>NW_027362769.1:262565736-267565736 GCF_046119375.1 Phyllobates terribilis | reverse complement strand
TGGCCCTTACATGTATAATCCCGCCCCCCAGCCTGCCTACATGGCCCTTACATGTATAATCCCCCCCCCCCCCAGCCTGGCTACATGGCCCTTACATGTATAATCCCGCCCCCCAGCCTGGCTACATGGCCCTTACATGTATAATCCCCCCCCCCCAGCCTGGCTACATGGCCCTTACATGTATAATCCCCCCCACCAGCCTGGCTACATGGCCCTTACATGTATAATCCCCCCACTAGCCTGGCTACATGGCCCTTACATGTATAATCCCCCCACCAGCCTGGCTACATGGCCCTTACATGTATATTCCCCCCCCCCCAGACAGGCTACATGGCCCTTACATGTATATTCCCCCTCCAGCCAGGCTACATGGCCCTTACATGTATAACCCCCCCCCAGCCTGGCTACATGGCCCTTACATGTATATCTCCCCCCCCCAGCCTGGCTACATGGCCCTTACATGTAAAATCCCACCCCCAGCCTGGCTACATGGCCCTTACATGTAAAATCCCGCCCCCCAGCCTGGCTACATGGCCCTTACATGTAAAATCCCGCCCCCCAGCCTGGCTACATGGCCCTTACATGTATAATCCCGCCCCCCAGCCTGGCTACATGGCCCTTACATGTATAATCCCGCCCCCCAGCCTGGCTACATGGCCCTTACATGTATAACCCCCCCCCCCCCCCAAGCCTGGCTACATGGCCCTTACATGTATAACCCCCCCCCCCCCCCCAAGCCTGGCTACATGGCCCTTACATGTATAACCCCCCCCCCCCCAAGCCTGGCTACATGGCCCTTACATGTATAACCCCCCCCCCCCCCCCAAGCCTGGCTACATGGCCATTACATGTATAATCCCCCCCCCCCCCAAGCCTGGCTACATGGCCATTACATGTATAATCCCCCCCCCCCCCCCAAGCCTGGCTACATGGCCCTTACATGTATAATCCCCCCCCAGCCTGGCTACATGGCCCTTACATGTATAACCCCCCCCCCCCCCCCAAGCCTGGCTACATGGCCATTACATGTATAATCCCCCCCCCCCAAGCCTGGCTACATGGCCATTACATGTATAATCCCCCCCCCCAGCCAGGCTACATGGCCCTTACATGTATAATCCCCCCCCACCAGCCTGGCTACATGGCCCTTACATGTATAATCCGCCCCCCCCCCCCCAGCCTGGCTACATGGCCCTTACAGGTATAATCCCCCCCCACAGCCTGGCTACATGGCCCTTACATGTATAATCCCCCCCACAGCCTGGCTACATGGCCCTTACATGTATAATCCCCCCCCACAGCCTGGCTACATGGCCCTTACATGTATAATCCCCCCCCACAGCCTGGCTACATGGCCCTTACATGTATAATCCCCCCCCACAGCCTGGCTACATGGCCCTTACATGTATAATCCCCCCCACAGCCTGGCTACATGGCCCTTACATGTATAATAACCCCCAGCCTGGCTACATGGCCCTTACATGTATAATAACCCCCAGCCTGGCTACATGGCCCTTACATGTATATTCCCATCCCAGCTTGGCTACATGGCCCTTACATGTATATTCCCCCCCAGCCTGGCTACATGGCCCTTACATGTATATTCCCCCCCCAGCCTGGCTACATGGCCCTTACATGTATATTCCCCCCCCAGCCTGGCTACATGGCCCTTACATGTATATTCCCCCCCCAGCCTGGCTACATGGCCCTTACATGTATATTCCCCCCCCAGCCTGGCTACATGGCCCTTACATGTATATTCCCCCCCCAGCCTGGCTACATGGCCCTTACATGTATATTCCCCACCCCCCAGCCTGGCTACATGGCCCTTACATGTATATTCCCCACCCCCCAGCCTGGCTACAAGGCCCTTACATGTATAATAATCCCCAGCCAGATTACATGGCCCTTACATGTATATCCCCCCCCCCCCCCCACCAGCTAGGCTACATGGCCCTTACATGTATAATCCCCCCCCCAACCTGGCTACATGGCCCTTACATGTATAATCCCCCCCCAACCTGGCTACATGGCCCTTACATGTATATCCCCCCCCCAGCCTGGCTACATGGCCCTTACATGTATATCCCCCCCCCAGCCTGGCTACATGGCCCTTACATGTATATACCCCCCCCCCAGCCTGGCTACATGGCCCTTACATGTATAATCCCCCCCAGGCAGGCTACATGGCCCTTACATGCATAATCCACCCCCCCCAGCCTGGCTATAACCCCCCCCCAGCCAGGCTACATGGCCTTTACATGTATAATCCCTGCCCCAGCCTGGCTACGTGGCCCTTACATGTATAATCCCCCCCCCAGCCTGGCTACATGGCCCTTACATGTATAATCCCCCCCCCAGCCTGGCTACATGGCCCTTACATGTATAATCCCCCCCCCCCCCCCAAGCCTGGCTACATGGCCCTTACATGTATAATCCCCCCCCCCAAGCCTGGCTACATGGCCCTTACATGTATATTCCCACCCTGGCTACATGGCCCTTACATGTATAATCCCGCCCCCCAGCCTGGCTACATGGCCCTTACATGTATAATCCCGCCCCCCAGCCTGGCTACATGGCCATTACATGTATAATCCCCCCCCCCCCCAAAGCCTGGCTACATGGCCATTACATGTATAATCCCCCCCCCCCCCCCCCAAAGCCTGGCTACATGGCCCTTACATGTATAATCCCCCCCCCCCCCAAAGCCTGGCTACATGGCCCTTACATGTATAATCCCCCCCCCCCCCCCTAAAGCCTGGCTACATGGCCCTTACATGTATAATCCCCCCCCCCCCCCCAAAGCCTGGCTACATAGCCCTTACATGTATAATCCCCCCCAGCCTGGCTACATGGCCATTACATGTATAATCCCCCCCCAGCCAGGCTACATGGCCCTTACATGTATAATCCCCCCCCACCAGCCTGGCTACATGGCCCTTACATGTATAATCCGCCCCCCCCCCCCCAGCCTGGCTACAAGGCCCTTACATGTATAATAACCCCCAGCCTGGCTACATGGCCCTTACATGTATATTCCCATCCCAGCCTGGCTACATGGCCCTTACATGTATAATCCCCCCCCACAGCCTGGCTACATGGCCCTTACATGTATAATCCCCCCCCACAGCCTGGCTACATGGCCCTTACATGTATAATCCCCCCCCACAGCCTGGCTACATGGCCCTTACATGTATAATAACCCCCAGCCTGGCTACATGGCCCTTACATGTATACCCCCCCCCCCACCCCCAGCCGGGCTACAGGCCCTTACATGTATATTCCCATCCCAGCCTGGCTACATGGCCCTGACATGTATATTCCCCCCCAGCCTGGCTACATGGCCCTTACATGTATATTCCCCCCCCAGCCTGGCTACATGGCCCTTACATGTATATTCCCCCCCCAGCCTGGCTACATGGCCCTTACATGTATATTCCCCCCCCAGCCTGGCTACATGGCCCTTACATGTATATCCCCCCCCCCAGCCTGGCTACATGGCCCTTACATGTATATTCCCCACCCCCCAGCCTGGCTACAAGGCCCTTACATGTATAATAACCCCCAGCCAGATTACATGGCCCTTACATGTATATCCCCCCCCCCAGCTAGGCTACATGGCCCTTACATGTATAATCCCCCCCACAGCCAGGCTACATGGCCCTTACATGTATATTAACCCCCCAGCCTGGCTACATGGCCCTTACATGTATATTAACCCCCCAGCCTGGCTACATGGCCCTTACATGTATAATCCCCCCCAGCCTGGCTACATGGCCCTTACATGTATAATCCCCCCCAGCCAGGCTACATGGCCCTTACATGTATAATCCCCCCCCAACCTGGCTACATGGCCCTTACATGTTTAATCCCCCCCCAACCTGGCTACATGGCCCTTACATGTTTAATCCCCCCCCAACCTGGCTACATGGCCATTACATGTATAATCCCCCCCCCCCCCAGCCAGGCTACATGGCCCTTACATGTATAATCCCCCCCCACCAGCCTGGCTACATGGCCCTTACATGTATAATCCGCCCCCCCCCCCCCCAGCCTGGCTACAAGGCCCTTACATGTATAATAACCCCCAGCCTGGCTACATGGCCCTTACATGTATATTCCCATCCCAGCCTGGCTACATGGCCCTTACATGTATAATCCCCCCCCACAGCCTGGCTACATGGCCCTTACATGTATAATCCCCCCCCACAGCCTGGCTACATGGCCCTTACATGTATAATAACCCCCAGCCTGGCTACATGGCCCTTACATGTATACCCCCCCCCCACCCCCAGCCGGGCTACAGGCCCTTACATGTATATTCCCATCCCAGCCTGGCTACATGGCCCTTACATGTATATTCCCCCCCAGCCTGGCTACATGGCCCTTACATGTATATTCCCCCCCCAGCCTGGCTACATGGCCCTTACATGTATATTCCCCCCCCAGCCTGGCTACATGGCCCTTACATGTATATTCCCCCCCCAGCCTGGCTACATGGCCCTTACATGTATATCCCCCCCCCCAGCCTGGCTACATGGCCCTTACATGTATATTCCCCACCCCCCAGCCTGGCTACAAGGCCCTTACATGTATAATAACCCCCAGCCAGATTACATGGTCCTTACATGTATATCCCCCCCCCAGCTAGGCTACATGGCCCTTACATGTATAATCCCCCCCACAGCCAGGCTACATGGCCCTTACATGTATATTAACCCCCCAGCCTGGCTACATGGCCCTTACATGTATAATCCCCCCCCAACCTGGCTACATGGCCCTTACATGTTTAATCCCCCCCCAACCTGGCTACATGGCCCTTACATGTTTAATCCCCCCCCAACCTGGCTACATGGCCCTTACATGTATATCCCCCCCCCAGCCTGGCTACATGGCCCTTACATGTATATACCCCCCCCCCCCAGCCTGGCTACATGGCCCTTACATGTATAATCCCCCCCCAGGCAGGCTACATGGCCCTTACATGCATAATCCACCCCCCCCCGCCTGGCTATAACCCCCCCCCCCCCCCAGCCAGGCTACATGGCCTTTACATGTATAATCCCTGCCCCTGCCTGGCTACATGGCCCTTACATGTATAATCCCCCCCCCCCCAGCCTGGCTACATGGCCCTTACATGTATAATCCCCCCCCCAGCCTGGCTACATGGCCCTTACATGTATAATCCCCCCCCAGCCTGGCTACATGGCCCTTACATGTATAATCCCCCCCAGCCTGGCTACATGGCCCTTACATGTATATTCCCCCCCAGCCTGTCTACATGGCCCTTACATGTATATTCCCCCCCAGCCTGTCTACATGGCCCTTACATGTATAACCCCCCCCCAGCCTGGCTACATGGCCCTTACATGTATAATCCCCCCCCAGCCTGGCTACATGGCCCTTACATGTATAATCCCCCCCCCAGCCTGGCTACATGGCCCTTACATGTATAATCCCCCCCCCAGCCTGGCTACATGGCCCTTACATGTATAATCCCCCCCCCAGCCTGGCTACATGGCCCTTACATGTATAATCCCCCCCCCAGCCTGGCTACATGGCCCTTACATGTATAATCCCCCCCCCCCAGCCTGGCTACATGGCCCTTACATGTATAATCCCCCCCCCCCCAGCCTGGCTACATGGCCCTTACATGTATAATCCCCCCCCCCCCAGCCTGGCTACATGGCCCTTACATGTATAATCCCCCCCCAGCCTAGCTACATGGCCCTTACATGTAAAATCCCCCCCCCAGCCTGGCTACATGGCCCTTACATGTATAATCCCCCCCCCCAGCCTGGCTACATGGCCCTTACATGTATAATCTCCCCCCCCCCAGCCTGGCTACATGGCCCTTACGTGTATAATCCCCCCCCCCAGCCTGGCTACATGGCCCTTACGTGTATAATCCCCCCCCCCAGCCTGGCTACATGGCCCTTACATGTATAATCCCCCCCCCCAGCCTGGCTACATGGCCCTTACATGTATAATCTCCCCCCCCCCAGCCTGGCTACATGGCCCTTACGTGTATAATCCCCCCCCCCAGCCTGGCTACATGGCCCTTACGTGTATAATCCCCCCCCCCCCCCAGCCTGGCTACATGGCCCCTACATGTATAATCCCTCCCCCCCAGCCTGGCTACATGGCCCTTACATGTATAATCCCCCCCCCCCCAGCCTGGCTACATGGCACTTACATATATAATCTGAGCCTGAATTTTTGGGATATATCGCAATTCTTTAAGAAGGGAACTGAATTTAGACTTGTACATTTTATAACTGCAGATATACAAAACATCCGCTTCTTCTGGCTGAAAATCGGACTATTTTTTTTTTTTCATACGCTTGTCTGAACTAAGCCTACACTTCACCTATAGATAACCCTTACCTGCAGTCGAGTCCACGTTTTCCCATGCTGCAGAACCTCCCAGAACATCATCCACCTCTTTGAGTTTGGGGTATTTTCGGCTAGTTACCTAACGGGAAGAAAGATCACAAATATGACTAGGGAGATTATTATTTATGCATAATTCACACTTCAAGTGTAGACCGCTAAAGAATATCATAAATCAATGAAATAGGGGCAATGGTGATGGGATAAAGTATAACTCTTATTCTTTAAGGGGTTGTTCACTACTGGGACAACCCCTTCTCTATTTGAATGTTGGCCCCCGTGAAAATAAAAACACATACACATCTATGGTGCCGTTCCAACGGTGTCAGAACTTGCGTTCCTGGGTTATTATGACATGTGAGCTCTGTGCCAAAATCAGTGCTGGCGTCTCTGTCCCGGCCTTCGGACGAATAAGTAATCAAGAGGAAGTGAGCGGCCAGCCTCAGCTCTCACTGACACTTTCTCTCTTTTTTTTTTTTTATTATGTATCGCTTATATAGCGCCATCATATTCTGCAGCGTTTTACAGACATCATCATCACTGTCCTCATAGGGAATCTACTGTAGATTGTGAGCCCCAATCAGTATTATCTGCAGTGAGGGAGGAAACCGGAGAACCCTGAGGAAACCCACGCAAACATGGGCAGAACATACAAACTCCTTGCAGATGTTGTCCTTGGTGGGATTGGAACCCAGGACCCCAGCGCTGCAAGGCTGCAGTGCTAACCACTGAGCAACACGAAGCAAAAAAAATTCCAGCATCCGCAGTAATAAAGGGGTTATAAAACATAGATTTTTAAATATGTCACTGTTAAAAGTTAAGATTAAAAAAAAACTATAAGGTCAGAAAAACAAAATAGAAAAAGGGGGGATAAGGGCTTCTGATCGTGAAACTCTTAGACCTGCCCCTCCCACTCCATGCCCCCTTCATTCCTCCCCCCTTTTTTTATTTTGTTTTTCTGACCATATATGTTTTTTTATCTTAGATTTTTTAATATGTCGCTATTAAAACCTTATTATTGCTGCGGACACGGGATTTCCTTGCTTCGTGTTGTTCTCTGCCCAGGAGCCGGTCTGGAGTTTGCACACCGCTCTACTGATCGAGGCAACTTTTCTTTCCGCACTTGGTGAGCTGATTTTCCTCTCACTTCCCCTCCTCCCAATTTTTTTCTGTAACCAGTAAGCCACCATGCTGCTCTCTCCCACTTTCTCCGTTGGCTGGCAGATCACTTGTCTGAGTTGAGCACACACCATCATTCCCTGGGTTGACTTGTGCGCAGTAAGGTCCTGATGATGCGAGAGCCGGACTACGATGCCCCGAGGAACATGCGACTGTGCGAGAGCTTGTGCGGGGGCGGACAGGTCATTCAGGCAAGAATGAGTTGTCAGTCAATAAAAAGAGGCCGGAGGCAGGTGAGGAGACGGGCAGGGGAGCGATGCCAGCTCCGCTGCACTTGGGGCTCATTAAAAGTTGAGCAAAGGATTTTTTAAAAAAGTAGCTTTTGTGCAGCAGATGTATAAGGCTATGTGCCCACGTTGCAGAAATGCTCCGGATTTTTCCTGAGCGTTTCTGCATCTCCCTGGCAGAAAAAAAGCATGCGGATTGTACATGCGGATTGTACATGCGTTTTTCCTGCCAGGGACATGCGGATGTGAAGCGTTCTTCACATGAGGGTTGAAATGCGCTTTCCAAGCGATTTTAGCATCACTTGTAAAGTGCTTGACTACTAACTCACACTATATAAATCCATGGAAACGGCATGGATTTATATAGTGTGACCGTAAAGAATGGTAAAAAATAAAAAAATAAATCTATACTTACCTTCTGATGGCCCCCGGAGTCTTTATTTGATGCCTCTCGGCTTGCCGGCAGCTTGAGGTACACTGAAGGACCTGCCGTCACATGACTAAATTACGTCAGCGCAGGCCCTTCAGTCCACCGAGATCTGCCGGCAAGCGAAGACAAGGACACTGGGGGGCCATCAGAAGGTAAATATATTTATTTTACTCTTTTTTTTACAGGTACTATGGTACCCAGGTCCAGAGGAGAGTCTCCTCTCCTCCAGACCCGGGTACCATCCGCACATTGAAACGCATGTAATCCGCATGTACAGATGCAGTGATGCGGATGTCATGTGTTCCAATGCAAGTCAATGGCGGTGAAAACGCAGCGCTTCCACAAAATAATTGGTAGTGCTGCGTTTTTTTCCGCAGTGACAATCCGCAGCGAATATTTCCACAGTATGTGCACAGCACATGTGGATTATCATTGGGGAACATGGCAGACCTTCTACCAAGCGTTTTTTAAGCGTTTCTGCAGCGGAATTGCCGCTGCAAAAACGCTTAAAAACGCATCGTGGGCACACAGCCTTGGAGATAAATTTAGACTGTGTGCCCACGATGCGTTTTTTAAGCTCTATCCTCCGGACCCGGGAACCATATAACCTGTAAAAAAAAGAATAAAATAAAAAATAAATATTATAGTTACCTTCTGATGGTCCCCGGTGTGCTTGTCTTCACTTGCCGGCAGATCGCGGTGGACTGAAGGACCTGTGCTGACATCATTTAGTCATGTGATGGGTCACACGACGCTGACGTCGGCAGGTCCTTCAGTGTACCACAAGCTGCCGGCAAGCCAGGAAGGATCGAATAAAGACTCCGGGGGCCATCAGAAGATAAGTATAGATTTATTTTTAACCATTCTTTGGGGTCACACTATATATGCCAGTTGCATGGATTTATATAGTGTGACCAAGTTGTCAAGCACTTTCCAAGTGATGCTAAAATCGCTTGGAAAGCGCTTGTCAACCCGCATGCAGAAATGCATGCAAAAAAGCTTCACATCCGCATGTCCCTGGCAGGAAAAACACATGTACAATCCGCATGTACAATCCGCATGCGTTTTTTCTGCCAGGGAGATGCAGAAACGCACAGGAAAAAATCTGGAGCATTTCTGCATCGTGGGCACATAGCCTTACAGCGACTTTGCCATTAGTTTGGGGTAGAACAATCTGCTAACAGGTTCCCTGTAAATAGAATGATCCTCAATGTCTGGTGTGCAGCCCCCAAGCCTCCCACTCACAGGTGCCCACCAGCAGCGGCTCTCATGGTGACAGCGCCAAGTGCTGGAATAGTAAGGCCTGCAGCAGACGGTGCCGCTGCTCAGCACTGACATCCCTGCCCCATCACTCACACTGACCCTACACCGGCATCAGGGTTACAATTACAGGGTGAGGCCCGTGATGCCAGGTGACCCTGCTTTATGCCATGTCTATGGCCGACACAGACCCCTGCTGGATATCCCTGACCAATACAGCAAGGACGGCCATTGTGTGCCAAAAATGTAAGGCTGTGACCAGGACACCACCCTGGTGGGGTGTAATGAACAGTATACGGCACAGGACAAACGTAGACAAGAGACTGAGGACACAATGGCTCCGGCCATCCTGACATGGAGGCGGCATAAGAGGAGTGGGGACTAGGAGAGCTGCAGACACAGGACCCCGGAGTCTCCCCACCTCTACTGACTGCTGCTAGGCAACAACAAACCTGCCATGGAAACACTGTAGTCACCGGGGAGACATGGGGCGTCTGTAAGGGGAACCCGGCGAGTCCTGACACACAACACTAGAGGTACGTCCCACAGCTTTCATACGGAGCGTCACCATCCATATTCATATACACTGACCTTGCGATTGATATTGTGCACATAGGGGCAGGTATTGCAGGCGAACCTCAGACACTTCTGCCCCTCTTCCACAATCAGCACATTCCCACAAGTTGGGCAAAACAGCAGCATGCTCCCACCACGCCAGCACCGGACATGGCGGCACTTCCGCCAATACTTCATACGTGCTGACGTGTCTCCGCCGGCGTCTACATACTGCTTCAGCCAGCAGTATGACGTGTTTCCGCCCACAGGTCACGTTGTGTAATGTACTTCCGCTGGTCACTGTTATGGTTCCTATGAAGCATAATGCACTGTGACTGAAGCAAGAAAGCTCCCGTGCTGTGTGGCGAGTGAGCGCCACAGGCTTGTTATACAGGTGCATTACTGCTCCATGTACTGGAGAGGGCGCCCAGCTACAGAAGCCTGCATTCTAATGTTCTCTGTTATCAGCCATTGCAGGGTGGGGAGGGCTAGCTGCATTGTCAGTGGCAGTGCCTCTGATCTCTCTCCTGATACAAAACGAGGAATTCTCATTCATTACCCTGACATTGACCAGCAGCTGGACTGTGCATGGTGGCCATCACTCCCGCAGTCTGCTGCGGACAGGGATAGGTCACCGGCCTCCATCTGCAGGACTCTGCATATATTTAGGATGTCACGTGAGTTTTGACTTGGATTTTGGTCCGAAATCCAGGTGAAAAGTGACGACGGCCTGCTGATGGCTGCGCTGGGGGCCGATGGCTGCGTTGGGGGCCGATGGCTGCACTGGTGCCAATCAGCATCACCAGATCTTCCTCTTCCCCATGATCTCGTCTCTGATGGATCTCACTGCTCTGCCAGGCCCATTAGTGCAGTGTGTAGGAATCCCCAGCATGGTGTCTGAGCCTCGTCAATAAATAAAGATCTTGTCCCTTTTAGAAAATGGAAGTGAATGTGAAATCGGAGTATGAGGCCGATCCGAACCATCCAGGAGGTGAAATAGAAGAAGAAGATGCGGAGGAGGAGCTGCCACATGCGGAAGTCGTAGACATATTCCAGGAGGGTCTGGCAATGATAGTCCAGGACCCTCTGCTGTGTGACCTTCCCATACAGGTACGGCGCTGCCTACATGGCTTGTGACTTCCTCTGATATCAGATGCATTGTCAGATTGGATAAATTCCAAAGACCTCAATAATACCGAAGTTATTATCTGGGACCTTTACAAAATATTGTGATTAAGTGCCATATATGTCAGATACATGCGAGGTACAGGACTCCCACATACCACGAAACTGAGGAGTCACCTTTTTGCCGGTTTGCATTCTGGACAGGAAAAGACCATGCAGGGTGCGCTCCCTAACTGTGCTGAAAGGGGATCTGTCTACTGATTCATGGATCAGAGCCTTGCAAGGAACCTGTCAATCACCTTGAGCGGTGCTGGGAGTAGCCTTCCAGGGACGGCACTGGATTGTTCTCCTCAATGCCTATGCTCACTGGGTGGACAGGAACATTGAGAGATAGAATATCCCCTCCAAAAAATCAAGAAAATCAGAAAATCACATTGTGTAAATTGGATAAATTTATTTGTATTTTACAGTGAGAAATAAGTATTTGATCCCCTACAAACCATTATGAGTTCTGGCTCCTACAGACCAGTTAGACACTCCTAATCAACTCGTTACCTGCATTAAAGACAGCTGTCTTACATAGTCACCTGTATAAAAGACTCCTGTCCACAGACTCAATCAGTCAGACTCTAACCTCTGCAACATGGGCAAGACCAAAGAGCTTTCTAAGGATGTCAGGGACAAGATCATAGACCTGCACAAAGCTGGAATGGGCTACAAAATCATAAGTAAGACGCTGGGTGAGGAGACAACTGTTGGTGCAATAGTAACAAAATGAAAGAAATACAAAATGACTGTCAATCGACATCGATCTGGGACACCATGCAAAATCATCACCTCTTGGGGTATCCTTGATCATGAGGAAGGTGAGAGATCAGCCTAAAACTACAAGAGAGGATCTTGCTAATGATCTCAAGGCAGCTGGGACCACGGTCACCAAGAAAACCATTGGTAACACATTACGCCTTAAAGGTTTGAAATACTGCAGTGCCCGCAAGGTCCCCCTGCTCAAGAAGGCACATGCGCAGGCCCATCTGAAGATTGCCAATGAACACCTGGATGATTTTGTGAGTTATTGGGAGAAGAAGGTGCTGTGGTCGGATGAGACAAAAATTGAGCTCTTTGGCATTAACTCAACTCGCCGTGTTTGGAGGAAGAAGAAGGATGAGTACAATCCGAAGAACATCGTCCCAACCGTGAAGCATGGTGGGAGAAACATTATACTTTGGGGGTGCTTTTCTGCAAAGGGGACATGACGACTGCACCGTACTGAAGGGAGGATGGATGGGGTCATGTATCGTGAGATTTTGGCCAGTAACCTCCTTCCCTCAGTAAGAGCACTGAAGATGGGTCGTGGCTGGGTCTTCCAGCAAGACAATGACCCAAAACATACAGCCAATGCAACAAAGGAGTGGCTCAAAAACAAGTACAGTAAGGTCATGGAGTGGCCTAGCCAGTCTCCAGACCTTAATCCCATAGAAAACTTATGGAGGGAGTTGAAGCTCCGAGTTGCTAAGTGACAGCCTCAAAATCTTAATGATTTAGAGATGATCTGCAAAGAGGAGTGGACCAAAGCTCCTCCTGACATGTGCACAATCCTCATAATCAACTACAATAAACGTCTGACTGCTGTGCTTGCCAACAATGGTTTTGCCACCAAGTATTAAGTGTTGTTTGCCAGAGGGATCAAATACTTATTTCTCACTGCAAAATGCAAAACAAATTATCTAATTTATACAATGTGATTTTCTTGATTTTTATTGGATATTCTATCTCTCAATGTTAAAATTAACCTACGCTTAAAATTATAGACTGTTCATGTCTTTGTCAGTGGGCAAACTAACAAACACAGCAAGGGATCAAATACTTATTTTTCCCACTGTATACATAGCTTCCAATAACTGATTCATGCTGCCCATGGTTTGGGCAGCATACATTGACTGACAGGTTCCATTCATTATGAGTTCCTAAAATGTGTTTCACTTTTATAAAATTACTTTTTGGAGTGTTACATAGGAGACCCCCGTTCTGTTAATATTTGGGGGGTCCATAGCGGGGCATATCATACTTGTTCTGCACTATGACGCACCTCTTCTCTCTGGCAAAGAATATACATGTGAGCAGACATCAGAGACAGACAAGCACGTTCGTGACCAGATGGTTGGGGCTGCAAAGAATAGCATTGGGGATATGTGAGCCGCACCCTACTGCTTTATAGCATACCAATCCAATTAACTAATAGAGATGCATGGTCTTGCTGCCCTTATACCACACAAGTTAAACCTTCTCTGGATGCACAGACCAATTTTCAGAAAATGCCCTGATTCTCCTTTATATTTTGCCCCCCACTCTATCAAATTAACAGGTCCTCTTCAACTGCATTTTGCTAGCACAATAGGTGCAGGATCTTCCTTTTCTTAACAACATGCATTACTTCTCGGGAAGAGAGGGGTCTATCTGAGGCCCTGAACCTCTTCTGGCAATGTGTACTTGGCATAAAAGGGAACCTGACGTCTCCAAAAAATGTTATTTACCTACAGATTTAGTGGTAATCTGCAAGTAAATAGTATTTAAATCATGTCTGGCCAGCTTATTGGAGCAGCGGTTGCAGAGCCAGTCAGCGTGCCTGGGAGTGATTACAGCAGGCAGGCATGAGTTAAATGCTATTTCCCTGCAGATTAGTATTATTTCTGCAGGTAACCAGGAGCCGACAGGTTCCTTTGTATAAAGTGACAGGTCTATTTTCGCACTGACTTCTTCCCATTTTGCAGACTGCACAGAGTATCATACAGCCCAGTACTGAGCCGCCAGAGCTCACGCCAGCTAATAATGGCTGCGCTTTTTCTTTTTTCATTACCGGCCTTAAATGATTTTTCCATGATTAGAAAAAAAAATTGATACAAATGTGATAAATGATCTATAATATCACTTTCCAATGATTGACCTCTCCCTCTTTTAATTGCAGGTTACATTAGAAGAAATAAATTCCCAAATTGCTCTGGAATTTGGTCAAGCAATGACCGTCCGAATTTGTAAAGGTGACGGGGAAGTGATGCGTAAGTGATCTAACAAGAACAACTAACGTTTGTGTTACGCATTTATCGCAATGGAACATTTGGGCAGTTTTATAATGTTGGACCAGGAGTGTACATAGAAATCATGGGCCTCATAGCAGAGGTTCTAATAGCCCTCCTACCCCTGAAAAAAAATGTGGTGGAGTATTCAGGGCTATGGCACATAGGCATACCTCCTAAACGTTAAAAATTGTGAGGGGGGGGACGACATGTATTGCGGCATGAACACTATAATGAAGGCTACACTTGGGCTCCGTAGTGTTCTCATCCACTACAGTATTGCCCCATAAATGCATATGCTATTTATATCGATCTAGTATCGGGCACCGTGAACAATAGCGCTTCAATCCCTGGACCCATACTCCCTAATTGGACAGACAAGGAAGTAAAGTATACACTTGTGAAACACACGGTGTCCAAACATAATGTGCACGAAGACAGGGCTGATAAAGTCCCCTGGACCAAATGTATATGTGCAGAGAATGGGTGCCGTATGGTCCATATGCTCACGTAAGCAAGGGGAAAAGAGTACACTAGGGAGGAACCAGAACCAGGGCAGAAGCTGTAACAAGGCAACGGATAGCAAGACAAGTCAGAGCATTAGTGCTCCCCCATAGGGTGTGGGACCACCAGCGTGGCTGGACAAGGGGCTTCTCATTACGGCATATAAATAGCATATGCATTCTCTCTATCACCATTCAGTGTTCATGACCAGTATGTGGTGACGCATATCCCGTGTCCACACCACTTACCTGATGTTAGTTACTGTTATTGTAACGCTATTACATGTTACTATGAGATCTACTTTTTTAACATATTTAATAAAATGTATACCTTTTTTATATGAATTAAGTCTGAATACTATCTTTGGTTATTAGCCTTCTTGGGGCATACAGGCTCCACACTTCTCTATTTCTTTCCCTAGTATTTTAGGAGCTCCCCTTATGGACTATGGTCCTTACTTGCATTAATGGTTCTAGCAAATTGTGCATATTTGATATAGAATTGTTTGGGAGCTCTGTTACCACTATTATTGGTTAGGATCCTTGGCTGGTTCATAAAGAACAGTTACCTGTATTCTTGATTTCTCTACTGTGAATAAAGCCTTCGGGATTCCCAGAAGAATATACATTTTCTGTTGTATTACATTACAATGAATGCTGTGCTCTCCCTCCGGCCTCTGAGACCGCTGGTGCACCGCTATAAGCCTCTTGCCACAGGGCTGTTTTATAAAACCTCTATACCATGTAGTATAAAGGTTCACCACTAGAGGGCAATAAAGGCTAACAGCGCTCGTCTATGAGCAATGTAAGGTGCAGAGCATCGCAGCTCTGCAGGCTGTCAGTGGCCTCTGCTGGTGCACCGCTATAAGCCTCTTGCAACAGGGCTGTTTTATAAAACCTCTATACCATGTAGTATAAAGGTTCACCACTAGAGGGCAATAAAGGCTAACAGCGCTCGTCTATGAGCAATGTAAGGTGCAGAGCATCGCAGCTCTGCAGGCTGTCAGTGGCCTCTGCTGGTGCACCGCTATAAGCCTCTTGCCACAGGGCTGTTTTATAAAACCTCTATACCATGTAGTATAAAGGTTCACCACTAGAGGACAATAAAGGCTAACAGCGCTCATCTATGAGCAATGTAAGGTGCAGAGCATCGCAGCTCTGCAGGCTGTCAGTGGCCTCTGCCGAGTCCTGCAGCTCATCTTCTATTCACTAGAATGGGCGATAACCTGCAGTACACTGCAGCGGTCACTACACACTGCAGAGTTCTGCTCCTTACATTGCAAGCCCATAAAGATATTATTATTATTATTATAGTGCCATTTATTCCATGGCGCTTTACATGTGAAAAAGGGGTATACATACAAGAACAATTACAATAATCTTGAACACAATGTGACAGCGACTGGTACAGGAGGAGCGAGGACCCTGCCCGCGAGGGCTCACAATCTACAAGGGATGGGTGAGGATACAGTAGGTGAGGGTAGAGGAGGTCATGCAGTAATGTGGTGGAGCGGTGGTTACTGCAGGTTGTAGGCTGGTCGGAAGAGGTAGGTCTTCAGGTTTCTTTTTCTTTGAGGCGAGAGTCTGATGTGTTGGGGTAGAGAGTTCCAGAGTAGGGGGGACGCACGAGAGAAATCTTGTATGTGATTGTGGAAGGAGGAGATTAGAGGGGAGTAGAGAAGGAGATCTTGTGGGGATCGGAGGTTGAGTGGAGGTAAGTACCGGGAGACTAGGTCACAGATGTATGGAGGAGACCGGTTGTGGATGGCTTTGTATGCCATGGTTAGGGTTTTGAACTGGAGACTCTGAGCAATGAGGAGCCAGTGAAGAGATTGACAGAGGGGAGAGGCCGGGGAATAGCGGGGGGACAGGTTGATTAGTCGAGCAGCAGAGTTTAGGATAGATTGGAGGGGTGCGAGAGTGTTGGAAGGGAGGCCACAGAGCAGGAGGTTGCAGTAGTCGAGGCGGGAGATGATGAGGGCGTGCACTAGTGTTTTTGCAGATTCGTGGTTGAGGAATGTGCGGATCCGGGAGATATTTTTGAGTTGGAGTCGGCAGGAAGTGGAAAGGGCTTGGATATGTGGAGAGTTCAGAGTCCTGGGTTACCCCAAGGCAGCGAGCTTGAGGGACTGGGGAGAGTGGGCAGCCATTGACGTTGATAGATAGGTCAGTTGGGAGGGTTGAATGAGATGGCGGAAAGATGATGAATTCTGTTTTGTCCATGTTAAGTTTTAGAAATCTGGCAGAGAAGAAGGATGAAATAGCAGACAGACATTGTGGGATTTTGGTTAATAAGGAGGTGATATCGGGTCCAGAGAGGTAGATCTGTGTGTCCTCAGCATAGAGGTGATATGAGAAGAACATGCAAATATTTCCATTGGTTACTTGATTTTTCTTTATTATGACATATTTGTAGCTTTTTAAGGAAACCATATCATACAGGTCATGATACAATGTAATGTATAAATAAGAATAAATTGTAAATCCATTACTTTGCTGCATTTCAGAATATAGCAGGCAACTGCTTAGGAAGCTTTTCAGAACGATTAGAGAATATCTGCACAAATGCTGTGGACACCCACCATGATGCCTGCACTGTACAAGCTTCTAGAATATATAGCTTCATAATATAATCCCTCAGAGAACAGGGATTGTTTTATAACTAGAAGTCGAGGGTGGTGTAAGTAATTATAGGGTAGTGACTGCACAGACGGACATGTGTGAATGATGCTCTTATGTGCTGTGCTGTGTCGCCATCTGCTGGTGAATCTTGTGTGGTGCTAGCAGTGTGGATTTATTATGATTTTCAGTTTTGCAACATATGGTGCAAAATGGATAGGGTGATGCAAAAGTACCTTTACATGTTATGTGTTTCCTCTTGCAGCTGTAGTTGTTATCCAGAACGCCACAGTCCTTGATTTAAAGCGAGGAATCCAGCGATACGTTCAGCTGAAGCACCAGAGGGAAGGAGGCATACAGCACATCAGCTGGTGAGCCGTGTAGTATAGTCTGGAATCTGCGCGCTCTTTGTGGATCAGTGACGTGATGAATGATGCAGATTTCCCCATTACTAGGAAATATGTCTGGAAGACCTACCAGTTATCCTTTTCTGGAGAGAAGCTGGATAATGATGAGAAAAGTCTCCGGGAGTAAGTTCTGTCTCTTCTGCTCTGTGTGCGGATGCTGAGATGGGTCACAGGGACATTTACCTTCCGTATACAGACAGTTCCTGCGTTATCAGCTACATACATTCTGTGGCTTTGTAGCCTGGATGTGTGTGTAAGTTGGAGCAGGGTGGAAAAAAACCCAACTAATACCTCACCGCTGACTGTTCAGCTGCCCTGCTGATGGCCGCCCATCATACGGTCCTCTTCTGTCGTCAGGCACGCTGCATCTCCAGCCTCTTCACTATAGGTCTGGGCTCCAGTCCCCATCCATGCGGGAGCTCACTGCACGTCATAAGGTTGCAATCCCTATGTGACCTTATGACTCAGTGAGCTCTGGCCTGGACATGGCCTATAATGAAGAGCCCGGAGATGCGGCACACAATGGGGGAAAGAAGATTTGTCTGCAACCAGACAGGCCAGAAGTTAGGGGAATACAGTACAGACCAAAAGTTTGGACACACCTTCTCATTTAAAGATTTTTCAGTATTTTCATGACTATGAAAATTGTACATTCACACTGAAGGCATCAAAACTATGAATTAACACATGTGGAATTATATACTTAACAAAAAAGTGTGAAACAACTGAAAATATGTCTTATATTCTAGGTTCTTCAAAGTAGCCACCTTTTGCTTTGATGACTGCTTTGCACACTCTTGGCATTCTCTTGATGAGCATCAAGAGGTAGTCACCGGAAATGGTCTTCCAACAATCTTGAAGGAGTTCCCAGAGATGCTTAGCACTTGTTGGCCCTTTTGCCTTCACTCTGCGGTCCAGCTCACCCCAAACCATCTCGATTGGGTTCAGGTCTGGTGACTGCGGAGGCCAGGTCATCTGGCGTAGCACCCCATCACTCTCCCTCTTGGTCAAATAGCCCTTACACAGCCTGGAGGTGTGTTTGGGGTCATTTTCCTGTTGAAAAATAAATGATGGTCCAACTAAACGCAAACCGGATGGAATAGCATGCTGCTGCAAGATGCTGTGGTAGCCATGCTGGTTCAGTATGCCTTCAATTTTGAATAAATCCCCAACAGTGTCACCAGCAAAGCACCCCCACACCATCACACCTCCTCCTCCATGCTTCACGGTAGGAACCAGGCATGTAGAGTTCATCCGTTCACCTTTTCTGCGTCGCACAAAGACACGGTGGTTGGAACCAAAGATCTCAAATTTGGACTCATCAGACCAAAGCACAGATTTCCACTGGTCTAATGTCCATTCCTTGTGTTCTTTAGCCCAAACAAGTCTGTTCTGCTTGTTGCCTGTCCTTAGCAGTGGTTTCCTAGCAGCTATTTTACCATGAAGGCCTGCTGCACAAAATCTCCTCTTAACAGTTGTTGAAGAGATGTGTCTGCTGCTAGAACTCTGTGTAGCATTGACCTGGTCTCTAATCTGAGCTGCTGTTAACCTGCGATTTCTGAGGCTGGTGACTCGGATAAACTTATCCTCAGAAGCAGAGGTGACTCTTGGTCTTCCTTTCCTGGGGAGGTCCTCATGTGAGCCAGTTTCTTTGTAGCCCTTGATGGTTTTTGCAACTGCACTTGGGGACATTTTCAAAGTTTACCCAATTTTTCAGACTGACTGACCTTCATTTCTTAAAGTAATGATGGCCACTTGTTTTTTTTTACTTAGCTGCTTTTTTTCTTTCCATAATACAAATTCTAACAGTCTATTCAGTAGGACTATCAGCTGTGTATCCATCTGACTTCTGCACTACACAACTGATGGTCCCAATCCCATTTATATGTCAAGAAATCCCACTTATTAAACCTGACAGGGCACACCTGTGAAGTGAAAACCATTTCCGGTGACTACCTCTTGAAGCTCCTCAAGAGAATGCCAAGAGTGTGCAAAGCAGTCATCAAAGCAAAAGGTGGCTACTTTGAAGAACCTAGAATATAAGACATATTTTCAGTTGTTTCACACTTTTTTGTTAACTATATAATTCCACATGTGGTAATTCATAGTTTTGATGCCTTCAGTGTGAATGTACAATTTTCATAGTCATGAAAATACAGAAAAATCTTTAAATGAGAAGGTGTGTCCAAACTTCTGGTCTGTACTGTATGTTAGTGGGGATTTTTGACCATCCAACGTTCGTAACTAGAGGTTGTATGTTTGTAAGTCGGGGACTGCCTGTATATGGGATGGAGCCATCTTTTTTTTTCTTTTCCCCTTTAGGTTTCAGTGACCTCCTCTTCTCTTTCAGGTCAACATACTGTTAAATTACTCTGAATTCTGGTTGCTGCTGTAATCTGGGAATGAAATGTAATGGGTATGTCACTAGGAAATCCCATATGGTCCCCATACATATTAGACTAACGTCGGCCGAACCCATCAGTATTGGTGTACTGTGTATGAGGACCCCCTCACTCGGTGTGGAAAGGATCCGCCTTGTCTGATGTTGGACTGCCCGATCCGTTAGTTCTCTAGACATAAGCTGTAACCGGTGTTCCTGGCAGAGGCTCTGCTAGAGAATACTGGAGGACATGGCAGACATATTGCCCCTGTGTATGGGAGAGTCAGGCGCCATAGCGTTCACCCGACAGACACCTGGAGTGTATGGGGGCTTTACATGTGGCAGGAGCGCTGATCTCTGCTCTCATGCCGATGTAGAGCACTAGTGATTTGTTACTAGACACATATTCACACTGCGGTGCTGTACACCTTATTGGGGTGGCAGTACGTATGTAAGTCTTATTGGGGTGGCAGTACGTATATAAGTGTGATTGGTGGAGGTTGGCTGCTGTTAGATTTTTATAAAGTCCCCCATACTTCCAAGGCCCTGTACCAGAGGGAGAAATGGGGTTTGCAGTATATAACCCTATATATGGCATGAGTATATAGCACACTGGAGGGCTCACCTTCTACTAGAGAAAGTGCGGGGGGAGTGCGAGTGGCTCTCATGGCTGCCGGGTTCTTGTAATTACTTGGCTTTTTTATTACAGAGATGGGATCTGCCCAGTTGGGGCAGCAAGTTCCAGAGTATAATGGTGGCACAGTGGAAACTTAGAAGGTTATGTTGAAAGCAGACAATTAGAGGGCAAAAAGAGGGGTCTTGTGAGGACGGGGGAGTACGTAGGGGGAGATTAGGTCAGAGGTTGCTTTGTCAGCTGTAGTCAGTACTTTGCACTGAATTCTTTGGGTGATGGATGGCCAGAAAAGGGAGAGATGGGATTGGCATAGGGCAGAGGAGCAACACGGGGAGAGGTGGATTGGAGGGGTGTGTGGAGCCATTGGTGCAAATGATAGATCTGGGGAATAAAGAATTTCGTTAACTGCCGAAGCAGAGGGGTGAGATCTCGGACAAAGAGGGAAATTTGGAGTAAAAGGGGTAATGAATGCAACTCTGAGAGCTGTCCTCTGCCAATTGTAAAACTAGAGAAAACGAAGAGCCCCGGGACAGAGTCTTAAGGGACACCGAGATGAGACTGCGGTGGTGTGTGAGTGGGAGACACTAAGGGCCTGTTTTTTTGGTGTGTTTAGCCTGTTTTTGTTTTGTTTGGTGAAATAGTTTTTTAATTTTTGCCTTTCTGACGTCTATTTTATGCATTTGCCTGGTTTTTTTTATGTTCACCACTGTGATCGGGGTTTGGGGTTTCTGAATATTTTCATCTAATTCATCAATTTTTAAAAAGATGCAACATTTTTATGCAAATGTACTGCAGTATTCCCCTGGATTTTTTTTTGTACACTTACTAAACTTTAGCAGAACAAACTACTTTTTAGTTGCTTAAAAGACCAAAATAAAAATCATTTTTGATTTGGCACAGAATTCATAAACCACGTGCGTCATTTTGAAAAATTTGCTACAAAAACCATCAACAAATAGTACAAGACAAAAAAAATGACTTACAAGCCATATCCTAACGATAAATCGGGCCCTAAATGTTGAGTAGTTGAGGTTTGGTTCGGTGCATTACTGAAATAAGGCTTTGTTATTGACTGAAGGATTTCATGTATTTTAGGTACGGTATTAAAAATCGGGATGAAGTGGTTTTTGTTAAGAAACTGAAAAAGAAGTACTAATTGGGTAAGTGATATTATCTAGTATCCATTGATATCTAGTTCCATTTTGTCATTAGGTAGATATATTTTTAAATTACAGTTTTTTTTGTCATTTACCCAAATTCAGCCCTGCATGTAAATATTACAGGCTTTGTTGGTAGATGCCATATTCCAGCCTTTCATTCCTGTAGATGGAGATATTTGTGCTGTATGGGGTCTCACTGTCTCCTGCCTTTGTTTTTACAGAGTCCGTCCTGTGCGGAAGCATCCAGCGATGGATGACCAGGCATGGACCCCACTGATGTCTGCCGGCAGATCTTTCTATTTATTCTATTGTTTTATTAATTTACAGATGTCATTTTTACTATCTTGTATAATAAAAATGCAGGAATGTTTTTTTAGAATTTATTTTGGTTGTGTACAGCTAGGCTTTTTTTTATCATATTTGTTCAATGCTAGATCACTAGGAGAAGCTACAGCTTTAGAGGTTGTCAGCGCCTTTCTGTATTGCTAGAAGAATAGTAAATATGCCGTGCTTCATTAGATCTGGTAGAATGAAGAGGTGCTGCAAAACCCCCTTACCCATCAGCAAGGGCATTACCCGAGCCCCAACACATAAAGAGGAGCAGATGTCACCTGCAGCCCTATGTAACACCACAGATAACCTAGTCCTAAGTAACAGTATGGACATCCATTGGAGTGGCACGGGCATGTCACTACACTGTGCTGCCTGATAGAAGAAGTGACACTGTGTGCCAAGGAAAGGCTGAGTCTCCTGCAGTCCTGCTACTTATTAATCCAATCTGCCATCCTCTGTGGTAACCCAGAGCGCACCCCAAAGGTCAGAAATACTTAGCTACGCTGACTGGACAGTACCACCATACCATAACTGATTATCTTTCTACCATGTCTGGATAATCCCATTGTACTGTAACTAATACTGCCATACACTTAGAAAATTATACCTTTATGATATGACTTTAGCACCACCATACTGTAACTGAAAAATACCTTATTGAGACCTAATTGCTTTGGGTCCCAGCAGTTGGATCCCCAATGATCAGGAAGTTATCTTCTAATTCTAAATTGGTCGACAATCTCATGTATATGGGGGCAGAGCTGATTGTAGCTTTTTTTTTTGCTGCCCGAGGTGAAAATTTAAATCGTGCCCCTCCTGCAGTTCAAAATAAACCTGCAGTAAATAAACACAATTCAATTATTGCTTTTTGGGTTTTGCTTTCAAGGTATTCATTGCGTGGCAAAAGTGACCTGTGAACACTATTCTCTTGGTCAGTGCATTTCTATCAATTAATTTTTTTTTTCTTCTAACAGTTTGAGTTAGTTGGCTTTATGCTGTGATAGACTGGACTTTTATAGATGTGGCCATAACAAATATTTTAAATTTATTTTTAATGGGTGAAGACAGCACCAAATCCACCATCAGAACATGAATACATTACGAGATCTGCCATCTGTGCATGAGTACAGCACCAGAATAATCCTCAGTACATAAATACAGCATCAAGCAGGGTATTTTTATTTTTTTTTATAACAAACTATTAACAAACTATGCTTGCAATGTCAAATCAGCACCCACTACATACATTTGTATCTCATAAACGTACAACTCCCAGTATATCCTTAACTCCCAGTATCTCCTTACCATTATTATCAGACTGCAGACCATACAGGAACTGCTGTACTGATGAGATATACTCAGTATCACAAACATTTTCAGCCATTTACCTTTATAGGTGACGTTTTCTCTGATTGGAGTCATTCTTTTACTTCTCCATCTGGTCCAGATGCTATGATGACTTTTCACATCCACAGCTCATCAGTGCAGTCTTCTGTCTTTTCCAGCGCATCCCGACATGGTGTCCTTGAAGCGCACCTGTCAGCAGGATTATGCTCAGTAATCTACATACAGGTGGGAGACATTACACTGATTAATATGATACCTTGGTTGATGAAATCCATCCTATGAATCTTGTGTAATCTTTACTTTGTTTGCAGATAATGATATACTCGTGCTTTGGCGCACTGACCTGCCTCGTATTTTACATAATGCATTTAGTAGTGCGGGGCTAGGTAAAATAGGAGGCAGGTCAGTGAAGGCACAGTGAGCTGTCATAAGATCATATAGATGAATATGTAAGCAGAGCACCGGATAGAGCGCCCCCCTAAGCCGCACCGGAGCCCAAGCATATCATTATCTCCAAACTGAAAGCAAAGATTTACACTAGAACCACAGGACGGATTTCATCAACCAAGGTATCATTTTAATCAGTACAATGTTGTCCACCTGACAGTGTATGTAGTTTACTGAGCACAATCCTGCTGGCAGGTGCTTTAAAAATAACAGTGCCATTATAATGATCCTGAATAAAAAAAATATCTGCTCTACACTGTGCCCCTGAATAATTGTCCCTCACTGCTTCTTGCACAAAATATGTCCCTCACGCTGTCTTTCTAATGGTTCATGGCTGAAACACTTTTCCTCTTCTATAAAATACTGCCTCCACACCATCCCCCTTTGAACATTGGCCTCCAAGCTGCCTCCTCCATACTGTCACCCCTTGCTGCCCCTCTCCACACTGTCCCCCAGAAGCTGCCCCTCTCCACACTGTCCCCCAGAAGCTGCCTCCTCCATACTGTCACCCCATGCTACCCCTCTCCATACTGTCCCCCAGAAGCTGCCCCTCTCCACACTGTCCCCCAGAAGCTGCCCCTCTCCACACTGTCCCCCAGAAGCTGCCTCCTCCATACTGTCACCCCATGCTACCCCTCTCCACACTGTCCCCCAGAAGCTGCCCCTCTCCACACTGTCCCCCAGAAGCTGCCCCTCTCCACACTGTCCCCCAGAAGCTGCCCCTCTCCACACTGTCCCCCAGAAGCTGCCCCTCTCCACACTGTCCCCCAGAAGCTGCCTCCTCCATACTGTCACCCCATGCTGCCCCTCTCCATACTGTCCCCCAGAAGCTGCCCCTCTCCACACTGTCCCCCAGAAGCTGCCTCCTCCATACTGTTACCCCATGCTGCCCCTCTCCATACTGTCCCCCAGAAGCTGCCCCTCTCCACACTGTCCCCCAGAAGCTGCCTCCTCCATACTGTCACCCCATGCTGCCCCTCTCCACACTGATCCCCAGAAGCTGCCCCTCTCCACACTGTCCCCCAGAAGCTGCCCCTCTCCACACTGTCCCCCAGAAGCTGCTCCTCTCCACACTGTCCCCCAGAAGCTGCCCCTCTCCACACTGTCCCCCAGAAGCTGCCTCCTCCATACTGTTACCCCATGCTGCCCCTCTCCATACTGTCCCCCAGAAGCTGCCCCTCTCCACACTGTCCCCCAGAAGCTGCCTCCTCCATACTGTCCCCCCATGCTACACCTTCTCCATACTGTGCTTCCCACAACCAACCCTTCTCCATATAAACCCCCACAATGTCCCCCATGCTGCTCTCTCTCGCATTTTCCCCTTTCACAGTCTTCTGTGTCTTTGGTTCCTTTTTGAGCGTTTACCTTAACACAGTCTGCAGCTTCTCTGCTGTGCAGCTGTGATGTCAACAGTATGATGAGGCTTTAACCCCTTAAGGACAGCGATTTTTCATTTTTGCGCTTTTGTTTTTTTCCTCCCCTTATTCCAAGAGCCATAACTTTTTTATTTCTGTGTCGACATAGCCGTATGAGGACTTTTTTTTTTTTTGTGGGACAAGTTGTACTTTTGAATCACACCATCTATTTTATCATGTGATGCACTGGAAAGTTGGAAAAATCCAAGTGTGGTGAAATAACAGAAAAGCGCAATTGCACAAATGATCTTTGGATTTTTTATTTACAGCGTTCATCTTGCAATAAAAATGACCAGGCAGTATGATTCTCCTGGTCAGTACAATTACAAAGATAACAAACATGTATAATTTTGTATTATTTAAGTGGTGAAAAAAAACTTCGGAGAGCCATAACATGTAAAATTTTCAGGATATGGAGCTGTGAGAGTTGTTATTTTTAGTTTTTTTTTTCTCCCTGAGCTGCTTTTATTGATACAAATTTGGGGTAGATACGATGTTTTGGTTGCCTCTTATTATATTTTTTTGCGTTGTTGCGGTGGTCTAAAAACCCCAATTCCGGCTTTTTGATTTTTTTTTTTCGTTAGGCCATTTACTGATTAGGATTCAATTATTTTATATTTTGATAGACTTTTACGAATGCAGCAATACCAAATGTGTATTTTTTTAAATTTTTAATTATGGAATAGAGGGGTGATTTGAGCCTGTTATATTTTTTACATTTTTTTTTTAAAACAGATTTTTAATTTATTTTCACAGAACGTATTAGTCCCCTTAGGGGACTTCAATCCTCAATCATTCACTTGTTTGTGCTATATACGTCAATGTCACAGTATTACTGTATATAGTAAGAATCATGGTCCCCTATGAATGCCAGCCTGGGGCTGGCTTTCACAGGAGTACCGTCATGACAGGCACATGGGTAGTCAGTAGACAACTGACCGTCATGGCAAACCATTGGTGCTCTGCGATCATGTTGCGGGAGCACCAATGGGTGCATAGAAAGACACGAACCCCTGCCGGCGGGTGTTAAATTCTGCTGTCATAGATTCACAGTGGTGTCTAACAGGTTGCCAGTCACAGGCTGAGCTCTGCTCCACTTGCAGCTGTTAGAGGCAGATGATGGCTGATATCACAACCATCTTCTACTGGGAAAGATGTGGGATCAGATTGTGAGCCCACATATGATGAATCTAGTACGTCATATGTCGTTAAGAGATTAAACACTCTGGGGAGATTTTCAAAACCAGTAGAAGGCAAACGTGATGTACGTGCCCATACCAATGAATCCTTGTAAAGCTATATATGAAACACACTCATACAGTACATACCTGTATATAATACACACAGGTAGAATATGACCTTGTATAATACACTTTGTCTATTGCATATGTGTCTAAACTATACGTTTATGTATTATATGTGGGTATGTATTGTACCTGTGTATATTTCTATATAACAGGTGAAGTATGCATGAATATATGCTCCACTGGAGGATGGGGCCAGGGGTCAGTCCCAGCCTGGATTTCTTACAGTAGTAATAACAGGAGGCCGCTTCTTAGAGAATACAGCTAGTGATTTACTGACAGTGTTGCTGAGCTCTGTGGTCGGTGCTGTGTGTGGATGAGAAAGCTGATCCTGCACTGACCACAGAGCTCAGCAACACTGGCCATAAATCACTGTCTGTATTCTCTGATGTCCGCCCCTTGTCATTACTGACAATCTGAAACCTTCCCAGACGGATCTGTAGTTCCTGTTCTGGTGAAGTTCTGGGGTCAGTGAGGTCCTCCACACAGCGACAGCTTCATTCCAGCCCTGAGTGTGCAGACGCCATTCTGCGGGACAAACGAAAAAGAATAATAAAAAGATTAAACACTAACTTATAGGTCCAAAAATATGGAGAAGTATTATAGATTTCTTGTTCTTCTTGGACATGAAATGAACATGGAATATATATAGAAATAGGGGATTGAGCACATATCCCATATAAACAGGTGTATATTATATTCCTTGTGCTTGATAGGAAGGGAATGAACATGGAATATATGTAGATAATAGGGGACTGAACACATATACCATATAAACAGGTGTATATTATATTCCCTGTGCTTGACAGGTGTGGAATGAACATGAAATATATGAAGATAATAGGGGAATGAACACATATCCCATATAAACAGGTGCATATTATATTCCCTGTGCTTGACAGGTGTGGAATGAACATGAAATATATGAAGATAATAGGGGAATGAACACATATCCCATATAAACAGGTGCATATTATATTCCCTGTGCTTGATAGGTGGGGAATGAACATGAAATATATGTGGATAATAGGGGAATGAACACATATACCATATAAACAGGTATATATTATATTCCCTGTGCTTGATAGGTGGGGAATGAACATGAAATATATGTAGATAATAGGGGACTGAACACATATCCCATATAAACAGGTGTATATTATATTCCCTGTGCTTGATAGGTGGGGAATGAACATGAAATATATGTAGATAATAGGGGACTGAACACATATCCCATATAAACAGGTGTATGTTATATTCCTTGTGCTTGATAGGTGGGGAATGAACATGAAATATATGTAGGTAATAGGGGAATGAAAATATATCCCATATAAACAGGTGTATATTATAATCCCTGTGCTTGATAGGAGGGGAATGAACATGAAATATTTGTAGATAATAGGGGACTGAACACATACCATATAAATAGGTATATATTATATTCCCTGTGCTTGATGGGTGTGGAATGAACTTGGAATATATGTAGATAATAGGGGAATGAACACATATACCATATAAACAGGTATATATTATATTCCCTGTGCTTGACAGGTGTGGAATGAACATAAAATATATGTAGATAATAGGGGATTTAACACATATCTCATCTAATTCCCCAGAGTTTGTAACATGACAAAAGGAACAAACGCCACCCGGTAATCCGAGGACAAAGAACACGACCAGACAATTGTCAAGAAACTACTTTTTACTAACAACGGAACTTGAGTTACCCAGACAACGCAAGAAAGAAATGCAAATTTCACACACACACATCTAGCCCGGTCGGCTAGGACACCTGTGCTGCACAACCAATAGGCATAGGATGTTCTATCAGATACACTATAATTTGCCTGATCTGTGGTTTCGCCTAATGCGGTAACCGAGAGTAAACCAAGGGCAAAGGTGTAATTAGATGGATGCAAGAGGTGATCCCTGCAGGGGTGCAGCGCAGAGATTCACAAAGTTAACAATTCTCTTAAGATTAAGTTCCCCTTAATGAGGTGAGTTTTTAGGTCTGGTTATACAGTTTTACTAGCTAAGAATCTACGTTTGGCGCCAAGCTTTCTTTAAGTCTGCGTGCACACTCCCACTAAGATCCCTGTGGTGGGGCCTGAGCTCAGGACTTACTAGCCATAACCGGGTCACTGAGGCTAGCTGATTGTCCGTTCGGCCATTTAGCTGGGATGCCGAGGCGTAGATCCTGGACTTGTCACCTTAAAGGGAATCTGTCACCCCTTTGGAGTTATCAGATCTCTAATATGGGCATACAGGTTATAGAAATATAAATCTATACTTACCTGTATGGCCCATATTACAGGTCTGATTGCAGAGAAATCTCTTTTTTATTCAATCTGTTTTTCTAGGCTTGGCGTCCAGGGGATGCCAAAAAATGGCCTCCTATATGCTTAATTTAAATATTCCCCCCCCTCTCCTGCATGTCACAGGGCCCTGTGACATGCAGTCTAGGGCTGCAAATCAGGGTTAGGGGAGCACAATGTGGTAAACAATGCTGTGAAATTGTAAAACGTCACTGCAGAGTTAGGATATGGATTGTCCAGATGTTAAAATTTATTGACAGTTTAGATCAGATTAAAGGGAATCTGTCATCCGGTTTTTGCTACCTCATCTGAGAGCAGCATAATGTAGGAAAAGAGAACCTGACTTCATCGATGTATCACTTAGTTTACTGGGTGCAGCCGTTCTGACACAATCAGAGCTTTTAGATTTAGAATGAATCAGAGCTGAGAAAGCTAACCCTGCCCCCACCAGGCTCTGTATGTACAGTGTCCATAGACAGTGAGGTGCTTCGTTGCTGGACTAGTCCCGCATTGTTAATCTCTTATTTATAAATCCTTCACAATTAGCAAACAACAGCACACACTTTGACAAGTGACACATCACTGAATTCTGTGCTTTAACCTCTATCTCCTGCTGTCTTCAAATTACGAAACCAGGGGAGGAGTCCTGAGGAGATAATTTGCATATTCCCACTGCATTTTGAGGTAAGTGAAGAGTCTCCGCGAGCTCAAAGAACACTGGATTTTGGCTGTTGGAGCTGAAAAGAGGACATCGGTAAACCAGGGGAGGAGTCCTGAGGAGATAATTTGCATATTCCCACTGCATTTTGGGGTAAGTGAAGAGTCTCCGCGAGCTCAAAGAACACTGGATTTTGGCTGTTGGAGCTGAAAAGAGGACATCGGTAAACCGCGCGCCTACCGGTGCGCGCATTTTTAAGCTTTTTTTTGAAGCTTTTTTCACTGTTTTCAGAACATTAACAGTAAGAACATGGAAGAGTCCAGGAGCCATTTGGTGAGCTGCATATCCTGCTACATGTTCACAGACTTGCCAGTGGAAAAGCCAGACTTCACATGCCAGAAATGCAAGCTTGTGTCCCTGTTGGAGGAAAAGTTGCGAAATCTAGAAGAGAGGTTAACTACCTTGAAAATCATTAAGGAAGGTGAAGAGTTCTTAGACAGAGCAGAATTATCTCTTCATGATTCAGAAAGAGAAGAAATTCGAACTGCACCTGACGAAACAGAGGAATGGAAGCATGTGACCCACAGAAGCAGGAGGATCGAGAGGCAGTCAGCACCCATACTGCTCAGGAACCAGTACCAGGCTTTCACGCAGGAGAACCATGAAGAAATACAGCAAAATAAGACTTTGCCAGCAATGAATAACCTTGTAAGCCCTCAGAATCCTCCTGGATGGAGAAAGAAGAATGTTGTGAAGAAAAAACGGAGAGTGGTGGTCATGGGGGATTCCCTGTTAAGAGGAACAGAGGCCGCTATCTGCAGACCAGACATAACCTCAAGAGAAATGTGCTGTCTTCCAGGAGCAAAAATTAAAGATGTGTCTGACAGGATATCAAGACTCTTCAGACCTACAGATCACTACCCATTCCTGCTAATACATGTGGGGACAAATGACACCGCAAGAAAGGACCTGGAAACCATCTGCAGTGACTTTGAAGACTTAGGCAAGAAAGTCAAAGAATTGGGAGCGCAGGTGGTCTTCTCATCCATCCTCCCAGTGGATGGCCATGGAACAATGAGGTGGAATAAGATTCTACAGGTGAACAACTGGCTACGTCAATGGTGCCGTCAACAAGGATTTGGATTTCTGGATCACGGAATGAATTACCTATACGATGGACTACTTGCTAGAGATGGGGTGCACCTTACGAAGACTGGAAAACATGTATTTGGAAGTCGCCTTGCTACACTCATCAGAAGAGCTTTAAACTAGAACAATGTGGGAAGGGAAGCAAAAGGCCAGAAAAAGCCATACAGCTGACAAATACTATTGAGATCTCTGCTACTGGAAGTGGAAAAGAAGAACAAAGACAAAAAAATCTAAATAATAAAAATATGGGAGGAAGAGAAACCAATCACAAACTAAAATGTTTTTATACAAATGCACAAAGCATGGGCAACAAACAAGGAGAATTGGAACTACTAATGCAGGAAAAGGAATATGATGTCATTGGAATCACTGAAACTTGGTGGGACGATACACATGATTGGAATAAAAGGCTAAAAGGATACAACTTATTTGCAAGAAACAGACTTGATAAACGAGGAGGAGGTGTTGCATTGTATGTTAGAAAAGCGTATATCTGCACAGAGATTGAAGCTTCAGAGACTGGGAGTTCTGTGGAAACTGTTTGGGTAAGAATACAAGGAGAGAACAACGGAAAGGACACCATTGTAGGCATTTACTACAGGCCACCTGGGCAAGCTGAAGATATGGATGAACTCTTTATGTATCAAATGACCAAGTTCTCCAAAAAATATGACGTAGTGGTCATGGGAGATTTCAACTATCCAGACATTTGTTGGGAATCTCTCTCAAGTAAAACTAACAGGTCAAGCAAATTCTTATCCTCTCTTGCTGACAACTTTATCTTCCAAAAGGTAGGGGAGAAAACAAGGGGATCTGCTACTTTGGATCTAATCCTTATAAACAGGGAGGAAATTGTTGAGGAGGTAAAGGTGGCTGGGACCCTAGGAGGCAGCGATCATGCTATTATAGAATTTTGGATAACTAGAGGAGGAAGACATGTGAAGACTCAAACTTCAAGGTTAGATTTTAGAAAGGCAGATTTTAAGAGACTCAGAAAGAGAATAGGAGGGATCCAATGGCTGGATGTCCTTAAGGTCAAAAATGTCCAGGAAGGATGGGAAATTTTTAAAAATGAGATTCTCAAAGCACAATCGTTAACAATCCCGAAAAGTAGGAAGAATGGGAAGCATTTAAGGAAACCAGGATGGATGAACACAGAACTTAAACACATGCTAAAAAGAAAGAAAGAAATGTTTATTAAATGGAAAGAGGGAGGCATATCTAAAGAAGATTATAATGCAGTCTGCAGATCCTGCAGGGCACGTATCAGGTTAGCTAAAGCTGACAATGAATTAAGGCTTGCAAGAGATGTCAAAAGCAATAAAAAAGGATTTTGGTTGTATGTCAAAAGTAAAAGAAAAGTCAAAGATGCTATAGGATTTTTACAGGATGAAAATGGAGAAATGGTAAGAGGATGTTGAGAAGGCCGAACTTTTTAATTCCTATTTTGCATCTGTTTTCTCTCAGAAAGAAAATGTAACATCAACTGATCTTCACTGTCCTTTTAAAGGAATAGAGGAATCCAAGTTATCAGTAAACAGAAAGATTGTGAGGGAATATTTAGCTAACATAAATGAGTTCAAGTCTCCAGGTCCAGATGAATTACACCCCAGAGTACTGAAGGAGATCGTAGAAGAAATTTTAGAACCACTCTCCATAATCTTTGAAAATTCTTGGAGAACAGGAGAAGTCCCAGAAGACTGGAGAAGAGCAAATGTTGTTCCTATCTTCAAAAAGGGGAAGAAGGTGGACCCAGGGAACTATAGGCCGGTGAGTCTGACTTCTATACCAGGAAAGATCTTTGAACAAATTATTAAACAACATGTATGTAAGTACATGGATAAGAATGAAGTGATTAACCAGAGTCAGCATGGGTTTGTAACTAACAAGTCATGTCAGACTAACTTAATTTCCTTCTATGACAGAATCACTGACTGGGTGGATCAGGGAAATGCTGTAGATATAGTATATCTTGACTTCAGCAAAGCATTTGACAAAGTATCTCACATCATCCTTATTGAAAAAATGACCAAGTATGCAATGGACCAGGCAACTGTTAGGTGGATTCATAACTGGCTTAGTGATCGGACTCAAAGGGTGGTTGTAAATGGCTTCACATCCAGCTGGATGAATGTCTCAAGTGGGGTACCACAGGGCTCCGTCCTGGGACCTGTATTGTTCAACATCTTTATCAATGATTTAGATGAAGGAATTGAGGGTAAACTGATTAAATTTGCTGATGACACAAAGCTAGGAGGGATAGCTAATACTAGAGAAGAGAGAGAGAGGATTCAAAAAGACCTAAATAAACTGGAGCAGTGGGCAGCAACCAACAGAATGTTTTTTAACAGGGAAAAATGCAAAGTACTACATCTGGGCAATAAAAATGAAAAAAGCATATACAGAATGGGAGGAATAGAGCTAAGCAACAGTACATGTGAAAAAGACTTAGGTATACTAATAGATCATAGACTGAACATGAGTCAACAGTGTGATGCAGCAGCAAAAAAGGCAAATACAATTCTGGGATGTATTAACAGAAGCATACAGTCTAGATCACGTGAAGTCATTATCGGTCTTTACTCCTCTTTGGTCAGACCTCATCTGGAATACTGTGTACAGTTTTGGGCACCACATTTTAAAAAAGACATAGACAAACTGGAGCATGTTCAGAGAAGAGCGACCAGAATGGTGACTGGTCTGCAAACCATGTCCTATGAGGAACGGTTGCAGGATTTGGGAATGTTTAGCTTGCAAAAAAGAAGACTGAGAGGAGACTTAATAGCTGTCTACAAATATGTCAAGGGCTGTCACATTGTAGAAGGATCATCTTTATTCTCATTTGCACAAGGAAAGACTAGAAGCAATGGGATGAAACTAAATGGGAGGAGACACAGATTAGATATTAGAAAAAACTTTTTGACAGTTAGGGTGATTAATGAGTGGAACAGGCTGCCACGAGAGGTGGTGAGTTCCCCTTCAATGGACGTCTTCAAACAGAGGCTGGACAGACATCTGTCTGAGATGATCTAGTGAATCCTGCTTTGAGCAGGGGGTTGGACCAGATGACCCAGGAGGTCCCTTCCAACTCTACCATTCTATGATTCTATGATTCTATGATACATAGTAAAAACCTGCTGACAGATTTCCTTTAACCCCTTCAGGACCCAGCCTATTTTGACCCTAAAGACCTTGGCATTTTTGTCAATTCTGACCAGTGTCCCTTTACGAAGTAAAAACTCTGGAACACTTCAACGGATCCTAGCGATTCTGAGATTGTTTTTTCGTGACATATTGGGCTTCATGTTAGTATTAAATTTAGGTCGATAATATTTGCGTTTATTTGTGAAAAAATCAAAAATATGGGAAAAAACTTGAAAATTTTGCAATTTTCAAATTTTGAATTTTTATTCTACTAAACCAGAGAGTGATGTGACGCAAAATAGTTAATAAATAACATTTCCCACATGTCTACTTTACATCAGCACAATTTTGGAAAAAAAATAAAAATTTTGGTAGGAAGTTTGAAGGGTTCAAAGTTCATCAGCAATTTATCTTTTTTCCAGCAAAATTTACAAAACCATTTTTTTAGTGACCACATCACATTTGAAGTCCCTTTGAGGGGTCTTTATGACAGAAAACACCCAAAAGTGACACCATTCCAAAAACTGCACCCCTCAAGCTACTCAAAACTACATTCAAGAAGATTATTAACCCTTCAGGAGCATCACAGGAACTAAAGCCACATGGAAGAAAAAAATGAACATTTTTATTTTTCTAACAAAAATTTTCTTTTAGCCTAAATATTTTAATTTTCACATGGGTAACAGGATAAAATGCATCCTAAAATTTGTTGGTCAATTTCTCCTTAGTACACTGATACCTCATATGTGGTCATAAACCACTGTTTGGGCACACGGCAGGTTCCAAGTGCTCACTATGCATCTAGATAGGTGCCTTGGGGGGTCTAGTTTCCAAAATGGGGTCACTTGTTGGGGAGCTCCAATGTTTGGGCACACAGGGACTCTCCAAACGCAACATGGTTCCAATTTGTTAGCAGACACCATTGTGTAGTGTATGTCAGGTTGGTGTGCGGTGTGGTATATTGTAGTGTATACACCACACACACACACACACACACACACACACACACTACAACACACACACCAACCTGACATAGCCTCCTCAGCTGAGTACGCCCTAGACTGGGATGAGCGGGATGGGCGGGACATTTTGTGTGCTGTGTGCGTGTGTTAAAAAAAAAAAAAAAAAAATCGAAACTTTATTATAGTGTGAGTGTACGTGTGTGTGTGTGTGTGTGTGTGTGTGTGTGTGTGTGTGCTTGGTGTAACCTTCTGCAGTCACGTGTGGGGGCTGTCAGGCGTAGGGGGCTGTCAGGCGCAGGGGGCTGTCAGGCGCAGGGGGCTGTCAGGCGCAGGGGGGGGCTGAAGAGATGGAGGAGCCAGCAGCTGCAGCAAGGGGGCTGATCACTGGGGCAGGAGTCGGCAGCAGCAAGGGGGGTAGGAGGCTGGCAGCATCAGGGGGGTGATTACTGGGGCAGAAAGGGGAGCAGGAGCCAGCAGCAGGGGGGTGATCACTGGGTTTTCGGGGGGGGGGGTGATCACTGGGATGGGGGGTGCACACTGGGGATGGGGAGTGAACACTGGAGACAGGTGGGGGTGAACATTGGGGACAGGGGGGGTGAACACTGGGGACAGGGGTGATTATTGGGAGGTGGGGGGTGATATCACTGGGACTGGGGGATGGTGGGTTTGATCACAGGAGCAGGGCATTTACACTGAGCCTGCTGCTGCTGTGATCACAGTCCACCGGCTGTCAGAAGGAGAGCAGCAGCCGGTGGATGAAGACGTGGGAGAGGGAGCAGAGGGAGCGGAGGTCGGTGTGCAGGTATGAAAGTGGAGGGGGGGTGGAGGGGGGGTCGGGGGTTGAGTGGGGGCAATACTACCTGATGCAGATCAGCGGCGGCAGCAGGCGATCAGCGGCGGCAGAAGCGATCCACGAGCTCAGCAGCAGAGGGTCCACGGGGGGGCAGCTGCAGAGGGTCCACGGGGGGGCAGCAGCAGAGGGTCCACGGGGGGGCAGCAGCAGAGGGTCCACGGGGGGGCAGCAGCAGAGGGTCCACGGGGGGGGCAGCAGCAGAGGGTCCACGGGGGGGGCAGCAGCAGAGGGTCCACGGGGGGCAGCAGCAGAGGGTCCACAACGGCCGGCACACGATCCATGGACGGGCAGTTGCAGCCATCATTAAAAACTCCCTCCACATCTGATTGGGGCTAGTATCCATGTGACGCTAGCCCCCCAATCAGATCTGGGGGGAGGGGGGGACAGAGGTGACACTCCCCCCAGCCAATGGCTGATGCTGGAAGCATCAGGCCATGCCCAGATTTAAATATTACACCAATTTTCATTGGTGAAATATTTAATTCATACCGATTGGCAGTTTCACTAAACGTGAAAATGAAACAGCCAATCGGAGGGGTCCCAGGCACGGGGGGGTTAATCCACCCCCCGTGGGGTCGACTTCAGGATGTCCAGTTGCAGTAGCAACTGTGACACCTGAGCGACCCCGCTCGCAGGCGCTGCAGGGGCTCTTTCCCTCCATGTCACACACGCTGTGACACGGGTCGGGAAGGAACTGTTTTCCATGTCACAAACGGTGTGACACAGGTCGGGAAGGGGTTAAAGACATTTGGAGAGCCACATTCTACAAAAGGCGGCTTCTAAACTCGCTAACCAAGGAACTAGACGTTGTGAAATGTTTGGGTGGGTTTGCCCTGCAACCAATGTTAGGCTATGAGCTGTCTAGCCATGTAGAATATTCTGGTTTTTGCTAGTTCTGTTGGCTTAGAGATCCATGTATCTAAGCATTTAGACATAAAGAGTCAGATCAATTGTAATCTCATATATGGAGTTTGTCATATCTGTTGTCCCACTCCAGGAGCTGGATAATCTGAAACATGACCATATTAAATCAGCAGTGGGTGTCTCTCCTATTATACATCCCTTAGTCCAGTGTTTCCCAATCTCCAGTACTCACGGCCCCAACTGTCATGGGTGTGTCAGATGTGACAGACAGTCGCCCTGCAGTTGGTAGAAGATCTCTTCGTTTGGCATTACAGACTACTTCTTAGCTGTTTCACTCTAGGACACAGCGGCTACCTCCCTCCTGCTAATTGACACCCAGGCCTGGGTGTTTAAATAGTTTCACTTTGCAGCAGGAAGGTGCCGGTGATACTCGCATGTTTCCTTGTGAATGCTTGGAGCTCTGACTGCTACCTTCCGGATTTTTTCCTGAGCGTTTCTGCATCTCCCTGGCTGAAAAAACGCATGCGGATATTACATGCGTTTTTCTGCCAAGCGTATGTCCTGCGTTTTTCATATGCGATTTCGCATGCGGGTTGTCAATGTCTTTTCCAAGCGATTTTAGCTTCACTTGGAAAAGTGCTTGACAACTTGGTCACACTATATAAATGCATGCAACCGGCATGGATTTATATAGTGTGACCAAGTTAATAGTTAAAAAGAATGGTAAAAAATAAACATTATACTCGTCTTCTGATGGCCCCCGGTCTCCTTCTCCGGTGCGTCCGGTGTGTCTGGCGGCTCGCAGTGGTCTAAAAGGACCTTCCATTACGTCATTTAGTCATGTGACAGGTCACGCGACCACCGACGTCCTTTTAGACCATCGCCAGCCGCCAGGGAGCAAGGGCGCATCGCTGAGGAGACCGGAGGCCATCAGAAGGTGAGTATAATGTTTATTTTTTATTTTAAATTCTTTTTTTTTTACAGGTACTATGGTACCCGGGTCTGGAGGAGAGTCTCCTCTTCTCCAGACTCGGGTACCATCCACACATTGAATCGCTTAATATTCGCATGTGCACATGTAGTGATGCGGATATTATGCGATTCAATGCAAGTCAATGGCGGCGAAAATGCCACGATTGCACAAAATTAATGGTAGTGCTGCGGATTTTTCCGCAATGATAATCCGCAGCGGAAATTTCCGCAGCATGTGCACAGCGTATGCGGATTATCATTGGGGAACATTGCAGACCTTCTACCAAGCGTTTTTTAAGCGTTTCCACAGCAGAATTGCCGCTGCGGAAACGCTTAAAAAATGCATCGTGGGCATACAGCCTTAGAATTATCTCTCTGAAGTCTGCTAAAGCTAAGCTACTTTCCCCCGTGTTTGTCTCCCTCGTTGTCTTTAGTCGTTAATGGGGATCGACTAGCTTTCATTCCCCCCTTCCCTCTCCAGGGCCAAGCAAAATACAGGGTTTAGGTTCGTGTGCGGCGATTGATGAGGAACCAACATAGGGACATTAGTGAAGACAGGGTGGTATCAGTTCAGCCTAGGAGGTCTCCACTTCCCCCTTTACCTAGAGTCTGGGCTCCCTTTCCCCTTTCCCTTTGTGTTGCACTTAGTCTTTCACACACCTTGCGTGATACCAACTCTTCATGTTTTCAGGATTTCCTTAGTATTGTACAGGTAATGGAATTAATTATTAAGGCCCCAGAAATTGGCTCACGTTCTCTCACCTGTGCAATACTAAGGGAAGCCTGAAAATAAGATCTGTTTATGGGCCCTGAGGAATGGAGTTTTGGAAACATCACATTAGTGTAACAAAATATAGAGAAATAGGTGTCCTGTACACACTATGCAGCAAGTATAGCTGTGATAGTCTGTGACTCACTCAATGACAATTTTGGAGTCTTACAGAGTCTTACATTCTCCACTTAACAAGCACAGGGAATACAATATAAAAAGAAAATCGGCACCAACCATTGGATAGTGATTGCTGTCACCTGTTTAGTGTACCAGTACCAGCGCTAAAGGTTAATGGTGGTGCAATGAAAAAACATGAAATTCCGAATATACACGTGCATCTCACAAAATTATAATATCATCAAAAAGTTATTTTTTTTCAGTTCTTCAATCCAAAAAGTGAAACTCATATATTATATAGAGTCATTACAAACAGAGTGATCTATTTCAAGTGTTTATTTCTGTTAATGTTGATGATTTTGGCTTACAGACAATGAAAAAGTCATTATCTCAGTAAATTAGAATACTTTATAACAACAGCTTGAAAATTTATTTTGAAATCTGAAATGTTGGCCTACTGAAATGTATGTTCAGTAAATGCACTCAATACTTGGTCAGGGCTCCTTTTGCATAAATTACTGCATCAATGCGGCGTGGCATGGAGGCGATCAGCCTGTGGCACTGCTGAGGTGTTATGGAAGCCCAGGTTGCTTTGATAGCAGCCTTCAGCTCCTCTGCATTGTTGGGTCTGGTGTCTCTCATCTTCCTCTTGACAGTACCCCATAGATTCTCTCTGGGGTTAAGGTCGGACGAGTTTGCTGGCCAATCAAGCACAGTGATACTGTTGTTTGGCATTGGCATTAGTTTTTATAATTCATTTTGCCTCTCTTTGCAAAAGGTACCTATTATGGTTACCTCCTCTTTCTGGATAATTAACCTGTTCGGTCCTGCAAATTGCAATGTTTTAGGGTCGGCACCATGACTTTCAAGTATGTGCTTGATTAACCTAAGGGAGCCTTTTTAGTTTCTAATGAATGTACATGCTCCCGAAAACGAATAAAGAGAGTTTTCCCTATATAAAAATAGCCACAAAGGCAAACGATATAAACAATTATTTGTTACCTGCAAGAAATAAAATCTTTCACTTCATGCATTATGGAACCAATTTTGAGAGGGTTTTTTGTTGAATGATAATCACAAAAGGAACAGTTGCCGCATTTAAAATTACCTTTAGGGCAAAATTTATCTAGCCAGTTATTGGACGCAGCCAGGAGATACTCTATGCTGTATTAACATATGCCCAATATTGTGACAACGTTTATAGGAGACAATGGACTTGCGTATCGCTGTATTAATCAAGTCCTTATCATATTCTATAAAGTGTCAATTCCTATTTATTGCCCTATGTATAGTGCTATCAAGTGGACCATGTTTAAAATTAAATAGAAATCTCTGTGTATCAACAGTTTGTGTCTGTGGCTTTGTAGTATCGGCCCCCTGACAGGCAGAGACGCTTTCCCCCTTACCGCCGCGCTCCCCGCCCGGCTTCTTCCGGCTCTCCTGCTGCTGCCGGCGCGCGCAGCTTCCCGAGCACTGTGCTTAGGGCGCGCACTCCCTCCCTCTTAAAGGGGCCGCGCGCGCCGTCCTAAGGAGTCCCCGGCCAATGGCCGGAGGACCTCTCATATAAAAGGCACCTCCTCCAAAATGGAGGTGCCCATGCAAGGTTGTAGCTTTGTATCCTAAACTCTGCTTCAGCCCTCAGGTCCCGCTGCTGGCCTGACTACCAGTCCAGTCCGCCAGCCTGACTACCAGTCCAGTCCGCCAGCCTGACTACCAGTCCAGTCCGTCAACCTGACTACCAGTCCAGTCCGCCAGCCTGACTACCAGTCCAGTCCGCCAGCCTGACTACCAGTCCAGTCCTCCAGCCTGACTACCAGTCCAGTCCGTCAACCTGACTACCAGTCCAGTCCGCCAGCCTGACTACCAGTCCAGTCCGCCAGCCTGACTACCAGTCCAGTCCTCCAGCCTGACTACCAGTCCTGTCCGCCAGCCTGACTACCAGTCCTGTCCCCCTGCCTGACTACCTGTCTCCGCCAGCTAAGTGTACTCTCCAGCCCGACGGTCTGCCTACGATCCTAACCCGCCAGTCTGTCTATGGGCCTGGCTTGCCTGCCTACCCGGAGAACGTACCAGTTACCTGCCATGCCAATCAGCCAGCCTACCTGGAGGCCCCTACCAGTTACCTGCCGTGCCTACCCGGAGGCTCCTGCCAGTTACCCGTGGGAGTCACCTGCTCTCATACAAGGACAGGCCCAGAGTAGCACCTGGTCCCTCTGCTTGGCCGTTCCCTGGTTCACAGAGTCGATTGAGCCGCCGTGCGACCTTGGTCAGTCCGACTTGATACCTAGTCACGCCCCTCTGGTCCCTCCTTGCACCGCAGCACAGAGGTTCCACTACCCGGATCCATAACAGGCTTTTTTTGCAGAAGGTCTTTCTGTGTAAATGATCTTGCTTTTTTAAGTTCACTGTTTAGAACTTTTGCAGGGTAATCTCTTTTCATGAAATTGTTAGTTAATTCATCTGCTTGTTTTTAAAATGATTCCTCAGAATTATTTAGTTTTCTTAATCGTAGATATTGACTATACGGCAACCCTGTTTTCACATGTTGCAAATGTGCACTATTATAAAGGAGAAGGGAATTCGTGGAGGTGAGATTTTTTTTAGAAGTTTCAGTAAATAATTTACCTTGATGTACCTTTACTGTGACGTCTAAAAAATGGAGTTGTTTGTCACCAAATTCAGAAGTAAATCTCATGTTTTGATGTTGGTTTCATCAAGGTAATTGACAAAATCGGAAAACTGTACTGCGGTGCCGGACCAAACGATGAAGACATCATCAACATAATGCAGGTAAGTTTTTATGAATATAATGTAATGGTTCCTTATTGTTATATATTTTGTCTCAAAAAATGCTAAAAAAAAGATATGCAGAAACGCATGCTGAAGGTTTACCTGCTTCGATGGCTGTAGGTTCAGCGGTGCCAGCCACAGATCTGCCTGCTCTGTTACAGCTGTCAACAACTCTGCAGCGGTGTGCGGTTTGTCCCCTAAGCATATTAGCTTCAGCACAGCCTGTTGCTGCTTGACCGGGGCATTGTTGCAGTGCTTCCAGCTTGCTACTGATGTGGTCAGTTCGGAGATGGAGCTTGAAAAGGAGGTGCAGGAGATGTAGAATGTAGGGGCAACCCTGATTGACACAGGGCCCGCAATTCTCAGCGTTGGAAGGACGTGTTCCGTCCCAGGGTCCGACTGGGTACCGGCTTCCATTATATTAACCCAGTGTACCTAGCCACAGGCACTTTCCACATTTCGGTGGTTAGGTGGACCTTCCCAGTAACTGCGTTGTTGAGGGCACAGGTAATGTTCTGGGACATGTGCTTGTGTATGGCGGGTATGGCACAACGGGAGAAATGGTGGCGGCTGGGGACCGAGTACCGAAGGATGGCCGCCACCATCAGGTTGCGTAAAGATTCTGTCTCCATGAGCCTAAAAGGCAACATTTCAAGTGAAAGCAGTCTAGAAATGTGGCAGTTTAGTGCTGTGGACTGTGGTGGTTGGCTGTGTATTTGTACTTGCGTTCAAGAGACTGGGGTAGGGACAACTGAATGCTGCGCTGGGACAAGGACGTAGTTGCTGATGGTGGTGGTTGTGAGTGTGCAACGACAGGTGCAGGGCGGGAGGCATCTTAGCCTGCGCCATGGACAGGAGATTGGCGTGCACGCACAACAGCAGAACAGGCAGTGGTGTCACCTGCAGACTCTGTTTCTGGACCCTGGCGTTTGGCCCAACTAGTCGTGTGCTTTTCTGTCATGTGCCTGAGCATGCTGGTGGTGGTCAGGCTGGTAGTTTTGCTGCCCTGCTGATGCTGGCATGGCAGATGTTGCAAATGGCCATTTTGGGGTTATCTGGAAAGTCTTTAAAAAAGAGCCAGATTCTGGAAAACCTAACAGTTGGACTGGCAACTTCCCTCGTGTTGGTGTTCCGGGGAGCAGTTGCCCGCCATGTTTCTGTGGCCACCACACTGCTTGTTCCTGTCTGTTGTGGTGCTGCACCTCCCTCCCCCTCCGTGCTGCTGTCCTCGCTATGCATGTCACCTTGCCAGGTTGGGTCAGTGACTTCATCGTCCACCACCTTTTCTTCCACGTACGCACCGTGGGCCTCCTCCTGCCTTGCTGGCAATTGTGTCTCATCATCATCATCATCCACCTCTTGCAACAGTAATTGCAGTTTTCCACCATCGCCTTTGTGTGACCGTGGCTGCTAAAATATTTGGGCATTTCTACATGCGATCTCTTCTTGCCCCACTTGAAGCAGGCCGGGCAAGAGGCCCGAATCTATAAATGAAAAAGTGAACAGCTCTTCGGAGTGTCAAAGTGTGAGATCGCTTGTCTCCGGGCACTCAGCATGTTGGGAGGAAGGAGGATCAGGGTGAGGAACTGGGGTGGATTAAGAGTAGCAAGGGCCCCGGGCAGTTTAGAAGGCGCGGGCCCACCCCCCCCACACACACACCTGATTTATCACGTGACATGTCACATGATCCCCTGTGATAGATCATGTGATAGTTCACGTGAAATTAATTTGGCACAATATTAATTATAATATTTTTTTTAAGGCTGTGTGCCCACTATGCGTTTTTTAAGCGTTTCCACAGCAGCAATTCCACTGCAGAAACTCTTAAAAAACGCTTGGTAGAAGGTCTGCCATGTTCCCCAATGATAATCCGCATGTGCTGTGTACATGCTGCGGAAATTTCTGCTGCGGATTATCATTGCAGAAAAATCCGCAGCATTACCAATTATTTTGCGGAAGCGCGGCGTTTTCGCCGCCATTGACTTGCATTAGAACGCATGGAATCCGCATCCCTGCATCTGTAGATGCGGAATCCATGCGTTTCAATGTGCGGATGGTACCCGGGTGTGGAGGACAGAAGACTCTCCTCCGGACCCGGGTACCATAGAACCTGTAAAAAAAGAGTAAAATAAAAAATAAATATTATACTTACCCCCGGTGTCTTTATCCGATGCGTCCTGGCTTGCCGGCAGCTCGCGATGGTCTGAAAAGGACCTGCTGTGACGTAATTTAGTCATGTGACGGGTCACGCGACCGCTGACGTCGGCAGGCCGTCAGAAGGTAAGTATATATTTTTTATTTTTTACCATTCTTTCACAGTCACACTATATAAATCCATGCTGGTTGCATGGATTTATATAGTGTAACCAAGTTGTCAAGCACTTTCCTAGTGATGCTAAAATCACAACCCGCATGCGGAAATGCAAGTGAAGAACGCTTCACATCCGCATGTCCAGGAAAACGCATGTACAATCCGCATGTACAATCCGCATGTACAATCCGCATGTACAATCCGCATGCGTTTTTTCTGCCAGGGAGATGCAGAAACGCTCCAAAAAAATCCGGAACATTTCTGTATCGTGGGCACATAGCCTTACATTAATTGTATGACTCAATATTGAGCACACGTAGCCATCTATACACAGCGGGAGGCTTCACGTAGCCATCTATGCACAGCGGGAGGCCGCACGTAGCCATCTATACACAACGGGAGGCCGCACGTAGCCATCTATACACAGCGGGAGGCCGCACGGCGCCATCTATACACAGCGGGAGGCCGCACGGCGCCCCCCCAGAGACAGGAGGCCGCACGGCGCCATCTATACTCAGCAGGAGGCCGCACGTAGCCATCTATACACAGCGGGAGGCCGCACGGAGCCCCCCCAGAGACAGAAGGAGGCCGCACGGCGCCATCTGTACTCAGCAGGAGGCCGCACATAGCCATCTATGCACAGTAGGAGGCCACACGGCGCCATCTATACACAGCAGGGGGCCGCGAGGCGCCATCTATACACAGCAGGAGGCTGCACGGCGCCATCTATACACAGCGGGAGGCCGCACGGCGCCCCCCCCAGAGACAGCAGGAGGCCGCACGGTGCCATCTATACTCAGCAGGAGGCCACAAGGAGCCATCTATACACAGCAGGAGGCCGCACGGCGCCATCTATACACAGCAGGAGGCCGCACGGCGCCCCCCAGAGACAGCGGGAGGCCGCACGACGCCATCTATACTCAGCAGGAGGCCGCACGTAGCCATCTATACACAGCAGGAGGCCCCACGGCGCCATCTATACACAACAGGAGGCCGCATGGCGCCATCTATGCACAGCAGGGGGCCGCACGGCGCCATCTATACACAGCAGGGGGCCGCACGGCGCCATCTATACACAACAGGGGGGCGCACTGCGCCATCTATACACAGCAGGGGGCCGCACGGCGCCATCTATACACAGCAGGGGGCCGCACGGCGCCATCTATACATAGCGGGAGGCCGCACGGCGCCATCTATACATAGTGGGAGGCCGCACGGCGCCCCCCCAGAGACAGCAGGAGGCCGCACGGCGCCAATTATACTCAGCAGGAGGCCGCAAGCAGTCACGCATGCAGTCACGCACACACACAAACATATACAGACATATACATACACGCATAAACACATTTGAAACACAAAAATACATATAAACAGACATCACACAATGATATCTGCCTGCACACACACACATACACAGACTCACCATCCCCCGGCTCCATTCCTCCTGCCTGCTCTGACTACTACGTTGCAGCAGTGCAGGCCGGGCGCGCACTACGTGACGTCACACTAGCAGACACGGCCGCGCACAGGACCATGTCTCCTAGCAGTGACGCTTCCGGGCCAGCACAGGGAAGTTAACTGCTGCAGTGCTGGCCCGGCCGATGAAGAAGTAGCGGCGGCCGCTGCTGGGGGAGCGGTCCGGGGCCCCTCCTCCCGCCACTGCTACCGGTATGTGCCGCGGCGGCCCGCACATATAATGAGGGCAATCCGGCATTAGACACCCTGCCCGGAGCCGCGGGCACCCTGCAGGCTCGGGGCCCCGGGCGGTAGCCCGGATTGCCCTCATTATAATCCGCCTATGGTGAGGAATATGTAGTGCAGACTCACGGCTACTGAGACTGGACTGTGTGGAAGATAGGGTGGTGGTGGTGGCAAACTGACTAGAAGCATTATCTGCTATCCAACCAACAACCTTTTCACACTGCTCTGGCTTCAAAAGTGGTGTTCTGCGGCCCACTAGAAATTGGGTCAGGAAGGTAATTCGACATGATGTGGGTGTTTGTTGTTCTCCCTCAGCAGGCACAGTTTCATCTTGCCCATGGCCTCTGCGTGCAACATCAGCATCATGTCTACTTCCCTGTCCCTTGCCACGTGCCTTGCCCATTTTAACTGGAGTGTAATATTTGGCACGCTCCAAAAAAATATGACGATTATTACCGCAGTAATATCGGATCACGTCTGATGACCACGGTTTTAGGCAGTGGCCTTATAGATGTGCTATTGGTCAGAGACCAAGTGTGAATAGGTTGAACAACACACAACTGGAAGACTTTAACTGGGGTGTAATATTTCACACTCTCCAAAAAATGTGACGATTAGTACCGCAGAAATATCGGATCACGTCTGATGACCACGGTTTTAGGAAGTGGCCTTATAGATGTGGTACTGGTCAGCAACCAAGTGTGAATAGGTTGAACAACACACAACTTGCAGACTTTAAATGGAGTGTAATATCTGGCATGCTCCCAAAAAAATCTGGATTATTAGCGCAGTAATATCTGATCCCGTCTGATGACCACGGTTTTAGCCAGTGGCGTTAGAGATAAGGTATTGGTCAGCAACTAAGTGTGAATAAGTTGAACAACACACAACTGGCAGACTTTAACTGGAGTGTAATATTTGGCACGCTCCAAAAAATGTCCCGATTATTACCGCAGTAATATGGGATCATGGCTGATGATGGACAAGTTTCTCTGCTTCCACAATACAGCAATGCGAATAAAATCAAAACAGTCTGGCTGTATTCTGCTAACAAGCAAATGGAGCAGTAAAATGGTGTACTGTATTGCTTTTTAAGCAAATAATCAGGATTAAGAGCACAAAAAAAAAAATTAGCCCCGATATCTAGGGTTATGGATATCTGTAGCAGCAGCAGAGCAGACAGAACGTGCAATGGAACCTATTCTGCGATGTTTTGTTATGTCCTAATTTTATTTCTTTATTGTTTTTAATTAGATATTTCTTATACACATTTTTTAATTCCTTTTTCTCTCCTTTTTTTTTTCTTTTCTTTTCCTCTGTGCAGTCTCACATATGTACCATGTGTTTTTGTTTTTTCCTTGATTATGTGGGAGTATATTTAAATCCAAGTTTGTATACCACTCTTCATCCAGTGTTCAAGAGCCATGTAGCTCGAAACGCGAATGGACTGATTCCTGTTATACACACCACCCCTCTTTATTGCTTTGTTGTCTGAGATGCCCAATTTTTCAGCAATTTTATTTTTAAAGGATTTCCAATAAAAGAATTTTCAATTACTTCAGTGTGTTGAGCTGGTACCAACTCTAATTTCCTCAATTATCTTCAGCGCTGTGCAGCTGCAGGGACGCTGTGCTCCTCCCGGATTGGAACAGCATCTCAGGGGTGAGCTGAATTTTTTCCTATTATTTATTGCCATTACTGTATTTTCGTGCTCCCCATATACAACATTGCATTTAATGTCTTGACAGACCACGTAGTCTGCTAATTTTTTATAATATAGGGGTGTGTTGTTGTATAGATTGGATTTTTTTTCTTCCAAACTCCAACATGGAAAACAATACTAGTAATTCCAGACAGGAACGTGCTGCTATACTATTCTGCACAGATGGTGCAATCAGCACGGAAACTTGTACAGATTTGCAGAACTCAATTTATAACCTAGAAAAATTGTCTTTTGAAAGAGACTTGCATTTGGTGGGACCATACTACCTTGGAAAGCTACCTGCAAAAGAATATGACCCCCCGTGGGTTACGTATCAAAAAAATCCCCACCACAGTTTACTCCTCTAAATTTGTCCAGGAATGGAACACAATTCTGTCCAACTGTTCTGCAAAGCTGATCCAACTAATTGTCCGTTATGAAGATGTTGAACTTAAAAAAGTTCAAAATGAGATTTCTATGCAAACAGATTTGATAAAGGCTATGTGCCCACGATGCAGAAATGCTCCTTATTTTTCCTGAGCGTTTCTGCATCTCCCTGGCAGAAAAAACACATGCGGATTGTACATGCGGATTGTACATGCGTTTTCCTGCCAGGGACATGCGGATGTGAAGCGTTCTTCACATGCATTTCGCTTTCCAAGCGATTTTAGCTTCACTTGGAAAGTGCTTGACAACTTGGTCATAACGCGCCCTCTGGGCCGTGTGTGTGTGTGGATACCCGGTACTGGACCTTTTGTGGATGCTGGGAGTTGTAGTCCTTGCGTGGCGGGGACCCGGTCCCGTGGCTCAGGGTGGTCAACCCAAATGGCGGTCTATTTATAGGGTTTTGTGATTAAATGTCCGACTACGCCACCCGTGGATTGCGGTCAGAGTGAAACGCCGCTGCAGGGCAGACCGCTGAGGCTGGTGTTGTGGGTGCAGCAGAGGGTAGTATAACTCCCCACGGGAGGAGTATAGCCTCAGGGCAGTAAATAGGGATATTGGTGGTGATGGTGTGCGGGAGCAGCAGTAACCACACGGAGTCTGTCATGCAATTCAGGACCTTTACTGTTGGCGGTATTAAGGGACCCGTCCGGAATACAGGTTAACAATGGAGGCCTGATCAGTCTGAGAGCAACTGGGAAATCCTACTGGTCAGGTGGAGTTTGTAGGCCTACCGTGCTGACTTCACTCTTTCTTGGCTATCCCGCTGTAGTGTAGTGGTAGCCCATGTCTCTGAGTGTACCGTGTTGTTCTTGCCCGTATGACTGGCGACTCGGGCCTTCCGTACCTCTCACCCCTACGGGGCAGTAGTGGTCCCTCTCGTGTGGCTGAGCCTCCGGGCTTCCTTGGGCCAGAGGACTTGAAGTCCCCTGCGTGGTGGTTTTCTGCTGCTGGGCTTATAACCCTCACATCCTCGGACTCCAGTGTCCGGCTTTGTAAGTCTCTAGCCAGGATGAGCTTCTGCTAGCTCCCCTCCTGGCCTCGTGTTCCTCCTCTGCCTACAGGGACTCCTCAGCCTGCTGCTGACCTGTCCCCATCTGCAACTTCACTGGAACCTTGTCTGGAACTTGTCTCTCTAACCCCGCCCCAGATCCAGTTTATAAAGGGCAGGTTTCTCCCCTCCCTGGACTGAGGCAGGAGGTGCTGCATGCTAATTGTCCCCAACCAGGGAACCTCCCACCTGCTCTCAGACATGACATTGCTGCCACTGTGGCGACCAGACCTGGGGTGCCACATTCCCACCCTAGTGAAATTTAGTACTCCGGGACTAAACACATTTTGCAAAAACACAACAGGTAATAACAATACAGTAACATATATACAAGAAGTTTAGTTTTTTTTTAGGTCACGGCGCTCCTGTAACCAGGTGTCCTTGTCACCCAAGATGCACTTTGAGGGACCCGTCCCAAACCCTCCACGTAGGCCCTGGGGTGGCTACAGGGCTTTGATGATCTGGAGTTGGTCCATGTCTTCAGCCACCTCCACAGGTTTTGTGTTCTGTGGTCGTCTTCAAAAGAGGGCACCTTACCAGGTGCAACTATGTACAAGGTACAGTTCCGGCTATTCATTGTCCATAACCTGTTAGTCCATTGAACTAGAAAAACATAATTAGTATGCAGGCAACAAACATTTTAACATTTGCAATATACAGGCATTTATATCACATTTTAAATTCTCCAGCGAGCGGGCATTTGACCCCTAGTGCTCCTGGTGGACCTACGTAACACGCTATCTGGTGGTGTTCTCTCTGGGTCCCCTGTTTCTACCCCTTGTGTACTGGGTGTACTCCTGTCTGCACTAGAGGCGTTTGCAGATGTTACGGGTAGGTTGGGCAGCTTTCTGCGTACTCTTTGGCTCACCACGGGCATGGCAGGTTCACTACCAGCAGAGGGTTGATTCTCCTGAGCTGCTGGTATGTACTCTTCTGCCTCCGGGGCCACTTGCTCTTCCAACACTACTTGCTCTTCTGCAGGCCCTTGAGAGGCTGGCTGGAGAAAGGTAAGGACGGGTACCACTATAGCGTTGTTGATTTGTGTCCAGGACCGGGGAAATTCTCCGAGCACTGTACTGACCATTTCCTCCCTTTCTTCTGCTGGTTGAGGACTATCTTGGTCTTCATCAGCGCTTTGCAGCTGCTCGGGACACTTCTTCAGGTGGTCTCTGGAGACAGTGGCTGTGGTCTTTCCTCCATCCTTACTGATAACACATACCTTTGGGTTTTCATGGCTTGAGGGCAGTACGGTGTACGGGTCTTTCTCCCACTGGTCATCCAACTTGTGGAGCCGTCTCTTCCTCTTCAAGACCTGCTCTCCAGGTGCGAGGAGAGCAGCAGGAGCATGCTGGTTGTAATTCCTCTCTTGCCTCTCTCTTGCTTGAGACAGACTTCGCTCCACACTCTCCTGTACTTTCCGGTACCGCTGCTGTCGTTCTTTGTCCCAGTGTGCTTCTGGTGAGGTGTCCTCGGGTGTCAGGACTCCCATCTCCAGGTCAATTGGCAGCTTACCGTGTCTTGCTCTCATTAGGTAAGCTGGGGTGCAGTTGGTAGAATTTACTGGGATATGGTTATACAAGTCCACCAGATCCGGCAGTTTCTCAGGCCACAGGCTGCGTTCCTCCAGGGGCAACGTCTTGAGCAGGTCTATTACTACCTGTTCATTTTCTCACACATCCCGTTGGTTTGGGGGTGGTAAGGCGTTGTCCTTATCTTCTTGCAGCCATACAGGTTGCAGAATTCCTGGAAGACTTCAGCCTCGAACGCTGGACCTTGATCAGTCAACACTTGCTCTGGATACCCGTGTGGATGGCAGAAATGCTGCTGAAAGGCTCTGGCGCCATCTGAGCTGTTAAGTCTTTGACAGGGACCACCACTAGGAACCGGGAGTAGTGATCTGCGATTGTGAGGGCGTAGACGTATCCCGATCTGCTTGGAGCCAGCTTTACGTGGTCCAGGGCCACCAGCTCAAGGGGCTGCTTTGTGATGATGGGCCGCAGGGGAGTCTTCTGACTGGCGCGGTCCTTCCTCCTTAGGTTGCACGGGCCACAGTCTCTGCACCATCTCTCTATAGCCCCTCTCATGCCTACCCAGAAGAACCGCTCACGCAACAGGAACTCCAGCTTCTTCCATCCAAAGTGCCCTGCTCCGTCATGGTATGCTTCTAGGACCATAGCCGCATGCCGCCTTGGGACCACTACCTGCCAGGTCAGCTCATGTGTTCGAGAGTTGACGGTTCTGCGGCACAGCCTCCCCTCGTAGAGAAACAGCTTGCTCCTCTCCTTCCACAGCTGTTTGGCCTCTTCTGGAGCATCCGGATCAAGGTGGGCATCAGCCGGGGTCAGCATCTCTTTTACCAGGCGGACTGCGGGGTCACTATCTTGTGTCTCTGCCCAGCCGTGGTGGGGTAAGGGATTGAACGTAGCGGTGGCAGAGCACCTCTCCTTTACGCAGTGGAAACACTGGGTGATCCCATGATGGTGGAATGCAGGGAGTTCAATTTCTTCCAGCTCTTCTGGATCCTCTCCCCTGTCCTGCAAGTGAGGCACTCTGGACAATGCATCTGCGTTGGCATTTGCGCGCTCTGTCCGGTATTTGATAGTAAATTCAGAATTGGACAGCCGGGCCATCCATCTCTGCTCTAGGGCACCAAGTCTTGCAGTGTCCAGGTGTGTCAACGGGTTGTTGTCCGTGTACACAGTGAACTTAGAAGAAGCCAGTTAATGCTTGAAGCATTCGGTGACCGCCCACACCGCTGCCAGCAGAAGCAATTTCCCGTTCTCTGCCCTGCTGGGTCTGGGACAGGACGGCTCCTAGCCCCACATTACTGGCGTCGGTGTGGAGGATAAAAGGCTGGCCGTAATCAGGGTAGGCCAAGATCTCATCCCCCTCGAGGGCCATCTTCAGCTGGCGGAAAGACTCCTCCTCCTGAAGGGCGGCTTCTGACTTTTAGTCTTTGACTGACCTAACAGGAGGTCCTGCATAGGGGCTGCCATTTTGGTGAACCCAGAGATGAATCTTCGGTAGTAGACTACCAACCCGAGGAACTGCCGCACTTCCTTTATGCTGGAGGGTCTTGGCCAGTCCTTAATCACCGTGATCTTGTCAGGGTCTGGGGCTACTCCGTCAGCACTCACCACGTGTCCCAGGTACTGTAATTTTGGCTTCAGTAGATGACACTTGGAGGGTTTCACCTTTAGGCCGAAGCCTGCCAGGGCATCGAACACCTCTGCCAGGTGCTTTAGATGGTCCTCATAGGTCTTGGAATACACGATGACATCGTCCAGATAGAGTAGGACCGTCTCGAAATTTCTGTGCCCCAGACAGCACTCCATCAGCCCCTGGTGCTTTGCAGAGTCTGAACGGCATACAGTTGAATTCACTGAGACCCATCGGGGTGGTGAAGGCGGTCTTCTCCTTGTCTGACTCTGCTACAGGAACCTGCCAGTACCCGCTAGTGAGATCCAAAGTAGAGAAGAAGTTAGCAGATTTTAATGCAGCCAAAGACTCCTCTATCCTAGGTAACGGGTACGCATCTTTGTGTGTTATTCTGTTGACCTTTCTATAGTCTACACACATCCTCATCGTGCCATCTTTCTTTTTTACAACAACTAGAGGAGCTGCCCAGGGGTTACAGCTATCCCTGATCACCCCAGCCTCCTTCATTTCTCAAAACATACCCTTGGCATTCTGATAGTGTGCAGGGGGTACAGGTCGGTATCTCTCTTTTATGGGTGGATGGTCTCCTGTGGGGATTTGGTGTTCTACCCCCTTTACTTGCCCAAAGTCTAGCGGGTGTTTGCTAAAGACTCTTTCGTACTCCTGAACCACCCTGTTTCTGGTGTGGGGGAGTGGAGTCAGTGCCCACGTGCAGCTTCTGGCACCAGTCCTCCATTTGTTTTTTAGAGCCGTTACCTTCCTCTGGGGGAGATGGAGGCAAGGGTTCCACGGCTTTTACAGAGTTTTGGTTAATGGTGAACAATTTGGCTAGAGTGGCATACCGGGGCAAGTGTACTTCTCTTTCCCCAATATTTAGGATGCGGACTGGTACCCTCCCATGGCAGACATCAACCACCCCCCGTGCTGTCAAAATGGTGGGCCTACTGTCTGAGTAAACGTGTTCTACCATAGCTTGGTAGTCTCTATCCCTTAACCCGATTGCAGTCCGGCACCAGATCATCATTTCACTTTTTGGGGGCATGGCGATAGGGAACGGGTCACTCATCCTAATGCTACCAATCTCACCACCAGACAGTTCTACCTGTTGCCGCTTCGTCAGGGCTCTGATCTCTTTTTGTAAGACGCGCTGCTGGCTGGAGCTGGCATTCATTGCAACCTGCTGTAATATACCAATTATCTCTGAAAGACAATTTTCAATAACGTTAGTACCCAAGGTTATTTTAGGGTGACTTTCACGACGGTCAATGTCCACAATAATCAGTCCTTGCGCCGGCAGTTCGACTTTACCAATTTTGATGGTCACCCTCTTGAACCCCACCTGCGGCACGGGTTGACGATGATGTTCAAGTCATTATCTGGGTAGCGGGTAATATCCGTGTCATTCCAGTACCGCTTGAAAAGTACATTGGGATGGTGGTTACCTGTGACCCGGTGTCCAACAGTGCACTCAAGGAATGCCATCCAGTACCACAGGCAAGACCGGTCCTCCCCCCACATACTTGTCACGCCAGTTTGACGGGCCTGATGATCTTACGCCTGGGGGTTGGCCCTCTGCCCCAGGTTGGGCTCGTTTAAATTACAGTACCTCGCAATATGTCCTGGCTGGCTGCAGCGGCGGCAGATGGGTTGTCCATCCTGGTCGTAGCGGTCCGTTGTCTTCCATCTGGATGGTGGGATCCTCTTCTGTCGGCGCCACGGGACGTCCTCCGGACTGGTAGCCAGCTGGATCATTCCTGGAGAGGATACCTGCAACGACTGCACAGTCCTGGTTAGTGCGGCAACGCTTTTGGTCAGTTCTTGGACCTGATGGTGCAGGTATGTAGACGGGGTATTATTCGTAGTTTGTGCATTGGCTCCTGCAGGTTCTATAGACTGGGGCGCCGCCTCCTGGTAATAAGTGATAGCAGGGCGCCTGGAGGCCGCAACGCCACCGGGTGCGGGTTCTCGGAGTACCCGGATGGCTCTGTCCTTAAACTGTGCAAAGTCTAACTCAGGGTTCTGCAGGGCCATTAGGCATAACTGGGTTTGGTGGGCGCTGGACAGCAGACCCTCAATGAATTGTTCAGTCAGCAGTTTATCTGCATTCCGCACACTGTCAGGGTCTGCCTGCTTAATGGCTCTCAGGGCCTCTTGCAAATTCAAAGCATAGTCTCTTATACTGTCTTGGGCCCTCTGCTTGCACCCATAAAATCTCATTTTGATCTCTGCTGAGGTGCGGGTATCAAAAGTGTCCTTTAGACGGGCTAAAATCTCCTTCACGGTCCCTTTGTCCCTGACTGTCCAGGACTTTACTTCTCGTTGGGCCGCGCCGGTTAACTGGCCTATCAGTATGCTCACTTTTTGTTCCTCCGTCAGGGGGTATACTTTGAATAGGCTATACAGTCTCTCTTTAAAGTCGCTCAGGGTATGCGACTCCCCTGAGTACTGGGGCAACCAGGCCGCTCTGGGGATATAAAGCATCGTGAACGGCATTACTGCGGCAGCGGCCGCGCTGGCGGTGGCAATTCCCTCCGCTTCCGACATCTTCTTCCCCCCTAGTCAACCGTGGCCTACCTTCCGTTGCTTTTCTTCTGTAGGCCGTGGCTCCGCAGGCGACCGTTGGGGTTGAGTACCTTGCGTCGCGTCCTGGTGACGTCAGCGTCCGCTCGGCTCCTTTCAGGACCTTGCGCAGCGTCCGTGCGTAAGGCGGGGCTCCAGTTCTCGCGCGCTTTTGTCGTCCACGCCCCTCTTCTTCCTGCGCGGCGTCCCAAAGATGGCGCCTGATGGCTGGAAAATGGCTGTGGATGGCGGGAAACGGCTGCGGATGGCGGGAAACTCCACCAAGGTAAGTATTACAGTCTTTCTTCAGGCACGCAGTACCCATTGGTGGCGGGCACGAAATCCTGCCAACTACGCCAAAAAGTTGACGCACCCTCTGGGCTGTGTGTGTGTGGGGATACCCGGAACCGGACCTTTTGTGGATGCTGGGAGTTGTAGTCCTTGCGTGGCGGGGACCCGGGCCCGTCGCTCAGGGTGGTCAACCCAAATGGCGGTCTATTTATATAGTTTTGTGATTAAATGTCTGACTACGCCACCCATGGATTGCAGTCAGAGTGAACCGCCGCTGCAGGGCAGACCGCTGAGGCTGGTGTTGTGGGTGCAGCAGAGGGTAGTATAACTCCCCACGGGAGGAGTATAGCCTCAGGGCAGTAAATAGGGATATTGGTGGTGATGGTGCGCGGGAGCAGCAGTAACCACACGGAGTCTGTAATCATGCAATTCAGGGCCTTTACTGTTTGCGGTATTAAGGGACCCTTCCGGAATACAGGTTAACAATGGAGGCCTGATCAGTCTGAGAGCAACTGGGAAATCCCGCTGGTCAGGGGGAGTTGGTAGGCCTACCGTGCTGACTTCACTCTTTCTTGGCTATCCCGCTGTAGTGTAGTGGTAGCCCACGTCTCTGAGTGTACCGTGTTGTTCGCGCCCGTATGACTGGCGACTCAGGCCTTCCGTACCTCTCACCCCTCCGGGGCAGTAGTGGTCCCTCTCGTGTGGCTGAGCCTCCGGGCTTCCTTGGGCCAGAGGACTTGAAGTCCCCTGCGTGGTGGTTTTCTGCTGCTGGGCTTATAACCCTCACATCCTCGGACTCCAGTGTCCGGCTTTGTAAGTCTCTAGCCAGGATGAGCTTCTGCTAGCTCCCCTCCTGGCCTCGTGTTCCTCCTCTGCCTACAGGGACTCCTCAGCCTGCTGCTGACCTGTCCCTATCTGCAACTTCACTGGAACCTTGTCTGGAACTTGTCTCTCTAACCCCGCCCCAGATCCAGTTTATAAAGGGCAGGTTTCTCCCCTCCCTGGACTGAGGCAGGTGGTGCTGCATGCTAATTGTTCCCAACCAGGGAACCTCCCACCTGCTCTCAGACATGACATTGCTGCCTCTGTGGCAACCAGACCTGGGGTGCCACAGTCACACTATATAAATCCATGCAACTGGCATGCATTTATATAGTGTGACCCAAAGAATGGTAAAAAGTAAAAAATAAATATTATACTTACCTTCTGATGGCCCCTGGTGTCCTTGTCTCGGCTTGCCGGCAGCTCGTGGTAGACTAAAGGACCTGCCGATGTCAGCGGTCGCTTGACCCGTCACATGACTAAATGACGTCACTGCAGGTCCCTTAGTCTACCGCGAGCTGCCGGCAAGCCGAGACTAGAACACCAGGGGCCATCAGAAGGTAAGTATAATATTTATTTTCTTACTTTATTCTTTTTTTTACAGGTACTATGGTACCCGGGTCCGGAGGAGAGTCCTCTCTTTTCCAAACCCGGGTACCATCTGCACCTTGAAACGCATGGATTCGGCATGTACAGATGCAGTGATGCGGATTCCATGTGATCTAATGCAAGTCAATGGCGGCGAAAACGCAGCGCTTCCGCAAAATAATTGGTAGTGCTGTGGATTTTTCCGCAATGATAATCCGCAGCGGAAATTTCCGCAGCATCTGCACAGCACATACAAAAATTATCATTGGGGAACATGGCAGACCTTCTACCAAGCATTTTTTTAAGCGTTTCTGCAGTGGAATTGCTGCTGCGGAAACACTTAAAAAACGCATAGTGGGCACACAGCCTAAAACTGCGGTACCTGGTGAAAAATTTGATTCTCTTAATAAAGAAATTAAAAGCAAGATTGCCGATTTGGAGAATCAGATTGTTTCCTACAAAAAAAGAAAGTTCAACAGGGTTGTTATGGACTATGAAAAAGACCAGGTTTATGAATGGGGTAGATGGGAGAAAATGCACCACACCCATAGTCCATTCTAAAAAAACGTACTCCCAAGAACAACAAGAATAAGAACAGAAATCGCAAACCATCAGTTACTTTTTCTTCTCCGGACATTGCAGTTTCTGATGTATCTGTGGATGAAGACAGTAGAGAAATTTCTTCTGTTGTCACACAGCTGTGTTACTTAAAAAATCCCCGATTGGCAAAAAATGGTATAGAAGAAAAGTTCGCAAACACCGCTGCCGTAAATCCGCCATCGGAAAGACAGCTACGGAGCCAGACGAAATTATCCTCAATGTACGATTTGTCTTCCTCTCAACAGAGTCTTTTATCTAAACTTTGCTCCATTCAACAACAAACTGGACGTTTTCAATACTGTTAAATATATTAATAAATTTTTACGGGACTTGACTGAAAAAAACATTTTTGGACTGAGGAATCAAGTAGTACCGGCTCTTCTGAAATCATGGCTAATGAATTTAAAAACCTTGATTTTTGTGAACAACAGGCGCTTATTAATTTAAGAGAATTAACCTCTCTGTCCACACAAGATGCGTCTTTGTCCAACAGGATAGCAGGTTTTAATACCAAAAACCCACGTTATTATCCTGTCCATAGTAGAACTTCTGCTATGGACAGGTTTCAAGATGTTGTTACAAAGGAATTGAGAAACCTACAAGATACGTTTAGCCCTTCAAAAAAATCAAATCTCACCAAAGATGAGGGTATTACTTTGAAAAATCGTATGTCTAATAAAAACCTAGTTACAGTGGTGGCCAAAAGTATTGGCACCCCTGCAATTCTGTCAGATAATACTCAGTTTCTTCCTGAAAATGATTGCAATCACAAATTCTTTGGTATTATTATCTTCATTTAATTTGTTTTCAATGAAAAAACACTAAAAGAATTGTCCTAAAGCCAAATTGGATATAATTCCACACCAAACCTAAAAAAGGGGGTGGACAAAAGTATTGGCACTGTTTGAAAAATCATGTGATGCTTCTCTAATTCGTGTAATTAACAGCACCTGTAACTTACCTGTGGCACCTAACAGGTGTTGGCAATAGCTAAATCACGCTTGCAGCCAGTTAACTTGGATTAAAGTTGACTCAACCTCTGTCCTGTGTCCTTGTGTGTACCACATTGAGCATGGAGAAAAGAAAGAAGACCAAAGAACTGTCTGAGGACTTGAGAAACCAAATTGTGAGGAAGCATGAGCAATCTCAAGGCTACAAGTCCATCTCCAAAGACCTGAATGTTCCTGTGTCTTCCGTGCGCAGTGTCATCAAGAAGTTTAAAGCCCATGGCACTGTGGCTAACCTCCCTAGATGTGGATGGAAAAGAAAAATTGACGACAGATTTCAACGCAAGATTGTGCGGATGGTGGATAAAGAACCTCGACTAACATCCAAACAAGTTTAAGCTGCCCTGCAGTCCGAGGGTACAACAGTGTCAACCCGTACTATCTGTCGGCGTCTGAATGAAAAGGGACTGTATGGTAGGATACCCAGGAAGACCCCACTTCTTACTACGAGACATAAAAAAGCCAGGCTGGAGTTTGCCAAAACTTACCTGAGAAAGCCTAAAACGTTTTGGAAGAATGTTCTCTGGTCAGATGAGACAAAAGTAGAGTTTTTTGGGAAAAAGCATCAACAAAGAGTGTACAGGAAAAAAAAAGAGGCATTCAAAGAAAAGAACACGGTCAAACATGGCGGAGGTTCCCTGATGTTTTGGGGTTGCTTTGCTGCCTCAGGCACTGGACTGCTTGACCGTGTGCATGGCATTATGAAGTCTGAAGACTACCAACAAATTTTGCAGCATAATGTAGGGCCCAGTGTGAGAAAGCTGGGTCTCCCTCAGAGGTCATGGGTCTTCCAGCAGGACAATGACCCAAAACACACTTCCAAAAGCACTATAAAATGGTTTGAGAGAAAGCACTGGAGACTTCTAAGGTGGCCAGCAATGAGTCCAGACCTGAATCCCATAGAACACCTGTGGAGAGATCTCAAAATGGCAGTTTGGAGAAGGCACCCTTCAAATATCAGGGACCTGGAGCAGTTTGCCAAAGAAGAATGGTCTACAATTCCAGCAGAGCATTGTAAGAAACTCATTGATGGTTACCGGAAGCGGTTGTTCGCAGTTATTTTGGCTAAAGGTTGTGCAACCAAGTATTAGGCTGAGGATGCCAATACTTTTGTCTGGCCCATTTTTGGAGTTTTGTGTGAAATGATCAATGATTTGATTTTTGCTTCATTCTCTTTTGTGTTTTTTCCTTGCAAGCAAATTAAATGAAGATAATTATACCAAAGAAGAATTTGTGATTGCAATAATTTTCAGGAAGAAACTGAGTATTATCTGACAGAATTGCATGGGTGCCAATACTTTTGGCCACCACTCTATAAAAATGTCTTATAAGGGCGGCTCATTGGTTGTTTTGAATGACTTTATATTGCAGCCATTGACTCGCATTTACAGGACAGATATATCTACAGTGCCTACAAGTAGTATTCAACCCCCTGCAGATTTAGCTGGTTGACACATGCGGAATTAACTTGGCATTGTGACATTTGTACTGTAGATCAGCCTGGAAGTGGGAAATGCACTGCAGCAAATTTTTATTTTTTTTTTAAAACGTTAAAAGTTAATTCAGAGTGTCATTTATTATTCAACCCCTCAAACCACAAGAATTCTGTTTGGTCCCCCTAAAGTATTAAGAAGTAGTTCAGGCACCAAGAATAATGAGCTTCACATGTGTGGATTAAAGATCTCTTTTGCCAGCCTTTTCTGACTATTTAAGACCCTCCCCAAACTTGTGAACAGCACTCAGACATGGTCAACATGGGAAAGACAAAGGAGCATTCCAAGGCCATCAGAGACTAGATTGTGGAGGGTCACAAGGCTGGCAGGGGGTACAAAACCCTTTCCAAGGAGTTGGGCCTACCTGTCTCTACTGTTGGGAGCATCATCCGTAAGTGGAAGGCTTATGGAACTACTGTTAGCCTTCCACGGCCTGGACAGCATTTGAAAGTGTCCTCCCGTGCCGAGGCCAGGCTTGTCCGAAGAGTCAAGGCTAACCCAAGGACAACCAGGAAGGAGCTCCGGGAAGATCTCATGGCAGTGGGGACATTGGTTTCAGTCAATACCATAAGTAACGTATTACACCGCAATGATCTCCGTTCCAGACGAGCTCGTAAGGTACCTTTACTTTCAAAGCGTCATGTCAAGGCTCGTCTACAGTTTGCTCATGATCACTTGGAGGACTCTGAGACAGACTGGTTCAAGGTTCTATGGTCTGATGAGACCAAGATCGAGATCTTTGGTGCCAACCACACACGTGACGTTTGGAGACTGGATGGCACTGCATACGACCCCAAGAATACCATCCCTACAGTCAAGCATGGTGGTGGCAGCATCATGCTGTGGGGCTGTTTCTCAGCCAAGGGGCCTGGCCATCTGGTCCGCATCCATGGGAAGATGGATAGCACGGCCTACCTGGAGATTTTGGCCAAGAACCTCCGCTCCTACATCAAGGATCTTAAGATGGGTCGTAATTTCATCTTCCAACAAGACAACGACCCAAAGCACACAGCCAAGAAAACCAAGGCCTGGTTCAAGAGGGAAAAAGTCAAGGTGTTGGAGTGGCCTAGTCAGTCTCCTGACCTTAACCCAATTGAAAACTTGTGGAAGGAGCTCAAGAATAAAGTCCACATGAGACACCCAAAGAACCTAGATAACTTGGAGAAGATCTGCATGGAGGAGTGGGCCAAGATAACTCCACAGACCTGTGCCGGCCTGATCAGGTCTTATAAAAGACGATTATTAGCTGTAATTGCAAACAAGGGTTATTCCACAAAATATTAAATATAGGGGTTGTATAATAATTGACCCACACTTTTATGTTTAAAATTTAATAAAATTCAACTGAGCAACATAACTTTTTGGTTTGTAAGATTTATGCTTCTGTTCATAAAACCTACTCTCGTTTGCAGTTTGAAGGCTCTAACTTATTTGCATCTTATCAAACCAGCTAAATCTGCAGGGGGTTGAATACTACTTGTAGGCACTGTATCTACCACTTACCAGCGATCCTACTTCATTCTTTGGTGAGAAAATTAAGAAAATAATTGAAGGTTTTTCCATGGGTATTTTTTCTAAAAAAGAAGCAGAATTTTTGCATGTAACTACTCCTGTTGTTCCTATCATACACGCACTACCGAAGACACATGTCTTTGTCACCTATTTCTATTAGACCAATAGTCTCAGGTATTGGCTCACTCAGTGAGCACTTGGGTGCCTTTCTTTAGACAATGCACTACAACCCTTAGTACACCGAATACCGTTTTTTTTTTTTTTGCAAGATTCAAGAGATGTGCTACGCATGTTTCATGACTTCACATGGTCCCATTCATATACCTGGGTAACATGTGACCTCTCTTCACTTTACACCTGTATACCCCAACATATAGCTGTTCTGGCCATCCAGTATCATCTGGATAAGTATAGCTCTTACACCCCCCGAGCTTAAGAAATATATAAAATCTGTACTTTCCTTTCTACTTCAGCATAATTATTTTATACTTAACGGAAAGTTTTTCCTGCAAATCAGTGGAGTGGCAATGGGGGCTAAATTCTCACCATCTGTGGCCAATTTGACCATGGCTTGGTGGGAAGAATGCTTTATATATTTCATACATAACCCCTATTCTTTGTCTATAAAACTATACGCCAGATATATAGAGGATATGATTATCGTCTGGGGTGATGAATCGTTCAAAATTGCAGACTTTGTTTCCTATTTGAATAACAACCAGTTCAATTTGCAGTTCACTTGCAATTACCATCATGCAAAAATCACATTCTTGGACTTGGAACTGACTGGTTCAGATGGATGTACTGTCTCTAGTAAAACACTTATGAAGCCCTCAGCTGGTAATACAATTTTAGATGCATGTAGTTTCCATTCTTCTCATGTCACTAAGGCAATTTCTGTAGGCGAATTTATTAGAGCCAAAAGAAATTGTAGCACCTCTGAGAGCTTTCGGATTGAATCTGAAAACATTAGCCGATGTTTATCTGACCGTCACTATCCAATGTGGAGTCTAAATAGAGCACTGAAAATTGCCACTAACCGGGATAGTCGATTTAATTAATAAAAAATCAGAATCCAAAGACAACAAAAAAAATGCACTAACTTTGGTTTTGACACATAGTCCATACTTTCAGTCTATCTCCCGAATAGTGCAGCGCAATTTACCTATTTTATATGATGATCCAACGAGAGTATCTAATTACAAATTTTTAACTGCATCTAGCCCAGGAAATACTTTGTGCCTAGTAGCAGTGTCTGCTAGTCAGCGGATTATCCCAGCTGTTAAGCAAGCTACACCACCTGTAGTTTGGACACTTAATTTTTTCAAAGGAAATGGTTCGGGACCCCGGGATACTCAGTGAAGAGCATCAGGAGGCACCCCAAGGCATAGGATCCCATTGTTATGGATATATTGCAAGATGGTGTCAGGATTGTACCCAGAAAAGCAATAATATTAGGAAACTCATTATCTCTAAGTCTGTATATTAATCATTCCAACAAACCCAGTTCTCAAGCCTGGTTGTCTCTTAAAGGCTATTACAAGTGCGGCCAATTACCGTGTAAAACTTGCAAAGTTTATTTTAAAACTGATTATTTTTTCAATCATGACCACAGCAAGAAGCTTTATATAAAAAACGTTTTGAATTGCAACAGTGATCACGTGGTTTGTTATTGAGTGCACAATTTGCAATCTCAAATATGTCGGTTCCACTATCCGAAACTGAAATCTACTGTAGAATAAGAGAACATCTCTATGATATTGAAGAATCCACAGATAGAAACATATCACATGTTTCCACACATTTTGTGGTCACAATCGTAGTATAGTAGGTTTTCGTGCATATGCCATTGAATATATATCTAGACATATCAGAGCTGGTAATCACACTGGTGCGGTACGCAATAAAGAAGTGTACTGGATCTTTTCTTTGAATACTTACGCTCCATTAGGATTGAACCTCAGACGAGAGGTGATGCTACGTTACTAGTTCTTTTTCATGGCACAATTCACTATGTTTTGGTCAGGTTTTCTGGTCAAATGTTTCGGTCAGATTTTTTAACTTTACATTGCCATACTTGCCCTTCTTGTAATTTGTACAATTTTTTATTTCTCTATCAATGTTCTGGGATGTTTTGTTATATCCTAGTTGATTATGTGGGAGTGTATTTAGATCCAAGTTTTGTAGAAAAAATATTTCAGCTCACCTGGGCCAGCCTGCTCGGTCCACTTTCTCATGAGGCACGGTGCTCGGATTTAAAGATACCCGTCTGGGAGACATTAGGCAGTGATGAAAGGGTAGTTATCCAGCAACTTGTGGAAGTAACTTAAAAAATAGCCTTTATTTTGAAAAAATTAAAACCATGAGACCATGGTACAAATAAAAGCGTACAGAGCCTCTGTACTCTTTTATTTGCACCATGGTCTCATGGTTTTAATTTTTTCAAAATGAAGGCTTTTTTTTTAATCCAAGTTTGTATACCACTCTTCATTCAGTGTTCAAGAGCCATGTAGCTCGAAACGCGAATGGGCTGATTCCTGTTATACACACCACCCCTCTTTATTGCTTTGTTGTCTGAGATGCCCAATTTTTCAGCAATTTTATTTTTAAAGGATTTCCAATAAAGATTTTGTGAATTTTCAATTACTCCGGTGTGTTGAGCTGGTTCCAACTCTAATTTCCTCAATTACCTTCAGCGCTGTGCAGCTGCGGGGACGCCGTGCTCCTCCCGGATTGGAAAAGCATCTCAGGGGTGAGCTGAATTTTTTCCTATTATTTATTGGTCAGCGACCAAGTGTGAATAGGTTGAACAACACACTGTGAACTGTGAGCACAGCAGCCCATCAACGACCAATAATTGTCTGCAGCGCTCACGTGACAAACAGCGTTACGAGATCAGTGTAGTACACAGCGCTCAGAGCTGAAGAGTGGCGCTGGTATGGGAGGTAAATATACTTATTGTTATCCTATTAATATAAAGTGGCTCTATCAGTGGTCACCTAGCAGTTCTAAAAATTTGGACCACGAACAGGCTTAGTGCAAGACACTCCGCTTACCAGATCCCAGGGGTTGTCTTTCACTGTTTAACGCCTGTACAGGAATCTGAACTTACACAGGGGCCACTGGACTGAAGCCACGGAGTTAGCTGCTGGCCGGTGGTGCAGGCTGACAGAAGTGTTCAGTTCCTCTAGTACCAAGCTGTGCTGATCGTGCAAGTGCGGTGCTGGGCTCCACTTCCACTGGGTTCAAATCCAGCAACAAAACGAATGCCACTCTCATCGCAGGTCAATCGAAGGAATGATTTGCGTCTGGTTGTTCTGGGGGGCGGCTGCCATTTTCATTTGCTGATGTGTTAGTGTCTGAGCACAGCACTTACACACTGGAAACACGGCAGCCCCTGGGTACATGAGACTGCGGCCGGTGTCCCACCACAACTCCTACACTGTGGCTGCCTCCCCCTGTGCCCAGGGCATGCCACCTGGGCTCCATGGAAGGAATACTTTGTCATCACTGACTTGTATATGTTTTTCAAAGGTTTAACATTTTGTGTTGATATTTTCTACAGAAATATTTATATACTTTGTCATTGCTAACCTGTATATATTTCAAAGGGTTAACCTTTTTTAGGCTCCATAGGATATTCCTTTTTCCTTCTCTTTCCCTCCCTCTCCCCTTTCTCCAGGGCTATTAGATATAAATTCCTCATTCTCTTGGACATGCTTTTTTAGGACTAAGAGCTAATAGCTCAAAACGCGTAGACCCGGTGTCTTTTCTTCCCTTCATGTAGTTTTAACTCTACCCCTGGTTTTTAATGTATCAAATGTGATGTTTTAATTTATACCCTTTTGGATTTTTCCTGAGGTTGCTGGATTTTTTTCCCGTCATCCTTCCATGACTCTCATTGCCCAGGAGCCGGCCTGAAGCTTTCCTTGCACCGCACCCATATCCATGGAGTTCATTATACCGGTGAGCTGAGGTTTGGTTTCTCCCATTTTGTTATGCCCCCCTGGGCTGTCCAGCTTACAGCTGTGCTGCGAGCTAGAACTTCACCCTGTCACCGTTCACAGTGTTCAGCGTGACCGATGACGGGACGCGCGTAGCGAAGGTTCCGTGCTGCGGGCAGTATCAGGCTGGTGATGAGCAGACTGACATTGTCCTATTGTTAGGCTACCACGCTGTTCTCACTGCTGGAGAATTCACTGCTGCAGCGCTTCTCCGTGCAGTGAGAGCACTGCGTACAGCTGAGAGTTTTGCCAGCAGTATGGTCAGCCATGTAGCCTGGGATTAATAGTGCAATGTCAGGCTGCTGACCATCACTAACTGCAGTGTTCACAGCACAGCAGTGTGATCACCAATCTGCTGTGCTCTGAGCACTGACTGAGCTCTGCTATGTCAACGTGAACTTCATTCAGACGTCTCTGCATTAGAAACATCTGAAGGAGGTTTACACTGACATAGCAAAGCCATGTATCTAATCCCATCATGTGTGATACAGCCCACAGTGCCGTGTATCTAATCCCCACCATATGTGATACAGCCAAGAGAGCAGCGTATTTCATCCCCATCATGTGTGATACAGCCCGCAATGCTGCGTATCTAATCCCCACCATATATGATACTGCCAAGAGAGCAGCGTATTTCATCTCCATCATGTGTGATACAGCCCACAGTGCCGTGTATCTAATCCCCACCATATGTGATACAGCCAAGAGAGCAGCGTATTTCATCCCCATCATGTGTGATACAGCCCGCAATGCTGCGTATCTAATCCCCACCATATGTGATACAGCCAAGAGAGCAGCGTATTTCATACCCATCATGTGTGATACAGCCCACAGTGCCGTGTATTTAATCAGCATCCTGTGTGATAAAGACCGCAGTACTGCGTATGTAATCCCCATCATGTGTGATACAGTCCGCAGAGCCAGGGGCGTACATAGAAATCATGGGGCCCCATAGCAGAAGCTCTAATTGGGCCCCACTCCGACAAAAAATAAATAAATATTTGTCTGTGTCACAGAAGAGCAGATCTCACAATTTTCCCTTTCTCCCATGACAGCACCACCTGAGAGGGGGTATCCGCCCACCAAGGACAGGAACCTACTGAATAAAAAGGCGGTACCTCTCTTCCGCATCAGTTTTGGTTCCTGTCCTTGATGGAAGCCTCTCTAGGTGGTGCCTCGCATTCCTGATCGTGGGGTCTGGAGTGGGATCCCGGGATCGATGCGGCCTGAAATCCGCAAAGAAGCTGCAGATGGGCCCTCTGTCTTCAGCCCCACCTTGCTAGCACCTAAGTCTGCGTGCGGGGGGGGAAGGCGCCTTCCGGGATCCTCTCCCGCGTGCGCCGGGTCCTGCGGCCGGGGCTGCGCACGCTCGGAGGTACGTGGCTGAGCGTGCCGGCAGGCAGGCCTGCCGGGTCTGCGCACGTGCAGGGTCACGTCGCGCCCTGTGACATAGTGCACCGGAAGTCTGGGTCTGCGCAGGGTCGCGTCGCGCCCTAGCACGAGTGCACCGGAAGCCCGGGTCTGCGCATGCGCGGGTTGTGATTCAGGATGACGCATCCCCGTTCGCAAGTGCGCCGGGAGCCATGGGTCTGCGCACGCGCAGGAGGGGTCCTGCGGCGAAGCTCGCCAGCTGGCTGGTTTTGAAGAAAAAAGAAAAAAAGGAGAGAGTACGCTGCCACCCGGAAGGGAGAGGGGCCCGAAGGGGGTGGAGCCCCCATATGCTTTATAAGCATGGGAAGCTGACAAGATTGTGGTGTCTGCATCCCCTTCATTATGAGGAGGAGCCTCAGTCATCTGGGCAGCAGCTGTCACCGCAGCAGCAGGAAGAACAGCAGCAGCCACAGCCGCCTAAGCAACGTAAGCAGCTCAAGCAGCATGGAAAACAACCTGTCCAGCAACTTCGGGAGTCTTCCCATCATCAGAGCCACAGTAGTGGGGGCCGTACGAGCATCGTCAGAACTGGTCAGAAAAAATCGTCTCGAGAGTCCACCTCAGCCAGATGGGATTATTCATGCGAACGGCAATCACCATCTCTTTTACCCTAGTCTGAACGGCAGCGTGGTGAGTGATCTTCGTGAAAGTTCATCTTAGTAATGTGCTCTTCTCTGTTTTCTCTTTTTTTTTTTCTTTCTGATTTGGTAGGAACCTAAAAAGAGTAGTTCTAAAAACAACAATAAGGAATATGCGTTATGTAAAGTTAGCCTTCCCAGCTCCTACGCTAAGAACCTTTGCTCTGATTGTATCCAGAAAACTATAGCAGAGGAGTCCCCTAGCTTTTCTATGGACCTGAAAACCTTAATCCATATGTAAGTCAGGGATTCCTTAAAGAATTTGACTTCACGTAAGAAGGAAAAGCAGAGACAGGTTACCTCTGACTCAGAGGAACCAGTAGAATCCCGTATCGCAAAAGAATCCCTTTCTCCCTCTTCTCAGAAGAAGAGGCTCACATTCCCAGTCAATGAGAGGATCAAGACTTATAGATAGGGGATGGAAAAAGCCAGAAAGAAATGGCCAGCTGCCTTCTTCTTCTAAGCGGAGGTACCCTTTTGAGGAGGAGGACGCGGCTAAGTGGGATAAAACCCCGAAAATTGATGTGGCTATCTCGAAATCCTCAAAAAGATCCACACTGCCTTTTGAGGATTTGGGGGCCCTCAAGGATCCGCTCGATAAAAAGCAGAGCCTTTCTAAAAAAGACCTGGGAGTCCTCAACGGAGGCTCTGAAACCGCCAGGTCTATGATGATCTGGCTACAGCAATTAGAGGACCAGATTAAAGGGAACGTCCCTAGGGATAAGGTTCTGTCGGGTATTCCTCTTATGCAGGGGGCGGCTGCATTTCTTGCGCATGCAACGGCATATTCAGTTAACCTGGCTGCCAGGTCAGCTAACCTTTCCAATGCAGCCCATAGGGCATTATGGCTCAAGAGCTGGCTAGGAGATGTGCAGTCTAAATCAAAACTCTGCTCAATCCCATGTGAAGGGGACTTTCTTTTCAGAAAAGCCTTCGATGACATCCTGGATAAGGCCGCAGACAAGAAACACGGTTTTCCCAGTGTATCTGTTCCCCGGTTTAAGACCTTCTTTCGGAAAAGGAAATATAATCGGAGCAAATTTTCCCGAGACCAAGGTAGTTGGAGGGACAAGAAGCCGAATAATACAGGTTTCATCTAGGTTACCTAGACGATTTTTTTGGTGGTGGGCAGATCAAAAGAACTCTGTGCACTGGCTCTGGCGGAAGTCACAGCCAGTCTAAATGGTTTGGGATGGATCCTAAATTTAGGAAAATCAAAACTAAAACCAAGGAAGGTTCAGTCCTTTTTGGGTCTCATTCTAGACTCAGAGAACCAGACTTGTCTTCTGCCAGACGACAAGAAATTGAAGATCAATTCCCTCATCTAACGCGTAATCGGCAATTCATCCATGACCCTGAGAAATGCAATGTCTCTACTGGGTACGATGACATCCTGTATCCCAGCAGTACAGTGGGCCCAGTTTCATTCCAGACGTCTACAGCAGGAGATCCTGACAGCAGACAAACAGCTCAGAGGTCACATGGATGGAAGAATATCTCTTCCGAGTTCGGAAATCAACTCGCTGGATTGGTGGATGAATTCGGTAAATCTATTTCTGGGGGTTCCTTGGTCATTCCAGGTAAGAGATACGATTACAACAGACGCAAGCACAGAAGGCTGGGGAGCTCACCTGAGAGACCATTCAATACAGGGACTCTGGTCAAACAGCGAGACGGGTCTCTCCTCCAACTTGAGGGGGCTGTTGATAGTCAGAAACACAGTAGTAGAGTTCAGTTGTCAACACATCGGATAATGTTGGACAACCGAACAACAGTCGCCTGTCAGGGGGGAGCAAGATCCCTTCCTCTAATGTTAGTGACAGAACAGAGCCTTCAGTTTGCGGAGAATCATCTATTTACGATCTCGGCGCTGCATATAAGAGGAGAAGGGAACGTAAGAGCCGATTTTCTAAGTCGTCACATTTTGAAACAAGGAGAATGGGAATTGAAACCAGCAATATTCCAGCAGATTGTCTGCCGATGGGGGCAACCTCAGATAGATCTATTTGTGAACAAACGCAATCGGAAACCCAAAGTCTTTTGCTCCTTAAATCCAAAGGAGAAGCCTTTTGCTGTAGATGTGCTGCAAATTCCCTGGAACTTTACCCTGGCCTATGCATTTCCCCCTCTATAATGCTGATTCCGACTATCCTGAGGAAGATCCGAGAAAAACAGGCGGGAGTTATATTGATCGCCCCATTTTGGACCAAGAGACCATGGTTCACATGGATGAAGAGGATGTCCCAATCAGAACCATGGGTCCTTCTGGACAACTCAGATCTCCTCAGGCAGGGCTCAGTCTTCCATCCCCAGAGATCGGGCCTGCATTTGACGACCTGGATTTTGAAAGGTCACTACTAACACAAAAAGGTTTTTCCCCTGGTCTAGTCGCCACTCTACTGGCAAGTAGAAAACCAATAACCACTAGGATCTATGGGAGAACTTGGTCTAAATTTCTATCTACCTCAGGGCAGTCTGCTAAAGGTAGGGTTCCTATTGGGGCCACCTGGAATTCCTTCAGAAGGGCTTAATCATGGGGTTAGTACTCTTAAGGCACAAGTATCAGCTCTGGGGGCACTATATAATTGTGAATATGAGAAATGGAGTATCTGCGCTGGTCTTGGCTTAGGTACTGGAAAAAATTAAATATAGGCAAATCGGTGAACAAAATTATGTTTTATTTTTATGTTTTATTTTTATTGATAATTCTTAAAATTGGGAAAAACAGTCGTGTTTTAAAAATATACAGGGGATAGTGGTTTATCTGCTTCGTGGATATAAAGCTTGCTAGGAGTTTGCTAGGATCAATCTAGAGGGAGAAAGGATAGGGGTTATAACCTGATCAGTTGCTAGTTCCAGGAATACTAATAGGTGTCAAGGATGGTTACCTTCTTAGCGATCTAGATGTATTTTCAATAGATGTGTTCTAGTCCGTGAAGGTGCACTCGGGGATTCTGTGAAAACAATGGGATTTTTGAGAGAGTGGTATGTGTTTAAGGATAATGGTCTCTATTCCTATAGTTCATACCTGATTTAGTGGGGTGGTGGGAATACTGGCAGGATTACCAATGTTGTTATCCAGAAGGTTGTGTTGCTGCCGTTTTTCTGTGATATAGAAAGTTAATATTTCTTAGGACAGTAGACAGGTGTGACTATGTCCAATAGATTAGATTACCTGATTAGATTTACCTTGTATGGTGCGACGCTTGGTCTGACAGAGGCACCTTTTTGTGGTATCTGCAGTGGATGTACCACTAAGTGACTGCAAGGAAAGAGTGGAAACTCTCTCCCTTAATTTCCTTGGTGGCTGCAGTAGCTGCCAGGAGGAGCCGTAGAGGGTTGTGCTCCTATATGCTTTGTTGGCAGTATTGGCAGTCTATAGTTTCACATGGGCACCTTCCAGTGGTGTCTGGAGTGGGTGATGCACAGAAAGTTGTGTGGCTGCTGTGTTCCTGTGACATAGAAAGTAATTATTCCTTAGCACAATAGACAGGTGTGGCTATGTCCAATAGATTAGATTACCTGATTGGATTTACCTTGTATGGTGGGACGCTTGGTCTAACAGAGGCACCTTTTGTGGTATCTGCGGTGGATGTACCACTAAGTGACTGCAAGGAAAGAGTGGAGACTCTCTCCCTTAATTTCCTTGGTGGCTGCAGTAGCTGCCAGGAGGAGCCGTAGAGGGTTTTGCTCCTATATGCTCCGTAGGCAGTATTGGCAGGTATAGTTTCACATGGGCACCTTCCAGTGGTGTCTGGAGTGGGTGATACACTGCGTTACTGCAGAGGATGGAGTAGAGGGTTTCACTCGAGATCCTATTTGGTTGAGAGGGTTACCAGGAGGAACCAGAGAGGGATTGTTCCTGTATGCTTCGTAGATGATGATAATGCCAGGTAAAGATGAGTGCAGGAGTGTGAGGACTCTGCGTGGTGTAGCTAGAGTCTTATAGTAGGGGTAACTGCTGATATTGCTGCCACGTACCTTTAGTTCCGGTGGTCAGCGTTTCTGTCGTTGCTGCCCTGTAGCTGAGGACAGTGGTGGTCAGCTATGTGGGCGTCTCGACGCTCACGGAATCCCGGCCGGAGGCTCCAGTGAGGCGGGCGCCCTGTGTAGCGGTACCTGTTTCCTTTCGCGAGGACCTGCGGGATGTCCAGTCATGTGGTATGCGTGACATAGGTATTCGCTTGTCTTGCGATGGTTCGGGTACCTGAGGACCTTTCCTACGCGTTTTGGATTGGCTCAGAATCGTTCATCAGGGATGGTCCTTCAGTGCTGGGTGTATCCTTAAATACGTGAGTACTGAGTCCTCATTAGTGCCACCTGACAGTTTTTTTTTTTCTCCTTCTGGTTGTTAGACCGCCCCATTGTTCCCATAGAGCTCTATGTTCCCTATAGAAATCCGTGTTTTTAATATTATTTTATGCAAGGATTATACAAAATTGCATGGAGGACAGTATGAATTGCCCCAGGGTACCATCCAATCCATAAAGATAAAAAATATAAAAAAATATAAAAATATATAAAAAATAGAAATACATTTAATGAAGGTAAAAATAGTTAATAAAAATGTCCATAGAGATATCCATAATATATCCATAAAATTGGTCATAAAATTGGTCCATAAAATGGTCCATAAAAATAGTCCATGAAAGTAGTCCATAAAAATAGTCATAAAGACCCCCTAGTTGGCTCAATACTGATGTGAAAAATGAGAGACGGGTATGAATTCAGTTGAAGGCAAACAGTTCTATTTCACTGTTTAGACCTCGTGGTTTCAGTGTGTTGAGTTTGAAGATCCAGCTGCTTTCACTGCGTGACATTTGGTTGATGTAATGACCTTGTCTCCAATGTTTCTGGACAATCTGAATGCCTGTGATTTCTATACCCTTGGTTGAGCCTCCATGTTTGTCCGCAAAGTGTTTAGAGAGCGGGTGTTTGGGGAATTTAGTCCTTATGTTGCGTAGATGTTCACCCACTCTTCTGTTTAGGGGGCGTATTGTACGTCCCACATAGAGTTTATCACAGGGACATTTTAGACCATAAATTACTCCCTTAGTAGTACAGGTGATAAGGTCTTTTATTGGAAATTCAATATCCCCATGTGATATTTTATGTTGTTTTTTTGTATGTAGATTTTTACAAACTGAACATTTGTTACATGGGTAGAAACCGACAGGGTTCCCCAGTAGATTTTTTCGTGGGGCAGTGGATAGAGGGGTTTTTATGGAAGGGGCTACTAGGTTGCTAAGATTTCTGGCTTTTCTAAATATAAATCTTAGTTTGAGGGGGATCTGATCCCCTATTGTCTTATCATCCCTCAAGATACTCCATTGTCATTGGATGATTCTCTTCAGAAGGTGGGTATTCGAGTTGAATGTGGTTACTATTGGGATATCGATCATAGTGTCATTTATGTTTTGATTAGTAAGTTCGTCTTTATTGTCCAATAGTTCAGCTCGTGAAATATGGCGTGTCTGGTCTTTTGCCTTTTGAAGAAGTGTTGGATCGTAGCCTTTGTCCAAAAATTTTTTTGTTAAAAGGTTTGCCTCTTCTTCAGAATCATCCAGCTTTGAACAGTTACGATATAATCTCCTGTATTGACTGTTAGGTACATTTAGGAGCCAGCTTGGAAGGTGGCAACTATCTGTGTGTATATAGCTATTGGTATCAGTGGGTTTGAAGAAAGTGCGAGTGCAAATTTGGTTAACATTAATGTATATATTTAGATCTAGGAAGTTCACCTGGTCAGTGCTGGTCGTGGCGGTGAACTGAAGATAGAATTCATTTTGGTTCAGGTTGGTAAGGAATTGTTTCAGAGAGTCCTGACTACCAGACCAGATGGTAACCCTCTCAACCAAATAGGATCTCGAGTGAAACCCTCTACTCCATCCTCTGCAGTAACGCAGTGTATCACCCACTCCAGACACCACTGGAAGGTGCCCATGTGAAACTATACCTGCCAATACTGCCTATGGAGCATATAGGAGCAAAACCTTCTACGGCTCCTCCTGGCAGCTACTGCAGCCACCAAGGAAATTAAGGGAGAGAGTCTCCACTCTTTCCTTGCAGTCACTTAGTGGTACATCCACTGCAGATACCACAAAAAGGTGCCTCTGTCAGACCAAGCGTCACACCATACAAGGTAAATCTAATCAGGTAATCTAATCTATTGGACATAGTCACACCTGTCTACTGTCCTAAGAAATATTAACTTTCTATATCACAGAAAAACGGCAGCAACACAACCTTCTGGATAACAACATTGGTAATCCTGCCAGTATTCCCACCACCCCACTAAATCAGGTATGAACTATAGGAATAGAGACCATTATCCTTAAACACATACCACTCTCTCAAAAATCCCATTGTTTTCACAGAATCCCTGAGTGCACCTTCACGGACTAGAACACATCTATTGAAAATACATCTAGATTGCTAAGAAGGTAACCATCCTTGACACCTATTAGTATTCCTGGAACTAGCAACAGTATCAGGTTATAACCCCTATCCTTTCTCCCTCTAGATTGATCCTAGCGAACTCCTGCAAGCTTTACATCCACGAAGCAGATAAACCACCATCCCCTGTATATTTTTAACACACGATTGTTTTTCCCAATTTTAAGAATTATCAATAAAAATAAAACATAAAAATAAAACATAATTTTGTTCACCAATTTGCCTATATTTATTTTTTTCCAGTACCTAAGCCAAGATCAGTGCAGATACTCCATTTCTCATATTCCTAATCCCTGCAGCCTTCTTTGGTTCACTGCCTGTATCAGCTGCAGGTCTAGGCAACAAGTCGGATAGCGCCTTCTAACACTTTCTATATAATTGTGACTTGGCAGCAAATAAATGGATAGCTAGATTTGTTAAAGCTTGCAACAGATCTAGACTCATTCCTACTTCAAGGATGCCTCCATGGGACCTTAATCTGGTTCTGGAAGCACTAACAAAGCCTCCCTTTGAGCCCTTAGAGAAGGTTTTAGAAAAAGTTCTCACGTTTAAGACAGTCATGCTGGTAGCACTAACGTCAGCCCGTAGGGTTAGTGATCTGCACGCACTATCAGTAAACCATCCGTTCACGCAGGTCTCTAGGGACAGAGTAACTTTAAGATCAGACCCGGCCTATCTTCCAAAAGTAGCCTCCAAATTCCACAGGAAACAAGAAATTACTCTCCCTTCCTTCTATCCTGATCCTAGAAATTCGGAGGAACAAAAGCTTCACATTCTAGATGTAAAGAGGGTATTAGTCCAGTACTTGGAGGTGACAAAGGCCTGGAGGACAAGTGAAGCCTTATTCATCTCACTCCAGGGGGCTAGGAAAGGGCTTAAGGTTACAAGGGGGACCATAGCTAGATGGGCCCACTCCACCAGGGCCGTAGCTGCTTCCTGGGCTGAGAAGGCGGATGTGCCCATCGACATCATATGTAAGGCTGCAACTTGGTCATCCCCCTCTACATTCTACAAGCATTACTGTCTTGACCTTTCCTCTCCTACTGATCTGTCCTTTGGGAGGAAGGTGTTGCAAGCGGTGATCCCTCCCTTTGGTGTCTGATCTCTTTAAATATCTCAGGTGGTGCTGTCATGGGAAAAAAAAGGAAAAAATCCTAATTACTTATCGGTAACGGGATTTTACAGAGCCCATGACAGCACCCTATTAATTCCCTCCCCATTATCACTTATGGTGTGCACTGCTATGGGTGTTTTTACAAAGAAATGTTTTGGTGGTAGTTGTGTACTAACCTATTTTTCGGAGGCCCTCTCATGCTCTGAAACAAAAACTGATGCGGACGAGAGGTACCGCCTTTTTATTCATTAGGTTCCTGTCCTTGGTGGGCGGATACCCTCTCTCAGGTGGTGCTGTCATGGGCTCTGTAAAATCCTGTTACCGGTAAGTAACTAGGATCTTTTCCAGCCTTTACATAGTAATTTTTCTCCTGCTGAAGTCCCAGATTCCTCTTTCATTGCCCCATAAAGTATGATACCAATAAAAGTGCCCCCCAAACACAGTATGATACCCCCATGGGGCATTCCTCCACATTAGCCTCCACATGCACAGTATAATGACCCTACTGTGCCCCACCTCAATTCCCAAGGCAAAGTATGGTGACCCCAACACAGTATGATCCCCCAACTGTGACTCCCACACAGCCATGCATACAGTATAATGGCCCCACACAGCCCTCCAAACAGTATGATGGACCCCACACAAACCTTCACACCATATTATTTCTTTCATACAGTATAATGGCCCCCCCAGATAGCCCTCAAAATATTATAATGGCCCCACATAGCCTTCCATAAAGTATAATATGCCACCCATAATCCTCCATATAGTATAATGCGCCCCCCATTATCCTCCATATAGTATAATGCGCCCCCATCATCCTCCATATAGTATAATGTGCCCCCCATAATCCTCCATATAGTATAATGCACCCCTTAGTCCTGTAGTATTATGTGCACCAAGTACTCACTGATTTTAAAATACTGTATATTTTAAATAAGCGGACACGAGTATAAGCCGAGGCCCCTAATTTTACCACAAAAAACTGGGAAAACGTATTGACTCGCGTATAAGCCTAGGGTGGGAAATTCAGCAGCTACTGGTAAATTTCCCCATCCTGGTACGCATGTCTCCCTCGTCCCCAATCCTGGTATGTATGGCACCACTCATTCCCCAATCCTGGTACGTATGTCCACCTCATCCCCCAATCCTGGTATGCGTGGCACCCCTCATCCCCCAATCCTGGTATGCGTGGCACCCCTCATCCCCCAATCCTGGCATGCGTGGCACCCCTCATCCCCCAATCCTGGTATGCGTGGCACCCCTCGTCCCCCAATCCTGGTATGTGTGGCACCCCTCGTCCCCCAATCCTGGTATGCATGGCACCCCTCTTCCCCCAATCCTGATATGTATGGCACCCCTCGTCCCCCCCCAATCCTGGTATGCATGGCCTACTTATCCCCCAATCCTTGTATGCATGACCCAATCACTGCACACATAAAACAAACACTTATACTCACTTTCCTGCCTCACCTCTGCTCCAGCGCTGCGTCCTGTCTGCCAGCAGCTCATGTCAGCATCTGAGCAGTGCACGCTCTCAGACGCTGATGTGAGCTGCCGGCATATTCGCTCCTCTCCACACCGGGACTATGGATGTGGAAAAGAATGAATAAGCATTCTCTTTAAAAGCGGGCATGGTCAGCAGGAGCCGCGGCTCAGTTCTCCTCCGGGCCCCCTGCTAAAGAGAATATATATTCATTCTTCTCCACGCCCATGGGAGTGGAGAAGAGGGAATATTCATTTCCCTTTAGCAGCGGGCACACGTGGTAGCTGCAGCATTGGCGGTACGCCACTGCGCAGAGCGCTGTATCTAATCCCCATCATATGTGATACAGTCCAGAGCCGTGTATCTAATCCCATCTTGTGTGAAACAAACATACAGTCGTGTATCTAATCCCATAATATGTGATACAGCCCGCAGTGCCAAGTGCCTAATTCTTATCATGTGTGATACAGCCCGCAGAGCTGTGCATCTATTGTCAGTCACATGTGATACAGCCCACAGAGCTACGTATCTAATCCCATCATGTGTGATACAGCCCACAATGCCGCCTATCAGATTCCAAGCATATGTGATACGCTTAGAGCTGTGAATCTAATCCCATCATGTGTGATGCAGTCTACAGAGCCATGTACCTACACCCGTCATGCAAGATGCAGACCGCGTATCTAATCCCCACCATATGTGATGCAACCCGCAGTGCCTCATATCTAATGCCATAATTTATGATACAGCCCACAAATTTGTGTATCTAATGCCATCATGTGTCATACAGCCTGCAGTGCTGCATATCTAATGCCCATCATATGTGATACAACGCGCAAAGCCACGTATCTAATCCCAGCATGTTTGATACAGCACACAGTGTCACATATCTAATACCCATCCTGTGTGATACAGCGCGCAGAGCATAATATCTCATGCCCATAATGTGTGATACAGCCCAGAGCTGCGTATCTAATCCATCATGTGTAATGCAGACCATAGAGCCTCGTATCTAATCCCATGATATGTGATACAGCCTGCATCTGTGTATCCAATCCTAGTATGTGATACAGTCAGTGTATCCAATCCCAATGCATGATACACTCTGCGTATCCAATCCCAGGGTGTGATAACACACTGTATCCAATACTATTGTGTGGTGAACTCTGCATATCCAATCCCAGTGTGATACACTCTGCGTATCCAATCCCAGAGGTTAATACACTCCGTGTGTCCAATCCCACGCTTGATAAACTCTACGTATCCAATCCCAGAACATAGTACAGTCCGTGTATCTAATCCCAATGTGTGATACAGTTCGCAAATATAATACCAAAGTGTGATACAATGATCACAGATCACTCTCACTCCTACTGCATTCATATTGTGAGCTAGTAGATTTTCATGGCAAATTTCAGCAACTGCTTCCATGTTTAAAGTGGAAAATATCAAACCTTTTTAAATTATTTTTCATATTTTATTTCAATGAAAAAAGGTTAAATTAAAAAAAAAACTTAAAACGTTAATACTGTACATTTTTTCAAATTTCATTTTTAGCTGTAGATGGAGCTGGCTGGTGGAGGTTAGCCATAGATGGAGCTGGTAGGTGGAGGATAGCTTTAGATGGAGGTTATCCGTAGATGGTGCTGGCAGGTGAAGGTTAGCCGTAGATGGAGCTGGCAGGTGAAGGTTAGCCGTAGATGGAACTGGCTGGTGGAGGTTAGCCATAGATGGAGCTGGCTGGTGGAAGTTAGACGTAGATGGAGCTGGCAGGTGGAGGTTAGCCGTAGATGGAACTGGAAGGTGGAGGATAGCTATAGATGGATGTTAGCCGTAGATGGAGCTGGCAGGTGGAGGTTAGCCATAGATGGAGCTGGCATGTGGAGGTTAACCATAGATGGAGCTGGCAGGTGAAGGTTAGCCATAGATGGAGCTGGCAGGTGGAGGTTAGCCGTAGATGGAGCTAGCTGGTGGAGGTTAGACGTAGATGGAGCTGGCAGGTGGAGGTTAGTTAGCCGTCGATGGAGCTGGCAGGTGGAGGTTAGCGGTAGATGGAGCTGGCAGGTGGAAGATAGCTGTAGATGGACGTTAGCCATAGATGGAGCTGGCAGGTGTAGATTAGCCATAGATTGACCTGGCTGGTGACGGTTAGCTGTAGATGGAGCTGGCAGGTAGAGGTTAGCTGTAGATGGAACTGGCAGGTGGAAGATAGCTGTAGATGGAGGTTAGCCGTAGATGGAGCTGGCAGGTGGAGGTAAGCCGTAGGTGGAGCTGGCTGGTGGAGGTTAGCCGTAGGTGAAGCTGGCAGGTGGAGGTTAGCCGTAGATGTAGCTGGCAGGTGGAGGTTAGCCGTAGATGGAACTGGGAGGTGGAGCATAGCTGTAGATGGAGGTTAGCCGTAAATGGAGCTGGCAGGTGGAGGTAAGGCGTAGGTGGAGCTGGCCGATGGAGGTTAGCCGTAGATGGAACTGGCAGGTGGAGGATAGTTGTAGATGGAGGTTAGCCGTAGATGGGGCTGGCAGGTGGAGGTTAGCCGTAGATGGAGCTGCCTGGTGGAGGTTAGCCGTAGATGGATCTGGCAGGTGGAGTATAGCTGTAGATGGAGGTTAGACGTAGAAGGAGCTGGCAGGTGGAGGTTAGCCGTAGATGGAACTGGCAGGCGGAGGATAGCCGTAGCTTGTACTGGCAGGTGGTCACATCTGCTTACTGGAGGTGGGAATTAGTGGTAAGCGATGTTAGCTGATGGTAGTTAGACATAGATGAGGGTTGGCAGGTAGTAACGGTTGCATCTCATTCTGGGGGGTTGGTTGTAGGTGACTGGTGGTGACACGTGACATTTACCCCTGATATAATGGGACAGTTACCACCTAAAACAAGAAAACATGAAAAAATAAACAAAGTTTAATGAAACCTTCATGCACTGCAAATATCTAATTATGGTTCTTTGTACCATTCCTGAGCACTGTGATGTGTCAGCCTTTGTTACAATATGTAGCATGTCATTATCTTATGTGTTTCCCAATCACTTGGTCTTCTGTGAAATACCTATTCTGTTCATGTTGATTTTCATACTATGAATATTTTTATGTGACTATATCCTCCAATTATCAATCTAAAAGGGCTGATATAGAGTGGTCCTTATCTTTCTTCATGAACACAAAAATAAAGATATTGGCGCTCTACATCACCTCATCACTAATGGTTCTTTTTTGCTTTTTTCTTGGGGGGCAGCTTGCTGGTCTTATCAGCTGCTCTCCCCAAGTCGTTGTCCTCTTTTTGATATTCTGCCCTGAAAAATAAACACCAAAATCCTGATGTTCCACTTGATTAAGATACAAGAAATACGATGTTAAGAATGACTTTAGTGTGAGGCTGGCGCCATCACTGAGTGTAACTCACGGGTCGGGTGATCTGGGCTCCTTAAATATTATTGCAGGTTTCCTAAGCTCGGCCTCAATCTCCTCTCTATTTAGATTAGACAATGAATGAATTAAGAGCTGTGAGAATTTGCACTTAAGAGGTAGTCACCGGAAATGGTCTTCCAACAATCTTGAAGGATTTCCCAGAGATGCTTAGCACTTGTTGGCCCTTTTGCCTTCACTCTGCTGTCCAGCTCACCCCAAACCATCTCGATTGGGTTCAAGTCTGGTGACTGTGGAGGCCAGGTCATCTGGCGTAGCACCCCATCACTCTCCTTCTTGGTTTAATAGCCGTTAAACTGCCTGGAGGTGTGTTTGGGGTCATTGTCCTGTTGAAAAATAAATGATGGTCCAACTAAACGCAAACCGGATGGAATAGCATGCCGCTGCAAGATGCTGTGGTAGCCATGCTGGTTCAGTATGCCTTCAATTTTGAATAAATCCCCAACAGTGTCACCAGCAAAGCACCCCCACACCATCACACCTCCTCCTCCATGCTTCATGGTGGGAACCAGGCATGTAGAGTCCATCCGTTCACCTTTTCTGCGTCGCACAAAGATACGTTGGTTGGAACCAAAGATCTTAAATTTGGACTCATCAGACCAAAGCACAGATTTCCACTGATCTAATGTCGATTCCTTGTATTCTTTAGCCCAAACAAGTCTCTTCTGCTTGTTGCCTGTCCTTAGCAGTGGTTTCCTAGCAGCTATTTTACCATGAAGGCTTGCTGCACAAAGTCTCCTCTTAACAGTTATTGTAGAGATGTGTCTGCTGCTAGAACTCTGTGTGGCATTGACCTGGTCTCTAATCTGAGCTGCTGTTAACCTGCGATTTCTGAGGCTGGTGACGTGGATAAACTTATCCTCAGAAGCAGAGGTGACTCTTGGTCTTCCTTTCCTGGGGCGGTCCTCATGTGAGCCAGTTTCTTTGTAGCGCTTGATGGTTTTTGCAACTGTACTTGGGGACACTTTCAAAGTTTGCCCAATTTTTCAGACTGACTGACCTTCATTTCTTAAAGTAATGATGGCCACTCATTTTTCTTTACTTAGCTGCTTTTTTCTTGCCATAATACAAATTCTAACAGTCTATTCAGTAGGACTATCAGCTGTGTATCCACCTGACTTCTGCACAACACAACTGATGGTCCCAACCCCATTTATAAGGCAAGAAATCCCACTTATTAAACCTGACAGGGCATACCTGTGAAGTGAAAACCATTTCCGGTGACTACCTCTTGAAGCTCATCAAGAGAATGCCAAGAGTGTGCAAAGCAGTCATCAAAGCAAAAGGTGGCTACTTTGAAGAACCTAGATTATAAACATATTTTCAGTTGTTTCACACTTTTTTGTTAACTATATAATTCCACATGTGTTAATTCATAGTTTTGATGCCTTCAGTGTGAATGTACAATTTTCATAGTTATGAAAATACAGAAAAATCTTTAAATGAGAAGGTGTGTCCAAACTTTTGGTCTGTACTGTAAATCCATGCAACCGGCATGGATTTATAGTAGTGTGACCAAGTTAGTTAAAAAAAAAAGAATAAAATGGTAAAAAATAAAAAAATAAAGTTTATACTCACCTTCCGGTATCCTCCCGGTGTTCTCTCTGCCGCGTCTGGTGTGTTGGGCGGCTCGCGGTGGTGTGAAGGACCTGCGGTGACGTCATTGAGCCATGTGATGGGTCACATGACTTAGTGACTTCATGGCAGGCCCTTCACAACAGCGGGAGCATTGCAATAGACCGAACGGAGCAGACAAAACACCGGGAGGACATCAGAAGGTGAGTATAAACTTATTTTTTATTTTAAATTATTTTTTTTTACAGTTTCTATGGTACCCGGGTCTGCATGAGAGTCTACTCTCCTCCAGACTTGGGTACCATCCGCACATAGAAACGCATAATACCCGTGTGTACAAATGTACTGACACGGATATTATGCGTTTCAATGCAAGTCAATGGCGGCAATTACGCTGCGTGTCCGCAAAATTAATGGACATTCTGCGGATTTTTGAGCGCAGCATAAACGCTGCGGAAAAATCCGCAGCATGGGCATTGACATTGCGGCTTGTCATTGGGGACCATGGGGGGCGGATTACCAAGCGTTTCCAAAGCGTTTACGCTGCGGAAATTCTGCAGCATATACGCTTGTAAAACGCTATGTGGGCACATGCCCTAATGCTCTTCTTTCCTTTTTATTTGTTGGTTCAATACGACGAACAGCTAATAGTGGAGAAAATAGGGAATATTAGGAGAACCTTCTGCTTAGGAAATTATAGCAGCCAATTTGGGGTTTATATTTTAACTTGGACTTTCTTGCAGAAGTTTTTCTCTCCTTATCAATAATTTGTAACTATTTTACTAGTTATCTAGCATAAAATCTGGATATCCATATTGTGGCGCCCCTGAGGGTTCAGTCGCCACAGGGGTACTGCACCTCAGATAGAGGTGTGGTATCTCCTCTTTCAGGTAAGGATGGAGCATCTCACAGGACCCCACTTCACCACTCAACACTACACCACTCCTGTCCTGAAGGGGGCCTAAATGCACCAGGGTGCTGCCCCGGCCCGGGATAGAGGAGATGGGGGGGGACCAAAGATAGGGGGAACCAAGTAGTGGGTGAGGTTGGAGGACACACTTACAGGAAGCACATATAGAATCTATATAATTCACGGCCATCTTAAGTTCAAGGTCTTTTGATTGTGGTCTTCTATCAGGGTCCAGCAAGAGTCTGCAGCTGGCTGAAGATACACGGTCCTCGTTCTCTGGCCTTGAAACGAGAAGCGGGTCAGAGTTAACCTGTGTCTCTGCCCGGTCAGGATCCTGTTCTGAGAAGGCCTTGGAGGGGAGCAGAGGAGATAGGCTCCACAGGCAAAAGGATCCCAGGGAGATACGGACTGAGCGGATTCGCCACCTGTATTCTTCATTTTGGCCTAGCCAGAGGGATTCCTGCTGCAAGAGGGGTGACCGGCCCCCGATATCTGACTTTGTCACTTCAAGTCTCAGTCAGAAAAGCCCGGAGGATTAGTGGATCCCAGGGGGATACGGACGGAGCGGAGTCGCCACTTGTATCTCTCACACTGCGTTTATCTAGTGGGACCCGGCCTTACACCACGTTCATACCACACATAGTCAGGAGGAGACTCAGTAGGAAAACTTACTAAGGAGAGGAACACACCAGCGGGGTCTCGACAGGTGCTCCTGATCTACCTGGAAAGTGCTGAACCCCCTACCCGGTGGCCGCAGTACGCCGTGAGTAGCAGAGAGAAGCTTTGCGGCTAAAAGTTCATCTAAAGTGAGTAAAGACCTGGATGACTTCATACACCGCCTCTGCTTGTCTATTCCTGCCTGGCACTGCACCCACCATACTTTCACATAGTCCTCCTACCCACTGCCCTGAGGCCTATTCCGCCTGTGGGGAGTAGTACCAACTGTGCTTCCAGAACACCGGCCTCAGAGGACTGCCGCAGCTCTGGTGGCCATCACCGGGAACCGCAGGTGGCATAGTCGAATAATCACTCATCCTCAAAAGCCCATCTTTTTTATGTGACAGCCCTGGGCACAGAATGGGTCGAGGCCACGACTGCATCCCTCACCACATCTACACTGACCCGGCTCCGAGTAACCCCCAGCCCAGGGAGGGCGAGTCACACAATATGCAGAAAATGGCACTTCTAACAAATTCATAATCCACCAATCCTGCGTTACATTACTAGTGCAGAGAAACGACGAGATCCATAAGTCTAAAATAATCAATTTTATTTCATCAATCAATAAAAATAAGAAACACAATATTATGAATATATATGGCTAAAAAACAGAATGCCCAGTATGAGGGACTAGCCCCTGACCAGGAATACAATAATACAATCATAATAAAGGCTCATGAATAAATAAATATAACTATCGTAATATAGTATATCAGCATTTATAGAAAACTCCTCTAAAATAAATTCTCCAACATAGTATATATGATTACTGGCTGTCTATAGTATAGCGGGTGCAGTATAAGATCTTATAATGGGACAAAAGTTAGCCCCATGTTCAGATCCAAATAAATAATGCCCAAACACTAATAGAAGCCACAGTCCCAGGAATACTGAAAGAAAAGTCTTGGAGTAAAAGCCGTATACCTGGTAAAAATGGTGCCAAAATAGGAAGTAACCAGGACTGTCACTATGGCTTCTATTAGTGTTTGGTCATTATTTATTTGGATCTGAACATAGGGTTAACTTTTATCCCATTATAAGATCTTATACTGCACCCGCTATACTATAGACAGCCAGTAATCATATATACTATGTTGAAGAATTTATTTTAGAGGAGTTTTCTATAAATGCTGATATACTATATTACGATAGTTATATTTATTTATGAGCCTTTATTCTAATTGTGTTCCTGGTCAGGGGCTAGTCCCTCATACTGGGCACTCTATTTTTTAGCTATATATATTGTGTTTCTTATTTTTATAGATTGATGAAATTAAATTTGCCCAGACTCACACATCAAAATTAAACATCATTTGAATTTGGCTTGCTTGCAGTCTGTGCATCAGTCCCAAAGAGTTTCAGACAGGTTTGCACTGAAAATCATATAACCAAATAGAACTCCTAGGTTTCTTCAACTGAGTTTATAGCAGTGGTTAGTACTCTGGCTTCTGGACACAGAATTTTGCGTTTAAGTCCCATTAGCGAACAGTGACTTTTTTTTTTCATTGTTATTACAGTTGGAAAAGTCACTTGTCAGGATCACTTGTCAGAATCACTTGTCAGACAGGGTATTTAGCCTCAAACTAACATCATTCTGATGTTTGATTCTGATATCTGATCATGTCCTAAAATGGACACTGTAACTCACGGTTCCTAAGAGCACAGTGCCCTCCATAATCCTTAAATGGAAGAAGTTTGGGGCCACCAGAAGTCTTCCTAGACCTGGCCATCCAGCCAAACTGAGCAATCGTGGGAGAAGAGCCTTGGTGAGAGTGGTAAAGAAGAACGCCAAGATCACTGTGGCTGAGCTCCGGAGATGAAGTAGGGAGATGGGAGAAAGTTCCACAAAGTCAACTATTACTGCAGCCCTCCACCAGTCGGGCCTTTATGGCAAAGTGGCCCGACGGAAGCCTCTCCTCAGTGCAGGACATATGAAAGCTCAAAAACACATGAAGGACTCCCAGACTATGAGAAATAAGATTCTGATGAGACAAAGATAGAACTTTTAGGTGATAATTCTAAGCGGTATGTGTGAAGGAAAACAGGCACTGCTCATCACCTGCCCAATACAATCCCAACAGTGAAACATGGTGGTGGCAGCATCATGCTAATGTGGTGTTTTTCAGCTGCAGGGACAGGACAACTTGTTGCATCAGGGGTGTGTCTGCAGCAGGTACAAGTAACAGGAAGTGATCGGCGCTGCCCTTAAGCTGCAGAAACAGAGGCAAGCAGACAGCATGGAGGGAAGCCAGGCTAGCAGACTGGACTGGAGATCAAGTGCGTGCTCTTGCACAGTGGGAGATGGACCACTATGCAAGGATGCCGCCAGGTATGTTACACTCAATACTGAGCAAAGGGTCTGAATATTTAAGACCATGTGATATTTCAGTTTTTCTTTTTTAATACATTTGCAAAAATTTCTACATTTCAGTTTTTTTTTTCAGTCAAGATGGTGTGCAGAGTGTACTTTAATGAGAAAAAAATGAACTTTTTAGAATTTACCAAATGGCTGCAATGAAACAAAGAGTGAAAGATTTAAAGTGGTCTGAATACTTTCCGTACCCACTGTATTAATCCGGCACTTGTCAGGCTGCTCTTATGCCATATTAAAGGGAACCTGTCACTCAATTCATTCTGCCCACACGAGGTGTAGCATGAATCTGAGTCTGACTGCATGACCACAACCAGATATGTTTTTCTGTAAAATCGGTCTGGCGTTTCAGAGAACACATAGTTTAAAGAGCCGACCGTCTCCCTGCCACCCTCCGGTGACCTTCCTGGCTTCCCCTGCGTCGCTCCAGGTGATTGACAGATCACTCTCTATGTACACACTTGAGAGACCTGTCGATCAGCTAAAGTGGTGCAAGGAAAAGTCTCCGGAGCAATTTAGGAAAAACCTACCTGGCTGCAGTCGTGCCGCCAAGCTCTGATTCATGCTGCCTGCAGCTCGGGAAGCATTTATCTAATGACCAGGTTCCCTTTAAAGGAATTGTATTGTACAATTATTTTAATGTCTTCATTTTACACTTACGAGGTTTTTCCTTTTTGCATAAAATGTCGAGCAGGCAGTTGGATACATATTTCTTGTATCTGGCCCCTTTATTTGTTCTAGCAGACCTTCTCTCAGTCATTATAGCGGATAGCGATTTCGGTTCTCACGTCACAGAAAGTGAATATGAAATGTCGCGTTTTCACTGTGTCAGTAGAACTGTTACTAGCGGCAGGTTCCGTATCCATAGAGATAGAATGTTTGGATTGTGACCTCATACGGTAGTTTGTGATGTCATCGCTCACTGGGCAGAACTACTTACTGCAGAGTCATATTCACCTCTTCAAAATACAGTTTTTGGATGCAATCACAAATCATAATGATATATTGCATCACGTGAGGAGTCATTTATTGACTTTCACATGTTGTTTCATCAATATAATAAATAATAAAACAACTATAAAACAATACCCTCCCCCTATAATGTGAAATACTGTACCATCCACTATATGCTGGCAGGTGATTGGATGGACATTTGACAGTCATAGCGACATGGAGCAAAAAAATTTAAAGCCGCCCCCTGAAGTAACCTCCTCCCCATAGAGACATTTTTATTCAAATTTAACTTATTAAAAATGTTGTTAAAAACTTGAAACATGACACCAATAAAAAGTGGTTTGCGAGGCTCTTTACTATAGCGTATGGCTTGACACAATGTGACAGATCAGCTTGTTATATGGCACAGCTTATGGTGATAATGTATAAGAATGTGTAACTTGGGATTTTTACATAGGACTTCAGAGTTATATTAGTCCATTAGTGATCATTGTACACAAAAGGAAAGAATTAAAGGGGCTCCTGTTAAGGAGTCAGCAGCGCACACACAGAACAGGTACAGACCCCCTTTCATTATTGCCTCCTGATAGTGGTCGCTGCTTGCTACACGGATACACCTAGAAATGTAGTGAACACTTCACTGACCCTCTCCTCCTTTCTGAAACCGCTCGTCACACAAGCAAGTGGCGGACACTGTGTGCATGCCGCAAATCATTTCATAGCTAGTGTGCACGCACAGCATTGCGTTTCGGGTTAAGGCAGCGCTCACTAATTGACAGCACTCTATTGACCACAGAGTCAGGTGAACTGCTCAAAATGCAAATTGAGGGGTATAAAGGTGCACCAAGCTTTTGCCCATGCCAAGGGTACACCGAATTCCCCTCATTTGCATATGGAATAAAGCGAGTTTTAAAAGTAATTACAGCAGTGAAATAAATTCTGCTTATATGATTTTATAGGGGCTAAGTCTTCTATATAACAGTTTAATTTTCATTTCAGGGGTGACAGACTCCCTTTAACGGGTTTAGGGCCCCCATTCTGTTGAAATGGTGGCCACAGTGCACAGTATGTCATTAATACTTGCACATCCTTGCTTCTGCAGTTTATTACTCTGCAATCTGACATAAAAATATATGTGGGCAGCCACCAGAGACCGACCATCATGTTTGTATCCAGTTGACATCATGTTTTTGATCGCTTTTTATTCACTTTTTTGTGAGTCAGTATGATGAAAAAGTGACATATTTGGTGTGTATTTTTTTTTTTAACCGCGTTCGCCATATGGAATAAATAACGTTTTACAGATCGGGTCGTTTCAAATGGCGTGATACCAATTATGTTTGCATTTTTTTGTTTATTTTTGTTTTGTGTAGAGAAACTGATTTTAGTGATTTGTGTGTTCTTTTTGTGTTTTTTTTTTTACTTTTTTTCACTTTTTCCCACTGTGGGACATGTATAAGTTTTTTGATCACTGTTCTGATGTTCTGAGTGCATGAGAGAAGCCATTTCCTCACTGACTGTGCCTGTGAGACCCAGCTTATAGCTGGATCTCACAGGCACCGTACCCTGAGGTCATCACATGACTTCAGCATGCCATGGTAACAATCGGGACCCGTGATTCCCATCCTGGTGGTCCGATGGTTACTAAGGGGGTCTTGCAACCCTCTTGTAACAACTTAAATTCTGCTGTCATGATTGACATCGATATTTAAGGGGTTAATCCGCCCCGATCGGCTCAATACTGGCCATGCCCGATTTCACAGGTTGTCAGCTGTCATATACAGCTGACACCCACCGGAAATTCGGCTGCTTGGCGGCGCTTTACTATTATTCCTCAGAGCCGTGAATAAGAGGCGTTGAGGAATACGTATCCTAACGACTGCCGTTATAAGGCGTATTGGCAGTCATTAAGGGGTTAAATTAAGCACACTGACAGTTTTAAAAAGGAGATGTCCAGTAGTGAATGTCGCTTTAAATTATGTGTTACATGCACACCGCTAGGTTCAGATAGGGGAGAGACAGGTTACATGAATTCTTTGGAATCCTGGGGGAACCTTTATTCAGGGTGACCATAGATCATGTGCTGCAGCCGACGCGCCCAGGGGATGGGGTCGACTACTCGCCACCCGGGCCTTGCTGTTAGTTTTGGGGGATGTCGCGGTGGCCGGCTCCCGGGCCCGTACCCTGGGGTTGCTCTTAAAAGCAAGGAATGGGGAAAAAGGTGTATGGGAAAGGGGAATGTTCGTGACGCCACCTGTGGTGTTTGTTGAGGATCACCAGCGCTGCGACAGTCCTCTGAGGCCGGTGTTCAGGCAGCTTAGTTGTTGCGGCTCCCCACAGGTGGAGCAGGGCCTCAGGGCAGCGTAGGAGAAGGGATGCAGAATAGAGCGTTGGCGGGTGCAGAGCCGCGGAGGAAAGAACAGATAGAGGCAGTATTTCAAGTCATCCAAGTCTTTACTCACGGTGGTGCTTTCTCAGTTCAGAGCTTCTCTCTGCTGTCACACGGCGAGCTGCGGCCTCCAGGGTGGGGTTCAGCACACTCCATGTAGTTCAGGAGCGCTTGACAGGACCCCCTGCTGTAAAGTGTTCCTCTCCTTGTGAACTTCTCCCGCCTTGTGTCCCCCAGTGTCCCGTACGGGTGTTAAAGATAAGATTCTAAAATCTACTAAAAAACATTATATGAAACTCTGATGTATACTAAATATCTATACTTATATTCTGTTATATGTTATCAATCTTGTTTTGCATATATCTGTTATATTGGATATCATTTAGTCATATATACCCTCACTTTAATATATATTATGAAAACCTTGATATATATATATCAGATATCTGTACTCGTGTGTCATTATATATATATATATATATATATATATACCCTGAAAGGTTTAGTTGGAGCTGGTTATAGAAGTGGACTTTCAAATTGTTTACAAGAAGGAGACGAGACAAAGGATTCAACATGACACCTCCCAAGAGAATATCCTGAGGAATGAGGAGAATATCTGGGGAGGAAACATTTAACCCCATAGGACAAGATAATGAGACTTATCTATACCATGGGCCAGAGACTACTGTGATTGCTCAATTGCCTCAGGGCAACACCCTATTGGGACTTTCCTCCATACTGAACATATATATGTTATGCTGGAATAATAAACACATCTTTCCTGCGCCATTTCTCTTCAAGAGAAGTTCAGTATCTGACTCTGTCTGTCCGATATCAAAGCTTCACGTATACACTTGAATAAGTTAATTTGGCAAGGGATAAGCAAAGGGTTGGGGTCCTTTGAACCTCACTTCCACAATTGGCGCAACCAACGTGGGGCACCACACGGGCACCACACCAGGGCAGACCGAATGAAGGTGTCCAGCTGTGGATCGTGGATGACTGGATGGGCCTGATCACCCCCCTTACACGGTAAGTCTAGTTAATTACACTGTAATTACAGACTTGCTTGTGTTTCCAGTCGTTCATAGATTAGCAGAGGGCACGAGTCGGTCTGTTGTGGTAATCCTTAAGTGGGGGTAGGTGTGACCCTGCTGGTGTTATCGAAACCCACTCACATTCCAATCCACTGTAACCTTTGCTTATTCTAATTTGTTTGTGTTTGAGTGGATGGGCTGTCGTGTGTGACTTGTGAACGGAGTATTCTCCTGGATGTAATCCCACATTGCATCTCCATATACCTCCTGTTCTTGAGAGAACGTAGGGGGGATGATGTGAGGAAGGTTTAAAAAAAAAAAGAAAGTTTTGCAGTTCTGTATCGCTCCCTAAAAAAACGTCCTGTTCTTGGAAGATAGAATGCACGAGGGTAGTAAACAGAAGCTAGGCTGGCCAGCTAGTATCTGCGGTTATTAATAAGGAGATTATTCTGTTTCATTGAGTCATACTGACACAAGAATTCACTTTGTCTGGTCCGTCTTTCTGTTTGTATTGTGTCAACGTTCGTCAGCCATGCAGATATTCTTGAGACTGTTCACAAAGAAAGTTGGTGTCGAATAACAGCTATAGACACTGGTAGCTGTCAGGAAAGGGGTTAAGTATGTTGCTAGGGTTAAACAGTTAATGGACATTGTAGGAATGAATAGGAGGGGAAGACTTCAGCGGGGGCTGTGGAAAATAGCTTTAAAGAGAAAAAAAAAAGAAGGTAAACTAGAGGAAACAGGTTTATTATCTGTGGCTATGGCAAATGACATAGCTAAAGAGGGATGGGAAGAGGAAGAGAGAACAGATGATAATGATGATGTATATTACATGTATGTTAAGAACCATGTTTTTAATGTTGCTTTGAAAACTGTTGAGCCACCACCTTATAATGGCCTCAGGTGGTGGACATGTTCTAGGAGTGATGTGCAAACTTTAGACTCTGGGGACAATGGTTTACATTGTGGAGTTCATAGACCATCCCCCCTCCCCACTGACTTTGTAGCCACAGCGCCTTCTCTTGACTGCTCTTGGACAGACACACCACCCAGGTGCCCTCCCACCTTTGGAATGCATGACTCAAAGGAAGTCCCACCCACAGGTACTTTCTGTGGCGGCCATCTTACTCCACCCGGAAGGCCTGATAACAATGAGACGACAGATATTCCAAAGCATAATGCCCAATTAGTTTCTCCACCAGTTTCTATATATCCGGTTGTGACTATGCAAGGACAATATTACACCCCACCTCAGCAATCTACCTCAGCATTTCCCCCACCTCGGACACCAATGTTCCCAGCTCTTACATCACCTGTCCCTCAGTCAGGTGAAGGGGCTCCATCTGTTGCCCCATCATATCAACATGTGGATAATGGCAGCTTTGTGTCGGGCCCCCCAGAGGACTGGGATCCTATTTTTGAGAAAATGATTACCCAGTGTCAGACAGGGGCTGGGGTACTAATCTCTGTGGGTGTAGGAAACATGGTCACTCAGCGGGTGGATGCTATAGTGAATGCTACCAATAGCCACCTGCAGCACAGGGGTGGCCTGGCTAGAGATATTGTTATGGCAGGGGGAGACAGTATTCAAAGGGAAAGTGATAATATTGTATGACGACATGGTCCTTTCCAGCCAGCAATGGTCACAGTTAAAGAATCAGGCGATTTACCCTGTAACACTATTATTCATGCAGTGGGGCCCATCTATGACCCTTCCTATCCAGATAATAGTGCACGGCTCTTGTGCCAGACTGTACACGCAGCATTAGACATTGCAAACAAGACTGCTGGCATTAAGACTATAGCACTTCCTTTAATTAGCTCCGGTATCTTTGGATACCCAGTCAGAGCATGTGCAAGGGAGCTAGTACAAACAGTGATAGAAGAAGCCTCTAAGCCTTCTTGCCATTTAACTGAGATACACCTAGTCAGTAAACAGACTGACACTACAAGGGCAATGAAAGATGCTTGTCAAACACATGTGACTCCCATCACACCAGTACCAATTAAAAATGATGTGGATGAAGAAAAGTTGCTGCCAAGCCTACCTAGACCACCATCTAATTTAACCCTTAAGCCTATCATACCACCACCTGCTCTTGGCAAACCAGAACCTATCATGTATGTAAAATTCACACCGACTCAAGCCATGACACTCTGCAACCAATTGCCAGACCCAGAGAAACAGCCCATGCCTTTCTACCGTGCAGTTTTGGCTATTCAGAAGACATACTCCGCTACGTGGCAAGATTTGTCCTCTCTTGTGTCTGTTAAAGCAGGAGATGCATATTGGCCTGTAATAGAAAGATCTCTGGATGATGTCCGGTTAGTCTCTGATACTACATGAGAATCGGGACAGGATTTCTGCCAGCAACTTAAAACATGGGCCCAGGAGAAATTAAGCGACCAGTCGAAAAATGTATCAGATATTACACAGGAGGAGAAAGAATCAGTGGAAAGGTATGCAGCCAGAATGACTCAAATGTTCCAAGACATGGGCTTCAGTGAACAAATTAAAGTTAGCTAAAAGAAGCCATCGTATCTGCCCCAGCCTTGGGCATACCTGTTTATATCAAGCCCTTCTACCTGTTTATACACGAAGTAAAGGGACATGCCTCTGGAGTTTTCGCCCAGAAACATGGAGGCAGCATGAGACTTGTTGCCTACTACTCAGCAAGGCTTGATCCTGTTGCCAGAGCCGCCCCTCATGTCTCAGAGCTGTTCAGTCTGCACACTTGCTTCTTGACAAGACGGCTGATGTGATCCTTGGACATGAAACCCGTGTTATGGCTCCTCACGACCTCAAGGCTATCCTTGCTCAGACACAGCCAAGATTCCTATCTGCGCTAAGACATGTCCGTCTTGAGTGTTCCCTTTTGCTTCCTGAGAACATCACTCTCCACAGATGTACAGTACTCAACCCTGCCACTCTGCTGCCTCTTTCCAGGGGGGATGATGTGGACAATTCTCCTCCCGTTAATCTCAGGCCCCATGATTTTGACCCAGACGGCCCGAATATAAATCTTCTTGAGCATGATTGCATTGAACAGATGATGTCAGAAGTACAACATAATTTGAAGATCCAAGAAGAGCCCCTCCCCAATTCAGACCTCCAGATGTGGACGGATGGCTCTAGGTTTGCTGATAAGCAGGAAGATTCCACACGGGCTACGCAGTAGTCACAATGGACCAGCCTGTCTCAATAGGCCCATTGCCCCCGTCCATGTCAGCTTAGGAAGTGGAGCTAGTTGCACTCACAGAGGCTTGCAAGGCAGGGGAGGGCAAAAAGATTAATATCTATACGGATTCGAACTATCCTTTGGTGTGGCACATGATTTCTGTTATCTGTGGAAGAACAGAGGATTTCTTACAGCCACTGGGACACCCATCAAACACGCAAGTCTTGTAAAAGACCTTTTGGAGGCATTGAAGTTGCCAGAAGAAATAGCTGTCATGAAAGTCCGAGCACACAGACGCTTGGATACAGAAGAAGCCCTGGGTAATCATTATGAGGATGAAGCAGCCAAGAACGCGGCCCTTCAGTGGTGCCCAGGGAAAGAGACAGCAGAAGTGGCACGGCAGGAACAACAAATCCCAGCCCAAACAATGGTTATGACAAGAAGTCAGAGACAAATCCAAGATCAGAATGAGAATGAACATATACACCACCATGGACCTTACTATACAAACATCAGGCAGAAGCTGGAGCAGAAAAAAAGAAGAGTGGAAGAAGTCGGGAGCCAAGCAGGACAAGTATGGCCTATGGATGTTAGATCCAAGAGTATGCCTTCCACGAACACTATATCCAGCGGCAATCTCATGGGCTCATGGAGCCACACACTTGGGAAAAGATCAGATGTTCCAAAAGATAAACAAATTATACTTGGCACCTGGAATATCAACACCCATTCTGCAATACACAAAGGCCTGCTTGATCTGTGCAACTTGCAATCCAGGAAAAACAGAGAAGACTCCACCAAAACATCTGGCAAAACCACTGTACCCATTTCAGAGAATCCAAGTTGACCATATTCAGATGCCCAAAGTAGGGAAATATGAATATGTTCTGGTAATAGTGGATATGTTTTCAGGCTGGCCTGAGGCCTACCCAGTCACTAACATGACAGCGCGCACAACAGCTAGCTAAGAAACTGATGACAGAGGTTGTGTGTAGGTTTGGGGTACCAGAAGTAGTAGAAAGTTACCAGGGACCAGCATTCACGGCCCAACTCTACAGGGATCTGTGGAGTATGGTAGGAACTAGCTTAGGTTTTCATACAATCCCAAAAGTAGTGAGAAGGTTGAGAGACTGAATGGTACTTTAAAGTCCAAATTGTTGAAGATTAATCAGGAGACACAAATTCCCTGGCCAGACGGTCTTCCCATTGCCCTGTACTCAATCAGAAACACCCCGACAGGCCAACACAAACTGACTCCCTATGAGATTTTGTTTGGAGGAGCCCCAAGGTTGGGAGGGTATTTCCCCCAAGAGATGGTTGCAGGTAGTGATACCATTGTTAACTATGTAATACAATTGTCCAAAGAACTTGCAATAACACATGCTGCAGTCTTGTCTTCTATCCCAGATCCTGACAGTGACGAGCATACTCACTCAATCAAACCTGGAGACTGGGTGGTAGTTAAGAAGCACGTCCGGAAGTCCTCTCAGATACGAGGGCCCATTCCAAGTGATCTTGGTGACACCTACATCAGTCAAAGTCGAAGGGAAGGCCACTTGGATCCACGCTTCACATTGCAAGAGGACCCCAGCACCAGCACAGCCATCAGACTGTATATCCTTTACTGCATTGTTTTTGTGAGCGCTAAGAATCCCGAGTCCCAGGTAGCAATTACTCAGGAAAGAAGGGGGCGTATGTCAGATGTTCGGGGACTCTTGTTGTACCTATATTCCAGATAATGTTGGCCCTACAGGCAAAGTAACAATTGCTCTAAAGAAACTTACTAGTTTATCAGAAGAACTTAAAGAAAATTCAGGGATCAAGGATCCATGGGACTAGTATTTCTCATGGATGAGTGGCTGGCAGAAATGGTTAGTTCAGGTGGGGATGGTGATTCTTGTAATAATGATTATACTAGCAATGATGGCATGTTGTGTTGCTCCTTGTATACGGAAACTAATACAAAAAACTGTGGATCCTATAATGGTAATGACTGATGAGGAAACTAATAACTGGACAGAAGAATCTTTGACAACAATCCAGATTAAACAGTCAGTCTTAAGTAATAAGTCTAAAGGCCCCATCACGCAGTAGCGATTTCGCTGGCGATCTTGTTGTGTGTGAAGGGGCCTTAACACTTGATTGTGGCATCTGTATAGTTCCCTTGTTTGTGGTGGTTTGTGTGTGTTCGGGTCCATCCGGCAGTGTAGCGGACAGGCTTGTCTGGGGAATCCGGCCTCGGCTGGCTCCTCCCACTAGGGGCGGAGAAGTACATGGGCGGGTCTGTGTGTTTGCACTTCGGCTGGAGCGTTCACCCACTGCCAGAGGAGACGGGAGCTGTGAAAGCAGGATTCATTTACTTATATCTAGAATTTATATTATTAAATGTAACCTCTAGATTCTTTTGTGTGAAATTTTTGCTATGTATTTCTACAAGTGCTAAGCAGAGAGGGGGTCTGATGAAGGGTTTCAAAAATGTTTTTAGGGGGGACTGTTAAAGATAAGATTCTAAAATCTACTAAAAAACATTATATGAAACTCTGATGTATACTAAATATCTATACTTATATTCTGTTATATGTTATCAATCTTGTTTTGCATATATCTGTTATATTGGATATCATTTAGTCATATATACCCTCACTTTAATATATATTATGAAAACCTTGATATATATATATCAGATATCTGTACTCGTGTGTCACTATATATATATATATATATATATATATATATATATATATATACCCTGAAAAGTTTAGTTGGAGCTGGTTATAGAAGTGGACTTTCAAATTGTTTACAAGAAGGAGACGAGACAAAGGATTCAACATGACACCTCCCAAGAGAATATCCTGAGGAATGAGGAGAATATCTGGGGAGGAAATGTGGAACCCCAGGGGTCTGGTTACAACAGTAATAGCAATATTACGTCTGTGAGCAGGTGGGAGGTCTCCTGGTCAGGAATCCTAAGCATGCCACACCTCCTGCCCAGTCCTGGGAGGGGAAGAACTTCCCCTATATAAACTGGGGCTGAGGTGGGGTTAGAAGAGAACACAGACAGAGACAGAGACACAGTCTGGTCTGGTGTGGAGCAGTTGCAGGGAAAGAGACAACAGGAGCCCTGTAGGAGCAGTGATAAAAGGAGTCCGGGACTGGAAGCTGTAGAGCTCGTCCGGACTGGAGAGATCTCACCGGACACGGAGTCCGAGGCTGTGGGGACTGTTCCATACCCAGCAGCAGAAACCGACCGGCAGGGGATTTCAGGTCCTCTGGCCAAGAAACCCGAAGGCACGGTCACACGCAAGGGACCAGCACCGCCGTCGTGGAGCGGAGGCTACCAGAAGGCCCCGAGTCACCGGCCATACGGGTGAGCACCACACGGTACACTCAGGGACGTGGGCTACTTTTACCCGCTTCTAGCAAGGTAGTCAAGAAGAGTACAGTTAGTTGGGGAGGCCTACAACTCCGCCTGGCCAGGGGAGATCCTGTCTGCTCACGGACTGACCAGACCCCGACCGCTAGCCAGTACTCCCGGGAGGGTCTATCTTTGTCACCAGTAAAGACCCTGAACTACACCGCACCGTCTCTGAGTGGTTCCTGGTGCCTGCGTGCAATTCTACCATCCCCATCATCCACGTCCGCTGCCCTGAGGCCATACCCCTCCCATTGGGGGTTATACTACCCACGCTGCACAACTGTACCACCGGCCTCAGCAGTCTGCCCTGCAGCGGCGGTTTCGTAACCGCATTCAACGGGTGGCGTAGTCGAACAATATCACATCTGCCACTAAAAACATCGCCACTTAGTTTGACACCCTGGGCACGGACCGGGTCACCGCCACGAGGACTACCACTCCCAACAGATCCGGTTCCGGGTATTCCCCAAACATGGCCCAGGGGGCGCGTCAACTTTTGGCGTAGTCGGCAGGATCTCGTGCCCGCAACCACCGGGTACTGCGTGCCTGAAAAAGACTGTTAAACTTACCTGTGGTGAAGATTCCCGCCATCCGACGCCATCTTTTGCCTTCTTCCCGCCATCCGTGGAGTTTTCCCGCCATCCGACGCCATCTTTTGCCTTCTTCCCGCCATCCGTGGAGTCTTCCCGCCATTGGACGCCATCTTGAGGACGCCGCGCGGGAAGAAGAGGGGCGTGGACTCCGAAAGCGCGCGAGAACTGAAGCCCCGCCTCACGTCCGGACGTTGCGTAAGGTCCTGGAAGGAGCCCAGCAGACGCCGACGTCACAGGAGCGCGACGGAAGGTCCTCAACCCTGACGATCCACTGCGGAGCCGCGGCCTACAGAAGAGGATCATCGCAAGGTAGGCCACGGTCCACTAGGGGGGAGGAGGATGTCGGATACGGAGGAGAGCTTCACTGCCACAGCCACCGCCAGCACCACCGCTGCTGCGGTCATGCCTTTCACCATGCCCTACATCCCGGGGGCAGCCTGGCTACCCCAGTACTCAGGGGAGTCACATACCCTAAATGACTTCAGAGAAAGGCTGGATAGCCTCTTCCAGGTGTACCCCCTCACAGAAGAGCAAAAAGTGAGCATCCTGGTGGCTCAATTAACAGGGGCAGCCCAAAGGGAGGTAAAGTCCTGGCCACTTGGGAGGAGGAGGACTGTCGCAGAGATACTAGCCCGGCTGAAGGACACCTTTGATACCCGTACCTCAGCCGAGATCAAGCTTAGATTCTACGGGTGCAAGCAGCGAGCACATGAGAATATAAGGGACTATACACTAAACCTACAAGAGGCTCTGAGAGCCGTTAAGCAGGCCGACCCTGACGGCGTGGGAAACGAAGACAAGCTGTTGACTGAACAATTTATTGAGGGTCTACATTGCAATGCCCACCGAACCCAGTTGCGAGCAATGGCCTTACAGAACCCTCATCTGGACTTTGCACAGTTCAAGGACAGAGCCATCCGGGTGCTCCGAGAACCGGCACCAGGTGGCGCTGTGACCCACAAACGCCCTGCTACCATTTACCACCAGGAGACGGCGCCCTTGTCGGCAGGGCCTGTGGGAGCTGATGCGCAGGCTTTAAACAATGACCCGGCTACAGACCTGCACCATCACGTCCAAGAGCTAACTAAAAGCGTTGCCGCGCTAACCCGAACTGTGCAGTCTTTACAGGTTTCTACTCCAGGGAAGATCCAGCTGGCATCTGGACCAGAGGATATCCCGTGGCGCCGACCAAGGAGGACCCCACCGGCCAGAGGAAGACCCAGCGACCGATACAACGAGGACGGACAACCCATCTGCCGCCGCTGCAATCAATCCGGACATATGGCAAGGTACTGTCCTTTTAAACTGGCACAACCTGGGGTAGAGGGCCAACCCCTAGGAATAAGATCACCAGGCCCATCGAACTGGCGTGACAAATACGTGGGAGGATGTCCAATCTTACCTGTAGTACTGGATGGCATTCCTATGAGTGCCCTACTTGACACCGGGTCACAGGTCACCACCATCCCGTACGTGCTCTTCAAGCAGTACTGGAATGACTCGGATATAACCCGCTACCCAGACGACGACTTGAGTATCATCGCCAGCAATGGTCAGCCCGTGCCACAGATCGGATTTAAAGAGATGACCATTAAAATCGGTAAAGTCGAACTGGCAGCACAGGGACTGATCATTGTGGACATTGACAAGCGCGAGAGTCACCCAAAGATAACTCTAGGAACTAATGTGATTGAAAATTGTCTTGCAGAGGTGATTCTTATTTTACAGCAGGTTGCCAAGAACGCCAGCTCCGGCCAGCAGCGAGTGCTCCAAAAAGAGATCCGGGCACTGATGCGACGGCAACAGGTGGAACTCTCCGGTGGTGAGATTGGTAGCGTGAGAATGTGTGACCCTTTCCCTATTGCCATGCCCCCGAAAAGTGAAATGATGATTTGGTGCCGGTCAGCTATTGGTCTGAGAGGTAGAGATTACCAGGCAATGGTAGAACCAGTCTACTCAGATAGTAGGCCCACCATTTTGACGGCACGGGGGGTGGTTGATGTACGTCATGGGAGGGTGCCCGTTCGCATCATAAATATCGGGAAGAGGGAAGTGTACCTGCCCCGGTATGCTACGCTAGCCAAATTGTATACCATCAACCAAAATTCTCTACAGTCCGTGGAACCCTTGCCTCCATCTCATCCAGAGGAAGGTAACGGCTCTAAGCAACAAATGGAGGACTGGTGTCAGCAACTGCATTTGGGTACTGACTCCACACCCGCTCACCAAAAGCAGGGAGTCTACCGGGTGATCCAGGAATACGAGAGAGTGTTCAGTAAACACCCGCTAGACTTCGGGCGAGTGAAGGGAGTGGAACATCACATCCCCACGGGAGACCATCCTCCCATAAAGGAGAGATACCGACCCGTACCCCCTGCACATTACCAACACGCCAAGGGGATGCTTAGAGACATGAAGGAGGCTGGGGTAATCAGGGATAGCTGTAGCCCCTGGGCAGCTCCACTAGTCTTGGTTAAAAAGAAAGACAACACTATGAGAATGTGTGTAGATTACCGGAAAATCAACCGTATCACACACAAAGATGCGTACCCCTTACCAAGGATAGAGGAGTCTTTGGCTGCTTTAAAATCTGCTAACTTCTTCTCCACTTTGGATCTCACTAGCGGGTACTGGCAGGTTCCTGTAGCAGAGGCGGACCGGGAGAAGACCGCATTCACCACCCCGATGGGACTTAGCGAGTTTACCTGCATGCCGTTCGGACTCTGCAACGCACCAGGAACCTTCCAACGATTGATGGAATGCTGTCTGGGACACCGGAACTTTGAGACGGTCCTGCTGTACCTGGACGATTTTATAGTTTATTCCAAAACCTACGAGGACCACCTGAAACACCTGGCGGAAGTGTTTGAAGCCCTGGCAAACTACGGTCTGAAGGTGAAACCGTCGAAGTGTCACCTGCTAAAACCAAAAGTGCAGTACCTGGGACACGTGGTGAGTGCTGACGGAGTGGCTCCCGACCCTGATAAGATCACCGCGATTAAGGAATGGCCAAGACCCTCCAGCGTAAAGGAAGTGCGGCAGTTCCTCGGGTTGGTAGGCTACTACCGAAGGTTCATTCCCGGTTTCACCAAAAAGGCAGCTCCTATGCAGGACCTCCTGATAGGCCAGTCCAGGAAGAACAAGAACCAGAAGCCGCCCTTCAGATGGGAGAAGCTGGAAGAAGAGTACTTCCGCCAGCTGAAGATGGCCCTCACGGGGGATGAAATCCTGGCGTACCCTGATTACAGCCAGCCCTTTATCCTCTACACCGACGCAAGTAACATCGGGCTAGGAGCCGTACTGTCCCAGATCCAGCAGGGGAGAGAACGGGTAATTGATTACGCCAGCCGAAAACTGCGACCCACCGAAAGAAACCCTGAGAATTACAGCTCATTCAAGCTGGAGTTCCTGGCAGTGGTGTGGGCAGTCACCGAACGCTTTAAGCACTACCTCGCCTCTTCCCGGTTCACCGTGTACACGGATAACAACCCGTTGACACACCTGGACACTGCAAGACTCGGTGCCCTGGAGCAGAGATGGAGGGCCCGCCTGTCCAACTATGAGTTCACGATCAAATACCGGGCAGGACGCTCCAATACCAACGTGGATGCCTTGTCCAGAATGCCAAACCTACCGGACGTAGGGGAAGATCCAGGGGAACTGGAAGAAGTTGAACTCCCCGCGTTTCACCGTCATGGGACTACCCAGTATTCCCACCATGTAAGGGGTAAGCAATCCGCTACGTTCAACCCCTTACCTCATTACAACTGGGCAGAAACGCAAGACAGTGACCCCGCCGTCCGACTGGTGAAGGAGATGCTGACTCAGCCAGATGCCCGCCTTGACCCAGACGCTCCGGAGGATACCAAGCAACTGTGGGCTGAGAAGAGTCGACTGTTCCTTTACAAGGGGAAGTTGTGCCGCAGAATGGTTAACTCCCGGACGCATGAACTGATCTGGCAAGTAGTGGTGCCAAGAAGAGACGCGGCAATGGTACTGGAGGCATACCACGACGGAGCTGGGCACTTCGGATGGAAGAAGCTGGAGTTCCTGCTGCGCGGGCGGTTCCACTGGGTAGGCATGAGAGGAACCATCGAGAGGTGGTGCAGAGACTGTGGCCCATGCAACCTAAGAAGGAAGGACCGTGCCAGCCAGAAGACTCCCCTGCAGTCCATCGTCACCAGGCAGCCGTTGGAACTGGTAGCCTTGGACCATGTAAAACTGACCCCCAGCAGAAGTGGCTACGTCTATGCGTTAACCATCGTGGATCACTACTCCCGGTTCTTGGTTGTAGTCCCCGTCAAGGACTTAACGGCTCAAACAGCAGCTAGAGCCTTCCAGCAGCACTTCTGCCATCCACACGGATACCCAGAGCAGGTGCTGACGGACCAAGGACCTGCCTTTGAAGCGGAAGTCTTCCAGGAGTTCTGCACCCTGTATGGCTGCCGGAAGATAAGAACAACACCCTATCATCCGCAAACCAATGGACTCTGCGAGAAGATGAACCAGGTGGTGATAGACCTTCTGAAAACATTGCCTCTGGAAGAACGCAGTCTGTGGCCTGAGAAACTGCCTGATCTGGTGGACCTATACAACCACATCCCTGTAGGTTCTACCAACTGTACCCCGGCTTACCTAATGAGAGCAAGACCTGGTAAGCTGCTTGTTGATCTGGATATGGGAGTCCTGACACCCGAGGACACTTCACCAGAAGCAGACTGGGACACAGAGAGGCAGCAGCAGTACCGGAAAGTACAGGAGAGCGTTGAGCGAAGTCTCCGTCAAGCAAGAGAAAGACAGGAGAAGACTTACAAACAGTATGCTCCCGCTGTTCCCCTGGTACCTGGAGAGCAGGTCTTGAAGAGGAAAAGACGGCTCCACAAGTTGGACGACCAGTGGGAGAAGGACCCGTACACCGTACTGCCATCAAGCCATGAAAACCCGAAAGTCTGCACAATCAGTAAGGATGGAGGAGAAACCACAGCCATTGTCTCCCGAGATCACCTGAAGAAGTGTCCCGAGCAGCTACGAAACCCTGAAGAAGATCAAGAAAACCCTCGACCCGCTGAGGAAAGGGAAGAGATGGTCAGTACTGTACTCGGAGACTTCCCTCGATCTTGGACACAAGTAAATGGCGCTGTTGTGATACCCGTCCTCACCTTCCTCCAGCCAGCATCCCAAGTGCCTACGGAAAAACAGGTAGAGCTGGAAGAGCAGCCGGTCCAGGAGGCAGAAGACCCCACACAAGCAGACCAGGAGAATCGACCCTCTGCTTATAGTGAGCCTGCCGTGCCCCTAGTGAGCCAAAGAGTCCGTAGACAGTTGCCCAGCTTACCTTTGACAGCTCCTACACCCTGTAGTGCAGGACCAGTTAGTGAGCTCCGTAGGTCCACTAGAGCCACTAGAGGCCAGTTGCCCGTACGTTGGAGGATCTAAAGTGTTTAGACTGTTTTATTAATATTTAAGTACTAAATTTTACTAGGGGGGAATGTGGAACCCCAGGGGTCTGGTTACCACAGTAATAGCAATATTACGTCTGTGAGCAGGTGGGAGGTCTCCTGGTCAGGAATCCTAAGCATGCCACACCTCCTGCCCAGTCCTGGGAGGGGAAGAACTTCCCCTATATAAACTGGGGCTGAGGTGGGGTTAGAAGAGAACACAGACAGAGACAGAGACACAGTCTGGTCTGGTGTGGAGCAGTTGCAGGGAAAGAGACAACAGGAGCCCTGTAGGAGCAGTGATAAAAGGAGTCCGGGACTGGAAGCCGTAGAGCTCGTCCGGACTGGAGAGATCTCACCGGACACGGAGTCCGAGGCTGTGGGGACTGTTCCATACCCAGCAGCAGAAACCGACCAGCAGGGGATTTCAGGTCCTCTGGCCAAGAAACCCGAAGGCACGGTCACACGCAAGGGACCAGCACCGCCGTCGTGGAGCGGAGGCTACCAGAAGGCCCCGAGTCACCGGCCATACGGGTGAGCACCACACGGTACACTCAGGGACGTGGGCTACTTTTACCCGCTTCTAGCAAGGTAGCCAAGAAGAGTACAGTTAGTTGGGGAGGCCTACAACTCCGCCTGGCCAGGGGAGATCCTGTCTGCTCACGGACTGACCAGACCCCGACCGCTAGCCAGTACTCCCGGGAGGGTCTATCTTTGTCACCAGTAAAGACCCTGAACTACACCGCACCGTCTCTGAGTGGTTCCTGGTGCCTGCGTGCAATTCTACCATCCCCATCATCCACGTCCGCTGCCCTGAGGCCATACCCCTCCCGTTGGGGGTTATACTACCCACGCTGCACAACTGTACCACCGGCCTCAGCGGTCTGCCCTGCAGCGGCGGTTTCGTAACCGCATTCAACGGGTGGCGTAGTCGAACAATATCACATCTGCCACTAAAAACATCGCCACTTAGTTTGACACCCTGGGCACGGACCGGGTCACCGCCACGAGGACTACCACCCCCAACAGATCCGGCTCCGGGTATTCCCCAAACATGGCCCAGGGGGCGCGTCAGAAACATTTAACCCCATAGGACAAGATAATGAGACTTATCTATACCATGGGCCAGAGACTACTGTGATTGCTCAATTGCCTCAGGGCAACACCCTATTGGGACTTTCCTCCATACTGAACATATATATGTTATGCTGGAATAATAAACACATCTTTCCTGCGCCATTTCTCTTCAAGAGAAGTTCAGTATCTGACTCTGTCTGTCCGATATCAAAGCTTCACGTATATACTTGAATAAGTTAATTTGGCAAGGGATAAGCAAAGGGTTGGGGTCCTTTAAACCTCACTTCCACGCGGGTACTGCGATGTCCTTGATGGGTAGCGTGTAGCTCCCGGACCGACTGGGTGCCCTTCTTGGTTACTAGTGGTGAGGACATGGCGTAAGGCCGGGTCCCTCTGGATGAACTCAGATTAGGGAATACAGGTGGCGACTCCGCTCCGTCCGTATCCCCCTGGGATCCACATAAGCCTCCGGACTTTTCCGACAGAGACGTGAAGTGCAAAGTCAGATAATCAGGGACCGGTACTCCCTCTTGCGGCAGGGTCTCTCTGGCTGGGCCAGAATAAGGTATGCAGGTGGCGACTCCGCTCGGTCCGCACCCCCTGAGATCCTTTCGCCTGTGGAGCCTATCTCCTCTGCTCCCCTCCTGGGCCTTCTTGTTTGGACTCTGACCGGGGACAGAGCCGGTTTTAACTCTGCCCCAATCCCCCGTCTCGAGGCCTGAGACCGGGAACCGTGGACCGTGAGGCGACTGCAGCCTTGTGCTGACCTGCCGTCCCAAAGACCCACGACTAAAGACCCGGTTCTTAAAACTGTCCTCTAGTTACAGTGCCTACAAGTAGTATTCAACCCCCTGGAGATTTAGCTGGTTTGATAAGATGCAAATAAGTTAGAGCCTTCAAACTGCAAACGAGAGTAGGTTTTATGAACAGAAGCATAAATCTTACAAACCAAAAAGTTATGTTGCTCAGTTGAATTTTATTACATTTTAAACATAAAAGTGTGGGTCAATTATTATACAACCCCTATGTTTAATATTTTGTGGAATAACCCTTGTTTGCAATTACAGCTAATAATCGTCTTTTATAAGACCTGATCAGGACGGCACAGGTCTGTGGAGTTATCTTGGCCCACCATGCTTGACTGTAGGGATGGTATTCTTGGGGTCGTAGGCAGTGCCATCCAGTCTCCAAACGTCACGTGTGTGGTTGGCACCAAGGATCTTGATCTTGGTCTCATCAGACCATAGAACCTTGAACCAGTCTGTCTCAGAGTCCTCCAAGTGATCATGAGCAAACTGTAGATGAGCCTTGACATGATGCTTTGAAAGTAAAGGTACCATACAGGCTCGTCTGGAACGGAGACCATTGCGGTGGAGTACGTTACTTATGGTATTGACTGAAACCAATGTCTCCACTGCCATGAGATCTTCCCGGAGCTCCTTCCTTGTTGTCCTTGGGTTAGCCTTGACTCTTCGGACAAGCCTGGCCTCGGCACGGGAGGACACTTTCAAAGGCTGTCCAGGCCGTGGAAGGCTAACAGTAGTTCCATAAGCCTTCCACTTACGGATGATGCTCCCAACAGTGGAGACAGGTAGGCCCAACTCCTTGGAAAGGGTTTTGTACCCCTTGCCAGCCTTGTGACCCTCCACGATCTTGTCTCTGATGGCCTTGGAATGCTCCTTTGTCTTTCCCATGTTGACCATGTCTGAGTGCTGTTCACAAGTTTGGGGAGGGTCTCAAATAGTCAGAAAAGGCTGGCAAAAGAGATCTTTAAGGCCCCCTTCAGAACTGAAGTGGTGTAGTGTTGAGTGTGTGGTTGGGGTCCTGTGTGGTGCTCCATCCTTACCTTGGAGAGGAGATACCACACCTCATTCTGAGGTGCAGTACTCCTGTGGCGACTGAACCCTCAGGGGTGCCACATTCCCCCCTGGTGAAACACAGCACGTCCGCGGGCTGCAATAGAGCAAAGACAGGGTTTTTTTCAGACATTCAAAAATTTTGAACATAACAATAACAATCTTCCCTTTATGGGAGGCACCTTCTTAAACGTTACATGTTACATGATAAATATCAAAACATTGTATACAGTACAGACCAAAAGTTTGGACACACCTTCTCATTTAAAGATTTTTCTGTATTTTTATGACTATGAAAATTGTACATTCACACTGAAGGCATCAAAACTATGAATTAACACATGTGGAATTATATACTTAACAAAAAAGTGTGAAACAACTGAAAATATGTAATATATTCTAGGTTCTTCAAAGTAGCCACCTTTTGCTTTGATGACTGCTTTGCACACTCTTGGCATTCTCTTGATGAGCTTCAAGAGGTAGTCACCGGAAATTGTCTTCCAACAATCTTGAAGGAGTTCCCAGAGATGCTTAGCACTTGCTGGCCCTTTTGCCTTCACTCTGCAGTCCAGCTCACCCCAAACCATCTCGATTGGGTTCAGATCTGGTGACTGTGGAGGCCACGTCATCTGGCATAGCGCCCCATCACTCTCCTTCTTGGTCAAATAGCCCTTACACAGCCTGGAGGTGTGTTTGGGGTCATTGTGCTGTTGTGCCTTCAATTTTGAATAAATCCCCAACAGTGTCACCAGAAAAGCACCCCCACACCATCACACCTCCTCCTCCATGCTTCAAGGTGGGAACCAGTCATGTAGAGTCCATCCGTTCACCTTTTCTGCGTCGCACAAAGACACAGTGGTTGGAACCAAAGATCTCAAATTTGGACTCATCAGACCAAAGCACATATTTCCACTGGTCTAATGTCCATTCCTTGTGTTCTTAAGCCCAAACAAGTCTCTTCTGCTTGTTGCCTGTCCTTAGCAGTGGTTTCCTAGCAGCTGTTTTACCATGAAGGCCTGCTGCACAAAGTCTCCTCTTAACAGTTGTTGAAGAGATGTGTCTGCTGCTAGAACTCTGTGTGGCATTGACCTGGTCTCTAGTCTGAGCTGCTGTTAACCTGTGATTTCTGAGGCTGGTGACTCGGATAAACTTATCCTCAGAAGCAGAGGTGACTCTTGGTCTTCCTTTCCTGGGGCGGACCTCATGTGAGCCAGTTTCTTTGCAGCGCTTGATGGTTTTTGCAACTGCACTTGGGGACACTTTCAAAGTTTTCCCAATTTTTCACACTGACTGACCTTCATTTCTTAAAGTAATGATGGCCACTCGTTTTTCTTTACTTAGCTGCTTTTTTCTTGCCATGATACAAATTCTAACAGTCTATTCATTAGGACTATCAGCTGTGTATCCACCAGACTTCTGCACAACACAACTGATGGTCCCAACCCCATTTATAAGGCAAGAAATCCCACTTATTAAACCTGACAGGGCACACCTGTGAAATAAAAACCATTTCCGGTGACTACCTCTTGAAGCTCATCAAGAGAATGCCAAGAGTGTGCAAAGCAGTCATCAAAGCAAAAGGTGGCTACTTTGAAGAACCTAGAATATAAGACATATTTTCAGTTGTTTCACACTTTTTTGTTAAGTATATAATTCCACATGTGTTAATTCATAGTTTTGATGCCTTCAGTGTGAATGTACAATTTTCATAGTCAAGAAAATACAGAAAGATCTTTAAATGAGAAGGTGTGTCCAAACTTTTGGTCTGTACTGTATATCTATATATATCTATATATATCTATATATATAGATATATATATATATATAAAACGGTAGATAAGATTATTGAAGTGCAAGTTCAGCAGCATGGGGACCTGTCTAAAGCAAACCCTCCACGTAGGCCCTGGGGTGGCTACAGGGCATGGTGATCCTTAGTTGGACCTCCGTTTGTGCCACACCAGACAGGTTTTTGTTCTGAGGTCTGATGTTGTGCATATAAAACCAATAGGGGGCACCTCAATAGGTGCAAACTATTTACTATCCAGTCTGTTGACTGCTCACCGTCCGCAGGCATAATGTCTTAGTAAAACATAAGTAACAACCGAAAAACAAGGAAGTTTAGCCTCCGGGGCTGCATTAATGGTGGTATCCCCACCGGGGGTACGGCTCCTGTTTGCCCACCGAGCTGGACCGCAGGGGGGCATCTTCCTTAAACACCCGGTGCACCTCTAGGGCGTACCACCCACGGACTCCGTGGTGGCGGGTGTAGGAGACCAAATCTCCCGGGTACAAGTTGCTGTCTGGGTGGCCTTGTTCCAGGTGGGACTCAACGTCTCGCCGGTTGACAAAGACGTCATGATTGAACTGGGGGCTGCGGATGAACCCCCAGCCCTCTTCTTGGTGGAACCGGACGATTAGCCCTTCCTCCCGCGGATTGAAACGGGAGGCCTCCGCCTGCCTGGCTTGGGCCTTAGCGGCTTTTGACCGCACTTGTAACTGTTCACAGCGGACCCTCCGGGTACGCCGCTCCTTCTCTAGCTGGAGGAGCTCACTTTTGCAATGCTCCTCCCGCCGTCGAGCCTCAGCTTTGGTCTCCTGGGGAAACCCCATTAGATCCCCCCCCTGGTTGTCCCATCTAAACTCCTCTTTTGGGCAAGCAACCGGGGGTGCTGGTAATGGCGTTAACGGAGGCCGCTGCTGGTCCTCGATCCTTGTGGACCAGTCCGGTTTCGGGTGTGAGTACACCCAGGCGAGGGCAGGTTCTGATGCTTCCGGTAGCGGGAGGGGTAGCAAGCCTCCGGTGGCTGTGGCGGCTTGAGCCTCAGGTTCCGGGACCAGTGGCTGCTCCCAAACGGTGGCGCCCGGGGATGGAGGTGACGGTAGGAGGTCCAGGAGCAGGTCGGCACACTCAGCGCCCGGTGCATGGTTTTCACTCTTACCCTCTCCTGGGCTGCATACGGCCTCCTGGTCTTCCTTCCTTTCCGTCTGGGCTGGGGCATCTCTGGTGGGGCGCGACGTGTCTTGGCGTCGGGCCGCCAGCTTCCCCAGCAAGTCCTCTCTCCTCTCTGCGACCGCTCTCCGCTCGGCCTCCTCGACTCTACGGGTCAGGTCCTGAGTGTCGCCGCGGAGGAACTCGGCCTCCTCCGCTGTCAAATGGACACTGTATCCCTCCAGGGTAAGAGAGGTGGCTGCTGGTGGGCCAGCGACGGAGGGCACATCTTGTTCTGCTTCCATTGCAGCTGCCAGGTGTGGTCTGTCTAGACTTGCCCAGGCCACACCTTGTCTCCCTCTCTTCCTCCTCCTCTTTCGGGGGCGGTTCAGTGGCTGCTCGCAGACGGGCACTCCTTGGGACGTCCCATCCGTCTTGACGGACACAACTATGCGGACAGTCTATAAAGCAATGGGCGGTCTGAGCTTTTGGCGCCATTGGGGAACCTTGCCCACGATGGGAGGGCTTAAGTTATTGTTGTTTTCCCTGCACATAATGGCACCCGTTCTTCTTGGGCGGGCGCCACATTGAATGTGGAAATACAGTCTTTAGGAAAGGCACACAGTACCCGATGGCAATGGGTATAGGTTTCTGCCGTTGCCACGGGCACGAAATCCAGTTCGTGATGCCAGGAAGAGATGATGCACCCAGGGGATGGGGACGACTACTCGGCGCCCGGGCCTTGCTGTTAGTTCTGGGGGAAGTTGCGGTGGCCGGCTCCCGGGCCCGTACCCTGGGGTCGCTCTTAAAAGCAAGGAATGGGGAAAAAGGTGTATGGGAAAGGGGAATGTTCGTGACGCCACCCGTGGTGTCTGGTGAGGCTCACCAGTGCTGCGACAGTCCTCTGAGGCCGGTGTTCAGGCAGCTTAGTTGTTGCGGCTCCCCACAGGTGGAGCGGGGCCTCAGGGCAGCGTAGGAGAAGGGATGCAGAATAGAGTGTTGGCGGGTGCAGAGCCGCGGAGGAAAGAACAGACAGAGGCAGTATTTGAAGTCATCCAAGTCTTTATTCACGGTAGTGCTTTCTCAGCTCAGAGCTTCTCTCTGCTGTCACACGGCGAGCTGCGGCCTCCAGGGTGGGGTTCAGCACACTCCATGTAGTTCAGGAGCGCTTGACAGGACCCCCTGCTGTAAAGTGTTCCTCTCCTTGTGAACTTCTCCCGCCTTGTGTCCCCCACTGTGTCCCGTACGGGTACTGCGGTGTCCTTGATGGGTAGCGTGTAGCTCCCAGACCGACTGGGTGCCCTTCTTGGTTACTAGTGGTGAGGATGTGGCGTAAGGCCGGGTCCCTCTGGATGAACTCAGATTAGGGAATACAGGTGGCGACTCCGCTCCGTCCGTATCCCCCTGGGATCCACATAAGCCTCCGGACTTTTCCGACAGAGACGTGAAGTGCAAAGTCAGATAATCGGGGACCGGTACCCCATCTTGCGGCAGGGTCTCTCTGGCTGGGCCAGAATAAGGTATGCAGGTGGCGACTCCGCTCGGTCCGCACCCCCTGAGATCGTTTCGCCTGTGGAGCCTATCTCCTCTGCTCCCCTCCTGGGCCTTCTTGTTTGGACTCTGACCGGGGACAGAGCCGGTTTTAACTCTGCCCCAATCCCCCGTCTCGAGGCCTGAGACCGGGAACCGTGGACCCTGAGACGACTGCAGCCTTGTGCTGACCTGCCGTCTCAAAGACCCACGACTAAAGACCTGGTTCTTAGAAATAGCCTCCAGTTGTATATGATTCTATTAAGTGCTAAAGTAAAGTGCTTCCTCCACCCTCACTCACTACTTGGTTCCCCCTCACTTTGGTTCCCCCCAACTCCTCCATTCAGGCCCGGGGCGGCACTATGGTGCTTTAGGCCCCCTTCAGAACTGGAGTGGTGTAGTGTTGAGTGTGTGGTTGGGGTCCTGTGTGGTGCTCCATCCTTACCTTGGAGAGGAGATACCACACCTCATTCTGAGGTGCAGTACCCCTGTGGCGACTGAACCCTCAGGGGCACCGCACAGTTTCTCTCAGGCACACAGGGGTATTGACCCTCAGGCACAGACACGTATGTTGTTTCACTTGCTGACCAGACACACTTGACAAGAGTCCTCATAAACGGTAGAACAGTAGCATTTAATAAGAAGCCGCACAGCCAGTGCAAGTTCAGTCTTATGAGCAACAGGCTCCAGTGACAAACAGTACAGTTTCCTTAGCAGCACAGCAGTTCACAGTCTTCCCAGTAGTACAGGACAGCACAGTTCTAATGCAAAGGCACATTAATGAACACCGCATTCTTTACAGCACAGTGAGATGGAGGAGGGAGGGAGGGTTTGCTGAGGGAGATGATCCCTGTGACACCATTTCTTCCAGTCCTTATCTTTTTGCCTAACAATACTCTGCACTGTTAGTTCAGGAACTCTACCTGACCTGTGCTTAGCTTCACTCCTGACTTGAATCCTTTTCACTTGCAGGGGCGCTTCTGTGAGATACAGAACACACACACCACCTTTCTCTTTGGCTCCAGCCAGACAGTAAAACAACTTCCCACAATCCCCCTGGGGCTCTGCTAAAACACTCCCCTTCTCCTGTCAATGTGTTAACCCCTCCAGTTGCTGGATGCTTTTGGAGCACAACACTTCCTGTCTCATGTGCTTGTGTTACTTCTAATAGTTGCTGAATGCTTTTAAAGCAACAGCACTACTTCTGCATGTCGCATATTTTTCCAAAATCTGTTGTAGCGCCGGCGTCCCTGCCAGGGGCGGACACAGACTGTAGTGGGCCCCTGTGCAAGAAATTTTTGGGGCCCCCCCCTGCCCTTCATAAGGCAACAAAGTTATGTAAACATAACCCCCCCATGTGCATCTCTCATCCCCCCCCATGTGCATCTTTCATCGCCCCCCATGTGCATCTTTCATCGCCCCCCATGTGCATCTCTCATCCCCCCCATGTGCATCTCTCATCCCCCCCCATGTGCATCTCTCACCCCCCCCCATGTGCATCTCTCACCCCCCCCCCATGTGCATCTCTCACCCCCCCCGTGCATCTCATCCCCCCCGTTCCTAGTTAATTAATTGTATTTAAAAAAAATAAAACTTGTTATACTTAACCTCATGCGATCCCTGCAGAATCCTGGCGCTCGTCCACGTCGCTGCCACCAGGTTCTCCTGACGTTCGGCCATGTGACGGCGGCACATACATAGCCAGCAGCTTTTGTTTTGGCCAAAAGATTTTTAAAGCCGCCACCACGATAAGGTAGACTCTTCTGGCCGGGCCCTACTCTAACCTATTAAAATTTTCTTAAAACATCCAATACTCTTTTTAGATATGTTTTTATTTCGTTTTCTTTAAGGGAATGTGTCATATACATTTTTTTTTAAATGACCAATAATACCACATACAGGGAATACCGCCACACCATGACCAGACCACATATTACCACAACATAGTGACCGAATAATACCACACAGAAGGAAGAAAAACTGCCACACCATGACCAGACCACATATTACCACCACATTACTAATATTACCATAAGTGTCATTATACACGGGAGCTCTATACATGGTATGTATAATTTAAGTGTCCAGGTAATCTAGTGATCACCAGTGACATTATACACAGGAGCTCTGTATATAGTGTCAGTGTACAGGTAATACAGTGATCACCAGTGACATTATACACAGGAGCTCTGTATATAGTGTCAGTGTACAGGTAATACAGTGATCACCAGTGACATTATACACAGGAGCCCGGTACATAGTATATAGTGTAAGTGTACATGTAATACACTGACTCACTGGTGACGTCTCTAGGTGAAGTCCTTCAGCTACGCTTTTCTCCTTCATCCAGCACAGACCGCCATCACGTCTTCCAGCCAGGACTCGTCTCTGCATAAAATAACACAGTTATCTAGAGCACATTCCCCAACTTCTACATTACGCAGCTGAATACAGACGTGCACCCACCATTAATATATAGTTATTATGCCACCCACCATTCCAAATATAAATTGTAATCCACCACGGTGCCCCCATTAACTGTAAATAGGCACTTAATATATAATTTAATTAGAACCTCTACTCTTTCCACCAATTTGTTACCAGTTACACTCCTGCATCCGCAACGCCCCCTACTCTATACTTCCTGCTCCCCGCATTCATTATTTACATGCACCCCCTGCCCCAATTCATTATATCATGTCCGTGCTCTCCCCACCCCATCATCATTTACTCTCCCCCACCCCACATTCATTATGTGCAGCTCATTATCCCCCTACTCCCAATTCCCCCATGTGCAGCTCATTTTCTCCCAATTCCCCCATGTGCAGCTCTCATCCCCCCCATGTGCACATCTCTCATCCCCCTCCCCATGTGCATCTCTCATCCCCCCACATGTGCAGCTCTCACCACCCCCCCATGTGCAGCTCTCTCATCCCCCACATGTGCACCTCTCTCATCCCCCTCCCCCACATGTGCACCTCTCTCATCCCCCTCCCCCACATGTGCACCTCTCTCATCCCCCTCCCCCACATGTGCACCTCTCATCCCCCTCCCCCCATGTGCACCTCTCTCATCCCCCTACCCCCATGTGCATCTCCCATTCCCCCCCCATGTTCATCTCCCATTCCCCCCCCCATATGTGCATCTCCCATTTCCCCCCCCCCTCCATATGTGCATCTCCCATTTCCCCCCCCCATATGTGCATCTCCCATTTCCCCCCCCCATATGTGCATCTCCCATTTCCCCCCCCCATATGTGCATCTCCCATTTCCCCCCCCCATATGTGCATCTCCCATTCCCCTTCCCCCCATGTGCATCTCCCATCCCCCCCCCCCCCATATGTGCATCTCCCATTCCCCTTCCCCCCCATGTGCATCTCCCATTTCCCCCCACTCCTAGTTAATTGTATTTAAAAAAAAAAAATAAAACTTGTTATACTTACCCCCATGCGATCCCTGCAGAATCCTGGCGCTCGTCCAAATCGCTGACACCAGGTTCTCCTGACTTCCGGTCATGTGACGGCGCGGTCACATGACCGGAAGTCAGGGGAATCATAAAGGCGCTGCCGCAGCAGAGCAGCGCAGCGCTGATGTACCGGACCCGGCGCTTAGCATGGGGCCGGGGGCCCCATGAGGAGAGAGACGCACAAGAGGGGGGGCTCCGAGGGGGCCCCTACCGGCCGGGCCCCACACTGGAGTCAGGGCAGACATGCCCTGATGGCGGCCCTGCTGGAGGCTGGAGGGGCCCCCTCTCCCTCGGGGCCCCCGTTCAATGAACCGGCTGCACGGTCGGTAGTTCCGCCCCTGGTCCCTGCCCTCTGCTAGGCAGGGACACTGTTCCCCTCACCTCTCTGCTGCTAGCCCGGCGTCCTCCTCCCGCTCTGCTGGCAGCGCGCGCTCCTTCCCGGCCACTGTGCTTAGGGCGCGCGCGCGCTCCCTCCCTCTTAAAGGGGCCGCGCGCGCCGTCCTAAGGAGTCCCCGGCCAATGGCCGGAGGACTTCACCATTTATAAGGCACCTCCTCCAAAATGGAGGTGCCCGAGCAATGTTGTTGCACTGTTCACTACTCTGCTTCAGCCCTCAGGTCCCGTTGCCAGTTACCTGCCAGTTACCTGCCAGATTCCTGCCAGCTTGCTGTCTTATTCCTGCCTGATATCCTGCTACCTGCCTGCTAGCCTGAGGTCCGACGGTCTGCCCTCCAACTCCTGTCAGTCTGTCTATGGACCAGCTTGCCCGCTCACCTGGGAGCGCACATCTGCTACCTGCCTGCTAGCCTACATGGAGGCTCCGCCGTCACGTGCTGTGACCACCTGCCATTCCAGAGACTCCTGCCCGCTCACCTGGGAGCGCACACCTGCTACCTGCCTGCTAGCCTACCTGGAGGTTCCGCCGTCACGTGCTGTGACCACCTGCCATTCCAGAGACTCCTGCCCGCTCACCTGGGAGCGCACACCTGTTACCTGCCTACTAGCCTACCTGGAGACTCCGCCATCACGTGCTGTGACCACCTGCCATTCCAGAGACTCTCGCTTGCTCACCTGGGAGCACACATCTACCATCTGCCTGCTAGCCTACCTGGAGGCTCTGCCATCACAGGTCGTACCTACCCTTTACCCAGAGACTGCCCCGGTCACTTGCCGTGACCTCCTGCCCGTTCATCCAGAGACTGCCCCGGTCACTTGCCGTGACCTCCTGCCCGTTCATCCAGAGACTGCCCCGGTCACTTGCCGTGACCTCCAGCCCGTTCACTCAGAGACTGTCCCGGTCACCTGCTGTGACTGCCTGCCCGTCTTCCCTGGTCGCCACCCGCTCCCTTACAAGGACCGCCCCCTTGTATAGTAGCTCAGAGGTTCCGCCTCCCAGACCCGTTACATCTATGCTCCAAAAGCCAAATAGCGCTCCTTTCTTCTCACCCTGATGCATGGCCTAACAGTAATTTCTAACGACATATGGGGCATCACCTCGTTCGGGAGAAATTGCGCAATAAATTATGGGGTCCAGTTTCACCTATTAACCCTTTTGTACCTGACAAGTTTGCAGCAAATACAAAAATGACATTATTACCACAAAAAATGTCATATTTCCACTTCCCAATGTTATAAAATTCTGTGAGGCACCTATAGGTTCAAAATACTCACAACACCCCTAGACGAATTCCTTAGGCAGTGAAGTATTCAATATGGGGGTCACCTGGGGCGTTTCTGCTGTTCTAGCACCTCAGGGGCTCGACTAATGGAGCCCGGAATATATTCAAACGAAATCTGCGTTCTAAAGGCCAAGTCCGAATCCTGCCTGTGCTCAAACATATGGGGTATCACTGTGTTCGGTAAAAATTGTATAACAAAATTATGGGGTTCATTTTCTTCTGTTATTCCTCGTGTAAATTATAAATTTGGTGCTAAAACAATATTTTAGTGAAAAAAATATATTTTTTGTTCTCACATCTGGAAGTTATAAAGTTTTGTGAATCACCTGTAGGTTAAAAATGCTCAGTACACCCCTAAATTAATTCCTTGAGGGGACTAGTTTCTAAAATGGGGTCACTTGTGGGGGTTTCTACTATTTTCGCATGTCGGGGCTCTCCAAATGCGACATGGCATTCTCAATCTATTCCAGACAAATGGCGCTCTTTCCTTTCCTAGCCATGCCATGTGCCCAAACAGACGTTTTTGACCACATATGGGGTATCATCGCATTCAGGAGATATTGCATAACAAATTATGGGGCCTGTTTTTTCCTATTATCCATTGTAAAAATTACAATTTTGGGGCTAAAACTACATTTTCATGAAAAAAAATGAAAATTTCAATATGACGACCTAATGTTATCAAATTCTGTGTAGTACTTGTGGGTTCAAAATGCTCACTATACCCCTGGAAAAAATCTTTGAGGGGTGTAGTTTCCAAAATGGTTGTAACCTGTGGGGGTTTCCACTGTTTAGGCACATCAGGGGCTCTCCAAACGCGTCATGATGACCGCAGACCATTCCATCAAAGTCTGCGTTCCAAAACATCACTGCATCCTTTCCTAGCCCTGCCGTGCACCCAAACAATAGTTTTCACCTATATATGGGATATCGACGTACTCAGGATAAATTGCATAATAAATTTTGGGGTCCAGTTTCTCATGTTACCCTTGTGAAAATAAAAAAAGTACATTTTTGTGGAAAAAAATATTATTATTTATTATTATAGCGTCATTTATTCAATGGCGCTTTACATGTGAAAAGGGGTATAAATACATGAACTATTACAAAGATCTTTAACAAAACGTGACGACTGGTACAGGAGGAGCAAGGACTCTGCCCGCGAGGGCTCACAATCTACAAGGGATAAGTGAGGATACAGTAGGTGAGGGTAGAGCAAGTCGTGCAGTGGTATGGTGGAGCGGTGGTTACTGCAGGTTGTAGGCTTGTCGTAAGAGGTGGGTCTTCAAGTTCCTTTTGAAGGTTTCCATGGTAGGGAAAGTCTGATGTGTTGAAGTAGAGAGTTCCAGAGTAGGGGGGATGCATGGGAGAAATCTTGTATGCGATTGTGGGAAAAGGAGATAAGAGGGGAGTAGAGAAGGCGATCTTGTGAGGATTGGAGGTTGCGTGCAGGTATGTACCGGGAGACTAGGTCAGAGATATAAGGAGGAGACAGGTTGTGGATGGCTTTGTATAGCAGGGTTAGGGGTTTGAACTGTATTCTCTGGGCAATGGGGAGCCAGTGGAGGGATTGACAGAGGGAAGAGGCCGGGGAATAGCGTGGGGATAGGTGGATTAGTCGGGCAGCAGAGTTTAGGATAGGTTGGAGCGGAGGCCACAGAGCAGGAGGTTGCAATAGTCGAGGCGGGAGATGATGACGGCGTGCACTATTGTTTTTGCAGATTCGTGGTTGAGGAATGTGCAGATCCGGGAGATATTTTTGAGTTGGAGTCGGCAGGAAGTAGAAAGGGCTTCAATAATAAATAAAATTAGATTTTTTATTTTCACTTGTGGGGGGGTTCCACTGTTTAGTCTCATCAGGGGCTCTCCAAAGGCGACATGCTGTCTGCTCTTGATTCTTGCCATTTTGGCATTCAAAAAGTCAAATGGTGCTCCTTCCCTTCCGAACCCTACCGTGCGCCCAAACAGTAGTTTTACCCCACATATGGGGTATCGGCATACTCAGGAGAAATTTCACAACAAATTTTGGGTCCATTTTCTCCTGTTACCATTGTGAAAAAAAAAATTGGAGCTAAAAGTACATTTTTGTGGAATAAATTGGATTTTTTTAGTTTCACAGCTCTACGTTATAAACTTTTGTGAAGCACCTGGGGGTTCAAGGTGCTCACCACACATCTAGATACATTCCTTGAGGGGTCTAGTTTCAAAAACGTGGTCACTTGTGCGTAGTTTCCACTGTTTAGGCACATCAGGGGCTCTCCAAATGCGACACGGCGTGTGATCTTGATTCCACACATTTTTTGCTTTCAAAAAGTCAAACTATTCTCCTTCCCTTCTGGACCCTGGCGTGCACCCAAACAGTAGTTTTACTCCACATATGGGGTATCGGCGTACTCTAGAAAAATTGCACAACAAATTTTGGGGTTTATTTTCTCCTGTTACTCTTGTGAAAAAAAAATTTGGGGCTAAATTAAAATTTTTGGTCTCATCATTAAGGTCAAAATTGACTTGGTCACTAAGGTGTGAAAGAAGAAAAATAGCATATAAGTCTACCAGACTGATGATGCTTTTCCATTCTGAGCTAAGTGTCTTCCCGTTATCTTATGGCATGATTATTATGTCATATGAGTGCTGTAACTAGGGCTGGATTGGCCATCTGGCAATTCTAGCAAACGCCAGATGGGCCGGTCCGGCGGCGTGCCGCATCAGTTGTGACTCTATTAACTGTATCGATGTCCTCAATACGTTGGTACTGTTAACCGCAGTGGTGAAGCACGGAGCCACCAGCTCCGTAGCCCATCACTTACTTTTGCAGGCCGCAGAATGTGATCTGCTGGAGGCCGGTGCCACTCAGGTTTCATCGTGCGGTGCGATGACGTCACGCAAAAGCTGGATTAGGTGAGCAATAGGTTTTGGATTTTATTATGGGCTTTGGTACTGATAATATTGTGTGGGAGACCATCATCTATAATATAACGCTACAAGCGTCCCTCTGTCTGAAGCCTCTATAGACTGCACAAGCGCGACACGCCTGCGCAGTCTGGCTCCAGACAGAAGAACACATGGAAACGTTACAGGTAACAGGAGTGTATGGCGCCGGAGATCTCGGTATGCGTAGACACTGAACGCATACCGCTATTTCCGGCACCATACTTACATACTTACCTGACCGGGAAGAGCGTTGCCCCAGTGCCTCTCTTCTTGTCGGAGACCGGGGCAGGAGTGAAGGCGTCGGAGTCTGTGCATGCTCATAGCATTTTACTGAAGACATATTTTCAGTGTGTCTTCAGCAAAATGGAGCCGGACAGCGCGGTATGGGCACGTGCGCACGCCTCCCCCGGCCTCCGGCAGAACAGGACACCGCAGCGCTGGAGCATAGGGAAGAAAGGTGAGTATAAGTTTTTTTTTTTTGCTCTTTGTTTTTTTTTGTATGTGTGTAGCGTGAAAGGGACGAGGAGGCCACACATACCAGGATTGGGGGATGAGGGGGACACACATACCAGGATTGGGGGATGAGGGGGCCACACATACCTGGATTGGGGATGAGGGGGCCACACATACCAGGATTGGGGAGTGAGGGGGCCACACATACCAGGATTGAGGAATAAGTGGGGCCACACATACCAGGATTGGGGGTGGTGAGGGGGCCACACATAACAGGATTGGGGGGTGAGGGGTGCCATGTATACAAGGATGAGGGGTACCATGCATACCAGGATAGCAATGCAGGGTACCTTGCATACCAGGATGAGGGATGGAGTGCCATGCATACCAGGATAGGAATGCGGGGTACCATGCATACCAGGATGAGGGATGGGGTGCTATTCATACCAGGATGAGGGGTACCATACATGCCAGGATTGGGATGAGGAGTGCCATGCATACCAGGATGAGGGATTGGGTACCATACATACAGAATTGGGGGATGAGGGGTGCCATACATACCAGGATGAGAGATGGGGTGCCATGCAAACCAGGATTGGTGATGAGGGGTGCCATGCATACCAAGATTGGGGATGAGGAGTGCCATGCATACCAGGATTGGGGATGAGGGGTGCCATGCATACCAGGATTGGGGATGAGGGGTGCCATGCATACCAGGATTGGGGATGAGGGGTGCAATGCATACCAGGATTGGGGATGAGGGGTGCCATGCATACCAGGATTTGGGATGAGGGGTGCCATGCATACCAGGATATGGATGATGGATGCCATGCATACCAGGATTCGGATGAGGGGCCATGTATACCAGGATGGGGGTGAGGAGTACCATGCACACCAGGATGAGGGGTACCATACATACCAGGATAGGTATAAGGGATGGGGTACCATGCATACCCGGATTGGGTATGATGGCGCCATGCATGCCAGGATTGGGGATGAGGGGTGCCATGCATACCAGGATTGGGGGTGAGGGGTGCCATGCATACAGGATTGGGCGTGAGGGGTGCCATGCATACCAGGATTGAGGGTGAGGGGTGCCATACATACCAGGATTAGTGGTGAGGGGTGCCATGTATACCAGGATTGGGATGAGGCGTGCCATGCATACCAGGATATGGATGATGGATGCCATGCATACCAGGATTCGGATGAGGGGCCATGTATACCAGGATGGGGGTGAGGAGTACCATGCACACCAGGATGAGGGGTACCATACATACCAGGATAGGTATAAGGGATGGGGTACCATGCATACCCGGATTGGGTATGATGGCGCCATGCATGCCAGGATTGGGGATGAGGGGTGCCATGCATACCAGGATTGGGGGTGAGGGGTGCCATGCATACAGGATTGGGGGTGAGGGGTGCCATGCATACCAGGATTGAGGGTGAGGGGTGCCATGCATACCAGGATTAGTGGTGAGGGGTGACATGTATACCAGGATTGGGATGAGGCGTGCCATGCATACCAGGATAGGGATGAGGGGCAGCACAAATACCAGGATGGGGGCAGCACAAATACCAGGATGGGAGCATCACAAAAACCAGGATGAGGGCAGCTCATATCAGCATGAGAGACCATATACCAATAAAAATGCTCGCCACCCGGGCATAGAACAGGCTCAATAGCTAGTACTATATAGTGGCCTGTGCTGAGACCATCATACTATGTAGTGGCCTGTGCGGGGGATCATCATATTATATAGGGGTCTGTGGGGAGACCATCATGTTGTATTGGGGCTGTGAAGGACTATCCTAGTCTATGGAAGGCTATGGGAGACGATCATACTGTATTGGGGCTGTGGGGGGGGGGGGGGGGGGGTTTCAATCATACTGTATAGGAATAACCATCATACTATAATGAGAGCTGTGGGGATCATCATATTATATAGGGGCCTGTGAGAAACCATCATGTTGTATTGGGGCTGTGAAGGACTATCCTGGTCTATGGAAGGCTATGGGAGACCATCACACTGTATTGGGGCTGCTGTGGGGGACCTTCATACTATTTAGAAATAACCATCATAACATATGGAAAGCTGTGGGGGATCTTTATACTATGCAGGGGTCTGTGGGGAACCATCATACTATATAGGGGCCTGTGGGAAGATCATCATACTGTATTGGGGCAGTTGGGGGCACATCATACTGTGTGGGGGACTATCATACTGTATTGAAGTTGTAGGGGACCATCATATTGAATAAAGGCCTGTGGGGGACCATCATACTGTATAGGTTCCTGTTGTGAGACCATCATACTGTGTGGGGGTCAGTGATGACCACCATAATATGGGAGCAGGCGATGGTGGACATTATACTGTGCTTGGAGGCTGTGGTGGACATTATACTGTGCAGGGAGGCTGTAGTGACCATCATACTGTGTGGAGTGGCTCGGGTAACCATCTTACTGTGTGGCGTTTGTGGGGCCATTATGCTATGTAAGTGGATGAATATGGGAACATCTTTCTGTGTTGGGGCATTTTTTTAAGTCATCCTACTCTATGAAGGCCTTAGAAGGGGCATCATAGTGGGCTAGAACATTAAGGGGCTTCAGTAGGGGCAAAATAATTATGTAAGTGCAGTAATACATATCCCTTTCCATGTCTTAAAGTTGAGACGTATGCCCTTCTGTGACTGAGCCTATGTGCCGTGATAGAAATTTAGCAAAGGGCTCCTGTGATTTCTATGTGCGCCCCTGCTCAAGGGCATTATTATAAGGAGACAGAATAGAGGGGTACATTGAGGGGAGGCAAACTGAGGAATCATTATCCTTATAGGGAGAGCACAGGAGGAATTATTATTATAAGAATGCATAGGGGTTTTGTATTAGAAGTAGGTTTTGGGTAATTATTATAAGGGGTCAAGGATAATTATACGCATGCACAGGGGACATTATTACTATAGGGTGCTGTATAACTGTAAGAAGGCACAGGGGAGTATTATTACTATGAGGAAGTACAGAGGGAACATTATTACTGTGTAGTGGTACAGAAGGGGCAGGCCCTGCGTCAGCACCCGGGCGAGTGCCAGGGCCCACTCGTCGGGCACCCCGGCGTGCTATGGGACCCATGAGCGGAGGAGTCCAATGCCAACGCCCGTGACTGGTGCCCCCCCCCCCTCCGGCTTGCTCAGGACCCATGGACAATACTTACAGATGCTTCTCACAAAATTAGAATATCATCAAAAATTGAATTTATTTCAGTTCTTCAATACAAAAAGTGAAACATATATATTATATAGAGTGATTACAAACAGAGTGATCTATTTCAAGTGTTTATGTCTGTTAATGTTGATGATTATGGCTTACAGCCAATGGAAACACAAAAGTCATTATCTCAGTAAATTAGAATACTTTATAACAACAGCTTGAAAAATGTTTTGAAAATCTGAAATGTTGGCCTACTGAAATGTTTGTTCAGTAAATGCACTCAATACTTGGTCGGGGCTCCTTTTGCATCAAATACTGCATCAATGTCGCATGGCATGGAGGCGATCAGCCTGTGGCACTGCTGAGGTGTTATGGAAGCCCAGGTTTCTTTGATAGCGGCCTTCAGCTCGTCTGCATTGTTGGGTCTGGTGTCTCTCATCTTCCTCTTGACAATACCCCATAGATTCTCTATGGGGTTAAGGTCAGGTGAGTTTGTTGGCCAATCAAGCACAGTGATACTGTTGTTTAAACCAGATATTGGTACTTTTGGCAGTGTGGACAGGTGCTAAGTCCTGCTGGAGAATGAAATTTCCATCTCCAAAAAGCTTGTCGGCAGAGGGAAGCATGAAGTGCTCTAAAATTTCCTGGTAGACTGCTGCGCTGACTTTGGTCTTGATAAAACACAGTGGACCTACACCAGCAGATGACATGGCTCCCCAAACCATCACTGATTGTGCAAACTTCACACTAGACCTGAAGCAGCTTGGATTGGGGCCTCTCCACTCTTCCTCCAGACTCTGGGACCTTGATTTCCAAATGAATTGCAAAATTTACTTTCATCTGAAAACAACACCTTGGACCACTGAGCAACAGTCCAGGTCTTTTTCTCCTTGGCCCAGGTAAGACGCTTCTGGCATTGTCTATTGGTCATGAGTGGCTTGACACAAGGAATGCGACACTTGTAGTCCATGTCCGGGATACGTCTGTGTTTGGTGGCTCTTGAAGCAATGACTCCGGCTGCAGTCCACTCCTTGTGAATCTCCCCCAAATTTTTGAATGGCCTTTTCTTAACAATCCTTTCAAGGCTGCGGTTATCCCGGTTGCTTGTGCACCTTTTTCTACCACACTTTTTCCTTCCACTCAACTTTCCATTAATATGTTTGGATACAGCACTATGTGAACAGCCAGCTTCTTTAGAAATGACCTTTTGTAGTTTACTCTGTAGTTGTGTCAATGACTGCCTTCTGGACGTTTGTCAAGTCAGCAGTCTTCCCCATGATTGTGAAGCCTACTGAAACAGACTGAGTGACCTTTTTAAATGTGTAGGAAGCTTTTGCAGGTGTTTTTTGTTAATTATTCTAATTTAATGAGATATTGACTTTTGTGTTTTTATTGGCTGAGACTGACCGATACTGCAGATGGGCACAGCAGGCTGGCTGACGAGAGGTCCGGGTAGATGAACTGGCAGAGACAGCAGGCGCAGGTGGGAGCCTCTAGGTAGGCTGTCAGGTGGTCACGGCAAGTGACGGGAAGGAGCCTCCGGGTGGGCTGACAGGTGGTCACGGCAAGTAACAGGCAGGAGCCTCCAGGTAGGCAGACAGGTGGTCACGGCAAGTGACAGGCAGGAGCCTCCAGGTAGGCTGTCATGTGGTCACGGCAAGTGACGGGCAGGAGCCTCCAGGTAGGCAGCCAGTGGTCACGGCAAGTGACAGGCGGGAGCCTCCAGGTAGACTGACAGGTAACAGGCAGGTGCTTCCAGGTAAGCAGGCGGGTGAGACCTATAGACAGACTGGCGGACTGAATGGAAGACAGACTGTCGGGCTGGAGAGTAGTCAGGCTGGCGGACTGGACTTGACAGGCTGGCGGGCAGGACTAGTAGTCAGGCTAGCAGCGAGACCTGAGGGCTGAAGCAGAGGTTAGAACACTGTGCATCAACTATTGCTCGGGCACCTCCATTTTGGAGGAGGTGTCTTATATATGGGAGGACCTCCGGCAATTGGCCGGGGACTCCTTAGGGCGGCACGCGCGGCCCCTTTAAGAGGGAGGGAGCGCGCGCGCGCCCTAAGCACAGTGCCTGGGAATCTGCACGCGCCGGCAGCAGAAGCAGGAAGAGGAGCGCTGTAGGACGCCGGGCAGGGAGCGCGGCGGTGAGAGGGTCGGCGTCTCTGCCTGGCAGTTGGCAGAGACGCCGATGCTACAGTGAGAAACACCTGTACCTCTCCCCGGCCCGTTCCTTCGCATGTCCTGTATCTTCCGTTTCTCCTGACTGTGACGTCTCAGGTCAGAAGGCTTTCCAGCGCGCCCTCTGCTGAGCAGTCACAGCGCAGAGAGTGGGAAGACGGCGACACTGAGAAGTCCGGAGCAGAGCAGCGGCAGCAGGAGAGGTGAGGTGAGTATTTTATTTTTTTAATTTTTTTTATGTATGGAGGCATGGGGCATTATATGGGGCCCAGCCTGCATAAGGCATTATATGGGACCCAGCCTGCATGGGGCATTATAACGGGCCCAGCCTGCATGGAGCATTATGAGCATTAAATGGGGCCCAGCCTGCACAGAGCATTAAATGGGGCCCAGCCTGCACAGAGCATTAAATGGGACCCAGCCTGCATGGAATATTAAATGGGGCCCAGCCTGCATGGAGCATTATGTGGGGCCCATACAGCATGGAGGATTATATGGGGACCCGCCTTCACGGAGCATTATATGAGGCCCATTCAGCATGGAGAGGTGAGGTGAGTATTTTATTTTTTTTATGTATGGAGGCATGGGGCATTATATGGAGCCCAGACTGCATAAGGCATTATATGGGACCCAGGCTGCATGGGGCATTATAACGGGCCCAGCCTGCACAGAGCATTAAATGGGGCCCAGCCTGCACAGAGCATTAAATGGGACCCAGCCTGCATGGAATATTAAATGGGGCCCAGCCTGCATCGAGCATTATGTGGGGCCCATACAGCATGGAGGATTATATGGGGACCAGCCTTTATGGAGCATTATATGGGGCCCATTCAGCATGGAGCACTATATGGGGGCCAGTATTCTGTATTGAGCATTATATGGGGGCCAGTATCCTGTATGGAGCAATATATGGGGTCCATTACTCGGTATGGAGCATTATATGGGGGCCACTATTCTGTATGGAGCATTTTATGGGGGCCAGTATTCTGTATGGAGCATTATATGGGGGCCAGTATCCTGTATGGAGCAATATATGGGGTCCATTATTCTGTATGGAGCATTATATGGGGCTCATAATACTGTATGGAGGACTATACTGTCCGGTCTGCACTGTGCGCTGCGAGTATTCGCCGGTTTCTGCGCTATTGTAGAATTTACAATAGATATTACTCATATAATGTAAGAAGTAAGTGAAATCTTTTGCACTGTACTATACATATATTCCTCTACCTTATCTTTGCATCATGAATCATGGTATGTGTTACAGGGGCCCACTGAGACTCTTTTGCCCAGGACCCATGAAAACCTGGAGCCGGCCCTGCAGAGGGGGCACTGCTATTGTGTGGAGAACAAAAGGAGGGTAATATTAGTGTAAAGGGCACAGAGAGGGTATTCTTACTGTCTAGAGCACTGTTAATAAAACTATGTGGTTTGTGTAGCGGTAGGCAGGGGCGGACATGCTGCCTGTGCAGCCGCCCAGGGGCCCAGCAGTTGGAAAATTTATTATTATGTCTCCTGTGTTTAAGAGCCATAATTACGTTGGCCAGCAGGTGGCAGCATTACAGAACTGCAGCACAACATGCATTAGGGCCACTCTAAATCACTAGAGCAGGGGTCTCAAACTCGGCTGGGTATATGGGCCGCACATGGAAAAAATTTGAATTTGGGGGGCCGCATTCTTTGTTCAATGTGACATTTTTAGTGATACCATTTTTTTTTGTATACACCTTTTGAACATTTTTTCCGTGTTTATTTTTTTATGGCTTGGGTCGTTATGGATGTGGCGATAATAAACGTGCACTTTTTTGTGTTTACTTTAGTTTACATATAAAACAGCATTTTTAGTGCCCAATATTTTTTCATGCTTTATTTTTATTTTTTTGATTTTTACAATTTTGTTTCCCCCAATTGGCCACATTCAGTAATATTGTCTTACAATTAGCATCATATAGTAATAATGGCAAACATCTTGTAGTAATGTTCCCCATCCAAGTCCCCATCTTGTACTAATGTGCCCCATCCAGGTCCCCATCCTGTGGCTATGTGCCTCATCCAGGTCCCCATCTTGTGGCTATGTGCCCCATCCAGGTCTCCATCTTGTGGCTATGTGCCCCATCCAGATCCCCATCTTGTGGCTATGTGCCCCATCCAGGTCCCCATCTTGTGGCTATGTGCCCCATCCAGGTCCCCATCCTGTGGCTATGTGCCCCATCCAGGTCCCCATCTTGTGGCTATGTGCCCCATCCAGGTCCCCATCTTGTGGCTATGTGCCCCATCCAGGTCCCCATCTTGTGGCTATGTGCCCCATCCAGGTCCCCATCTTGTGGCTATGTGCCCCATCCAGGACCCCATCCTGTGGCTATGTTCCCCATCCAGGTCCCCATCTTGTGGCTATGTGCCCCATCCAGGTCCCCATCTTGAGGCTATGTGCCCCATCCAGGTCCCCTCTTGTGGCTATGTGCCCCATCCAGGTCCCCTCTTGTGGCTATGTGCCCCATCCAGGTCCCCTCTTGTGGCTATGTGCCCCATCCAGGTCCCCTCTTGTGGCTATGTGCCCCATCCAGGTCCCCATCCTGTGGCTATATGCCCCATCCAGGTCCCCTCTTGTGGCTATGTGCCCAATCCAGGTCCCCATCTTGAGGCTATGTGCCCCAACCAGGTCCCCATCTTGAGGCTATGTGCCCCATCCAGGTCCCCTCTTGTGGCTATGTGCCCCATCCAGGTCCCCATCCTGTGGCTATGTGCCCCATCCAGGTCCCCATCCTGTGGCTATGTGCCCCATCCAGGTCCCCTCTTGTGGCTATGTGCCCCATCCAGGTCCCCATCCTGTGGCTATGTGCCCCATCCAGGTCCCCATCCTGTGGCTATGTGCCCCATCCAGGTCCCCTCTTGTGGCTATGTGCCCCATCCAGGTCCCCATCTTGTGGCTATGTGCCCCATCCAGGTCCCCATCTTGTGGCTATGTGCCCCATCCAGGTCCCCATCTTGTGGCTATGTGCCGCATCCAGGTCCCCATCCTGTGGCTATGTGCCCCATCCAGGTCCCCATCTTGTGGCTATGTGCCCCATCCAGGTCCCCATCTTGTGGCTATGTGCCCCATCCAGGTCCCCATCTTGTGGCTATGTGCCCCATCCAGATCCCCATCTTGTGGCTATGTGCCCCATCCAGGTCCCCATCTTGAGGCTATGTGCCCCATCCAGGTCCCCTCTTGTGGCTATGTGCCCCATCCAGGTCCCCATCCTGTGGCTATGTGCCCCATCCAGGTCCCCTCTTGTGGCTATGTGTCCCATCCAGGTCCCCATCTTGGGGCTATGTGCCCCATCCAGGTCCCCATCTTGTGGCTATGTGCCCCATCCAGGTCCACATCTTGTGGCTATGTGCCCCATCCAGGTCCCCATCCTGTTGCTATGTGCCCCATCCAGGTCCCCATCCTGTGGCTCTGTGCCCCATCCAGGTCCCCTCTTGTGGCTATGTGCCCCATCCAGGTCCCCATCCTGTGGCTATGTACCCCATCCAGGTCCCCTCTTGTGGCTATGTGCCCCCTGTGCTGTTCTTCACACACATAAAAAAAAAAAAAGATGATTCTCACCTGTCCTCCGTTCCCTCGGCGGACTTCCTGCAGATGTGGCCCGCAGGCACCACAGAGTCAGACCCCTTGACGATCCCGACCTGGTCCAGGAGGAGCCGCCGACAGCAGCGCTGCATTGCCGCACAGAGACTGTCTCCCAGCACAGCATTTTCAATGTCAGCCGCCGGCCAATCAGAGGCCAGCAGCTGACATCTGCATATGGCAATGACGTCATACTCGCTGTGCCGACACGCAGATATCAGCTGCTGGCCTCTGATTGGCCGGCGGCTGGCATTGGAAATGCAGTGCTGGGAAACAGTCTCTGTGCGGCAATGCAGCGCTGCTGTCGGCGGCTCCTCCTGGACCTGGTCGGGATCATCAAGGGGTCTGTGCCTGCGGGCCGCATAAAGCAGCCTCAGGGGCCGCATGCGGCCCGCGGGCCGCGTGTTTGAGACCCCTGCACTAGAGGCTGTGAGAACAGAAGGAGAGAGGGATGACAGAATGATTGTCTGCAGAGCCAGACAGGAGAAGAAGAGAAAGCGCCTGTTGTATTCCTCTCCATTCTAGTGTCCTTCTCCTTTCTGTATACAGTGGGTACGGAAAGTATTCAGACCCCTTTGAATTTTTCACTCTGTTTCATTGCAGCCATTTGGTAAATTCTAAAAAGTTCATTTTTTTCTCATTAAAGTACACTCTGCACCCCATCTTGACTGAAGAAAAATGTAGAAATTTTTGCAAATTTATTAAAAAAGAAAAACTAAAATATCACATGGTCATAAGTATTCAGACCCTTTGCTCAAAAACTCATATTTAAGTCACATGCTGTCCATTTCCTTGTGATTCTCCTTGAGATAGTTCTACTCCTTCATTTGAGTCCAGCGGTGTTTAATTAAACTGATAGGACTTGATTTGGAAAGGCACACACCTGTCTATATAAGACCTCACAGCTCATAGTGCATGTCAGACCAAATGAGAATCATGAGCTCAAAGTAACTGCTCAAGGAGCTCAGAGACAGAATTGTGGCAAGACACAGATCTGGCCAAGGTTATAAAAGAATTTCTGTATTACTCAAGGTTGCTAAGAGCACAGTGGCCTCCATAATCATTAAATGGAAGAAGTTTTGGACCACCAGAAGTCTTCCTAGACCTGGCCGTCCAGCCAAACTGAACAATCGTGGGAGAAGAGCTTTGGTGAGAGAGGTAAAGAAGAACCCCAAGATCACTGTGACTGAGCTCCAGAGATGCAGTAGGGAGATGGGAGAAAGTTCCACAAAGTCAACTATCATTGCAGCCCTCCACCAGTCGGGCCTTTATGGCAGAGTGGCCTGACGGAATCCTCTCCTCAGTGCAGGACATATGAAAGCCTGCATAGAGTTTGCTCAAAAACACATGAAAGACTCCCAGACTATGAGAAATAAGATTCTCTGGTCTGATAAGACGAAGATATAATAATCACCAAAAAGTTCTGAGCGGTATGTGTGCAGGAAACCAGGCACTGCTCACCACCTGTCCAATACAATCCCAACAATGAAACGTGGTGGCAGCATCATGCTATGGGGGTGTTTTTCAGCTGCAGGGACAGGACAACTGGTTGCAATTGGAGGAAACATGAATCCGGCCAAGTACAGAGATATCTGTAACGGATCCGGAGGTGGAACCTCTGAGCTGCAATACAAAGGGGAAGTCCTTGTAAGGAAGCGGGTGACTCCCAGGGAAGGCAAGCAGGAAGTCACAGCAAGTGACGGGGACAGTCTCTGGGTAAGCAGGCAGGTGGTCACGGCAAGTGACGGGGACAGTCTCTGGGTAGACAGGCAGGAGGTCACGGCAAGTGACGGGGACAGTCTCAGGGTAGACAGCAGGTACCTTCAACCCAGCGGGCAGATAGACACGGCAGGTACTGGCAGGTGCTTCCGGGTAAGCAGGTGGATAGCCGCGGCAGGTGCTGGCGGGTGCTTCCGGATAAGCAGGTGGATAGCTGCGGCAGGTGTTGGCGGGTGCTTCCAAATAAGCAGGTGGATAGCCACGGCAGGTGCTGGCAGGTGCTGGCAGGTGCTTCCAGGTAAGCAGGTAGAGAGATACAGCAGATGCCGGCAGGTAGCAGACAGGTGACAGGCAGGAATCTGGCTGGACTAGGCAGGCTAGCGGAGGGACCTGAGGGCTGAAGCAGAGGTGAAGACACAGTGCGACAACTGTTGCTCGGGCACCTCCATTTTGGAGGAGGTGCCTTAAATGTGGGAAGTCCTCTGGCCATTGGCCGGGGACTTTTTAGGAAGACGCGCACCGTCCATTTAAGAGGGGGGGAGTGCGCGCGCGCGCGCCCTAAGCACTCTGCTGGGGGAGAAACCCGCGCCGGCCACAGCAGGGAACGGAGCGCAGGGAGAAGCCGCGCCAGGAGCCGGGGGGCGAGAGAGACGGTGTCCCTGTCTGACATGGGGCAGAGACGCCGCTGCGACGACAGAGACAGGAGCGCTGGAGGGACCCACGTGAGGAGCGCGGAGGTGAGAGGGACGGCGTCCCTGCCTAGCAGAGGGCAGGGACGCCGATGCTACAATATCCTGGATGAAAACCTCTTCCAGAGTGCTCTGGACCTCAGACTTGGCCGAAGGTTCACCTTCCAGCAAAACAATGACCCTAAGCACACAGCTAAAATAACAAAGGAGTGGCTTCAGAACAACTCTGTGACAATTCTTGACTGGCCCAGCCAGAGCCCTGACCTAAACCCAATTGAGCATCTCTGGACAGACCTGAAAATGGCTGTCCACCAACGTTCACCATCCAACCTGATGGAACTGGAGAGGATCTGCAAGGAAGAATGGCAGAGGATCCCCAAATCCAGGTGTGAAAAACTTGTTGCATCATTCCCAAGAAGACTCATGGCTGTATTAGCTCAAAAGGGGGCTTCTACTCAATACTGAGCAAAGGGTCTGCATACTTATGACCATGTGATATTTCAGCTTTTCTTTTTTAATAAATTTGCAAAAATGTTTACATTTCTGTTTTTTTCAGTCAAGATGGGGTGCAGAGTGTATTTTAATGAGAAAAAAAATAACTTTTTAGGATTTTCCAAATGGCTGCAATGAAACAAAGAGTGAAAAATGTAAAGAAGTCTGATTACTTTCCATACCCACTAGTGTTGAGCGAGCACTAAAATGCTCGGGTACTCGAAGCTCGGACCGAGCTCACCGTGATACTCGGGTGCTCGACCCGAGCAACGAGCCCAATGTTAGTCTATGGGAGACCCGAGCATTTTTGCGGCGGCACCCCCGGCAGTCTGTAGAAAGCCTAAAAAGTGCCCAAAACGATAGTAACAGTGCTCAAATGACATGGGGACAGCATGGGGATTGCCCCAGGAAGCATTTCTGACCCCCAGGTCACTGCTGTCAACAACGTGGTCAGAGGTATTAAGCCACTTTTACGGGCTCACAATAAAACGTTCAAAAACTAAACTGAAACTGCTTTCCTGTGAAATATGTTAAGGAACTTCCTTTCCAGGGTAAAGACTTGTGTATAAGGTAAAATAAATAACCAAAAACAAAAATACTCCTCTACACCTTGGGCTATGTTCACAAGTAGCATTTTTTATGCGTTTTTGCACTTTTGTATTGCTTTCAACCGTGACAAATGCATTCACCGGGAAATGTCATTTTAACATTTTACTACCTTATCTGGCCATGTGCTTTGTGACACATGCATACAGTGCTGAAAAGACATGGGAACAGCATGGGAAAGACCACTGGAAGCATCTCTGACACCCAGGTCACTGTCTAAAAGTGTGCCCATCAGAAGTCATCCTTGCCGCATCAGAAGATGCAGACTTTCAACTATCCCCGTGCAAGTTCTTGTCCCAGGGCAGTGTTCCATTGTACCTCCCCCATTCCTTGCAATGCAAGCGCAAGTATGCAGGCTGCCACCCACCCATCCCCAGGCTGCAAAACCATACTGCTTGCTTGGTTGCACTTGAAATTGGGCCTTTTAGGCGTGTGGAGGAGGAATCTGGCCACCACGTCATGGCTGCGGCGGCCTGGTATCCAAACATGGTCCCGAACCGCCCCGCGGCTGGGTGCCCACACACAGTCCCCAGCCCCCTGGGGGCGGCCGGGTGTCCATAAACGGTCCCCAGCTGCCCCTATTTGTCCCGGTGCGCCTTATACACAAGCGCGCGTAGCAAACCATTACCTGTGCCCTCCCCGGTGCATTTAGTGGGAAGGACAGCCTAACCACAAACATGTGGACAAGTGAATGTGGCCAGAGATGGTCCATCTCACTGACACCTTCACACTGGGTTAATATTGTGGAAGCCGGTACACAGTTGGACACTGGGATGCAACACGTCCTCCAGACATAGAGGATTGCGAGTCCTGGGTCAATCGGGCTTCAACACAAAGTTCAGAAGGTAGACAGCAGGAGTGGTCGGCCTCCTACACAATGAGTAAATTATTCATGATCATGAGGCCATCCATCTCCTTCGCTTTCTGTTCCTTGGAATGCAAGCGCATGTAAGTAGTAGCGGCTAGGCCTGAGGTGGTCAGCGTTTTGGCGCATATACTACCTCCTCCGAGGATTGCTGGATGTTTTCCTGCTACTATCCCAGTTCTATGACTCCCGTTAAAACAAAGCTTCAGGTGATGAATGATGGATGAGGTGGTGGCAAAGGAGAAAGAGCAGGATGAACAGGGACCATTCACATCAATATCAGGCCTGTCAACCAAACATGTCTTGTAGGATATGTTTCTGTACCAAAAGGAGCGGTTCGGCTACACAGTTATAGGGCATACAGTGAGTGCAATGCCTACCAAAAATTTCCAAGCACTCCAATGCCCCTTGGATGTGACATGGAGGTCAGAGAGCCTTAACTAAACAGTTTTTTCCATTTATAGCAACTGGGTCTCCTGTACAATGTTGGCCTAAGCAGTGTATGGAAGGCTTTCCAAAAATTATGAGGATGAGGTACTGCAGTGCCCCTTGAAACAGACGTGGATTACAGCTTACTAAAAACTGTTATGCACACGCCCGGGCTAAGCGGCGTGTGCGTGTGATTGTAGTGATTCCACTGGACCGTGCCGGAGAGTGAATGCCTGGAGGGGCGTGACTAAGTATTCACCCGATCCGACCAGGGTCGCACGACGGCATACGACGCCAGTGCACCAAGGAGGAACCGAGCAGAGGGACCAGGTGCTACTCCAGGACAGACCCCGGACACGGCTGTTGACCCACACAGGGGAATACAGGAACAGGCTGGTAGGCTGGCACACAGACTGGTGGGTATAGGCAGGCACGACTGGTATGCAGGCAGGCGGGTATGCAGGCAGGGGGGTAAAGGCAAGCACAGCTAGAGTGCAGACAGGGAGGCACTAGCAGGTAAGAACACAGGCGGGATAGGACCCAGTACACACCGGGACTCAGGAACAATACAGGCAGAGGGTTACAGGCAAGCACAGCTAGAGTGCAGACAAGGCTGAGCAGGGAGGACAGGGCTCTGTTCACACGGAACAGACAGGAAGGGAAAGACAGAGCCAGATACTCACACAGTACTTGCAGAGACAACAAGCAGGAGTTAGGTACGAGTTCAGACTCTGCAGAAAAAGGAAGGGAACGGACATAGAGGCAAAACAGGTAAAGGACAGGAGAGAGTTCAGACTGGAACTGAGTGTACGGAAGAGACCGACACTGCAGAGGGGTGCAGGAGCGGGTCTGGGAATACGGCCCCCAGAGAGGCGGAACGAACAGGCAAGGAGCGTGTTCAGACAGGACAGACCAGACGCAGGAGCGGGTCTAGGAAATCGGCCACTAGAAGGCGGAACGAACAGGCAAGGAGCGTGTTCAGACAGGACAGACCAGAGAACACAAAAAGGACACAGTTCAGACACGGGAGCTGATACCGCAAAGCAGGAGACATACAGGACTCAGTTCAGACACGGGAGCTGAAACCGCAAAGCAGGAGACATACAGGACTCAGTTCAGACACGGGAGCTGATACCGCAAAGCAGGAGATATACAGGACACAGTTCAGACACGGGAGCTGATACCGCAAAGCAGGAGACATACAGGACTCAGTTCAGACACGGGAACTGATACAAAAAGCAGGAGACAAGAGACGGGACCTGGCACCTTCAGAGTGCAAGCACACACTGAAGGAAACACTATGCTCAGGCAGGGATAGAAGGGAGCTGCTGAGCTATATACCAAGTGACAGACAGCAATAGGCTGAGGACGCACAAGGGGTGTGACCCACAGCAGGTACAAAAGGCAGGAAGTGATCGGGCGCCGCCCTTAAGCAGCAGAAACAGACACAAACAGACAGCATGGAGGGAAGCCAGAGAGACACTCTGGACAGGAGATCAAGTGCGCCCTCTTGCACAGTGGGAGATGGACCACCATGCAAGGACGCCGCCAGGTATGTTACAGTACCTCCCCCCTTACGCCCCCTCTTCTTCAGGCCTGCCAGAATCTTCCGCAGGGAATTCGAGGGCCAGTCGTTCACTGGGTTGGAGGGGGACAGAGACTTAAGGGTAATCTCTGCTTCGAGGTACATCTTGTCAAGCTCACAGGAAGAAATAGACGGGTTATCACGTACATAATGAGGAAAAGTCACTGTCTCTTTGTTATCTGGTGGTATCCCGGAGGATTCAGGAAACAACTGGAGGTCCTCCGCCGGGTCAGAAGAGTGCAGAGGCTCAGAGAAAACAACTGCTTCAGAGTACACTAGGTCGGACTCACTGGAGGAAGCAGGCGAGGTATCGGGTACCGAGTATAGGAAAGTCTCTGTCCATTCACCACCAGGTGGCACCCCGAAGGGTTCTGGAGACAGCTGGCGGTCCTCCGCCTGGTCAGAGGGGTGTAGAGACTCACGGGTAACCTCTGCTTCAGAGTACACTAGGTCGGACTCACTGGACGAAGCAAGCGAGGTATCAGATCCAGGATATAGGAAAGTCTCTGTCCATTCACCACCAGGTGGCACCCCGAAGGATTCTGAACACAACTGGAGGTCCTCCGCCTGGTCGGAGGGGTGTAGAGACTCAGGAGTAACCTCTGCTTCGGAGTACACTAAGTTGGACTCACTGGACGAAGCGAGCGAGGTATCAGGTACAGAGTATAGGAGAGTCTCTGTCCTTTCGCTACCAGGTAGCACCCCGAAGGGTTCAGGAGACAACTGGAGATCCTCCGCCTGGTCGGAGGGGTGTAGAGACTCGGAGGTAACTACCACTTTGGGGTACCCATTGTCAGGCTCACAGGACGAAGCGGACAAAGTATTGAGTACCGGGTGTAGCGAAGTCTCTCTCCATTTGTCATCGAGTGGTATCCCGGAGGGTTCAGGAGGCAACAGGGGATCCTCCGCCAGGTAGTAGAGGTGCACAGACTCTGAGGTAACCACAGCTTTGGAGCATCCTTGGACATGCACACCGGTTAAAGAGAAAGAAGCATCTGATGCCGGGTGCAGGAAGTTCTCCTGTGTGGAGTCTGGATGGGCAGAAGTCTCTTCGGCCAGGAGAACTGGTGCACTACCCACGCACATTACCCATTGGGGTTTCTCCGGGATACAGGGAGATGAAGCTTCAGTAGGGACTTCAAGGTTGGGGTCAGGAGGTCTCAGGGAGGACAGACCCTGGCGTGACGGCTTGCCTCTAAGTCTAGCACGTCTGGACTGCCTCTTGAGGTTGAGAGAAGTATTCCGGAAAGCGTAGTCACCCTGTGAGGATTCTGGGTGGGCAGTAGTCTCATTGGGCTGGAGGACTATTGCGCTACCCACACACATTACCCGTCGGGGCTGCTCCGGGATATTGGGAAGTGAAGCTTCAGCAGGGGCTTCAGAGTTAGGGTCCTCGAAGACCATACGAAAGGCCACCAGGAAGGCCTGCAGGTCAAGGATGACAGGATCCCATGCTTCCCATAGGGGGGTGACCCATTTCAAGGCATCACCCGCTAGGTAGTCAATCATAAAGGCCACTTTAGCCCAATCGGAAGGAAAATAGAGAGGGTAGGCCTTAAAGTGTAGCATGCATTGCTCCACAAATGCACGACACTGTCTTGGATCCCCATAGTAACGTGGCGGATCCGCAGGAACGAGAGCTGATAGATCCATCTGGACGGGTGCGTAATTCGCCTGGAACTCAGCTAAAGGGGGAAAAAAAATTTATTTATTTTATTTTAATGCATGTATTCGCTGGAAAAACTTCTCAAAGAGCGAAGGCCGTGGGGCTCAACGGGAACCATGGCCTGAGCATGCTGTTATGCACACGCCCGGGCTAAGCGGCGTGTGCGTGTGATTGTAGTGATTCCACTGGACCGTGCCGGAGAGTGAATGCCTGGAGGGGCGTGACTAAGTATTCACCCGATCCGACCAGGGTCGCACGACGGCATACGACGCCAGTGCACCAAGGAGGAACCGAGCAGAGGGACCAGGTGCTACTCCAGGACAGACCCCGGACACGGCTGTTGACCCACACAGGGGAATACAGGAACAGGCTGGTAGGCTGGCACACAGACTGGTGGGTATAGGCAGGCACGACTGGTATGCAGGCAGGCGGGTATGCAGGCAGGGGGGTAAAGGCAAGCACAGCTAGAGTGCAGACAGGGAGGCACTAGCAGGTAAGAACACAGGCGGGATAGGACCCAGTACACACCGGGACTCAGGAACAATACAGGCAGAGGGTTACAGGCAAGCACAGCTAGAGTGCAGACAAGGCTGAGCAGGGAGGACAGGGCTCTGTTCACACGGAACAGACAGGAAGGGAAAGACAGAGCCAGATACTCACACAGTACTTGCAGAGACAACAAGCAGGAGTTAGGTACGAGTTCAGACTCTGCAGAAAAAGGAAGGGAACGGACATAGAGGCAAAACAGGTAAAGGACAGGAGAGAGTTCAGACTGGAACTGAGTGTACGGAAGAGACCGACACTGCAGAGGGGTGCAGGAGCGGGTCTGGGAATACGGCCCCCAGAGAGGCGGAACGAACAGGCAAGGAGCGTGTTCAGACAGGACAGACCAGACGCAGGAGCGGGTCTAGGAAATCGGCCACTAGAAGGCGGAACGAACAGGCAAGGAGCGTGTTCAGACAGGACAGACCAGAGAACACAAAAAGGACACAGTTCAGACACGGGAGCTGATACCGCAAAGCAGGAGACATACAGGACTCAGTTCAGACACGGGAGCTGAAACCGCAAAGCAGGAGACATACAGGACTCAGTTCAGACACGGGAGCTGATACCGCAAAGCAGGAGACATACAGGACACAGTTCAGACACGGGAGCTGATACCGCAAAGCAGGAGACATACAGGACTCAGTTCAGACACGGGAACTGATACAAAAAGCAGGAGACAAGAGACGGGACCTGGCACCTTCAGAGTGCAAGCACACACTGAAGGAAACACTATGCTCAGGCAGGGATAGAAGGGAGCTGCTGAGCTATATACCAAGTGACAGACAGCAATAGGCTGAGGACGCACAAGGGGTGTGACCCACAGCAGGTACAAAAGGCAGGAAGTGATCGGGCGCCGCCCTTAAGCAGCAGAAACAGACACAAACAGACAGCATGGAGGGAAGCCAGAGAGACACTCTGGACAGGAGATCAAGTGCGCCCTCTTGCACAGTGGGAGATGGACCACCATGCAAGGACGCCGCCAGGTATGTTACAAAAACCTTCTACCCATTATTGGGGAGTGGGTCTCCCTTAGTGTTCGCCTATGCATTGAAAAGCAAAAGCTGACTAAAATTAGGAGGAAATGCAATGCCCGTTGGAAGAGTCGTGGAGGTTAGAGGTAAGTAAAATCAACATTTCAATGCCCCTTGGAAGAGTTGTGGAGTTCACAGTGGTTTAACAAGATGGTTTTAATGCCCCTTAGAAGAGATGTGGAGGTCACAGTAGCTTAACAAGACGGTTTTAATGCCCCTTGGAAGAGACGTGGAGGTCAGAGTGGTTTAACAAGACGGTTTTAATGCCCCTTGGAAGAGATGTGGAGTACACAGTGGTTTAACAAGACGGTTTTAATGCCCCTTGGAAGAGATGTGGAGGTCACAGTAGCTTAACAAGACGGTTTTAATGCCCCTTGGAAGAGACGTGCAGGTCAGAGTGGTTTAACAAGACTGTTTTAATGCCCGTTGGAAGAGACGTGGAGGTCACAGTAGCTTAACAAGACGATTTTAATTCCCCTTGGAAAAGACGTGGAGGTCACAGTAGCTTAACAAGACGGTTTTAATGCCCCTTGGAAGGGACATGGAGGTCAGAGTGGTTTACAAGACGGTTTTAATGCCCCTTACAAGAGCCATGCAGTACTGCATATTAAAAACATTATTCCCATTATTGGGGAGTGGGTCTCCCATAGTCTTTGCCTATGCCTTCCAAGCAAAAGCTGTCAAAAATTAGGACGGAGGAACTTGCAATGCTGGCAACACGGACCACGGTCACCCTGGTGGTTTAGTTGTGGTGGAAGTTGAGGATAAGGAGAGGAGCAAAAAACAGCCGAAATGAGGAAGCATATACCCATGTGTGGGTGTGAAGCAGTGCATGGGAATACACCTCCAGAAATAACACAGTGGATTTGACTTTATGTTACTCTGCTGTCATTTGGTGGTAATGAGAAGTCTGGCCCAATCCAGCCCTTGTTCATTTTGATAAGGGTCAGCTTGTCAGTTGACAGGCGAGTTCGCTTATCAGTTATAATTCCCCCAGCGGCACTAAAAACATGCTCCGATAACACGCTTGTGGCAGAGCAGGCCAGGACCTCCAAGGCGTACAGAGCAGGTTCATTCCAAGTGTCCAGCTTGGATACCCAATAATTAAAAGGCACAGAGGAATCACGGAGGACGCTGGTACGGTCGGTAAGGTACTCCCTCACCATCTTTTGAAACTTTCCACTCCTTGTGAGAGTACCCCGCGCCTCAGGGCCTGTAAGCTGGGCGGGTCTCAGGAAACTGTCCCAGAATGTTGACAGTGTTCCCCTGCCTCTGCTGGATTGGCGTTGCGTCCCTCTCACCTGTACGCCTTGGTTGGGCAACGAACTGTGACCTCTGCCGCTAGTGTGTTCAGATGGGAATTATTTTACTGTTCTGCAGCAAGGGCCTTCTGGTACTGCTCCATTTTTGTAGACCTCTCCACCTCAGGAATAAGAGAGTGAAAGTTCTCCTTGTAGAGGGGGTCTAAAAGTGTCACCAACCAGTAATGACTGTCACCCAACATTTTGACAACGTGAGGGTCACGGTTAAGGCAGCGTAACAAAGTCAGCCATGCGTGCCAGACTGGTAACGGGCAAGACTTCTGTGTCCTCACCAAGATGACGACTGACCATGCTCTCCTCCTCCTCCTCCTCCCCCCTGTCCTCAGTCCACCCACGCTGAACCAACGGTATGACAGTTGTACAGGTACTACCGTCTACAGCGCATGATACCAGCTCCTGTTCTTCCTCCTCCTCTTCGTCCTCCTCCTCTCCCTCATTGTCCCCCAATGCACGTTGGGATGAGATGATGCTGGGCTGTGTGTAATCGCCCGCTACGGCTTCTTGATCCATCTCATCATACTCTGGCTGCAATGCCTCCTCTTTAATTCTCTGCAGAGAGCATTGCAAAAGACAGAAAAGTGGGATGCTGACGCTAATGATGGCATCATCGTCACTCACCATCTTGGTGGACTCCTCAAAGTTTGTCAGGATTGTACATATGTCAGACATCCAGGTCCACTCCTGAGGCCTTATGTGTGGAGTCTGACCTGAATATCGACGGCCTTGTTGCAGCTGGTACTCCACAACTGCTCTCTTCTGCTCACAAATCCTTTGCAACATGTGGAGGGTAGAGTTCCAACGTGTGGGGACATCACACACCAGTCGGTGTGCCGTAAGCTGCAAACACTGCTGCAACACAGCAAGGGCGGCGGAAGCTGTAGCCGACTTCCGAAAATGAACTGACAGGCGGCGTACTTTGACGAGCAGATCTGGCAACTCGGGGTACAATTTAAGAAACCGCTGAACCACGAGGTTAAGCACATGAACCAGGTATGGTACGTGTGTGATCTCGCCTCAGAGCCGCCACCAGGTTACGGCCATTGTCACACACGACCTTGCCTGGATGTAGGTTCAGCGGTCTCAGCCACAGATCTGCCTGCTCTTTCACAGCTGTCCACAACTCACAAGCAGTGTGAGGTTTATCACCTAAGCTTATGAGTTTCAGCACAGCCTGTTGCCGCTTGGCTGAGGCAGTACTGCAGTGCTTCCAGCTTGTAACTGATGTGGTGATATCTGAGATGGAGGCTGAACATGAGGAGAAGGATGATGCGCAGGAGCTGTACACTGTGGGGGCAACTCTGACTGACATAGGGCCCGCAATCCTCAGTGTGGGGAGGATGTGTTCCGTCCCAAGGTCCGTCTGGGTCCCGGCTTCTACTATGTTTACCCAGTGTGCCGTCAGGGAGATGTACCGTCCCTGGCCACAATCACTTGTCCACGTGTCCGCTGTCAGGTGGACTCTCCCATTAACTGCTTTGTTGTGGGCACAGCAGATGTTTTGGGACACGTGCTTGTGTATTACGGGGATGGCACACCGGGCAACATAGTGTCGGCTGGGGACCAAGTACCGAGGGACGGCCACCGCCATAAGGTTGCGGAAGGATTCCGTCTCCTCCAGCCTAAAAGGCAGCATTTCTAACGCAAGCAGTCGTGAAATGTGCGAATTTAGGACTGTGGCCTGTGGGGCGTTGGCTGCGAATTTGCTCTTTCGTTCAAAGGTCTGGGATATGGACAATTGAACGCTGCGGTGGGACGTGGACGTGGACATTGATGCTGTTTCTTGAGAAACTGCCTTAACGAGTGAAGACTGAGAGGAGGGGGCATCTTTGCATGCAGTATGGAGAGGGGATTGCCTTGCACGCACAACAGGGGGTACTCTTACACGCACAACAGCGGAAGAAGCAATGGTGACACACGCTGACACTGGTCTTGGACCCTGTGGTTCGCCCCACAAAGTCGCGTGCTTTGCTGACATGTGCCTGATCATGCTGGTGGTGGTCAGGCTGGTAGTTTTGTCACCCCTGCTGATGCTGGCCTGGCAGGTGGTACAAATGGCCTTTTTGGGGTTATCAGCAGAGTCTTTAAAAAAATTCCAGACTCTGGAAGACCTACCGTCCCTCGTGTTAGTGTTATGGGGTACTGTTGCCCGCCTTCTGTCTGCGGCCACCACACTGCTTCTTCCTGTTGGTGTACTCTGCCTCCCTCTCCCTGTGTGCTGCTGGCCTCGCTCTGCGTGTCCTCCTGCCACGTTGGGTCAGTTATTAGATCATCCACCACCTCCTCCTCTTCCACTACCGCACCACGGTCCTTCTCCTCACTTCGTGGCAATTGTGTCTCTTCATTGTTCACCTCTTGTGACAAATTGCCAGCGTCGTCTTCCTGTGGCCGTGGCTGTTCAAATATTTGGCAATCGCTACATGGGATCTCCTCTTCCACCACTTCAAGCCGAGCAGGTGAGGGGCTCAAATATGGAAATGGACCAGTGAACAGCTCTTCAGAGTGTCCAACTGTGGGATCAGTCGCTGTCTGACGACACTCGGCATGGTGGGAGAAAGGCGCATCAGGGTGAGGAGGAGTATGCAGTCGAGACTCACGGCTACTAACACTTGACTGTGTGGAAGACAGACCGGAGGTGGTGGTGCCCAGGTGACTGGAAGTATTATCTGCTATCCAATTAATAACCTGTTCACACTGATCAGTTCGCAATAGTGGTGCTGTTGTGTGCTTCCCTAGTAATTTGGTCAAAAACTGGGAGCGAGAAGATGTGGCTGTTGGTTGTCGCACATTTTCACCTTGGCCACGGCCCCGTCCTCTGCATGCACCATTAGTGTTGAGCCACCCCCGTAGTGTTCAGGTTCGGTTCGGTTCGTCGAACACCGGGATGTTCGAGGAACTGTTCGTCGAACACCTTAGAACACCGTCGAACACCGTTAAAACCAAAGGCAGGCAAACAAAAACACATGGAAATACATAGAAAACACCTTCAAAGGTGTCCAAAAGCTGTCAAACTGCTCAGAAGACACTCTCTTTAAAAAAGCCAGCCGGCAAATTCAGCAGCGGCATACACCGGTACCCGACAATTTATACAAGAAGGAATAGAGCATCACACATAGATTAGATAGATAGAAACATGTCAGTCACACATATAATAAGTACAGTGACAGTGTTGCTTACTGTACTTGTCATTTAGTGTAAAGGATTTATTTAAAAAAATATTAGTGTTTTCATGCACCGTCTCTTTAAAAAAGCCGGCCGGCAATTCAGCATCTGTACCCGACAATTTAGAACAGAAAGATAGAGCATCACACATAGATTAGATAGATAGAAACATATCAGTCACATATATAATAAGTACAGTGACAGCGTTGCTTACTGTACTTGTCATTTAGTGTAAAGGATTTATTTAAAAAAATAATAGTGTTTTCATGCACCGTCTCTTTAAAAAGGCCGGGCGGCAATTCAGCATCTGTACCCGACAATTTAGAACAGAAAGATAGAGCATCACACATAGATTAGATAGATAGAAACATGTCAGTCACATATATAAGAAGTACAGTGATAGTGTTGGTTACTGTACTTATCATTTAGTGTTAAAATAAAGGATTTCTTAAAAAAAAAATTGGCATTGGGTTCCCCGTAATTTTAGTCTCTAGCGGAGACTAAGCAGACGGCTGGGGCAGCTGTTTGAAGCCTGGGAAGGGGGTAATACCCATGGAGCTTCCCAGGCTACTAATATCAGCCCCCAGCTGAATACCTAGCCTTTACTAGCTATTAAAATGGGGGACCCCCCCAAAAAAATGACGTGGGGTCCCCCCTATTTAATAGCTAGCAAAGGCTAGGCAGACAGCTGGGGGCTGATATTAATAGCTCAGGAAGGGTGCCATGAATATTGGCCCCCTCCCAGGCTAGAAACACCTGCCGTCAGCCGCCCCAGAAATGGCACATCCATAGGATGCGCTAATTCTGGCGCTTAGCCTCGCTCTTCCCACTGCCCTGGTGCGGTGGCAGTGGGGTAATAGGGCTGGGGTTAATGTCAGCTTATAATGCCAGCTGACATCAAGCCCAGGTTAGTAATAGAGAGACGTCTATAAGACACCCCCATTACTAACCCCATAGTGAAAGTTAAAAAAAACACAAACACCCAGAATAAAATTCTTTAATTGAAATAAACACACAATTCTTTATTGTTCTAAATTAAACCATACTTACCGTCACGCCCATTCCAGCTGAAGCCAACGATCTCCTGCAATAAAAGAAATATAATAAAGCAACATCATCCTTACCTTTCGATGGTTCCCAGGACAGCTTCAGCTCTGCTACATCGAGATGACAGGCTGGATCACAGAAGAAAGCTGCCATCCAGCCTGTCATCCCGCAGACACTGAGAAGCGCAGGCATGCCTGCGCTCCTCAGTGTCAGGCTGTGACGGCATCCAGATGAGCCGAGGTCATGTCCAATGAACTCGACTCACCTCATGCACGTCACTGACAGCGTGGGAAAATTCTCCTGCACTCAGCGCTTCAGCGTGAGAATTTTTCCATGCTGTCAGTGACGTGCATGAGGTGAGCTCATGTCCAATGAACTCAGCTCACCTCATGTACGTCACTGACAGAGTGGGAGAATTCTCACGCTGAGGCGCTGAGTGCAGTAGAATTTTCCCACGCTGTCAGTGACGTGCATGAGGTGAGCCGAGTTCATTGGACATGACCTCGGCTCATCTGGATGCCGTCACAGCGAGACACTGAGGAGCGCAAGCAAGCCTGCGCTTCTCAGTGTCTGTGGGATGACAGGCTGGATGGCAGCGTTCTGCTGCGGTCCAGCCTGTCATCTCGATGTAGCAGAGCTGAAGCTGTTGCGGGAACCATGGAAAGGTAAGGATGATGTTGGTTTATTATTTTTCTTTTATTGCAGGAGATCGTTGGCTTCAGCTGGAATGGGCGTGATGGTAAGTATGGTTTAATTTAGAACAATAAAGAATTGTGTGTTTATTTCAATTAAAGGACTTTATTCTGGGTGTTGTTTTTTTTTAAATACTTTACTAGAAATTCATGGCGGTCATGTCTAATATTGGCGTGACCCCATGAATTTCGGGCTTAGGGCCAGCTGATAATACCAAGCTTGCCCTAACCCCTTTATTACCCAGTGAGCCACCGCACCAGGGCCATGGATGAGTTGGGTACAGCGCCAGAAGATGGCGCTTCTATGAACGCGCCATTTTCCGGGGTGGCTGCGGACTGCACTTTGCAGAAGGGGGGGGGGGGGTCCAGAAAGCTTGGGCCTCCCTGCGCTGCAGATTCCAGCCCCCAGCTGCCTAGTTGTACCTGGCTGGACACAAAAACAGGGCGAAGCTCCACGTCAAATTTTTTTAAATTATTTCATGAAATAATTAAAAAAAAAGGGCTTCCCTATATTGTTGTGTCCGGCCAGGTACAAATAGGCAGCTGATGGTTGGGGGCAGTCCGTTCCTGCCTGCTGTACCTGGCTGGACACAAATATAGTGCGAAGCCCCACGTCAATTTTTTTTTAATTATTTCATGAAATAATTTAAAAAAAAGGGCTTCCCTATATTGTTGTGTCCGGCCAGGTACAAATAGGCAGCTGGGAGTTGGGGGCAGCCTGTTCCTGCTTGCTGTACCTGGCTGGCATACAAAAATATGGCAAAGCCCACGTCAAAATTTTTGGGAAAAATTAATTAAAAAATAAATAATTTAGGGACTGCATCTTTATTAACCCCTCAAGTGTCATTTAGTGTTAAAATAAAGGATTTATTAAAAATAAAATTGGCGTGGGATCCCCCATAATTTTAGCCTCTAGCGGAGGTTAAGCAGACGGCTGGGGCAGATGTTTGAAGCCTGGGAAGGGGGTAATACCCACGGAGCTTCCCAGGCTACTAATATCAGCCCCCAGCTGAATACCTAGCCTTTACTAGCTATTAAAATGGGAGACCCCCCAAAAAAATGACGTGGGGTCCCCCCTATTTTAATAGCTAGCAAAGGCTAGGCAGACAGCTGGGGGCTGATATTAATAACCCAGGAAGGGTGCCATGAATATTGGCCCCCTCCCAGGCTAGAAACACCAGCCGTCAGCCGCCCCAGAAATGGCGCATCCATAGGATGCGCCAATTCTGGCACTTAGCCTTGCTCTTCCACGCTGCCCTGGTGCGGTGGCAGGGGGTAATAGTGGTGGGGTTCATGTCAGCGCCAGCTGCCATGAAGCCCAGGTTAGTAATGATGGGCGTCTATAAGACACCCCCATTACTAACCTACAAAGTGTTAAAAATAAAAAACACACACTACACCCAGAAAAAAAATAATTTATTTGAAATAAAACACACCATTTTATTTAATTCTTAGTTTACTAAAAAAAAAAATAGTTACCTGTCCACGTTCCTGCGCTGATCTCCCATGCACAGCTGTCACATCTGGAGATGGTGACAGCTGTGCATGGCTGCTGTAAGCTCACACTGCTGGGAACACATTCGCTCCCGGCAGCGAGAGCCACTGACTGAGGTCACCGGAGTGCATTCAGTCAGCGCAGCTCCGGAGACCTCCTTTTCGGCAGTGCTGTACCGTGGGAATTTCTCACGGTACAGCGGGGCCGTAAAGCAGCTAACCGGAGCAGCGCTGCCTGAACTCCGGCGAACCCGCTTATGCAATGACGGGGCTGCTTTACGGCCCCGTCATTCTAGCGGCTTCAACGGTTTAGAGCGGTCACATTCTATGTGGCTGCTCTAAACTGGAGATCTTCGTGGGACACTCGTGGACTACTACGGAGGGGTAAGGATAAGGTTGTGGTTTATTATTTTATATTTTATTACAGGAGATTGATGGCTTCGGGGAATTAGGTGTCTAGGTGAGTATAGGTGTCGTTTTTTCTTTTTTACTTTATTTTAGGTGGCGATCGGCGGGGACAGGTAATGTATAAACTAATTTATTTTAGGTAACCACTGGCCACCAATGACATGTATTTAAAATTTATTGGGGACAAAAACAAATATATATGGGGGCCTAAAAAACTAAAAGATGTATAGGGGCAAAAAAATTGCACATGGGGCAGTTTAAATAGCAGGATCAGGCTGATGGGAACTACTGCTCCCATCAAGCTGATCCTGCTGGCACGAGTGGACGGGGGACAGACATAGGCCGATGGGAGTAGTAGTGTCACATCGGCCTATGTTTGCCTGCACGCACACATCGCACAGACACCGCGCACACCCGCAGACATCGCACAGACACCGCACACACCCGCAGACATCGCACAGACACCGCGCACACCCGCACACACCCGCAGACATCGCACAGACACCGCGCACACGCGCACACACCCGCAGACATCGCACAGACACCGTGCACACATCGCACAGACACCGCGCACACCCGCACACATCGCACAGACACCCACACACACCAATCATGACCGGTCTGATGGTCTGGGAGGTGAGGCTGACCTGTGCGGCTGTGGGAAAGTTCATGTGAGTTCATGCAGTCAAGCATGAACTCACATGAACCCTCTGAGGGCACCGCGGCTACTTCAAATGAACAAATCGCCATCACCTGATACCTCAGCTGTTCATTTGAAATAACCGGCGGGAAAGCGCAGCACAGAACGGGAAAGCCGGCGGTGAAGTCTTTTCACCGCCGGCTTCCCCACCCGGGTCCTTCGCTCCCCGCTCCTTGGTGCTGCGCTCCCCGCCCGGTCCTAACTTACAATCGGGATGGGAGGTGGCGAGGGGAGCGGAGGATCGGGGTGGGAGGCTGCGGGGAAGCAGTATGGGGCTGTGTGATTGTTTAAAAGCCGGCGGCTTTTTACTGCCCGCTGGCTTTTAAACAATCAGGAGAATTCTCTCACGCTAGGATGGCATTCTGATGACAGGCTGGATCACAGCTGAGCGCTGCCATCCAGCTTGTCATCCTTCAGAGACACTGCAGAGCGCAGGCATTATGGGAACTTCCGATTCCGGTATTCGATATTGTAAAAGTATCGGAATTAAGTATCGGAATTCCGATACCGCGAATATCGGCCGATACCCGATATTTCAGTATCGGAATGCTCAACACTAATCCTTAACAATAACAAAATTGGTATGCATTTTACAAAGGAAATTGGTTACAAGACAAACTTTTTGGACCTAACTCTTTTGATGTAGAGGGAAACATCCATACTGATATTTATAGGAAGCCGACTTCCACGAACAATTTATTGCATTGGGAAAGCTGGTACCCTCCATCCTTAAAGGCTGGAATACTGGTCGGACAGTATCTGCGGGCAAGGCGTAATTGTTCAAATGATGCCTTATTTGGTAGAGAAAGTAGAAATCTGTTTCAAAGGTTTACAACAAGGGGCTATTCAAAGAAAATTTTGCATAAGGCCTTCAACAAGGCAAAAATGACTGAGAGAGATGCGCTATTGGACAAATCGGGTGATAAACCATGTGATCCCTTAATTAGATTTATAGGGACATATGATGAACGAGCACATGGTATGTATAATACTCTACGTAAATATTGGCCAATTTTGAGAGCCTACCCTGATTTGAGGGATGTCATTGGAGTAAACCCCAGAGTAACATATCGAAGGGGGAAAATTTATGTGAATATCTGAGCCGTTTTACCCCGCCGAATAGCCGGTCTAGCTCAGACAGAAGAACAAGAGGGTCACAAACATGTGGTCCCTGTTCCTTTTGTAAGTTACTTCCGAAAATGAAGGAGTTTATTAATTCAGTTGATAACAAGAAGTTTTTCATCATGGATGATATTAACTGTAGAACTAGAGGGGTAGTATATGCTCTAAGGTGCCCATGCCCGAAATTGTACATTGGTAAAACCATACAGGAGTTGCGGAGAAGAATTTCAAATCATATTAGCTCAAAAAATACGGAAGTAGATACTCCTTTGTCGGTGCACATGAGGAACACTCATAGGCATGAACCCCTAAATTTCATTATATGGGGGATTAGGCATATCACCCTGGGACCAAGAAAAGGGAATTTGGATAAAGCACTCCTGCAAGAAGAGTGTCGCTGGATATACAGGCTGAAATCTCGCTGCCCAAACGGCTTTAATGAGGGTTTTAAGTTTTCATCCTTTCTGTAGTATCAGGGTTGATTAATAATTTAGCCTGGCTGGTTTTGTAGTAATAGCCGTGGTAATTGAAATCATGAATTGAATGAGAGTAAAATGAAAAAAATAAAAATAAAAAGGGCTCTGGATCCCCTTTTAGTGTAATGATAGATATGGATTCCTGCCATTATGTCTAAATTGTGATTATTTTTGGAATGTCTTTTGTTTGAGCAACATGGCTGTTTGACACTAATAAAAATATTGGTGTAAAATTTATATCTTAAAATGAAAATATCAATAAATGTGTTGAGGTGATGAAAGGTCAAATGATTTATAATATAAAGCCAATTGGAAAATATAACTAAATGTAATGTAGTTACCCTACGCTGACTGCATGAACAGCACTGTTTAGAGTGGTTTGCTTGCTTGCTTTATCACATTAGCAAGTGCAAAAATAGATTGAAGGTCTGCATGGAGCACAGACCGTACAACCAATGCACAGCACAGGACTTATCTACACTATCTGACTTCCACAGAAGCGCCCATCTATCTAGCTAATATCTCTCATTACACAGGACAGAGCACACTCAGCAGCATCTATCTCCTTCAGTGACATGCATAATATGGCGCTGAGGGAACATGGTTGTTTTTTATATGAAGAGGACATGTGATTTTAGCAGCCAATTGCAGAAGCCCTTCTGTTTGGGACACTGTGGATGCTTCCAGCGCTCTGATTGGCTAGCTGCGCTTTCCTGACTTAAAATTACCGCCTACAGAAAAGAAAACAAAGCGCGCCGCTGATCTGACCTGTTCTGAGCTATCACCAGCTCCCCCACTCATCTGCCACGTCTCCCCGCTCATCATACACAAGCACTATGCTAGCAAAACTGTAAAAAACGCTGTAGTTGGCCCGCAATCACGTTACTATGGAAATTCACCGAACGTTACTTATTTTACCGAATTTAACAAATTTTGCTCGCCTTTCCGATCACGAACCCGAATGTGCCACATTCGTGTCGAACTTAAGTTTGGAGATCGGATCTCGAAGATATTCGCTCATCACTACTACTGATGTGGTAATTTCGGAGGTGGAGGCTGAAGAGGAGGAGGTGTAGAATGTGGGGGAAACCCTGATTGACCCAGTGCCCACAATCCTCGGTGTCGGGAGGACGTGTTCCGTCCCAGGGTCCGACTGGGTCCCGGCTTCCACTATATTAACCCAGTATGCCGTCAGCGAGATGTACAGTCAGGGCCCGCTCCAGGTTTTTTGTGGGCCCTGGGTGAAAGTGTCTCAGTGGCCTCTTTAACTCATACCACGATTTATGATGCACAGATACCGCAGAGAAATATATATATAGTACAATGCCAAAGATTTCACTTCTTACATTATATGAGCGATATCTATTGTAAATTCTACAAAAGCTCAGACACCGGCGAATCCTCGCAGCGCACAGTGTAGTCCGAACAGTATAGTCCTCCATACAGTATAATGGCCCCACATAGTCCTTCATACAGTATAATGGCCCCAAATAATCCTCCATAAAGTATAATGGCCTCACATAGTCCTCCATACAGAATTATGGGCCCCATATATTGCTCCATACAAAATAATGGACCCCATATAATGCTCCATGCAGAATACTGGTCCCCATATTACGCTCCATAAAGGATACTTGTCCCCATATAACGCTCCATACAGGATACTGGTCTCCATATAATGCTTCATACAGGATACTGGCCCCATGTAATGTTCCATAAAGAATACTGGCCCCTTTATAATGCTCCATAGAGGATACTGGCGCCCACAATACACCCCATGCAGTCTTTGCCCCCACATAATGCCCAATGCAGGATGTCACTTCCCCCCATATAATGCCCCATGCAGGATGTCACTCCCCCCCCATAAAAGGTCCCATGCAAAATATCACTTCCCCCCCATATAATGCCCCATGCAGAATGTCACCTCTCCCCCCATATAATTCCCCATGCAGGATGTCACCCCCCCATATAATGCCCCATGCAGGATGTCTCCCCCCAATATAATGCCCCATGCAGGATGTCACCTCTCCCCCCCATATAATGCCCCATGCCTCCATACATATAAAAGGAAAAAAAAACAAATACTTCACTTCTCACCTACTGCCGCTGCTCCGGACTCCTCAGCGTCACCGGCGTCTTCCTGCTCTGCCCTGTGACTGCTCAGGAGAGAGCATGGTGCAAAGACGCCACTGTGTCCTCTGACCTGAGACATCACAGTGCAGCAGCCACGGAAGAGACCGGAGCTGCTGCGGAGGCACAAGGAGGGGTTAGTATTGTGCCGCCGGCTGCCGGGACCCTGAGCAAGCGAGGAGTGGTGGTGGGCGCTGGCACCAGCACCGCACCGCTCACCCACAGCCCATAGTGCGCCGGGGTGCCCGACAGTGAGTGGGCCCAGAGCCCTGGCACTTGCCCGGGTGCGCCGGGTGCTGATGCCGGGCCTGTGTACCGTCCCTGGCCACAAGCACTTGTCACATTTCTTGCCAGGGACGTCAGACGCATGCACACCTCGCTGCATGGAAGAATCACATCTAATTTCCGGGTAGCCGTCCCCCCTACAGAATCTGAGACCATCACCTCGTGGCGCAGGTTTTGCTATTACTTATCCCTTTTATTTTAATAACTGTTTATGCATATATGTAAATTGTCTCTTTTATAATATCTTGTATATCTTTTGTAAACACTGCCCACTTTCGGGAGTAAATCATTATTATTTACCAGCTTCGTTCTTCTTGTCCTATGTCGAGCAAACACGTTCCTCACCCGCTAATTCACGTTACCTAACGGGTACCCGATCCACCTGTTAAGTGATCGGTGGTGGCAGTATACCAGTATTTATGTGATACTGTTGTTTGAGGGTGGCTGGACGGAGGTATATATACGTTCCTGGAAGGAACTGGTGGTATATATACGTCCTGTCACATCACGTGCCACAATGGCGACATAAATTAGAGCAGCTGCGCCCGTGCTTATCCTCGGTCAGTACCGTGTGTGACCAGCAGGATAAGGGGGCGCCAGAGGGCTGCAAGGTCTGACCAAGTGTGTTTCCCTGACACCGGGTAGGTGGGGGTACTCTAAAGCCAGAGCCTGAGAAGGTGGATGCTATCGTGTCCTGGCCCACCCCCAGGACCAAGAAGCAGGTGCAGTCCTTCTTGGGCACCGCAGGGTACTATAGATGCTTTGTACAAGACTATAGTAGCCTCGCGAAGCCCTTGACAGACCTCACCAGGAGGAGCCTACCCCATTCAGTCAAATGGACAGATGAATGCGAGGTGGCCTTTCGGGCTTTGAAGACTGCCCTGAGCAGATCTCCTGTACTAAAGGCGGTCGACGGCACACGGCCACTCTTCGTACAGACCGACGCCAGTGAGTGTGGCCTCGGTGCTGTACTCAGCCAGGTCGACTCGGGGAACCAGGAACACCCCGTGTTGTACCTAAGCCGGAAACTGCTGCCGAGGGAAGTGGCCTATTCCACCATAGGGAAGGAGTGCCTGGCCATGGTATGGGCCCTCAACCGTTTACAGCCTTACTTGTACGGGTGCCCCTTCACTGTCGTGACTGACCACAACCCCCTGAGTTGGCTGCAGACCATGTCCGGTGCCAATGGAAGGTTGTTACGCTGGAGCCTTATCCTCCAGCAGTACGACTTTACCGTTCAACACCGCAAAGGCAGCGAGCATGGCAATGCTGATGGGTTGTCACGGTGAGGGGAACCTCCAGAGATGTGCCTGGAGGAGTACCAGAAGGTCCTACCTCCATAGCGCAGTCTAAAAGGGGGAGGTGTCAGGCAAAATGTATTTTTGTCCTAGTTCTGAAAATGAGAGATGTCTAAAATCTCCACCCCCCCCTGCTCATTTATAGAAAGAAGCTACATAGTACTCACTCGTACTTCCCCCAAAACCAGGAATTTTTATGAGCGCCATAAAGCCTCAGCCCAGAGCAAGCCTTCTGGTAAACTGGAAATTCCCTCCAAAAATCCTATTGTCTATCTGTACAAACGTTTAATGTCGATTTTAATAATGCACATGACGGTCACAAACACAGGGACCACATTTTTGAGATGTTCACCTTTTTCCAATTGTGATGTGTGGTTTTCGTGGCTGGGAGACCACCGGAAGCCCGGGAAATGGGTTCTGAGCTTTTGAGCGACATAGGGATATCATATTTGATATCCATCCTCATGAATGGTGATGACGGCAAACATGATGTCTCCATCTTGGATGTGGGACTCCCCCATACCAAGATATGAAATCTGAAGGATTTTAATGTCTTCTGCAGCTGGGTGGGTTCACAAAACCGAGCCCCCGTGTGAGGTAAACAACAAGGGTGTCTCCCAATGTTTTGGCCCCTTACTAAAAACCAGAACGGCCATTTTTAAGTCATTCTTACCCAGGACGTCAGACGCAAGCACTGCTCGCTGCGTGGAAGAATCACATTTAATTTCCGGGGAGCCGTCCCCCCACAGAATCTGAGACCATCACCTCGTGGCTCATGATTTGCTATTACTTATCCCTTTTATTTTAATAACTGTTGTATGCATATATGTAAATTGTCTCTTTTATAATATCTTGTATATCTTTTGTAAACACTGCCCACTTTCGGGAGTAAATCATTATTATTTACCAGCTTCGTTCTTCTTGTCCTATGTCGAGCAAACACGTTCCTCACCCGCTAATTCACGTTACCTAACGGGTACCCGATCCACCTGTTAAGCGATCGGTGGTGGCAATATACCAGTATTTATGTGATATTGTAGTTTGAGGGTGGCTGGACGGAGGTATATATACGTTCCTGGAAGGAACTGGTGGTATATATACGTCCTGTCACATCACGTGCCACAATAGTCGACATAAATTAGAGCAGCTGCGCCTGTGCTTATCCTCGGTCAATACCGTGTTTGACCAGCAGGATAAGGGGGCGCCAGAGGGCTGCAAGGTCTGACTAAGTGTCGTTTTCGTAAACACACTTGGTCAGACCTTGCAGCCCTCTGGTGCCCCCTTATCCTGCTGGTCAAACACGGTATTGACTGAGGATAAGCACAGGCACAGCTGCTCTAATTTATGTTGACTATTGTGGCACATGATGTGAAAGGACGTATATATACCACCAGTTCCTTCCAGGAACGTATATATACCTCCGTCCAGCCACCCTCAAACCACAATATCACATAAATACTGGTATACTGCCACCACCGATCGCTTAACAGGAGGATCGGGTACCCGTTAGGTAACGTGAATTAGCGGGTGAGGAACGTGTTTGCTCGACATAGGACAAGAAGAACGAAGCTGGTAAATAATAATGATTTACTCCCAAAAGTGGGCAGTGTTTACAAAAGATATACAAGATATTACAAAAGAGACAATTTACATATATGCATAAAACAGTTATTAAAATAAAAGGGATAAGTAATAGCAAAACCTGCGCCATGAGGTGATGGTCTAAGATTCTGTGGGGGGGGACGGCTCCCCGGAAATTAGATGTGATTCTTCCACGCAGCGAGGTGTGCATGCGTCTGACGTCCCTTGTCACATTTCCTTGGTTAGGTGGACCAACCCAGAAACTGTGTTGTTGAGGGCAGGGGTAATGTTCTGGGACACGTGCTTATGTATGGCAGGTACTTGCGTTCAAGGGACTGGGGTAGGGACAACTGAACATTGCGCTGGGACACGGACGTAGTTACTGACTCTGTTTTTGGACCCTGGCATTCGGCTCAACTAGTCAAATGCTTTGCTGTCATGTGCCTGAGCATGCTGGTGGTGGTCAGGCTGGCAGTTTTGCTGCCCTGCTAATGCTGGCATAGCAGATGTTTCAAATGGCCATTTTGGGGTTATCTGGAAAGTCTTTAAAAAAGAGCAAAATTCTGGAAGACGTAACAGTTGGACTGGCAACTTCCCTCATGTTGGTGCTCCGGGGAGCAATTGCCCGCCTTGTGTTTGTGGCCACCACACTGTTTGTCCCTGCCTGTTGTGGTGCTACACCTCCCTCCCCCTCTGTGCTGCTGTCCTCGCTATGCATGTTACCTTGCCAGGTTGGGTCAGTTACTTCATCGTCCACCACCTCGTCTTCCACGTACGCACACTGGGCCTCCTCCTGACTTGCTGGTAATTGTGTCTCATCATCATCATCATCATCATCATCCACCTCTTGCAACAGTAATTGCAGTTTCCCACTATTGCCTTCATGTGATCGTGGCTGCTCAAATATGTGGGCATCGCTACATGCGCTTTCCTTTTGCTCTGCTTGAAGCAGGCCAGACGAGAGGCCTGAATCTATAAATGGAAAAGTGAACAGCTCTTCGGAGTGTCCAAGTGTGGGATCACTTGTCTCTGGGCACTCAGCATGGTGGGAATAAGGAGGATCAGGGTGAGGAATATGTGGTCCAGACTCACGGCTACTTAGGCTGGACTGTGTGGAAAACAAGGTGGTGGTGGCAAACTGACTGGAAGCATTATCTGCTATCCAACCAACAACCGTTTCACACTGCTGTGGCTTTAAAAGTGGTTTTCCGTGGCCCCCTAGAAATTGGATCAGGAAGGTAGTTCGACATGATGTGGGTGTTTGTTGTGCTTTCTCAGCAGGCACAGTTTTATCTTGCCCATGGCCTCTGTGTGCACCATCAGCATCACGTTCACTTCCCCGTCCCTTGTCACGCGCCTTGCCCAATTTAACTGGAGTGTAATTTTTGGCACACTCCAAAAGATGTGACGATTATTACCACAGTAATATTGGGTCACGTCTGATGACCACGGTTTTAGGCAGTGGCCTTATAGATATGCTATTGGTCAGCAACCAAGTGTGAATATGTTGAACAACACACAACTGGCAGACTTTAAATGGAGTGTAATATTTGGCACGCTCTGAAAAAATTCTGGATTATTAGCACAGTAATATCTGATCTTGTCTGATGACCACGGTTTCAGGCAGTAGCCTTGTAGTATGGCATTGGCAATGGTCAGCGACCAAGTGTGAATAGTTTTGAACAATACACAAGTGGCAGACTTTAAGTGGAGTATAATATCTGGCATACTTACAAAACATTCTGGATTATTAGCACAGTAATATCTGATCCCGTCCGATAACCATGGTTTTAGGCAGTGGCATTAGAGATATGGTATTGGTCAGCAACTAAGTGTGAATAGATTGAACAACACACAACTGTCAGACTTTAACTGGAGTGTAATATTTGGCACGCTCCAAAAAATGTCATGATTATTACCACAGTAATATGGGATCACGGCTGATGATGGATTGCTTCCACAATACAGCAATGCGAATAAAATCGAAACAATCTGGCTGTATTCTGCTAACAAGCAAATGGAGCAGTAAAATCATGTACTGTATTGCTTTTTAAGCAAATAATCAGGATTAAGAGCAAAAAAATAATTAGCCCTGATATCTAGGGCTATGGATATCTGTAACAGCAGCAGAGCAGACAGAATGTACAATGGATCCTATTCTGCTCATACAATCTCCACAAACTTTGCCTGCCTAACTCCTGCTATCACCAGGATTAATAATATATGCAGCTGTATTAGTTCTTAGAAGGACTCTTAGTTCAGATGGATATATATCTTACTGTGGAATACCTAATACCTCATTAATAAACCGTCAATTCTCTCCCTATCTCAGCAGCTGCTCTCCATACTCTGCCTGTCTGAAGGGTAGACTGTGACAAGCACAGGGTCACTGGGTCTGATATAGACGTGATGACTCTATGCAGCCAGCCAATCACTGTAATGCCACAACCAACATGGCTGCTGCATTACAGTCAGTGCATCTCGAACAGTGAGATGCTTGGGCGAGTACCGAGCAGTTGCGAGCACGCTCGCTCATCATTAATGACCATCTTATTGTGTGGGGTTTGTGGTGCCATCTAGTGATGAGCGAGTATGTCTATTTCTTACACATTCCTCACATGTATTAAAGCTGTCAAACAATCGCAAATCATGCACACGGGAGTGATTCAAACATATCACCGAGCAGCTGTAACTACTCGGTGCTCGCCCGAGCATACTCGGTGAAAGGGTTAACAAAACATTCTCGCTCATCACTAGTGCCAACATGTTGTGTAGGTGGAGGAATGTGGGAACATCATTTTGTATTGGGCCTATTTTGTGGCATCATACTCTATGGAGACCATGGAAGGATATCATAGTGGGCGAGAACACTAAGGGGCTTCAGTAGAGGAGAAATAACTGTGTAAGTGCCACAATATACGTATATCCCTCTCCGTGTCTTAACCCCTATAAAGCCTGGGGCGTAATAGCTATCACCCCCGGTTCAGTGAGGGCTCTGGCGCTGAACCCGCACTGAACCGGGCACATGTCTGCTGATTATTACAGCTGACATGTACCCGCAACAGCCGCGGGTGGAATCGCGATCCACCCGCAGCTTTTAACCAGTTAAATGCCGCTGTCAATCTCTGACAGCGGCATTTAACAGCGCCGTTCCAGAAGCGCGTCACTTACCCTGCCCATCGTGACCCTGTCACGTGATCGTGGGTCACTGATGAGTGGGCATGACAACCCTGGGTCTGCAGCAGATCCCAGTGCTTGTCATGTACTGATCGCGATGAGTGCCACCTAGTGGTCGGTGCTCATATCACAGGAGCATTTCTGCTACATAGAGGTGATCTGCTCATCACCTCTATGTAGCAGAGGCTATCGGATAGTTGCTGCTTCTAGTCTCCTATGGAGAGTGTAGGAGCAAGCAAAAAGTGTAAAAAAAATGTTTTTAAAAATATTAAAAAAATAAAAAAAATCTAAAAGTTTAAATCACCCCCCTTTCGCTCCATTCAAAATAAAATAATAAAAAATAAACCCCACATACACATATTTGGTATTTCCGCATTCAGAATCGCCCGATCTATCAATATAAAAAAAAAATTAATCCGAATGGTAAACGGTGTAACGAGAAAAAAATTCTAAACGCCAGAATTATGTTTTTTGGTTGCCACAACATTGCAATAAAATGCAATAATGGGCGATCAAAACATCGGATCAACCCCAAAATAGAATCAATAAAAACTTCAGCTCAGCGTGCAAAAAATAAGCTCCCCAGATGCCGAAAAATGGTGACGCTTCGGGTCTTGGAAAATGGCGCCATTTTTTTTTAGCAAACTTTGGATTTTTTTTTCACCACTTAAATAAAAAAGAACCTACAGTATACATGTTTGGTACCTACGAACTCGTAATGACCTGGAGAATAAGAATGGCAGGTCAGTTTTAGCATTCAGTGAACGTGGTAAAAAAAAACATCTTTGGTATTGCACTTTTTTTGCAATTTCTCCGGACTTGGAATTTTTTCCCGTTTTCCTGTACACGATATGGTAAAACCAGTAATGTCGTTCAAAAGTACAACTCGTCCCTCAAAAAATAAGCCCTCACACGGCCATATTGACCAAAAAATAAAAACGCTATGGCTCTGGCAGCAAGGAGAGCAAAAAACGAACATGCAAAAAAGGAAAATCCCAGAGTCCTTAAGGGGTTGTCTGGTTCAAACTGATAAGTCTGCAGTTACTCTATGTGACTGCAGACTCATGAATCTCCCAGCGCAGGGATTCACCGGTTTCTGACCCAGGACCGGAGGGTATGTATGAGTTATACATACTCATAGCCATACAGTATGGAGCCGGGGCTTTCCCCCGTCTAGTGACGCTGCTGACGCGCCCAGGGGATGGGGATGACTCGGTACCCGTCCCTTTACCTGGTTTGGGGATGTCGCGGTAGTCGGCTCCCGGGCCCGTACCCTGGGGTCACTCGTGAAAAAGGGGATTGGAACTTGGATAGAAAATAAAAATAAAGTAAATAGTTTGTGATGCCACCTGTGGTACCTGGTAATGATTACCAGCGCTGCTTCAGACCTCCGGAGGCGTTGGGATGGCAGCTGAGGTGTTTCTGCTCCCCACAGGTGGAGCGGGCCCCCGGGGCAGGGATGGTGTGAAGGGATGCAGGAGAGAGGGGACCCAGCCGGGTCAGAGGAAGAACAGACATGCACACAGGGGTTCGCTTCAGTACCTTTACTGATGATGGTAGTAAGGTATGGTCCGGGGTACTTGTAGGTGGTGTGCACTTCAGGACTTGCTCCCCAGTGAGCGGGTGTAAGGCCTCCTTTCTATATCTTCCTGTCTCTCTCCCTGGAGCTTCTGACCTGCCTGGAACAGGGTCTAGCTTCCTTGATGTTTCTCTCACCCGTCTTGCTTGGTGGCGAGGGCTTTCCCACTGGTTACCACTATCCCTGGACGCCGGGGCCTTCGTGGTACCTAGTCCTCTAAATGTGCGGTATTCACGGGTGGACCGAAGGATATGAAATCCTCCTCAGTATGCCGGATTCCCTACTGGGCATGGAGGTCCCAATAGGCTCGGGCCCGGTGCCCGGCTTGCATGAGGGGACGAACCCTCTGTGGTTCCTCTGTCCCTCATGGCTCTTCTCCTCTCCTTGTCTTCCAGCCCACTCTAGGCTCTCCACTAGCCAGACTATCCCGCACCTTGGGCCTAGCCTGGCTTTCAGCCACACAGACTTCAGCTTGTCTGGTGCTGCAGCATCGTGGCATACTCACTGCTTCCCACTGACTGACTTCCTGAACTCCACCCCCGAGTATATATATACCTGACAGGGCTCCATCTAGTGGACTTGGGTGCAGGTGTCTGCATGTATTGAGGCCACTGGGGAGAATCCATCTGTGCAACACCCAGGAGTTTTGTGACAGCCTGCAACCGCAGGCCGTCACACTGCCAACTGACGTGCCCCCTGGGCCGTGGGGTACCCTGTGCCGGGCCGGTAAATGCTGGGGGATGTCACAGAGGCGGTAACCCGGTCCGTGACCCAGGGTGGTCAATAAAAAGGGGTTATTGATAGGGGATTCATAGTGATTGTATAAAGTTTGTGATGCCACCTGTGGTATGCGGCTAAGGGAGCCGCCGCTGTGGAGCAGCTCCTCTGGAGCTGATGTTACTGCAGCAGGGATGGTGTGGCACTCCACAGGTAGAGCTTAGCTCCAGGGCAGTGTAGATGCTATGGGCTATGCTGGGCGTTGTAGTGCAGGGGTTGATGGCGCAGCAATAATCAGTCCACAACTTAATGGCGATTTCCTCTTATCTTTACTGGTGGTGATTAGACAAGCTGGGACTAGGGTACTGGCTAGAAGTGGAAGTCCGGGCAGCCTGGACGGTGGCCCTCGTCCCTGAGTGCAACGTCTCCATGCTCACCCATGTGGCAGGGAGCTCGGGCCTTGCTGGTGCGTCACTCCCACTTGGCGGTGCTGGACCCTGCGGTGCTGCTGAGACTCCGGGCGTCTGATGGGGCCAGGAGACCTGCAGTCTCCTGCCCTCTGGTTTCTACTGCTGGGCCTTCGGTGCCCCACAGCCTCGGACTCCCGTGTCCAGTTCTTCTGTTCTGGTTCTTCTGGGGTGAGTCCCCAGCTCCTCTCTCCTCGACGTCCTGACTTCAACTCCTCACACTAAGTCTCACTAACTCTGCCCCCAGATCCCAGTTGCTAAGGGGAGGAACTCCCCTTATTGGTCTGGAGCCAGGAAAGTGTTGCAGGATTAGTAAAACCTGATTAGGGGACCCCTGCTTGCTTCCAGGCATGGCATCACCTCTTGTGAGGGAGGCAATGCCACTGTGGCAACCGGACTCCTGGGGTTCCACATTCCCCCCTAGTTAACTTCAGTACTCCCGGACTGAGGATACCTTTTAAAATCTATATATATATAATCGTCTTATCCCGTCTGTCTGTCTGTCTGTCTATCTGTCTGTCTGTCTGTCTGTCTGTCCTGGAAATCCCGCGTCTCTCATTGGTCCGGCAGCGGCCAATCAGCGCCGCGGGATTTCTGAAAAAAGATGGCGGCCGTTAGCGACTCATCTGCGGGACGGAGCTCAGCGGCGATGCAGCCGGGAGATGAGCGGCGCGAGGCGCTCATCTCCCTGCCGGTACCAGCAGAAGGACCTCGACCGCCGGACCCATCTGCGGGACGGAGATGCAGCCGGGAGATGAGCGGTGCGAGGCGCTCATCTCCCGGCCGGTAGCAGCGGAAGGACCACCGGCGTCGCTAACCTCCATGCCGAAGGGAGGACCGGGGAGTGGCGCTGCGGGTCGGGATACTTCTGCTGCGAGCGCCCGCTCATGTCCCGGGTTCTCGCAGCGGAAGTACCCGCACAGGCAGCGCCGCTCCCTGGTACTCACCAAAACGATTCGATGATTGGTCGCGGTCTTCGGACCTGACCAATCACTGATCTTACCGCAAAAGTTAAACACCGCTGTGCTGATTGGTCGCGGACGCTGCCCGTGACCAACCACCGATTTTGGCGCCACATTTAAATAGCGTCCGCGACCAATCAGCACAGAGGTGTTTAAATGTGGAGCCAAGATCGGTGATTGGTCGCGGCCGATATTTAAATTTGGCGCCCAAATCGGTGATTGGTCGCGGGCAGCGTCCGCGACCAATCAGCACAGTAGTGTTTAACTTTTGCGGCAAGATCAGTGATTGGTCGCGGGCCAAGACCACGACCAATCACCGATTTGTGCGGCACATTTAAATAGCGGCCGCGACCAATTGGATGTCAGCGCCGCTCCCCGGTCCTCCCTTCACACCCTAGGCGCATGGATGTCAGCGGCGCTGCTTGTGCGGATAGTTCCGCTGCGAGAACCCGGGACATGAACGACTGCTCGCAGCAGAAGTATCCCGACCCGCAGCGCCGCTCCCCGGTTCTTCCTCGACACCCTAGCCATTGATGTCCCCACAGTATCCGCATGGTGTTACAAAGGTCCGGACATTTGTGTTAAAAATCGCTCATTGGTCGCAGGCGCTGCCCGCGACCAATCACCGATCTTGGCGCCACATTTAAATATCGGCCGCGACCAATCACCGATCTTGGCGCCACATTTAAACACCGCTGTGCTGATTGGTCGCGGATGCTATTTAAATGTTGCGCCCAAATCGGTGATTGGTCGCGGTCTTGGCCCACGACCAATCACTGATCTTGCCGCAAAAGTTAAACACTACTGTGCTGATTGGTCGCGGATGCTGCCCGTGACCAATCACCGATTTGGGCGCCAAATTTAAATATCGGCCGCGACCAATCACCGATCTTGGCTCCACATTTAAACACCGCTGTACTGATTGGTCGCGGACGCTATTTTAATGTGGCGCCAAAATCGGTGATTGGTCGCGGCCGATATTTAAATTTGGCACCCAAATCGGTGATTGGTCGCGGACAGCACTAGCGACCAATCAGCGATTTTGAACATAAATGTCCGGACCTTTGTGACACCATGCTGATACTGTGGGGACATCAGCGGCTAGCGTGTCAAGGGAGGACCGGGGAGCGGCGCTGCGGGTCGGGATACTTCTGCTGTGAGCAGTCGCTCATGTCCTGGCTTCTCGCAGCGGAAGTATCCGCACAGGCAGCAGCGCTCCCCGGTCCTCACCAGTACGATTCGCTGATTGGTCGGCCTCTCCGCCCGCGACCAATCAGTGATCTTGGCGCTAAAGTTCAACACCACTCTGCTGATTGGTCGCGGCCGCTGCCCGCGACCAATCACCGATTTGGGCGCCACATTTAAATAGCGGCCGCGACCAATCACCGATCTTCCCGCCACATTTAAACACTGCTGTGCTGATTGGTCGCGGACGCCAGCCGCGACCAATCAGCGAGCTTGGCGCCAAATTTAAACAACGCTCTGCTGATTGGTCGCGGACTCCAGCCGCGACCAATCAGCGAAATTGGCGCCAAATTTAAACAGCGCGCTGCTGATGGGTCGCGGTTGCCAGCCGACCGCGACCAATCAGCGAGATTAGCGCAAAATTTAAACAACGCTCTATTGATTGGTCGCGGCCGCCAGCCGTAACCAATCAGAGAGATTGGCGCCAAATTTAAACAACGCTCTGCTGATTGGTTGCGGCCGCCAGCCGACTGCGACCAATCAGCGAGATTGGCGCCCAATTTAAACAGCACTATGATCTACCGACGGCAAGTGTGAACGGAGGGCCGAGGAGCGGCGCCGCCGGTCAGGATGCTTCTGCTGCGAGCAGCGGCTGATCTCCCAGCTGCTCGCAGCGGAAGTACCTGCACAGGCAGCGCCGCTCCCCGGTCCTCACTAATGCGATGCTGATTTGTTGCGGCCGCCGGCCCCGACCAATCAGCGATTTTGGTGGCAAATTGAAACACCGCTCTGCTGATTGGTCGCTACCGCCAGCCGCGACCAATCAGCGATTTTGGCGCAAAATTTAAACAACGCTCTGCTGATTGGTCGTGGACGCCAGCCGCGACCAATCAGCGAGATTGGCGCCAAATTTAAACAATGCTCTGCTAATTGATCGCAGTCGCCGGCCGCGAACAATCAGCAGTATTGGCGCAAAATTTAAACTGCGCTCTGCTGATTGGTCGCGACCGCCGGGCGTGACCAATCAGCGATTTTGGCGCCAAATGTAAACCCCGCTCTGCTGATTGGTCGCGGTGGCCGGTCGCGACCAATCAGCAATTTTGGTGCCAAATTTAAACAACGCTCTGCTGATTGGTTGCGGCCGCCAGCAGACCGCGACCAATCAGCGAGATTTGCACCTAATTTAAACAGCGCTATGATCTCCTGACGGCAAGTGTGAACGGAGGACCGGGGATCGGCGCCGCCGGTCAGGATGCTTCTGCTGCGAGCAACCGCTCATCTCCCAGCTGCTCGCAGCGGAAGTACCCGCGCAGGCAGCGCCGCTCCCCGGTCCTCACTAATATGACGCTGATTGGTTGCGGCCGCCGGCCCCGACCAATCATCGATATGGGGGCGGCAAATTTAAACCCCGCTCTGCTGATTGGTCTCGGTGGCCGGCCCCGACCAATCAGCGATTTTGGTGTCAAATTTAAACACCGCTCTGCTGATTGGTCGCTACCGCCAGCCGCGACCAATGAGCGATTTTGGCGCAAAATTTAAACAACGCTCTGCTGATTGGTTGCGGACGGCAGCCGCTACCAATCAGCGAGATGGGCGCCAAATAAAAACAATGCTCTGCTAATTGGTCGCGGTCGCCGGCCACGAACAATCAGCAGTATTGGCGCAAAATTTAAACCCCGCTCTGCTGATTTGTCACGGCCGGCCACCGTGACCAATCAGCAGAGCGGGGTTTACATTTGGCGCCAAAATCGCTGATTGGTCACGCCCGGCGGTCGCGACCAATCAGCGATTTTGGCGCCAAATGTAAACCCCGCTCTGCTGATTGGTTGCAGTGGCCGGCTGCGACCAATCAGCAATTTTTGGCGCCAAATTTAAACAACGCTCTGCTGATTGGTCGCGGTCGCCGGCCGCGACCAATCAGCAGTATTGGCGCCAAATTTAAACCTCGCTCTGCTGATTAGTCGCAACCACCGGCCGTGACCAATCAGCGATATTGGCGCCAAATTTAAACACCGCTTCGCTGATTGGTCGCGGTGGCCGGCCGCGACCAATCAGCGATATTGGCGCCATATTTAAACACCTCTCTGCTCATTGGTCGCGGTTACCGGTCACAAATAACCAGCATTATTGGCTACAAATTTAAACACCGCTCTGCTGATTGGTTGCGGCCGTGACCAATCACCATTATTGTCGCCAAATTTAAATACCACTCTGCTGATTGTTTGCGGCTGGCGGTCGTGACCAATCAACATTATTGCCGCCAAATTTAAACCCCGCTCTTCTGATGGGTCGCGTTCGCTGGCCACGACCAATCAGCATTATTGGCGCCAAATTTAAACCCCGCTCTGCTGATTAGTCGCGACCGCCGGCCGTGACCAATCTGCGATATAGGTGCCAAATTTTAACACCGCTTTGCTGATTGGTTGCGGTTGCCAGCCTCGACCAATTAGCGATATAGGCGCCAAATTTTAACACCGCTTTGCTGATTGGTCGCGGTTGCCGGCCTCAACCAATCAGCGATTTTGGCGCCAAATGTAAACACCGCTCTGCTGCTTGCGCCCGGTCGGCCGCATACCTATTCTAGAATACCCGATGCATTAGAATCGGGCCACCATCTAGTTAACAAATAACAATTCACATTACAAACAGGTTGGAAAGTCAAAAATTACAAAAACCAAACTAGAATTGGAAACAGTCATTGCGGCACTTAGTCTTTACACCACAATCCTGGTAACTGTAATTTGGCTGGTGGGAACCGCATCAACCCACTTTGTGTATCGTCCCTGGGCATGGCTTCAGGGCACTCTTTCAGTGGGCCTGGTCTTCAGCAACGCCTGCGGTTTATTTTCAAGGCCATTTACTAACTATTTTCAATATTGTCCTGACCACACCTGGTCCTGTGGTCCAATTGTCCATAAATTCAACAAATATACGTATCCAAGACTATTTAACGGGTACAACTATATACAACATACACTTTAGTTCTCTTATACTTTATACTTTAGTTTCTCCAGCGAGCAGGGAGCTGACCTTTTGAACTCCTGGTCGATCTACATAGTACGTTAGTTGTCACTGCCCTACCCTGGTCCCTAGTGTCTACCCCTCATGTGGTGGATTGAGTGTGAACTACACAACAGGTATTCTGAGGTAACACCGGTAGGCTGGGTAATCTCCTACGAATTCTTTGGCTCACCCTGGGTACGACAGGTTCACTGCTAGCAGAGGGTCGATTCTCCTGGTCTGCTGATGATGAAACTTCTGTCTCTGGGGCCGACTGGTCTACCAGATGTTCTGGAGCCTCTGCAGCTTCCTGTGAGGCCGCTTGGAGAAAGGTCAGGACCGGTACCACAATCGCTTTGTTCACCTGCGTCCAAGACCGGAGAAATTCTCCGAGGACTGTCTGGACCGTTTCCTCCACTTCTTCTGTGGGCTGAGGGCTGTCTTAATCTTCTTTGTGTTTCAACTGTTCGGACACATCTTCAAGTGAGACTGCCGCTGAAGTTTCCCCTACATCTTTGCTGATAAGGCACACTTTGGTGTTGTCGTAATTCGAGGGTAGGACGGTGTAGGGCTCAACCTCCCACTGGGCATCTAACTTGTGGACTCGTCTCTTCCTCTTAAGTACCTGTCCTCCAGGTGATAAGGGAACGGCATGTGCGTGCTTATTGTAAGTCTTCTCTTGCTTCTTTCTCGCCTGGGACAAAATTCTCTCAACACACTCTTGCACCTTGCGGTATTGTTGCTGCAGCTCGGTATCCCAATCCACATCTGGTGATGTTGTCTCTGGTGTCAAGACTTCCATGTCCAAGTCAATGGGTAGCTTACCAGGTCTTGCTCTCATCAGGTAAACGGGTGTACAGTTGGTGGAGTACACCGGGATGTGGTTATACAGGTCCACCAAATCTGGTAACTTCTCTGGCCACAGGCTGCGCTCTTCAAGGGGCAACGTCTTCAACAAGTCTATCACCACCTGGTTCATCTTTTCATACAACCCGTTGGTCTGGGGATGATACGGCGTCGTCCTTATTTTCTTTCAGCCATACAAGTTACAGAATTCCTGGAACACCACTGCTTCAAAGGCTGGACCTTGGTTGGTAAGCACCCGTTCAGGGTAACCGTGCAGGCGACAAAAGTGCTGTTGGAGCGCTTTGGCTGCCGTCTGGTCTTTTACTGGCACTACTACCAGGAACTGGGAGTAGTGGTGTACTATGGTTAGAGCGTAGACATAGCCTGACCTGCTTGGGGCTAGCTTCATGTGGTCCAAGGCTATCAGTTCTAGTGGCTGTTTGGTGATCATGGGCTGCAAGGGAGCCCTCTGGCTGTCACGGTCTTTTTGTCTCAGGTTGCATGGACCACATTCTCAACACCATCTCTCGATTGCTTTCCTCATGCCAGCCCAGTAGAATCGCTCACGTATCAGGACTTCCAACTTCTTACACCCGAAGTGTCCTGCTCCATCATGGTATGCTTCTAAGACCATTGACGCATCCCGCCTCGGGACTACCACCTGCCAGACCAGTTTATGTGTCCGGGAGTTGATGCTTCTGACTCGCCCCCTGGGCCGTGGGGCACTCGGATCAGGGCAGTAGGGAATGATGGGGGTAGTAGTGGCAACCCGGTTCCATGGCTCAGGGTGGTCAGACCAATGGTAGTCTGGTACGTGCTGTTGGTATGTTCGACTACGCCACCCGTGGATTGCGGTCAGTGCGGACCGCCGCTGCCAGGCAGACCGCTGGGGCTGATGATGTATGCAGCTGGGATAGTGTGACTCCCCACGGGAAGAGTGCGGCCCCAGGGCAGTATGATGGAAGATGGGGGTGATGGTGACGAGAGTCCCAGTGCCGTTAGTGTTGGAGGAGCAAGGAGCACACAGACAACAGGTTGCAGTCCAGGGTCTTTACTAGAACAGGTAAACTGACCCACACACAGTCCCGGCTAGGAGGGGACCTGGATGCCTAAGAGCAACTGGGAGATTGGCCCTGGTCAGGGTGAGGGTGTAGGCCTACCATGCTTTCTGCGCTCCTTCTGGCTATCTCCTCCTTATAGGGTAATAGCCCACGTTTCCGAGCTCTCCGTGTATTCTCGCCTGTATGGCCTGCAACGTGGGTTCCTTTCTGCTCCCGGCCTGGTACAGCTTTTCTGGTCCCTTCTGTTGTGGCAGGGCCTCCAGGCTTCTTAGGCCAAGGAATATACAATCCCCTGCGGACTGGTTATCTGCTGGAGGATGTGGAAACCTCCCAGCCTCAGACACCAAAGTCTGGTAAATTAAGTCCTTTATCTGCCAAGACAGGCTCACTTCGCCTCTTGTCTCTGGCTTGTGGCTCTACTCCTGCCACACTTCCTCTTAGGTGCAATGCAACTTTCTGTCCCTGCTCTGCTCTGGGACAAGTCTCAGTCCTGAGACAGGTCGTCCAGTTCTCTCTAACCGTGCCCCCAGTTCCAGCTTTTATAGGGGCAGCCAGCTCCCCCTACTGGCCTGCGACAGGAGGTATTGCATGCTAATGTTCCCCTGACTAGAGAACCTCCCCCTTGCTCTCAGACACAGCTTTATTAGATTTTGTGGCATCCAGGCCAGGGTGACACACTTCTTCGACACAGCTTTTCTTCATAGATGAACAGTTTGCCCTTCTCCTTCCACAACTGTTGGGTCTCATGTGGAGCATCTGGATCAGGGTATGAGTCAGCTTGCGTCTGCAACTCCTTGACTAGGCGGACAGCCGGGTCGCTATCCTGCGTTTCTGCCCATCCATGGTGGGGCAATGGGTTGAACGTGGCCTCTCTGCTGGCAGAGTGCTTGTCCCTTACACAGTGGGAGCACTGTGTCACCCCATGACGATGGAAAGTGGGTATCTCTATCTCCTCCAGCTCTTCTGGGTCTTCTCCCCCATCTGGCAAGTTGGGCATCCTGGACAGCGCATCAGCATTTGTAGTTTTATGCCCCGCCCGATACTTCATGGTAAACTCGTAGTTAGACAGTCGGGCCATCCATCGTTGCTCTAGGGCACCAAGCTTCGCAGTCTCCAGGTGCGTCAGCAGGTTGTTATCTGTGAAGACTGTAAATTTGGTGGAGGCGAGATAGTGCTTGAAGCGCTCTGTTACAGCCCAGACTATGGTGAGAAACTCCAACTTGAAGGAACTGTAGTTGTCGGGGTTCCTTTCCGTGGGCCAGAGCTTCCTGCTGGCGTAGGCAATCACTCTCTCTCTGCCTTGCTGTACCTGGGACAGCACCGCTCTCAATCCCACGTTGCTGGCATCAGTATGAAGTATAAAGGGTTGGCCATAGTCGGGGCAGGCCAGGACTTCATCTCCAGTAAGAGCCATTTTCAGTCGAATGAAAGATTCATCTTCTGGTTTACCCCATTTGAACGGAGGTTTCGGGTTCTTGGCCTTCTTGGACTGGCCCACTAAGAGGTCCTGCATGGGTGCAGCTAACTTGGTGAAACCCTTGATGAATCTCCTGTAGTAGCCTACCAGCCCGAGGAACTGCCGCACTTCCTTGATAGTGGAGGGTCTTGGCCAGTCCTTGATTACGGTGACTTTTTCAGGGTCTGGCGCTACACCTTCGGCGCTTACCACATGACCTAGGTACTGCACCTTGGGCTTCAACAGGTGGCATTTGGACAGCTTTACCTTCAGGCCAATACCAGATAGAGCTTCAAACACCTCGGCCAGGTGCTCCAGGTGGTCTTCATATGTCTTCGAGTAGACAATTACGTCATCCAGGTACAGCAGGACAGTTTCGAAGTTCTTGTGTCGTAGGCAGCACTCCATTAACCGCTGGAAGGTTCCTGGGGCGTTGCAGAACCCGAATGGCATGCAGTTGAACTCGCTGAGGCCCATTGGTGTTGTAAACGCGGTCTTTTCTTTGTCCGCCTCTGCCACAGGAACCTGCCAGTACCCACTGGTGAGATCCAAAGTGGATAAATAATTAGCAGATCTTAATACAGCTAGTGACTCCTCAATTCTGGGTAATGGGTAGGCATCCTTATGTCTAATGCGGTTAATCTTCCTGTAGTCGACACACATCCTCATTTTACCATCCTTCTTTCTATCGAGAACTAATGGAGCTGCCCAGGGGCTAAAACTATCCCTTATCACCCCAGCCTCCTTCATCTCCCGTAACATCCCTTTGGCACATAGATAGTGAGCTGGGGGTTCAGGCCGGTACCTCTCTTTAATGGGCGGATGATCTCCCGTGGGGATATGATGTTGAACCCATTTTACCTGCCCAGAGTCTAGTGGGTGTTTGCTGAAGACTCGCTGATATTCTTGGACCACCCGGTATACTCCATGCTTTCGGTGCAAAGGGGTGGAGTCAGTGCCCACTTGTAGCTTCTGACACTAATCCTCCATCTGCAACTTGGAGCCATTGTCCTCCGCCGGTTTGGACGGAAGTAAGGGTTCCACTGTCTTTATTGAGTTGTTACTGACAGTGAACAGCTTAGCAAGGGTAGCATACCGGGGTAAATGGACCTCTTTCTCCCCACAATTCAGGATGCGTATCGGTACCCTCCCCTTGTGGACATCGACCACCCCCCTGGCTGTCAAGATGGTGGGCCTACTGACAGAGTACACGGGTTCTACCACGGCCTGATAATCTTGACCCCTGAGACCAATTGCTGCTCGACACCATATCAACATTTCGCTCCTAGGGGGCATTGCAATGGGGAACGGATCACTCATCCTGACACTGCCAATTTTCCCTCCAGACAGCTCTACCTGTTGTCTTTTCATCAGGGCTCTGATCTCCTTCTGCAGGACTCACTGCTGACAGGAACTGGCAGTCTCTACGACCTGCTGCAGCAAAGCAATAATTTCTCCAAGACAATTTTCTATCACATTAGTGCCTAAGATTATCATGGGATGACTTTCTCGGCGATCAATATCAACAAAAATCATTCCTTGTGATGGCAATTCTACTTTGCCAACTTTTATGGTCACCTCTTTATACCCCACATGAGGCAAGGGCTGACCATTGCTGGCATAGATACTAAGATGTTCATCTGGACTGTGGGTAATGTCTGAATCAGTCCAGTATTTTTATAAAGGATATATGGTATCGTTGTCACCTGGGACCCAGTGCCCAGCAAAACGTTCATTGGGATGCCATCAAGCAAGACAAGTAGGACCGGGCATCCTCCCACATACTTGTCTAGCCAGCTTTGTGGGCTTGGTCGTCTTACTCCTGGGGATTGGCTCTCTGCCCCAGGGATTGCTCGTTTTAAACCGAGAATCTTGCAAAGTGCCCTTTTGACAGCAGCGGCAGATGGGTTGTCCGTCCTGGTCGCAGCGATCACTGTTCCTCCCTCTGATCGGTGGAATTCTCTTCTGTCGTCGCCACGAGACGTCATCTGGACTGGAAGCCAGCTGGATCCTTTCCTTGGGGGACACTTGAATGGCCTGCACGGTTTTGGTTAACGCAGCCACACTTTTGGTCAGCTCCTGGACCTGAAGGCGCAGGTCGGCAGACGGGTCATTGTCCAGAGTCTGCGCGTCAGCTTCCACAGGTTCTGGGGGAAAGGACGCCACCTCCTGGTGGTATGTGGTAGCGGGGTGCCGGAGGGATGCAGCGCCTCCTGGTGTTGATTTCCGCAGCACCCGGATGGCTCTGTCTTTAAACTGCGCAAAGTCCAGATCAGGGTTTTGCAGAGCCATAATGCGCAGCTGTGTCCTGTAAGTGTAGCACCCTGAGGATTCGGCTGCTACAGGGGTATTGCACCTCAACCCAGAGGTGTGATATTCCACTCCCGGGTAAGGATGGAGTGTGGACCTGAGCTCGGTAGGCTGCATGCACTACACACATCCCATTTCCGAGGAGCAGACCGACGGTACTCCCACTTAGAAATGTGCAGGTACGACCGAGTCTGTTCCTGGCTGGAGTGGGAGGGGGGGGTGGTACATCCCAAGTAGTGTAGGGGCAGATAGGGGGAGCAGCCTGGGTAAAGATAGGAGCTCATTGGGTGCTGGTCACCTGAGCTCACACATAGAGGGAGTATTTAAGGTGGGCACCATCTTAGAACAGGGTCAGTCTTTGCAGAGGAGTCAGTCTGTCAGCCTTTGCAGAGAAGTCAGAGGAAGAGGAGCAGAGCAGCCCCAGAGAGAGAGAGAGGAGAAAGCAAGAGAGACCCAGAGGGGGAAGCAGAAGAGAGGACTCTGAGACCCCAAATCCAATCCACGGGTGAAGAGTCGGCATCAGGGTACCGGAACCCAAGCTGGTGGGGGCAAAAACACACCCCAGCCAGAGACCGGAGGCCGTGGGCAGCGTCTGCCACGGCCACCCACCACATCCACCCCGAAGGCATACCACGTGGAGGGTCAGGGAACCCAAGGCCAAGGGTCTCCCAACAGAAGGCCCGAGGGAGCTGGACCTGGGTGGATCAATAGTGGGGACGGCCAGAGAAAGGACAGAAGGAGAGCTCAGGGTCACGCTCCGGACTCGCTTGGGGGTTGGCTGGATCCAGGACCTGGTGGATGCAGCACGGCTCGGGAGGTCACTTGAAGCTGGAGTGACCGGAACATCAGCAGTGAGTAAATACCCTTAACTGCATAACCCGACTCTGTCTTCCTTTAACATCTATGCTGCACCACCACAACCCCCATCCTCTGCACCTGACCCCCTGAGGCTATACCCCACCCGTTGGGGGTTATACCATCAAAAGCTGCACCTACACCATCAGCCTCAGCGGACCCTGCTGCAGCGGCGGCCATAGTGACCGCAATACAACGGGTGGCGTAGTCGACAATAAAGAACTTAATAACATCTGTAGGACTGCCACATACAACTGAGTTTGACACCCTGGGCACGGACCGGGTCACAGCCACTCGGAAGACTACAACCCCCATCTGATCCGGCTCCGGATATTCCCACTAAAGAATATGGCCCAGGGGGCGCGTCAACTTTGGCGTAGTCGGCAGGATTACGTGCCCACAACAACCGGGTACTGCGTGCCTGAAGAAAAGAACGAGTTTACCTCAAAAAGAAGTCTCCTGCCGGTTCCGGAGGGTCCCCGCCATCGGACTCCATCACAGATCGATTCCAGCCGGTTGTCCGCCATTAACAGCGTTTTCCCGCCATCTGCAGAGTTTCCCGCCACTGGGAAGCGATTCCCGCCATTTCCAAAGGTTTCCCGCCTTGGAAGAGCGGACGCCATTATGGGCGTGCCAGAGGGTGGCGAGAGGCCACCTCCCATCGTGGGCCAGGACCGAAAATGGCGCCAAAAGTGGAAACCGCCCCCACCAACAGAGACTGTGATGCTAGAGGTGTCTGTCAGCGTGAAAGAACAGCCCCTGGAGCTGACAGTCACCAAGTGGCCCCGGGACCGCCCTCGAAGTAGGAGGAGACGAAAGGAGAGAACAAAGATGGGTGCCGCTTGGAGCAGTCTAGAGCGAGCGCACCCGGAGGCAAGAAGCCTGGAGAAGAATATCGGAGGAGCTTACCCGGAGATGGCGAGAAAGCAGAGCAGCACCGGCCCGTTGGCCAGGAGCCTGCTAGAAACCGAGGAGGGAGAGCAGAGCAGCACCGGCCCGCTGGCCAGGAGCCTGCTGGAGACGACTGTAGGAGAGCAGAGCAGCACCGACCCGTTGGTCAGGAGCCTGCTGGAAACAACGACCCCACTAGGCCTAGTGGAGGTCCTAGCACAGCTCCCCCGAGACCGGGAGTGTGCACAGACCGCTCTGGAGGGCCTCGCAAGGAGGATGGCCCGGGTGCAGCGAGAGACGTTGGCGGAGTGGAGCCGTGAGATGGCCCAGCAGACCGAGACCTGTCAGCGGAGCACGCCACCCGAGATGAGGAGACAGACCGCCTCTGAGGATGGCGCGGGAGGATTGAAGGCCGGAGACGGCGCCGAGAAGGGAGCCGAACGAGTGGAGGCAGGTAAAGGGGACGTCTATACCCCAAACCGGGAAACCGCGTACCTGCCCCAGCTCCCCGTCGCAGAGCCCGAAGTCTATCCTGCCGTGCCCGTCGCTGCAACGTCACCGCCGCAGACTAGGCCTCAAACGGGAGCCGCGACCCCTGTGACGTCACACGCCTCGACCCCGAGCGTGACCAAGCAGGAAGTACCACCAGCCTGGTCGCAAGGCCTAGTACCCCCGGGCGCCGCAATACCAACAGCGCCCCCTACCTCCGCGGAGCCCCCGGCCTGGTCGCAGGGCCAAGTAGCCCAGGGCGCCGCAGTCCTTACGGTGCCCTTTACCTTCCAGATACCCCAGGCCTGGCCGCAAGGCCCGGGCAACCCGGGCGCTAACACCACCGCGCCCATAAGACCAAGAGTGCCGCATCTGGGAGAGGACCTGTACGCCCAGCACACGTGCCCGGATGGGCAGCCATTTATATGGCCACCGGAGTTCCACCATCCCCGACTCCGGAGAGAGAGACCCCTGGATGAACCCCTGATCCCGGCTCCAAAGCCCGTGAAGAGGATCTCGCCCCCGCTAGCAGAAGCGCAGTTTGAGTGGGACCCCACCGGAGAAGACCTCATGGGGTTCACTCAGGAGACTCGGGCAGCTGCAGCGGAGCGTGCTGAGTGCTGCCGCCAACAGCTCGAGGACTTTGAGAGGGAGCGGAGAGAGAGGCGGGTCCGGGAACAGCAAGCTCAAATAAGGAGCGCGGAGCAGAAGAGCCGGGCCAGGAGAGACCCCCGTGCAGCGCATAGTCCCCGCACCACCGGGACTGTGATAAAGTTTAACCTGCAGCATGGGTGGGGCTTCATCTGAGACCACCACACCCTAGGCGACGTCTTCGTGACCAGGAGAGACGTTGAGTCCCACCTACCGGAGGGACACAGAGGTCGTGACCTTTACATCGGGGACGAGGACACCTTCACCCGGCACAAGTGTGTCAAAGGACCCTACGCCCTCCATGTGCATCGCCTGACGGAGGAGGAGCTGCGGTGTGAGGAAGAGCAAGAGGACCCGGACGGGTCTGAAGCCAAAGGTAACCATAAAGCAAGAGCAGGAGGACGCCGTCGCTAAGGACAGCGAAGCAGAAGCTGTATATAGTTGCCCGTCGGGGCACAGTAAACTGAAACCGTGAAACTGAAACAGTAAACTGAAACTGAAACTGTTGCTGTTGCTAATATAGTCCCCGTTGGGACCAGCATGTGTGAACTGTTACCCGTATTTCCCTAAATCCCACTGACCGAGGACTGAGAGCGGTCATTCCTCCCTAATACCTGGCCGAGGACTGAGAGCGGCCACTACCCCTTGTAAATAGTTGCGCGTCCTAAAGCGCCCCCTACCGGTTTTATAGGAAAACCAGTTTTCCAGAGAGACTGTCGCACTTTACCCGGTCACACGTTGCACAGTGACCGGAGGAGGAGCCAGAGGCGACGAGAATGTTTTATATGAAAAGTTTTATGCTAATATATGTTGTTTTATATGTTTTATATGTTTATGAAAAAAAAAAATTTGTATGTTTTGGTGTTGTTTATGTCTTACAGCCCGAGGACGTGCTGTGATTTACCAGGGGGGAATGTAGCACCCTGAGGATTCGGCTGCTACAGGGGTATTGCACCTCAACCCAGAGGTGTGATATTCCACTCCCGGGTAAGGATGGAGTGTGGACCTGAGCTCGGTAGGCTGCATGCACTACACACATCCCATTTCCGAGGAGCAGACCGACGGTACTCCCACTTAGAAATGTGCAGGTACGACCGAGTCTGTTCCTGGCTGGAGTGGGAGGGGGGGGGTGGTACATCCCAAGTAGTGTAGGGGCAGATAGGGGGAGCAGCCTGGGTAAAGATAGGAGCTCATTGGGTGCTGGTCACCTGAGCTCACACATAGAGGGAGTATTTAAGGTGGGCACCATCTTAGAACAGGGTCAGTCTTTGCAGAGGAGTCAGTCTGTCAGCCTTTGCAGAGAAGTCAGAGGAAGAGGAGCAGAGCAGCCCCAGAGAGAGAGAGAGGAGAAAGCAAGAGAGACCCAGAGGGGGAAGCAGAAGAGAGGACTCTGAGACCCCAAATCCAATCCACGGGTGAAGAGTCGGCATCAGGGTACCGGAACCCAAGCTGGTGGGGGCAAAAACACACCCCAGCCAGAGACCGGAGGCCGTGGGCAGCGTCTGCCACGGCCACCCACCACATCCACCCCGAAGGCATACCACGTGGAGGGTCAGGGAACCCAAGGCCAAGGGTCTCTCAACAGAAGGCCCGAGGGAGCTGGACCTGGGTGGATCAATAGTGGGGACGGCCAGAGAAAGGACAGAAGGAGAGCTCAGGGTCACGCTCCGGACTCGCTTGGGGGTTGGCTGGATCCAGGACCTGGTGGATGCAGCACGGCTCGGGAGGTCACTTGAAGCTGGAGTGACCGGAACATCAGCAGTGAGTAAATACCCTTAACTGCATAACCCGACTCTGTCTTCCTTTAACATCTATGCTGCACCACCACAACCCCCATCCTCTGCACCTGACCCCCTGAGGCTATACCCCACCCGTTGGGGGTTATACCATCAAAAGCTGCACCTACACCATCAGCCTCAGCGGACCCTGCTGCAGCGGCGGCCATAGTGACCCCAATACAACGGGTGGCGTAGTCGACAATAAAGAACTTAATAACATCTGTAGGACTGCCACATACAACTGAGTTTGACACCCTGGGCACGGACCGGGTCACAGCCACTCGGAAGACTACAACCCCCATCTGATCCGGCTCCGGATATTCCCACTAAAGAATATGGCCCAGGGGGCGCGTCATAAGCGCTGGACAGGAGCCCCTCAATAAACTGCTCAGTTAGCAATCTGTCCTCATCATGCACACTGTCAGGGTCTACCTGTTTTATGGCCTGCAGCGCCTCCTGCAGGTTTAGAGCATAGTCCCGTACACTGTCCTGCACCCTTTGTTTGCACCCGTAAAATTTCATTTTAATTTCTGATGTGGGTGCCAAAGGTATCCTTCAATCGGGCCAGTATTTCTTTTACAGTGCCTTTGTCTCTGCCCAGCCAGGACTTCACCTCTCTCTCAGCTGCACCGATCAGCTGGCCTATGAGGATGCTGACATTTTGCTCCTCAGACAGGGGGTATACTTTAAACAAACTGCGCAGTCTCTCCTCAGAGTTGTTCAGGGTGTGCGACTCCCCTGAGTACTGGGGCAACCACGCCGCCCCCGATATATATGGCATTGATAACAGCATCACTGGCAGCGGTCGCGCCTGCGGCTGAACCCTCCTCCATGTTGGGCATCTTCCTCCTCCCCTTAGTGAACCTCAGCCAGGACCTGGGCATCTGCTGACGTACCAGTATGCTGCTCTGCAGGTGGAGGGATCTCTTACCCGGCGGTTCCAGATTGGGGCTTCTTTCTTCCCCCTCGGCGGGCTGCAAACCACATGATAACACAGTTCAATAAAGTCTTTGGCACACATGACCCGGTTATACTGGGCTTCGTGAATCCTGTTCGTGACGCCAAGATGACGTGCCCCCTGGGCAGCGGGGTACCCGGTGCCGGGCCCGTAAATGCTGGGGGATGTCACAGTGGCGGTGACCCGGTCCGTGACCCAGGCCGGTCAATAAAAAGGGGTTATTGATAGGGTATTTATGGTGATTGTATAAAGTTCGTGACAGCACCTGCGGTATGCGGCTAAGGGAGCCGCCGCTGCGGAGCAGGTCCTCTGGAGCTGATGTTACTGCAGCAGGGATGGTGTGATTCTCCACAGGTAGAGCTTAGCTCCAGGGCAGTGTAGATGTTATGGGTTATGTTGGGTGTTGTAGTGCAGGGGTTGATGGCGCAGCAATAATCAGTCCACAACTTAATGGCGGTCTCCTCTTATCTTTACTGGTGGTGATTAGACACGCTGGGACTAGGGTACTGGCTAGAAGTGGAAGTCCGGGCAGCCTGGAAGCAAGTAAAGAATCCTCCTTGTCAGGTGAAGTTGGAGGCCTTCCCTTTCCACTAAACTCTTTGGCCCTGCTGCTTGTAGCTGTGCGGTGGCCCTCGTCCCTGAGTGCAACGTTTCTGTGCTCACCCGTATGGCAGGCAGCTCGGGCCTTGCTGGTGCGTCGCTTCCACTTGGTGGTGCAGTAATAGAACTTTTGAAAAGGGGTCCTGTAATATCTATGTGTGCCTCTGCTCAGGGGCATTATTATAAGGAGGCAAAATGGGGAATCATTATCTTTATAGGGAGAGCACGGGAGGCATTATTATTATTATTATTATTATTATTATTAGAATGCATAGGTGTGTTTGTATTATAAGAAGGTTTGGGGTAATTATTATAATGGTTCAAGGGCAATTATGCTTAGGCACAGGAGACATTATTACTATAGGGTGTTATATAACTGTAAGGAGGCACAGGGGAGCATTATTACTATGAGGAAATACTGAGGGAACATTATTATGTGTGGACACAAAAGGGGAGTAATATAGGGCATAGAGGGGGCATTATTACTGTCTATGGCACTGTTAATAAGACTATATGGTTTGTGTAGAGGTGGGAGAATGTGCGGAGAGGGCTGGAAAAGCAGTAAATCAACAATGTTTCTTGTGACATTTTGCAGGGATGAGTTATGAATGGAAGAAGTCATCACGACGGTCTGGGCTGAATAAAAAAGAAAAGTAAAAATGAATGACAATAATCAGCGAGAACATAACTGGTGAGAACCTGTAAAGCATACACATATGGTCTGCAGAGCACTAATGTAGGACTGTGATTACTAATATGTGGTCATCGTATCATGGTAATATAAGTCCCAGTACTGTGGTTTTGGTTACTGATTAGTATTGCAGTATTATCACCACTGTATATATGGTGATATTTGTTTGTAATATTGCAATATCACTATAATTATTAAATCTTATATAGTGGTATTATTGTAAATATAGGTAGTACTCTTGGTTTCCTGCCAGCAGGGTACTATAAGTTAATAGAGACCCCAATCTAGGAAAGGGGACAAGTACAGCATAGGCCTGTGTGCTTTGAAATGTCAGAGCTGAATTTTAGTCCTAGTCTGTCCCTGGCTGTAACCCTTCACATTTTAGAGTTCCAGCAGAGGGAGGAGTTAGGTCTGATGAACTGTGAGCACTGCAGCCCATCAACGGCCAATAATTGTCTGCAGCGCTCACGTGACAAACAACGTTGCGAGATCAGTGTAGTACACAGTGCTCAAAGCAGAAGAGTGGCGCTGGTATGGGAGGTAAATATACTTATTGTTATCCTATTAATATAAAGTGTCTCTATCAGTGGTCGCCTAGCAGTACTAAAAATTTCGACCACGGACAGGCTTAGTGCAAGACACTCCGCTTACCAGATCCCAGGGGTTGTCTTTCACTGTTTATCCCCTGTACAGGAATCTGAACTTGCACAGGGGCCACTGGACTGAAGCCACGGAGTTAGCTGCTGGCCGGTGGTGCAGGCTGACAGAAGTGTTCAGTTCCTCTAGTACCAAGCTGTGCTGATCGTGCAAGTCCTGTGCTGGGCTCCACTTCCACTGGGTTCAAATCCAGCAATCAAACGAATGCCACTCTCATCGCAGGTCAACCGAAGGAATGATTTGCGTCTGGTTGTTCTGGGGGGCGGCTGCCATTTTCCTTTGCTGGTGTGTTAGTGTCTGAGCACAGCACTTACACACTGCAAACACGGCAACCCCTGGGTACATGAGACTGCGGCCGGTGTCCCACCACAACTCCTACACTGTGGCTGCCTCCCCCTGTGCCCAGGGCATGCCCCCTGGGCTCCATGGAAGGAATACTTTGTCATCAGTGGCTTGTATATGTATTTCAAAGGTTTAACATTTTGTGTTGATATTTTTCTACAGAAATATTTATATACTTTGTCATTGTAACCTGTATATATTTCAAAGGGTTAACCTTTTTTAGGCTCCATAGGCTATTCCTTTTCCTTCTCCTTCCCTCCCTCTCCCCTTTCTCCAGGGCTATTAGATATAAATTCCTCATTCTCTTGGACATGCTTTTTCAGGACTAAGAGCTAATAGCTCGAAACGCGTAGACCCGGTGTCTTTTCTTCCCTTCATGTAGTTTTAATTCTACCCCTGGTTTTTAATGTATCAAATGTGATGTTTTAATTTATACCCTTTTGGATTTTTCCTGAGGTTGCTGGATTTTTTTTCCGTCATCCTTCTGACGCGCCCCTGGGCCTGTGCTGAGTAGCGTTGCGCACGCGGGGGCCTACCCGGAGCCGGATCTGATAGGGGTAGTAGTTTCGTGGCGGTGACCCGGTCCGTGCCCAGGGAGTCAAACTAAGTGGCGGTGCTTGTCAGAAGCTGTTATATTGCTCGACTACGCCACCCGTTGAATGCGGTCATGAGACCGCCGCTGCAGGGCAGACCGCTGAGGCCGGTGGTACGGTTGTGCAGCGGGGATGGTATAACCCCCAACGGGAGGGGTATGGCCTCAGGGCAGCGGACGTGGATGATGAAACACTCAGAAACGGTGCGGTGTAGTTCAGGGTCTTTACTGGTGGCAAAGGTAGACCCTCCCGGAGTACTGGCTAGCGATCGGGGCCTGGTCAGTCCGTGAGCAGATGGAATCTCCCCTTGCCAGGTGGAGTTGTAGGCCTCCCCAACTAATCGTACTCTTCTGGCTACCTTGCTAGAGGCTGATAAAAGTAGCCCACGTCCCTGAGTGTACCGTGTGGTGCTCACCCGTATGGCCGGTGACTCGGGGCCTTCTGGTAGCTTCCGCTCCACGACGGCGGTGCTGGTCCCTTGCGTGTGACCGTGCCTTCGGGTTTCTTGGCCAGAGGACCTGAAATCCCCTGCCGGGCGGTTTCTGCTGCTGGGTAAGAATTAGTCCCCACAGCCTCGGACTCCGGGTCCGGTAAGAACTCTTCAACCAGGGCGAGCTCTACAGCTTCCAGCCCCTGATTCCTTTTAGCACTGCTCCCACTGAGCTCCTGATCTTTCTTTCCTATAGCCGCTCCTCTCCAGACCAGACTATGTCTCTGTCTGGGACTCCTCTTCTTCTCTTTCTCCCTAACCCTGCCTCAGCCCTAGTTTTATATAGGGGAAGTCCTTCCCCTCCCAGGACTGGGCAGGAGGTGTGGCATGCATAGGATTCCTGACCAGGAGACCTCCCACCTGCTCTCAGACGTAATATTGCTATTACTGTGGAAACCAGACCCCTGGGGTGCCACATTCCCCCCTAGTAAAATTTAGTACTCCGGGACTAAACATATTTTTGTAAACAAAACAAGTTATAAACAGAAACAGCATAACAAAGAAAAACACATTATGATGGTCACGGCGTGTCCGCAACCGGGTGCAGTTTTTTGAAGAAAACAAGGGTGTCCATTTCACCAAGGAACAGGGAGCCGTAACCAGGTAGGGGTCTGTCCTACCCCGAGTCTTTAACAGTCTTAGTCCTTTCCTGGGTTACGCTCCAAACATATATACAAAGGATTCCGGATAATCCATTAAAGACACCTATGAAATAACTAGAGATACATAATTATTTACAAGCAACAATAAACAGATAAATACATATAAAACAGTCTAAACACTTTAGATCCTCCAACGTACGGGCAACTGGCCTCTAGTGGCTCTAGTGGACCTACGGAGCTTACTGACTGGTCCTGAGCTACAAGGTGTAGGAGCTGTCAAAGGTAAACTGGGCAGCTGTCTACGGGCTCTTTGGCTCACTAGGGGTACGGCAGGCTCACTATAAGCAGAGGATTGATCCTCCTGGTCTGCTTGTGTGGGGTCTTCTGCCTCCTGGACCGGCTGCTCTTCCAGCTCTACCTGTTTCTCCATAGGCACTTGGGATGCTGGTTGGAGGAAGGTGAGGACGGGTACCACAACAGCGCCATTTACTTGAGTCCAAGACCGAGGGAAGTCTCCGAGTACAGTACTGACCATCTCCTCCCTTCCCTCTACGGGTTGAGGATTTTCTTGATCTTCTTCAGGGTTTCGTAACTGCTCGGGACACTTCTTCAGATGATCTCGGGATACAATGGCTGTGGTTTCTCCTCCGTCCTTACTGATTGTGCAGACTTTCGGGTTCTCATGGCTTGAGGGTAGTACGGTGTACGGGTCCTTCTCCCACTGGTCGTCCAACTTGTGGAGCCGTCTCTTCCTCTTCAAGACCTGCTCTCCAGGTACCAGGGGAACAGCGGGAGCATATTGGTTGTAAGTCTTCTCCTGTCTTTCTCTAGCTTGACAGAGACTTCGCTCCACGCTCTCCTGTACTTTCCGGTACTGCTGCTGCCTTTCTGTGTCCCAGTCTGCTTCTGGTGAAGTGTCCACGGGTGTCAGGACTCCCATCTCCAGATCAACAGGGAGCTTACCAGGTCTTGCTCTCATTAGGTAAGCCGGGGTACAGTTGGTAGAACCTACCGGGATGTGGTTGTATAGGTCCACCAGATCAGGCAGTTTCTCAGGCCACAGATTGCGTTCTTCCAGGGGCAATGTTTTCAGAAGGTCTATCACCACCTGGTTCATTTTCTCACAGAGTCCATTGGTTTGCGGATGATAGGGTGTTGTTCTTATCTTCCGGCAGCCATACAGAGTGCAGAACTCCTGGAAGACTTCCGCTTCAAAGGCAGGTCCTTGGTCCGTCAGCACCTGCTCTGGGTATCCGTGTGGACGGCAGAAGTGCTGCTGGAAGGCTCTAGCTGCTGTTTGAGCCGTTAAGTCCTTAACGGGGACGACAACCAAGAACCGGGAGTAGTGATCCACGATGGTTAACGCATAGACGTAGCCACTTCTGCTGGGGGTCAGTTTTACATGATCCAAGGCTACCAGTTCCAACGGCTGCCTGGTGACGATGGACTGCAGGGGAGTCTTCTGGCTGGCACGGTCCTTCCTTCTTAAGCTGCATGGGCCACAGTCTCTGAACCACCTCTCGATGGTTCCCCTCATGCCTACCCAGTGGAACCGCCCGCGCAGCAGGAACTCCAGCTTCTTCCACCTGAAGGGCCCAGCTCCGTCGTGGTATGCCTCCAGTACCATAGCCGCGTCTCTTCTTGGCACCACTACTTGCCAGATCAGTTCATGCGTCCGGGAGTTAACCATTCTGCGGCACAACTTCCCCTTGTAAAGGAACAGTCGACTCTTCTCATTCCACAGTTGCTTGGCCTCCTCCGGAGCGTCTGGGTCAAGGCGGGCATCTGACTGAGTCAGCATCTCCTTCACCAGTCGGACGGCGGGGTCACTGTCTTGCGTTTCCGCCCAGTTGTAATGAGGTAAGGGATTGAACGTAGCGGATTTCTTACTCCTTACACGGTGGGAATACTGGATAGTCCCATGACGGTGGAACGCGGGGAGTTCAACCTCTTCCAGTTCCTCTGGATCTTCCCCTACGTCCGGTAGGTTTGGCATTCTGGACAAGGCATCCGCGTTGGTATTGGAGCGTCCTGCCCGGTACTTGATCGTGAACTCGTAGTTGGACAGGCGGGCCATCCATCTCTGCTCCAGGGCACCGAGTCTTGCCGTATCCAGGTGTGTCAACGGGTTGTTATCCGTGTACACGGTGAACCGGGAAGAGGCGAGGTAGTGCTTAAAGCGTTCGGTGACTGCCCACACCACTGCCAGGAATTCTAGCTTGAATGAGCTGTAATTCTCAGGGTTTCTTTCGGTGGGTCACAGTTTTCGGCTGGCGTAAGCAATTACCCGTTCTTTCCCCTGCTGGATCTGGGACAGTACGGCTCCTAGCCCGATGTTACTTGCGTCGGTGTAGAGGATAAAGGGCTGGCTGTAATCAGGGTACGCCAGGATCTCATACCCCGTGAGGGCCATCTTCAGCTGGCGGAAGGACTCTTCTTCCAACTTCTCCCATCTGAAGGGCGGCTTCTGGTTCTTGGCCTTCCTGGACTGGCCTATCAGGAGGTCCTGCATAGGAGCTGCCTTTTTGGTGAAACCCGGAATGAACCTTCGGTAGTAGCCTACCAACCCGAGGAACTGCCGCACTTCCTTTACGCTGGAGGGGCTTGGCCATTCCTTAATTGCGGTGATCTTATCAGGGTCGGGAGCCACTCTGTCAGCACTCACCACGTGTCCCAGGTACTGCACCCTTGGTTTCAGGAGGTGACACTTGGAGGGTTTCACCTTTAGGCCGTAGGGCTTCGAACACTTCTGCCAGGTGTTTCAGGTGGTCCTCGTAGGTCTTGGAGTAGACGATGACATCGTCCAGGTATAACAGGACCGTCTCGAATTTTCGGTGTCCCAGACAGCATTCCATCAACCGTTGGAAGGTTCCTGGTGCGTTGCAGAGTCCGAACGGCATGCAGGTAAACTCGCTAAGTCCCATCGGGGTGGTGAATGCGGTCTTCTCCCGGTCCGCCTCTGCTACAGGAACCTGCCAGTACCCGCTAGTGAGATCCAAAGTAGAGAAGAAGTTAGCAGATTTTAAAGCAGCCAAAGACTCCTCTATCCTTGGTAAGGGGTACGCATCTTTGTGTGTGATACGGTTGATTTTCCGGTAATCTACACACATTCTCATGGTGTTGTCTTTCTTTTTAACCAAGACTAGTGGAGCTGCCCAGGGGCTACAGCTATCCCTGAGTACCCCAGCCTCCTTCATGTCTCTAAGCATCCCCTTGGCGTGTTGGTAGTGTGCAGGGGGTACGGGTCGGTATCTCTCCTTTATGGGAGGATGGTCTCCCGTGGGGATGTGGTGTTCTACCCCCTTTACTCGCCCGAAGTCTAACGGGTGTTTACTAAACACTCTCTCTTACTCTTGAACCACCCGATAGACTCCCTGTTTCTGGTGTGAGGGAGTGGAGTCAGTACCCAAATGTAGTTGCTGACACCAGTCCTCTATTGTTTTCTTAGAGCCGTTACCTTCCTCTGGTTGAGATGGAGGCAAGGGTTCCACGGCCTGTACAGAATTCTGGTTTATGGTGAACAATTTAGCTAGCGTGGCATACCGGGGCAGATGTACTTCTCTCTTCCCGATGTTTATTATGCGAACGGGCACCCTCCCATGGCGTACATCAACCACCCCCCGTGCTGTCAGAATGGTGGGCCTACTGTCTGAGTAGACGGGTTCTACCATTGCTTGGTAGTCTCTACCTCTTAGACCAATAGCTGCCCGGCACCAAATCATCATTTCACTTTTTGGGGGCATTGCAATAGGGAAAGGGTCACACATTCTCACGCTTCCAATCTCACCACCGGAGAGTTCCACCTGTTGCCGCCGCATCAGTGCCCGGATCTCTTTTTGGAGCACTCGCTGCTGGCCGTAGCTGGCGTTCTTGGCAACCTGCTGTAAAATGAAAATCACCTCTGCAAGACAATTTTCAATCACATTAGTTCCTAGCGTTATCTTTGGGTGACTCTCGCGCTTGTCAATGTCTACAATGATCAGTCCCTGTGCTGCCAGTTCGACTCTACCGATTTTAATGGTTATCTCTTTGAATCCGATCTGTGGCACGGGTTGACCATTGCTGGCGATGATACTCAAGTCGTTGTCAGGGTAGCGGGTTATATCCGAGTCATTCCAGTACTGCTTGAAGAGCACGTACGGGATGGTGGTGACCTGTGACCCGGTGTCAAGTAGGGCACTCATAGGAATGCCATCCAGTACCACAGGCAAGACTGGACGTCCTCCCACATATTTGTCACGCCAGTTCGATGGGCCTGGTGATCTTATTCCTAGGGGTTGGCCCTCTACCCCAGGTTGTGCCAGTTTAAAAGACAGTACCTTGCCATATGTCCGGGTTGATTGCAGCGGCGGCAGATGGGCTGTCCGTCCTCGTTGTATCGGTCGCTGGGTCTTCCTCTGGCCGGTGGGGTCCTCCTTGGTCGACGCCACGGGATGTCCTCCGGTCCGGATGCCAGCTGGATCTTCCCTGGAGCAGAAACCTGTAACGACTGCACAGTTCGGGTTAGCGCAGCAACGCTTTTAGCTAGCTTTTGGACCTGATGGTGCAGGTCTGGAGCCGGGTCATTGTTCAAAGCCTGCGCATCAGCTCCCACAGGCCCTGCCGACAAGGGCGCCGCCTCCTGGTGGTAAGCGGTAGTAGGGCGCCTGTGGGTCACAACGCCACCCGGTGCCGGTTCTCGGAGCACCCGGATGGCTCTGTCCTTGAACTGTGCAAAGTCCAGATGAGGATCCTGTAAGGCCATTGCCCGCAACTGGGTTCGGTGGGCATTGCAATATAGTCCCTCTATAAATTGTTCGGTCAACAGCCTGTCCTCGTTTCCCACGCCGTCAGGGTCGGTCTGCTTAATGGCTCTCAGGGCCTCTTGTAGGTTTAGTGCATAGTCCCTTATATTCTCATGTGCTCGCTGTTTGCACCCGTAGAATCTAAGCTTAATCTCAGCTGAGGTGCGGGTATCAAAGGTGTCCTTCAGCCGGGTTAATATCCCTGCGACAGTCCTCCTCCCAGGTGGCCAGGACTTTACCTCCCTTTGGGCTGCCCCGGTTAGTTGGGCCACCAGGATGCTCACTTTTTGCTCTTCTGTGAGGGGGTACACCTGGAAGAGGCTATCCAGCTTTTCTCTAAAGTCATTCAGGGTATGTGACTCCCCTGAGTACTGGGGTAGCCAGGCTGCTCCCGGGATATAGGGCATAGTGAAAGGCATGACCGCAGCAGCGGTGGCGCTGGCGGTGGCTGCGGCAGTGAAGCTCTCCTCCGTATCCGACATCTTCCTCCCCCCTAGTGGACCGTGGCCTACCTTGCGATGATCCTCTTCCGTAGGCCGCGGCTCCGCAGTGGATCGTCAGGGTCGAGGACCTTCCGTCGCGCTCCTATGACGTCGGCGTCTGCTGGGCTCCTTCCAGGACCTTACGCAACGTCCGGACGTGAGGCGGGGCTTCAGTTCTCGCGGGCTTTTCGGAGTCCACGCCCCTCTTCTTCCCTCAAGATGGCGCCCAATGGCGGGAAAACTCCACGGATGGCGGGAAGAAGGCAGAAGATGGCGTCGGATGGCGGGAATCGGTTCCAGATGGCGGGAAACGACTCCGGACGGCGGGAAACTTCACCACCGATAAGTATAAAAGTCTCTTTTTTCAGGCACGCAGTACCCGGTGGTTGCGGGCACGGGATCCTGCCGACTACGCCAAAGTTGACGCGCCCCTGGGCCTGTGCTGAGTAGCGTTGCGCACGCGGGGGCCTACCCGGAGCCGGATCTGATAGGGGTAGTAGTTTCGTGGCGGTGACCCGGTCCGTGCCCAGGGAGTCAAACTAAGTGGCGGTGCTTGTCAGAAGCTGTTATATTGCTCGACTACGCCACCCGTTGAATGCGGTCATGAGACCGCCGCTGCAGGGCAGACCGCTGAGGCCGGTGGTACGGTTGTGCAGCGGGGATGGTATAACCCCCAACGGGAGGGGTATGGCCTCAGGGCAGCGGACGTGGATGATGAAACACTCAGAAACGGTGCGGTGTAGTTCAGGGTCTTTACTGGTGGCAAAGGTAGACCCTCCCGGAGTACTGGCTAGCGATCGGGGCCTGGTCAGTCCGTGAGCAGATGGAATCTCCCCTGGCCAGGTGGAGTTGTAGGCCTCCCCAACTAATCGTACTCTTCTGGCTACCTTGCTAGAGGCTGATAAAAGTAGCCCACGTCCCTGAGTGTACCGTGTGGTGCTCACCCGTATGGCCGGTGACTCGGGGCCTTCTGGTAGCTTCCGCTCCACGACGGCGGTGCTGGTCCCTTGCGTGTGACCGTGCCTTCGGGTTTCTTGGCCAGAGGACCTGAAATCCCCTGCCGGGCGGTTTCTGCTGCTGGGTAAGAATTAGTCCCCACAGCCTCGGACTCCGGGTCCGGTAAGAACTCTTCAACCAGGGCGAGCTCTACAGCTTCCAGCCCCTGATTCCTTTTAGCACTGCTCCCACTGAGCTCCTGATCTTTCTTTCCTATAGCCGCTCCTCTCCAGACCAGACTATGTCTCTGTCTGGGACTCCTCTTCTTCTCTTTCTCCCTAACCCTGCCTCAGCCCTAGTTTTATATAGGGGAAGTCCTTCCCCTCCCAGGACTGGGCAGGAGGTGTGGCATGCATAGGATTCCTGATCAGGAGACCTCCCACCTGCTCTCAGACGTAATATTGCTATTACTGTGGAAACCAGACCCCTGGGGTGCCACACTTCCATGACTCTCATTGCCCAGAAGCCGGCCTGAAGCTTTCCTTGCACCGCACCCATATCCATGGAGTTCATTATAGCGGTGAGCTGATGTTTGGTTTCTCCCATTTTGTTATGTCCCCTGGGCTGTCCAGCTTACAGCTGCACTGCGAGCTAGAACTTCACCCTGTCGCCGTTCACAGTGTTCAGCGTGACCGGTGATGGGACGCGCGTAGCGAAGGTTCCGTGCTGCGGGCAGTATCAGGCTGGTGATGAGCAGACTGACATTGTACTATTGTTAGGCTACCACGCTGTTCTCACTGCTGGAGAATTCACTGCTGCAGCGCTTCTCCGTGCAGTGAGAGCACTGCGTACAGCCGAGAGTTTTGCTAGCAGTATGGTCAGCCATGTAGCCTGGGATTAATAGTGCAATGTCAGGGTGCTGACCATCACTAACCGCAGTGTTCAGAGCACAGCAGTGTGATCACCAATCTGCTGTGCCCTGAGCACCGACTGAGCTCTGCTATGTCAGCGTGAACTTCATTCAGACGTCTCTGCATTAGAAACATCTGAAGGAGGCTTACACTGACATAGCAAAGCCATGTATCTAATCCCATCATGTGTGATACAGCCCACAGTGCCGTGTGTCTAATCCGCACCATATGTGATACAGCCAAGAGAGCAGCGTATTTCATCCCCATCATGTGTGATACAGCCCACAGTGCCGTGTATCTAATCCGCACCATATGTGATACAGCCAAGAGAGCAGCATTTTTCATCCCCATCATGTGTGATACAGCCCACAGTGACGTGTATCTAGTCCGCATGTGTGATAAAAACTGCAGTACTGCGTATGTAATCCCCATCATGTGTAATACAGTCCGCAGAGCCAGGGACGTACATAGAAATCATGGGGCCCCATAGCAGAAGCTCTAATTGGGCCCCACTCCGACAAAAAATAAATAAATATTTGTCTGTGTCACAGAAGAGCAGATCTCACAATTTTCCCCTTCTCCCATGACAGCACCACCTGAGAGGGGGTATCCGTCCACCAAGGACAGGAACCTACTGAATAAAAAGGCAGTACCTCTCTTCCGCATCAGTTTTGGTTCCTGTCTTTGATGGAAGCCTCTCTAGGTGGTGCCTCGCATACCTGATCGTGGGGTTTGGAACTGGATCCCAGGATCGATGAAGAAGCAGCAGATGGGTCCTCTGTCTTCAGCCTCATCTTGCTGGCATCTGGGTCTGCGTGCAGGGTGGTGCCTTCCGGGGTCCTCTTCCGCGTGCGACCGGGGCTGCGCACACACGGAGGTGTGTGGCTGAGCGCATCGGCAGGCAGGCCTTCCGGGTCTGCGCACGTGCAGGGCCACGTCACGGCCTGGCACGAGTGCGGCGGAAACCCGGGTCTGCGCATGCGCTGGGTGCGATTCAGGATGACGCATCCCCATTCGCAAGCGCGCCGGGAGCTGCTGGGTCTGCGCACGAACAGGAGGAATTCTGCGGCGAATCGCGCCAGCTTGCTGGTTTTAAAAAATAAAAAAGAGAGCACGCTGCCACCCAGAAGGGGGAGGGGCCCGAAAGGCGTGGAGCCCCCATATGCTTTATAAAGATGGGAAGCTGACAAGATGGTGGTGTCTGCATCCCCTTCATTATGAGTGAGGAGCCGCAGTCACCTGGGCAGCAACTGTCACCGCAGCAGCAGGAAGAACAGCAGCAGCCACAGCCCCCTAAGCAATGTAAGCAGCTCAAGCAGCATGGAAAAAAACCTGTCCAGCAACATCGGGAGTCTTCCCATCATCAGAGCCACAGTAGTGGGGGCCGTACGAGCGCCGGCAGAACCGGTCAGAAAAAAACATCTCGAGAGTCCACCTCCGCCAGATGGGATTGTTCATGCGAACGGCAACCACCATCTCCGGTACTCTAGTCTGAACGGCAGTGTGGTGAGTGTGTGTCACCCTGGCCTGGATGCCACAAGTATATTAAAGCTGTGTCTGAGAGCAAGGGGGAGGTTCTCTAGTCAGGGGAACATTAGCATGCAGTACCTCCTGTCTCAGGCCAGTAGGGGGAGCAGGCTGCCCCTATAAAAGCTGGTACTGGGGGCAGGGTTAGAGAGAACTTGATGACCTGTCTCAGAACTGAGACGCGTCCCAGAGCAGAGCAGGGACAGAAAGTTGTATTGCACCTAAGAGGAAGTGTGGCAGGAGGAGAGCCACAAGCCAGAGACAAGAGGCGAAGTGAGCCTGTCTTGGCAGATAAAGGACTTATTTTACCAGACTTTGGTGTCTGAGGCTGAAAGGATTCCACATTCTCCAGCAGATAACCAGTCCGCAGGGGACTGTATATTCCTTGGCCTAAGAAGCCTGAAGGCCCTGCCACAACAGAAGGGACCAGAAAAGCCGTACCAGGCCGCGAGCAGAAAGGAACCCACGTTGCAGGCCATACAGGCGAGAATACACGGAGAGCTCGGAAACGTGGGCTGTTATCCTATAAGGAGGAGATAGTCAGAAGGAGCGCAGAAAGCACGGTAGGCCTACACCCTCACCCTGACCAGGGCCAATCTCCCAATTGCTCTCAGACATCCAGGTCCCCTCCTAGCCGGGACTGTTTATGGGTCAGTTTACCTGTTCTAGTAAAGACCCTGGACTGCAACCTGTTGTCTGTGTGCTCCTTCGCGCCTCCAGCACTACCGGTACTGGGACTCTCACCACCATCACTCCCACCATCCATTATACTGCCCTGGGGCCGCACTCTTCCCGTGGGAAGTCACACTACCCCAGCTGCACACATCATCAGCCCCAGCGGTCTGCATGCAGCGGCGGTTCCTAATAACCGCAATCCACGGGTGGCGTAGTCGGACATAATCATCAGCACATAACGGACTACCACTGGCCTGATCACCCTGAGCCACGGAACCGGGTTGCCACTACTACTCCCACTGTTTCCCTATTGCCCGGATCCGAGTGCCCCACGGCCCAGGGGGCGAGTCAGCTTTGGCGTAGTCGGCAGGATTGAAACCAACCCGCCACAAACGGGTATTGCGTGCCTGAAAAAGACTTTGCACTTACCTGAAAAGAGGTTTCCCGCCATCCGGAGTCGTTTCCCGCCATTTCCAGCCATCTCCCGCCATCTTCCATCGGTTCCCGCCATCTTCAGCCGTTTTCCCGCCATCGGACGCCATCTTCAGGATGCCGCGCGGGAAGAAGAGGGGCGTGGACATCCAAACCGCGTGAGATCCGAAGCTCCGCCCCACGCACCGACGCTGCGCAATGTCCTGGAAGGGAGAGAGAGTGACGCTGACGTCATCAGGACGCGACGCAAGGTCCTCGTCCAGAGCAGCAGCAGCGGAGCCGCGGCCTACAGAAGAGGATCGTCGGAAGGTAGGCCACGCTTAACTAGGGGGGAGGAAGATGTCGGATACAGAGGCGCCCACTACCACCAACGCAGCTGCAGCAGCGGTGATGCCATTTTCCCTGCCCTACATCCCTGGAGCGGCCTGGCTGCCCAAGTACTCAGGGGAGCCCCATGCCCTAACTGACTTTAAGGAAAGGCTGTACAGTTTGTTCCAGGTTTACCCCCTGACAGAGGAACAGAAGGTCAGCATATTGACAGGGCAGTTAACTGACGCAGCCCAGCGGGAGGTAAAGTCATGGCCCGCTGAGGAAAAAAGAACTGTAAAGGGTATTCTGGCCCGGCTGCGGGGTGCCTTTGACACACGTACCTCCGCTGAAATGAAAATGAGGTTCTATGGATGTAAGCAGCGGGCAAAGGACAGCATCAGAGACTATGCCCTAAATTTGCAGGAAGCCTTGAGGGCTATCCAACAAACTGACCCTGGCAGTGTGCAGGAAACGGATAAGCTGCTAACAGAACAATTCATAGAAGGTCTGCTGTCCAGCGCCCACAGGGCCCAGCTGCGCCTCATGTTCTTTCAGAACCCCGATCTGACCTTTGCCCAATTTAAGGACAGGGCCATAAGGGTGCTCCGTGAATCTGCAACCAGTTGCGCTATAAACCCCCGGCGCCCTGCTCTCACCTACCACCAGGAGGCGGCGCCCTCCTCTATGGACCCCGTGGGGGCTGATGTACAGGCCCTGAACCAAGCCCCGTCGAAAGACCTGCACCACCAAGTCCAGGAGCTGACCAGGAGCGTCGCGCCGTTGACCAGGACCGTCCAGGCGTTGCAAGTGGACCCGTCAAGACCCATCGAGCTGGCTTCAAGTCCGGAGGATGCCCGTGGCGTCGACAGAGGAGGATCCCGTCGTTCCGAGGGAGGCCCACAGACCGCTATGCAGAGGATGGACAGCCCATTTGCCGTCGATGCAACCAGCCCGGACACATTTCCAGGTACTGTAATTTAAACGGGTCCAATCTGGGGCAGAGGGCCAACCCCCAGGCATAAGATCACCAGGCCCTTATAATTGGCGTGATAAGTACGTTGGGGGGCGCCCGGTTTTACCCGTGGTGCTGGACGGTATCCCCATGAGCGCCTTGCTGGATACTGGGTTGCAAGTAACCACTATTCCTTATGTACTTTTTAAGCAGTATTGAACTGATGCTGATATCACACGGTATCCAGACAGTAACTTGAGCATCATCGCCAGTAATGGCTTACCCGTGCCGCAGATGGGGTTCAAGGAGATGACTATTAAAATTGGTAAAGTTGAACTACCGACACAGGGAGTAATTATTGTGGACATTGACCGACGTGAAAGTCACCCTAAAATAACTGTGGGTACTAACGAGATTGAAAATTGTCTTTCAGAGGTAATTGTAATTTTACAACAGGTGGCGGTGAATGCTAGTTCCAGCCAACAGAGAGTCCTCAACAAGGAGATAAAAGCCCTGATGAGACGGCAGCAGGTAGAACTGTCTGGTGGTGAGATCGGTAGCGTAAGACTGAGTGACCCATTCCCCATTTCCATGCCTCCCAAAAGTGAAATGATGATCTGGTGTCGGACTGCAATCGGGTTGAGAGGTAGAGACTACCAAGCCATGGTAGAACCCGTGTACTCAGACAGCAGGCCCACCATTTTGACAGCCCGGGGGGTGGTTGATGTCCGTCATGGGAGGGTGCCCGTCCGCATCCTCAACATTGGGGAGAGGGAAGTACACTTACCCAGGTACACTACACTCGCCAAACTGTTTGTTGTCGAACACCAAGCTATCAGGGCCGTGGAATCCTTGCCTCCATCTCCACAGGCGGAGGGTAATGGCTCCCAGAAACAAAAGGAGGACTGGTGCCAGAAACTCCACGTGGGTGCTGACTCCACTCCCCTGCACCAAAAACAAGGAGTCTACCGGGTGGTACAGGAGTATGAGAGAGTCTTTAGTAAGCACCCGCTAGACTTCGGCAGAGTAAAAGGGATAGAACACCACATCCCCACAGGGAGCCACCCACCGATAAAAGAAAGACACCGACCTGTACCCCCTGCACATCATCAGAGTGTAAAGGACATGCTAAGAGAAATTAAGGAGGCTGGGGTCATTAGAGATAGCTGTAGCCCCTGGGCAGCCCCCTTGGTTCTGGTGAAAAAGAAAGAAGGCACCATGAGAATGTGCGTGGACTATAGACAAATCAACCGTATCACCCACAAAGACGCATATCCGCTGCCTAGAATAAAGGAGTCTTTAGCCGCACTAAAATCTGCTAACTTCTTTTCTACTTTGGACCTTACTAGCGGGTACTGGCAGGTTCCTGTGGCAGAGGCTGACAAGGAGAAGATCGCCTTCACCACCCCGATGGGACTGAGCGAATTCAACTATATGCCTTTCGGGCTCTGCAACGCACCAGGGATCTTCCAGCGGCTGATGGAATGCTGTCTAGGGCACCGAAACTTCGAGACGGTCCTCCTTTACCTGGACAACGTGATCGTCTATTCGAAGACCTACGAGGACCATCTCAAGCACCTGGCCGAGGTGTTCGAAGCCCTGGCAGGCTTTGGCCTGAAGGTGAAACCATCGAAGTGTCACCTGCTGAAACCAAAGGTCCAGTACCTAGGGCACGTGGTAAGTGCGGAAGGAGTAGCCCCCGACCCTGACAAGGTCACGGCAATCAAGAGCTGGCCAAGCCCCTCGAACATCAAAGAGGTGAGACAGTTTCTCGGGTTGGTAGGCTACTACCGAAGGTTCATCCCCGGGTTCACTAAGATGGCAGCTCCTATGCAGGACCTCCTGATCGGAGAGTCTAAGTCCAGAAGTCAAAAGCCACCCTTCAAGTGGGATAAACCGGAAGAGGAGTCCTTCCGCCAGCTAAAGATGGCCCTCACGGGGGATGAGATCCTGGCCTACCCTGATTATGGCCAGCCTTTCATTCTCCACACAGACTTCAGTAATGTGGGACTGGGAGCCGTACTGTCCCAAAACCAACATGGCAGAGAACGGGTGATCGCATATGCCAGCCGGAAGCTGAGGCCCACCGAGAGGAACTCGGAGAATTACAGCTCCTTCAAGCTAGAATTCTTGGCGGTGGTGTGGGCCGTGACGGAACGCTTCAAGCATTACCTGGCCTCCGCAAAGTTCACCGTGTACACGGACAACAACCCGTTGACACACCTGGACAATGCAAGACTGGGTGCCCTGGAACAGCGGTGGATGGCCCGTCTCTCCAACTGTGACTTCGTGATCAAGTACCGGGCAGGCAAAACCAATGCCAACGCGGATGCCCTATCAAGAATGCCTCACTTACCTGAAGGTGACGAAGACCCAGAAGAGCTGGAGGAGGTAGAACTCCCCGCATTTCACCGGTATGGAGCCGCTCAATACTCCCACCGCGTGAAGGAGGAGGATCTAACAACCGTGATGATCAATCCCCTACCTCACCACAGCTGGGCCGAGACCCAAGATAGTGACCCTGCCATCCGCCTGGTGAAAGATCTGTTGACCCAGGAAGACGCCCACATGGATCCGGATGCCCCAGAGGAAGCCAAGCAGCTATGGAAGGAGAAGAGCAAGCTGTTCCTCTACGAAGGCAAGTTGTGCAGAAGGATTGTCAACCATCGGACGCACGAGCTGACCTGGCAAGTCATGGTCCCAAGGCGAGATGCAGCTATGGTCCTGGGGGCTTACCATGACAGAGCGGGGCACTTCGGTTGGAAGAAACTGGAGTTCCTGCTAAGAGGAAGGTTCTTTTGGGTCGGCATGAGAGGAGCTGTAGAAAAATGGTGCAGAGACTGTGGCCCTTGTCACCTAAGGAGGAAGGACCGTGCCAGTCAGAAGACACCCTTGAGGCCCATCGTCACCACGCAGCCTCTTGAGCTGGTAGCTCTGGACCTTGTCAAATTGGCTCCCAGCCGGTCAGGATACATCTATGCCCTGACAATCGTGGACCACTATTCCCGTTTTCTAGTGGTGGTCCCGGTAAAGGACTTGACAGCCCAAACAGCGGCCAGAGCCTTCCAGCAATACTTCTGCCGTCCACACGGGTATCCGGAACAGGTCCTGACAGACCAGGGTCCAGCGTTCGAAGCTGAAATCTTCCAAGATTTCTGCAACCTCTATGGCTGTAAGAAGATTCGGACAACGCCTTACCACCCCCAAACCAACGGGATGTGTGAGAAAATGAACAATATAGTTATTGATCTCCTGAAGACGTTGCCCCTGGAGGAACGCAGCCTGTGGCCAGAAAAACTGCCGGTCCTGATAGACTTATACAATCACATCCCGGTGAATGCTACCAACTGCACCCCGGCTTACCTGATGCGAGCCAGACCAGGTAAGCTGCCCGTAGACCTGGAGATGGGAGTCCTAACACCTGAGGACACCTCCCCGGATGCAGACTGGGATACGGAAAGGCAACTGCAGTACAAGAAGGTACAGGAGAGTGTGGAGAAGAGCCTGGCCCCGGTGAGAGAGAGGCAAGAATAACTCTTCAACCAACACGCCCCTGCTGGTCCCCTAGAACCTGGTGAGCAAGTCCTAAAGTGGAAGAGAAGGCTACATAAGTTGGACGACCAGTGGGAAAGGGAACCCTACACCGTACTGCAGTCCGATCACGACAACCCGAAGGTGTGCGTGAACACCAAGGACGGAGGAGAAACCACTAGTACCGTCTCCAGAGACCACCTCAAAAGGTGCCCAGAACAACTCCGTAGTGCAGAAGAGGATCAGAGTGACCTTGAACCCGCAGAGGACAAGGAAGAAATGATCAGCACTGTTCTCGGAGAGTTCCCTTAGTCCTGGACTCGCATAAATGATGCCATAGTGGTACCCGTCCTGCATTTCCTGCAACCGGCACAGCAAAACCAACACCAGAGCCGGAAGGTGAAGAGGAGCAAGCGGTTCCAGAGGCAGAAGAGCCTGTATCAGCAGCCCAGGAGAGTCAACCCTCTGCTGACAGTGAGCCTGCCATGCCTGCGGTAAGCCAAAGAACCCGCAGACAGCTGCCTGCCCTACCTGTACACCCAGCTGGTAGCTGTACCCCTAACGCTAGTGGGGAAAGCCAAGTCAGTCCACCACCAGACAGTGGGTTAAGGAGGTCAACCAGGAGCACAAAGGGGCGGATACCCACTCGCTGGAGAATATAGAGCGCGCTAAAATTGTAAATAACCTTGTTGCCAAATGTTGAATTGTTTGCCAAGTTACCTGCGTGATTAGTAATTGTGTGTTTCAGTTCCTTACAGTTACCGTACGGACTCAAAGGTTATGGACTTTTAATAACCGGGACTTTGTATGGACTGCGTTCGGAGCCTAACCCAGGAATTAACTAAGACTGTGAAGGACTTGGGGTAAGACAGACCCCCACCTGGTTAAGGCTCTCCGTTGTGTTGGTGATATGGACACCCGGTCACAGACCACACTGTGACCTTAAGAACTCAATCTGTGCGTCGTCTGTCTGTTAATGTTTTATCATCATGTATATTATCTTTGTTTACTGTTTAGTCCCGGAGTACTAAATTTTACTAGGGGGGAATATGTCACCCTGGCCTGGATGCCACAAGTATATTAAAGCTGTGTCTGAGAGCAAGGGGGAGGTTCTCTAGTCAGGGGAACATTAGCATGCAGTACCTCCTGTCGCAGGCCAGTAGGGGGAGCAGGCTGCCCCTATAAAAGCTGGTACTGGGGGCAGGGTTAGAGAGAGCATGATGATCTGTCTCAGGACTGAGACTTGTCCCAGAGCAGAGCAGGGACAGAAAGTTGTATTGCACCTAAGAGGAAGTGTGGCAGGAGGAGAGCCACAAGCCAGAGACAAGAGGCGAAGTGAGCCTGTCTTGGCAGATAAAGGACTTAATTTACCAGACTTTGGTGTCTGAGGCTGGAAGGATTCCACATTCTCCAGCAGATAACCAGTCCGCAGGGGACTGTATATTCCTTGGCCTAAGAAGCCTGAAGGCCCTGCCACAACAGAAGGGACCAGAAAAGCCGTACCAGGCCGCGAGCAGAAAGGAACCCACGTTGCAGGCCATACAGGCGAGAATACACGGAGATCTCGGAAGCGTGGGCTGTTATCCTATAAGGAGGAGATAGTCAGAAGGAGCGCAGAAAGCACGGTAGGCCTACACCCTCACCCTGACCAGGGCCAATCTCCCAATTGTTCTCAGACATCCAGGTCCCCTCCTAGCCGGGACTGTTTATGGGTCAGTTTACCAGTTCTAGTAAAGACCCTGGACTGCAACCTGCTGTCTGTGTGCTCCTTCGCGCCTCCAGCACTACCGGTACTGGGACTCTCACCACCATCACTCCCACCATCCATTATACTGCCCTGGGGCTGCACTCTTCCCGTGGGAAGTCACACTACCCCAGCTGCACACATCATCAGCCCCAGCGGTCTGCATGCAGCGGCGGTTCCTAATAACCGCAATCCACGGGTGGCGTAGTCGGACATAATCATCAGCACATAACGGACTACCACTGGCCTGACCACCCTGAGCCACGGAACCGGGTTGCCACTACTACTCCCACTGTTTCCCTATTGCCCGGATCCGAGTGCCCCACGGCCCAGGGGGCGAGTCAAGTGATCTTCGTGAAAGTTCATCTTAGTAATGTGCTCTTCTCTGTTTTCTCTTTTTTCGTTTCTTTCTGTTTTGGTAGGAACCTAAAAAGAGTAGTTCTAAAAACAACAATAAGTAGTGTTGAGCGAGCATGCTCGACACTGCTCGGTACTCGCCTGAGCATCTCACTACTCGGGATGTTCGGCGAGCACCGAGCATTTCCGGGTTACTCGGGCGGGAGCTCGGGTCTTCGCCTTGCACGTTTGGTGCTCTTTACAAAGCCAATGAACATGCAGGGATTTCCAGCCAGTCACTGTAATGCCGCAGCCATGTTGTTTGTGGGCATTACAGTGATTGGCTGGCCACACAGCGTCACCTCGAGTATTTAAAACCGGGCGCCGCCATCTTGGACACAGTCGCTCCGGATCAGACAGTGTAGGGTCAGTGCTGCAGAGCTAGGGAGAGATTTATACTGCAAAATAGTTAGTGTAGGGTCTCTAACGCCTGCCAAATTAAACAAACAGTTCTTCTCAGGACTAATATCCATTCCAGATATCAGGCAGGGAGGCAGGCTGTATAGGAGATGCAGTGGTTATACCAACAAACACTGCATTACAGCCCTGTGTGCTCCTGCTGGTCAAATTGCTAGATTTATCCCCAGGTCTCAGGGGCCATGAAAAATCCTTTTTTTTCATCTAAATCCTGTATTTTTTCCCTCAGTCAGACTGTACAAATACCTGTCTTATTAACCTTTTGGTATCCCCCCCCCCCAAAAAAAAAAAAAATTGAGTGTCTCGCAGACTGTTCAGACACCAATATATCTATATAAAAGAGTCTGGTGTAGGCCAGAGAACTAGAACTGTGTTTTTCCTCTTCCACGGTTCAAATCTGGGTGTTATCAACCTGCTTGCATTTTTTCCATAAAAAAAAACAATTTGAGTGTGTCACTGACTGTTCAGACACAAATATATCTATTTTAACAAGTCTGGTATACACCAGGAAATTATAAATGTGGTTTTGCAGTTCCGCGGTTCTCTCGCTGACTGTTCAGACACTGGTGTAGGCCACATAACTAGAACTGTGGTTTTCCTCTCCCACGGTTTAAATCTGGGTGTAATCCACCTTTTTGCATAAAAGAAAACATTTTGAGTGTCTCGCTGACTGTTCAGACACAAATATATCTGTTTAAAAGATTCTGGTGTAGGCCAGATAACTAGAACTGTGGTTTTCCTCTCCCACGGTTCAAATCTGGGTGTAATCCACCTTTTTGCATAAAAAAAAAGATTTTGAGTGTCTCGCTGACTGTTCAGACACAAATATATCTGTTTAAAAGATTCTGCTGTAGGCCAGATAACTAGAACTGTGGTTTTCCTCTTCCACAGTTCAAATCTCCTTTTTGCTACCCTTTTGCCATTGATAGTGCGAGTGTAAGCTATTTTACTTAATTTACAATGGGCAAGGCGCGTGGCAAGGGACGTGGAACTGGACGTTCTGGTGATGGTGCGTGTAGAGGATGGGGCCGTGGCCAAGGTGAAAATGTGCCACAACCAACAGTCACATCTTCTCGCTCCCACTTCTTGACCGAATTACTAGGGAAGCACACAACAGCACCACTATTGCGAACTGATCAGTGTGAACAGGTTATTAATTGGATAGCAGATAATACTTCCAGTCACCTGGGCACCACCACCTCTGGTCTGTCTTCCACACGGTCAAGTGTTAGTAGCCGTGAGTCTCGACTGCATACTCCTCCTCACCCTGATGCTCCTTCCCCCCACCATGCCGAGTGTCATCAGACAGCAACTGATCCCACAGTTGGACACTCTAAAGAGCTGTTCACTGGTCCATTTCCATATTTATGCCCCTCGCCTGCTCCGCTTGAGGTGGTGGAAGAGGAGATCCCATGTAGCGATGGCCAAATATTTGAACAACCACGGCCACAGGAAGTTGACGCTGGCAATTTGTCACAAGAGGTGGACGATGACGAGACACAATTGCCACGAAGTGAGGAGGAGGACCGTGGTGCGGAAGTGGAAGAGGAGGAGGTGGTGGATGATCTAGTAACTGACCCAACAAGGCATGAGGATACGCAGAGCGAGGCCAGCAGCACACAGGGGGAGGGAGACAGAGTACCCCAACAGGCAGGAAGAAACAGTGTGGTGGCCGCAGACAGAAGGCGGGCAACCGTTCACGAGGGATGTTGCCAGTACAACCGGTAAGTCTTCCAGGGTCTGGAATTTTTTAAAGACTCTGCTGATAACCCCAAAAAGGCCATTTTTACCACCTGCCAGGTCAGCATCAGCAGGGGTGACAAAACTACCAGCCTGACCACCACCAGCATGATCAGGCACATGTCAGCAAAGCACCCAACTTTGTGGGGCGAACCCCAGGGTCCACGACCAGTGTCAGCGGGTGTCACCACTGCTTCTTCCGCTGTCGTGCGTGTAAAAGAACCCCCTGTTGTGCATGCAAGGCAATCCACTGTCCATACTGCATGCAAAGATGCCCCCTCCTCTCAGTCTTCACTTTGCATGGCAGTTTCTCAAGAAACAGCATCAATGTCCACGTCCCACCGCAGCGTTCAATTGCCCATAACCCAGAGCTTTGAACAAAGGCGCAAATTCGCAGCCAACGCTCCACAGGCCACAGTCCAAAATTCGCACATTTCACGACTGCTTGCGTTGGAAATGCTGCCTTTTAGGCTGGTGGAGATGCAATCCTTCCGCAACATTATGGCTGTGGCCGTCCCTCGGTACTCGGTCCCCAGCTGACACTATTTTGCCTGGTGTGCCATCCCCGCACTACACAAGCACGTGTCCCAAAACATCTGCCGTGCCTTCAACAACGCAGTTACTGGGAGAGTCCACCTGACAGCGGACACGTGGACAAGTGCTTGTGGCCAGGGACGGTACATATCCCTGACGGCACACTGGGTAAACATAGTGGAAGCCGGGGACCCAGTCGGACCTTGGGATGGAACACATCCTCCCCACACCAAGGATTGCGGGCCCTATGTCAGTCAGTGTTTCCCCCACAGTGTACAGCTCTTGCGCATCATCCTCATGTTCAGCCTCCATCTCAGATATCACCACATCAGTTACAAGCTGGAAGCACTGCAGTACTGCCTCAGCCAAGCGGCAACAGGCTGTGCTGAAACTCATAAGCTTAAGTGATAAACCTCACACTGCTTGTGAGTTGTGGACAGCTGTGAAAGAGCAGGCAGATCTGTGGCTGAGACCGCTGAACCTACATCCAGGCATGGTCGTGTGTGACAATGGCCGTAACCTGGTGGCGGCTCTGAGGCGAGGCGAGATCACACACGTACCATGCCTGGCTCATGTGCTTAACCTCGTGGTTCAGCGGTTTCTTAAATCGTACCCCGAGTTGCCAGATCTGCTCGTCAAAGTACGCCGCCTGTCAGCTCATTTTCAGAACTCGGCTACAGCTCCGCTGCCATTGCTTTGTTGCAGCAGCGTTTGCATATACCGGCACACCGACTGGTGTGTGATGTCCCCACACGTTGGAACTCTACCCTCCACATGTTGCAAAAGTTTTGTGAGCAGAAGAGAGCAGTTGTGGAGTACCAGAAGCAACAAGGCCGTTGATATTCAGGTCAGACTCCACACATAAGACCTCAGAAGTGGACCTGAATGTCTGACATATGTACAATCCTGACAAACTTTGAGGAGTCCACCAAGATGGTGAGTGGCGATGAAGCCATCATTAGCAACAGCATCCCACTTGTCTGTCTTTTGCAATGCTCTCTGCAGAGAATTAAAGAGGAGGCATTGCAGCCAGAGTATGATGAGATGAATTAAGAAGCCATAGCGGGCGATTACACACAGCACAGCCTCATCTCATCCCAACGTGCATTGGGGGACAATGGGGAGGAGGAGGAAGAACAGGAGCTGGTATCATGCGCTGTAGACGGTAGTACCTGTACAACTGTCATAACGTCGGTTTAGCGTGGGTGGCCTGAGGACAGGGGGGAGGAGGAGGAGGAGGAGGAGGAGAGCATGGTCAGTCATCATCTTGGTGAGGACACGGAAGTCTTGCCCATTACCAGTCTGGCACGCATGGCTGACTTTATGTTACGCTGCCTTAACCGTGACTCTCGTGTTGTCAAAATGTTGGGTGACAGTCATTACTGATTGGTGACACTTTTAGACCCCCGCTACAAGGAGAACTTTCTCTCTCTTATTCCTGAGGTGGAGAGGTCTACAAAAATGGGGCAGTACCAAAAGGCCCTTGCTGCAGAACTGTTAAAAAAATTCCCATCTGAACACGCTAGCGGCAGAGGTCACAGTTCGTTGCCCAACCAAGGCGTACAGGCAAGAGGGACGCAACCCCAATCCAGCAGAGGCAGAGGAACACTGTCAACGTTCTAGGACAGTTTTATGAGACCCGCCCAGCTTACAGGCCGTGAGGCACGGGGTACTCTCACAAAGAGTGGAAAGTTTCAAAAGATGGTGAGGGAGTACCTTGCTGACTGTACCAGCGTCCTCCGTGATTCCTCTGTGCCTTTTAATTATTGGGTATCCAAGCTGGACACTTGGAATGAACTCGCTCTGTACGCCTTGGAGGTCCTGGCCTGCCCTGCCGCTAGCGTGTTATCGGAGCGTGTTTTTAGTGCCCCTAGGGGAATTATAACTGATAAGCGCACTCGCCTGTTAACTGACAAAGCTGACCCTTATCAAAATGAACAAGGGCTGGATTGGGCAAGACTTCTCATCACCACCAAATAACAGCAGAGTAACATAAAGTCAAATCCACTGTGTTATTTCTGGAGGTGTATACCAATGCACTGCTTCACACCCACACATAGGTATATGCTTCATCATTTCGGCTGTTTTTTGCTCTTCTCCTTATCCTCAGCTTCCACCACCACTATACCACCAGGGTGACCGTGGTCCGTGTTGCCAGCATTGCAAGTTCCTCCGTAATAATTTTTGGCAGCTTTTGCTTGGAAGGTAAAGGCAAAGACTATGGGAGACCCACTCCCCAATAATCGGAATAATGTTTTTAATATGCAGTACTGCATGTCTCTTGTAAGGGGCATTAAAACCATCTTGTTAAACCACTCTGAACTCCACGTCTCTTCCAAGGGCATTAAAACCATCTAGTTAAACCACTCTGAACTCCACGTCTCTTCCAAGGGGCATTAAAACCGTCTTGTTAAGCTACTGTGACCTCCACGTCTCTTCCATGGGGCATTACAACCATCTTGTTAAGCTACTGTGACCTCCACGTCTCTTCCACGGGGCATTGATATTGTCTTTTTATTCCACTATAACCTTCACCACTTTTCCAAGGGGCATTAAAACCGTCTTATTAAGCTACTGCGACCTCCACAACTCTTCCAAAGGGCATTAAAACCGTCTTGTTAAGCTACTGTGACCTCCACGTCTCTTCCACTGGGCATTGATATTGTCTTTTTATTCCACTGCGACTTCCACCACTTTTCCCAGGGGCATTAATATTATCTTTGTATTCCACTGCGACCTCCACCACTTTTCCAAGGGGCATTAAAACAGTCTTTTTAAGCTACTGCAACCTCCACCACTCTTCCAAGGGGCATTGATATTGTCTTTTTATTCCACTGTAACCTCCATCACTCTTCCAAGGGGCATTAAAAGCGTCTTGTTAAGCTACTTCGACCTCCACCACTCTTCCAAGGGGCATTGATATTGTCATTTTATTCAACTGCGACCTCCACCACTCTTCCAAGGGGCAATAAAGCCATCTTGTTAAGCTACTGCCACCTCCACCACTCTTCCAAGGGGCATTAAAATCGTCTTGTTAAACCACTCTGACCTCCACGTCTCTTCCAAGGGGCATTAAAACCATCTTGTTAAATCACTTTGAACTCCACAGCTCTTCTAAGGGGCATTGAAATGTTGTTTTTAATTACCTCTAACCTCCACGACTCTTCCAACGGGCATTGTATTTCCTCATCTTTTGCTTTTCAATGCATAGGCGAACACTAAGGGAGACCCACTCCCCAATAATGGGTAGAAGGTTTTTAGTACGCTGTAATCCACGTCTGTTTTAAGGGGCATTGCAGTTCTTCATAATTTTTGGAAAGCCTTCCATTCACTGTTTAGGCCAACAGTGTACAGGAGACCCAGTTGCTATAAATGGAAAAAACGGTTTAGTTAAGGCCCTCTGACCTCCATGTCACTTCCAAGGGGCATTGGAGTGCCTCGAAACTTTTGGTAGGCATTGCACTCACTGTATGCCCTATAACTGTGTAGCCAAACCGCTCCTTTTGGTACAGAAACATATCCTACAAGACATGTGTGGTTGACTGGCCTGATATTGATGTGAATGGTCCCTGTTCCTCCTGCTCTTTCTCCTTTGCCACCACCTTATCCATCATTCATCACCTGAAGCTTTGTTTTTACGGGAGTCATAGAACTGGGATAGTAGCAGGAAAACATCCAGCAATCCTCGGAGGAGGTAGGATATGCGCCAAAACGCTGAGCACCTCAGAAAGCTAAGGAGATGGATGGCCTCATGATCATAAATAATTTACTCGTTGGGTAGGAGGCCGACCACTGCTGCTGTCTACCTTCTGAACTTTGTGTTGAAGCCTGATTGACCCAGGACCCGCAATCCTCTATGTCTGGAGGACGTGTTGCATCCCAGTGTCCAACTGTGTCCCGGCTTCCACAACATTAACCCAGTGTGAAGGCGTCAGTGGGATGGACCATCCCTGGCCACATTCACTTGTCCACGTGTTTGTGGTTAGGCTGTCCTTCAATTAGGGGTGGCTGGAGACCGTTTATGGCCCCCCTTCGCCTCCAGGCGGCTGGAGACCGTGTGTGGGCACCCGGCTGTGGGGCGGCTGGGGACCGAGTATGGATACCCGGCAGCCCCTGGCGGCTGGGGACCAAGCATGGACACCCAGCCGCCGGTCGGCTGGGGATTGAATATGGATAGCAGGCCGCCAACGCAGCCAAGACGTGGTTGCCAGATTCCACTTCCACATGCCTAAAAGGCCCAATTTCAAGTGCAAGCAAGCAAGCAGTATGGTATTGCAGCCTGGGGGTGGGTGGGTGGCAGGCTGCATACTTGCGCTTGCATTGCAAGGAATGGGAGAGGTACAATTGAACACTGCCCTGGGACAAGGACTTGCACGGGGATAGTTGCAAGTCTGCATCTTCTGATGCGGCAAGGATCACTTCTGATGGGCACACTTTTAGGCAGTGACCTGGATGTCAGAGATGCTTCCAGGGGTCTTCCCTATGCTGTTCCCATGTCTTTTCCGCACTGTATGCATGTGTCACACAGCACATGGCCAGATAAGGTTGTAAAATGTTAAAATGACATTTCCCGGTGAATACATTTGTCACACTTGAAAGCAATACAAAAGTGCAAAAACGCATAAAAAATGCTACTTGTGAACATAGCCCAATGTGTGGAGGAGTATTTTTGTTTTTGGTTATTTATTTTGCCTTATACACAAGTCTTTACCCTGGAAAGGATATTCCTTAACATATTTCACAGGAAAACCGTTTCAGTTTTGTTTTTGAACATTTTATTGTGAGCCCGTAAAAGTGGCTTAATACCTCTGACCAGTTGACAGCAGTGACCTGGGGGTCATAAATGCTTCCTGGGGCGATCCCCATGCTGTCCCCATGTCATTTGAGCACTGTCACTATCGTTTTGGGCACTTTTTAGGCTTTCTACAGACTGCCGGGGGTACCGCCCAAAAATGCTCGGGTCTCCCATAGACTAACATTGGGCTCGTTGCTCGGGTCGAGCACCCGAGTATCACGGTGAGCTCGGCCCGAGCTTCGAGAACCCGAGCATTTTAGTGCTCGCTCAACACTAACAATAAGGAATGTGCGTTATGAAAAGTTAGCCTTCTCAGCTCCTACGCTAAGAACCTTTGCTCTGATTGTATCTAGAAATCTATAGCAGAGGAGTCCCCTAGCTTTTCTATGGACCTGAAAACCTTAATCCATATGTAAGTCAGGGATTCCTTAAAGAATTTGACTTCACGTAAGAAGAAAAAGCAGAGGCGGGTTACCTCTGACTCAGAAGAATCAGTAGAATCCCGTATCGCAAAAGAATCCCTTTCCTCCTCTGTCCTCTCGTCATCGTCTTCATCAGAATCTTCGGATGATGATGGAGGGGGTAGACCATGTTTTTCAGTTAACAATACAGAGAGACTAGTCAAGCTATTAGAGCAACCTTGGGTATTGCCAAGTTCGGGTGCCTGGATCAGAAGAAGAGGTGCACATTCCCAGTCATTGAGAGGATCAAGACTCTTATAGATAGGGAATGGAAAAAGCCAGAAAGAAAGGGCCAGCTGCCTTCTTCTTCTAAGCGGAGGTACCCTTTTGAGGAAGAAGATGCGGCTAAGTGGGACAAAACCCCGAAAACTGATGTGGCCATCTCGAAATCCTCAAAAAGATCCACACTGCCTTTTGAGGATTTGTGGGCCCTCAAGGATCTGCTCGATAAAAAACTGGAGTCTTTTCTAGAACAGACCTGGGAGTCCTCAGCGGGGGCTCTGAAACCGTCAGTGGCGGCCACTTGCACCGCCAGGTCTATGATAATCTGGCTACAGCAATTAGAGGACCAGATTAAAGGGAATGTCCTTAGGGATAAGATTCTGTCGGGTCTTCCTCTTATGCAGGGGGCGGCTGCATTTCTTGCGGATGCATCGGCAGATTCAGTTAACCTGGCTGCCAGGTCAGCTAACCTTTCCAATGCAGTCCGTAGGGCATTATGGCTCAAGAGCTGGCCAGGAGATGTGCAGTCTAAATCAAAACTCTGCTCAATCCCATGTGAAGGGGACTTTCTTTTCGGAAAAGCCTTAGATGAGATCCTGGATAAGGCCACAGACAAGAAACAGGGTTTCCCTACTGTATCTGTTCCCCGGTATAAGACCTCCTTTCGGAAAAGGAAATATAATCGGAGCAAATTTTCCCGAGACCAAGGTAGTTGGAAAGATAAGAAGCTGAATAATAGAGGCTTCATTATTCGGGGGTATATCCTCCGAGAGTAAAAAAGTTCCTTAGTGATGGGCCTCCACAGGTAGGTGGAAGGTTGTTCTACTTCTTTCCCGCCTGGGAGAAGATCTCATCCAGCGCTTGGATTTTAGGGATAATCGGAAAGGGGCTGAAATTGGAGTTCAAAACCATTCCCAGAGACATCATCAGAATTTCATCCCCCAGAGGCCTGAGAGAACAGATGGCCCTACAGCAGAAGTACTCACTCTGGTCGAGAAGGGGGTTTTAAAAGAAACGCCAGTACCCAAGCAAGGGAGAGGGTTTTACTCAACTCTCTTCCTAATAAAGAAACTGGATGGCTCCTTCAGAACCATTGTCAACTTGAAAAAGCTGAACGACAATTTAACTTACAGACCATTCAAGATGGAGTCGATAAGATCGGCCATAAAGATGTTGTTCCCAGGGTGTTATATGTGCGTCCTCGATTTGAAGGACGCCTACTAGCACGTCCCAATCTTTCCTGGACACCAACAGTATCTGAGGGTAGCTGCACATATCGACAAGTACATAAAGCATTTTCAGTTAGCAGCTCTTCCCTTTGGCATCTCCATGGCACCGAGGGTTTTCACAAACATTATCCTGGAATTCACGGCACATCTAAGGAAGAAGGATATTCTAGTCATCACTTACCTGGATGATTTTTTGGTGGTGGTCAGATCAAAAGAACTTTGTGCTCTGGCTCTGTCAGAAGTCGAGGCCAGTCTAAATGGTTTGGGATGGATCCTAAATTTAGGAAAATCGAAGCTAGAACCAAGGAAGGTTCAGTCCTTTTTAAATCTCAGTCTAGACTCAGAGAAACCAGACTTGTCTTCTGCCAGAGGACAAGAAATTGAAAATCAATTCCCTCATCTCACGCATAATCGGCAATCCATCCATGACTCTGAGAAATGCAATGTCTCTACTGGGTACGATGACATGCTGTATCCCAGCAGTACAGTGGGCCCAGTTTCATTCCAGATGTCTACAGCAGGAGATCCTGACAGCAGACTAACAGCTCAGAGGTCACCTGGACGGAAGAATATCGCTTTCGAGTTCGGTAATCAACTCGCTTCATTCCAGGCAACAGATACGATTTCAACAGACACAAGCGCAGAAGGCTGTAGCGCTCACCTGAGAGACCATTCAATACAGCGACTCTGGTCAAACAGCGAGACTTGTCTCTTCTCCAACATGAGGGAGCTGTTGGTATTCAGAAACGCAGGAGTAGAGTTCAGTTCTCAAATTCAGAGTCAACACATCCGAATAATGTCGGACAACTGAACAACAGTTGCCTGTCAGGGGGGAACAAGATCCCTTCCTCTAATGTTAGTGACAGAACAGATCCTTCAGTTTGTGGAGAATCATCTATTTACGTTCTCGGCATTGCATATAAGAGGAGAAGAGAACGTAAGAGACGATTTTCTAAGTCGTCACATTTTGAAACAAGGAGAATGGGAATTGAAACCAGCAATAGTCCAGCAGATTGTCTGTCGATGGGGACAACCTCAGATAGATTTGTTTGTGAACAAACGCAAATGGAAAACAAAAGTCTTTTGCTCCTTAAATCCAAAGGAGAAGCCTTTTGGTGTAGACGTGCTGCAAATTCCCTGGAACTTTACCCTGGCCTATGCATTTCCCCCTCTATAATGCTGATTCCGACCATCCTGAGGAAGATCCGAGAAGAACAGAGTTATATTGATCGCCCCATTTTGGACCAAGAGACCATGGTTCACATGGATGAAGAGGATGTCCCAATCAGAACCATGTGTCCTTCCAGACAACCCAGATCTCCTCAGGCAGGGCCCAGTCTTCCATCCCCAGAGATCAGGCCTGCATTTGACGACCCGAAGTTTGAAAGGTCACTACTAACACAAAAATGTTTTTCCCCTGGTCTAGTCGCCACTCTACTGGCAAGTAGAAAACCAATAACCACTACGATCTATGGGAGAACTTGGGCTAAATTTCTATCTACCTCAGGGCAGTCTGGTAAAGGTAGGGTTCCTATTGGGGCCATCCTGGAGTTCCTTCAGAAGTGCTTAATCATGGGGTTAGCCACCAGTACTCTTAAGGTACAAGTATCAGCTCTGGGGGCACTATATAATTGTGACTTGGCAGCAAATAAATGGATCGCTAGATTCTTTAAAGCTTGCAACAGATCTAGACCCATTCCTACTCCAAGGATGCCTCCATGGGACCTTAATATGGTTCTGGAAGCACTAACAAAGCCTCCCTTTGAGCCCTTAGAGAAGGTTTCAGAAAAAGTTCTTTAAGACAGTCATGCTGGTAGCACTAACGTCAGCCCGTAGGGTTAGTGATCTGCACGCACTATCAGTAAACCATCCGTTCACGCAGGTCTCTAGGGACAGAGTAACTTTAAGATCAGACCCGGCCTATCTTCCAATAGTAGCCTCCAAATTCCACAGGACACAAGAAATTACTCTCCCTTCCTTCTATCCTGATCCTAGAAATTCGGAGGAACAAGAGCTTCACACTCTAGACGTAAAGAGGGTATTAGTCCAGTACTTGGAGGTGACGAAGGCCTGGAGGAAAAGTGAATCCTTATTCATCTCATTCCAGGGGGCTAGGAAAGGGCTTTAGGTTACGAGGGGGACCATAGCTAGATGGGTCAGGAACACCATTGGTTTAGCGTACTCCTCTAGCAATCTGCCAGTTCCAGAGAACCTGAAGGCCCACTCCACCAGGGCCTTAGCTGCTTACTGGGCTGAGAAGGTGGATGTGCCCATCGACATCATATGTAAGTCTGCAACTTGGTCATCCCCTTCTACATTCTACAAGCATTACCGTCTTCACCTTTCCTCTTCTACTGATCTGTCCTTTGGGAGGAAGGTGTAGCAAGCGGTGATCCCTCCCTTTGGTGTCTGATCTCTTTAAATATCTCAGGTGGTGCTGTCATGAGAGAAAAGGAAAGGATCCTAGTTACTTACCGGTAATGGGATTTTACAGAGCCCATGACAGCACCCTATTAATTTCCTCCCCATTATCACTTATGGTGTGCACTGCTATGGGTGTTTTTACAAAGAAATGTTTTAGTGGTAGTTGTGTACTAACCTATTTTTCGGAGCCCCTCTCATACTCTGAAACAAAAACTGATGCGGAAGAGAGGTACCGCCTTTTTATTAAGTACGGTCCTGTCCTTGGTGGTGGATACCCTCTCTCAGGTGGTTCTGTCATGGGCTCTGTAAAATCCTGTTACCGGTAAGTAACTAGGATCTTTTCCAGCTTTTACATAGTAATTTTCCTCCTGCTGAAGTCCCAGATTCCTCTTTCATTGCCCTATAAAGTATGATGCCAATAAAAGTGCCCCCCAACCACAGTATGATACCCCCACGGTGCATTCCTCCACATTAGCCTCCACATGAACAGTATAATGACCCTACTGTGCCCCACCTCAACTCCCAAGGCAAAGTATGGTGACCCCAACTCAGTATGATCCCCCAACTCTGACTCCCACACAGCCCTGCATACAGTATAATGGCGCCACACAGCCATCCAAACAGTATGATGGACCCCACACAAACCTTCACACCGTATTATTGCTTTCATACAGTATAATGGCCCCCCACATAGCCCTCAAAATATTATAATGGCCCCACATAGACTTCCATAAAGTATAATACGCCACCCTTAATCCTCCATATAGTATAATGCGCCCCCCATAATCCTCCATGTAGTATAATGCACTCCCTATAATCCTCCATATAATATAATGCGCCCCCCATAATCCTCTATATAGTATAATGAATTTCCCATGGTCCTCCATAGAATATAATGTACTCCCCATAGTCCTCCATACAGTATATTACACACCCCATAGGGTAAAATGCAGCCCCCATATAGTATAATGCACCCCATAGTCCTGTAGTATTATGTGCACCACGTACTCACTGATTTTAAAATACTGTATATTTTAAATAAGCCGACCCGAGTATAAGCCGAGGCCCCAAATTTTGCCACAAAAAAATGGGAAAATGTATTGAGTATAAGCCTAAAGTGGGAAATGCAGCAGCTACTGGTAAATTTCCCCATCCTGGTACGCATGTCTCCCTCATCACCAATCCTGGTATGTATGGCACTGCTCATCCCCCAATCCTGGTATGCATGGCCTCCTCATCCCCCAATCCTGGTTTGCATGCTACCCCTCATCCCCCAATCCTGGTATGCATGGCCCCTCCGTCCCCCAATCCTGGTATGCATGGCCCCCTCATCCCCCAATCCTGTTATGCATGCCCCCCTCATCCCCCAATCCAGGTATGCATGGCACCCCTCATCCCCCAATCCTGGTATGCATGGCACCCCTCATCCCCCAATCCTGGTATGCATGGCCTCCTCACCCCCCCCCCCCAATCCTGGTATGTATGGCACCCTTCAGTCCCCAATCCTGGTTTGCATGGCACCCCTCATCCCCCAATCCTGGTATGCATGGCCTCTTCATCCCTCAATCCTGGTATGTGTGGCCCCCTCATGCCCCAATCCTGGTATGCATGGCCCAATCACTGCATACATAAAACAAATGAACACTTATACTCACCTTCCTGCCTCACCTCTGCTCCAGCGCTGCGTCCTGTCTGCTAGCAGGTCATGTCAGCATCTGAGCAGTGCACGCTCTCAGACGCTGATGTGAGCTGCCGGCATATTCACTCCTCTCCATGCCGGGACTATGGACGTTGAGAAGAATGAATATGCATTGTCTTTAGTAGCGGGCACTGTCAGCAAGCGCCGCGGCTCAGCGCTCCTCCGGGCCCGCTGCTAAAGACGATGCATATTTATTCTTCTCCACGCCCATGGGAGTGGAGAAGAGGGAATTTTAATTTCCCTTTAGCAGCTGGCACACGTGGTAGCTGCAACATTGGCGGTACGCCACTGTGCAGAGCGCTGTATCTAATCTCCATCATATGTGATACAGTCCAGAGCCGTGTATCTAATCCCATCTTGTGTGAAACAAACATACAGTCTTGTATCTAATTCCATAATGTGTGATACAGCCCGCAGAGCCATGTATTTAGTTTCATAATGTGTGATACAGCCAGCAGTGTCGTGCATCTATTGTCAGTCACATGTGATACAGCCCACGGAGCCACATACCTAATCCCATCATGTGTGATACAGCCCACAGAGCACCATATCTAAACCCATCATATGTGATACAGCCCACAATGCCACCTATCAGATTCCATCACATGTGATACAACGCTTAGAGCTGTGAATCTAATCCCATGTGTGATGCAGTCTACAGAGCCATGTATCTACACCCATCATGCAAGATGCAGACCGCGTATCTAATCCCCACCATATGTGATGCAACCCACAGTGCCGCATATCTAATGCCATAATTTATGATACAGCCCACAGATTTGTGTATCTAATGCCATCATGTGTCATACAGCCTGCAGTGCTGCATATCTAAAGCCACATATATAATCACAGCATGTTGATACAGCACACATTGTCACATATCTAATGCCCGTCATGTGTGATATAGCCTGCAGTGCCACGTATCTAATGCCCATCCTGTGTGATACAGCGCGCAGAGCATAATATCTCATGCCCATAATGTGTGATACAGCCCAGAGCTGAGTATTTAATCCATCATGTGTAATGCAGACCAAAGAGCCTCATATCTAATCCCATGATATGTGATACAGCCTGCATCTGTGTATCCAATCCTAGTATGTGATACAGACAGTGTATCCAATCCCAATGCATGATACACTCTGCGTATCCAATCCCAGGGTGTGATACACTCCGCGTATCCAATCAAAGCGTGATAACACACTGTACCCAATCCTAATGCGTTATGAACTCTGCATATCCAATCCCAGTGTGATACACTCTGCGTATCCAATCCCAGAGGTTAATACACTCCGTGTGTCCAATCCCACGCTTGATAAACTCTACGTATCCAATCCCAGAACATAATACAGTCCGTGTATCTAATCCCAGTGTGTGATACAGTCCACAAATCTAATCCCAATGTGTGATACAGTCCACTTATCTAATCCCAGTGTGTGATGCAGTCAATTTATCTAATCCCAGTGTGTGATGCAGTCCACTTATCTAATCCCAGTGTGTGACGCAGTCCACTTATCTAATACCAGTGTGTGATGCAGTCCATTTATCTAATCCCAGTGTGTGATGCAGTCCATTTATCTAATCCCAGTGTGTGATGCCGTCCATTTATCTAATCCCAGTGTGTGATGCAGTCAATTTATCTAATCCCAGTGTGTGATGCAGTCCACTTATCTAATCCCAGTGTGTGATGCAGTCCATTTATCTAATCCCAATGTGTGATGCAGTCCATTTATCTAATCCCAGTGTGTGATGCCGTGCATTTATCTAATCCCAGTGTGTGATGCAGTCCATTTATCTAATCCCAGTGTGTGATGCAGTCCACTTATCTAATCCCAGTGTGTGATGCAGTCCATTTATCTAATCCCAGTGTGTGATGCAGTCCATTTATCTAATCCCAGTGTGTGATGCAGTCCATTTATCTAATCCCAGTGTGTGATGCAGTCCATTTATCTAATCCCAGTGTGTGATGCAGTCCATTTATCTAATCCCAGTGTGTGATGCAGTCCATTTATCTAATCCCAGTGTGTGATGCAGTCCATTTATCTAATCCCAGTGTGTGATGCAGTCCACTTATCTAATCCCAGTGTGTGATGCAGTCCATTTATCTAATCCCAGTGTGTGATGCAGTCCATTTATCTAATCCCAGTGTGTGATACAGTCCACTTATCTAATCCCAGTGTGTGATGCAGTCCATTTATCTAATCCCAGTGTGTGATGCAGTCCATTTATCTAATCCCAGTGTGTGATGCAGTCCATTTATCTAATCCCAGTGTGTGATGCAGTCCACTTATCTAATCCCAGTGTGTGATGCAGTCCATTTATCTAATCCCAGTGTGTGATGCAGTCCATTTATCTAATCCCAGTGTGTGATGCAGTCCATTTATCTAATCCCAGTGTGTGATGCAGTCCATTTATCTAATCCCAGTGTGTGATGCAGTCCACTTACCTAATCCCAGTGTGTGATGCAGTCCATTTATCTAATCCCAGTGTGTGATGCAGTCCATTTATCTAATCCCAGTGTGTGATACAGTCCACTTATCTAATCCCAGTGTGTGATGCAGTCCATTTATCTAATCCCAGTGTGTGATGCAGTCCATTTATCTAATCCCAGTGTGTGATGCAGTCCATTTATCTAATCCCAGTGTGTGATGCAGTCCACTTATCTAATCCCAGTGTGTGATGCAGTCCATTTATCTAATCCCAGTGTGTGATGCAGTCCATTTATCTAATCCCAATGTGTGATACAGTTCACAAATATAATACCAAAGTGTGATACAATGATCACAGATCACTCTCACTCCTACTGCATTCATATTGTGAGCTAGTAGATTTTCATGGCAAATTTCAGCTACTGCTTCCATGTTTAAAGTGGAAAATATCAAACCTTTTTAAATTATTTTTCATATTTTATTTCAATAAAAAAGGCTAAATTAAAAAAACCCTTAAAACGTTAATACTATACATTTTTTAAAATTTCATTTTTAGCTGTAGATTGAGCAGGCTGGTGGAGGTTAGGTGAAGATATAACTGGCAGGTGGAGGATAGCCGTAGAAGGAATTTGCAGGTGGAGGATAGCCGAGGATTGTACTGACAGGTGGATGTTAGTAGCAGACTGATGGCAGGTGGTCACATCTTGTGGAAACAGGTGGCAGTTAGTAGTAGTCGCTGAGGGTCGGTGGTCACATCTGCTTACCGGAGGTGGGAATTAGTGGTAAGTGATGTTAGCTGATGGTAGTTAGACCTAGATGGGGGTTGGCAGGTAGTAAGGGTTGCATCTCATTCTGGGGGGTTGGTTGCAGGTGACTGGTGGTGACACGTGACATTTACCCCTGATATTATGGGGCAGTCATCACCTAAAACAAGAGAACATGAAAAGATAAACAAAGTTTAATGAAACCTTCATGCACTGCAAATCTCTAATTATGGTTCTTTGTACCATTCCTGGGCACTGTAATGTGTCAGCCTTTGTTACAATATGTAGCATGTCATTATCTTATCTGTTTCCCAATCACTTGGTCTTCTGTGAAATACCTATTCTGTTCATGTTGATTTTCATACTATGAATATTTTTATGTGACTATATCCTCCAATTATCAATCTAGAAGGGCTGATATAGAGTGGTCCTCATCTCTCTTCATAAACACAAAAATAAAGATATTGGCGCTCTACATCACCTCATCACTAATGGTTCTTTTTTGCTTTCTTCTTGGGGGGCGGCTTGCTGGTCTTATCAGCTGCTCTCCCCAAGTCGTTGTCCTCTTTTTGATTTTCTGCCCTGAAAAAAACACCAAAATCCTGATGTTCCACTTGATTAAGATACAAGAAATACGATGTTAAGAATGACTTTAGTGTGAGGCTGGCGCCATCACTGAGTGTAACTCACGGGTCGGGTGATCTGGGCTCCTTAAATATTATTGCAGGTTTCCTGAGCTCGGCCTCAATCTCCTCTCTATTTAGATTAGACAATGAATGAATTAAGAGCTGTAAGAATTTGCACTTAAGATATAAAGAGACAAGACCCCATATATCCCGGATACATGGACTTATAAGTAAATGAACCCTCTGGAACAGCAGGTCTAGTACTATACAAATGGTGACTTACATTGAGTACAGTCTGCATTCTATTTCTGTAGCCGGCTCTCCCATCTCAGGGAGTACGGCGGCCTGTTCCTGGAAATATTTTAATGCTCTTCTTTCCTTTTTATTTGTTGGTTCAACTCGACGAACAGCTAATAATGGAGAAAATATGGAATATTAGGAGAACCTTCTGCTTAGGAAATTATAGCAGCCAATTTGGGGTTTATATTTTAATTTGGACTTTCTTGCAGAAGGTTTTCTCCCCTTATCAATAATTTCTAACTATTTTACTAGTTATCTAGCATCAAAACTGGATATCCATATGCCGAAAATGGCACTTCAAACCAGTTCATAATCCACCAATTCTGCGTTACATTACTAGTGTAGAGAAACGAAGAGATCCATAAGTCTAAAATAATCAATTTTATTTCATCAATCAATAAAAATAAGAAACACGATATTAAGATTATATATGGCTAAAAAACAGAGTGCCCAGTATGAGGGACTAGCCCCTGACCAGGAATACAATTATAATAAAGGCTCATAAATAAATATACATAACTATCGTAATATAGTATATCAGCATTTATAGAAAATTCCCCTAAAACAAATTCTTCAACATAGTATATATGATTACTGGCTGTCTATAGATATAGATATAAATAATGTCCAAACACTAATAGAAGCCATAGTGACAGTTAGAAATACTGAAAGAAAATTCTTGGAGATGGTGCCAAAAAAGGAGCCAATATAGGAAATAACCAGGACTGTCACTATGGCTTCTTTTAGTGTTTGCGCATTATTTTTTTGGATCTGAACATAGGGTTAACTTTTGTCCCATTATAAGATCTTATACTGCACCCGCTATACTATATAGTCAGCCAGTAATGATATATACTATGTTGAAGAATTTGCTTTAGGGGAGTTTTCTCTAAATGCTGATATACTATATTACGATAGTTATATTTATTTATGAGCCTTTATTATAATGGTATTCCTGGTCAGGGGCTAGTCCCTCATACTGGGCACTCTGTTTTCTAGCCATATATATTCTTAATATTGTGTTTCTTATTTTTATTGATTGATGAAATAAAATTGATTATTTTAGACTTATGGATCTCTTCGTTTATCTGCGCTATTAATGTAGTGCAGGATTGGTGGATTATTTTACTATTTATATTGGTAATAATAAATGTTAGCAAATACCTATTAATCCGGCATTTGTTAGGCTGCTCTTATGCCATATTAAAGGGAACCTGTCACTCTATTCATTCTGCCCACACGAGGTGTAGCATGAATCTGAGTCTGACTGCATGACCACAACCAGGTATGTTTTTCTCTAAAATCAGTCTGGCGTTTCAGAGAACAGATAGTTTAAAGAGGCGTCCGTCTCCCTGCCACCCTCCGGTGACCTTCCTGGCTTCCCCTGCGTCGCTCCAGGTGATTGACAGATCACTCTCTATGTACACACTTGAGGGACCTGTCGATCAGCTAAAGTGGTGCAAGGAAAAGTCTCCGGAGCATTTCAGCAAAAACCTACCTGGCTGCAGTCGTGCCACCAAGCTCTGATTCATGCTGCCTGCAGCTCGGGAAGCATTTATCTAATGACCAGGTTCCCTTTAAAGGAATTGTATTGTACAATTATTATAATGTCTTCATTTTACACTTACGAGGTTTTTCCTTTTTGCATAAAATGTCGAGCAGGCCGTTGGATACATATTTCTTGTATCTGGCCCCTTTATTTGCTCTAGCAGACCTTCTCTCAGTCATTCTAGCGGATAGCGATTTCGGTTCTCACGTCACAGAAAGTGAATATGAAATGTCGCGTTTTCACTGTGTCAGTAGAACTGTTACTAGCGGCAGGTTCCGTATCCATAGAGATAGAATGTTTGGATTGTGACCTCATACGGTAGTTTGTGATGTCATCGCTCACTGGGCAAAACTACTTACTGCAGGGTCATATTCACCTCTTCAAAATACAGTTTTTGGATGCAATCAAAAATCATAATGATATATTGCATCACGTGAGGAGTAGTGTTGAGCATTCCGATACTGAAATATCGGGTATCGGCCGATATTCACAGTATCGGAATTCCGATACTTAATTCCGATACTTTTGCAATATCGTATACCGGAATCGTAAGTTCCCATAATACAATGAGCCATTTTCATTTTATTCAGGCAATGAGGATCCTAAGAAGTGTGGGCACATCCTGTTAGGCATGTAGGCATCTTAACTAATGGCATGGCTGTGATTGGCTGCTGAAATGATGTCATGATGCACTATAAAAGCCGCCGCTGCCATTTTGAGCTCACTCTGATGTGAATTCAGTTAGGGATAGGACGCTGTTGTTCTGAGGGACAGTTTTAGCTACCTATTTGGTCTATTCTGCTTTACCCAAGCTACTTTATAAATCGCTGTGCCTTGCAGTGCTAGTGCACAGTTCTCTGTGCTGTTCACCGCTTTCTGCAAGGTCTCTGTGTGTGAGTGCAGCTCACCCTGTAGTGTGTGCTTCAACCACGTCTGGTTGTAGTGCACTCAGTGTGTGTCACTGCCTCATACATTGTCCTTTTTTGCCAATTCATAATTTTTCCTGATATCTCCTATTAGTGTGGTGGTTCCATCCGTATTCAGCTAAATTGGTTCCAAACACACTATATAGGAGTAGTTAGAGGAGCCTTTCTGCAGCATTGGGCCCTGCAGCCCCAGCCAGATTAGTATTAGCCTATTTTTTGCAGCCTCATCTATTGCATTGTAGGTTACCTTCCTACATTGTAATAGCTACAAAAAGTTTGTGATACTATCGTTATTACATCTTTAGGCACATCCAGTGTCTTTTTGTGACAAAAAAAACCTAAATAAAGTTCACCAAACACTCCACTTTACAGTTGTGTAGGCCACATTAGCTCATATTAATGTCTAGTCCACACTTTATAAAATTAGTGTTTGTTATACCTGTTAGCAGCTGTTCAGGAATAACAGGGGGTGCTTGTCCTATTGGCACTATGGAACCAGCCTTCATTGCCAGATCCCGCAGCCCACATAGGAGTCACCTAAACTGCAGGCACCATAGAGTCGGCTAACCCGACCGCAACACGACAGGACAACGCATTGGAGGCAAAGTGACGTTGACACTACCCGGAAACAGCTGGCACAGGCATGGGAGAAAAGGCGCCCATACTCGGCAAACCACCCCCGAGCACAGGCTCTGAATGCTGGCATTGCTAAACTACTGGCCCTTGAAATGCTATCATTCAGGCTGGTGGAGACTGACACATTCCGTAACTTTATGGCATTGGCAGTCCCACAATACAACGTGCCCAGCCGATTTTATTTCAGCAGGCAAGCCGTCCCTGCCCTGCAACATCATGTGGAGGGAAAAATTAAACATGCGCTACAAAACGCCATCAGTAGCAAGGTCCACCTGACCACCGATGCGTGGACCAGTAAGCATGGACAGGGACGATACCTTTCCCTCACTGCCCATTGGGTAAATGTTGTGGAGCCGGGTACAGATCTTGAGAGTGGCGCTGTACGTGTTCTGCCAACTCCAAGGATTGCAGGAATCCAGTCTGTACACATTGACTCCTCCTCATACTCCAGTTCCTCTGAATCAGCGCTGCAGGAGCCGTCACTGTCTACCTCCACATCGACCCGTGAACGGTTACCTGTTATTGTGACCAATATGAGCACAGTCGTGGCCAAACGTCAACAGGCCGTATTAAAATTAATTTCTTTGGGGAATCGAAGCCACACAGCGCAGGAGCTCTGGAATGCCATCAAGCAGCAGAGCGACGTGTGGTTTGTGCCAGCGAATCTCCAGCCAGGCATGGTAGTGTGTGACAATGGCCGAAATCTGGTGGCAGCTCTGGGCCTAGGCAACCTCACTCACATCCCATGTCTGGCACATGTGCTCAACTTGGTCGTGCAGAGTTTTTTGAGGGACTATCCGGATCTTGATGCACTGCTTCACAAGGTCCGCATAGAGTGCGCTCACTTGCGGCGTTCCAGCAATGCAAGATCACGCATTGCAGCTCTGCAGCGCCGATTACGTCTTCCGGAACATCGCATCATATGTGACCTACCCACCAGGTGGAATTCAACGTTACATATGTTGGAGAGGTTGTGTGAGCAGCAGGCAGCAGTAATGGAGTACCAGCTGCAGCAGGCGCAAACAAGTCGCAGTGCGCGCCGTTCACACTTCACCACCACTGAGTGGGCCTCTATGAAGGACATTTGCCACGTTTTGCGTGCCTTCGATTATTCCACGCGGATGGCGAGTGCAGATGATGCACTAGTCAGCATGACTATCCCCCTTATCTGCCTGCTTGAAAAAACACTGCAAGCACTAAGGGACGAGGTTTTGGAAGAGGTGGAGGATGAGGAGTCACAAATGCCATCTGCTTCTCTACAGTCTGCGCAACGTGGTTCCTCACAAAGGCCTAGGCAGGGGACACTTTGTGAGGAGGATGAGGAGGAGTCAATGGATGAGGAAGACATCTGTCCAGAGGAGGGAGGTACACAATGCTCTAGTAGTCAGTATCTAGAGCGAGGGTGGGGTGATGCAGAGCAGGCAGAGATCACGCCTCAAGCAGGGGACAGCGTTTCTTGGCCAGTTGGCAGTCTGCAGCACATGGTTGATTTCATGCTGCAGTGCCTGAGAAACGACCGCCGCATCGCCCACATTCTCAACACGGCTGATTATTGGGTGTCCACCCTCCTAGATCCTCGCTACCGGGACAACTTACAAAGCCTCATAGCACCGTTGAACCGGGAGCGTAAAATGCGGGAGTACCAAGACGCACTGGTGCATTCCATCATATTCTCCATTCCAACCGAGAGCAGTGCTGCTAGTGCTTTACAAAGCAGCTCAGTGCGTCGAGGCAGTGGAGGAAGCTCTGCACAAAGAGGGAGCAGAAGCAGCGCCTCAGCACAAGGCAAGACCAGTATGGCCGAAATGTGGCAAAGTTTTGTGTCCCCGCCGCCACAAATGTCTACACCATCACAGACGGCTCCAGTCAGCAGGAGGCAACGTTTCCGTCAGATGGTGACAGACTACATGTCTTGCCCTCTTAGTGTACTCCCAGACGGCTCTTCTCCCTTCAAGTTTTGGGTCTGTAAGCTGGATACATGGCCAGAGCTTAGTCAGTATGCATTGGAGGTGCTAGCTTGCCCTGCTGCTAGTGTATTATCGGAACGCGTCTTTAGTGCCGCAGGTGGTGTACTAACAGACCGTCGCATGCGACTATCCTCCGATAACGTTGACCGGCTTACTTTTCTCAAAATGAACAAGGCCTGGATCTCTCATGAATTTGCCAGTCCTCTTCCAGAATAAATAATTGGTTGGCAACAGTATCCAGGTCTCCTGTTCTGTTCATGTTTCTACCACCTGAACTGTAATCCCTGAGCTCCAACACCGCCAGTTGGCGCTCGGAAGTGCCGTCTGCACAGTCAACACTTGCTGCCGTGTTATTGGGGTTCAGTAACGTCAGCTGTTCCCCTGCTGTGCGGACGGCAATTTCTCCTGCTCTGTCCACATTCTCACTACTACAGATTTTAAAGTTGCTCCAATTACACCTCTGGCTCCTCTGTTTTCAGTATTATACCTGAGCTCCAACACCGCCAGTTGGCGCTCGGAAGTGCCGTCTGCACAGTCAACACTTGCTGCCGTGTTATTGGGGTTCAGTAACGTCAGCTGATCCCCAGCTGTGTGTCCGGCAAATTCTCCTGCTTTGTCCACATCCACTGTACTACTGATTTTAAACCTCCTCCAAATACACCTCTGGCTCCTCCGTTTTTAGTATTTACCCTTGGCTCCAATACCGCTAGTTGCTGCTCAGAAGTGCCGTCTGCACAGTCAACGCTTGCTCCAGTGTTATTGGGGTTCAGTAACGTCAGCTGATCCCCAGCTGTGTGTCCGGCAAATTCTCCTGCTTTGTCCACATCCACTGTACTACTGATTTTAAACCTCCTCCAAATACACCTCTGGCAACTCCATTTTTAGTATTTACCCTGGGCTCCAATACCGCTAGTTGCTGCTCAGAAGTGCTGTCTGCACAGTCAACGCTTGCTCCAGTGTTATTGGGGTTCAGCAACGTCAGCTGATCCCCAGCTGTGTGTGCGGCAAATTCTCCTGCTTTGTCCACATCCACTGTACTACGGATTTAAAACCTCCTCCAAATACACCTCTGGCTCCTCCGTTTTTAGTGTTTACCCTGGGCTCCAATACCGCTAGTTGCTGCTCAGAAGTGCCGTCTGCACAGTCAATGCTTGCTCCAGTGTTATTGGGGTTCAGTAACGTCAGCTGATCCCCAGCTGTGTGTCCGGCAAATTCTCCTGCTTTGTCCACATCCACTGTACTACTGATTTTAAACCTCCTCCAAATACACCTCTGGCTCCTCCGTTTTTAGTATTTACCCTGGGCTCCAATACCGCTAGTTGCTGCTCAGAAGTGCTGTCTGCACAGTCAACGCTTGCTCCAGTGTTATTGGGGTTCAGTAACGTCAGCTGATCCCCAGCTGTGTGTGCGGCAAATTCTCCTGCTTTGTCCAGATCCACTTTACTACGGATTTAAAACTTGCTCCAATTACACCTCTGGCTCCACTCTGTTTTTAGTATTTACCCTGGGTTCCAGCACCGCCAGCTGGTTCTCGGTAGTTCCATTTGCTCTTGTACCTTCTACTACCCATCCGGGTTCCAGTACCGTCAGCTGGTCCCCGGCAGTGACTTTGGCACGGGTACTCCCTCCTGCCCAGCCTGGTTCCAGCACGCCAGCTGTTTCCGGGTAGTGTCAACGTCACTTTGCCTCCAATGCGTTGTCCTGTCGTGTTGCGGTTGGGTTAGCTGACTCTATGGTGCCTGCAGTTTAGGTGACTCCTATGTGGGCTGCGGGATCTGGCAATGAAGGCTGGTTCCATAGTGCCAATAGGACAAGCACCCCCTGTAGGACTGTGGGTTATGGTAACTGCGGCCGGCTCGCGGCCTTGAACTTTTTTTTACATGGGTACCTTCTGCTACCCATCCGGGTTCCAGTACCGTCAGCTGGTTCTCGGCAGTGCCTTTGGATTAGGTGCCTCCTTCTCGGTATCCAAGTTCCACCAACGTCTGCTGGTCCTTGGTAGTGCTTTCTGGCACAGGTACCTCCTGCTTAGTAACCGAGTTCCAGTACCATCAGCTGGTCTTCGGCAGTTCCATTGGCTCTTGTACCTTCTGCTACCCATCCGGGTTCCAGTACCGTCAGCTGGTCCTCGGTAGTTCCATTTGCTCTTGTACCTTCTACTACCCATCCGGGTTCTAGTACCGTCAGCTGGTTCTCGGCAGTGACTTTGGCACGGGTACTCCCTCCTGCCCAGCCTGGTTCCAGCACGCCAGCTGTTTCCGGGTAGTGTCAACGTCACTTTGCCTCCAATGCGTTGTCCTGTCGTGTTGCGGTCGGGTTAGCCGACTCTATGGTGCCTGCAGTTTAGGTGACTCCTATGTGGGCTGCGGGATCTGGCAATGAAGGCTGGTTCCATAGTGCCAATAGGATAAGCACCCCCTGTAGGACTGTGGGTTTTAGTAACTGCGGCCGGCTCGCGGCCTTGAACTTTTTTTTACATGGGTACCTTCTGCTACCCATCCGGGTTCCAGTACCGTCAACTGGTTCTCGGCAGTGCCTTTGGATTAGGTGCCTCCTTCTCGGTATCCAAGTTCCACCAACGTCTGCTGGTCCTTGGTAGTGCTTTCTGGCACAGGTACCTCCTGCTTAGTAACCGAGTTCCAGTACCGTCAGCTGGTCTTCGGCAGTTCCATTGGCTCTTGTACCTTCTGCTACCCATCCGGGTTCCAGTACTGTCAGCTGGTCCTCGGTAGTTCCTCAGCTTTCTTGTACCTTCTGCTACATTTCCAAGTTCAAGCTTTTTGAAATGGTTCTTGGTAATCACTCTAGATCTCCCTGACGAGGACCCTGAAGACGAGGACCCCGAAGACCAACCCTAAGAAGACGAGGACCCTGAAGACGACGACCCTGAATACGAGGACCCTGAAGACCACTCCGAAGAAGACGAGGACCCTGAAGACCACCCCGAAGAAGACGAGGACCCTGAAGATCACCCCGAAGAAGACGAGGACCCTGAAGACCACCCCGAAGAAGACGAGGACCCCGAAGACGAGGACCCAGAAGACCAACCCGAAGAAGACGAGGACCCCGAAGACGAGGACCCCCGAAGACGACGACCCTGAAGACCACCCCGAAGAAGACCAAGAAGATGACCCTGAAGAAGTTGACCAAGAGGACAAAGAAGAGAAGACAAGCACCAAGATACAGAAGAACAAGAGACAGAAAGCCAAGAAGCAGAAATACAAGAAGCTGCAGAACAAAAAGCGGAAGAACATTAAGCATAAGACTAAAAATCAGAGCAAAAGATAATATCTAAATTATAAGCAGAAGATGACTAAGCAGTGTATGGGGGTGAGTCCGTTCCTCCTCGTGGTGCCCCTGGAAAAGACCTGCTGCTGCAGGCCAAACTGAACGCGGACAAATCCTGTTGTAAATCTTTTGTGACGGGCAGAACGAAAGGTGTAATGTCCAACCTTTTATAGATAACAACTACAGGAATGCCTGCCACAAATAAGAATATGATGAAGAAGAAGAAGATGAAGAAGATGAAGAAGTAGAATATGAAGAATGTAAAAAAAAAGAATAATACGAAGAAGGTGAAGAAGAAGAAGATGAAGAAGGTGAAGAAGAAGTGGATGAAAAAGATGCTGAAGATGATGAAGGAGAAAGTGTGGGAGAAGTAAAAAAGAAGGTGAAGAGCATGGAAGTAGTGAAACATAAATATCTGACAAAATATAAAAATACTTAACATAGTCAATATTTCCGTAACTCAGAACGTCTTAAAAAAAAATATTAATTCCTGCTATTCCATTTGATTGGGCTAAACCTCTATGCCTTTATAGTCTCCCCCACCTCCCCCAATACATTCTACATTATTGTTAATTGTTTTCCTTCATGTAGAATTAACCTACAAGGAAAGAAAGGGTTTATTTTCATTCCGATATTTCTGTCCCATTGACTTGCATTGGTTTCCGGTATCGGAATCGGCGATATCCGATACTTTTTCGGTATCGGTCCGATCCAATCCGATCCGATATTTCCCGATATCGGAAGGTATCGCTCAACACTAGTGAGGAGTCATTTATTGACTTTCACATGTTATTTCATCAATATAATAAATAATAAAACATCTATAAAACAATACCCTCCCCCTATAATGTGAAATACTGTACCATCCACTATATGCTGGCAGGTGATTGGATGGACATTTGACAGTCATAGCGACATGGAGCACAAATATTTAAAGCCGCCCCCTGAAATAACCTCCTCCCCATAGAGACATTTTTATTCAAATTTAACTTATTAAAAATGTTGTTAAAAACTTGAAACATGACACCAATAAAAAGTGGTTTGCGAGGCTCTTTACTATAGCGTATGGCTTGACACAATGTGACAGATCAGCTTGTTATATGGCACAGCTTATGGTGATTATGTATAAGAATGTGTAACTTGGGATTTTTACATAGGACTTCAGAGTTATATTAGTCCATTAGTGATCATTGTACACAAAAGGAAAGAATTAAAGGGGCTCCTGTTAAGGAGTCAGCAGCGCACACACAGAACAGGTACAGGCCCCCTTTCATTATTGCCTCCTGATAGTGGTCGCTGCTTGCTACACGGATACACCTAGAAATGTAGTGAACACGTAACTGACCCTCTCCTCCTTTCTGAAACCGCTCGTCACACAAGCAAGTGGCGGCCACTGAGTGCATGCCGCAAATTATTTCATAGCTAGTGTGCACGCACAGCATTGCGTTTCGGGTTAATGCAGCGCTCACTAATTGACAGCACTCGATTGGCCACAGAGTCAGGTGAACTGCTCAAAATGCAAATTAAGGGGAATAAAGATGCACCAAGATTTGGCCATGCCAAGGGTACACCGAATCCCTCTCATTTGCATATGGAATAAAGCGAGTTTTAAAAGTAATTACATCAGTGAAATAAATTCTGCTTATATGATTTTATAGGGGCTAAGTCTTCTATATAACAGTTTCATTTTCATTTCAGGGGTGACAGACTCCCTTTAACGGGTTTAGGGCCCCCATTCTGTTGAAATGGTGGCCACAGTGTACAGTATGTCATTAATACTTGCACATCCTTGCTTCTGCAGTTTGTTATTACTCTGCAATCTGACATAAAAATATATGTGGGCAGTCACCAGAGATCGACAATCATGTTTGTATCCAGTTGACATCATGTTTTTGATCACTTTTTATTCACTTTTATTGTGAGTCAGTATGATGAAAAAGCGACATTTTTGGCGTGGTTTTCTTTTAACGACGTTCGCCATATGGAATAAATAACGTTTTATAGATCGGGTCATTTCGGATGCGGTGATACCAATTCTGTGTGCGTTTTTTTGTTTATTTTTCTTTTATCACAAACGCTGCGTTTTGTGTGGAGAAACTGATTTTAATGATTTGTGTGCACTTTGTTTGTCTTTTTTTTTTTTTTTTACTTTACTTTTTTTCACTTTTTCACTATGTCCCACTGTGGGACATGTATAATTTTTTTTCATCACTGTTCTGATACACTGCAGTACTCGTGTACTGCAGTGCATGAGAGAAGTCATTTCCTCACTGACTGTGCCTGTGAGACCCAGCTTATAGCTGGATCTCACAGGCCACTGTACCCTGAGGTCATCACATGACTTCAGCGTACCATGGTAACAATCGGGACCCGTCATTCCCATCGTGGGGTTCCGATGGTTGCTAAGGGGGTCTTGCAACCCTCTTGTAACAACTTAAATACTGCTGTCATGATTGACAGCGGTATTTAAGAGGTTAAATGGCTCTGATCGGCTCAAAATTGGCCATGGCCGATACCACAGGTAGTCAGCTGTCATATACAGCTGACAGCCACTGGAAATTCGGCCGCGGAGAGGCGCTATACTATTATTCCTCAGAGCCATGAATAAGAGGCGCTGAGGAATAAGTATACTAACGACTGCCGTTATAAGGCGTTTTGGCAGTCATTAAGGGCAGGGGCGGACCTACCGCCGGTGCAACTGCACAGGGGCCCGGCGATGCAGTGGGCCCCTTTCTGAGCGGCTAATGATGAGGGCAATCTGGCCTGCTTCTCGGAGTTCCAGGCTCCGGGGGGCCCATGGCCATATTGCGCTCATCATTTGCGGCGGGCAGGGAGCGATTCCTGCGGCTCCGCTGCTGACAGGAGGAAAATGGCAGCGTAGCTGCAGGGATCCGTCCTCTGCTTCCTTCCCAGCGCTTCCTCCCTGACACAGGCTCACGCTGCTTGATGACATCATCATGCAGTGCGGGCCTGTGTCAGAGAGAAAGTTACCAGAGACTGGGAGGATGCTGCGGGAGCGGGCTGAGAGGTAAGTTGTGTGTGTATTTTTTTATATACTGAAACGCTGGAGAGGAACAGGAGAATGAGGGGAGGTGGGGGACAGCAATGATGGGGCTAGGGAGAGCAGTGATGGGGCTCGGGAGAACAGTGATGGGGCTGGGGAGAGCAATGATGGGGCTGGGGAGAGCAATGATGGGGCTGGGGAGAACAATGATGGGGCTGGGAAGAGCAATGATGGGGCTGGGAAGAGCATTGATGGGGTTGGGGAGAGCAATGATGGGGTTAGGGAGCGCAATGAAGGAGTTGGGGAGAGCAATGATGGGGTTGGGGTGAGCAATGATGGGGCTGGGGTGAGCAATTATGGGACTGGCATGAGCAATGATGGGGCTGGGAAGAGCAATGATGGGTAGAGCAATGATGGGGCTGGGTAGAGCAATGATGGGGCTGGGTAGAGCAATGGTGTGGATGGGGAGAGCAATGATGAGGATGGTGGGGATGGGGAAAGCAATGGTGTGGATGGGGAGAGCAATGATGGGGGTTGGGAGAGCAATGATGGGGAGAGCAATGACAGGGGTGTTGGGAAAGAGCAATGATGGGGGTGCTGGGAGGGAGCAATGATGTGGGTGCGGGGAGAGAGCAATGATGTGGGTGCTGGGACAGAGCAATGATGAGGATGGTAAGAGCAATGATATGGATGGGGAGATCATTAATGAGGATGGTGAGGATGGGAGAGCAATGACGGGGGGTGCTGGGAGAGATCAATGACGGGGATGCTGGGGGAGAGCAATGATGGGGGTGCTGGGACAGAGCTATGATGGGGGTTTCACTTTGTTTGTACTGTAAAGCCTTGTATATTTTCCGTGTGCACATAGCCTTACAGTTAATTGGGGAGAGTCACAGAGGCTGAATAATTTATATTATTGGCAGGTGGAGATTATAGTTAATGGGGGGCACAGTGCTGCTCATCACTTTATATTTTGATTACTAAGTGGCTAATAGCATATTAATGGTGGGGTACATATCTGTAGTCAGTGTGGGAGAGACAAGAATATATACACTGCTCAAAAAAATAAAGGGAACACTCAAATAACACATCCTAGATCTGAATGAATGAAATATTCTCATTGAATACTTTGTTCTGTACAAAGTTGAATGTGCTGACAACAAAATCACACAAAAATCATCAATGGAAATCAAATTTATTAACCAATGGAGGCCTGGATTTGGAGTCACCCCCAAAATTAAAGTGGAAAAACACACTACAGGCTGATCCAACTTTGATGCAATGTCCTTAAAACAAGTCAAAATGAGGCTCAGTATTGTGTGTGGTCTCCACGTGCCTGTTTGACCTCCCTACAACACCTGGACATGCTCCTGATGAGGTTGCGGATGGTCTCCTGTGGGATCTCCTCCTAGACCTGGACTAAAGCATTCGCCAACTCCTGGACAGTCTGTGGTGCAACATGACGTTGGTGGATGGAGCGAGACATGATGTCCCAGATGTGCTCAATCAGATTCATGTCTGGTGAACGGGGGGGGCCAGTCCATAGCTTAAATGCCTTCATCTTGCAGGAACTTCTGACACACTCCAGCCACATGAGGTCTGGCATTGTCCTGCATTAGGAGGAACCCAGGGCCAACCGCACCAGCATATGGTCTCACAAGGGGTCTGAGGATCTCATCTCGGTACCTAATGGCAGTCAGGCTACCTTTGGCGAGCATATGGAGGGCTGTGCGGCCCTCCAAAGAAATACCACCCCAAACCATTACTGACCCACTGCCAAACCGGTCATTCTGAAGGATATTGCAGGCAGCAGATTGCTCTCCGCGGCTTCTCCAGACTCTGTCACGTCTGTCACATGTGTTCAGTGTGAACCTGCTTTCATCAGTGAAGAGCACAGGGCACCAGTGGCGACTTTGCCAATCCTGGTGTTCTGTGGCAAATGCAAAGCGTCCTGCACGGTGTTGGGCTGTGAGTACAATCCCCATCTGTGGTCGTCGGGCCCTCATACCACCTTCATGGAGTCGGTTTCTAACCGTTTGTGCAGACACATGCACATTTGTGGCCTGCTGGAGGTCATTTTGCAGGGCTCTGGCAGTGCTCCTCCAGTTCCTCCTTGCACAAAAGTGGAGGTAGCACTCCTGCTGCTGGGTTGTTGCCCTCCTACGGCCCCCTCCACGTCTCCTGGTGTACTGGCCTGTCTCCTGGTAGCTCCTCCAGCCTCTGGACACTATGCTGACAGACACAGCAAACCTTCTTGCCACAGCTCGCATTGATGTGCCATCCTGGATGAACGGCACTACTTGAGCAACTTCTGTGGGTTGTAGAGTCCGTCTCATGCTACCACGAGTGTGAAAGCACAGCCAGCATTCAAAAGTGACCAAAGCATCAGCCAGAAAGCATTGGTACTGAGATGTGGTCTGTGGTCCCCACCTGCAGAACCACTCCTTTATTGAGGGTGTCTTGATAATTGCCAATAATTTCCATCTATTGTCTATTCCATTTACACAACAGCATGTGAAATTGATTGAATTTCAATCGGTGTTGCTTCCTAAGTGGACAGTTTGATTTCACAGAAGTTTGATTTATTTCGTATAATATTCTGTTGTTTAAGTGTTATCTTTATTTTTTTGAGCAGTGTACAATATATGTGACCTTGTTATTTTCTAGGCTGCACTGATCATAGTGACAAGACGAGTCGTGGCTGGGAGATGTGGACATGAAGGTCTGACCAGATGGAGAAGAAGCAGCAGAAACCGACTCTTATCTGATGAGACATTAGTGGTAATTGCCTGGATGTAAATATTATTCTGTATCTGCACTGTGTGACTTGGAGTGATAATGTTATCTGTAAAATCCCATAGGCTGCATTCTCACATTTGTGTGAAAAGTCCTTGTGCTGCCAGATTTTTTTATCGGATGGTCCATGGTCTCGTAGAGTTTTATACATCCATTCACACATCCATGAAAATCACAGATCTAAGAATGAGATCTGTGAGGGTCAGAAAATATCCTGTTATGATCTGATTTTGAGGATTAGAATAGGACATGCTCAATGCGTCTGTAAAAGCACGCAGCACACCAACACTGCACACAGATACAGGAATGTAGCCTTATTATGTATAGTACAGTCCCTTAGTATATAGTGTACTCACTTATTATGTATAGCGCCATCCTTAGCTATATAGTTTCCTCTCTTATTATGTATAACACCATCCCTTATTATGTACCATCCTGGCTATGTACACATCTGTAGCTTTGTCACCATAAAAGATGGGGGGCCCAGGCACATTTCTTGCACAGGAGCCCCAAGCAGTCAGTGTCCGCCTCTGATTAAGGGGTTAAATTAAGCACACTGACAGTTTTCAAAATGAGTTGTCCAGTACTGAATGTCGCCCGTAAACTATTCTTCCAAAATCTGTGCTCCAAAAGCCAAATTTCGCTCTTTCCTTCTCAGCCCTGACGTGTGGCCTAACAGTAATTTCTGACGACATATGGGCATCACCGTGTTCGGGAGGAATGGCGCAATAAATTATGGGGTCCAGTTTCACCTATTAACCCTTGTGTACCTGACAAGTTTGCAGCAAATACAAAAATTACATTTTTACCACAAAAAATGTCATATTTCCACATCCCAATGTTATAAAATTCTGTGAGGCACCTATGGGTTCAAAATACTCGCTGCACCCCTAGATGAATTCCTTAGGCAATGAAGTTTCCAATATAGGGTTACTAGGGGGGTTTCTGCTGTTCTGGCACCTCAGGGGCTCGGCTAATGGAGCCCAGAATCTATTCAAACTAAATCTGCGTTCTAAAAGCCAAGTAGCGCTCCTTCCCATCCGAATCCTGCCGTGTGTTCAAACATATGGGGTATCACTGTGTTTGGTAAAAATTGCATAACAAATTATGGGGTCCATTTTCTTCTATTATTCCTCGTGTAAATATAAATTTGGTGCTAAAACAGTATTTTAGTGGAAAAAAATATTTTTTGTTCTCACATCTGTAAGTAATAAAGTTTTGTGAATCACCTGAAGGTTAAAAATGCTCAGTACACTCGTAAATGAATTCCTTCAGGGGACTAGTTTCCAAAATGAGGTCACTTGTGTTTTTTTTTTGCTGTTTTCGCATGTCAGCGGCTCTCCAACCGCGACATGACTTCCGATCTTGATTCCAGCCATTTTTGCATTCAAAAAGTTAAACAATGCTCCTTCCCATCTGAACCCTGGCGTGCGCGCAAACAGTAGTTTTACCCACATATGGAGTATCGGCATACTGAGGAGAAATTGCGCAATAAATTTTGTGGTTTATTTTCTCCTGTTACTCTTATGAAAATAAAAAATCAGGGGCGAAATTAAAATTTTGGGGAAAAAAAGTAAAATGTTAATTTTTCCTTCCACATTGCTTTAATTCCTGTGAAGTACCTGAAGGGTTAATAAACTTCTTGAATGTTGTTTTGAGGACTTTGAGGGGTGTAGTTTTTAGAATGGTGTCACTTTTGGGCATTTTCTTTCATATAGGCCAACCAAAGTCACTTCAAATGTGATGTGGTCTCTAAAAAAAATGTTTGGTTAATTTTGTTGTAAAAATGAGAAATCACTGGTCAACTTTTAACCTTTATAACTTCCAAACAAAAAAAAATATATTTAAAAATGAGGTAGATGTAAAGTAGACAAGTGGGAAATGTTATTTTTTAACCATTTTGTAAGAAATAACTCTCTCTGGTTTAAGGGCATAAGAATTAAAATTTAGAAAATTGCGAAATTTTAAACATTTTTGCCAAATTTCTGATATTTTCGGAAATGAACGCAAGTCATATTGAACAAATGTAACCACTATTATGAAGTACAATATGTCACAAAAAACAGTCTCAGAATCACTGGGATCCATTGAAGTGTTCCAGAGTTCTTACCACATAAAGTGACACTGGTCAAATTTCCAAAAATTGGCCTGGCCATTAAGGTCAAAATTGGTTCAGTCACTAAGGGGTGAAAGAAAAAAATAGCATACAAGTCTACCAGACTGATGATGTTTTTCCATTCTGAGCTAAGTGTCTCCCCGTGATCTTATGGCAAGATTATTATGTCATATGAGAGCTGTAACTATGGCCGGATTGGCCATCTGGCAATTCTAGCAAACACCAGATGGGCTGGTCCGGTTGTGTGCCGCATCAGTTGCAACTCTATTAACTGTATTGACGTCCTCAATACATTGGTACTGTTAACAGCCATGGTGGAGCATGGAGCCGCCAGCTCCGTACCCCGTCACTTTTACAGGCCACAGGATGTGATCTGCTGGAGGCCGATGACACTCAGGTGACATTGTGCGGTGCGATGACGTCACTGCCACGGCGTCCACTGCAAGACAGTACAGAAATAGGAGATAGCAACTGCGGTGGACGCGATGGCTGGATTAGGTGAGCACTAGGTTTTGGGTTTTACTGTGGGCTGTGGTGCCTATAATACTGTGTGGGAGACCATCATACTATATAGGAGCCTGTACTGAGACCATCATACTATACTAGCTATTGAACCCTTTCTACGCCCGGGTGGAGAGCATTTTTATTGGTATATGGTCCCCCATCCTGTTATGTGCTGCCCCCATCCTGTTATGTGCTGCCCCCATCTTATCCTGGTATGTATGGCACCTCCTCATATCAATCCTAGTATGTATGGCTCCCTCATCCCCAATCCTGGTATGTATGGCCCCGTCAGCCTTATGCTGATATGCATGATACCCCTCATCCCCATCCTGGTATGCATGGCACTCCTCATCCCCCAATCTTGGTTTTCATGGCACCCCATCCCTCATCCTTGTATGTATGGTACCCCTCATCCCCAATCCTGGTATGTATTGCACCCTTCATCCCCAATCCTGGTATGTATGGTACCCCCTCATCCCTCTCCTGGTATGTATAATACCCCATTTCTCATCCTGGTATGCATAGTACACCCATCCCCAATTCTGGTATGTATGGCACCCTTCATCCCTATCCTGGTATGTATGGTACCCCCTCATGCCCAATCCCGGTATGCATGGCACCCCTCATCCCTAATCCTGGTATGTATGGTACCTCTCATCCCTATCCTGGTATGCATGGCACCCCTCACCCCCCAATCCTGGTATGCATGGCACCCCATCCCTCATCCTGGTATGTATGGTACCCCTCATCCCCAATCCTGCTATGTATGGTACCCCTCATCCCTATCCTGGTATGTATGGTACCCCTCATCCCTATCCTGGTATGCATGGCACCTCTTATCCCTATCCTGGTATGCATGGTACCCCATCCCTCATCCTGGTATGTATGGTACCCCTCATCCCTATCCTGGTATGCATGGTACCCCCCTCATCCCTCTCCTGATATGTATGGTACCCCATCCTTCATCCTGGTATGCATGGTACCCCATCCCTCATCCTGGTATGCAAGGTACCCAATCCCTCATCCTGGTATGCATGGTACCCCCTCATCCCTATCCTGGTATGCATGGTACCCCACCCCTCCTCCTGGTGTGTATGGTACCCCTCATCCCCAATCCTGTTATGTAGGGTAACCCTCATCCCCAATCCTGGTATGCATGGCACCCCTTATCCCAAATCCTGGTATGCATGGCACCCCTCAACCCCAATCCCGGTGTGCATGGCACCCCTCATCCCCAATCCCGGTGTGCATGGCACCACTCATCCCCAATCCTGGCATGCATGGCACCCGTCATCCCCAGTCCTGGTATGCATGGCACCCCTCATCCCCAATCCTGGTATGCATGGCACCCCTCATCCCCAATCCTGGTATGCATGGCACCCCTCATCCCCAATCCTGGTATGCATGGCACCCCTCATCCTGGTATGCATGACACCCCTCATCCTGGTATGCATGGCATTCCTCATCCTGGTATGCATGGCACCCCTCATCCCTATTCTGGTATGTATGGCACCCCTCATCTTGGTATGCATGGTCCCCTCAGCCTCCAATCCTGGTATGCGTGGTCCCCTCACCCCCCAATCCTGGTATGTGTGGTACCCCTCACCCCCCAATCCTGGTATGCGTGGTACCCCACACCCCCCAACCCTGGTATACATCATCCCTTCACCCCCCAATCCTGGTATGTGTGGTACCCCTCATCCCACAATCCTGGTGTGTGTAGCCTCCTCATCCCTTTCATGCTGTACACACACACAAAAGAATAAACACTTACACTGTGTTCCAAATTTTTATGCAAATAATATGTTCTCAGATTTTCCCAAATTACCTATATGAATTGAAGTCATTGTAATTTTCCAGTCAAATAACTATTAGAGTACAATTGAAAGGTTTTTTGTACAAACTGCCTATGATAACAGTATATTTTTAAAAAAATAAAAAACTCAAACTGCACTCAAAATGCATGTTCCAAATTATTATGCACAGCAGAGTTTTCAACCTTTTCATTTTAATAAAGAACAAAAAAATGGTCATTTTTGAAATTATAAGCATTAGCAGGTTATTACAAACTGAAATCAAACAGTTTTCAACTCAAAACTTTATTCTAGGTGATGTTACATTTGCACATAGGACCCCTTGTTCGAAAGGAGCTTCTGAACTCTCTCGTCCATTGAATTTGTCAGGTTTTGGATGGTTTCTGCTTCAATTGTTTTGCATGAGGACAGAATACCCTCCCAGAGCTGTTGCTTAGATGTGAACTGCCTCCCGCCATCATAGACACTCCTTTTGATGATGCTCCAGAGGCTCTCAATGGGGTTGAGGTCAGGGGAGCATGGGGGTCACACCATAAGTTTGTCCCCTTTTATGCCCATAGCAGCCAGAGATGCAGATGTGTTATGTGCAGCATTTTTAAAAAATATACTGTTATCATAGGCAGTTTGTACAAAAACCTTTCAATTGTACTCTAATAGTTATTTGACTGGAAAATTACAATGACTGCAATTCATATAGGTAATTTGGGAAAATCTGAGAAAATATTATTTGCATAATAATTTGGAACACAGTGTATACTCACCTTTCTTCCCTGTGCTCCAGCGCTGCGGTGTCCTGTTCTGCCGGAGGCCGGGGGAGGAGTGCAACTCCGGAGCACCGCGCTGTCCGGCGCCATTTTGCAAATGTGTCTTCAGTAAAATGGCACCGGATAGTGCTATGCGCATGCGCCAATCCGACGCCTCACTCCTGCCCCGGTCTCCGGCGAAGACAGGTGCCGCGGCTACGCTCCTCCCGGTCAGATAAGTATGTAAGTATGGTGCCGGAGATCGCGGTATGCATTCAGTGTCTACACATACTGCGATCTCCGGCGCCATACACTCCTCTTACCTGTAAAGGCTGGATGCATGCTTCTGTCTGGAGCCAGACTGCGCGTCGCGCATGCGCAGTCTATAAAGGCTTCAGACAGAGGGACGCATCCCTGGTTATATTATAGATGCTATTGGGACAGATTATAAAACAGTGATAGGTAGGAGACCAATATAAGGAGAGATATAATAGCTATATGTCCCTTTGCACTGCTTACTGCATGCTGGTTTTAATATGTTCCTCTAATAATTTAATAGTAATTAATAAAAGTTTAATTTTCTGAGTCTTTAGTTAAGGGTTTATTTGCCTCTGGCAATTTGTAATTGTTATATAGTTACCCTACGCTGACTGCATGAACGGCACTGTTTAGAGTGGCTTACTTGCTTCCTTTATCACATTAGCAAGTGCACAAATAGATTGAAGGTCTGCATGGAGCACAGACAGTACAACCGATGCACAACACTGTTCTGAGCTATAGACCCTGCTCTATCTGTCAGAATGTCAGTAATTACACAAAAACAAAAATAGGGCTGCCAGTTCGCCTGAACAGGTACACAGCTCAGGACTTATCTACACTATCTGACTTCCACAGAAGCGCCCATCTATCTAGCTAATATCTCTCATTTCTAGTGATGATCAAGCATGCTTGTTGCTCGACATTTACGAGCATGCTCGGGCGAGTACCTATTATCATCAGTGTGCTGGAAAAGCAGACATTCCTCAAATGTATTAAAGCTGTCAAACGGTCGCAAATCATGTTCACGGAGCGACGAAAACTTAACTCTCGAGCACGCTGAAGATAATAGGTACTCGCCCGAGCATGCTCGTAAATCTCGAGCAACGAGCATGCTCGATCATCACTACTCATTACACAGGACAGAGCACGCTCAACAGCGTCTATCTCCTTCCATGACATGCATAAAATGGCGCTGAAGGAACATGGCCGGTTTTTATATGGAGAAGACGTGATTTTAGCAGCCAATTGCAGAATCCCTTGTGTCTGGGACACTATGGATGCTTCCTGCTCTCTGATTGGCTAGTCGCGCTTTCCTGACTTCAAGTTACCACCTACAGAAAAAAAAAGCGCACTGCTGATCTGACCTGTTCTGAGCTATCACCAGCCCCCCCACTCATCTGCCACGTCTCCCCGCTCATCATACACAAGCACTATGCTACCAAAACTGTAAAAAGTAAAAAAAACGCTGTAGTTGGCCCGCAATCACGTAACCATGGAAATTCGCCGATTTTACCAAATTTAACAAATTTTGCTCACCTTTCCGATCATGAATCGAAATGTGCCACATTCGTGTCGAACTTAAGTTTGGAGATCAGATCTCGAAGATATTCGCTCATCACTACTACTGATGTGGTCAGTTTGGAGATGGAGGCTGAAGAGGAGGAGGAGGTGTAGAATGTAGGGGCAACCCTGATTGACCCAGGACCCGCAATCCTTGGCGTCGGAAGGACGTGTTCCGTCCCAGGGTCCAACTAGGTCCTGGCTTCCACTGTATAAACACAGCATGCTGTCAGCGAGATGTACCGTCCCTAGCCACAAGCACTTGTCACATTTCCGTGGTTAGGTGGACCTTCCCAGTAACTGCATTGCTGAGGGCACGGGTAATGTTCTGGGACACGTGCTTGTGTATGGCGGGTACGGCACAACAGCAGAAATAGTGGCGGCTGGGGACCGAGTACCGAGGGATGGCCGCCTCCATCAGGTTGCAGAAAGATTCTGTCTCCATGAGCCTTAAAGGCAACATTTCAAGTGAAAGTAGTTTCGAAATGTGGCAGTTTAATGCTGTGGACTGTGGGTGGTTGACTGTGTATTTACGTTTGCTTCAAGAGACTGGGGTACATTGCGCTGGGACAAGGACGTAGTTGCTGATGGTGGTGGCTGTGAGTGTGCAATGACCGATGCAGGTCGGGAGGCAACTTCACCTGTGCTATGGACAGGAGATTGGCGTGCACGCACAGCAGCAGAACAGGCAGTGGTGTCACCTGCAGACTCTGTTTCTGGACCCTGGCGTTTGGCCCAACTAGTCGTATGCTTTGCTGTCATGTGCCTGAGCATGCTGGTGGTGGTCAGGCTGGTAGTTTTGCTGCCCTGCTGATGCTGACATGGCAGATGTTGCAAATGGCCATTTTGGGGTTATCTGGAAAGTCTTTAAAAAAGAGCCAGACTCTGGAAAACCTAACAGTTGGACTGGCAACTTCCCTTGTGTTGGTGTTCCGGGGAGCAGTTGCCCACCTTGTGTTTGTGGCCACCACATTGCTTCTTCCTGCCTGTTGTGGTGCTATGCCTCTCTCCCCCTCTGTGCTGCTGTCCTCGCTATGCATGTAGCGTTGCCAGGTTGGGTCAGTGACTTCATCGTCTACCACCTCATCTTCCAATTCTGCACCCTGGGCCTCCTCCTGACTTGCTGGCAATTGTGTCTCATCATCATCATCCACCTTTTGCAACAGTAACTGCAGTTTCTCACCATTGCCTTTGTGTGACCGTGGCTGCTCAAATATTTGGGCATCGCTACATGCAATCTACTTTTGCTCCGCTTGAAGCTCGCCGGGCGAGAGGCCCGAATCTATAGATGGAAAAGTGAACAGCTCTTCGGAGTGTCGAAGTGTGGGATCACTTGTCTCCGTTCATTCAGCATGGTGGGAGCAAGGAGGATCAGGGTGAGGAATATGTGGTCAAGACTCAGAGCTACTGAGACTGGACTGTGTGGAAGACAGGGTGGTGGTGGTGGCAAACTGACAGGAAGCATTATCTGCTATTCTGCTCATACACTCTCCACAGACTTAGTCTGCCTAACTCCTGCTATCACCAGAATTAATAATACTAGATGGTGGCCCGATTCTAACGCATCGGGTATTCTAGAATAGGTATGCGGCCGACCGGGCACAAGCAGCAGAGCGGTGTTTACATTTGGCGCCAAAATCGCTGATTGGTCGAGGCCGGCAACCGCGACCAATCAGCAAAGCGGTGTTAAAATTTGGCGCCTATATCGCTGATTGGTCGAGGCCGGCAACCGCGACCAATCAGCAAAGCGGTGTTAAAATTTGGCGCCTATATCGCAGATTGGTCACGGCGGGCGGTCGCGACTAATCAGCAGAGCGGGGTTTAAATTTGGCGCCAATAATGCTGATTGGTCGCGGCCAGCGAACGCGACCCATCAGCAGAGCGGGGTTTAAATTTGGCGGCAATAATGCTGATTGTTTGCGGCCGGCGGTCGCGACCAATCAGCAGAGCGGTATTTAAATTTGGCGCCAATAATGGTGATTGGTCACGGCCCCGACCAATCAGCAGAGCGGTGTTTAAATTTGTCGCCAATAATGCTGGTTATTTATGACCAGTAACCCCGACCAATGAGCAGAGCGGTGTTTAAATATGGCGCCAATATCGCTGATTGGTCGCGGCCGGCCACCGCGACCAATCAGCGAAGCGGTGTTTAAATTTGGCGCCAATATCGCTGATTGGTCACGGCTGGTGGTTGCGACCAACCAGCAGAGCATTGTTTAAATTTGGCGCCAAAATTGCTGATAGGTCGCGGCCGGCCACCGCGACCAATCAGCAGAGCGGGGTTTACATTTGGCGCCAAAATCGCTGATTGGTCGTGACCGCCGGGAGTGACCGATCAGCGATTTTGCCGCCAAATGTAAACCCCGCTCTGCTGATTGGTCGCGGTGGCCGGCCGCGACCAATCAGCAGAGCGGGGTTTAAATTTTGCGCCAATACTGCTGATTGTTCGCGGCCGGCGACCGCGACCAATCAGCAGAGCGGGGTTTACATTTGTGGCAAGATCAGTGATTGGTCGCGGGCCAAGACCGCGACCAATCACCGATTTGGGCGCAACATTTAAATAGCGTCCGCGACCAATCAGCACAGCGGTGTTTAAATGTGGCGCCAAGATCGGTGATTGGTCGCGGCCGATATTTAAATGTGGCGCCAAGATCGGTGATTGGTCGCGGGCAGCGCCAGCGACCAATGAGCGATTTTTAACACAAATGTCCGGACCTTTGTAACACCATGCGGATACTGTGGGGACATCAACGGCTAGGGTGTCAAGGGAGGACCGGGGAGCGGCGCTGCGGGTCGGGATACTTCTGCTGTGAGCAGTCGCTCATGTCCCGGGTTCTCGCAGAGGAAGTATCTGCACAGGCAGCGCCGCTGACATCCATGAGCCTAGGGTGTGAAGGGAGGACCGGGGAGCGGCGCTGACATCCAATTGGTCGCGGCCGCTATTTAAATGTGCCGCACAAATCGGTGATTGGTCATGGTCTTGGCCCGCGACCAATCACTGATCTTGCCGCAAAAGTTAAACACTACCGTGCTGATTGGTCGCGGACGCTGCCTGCGACCAATCACCGATTTGGGCGCCAAATTTAAATATCGGCCGCGACCAATCACCGATCTTGGCTCCACATTAGAGATGAGCGTTGTTCTACTCGAACTGTTCGCCAATCTCAAATTCGAGCTGTTTTGGGCGGTGTTCGAGCCGTTCGGCGAACACAAACGATTTGAGAAAAATTCGGCTGTTCGAGGTTATGTTCGATAACTGTTCGTGCACCAAAATCATAACTGGATTTTTTCTCAGTAATGATGAAAATTATTGTTAATACGCAGTTTGAGTGTACAGCGGGGTGGGGGGAGGGGCAGGGGATGGATCTCTGCAGGAATAATGAAGATCTCCATTTTTTTTTCTCTTTCCCGCATTTGCAGTGGGGAGGTGCAGTCTGTCAGCCTATCAGCAGCGCACACACGGAGCGAACTGCTGTTTTTCACACAAGCAAGGGCATGTGTCATTGGCAGTGTATGTCACATGTCCTTGCCCTATAAGACCAAGCCATTTTCCCCGTCGCCACCATTTTCTCACTGCTGCAGCTGCGTGTTAGACGGCACCGCTGTTGCTGTGTGCGCTATACCTTGTTAATTTCAAGCCAATTTTCGCACAAATCTACAGATAGCTTGGGAGTAGGGAATAGTTGTGATTGCAGTCCTTTTAAGGACTAGGTTACAGCATTTCCTACGACTTTTATCAGGCAGATCTGTGCTCTTAAATAGATAGATTGTGGGAGTAAAGACTAATTGTAATTGCAGTCCTTTTCAGGACTAGGTTACATCAGTTCCTATCAGTTTTTGCCAGGCAGGTCTGTGCCAGTGCTGTGCAAGTTTTTTTCACAGCATTTGGCTGAATCTAGCAAAGCTAATCCTTTTTGGCCTATTGCAGAGTGTGTTAGTCAGTGGAGTAGCCTATCTGTGTTGCAAGATATACCACCTGTGTATAGAATACCATTTTTTTTTACTGCACCTAGTGAAGTAAAATCTTTTGGGCATAGCATCATTCTATTAGTCCATCTATACTGACCTCCATCAGGTTGCAAATTGAATATAATTTTTTTCTGCATCTAGCTCTGAAAAAATATTTGGGCTTCTAGCAGTGTGTGGGACTTGTTCTATTAGTCCATCTATACTGACCTCCATCAGGTTGCAAACTGAATATAATTTTTTTCTGCATCTAGCTCTGAAAAAATATTTGGCCTTCTAGCAGTGTGTGGGACTTTCTCTATTAGTCCATCTATACTGACCTCCATCAGGTTGCAAACTGAATATATTTTTTTTCTGCATTTACCTCTGAAAAAATATTGGGCTTCTAGCTGTGTGTGGGACTTGTTCTATTAATCCATCTATACAGACCTCCATCAGGTTGCAAACTGAATATATTTTTTTTCTGCATCTAGCTCTGAAAAAATATTTGGCCTTCTAGCAGTGTGTGGGACTTTCTCTATTAGTCCATCTATACTGACCTCCATCAGGTTGCAAATTAAAAATAATTATTATCTGCATCTAGCTCTGAAAAAATATTGGCCTTCTAGCAGTGTGTGGGACTTTCTCTATTAGTCCATCTATACTGACCTCCATCAGGTTGCAAATTAAAAATAATTTTTATCTGCATCTAGCTCTGAAAAAATATTTGGCCTTCTAGCAGTGTGTGGGACTTTCTCTATTAGTTCATCTATACTGACCTCCATCAGGTTGCAAATTAAAAATAATTTTTATCTGCATCTACCTCTGAAAAAATATTTGGGCTTCTAGCTGTGTGTGGGACTTGTTCTATTAGTCCATCTATACTGACCTCCATCAGGTTGCAAACTGAATATAATTTTTTTCTGCATCTAGCTCTGAAAAAATATTTGGCCTTCTAGCAGTGTGTGGGACTTTTTCTATTAGTCCATCTATACTGACCTCCATCAGGTTGCAAATTAAAAATAATTTTTATCTGCATCTAGCTCTGAAAAAATATTTGGCCTTCTAGCAGTGTGTGGGACTTTCTCTATTAGTCCATCTATACTGACCTCCATCAGGTTGCAAATTAAAAATAATTTTTATCTGCATCTAGCTCTGAAAAAATATTTGGCCTTCTAGCAGTGTGTGGGACTTTCTCTATTAGTCCATCTATACTGACCTCCATCAGGTTGCAAATTAAAAATAATTTTTATCTGCATCTACCTCTGAAAAAATATTTGGCCTTCTAGCTGTGTGTGGGACTTGTTCTATTAGTCCATCTATACTGACCTCCATCAGGTTGCAAACTGAATATAATTTTTTTCTGCATCTAGCTCTGAAAAAATATTTGGCCTTCTAGCAGTGTGTGGGACTTTCTCTATTAGTCCATCTATACTGACCTCCATCAGGTTGCAAATTAAAAATAATTTTTTTTCTGCATCTAGCTCTGAAAAAATATTGGGCTTCTAGCTGTGTGTGGGACTTGTTCTATTAATCCATCTATACAGACCTCCATCAGGTTGCAAACTGAATATAATTTTTTTCTGCATCTACCTCTGAAAAAATATTTGGGCTTCTAGCTGTGTGTGGGACTTGTTCTATTAGTCCATCTATACTGACCTACATCAGGTTGCAAACTGAATATAATTTTTTTCTGCATCTAGCGCTGAAAAAATATTTGGCCTTCTAGCAGTGTGTGGGACTTGTTCTATTAGTCCACCTATACTGACCTCCATCAGGTTGCAAATTCAAAATAATTTTTTGTCTGCATCTAGCTCTGAAAAAATATTTGGCCTTCTAGCAGTGTGTGGGACTTTCTCTGTTAGTCCATCTATACTGACCTCCATCAGGTTGCAAACTGAATATATTTTTTTTCTGCATCTACCTCTGAAAAAATATTTGGGCTTCTAGCTGTGTGTGGGACTTGTTCTATTAGTCCATCTATACTGACCTCCATCAGGTTGCAAATCGAATATAATTTTTTTCTCCATCTAACCCAGCCAATAGTTTTGGCCTAATACCACAGTTTGGCCACTCAGCTCTGCTCGGTTCCCATCCATTGTTTTTTTGTGCAAACAACTCCAGAGTTGTGAATTAGTTAACCACCAAAATGAGTGGAAAAAGGCCTGCTGCTGGTGGAAAGGGGAATAGGCATGTTGGGGAAAAAAGGTTGTGTCCGTGGGGTAGGTGTTAAAGCAACAGTAACATCTGCAGAAGAAAGACCATCTTCCAGCCAAACTAAAATGTCTACTTCTTTTAGCGGACAATGTGATAAGATCCCTTTCTTACGGCCACGCCAATCGCTACAAATTCCAGATGAGGCACAAAAACAGCAGGTGCTTCAACGGATATCAAGTGCTCCTTTAAGTGGGCTCTCCTCCACATTAACTTAAACATCACAAATACTCCAGTCCTCAAAGGTGTCACCCCAATCGCACTTGCTTCCTCACAGCTCCCAAATCTCCAGCTGCCCGTCTGAGTATGAGGTAGAACAGATGGTTGAGTCTGCAGAGCTGTTTACTCATACTATAGCCTGGGAATCAGAGGTCAACTCCATCGCTTCTGTGAATCCAGACGAGGGAATGATCTGCACTGATGCCCAGAATCTTTATGAGTCGGATCCAGGACCAGACGCAGAAGGTTCTGACCATAATGTAGACCCTCATTCCCAAACTGTAACTCCTGTTGGTGGAGACAATGAGGAAGACGATGATGAGACTCAAATACCTGATTGGAGCGACAACTTTAGTTTTTTGTCAGGGCAGGAACAGGTTGGCTCTGAGGACGACGGGTGTGATAACGCACAGGGTGATGATGATGAGGTTGGAGATCCCACTTACTGTCAACCCACAGTCAGCCAAGAGATGAGGTCAGCAGAGGAGGTGGAGGAAGATGCTAGTGACGACGAGGTCAGGTTGCGCCTTCCTGGACAGAGACGTAGTACTGGAAGCACGTCAACAACTGCATCCTCAAACACAACTCTGCCTCTCACCACAAGTCGTGGTGGCTCTTCAGGTCGCATGGGTGCTAAGCCTTGCATAGCTTGGGCATTTTTTCAGATCGATAAAGATGACCCAACTCGTGTTATCTGTAACATTTGTCAGCAAAAGCTAAGTAGAGGCCAAATAATACATAGTTTGAGTACTTCATGCATGAACCGGCACATGGACATGAAGCATAAGTTGCAGTGGGAAGCTCAGTGTGCTACAATGCGGCCTAGCCGGCCGGGCCAACCACCGTCTGCCATATCTTGTGCATCCGCGGCCTCTTCATCCTCTGTGACTGGGGGACAGCAGTCACACCTGTTTTGGGGCGCAGACCTGGCACCTCTTTACCCGCAACAGCCAGCGTGATTGGCAGGTCATCATTTTCTTTGGAGGTGGTAACACCAGCTGGTGTTGAGCGCTGTCCGACATCGATAGCACCACCTTTGGATCAAGGCAACCTAACATGTCCGCCTGCATCTTCCTCACAGACCGGCAGTTTGCCGGGGACACCCTTATCAACCCCGTCTAAGCACAATAGCCAGCCCTCGGTCCCTCAGATGTGGACAAGTAAAAGACCATTTCCTCCTAGCCATGAGAAAGCTAAGAGGTTGAATTTCACCATCTGCAAGCTCTTGGCTACAGAAATGCTGCCTTTCCGCCTGGTGGACACAGAGGATTTTCGAGACCTTATGTCCGTCGCAGTGCCCCAGTACCAGATGCCCAGTCGACACTACTTCTCAAAGAAAGGTGTGCCTGCGCTCCACCAGCATGTCGCACACAACATCACCGCTTCTTTGAGAAACTCTGTGTGTGACAGGGTGCATTTCACCACAGACACTTGGACGAGTAGGCATGGACAGGGGCGTTACATGTCGCTGACTGGGCACTGGGTAACTATGGTGACAGCAGGACAAGGGGCTGCTGTCCAAGTCTTGCCGTCCCCACGAGTTGTGCGTCAATCCTCTTTATGTCAAAGTTCCTCCACTGCTTCTGCCTCCTCAACCTCCTCTCGGTCTTCCACCTGCACCCAAAGCCTGTCTGGTCATGCCACAAGCTTTCTAACTGCGCAGAAGGGATCCTGCACACCTCCTTACTATGCTGGCAGTAGGGCTCAACGTCATCAGGCGGTTTTTACTTTGAAATGTCTGGGAAATGTGAGTCACACAGCTGAGGAGTTGTGGTCAGCTCTGGAGAACCAATTTCATGAATGGTTGTCTCCACTGGACCTGAAACCAGGGAAGGCCGTGTGCGACAATGCTGCAAACCTGGGTGCGGCCCTTCGCCGGGGCAATGTCACACACGTGCCTTGTATGGCTCACGTGTTGAACCTGGTTGTCCAGCAATTTTTAGCCCACTATCCCAGACTAGATGGCCTTCTGCAGAGGGCACGGTTGCTGTGTGCTCACTTCCGCCGTTCGCATCCCGCAGCTCAGCGACTTACATCTCTACAGAAGCCGTTGGGCCTGCCACTTCACCGGCTAAAATGCGATGTGCCTACCCGGTGGAATTCAACTCTGCACATGTTGCAGCGACTGTGGCAGCACCGACAAGCCCTGGTGCAATACGTTCTGACGTATAGCCTGGGCCAACGAGATCCAGAGGTGGGGCAAATGACGCTGGAGGAGTGGTCTCAGATCAGGGACCTATGCACCCCTCTGCACAGTTTTGAAATGGCGACGAAGATGTTTAGTGCTGACGATGCCATTATCGGCATGACTATTCCGGTGATTTACATGCTGGAGCACATGTTAAACAGAATTCGGAGTCAGGTGGTGGCACAAGAGGAGGTGGAGGAAGTAGAGGAGGAGGAGTTGTATGCGGAAGGGCTAACATCTGCAAGGTCCAGACGGTCGGCAGCACCAAGGCGGCAGGCATGTGAGGGTGGGGGAGATGGTTTTACCAGGGCGCATGGTAGCAGCCAAACTAGTGAGGAAGGTGCAGGAGCCCAGGAAGAAGTGGAGGACGAACTGATGGAAGACTCATCAGATGAGGGAGACCTTGATCACATTTCTGTTGTGCGAGGTTGGGGGGAGAGGACAGAGGAAGGAAGCATGATTGTTACCTCTCCACCAACACAACAGGGACTTGGTGCTCCTGGATGCGCAACACACATGAGTGCCTTCTTGCTGCACTACCTGCAACATGACCCTCGAATTGTGAGAATTAGAAATAATCCTGACTACTGGGTTGCCACACTGTTAGATCCCCGGTACAAAAGTAAATTTGCCGAAATTATTCCTGCCATAGAAAGGGATGCACGCATGCAGGAGTATCAGCAGAGACTGTTGAAGAATCTTACATGTGCTTTTCCACAAAACACCAGTGGTGCACGTAGTGAATCTCACAGTTCCAACTTGCCAACCGTGGGACCGTCAAGTGTTCAGCACTCAAACCGTAACAGAACCACAGTATCTGCTGGTAACATCAATTTTGCGGAATCATTTCACCACTTTTTTAGCCCATCCTTTGCAAGGCCACAGGAGACAAGAAGTCTGACACATAGTCAACGCCTAGAGACGATGGTACTGGAGTATCTCCAAGTAAACATTGAAGCCATGACTGTGTCACTGGACCCTTGCTCTTTTTGGGCTTCCAATCTGGATAAATGGCCGGAGCTAGCCACTTACGCCTTGGAGATCTTGTCATGCCCCGCAGCCAGCGTTCTGTCTGAACGTGTGTTCAGCGCTGCTGGTGGTGTGCTGACAGATAAGCGCACGCGGCTCTCCACTGATAATGTAGACAGACTCACGTTCATAAAGATGAACAAATCATGGATCCGAAACGACTTTTCTACCCCTGTGTCATCCTGGGGAGAGTAAAAGCTTGATGATTGGTTAAAATCACCCTACCAACAGTTTTAAGCTTTCAAATTACTAATCATGTTTATCTGTATCTTGGCTGGAAAATAATTTGGGCTTTGTAGCAGTGTGCAGCACTGATCCTATTAGGCCATCTATACTAAGCTCCACCAGATTTAAAATTAATAATAATTTTTAGCTGCATCTAGCCCGGAAAATAATTTTGGGGCTCCGAGATGCGCAAGACACATAAGTGCCTTCTTGCTGCACTACCTGCAACATGACCCTCATATTGTCAGAATTCGAAGTAATCATGACTACTGGGTTGCCACACTCTTAGATCCCCCAAACTTTTCGATCAACCTTTTCATTTTAATAAAGACCAAAAAAATGGTCATTTTTGAAATTATAAGCATTAGCAGGTTATTAGAAACTGAAATCAAACAGTTTTCAACTCAAAACTTTATTCTAGGTGATGTTACATTTTCACATAGGACCCCTTGTACGAAAGGAGCTTCTGAACTCTCTCGTCCATTGAATTTGTCAGGTTTTGGATGGTTTCTGCTTCAATTGTTTTGCATGAGGACAGAATACCCTCCCAGAGGTGTTGCTTAGATGTGAACTGCCTCCCGCCATCATAGACACTCCTTTTGATGATGCTCCAGAGGTTCTGAATGGGGTAGAGGTCAGGGGAGCATGGGGGTCACACCATAAGTTTGTCCCCTTTTATGCCCATATCAGCCAGAGATGCAGATGTTTTATGTGCAGCATGAGATGGTGCATTATCATGCAAAAAAATGATCTTGCTGTGAAATACACGGTTCTTCTTCTTGAACCATGGCAGGAAGTGCTGTTTGAGAAAATCCACATACATTATGGAGTTCATCTTTAGCGCCTTCAGGGATCCTAAAGGGGCCGACAATCTCTCTCCCCATGATTCCAGCCTAAAACATTACTCCACCTCCTCCTTGTTGGCGCTGTAGCCGTGTTTGCGTGGGGTGTCCATCAACCAGCCATCCTCCACTCCATCCATCTGGACCATCGAGCGCTGCACGGCACTCATCCGTGAACAAAACAGTTTTGAAATCAGTCTTCATGTAATGTTTAGCCCACTGGAGCCGTTTCTGCTTGTGTGAAGTGGATAGAGGAGGTCGACAGGATGGCGTATGCACAGCTGCAAACCTCTGAAGGACCCTGCATCTTGTTGTTCGGGGGACGTTGGAGGCACCAGCAGCTTCAAAAACTTGTCTGCTGCTATGACAAGGCTTTTTTGCCGCTGCTCTTTTAACCTAACGTAATTGCCTGTAGGAAAGAGTCCTCAATTTGCCCTTATCAGCACGCACACGTGTGTACTGTGAATCAGCTACATACTTCTTGATTGCCAAGACACTTCATCCTGATCATCGCACAATGTTGATTGTAGTCATGCCTTTACCTAAACACTCCACAATTTGTTGCTTCTCAGCAGCCGACACATCCTTTTTCTTTCCCATTTTGGCAGAAAATGTAGGCTGCTTAATAATGTGAGACAGCCTTCTTAAGTAGTCTTGCCTTTCATTGGACACACCTGCCAAACTAATTAGCACAGGTGTCTGCAATTGCTTACAGTGATATAAAGAGCCCTGACACACATCACCATCAATGAGTTTAACTGACAAACAAGCAAATTCTTCCCTTATCACTCCTAAACACTTTTTGCATAATAATTTGGAACACAGTGTACATGTGCTTTTCCACAAAACACCAGTGGTTCACGTAGTGAATCTTACAGTTCTAACTTGCCAACCGTGGTCTGTATGGAGTTGTTCAATAAAGGGCCCAAAATTAAGATAACATAGATGGGAGAGGTCTCTATGAATAGGAATTCCTAAGTATTTGATACCCTGTGAGGGCCAGGCAAAGGGAAAGTTGGACTGGATGGAATCCTATATGGATTTGGGGAGGGAGACATCGAGGGCCTCAGACTTCGCTGCATTGATTTTAAAATTTGACCATGTAACAAAGTGATCTATTTCAGCCATAACAGCATGGATGGATATATGTGATTGAGTGATATATACTAGGACATCATCAGCAAATAGAGAGCACTTGTACTCGGTGCCTCCCACCTCAATCCACCTAATATTGGGGTTATGGCGAATTGATGAGAGCAGGTGCTCCGTCACTAGGATGTATAAGAGAGGGGACAGAGGACATCCCTGCCTTGTCCCATTGGTGATTGTGAAAGGTGATGAAAATGTTCTGATGCACCCCCTGGGCCTTGGGACACCCGGAGCCGGACCCTTTTTGGTGGAAGTTGGTGGTTGTAGTCTTCGTGGCGGCGACCCGGTTCCGTGGCTCAGGGTGGTCAAACCAGTGGCGGAACTATTTATGTGGTTTTGATGTTTAAATGTCCGACTACGCCACCCGTGGATTGCGGTCAGAGTGAACCCGCCGCTGCAGGGCAGACCGCTGAGGCTGGTGTTGTGGGTGCAGCAGAGCGTAGCATAACTCCCCACGGGAGGAGTATAGCCTCAGGGCAGTGTATGCGGAGGATGGGGGTGATGGTGCAGGGCAGCAGCAGTAACGACACGGAGTCAGTGATGCAGTCCAGGGCCTTTACTCACAGTTCTTATTATCCAGACCACGTCTGCAGGTAACGGCTGCCCACGTCGTACTGTGCTCACCAGGTGAGGGGCTCAGACAACTCCCAGATAACTTTGGAGCGCTTCACAGGACCCCCTTTGTGTGTCCTTTGTCTGGCCTTTCTTACCAACCCTTCTGTCCGGCTGCCTCGGGCCTCCTCTTGGTAAACTTGGCGCCAGTTTCCCTGACCCTATGTGGTGCCTTCCTAGCGGTTGTAGCGAGGGGCTGCGCCACATAAAATGTCAGAGACTCCGGTTTCTAGCTGAGGGTCGTTTCCTGCCTCCACTAGTTTCGGGGACCGGTCTCCCCCTTTGGCCTGACCCCTCCACGCAGGTGGATTCGGGCGTGCGGTGGCGACTCGCCCGTCCGCACCCCTGGGATCCCTTCATTCCTCATTCCTGGAGCCTTCTCCGCTCCTCTTCCTTCCTTCTCCCTCTTCCAGGCCTGGGCCTCTGTTACTAGGCCCGCCTCCGGAGCAGAGCTCATGCAGAGCCCCTGCTCCCTGCCACTTCTGCTCAGACTTCTCTGCACTGAACTAAGATGGTGCCCACCTTTTATACTCCCTTCTCAATGCACCCAGGAACTGCTTCCTCCCTGCTCCTGCACTACAGGGTTCCCCTTCCTCAGTGTTCCCTCCCCCCACTCCAGCCAGGGACAGGGACTGTCGTGCCCATCTCAGAGGCATATTGGTCGCCCTGCCCCACGGCAATGTGGTGTAATGCATGCAGGTGTCGGGTCCTGATCCACACTCCATCCTTACCTGAGAGTGAGATATCACACCTCTGGGTGAGGTGCAATACCTCTGTAGCAACCGAGCCCTCAGGGTGCTACAGTTCCATTTATCTTCAGCCTAGGTGACGTATTGTGATACAGGGCCGTGATTTTGGTTATAAAAGGGTCCCCTAGACCCCTACCCCAAGCTTTTTAAGAGAATCATATATGGCGTGCCAGGAGACTCTATGGAATGCTTTCTCAGCATCCAACGAGAGTATCTAATTACAAATTTTTAACTGCATCTAGCCCAGGAAATACTTTATGCCTAGTAGCAGTGTCTGCTAGTCAGCGGATTATCCCAGCTGTTAAGCAAGCTACACCACCTGTAGTTTGGACGCTTAATTTTTTCAAAGGAAATGCTTCGGGACCACGGGATACTCAGTGAAGAGCATCAGGAGGCACCCCAAGGCATAGGGGCTGGGACTGGCAGTAGGATGCCTTGCGGTGGACAGCCGAGCTCGATCCTTATAAAAGCTTTTTAACTGCAGCAGCTTTAGTGGACGCTACTGGAGCTGGAATTACGCGGCTGCTGGCATGAGACTTGCCCTCCAATAGATCCTTGTAAATGGATTTAAAGTGTATTCATTCAAATTAGAGAGACAATTTAAATTAAAAAGCTTAGAGCTGCCTCCACCACAGGGGGGCTCTCTCGACCCACCAGCGGACAGGCACCAGTATTGGGAGAGGGGGGCTGGCCGTCAGGGTTCACCGCGGCTCTGGCACAAACCCGGCGACACGGAGGTGGCACGGGCAGGAGCGGACTGAACGTGTCGGCTTCTCACTTTTTGGATTTTAGAAGGGCATGACATGCCTATATTTGTGTCTCCCCCTCCTTTTACTCCTCCACCTCTTTTCTTTTCGCATGACTATATGTACTTGTCACTTTTCCATGTGTTAGTTGTGTCTTCTGAGCAGTTTGTCAGCTTTTGGACACCTTTGAAGGTGTTTTCTATGTGTTTCTATGTGTTTTTGTTTGCCTGCCATTGGTTTTAACGGTGTTCGAAGGTGTTCGACGAACAGTTCGACGAACAGTTCGGCGAACACACGGGTGTTCGACGAACCGAACCGAACTCGAACACTACGGGGGTGGCTCAACACTACTCCACATTTAAAAACCTCTGTGCTGATTGGTCATGGACGCTATTTAAATGTGGCGACAAAATCGGTGATCAATCAGCACAGCGGTGTTTAACTTTTGCGGTAAGATCAGTGATTGGTCGGGTTCGAAGACCGCGACCAATCATCGAATCGTCTTGGTGAGGACCGGGGAGCGGCGCTGCCTGTGCGGGTACTTCCGCTGCGAGAACCCGGGACATGAGCGGGCGCTCGCAGCAGAAGTATCCCGACCCGCCGCGCCACTACCCGGTCCTCCCTTCCGCATGGAGGTCAGCGACGCCGGCGGTCCTTCCGCTGCTACCGGCCGGGAGATGAGCGCCTCGCGCCGCTCATCTCCCGGCTGCATCTCCGTCCCGCAGATGGGTCTGGCAGTCGAGGTCCTTCTGCTGGTACCGGCCGGGAGATGAGCGCCTCGCGCCGCTCATCTCCTGGCTGCATCGCCGCTGAGCTCCGTCCCGCAGATGAGCCGCTAACGGCCGCCATCTTTTTTCAGAAATCCCGCGGCGCTGATTGGCCGCTGCCGGACCAATGAGCGACGTGGGATTTCCAGGACAGACAGACAGACGGGATAAGACGATTATATATATAGATATGCAGCTGTATTAGTCCGTAGAAGGATAGTTAGTACAGATGGATATATACCTTGCTGTGGAATACGTAATATCTCACTAATAAATCGCCAATTCTCTCCCTAGCTCAACAGCAACTCTCCATAAGCTGCCTGTCTGAAGGGTAGACTGTGACGAGCATAGGGTCACCTTGTCTGATATAGACCTGATGACCCCAGTTGCAAGCACGCTGACTCATCACTAGTGACCATCTTATTGTGTGGGGTTTGTGGGGCCATTATGCAGTGTTGGTGGCGGAATGTGGGAATATCATTCTGTGTTGGGCTTTTTTTGTGGCATCATACTCTATGGAGACCATGGAAGGGTATCATAGTTGGCGAGAACACTAAGGGGCTTCAGTAGAGGAGAAATAACTGTGTAAGTTCTGCAATATATATCCCTCTCCGTGTCTTAAAGGGGTTGTCCGGTCCAAACTGATAAGTCTGCAGTCACTCTATGTGACTGCATACATATGAATCCCCCAGCGCAGGGATTCAGCGGTTTCTGACCTGGGACCGGATGATATGTACAGTACAGACCAAAAGTTTGGACACACCTTCTCATTTAAAGATTTTTCTGTATTTTCATGAGTACATTCACACTGAAGGCATCAAAACTATGAATTAACACATGTGGAATTATATAGCTAACAAAAAAGTGTGAAACAACTGAAAATATGTCTTAAATTCTAGGTTCTTCAAAGTAGCCACCTTTTGCTTTGATGACTGCTTTGCACACTTGTAGAATGAGCAAAAATGCTTGTAAAAGAACTTCAACATGACGTTTCAAGGATGGAGCGAGACTGCCATCTACTGGCCAGAGACAGTCAAGCAGAACCAAAATATACAAAGGAAGTTGCAGGGAGGGCAGATTCAGAGGCTGGACCCGATCAGGTGACTTCCAGGAAGGAGTTCAGAGAGATAAGAGGCCAGCGCGCCAAACCTGAGGGGTCTTTGGCGCCAAGCAGCAGAGAGGAGCAGACGTGCTCCCTGCGTCCTGAGACCCCGCGTGACAGGCCAAATCCAGAGGCCTGAGAGGTGCTCCAGCCGGGCACCGGTAAAAGAGCTCCGGATCCCTCACAGTTGTGACTCGAGTGCTGTGCCTGCTGAGGATACTAGGAACCTGATCGCGGTGCTGAGTGAGTTCGCGGAACCCGACGTCGGCCGCCGACAGACGAGGCCTGGACCCCCCTATCCAAGGCTCGAGAGACTGCCCCCAACAGCCAAGCAGAGAGGAGCTGCATACGTGAGCAGGGCCGTCACATCCAATGCTCACCCACGGTACCGGGGACAATTGGGTTTAAGTACTCAGGTTGGGAGGGGAACGGTTGGGGCTAAAGTAGCACAACGTGATTTAATTGAATTCATCCGGAAAGAGACTCACGGCCTAGCGGGAATAACCGGTGACCCCCGCTAGGGCCAAATTCACGGTTAAAGAACTTGTGTGGTGCTTCTCATGCTTGAGGGCATCACCTTACTTTAAGAGACTGCGCCTTATTTTAAGAGACTGCGCCTTATTTTAAGAGACTGGGCCATACTTTGAGAAATTTCGTATTTTTCTGATGTTTCAAACCACTGTTCATTACCCTTGTTACTAATCCCTTGTTTCAGTATACCTGTTGTATAAAACTGTTTACAAACATCTCTGACTGTTCTCGCCTTGTGTCTCTGTGCGTTGCATTCCGGTACGTGCATTACACACTCTTGACATTTTCTTTATGAGCTTCAAGAGGTAGTCACCGGAAATGGTTTTCTCTTCACAGGTGTGCCCTGTCAGGTTTAACAAGTGGGATTTCTTGCCTTATAAATGGGGTTGGGACCATCAGTTGTGTTGTGCAGAAGTCTGGTGGCTACACAGCTGATAGTCCTACTGAATAGACTGTTAGAATTTGTATTATGGCAAGAAAAAAGCAGCTAAGTAAAGAAAAACGAGAGTCCATCATTACTTTAAGAAATGAAGGTCAGTCATTGCGAAAAATTGGGAAAACTTTGAAAGTGTCCCCAAGTGCAGTTGCAAAAACCATCAAGCGCTACAAAGAAACTGGCTCACATGAGGACCGCCCCAGGAAAGGAAGACCAAGAGTCACCTCTGCTTCTGAGGATAAGTTTAACCGAGTCACCAGCCTCAGAAATCACAGGTTAACAGCAGCTCAGATTAGAGACCAGGTTAATGCCACACAGAGTTCTAGCAGCAGACACATCTCTTCAACAACTGTTAAGAGGAGATTTTGTGCAGCAGGCCTTCATGGTAAAATAGCTGCTAGGAAACCACTGCTAAGGACAGGCAACAAGCAGAAGAGACTTGTTTGGGCTAAAGAACACAAGGAATGGACATTAGACTAGTGGAAATCTGTGCTTTGGTCTGATGAGTCCAAATTTGAGATCTTTGGTTCCAACCACCGTGTCTTTGTGCTACGCAGAAAAGGTGAACGGATGAACTCTAAATGCCTGGTTCCCACCGTGAAGCATGGAGGAGGAGGTGTGATGGTGTGGGGGTGCTTTGCTGGTGACACTGTTGGGATTTATTCAAAATTGAAGGCATACTGAACCAGCATGGCTACCACAGCATCTTGCAGCGGCATGTTATTCCATCCAGTTTGCGTTTAGTTGGACCATCATTTATTTTTCAACAGGACAATGACACCAAACACACCTCCAGGCTGTGTAAGGGCTATTTGACCAAGAAGGAGAGTGATGGGGTGCTACGCCAGATGACCTGGCCTCCACAGTCACCAGACCTGAACCCAATCGAGATGGTTTGGGGTGAGCTGGACCGCAGAGCGAAGGCAAAAGGGCCAACAAGTGCTAAGCATCTCTGGGAACTCCTTCAAGATTGTTGGGAGATCATTTCCGGTGACTACCTCTTGAAGCTCATCAAGAGAATGCCAAGAGTGTGCAAAGCAGTCATCAAAGCAAAAGGTGGCTACTTTGAAGAACCTAGAATATAAGACATATTTTCAGTTGTTTCACACTTTTTTGTTAACTATATAATTCCACATGTGTTAATTCATAGTTTTGATGCCTTCAGTGTGAATGTACAATTTTCATAGTCATGAAAATACAGAAAAATCTTTAAATGAGAAGGTGTGTCCAAACTTTTGGTCTGTACTGTATAAGTTATACATACCCCTGGCCATACACTTGTATTGAGGCGAGGCTGCGCCCCTTCTAGCGACGCTGCCAACCATTGGGTGTAGCCTCGGCTCAATACCGAGAGTTCGGCTCATGCCGAGAGTATGTATAATGCATACATACCCTCCGGTCCCGGGTCAGAAACTGGCGAATCCCCTTCAGCGCACAGTGCCTGCGCTGGGTGGATACATAAGTCTGCAATAAACAGAGTGACTGCAGACTTATCGGTTTAGACCGGACAACCCCTTTAAAGTTGGGAAGTATGCCCCTTTGTGACTGAGGCTATGTGCAGTGATAGAACTTTTGAAAAGGGGTCCTGTAATTTCTATGTGTGCCTCTGCTCAGGGGCATTATTATAAGGAGGCAAAATGGGGAATCATTATCTTTATAGGGAGAGCACAGGAGGCATTATTATTATTATTATTATTATTATAAGAATGCATTGGTGTGTTTGTATTATAAGTAGGTTTGGGGTAATTATTATAAATGGTCAAGGGCAATTATACGCAGGCACAGGAGACATTATTACTATAGGGTGTTATATAACTGTAAGGAGGCACAGGGGAGTATTATTACTATGAGGAAATACTGAGGGAACATTATTATGTGTGGGCACAAAAGGGGGGTAATATGGGGCATAGAGGGGGCATTATTACTGTCTATGGCACTGTTAATAACACTATATGGTTTGTGTAGAGGTGGGAGAATGTGCGAAGAGGGCTGGAAAAGCAGTAAATCAAGGATGTTTCTTGTGACATTTTGCAGGGAAGAGTTATAGATGGAAGAAGTTGTCACAACGGTCTGAGCTGAATAAAAAAGAAAAGGTAAATTCTACTAGTGTAGAATTGTGATTACTAATATGTGGTCATCGTATCATGGTAATATAAGTCCTAGTACTGTGGTTTTGATTAATGATTAGTATTGCGGTATTATCACCACTGTATATATGGTGATATTTGTTTGTTATATTGCAATATCACTATAATTATTAAATCTTATATAGTGGTATTATTGTAAATATAGGTAGTACTCTTGATTTCCTGCCGGCAGGGTACTATAAGTTAATAGAGACCCCGAACTGGGGAAAGGGACAAGTACAGCATAGGCCTGTGTGCTTTGAAATGCCAGAGCTGAATTTTAGTCCTAGTCTGTCCCTGGCTGTAACCCTTCACATTTTAGAGTTCCAGCAGAGGGAGGATTTAGGTCTGATGAACTGTGAGCACTGCAGCCCATCAACGGCCAATAATTGTCTGCAGCGCTCACGTGACAAACAGCATTACGAGATCAGTGTAGTACACAGCGCTCAGAGCAGAAGAGTGGCGCTGGTATGGGAGGTAAATATACTTATTGTTATCCTATTAATATAAAGTGGCTCTATCAGTGGTCACCTAGGAGTTCTAAAAATTTGGACCACGAACAGGCTTAGTGCAAGACACTCCGCTTACCAGATCCCAGGGGTTGTCTTTCACTGTTTAACGCCTGTACAGGAATCTGAACTTACACAGGGGCCACTGGACTGATGCCACGGAGTTAGCTGCTGGCCGGTGGTGCAGGCTGACAGAAGTGTTCAGTTCCTTTAGTACCAAGCTGTACTGATCGTGCAAGTGCGGTGCTGGGCTCCACTTCCACTGGGTTCGAATCCTGCAACTGACGCGCCCCCTGGGCTTGTGTTGTGGATGCAAGGTGCGGGAGTACCCGGAGCCGGATCGCTGGGGGTTGTAGTCTCAGTGTGGCGGTGACCCGGTCCGTGCCCAGGGCGGTCAAACCAGTAGCAGTCTTAGTGTTATGATAAGTGTCCGACTACGCCACCCGTGGATTGCGGTCAGTGGGGACCACCACTGCGCTGCAGACCGCTGAGGCTGATGTTGTAAGTGCAGCCAAGTATGAGATAACTCCCCACGGGAGAAGTATTGCCTCAGGGCAGCTAGTGTGGATGATGGGAGTGATGGTGTGAGCGTCCCAGTACTAATGGTGCTGGTGCGGCGATGAAACACAGAGACGTGTGGTGCAGTCCAGGGTCTTTGCTGATGGTATAAAGCAGACCCTCCCGGGACTACTGGTTAGCAGTAGAGGCCTGGTCAGTCTGTGAGCAAGCAGGATCTCCCCTGGCCAGGCGGAGTTGTAGGCCTCCCTGTCTATCTGCACTCTTTCCTGGCTACCTTGCTGTAAGCGGTTACAAGTAGCCCACGTCCCTGAGTATACCGTGTGGTGCTCACCCGTATGGCTGGTGACTTGGGGCCTTCTGTTAGCCTCCGCTCCTGGATGGCGGCGCTGGTCCCTTCCTTGTGACTGAGCCTCCGGGCTTCTATGGCCAGAGGACCTGGAATCCCCTGCCGGCTGGTTTCTGCTGCTGGGCGTATATCAGTCCCCACAGCCTCGGACTCCGGTGTCCGGTTACTAAGTTCTTCTGCCAGGGCGAGCTATATCTCTGCTTCCAGCCCCTGGTCTTCTGCTACTGCTCCTACAGAGCTCCTGTTGTAACTCTCCCTCTCCAGGCTCTGACTCTGCTAATCCCGCCCCAGACCTAGTTTATAAGGGCAGATTCCTCCCCTCCCAGGTCTGGGCGGGCAGTGTTGCATGCTTAGGGCTCCTGCCAGAGAAACCTCCCACTTGCTCTCAGACATAATATCTCCACTACTGTGGCAACCAGACCCCTGGGGTGCCACATTCCCCCCTAGTAAATTTTAGTACTCCGGGACTAAACACATTTTTAAAGAAACATAAATACAAGGGTATAAACGATAATACAATAACATATTTACAAGAAGCTTTAGTTCTTTAAAGGTCACGGCGTGTCCGCAACTGGGTGTCCGTTTCACCCAAGGTGAAGCTTTAAGTGAAGTAGGGGACCTGTCCAAAGCAAACCCCTTGCGTTGGCCTTGGGCGTGGCTGCAAGGAGAGACTAACTACTTTGGGCTGCAAGGAGGCCACGCCAGATAGGTTTTCTCTTCCGCGGCCGTCTTCGCAAGAGGCACAATGTGCAACTATCTACAAGAATTGTTCCGGTTATCCAGTGTCCATAACCTGTTAGTCCATAGAAATCTGCAGGGTAACTGAGAAACATAATTAATAACAGGCAACAAACATAAACCATAAACAGTTAAACAGATAAATTCACAGTGCATTAGTTTAGATTTTCCAGCGAGCGGGCATCTGACCTCTAGTGACTCTAGAAAACCTACGGAGCTCACTAACTGGTTCTGCACTACAGGGTGTAGGGGAGGTTGTAGGTAAGCTGGGCAGCTGTCTGCGCACTCTTTGGCTCACTAGGGGCACGGCAGACTCACTACTAGCAGAGGGTTGATTTTCCTGGTCTGCTGGTATGGATTCTTCTGCCTCCTGTGCTGGCTGCTCTACTGACACTTCCTGCTCTTCTGTAGGCCCTTGAGGGGCTGGCTGGAGAAAGGTGAGGACGGGTACCACGATAGCGTTGTTTACTTGTGTCCAGGACCGGGGAAAGTCTCCGAGTACGGTGCTGATCATTTCCTCCTTTTCCTCTACGGGTTGAGGGTCTTCCTGATCTTCATCCATGCTTTGCAACTTCTCGGGGCACTTTTTCAGATGGTCTCTGGAGACAGTGGCTGTGGTCTCTCCTCCTTCCTTGCTGATGACGTACACCTTTGGATTATTGTGGCTTGAGGGCAGTACGGTGTACGGGTCCTTTTCCCACTGGTCGTCCAACTTATGGAGCCACCTTTTTCTTTTCAAGACCTGCTCTCCAGGTGCCAGGGGAACAGCGGGAGCATACTGGTTATAAGCCTTCTCTTGCCTTTCTCTAGCTTGAGACAGACTTCGCTCGACGCTCTCCTGTACTTTCCGATACTGCTGCTGCCATTCTGTATCCCAGTCTGCCTCTGGCAAGGTGTCCTCAGGTGTCAGGACTCCCATATCCAGGTTAATAGGCAGCTTACCAGGTCTTGCTCTCATTAGGTAAGTCGGGGTACAGTTGGTGGAACCTACAGGGATGTGATTGTACAAGTCCACCAAATCGGGCAGTTTCTCAGGCCACAGACTGCGTTCTTCCAGGGGCAATGTTTTTAGCAGATCTATCACCACCTGGTTCATCTTCTCGCAGAGTCCATTGGTTTGGGGGTGATAGGGCGTTGTTCTTATCTTCTTGCAGCCATACAGGTTACAGAACTCCTGGAAGACCTCTGCTTCGAAGGCTGGTCTTTGGTCTGTCAACACTTGCTCCGGGTACCCGTGTGGACGGCAGAAGTGCTGCTGGAAGGCCCTAGCTGCTGTTTGAGCCGTTAAGTCCTTGACGGGAACCACCACCAGGAACCGGGAGTAGTGATCTACGATTGTGAGGGCGTAGACATACCCAGATCTGCTTGGAGCCAGTTTCACATGGTCCAGGGCTACCAGTTCCAGTGGCTGTCTGGTGATGATGGGCTGCAGGGGAGTCTTCTGGCTGGCACGGTCCTTTCTTCTCAGGTTGCACGGGCCACAGTCTCTGCACCACCTCTCAATGGCTCCTCTCATGCCTACCCAGTAGAACCGTTCACGCAACAAGTACTCCAGTTTCTTCCATCCAAAATGTCCTGCTCCGTTGTGGTATGCCTACAGAACCATAGCCGCATCTCGTCTTGGGACCACTACCTGCCAAGTAAACTCATGTGTTCGAGAGTTAACCATTCTCCGGCACAGCTTCTCCCTGTAGAGAAACAGCTTACTTTTCTCCTTCCACAGTTGCTTGGTCTCCTCCAGAGCGTCTGGGTCAAGACGGGCATCGGCCTGTGTCAGCATTTCCTTCACTAGACAGACTGCGGGATCACTGTCTTGCGTTTCCGCCCAGCTGTAGTGGGGCAAGGGATTGAACGTCACAGAGCGCCTGTCCTTCACACGGTGGGAAAACAGGGTAATCCCATGACGGTGGAACGCAGGGAGCTTGACTTCTTCCAGATCTTCTGGATCTTCCCCTACATCCGGTAAGTTTGGCATTCGAGACAGGGCATCCGCGTTGGCATTTGAGCGTCCCGCCCGGTATTTGATGGTGAATTCAAAGTTGGACAGGCGGGCCATCCATCTCTGCTCTAGGGCACTGAGCCTTGCAGTGTCCAGGTGTGTCAACGGGTTGTTATCCGTGTACACGGTGAACTTGGAAGAGGCAAGGTAATGCTTGAAACGTTCGGTCACTGCCCACACCACTGCCAGGAACTCTAGCTTGAATGAGCTATAATTCTCAGGGTTCCTCTCCGTGGGCTGTAGCTTTCAGCTGGCGTAAGCGATTACCCGTTCTTTCCCCTGCTGGATCTGGGACAGTACGGCTCCTAGCCCGATGTTGCTTGCATCCGTGTGGAGGATAAAGGGCTGCCTGTAGTCAGGATATGCCAGGATTTCATCCCCCGTGAGGGCCATCTTCAGCTGGCAGAAGGACTCCTCTTCCAGCTTTTCCCACCTGAAGGGCGGCTTCTGGTTTTTGGCTTTCCGAGATTGACCTATAAGGAGGTCCTGCATAGGGGCTGCCATTTTGGTGAAACCGGGAATGAATCTTCGGTAGTAGCCTACCAACCCGAGGAACTGCCGCACTTCCTTTATGCTGGAGGGTCTTGGCCAGTCTTTAATCACGGTGATCTTGTCGGGGTCGGGAGCCACTCCGTCAGCACTCACCACATGTCCCAGGTATTGCACCTTTGGTTTCAGGAGGTGACACTTGGAGGGTTTCACCTTTAGGCCGTAGCTTGCCAGGGAGTCAAACACTTCTGCCAGGTGTTTCAGGTGGTCCTCGTAGGTCTTGGAATAAACAATGACATCGTCCAGGTATAACAGGACCGTCTCGAAATTCCGGTGTCCCAGACAGCATTCCATCAACCATTGGAAGGTTCCTGGTGCGTTGCAGAGCCCGAACGGCATACAGTTAAATTCGCTGAGACCCATCGGGGTGGTGAATGCGGTCTTCTCCCGGTCCGCCTCTGCTACAGGAACCTGCCAGTACCCGCTAGTGAGATCCAAAGTGGAGAAGAAGTTAGCAGATTTTAATGCAGCTACAGATTCTTCTATTCTAGGTAACGGGTACGCATCTTTGTGTGTGATACGGTTGACCTTTCTGTAGTCCACACACATTCTCATGGTGTTGTCTTTCTTTTTCACTAAGACTAGTGGAGCTGCCCAGGGGCTACAGCTGTCCCTGATTACCCCAGCCTCCTTCATGTCTTTTAGCATCCCCTTGGCGTGTTGATAGTGTGCAGGGGGTACAGGTCGGTATCTCTCCTTTATAGGAGGGTGGTCTCCCGTGGGGATGTGATGTTCTACCCCCTTTACTCGCCCGAAGTCTAGCGGGTGTTTACTAAACACTCTCTCGTACTCTTGAACCACCCGATAGACTCCCTGTTTTTGGTGTGAGGGAGTGGAGTCAGTACCCAAATGCAGTTGCTGACACCAGTCCTCCATTGGTTTCTTAGAGCCGTTACCTTCCTCTGGTTGAGATGGAGGCAAGGGTTCCACGGCCTGTACTGAGTTCTGGTTGATGGTGAACAATTTGGCTAGCGTGGCATACCGGGGCAGGTATACTTCTCTCTCCCCGATATTTATGATGCGGACTGGTACCCTCCCATGACATATATCGACCACCCCCCGTGCTGTCAAAATAGTGGGCCTACTGTCTGAGTAGACGGGTTCTACCATTGCTTGGTAGTCTCTACCTCTTAGACCAATAGCTGCCCGGCACAAAATCATCATTTCGCTTTTTGGGGGCATGGCAATAGGGAACAGATCACACATTCTCACGCTACCTATCTCACCACCAGATAGTTCCACTTGTTGCCGCTTCATCAGTGCCCGGATCTCTTTTTGGTGGACACGCTGCTGGCTGGAACTGGCGTTCTTGGCAACCTGTTGCAAAATAAGAATCACCTCTGCAAGACAGTTTTCGATTACATTAGTACCTAGGGTTATTTTTGGGTGACTCTCGCGACGGTCAATGTCCACAATGATCAGTCCTTGTGCCAGCAGTTCAACTTTACCGACCTTGATGGTCACTTCTTTAAATCCTATCTGTGGCACGGGCTGACCATTGCTGGCGATAATGCTCAGGTCGTTATCTGGGTAGCGGGTTATGTCCGAGTCATTCCAGTACCGCTTAAAGAGCACGTACGGGATGGTGGTGACCTGTGACCCGGTGTCTAGTAGGGCACTCATAGGAATGCCATCCAGTACCACAGGCAAGACAGGACGTCCCCCTACGTATTTATCACGCCAGTTCGATGGGCCTGATGATCTTATGCCTGGGGGTTGGCCCTCTACCCCAGGTTGTGCCCGTTTAAATGACAGTACCTTGCCATATGTCCGGGTTGATTGCAGCAGCGGCAGATGGGTCGTCCGTCCTCGTTGTATCTGTCGCTGGGTCTTCCTCTGGCTGGTGGGGTCCTCCTCAGTCGGCGCCACGGGACGTCCTCCAGTCCGGATGCAAGCTGGATTTTTCCTGGAGAAGAGACCTGCAAAGACTGCACAGTTCTGGTTAGCGCGGCCACACTCTTAGTCAGCTCTTGGACCTGATGGTGCTGGTCTGTAGCCGGGTTATTGTTCAAAGCCTGCGCATCAGCTCCCACAGGCCCTGCAGACAAGGGCGCCGCGTCCTGGTGATAAGTGATAGCAGGGCGCCTGTGGGTCACAGCGCCACCTGGTGCCGGTTCTCGGAGCACCCGGATGGCTCTGTCCTTGAACTGTGCAAAGTCCAGGTCAGGGTCCTGTAAGGCCATTGCCCGCAACTGGGTTCGGTGGGCATTGCACAGTAGACCCTCAATAAATTGTTCAGTCAACAGCTTGTCTTCATTCCCCACGCTGTCAGGGTCTGCCTGTTTAATGGCTCTCAGGGCCTCTTGTAAGATTAGAGCATAGTCCCTTATACTTTCATGTGCCCACTGTTTGCACCCGTAAAATCTGAGCTTTATTTCGGCTGAGGTGCGGGTGTCAAATGTGTCTTTCAGCCGGGCTAGTATTTCTCTGACAGTCCTCTTCTTCCCAGGTGACCAGGACTTTACATCCCTTTGGGCTGCCCCGATTAATTGGGCCACCAGGATGCTCACTTTTTGCTCTTCCGTGAGGGGGTATACCTGGAAGAGGCTATCCAGTCTTTCCCTAAAGTCACTTAGAGTATGTGACTCCCCTGAGTACTGGGGTAGCCAGGTCGCCCCCGGGATATAGTGCATGGTGAATGGCATGACCGCAGCAGCGGTTGCGCTGGCGGCCGGTGTGGCGGTGGAGAGTCCCTCGGTATCCGACATCTTTCTACCCCCCTAGTGGACCGTGGCCTACCTTGCGATGCTCTTCTTCTGTAGGCCGCAGCTCCACAGTCAATCGTCGGGGTAGAGGACCTGGCGTCGCGCTCCGATGACGTCAGCGTCGCTCTTTCTCCCTTCCAGGACCTTGCGCAGCGTCGGTGCCTGGGGCGGAGCTTCGGGTCTCGCGCGCTTTCGGCGTCCACGCCCCCCTTCTTCCCGCGTGGCATCCCGAAGATGGCGTCCGAAGGCGGGAAGCGGCTGCGGATGGCGGGAAGACGGCAGAAGATGGCGGGAAACGACCCAAGATGGCGTCCGACCACAGTAAGTATCTTAGTCTCTGAAGGCACGCAGTACCCGGTGGTAGCGGGCTGGTTTGAATCCTGCCGACTACACCAAAGTTGACTCGCCCCCTGGGCCGCGTGGGGAACCCGGAACCGGGCCTCTGGTGGGATGCTGGGGGTGGTAGTCTCAGTGTGGCGGTGACCCGGTCCGTGGCTCAGGGTGGTCAAACCAGTGGCAGTCTTAGTGTTATGATAAGTGTCTGACTACACCACCCGTGGATTGCGGTCAGTGGGGACCGCCGCTGCGCTGCAGACCGCTGAGGCTGATGTTGTAAGCGCAGCCAAGTATGGGATAACTCCCCACGGGAGAAGTATTGCCTCAGGGCAGCTAGTGTGTATGATGGGAGTGATGGTGTGAGCGTCCCAGTACTAATGGTGCTGGTGCGGCGATGAAACACAGAGACGTGTGGTGCAGTCCAGGGTCTTTACTGATGGTATAAAGCAGACCCTCCCGGGAGTACTGGTTAGCAGTAGAGGCCTGGTCAGTCTGTGAGCAAGCAGAATCTCCCCTGGCCAGGCGGAGTTGTAGGCCTCCCCGTCTATCTGCACTGTTTCCTGGCTACCTTGCTGTAAGCGGTTACAAGTAGCCCACGTCCTTGAGTATACCGTGTGGTGCTCACCCGTATGGCTGGTGACTTGGGGCCTTCTGTTAGCCTCCGCTCCTGGATGGCGGCGCTGGTCCCTTCCTTGTGACTGAGCCTCCGGGCTTCTATGGCCAGAGGACCTGGAATCCCCTGCCGGCTGGTTTCTGCTGCTGGGTGTATATCAGTCCCCACAGCCTCGGACTGCGGTGTCCGGTTACTAAGTTCTTCTGTCAGGGCGAGCTATATCTCTGCTTCCAGCCCCTGGTCTTCTGCTACTGCTCCTACAGAGCTCCTGTTGTAACTCTCCCTCTCCAGGCTCTGACTCTGCTAATCCCGCCCCAGACCCAGTTTATAAGGGCAGATTCCTCCCCTCCCATGTCTGGGAGGGCAGTGTTGCATGCTTAGGGCTCCTGACCAGAGAAACCTCCCACTTGCTCTCAGACATAATATCTCCACTATTGTGGCAACCAGACCCCTGGGGTGCCACACAACCAAACGAATGCCACTCTCATCGCAGGTCAATCAAAGGAATGATTTGCGTCTGGTTTTTCTGGGGGGTGGCTGCCATTTTCCTTTGCTGGTGTGTTAGTGTCTGAGCACAGCACTTACACACTGCAAACACGGCAGCCCCTGGGTACATGAGACTGCGGCCGGTGTCCCACCACACTCCTACACTGTGGCTGCCTACCCCTGTGACCAGGGCATGCCCCCTGGGCTCCATGGAAGGAATACTTTGTCATCACTGACTTGTATATGTTTTTCAAAGGTTTAACTGTGGCACCCCAGGGGTCTGGTTTCCACAGTAACAGCAATGTTATGTCTGAGAGCAGGTGGGAGGTCTCTTGGTCAGGGATCCTATGCATGCCACACCTCCTGCCCAGTCCTGGGAGGGGAAGAACTTCCCCTATATAAACCTAGGGCTGAGGCAGGGTTAGTGAGTAGAGAAGAAGTAGAGACAGAGAAGAGAAGCAGATATAGGAAAAGAACATCAGGAGCTCTGTGGGAGCAGTGCTATAAGGAGTCAGGGGCTGGCAGCTGCAGAGCTCGCCCTGACTGAGAAGCTAACACGGGACCCGGAGTCCAAGGCTGTGGGGACTAATCTTTACCCAGCAGCAGAAACCGCCCGTCAGGGGATTTCAGGTCCTCTGGCCAAGAAACCCGAAGGCACGGTCACACGCGTGGGACCAGCACCGCCGTCGTGGAGCGGACGCCACTAGAAGGCCCCGAGTCACCGGCCATACGGGTGAGCACCAAACGGTACACTCAGGGACGTGGGCTACTTATACCCGCCTCTAGCAAGGTAGCCAGAAGAGTACAGTCAGTTTGGGAGGCCTACAACTCCGCCTGGCCAGGGGAGATCCCATCTGCTCAAGGACTGACCAGGCCCCGATCGCTAGCCAGTACTCCGGGAGGGTCTATCTTTATCACCAGTAAAGACCCTGAACTACACCGCATCGTCTCTGAGTGATTCCTGCTCCCCCATCATCCACGTCGGCTGCCCTGAGGCCATACCCCTCCCATTGGGGGTGATACTATCACGCTGCACAATCCTACCACCGGCCTCAGCGGTCTGCCCTGCAGCGGCAGCTCCTTCGCTGCATTCAACAGGTGGCGTAGTCGTCCAACACCTACCGCTAATACAACGCCACTTAGTCTGACTCCCTGGGCACGGACCGGGTCACCGCCACGAGACTACAACCCTCAACAGATCCGGCTCCGGGTAAGCTCCTGCATGCGCAACGCTGTGCGACACAGGCCCAGGGGTGCGTCAACTTTTGGCGTAGTCGGCAGGATTTCGTGCCCGCAACCACCGGGTACTGCGTGCCTGAAAAAGACTGTTCAAACTTACCAGTGGTGAAGATTCCCGCCATCCGGTGCCATCTTCTACCTTCTTCCCGCCATCCGGCGCCATCTTCTACCTTCTTCCCCCCATCCGCGAAGTTTTCCCGCCATCCGGCGCCATCTTCTGCCTTCTTCCCGCCATCCGTGGAGTTTTCCCGCCGTTGGATGCCATCTTGAAGACGCCGCGCGGGAAGAAGAGGGGCGTGGACTCCGAAAGCGCGCGAGAACTGAAGCCCCGCCTCACATCCGGACGTTGCGTAAGGTCCTGGAAGGAGCCCAGCAGACGCCGACGTCACAGGAGCGTGACGGAAGGTCCTCAACCCTGACGATCCACTGCGGAGCCGCGGCCTACGGAAGAGGATCATCGCAAGGTAGGCCACGGTCCACTAGGCGGGAGGAAGATGTCGGATACGGAGGAGAGCTTCACTGCCTCAACCCCCGCCAGCGCCAACGCTGCTGCAGTCATGCCTTTCACCATGCCCTATATCCCGGGAGCGGCCTGGCTACCCCAGTACTCAGGGGAGTCACATACCCTGCATGACTTTAGAGAAAAGCTGGATAGCCTCTTCCAGGTGTATCCCCTCACAAAAGAGCAAAAAGTGAGCATCCTGGTGGCCCAATTAACCGGGGCAGCCCAAAGGGAGGTAAAGTCCTGGCCACCTGGGGGGAGGACTGTTGCAGGGATACTAACCCGGCTGAGGGACACCTTTGATACCCGCACCTCAGCCGAGATCAAGCTTAGATTCTACGGGTGCAAGCAGCGAGCACACGAGAGTATAAGGGACTATGCCCTGAACCTACAAGAGGCCCTGAGAGCCATTAAGCAGACCGACCCTGACGGCGTGGGAAACGAGGACAGGCTGTTGACTGAACAATTTATAGAGGGTTTATATTGCAATGCCCACCGAACCCAGTTGCGGGCAATGGCCTTACAGGACCCTCATCTGGGATTTGCACAGTTCAAGGACAGAGCCATCCGGGTGCTCCGAGAACCGGCACCAGGTGGCGTTGTGACCCACAGACGCCCCACTACCACTTACCACTAGGAGGCGGCGCCCTTGTCGGCAGGGCCTGTGGGAGCTGATGCGCAGGCTTTGAACAATGACCCGGCTCCAGACCTGCACCATCAGGTCCAAGAGCTAGCTAAAAGCGTTGCCGCGCTAACCCGAACTGTGCAGTCTTTACAGGTTTCCACTCCAGGGAAGATCCAACTGGCATCCGGACCGGAGGACATCCCGTGGCGTCGACCAAGGAGGACCCCACCGGCCAGAGGAAGACCCAGCGACCGATACAACGAGGACGGACAACCCATCTGCCGCCGCTGCAATCAACCCGGACATATGGCAAGGTACTGTCCTTTAAACTGGCACAACCTGGGGTAGAGGGCCAAACCCCAGGAAAAAGATCATCAGGCCCATCGAACTGGCGCGACAAATATGTGGGAGGACGTCCAGTCTTGCCTGTGGTACTGGATGGCATCCCTATGAGTGCCCTACTGGATACCGGGTCACAGGTTACCACTATCCCGTACGTGCTCTTCAAGCAGTACTGGAATGACTCGGATATCACCCGCTACCCTGACGACGATTTGAGTATCATCGCCAGCAATGGTCAGTCCGTGCCACAGATTGGATTTAAAGAGGTGACCATTAAAATCGGTAGAGTTGAACTAGCGGCACAGGGACTGATCATTGTAGACATTGACAAGCACGAGAGTCACCCAAAGATAACTCTAGGAACTAATGTAATTGAAAATTGTCTTGCAGAGGTGATTTTCCTTTTACAGCAGGTTGCCAAGAATGCCAGCTCCGGCCAGCAGCGAGTGCTCCAGAAAGAGATCCGGGCACTGATGCGACGGCAACAGATAGAACTCTCCGGTGGTGAGATTGGTAGCGTGAGAATGTGTGACCCTTTCCCTATTGCCATGCCCCCAAAAAGTGAAATGATGATTTGGTGCCGGGCAGCTATTGGTCTGAGAGGTAGAGATTACCAGGCAATGGTAGAACCAGTTTACTCAGACAGTAAGCCCACCATTTTGACAGCACGGGGGGTGGTCAATGTACGCCATGGGAGGGTGCCCGTTCGCATAATAAATATCGGGAAGAGGGAAGTGTACCTGCCCCGGTATGCCACGCTAGCCAAATTGTATACCATCAATCAAAATTCCATACAGTCCGTAGAACCCTTGCCTCCATCTTCCCCGGAGGAAAGTAACGGCTCTAAGGAAACAATGGAGGACTGGTGTCAGCAACTACATTTGGGTACTGACTCCACTCCCTCACACCAGAGACAGGGAGTCTATCGGGTGGTTCAAGAGTACGAGAGAGTGTTTAGTAAACACCCGTTAGACTTCGGGCGAGTCAAGGGGGTAGAGCACCACATCCCCACGGGAGACCATCTTCCCATAAAAGAGAGGTATCGACCCGTACCCCCTGCACACTACCAACATGCCAAGGGGATGCTTAGGGACATGAAGGAGGCTGGGGTGATCAGGGATAGCTGTAGCCCCTGGGCAGCTCCACTAGTCTTAGTCAAAAAGAAAGACAACACCATGAGGATGTGTGTAGATTACCGGAAAATCAACCGTATCACACACAAGGATGCGTACCCCTTACCAAGGATAGAGGAGTCTTTGGCTGCTTTAAGATCTGCTAACTTCTTCTCTTCCTTGGATCTCACTAGCGGGTACTGGCAGGTTCCTGTAGCAGAGGCGGACCGGGAGAAGACCGCATTCACCACCCCGATGGGACTTAGCGAGTTTACCTGCATGCCGTTCGGACTCTGTAACGCACCAGGAACCTTTCAACGATTAATGGAGTGCTGTCTGGGCCACAGAAACTTCGAGACGGTCCTGTTGTACCTGGACGATGTCATCGTATATTCCAAGACTTATGAGGACCACCTGAAACACCTGGCGGAAGTGTTCGAAGCTCTGGCAAACTACGGCTTAAAGGTAAAACCCTCCAAGTGTCACCTCCTAAAACCAAAGGTGCAGTACCTGGGACACGTGGTGAGCGCTGACGGAGTGGCTCCCGACCCTGATAAGATCACCGCAATTAAGGAATGGCCAAGTCCCTCCAGTGTAAAGGAAGTGCGGCAGTTCCTCGGGTTGGTAGGCTATTACCGCAGATTCATCCCCGGTTTCACCAAAAAGGCAGCTCCTATGCAGGACCTCCTGATAGGCCAGTCCCGGAAGGCCAAGAACCAGAAGCCGCCCTTCAAATGAGAGAAGTTAGAAGAAGAGTCCTTCCGCCAGCTGAAGATGGCCCTCACGGGGGATGAAATCCTGGCGTACCCTGATTACAGCCAGCCCTTTATCCTCTACACCGACGCAAGTAACATCGGACTAGGAGCCGTACTGTCCCAGATCCAGCAGGGGAAAGAACGAGTAATCGCTTACGCCAGTCGAAAACTGCGACCCACCGAAAGAAACCCTGAGAATTACAGCTCATTTAAGCTAGAGTTCCTGGCAGTGGTGTGGGCAGTCACCGAACGCTTTAAGCACTACCTCGCTTCTTCCCGGTTCACCGTGTACACGGATAACAACCCGTTGACACACCTGGACACGGCAAGACTCGGTGCCCTAGAGCAGAGATGGATGGCCCGTCTGTCCAACTACGAGTTCACAATCAAATACCGGGCAGGACGCTCCAATACCAACGCGGACGCCCTGTCCAGGATGCCAAACCTACCGGACGTAGGAGAAGATCCAGAGGGACTGGAAGAAGTCGAACTCCCCGCGTTCCACCGTCATGGGACTATCCAGTATTCCCATCGGGTAAGGAGTAAGCAAGCCGCTACGTTTAACCCCTTGCCTCACTACAACTGGGAGGAAACGCAAGACAGTGACCCTGCCGTCCGACTGGTGAAGGAGATGCTGACTCGGCCAGAGGCTCGCCTTGACCCAGACGCTCCGGAGGAAGCCAAACAACTGTGGGCTGAGAAGAGTCGACTGTTCCTTTACAAGGGGAAGTTGTGCCGCAGAATGGTTAACTCCCGGACGCATGAACTAATCTGGCAAGTAGTGGTGCCACGAAGAGACGCAGCCATGGTGATGGAGGCATACCACGACGGGGCTGGACACTTCGGATGGAAGAAGTTGGAGTTCCTGCTGCGCGGGCGGTTCCACTGGGTAGGCATGAGGGGAACCATCGAGAGGTGGTGCAGAGACTGTGGCCCATGCAACCTAAGAAGGAAGGACCGCGCCAGCCAGAAGACCCCCCTTCAGTCCATCGTCACCAAGCAGCCGTTGGAACTGGTAGCCTTGGATCATGTAAAACTGACCCCAAGCAGAAGTGGCTACGTCTATGCGTTAACCATTGTGGATCATTACTCCCGGTTCTTGGTTGTCGTCCCCGTTAAGGACTTAACAGCTCAAACAGCAGCTAGAGCCTTCCAGCAGCACTTCTGCCGTCCACACGGGTACCCAGACCAAGTGCGGACGGACCAGGGACCTGCCTTTGAAGCGGAGGTCTTCCAGGAATTCTGCAATCTGTATGGCTGCCGGAAGATAAGGACGACACCCTATCATCCGCAAACTAATGGACTTTGTGAGAAAATGAACCAGGTGGTAATGGATCTTCTGAAAACGTTGCCCCTGGAAGAACGCAGTCTGTGGCCTGAGAAGCTGCCCGACCTGGTGGACCTATACAACTACATCCCTGTAGGTTCTGTGGGGGTCGTGATGACATTCCACTCGTCCTCCAGTCACTCCAAATTCAAACTATGAGCATGGGTCAACCATTCAAAGAATGAGTCAGACAACAAGCTGGTTCAAGCTCAGAGCATGCTCAGAAGGCTACTACAGACAACGTCCTCAGCAATGTTCTGCGTTTATTTTTTACATGCACAAACCTAAATACACTACATAATGGGGAGGGAAAAGGGGTTGTCCGGGGCGGGGTAAGCCATGAAAGTCCAGTGTCTGGCCACTCCTGATTGGTCCACATCTCCTTATCTCAGTCTCTGGGCAGATATTGCAGCCGTCAGCTTATAATCTTGTTTCGTTTCTCTGAAATAAGTCTTGGCAACGCTGGAAATGTCTTAATTTAAGTTTCGATTTGAGTATTACGTAGCAAGGAAAGCTTATTGTTATATGACACAAAATGGTGGTTAGTACATTAGCAAAAAAGCGTATAAAAGTTACAAAAGTATAAAAGTTACAAATATATATATTCTCTTTTACCCCGACAGTTCCACCAACTGTACCCCGGCTTACCTAATGAGGGCCAGGCCTGGTAAGCTACCTGTTGACCTGGAGATGGGAGTCCTGACACCCGAGGACACTTCACCGGAAGCAGACTGGGACACAGAGAGGCAGCAGCAGTACCGGAAAGTACAGGAGAGCGTGGAGCGAAGTCTCTGTCTCGCTAGGGAAAGACAAGAGAAAACTTACAACCAGTATGCTCCCGCTGTTCCCCTGGTACCCGGAGAGCAGGTCTTGAAGAGGAAGAGACGGCTCCACAAGTTGGACGACCAGTGGGAGAAGGACCCGTACACCATACTGCCCTCAAGCCACGACAACCCGAAGGTTTGTACCATCAGTAAAGACGGAGGGGAAACCACAGCCATTGTATCCCGGGATCACCTGAAGAAGTGTCCCGAACAGCTACGGAACCCAGAAGGAGAGCAAGAAGACCCTCGACCCGTAGAGGAAAGGGAAGATATGGTTAGTACTGTGCTCGGAGACTTCCCTCGGTCCTGGACTCAAGTCAATGGTGCAGTTGTGGTACCTGTCCTCACGTTCCTCCAAGTGCCTACGGAGCAACAGATAGAGCTGGAAGAGCAGCCGGTCCAGGAGGCAGCAGACTCCACACAAGCAGAACAGGAGGATCAACCCTCTGCTCATAGTGAGCCTGCCGTACCCCTAGTGAGCCAAAGAGCCCATAAACAGCTGCCCAGTTTACCCTTGACAGCTCCTACACCCTGTAGTTCAGGGCCAGACAGTCAGCTCCGTAGGTCCACTAGGGCCACTAGAGGCCAGTTACCCGCACGTTGGAGAATTTGAAGTGTTTAAATTGTTTTATTGAGGTCACCTGTCTGTTACTTGTAAATAATTATGTGTTTCTAGTTATTTTTAGGAGTCCTTGGTGGATTTACCGGGAATCCTTGTACAATTGGTTGGAGCGTAACCTAGGAATGGACTAAAGACTGTTAAGGACTCGGGGCAGGACAGACCCTTACCTGGTTACGTCTCCCTGTTTTGGTGAAATGGACACCTTGCTTTTCTTCAAAATTGCACCCGGTTGCGGACACGCCGTAACCATCTTTATGTGTTTTTCTTATTGTATTATTATTGTTTATACTTTGTTATGTTTTTCTAAAAATATGTTTAGTCCCGGAGTACTAAATTTCACTAGGGGGAAATGTGGCACCCCAGGGGTCTGGTTTCCACAGTAACAGCAATGCTATGTCTGAGAGCAGGTGGGAGGTCTCTTGGTCAGGGATCCTATGCATGCCACACCTCCTGCCCAGTCCTGGGAGGGGAAGAACTTCCCCTATATAAACCTAGGGCTGAGGCAGGGTTAGTGAGTAGAGAAGAAGTAGAAACAGAGAAGAGAAGCAGATATAGGAAAAGAACATCAGGAGCTCTGTGGGAGCAGTGCTATAAGGAGTCAGGGGCTGGCAGCTGCAGAGCTCGCCCTGACTGAGAAGCTAACACGGGACCCGGAGTCCGAGGCTGTGGGGACTAATCTTTACCCAGCAGCAGAAACCGCCCGGCAGGGGATTTCAGGTCCTCTGGCCAAGAAACCCGAAGGCACGGTCACACGCGTGGGACCAGCACCGCCGTCGTGGAGCGGACGCCACTAGAAGGCCCCGAGTCACCGGCCATACGGGTGAGCACCAAACGGTACACTCAGGGACGTGGGCTACTTATACCCGCCTCTAGCAAGGTAGCCAGAAGAGTACAGTCAGTTTGGGAGGCCTACAACTCCGCCTGGCCAGGGGAGATCCCATCTGCTCAAGGACTGACCAGGCCCCGATCGCTAGCCAGTACTCCGGGAGGGTCTATCTTTATCACCAGTAAAGACCCTGAACTACACCGCATCGTCTCTGAGTGATTCCTGCTCCCCCATCATCCACGTCGGCTGCCCTGAGGCCATACCCCTCCCGTTGGGGGTGATACTATCACGCTGCACAATCCTACCACCGGCCTCAGCGGTCTGCCCTGCAGCGGCAGCTCCTTCGCTGCATTCAACGGGTGGCGTAGTCGTCCACCACCTACCGCTAATACAACGCCACTTAGTCTGACTCCCTGGGCACGGACCGGGTCACCGCCACGAGACTACAACCCTCAACAGATCCGGCTCCGGGTAAGCTCCTGCATGCTCAACGCTGTGCGACACAGGCCCAGGGGTGCGTCATAACATTTTGTGTTGATATTTTTCTACAGAAATATTTATATACTTTGTCATTGCTAACCTGTATATATTTAAAAGGGTTAATCTTTTTGTAGGCTCCATAGGATATTCCTTTTTCCTTCTCCTTCCCTCCCTCTCCCCTTTCTCCAGGGCTATTAGATATAAATTCCTCATTCTCTTGGACATGCTTTTTCAGGACTAAGAGCTAATAGCTCGAAACGCGTAGACCCGGTGTCTTTTCTTCCCTTCATGTAGTTTTAATTCTACCCCTGGTTTTTAATGTATCAAATGTGATGTTTTAATTTATACCCTTTTGGATTTTTCCTGAGGTTGCTGGATTTTTTTTCCGTCATCCTTCCATGACTCTCATTGCCCAGAAGCCGGCCTGAAGCTTTCCTTGCACCGCACCCATATTCATGGAGTTCATTATAGCGGTGAGCTGATGTTTGGTTTCTCCCATTTTGTCATGCCCCCTGGGCTGTCCAGCTTACAGCTGCGCTGCGAGCTAGAACTTCACCCTGTCGCCGTTAACAGTGTTCAGCGTGACCGGTGATGGGACGCGCGTAGCGAAGGTTCCGTGCTGTGGGCAGTATCAGGCTGGTGATGAGCAGACTGACATTGTACTACTGTTAGGCTACCACGCTGCTCTCACCGCTGGAGAATTCACTGCTGCAGCGCTTCTCCGAGCAGTGAGAGCACTACGTACAGCCGAGAGTTTTGCCAGCAGTATGGTCAGCCATGTAGCCTGGGATTAATAGTGCAATGTCAGGCTGCTGACCATCACTAACCGCAGTGTTCAGAGCACAGCAGTGTGATCACCAACTGAGCTCTGCTATGTCAGCGTGAACTTCATTCAGACGTTTCTGCATTAGAAACATCTGAAGGAGGTTTACACTGACATAGCAAAGCCATGTGTAGTGCCCCGAGGGTTCGGTTGCTACAGGGGTATTGCACTTCAACCAGAGGTGTGATATTTCACTCCCGGGTAAGGATGGAGTATGGACCAGGGCTCAGTTAGCTGCATACATACACTACACACACCCCATTTCCGGGGGACAGCTCGACGGTGCTCCCATACATATGAAGGCACAACTGACCATGTCCCTGGCTGAAGTGGGGAGGGGGGAGAGAATCCAGTGATGTAGGAGCAGAGGGGACGGTTTCTGGAGTATAAGAAGGAGCTCATTGGGTGCTGGTCACCTGGGCTCAAACACAGAGAAGCAGATAAAAGGTGGGAGCCATCTTAGTTTAGTGTGGAGTACAGTGGAGAGGTGACAGGGAGCAGAGGCTCTGTAGGAGCTCTGCTCAGAAGGCAGGCCTAGAGAAAAGGCCGGAGCCAGAGAGGAGAAGAGAAGAAGGAGAAGGAAGGAAAGAGGAGAGACAGAGGAGTAGAAAGGCTCCAGAAACAAGTAGGCAGAAGGGACCCTAAGAGAGAGCAGAACGGACAGCAACCATTGCAAACCCGCGTTATATCGGGTGAAGGTTCAGGTCGTGGAAGGGTAACGGATTCCCAAGTTGGTGGAGGTAAATTATCCCTCAGCCAAAAACCGGAGGTCGTGATCATCTATTGGTGCGACCCCCCGCCAAACCTGCTAGGAAGGCACCATATAGGATAGCGGGAAATGGGGGCCAAAGTTTGCCCGCAAAGATCCGCTGCAGCTGGACAGAAGTTTGGTCACTGGTGGGGCACAAGAGGCCAGAGAAAGGACAGAAGGGGGTCCTGTGCCATACTCCTGAATTGCCTGGGGGTTGACCGAGCCCCTCACCTGGTGGACGCAGCACGGCTTGGGCAGTCATTGCTGACAGAAATGACATGGATAACAACTGTGAGTAAAACCCTGGACTGCATCATTGGACTCTGTGTTATTTATGCTGCGCCTGCACCATCACCCCCAGCATCCTATTACACTGCCCTGAGGCTATACTCTTCCCGTGGGGAGTTGTCCTATCCCTCTGCTGCACACTAACACCAGCCTCAGCGGTCTGCCTTGCAGCGGCTGTCATCCCTGACCGCAATCCACGGGTGGCGTAGTCGGACATTCAAAACCCTATAAATAGACTGCCGCCATTTGGTTTGACCACCCTGAGCCACGGGATTGGGTTGCCACTACTACCCCCATCAGCATCGTACACAAGAAGGCCCGGTTCCGGGTACCCCACTGCCCAGGGGGCAAGTCACATGTATCTAATCCCATCATGTGTGATACAGCCCACAGTGCCGTGTATCTAATCCGCACCATATGTGATACAGCCAAGAGAGCAGCATTTTTCATCCCCATCATGTCTGATACAGCCCACAGTGCCACGTATCTAATCAGCATCATGTGTGATACAGCCCACAGTGACGTGTATCTAGTCCGCATGTGTGATAAAAACTGCAGTACTGCGTATGTAATCCCCATCATGTGTAATACAGTCCGCAGAGCCAGGGGCGTACATAGAAATCATGGAGCCCCATAGCAGAAGCTCTAATTGGGCCCCACTCCGACAAAAAATAAATAAATATTTTTCTGTGTCACAGAAGAGAAGATCTCACAACTTTCCCCTTCTCCCATGACAGCACCACCTGAGAGGGGGTATCCGCCCACCAAGGACAGGAACCTACTGAATAAAAAGGCGGTACCTCTCTTCCGCATCAATTTTGGTTCCTGTCCTTGATGGAAGCCTCTCTAGGTGGTGCCTCGCATACCTGATCGTGGGGTTTGGAGCTGGATCCCGGGATCGATGCGGCCTAGACGCCGCGAAGAAGCAGCAGATGGGCCCTCTGTCTTCAGCCTCATCTTGCTGGCACCTGGGTCTGCTTGCGGGGGGTGCCTTCCTGGGTCCTCTTCCGCGTGCGGCCGGGGCTGCGCACACACGGAGGTCCGTGGCTGAGCGCACCGGCAGGCAGGCCTTCCGGGTCTGCGCACGTGCAGGGTTACGTCGCGGCCTGGCACGAGTGCGCCGGAAACCCGGGCCTGCGCATGTTCTGGGTGCGATTCAGGATGACGCATCCCCGTTCGCAAGCGCGCCAGGAGCCGCTGGGTATGCGCACGAACAGGAGGAATCCTGCGGCGAAGCGCGCCAGCTTGCTGGTTTTGAAAAAAAAAAAAGAGAGCACACTGCCACCCGGAAGGGGGAGGGGCCCGAAAGGGGTGGAGCCCCCATATGCTTTATAAAGATGGGAAGCTGACAAGATGGTGGTGTCTGCATCCCCTTTATTATGAGTGAGGAGCCGCAGTCACCTGGACAGCAGCTGTCACCGCAGCAGCTGGAAGAACAGCAGCAGCCACAGCCGCCTAAGCAATATAAGCAGCTCAAGCAGCATGGAAAACAACCTTTCCAGCAACGTCGGGAGTCTTCCCATCCTCAGATCCACAGTAGTGGGGGCCGTACGAGCGCCGGCAGAACCGGTCAGAAAAAATCGTCTCAAGAGTCCACCTCCGCCAGATGGGATCGTTCATGCGAATGGCAACCACCATCTCTGGTACCCTAGTCTGAACAGCAGTGTGGTGAGTGATCTTTGTGAAAGTTCATCTTAGTAATGTGCTCTTCTCTGTTTTCTCTTTTTTCGTTTCTTTCTGTTTTGTTAGGAACCTAAAAAGAGTAGTTCTAAAAACAACAATAAGTAGTGTTGAGCGAGCATGCTCGACACTGCTCGGTACTCCCCCGTGCATCTCACTACTCGGGATGTTCGGCGAGCACCGAGCATTTCCAGACTACTCGGGCGGGAGCTCGGGTCTTCGCGTTGCACGTTTGGTGCTCTTTACAGAGCCAATGAACATGCAAGGATTGCCAGCCAGTCACTGTAATGCCGCAGCCATATTGTTTGTGGGCATTACAGTGATTGGCTGGCCACACAGCGTCACCTCGAGTATTTAAAACCGGGCGCCGCCATCTTGGACACAGTCGCTCCGGATCAGACAGTGTAGGGTCAGTGCTGCAGAGCTAGGGAGAGATTTATACTGCAAAATAGTTAGTGTAGGGTCTCTAACGCCTGCCAAATCAAACAAACAGTTCTTCTCAGGACTAATATCCATCCCAGATATCAGCCAGGGAGGCAGGCTGTATAGGAGACGCAGTGGTTATACCAACAAACACTGCATTACAGTCCTGTGTGCTCCTGCTGGTCAAATTGCTAGATTTATCCCCAGGTCTCAGGGGCCAGGAAAAATCCTTTTTTTCCATCTAAATCCTGTTTTTTTTTTCCTCAGTCAGACTGTACAAATACTCGTCTTATTAACCTTTTGGTATTTCTCCCCCCCAAAAAAAAAAAATGGAGTGTCTCGCTGACTGTTCAGACACCAATATATCTATATAAAAGAGTCTGGTGTAGGCCAGAGAACTAGAACTGTGTTTTTCCTCTTCCACGGTTCAAATCTGGGTGTTATCAACCTGCTTGCCTTTTTTCCATAATAAAAACCAGTTTGAGCATGTGGCTGACTGTTCAGACACAAATATATCTATTTTAACAAGTCTGGTATACACCAGGAAATTATAACTGTGGTTTTGCAGTTCCACGGTTCAAATCTCTGTATTATCCACTTTTTTGTCTTTTTTACATAAAAAAAAACATTTTCAGTGTCTCGCTGACTGTTCAGACACCAATATATCTGTTTAAAAGAGTCTGGTGTAGGCCACATAACTAGAACTGTAGGTTTCCTCTCCCATGGTTCAAATCTGGGTGTAATCCACCTTTTTGCATAAAAAATACATTTTGAGTGTCTCGCTGACTGTTCAGACACAAATATATCTGTTTAAAAGAGTCTGGTGTAGGCCAGATAACTAGAACTGTGCTTTTCCTCTCCCACGGTTCAAATCTCCTTTTTGTTACCCTTTTGCCATTGATAGTGCGAGTGTAAGCTATTTTACTTAATTTACAATGGGCAAGGCGCGTGGCAAGGGACGTGGAACTGGACGTTCTGGTGATGGTGCATGCTGAGGACGGGGCCGTGGCCAAGGTGAAAATGTGCCACAACCAACAGCCACATCTTCTCGCTCCCACTTCTTGACCGAATTACTAGGGAAGCACACAACAGCACCATTATTGCAAAATGATCAGTGTGAACATGTTATTAATTGGATAACAGATAATACTTCCAGTCACCTGGGCACCACCACCTCCGGTCTGTCTTCCACAAGGTCAAGTGTTAGTAGCCGTGAGTCTCGACTGCATACTCCTCCTCACCCTGATGCTCCCTCCCCCCACCATGCCGAGTGTCGTCAGACAGCAACTGATCCCACAGTTGGACACTCTAAATAGCTGTTCACTGGTCCATTTCCATATTTGTGCCCCTCGCCTGCTCCGCTTGAGGTGGTGAAAGAGGAGATCCCATGTAGCGATGGCCAAATATTTGAACAGCCACGGCCACAGGAAGGTGACGTTGGCAATTTGTCACAAGAGGTGGACGATGACGAGACACAATTGCCACAAAGTGAGGAGGAGGACCATGGTGCGGAAGTGGAAGAGGAGGAGGTGGTGGATGATCTAGTAACTGACCCAACGTGGCACGAGGACACGCAGAGCGAGGCCAGCAGCACACAGGGGGAGGGAGGCAGAGTACCCCAACAGGCAGGAAGAAGCAGTGTGGTGGCCGCAGACAGAAGGCGGGCAACCGTTCACAAGGAACGTTTCCAGTACAACCTTTAGGTCTTCCAGAGTCTGGAATTTTTTTAAAGACTCTGTTGATAACCCCAAAAAGGCCATTTGCACCACCTAACAGGCCAGCAACAGCAGGGGTGACAAAACTACCAGCCTGACCACCACCAGCATGATCAGGCACATGTCAGCAAAGCACCCAACTTTGTGGGGCGAACCCCAGGGTCCACGACCAGTGTCAGCGGGTGTCACCACTGCTTCTTCCACTGTTGTGTGTGTAAGAGAACCCCCTGTTGTGCATGCAAGGCAATCCCCTGTCCATACTGCATGCAAAGATGCCCCCTCCTCTCAGTCTTCACTTGTTATGGCAGTTTCTCAAGAAACAGCATCAATGTCCATGTCCACGTCCCACCGCAGCGTTCAATTGTCCATAACCCAGAGCTTTGAACAAAGGCGCAAATTCGCAGCCAACGCCCCACAGGCCACAGTCCTAAATTCGCACATTTCACGCTGGCTTACGTTGGAAATGCTGCCTTTTAGACTGGTGGAGACGGAATCCTTCCGCAACTTTATGGCGGTGGCCGTCCCTAGGTACTCGGTCCCCAGCCGACACTATTTTGCCAGGTGTGCCATCTCCACACTACACAAGCACGTGTCCCAAAACATCTGCCGTGCCCTCAACAACGCAGTTACTGGGAGTTACTTCCCACACCGAGGATTGCGGGCCCTATGTCAGTCAGAGTTTCCCCCACAGTGTACAGCTCCTGCTTATCATCCTCATGTTCAGCCTCCATCTCAGATATTACCACATCAGTTACAAGCTGGAAGCACTGCAGTACTGCCTCAGCCAAGCGCAACAGGCTGTGCTGAAACTCATAAGCTTAGGTGATAAACCTCACACTGCTTGTGAGTTGTGGACAGCAGTGAAAGAGCAGGCAGATCTGTGGCTGAGACCGCTGAACCTACATCCAGGCATGTTCGTGTGTGACAATGGCCGTAACCTGGTGGCGGCTCTTAGGCGAGGCGAGATCACACACGTACCATGCCTGGCTCATGTGCTTAACCTCGTGGTTCAGTGGTTTCTTAAATTGTACCCCGAGTTGCCACATCTGCTCGTCAAAGTACGCCGCCTGTCAGCTCATTTTCGGAACTCGGCTACAGCTTCCGCTGCCCTTACTGTGTTGCAGCAGCGTCTGCAGCTTCCAGCACACCGACTGGTGTGTGATGTCCCCACACGTTGGAACTCTACCCTCCACATGTTGCAAAGGATTTGTGAGCAGAAGAGAGCAGTTGTGGAGTACCAGCTGCAACAAGGCCGTCGATATTCAGGTCAGACTCCACACATAAGACCTAAGGAGTGGACCTGGATGTCTGACATATGTACCATCCTGACAAACTTTAAGGAGTCCACCAAGATGGTGAGTGGCGATGACGCCATCATTAGCGTCAGCATCCCACTTGTCTGTCTTTTGCAATGCTCTCTGCAGAGAATTAAAGAGGAGGCATTGCAACCTGAGTATGATGAGATGGATCAAGAAGCCATAGCGGGCGATTACACACAGCCCAGCCTCATCTCATCCCAACGTACATTGGGGGACAATGAGGAGCAGGAGGAAGAACAGGAGCTGGTATCATGCGCTGTTGACGGTAGTACCTGTACAACTGTTATACCGTCGGTTCAGCGTTGGTGGCCTGAGGACAGGGGGGAGGAGGAGGAGGAGGAGAGCATGGTCAGTCGTCATTTGGTGAGGACACGGAAGTCTTGCCCATTACCAGTCTGGCACGCATGGCTGACTTTATGTTATGCTGCCTTAACCATGACCCTCGCGTTGTCAAAATGTTGGGTGACAGTCATTACTGGTTGGTGACACTTTTAGAACCCCGCTACAAGGAGAACTTTCACTCTCTTATTCTTGAGGTGGAGAGGTCTACAAAAATGGGGCAGTACCAAAGGGCCCTTGCTGCAGAACTGTTAAAAAAATTCCCATCTGAACACGCTAGCGGCAGAGGTCACAGTTCGTTGCCCAACCAAGGCGTTCAGGCGAGAGGGACACAACGCCAATCCAGCAGAGGCAGGTGAACACTGTCAACGTTCTGGGACAGTTTTCTGAGACCCGCCCAGCTTACAGGCTCTGAGGCGCGGGGTACTCTCACAAGGAGTGGAAAGTTTCAAAAGATGGTGAGGGAGTACCTTGCCGACCGTACCAGTGTCCTCCGTGATTCCTCTGTGCCTTTTAATTATTGGGTATCCAAGCTGGACACTTGGAATGAACTCGCTCTGTATGCCTTGGAGGTCCTGGCCTGCCCTGCCGCTAGCGTGTTATCGGAGCGTGTTTTTAGTGCCACTGGGGGAATTATAACTGATAAGCGCACTCGCCTGTTAACTGACAAAGCTGACCCTTATCAAAATGAACAAGGGCTGGATTGGGCCAGACTTCTCATCACCACCAAATGACAGCAGAGTAACATGAATTCAAATCCACTGTGTTATTTCTGGAGGTGTATACCAATGCACTGATTCACACCCACACATGGGTATATGCTTCCTCATTTCGGCTGTTTTTTGCTCTTCTCCTTATCCTCAGCCTCCAACACCGCTATACCACCAGGGTGACCGCGGTCCGTGTTGCCAGCATTGAAAGTTCCTCCGTCCTAATTTTTGGCAGCCTTTCCTTGGATGGCATAGGCAAAGACTATGGGAGACCCACTCCCCAATAATGGGAATAATGTTTTTAATATGCAGTACTGCATGGCTCTTGTAAGGGGCATTAAAACCATCTTGTTAAACCACTCTGAACTCCACGTCTCTTCTAAGGGCATTAAAACCATCTTGTTAAGCCACTCTGACCTCCACGTCTCTTCCAAGGGGCATTAAAACCGTCTTGTTAAGCTACTGTGACCTCCACGTCTATTCCATGGGGCATTAAAACCATCTAATTAAACTACTGTGACCTCCACGTCTCTTCCAAGGGGCATTAAAACCGTCTTGTTAATCTACTGTGACCTCCACGTCTCTTCCACGGGGCATTGATATTGTCGTTTTATTCCACTGCGACCTCCACCACTCTTCCAAGGGGCATTGATATTGTCATTTTATTCCACTGCAACCTCCACCACTCTTCCAAGGGGCATTGATATTGTCTTTTTATTCCACTGCGACCTGCACCACTCTTCCAAAGGGCATTATAACCGTCTTGCTAAGCTACTGCGACCTCCACCACTCTTCCAAGGGGTGTTGATATTGTCTTTTTATTCCACTGTAACCTCCACCACTCTTCCAAGGGGCATTAAAACCGTCTTGTTAAGCTACTGTCACCTCCACGTCTCTTCCAAGGGGCATTAAAACAGTCTTGTTAAGCTACTGTGACCTCCACGTCTCTTCCACGGGGCATTGATATTGTCTTTTTATTCCACTGCGACTTCCACCACTTTTCCAAGGGGCATTGATATTGTCTTTGTATTCCGCTGCCACCTCCACCACTCTGCCAAGGGGCATTAAAACAGTCTTGTTAAGCTACTGCAACCTCCACCATTCTTCCAAGGGGCACTGATATTGTCTTTTTATTCCACTGTAACCTCCATCACTCTTCCAAGGGGCATTAAAACCGTCTTGTTAAGCTACTGCTTCCTCCACCACTCTTCCAAGGGGCATTAAAACCATCTTGTTAAGCTACTGTGACCTCCACGTCTCTTCCACGGGGCATTGATATTGTCTTTTTATTCCACTGCGACCTCCACCACTCTTCCACGGGGCATTAAAACCGTCTTGATAAGCTACTGCGACCTCCACCACTCTTCCAAGGGGCATTGATATTGTCTTTTTATTTGACTGCGACCTCCACCACTCTTCCAAGGGGCATTGATATTGTCATTTTATTCCACTGCGACCTCCACCACCCTCCCAAGGGGCATTAAAACTGTCCTGTTAAGCTACTGCAACCTCCACAACTCTTCCAAGGGGCATTGATATTGTCTTTTTATTCCACTCTTCCAAGGGGCATTAAAACCATCTTGTTAAGCTACTGCGCATTGATATTGTCTTTTTATTCCACTGTAACCTCCACCACTCTTCCAAGGGGCATTAAAACCGTCTTGTTAAGCTACTGCAACCTCCACCACTCTTCCAAGGGGCATTGATATTGTCTTTTTATTCCACTGCGAACTCCACCACTCTTCCAAGAGGCATTAAAACCGTCTTGTTAAGCTACTGCGACCTCCACCACTCTTCCAAGGGGCATTAAAATCGTCTTGTTAAACCACTCTGACCTCCACGTCTCTTCCAAGGGGCATTAAAATCGTCTTGTTAAATCACTCTGAACTCCACAGCTCTTCTAAGGGGCATTGAAATGTTGTTTTTAATTAACTCTAACCTCCACGACTCTTCCAACGGGCATTGCATTTCCTCCTAATTTTAGTCAGCTTTTGCTTTTCAATGCATAGACGAACACTAAGGGAGACCCACTCCCCAATAATGGGTAGAAGGTTTTTAGTATGCTGTAATCCACGTCTGTTTCAAGGGGCATTGCAATCCTTCATAATTTTTGGAAAGCATTCCATTCACTGCTTAGGCCAACATTGTACAGGAGACCCAGTTGCTATAAATGGAAAAAAAAGTTTAGTTAAGGCCCTCTGACCTCCATGTCACTTCCAAGGGGCATTGGAGTGCCTCGAAATTTTTGGTAGGCATTGCACTCACTGTATGCCATATAACTGTGTAGCTGAACCGCTCCTTTTGGTACAGAAACATATCCTACAAGACATGTGTGGTTGACTGGCCTGATATTGATGTGACTGGTCCCTGTTCCTCCTGCTCTTTCTCCATTGCCACCACCTTATCCATCATTCATCACCTGAAGCTTTGATTTAACGGGAGTCATAGAACTGGGATAGTAGCAGGAAAACATCCAGCAATCCTCGGAGGAGGAAGGATATGCGCTAAAACGCTGACCACCTCAGGCCTAGCCGCTGCTACATACATGTGCTTGCATTCCAAGGAACAGAAAGCTAAGGAGATGGATGGCCTCATGATCATGAATAATTTACTCGTTGTGTAGGAGGCCGACCACTGCTGCTGTCTACCTTCTGAACTTTGTGTTGAAGCCTGATTGACCCAGGACCCGCAATCCTCTATGTCTGGAGGACGTGTTGCATCCCAGTGTTCAACTGTGTCCTGGCTTCCGCAATATTAAGCCAGTGTGAAGGCGTCAGTGAGATGGGAAATCCCTGGCCACATTCACTTGTCCACGTGTTTGTGGTTAGGCTGTCCTTCAATTAGGGGTGGCTGGGGACCGTGTGTGGGCACCCGGCCGCGGGGAGGCTGAGGACCGAGTATGGATACCCGGCAGCCCCCTGGCGGCTGGGGACCAAGCGTGGACACCCAGCCACCGGGCGGCTGGGAATTGAGTATGAATACCAGGCCGCCGATGCAGCCACGACGTGGTGGCCAGATTCCGCCTCCACATGCCTAAAAGGCCCAATTTCAAGTGCAAGCAAGCAAGCAGTATGGTATTGCAGCCTGGGAGTGGGTGGGTGGCAATCTGCATACTTGCGCTTGCATTGCAAGGAATGTGGGAGGTACAATTGAACACTGCCCTGGGACAAGGACTTGCACGGAGATAGTTGCAATTCTGTATCTTCTGATGCGGCAAGGATCACTTCTGATGGGCACACTTTTAGGCAGTGACCTGGGTGTCAGAGATGCTTCCAGGGGTCTTCCCCATGCTGTTCCCATGTCTTTTCAGCACTGTATGCATGTGTCACACAGCACATGGCCAGATAAGGTTGTAAAATGTTAAAATGACATTTCCTGGTGAATGCATTTGTCACGGTTGAAAGCAATACAAAAGTGCAAAAACGCATAAAAAATGCTACTTGTGAACATAGCCCAAGGTGTGGAGGAGTATTTTTGTTTTTGGTTATTTATTTTACCTTATACATAAGTCTTTACCCTGGAAGTTATGTTCCTTAACATTTTTCACAGGAAAACCGTGTCAGTTTCGTTTTTGAACATTTTATTGTGAGCCCGTAAAAGTGGCTTAATACCTCTGACCACTTTGTTGACAGCAGTGACCTGGGGGTCATAAATGCTTCCTGGGGCGATCCCCATGCTGTCCCCATGTCATTTGAGCACTGTCACTATCGTTTTGGGGACTTGTTAGGCTTTCTACAGACTGCTGGGGGTGCCATCCAAAAATGCTCGGGTCTCCCATAGACTAACATTGGGCTCGTTGCTCGGGTCGAGCACCCGAGTATCACGGAGAGCTCGGCCCGAGCTTCGAGAACCCGAGCATTTTAGTGCTCGCTCAACACTAACAATAAGGAATGTGCGTTATGAAAAGTTATCCTTCTCAGCTCCTACGCTAAGAACCTTTTCTCTGACTGTATCTAGAACACTATAGCAGAGGAGTCCCATAGCTTTTCTATGGACCTGAAAACCTTAATCCATATGTAAGTCAGGGATTCCTTAAAGAACTTGACTTCACGTAAGATGAAAAAGCAGAGACCGGTTACCTCTGACTCTGAAGAATCAGTAGAATCCCGTATCATAAAAGAATCCCTTTCCTCCTCTGTCCTCTCGTCATCCTCTTCATCAGAATCTTGGGATGGAGGGGGTAGACCATGTTTTTCAGTTAACAATACAGAGAGACTAGTCAAGCTATTAGAGCAACCTTGGGTATTGCCAAGTTCAGAGGCCTGGATCAGAAGAAGAGGCGCACATTCCCAGTCATTGAGAGGATCAAGACTCTTATAGATAGGGAATGAAAAAAGCCAGAAAGAAAGGGCCAGCTGCCTTCTTCTTCTAAGCGGAGGCACCCTTTTGAGGAGGAGAATGTGGCCATCTCGAAATTCTCAAAAAGATCCACACTGCCTTTTGAGGATCTGGGGGCCCTCAAGGATTTGCTTGATAAAAAAGCGGAGTCTTTTCTAAAACAGACCTGGGAGTCCTCAGTGGCGGCTATGAAACCGTCAGTGGCGGCCACTTGCACCGCCAAGTCTATGATAATCTGGCTACAGCAATTAGAGGACCAGATTAAAGGGAATGTCCTTAGGGATAAGATTCTGTCGGGTCTTCCTCTTATGCAGGGGGCGGCTGCATTTCTTGCGGATGCATCAGCAGATTCAGTTAACCCGGCTGCCAGGTCAGCTAACCTTTCCAATGCAGCCCGTAGGGCATTATGGCTCAAGAGCTGGCCAGGAGATGTGCAGTCTAAATCCAAACTCTGCTCAATCCCATGTGAAGGGGACTTTCTTTACGGAAAAGCCTTAGATGACATCCTGGATAAGGCCGCAGACAAGAAACACGGTTTTCCTAGTGTATCTGTTCCCCGGTATAAGACCTCCTTTCGGAAAAGGAAATATAATCGGAGAAAATTTTCCCAAGACCAAGGTAGTTGGAGAGACAAGAAGCTGAATAATAGAGGCTTCATGTTCGGGGGTATATCCTCCGAGAGTAAAAAAGTTCCTAAGTGATGGGCCTCCCCAGGTAGGAGGAAAGTTGTCCCACTTCTTTCCCGCCTGGGAGAAGATCTCATCCAGCGCTTGGATTTTAGGGATAATCAGAAAGGGGCTGAAATTGGAGTTCAAAACCATTCCCAGAGACATCATCAGAATTTCATCCCCCAGAGGCCTGAGAGAACAGATGGCCCTACAGCAGGAAGTACTCACTCTGGTCGAGAAGGGAGTTTTAATAGAAACCGCAGTACCCGAGCAAGGGAGAGGGTTTTACTCAACTCTTTTCCTAATAAAGAAACCGGATGGCTCCTTCAGAACCATTGTCAACTTGAAAAAGCTGAACGACAATTTAACTTACAGACCATTCAAGATGGAGTCGATAAGGTCGGCCATAAAGATGTTGTTCCCAGGGTGTTATATGTGCGTCCTCGATTTGAAGGACGCCTACTAGCACGTCCCAATCTTTCCTGGACACCAACAGTGTCTGAGGGTAGCTGTACATATCGACAAGTACATAAAGCATTTTAAGTTAGCAGCTCTTCCCTTTGGCATCTCCATGGCTCCGAGGTTTTTCACAAACATTATCCTGGAATTCACGGCACATCTAAGGGAGAAGGATATTCTAGTCATCACTTACCTGGATGATTTTTTGGTGGTGGTCAGATCAAAAGAACTTTGTGCTCTGGCTCTGTCAGAAGTCGAGGCCAGTCTAAATGGTTTGGGATGGATCCTAAATTTAGGAAAATCAAAGCTAGATCCAAGGAAGGTTCAGTCCTTTTTGAGTCTCATTCTAGACTCAGAGAAACCAGACTTGTCTTCTGCCAGAGGACAAGAAATTGAAAATCAATTCCCTCATCTCACGCATAATCAGCAATCCATCCATGACTCTGAGAAATGCAATGTCTCTACTGGGTACGATGACATGCTGTATTCCAGCAGTACAGTGGGCCCAGTTTCATTCCAGACGTCTACAGCAGGAGATCCTGACAGCAGACAAACAGCTCAGAGGTCACCTGGACGGAAGACAGAAGGCTGGAGCGCTCACCTGAGAGACCATTCAATACAGGGACTCTGGTCAAACAGTGAGACTGGTCTCTTCTCCAACATGAGGGAGCTGTTGGTAGTCAGAAATGCAGGAGTAGAGTTCAGTTCTCAACTTCAGAGTCAACACATCCGGATAATATCGGACAACCGAACAACAGTCGCCTGTCAGGGGGGAACAAGATCCCTTCCTCTAATTTTAGTGACAGAACAGATCCTTCAGTTTGTGGAGAATCATCTATTTACGTTCTCGGCGCTGCATATAAGAGGAGAAGAGAACGTAAGAGCCGATTTTCTAAGTCGTCACATTTTGAAACAAGGAGAATGGGAATTGAAACCAGCAATATTCCAGCAGATTGTCTGCCGATAGGAGCAACCTCAGATAGATTTGTTTGTGAACAAATTGGAAAACCAAAGTCTTTTGCTCCTTAAATCCAAAGGAGAAGCCTTTTGCTGTAGACGTGCTGCAAATTCCCTGGAACTTTACCCTGGCCTATGCATTTCCCCCTCTATAATGCTGATTCCGACCATCCCGAGGAAGATCCGAGAAGAACAGGCGAGAGTTATATTGATCGCCCCATTTTGGACCAAGAGACCATGGTTCACATGGATGAAGAGGATGTCCCAATCAGAACCATGGGTCCTTCCGGACAACCCAGATCTCCTCAGGCAGGGCCCAGTCTTCCATCCACAGAGATCGGGCCTGCATTTGACGACCTGGATTTTGAAAGGTCACTACTAACACAAAAAGGTTTTTCCCCTGGTCTAGTCGCCACTCTACTGGCAAGTAGAAAACCAATAACCACTAGGATCTATGGGAGAACTTGGGTTAAATTTCTTTCTACCTCAGGGCAGTCTGCTAAAGGTAGGGTTCCTATTGGGGCCATCCTGGAGTTCCTTCAGAAGAGCTTAATCATGGGGTTAGCCACTAGTACTCTTAAGGTACAAGTATCAGCTCTGGGGGCACTATATAATTGTGACTTGGCAGCAAATAAATGGATCACTAGATTCGTTAAAGCTTGCAGCAGATCTAGACCCATTTCTACTCCAAGGATGCCTCCATGGAACCTTAGTCTGGTTCTGGAAGCACTAACAAAGCCTCCCTTTGAGCCCTTAGAGAAGGTTTCAGAAAAAGTTCTTTAAGACAGTCATGCTGGTAGCACTAACGTCAGCCCGTAGGGTTAGTGATCTGCACGCACTATCAGTAAACCATCCGTTCACACAGGTCTCTAGGGACAGAGTAACTTTAAGATCAGACCCGGCCTATCTTCTAAAAGTAGCCTCCAAATTCCAAACGACACAAGAATTTACTCTCCCTTCCTTCTATCCTGATCCTAGAAATTCGGAGGAACAAAAGCTTCACACTCTAGATGTAAAGAGGTTATTAGTCCAGTACTTGGAGGTGATGAAGGCCTGGAGGAAAAGTGAAGCCTTATTCATCTCATTCCAGGGGGCTAAGAAAGGGCTTAAGGTTAAGAGGGGGACCATAGCTAGATGGGTCAGGGACACCATTGGTTTAGCGTACTGCTCTAACAATCTGCCAGTTCCAGAGAACCTGAAGGCCCACTCCACCAGGGCCTTAGCTGCTTCCTGGGCTGAGAAGGTGGATGTGCCCCTCGACATCATATGTAAGGCTGCAACTTGGTCATCCCCCTCTACATTCTACAAGCATTACCGTCTTGACCTTTCCTCTTCTACTGATCTGTCCTTTGGGAGGAAGGTGTTGCAAGCGGTGATCCCTCCCTTTGGTGTCTGATCTCTTTAAATATCTCAGGTGGTGCTGTCATGAGAGAAAAGGAAAGGATCCTAGTTACTTACCGGTAACGGGATTTTACAGAGCCCATGACAGCACCCTATTAATTTCTTCCCCTTTATCACTTATGGTGTGCACTGCTATGGGTGTTTTTACAAAGAAATGTTTTAGTGGTAGTTGTGTACTAACCTATTTTTCGGAGCCCCTCTCATACTCTGAAACAAAAACTGATGCGGAAGAGAGGTACCGCCTTTTTATTAAGTAGGTTCCTGTCCTTGGTGGGCGGATACCCTCTCTCAGGTGGTCTGTCATGGGCTCTGTAAAATCCTGTCACCGGTAAGTAACTAGGATCTTTTCCAGCCTTTACATAGTAATTTTCCTCCTGCTGAAGTCCCAGATTCCTCTTTCATTGCCCTATAAAGTATGATGCCAATAAAAGTGCCCCCCAAACACAGTATGATACCCCCATGGTGCATTCCTCCACATTAGCCTCCACATGAACAGTATAATGACCCTACTGTGTCCCACCTCAACACCCAAGGCAAAGTATGGTGACCCCAACACAGTATGATCCCCCAACTGTGACTCCCACACAGCCCTGCATACAGTATAATGGCCCCACACAGCCCTCCAAACAGTATGATGGACCCTACACAAATCTTCACACCATATTATTGCCTTTATACAGTATAATGGCCCCCCAGATAGCCCTCAAAATATTATAATGGCCCAACATAGGCTTCCATAAAGTATAATACGCCACCCTTAATCCTCCATATAGTATAATGCGCCCCCCATAATCCTCCATATAGTATAATGCGCCCCCCATAATCCTCCATATAGTATAATGCGCCCCCCATAATCTTCCATATAGTATAATGCACTCCCCATAGTCCTCCATATAGTATAATGAGCCCCCTATAATCCTTCATGTAGTATAATGCACTCCCCATAATCCTCCTTATAATATAATGCGCCCCCCACAATCCTCCATATAGTATAATGAACTTCCCATGGTCCTCCATAGAATTTAATTCACTCCCCATAGTCCACCATACAGTATATTACACACCCCATAGGGTAAAATGCAGCCCCCATATAGTATAATGCATCCCATAGTCCTGTAGTATTATGTGCACCACGTACTCACTGATTTTAAAATACTGTATATTTTAAATAAGCCGACCCGAGTATAAGCCGAGGCCCCAAATTTTGCCACAAAAAACTGAGAAAATGTATTGACTCGAGTATAAGCCTAAGGTGGGAAATGCAGCAGCTACTAGTAAATTTCCCCATCCTGGTACGCATGTCTCCCTCATCACCAATCCTGGTATGCATGGCCCCTTCATCCCCCAATCCTGGTATGCATGGCCCCCTCATCCCCCAATCCTGGTATGCATGGCACCCCTCATCCCCCAATCCTAGTATGCATGGCACCCCTCATATCCCAATCCTGGTATGCATGGCCTCCTCTCCCCCCCCCCAAACCTGGTATGTATGGCACCCTTCAGCCCCCAATCCTGGTTTGCATGGCACCCCTCATCCCCCAATCCTGATATGCATGGCCTCCTCATCCCCCAATCCTGGTATGTGTGGCCCCCTCATCCCCCAATCCTGGTATGCATGGCCCAATCACTGCACACATAAAACAAATAAACACTTATACTCACCTTCCTGCGTCACCTCTGCTCCAGCGCTGCGTCCTGTCTGCCAGCAGCTCATGTCAGCATCTGAGCAGTGCACACTCTCAGACGCTGATGTGAGCTACCGGCATATTCACTCCTCTCCATGCCGGGACTATGGACGTGGAGAAGAATGAATATGCATTGTCTTTAGTAGCGGGCACTGTCAGCAAGCGCCGCGGCTCAGCGCTCTTCCGGGCCCGCTGCTAAAGACAATGCATATTTATTCTTCTCCACGCCCATGGGAGTGGAGAAGAGGGAATATTCATTTCCCTTTAGCAGCGGGCACATGTGGTAGCTGCAACATTGGCGGTACGCCACTGTGCAGAGCGCTGTATCTAATCCCCATCATATGTGATACAGTCCAGAGCCGTGTATCTAATCCCATCTTGTGTGAAACAAACATACAGTCTTGTATCTAATTCCATAATGTGTGATTCAGCCCGCAGAGCCATGTATTTAGTTTCATAATGTGTGATACAGCCAGCAGTGTCGTGCATCTATTGTCAGTCACATGTGATACAGCCCACAGAGCTACGTATCTACTCCCATCATGTGTGATACAGCCCACAGAGCACCATATCTAAACCCATCATATGTGATACAGCCCACAATGCCGCCTATCAGACTCCATCACATGTGATACAACGCTTAGAGCTGTGAATCTAATCCCATGTGTGATGCAGACTACAGAGCCATGTATCTACACCCATCATGCAAGATGCAGACCGCGTATCTAATCCCCACCATATGTGATGCAACCCGCAGTGCTGCATATCTAATGCCATAATTTATGATACAGCCCACAGATTTGTGTATCTAATGCCATCATGTGTCATACAGCCTGCAGTGCTGCATATCTAATGCCACATATATAATCACAGCATGTTGATACAGCACACATTGTCACATATCTAATGCCCGACATGTGTGATATAGCCTGCAATGCCACGTATCTAATGCCCATCCTATGTGATACAGCGCGCAGAGCATAATATCTCATGCCATAATGTGTGATACAGCCCAGAGCTGAGTATTTAATCCATCATGTGTAATGCAGACCATAGAGCCTCATATCTAATCCCATGATATGTGATACAGCCTGCATCTGTGTATCCAATCCTAGTATGTGATACAGTCAGTGTATCCAATCCCAATGCATGATACACTCTGCGTATCCAATCCCAGAGTGTGATACACTCCGCATATCCAATCAAAGCGTGATAACGTACTGTACCCAATCCTATTGCGTGATGAACTCTGCATATCCAATCCCAGTGTGATACACTCTGCGTATCCAATCCCAGAGGTTAATACACTCCGTGTGTCCAATCCCACGCTTGATAAACTCTACGTATCCAATCCCAGAACATAGTACAGTCCGTGTATCTAATCCCAGCGTGTGATACAGTCCACAAATCTAATCCCAAAGTGTGATACAGTTTATTTATCTAATCCCAGTGTGTGATGCCGTCCACTTATCTAATCCCAGTGTGTGATGCAGTCCATTTATCTAATCCCAGTGTGTGATGCCGTCCACTTATCTAATCCCAGTGTGTGATACAGTCCATTTATCTAATCCCAGTGTGTGATGCAGTCCATTTATCTAATCCCAGTGTGTGATGCAGTCCATTTATCTAATCCCAGTGTGTGATGCAGTCCACTTATCTAATCCCAGTGTGTGATGCAGTCCATTTATCTAATCCCAGTGTGTGATGCCGTCCACTTATCTAATCCCAGTGTGTGATGCAGTCCATTTATCTAATCCCAGTGTGTGATGCAGTCCACTTATCTAATCCCAGTGTGTGATGCAGTCCACTTATCTAATCCCAGTGTGTGATGCAGTCCATTTATCTAATCCCAGTGTGTGATGCAGTCCATTTATCTAATCCCAATGTGTGATGCAGTCCATTTATCTAATCCCAATGTGTGATACAGTTCACAAATATAATACCAAAGTGTGATACAATGCTCACAGATCACTCTCACTCCTACTGCATTCATATTGTGAGCTAGTAGATTTTCATGGCAAATTTCAGCAACTGCTTCCATGTTTAAAGTGGAAAATATCAAACCTTTTTAAATTATTTTTCATATTTTATTTCAATAAAAAAGGCTAAATTAAAAAAAAACCTTAAAACGTTAATACTATACATTTTTTCAAATTTCATTTTTAGCTGTAGATTGAGCAGGCTGGTGGAGGTTAGGTGAAGATATAACTGGCAGGTGGAGGATAGCCGTAGAAGGAATTTGCAGGTGGAGGATAGCCGAGGATTGTACTGACAGGTGGATGTTAGTAGCAGACTGATGGCAGGTGGTCACATCTTGTGGAAACAGGTGGCAGTTAGTAGTAGTCGCTGAGGGTCGGTGGTCACATCTGCTTACCGGAGGTGGGTATTAGTGGTAAGTGATGTTAGCTGATGGTAGTTAGACATAGATGGGGGCTGGCAGGTAGTAAGGGTTGCATCTCATTCTGGGGGGTTGGTTGCAGGTGACTGGTGGTGACACGTGACATTTACCCCTGATATTATGGGGCAGTCATCACCTAAAACAAGAAAACATGAAAAGATAAACAAAGTTTAATGAAACCTTCATGCACTGCAAATATCTAATTATGGTTCTTTGTACCATTCCTGGGCCCTGTGATGTGTCAGCCTTTGTTACAATATGTAGCATGTCATTATCTTATGTGTTTCCCAATCACTTGGTCTTCTGTGAAATACCTATTCTGTTCATGTTGATTTTCATACTATGAATATTTTTATGTGACTATATCCTCCAATTATCAATCTAGAAGGGCTGATATAGAGTGGTCCTCATCTCTCTTCATAAACACAAAAATAAAGATATTGGCGCTCTACATCACCTCATCACTAATGGCTCTTTTTTGCTTTCTTCTTGGGGGGCGGCTTGCTGGTCTTATCAGCTGCTCTCCCCAAGTCGTTGTCCTCTTTTTGATTTTCTGGCCTGAAAAATAAACACCAAAATCCTGATGTTCCACTTGATTAAGATACAAGAAATACGATGTTAAGAATGACTTTAGTGTGAGGCTGGCGCCATCACTGAGTGTAACTCACGGGTCAGGTGATCTGGGCTCCTTAAATATTATTGCAGGTTTCCTGAGCTCGGCCTCAATCTCCTCTCTATTTAGATTAGACAATGAATGAATTAAGAGCTGTGAGAATTTGCACTTAAGATATAAAGAGACAAGACCCCATCTATCCGGGATACATGGACTTATAAGTAAATGAACCCTCTGGAACAGCAGGTCTAGTACTATACAAATGGTGACTTACATTGAGTACAGTCTGCATTCTATTTCTGTAGCCGGCTCTCCCATCTCAGGGAGTACGGCGGCCTGTTCCTGGAAATATTTTAATGCTCTTTTTTCCTTTTTATTTGTTGGTTCAACACGACGAACAGCTAATAATGGAGAAAATAGGGAATATTAGGAGAACCTTCTGCTTAGGAAATTATAGCAGCCAATTTGGGGTTATATTTTAATTTGGACTTTCTTGCAGAAGGTTTTCTCCCCTTATCAATAATTTCTAACTATTTTACTAGTTATCTAGCATCAAAACTGGATATCCATATGCCGAAAATGGCACTTCAAACCAATTCATAATCCACCAATTCTGCGTTACATTACTAGTGTAGAGAAACGAAGAGATCCATAAGTCTAAAATAATCAATTTTATTTCATCAATCAATAAAATAAGAAACACGATATTAAGATTATATATGGCTAAAAAACAGAGTGCCCAGTATGAGGGACTAGCCCCTGACCAGGAATACAATTATAATAAAGGCTCATAAATAAATATACACAACTATCGTAATATAGTATATCAGCATTTATAGAAAACTGCCCTAAAACAAATTCTTCAACATAGTATATATGATTACTGGCTGTCTATAGATATAGATATAAATAATGTCCAAACACTAATAGAAGCCATAGTGACAGTTAGAAATACTGAAAGAAAATTCTTGGAGATGGTGCCAAAAAAGGAGCCAATATAGGAAATAACCAGGACTGTCACTATGGCTTCTTTTAGTGTTTGGGCATTATTTTTTTGGATCTGAACATAGGGTTAACTTTTGTCCCATTATAAGATCTTATACTGCACCCGCTATACTATAGACAGCCAGTAATGTAGCGCAGGATTGGTGGATTATTTTACTATTTATATTGGTAATAATAAATGTTAGCAAATACCTATTAATCCGGCATTTGTCAGGCTGCTCTTATGCCATATTAAAGGGAACCTGTCACTCAATTCATTCTGCCCACACGAGGTGTAGCATGAATCTGAGTCTGACTGCATGACCACAACCAGGTATGTTTTTCTCTAAAATTGGTCTGGCGTTTCAGAGAACACATAGTTTAAAGAGGCGACCGTCTCCCTGCCACCCTCCGGTGACCTTCCTGGCTTCCCCTGCGTCGCTCCAGGTGATTGACAGATCACTCTCTATGTACACACTTGAGAGACCTGTCGATCAGCTAAAGTGGTGCAAGGAAAAGTCTCCGGAGCAATTCAGGAAAAACCTACCTGGCTGCAGTCGTGCCGCCAAGCTCTGATTCATGCTGCCTGCAGCTCGGGAAGCATTTATCTAATGACCAGGTTCCCTTTAAAGGAATTGTATTGCACAATTATTTTAATGTCTTCATTTTACACTTACGAGGTTTTTCCTTTTTGCATAAAATGTCGAGCAGGCCGTTGGATACATATTTCTTGTATCTGGCCCCTTTATTTGTTCTAGCAGACCTTCTCTCAGTCATTCTAGCGGATAGCGATTTCGGTTCTCACGTCACAGAAAGTGAATATGAAATGTCGCGTTTTCACTGTGTCAGTAGAACTGTTACTAGCGGCAGGTTCCGTATCCATAGAGATAGAATGTTTGGATTGTGACCTCATACGGTAGTTTGTGATGTCATCGCTCACTGGGCAGAACTACTTACTGCAGAGTCATATTCACCTCTTCAAAATACAGTTTTTGGATGCAATCACAAATCATAATGATATATTGCATCACGTGAGGAGTCATTTATTGACTTTCACATGTTGTTTCATCAATATAATAAATAATAAAACATCTATAAAACAATACCCTCCCCCTATAATGTGAAATACTGTACCATCCACTATATGCTGGCAGGTGATTGGATGGACATTTGACAGTCATAGCGACATGGAGCACAAATATTTAAAGCCGCCCCCTGAAGTAACCTCCTCCCCATAGAGACATTTTTATTCAAATTTAACTTATTAAAAATGTTGTTAAAAACTTGAAACATGACACCAATAAAAAGTGGTTTGCGAGGCTCTTTACTATAGTGTATGGCTTGACACAATGTGACAGATCAGCTTGTTATATGGCACAGCTTATGGTGATTATGTATAAGAATGTGTAACTTGGGATTTTTACATAGGACTTCAGAGTTATATTAGTCCATTAGTGATCATTGTACACAAAAGGAAAGAATTAAAGGGGCTCCTGTTAAGGAGTCAGCAGCGCACACACAGAACAGGTACAGGCCCCCTTTCATTATTGCCTCCTGATAGTGGTCGCTGCTTGCTACACGGATACACCTAGAAATGTAGTGAACACGTAACTGACCCTCTCCTCCTTTCTGAAACCGCTCGTCACACAAGCAAGTGGCGGCCACTGTGTGCATGCCGCAAATCATTTCATAGCTAGTGTGCACGCAGGGCCGGCGTCATCACCCGGCGTACCCGGGCAAGTGCCGGGGCCCTGGAAAATCAGAGGGGCCCACCGCCCACTCACTGTCGGGGCCCGAGCCCACCCGCCCACTCACTGTCGGGGCCCGGGCCGCTTCTTCGGCACCTGTTCAGTGACGCAGGCGCTGCTTGATTGCCGGCACTCCCCCAGACACGGCCGCGCGCTGTGCGCTGTGTCTGCTAGTAATGACGCGGCAGGGTCGACGGCATTGCACCTTTAATTGTGCTTGTGTGTTGCCCCTGCCGCGTCATTAGCAGCAGACACAGCCGCACAGCGCGCGGCCATGTCTGGGGGAGTGCCGGCAATCAAACACCGTCGGAGGTCCTGCACAGATGGGGGGGGAGCGGCCCGGACCCGACCGCAAGTGGGCCCCTCTGATCTTCCAGGGCCATGAAGTCTTTGACACGCCGGGGGCCCTGCACTGCCCCATACCTGAGGAGCTGCTGGACAGGACACTGGACCGGGGACAGGACACTGGACCGGGGACAGGACACTGGACCGGAGACAGGTGAGTGAGGCTTCCCCAATCCCCATATTAAAAATATTTGTAATGGGTCTGTGTGAGTGCATGTATGTGAATGTCAGTGTGTATAACTGTGTATATATATTTGTCTGTTTTATATATGTCTTTAAGAATTTGTGTAAAAATATGTGTATGTCTGTATGTGTACATATCTGTGTACTGTGTGTGCGTGCATATGTCTGGGTACCGTGTGTGCGTGCATGTGTCTGCGTACCGTGTGTGCGTGCATGTGTCTGCGTACCGTGTGTGCGTGCATATGTCTGGGTACCGTGTGTGCGTGCATATGTCTGGGTACCGTGTGTGCGTGCATGTGTCTGGGTACTGTGTGTGCGTGCATATGTCTGGGTACCGTGAGTGCATGCATATGTCTGCGTACCGTGTGTGCGTGCATATGTCTGGGTACCGTGTGTGCGTGCATGTGTCTGCGTGCATGTGTCTGCGTACCGTGTGTGCGTGCATGTGTGTGCGTACCGTGTGTGCGTGCATGTGTCTGCGTACCGTGTGTGCGTGCATGTGTCTGCGTACCGAGTGTGCGTGCATGTGTCTGCGTACCGTGTGTGCATGTGTCTGCGTACCGTGTGTGTGTGCGTGCATGTGTCTGGGTACCGTGTGTGCGTGCGCATGTCTGCGTACCGTGTGTGTGCGCATGTCTGAATAAGTGAAGGATGAGGTGGCAGGCTGGACCCTGTGTACTATATATATATATATATATATATATATATATATTTCCGCCGTATCTGTGCATCATGAATCGTGTATGTGTTAAAAGGGCCCACAGAGACTCTTTCGCCCGGGGCCCACAAAAACCTGGAGCCGGCCCTGTGTGCACGCACAGCATTGTGTTTCGGGTTAAGGCAGCGCTCACTAATTGACAGCACTCGATTGACCACAGAGTCAGGTGAACTGCTCAAAATGCAAATTGAGGGGTATAAAGGTGCACCAAGCTTTTGGCCATGCCAAGGGTACACCGAATCCCTCTCATTTGCATATGGAATAAAGCGAGTTTTAAAAGTAATTACATCAGTGAAATAAATTCTGCTTATATGATTTTATAGGGGCTAAGTCTTCTATATAACAGTTTAATTTTCATTTCAGGGGTGACAGACTCCCTTTAACGGGTTTAGGGCCCCCATTCTGTTGAAATGGTGGCCACAGTGCACAGTATGTCATTAATACTTGCACATCCTTGCTTCTGCAGTTTGTTATTACTCTGCAATCTGACATAAAAATATATGTGGGCAGCCACCAGAGACCGACAATCATGTTTGTATCCAGTTGACATCATGTCTTTGATCACTTTTTATTCACTTTTATTGTGAGTCAGTATGATGAAAAAGCGACATTTTTGGCGTGGTTTTCTATTAACGGCGTTCGCCATATGGAATAAATAACGTTTTATAGATCGGGTCCTTTCGGATGCGGTGATACCAATTCTGTGTGCGTTTTTTTGTTTATTTTTCTTTTATCACAAACGCTGCGTTTTGTGTGGAGAAACTGATTTTAATGATTTGTGTGCACTTTTTTTGTCTTTTTTTTTTTTTTGTTAACTTTACTTTTTTTTACTTTTTCACTATGTCCCACTGTGGGACATGTATAATTTTTTTTGATCACTGTTCTGATACACTGCAGTACTCGTGTACTGCAGTGCATGAGAGAAGTCAGTTCCTCACTGACTGTGCCTGTGAGACCCAGCTTATAGCTGGATCTCACAGGCCACCGTACCCTGAGGTCATCACATGACTTCAGCGTACCATGGTAACAATCGGGACCCGTGATTCCCATCGTGGGGGTCCGATGGTTGCTAAAGGGGGTCTTGCAACCCTCTTGTAACAGCTTAAATTCTGCTGTCATGATTGACAGCAGTATTTAAAAGGTTAAACGGCCCCGATCAGCTCAAAATTGGCCATGGCCGACACCACAGGTTGTCAGCTGTCATATACAGCTGACACCCACTGGAAATTCGGCCGCGGAGCGGGGCTATACTATTATTCCTCAGATCCATGAATAAGAGGCGCTGAGGAATAAATAACTAACGACTGCCGTTATAAGGCGTTCTGGCAGTCATTAAGGGCAGGGGCGGACCTACCGCCGATGCAACTGCACCGGGGCCCGGCGATGCAGGGGGCCCCTTTCTGGGCAGCTAATGATGAGGGCAATCTGGCCTGCTTCTCGGAGTTCCAGGCTCCGGGGTGCCCATGGCCATATTGCTCTCATCATTTTCGGCGGGCAGAGAACGATTCCTGCGGCTCCGCTGCTGACAGGAGGAAAATGGCAGCGTAGCTGCAGGGATCCATCCTCTGCTTCCTTCCCAGCACTTCCTCCCTGACACAGGCTCACGCTGCTTGATGACATCATCATGCAGTGCGGGCCTGTGTCAGGGAGAAAGTTACCAGAGACTAGGAGGATGCTGCGGGAGCGGGCTGAGAGGTAAGTTGTATGTGTATTTTTTTTTCTACTGAAACGCTGGGAGAGGAACAGGAGAAAGAGGGGATGTGGGGGACAGCAATTATGGGGCTAGGGAGAGCAGTGATGGGGCTGGGGAGAGCAGTGATGGGGCTGGGGAGAGCAGTGATGGGGCTGGGGAGAGCAATGATGGGGCTGGGGAGAACAATGACGGGGCTGGGGAGAACAATGACGGGGCTGGGAAGAGCAATGACTGGGCAGGGAAGAGCAATGATGGGGCTGGGAAGAGCAATGACGGGGCTGGGAAGAGCAATGATGGGGCTGGGAAGAGCAATGATGGGGTTGGGGAGAGCAATGATGGGGCTGGGGAGAGCAATGATGGGGCTGGGGTGAGCAATGATGGGGCTGGGGTGAGCAATGATGGGGCTGGGGTGAGCAATGATGGGGCTGGCATGAGCAATGATGGGGCTGGGGAGAGCAATGATGGGTAGAGCAATGATGGGGCTGGGCAGAGCAATGATGGGGCTGGGAAGAGCAATGATGGGGCTGGGAAGAGCAATGATGGGGCTGGGAAGAGCAATGATGGGGCTGGGGAGAGCAATGATGGGGCTGGGGAGAGCAAGGATGGGGTTGGGGAGAGCAATGATGGGGCTGGGGAGAGCAATGATGGGGCTGGGGTGAGCAATGATGGGGCTGGCATGAGCAATGATGGGGCTGGGGAGAGCAATGATGGATAGAGCAATGATGGGGCTGGGCACAGCAATGATGGGGCTGGGTAGAGCAATGGTGGGGATGGGGAGAGCAATGATGAGGATGGTGGGGATGGGGAGCGCAATGGTGGGGATGGGGAGAACAATGATGGGGGTTGGGAGAGCAATGATGGGGAGAGCAATGACAGGGGTGTTGGGAAAGAGCAATGATGGGGGTGCTGGGTGGGAGCAATGATGTGGGTGCTGGGAGAGAGCAATGATGTGGGTGCTGGGACAGAGCAATGATGAGGATGGGAAGAGCAATGATATGGATGGGGAGATCATTAATGAGGATAGTGGGGATGGGGAGAGCAATGACGGGGGGTGCTGGAAGAGATCAATGATGGGGGTGCTGGGGGAGAGCAATGATGGGGGTGCTGGGACAGAGCAATGATGGGGGTTTCACTTTGCTTGTACTGTAAAGCCTTGTATATTTTCCGTGTGCACATAGCCTTAGGCTGAGTTCACACGATGCGTTTTTCATGCGTTTCCGCGGCGTTTTTGCAGTTGCGTAAACGCCGCGGAAACGCATGAAAAACGCATGGTAGAAGGGCAGCAATGTTCCCCAATGGAAATCCGCATGTGCTGTGCCCATGATGCGGATTTTTCCGCAGCATAAACGCTGAGGTCAAAAATCCGCAGCATGTCAATTAATTTTGCGGAAACGCTGCTCTTTTGCCGCCATTGACTTGCATTAGACCGCATGGAATCCGCATCACTGTATATGTTGATGTGCTTTTCATGCGGTCTAATGTGCGGATGGTACCCGGGTGTGGATGAGAGGACTCTCATCCAGACCCAGGTACCATTAAAAAAAAAAGAATAAAATAAAAAATATATATATTCTCACCTTCTGACGGCCCGCGCTGCGTCCTGCCGGCTTCCCGGGCACTTCGCGGTTGAATGAAGGACCTTCGCTGACGTCAGAGTCATGTGACGGGTCACGTGACGCTGACGTCGGAAGGTCCTAAAGTCTTCACTGCCGGCAGCCGGGACCGATGAAGCAGGACACCGGGGGCCATCAGAGGGTAAAGTATAGATTTATTTTTTATTTTTTGACATTCACACACTATATAAATCCATGCCGGCTGCATGGATTTATATAGTGTGAAGTTGACAAGCACTTTCCAAGTGATGCTAAAATCGCTTGGGAAGCGCTTGTCAACCCGCATGCGGAAATGAAAGTAAAGACCGCTTCATTTCCGCATGTCCCTGGCAGGAAACCGCATGTACAATCCGCATGTACAATCCGCATGCGTTTTTTCCTGCCAGAGAGATGCAGAAACGCTCAGGAAAAAATCCTGAGCATTTCTGCATCGTGTGCACATACCCTTACAGTTAATTGGGGAGAGTCACAGAGACTGAATAATTTATATTATTGGCAGGTGGAGATTATAGTTAATGGGGGGCACAGTGCTGCTCATCACTTTATATTTTGATTACTAAGTGGCTAATAGCATATTAATGGTGGGGTACATATCTGTAGTCAGTGTGGGGGAGACATGCATATATACACTGCTCAAAAAAATAAAGGGAACACTCAAATAAAACATCCTAGATCTGAATGAATGAAATATTCTCATTGAATACTTTGTTCTGTACAAAGTTGAATGTGCTGACAACAAAATCACACAAAAATCATCAATGGAAATCAAATTTATTAACCAATGGAGGCCTGGTTTTGGAGTCATCCCCAAAATTAAAGTGGAAAAACACACTACAGGCTGATCCAACTTTGATGTAATGTCCTTAAAACAAGTCAAAATGAGGCTCAGTATTGTGTGTGGTCTCCACGTGCCTGTATGACCTCCCTACAACACCTGGGCATGCTCCTGATGAGGTTGCGGATGGTCTCCTGTGGGATCTCCTCCTAGACCTGGACTAAAGCATCCGCCAACTCCTGGACAGTCTGTGGTGCAACGTGACGTTGGTGGATGGAGCGAGACATGATGTCCCAGATGTGCTCAATCAGATTCATGTCTGGTGAACGGGGGGGCCAGTCCATAGCTTCAATGCCTTCATCTTGCAGGAACTTCTGACACACTCCAGCCACATGAGGTCTGGCATTGTCCTGCATTAGGAGGAACCCAGGGCCAACCGCACCAGCATATGGTCTCACAAGGGGTCTGAGGATCACATCTCGGTACCTAATGGCAGTCAGGCTACCTTTGGCGAGCATATGGAGGGCTGTGCGGCCCTCCAAAGAAATACCACTCCAAACCATTACTGACCCACTGCCAAGCCGGTCATGCTGAAGGATATTGCAGGCAGCAGGTTGCTCTCCGTGGCTTCTCCAGACTCTGTCACGTCTTTCACATGTGTTCAGTGTGAACCTGCTTTCATCAGTGAAGAGCTCAGGGCACCAGTGGCGACTTTGCCAATCCTTGTGTTCTGAGGCAAATGCAAAGCATCCTGCACGGTGTTGGGCTGTGAGCACAACCCCCATCTGTGGTCGTCGGGCCCTCATACCACCTTCATGGAGTCGGTTTCTAACCGTTTGTGCAGACACATGCACATTTGTGGCCTGCTGGAGGTCATTTTGCAGGGCTCTGGCAGTGCTCCTCCAGTTCCTCCTTGCACAAAAGCGGAGGTAGCACTCCTGCTGCTGGGTTGTTGCCCTCCTACGGCCCCCTCCACGTCTCCTGGTGTACTGGCCTGTTTCCTGGTAGCTCCTCCTGCCTCTGGACACTACGCTGACAGATACAGCAAACCTTCTTGCCACAGCTCGCATTGATGTGCCATCCTGGATGAGCTGCACTACTTGAGCAACTTCTGTGGGTTGTAGAGTCCGTCTCATGCTACCACAAGTGTGAAAGCACAACCAGCATTCAAAAGTGACCAAAGCATCAGCCAGAAAGCATTGGTACTGAGATGTACTCTGTGGTCCCCACCTGCAGAACCACTCCTTTATTGAGGGTGTCTTGATAATTGCCAATAATTTCCATCTATTGTCTATTCCATTTGCACAACAGAATGTGAAATTGATTGAATTTCAATCGGTGTTGCTTCCTAAGTGGACAGTTTGATTTCACAGAAGTTTGATATATTTGGAGTAATATTCTGTTGTTTAAGTGTTCCCTTTATTTTTTTGAGTAGTGTACAATATATGTGACCTTGTTATTTTCTAGGCTGCACTGATCATAGTGACAAGAGGAGTCGTGGCTGAGAGATGTGGACATGAAGGTCTGACCAGATGGAGAAGAAGCAGCAGAAACCGACTCTGATCTGATGAGACGTTAGTGGTAATTGCCTGGATGTAAATATTATTCTGTATCTGCACTGTGTGACTTGGAGTGATAATGTTATCTGTAAAATCCCTTAGGCTGCATTCTCACATTTGTGTGAAAAGTCCATGTGCTGCCAGATTTTTTTATCGGATGGTCCATGGACTCGTAGAATTTTATAGATCCATTCACACATCCATGAAAATCACGGATCTAAGAATGAGATCTGTGAGGGTCAGAGAATGTCCTGTTATGATCTGATTTTGAGGAATAGAATAGGACATGCTCAATGCGTTTGTAAAAGCTCACAGCACACCGACACTGCACACAGATACAGGAATGTAGCCTTATTATGTATAGCACAGTCCCTAAGTATATAGTGTACTCACTTATTATATATAGCGCCATCCTTAGCTATATAGTTTCCTCTTTTATTTTGTATAACACCATCCCTTATTACGTACCATCCTCTCTAGTTATATATGGTGCCGTCTCTTATCATATAGCTTCCTCTGCTGTTATGTACAGTGCTATCCCTTACATATCGTATTCTTGTTATTTTTGTCAGTCACAGCGCCCTCTTTTATTAGTCGTCTCTTGTTAGATATAAAATGACTGCTGATGGGGCAGCATCTGACCAGAAGACCAGTCCATCAGCTCCTTCAATAGAAAAGAAGCTTTCCCATGCTCCATCAGCCGTCATTGCATTATATATCTAACAAGAGAGAATGGTATGTAATAAAAATATGTAAGGGACGGTGCTGTACATAACAAGAGAGGGTACTGTGTAATAAGGGACGGCAATATACATAATAAAGGAGGCTATGTAAGAGGTATATGTAATGCACATGCCCGGGCTGAGCGGCGTGTGCGTGTGATTCCACTGGACCGTGCCGGAGAGTGAATGCCTGGAGGGGCGTAACTAGGTATTCACCCGATCCGACCAGGGTCGCACGACGGCATACGACGCCAGTGCACCAAGGAGGAACTGAGCAGAGGGACCAGGTGCTACTCCAGGACAGACCCCGGACACGGCTGTTGATCCACACAGGGGAATACAGGAACAGACTGGTTAGGCTGGCACACAGACTGGTGGGAATAGGCAGGCACGACTGGTATGCAGGCAGGTGGGTATGCAGGCAGGGGGGTACAGGCAAGCACAGCTAGAGTGCAGACAGGGAGGCACTAGCAGGTAGGAACACAGGCGGGATAGGACCCAGTACACACTGGGACACAGGAACAGAACCACAGATGTGGCGGACAAACACAGCAGAGTGAGGCCGCCCAGAGAGGTGAGCGAGAGCAGGGCAGGACAAGACCACCCGGAGCGGTGAGCAAAGGCAGAGCAGGCTAGAACCGCCGGAGCGGTGAGCAAAGGCAGAGCAGGCTAGAACCGCCGGAGCGGTGAGCAAAGGCAGAGCAGGCTAGAACCGCCGGAGCGGTGAGCAAAGGCAGAGCAGGCTAGAACCGCCGGAGCGGTGAGCAAAGGCAGAGCAGGCTAGAACCGCCGGAGCGGTGAGCAAAGGCAGAGCAGGCTAGAACCGCCGGAGCGGTGAGCAAAGGCAGAGTAGGCTAGAACCGCCGGAGCGGTGAGCAAAGGCAGAGCAGGCTAGAACCGCCGGAGCGGTGAGCAAAGGCAGAGCAGGCTAGAACCGCCGGAGCGGTGAGCAAAGGCAGAGCAGGCTAGAACCGCCGGAGCGGTGAGCAAAGGCAGAGCAGGCTAGAACCGCCGGAGCGGTGAGCAAAGGCAGAGCAGGCTAGAACCGCCGGAGCGGTGAGCAAAGGCAGAGCAGGCTAGAACCGCCGGAGCGGTGAGCAAAGGCAGAGTAGGCTAGAACCGCCGGAGCGGTGAGCAAAGGCAGAGCAGGCTAGAACCGCCGGAGCAGTGAGCAAAGGCAGAGCAGGCTAGAACCGCCGGAGCGGTGAGCAAAGGCAGAGCAGGCTAGAACCGCCGGAGCGGTGAGCAAAGGCAGAGCAGGCTAGAACCGCCGGAGTGGTGAGCAAAGGCAGAGCAGGCTAGAACCACCAGAGCGGTGAGCAAAGGCAGAGCAGGCTAGAACCGCCGGAGCGGTGAGCAAAGGCAGAGCAGGCTAGAACCGCCGGAGCGGTGAGCAAAGGCAGAGTAGGGGGGACAGGGCTCTGTTCACACGGAACAGACAGGAAGGGAAAGGCAGAACCAGATACCCACAGGGTACTTGCAGTGAAGTAGCGAGTGGACCACAAACTCACAAACGGGAGTACAGTGACAACGAGCAGGAGTTAGGTAGGAGTTCAGACTCTGCAGAAAAAGGAAAGGTACGGACATAGAGAAACACGGGAAAACAGGCTAGAAGAGTATACAGACAAGAACAGACACAGTAGCAAGATACAGGAGCGAGTCTAGGTAATCGGCCCCTAGAAGGCAGGAGGAACAGGCTAGGAGCGTGTTCAGACAGGACAGACTAGATACCGGAGCGGGTCTAGGAATGCAGCCCCTAGAAGGCGGGAGGAACAGGCTAGGAGCGTGTTCAGACAGGCCTGGAAATACAGCCTCCAGGATAAGCAGACAAGAGAACACAGAAGGGGACCTGGCACCTTCAGAGTGAAAGACCACACTGAATGAAACACAATGCTCAGGCATGGGTTAATTGGAGCAGCTGGTTTAAATACCAGGTGACAGACAGCAATAGGCTGAGGACGCACAAGGGGTGTGCCTGCAGCAAGTACAAAAAGCAGGAAGTAATCGGGCGCTGCCCTTAAGCAGCAGAAACAGACACAAACAGACAGCATGGAGAGAAGCCAGAGAGACATTCTGGACTGGAGAACAAGTGCGCGCTCTTGCACAGTGGGAGATGGACCACTATGCAAGGACGCCGCCAGGTATGTTACAGTATATATGTCTGTGTGGCTATATATACAACTGTAGCTTTGTCACCATAAAAGATGGGGGGCCCAGGCACATTTCTTGCACAGGAGCCCCAAGCAGTCAGTGTCCGCCTCTGATTAAGGGGTTAAATTAAGCACACTGACAGTTTTCAAAATGAGTTGTCCAGTACTGAATGTCGCCCGTAAACTATTCTTCCAAAATCTGTGCTCCAAAAGCCAAATAGCGCTCCTTCCTTCTCAGCCCTGACGTGTGGCCTAACAGTAATTTCTGACAACATATGGGGCATCACGTGTTCGGGAGGAATGGCGCAATAAATTATGGGGTCCAGTTTCACCTATTAACCCTTGTGTACCTGACAAGTTTGCAGCAAATACAAATATTACATTTTTACCACAAAAAATGTCATATTTCCACGTCCCAATGTTATAAAATTCTGTGAGGCACCTATGGGTTCAAAATACTAGTTACACCCCTAGATGAATTCCTTAGGCAATGAAGTTTCCAATATAGGGTTACTTGGGGGGTTTCTGCTGTTCTGGCACCTCAGGGGCTCGGCTAATGGAGCCCAGAATATATTCAAACGAAATCTGCGTTCTAAAAGCCAAGTAGCGCTCCTTCCCATCCGAATCCTGCCGTGTGCTCAAACATATGGGTTATCACTGTGTTTGATAAAAATTGCATAACAAATTATGGGGTCCATTTTCTTCTATTATTCCTCGTGTAAATATAAATTTGGTGCTAAAACAGTATTTTAGTGGAAAAAAATATTTTTTATTCTCACATCTGTAAGTTATAAAGTTTTGTGAATCACCTGTAGGTTAAAAATGCTCAGTACACCCGTAAATGAATTCCTTCAGGGGACTAGTTTCCAAAATGAGGTCACTTGTGTTTTTTTTTTGCTGTTTTCGCATGTCAGCGGCTCTCCAAATGCGACATGACTTCCGATCTTGATTCCAGCCATTTTTGCATTCAAAAAGTCAAACAATGCTTCTTCCCATCTGAACCCTGGTGTGCGCACAGACAGTAGTTTTACCCACATATGGAGTATCGGCATACTGAGTAGAAATTGCGCAACAAATTTTGGGGTTTATTTTCTCCTGTTACTCTTATGAAAATAAAAAATCGGGGGCTAATTTACAATTTTGGGGAAAAACAGTAAAATGTTAATTTTTCCTTCCACATTACTTTAATTCCTGTGAAGTATCTGAAGGGTTAATAAACTTCTTGAATGTTGTTTTGAGGACTTTGAGGGGTGTAGTTTTTAGAATGGTGTCACTTTTGGGTATTTTCTTTCATATAGGCCAACCAAAGTCACTTCAAATGTGATGTGGTCTCTAAAATAATTGTTTGGTAAATTTTGTTGTAAAAATGAGAAATCACTGGTCAACTTTTAACCTTTATAACTTCCTAACAACAAACAAAATATTTAAAAATGAGGCATGTAAAGTAGACAAGTGGGAAATGTTATTTTTTAACCATTTTGTAAGAAATAACTCTCTCTGGTTTAAGGGCATAAGAATTAAAATTTAGAAAATTGCGAAATTTTAAACACTTTTGCCAAATTCCCGATATTTTCAGAAATGAACGCAAGTCATATTGAACAAATGTAACCCCTATTATGAAGTACAATATGTCACAAAAAAACTGTCTCCGGATAATTGGGATCCATTGAAGTGTTCCAGAGTTCTTACCACATAAAGTGACACAGGTCAAATTTCCAAAAATTGGCCAGTTTTTCCATTCTAAGCTAAGTGTCTCCCCGTGATCTTATGGCATGATTATTATGTCATATGAGAGCTGTAACTACGGCCGGATTGGCCATCTGGCAATTCTAGCAAACACCAGATGGGCTGGTCCGGTTGTGTGCCGCATCAGTTGCAACTCTATTAACTGTATTGACATCCTCAATACGTTGGTACTGTTAACAGCCATAGTGGAGCATGGAGCCGCCAGCTCCGTACCCCGTCACTTTTACAGGCCGCAGGATGTGATCTGCTGGAGGCCGGTGCCACTCAGGTGACATCGTGCGGTGAGATGACGTCACTGCAACGGCGTCCACTGCAAGACAGTATTGAAATAGGAGATAGCAACTGCAGTGGACACAATGGCTGGATTAGGTGAGCAGTAGGTTTTGGGTTTTATTGTGAGCTGTGGTGCGATTAATACTGTGTGGGAGACCATCATACTATATAGGAGCCTGTACTGAGACCATCATACTATACTAGCTATTGAACCCTTTCTACACCCTGGTGGCGAGTATTTTTATTGGTATATGGTCCCCCATCCTGTTATGTGCTGCCCCCATCCTATTATGTGCTGCCCCCATCTTATCCTGGTATGTATGGCACCCCATCATATCAATCCTAGTATGCATGGCTCCCTCATCCCCAATCCTGGTATGTATGGCCCCCTCAGCCTTATGCTGATATGCATGATACCCCTCATCCCAATCCTGGTATGCATGGCACCCCTCATCCCCCAATCTTGGTTTTCATGGCACCCCATCCCTCATCCTTGTATGTATGGTACCCCTCATCCCCAATCCTGGTATGTATTGCACCCTTTATCCCCTATCCTGGTATGTACGGTACCCCCTCATCCCTCTCCTGGTATGTATAATACCCCATTTCTCATCCTGGTATGCATAGTACCCCTCATCCCCAATTCTGGTATGTATGGCACCCTTCATCCCTATCCTGGTATGTATGGTACCCCCTCATGCCCAATCCTGGTACGCATGGCACCCCTCATCCCTAATCCTGGTATGTATGGTACCTCTCATCCCTATCCTGGTATGCATGGCACCCCTCACCCCCCAATCCTGGTATGCATGGCACCCCATCCCTCATCCTGTTATGTATGGTACCCCTCATCCCTATCCTGGTATGTATGGTACCCCTCATCCCTATCCTGGTATGCATGGCACCTCTTATCCCTATCCTGGTATGCATGGTACCCCATCCCTCATCCTGGTATGTATGGTACCCCACATCCCTATCCTGGTATGCATGGTACCCCCCTCATCCCTCTCCGGGTATGCATGGTACCCCATCCTTCATCCTCGTATGCATGGTGCCCCGTTCCTCATCCTGGTATGCATGGTACCCCCTCATCCCTATCCTGGTATGCATGGTACCCCACCCCTCATCCTGGTGTGTATGGTATCGCTCATCGACAATCCTGGTATGTAGGGTAACCCTCATCCCTCTCCTGTTATATATGCTACCCCCTCATCCCCAATCCTGGTATGCATTGCACCCCTCATCCCTATCCTGGTATGCATGGCACCCCATCCCTCATCCTGGTATGCATGGTACCCCATCCCTCATCCTGGAATGCATGGTACCCCATCCCTCATCCTGGTATGCATGGTACCCCCTCATCCCTATCCTGGTATGCATGGTAACCCATCTGTCATCCTGGTATGCATGGTACCCCATCTGTCATCCTGGTATGCATGGTACCCCATCTGTCATTCCGGTATGTATGGTACCCCATCCCTCATTCTGGTATGCATGGTACCCCATCCCTCATCCTGGTATTCATGGTACCCCATCCCTCATCCTGGAATGCATGGTACTCCATCCCTCATCCCTAGCCTGGTATGCATGGTACCCCTCATCCCCATCACGCCGCACACACACAAAAAAATAAACACTTATACTCACCTTTCTTCCCTGTGTTCCAGAGCTGCGTCCCGTTCTGCCGGAGTCCAGGGGAGGAGTGTGGTGCCGAAGTAAGCCCGTGCCCATACTGCGCTGTGCAGCACCATTTTGCTGAAAACACACGGCAAATGTGTCTTCAGTAACATGGCGCCAGACAGCGCGCTATACGCATGCGCCATTTCCGAAGCCTCACTCCTGTCCCGGTCTTCGGCCAGAACAGAGGCGCCGAGGCAACACTCCTCCCAGTCAGGTATGTATGTATGTATGGCGCTGGAGATCGCGGTATGCGTTCAGTGCCTACACATACCACGATCTCTGGCGCCATACACTGTTCTTACCTGTAACGGCTTGATGCATTCTACTGTCTACAGCCAGACAACGCAGGTGCGTCGCGCTTGCGCAGTCTATAAAGGCTTCGGACAAAGGGACCCTTGTAGCCTTATATTATAGATAGTGGCCTGTGCGGGGATCATCATATTATATAGGAGCCTGTGGGAGACCATCATGTTGTATTGGGGCTGTGAGGGACTATCCTAGTCTATGGAAGGCTATGGGAGACCATCATACTGTATTAGGGCTGTGGGGGGCAGTCATACTATATAGAAATAACCATGATACTGTATGGAAAGCTGTGGGGGATCATCATATTATGCAGGGGTCTGTGGGGAACCATCATACTATATAGAGACATGGAGGGCATGATACTATATGGAGAGCTGTGGGGAACCATCATACTATATAGGGGCCAGTGGGAAGATCATCATACTGTATTGGGGCAGTTAGTTGCACATCATACTGTGTGGGGGACCATCATACTGTATTGAGGCTGTGGGGCACCATCATATTGTATAGGGGCCTGTGGGGGACCATCATACTGTATAGGTTCCTGTTGTGAGACCATCATACTATATATAGGGGCTATAGGTAACAATCATACTGTGTGGGGGTCAGTGGTGACCACCATAATATGTCTGCAGGCGGTGGAAGACATTATACTGTGCTTGGAGGATGTGGTGGACATTATACTGTGCAGGGAGGCTGTAGTGACCATAATACTGTGTGGAGGGGCTGGGCTAACCATCTTACTGTGTGGGGTTTGTGGGGTCATTATGCTGTATAAGTGGATGAATATGGGAACATCTTTCTGTGTTGGGGCATTTTTTTAAGTCATCCTACTCTATGGGGGCCTTAGAAGGGGTATCATAGTGGGCTAGAACATTAACGGGCTTCAGTAGGGGCAAAATTATTGTGTAAGTGCAGCAGTACATATCTCTCCTTATATTGGTCTCCTACCTATCACTGTTTTATAGTCTCCCCAATAGCATCACTCATATAGGAGTATCAGGATATACTTAAGGTGCGGCCGCAACCTACACTTATCCTATATAGTTTTCTTATATTGCTGACTGACACATTTAAAAGCACCCTAAAGCCTCCCCAACATGTTTCACCAGATATACTGATGTCATCAGGGGATTGAGGCTATGAGTGAGCGCATGGATCGCTTGAACTTTTAAAGGTTTGGTTCTGATGTCACACCTGCAACTGCCTATCACAAAGGTTTATACATTCAGCCAATAGATGGCAAAGGTCAGTACATAGCACCAATGGGCATTTAACTTATATTCCACTCTAGAGAACCATATTGCAGCTCATTGGTAGTGTTGAGCCACCCCCGTAGTGTTCGAGTTCGGTTCGGTTCGTCGAACACCCGTGTGTTCGTCGAACTGTTCGTCGAACACCTTCGAACACCGTTAAAACCAATGGCAGGCAAACAAAAACACATAGAAACACATAGAAAACACCTTCAAAGGTGTCCAAAAGCTGACAAACTGCTCAGAGGACACAACTAACACATGGAAAAGTGACAAGTACATATAGTCATGCGAAAAGAAAAGAGGTGGAGGAGTAAAAGGAGGGGGAGACACAGATATAGGCATGTCATGCCCTTCTAAAATCCAAAAAGTGAGAAGCTGACACGTTCAGTCCGCTCCTGCCCGTGCCACCTCCGTGTCGCCGGGTTTGTGCCAGAGCCGCGGTGAACCCTGACGGCCAGCCCCCCTCTCCCAATACTGGTGCCTGTCCGCTGGTGGGTCGAGCGAGCCCCCCTGTGGTGGAGGCAGCTCTAAGCTTTTTAATTTAAATTGTCTCTCTAATTTGAATAAATACACTTTAAATCCATTTACAAGGATCTATTGGAGGGCAAGTCTCATGCCAGCAGCCGCGTAATTCCAGCTCCAGTAGCGTCCACTAAAGCTGCTGCAGTTAAAAAGCTTTAATAAGGATCGAGCTCGGCTGTCCACCGCAAGGCATCCTACTGCCAGTCCGAGCCCCTATGCCTTGGGGTGCCTCCTGATGCTCTTCACTGAGTATCCCGTGGTCCCGAAGCATTTCCTTTGAAAAAATGAAGTGTCCAAACTACAGGTGGTGTAGCTTGCTTAACAGCCGGGATAATCCGCTGACTAGCAGACACTGCTACTAGGCACAAAGTATTTCCTGGGCTAGATGCAGTTAAAAATTTGTAATTAGATACTCTCGTTGGATGCTGAGAAAGCATTCCATAGAGTCTCCTGGCACGCCATATATGATTCTCTTAAAAAGCTTGGGGTAGGGGTCTAGGGGACCCTTTTATAGCCAAAATCACGGCCCTGTATCGCAATACGTCACCTAGGCTGAAGATAAATGGAACTGTAGCACCCTGAGGGCTCGGTTGCTACAGAGGTATTGCACCTCACCCAGAGGTGTGATATCTCACTCACAGGTAAGGATGTAGTGTGGATCAGGACCCGACACCTGCATGCATTACACCACATTGCCGTGGGGCAGGGCGACCAATATGCCCCTGAGATGGGCACGACAGTCCCTGTCCCTGGCTGGAGTGGGGGGAGGGAACACTGAGGAAGGGGAACCCTGTAGTGCAGGAGCAGGGAGGAAGCAGTTCCTGGGTGCATTGAGAAGGGAGTATAAAAGGTGGGCACCATCTTAGTTCAGTGCAGAGAAGTCTGAGCAGAAGTGGCAGGGAGCAGGGGCTCTGCATGAGCTCTGCTCCGGAGGCGGGCCTAGTAACAGAGGCCCAGGCCTGGAAGAGGGAGAAGGAAGGAAGAGGAGCGGAGAAGGCTCCAGGAACGAGGAACGAAGGGATCTCAGGGGTGCGGACGGGCGAGTCGCCACCGCACGCCCGAATCCACCTGCGTGGAGGGGTCAGGCCAAAGGGGGAGACCGGTCCCCGAAACTAGTGGAGGCAGGAAACGACCCTCAGCTAGAAACAGGAGGCTGTGACATTTTATGTGGCGCAGCCCCTCGCTACACCCGCTAGGAAGGCACCACATAGGGTCAGGGAAACTGGCGCCAAGTTTACCAAGAGGAGGCCCGAGGCAGCCGAACAGAAGGGTTGGTAAGAAAGGCCAGACAAAGGACACACAAAGGGGGTCCTGTGAAGCACTCCAAAGTTATCTGGGAGTTGTCTGAGCCCCTCACCTGGTGAGCACAGTATGACGTGGGCAGCCGTTACCTGCAGACGTGGTCTGGATAATAAGAACTGTGAGTAAAGGCCCTGGACTGCATCACTGACTCCGTGTCATTACTGCTGCTGCCCTGCACCATCACCCCCATCCTCCGCATACACTGCCCTGAGGCTATACTCCTCCCGTGGGGAGTTATTCTACGCTCTGCTGCACCCACAACACCAGCCTCAGCGTTCTGCCCTGGAGCGGCGGTTCACTCTGACCGCAATCCACGGGTGGCGTAGTCGGACATTTAAACATCAAAACCACATAAATAGTTCCGCCACTGGTTTGACCGCCCTGAGCCACGGAACCGGGTCGCCGCCACGGAGACTACAACCACCAGCATCCACCAAAAAGGGTCCGGCTCCGGGTGTCCCAAGGCCCAGGGGGCGCGTCAGAACATTTTCATCACCTTTCACAATCACCAATGGGACAAGGCAGGGATGTTCTCTGTCCCCTCTCTTATACATCCTAGTGACGGAGCACCTGCTCTCATCAATTCGCCATAACCCCAATATTAGGTGGATTGAGGTGGGAGGCACCGAGTACAAGTGCTCTCTATTTGCTGATGATGTCCTAGTATATATCACTCAATCACATATATCCATCCATGCTGTTATGGCTGAAATAGATCACTTTGTTACATGGTCAAATTTTAAAATCAATGCAGCGAAGTCTGAGGCCCTCGATGTCTCCCTCCCCAAATCCATATAGGATTCCATCCAGTCCAACTTTCCCTTTGCCTGGCCCTCACAGGGTATCAAATACTTAGGAATTCCTATTCATAGAGACCTCTCCCATCTATGTTATCTTAATTTTGGGCCCTTTATTGAACAACTCCATACAGACCACGGTTGGCAAGTTAGAACTGTAAGATTCACTACGTGAACCACTGGTGTTTTGTGGAAAAGCACATGTACACTGTGTTCCAAATTATTATGCAAAAAGTGTTTAGGAGTGATAAGGGAAGAATTTGTTTGTTTGTCAGTTAAACTCATTGATGGTGATGTGTGTCAGGGCTCTTTATATCACTGTAAGCAATTGCAGACACCTGTGCTAATTAGTTTGGCAGGTGTGTCCAATGAAAGGCAAGACTACTTAAGAAGGCTGTCTCACATTATTAAGCAGCCTACATTTTCTGCCAAAATGGGAAAGAAAAAGGATGTGTCGGCTGTTGAGAAGCAACAAATTGTGGAGTGTTTAGGTCAAGGCATGACTACAATCAACATTGTGCGATGATCAGGATGAAGTGTCTTGGCAATCAAGAAGTATGTAGCTGATTCACAGTACACACGTGTGCGTGCTGATAAGGGCAAATTGAGGACTCTTTCCTACAGGCAATTACGTCAGGTTGAAAGAGCAGCGGCAAAAAAGCCTTGTCATAGCAGCAGACAAGTTTTTGAAGCTGCTTGTGCCTCCAACGTCCCCCGAACAACAAGATGCAGGGTCCTTCAGAGGTTTGCAGCTGTGCATACGCCATCCTGTCGACCTCCTCTATCCACTTCACACAAGCAGAAACGGCTCCAGTGGGCCAAACATTACATGAAGACTAATTTCAAAACTGTTTTGTTCACGGATGAGTGCCGTGCAGCGCTCGATGGTCCAGATGGATGGAGTGGAGGATGGCTGGTTGATGGACACCCCACGCAAACACGGCTACAGCGCCAACAAGGAGGAGGTGGAGTAATGTTTTGGGCTGGAATCATGGGGAGAGAGATTGTCGGCCCCTTTAGGATCCCTGAAGGCGCTAAAGATGAACTCCATAATGTATGTGGATTTTCTCAAACAGCACTTCCTGCCATGGTTCAAGAAGAAGAACCGTGTATTTCACAGCAAGATCATTTTTCTGCATGATAATGCACCATCTCATGCTGCACATAAAACATCTGCATCTCTGGCTGATATGGGCATAAAAGGGGACAAACTTATGGTGTGACCCCCATGCTCCCCTGACCTCTACCCCATTCAGAACCTTTGGAGCATCATTAAAAGGAGTGTCTATGATGGCGGGAGGCAGTTCACATCTAAGCAACAGCTCTGGGAGGGTATTCTGTACTCATGCAAAACAATTGAAGCAGAAACCATCCAAAACCTGACAAATTCAATGGACAAGAGAGTTCAGAAGCTCCTTTCGAACAAGGGGTCCTATGTGAAAATGTAACATCACCTAGAATAAAGTTTTGAGTTGAAAACTGTTTGATTTCAGTTTCTAACAACCTGCTAATGCTTATAATTTCAAAAATGACCATTTTTTTGGTCTTTATTAAAATGAAAAGGTTGATCGAAAAGTTTGGGGGATCTAAGAGTGTGGCAACCCAGTAGTCATGATTACTTCGAATTCTGACAATATGAGGGTCATGCTGCAGGTAGTGCAGCAAGAAGGCACTTATGTGTCTTGCGCATCTCAGAGCCCCAAAATTATTTTCCGGGCTAGATGCAGCTAAAAATTATTATTAATTTTAAATCTGGTGAAGCTTTAGTATAGATGGCCTAATAGGATCAGTGCTGCACACTGCTACAAAGCCCAAATTATTTTCCAGTCAAGATACAGATAAACATGATTAGTAATTTTAAATCTGGTGGAGCTTATTATAGATGGCCTAATAGAATCAGTGCTGCACACTGCTACAAAGCCCAAATTATTTTCCAGCCAAGATACAGATAAACATGATTAGTAATTTGAAAGCTTAAAACGGTTGGTAGGGTGATTTTAACCAATCATCAAGCTTTTACTCTCCCCAGGATGACACAGGGGTAGAAAAGTCGTTTCGGATCCATGATTTGTTCATCTTTATGAACGTGAGTCTGTCTACATTATCAGTGGAGAGCCGCGTGCGCTTATCTGTCAGCACACCACCAGCAGCGCTGAACACACGTTCAGACAGAACGCTGGCTGCGGGGCATGACAAGATCTCCAAGGCGTAAGTGGCTAGCTCCGGCCATTTATCCAGATTGGAAGCCCAAAAAGAGCAAGGGTCCAGTGACACAGTCGTGGCTTCAATGTTTACTTGGAGATACTCCTGTACCATCGTCTCTAGGCGTTGACTATGTGTCAGACTTCTTGTCTCCTGTGGCCTTGCAAAGGATGGGCTAAAAAAGTGGTGAAATGATTCCGCAAAATTGATGTTACCAGCAGATACTGTGGTTCTGTTACGGTTTGAGTGCTGAACACTTGACGGTCCCACGATTGGCAAGTTGGAACTGTGAGATTCACTACGTGCACCACTGGTATTTTGTGGAAAAGCACATGTAAGATTCTGCAACAGTCTCTGCTGATACTCCTGCATGCGTGCATCCCTTTCTATGGCAGGAATAATTTCTGCAAATTTACTTTTGTACCGGGGATCTAACAGTGTGGCAACCCAGTAGTCAGGATTATTTCTAATTCTCACAATTCGAGGGTCATGTTGCAGGTAGTGCAGCAAGAAGGCACTCATGTGTGTTGCGCATCCAGGAGCACCAAGTCCCTGTTGTGTTGGTGGCGAGGTAACAATCATGCTTCCTTCCTCTGTCCTCTCCCCCCAACCTCGCACAACAGAAATGTGATCAAGGTCTCCCTCATCTGATGAGTCTTCCATCAGTTCGTCCTCCACTTCTTCATGGGCTCCTGCACCTTCCTCACTAGTTTGGCTGCTACCATGCGCCCTGGTAAAACCATCTCCCCCACCCTCACATGCCTGCCGCCTTGGTGCTGCCGACCGTCTGGACCTTGCAGATGTTAGCCCTTCCGCATACAACTCCTCCTCCTCTACTTCCTCCACCTCCTCTTGTGCCACCACCTGACTCCGAATTCTGTTTAACATGTGCTCCAGCATGTAAATCACCGGAATAGTCATGCTGATAATGGCATCGTCAGCACTAAACATCTTCGTCGCCATTTCAAAACTGTGCAGAAGGGTGCATAGGTCCCTGATCTGAGACCACTCCTCCAGCGTGATTTGCCCCACCTCTGGATCTCGTTGGCCCAGGCTATACGTCAGAACGTATTGCACCAGGGCTTGTCGGTGCTGCCACAGTCGCTGCAACATGTGCAGAGTTGAATTCCACCAGGTAGGCACATCGCATTTTAGCCGGTGAAGTGGCAGGCCCAACGACTTCTGTAGAGATGTAAGTCGCTGAGCTGCGGGATGCGAACGGCGAAAGTGAGCACACAGCGACCGTGCCCTCTGCAGAAGGCCATCTAGTCTGGGATAGTGGGCTAAAAATTGCTGGACAACCAGGTTCAACACGTGAGCCATACAAGGCACGTGTGTGACATTGCCCCGGCGAAGGGCCGCACCCAGGTTTGCAGCATTGTCGCACACGGCCTTCCCTGGTTTCAGGTCCAGTGGAGACAACCATTCATGAAATTGGTTCTCCAGAGCTGACCACAACTCCTCAGCTGTGTGACTCACATTTCCCAGACATTTCAATGTAAAAACCGCCTGATGATGTTGAGCCCTACTGCCAGCATAGTAAGGAGGTGTGCAGGATCCCTTCTGCGCAGTTAGAAAGCTTGTGGCATGACCAGACAGGCTTTGGGTGCAGGTGGAAGACCGAGAGGAGGTTGAGGAGGCAGAAGCAGTGGAGGAACTTTGACATAAAGAGGATTGACGCACAACTCGTGGGGACGGCAAGACTTGGACAGCAGCCCCTTGTCCTGCTGTCACCATAGTTACCCAGTGCCCAGTCAGCGACATGTAACGCCCCTGTCCATGCCTACTCGTCCAAGTGTCTGTGGTGAAATGCACCCTGTCACACACAGAGTTTCTCAAAGAAGCGGTGATGTTGTGTGCGACATGCTGGTGGAGCGCAGGCACACCTTTCTTTGAGAAGTAGTGCCGACTGGGCATCTGGTACTGGGGCACTGCGACGGACATAAGGTCTCGAAAATCCTCTGTGTCCACCAGGCGGAAAGGCAGCATTTCTGTAGCCAAGAACTTGCAGATGGTGAAATTCAACCTCTTAGCTTTCTCATGGCTAGGAGGAAATGGTCTTTTACTTGTCCACATCTGAGGGACCGAGGGCTGGCTATTGTGCTTAGACGGGGTTGATAAGGGTGTCCCCGGCAAACTGCCGGTCTGTGAGGAAGATGCAGGCGGACATGTTAGGTTGCCTTGATCCAAAGGTGGTGCTATCGATGTCGGACAGCGCTCAACACCAGCTGGTGTTACCACCTCCAAAGAAAATGATGACCTGCCAATCACGCTGGCTGTTGCGGGTAAAGAGGTGGCAGGTCTGCGCCCCAAAACAGGTGTGACTGCTGTCCCCCCAGTCACAGAGGATGAAGAGGCCGCGGATGCACAAGATATGGCAGACGGTGGTTGGCCCGGCCGGCTAGGCCGCATTGTAGCACACTGAGCTTCCCACTGCAACTTATGCTTCATGTCCATGTGCCGGTTCATGCATGAAGTACTCAAACTATGTATTTTTTGGCCTCTACTGAGCTTTTGCTGACAAATGTTACAGATAACACGAGTTGGGTCATCTTTATCGATCTGAAAAAATGCCCAGGCTATGCAAGGCTTAGCACCCATGCGACCTGAAGAGCCACCACGACTTGTGGTGAGAGGCAGAGTTGTGTTTGAGGATGCAGTTGTTGACGTGCTTCCAGTACTACGTCTCTGTCCAGGAAGGCGCAACCTGACCTCGTCGTCACTAGCATCTTCCTCCACCTCCTCTGCTGACCTCATCTCTTGGCTGACTGTGGGTTGACAGTAAGTGGGATCTCCAACCTCATCATCATCACCCTGTGCGTTATCACACCCGTCGTCCTCAGAGCCAACCTGTTCCTGCCCTGACAAAAAACTAAAGTTGTCGCTCCAATCAGGTATTTGAGTCTTATCATCGTCTTCCTCATTGTCTCCACCAACAGGAGTTACAGTTTGGGAATGAGGGTCTACATTATGGTCAGAACCTTCTGCGTCTGGTCCTGGATCCGACTCATAAAGATTCTGGGCATCAGTGCAGATCATTTCCTCGTCTGGATTCACAGAAGCGCTGGAGTCGACCTCTGATTCCCAGGCTATAGTATGAGTAAACAGCTCTGCAGACTCAACCATCTGTTCTACCTCATACTCAGACGGGCAGCTGGAGATTTGGGAGCTGTGAGGAAGCAAGTGCGATTGGGGTGACACCTTTGAGGACTGGAGTATTTGTGATGTTGAAGTTGATGTGGAGGAGAGCCCACTTAAAGGAGCACTTGATATCCGTTGAAGCACCTGCTGTTTTTGTGCCTCATCTGGAATTTGTAGCAATTGGCGTGGCCGTAAGAAAGGGATCTTATCACATTGTCCGCTAAAAGAAGTAGACATTTTAGTTTGGCTGGAAGATGGTCTTTCTTCTGCAGATGTTACTGTTGCTTTAACACCTACCCCACGGACACAACCTTTTTTCCCCTTCCCAACACGCCTATTCCCCTTTCCACCAGCAGCAGGCCTTTTTCCACTCATTTTGGTGGTTAACTAATTAACAACTCTGGAGTTGTTTGCACAAAAAAACAATGGATGGGAACCGAGCAGAGCTGAGTGGCCAAACTGTGGTATTAGGCCAAAACTATTGGCTGGGTTAGATGCAGAAAAAAATTATATTCAATTTGCAACCTGATGGAGGTCAGTATAGATGGACTAATAGAGAAAGTCCCACACACTGCTAGAAGGCCAATATTTTTTCAGAGCTAGATGCAGAAAAAAATATATTCAGTTTGCAACCTGATGGAGGTCAGTATAGATGGACTAATACAACAAGTCCCACACACAGCTAGAAGCCCAATATTTTTTCAGAGGTAGATGCAGAAAAAAATATATTCAGTTTGCAACCTGATGGAGGTCTGTATAGATGGATTAATAGAACAAGTCCCACACACAGCTAGAAGCCCAATATTTTTTCAGAGGTAGATGCAGAAAAAAATATATTCAGTTTGCAACCTGATGGAGGTCTGTATAGATGGATTAATAGAACAAGTCCCACACACAGCTAGAAGCCCAATATTTTTTCAGAGGTAGATGCAGAAAAAAATATATTCAGTTTGCAACCTGATGGAGGTCTGTATAGATGGATTAATAGAACAAGTCCCACACACAGCTAGAAGCCCAATATTTTTTCAGAGGTAGATGAAGAAAAAAATATATGCAGTTTGCAACCTGATGGAGGTCAGTATAGATGGACTAATACAACAAGTCCCACACACAGCTAGAAGCCCAATATTTTTTCAGAGCTAGATGCAGAAAAAAATTATATTCAATTTGCAACCTGATGGAGGTCAGTATAGATGGACTAATAGAATGATTCTATGCCCAAAAGATTTTACTTCACTAGGTGCAGTAAAAAAATTGGTATTCTATACACAGGTGGTATATCTTGCAACACAGATAGGCTACTCCACTGACTAACACACTCTGCAATAGGCCAAAAAGGATTAGCTTTGCTAGATTCAGCCAAATGCTGTGAAAAAACTTGCACATCACTGGCAGAGACCTGCCTGGCAAAAACTGATAGGAACTGATGTAACCTAGTCCTGAAAAGGACTCCAATTACAATTAGTCTTTACTCCCACAATCTATCTATTTAAGAGCACAGACCTGCCTGATAAAAGTCGTAGGAAATGCTGTAACCTAGTCCTTAAAAGGACTGCAATCACAACTATTCCCTACTCCCAAGCTATCTGTAGATTTGTGCGAAAATTGGCTTGAAATTAACAAGGTATAGCGCACACAGCAACAGCGGTGCCGTCTAACACGCAGCTGCAGCAGTGAGAAAATGGTGGCGACGGGGAAAATGGCTTGGTCTTATAGGGCAACGACATGTGACATACACTGCCAATGACACATGCCCTTGCTTGTGTGAAAAAAAGCACTTCGCTCCGTGTGTGCGCTGCTGATAGGCTGACAGATTGCACCTCCCCACTGTAAATGCGGGAAAGAGGAAAAAAAATGGAGATCTTCATTGTTCCTGCAGAGATCCATCCCCTGCCCCTCCCCCCACCCCGCTGTACACTCAAACTGCGTATTAACATTAATTTTCATCATTACTGAGAAAAAATCCAGTTATGATTTTGGTGCACGAACAGTTATCGAACATAACCTCGAACATCCGAATTTTTCTCAAATCGTTCGTGTTCGCCGAACGGCTCGAACACCGCCCAAAACAGCTCGAATTTGAGATTGGCGAACAGTTTGAGTAGAACAACGCTCATCTCTACTCATTGGCTCACTCCTCCTTGCCAACCATACACATTTATACTTTCAGCCAATTGCTACTCTACATCAAAACAAAGTACCAATGGTGGCTTTTGTCATATTCCTCCCCAGATGTCATGTCAGGTTTCACTGGTGCTTCAATGTGTACCAATCATGGCAAACCACATCTTAAGCCAATGGTTACAAAGGTCACCACAATACACCAATGGGTGTATTAAAAAAAAACTAAGAAAAAATCCTTCCGAGGTCTCCGGGCCGCGCGTCACTGCAGTCAGTCCTTTTAGAGAATGCTTCCACTCCGGCGCAACCGCGCATGCGCATCACCACTACCTCCACCAGGAGTCAGTGCGCATGTCAGAGCTAATAAATTCACTCTTACACTACATAAGCGTTACTCAAATTATTATACAATGGGCCCATTGTTGTATGACCATCTGAGTATAACATATTCAGCAAATATATACAGCCATTATTAATACACTTACTCGGGGGAATGAGTCTCCATATTTCATCCAACTGTGATGTATTCTCCACAGATGTATTCCAGTATATTCTGTATTGATATGTGCAGGATATTATTACCTCATTCATTTCTGCACTCTGATGTACACTCTGATGTGTTCTAGACTGGTGTATTTCAGTGTATATCCAGGATATGATTACCCTCATTCATTTCTGCACTCTGATGTATTCTTGACTGGTATAGTCCAGTATATTTTATATTAACATATCCAGAATATTATTACTCTCATTAATTTCTGCTGTTATATTTTCCAATTGGCTTTATATTATAAATCATTTGACATTTCATCACCTCAACACATTTATTTATATTTTCATTTTAATATATACATTTTACACCAATATTTTTATTAGTGTCAAACAGCCATGTTGCTCAAACAAAAGACATTCCAAAAATAATCACAATTTAGACATAATGGCAGGAATCCATATCTATCATCACACTAAAAGGGGATCCAGAACCCTTTTTATTTTATTTATTTCATTTTACTCTCATTCAATTCATGATTTCAATTATAACGGCTATTACTACAAAACCAGCCAGGCTAAATTATTAATCAACCCTGATACTACAGAAAGGCTGAAAACGTAAAACCCTCATTAAAGCCGTTCGGGCAGCGAGATTTCAGCCTGTATATCCAGCGACACTCTTCTTGCAGGAGTGCTTTATCCAAATTCCCTTTTCTTGGTCCCAGGGTGATATGCCTAATCCCCCATACAATGAAATTTAGGGGTTCATTCCTATGTGTGTTCCTCATGTGCACCGACAAAGGAGTATCTACTTCCGTATTTATTGAGCTAATATGATTTGAAATTCTTCTCCGCAACTCCTGTATGGTTTTACCAATGTACAATTTCGGGCATGGGCACATTATGGCATATAATACCCCTCTAGTTCTACAGTTAATATCATCCATGATGAAAAACTTCTTTTTAGCAACTGGATTAATAAACTCCTTCATTCTCCTTATATACTGAAATACACCAGTCTAGAACACATCAGAGTGTACATCAGAGAGCAGAAATGAATGAGGGTAATAATATCCTGGATATACACTGAAATACACCAGTCTAGAATACATCAGACTGTACATCAGAGAGCAGAAATGAATGAGGGTAATAATATCCTGGATATACACTGAAATACACCAGTCTAGAACACATCAGAGTGTACATCAGAGTGCAGAAATGAATGAGGGTAATAATATCCTGCACATATCAATACTGAATATACTGGAATACATCTGTCGAGAATACATCACAGTTGGATGAAATATGGAGACTTATTCCCCCGAGTAAGTGTAATAATAATGGCTGTATATATTTGCTGAATATGTTATTCTCAGATGGTCATACAACAATGGGCCCATTGTATAATAATTTGAGTAACGTTTATGTAGCGTAAGAGTGAATTTATTAGCTCTGACATGCGCACTGACTCCTGGTGGAGGTAGCGGTGATGCGCATGCGCGGTTGCGCCGGAGTGGAAGCATTCTCTTAAAGGACTGACTTCGTTGACGAGCGGCCCGGAGACCTCGGAAGGGATTTCTTTGCTTGTTTTTTGGAATACACCCATTGTTGTCTTGTGGTGACCTTTGTAACCATTGGCTTAAGATGTGGTTTGCTGTGATTGGTACACATTGAAGCACCAATGAAACCTGATATGACATCTGGGGAAGAATATGACAAAAGCCACCATTGGTACTTTGTACTGATGTAGAGTAGCGATTGGCTGAATGTATAAATGTGTATGATTGGCAAGCAGGAGTGAGCCAATGGGATGCAATATGGTTCTCTAGAGTGGAGTATAAGTTAAATACCCATTGGTGCTATGTACTGACCTTTGCCATCTATTGGCTGAATGTATAAACCTTTGTGATAGGTAGTTGCAGGTGTGACATCAGATCCAAACCTTTAAAAGTTCAAACGATCCATGCGCTCACTCATATAGCCTCTATCCCCTGATGACGCCAGTATATCTGGTGAAACATGTTGGGGAGGCTTTAGGGTGCATTTAAATGTGTCAGTCAGCAATATATGAAAACTATATAGGATAAGTGTAGGTTGCGGCCGCACCTCAAGTATATCCTGATACTCCTATATGAGTGACTAGCTATTGAACCCGTTCTACGCCCGGGTGGCGATCATTTTTTTTTTGGTATATGGTCTGGCATGCTGGTATGTGCTGCCCCCCTCCTGGTATTTGTGCTGCCCCCATCCTGTCCCCACCATCCCATCCTGGTATGCATGGCACCCCTCACCCCCAATCCTGGTATGCATGGCACCCCTCACCCCCAATCCTGGTATGCATGGCACCCCTCATCCCCAATCCTGGAAGGCATGGCACCCCTCATCCCCAATCCTGGAAGGCATGGCACCCCTCATCCCCAATCCTGGTATGCATTGCACCCCTCACCCCCAATCCCAGTATGCATGGCACCCCTCACCCCGAATCCCGTATGCATAGCCCTCTTATCCCCAATCCCGGTGTGCATGGCACTCCTCATCCCCAATCCCGGTGTGCATGGCACCCCTCATCCCCAATCCCGGCGTGCATGGCACCCCTTATCCCCAATCCCGGCGTGCATGGCACTCCTCATCACCAATCCCGGCATGCATGGCACCCCTCATCCCCAATCCTGGTATGCATGGCACCCCTCATCCCCAATCCTGGTATGCATGGCACCCCTCATCCCCAATCCTGGTATGCATGGCACGCCTCATCCCCAATCCGAGTATGCATGGCACCCCTCATCCCCAATCCTGGTATGGATTGCACCCCTCATCCCCAATCCTGGTATGCATGGCACCCCTCAACCCCAATCCTGGTATGCATGGCACCCCTCATCCCCAATCCTGGTATGCATGGCACCCCTCATCCCCAATCCTGGTAAGCATGGCACCCCTCATCCCCAATCCCGGTGTGCATGGCACCCCTCACATCCAATCCCTGTATGCATGGCACCCCTCATCCCAAATCCTGGTGTTAATGGCACCCCTCATCCCCAATTCCGGTGTGCATGACACCCCTCATCCCCAATCCCGGTGTGCATGGCACCCCTCATCCCCAATCCCGGCGTGCATGGCACCCCTCATCCCCAATCCCGGCATGCATGGCACCCCTCATCCCCAATCCTGGTATGCATGGCACCCCTCATCCCCAATCCTGGTATGCATGGCACCACTCATCCCCAATCCTGGTATGCATGGCACCCCTCATCCCCAATCCTGGTATGCATGGCACCCCTCATCCCCAATCCTGGTATGCATGGCACTCCTCATCCTGGTATGCATGGCACCCCTCATCCTGGTATGCATGGCATCCCTCATCCTGTTATGCATGGCACCCCTCATCCCTATTCTGGTATGTATGGCACCCCTCATCTTGGTATGCATGGTCCCCTCAGCCCCCTATCCTGGTATGCGTGGTCCCCTCACCCCCCAATCCTGGTATGTGTGGTACCCCTCACCCCCCAATCCTGGTATACGTGGTACCCCTCACCCCCCAATCCTTGTATACATCATGCCTTCACCCCCCAATCCTGGTATGTGTGGTACCCCTCATCGCACAATCCTGGTATGTGTGGCCCCCTCATCCCTTTCATGCTGTATACACACACAAAAAAATAAACACTTATACTCACCTTTCTTCCCTGTGCTCCAGCGCTGCAGTGTCCTGTTCTGCCGGAGGCCGGGGGAGGAGTGCGACACCGGAGCACCGCGCTGTCCGGCGCCATTTTGCTGAAGACACACTGCAAATGTGTCTTCAGTAAAATGGCACCGGATAGTGCTATGCGCATGCGCCAATCTGACACCTCACTCCTGCCCCGGTCTCCGGCGAAGAGAGGCGCCGCGGCTACGCTCCTCCCGGTCATGTAAGTATGTAAGTATGGCGCCGGAGATCGCGGTATGCGTTCAGTGTCTACACATACCGCGATCTCCTGCGCCATACACTCCTCTTACCTGTAACGACTGGATGCGTGCTTCTGTCTGGAGCCAGACTGCGCTTTGCGAATGCGTAGTCTATAAAGGCTTCAGACAGAGGGACGCATCCCTGGTTATATTATAGATGCTATTGGGACAGATTATAAAACAGTGATAGATAGGTAGGAGACCAATATAAGGAGAGATATAATAGCTATCTGTCCCTTTGCTCTGCTTACTGCATGCTGGTTTTAATATGTTCCTCTAATAATTTAATAGTAATTAATAAAAGTTTAATTTTATGACTCTTTAGTTTAGGGTTTATTTGCCTCTGGCAATTTGTAATTGTTATTTAGTTACCCTACGCTGACTGCATGAACGGCACTGTTTAGAGTGGCTTACTTGCTTCCTTTATCACATTAGCAAGTGCACAAATAGATTGAAGGTCTGCTTGGAGCACAGACAGTACAACCGATGCACAACACTGTTCTGAGCCATAGACCCTGCTCTATCTGTCAGAATCTCAGTAATTACACAAAATCAAAGAAGGGCTGCCAGTCCGACTGAACAGGTGCACAGCACAGGACTTATCTACACTATCTGACTTCCACAGAAGCGCCCATCTATCTAGCTAATATCTCTCATTACTAGTGATGATCAAGCATGCTTGTTGCTCGACATTTACGAGCATGCTCGGGCGAGTACCTATTATCATCAGTGTGCTGGAAAAGCAGGCATTCCTCAAATGTATTAAAGCTGTCAAACGGTTGCAAATCATGTTCACGGAGCGACGAAAACGTAACCCTCGAGCACGCTGAAGATAATAGGTACTCGCCCGAGCATGCTCGTAAATCTCGAGCAACGAGCATGCTCAATCATCACTACTCATTACACAGGACAGAGCACGCTCAACAGCGTCTATCTCCTTCCATGACATGCATAAAATGGCGCTGAAGTAACATGGCCGGTTTTTATATGGAGAAGACGTGATTTCAGCAGCCAATTGCAGAAGCCCTTGTGTCTGGGACACTATGGATGCTTCCTGCACTTTGATTGGCTAGCCGCTCTTTCCTGACTTCAAGTTACCACCTACAGGAAAAAAAAAAGCGCGCTGCTGATCTGACCTGTTCTGAGCTATCACCAGCCTCCCCCCCCCCACTCATCTGCCACGTCTCCCCGCTCATCTTACACAAGCACTATGCTAGCAAAACTGTAAAAAGTAAAAAACGCTGTAGTTGGCCCGCAATCACGTAACCATGAAAATTCGCCGATTTTACCAAATGTAACAAATTTTGCTCACCTTTCCGATCATGAATCCGAATGTGCCACATTCGTGTCGAACTTAAGTTTGGAGATCAGATCTCGAAGATATTCGCTCATCACTACTACTGATGTGGTCAGTTTGGAGATGGAGGCTGAAGAGGAGGAGGAGGTGTAGAATGTAGGGGCAACCCTGATTGACCCAGGACCCGCAATCCTTGGCGTCGGGAGGACGTGTTCCATCCCAGGGTCCAACTAGGTCCTGGCTTCCACTGTATAAACACAGTATGCTGTCAGCGAGATGCATCCCTAGCCACAGGCACTTGTCACATTTCCGTGGTTAGGTGGACCTTAGCAGTAACTGCATTGCTGAGGGCATGGGTAATGTTCTGGGACACGTGCTTGTGTATGGCGGGTACGGCATAATGGCTGAAATAGTGGCGGCTGGGGACCGAGTACCGAGGGATGGCCGCCTCCATCAGGTTGCGTAAAGATTCTGTCTCCATAAGCCTAAAAGGCAACATTTCAAGTGAAAGTAGTCTCGAAATGTGGCAGTTTAATGCTGTGGACTTTGGGTGGTTTTTTGTGTATTTACATTTGCTTCAAGAGACTGGGATAGGGACAGCTGAACATTGCGCTGGGACAAGGACGTAGTTGCTGATGGTGGTGGCTGTGAGTGTGCAATGACCGATGCAGGTCGGGAGGCAACTTCACCTGCGCCATGGACAGGAGATTGGCGTGCACGCACAACAGCAGAACATACAGTGGTGTCACCAGCAGACTCTGTTTCCGGACCCTGGCGTTTGGCCCAATTAGTCGTATGCTTTGCTGTCATGTGCCTGAGCATGCTGGTGGTGGTCAGGCTGGTAGTTTTGCTGCCCTGTTGATGCTGGCATGGCAGATATTGCAAATGGCCATTTTGGGGTTATCTGGAAAGCCTTTAAAAAAGAGCCAGACTCTGGAAAACCTAACAGTTGGACTGGCAACTTCCCTCGTGTTGGTGTTCCGGGGAGCAGTTGCCCACCTTGTGTTTGTGGCCACCACACTGCTTCTTCCTGCCTGTTGTGGTGCTATGCCTCGCTCCCCCTCTGTGCTGCTGTCCTCGCTATGCATGTAGCGTTGCCAGGTTGGGTCAGTGACTTCATCGTCTACCACCTCATCTTCCAATTCCGCACCCAGGGCCTGGACCCACCTCATCACTAGTGACCATCTTATTGTGTGGGGTTTGTGGGGCCATTATGCTGTGTTGGTGGCGGAATGTGGGAACATCATTCTGTGTTGGGCTTTTTTTGTGGCATCATACTCTAGGGATACCATGGAAGGGTATCATAGTGGGCGAGAACACTAAGGGGCTTCAGTAGAGGAGAAATAACTGTGTAAGTTCTGCAATATATATTCCTCTCCGTGTCTTAAATGGGTTGTCCGGTCCAAACTGATAAGTCTGCAGTCACTCTATGTGACTGCATACATATGAATCCCCCAGCGCAGGGATTCACCGGTTTCTAACCTAGGAAAGGAGGATATGTACAGTACAGACCAAAAGTTTGGACACACCTTCTTATTTAAAGATTTTTCTGTATTTTCCTGAGTACATTCACACTGAAGGCATCAAAACTAAGAGTGTGCAAAGCAGTCATCAAAGCAAAAGGTGGCTACTTTGAAGAACCTAGAATATAAGACATATTTTCAGTTGTTTCACACTTTTTTGTTAACTATATAATTCCACATGTGTTAATTCATAGGTTTGATGCCTTCAGTGTGAATGTACTCATGAAAATACAGAAAAATCTTTAAATGAGAAGGTGTGTCCAAACTTTTGGCCTGTACTGTATAAGTTATAGATACTCCTGGCCATACACTTGTATTGAGGCGAGGCCGCGCCCCGTCTATCGACGCTGCCAACCATTGGGTGTAGCCTCGGCTCAATACCGAGAGTTCGGCTCATGCCGAGAGTATGTATAATGCATACATACCCTCCGGTCCCGGGTCAGCAACTGGCGAATCCCCGCAGCGCACAGTGCCTGCGCTGGGTGGATACATAAGTCTGCAATAACACAGAGTGACTGCAGACTTATAGGTTTTGACCGGACAACCCCTTTAAAGTTGGGAAGTATGCCCCTCTGTGACTGAGGCTATGTGCAGTGATAGAACTTTTGAAAAGGGGTCCTGTAATTTCTATGTGTGCCTCTGCTCAGGGGCATTATTATAAGGAGGCAAAATGGGGAATCATTATCTTTATAGGGAGAGCACAGGAGGCATTATTATTATTATTATAAGAATGCATTGGTGTGTTTGTATTATAAGTAGGTTTGGGGTAATTATTATAAATGGTCAAGGGCAATTATACGCAGGCACAGGAGACATTATTACTATAGGGTGTTATATAACTGTAAGGAGGCACAGGGGAGTATTATTACTATGAGGAAATACTGAGGGAACATTAGCATAGAGGGGGCATTATTACTGTCTATGGCACTGTTAATAACACTCTATGGTTTGTGTAGAGGTGGGAGAATGTGTGGAGAGGGCTGGAGAAGCAGTAAATCAAGGATGTTTCTTGTGACATTTTGCAGGGAAGAGTTATAGATGGAAGAAGTTGTCACAACGGTCTGAGCTGAATAAAAAAGAAAAGGTAAATTCTACTAGTGTAGAACTGTGATTACTAATATGTGGTCATCGTATCATGGTAATATAAGTCCTAGTACTGTGGTTTTGATTAATGATTAATATTGCGGTATTATCACCACTGTATATATGGTGATATTTGTTTGTTATATTGCAATATTACCATAATTATTAAATCTTATATAGTGGTATTATTGGAAATATAGATAGTACTCTTGATTTCCTGCCGGCAAGGTACTATAAGTTAATAGAGACCCCGATCTGGGGAAAGGGGACAAGTACAGCATAGGCCTGTGTGCTCTGAAATGTCAGAGCTGAATTTTCGTCCTAGTCTGTCCCTGGCTGTAACCCTTCACATTTTAGAGTTCCAGCAGAGGGAGGAGTTAAGTCTGATGAACTGTGACCACTGCAGCCCATCAACGGCCAATAATTGTCTGCAGCGCTCACGTGAAAAACAACGTTACGAGATCAGTGTAGTACACAGCGCACAGAGCAGAGGAGTGGCGCTGGTATGGGAGGTAAATATACTTATTGTTATCCTATTAATATAAAGTGGCTCTATCAGTGGTCGCCTAGCAGTCCTAAAAATTTGGACCATGAACAGGCTTATTGCAAGACACTCCGCTTACCAGATCCCAGGGGTTGTCTTTCACTGTTTAACGCCTGTACAGGAATCTGAACTTACACAGGGGCCACTGGACTGATGCCACGGAGTTAGCTGCTGGCCGGTGGTGCAGGCTGACAGAAGTGTTCAGTTCCTCTAGTACCAAGCTGTGCTGATCGTTCAAGTCCTGTGCTGGACTCCACTTCCACTGGGTTCAAATCCAGCAACCAAACGAATGCCACTCTCATCGCTGGTCAATCAAAGGAATAATTTGCGTCTGGTTGTTCTGGGGGGCGGCTGCCATTTTCATTTGCTGGTGTGTTAGTGTCTGAGCACAGCACTCACACACTCTAAACACGGCAGCCCCTGGGCACATGAGACTGCGGCCGGTGTCCCACCACAACTCCTACCCTGTGGTTGCCTCCCCCTGTGCCCAGGGCATGCCACCTGGGCTCCATGGAAGGAATACTTTGTCATCACTGACTTGTATATGTTTTTCAAAGGTTTAACATTTTGTGTTGATATTTTTCTACAGAAATATTTATATACTTTGTCATTGCTAACCTGTATATATTTCAAAGGGTTAACCTTTTTTAGGCCCCATAGGTTATTCCTTTTTCCTTCTCCTTCCCTCCCTCTCCCTTTTCTCCAGGGCTATTAGATATAAATTCCTCATTCTCTTGGACATGCTTTTTCAGGACTAAGAGCTAATAGCTCGAAACGCGTAGACCCGGTGTCTTTTCTTCCCTTCATGTAGTTTTAATTCTACCCCTGGTTTTTAATGTATCAAATGTGATGTTTTAATTTATACCCTCTTGGATTTTTCCTGAGGTTGCTGGATTTTTTTTCCGTCATCCCTCTGTGGCACCCCAGGGGTCTGGTTGCCACAGTAATAGAAATGTTATGTCTGAGAGCAAGTGGGAGGTTTCTCTGGTCAGGAGCCCTAAGCATGCAACACTGCCCGCCCAGACCTGGGAGGGGAGGAATCTGCCCTTATAAACTGGGTCTGGGGCGGGATTAGGGGAGTCAGAGTCTGGGAGTCAGAGCCTGGAGAGGGAAAGTGACAGCAGGAGCTCTGCAGGAGCAGGAGTGAGTGCCAGGGGCTGGAAGTTAGATAGCTAGCCTTGGCTGAAGACACTAAACCCGGACACGGAGTCCGAGGCTGTGGGGACATCCAGGTCCAGCAGCAGAATTCAACCGGCAGGGGATTCCATGTCCTCTGGCCAGAGAAGCCCGGAGGCACGGTCACAAGCAAGGGACCAGCACCGCCATCGTGGAGCGGAGGCTAACAGAAGGCCCCAAGTCACCGGCCGTACGGGTGAGCACCACACGGTATACTCAGGGACGTGGGCTACTTCTACCCGCATACAGCGAGGTAGCCAGGAAGAGTGCAGATAGACGGGGAGGCCTACAACTCCACCTGGCCAGGGGAGATCCTGCTAGCTCTCACACTGACCAGGCCTCTACTGCTAGCCAGTACTCCCGGGAGGGTCTGCTTTATAACATCAGTAAAGACCCTGAACTGCACTGCACGGACTCTGAGTTATTCCTGCTGCGCTCGTGCACCATCACTCCCATCATCCACACTAACTGCCCTGTGGCTATACTCCTCCACTGTATAAACACAGTATGCTGTCAGCGAGATGTACCATCCCTAGCCACAGGCACTTGTCACATTTCCGTGGTTAGGTGGACCTTCCCAGTAACTGCTTTGCTGAGAGCACGGGTAATGTTCTGGGACACGTGCTTGTGTATGGCGGGTACGGCACAAAGGTTGAAATAGTGGCGGCTGGGGACCGAGTACCGAGGGATGGCTGCCTCCATCAGGTTGTGGAAAGATTCTGTCTCCATGAGCCTAAAAGGCAACATTTCAAGTGAAAGTAGTCTCGAAATGTGGCAGTTTAATGCTGTGGACTGTGGGTGGTTGGCTGTGTATTTACGTTTGCTTCAAGAGACTGGGATAGGGACAGCTGAACATTGCGCTGGGACAAGGGCGTAGTTGCTGATGGTGGTGGCTGTGAGTGTGCAATTGACGCGCCCCTGGGCCTGTGTCGCGCTGCGTTGCGCACGTGGGAGCTTACCCGGAGCCGGATCTGTTGAGGGTTGTAGTCTCGTGGCGGTGATCCGGTCCGTGCCCAGGGAGTCAGACTAAGTGGCGCTGTTTTAGCGGTAGATGTTGGACGACTACGCCACCCGTTGAGTGCAGCCAGGGAGCTGCTGCTGCAGGGCAGACCGCTGAGGCCGGTGGTAGGATTGTGCAGCGTGATAGTATAACCCCCAACGGGAGGGGTATGGCCTCAGGGCAGCCGACGTGGATGATGGGGGTAGCAGGAACCACTCGGAGACGGTACTGTGTAGTTCAGGGTCTTTACTGGTGACAAAGATAGACCCTCCCGGAGTACTGGCTAGCGATTGGGGCCTGGTCAGTCCTTGAGCAGATGGGATCTCCCCTGGCCAGGCGGAGTTGTAGGCCTCCCAAACTAACGATACTCTTCTGGCTACCTTGCTAGAGGCGGGTATAAGTAGCCCACGTCCCTGAGTGTACTGTGTGGTGCTCACCCGTATGGCCGGTGACTCGGGGCCTTCGGGTTTCTGGGCCAGAGGACCTGCAATCCCCTGCCGGTCGGTTTCTGCTGCTGGATAGGAGTTAGTCCCCACAGCCTCGGACTCCGGGTCCGGTGATAACTTCTCAGTCAGGGCGAGCTCTGCAGCTGCCAGCCCCTGACTCCTTGTAACACTGCTCCCACAGAGCTCCTGTTGTTTCTTCCTATATTTGCTTCTTTTCTCTGCTTCTTCTCTACTCACTCACCCTGCCTCAGCCCTAGGTTTATATAGGGGAAGTTCTTCCCCTCCCAGGACTGGGCAGGAGGTGTGGCATGCATAGGATCCCTGACCAAGAGACCTCCCACCTGCTCTCAGACATAACATTGCTGTTACTGTGGAAAACCAGACCCCTGGGGTGCCACATTCCCCCCTAGTGAAATTTAGTACTCCGGGACTAAACATATTTTAGAAAACATAACAAGATATAACAATAACAATAAAGAAACACATAAAGGTGGTCACGGCATGTCCGTAACCGGGTGCAGTCTTTGAAGAAAGCAAGGTGTCCATTTCACCAAAACAGGGAGACGTAACCAGGTAGGGGGCTGTCCTGCCCCGAGTCCTTAACAGTCTTTAGTCCGTCCTGGGTTACGCTCCAACTATGTACAAAGGATTCCCGGTAAATCCACCAAGGACTCCTAAAAATAACTAGAAACACATAATTATACACAAGCAACAATAAACAGGTAACCACAAATAAAACAATTTATACACTTCAAATCCTCCAACGTGCGGGTAACTGGCCCCTAGTGGCCCTAGTGGACCTACGGAGCTGACTGTCTGGCCCTGAACTACAGGGTGTAGGAGCTGTTAAGGGTAAACTGGGCAGCGGTCTACGGGCCTATTGGCTCACTAGGGATATGGCAGGCTCACTGCAAGCAGAGGGTTGATCCTCCTGGTCTGCTGGTGTGGGGTCTTCTGCCTCCTGGACCGGCTGTTCTTCCAGCTCTACCTGTTGCTCCGTAGGTGCTTGGGATGCTGGTTGGAGGAAGGTGAGTACGGGTACCACAACTGCACCATTGACTTGAGTCCAAGACTGAGGGAAGTCTCCGAGCACAGTACTAACCATATCTTCCCTTTCCTCTACGGGTCGATGGTCTTCTTGTTCCTCTTCAGGGTTCCGTAGCTGTTCAGGACACTTCTTCAGGTGATCCCGGGATACAATGGCTGTGGTCTCCCCTCCGTCTTTACTGATGGTACAGACCTTCGGGTTGTCGTGGCTTGAGGGCAGTACGGTGTACGGGTCCTTCTCCCACTGGTCGTCCAACTTGTGGAGCCGTCTTTTTCTCTTCAAGACCTGCTCTCCGGGTACCAGGGGAACAGCGGGAGCATACTGGTTGTAACTTTTCTCTTGTCTTTCCCTAGCCTGACAGAGACTTCGCTCCACGCTCTCCTGTACTCTCCGGTACTGCTGCTGCCTCTCTGTGTCCCAGTCTGCTTCTGGTGAAGTGTCCTCGGGTGTCAGGACTCCCATTTCCAGGTCAACAGGTAACTTACCAGGTCTCGCCCTCATTAGGTAAGCCGGGGTACAGTTGGTGGAACCTACCGGGATGTGGTTGTATAGGTCCACCAGATCGGGCAGCTTCTCAGGCCACAGACTGCGTTCTTCCAGGGGCAACGTTTTCAGAAGATCCATTACCACCTGGTTCATTTTCTCACAAAGTCCATTAGTTTGCGGATGATAGGGTGTCGTCCTTATCTTCCGGCAGCCATACAGAGTGCAGAATTCTTGGAAGACCTCCGCTTCAAAGGCAGGTCCCTGGTCTGTCAACACTTGGTCCGGGTACCCGTGTGGACGGCAGAAATGCTGCTGGAAGGCTCTAGCTGCTGTTCGAGCTGTTAAGTCCTTGACGGGGACGACAACCAAGAACCGGGAGTAGTGATCCACGATGGTTAGTGCGTAGACGTAGCCACTTCTGCTTGGGGTCAGTTTTACATGATCCAAGGCTACCAGTTCCAACGGCTGCCGGGTGACGATGGACTGCAGGGGAGTCTTCTGGCTGGCACGATCCTTCCTTCTTAGGTTGCACGGGCCACAGTCTCTGCACCACCTCTCGATGGTTCCCCTCATGCCTACCCAGTGGAACCACTCGCGCAGCAGGAACTCCAGCTTCTTCCATCCGAAGTGTCCAGCCCCGTCGTGGTATGCCTCCATCACCATGGCTGCGTCTCTTCGTGGCACCACTACTTGCCAGATTAGTTCATGCGTCCGGGAGTTAACCATTCTGCGGCACAACTTCCCCTTGTAAAGGAACAGTCGACTCTTCTCAGCCCACAGTTGCTTGGCTTCCTCCGGAGCGTCTGGGTCAAGGCGAGCCTCTGGCCGAGTCAGCATCTCCTTCACCAGTCGGACGGCAGGGTCACTGTCTTGCGTTTCCTCCCAGTTGTAGTGAGGCAAGGGGTTAAACGTAGCGGCTTGCTTACTCCTTACCCGGTGGGAATACTGGATAGTCCCATGCCGGTGGAACGCGGGGAGTTTGACTTCTTCCAGTCCCTCTGGATCTTCTCCTACGTCTGGTAGGTTTGGCATCCTGGACAGGGCGTCCGCGTTGATATTGGAGCGTCCTGCCCGGTATTTGATGGTGAACTCGTAGTTGGACAGGCGGGCCATCCATCTCTGCTCTAGGGCACCGAGTCTTGCCGTGTCCAGGTGTGTCAACGGGTTGTTATCCGTGTACACGACGAACCGGGAAGAAGCGAGGTAGTGCTTAAAGCGTTCGGTGACTGCCCACACCACTGCCAGGAACTCTAGCTTAAATGAGCTGTAGTTCTCAGGGTTTCTCTCAGTGGGTCGCAGTTTTCGGCTGGCGTAAGCGATTACTCGTTCTTTCCCCTGCTGGATCTGGGACAGCACGGCTCCTAGTCCGATGTTACTTGCGTCGGTGTAGAGGATAAAGGGCTGGCTGTAATCCGGGTACGCCAGGATTTCATCCCCCGTGAGGGCCATCTTCAGCTGGCGGAAGGACTCCTCTTCCAACTTCTCCCATCTGAAGGGCGGCTTCTGGTTCTTGGCCTTCCGGGACTGGCCTATCAGGAGGTCCTGCATAGGAGCTGCCTTTTTGGTGAAACCGGGGATGAACCTGCGGTAGTAGCCTACCAACCCGAGGAACTGCCGCACTTCCTTTACACTGGAGGGACTTGGCCATTCCTTAATTGCGGTGATCTTATCAGGGTCGGGAGCCACTCCGTCAGCGCTCACCACGTGTCCCAGGTACTGCACCTTTGGTTTCAGGAGGTGACACTTGGAGGGTTTCACCTTTAGGCCGTAGCTTGCCAGAGCTTCGAACACTTCCGCCAGGTGTTTCAGGTGGTCCTCATAAGTCTTAGAATATACGATGACATCGTCCAGGTACAACAGGACCGTCTCGAAGTTTCTATGGCCCAGACAGCACTCCATTAATCGTTGGAAGGTTCCTGGTGCGTTGCAGAGTCCGAACGGCATGCAGGTAAACTCGCTAAGTCCCATCGGGGTGGTGAATGCGGTCTTCTCCCGGTCCGCCTCTGCTACAGGAACATGCCAGTACCCACTAGTGAGATCCAAGGTAGAGAAGAAGTTAGCAGATCTTAAAGCAGCCAAAGACTCCTCTATCCTTGGTAAGGGGTACGCATCCTTGTGTGTGATACGGTTGATTTTCCGGTAATCTACACACATCCTCATGGTGTTGTCTTTCTTTTTGACTAAGACTAGTGGAGCTGCCCAGGGGCTACAGCTATCCCTGATCACCCCAGCCTCCTTCATGTCTCTAAGCATCCCCTTGGCGTGTTGGTAGTGTGTGTTATGCACACGCCCGGACTGACTGGCGTGTGCGGGTGTTGTGGTTCCACTGGACCATGAACCAGAGAGTGCCTGGAGGGGCGTGACTAAGTATCTGGCCGATCCGACCAAGATGGCACGACGGCATACGACGCCAGTGCACCAGGGAGAAACCGGGCAGAGGGACCAGGTGCTACTCCAGGTCAAACTCCGGACACGGGGGTTGACCCACACAGGGATTACTGGAACAGGCTGGTTAGGCTGGCGCACAGACTGGAGGGTATAGGCAGGCACGACTGGTATGCAGGCAGGCGGGTAAAGGCAAGCGCAGCTAGAGTGCAGACAGGGAGGCACTAGCAGGTAGGAACACAGGCGGGATAGGACCCAGTACACACTGGGACTCAGGAACAATACAGGCAGAGGGGTACAGGCAAGCACAGCTAGAGTGCAGACAGGGAGGCACTAGCAGGTAGGAACACAGGCGGGATAGGACCCAGTACACACTGGGACTCAGGAACAGGCAGGTTAGGCTGGCACAGACTGGTGGATGTAAGCAAACACGGCAGGTATGCAGATGGGTGGATACAGGCGAGTATGCAGGCAGGGAGGTACTGGCCGAAAGGACGGGCTGGAGCACAGAAAGGTTAAGACCCAGTACAGACTGGGTCACAGAACCGCAGATGCGGTAGACAAACACAGCAGAGAGGGAACGCCCGAAGCGGTGGGCAAGAACAGAGCAGGACGGGGCTGCAGGAGCAGCGAGCACAAGCAGGGCAGGACAGGACTGCCGGAGCAGCGGGCAGAACAGGACTGCCGGAGCAGCGGGCAGAAGCAGGGCAGGACAGGACTGCCGGAGCAGCGGGCAGAAGCAGGGCAGGACAGGACTGCCGGAGCAGCGGGCAGAAGCAGGGCAGGACAGGACTGCCGGAGCAGCGGGCAGAAGCAGGGCAGGACAGGACTGCCGGAGCAGCGGGCAGAAGCAGGGCAGGACAGGACTGCCGGAGCAGCGGGCAGAAGCAGGGCAAGACAGGGCTGCCGGAGCAGTGAGCAAAAAGGGTCAGAGCGGAGCAAGGCTGCCGGAGCAGTGAGCAAAAGGGTCAGAGCGGAGCAAGGCTGCGGAGCAGTGAGCAAGGAGTCAGAGCAGGCTAGAACCGCCGGAGCGGTAAGCAAAGGAGTCAGAGCAGACTAGAACCGCCGGAGCGGTGAGCAAAGGAGTCAGAGCAGACTAGAACCGCCGGAGCGGTGAGCAAAGGAGTCAGAGCAGGCTAGGCTGAGTAGGGGGGACAGGGCTCTGTTCACACGGAACAGACAGGAAGGGAAAGGCAGAGCCAGACACCCACAGGGTACTAGCAGAGAAGTAGCGAGTGGACCACAAACTCACAAACGGGAGTACAGAGACAACAAGCAGGAGTTAGGTACGAGTTCAGACTCTGCAGAAAAAGGAAGGGAACGGACATAGAGGCAAAACAGGTAAAGGATAGGAGAGAGTTCAGACTGGAACTGAGTGTACGGAGGAGACCGACACTGCAGCGGAATACAGGAGCGGGTCTGGGAATACGGCCCCCAGAGAGGCAGGACGAACAGGCAAGGAGCGTGTTCAGACAGGACAGACAAGATACAGGAGCGGGTCTAGGTAATCGGCCCCTAGAAGGCGGGAGGAACAGGCTAGGAGCGTGTTCAGACAGGTCAGACAAGATACAGGAACGGGTCTAGGTAATCAGCCCCTAGAAGGCAGGAGGAACAGGCTAGGAGCGTGTTCAGACAGGCCTGGAAATACAGCCTCCAGGATAGGCAGACAAGAGAACACAGAACGGGACCTGGCACCTTCAGAGTGCAAGCACACACTGAATGAAACACTATGCTCAGGCAGGAATAGATGGGAGCAGCTGAGCTATATACCAGGTGACAGACAGCAATAGGCTGAGGACGCACAAGGGGTGTGACCCACAGCAGGTACAAAAAGCAGGAAGTTCAGCGGGCGCCGCCCTTAAGCAGCAGAAACAGACACAAACAGACAGCATGGAGGGAAGCCAGAGAGACATTCTGGACTGGAGATCAAGTGCGCGCTCTTGCACAGTGGGAGATGGACCACCATGCAAGGACGCCGCCAGGTATGTTACAGTACCCCCCCCCCTTAAGCCCCCTCTTCTTCAGGCCTGCCAGAATCTTCCGCAGGGAATTAGAGGACCAGTCGTTCACTTCAAGGAGATCACTTCCACTGTCCACAGGAAAAACTGATCTCATCTGGTTAGCTAGGATGCTACCTCCTATCCAGCCATCCTCAGCAACAGACGAAACGGGTGGAGTACCAGGAACAGCACACAAGGAAGTCTCTCTCCACATATTTTCAGGTGGCACCCCAGAGGGTACAGGAGACAACTGGAAGTCCTTCACCGGGTTGGAGGGGGACAGAGACTTGGGGGTAATCTCTGCTTCGAGGTACATCTTGTCAAGCTCACAGGAAGAAATAGACGGGTTATCAGGTACATAATGAGGAAAAGTCACTGTCTCTTTGTTATCTGGTGGTACCCCGGAGGATTCAGGAAACAACTGGAGGTCCTCCGCCGGGTCAGAAGAGTGCAGAGGCTCAGAGAAAACATCTGCTTCAGAGTACACTAGGTCGGACTCACTGGACGAAGCAGGCGAGGTATCGGGTACCGAGTATAGGAAAGTCTCTGTCCATTCACCACCAGGTGGCACCCCGAAGGGTTCTGGAGACAACTGGCGGTCCTCCGCCTGGTCAGAAGGGTGTAGAGACTCACGGGTAACCTCTGCTTCAAAGTACACTAGGTTGGACTCACTGGACGAAGCGAGCGAGGTATCAGGTACAGAGTAAAGGAGAGTCTCTGTCCTTTCGCTACCAGGTAGCACCCCGAAGGGTTCTGGAGACAACTGGAGGTCCTCCGCCTGGTCGGAGGGGTGTAGAGACTCGGGAGTAACCTCTGCTTCGGAGTACACTAGGTTGGACTCACTGGACGAAGCGAGCGAGGTATCAGGTACAGAGTATAGGAGAGTCTCTGTCCTTTCGCTACCAGGTAGCACCCCGAAGGGTTCTGGAGACAACTGGAGGTCCTCCGCCTGGTCGGAGGGGTGTAGAGACTCGGGGGTAACTACCACTTTGGGGTACCGATTGTCAGGCTCACAGGACGAAGCGGACAAAGTATCGAGTACCGAGTGTAGAGAAGTCTCTCTCCATTTGTCATCGAGTGGTATCCCGGAGGATTCAGGAGGCAACAGGGGGTCCTCCGCCAGGTAGTAGAGGTGCACAGACTCAGAGGTAACCACAGCTTTGGAGCATCCTTGGACATGCACACCGGTTAAAGTGGGTGAAGCATCTGATGCCGGGTGCAGGAAGTTCTCCTGTGTGGAGTCTGGATGGGCAGAAGTCTCTTCGGGCAGGAGAACCGGAGCACTACCCACGCACATTACCCGTTGGGGCTTCTCCAGGATACAGGGAGATGAAGCTTCAGTAGGGACTTCAAGGTTGGGGTCAGGAGGTCTCAGGGAGGACAGACCCTGGCGTGACGGCTTGCCTCTACGTCTAGCACGTCTGGACTGCCTCTTGAGGTTGGGAGATGTATTCCGGAAAGCGTAGTCACCCTGTGAAGATTCTGGGTGGACAGTAGTCTCATTGGGCTGGAGGACTATTGCGCTACCCACACACATTACCCATCGGGGCTGCTCCGGGATATTGGGAGGTGAAGCTTCAGCAGGAGCCTCCGGGTTAGGATCATCGAAGACCATTAGAAAGGCCACCAGGAAGGCCATTAGGTCCAGGAGGATCGGATCCTGTGTTTCATATAGGGGGTTGATCCATTCCAAGGCATCACCCGCCAGGTAAGACATAATGAATGCCACCTTAACCCGATCGGTGGGAAAACATAGAGGGTAGAACTTGAAGTGTAGCATGCATTGCTCCACAAATGCACGACTTTGTCTTGGATCCCCATAGTAACGTGGCGGATCCGCAGGAACGAGAGCAGATAGATCCATCTGGACGGGTGCGTAATTCGCCTGGAACTCAGCTGAGAAAAAAAAAAATAAATAAATTTTATTTATTTATTTTTAATGCATGTATTCGCTGGAAAACTTCTCAGAGAGCGAAGGCCGTGGGGCTCAACGGGAACCATGGCCTGAGCATGCTGTTATGCACACGCCCGGACTGACTGGCGTGTGCGGGTGTTGTGGTTCCACTGGACCATGAACCGGAGAGTGCCTGGAGGGGCGTGACTAAGTATCTGGCCGATCCGACCAAGATGGCACGACGGCATACGACGCCAGTGCACCAGGGAGAAACCGGGCAGAGGGACCAGGTGCTACTCCAGGTCAAACTCCGGACACGGGGGTTGACCCACACAGGGATTACTGGAACAGGCTGGTTAGGCTGGCGCACAGACTGGAGGGTATAGGCAGGCACGACTGGTATGCAGGCAGGCGGGTAAAGGCAAGCGCAGCTAGAGTGCAGACAGGGAGGCACTAGCAGGTAGGAACACAGGCGGGATAGGACCCAGTACACACTGGGACTCAGGAACAATACAGGCAGAGGGGTACAGGCAAGCACAGCTAGAGTGCAGACAGGGAGGCACTAGCAGGTAGGAACACAGGCGGGATAGGACCCAGTACACACTGGGACTCAGGAACAGGCAGGTTAGGCTGGCACAGACTGGTGGATGTAAGCAAACACGGCAGGTATGCAGATGGGTGGATACAGGCGAGTATGCAGGCAGGGAGGTACTGGCCGAAAGGACGGGCTGGAGCACAGAAAGGTTAAGACCTAGTACAGACTGGGTCACAGAACCGCAGATGCGGTAGACAAACACAGCAGAGAGGGAACGCCCGAAGCGGTGGGCAAGAACAGAGCAGGACGGGGCTGCAGGAGCAGCGAGCACAAGCAGGGCAGGACAGGACTGCCGGAGCAGCGGGCAGAACAGGACTGCCGGAGCAGCGGGCAGAAGCAGGGCAGGACAGGACTGCCGGAGCAGCGGGCAGAAGCAGGGCAGGACAGGACTGCCGGAGCAGCGGGCAGAAGCAGGGCAGGACAGGACTGCCGGAGCAGCGGGCAGAAGCAGGGCAGGACAGGACTGCCGGAGCAGCGGGCAGAAGCAGGGCAGGACAGGACTGCCGGAGCAGCGGGCAGAAGCAGGGCAGGACAGGGCTGCCGGAGCAGTGAGCAAAAAGGGTCAGAGCGGAGCAAGGCTGCCGGAGCAGTGAGCAAAAGGGTCAGAGCGGAGCAAGGCTGCGGAGCAGTGAGCAAGGAGTCAGAGCAGGCTAGAACCGCCGGAGCGGTAAGCAAAGGAGTCAGAGCAGACTAGAACCGCCGGAGCGGTGAGCAAAGGAGTCAGAGCAGACTAGAACCGCCGGAGCGGTGAGCAAAGGAGTCAGAGCAGGCTAGGCTGAGTAGGGGGGACAGGGCTCTGTTCACACGGAACAGACAGGAAGGGAAAGGCAGAGCCAGACACCCACAGGGTACTAGCAGAGAAGTAGCGAGTGGACCACAAACTCACAAACGGGAGTACAGAGACAACAAGCAGGAGTTAGGTACGAGTTCAGACTCTGCAGAAAAAGGAAGGGAACGAACATAGAGGCAAAACAGGTAAAGGATAGGAGAGAGTTCAGACTGGAACTGAGTGTACGGAGGAGACCGACACTGCAGCGGAATACAGGAGCGGGTCTGGGAATACGGCCCCCAGAGAGGCAGGACGAACAGGCAAGGAGCGTGTTCAGACAGGACAGACAAGATACAGGAGCGGGTCTAGGTAATCGGCCCCTAGAAGGCGGGAGGAACAGGCTAGGAGCGTGTTCAGACAGGTCAGACAAGATACAGGAACGGGTCTAGGTAATCAGCCCCTAGAAGGCAGGAGGAACAGGCTAGGAGCGTGTTCAGACAGGCCTGGAAATACAGCCTCCAGGATAGGCAGACAAGAGAACACAGAACGGGACCTGGCACCTTCAGAGTGCAAGCACACACTGAATGAAACACTATGCTCAGGCAGGAATAGATGGGAGCAGCTGAGCTATATACCAGGTGACAGACAGCAATAGGCTGAGGACGCACAAGGGGTGTGACCCACAGCAGGTATAAAAAGCAGGAACTTCAGCGGGCGCCGCCCTTAAGCAGCAGAAACAGACACAAACAGACAGCATGGAGGGAAGCCAGAGAGACATTCTGGACTGGAGATCAAGTGCGCGCTCTTGCACAGTGGGAGATGGACCACCATGCAAGGACGCCGCCAGGTATGTTACAGTGTGCAGGGGGTACGGGTCGATACCTCTCTTTTATGGGAGGATGGTCTCCCGTGGGGATGTGGTGTTCTACCCCCTTGACTCGCCCGAAGTCTAACGGGTGTTTACTAAACACTCTCTCGTACTCTTGAACCACCCGATAGACTCCCTGTTTCTGATGTGAGGGAGTGGAGTCAGTACCCAAATGTAGTTGCTGACACCAGTCCTCCATTGTTTTCTTAGAGCCGTTACCTTCCTCCGGGTGAGATGGAGGCAAGGGTTCCACAGATTGTATAGCATTTTGGTTAATGGTATAGAATTTGGCTAGCGTGGCATACCGGGGCAGGTACACTTCCCTCTTCCCGATATTGATTATGCGAATGGGCACCCTCCCATGGCGTACATTAACCACCCCCCGTGCTGTCAAGATGGTGGGCCTACTGTCTGAGTAAACTGGTTCTACCATTGCCTGGTAATCTCTACCTCTCAGACCAATAGCTGCCCGGCACCAAATCATCATTTCACTTTTTGGGGGCATGGCAATAGGGAAAGGGTCACACATTCTCACGCTACCAATCTCACCGACGGAGAGTTCCACCTGTTGCCGTCGCATCAGTGCCCGGATCTCTTTTTGGAGCACTCGCTGCTCGCCGGAGCTGGCGTTCTTGGCAACCTGCTGTAAAAGGAAAATCACCTCTGCAAGACAATTTTCAATTACATTAGTTCCTAGAGTTATCTTTGGGTGACTCTCGTGTTTGTCAATGTCTACAATGATCAGTCCCTGTGCTGCCAGTTCAACTCTACCAATTTTAATGGTCACCTCTTTAAATCCGATCTGTGGCACGGGCTGACCATTGCTGGCGATGATACTCAAGTCGTCGTCAGGGTAGCGGGTAATATCCGAGTCATTCCAGTACTGCTTGAAGAGCACGTACGGGATGGTGGTGACCTGTGACCCGGTGTCCAGTAGGGCACTCATAGGAATGCCATCCAGTACCACAGGCAAGACTGGACGTCCTCCCACATATTTGTCGCGCCAGTTCGATGGGCCTGATGATCTTTTTCCTAGGGGTTGGCCCTCTACCCTAGGTTGTGCCAGTTTAAAGGACAGTACCTTGCCATATGTCCGGGTTGATTACAGCGGCGGCAGATGGGTCGTCCGTCCTCGTTGTGTCGGTCGCTGGGTCTTCCTCTGGCCGGTGGGGTCCTCCTTGGTCGACGCCACGGGATGTCCTCCGGTCCGGATGCCAGCTGGATCTTCCCTGGAGTGGAAACCTGTAAAGACTGCACAGTTCGGGTTAGCGCAGCAACGCTTTTAGCTAGCTCTTGGACCTGATGGTGCAGGTCTGGAGCCGAGTCATTGTTCAAAGCCTGCGCATCAGCTCCCACAGGCCCTGCCGACAAGGGCGCCGCCTCCTGGTGGTAGGTGGTAGTGGGGCGTCTGTGGGTCACAACGCCACCTGGTGCCGGTTCTCGGAGCACCCGGATGGCTCTGTCCTTGAACTGTGCAAATCCCAGATGAGGGTCCTGTAAGGCCATTGCCCGCAACTGGGTTCGGTGGGCATTGCAATATAAACCCTCTATAAATTGTTCAGTTAACAGCCTGTTCTCGTCTCCCACGCCGACAGGGTCGGTCTGCTTAATGGCTCTCAGGGCCTCTTGTAGGTTCAGGGCATAGTCCCTTATACTCTCATGTGCCCGCTGTTTGCACCCGTAGAATCTAAGCTTGATCTCGGCTGAGGTGCGGGTATCAAAGGTGTCCCTCAGCCGGGTTAGTATCCCTGCGACAGTCCTCCCCCCAGGTGGCCAGGACTTTACCTCCCTTTGGGCTGCCCCGGTTAATTGGGCCACCAGGATGCTTACTTTTTGCTCTTCTGTGAGGGGGTACACCTGGAAGAGGCTATCCAGTTTTTCTCTAAAGTCCTGCAGGGTGTGACTCCCCTGAGTACTGGGGTAGCCAGGCTGCCCCCGGGATATAGGGCATGGTGAAAGGCATGACCGCAACAGCGGTGGCACTGGCGGGGGTTGGAGCGGTGAAGCTCTCCTCCGTATCCGACATCCTTCTCCCCCCTAGTGGACCGTGGCCTACCTTGCGATGATCCTCTTCCGTAGGCCGCGGCTCCGCAGTGGATCGTCAGGGTTGAGGACCTTCCGTCGCGCTCCTGTGACGTCGGCGTCTGCTGGGCTCCTTCCAGGACCTTACGCAACGTCCGGACGTGAGGCGGGGCTTCAGTTCTCGCGTGTTTTCGGAGTCCACGCCCCTCTTCTTCCCGCGCGGCGTCCTCAAGATGGCGTCCAATGGCGGGAAAACTCCACGGATGGCGGGAAGAAGGCCGAAGATGGCGCCGGATGGCGGGAAAACTCCACCGATGGCGGGAAGAAAGCGGAAGATGGCGCCGGATGGCGGGAATCTTCACCACGGGTAACTTTTCACAGTCTTTTTCAGGCACGCAGTACTTGGTGGTTGCGGGCACGAAATCCTGCCGACTACGCCAAAAGTTGACGCCCCTGGGCCTGTGTCGCGCTGCGTTGCGCACGCGGGAGCTTACCCGGAGCCGGATCTGTTGAGGGTTGTAGTCTCGTGGCGGTGATCCGGTCCGTGCCCAGGGAGTCAGACTAAGTGGCGCTGTTTTAGCGGTAGATGTTGGACGACTACGCCACCCGTTGAGTGCAGCCAGGGAGCTGCTGCTGCAGGGCAGACCGCTGAGGCCGGTGGTAGGATTGTGCAGCGTGATAGTATAACCCCCAACGGGAGGGGTATGGCCTCAGGGCAGCCGACGTGGATGATGGGGGTAGCAGGAACCACTCGGAGACGGTACTGTGTAGTTCAGGGTCTTTACTGGTGACAAAGATAGACCCTCCCGGAGTACTGGCTAGCGATTGGGGCCTGGTCAGTCCTTGAGCAGATGGGATCTCCCCTGGCCAGGCGGAATTGTAGGCCTCCCAAACTAATGATACTCTTCTGGCTACCTTGCTAGAGGCGGGTATAAGTAGCCCACGTCCCTGAGTGTACTGTGTGGTGCTCACCCGTATGGCCGGTGACCGGGGCCTTCGGGTTTCTGGGCCAGAGGACCTGCAATCCCCTGCCGGTCGGTTTCTGCTGCTGGATAGGAGTTAGTCCCCACAGCCTCGGACTCCGGGTCCGGTGATAACTTCTCAGTCAGGGCGAGCTCTGCAGCTGCCAGCCCCTGACTCCTTGTAACACTGCTCCCACAGAGCCCCTGTTGTTTCTTCCTATATTTGCTTCTTTTCTCTGCTTCTTCTCTACTCACTCACCCTGCCTCAGCCCTAGGTTTATATAGGGGAAGTTCTTCCCCTCCCAGGACTGGGCAGGAGGTGTGGCATGCATAGGATCCCTGACCAAGAGACCTCCCACCTGCTCTCAGACATAACATTGCTGTTACTGTGGAAAACCAGACCCCTGGGGTGCCACACAATGACCGATGCAGGTCGGGAGGCAACTTAACCTGCACCATGGACAGGAGATTGGCGTGCACGCACAACAGCAGAACATGCAGTGGTGTCACCTGCAGACTCTGTTTCCGGACCCTGGCGTTTGGCCCAACTAGTCGTATGCTTTGCTGTCATGTGCCTGAGCATGCTGGTGGTGGTCAGGCTGGTAGTTTTGCTGCCCTGTTGATGCTGGCATGGCAGATATTGCAAATGGCCATTTTGGGGTTATCTGGAAAGTCTTTAAAAAAGAGCCAGACTCTGGAAAACCTAACAGTTGGACTGGCAACTTCCCTCGTGTTGGTGTTCCGGGGAGCAGTTGCCCACCTTGTGTTTGTGGCCACCACACTGCTTCTTCCTGCCTGTTGTGGTGCTGTGCCTCACTCTCCCTCTGTGCTGCTGTCCTCACTATGCATGTAGCGTTGCCAGGTTGGGTCAGTGACTTCATCGTCTACCACCTCTTCTTCCAATTCCGCACCCAGGGCCTGGACCCACCTCATCACTAGTGACCATCTTATTGTGTGGGGTTTGTGGGGCCATTATGCTGTGTTCGTGGCGGAATGTGGGAACATCATTCTGTGTTGGGCTTTTTTTGTGGCATCATACTCTATGGAAACCATGGAAGGGTATCATAGTGGGCGAGAACACTAAGGGGCTTCAGTAGAGGACAAATAACTGTGTAAGTTCTGCAATATATATTCCTCCCCCTGTCTTAAAGGGGCTGTCCGGTCCAAACTGATAAGTCTGCAGTCATTCTATGTGACTGCATACATATGAATCCCCCAGCGCAGGGATTCACCGGTTTCTAACCTGGGACAGGAGGATATGCACAGTACAGACCAAAAGTTTGGACACACCTTCTCATTTAAAGATTTTTCTGTATTTTCATGAGTACATTCACACTGAAGGCATCAAAACTATGAATTAACACATGTGGAATTATATAGTTAACAAAAAAGTGTGAAACAACTGAAAATATGTCTTATATTCTAGGTTCTTCAAAGTAGCCACCTTTTGCTTTGACGACTGCTTTGCACATTCTTGGCATTCTCTTGATGAGCTTCAAGAGGTAATCACCGGAAATGGTTTTCACTTCACAGGTGTGCCCTGTCAGGTTTAACAAGTGGGATTTCTTGCCTTATAAATGGGGTTGGGACCATCAGTTGTGTTGTGCAGAAGTCTGGTTTTTCTTTACTTACTTTTTCTTTACTTAGCTGCTTTTTTCTTGCCAAAATACAAATTCTAACAGTCTATTCAGTAGGACTATCAGCTGTGTAGCCACCAGACTTCTGCACAACACAACTGATGGTCCCAACCCCATTTATAAGGCAAGAAATCCCACTTGTTAAACCTGACAGGGCACACCTGTGAAGTGAAAACCATTTCCGGTGACTACCTCTTGAAGCTCATCAAGAGAATGCCAAGAGTGTGCAAAGCAGTCATGAAAGCAAAAGGTGGCTACTTTGAAGAACCTAGAATATAAGACATATTTTCAGTTGTTTCACACTTTTTTGTTAACTATATAATTCCACATGTGTTGATTCATAGTTTTGATGCCTTCAGTGTGAATGTACTCATGAAAATACAGAAAAATCTTTAAATGAGAAGGTGTGTTCAAACTTTTGGCCTGTACTGTATAAGTTATACATACTCCAGGCCATACACTTGTATTGAGGCGAGGCCACGCCCCGTCTATCGACGCTGCCAACCATAGGTTGTAGCCTCGGCTCAATACCGGGAGTTCGGCTCATGCCGAGAGTATGTATAATGCATACATACCCTCCGGTCCCGGGTCAGAAACTGGCGAATCCCCTTCAGCGCACAGTGCCTGCGCTGGGTGGATACATAAGTCTGCAATAAACAGAGTGACTGCAGACTTATCGGTTTAGACCGGACAATCCCTTTAAAGTTGGGAAGTATGCCCCTCTGTGACTGAGGCTATGTGCAGTGATAGAACTTTTGAAAAGGGGTCCTGTAATTTCTATGTGTGCCTCTGCTCAGGGGCATTATTATAAGGAGGCAAAATGGGGAATCATTATCTTTATAGGGAGAGCACAGGAGGCATTATTATTATTATTATTATTATAAGAATGCATTGGTGTGTTTGTATTATAAGTAGGTTTGGGGTAATTATTATAAATGGTCAAGGGCAATTATACGCAGGCACAGGAGACATTATTACTATAGGGTGTTATATAACTGTAAGGAGGCACAGGGGAGTATTATTACTATGAAGAAATACTGAGGGAACATTATTATGTGTGGGCACAAAAGGGGGGTAATATGGGGCATAGAGGGGGCATTATTACTGTCTATGACACTGCTAATAACACTATATGGTTTGTGTAGAGGTGGGAGAATGTGTGGAGAGGGCTGGAGAAGCAGTAAATCCAGGATGTTTCTTGTGACATTTTGCAGGGAAGAGTTATAGATGGAAGAAGTTGTCACAACGGTCTGAGCTGAATAAAAAGGAAAAGGTAAATTCTACTAGTGTAGAATTGTGATTACTAATATGTGGTCATCGTATCATGGTAATATAAGTCCTAGTACTGTGGTTTTGATTAATGATTAATATTGCTGTATTATCACCACTGTATATATGGTGATATTTGTTTGTTATATTGCAATATCACTATAATTATTAAATCTTATATAGTGGTATTATTGGAAATATAGGTAGTACTCTTGATTTCCTGCCGGCAGGGTACTATAAGTTAATAGAGACCCCGATCTGGGGAAAGGGACAAGTACAGCATAGGCCTGTGTGCTTTGAAATGCCAGAGCTGAATTTTTGTCTTAGTCTGTCCCTGGCTGTAACCCTTCACATTTTAGAGTTCCAGCAGAGGGAGGATTTAGGTCTGATGAACTGTGAGCACTGCAGCCCATCAACGGCCAATAATTGTCTGCAGCGCTCACGTGACAAACAGCGTTACGAAATCAGTGTAGTACACAGCGCTCAGAGCAGAAGAGTGGCGCTGGTATGGGAGGTAAATATACTTATTGTTATCCGATTAATATAAAGTGGCTCTATCAGTGGTCGTCTAGCAGTCCTAAAAATTTGGACCACGAACAGGCTTATTGCAAGACACTCCGCTTACCAGATCCCAGGGGTTGTCTTTCACTGTTTAACGCCTGTACAGGAATCTGAACTTACACAGGGGCCACTGGACTGATGCCACGGAGTTAGCTGCTGGCCGGTGGTGCAGGCTGACAGAAGAGTTCAGTTCCTCTAGTACCAAGCTGTGCTGATCGTGCAAGTGCGGTGCTGGGCTCCACTTCCACTGGGTTCAAATCCTGCAACCAGACGAATGCCACTCTCATCGCAGGTCAATCAAAGGAATGATTTGCGTCTGGTTGTTCTGGGGGGCGGCTGCCATTTTCATTTGCTGGTGTGTTAGTGTCTGAGCACAGCACTTACACACTGCAAACACGGCAGCCCCTGGGTACATGAGACTGCGGCCGGTGTCCCACCACACTGGGCATGCCACCTGGGCTCCATGGAAGGAATACTTTGTCATCACTGACTTGTATATGTTTTTCAAAGGTTTAACATTTTGTGTTGATATTTTTCTACAGAAATATTTATATACTTTGTCATTGTAACCTGTATATATTTCAAAGGGTTAACCTTTTTTAGGCCCCATAGGCTATTCCTTTTTCCTTCTCCTTCCCTCCCTCTCCCTTTTCTCCAGGGCTATTAGATATAAATTCCTCATTCTCTTGGACATGCTTTTTCAGGACTAAGAGCTAATAGCTCGAAACGCGTAGACCCGGTGTCTTTTCTTCCCTTCATGTAGTTTTAATTCTACCCCTGGTTTTTAATGTATCAAATGTGATGTTTTAATTTATACCCTTTTGGATTTTTCCTGAGGTTGCTGGATTTTTTTTCCGTCATCCTTCTGTGGCACCCCAGGGGTCTGGTTGCCACAGTAATAGAAATATTATGTCTGAGAGCAAGTGGGAGGTTTCTCTGGTCAGGAGCCTTAAGCATGCAACACTGCCCGCCCAGACCTGGGAGGGGAGGAATCTGCCCTTATAAACTGGGTCTGGGGTGGGATTAGGGGAGTCAGAGTCTGGGAGTCAGAGCCTGGAGAGGGAAAGTGACAGCAGGAGCTCTGTAGGAGCAGGAGTGAGTGCCAGGGGCTGGAAGCTAGATAGCTCGCCTTGGCTGAAGACACTAAACCCGGACACGGAGTCCGAGGCTGTGGGGACATCCAGGTCTAGCAGCAGAATCCAACTGGCAGGGGATTCCATGTCCTCTGGCCAGAGAAGCCCGGAGGCACGGTCACAAGTGTAGCACCCCGAGGGCTCGGCTGCTACAGGGGTATTGCACCTCAAACCAGAGGTGTGATATTCCTCTCCCAGGTAAGGATGGAGTGTGGACCAGGACTCGTTAGGCTGCATGCACCACACACACCCCATTTCCGAGGAACAGGTCAACGGTGCTCCCACGAGACAGGAGTGCAGGCACGACAGCATCAGTCCCTGTCTGGAGTGGGGAGGGGAAGGAAAACCCAGTGGTGTAGGAGCTGATAGGGGTGGGTCTCTGAGCATAGGTAGGAGCCCATTGGTTGCTAGTCACCTGGGCTCACACATAGAGGGAGGTATATAAGGTGGGCACCATCTTAGATCAGTGTGTAGTCTGAAGAGAAGTGACAGGGAGCAGAGCTGCTGCATGGGCTCTGCTCCACGGGCAGGCCTTGTCAGGAGGCCGGAGCCTGAGAGAGAGAGAGAGAAGAAAGAACAGAAAGGAGAGTAAGAAAGAAAACAAGGAACAGGAGCACAGAGAAAGGCCCAGAGACACGAGGACAGAGGGAACCCTAAGGACCCAGGAGACTGCGGGTGACGGGTTGGCAGAACAGGGTACCGGAACCCAAATTGGTGGAGGCAACAAATTCCTCAGCCAAAGACCGGAGGTTGTTACCACATCTTGGTGCGACCCCTCACTACATCCACCAGGAAGGCATATGTAGCACCCTGAGGATTCGGCTGCTACAGGGGTATTGCACCTCAACCCAGAGGTGTGATATTCCACTCCCGGATAAGGATGGAGAGTGGAACTGAGCTCGGTAGGCTGCATGCACTACACACATCCCATTTCCGGGGAACAGGCCGACGGTACTCCCACTTAGAAATGTGCAGGTACGACCGAGTCTGTTCCTGGCTGGAGTGGGAGGGGGGTGGTACATCCCATGTAGTGTAGGGGCAGATAGGGGGAGCAGCCTGGGTAAAGTTAGGAGCTCATTGGGTGCTGGTCACCTGAGCTCACACATAGAGGGTGTATATAAGGTGGGCACCAACTAAGATCAGGGTCAGATGCAGAGGATCAGATGCAGAGAGGATCAGCTGCAGAGAACAAGTCAGGAGAGGAGAGAAGAAAGACCAAGACCCAGAGTGAGAGAGGAGAAAAGAGAGAGACCCAGAGCACAGAAGAGAAGGACTCTGAGATCCCAACTAAAAGCACCGGGTGAAGAGTCGGCATCAGGGTACCGGAACCCAAGCTGGTGGGGGTAAAAACATTCCCCAGCCAGAGACCGGAGACCGTGGGCAGCGTCTGCCACGGTCACCCATCACATCCACCCCGAAGGCACACCACATGAAGGGTCAGGGAACCCAGGGCCAAGGGTGTCCCAACAGAAGGCCCGAGGGAGCTGGACCTAGGTGGATTACTGGTGGGGACGGCCAGAGTACGGGACAGAAAGAGAGCTCAGGGCCACGCTCCGGACTTGTTTGGGGGTTGGCTGGATCCAGGACCTGGTGGACGCAGCACGGCTCGGGTGGTCACTAGCAGCTGGAGTGACCAGTACAACATCTGCAGTAAGTAAACACCCTTAACTGCACAACCCGACTCTGTCTTCACTGCCGTCTGCACTACACCACCACAACCCCCATCCTCTGCGCCTGTCCCCTCTGAGGCTATACCCCTCCCGTTGGGGGTTATCCCACCAAGCTGCGCATCCACCATCAGCCTCAGCGGAACCTGCTGCAGCGGCGGCCCCAGTGACCGCATCACAACGGGTGGCGTAGTCGACACAAAAGAACTCTTAATAACATCTGTAGGACTGCCACATAACACTGAGCTTGACGCCCTGGGCACGGGGCCGGGTCACAGCCGCTCGGAGACTACAACCCCCCATCTGATCCGGTGCCGGGTATTCCCCCCCAAAAAAAGGAATATGTCCCAGGGGGCGCGTCAACTTTGGCGTAGTCGGCAGGATTACGTGCCCGCAACACCCGGGTACTGCGTGCCTGAAGAAAAGTGCAAGTTTACCTCAGAAAGAAGTCTCCCGCCGGTTCCGGAGGGTCCACGCCATCGGACTCCATCACAGATCGATTCCCGCCGATTGTCCGCCATTTCCAGCTTGTTCCCGCCATCTGCAGAGTTTCCCGCCACTGGGCGACGCTTCCCGCCAAATCCGAAGATTTCCCGCCTTGGAAGAGCAGCGGACGCCATTATGGGCGTGCCAAAGGAGGGCAAGAGGCCGCCTCCCATCGTGGGCCGGGACAGAAAATGGCGCCAAAAGTGGAAACCGCCCCCACCAACAGAGACTGTGATGCTAGAGGTGTCTGTCAGCGTGAAAGAACAGCCCCTGGAGCTGACAGTCACCGAGTTGCCCCGGGACCGCCCTCGAAGTGGGAGGAGACGAAAGAAAAGAGCAAAGATGGGTGCCGCCTGGAGCAGTCTGGAGCGAGCGCACCCGGAGGCAGGAAGCCTGGAGAAGAGTAGCAGAGAAGCTCACCCGGAGATGTCCAGAGAGCAGAGCAGCACCGGCCCGCTGGCCAGGAGCCTGCTGGAAGAAGAGCAGAGCAGCACCGACCCGTTGGTCAGGAGCCTGCTGGACACCACGACCCCACTAGGCCTAGTGGAGGTCCTTGCACAGCTCCCCCGAGACCGGGAGTGTGCACAGACTGCCCTGGAGGGCCTCGCACGGAGGATGGCCCGGGTACAGCGCGAGATATTGGCGGAATGGAGCCGGGAGATGGCCCAGCAAGCTGAAACCAAGACCTGGAGCACGCCAGCCAAGATGAGGAGACAGACCGCCTCTGAGGATGGCGCGGGAGGACCAAAGGCCGGAGACGGCGCCGAGGAGGGAGCCGAACGCATGGAGGCAGGTAAAGGGGACGCCTATACCCCAAGCCGTGACACCGCTTACCTGCCCCAGCTCCCCGTCGCAGAGCCCGAAAGTCCCCCTGCTGTGCCCGAAAACGCCATGTCACCGACGCAGACTAGGCCCCAACCGGAAGCCGCCGCCGCGACCCCTGTGACGTCACACGCCTCGACCCCGAGCGTGACCAAGCAGGAAGTGCCACCAGCCTGGTCGCAAGGCCTAGTACCCCCGGGCGCCGCATCACCAACAGCGCCCCCTACCTCCGCGGAGCCTCCGGCCTGGTCGCAAGGCCAGGTAGCCCAGGGTGCCGCCGTCCTAACGGTGCCCTTCACCTTCCAGGTGCCCCAGGCCTGGCCGCAAGGCCTGGGCAACCCGGGCGCCACCACCACCGCGCCCGCACCCGTAAAACCAAGGGTGCCGCGTCTGGGAGAGGACTTGTTTGCCCAGCACACGTGGCCGGACGGGCAGCCTTTCATCTGGCCCCAGAAGTATTACGAACTGGAGCACCAGAGGAGGGTTGGGGCCATGTGTGCGCCCCTGATTCCGGCTCCGAAGCCCGTAATAAGGATCTCGCCCCCGCTAGCGGAAGCACAGTTTGAGTGGGACCCCACCGGAGAAGATCTAATGGGGTTCACTCAGGAAACCAGGGCAGCTGCAGCGGAGCGTGCTGAGTGCTGCCGCCAACAGCTTGAGGAGTTTGCGAGGGAGCGGAGAGAGAGGCGGGTCCGGGAACAGCAAGCTCAAGTAAGGAGCGCGGAGCAGAAGAGGCGGACCAGGAGGGACCCCCGTGCAGCGCACTGTCCCCGCACCATCGGGACAGTGATCAAGTTCAACCAGCAGCATGGGTGGGGCTTCATCAGAGACAACAACACCCCCGGCGACGTCTTTGTCACGCGCAGAGACGTGGAGTCCCATCTGCCGGAGTGGCACAGAGGTCGTGACCTCTACATCGGAGACGAGGTCACCTTCACCCGGCACAAGTGTGCCAAAGGACCTTACGCCCTCCACGTACACCGCCTGACGGAGGAGGAGTTGCGGTGCGAGGAGGAGGAGCAAGAGGACCCGGACGGGTCTGAAGTTACCAACAGCTACAAGCAAAGAGCAGGAGGAAGACGCCGTTGAGTGCGGCAGGGCAGGTGCTGTAAATAAGTTACCCGATCGGGGTATAAAGAAACTGAAACTGTTGTTGCTAATATAGTCCCCGTTGGGACCAGCTGATGTGAACTGTTCACCCGTTTCCCCTTAATCCCACAGGCTGAGGACTGTGAGCGGCCATTCCCTTTCCCTCCTTACCTGGCCGAGGACTGAGAGCGGCCATATCCCCTGTATATAGTTGCGCGTCCTAAAGCGCCCCCTACCGGTTTTAGAGAAAACCAGTTTTTCTAAGAGACCGTCGCATTTTTCCCGGACACACGTTGCACAGTGTCCGGAGGAGGAGGAACCTGAAACAAGAGACGACGAGAATGTTTATATGAAAAGTTTTATATATATAATGTTTTATATGTTTTATTATGTTTATATGAAAATTTTGTATGTTTTGGTGTTTTTGTCCTTACAGCCCGAGGACGTGCTGTGATTTACCAGGGGGGAATGTAGCACCCTGAGGATTCGGCTGCTACAGGGGTATTGCACCTCAACCCAGAGGTGTGATATTCCACTCCCGGATAAGGATGGAGAGTGGAACTGAGCTCGGTAGGCTGCATGCACTACACACATCCCATTTCCGGGGAACAGGCCGACGGTACTCCCACTTAGAAATGTGCAGGTACGACCGAGTCTGTTCCTGGCTGGAGTGGGAGGGGGGTGGTACATCCCATGTAGTGTAGGGGCAGATAGGGGGAGCAGCCTGGGTAAAGTTAGGAGCTCATTGGGTGCTGGTCACCTGAGCTCACACATAGAGGGTGTATATAAGGTGGGCACCAACTAAGATCAGGGTCAGATGCAGAGGATCAGATGCAGAGAGGATCAGCTGCAGAGAACAAGTCAGGAGAGGAGAGAAGAAAGACCAAGACCCAGAGTGAGAGAGGAGAAAAGAGAGAGACCCAGAGCACAGAAGAGAAGGACTCTGAGATCCCAACTAAAAGCACCGGGTGAAGAGTCGGCATCAGGGTACCGGAACCCAAGCTGGTGGGGGTAAAAACATTCCCCAGCCAGAGACCGGAGACCGTGGGCAGCGTCTGCCACGGTCACCCATCACATCCACCCCGAAGGCACACCACATGAAGGGTCAGGGAACCCAGGGCCAAGGGTGTCCCAACAGAAGGCCCGAGGGAGCTGGACCTAGGTGGATTACTGGTGGGGACGGCCAGAGTACGGGACAGAAAGAGAGCTCAGGGCCACGCTCCGGACTTGTTTGGGGGTTGGCTGGATCCAGGACCTGATGGACGCAGCACGGCTCGGGTGGTCACTAGCAGCTGGAGTGACCAGTACAACATCTGCAGTAAGTAAACACCCTTAACTGCACAACCCGACTCTGTCTTCACTGCCGTCTGCACTACACCACCACAACCCCCATCCTCTGCGCCTGTCCCCTCTGAGGCTATACCCCTCCCATTGGGGGTTATCCCACCAAGCTGCGCATCCACCATCAGCCTCAGCGGAACCTGCTGCAGCGGCGGCCCCAGTGACCGCATCACAACGGGTGGCGTAGTCGACACAAAAGAACTCTTAATAACATCTGTAGGACTGCCACATAACACTGAGCTTGACGCCCTGGGCACGGGGCCGGGTCACAGCCGCTCGGAGACTACAACCCCCCATCTGATCCGGTGCCGGGTATTCCCCCCCAAAAAAAGGAATATGTCCCAGGGGGCGCGTCACATACCATATAGGGTCAGGGAGACCGGAGATAGGTTTCGCCAATAGAAGGCCCGAGGGAGCTGTACAAAGGTGGGTCACTGGTGGGGACGGCCAGAGAAAGGAAAGGAAGGGAGCCCTGTGCCACGCTCTGGAATTACCTGGGAGTTGGTCGAGCCCCTTGCCTGGTGGACGCAGCACGGCTTGGGCAGTCATCGCCTGCAGGATTGACACGAATAACAACTGTGAGTAAAGCATTGGAAACTGCAACCGCACGTCTCTGTGTTTCATCGCCGCACCAGCACCATTAGTACTGGGACGCTCACACCATTACTCCCATCATCTCTCACATTAGCTGCCCTGAGGCAATACTTCTCCCGTGGGGAGTTATTCCATACTTGGCTGCGCATACAACATCAGCCTCAGTGGTCTGCAGCGCAGCGGCGGTCCCCACTGACCGCAATCCACGGGTGGCGTAGTCGGACACTTGTTACAACATTAAGACTGCCACTGAATTGACCACCCTGGGCACGGACCGGGTTGCCGCCACACGGAGACTACAACCCCCAGCATCTTACAGAAGGCCCGGCTCCGGGTATCCCTGCACAACACAGGCCCAGGGGGCGCATCAACTTTTGGCGTAGTCGGCAGGATCGAGACCAACCCGCCACAAACGGGTATTGCGTGCCTGAAGAAGATTGTACATGTACCTTGAAAAGAAGTCTCCCGCCATTTCGCGAAGTTTCCCGCCGTCCGGAGTCGTTTCCCGCCATCCGGAGCCGATTCCCGCCATCGGACGCCATCTTGGACCGTTTCCCGCCATCTTCATCCGCCTTTCCGGCCCTGGCAGAGCGGACGCCATTATGTGTGCACCAAAAGACAGCAGGAAGCCACCTCCCATCGTGGGCCAGGTCCCAGAATGGCGCCAAAGAAGGAGCCCGCCCCCACCAGCCATGAATGCAGCAATGGAAATGTCCATCAACGTGGGGGGGCTGCCCCTATGGGTGATTGTCAGCAGATGCCCCCAGGACCAACCCCCATGGGGGCGGATAGGAAAGAAAACTGTGGGGCCGGGTGCGGCCTGGATCAGTCTGGACCCACTGCACCCGGAGATGGAGGGAGCAGCGAACCCCACCAGCACCCTGGCCCGCAGCCTGCTGCAAACTGAGTCACCCTGCAGCCTGACAGAGTTGCTGGCCCAGCTGCCTATGGACCCGGACTGCGCGCGAGCAGCGCTAGAAGACCTGAACAGGAGGATGGTCCGGGCGCAGCGGGATGTGTTTGCCGGGTGGAGAGAGGAGTTGGCCCGGCAGCACGAAGACAGCCAGCAGAGGACCCCGCAGTGACCAGGCAGCGTGCTTGCCGCTGAGCGCGGTGAAGAAGGACCGGCGGTGGCAGACGACGCCGCGGAGGAGGCCGTCAAGACCAAGGCAGGTAACGGGGACGACACTACCCCAAGCCCTGAGGCCGCAAGCCTGCCCCCACCCTCCGCTGCGGGACCCGAAGCCCCGGGGACCGTACCTGAGACCACGCCTCCACCGCCACCAGCTAGGCCTCAGGCAGCAAGCACCGTCGTCACGCCCCGCCCTGCGCCCTCTGAACCCGGGCGCCGTAAAGCAGGAGACTTCACAGGCCGGGACGCAAGGCCCAGTACACCCGGGCGCCGCTGCCCCACCAGCGCCCCCTACCGTGACTGTGCCTTCCCCGGGTGCGACCATCAGATGACCACCGGCCTGGTCGCAAGGCCGAGTGCCCCCGGGCGCTGCTCCCCAAAGGGGGTCCCGTGCCATACCACCCCTGGGCTCGGATTTCTTCACCCAGCATACGGGCCCAGATGGAATGCCCCTGGTGTGGCCGGCCGAACTGACCAGCGGTCAGCCCTGGGGAGTTCCACCCCCGCGTGAGCCTCTAATACCAGTTCCGGAGCCCACGGAAGTTGCCCAGCCCGCACTACAGGAAGCCCAGCGTGAATGGGACCCCACCAGCGAAGATCTAATAAAGTTCCCCCAAGAAACCCAGGCGGACGCAGCTCGTCACCTGGATTGCTGCCGTCAGCAGCTGGCCACGTTTGAAAGGGAGCGGCGGCAGAGGCGCATCAGGGAGGAGCGACTCCAAGCCCGGAGCGCGGAGCAGAAGAGGAGAGCCCGTCAGAACTCCCAAGCCATCCGCGGTCCCCGAGCTACCGGGACCGTAGTGAAGTTCCAGCTGGAGCACGGCTGGGGCTTCATAAGAGACCCGGAGGCTGACACCGACGTTTTCGTCACAAGAAGGGAAGTCGAGAGCCACCTGCCAGAGGGACATCACGGACGGGACCTGTACCCCGGCGACGTGGTCACCGGTACAAGGGCGCAAAGGGACTGTACGCCCTCCATGTCCACCGTCTAACAGAGGAGGAGCTGGGGTACCGCCCAGACATGGACTACCCTCAGGGCCCGGACGGGTCTGAAGAGTACAAGGAGGAAGCATTAGGAGGACACCGTTATCAGTGAACGGTAAATTGAGCTGTAAATAGTTGCCCGTCAGGGTACCAGAACTGTTACAAGAACTGTTGTGAAACTGTTGACTGTGTGAACGTTACCTGTGTGCCCCTAATTCCTAACCAGGCTGAGGACTGTGAGCAGCCACTCCCTTATCCCCACTGGCCGAGGACTGAGAGCGGCCACCCCTGTAAATAGTTGCGCTTCCTAAAGCGCCCCCTACTGGTTTTATACAAAAACTGCAACGTCTACCTCAGGACGAATTAAATGGACTGTTGCACCTTCATCTTGTCGCAAGTTGCACAGCGGCCAGGATTCAAGAATCTGTCTTGAAAATGTTTTATATTGAAAAGTTTAATTTGCTGCTAAAAGAGTTTATAGTATTTTCCGTGTATGAAGAAAGTCTTATAATGTTTTATAATGTTTATACCAGTAACGTTTAAAAGGAAAAGAGTACCTCCCATAAAGGGATGAGTTTTGAGTTAATGTCTTATATGCAAGTGCACTTTAAAAATTTTTGTATGTTTTAAATTGTTTTGCTCTTTTCCAGCCCGAGGACGTGCTGTGATTTACCAGGGGTGAATGTAGCACCCCGAGGGCTCGGCTGCTACAGGGGTATTGCACCTCAAACCAGAGGTGTGATATTCCACTCCCGGGTAAGGATGGAGTGTGGACCAGGACTCGTTAGGCTGCATGCACCACACACACCCCATTTCCGAGGGACAGGTCAACGGTGCTCCCACGAGACAGGAGTGCAGGCACGACAGCATCTGTCCCTGTCTGGAGTGGGGAGGGGAAGGAAAACCCAGTGGTGTAGGAGCAGATAGGGGTGGGTCTCTGGGCATAGGTAGGAGCCCATTGGTTGCTAGTCACCTGGGCTCACACATAGAGGGAGGTATATAAGGTGGGCACCATCTTAGATCAGTGTGTAGTCTGAAGAGAAGTGACAGGGAGCAGAGCTGCTGCATGGGCTCTGCTCCACGGGCAGGCCTTGTCAGGAGGCCGGAGCCTGAGAGAGAGAGAGAGAAGAAAGAACAGAAAGGAAAGTAAGAAAGGAAACAAGGAACAGTAGCACAGAGAAAGGCCCAGAGACACGAGGACAGAGGGAACCCTAAGGACCCAGGAGACTGCGGGTGACAGGTTGGCAGAACAGGGTACCGGAACCCAAATTGGTGTAGGCAACAAATTCCTCAGCCAAAGACCGGAGGTTGTTACCACATCTTGGTGCGACCCCTCACTACATCCACCAGGAAGGCATACCATATAGGGTCAGGGAGACCGGAGATAGGTTTCGCCAATAGAAGGCCCGAGGGAGCTGGACAAAGGTGGGTCACTGGTGGGGACGGCCAGAGAAAGGAAAGGAAGGGAGCCCTGTGCCACGCTCTGGAATTGCCTGGGAGTTGGTCGAGTCCCTTGCCTGGTGGATGCAGCACGGCTTGGGCAGTCATCGCCTGCAGGATTGACACGAATAACAACTGTGAGTAAAGCATTGGAAACTGCAACCGCATGTCTCTGTGTTTCATCGCCGCACCAGCACCATTAGTACTGGGACGCTCACACCATCACTCCCATCATATCTCACATTAGCTGCCCTGAGGCAATACTTCTGTTTAGTGCTGTCGACGATGCCATTATCAGCATGACTATTCCGGTGATTTACATGCTGGAGCACACATTAAACAGAATTCAGAGTCAGGTGGTGGGACAAGAGGAGGTGGAGGAAGTAGAGGAGGAGTCGTATGTGGAAGGGATAACATCTCCAAGGTCCAGACGGTTGGCAGCACCAAGGCGGCAGGCATGGGAGGGTGGGGGAGAGGGATTAACCAGGGAGCATGGTAGCAGCCAAACTGTTGAGGAAGGTGCAGGAACCCAGGAAGAAGTGGAGGACGAACTGGCGATGGGCATGGAAGACTCATCAGATGAGGGAGACCTTGATCACATTTCTGTTGTGCGAGGTTGGAGGGAGAGGGCAGAGGAAGGAAGCATGATTCTTACCTCGCTACCAACACAACAAGGACTTGGTCCTCCTGGATGCGCAAGACACATGAGTGCCTTCTTGCTGCACTACCTGCAACATGACCCTCAGATTGTCAGAATTCTAGAGGGAAGTATAAAAGGTGGGCACCATTTTAGATCAGTAGTGAGTTCCGTACAGTCAGTGAGAGGAGAAGACTGGGAGCAGAGGCTCTGTAGGAGCTCTGCTCAGAGGCAGGCCTAGAGAAAAGGCCGGAGCCTGAGAGGAAAAGGAGAAGTGGGCCTGGAGAAGGGGCCAAAGGAAGGAGGAGAAGAAGGAACAGGAAAGAAGGAGAAGAGAGAGAGAGAAACAGAGGGGCTCAGGAACAAGAAGGTGGAAGGGACCCTAAGAACCCATGAGAATACCGGGTGAAGGGTCAGGCAGATTAAGGGTACCAGATCCCAAGTTGGTGGAGGAGAAACCACCCTCAGCCAAAGACCGGACGTCGTGATCATTTATTGGTGCGACACCTCATCAAACCTGCTAGGAAGGCACCATATAGGACAGCGGGAAACGGGGCCCACGTTTACCCGCGCAGATCCGCGGCAGCTGGACAAAAGTGGGTCACTGGTGAGGCAGGCCAGAGAGAGGACAGAAGGGGGTCCTGAGCCATACTTCTGAACTGCCTGGGAGTTGACCGAGCCCCATACCTGGTGGACGCAGCATGGCTCGGGCGGTCACTACCTGTACAGAAGTGACCTGGAGCACATGAACTGTGAGTAAAAGACATTGGATTGCAGTACGTTGTCTGTGTACTTTTTCGCTCCTCCAGCACTAACGGTACTGGGACTCTCTTCACCATCACCCCCACCATCCACTGCACTACCCTGGGGCTACACTCTTCCCGTGGGGAGTTATACAATCTCTGCTGCACACACCATCAGCCTCAGGGGAATTACCTTGCAGCGGCGGTTAACCCTGACCGCAATCCACGGGTGGCGTAGTTGGACATCACTTAGAACTGCTAGAGGGCATCCACTACTCTGATCACCCTGAGCCACGGACCGGGTTGCCACTACTACCCCCCCATCATCTCCTGTTGCCCGGCTCCGAGTGCTCCACGGCCCAGGGGGCGAGTCAGCTTTGGCGTAGTCGGCAGGATCGCTACCAGCCCGCCACAAGCGGGTATTGCGCGCCTGAAAAGAGACTGTTTCACTGTGATAAAGATGGCGCCCGCCCCAGAAGAGCGAGCGCCATAATGTGCGCGCCAAAAGACCACAGGAAGCCACCTCCCATCGTGGGCCAGGTCCCAGAATGGCGCCAAAGAAGGAGCCCACCCCCAACAGCCATGAGCGCGGCTGTGGAGATGTCCATCAAGGTGGGAGGGCTGCCCCTGAAAGTGATTGTCACCCAGTTGCCCCGGGACGAACCCCAGGGGGCAAGTCATATCTAATCAGCATCATGTGTGATACAGCCCACAGTGACGTGTATCTAGTCCGCATGTGTGATAAAAACTGCAGTACTGCGTATGTAATCCCCATCATGTGTAATACAGTCCGCAGAGCACTGTATCTAATGCCTATCATATGTGATACAGCCCAGAGCTGTGTATCTAATCCCATCCTGTGTGAAACAAACATACAGCCATGTATCTAATCCCATCATGTGTGATACAGCCAAGAGAGCAGCGTATTTCATCTCCATCATGTGTGATACCGTCCACAGTGCCATGTATCTAATCCACATCATGTGTGATACAGCCCACAGTGCCGCATATCTAATTCCCATCATCTGTGATAAAAACTGCAGTACTGCGTTATGTAATCCCAATCATGTGTAATACAGTCCACAGAGCCAGGGGCGTACATAGAAATCATGGGGCCCCATAGCAGAAGCTCTAATTGGGCCCCACTCCGACAAAAAAATAAATAAATATTTGTCTGTGTCACAGAAGAGCAGATCTCACAATTTTCCCCTTCTCCCATGACAGCACCACCTGAGAGGGGGTATCCGTCCACCAAGGACAGGAACCTACTGAATAAAAAGGCGGTACCTCTCTTCCGCATCAGTTTTGGTTCCTGTCCTTGATGGAAGCCTCTCTAGGTGGTGCCTTGCATACCTGATCGTGGGGTTTGGAGCTGGATCCCGGGATCAATGCGGACTAGAAGTCGCGAAGAAGCAGCAGATGGGCCCTCTGTCTTCAGCCTGATCTTGCTGGCACCTGGGTCGGCGTGCGGGGGGGTGACTTCCGGGGTCCTCTTCCACGTGCGGCCGGGGCTGCGCACACACGGAGGTCTGTGGCTGAGCGCACCGGCAGGCAGGCCTTCCGAGTCTGCGCACGTGCAGGGTCACGTCGCGGCCTGGCACGAGTACGCCGGAAACCCAGGTCTACGCATGTGCTGAGTGCGATTCAGGATGATGCATCCCCGTTCGCAAGTGCGCCGGAAGCCGCTGGGTCTGCGCACGAACAGGAGGAATCCTGCGACGAGGCGCGCCAGCTGGCTGGTTTTGAAAAAAAAAAAAAAAAGAGCATGAAGGGGGAGGTGCCCGAAAGGGGTGGAGCCCCCATATGCTTTATAAAGATGGGAAGCTGAAAAGATGGTGGTGTCTGCATCCCCTTCATTATGAGTGAGGAGCCGCAGTCACCTGGGCAGCAGCTGTCACCGCAGCAGCAGGAAGAACAGCAGCAGTCACAGCCGCCTAAGCAATGTAAGCAGCTCAAGCAGCATGGAAAGTCTTCCCATCATCAGAGCCACAGTAGTGGGGGCCGTACGAGCATCGGCAGAACTGGTCAGAAAAAATCGTCTCGAGAGTCCACCTCAGCCAGATGGGATCATTCATGCGAATGGCAACCACCATCTCCGGTACCCTAGTCTGAACGGCAGTGTGGTGAGTGATCTTCGTGAAAGTTCATCTTAGTAATGTGCTCTTTTCTGTTTTCTCTTTTTTCGTTTCTTTCTGTTTTGGTAGGAACCTAAAAAGAGTACTTCTAAAAACAACAATAAGTAGTGTTGAGCGAGCATGCTCGACACTGCTCGGTACTCGCCCAAGCATCTCACTACTCGGGATGTTCGGCGAGCACCTGTAAGAGGGTGACCAGGACCTGGTCATGCACCTTGTCTGTATGTGTACATATAATGTCATATCCTGTTTGCAATATGAAAAGGTTTTATGATTAATTGCCCTACATGTTAGTAGAGGGTAGTGTAGGAAAGGGTTAAGGAGTTTGGGAGCTGCTGAGTGTGGGAGGAGCAGATTCAGTGGATCATAGAGCAGTTTCCTGGTTGCAGTTAGTGCCTGGGAGAAAGAGAAAGATGTAAGACAAGTACAGTTGGTGGTCCAGGGGGCACCTTTGGCACAAGTTGTCCAGCAGAGAAGAACCTGTACTCAGATAATCTGAATAGATATTTCCATACGTTCGGGACCTACGGTCCATAGGATTCACAGTGAATTGTGTCTCCACAAGCCTTCAGAGAAGGGGAAGCCGGACGGGAAACAGTCCGTACAGGGATTCTTACTACTGCAAGGGTCTTATAGACCAGGAGTGTTCACTATGAAAGGGACAACTCGGGACAAATGGACACTGAACATCTCTACGTGCGGTGTGTCGAACGGTGACCCTGGTGGAGTCGGTATGCAATGTAATGTGCTGTATGAAGATATTTACCAATGTTCTAGTAAAGTTCTTTTTTATAAAATGGAACAGAACTCATTAAATGTGTGTGCGGCCGTTCCTGAGATGAGAAGACTGAAGACGGCAGAGATCTATGATCCAGATGTGAGTGTTCTGCACCACACACACAACATGGGAAAATGTGTACTTTTATCTTTGTCAGGGGACCAGGGTATGGGAACACATCAGCCGTTGGCCACAACTACTACCCTGAGTCCCTTACACACCAAGCATTTCCGGGTTACTCGGGCGGGAGCTCGGGTCTTCGCCTTGCACGTTTGGTGCTCTTTACAGAGCCAATGAACATGCAGGGATTGCCAGCCAGTCACTGTAATGCCGCAGCCATGTTGTTTGTGGGCATTACAGTGATTGGCTGGCCACACAGCCTCACCTCGAGTATTTAAAACCGGGCGCCGCCATCTTGGACACAGTCACTCCGGATCAGACAGTGTAGGGTCAGTGCTGCAGAGCTACTGAGAGATTTATACTGCAAAATAGTTAGTGTAGGGTCTCTAACGCCTGCCAAATCAAACAAACAGTTCTTCTCAGGACTAGAGATGAGCGTTGTTCGACTCGAACTGTTCGCCAATCTCAAATTCGAGCTGTTTTGGGCGGTGTTCGAGCTGTTCGGCGAACACGAACGATTTAGGAAAAATTCGGCTGTTCGAGGTTATGTTCGATAACTGTTCGTGCACCAAAATCATAACTGGATTTTTTCTCAGTAATGATGAAAATTAATGTTAATACGCAGTTTGAGTGTACAGCGGAGCGGGGGGAGGGGCAGGGGATGGATCTCTGCAGGAATAATGAAGATCTCCATTTTTTTTTCTCTTTCCCGCATTTACAGTGAGGAGGTGCAATCTGTCAGCCTATCAGCAGCGCACACACGGAGCGAAGTGCTTTTTTTCACACAAGCAAGGGCATGTGTCATTGGCAGTGTATGTCACATGTCCTTGCCCTATAAGACCCAGCCATTTTCCCCGTCGCCACCATTTTCTCACTGCTGCAGCTGCGTGTTAGACGGCACCGCTGTTGCTGTGTGCGCTATACCTTGTTAATTTCAAGCCAATTTTCGCACAAATCTACAGATAGCTTGGGAGTAGGGAATAGTTGTGATTGCAGTCCTTTTAAGGACTACGTTACATCATTTCATATGACTTTTATCAGGCAGGTCTGTGCTCTTAAATAGATAGGTTGGGAGTAAAGACTAATTGTAATTGCAGTCCTTTTCAGGACTAGGTTACATCAGTTCTTATCACTTTTTGCCAGGCAGGTCTGTGCCAGTGCTGTGCAAGTTTTTTCCACAGCATTTGGCTGAATCTAGCAAAGCTAATCCTTTTTGGCCTATTGCAGAGTGTGTTAGTCAGTGGAGTAGCCTGTCTGTGTTGCAAGATATACCACCTGTGTATAGAATACCAATTTTTTTACTGCACCTAGTGAAGTAAAACCTTTTGGGCATAGCATCATTCTATTAGTCCATCTATACTGTCCTCCATAAGGTTGCAAATTGAATATAATTTTTTTCTGCATCTAGCTCTGAAAAAATATTTGGCCTTCTAGCTGTGTGTGGGACTTGTTCTATTAGTCCATCTATACTGACCTCCATCAGGTTGCAAACTGAATATAATTTTTTTCTGCATCTACCTCTGAAAAAATATTTGGGCTTCTAGCTGTGTGGGACTTTCTCTATTAGTCCATCTATACTGACCTCCATCAGGTTGCAAATTCAAAATATTTTTTTGTCTGCATCTAGCTCTGAAAAAATATTTGGCCTTCTAGCAGTGTGTGGGACTTTCTCTATTAGTCCATCTATACTGACCTCCATCAGGTTGCAAATTCAAAATAATTTTTATCTGCATCTAGCTCTGAAAAAATATTTGGCCTTCTAGCAGTGTGTGGGACTTTCTCTATTAGTCCATCTATACTGACCTCCATCAGGTTGCAAACTGAATATAATTTTTTTCTGCATCTACCTCGGAAAAAATATTTGGCCTTCTAGCAGTGTGTGGGACTTTCTCTATTAGTCCATCTATACTGACCTCCATCAGGTTGCAAACTGAATATAATTTTTTTCTGCATCTACCTCTGAAAAAATATTTGGCCTTCTGGCAGTGTGTGGGACTTTCTCTATTAGTCCATCTATACTGACCTCCATCAGGTTGCAAATGAAAAATAATTTTTATCTGCATCTAGCTCTGAAAAAATATTTGGGCTTCTAGCAGTGTGTGGGACTTTCTCTATTAGTCCATCTATACTGACCTCCATCAGGTTGCAAACTGAATATAATTTTTTTCTGCATCTACCTCTGAAAAAATATTTGGCCTTCTGGCAGTGTGTGGGACTTTCTCTATTAGTCCATCTATACTGACCTCCATCAGGTTGCAAATGAAAAATAATTTTTATCTGCATCTAGCTCTGAAAAAATATTTGGCCTTCTAGCAGTGTGTGGGACTTTCTCTATTAGTCCATCTATACTGACCTCCATCAGGTTGCAAACTGAATATAATTTTTTTCTGCATCTACCTCTGAAAAAATATTTGGCCTTCTGGCAGTGTGTGGGACTTTCTCTATTAGTCCATCTATACTGACCTCCATCAGGTTGCAAATGAAAAATAATTTTTATCTGCATCTAGCTCTGAAAAAATATTTGGCCTTCTAGCAGTGTGTGGGACTTTCTCTATTAGTCCATCTATACTGACCTCCATCAGGTTGCAAACTGAATATAATTTTTTTCTGCATCTACCTCTGAAAAAATATTTGGCCTTCTGGCAGTGTGTGGGACTTTCTCTATTAGTCCATCTATACTGACCTCCATCAGGTTGCAAATGAAAAATAATTTTTATCTGCATCTAGCTCTGAAAAAATATTTGGGCTTCTAGCAGTGTGTGGGACTTTCTCTATTAGTCCATCTATACTGACCTCCATCAGGTTGCAAATGAAAAATAATTTTTATCTGCATCTAGCTCTGAAAAAATATTTGGGCTTCTAGCAGTGTGTGGAACTTTCTCTATTAGTCCATCTATACTGACCTCCATCAGGTTGCAAATTAAAAATAATTTTTATCTGCATCTAGCTCTGAAAAAATATTTGGCCTTCTAGCAGTGTGTGGGACTTTCTGTATTAGTCCATCTATACTGACCTCCATCAGGTTGCAAATGAAAAAGAATTTTTATCTGCATCTAGCTCTGAAAAAATATTTGGCCTTCTAGCAGTGTGTGGGACTTTCTCTATTAGTCCATCTATACTGACCTCCATCAGGTTGCAAACTGAATATAATTTTTTTCTGCATCTACCTCTGAAAAAATATTTGGCCTTCTAGCAGTGTGTGGGACTTTCTCTATTAGTCCATCTATACTGACCTCCATCAGGTTGCAAACTGAATATAATTTTTTTCTGCATCTACCTCTGAAAAAATATTTGGCCTTCTGGCAGTGTGTGGGACTTTCTCTATTAGTCCATCTATACTGACCTCCATCAGGTTGCAAATTCAAAATAATTTTTTGTCTGCATCTAGCTCTGAAAAAATATTTGGCCTTCTAGCAGTGTGTGGGACTTTCTCTATTAGTCCATCTATACTGACCTCCATCAGGTTGCAAATTCAAAATAATTTTTTGTCTGCATCTAGCTCTGAAAAAATATTTGGGCTTCTAGCAGTGTGTGGGACTCATTGTATTAGGCCATCTATACCAAGCTCCACCAGCTTTTAAATGAATAATAATTTTTAGCCGCATCTAGCCCTGAAAATAATTTTTCTTCCCAATAGTGGTAGCAATAGAAATATGGGGCGCGCGCCTGGCTTACAAAAATATACGCTTCATAACAAAAAACACCAGCCTAGCGCACTGCATTAATAAGATGGCATCATCGTCTCTCCCAGTGCTAGGCCTGCTACCCAGGCTAGCATTCCTGTGCCTAAAACACAATGTATAGGTCTGCACTAGCCACTATGCTGAGGGGTCTAAAGCTGCTGCTAACGCTTTATAACAATTCAGTTGGCAGATTTTCACAGAGCTCTTCCACAACGCCCACCCATCGGGCAACAATTGCCCACCTTCCCTATGGGATCTAGTGGCGAATAGTTGATGCCATTAATCAGAGCGTCAGTTGCCCCGTCGACGTGGCAAGCATACGGTAAGGCATGGGAAGAGTGGACACGACTAGTAGCAGGCAGACGGGTTGACCAATGTGAACAAGCCAGATCACAAGTCACCATAGAATTTCTCCACCAGCTAATTATGAGGGGCATATCAGGGGCGTCAGCGCAGCGGTGTCTGACCGGAGTAGCATTTCACTTCCAACTACTGAATTGGGGAGATGTGACAAAGGTTCATCATCAGACAATCCATAAAAGGGTGGAAAAGGGGTCAGCCAAGTCAGGAGTGTAGACGTCCCGTCCCGTGTCACTAAAACTGATTTCTCACATCATATCCCTAACACCATTAACATGACACTCACAATTTGAAGCAACACTACTGTCTACTGCATTTGTGATCGCCTTCTTCGGGGCGCTATGCATAAGCGAATTAGTCCCTCAATCCAAAATTACCACCAGTGGAGGCTTATTACACCAGGACGTAGTCATAGCCAATAATGCAATACGTCTACGCATACACAAATCGAAAACGGTTCCAGCGGGCAGGGGCACTTGGGTACTTCTACAACCCACAAACGGTACACTGAGCCGGGTAACAATAGTAAAAACATATCTAACCATCAGATCACAAAGTAATTTCTTCCTATCACATATTGATGGAATGCCATTATCAAGATACCAGTTCCAAGCTATATTTAATAAATGCATAACATCGGCAGGGAACCACCCCAAAGATTACGGGACACACTCATTCCGCATAGGCGCGGCCACGGAAGCAAGAGCAGGACTGTCAGAAACGGAAGTTCAGAGGATAGGGAGATGGCGATCCACGTGTTTGGCAAGATACATAAGACCGGACTTGTTATCCTAACGTGGTTTGTTTCTTTTACAGGTGACACTAAGCCAACAGTGTGGGTGATAGGCCACTCGTATATGTATTGGGCAGAAAAAAGGGCGAAAGTCTGCCCAGGCGGGAGGAAATTAGAGTTTCATAACACATATTTCAACTAGACAGGTATTAGAGGCCTGCTATGGCCACAGGTACTAATGGAGGTAATCAAGGTAGGGAGAGAGGCAAGATGTCCGGTCATCTTAGTTATACAGGCCGGGGGAAACAACCTAGGTCATCACAACAGCGCATAACTAATGGCAATAATGAAACTAGACACTGAGCGCTTCAGAGAATTTTTCACAAAACTAGCTATAGTATGGTCAGAGATTGTGCCGATAGCGGTATGGCAAGGTGCGCGAGACATCACGGCCATCGAACGGACAAGGCGGGTAATAAATATTCGGATGGTAAAATTTAGAAGAGACAGAGGCGGTGTAGTGGTACGACACCGACAACTGGAAGGAGATAAAGCAGGCCCCATACGGCCCGACGTTGTTCACTTAATGGATATTGTACTGGACATATTCCTGTCAGGACTCCAGGACGGAGTGGAACAAGCGTTAAGAGTGATGGGTGGGGGTCAGAGTCCTGCATACGAGTACGCAGGATCCTCCGTGGCCTGGAAATAAAAAGGACATGTTGGAGAGTTACACTTGTTGGCCAAGTTGCCGGAGTGGAGACCCAGGGCATGCTGCAACAAGCTGAATTATTTTAGAAATAAAATGCCTTTCTAATGGAATGAGTATAAAGAGTTAATAAAGCTGTGACCGATCCTCATCCATCCAGTTGTAAGAGTTACATTATTGTATTGTCAAGGAAAGGGGGGCGGTAGGGGGGATGAGCGTCTGGGTTTGGTTGGGGGTCCCCACAGTCTGCCTAGGCTAGATGCATTTAAAAATTCTTATTAGATACACAGGCGGTGCAGCTTGCTTCGCAGCTGGGCTACTATGCCCAAAGTATTGCCTAGGCTAGATGCAGTTAAAAATTCTATGCTGACTAGCAGACACTGAAGATTTGGAAAAGACCTCTGAGTAAACAGCTCTTCAGACTCAACCATCTGTGTTACCCCAAGCCATAGTGTATGTAGTTTCTTACAGTTAAAAGGGGGGGGGAGCGACCCAACCCACCTGGAATTGACGATGCCAACGTCACGTAAGACACAGCAAGGGGACTCCAAAAAGAGTCTCCATTTTTTCCCAAAATTGTGGCACAGACACCACTTAAACCTAGGACGCATACCTGGGGCCTCGCAGGCCCGCCCTGTTAATTGTTTTCTATTTTCTGCAAGATTACTTTAGTTAGAATTTTGAAACTCTAGGTATTCTTCATGTATATAGTTGTTTGTCATTTGAGTTTGAGTTATTCCATGTTATTTGCACACGGGTCTAAAAGGCCCCAGGTATATGAAAGTGTAGATTTTTATGGTCATGCGTTCTAGGGTTAAGTGGCATCAATTGTCCCACAGTTGCTTAAAACGGTTGGTGAGGTGATTTTACCAAATCCTCAAGGTTTTAGTCTCCCAAGGATAACACAGGGGTAGAAAAGTCCTTGCGAATCCATGATTTGTTCATCTTTATGAACGTGAGTCTGTCTACATTCTCAGTCGACAGACGCGTGCGCTTATCTGTCAGCACACCACCAGCAGCGCTGAACACACGTTCAGAGAGAACACTGGCTGCAGGGCATGACAAGATCTCCAAGGCGTGAGTGGCGAGCTCCGGCCATTTTTCCAGATTGGAATACCAAAATGAGCAAGGGTCCAGTGACACAGTCATGGCTTCGATGTTCACTTGGAGATACTCCTGCACCATCCTCTCTAGGCATTGACTATGTGTCAGACTTCTTGTCTCCTGTGGCCTTGCAAAGGATGGTCTAAAAAAGTGGTGAAACGATTCCACAAAATTGCTGTTACCAGCAGATACTGTGTTACTGTTACGGTTTGAGTGATGAAGACTTGACAGTCCCACGGTTGGCAAGTTAGAACTGTGAGATTCACTACATGCACCACTGGTGTTTTGTGGAAAAGCACATGTAAGATTCTGCAACAGCGTCTGCAGATACTCCTGCATGCGTCAATCCCTTTTTATGGCAGGAATTATTTCGGCAAATTTACTTTTGTACCGAGGATCTAAGAGTGTGGCAACCCAGTAGTCGGGATTGCTTCGAATTCTGACAATCTGAGGGTCATGTTGCAGGTAGTGCAGCAAGAAGGCACTCATGTGTCTTGCGCATCCAGGAGGACCAAGTCCTTGTTGTGTTGGTAGCGAGGTAAGAATCATGCTTCCTTCCTCTGCCCTCTCCCTCCAACCTCGCACAACAGAAATGTGATCAAGGTCTCCCTCATCTGATGAGTCTTCCATGCCCATCGCCAGTTCGTCCTCCACTTCTTCCTGGGTTCCTGCACCTTCCTCAACAGTTTGGCTGCTACCATGCTCCCTGGTTAATCCCTCTCCCCCACCCTCCCATGCCTGCCGCCTTGGTGCTGCCAACCGTCTGGACCTTGGAGATGTTATCCCTTCCACATACGACTCCTCCTCTACTTCCTCCACCTCCTCTTGTCCCACCACCTGACTCTGAATTCTGTTTAATGTGTGCTCCAGCATGTAAATCACCGGAATAGTCATGCTGATAATGGCATCGTCGACAGCACTAAACAGCTTCGTCGCCATTTCAAAACTGCAGAAGGGTGTGTGGCGCCCCTGAGGGTTCAGTCACCACAGAGTTACTGCATCTCACCCAGAGGTGTGGTATCTCACCCTCAGGTAAGGAAGGCATATGGCTCGGGACCCTAACACCTGCATCCAACACATACCCGCAGTGGGGGTAGGGCGAGATTGCTCCTAAGGGAGAGCACAGTCCCAGGTCCCTAGCTGGTGGGAGGGTCCTATGTAGTGGGTGCTTAGGGGAGCAGCTTAGCGGAGCACATGACAGGGAGAGTATAAATAGGAAGCCATCTTAGAAAGAGCAAGCCAGTCAGAGGAGGAAAAGTGACAGGAGCAGAGGCTCGGCATGAGCTCTGCTCCAGAGGCGGGCCTAGCCTGGGAGGCCCAGGACTGAAGGAGAGAAGAGAGGAGTGGGAGCAGGAAGGCTCCAGGAACCGAAGGGACCCTAGGGCTACGGGCCGTGCAGAAGGCCACCCGTACTCCTGCTGCTACCAGGTAGAGGGGTCAGGCCAGAAAAGGGGAACCGGTCCCTCAACTAGCGGAGAAACAGCAAGGCTCAACTAGAAACCGGAGGCTGCAGCATTTCATGTACTGCAGGTAAAAGTCCACACCAGTCTCACTAAGAAGGTAGCCACATAGGACCCAGGGGATGGAACACAAGTCGCCCGCCAAGGCCCGAGGATACCAGATAGAAGTGTCACTGGGTGTGAGGTGCAGGGAGAAGGCCAGAGAAAGGACACACAGAAGGGGGTCCTGCTAAGTACTCCGGAGCTATCTGGGGGTGGACTGAGCCCCTCACTGAGTACCCACAGCACGATGGGTGAGATTGCTCTGGTACCTGTAATCTGGACTGCAACAACTGTGAGTAAAGATCTTGGGACTGCATCACACGGACTCTGTGTTCATTACTGACTCCCTGCACTACAACCACCATCATCCACCCACACTGCCCTGAAGCTACACTCTTCCTGTGGTGAGTAATAATACCATTGCTGAAAAACCACCAGCTTCAGAGGACTGTTCCGCAGCGGCGGCCCATTTTGCCCCACTCCAGAGGTGGCGTAGTCGGACATTATAAAACCCATATATACAAATTACCCTTGGATTGACCGCCCTGGATCACGGACCGGGTCACCGCCACAGTGACTACAACCCCCAGCGTCTACCGGCCCGGCTCAGGGTACCCCACGGCACAGGGGGCGCGTCAACTTCATAGGTCCCTGATCTGAGACCACTCCTGCAGCGTGATTTGCCCCACCTCTGGATCTCGTTGGCCCAGGCTATATGTCAGAACGTATTGCACCAGGGCTTGTCGGTGCTGCCACAGTCGCTGCAACATGGTCAGAGTTGAATTCCACCGTGTCGGCACATCGCATTTCAGCCGGTGAACTTGCAGGCCCAACGACTTCTGTAGAGATGTAAGTCATTGAGCTGCAGGATGCGAACGGCGGAAGTGAGCACACAGCGACCGTGCCCTCTGCAGAAGGCCATCTAGTCCGGGATAGTGGGCTAACAATTTATGGACAACCAGGTTCAACACGTGAGCCATACAAGGCACGTGTGTGACATTGCCCCGGCGAAGGGCCGCACCCAGGTTTGCAGCATTGTCGCACACGGCCTTCCCTGGTTGCAGGTCCAGTGGAGACAACCATTCATGAAACTGGGTCTCCAGAGCTGACCACAACTCCTCAGCTGTGTGACTCACATTTCCCAGACATTTCAAAGTAAACACTGATGCCTTGAGCCCTGCTGCCAGCATAGTAAGGAGGTGTGCAGGATTCCTTCTGCGCAGTTAGAAAGCAGATGACATTACCAGACAGGCTTTGGGTGCAGGTGGAGGACCGAGAGGAGGTTGAGGAGGCAGAAGCAGTGGAGGAACTTCGAGATAAAGAGGATTGACGCACAGCTCGTTGGGACGGTAAGACTTGGACAGCAGCCCCTTGTCCTGCTGTCACCATAGTTACCCACTGCCCAGTCAGCGACATGTAATGCCCCTGTCCATGCCTACTCGTCCAAGTGTCTGTGGTGAAATGCACCCTGTCACACACAGAGTTTCTCAAAGAAGCGGTGATGTTGTGTGCGACATGCTGGTGGAGCGCAGGCACACCTTTCTTTGAGAAGTAGCGCCGACTGGGCATCTGGTACTGGGGCACTGCGACGGACATAAGGTCTCGAAAATCCACTGTGTCCTCCAGGCGGAAAGGCAGCATTTCTGTAGCCAACAGCTTGCAGATGGTGAAATTCAACCTCTTGGCTTTCTCATGGCTAGGAGGAAAAGGTATTTTACTTTTCCACATCTGAGGGACCGAGGGCTGGCTGTTGTGCTTAGACGGGGTTGAGTAGGGTGTCCCCGGCAAACTGCCGGTCTGTGAGGAAGATGCAGGCGGACATGTTAGGTTGCCTTGATCCAAAGGTGGTGCTCTCGATGTCAGAGAGCGCTCAACACCAGCAGGTGTTTCCACTTCCCAATGAACTGACAACCTGCCAATCACACTGGCTGTTGCAGGTAAAGAGGTGGCAGGTCTGCGTCCAAAAACATGTGTGACTGCTGTCCCCCCAGTCACAGAGGATGAAGAGGCCGCGGATGCACAAGATGGGGCAGACGGTGGTTGGCCCAGCCTGCTAGGCCACATTGTAGCACAGTGAGCTTCCCACTGCAACTTATGCTTCATATCCATGTGACGGTACATGCATGAAGTACTCAAACTATGGATTTTTTGGCCTCTACTTAGCTTTTGGTGACAAATATTACAGATAACACGAGTTGGGCCATCCTTATCATTCTGAATAAATGCCCAGGCTATGCAAGGCTTAGAGCCCATGCGCCCTGAAGAGCCACTACGACTTGTGGTCAGAGGCAGAGTTGTGGTTGAGGATGCAGTTGTTGACGTGCTTCCAGTACTCCGTCTCTGTCCAGGAAGGCGCAACCTAACCTCGTCGTCAATAGCATCTGTGACGCCCCGCTGTGCTTGGTATCACAGATCCTAGAAGAGTGTTTTGATGGAATCCTCCACAAGAGGCCCCCATAAACATTCACACATCTCCACCTTCCACCTCAGACCAGCAGAGGGAGCCCGTTAGGGATATAAATAGGGAAGGTGGAGCTAGGCAGTTCAGTTCCTCTGAAGAGTTCCTGCAGTAGAGAAGCCTAAGAGAGGTCAGTCTGCAGTGGAGCTCAGTCTAGTCTAGAGAACTCAGTTAATAGTTCAGCAGTGGAGCACGAGGCTCCTGCTAGCTAGATTCAGTAAGGCATAACCGAAATCCCTGGAGAACTACAAGTCCCAGGATCGCTAAGGTGCTGATACGTAACAGAGCCAGGAGACGCTTAGGCCCCGCATAGTGGGAGCGTGAACTCCAAGAGAAGGCCCTACCACAAGGTCAGCCAGCGCAGGACAGAGACAAAGTTAGGCCTAGCTCCAGGCAGGTCAGAAACTTACTACGCAGAGGCAAGAAACAGGAGGCCCTACACCCGCTCATTGGGGAGGATCCTGATATTCACCCTTCACCCTACAGTGCTCCAGGATGTGCCTGAATTTCCTCCAGTAAAAGGTACTGAAGTGACTACCGTGTTCGTTCCCGTTCTTGCTCTGACCCAGCTGGGTCTCGCCTGTCCTGCATTCCCCCTGCATACGCTGCCCTGAGACCTAGCTCCACCTGTGGGGAGCTATACCATCGAGCTGCCTTATCACGGGTCTCAGTGGACTGCTGCAGTGCTGGTGCTTCTCACCAGATACCACAGGTGGCGTCACGAACTCTTATAAAATTAACAATTATCCACTCTTTTAAAGAGTGACCCCAGGGTACGGGCCAGGGAGCCGACCACCGCGACATCCCCAAGGCCAGGCAAAAGCCCGTGTACCGAGTCATCCCCATCCCCTGGGCTAGTCACATCCTCCTCCACCTCCTCCGTTGACCTCATCGACTGGCTGACTGTGGGTTGACAGTAAGTGGAATCTCCAAACTCGTCATCATCACCCTGTGTGGTATCACACCCGTCGTCCTCAAAGCCAACCTCTTCCTGCCCTGAACGAAAAGTCAAGTTGTCGCTCCAATCAGGTATTTGAGTCTCATCATCGTCTTCATCATTGTCTCCACCAACAGGAGTGACAGTTTGGGAACGAGGGTCTACATTATGCTCAGAACCTTCTTCATCTGGTCCTGGATCCGACTTATAAAGATTCTGGGCATCAGTGCAGATCATTTCCTCGTCTGGATTAACAGAAGCTCTGGAGCAGACCTCCGTTTCCCAGGCTATAGTATGAGTAAACAGCTCTGCAGACTCAACCATCTGTGTTACCCCATACTCAGACGGGCAGCTGGAGACTTGGGAGCTGTGAGGAAGCAAGTGCGATTGGGGTGACACCTCTGAGGACTGGAGTATTTGTGATGTTGAAATTGAGGTGGAGGAGAGCCCACTTGAAGGAGCACTTGATATCCGCTGAAGCACCTGCTGTTTTTGTGCCTCATCTGGAATTTGTAGCGATGGGCGTGTCCGTAAGAAAGGGATTGTATTACATTGTCCACGAAAAGAAGTCGACATCTTAGTTTGGCTGGAAGATGGTCTTTCTTCTGCAGATGTTACCCCCCCCCCCCACCGCGGGGGGGCTCGACCCACCAGCGGACAGGCACCAGTAATGGGAGAGGGGGGCTGGCCGTCAGGGTCCACCGCGGCTCTGGCACAAACCCGGCGACACGGAGGTGGCACGGGCAGGAGCGAACTGGCTGTGTCGGCTTCTCACTTTTTGGATTTTAGAAGGGCATGACATGCCTATATCTGTGTCTCCCCCTCCTTTTACTCCTCCACCTCTTTTCTTTTCGCATGACTATATGTACTTGTCACTTTTCCATGTGTTAGTTATGTCTTCTGAGCAGTTTGTCAGCTTTTGGACACCTTTGAAAGTGTTTTCTATGTGTTTCTATGTGTTTTGTTTGCCTGCCATTGGTTTTAACGGTGTTCGAAGGTGTTCGACGAACAGTTCCACGAACAGTTCGGCGAACACACGGGTGTTCGACGAACCAAACCGAACTCGAACACTACGGGGGTGGCTCAACACTACTCAGGACTAATATCCATCCCAGATTTCAGGCAGGCAGGCTGTATAGGAGACGCAGTGGTTATACCAACAAACACTGCATTACAGTCCTGTGTGCTCCTGCTGGTCAGATTGCTAGATTTATCCCCATGTCTCAGGGGCCAGGAAAAATCCTTTTTTTTTCATCTAAATACTGTTTTGTTTTTTCCTCAGTCAGACTGTACAAATACCCGTCTTATTAACCTTTTGGTATCCCCCCGCCCCAAAAAAAAAAAAAATTGAGTGTCTCGCTGACTGTTCAGACACCAATATATCTATATAAAAGAGTCTGGTGTAGGCCAGAGAACTAGAACTGTGTTTTTCCTCTTCCACGGTTCAAATCTGGGTGTTATCAACCTGCTTGCCTTTTTTCCATAATAAAAACCAGTTTGAGTGTGTCGCTGACTGTTCAGACACAAATATATCTATTTTAACAAGTCTGGTATACACCAGGAAATTATAACTGTGGTTTTGCAGTTCCACGGTTCAAATCTCTGTATTATCCACTTTTTTGTCTTTTTTGCATAACTGTTCAGACACCAATACATATGTTTAAAAGAGTCTGGTGTAGGCCACATAACTAGAACTGTGGTTTTCTTCTCCCACGGTTCAAATCTGGGTGTAATCCACCTTTTTGCATAAAAAAAAAAACATTTTGAGTGTCTCGCTGACTGTTCAGACACAAATATATGTGTTTAAAAGATTCTGGTGTAGGCCAGATAACTAGAATTGTGGTTTTCCTCTCCCACGGTTCAAATCTGGGTGTAATCCACCTTTTTGCATTAAAAAAAAACATTTTCAGTGTCTCGCTGACTGTTCAGACACAAATATATCTGTTTAAAAGATTCTGGTGTAGGCCAGATAACTAGAACTGTGGTTTTCCTCTTCCATGGTTCAAATCTCCTTTTTGTTACCCTTTTGCCATTGATAGTGCGAGTGTAAGCTATTCTACTTAATTTACAATGGGCAAGGCGCGTGGCAAGGGACGTGGAACTGAACGTTCTGGTGATGGTGCATGCTGAGGACGGGGCCATGGCAAAGGTGAAAATGTGCCACAACCTACAGCCACATCTTCTCACTCCCAGTTTTTGACCAAATTACTAGGGAAGCACACAACAGCACCACTATTGTGAACTGATCAGTGTGAACAGGTTATTAATTGGATAGCAGATAATATTTCCAGTTACCTGGGCACCACCACCTCCGGTCTGTCTTCCACACGGTCAAGTGTTAGTATCCGTGAGTGTCGACTGCATACTCCTCCTCACCCTGATGCTCCTTCCCCCCACCATGCCGAGTGTCATCAGACAGCAACTGATCCCACAGTTGGACACTTTAAAGAGCTGTTCACTGGTCCATTTCCACATTTGTGCCCCTCGCCTGCTCCGCTTGAGGTGGTGGAAGAGGAGATCCCATGTAGCGATGGCCAAATATTTGAACAGCCACGGCCACAGGAAGGCGACGCTGGCAATTTGTCACAAGAGATGGACGATGACGAGACACAATTGCCACGAAGTGAGGAGGAGGACCGTGGTGCGGAAGTGGAAGAGGAGGAGGTGGTGGATGATTTAGTAACTGACCCAACGTGGCACGAGGACACGCAGAGTCAGGCCAGCAGCACACAGGGGGAGGGAGGCACAATACCTCAACAGGCAGGAAGAAGCAGTGTGGTGGCCGCAGACAGAAGGCAGGCAACCGTTCACGAGGGATGTTGCCAGTACAACCGGTAGGTCTTCCAGGGTCTGGAATTTTTTTAAAGACTCTGCTGATAACCCCAAAATGGCCATTTGTACCACCTGCCAGGCCAGCATCAGCAGGGATGACAAAACTACCAGCCTGACCATCACAAGCATGATCAGGCACATCCGAACAAAGCACCCAACTTTGTGGGGCAAACCCCAGGGTCCACGACCAGTGTCAGCGGGTGTCACCACTACTTCTTCCGCTGTTGTGCGTGTAAGAGAACCCCCTGTTGTGCGTGCAAGGCAATTCCCTGTCCATACTGCATGCAAAGATGCCCCCTCCTCTCAGTCTTCACTTGTTATGGCAGTCAAGAAACAGCATCAACGTCCACATCCCACTGCAGCGTTCAATTGTCCATATCCCAGAGCTTTGAACAAAAGCGCAAATTCGCAGCCAACTCCCCACAGGCCACAGTCCTAAACTCGCACATTTCACGACTGCTTGCGTTGAAAAATCTGCCTTTTAGGCTGGTGGAGACGGAATCCTTCCGCAACATTATGGCGGTGGCCATCCCTCGGTACTCAGTCCCCAGCCGACACTATTTTGCCAGGTGTGCCATCCCCGCACTAAACAAGCACGTGTACCAAAACATCTGCCGTGCGCTCAACAACGCAGTTACTGGGAGTTACTCCCCACACCGAGGATTGCGGGCCCTATGTCAGTCAGAGTTTCCCCCACAGTGTACAGCTCCTGCGCATCATCCTCATGTTCAGCCTCCATCTCAGATATCACCACATCAGTTACAAGCTGGAAGCACTGCAGTACTGCCTCAGCCAAGCGGCAACAGGCTGTGCTGAAACTCATAAGCTTAAGTGATAAACCTCACACTGCTTGTGAGTTGTGGACAGCTGTGAAAGAGCAGGCAGATCTGTGGCTGAGACCGCTGAACCTACATCCATGCATGGTCGTGTGTGACAATGGCCGTAACCTGGTGGCGGCTCTGAGGCGAGGCGAGATCACACACGTACCATGCCTGGCTCATTTGCTTAACCTCGTGGTTCAGCGGTTTCTTAAATCGTACCCCGAGTTGCCAGGTCTGCTCGTCAAAGTACGCCACCTGTCAGCTCATTTTCGGAACTCTGTTACAGCTTCTACTGCACTTGCTGTGTTGCAGCAGCGTTTCCAGCTTTCGGCACACCGACTGGTGTGTGATGTCCCCACACTTTGGAACTCTACCCTCCACATGTTGCAAAGGATTTGTGAGCAGAAGAGAGCAGTAGCGGAGTACCATCTGCAACAAGGCCGTCGATATTCAGGTCAGACTCCATTCATAAGACCTCAGGAGTGGACCTGGATGTCTGACATACGTACCATCCTGACAAACTTTGAGGAGTCCACCAAGATGGTGAGTGGCGATGACACCATCATTAGCATCAGCATCCCACTTGTCTGTCTTTTGCAATGCTTTCTGCAGAGAATTAAAGAGGAGGCATTGCAGCCAAAGTATGATGAGATGGATCAAGAAGCCATAGAGGGCGATTACACACAGCCCAGCCTCATCTCATCCCAACGTGCATTGGGGGACAATGAGGAGGAGGAGGAAGAACAGGAGCTGGAATCATGCGCTGTAGACGGTAATACCTGTACAACTGTCATACCGTCGGTTCAGCGTGGGTGGCCTGAGGATAGGGGGGAGGAGGAGGAGGAGGAGAGCATGGTCAATCGTCATCTTGGTGAGGACACGGAAGTGTTGTCCGTTAACAGTCTGGCACGCATGGCTGACTTTATGTTACGCTGCCTTAACCGTGACCCTCGCGTTGTTAAAATGTTGGGTGACAGTCATTACTGGTTGGTGACACTTTTAGACCCCCGCTACAAGGAGAACTTTCACTCTCTTATTCCTGAGGTGGAGAGGTCTACAAAAATGGGGCAGTATAAAAAGGCCCTTGCTGCAGAACTGTTAAAAAAATTCCCATCTGAACACGCTAGTGGCAGAGGTTACAGTTCGTTGCCCAACCAAGGCGTACAGGCGAGAGGGACGCAACGCCATTCCAGCAGAGGCAGGGGAACACTGTCAACGTTCTGGGACAGTTTTCTGAGACCCGCCCAGCTTACAGGCCCTGAGACGCGGGGTACTCTCACAAGGAGTGGAAAGTTTCAAAAGATGGTGAGGGAGTACCTTGCCGACCGTACCAGCGTCCTCCGTGATTCCTCTGTGCCTTTTAATTATTGGGTATCCAAGATGGACACTTGGAATATACTCGCTCTGTATGCCTTAGAGGTCCTGGCCTGCCCTGCCGCTAGCGTGTTATCGGAGCGTGTTTTTAGTGCCGCTGGGGGAATTATAACTGATAAGCGCACTCGCCTGTTAACCGACAGAGCTGACCTTTATCAAAATGAACAAGGGCTGGATTGGGCCAGACTTCTCATCACCACCAAATGACAGCAGAGTAACATAAAGTCAAATCCACTGTGTTGTTTCTGGAGGTGTATACCAATGCACTGCTTCACACCCACACATGGGTATATGCTTCCTCATTTCGGCTGTTTTTTGCTCTTCTCCTTATCCTCAGATTCCACCACCACTATACCACCAGGGTGACCGTGGTCAGTGTTGCCAGCATTGCAAGTTCCTCCATCCTAATTTTTGGCAGCTTTTGCTTGGAAAGCATAGGCAAAGACTATGGGAGACCCACTCCCCAATAATGGGAATAATGTTTTTAATATGTAATACTGCATGGTTCTTGTAAGGGGCATTAAAACCGTCTTGTTAAACCACTCTAAACTCCACGTCTCTTCCAATAGCATTAAAACCATCTTGTTAAACCACTCTGACCTCCACGTCTCTTCCAAGGGGCATTAAAACCGTCTTGTTAAGCTACTGTGACCTACACGTCTCTTCCAAGGGGCATTAAACGGTCTAATTAAACTACTGTGACCTCCACGTCTCTTCCAAGGGGCATTAAAACCATCTTGTTAAGCTACTGTGACCTCCACGTCTTTTCTACGGGGCATTGATATTGTCTTTTTATTCCACTGCGACCTCCACAACTCTTCCAAGGGGCATTAAAACCGTCTTGTTAATCTCCTGAGACCTCCACCACTCTTCCAAGTGGCATTAAAATCGTCTTGTTAAGCTACTGTGACCTCCACGTCTCTTCCACGGGGCATTGATATTGTCTTTTTATTCCACTGCGACTTCCACCACTTTTTCAAGGGGCATTGATATTGTCTTTGTATTGCACTGCGACCTCCACCACTCTTCCAGGGGACATTAAAACAGTCTTGTTTAGCTACTGCAACCTCCACCACTCTTCCGAGAGGCATTGATAATGTCTTTTTATTCCACTGTAACCTCCATCACTCTTCCAAGGGGCATTAAAACCATCTTGTTAAGCTAATGCGACCTCCACCACTCTTCCAAGGGGCATTGATATTGTCTTTTTATTCCAATGTAACCTCCACCACTCTTCCAAGGGGCATTAAAACCGTCTTGTTAAGCTACTGCGACCTCCACCACTCTTCCAAAGGGCATTGATATTGTCTTTTTATTCCACTGCGACCTCCACCACTCTCCCAAGGGGCATTAAAACCGTCGTGTTAAGCTACTGCGACCTCCACCACTCTTCCAACGGGTATTAAAACCATCTTGTTAAGCTAATGCGACCTCCACCATTCTTCCAAGGGGCATTGATATTGTCTTTTTATTCCACTGTAACCTCCACCACTCTTCCAAGGGGCATTAAAACCGTCTTGTTAAGCCACTGTGACCTCCACGTCTCTTCCACGGGGCATTAATATTGTCTTTTTATTCCACTGCGACTTCCACCACTCTTCCAAGGGGCATTGATATTGTCTTTGTATTCCACTGCGACCTTCACCACTTTTCCAAGGAGCATTAAAACCGTCTTGTTAAGCTACTGCGACCTCCACCACTCTTCCAAGGGGCATTGATATTGTCTTTTTCTTCCACTGCGACCTCCACCACTCTTCCAAGGGGCATTAAAACCGTCTTGTTAAGCTACTGCGACCTCCACCACTTTTCCAAGGGGTATTGATATTGTCTTTTTATTCCACTGTAACCTCCACCACTCTTCCAAGGGGCATTAAAACCGTCTTGTTAAGCTACTGTGACCTCCACGTCTCTTCCAAGGGGCATTAAAACAGTCTTGTTAAGCTACTGCAATCTCCACCACTCTTCCAAGGGGCATTGATATCGTCTTTTTATTCCACTGTAACCTTCATCACTCTTCCAAGGGGCATTAAAACCGTCTTGTTAAGCTGCTGCGACCTCCACGTATCTTCCAAGGGGCATTAAAACCGTCTTGTTAAGCTACTGCGACCTCCACCACTCTTCCAAGGGGCATTGATATTGTCTTTTTATTCCACTGCGACCTCCACCAATCTTCCAAGGGGCACTAAAACCGTCTTTTTAAGCTACTGCGACCTCCACCGCTCTTCCAAGGGGCATTGATATTGTCTTTTTATTCCACTGTAACCTCCACCACTCTTCCAAGGGGCATTAAAACCATCTTTTTAAACCAATCTGACCTCCACGTCTCTTCCAAGGGGCATTAAAACCGTCTTGTTAAATTACTATGAACTCCACAGCTCTTCTAAGGGGCATTGATATGTTGTTTTTAATTAACTCTAACCTCCACGACTCTTCCAACGGGCATTGCATTTCCTCCTAATTTTAGTCAGCTTTTGCTTTTCAATGCATAGGCGAACACTAAAGGAGACCCACTCCCCAATAATGGGTAGAAGGTTTTTAGTACGCTGTAATCCACGTCTGTTTCAAGGGGCATTGCAGTTCTTCATAATTTTTGGAAAGCCTTCCATTCACTGCTTAGGCCAACTGTGTACAGGAGACCCAGTTGCTATAAATGGAAAAAACAGTTTAGTTAAGGCCCTCTGACCTCCATGTCACTTCCAAGGGGCATTGGAGTGCCTCGAAATTTTTGGTAGGCATTGCACTCACTGTATGCCCTATAACTGTGTATCCGTACTGCTACTTTTGGTACAGAAGCATATCCTACAAGACATGTGTGGTTGACTGGCCTGATATTGATGTGAATGGTCCCTGTTCCTCCTGCTCTTTCTCCTTTGCCACCACCTTATCCATCATTCATCAACTGAAGCTTTGTTTTAACGGGAGTCATAGAACTGGGATAGTAGCAGGAAAACATCCAGCAATCCTCGGAGGAGGTGACCACCTCAGGCCTAGCCACTACTACATACATGTGCTTGCATTCCAAGTAACAGAAAGCTAAGGAGATAGATGGCCTCATGATCATGAATAATTTACCCGTTGTGTAGGAGGCCGACCACTGCTGCTGTCTACCTTCTGAACTTTGTGTTGAAGCCTGATTGACCCAGGACCCGGAATCCTCTATGTCTGGAGGACGTGTTGCATCCCAGTGTCCAACTGTGAATTGGCTTCCACAATATTAACCCAGTGTGATGGCGTCAGTGAGATGGACCATCCCTGGCCACATTCACTTGTCCACGAGTTTGTGGTTAGGCTGTCCTTGAATTAGGGGTGGCTGGGGAACGTTTATGGACACCCGGCCGCCCCCAGGCGGCTGGGGACCGTGTGTGGGCACCCGGCCGCGGGGCGGCTGGGGACCGAGTATGGATACCCGGCAGCCCCCTGGCGGCTGGGGACCAAGCGTGGACACCCAGCCACCGGGCGGCTGGGGATTGAGTATGGATACCAGGCAGCCGACGCAGCCACGACGTGGTGGCCAGATTCCGCCTCCACATGCCTAAAAGGCCCAATTTCATGTGCAAGCAAGCAGTATAGTATTGCAGCCTGGGGGTGGGTGGGTGGCAGGCTGCATACTTACGCTTGCATTGCAAGGAATGGGGGAGGTACAATTGAACACTGCCCTGTGACAAGAACTTGCACGGGGATAGTTGCAAGTCTGCATCTTCTGATGCGGCAAGGATCACTTCTGATGGGCACACTTTTAGGCAGTTACCTGAGTGTCAAAGATGCTTCCAGGGGTCTTCCCCATGCTGTTCCCATGTCTTTTCAGCACGGTATGCATGTGTCATACAGCACATGGCCAGATAAGGTTGTAAAATGTTAAAATGGCATTTCCCGGTGAATGCATTTGTCACGGTTGAAAGCAATACAAAAGTGCAAAAACGCATAAAAAATGCTACTTGTGAACATAGCCCAAGGTGTGGAGGAGTATTTTTGTTTTTGGTTATTTATTTTACCTTATACACAAGTCTTTACCCTGGAAAGGATGTTCCTTTACATATTTCACAGGAAAAACGTTTCAACTTCGTTTTTGAACGTTTTATTGTGAGCCCGTAAAAGTGGCTTAATACCTCTGACCACGTTGTTGACAGCAGTGACCTGGGGGTCAGAAATGCTTCCTGGGGCGATCCCCATGCTGTCCCCATGTCATTTGAGCACTGTCACTATCGTTTTGGGCACTTTTTAGGCTTTCTACAGACTGCCGGGGGTGCCGCCCAAAAATGCTCGGGTCTCCCAGAGACTAATATTGGTCTCATTGCTCGGGTCGATCACCCGAGTATCACGGTGAGCTCGGCCCGAGCTTCGAGAACCCGAGCATTTTAGTGCTCGCTCAACACTAACAATAAGGAATGTGCGTTATGAAAAGTTAGCCTTCTCTGCTCCTACGCTAAGAACCTTTGCTCTGATTGTATCTAGAAAACTATAGCAGAGGAGTCCCCTAGCTTTTCTATGGACCTGAAAACCTTAATCCATATGTAAGTCAGGGATTCCTTAAAGAATTTGACTTCACGTAAGAAGAAAAAGCAGAGACGGGTTACCTCTGACTCAGAAGAATCAGTAGAATCCCGTATCGCAAAAGAATCCCTTTCCTCCTCTGTCCTCTCGTCATCGTCTTCATCAGAATCTTCGGATGATGATGGAGGGGGTAGACCATGTTTTTAAGTTAACAATACAGAGAGACTAGTCAAGCTATTAGAGCAACCTTGGGTATTGCCAAGTTCGGGTGCCTGGATCAGAAGAAGAGGCGCACATTCCCAGTCATTGAGAGGATCAAGACTCTTATAGATAGGGAATGGAAAAAGCCAGAAAAAAAAGGCCAGCTGCCTTCTTCTTCTAAGCGGAGGTACCCTTTTGAGGAGGAGGATGCAGCTAAGTGGGACAAAACCCCGAAAACTGATGTGGCCATCTCGAAATCCTCAAAAAGATCCACACTGCCTCTTGAGGATTTGGGGGCCATCAAGGATCCACTCGATAAAAAAGTGGAGTCTTTTCTAGAACAGACCTGGGAGTCCTCAGCGGTGGCTCTGAAACCGTCAGTGGCGGCCACTTGCACCGCCAGGTCTATGATAATCTGGCTACAGCAATTAGAGGACCAGACTAAAGGGAATATCCCTAGGGATAAGATTCTGTCGGGTCTTCCTCTTATGCAGGGGGCGGCTGCATTTCTTGCGGATGCATCGGCAGATTCAGTTAACCTGGCTGCCAGGTCAGCTAACCTTTCCAATGCAGCCCGTAGGGCATTATGGCTCAAGAGCTGGCCAGGAGATGTGCAGTCTAAATCAAAACTCTGCTCAATCCCATGTGAAGGGGACTTTCTTTTCGGAAAAGCCTTAGATGACATCCTGGATAAGGCCGCAGACAAGAAACGCGATTTTCCTAGTGTATCTGTTCCCTGGTATAAGACCTCCTTTCGGAAAAAGAAATATAATCGGAGCAAATTTTCCCGAGACCAAGGTAGTTGGAAAGACAAGAAGCTGAATAATAGAGGCTTCATGTTCGGGGGTATATCCTCCGAGAGTAAAAAAGTTCCTAAGTGATGGGCCTCCCCAGGTAGGAGGAAGGTTGTCCCACTTCTTTCCCGTCTGGGAGAAGATCTCATCCAGCGCTTGGATTTTAGGGATAACCGGAAAGGGGCTGAAATTGGAGTTCAAACCATTCCCAGAGACATCATCAGGATTTCATCCCCCAGAGGCCTGAGAAAACAGATGGCCCTACAGCAGGAAGTACTCACTCTGGTCGAGAAGGGGGTTTTAAAAGAAACGCCAGTACCCGAGCAAGGGAGAGGGTTTTAATCAACTCTCTTCCTAATAAAGAAACCGGATGGCTCCTTCAGAACCATTGTCAACTTGAAAAAGCTGAACGACCATTTAACTTACAGACCATTCAAGATGGAGTCGATAAGATCGGCCATAAAGATGTTGTTCCCTGGGTGTTATATGTGCGTCCTCGATTTGAAGGATGCCTACTAGCACGTCCCAATCTTTCCTGGACACCAACAGTATCTGAGGGTAGCTGTACATATCGACAAGTACATAAAGCATTTTCAGTTAGCAGCTCTTCCCTTTGGCATCTCCATGGCTCCGAGGGTTTTCACAAACATTATCCTGGAATTCACAGCACATCTAAGGGAGAAGGATATTCTAGTCATCACTTACCTGGATGATTTTTTGGTGGTGGTCAGATCAAAAGAACTTTGTGCTCTTGCTCTGTCAGAAGTTGAGGCCAGTCTAAATGGTTTGGGATGGATCCTAAATTTAGGAAAATCGAAGCTAGAACCAAGGAAGGTTCAGTCCTTTTTGAGTCTCATTCTAGACTCAGAGAAACGAGACTTGTCTTCTGCCAGAGGACAAGAAATTGAAAATCAATTCCCTCATCTCACGCATAATCGGCAATCCATCCATGACTCTGAGAAATGCAATGTCTCTACTGGGTACGATGACATGCTGTATCCCAGCAGTACAGTGGGCCCAGTTTCATTCCAGACGTCTACAGCAGGAGATCCTGACAGCAGACAAACAGCTCAGAGGTCACCTAGACGGAAGAATATCTCTTTCGAGTTCGGTAATCAACTCGCTTCATTCCAGGCAACAGATACGATTACAACAGACGCAAGCGTAGAAGGCTGGAGAGCTCACCTGAGAGACCATTCAATACCGGGACTCTGGTCAAACAGTGAGACTGGTCTCTTCTCCAACATGAGGGAGCTGTTGGTAGTCAGAAACGCAGGAGTAGAGTTCAGTTCTCAACTTCAGAGTCAACACATCCGGATAATGTCGGACAACCGAACAACAGTCGCCTCTCAGGGGGGAACAAGATCCCTTCCGCTAATGTTAGTGACCGAACAGATCCTTCAGTTTGTGGAGAATCATCTATTTATGTTCTCGGCGCTGCATATAAGAGTAGAAGAGAACATAAGAGCCAATTTTCTAAGTCGTCACATTTTGAAACAAGGAGAATGGGAATTGAAACCAGCAATATTCCAGCAGATTGTCTGCCGATGGGGGCAACCTCAGATAGATTGGTTTGTGAACAAACGCAATTGGAAAACTAAAGTCTTTTGCTCCTTAAATCCAAAGGAGAAGCCTTTTGCTGTAGACGTGCTGCAAATTCCCTGGAACTTTACCCTGGCCTATGCATTTCCCCCTCTATAATGCTGATTCCGATCATCCTGAGGAAGATCCGAGAAGAACAGGCGAGAGTTATATTGATCGCCCCATTTTGGACCAAGAGACCATGGTTCACATGGATGAAGAGGATGTCCCAATCAGAACCATGGGTCCTTCCGGACAACCCAGATATCCTCAGGCAGGGCCCAGTCTTTCATCCCCAGAGATCGGGCCTGCATTTGACGACCTGGATTTTAAAAGGTCACTACTAACACAAAAAGTTTTTTCCCCTGGTCTAGTCGCCACTCTACTGGCAAGTAGAAAACCAATAACCACTAGGATCTATGGAACAACTTGGGCTACATTTCTATCTACCTCAGGGCAGTCTGCTAAAGGTAGAGTTCCTATTGGGGCCATCCTGGAGTTCCTTCAGAAGGTCTTAATCATGGGGTTAGCCACCAGTACTCTTAAGGTACAAGTATCAGCTCTGGGAGCACTATATAATTGTTACTTGGCAGCAAATAAATGGATCGCTAGATTCGTTAAAGCTTGCAACAGATCTAGACCCATTCCTACTCCAAGGATGCCTCCATGGGACTTTAATCTGGTTCTGGAAGCACTAACAAAGCCTCCCTTTGAGCCCTTAGAGAAGGTTTCAGAAAAAGTTCTTTAAGACAGTCATGCTGGTAACACTAACGTCAGCCCGTAGGGTTAGTGATCTGCACGCACTATTAGTAAACCATCCGTTCACGCTGGTCTCTAGGGACAGAGTAACTTTAAGATCAGACCCGGCCTATCTTCCAAAAGTAGCCTCCAAATTCCACAGGACACAAGAAATTACTCTCCCTTCCTTCTATCCTGATCCTAGAAATTCGGAGGAACAAAAGCTTCACACTCTAGATGTAAAGAGGGTATTAGTCCAGTACTTGGAGGTGACGAAGGCCTGGAGGAAAAGTGAAGCCTTATTCATCTCATTCCAGGGGGCTAGGAAACGGCTTAAGGTTACGAGGGGGACCATAGCTAGATGGGTCAGGGACACCATTGGTTTAGCGTACTCCTCTAGCAATCTGCCAGTTCCAGAGAACCTGAAGGCCCACTCCACCAGGACCTTAGCTGCTTACTGGGCTGAGAAGGCGGATGTGCCCATAGACATCATATGTAAGTCTGCAACTTGGTCATCCCCGTCTACATTCTACAAGCATTACCATCTTGACCTTTCCTCTTCTACTGATCTGTCCTTTGGGAGGAAGGTGTAGCAAGCGGTGATCCCTCCCTTTGGTGTCTGATCTCTTTAAATATCTCAGGTGGTGCTGTCATGGGAGAAAAGGAAAGGATCCTAGTTACTTACCGGTAACGGGATTTTACAGAGCCCATGACAGCACCCTATTAATTTCCTCCCCTTTATCACTTATGGTGTGCACTGCTATGGGTGTTTTTACAAAGAAATGTTTTAGTGGTAGTTGTGTACTAACCTATTTTTCGGAGCCCCTCTCATACTCTGAAACAAAAACTGATGCGGAAGAGAGGTACCGCCTTTTTATTAAGTAGGTTCCTGTCCTTGGTGGGCGGATACCCTCTCTCAGGTGGTTCTGTCATGGGCTCTGTAAAATCCTGTTACCGGTAAGTAACTAGGATCTTTTCCAGCCTTTACATAGTAATTTTCCTCCTGCTGAAGTCCCAGATTCCTCTTTCATTGCCCTATAAAGTATGATGCCAATAAAAGTGCCCCCCAAACACAGTATGATACCCCCATGGTGCATTCCTCCACATTAGCCTCCACAAGAATAGTATAATGACCCTACTGTGCCCCATCTCAACTCCCAAGGCAAAGTATGGTGACCCCAACACAGTATGATCCCCCAACTGTGACTCCCACACAGCCCTTCATACAGTATAATGGCCCCACACAGCCCTCCAAACAGTATGATGGACCCCACACAAACCTTCACACCGTATTATTGCTTTCATACAGTATAATGGCCCCCACATAGCCCTCAAAATATTATAATGGCCCCACATAGACTTCCATAAAGTATAATACGCCACCCATAATCCTCCATATAGTATAATGCGCCCCCCATAATCCTCCATATAGTATAATGCGCCCCCCATAATCCTCCATATAGTATATTGCGCCCCCCCATAATCTTCCATATAGCATAATGCACTCCCCATAATCCTCCATATAGTATAATGAGCCCCCCATAATCCTCCATGTAATATAATGCACTCCCCATAATCCTCCATATAATATAATGCGCTCCCCATAATCCTCCATGTAGTATAATGAACTTCCCATGGTTTTCCATAGAATATAATGCACTCCCCAAGTCCTCCATACAGTATATTCCACACCCCATAGGGTAAAATGCAGCCCCCAGATAGCATAATGCACCCCATAGTCCTGTAGTATTATGTGCACCACGTAATCACAGATTTTAAAATACTGTATATTTTAAATAAGCCGACCCAAGTATAAGCCGAGGCCCCAAATTTTGCTACAAAATACTGGGAAAATGTATTGACTCGAGTATAAGCCTAAGGTTGGAAATGCAGCAGCTACTGGTAAATTTCCCCATCCTGGTACGCATGTCTCCCTCATCACCAATCCTGGTATGTATGGCACCGCTCATCCCCCAATCCTGGTATGCATGGCCTCCTCATCCCCCAGTCCTGGTTTGCATGCAACCTTTCATCCCCTAATCCTGGTATGCATGGCCCCTTCATCCCCCAATCCTGGTATGCATGGCCCCCTCATCCCCCAATTCTTTTATGCATGCCCCCCTCATCCCCCAATCCTGGTATGCATGGCACCCCTCATCCCCCAATCCTGGTATGCATGGCACCCCTCATCCCCCAATCCTGGTATGCATGGCCTCCTCACCCCCCCCAATCCTGGTATGCATGTCACCCCTCATCCCCCAATCCTGGTATGCATGGCACCTCTCATCCCCCAATCCTGGTATGCATGGCCTCCTCACACCCCCCCCCCCCAATCCTGGTATGTATGGCACCCTTCAGCCTCCAATCCTGGTTTGCATGGCACCCCTCATCCCCCAATCCTGGTATGCATGGCCTCCTCATCCCCCAATCCTGGTATGTGTGGCCCCCTCATCCCCCAATCCTTGTATGCATGGCCCAATCACTGCACACATAAAACAAATAAAAACTTATACTCGCCTTCCTGCCTCACCTCTGCTCCAGCGCTGCGTCCTGTCTGCAAGCAGCACATGTCAGCATCTGAGTAGTGCACGCTCTCAAACGCTGATGTGAGCTGCCGGCATATTCACTCCTCTCCATGCCGGGACTATGGATGTGGAGAAGAATAAATATGCATTGTCTTTAGTAACGGGCACTGTCAGGAAGCGCCGCGGCTCAGCGCTCCTCCGGGCCCGCTGCTAAAGACAATGCTTATTTATTCTTATCCACGCCCATGGGAGTGGAGAAGAGGGAATATTCATTTCCCTTTAGCAGTGGGCACACGTGGTAGCTGCAACATTGGCGGTACGCCACTGTGCAGAGCGCTGTATCTAATCCCCATCTTATGTGATACAGTCCAGAGCCGTGTATCTAATCCCATCTTGTGTGAAACAAACATACAGTTTTGTATCTAATTCCATAATATGTGATACAGCTCGCAGAGCCATGTATTTAGTTTCATAATGTGTGATACAGCCAGCAGTGTCGTGCATCTGTAGTGAGCTGGCAGACTCTGGCTGTTCTGTGATAATTGAGATAGAGCCTGTTACAGGAATGATTACGCAGGATGGTGTTGCCACCTTGTGGTCAGAGGTTGCACCTGCGCAGGGTGTGATGATAGAGAAAAAGACTGAGCCCCTTTGTGTCCCGCCCTAGAGAGTCACGTGACCAAAGTGGGAAGCAGGAAAAAGCGCGCTAAGGCTGAGTGCCCACGTAGCGTTTTTCAAGCGTTTATGCTGCGGAATTTCCGCAGCATAAACGCTTGTGAAACACTAGGTAATCCGCACCCCATGGTCCCCAAGGGGATTCCGCATGTTCTATGCACATGCTGCGGATTTTTCCGCAGCGTTTATGCTGCGTACAAAAATCCGCAGCATGTCATTTAATTTTGCGGAAGCGCAGCGGAACTCCCGCCATTGACTTGCATTGAGACGCATAGAAACCGCGACTGTACCTTTGTACAAGCGGCTTCTATGCGTCTCTATGTGCGGATGGTACCCAGTTCTGGAGGAGAGGAGACTCTCATCCAGACCTGGGTACCATTCTACCTGTAAAAAAAGAATAAAATAACAAATAAAGTTTATATTCACCTGTCCGGCGTCTTCTCTCTGAATGCCGGCATCGCTTGAGGACCTGCGGTGACGTCACAGTCATGTGACTGCAAGCCCTTCACCGCTCTGTCTCGCGATATGCCGGCAGCCGGGAACCAGGCAGGAAGCAGCGCTGCAGCCATGCCGGGGCCTCGGGGGTGAGTATAGCTTTATTTGCTTTAATTTTTACGGTTCACACTGTATAAATCCATGCTGTTTGCATGGATTTATACAGTGTGACCTAGTTGTCAAGCACTTTCCAAGTGATGCTATCGCATGGAAAGCGCTTGTCAATCTGCATGCGGAAACGCAAGTGAATCCGCATGTGGATCCGCATGTATTCTGCAGGAAAAACGCATGCACAATCTGCATGCGTTTTTTCTTCCAGGGAGATGCAGAAATGCTGCAGAAATTTTCTGCTTCATTTCTGCATCGTAGGCACATAGCCTCAGAGTCTGTTGTTGTCTGTGAAAAGAGCCAGGACGGTGTGCAGGTCCTCGTGTGTGGCGCAGAGGAGACCCTCAACGTGATTTCTTTTATCTGACACCTTATCCTCAGAGCCTTCCCCAGCTTCTGCACTGCTGAAGGATTCAGCTGTTACACTCCCTGCTACTGGAGTGTGGACTACATAAGAGAATCCACAAAAGCTTCTATCCGGATCAGAGAGACTGTAAGCGGGACCTCTGGCGAGAGGCCGAAGTATTCCTTTCTTTCAGTGAAATTTGTTGTTCCTGTCTTCTTCGGCTGGGACCCCTTCCTGCAAAGACAGACAGGCCTGCGACGGGGGACACATCCTTCTGGAGTAAAGGACTGGTAACGTGTGAGTAGGGACAGTGAGGGTCAGCTTATAAGTACACGTTATTGCTGTGAACATTTACGGTTGTCATTTATTGTGTTTTGCTGTGTTAAAAATGTATACAAGTAAAGATACGGTTATCAAGATAGAGTCTGTGTGTGGGGATCTTGCTGGGCCAGATCATGGATACCAACGCGAGGCCTTGCCCGCGGTCACTTCATCTGGCGTAGTCGGCAGGATCTGTGACCAACAAGATTCCCACCCAGGCCACGTGTACAGTCAGAAAGCCCCGCCGGTGTCTATTGTGAATCAGGTCAGGAAATTTGGCGGATGAAACTACCCTGTACCAGAGTGGGCGGAACAAGTCCGGATACTGGGGGAAATGTATAATATTGACCCTAAGACCTTGGCAGAAATGGCGGTACTGACGCTAGAGGGGGAGGCATGGACGACAGTCAGACTGGAGACGGTCAGGGGCCAGCGTACAGTAGATGATTTGGTGCGGGTGCTGGAGAACACCTATGGGCCGACCACATACCAGGGAACACTGCGACACATGTTCTTTAGATGGATGCAGCATGAATGGGAGGATATTCCCCAATATGCGAACGCCCTTCAGGTACTCCTTGAACAAGCCTGTGGAAAAGGGGAACAACTAGCTGGTATGGCTCCTCGTGACCTGGTACTGAGAGACCAATTTGTAATAGGACTGAGAGACCAGTATCTTAACCGCACGTTACAGGACTTGATCCGGATGATGCCGACTCTTACTTTTGCTGAAGTCAAACAGGAAGCCATAGAACGTTCAAGGGGACCCGTCATGGATGTGGGGATTCAAGGTGCTGCATGCAGATCCATATCTGACATTAAAAATCCGAACAGTGACACGGAGGACCTGAAACAGATGGTAGCAGACTTACAGAAACCGGTATTACAGTTAACATTAGACCGACAGGGAGACCAGCGAAGACGGCCTAGTCGTCCCGTGGGACAGTGTTGGTCATGCGGTGATCCTCTCCATAGGGCAAATCGTTGTCCTCAACACTTCCCTCCGCAAAAACCTCCGTCGCACCAACGAACAAACCCTCAGTCGCCCCAGCGAAGGGAATTTCGATCAGACCAGCGAATGGAACCCCAGCCATATCCACAAGCAGAGCTACCACGCCGGGCCTCACCACAATGGCCGCCGTTAAACTAGACACCCCTGCAGCTGAGGCTCGCGCAGCAGGGGAGGCCAAGGAGAGGGGTGTGGAAAAACAGAGCCGATGGCGGAGTGCTCTTGCCTCGAATAGCCCGACACTTGAAGTTGTCCTGGAAGGAATTGCCGTACAGGGACTGATGGACACCGGGTCACAAGTGACCACGATCTCTGAACAGTTTTACGAAAATTACCTCAAACCAAGAACTGCTCGTGTCCCAGACACCGCCATTAAGATTATTGCGGCTAATAATCTATCCATTCCAGTGACCGGACTTGCTTGGATGGACACAAAGGCCTGCAGACAGGACTTAGGGAAACGAGGGATCGTCATCGTCAAGGAAGGTTTCGGCTCCGAGACCCCAGTGATAGTTGGAATGAACATCTTGAAAGACCTGGATCTTATGCTGTTGACAAGAAAAGGACCCAAATACTGGCAGAAAGTCACCAAACATAAGCCGACTCGTCTGGCGTTCCAGCGCGTAATTCGGACGGTTGGACTTCAACAGATGGCAGAGGAACAACTACCCCTAGCCGCCATTACGGTGCCACGCCGTACTCGGATTACTTTGCCCGCTGAAAAAGAGACAGTCATTTCCTTACCCCTTAACACCCACCGACAACTTGAGGGGGTTGAAGTGTTGGTTGAGCCGAGGACCCCAAGTGGGGGTAAGCTAAACCCACTAGTGGCTCACACTCTAGCCGTCGTGAGGAACGGGAGAGTCCCTGTCAGGTTAAACAACACCGCAGATGTAGGCCTAGCCCTTGAAGCCGGCACTCATCTTGCCCGGGTATATGCTCTACCCACGGAAGTGAATCCCATTGGACCCCTAAAATTCACCCCGTCTACAGAAGGCGACTGGACGGTAACCATCTCAGCCATAAACGCTCAAGTAGACGATGAAGACATTGGGCGAAAACTACGGGAAAAAGTACAGCTAGACACGTCTCAATACACCAAACAAGAAGTGTCTCAAGTGGAGGAACTCCTGCGGGAACACCAAGACTCCTTTGCAAAGCATGACACAGACTTTGGGTGTACCACCAGTATCCAGCACGAGATACCCACGGGTGACACCCCCCCTATCCGCAAGAGGTACCGGCAGATACCACCTCAGCAATACCAGGAGGTGAAAAGCCTGTTAGAATCCATGCTACGCGCCGGAGTGGTACGTGAAAGCCAGAGCCCGTGGGCTGCACCCGTGGTGATAGTCAAAAAGAAAGATGGTTCCCTGAGATTTTGCATGGACTACTGTAGGCTGAACGCTTGCACTATCCGGGACTCATATCCACTTCCTCGGATCGAAGAGTCACTGACCGCCCTGAAGAAGGCCAAATATTTTACGTCCCTAGACCTGGCCAGTGGATATTGGCAGGTTCCAATGAGTGAGAAGGACAGGGAAAAGACCGCCTTCATCCTTCCCATGGGCCTGTATGAGTTCGACCGGATGCCGTTCGGCTTGAATAACGCACCGGGGACCTTTCAGAGACTGATGGAACGCTGTCTGGGAGACTTCAACTTTGAGTTTACGCTGATATACCTTGACGACATCGTGGTATACTCTGCCACCTTTGAGGATCATCCTCACAAGCTTGGCCAAGTGTTCCAGCGCTTGAGGGGACACAGCTTGAAGTTGAAGCCCAGCAAGTGCCGTCTGTTCCAGCAGGAAATCGACTACTTGGGTCACCGGATCTCGGCCGAAGGTGTCCAGCCCTCTCCGGAGAAGATAGCAGCCGTTCAAGAGTGGCCGCAGCCAACTACCGTCAAAGAAGTCTGGGCTTTTCTGGGACTGGCAGGCTACTACCGTCGGTTTGTCAAGGACTTTGCTCGGCTTGCTGAACCACTGCATGAGGTTCTCCGAGGGACCGCGAACAGTCCCAGAGGGCGACGCATCAGTTGGGGGCCTGACCGAGAAAAATCCTTTCAGGCACTTAAGGCTGCTCTAACATCCTGTTCTGGCGTATGCAGATTACACATTACCGTTTCAGTTACACACCGACGCCAGCCTTCAAGGCCTAGGGGCGGTCCTCTCTCAAGTTCAAGATAATAAAGAACGCGTGATAGCCTATGCCAGTAGGTCTCTCCGTGATATCGGAAAGAATCCCGTCAACTACAGCTCCTTCCGCTTGGAACTCTTGGCTCTGACTTGGGCTATGACGGAGAAATTTGCCGGCTATCTGACAGGAGCGGAGGTGCTGGTCATGACGGACAACAATCCTCTTGCCCACCTAGAGAATGCCAAACTAGGGGCAATGGAACAGCGCTGGATGGCCAGGCTCTCTAGATTCCAGTACAAAATTAAATACAGAGCGGGGAGCGAGAATCAGAATGCTGACAGCCTGTCTAGAGTGACATCATCCCCGCCAGTGGGGGACCGGGATGAAGAGTTGGAGGAAGATGAGATGCCTGACTTTGCCCGGCTCGCAAAGCAAATAGAAGATAGCCGCCAGTATGCTGTAGGAGGGATTGAAGCCATAGTGGGATCTCCCCTGTCCCAGCAAGAATGGGCCAAGCTTCAAGATCGAGACCCAGAGCACGTCTTACTGAAACAGTATGTGAATAAACAAGAGAAACCGCCCTCCAAAGTGAGAGCCCGACTATCGACTGGAGCCTTGGCTCTGCTCGCCCAATGGGATCGGCTGATCGTGAAAGATGGAGTCCTGTGTCGCAGGGCCCTTCTATCCCATATGCTGGAGGAGTGTTTGCAGATTGTCGTTCCGGTGCAGTTGGCCCATGAGATGGTGGGCGAAGCTCACAGGAGGAACGGCCACTTCGGCATAGACAAGACCCTCCGGTGGACCCAAAAGTTCATTTTTTGTCCGGGGCTCCGTAAGCTGGTTGAAAACATCTGTCAAGGATGCCGTACCTGAGAATTCCACAAGTCCGCGGAGCAGCGTGCCCCCGTCCAGACTATTAAGACGTCGAGGCCCCTCGAGCTGTTGATGGTGGACTATCTGTTGATCGGAACGGCGAATAGTGGCTACCAGTACTGTCTGGTGATGGTGGACCACTTCACGAAATTCACCGTCGCTGTTGCTACCAAGGATCAGACTGCTGAATCAGCTGCACAGGCCATCTGTCAGCAATTCGTTCGGGTCTACGGGTGTCCGGAGCGGCTACACTCTGATCAGGGGGCTTGTTTCGAAGGGCGAGTCATTGAAGAACTCCAACGGATGTATGGAATCAAGAAGTCCAGGACCACCCCTTACCATCCACAAGGGAATGGCGCGTGTGAACGCTTTAACCGGACCCTCTTACAACTGATCCGGACACTGGCTGAAGACAAAAAGCCCGACTGGCCTCGATTCCTCCCAGAACTGCTGTGGGCCTATAATAATCAAGTCCATTCCGTCACCGGATACACCCCATACACCCTTCTCTTTGGCCGTCCAGGCAAAGACATCCATGAGTTGCAACTGTCTAGCTCCGAAGAAGATACCTGTGGTACCTATCCTTCCTGGCTACAAACACACCGCCAGAGAATGGAGACTGTCTACCAGGATCAAGTGCACGCTGACCCACTTCCGGTACAAGAGGACTCACTGAATGTAGGTCAACTGGTCCTAGTCCGTATAAAGAAACCGCAAGGGAAACTCCGGCCCAAGTGGGAGACCGAAGTCTATCGAGTAATTGGACAGCCGTACCCCGGTGGCCCTGTCTATCGAGTGCAGGGCGAAGACAGCGGCAGCATCCGAACTTTGCACCGTAATACGTTGCGCCCCTGCCGTTCCCAGCCTGACTCCCCTACTGTGATACCTAGAGAGATGGATATCACTAATACTGTCGGAGACACTGACCCCGGGGATGTGGAGATTGAATGCATGCCTACCCCTGTCCGTCCGACTGACGCACTTGGACCGATTACCTCCTCTACTGACATGTCGACTGGGAAAGAGAGTGGGGTGACTGATAGGAGAGAGGGGATCCAACCCGTTAGGCGGACAACGAGGACCACTGCAGGGGTACCTCCAGGACAGTCCTACAGAGACCAATATGTGTGGCCCTCTTCCAAGCCGCCCCCTGTCACATCCACAGCCATCGCCGCCCTGGAGCCGGTCGTTGACAGGGACTGCCAACCTTTGAGTGGGGGGGCGTGTAGTGAGCTGGCAGACTCTGGCTGTTCTGTGATAATTGAGATAGAGCCTGTTACAGGAATGATTACGCAGGATGGTGTTGCCACCTTGTGGCCAGAGGTTGCACCTGCGCAGGGTGTGATGACAGAGAAAAAGACAGCCTCCTGTGTCCCGCCCTAGAGAGTCACGTGACCAAAGTGGGAAGCAGGAAAAAGCGCGCGAAGAGTCTGTTGTTGTCTGTGAAAAGAGCCAGGACGGTGTGCTGGTCCTCGTGTGTGGCGCAGAGGAGACCCTCAACGTGATTTCTTTTATCTGACACCTTATCCTCAGAGCCTCCCCCAGCTCCTGCACTGCTGAAGGATTCAGCTGTTACATTCCCTGCTACTGGAGTGTGGACTACATAAGAGAATCCACAAAAGCTTCTATCCGGATCAGAGAGACTGTAAGCGGGACCTCTGGCGAGAGGCCGAAGTATTCCTTTCTTTCAGTGAAATTTGTTGTTCCTGTCTTCTTCGGCTGGGACCCCTTCCTGCAAAGACAGACAGGCCTGCGACGGGGGACACATCCTTCTGGAGTAAAGGACTGGTAACGTGTGAGTAGGGACAGTGAGGGTCAGCTTATAAGTACACGTTATTGCTGTGAACATTTACGGTTGTCATTTATTGTGTTTTGCTGTGTTAAAAATATATACAAGTAAAGATACGGTTATCAAGATAGAGTCTGTGTGTGGGGATCTTGCTGGGCCAGATCATAGATACCAACGCGCGGCCTTGCCTGCGGTCACTTCACATCTATTGTCAGTCACATGTTATACAGCCCACAGAGCTAGGTATCTAATCCCATCATGTGTGATACAGCCCACAGAGCACCATATCTAAACCCATCATATGTGATACAGCCCACAATGCCGCCTATCAGATTCCATCACATGTGATACAACGCTTAGAGCTGTGAATCTAATCCCATGTGTGATGCAGTCTACAGAGCCATGTATCTACACCCATCATGCAAGATGCAGACCGCGTATCTAATCCCCACCATATGTGATGCAACCCGCAGTGCCGCATATCTAATGCCATAATTTATGATACAGCCCACAGATTTGTGTATCTAATGCCATCATGTGTCATACAGCCTGCAGTGCTGCATATCTAATGCCACATATATAATCACAGCATGTTGATACAGCACACATTGTCACATATCTAATGCCCGTCATGTGTGATATAGCCTGCAGTGCCATGTATCTAATGCCCATCCTGTGTGATACAGCGCGCAGAGCATAATATCTCATGCCATAATGTGTGATACAGCCCAGAGCTGAGTATTTAATCCATCATGTGTAATGCAGACCATAGAGCCTCATATCTAATCCCATGATATGCGATACAGCCTGCATCTGTGTGACGCGCCCCCTGGGCCAGTGTTGTTGGGGATACCCGGAGCCGGATCAGATGGGGGTTGTAGTCTCCGAGTGGCTGTGACCCGGTCCGTGCCCAGGGTGTCAAGCTCAGTGTGTGGCAGTCCTTACTGATGTTACTAAAGTTCTTTATGTCGACTACGCCACCCGTTGAATTGCGGTCACTACGGCCGCCGCTGCAGCAGGGTCCGCTGAGGCTGATGGTGTTTGTGCAGCCCAGGTAGTATAACCCCCAACGGGAGGGGTATAGCCTCAGGGGGTCAGGTGCAGAGGATGGTGGTTGTGGAGGTGCAGTGAGGATGGTAATGAGAGTCAGAGTCGGGCTGTGCAGTTCAGGGTTTGTTTACTTACTGCTGTTCTTGTACCGGTCACTCCGGCCTTAAGTGACCACCCGAGCCGTGCTGCGTCCACCAGGTCCTGGACTCGGCCAACCCCCAAGTAGTTCTGGAGCGTGGTTCTGAGCTCCCTTTCTGTCCTGTCCTCGTCTCTGGCCTTCCCCACCAGGGATCCACCTAAGTCCGGCTCCCTCGGGCCTCTTGTTGGTGAACCCTTGTCTCTGGGTTCCCTGACCCTATGCGTGGTCTGCCTTCCGGGTGGATATAGTGGGTGGCCGTGGCAGATTCTGCCCACGGCCTCCGGTTCCTGGCTAAGGTGTGCTGTAGCCTCTGCCAGCTTGGGATCCGGTACCCTGTTGCCAACTCTTCACCCTCTGGTCTAATTTGGGCTCTTGGAGTTCCTTCTTTCTCCCCCTCTGGGTCTTTCTTTCTCCTCTCTCACTCTTGGCCTTGGGGCTGCTCTGCTCCTCTGCTTTCCTCCACTGCTCTGCAAAAGACTGACAGACTGACCAGCCTTCTACAAAAGACTCCTCTGCAAAGACTGACAGACTGACCAGCCTTCTACAAAGACTCCTCTGCAAAGACTGACCCTGATCTAAGATGGTGCCCACCTTATATACTCCCTCTATGTGTGAGCTCAGGTGACCAGCACCCAATGAGCTCCTAGCACTACCCAGACTGCTCCCCCTATCTGCCCCTACACTACTGGGATGTTCCACCCCCCTCCCACTCCAGCCAGGAACAGACTCTGTTGTACCTGCACATTTCTCTAGTGGGAGTACCATCGGTCTGTTCCTCGGAAATGGGATGTGTGTAGTGCATGCAGCTAACTGAGCTCAGTTCCACACTCCATCCTTACCCGGGAGTGGAATATCACACCTCTGGGTTGAGGTGCAATACCCCTGTAGCAGCCGAATCCTCAGGGTGCTACATTCCCCCCTGGTAAATCACAGCACGTCCTCGGGCTGTAAGATATAAACAACACCAAAACATACAATTTTTGCATAAACAACATAATAAAACATCATATAAAACTTTTCATAAAAACTTTTCATAAAAACATTCTTGTCTTCTGGTACCTCCGGTCACGGTGCAACTTGTGACCGGGTAAAGTGCGACAGTCTCTTTTGGAATTAAACAGTTCCCTATAAAACCGGTAGGGGGCGCTTTAGGAAGCGCAACTATATACAAAGGGGTAGTGGCCGCTCTCAGTCCTCGGCCAGGTATTAGGGAGGATTGACCGCTCTCAGTCCTCGGTCAGTGGGAATAGGGACACACGGGGTTAACAGTTCACTTTTGGCTGGTCCCAACGGGGACTATATTTTAACTAGGTAACAGTTCTTATACCCTGACGGGTAACTTTATACAGTCTCTCTCTACCGTACTCAACGACGGCGTCCTCCTGCTCTTTCTTTGTGGACAGTTTCAGTTTCAGACCCGTCCGGGTCCTCTTGCTCCTCCTCACACCGCAGCTCCTCCTCCGTCAGGCGATGCACATGGAGGGCGTAGGGTCCTTTGGCACACTTGTGCCGGGTGAAGGTGACCTCGTCCCCTAAATACAGGTCACGACCTCTGTGTCCCTCCGGTAGGTGGGACTCAACGTCTCTCCTGGTCACGAAGACGTCGCCTGGGGTGCGGTGATCCCTGATGAAACCCCACCCATGCTGCAGATTGAACTTTATCACAGTCCCGATGGTACGGGGACCATGCGCTGCACGGGGGTCTCTCCTGGTCCGGCTCTTCTGCTCCGCGCTCCTTATTTGGGCTTGTTGTTCCCGGACCCGCCTCTCTCTCCGCTCCCTCTCAAAGACCTCGAGCTGCTGGCGGCAGCACTCTGCACGCTCCGCTGCGGCTGCCCGAGTCTCCTGAGTGAACCCCATGAGGTCTTCTCCGGTGGGATCCCACTCAAACTGGGTCTCTTCTAGCGGGGGCGAGATCCTCTTTATGGGCTTTGGAGCCGGGATCAGGGGTTCGCACATGGCCCTTGCTTTTTGCAGCTCCAGCTGGATGTATTCCTGGGGCCATACGAAGGGCTGCCCATCCGGGCACGTATGCTGGGCGAACAGGTCCTCACCCAGGTGCGGTACTTTAGGTGTTATGGGCGCCGTGGTGGTAGCGGCGCCCGGGCTAACCAGGCCTTGCGACCAGGCCTGGGGCACCTTGAAAGTAAAGGGCACCGTAAGAACGGCGGCGCCCTGTGTTACTTGGCCCTGCGACCAGGCCGGGGGCTCCGCGGAGGTAGGGGGCGCTGTTGGTATTGCGGCGCCCGGGGGTACTAGGCCTTGCGACCAGGCTGATGGTACTTCCTGCTTGGCCACGCTCGGGGTCGAGGCGTGTGACGTCACAGGGGTCGCGGCTTCCGGTTGAGGCCTAGTCTGCGGCGGTGACGTTGCAGCGACGGGCACGGCAGGGGGTACTTCGGGCTCTGCGACGGGGAGCTGGGGCAGGCACGCGGTTTCCCGGCTCGGGGTAGAGACGTCCCCTTTACCTGCCTCCGTCCGTTCGGCTCCCTTCTCGGCGCCGTCTCCGGCCTTCAGTCCTCCTGCGCCATCCTCCTCGTCTCGGGTGGCGTGCTCCGCTGACGGATTTTGGTCTGCTGGGCCATCTCTCGGCTCCACTCCGCCAACGTCTCTCGCTGTACCCGGGCCATCCTCCGTGCGAGGCCCTCCAGCGCGGTCTGTGCACACTCCCGGTCTCGGGGGAGCTGTGTTAGGATCTCCAGCAGGCCTTCTGGAGTGGCGACCTGCAACAGGCTCCTGACCACTGGGTCGGTGCTGCCTGGAGTGGCGGCCCGCATCAGGCTCCTGACCGCTGGGTCGGTGCTGCCTGGCTCTCCCTCCATCTCCGGGTAGGCTCTCTCTGGACTCTCTTCCAGACGTCTTGTCTCCGGGTGTGCTCTCTCCAGACTGCTCCAGGCGACACCCATCTTTGTTCTCTTGTTCTGTCTCCGCCCACATTGAGGGTGGTCCCGGGGCAACTTCAGTTCCAGGGGCAGTTCTCTCACGCTGATGGACACTTCCAGCATCACAGTCTCTGTTGGTGGGCGCGGTTTCCGCTTTTGGCGCCATTCTTCGACCTGGCCCACGATGGGAGGTGGCCTCTTGCCACCCTCCGGCACGCCCATAATGGCGTCTGCTCCCCCAAGGCGGGAAATCTTCAGAAATGGCGGGAATCGTCTCCCAGTGGCGGGAAACTCCATGGATGGCGGGAAAAAGCTGAAAATGGCGGACAACCGGCGGGAAACGACCTGTGATGGGGCCCGATGGCGGGGACCCTCCGGAACCGGCAGGAGACTTCTTTTTAAGGTAACGATGAAATTTTCTTCAGGCACGCAGTACCCGGTTGTTGCGGGCACGTAATCCTGCCGACTACGCCAAAGTTGACGCGCCCCCTGGGCCAGTGTTGTTGGGGATACCCGGAGCCGGATCAGATGGGGGTTGTAGTCTCCGAGTGGCTGTGACCCGGTCCGTGCCCAGGGTGTCAAGCTCAGTGTGTGGCAGTCCTTACTGATGTTACTAAAGTTCTTTATGTCGACTACGCCACCCGTTGAATTGCGGTCACTACGGCCGCCGCTGCAGCAGGGTCCGCTGAGGCTGATGGTGTTTGTGCAGCCCAGGTAGTATAACCCCCAACGGGAGGGGTATAGCCTCAGGGGGTCAGGTGCAGAGGATGGTGGTTGTGGAGGTGCAGTGAGGATGGTAATGAGAGTCAGAGTCGGGCTGTGCAGTTCAGGGTTTGTTTACTTACTGCTGTTCTTGTACCGGTCACTCCGGCCTTAAGTGACCACCCGAGCCGTGCTGCGTCCACCAGGTCCTGGACTCGGCCAACCCCCAAGTAGTTCTGGAGCGTGGTTCTGAGCTCCCTTTCTGTCCTGTCCTCGTCTCTGGCCTTCCCCACCAGGGATCCACCTAAGTCCGGCTCCCTCGGGCCTCTTGTTGGTGAACCCTTGTCTCTGGGTTCCCTGACCCTATGCATGGTCTGCCTTCCGGGTGGATATAGTGGGTGGCCGTGGCAGATTCTGCCCACGGCCTCCGGTTCCTGGCTAAGGTGTGCTGTAGCCTCTGCCAGCTTGGGATCCGGTACCCTGTTGCCAACTCTTCACCCTCTGGTCTAATTTGGGCTCTTGGAGTTCCTTCTTTCTCCCCCTCTGGGTCTTTCTTTCTCCTCTCTCACTCTTGGCCTTGGGGCTGCTCTGCTCCTCTGCTTTCCTCCACTGCTCTGCAAAAGATTGACAGACTGACCAGCCTTCTACAAAAGACTCCTCTGCAAAGACTGACAGACTGACCAGCCTTCTACAAAAGACTCCTCTGCAAAGACTGACCCTGATCTAAGATGGTGCCCACCTTATATACTCCCTCTATGTGTGAGCTCAGGTGACCAGCACCCAATGAGCTCCTAGCACTACCCAGACTGCTCCCCCTATCTGCCCCTACACTACTGGGATGTTCCACCCCCCTCCCACTCCAGCCAGGAACAGACTCTGTTGTACCTGCACATTTCTCTAGTGGGAGTACCATCGGTCTGTTCCTCGGAAATGGGATGTGTGTAGTGCATGCAGCTAACTGAGCTCAGTTCCACACTCCATCCTTACCCGGGAGTGGAATATCACACCTCTGGGTTGAGGTGCAATACCCCTGTAGCAGCCGAATCCTCAGGGTGCTACATGTGTATCCAATCCTAGTATGTGATACAGTCAGTGTATCCAATCCCAATGCATGATACACTCTGCGTATCCAATCCCAGGGTGTGATACACTCCGCGTATCCAATCAAAGCGTGATAACACACTGTACCCAATCCTAATGCGTTATGAACTCTGCATATCCAATCCCAGTGTGATACACTCTGCGTATTCAATCCCAGAGGTTAATACACTCCGTGTGTTCAATCCCACGCTTGATAAACTCTACGTATCCAATCCCAGAACATAGTACAGTCCGTGTATCTAATCCCAGCGTGTGATACAGTCCACAAATCTAATTCCAAAGTGTGATACTGTTTATTTATCTAATCCCAGTGTGTGATGCAGTCCACTTATCTAATCCCAGTGTGTGATGCAGTCCACTTATCTAATCCCAGTGTGTGATACAGTCCACTTATCTAATCCCAGTGTGTGATGCAGTCCATTTATCTAATCCCAGTGTGTGATACAGTCCACTTATCTAATCCCAGTGTGTGATACAGTCCACTTATCTAATCCCAGTGTGTGATGCAGTCCACTTATCTAATCCCAGTGTGTGATACAGTCCACTTATCTAATCCCAGTGTGTGATGCAGTCCATTTATCTAATCCCAGTGTGTGATACAGTCCACTTATCTAATCCCAGTGTGTGATACAGTCCACTTATCTAATCCCAGTGTGTGATGCAGTCCATTTATCTAATCCCAGTGTGTGATGCAGTCCACTTATCTAATCCCAGTGTGTGATACAGTCCACTTATCTAATCCCAGTGTGTGATGCAGTCCACTTATCTAATCCCAGTGTGTGATGCCGTCCATTTATCTAATCCCAGTGTGTGATACAGTCCAGTTATCTAATCCCAGTGTGTGATGCAGTCCATTTATCTAATCCCAATGTGTGATACAGTCCACTTATCTAATCCCAGTGTGTGATGCAGTCCACTTATCTAATCCCAATGTGTGATACAGTCCACTTATCTAATCCCAGTGTGTGATGCAGTCCACTTATCTAATCCCAGTGTGTGATACAGTCCACTTATCTAATCCCAGTGTGTGATACAGTCCACTTATCTAATCCCAGTGTGTGATGCAGTCCACTTATCTAATCCCAGTGTGTGATGCAGTCCACTTATCTAATCCCAATGTGTGATACAGTTCACAAATTTAATACCAAAGTGTGATACAATGATCACAGATCACTCTCACTCCTACTGCATTCATATTGTAAGCTAGTAGATTTTCATGGCAAATTTCAGCAACTGCTTCCATGTTTAAAGTGGCAAATATCAAACCTTTTTAAATTATTTTTCATATTTTATTTCAATGAAAAAGGCTAAATTAAAAAAAAAACTTAAAATGTTAATACTATACATTTTTTCAAATTTCAAAATGGTGGAGGTTAGGCGAAGATATAACTGGCAGGTGGAGAATAGCCGTAGAAGGAATTTGCAGGTGGAGGTTAGGCGAAGATTGTACTGACAGGTGGATGTTAGTAGCAGACTGATGGCAGGTGGTCACATCTTGTGGAAACAGGTGGCAGTTAGTAGTAGTCGCTGAGGGTCGGTGGTCACATCTGCTTACCGGAGGTGGGAATTAGTGGTAAGCGATGTTAGCTGATGGTAGTTAGACCTAGATGGGGGCTGGCAGGTAGTAAGGGTTGCATCTCATTCTGGGGGGTTGGTTGTAGGTGACTGGTGGTGACACGTGACATTTACCCCTGATAATATGGGGCAGTCATCACCTAAAACAAGAAAACATGAAAAGATAAACAAAGTTTAATGAAACCTTCATGCACTGCAAATCTCTAATTATGGTTCTTTGTACCATTCCTGAGCCCTGTGATGTGTCAGCCTTTGTTACAATATGTAGCATGTCATTATCTTATGTGTTTCCCAATCACTTGGTCTTCTGTGTAATACCTATTCTGTTCATGTTGATTTTCATACTATGAATATTTTTATGTGACTATATCCTCCAATTATCAATCTAGAAGGGCTGATATAGAGTGGTCCTCATCTCTCTTCATAAACACAAAAATAAAGATATTGGCGCTCTACATCACCTCATCACTAATGGCTCTTTTTTGCTTTCTTCTTGGGGGGCAGCTTGCTGTTCTTATCAGCTGCTCTCCCCAAGTCGTTGTCCTCTTTTTGATTTTCTGCCCTGAAAAATAAACACCAAAATCCTGATGTTCCACTTGATTAAGATACAAGAAATACGATGTTAAGAATGACTTTAGTGTGAGGCTGGCGCCATCACTGAGTGTAACTCACGGGTCAGGTGATCTGGGCTCCTTAAATATTATTGCAGGTTTCCTGAGCTCGGCCTCAATCTCCTCTCTATTTAGATTAGACAATGAATGAATTAAGAGCTGTGAGAATTTGCACTTAAGATATAAAGAGACAAGACCCCATCTATCCCGGATACATGGACTTATAAGTAAATGAACCCTCTGGAACAGCAGGTCTAGTACTATACAAATGGTGACTTACATTGAGTACAGTCTGCATTCTATTTCTGTAGCCGGCTCTCCCATCTCAGGGAGTACGGCGGCCTGTTCCTGGAAATATTTTAATGCTCTTTTTTCCTTTTTATTTGTTGGTTCAACTCGACGAACAGCTAATAATGGAGAAAATATGGAATATTAGGAGAACCTTCTGCTTAGGAAATTATAGCAGCCAATTTGGGGTTTGGACTTTTTTGCAGAAGGTTTTCTACCCTTATCAATAATTTCTAACTATTTTACTAGTTATCTAGCATCAAAACTGGATATCCATATGCCGAAAATGGCACTTCAAACCAATTCATAATCCACCAATTCTGCGTTACATTACTAGTGCAGAGAAACGAAGAGATCCATAAGTCTAAAATAATCAATTTTATTTCATCAATCAATAAAAATAAGAAACACGATATTAAGATTATATATGGCTAAAAAACAGAGTGCCCAGTATGAGGGACTAGCCCCTGACCAGGAATACAATTATAATATAGGCTCATAAATAAATATAAACCAGACAATGTGAACTGAGGTCTAAGATGGCAGACATACAAGAAACAGAGGCATGTTCACACTAGCAAAAAAGAAGCAAGACAAAAATATATCTCATACCCTACCATAATTATATATAAATGTAAAGCAAAATTGCATAATAAATATAGGGTACTTAGTGAACTATTTTTGATCAAAAAAAGTATACAAGCCATCCCACCAGCGGCAAGGTGACCCTAAATTGGGACGGTACCTATACTGCCTATATTAAAAACCTTACTGTATATCAAAGTTGAAGTAATGCACATAAAAGGGTAGACAAATAGGACCGGGTCCCAACTCCAGACCACCTAGGCCCGTGGTAAGCTACATATATACCAATCAGCTCAACAAAGGGCATGCCACACCCTTAAATTGCACAGAATGCAAACAAGTCAAAAAACCAGACAATGTGAACTGAGGTCTAAGATGGCAGACATACAAGAAACAGAGGCATGTTCACACTAGCAAAAAAGAAGCAAGACAAAAATATATCTCATACCCTACCATAATTATATATAAATGTAAAGCAAAATTGCATAATAAATATAGGGTACTTAGTGAACTATTTTTGATCAAAAAAAGTATACAAGCCATCCCACCAGCGGCAAGGTGACCCTAAATTGGGACGGTACCTATACTGCCTATATTAAAAACCTTACTGTATATCAAAGTTGAAGTAATGCACATAAAAGGGTAGACAAATAGGACCGGGTCCCAACTCCAGACCACCTAGGCCCGTGGTAAGCTACATATATACCAATCAGCTCAACAAAGGGCATGCCACACCCTTAAATTGCACAGAATGCAAACAAGTCAAAAAACCAGACAATGTGAACTGAGGTCTAAGATGGCAGACATACAAGAAACAGAGGCATGTTCACACTAGCAAAAAAGAAGCAAGACAAAAATATATCTCATACCCTACCATAATTATATATAAATGTAAAGCAAAATTGCATAATAAATATAGGGTACTTAGTGAACTATTTTTGATCAAAAAAAGTATACAAGCCATCCCACCAGCGGCAAGGTGACCCTAAATTGGGACGGTACCTATACTGCCTATATTAAAAACCTTACTGTATATCAAAGTTGAAGTAATGCACATAAAAGGGTAGACAAATAGGACCGGGTCCCAACTCCAGACCACCTAGGCCCGTGGTAAGCTACATATATACCAATCAGCTCAACAAAGGGCATGCCACACCCTTAAATTGCACAGAATGCAAACAAGTCAAAAAACCAGACAATGTGAACTGAGGTCTAAGATGGCAGACATACAAGAAACAGAGGCATGTTCACACTAGCAAAAAAGAAGCAAGACAAAAATATATCTCATACCCTACCATAATTATATATAAATGTAAAGCAAAATTGCATAATAAATATAGGGTACTTAGTGAACTATTTTTGATCAAAAAAAGTATACAAGCCATCCCACCAGCGGCAAGGTGACCCTAAATTGGGACGGTACCTATACTGCCTATATTAAAAACCTTACTGTATATCAAAGTTGAAGTAATGCACATAAAAGGGTAGACAAATAGGACCGGGTCCCAACTCCAGACCACCTAGGCCCGTGGTAAGCTACATATATACCAATCAGCTCAACAAAGGGCATGCCACACCCTTAAATTGCACAGAATGCAAACAAGTCAAAAAACCAGACAATGTGAACTGAGGTCTAAGATGGCAGACATACAAGAAACAGAGGCATGTTCACACTAGCAAAAAAGAAGCAAGACAAAAATATATCTCATACCCTACCATAATTATATATAAATGTAAAGCAAAATTGCATAATAAATATAGGGTACTTAGTGAACTATTTTTGATCAAAAAAAGTATACAAGCCATCCCACCAGCGGCAAGGTGACCCTAAATTGGGACGGTACCTATACTGCCTATATTAAAAACCTTACTGTATATCAAAGTTGAAGTAATGCACATAAAAGGGTAGACAAATAGGACCGGGTCCCAACTCCAGACCACCTAGGCCCGTGGTAAGCTACATATATACCAATCAGCTCAACAAAGGGCATGCCACACCCTTAAATTGCACAGAATGCAAACAAGTCAAAAAACCAGACAATGTGAACTGAGGTCTAAGATGGCAGACATACAAGAAACAGAGGCATGTTCACACTAGCAAAAAAGAAGCAAGACAAAAATATATCTCATACCCTACCATAATTATATATAAATGTAAAGCAAAATTGCATAATAAATATAGGGTACTTAGTGAACTATTTTTGATCAAAAAAAGTATACAAGCCATCCCACCAGCGGCAAGGTGACCCTAAATATATATAAAATATATATAACTATCGTAATATAGTATATCAGCATTTATAGAAAACTCCCCTAAAACAAATTCTTCAACATAGTATATATGATTACTGGCTGTCTATAGATATAGATATAAATAATGTCCAAACACTAATAGAAGCCATAGTGACAGTTAGAAATACTGAAAGAAAATTCTTGGAGATGGTGCCAAAAAAGGAGCCAATATAGGAAATAACCAGGACTGTCACTATGGCTTCTATTAGTGTTTGGGCATTATTTTTTTGGATCTGAACATAGGGTTAACTTTTGTCCCATTATAAGATCTTATACTGCACCCGCTATACTATAGACAGCCAGTAATGTAGCGCAGGATTGGTGAATTATTTTACTATTTATATTGGTAATAATAAATGTTAGCAAATACCTATTAATCCGGCATTTGTCAGGCTGCTCTTATGCCATATTAAAGGGAACCTGTCACTCAATTCATTCTGACCACACGAGGTGTAGCATGAATCTGAGTCTGACTGCATGACCACAACCAGGTATGTTTTTCTCTAAAATTGGTCTGGCGTTTCAGAGAACACATAGTTTAAAGAGGCGACCGTCTCCCTGCCACCCTCCGGTGACCTTCCTGGCTTCCCCTGCGGCGCTACAGGTGATTGACAGATCACTCTCTATGTACACACTTGAGAGACCTGTCGATCATCTAAAGTGGTGCAAGGAAAAGTCTCCGGAGCAATTCAGGAAAAACCTACCTGGCTGCAGTCGTGCCGCCAAGCTCTGATTCATGCTGCCTGCAGCTCGGGAAGCATTTATCTAATGACCAGGTTCCCTTTAAAGGAATTGTATTGTACAATTATTTTAATGTCTTCATTTTACACTTACGAGGTTTTTCCTTTTTGCATAAAATGTCGAGCAGGCCGTTGGATACATATTTCTTGTATCTGGCCCCTTTATTTGTTCTAGCAGACCTTCTCTCAGTCATTCTAGCGGATAGCGATTTCGGTTCTCACGTCACAGAAAGTGAATATGAAATGTCGCGTTTTCACTGTGTCAGTAGAACTGTTACTAGCGGCAGGTTCCGTATCCATAGAGATAGAATGTTTGGATTGTGACCTCATACGGTAGTTTGTGATGCCATCGCTCACTGGGCAGAACTACTTACTGCAGGGTCATATTCACCTCTTCAAAATACAGTTTTTGGATGCAATCACAAATCATAATGATATATTGCATCACGTGAGGAGTCATTTATTGACTTTCACATGTTGTTTCATCAATATAATAAATAATAAAACATCTATAAAACAATACCCTCCCCCTATAATGTGAAATACTGTACCATCCACTATATGCTGGCAGGTGATTGGATGGACATTTGACAGTCATAGCGACATGGAGCACAAATATTTAAAGCCGCCCCCTGAAGTAACCTCCTCCCCATAGAGACATTTTTATTCAAATTTAACTTATTAAAAATGTTGTTAAAAACTTGAAACATGACACCAATAAAAAGTGGTTTGCGAGGCTCTTTACTATAGCGTATGGCTTGACACAATGTGACAGATCAGCTTGTTATATGGCACAGCTTATGGTGATTATGTATAAGAATGTGTAACTTGGGATTTTTACATAGGACTTCAGAGTTATATTAGTCCATTAGTGATCATTGTACACAAAAGGAAAGAATTAAAGGGGATCCTGTTAAGGAGTCAGCAGCGCACACACAGAACAGGTACAGGCCCCCTTTCATTATTGCCTCCTGATAGAGGTCGCTGCTTGCTACACGGATACACCTAGAAATGTAGTGAACACGTAACTGACCCTCTCCTCCTTTCTGAAACCGCTCGTCACACAAGCAAGTGGCGGCCACTGAGTGCATGCCGCAAATTATTTCATAGCTAGTGTGCACGCACAGCATTGCGTTTCGGGTTAATGCAGCGCTCACTAATTGACAGCACTCGATTGGCCACAGAGTCAGGTGAACTGCTCAAAATGCAACTTAAGGGGAATAAAGATGCACCAAGCTTTTGGCCATGCCAAGGGTACACCGAATCCCTCTCATTTGCATATGGAATAAAGCGAGTTTTAAAAGTAATTATATCAGTGAGCTAAATTCTGCTTATATGATTTTATAGGGGCTAAGTCTCCTATATAACAGTTTAATTTTCATTTCAGGGGTGACAGACTCCCTTTAACGGGTTTAGGGCCCCCATTCTGTTGAAATGGTGGCCACAGTGTACAGTATGTCATTAATACTTGCACATCCTTGCTTCTGCAGTTTGTTATTACTCTGCAATCTGACATAAAAAATATATGTGTGCAGCCACCAGAGACCGACCATCATGTTTGTATCCAGTTGACATCATGTTTTTATTCACTTTTTTTGTGAGTCAGTATGATGAAAAAGCGACATTTTTGGCGTGGTTTTCTTTTAACGGCGTTCGCCATATGGAATAAATAACGTTTTATAGATCGGGTCATTTCGGATGCGGTGATACCAATTATGTGTGCGTTTTTTTGTTTATTTTTCTTTTATCACAAACGCTGCGTTTTGTGTGGAGAAACTGATTTTAATGATTTGTGTGCACTTTTTTTGTCTTTTTTTTTTTACTTTACTTTTTTTCACTTTTTCACTATGTCCCACTGTGGGACATGTATAATTTTTTTTGATCACTGTTCTGATACACTGCAGTACTCGTGTACTGCAGTGCATGAGAGAAGTCAGTTCCTCACTGACTGTGCATGTGAGACCCAGCTTATAGCTGGATCTCACAGGCCACCATACCCTGAGGTCATTACATGACTTCAGCGTACCATGGTAACAATCGGGACCCGTGATTCCTATCGTGGGGGTCCGATGGTTGCTAAGGGGGTCTTGCAACCCTCTTGTAACAACTTAAATACTGCTGTCATGATTGACAGCGGTATTTAAGAAGTTAAACGGCACCAATCGGCTCAAAATTGGCCATGGCTGATACCACAGATTGTCAGCTGTCATATACAGCTGACACCCACTGGAAATTCGGCCGCGGAGCGGCGCTATACTATTATTCCTCAGAGCCATGAATAAGAGGCGCTGAGGAATAAGTATACTAACGACTGCCATTATAAGGTGTTTTGGCAGTCATTAAGGGCAGGGGCGGACCTACCGCCGGTGCAACTGCACTGGAGCCCGGCTGTGCAGGGTGCCCCTTTCTGGGCGGCTAATGATGAGGACAATCTGGCCTGGTTCTCGGAGTTCCAGGCTCTGGGGGGCCCATGGCCATATTGCTCTCATCATTTGTGGCGGGCAGGGAGCGATTCCTGAGGCTCCGCTGCTGACAGGAGGAAAATGGCAGCGTAGCTGCAGGGATCCATCCTCTGCTTCCTTCCCAGCGCTTCCTCCCTGCCACAGGCTCACGTTGCTTGATGACATCATCATGCAGTGCGGGCCTTTGTCAGGGAGAAAGTTACCAGAGACTAGGAGGATGCTGCGGAAGCGGGCTGAGAGGCAAGTTGTTTGTGTATTTTTTTTTTATACTGAAACGCTGGGAGAGGAACAGGAGAATGAGGGGAGGTGGGGGACAGCAATGATGGGGCGGGGGAGAGCAGTGATGGGGCGGGGGAGAGCAGTGATGGGGCTGGGGAGAGCAATGATGGAGCTGGGGAGAGCAATGATGGGGCTGGGGAGAGCAATGACGGGGCTGGGAAGAGCAATGATGGAGCTGGGAAGAGCAATGATGGGGCTGGGAAGAGCAATGATGGGGTTGGGGAGAGCAGTGATGGGGTTGGGGAGAGCAATGTTGGGGCTGGGGAGAGCAATGATGGGGCTGGGGTGAGCAATGATGGGGCTGGCATGATCAATGATGGGGCTGGGGAGAGCAATGATGGGTAGAGCAATGATGGGGCTGGGCAGAGCAATGATGGGGCTGGGTAGAGCAACGGTGGGGATGGGGAGAGCAATGATGAGGATGGTGGGGATGGGGAGAGCAATGGTGGGGATGGGGAGAGCAATGATGGGGGTTGGGAGAGCAATGATGGGGAAAGCAATGACAGGGGTGTTGGGAAAGAGCAATGATGGGGTTGCTGGGAGGGAGCAATGATGTGGGTGCTGGGAGAGAGCAATGATGGGGGTGCTGGGACAGAGCAATGATGAGGGTGGGAAGAGCAATGATATGGATGGAGAGATTATTAATGAGGATGTTGGGGATGGGGAGAGCAATGATGGGGGTGCTGGGAGTGATCAATGACGGGGGTGCTGGGGGAGAGCAATGATGGGGGTGCGGGGACAGAGCAATGATGGGGGTTTCACTTTGCTTGTACTGTAAAGCCTTGTATATTTTCCGTGTGCACATAGCCTTACAGTTAATTGGTGAGAGTCACAGAGACTGAATAATTTATATTATTGGCAGATGGAGATTATAGTTAATGGGGGGCACAGTGCTGCTCATCACTTTATATTTTGATTACTAAGTGGCTAATAGCATATTAATGGTGGGGTACATATCTGTAGTCAGTGTGAGGGAGACATGCATATATACACTGCTCAAAAAAATAAAGGGAACACTCAAATAACACATCCTAGATCTGAATGAATGAAATATTCTCATTGAATACTTTGTTCTGTACAAAGTTGAATGTGCTGACAACAAAATCACACAAAAATCATCAATGGAAATTAAATTTATTAACCAATGGAGGCGTGGATTTGGAGTCACCCCCAAAATTAAAGTGGAAAAACACACTACAGGCTGATCCAACTTTGATGTAATGTCCTTAAAAGAAGTCAAAATGAGGCTCAGTATTGTGTGTGGTCTCTACGTGCCTGTATGACCTCCCTACACCACCTGGGCATGCTCCTGATGAGGTTGCGGATGGTCTCCTGTGGGATCTCCTCCTAGACCTGGACTAAAGCATCCGGCAACTCCTGGACAGTCTGTGGTGCAACGTGACATTGGTGGATGGAGCGAGACATGATGTCCCAGATGTGCTCAATCAGATTCATGTCTGGGGAAAGGGGTGGAGGGGGCGGGTGTGCAGTCCATAGCTGCAATGCCTTCATCTTGCAGGAACTGCTGACACACTCCAGCCACATGAGGTCTGGCATTGTCCTGCATTAGGAGGAACCCAGGGCCAACCGCACCAGCATATGGTCTCACAAGGGGTCTGAGGATCTCATCTCGGTACCTAATGGCAGTCAGGCTACCTTTGGCGAGCATATGGAGGGCTGTGCGGCCCTCCAAAGAAATACCACCCCAAACCATTACTGACCCACTGCCAAACCGGTCATGCTGAAGGATATTGCAGGCAGCAGATTGCTCTCCGTGACTTCTCCAAACTCTGTCACGTCTGTCACATGTGTTCAGTGTGAACCTGCTTTCATCAGTGAAGAGCACAGGGCACCAGTGGCGACTTTGCCAATCCTGGTGTTCTGTGGCAAATGCAAAGCATCCTGCATGGTGTTGGGCTGTGAGCACAACCCCCATCTGTGGAAGTCGGGCCCTCATACCACCTTCATGGAGTCGGTTTCTAACCGTTTGTGCAGACACATGCACATTTGTGGCCTGCTGGAGGTCATTTTGCAGGGCTCTGGCAGTGCTTCTCCAGTTCCTCCTTGCACAAAAGCGGAGGTATCGCTCCTGCTGCTGGGTTGTTGCCCTCCTACGGCCCCCTCCACGTCTCCTGGTGTACTGGCCTGTTTCCTGGTAGCTCCTCCAGCCTTTGGACACTATGCTGACAGACACAGCAAACCTTTTTGCTACAGCTAGCATTGATGTGCCATCCTGGATGAGCTGCACTACTTGAGCAACTTCTGTGGGTTGTAGAGTCTGTCTCATGCTACCACGAGTGTGAAAGCACAACCAGCATTCAAAAGTGACCAAAGCATCAGCCAGAAAGCATTGGTACTGAGATGTGGTCTGTGGTCCCCACCGGCAGAACCACTCCTTTATTGAGGGTGTCTTGATAATTGCCAATAATTTCCATCTATTGTCTATTCCATTTGCACAACAGCATGTGAAATTGATTGAATTTCAATCGGTGTTGCTTCCTAAGTGGACAGTTTGATTTCACAGAAGTTTGATATATTTGGAGTAATATTCTGTTGTTTAAGTGTTCCCTTTATTTTTTTGAGCAGTGTACAATATATGTGACCTTGTTATTTTCTAGGCTGCACTGATCATAGTGACAAGACGAGTCGTGGCTGGGAGATGTGGACATGAAGGTCTGACCAGATGGAGAAAAAGCAGCAGAAACCGAATCTGATCTGATGAGACGTTAGTGGTAATTGCCTGGATGTAAATGATTCGCCCAGGGGGATGGGGATGACTCGGTACCCGGGCCTTTGCCTGGCCTTGGGGATGTCGCGGTGGTCGGCTCCCGGGCCCGTACCCTGGGGTCAGCTTTTAAAAGGGGATTGTTTGTTAATTTTATGGAAGTTCGTGATTCCACCTGTGGTTTCTGGTGAGAATCACCAGCGCTGCGGCAGTCCACTGAGGCCGGTGGTATGGCAGCTCGATGGTATAGCTCCCCACAGATGGAGCTAGGCCTCAGGGCAGCGTACAGAGAGGGGGGATGCAGGACAGGCGAGACCCAGCCGGGTCAGAGCAAGAACGGGGACGGACACGGTAGTCACTTCAGTACCTTTTACTGGTGGTAGTTCAGGCACATCCCAGAGCATTGTAGGGTGAAGGGTGCATATCAGGATCCTCCCCAATGAGCGGGTGTAGGGCCTCCTGTTTCTTGCCTCTGCGTAGTAAGTTTCTGACCTGCCTGAAGCTAGGCCTAACTTTATCTCTGTCCTGCACCGGCTGACGTTGTGGTAGGACCTTCTTTTGGTGTGCACGCTCCCAGCTTACGGAGCCTATGTGTCTCCTGGCTCTGTTATGTATCAGCTCTCTGTTGAACCTGGGACCTGTAATTCTCCAGGGATTCCGGTTATGCCTACTGGGTTGTAGAGATCCCGGTAAGCTCGGATCCGGTGTCCGGTATATGTTTCGGGGTGAGCTGGGTAAGCTCCTCTGCCCCCACTGCTATTCACTTTCCACTCGCCTTCGGCCACGCTCGGGCCCTCACTATGCTACTCACACTAACGGCAGCTTGCCGCTCTTCACCGCTCTTACAGGCGTCGGGACACCTTGGGCTCACTTACTTGAGCTCCTGAGTCTAGACTGGGCTTCAGGACCACTGGAGGCCTAGCTTGCCTACACAGCAACCCAGGTGCTTCTCCGCACACACAGCTTTTCACTCTCTGTGCATTCCAGACTAACTGAGCTTGACTCTGTATTCTGGTCTGTACTTGCTGAACTCTCCAGAGGAACTGCTGAATCACTCAACTGCCTAGCTCCACCTTCCATATTTATATCCCTAACGGGCTCCCTCTGCTGGTCTAAGGTGGAAGGTGGAGATGTGTGAATGTTTATGGGGGCCTCTTATGGAGGATTCCATTAATGCACCCTTCTAGGATCTGTGGTACCAGGCGCAGCTGGGCGCCACATTCCCCCCTAGCAAAGCTCAGCACTCCCGGGCTGAAGTACATTTTAAAACAACAATAGTAAACATTTACAATGCAATAACTCTTCCCTTTATGGGAGGCACATTTCTTAAACGTTGCATAATAACATAAACAGGTACAAAGCGTCTTCAGAATTCAAGTCTCTTGTGGTGAGGTTCCCAGACAGGATGTCCATCTCACAGGGTAGAGTACTTGGTGGCTTGAGGGACCTGTCCCAAACCCTCAACGTAGGCCCTGGGGTGGCTGCAGGGCATGAAGATCCCGAGTTGGACCCCCATTAGAGCCACACCAGACAGGTTTTACTTCTGAGGTCACCTAGAAGGGCACTCCAGGGAGTGCAAATATTTACAAGAAATAGTTTTTGGGCTGCACACAGTCCTCAGCCACGGAGTCCTTAGATAAATAAGGAAGTCATTAGGCAAAGTGTCCATAGAACTTGAACTGTTCAGTAATAAACCAAAGCACAAAATAATATACATATGCATGAAAACACAATATAATTCAATTAAATTCAATGCTATATAATACCCCAGGGGTAACTATCTACATTTGTCAGAGTTTAGCTATCTTACTGATTATACCTGACAGGGGGTTGACCTTTAGTACTACGCGTGGACCTGCGTGGTACTGGAATGCATGCGGCACTAATAGGTGCTCTACCTCCCAATGTGTCAGTACTAGGTGTGGAGGGGCTACAAGGCTGCATTGACCTCTCTACAGGACTGACAAGTTCACCATTGGCTGGGCCTTCTTGCTCTTCTCCTACCGGGGATCCTTCGTCCGGGGATTCTTCTTGAGCTGGCTCCTCTTCAGCACTTACAGGCTCTTCTTGTTGTGGGTAGAAGGAAATTACAGGGATGATTACTGCTCCTCCTAGTTGGGGCCAATCTGCCGGGAAATCTCCTAAGTCAGTGTGTATTACTGCTTCTTTAGGCTCCTCCGGGATAACGAGAGGCACTTCCTCTTGGGGTTTTAGCAGACCTGAACACAACTTTAGGTGATCCCTGGATACTGTTGCAGTCGTCCTTCCTCCGTCTCTACTAATTATGCAGGTCTTCCTATTATCAAATCTTGAATTCAATACAGTGTAGGGTTTCCTCTTCCACTGGTCATCAAGTTTGTGGTTTCTTCTTTTCATTTTTAGTACTACTTCACCAGGTGTGAAGGGTTCTGCTTGGGCACCTCTGTTGTATTGAGCTTCCTGCTTGTCCCTCACCCGATTGAGACTGTCTTCAACACAGGCTTGTACTCTTCTGTACTGCTCCTGTCTGGCCATGTCCCAGTCCTCAGTGGTCACATCCGCTTCTGGTTCTACAACACCAAGCTCCAGGTCCATGGACAGCTTTCCTGGCCTTGCTCGCATGAGATATGCCGGAGTACAGTTGGTGGAACTTACTGGTATGTGATTGTACAGATCTACTAGGTCAGGTAGTAGGTCTGGCCACTGATTTCTCTCCTCAAGTGGTATGGTCTTTAGCAGGTCGATGATGATGTTATTCATCTTCTCACAGAGACCATTGGTTTGTGGGTGGTACGGTGTAGTTCTTATCTTCTTACACCCGTATAGATGGCAGAACTCCTTGAACAACTCAGCCTCAAAGGCCGAGCCTTGGTCCGTCAGCACCTGCTCAGGATAACCATGGGGTCTACAGAAATACGCTTGGAACTTCTCTGCTGCTGTCTTGGCCGTCAGATCTTTGATGGGGGCGACCACCAGGAAACATGAGTAGTGATCCACCATGGTCAGGGCATACGAGTACCCTGACCTGCTGGGTGACAGCTTGACATGGTCCAGGGCCACGATCTCCAGGGGTCGAGTCGTCTTGATGGGTTGCAGGGGTGCCTTCTGGCTGCTGTAGTCTTTTCTTCTGAGGCCACAGGGTCCACAGTCCCGGCACCAATGCTCAATGGAGCTGCGCATTCCTACCCAGTAGAATCAACACTTCAGCAGGGTCTCTAGCTTTTTCCAGCCAAAGTGCCCCGTCTGATCGTGGTAGGCCTCCAACACCATTTGGATGTCTGTCTTGGGGACCACTATCTGCCATACCATCTCATGGGTTTTTGGATTGACGTACCTCCGGCACAGCTTCTCACGGTAGATAAACAGCCGGCTTCTCTCGTTCCACAGCTGCTTTGCTTGCAGGGACGCTTCTTTTTCCAGGGAGGAACCTTCTTGGGTTATCAGCTCCTTGATGCGGTTGACAACCGGGTCACTGTCCTGGGTCTCTATCCAGCTGTGGTGAGGCAGGGGGTTTAACGTCTTTCCACGCTGCCTCCTGGAGGCTCGTTGCTCGTAGATCATCCCATTCCGGTGAAAGGCAGGTAGCTCAATCTCTTCCAGGTCATCCACTTCTTCTTCTGTGTCTGACTGGTGAGGCATCCTGGACAGGGCATCGGCGTTGGCGTTCTTGCGGCCTGCCCGCTATTTAATTGTGAATTGATAATTTGACAGCCGAGCCATCCATCGTTGTTCCAGTGCCCCTAGCTTAGCTGTTTCAAGATGGGTCAAGGGGTTGTTATCAGTGAAGGCAGTGAACTTACTGGAGGCTAGGTAGTGCTTGAACCTTTCAGTGATGGCCCAGACCAAGGCCAGGAACTCCAACTTAAAGCTGCTATAGTTCTCTGGGTTCCTCTCGGTCGGGCGGAGCTTCCTGCTTGCGTATGCGATCACTTTCTCTTGGCCATTCTGCTTCTGAATTAAGACAGCTCCCAGTCCTTCGTTGCTGGCATCCGTATACAGCAGGAACGGTTGGCTGTAGTCAGGGTAGGCTAGGATCTCATCGCCTGTCAGGATCTCCTTCATCTCCTGAAACGACTCGGCTTGCTCCTTACCCCAGTGGAATGGGGGATTTCTGCCTTTGGGGGACTGCCTTACCAGGAGGTCTTGCAGAGGAGCTGCTTTCTTGGTGTAGTCTTTTACAAACCTCCGGTAGTATCCTACTAGTCCCAATTACTGACGCACCTCCTTGAGGTTCTTCGGCTCCGGCCACTTCTGGAAGGCAGTGACTTTCTCTGAGTCTGGTGCTATCCCTTCTGGACTGACAATGTGCCCCAGGTACTGTACCTTTCTCTTGAGCAGGTGGCACTTTGAGGGCTTCAACTTCATCCCGTACCGGGACAGTGACTCAAAGACCTCTGCCAGGTGCTTCAGGTGGTCCTCATACGTTTTGGAGTACACTATCACGTCATCCAGGTATAGTAACACAGTGTCGAAGTTACGGTGTCCCAGGCAGCACTCCATCAATCTCTGGAACATTCCAGGGGCATTGCAGAGTCCAAACAGCATACTGTTGAACTCGCAGAGTCCCATCGGGGTAGTGAAGGCCGTCTTCTCCCGATCCTCCTCAGCCACAGCTACTTGCCAGTACCCACTAGTGAGGTCAAGGGTGGAAAAGTAATTTGCAGACTTTAAGGCAGCTAGGGACTCCTTTATGCGTGGTAAAGGGTATGCATCTTTATGTGTAATGCGATTTACTTGTCGGTAATCTACACACATTCTCATGCTCCCGTCCTTTTTGCTAACTAACACTAGGGGAGCTGCCCAGGGACTACAACTATCCCTTACTACCCCCGCCTTTCTCATGTCGTGCAACATTTCCTTAGCCTTCTGGTAGTTTGCTGGTGGTATAGGCCTGTAACGTTCTTTGATGGGTGGATGGTCACCTGTGGGGATATGGTGTTGAACCCCCTTTATCCTCCCGAAGTCAAGTGGATGTTTACTGAACACCTGCGCGTAGTCTTGAACCACCAGGTGTACACCCTGTTTCTGATGGGCACGAGTGGTGTCTGTCCCAACATGGAGCTGTTGACACCAATCCTCCACCTGGGTTGCAAGGTCATCATCCTCCACTTCGTCTGGTGAGGTTAAGGACTCAGCCTTTTGAATGCAGTTGTTATTTACAGCATGTAATTTGGCTACAGTGGCATAAAGTGGCAATCTGACCTCATCTTCCCCACAGTTGAGAAGACGGACGGGCACCCTCCCATTGCGTACATCTACCACTCCTCAAGCGGTTAAGAGCGTGGGTCTGTGCTCGGAACAAAGGGGTTCTACTACCGCCTGGTAGCTCTGTCCTCTAAGACCTATAGCAGCTCTACACTAGATAAGCATTTCACTCATTGGGGGGATCACAATGGGTATGGGGTCCGTCACCTGCACATTACCGATTTCACCATCTGTTAACCTTACTTGCTGCTGGTACATCAGGACTCGGATCTCCTTCTGCAGCGCCCTCCTCTGTCCTGGTCTGGCAGTGTCAGCTATCTGTTGGAGCAAGAACACAACTTCTCCCAAACAGTTACCAACAATGTTAGTGCCTAGTACCATATACGGATTGGTATCATCAGGATTAGTCTCTACTACAATTAGTCCCTGGTCCTTCAGCTCCACTCTCCCCACCTTTACTGTCACATTCTTAACCCCAATTAGGTTAAGGGGGAGTTCATTTGAGGCATAAACAGAAAGATTTGGAGCTGGCTGGCTTAGGTCGTCCATGGACCAGAACCTCTTGTAGAGGACGTCAGGCATTATGGTTACCTGATATCCTGTGTCCAGCAGAGCGTGCGTGAGGATGCCGTCCAGCACAATGGACAGGAAAGGTCTTCCTCCAACAAACCTGTTGTACCAGTCTGAGGGGCCTGGCTGAGTTACTCCTGGGTGTCGACCCTCGGCCCCAGGGTTTTCTCGTTTAAAAGACAATTCTGAGCGGTGTGTCCGGTCTTGCGGCAGCGGTAGCAGGTAGGGTCCTTCTGTGGACGGTGCTGGTCACTGATCCTCGTAGAGGGTGGTCCTGTCCTCCTCCTCCTTCGCATCCAGTGGACATCCTCAGGGCTATCGACTAACAGGATTTTCCCTCCTTCCTCGGGCTCCGTCCGCAGCTGCAGAGCACTCAGCACAGTGGTCAGGGTTTTGCTCAACTGGCACACTTCAGAGCGCAGACTGTCCAGCTGTCTAGGGGACGTTGCTGGAACCTTGGCTTCAGCAGCCACTGGGGAAAAGGTGGGTGTAGCAGGCACTGGAGTAGCACCACCCTGGTAACATTGGATGGCATTTGTTTCCAGGGGCTGCAGTCCTTTTATAGCCATGTCCTTAAGATTGTCAAAGGTGGCACATGGATGATCCAAGGACCACCAACGTACAGTCCTGCTCTCCTCTGGAGACCTCAGTCCCCGGACAAACTGTTCCTTCAGCATTTTGTTTTCATTTTCGATGCTGGTCGGACTAACCTGTTTCAGAGCCCGCAGGGCCCCTTGTCGACGCCAGGCATAGTCCCGAACATTGTCCTCCGGCTGTTGGGAACAGTTGTAGAACCTCATCCGGAGGTCCTCCTCAGTATGATCCTCAAAAACAGTCTGTAGCTTTTTAAAGATTGTGGACACTGACTCCTGGTCTGGGACTGACCATGTTTCCACTTCCTGTTCAGCAGCACCAGTCAGTTGTCCTAATACAACAGCGGCCCTCTGCTTGCCTGTCATAGAATACATGTCCAAGATACCGCATATCTTTCGATTGAATCCAGACTGAGTATTTGGTCTGCCGTTGTACTGGGGGAGCCACTTTGCTCCAGGAATGTACAGCAGAGTTATGGGAATGACAGGGGTTACAGGCGCTGCTGGTGGAGCTGCCGCTCCGGCCTGCCCGGCGCGGGTTGAACATCAGGGCCGTTAACCGGTATTCCGGCATCATGCTGTTCCTCGGACATTCTGATGCCCCCCTAGCGAACCGTGGCCTACCTTCTTTTCTTTTCTTCCGGTAGGCCATAGCTCCGCAGGTGACGGTCGTCTTCAGGACCTTGCGTCGCTTGCGTCCTACGTCAGAGCGTTCAGCGACGCTCCTTCCAGGACCTGGCGCTTCCTGGTTTGACATCGAGGCGTGGGGCGTGTCCGGGACTACGCGCGCTTTTGCAGGTACGCCCCTCAGTTTCCCGCGGTTACGCCCTTCTTCTCGCTCGGCGGCCCAACAATGGCGGCAATCTTCACCACTGTTTAACGTACACAGTTTTTAATTAAAGGCGCACGGTACCCGGTGGCAATGGGCATAACACTCCGTCGTTGCAGCGGGCACGAAATCCTGTTCGTGACGCCAGGAAAGATGACTCGCCCAGGGGTATGGGGATGACTCGGTACCCGGCCCTTTGCCTGGCCTTGGGGATGTCGCGGTGGTCGGCTCCCGGTCCCATACCCTGGGGTCAGCTTTTAAAAGGGGATTTTTTGTTAATTTTAAGGAAATTCGTGACGCCACCTGTGGTTTCTGGTGAGAATCACCAGCGCTGCGGCAGTCCACTGAGGCCGTGATATGGCAGCTCGATGGTATAGCACCCCACAGGTGGAGCTAGGCGCCAGGGCAGCGTACGCAGAGGGGGGATGCAGGACAGGCGAGACCCAGCCGAGTCAGAGCAAGAACGGGGACGGACACGGTAGTCACTTCAGTACCTTTTACTGGTGGTAGTTCAGGCACATCCCAGAGCATTGTAGGGTGAAGGGTGCATATCAGGATCCTCCCCAATGAGTGGGTGTAGGGCCTCCTGTTTCTTGCCTCTGCCTAGTAAGTTTCTGACCTGCCTGAAGCTAGGCCTAACTTTATCTCCGTCCTGCACCGGCTGACGTTGTGGTAGGGCCTTCTCTTGGAGTGCACGCTCCCAGCTTACGGGGCCTATGTGTCTCCTGGCTCTGTTACGTATCAGCTCTCTGGTGAACCTGGGACCTGTGGTTCTCCAGGGATTCCAGTTATGCCTTACTGGGTCGTAGAGATCCCGGTAAGCTCGGACCCGGTGTCCGGTATATGTTTCGGGGTGAGCTGGGTAAGCTCCTCTGCCCCCACTGCTACTCACTTTCCCCTCGCCTTCGGCCACGCTTGCGCACTCTCTAGGCTACTCACACTAAAGGCAGCTTGCCACTCTTCACCGCTCTTACAGGTGTCGGCACACCTTGGGCTCACTTACTTGAGCTCTTGAGTCTATACTGGCTTCAGGACCGCTGGAGGCCTAGCTTGCCTACACAGCAACCCACGTGCTTCTCCGCACACACAGATTTTCACTCTCTGTCCACTCCAGACTAACTGAGCTCGACTCTGTATTCAGGTCTGTACTTGCTGAACTCTCCAGAGGAACTGCTGAATCACTCAACTGCCTAGCTCCACCTTCCCTATTTATATCCCTAACGGGCTCCCTCTGCTGGTCTGAGGTGGAAGGTGAAGATGTGTGAATGTTTATGGGGGCCTCTTGTGGAGGATTCCATTAATGCACCCTTCTAGGATCTGTGGTACCAAGCGCAGCTGGGCGCCACATAAATATTATTTTGTACCTGCACTGTGTGAAATGGAGTGATAATGTTATCTGTAAAATCCCTTAGGCTGCATTCTCACATTTGTGTGAAAAGTCCGTGTGCTGCCAGATTTTTTTATCGGATGGTCCATGGACTCGTAGAGTTTTATAGATCCATTCACACATCCATGAAAATCACGGATCTAAGAATGAGATCTGTGAGGGTCAGAGAATGTACTGTTATGATCTGATTTTGAGGATTAGAATAGGACATGCTCAATGCGTCTGTAAAAGCACGCAGCACACCGACACTGCACACAGATACAGGAATGTAGCCTTATTATGTATAGCACAGTCCCTTAGTATATAGTGTACTCACTTATTATGTATAGCGCCATCCTTAGCTATATCGTTTCCTCTTTTATTATGTATAACACCATCCCTTATTACGTACCATCCTCTCTAGTTATATATGGTGCCGTCTCTTATCATATAGCTTCCTCTGCTGTTATGTACAGTGCTATCCCTTACATATCGTGTTCTTGTTATTTTTGTCAGTCACAGTGCCCTCTTTTATTAGTCGTCTCTTGTTAGATATAAAATGACTGCTGATGGGGCAGCATCTGACCAGAAGACCAGTCCATCAGCTCCTTCAATAGAAAAGAAGCTTTCCCATGCTCCATCAGCCGTCATTGCATTATATATCTAACAAGAGAGAATGGTATGTAATAAAAATATGTAAGGGACGGTGCTGTACATAACAAGAGAGGGTACTGTGTAATAAGGGACGGCAATATACATAATAAAGGAGGCTATGTAAGAGGTATATATGTCTGTGTGGCTATATATACATCTGTAGCTTTGTCACCATAAAAGATGGGGGGCCCAGGCACATTTCTTGCACAGGAGCCCCAAGCAGTCAGTGTCCGCCTCTGATTAAGGGGTTAAATTAAGCACACTGACAGTTTTCAAAATGAGTTGTCCAGTACTGAATGTCGCCCGTAAACTATTCTTCCAAAATCTGTGCTCCAAAAGCCAAATAGCGCTCCTAACAGTAATTTCTGACGACAAATGGGCATCACGTGTTCAGGAGGAATTACGCAATAAATTATGGGGTCCAGTTTCACCTATAACCCTTGTGTACCTGACAAGTTTGCAGCAAATCCAAAAATTACATTTTTACCACAAAAAATGTCATATTTCCACGTCCCAATGTTATAAAATTCTGTGAGGCACCTATGGGTTCAAAATACTCGCTACACCCCTAGATGAATTCCTTAGGCAATGAAGTTTCCAATATAGGGTCACTTGTGGGGTTTCTGCTGTTGTGGCACCTCAGGGGCTCAGCTAATGGAGCCCAGAATCGATTCAAACGAAATCTGCGTTCTAAAAGCCAAGTAGCGCTCCTTCCCATCCGTTTCCTGCCGTGTGCTCAAACATATGGGGTATCACTGTGTTTGGTAAAAATTGCATAACAAATTATGGGGTCCATTTTCTTCTATTATTCCTCGTGTAAATATAAATTTGGTGCTAAAACAGTATTTTAGTGGAAAAAAATATTTTTTGTTCTCACATCTGTAAGTTATAAAGTTTTGTGAATCACCTGTAGGTTAAAAATGCTCAGTACACCCCTAAATGAATTCCTTCAGGGAACTAGTTTCCAAAATGAGGTCACTTGTGTTTTGTTTTGTTTTTGCTGTTTTCGCATGTCAGCGGCTCTCCAAACGCGACATGACTTCCGATCTTGATTCCAGCCATTTTTGCATTCAAAAAGTCAAACAATGCTCCTTCCCATCTGAACCCTGGTGTGCGCACAAACAGTAGTTTTACCCACATATGGAGTATCAGCATACTGAGGAGAAATTGCACAACAAATTTTGGGGTTTATTTTCTCCTGTTACTCTTATGAAAATAAAAAATCGGGGGCTAAATTAAAATTTTTGGGAAAAAAAGTAAAATGTTAATTTTTCCTTCCACATTCCTTTAATTCCTGTGAAGTACCTGAAGGGTTAATAAACTTCTTGAATGTTGTTTTGAGGACTTTGAGGGGTGTAGTTTTTAGAATGGTGTCACTTTTGGGCATTTTCTTTCATATAGGCCAACCAAAGTCACTTCAAATGTGATGTGGTCTCTAAAAAAATTGTTTGGTAAATTTTGTTGTAAAAATGAGAAATCACTGGTCAACTTTTAACCTTTATAACTTCCTAACAAAAAAAAATTATATTTAAAAATGAGGCAGATGTAAAGTAGACAAGTGGGAAATGTTATTTTTTAACCATTTTGTAAGAAATAACTCTCTCTGGTTTAAGGGCATAAGAATTAAAATTTAGAAAATTGCGAAATTTTAAACATTTTTGCCAAATTCCCGATATTTTCGGAAATGAACTCAAGTCATATTGAACAAATGTAACCACTATTATGAAGTACAATATGTCACAAAAAAACAGTCTCAGAATCACTGGGATCCATTGAAGTGTTCCAGAGTTCTTACCACATAAAGTGACACTGGTCAAATTTCCAAAAATTGGCCTGGCCAGTAAGGTCAAAATTGGTTCGGTCACTAAGGGGTGAAAGAAGAAAAATAGCATACAAGTCTACCAGACCGATGATGTTTTTCCATTCTGAGCTAAGTGTCTCCCCGTGATCTCATGGCATGATTATTATATCATATGAGAGCTGTAACTACGGCCGGATTGGCCATCTGGCAATTCTAGCAAACACCAGATTGGCTGGTCCGGTTGTGTGCCGCATCAGTTGCAACTCTATTAACTGTATTGACGTCCTCAATACGTTGGTACTGTTAACATCCATGGTGGAGCATGGAGCCGCCAGTTCCGTACCCCGTCACTTTTACAGGCCGCAGGATGTGATCTGCTGGAGGCCGATGACACTCAGGTGACATCGTGCGGTGCGATGCCGTCACTGCAACGGCGTCCACTGCAAGACAGTATTGAAATAGGAGAGAGCAACTGCGGTGGACACGATGGCTGGATTAGGTGAGCAGTAGGTTTTGGGTTTTATTGTGGGCTGTGGTGCCAATAATACTGTGTGGGAGACCATCATACTATATAGGAGCCTGTACTGAGACCATCATACTATACTAGCTATTGAACCCTTTCTACACCCGGGTGGCGAGCAGTTTTATTGGTATATGTCCCCCATCCTGTTATGTGCTGTCCCCATCTTATCCTGGTATGTATGGTACCCCCTCATATCAATCCTAGTATGCATGGCTCCCTCATCCCCAATCCTGGTATGTATGGCCCCCTCAGCCTTATGCTGATATGCATGATACCCCTCATCCCCATCCTGGTATGCATGGCACCCCTCATCCCCCAATCTTGGTTTTCATGGCACCCCATCCCTCATCCTTGTATGTATGGTACCCCTCATCCCCAATCCTGGCATGTATTGCACCCTTCATCCCCTATCGTGGTATGTATGGTATCCCCTCATCCCACTCCTGGTATGTAGAATACCCCATTTCTCATCCTGGTATGCATAGTACCCCTCATTCCCAATTCTGGTATGTATGGCACCCTTCATCCCTATCCTGGTATGTATGATACCCCCTCATGCCCAATCCTGGTATGCATGGCACCCCTCATCCCTAATCCTGGTATGTATGGTACCTCTCATCCCTATCCTGGTATGCATGGTACCCCTCACCCCCCAATCCTGGTTTGCATTGCACCCCATCCCTCATCCTGGTATGTATGGTACCCCTCATCCCCAATCTTGCTATGTATGGTACCCCTCATCCTTATCCTGGTATGTATGGTACCCCTCATCCCTATGCTGGTATGAATGGCACCTCTTATCCCTATCCTGGTATGCATGGTACCCCATCCCTCATCCTGGTATGTATGGTACCCCTCATCCCTATCCTGGTATGCATGGTACCCCCCTCATCCCTCTCCTGGTATGCATGGTACCCCATACTTCATCCTGGTAAGCATGTTACCCCATCCCTCATCCTGGTATGCATGGTACCCCGTCCCTCATCCTGGTATGCATGGTACCCCTCATCCCTATCCTGGTACGCATGGTACCCCACCCCTCATCTTGGTGTGTATGCTACCCCTCATCCCCAATCCTGGTATGTATGGTAACCCTCATCCCTATCCTGGTATGTATGGTACCCCCTCATCCCCAATCCTGGTATGCATTGCACCCCTCATCCCTCATCCTGGTATGCATGGTACCCCAACCCTCATCCTGGTATGCATGGCAGCCCATCCCTCATCCTGGTATGCATGGTACCCCCTCATCCCTATCCTGGTATGCATGGTACCCCATCTGTCATCCTGGTATGCATGGTACCCCATCTGTCATCCTGGTATGCATGGTACCCCATCTGTCATCCCGGTATGTATGGTACCCCATCCCTCATCCTGGTATGCATGGTACCCCATCCCTCATCCTGGTATGCATGGTACCCCATCCCTCATCCTGGAATTCATGGTACTCCATCCCTCATCCCTAGCCTGGTATGTATGGTACCCCTCATCCCCATCACGCTGCACACACACAAAAAAATAAACACTTATACTCACCTTTCTTCCCTGTGTTCCAGAGCTCCGTCCAGTTCTGCCGGAGTCCGGGAGAGGAGTGTGGTGCCGGAGTAAGCGCGTGCCCATACTGTGCTGTGCGGCACCATTTTGCTGAAAACACACGGCAAATGTGTCTTCAGTAACATTACGCCAGACAGCGCGCTATGCTCATGCGCCATTTCCGAAGCCTCACTCCTGTCCCGGTCTTCGGCCAGAACAGAGTCGCCGCGGCAACACTCCTCCCAGTCAGGTATATATGTAAGTATGGCGCCGGAGATCGCGGTATGCGTTCAGTGCCTACACATACCGCGATCTCCGGCGCCATACACTGCTCTTACCTGTAACGGCTTGATGCATTCTACTGTCTACAGCCAGACAATGCAGGTGCGTCGCGCTTGCGCAGTCTATAAAGGTTTCGGACAAAGGGACCCTTGTAGCCTTATATTATAGATAGTGGCCTGTGCGGGTATCATCATATTATATAGGAGCCTGTGGGAGATCATCATGTTGTATTGGGGCTGTGAGGGATAATCCTAGTCTATGGAAGGCTATGGGAGACCATCTTACTGTATTAGGGCTGTGGGGGGCAGTCATACTATATAGGAATAACCATCATACTGTATGGAAAGCTGTGGGGGATCATCATATTATGCAGAGGTCTGTGGGGAACCATCATACTATATAGAGACGTGGAGGGCATCATACTATATGGAGTGCAGTGGGGAACCATCATACTATATAAGGGCCTGTGGGAAGATCATCATACTGTATTGGGGCAGTTAGTTGCACATCATACTGTGTGGGGGACCATCATACTGTATTGAGGCTGTGGGGCACCATCATATTGTATAGGGGCCTTTGGGGGACCATCATCCTGTATAGGTTCCTGTTGTGAGACCATCATACTATATATAGGGGCTATAGGTAACAGTGGTGACCACCATAATATGTAAGCAGGCGGTGGAGGACATTATACTGTGCTTGGAGGATGTGGTGGACATTATACTGCGCCGGGAGGCTGTAGTGACCATAATACTGTGTGGAGGGGCTGGGGTAACCATCTTACTGTGTGGGGTTTGTGGGGCCATTATGCTGTGTAAGTGGATGAATATGGGAACATATTTCTGTGTTGGGGCATTTTTTTAAGTCATCCTACTCTATGGAGGCCTTAGAAGGGGTATCATAGTGGGCTAAAACATTAACGGGCTTCAGTAGCGGCAAAATAATTGTGTAAGTGCAGCAGTACATATCTCTCCTTATATTGGTCTCCTACCTATCACTGTTTCATAGTCTCCCCAATAGCATCACTCATATAGGAGTATCAGGATATACTTAAGGTGCGGCCGCAACCTACACTTATCCTATATAGTTTTCATATATTACTGACTGACACATTTAAAAGCACCCTAAAGCCTCCCCAACATGTTTCACCAGATATACTGATGTCATCTGGGGATTGAGGCTATATGAGTGAGCGCATGGATCGCTTGAACTTTTAAATCTTTGGTTCTGATGTCACACCTGCAACTGCCTATCACAAAGGTTTATACATTCAGCCAGTAGATTGCAAAGGTCAGTACATAGCACCAATGGGCATTTAACTTATACTCCACTCTAGAGAACCATATTGCATCTCATTGGCTCACTCCTGCTTGCCAACCATACACATTTATACTTTCAGCCAATCGCTACTCTACATCAAAACAAAGTACCAATGGTGGCTTTTGTCATATTCCTCTCCAGATGTCATATCAAGTTTCATTGGTGCTTCAATGTGTACCAATCACGGCAAACCACATCTTAAGCCAATGGTTACAAAGGTCACCACAAGACACCAATGGGTGTATTAAAAAAAAACAAAAAAAATTCCTTCCGAGGTCTCCGGGCCGCGCGTCACTGCAGTCAGTCCTTTCCGAGAATGCTTCCACTCTGGCGCAACCGCGCATGCGCATCACCGCTACCGCCACCAGGAGTCAGTACGCATGTCAGAGCTAATAAATTCACTCTTACACTACATAAGCGTTACTCAAATTATTATACAATGGGCCCATTGTTGTATGACCATCTGAGTATAACATATTCAGCAAATATATACAGCCATTATTATTACACTTTCTCGGGGGAATAAGTCTCCATATTTCATCCAACTGTGATGTATTCTCCACAGATGTATTACAGTATATTCTGTATTGATATGTGCAGGATATTATTACCCTCATTCATTTCTGCACTCTAATGTACACTCTGATGTGTACTAGACTGGTGTATTTCAGTGTATATCCAGGATATTATTACCCTCATTCATTTCTGCACTCTGATGTACATTCTGATATATTCTAGACTGGTGTATTTCAGTGTATATCCAGGATATTATTACCCTCATTCATTTCTGCACTCTGATGTACATTCTGATATATTCTAGACTGGTGTATTTCAGTGTATATCCAGGATATTATTACCCTCATTCATTTCTGCACTCTGATATATTCTTGACTGGTATAGTCCAGTATATTTTATATTAACATATCCAGAATATTATTACTCTCATTAATTTCTGCTGTTATATTTTCCAATTGGCTTTATATTAGAATTCATTTGACCTTTCATCACCTTAACACATTTATTTACATTTTCATTTTAATATATACATTTTACAGCGATATTTTTATTAGTGTCAAACAGCCATGTTGCTCAAACAAAAGACATTCCAAAAATAATCACAATTTAGACATAATGGCAGGAATCCATATCTATCATCACACTAAAAGGGGATCCAGAACCCTTTTTATTTTATTTATTTCATTTTACTCTCATTCAATTCATGATTTCAATTATAACGGCTATTACTACAAAACCAGCCAGGCTAAATTATTAATCAACCCTGATACTACAGAAAGGCTGAAAACGTAAAACCCTCATTAAAGCCGTTCGGGCAGCGAGATTTCAGCCTGTATATCCAGCGACACTCTTTTTGCAGGAGTGCTTTATCCAAATTCCCTTTTCTTGGTCCCAGGGTGATATGCCTAATCCCCCATACAATGAAATTTAGGGGTTCATGCCTATGTGTGTTCCTCATGTGCACCGACAAAGGAGTATCTACTTCCGTATTTATTGAGCTAATATGATTTGAAATTCTTCTCCGCAACTCCTGTATGGTTTTACCAATGTACAATTTCAGGCATGGGCACCTTAGAGCATATACTACCCCTCTAGTTCTACAGTTAATATCATCCATGGTGAAAAACTTCTCGTTATCAACTGGATTAATAAACTCCTTCATTCTGCTTATATACTGAAATACACCAGTCTAGAACACATCAGAGTGTACATCAGAGTGCAGAAATGAATGAGGGTAATAATATCCTGGATATACACTGAAATACACCAGTCTAGAATACATCAGAGTGTACATCAGAGAGCAGAAATGAATGAGGGTAATGATATCCTGGATATACACTGAAATACACCAGTCTAGAACACATCAGAGTGTACATCAGAGTGCAGAAATGAATGAGGGTAATAATATCCTGGATATACACTGAAATACACCAGTCTAGAACACATCAGAGTGTACATCAGAGAGCAGAAATGAATGAGGTAATAATATCCTGGATATATCAATACAGAATATACTGGAATACATCTGTGGAGAATACATCACAGTTGGATGAAATATGGAGACTTATTCCCCCGAGTAAGTGTAATAATAATGGCTGTATATATTTGCTGAATATGTTATACTCAGATGATCATACAACAATGGGCCCATTGTATAATAATTTGAGTAACGCTTATGTAGTGTAAGAGTGAATTTATTAGCTCTGACATGCGCACTGACTCCCGTTGGAGGTAGCGGTGATGCGCATGCGCGGTTGCGCCGGAGTGGAAGCATTCTCGTAACGGACTGACTGCGGTGACGCGCGGCCCAGAGACCATGGAAAGAATTTTTGTTTTTGTTTTTATGAATACACCCATTGGTCTCTTGTGGTCACCTTTGTAACCATTGGCTTAAGATGTGGTTTGCCATGATTGGTACACATTGAAGCACCAATGAAACCTGATATGACATCTGGGGAAGAATATGATAAAAGCCACCATTGGTACTTTGTATTGATGTAGAGTAGCGATTGGCTGATTGTATAAATGTGTATGGTTGGCAAGCAGGAGTGAGCCAATGAGATGCAATATGGTTCTCTAGAGTGGAGTATAAGTTAAATTCCCATTGGTGCTATGTACTGACCTTTGCCATCTATTGGCTGAATGTATAAACCTTTGTGATAGGCAGTTGCAGGTGTGACATCAGATCCAAACCTTTAAAAGTTCAAGCGATCCATGCGCTCACTCATATAGCCTCCATCCCCTAATGACATCAGTATATCTGGTGAAACATGTTGGGGAGGCTTTAGGGTGCTTTTAAATGTGTCAGTCAGCAATATATAAAAACTATATAGGATAAGTGTAGGTTGCAGCCGCACCTCAACTATATCCTGATACTCCTATATGAGTGATGCTATTGGGGCCGACTATGAAACAGTGATAGGTAGGAGACCAATATAAGGAGAGATATTATAGCTATCTGTCCCTGTGCACTGCTGACTGCATGCTGGTTTTAATATGTTCATCTAATAATTTAATAATAATTAATAAAAATTACTTTTTATGAGTCTTTAGTTTAGGGTTTATTTGCCTATGGCAATTTGTAAATGTTATATAGTTACCCTACGCTGACTGCATGAACGGCACTGTTTAGAGTGGTTTGTGATAATTCAATGGAGCCTTAAGTTAGCTCCATGTAGTCTGTTCTTAATAATATGCCAGGTTTCCCTTCAGAAAAATGAAATTTAGAAGGGTTATTGCTGGAAGCCACACAGCTTTTCTCTACCAATAACACATCATTAATACAGAGTGATATTAATTTATCATTTAATAATCTCCTGAAAACATTTAAACAACAAACTAGGAGTTGGGAAATTGCTAGTCTACAGACTTACCTTCAGAAAAAAATTGTATCTTGTGGCCTAAGCATACAGATTACCCCTAACGCTCATAGGGAAGACAATAATTTTATTCAGGGGTGGGAACAGCTACTGACCGAATGTTCTTTGCGGTTAATGAATTATCTCCTTGAATATGAGAAACAGAGTTTGATTAAATTAATACCCAATTAGAAAAGGAGGTACATGAAATACGTCAGTTCGCAACACACCCTGATTTGGGGAAATTAGAATCAAATCTGCAAAGAAATTTAGAAAATCTCAAACTGGAGATAAATTAGCGTAAGCATAGGAAATATATTCGAGATCTGGGGGATTTTGAATCAGGCCAGATATATAGGAAAGGAATCAGGGGACCTAGATACGGTAATTCAAGAACTTCTGACATATCAGAGGCCGACTTTTCAGAATTTGACAGTTCCACTGGTGGTGGCTCAAACTTCAGAGGGGATACGAAGCGGAAAAGTGGCCCCAAAGGAAGTTATACACTGTGTTCCAAATTATTATGCAAATAATATTTTCTCAGATTTTCCCAAATTACCTATATGAATTGCAGTCATTGTAATTTTCCAGTCAAATAACTATTAGAGTACAATTGAAAGGTTTTTGTACAAACTGCTTATGATAACAGTGTATTTTTAAAAAAATAAAAACCTCAAAATGCACTCAAAATGCATGTTCCAAATTATTATGCACAGCAGAGTTTTCAACCTTTTCATTTTAATAAAGAGCAAAAAAATGGTCATTTTTGAAATTATAAACATTAGCAGGTCATTACAAACTGAAATCAAACAGTTTTCAACTCAAAACTTTATTCTAGGTGATGTTACATTTGCACATAGGACCCCTTGTTCGAAAGGAGCTTCTGAACTCTCTCGTCCATTGAATTTGTCAGGTTTTGGATGGTTTCTGCTTTAATTGTTTTGCATGAGGACAGAATACCCTCCCAGAGCTGTTGCTTAGATGTGAACTGCCTCCCGCCATCATAGACACTCCTTTTGATGATACTCCAGAGGTTCTCAATGGGGTTGAGGTCAGGGGAGCATGGGTGCCACACCATAAGTTTGTCCCCTTTTATGCCCATAGCAGCCAGAGATGCAGATGTATTATGTGCAGCATGAGACGGGGCATTATCATGCATGAAATGATATCGATGGTCCAGATGGATGGAGTGGAGGACGGCTGGTTGATGGACACTCCATGCAAACACGGCTACTGCGCTAACAAGGAGGAGGTGGAGTAATATTTTGGGCTGGAATCATGGGGAGAGAGATTGTCGGCCCTTTTAGGATCCCTGAAGGGGTAAAGATGAACTCCATAATGTATGTTGAGTTTCTCAAACAGCACTTCCTTCCATGGTTCAAGAAGAAGAACCGTGCATTCCGCAGCAAGATCATTTTCATGCATGATAATGCCCCGTCTCATGCTGCACATAACACATCTGCATCTCTGGCTGCTATGGGCATAAAAGGGGACAATCTTATGGTGTGGCCCCCATGCTCCCCTGACCTCAACCCCATTGAGAACCTCTGGAGCATCATCTAAAGGAGTGTCTATGATGGAGGAAGGCAGTTCACATCTAAGCAACAGCTCTGGGAGGGTATTCTGTCCTCATGCAAAACAATTGCAGCAGAACCCATCCAAAACCTGACAAATTCAATGGACTAGAGAGTTCAGAAGCTCCTTTCGAACAAGCGGTCCTATGTGCAAATGTAACATCACCTAGAATAAAGTTTTGAGTTAAAAACTGTTTGATTTCAGTTTGTAATAACCTGCTAATGCTTATAATTTCAAAAATGACCATTTTTTTGCTCTTTATTAAAATGAAAAGGTTGAAAACTCTGCTGTGCATAATAATTTGGAACATGCATTTTGAGTGCAGTTTGAGTTTTTTATTTTTTTAAAAATATACTGTTATCATAGGCAGTTTGTACAAAAACCTTTCAATTGTACTCTAATAGTTATTTGACTGGAAAATTACAATGACTGCAATTCATATAGGTAATTTGGGAAAATCTGAGAAAATATTATTTGCATAATAATTTGGAACACAGTGTAGACAAAAGAAAAATTTCCCCTTTAAATCATGGACAAAATGCAGGGAGACAGTATACGTCCCAAAAGAAATACACAGATTCATGTAGATGGGCATTTATCCTCCTTATTACCCCTCTACTGTGGGTGTGAGAATGGATCCCACACAGCAGACTATACCTTCCCTTTTTGACAATATGACTGCCTCTCAAGCAGTGGGCACAATAAATATGGGCCAATTGACAGCGCCAATATTATCCCCAAGTATATATATGCCAACATCGACATCATCACTCGTGGGCAGTGGCTTAGTAAATACCCCAATGCCAAGTATCAGTTTGACTCAGCAACCGTCTTTTTTAGGGAACCTGAACCCATCGTAGATGGTGGTGATTATAAGATGGGGACGGACCTTCAGATCTTCACTGGATGAGACACATGTATTGCTTATCAAAAGGGGTTTATCTTTCACTCCAACTCCGGGTTTTGATCCCTTCAGTTGGACTAAAGATTTGAATCTGTTCGCCCGGAAGTTAAGACTTCATAAATATCATGCTATTAAGAACTGAGATGGGATGGAGACTAATAGGAGAGAGATGGAGGCAATACAAGTCCTGGAAGAGTTGGAGGTTGATCCACCTGATATATCCCCACCCTTCTCCTCACTCAAACCAAAGAGTAAAAACACCACAAATTTCTCTCAATACCACAACATTAACACTTTTTTCACTATGGTAGAGGAGGAGATCAGCAAGGTTTCTGTGAGTAGTAGAGAGAAAGGAACTAAGGAGTTAGTTATAAAGCCCTCCGATAAGGGGGGCAACATTGTCCTTATGGATGTGTTAGATTGCACTAGAATGGTGAAAGATCTATTGGGAGATAGAAAAACATATACCATTTTGAGGTCGGATCCCACCGAGCTCTATTTGAAGGAACTATCTACCCTGTGAAGGGAAGCTAGAAGAAACAATCTACTGTCTGAAGATGAGTTTAAGTATATTTTTAATCCCCAGCCCACCATCGCAACCTTTTACGCCTTGCCCAAGGTCCATAAAAAGATCTTTCCGATACATGGGAGGCCTATTGTTTCTGGGAATAATTCCTTGACGGAGTGTGCCAGTCAGTACCTAGATGAGTTTTTGGCCCCATTTGTAAATACTTCACCATCATTCATCCGAGATACTAAGGACATGGTCTTGAAACTGAGGGGCTTAAATGTCTCTGAGACTAAAATTCTCACGAGCTTGGATACAGAGGCATTCTATAGCAATATTGATCATGGTTTAGGCATTGCAGTTTAAGGCACATAGTGATTTTCTTTATTCACTATTAAGTTTTGTCCTTACCTACAATTATTTTACCTTTAGCGGTACCTTCTATCATCAGATAAGGGGTACCGCGATGGATGCTTCATGGTACCCACTTTATCTAACTTATTTTTGGGGCAGTGGGAAGATGTGCACGTTTTATGTGAGGATTTATCCCTTTAGATGAGTCACATTTTATTTTGGGGTAGATACATCAATGACGTTTTCATTTTATGGGATGGTGAAGCACGGTTATTTTCTGATTTTGTATCTATCCTTAATAGTGTTGAGCGATACCTTCCCATATCAGGAAATATCGTATCGGATTGGATCGGACCGATACCCAAAAAGTATCGGATATCGCCGATTCCGATACCGGAAACCAATGCAAGTCAATGGGACACAAATATCGGAATGAAAATAAACCCTTTCTTTCCTTGTAGGTTAATTCTACATGAAGTAAAACAACTAAGAATAATGTAGAATGTATTACGCGAAAAGCCGGCAATTCAGCAGCGGCATACACCGGTACCCGACAATTTACAACAGAAAGAAGAAAGCTTCACACATAGATTAGATAGATAGAAACATGTCAGTCACATATATATGAAGTACAGGGACAGTGTTGCTTACTGTACTTGTCATTTAGTGTAAAGGATTTATTAAAAAAAATATTAGTGTTTTCATGCACCGTCTCTTTAAAAAAGCCGGCCGACAATTCAGCAGCGGTACCCGACAATTTAGAATAGAAGGAATAGAGAATCACACATAGATTAGATAGATAGAAACATGTCAGTCACATATATATGAAGTACAGTGACAGTGTTGATTACTGTACTTGTCATTTAGTGTTAAAATAAAGGATTTATTTTAAAAAAAATTGGCGTGGGGTTCCCCGTAATTTTAGGCTCTAGCGGAGGTTAAGCAGAAGGCTGGGGCAGATGTTTGAAGCCTGGGAAGGGGGTAATACACACGGAGCTTCCCAGGCTACTAATATAAGCCCCCAGCTGAATAACTAGCCTTTACTAGCTATTAAAATGGGGGACCCCCCCAAAAAGATGACGTGGGGTCCCCCCTAATTTAATAGCTAGCAAAGGCTAGGCAGACAGCTGGGGGCTGATATTAATAGCCCAGGAAGGGTGACATGAATATTGGCCCCCTCCCAGGCTAGAAACACCAGCCGTCAGCCGCCCCAGAAATGGCGCATCCATAGGATGCGCCAATTCTGGCACTTAGCCTCGCTCTTCCCACTGCCCTGTAGCGGTGGCAGTGGGGTAATAGGGCTGGGGTTGATGTCAGCTTATAATGCCAGCTGACATCAAGCCCAGGTTAGTAATGGAGAGGCGTCTATAAGACACCCCCATTACTAACCCCATAGTCAAAGTTAAAAAAAAAACACAAACACCCAGAATAAAGTCCTTTGATTGAAATAAACACACAATTCTTTATTGTTCTAAATTAAACCATACTTACCATCACGCCCATTCCAGCCGAAGCCAACGATCTCCTGCAATAAAAGTAAAATAATAAAGCAACATCATCCTTACCTTTCCATGGTTCCCAGGACACCTCCAGCTCTGCTACATCGAGATGACAGGCTGGACCGCAGCAGAACGCTGCCATCCAGCCTGTCATCCCGCGGACACTGAGAAGCGCAGGCTTGCTTGCGCTCCTCAGTGTCTCGCTGTGACGGCATAAAGATGAGCAAAGGTCATGTCCAATGAACTCGGCTCACCTCATGCACGTCACTGACAGCGTGGGAAAATTCTCCGGCACTCAGCGCTTCAGCGTGAGAATTTTCCCACGCTGTCAGTGACGTGCATGAGGTGAGCTGAGTTCATTTTATTTAATTCTTAGTTTACTAAAAAAAAAAATAGTTACCTGTCCACGTTCCTGCGCTGATCTCCCATGCACAGCTGTCACATCTGGAGATGGTGACAGCTGTGCATGGCTGCTGTAAGCTCACACAGCCGGGAACACGTTCGCTCCTGGCAGCGGGAGCCACTGACTGAGGTCACCGGAGTGCATTCAGTCAGCGCAGCTCCGGAGACCTCCTTTACAGCAGTGCTGTACCGTGGGAATTTCTCACGGTACAGCGGGGCCATAAAGCAGCTAACCGAAGCAGCGCTGCCTGAACTCCGGCGAACCCGCTTATGCAATGACGGGGCTGCTTTACGGCCCCGTCATTCTAGCGGCTTCAGCGGTTTAGAGCGGTCACATTCTATGTGGCTGCTCTAAACTGGAGATCTTCGTGGGACACTCGTGGACTACTACGGAGGGGTAAGGATAAGGTTGTGGTTTATTATTTTATATTTTATTACAGGAGATCGATGGCTTCGGGGAATTAGGTGTCTAGGTGAGTATAGGTGTCGTTTTTTCTTTTTTACTTTATTTTAGGTGGCGATCGGCGGGGACAGGTAATGTATAAACTAATTTATTTTAGGTAACCACTGGCCACCAATGACATGTATTTAAAATTTATTGGGGACAAAAACAAATATATATGGGGGCCTAAAAAACTAAAAGATGTATAGGGGCAAAAAAATAGCACATGGGGCAGTTTAAATAGCAGGATCAGGCTGATGGGAACTACTGCTCCCATCAAGCTGATCCTGCTGGCACGAGTGGACGGGGGACAGACATAGGCCGATGGGAGTAGTAGTGTCACATCGGCCTATGTTTGCCTGCACGCACACACCCGCAGACATCGCACAGACACCGCGCACACCCGCACACACCCGCAGACATCGCACAGACACCGTGCACACCTGCACACATCGCACAGACACCGCGCACACCCGCACACATTCACTACTGGACAACTCATTTTGAAAACTGTCAGTGTGCTTAATTTAACCCCTTAATCAGAGGCGGACACTGACTGCTTAGGGCTCCTGTGCAAGAAATGTGCCTGGGCCCCCCATCTTTTATGGTGACAAAGCTACAGATGTATATATAGCCACACAGACATATATACCTCTTACATAGCCTCCTTTATTATGTATATTGCCGTCCCTTATTACACAGTACCCTCTCTTGTTATGTACAGCACCGTCCCTTACATATTTTTATTACATACCATTCTCTCTTGTTAGATATATAACGCAATGACGGCTGATGGAGCATGGGAAAGCTTCTTTTCTATTGAAGGAGCTGATGGACTGGTCTTCAGGTCAGATGCTGCCCCATCAGCAGTCATTTTATATCTAACAAGAGACGACTAATAAAAGAGGGCGCTGTGACTGACAAAAATAACAAGAATACGATATGTAAATGATAGCACTGTACATAACAGAGAGGAAGCTATATGATAAGAGACGGCACCATATATAACTAGAGAGGATGGTAGGTAATAAGGGATGGTGTTATACATAATAAAAGAGGAAACAATATAGCTAAGGATGGCGCTATACATAATAAGTGAGTACACTATATACTAAGGGACTGTGCTATACATAATAAGGCTACATTCCTGTATCTGTGTGCAGTGTCGGTGTGCTGCGTGCTTTTACAGACGCATTGAGCATGTCCTATTCTAATCCTCAAAATCAGATCATAACAGGACATTCTCTGACCCTCACAGATCTCATTCTTAGATCCGTGATTTTCATGGATGTGTGAATGGATCTATAAAACTCTACGAGACCATGGACCATCCGATAAAAAAATCTGGCAGCACACGGACTTTTCACACAAATGTGAGAATGCAGCATAAGAGATTTTACAGATAACATTATCACTCCAAGTCACACAGTGCAGATACAGAATATTATTTACATCCAGGCAATTACCACTAACGTCTCATCAGATCAGAGTCGGTTTCTGCTGCTTCTTCTCCATCTGGTCAGACCTTCATGTCCACATCTCCCAGCCACGACTCGTCTTGTCACTATGATCAGTGCAGCCTAGAAAATAACAAGGTCACATATATTGTACACTGCTCAAAAAAATAAAGGGAACACTTAAACAACAGAATATTACTCCAAATAAATCAAACTTCTGTGAAATCAAACTGTCCACTTAGGAAGCAACACTGATTGAAATTCAATCAATTTCACATGCTGTTGTGCAAATGGAATAGACAATAGATGGAAATTATTGGCAATTATCAAGACACCCTCAATAAAGGAGTGGTTCTGCCCACATCTCAGTACCAATGTCTTCTGGCTGATGCTTTGGTCACTTTTGAATGCTAGTTGTGCTTTCACACTCGTGGTAGCATGAGATGGACTCTACAACCCACAGAAGTTGCTCAAGTAGTGCAGCTCATCCAGGATGGCACATCAATGCGAGCTGTGGCAAGAAGGTTTGCTGTGTCTGTCAGTGTAGTGTCCAGAGGCTGGAGGAGCTACCAGGAAACAGGCAAGTCCACTAGGAGACGTGGAGGGGGCCGTAGGAGGGCAACAACCCAGCAGCAGGAGCGCTACCTCAGCTTTTGTGCAAGGAGGAACTGGAGGAGCACTGCCAGAGCCCTGCAAACGGTTAGAAACCGACTCCATGAAGGTGGAAAGAGGGCCCGACGACCACAGATGGGGGTTGTGCTCACAGCCCAGCACCCTGCAGCATGCTTTGCATTTGCCACAGAACACCAGGATTGGCAAAGTCGCCACTGGTGCCCTGTGCTCTTCACTGATGAAAGCAGGTTCACACTGAACACATGTGACAGACGTGACAGAGTATGGAGAAGCCACGGAGAGCAACCTGCTGCCTGCAATATCCTTCAGCATGACCGGCTTGGCAGTGGGTCAGTAATGGTTTGGGGTGGTATTTCTTTGGAGGGCCGCACAGCCCTCCATATGCTCGCCAAAGGTAGCCTGACTGCCATTAGGTACCGAGATGAGATCCTCAGACCCCTTGTGAGACCATATGCTGGTGCGGTTGGCCCTGGGTTCCTCCTAATGCAGGACAATGCCAGACCTCATGTGGCTGGAGTGTGTCAGCAGTTCCTGCAAGATGAAGGCATTGAAGCTATGGACTGGCCCCCCCGTTCCCCAGACATGAATCTGATTGAGCACATCTGGGACATCATGTCTCACTCCATCCACCAAGGTCACGTTGCACCACAGACTGTCCAGGAGTTGGCGGATGCTTTAGTCCAGGTCTAGGAAGAGATCCCACAGGAGACCATCCGCAACCTCATCAGGAGCATGCCCAGGTGTTGTAGGGAATTCATACCTGCACGTGGAGACCACACACAATACTGAGCCTCATTTTGACTTGTTTTAAGGACATTACATCAAAGTTGGATCAGCCTGTAGTGTGTTTTTCCACTTTAATTTTGGGGGTGACTCCAAATCCAGGCCTCCATTGGTTAATAAATTTGATTTCCATTGATGATTTTTGTGTGATTTTGTTGTCAGCACATTCAACTTTGTACAGAACAAAGTATTCAATGAGAATATTTCATTCATTCAGATCTAGGATGTGTTATTTGAGTGTTCCCTTCATTTTTTTGAGCAGTGTATATATGCTTGTCTCCCCCACACTGACTAAAGATATGTACACCAACAATAATATGCTATTAGCCACTTAGTAATCAAATATAAAGTGATGAGCAGCACTGTGCCCCCCATTAACTATAATCTCCACCTGCCAATAATATAAATTATTCAGTCTCTGTGACTCTTCCCAATTAACTGTAGGGCTATGTGCACACGGAAAACATACAAGGCTTTACAGTACAAGCAAAGTGAAACCCCCATCATTGCTCTGTCCCAGCACCCCCATCATTGCTCTCCCCCAGCACCCCCGTCATTGATCTCTCCCAGCACCCCGCGTCATTGCTCTCCCCATCCCCACCATCCTCATTAATGATCTCCCCATCTATATCCTTGCTCTTCCCATGCTCATCATTGCTCTGTTCCAGCACCCACATCATTGCTCTCTCCCAGCACCCACATCATTGCTCTCTCCCAGCACCCCCATCATTGCTCTTTCCCAACACCCATGTCATTGCTCTCCCCATCATTGTTCTCCAAACCCCCATCATTTCTCTCCCCATCCCCACCATTGCTCTCCCCATCCCCACCATCCTCATCATTGCTCTCCCCATCCCCACCATTGCTCTACCTAGCCTCATCATTGCCCTGCCCAGCCCCATCATTGCTATACCCATTATTGCTCTGCCCAGCCCCATCATTGCTCATGCCAGCCCCATCATTGCTCACCCCAGCCCCATCATTGCTCACTCCAGCCCTATCATTGCTCTTCCCAGCCCCATCATTGCTCTTCCCAGCCCCATCATTGCTCTTCCCAGCCCCGTCATTGTTCTCACCAGCCCCATCATTGCTCTCCCCAGCTCCATCATTGCTCTCCCCAGCCCCATCGCTGCACTCCCCAGCCCCATCATTGCTCTCCCCAGCCCCATCACTGCACTCCCCAGCTCCATCACTGCTCTCCCTAGCCCCATCATTGCTGTCCCCCACCTCCCCTCATTCTCCTGTTCCTCTCCCAGCGTTTCAGTATAAAAAAAAATACACACACAACTTACCTCTCAGCCTGCTCCCGCAGCATCCTCCTAGTCTCTGGTAACTTTCTCCCTGACACAGGTCCGCACTGCATGATGATGTCATCAAGCAGCGTGAGCCTGTGTCAGGTAGGAAGCGCTGGGAAGGAAGCAGAGGACGGATCCCTGCAGCTACGCTGCCATTTTCCTCCTGTCAGCAGTGGAGCCGCAGGATTCACTCCCTGCCCGCTGCAAATGATGAGAGCAATATGGCCATGGGCCCCCCGGAGCCTGGAACTCTGAGAAGCAGGCCAGATTGCCCTCATCATTAGCCGCCCAGAAAGGGGCCCCCTGCATCGCCGGGCCCCAGTGCAGTGGCACCGGCGGTAGGTCCGACCCTGCCCTTAATGACTGCCAAAACGCCTTATAAAGGCAGTCGTTAGTATACTTATTCCTCAGCGCCTCTTATTCATGGCTCTGAGGAATAATAGTATAGCGCCGCTCCGCGGCCGAATTTCCAGTGGGTGTCAGCTGTATATGACAGCTGACAACCTGTGGTATCGGCCATGGCCAATTTTGAGCCGATCGGGGCCGTTTAACCTCTTAAATACCGCTGTCAATCATGACAGCAGTATTTAAGTTGTTACAAGAGGGTTGCAAGACCCCCTTAGCAACCATCGGACCCCCACGATTGGAATCACGGGTCCCGATTGTTACCATGGTACGCTGAAGTCATGTGATGACCTCAGGGTACGGTGGCCTGTGAGTTCCAGCTATAAGCTGGGTCTCACAGGCACAGTCATTGAGGAACTGACTTCTCTCATGCACTGCAGTACACGAGTACTGCAGTGTATCAGAACAGTGATCAAAAAAATTATACATGTCCCACAGTGGGACATAGTGAAAAAGTGAAAAAAAGTAAAGCAAAAAAAAAAGACAAAAAAAGTGCACACAAATCATTAAAATCAGTTTCTCCACACAAAACGCAGCGTTTGTGATAAAGGAAAAATAAACAAAAAAAAGCACACATAATTGGTATCACCGCATCCGAAACGACCCGATCTATAAAACGTTATTTATTCCATATGGCGAACGCCGTTAAAAGAAAACCACTCCAAAAATGTCGCTTTTTCATCATACTGACTCACAATAAAAGTGAATAAAAAGTGATCAAAGACATGATGTCAACTGGATACAAACATGATTGTCGGTCTCTGGTGGCTGCCCACATATATTTTTATGTCAGATTGCAGAGTAATAACAAACTGCAGAAGCAAGGATGTGCAAGTATTAATGACATACTGTACACTGTGGCCACCATTTCAACAGAATGGGGGCCCTAAACCCGTTAAAGGGAGTCTGTCACCCCTGAAATGAAAATTAAACTGTTATATAGAAGACTTAGCCCCTATAAAATCATATAAGCAGAATTTATTTCACTGATGTAATTACTTTTAAAACTCGCTTTATTCCATATGCAAATGAGAGGGATTCGGTGTACCCTTGGCATGGCCAAAAGCTTGGTGCACCTTTATACCCCTTAAGTTGCATTTTGAGCAGATCACCTGACTCTGTGGCCAATCGAGTGCTGTCAATTAGTGAGCGCTGCATTAACCCGAAACGCAATGCTGTGCGTGCACACTAGCTATGAAATAATTTGCGGCATGCACACAGTGTCCGCCACTTGCTTGTGTGACGAGCGGTTTCAGAAAGGAGGAGAGGGTCAGTTACGTGTTCACTACATTTCTAGGTGTATCCGTGTAGCAAGCAGCGACCACTATCAGGAGGCAATAATGAAAGGGGGCCTGTACCTGTTCTGTGTGTGCGCTGCTGACTCCTTAACAGGAGCCCCTTTAATTCTTTCCTTTTGTGTACAATGATCACTAATGGACTAATATAACTCTGAAGTCCTATGTAAAAATCCCAAGTTACACATTCTTATACATAATCACCATAAGCTGTGCCATATAACAAGCTGATCTGTCACATTGTGTCATGCCATACGCTATAGTAAAGAGCCTCGCAAACCACTTTTTATTGGTGTCATGTTTCAAGTTTTTAACAACATTTTTAATAAGTTAAATTTGAATAAAAATGTCTCTATGGGGAGGAGGTTATTTCAGGGGGCGGCTTTAAATATTTGTGCTCCATGTCGCTATGACTGTCAAATGTCCATCCAATCACCTGCCAGCATATAGTGGATGGTACAGTATTTCACATTATAGGGGGAGGGTATTGTTTTATAGATGTTTTATTATTTATTATATTAACGAAACAACATGTGAAAGTCAATAAATGACTCCTCACGTGATGCAATATATCATTATGATTTGTGATTGCATCTAAAAACTGTATTTTGAAGAGGTGAATATGACCCTGCAGTAAGTAGTTCTGCCCAGTGAGCGATGACATCACAAACTACCGTATGAGGTCACAATCCAAACATTCTATCTCTATGGATATGGACCTGCCACTAGTAACAGTTCTACTGACACAGTGAAAACGCGACATTTCATCTTCACTTTCTGTGACGTGAGAACCGAAATCGCTATCCGCTATAATGACTGAGAGAAGGTCTGCTAGAACAAATAAAGGGGCCAGATACAAGAAATATGTATCCAACGGCCTGCTCGACATTTTATGCAAAAAGGAAAAACCTCGTAAGTGTAAAATGAAGACATTAAAATAATTGTACAATACAATTCCTTTAAAGGGAACCTGGTCATTAGATAAATGCTTCCCGAGCTGCAGGTAGCATGAATAAGAGCTTGGCGGCACGACTGCAGCCAGGTAGGTTTTTCCTGAATTGCTCCGGAGACTTTTCCTTGCACCACTTTAGCTGATCGACAGGTCTCTCAAGTGTGTACATAGAGAGTGATCTGTCAATCACCTGGAGCGACGCAGGGGAAGCCAGGAAGGTCACCGGAGGGTGGCAGGGAGACGGACGCCTCTTTAAACTATGTGTTCTCTGAACCGCCAGACCGATTTTAGAGAAAAACATACCTGGTTGTGGTCATGCAGTCAGACTCAGATTCATGCTACACCTCGTGTGGGCAGAATGAATTGAGTGACAGGTTCCCTTTAATATGGCATAAGAGCAGCCTGACAAATGCCGGATTAATAGGTATTTGCTAACATTTATTATTACCAATATAAATAGTAAAATAATCCACCAATCCTCCGCTACATTACTAGTGCAGAGAAACGAAGAGATCCATAAGTCTAAAATAATCAATTTTATTTCATCAATCAATAAAAATAAGAAACACAATATTAAGAATATATATGGCTAAAAAATAGAGTGCCCAGTATGAGGGACTAGCCCCTGACCAGGAATACCATTATAATAAAGGCTCATAAATAAATATAACTATCGTAATATAGTATATCAGCATTTAGAGAAAACTCCCCTAAAATAAATTCTTCAACATAGTATATATGATTACTGGCTGTCTATAGTATAGCGGGTGCAGTATAAGATCTTATAATGGGACAAAAGTTAACCCTATGTTCAGATCCAAAAAAATAATGCCCAAACACTAATAGAAGCCATAGTGACTGTCCTGGTTATTTCCTATATTGGCTCCTTTTTTGGCACCATCTCCAAGAATTTTCTTTCAGTATTTATAACTGTCACTATGGCTTCTATTAGTGTTTGGACATTATTTATATATATATCTATAGACAGCCAGTAATCATATATGCTATGTTGAAGAATTTGTTTTAGGGGAGTTTTCTATAAATGCTGATATACTATATTACGATAGTTATATATATTTATTTATGAGCCTTTATTATAATTGTGTTCCTGGTCAGGGGCTAGTCCCTCATACTGGGCACTCTGTTTTTTAGCCATATAAAATCTTAATATCGTGTTTCTTATTTTTATTGATAGATGAAATAAAATTAATTATTTTAGACTTATGGATCTCTTCGTTTCTCTACACTAGTAATGTAACGCAGAATTGGTGGATTATGAATTGGTTTGAAGTGCCATTTTCGGCATATGGATATCCAGTTTTGATGCTAGATAACTAGTAAAATAGTTAGAAATTATTGATAAGGGGAGAAAACCTTCTGCAAGAAAGTCCAAATTAAAATACAAACCCCAAATTGGCTGCTATAATTTCCTAAGCAGAAGGTTCTCCTAATATTCCCTATTTTCTCCACTATTAGCTGTTCGTCGTGTTGAGCCAACAAATAAAAAGGAAAGAAGAACATTACAATATTTCCAGGAACAGGCCGCCGTACTCCCTGAGATGGGAGAGCCGGCTACAGAAATAGAATGCAGACTGTACTCAATGTAAGTCACCATTTGTATAGTACTAGACCTGCTGTTCCAGAGGGTTCATTTACTTATAAGTCCATGTATCAGGGATAGATGGGGTCTTGTCTCTTTATATCTTAAGTGCAAATTCTCACAGCTCTTAATTCATTCATTGTCTAATCTAAATAGAGAGGAGATTGAGGCCGAGCTCAGGAAACCTGCAATAATATTTAAGGAGCCCAGATCACCCGACCCGTGAGTTACACTCAGTGATGGCGCCAGCCTCACACTAAAGTCATTCTTAACATCGTATTTCTTGTATCTTAATCAAGTGGAACATCAGGATTTTGGTGTTTATTTTTCAGGGCAGAAAATCAAAAAGAGGACAACAACTTGGAGAGAGCAGCTGATAAGACCAGCAAGCCGCCCCCCAAGAAAAAAGCAAAAAAGAACCATTAGTGATGAGGTGATGTAGAGCGCCAATATCTTTATTTTTGTGTTTATGAAGAGAGATGAGGACCACTCTATATCAGCCCTTCTAGATTGATAATTGGAGGATATAGTCACATAAAAATATTCATAGTATGAAAATCAATCAGAACAGAATAGGTATTACACAGAAGACCAAGTGATTGGGAAACACATAAGATAATGACATGCTACATATTGTAACAAAGGCTGACACATCACAGGGCCCAGGAATGGTACAAAGAACCATAATTAGAGATTTGCAGTGCATGAAGGTTTCATTAAACTTTGTTTATCTTTTCATGTTTTCTTGTTTTAGGTGATGACTGCCCCATAATATCAGGGGTAAATGTCACGTGTCACCACCAGTCACCTACAACCAACCCCCCAGAATGAGATGCAACCCTTACTACCTGCCAACCCCCATCTATGTCTAACTACCATCAGCTAACATCGCTTACCGCTAATTCCCACCTCCGGTAAGCAGATGTGACCACCGACCCTCAGCGACTACTACTAACTGCCATCTGTTTCCACAAGATGTGACCACCTGCCATCAGTCTGCTACTAACATCCACCTGCCAGTACAATCCTCGGCTAACCTCCACCTGCAAATTCCTTCTACGGCTATCCTCCACCTGCCAGTTATATCTTCGCCTAACCTCCACCAGCCAGCTCAATCTACAGCTAAAAATGAAATTTGAAAAATTGTATAGTATTAACGTTTTAAGTTTTTTTTTAATTTAGCCTTTTTTATTGAAATAAAATATGAAAAATAATTTAAAAAGGTTTGATATTTTCCACTTTAAACATGGAAACAGTAGCTGAAATTTGCCATGAAAATCTACTAGCTCACAATATGAATGCAGTAGTAGTGAGAGTGATCTGTGATCATTGTATCACACTTTGGTATTATATTTGTGAACTGTATCACACATTGGGATTAGATAAATGGACTGCATCACACACTGGGATTAGATAAATGGACTGCATCACACACTGGGATTAGATAAATGGACTGCATCACACACTGGGATTAGATAAGTGGACTGCATCACACACTGGGATTAGATAAATGGACTGCATCACACACTGGGATTAGATAAGTGGACTGCATCACACACTGGGATTAGATAAGTGGACTGCATCACACACTGGGATTAGATAAATGGACTGCATCACACACTGGGATTAGATAAATGGACTGCATCACACACTGGGATTAGATAAATGGACTGCATCACACACTGGGATTAGATAAGTGGACTGCATCACACACTGGGATTAGATAAATGGACTGCACCACACACTGGGATTAGATAAGTGGACTGCATTACACACTGGGATTAGATAAATGGACTGCATCACACACTGGGATTAGATAAATGGACTGCATCACACACTGGGATTAGATAAATGGACTGTATCACACACTGGGATTAGATAAGTGGACTGCATCACACACTGGGATTAGATAAGTGGACTGCATTACACACTGGGATTAGATAAATGGACTGCATCACACACTGGGATTAGATAAGTGGACTGCATTACACACTGGGATTAGATAAGTGGACTGCATCACACACTGGGATTAGATAAGTGGACTGCATCACACACTGGGATTAGATAAATGGACTGCATTACACACTGGGATTAGATAAATGGACTGCATCACACACTGGGATTAGATAAATGGACTGCATCACACACTGGGATTAGATAAGTGGACTGCATCACACACTGGGATTAGATAAGTGGACTGCATTACACACTGGGATTAGATAAATGGACTGCATCACACACTGGGATTAGATAAGTGGACTGCATTACACACTGGGATTAGATAAATGGACTGCATCACACACTGGGATTAGATAAATGGACTGCATCACACACTGGGATTAGATAAATGGACTGCATCACACACTGGGATTAGATAAGTGGACTGCATCACACACTGGGATTAGATAAATGGACTGCATTACACACTGGGATTAGATAAATGGACTGCATCACACACTGGGATTAGATAAATGGACTGCATCACACACTGGGATTAGATAAATGGACTGCATCACACACTGGGATTAGATAAGTGGACTGCATCACACACTGGGATTAGATAAATGGACTGCATCACACACTGGGATTAGATAAGTGGACTGCATTACACACTGGGATTAGATAAATGGACTGCATCACACACTGGGATTAGATAAGTGGACTGCATCACACACTGGGATTAGATAAGTGGACTGCATCACACACTGGGATTAGATAAGTGGACTGCATCACACACTGGGATTAGATAAGTGGACTGCATCACACACTGGGAATAGATAAGTGGACTGCATCACACACTGGGATTAGATAAGTGGACTGCATCACACACTGGGATTAGATAAGTGGACTGCATCACACACTGGGATTAGATAAGTGGACTGCATCACACACTGGGATTAGATAAGTGGACTGCATCACACACTGAGATTAGATAAATGGACTGCATCACACACTGGGATTAGATAAATAAACTGTATCACACACTGGGATTAGATAAATGGACTGCATCACACACTGGGATTAGATAAATGGACTGCATCACACACTGGGATTAGATAAATAAACTGTATCACACTTTGGGATTAGATTTGTGGACTGCATCACACACTGGGATTAGATAAATAAACTGTATCACACTTTGGGATTAGATAAATGGACTGCATCACACACTGAGATTAGATAAATGGACTGCATCACACACTGGGATTAGATAAATAAACTGTATCACACACTGGGATTAGATAAATGGACTGCATCACACACTGGGATTAGATAAATGGACTGCATCACACACTGGGATTAGATAAATAAACTGTATCACACTTTGGGATTAGATTTGTGGACTGCATCACACACTGGGATTAGATAAATAAACTGTATCACACACTGGGATTAGATAAATGGACTGCATCACACACTGGGATTAGATAAATGTACTGCATCACACACTAGAATTAGATAAATGGACTGTATCACACATTGGGATTAGATTTGTGGACTGTATCACACACTGGGATTAGATACACGGACTGTACTATGTTCTGGGATTGGATACGTAGAGTTTATCAAGCGTGGGATTGGACACACGGAGTGTATTAACCTCTGGGATTGGATACGCAGAGTGTATCACACTGGGATTGGATATGCAGAGTTCATAACGCATTAGGATTGGGTACAGTGTGTTATCACGCTTTGATTGGATATGCAGAGTGTATCACACCCTGGGATTGGATACGCAGAGTGTATCATGCATTGGGATTGGATACACTGACTGTATCACATACTAGGATTGGATACACAGATGCAGGCTGTATCACATATCATGGCATTAGATATGAGGCTCTATGGTCTGCATTACACATGATGGATTAAATACTCAGCTCTGGGCTGTATCACACATTATGGGCATGAGATATTATGCTCTGCGCGCTGTATCACACAGGATGGGCATTAGATACGTGGCACTGCAGGCTATATCACACATGACGGGCATTAGATATGTGACAATGTGTGCTGTATCAACATGCTGTGATTATATATGTGGCATTAGATATGCAGCACTGCAGGCTGTATGACACATGATGGCATTAGATACACAAATCTGTGGGCTGTATCATAAATTATGGCATTAGATATGCGGCACTGCGGGTTGCATCACATATGGTGGGGATTAGATACGCGGTCTGCATCTTGCATGATGGGTGTAGATACATGGCTCTGTAGTCTGCATCACACATGGGATTAGATTCACAGCTCTAAGCGTTGTATCACATGTGATGGAATCTGATAGGTGGCATTGTGGGCTGTATCACATATGATGGGTTTAGATATGGTGCTCTGTGGGCTGTATCACACATGATGGGATTAGGTATGTGGCTCCGTGGGCTGTATCACATGTGACTGACAATAGATGCACGACACTGCTGGCTGTATCACACATTATGAAACTAAATACATGGCTCTGCGGGCTGTATCACACATTATGGAATTAGATACAAGACTGTATGTTTGTTTCACACAAGATGGGATTAGATACACGGCTCTGGACTGTATCACATATGATGGGGATTAGATACAGCGCTCTGCACAGTGGCGTACAGCCAATGTTGCAGCTACCACGTGTGCCAGCTGCTAAAGGGAAATGAATATTCCCTCTTCTCCACTCCCATGGGCGTGGAGAAGAATAAATATGCATTGTCGTTAGCAGCGGGCCCGGAGGAGCCCTGAGCCGCGGCGCTTGCTGACAGTGCCCGCCACTAAAGACAATGCATATTCATTCTTCTCCACGTCCATAGTCCCGGCATGGAGAGGAGTGAATATGCCGGCAGCTCACATCAGCGTCTGAGAGCGTGCACTGCTCAGATGCTGACATGAGCTGCTGGCAGACAGGGCGAAGCGCTGGAGCAGAGGTGAGGCAGGAAGGTGAGTATAAGTGTTTATTTGTTTTATGTATGCAGTGATTGGGCCATGCATACCAGGATTGGGGCATGAGGGGGCCACACATACCAGGATTGAGGGATGAGGAGGCCATGCATACCAGGATTGGGGGATGAGGGGTGCCATGCAAACCAGGATTGGGGACTGAAGGGTGCCATACATACCAGGATTGGGGGGGGGTGAGGAGGCCATGCATACCAGGATTGGGGGATGAGGGGTGCCATGCATACCAGGATTGGGGGATGAGGGGTGCCATGCATACCAGGATTGGGGGATGAGGGGGGCATGCATAACAGGATTGGGGGATGAGGGGGCCATGCATACCAGGATTGGGGGACGAAGGGGCCATGCATACCAGGATTGGGGGATGAGCAGTGCCATACATACCAGGATTGGTGATGAGGGAGACATGCGTACCAGGATGGGGAAATTTACCAGTAGCTGCTGCATTTCCCACCTTAGGCTTATACTCAATACATTTTCCCATTTTTTTGTGGCAAAATTTGGGGCCTCGGCTTATACTCGGGTCGGCTTATTTAAAATATACAGTATTTTAAAAACAGTGAGTACGTGGTGCACATAATACTACAGGACTATGGGGTGCATTATACTATATGGGGGCTGCATTTTACCCTATGGGGTGTGTAATATACTGTATGGAGGACTATGGGGAGTGCATTATATTCTATGGAGGACCATGGGAAGTTCATTATACTATATGGAGTATTATGGGGGGCGCATTATATTATATGGAGGATTATGGGGAGTGCATTATACTACATGGAGGATTATGGGGGGCGCATTATACTTTATGGAGGATTATGGGTGGCATATTATACTTTATGGAAGTCTATGTGGGGCTATTATAATATTTTGAGGGCTATGTGGGGGGCCATTATACTGTATGAAAGCAATAATACTGTGTGAAGGTTTGTGTGGGGTCCATCATACTGTTTGGATGGCTGTGTGGCGCCATTATATGGTATGTAGGGCTGTGTGGGAGTCACAGTTGGGGGATCATGCCTTGGGAGTTGAGGTGGGGCACAGTAGGGTCATTATACTGTTCATGTGGAGGCTAATGTGGAGGAATGCACCATGGGGGTATCATACTGTGTTTGGGGGGCACTTTTATTGGCATCATACTTTATAGGGCAATGAAAGAGGAATTTGGGACTTCAGCAGGAGGAAAATTACTATGTAAAGGCTGGAAAAGATCCTAGTTACTTACCGGTAACAGGATTTTACAGAGTCCATGACAGAACCACCTGAGAGAGGGTATCCGCCACCAAGCACAGGACCGTACTTAATAAAAAGGTAGTACCTCTCTTCCGCATCAGTTTTTGTTTCAGAGTGTGAGAGGGGCTCCGAAAAATAGGTTAGTACACAACTACCACTAAAACATTTCTTTGTAAAAACACCCATAGCAGTGCACACCATAAGTGATAAAGGGGAGGAAATTAATAGGGTGCTGTCATGGGCTCTGTAAAATCCCATTACCGGTAAGTAACTAGGATCCTTTCCTTTTCTCCCATGACAGCACCACCTGAGGTATTTAAAGAGATCAGACACCAAAGGGAGGGATCACCGCTTGCAACACCTTCCCCCCAAAGGACAGATCAGTAGAAGAGGAAAGGTGAAGACGGTAATGCTTGTAGAATGTAGAAGGGGCTGACCAAGTTGCAGCCTTACATATGATGTCGATGGGCACATCCGCCTTTTCAGCCCAGTAAGCAGCTAAGGCCCTGGTGGAGTGGGTCTTCAGGTTCTCTGGAACTGTCAGATTGCTAGAGAAGTACGCTAAACCAATGGTGTCCCTGACCCATCTAGCTATGGTCCCCCTCGTAACCTAAAGCCCTTTCCTAGCCCCCTGGAATGAGATGAATAAGGCTTCACTTTTCCTCCAGGCCTTCGTCACCTCCAAGCACTGGACTAATACCCTCTTTACATCTAAAGTGTGAAGCTTTTGTTCCTCTGAATTTCTAGGATCAGGATAGAAGGAAGGGAGCATAATTTCTTGTGTCCTGTGGAATTTGGAGGCTACTTTTGGAAGATAGGCCGGGTCTGATCTTAAAGTTACTCTGTCCCTAGAGACCTGCGTGAACGGATGGTTTATTGGTGCTTCCAGAACCATACTAAGGTCCCATGGAGGCATCCTTGGAGTAGGAATGGGTCTAGATCTGTTGCAAGCTTTAAAGAATCTAGCGATCCATTTATTTGCTGCCAAGTCACAATTATATAGTGCCCCCAGAGCTGATACTTGTACCTTAAGAGTACTGGTGGCTAACCCCATGATTAAGCCCTTCTGAAGGAACTCCAGGATGGCCCCAATAGGAACGCTACCTTTACCAGACTGCCCTGAGGTAGATAGAAATTTAGCCCAAGTTCTCCCATAGATCCTAGTGGTTATTGGTTTTCTACTTGCCAGTAGAGTGTCGACTAGACCAGGGGAAAAACATTTTTGTGTTAGTAGTGACTTTTCAAACTCCGGGTCGTCAAATGCAGGCCCGATCTCTAGGGATGGAAGACTGGGCCCTGAGGAGATCTGGGTTGTCCGGAAGGACCCATGGTTCTGATTGGGACAACCTCTTCATCCATGTGAACCATGGTCTCTTGGTCCAAAATGGGGCGATCAATATAACTCTGTTCTTCTCGGATCTTCCTCAGGATGGTCGGAATCAGCATTATAGAGGGGGAAAAGCATAGGCCAGAGTAAAGTTCCAGGGAATTTGCAGCACGTCTACAGCAAAAGGCTTCTCCTTTGGATTTAAGGAGCAAAAGACTTTTGTTTTCCAATTGCGTTTGTTCACAAACAAATCTATCTGAGGTTGCCCCCATCGGCAGACAATCTGCTGGACTATTGCTGGTTTCAATTCCCATTCTCCTTGTTTCAAAATGTGACGACTTAGAAAATCGGCTCTTACGTTCTCTTCTCCTCTTATATGCAGTGCCGAGAACATAAATAGATGATTCTCCACAAACTGAAGGATCTGTTCTGTCACTAACATTAGAGGAAGGGATCTTGACAGGCGACTGTTGTTCGGTTGTCCGACATTATCCAGATGTGTTGACTCTGAAGTTGAGAATTGAACTCTACTCCTGCCTTTCTGACTACCAACAGCTCCCTCATGTTGGAGAAGAGACAAGTCTTGCTGTTTGACCAGAGTCCCTGTATTGAATGGTCTCTCAGGTGAGCGCTTCAGCCTTCTGCGCTTGCGTCTGTTGTAATTGTATCTGTTGCCTGGAATGAAGCGAGTTGATTACCGAACTCGAAAGCGATATTCTTCCGTCCAGGTGACCTCTGAGCTGTTTGTCTGCTGTCAGGATCTCCTGCTGTAGACATCTGGAATGAAACTGGGCCCACTGTACTGCTGGGATTCAGCATGTCATCGTACCCAGTAGAGACATTGCATTTCTCAGAGTCATGGATGGATTGCTGATTATGCGTGAGATGAGGGAATTGATTTTCAATTTCTTGTCCTCTGGCAGAAGACAAGTCTGGTTTCTCTGAGTCTAGACTGAGATTTAAAAAGGACTGAACCTTCCTTGGTTCTAGCTTCGATTTTCCTAAATTTAGGATCCATCCCAAACCATTTAGATTGGCCTCGACTTCTGACAGAGCCAGAGCACAAAGTTCTTTTGATCTGACCACCACCAAAAAATCATCCAGGTAAGTGATGACTAGAATATCCTTCTCCCTTAGATGTGCCGTGAATTCCAGGATAATGTTTGTGAGATGCCAAGGAGATGCCAAAGGGAAGAGCTGCTAACTGAAAATGCTTTATGTACTTGTCGATAAGTACAGCTACCCTCAGATACTGTTGGTATCCAGGAAAGATTGGGACGTGCTAGTAGGCGTCCTTCAAATCGAGGACGCACATATAACACCCTGGGAACAACATCTTTATGGCCGATCTTATCGACTCCATTTTGAATGGTCTGTAAGTTAAATTGTCGTTCAGCTTTTTCAAGTTGACAATGGTTCTGAAGGAGCCATCCAGTTTCTTTATTAGGAAGAGAGTTGAGTAAAACCCTCTCCCTTGCTTGGGTACTGGCGTTTCTATTAAAACCCCCTTCTCGACCAGAGTGAGTACTTCTGCTGTAGGGCCATCTGTTCTCTCAGGCCTCTGGGGGATGAAATTCTGATGATGTCTCTGGGAATGGTTTTGAACTCCAATTTCAGCCCCTTTCCGATTATCCCTAAAATCCAAGCGCTGGATGAGATCTTCTCCCAGGCGGGAAAGAAGTGGGACAACCTTCCTCCTACCTGTGGAGGCAGGAACTTTTTTACTCTCGGAGGATATACCCCCGAATAATGAAGCCTCTATTATTCAGCTTCTTATCTTTCCAACTACCTTGGTCTCGGGAAAATTTGCTCCGATTATATTTCCTTTTCCGAAAGGAGGTCTTATACCGGGGAACAGATACACTAGGGAAACCCTGTTTCTTGTCTGTGGCCTTATCCAGGATGTCATCTAAGGCTTTTCCGAAAAGAAAGTCCCCTTCACATGGGATTGAGCAGAGTTTTGATTTAGACTGCACATGTCCTGGCCAGCTCTTGAGCCATAATGCCCTACGGACTGCATTGGAAAGGTTAGCTGACCTGGCAGCCAGGTTAACTGAATCTGCCGATGCATCCGCAAGAAATGCAGCCGTCCCCTGCATAAGAGGAAGACCCGACAGAATCTTATCCCTAAGGACAATCCCTTTAATCTGGTCCTCTAATTGCTGTAGCCAGATTATCATAGACCTGGCGGTGCAAGTGGCCGCCACTGACGGTTTCAGAGCCCCCGCTGAGGACTCCCAGGTCTGTTCTAGAAAAGACTCCGCTTTTTTATCGAGCAGATCTTTGAGGGCCCCCAAATCCTCAAAAGGCAGTGTGGATCTTTTTGAGGATTTCGAGATGGCCACATCAGTTTTCGGGGTTTTGTCCCACTTAGCTGCATCTTCCTCCTCAAAAGGGTTCTTCCGCTTAGAAGAAGAAGGCAGCTGGCCCTTTCTTTCTGGCTTTTTCCATTCCCTATCTATAAGAGTCTTGATCCACTCAATGACTGGGAATGTGCGCCTCTTCTTCTGATCCAGGCCCCCGAACTTGGCAATACCCAAGGTTGCTCTAATAGCTTGACTAGTCTCTCTGTATTGTTAACTGAAAAACATGGTCTACCCCCTCCATCATCATCCGAAGATTCTGATGAAGACGATGACGAGAGGACAGAGGAGGAAAGGGATTCTTTTGCGATACGGGATTCTACTGATTCTTCTGAGTCAGAGGTAACCCGTCTCTGCTTTTTCTTCTTACGTGAAGTCAAGTTCCTTAAGGAATCCCTGACTTACATATGGATTAAGGTTTTCAGGTCCATAGAAAAGCTAGGGGACTCCTCTGCTATAGTTTTCTAGATACAATCAGAGCAAAGGTTCTTAGCGTAGGAGCTGAGAAGGCTAACTTTTCATAATGCACATTCCTTATTGTTAGTGTTGAGCGAGCACTAAAATGCTCGGGTTCTCGAAGCTCGGGCCGAGCTCACCGTGATACTCAGGTGCTCGACCCGAGCAACGAGCCCAATGTTAGTCTATGGGAGACTCGAGCATTTTTGGGCGGCATCCCCGGCAGTCTGTAGAAAGCCTAAAAAGTGCCCAAAACGATAGTGACAGTGCTCAAATGACATGGGGACAGCATGGGGATCGCCCCAGGAAGCATTTCTGACCCCCAGGTCACTGCTGTCAACTGGTCAGAGGTATTAAGCCACTTTTACGGGCTCACAATAAAATGTTCAAAAACAAAACTGAAATGGTTTTCCTGTGAAATATGTTAAGGAACATCCTTTCCAGGGTAAAGACTTGTGTATAAGGCAAAATAAATAACCAAAAACAAAAATACTCCTCCACACCTTGGGCTATGTTCACAAGTAGCATTTTTTATGCGTTTTTGCACTTTTGTATTGCTTTCAACCGTGACAAATGTATTCACGGGGAAATGTCATTTTAACATTTTACAACCTTATCTGGCCATGTGCTGTGTGACACAAGCATACAGTGCTGAAAAGACATGGGAACAGCATAGGGAAGATCCCTGGAAGCATCTCTGATACCCAGGTCACTGCCTAAAAGTGTGCCCATCAGAAGTGATCCTTGCCGCATCAGAAGATGCTGACTTGCAACTATCCCCGTGCAAGTCCTTGTCCCAGGGCAGTGTTCAATTGTACCTCTCCCATTCCTTGAAATGCAAGCGCAAGTATGCAGCCTGCCACCCACCCACTCCCAGGCTGCAATACCATACTGCTTGCTTGCTTGCACTTGAAATTGGGACTTTTAGGCATGTGGAAGCGTAATCTGGCAACCACGTCGTGGCTGCGTTGGCGGCCTGATATCCATATTCAATCCCCAGCCGACCGGCGGCTGGGTGTCCATGCTTGGTCCCCAGCCGCCAGGGGGCTGCCGGGTATCCATACTCGGTCCCCAGCCGACCCGCAGCCGGGTCCCCAGCCACCCCTAATTGAAGGACAGCCTAACCACAAACACGTGGACAAGTGAATGTAGCCAGGGATGGTCCATCTCACTGACGCCTTCACACTGGGCTAATATTGTGGAAGCCGGGACACAGTTGGACACTGGGATGCAACACGTCCTCCAGACATAGAGGAATTCGGGTCCTGGGTCAATCAGGCTTCAACACAAAGTTCAGAAGGTAGACAGCAGCAGTGGTCAGCCTCCTACACAACGAGTAAATTATTCATGATCACGAGGCCATCCATCTCCTTAGCTTTCTGTTCCTTGGAATGCAAGCACATGTATGTAGTAGTGGCTAGACCTGAGGTGGTCAGCGTTTTGGCACATATCCTACCTCCTCACCTCCTCCGAGGATTGCTGGATGTTTTCCTGCTACTATCCCAGTTCTATGACTCCCGTAAAAACAAAGTTTCAGGTGATGAATGATGGATAAAGTGGTGGCAAAGGAGAAAAAGCAGGAGGAACAGGGACCATTCACATCAATATCAGGCCAGTCAACCACCCATGTCTTGTAGGATATGTTTCTGTACCAAAAGGAGCGGTTCTGCTACACAGTTACAGGGCATACAGTGAGTGCAATGCCTACCAAAAATTTCGAGGCACTCCAATGCACCTTGGAAGTGACATGGAGGTCAGAGGGCCTTAACTAAACAGTTTTTCCCATTAATAGCAACTGGGTCTCCTGTGCACTGTTGGCCTAAGCAGTGAATGGAAGGCTTTCCAAAAATTTTGAAGAACTGCAATGCCCCTTGAAACAGACGTGGATTACAGCGTACTAAAAACCTTCTACCCATTATTGGGGAGTGGGTCTCCCTTAGTGTTCGCCTATGCATTGAAAAGCAAAAGATGACTAAAATTAGGAGGAAATGCAATGCCCGTTGGAAGAGTCGTGGAGGTTAGAGGTAATTAAAAACAACATTTCAATGCCCCTTAGAAGAGCTGTGGAGTTCAGAGTGATTTAACAAGACGGTTTTAATGCCCATTGGAAGAGACGTGGAGGTCAGAGTGGTTTAACAAGACGATTTTAATGCCCCTTGGAAGAGTGGTGGAGGTCGCAGTAGCTTAACAAGATGCTTTTATTGCCCCTTGGAAGAGTGGTGGAGGTCGCTGTGGAATAAAATGACAATATCAATGCCCCTTGGAAGAGTGGTGGAGGTCGCAGTAGCTTAACAAGATGGTTTTAATGCCCTTTGGAAGATACGTGGAGGTCACAGTAGCTTAACAAGACGGTTTTAATGCCCATTGGAAGAGCGGAGGAGGTTACAGTGGAATAAAAAGACAATATTAATGCCCCGTGGAAGAGACATGGAGGTCACATAGCTTAACAAGATGGTTTTAATGCCCCTTGGAAGAGACGTGGAGGTCACAGTAGCTTAACAAGACGGTTTTAATGCCCCTTGGAAGAGTGGTGGAGGTCGCAGTAGAATAAAAAGACAATATCAATGCCCCTTGGAAGAGTGGTGGAGGTCGCAGTAGCTTAACAAGATGGTTTTAATGCCCCTTGGAAGAGTGGTGGAGGTCGCAGTGGAATAAAAAGACAATATCAATGCCCCTTGGAAGAGTGGTGGAGGTCGCAGTAGCTTAACAAGACGGTTTTAATGCCCCTTGGAAGAGTAGTGGAGGTCGCAGTGGAATAAAAAGACAATATCAATGCCCCTTGGAAGAGTGGTGGAGGTCGCAGTAGCTTAACAAGATGGTTTTAATGCCCCTTGGAAGAGTGGTGGAGGTCGCAGTGGAATAAAAAGACAATATCAATGCCCCTTGGAAGAGTGGTGGAGGTCGCAGTAGCTTAACAAGACGGTTTTAATGCCCCTTGGAAGAGTGGTGGAGGTTACAGTAGAATAAAAGGACAATATCAATGCCCCTTGGAAGAGTGGTGGAGGTCGCAGTAGCTTAACAAAACGGCTTTAATGCCCCTTGGAAGAGTGATGGAGGTTACAGTGGAATAAAAAGACAATATCAATGCCCCTTGGAAAAGTGTTGGAGGTCGCAGTGGAATACAAAGACAATATTAATGCCCCTTGGAAAAGTGGTGGAAGTCGCAGTGGAATAAAAAGACAATATCAATGCCCCGTGGAAGAGACGTGGAGGTCACAGTAGCTTAACAAGACGGTTTCAATGCCCCTTGGAAGAGTTGTGGAGGTCGCAGTAGCTTAAAAAGACGGTTTTAATGCCCCTTGGAAAAGTTGTGAAGGTTACAGTGGAATAAAAAGACAATATCAATGCCCCGTGGAAGAGACGTGGAGGTCACAGTAGCTGAACAAGATGGTTGTAATGCCCCTTGGAAGAGACGTGGAGGTCACAGTAGTTTAATTGGATGGTTTTAATGCCCCTTGGAAGAGACGTGGAGGTCACAGTAGCTTAACAAGACGGTTTTAATGCCCCTTGGAAGAGACGTCGAGGTCAGAGTGGTTTAACAAGATGGTTTTAATGCCATTGGAAGAGATGTGGAGTTCAGAGTGGTTTAACAAGATGGTTTTAATGCCCCTTACAAGAGACATGCAGTACTGCATATTAAAAACATTATTCCGATTATTGGGGAGTGGGTCTCCCATAGTCTTTGCCTTTGCCTTCCAAGCAAAAGCTGCCAAAAATTAGGACGGAGGAACTTGCAATGCTGGCAACACGGACCACGGTCACCCTGGTGGTATAGTGGTGGTGGAGGCTGAGGATAAGGAGAAGAGCAAAAAACAGCCGAAATGATGAAGCATATACCTATGTGTGGGTGTGAAGCAGTGCATTGGTATATACCTCCAGAAATAACACAGTGGATTTGACTTTATGTTACTCTGCTGTCATTTAGTGGTGATGAGAAGTCTGGCCCAATCCAGTCCTTGTTCATTTTGATAAGGGTCAGCTTTGTCAGTTAACAGGAGAGTGCGCTTATCAGTTATAATTCCCTTAGGGGCACTAAAAACACGCTCCGATAACATGCTAGCGGCAGGGCAGGCCAGGACCTCCAAGGCATACAGAGCGAGTTCATTCCAAGTGTCCAGCTTGGATACCCAATAATTAAAAGGCACAGAGTAATCACGGAGGACGCTGGTATGGTCGGCAAGGTACTCCCTCACCATCTTTTGAAACTTTCCACTCTTTGTGAGAGTACCCCGTGCCTCAGGGCCTGTAAGCTGGGCGGGTCTCATAAAACTGTCCTAGAACGTTGACAGTGTTCACCTGCCTCTGCTGGATTGGGGTTGCGTCCCTCTTGCCTGTACACCTTGGTTGGGCAACGAACTGTGACCTCTGCCGCTAGCGTGTTCAGATGGGAATTTTTTTAACAGTTCTGCAGCAAGGGCCTTTTGGTACTGCCCCATTTTTGTAGACCTCTCCACCTCAGGAATAAGAGAGAGAAAGTTCTCCTTGTAGCGGGGGTCTAAAAGTGTCACCAACCAGTAATGACTGTCACCCAACATTTTGACAACGCGAGGGTCACGGTTAAGGCAGCGTAACATAAAGTCAGCCATGCGTGCCAGACTGGTAATGGGCAAGACTTCCGTGTCCTCACCAAGATGATGACTGACCATGCTCTCCTCCTCCTCCTCCTCCTCCTCCCCCCTGTCCTCAGGCCACCCACGCTGAACCGACGTTATGACAGTTGTACAGGTACTACCATCTACAGCGCATGATACCAGCTCCTGTTCTTCCTCCTCCTCCTCATTGTCCCCCAATGCACGTTGGGATGAGATGAGGCTGGGCTGTGTGTAATCGCCCGCTACGGCTTCTTGATCCATCTCATCATACTCTGGCTGCAATGACTCCTCTTTAATTCTCTGCAGAGAGCATTGCAAAAGACAGACAAGTGGGATGCTGATGCTAATGATGGCGTCAACGCCACTCACCATCTTGGTGGACTCCTAAAAGTTTGTCAGGATTATACATATGTCAGACATTCAGGTCCACTTCTGAGGTCTTATGTGTGGAGTCTGACCTGAATATCAACGGCCTTGTTGCAGCTGGTACTCCACAACTGCTCTCTTCTGCTCACAAAACCTTTGCAACATGTGGAGGGTAGAGTTCCAACGTGTGGGGACATCACACACCAGTCTGTGTGCCGAAAGATGCAAACGCTGCTGCAACAAAGCAAGGGCAGTGGAGCTGTAGGCGAGTTCCGAAAATGAGCTGACAGGCGGCGTACTTTGACGAGCAGATCTGGCAACTCGGGGTACGATTTAAGAAACCGCTGAACCACGAGGTTAAGCACATGAGCCAGGCATGGTACGTGTGTGATCTCGCCTCGCCTCAGAGCCGCCACCAGGTTACTGCCATTGTCACGCACGACCATGCCTGGATGTAGGTTCAGCGGTCTCAGCCACAGATCTGCTTGCTCTTTCACAGCTGTCCACAACTCACAAGCAGTGTGAGGTTTATCACTTAAGCTTATGAGTTTCAGCACAGCCTGTTGCCGCTTGGCTGAGGCAGTACTGCAGTGCTTCCAGCTTGTAACTGATGTGGTGATATCTGAGATGGAAGCTGAACATGAGGATGATGCGCAAGAGCTGTACACTGTGGGGGAAACACTGACTGACATAGGGCCCGCAATCCTCGGTGTGGGGAGGATGTGTTCCGTCCCAAGGTCCGACTGGGTCGCCGGCTTCCACTATGTTTACCCAGTGGGCCGTCAGGGATATGTACCTTCCCTGGCCACAAGCACTTGTCCACGTGTCCGCTGTCAGGTGGACTCTCCCAGTAACTGCGTTGTTGAAGGCACGGCAGATGTTTTGGGACACGTGCTTGTGTAGTGCGGGGATGGCACACCGGGCAAAATAGTGTCGGCTGGGGACCGAGTACCGAGGGACGGCCACAGCCATAATGTTGCAGAAGGATTGCGTCTCCACCAGCCTAAAAGGCAGCATTTCCAACGCAAGCAGTCGTGAAATGTGCGAATTTAGGACTGTGGCCTGTGGGGCGTTGGCTGCGAATTTGCGCCTTTGTTCAAAGCTCTGGGTTATGGGCAATTGAACGCTGCGGTGGGACGTTAACGTTGATGCTGTTTCTTGAGAAACTGCCATGCAAAGTGAAGACTGAGAGGAGGGGGCATCTTTGCATGCAGTATGGACAGTGGATTGCCTTGCACGCACAACAGGGGGTTCTCTTACACGCACGACAGCGGAAGAAGCAGTGGTGACACCCGCTGACACTGGTCGTGGACCCTGGGGTTTGCCCCACAAAGTTGGGTGCTTTGCTGACATGTGCCTGATCATGCTGATGGTGGTCAGGCTTGTTGTTTTGTCACCCCTGCTGATGCTGACCTGGCAGGTGGTAAAAATGGACTTTTTGGGGTTATCAGCAGAGTCTTTAAAAAAATTCCAGACACTGGAAGACTTACCGGTTGTACTGGCAACATCCCTCGTGAACGGTAGCCCGCCTTCTGTCTGCGGCCACCACACTGCTTCTTCCTGCCTGTTGGGGTACTCTGCCTCCCTCCCCCTGTGTGATGCTGGCCTCGCTCTGCGTGTCCTCATGCCATGTTGGGTCAGTTACTAGATCATCCACAACCTCCTCCTCTTCCACTTCCGCACCACGGTCCTCCTCCTCACTTCGTGGCAATTGTGTCTCGTCATCGTCCACCTCTTGTGACAAATTGCCAGCGTTGCCTTCCTGTGGCCGTGGCTGTTCAAATATTTGGCCATCGCTACATGGGATCTCCTCTTCCACCACCTCAAGCGGAGCAGGCGAGGGGCACAAATATGGAAATGGACCAGTGAACAGCTCTTTAGAGTGTCCAACTGTGGGATCAGTTGCTGTCTGATGACACTCGGCATGGTGGGGGGAGGGAGCATCAGGGTGAGGAGGAGTATGCAGTCGATACTCACGGCTACTAACACTTGACTGTGTGGAAGACAGACCGGAGGTAGTGGTGCCCAGGTGACTGGAAGTATTATCTGCTATCCAATTAATAACCTGTTCACACTGATCAGTTCGCAATAGTGGTGCTGTTGTGTGCTTCCCTAGTAATTCGGTCAAGAAGTGGGAGCGAGAAGATGTGGCTGTTGGTTGTGGCACATTTTCACCTTGGCCACGGCCCCATCCTCTACAAGCACCATCACCAGAACGTCCAGTTCCACGTCCCTTGCCACGCGCCTTGCCCATTGTAAATTAAGTAAAATAGCTTACACTCGCACTATCAATGGCAAAAGGGTAACAAAAAGGAGATTTGAACTGTGGAAGAGGAAAACCACAGTTCTAGTTATCTGGCCTACACCAGACTCTTTTATATAGATATATTGGTGTCTGAACAGTCAGCGAGACACTCAATTTTTTTTTTTGGGGGGGGGAATACCAAAAGGTTAATAAGACAGGTATTTGTACAGTCTGACTGAGGAAAAAAATACAGGATTTAGATGAAAAAAAAAGTATTTTTCATGGCCCCTGAGACCTGGGGATAAATCTAGCAATTTGACCAGCAGGAGCACACAGGACTGTAATGCAGTGTTTGTTGGTATAACCACTGCGTCTCCTATACAGCCTGCCTCCCTGCCTGATATCTGGAATGGATATTAGTCCTGAGAAGAACTGTTTGTTTAATTTGGCAGGCGTTAGAGATCCCTACACTAACTATTTTGCAGTATAAATCTCTCCCTAGCTCTGCAGCACTGACTCTACACTGTCTGATCCGGAGCGACTGTGTCCAAGATTGCAGCGCCCGGTTTTAAATACTCGAGGTGACGCTATGTGGCCAGCCAATCACTGTAATGCCCACAAACAACATGGCTGCTGCATTACAGTGAATGGCTGGCAATCCCTGCATGTTCATTGGCTTTGTAAAGAGCACCAAACGTGCAAGGCGAAGGCCCGAGCTCCCGCCCGAGTAACCCGGAAATGCTCGGTGCTCGCCGAACATCCCGAGTAGTGAGATGCTCGGGCGAGTACCGAGCAGTGTCGAGCATGCTCGCTCAACACAACTTATTGTTGTTTTTAGAACTACTCTTTTTAGGTTCCTACCAAAACAGAAAGAAGCGAAAAAAGAGAAAACAGAGAAGAGCACATTACTAAGATGAACGAGAGTTCAGACGAGAGTACCGGAGATGGTGATTGCCGTTCGCATGAACGATCCCATCTGGCGGAGGTGGACTCTCGAGATGATTTTTTTCTGACCTGTTCTGCCAAGGCTCATACGGCCCCCACTACTGTGGCTCTGATGATGGGAAGACTCCCGATGTTGCTGGACAGGTTGTTTTCCATGCTGCTTGAGCTGCTTACATTGCTTAGGCGGCTGTGGCTGCTGCTGTTCTTCCTGCTGCTGCGGTGACAGCTGCTGCACAGGTGACTGCGGCTCCTCACTCATAATGAAGGGGATGCAGACACCACCATCTTGTCAGCTTCCCATCTTTATAAAGCATATGGGGGCTCCACCCCTTTCGGGCCCCTCCCCTTTCTGGGTGGCAGCGTGCTCTCTTTTTTTTTTTTCAAAACCAGCAAGCTGGCGCGATTCGCCGCAGAATTCCTCCTGTTCGTGCGCAGACCCAGCAGCTCCCGGCGCGCTTGCGAATGGGGATGAGTCATCCTGAATCGCACCCAGCGCATGCGCAGACCCGGGTTTCCGGCGCACTCGTGCCAGGCCGCGACGTGACCCTGCACGTGCGTAGACCCGGAAGGCCTGCCTGTCGGTGCGCTCAGCCACAGACCTCCGTGTGTGCGCAGCCCCGGCCGCACGTGGAAGAGGACCCCAGAAGGCACCCCCCGCACGCAGACCCAGGTGCCAGCAAGATGAGGCTGAAGACAGAGGGCCCATCTGCTGCTTCTTCATCGATCCCGGGATCCAGCTCCAAACCCCACGATCAGGTATGCAAGGCACCACCTAGAGAGGGGGACATCAAGGACAGGAACCAAAACTGATGCGGAAGAGTGGGTTCTTGTCCTTGGTGGACGGATACCCCCTCTCAGGTGGTGCTGTCATGGGAGAAGGGGAAAATTGTGAGATCTGCTCTTCTGTGACACAGACAAATATTTACTTCTTTTTTGTCGGAGTGGGGCCCAATTAGAGCTTCTGCTATGGGGCCCCATGATTTCTATGTACGCCCCTGGCTCTGCGGACTGTATTACACATGATGGGGATTACATACGCAGTACTGCAGTTTTTATCACACATGCGGACTAGATACACGTCACTGTGGACTGTATCACACATGATGGGGATGAAAAATTCTGCTCTCTTGGCTGTATCACATATGGTGCAGATTAGATACACGGCACTGTGGGCTGTATCACACATGATGGGGATGAAATACGCTGCTCTCTTGGCTGTATCACATATGGTGCGGATTAGATACACGGCACTGTGGGCTGTATCACACATGATGTCATAAGATACATGGCTTTGCTATGTCAGTGTAAACCTCCTTCAGATGTTTCTAATGCAGAGACATCTGAATGAAGTTCACGCTGACATAGCAGAGCTCAGTCGGTGCTCAGAGCACAGCAGATTGGTGATCACACTGCTGTGCTCTGAACACTGCAGTTAGTGATGGTCAGCACTCTGACATTGCACTATTAATCCCAGGCTACATGACTGACCATACTGCTGGCAAAACTCTCGGCTGTACGCAGTGCTCTCACTGCACGGAGAAGCGCTGCAGCAGTGAATTCTCCAGCAGTGAGAACAGCGTGGTAGCCTAACAATAGTACAATGTCCGGCTGCCCATCACCAGCCTGATACTGCCCGCAGCACGGAACTTTCACTACGCGCGTCCCATCACCGGTCGCGCTGAAGACTGTGAACAGCGACAGGGTGAAGTTCTAGCTCGCAGCACAGCTGTAAGCTGGACAGCCCAGGGGGCATAACAAAATGGGAGAAACCAAACATCAGCTCACCGCTATAATGAACTCCATGGATATGGGTGCGGTGCAAGGAAAGCTTCAGGCCGGCTCCTGTGCAATGAGAGTCATGGAAGGATGACGGAAAAAAAATCCAGCAACCTCAGGAAAAATCCAAAAGGGTATAAATTAAAACATCACATTTGATACATTAAAAACCAGGGGTAGAGTTAAAACTACATGAAGGGAAGAAAAGACACCGGGTCTACGCATTTCGAGCTATTAGCTCTTAGTCCTGAAAAAGCATGTCCAAGAGAATGAGGAATTTATATCTAATAGCCCTGGAGAAAGGGGAGAGGGAGGGAAGGAGAAGGAAAAAGGAATAGCCTATGGGGCCTACAAGAAGGTTAACCCTTTTAAATATATACAGGTTAGCAATGACAAAGTATATAAATATTTCTGTAGAAAAATATCAACACAAAATGTTAAACCTTAGAAATCTATATACAAGCCACTGATGACAAAGTATTCCTTCCATGTAGCCCAGGGGACATGCCCTGGGCACAGGGGGAGGCAGCCACAGTGTAGGAGTTGTGGTGGGACACCGGCCGCAGTCTCATGTGCCCAGGGGCAGCCGTGCTTGCAGTGTGTAAGTGCTGTGCTCAGACACTAACACACCAGCAAAGGAAAATGGCAGCCGCCCCCCAGAAAAACCAGACGCAAATCATTCCTTCGATTGACCTGCGATGAGGGTGGCATTCGTTTGGTTGCTGGATTTGAACCCAGTGGAAGTGGAGCCCAGCACCGCACTTGCACAATCAGCACAGCTTGGTACTAGAGGAACTGAACACTTCTGTCAGCCTGCACCACCGGCCAGCAGCTAACTCCGTGGCTTCAGTCCAGTGGCCCCTGTGTAAGTTCAGATTCCTGTACAGGCGTTAAACAGTGAAAGACATCCCCTGGGATCTGGTAAGCGGAGTGTCTTGCACTAAGCCTGTCCGTGGTCCAAATTTTTAGGACTGCTAGGCGACCACTGATAGAGCCACTTTATATTAATAGGATAACAATAAGTATATTTACCTCCCATACCAGCGCCACTCTTCTGCTTTGAGCACTGTGTACTACACTGATCTCGTAACGTTGTTTGTCACGTGAGCGCTGCAGACAATTATTGGCCGTTGATGGGCTGCAGTGCTCACAGTTCATCAGACCTAACTCCTCCCTCTGCTGGAACTCTAAAATGTGAAGGGTTACAGCCAGGGACAGACTAAGACTAAAATTCAGCTCTGGCATTTCAAAGCACACAGGCCTATGCTGTATTTGTCCCCTTTCCTAGATTGGGGTCTCTATTAACTTATAGTACCCTGCCGGCAGGAAATCAAGAGTACTACCTATATTTCCAATAATACCATAATATAAGATTTAATAATTATAATAATATTACAAACAAATATCACCATATATACAGTGGTGATAATACTGCAATACTAATCATTAACCAAAACCACAGTACTAGGACTTATATTACCATGATACGATGACCACATATTAGTAATCACAGTTCTACACTAGTGCTCTGCAGACCATATGTGTATGTGACTCGCCCCCTGGGCCGTGGGGCACGCGGATCCGGCAATAGGGTTATTTACAATTTTAGTACACTCTATATTCTCCAGCGAGCGGGTATCTGCCCCTTTGTGCTCCTGGTTGATCTCCTTAACCCACTGTCTGGTGGTGGACTGACTTGGCTTTCCCCACTAGCGTTAGGGGTGCAGCTACCAGCTGGGTGTACAGGTAGGGCAGGCAGCTGTCTGCGGGTCCTTTGGCTTACCGCAGACATGGCAGGCTCACTGTCAGCAGAGGGTTGACTCTCCTGGGCTGCTGGAACAGGCTCTTCTGCCTCTGGATCCGCTTGCTCCTCTTCACCTTCCGGCTCTGGTGTTGATTGTTGCTGTGCCGGTTGCAGGAAATGCACGACGGGTACCACTATAGCATCGTTTATTCGAGTTCAGGACTGAGGGAACTCTCCGAGAACGGTGCTGATCATTTCTTCCTTGTCCTCTGCGGGTCCAAGGTCACTCTGATCCTCTTCTGCACTACGGAGTTGCTCGGGGCACCTTTTGAGGTGGTCTCTGGAGACGACACTAGTGGTTTCTCCTCCGTCCTTGGTGATTACGCACACCTTTGGGTTGTCGTGGTCAGACTGCAGTATGGTGTAGGGTTCCCTTTCCCACTGGTCATCCAACTTATGTAGCCTTCTCTTCAGCTTCAGGACCTGCTCACCAGGTTCTAGGGGACCAGCAGGGGTGTGTTGATTGAAGAGTCTTTCTTGCCTCTCTCTCACCTGGGCCAGGCTCTTCTTCACACTCTCCTGTACCTTATTGTACTGCAGTTGCCTTTCCGTATCCCAGTCCGCATCCGGGGAGGTGTCCTCAGGCGTTAGGACTCCCATCTCCAGGTCTACGGGCAGCTTACTCGGTCTGGCTCGCATCAGGTAAGACGGGGTGCAGTTGGTAGCATTCACCGGGATATGATTGTATAAGTCTATCAGGTCCGGCAGTTTTTCTGGCCACAGGCTGCGTTCCTCCAAGGGCAAAGTCTTCAGGAGATCAATGACTATATTGTTCATCTTCTCACACATCCCATTGGTTTGTGGATGGTAAGGCGTTGTCCGAATCTTCTTACAGCCATAGAGGTTGCAGAACTCCTGGAAGAATTCAGCCTCGAACGCTGGACCCTGGTCTGTCAGGACCTGTTCCGGATACCCGTGTGGACTGCAGAAGTATTGCTGGAAGGCTCTGGCCGCTGTTTGGGCTGTCAAGTCCTTTACCGGGACCACCACTAGAAAACGGGAATAGTGGTCCACGATTGTCAGGGCATAGATGTATCCTGACCGGCTGGGAGCCAATTTGACATGGTCCAGAGCTACCAGCTCAAGAGGCTGCGTGGTGACGATGGGCCTCAATGGTGTCTACTGGCTGGCACAGTCCTTCCTCCTTAGGTGACAAAGGCCACAGTCTCTGCACCATTTTTCTACAGCTCCTCTCATGCCGACCCAAAAGAACCTTCCCCTTAGCAGGAACTCCAGTTTCTTCCAACCGGAGTGCCCCGCTCTGTCATGGTAAGCCCCCAGGACCATAGCTGCATCCCGCCTTGGGACCACGACTTGCCAGGTCAGCTCGTGCGTCCGGTGGTTGACAATCCTTCTGCACAACTTGCCTTCGTAGAGGAACAGCTTGCTCTTCTCCTTCCATAGCTGCTTGGCTTCCTCTGGGGCGTCCGGATCCATGCGGGCGTCTTCCTGGGTCAGCAGATCTTTCACCAGGCGGATGGCAGGGTCACTATCTTGGGTCTCGGCCCAGCTGTGGTGAGGTAGGGGATTGATCATCACGGTTGTTAGATCCTCCTCCTTCACGCGGTAGGAGTATTGAGCGGCTCCATACCGGTGGAACGCGGGGAGTTCTACCTCCTCCAGCTCTTCTGGGTCTTCGTCACCTTCAGGTAAGTGAGGCATTCTTGATAGGGCGTCCGCGTTGGCATTGGTTTTGCCTGCACGGTACTTGATCATGAAGTCATAGTTGGAGAGACGGGCCATCCACCGCTGTTCCAGGGCTCCAAGTCTTGTATTGTCCAGGTGTGTCAACGGGTTGTTGTCCGTGTACACGGTGAACTTTGCGGAGGCCAGGTAATGCTTGAAGCGTTCCGTCACGGCCCACACCACCGCCAAGAATTCTAGCTTGAAGGAGCTGTAATTCTCCGGGTTCCTCTCGGTGGGCCTCAGCTTCCGGCTGGCATATGCGATCACCCGTTCTCTGCCATGTTGGTTTTGGGACAGTACGGCTCCCAGTCCCACATTACTGGCGTCTGTGTGGAGAATAAAAGGCTGGCCATAATCAGGGTAGGCCAGGGTCTCATCCCCCGTGAGGGCCATCTTTAGCTGGCGGAAGGACTCCTCTTCCGGTCTATCCCACTTGAAGGGTGGCTTTTGACTTCTGGACTTAGACTGTCCGATCAGGAGGTCCTGCATAGGAGCTGCCATCTTGGTGAACCCGGGGATGAACCTTCGGTAGTAGCCTACCAACCCGAGAAACTGTCTCACCTCTTTGATGTTCGAGGGGCTTGGTCAGCTCTTGATTGCCGTGACCTTGTCAGGGTCGGGGGCCACTCCATTAGCGCTTACCACGTGCCCTAGGTACTGGACCTTTGGTTTCAGCAGGTGACACTTCGATGGTTTCACCTTCAGGCCAAAGCCTGCCAGGGCTTCGAACACCTCGGTCAGGTGCTTGAGATGGTCCTCGTAGGTCTTCGAATAGACGATCACGTCGTCCAGGTAAAGGAGGATGGTCTCAAAGTTTCGGTGCCCTAGACAGCATTCCATCAGCCGCTGGAAGATCCCTGGTGCGTTGCAGAGCCCGAAAGGCATACAGTTGAATTCGCTCAGTCCCATCGGGGTGGTGAAGGCGGTCTTCTCCTTGTCAGCCTCTGCCACAGGAACCTGCCAGTACCCACTAGTAAGGTCCAAAGTAGAAAAGAAGTTAGCTGATTTTAGTGCGGCTAAAGACTCCTCTATTCTAGGCAGGGGATATGCGTCTTTGTAGGTAATACGGTTGATTTGTCTATAGTCCACGCACATTCTCATGGTGCCGTCTTTCTTTTTCACCAGAACCAAGGGGGCTGCCCAGGGGCTACAGCTATCGCTAATGACCCCAGCTTCCTTCATTTCTCTTAGCATGCCCTTTGCGTTCTGATGCTGTGCAGGGGATACAGGTCGGTGTCTTTCTTTTATCGGTGGGTGGTTCCCTGTGGGGATGTGGTGTTCTATCCCTTTTACTCTGCCGAAGTCTAGCGGGTGCTTACTAAAGACTCTCTCGTACTCCTGTACCACCCGGTAGACTCCTTGTTTTTGGTGCAGGGGAGTGGAGTCAGCACCCACGTGGAGTTTCTGGCACCAGTCCTCCTTTTGTTTCTGGGAGCCATTACCCTCCGCCTGTGGAGATGGAGGCAAGGGTTCCACGGCCCTGATAGCTTTGTGTTCGACAACAAACAGTTTGGCGAGTGTAGCGTACCTGGGTAAGTGTACCTCCCTCTCCCCAATGTTGAGGATGCGGACGGGCACCCTCCCATGACGGACATCAACCACCCCCCGGGCTGTCAAAATGGTGGGCCTGCTGTCTGAGTACACGGGTTCTACCATGGCTTGGTAGGCTCTACCTCTCAACCCGATTGCAGTCCAACACCAGATCATCATTTCACTTTTGGGAGGCATGGAAATGGGGAATGGGTCACTCAGTCTTACACTACCGATCTCACCACCAGACAGTTCTACCTGGTGCCATTTCATCAGGGCTTTTATCTCCTTGTTGAGGACTCTCTGTTGGCTGGAACTAGCATTCACCGCCACCTGTTGTAGAATTACAATTACCTCTGAAAGACAATTTTCAATTACGTTAGTACCCACAGTTATTTTAGGGTGACTTTCACGTCGGTCAATGTCCACAATAATTATTCCCTGTACCGGTAGTTCAACTTTACCAATTTTAATGGTCATCTCCTTGAACCCCATCTGCGGCACGGGTAAGCCATTACTGGCGATGATGCTCAAGTTACTGTCTGGATACCGTGTGATATCAGCATCAGTCCAATACTGCTTAAAAAGTACATAAGGGATAGTGGTTACTTGCGACCCAGTATCCAGCAAGGCGCTCATGGGGATACCGTCCAGCACCACGGGTAAAACCGGGCGCCCCCCAACGTACTTATCACGCCAATTATAAGGGCCTGGTGATCTTATGCCTGGGGGTTGGCCCTCTGCCCCAGGTTGGACCCGTTTAAATTACAGTACCTGGAAATGTGTCCGGGCTGGTTGCATCAATGGCAAATTGGCTGTGCATCCTTTGCGTAGCGGTCTGTGGGCCTCCCTCGGAACGACGGGATCCTCCTCTGTCGACGCCACGGGACATCCTCTGGACTTGAAGCCAACTCGATGGGTCTTGAAGGGTCCACTTGCAATGCTTGGATGGTCCTGGTCAACGCCGCGACGCTCCTGTTATGTTCTGCTACCAGAGCTAAGGAAAGAGAGGAGATCTGTCCCTACGATAGAACTCAGCTGAATCCCTACGATGTAACAGGGAACCTGATCCTGCGATCAGACCTGCTAAAGTCCTAAGCTAGTCTGTACGAAGACCTACAGATGTGGGGGAGGAATCCCTACAAGTACTAAGGACTGGGAGGAATATGGGACACCTCCTAACAGAAATAGTAGCAGACAGACGAACAAACAAACAAAATATATAGAACATAGAGGTCAGTAAACCAAGCAAACTAACAGAGCAAGACACAGAGCACAGGCTAGCTAGAAAGTAGATATACAATGAAGTCCAGCAAAGCCAGAAGGGCGGAGCAGGATTAAATAGGCCAACAAGGTCATGTGACCAGCAAAGGAAAAAAAACCTAACAGCAAGGTTCTAACAGCTCCTGGTCAGCTCCTGGACTTGGTGGTGCAGGTCTTTCGACGGGGCTTGATTCAGGGCCTGTGCATCAGCCCCCACGGAGTCCATAGAGGAGGGCGCCGCCTCCTGGTGGTAGGTGAGAGCAGGGCACCGGGGGTTTATAGCGCCACTGGTTGCAGATTCACGGAGCACCCTTATGGCCCTGTCCTTAAATTGGGCAAAGGTCAGGTCAGGGTTCTGAAAGAACATGAGGCGCAGCTGGGACCTGTGGGCACTAGACAGCAGACCTCCTACAAATTGTTCTGTTAGCAGTTTATCCGTTTCCTGCACACTGCCAGGGTCAGTTTGTTGGATAGCCCTCAAGGCTTCCTGCAGATTTAGGGCATAGTCTCTGATGCTGTCCTGTGCCCGCTGCTTACATCCATAGAACCTCATTTTAATCTCAGCGGAGGTACGTGTGTCAAAGGTACCCCGCAGCTGTGCCAGAATACCCTTCACAGTCCTTTTCTCCTCAGTGGGTCATGATTTTACCTCCCTCTGGGCTGACCTTCTGTTCCTCTGTCAGGGGGTAAACTTGGAACAAACTGTACAGCCTTTCCTTGAAATCAGTTAGGGCATGGGGCTCCCCTGAGTACTTGGGCAGCCAGGCCACTCCGGGGATGTAGGGCAGGGAAAAGGGCATCACCGCTGCAGCAGCTGCGTTGGTGGTAGTGGGCGCCTCTGTGTCCGACATCTTCCTCCTCCCTAGTTAAGCGTGGCCTACCTTCCGATGATCCTCTTCTGTAGGCCGCGGCTCCGCTGCTGCTGCTCTGGACGAGGACCTTGCGTCGCGTCCTGATGACGTCAGCGTCGCTCTCTCTCCCTTCCAGGACCTTGCGCAGCGTTGGTGCGCGCGGCGGAGCTTCGGATCTCGCGCGGTTTGGACGTCCACACCCCTCTTCTTCCCGCGCGGCGTCCTGAAGATGGCGTCCGTTGGCGGGAAAACGGCTGAAGATGACGGGAATCGATGGAAGATGGCGGGAGACGGCTGGAAATGGCGGGAAACGGCTCCGGATGGCAGGAAACCGCTTTTCAGGTAAGTGCAAAGTCTTTTCTAGGCACGCAATACCCGTTTGTGGCGGGTTGGTTTCAATCCTGCCGACTACGCCAAAGCTGACTCGCCCCCTGGGCCGTGGGGCACGCGGATTCGGGCAATAGGGAAACGATGGGAGTAGTAGTGGCAACCCGGTTCCGTGGCTCAGGGTGGTCAGGCCAGTGGTAGTCTGCTACGTGCTGTTAACAACGTCCGACTACGCCACCCGTGGATTTGCGGTCATTAGGAACCGCCGCTGCAAGGCAGACCGCTGGGGCTGATGATGTATGCAGCTGGGATGGTGTGACTCCCCACGGGAAGAGTGCGGCCCCAGGGCAGTGTAGTGGATGGTGGGAGTGATGGTAGTGAGAGTCCCAGTGTTGATAGTGCTGGAGGAGCAAGGAGCACACAGACAACAGGTTGCAGTCCAGGGTCTTTACTAGAACAGGTAAACTGACCCACAAACAGTCCCGGCTAGGAGGGGACCTGGATGTCTGAGAGCAATGGGGAAATTGGCCCTGGTCAGGGTGAGGGTGTAGGCCTACCGTGCTTTCTGCGCTCCTTCTGGCTATCTCCTCCTTTTGGGGTAACAGCCCACATTTCCGAGCTCTCCGTGTATTCTCGCCTGTATGACCTGCGACGTGGGTTCCTTTCTGCTCCCAGCCTTGTACGGCTTTGCTGGTCCCTTCTGTTGTGGCAGGGCCTCCAGGCTTCTTAGGCCAAGGAATATACAGTCCCCTGCGGACTGGTTATCTGCTGGGGGATGTGGAATCCTCCCAGCCTCAGACACCAAAATCTGGTAAATTAAGTCCGTTATCTGCCAAGACAGGCTCTCTTCGCCTCTTGTCTCTGGCTTGTGGCTCTCCTCCTGCCACACTTCCTCTTAGGTGCAATACAACTTTCTGTCCCTGCTCTGCTCCGGGACACGTCTCAGTGCTGAGACAGGTCATCCAGTTCTCTCTAACCCTGCCCCCAGTACCAGCTTTTATAGGGGCAGCCAGCTCTCCCTACTGGCCTGAGACAGGAGGCATTGCATGATAATGTTCCCCTGACTAGAGAACCTCCCCCTTGCTCTCAGACACAGCTTTATTACACTTGTGGCATCCAGGCCAGGGTGACACATATGCTTTACAGGTTCTCACCAGTTATTTTCTCGCTGATTATTGTCATTCATTTTTACTTTTCTTTTTTATTCAGCCCAGACCGCCGTGACGACTTGTTCCACTCATAACTCATCCCTGTAAAATGTCACAAGAAACATTGTTGATTTACTGCTTTTCCAGCCCTCTCAGCACATTCTCCCACTTCTACACAAACCATATAGTGTTATTAACAGTGCCCTAGACAGTAATAATGCCCCCTCTATGCCCTATATTACCCCCTTTTTGTGCCCAGACATGAAAATGTTCCCTCAGTATTTCCTCATAGTAATAACGCTACCCTGTGCCTCCTTACATTACAACATCCTATAGTAATAATGTCTCCTGTGCCTGAGCATAATTGCCCTTGAACCATTATAATAATTACCCCAAGCCTTCTTATAATACAAACACACCTATGCATTCTTATAATAATAATAAGAGCTGCCTGCCATACGGGTGAGCACAGAAACGTTGCACTCAGGGACGAGGGCCACCGCACAGCTACAAGCAGCAGGGCCAAAGAGTTTAGTGGAAAGGGAAGGCCTCCAACTTCACCTGACAAGGAGGATTCTTTACTTGCTTCCAGGCTGCCCGGACTTCCACTTCTAGCCAGTACCCTAGTCCCAGCTTGTCTAATCACCACCAGTAAAGATAAGAGGAAACCGCCATTAAGTTGTGGACTGATTATTGCTGCGCCATCAACCCCTGCACTACAACACCCAACATAACCCATAACATCTATACTGCCCTGGAGCTAAGCTCTACCTGTGGAGAGCCACACCATCCCTGCTGCAGTAACATCAGCTCCAGAGGACCTGCTCCGCAGCGGCGGCTCCATTAGCCGCATACCGCAGGTGGCATCACAAACTTTATACAATCACCATAAATACCCTATCAATAACCCCTTTTTATTGACCGGCCTGGGTCACGGACCGGGTCACCGCCACTGTGACATCCCCCAGCATTTACCGGCCCGGCACCGGGTACCCCGCTGCCCAGGGGGCGCGTCATCTTGGCGTCACGAACAGGATTCACGAAGCCCGGTATAACCGGGTCATGTGTGCCAAAGACTTTATTGAACTGTGTTATCATGTGGTTTGCCGCCCGCTGAGGGGGAAGAAAGAAGCCCCAATCTGAAACCGTCGGGTAAGAGATCCCTGCGCCTGCAGAGCAGCATACTGGTACGTCAGCAGACGCCCAGGTCCTGGCTGAGGTTCACTAAGGGGAAGAGGAAGATGCCCAACATGGAGGAGGGTTCAGCCGCAGGCGCGACTGCTGCCTCTGCGATGCTGTTATCAATGCCATATATATCGGGGGCGACGTGGTTGCCCCAGTACTCAGGGGAGTCGCACACCCTGAACAACTCTGAGGAGAGACTGCGCAGTTTGTTTAAAGTATACCCCCTGTCTGAGGAGCAAAAAGTCAGCATCCTCATAGGCCAGCTAATCGGTGCAGCTGAGAGAGAGGTAAAGTCCTGGCTGGGCAGAGACAAAGGCACTGTAAAAGAAATACTGGCCCGATTGAAGGATACCTTTGACACCCGCATCAGAAATTAAAATGAAATTTTACGGGTGCAAACAAAGGGTGCCGGACAGTGTACGGGACTATGCTCTAAACCTGCAGGAGGCGCTGCAGGCCATAAAACAGGTAGACCCTGACAGTGTGCATGATGAGGACAGATTGCTAACTGAGCACTTTATTGAGGGGCTCCTGTCCAGCGCTCACAGGACACAGCTGCGCATTATGGCTCTGCAAAACCCTGATCTGGACTTTGCGCAGTTTAAAGACAGAGCCATCCGGGTGCTGCGGAAATCAACACCAGGAGGCGCTGCATCCCTCCGGCGCCCCGCTACCACATACCACCAGGAGGTGGGGTCCTATCCCCCAGAACCTGTGGAAGCTGACGCGCAGACTCTGGACAATGACCCGTCTGCCGACCTGCGCGTTCAGGTCCAGGAGCTGACCAAAAGTGTGGCTGCGTTAACCAAAACCGTGCAGGCCATTCAAGTGTCCCCCAAGGAAAGGATCCAGCTGGCTTCCAGTCCAGATGACGTCTCGTGGCGACGACAGAAGAGAATTCCATCGATCAGAGGGAGGAACAGTGATCGCTACGACCAGGACGGACAACCCATCTGCCGCTGCTGTCAAAAGGGCACTTTGCAAGATTCTCAGTTTAAAACGAGCAATCCCTGGGGCAGAGGGCCAACCCCCAGGAGTAAGACGACCAAGCCCACAAAGCTGGCGAGACAAGTATGTGGGAGGACGCCCGGTCCTACTTGTCGTGCTTGATGGCATCCCAATGAACGTTTTGCTGGGCACTGGGTCCCAGGTGACAACGATGCCATATATCCTTTATAAAAATACTGGACTGATTCAGACATTACCCACAGTCCAGATGAACATCTTAGTATCTATGCCAGCAATGGTCAGCCATTGCCTCATGTGGGGTATAAAGAGGTGACCATAAAAGTTGGCAAAGTAGAATTGCCATCACAAGGAATGATTATTGTTGATATTGATCGCCGAGAAAGTCATCCCATGATAACCTTAGGCACTAATGTGATAGAAAATTGTCTTGGAGAAATTATTGCTTTGCTGCAGCAGGTCGTAGAGACTGCCAGTTCCAGTCAGCAGCGAGTCCTGCAGAATGAGATCAGAGCCCTGATGAAAAGACAACAGGTAGAGCTGTCTGGAGGGGAAATTGGCAGTATCAGGATGAGTGATCTGTTCCCCATTGCAATGCCCCTTAGGAGTGAAATGTTGATATGGTGTCGAGCAGCAATTGGTCTCAGGGGTCAAGATTATCAGGCCGTGGTAGAACCCGTGTACTCTGTCAGTAGGCCCACCATCTTGACAGCCAGGGGGGTGGTCGATGTCCACAAGGGGAGAGTACCGATACGCATCCTGAATTGTGGGGAGAAAGAGGTCCATTTACCCCGGTATGCTACCCTTGCTAAGCTGTTCACTGTCAGTAGCAACTCAATAAAGACAGTGGAACCCTTGCTTCTGTCCAAACCGGCGGAGGACAATGGCTCCAAGTTGCAGATGGAGGATTGGTGCCAGAAGCTACAAGTGGGCACTGACTCCACCCCTTTGCACCGAAAGCATGGAGTATACCGGGTGGTCCAAGAATATCAGCGAGTCTTCAGCAAACACCCACTAGACTTTGGGCAGGTAAAAGGGGTTCAACAACATATCCCCACGGGAGATCATCCGCCCATTAAAGAGAGGTACCGGCCTGTACCCCCTGCTCACTATCAATGTGCCAAAGGGATGTTACGGGAGATGAAGGAGGCTGGGGTGATAAGGGATAGTTTTAGCCCCTGGGCAGCTCCATTAGTTCTCGTTAGAAAGAAGGATGGTAAAATGAGGATGTGTGTTGACTACAGAAAGATTAACCGCATTAGACATAAGGATGCCTACCCATTACCCAGAATTGAGGAGTCACTAGCTGTATTAAGATCTGCTAATTATTTATCCACTTTGGATCTCACCAGTGGGTACTGGCAGGTTCCTGTGGCAGAGGCGGACAAAGAAAAGACCGCGTTCACAACACCAATGGGCCTCAGCGAGATCAACTGCATGCCATTCAGGTTCTGCAACGCCCCAGGAACCTTCCAGCGGTTAATGGAGTGCTGCCTACGACACAAGAACTTTGAAACTGTCCTGCTGTACCTGTATGACGTAATTGTCTACTCGAAGACATATGAAGACCACCTGGAGCACCTGGCCGAGGTGTTTGAAGCTCTATCTGCTATTGGCCTGAAGGTAAAGCCGTCCAAATGCCACCTGTTGAAGCCCAAGGTGCAGTACCTAGGTCATGTGGTAAGCGCCGAAGGTGTAGCGCCAGACCCTGAAAAAGTCACCGTAATCAAGGACTGGCCAAGACCCTCCACTATCAAGGAAGTGCGGCAGGTACAGCAAGGCAGAGAGAGAGTGATTACCTACGCCAGCAGGAAGCTCCGGCCCGCGGAAAGGAACCCCGACAACTACAGTTCCTTCAAGTTGGAGTTTCTCGCCATAGTCTGGGCTGTAACAGAGCGCTTCAAGCACTATCTCGTCTCCACCAAATTTACAGTCTTCACAGATAACAACCTGCTGACGCACCTGGAGACTGTGAAGCTTGGTGCCCTAGAGCAACGATGGATGGCCCGACTGTCTAACTACGAGTTTACCATGAAGTATCGGGCGGGGCATAAAACTACAAATGCTGATGCGCTGTCCAGGATGCCCAACTTGCCAGATGGGAGAGAAGACCCAGAAGAGCTGGAGGAGATAGAGATACCCATTTTCCATCGTCATGGGGTGACCCAGTGCTCCCACTGTGTAAGGGACAAGCACTCTGCCAGCAGAGAGGCCACGTTCAACCCATTGCCCCACCATGGATGGGCAGAAACGCAGGATAGCAACTCGGCTGTCCACCTAGTCAAGGAGTTGCAGACGCAAGCTGACTCGTACCCTGATCCAGATGCTCCACAGGAGACCCAACAGTTGTGGAAGGAGAAGGGCAAACTGTTCAGCTACGACGAAAAGCTGTGTCGAAGAAGTGTGTCACCCTGGCCTGGATGCCACAAAATCTAATAAAGCTGTGTCTGAGAGCAAGGGGGAGGTTCTCTAGTCAGGGGAACATTAGCATGCAATACCTCCTGTCTCAGGCCAGTAAGGGGAGCTGGCTGCCCCTATAAAAGCTGGAACTTGGGGCAGGGTTAGAGAGAACTGGACGACCTGTCTCAGGACTGAGACTTGTCCCAGAGCAGAGCAGGGACAGAAAGTTGTATTGCACATAAGAGGAAGTGTGGCAGGAGGAGAGCCACAAGCCAGAGACAAGAGGCGAAGTGAGCCTGTCTTGGCAGATAAAGGACTTAATTTACCAGACTTTGGTGTCTGAGGCTGGGAGGATTCCACATCCTCCAGCAGATAACCAGTCCGCAGGGGACTGTACATTCCTTGGCCTAAGAAGCCTGGAGGCCCTGCCACAACAGAAGGAACCAGAAAAGCCGTACCAGGCAGGGAGCAGAAAGGAAGCCACGTTGCAGGCCATACAGGCAAGAATACACGGAGAGCTCGGAAACGTGGGCTGTTACCCTATAAGGAGGAGATAGCCAGAAGGAGCGCAGAAAGCACGGTAGGCCTACACCCTCACCCTGACCAGGGCCAATCTCCCAATTGCTCTCAGACATCCAGGTCCCCTCCTAGCCGGGACTGTTTGTGGGTCAGTTTACCTGTTCTAGTAAAGACCCTGGACTGCAACCTGTTGTCTGTGTGCTCCTTGCTCCTCCAACACTAACGGCACTGGGACTCTCGTCACCATCACCCCCATCTTCCATCATATTGCCCTGGGGCCGCACTCTTCCCGTGGGGAGTCACACTATCCCAGCTGCATACATCATCAGCCCCAGCGGTCTGCCTGGCAGCGACGGTCCGCACTGACCGCAATCCACGGGTGGCGTAGTCGAACATACCAACAGCATGTAGCAGACTACCATTGGTCTGACCACCCTGAGCCACGGAACCGGGTTGCCACTACTACCCCCATCATTCCCTACTGCCCTGATCCGAGTGCACCACGGCCCAGGGGGCGAGTCAGCTTTGGCGTAGTCGGCAGGATCGTAACCAACCCGCCACAAAAAGACTGTACACGTACCTGAAAAGCGGTTTCCCGCCATCCGGAGCCGTTTCCCGCCATTTCCAGCCGTCTCCCGCCATCTTCTGTCGGTTCCCGCCATCTTCAGCCGTTTTCCCGCCATCGGACGCCATCTTCAGGACACCGCGCGGGAAGAAGAGGGGCGTGGACGTCCAAACCGCGTGAGACCCGAAGCTCCGCCCCACGCACCGACGCTGCGCAAGGTCCTGGAAGGGAGAGAGAGCGACGCTGACGTCACCAGGACGCGACGCAAGGTCCTCGTCTGGAGCAGCATCAGCGGAGCCGCGGCCTACAGAAGAGGATCGTCGGAAGGTAGGCCACGCTTAACTAGGGGGGAGGAAGATGTCGGACACAGAGGCGATCACTACCACCAACGCGGCTGCAGCAGCGGTGATGCCATTTTCCCTGCCCTACATCCCTGGAGCGGCCTGGCTGCCTAAGTATTCGGGGGAGCCCCATGCCCTAACTGACTTTAAGGAAAGGCAGTACAGTTTGTTCCAAGTCTATCCCCTGACAGAGGAACAGAAGTTCAGCATACTAACAGGGCAGTTAACTGGCGCAGCCCAAAGGGAGGTAAAATCATGGCCCACTGAGGAGAAAAGGACCGTGAAGGGTATTCTGGCCCGGCTGTGGGGTACCTTTGACACACGTACCTCCGCTGAAATTAAAATGAGGTTCTATGGATGTAAGCAGCGGGCACAGGACAGTATCAGAGACTATGCCCTAAATTTGCAGGAAGCCCTAAGGGCTATCCAACAAACTGACCCTGGCAGCGTGCAGGAAATGGATAAGTTACTAACAGAACAATTCATAGAAGGACTGCTGTCTAGCGCCCACAGGGCCCAGCTGCGCCTCATGTTCTTTCAGAACCCTGATCTGACCTTTGCCCAATTTAAGGACAGGGCCATAAGGGTGCTCCGTGAACCTGCAACCAGTGGCGCTATAAACCCCCGGCGCCCTGCTCTCACCTACCACCAGGAGGCGGCGCCCTCCTCTATGGACTCCGTAGGGGCTGATGCACAGGCCCTGAACCAAGCCCCGTCGAAAGACCTGCACCACCAAGTCCAGGAGCTGACCAGGAGCGTCGCGGCATTGAACAGGACCGTCCAGGCGTTACAAGTGGACCCGTCAAGACCCATCGAGTTGGCTTCAAGTCCGGATGATGTCCCGTGCCGTCGACAGAGGAGGATCCCGTCGTTCCGAGGGAGGCCCACAGACCGCTATGCAGAGGATGGACAGCCCATTTGCCGTCGATGCAACCAGCCCGGACACATTTCCAGGTACTGTAATTTAAACGGGTCCAATCTGGGGCAGAGGGCCAACCCCCAGGCATATGATCACCAGGCCCTTATAATTGGCGTGATAAGTACGTTGGGGGGCGCCCGGTTTTACCCGTGGTGCTGGACGGTATCCCCATGAGCGCCTTGCTGGATACTGGGTCGCAAGTAACCACTATCCCTTATGTACTTTTTAAGCAGTATTGGACTGATGCTGATATCACACGGTATCCAGACAGTAACTTGAGCATCATCGCCAGTAATGGCTTACCCATGCCGCAGATGGGGTTCAAGGAGATGACCATTAAAATTGGTAAAGTTGAACTACCGGCACAGGGAGTAATTATTGTGGACATTGACCGTCGTGAAAGTCACCCTAAAATAACTGTGGGTACTAACATGATTGAAAATTGTCTTTCAGAGGTAATTGTAATTCTACAACAGGTGGCGGTAAATGCTAGTTCCAGTCAACAGAGAGTCCTGAACAAGGAGATAAAAGCCCTGATGAGACGGCAGCAGGTAGAACTGTCTGGTGGTGAGATCGGTAGCGTAAGACTGAGCGACCCATTCCCCATTCCCATGCACCCCTGCACCAAAAACAAGTAGTCTACTGGGTGGTACAGCAGTACGAGAGAGTCTTTAGCAAGCACCCGCTAGATTTCGGCAGAGTAAAAGGGATAGAACACCACATCCCCACAGGGAGCCACCCACCAATAAAAGAGAGACACAGGCCTGTACCCCCTGCACATTATCAGAACGCCAAGGGTATGCTAAGAGAAATTAAAGAAGCTGGGGTCATTAGAGATAGCTGTAGCCCCTGGACAGCCCCCTTGGTTCTGGTGAAAAAGAAGGACGGCACCATGAGAATGTGCGTGGACTATAGACAAATCAACCGTATCACCCACAAAGACGCATATCCACTGCCTAGAATAGAGGAGTCTTTAGCCGCACTAAAATCAGCTAACTTCTTTTCTACTTTGGACCTTACTAGCGGGTACTGGCAGGTTCCTGTGGCAGAGGCTGACAAGGAGAAGACCGCCTTCACCACCCCGATGGGACTGAGCGAATTCAACTGTATGCCTTTCGGGCTCTGCAACGCGCCAGGGACCTTCCAGCGGCTGATGGAATGCTGTCTAGGGCACCGAAACATCGAGATGGTCCTCCTTTACCTGGACGACGTGATCGTCTATTCGAAGACCTACGAGGACCATCTAAAGCACCTGGCCGAGGTGTTCGAAGCCCTGGCAGGCTATGGCCTGAAGGTGAAACCATTGAAGTGTCACCTGTTGAAACCAAAGGTCCAGTACCTAGGGCACGTGGTAAGCGCGGAAGGAGTGTCCCCCGACCCTGACAAGGTCACGGCAATCAAAAGCTGGCCAAACCCCTCGAACATCAAAGAGGTGAGACAGTTTCTCGGGTTGGTAGGCTACTACCGAAGGTTCATCCCCGGGTTCACTAAGATGGCAGCTCCTATGCAGGACCTCCTGATCGGACAGTCTAAGACCAGAAGTCAAAAGCCACCCTTCAAGTGGGATAAACTGGAAGTGGAGTCCTTTCGCCAGCTAAAGATGGCCCTCACAGGGGATGAGATCCTGGCCTACCCTGATTATGGCTAGCCTTTCATTCTCCACACAGACGCCAGTAATGTGGGACTGGGAGCCGTACTGTCCCAAAACCAACAGGGCAGAGAAAGGGTGATCGCGTACGCCAGCCGGAAGCTGAGGCCCACCGAGAGGAACCCGGAGAATTACAGCTCCTTCAAGCTAGAATTCAAGCTGACCTTGCAAGTCGTGGTCCCAAGGCGGGATGCAGCTATGGTCCTGGGGGCTTACCATGACAGAGCGGGGCACTTCGGTTGGAAGAAACTGGATTTCCTGCTAAGAGGACTGTTCTTTTGAGTCGGCATGAGAGGGGCTGTAGAGAAGTGGTGCAGAGACTGTGGCCGTTGTCACCTAAGGAGGAAGGACCGTGTCAGCCAGAAGACACCCTTGAGGCCCATCGTCACCACGCAGCCTCTTGAGCTGGTAGCTCTGGACCACGTCAAATTGGCTCCAAGCCGGTCAGGATACATCTATGCCCTGACAATCGTGGACCACTATTCCCGTTTTCTAGTGGTGGTCCCGGTGAAAGACTTGACAGCTCAAACGGCGGCCAGAGCCTTCCAGCAATACTTCTGCCATCCACATGGGTATCCGGAACAGGTCCTGACACACCAGGGTCCAGCGTTCGAGGCTGAGATCTTCCAGGAATTCTGCAACCTCTATGGCTGTAAGAAGATTCGGACAACGCCTTACCACCCACAAATAAACGGGATGTGTGAGAAGATGAACAATATAGTCATTGATCTCCTGAAGATGTTGCCCATGGAGGAACACAGCCTGTGGCCAGAAAAACTGCCGGACCTAATAGACTTATACAATCATATCCCGGTGAATGCTACCAACTGCACCCCGGCTTACCTGATGCGAGCCAGACCAGGTAAGCTGCCCGTAGACCTGGAGATGGGAGTCCTAACGCCTGAGGACACCTCCCCGGATGCGGACTGGGATATGGAAAGGCAACTGCAGTACAAGAAGGTACAGGAGAGTGTGGAGAAGAGCCTGGCCCAGGTGAGAGAGAGGCAAGAAAAACTCTTCAACCAACATGCCCCTGCTGGTCCCCTGGAACCTGGTGAGCAGGTCCTGAAGCGGAAGAGAAGGCTACATAAGTTGGATGACCAGTGGGAAAGGGAACCCTACACCATACTGCAGTCTGATCACGACAACCCGAAGGTGTGCGTGATCACCAAGGACGGAGGAGAAACCACTAGTACCGTCTCCAGAGACCACCTCAAAAGGTGCCCTGAGCAACTCCGTAGTGCAGAAGAGGATCAGAGTGACCTTAAACCCGCAGAGGACAAGGAAGAAATGATCAGCACCGTTCTCGGAGAGTTCCCTCAGTCCTGGACTCGAATAAACGATGCTATAGTGGTACCCGTCCTGCATTTCCTGCAACTGGCACAGCAACAACCAACACCAGAGCCGGAAGGTGAAGAGGAGCAAGCGGTTCCAGAGGCAGAAGAGCCTGTACCAGCAGCCCAGGAGAGTCAACCCTCTGCTGACAGTGAGCCTGCCATGCCTGCGGTAAGCCAAAGGACCCGCAGACAGCTGCCTGCCCTACCTGTACACCCAGCTGGTAGCTGTACCCCTAACGCTAGTGGGGAAAGCCAAGTCGGTCCACCACCAGACAGTGGGTTAAGAAGGTAAACCAGGAGAGCAAAGGGGCAGATACCCGCTCGCTGGAGAATATAGGATGCACTAAAATTGTAAATAACCCTGTTACCAAATGTTGAAATGTTTGCCAAGTTACCTGCATGATTATTAATAGAGTATTTCAGTTTCTTGCAGTTACGGTACGGACTCAACGGTTATGGACTTTTAATAACCAGGACTTTGTATGGACTGCGTTCGGAGCCTAGCCAAGGAATGAACTAAGACCGTAAAGGACTTGGGGTAGGACAGACCCCCACCTGGTTAAGGCTCCCCGTTGTGTTGGTGATATGGACACCTGGTCACAGACCACACTGTGACCTTAAGAACTCAACCTGTGCGTCGTCTGTCTGTTAATGTTTTATAGTCATGTATATTGTCTTTGTTTACTGTTTAGTCATGGAGTACTAAATTCTACTAGGGGGGAATGTGTCACCCTGGCCTGGATGCCACAAAATCTAATAAAGCTGTGTCTGAGAGCAAGGGGGAGGTTCTCTAGTCAGGGGAACATTAGCATGCAATACCTCCTGTCTCAGGCCAGTAGGGGGAGCTGGCTGCCCCTATAAAAGCTGGAACTGGGGGCAGGGTTAGAGAGAACTGGACGACCTGTCTCAGGACTGAGACTTGTCCCAGAGCAGAGCAGGGACAGAAAGTTGTATTGCACCTAAGAGGAAGTGTGGCAGGAGGAGAGCCACAAGCCAGAGACAAGAGGCGAAGTGAGCCTGTCTTGGCAGATAAAGGACTTAACATCCTCCAGCAGATAACCAGTCCGCAGGGGACTGTATATTCCTTCGCCTAAGAAGCCTGGAGGCCCTGCCACAACAGAAGGGACCAGAAAAGCCGTACCAGGCAGGGAGCAGAAAGGAACCCACGTTGCAGGCCATACAGGCGAGAATACACGGAGAGCTCGGAAACGTGGGCTGTTACCCTATAAGGAGGAGATAGCCAGAAGGAGCGCAGAAAGCACGTTAGGCCTACACCCTCACCCTGACCAGGGCCAATCTCCCAATTGCTCTTAGACATCCAGGTCCCCTCCTAGCCCGGACTGTTTGTGGGTCAGTTTACCTGTTCTAGTAAAGACCCTGGACTGCAACCTGTTGTCTGTGTGCTCCTTGCTCCCCCAACACTAACGGCACTGGGACTCTCGTCACCATCACCCCCATCTTCCATCATACTGCCCTGGGGCCGCACTCTTCCCGTGGGGAGTCATACTATCCCAGCTGCATACATCATCAGCCCCAGCGGTCTGCCTGGCAGCGGCGGTCCGCACTGACCGCAATCCACGGGTGGCGTAGTCAAACATACCAACTGCACGTAGCAGACTACCATTTGTCTGACCACCCTGAGCCACGGAACCGGGTTGCTACTACTACCCCCATCGTTCCCTACTGCCCGGATCCGAGTGCCCCACGGCCCAGGGGGCGAGTCAGAAGCATCAACTCCCGGACACATGAACTGGTCTGGCAGGTGGTAGTCCCGAGGCGGGATGCGTCAATGGTCTTAGAAGCATACCATGATGGAGCAGGACACTTCGGGTGTAAGAAGTTGGAAGTCCTGATACGTGAGCGATTCTTCTGGGCTGGCATGAGGAAAGCAATCGAGAGATGGTGTTGAGAATGTGGTCCATGCAACCTGAGACAAAAAGACCGTGACAGCCAGAGGGCTCCCTTGCAGCCCATGATCACCAAACAGCCACTAGAACTGATAGCCTTGGACCATGTGAAGCTAGCCCCAAGCAGGTCAGGCTATGTCTACGCTCTAACCATAGTACACCACTACTCCCAGTTCCTGGTAGTAGTGCCAGTAAAAGACCAGACGGCTCAGACGGCAGCCAAAGCGTTCCAACAGCACTTTTGTCGCCTGCACGGTTACCCTGAACGGGTGCTTACCAACCAAGGTCCAGCCTTTGAAGCAGTGGTGTTCCAGGAATTCTGTAACTTGTATGGCTGAAAGAAAATAAGGACGATGCCGTATCATCCCCAGACCAACGGGTTGTGTGAAAAGATGAACCAGGTGGTGATAGACTTGTTGAAGACGTTGCCCCTAGAAGAGCGCAGCCTGTGGCCAGAGAAGTTACCAGATTTGGTGGACCTGTATAACCACATCCCGGTGTACTCCACCAACTGTACACCCGTTTACCTGATGAGAGCAAGACCTAGTAAGCTACCCATTGACTTGGACATGGAAGTCTTGACTAGAGATGAGCGTTGTTCTACTCGAACTGTTCGCCAATCTCAAATTCGAGCTGTTTTGGGCGGTGTTCGAGCCGGTCGGCGAACACGAACAATTTGAGAAAAATTCGGCTGTTCGAGGTTATGTTCGATAACTGTTCGTGCACCAAAATCATAACTGGATTTTTTCTCAGTAATGATGAAAATTAATGTTAATACGCAGTTTGAGTGTACAGCGGGGCGGGGGGAGGGGCAGGGGATGGATCTCTGCAGGAACAATGAAGATCTCCATTTTTTTTTCTCTTTCCCGCATTTGCAGTGGGGAGGTGCAATCTGTCAGCCTATCAGCAGCGCACACACGGAGCGAAGTGCTTTTTTTCACACAAGCAAGGGCATGTGTGATTGGCAGTGTATGTCACATGTCCTTGCCCTATAAGACCAAGCCATTTTCCCCGTCGCCACCATTTTCTCACTGCTGCAGCTGCGTGTTAGACGGCACCGCTGTTGCTGTGTGTGCTATACCTTGTTAATTTCAAGCCAATTTTCGCACAAATATACAGATAGCTTGGGAGTAGGGAATAGTTGTGATTGCAGTCCTTTTAAGGACTAGGTTACAGCATTTCCTACGACTTTTATCAGGGAGGTCTGTGCTCTTAAATAGATAGGTTGTGGGAGTAAAGACTAATTGTAATTGGAGTCCTTTTCAGGACTAGGTTACATGAGTTCCTATCAGTTTTTGCCAGGCAGGTCTGTGCCAGTGCTGTGCAAGTTTTTTTCACAGCATTTGGCTGAATCTAGCAAAGCTAATCCTTTTTGGCCTATTGCAGAGTGTGTTAGTCAGTGGAGTAGCCTATCTGTGTTGCAAGATATAACACCTGTGTATAGAATACCAATTTTTTTACTGCACCTAGTGAAGTAAAATCTTTTGGGCATAGCATCATTCTATTAGTCCATCTATACTGACCTCCATCAGGTTGCAAACTGAATATAATTTTTTTCTGCATCTAGCTCTGAAAAAATATTTGGGCTTCTAGCGGTGTGTGGGACTTGGTCTATTAGTCCATCTATACTGACCATCAGGTTGCAAATTAAAAATAATTTTTTTCTGCATCTACCTCTGAAAAAATATTTGGGCTTCTAGCAGTGTGTGGGACTTGGTCTATTAGTCCATCTATACTGACCTACATCAGGTTGCAAATTAAAAATAATTTTTTTCTGCATCTAGCTCTGAAAAAATATTTGGGCTTCTAGCGGTGTGTGGGACTTGGTCTATTAGTCCATCTATACTGACCTCCATCAGGTTGCAAATTAAAAATAATTTTTTTCTGCATCTAGCTCTGAAAAAATATTTGGGCTTCTAGCGGTGTGTGGGACTTGGTCTATTAGTCCATCTATACTGACCTCCATCAGGTTGCAAATTAAAAATAATTTTTTTCTGCATCTAGCTCTGAAAAAATATTTGGGCTTCTAGCAGTGTGTGGGACTTGGTCTATTAGTCCATCTATACTGACCTCCATCAGGTTGCAAATTAAAAATAATTTTTTTCTGCATCTAGCTCTGAAAAAATATTTGGGCTTCTAGCGGTGTGTGGGACTTGGTCTATTAGTCCATCTATACTGACCTCCATCAGGTTGCAAATTAAAAATAATTTTTTTCTGCATCTAGCTCTGAAAAAATATTTGGGCTTCTAGCGGTGTGTGGGACTTGGTCTATTAGTCCATCTATACTGACCTCCATCAGGTTGCAAATTAAAAATAATTTTTTTCTGCATCTAGCTCTGAAAAAATATTTGGGCTTCTAGCAGTGTGTGGGACTTGGTCTATTAGTCCATCTATACTGACCTCCATCAGGTTGCAAATTAAAAATAATTTTTTTCTGCATCTAGCTCTGAAAAAATATTTGGGCTTCTAGCGGTGTGTGGGACTTGGTCTATTAGTCCATCTATACTGACCTCCATCAGGTTGCAAATTAAAAATAATTTTTTTCTGCATCTAGCTCTGAAAAAATATTTGGGCTTCTAGCAGTGTGTGGGACTTGGTCTATTAGTCCATCTATACTGACCTACATCAGGTTGCAAATTAAAAATAATTTTTTTCTGCATCTAGCTCTGAAAAAATATTTGGGCTTCTAGCGGTGTGTGGGACTTGGTCTATTAGTCCATCTATACTGACCTCCATCAGGTTGCAAATTAAAAATAATTTTTTTCTGCATCTAGCTCTGAAAAAATATTTGGGCTTCTAGCGGTGTGTGGGACTTGGTCTATTAGTCCATCTATACTGACCTCCATCAGGTTGCAAATTAAAAATAATTTTTTTCTGCATCTAGCTCTGAAAAAATATTTGGGCTTCTAGCAGTGTGTGGGACTTGGTCTATTAGTCCATCTATACTGACCTCCATCAGGTTGCAAATTTAAAATAATTTTTTTCTGCATCTAGCTCTGAAAAAATATTTGGGCTTCTAGCAGTGTGTGGGACTTGGTCTATTAGTCCATCTATACTGACCTCCATCAGGTTGCAAATTAAAAATAATTTTTTTCTGCATCTAGCTCTGAAAAAATATTTGGGCTTCTAGCGGTGTGTGGGACTTGGTCTATTAGTCCATCTATACTGACCTCCATCAGGTTGCAAATTAAAACTAATTTTTTTCTGCATCTAGCTCTGAAAAAATATTTGGGCTTCTAGCAGTGTGTGGGACTTGGTCTATTAGTCCATCTATACTGACCTCCATCAGGTTGCAAATTGAATAAAAAAATTTTCTGCATCTAGCTCTGAAAAAATATTTGGGCTACTAGCGGTGTGTGGGACTTGGTCTATTAGTCCATCTATACTGACCTCCATCAGGTTGCAAATTAAAAATAATTTTTTTCTGCATCTAACCCAGCCAATAGTTTTGGCCTAATACCACAGTTTGGCCACTCAGCTCTGCTCGGTTACCATCCATTGTTTTTTTGTGCAAACAACTCCAGAGTTGTGAATTAGTTAACCACCAAAATGAGTGGAAAAAGGCCTGCTGCTGGTGGAAAGGGGAATAGGCGTGTTGGGAAGGGGAAAAAAGGTTGTGTCCGTGGGGTAGGTGCAGAAGAAAGACCATCTTCCAGCCAAACTAAAATGTCTACTTCTTTTAGCGGACAATGTGATAAGATCCCTTTCTTACGGCCACGCCAATCGCTACAAATTCCAGATGAGGCACAAAAACAGCAGGTGCTTCAACGGATATCAAGTGCTCCTTTAAGTGGGCTCTCCTCCACATCAACTTCAACATCACAAATACTCCAGTCCTCAAAGGTGTCACCCAAATCGCACTTGCTTCCTCACAGCTCCCAAATCTCCAGCTGCCCGTCTGAGTGTGAGGTAGAACAGATGGTTGAGTCTGCAGAGCTGTTTACTCATACTATAGCCTGGGAATCAGAGGTCGACTCCAGCGCTTCTGTGAATCCAGACGAGGAAATGATCTGCACTGATGCCCAGAATCTTTATGAGTCGGATCCAGGACCAGACGCAGAAGGTTCTGACCATAATGTAGCCCCTTATTCCCAAACTGTAACTCCTGTTGGTGGAGACAATGAGGAAGACGGTGATAAGACTCAAATACCTGATTGGAGCGACAACTTTAGTTTTTTGTCAGGGCAGGAACAGGTTGGCTCTGAGGACGACGGGTGTGATAACGCACAGGGTGATGATGATGAGGTCGGAGATCCCACTTACTGTCAACCCACAGTCAGCCAAGAGATGAGGTCAGCAGAGGAGGTGGAGGAAGATGCTAGTGACGACGAGGTCAGGTTGCGCCTTCCTGGACAGAGACGTAGTACTGGAAGCACGTCAACAACTGCATCCTCAAACACAACTCTGCCTCTCACCACAAGTCGTGGTGGCTCTTCAGGTCGCATGGGTGCTAAGCCTTGCATAGCCTGGGCATTTTTTCAGATCGATAAAGATGACCCAACTCGTGTTATCTGTAACATTTGTCAGCAAAAGCTAAGTAGAGGCCAAAAAATACATAGTTTGAGTACTTCATGCATGAACCGGCACATGGACATGAAGCATAAGTTGCAGTGGGAAGCTCAGTGTGCTACAATGCGGCCTAGCCGGCCGGGCCAATCACCGTCTGCCATATCTTGTGCATCCGCGGCCTCTTCATCCTCTGTGACTGGGGGGACAGCAGTCACACCTGTTTTGGGGCGCAGACCTGCCACCTCTTTACCCGCAACAGCCAGCGTGATTGGCAGGTCATCATTTTCTTTGGAGGTGGTAACACCAGCTGGTGTTGAGCGCTGTCCGACATCGATAGCACCACCTTTGGATCAAGGCAACCTAACATGTCCGCCTGCATCTTCCTCACAGACCGGCAGTTTGCCGGGAACACCCTTATCAACCCCGTCTAAGCACAATAGCCAGCCCTCGGTCCCTCAGATGTGGACAAGTAAAAGACCATTTCCTCCTAGCCATGAGAAAGCTAAGAGGTTGAATTTCACCATCTGCAAGCTCTTGGCTACAGAAATGCTGCCTTTCCGCCTGGTGGACACAGAGGATTTTCGAGACCTTATGTCCGTCGCAGTGCCCCAGTACCAGATGCCCAGTCGGCACTACTTCTCAAAGAAAGGTGTGCCTGCGCTCCACCAGCATGTCGCACACAACATCACCGCTTCTTTGAGAAACTCTGTGTGTGACAGGGTGCATTTCACCACAGACACTTGGACGAGTAGGCATGGACAGGGGCATTACATGTCGCTGACTGGGCACTGGGTAACTATGGTGACAGCAGGACAAGGGGCTGCTGTCCAAGTCTTGCCGTCCCCACGAGTTGTGCGTCAATCCTCTTTATGTCAAAGTTCCTCCACTGCTTCTGCCTCCTCAACCTCCTCTCGGTCTTCCACCTGCACCCAAAGCCTGTCTGGTCATGCCACAAGCTTTCTAACTGCGCAGAAGGGATCCTGCACACCTCCTTACTATGCTGGCAGTAGGGCTCAACGTCATCAGGCGGTTTTTACATTGAAATGTCTGGGAAATGTGAGTCACACAGCTGAGGAGTTGTGGTCAGCTCTGGAGAACCAATTTCATGAATGGTTGTCTCCACTGGACCTGAAACCAGGGAAGGCCGTGTGCGACAATGCTGCAAACCTGGGTGCGGCCCTTCGCCGGGGCAATGTCACACACGTGCCTTGTATGGCTCACGTGTTGAACCTGGTTGTCCAGCAATTTTTAGCCCACTATCCCAGACTAGATGGCCTTCTGCAGAGGGCACGGTCGCTGTGTGCTCACTTCCGCCGTTCGCATCCCGCAGCTCAGCGACTTACATCTCTACAGAAGTCGTTGGGCCTGCCACTTCACCGGCTAAAATGCGATGTGCCTACCCGGTGAATTCAACTCTGCACATGTTGCAGCGACTGTGGCAGCACCGACAAGCCCTGGTGCAATACGTTCTGACGTATAGCCTGGGCCAACGAGATTCAGAGGTGGGGCAAATCACGCTGGAGGAGTGGTCTCAGATCAGGGACCTATGCACCCTTCTGCACAGTTTTGAAATGGCGACGAAGATGTTTAGTGCTGACGATGCCATTATCAGCATGACTATTCCGGTGATTTACATGCTGGAGCACATGTTAAACAGAATTCGGAGTCAGGTGGTGGCACAAGAGGAGGTGGAGGAAGTAGAGGAGGAGGAGTTGTATGCGGAAGGGCTAACATCTGCAAGGTCCAGACGGTCGGCAGCACCAAGGCGGCAGGCATGTGAGGGTGGGGGAGATGGTTTTACCAGGGCGCATGGTAGCAGCCAAACTAGTGAGGAAGGTGCAGGAGCCCAGGAAGAAGTGGAGGACGAACTGATGGAAGACTCATCAGATGAGGGAGACCTTGATCACATTTCTGTTGTGCGAGGTTGGGGGGAGAGGACAGAGGAAGGAAGCATGATTGTTACCTCGCCACCAACACAACAGGGACTTGGTGCTCCTGGATGCGCAACACACATGAGTGCTTTCTTGCTGCACTACCTGCAACATGACCCTCGAATTGTGAGAATTAGAAATAATCCTGACTACTGGGTTGCCACACTGTTAGATCCCCGGTACAAAAGTAAATTTGCAGAAATTATTCCTGCCATAGAAAGGGATGCACGCATGCAGGAGTATCAGCAGAGACTGTTGCAGAATCTTACATGTGCTTTTCCACAAAATACCAGTGGTGCACGTAGTGAATCTCACAGTTCCAACTTGCCAACCGTGGGACCGTCAAGTGTTCAGCACTCAAACCGTAACAGAACCACAGTATCTGCTGGTAACATCAATTTTGCGGAATCATTTCACCACTTTTTTAGCCCATCCTTTGCAAGGCCACAGGAGACAAGAAGTCTGACACATAGTCAACGCCTAGAGACGATGGTACAGGAGTATCTCCAAGTAAACATTGAAGCCACGACTGTGTCACTGGACCCTTGCTCTTTTTGGGCTTCCAATCTGGATAAATGGCCGGAGCTAGCCACTTACGCCTTGGAGATCTTGTCATGCCCCGCAGCCAGCGTTCTGTCTGAACGTGTGTTCAGCGCTGCTGGTGGTGTGCTGACAGATAAGCGCACGCGGCTCTCCACTGATAATGTAGACAGACTCACGTTCATAAAGATGAACAAATCATGGATCCGAAACGACTTTTCTACCCCTGTGTCATCCTGGGGAGAGTAAAAGCTTGATGATTGGTTAAAATCACCCTACCAACCGTTTTAAGCTTTCAAATTACTAATCATGTTTATCTGTATCTTGACTGGAAAATAATTTGGGCTTTGTAGCAGTGTGCAGCACTGATCCTATTAGGCCATCTATACTAAAGCTTCACCAGATTTAAAATTAAAAATAATTTTTAGCTGCATCTAGCCCGGAAAATAATTTTGGGGCTCCGAGATGCGCAAGGCACATAAGTGCCTTCTTGCTGCACTACCTGCAGCATGACCCTCATATTGTCAGAATTCGAAGTAATCATGACTACTGGGTTGCCACACTCTTAGATCCCCCAAACTTTTCGATCAACCTTTTCATTTTAATAAAGACCAAAAAAATGGTCATTTTTGAAATTATAAGCATTAGCAGGTTGTTAGAAACTGAAATCAAACAGTTTTCAACTCAAAACTTTATTCTAGGTGATGTTACATTTTCACATAGGACCCCTTGTTCGAAAGGAGCTTCTGAACCCTCTCGTCCATTGAATTTGTCAGGTTTTGGATGGTTTCTGCTTCAATTGTTTTGCATGAGGACAGAATACCCTCCCAGAGCTGTTGCTTAGATGTGAACTGCCTCCCGCCATCATAGACACTCCTTTTAATGATGCTCCAAAGGTTCTGAATGGGGTAGAGGTCAGGGGAGCATGGGGGTCACACCATAAGTTTGTCCCCTTTTATGCCCATATCAGCCAGAGATGCAGATGTTTTATGTGCAGCATGAGATGGTGCATTATCATGCAGAAAAATGATCTTGCTGTGAAATACACGGTTCTTCTTCTTGAACCATGGCAGGAAGTGCTGTTTGAGAAAATCCACATACATTATGGAGTTCATCTTTAGCGCCTTCAGGGATCCTAAAGGGGCCGACAATCTCTCTCCCCATGATTCCAGCCCAAAACATTACTCCACCTCCTCCTTGTTGGCGCTGTAGCCGTGTTTGCGTGGGGTGTCCATCAACCAGCCATCCTCCACTCCATCCATCTGGACCATCGAGCGCTGCACGGCACTCATCCGTGAACAAAACAGTTTTGAAATCAGTCTTCATGTAATGTTTGGCCCACTGGAGCCGTTTCTGCTTGTGTGAAGTGGATAGAGGAGGTCGACAGGATGGCGCATGCACAGCTGCAAACCTCTGAAGGACCCTGCATCTTGTTGTTCGGGGGACGTTGGAGGCACAAGCAGCTTCAAAAACTTGTCTGCTGCTATGACAAGGCTTTTTTGCCGCTGCTCTTTCAACCTGACGTAATTGCCTGTAGGAAAGAGTCCTCAATTTGCCCTTATCAGCACGCACACGTGTGTACTGTGAATCAGCTACATACTTCTTGATTGCCAGGACACTTCATCCTGATCATCGCACAATGTTGATTGTAGTCATGCCTTGACCTAAACACTCCACAATTTGTTGCTTCTCAGCAGCCGACACATCCTTTTTCTTTCCCATTTTGGCAGAAAATGTAGGCTGCTTAATAATGTGAGAGAGCCTTCTTAAGTAGTCTTGCCTTTCATTGGACACACCTGCCAAACTAATTAGCACAGGTGTCTGCAATTGCTTACAGTGATATAAAGAGCCCTGACACACATCACCATCAATGAGTTTAACTGACAAACAAACAAATTCTTCCCTTATCACTCCTAAACACTTTTTGTATAATAATTTGGAACGCAGTGTACATGTGCTTTTCCACAAAACACCAGTGGTTCACGTAGTGAATCTTACAGTTCTAACTTGCCAACCGTGGTCTGTATGGAGTTGTTCAATAAAGGGCCCAAAATTAAGATAACATAGATGGGAGAGGTCTCTATGAATAGGAATTCCTAAGTATTTGATACCCTGTGAGGGCCAGGCAAAGGGAAAGTTGGACTGGATGGAATCCTATATGGATTTGGGGAGGGAGACATCGAGGGCCTCAGACTTCGCTGCATTGATTTTAAAATTTTACCATGTAACAAAGTGATCTATTTCAGCCATAACAGCATGGATGGATATATGTGATTGAGTGATATATACTAGGACATCATCAGCAAATAGAGAGCACTTGTACTCGGTGCCTCCCACCTCAATCCACCTAATATTGGGGTTATGGCGAATTGATGAGAGCAGGTGCTCCGTCACTAGGATGTATAAGAGAGGGGACAGAGGACATCACTGCCTTGTCCCATTGGTGATTGTGAAAGGTGATGAAAATGTTCTGACGCACCCCCTGGGCCTTGGGACACCCGGAGCCGGACCCTTTTTGGTGGATGCTGGTGGTTGTAGTCTTCGTGGCGGCGACTCAGTTCCGTGGCTCAGGGCGGTCAAACCAGTGGCGGAACTATTTATGTGGTTTTGATGTTTAAATGTCCGACTACGCCACCCGTGGATTGCGGTCAGAGTGAACCGCCGCTACAGGGCAGACCACTGAGGCTGGTGTTGTGGGTGCAGCAGAGCGTAGCATAACTCCCCACGGGAGGAGTATAGCCTCAGGGCAGTGTATGCGGAGGATGGGGGTGATGGTGCAGGGCAGCAGCAGTAACGACACGGAGTCAGTGATGCAGTTCAGGGCCTTTACTCACAGTTCTTATTATCCAGACCACGTCTGCAGGTAACGGCTGCCCACGTCGTACTGTGCTCACCAGGTGAGGGGCTCAGACAACTCCCAGATAACTTTGGAGCACTTCACAGGACCCCCTTTGTGTGTCCTTTGTCTGGCCTTTCTTACCAACACTTCTGTCCGGCTGCCTCGGGCCTCCTCTTGGTAAACTTGGCGCCAGTTTCCCTGACCCTATGTGGTGCCTTCCTAGCGGGTGTAGCGAGGGGCTGCGCCACATAAAATGTCAGAGCCTCCGGTTTCTAGCTGAGGGTCGTTTCCTGCCTCCACTAGTTCGGGGACCGGTCTCCCCCTTTGGCCTGACCCCTCCACGCAGGTGGATTCGGGCGTGCGGTGGCGACTCGCCCGTCCGCACCCCTGGGATCCCTTCATTCCTCGTTCCTGGAGCCTTCTCCGCTCCTCTTCCTTCCTTCTCCCTCTTCCAGGCCTGGGCCTCTGTTACTAGGCCCGCCTCCGGAGCAGAGCTCATGCAGAGCCCCTGCTCCCTGCCACTTCTGCTCAGACTTCTCTGCACTGAACTAAGATGGTGCCCACCTTTTATACTCCCTTCTCAATGCACCCAGGAACTGCTTCCTCCCTGCTCCTGCACTACAGGGTTCCCCTTCCTCAGTGTTCCCTCCCCCCACTCCAGCCAGGGACAGGGACTGTCGTGCCCATCTCAGGGGCATATTGGTCGCCCTGCCCCACGGCAATGTGGTGTAATGCATGCAGGTGTCGGGTCCTGATCCACACTCCATCCTTACCTGAGAGTGAGATATCACACCTCTGGGTGAGGTGCAATACGTCTTTAGCAACCGAGCCCTCAGGGTGCTACAGTTCCATTTATCTTCAGCCTAGGTGACGTATTGCGATACAGGGCCGTGATTTTGGCTATAAAAGGGTCCCCTAGACCCCTACCCCAAGCTTTTTAAGAGAATCATATATGGCGTGCCAGGAGACTCTATGGAATGCTTTCTCAGCATCCAACGAGAGTATCTAATTACAAATTTTTAACTGCATCTAGCCCAGGAAATACTTTGTGCCTAGTAGCAGTGTCTGCTAGTAAGCGGATTATCCCGGCTGTTAAGCAAGCTGCACCACCTGTAGTTTAGACACTTAATTTTTTCAAAGGAAATGCTTCGGGACCATGGGATACTTAGTGAAGAGCATCAGGAGGCACCCCAAGGCATAGGGGCTGGGACTGGCAGTAGGATGCCTTGCGGTGGACAGCCGAGCTCGATCCTTATAAAAGCTTTTTAACTGCAGCAGCTTTAGTGGACGCTACTGGAGCTGGAATTACCGCGGCTGCTGGCATGAGACTTGCCCTCCAATAGATCCTTGTAAATGGATTTAAAGTGTATTCATTCAAATTAGAGAGACAATTTAAATTAAAAAGCTTAGAGCTGCCTCCACCACAGGGGGGCTCGCTCGACCCACCAGCGGACAGGCACCAGTATTGGGAGAGGGGGGCTGGCCGTCAGGGTTCACCGCGGCTCTGGCACAAACCCGGCGACACGGAGGTGGCACGGGCAGGAGCGGACTGGCCGTGTCGGCTTCTCACTTTTTGGATTTTAGAAGGGCATGACATGCCTATATCTGTGTCTCCCCCTCCTTTTACTCCTCCACCTCTTTTATTTTCGCATGACTATATGTACTTGTCACTTTTCCATGTGTTAGTTATGTCTTCTGAGCAGTTTGTCAGCTTTTGGACACCTTTGAAGGTGTTTTCTATGTGTTTCTATGTGTTTTTGTTTGCCTGCCATTGGTTTTAACGGTGTTCGAAGGTGTTCGACGAACAGTTCGACGAACAGTTCGGCGAACACACGGGTGTTCGACGAACCGAACCGAACTCGAACACTACGGGGGTGGCTCAACACTAGTCTTGACACCAGAGACAACATCACCAGATGCGGATTGGGATACCGAGGCGCAGCAACAATACCGCAAGGTGCAAGAGTGTGTTGAGAGAATTTTGTCCCAGGCGAGACAGAAGCAAGAGAAGACTTACAATAAGCACGCACCTGCCGTTCCCTTATCACCTGGAGAACAGGTACTTAAGAGGAAGAGACGAGTCCACAAGTTAGATGCCCAGTGGGAGGTTGAGCCCTACACCGTCCTATCCTCGAATTACGACAACACCAAAGTGTGCCTTATCAGCAAAGATGGAGGGGAAACTTCAGCGGCAGTCTCACTTGAAGATGTGTCCCGAACAGTTGAAACACAAAGAAGATTAAGACAGCCCTCAGCCCACAGAAGAAGTGGAGGAAACGGTCCAGACAGTCCTCGGAGAATTTCTCCGGTCTTGGACGCAGGTGAACAAAGCGATTGTGGTACCGGTCCTGACCTTTCTCCAAGCGGTATCACCGGAAGCTGCAGAGGCTCCAGAACATCTGGTAGACCAGTCGGCCCCAGAGACAGAAGATTCATCATCAGCAGACCAGGAGAATCGACCCTCTGCTAGCAGTGAACCTGTCGTACCCAGGTTGAGCCAAAGAATTCGTAGGAGATTAGCCAGCCTACCGGTGTTACCTCAGACTACCTGTTGTGTAGTTCACACTCAATCCACCACATGAGGGGTAGACACTAGGGACCAGGGTAGGTCAGTGACAACTAACGTACTATGTAGATCGACCAGGAGTTCAAAAGGTCAGCTCCCTGCTCGCTGGAGAAACTAAAGTATAAAGTATAAGAGAACTAAAGTGTATGTTGTATATAGTTGTACCCGTTAAATAGTCTTGGATATGTATATTTGTTGAATTTATGGACAATTGGACCACAGGACCAGGTGTGGTCAGGACAATATTGAAAATAGTTAGTAAATGGCCTTGAAAATAAACCGCAGGCGTTGCTGAAGACCAGGCCCACCGAAAGAGTGCCCTGAAGCCATGCCCAGGGACGATACACAAAGTGAGTTGATGCGGTTCCCACCAGCCAAATTACACTTACCAGGATTGTGGTGTAAAGACTAAGTGCCGCAATGACTGTTTCCAATTCTAGTTTGTTTTTTGTAATTTTTGACTTTGCAACCTGTTTGTAATGTGAATTGTTATTTGTTAACTAGATGGTGGCCCGATTCTAACGCATCGGGTATTCTAGAATAGGTATGCGGCCGACCGGGCGCAAGCAGCAGAGCGGTGTTTACATTTGGCGCCAAAATCGCTGATTGGTCGAGGCCGGCAACCGCGACCAATCAGCAAAGCGGTGTTAAAATTTGGCGCCAATATCGCTGATTGGTCACGGCCGGGGGTTGCGACTAATCAGCAGAGCGAGGTTGAAATTTGGCGCCAAAATTGCTGATTGATCGCGGCCGGCCACCGCAACTAATCAGCAGAGCAGGGTTTACATTTGGCGCCAAAATCGCTGATTGGTCGCGACCGCTGGGCGTGACCAATCAGCGATTTTGGCGCCAAATGTAAACCCCGCTCTGCTGATTGGTCGCGGTGGCCGGCCGCGACCAATCAGCAGAGCGGGGTTTAAATTTTGCGCCAATACTGCTGATTGTTCGCGGCCGGCGACCGCGACCAATTAGCAGAGCATTGTTTTTATTTGGCGCCCATCTCGCTGATTGTTCGCGGCTGCCGTCCGTGACCAATCAGCAGAGCGTTGTTTAAATTTTGCGCCAAAATTACTAATTGGTCGCGGCTGGCGGTAGCGACCAATCAGCAGAGCGGTGTTTCAATTTGACACCAAAATCGCTGATTGGTCGGGGCCGGCCACCGCGACCAATCAACAGAGCGGGGTTTAAATTTGCCGCCCCCGTATCGATGATTGGTCGGGGCTGGCGGCCGCAACCAATCAGTGTCGTATTAGTGAGGACCGGGGAGCGGCGCTGCCTGTGCGGGTACTTCCGCTGCGAGCAGCTGGGAGATGAGCGGTTGCTCGCAGCAGAAGCATCCCGACCGGCGGAACCGATCCCCGGTCCTCCGTTCACACTTGCCGTCAGGAGATCATAGCGCTGTTTAAATTAGGCGCCAATCTCGCTGATTGTCGCGGTCGGCTGGCGGCCGCGACCAATCAGCAGAGCGTTGTTTAAATTTGGCACCAAAATTGCTGATTGGTCGCGGCCGGCCACCGCGACCAATCAGCAGAGCGGGGTTTACATTTGGCGCCAAAATCGCTGAATGGTCACGCCCGGCGGTCGCGATCAATCAGCAGAGCGCGGCTTAAATTTTCTGCCAATACTGCTGATTGTTCGCGGCCGGCGACTGTGACCAATTAGCAGAGCATTGTTAAAAATTGGCACCAATCTCGCTGATTGGTTGCGGCTGGCGTCTGCGACCAATCAGCAGAGCGTTCTTTAAATTTTGCGCCAAAATCGCTGATTGGTCGGGGCCGGCCACCGCGACCAATCAGCAGAGCGGGGTTTAAATTTGCCGCCCATATCGATGATTTGTCGGGGCCGGCGGCCGCAACCAATCAGCGTCGTATTAGTGAGGACCGGGGAGCGGAGCTGCCTGTGCAGGTACTTCCGCTGCGAGCAGCTGGGAGATGAGCGGCTGCTCGCAGCAGAAGCATCCCGACCGGCGGCGCCGCTCCTCGGTCCTCCATTCACACTTGCCGTTGGTAGATCATAGCGCTGTTTAAATTAGGCGCCAATCTCGCTGATTGGTCGCGGTCGGCTGGCAACCGCGACCAATCAGCAGAGCGCTGTTTAAATTTGGCGCCAATCTCGCTGATTGGTCGCTGCTGGAGTCTGCGACCAATCAGCACAGCAGTGTTTAAATGTGGCGGCAAGATCTGTGATTGGTCGCGGCCGCTATTTAAATGTGGCGCCCAAATCGGTGATTGGTCGTGGGCAGCGGCCGCGACCAATCAGCAAAGCGGTGTTGAACTTTAGCGCCAAGATCACTGATTAGTCGCGGACGGAGAGCGCGACCAATCAGCGAATCGTATTGGTGAGGACCGGGCAGCGCCGTTGCCTGTGCGGATACTTCCACTGCGAGAAGCCAGGACATGAGCGACTGCTCGCAGCAGAAGTATCCCGACCCGCAGCGCCGCTCCCCGGTCCTCCCTTGACACGCTAGCCACTGATGTCCCCACAGTATCAGCATGGTGTCACAAAGGTCCGGACATTTGTGTTCAAAATCGCTGATTGGTCGCTGGTGCTGCCCGCGACCAATCACCGATTTGGGCGCCAAATTTAAATATCGGCCGTGACCAATCACTGATTTTGGCGCCACATTTAAATAGCGTCCGCGACCAATCAGTACAGAGGTGTTTAAATGTGGAGCCAAGATCGGTGATTGGTCGCAGCCGATATTTAAATTTGGCGCCCAAATCGGTGATTGGTCGTGGGCAGCGTCCGCGACCAATCAGCACAGTAGTGTTTAACTTTTGCGGCAAGATCAGTGATTGGTCGCGGGCCAAGACCGCGACCAATCACCGATTTGGGCACAACATTTAAATAGCGTCCGCGACCAATCAGCACAGCGGTGTTTAAATGTGGCGCCAAGATCGGTGATTGGTCGCGGCCGATATTTAAATGTGGCGCCAAGATCGTGATTGGTTGCGGGCAGCGCCAGCGACCAATGAGCGATTTTTAACACAAATGTCCGGACCTTTGTAACACCATGCGGATACTGTGGGGATATCAACGGCTAGGGAGTCGAGGGAGAACCGGGGAGCGGCGCTGCGGGTCGGGATACTTCTGCTGCGAGCAGTCGCTCATGTCCCGGGTTCTCGCAGCGGAAGTATCCGCACAGGCAGCGCCGCTGACATCCATGCGCCTAGGGTGTGAAGGGAGGACCGGAGAGCGGCGCTGACATCCAATTGGTTGCGGCCGCTATTTAAATGTACCGCACAAATCGGTGATTGGTCGCGGTCTTGGCCCGCGACCAATCACTGATCTTGCCGCAAAAGTTAAACACTACTGTGCTGATTGGTCATGGACGCTGCCCGCGACCAATCACCGATTTGGGCGCCAAATTTAAATATCGGCCGCGACAAATCACCGATCTTGGCTCCACATTTAAACACCTCTGTGCTGATTGGTCGCGGACGCTATTTAAATGTGGCGCCAAAATCTGTGGTTGGTCACGGGCAGCGTCCGCGACCAATCAGCACAGCGGTGTTTAACTTTTGCGGTAAGATCAGTGATTGGTCAGGTCCGAAGACCGCGACCAATCATCGAATCATCTTGGTGAGGACCGGGGAGCGGCGCTGCCTGTGCGGGTACTTCCGCTGCGAGAACCCGGGACATGGGCGGGCGCTCGCAGCAGAAGTATCCCGACCCACAGCGCCGCTCCCCGGTCCTCCCTTCCGCATGGAGGTCAGCGACGCCGGCGGTCCTTCCGCTGCTACCGGCCGGGAGATGAGCGCGTCGCACCGCTCATCTCCTGGCTGCATCTCCGTCCCGCAGATGGGTCCGGCGGTCGAGGTCCTTCTGCTGGTACCGTCCGGGAGATGAGCGCCTCGCGCCGCTCATCTCCCGGATGCATCGCCGCTGAGCTCCGTTCCACAGATGAGCCGCTAACGGCCGCAAACTTTTTTCAGAAATCCCGCGGCGCTGATTGGCCGCTGCCGGACCAATGAGCGATGCGGGATTTCCAGGACAGACAGACAGACAGATAGACAGACAGACATACAGACAGACGGGATAAGACGATTATATATATATAGATTTTAAAAGGTATCCTCAGTCCAGGAGTACTGAAGTTAACTAGGGGGGAATGTGGCACCCCAGGAGTCCGGTTGCCACAGTGGCATTGCCTCCCTCACAAGAGGTGATGCCATGCCTGGAAGCAAGCAGGGGTCCCCTAATCAGGTTTTACTAATCATGCAACACTTTCCTGGCTCCAGACCAGTAAGGGGAGTTCCTCCCCTTAGCAACTGGGATCTGGGGGCAGGGTTAGTGAGACTTATTGTGAGGAGTTGAAGTCAGGACGTCGAGGAGAGAGGAGCTGGGGACTGGAGCTGCGCGGCAGCTCACCCCAGAAGAACCAGCACAGAAGAACTGGACACGGGAGTCCAAGGCTGTGGGGCACCGAAGGCCCAGCAGTAGAAACCAGAGGGCAGGAGACTGCAGGTCTCCTGGCCCCATCAGACGCCCAGAGTCTCAGCAGCACCGCAGGGTCCAGCACCGCCAAGTGGGAGTGACGCACCAGCAAGGCCCGAGCTCCCTGCCACATGGGTGAGCACGGAAACTTTGCACTCAGGGACGAGGGCCACCGTTCAGGCTGCCCGGACTTACACTTCTAGCCAGTACCCTAGTCCCAGCTTGTCTAATCACCACCAGTAAAGAGAAAACCGCCATTAAGTTGTGGACTGATTATTGCTGCGCCAACAACCCCTGCACTACAACGCCCAGCATAACCCATAGCATCTACACTGCCCTGGAGCTAAGCTCTACCTGTGGAGAGCCACACCATCCCTGCTGCAGTAAAATCAGCTCCAGAGGAGCTGCTCCACAGCGGCGGATCCCTTAGCCGCATACCACAGGTGGCATCACAAACTTTATACAATCACTATAAATCCCCTATCAATAACCCCTTTTTATTGACCACCCTGGGTCACGGACCGGGTCACCACCTCTGTGACATCCCCCAGCATTTACCGGCCCGGCACAGGGTACCCCACGGCCCAGGGGGCACGTCAGTTGGCAGTGGGACGGCCTGCTGTCACAAAACTCCTGGGTGTTGCACAGATGGATTCTCCCCAGTGGCCTCAATACATGCAGACACCTCCACCCAAGTCCACTAGATGGAGCCCTGTCAGGTATATATATACTGGGGGGTGGAGTTCAGGAAGTCAGTCAGTGGGAAGCAGTGAGTGTGCCACGATGCTGCAGCACCAGACAAGCTGAAGTCTGTGTGGCTGAAAGCCAGGCTAGGCCCAAGCTGCGGGCTAGTCTGGCTAGTGGAGAGCCTAGAGTGGGCTGGAAGACAAGGAGAGGAGAAGAGCCATGAGGGACAGAGGAACCACAGAGGGTTCGTCCCCTGATGCAAGCCGGGCACCGGGCCCGAGCCTATTGGGACCTTCATGCCCAGTAGGGAATCCAGCATACTGAGGAGGATTTCATATCCCTCGGTCCACCCGTGAATACCGCACATTTAGAGGACTAGGTACCACGAAGGCCCCGACGTCCAGAGATAGTGGTAACCAGTGGAAAAGCCCTCGCCGCCAAGCAAGACGGGTGAGAGAAACATCAAGGAAGCTAGACCTTGTTCCAGGCAGGTCAGAAGCTCCAGGGAGAGAGACAGGAAGATATGGAATGGAGACCTTACACCCGCTCACTGGGGAGCAAGTCCTGAAGTGCACACCACCTACAAGTACCCCGGACCATACCTGACTACCATCATCAGTAAAGGTACTGAAGCGAACCCCCGTGTGCGTGTCTGTTCTTCCTGTGACCCGGCTGGGTCCCCTCTCTCCTGCATCCCTTCACACCATCCCTGCCCCGGGGGCCCGCTCCACCTGTGGGGAGCAGAAACACCTCAGCTGCCATCCCAACGCCCCCGGAGGTCTGAAGCAGCGCTGGTAATCATTACCAGGTACCACAGGTGGCATCACGAACTATTTACTTTATTTTTATTTTCTATCCAAGTTCCAATCCCCTTTTTCAAGAGTGACCCCAGGGTACGGGCCCGGGAGCCGACAACCGCGACATCCTCACACCAGGTAAAGGGACGGGTACCGAGTCATCCCCATCCCCTGGGCGCGTCAGCAGCGTCACTAGACGGGGGAAAGCCCCGGCTCCATACTGTATGACTATGAGTATGTATAACCCATACATACCCTCCGGTCCTGGGTCAGAAACCGGCGAATCCCTGCGCTGGGAGATTCATGAGTCTGCAGTCACATAGAGTAACTGCAGACTTATCAGTTTGAACCGGACAACCCCTTAAGGACTCTGGGATTTTCCTTTCTTGCATTTTCCTTTTTTGCTCCCCTTGTTCCCAGAGCCATAGCGTTTTTTTTTTTTGTTCAATATGGCCGTGTGAGGGCTTATTTTTTGAGGGACGAGTTGTACTTTTGAACGACATTACTGGTTTTACCATATCGTGTACAGGAAAACGGGAAAAAAATTCCAAGTCTGGTGAAATTGCAAAAAAAGTGCAATACCAAAGATGTTTTTTTTTACCACGTTCACTGAATGCTAAAACTGACCTGCCATTCTTATTCTCCAGGTCATTACGAGTTCGTAGATACTAGTGTTGAGCGAACATGCTCGACACTGCTCGGTACTCGCCCGATCATCACGCTACTCGGGATGTTCGGCGAGCACCGAGCATTTCCGGGTTACTCGGGCGGGAGCTCGAGTCTCCGCCCTGCATGTTTGGCGCTCTTTAGAGAGCCAATGAACATGCAGGGATTGCCAGCCAGTCACTGTAATGCCGCAGCCATGTTGTTTGTGGGCATTACAGTGATTGGCTGGCCGCACAGCGTCACCTCGAGTATTTAAAACCGGGCGCCGCCATCTTGGACACAGTCGCTCCGGATCAGACAGTGTAGGGACAGCGCTGCTGATTTAGGGAGAGATATATCCTGCAAAATAGTTAGTGTAGGGTCTGTAAAGGCTGCCAGATCAAACAAACAGTCCTTCTGAGGACTAATATCCATCCCAGGTATATCAGGCAGGCAGGCAGGCTGTATAGGAGACGCAGTGGTTATACCAGCAAATGCTGCATTACAGTCCTGTGTGCTGCTCCTGTTGCTGAAATTGCTGGACTTAGCTCCAGGTCCCGGGGGCCAGGAAAAATCCTTTTTTTTATCTAAATCCTCCTTTTTTTTTCCTCCTTCACAATGTACAAATACCCATCTTATTAACCTTTTGGTGCCCCCCCCCAAAAAAAAAAAGTGTGCCTCTGATTTTTCAGACACAAATATATCTGTTGAAAATAGTCTGGTGTAGGCCCGAGAAATACAAGTGTGGTTTTGCAGTTCCACGGTACAAACCTCTGTATTATCCACTTTTGGGCCATTTGTATCTAAAAAAAAACAGCTTGAGTGTGTCGCTCACTGTTCAGCCGCAAATATATATATATTTTAAAAAGCCTGGTATACACCAGTAAATTATTACTGTGGTTTTGATGTTCCATGGTAAAACATCTCTATTATCCTGTTTTTGGCATTTTTTGCTGTATAAAAATAATAATAGTGTCTCCCTGATTTTTCAGACACAAATATATCTGTTGAAAATAGTCTAGTGTAGGCCAGAGAGACAGAAGTGTGCTTTTGCTGTTCCACGGTAAAAAAACTCTATTATCCTGCTTTTTGCATTTTTTGCTGTAAAAAAAAAAAAATAGTGTCTCCCTGATTTTTCAGACACAAATATATCTGTTGAAAATAGTCTGGTGTATGCCAGAGAGACAGAAGTGTGCTTTTGCTGTTCCACTGTAAAAAATCTCTATTATCCTGCTTTTTGCATTTTTTGCTGTAAAAAAAAAATATATATAGTGTCTCCCTGATTTTTCAGACACAAATATATCTGTTGAAAATAGTCTTGTGAAGGCCCGAGAAATACAAGTGTGGTTTTGCAGTTCCACAGTACAAACCTCTGTATTATCCACTTTTGGGCCATTTGTATCTAAAAAAAACAGTTTGAGTGTGTCGCTCACTGTTCAGCCGCAAATATATATATATTTTAAAAAGACTGGTATACACCAGTAAATTATTACTGTGGTTTTGATGTTCCACGGTAAAACATCTCTATTATCCTGTTTTTGGCATTTTTTGCTGTATAAAAATAATAATAGTGTCTCCCTATTTTTTCAGACACAAATATATCTGTTGAAAATAGTCTGGTGTAGGCCAGAGAGACAGAAGTGTGCTTTTGCTGTTCCATGGTAAAAAATCTCTATTATCCTGCTTTTTGCATTTTTTGCTGTAAAAAAAAAAAATAGTGTCTCCCTGATTTTTCAGACACAAATATATCTGTTGAAAATAGTCTGGTGTAGGCCCGAGAAATACAAGTGTGGATTTGCAGTTCCACGGTACAAACCTCTGTATTATCCACTTTTGGGCCATTTGTATCTAAATAAAACAGTTTGAGTGTGTCGCTCACTGTTCAGCCGCAAATATATATATATTTTAAAAAGCCTGGTATACACCAGTAAATTATAACTGTGGTTTTGCTGTTCCACGGTAAAAAAATCTCTATTATTCAGGTTTTGGTAGTTTTTTCCGTAAAGAAAAACAGTAGTGTCTCCTGACTGTTGTGACACAAAAATATATCTGTTGAAAATAGTCTTGTGTAGGCCCGACATCCCAGTGTGGTTTCGCAGTTCCACGGTTCAAATCGCTGTACTATCCAGTTTTGGGTCTTTGGTATCTAAAAAAAAAGCAGTTTGAGTGTGTCGCTCACTGTTCAGCCGCAAATATCTCTATTTAAAAAAGTGTGGTATACCCCAGTAAACAATAACTGTGGTTTTCCTCTTCCACGGTTCTAATCTACTCTATATTACCCTTTTTCCATTGATAGTGCAAGTGTAAGCTATTTTACTTCATTTACAATGGGCAAGGCGCGTGGCAAGGGACGTGGAAGTGGACGTTCTGGTGATGGCTCATGCAGAGGACAGGGCCGTGGCCAAGGTGAAAATGTGCCACAACCAACAGCCACATCTTCTCGCTCCCACTTCTTGACCGAATTACTAGGGAAGCAGAGAACAACACCAGTATTGAGAACTGATCAGTGTGAACAGGTTATTAATTGGATAGCAGACAATACTTCCAGTTACCTGGGCACCACCACCTCCGGTCTGTCTTCCACACGGTCAACTCTTAGTAGCCGTGAGTCTCGACCGCATACTCCTCCTCACCCTGATGCTCCTTCTTCCCACCATGCCGAGTGTCGTCAGACAGCAAGTGATCCCACACTTGGACACTCTGAAGAGCTGTTCACTGGTCCATTTCCATATTTGGGCCCCTCTGTCACGGGTGTGTTGCCACGAAGATCGTCACGAGTACACAGCCTGACTTCTCGCAGCTGACTTGTTGGTGCTTTGTGTTTTCTCGGCAGTGTAGGAGTTAATTCTCTCTCTCTCTGGGCTAGCTGAGGTCCAGCCTCGCCCAGCTGCAATCAATGCTTCTTTAGTGAGACTCCTTTATATTCCTGCAGGTCTGTTTGGGAGGTGTCGGTGAAAGCTTTTCATTCAGACTTACAGAGCGGATCGTGGTGTTTGGAGTTGCTGAGATAAGTGTATTTGGAAGTGTGTTTTCCCTTTCCTCGCTTTATCATTTATCTCCTTTCCCGTTGGTGTTCCCTCTGTTGTAGTTGTTTAGAAGTTGTATGCAAGGTGGTTTTGGTTTTTCCCTTGTACTGTCTCGTTCGTCTAAATACTGTGTGTGGGCATATTATTTCTGGTTCCCTATTGTTGTGATCGGGGTCCTTCTCAGGACTAGATTACTTAGGTGCAGGGATCCTCAGAAGGTAGGGGTTACGCTGGCGGCCTGGACCTCTGTACCTTTAACAGTACCTCCAGGATGAGGGATTAGTCAGGGCCCCAGCTTAGGGTCAGCTTAGGCCCCCTACCTCCAGTATTCTGTGACAGTGTGACATTTTCACCGACCATCTTAGTTTTTCTCCAGCTACCATGGATCCAGTAGCCGGTCTAGCTCGGCAGTTGCAGAGTTTGTCCATGGGGCTGGTGGACGTTAGGTCCAAGGTTTTGCATCCTCTGGAGCAAGCCGGACCAGAACCTAAAGTAGCTCTCCCTGACAGGTTCACTGGGGGGCGGGACAAGTTTTTTGTTTTCCGGGAGGCATGCAAATTGTACTTTCGGCTGCGGCCTCGGTCATCGGGCAGTGAAGAACAAAGGGTGGGAATTGTCATCTCGCTCCTACAAGGGGACCCACAATCTTGGGCGTTCTCTCTTCCCCCAAGCTCCCCGGTTCTCCAGTCAGTGGATAGGTTTTTCGCTGCTCTGGGACTCGTATATGATGACCCAGATCGGATCTCCCTTGCTGAGTCTAAGTTACGTAGGATTCAGCAGGGAGATCGTCCGGCGGAGGAATTCTGTTCGGAGTTCCGTAGGTGGGCCACGGACACCCAGTGGAATGACCCGGCTCTTAGGAGCCAGTTTTGTCATGGTTTATCCGACAAATTACAGGATGTGTTGGCACAGTATGACTCTCCCGCGTCACTGGAAGCCACTATGGCCCTTGCTATTCGCGTTGACAGACGGCTTCGGGAGAGGTGCGGGATAACTCTACCCCCTGTAATGTCTCCACCTCCTACAAGGTCCCCTCATATGGTGGTTCCCCTGGTCAGTCCGGAGGAGCCTATGCAATTAGGAGGGACATCATTTCGGGGAAGGGGACCGGTGGTGCGCCATAAGACAGGAAGGTGTTTTCTCTGCGGGAAAAAGGGACATTTTATTGGGGGGTGTCCATCCCGTCCCTTGCAGAGTAAAGAGTCGTCGAAAAAACTGTTGATCCCAGGTTGTGTGGTGGACGGCAATCTGGGAGTAGGTATTTCGTCCCTAGGTTCGTCTCAGTTTCTCGTACCGGCGGAGGTGGTGGTGGGTACGAGAACTGAGAGGATATCTGTTCTTCTGGATAGTGGGGCCGGGGCTAATCTGGTTGATGCTCGGTTTGCCCGGGTTCAAGGTATGCGATTGAGTGAGTTGGCTAAACCCATCCCCATATTCTCGATCGATGCCAGACCTCTCGGTCAGGGAAGTTTTTTGCAAGCTGTGCATGGCGTAAAACTTCAAGTGGGGGCAATACATAAAGAACTGTTGTCTTGCTACGTGTTGGAGGGTCTTCCCACTCCTATAGTGTTGGGCCTTCCTTGGTTAGCTAAGCATAACCCGGTTATTAATTGGCAAACCAGAGAGATAAGCCAATGGAGTAAATTCTGTAATAAAAACTGCATGAACACGGTCATCGGTGCGGTTACTCCTTGGGTCTTACCTCCATTTCTGGCGGACTTTGAGGATGTATTCTCGGAGAATGGGTGTCAGGAACTACCTCCTCATCGCGTGTATGACTGTTCTGTAAAACTGCTCCCTGAGGCCAAGTTACCTAAAGCTAGGTTGTATAACCTTTCTGGTCCTGAGAGGCAGGCCATGAAGGATTATATTTCTGAAAGTCTGGCTAAGGGGCATATTAGACCTTCATCTTCTCCGGTGGCCGCGGGGTTCTTCTTTGTTAAGAAGAAAGATGGAGGCCTACGCCCTTGCCTGGATTTCCGTGAACTTAATCGGATTACGGTCCGAGATCCGTATCCGCTCCCACTTATTCCCGATCTCTTTAATCAGATCGTGGGCGCCAAATGGTTTTCTAAGTTGGATCTCAGGGGGGCGTACAATCTGATTAGGATGAAGGAGGGGGATGAGTGGAAGACGGCTTTTAACACTCCGGAGGGGCATTATGAGAACCTTGTCATGCCATTCGGTCTGACTAATGCCCCGGCGGTGTTTCAACACTTTGTTAATGATATTTTTCGCCACCTGGTGGGACAGTTTGTTGTCATATATCTGGATGATATCTTAATTTACTCGCCGGATCTGGTGTCTCATCAGGAGCACGTTAGACAGGTGTTACAGATCTTGCGGGATAATAAACTGTATGCCAAGTGGGAAAAGTGTGTGTTCGCCGTACAGGAACTCCAGTTTTTAGGCTTCCTGGTTTCAGCGTCCGGTTTTCGTATGGACCCTGGGAAAGTGCGGGCAGTTCTTGAGTGGGATCGGCCGGAGAATCTTAAGGCACTACAACGTTTCCTGGGGTTTGCTAACTATTACCGGAAGTTCATTCGTAATTTCTCGTCCATGGTTAAGCCTCTCACAGACATGACTAAAAAGGGGACGGATTTTTCTAGGTGGTCTGACAAGGCTTGTCAAGCATTCTCCTCCTTGAAAAAATGTTTTGCCTCGGCACCCATACTCATTCAACCTGATGCGTCTCAGCCATTCTTTGTAGAGGTAGACGCTTCCGAGGTAGGGGTGGGAGCAGTATTGTCACAGGGTTCGTCCCCTGGTAAGTGGCATCCGTGCGCCTTTTTCTCTAAAAAATTGTCGTCCGCTGAGAGGAATTACGATGTCGGCAATAGGGAACTCTTGGCCATTAAGTTAGCTTTTGAGGAGTGGCGCCATTTTTTGGAGGGGGCAGTTCATCCGGTCACCGTCATCACCGATCACAAGAACCTGCTATATCTGGAGTCCGCTAAACGTCTGAATCCCAGACAAGCTAGGTGGTCATTGTTTTTTACCAGGTTTAATTTCGTCGTTACATATCGTCCTGGGTCTAAAAATGTAAAGGCGGATGCCTTATCTCGTAGTTTCCCTGGGGCCGGGAATACGGACGACCCGATTCCTATTCTTCAGGAGGGGGTGGTGGTTTCGGCAGTATGCTCTGAGCTGGAGGAGGAGATATTGGAGGCTCAGGGAGACGCCCCTGTTGGACCTCCGGGGAGACTGTTCGTTCCAGATCAGTTGCGACAAAAGGTGATCGAGGCACACCATAACTCAGTTTTTGCAGGACACCCGGGGAGTAAAGCAACTGTGGATCTCCTCTCGCGTCGGTTTTGGTGGCCTAACTTACATAAAGAGGTGGTAACTTTTGTCGCGTCCTGTGGGGTTTGTGCGCGCTCTAAGACCTCACATACCCGTCCGTCTGGGGCCCTCTTACCTTTGAAGATCCCGGAGCGTCCTTGGACTCATCTGTCTATGGACTTTATTACTGACCTCCCTCCGTCTTCGGGTAAAACGGTCATACTCGTTGTAGTGGACAGGTTCAGCAAGATGGCACATTTTATCGCTCTTCCGGCTCTCCCTAATGCTAAAACTCTTGCGCAGGTGTTCATTGGGGAGATTGTGAGGCTTCACGGGGTACCCTCCGAGGTGGTGTCTGATCGGGGGTCTCAGTTTGTGTCCAAGTTCTGGAAGGCGTTTTGTGCACGGCGGGGGATGCATTTGTCATTCTCGTCGGCTTTTCATCCTCAGACCAATGGTCAGACGGAACGTATGAACCAGAGCTTGGAGACATATCTTCGGTGTTTTGTGTCAGAGAACCAGGAGGACTGGGCTTCTTTCCTACCTCTGGCAGAGTTTGCTCTCAATAATAGGCGGAGCGAGTCCACTGGTAAGTCCCCGTTTTTTGGGGCATATGGTTTTCACCCCCAGTTTTGTACTTTCAGTAGGGGGGGCTCTTCGGGGGTTCCGGAGGAGGAACGATTTTCCTCATCTCTCGCTTCAGTATGGAGAGGGGTGCTGAAGAATCTGAATACTATGGGGAACCGATACAAACGTATGGCTGATAGGAGGAGAGTGTCTGGTCCGGACCTAAGTGTGAACGATCAGGTATGGTTGTCTACCAGGAATATTAAACTTAAGGTTCCCTCCTGGAAACTGGGTCCCAGGTTCATCGGGCCGTACAGAATCAGTTCTGTTATTAATCCGGTGGCATTCCGTCTTGACCTCCCCCCTACGTTTAAAATTCACAACGTGTTTCACAGATCATTGCTTAAGAGGTATGTGGCGCCGGTGGTACCGTCACCTTTACCTCCCCCTCCTGTGGTTGTCAATGGTAACTTGGAGTTCCAGGTATCGAGGGTCATTGATTCACGCTTTAATCGCCGGTCCCTTCAGTACTTGGTTCATTGGAAGGGGTATGGTCCTGAGGAGAGGATGTGGGTTCCTGCGTCGGATATTAACGCAGACCGATTAGTTCGGGCCTTCCACACGACTCACCCGGATAAACCTGGCCCTGAGGGTCCAGAGGCCCCTCGTAGAAGGGGGGGTACTGTCACGGGTGTGTTGCCACGAAGATCGTCACGAGTACACAGCCTGACTTCTCGCAGCTGACTTGTTGGTGCTTTGTGTTTTCTCGGCAGTGTAGGAGTTAATTCTCTCTCTCTCTGGGCTAGCTGAGGTCCAGCCTCGCCCAGCTGCAATCAATGCTTCTTTAGTGAGACTCCTTTATATTCCTGCAGGTCTGTTTGGGAGGTGTCGGTGAAAGCTTTTCATTCAGACTTACAGAGCGGATCGTGGTGTTTGGAGTTGCTGAGATAAGTGTATTTGGAAGTGTGTTTTCCCTTTCCTCGCTTTATCATTTATCTCCTTTCCCGTTGGTGTTCCCTCTGTTGTAGTTGTTTAGAAGTTGTATGCAAGGTGGTTTTGGTTTTTCCCTTGTACTGTCTCGTTCGTCTAAATACTGTGTGTGGGCATATTATTTCTGGTTCCCTATTGTTGTGATCGGGGTCCTTCTCAGGACTAGATTACTTAGGTGCAGGGATCCTCAGAAGGTAGGGGTTACGCTGGCGGCCTGGACCTCTGTACCTTTAACAGTACCTCCAGGATGAGGGATTAGTCAGGGCCCCAGCTTAGGGTCAGCTTAGGCCCCCTACCTCCAGTATTCTGTGACAGTGTGACACCCTCGCCTGATACGCTTGAAGTGGTGGAAGAGGAGATCCCATGTTGCGATGCCCAAATATTTGAACAGCCACGGCCACAGGAAGTCGACGTTGGCAATCTGTCACAAGAGGTGGACGATGACGAGACACAATTGCCAGGAAGTGAGGAGGAGGATCGTGGTGCGCAAGTGGAAGAGGAGGAGGTGGTGGATGATCTAGTAACTGACCCAACGTGGAAGGAGGACATGCAGAGTGAGGCCAGCAGCACACAGGGGGAGGGAGGCAGAGTACCCCAACAGACAGGAAGAAGCAGTGTGGTGGCCCGCAGACAGAAGGCAGGCAACCGTTCCCCGTAACACAAACACGAGGGACGTTGCCAGTACAAGCGGTAGGTCTTCCAGAGTCTGGAATTTTTTTAAAGACTCTGCTGATAACCCCAAAAAGGCCATATGTTCCACCTGCCATGCCAGCATCAGCAGGGGTGACAAAACTACCAGCCTGACCACCACCAGCATGATCAGGCACATGGCAGCAAAGCACCCGACTTTGTGAGGCGAAACCCAGGGTCCACGACCAGTGTCAGCGGGTGTCACCACTGCTTCTTCCACTGTTGTGCGTGCAATAGAACCCCCTGTTGTGTGTGCAAGGCAATCCCCTGTCCATACTGCATGCAAAGATGCCCCCTCCTCTCAGTCTTCACTTGTTATGGCAGTTTCTCAAGAAACAGCATCAACGTCCACGTCCCACCGCAGCGTTCAATTGTCCATATCCCAGACCTTTGAACGAAAGCAGAAATTCGCAGCTAGCGCCCCACAGGCCACAGTCCTAAATTCACACATTTCACCACTGCTTGCATTGGAAATGCGGCCTTTTAGGCTGGTGGAGACGGAATCCTTCCGCAATCTTATGGCGGTGGCCGTCCCTCGGTACTCGGTCCCCAGCCAACACTATTTTGCCCGGTGTGTCATCCCCGCACTACACAAGCACGTGTCCCAAAGCATCTGCCGTGCCCTCAACAACGCAGTTACTGGGAGAGTCCACCTGACAACGGACACGTGGACAAGTGCTTGTGGCCAGGGACGGTACATCTCTCTGACGGCACACTGGGTAAACATAGTGGAAGCCGGGACCCAGTCGGACCTTGGGACGGAACACATCCTCCCCACACCGAGGATTGCGGGCCCTATGTCAGTCAGAGTTGCCCCCACAGTGTACAGCTCCTGCGCATCCTCCTCCTCCTCCTCCTCATGTTCAGCCTCCATCTCAGATATCACCACATCAGTTACAAGCTGGAAGCATTGCAGTACTGTCTCCGCCAAGCGGCAACAGGCTGTGCTGAAACTCATAAGCTTAGGTGATAAACCTCACACTGCTTGTGAGTTGTGGACAGCTGTGAAAGAGCAGGCAGATCTGTGGCTGAGACCGCTGAACCTACATCCTGGCATGGTCGTGTGTGACAATGGCCGTAACCTGGTGGCGGCTCTGAGGCGAGGTGAGACCACACACGTACCATGCCTGGCTCATGTGCTTAACCTCGTCGTTCAACGGTTTCTTAAATCGTACCCCGAGTTGCCAGATCTGCTCGTGAAAGTACGCCGCCTGTCAGCTCATTTTCGCAAGTCGGCTACAGCTTCCGCCGCCCTTCCTGTGTTGCAGCAGCGTTTGCAGCTTCCGGCACACCGACTGGTGTGTGATGTCCCCACACGTTGGAACTCTACCCTCCACATGTTGCAAAGGATTTGTGAGCAGAAGAGAGCAGTTGTGGAGTACCAGCTGCAACAAGGCCATCGATATTCAGGTCAGATTCCACACATAAGACCTCAGGAGTGGACCTGGATGTCTGACATATGTACCATCCTGACAAACTTTGAGGAGGCCACCAAGATGGTGAGTGGCGATGACGCCATCATTAGTGTCAGCATCCCACTTGTCTGTCTTTTGCAACGCTCTCTGCAGAGAATTAAAGAGGAGGCATTGCAGCCAGAGTATGATGAGATGGATCAAGAAGCCGTAGCGGGCGATTACACACAGCCCAGCCTCATCTCATCCCAACGTGCATTGGGGGACAATGAGGGAGAGGAGGAGGAGGAGGAGGAGGAGGAGGAAGAACAGGAGCTGCTATCATGCGTTGTAGACGGTAGTACCTGTACAAGTGTCATACCGTCGGTTCAGCGTGGGTGGCCTGAGGACAGGGGGGAGGAGGAAGAGGAGGAGGAGAGCATGGTCAGTCGTCATCTTGGTGAGGACACGGAAATCTTGCCCGTTACCAGTCTGGCACGCATGGCTGACTTTATGTTACGCTGCCTTAACCGTGACCCTCGCGTTGTCAAAATGTTGGGTGACAGTCATTACTGGTTGGTGACACTTGTAGACCCCCGCTACAAGGAGAACTTTCACTCTCTTATTCCTGAGGTGGAGAGGTCTACAAAAATGGGGCAATACCAGAAGGCCCTTGCTGCAGAACTCTTAAAAAAATTCCCATCTGAACACGCTAGCGGCAGAGGTCACAGTTCGTTGCTCAACCAAGGCGTACAGGCGAGAGAGATGCAACTCCAATCCAGCAGAGGCAGGGGAACACTGTCAACGTTCTGGGACAGTTTTCTGACACCCGCCCAGCTTACAGGCCCTGAGGCGCGGGGTAATCTCACAAGGAGTGGAAAGTTTCAAAAGATGGTGAGGGAGTACCTTGCCGATCGTACCAGCGTCCTCCGTGATTCCTCTGTGCCTTTTAATTATTGGGTATCCAAGCTGGACACTTGGAATGAACTCGCTCTGTACGCCTTGGAGGTCCTGGCCTGCCCTGCCGCTAGCGTGTTATCGGAGCGTGTTTTTAGTGCCGCTGGGGGAATTATAACTGATAAGCGCACTCGCCTGTCAACTGACAATGCTGACAAGCTGACCCTTATCAAAATGAACAAGGGCTGGATTGGGCCAGACTTCTCATCACCACCAAATGACAGCAGAGTAACATAAAGTCAAATCCACTGTGTTATTTCGGGAGGTGTATTCACATGCACCGCTTCACACCCACACATGGGTATACGCTTCCTCATTTCAGCTGTTTAATCTTCTTCTCCTTATCCTCAGCCTCCACCACCACTATACCACCAGGGTGCCTAATTTTTGGCAGCTTTTGCTGGGAAAGCATAAGCAAATACCATGGGACACCCACTCCCCAATAATGGGACTTATGTTTGTAATATGCTGTACTGCATGGCTCTTGTAAGGGGCATTGCAAGTTGCTCCGTCCTAATTTTTGGCAGCTTTTGCTGGGAAAGCATATGCAAATACTATGTGAGACCCACTCCCCAATAATGGGACTTATGTTTGTAATATGCTGTACTGCATGGCTCTTGTAAGGGGCATTGCAAGTTGCTCCGTCCTAATTTTTGGCAGCTTTTGCTGGGAAAGCATAAGCAAATACTATGGGAGACCCACTCCCCAATAATGGGACTTATGTTTGTAATATGCTGTACTGCATGTGACGCGCCCCCTGGGCCGTGTGTACACGTGTGTGGGATACCCGGTGCCGGGTCTCTGGGGTCTGTAGTTTCCGTGGCGGTGACCTGGTCCCGTGGCTCAGGCTGGTCAAACCAGTGGCAAACTTTCTTAGGTTTTGAGCATAATTGTCCGACTGCGCCACCCGTGGATTGCGGTCAGGGAGTACCACCGCTGCGAGGCAGACCGCTGAGGCTGGTGTTGTGTGCGCAGCATAAAATGGGTTAACTCCCCTCGGGAGGAGTATAGCTTCAGGACACTGAGTGTGGATGATGGGGGTGATGGTGCACGAGCGCAGCAGGAATGACTCAGAGTCTTTGCAGTGCAGTTCAGGGTCTTTACTGATGATTATAAGGTAGACCCTCCCGGGAGTACTGGCTAGCATAAGAGGCCTGGTCAGTCTGTGAGCAAGCAGGAGTTCCCCTGGCCAGGTGGAGTTGTAGGCCTCCCCGTCTGTCTGCACTCTTCCTGGCTACCTTGCTGTAAGCGGGTAGAAGTAGCCCACGTCCCTGAGTGTACCTTGTAGTGCTCACCCGTATGGCTGGTTGTAGCATCGGCGTCTCTGCCCCGTTCTAGGCAGAGACGCCGTCCCTCTCACCTCCCCGCTCCTGGCGTGGCGTCCTCCAGCGCTGCTCTCCCCGCTGCTTCCGGCGCGCGCTCCTTCCCCGGCAGTGTGCTTAGGGCGCGCGCGCTCCCCCTCTCTTAAAGGGACCGCGCGCGCCGTCCTAAGGAGTCCCCGGCCAATTGCCGGAGGACCTCCCATATAAAGGGCACCTCCTCCAAAATGGAGGTGCCCGAGCAATGTTGTTTGCACCTGTGTCTCACCTGTGCTTCAGCCCTCAGGTCCCGTTGCCAGTTACCTGCCAGATTCCTGCCAGCTTGCTGCCTTTGTCCTGCCTGATATCCAGTCACCTGCCTGCTAGCCTGAGGTCCGACGGTCTGCCTTCCAACTCCTGTCAGTCTGTCTATGGACCAGCTTGCCCGCTCACCTGGGAGCGCACACCTGTTACCTGCCTGCTAGCCTACCTGGAGGCTCCGCCGTCACGTGCTGTGACCATCTGCCTTTTCAGAGACTCCTGCCCGCTCACCTGGGAGCGCACACCTGTTACCTGCCTGCTAGCCTACCTGGAGGCTCCGCCGTCACGTGCTGTGACCATCTGCCTTTCCAGAGACTCCTGCCCGCTCACCTGGGAGCGCCCACCTGTTACCTGCCTGCTAGCCTACCTGGAGGCTTCGCCGTCACGTGCTGTGACCACCTACCATTCCAGAGACTCTCGCTTGCTCACCTGGGAGCACACATCTACCATCTGCCTGCTAGCCTACCCAGAGGCTCTGCCATCACAGGTCGTACCTACCCTTTACCCAGAGACTGCCCCGGTCACTTGCCGTAACTCCCTGCCCGTTCATCCAGAGACTGCCCCGGTCACTTGCCGTAACTCCAGCCCGTCCACTCAGAGACTGTCCCGGTCACCTGCTGTGACTGCCTGCCCGTCATCCCTGATTGCCACCCGCTCCCTTACAAGGACCGCCCCCTTGTATAGTAGCTCAGAGGTTCCGCCTCCCAGACACGTTACAGTTTGCTCGGGCCATGGAACCCGGTGGCACCCAAGCTCCCTCGCTCTCGGACCTGTGTCATGAACTGTCCCGCCAGAGGTCCCAACAGGAGTCCATCCTGGGTCACCTGCGGAATGTCAATTCTCGCCTGGACACTCTGACTGCTCCGCCAGCAACCTCCGCCAGCGCCATGATTCGCAATCCGACAGCTCCGCTGTCCACCAACACTATGGTATCCTACCCCGGACCCCGGCTTTCTGCACCTCCTCGCTTCGGAGGTGACTCCGCTCAGGCTCGGGGCTTCATAAATCAGTGCACCCTGCACTTTGAACTCCTGTCCCACCAGTTTAACTCCGACCGGGACAAAATTGCCTTCATCATGTCCCATCTCACCGGAGAGGCTCTGGCCTGGCTAAATCCTCTATGGGAGAGAGGAGATCCCCTGGTGTCCAACTTGCCTGCCTTTCTCACGGCCTTCCGGAAAGTCTTCGACGAACCCGGACGGAAGACCTCATCCGCATCGTCACTGCTACGCCTCCGTCAGGGAAGCCTCACCGTGGGCCAATATGCCATACGGTTCCGTACCCTTGCCTCGGAGCTGGCCTGGGATAATGACGCTCTGGTTTCAGTCTTCTGGGAGGGTCTGTCCGGCCGTATTAAAGATGAACTTGCCGGTCGGGACATTCCTACCACCCTCGATGACCTGATAGCTCTTGCCACCCGGATTGACCTGCGGTTCCAGGAGCGTGCCAAAGAGGTCACCCGTGAGAGGAGGTTTCCACGCCTAGCTCCTACTTTTCAGCAACCCGTCACTCCCTCCGTCTCTCCTGAGCCTATGCAGGTCGACCAGACCAAGATGGTCGGTTCTCGCCAAGAATCTCGCCGAGCCGAGGGAAGCTGTTTCTATTGTGGCAGTAAGAAGCACTTCATCCGTTCCTGCCCGGAAAAGCCGGGAAACGCCAGTGTCTAGGACCACTCGGAGAGGTCGTCCTAGACCAAAGTAAGTCCTCTCCGTCTCTGACCTTACCGGTCTCTATTGCTTGGGGAGAAAACCGTCTCTTCGAACTCGCCCATCTGGATTCTGGAGCTGCTGGAAACCTCATCGCCCAGTCTCTGGTAGAGAGATACCATATTCCCACCAAGTCCCTGGCGGAGCCATTGTCAGTTGCTTCCGTGGATGGAAGACTTCTCTCGGAGACCATCCTGCTCGTCACCGAACCTATAACCCTACAGGTGGGAATGCTGCACTCTGAGGAGATCTCATTCCATGTGCTGTCCGGACTTTCTCACTCCTTGTTGCTAGGTCTACCTTGGCTCCAGACACATGAACCCGTATTAGAACTGGCGGTCCGGTGAAGTACTCCGATGGGGTCCTGACTGCCATAGGACCTGCCTGGTTCCGGTCCGTCCACTTCGCCCTCAGCCTACTCCAGCTAATTTACCTGGTCTCCCGGCTCCCTACTGGCCCTATGCGGACGTCTTCGGTAAGAAGGAAGCTGAGACGTTGCCGCCCCATAGGCCATACGATTGCCCGATCGACCTGGTACCTGGCACCACTCCTCCCCGTGGGCGTATCTACCCGTTATCTGCAGCCGAGACCCGAGCCATGTCTGAGTACATTGAAGAGAATCTGGCTAGGGGATTTATCCGAAAATCTACCTCCCCGGCTGGAGCCGGATTCTTCTTTGTCAAAAAGAAAGACGGCTCGCTACGTCCCTGTATTGACTACAGAGGACTCAATCTCATTACGGTAAAAAACAAATATCCCCTGCCACTCATCTCCGAATTGTTTGACCGGCTCAAGGGCGCCAGGATCTTCTCCAAGCTGGATCTTCGAGGAGCGTATAATCTGGTCCGTATCCGTCAAGGAGACGAGTGGAAGACGGCATTCAATACCCGGGACGGTCACTACGAGTACCTTGTGATGCCCTTCGGTCTCTGTAATGCTCCCGCGGTCTTTCAGGAACTAGTCAATGACATCTTCCGTGACCTCCTGTACTCCTGCGTAGTGGTATACCTGGACGATATCTTGGTCTTCTCTCCGGATCTCCCCACACACCGGAGGGATGTTCGTCAGGTCCTGCTTAGGCTTCGGCAGAACCACCTTTACGCCAAATACGAGAAGTGCCTCTTCGATCAGACCTCCCTTCCGTTCTTGGGCTATGTCATCTCCCAAACAGGTCTGCAAATGGATCCCGAGAAGCTCTCTTCCGTTCTAAAATGGCCTCGTCCTGAAGGTTTGAAGGCGATACAGCGATTCCTGGGCTTCGCTAATTATTATCGTCTTTTCATCCCACACTTCTCGTCTCGGACTGCTCCCATATCTGCACTTACCCGTAAGGGGGCTAACCCCAGGATATGGTCGCCTGAAGCCGAGGAGGCCTTCCTTTCCCTAAAGAAAGCCTTCGCCTCTGCTCCCGTCCTGCACCGTCCGGACTGTAATAAACAATTCTACCTGAAGGTTGATGCTTCCTCCTCCGGAGCCGGAGCGGTGCTCACCCAGAAGTCTTCTACCGGGAGAATGGTAACGTGCGGCTTCTTCTCCAAAATCTTCTCCTCGTCGGAGCGCAACTACTCCATTGGAGACCGGGAATTGCTAGCCATCAAATTGGCACTAGGAGAGTGGCGCTATCTGCTTGAAGGGGCTCTCTACCCGGTAATTATCTACACGGATCACAAAAACCTGGCATATCTCCAAAATGCCCAGAGGCTCAATCCTCGCCAGGCCCGGTGGTCGTTGTTTTTTTGCCCGCTTCAACTTCACTCTTCATTTCCGTCCGGCGGACAAGAACGTTAAAGCTGATGCCTTGTATCGGTCTTTCCTGTCCTCCGATCAAGAGGAAGAACCTACGCACATCATCGACTCCTCCAAGGTGATGAATGTGGCTCCCTTGGATCTAACTCGTCTTCCACCCGGTAAGACGTTCATAGCTGTGCCAGATCGGGAGAGGGTTCTTCGCTGGGGACATTCTTCTAAACTAGCTGGCCAATGCTGGCCAAAAAAAGACCTTTCAACTTATTGCCCGGCATTACTGGTGGCCTACCCTACGTAAGGACGTGGTAGACTTCGTCGCGGCCTGTTCATCCTGTGCTCGTAACAAAGTTCCCCGACATCTACCTGCCGGCCATCTCCTGCCCCTTCCCGTATCTGCTGCTCCTTGGCAACACATCGCTATGGACTTTATCACCGACCTTCCAGTTTCTGCCGGTTGTACCGTCATTTGGGTTGTCGCTGACCGTTTTTCTAAGATGGCCCACTTCATTCCCCTGCCTGGTCTTCCGTCTGCACCCGAGTTGGCTAAAGACTTTATCCGCCACATCTTCCGTCTCCATGGTCTGCCCCTCCACATCGTGTCGGATCGTGGGGTTCAGTTCACCTCTCGTTTCTGGAGAGCCACTTGTAAGCTGCTGGACATTACCCTGGATTTCTCCTCCGCTTACCACCCTCAGTCCAATGGTCAAGTGGAGCGGATCAATCAGATCTTGTCCAGCTACCTCCGGCACTTCGTGGATGCTCACCACTCGGACTGGGTGGATCTTCTACCGTGGGCCGAGTTCTCTTATAACAACCATGAGAGCGAGTCCTCTTCCAAATCCCCGTTCTTTATAGTTGGTGGCCAACATCCCCGGATTCCACTTCCTGTCTCCGTTTCTGTGGACAACCCTGCTGCGGAGTCTCTTGTCAGCGAATTTTCTACTATTTGGGAGAGCACCAGGTCCGCTCTTCTTCTCTCCTCTGAGCAGATGAAGAGATATGCTGATAAGAGACGTCTGGATCCGCCCCAATTCCGTCCGGGAGACAAGGTTTGGCTCTCATCCAAACATGTGCGGCTCAAAATACCCTCCTACAAGTTGGGTCCTCGATTCATCGGCCCCTTCGAAGTCCTCAGGCAAATTAACCCTGTGGCCTACAAATTAAAACTCCCGGCCACCCTACGGATCCCCAACTCCTTCCACGTATCTCTCCTCAAACCCGTTGTCTTTAACTCTTTTTCCAAAAATCCAGGTGCCCCTCCTGCTCCGGTTTCCCCTGATGACATCTTTGAGGTAGAGAGTATTCTGGCCTCCAAGAGGGTAAGAGGAAAAACCTTTTTTCTGGTAGATTGGAAGGGGTTTGGTCCTGAGGAGAGAACTTGGGAACCCAGGGAGAACATCAACGCCCCGATTCTCCTTGAAAAATTTCTTTCTGGCCTAAAAAAGAGGGGGCCTAAAGGGGGGGGTACTGTAGCATCGGCGTCTCTGCCCCGTTCTAGGCAGAGACGCCGTCCCTCTCACTTCCCCGCTCCTGGTGCGGCGTCCTCCAGCGCTGCTCTCCCCGCTGCTTCCGGCGCGCGCTCCTTCCCCGGCAGTGTGCTTAGGGCGCGCGCGCGCGCGCGCTCCCCCTCTCTTAAAGGGACCGCTCGCGCCGTCCTAAGGAGTCCCCGGCCAATTGCCGGAGGACCTCCCATATAAAGGGCACCTCCTCCAAAATGGAGGTGCCCGAGCAATGTTGTTTGCACCTGTGTCTCACCTGTGCTTCAGCCCTCAGGTCCCGTTGCCAGTTACCTGCCAGTTACCTGCCAGATTCCTGCCAGCTTGCTGCCTTTGTCCTGCCTGATATCCAGTCACCTGCCTGCTAGCCTGAGGTCCGACGGTCTGCCTTCCAACTCCTGTCAGTCTGTCTATGGACCAGCTTGCCCGCTCACCTGGGAGCGCACACCTGTTACCTGCCTGCTAGCCTACCTGGAGGCTCCGCCGTCACGTGCTGTGACCATCTGCCTTTTCAGAGACTCCTGCCCGCTCACCTGGGAGCGCACACCTGTTACCTGCCTGCTAGCCTACCTGGAGGCTCCGCCGTCACGTGCTGTGACCATCTGCCTTTCCAGAGACTCCTGCCCGCTCACCTGGGAGCGCCCACCTGTTACCTGCCTGCTAGCCTACCTGGAGGCTTCGCCGTCACGTGCTGTGACCACCTACCATTCCAGAGACTCTCGCTTGCTCACCTGGGAGCACACATCTACCATCTGCCTGCTAGCCTACCCGGAGGCTCTGCCATCACAGGTCGTAGCTACCCTTTACCCAGAGACTGCCCCGGTCACTTGCCGTAACTCCCTGCCCATTCATCCAGAGACTGCCCCGGTCACTTGCCGTAACTCCAGCCCGTCCACTCAGAGACTGTCCCGGTCACCTGCTGTGACTGCCTGCCCGTCATCCCTGATTGCCACCCGCTCCCTTACAAGGACCGCCCCCTTGTATAGTAGCTCAGAGGTTCCGCCTCCCAGACCCGTTACACTGGTGACTTGGGGCCTTCTGTTAGCCTCAGCTCCACGACGGCGGTGCTGGTCCCTTGCTTGTGACTGAGCCTCCGGGCTTCTATGGCCAGAGGACCTGAAATCCCCTGCTGGCTGGTTTCTGCTGCTGGATATATAAGTCCTCACAGCTTCGGACTCCTGTGTCCGGTTCCTATTGTCTTCTGCCAGGGCGAGCTCTGCTCAGCTTCCAGACCCTCGTTTTTAGCTCCTAGCTCCTACAGAGCTCCTTGCTGTTACTTTCCCTTGCTCTCACTCTGACTCTGACTGTTCTCTGTTCTCTGACTCACTCAACCCCACCCCAGATCCAGTTTATAAGGGCAGAATTCTCCCCTCCCAGGACTGGGGCAGGAGGATGTTGCATGTTTAAGGGATCCTGACCAGGAAACCTCCCACTTGCTCTCCGACGTAATCTCTATTACTGTGGTGACCAGACCCCTGGGGTGCCACACATGGCTCTTGTAAGGGGCATTGCAGTACCTCATAATTTTTGGAAAGCATTCCATTCACTGCTTACGCCAACAGTGCACAGGAGACCCAGTTGCTATAAATGGAAAAAAAGGTTTAGTTAACGCCCTCTGACCTCCATGTCATTTCCAAGGGGCATTGGAGTGCCTCAAAATTTTTGGTAGGCATTGCACTCACTGTATGCCCTATAACTGTGTAGCCGAACCGCTCCTTTTGTTACAGAAACATATCCTACAAGACATATCTGGTTGACTGGCCTGATATTGATGTGAATGGTCCCTGTTCCTCCTGCTCTTTCTCCTTTGCCACTACCTCATCCATCATTTATCTCCTGAAGCTTTGTTTTAACGGGAGTCATAGAACTTGGATAGTAGCAGGAAAACATCCAGCAATCCTCGGAGGAGGTAGGATATGCGCCAAAACGCTGACCTCCTCAGGCCTAGCCGCTACTACATACATGCGCTTGCATTACAACAAAACGAAGCAGATGCTAACTTCTATCATTCTCATCATGCTCCTCACCTTGGCACTCTCAACTCCCCTGATGGAGAAGCCAGGGCCCACCGGAGGAGTCTGATAGTCCGGTGGGCTCGGCCAATGCTGCCCTAAAGCAGGCCAGGCTAAGAAAAGTGTGGGAAAGGTTACCGGTACAAATAGGGGTGGCTGGGGACCGAGTATGGACACCTGGCCACCCCCTGGAGGCTGGGGAGCAAGCGGGGACACCCGGCCACCAGGCGGCTGGGGACTGAGTATGGATACCAGGCCGCCGACACAGCCATGGCGTGGTGGCCAGATTCCGCCTCCACATGCCTAAAAGGCCCAATTTAAAGTGCAAGCAAGCAAGCAGTATGGTATTGCAGCCTGGGGGTGGGTGGGTGGCAGGCTGCATACTTGCGCTTGCATTGCAAGGAATGGGAGAGGTACAACTGAACACTGCCCTGGGACAAGGACTTCAATGGGGATAGTTGCAAGTCTGCAACGACAGGTGCAAGGTGGGAGGCATCTTCACATGTACCATGAACAGGGGTTTGGCATGCACACACTACAGCGGAATAGGCTCTCCTTCCTGCTAAATGCACTGGGGAGGGCACAGGTAATGTTTTGGTATACGCGCTTAATCTTATGTATAAGGCACACCAGGACAAATAGGGGCGGCTGGGGACTGAGTATGGATATGACTCGCCCCCTGGGCCGTGGGGCACTCGGATCCGGGCAATAGGGGGAACGATGGGAGTAGTAGTGGCAACCCGGTTCCGCGGCTCAGGGTGGTCAGGCCAGTGGTAGTCCGTTATGTGTTATTAATTATGTTCGACTACGCCACCCGTGGATTTGCGGTTATTAGGAACCGCCGCTGCATGCAGACCGCTGGGGCTGATGAGGTGTGCAGCTAGGGTAGTGTGACTCCCCACGGGAAGAGTGCGGCCCCAGGGCAGTATAGTGGATGGTGGGAGTGATGGTAGTGAGAGTTCCAGTGCCGGTAGTGCTGGAGGAGCAAGGAGCACACAGACAACAGGTTGCAGTCCAGGGTCTTTACTGAAACAGGTAAACTGACCCATAAACAGTCCCGGCTAGGAGGGGACCTGGATGTCTGAGAGCAACGGGGAAATTGGCCCTGGTCAGGGTGAGGGTGTAGGCCTACCGTGCTTTCTGCACTCCTTCTGGCTATCTCCTCCTGATAGGGTAACAGCCCACGTTTCCGAGCTTTCCGTGTTTTCTCGCCTGTATGGCCTGCGACGTGGGTTCCTTTCTGCTCCCAGCCTTGTACGGCTTTACTGGTCCCTTCGGTTGTGGCAGGGCCTCCAGGCTTCTTAGGCCAAGGAATGTACAGTCCCTTGCGGACTGGTTCTCTGCTGGGGGATGTGGAATCCTTCCAGCCTCAGACACCAAAGTCTGGTAAAATTAAGTATTTTCTCTGCCAAGACAGGCTCTCTTCGCCTCTTGTCTCTGGCTTGTGGCTCTCCTCCTGCCACACTTCCTCTTAGGTGCAGTGCAACTGTCTGTCCCTGCTCTGCTGAGACACGTCTCAGTCCTGAGACAGGTCATCTGGGTTCTCTCTAACCCTGCCCCCAGTACCAGCTTTTATAGGGGCAGCCTGCTCCCCCTACTGGCCTGAGACAGGAGGCATTGCATGCTAATGTTCCCCTGACCAGAGAACCTCCCCCCTGCTCTCAGACACAGCTTTAATTACACTTGTGGCATCCAGGCCAGGGTGACACATTCCCCCCTAGTGAAATTTAGTACTCCGGGACTAAACAATAAACAAGGATAATATACATGACTATAAAACATTAATAGACAAACGACGCACAGATTGAGTTCTTAAGGTCACAGTGTGGCCTGTGACCGGGTGTCATATCACCAACACAACGGGGAGCCTTAACCAGGTGGGGGTCTGTCCTACCCCAAGTCCTTCACAGTCTTAGTTCATTCCTTGGTTAGGCTCCGAACGCAGTCTATACAAGGTCCCGGTTATAAAAAGTCCATAACCTGTGAGTCCTTACGGTAGCTGCAAGAAACTGAAACACAGAATTACCAAACATGCATGTAACTTTGCAAACAATTCAACATTTGGCAACAGGGTTATTTACAATCTTAGCGCGCTCTATATTCTCCAGCGAGCGGGTATCTGCCCCTTTGTGCTCCTGGTTGACCTCCTTAACCCACTGTCTGGTGGTGGACCAACCTGGCCTTCCCCACTAGCGTTAGGAGTACAGGTACCAGCTGGGTGTACAGGTAGGGCAGGCAGCTGTCTGCGGGTCCTTTGGCTTACCGCAGGCATGGCAGGCTCACTGTCAGCAGAGGGTTGACTCTCCTGGGCTGCTGGAACAGGCTCTTCTGCCTCTGGAACCGCTTGCTCCTCTTCACCTTCCGGCTCTGGTGTTGGTTGTTGCTGTGCCGGTTGCAGGAAATGCAGGACGGGTACCACTATGGCATCATTTATGCGAGTCCAGGACTGAGGGAACTCTCCGAGAACGGTGCTGATCATTTCTTCCTTGTCCTCTGCGGGTTCAAGGTCACTCTGATCTTCTTCTGCACTACGGAGTTGCTCGGGGCACCTTTTGAGGTGGTCTTTGGAGACGACACTAGTGGTTTCTCCTCCGTCCTTGGTGATTACGCACACCTTTAGGTTGTTGTGGTCAGACTGCAGTACGGTGTAGGGTTCCCTTTCCCACTGGTCATCCAACTTATGTAGCCTTCTCTTCCGCTTTAGGACTTGCTCACCAGGTTCTAGGGGACCAGCAGGGGCTTGTTGGTTGAAGAGTTTTTCTTGCCTCTCTCTCACCTGGGCCAGGCTCTTCTCCACACTCTCCTGTACCTTCTTGTACTGCAGTTGCCTTTCCGTATCCCAGTCCACATCCGGGGAGGTGTCCTCAGGTATTAGGACTCCCATCTCCAGGTCTACGGGCAGCTTACCTGGTCTAGCTCGCATCAGGTAAGCCGGGGTGCAGTTTGTAGCATTAACCGGGATATTGTTGTATAGGTCTATCAGGTCCGGCAGTTTTTCTGGCCACAGGCTGCGTTCCTCCAGGGGCAACGTCTTCAGGAGATCGATAACTATATTGTTCATCTTCTCACACATCCCGTTGGTTTGGGGGTGGTAAGGCGTTGTACGAATCTTCTTACAGCCATAGAGGTTGCAGAACTCCTGGAAGATTTCAGCCTCGAACGCTGGACCTTGGTCTGTCAGGACCTGTTCCGGATACCCATGTGGACGGCAGAAATATTGCTGGAAGGCTCTGGCCGCTGTTTGGGCTGTCAAGCCCTTTACCGGGACCACCACTAGAAAACGGGAATAGTGGTCCACGATTGTCAGGGCATAGATGTATCCAGACCGGCTTGGAGCCAATTTGACGTGGTCCAGAGCTACCAGCTCAAGAGGCTGCGTGGTGACGATGGGCCTCAAGGGTGTCTTCTGGCTGGTGCGGTCCTTCCTCCTCAGGTGACAAGGGCCACAGTCTCTGCACCACTTTTCTACTGCTCCTCTCATGCTGACCCAAAAGAACCTTCCTCTTAGTAGGAACTCCAGTTTCTTCCAACCGAAGTGTCCCGCTCTGTCATGGTAAGCCCCCAGGACCATAGCTGCATCCCGCCTTGGGACCACGACTTGCCAGGTCAGCTCGTGCGTCCGGTGGTTGACAATCCTTCTGCACAACTTGCCTTCATAGAGGAACAGCTTGCTCTTCTCCTTCCATAGCTGCTTGGCTTCCTCTGGGGCATCTGGATCTAGGCGGGCGTCTTCCCGGGTCAGCAGATCTTTCACCAGGCGGACTGCAGGGTCACTATCTTGGGTCTCGGCCCAGCTGTGGTGAGGTAGGGGATTCATCATCACAGTTGTTAGATCTTCCTCCTTCACGCGGAGAGAGTGTTGAGCGGCTCCATACCGGTGAAACGCGGGGAGTTCTACCTCCTTCAGCTCTTCTGGGTCTTCGTCACCTTCAGGTAAGTGAGGCATTCTTGATAGGGCGTCCGCGTTGGCGTTGGTTTTGCCTGCCCGGTACTTGATCACGAAGTCATAGTTGGAGAGACTGGCCATCCACCGCTGTTCCAGGGCACCCAGTCTTGCATTGTCCAGGTGTGTCAACGGGTTGTTGTCCGTGTACACGGTGAACTTTGCGGAGGCCAGGTAATGCTTGAAGCGTTCCGTCACGGCCCACACCACCGCCAAGAATTCTAGCTTGAAGGAGCTGTAATGCTCCGGGTTCCTCTCGGTGGGCCTCAGCTTCCGGCTGGCGTATGCGATCACCCGTTCTCTGCCCTGTTGGTTTTGGGACAGTACGGCTCCCAGTCCCACATTACTGGCATCTGTGTGGAGAATGAAAGGCTGGCCGTAATCAGGGTAGGCCAGGATCTCATCCCCCGTGAGGGCCATCTTCAGCTGGCGGAAGGACTCCTCTTCCGGTTTATCCCACTTGAAGGGTGGCTTTTGACTCCTGGACTTAGACTGTCCGATTAGGAGGTCCTGCATAGGAGCTGCCATCTTAGTGAACCCGGGGATGAACCTTCGGTAGTAGCCTACCAACCCGAGAAACTGTCTCACCTCTTTGATGTTCGAGGGGCTTGGCCAGCTCTTGATTGCCGTGACCTTGTCAGGGTCGGGGGCCACTCCTTCCGCGCTTACCACGTGCCCTAGGTACTGGACCTTTGGTTTCAGCAGGTGACACTTCAATGGTTTCACCTTCAGGCCATAGCCTGCCAGGGCTTCGAACACCTCGGCCAGGTGCTTTAGATGGTCCTCGTAGGTCTTCGAATAGACGATCACGTCGTCCAGGTAAAGGAGGACCGTCTCGAAGTTTCAGTGCCCTAGACAGCATTCCATCATCCGCTGGAAGGTCCCTGGTGCGTTGCAGAGCCCGAAAGGCATACAGTTGAATTCTCTCAGTCCCATCGGGGTGGTGAAGGCGGTCTTCTCCTTGTCAGCCTCTGCCACAGGAACCTGCCAGTACCCGCTAGTAAGGTCCAAAGTAGAAAAGAAGTTAGCAGATTTTAGTGCGGCTAAAGACTCCTCTATTCTAGGCAGCGGATATGCGTCTTTGTGGGTGATATGGTTGATTTGTCTATAGCCCACGCACATTCTCATGGTGCCGTCTTTCTTTTTCACCAGAACCAAGGGGGCTGCCCAGGGGCTACAGCTATCTCTAATGACCCCAGCTTCTTTCATCTCTCTTAGCATGCCCTTTGCGTTCTGGTAGTGTGCAGGGGGTACAGGCCTGTGTCTCTCTTTTATTGGTGGGTGGCTCCCTGTGGGGATGTGGTGTTTTATCCCCTTTACTCTGCCGAAGTCTAGCGGGTGCTTACTAAAGACTCTCTCGTACTCCTGTACCACCCGGTAGACTCCTTGTTTTTGGTGCAGGGGAGTGGAGTCAGCACCCACATGGAGTTTCTGGCACCAGTCCTCCTTTTGTTTCTGGGAGCCATTACCCTCCGCCTGTGGAGATGGAGGCAAGGGGTCCACGGCCCTGATAGCTTGGTGTTCGACAACAAACAGTTTGGCGAGTGTAGCGTACCTGGGTAAGTGTACTTCCCTCTCCCCAATGTTGAGGATGCGGACGGGCACCCTCCCATGACGGACATCAACCACCCCCCGGGCTGTCAAAATGGTGGGCCTGCTGTCTGAGTACACGGGTTCTACCATGGCTTGGTAGTCTCTACCTATCAACCTGATTGCAGTCCGACACCAGATCATCATTTCACTTTTGGGAGGCATGGAAATGGGGAATGGGTCACTCAGTCTTACGCTACCGATCTCACCACCAGACAGTTCTACCTGCTGCCGTCTCATCAGGGCTTTTATCTCCTTGTTGAGGACCCTCTGTTGGCTGGAACTAGCATTCACCGCCACCTGTTGTAAGATTACAATTACCTCTGAAAGACAATTTTCAATAACGTTAGTACCCACAGTTATTTTAGGGTGACTTTCACGACGGTCAATGTCCACAATAATCACTCCCTGTGCCGGCAGTTCAACTTTACCAATTTTAATGGTCATCTCTTTGAACCCCATCTGCGGCACGGGTAAGCCATTACTGGCGATGATGCTCAAGTTACTGTCTGGATACCGTGTGATATCAGCATCAGTCCAATACTGCTTAAAAAGTACATAAGGGATAGTGGTTACTTGTGACCCAGTATCCAGCAAGGCGCTCATGGGGATACCGTCCAGCACCACGGGTAAAACCGGGCGCCCCCCAACGTACTTATCACGCCAATTATAAGGACCTGGTGATCTTATGCCTGGGGGTTGGCCCTCTGCCCCAGGTTGGACCCGTTTAAATTACAGTACCTGGAAATGTGTCCGGGCTGGTTGCATCGACGGCAAATGGGCTGTCCATCCTCTGCGTAGCGGTCTGTGGGCCTCCCTCGGAACGACGGGATCCTCCTCTATCGACGCCACGGGACATCCTCCGGACTTGAAGCCAGCTCGATGGGTCTTGACGGGTCCACTTGCAATGCCTGGACGGTCCTGGTCAACGCCGCGACGCTCCTGGTCAGCTCCTGGACTTGGTGGTGCAGATCTTTCGACGGGGCTTGGTTCAGGGCCTGTGCATCAGCCTCCACGGAGTCCATAGAGGAGGGCGCCGCCTCCTGGTGGTAAGTGATAGCAGGGCGCCGGGGGTTTATAGCGCCACTGGTTGCAGATTCACGGAGCACCCTTATGGCCCTGTCCTTAAATTGGGCAAAGGTCAGGTCGGGGTTCTGAAAGAACATGAGGCGCAGTTGGGCCCTGTGGGCGCTAGACAGCAGTCCTTCTATGAATTGTTCTGTTAGCAGCTTATCCGTTTCCTGCACACTGCCAGGGTCAGTTTGTTGGATAGCCCTCAAGGCTTCCTGCAAATTTAGGGCATAGTCTCTGATGCTGTCCTGTGCCCGCTGCTTACACCCATAGAACCTCATTTTAATTTCAGCGGAGGTACGTGTGTCAAAGGTACCCCGCAGCCGGGCCAGAATACCCTTCACAGTCCTTTTCTCCTCAGTGGGCCATGATTTTACCTCCCGCTGGGCTGCGCCAGTTAACTGCCCTGTTAATATGCTGACCTTCTGTTCCTCTGTCAGGGGGTAAACGTGGAACAAACTGTATAGCCTTTCCTTGAAGTCAGTTAGGGCATGGGGCTCCCCTGAGTATTTGGGCAGCCAGGCCGCTCCAGGGATGTAGGGCAGGGAAAAGGGCATCACCGCTGCTGCAGCTGCGTTGGTGGTAGTGGGCGCCTCTGTGTCCGACATCTTCCTCCCCCCTAGTTAAGCGTGGCCTACCTTCCGACGATCCTCTTCTGCAGGCCGCGGCTCCGCTGCTGCTGCTATGGACGAGGACCTGGCATCGCGTCCCGATGACGTCAGCGTCGCTCTCTCTCCCTTCCAGGACCTTGCGCAGCGTCGGTGCGTGGGGCGGAGCTTCGGATCTCGCGCGGTTTTGACGTCCACGCCCCTCTTCTTCCCGCGCGGCGTCCTGAAGATGGCGTCCGATGGCGGGAAACAGCTGCGGATGGCGGGAAGACGGCAGACGACGGCGGGAAACGGTCCAAGATGGCGTCTGATGGCGGGAATCGGCTCCGGATGGCGGGAAACTTCGCCACAGGTAAGTTACAAAAGTCTTTTTCAGGCACGCAGTACCCGGTGGTTGCGGGCACGAAATCCTGCCGGCTACGCCAAAGCTGACTCGCCCCCTGGGCCGTGGGGCACTCGGATCCGGGCAATAGGGGGAACGATTGGAGTAGTAGTGGCAACCCGGTTCCGTGGCTCAGGGTGGTCAGGCCAGTGGTAGTCCGTTATGTGTTATTATTTATGTCCGACTACGCCACCCGTGGATTTGCGGTTATTAGGAACCGCCGCTGCATGCAGACCGCTGGGGCTGATGAGGTGTGCAGCTAGGGTAGTGTGACTCCCCACGGGAAGAGTGCGGCCCCAAGGCAGTATAGTGGATGGTGGGAGTGATGGTAGTGAGAGTTCCAGTGCCGGTAGTGCTGGAGGAGCAAAGAGCACACAGACAACAGGTTGCAGTCCAGGGTCTTTACTGAAACAGGTAAACTGACCCATAAACAGTCCCGGCTAGGAGGGGACCTGGATGTCTGAGAGCAACGGGGAAATTGGCCCTGGTCAGGGTGAGGGTGTAGGCCTACCGTGCTTTCTGCACTCCTTCTGGCTATCTCCTCCTGATAGGGTAACAGCCCACGTTTCCGAGCTTTCCGTGTTTTCTCGCCTGTATGGCCTGCGACGTGGGTTCCTTTCTGCTCCCAGCCTTGTACGGCTTTACTGGTCCCTTCGGTTGTGGCAGGGCCTCCAGACTTCTTAGGCCAAGGAATGTACAGTCCCTTGCGGACTGGTTCTCTGCTGGGGGATGTGGAATCCTTCCAGCCTCAGACACCAAAGTCTGGTAAAATTAAGTATTTTCTCTGCCAAGACAGGCTCTCTTCGCCTCTTGTCTCTGGCTTTTGGCTCTCCTCCTGCCACACTTCCTCTTAGGTGCAGTGCAACTGTCTGTCCCTGCTCTGCTGAGACACGTCTCAGTCCTGAGACAGGTCATCTGGGTTCTCTCTATCCCTTGCCCCAGTACCAGCTTTTATAGGGGCAGCCTGCTCCCCCTACTGGCCTGAGACAGGAGGCATTGCATGCTAATGTTCCCCTGACCAGAGAACCTCCCCCCTGCTCTCAGACACAGCTTTAATTACACTTGTGGCATCCAGGCCAGGGTGACACAGATACCTCGCTGCCGAAGCAGCCATGAGGTAGTGGCCAGCTTCGGCCTCCTCTAAACTAAAAGGCCCCATTTCAAGTGCAAGCTAGCAGTATGAATTGCAGTCTGGGGGTGGGTGGGTGGCAGGCTGCACACTTACACTTGCATTAAAAGAAAACATAGCAGATGCTAACTTCTGTCATCATCATCATGCTCCTCACCTTGGCACTCTCAACTCCACCGATGGAGAAGTCAGGGCCCACCGGAGGAGTCTGGTTCTCTGGTGGGCTCGTCCAATGCTGCCTAAAGCAGCCGGGCTAAGAAAAGTGTGTGGGGGGATGTTCCAAGGAGAAATGGGGGCGGCTGGGGACCATTTATGGACACCCGACTGCCCCCAGGCAGCTGGGGACCGTGTGGACACTCGGCCGCGGGGCGGCTGGGGACTGATTATGGACACCCAGCCGCCGGGCGGCTGAGGACTGAGTATGGATTCCAGGCCGCCAACACAGCCATGACGTGGTGGCCAGATTCCGTCTCCACATGCCTCAAAGGCGCAATTTCAAGTTCAAGCAAGCAAGCAGTATGGTATTGCAGCCTGGGGGTGGGTGGGTGGCAGGCTGCATACTTGTGCTTGTATTGCAAGGAATGGGGGAGGTACAATTGAACACTGCCCTGGGACTAGAACTTGCATGGGGATAGTTGCAAGTCTGCATCTTCTGATGCGGCAAGGATCACTTATGATGGGCACACTTTTAGACAGTGATCTGGGAGTCAGAGATGCTTCCAGGGGTCTTCCTCATGCTGTTCCCATGTCTTTTCAGCACTTTATGCATGTGTCACACAGCACATGGCCAGATAAGGTTGTAAAATTTTAAAATGACATTTCCCGGTGAATGCATTTGTCATAGTTGAAAGCAATACAAAAGTGCAAAAACACATAAAAAATGCTACTTGTGAACATAGCCGAAGGTGTGGACGAGTATTTTTGTTTTTGGTCATTTATTTTAACTTATACACAAGTCTTTTCCCTGGAAAGGATGTTCCTTAACATATTTCACAGGAAAAAAGTTTCACTTTCGTTTTATTGTGAGCCTGTAAAAGTGGCTTAATACCTCTGACCACGTTGTTGACAGCAGTGACCTGGGGGTCAGAAATGCTTCCTGGGGCGATCCCCATGCTGTCCCCATGTCATTTGAGCACTGTCACTATCGTTTTGGTCACTTGTTAGGCTTTTAAAAGACTGCCGGGGGTGCCACCGCAAAAATGCTCGAGTCTCCCATAGACTAACAATGGGCTCGTTGCTCGGGTCGAGCACCCGAGTATCACGGCGAGCTCGGCCCGAGCTTCGAGCACCCGAACATTTTAGTGCTCGCTCAACACTAGTAGATACCAAACATGTATACTGTAGGTTCTTTTCTATTTAAGTGGTGAAAAAAAAATCCAAAGTTTGCTAAAAAAAAATGGCGCCAATTTCCAAGACCCATAGCGTCTCCATTTTTCGGGATCTGGGGAGCTTATGTTTTGCACGCTGAGCTGAAGTTTTTATTGATTCTATTTTGGGGTAGATCCAATGTTTTGATCTCCCGTTATTGCATTTTATTGCAATGTTGCGGCAACAAAAAAACATAATTCTGGCGTTTTGAATTTTTTCTCGTTACACCGTTTACCATTCGGATTAATTCTTTTTTTATATTGATAGATCGGGCGATTCTGAATGCGGCAATACCAAATATGTGTATGTGGGGTTTATTTTTTATTATTTTATTTTGAATGGAGCGAAAGGGGGGTGATTTAAACTTTTATAGTTTTTTTATTTTTTTAATATTTTTAAAAACATTTTTTTTACACTTTTTGCTTGCTCCTACACTCTCCATAGGAGACTAGAAGCAGCAACTATCCGATAGCCTCTGCTACATAGAGGTGATGAGCAGATCACCTCTATGTAGCAGAAATGCTCCTGTGATATGAGCACCGACCACTAGGTGGCACTCATCGCGATCAGTACATGACAAGCTCTGGGATCTGCTGCAGACCCAGGGTTGTCATGCCCACTCATCAGTGACCCACGATCACGTGACAGGGTCACGATGGGCGGGGTAAGTGACGCGCTTCTGGAACGGCGCTGTTAAATGCCGCTGTCAGAGATTGACAGCGGCATTTAACTGGTTAAAAGCTGCGGGTGGATCGCGATTCCACCTGCGGCTGTTGTGGGTACATGTCAGCTGTAATAATCAGCAGACATGTGCCCGGTTCAGTGCGGGCTCAGCGCCAGAGCCCTCACTGAACCGGGGGTGATAGCTATTACGCCCCAGGCTTTATAGGGGTTAAGACACGGAGAGGGATATACGTATATTGTGGCACTTACACAGTTATTTCTCCTCTACTGAAGCCCCTTAGTGTTCTCGCCCACTATGATATCCTTCCATGGTCTCCATAGAGTATGATGCCACAAAATAGGCCCAATACAAAATGATGTTCCCACATTCCTCCACCTACACAACATGTTGGCACTAGTGATGAGCGAGAATGTTTTGTTAACCCTTTCACCGAGTATGCTCGGGCGAGCACCGAGTAGTTACTGCTGCTCGGTGATATGTTTCAATCACTCCCGTGTGCATTATTTGCGATTGTTTGACAGCTTTAATACATGTGAGGAATGTGTAAGAAATAGACATACTCGCTCATCACTAGATGGCACCACAAACCCCACACAATAAGATGGTCATTAATGATGAGCGAGCGTGCTCGCAACTGCTCGGTACTCGCCCAAGCATCTCACTGTTCGAGATGCACTGACTGTAATGCCGCAGCCATGTTGGTTGTGGCATTACAGTGATTGGCTGGCCGCATAGAGTCATCACTTCTATATCAGACCCAGTGACCCTGTGCTTGTCACAGTCTACCCTTCAGACAGGCAGAGTATGGAGAGCTACTGCTGAGATAGGGAGAGAATTGACGGTTTATTAATGAGGTATTAGGTATTCCACAGTAAGATATACAGTACAGACCAAAAGTTTGGACACACCTTCTCATTTAAAGATTTTTCTGTATTTTCAGGACTATGAAAATTGTACATTCACACTGAAGGCATCAAAACTATGAATTAACACATGTGGAATTATATACTTAACAAAAAAGTGTGAAACAACTGAAAATATGTCTTATATTCTAGGTTCTTCAAAGTAGCCACCTTTTGCTTTGATGACTGCTTTGCACACTCTTTGCATTCTCTTGATGAACTTCAAGAGGTAGTCACCGGAAATGGTTTTCCTTTCACAGGTGTGCCCTGTCAGGTTTAATAAGTGGGATTTCTTGCCTTATAAATGGGGTTGGGACCATCAGTTGTCTTGTGCCGAAGTCTGGTGGATACACAGTTGATAGTCCTACTGAATAGACTGTTAGAATTTGTATTATGGCAAGAAAAAAGCAGCCAAGTAAAGAAAAATTAGTGGCCATCATTATTTTAAGAAATGAAGGTCAGTCAGTGCGAAAAATTGGGAAAACTTTGAAAGTGTCCCCAAGTGCAGTTGCAAAAACCATCAAGCGCTAGAAAGAAATTGGCTCACATGAGGACCGCCCTAGGAAAGGAAGACCAAGAGTCACCTCTGCTTCTGAGGATAAGTTTATCCGAGTCACCAGCCTCAGAAATCGCAGGTTAACAGCAGCTCAGATTAGAGACCAGGTCAATGCCACACAGAGTTCTAGCAGCAGACACATCTCTACAACAACTGTTAAGAGGAGACTTTGTGCAGCAGGCCTTCATGGTAAAATAGCTACTAGGAAACCACTGCTAAGGACAGGCAACAAGCAGAAGAGACTTGTCTGGGCTAAAGAACACAAGGAATGGACATTAGACCAGTGGAAATCTGTGCTTTGGTCTGATGAGTCCAAATTTGAGATCTTTGGTTCCAACCACCGTGTCTTTGTGAGATGCAGAAAAAGTGAACGGATGGACTCTACATGCCTGGTTCCCACCGTGAAGCATGGAGGAGGAGGTGTGATGGTGTGGGGGTGCTTTGCTGGTGACACTGTTGGGGATTTATTCAAAATTGAAGGCATACTGAACCAGCATGGCTACCACAGCATCTTGCAGCGGCATGCTATTCCATCCGGTTTGCGTTTAGTTGGACCATCATTTATTTTTCAAAAGGACAATGACCCCAAACACACCTCCAGGCTGTGTAAGGGCTATTTGACCAAGAAGGAGAGTGATGGGGTGCTATGCCAGATGACCTGGCCTCCACAGTCACCAGACCTGAACCCAATCGAGATGGTTTGGGGTGAGCTGGACCACAGAGTGTAGGCAAAAGGGCCAACAAGTGCTAAGCATCTCTTGGAACTCCTTCAAGATTGTTGGAAGACCATTTCCGGTGACTACCTCTTGAAGCTCATCAAGAGAATGCCAAGAGTGTGCAAAGCAGTCATCAAAGCAAAAGGTGGCTACTTTGAAGAACCTAGAATATAAGACATATTTTCAGTTGTTTCACACTTTTTTGTTAAGTATATAATTCCACATGTGTTAATTCATAGTTTTGTTACCTTCAGCATGAATGTACAATTTTCATAGTCATGAAAATACAGAAAAATCTTTAAATGAGGTGTGTCCAAACTTTTGGTCTGTACTGTATATCCATCTGAACTAAGAGTCCTTCTAAGAACTAATACAGCTGCATATATTATTAATCCTGGTGATAGCAGGAGTTAGGCAGGCAAAGTTTGTGGAGATTGTATGAGCAGAATAGGATTCATTGTACATTATGTCTGCTCTGCTGCTGTTACAGATATCCATAGCCCTAGATATCAGGGCTAATTTTTTTTTTCTCTTAATCCTGATTATTTGCTTAAAAAGCAATACAGTACATGATTTTACTGCTCCATTTGCTTGTTAGCAGAATACAGCCAGATTGTTTTGATTTTATTCACATTGCTGTATTGTGGAAGCAATCCATCATCAGCAGTGATCCCATATTACTGTGGTAATAATCATGACATTTTTTGGAGCGTGCCAAATATTACACTCCAGTTAAAGTCTGACAGTTGTGTGTTGTTCAATCTATTCACACTTAGTTGCTGACCAATACCATATCTCTAATGCCACTGCCTAAACCATGGTTATCCGACGGGATCAGATATTACTGTGCTAATAATCCAGAATGTTTTGTGAGTATGCCAGATATTATACTCCATTTAAAGTTTGCCACTTGTGTATTGTTCAAAACTATTCACACTTGGTCGCTGACCATTGCCAATGCCATACTACAAGGCTACTGCCTGAAACCGTGGTCATCAGACAAGATCAGATATTACTGTGCTAATAATCCAGAATTTTTTCAGAGCGTGCCAAATATTACACTCCATTTAAAGTCTGCCAGTTGTGTGTTGTTCAACCTATTCACACTTGGTTGCTGACCAATACCATATCTATAAGGCCACTGCCTAAAACCGTGGTCATCAGACGTGACCCAATATTACTGCGGTAATAATCGTCACATCTTTTGGAGCGTGCCAAAAATTACACTCCAGTTAAATTGGGCAAGGCGCGTGACAAGGGACGGGGAAGTGAACGTGATGCTGATGGTGCACACAGAGGCCATGGGCAAGATAAAACTGTGCCTGCTGAGGAAGCACAACGAACACCCACATCATGTCGAACTACCTTCCTGACCCAATTTCTAGGGGGCCACGGAAAACCACTTTTAAAGCCACAGCAGTGTGAAACGGTTGTTGGTTGGATAGCAGATAATGCTTCCAGTCAGTTTGCCACCACCACCTTGTTTTCCACACAGTCCAGCCTAAGTAGCCGTGAGTCTGGACCACATATTCCTCACCCTGATCCTCCTTATTCCCACCATGCTGAGTGCCCAGAGACAAGTGATCCCACACTTGGACACTCCGAAGAGCTGTTCACTTTTCCATTTATAGATTCAGGCCTCTCGTCTGGCCTGCTTCAAGCAGAGCAAAAGGAAAGCGCATGTAGCGATGCCCACATATTTGAGCAGCCACGATCACACGAAGGCGATAGTGGGAAACTGCAATTACTGTTGCAAGAGGTGGATGATGATGATGATGATGATGATGAGACACAATTACCAGCAAGTCAGGAGGAGGCCTAGTGTGCGTACGTGGAAGACGAGGTGGTGGATGATGAAGTCACTGACCCAACCTGGCAAGGTGACATGCATAGCGAGGACAGCAGCACAGAGGGGGAGGGAGGTGTAGCACCACAACAGGCAGGGACAAACAGTGTGGTGGCCACAAACACAAGGCGGGCAATTGCTCCCCGGAGCACCAACATGAGGGAAGTTGCCAGTCCAACTGTTAGGTCTTCCAGAATTTTGCTCTTTTTTAAAGACTTTCCAGATAACCCCAAAATGGCCATTTGAAACATCTGCTATGCCAGCATTAGCAGGGCAGCAAAACTACCAGCCTGACCACCACCAGCATGCTCAGGCACATGACAGCAAAGCATTTGACTAGTTGAGCCGAATGCCAGGGTCCAAAAACAGAGTCAGTAACTACGTCCGTGTCCCAGCGCAATGTTCAGTTGTCCCTACCCCAGTCCCTTGAACGCAAGTACCCGCCATACATAAGCACGTGTCCCAGAACATTACCCCTGCCCTCAACAACACAGTTACTGGGAAGGACCACCTAACCAAGGAAATGTGACAAGGGACGTCAGACGCATGCACACCTCGCTGCGTGGAAGAATCACATCTAATTTCCGGGGAGCCGTCCCCCCCCACAGAATCTTAGACCATCACCTCATGGCGCAGGTTTTGCTATTACTTATCTCTTTTATTTTAATAACTGTTGTATGCATATATGTAAATTGTCTCTTTTATAATATCTTGTATATCTTTTGTAAACACTGCCCACTTTCGGGAGTAACTCATTATTATTTACCAGCTTCGTTCTTCTTGTCCTATGTCGAGCAAACACGTTCCTCACCCGCTAATTCACGTTACCTAACGGGTACCCGATCCACCTGTTAAGCGATCGGTGGTGGCAGTATACCAGTATTTATGTGATATTGTGGTTTGAGGGTGGCTGGAAGGAGGTATATATACGTTCCTGGAAGGAACTGGTGGTATATATGCGTCCTTTCACATCACGTGCCACAATAGTCGACATAAATTAGAGTAGCTGCGCCTGTGCTTATCTTCAGTCAATACCGTGTTTGACCAGCAGGATAAGGGGGCGCCAGAGGGCTGCAAGGTCTGACCAAGTGTGTTTACGAAAACGACACTTAGTCAGACCTTGCAGCCCTCTGGCGCCCCCTTATCCTGCTGGTCAAACACGGTATTGACCGAGGATAAGCACGGGCGCAGCTGCTCTAATTTATGCCGACTATTGTGGCACGTGATGTGACAGGACGTATATATACCACCAGTTCCTTCCAGGAATTTATATATACCTCCGTCCAGCCACCCTCAAACCACAATATCACATAAATACTGGTATACTGCCACCACCGATCGCTTAACAGGTGGATCGGGTACCCGTTAGGTAACGTGAATTAGCGGGTGAGGAACGTGTTTGCTCGACATAGGACAAGAAGAACGAAGCTGGTAAATAATAATGATTTACTCCCGAAAGTGGGCAGTGTTTACAAAAGATATACAAGATATTATAAAAGAGACAATTTACATATATGCATAAAACAGTTATTAAAATAAAAGGGATAAGTAATAGCAAAACCTGCGCCACGAGGTGATGGTCTCAGATTCTGTGGGGGGACGGCTCCCCGGAAATTAAATGTGATTCTTCCACGCAGCGAGTAGTGCTTGCGTCTGACGTCCTGGGTAAGAATGACTTAAAAATGGCCGTTCTGGTTTTTAGTAAGGGGCCAAAACATTGGGAGACACCCCTGTTGTTTACCTCACACGGGGGCTCGGTTTTGTGAACCCACCCAGCTGCAGAAGACGTAAAAATCCTTCAGATTTCATATCTTGGTATGGGGGAGTCCCACATCCAAGATGGAGACATCATGTTTGCCGTCATCACTATTCATGAGGATGGATATCAAATATGATATTCCTATGTATCTCAGAAGCTCAGAACCCATTTCCCGGGCTTCCGGTGGTCTCCCAGCCACGAAAACCACACATCACAATTGGAAAAAGGTGAACATCTCAAAAATGTGGTCCCTGTGTTTGTGACCGTCATGTCCATTATTAAAATCGACATTAAACGTTTGTACAGATAGACAATAGGATTTTTGAAGGGAATTTCCAGTTTACCAGAAGCCTTGCTCTGGGCTGAGGCTTTATGGCGCTCATAAAAATTCCTGGTTTTGGGGGAAGTACGAGTGAGTACTATGTAGCTTCTTCCAAATGAGCAGGGGGGGGTGGAGATTTTAGACATCTCTCATTTTCAGAACTAGGACAAAAATATATTTTGCCTGACACCTCCCCCTTTTAGACTGCGCTATGGAGGTAGGTCCTTCTGGTACTCCTCCAGGCACATCTCTGGAGGTTCCCCTCACCGTGACAACCCATTGGCATTGCCATGCTCGCTGCCTTTGCGGTGTTGAATGGTAAAGTCATACTGCTGGAGGGTAAGGCTCCAGCATAACAACCTTCCATTGGCACCGGACATGGTGTGCAGCCAACTCAGGGGGTTGTGGTCAGTCACGACAGTGAAGGGGCACCCGTACAAGTAAGGCTGTAAACGGTTGAGGGCCCATACCATGGCCAGGCACTCCTTCTCTATGGTGGAATAGGCCACTTCCCTCGGCAGCAGTTTCCGGCTTAGGTACAACACGGGGTGTTCCTGGTTCCCGGAGTCGACCTGGCTGAGTACAGCACCGAGGCCACACTCACTGGCGTCGGTCTGTACGAAGAGTGGCCGTGTGCCGTCGACCGCCTTTAGTACAGGAGATCTGCTCAGGGCAGTCTTCAAAGCCCGAAAGGCCACCTCGCATTCATCTGTCCATTTCACTGAATGGGGTAGGCTCCTCCTGGTGAGGTCTGTCAAGGGCTTCGTGAGGCTACTATAGTCTTGTACAAAGCGTCTATAGTACCCTGCGGTGCCCAAGAAGGACTGCACCTGCTTCTTGGTCCTGGGGGTGGGCCAGGACACGATAGCATCCACCTTCTCAGGCTCTGGCTTTAGAGTACCCCCACCTACCCGGTGTCAGGGAAACACACTTGGTCAGACCTTGCAGCCCTCTGGCGCTCCCTTACCCTGCTGGTCACACACGGTACTGACTGAGGATAAGCACGGGCGCAGCTGCTCTAATTTATGTCGCCATTGTGGCACGTGATGTGACAGGACGTATATATACCACCAGTTCCTTCCAGGAACGTATATATACCTCTGTCCAGCCACCCTCAAACAACAATATCACATAAATACTGGTATACTGCCACCACCGATCGCTTAACAGGTGGATCGGGTACCCGTTAGGTAACGTGAATTAGCGGGTGAGGAACGTGCTTGCTCGACATAGGACAAGAAGAACGAAGCTGGTAAATAATAATGATTTACTCCCGAAAGTGGGCAGTGTTTACAAAAGATATACAAGATATTATAAAAGAGACAATTTACATATATGCATAAACAGTTATTAAAATAAAAGGGATAAGTAATAGCAAAACCTGCGCCACGAGGTGATGGTCTCAGATTCTGTGGGGGGGACGGCTCCCCGGAAATTAGATGTGATTCTTCCATGCAGCGAGGTGTGCATGCGTCTGACGTCCCTGGCAAGAAATGTGACAAGTGCTTGTGGCCAGGGACGGTACACAGGCCCGGCGTCAGCACCCGGCGCACCCGGGCAAGTGCCAGGGCTCTGGGCCCACTCACCGTCGGGCACCCCGGCGCACTATGGGCTATGGGTGAGCGGTGCGGTGCTGGTGCCAGCACCCACCACCACTCCACGCTTGCTCAGGTTCCCGGCAGCCGGCGGCACAATACTTACCCCTCCTTGTGCCTCCACAGCAGCTCCGGTCTCTTCCGTGGCAGCTGCACTGTGATGTCTCAGGTCAGAGGACACAGTGGTGTCTTTGCACCGTGCTCTCTCCTGAGCAGTCACAGGGCAGAGCAGGAAGACGCCGGTGACGCTGAGGAGTCCGGAGCAGCGGCAGTAGGTGAGAAGTGAAGTATTTGTTTTTTTTTCCTTTTATATGTATGGAGGCATGGGGCATTATATGGGGGGGAGAGGTGACATTCTGCATGGGGCATTATATTGGGGGGAGACATCCTGCATGGGGCATTATATGGGGGGGGTGACATCCTGCATGGGGAATTATATGGGGGGAGAGGTGACCTCCTGCATGGGGCATTATATGGGGGGGGAAGTGATATTTTGCATGGGACCTTTTATGGGGGGGGGAGTGACATCCTGCATGGGGCATTATATGGGGGGAAGTGACATCCTGCATTGGGCATTATGTGGGGGCAAAGCCTGCATGGGGTGTATTGTGGGCGCCAGTATCCTCTATGGAGCATTATAAAGGGGCCAGTATTCTTTATGGAACATTACATGGGGGCCAGTATCCTGTATGAAGCATTATATGGAGACCAGTATCCTGTATGGAGCGTTATATGGGGACAAGTATCCTGTATGGAGCGTTATATGGGGACCAGTATTCTGCATGGAGCATTATATGGGGTCCATTATTTTGTATGGAGCAATATATGGGGCCCATAATTCTGTATGGAGGACTATGTGAGGCCATTATACTTTATGGAGGATTATTTGGGGCCATTATACTGTATGAAGGACTATGTGGGGCCATTATACTGTATGGAGGACTATACTGTTCGGACTACACTGTGCGCTGCGAGGATTCGCCGGTGTCTGAGCTTTTGTAGAATTTACAATAGATATCACTCATATAATGTAAGAAGTGAAATCTTTGGCATTGTACTATATATATATATTTCTCTGCGGTATCTGTGCATCATAAATCGTGGTATGAGTTAAAGAGGCCACTGAGACGCTTTCACCCAGGGCCCACAAAAAACCTGGAGCGGGCCCTGACTGTACATCTCGCTGACGGCATACTGGCTTAATATAGTGGAAGCCGGGACCCAGTCGGACCCTGGGACGGAACACGTCCTCCCGACACCGAGGATTGCGGGCCCTGGGTCAATCAGGGTTTCCCCCACATTCTACACCTCCTCCTCTTCAGCCTCCACCTCCGAAATTACCACATCAGTAGTAGTGATGAGCGAATATCTTCGAGATCCGATCTCCAAACTTAAGTTCGACATGAATGTGGCACATTCGGGTTCGTGATCGGAAAGGCGAGCAATATTTGTTAAATTCGGTAAAATAAGTAACGTTCGGTGAATTTCCATAGTAACGTGATTGCGGGCCAACTACAGCGTTTTTTACAGTTTTGCTAGCATAGTGCTTGTGTATGATGAGCGGGGAGACGTGGCAGATGAGTGGGGGAGCTGGTGATAGCTCAGAACAGGTCAGATCAGCGGCGCGCTTTGTTTTCTTTTCTGTAGGCGGTAATTTTAAGTCAGGAAAGTGCAGCTAGCCAATCAGAGCGCAGGAAGCATCCACAGTGTCCCAAACAGAAGGGCTTCTGCAATTGGCTGCTGAAATCACATGTCCTCTTCATATAAAAAACGACCATGTTCCCTCAGCGCCATATTATGCATGTCACTGAAGGAGATAGATGCTGCTGAGTGTGCTCTGTCCTGTGTAATGAGAGATATTAGCTAGATAGATGGGCGCTTCTGTGGAAGTCAGATAGTGTAGATAAGTCCTGTGCTGTGCATTGGTTGTACGGTCTGTGCTCCATGCAGATCTTCAATCTATTTTTGCACTTGCTAATGTGATAAAGCAAGCAAGCAAACCACTCTAAACAGTGCTGTTCATGCAGTCAGCGTAGGGTAACTACATTACATTTAGTTATATTTTCCAGTTGGCTTTATATTATAAATCATTTGACCTTTCATCACCTCAACACATTTATTTATATTTTCATTTTAAGATATAAATTTTACACCAATATTTTTATTAGTGTCAAACAGTCATGTCGCTCAAACAAAAGACATTCCAAAAATAATCACAATTTAGACATAATGGCAGGTATCCATATCTATCATCACACTAAAAGGGGATCCAGAACCCTTTTTATTTTTATTTTTTTCATTTTACTCTCATTCAATTCATGATTTCAATTACCACGGCTATTACTACAAAACCAGCCAGGCTAAATTATTAATCAACCCTGATACTACAGAAAGGATGAAAACTTAAAACCCTCATTAAAGCCGTTTGGGCAGCGAGATTTCAGCCTGTATATCCAGCGACACTCTTCTTGCAGGAGTGCTTTATCCAAATTCCCTTTTCTTGGTCCCAGGGTGATATGCCTAATCCCCCATACAATGAAATTTAGGGGTTCATGCCTATGAGTATTCCTCATGTGCACCGACAAAGGAGTATCTACTTCCGTATTTTTTGAGCTAATATGATTTGAAATTCTTCTCCGCAACTCCTGTATGGTTTTACCAATGTACAATTTCGGGCATGGGCACCTTAGAGCATATACTACCCCTCTAGTTCTACAGTTAATATCATCCATGATGAAAAACTTCTTGTTATCAACTGAATTAATAAACTCCTTAATTTTCGGAAGTAACTTACAGAAGGAACAGGGACCACATGTTTGTGACCCTCTTGTTCTTCTGTCTGAGCTAGACCGGCTATTCGGCGGGGTAAAACGGCTCAGATATTCACGTAAATTTTCCGCCTTCGATATGTTACTCTGGGGTTAACTCCAATGACATCCCTCAAATCAGGGTAGGCTCTCAAAATTGGCCAATATTTACGTAGAGTATTATACATACCATGTGCTCGTTCATCATATGTCCCTATAAATCTAATTAAGGGATCACATGGTTTATCACCCGATTTGTCCAATAGCGCATCTCTCTCAGTCATTTTTGCCTTGTTGAAGGCCTTATGTAAAATTTTCTTTGAATAGCCCCTTGTAGTAAACCTTTGAAACAGATTTCTACTTTCTCTACCAAATAAGGCATCATTTGAACAATTACGCCTTGCCCGCAGATACTGTCCGACCAGTATTCCAGCCTTTAAGGATGGAGGGTACCAGCTTTCCCAATGCAATAAATTGTTCGTGGAAGTCGGCTTCCTATAAATATCAGTATGGATGTTTCCCTCTACATCAAAAGAGTTAGGTCCAAAAAGTTTGTCTTGTAACCAATTTCCTTTGTAAAATGCATACCAATTTTGTTATTGTTAAGGATTAGTGTTGAGCATTCCGATACTGAAATATCGGGTATCGGCCGATATTCGCGGTATCGGAATTCCGATACTTAATTCCGATACTTTTACAATATCGAATACCGGAATCGGAAGTTCCCATAATGCCTGCGCTCTGCAGTGTCTCTGAAGGATGACAAGCTGGATGGCAGCGCTCAGCTGTGATCCAGCCTGTCATCAGAATGCCATCCTAGCGTGAGAGAATTCTCCTGATTGTTTAAAAGCCAGCGGGCGGTAAAAAGCCGCCGGCTTTTAAACAATCACACAGCCCCATACTGCTTCCCCGCAGCCTCCCACCCCGATCCTCCGCTCCCCTCGCCACCTCCCATCCCGATCGTAAGTTAGGACCGGGCGGGGAGCGCAGCATCAAGGAGCGGGGAGCAAAGGACCCGGGCGGGGAAGCCGGCGGTGAAAAGACTTCACCGCCGGCTTTCCCGTTCTGTGCTGCGCTTTCCCGCCGGTTATTTCAAATGAACAGCTGAGGTATCAGGTGATGGCGATCTGCTGTTCATTTGAAGTAGCCGCGGTGCCCTCAGAGGGTTCATGTGAGTTCATGCTTGACTGCTCACATGAACTTTCCCACAGCCGCACAGGTCAGCCTCACCTCCCAGACCATCAGACCGGTCATGATTGGTGTGTGTGGGTGTCTGTGCGATGTGTGCGGGTGTGCGCGGTGTCTGTGCGATGTGTGCAGGTGTGCACGGTGTCTGTGCGATGTCTGCGGGTGTGTGCGGGTGTGCGCGGTGTCTGTGCGATGTCTGCGGGTGTGTGCGTGCAGGCAAACATAGGCCGATGTGACACTACTACTCCCATCGGCCTATGTCTGTCCCCCGTCCACTCGTGCCAGCAGGATCAGCTTGATGGGAGCAGTAGTTCCCATCAGCCTGATCCTGCTATTTAAACTGCCCCATGTGCTATTTTTTTGCCCCTATACATCTTTTAGTTTTTTAGGCCCCCATATATATTTGTTTTTGTCCCCAATAAATTTTAAATACATGTCATTGGTGGCCAGTGGTTACCTAAAATAAATTAGTTTATACATTACCTGTCCCCGCCGATCGCCACCTAAAATAAAGTAAAAAAGAAAAAACGACACCTATACTCACCTAGACACCTAATTCCCCGAAGCCATCGATCTCCTGTAATAAAATATAAAATAATAAACCACAACCTTATCCTTACCCCTCCGTAGTAGTCCACGAGTGTCCCACGAAGATCTCCAGTTTAGAGCAGCCACATAGAATGTGACCGCTCTAAACCGCTGAAGCCGCTAGAATGACGGGGCCGTAAAGCAGCCCCGTCATTGCATAAGCGGGTTCGCCGGAGTTCAGGCAGCGCTGCTTCGGTTAGCTGCTTTATGGCCCCGCTGTACCGTGAGAAATTCCCACGGTACAGCACTGCTGTAAAGGAGGTCTCCGGAGCTGCGCTGACTGAATGCACTCCGGTGACCTCAGTCAGTGGCTCCCGCTGCCAGGAGCGAACGTGTTCCCGGCTGTGTGAGCTTACAGCAGCCATGCACAGCTGTCACCATCTCCAGATGTGACAGCTGTGCATGGGAGATCAGCGCAGGAACGTGGACAGGTAACTATTTTTTTTTTTAGTAAACTAAGAATTAAATAAAATGAACTCAGCTCACCTCATGCACGTCACTGACAGCGTGGGAAAATTCTCACGCTGAAGCGCTGAGTGCCGGAGAATTTTCCCACGCTGTCAGTGACGTGCATGAGGTGAGCCGAGTTCATTGGACATGACCTTTGCTCATCTTTATGCCGTCACAGCGAGACACTGAGGAGCGCAAGCAAGCCTGCGCTTCTCAGTGTCCGCGGGATGACAGGCTGGATGGCAGCGTTCTGCTGCGGTCCAGCCTGTCATCTCGATGTAGCAGAGCTGGAGGTGTCCTGGGAACCATGGAAAGGTAAGGATGATGTTGCTTTATTATTTTACTTTTATTGCAGGAGATCGTTGGCTTCAGCTGGAATGGGCGTGATGGTAAGTATGGTTTAATTTAGAACAATAAAGAATTGTGTGTTTATTTCAATCAAAGGACTTTATTCTGGGTGTTTGTGTTTTTTTTTTAACTTTGACTATGGGGTTAGTAATGGGGGTGTCTTATAGACGCCTCTCCATTACTAACCTGGGCTTGATGTCAGCTGGCATTATAAGCTGACATCAACCCCAGCCCTATTACCCCACTGCCACCGCTACAGGGCAGTGGGAAGAGCGAGGCTAAGTGCCAGAATTGGCGCATCCTATGGATGCGCCATTTCTGGGGCGGCTGACGGCTGGTGTTTCTAGCCTGGGAGGGGGCCAATATTCATGTCACCCTTCCTGGGCTATTAATATCAGCCCCCAGCTGTCTGCCTAGCCTTTGCTAGCTATTAAATTAGGGGGGACCCCACGTCATCTTTTTGGGGGGGTCCCCCATTTTAATAGCTAGTAAAGGCTAGTTATTCAGCTGGGGGCTTATATTAGTAGCCTGGGAAGCTCCGTGTGTATTACCCCCTTCCCAGGCTTCAAACATCTGCCCCAGCCTTCTGCTTAACCTCCGCTAGAGCCTAAAATTACGGGGAACCCCACGCCAATTTTTTTTAAAATAAATCCTTTATTTTAACACTAAATGACAAGTACAGTAATCAACACTGTCACTGTACTTCATATATATGTGACTGACATGTTTCTATCTATCTAATCTATCTGCCCCTCATCCTGGTATGCATGGTACCCCGTCCCTCATCCTGGTATGCATGGTACCCCCTTATCCCTATCCTGGCATGCATGGTACCCCACCCCTCTTCCTGGTGTGTATGGTACCCCTCATTCCCAATCCTGGTTTGTAGGGTAACCCTCATCCCTATCCTGGTATGTATGGTATCCCCTCATCCCCAATCTTGGTATGCATTGCACCCCGCATCCCTCTCCTGGAATGTGTGTCACCCCAGGCCTAGATGCCACAAATAATAAAGGCTGTGTCTGAGAGCAGGGGGGAGGTTCCCTGGTTAGGGACAATTAGCATGCAGCACCTCCTGTCCCAGGCCAGTAGGGGGAGCAGGCTGCCCTATAAAAGCTGGAACTGGGGGCAGGGTTAGAAAGACCTGAGAGACCTGGGAGACCTGAGACCATGACAGAGTCTAGGCCCACAGAGTAAGGGTCAGCAGCAGGCTGAGGAGGTCATGAGACAGTGGAGGAACTGCTAGCCAGGGACGTACGGCATCGAGAGCCTGTCCTGGCAGAGAGGGAGAATTACCTACCGGACATTGGGGTCCGAGGCTGTAAAGACTCTAAGTCCAGCAGCAGAGAACCAATCCGCGAGGGATTTCATGTCCTTTGGCCTAAAAAGCCCGGAGGCTCCGCTACTACAGAAGGGACCAGCAAAGCCAAGAGAGGCCAAAGGTAAAAGGAGCCCAAGTTGCAAGCCATACGGGTGAGAATACACGGCACGCTCAGGTACGTGGGCTATTTTACCACTAAGAGGGGAATAGTCAGAAAGAGCATAGAGAGCACGGTAGGCCTACACCCTCACCCTGACCAGAGGGGCTTCCCGAGTGTTCTCAGACATCCAGGCCCATATCTAGCCAGTACTATTGTTGGGTCATTACCATCTGTTACAATAAAGACCCTGAACTGTTTAAGCGGACTCTGCATTCTGACCATCGCGGCCGGAACTATCACCTCCAACATCCACCTGCACTGCCCTGGGGCTACACTCCTCCCGTGGGGAGTTATACCATTCCTGTGCTGCTCACCAACACCAGCCCCAGCGGTCTGTCCTGCAGCGGTGGTTATCCCTGACCTCAATCCACGGGTGGCACAGTCGGACTTTCACATGTATATATATATATATATAGAGAGAGAGACTGCCACCATTTTAGCCTGACACCCTGAGCACGGGACCGGGTTGCCACTACTACCCCCATCAGCACCGCGCAACCTAGAGACCCGGTCTTGAGTACCCCACTGCCCAGGGGGCGAGTCAGCTTTTTTGGCGTAGTCGGCAGGATTGTGACCAACCCGCCACAAACGGGTATTGCGTGCCTGAAAAGACTTTATACTTACCTGAGTGAAGTTTCCCGCCATTCGGGGCCGTTTCCCACCAAAAGGTGCCATCTTCGGGACACCGCGGGTGAAGAAGAGGGGCGTGGACACCAAAACCTCGCGAGACATGAAGCCCCGCCCTATGTCCGGACGCTGCGCAAGGTCCTGGAAGGAGAGAGAGTAACGCTGACGTCACCAGGACGCGACGCAAGGTCCTCGTCCAGAGCAGCGTTAGCGGAACCACGGCCTACGGAAGAGGATCAACGGAAGGTAGGCCACGGTTAACTAGGGGGGAGGAAGATGTCGGAAGCGGAGGGTCCCACTACCACCAGCGTGGCTGCAGCAGCGGTGATGCCGTTTTCCATGCCCTATATCCCCGGAGCGGCCTGGCTGCCCCAGTACTCGGGCGAATCCCATTCATTAAGTGACTTTAAGGAAAGACTGCACAGTTTATTTAAAGTCTATCCCCTAATAGAAGAACAGAAAATCAGCATACTGACAGGGCAGTTAACTGGTGCGGCCCAGCAGGAGGTAAAATCATGGCCAGCTGAGGAGAAAAGGACTGTAAAGGACATTTTGACCCGGCTGCGGGGTACCTTTGACACGCGCACCTCAGCTGAAATTAAAATGCGGTTCTACGGATGTAAGCAGCGGACATAGGACAGCATCAGAGATTATGCCCTAAATTTACAGGAAGCCTTGGGTGCAATCAAACAAGCTGACCCTGGCAGCGTGCAGGATACAGATAAACTATTGACTGACCAGTTCATAGAAGGTCTGCTGTCCAGCGCCCACAGAACCCAGCTGCGCCTCATGGCCCTACAGAACCCCGATTTGACTTTTGCACAGTTTAAAGAGAGGGCCATCCGGGTGCTCCGAGAACCCACACCAGGTGGCGCTGTAGCTTCCCGGCGTCCTGCCATTATGTACCACCAGGAGGCGGCGCCCTACCCTGCAGACCTTGTGGGGGATGATGCGCAGGCCCTAAACCCATCCCCGCCTGAAAACCTGCACCATCAGGTCCAAGAGCTAACATAGAGTGTGGCTGCATTGACCAGGACCGTACAGTCGTTACAGATGGACCCGTCAGGACCAATTAAGCTGGCTTCCAGTCCGGAGGATGTCCCGTGGCGTCGACGGAGGAGGATCACGTCGTTCAGAGGGAGGCCACAGACCGCTACACTAAGGATGGACAGCCGATTTGCCGCCGTTGCAACCAGCCAGGACACATAGCCAGGTACTGTACTTTAAACGGGTCCGACCTGGGGCAGAGGGCCAACCCCCAGGCATAAGGTCACCAGGCCCGTCTAATCGGCACGATAAGTAAGTGGGGGGACGCCCGGTTTTACCCGTAGTGCTGGACGGTATCCCCATGAGTGCACTGCTGGACACCGGGTCTCAAGTGACTACCATCCCCTATGTAATTTTCAAGCAGTACTGGAGTGACACTGATATAACCCGTTATCCAGACGATGACTTGAGCATCATCGCCAGCAATGGCCAACCCGTGCCGCAGGTGGGGTTCAGAGAGATGACCATTAAGATTGGTAAAGTTGAACTGCCGGCACAGGGACTGATTATTGTGGAAACTGACCGTCGAGAAAGTCACCCTAAAATAACCTTGGGTACTAACGTGATTGAAAATTGTCTTTCAGAAATAATTGTAATTTTGCAGTGGGTGGCGATGAATGCAAGCTCCAGCCAACAGAGGGTCCTCCAGAAAGAGATAAGAGCCCTGATGAGACGGCAACAGGTATAACTGTCTGGTGGTGAGATCGGTAGCGTGAGGATGAGCGACCCGTTCCCCATTGCCATGCCTCCCAAAAGTGAAATGATGATCTGGTGTCGGACTGCAATCGGGTTAAGAGGAAGAGACTACTAAGCGATGGTAGAACCCGTGTACTCAGACAGCAGGCCCACCATCTTGACAGCCCAGGGGGTGGTTGATGTCCGCCATGGAAGGGTGCCCGTTCGTATCTTAAACTTTGGAGAAAGGGATGTACACTTGCCCCGGTACGCTACACTAGCCAAATTGTTTGCTGTCGAACACAATGCTCTCAGGGTCGTGGAACCCTTGCCTCCATCTCCCCCAGTGGAGGATAATGGCTCCCAGAAACACAAGGAGGACTGGTGCCAGGAACTCCATGTGGGTGCTGACTCCACTCCCTTGCACCAAAAACAAGGAGTCTACCGGGTGGTTCAGGAGTACGAGAGAATCTTTAGTAAGCACCCGCTAGACTTCGGCAGAGTGAAAGGCGTAGAACACCACATCCCCACGGGGAGCCACCCACCAATTAAACAAAGATACAGACCTGTACCACCCCCAACACACTATCAGAACGCAAACGGCATGATGAGAGAAATGAAAGAAGTCGGAGTCATTAGAGACAGCCCCCTTGGTTCTGGTAAAAAAGAAAGACGGTACCATGAGAATGTGCGAGAACTATAGAAAAGTCAATCGTATCACCCATAAAGACGCATACCCATTGCCTAGAATAGAGGAGTCTTTGGCCGCACTAAAATCAGTTAATTTCTTCTCTACTTTGGACCTTACTAGCGGGTACTGGCAGGTTCCTGTGGCAAAGACTGACAAGGAAAAGACCGCCTTCACCACCCCGATGGGATTAAGTCAATTCAACTGTACGCCATTCGGGCTCTGCAACGCACCCGGAACCTTCCAGAGGCTGATGGAATGCTGTCTAGGGCACCGAAACTTTGAGACGGTCCTACTTTACCTGGACAATGTGATTGTATATTCAAAGACCTACGAGGACCATCTGAAACACCTGCCAGAGGTGTTCGAAGCCCTGGCAAGCTTTGGCCTGAAGATGAAGCCCTCAAAGTGTCACCTGTTGAAACCGAAGGTACAGTACCTAGGACACGTGGTGAGTGCAGAGGGAGTAGCCCCCGACCCCGACAAGGTTACAGTAATCAAGAGCTGGCCAAGCCCCTCTAACATCAAAGAAGTGAGGCAATTCCTCGGGTTGGTAGGCTACTACCGAAGGTTCATCCCCAGGTTCACTAAAATGGCAGCCCCAATGCAGGACCTCCTAATAGGTCAGTCCAAAACTAGAAGTAACAAACCACCCTTCAAGTGGGATAAGTTGGAAGAGGATTCCTTCCGCCAACTGAAGATGGCCCTCACGGGGGATGAAATTCTGGCCTACCCTAATTATGGCCAGCCTTTTATCCTCCACACCGACGCCAGTAATGTGGGGCTAGGAGCCATACTGTCCCAAAATCAACAGGACAGAGAATGAGTGATAGCGTATGCCAGCCGGAAGCTGAGGCCCACTGAAAGAAACTCGAAGAATTACAGCTCCTTCAAGCTAGAGTTCTTGGCAGTGGTGTGGGCCGTAACAGAACGGTTTAAACATTACCTGGCCTCTGCAAAGTTCACGGTGTACACGGACAACAACCCGTTAACACATTTGGACAATGCTAGACTTGATTCCCTAGAGCAGCGTTGGATGGCCTGGCTGTCAAATTATGACTTCACGATCAAATACCGAGCGGGCCGAACCAATGCCAACACAGACGCCCTATCCAGAATGCCTCACTTACCCGCAAGGGAAGAAGATCCAGAAGAGCTGGAGGAGGTGGAGCTCCCTGCGTTTCACCGGTATGGGGCCACCCAATATTCCCACAGCGTAAGAGACAAGAACGTAACCACCGTCATGTTCAACCCCTTAGCTCATCACGGCTGGGCTGAAACGCAGGATAGTGACCCTGCAGTCAGCCTGGTGAAAGAGATGCTGACCCAGGCAGCCACTCGCCCTGATCCGGATGCTCAAGAGGTAGCTAAGCAGCTGTGGAAGGAGAAGAGTTAGACTACTCCTCTGCGAAAGTAAGCTGTGCAGAATACTTGTCAACCACCGGACGCACGAGCTGACCTGGCAAGTAGTGGTCCCAAGACGAGATGCGACTATGGTTCCGGAGGCCTACAATGACAGAGCGGGACACTTCGGGTGGAAGAAACTAGAGTTCCTACTGAGAGAACGGTTCTTCTGGATAGGTATTGGAGGGGCCATAGAGAAGTGGTGCAGGGACTGTGGCCCATGTAATCTAAGAAGGAAGGACCGTACCAGCCAGAAGACACCCTTGAGGTCCATCGTCACCAGGCAGCCTCTTGAGCTGGTAGCTCTGGATCATGTGAAATTGGCTCCAAGCCGGTCAGGCTACATCTATGCCCTGAAAATACTGGATCACTATTCCCGGTTCCTGGTGGTGGTCCCGGTTAAGGAGTTGACAGCCCAAACGGCGGCCAGAGCCTTCCAGCAGCACTTCTGCCGCCCACACGGGTATCCGCAACAGGTACTGACAGACCAAAGTCCAGCGTTCGAGGCTGAAGTCTTCCAAGAGTTCTGCAACCTCTACGGCTGTAAGAAGATTCGGACGACGGCTTACCACCCACAAACCAATGGGATGTGTGAGAAAATGAATCAGCTAGTCATTGATCTCCTCAAGACGTTGCCCCTGGAAGAACGCAGCCTGTGGCCGGAAAAACTGCCGGACCTGATAGACTTATACAATCATATCCCGGTGAATGCTACCAACTGCACCCCGGCTTACCTGATGCGAGAAAGACCAGGTAAGCTGCCTATGGACCTGGAGATGGGAGTCCTGACACCCGAGGACACCTCCCCAGATGCGGACTGGAATACAGAACGGCGGCTACAGTACAAAAAGGTACAGGAGAGTGTGGAGAGGAGCCTGGCTCAAGCAAGAGAAAAGCAAGAGAGGCTCTTCAACCAACATGCCCCTGATTGTCCCCTGGAACCTGGCGAGCAGGTCCTGAAGCGGAAGAGAAAGCTTCACAAGCTAGATGACCAGTGGGAGAGAGACCCGTACACAGTACTGCCGTCCAACCACGACAACTCGAAGGTATGTGTAATAAGCAAGGATGGAGGAGAGACCACGAACACTGTCTCCAGAGACCACCTAAAACGGTGCCCCGAGCAACTACAGAGTGCAAGTGAAGATCTAGATGACCTTGAGCCCGCAGTGGACAAGGAAGAAATGGCCAGCACCATTCTCGGAGAGTTCCCCCGGTCCTGGACTCGGATAAACGACGCAATAGTGGTACCCATCCTACACTTCCTTCAACCAACCCAGCAAGAACCTACAGGAGAGCAGGAAGAATCAGAAGAACAAGCAGCCCCGGAGGCAGAAGAGCCCATGCCAGCAGCCCAGGAGAGTCAACCCTCTGCTGACAGTGAGCCTGCCATGCCTGCGGTAAGCCAAAGGACCCACAGACAGCTGTCTGTGTGTCACCCCAGGCCTGGATGCCACAAACATTTAAGGCTGTGTCTGAGAGCAGGAGGGAGGTTCTCTGGTCAGGGACCATTAGCATGCAGCACCTCCTGTCCCAGGCCAGTAGGGGGAGCAGGCTGCCCCTATAAAAGCTGGAACTGAGAGCAGGGTTAGAGAGACCAGGACCCACTTCTGAAGCATCCAGAAGGGTTCCCAGAAGAGAGGGACAGGTCAGCTGCAGCTGAGGAGTCCAGGAGGCAAAGGAGGAACAGCAAGCCAGGGACACAGGTGACGAGAGACGGTCCTGGCAGAGAGAGAACTGCATAACCGGACACTGGGGTCCGAGGTTGTCAGGGTTGCAAGCCCGGCAGCAGATCACCTACCTTCAAGGGATTTTAGGTCCCTTGGCCCAAGAAGCCTGGAGGCTACGCCACACAGAGGGACCGGTACAGCACAGAGAGGCTACAGGTACCTAAGGCCCGAGTCGCAAGCCATACAGGCGTAGTACACGGCTAGCTCAGGGACATGGGCTATCACATCACTAAAAGGGGAGATAGTCAGCAAGGGCAGAGAGAGAACGGTAGGCCTACCCACTCACCCTGACCAGTGGAGCTCGCCCGAATGCCCTCAGACACCCAGGTCCATTCCTACCCTGTACTCCTGCTGGGTCAGTGATAAGATCTGCAGTAAAAGACCCTGGACTGCATTATTGGACTCTGTGTGATTTCTGTTGCGCCTGCACCATCACCCCCAGCATCCTATTACACTGCCCTGAGGCTACACTCTTCCCGTGGGGAGTTATCCTATCCCTGCGCTGCATATCTACACCAGCCTCAGCAGTCTGCTTTGCAGCGGCGGTCCTCCCTGACCGCAATCCAGGGGTGGTGTTGTCGGACTTTCAAAACCTACAAATCCACTGCCACAGCATTTGGTCTGACCACCCTGAGCAACGGGAACGGGTCGCCACTACTACTCCCAGCATTGCCCTGAAGCCCAGATCCGAGTGCCCCACGGCCCAGGTGGCGAGTCAACTGCACTGCCTGTAAACCCAGCTAGTAGCTGTACCCTAAATGCTAGTGGGGTAAGCCAGGTTAGACCACCACCAGACAGTGGATTACGTAGGTCAACCCGGAGCACTATGGGGCAGATACCCGCTTGCTGGAAAATATAATTAAGAACTGTAAATAACCCTTGTAAATAATTGTCAAATGTTGAAATGTTTGAAAAGCTAATTGCATAACCAGTGATTATATTTTTCAGTTCTTTCAGTTAACCAAACGGACTAACAGGTTATGGACATTAAGTAACCGGGACACTTTGTAAGGTTTGTTTGGAGCTTAACCTAGGGATGAATAAAGACTGTCCACCAAAGACTATCAAGGACTCGGGGCTAGGACAGACCCCCACCCGGTTTAAGCTCCCTTTTGTTGGTGATATGGACACCCGGTCACAGACCACACTGTGACCTTAAAAACTCAAATTGTGCTGGTATTTGCTGATGTTTTATGGTTGTATGTATTTACCCTGTTTGTTTAAAAGCTTAGTCCCAGAGTACTAAACTTTTACTAGGGGGGAATGTGTCACCCCAGGCCTGGATGCCACAAATAATAAAGGCTGTGTCTGAGAGCAGGAGGGAGGTACCCTGGTTAGGGACAATTAGCATGCAACACCTCCTGTCCCAGGCCAGTAGGGAGAGCAGGCTTCCCTATAAAAGCTGGAACTGGGGGCCGGGTTAGAGAGACCTGAGAGACCTGGGAGACCTGAGACCGTGACGGAGTCTAGGCCCAGAGAGTAAGGGTCAGCAGCAGTCTGAGGAGGTCGTGAGGCAGTGGAGGAACTGCTAGCCAGGGATGTACGGCATCGAGAGCCTGTCCTGGCAGAAAGGGAGAATTACCTACCGGACATTGAGGTCCGAGGCTGTAAAGACTCTAAGTCCAGCAGCAGAGAACCAATCCGCGAGGTATTTCATATCCTTTGGCCTAAAAAGCCCGGAGGCTCCGCCACAACAGAAGGGACCAGCAAAGCCAAGAGAGGCCAGAGGTAAAAGGAGCCCAAGTTGCAAGCCATACGGGTGAGAATACACGGCACGCTCAGGGACATGGGCTATTTTACCACTAAGAGGGGAATAGTCAGAAAGAGCATAGAGAGCACGGTAGGCCTACACCCTCACCCTGACCAGAGGGGCTTCCCTAGTGTCCTCAGACATCCAGGCCCTCTTCTAGCCGGTACTGTTGTTGGGTCATTACCATCTGTTACAATAAAGACCCTGAACTGTTTAAGCGGACTCTGCATTCTGACCATCGCGGCCGGAACTATCACCAGCCAACATCCACCTACACTGCCCTGGGGCTACACTCCTCCCGTGTGGAGTTATACCATTCCTGTGCTGCTCACCAACACCAGCCCCAGCGGTCAGTCCTGCAGCGGCAGTTATCCCTGACCGCAATCCACAGGTGGCGTAGTCGGCCTTTCACATGTATATATAGAGAGAGACTGCCACCATTATAGCCTGACACCCTGAGCACGGGACCGGGTTGCCACTACTACCCCCATCAGCACCGCGCAACCTAGAGACCCAGTCTTGAGTACCCCACGGCCCAGGGGGCGAGTCAGCTTTTTTGGCGTAGTCGGCAGGATTGTGACCAACCCGCCACAAACGGGTATTGCTTGCCTGAAAAGACTTTATACTTACTTGAGTGAAGTTTCCTGCCATTCGGGGCCGTTTCCCGCCAAAAGGCGCCATCTTCGGGACACTGCGTGGGAAGAAGAGGGGAGTGGACACCAAAACCACGCGAGATCTGAAGCCCCGTCCTACGTCCGGACGCTGCGCAAGGTCCTGGAAGGAGAGAGAGCGACGCTGACGTCACCGGGACGTGACACAAGGTCCTCTCCCAGAGCAGCGCTAGCGGAACCGCGGCCTACGGAAGAGGATCAACGGAAGGTAGGCCACGGTTAACTAGGGGGGAGGAAGATGTCGGAAGCGGAGGGGCCCACTACCACCAGCGTGGCTGCAGCAGCGTTGATGCCCTCTATCCCCGGAGAGGCCTGGCTGCCCCAGTACTTGGGGGAATCCCATACATAAAGTGACTTTAAGGAAAGACTGCACAGTTTATTTAAAGTCTATCCCCTAACAGAAGAACAGAAAATCAGCATACTGACAGGGCAGTTAACTGGTGCGGCCCAGAGGGAGGTAAAATCATGGCCAGCTGGGGAGAAAAGGACTGTAAAGGACTTTTGACCCGGCTTCGGGGTACCTTTGACACCCGCACCTCAGCTGAAATTAAAATGCGGTTCTACGGATGTAAGCAGCGGACACAGGACAGCATCAGAGATTATGCCTTAAATTTACAGGAAGCCTTGGGAGCAATTAAACAAGCTGACCCTGGCAGCGTGCAGGATACAGATAAACTATTGACTGACCAGTTCATAGAAGGTCTGCTGTCCAGCGCCCACAGAACCCAGCTGCGCCTCATGGCTCTACAGAACCCCGATTTGACTTTTGCACAGTTTAAAGAGAAGGCCATCCAGGAGCTCCGAGAACCCACACCAGGTGGCGCTGTAGCTTCCCGGCGTCCTGCCATTATCTACCACCAGGAGGCGGCGCCCTACCCTGCAGACCTTTTGGGGGCTGATGCACAGGCCCTAAACCCATCCCCGCCTGCAAACCTGCACCATCAGGTTCAAGAACTAACAAAGAGTGTGGCTGCATTGACCAGGACCGTACAGTCGTTACAGATGGACCCGTCAAGGCCAATCAAGCTGGCTTCCAGTCCGGAGGATGTCCCGTGGCTGATGCGCAGGCCCTAAACCCATCCCCGCCTGCAAACCTGCACCATCAGGTTCAAGAAATAACAAAAAGAGTGTGGCTGCATTGACCAGGACCGTACAGTCGTTACAGATGGACCCGTCAGGACCGATCAAGCTGGCTTCCAGTCCGGAGGATGTCCGGTGGCGTCGATGGAGGAGGATTCCGTCGTTCAGAGGGAGGCCCATAGACCGCTACGCTGAGGATGGACATCCGATTTGCCGCTGTTGCAACCAGCCAGGACACATAGCCAGGTACTGTACTTTAAACGGGTCCGACCTGGGGCAGAGGGCCAACCCTCAAGCATAAGGTCACCAGGCCTGTCTAATTGGCGCGATAAGTACGTGGGGGGACGCCTGGTTTTACCCGTAGTGCTGGACGGTATCCCCATGAGTGCACTGCTGGACACCGGGTCTCAAGTGACTACCATCCCCTATGTACTTTTCAAGCAGTACTGGAGTGACACTGATATAACCCGTTATCCAGACGATGACTTGAGCATCATCGCCAGCAATGGCCAACCCGTGCCGCAGGTGGGGTTCAGAGAGATGACCATTAAGATTGGTAAAGTTGAACTGCCGGCACAGGGAGTGATTATTGTGGACATTGACCGTCGAGAAAGTCACCCTAAAATAACCTTGGGTACTAACGTGATTGAAAATTGTCTTTCAGAAATAATTGTAATTTTGCAGCGGGTGGCGATGAATGCTAGCTCCAGCCAACAGAGGGTCCTCCAGAAAGAGATAAGAGCCCTGATGAGACGGCAACAGGTAGCACTGTCTGGTGGTGAGATCGGTAGCTTGAGGATGAGCGACCCATTCCCCATTGCCATGCCTCCCAAAAGTGAAATGATGATCTGGTGTCGGACTGCAATCGGGTTAAGAGGAAGAGACTACCAAGCGATGGTAGAGCCCTTGTACTCAGACAGCAGGCCCACCATTTTGACAGCCCGGGGGGTGGTTGATGTCCACAATGGAAGGGTGCCCGTCCATATCTTAAACTTTTGGGAAAGGGAAGTACACTACGCTACACTAGTCAAATTGTTTGCTGTCGAACACAATGCTCTCAGGGTCGTGGAACCCTTGCCTCCATCTCCCCCGGTGGAGGACAATGGCTCCCAGAAACACAAGGAGGACTGGTGCCAGGAACTCCATGTGGGTGCTGACTCCACTCCCTTGCACCAAAAACAAGGAGTCTACCGGGTGGTTCAGGAGTACGAGAGAATCTTTAGTAAGCACCCGCTAGACTTCGGCAGAGTGAAAGGCGTAGAACACCACATCCCCACGGGAAGCCACCAACCAATAAAAGAAAGATACAGACCTGTACCCCCCGCACACTATCAGAACGCAAAGGGCATGCTGAGAGAAATGAAAGAAGCCGGGGTCATTAGAGACAGCTGTAGCCCCTGGGCAGCCCCCTTGGTTCTGGTAAAAAAGAAAGACGGTACCATGAGAATGTGCGTGGACTATAGAAAAGTCAATCGTATCACCCATAAAGACGCATACCCGTTGCCTAGAATAGAGGAGTCTTTGGCCGCACTAAAATCAGCTAATTTCTTCTCTACTTTGGACCTTACTAGTGGGTACTGGCAGGTTCCTGTGGCAGAGGCTGACAAGGAGAAGACCGCCTTCACCACCCCGATGGGATTAAGTGAATTCAACTGTATGCCATTTGGGCTCTGCAACACACACGGGACCTTCCAGAAGCTGATGGAATGCTGTCTAGGGCACCGAAACTTTGAGACGGTCCTACTTTACCTGGACGACGTGATTATATATTCAAAGACCTAAGAGGACCATCTGAAACACCTGCCAGAGGTGTTCGAAGCCCTGGCAGGCTTTGGCCTGAAGGTGAAGGCCTCAAAGTGTCACCTGTTGAAACCGAAGGTACAGTAGCTAGGACACGTGGTGAGTGCAGAGGGAGTAGCCCCCGATCCCGACAAGGTTACAGTAATCAAGAGCTGGCCAAGCCCCTCTAACATCAAAGAAGTGAGGCAATTCCTCGGGTTGGTAGGCTACTACCGAAGGTTCATCCCCAGGTTCACTAAAATGGCAGCCCCAATGCAGGACATCCTAATAGGTCAGTCCAAAACTAGAAGTAACAAACCACCCTTCAAGTGGGATAAGTTGGAAGAGGATTCCTTCCGCCAACTGAAGATGGCCCTCACGGGGGATGAAATTCTGGCCTACCCTAATTATGGCCAGCCTTTTATCCTCCACACCGACGCCAGTAATGTGGGGCTAGGAGCCGTACTGTCCCAAAATCAACAGGACAGGGAACGAGTGATAGCGTATGCCAGCCGGAAGCTGAGGCCCACCGAAAGAAACCCGGAGAATTACAGCTCCTTCAAGCTAGAGTTCTTGGCAGTGGTGTGGGCCGTAACAGAACGGTTTAAATATTACGTGGCCTCTGCAAAGTTCATGGTGTACACGGTCAACAACCCGTTAACACATCTGGACAATGCTAGACTTGGTGCCCTAGAGCAGCGGTGGATGGCCCGGCTGTCAAATTATGACTTCACGATTAAATACCGAGCGGGCCGAACCAATGCCAACGCAGACACCCTATCCAGAATGTCTCACTTACCCGACAGGGAAGAAGATCCAGAAGAGCTGGTGGAGGTGGAGCTCCCTGTGTTTCACCGGTACGGGGCCACTCAGTATTCCCACAGCGTAAGAGACAAGAACGTAACCACCGTCATGTTCAACCCCTTACCTCATCACGGCTGGGCTGAAACGCAGGATAGTGACCCTGCAGTCAGCCTGGTGAAAGAGATTCTGACCCAGGCAGATGCTCGCCCTGATCCGGATGCTCCAGAGGAAGCTAAGCAGCTGTGGAAGGAGAAGAGCAGACTATTCCTCTACGAAGGTAAGCTGTGCAGAAGACTTGTCAACCACCGGACGCACGAGCTGACCTGGCAAGTAGTGGTCCCAAGACGAGATGCGGCTAGGGTTCTGGAGGCCTACAATGACAGAGCGGGACACTTCAGGTGGAAGAAACTAGAGTTCCTACTGAGAGAACGGTTCTTCTGGATAGGTATGAGAGGGGCCATAGAGAAGTGGTGCAGCGACTGTGGCCCATGTAATCTAAGAAGGAAGGACCGTACCAGCCAGAAGACACCCTTGAGGCCCATTGTCACCAGGCAGCCTCTTGAGCTGGTAACTCTGGATCATGTGAAATTGGCTCCAAGCCGGTCGGGCTACATCTATGCCCTGAAAATAGTGGATCACTATTCCCGGTTCCTGGTGGTGGTCCCGGTTAAAGAGTTGACAGCCCAAACGGCGGCCAGAGCCTTCCAGCAGCACTTCTGCTGCCCACACGGGTATCCGCAACAGGTACTGACAGACCAAAGTCCAGCGTTCGAGGCTGAAGTCTTCCAAGAGTTCTGCAACCTCTGTGGCTGTAAGAAGATTCAGACGACGCCTTACCACCCACAAACCAATGGGATGTGTGAGAAAATGAATCAGCTAGTCATTGATCTTCTCAAGACGTTGCCCCTGGAAGAACGCAGCCTGTGGCCGGAAAAACTGCCGGACCTGATAGACTTATACAATCATATCCCGGTGAATGCTACCAACTGCACCCCGGCTTACCTGATGCGAGCAAGACCAGGTAAGCTGCCTATGGACCTGGAGATGGGAGTCCTGACACCCGAGGACACCTCCCCAGATGCGGACTGGAATACAGAACGGCGGCTACAGTACAAAAAGGTACAGGAGAGTGTGGAGAGGAGCCTGGCTCAAGCAAGAGAAAAGCAAGAGAGGCTCTTCAACCAACATGCCCCTGCTTGTCCCCTGGAACCTGGCGAGCAGGTCCTGAAGCGGAAGAGAAAGCTTCACAAGCTAGATGACCAGTGGGACAGAGACCCGTACACAGTACTGCCGTCCAACCACGACAACTCGAAGGTATGTGTAATAAGCAAGGATGGAGGAGAGACCACGAACACTGTCTCCAGAGACCACCTAAAACGGTGCCCCGTGCATGTGAAGATCAAGATGACCTTGAGCCCACAGTGGACAAGGAAGAAATGGCCAGCACCATTCTCGGAGAGTTCCCCCGGTCCTGGACTCGGATAAACGACGCAATAGTGGTACCCGTCCTACACTTCCTTCAACCAACCCAGCAAGAACCTACAGGAGAGCAGGAAGAATCAGAAGAACAAGCAGCCCCGGATGCAGAAGAGCCCATGCCAGCAGCCCAGGAGAGTCAACCCTCTGCTGACAGTGAGCCTGCCATGCCTGCGGTAAGCCAAAGGACCCGCAGACAACTGCCTGCACTGCCTGTAAACCCAGCTAGTAGCTGTACCCTATATGCTAGTGGGGAAAGCCAGGTTAGACCACCACCAGACAGTGGATTACGTAGGTCAACCCAGAGCACTAGGGGGCAGATACCCGCTCGCTGGAAAATATATTTAAGAACTGTAAATAACCCGTGTAAATAATTGTCAAATGTTGAAATGTTTGAAAAGCTAATTGCATAACCAGTGATTATGTTTTTCAGTTCTTTCAGTTAACCAAACGGACTAACAGGTTATGGACATTAAGTAACAGGGACACTTTGTAAGGTTTGTTTGGAGCTTAACCGAGCAATGAATAAAGACTGTCCACCAAAGACTGTCAAGGACTCGGGACTAGGACACACCCCCACCCGGTTTAAGCTCCATTTTGTTGGTGATATGGACACCCGGTCACAGACCACACTGTGACCTTAAAAACTCAAATTGTGCTGGTATTTGCTGATGTTTTATGGTTGTATGTATTTACCCTGTTTGTTTAAAGGCTTAGTCCCAGAGTACTAAACTTTTACTAGGGGGAATGTGTCACCCCAGGCCTGGATGCCACAAATAATAAAGGCTGTGTCTGAGAGCAGGAGGGAGGTTCCCTGGTTAGGGACAATTAGCATGCTGCACCTCCTGTCCCAGGCCAGTAGGGGGGAGCAGGCTTCCCTATAAAAGCTGGAACTGGGGGCAGGGTTAGAGAGACCTGAGAGACCTGGGAGACCTGAGACCGTGACGGAGTCTAGGCCCAGAGAGTAAGGGTCAGCAGCAGGCTGAGGAGGTCGTGAGGCAGTGGAGGAACTGCTAGCCTGGGACGTATGGCATCAAGAGCCTGTCCTGGTGGAAAGGGAGAATTACCTACCGGACATTGGGGTCCGAGGCTGTAAAGACTCTAAGTCCAGCAGCATAGAACCAATCCGCGAGGTATTTCATATCCTTTGGCCTAAAAAGCCCCGAGGCTCCGCCACAACAGAAGGGACCAGCAAAGCCAAGAGAGGCCAGAGGTAAAAGGAGCCCAAGTTGCAAGCCATACGGGTGAGAATACACGGCACGCTCAGGGACGTGGGCTATTTTACCACTAAGAGGGGAATAGTCAGAAAGAGCATAGAGAGCACGGTAGGCCTACACCCTCACCCTGACCAGAGGGGCTTCCCGAGTGTTCTCAGACATTCAGGCCCCCTTCTAGCCGGTACTGTTGTTGGGTCATTACCATCTGTTACAATAAAGACCCTGAACTGTTTAAGCAGACTCTGCATTCTGACGATCGCGGCTGGAACTTTCACCCCCAACATCCACCTACACTGCCCTGGGGCTACACTCCTCCCGTGGTGAGTTATACCATTCCTGTGCTGCTCACCAACACCAGCCCCAGCGGTCTGTCCTGCAGCGGCGATTATCACTGACCGCAATCCACGGGTGGCGTAGTCGGCCTTTCACATGTATATGTATATATATATATATATATATATATATATATATATATATATATATATAGAGAGAGAGAGAGACTGCCACCATTATAGCCTGACACGCTGAGCACGGGACCGGGTTGCCACTACTACCCCCATCAGCACCGCGCAACCTAGAGACCCGGTCTTGAGTACCCCACGGCCCTGGGGGCGAGTCATATGCATGGCACCCCATCCCTCATCCTGGTAGGCATGGTACCCCCTCATCCCTATCCTGGTATGTATGGTACCCCATCTGTCATCCTGGTATGCATGGTACCTCATCTGTCATCCTGGTATGCATGGTACCCCATCTGTCATCCCGGTATGTATGGTACCCCATCCCTCATCATGGTATGCATGGTACCCCATACCTCATCCTAGTATGCATGGTACCCCATCCCTCACCCTGTAATGCATGGTACTCCATCCCTCACCCCTAGCCTGGTACGCATGGTACCCCTCATCCCCATGATGCTGAACACACACAAAAAAATAAACACTTATACTCACCTTTCTTCCCTGTGTTCCAGAGCTGCGTCCCGTTCTGCCGGAGTCCGGGGGAGGAGTGTGGTGCCGGAGTAAGCGCGTGCCCATACTGTGCTGTGCGGAACCATTTTGCCTAAAACACACGGCAAATGTGTCTTCAGTAACATGGCGCCAGACAGCGCGCTATGCGCATGCAGCATTTCCGAAGCCTCACTCCTGTCCCGGTCTTCGGCCAGAACAGAGACGCCGCGGCAACACTCCTCCCAGTCAGGTATGTATGTAAGTATGGCGCTGGAGATCGTGGTATGTGTTCAATGCCTACACATACCACGATCTCCGGCGCCATACACTGCTCTTACCTGTAACGGCTTGATGCGTTCTACTGTCTACAGCCAGACAACGAAGTTGCGTCGCACTTGCACAGTCTATAAAGGCTTCGGACAAAGGGACCCTTGTAGCCTTATATTATAGAGAGTGGCCTGTGCGGGGATCATCATATTATATAGGAGCCTGTGGGAGACCATCATGTTGTATTGGGGCTGTGTGGGGCAGTCATACTATATAGGAATAACCATCATACTGTATGGAAAGCTGTGGGGGATCATCATATTATGCCGGGGTCTGTGGGGAACAATCATGCTATATAGAGACGTGGAGGGCATCATACTATATGGAGAGCTGTGGGGAACCATCATACTATATAGGGGCCTATGAGAAGATCATCATACTGTATTGGGGCAGTTAGTTGCACATCATACTGTGTGAGGGACCATCATACTGTATTGAGGCTGTGGGGCACCATCACATTGTATAGGGGCCTGTGGGGGACCATCATACTATATAGGTTCCTGTTGTGAGACCATCATACTATATATAGGGGCTATATGTAACAATCATACTGTGTGGGGGTCAGTGGTGACCACCATAATATGTGAGCAGGCGGTGGAGGACATTATGCTGTGCTTGGAGGATGTGGTGGACATTATACTGCGCAGGGAGGCTGTAGTGACCATCATACTGTGTGGAGGGGCTGGGGTAACCATCTTACTGTGTGGGGTTTGTGGGGCCATTATGCTGTGTACGTGGATGAAAATGGTAACATCTTTCTGTGTTGGGGCATTTTTTAAGTCATCCTACTCTATGGAGGCCTTAGAAGGGGTATCATACTGGGCTAGAACATTAACGGGCTTCAGTAGGGGCAAAATAATTGTGTAAGTGCAGCAGTACATATCTCTCCTTATATTGGTCTCCTACCTATCACTGTTTCATAGTCTCCCCAATAGTATCACTCATATAGGAGTATCAGGATATACTTAAGGTGCGGCCACAACCTACACTTATCCTATATAGTTTTCATATATTGCTGACTGACACATTTAAAAGCACCCGAAAGCCTCCCCAACATGTTTCACCAGATATACTGATGTCATCAGGGATTGAGGCTATATGAGTGAGCTCATGGATCGCTTGAACTTTTAAAGGTTTGGTTCTGATGTCACACCTGCAACTGCCTATCACAAAGGTTTATACATTCAGCCAATAGATGGCAAAGGTCAGTACATAGCACCAATGGGCATTTCACTTATACTCCACTCTAGAGAACCATATTGCATCCCATTGGCTCACTCCTGCTTGCCAACCATACACATTTATACTTTCAGCCAATCGCTACTCTACATCAAAACAAAGTACCAATGGTGGCTTTTGTCATATTCCTCCCCAGATGTCATATCAGGTTTCATTGGTGCTTCAATGTGTACCAATCACGGCAAACCACATCTTAAGCCAATGGTTACAAAGGTCACCACAAGACTCCAATGGGTGTATTCAAAAAACCCCCCAAAAAATTCCTTCCGAGGTCTACGGGCCTCGCGTCACTGCAGTCAGTTCTTTCCAAGAATGCTTCCACTCCGGCGCAACCGCGCATGCGCATCACCGTTACCTCCACCAGGAGTCAGTGCGCATGTCAGAGCTAATAAATTCACTCTTACACTACATAAGCGTTACTCAAATTATTATACAATGGGCCCATTGTTGTATGACCATCTGAGTATAACATATTCAGCAAATATATACAGCCATTATTATTACACTTACTCGGGGGAATAAGTCTCCATATTTCATCCAACTGTGATGTATTCTCAACAGGTGTATTCCAGTATATTCTGTATTGATATGTGCAGGATATCATTACACTCATTCATTTCTGCACTCTGATGTATACTCTGATGTGTTCTAGACTGGTATATTTCAGTGTATATCCAGGATATTATTACCCTCATTCATTTCTGCACTCTGATGTACACTCTGATGTGTTCTAGACTGGTGTATTTCAGTGTATATCCAGGATATTATTACCCTCATTCATTTCTGCTCTCTGATGTACAGTCTGATGTATTCTAGACTGGTGTATTTCAGTGTATATCCAGGATATTATTACCCTCATTCATTTCTGCACTCTGATATATTCTAGACTGGTATAGTCCAGTATATTTTATATTAACATATCCAGAATATTATTACTCTCATTCGTTTCTGCTGTTATATTTTCCTATTGGCTTTATATTATAAATCATTTGACCTTTCATCACCTCAACACATTTATTTATATTTTCATTTTAATAAATAAATTTTACGCCAATATTTTTATTAGTGTCAAACAGCCATGTTGCTCAAACAAAAGACATTCCAAAAATGATCACAATTTAGACATAATGGCAGGAATCCATATCTATCATCACACTAAAAGGGGATCCAGAGCCCTTTTTATTTTATTTATTTCATTTTACTCTCATTCAATTCATGATTTCAATTATAACGGCTATTACTACAAAACCAGCCAGGCTAAATTATTAATCAACCCTGATACTACAGAAAGGCTGAAAACGTAAAACCCTCATTAAAGCCGTTCGGGCAGCGAGATTTCAGCCTGTATATCCAGCGACACTCTTCTTGCAGTAATGCTTTATCCAAATTCCCTTTTCTTGGTCCCAGGGTGATATGCCTAATCCCCCATACAATGAAATTTAGGGGTTCATGCCTATGAGTGTTCCTCATGTGCACCGACAAAGGAGTATCTACTAACGTATTTATTGAGCTAATAGGTTTTGAAATTCTTATTCGCAACTCCTGTATGGTCTTACCAATGTACAATTTCAGGCATGGGCACCTTATAGCATATACTACCCCTCTAGTTCTACAGTTAATATCATCCATGATGAAAAACTTCTTTTTAGCAACTGGATTAATAAACTCCTTCATTCTCCTTATATACTGAAATACACCAGTCTAGAATACATCAGAGTATACATCAGAGAGCAGAAATGAATGAGGGTAATAATATCCTGCACATATCAATACAGAATATGCTGGAATATATCTGTGGAGAATACATCACAGTTGGATGAAATATGGAGACTTATTCCCCCGAGTAAGTGTAATAATAATGGCTGTATATATTTGCTGAATATGTTATACTCAGATGGTCATACAACAATGGGCCCATTGTATAATAATTTGAGTAACGCTTATGTAGTGTAAGAGTGAATTTATTAGCTCTGACATGCGCACTGACTCCTGGTGGAGGTAGCGGTGATGCCCATGCTCGGTTGCGCCGGAATGGAAGCATTCTCTTAACGGACTGACTGGGTTGACGTGCGGCCCGGAGACCTCGGAAGAGATTTCTTTGTTTGTTTTTCGGAATACACCCATTGTTGTCTTGTGGTGACCTTTGTAACCATTGGCTTAAGATGTGGTTTGCCGTGATTGGAACACATTGAAGCACCAATGAAACCTGATATGACATCTGGGGAAGAATATGACAAAAGCCACCATTGGTACTTTGTATTGATGTAGAGTAGCGATTGGCTGATTGTATAAATGTGTATGATTGGCAAGCAGGAGTGAGCCAATGGGATGCAATATGGTTCTCTAGAGTGGAGTATAAGTGAAATTCCCATTGGTGCTATGTACTGACCTTTGCCATCTATTGGCTGAATGTATAAACCTTTGTGATAGGTAGTTGCAGGTGTGACATCAGAACCAAACCTTTAAAAGTTCAAACGATCCATGTGCTGAATCATATAGCCTCTATCCCCTGATGACGCCAGTATATCTGGTGAAACATGTTGGGGAGGCTTTCGGGTGCTTTTAAATGTGTCAGTCAGCAATATATGAAAACTATATAGGATAAGTGTAGGTTGCGGCCGCACCTCAAGTATATCCTGATACTACTATATGAGTGGCTAGCTATTTAACCCGTTCTACACCCGGGTGGCGAGCATTTTTTTTGGTATATGGTCTGGCATGCTGGTATGTGCTGCCCCCCTCCTGGTATTTGTGCTGCCCCCATCCTTTCCCCACCATCCTTTCCTGGTATGCATGGCACCCCTCTCCCCCAATCCTGGTATGCATGGCACCCCTCACCCCCAATCCTGGTATGCATGGCACCCCTCATCCCCAATCCTGGAAGGCATGGCACCCCTCATCCCCAATCCTGGAAGGCATGGCACCCCTCATCCCCAATCCTGGAAGGCATGGCACCCCTCACCCCCAATCCTGGAAGGCATGGCACCCCTCACCCCCAATCCCGGTATGCATGGCACCCCTCACTCCCAATCCCGGTGTGCATGGCACCCCTCTTCCCCAATCCCGGTGTGCATGGCACCCCTCTTCCCCAATCCCGGTGTGCATGGCACCCCTCTTCCCCAATCCCGGTGTGCATGGCACCCCTCATCCCCAATTCTGGTATGCATGGCACCCCTCACCCCCAATCCTGGTATGCATGGCACCCCTCACCCCCAATCCTGGTATGCATGGCACCCCTCATCCCCAATCCTGGAAGGCATGGCACCCCTCATCCTCAATCCTTGAAGGCATGGCACCCCTCATCCCCAATCCCGGTATGCATGGCACCCCTCATCCCCAATCCCGGTATGCATGGCACCCCTCATCCCCAATCCTGGTATGCATGGTACCCCTCATCCCCAATCCTGGTATGCATGGCACCCCTCATCCCCAATCCTGGTATGCATGGCACCCCTCATCCCCAATTCTGGTATGCATGGCACCCATCATCCCCAATCCTGGTATGCATGGCACCCCTCATCCCCAATCCTGGTATGCATGGCACCCCTCATCACCAATCCTGGTTTGCAGGGCACCCCTCATCCCCATTCCTGGTATGCATAGCACCCCTCATCCCCAATCCTGGTATGCATGGCACCCCTCATCCCCAATCCTGGTATGCATGGCACCCCTCATCCCCAATCCCGTTATGCATGACACCCCTCACCCCCAATCCCGGTGTGCATGGCACCCCTCATCCCCAATCCCGGTGTGCATGGCACCCCTCATCTCCAATCCCGGCGTGCATGGCACCTCTCAACCCCAATCCCAGCGTGCATGGCACCCCTCATCCCCAATCCTGGTGTGCATGGCACCCCTTATCCCCAATCCTGGTATGCATGGCACCCCTCATCCCCAATCCTGGTATGCATGGCACACCTCATCCCCAATCCTGGTATGCATGGCACCCCTCTTCCTGGTATGCATGGCACCCCTCATCCTGGTATGTATGAGCCATAGACCCTGCTCTATCTGTCAGAATCTCAGTCATTACACCAAATCCAAAAAAGGCTGCCAGTTCAACTGAACAGGTACACAGCACAGAACTTATCTACACTATCCGACTTTCACAGAAGCGCCCATCTATCTAGCTAATATCTCTCATTACTAGTGATGATCAAGCAAGCTTGTTGCTCGATATTTACGAGCATGCTCGGGCGAGTACCTATTATCATCAGTGTGCTGGAAAAGCAGGCATTCCTCAAACGTATTAAAGCTTCCAAACGGTCGCAAATCATGTTCACGGAGCGACGAAAACTTAACTCTCGAGCACGCTGAAGATAATAGGTACTCGCCCGAGCATGCTCGTAAATCTCGAGCAACGAGCATGCTCGATCATCACTACTCATTACACAGGACAGAGCACGCTCAACAGCGTCTATCTCCTTCCATGACATGCATAAAATGGCGCTGAAGAAACATGGCCGGTTTTTATATGGAGAAGACGTGATTTCAGCAGCCAATTGCAGAAGCCCTTGTGTCTGTGACACTATGGATGCTTCCTGCAATCTGTTTGGCTAGCCGGGCTTAGCTGACTTCAAGTTATGACCTATAGGAAAAAAAAAAGCGCACTGCTGATCTGACCTTTTCTGAGCTATCACCAGCCCCCCCACTCATCTGCCACGTCTCCCCGCTCATCATACACAAGCACTATGCTAGCAAAACTGTAAAAAGTAAAAAACGCTGTAGTTTGCCCGCAATCACGTAACCATGGAAATTCGCCGATTTTACCAAATTTAACAAATTTTGCTCACCTTTCCGATCATGAATCCGAATTCGTGTCGAACTTAAGTTTGGAGATCAGATCTCAAAGATATTCGCTCATCACTACTATTGATGTGGTCAGTTCGGAGATGTAGGCTGAAGAGGAGGAGGAGGTGTAGAATGTAGGGGCAACCCTGATTGACCCAGGACCCGCAATCCTTGGCATCGGGAGGACGTGTTCCATCTCAGGGTCCAACTAGGTCCTGGCTTCCACTGTATAAACACAGTATCCTGTCAGCGAGATGTACCGTCCTTAGCCACAAGCACTTGTCACATTTCCGTGGTTAGGTGGACCTTCCCAGTAACTGCATTGCTGAGGGCACGGGTAATGTTCTGGGACACGTGCTTGTGTATGGTGGTTACGGCACAACGGCAGAAATAGTGGCGGCTGGGGACTGAGTACCGAGGGATGGCCGCCTCCATCAGGTTGCGGAAAGATTCTGTCTCCATGAGCTAAAAGGCAACATTTCAAGTGAAAGCAGTCTCAAAATGTGGCAGTTTAATGCTGTGGACTGTGGGTGATTGGCTGTGTATTTACGTTTGCTTCAAGAGACTGGGGTAGGGACAACTGAACATTGCGCTGGGACAAGGATGTAGTTGCTGATGGTGGTGGCTGTGAGTGTGCAATGACCAATGCAGGTCGGGAGGCAACTTCACCTGCGCCATGGACAGGAGATTGGCGTGCACGCACAACAACAGAACAGGCAGTGGTGTCACCTGCAGACTCTGTTTCTGGACCCAGGCGTTTGGCCCAACTAGTCGTATGCTTTGCTGTCATGTGCCTGAACATGCTGGTGGTGGTCAGGCTGGTAGTTTTTCTGCCCTGTTGATGCTGACATGGCAGATGTTGCAAATTGCCATTTTGGAGTTATCTGGAAAGTCTTTAAAAAAGAGCCAGACTCTGGAAAACCTAACAGTTTGACTGGCAACTTCCCTCGTGTTGGTGTTCCGGGGAGCAGTTGCCCACCTTGTGTTTGTGGCCACCACACTGCTTCTTCCTGCCTGTTGTGGTGCTATGCCTAGCTCCCCCTGTGTGCTGCTTTCCTCACTATGCATGTAGCGTTGCCAGGTTGGGTCAGTGACTTCATCGTCTACCACCTCATCTTCCAATTCTGCACCCTGGGCCTCCTCCTGACTTGCTGGCAATTGTGTCTCATCATCATCATCCACCTTTTGCAACAGTAATTGCAGTTTCCCACCATCGCCTTTGTGTGACCGTGGCTGCTCAAATATTTGGGCATCGCTACATGCGATCTACTTTTGCTCCGCTTGAAGCGGGCCGGGCGAGAGGCCCGAATCTATAAATGGAAAAGTGAACAGCTCTTCGGAGTGTCGAAGTGTGGGATCACTTGTCTCCGGGCATTCAGCATGGTGGGAGCAAGGAGGATCAGGGTGAGGAATATGTGGTCCAGACTCAGAGCTACTGAGACTGGACTGTGTGGAAGACAGGGTGGTGGTGGTGGCAAACTGACTGGAAGCATTATCTGCTATTCTGCTCGTACACTCTCCACAGACTTAGTCTGTCTAACTCCTGCTATCACCAGTATTAATAATATATGCAGCTGTATTAGTCCATAGAAGGACAGTTAGTTCAGATGGATATATATCTTGCTGTGGAATACATAATACCTCACTAATAAACCGCCAATTCTCTCCCTAGATCAACAGCAACTCTCCATAAGCTGCCTGTCTGAAGGATAGACTGTGACGAGCATAGGGTCACCTTGTCTGATATACACCTGATGACCCCATGCGGCCAGCCAATCACTGTAATGCCGCAACCAACATGACTGAGGCATTTCAGTGAGTGGCAGGCAATCTCCGCATGTTTATGCGGAGCAGGGACTTGAGCTCCCGCCCGAAAATCCAGGAAGTACTCACCGAACGCTGAGCATCTCGAACAGTGAGATGCTCAAGCAAGTACCGAGCAGTTGCAAGCACGCTCACTCATCACTAGTGACCATCTTATTGTGTGGCGTTTGTGGGGACATTATGCTGTGTTGGTGGCGGAATGTGGGAACATCATTCTGTGTCGGGCTTTTTTTGTGGCATCATACTCTCTATGGAGACCATGGAAGGGTATCATAGTGGGCGAGAACGCTAAGAGGCTTCAGTAGAGGAGAAATAACTGTGTAAGTACTGCAATATATATCCCTCTCCGTGTCTTAAAGGGGTTGTCCGGTACAAATTGATAAGTCTGCAGTCACTCTATGTGACTGCATACATATGAATCCCCCAGCGCAGGGATTCACTGGTTTCTGACCTGGGACCGGAGGATATGTACAGTACAGACCAAAAGTTTGGACACACCTTCTCATTTAAAGATTTGTCTGTATTTTCATGAGTACATTTACACTGAAGGCATCAAAACTATGAATTAACACATGTGGAATTATATAGTTAACAAAAAAGTGTGAAACAACTGAAAATATGTCTTATATTCTAGGTTTTTCAAAGTAGCCACCTTTTGCTTTGATGACTACTTTGCACACTCTTGGCATTCTCTTGATGTGATGTTTTAATTTATACCCTTTTGTATTTTTCCTGAGGTTGCTGGATTTTTTTCCATCATCCTTCCATGACTCTCATTGCCCAGGAGCCGGCCTGAAGCTTTCCTTGCACCGCACCCATATCCATGGAGTTCATTATAGCGGTGAGCTGATGTTTGGTTTCTCCCATTTTGTTATGCCCCCTAGGCTGTCCAGATTACAGCTGTGCTGCGAGCTAGAACTTCACCCTGTCACCGTTCACAGTGTTCAGCGTGGCCAGTGACGGGACGCGCGTAGCGAAGGTTCCATGCTGCGGGCAGTATCAGGCTGGTGATGAGCAGACTGACATTGTACTACTGTTAGGCTACCACGCTGCTCTCACCGCTGGAGAATTCACTGCTGCAGCGCTTCTCCGAGCAGTGAGAGCACTGCGTACATGCGAGAGTTATGCCAGCAGTATGGTCATCCATGTAGCCTGGGATTAATAGTGCAATGTCAGGCTGCTGACCATCACTAACCGCAGTGTTCAGAGCGCAGCAGTGTGATCACCAATCTGCTGTGCTCTGAGCACCGACTGAGCTCTGCTATGTCAGCGTGAACTTCATTCAGATGTCTCTGCATTAGAAACATCTGAAGGTTTACACAGACATAGCAAAGCCATGTATCTAATCCCATCATGTGTGATACAGCCCACAGTGCCGTGTATCTAATCCGCACCATATGTGATACAGCCAAGAGAGCAGCATTTTTCATCCCCATCATGTGTGATACAGCCTACAGTGCCGTGTATCTAATCAGCATCATGTGTGATACAGCCCATCACAGTGACGTGTATCTAGTCCGCATGTGTGATAAAAACTGCAGTACTGCGTATGTAATTCCCATCATGTGTAATACAGTCCACAGAGCCAGGGGCGTACATAGAAATCATGGGGCCCCACAGCAGAAGCTCTAATTGGGCCCCACTCCGAAAATTATTAAATAAATATTTGTCTGTGTCACAGAAGAGCAGATCTCACAATTTTCCCCTTCTCCCATGACAGCACCACCTGAGAAGGGGTATCCGCCCACCAAGGACAGGAACCTACTGAATAAAAAGGTGGTACCTCTCTTCCGCATCAGTTTTGGTTCCTGTCCTTGATGGAAGCCTCTCTAGGTGATGCCTCGCATACCTGATCGTGGGGTTTGGAGCTGGATCCCGGGATCGATGCGGCCTACAAGCCGCGAAGAAGTAGCAGACGGGCCCTCTGTCTGCAGCCTCATCTTGCTGGCACCTCGGTCTGCGTGCGGGGGGGGGGTGACTTACGGGGTCCTCTTCCGTGTGCGGCCAGGGCTGCGCACACACCGAGATCCGTGGCTGAGCGCATCGGCAGGCAGGCCTTCCGGGTCTGCGCACGTGCAGGGTCACGTCGCGGCCTGGCACAAGTGCGCCAGAAACCGGGGTCTGCGCATGCGCTGGGTGCGATTCAGGATGACGCATCCCCGTTCGCAAGCGCGCCGGGAGCCGCTGGGTCTGCGCACGAACAGGGGGAATCCTGCGGCGAAGCGAGCCAGCTGGCTGGTTTTGAACAAAAAAAAGAGAGCACGCTGCCACCCGGAAGGGGGAGGGGCCAGAAAGGGGTGGAGCCCCCATATGCTTTATAAAGATGGGAAGCTGACAAGATGGTGGTGTCTGCATCCCCTTCATTATGAGTGAGGAGCCGCAGTCACCTGGGCAGCAGCTGTCACCGCAGCAGCAAGAAGAACAGCAGCAGCCACAGCCGCCTAAGCAATGTAAGCAGCTCAAGCAGCATGGAAAACAACCTTTCCAGCAACGTCGGGAGTCTTCCCATGATCAGAGCCACAGTAGTGGGGACCGTACGAGCACCGGCAGAACCGGTCAGAAAAAATCGTCTCGAGAGTCCACCTCCGCCAGATGGGATCGTTAATGCGAACGGCAACCACCATCTCCAGTACCCTAGTCTGAACGGCAGTGTGGTGAGTGATCTTTGTGAAATTTCATCTTAGTAATGTGCTCTTCTCTGTTTTCTCTTTTTTCCTTTTTTTCTGTTTTAGTAGGAACCTAAAAAGAGTAGTTCTAAAAACAACAATAAGTAGTGTTGAGCGAGCATGCTCGACACTGCTCTGTACTCGCCCGAGCATCTCACTACTCGGGATGTTCGGCGAGCACCGAGCATTTCCGGGTTACTCGGGCGGGAGCTCGGGTCTTCGCCTTGCACGTTTGGTGCTCTTTACAGAGCCAATGAACATGCAGGGATTGCCAGGCAGTCACTGTAATGCTGCAGCCATGTTGTTTGTGGGCATTACAGTGATTGGCTGGCCACACACAGTCACCTCGACTATTTAAAACCGGGCGCCGTCATCTTGAACACAGTCGCTCCGGATCAGACAGCGTAGAGTCAGTGCTGCAGAGCTAGGGAGAGATTTATACTGCAAAATAGTTAGTGTAGGGTCTCTAAAGCCTGCCAAATCAAATAAACCGTTCTTCTCAGGACTAATATCCATCCCAGATATCAGGCAGGGAGGCAGGCTGTATAGGAGACTCAGTGGTTATACCAACAAACACTGCATTACAGTCCTGTGTGCTCCTGCTGGTCAAATTGCTAGATTTATCCCCAGGTCTCAGGGGCCAGAAAAAATCCTTTTTTTTTTAAAATCTAAATCCTGTTTTTTTTCCTCAGTCAGACTGTACAAATACCCATCTTATTAACCTTTTGGCATCCCCCCCCAAAAAAAAAAAAATTGAGTGTCTCACTGACTGTTCAGACACCAATATATCTATATAAAAGAGTCTGGTGTAGGCCAGAGAACTAGAACTGTGTTTTTCCTCTTCCACGGTTCAACTCTGGGTGTTATCAACCTGCTTGCCTTTTTTAAATAAAAAAAAAACAGTTTGAGTGTGTCGCTGACTGTTCAGACACAGATATATCTATTTTAACAAGTCTGGTATACACCAGGAAATTCCACGGTTCAAATCTCTGTATTATCCACTTTTTTGTATTTTTTGCATAAAAAAAACATTTTCAGTGTCTCGCTGACTGTTCAGACACCAATATATCGGTTTAAAAGAGTCTGGTGTAGGCCACATAACTAGAACTGTGGTTTTCCTCTCCCATGGTTCAAATCTGGGTGTAATCCACCTTTTTGCATAAAAAAAACATTTTGAGTGTCTCGCTGACTGTTCAGACACAAATATATCTGTTTAAAAGATTCTGGTGTAGGCCAGATAACTAGAACTGTGGTTTTCCTCTTCCACGGTTCAAATCTCCTTTTTGTTACCCTTTTGCCATTGATAGTGCCAGTGTAAGCTAATTTACGTAATTTACAATGGGCAAGACGCGTGGCAAGGGACGTGGAACTGGACATTCTGGTGATGGTGCATGCTGAGGACGGGGCCGTGGCCAAGGTGAAAATGTGCCACAACCAACAGCCACATCTTTTCGCTCCCACTTCTTGACCAAATTACTAGGGAAGCACACAACAGCACCACTATTGCGAACTGATCAGTGTGAACAGGTTATTAATTGGATAGCAGATAATACTTCCAGTCACCTGGGCACCACCACCTCCGGTCTGTCTTCCACACGGTCAAGTGTTAGTAGCCGTGAGTCTCGACTGCATACTCCTCCTCACCCTGATGCTCCTTGCCCCCACCATGCCGAGTGTCGTCAGACAGCAACTGATTCCACAGTTGGACATTCTGAAGAGCTGTTCACTGGTCCATTTCCATATTTGTGCCCCTCGCCTGCTCCGCTTGAGGTGGTGGAAGAGGAGTTCCCATGTAGCGATGGTCAAATATTTGAACAGACACGGCCACAGGAAGGCGACGCTGGCAATTTGTCACAAGAGGTGGACGATGACAAGACACAATTGCCACGAAGTGAGGAGGAGGACCGTGGTGCGGAAGTGGAAGAGGAGGAGGTGGTGGATGATCTAGTAACTGACCCAACGTGGCGCAAAGACATGCAGAGCGAGGCCTGCAGCACACAGGGGGAGTGAGGCAGAGTACCCCAACAGGTAGGAAGAAGCAGCGTGGTTTCCGCAGACAGAAGGCGGGCAACCGTTCACGATGGACGTTGCCAGTAAAACCGGTAGGTCTTCCAGAGTCTGGAATTTTTTTAAAGACTCTGCTGATAACCTCAGAAAGGCCATTTGTACCACCTACCAGGCCAGCATCAGCAGGGGTGACAAAACTACCAGCCTGACCACCACCAGCATGATCTCGCACATGTCAGCAAAGCAACCAACTTTGTGGGGCGGAGCCCAGGGTCCAAGACCAGTGTCAGCGGGTGTCACCACTGCTTTTTCCGCTGTTGTGTGTGTAAGAGAACCCCCTGTTGTGCGTGCAAGGCAATCCCCTGTCCATACTGCATGCAAAGATGCCCCCACCTCTCAGTCGTCACTTATGGCAGTTTCTCAAGAAACTGTGTGATTGTACCCCCAAGAGAGTTCCAAATGTGTGTGGGTTGAATATATATCCCATGGGGGTAAAATTGAAAAAAGTTGAAAAAAATTTTTTTTTGGATTTAGTCATTTTTCCCGCATTTAACAGACTTTCAGAGAGGGGAAATGTCAGAGAGCGTTCCGATTTTAGTTCCAGAGCGATTCGCCCAATGAGTCCTTGATATTTAGTCATTTTCAGCCAATTTTCTGAATTTTTGAAAATTTCACTTTTTTGTGAAAATATCCGCTAAATGACAGAATAATATGTGTGAGGAAACCCGAGGAGAGTTCCAAATGTGTGTGGGTAGAATATATATCTCATGCGGGTAAAATTGAAAAAAGTTGAAAATTTTTTTTATTGGGATTTTGTCATTTTTCCAGTGTTTTTCAGACTTTCAGAGAGGGGAAATGTCAGTGAGAGTTCCGATTTCAGTTCCAGAGCGATTCGCCCAATGAGTCCTTGATATATAGTCGTTTTCATCCAATTTTCTGAATTTTTGAAAATTTCACTTTTTTGTGAAAATATCCACTAACCCTCTGTCACATACAATAGGCATGACAGGCACATCTCTTTTGCTTTCATTTCTCCTTACTCACCAGATTGTGAGGAAATCCCCTCCCTCCAGGTAGTCTCCTGTCTCTAGCAGCTCTGTGAAACCTCATACCACAGTTGGATTGCAGAGCTTCAGGAGGACAGATATAACTGCGCTAATCTCTCAGGCTCATTGTATGTGAACACGTCACACTCAATAAGGTTGGTATTTTATGTTTTTATTCATCACAATTGTTTATTTAGCTTGTTTTATGAATGTATAGCACAAAGTGTGAAGATATTTCATAAAAATAAGGCAGATTAAAAAAGAAAGTGTGCTGCTCAGGCATATACAGTAGTTCCCTAACACATATTCCTTCTCTTGCTTCAGATTATCTGCTGAAATGGATAGGAAAATGTACAATTTATCAAAAAACCTTGATGTTGAGGAAGTAACAAACATGCTGTTAGATGATGCAGACCCCACACTGAATGAGGATTTAGGAGAGGAAAGTGAGATTGATTCTCATGATGAGGTGGAAGTATGTGAAGTGGATTCTGAAACAGAGCAAGATGTTGACAGTGATGAGGATGAAGATGTAGAATCTTATTATATGGGAAAAGATAAAAAAAACAATGGAACAAGAAGCCATTCCAGAAAAAACGTAGGGAACCTCAAAACATTATTACTCATCTTCCTGCAGTTATAGGAACTGCAAGTAATGCAAAAACTGCAGTTGAATGCTGGAATAGTTTATTCACAGATGACATTCTGGACTCTATTGTCACATATACCAACCAATATATAGACATTATAAAAGGACAAGTTCATCTGCAACAGAACCATCAAGGCCACAGATGAAATAGAACTGCGTGCTTTTTTTGGATTATTATACCTTGCAGGAGCTTATAGTGCAAATAGACAAAGTTTGGAGGAACTTTGGAGTAAACATGGGGATGGGGTTGAAAAATTTGGCCTTGTTATGTCCATAAACAGATTCAAGCTTCTAATTCATTGCCTTCGGTTTGACGACAGAACTACCCGAACCGAACGTAAAACACATGACCGACTTGCTCCAATTCGTGCTATATTCCAAAAATTTGTTGAAAACTGTAAAAAAAGCTATTGCCCTGGGGAGAATCTCACTATTAACGAAATGCTCCCTGGTTTTCGTGGTAGATGTGCCTTTCGTCAATATATTTCATCAAAGCCTAACAAATATGGAATAAAAATGTATGCCCTTGTTGATGCCAGTAAGACCTACACTTACAACCTGGAAGTTTATGCAAGAAAACAACCAGAAGGTCAGCAACAAACCCAGTGATGTTGTAAAAAGACTGGCTGAGCCCTTATTTGTATTGGGTTGCAATATAACAGCTGACAATTGGTTTTCAAATTGTGATCTAATTGATTATCTGAAAATGCAGAAGCTTTCATATGTCGGAACTGTAAGAAAAAATAAAAAAGAATTGCCTACACAGTTTGTAAGTGTGAAAGGGAGACAACAGTACAGCAGTATGTTTGCATTCCATAATGGAAAGTTTTTGGTTTCCTATGTACCACAAGCAAAAAAAATTGTACTTCTTCTATCAACACTTCATGATGATGATGCCATCGATCCTGGGACTGAGACACAAAAAAACTGAGATAATTACTAGTGTTGAGCGAACATGCTCGACTCTGCTCGGTACTCGCCCGAGCATCACGCTATTCAGGATGTTCGGCGAGCACCGAGCATTTCCGGGTTACTCGGGCGGGAGCTCGGGTCTTCGCCTTGCACGTTTGGTGCTCTTTACAGAGCCAATGAACATGCAGGGATTGCCAGGCAGTCACTGTAATGCTGCAGCCATGTTGTTTGTGGGCATTACAGTGATTGGCTGGCCACACACAGTCACCTCGACTATTTAAAACCGGGCGCCGTCATCTTGAACACAGTCGCTCCGGATCAGACAGCGTAGAGTCAGTGCTGCAGAGCTAGGGAGAGATTTATACTGCAAAATAGTTAGTGTAGGGTCTCTAAAGCCTGCCAAATCAAATAAACCGTTCTTCTCAGGACTAATATCCATCCCAGATATCAGGCAGGGAGGCAGGCTGTATAGGAGACTCAGTGGTTATACCAACAAACACTGCATTACAGTCCTGTGTGCTCCTGCTGGTCAAATTGCTAGATTTATCCCCAGGTCTCAGGGGCCAGAAAAAATCCTTTTTTTTTTAAAATCTAAATCCTGTTTTTTTTCCTCAGTCAGACTGTACAAATACCCATCTTATTAACCTTTTGGCATCCCCCCCCAAAAAAAAAAAAATTGAGTGTCTCACTGACTGTTCAGACACCAATATATCTATATAAAAGAGTCTGGTGTAGGCCAGAGAACTAGAACTGTGTTTTTCCTCTTCCACGGTTCAACTCTGGGTGTTATCAACCTGCTTGCCTTTTTTAAATAAAAAAAAAACAGTTTGAGTGTGTCGCTGACTGTTCAGACACAGATATATCTATTTTAACAAGTCTGGTATACACCAGGAAATTCCACGGTTCAAATCTCTGTATTATCCACTTTTTTGTATTTTTTGCATAAAAAAAACATTTTCAGTGTCTCGCTGACTGTTCAGACACCAATATATCGGTTTAAAAGAGTCTGGTGTAGGCCACATAACTAGAACTGTGGTTTTCCTCTCCCATGGTTCAAATCTGGGTGTAATCCACCTTTTTGCATAAAAAAAACATTTTGAGTGTCTCGCTGACTGTTCAGACACAAATATATCTGTTTAAAAGATTCTGGTGTAGGCCAGATAACTAGAACTGTGGTTTTCCTCTTCCACGGTTCAAATCTCCTTTTTGTTACCCTTTTGCCATTGATAGTGCCAGTGTAAGCTAATTTACGTAATTTACAATGGGCAAGACGCGTGGCAAGGGACGTGGAACTGGACATTCTGGTGATGGTGCATGCTGAGGACGGGGCCGTGGCCAAGGTGAAAATGTGCCACAACCAACAGCCACATCTTTTCGCTCCCACTTCTTGACCAAATTACTAGGGAAGCACACAACAGCACCACTATTGCGAACTGATCAGTGTGAACAGGTTATTAATTGGATAGCAGATAATACTTCCAGTCACCTGGGCACCACCACCTCCGGTCTGTCTTCCACACGGTCAAGTGTTAGTAGCCGTGAGTCTCGACTGCATACTCCTCCTCACCCTGATGCTCCTTGCCCCCACCATGCCGAGTGTCGTCAGACAGCAACTGATTCCACAGTTGGACATTCTGAAGAGCTGTTCACTGGTCCATTTCCATATTTGTGCCCCTCGCCTGCTCCGCTTGAGGTGGTGGAAGAGGAGTTCCCATGTAGCGATGGTCAAATATTTGAACAGACACGGCCACAGGAAGGCGACGCTGGCAATTTGTCACAAGAGGTGGACGATGACAAGACACAATTGCCACGAAGTGAGGAGGAGGACCGTGGTGCGGAAGTGGAAGAGGAGGAGGTGGTGGATGATCTAGTAACTGACCCAACGTGGCGCAAAGACATGCAGAGCGAGGCCTGCAGCACACAGGGGGAGTGAGGCAGAGTACCCCAACAGGTAGGAAGAAGCAGCGTGGTTTCCGCAGACAGAAGGCGGGCAACCGTTCACGATGGACGTTGCCAGTAAAACCGGTAGGTCTTCCAGAGTCTGGAATTTTTTTAAAGACTCTGCTGATAACCTCAGAAAGGCCATTTGTACCACCTACCAGGCCAGCATCAGCAGGGGTGACAAAACTACCAGCCTGACCACCACCAGCATGATCTCGCACATGTCAGCAAAGCAACCAACTTTGTGGGGCGGAGCCCAGGGTCCAAGACCAGTGTCAGCGGGTGTCACCACTGCTTTTTCCGCTGTTGTGTGTGTAAGAGAACCCCCTGTTGTGCGTGCAAGGCAATCCCCTGTCCATACTGCATGCAAAGATGCCCCCACCTCTCAGTCGTCACTTATGGCAGTTTCTCAAGAAACTGTGTGATTGTACCCCCAAGAGAGTTCCAAATGTGTGTGGGTTGAATATATATCCCATGGGGGTAAAATTGAAAAAAGTTGAAAAAAATTTTTTTTTGGATTTAGTCATTTTTCCCGCATTTAACAGACTTTCAGAGAGGGGAAATGTCAGAGAGCGTTCCGATTTTAGTTCCAGAGCGATTCGCCCAATGAGTCCTTGATATTTAGTCATTTTCAGCCAATTTTCTGAATTTTTGAAAATTTCACTTTTTTGTGAAAATATCCGCTAAATGACAGAATAATATGTGTGAGGAAACCCGAGGAGAGTTCCAAATGTGTGTGGGTAGAATATATATCTCATGCGGGTAAAATTGAAAAAAGTTGAAAATTTTTTTTATTGGGATTTTGTCATTTTTCCAGTGTTTTTCAGACTTTCAGAGAGGGGAAATGTCAGTGAGAGTTCCGATTTCAGTTCCAGAGCGATTCGCCCAATGAGTCCTTGATATATAGTCGTTTTCATCCAATTTTCTGAATTTTTGAAAATTTCACTTTTTTGTGAAAATATCCACTAACCCTCTGTCACATACAATAGGCATGACAGGCACATCTCTTTTGCTTTCATTTCTCCTTACTCACCAGATTGTGAGGAAATCCCCTCCCTCCAGGTAGTCTCCTGTCTCTAGCAGCTCTGTGAAACCTCATACCACAGTTGGATTGCAGAGCTTCAGGAGGACAGATATAACTGCGCTAATCTCTCAGGCTCATTGTATGTGAACACGTCACACTCAATAAGGTTGGTATTTTATGTTTTTATTCATCACAATTGTTTATTTAGCTTGTTTTATGAATGTATAGCACAAAGTGTGAAGATATTTCATAAAAATAAGGCAGATTAAAAAAGAAAGTGTGCTGCTCAGGCATATACAGTAGTTCCCTAACACATATTCCTTCTCTTGCTTCAGATTATCTGCTGAAATGGATAGGAAAATGTACAATTTATCAAAAAACCTTGATGTTGAGGAAGTAACAAACATGCTGTTAGATGATGCAGACCCCACACTGAATGAGGATTTAGGAGAGGAAAGTGAGATTGATTCTCATGATGAGGTGGAAGTATGTGAAGTGGATTCTGAAACAGAGCAAGATGTTGACAGTGATGAGGATGAAGATGTAGAATCTTATTATATGGGAAAAGATAAAAAAAACAATGGAACAAGAAGCCATTCCAGAAAAAACGTAGGGAACCTCAAAACATTATTACTCATCTTCCTGCAGTTATAGGAACTGCAAGTAATGCAAAAACTGCAGTTGAATGCTGGAATAGTTTATTCACAGATGACATTCTGGACTCTATTGTCACATATACCAACCAATATATAGACATTATAAAAGGACAAGTTCATCTGCAACAGAACCATCAAGGCCACAGATGAAATAGAACTGCGTGCTTTTTTTGGATTATTATACCTTGCAGGAGCTTATAGTGCAAATAGACAAAGTTTGGAGGAACTTTGGAGTAAACATGGGGATGGGGTTGAAAAATTTGGCCTTGTTATGTCCATAAACAGATTCAAGCTTCTAATTCATTGCCTTCGGTTTGACGACAGAACTACCCGAACCGAACGTAAAACACATGACCGACTTGCTCCAATTCGTGCTATATTCCAAAAATTTGTTGAAAACTGTAAAAAAAGCTATTGCCCTGGGGAGAATCTCACTATTAACGAAATGCTCCCTGGTTTTCGTGGTAGATGTGCCTTTCGTCAATATATTTCATCAAAGCCTAACAAATATGGAATAAAAATGTATGCCCTTGTTGATGCCAGTAAGACCTACACTTACAACCTGGAAGTTTATGCAAGAAAACAACCAGAAGGTCAGCAACAAACCCAGTGATGTTGTAAAAAGACTGGCTGAGCCCTTATTTGTATTGGGTTGCAATATAACAGCTGACAATTGGTTTTCAAATTGTGATCTAATTGATTATCTGAAAATGCAGAAGCTTTCATATGTCGGAACTGTAAGAAAAAATAAAAAAGAATTGCCTACACAGTTTGTAAGTGTGAAAGGGAGACAACAGTACAGCAGTATGTTTGCATTCCATAATGGAAAGTTTTTGGTTTCCTATGTACCACAAGCAAAAAAAATTGTACTTCTTCTATCAACACTTCATGATGATGATGCCATCGATCCTGGGACTGAGACACAAAAAAACTGAGATAATTACTAGTGTTGAGCGAACATGCTCGACTCTGCTCGGTACTCGCCCGAGCATCACGCTATTCAGGATGTTCGGCGAGCACCGAGCATTTCCGGGTTACTCGGGCAGGAGCTCGGGTCTCCGCCCTGCATGTTTGGCGCTCTTTACAGAGCCAATGAACATGCAGGGTTTGCCAGCCAGTCACTGTAATGCCGCAGCCATGTTGTTTGTGGGCATTACAGTGATTGGCTGGCCGCACAGCGTCACCTCGAGTATTTAAAACCGGGCGCCGCCATCTTGGACACAGTCGCTCCGGATCAGACAGTGTAGGGACAGCGCTGCTGATTTAGGGAGAGATATATCCTGCAAAATAGTTAGTGTAGGGTCTGTAAAGGCTGCCAGATCAAACAAACAGTCCTTCTCAGGACTAATATCCATCCCAGGTATATCAGGCAGGCAGGCAGGCTGTATAGGAGATGCAGTGGTTATACCAGCAAACGCTGCATTACAGTCCTGTGTGCTGCTCCTGTTGCTGAAATTGCTGGACTTAGCTCCAGGTCCCGGGGGCCAGGAAAAATCCTTTTTTTTAATCTAAATCCTCTTTTTTTTTCCTCCTTCACAATGTACAAATACCCATCTTATTAACCTTTTGGTGCCCCCCCCACCCAAAAAAAAAAGTGTGCCTCTGATTTTTCAGACACAAATATATCTGTTGAAAATAGTCTGGTGTAGGCCAGAGAAATAGAAGTGTGGTTTTGCAGTTCTATGGGCCATTTGTTTCTAAAAAAAACAGTTTGAGTGTGTCGCTCACTGTTCAGCCGTAAATATATATATATTTTAAAAAGCCTGGTAAACACCAGTAAATTATTACTGTGGTTTTGATGTTCCACGGTAAAACATCTCTATTATCCTGTTTTTGGCATTTTTTGCTGTATAAAAATAATAATAGTGTCTCCCTGATTTTTCAGACACAAATATATCTGTTGAAAATAGTCTGGTGTAGGCCCGAGAAATACAACTGTGGTTTTGCAGTTCCACGGTACAAACCTCTGTATTATCCACTTTTGGGCCATTTGTATCTAAAAAAAACTGTTTGAGTGTGTCGCTCACTGTTCAGCCGAAAATATATATATATATTTTAAAAAGCCTGGTATACACCAGTAAATTATAACTGTGGTTTTGCTGTTCCACGGTAAAAAATCTCTATTATTCAGGTTTTGGTAGTTTTTTCCGTAAAGAAAAACAGTAGTGTCTAGTGTTGAGCCACCCCCGTAGTGTTCGAGTTCGGTTCGGTTCGTCGAACACCCGTGTGTTCGCCGAACTGTTCGTCGAACACCTTCGAACACCGTTAAAACCAATGGCAGGCAAACAAAAACACATAGAAACCACCTTCAAAGGTGTCCAAAAGCTGACAAACTGCTCAGAAAACATAACTAACACATGGAAAAGTGACAAGTACATATAGTCATGCGAAAATAAAAGAGGTGGAGGAGTAAAAGGAGGGGGAGACACAGATATAGGCATATCATGCCCTTCTAAAATCCAAAAAGTGAGAAGCCGACACGGCCAGTCCGCTCCTGCCCGTGCCACCTCCGTGTCGCCGGGTTTGTGCCAGAGCCGCGGTGAACCCTGATGGCCAGCCCCCCTCTCCCAATACTGGTGCCTGTCCGCTGGTGGGTCGAGCGAGCCCCCCTGTGGTGGAGGCAGCTCTAAGCTTTTTAATTTAAATTGTCTCTCTAATTTGAATGAATACACTTTAAATCCATTTACAAGGATCTATTGGAGGGCAAGTCTCATGCCAGCAGCCGCGTAATTCCAGCTCCAGTAGCGTCCACTAAAGCTGCTGCAGTTAAAAAGCTTTTATAAGGATCGAGCTCGGCTGTCCACCGCAAGGCATCCTAGTGCCAGTCCCAGCCCCTATGCCTTGGGGTGCCTCCTGATGCTCTTCACTGAGTATCCCGTGGTCCCGAAGCATTTCCTTTGAAAAAATTAAGTGTCCAAACTACAGGTGGTGTAGCTTGCTTAACAGCCGGGATAATCCGCTGACTAGCAGACACTGCTACTAGGCACAAAGTATTTCCTGGGCTAGATGCAGTTAAAAATTTGTAATTAGATACTCTCGTTGGATGCTGAGAAAGCATTCCATAGAGTCTCCTGGCACGCCATATATGATTCTCTTAAAAAGCTTGGGGTAGGGGTCTAGGGGACCCTTTTATAGCCAAAATCACGGCCCTGTATCGCAATACGTCACCTAGGCTGAAGATAAATGGAACTGTAGCACCCTGAGGGCTCGGTTGCTACAGAGGTATTGCACCTCACCCAGAGGTGTGATATCTCACTCTCAGGTAAGGATGTAGTGTGGATCAGGACCCGACACCTGCATGCATTACACCACATTGCCATGGGGCAGGGCGACCAATATGCCCCTGAGATGGGCACGACAGTCCCTGTCCCTGGCTGGAGTGGGGGGAGGGAACACTGAGGAAGGGGAACCCTGTAGTGCAGGAGCAGGGAGGAAGCAGTTCCTGGGTGCATTGAGAAGGGAGTATAAAAGGTGGGCACCATCTTAGTTCAGTGCAGAGAAGTCTGAGCAGAAGTGGCAGGGAGCAGGGGCTCTGCATGAGCTCTGCTCCGGAGGCGGGCCTAGTAACAGAGGCCCAGGCCTGGAAGAGGGAGAAGGAAGGAAGAGGAGCGGAGAAGGCTCCAGGAACGAAGGGATCTCAGGGGTGCGGACGGGCGAGTCGCCACCGCACGCCAGAATCCACCTGCGTGAAGGGGTCAGGCCAAAGGGGGAGACCGGTCCCCGAAACTAGTGGAGGCAGGAAACGACCCTCAGGTAGAAACAGGAGGCTGTGACATTTTATGTGGCGCAGCCCCTCGCTACACCCGCTAGGAAGGCACCACATAGGGTCAGGGAAACTGGCGCCAAGTTTACCAAGAGGAGGCCCGAGGCAGCCGGACAGAAGGGTTGGTAAGAAAGGCCAGACAAAGGACACACAAAGGGGGTCCTGTGAAGCGCTCCAAAGTTATCTGGGAGTTGTCTGAGCCCCTCACCTGGTGAGCACAGTACGACGTGGGCAGCCGTTACCTGCAGACGTGGTCTGGATAATAAGAACTGTGAGTAAAGGCCCTGGACTGCATCACTGACTCCGTGTCATTACTGCTGCTGCCCTGCACCATCACCCCCATCCTCCGCATACACTGCCCTGAGGCTATACTCCTCCCGTGGGGAGTTATGCTACGCTCTGCTGCACCCACAACACCAGCCTCAGCGGTCTGCCCTGGAGCGGCGGTTCACTCTGACCGCAATCCACGGGTGGCGTAGTCGGACATTTAAACATCAAAACCACATAAATAGTTCCGCCACTGGTTTGACCGCCCTGAGCCACGGAACCGGGTTGGCGCCACGAAGACTACAACCACCAGCATCCACCAAAAAGGGTCCGGCTCCGGGTGTCCCAAGGCCCAGGGGGTGCGTCAGAACATTTTCATCACCTTTCACAATCACCAATGGGACAAGGCAGGGATGTCCTCTGTCCCCTCTCTTATACATCCTAGTGACGGAGCACCTGCTCTCATCAATTCGCCATAACCCCAATATTAGGTGGATTGAGGTGGGAGGAACCGAGTACAAGTGCTCTCTATTTGCTGATGATGTCCTAGTATATATCACTCAATCACATATATCCATCCATGCTGTTATGGCTGAAATAGATCACTTTGTTACATGGTCAAATTTTAAAATCAATGCAGCGAAGTCTGAGGCCCTCGATGTCTCCCTCCCCAAATCCATATAGGATTCCATCCAGTCCAACTTTCCCTTTGCCTGGCCCTCACAGGGTATCAAATACTTAGGAATTCCTATTCATAGAGACCTCTCCCATCTATGTTATCTTAATTTTGGGCCCTTTATTGAACAACTCCATACAGACCACGGTTGGCAAGTTAGAACTGTAAGATTCACTACGTGAACCACTGGTGTTTTGTGGAAAAGCACATGTACACTGTGTTCCAAATTATTATGCAAAAAGTGTTTAGGAGTGATAAGGGAAGAATTTGTTTGTTTGTCAGTTAAACTCATTGATGGTGATGTGTGTCAGGGCTCTTTATGTCACTGTAAGCAATTGCAGACACCTGTGCTAATTAGTTTGGCAGGTGTGTCCAATGAAAGGCAAGACTACTTAAGGCTGTCTCACATTATTAAGCAGCCTACATTTTCTGCCAAAATGGGAAAGAAAAAGGATGTGTCGGCTGCTGAGAAGCAACAAATTGTGGAGTGTTTAGGTCAAGGCATGACTACAATCAACATTGTGCGATGATCAGGATGAAGTGTCTTGGCAATCAAGAAGTATGTAGCTGATTCACAGTGCACACGTGTGCGTGCTGATAAGGGCAAATTGAGGACTCTTTCCTACAGGCAATTACGTCAGGTTGAAAGAGCAGCGGCAAAAAAGCCTTGTCATAGCAGCAGACAAATTTTTGAAGCTGCTTGGGCCTCCAACGTCCCCCGAACAACAAGATGCAGGGTCCTTCAGAGGTTTGCAGCTGTGCATACGCCATCCTGTCGACCTCCTCTATCCACTTCACACAAGCAGAAACGGCTCCAGTGGGCCAAACATTACATGAAGACTGATTTCAAAACGGTTTTGTTCACGGGTGAGTGCCGTGCAGCGCTCGATGGTCCAGATGGATGGAGTGGAGGATGGCTGGTTGATGGACACCCCACGCAAACACGGCTACAGCGCCAACAAGGAGGAGGTGGAGTAATGTTTTGGGCTGGAATCATGGGGAGAGAGATTGTCGGCCCCTTTAGGATCCCTGAAGGCGCTAAAGATGAACTCCATAATGTATGTGGATTTTCTCAAACAGCACTTCCTGCCATGGTTCAAGAAGAAGAACCGTGTATTTCACAGCAAGATCATTTTTCTGCATGATAATGCACCATCTCATGCTGCACATAAAACATCTGCATCTCTGGCTGATATGGGCATAAAAGGGGACAAACTTATGGTGTGACCCCCATGCTCCCCTGACCTCTACCCCATTCAGAACCTTTGGAGCATCATTAAAAGGAGTGTCTATGATGGCGGGAGGCAGTTCACATCTAAGCAACAGCTCTGGGAGGGTATTCTGTCCTCATGCAAAACAATTGAAGCAGAAACCATCCAAAACCTGACAAATTCAATGGACGAGAGAGTTCAGAAGCTCCTTTCGAACAAGGGGTCCTATGTGAAAATGTAACATCACCTAGAATAAAGTTTTGAGTTGAAAACTGTTTGATTTCAGTTTCTAACAACCTGCTAATGCTTATAATTTCAAAAATGACCATTTTTTTGGTCTTTATTAAAATGAAAAGGTTGATCGAAAAGTTTGGGGGATCTAAGAGTGTGGCAACCCAGTAGTCATGATTACTTCGAATTCTGACAATATGAGGGTCATGCTGCAGGTAGTGCAGCAAGAAGGCACTTATGTGTCTTGCGCATCTCGGAGCCCCAAAATTATTTTCCGGGCTAGATGCAGCTAAAAATTATTTTTAATTTTACATCTGGTGGAGCTTATTATAGATGGCCTAATAGGATCAGTGCTGCACACTGCTACAAAGCCCAAATTATTTTCCAGTCAAGATACAGATAAACATGATTAGTAATTTGAAAGCTTAAAACGGTTGGTAGGGTGATTTTAAACAATCATCAAGCTTTTACTCTCCCCAGGATGACACAGGGGTAGAAAAGTCGTTTCGGATCCATGATTTGTTCATCTTTATGAACGTGAGTCTGTCTACATTATCAGTGGAGAGCCGCGTGCGCTTTTCTGTCAGCACACCACCAGCAGCGCTGAACACACGTTCAGACAGAACGCTGGCTGCGGGGCATAACAAGATCTCCAAGGCGTAAGTGGCTAGCTCCGGCCATTTATCCAGATTGGAAGTCCAAAAAGAGCAAGGGTCCAGTGACACAGTCGTGGCTTCAATGTTTACTTGGAGATACTCCTGTACCATCGTCTCTAGGCGTTGACTATGTGTCAGACTTCTTGTCTCCTGTGGCCTTGCAAAGGATGGGCTAAAAAAGTGGTGAAATGATTCCGCAAAATTGATGTTACCACCAGATACTGTGGTTCTGTTACGGTTTGAGTGCTGAACACTTGACGGTCCCACGGTTGGCAAGTTGGAACTGTGAGATTCACTACGTGCACCACTGGTATTTTGTGGAAAAGCACATGTAAGATTCTGCAACAGTCTCTGCTGATACTCCTGCATGCGTGCATCCCTTTCTATGGCAGGAATAATTTCTGCAAATTTACTTTTGTACCGGGGATCTAACAGTGTGGCAACCCAGTAGTCAGGATTATTTCTAATTCTCACAATTCGAGGGTCATGTTGCAGGTAGTGCAGCAAGAAGGCACTCATGTGTGTTGCGCATCCAGGAGCACCAAGTCCCTGTTGTGTTGGTGGCGAGGTAACAATCATGCTTCCTTCCTCTGTCCTCTCCCCCCAACCTCGCACAACAGAAATGTGATCAAGGTCTCCCTCATCTGATGAGTCTTCCATCAGTTCGTCCTCCACTTCTTCCTGGGCTCCTGCACCTTCCTCACTAGTTTGGCTGCTACCATGCGCCCTGGTAAAACCATCTCCCCCACCCTCACATGCCTGCCGCCTTGGTGCTGCCGACCGTCTGGACCTTGCAGATGTTAGCCCTTCCGCATACAACTCCTCCTCCTCTACTTCCTCCACCTCCTCTTGTGCCACCACCTGACTCCGAATTCTGTTTAACATGTGCTCCAGCATGTAAATCACCGGAATAGTCATGCTGATAATGGCATCGTCAGCACTAAACATCTTCGTCGCCATTTCAAAACTGTGCAGAAGGGTGCATAGGTCCCTGATCTGAGACCACTCCTCCAGCGTGATTTGCCCCACCTCTGAATCTCGTTGGCCCAGGCTATACGTCAGAACGTATTGCACCAGGGCTTGTCGGTGCTGCCACAGTCGCTGCAACATGTGCAGAGTTGAATTCCACCGGGTAGGCACATCGCATTTTAGCCGGTGAAGTGGCAGGCCCAACGACTTCTGTAGAGATGTAAGTCGCTGAGCTGCGGGATGCGAACGGCGGAAGTGAGCACACAGCGACCGTGCCCTCTGCAGAAGGCCATCTAGTCTGGGATAGTGGGCTAAAAATTGCTGGACAACCAGGTTCAACACGTGAGCCATACAAGGCACGTGTGTGACATTGCCCCGGCGAAGGGCAGCACCCAGGTTTGCAGCATTGTCGCACACGGCCTTCCCTGGTTTCAGGTCCAGTGGAGACAACCATTCATGAAATTGGTTCTCCAGAGCTGACCACAACTCCTCAGCTGTGTGACTCACATTTCCCAGACATTTCAATGTAAAAACCGCCTGATGACGTTGAGCCCTACTGCCAGCATAGTAAGGAGGTGTGCAGGATCCCTTCTGCGCAGTTAGAAAGCTTGTGGCATGACCAGACAGGCTTTGGGTGCAGGTGGAAGACCGAGAGGAGGTTGAGGAGGCAGAAGCAGTGGAGGAACTTTGACATAAAGAGGATTGACTCACAACTCGTGGGGACGGCAAGACTTGGACAGCAGCCCCTTGTCCTGCTGTCACCATAGTTACCCAGTGCCCAGTCAGCGACATGTAACGCCCCTGTCCTTGCCTACTCGACCAAGTGTCTGTGGTGAAATGCACCCTGTCACACACAGAGTTTCTCAAAGAAGCGGTGATGTTGTGTGCGACATGCTGGTGGAGCGCAGGCACACCTTTCTTTGAGAAGTAGTGCCGACTGGGCATCTGGTACTGGGGCACTGCGACGGACATAAGGTCTCGAAAATCCTCTGTGTTCACCAGGCGGAAAGGCAGCATTTCTGTAGCCAAGAGCTTGCAGATGGTGAAATTCAACCTCTTAGCTTTCTCATGGCTAGGAGTAAATGGTCTTTTACTTGTCCACATCTGAGGGATCGAGGGCTGGCTATTGTGCTTAGACGGGGTTGATAAGGGTGTCCCCGGCAAACTGCCGGTCTGTGAGGAAGATGCAGGCGGACATGTTAGGTTGCCTTGATCCAAAGGTGGTGCTATCGATGTCGGACAGCGCTCAACACCAGCTGCTGTTACCACCTCCAAAGAAAATGATGACCTGCCAATCACGCTGGCTGTTGCGGGTAAAGAGGTGGCAGGTCTGCGCCCCAAAACAGGTGTGACTGCTGTCCCCCCAATCACAGAGGATGAAGAGGCCGCGGATGCACAAGATATGGCAGACGGTGGTTGGCCCGGCCGGCTAGGCCGCATTGTAGCACACTGAGCTTCCCACTGCAACTTATGCTTCATGTCCATGTGCCGGTTCATGCATGAAGTACTCAAACTATGTATTTTTTGGCCTCTACTTAGCTTTTGCTGACAAATGTTACAGATAACACGAGTTGGGTCATCTTTATCGATCTGAAAAAATGCCCAGGCTATGCAAGGCTTAGCACCCATGTGACCTGAAGAGCCACCACGACTTGTGGTGAGAGGCAGAGTGGTGTTTGAGGATGCAGTTGTTGACGTGCTTCCAGTACTACGTCTCTGTCCAGGAAGGCGCAACCTGACCTCGTCGTCACTAGCATCTTCCTCCACCTCCTCTGCTGACCTCATCTCTTGGCTGACTGTGGGTTGACAGTAAGTGGGATCTCCAACCTCATCATCATCACCCTGTGTGTTATCACACCCGTCGTCCTCAGAGCCAACCTGTTCCTGCCCTGACAAAAAACTAAAGTTGTCGCTCCAATCAGGTATTTGAGTCTTATCATGGTCTTCCTCATTGTCTCCACCAACAGGAGTTACAGTTTGGGAATGAGGGTCTACATTATGGTCAGAACCTTCTGCGTCTGGTCCTGGATCCGACTCATAAAGATTCTGGGCATCAGTGCAGATCATTTCCTCGTCTGGATTCACAGAAGCGCTGGAGTCGACCTCTGATTCCCAGGCTATAGTATGAGTAAACAGCTCTGCAGACTCAACCATCTGTTCTACCTCATACTCAGACGGGCAGCTGGAGATTTGGGAGCTGTGAGGAAGCAAGTGCGATTTGGGTGACACCTTTGAGGACTGGAGTATTTGTGATGTTGAAGTTGATGTGGAGGAGAGCCCACTTAAAGGAGCACTTGATATCCGTTGAAGCACCTGCTGTTTTTGTGCCTCATCTGGAATTTGTAGCGATTGGCGTGGCCGTAAGAAAGGGATCTTATCACATTGTCCGCTAAAAGAAGTAGACATTTTAGTTTGGCTGGAAGATGGTCTTTCTTCTGCAGATGTTACTGTTGCTTTAACACCTACCCCACGGACACAACCTTTTTTCCCCTTCCCAACACGCCTATTCCCCTTTCCACCAGCAGCAGGCCTTTTTCCACTCATTTTGGTGGTTAACTAATTCACAACTCTGGAGTTGTTTGCACAAAAAAACCATGGATGGTAACCGAGCAGAGCTGAGTGGCCAAACTGTGGTATTAGGCCAAAACTATTGGCTGGGTTAGATGCAGAAAAAAATATATTCAGTTTGCAACCTGATGGAGGTCAGTATAGATGGACTAATACAACAAGTCCCACACACAGCTAGAAGCCCAAATATTTTTTCAGAGGTACTGTAGATGCAGATAAAAATTATTTTTAATTTGCAACCTGATGGAGGTCAGTATAGATGGACTAATAGAGAAAGTCCGACACACTGCTAGAAGGCCAAATATTTTTTCAGAGCTAGATGCAGAAAAAAATTATATTCAGTTTGCAACCTGATGGAGGTCAGTATAGATGGATTAATAGAACAAGACCCACACACAGCTAGAAGCCCAATATTTTTTCAGAGGTAGATGCAGAAAAATATATATTCAGTTTGCAACCTGATGGAGGTCAGTATAGATGGACTAATACAACAAGTCCCACACACAGCTAGAAGCCCAAATATTTTTTCAGAGGTACTGTAGATGCAGATAAAAATTAGTTTTAATTTGCAACCTGATGGAGGTCAGTATAGATGGACTAATAGAGAAAGTCCGACACACTGCTAGAAGGCCAAATATTTTTTCAGAGCTAGATGCAGAAAAAAATTATATTCAGTTTGCAACCTGATGGAGGTCAGTATAGATGGATTAATAGAACAAGACCCACACACAGCTAGAAGCCCAATATTTTTTCAGAGGTAGATGCAGAAAAAAATATATTCAGTTTGCAACCTGATGGAGGTCAGTATAGATGGACTAATACAACAAGTCCCACACACAGCTAGAAGCCCAAATATTTTTTCAGAGGTAGATGCAGAAAAAAATATATTCAGTTTGCAACCTGATGGAGGTCAGTATAGATGGACTAATACAACAAGTCCCACACACAGCTAGAAGCCCAAATATTTTTTCAGAGGTACTGTAGATGCAGATAAAAATTAGTTTTAATTTGCAGCCTGATGAAGGTCAGTATAGATGGACTAATAGAGAAAGTCCGACACACTGCTAGAAGGCCAAATATTTTTTCAGAGCTAGATGCAGAAAAAAATTATATTCAGTTTGCAACCTGATGGAGGTCAGTATAGATGGATTAATAGAACAAGACCCACACACAGCTAGAAGCCCAATATTTTTTCAGAGGTAGATGCAGAAAAAAATATATTCAGTTTGCAACCTGATGGAGGTCAGTATAGATGGACTAATAGAATGATGCTATGCCCAAAAGATTTTACTTCACTAGGTGCAGTAAAAAAATTGGTATTCTATACACAGGTGGTATATCTTGCAACACAGATAGGCTACTCCACTGACTAACACACTCTGCAATAGGCCAAAAAGGATTAGCTTTGCTAGATTCAGCCAAATGCTGTGAAAAAAACTTGCACAGCACTGGCACAGACCTGCCTGGCAAAAACTGATAGGAACTGATGGAACCTAGTCCTGAAAAGGACTCCAATTACAATTAGTCTTTACTCCCACAACCTATCTATTTAAGAGCACAGACCTCCCTGATAAAAGTCGTAGGAAATGCTGTAACCTAGTCCTTAAAAGGACTGCAATCACAACTATTCCCTACTCCCAAGCTATCTGTATATTTGTGCGAAAATTGGCTTGAAATTAACAAGGTATAGCGCACACAGCAACAGCGGTGCCGTCTAACACGCAGCTGCAGCAGTGAGAAAATGGTGGCGACGGGGAAAATGGCTTGGTCTTATAGGGCAAGGACATGTGACATACACTGCCAATGACACATGCCCTTGCTTGTGTGAAAAAAAGCACTTCGCTCCGTGTGTGCGCTGCTGATAGGCTGACAGATTGCACCTCCCCACTGCAAATGCGGGAAAGAGAAAAAAAAATGGAGATCTTCATTGTTCCTGCAGAGATCCATCCCCTGCCCCTCCCCCCACCCCGCTGTACACTCAAACTGCGTATTAACATTAATTTTCATCATTACTGAGAAAAAATCCAGTTATGATTTTGGTGCACGAACAGTTATCGAACATAACCTCGAACAGCCGAATTTTTATCAAATTGTTCGTGTTCGCCGAACGGCTCGAACACCGCCCAAAACAGCTCGAATTTGAGATTGGCGAACAGTTCGAGTAGAACAACGCTCATCTCTAGTAGTGTCTCCTGACTGTTGTGACACAAAAATATATCTGTTGAAAATAGTCTTGTGTAGGCCCGACATCCCAGTGTGGTTTCGCAGTTCCATGGGTCAAATCGCTGTACTATCCAGTTTTGGGCCTTTGGTATCTAAAAAAAAAGCAGTTTGAGTGTGTCGCTCACTGTTCAGCCGCAAATATCTCTATTTAAAAAAGTGTGGTATACCCCAGTAAACAATAACTGTGGTTTTCCTCTTCCACGGTTCTAATCTACTCTTTATTACCCATTTTCCATTGATAGTGCAAGTGTAAGCTATTTTACTTCATTTACAATGGGCAAGGCGCGTGGCAAGGGACGTGGAAGTGGACGTTCTGGTGATGGTTCGTGCAGAGGACGGGGCCGTGGCCAAGGTGAAAATGTGCCACAACAAACAGCCACATCTTCTCGCTCCCACTTCTTGACCGAATTACTAGGGAAGCACAGAACAACACCAGTATTGAGAACTGATCAGTGTGAACAGGTTATTAATTGGATAGCAGACAATACTTCCAGTTACCTGGGCACGACCACCTCCGGTCTGTCTTCCACACGGTCAACTCTTAGTAGCCGTGAGTCTCGACCGCATACTCCTCCTCACCCTGAAGCTCCTTCCTCCCACCATGCAGAGTGTCGTCAGACAGCAAGTGATCCCACACTTGGACACTCTGAAGAGCTGTTCACTGGTCCATTTCCATATTTGGGCCCCTCACCTGATACGCTTGAAGTGGTGGAAGAGGAGATCCCATGTTGCGATGCCCAAATATTTGAACAGCCACGGCCACAGGAAGTCGACGTTGGCAATCTGTCACAAGAGGTGGACGATGACGAGACGCAATTGCCAGGAAGTGAGGAGGAGGATCTTGGTGCACAAGTGGAAGAAGAGGAGGTGGTGGATGATCTAGTAACTGACCCAACGTGGAAGGAGGACATGCAGAGTGAGGCCAGCAGCACACAGGGGGAGGGAGGCAGAGTACCCCAACAGGCAGGAAGAAGCAGTGTGGTGGCCGCAGACAGAAGGCAGGCAACCGTTCCCCGTAACACCAACACGAGGGACGTTGCCAGTACAAGCGGTAGGTCTTCCAGAGTCTGGATTTTTTTTAAAGACTCTGCTGATAACCCCAAAAAGGCCATATGTTCCACCTGCCATGCCAGCATCAGCAGGGGTGACAAAACTACCAGCCTGACCACCACCAGCATGATCAGGCACATGGCAGCAAAGCACCCGACTTTGTGGGGCGAAACCCAGGGTCCAAGACCAGTGTCAGCGGGTGTCACCACTGCTTCTTCCACTGTTGTGCGTGCAATAGAACCCCCTGTTGTGTGTGCAAGGCAATCCCCTGTCCATACTGCATGTAAAGATGCCCCCTCCTCTCAGTCTTCACTTGTTATGGCAGTTTCTCAAGAAACAGCATCAACATCCACGTCCACGTCCCACCGCAGCGATCAGTTGTCCATATCCCAGACCTTTGAAAGAAAGCGGAAATTCGCAGCTAACGCCCCACAGGCCACAGTCCTAAATTCGCACATTTCACGACTGCTTGCATTGGAAATGCTGCCTTTTAGGCTGGTGGAGACGGAATCCTTCCGCAATCTTATGGCGGTGGCCGTCCCTCGGTACTCGGTCCCCAGCCGACACTATTTTGCCCGGTGTGCCATCCCCGCACTACACAAGCACGTGCCTTCAACAACGCAGTTACTGGGAGAGTACTGGCTAGCATAAGAGACCTGGTCAGTCGGTGAGCAAGCAGGAGTTCCCCTGGCCAGGTGGAGTTGTAGGCCTCCCCGTCTGTCTGCACTCTTCCTGGCTACCTTTCTGTAAGTGGGTAGAAGTAGCCCACGTCCCTGCGTGTACCGTGTACTGCTCACCCGTATGACTGGTGACTTGGGGCCTTCTGTTAGCCTCCGCTCCACGACGGCGGTGCTGGTCCCTTGCTTGTGACTGAGCCTCCGGGCTTCTATGGCCAGAGGACCTGAAATCCCCTGCCGACTGGTTTCTGCTGCTGGATATACAAGTCCTCACAGCTTCGGACTCCTGTGTCCGGTTCCTATTGTCTTCTGCCAGGGCGAGCTCTGCTCAGCTTCCAGCCCCTGGTCTTTAGCTCCTAGCTCCTACAGAGCTCCTTGCTGTTACTTTCCCTTGCTCTCACTCTGACTCTTACTGTTCTCTGACTCACTCAACCCTGCTCCAGATCCAGTTTATAAGGGCAGAATTCTCCCCTTCCAGGACTGGGGCAGGAGGATGTTGCATGTTTAAGGGATCCTGACCAGGAAACCTCCCACTTGCTCTCCGACGTAATATCTCTATTACTGTGGTGACCAGACCCCTGGGGTGCCACACATGGCTCTTGTAAGGGGCATTGCAGTTCCTCATAATTTTTGGAAAGCCTTCCATTCACTGCTTAGGCCAACAGTGCACGGGAGACCCAGTTGCTATAAATCGAAAAAAAGGTTTAGTTAACGCCCTCTGACCTCCATGTCATTTCCAAGGGGCATTGGAGTGGCTCGAAATTTTTGGTAGGCATTGCACTCACTGTATGCCCTATAACTGTGTAGCCGAACCGCTCCTTTTGTTACAGAAACATATCCTACAAGACATATCTGGTTGACTGGCCTGATATTGATGTGAATGGTCCCTGTTCCTCCTGCTCTTTCTCCTTTGCCACCACCTCATCCATCATTTATCACCTGAAGCTTTGTTTTAACGGGAGTCATAGAACTGGGATAGTAGCAGGAAAACATCCAGCAATCCTCGGAGGAGGTAGGATATGCGCCAAAACGCGGACCACCTCAGGCCTAGCCGCTACTACATACATGCGCTTGCATTCCAAGAAAACAAAGCAGATGCTAACTTTTATCATCATCATCATGCTCCTCACCTAGGCACTCTCAACTCCCTTGATAGAGAAGCCAGGGCCCATCGGAGGAGTCTGGTTCTCTGTTGGGCTCGTCCAATGCTGCCCTAAAGCAGGCCAGGCTAAGAAAAGTGTGGGGGAAGGTGACAGGAGAAATCAGGGCGGCTGGGGACCGAGTATTGACACCTGGCCGCCACCTGGCGGCTTTGGACCGAGCGTGGACACCCGGCCGCCGGGCGGCTGGGGACAGAGTATGGATACTTCGCTGCCGAAGCGGCCATGAGGTAGTGGCCAGCTTCGGCCTCCTCCAAACTAAAAGGCCCCATTTCAAGTGAAAGCTAGCAGTATGGTATTGCAGCCTGCGGGTGGTGGGTGGTTGGCTGCATATTTTCGCTTGCATTGCAAGGAATGGGGGAGGTACAATTGAATACTGTCCTGGGACAAGGACTTGCATGGGGATAGTTGCAAGTCTGCATCTTCTGATGCGGCAAGGATCACTTCTGATGGGCACACTTTTAGACAGTGACCTGGGGGTCAGAGATGCATACAGGGGTCCTCCCCATGCTGATCCCTTGTCTTTTCAGCACTGTATGCATGTGTCACACAGCACATGGCCAGATAAGGTTGTAAAATGTTAAAATGACATTTCCCGGTGAACGCATTTGTCACGGTTGAAAGCAATACAAAAGTGCAAAAACGCATGAAAAATGCTACTTGTGAACATAGCCCAAGGTGTGGAGGAGTATTTTTGTTTTTGGTTATTTATTTTACCTTATACACAAGTTTTTACCCTGGAAAGGATGTTCCTTTACATATTTCACAGGAAAACCGTTTCAGTTTTGTTTTTGAACGTTTTATTGTGAGCCCGCAAAAGTGGCTTAATACCTCTGACCACGTTGTTGACAGCAGTGACCTGGGGGTCAGAAATGCTTCCAGGGGCAATCCCCATGCTGCCCCCATGTCTTTTGAGCACTGTCACTATCGTTTTGGGCACTTTTTAGGATTTCTACAGACTGCCGTGGGTGCTGCCGCAAAAATGCTCGGGTCTCTCATAGACTAACATTGGGCCCGTTGCTCGGGTCGAACACCCGCGTATCACGGTAAGCTCGGCCCGAGCTTCGAGCACCCGAGCATTTTAGTGCTCGCTCAACACTATCAGTCGTCATCTTGGTGAGGACACGGAAGTCTTGCCCGTTACCCGTCTGGCACCCGTGGCTGACTTTATGTTACGCTGCCTTAACCGTGACCCTCGCATTGTCAAAATGTTGGGTGACAGTCATTACTGGTTGATGACACTTTTAGACCCCCTCTACAAGGAGAATTTTCACTCTCTTATTCCTGAGTTGGAGAGGTCTACAAAAATGGGGCAGTACCAGAAGGCCCTTGCTGCAGAACTATTAAAAAAATTCCCATCTGAACACGCTAGCGGCAGAGGTCACAGTTTGCATACAGGCGAGAGAGACGCAACTCCAATCCAGCAGAGGCAGGGGAACACTGTCAATGTTCTATGACAGTTTTATGAGACCTGCCCAGCTTACAGGCCCTGAGGCGCAGGGTACTCTCACAAGGAGTGGAAAGTTTCAAAAGATGGTGAGGGAGTACCAGCGTCCTCCGTGATTCCTCTGTGCCTTTTAATTATTGGGTATCCAAGCTGGACACTTGGAATGAACTCACTCTGTATGCCTTGGAGGTCCTGGCCTGCCCTGCCGCTAGCGTGTTATCGGAGCGTGTTTTTAGTGCCGCTGGGGGAATTATAACTGATAAGCGCACTCGTCTGTCAACTGACAATGCTGACAAGCTGACCCTTATCAAAATGAACAAGGGCTGGATTGGGCCAGACTTCTCATCACCACCAAATGACAGCAGAGTAACATAAAGTCAAATCCACTGTGTTATTTCGGGAGGTGTATTCCCATGCATCGCTTCACACCCACACATGGGTATACGCTTCTTCATTTCGGCTGTTTTTTGCTCTTCTCCTTATCCTCAGCCTCCACGACGACTATACCACCAGGGTGACCGTGGTCCATGTTGCCAGCATTGCAAGTTCCTCTGTCCTAATTTTTGGCAGCTTTTGCTTTTTTGGAAGGCATAGGCAAAGACTATGTGAGACCCACTCCCCAATAATGGGAATAATGTTTTTAATATGCTGTACTGCATGGCTCTTGTAAGGGACATTGCAAGTTCCCCCTTCCTAATTTTTGGCAGCTTTTGCTTGGAAGGCATAGGCAAAGACTATGGGAGACCCACTCCCCAATAATGGGAATAATGTTTTTAATATGCTGTACTACATGGCTCTTGTAAGGGGCATTAAAATCATCTTGTTAAGCTACTGTGACCTCCACTTCTCTTCCAAGGGTCGTTAATATTGTCTTTTTATTCCACTGTAACCTCCACCACTCTTCCAAGGGGCATTAAAACCGTCTTGTTAAGCTACTGTGACCTCCACGTCTCTTCCACGGGGCATTGATATTGTCTTTTTATTCCACTGTAACCTCCACCACTCTTCCAAGGGGCATTAAAACTGTCTTGTTAAACCACTCTGAACTTCACGTCTCTTCCAAGGGGCATTAAAACCATCTTGTTAAGCTACTGTGACCTCCACATCTCTTCCAAGGGGCATTAAAACTGTCTTGTTAAACCACTCTGAACTGTACGTCTCTTCTAAGGGGCATTAAAACAGTCTTGTTAAACCACTCTGAACTCCACAGCTCTTCAAAGGGGCATTGACATGTTGTTTTTAATTACCTCTAACCTCCACGACTCTTGCAACGGGCATTGCATTTCCTCCTAATTTTTGTCAGCTTTTGCTTTTCAATGCATACGCGAACACTAAGGGAGACCCACTCCCCAATAATGGGTAGAAGGTTTTTAATACGCTGTAATCCACGTCTGTTTCAAGGGGCATTGCAGTGCCTAATAATTTTTGGAAAGCCTTCCATTCCCTGCTTAGGCTAACAGTGTACAGGAGACCCAGTTGCTATAAATGGAAAAAACGGTTTAGTTAAGGGCCTCTGACCTCCATGTCACTTCCAAGGGGCATTGGAGTGCCTTGAAATTTTTGGTAGGCATTGCATTCACTGTATGCCTTATAACTGTGTAGCTGAACCGCTCCTTTTGGTACAGAAACATATCCTACAAGACATGTGTGGTTGGCTGGCCTGATATTGATGTGAATGGTCCCTGTTCCTCCTGCTCTTTCTCCTTTGCCACCACCTCATCCATCATTCATCACCTGAAGCTTTGTTTTAACGGGAGTCATAGAACTGGGATAGTAGCAGGAAAACATCCAGCAATCCTCGAAGGAGGTAGAATATGCGCCAAAACGCTGACCACCTCAGGCCTAGCTGCTACTACATACATGCGCTTGCATTCCAAGGAACAGAAAGCTAAGGAGGTGGAGATAGGAGAAATGTCAGTGAGCATTCCGATTTCAGTTCCAGAGCGATTCGCCCAATGAGTCCTTGATATTTAGTCATTTTCAGCCAATTTTCTGGATTTTTGAAAATTTCACTTTTTTGTGAAAATATCCACTAAATGAGGGAATAATATGTGTGAGGGTACCCCAGGAGATTTCCAAATGTGTGTTTAGAATATATATCCCACGGGGGTAAAATTGAAAAAAGTTGAAAAAATTTTTTTTTTGGACTTACTCATTTTTCCGGCGTTTATCAGACTTTCAGATAGGGGAAATGTCAGTGAGCGTTCCGATTTCAGTTCCAGAGCGATTCGCCCAATGAGTCCTTGATATTTAGTCGTTTTCAGCCAATTTTCTGGATTTTTGAAAATTTCACTTTTTTGTGAAAATATCCACTAAATGAGGGAATAATATGTGTGAGGGTACCCCAGGAGAGTTCCAAATGCGTGTGGGTAGAATATATATCCCACGGGGGTAAAAATGAAAAAAGTTGAAAAATTTTTTTTTTTGGGAGTTAGTCATTTTTCCGTCGTTTATCAGACTTTCAGATAGGGCAAATGTCAGTGAGCGTTCCGATTTCAGTTCCACAGTGATTCACCCAATGAGTACTTGATATTTAGTCGCTTTCAGCCAATATTTTGGATTTTTGAAAATTTCACTTTTTTTGTGAAAATATCCACTAAATGAGGGAATAATATGTGTGAGGGTACCCCAGGAGAGTTCCAAATGTGTGTGGGTAGAATATATATCCCACGGGATTAAAATTGAAAAAAGTTGAAAATTTTTTTTTTTTGGAGTTAGTCATTTTTCCTGCGTTGATCAGACTTTCAGATAGGGGAAATGTCAGTGAGCATTCCGATTTCAGTTCCAGAGCGATTCACACAAAGAGTCCTTGATATTTAGTCGTTTTTAGCCAATTTTTAGGATTTTTGAAAATTTCACTTTTTTGTGAGAATATCCACTAAATGAGGGAATAATATGTGTGAGGGTACCCCAGTAGAGTTCCAAACGTGTGTGGGTAGAATATATTTCCCATGGGGGTAAAATTGAAAAAAGTTGAAAATTTTTTTTTTTGAACTTGGTCATTTTTCCGACGTTTATCAGACTTTCAGATAGTGCAAATGTCAGTGAGCATTCCGATTTCAGTTCCAGAGCGATTCGCCCAATGAGTCCTAGATATTTAGTCGTTTTCAGCCAATTTTTAGGATTTTTGAAAATTTCACTTTTTTTGTGAAAATATCCACTAAATGAGGGAATAATATGTGTGAGGGTACCCCAGGAGAGGTCCAAATGTGTGTGGGTAGAATATATATCCCACGGGGGTAAAATTGAAAAAAGTTGAAAAATTATTTTTTTTTAGAGTTATTAATTTTTCCGGTGTTGATCAGACTTTCAGATAGGGCAAATGTCAGTGAGCGTTCCGATTTCAGTTCCAGAGTGATTTGCCCAATGAGTACTTGATATTTAGTCGTTTTCAGCCAATATTTGGGATTTTTGAAAATTTCACTTTTTGAGAAAATATCCACTAAATGAGGGAATAATATGTGTGTGGGTACCCCAGGAGAGTTCCAAATGTGTGTGGGTAGAATATATATCCCACGGGAGTAAAACTGAAAAAAGTTGAAAAAATTTTTTTTTGGGCTTAGTCATTTTTCCGACATTTATCAGACTTTCAGATAGGGGAAATGTCAGTGAGCATTCCGATTTCAGTTCCAGAGCGATTCACCCAATGAGTCCTTGATATTTAGTCGTTTTCAGCCAATATTTTGGATTTTTGAAAATTTCACTTTTTTGTGAAAATATCCACTAAATGAGGGAATAATATGTGTGAGGGTACCCCAGAAGAGTTCCAAATGTGTGTGGGTAGAATATATATCCCACGGGGGTAAAATTGAAAAAAGTTGAACATTTTTTTTTTTTTTTTGGACATAGTCATTTTTTCCGTCGTTTATCAGATTTTCAGATAGGGGAAATGTCAGTGAGCATTCCGATTTCAGTTCCAGAGCGATTCGCCCAATGAGTCCTTGATATTTAGTCATTTTCAGCCAATTTTCTGGATTTTTGATAATTTCACTTTTTTGTGAAAATATCCACTAAATGAGGGAATAATATGTGTGAGGGTACCCCAGGAGAGTTCCAAATGTGTGTGGGTAGAATATATATCCCACGGGGGTAAAATTGAAAAAAGTTGAAAACATTTTTTTTTTTTGGAGTTAGTCATTTTTCCGGCGTTGATCAGACTTTCAGATAGGGCAAATGTCAGTGAGCATTCCGATTTCAGTTCCAGAGTGATTGGCCCAATGAGTACTTGATATTTAGTCGTTTTCAGCCAATATTTTGGATTTTTGAAAATTTCACGTTTTTGAGAAAATATCCACTAAATGAGGGAATAATATGTGTGAGGGTACCCCAGGAGAGTTCCAAATGTGTGTGGGTAGAATATATATCCCACGGGGGTAAAATTGAAAAAAGTTGAAACATTTTTTTTTTTGGACTTAGTCATTTTTCCGACGTTTATCAGACTTTCAGATAGGGGAAATGTCAGTGAACATTCCGAATTCAGTTCCAGAGCGATTCACCCAATGAGTCCTTCATATTTAGTCGTTTTCAGCCAATTTTTAGGATTTTTGAAAATTGCACTTTTTTTGTGAAAATATCCACTAAATGAGGGAATAATATGTGTGAGGGTACCCCAGGAGAGTTCCAAATGTGTGTGGGTAGAATATATATCCCACGGGGGTAAAATTGAAAAAAGTTGAACTTTTTTTTTTTTGGAGTTAGTCATTTTTCCGGCGTTGATCAGACTTTCAGATAGGGCAAAAGTCAGTGAGCATTCCGATTTCAGTTCCAGAGTGATTGGCCCAATGAGTACTTGATATTTAGTCGTTTTCAGCCAATATTTTGGATTTTTGAAAATTTCACGTTTTTGAGAAAATATCCACTAAATGAGGGAATAATATGTGTGAGGGTACCCCAAGAGAGTTCCAAATGTGTGTGGGTAGAATATATATCCCACGGGGGTAAAATTGAAAAAAGTTGAAATTTTTTTTTTTTAAACTTAGTCATTTTTCCGGCGTTGATCAGACTTTCAGATAGGGCAAATGTCAGTGAGCATTCCAATTTCAGTTCCAGAGTGATTCGCCCCAATGAGTACTTGATATTTAGTCGTTTTCAGCCAATATTTTGGATTTTTGAAAATTTCACTTTTTTTGTGAAAATATCCACTAAATGAGGGAATAATATGTGTGAGGGTACCCCAGGAGAGTTCCAAATGTGTGTGGGTAGAATATATATCCCACGGGGGTAAAATTGAAAAAAGTTGAAAAATTTTTTTTTTTGGACTGTCATTTTTCCGACGTTTATCAGACTTTCAGATAGTGCAAATGTCAGTGAGCATTCCGATTTCAGTTCCAGAGTGATTCGCCCAATGAGTCCTTGATATTTAGTCGTTTTCAGACAATATTTTGGATTTTTGAAAATTTCACTTTTTTTGTGAAACTATCCACTAAATGAGGGAATAATATGTGAGAGGGTACCCCAGGAGATTTCCAAATGTGTTTGGGTAGAATATAAATCCCACGGGGGTAAAATTGAAAAAAGTTGAAAAATTTTTTTTTTTGAACTTAGTCATTTTTCCGTCGTTTATCAGACTTTCAGATAGTGCAAATGTCAGTGAGCGTTCCGATTTCAGTTCCAGAGTGATTCGCCCAATGAGTACTTGATATTTAGTCGTTTTCAGCCAATATTTGGGATTTTTGAAAATTTCTCTTTTTTGAGAAAATATCCACTAAATGAAGGAATAATATGTGTGAGGGTACCCCAGGAGAGTTCCAAATGTGTGTGGGTAGAATATATATCCCACGGGAGTAAAACTGAAAAAAATTGAAACATTTTTTTTTTTGGACTTAGTCATTTTTCCCACGTTTATCAGACTTTCAGATAGGGGAAATGTCAGTGAGCATTCCGATTTCAGTTCCAGAGCGATTCACCCAATGAGTCCTTGATATTTAGTCGTTTTCAGCCAATATTTTGGATTTTTGAAAATTTCACTTTTTTGTGAAAATATGTGTGAGGGTACCCCAGGAGAGTTCCAAATGTGTGTGGGTAGAATATATATCCCACGGGGGTAAAATTGAAAAAAGTTGAAAAAATTTTTTTTTTGAACTTAGTCATTTTTCCGGCGTTGATCAGACTTTCAGATAGGACAAATGTCAGTGAGCCTTCCTATTTCATTTCCAGAGCGATTCGCAAAATGAGTCCTAGATATTTAGTCGTTTTCAGACAATATTTTGGATTTTTGAAAATTTCACTTTTTTGAGAAAATATCCACTAAATGAGGGAATAATTTGTGTGTGGGTACCCCAGGAGAGTTCCAAATGTGTGTGGGTAGAATATATATCCCACGGGGGTAAAATTGAAAAAAGTTGAACATTTTTTTTTTTTTGGACATAGTCATTTTTCCGTCGTTTATCAGATTTTCAGATAGGGGAAATGTCAGTGAGCATTCCGATTTCAGTTCCAGAGCGATTCGCCCAATGAGTCCTAGATATTTAGTCGTTTTCAGACAATATTTTGGATTATTAAAAATTTCACTTTTTTGTGAAAATATCCACTAAATGAGGGAATAATATGTGTGAGGGTACCCCAGGAGAGTTCCAAATGTGTGCGGGTAGAATATATATCCCACGGGGGTAAAATTGAAAAAAGTTGAAAAATTTTTTTTTTTGAACTTAGTCATTTTTCCGACGTTTATCAGACTTTCAGATAGTGCAAATGTCAATGAGCATTCCGATTTCAGTTCCAGAGCGATTCGCCCAATGAGTCCTAGATATTTAGTCGTTTTCAGACAATATTTTGGATTTTTGAAAATTTCACTTTTTTTGTGAAAATATCCACTAAATGAGGGAATAATATGTGTGAGGGTACCACAGGAGAGTTCCAAATGTGTGTGGGTAGAATATATATCCCACGGGGGTAAAATTGAAAAAAGTTGAAAAATTATTTTTTTTTGGACTTAGTCATTTTTCCGGCGTTTATCAGACTTTCAGATAGGGGAAATGTCAGTTAGCATTCCGATTTCAGTTCCAGAGCGATTCACCCAATGAGTCCTTGATATTTAGTCGTTTTCAGCCAATATTTTGGATTTTTGAAAATTTCACTTTTTTGTGAAAATATTCAATAAATGAGGGAATAATATGTATGATGGTACCCCAGGAGAGTTCCAAATATGTGTGGGTAGAATATATATCCCACGGAAGTAAAACTGAAAAAAGTTGAAAAATTTTTTTTTTTGGACTTAGTCATTTTTCCGACATTTATCAGACTTTCAGATAGGTGAAATGTCAGTGAGCATTCCGATTTCAGTTCCAGAGCCATTCACCCAATGAGTCTTTGATATTTAGTCATTTTCAGCCAATTTTCAGGATTTTTGAAAATTTCACTTTTTTGTGAAAATATCCACTAAATGAGGGAATAATATGTGTGAGGGTACCCCAGGAGAGTTCCAAATGTGTGTGGGTAGAATATAAATCCCACGGGGGTAAAATTGAAAAAAGTTGAAAATTTTTTTTTTTTCAACTTAGTCATTTTTCCGTCGTTTATCAGACTTTCAGATAGTGCAAATGTCAGTGAGCGTTCCGATTTCACTTCCAGAGTGATTCGCCCAATGAGTACTTGATATTTAGTCGTTTTCAGCCAATATTTGGGATTTTTGAAAATTTATCTTTTTTGAGAAAATATCCACTAAATGAAGGAATAATATGTGTGAGGGTACCCCAGGAGAGTTCCAAATGTGTGTGGGTAGAATATATATCCCACGGGAGTAAAACTGAAAAAAATTGAAACATTTTTTTTTTTGGACTTAGTCATTTTTCCCACGTTTATCAGACTTTCAGATAGGGGAAATGTCAGTGAGTATTCCGATTTCAGTTCCAGAGCGATTCACCCAATGAGTCCTTGATATTTAGTCGTTTACAGCCAATATTTTGGATTTTTGAAAATTTCACTTTTTTGTGAAAATATCCACTAAATGAGGGAATAATATGTGTGAGGGTACCACAGGAGAGTTCCAAATGTGTGTGGGTAGAATATATATCCCACGGGGGTAAAATTGAAAAAAGTTGAAAAAATTTATTTTTTTTTGGACATAGTCATTTTTCCATCGTTTATCAGATTTTCAGATAGGGGAAATGTCAGTGAGCGTTCCGATTTCAGTTCCAGAGCGATTCGCCCAATGAGTCCTAGATATTTAGTCGTTTTCAGACAATATTTTGGATTTTTGAAAATTTCACTTTTTTTGTGAAAATATCCACTAAATGAGGGAATAATATGTGTGAGGGTACCCCAGGAGAGTTCCAAATGTGTGTGGGTAGAATATATATCCCACGGGGGTAAAATTGAAAAAAGTTGAAAAATTTTTTTTTTTGAACTTAGTCATTTTTCCGACGTTTATCAGACTTTCAGATAGTGCAAATGTCAATGAGCATTCCGATTTCAGTTCCAGAGCGATTCGCCCAATGAGTCCTAGATATTTAGTCGTTTTCAGACAATATTTTGGATTTTTGAAAATTTCACTTTTTTTGTGAAAATATCCACTAAATGAGGGAATAATATGTGTGAGGGTACCACAGGAGAGTTCCAAATGTGTGTGGGTAGAATATATATCCCACGGAAGTAAAACTGAAAAAAGTTGAAAAATTTTTTTTTTGGACTTAGTCATTTTTCCGACATTTATCAGACTTTCAGATAGGTGAAATGTCAGTGAGCAGTCCGATTTCAGTTCCAGAGCCATTCACCCAATGAGTCCTTGATATTTAGTCATTTTCAGCCAATTTTCAGGATTTTTGAAAATTTCACTTTTTTGTGAGAATATCCACTAAATGAGGGAATAATATGTGTGAGGGTACCCCAGGAGAGTTCCAAATGTGTGTGGGTAGAATATATATCCCACGGGGGTAAAATTGAAAAGAGATGAAAAAAATTTTTTTTTGGACTTAGTCATTTTTCCGACGTTTATCAGACTTTCAGATAGGGCAAATGTCAGTGTGCGTTCCGATTTCAGTTCCAGAGCGATTCGCCCAATGAGTCCTTGATATTTAATTGTTTTCAGCCAATTTTCTGTATTTTTGAAAATTTCACTTTTTTGTGAAAATATCCACTAAATGAGGGAATAATATGTGTGAGGGTACCCCAGGAGAGTTCCAAATGTGTGTGGGTAGAATATAAATCCCACGGGGGTAAAATTGAAAAAAGTTGAAAATTTTTTTTTTTTCAACTTAGTCATTTTTCCGTCGTTTATCAGACTTTCAGATAGTGCAAATGTCAGTGAGCGTTCCGATTTCAGTTCCAGAGTGATTCGCCCAATGAGTACTTGATATTTAGTCGTTTTCAGCCAATATTTGGGATTTTTGAAAATTTCTCTTTTTTGAGAAAATATCCACTAAATGAAGGAATAATATGTGTGAGGGTACCCCAGGAGAGTTCCAAATGTGTGTGGGTAGAATATATATCCCACGGGAGTAAAACTGAAAAAAATTGAAACATTTTTTTTTTTGGACTTAGTCATTTTTCCCACGTTTATCAGACTTTCAGATAGGGGAAATGTCAGTGAGTATTCCGATTTCAGTTCTAGAGCGATTCACCCAATGAGTCCTAGATATTTAGTCGTTTTCAGCCAATATTTTGGATTTTTGAAAATTTCACTTTTTTGTGAAAATATCCACTAAATGAGGGAATAATATGTGTGAGGGTACCCCAGGAGAGTTCCAAATGTGTGTGGGTAGAATATATATCCCACGGGAGTAAAACTGAAAAAAGTTGAAAAATTATTTTTTTTTGGACTTAGTCATTTTTCCGACGTTTATCAGACTTTCAGATAGGGCATATGTCAGTGAGCGTTCCGATTTCAGTTCCAGAGCGATTCGCCCAATGAGTCCTTGATATTTAATTGTTTTCAGCCAATTTTCTGTATTTTTGAAAATTTCACTTTTTTGTGAAAATATCCACTAAATGAGGGAATAATATGTGTGAGGGTACCCCAGGAGAGTTCCAAATGTGTGTGGGTAGAATATAAATCCCACGGGGGTAAAATTGAAAAAAGTTGAAAATTTTTTTTTTTTCAACTTAGTCATTTTTCCGACGTTAATCAGACTTTCAGATAGGGGAAATGTCAGTGAGCGTTCCGATTTCAGTTCCAGAGCGATTCGCCCAATGGGTCCTTGATATTTAGTCGTTTTCAGCCAATTTTCAGAATTTTTGAAAATTTCACTTTTTTTGTGAAAATATTCACTAAATGAGGGAATAATATGTGTGAGGGTACCCCAGGAGACTTCCAAATGTGTGTGGGTAGAATATATATCCCACGGGGGTAAAAGTGAAAAAAGTTCAAAATTTTTTTTTTTGGACTATCATTTTTCCGACGTTTATCAGACTTTCAGATAGTGCAAATATCAGTGAGCATTCCGATTTCAGTTCCAGAGCGATTGGCCCAATGATTCCTTGATATTTAGTCGTTTTCAGCCAATATTTTGGATTTTTGAAAATTTCACTTTTTTGTGAAAATATCCACTAAATGAGGGAATAATATGTGTGAGGGTACCACAGGAGAGTTCCAAATGTGTGTGGGTAGAATATATATCCCACGGGAGTAAAACTGAAAAAAGTTGAAAAATTATTTTTTTTTGGACTTAGTCATTTTTCCGACTTTGATCCGACTTTCAGATAGGGGAAATGTCAGTGAGTGTTCCGATTTCAGTTCCAGAGTGATTCGCCCAATGAGTCCTTGATATTTAGTCGTTTTCAGCCAATTTTCTGGATTTTTGAAAATTTCACTTTTTTGTGAGAATATCCACTAAATGAGGGAATAATATGTGTGAGGGTACCCCAGAAGAGTTCCAAATGTGTGTGGGTAGAATATATATCCCACGGGGGTAAAATTGAAAAAAGTTGAAAAAATTTATTTTTTTTTGGACATAGTCATTTTTCCATCGTTTATCAGATTTTCAGATAGGGGAAATGTCAGTGAGCGTTCCGATTTCAGTTCCAGAGCGATTCGCCCAATGAGTCCTAGATATTTAGTCGTTTTCAGCCAATAATTTGGATTTTTGAAAATTTCACTGTTTTGTGAAAATATCCACTAAATGAGGGAATAATATGTGTGAGGGTACCCCAGGAGAGTTCCAAATGTGTGTGGGTAGAATATATATCCCGCGGCGGTAAAATTGAAAAAAGTAAAAAAATTTTTTTTTTTTGGACTTAGTCATTTTTCCGACGTTTATCATACTTTCAGATAGGGCATATGTCAGTGAGCGTTCCGATTTCAGTTCCAGAGCGATTCGCCCAATGAGTCCTTGATATTTAATTGTTTTCAGCCAATTTTCTGTATTTTTGAAAATTTCACTTTTTTGTGAAAATATCCACTAAATGAGGGAATAATATGTGTGAGGGTACCCCAGGAGAGTTCCAAATGTGTGTGGGTAGAATATAAATCCCACGGGGGTAAAATTGAAAAAAGTTGAAAATTTTTTTTTTTTCAACTTAGTCATTTTTCCGACGTTAATCAGACTTTCAGATAGGGGAAATGTCAGTGAGCGTTCCGATTTCAGTTCCAGAGCGATTCGCCCAATGGGTCCTTGATATTTAGTCGTTTTCAGCCAATTTTCAGAATTTTTGAAAATTTCACTTTTTTTGTGAAAATATTCACTAAATGAGGGAATAATATGTGTGAGGGTACCCCAGGAGACTTCCAAATGTGTGTGGGTAGAATATATATCCCACGGGGGTAAAAGTGAAAAAAGTTCAAAATTTTTTTTTTTGGACTATCATTTTTCCGACGTTTATCAGACTTTCAGATAGTGCAAATATCAGTGAGCATTCCGATTTCAGTTCCAGAGCGATTGGCCCAATGATTCCTTGATATTTAGTCGTTTTCAGCCAATATTTTGGATTTTTGAAAATTTCACTTTTTTGTGAAAATATCCACTAAATGAGGGAATAATATGTGTGAGGGTACCCCAGGAGACTTCCAAATGTGTGTGGGTAGAATATATATCCCACGGGGGTAAAAGTGAAAAAAGTTCAAAATTTTTTTTTTTGGACTGTCATTTTTCCGACGTTTATCAGACTTTCAGATAGTGAAAATATCAGTGAGCATTCCGATTTCAGTTCCAGAGCGATTGGCCCAATGAGTGCTTGATATTTAGTCGTTTTCAGCCAATATTTTGGATTTTTGAAAATTTCACTTTTTTGTGAAAATATCCACTAAATGAGGGAATAAAATGTGTGAGGGTACCCCAGAAGAGTTCGAAATGTGTGGGTAGAATATATATCCCACGGGGGTAAAATTGAAAAAAGTTGAAAAAAATTTTTTTTGAACTTAGTCATTTTTCCGACGTTTTTCAGACTTTCATATAGGGCAAATGTCAGTGAGCGTTCCAATTTCAGTTCCAGAGCGATTCGTCCAATGAGTCCTAGATATTTAGTCGTTTTCAGACAATATTTTGGATTTTTGAAAATTTCACTGTTTTGTGAAAATATCCACTAAATGAGGGAATAATATGTGTGAGGGTACCACAGGAGAGTTCCAAATGTGTGTGGGTAGAATATATATCCCACGGGAGTAAAACTGAAAAAAGTTGAAAAATTATTTTTTTTTGGACTTAGTCATTTTTCCGACTTTGATCCGACTTTCAGATAGGGGAAATGTCAGTGAGTGTTCCGATTTCAGTTCCAGAGTGATTCGCCCAATGAGTCCTTGATATTTAGTCGTTTTCAGCCAATTTTCTGGATTTTTGAAAATTTCACTTTCTTGTGAGAATATCCACTAAATGAGGGAATAATATGTGTGAGGGTACCCCAGAAGAGTTCCAAATGTGTGTGGGTAGAATATATATCCCACGGGGGTAAAATTGAAAAAAGTTGAAAAAATTTATTTTTTTTTGGACATAGTCATTTTTCCATCGTTTATCAGATTTTCAGATAGGGGAAATGTCAGTGAGCGTTCCGATTTCAGTTCCAGAGCGATTCGTCCAATGAGTCCTAGATATTTAGTCGTTTTCAGACAATATTTTGGATTTTTGAAAATTTCACTTTTTTTGTGAAAATATCCACTAAATGAGGGAATAATATGTGTGAGGGTACCCCAGGAGAGTTCCAAATGTGTGTGGGTAGAATATATATCCCACGGGGGTAAAATTGAAAAAAGTTGAAAAATTTTTTTTTTTGGACTGTCATTTTTCCGACGTTTATCAGACTTTCAGATAGTGCAAATGTCAGTGAGCATTCCGATTTCAGTTCCAGAGTGATTCGCCCAATGAGTCCTTGATATTTAGTCGTTTTCAGACAATATTTTGGATTTTTGAAAATTTCACTGTTTTGTGAAAATATCCACTAAATGAGGGAATAATATGTGTGAGGGTACCCCAGGAGAGTTCCAAATGTGTGTGGGTAGAATATATATCCCGCGGGGGTAAAATTGAAAAAAGTTAAAAAATTTTTTTTTTTTGGACTTAGTCATTTTTCCGACGTTAATCAGACTTTCAGATAGGGGAAATGTCAGTGAGCGTTCCAATTTCAGTTCCAGAGCGATTCGCCCAATGGGTCCTTGATATTTAGTCGTTTTCAGCCAATTTTCAGAATTTTTGAAAATTTCACTTTTTTTGTGAAAATATTCACTAAATGAGGGAATAATATGTGTGAGGGTACCCCAGGAGACTTCCAAATGTGTGTGGGTAGAATATATATCCCACGGGGGTAAAAGTGAAAAAAGTTCAAAATTTTTTTTTTTGGACTGTCATTTTTCCGACGTTTATCAGACTTTCAGATAGTGCAAATATCAGTGAGCATTCCGATTTCAGTTCCAGAGCGATTGGCCCAATGAGTCCTTGATATTTAGTCGTTTTCAGCCAATATTTTGGATTTTTGAAAATTTCACTTTTTTGTGAAAATATCCACTAAATGAGGGAATAAAATGTGTGAGGGTACCCCAGAAGAGTTCGAAATGTGTGGGTAGAATATATATCCCACGGGGGTAAAATTGAAAAAAGTTGAAAAAATTTTTTTTTGAACTTAGTCATTTTTCCGACGTTTTTCAGACTTTCATATAGGGCAAATGTCAGTGAGCGTTCCAATTTCAGTTCCAGAGCGATTCGTCCAATGAGTCCTAGATATTTAGTCGTTTTCAGACAATATTTTGGATTTTTGAAAATTTCACTGTTTTGTGAAAATATCCACTAAAGGAGGAATAATATGTGTGAGGGTAACCCAGGAGATTTCCAAATGTGTGTGGGTAGAATATATATCCCACGGGGGTAAAATTGAAAAAAGTTGAAAAATTATTTTTTTTGACGTAGTCATTTTTCCGACGTTTATCAGACTTTCAGATAGGGGAAATGTCAGTGAGCAATCCGATTTCAGTTCCAGAGCGATTCACCCAATGAGTCCTTGATATTTAGTCGTTTTCAGCCAATTTTCAGGATTTTTGAAAATTTCACTTTTTTGTGAAAATATCCACTAAATGAGGGAATAATATGTGTGAGGGTACCCCAGGAAAGTTCCAAATGTGTGTGGGTAGAATATACATCCCAAGCGGGTAAAATTGAAATAAGTTGAAAAATTTTTTTTTTTTGGACGTAGTCAATTTTCCGACGTTTATCAGACTTTCAGATAGGGGAAATGTTAGTGAGCATTCCGATTTCAGTTCCAGAGCGATTCACCCAATGAGTCCTTGATATTTAGTCGTTTTCAGCCAATATTTTGGATTTTTGAAAATTTCACTTCTTTGAGAAAATATCCACTAAATGAGGGAATAATATGTGTGAGGGTACCCCAGGAGAGTTCCAAATGTGTGTGGGTAGAATACATATCCCACGGGGGTAAAATTGAAAAAAGTTGAAAAATTTTTTTTTTTGGACTGTCATTTTTCCGACATTTATCAGACTTTCAGATAGTGCAAATGTCAGTGAGCATTCCGATTTCAGTTCCAGAGTGATTCGCCCAATGAGTCCTTGATATTTAGTCGTTTTCAGACAATATTTTTGATTTTTGAAAATTTCACTGTTTTGTGAAAATATCCACTAAATGAGGGAATAATATGTGTGAGGGTACCCCAGGAGAGTTCCAAATGTGTGTGGGTAGAATATATATCCCGCGGGGGTAAAATTGAAAAAAGTTAAAAAAATTTTTTTTTTTGGACTTAGTCATTTTTCCGACGTTAATCAGACTTTCAGATAGGGGAAATGTCAGTGAGCGTTCCGATTTCAGTTCCAGAGCGATTCGCCCAATGGGTCCTTGATATTTAGTCGTTTTCAGCCAATTTTCAGAATTTTTGAAAATTTCACTTTTTTTGTGAAAATATTCACTAAATGAGGGAATAATATGTGTGAGGGTACCCCAGGAGACTTCCAAATGTGTGTGGGTAGAATATATATCCCACGGGGGTAAAAGTGAAAAAAGTTCAAAATTTTTTTTTTTGGACTATCATTTTTCCGACGTTTATCAGACTTTCAGATAGTGCAAATATCAGTGAGCATTCCGATTTCAGTTCCAGAGCGATTGGCCCAATGAGTCCTTGATATTTAGTCGTTTTCAGCCAATATTTTGGATTTTTGAAAATTTCACTTTTTTGTGAAAATATCCACTAAATGAGGGAATAATATGTGTGAGGGTACCCCAGGAGACTTCCAAATGTGTGTGGGTAGAATATATATCCCACGGGGGTAAAAGTGAAAAAAGTTCAAAATTTTTTTTTTTGGACTGTCATTTTTCCGACGTTTATCAGACTTTCAGATAGTGAAAATATCAGTGAGCATTCCGATTTCAGTTCCAGAGCGATTGGCCCAATGAGTCCTTGATATTTAGTCGTTTTCAGCCAATATTTTGGATTTTTGAAAATTTCACTTTTTTGTGAAAATATCCACTAAATGAGGGAATAAAATGTGTGAGGGTACCCCAGAAGAGTTCGAAATGTGTGGGTAGAATATATATCCCACGGGGGTAAAATTGAAAAAAGTTGAAAAAAATTTTTTTTGAACTTAGTCATTTTTCCGACGTTTTTCAGACTTTCATATAGGGCAAATGTCAGTGAGCGTTCCAATTTCAGTTCCAGAGCGATTCATCCAATGAGTCCTAGATATTTAGTCGTTTTCAGACAATATTTTGGATTTTTGAAAATTTCACTGTTTTGTGAAAATATCCACTAAATGAGGGAATAATATGTGTGAGGGTACCACAGGAGAGTTCCAAATGTGTGTGGGTAGAATATATATCCCACGGGAGTAAAACTGAAAAAAGTTGAAAAATTATTTTTTTTTGGACTTAGTCATTTTTCCGACTTTGATCCGACTTTCAGATAGGGGAAATGTCAGTGAGTGTTCCGATTTCAGTTCCAGAGTGATTCGCCCAATGAGTCCTTGATATTTAGTCGTTTTCAGCCAATTTTCTGGATTTTTGAAAATTTCACTTTCTTGTGAGAATATCCACTAAATGAGGGAATAATATGTGTGAGGGTACCCCAGAAGAGTTCCAAATGTGTGTGGGTAGAATATATATCCCACGGGGGTAAAATTTAAAAAAGTTGAAAAAATTTATTTTTTTTTGGACATAGTCATTTTTCCATCGTTTATCAGATTTTCAGATAGGGGAAATGTCAGTGAGCGTTCCGATTTCAGTTCCAGAGCGATTCGTCCAATGAGTCCTAGATATTTAGTCGTTTTCAGACAATATTTTGGATTTTTGAAAATTTCACTTTTTTTGTGAAAATATCCACTAAATGAGGGAATAATATGTGTGAGGGTACCCCAGGAGAGTTCCAAATGTGTGTGGGTAGAATATATATCCCACGGGGGTAAAATTGAAAAAAGTTGAAAAATTTTTTTTTTTGGACTGTCATTTTTCCGACGTTTATCAGACTTTCAGATAGTGCAAATGTCAGTGAGCATTCCGATTTCAGTTCCAGAGTGATTCGCCCAATGAGTCCTTGATATTTAGTCGTTTTCAGACAATATTTTGGATTTTTGAAAATTTCACTGTTTTGTGAAAATATCCACTAAATGAGGGAATAATATGTGTGAGGGTACCCCAGGAGAGTTCCAAATGTGTGTGGGTAGAATATATATCCCGCGGGGGTAAAATTGAAAAAAGTTAAAAAATTTTTTTTTTTTGGACTTAGTCATTTTTCCGACGTTAATCAGACTTTCAGATAGGGGAAATGTCAGTGAGCATTCCAATTTCAGTTCCAGAGCGATTCGCCCAATGGGTCCTTGATATTTAGTCGTTTTCAGCCAATTTTCAGAATTTTTGAAAATTTCACTTTTTTTGTGAAAATATTCACTAAATGAGGGAATAATATGTGTGAGGGTACCCCAGGAGACTTCCAAATGTGTGTGGGTAGAATATATATCCCACGGGGGTAAAAGTGAAAAAAGTTCAAAATTTTTTTTTTTTGGACTATCATTTTTCCGACGTTTATCAGACTTTCAGATAGTGCAAATATCAGTGAGCATTCCGATTTCAGTTCCAGAGCGATTGGCCCAATGAGTCCTTGATATTTAGTCGTTTTCAGCCAATATTTTGGATTTTTGAAAATTTCACTTTTTTGTGAAAATATCCACTAAATGAGGGAATAATATGTGTGAGGGTACCCCAGGAGACTTCCAAATGTGTGTGGGTAGAATATATATCCCACGGGGGTAAAAGTGAAAAAAGTTCAAAATTTTTTTTTTTGGACTGTCATTTTTCCGACGTTTATCAGACTTTCAGATAGTGCAAATATCAGTGAGCATTCCGATTTCAGTTCCAGAGCGATTGGCCCAATGAGTCCTTGATATTTAGTCGTTTTCAGCCAATATTTTGGATTTTTGAAAATTTCACTTTTTTGTGAAAATATCCACTAAATGAGGGAATAAAATGTGTGAGGGTACCCCAGAAGAGTTCGAAATGTGTGGGTAGAATATATATCCCACGGGGGTAAAATTGAAAAAAGTTGAAAAAATTTTTTTTTGAACTTAGTCATTTTTCCGACGTTTTTCAGACTTTCATATAGGGCAAATGTCAGTGAGCGTTCCAATTTCAGTTCCAGAGCGATTCGTCCAATGAGTCCTAGATATTTAGTCGTTTTCAGACAATATTTTGGATTTTTGAAAATTTCACTGTTTTGTGAAAATATCCACTAAAGGAGGAATAATATGTGTGAGGGTAACCCAGGAGAGTTCCAAATGTGTGTGGGTAGAATATATATCCCACGGGGGTAAAATTGAAAAAAGTTGAAAAATTATTTTTTTTGACGTAGTCATTTTCCGACGTTTATCAGACTTTCAGATAGGGGAAATGTCAGTGAGCAATCCGATTTCAGTTCCAGAGCGATTCACCCAATGAGTCCTTGATATTTAGTCGTTTTCAGCCAATTTTCAGGATTTTTGAAAATTTCACTTTTTTGTGAAAATATCCACTAAATGAGGGAATAATATGTGTGAGGGTACCCCAGGAAAGTTCCAAATGTGTGTGGGTAGAATATACATCCCAAGCGGGTAAAATTGAAATAAGTTGAAAAATTTTTTTTTTTTGGACGTAGTCAATTTTCCGACGTTTATCAGACTTTCAGATAGGGGAAATGTTAGTGAGCATTCCGATTTCAGTTCCAGAGCGATTCACCCAATGAGTCCTTGATATTTAGTCGTTTTCAGCCAATATTTTGGATTTTTGAAAATTTCACTTCTTTGAGAAAATATCCACTAAATGAGGGAATAATATGTGTGAGGGTACCCCAGGAGAGTTCCAAATGTGTGTGGGTAGAATACATATCCCACGGGGGTAAAATTGAAAAAAGTTGAAAAATTTTTTTTTTTGGACTGTCATTTTTCCGACATTTATCAGACTTTCAGATAGTGCAAATGTCAGTGAGCATTCCGATTTCAGTTCCAGAGTGATTCGCCCAATGAGTCCTTGATATTTAGTCGTTTTCAGACAATATTTTGGATTTTTGAAAATGTCACTGTTTTGTGAAAATATCCACTAAATGAGGGAATAATATGTGTGAGGGTACCCCAGGAGAGTTCCAAATGTGTGTGGGTAGAATATATATCCCGCGGGGGTAAAATTGAAAAAAGTTAAAAAAATTTTTTTTTTTGGACTTAGTCATTTTTCCGACGTTAATCAGACTTTCAGATAGGGGAAATGTCAGTGAGCGTTCCGATTTCAGTTCCAGAGCGATTCGCCCAATGGGTCCTTGATATTTAGTCGTTTTCAGCCAATTTTCAGAATTTTTGAAAATTTCACTTTTTTTGTGAAAATATTCACTAAATGAGGGAATAATATGTGTGAGGGTACCCCAGGAGACTTCCAAATGTGTGTGGGTAGAATATATATCCCACGGGGGTAAAAGTGAAAAAAGTTCAAAATTTTTTTTTTTGGACTATCATTTTTCCGACGTTTATCAGACTTTCAGATAGTGCAAATATCAGTGAGCATTCCGATTTCAGTTCCAGAGCGATTGGCCCAATGAGTCCTTGATATTTAGTCGTTTTCAGCCAATATTTTGGATTTTTGAAAATTTCACTTTTTTGTGAAAATATCCACTAAATGAGGGAATAATATGTGTGAGGGTACCCCAGGAGACTTCCAAATGTGTGTGGGTAGAATATATATCCCACGGGGGTAAAAGTGAAAAAAGTTCAAAATTTTTTTTTTTGGACTGTCATTTTTCCGACGTTTATCAGACTTTCAGATAGTGAAAATATCAGTGAGCATTCCGATTTCAGTTCCAGAGCGATTGGCCCAATGAGTCCTTGATATTTAGTCGTTTTCAGCCAATATTTTGGATTTTTGAAAATTTCACTTTTTTGTGAAAATATCCACTAAATGAGGGAATAAAATGTGTGAGGGTACCCCAGAAGAGTTCGAAATGTGTGGGTAGAATATATATCCCACGGGGGTAAAATTGAAAAAAGTTGAAAAAAATTTTTTTTGAACTTAGTCATTTTTCCGACGTTTTTCAGACTTTCATATAGGGCAAATGTCAGTGAGCGTTCCAATTTCAGTTCCAGAGCGATTCGTCCAATGAGTCCTAGATATTTAGTCGTTTTCAGACAATATTTTGGATTTTTGAAAATTTCACTGTTTTGTGAAAATATCCACTAAATGAGGGAATAATATGTGTGAGGGTACCACAGGAGAGTTCCAAATGTGTGTGGGTAGAATATATATCCCACGGGAGTAAAACTGAAAAAAGTTGAAAAATTATTTTTTTTTGGACTTAGTCATTTTTCCGACTTTGATCCGACTTTCAGATAGGGGAAATGTCAGTGAGTGTTCCGATTTCAGTTCCAGAGTGATTCGCCCAATGAGTCCTTGATATTTAGTCGTTTTCAGCCAATTTTCTGGATTTTTGAAAATTTCACTTTCTTGTGAGAATATCCACTAAATGAGGGAATAATATGTGTGAGGGTACCCCAGAAGAGTTCCAAATGTGTGTGGGTAGAATATATATCCCACGGGGGTAAAATTTAAAAAAGTTGAAAAAATTTATTTTTTTTTGGACATAGTCATTTTTCCATCGTTTATCAGATTTTCAGATAGGGGAAATGTCAGTGAGCGTTCCGATTTCAGTTCCAGAGCGATTCGTCCAATGAGTCCTAGATATTTAGTCGTTTTCAGACAATATTTTGGATTTTTGAAAATTTCACTTTTTTTGTGAAAATATCCACTAAATGAGGGAATAATATGTGTGAGGGTACCCCAGGAGAGTTCCAAATGTGTGTGGGTAGAATATATATCCCACGGGGGTAAAATTGAAAAAAGTTGAAAAATTTTTTTTTTTGGACTGTCATTTTTCCGACGTTTATCAGACTTTCAGATAGTGCAAATGTCAGTGAGCATTCCGATTTCAGTTCCAGAGTGATTCGCCCAATGAGTCCTTGATATTTAGTCGTTTTCAGACAATATTTTGGATTTTTGAAAATTTCACTGTTTTGTGAAAATATCCACTAAATGAGGGAATAATATGTGTGAGGGTACCCCAGGAGAGTTCCAAATGTGTGTGGGTAGAATATATATCCCGCGGGGGTAAAATTGAAAAAAGTTAAAAAATTTTTTTTTTTTGGACTTAGTCATTTTTCCGACGTTAATCAGACTTTCAGATAGGGGAAATGTCAGTGAGCGTTCCGATTTCAGTTCCAGAGCGATTCGCCCAATGGGTCCTTGATATTTAGTCGTTTTCAGCCAATTTTCAGAATTTTTGAAAATTTCACTTTTTTTGTGAAAATATTCACTAAATGAGGGAATAATATGTGTGAGGGTACCCCAGGAGACTTCCAAATGTGTGTGGGTAGAATATATATCCCACGGGGGTAAAAGTGAAAAAAGTTCAAAATTTTTTTTTTTGGACTATCATTTTTCCGACGTTTATCAGACTTTCAGATAGTGCAAATATCAGTGAGCATTCCGATTTCAGTTCCAGAGCGATTGGCCCAATGAGTCCTTGATATTTAGTCGTTTTCAGCCAATATTTTGGATTTTTGAAAATTTCACTTTTTTGTGAAAATATCCACTAAATGAGGGAATAATATGTGTGAGGGTACCCCAGGAGACTTCCAAATGTGTGTGGGTAGAATATATATCCCACGGGGGTAAAAGTGAAAAAAGTTCAAAATTTTTTTTTTTGGACTGTCATTTTTCCGACGTTTATCAGACTTTCAGATAGTGCAAATATCAGTGAGCATTCCGATTTCAGTTCCAGAGCGATTGGCCCAATGAGTCCTTGATATTTAGTCGTTTTCAGCCAATATTTTGGATTTTTGAAAATTTCACTTTTTTGTGAAAATATCCACTAAATGAGGGAATAAAATGTGTGAGGGTACCCCAGAAGAGTTCGAAATGTGTGGGTAGAATATATATCCCACGGGGGTAAAATTGAAAAAAGTTGAAAAAATTTTTTTTTGAACTTAGTCATTTTTCCGACGTTTTTCAGACTTTCATATAGGGCAAATGTCAGTGAGCGTTCCAATTTCAGTTCCAGAGCGATTCGTCCAATGAGTCCTAGATATTTAGTCGTTTTCAGACAATATTTTGGATTTTTGAAAATTTCACTGTTTTGTGAAAATATCCACTAAAGGAGGAATAATATGTGTGAGGGTAACCCAGGAGAGTTCCAAATGTGTGTGGGTAGAATATATATCCCACGGGGGTAAAATTGAAAAAAGTTGAAAAATTATTTTTTTTGACGTAGTCATTTTTCCGACGTTTATCAGACTTTCAGATAGGGGAAATGTCAGTGAGCAATCCGATTTCAGTTCCAGAGCGATTCACCCAATGAGTCCTTGATATTTAGTCGTTTTCAGCCAATTTTCAGGATTTTTGAAAATTTCACTTTTTTGTGAAAATATCCACTAAATGAGGGAATAATATGTGTGAGGGTACCCCAGGAAAGTTCCAAATGTGTGTGGGTAGAATATACATCCCAAGCGGGTAAAATTGAAATAAGTTGAAAAATTTTTTTTTTTTGGACGTAGTCAATTTTCCGACGTTTATCAGACTTTCAGATAGGGGAAATGTTAGTGAGCATTCCGATTTCAGTTCCAGAGCGATTCACCCAATGAGTCCTTGATATTTAGTCGTTTTCAGCCAATATTTTGGATTTTTGAAAATTTCACTTCTTTGAGAAAATATCCACTAAATGAGGGAATAATATGTGTGAGGGTACCCCAGGAGAGTTCCAAATGTGTGTGGGTAGAATACATATCCCACGGGGGTAAAATTGAAAAAAGTTGAAAAATTTTTTTTTTTGGACTGTCATTTTTCCGACATTTATCAGACTTTCAGATAGTGCAAATGTCAGTGAGCATTCCGATTTCAGTTCCAGAGTGATTCGCCCAATGAGTCCTTGATATTTAGTTGTTTTCAGACAATATTTTGGATTTTTGAAAATTTCACTGTTTTGTGAAAATATCCACTAAATGAGGGAATAATATGTGTGAGGGTACCCCAGGAGAGTTCCAAATGTGTGTGGGTAGAATATATATCCCGCGGGGGTAAAATTGAAAAAAGTTAAAAAATTTTTTTTTTTTGGACTTAGTCATTTTTCCGACGTTAATCAGACTTTCAGATAGGGGAAATGTCAGTGAGCGTTCCGATTTCAGTTCCAGAGCGATTCGCCCAATGGGTCCTTGATATTTAGTCGTTTTCAGCCAATTTTCAGAATTTTTGAAAATTTCACTTTTTTTGTGAAAATATTCACTAAATGAGGGAATAATATGTGTGAGGGTACCCCAGGAGACTTCCAAATGTGTGTGGGTAGAATATATATCCCACGGGGGTAAAAGTGAAAAAAGTTCAAAATTTTTTTTTTTGGACTATCATTTTTCCGACGTTTATCAGACTTTCAGATAGTGCAAATATCAGTGAGCATTCCGATTTCAGTTCCAGAGCGATTGGCCCAATGAGTCCTTGATATTTAGTCGTTTTCAGCCAATATTTTGGATTTTTGAAAATTTCACTTTTTTGTGAAAATATCCACTAAATGAGGGAATAATATGTGTGAGGGTACCCCAGGAGACTTCCAAATGTGTGTGGGTAGAATATATATCCCACGGGGGTAAAAGTGAAAAAAGTTCAAAATTTTTTTTTTTGGACTGTCATTTTTCCGACGTTTATCAGACTTTCAGATAGTGAAAATATCAGTGAGCATTCCGATTTCAGTTCCAGAGCGATTGGCCCAATGAGTCCTTGATATTTAGTCGTTTTCAGCCAATATTTTGGATTTTTGAAAATTTCACTTTTTTGTGAAAATATCCACTAAATGAGGGAATAAAATGTGTGAGGGTACCCCAGATAAGTTCGAAATGTGTGGGTAGAATATATATCCCACGGGGGTAAAATTGAAAAAAGTTGAAAAAAATTTTTTTTGAACTTAGTCATTTTTCCGACGTTTTTCAGACTTTCATATAGGGCAAATGTCAGTGAGCGTTCCAATTTCAGTTCCAGAGCGATTCGTCCAATGAGTCCTAGATATTTAGTCGTTTTCAGACAATATTTTGGATTTTTGAAAATTTCACTGTTTTGTGAAAATATCCACTAAATGAGGGAATAATATGTGTGAGGGTACCACAGGAGAGTTCCAAATGTGTGTGGGTAGAATATATATCCCACGGGAGTAAAACTGAAAAAAGTTGAAAAATTATTTTTTTTTGGACTTAGTCATTTTTCCGACTTTGATCCGACTTTCAGATAGGGGAAATGTCAGTGAGTGTTCCGATTTCAGTTCCAGAGTGATTCGCCCAATGAGTCCTTGATATTTAGTCGTTTTCAGCCAATTTTCTGGATTTTTGAAAATTTCACTTTCTTGTGAGAATATCCACTAAATGAGGGAATAATATGTGTGAGGGTACCCCAGAAGAGTTCCAAATGTGTGTGGGTAGAATATATATCCCACGGGGGTAAAATTGAAAAAAGTTGAAAAATTTTTTTTTTTGGACTGTCATTTTTCCGACGTTTATCAGACTTTCAGATAGTGCAAATGTCAGTGAGCATTCCGATTTCAGTTCCAGAGTGATTCGCCCAATGAGTCCTAGATATTTAGTCGTTTTCAGACAATATTTTGGATTTTTGAAAATTTCACTTTTTTTGTGAAAATATTCACTAAATGAGGGAATAATATGTGTGAGGGTACCCCAGGAGACTTCCAAATGTGTGTGGGTAGAATATATATCCCACGGGGGTAAAAGTGAAAAAAGTTCAAAATTTTTTTTTTTGGACTATCATTTTTCCGACGTTTATCAGACTTTCAGATAGTGCAAATATCAGTGACCATTCTGATTTCAGTTCCAGAGCGATTGGCCCAATGAGTCCTTGATATTTAGTCGTTTTCAGCCAATATTTTGGATTTTTGAAAATTTCACTTTTTTGTGAAAATATCCACTAAATGAGGGAATAATATGTGTGAGGGTACCCCAGGAGACTTCCAAATGTGTGTGGGTAGAATATATATCCCACGGGGGTAAAAGTGAAAAAAGTTCAAAATTTTTTTTTTTGGACTGTCATTTTTCCGACGTTTATCAGACTTTCAGATAGTGCAAATATCAGTGAGCATTCCGATTTCAGTTCCAGAGCGATTGGCCCAATGAGTCCTTGATATTTAGTCGTTTTCAGCCAATATTTTGGATTTTTGAAAATTTCACTTTTTTGTGAAAATATCCACTAAATGAGGGAATAAAATGTGTGAGGGTACCCCAGAAGAGTTCGAAATGTGTGGGTAGAATATATATCCCACGGGGGTAAAATTGAAAAAAGTTGAAAAAAATTTTTTTTGAACTTAGTCATTTTTCCGACGTTTTTCAGACTTTCATATAGGGCAAATGTCAGTGAGCGTTCCAATTTCAGTTCCAGAGCGATTCGTCCAATGAGTCCTAGATATTTAGTCGTTTTCAGACAATATTTTGGATTTTTGAAAATTTCACTGTTTTGTGAAAATATCCACTAAAGGAGGAATAATATGTGTGAGGGTAACCCAGGAGAGTTCCAAATGTGTGTGGGTAGAATATATATCCCACGGGGGTAAAATTGAAAAAAGTTGAAAAATTATTTTTTTTGACGTAGTCATTTTTCCGACGTTTATCAGACTTTCAGATAGGGGAAATGTCAGTGAGCAATCCGATTTCAGTTCCAGAGCGATTCACCCAATGAGTCCTTGATATTTAGTCGTTTTCAGCCAATTTTCAGGATTTTTGAAAATTTCACTTTTTTGTGAAAATATCCACTAAATGAGGGAATAATATGTGTGAGGGTACCCCAGGAAAGTTCCAAATGTGTGTGGGTAGAATATACATCCCAAGCGGGTAAAATTGAAATAAGTTGAAAAATTTTTTTTTTTGGACGTAGTCAATTTTCCGACGTTTATCAAACTTTCAGATAGGGGAAATGTTAGTGAGCATTCCGATTTCAGTTCCAGAGCGATTCACCCAATGAGTCCTTGATATTTAGTCGTTTTCAGCCAATATTTTGGATTTTTGAAAATTTCACTTTTTTGTGAAAATATCCACTAAATGAGGGAATAATATGTGTGAGGGTACCCCAGGAGAGTTCCAAATGTGTGTGGGTAGAATATATATCCCACGGGGGTAAAATTGAAAAAAGTTGAAAAAAATTTTTTTTGGGACTTAGTCATTTTTCCGGCGTTTATCAGACTTTCAGATAGTGCAAATGTCAGTGAGCATACCGATTTCAGTTCCAGAGCGATTCGCCCAATGAGTCCTTGATATTTAGTCGTTTTCAGACAATATTTTGGATTTTTGAAAATTTCACTGTTTTGTGAAAATATCCACTAAATGAGGGAATAATATGTGTGAGGGTACCCCAGGAGAGTTCCAAATGTGTGTGGGTAGAATATATATCCCGCGGGGGTAAAATTGAAAAAAGTTAAAAAAATTTTTTTTTTTGGACTTAGTCATTTTTCCGACATTAATCAGACTTTCAGATAGGGGAAATGTCAGTGAGCGTTCCAATTTCAGTTCCAGAGCGATTCGCCCAATGGGTCCTTGATATTTAGTCGTTTTCAGCCAATTTTCAGAATTTTTGAAAATTTCACTTTTTTTGTGAAAATATTCACTAAATGAGGGAATAATATGTGTGAGGGTACCCCAGGAGACTTCCAAATGTGTGTGGGTAGAATATATATCCCACGGGGGTAAAAGTGAAAAAAGTTCAAAATTTTTTTTTTTGGACTATCATTTTTCCGACGTTTATCAGACTTTCAGATAGTGCAAATATCAGTGAGCATTCCGATTTCAGTTCCAGAGCGATTGGCCCAATGAGTCCTTGATATTTAGTCGTTTTCAGCCAATATTTTGGATTTTTGAAAATTTCACTTTTTTGTGAAAATATCCACTAAATGAGGGAATAAAATGTGTGAGGGTACCCCAGAAGAGTTCGAAATGTGTGGGTAGAATATATATCCCACGGGGGTAAAATTGAAAAAAGTTGAAAAAAATTTTTTTTGAACTTAGTCATTTTTCCGACGTTTTTCAGACTTTCATATAGGGCAAATGTCAGTGAGCGTTCCAATTTCAGTTCCAGAGCGATTCGTCCAATGAGTCCTAGATATTTAGTCGTTTTCAGACAATATTTTGGATTTTTGAAAATTTCACTGTTTTGTGAAAATATCCACTAAAGGAGGAATAATATGTGTGAGGGTAACCCAGGAGAGTTCCAAATGTGTGTGGGTAGAATATATATCCCACGGGGGTAAAATTGAAAAAAGTTGAAAAATTATTTTTTTTGACGTAGTCATTTTTCCGACGTTTATCACACTTTCAGATAGGGGAAATGTCAGTGAGCAATCCGATTTCAGTTCCAGAGCGATTCACCCAATGAGTCCTTGATATTTAGTCGTTTTCAGCCAATTTTCAGGATTTTTGAAAATTTCACTTTTTTGTGAAAATATCCACTAAATGAGGGAATAATATGTGTGAGGGTACCCCAGGAAAGTTCCAAATGTGTGTGGGTAGAATATACATCCCAAGCGGGTAAAATTGAAATAAGTTGAAAAATTTTTTTTTTTGGACGTAGTCAATTTTCCGACGTTTATCAGACTTTCAGATAGGGGAAATGTTAGTGAGCATTCCGATTTCAGTTCCAGAGCGATTCACCCAATGAGTCCTTGATATTTAGTCGTTTTCAGCCAATATTTTGGATTTTTGAAAATTTCACTTTTTTGTGAAAATATCCACTAAATGAGGGAATAATATGTGTGAGGGTACCCCAGGAGAGTTCCAAATGTGTGTGGGTAGAATATATATCCCACGGGGGTAAAATTGAAAAAAGTTGAAAAAATTTTTTTTTGGGACTTAGTCATTTTTCCGGCGTTTATCAGACTTTCAGATAGTGCAAATGTCAGTGAGCATACCGATTTCAGTTCCAGAGCGATTCGCCCAATGAGTCCTTGATATTTAGTCATTTTCAGACAATATTTTGGATTTTTGAAAATTTCACTGTTTTGTGAAAATATCCACTAAATGAGGGAATAATATGTGTGAGGGTACCCCAGGAGAGTTCCAAATGTGTGTGGGTAGAATATATATCCCGCGGGGGTAAAATTGAAAAAAGTTAAAAAAATTTTTTTTTTTGGACTTAGTCATTTTTCCGACGTTAATCAGACTTTCAGATAGGGGAAATGTCAGTGAGCGTTCCAATTTCAGTTCCAGAGCGATTCGCCCAATGGGTCCTTGATATTTAGTCGTTTTCAGCCAATTTTCAGAATTTTTGAAAATTTCACTTTTTTTGTGAAAATATTCACTAAATGAGGGAATAATATGTGTGAGGGTACCCCAGGAGACTTCCAAATGTGTGTGGGTAGAATATATATCCCACGGGGGTAAAAGTGAAAAAAGTTCAAAATTTTTTTTTTTGGACTATCATTTTTCCGACGTTTATCAGACTTTCAGATAGTGCAAATATCAGTGAGCATTCCGATTTCAGTTCCAGAGCGATTGGCCCAATGAGTCCTTGATATTTAGTCGTTTTCAGCCAATATTTTGGATTTTTGAAAATTTCACTTTTTTGTGAAAATATCCACTAAATGAGGGAATAATATGTGTGAGGGTACCCCAGGAGACTTCCAAATGTGTGTGGGTAGAATATATATCCCACGGGGGTAAAAGTGAAAAAAGTTCAAAATTTTTTTTTTTGGACTGTCATTTTTCCGACGTTTTTCAGACTTTCATATAGGGCAAATGTCAGTGAGCGTTCCAATTTCAGTTCCAGAGCGATTCGTCCAATGAGTCCTAGATATTTAGCCGTTTTCAGACAATATTTTGGATTTTTGAAAATTTCACTGTTTTGTGAAAATATCCACTAAAGGAGGAATAATATGTGTGAGGGTAACCCAGGAGAGTTCCAAATGTGTGTGGGTAGAATATATATCCCACGGGGGTAAAATTGAAAAAAGTTGAAAAATTATTTTTTTTGACGTAGTCATTTTTCCGACGTTTATCAGACTTTCAGATAGGGGAAATGTCAGTGAGCAATCCGATTTCAGTTCCAGAGCGATTCACCCAATGAGTCCTTGATATTTAGTCGTTTTCAGCCATTTTTCAGGATTTTTGAAAATTTCACTTTTTTGTGAAAATATCCACTAAATGAGGGAATAATATGTGTGAGGGTACCCCAGGAGAGTTCCAAATGTGTGTGGGTAGAATATACATCCCAAGCGGGTAAAATTGAAATAAGTTGAAAAAAATTTTTTTTGGGACTTAGTCATTTTTCCGGCGTTTATCAGACTTTCACATAGTGCAAATGTTAGTGAGCATACCGATTTCAGTTCCAGAGCGATTCGCCCAATGAGTCCTTGATATTTAGTCGTTTTCAGCCAATATTTTGGATTTTTCAAAATTTCACTTTTTTGAGAAAATATCCACTAAATGAGGGAATAATATGTGTGAGGGTACCCCAGGAGAGTTCCAAATGTGTGTGGGTAGAATATATATCCCACGGGGGTAAAATTGAAAAAAGTTGAAAAATAATTTTTTTTGACGTAGTCATTTTTCCGACGTTTATTAGACTTTCAGATAGGGGAAATGTCAGTGAGCAATCCGATTTCAGTTCCAGAGCGATTCACCCAATGAGTCCTTGATATTTAGTCGTTTTCAGCCAATTTTCAGGATTTTTGAAAATTTCACTTTTTTGTGAAAATATCCACTAAATGAGGGAATAATATGTGTGAGGGTACCCCAGGAGAGTTCCAAATGTGTGTGTGTAGAATATATATCCCACGGGAGTAAAACTGAAAAAAGTTGAACATTTTTTTTTTTGGACTTACTCATTTTTTCCGATGTTTATCAGACTTTCAGATAGGGAAAATGTCAGTGAGCATTCCGATTTCAGTTCCAGAGCGATTCACCAATGAGTCCTTGATATTTAGTCGTTTTCAGCCAATTTTCAGGATTTTCGAAAATTTCACTTTTTTGTGAAAATATCCACTAAATGAGGGAATAATATGTGTGAGGGTACCCCAGGAGAGTTCCAAATGTGTGTGGGTAGAATATATATCCCAAGCGGGTAAGATTGAAAAAAGTTGAAAATTTTTTTTTTTTCGACTTAGTCATTTTTCCGACGTTTATCAGACTTTCAGATAGGGGAAATGTCAGTGAGCATTCCGATTTCAGTTCCAGAGCGATTCGCACAATGAGTCCTTGATATTTAGTCGTTTTCAGCCAATTTTCTGGATTTTTGAAAATTTCACTTTTTTTGTGAAAATATCCACTAAATGAGGGAATAATATGTGTGAGGGTACCCCAGGAGAGTTCCAAATGTGTGTGGGTAGAATATATATCCCACGGTGGTAAAATTGAAAAAAGTTGAAAATTTTTTTTTTTGACGTAGTCATTTTTACGAAGTTTATCAGACTTTCAGATAGCGCAAATGTGAGTGAGCGTTCCAATTTCAGTTCCAGAGCGATTCGCCCAATGAGTCCTAGATATTTAGTCGTTTTCAGCCAATATTTTGGATTTTTGAAAATTTCACTTTTTTGAGAAAATATCCACTAAATGAGGGAATAATATGTGTGAGGGTACCCCAGGAGAGTTCCAAATGTGTGTGGGTAGAATATATATCCCACGGGGGTAAAATTGAAAAAAGTTGAAAAATTATTTTTTTTGACGTAGTCATTTTTCCGACGTTTATCAGACTTTCAGATAGGGGAAATGTCAGTGAGCAATCCGATTTCAGTTCCAGAGCGATTCGTCCAATGAGTCCTTGATATTTAGTCGTTTTCAGCCAATATTTTGGATTTTTGAAAATTTCACTTCTTTGAGAAAATATCCACTAAATGAGGGAATAATATGTGTGAGGGTACCCCAGGAGAGTTCCAAATGTGTGTGTGTAGAATACATATCCCACGGGGGTAAAATTGAAAAAAGTTGAAAAAAATTTTTTTTGAACTTAGTCATTTTTCCGACGTTTTTCAGACTTTCATATAGGGCAAATGTCAGTGAGCGTTCCAATTTCAGTTCCAGAGCGATTCGTCCAATGAGTCCTAGATATTTAGCCGTTTTCAGACAATATTTTGGATTTTTGAAAATTTCACTGTTTTGTGAAAATATCCACTAAAGGAGGAATAATATGTGTGAGGGTAACCCAGGAGAGTTCCAAATGTGTGTGGGTAGAATATATATCCCACGGGGGTAAAATTGAAAAAAGTTGAAAAATTATTTTTTTTGACGTAGTCATTTTTCCGACGTTTATCAGACTTTCACATAGTGCAAATGTTAGTGAGCATACCGATTTCAGTTCCAGAGCGATTCGCCCAATGAGTCCTTGATATTTAGTCGTTTTCAGCCAATATTTTGGATTTTTGAAAATTTCACTTCTTTGAGAAAATATCCACTAAATGAGGGAATAATATGTGTGAGGGTACCCCAGGAGAGTTCCAAATGTGTGTGGGTAGAATACATATCCCACGGGGGTAAAATTGAAAAAAGTTGAAAAATTTTTTTTTTTGGACTGTCATTTTTCCGACGTTTATCAGACTTTCAGATAGTGCAAATGTCAGTGAGCATTTCGATTTCAGTTCCAGAGTGATTCGCCCAATGAGTCCTTGATATTTAGTCGTTTTCAGACAATATTTTGGATTTTTGAAAATTTCACTGTTTTGTGAAAATATCCACTAAATGAGGGAATAATATGTGTGAGGGTACCCCAGGAGAGTTCCAAATGTGTGTGGGTAGAATATATATCTCGCGGGGGTAAAATTGAAAAAAGTTAAAAAATTTTTTTTTTTTGGACTTAGTCATTTTTCCGACGTTAATCAGACTTTCAGATAGGGGAAATGTCAGTGAGCGTTCCGATTTCAGTTCCAGAGCGATTCGCCCAATGGGTCCTTGATATTTAGTCGTTTTCAGCCAATTTTCAGAATTTTTGAAAATTTCACTTTTTTTGTGAAAATATTCACTAAATGAGGGAATAATATGTGTGAGGGTACCCCAGGAGACTTCCAAATGTGTGTGGGTAGAATATATATCCCACGGGGGTAAAAGTGAAAAAAGTTCAAAATTTTTTTTTTTGGACTGTCATTTTTCCGACGTTTATCAGACTTTCAGATAGTGCAAATATCAGTGAGCATTCCGATTTCAGTTCCAGAGCGATTGGCCCAATGAGTCCTTGATATTTAGTCGTTTTCAGCCAATATTTTGGATTTTTGAAAATTTCACTTTTTTGTGAAAATATCCACTAAATGAGGGAATAAAATGTGTGAGGGTACCCCAGTAGAGTTCGAAATGTGTGGGTAGAATATATATCCCACGGGGGTAAAATTGAAAAAAGTTGAAAAAAATTTTTTTTGAACTTAGTCATTTTTCCGACGTTTTTCAGACTTTCATATAGGGCAAATGTGAGTGAGCATTCCAATTTCAGTTCCAGAGCGATTCGTCCAATGAGTCCTAGATATTTAGCCGTTTTCAGACAATATTTTGGATTTTTGAAAATTTCACTGTTTTGTGAAAATATCCACTAAAGGAGGAATAATATGTGTGAGGGTAACCCAGGAGAGTTCCAAATGTGTGTGGGTAGAATATATATCCCACGGGGGTAAAATTGAAAAAAGTTGAAAAATTATTTTTTTTGACGTAGTCATTTTTCCGACGTTTATCAGACTTTCAGATAGGGGAAATGTCAGTGAGCAATCCGATTTCAGTTCCAGAGCGATTCACCCAATGAGTCCTTGATATTTAGTCGTTTTCAGCCATTTTTCAGGATTTTTGAAAATTTCACTTTTTTGTGAAAATATCCACTAAATGAGGGAATAATATGTGTGAGGGTACCCCAGGAGAGTTCCAAATGTGTGTGGGTAGAATATACATCCCAAGCGGGTAAAATTGAAATAAGTTGAAAAAAATTTTTTTTGGGACTTAGTCATTTTTCCGGCGTTTATCAGACTTTCACATAGTGCAAATGTTAGTGAGCATACCGATTTCAGTTCCAGAGCGATTCGCCCAATGAGTCCTTGATATTTAGTCGTTTTCAGCCAATATTTTGGATTTTTCAAAATTTCACTTTTTTGAGAAAATATCCACTAAATGAGGGAATAATATGTGTGAGGGTACCCCAGGAGAGTTCCAAATGTGTGTGGGTAGAATATATATCCCACGGGGGTAAAATTGAAAAAAGTTGAAAAATAATTTTTTTTGACGTAGTCATTTTTCCGACGTTTATTAGACTTTCAGATAGGGGAAATGTCAGTGAGCAATCCGATTTCAGTTCCAGAGCGATTCGTCCAATGAGTCCTTGATATTTAGTCGTTTTCAGCCAATATTTTGGATTTTTGAAAATTTCACTTCTTTGAGAAAATATCCACTAAATGAGGGAATAATATGTGTGAGGGTACCCCAGGAGAGTTCCAAATGTGTGTGTGTAGAATACATATCCCACGGGGGTAAAATTGAAAAAAGTTGAAAAAAATTTTTTTTGAACTTAGTCATTTTTCCGACGTTTTTCAGACTTTCATATAGGGCAAATGTCAGTGAGCGTTCCAATTTCAGTTCCAGAGCGATTCGTCCAATGAGTCCTAGATATTTAGCCGTTTTCAGACAATATTTTGGATTTTTGAAAATTTCACTGTTTTGTGAAAATATCCACTAAAGGAGGAATAATATGTGTGAGGGTAACCCAGGAGAGTTCCAAATGTGTGTGGGTAGAATATATATCCCACGGGGGTAAAATTGAAAAAAGTTGAAAAATTATTTTTTTTGACGTAGTCATTTTTCCGACGTTTATCAGACTTTCACATAGTGCAAATGTTAGTGAGCATACCGATTTCAGTTCCAGAGCGATTCGCCCAATGAGTCCTTGATATTTAGTCGTTTTCAGCCAATATTTTGGATTTTTGAAAATTTCACTTCTTTGAGAAAATATCCACTAAATGAGGGAATAATATGTGTGAGGGTACCCCAGGAGAGTTCCAAATGTGTGTGGGTAGAATACATATCCCACGGGGGTAAAATTGAAAAAAGTTGAAAAATTTTTTTTTTTGGACTGTCATTTTTCCGACGTTTATCAGACTTTCAGATAGTGCAAATGTCAGTGAGCATTTCGATTTCAGTTCCAGAGTGATTCGCCCAATGAGTCCTTGATATTTAGTCGTTTTCAGACAATATTTTGGATTTTTGAAAATTTCACTGTTTTGTGAAAATATCCACTAAATGAGGGAATAATATGTGTGAGGGTACCCCAGGAGAGTTCCAAATGTGTGTGGGTAGAATATATATCTCGCGGGGGTAAAATTGAAAAAAGTTAAAAAATTTTTTTTTTTTGGACTTAGTCATTTTTCCGACGTTAATCAGACTTTCAGATAGGGGAAATGTCAGTGAGCGTTCCGATTTCAGTTCCAGAGCGATTCGCCCAATGGGTCCTTGATATTTAGTCGTTTTCAGCCAATTTTCAGAATTTTTGAAAATTTCACTTTTTTTGTGAAAATATTCACTAAATGAGGGAATAATATGTGTGAGGGTACCCCAGGAGACTTCCAAATGTGTGTGGGTAGAATATATATCCCACGGGGGTAAAAGTGAAAAAAGTTCAAAATTTTTTTTTTTGGACTGTCATTTTTCCGACGTTTATCAGACTTTCAGATAGTGCAAATATCAGTGAGCATTCCGATTTCAGTTCCAGAGCGATTGGCCCAATGAGTCCTTGATATTTAGTCGTTTTCAGCCAATATTTTGGATTTTTGAAAATTTCACTTTTTTGTGAAAATATCCACTAAATGAGGGAATAAAATGTGTGAGGGTACCCCAGTAGAGTTCGAAATGTGTGGGTAGAATATATATCCCACGGGGGTAAAATTGAAAAAAGTTGAAAAAAATTTTTTTTGAACTTAGTCATTTTTCCGACGTTTTTCAGACTTTCATATAGGGCAAATGTGAGTGAGCATTCCAATTTCAGTTCCAGAGCGATTCGTCCAATGAGTCCTAGATATTTAGCCGTTTTCAGACAATATTTTGGATTTTTGAAAATTTCACTGTTTTGTGAAAATATCCACTAAAGGAGGAATAATATGTGTGAGGGTAACCCAGGAGAGTTCCAAATGTGTGTGGGTAGAATATATATCCCACGGGGGTAAAATTGAAAAAAGTTGAAAAATTATTTTTTTTGACGTAGTCATTTTTCCGACGTTTATCAGACTTTCAGATAGGGGAAATGTCAGTGAGCAATCCGATTTCAGTTCCAGAGCGATTCACCCAATGAGTCCTTGATATTTAGTCGTTTTCAGCCATTTTTCAGGATTTTTGAAAATTTCACTTTTTTGTGAAAATATCCACTAAATGAGGGAATAATATGTGTGAGGGTACCCCAGGAGAGTTCCAAATGTGTGTGGGTAGAATATACATCCCAAGCGGGTAAAATTGAAATAAGTTGAAAAAAATTTTTTTTGGGACTTAGTCATTTTTCCGGCGTTTATCAGACTTTCACATAGTGCAAATGTTAGTGAGCATACCGATTTCAGTTCCAGAGCGATTCGCCCAATGAGTCCTTGATATTTAGTCGTTTTCAGCCAATATTTTGGATTTTTCAAAATTTCACTTTTTTGAGAAAATATCCACTAAATGAGGGAATAATATGTGTGAGGGTACCCCAGGAGAGTTCCAAATGTGTGTGGGTAGAATATATATCCCACGGGGGTAAAATTGAAAAAAGTTGAAAAATAATTTTTTTTGACGTAGTCATTTTTCCGACGTTTATTAGACTTTCAGATAGGGGAAATGTCAGTGAGCAATCCGATTTCAGTTCCAGAGCGATTCACCCAATGAGTCCTTGATATTTAGTCGTTTTCAGCCAATTTTCAGGATTTTTGAAAATTTCACTTTTTTGTGAAAATATCCACTAAATGAGGGAATAATATGTGTGAGGGTACCCCAGGAGAGTTCCAAATGTGTGTGTGTAGAATATATATCCCACGGGAGTAAAACTGAAAAAAGTTGAACATTTTTTTTTTTGGACTTACTCATTTTTTCCGATGTTTATCAGACTTTCAGATAGGGAAAATGTCAGTGAGCATTCCGATTTCAGTTCCAGAGCGATTCACCAATGAGTCCTTGATATTTAGTCGTTTTCAGCCAATTTTCAGGATTTTCGAAAATTTCACTTTTTTGTGAAAATATCCACTAAATGAGGGAATAATATGTGTGAGGGTACCCCAGGAGAGTTCCAAATGTGTGTGGGTAGAATATATATCCCAAGCGGGTAAGATTGAAAAAAGTTGAAAATTTTTTTTTTTTCGACTTAGTCATTTTTCCGACGTTTATCAGACTTTCAGATAGGGGAAATGTCAGTGAGCATTCCGATTTCAGTTCCAGAGCGATTCGCACAATGAGTCCTTGATATTTAGTCGTTTTCAGCCAATTTTCTGGATTTTTGAAAATTTCACTTTTTTTGTGAAAATATCCACTAAATGAGGGAATAATATGTGTGAGGGTACCCCAGGAGAGTTCCAAATGTGTGTGGGTAGAATATATATCCCACGGTGGTAAAATTGAAAAAAGTTGAAAATTTTTTTTTTTGACGTAGTCATTTTTACGAAGTTTATCAGACTTTCAGATAGCGCAAATGTGAGTGAGCGTTCCAATTTCAGTTCCAGAGCGATTCGCCCAATGAGTCCTAGATATTTAGTCGTTTTCAGCCAATATTTTGGATTTTTGAAAATTTCACTTTTTTGAGAAAATATCCACTAAATGAGGGAATAATATGTGTGAGGGTACCCCAGGAGAGTTCCAAATGTGTGTGGGTAGAATATATATCCCACGGGGGTAAAATTGAAAAAAGTTGAAAAATTATTTTTTTTGACGTAGTCATTTTTCCGACGTTTATCAGACTTTCAGATAGGGGAAATGTCAGTGAGCAATCCGATTTCAGTTCCAGAGCGATTCGTCCAATGAGTCCTTGATATTTAGTCGTTTTCAGCCAATATTTTGGATTTTTGAAAATTTCACTTCTTTGAGAAAATATCCACTAAATGAGGGAATAATATGTGTGAGGGTACCCCAGGAGAGTTCCAAATGTGTGTGTGTAGAATACATATCCCACGGGGGTAAAATTGAAAAAAGTTGAAAAAAATTTTTTTTGAACTTAGTCATTTTTCCGACGTTTTTCAGACTTTCATATAGGGCAAATGTCAGTGAGCGTTCCAATTTCAGTTCCAGAGCGATTCGTCCAATGAGTCCTAGATATTTAGCCGTTTTCAGACAATATTTTGGATTTTTGAAAATTTCACTGTTTTGTGAAAATATCCACTAAAGGAGGAATAATATGTGTGAGGGTAACCCAGGAGAGTTCCAAATGTGTGTGGGTAGAATATATATCCCACGGGGGTAAAATTGAAAAAAGTTGAAAAATTATTTTTTTTGACGTAGTCATTTTTCCGACGTTTATCAGACTTTCACATAGTGCAAATGTTAGTGAGCATACCGATTTCAGTTCCAGAGCGATTCGCCCAATGAGTCCTTGATATTTAGTCGTTTTCAGCCAATATTTTGGATTTTTGAAAATTTCACTTCTTTGAGAAAATATCCACTAAATGAGGGAATAATATGTGTGAGGGTACCCCAGGAGAGTTCCAAATGTGTGTGGGTAGAATACATATCCCACGGGGGTAAAATTGAAAAAAGTTGAAAAATTTTTTTTTTTGGACTGTCATTTTTCCGACGTTTATCAGACTTTCAGATAGTGCAAATGTCAGTGAGCATTTCGATTTCAGTTCCAGAGTGATTCGCCCAATGAGTCCTTGATATTTAGTCGTTTTCAGACAATATTTTGGATTTTTGAAAATTTCACTGTTTTGTGAAAATATCCACTAAATGAGGGAATAATATGTGTGAGGGTACCCCAGGAGAGTTCCAAATGTGTGTGGGTAGAATATATATCTCGCGGGGGTAAAATTGAAAAAAGTTAAAAAATTTTTTTTTTTTGGACTTAGTCATTTTTCCGACGTTAATCAGACTTTCAGATAGGGGAAATGTCAGTGAGCGTTCCGATTTCAGTTCCAGAGCGATTCGCCCAATGGGTCCTTGATATTTAGTCGTTTTCAGCCAATTTTCAGAATTTTTGAAAATTTCACTTTTTTTGTGAAAATATTCACTAAATGAGGGAATAATATGTGTGAGGGTACCCCAGGAGACTTCCAAATGTGTGTGGGTAGAATATATATCCCACGGGGGTAAAAGTGAAAAAAGTTCAAAATTTTTTTTTTTGGACTGTCATTTTTCCGACGTTTATCAGACTTTCAGATAGTGCAAATATCAGTGAGCATTCCGATTTCAGTTCCAGAGCGATTGGCCCAATGAGTCCTTGATATTTAGTCGTTTTCAGCCAATATTTTGGATTTTTGAAAATTTCACTTTTTTGTGAAAATATCCACTAAATGAGGGAATAAAATGTGTGAGGGTACCCCAGTAGAGTTCGAAATGTGTGGGTAGAATATATATCCCACGGGGGTAAAATTGAAAAAAGTTGAAAAAAATTTTTTTTGAACTTAGTCATTTTTCCGACGTTTTTCAGACTTTCATATAGGGCAAATGTGAGTGAGCATTCCAATTTCAGTTCCAGAGCGATTCGTCCAATGAGTCCTAGATATTTAGCCGTTTTCAGACAATATTTTGGATTTTTGAAAATTTCACTGTTTTGTGAAAATATCCACTAAAGGAGGAATAATATGTGTGAGGGTAACCCAGGAGAGTTCCAAATGTGTGTGGGTAGAATATATATCCCACGGGGGTAAAATTGAAAAAAGTTGAAAAATTATTTTTTTTGACGTAGTCATTTTTCCGACGTTTATCAGACTTTCAGATAGGGGAAATGTCAGTGAGCAATCCGATTTCAGTTCCAGAGCGATTCACCCAATGAGTCCTTGATATTTAGTCGTTTTCAGCCAATTTTCAGGATTTTTGAAAATTTAACTTTTTTGTGAAAATATCCACTAAATGAGGGAATAATATGTGTGAGGGTACCCCAGGAGAGTTCCAAATGTGTGTGGGTAGAATATACATCCCAAGCGGGTAAAATTGAAATAAGTTGAAAAATTTTTTTTTTTTGGACGTAGTCAATTTTCCGACGTTTATCAGACTTTCAGATAGGGGAAATGTTAGTGAGCATTCCGATTTCAGTTCCAGAGCGATTCACCCAATGAGTCCTTGATATTTAGTCGTTTTCAGCCAATATTTTGGATTTTTGAAAATTTCACTTTTTTGTGAAAATATCCACTAAATGAGGGAATAATATGTGTGAGGGTACCCCAGGAGAGTTCCAAATGTGTGTGGGTAGAATATATATCCCACGGGGGTAAAAGTGAAAAAAGTTCAAAATTTTTTTTTTTGGACTATCATTTTTCCGACGTTTATCAGACTTTCAGATAGTGCAAATATCAGTGAGCATTCCGATTTCAGTTCCAGAGCGATTGGCCCAATGAGTCCTTGATATTTAGTCGTTTTCAGCCAATATTTTGGATTTTTGAAAATTTCACTTTTTTGTGAAAATATCCACTAAATGAGGGAATAATATGTGTGAGGGTACCCCAGGAGACTTCCAAATGTGTGTGGGTAGAATATATATCCCACGGGGGTAAAAGTGAAAAAAGTTAAAAATTTTTTTTTTTGGACTGTCATTTTTCCGACGTTTATCAGACTTTCAGATAGTGCAAATATCAGTGAGCATTCCGATTTCAGTTCCAGAGCGATTGGCCCAATGAGTCCTTGATATTTAGTCGTTTTCAGCCAATATTTTGGATTTTTGAAAATTTCACTTTTTTGTGAAAATAGCCACTAAATGAGGGAATAAAATGTGTGAGGGTACCCCAGTAGAGTTCGAAATGTGTGGGTAGAATATATATCCCACGGGGGTAAAATTGAAAAAAGTTGAAAAAAATTTTTTTTGAACTTAGTCATTTTTCCGACGTTTTTCAGACTTTCATATAGGGCAAATGTGAGTGAGCGTTCCAATTTCAGTTCCAGAGCAATTCGCCCAATGAGTCCTAGATATTTAGTCGTTTTCAGCCAATATTTTGGATTTTTGAAAATTTCACTTTTTTGAGAAAATATCCACTAAATGAGGGAATAATATGTGTGAGGGTACCCCAGGAGAGTTCCAAATGTGTGTGGGTAGAATATATATCCCACGGGGGTAAAATTGAAAAAAGTTGAAAAATAATTTTTTTTGACGTAGTCATTTTTCCGACGTTTATTAGACTTTCAGATAGGGGAAATGTCAGTGAGCAATCCGATTTCAGTTCCAGAGCGATTCACCCAATGAGTCCTTGATATTTAGTCGTTTTCAGCCAATTTTCAGGATTTTTGAAAATTTCACTTTTTTGTGAAAATATCCACTAAATGAGGGAATAATATGTGTGAGGGTACCCCAGGAGAGTTCCAAATGTGTGTGTGTAGAATATATATCCCACGGGAGTAAAACTGAAAAAAGTTGAAAATTTTTTTTTTTGGACTTACTCATTTTTTCCGATGTTTATCAGACTTTCAGATAGGGAAAATGTCAGTGAGCATTCCGATTTCAGTTCCAGAGCGATTCGCCCAATGAGTCCTTGATATTTAGTCGTTTTCAGCCAATTTTCTGGATTTTTGAAAATTTCACTTTTTTTGTGAAAATATCAACTAAATGAGGGAATAATATGTGTGAGGGTACCCCAGGAGAGTTCCAAATGTGTGTGGGTAGAATATATATCCCACGGTGGTAAAATTGAAAAAAGTTGAAAATTTTTTTTTTTTGACGTAGTCATTTTTACGACGTTTATTAGACTTTCAGATAGGGGAAATGTCAGTGAGCAATCCGATTTCAGTTCCAGAGCGATTCACCCAATGAGTCCTTGATATTTAATCGTTTTCAGCCAATTTTCTGGATTTTTGAAAATTTCACTTTTTTTGTGAAAATATCCACTAAATGAGGGAATAATATGTGTGAGGGTACCCCAGGAGAGTTCCAAATGTGTGTGGGTAGAATATATATCCCAAGCGGGTAAGATTGAAAAAAGTTGAACATTTTTTTTTTTTCGGCCTAGTCATTTTTCCGACGTTTATCAGACTTTCAGATAGGGGAAATGTCAGTGAGCATTCCGATTTCAGTTCCAGAGCGATTCGCCCAATGAGTCCTTGATATTTAGTCGTTTTCAGCCAATTTTCTGGATTTTTGAAAATTTCACTTTTTTTGTGAAAATATCCACTAAATGAGGGAATAATATGTGTGAGGGTACCCCAGGAGAGTTCCAAATGTGTGTGGGTAGAATATATATCCCACGGTGGTAAAATTGAAAAAAGTTGAAAAATTTTTTTTTTTGACGTAGTCATTTTTACGAAGTTTATCAGACTTTCAGATAGGGCAAATGTGAGTGAGCGTTCCAATTTCAGTTCCAGAGCAATTCGCCCAATGAGTCCTAGATATTTAGTCGTTTTCAGCCAATATTTTGGATTTTTGAAAATTTCACTTTTTTGAGAAAATATCCACTAAATGAGGGAATAATATGTGTGAGGGTACCCCAGGAGAGTTCCAAATGTGTGTGGGTAGAATATATATCCCACGGGGGTAAAATTGAAAAAAGTTGAAAAATAATTTTTTTTGACGTAGTCATTTTTCCGACGTTTATTAGACTTTCAGATAGGGGAAATGTCAGTGAGCAATCCGATTTCAGTTCCAGAGCGATTCACCCAATGAGTCCTTGATATTTAGTCGTTTTCAGCCAATTTTCAGGATTTTTGAAAATTTCACTTTTTTGTGAAAATATCCACTAAATGAGGGAATAATATGTGTGAGGGTACCCCAGGAGAGTTCCAAATGTGTGTGTGTAGAATATATATCCCACGGGAGTAAAACTGAAAAAAGTTGAAAATTTTTTTTTTTGGACTTACTGATTTTTCCGATGTTTATCAGACTTTCAGATAGGGAAAATGTCAGTGAGCATTCCGATTTCAGTTCCAGAGCGATTCACCAATGAGTCCTTGATATTTAGTCGTTTTCAGCCAATTTTCAGGATTTTCGAAAATTTCACTTTTTTGTGAAAATATCCACTAAATGAGGGAATAATATGTGTGAGGGTACCCCAGGAGAGTTCCAAATGTGTGTGGGTAGAATATATATCCCAAGCGGGTAAGATTGAAAAAAGTTGAAAATTTTTTTTTTTTCGACTTAGTCATTTTTCCGACGTTTATCAGACTTTCAGATAGGGGAAATGTCAGTGAGCATTCCGATTTCAGTTCCAGAGCGATTCGCCCAATGAGTCCTTGATATTTAGTCGTTTTCAGCCAATTTTCTGGATTTTTGAAAATTTCACTTTTTTTATGAAAATATCCACTAAATGAGGGAATAATATGTGTGAGGGTACCCCAGGAGAGTTCCAAATGTGTGTGGGTAGAATATATATCCCACGGTGGTAAAATTGAAAATAGTTGAAAAATTTTTTTTTTTGACGTAGTCATTTTTACGAAGTTTATCAGACTTTCAGATAGGGGAAATGTTAGTGAGCATTCCGATTTCAGTTCCAAAGCGATTCACCCAATGAGTCCTTGATATGTAGTCGTTTTCAGCCAATATTTTGGATTTTTGAAAATTTCACTTTTTTGTGAAAATATCCACTAAATGAGGGAATAATATGTGTGAGGGTACCCCAGGAGAGTTCCAAATGTGTGTGGGTAGAATACATATCCCACGGGGGTAAAATTGAAAAAAGTTGAAAAAAATTTTTTTTTGGACTTAGTCATTTTTCCGGCGTTTATCAGACTTTCAGATAGCGCAAATGTGAGTGAACGTTCCAATTTCAGTTCCAGAGCGATTCGCCCAATGAGTCCTAGATATTTAGTCGTTTTCAGCCAATATTTTGGATTTTTGAAAATTTCACTTTTTTGAGAAAATATCCACTAAATGAGGGAATAATATGTGTGAGGGTACCCCAGGAGAGTTCCAAATGTGTGTGGGTAGAATATATATCCCACGGGGGTAAAATTGAAAAAAGTTGAAAAATAATTTTTTTTGACGTAGTCATTTTTCCGACGTTTATTAGACTTTTAGATAGGGGAAATGTCAGTGAGCAATCCGATTTCAGTTCCAGAGCGATTCACCCAATGAGTCCTTGATATTTAGCCGTTTTCAGCCAATTTTCAGGATTTTTGAAAATTTCACTTTTTTGTGAAAATATCCACTAAATGAGGGAATAATATGTGTGAGGGTACCCCAGGAGAGTTCCAAATTGTGTGTGGGTAGAATATATATCCCACGGGAGTAAAACTGAAAAAAGTTGAAAATTTTTTTTTTTGGACTTACTCATTTTTCCGATGTTTATCAGACTTTCAGATAGGGAAAATGTCAGTGAGCATTCCGATTTCAGTTCCAGAGCGATTCGCCCAATGAGTCCTTGATATTTAGTCGTTTTCAGCCAATTTTCTGGATTTTTGAAAATTTCACTTTTTTTGTGAAAATATCCACTAAATGAGGGAATAATATGTGTGAGGGTACCCCAGGAGAGTTCCAAATGTGTGTTGGTAGAATATATATCCCACGGTGGTAAAATTGAAAAAAGTTGAAAAATTTTTTTTTTTGACGTAGTCATTTTTCCGACGTTTATCAGACTTTCAGATAGAGGAAATGTTAGTGAGCATTCCGATTTCAGTTCCAGAGCGATTCACCCAATGAGTCCTTGATATGTAGTCGTTTTCAGCCAATATTTTGGATTTTTGAAAATTTTACTTTTTTGTGAAAATATCCACTAAATGAGGGAATAATATGTGTGATGTGTGAGGGTACCCCAGGAGCGTTCCAAATGTGTGTGGGTAGAATATATATCCCACGGGGGTAAAATTGAAAAAAGTTGAAAAATTTTTTTTTTTGGCGTAGTCATTTTTCCGACGTTTATCAGACTTTCAGATAGGGGAAATGTCAATGAGCATTCCGATTTCAGTTCCAGAGCGATTCGCCCAATGAGTCCTTGATATTTAGTCGTTTTAAGCCAATATTTTGGATTTTTGAAAATTTCACTTTTTTGTGAAAATATCCAATAAATGAGGGAATAATATGTGTGAGGGTACCCCAGGAGAGTTCCATATGTGTGTGGGTAGAATATATATCCCACGGGGGTAAAATTGAAAAAAGTTAAAAAAAATTTTTTTTTGAACTTAGTCATTTTTCCGGCGTTTATCAGACTTTCAGATAGGGCAAATGTCAGTGAGCGTTCCAATTTCAGTTCCAGAGCGATTCGCCCAATGAGTCCTAGATATTTAGTCATTTTCAGACAATATTTTAGATTTTTGAAAATTTCATTTTTTTTGTGAAAATATCCACTAAATGAGGGAATAATATGTGTGAGGGTACCCCAGGAGAGTTCTAAATGTGTGTGGGTAGAATATATATCCCACGGTGGTAAAATTGAAAAAAGTTGAAAAATTTTTTTTTTTCACGTAGTCATTTCTCCGACGTTTCTCAGACTTTCAGATAGGGGAAATGTCAGTGAGCATTCCGATTTCAGTTCCAGAGCGATTCGCCCAATGAGTCCTTGATATTTAGTCATTTTCAGCCAATTTTCTGGATTTTTGAAAATTTCAATTTTTTTGTGAAAATATCCACTAAATGAGGGAATAATATGTGTCAGGGTACCCCAGGAGAGTTCCAAATGTGTGTGGGTAGAATATATATCCCACAGGAGTAAAACTGAAAAAAGTTGAAAATTTTTTTTTTTTCGACTTAGTCATTTTTCCGATGTTTATCAGACTTTCAGATAATGAAAATGTCAGTGAGCATTCCGATTTCAGTTCCAGAGCGATTCACCAATGAGTCCTTGATATTTAGTCGTTTTCAGCCAATTTTCAGGATTTTCGAAAATTTCACTTTTTTGTGAAAATATCCACTAAATGAGGGAATAATATGTGTGAGGGTACCCCAGGAGAGTTCCAAATGTGTGTGGGTAGAATATATATCCCAAGGGGGTAAAATTGAAAAAAGTTGAAAATTTTTTTTTTTCGACTTAGTCATTTTTCCGACGTTTATCAGACTTTCAGATAGGGGAAATGTCAGTGAGCATTCCGATTTCAGTTCCAGAGCGATTCGCTCAATGAGTCCTTGATATTTAGTCGTTTTCTGTCAATTTTCTGGATTTTTGAAAATTTCACTTTTTTTGTGAAAATATCCACTAAATGAGGGAATAATATGTGTGAGGGTACCCCAGGAGAGTTCCAAATGTGTGTGGGTAGAATATATATCCCACGGGGGTAAAATTGAAAAAAGTTGAAAAAAAATTTTTTTTGAACTTAGTCATTTTTCCTGCATTTATCAGACTTTCAGATAGGGCAAATGTCAGTGAGCGTTCCGATTTCAGTTCCAGAGCGATTCGCCCAATGAGTCCTAGATATTTAGTCGTTTTCAGCCAATATTTTGGATTTTTGAAAATTTCACTTTTTTGAGAAAATATCCACTAAATCAGGGAATAATATGTGTGAGGGTACCCCAGGAGAGTTCCAAATGTGTGTGGGTAGAATATATATCCCACGGGGGTAAAATTGAAAAAAGTTGAAAAAAATTTTTTTTTGGACTTAGTCATTTTTCCGATGTTTATCAGACTTTCAGATAGGGAAAATGTGTAGCGCCGGCGTCCCTGCCCTGTGCTAGGCAGGGACGCTGTTCCCCTCACCTCTCTGCTCCGTGCCCGGCGTCCTCCTCCCGCTCTGCTGGCAGCGCGCGCTCCTTCCCGGCCACCGTGCTTAGGGCGCGCGCGCTCTCCCTCCCTCTTAAAGGGGCCACGCGCACCGTCCTAAGGAGTATTCTGCTACCTGCCTGCTAGCCTGAGGTCCGACGGTCTGTCTTGCAACTCCTGTCAGTCTGTCTAAGGACCAGCTTGCCCGCTCACCTGGGAGTGTACATCAGCTACCTGCCTGCTTGCCTGAGGTCCGACGGTCTGCCTTCCAACTCCTGTCAGTCTGTCTATGGACCAGCTTGCCCGCTCACCTGGGAGCGCACATCTGCTACCTGCCTGCTAGCCTACCTGGAGGCTCCGCCGTCACGTGCTGTGACCACCTGCCTGTCCAGTGACTCCTGCCCGCTCACCTGGGAGCTCTCATCTGCTGCCCGTCTGCTAGCCTACCTGGAGGCTCTGCCGTCACGTGCTGTGACCACCCGCCTGTCCAGAGACTTCTGCCTGCTCACCTGGGAGCGCTCATCTGCCGCCTGTCTGTTGGTCTTCCTGGAGGCTCCGCCGTCACATGCTGTGACCACCCGTTTATCCAGAGACTCTCGCCTGCTCACCTGGGAGCTCACGTCTACCATCAGCCGCCACAGGTCGTACCAACCCTTTACCCAGAGACTGCCCCGGTCACTTGCCGTGACCAACTGCCCGTTCATCCAGAGACTGCCCCGGTCACTTGCCGTGACCATCTGCCCGTTCATCCAGAGACTGCCCCAGTCACTTGCCATGATCTCCTGCCCGTTCTTCCAGAGACTGTCCCGGTCACCTGCTGTGACTGCCTGCCTGGTCGCCACCCGCTCCCTTACAAGGACCGCCCCCTTGTATAGTAGCTCAGAGGTTCCGCCTCCCAGACCCGTTACAGTTTGCTCGGGCCATGGAACCCGGTGGCACCCAAGCTCCCTCGCTCTCGGACCTGTGTCATGAACTGTCCCGTCAGAGGTCCCAACAGGAGTCCATCCTGGGTCACCTGCGGAATGTCAATTCTCGCCTGGACACTCTGACTGCTCCGCCAGCAACCTCCGCCAGTGCCATGACTCGCAATCCGGCAGCTCCGCTGCCCACTACTACCATGGTATCCTACCCCGGACCCTGGCTTTCTGCACCTCCTCGCTTCGGAGGCGACTCCGCCCAGGCTCGGGGCTTCATAAATCAGTGCACCCTGCACTTTGAACTATTGTCCCAACAGTTTAACTCCGACCGGGCCAAAATTGCCTTCATCATGTCCCATCTCACCGGGGAGGCCCTGGCCTGGCTAAATCCTCTATGGGAGAGAGGAGACCCCCTGGTGTCCGACTTGCCTGCCTTTCTCACGGCTTTCCGGAAAGTCTTCGACGAACCCGGACGGAAGACCTCATCCGCATCATCTCTGCTACGCCTCCGTCAGGGAAGTCTCACCGTGGGCCAATATGCCATACGGTTCCGTACCCTTGCCTCGGAGCTGGCCTGGGATAACGACGCTCTGGTATCCGTCTTCTGGGAGGGTCTGTCCGGCCGTATTAAAGATGAACTTGCCGGTCGGGACATTCCTACCACTCTCGATGACCTAATAACTCTTGCCACCCGGATTGACCTACGGTTCCAGGAGCGTGCCAAAGAGGTCACCTGTGAGAGGAGGTTTCCACGTCTAGCTCCTACTTTTCAGAAACCCGTCACTCCCTCCGTCTCTCCCCAGGTACACTCTCCTGTGCCTATGCAGGTCGACCAGACCAAGATGGTCAAAACCCGTCAGGACTTACGCCGTGCCGAGGGGAGCTGCTTTTACTGTGGCAGTAAGGAGCACCGGATCCGTGCCTGCCCGGAGAGATCGGGAAACGCCTGTGTCTAGGTTCGCTCAGAGAGGTCGACCTAGACAAGAATAAATCCTCTCCATCTCTGCTGCTGTCAGTCTCAATCGTCTGCGGGGAGAACCGTTATTTCGAACTAGCCCAACTTGACTCTGGAGCAGCCGGGAATCTTATTTCACAGTCCCTGGTAGTGAAATACTGCATCCCCACCAAACCTCTGGCTGTACCCTTGTCTGTTGCTGCCGTGGATGGGGGTCTCTTACCACGCCCCATCCAACTCATCACCGAATCCATTACTCTGCAGGTGGGAATGCTGCATTCTGAGAGTATCTCCTTTCATGTTCTGCCTGGACTCTCTCACGCCCTCTTGCTAGGTCTACCTTGGCTCCAGAGACATGCACCCGTGCTTGACTGGCAGACCGGAGAGGTCCTTCGCTGGGGACAGGACTGCCATAAGACCTGTCTGGTTCCCGTCCATCCCGTCCGTCCTTCTCCTACCCCAGCTAATCTACCTGGACTTCCGATTCCTTATTGGTCTTATGCTGATGTCTTTAATAAAAAGGAGGCAGAGACACTACCCCCTCATAGACCATACGACTGCCCTATCGACCTGTTACCCGGTACTACTCCTCCCCGTGGGCATATTTATCCATTATCCGCTGCTGAGACCCGGTCGATGTCCGAATATATTGAGGAGAATCTGGCCAGGGGATTCATCCGGAAATCTACCTCCCCGGCGGGAGCAGGCTTCTTTTTCGTCAAAAAGAAGGACGGCTCTCTCCGTCCCTGTATAGACTATAGAGGCCTTAACCAGATCACGGTGAAGAATAAGTACCCCTTCCGCTCATTCCGGAGTTATTTGATCGTCTGAGGGGGGCTAGAATCTTCACCAAACTGGACCTCCGTGGGGCGTACAACCTGGTTCGTATCCGTCAGGGGGATGAATCGAAGACGGCATTCAACACCCGGGACGGCCACTATGAATATCTGGTAATGCCTTTTGGTCTCTGTAATGCTCCTGCCGTCTTTCAAGAGTTGGTCAATGACATCTTCCGGGACCTTCTCTACTCCTGCGTAGTGGTGTACCTGGACGACATCTTGGTCTTCTCTCCGGATCTCCAGACTCACCGGAGGGACGTTCGTCAGGTCCTGCTCAGGCTCAGGCAGAATCACCTCTTCGCTAAATACGAGAAGTGCCTCTTTGAGCAGACCTCGCTTCCGTTTTTGGGCTACATTATTTCTCAGACCGGCCTACGAATGGATCCAGAGAAACTGTCTGCCATCGAGAAATGGCCTCGACCGGAGGGGTTGAAGGCCATTCAGCGGTTCCTGGGCTTCGCCAACTACTACCGCCTCTTCATACCACACTTCTCTTCCCGGACTGCCCCAATTTCCGCGCTCACCCGTAAGGGTACTAATCCCAAGAAGTGGCCGCCCGAAGCAGAGGAGGCCTTTCTTTCCTTAAAACAGGCCTTCTCTTCCGCCCCGGTGCTGCATCGCCCGGACGGCAACAAACAGTTCTTCCTGGAAGTTGACGCCTCCTCCTCTGGAGCCGGAGCGGTACTTACTCAAAAATCATCTTCCGGGAGGATGGTAACTTGCGGCTTCTTCTCTATACTCTTCTCCTCCTCAGAGCGCAATTATTCCATAGGAGACCGAGAGTTATTGGCCATCAAACTGGCATTGGAGGAGTGGCGTTACCTGCTCGAGGGGGCTCTTCACCCGGTAATAATTTACACTGACCACAAGAACTTGGCTTACCTCCAGCATGCCCAGAGACTTAACCCGCGCCAAGCCCGGTGGTCCTTGTTTTTTGCTCGCTTTGATTTTGTTCTTCATTTTCGCCCGGCTGACAAAAACGTCAAGGCGGACGCCTTGTCTCGATCCTTTCTGGTGTCTGATCTCGAGGAAGATCCGAAACACATCATCGATCCCGCCAGAGTAATGCAGGTGGCTCCCGTGAGTCTAAATCGTCTCCCTCCCGGAAAGACGTTCGTATCAGTACCTGATCGGGAGAAGATCCTTCACTGTGGTCACTCGTCTAAACTGGCTGGCCATGCCGGTCAGAAAAAGACCCTCCAGCTTATTACCCGGCACTACTGGTGGCCTACCCTGCACAAGGACGTAATAGACTTTGTTTCTGCCTGTGTGTCCTGCGCCCGCAACAAGGTTCCTAGACATCTGCCAGCCGGTCGCCTCCTTCCGCTTTCTGTACCTGCTGCCCCCTGGCAGCATATAGCAATGGACTTTATAACTGACCTCCCAGTCTCTGCCGGTTGTACGGTCATTTGGGTGGTCGCTGACCGCTTCTCCAAGATGGCTCATTTCGTTCCCCTGCCAGGCCTCCCGTCTGCACCCGAGCTAGCTAAAGACTTTATTCGTCACATCTTTCGTCTTCATGGCCTGCCCCTCCACATCGTGTCGGATCGTGGGGTACAGTTCACCTCACGCTTCTGGAGAGCCACTTGTAAACTGCTAGACGTCACCCTGGACTTCTCTTCCGCTTACCACCCACAGTCCAATGGTCAAGTGGAGCGGATCAATCAGAACCTGACCAGTTACCTCCGGCACTTCGTTAATGCCCATCATTCAGACTGGGTGGATCTCCTACCATGGGCCGAGTTCTCTTATAACAATCACGAGAGCGAATCCTCCTCCAAATCCCCGTTTTTTGTAGTCTTCGGTCAGCATCCTCGGATTCCTTTTCCTGTCTCCACCTCTGTGGACAACCCGGCTGCGGAATCTCTCGTTAGCAAATTTTCCTCCATTTGGGAGAGTACCCGATCCGCACTCCTTCAGTCGTCCGAACGGATGAAAAGACACGCTGACAAAAAACGCCTGGATCCTCCACAATTTCGTCATGGAGATAAAGTCTGGCTCTCATCTAAATATGTCCGACTCAAGATACCTTCTTACAAGTTAGGGCCTCGGTTCATCGGTCCTCTGGAGGTCATCAGTCAGATCAACCCGGTGGCCTATAAATTGAAACTCCCGGCCAACTTACGGATCCCTAACTCCTTCCATGTATCTCTCCTCAAACCTGTGGTACTTAACTCTTTTTCCAAGTCTACAGGTACGCCTCCTGCTCCGGTTTCTGCTGAGGACGAGTTTGAGGTAGAGAACTTTCTTGCCACCAAAAGGGTAAGAGGAAAGACCTTTTTTCTAGTAGATTGGAAGGGGTTTGGTCCTGAGGAGAGAACGTGGGAGCCCCGGGAGAACATCCATGCCCCTCTCATCCTTGCTAAATTTCTGTCTGGCCTAAAAAAGGGGGGGCCTAAAGGGGGGGTACTGTAGCGTCGGCGTCCCTGCCCTCTGCTAGGCAGGGACGCTGTTCCCCTCACCTCTCTGCTCCGTGCCCGGCGTCCTCCTCCCGCTCTGCTGGCAGCGCGCGCTCCTTCCCGGCCACTGGGGCCGCGCGCGCCGTCCTAAGGAGTCCCCGGCCAATGGCCGGAGGACTTCACCATATATAAGGCACCTCCTCCAAAATGGAGGTGCCCGAGCAATGTTGTTGCACTGTTCACTACTCTGCTTCAGCCCTCAGGTCCCGTTGCCAGTTACCTGACAGATACCTGCCAGATTCCTGCCAGCTTGCTGTCTTATTCCTGCCTGATATTCTGCTACCTGCCTGCTAGCCTGAGGTCCGACGGTCTGTCTTGCAACTCCTGTCAGTCTGTCTAAGGACCAGCTTGCCCGCTCACCTGGGAGTGCACATCAGCTACCTGCCTGCTTGCCTGAGGTCCGACGGTCTGCCTTCCAACTCCTGTCAGTCTGTCTATGGACCAGCTTGCCCGCTCACCTGGGAGCGCACATCTGCTACCTGCCTGCTAGCCTACCTGGAGGCTCCGCCGTCACGTGCTGTGACCACCTGCCTGTCCAGTGACTCCTGCCCGCTCACCTGGGAGCTCTCATCTGCTGCCCGTCTGCTAGCCTACCTGGAGGCTCTGCCGTCACGTGCTGTGACCACCCGCCTGTCCAGAGACTTCTGCCTGCTCACCTGGGAGCGCTCATCTGCCGCCTGTCTGTTGGTCTTCCTGGAGGCTCCGCCGTCACATGCTGTGACCACCCGTTTATCCAGAGACTCTCGCCTGCTCACCTGGGAGCTCACGTCTACCATCAGCCGCCACAGGTCGTACCAACCCTTTACCCAGAGACTGCCCCGGTCACTTGCCGTGACCAACTGCCCGTTCATCCAGAGACTGCCCCGGTCACTTGCCGTGACCATCTGCCCGTTCATCCAGAGACTGCCCCAGTCACTTGCCATGATCTCCTGCCCGTTCTTCCAGAGACTGTCCCGGTCACCTGCTGTGACTGCCTGCCTGGTCGCCACCCGCTCCCTTACAAGGACCGCCCCCTTGTATAGTAGCTCAGAGGTTCCGCCTCCCAGACCCGTTACAGTTTGCTCGGGCCATGGAACCCGGTGGCACCCAAGCTCCCTCGCTCTCGGACCTGTGTCATGAACTGTCCCGTCAGAGGTCCCAACAGGAGTCCATCCTGGGTCACCTGCGGAATGTCAATTCTCGCCTGGACACTCTGACTGCTCCGCCAGCAACCTCCGCCAGTGCCATGACTCGCAATCCGGCAGCTCCGCTGCCCACTACTACCATGGTATCCTACCCCGGACCCCGGCTTTCTGCACCTCCTCGCTTCGGAGGCGACTCCGCCCAGGCTCGGGGCTTCATAAATCAGTGCACCCTGCACTTTGAACTATTGTCCCAACAGTTTAACTCCGACCGGGCCAAAATTGCCTTCATCATGTCCCATCTCACCGGGGAGGCCCTGGCCTGGCTAAATCCTCTATGGGAGAGAGGAGACCCCCTGGTGTCCGACTTGCCTGCCTTTCTCACGGCTTTCCGGAAAGTCTTCGACGAACCCGGACGGAAGACCTCATCCGCATCATCTCTGCTACGCCTCCGTCAGGGAAGTCTCACCGTGGGCCAATATGCCATACGGTTCCGTACCCTTGCCTCGGAGCTGGCCTGGGATAACGACGCTCTGGTATCCGTCTTCTGGGAGGGTCTGTCCGGCCGTATTAAAGATGAACTTGCCGGTCGGGACATTCCTACCACTCTCGATGACCTAATAACTCTTGCCACCCGGATTGACCTACGGTTCCAGGAGCGTGCCAAAGAGGTCACCTGTGAGAGGAGGTTTCCACGTCTAGCTCCTACTTTTCAGAAACCCGTCACTCCCTCCGTCTCTCCCCAGGTACACTCTCCTGTGCCTATGCAGGTCGACCAGACCAAGATGGTCAAAACCCGTCAGGACTTACGCCGTGCCGAGGGGAGCTGCTTTTACTGTGGCAGTAAGGAGCACCGGATCCGTGCCTGCCCGGAGAGATCGGGAAACGCCTGTGTCTAGGTTCGCTCAGAGAGGTCGACCTAGACAAGAATAAATCCTCTCCATCTCTGCTGCTGTCAGTCTCAATCGTCTGCGGGGAGAACCGTTATTTCGAACTAGCCCAACTTGACTCTGGAGCAGCCGGGAATCTTATTTCACAGTCCCTGGTAGTGAAATACCGCATCCCCACCAAACCTCTGGCTGTACCCTTGTCTGTTGCTGCCGTGGATGGGGGTCTCTTACCACGCCCCATCCAACTCATCACCGAATCCATTACTCTGCAGGTGGGAATGCTGCATTCTGAGAGTATCTCCTTTCATGTTCTGCCTGGACTCTCTCACGCCCTCTTGCTAGGTCTACCTTGGCTCCAGAGACATGCACCCGTGCTTGACTGGCAGACCGGAGAGGTCCTTCGCTGGGGACAGGACTGCCATAAGACCTGTCTGGTTCCCGTCCATCCCGTCCGTCCTTCTCCTACCCCAGCTAATCTACCTGGACTTCCGATTCCTTATTGGTCTTATGCTGATGTCTTTAATAAAAAGGAGGCAGAGACACTACCCCCTCATAGACCATACGACTGCCCTATCGACCTGTTACCCGGTACTACTCCTCCCCGTGGGCATATTTATCCATTATCCGCTGCTGAGACCCGGTCGATGTCCGAATATATTGAGGAGAATCTGGCCAGGGGATTCATCCGGAAATCTACCTCCCCGGCGGGAGCAGGCTTCTTTTTCGTCAAAAAGAAGGACGGCTCTCTCCGTCCCTGTATAGACTATAGAGGCCTTAACCAGATCACGGTGAAGAATAAGTACCCCTTCCGCTCATTCCGGAGTTATTTGATCGTCTGAGGGGGGCTAGAATCTTCACCAAACTGGACCTCCGTGGGGCGTACAACCTGGTTCGTATCCGTCAGGGGGATGAATCGAAGACGGCATTCAACACCCGGGACGGCCACTATGAATATCTGGTAATGCCTTTTGGTCTCTGTAATGCTCCTGCCGTCTTTCAAGAGTTGGTCAATGACATCTTCCGGGACCTTCTCTACTCCTGCGTAGTGGTGTACCTGGACGACATCTTGGTCTTCTCTCCGGATCTCCAGACTCACCGGAGGGACGTTCGTCAGGTCCTGCTCAGGCTCAGGCAGAATCACCTCTTCGCTAAATACGAGAAGTGCCTCTTTGAGCAGACCTCGCTTCCGTTTTTGGGCTACATTATTTCTCAGACCGGCCTACGAATGGATCCAGAGAAACTGTCTGCCATCGAGAAATGGCCTCGACCGGAGGGGTTGAAGGCCATTCAGCGGTTCCTGGGCTTCGCCAACTACTACCGCCTCTTCATACCACACTTCTCTTCCCGGACTGCCCCAATTTCCGCGCTCACCCGTAAGGGTACTAATCCCAAGAAGTGGCCGCCCGAAGCAGAGGAGGCCTTTCTTTCCTTAAAACAGGCCTTCTCTTCCGCCCCGGTGCTGCATCGCCCGGACGGCAACAAACAGTTCTTCCTGGAAGTTGACGCCTCCTCCTCTGGAGCCGGAGCGGTACTTACTCAAAAATCATCTTCCGGGAGGATGGTAACTTGCGGCTTCTTCTCTATACTCTTCTCCTCCTCAGAGCGCAATTATTCCATAGGAGACCGAGAGTTATTGGCCATCAAACTGGCATTGGAGGAGTGGCGTTACCTGCTCGAGGGGGCTCTTCACCCGGTAATAATTTACACTGACCACAAGAACTTGGCTTACCTCCAGCATGCCCAGAGACTTAACCCGCGCCAAGCCCGGTGGTCCTTGTTTTTTGCTCGCTTTGATTTTGTTCTTCATTTTCGCCCGGCTGACAAAAACGTCAAGGCGGACACCTTGTCTCGATCCTTTCTGGTGTCTGATCTCGAGGAAGATCCGAAACACATCATCGATCCCGCCAGAGTAATGCAGGTGGCTCCCGTGAGTCTAAATCGTCTCCCTCCCGGAAAGACGTTCGTATCAGTACCTGATCGGGAGAAGATCCTTCACTGTGGTCACTCGTCTAAACTGGCTGACCATGCCGGTCAGAAAAAGACCCTCCAGCTTATTACCCGGCACTACTGGTGGCCTACCCTGCACAAGGACGTAATAGACTTTGTTTCTGCCTGTGTGTCCTGCGCCCGCAACAAGGTTCCGAGACATCTGCCAGCCGGTCGCCTCCTTCCGCTTTCTGTACCTGCTGCCCCCTGGCAGCATATAGCAATGGACTTTATAACTGACTTCCCAGTCTCTGCCGGTTGTACGGTCATTTGGGTGGTCGCTGACCGCTTCTCCAAGATGGCTCATTTCGTTCCCCTGCCAGGCCTCCCGTCTGCACCCGAGCTAGCTAAAGACTTTATTCGTCACATATTTCGTCTTCATGGCCTGCCCCTCCACATCGTGTCGGATCGTGGGGTACAGTTCACCTCACGCTTCTGGAGAGCCACTTGTAAACTGCTAGACGTCACCCTGGACTTCTCTTCCGCTTACCACCCACAGTCCAATGGTCAAGTGGAGCGGATCAATCAGAACCTGACCAGTTACCTCCGGCACTTCGTTAATGCCCATCATTCAGACTGGGTGGATCTCCTACCATGGGCCGAGTTCTCTTATAACAATCACGAGAGCGAATCCTCCTCCAAATCCCCGTTTTTTGTAGTCTTCGGTCAGCATCCTCGGATTCCTTTTCCTGTCTCCACGTCTGTGGACAACCCGGCTGCGGAATCTCTCGTTAGCAAATTTTCCTCCATTTGGGAGAGTACCCGATCCGCACTCCTTCAGTCGTCCGAACGGATGAAAAGACACGCTGACAAAAAATGCCTGGATCCTCCACAATTTCGTCATGGAGATAAAGTCTGGCTCTCATCTAAATATGTCCGACTCAAGATACCTTCTTACAAGTTAGGGCCTCGGTTCATCGGTCCTCTGGAGGTCATCAGTCAGATCAACCCGGTGGCCTATAAATTGAAACTCCCGGCCAACTTACGGATCCCTAACTCCTTCCATGTATCTCTCCTCAAACCTGTGGTACTTAACTCTTTTTCCAAGTCTACAGGTACGCCTCCTGCTCCGGTTTCTGCTGAGGACGAGTTTGAGGTAGAGAACTTTCTTGCCACCAAAAGGGTAAGAGGAAAGACCTTTTTTCTAGTAGATTGGAAGGGGTTTGGTCCTGAGGAGAGAACGTGGGAGCCCCGGGAGAACATCCATGCCCCTCTCATCCTTGCTAAATTTCTGTCTGGCCTAAAAAAGGGGGGGCCTAAAGGGGGGGTACTGTAGCGTCGGCGTCCCTGCCCTCTGCTAGGCAGGGACGCTGTTCCCCTCACCTCTCTGCTCCGTGCCCGGCGTCCTCCTCCCGCTCTGCTGGCAGCGCGCGCTCCTTCCCGGCCACTGGGGCCGCGCGCGCCGTCCTAAGGAGTCCCCGGCCAATGGCCGGAGGACTTCACCATATATAAGGCACCTCCTCCAAAATGGAGGTGCCCGAGCAATGTTGTTGCACTGTTCACTACTCTGCTTCAGCCCTCAGGTCCCGTTGCCAGTTACCTGACAGATACCTGCCAGATTCCTGCCAGCTTGCTGTCTTATTCCTGCCTGATATTCTGCTACCTGCCTGCTAGCCTGAGGTCCGACGGTCTGTTTTGCAACTCCTGTCAGTCTGTCTAAGGACCAGCTTGCCCGCTCACCTGGGAGTGCACATCAGCTACCTGCCTGCTTGCCTGAGGTCCAACGGTCTGCCTTCCAACTCCTGTCAGTCTGTCTATGGACCAGCTTGCCCGCTCACCTGGGAGCGCACATCTGCTGCCCGTCTGCTAGCCTACCTGGAGGCTCTGCCGTCACGTGCTGTGACCACCCGCCTGTCCAGAGACTTCTGCCCGCTCACCTGGGAGCGCTCATCTGCCGCCTGTCTGTTGGTCTTCCTGGAGGCTCCGCCGTCACATGCTGTGACCACCCGTTTATCCAGAGACTCTCGCCTGCTCACCTGGGAGCTCACGTCTACCATCAGCCGCCACAGGTCGTACCAACCCTTTACCCAGAGACTGCCCCGGTCACTTGCCGTGACCATCTGCCCGTTCATCCAGAGAAAGCCCCGGTCACTCGCCGTGACCATCTGCCCGTTCATCCAGAGACTGCCCCGGTCACTTGCCGTGACCATCTGCCCGTTCATCCAGAGACTGCCCCGGTCACTTGCCGTGACCATCTGCCCGTTCATCCAGAGACTGCCCGAGTCACTTGCCGTGATCTCCTGCCCGTTCTTCCAGAGACTGTCCCGGTCACGTGCTGTGACTGCCTGCCTGGTCGCCACCCGCTCCCTTACAAGGACCGCCCCCTTGTTTAGTAGCTCAGAGGTTCCGCCTCCCAGACCCGTTACAAAATGTCAGTGAGCATTCCGATTTCAGTTCCAGAGCGATTCACCCAATGAGTCCTTGATATTTAGTCGTTTTCAGCCAATTTTCAGGATTTTTGAAAATTTCACTTTTTTGTGAAAATATCCACTAAATGAGGGAATAATATGTGTGAGGGTACCCCAGGAGAGTTCCAAATGTGTGTGGGTAGAATATATATCCCAAGCGGGTAAAATTGAAAAAAGTTGAAAAATTTTTTTTTTTTGGACTTAGTCATTTTTCCGACGTTTATCAGACTTTCAGATAGGGGAAATGTCAGTGAGCATTCCGATTTCAGTTCCAGAGCGATTCGCCCAATGAGTACTTGATATTTAGTCGTTTTCAGCCAATATTTTGGATTTTTGAAAATTTCAATTTTTTGAGAAAATATCCTCTAAATGAGGGAATAATATGTGTGAGGGTACCCCAGGAGAGTTCCAAATGTGTGTGGGTAGAATATATATCCCACGGGGGTAAAATTGAAAAAAGTTGAAATAATTTTTTTTTTGAACTTAGTCATTTTTCCGGCGTTTATCAGACTTTCAGATAGGGCAAATGTCAGTGAGCGTTCCAATTTCAGTTCCAGAGCGATTCGCCCAATGAGTCCTAGATATTTAGTCATTTTCAGACAATATTTTAGATTTTTGAAAATTTCACTTTTTTTGTGAAAATATCCACTAAATGAGGGAATAATATGTGTGAGGGTACCCCAGGAGAGTTCCAAATGTGTGTGGGTAGAATATATATCCCACGGTGGTAAAATTGAAAAAAGTTGAAAAATTATTTTTTTGGACTTAGTCATTTTTCCGATGTTTATCAGACTTTCAGATAGGGGAAATGTCAGTGAGCATTCCGATTTCAGTTCCAGAGCGATTCACCCAATGAGTCCTTGATATTTAGTCGTTTTCAGCCAATTTTCAGGATTTTTGAAAATTTCACTTTTTTGTGAAAATATCCACTAAATGAGGGAATAATATGTGTGAGGGTACCCCAGGAGAGTTCCAAATGTGTGTGGGTAGAATATATATCCTAAGCGGGTAAAATTGAAAAAAGTTGAAAATTTTTTTTTTGGACTTACTCATTTTTCCGATGTTTATCAGACTTTCAGATAGTGAAAATGTCAGTGAGCATTCCGATTTCAGTTCCAGAGCGATTCACCAATGAGTCCTTGATATTTAGTCGTTTTCAGCCAATTTTCAGGATTTTCGAAAATTTCACTTTTTTGTGAAAATATCCACAAAATGAGGGAATAATATGTGTGAGGGTACCCCAGGAGAGTTCAAAATGTGTGTGGGTAGAATATATATCCCACGGTGGTAAAATTGAAAAAAGTTTAAAATTTTTTTTTTTTGACGTAGTTATTTTTCCGACGTTTATCAGACTTTCAGATAGGGGAAATGTCAGTGAGCATTCCGATTTCAGTTCCAGAGCGATTCACCCAATGAGTCCTTGATATTTAGTCGTTTTCAGCCAATATTTTGGATTTTTGAAAATTTCACTTTTTTTGTGAAAATATCCACTAAATGAGGGAATAATATGTGTGAGGGTACCCCAGGAGAGTTCCAAATGTGTGTGGGTAGAATATACATCCCATGGTGGTAAAATTGAAAAAAGTTGAAAAAAATTTTTTTTTGGACTTAGTCATTTTTCTGACGTTTATCAGACTTTCAGATAGGGGAAGTGTCAGTGAGCAATCCGATTTCAGTTCCAGAGCGATTCGCCCAATGAGTCCTTGATATTTAGTCATTTTCAGCCAATTTTCTGGATTTTTGAAAATTTCACTTTTTTGTGAAAATATCCACTAAATGAGGGAATAATATGTGTGAGGGTACCCCAGGAGAGTTCCAAATGTGTGTGGGTAGAATATATATCCCACGGGAGTAAAACTGAAAAAAGTTGAAAATTTTTTTTTTTGGACTTAGTCATTTTTCCGGCGTTTTTCAGACTTTCATATAGGGCAAATGTCAGTGAGCGTTCCAATTTCAGTTCCAGAGCGATTCGCACAATGAGTCCTAGATATTTAGTCGTTTTTAGACAATATTTTGGATTTTTGAAAATTTCACTTTTTTTGTGAAAATATCCACTAAATGAGGGAATAATATGTGTGAGGGTACCCCAGGAGAGTTCCAAATGTGTGTGGGTAGAATATATATCCCAAGCGGGTAAAATTGAAAAAAGTTGAAAAATTTTTTTTTTTTCGACTTAGTCATTTTTCCGACGTTTATCAGACTTTCAGATAGGGGAAATGTCAGTGAGCATTCCGATTTCAGTTCCAGAGCGATTCGCCCAATGAGTCCTTGGTATTTAGTCGTTTTCAGCCAATTTTCTGGATTTTTGAAAATTTCACTTTTTTTGTGAAAATATCCACTAAATGAGGGAATAATATGTGTGAGGGTACCCCAGGAGAGTTCCAAATGTGTGTGGGTAGAATATATATCCCACGGGGGTAAAATTGAAAAAAGTTGAAAAATTTTTTTTTTTTGGACTGTCATTTTTCCGACGTTTATCAGACTTTCAGATAGTGCAAATGTCAGTGAGCTTTCCGATTTCAGTTCCAGAGCGATTCGCCCAATGAGTACTTGATATTTAGTCGTTTTCAGCCAATATTTTGGATTTTTGAAAATTTCACTTTTTTGTGAAAATATCCACTAAATGAGGGAATAATATGTGTGAGGGTACCCCAGGAGAGTTCCAAATGTGTGTGGGTATAATATATGTGCCACGGGGGTAAAATTTAAAAAAGTTGAAAATTTTTTTTTTTTGAACTTAGTCATTTTTCTGGCATTTATCAGACTTTCAGATAGGGCAAATGTCAGTGAGCATTCCGAATTCAGTTCCAGAGCGATTCGCCCAATGAGTCCTAGATATTTAGTCATTTTCAGACAATATTTTGGATTTTTGAAAATTTCACTTTTTTGTGAAAATATCCACTAAATGAGGGAATAATATGTGTGAGGGTACCCCAGGAGAGTTCCAAATGTGTGTGGGTAGAATATATATCCCAAGCGGGTAAAATTGAAAAAAGTTGAAAAAATTTTTTTTTGAACTTAGTCATTTTTCCGGCGTTTTTCAGACTTTCATATAGGGCAAATGTCAGTGAGTGTTCCAATTTCAGTTCCAGAGCGATTCGCCCAATGAGTCCTAGATATTTAGTCGTTTTTAGACAATATTTTGGATTTTTGAAAATTTCACTTTTTTTGTGAAAATATCCACTAAATGAGGGAATAATATGTGTGAGGGTACCCCAGGAGAGTTCCAAATGTGTGTGGGTAGAATATATATCCCAAGAGGGTAAAATTGAAAAAAGTTGAAAATTTTTTTTTTTTCGACTTAGTCATTTTTCCGACGTTTATCAGACTTTCAGATAGGGGAAATGTCAGTGAGCATTCCGATTTCAGTTCCAGAGCGATTCGCCCAATGAGTCCTTGGTATTTAGTCGTTTTCAGCCAATTTTCTGGATTTTTGAAAATTTCACTTTTTTTGTGAAAATATCCACTAAATGAGGGAATAATATGTGTGAGGGTACCCCAGGAGAGTTCCAAATGTGTGTGGGTAGAATATATATCCCACGGGGGTAAAATTGAAAAAAGTTGAAAAATTTTTTTTTTTGACGTAGTCATTTTTCCGATGTTTATCAGACTTTCAGATAGGGGAAATGTCAGTGAGCATTCCGATTTCAGTTCCAGAGCGATTCGCCCAATGAGTATTTGACATTTAGTCGTTTTCAGCCAATATTTTGGATTTTTGAAAATTTCACTTTTTTGAGAAAATATCCACTAAATGAGGGAATAATATGTGTGAGGGTACCCCAGGAGAGTTCCAAATGTGTGTGGGTAGAATATATATCCCACGGTGGTAAAATTGAAAAAAGTTGAAAAAAATTTTTTTTTTGACGTATTCATTTTTCCGACGTTTATCAGACTTTCAGATAGGGGAAATGTCAGTGAGCATTCAGATTTCAGTTCCAGAGCGATTCACCCAATGAGTCCTTGATATTTAGTCGTTTTCAGCCAATATTTTGGATTTTTGAAAATTTCACTTTTTTGTGAAAATATCCACTAAATGAGGGAATAATATGTGTGAGGGTACCCCAGGAGAGTTCCAAATGTGTGTGGGTAGAATATATATCCCACGGGAGTAAAACTGAAAAAGGTTGAAAAATTTTTTTTTTTTACGTAGTCATTTTTCCGACGTTTATCAGACTTTCAGATAGGGGAAATGTCAGTGAGCATTCCGATTTCAGTTCCAGAGCGATTCACCCAATGAGTCCTTGATATTTAGTCATTTTCAGCCAATTTTCAGGATTTTTGAAAATTTCACTTTTTTGTGAAAATATCCACTAAATGAGGGAATAATATGTGTGAGGGTACCCCAGGAGAGTTCCAAATGTGTGTGGGTAGAATATACAGTGCCTACAAGTAGTATTCAACCCCCTGCAGATTTAGCTGGTTGACTCATGCGGAATTAACTTGGCATTGTGACATTTGTACTGTAGATCAGCCTGGAAGTGGGAAATGCACTGCAGCAACTTTTGTTTTTGTTTTTGTTTTGTTTTTTTTTTTAAAACGTTAAAAGTTAATTCAGAGTGTCATTTATTATTCAACCCCTCAAACCACAAGAATTCTGTTTGGTCCCCCTAAAGTATTAAGAAGTAGTTCAGGCACCAAGAATAATGAGCTTCACATGTGTGGATTAAAGATCTCTTTTGCCAGCCTTTTCTGACTATTTAAGACCCTCCCCAAACTTGTGAACAGCACTCAGACATGGTCAACATGGGAAAGACAAAAGAGCATTCCAAGGCCATCAGAGACAAGATCGTGGAGGGTCACAAGGCTGGCAAGGGGTACAAAACCCTTTCCAAGGAGTTGGGCCTACCTGTCTCCACTGTTGGGAGCATCATCCGTAAGTGGAAGGCTTATGGAACTACTGTTAGCCTGCCACGGCCTGGACAGCCTTTGAAAGTGTCCTCCCGTGCCGAGGCCAGGCTTGTCCGAAGAGTCAAGGCTAACCCAAGGACAAGAAGGAAGGAGCTCCGGGAAGATCTAATGGCAGTGGGGACATTGGTTTCAGTCAATACCATAAGTAACGTACTCCACCGCAATGGTCTCCGTTCCAGACGAGCCCGTAAGGTACCTTTACTTTCAAAGCGTCATGTCAAGGCTCGTCTACAGTTTGCTCATGATCACTTGGAGGACTCTGAGACAGACTGGTTCAAGGTTCTATGGTCTGATGAGACCAAGATCGAGATCTTTGGTGCCAACAACACGTGACGTTTGGAGACTGGATGGCACTGCATACGACCCCAAGAATACCATCCCTACAGTCAAGCATGGTGGTGGCAGCATCATGCTGTGGGGCTGTTTCTCTGCCAAGGGGCCTGGCCATCTGGTCCGCATCCATGGGAAGATGGATAGCACGGCCTACCTGAAGATTTTGGCCAAGAACCTCCGCTCCTCCATCAAGGATCTTAAGATGGGTCGTAATTTCATCTTCCAACAAGACAACGACCCAAAGCACACAGCCAAGAAAACCAAGGCCTGGTTCAAGAGGGAAAAAGTCAAGGTGTTGGAGTGGCCTAGTCAGTCTCCTGACCTTAACCCAATTGAAAACTTGTGGAAGGAGCTCAAGAATAAAGTCCACATGAGACACCCAAAGAACCTAGATAACTTGGAGAAGATCTGCATGGAGGAGTGGGCCAAGATAACTCCACAGACCTGTGCCGGCCTGATCAGGTCTTATAAAAGACGATTATTAGCTGTAATTGCAAACAAGGGTTATTCCACAAAATATTAAACATAGGGGTTGAATAATAATTGACCCACACTTTTATGTTTAAAATTTAATAAAATTCAACTGAGCAACATAACTTTTTGGTTTGTAAGATTTATGCTTCTGTTCATAAATCCTACTCTCGTTTGCAGTTTGAAGGCTCTAACTTATTTACATCTTATCAAACCAGCTAAATCTGCAGGGGGTTGAATACTACTTGTAGGCACTGTATATCCCACGGGGGTAAAATTGAAAAAAGTTGAAAAATTTTTTTTTTTTGGACTGTCATTTTTCCGACGTTTATCAGACTTTCAGATAGTGCAAATGTCAGTGAGCTTTCCGATTTCAGTTCCAGAGCGATTCGCCCAATGAGTCCTTGATATTTCGTCGTTTTCAGCCAATATTTTGGATTTTTGAAAATTTCACTTTTTTGTGAAAATATCCACTAAATGAGGGAATAATATGTGTGAGGGTACCCCAGGAGAGTTCCAAATGTGTATGGGTAGAATATATATCCCACGGGAGTAAAACTGAAAAAGGTTGAAAAATTTTTTTTTTTTACGTAGTCATTTTTCCGACGTTTATCAGACTTTCAGATAGGGGAAATGTCAGTGAGCATTCCGATTTCAGTTCCAGAGCGATTCACCCAATGAGTCCTTGATATTTTGTCATCTTCAGCCAATATTTAGGATTTTTGAAAATGTCACTTTTTTGTGAAAATATCCACTAAATGAGGGAATAATATGTGTGAGGGTACCCCAGGAGAGTTCCAAATGTGTGTGGGTAGAATATATATGCCACGGGGGTAAAATTTAAAAAAGTTGAAAAATTTTTTTTTTGAACTTAGTCATTTTTCTGGCATTTATCAGACTTTCAGATAGGGCAAATGTCAGTGAGCATTCCGAATTCAGTTCCAGAGCGATTCGCCCAATGAGTCCTAGATATTTAGTCATTTTCAGACAATATTTTGGATTTTTGAAAATTTCACTTTTTTGTGAAAATATCCACTAAATGAGGGAATATTATGTGTGAGGGTACCCCAGGAGAGTTCTAAATGTGTGTGGGTAGAATATATATCCCACGGGAGTAAAACTGAAAAAAGTTGAAAAAATTTTTTTTTTTGACGTAGTCATTTTTCCGATGTTTATCAGACTTTCAGATAGGGGAAATGTCAGTGAGAATTCCGATTTCAGTTCCAGAGCGATTCGCCCGATGAGTCCTTGATATTTATTCGTTTTCAGCCAATTTTCTGGATTTTTGAAAAAGTTACTTTTTTGTCTAAATATCCACTAAATGAGGGAATGATATGTGTGAGGGTACTCCAGGAGAGTTCCAAATGTGTGTGGGTAGAATATATATCCCACGGAAGTAAAACTGAAAAAAGTTGAAAAATTTTTTTTTTGGACTTAGTCATTTTTCCGACGTTTATCAGACTTTCAGATAGGGGAAATGTCAGTGAGCATTCCGATTTCAGTACCAGAGCGATTCACCCAATGAGTCCTTGATATTTAATCGTTTTCAGCCAATTTTCTGGATTTTTGAAAATTTCACTTTTTTGTGAGAATATCCACTAAATGAGGGAATAATATGTGTGAGGGTACCCCAGGAGAGTTCCAAATGTGTGTGGGTAGAATATATATCCCATGGGGGTAAAATTGAAAAAAGTTGAAAAATTTTTTTTTTTTGGACTGTCATTTTTCCGACGTTTATCAGACTTTCAGATAGTGCAAATGTCAGTGAGTTTTCCGATTTCAGTTCCAGAGCGATTCGCCCAATGAGTCCTTGATATTTAGTCGTTTTCAGCCAATATTTTGGATTTTTGAAAATTTCACTTTTTTGTGAAAATATCCACTAAATGAGGGAATAATATGTGTGAGGGTACCCCAGGAGAGTTCCAAATGTTTGTGGGTAGAATATATATCCCACGGGAGTAAAACTGAAAAAAGTTGAAAAATTTTTTTTTTTTACGTAGTCATTTTTCCGACGTTTATCAGACTTTCAGATAGGGGAAATGTCAGTGAGCATTCCGATTTCAGTTCCAGAGCGATTCGCCCAATGAGTACTTGATATTTAGTCGTTTTCAGCCAATATTTTGGATTTTTGAAAATTTCACTTTTTTGAGAAAATATATACTAAATGAGGGAATAGTATGTGTGATGGTACCCCAGGAGAGTTCCAAATGTGTGTGGGTAGAATATATATCCCACGGGGGTAAAATTTAAAAAAGTTGAAAAATTTTTTTTTTTGAACTTAGTCATTTTTCTGGCATTTATCAGACTTTCAGATAGGGCAAATGTCAGTGAGCGTTCCGAATTCAGTTCCAGAGCGATTCGCCCAATGAGTCCTAGATATTTAGTCATTTTCAGACAATATTTTGGATTTTTGAAAATTTCACTTTTTTGTGAAAATATCCACTAAATGAGGGAATAATATGTGTGAGGGTACCCCAGGAGAGTTCCAAATGTGTGTGGGTAGAATTTATATCCCACGGGGGTAAAATTGAAAATAGTTGAAAATTTATTTTTTTTTGGACTTAGTCATTTTTCCGACGTTTATCAGACTTTCAGATAGGGGAAATGTCAGTGAGAATTCCGATTTCAGTTCCAGAGCGATTCACCCAATGAGTCCTTGATATTTAGTCGTTTTCAGCCAATTTTCAGGATTTTTGAAAATTTCACTTTTTTGTGAAAATATCCACTAAATGAGGGAATAATAGGTGTGAGGGTTCCCCAGGAGAGTTCGAAATGTGTGTGGGTAGAATATATATCCCAAGCGGGTAAAACTGAAAAAAGTTGAAAATTTTTTTTTTTTTGACGTAGTCATTTTTCCGACGTTTATCAGACTTTCAGATAGGAGAAATGTCAGTGAGCATTCCGATTTCAGTTCCAGAGCGATTCACCCGATGAGTCCTTGATATTTATTCATTTTCAGCCAATTTTCTGGATTTTTGAAAAAGTTACTTTTTTGTGAAAATATCCACTAAATGAGGGAATAATATGTGTGAGGGTACCCCAGGAGAGTTCCTAATGTGTGTGGGTAGAATATATATCCCACGGGAGTAAAACTGAAAAAAGTTGAAAAATTTTTTTTTTGGACTTAGTCATTTTTCCGACGTTTATCAGACTTTCAGATAGGGGAAATGTCAGTGAGCATTCCGATTTCAGTACCAGAGCGATTCACCCAATGAGTCCTTGATATTTAATCGTTTTCAGCCAATTTTCTGGATTTTTGAAAATTTCACTTTTTTGTGAGAATATCCACTAAATGAGGGAATAATATGTGTGAGGGTACCCCAGGAGAGTTCCAAATGTGTGTGGGTAGAATATATATCCCACGGGGGTAAAATTGAAAAAAGTTGAAAAATTTTTTTTTTTTGGACTGTCATTTTTCCGACGTTTATCAGACTTTCAGATAGTGCAAATGTCAGTGAGCTTTCCGATTTCAGTTTCGGAGCGATTCGCCCAATGAGTCCTTCATATTTAGTCGTTTTCAGCCAATATTTTGGATTTTTGAAAATTTCACTTTTTTGTGAAAATATCCACTAAGTGAGGGAATAATATGTGTGAGGGTACCCCAGGAGAGTTCCAAATGTGTGTGGGTAGAATATATATCCCACGGAAGTAAAACTGAAAAAAGATGAAAAATTTTTTTTTTGGACTTAGTCATTTTTCCGACGTTTATCAGACTTTCAGATAGGGGAAATGTCAGTGAGAATACAGATTTCAGTTCCAGAGCGATTCGCCCAATGAGTCCTTGATATGTATTCGTTTTCAGCCAATTTTCTGGATTTTTGAAAATGTTACTTTTTTGTGAAAATATCCACTAAATGAGGGAATAATATGTGTGAGGGTAGTCCAGGAGAGTTCCAAATGTGTGTGGGTAGAATATATATCCCACGGAAGTAAAACTGAAAAAAGTTGAAAAATTTTTCTTTTGGACTTAGTCATTTTTCCGACGTTTATCAGACTTTCAGATAGGGAAAATGTCAGTGAGCATTCCGATTTCAGTTCCAGAGCGATTCATCCAATGAGTCCTTGATATTTAGTCGTTTTCAGCCAATTTTCAGGATTTTTGAAAATTTCACTTTTTTGTGAAAATATCCACTAAATGAGGGAATAATATGTGTGAGGTTACCCCAGGAGAGTTCGAAATGTGTGTGGGTAGAATATATATCCCAAGCGGATAAAATTGAAAAAAGTTGAAAAGTTTTTTTTTTTTGGACTTAGTCATTTTTCCGACGTTTATCAGACTTTCAGATAGGGCAAATGTCATTGAGCATTCCGATTTCAGTTCCAGAGCGATTCGCCCAATGAGTCCTAGATATTTAGTCATTTTCAGACAATATTTTGGATTTTTGAAAATTTCACTTTTTTTGTGAAAATATCCACTAAATGAGGGAATAATATGTGTGAGGGTACCACAGGAGAGTTCCAAATGTTTGTGGGTAGAATGTATATCCCACGGGAGTAAAACTGAAAAAAGTTGAAAAATTTTTTTTTTTGACGCAGTCATTTTTCCGACGTTTATCACACTTTCAGATAGGGGAAATGTCAGTGAGAATTCCGATTTCAGTTCCAGAGCCATTCACCCAATGAGTCCTTGATATTTAGTCATTTTCAGCCAATTTTCAGGATTTTTGAAAATTTCACTTTTTTGTGAAAATATCCACTAAATGAGGGAATAATATGTGTGAGGGTACCCCAGGAGAGTTCCAAATGTGTGTGGGTAGAATATATATCCCACGGGAGTAAAACTGAAAAAAGTTAAAAAAATTTTTTTTGGACTTAGTCATTTTTCCGATGTTTATCAGACTTTCAGATAGGGAAAATGTCAGTGAGCATTCCGATTTCAGTTCCAGAGTGATTCACCCAATGAGTCCTTGATATTTAGTCGTTTTCAGCCAATTTTCTTGATTTTTGAAAATGTAACTTTTTTGTGAAAATATCCATTAAATGAGGGAATAATATGTTTGAGGGTACCCCAGGAGAGTTCCAAATGTGTGTGGGTAGAATATATATCCGAAGCGGGTAAAATTGAAAAAAGTTGAAACATTTTTTTTTTTGGGGCTTAGTCATTTTTCCGACGTTTTTCAGACTTTCAGATAGGGGAAATGTCAGTGAGTCTTCCGATTTCAGTTCCAGAGCGATTCGCCCAATGAGTCCTTGATATTTAGTCGTTTTTAGCCAATTTTCTGGATTTTTGAAAATTTCACTTTTTTGAGAAAATATCCACTAAATGAGGGAATAATATGTGTGAGGGTACCCCAGGAGATTTCCAAATGTGTGTGGGTAGAATATATTTCCCACGGGAGTAAAACTGAAAAAAGTTGAAAATTTTTTTTTTTTGACGTAGTCATTTTTCCGACGTTTATCAGACTTACAGATAGGGGAAATGTCAGTGAGCATTCCGATTTCAGTTCCAGAGCGATTCACCCAATGAGTCCTTGATATTTAGTCGTTTTCAGCCAATTTTCAGGATTTTTGAAAATTTCACTTTTTTGTGAGAATATCCACTAAATGAGGGAATAATATGTGTGAGGGTACCCCAGGGGAGTTCCTAATGTGTGTGGGTAGAATATATATCCCACGGAAGTAAAACTGAAAAAAGATGAAAATTTTTTTTTTTGGACTTAGTCATTTTTCTGACGTTTATCAGACTTTCAGATAGGAGAAATGTCAGTGAGAATTCCGATTTCAGTTCCAGAGCGATTCGCCCGATGAGTCCTTGATATTTATTCATTTTCAGCCAATTTCCTGGATTTTTGAAAAAGTTACTTTTTTGTGAAAATATCCACTAAATGAGGGAATAATATGTGTGAGGGTACCCCAGGAGAGTTCCTAATGTGTGTGGGTAGAATATATATCCCACGGGAGTAAAACTGAAAAAAGTTGAAAAATTTTTTTTTTGGACTTAGTCATTTTTCCGACGTTTATCAGAATTTCAGATAGGTGAAATGTCAGTGAGCATTCTGATTTCAGTACCAGAGCGATTCACCCAATGAGTCCTTGATATTTAATCGTTTTCAGCCAATTTTCTGGATTTTTGAAAATTTCACTTTTTTGTGAGAATATCCACTAAATGAGGGAATAATATGTGTGAGGGTACCCCAGGAGAGTTCCAAATGTGTGTGGGTAGAATATATATCCCACGGGAGTAAAACTGAAAAAAGTTGAAAATTTTTTTTTTTTGGACGTAGTCATTTTTCCGACGTTTATCAGACTTTCAGATAGGGGAAATGTCAGTGAGCATTCCGATTTCAGTTCCAGAGCGATTCGCCCAATGAGTCCTTGATATTTAGTCGTTTTCAGCCAATATTTAGGATTTTTGAAAATTTCACTTTTTTTGTGAAAATATCCACTAAATGAGGGAATAATATGTGTGAGGGTACCACAGGAGAGTTCCAAATGTGTGTGGGTAGAATATATATCCCACGGGAGTAAAACTGAAAAAAGTTGAAAATGTTTTTTTTTTGACGTAGTCATTTTTCCGACGTTTATCAGACTTTCAGATAGGGGAAATGTCAGTGAGCATTCCGATTTCAGTTCCAGAGCGATTCACCCAATGAGTCCTTGATATTTAGTCGTTTTCAGCCAATTTTCTTGATTTTTGAAAATGTAACTTTTTTGTGAAAATATCCACTAAATGAGGGAATAATATGTGTGAGGGTACCCCAGGAGAGTTCCAAATGTGTGTGGGTAGAATATATATCCCAAGCGGGTAAAATTGAAAAAAGTTGAAACATTTTTTTTTTTGGGGCTTAGTCATTTTTCCGACGTTTATCAGACTTTCAGATAGGGGAAATGTCAGTGAGCCTTCCGATTTCAGTTCCAGAGCGATTCGCCCAATGAGTCCTTGATATTTAGTCGTTTTTAGCCAATTTTCTGGATTTTTGAAAATTTCACTTTTTTGAGAAAATATCCACTAAATGAGGGAATAATATGTGTGAGGGTACCCCAGGAGAGTTCCAAATGTGTGTGGGTAGAATATATATCCCACGGGGGTAAAATTGAAAAAAGTTGAAAAAAATTTTTTTTTTGAACTTAGTCATTTTTCCGGCATTTATCAGACTTTCAGATAGGCAAATGTCAGTGAGCGTTCCGATTTCAGTTCCAGAGCGATTCGCCCAATGAGTCTTAGATATTTAGTCATTTTCAGACAATATTTTGGATTTTTGAAAATTTCACTTTTTTTGTGAAAATATCCACTAAATGAGGGAATAATATGTGTGAGGGTACCACAGGAGAGTTCTAAATGTTTGTGGGTAGAATATATATCCCACGGGAGTAAAACTGAAAAAAGTTGAAATTTTTTTTTTTTTGACGTAGTCATTTTTCCGACGTTTATCAGACTTTCAGATAAGGGAAATGTCAGTGAGCATTCCGATTTCAGTTCCAGAGCCATTCACCCAATGAGTCCTTGATATTTAGTCATTTTCAGCCAATTTTCAGGATTTTTGAAAATTTCACTTTTTTGTGAAAATATCCACTAAATGAGGGAATAATATGTGTGAGGGTACCCCAGGAGAGTTCCAAATGTGTGTGGGTAGAATATATATCCCACGGGAGTAAAACTGAAAAAAGTTAAAAATTTTTTTTTTGGACTTAGTCATTTTTCCGATGTTTATCAGACTTTCAGATAGGGAAAATGTCAGTGAGCATTCCGATTTCAGTTCCAGAGTGATTCACCCAATGAGTCCTTGATATTTAGTCGTTTTCAGCCAATTTTCTTAATTTTTGAAAATGTAACTTTTTTGTGAAAATATCCATTAAATGAGGGAATAATATGTTTGAGGGTACCCCAGGAGAGTTCCAAATGTGTGTGGGTAGAATTTATATCCCACGGGGGTAAAATTGAAAAAAGTTGAAAAAAAATTTTTTTTTGAACTTAGTCATTTTTCCGGCATTTATCAGACTTTCAGATAGGCAAATGTCAGTGAGCATTCCGATTTCAGTTCCAGAGCGATTCGCCCAATGAGTCCTAGATGTTTAGTCATTTTCAGACAATATTTTGGATTTTTGAAAATTTCACTTTTTTTGTGAAAATATCCCCTAAATGAGGGAATAATATGTGTGAGGGTACCACAGGAGAGTTCCAAATGTGTGTGGGTAGAATATATTTCCCACGGGAGTAAAACTGAAAAAAGGTGAAAATTTTTTTTTTTTGACGTAGTCATTTTTCCGACGTTTATCAGACTTACAGATAGGGGAAATGTCAGTGAGCATTCCGATTTCAGTTCCAGAGCGATTCACCCAATGAGTCCTTGATATTTAGTCGTTTTCAGCCAATTTTCAGGATTTTTGAAAATTTCACTTTTTTGTGAGAATATCCACTAAATGAGGGAATAATATGTGTGAGGGTACCCCAGGGGAGTTCCTAATGTGTGTGGGTAGAATATATATCCCACGGAAGTAAAACTGAAAAAAGATGAAAATTTTTTTTTTTGGACTTAGTCATTTTTCTGACGTTTATCAGACTTTCAGATAGGAGAAATGTCAGTGAGAATTCCGATTTCAGTTCCAGAGCGATTCGCCCGATGAGTCCTTGATATTTATTCATTTTCAGCCAATTTTCTGGATTTTTGAAAAAGTTACTTTTTTGTGAAAATATCCACTAAATGAGGGAATAATATGTGTGAGGGTACCCCAGGAGAGTTCCTAATGTGTGTGGGTAGAATATATATCCCACGGGAGTAAAACTGAAAAAAGTTGAAAAATTTTTTTTTTGGACTTAGTCATTTTTCCGACGTTTATCAGAATTTCAGATAGGTGAAATGTCAGTGAGCATTCCGATTTCAGTACCAGAGCGATTCACCCAATGAGTCCTTGATATTTAATCGTTTTCAGCCAATTTTCTGGATTTTTGAAAATTTCACTTTTTTGTGAGAATATCCACTAAATGAGGGAATAATATGTGTGAGGGTACCCCAGGAGAGTTCCAAATGTGTGTGGGTAGAATATATATCCCACGGGAGTAAAACTGAAAAAAGTTGAAAATTTTTTTTTTTTGGACGTAGTCATTTTTCCGACGTTTATCAGACTTTCAGATAGGGGAAATGTCAGTGAGCATTCCGATTTCAGTTCCAGAGCGATTCGCCCAATGAGTCCTTGATATTTAGTCGTTTTCAGCCAATATTTAGGATTTTTGAAAATTTCACTTTTTTGTGAAAATATCCACTAAATGAGGGAATAATATGTGTGAGGGTACCCCAGGAGAGTTCCAAATGTGTGTGGGTAGAATATAAATCCCACGGGAGTAAAACTGAAAAAAGTTGAAAAATTTTTTTTTTTGACGTAGTCATTTTTCAGGCGTTTATCAGACTTTCAGATAGGGGAAATGTCAGTGAGCATTCCGATTTCAGTTCCAGAGCGATTCGCCCAATGAGTCCTTGATATTTAGTCGTTTTCAGCCAATATTTTGGATTTTTGAAAATTTCACTTTTTTGTGAAAATATCCACTAAATGAGGGAATAATATGTGTGAGGGTTCCCCAGGAGAGTTCCAAATGTGTGTGGGTAGAATATATATCCCACGGGAGTAAAACTGAAAAAAGTTGAAAAATTTTTTGTTTGGATTTAGTCATTTTTCCGACGTTTATCAGACTTTCAGATAGGGGAAATGTCAGTGAGCATTCCGATTTCAGTTCCAGAGCGATTCGCCCAATGAGTCCTTGATATTTAGTCGTTTTCAGCCAATATTTAGGATTTTTGAAAATTTCACTTTTTTTGTGAAAATATCCACTAAATGAGGGAATAATATGTGTGAGGGTACCACAGGAGAATTCCAAATGTGTGTGGGTAGAATATATATCCCACGGGAGTAAAACTGAAAAAAGTTGAAAATTTTTTTTTTTTGACGTAGTCATTTTTCCGACGTTTATCAGACTTTCAGATAGGGGAAATGTCAGTGAGCATTCCGATTTCAGTTCCAGAGCGATTCACCCAATGAGTCCTTGATATTTAGTCGTTTTCAGCCAATTTTCTTGATTTTTGAAAATGTAACTTTTTTGTGAAAATATCCACTAAATGAGGGAATAATATGTGTGAGGGTACCCCAGGAGAGTTCCAAATGTGTGTGGGTAGAATATATATCCCAAGCGGGTAAAATTGAAAAAAGTTGAAACATTTTTTTTTTTGGGGCTTAGTCATTTTTCCGACGTTTATCAGACTTTCAGATAGGGGAAATGTCAGTGAGCCTTCCGATTTCAGTTCCAGAGCGATTCGCCCAATGAGTCCTTGATATTTAGTCGTTTTTAGCCAATTTTCTGGATTTTTTAAAATTTCACTTTTTTGAGAAAATATCCACTAAATGAGGGAATAATATGTGTGAGGGTACCCCAGGAGAGTTCCAAATGTGTGTGGGTAGAATATATATCCCACGGGGGTAAAATTGAAAAAAGTTGAAAAAAATTTTTTTTTTGAACTTAGTCATTTTTCCGGCATTTATCAGACTTTCAGATAGGCAAATGTCAGTGGGCGTTCCGATTTCAGTTCCAGAGCGATTCGCCCAATGAGTCCTAGATATTTAGTCATTTTCAGACAATATTTTGGATTTTTGAAAATTTCACTTTTTTTGTGAAAATATCCACTAAATGAGGGAATAATATGTGTGAGGGTACCACAGGAGAGTTCTAAATGTTTGTGGGTAGAATATATATACCACGGGAGTAAAACTGAAAAAAGTTGAAAATTTTTTTTTTTTGACGTAGTCATTTTTCCGACGTTTATCAGACTTTCAGATAGGGGAAATGTCAGTGAGCATTCCGATTTCAGTTCCAGAGCCATTCACCCAATGAGTCCTTGATATTTAGTCATTTTCAGCCAATTTTCAGGATTTTTGAAAATTTCACTTTTTTGTGAAAATATCCACTAAATGAGGGAATAATATGTGTGAGGGTACCCCAGGAGAGTTCCAAATGTGTGTGGGTAGAATATATATCCCACGGGAGTAAAACTGAAAAAAGTTAAAAAAATTTTTTTTGGACTTAGTAATTTTTCCGATGTTTATCAGACTTTCAGATAGGGAAAATGTCAGTGAGCATTCCGATTTCAGTTCCAGAGTGATTCACCCAATGAGTCCTTGATATTTAGTCGTTTTCAGCCAATTTTCTTGATTTTTGAAAATGTAACTTTTTTGTGAAAATATCCATTAAATGAGGGAATAATATGTTTGAGGGTACCCCAGGAGAGTTCCAAATGTGTGTGGGTAGAATATATATCCCAAGCGGGTAAAATTGAAAAAAGTTGAAACATTTTTTTTTTTGGGGCTTAGTCATTTTTCCGACGTTTTTCAGACTTTCAGATAGGGGAAATGTCAGTGAGTCTTCCGATTTCAGTTCCAGAGCGATTCGCCCAATGAGTCCTTGATATTTAGTCGTTTTTAGCCAATTTTCTGGATTTTTGAAAATTTCACTTTTTTGAGAAAATATCCACTAAATGAGGGAATAATATGTGTGAGGGTACCCCAGGAGATTTCCAAATGTGTGTGGGTAGAATATATATCCCACGGGGGTAAAATTGAAAAAAGTTGAAAAAAAATTTTTTTTTGAACTTAGTCATTTTTCCGGCATTTATCAGACTTTCAGATAGGGCAAATGTCAGTGAGCATTCCGATTTCAGTTCCAGAGCGATTCACCCAATGAGTCCTTGATATTTAGTCGTTTTCAGCCAATTTTCAGGATTTTTGAAAATTTCACTTTTTTGTGAGAATATCCACTAAATGAGGGAATAATATGTGTGAGGGTACCCCAGGGGAGTTCCTAATGTGTGTGGGTAGAATATATATCCCACGGAAGTAAAACTGAAAAAAGATGAAAATTTTTTTTTTTGGACTTAGTCATTTTTCTGACGTTTATCAGACTTTCAGATAGGAGAAATGTCAGTGAGAATTCCGATTTCAGTTCCAGAGCGATTCGCCCAATGAGTCCTTGATATTTAGTCGTTTTCAGCCAATATTTTGGATTTTTGAAAATTTCACTTTTTTGTGAAAATATCCACTAAATGAGGGAATAATATGTGTGAGGGTACCCCAGGAGAGTTCCAAATGTGTGTGGGTAGAATATATATCCCACGGGAGTAAAACTGAAAAAAGTTGAAAATTTTTTTTTTTTGACGTAGTCATTTTTCCGACGTTTATCAGACTTTCAGATAGGGGAAATGTCAGTGAGCATTCCGATTTCAGTTCCAGAGCGATTCACCCAATGAGTCCTTGATATTTAGTCGTTTTCAGCCAATTTTCTTGATTTTTGAAAATGTAACTTTTTTGTGAAAATATCCACTAAATGAGGGAATAATATGTGTGAGGGTACCCCAGGAGAGTTCCAAATGTGTGTGGGTAGAATATATATCCCAAGCGGGTAAAATTTAAAAAAGTTGAAACATTTTTTTTTTTGGGGCTTAGTCATTTTTCCGACGTTTATCAGACTTTCAGATAGGGGAAATGTCAGTGAGCCTTCCGATTTCAGTTCCAGAGCGATTCGCCCAATGAGTCCTTGATATTTAGTCGTTTTTAGCCAATTTTCTGGATTTTTGAAAATTTCACTTTTTTGAGAAAATATCCACTAAATGAGGGAATAATATGTGTGAGGGTACCCCAGGAGAGTTCCAAATGTGTGTGGGTAGAATATATATCCCACGGGGGTAAAATTGAAAAAAGTTGAAAAAAAATTTTTTTTTGAACTTAGTCATTTTTCCGGCATTTATCAGACTTTCAGATAGGGCAAATGTCAGTGAGCATTCCGATTTCAGTTCCAGAGCGATTCGCCCAATCAGTCCTAGATGTTTAGTCATTTTCAGACAATATTTTGGATTTTTGAAAATTTCACTTTTTTTGTGAAAATATCCCCTAAATGAGGGAATAATATGTGTGAGGGTACCACAGGAGAGTTCCAAATGTGTGTGGGTAGAATATATATCCCACGGGAGTAAAACTGAAAAAAGTTGAAAATTTTTTTTTTTTGACGTAGTCATTTTTCCGACGTTTATCAGACTTACAGATAGGGGAAATGTCAGTGAGCATTCCGATTTCAGTTCCAGAGCCATTCACCCAATGAGTCCTTGATATTTAGTCGTTTTCAGCCAATTTTCTGGATTTTTGAAAATTTCACTTTTTTGTGAGAATATCCACTAAATGAGGGAATAATATGTGTGAGGGTACCCCAGGGGAGTTCCTAATGTGTGTGGGTAGAATATATATCCCACGGAAGTAAAACTGAAAAAAGATGAAAATTTTTTTTTTTAGACTTAGTCATTTTTCTGACGTTTATCAGACTTTCAGATAGGGGAAATGTCAGTGAGCATTCCGATTTCAGTTCCAGAGCGATACGCCCAATGAGTCCTTGATATTTAGTCGCTTTCAGCCAATTTTCAGGATTTTTGAAAATTTCACTTTTTTGTGAAAATATCCACTAAATGAGGGAATAATATGTGTGAGGGTACCCCAGGAGAGTTCGAAGTGTGTGTGGGTAGAATATATATCCCAAGCGGGAAAAACTGAAAAAAGTTGAAAAAATTTTTTTTTATGACGTAGTCATTTTTCCGACGTTTATCAGACTTTCAGATAGGAGAAATGTCAGTGAGAATTCCGATTTCAGTTCCAGAGCGATTCGCCCGATGAGTCCTCGATATTTATTCATTTTCAGCCAATTTTCTGGATTTTTGAAAAAGTTACTTTTTTGTGAAAATATCCACTAAATGAGGGAATAATATGTGTGAGGGTACCCCAGGAGAGTTCCAAATGTGTGTGGGTAGAATATATATCCCACGGGGGTCAAATTGAAAAAAGTTGAAAAAATTTTTTTTTTGAACTTAGTCATTTTTCCGACGTTTATCAGACTTTCAGATAGTGCAAATGTCATTGAGCATTCCGATTTCAGTTCCAGAGCGATTCGCCCAATGAGTCCTTGATATTTAGTCGTTTTCAGCCAATATTTAGGATTTTTGAAAATTTCACTTTTTTGTGAAAATATCCACTAAATGAGGGAATAATATGTGTGAGGGTACCCCAGGAGAGTTCCAAATGTGTGTGGGTAGAATATAAATCCCACGGGAGTAAAACTGAAAAAAGTTGAAAAAATTTTTTTTTTCACGTAGTCATTTTTCAGGCGTTTATCAGACTTTCAGATAGGGGAAATGTAAGTGAGCATTCCGATTTCAGTTCCAGAGCGATTCACCCAATGAGTCCTTGATATTTAGTCGTTTTCATCCAATATTTTGGATTTTTGAAAATTTCACTTTTTTGTGAAAATATCCACTAAATGAGGGAATAATATGTGTGAGGGTTCCCCAGGAGAGTTCCAAATGTGTGTGGGTAGAATATATATCCCACGGAAGTAAAACTGAAAAAAGTTGAAAAATTTTTTTTTTGGATTTAGTCATTTTTGCGACGTTTATCAGACTTTCAGATAGGGGAAATGTCAGTGAGCATTCCGATTTCAGTTCCAGAGCGATTCGCCCAATGAGTCCTTGATATTTAGTCGTTTTCAGCCAATATTTTGGATTTTTGAAAATTTCACTTTTTTGTGAAAATATCCACTAAATGCGGGAATAATATGTGTGAGGGTACCCCAGGAGTGTTCCAAATGTGTGTGGGTAGAATATATATCCCACGGGAGTAAAACTGAAAAAAGTTGAAAATTTTTTTTTTTTGGACGTAGTCATTTTTCCGACGTTTATCAGACTTTCAGATAGGGGAAATGTCAGTGAGCATTCCGATTTCAGTTCCAGAGCGATTCGCCCAATGAGTCCTTGATATTTAGTCGTTTTCAGCCAATATTTAGGATTTTTGAAAATTTCACTTTTTTGTGAGAAAAATGAGGGAATAATATGTGTGAGGGTACCCCAGGAGAGTTCCAAATGTGTGTGGGTAGAATATATATATCACGGGGGTCAAATTGAAAAAAGTTGAAAAAATTTTTTTTTGAACTTAGTCATTTTTCCGACGTTTATCAGACTTTCAGATAGTGCAAATGTCATTGAGCATTCCGATTTCAGTTCCAGAGCGATTCGCCCAATGAGTCCTGGATATTTAGTCGTTTTCAGCCAATATTTAGGATTTTTGAAAATTTCACTTTTTTGTGAAAATATCCACTAAATGAGGGAATAATATGTGTGAGGGTACCCCAGGAGAGTTCCAAATGTGTGTGGGTAGAATATAAATCCCACGGGAGTAAAACTGAAAAAAGTTGAAAAAATTTTTTTTTTGACGTAGTCATTTTTCAGGCGTTTATCAGACTTTCAGATAGGGGAAATGTCAGTGAGCATTCCGATTTCAGTTCCAGAGCGATTCACCCAATGAGTCCTTGATATTTAGTCGTTTTCATCCAATATTTTGGATTTTTGAAAATTTCACTTTTTTGTGAAAATATCCACTAAATGAGGGAATAATATGTGTGAGGGTTCCCCAGGAGAGTTCCAAATGTGTTTGGGTAGAATATATATCCCACGGGAGTAAAACTGAAAAAAGTTGAAAAAATTTTTTTTTGGATTTAGTCATTTTTCCGACGTTTATCAGACTTTCAGATAGGGGAAATGTCAGTGAGCATTCCGATTTCAGTTCCAGAGCGATTCGCCCAATGAGTCCTTGATATTTAGTCGTTTTCAGCCAATATTTAGGATTTTTGAAAATTTCACTTTTTTGTGAAATTATCCACTAAATGAGGGAATAATATGTGTGAGGGTACCCCAGGAGAGTTCCAAATGTGTGTGGGTAGAATATATATCCCACGAGAGTAAAACTGAAAAAAGTTGAAAAATTTTTTTTTTTGACGTAGTCATTTTTCAGACGTTTATCAGACTTTCAGATAGGGGAAATGTCAGTGAGCATTCCGATTTCAGTTCCAGAGCGATTCGCCCATTGAGTCCTTGATATTTAGTCATTTTCAGCCAATATTTTGGATTTTTGAAAATTTCACTTTTTTGTGAAAATATCCATTAAATGAGGGAATAATATGTGTGAGGGTTCCCGAGGAGAGTTCCAAATGTGTGTGGGTAGAATATATATCCCACGGGAGTAAAACTGAAAAAAGTTGAAAATTTTTTTTTTTGGATTTAGTCATTTTTCCGACGTTTATCAGACTTTCAGATAGGGGAAATGTCAGTGAGCATTCCGATTTCAGTTCCAGAGCGATTCGCCCAATGAGTCCTTGATATTTAGTCGTTTTCAGCGAATATTTTGGATTTTTGAAAATTTCACTTTTTTGTGAAAATATCCACTAAATGAGGGAATAATATGTGTGAGGGTACCCCAGGAGAGTTCCAAATGTGTGTGGGTAGAATATATATCCCGCGGGGGTAAAATTGAAAAAAGTTGAAAAATTATTTTTTTTTGGACTTAGTAATTTTTCCGACGTTAATCAGACTTTGAGATAGGAGAAATGTCAGTGAGCATTCCGATTTCAGTTCCAGAGCGATTCGCCCAATGAGTCCTTGATATTTAGTCGTTTTCAGCCAATTTTCTAGATTTTTGAAAATTTCACTTTTTTGTGAGAATATCCACTAAATGAGGGAATAATATGTGTGAGGGTACCCCAGAAGAGTTCCAAATGTGTGTGGGCAGAATATATATCCCACGGGGGTAAAATTGAAAAAAGTTGACATTTTTTTTTTTTTGGACTTAGTCATTTTTCCGACATTTATCAGACTTTCAGATAGTGCAAATGTCAGTGAGCATTCCGATTTCAGTTCCAGAGCGATTCACCCAATGAGTCCTTGATATTTAGGCGTTTTCAGCCAATATTTTGGATTTTTGAAAATTTCTCTTTTTTGTGAAAATATCCACTAAATGAGGGAATAATATGTGTGAGGGTACCCCAGGAGAGTTCCAAATGTGTGTGGGTAGAATATATATCCCACGGGGGTAAAATTGAAAAAAGTTGAAAATTTTTTTTTTTTTTAACTTAGTCATTTTTCCGACGTTTATCAGACTTTCAGATAGTGCAAATGTCAGTGAGCATTCCGATTTCAGTTCCAGAGCAATTCGCCCAATGAGTCCTAGATATTTAGTCGTTTTCAGACAATATTTTGAATTTTTGAAAATTTCACTTTTTTGTGAAAATATCCACTAAATGAGGGAATAATATGTGTGAGGGTACCCCAGGAGAGTTCCAAATTTATGTGGGTAGAATATATATCCCACGGGAGTAAAACTGAAAAAAGTTGAAAAATTTTTTTTTTTTTCTACTTAGTCATTTTTCCGACGTTTATCAGACTTTCAGATAGGGGAAATGTCAGTGAGCATTCCGATTTCTGTTCCAGAGCGATTCACCCAATGAGTCCTTGATATTTAGCCGTTTTCAGCCAATATTTTGGATTTTGGAAAATTTCACTTTTTTGTGAAAATATCCACTAAATGAGGGAATAATATGTGTGAGGGTACCCCAGAAGAGTTCGAAATGTGTGGGTAGAATATATATCCCACGGGGGTAAAATTGAAAAAAGTTGAAAAAATTTTTTTTTGAACTTAGTCATTTTTCCGACGTTTTTCAGACTTTCATATAGGGCAAATGTCAGTGAGCGTTCCAATTTCAGTTCCAGAGCGATTCGTCCAATGAGTCCTAGATATTTAGTCGTTTTCAGACAATATTTTGGATTTTTGAAAATTTCACTGTTTTGTGAAAATATCCACTAAAGGAGGAATAATATGTGTGAGGGTAACCCAGGAGAGTTCCAAATGTGTGTGGGTAGAATATATATCCCACGGGGGTAAAATTGAAAAAAGTTGAAAAATTATTTTTTTTGACGTAGTCATTTTCCGACGTTTATCAGACTTTCAGATAGGGGAAATGTCAGTGAGCAATCCGATTTCAGTTCCAGAGCGATTCACCCAATGAGTCCTTGATATTTAGTCGTTTTCAGCCAATTTTCAGGATTTTTGAAAATTTCACTTTTTTGTGAAAATATCCACTAAATGAGGGAATAATATGTGTGAGGGTACCCCAGGAAAGTTCCAAATGTGTGTGGGTAGAATATACATCCCAAGCGGGTAAAATTGAAATAAGTTGAAAAATTTTTTTTTTTTGGACGTAGTCAATTTTCCGACGTTTATCAGACTTTCAGATAGGGGAAATGTTAGTGAGCATTCCGATTTCAGTTCCAGAGCGATTCACCCAATGAGTCCTTGATATTTAGTCGTTTTCAGCCAATATTTTGGATTTTTGAAAATTTCACTTCTTTGAGAAAATATCCACTAAATGAGGGAATAATATGTGTGAGGGTACCCCAGGAGAGTTCCAAATGTGTGTGGGTAGAATACATATCCCACGGGGGTAAAATTGAAAAAAGTTGAAAAATTTTTTTTTTTGGACTGTCATTTTTCCGACATTTATCAGACTTTCAGATAGTGCAAATGTCAGTGAGCATTCCGATTTCAGTTCCAGAGTGATTCGCCCAATGAGTCCTTGATATTTAGTCGTTTTCAGACAATATTTTGGATTTTTGAAAATTTCACTGTTTTGTGAAAATATCCACTAAATGAGGGAATAATATGTGTGAGGGTACCCCAGGAGAGTTCCAAATGTGTGTGGGTAGAATATATATCCCGCGGGGGTAAAATTGAAAAAAGTTAAAAAAATTTTTTTTTTTGGACTTAGTCATTTTTCCGACGTTAATCAGACTTTCAGATAGGGGAAATGTCAGTGAGCGTTCCGATTTCAGTTCCAGAGCGATTCGCCCAATGGGTCCTTGATATTTAGTCGTTTTCAGCCAATTTTCAGAATTTTTGAAAATTTCACTTTTTTTGTGAAAATATTCACTAAATGAGGGAATAATATGTGTGAGGGTACCCCAGGAGACTTCCAAATGTGTGTGGGTAGAATATATATCCCACGGGGGTAAAAGTGAAAAAAGTTCAAAATTTTTTTTTTTGGACTATCATTTTTCCGACGTTTATCAGACTTTCAGATAGTGCAAATATCAGTGAGCATTCCGATTTCAGTTCCAGAGCGATTGGCCCAATGAGTCCTTGATATTTAGTCGTTTTCAGCCAATATTTTGGATTTTTGAAAATTTCACTTTTTTGTGAAAATATCCACTAAATGAGGGAATAATATGTGTGAGGGTACCCCAGGAGACTTCCAAATGTGTGTGGGTAGAATATATATCCCACGGGGGTAAAAGTGAAAAAAGTTCAAAATTTTTTTTTTTGGACTGTCATTTTTCCGACGTTTATCAGACTTTCAGATAGTGAAAATATCAGTGAGCATTCCGATTTCAGTTCCAGAGCGATTGGCCCAATGAGTCCTTGATATTTAGTCGTTTTCAGCCAATATTTTGGATTTTTGAAAATTTCACTTTTTTGTGAAAATATCCACTAAATGAGGGAATAAAATGTGTGAGGGTACCCCAGAAGAGTTCGAAATGTGTGGGTAGAATATATATCCCACGGGGGTAAAATTGAAAAAAGTTGAAAAAAATTTTTTTTGAACTTAGTCATTTTTCCGACGTTTTTCAGACTTTCATATAGGGCAAATGTCAGTGAGCGTTCCAATTTCAGTTCCAGAGCGATTCGTCCAATGAGTCCTAGATATTTAGTCGTTTTCAGACAATATTTTGGATTTTTGAAAATTTCACTGTTTTGTGAAAATATCCACTAAATGAGGGAATAATATGTGTGAGGGTACCACAGGAGAGTTCCAAATGTGTGTGGGTAGAATATATATCCCACGGGAGTAAAACTGAAAAAAGTTGAAAAATTATTTTTTTTTGGACTTAGTCATTTTTCCGACTTTGATCCGACTTTCAGATAGGGGAAATGTCAGTGAGTGTTCCGATTTCAGTTCCAGAGTGATTCGCCCAATGAGTCCTTGATATTTAGTCGTTTTCAGCCAATTTTCTGGATTTTTGAAAATTTCACTTTCTTGTGAGAATATCCACTAAATGAGGGAATAATATGTGTGAGGGTACCCCAGAAGAGTTCCAAATGTGTGTGGGTAGAATATATATCCCACGGGGGTAAAATTTAAAAAAGTTGAAAAAATTTATTTTTTTTTGGACATAGTCATTTTTCCATCGTTTATCAGATTTTCAGATAGGGGAAATGTCAGTGAGCGTTCCGATTTCAGTTCCAGAGCGATTCGTCCAATGAGTCCTAGATATTTAGTCGTTTTCAGACAATATTTTGGATTTTTGAAAATTTCACTTTTTTTGTGAAAATATCCACTAAATGAGGGAATAATATGTGTGAGGGTACCCCAGGAGAGTTCCAAATGTGTGTGGGTAGAATATATATCCCACGGGGGTAAAATTGAAAAAAGTTGAAAAATTTTTTTTTTTGGACTGTCATTTTTCCGACGTTTATCAGACTTTCAGATAGTGCAAATGTCAGTGAGCATTCCGATTTCAGTTCCAGAGTGATTCGCCCAATGAGTCCTTGATATTTAGTCGTTTTCAGACAATATTTTGGATTTTTGAAAATTTCACTGTTTTGTGAAAATATCCACTAAATGAGGGAATAATATGTGTGAGGGTACCCCAGGAGAGTTCCAAATGTGTGTGGGTAGAATATATATCCCGCGGGGGTAAAATTGAAAAAAGTTAAAAAATTTTTTTTTTTTGGACTTAGTCATTTTTCCGACGTTAATCAGACTTTCAGATAGGGGAAATGTCAGTGAGCGTTCCGATTTCAGTTCCAGAGCGATTCGCCCAATGGGTCCTTGATATTTAGTCGTTTTCAGCCAATTTTCAGAATTTTTGAAAATTTCACTTTTTTTGTGAAAATATTCACTAAATGAGGGAATAATATGTGTGAGGGTACCCCAGGAGACTTCCAAATGTGTGTGGGTAGAATATATATCCCACGGGGGTAAAAGTGAAAAAAGTTCAAAATTTTTTTTTTTGGACTATCATTTTTCCGACGTTTATCAGACTTTCAGATAGTGCAAATATCAGTGAGCATTCCGATTTCAGTTCCAGAGCGATTGGCCCAATGAGTCCTTGATATTTAGTCGTTTTCAGCCAATATTTTGGATTTTTGAAAATTTCACTTTTTTGTGAAAATATCCACTAAATGAGGGAATAATATGTGTGAGGGTACCCCAGGAGACTTCCAAATGTGTGTGGGTAGAATATATATCCCACGGGGGTAAAAGTGAAAAAAGTTCAAAATTTTTTTTTTTGGACTGTCATTTTTCCGACGTTTATCAGACTTTCAGATAGTGCAAATATCAGTGAGCATTCCGATTTCAGTTCCAGAGCGATTGGCCCAATGAGTCCTTGATATTTAGTCGTTTTCAGCCAATATTTTGGATTTTTGAAAATTTCACTTTTTTGTGAAAATATCCACTAAATGAGGGAATAAAATGTGTGAGGGTACCCCAGAAGAGTTCGAAATGTGTGGGTAGAATATATATCCCACGGGGGTAAAATTGAAAAAAGTTGAAAAAATTTTTTTTTGAACTTAGTCATTTTTCCGACGTTTTTCAGACTTTCATATAGGGCAAATGTCAGTGAGCGTTCCAATTTCAGTTCCAGAGTGATTCGTCCAATGAGTCCTAGATATTTAGTCGTTTTCAGACAATATTTTGGATTTTTGAAAATTTCACTGTTTTGTGAAAATATCCACTAAAGGAGGAATAATATGTGTGAGGGTAACCCAGGAGAGTTCCAAATGTGTGTGGGTAGAATATATATCCCACGGGGGTAAAATTGAAAAAAGTTGAAAAATTATTTTTTTTGACGTAGTCATTTTTCCGACGTTTATCAGACTTTCAGATAGGGGAAATGTCAGTGAGCAATCCGATTTCAGTTCCAGAGCGATTCACCCAATGAGTCCTTGATATTTAGTCGTTTTCAGCCAATTTTCAGGATTTTTGAAAATTTCACTTTTTTGTGAAAATATCCACTAAATGAGGGAATAATATGTGTGAGGGTACCCCAGGAAAGTTCCAAATGTGTGTGGGTAGAATATACATCCCAAGCGGGTAAAATTGAAATAAGTTGAAAAATTTTTTTTTTTTGGACGTAGTCAATTTTCCGACGTTTATCAGACTTTCAGATAGGGGAAATGTTAGTGAGCATTCCGATTTCAGTTCCAGAGCGATTCACCCAATGAGTCCTTGATATTTAGTCGTTTTCAGCCAATATTTTGGATTTTTGAAAATTTCACTTCTTTGAGAAAATATCCACTAAATGAGGGAATAATATGTGTGAGGGTACCCCAGGAGAGTTCCAAATGTGTGTGGGTAGAATACATATCCCACGGGGGTAAAATTGAAAAAAGTTGAAAAATTTTTTTTTTTGGACTGTCATTTTTCCGACATTTATCAGACTTTCAGATAGTGCAAATGTCAGTGAGCATTCCGATTTCAGTTCCAGAGTGATTCGCCCAATGAGTCCTTGATATTTAGTTGTTTTCAGACAATATTTTGGATTTTTGAAAATTTCACTGTTTTGTGAAAATATCCACTAAATGAGGGAATAATATGTGTGAGGGTACCCCAGGAGAGTTCCAAATGTGTGTGGGTAGAATATATATCCCGCGGGGGTAAAATTGAAAAAAGTTAAAAAATTTTTTTTTTTTGGACTTAGTCATTTTTCCGACGTTAATCAGACTTTCAGATAGGGGAAATGTCAGTGAGCGTTCCGATTTCAGTTCCAGAGCGATTCGCCCAATGGGTCCTTGATATTTAGTCGTTTTCAGCCAATTTTCAGAATTTTTGAAAATTTCACTTTTTTTGTGAAAATATTCACTAAATGAGGGAATAATATGTGTGAGGGTACCCCAGGAGACTTCCAAATGTGTGTGGGTAGAATATATATCCCACGGGGGTAAAAGTGAAAAAAGTTCAAAATTTTTTTTTTTGGACTATCATTTTTCCGACGTTTATCAGACTTTCAGATAGTGCAAATATCAGTGAGCATTCCGATTTCAGTTCCAGAGCGATTGGCCCAATGAGTCCTTGATATTTAGTCGTTTTCAGCCAATATTTTGGATTTTTGAAAATTTCACTTTTTTGTGAAAATATCCACTAAATGAGGGAATAATATGTGTGAGGGTACCCCAGGAGACTTCCAAATGTGTGTGGGTAGAATATATATCCCACGGGGGTAAAAGTGAAAAAAGTTCAAAATTTTTTTTTTTGGACTGTCATTTTTCCGACGTTTATCAGACTTTCAGATAGTGAAAATATCAGTGAGCATTCCGATTTCAGTTCCAGAGCGATTGGCCCAATGAGTCCTTGATATTTAGTCGTTTTCAGCCAATATTTTGGATTTTTGAAAATTTCACTTTTTTGTGAAAATATCCACTAAATGAGGGAATAAAATGTGTGAGGGTACCCCAGATAAGTTCGAAATGTGTGGGTAGAATATATATCCCACGGGGGTAAAATTGAAAAAAGTTGAAAAAAATTTTTTTTGAACTTAGTCATTTTTCCGACGTTTTTCAGACTTTCATATAGGGCAAATGTCAGTGAGCGTTCCAATTTCAGTTCCAGAGCGATTCGTCCAATGAGTCCTAGATATTTAGTCGTTTTCAGACAATATTTTGGATTTTTGAAAATTTCACTGTTTTGTGAAAATATCCACTAAATGAGGGAATAATATGTGTGAGGGTACCACAGGAGAGTTCCAAATGTGTGTGGGTAGAATATATATCCCACGGGAGTAAAACTGAAAAAAGTTGAAAAATTATTTTTTTTTGGACTTAGTCATTTTTCCGACTTTGATCCGACTTTCAGATAGGGGAAATGTCAGTGAGTGTTCCGATTTCAGTTCCAGAGTGATTCGCCCAATGAGTCCTTGATATTTAGTCGTTTTCAGCCAATTTTCTGGATTTTTGAAAATTTCACTTTTTTTGTGAAAATATTCACTAAATGAGGGAATAATATGTGTGAGGGTACCCCAGGAGACTTCCAAATGTGTGTGGGTAGAATATATATCCCACGGGGGTAAAAGTGAAAAAAGTTCAAAATTTTTTTTTTTGGACTATCATTTTTCCGACGTTTATCAGACTTTCAGATAGTGCAAATATCAGTGACCATTCCGATTTCAGTTCCAGAGCGATTGGCCCAATGAGTCCTTGATATTTAGTCGTTTTCAGCCAATATTTTGGATTTTTGAAAATTTCACTTTTTTGTGAAAATATCCACTAAATGAGGGAATAATATGTGTGAGGGTACCCCAGGAGACTTCCAAATGTGTGTGGGTAGAATATATATCCCACGGGGGTAAAAGTGAAAAAAGTTCAAAATTTTTTTTTTTGGACTGTCATTTTTCCGACGTTTATCAGACTTTCAGATAGTGCAAATATCAGTGAGCATTCCGATTTCAGTTCCAGAGCGATTGGCCCAATGAGTCCTTGATATTTAGTCGTTTTCAGCCAATATTTTGGATTTTTGAAAATTTCACTTTTTTGTGAAAATATCCACTAAATGAGGGAATAAAATGTGTGAGGGTACCCCAGAAGAGTTCGAAATGTGTGGGTAGAATATATATCCCACGGGGGTAAAATTGAAAAAAGTTGAAAAAAATTTTTTTTGAACTTAGTCATTTTTCCGACGTTTTTCAGACTTTCATATAGGGCAAATGTCAGTGAGCGTTCCAATTTCAGTTCCAGAGCGATTCGTCCAATGAGTCCTAGATATTTAGTCGTTTTCAGACAATATTTTGGATTTTTGAAAATTTCACTGTTTTGTGAAAATATCCACTAAAGGAGGAATAATATGTGTGAGGGTAACCCAGGAGAGTTCCAAATGTGTGTGGGTAGAATATATATCCCACGGGGGTAAAATTGAAAAAAGTTGAAAAATTATTTTTTTTGACGTAGTCATTTTTCCGACGTTTATCAGACTTTCAGATAGGGGAAATGTCAGTGAGCAATCCGATTTCAGTTCCAGAGCGATTCACCCAATGAGTCCTTGATATTTAGTCGTTTTCAGCCAATTTTCAGGATTTTTGAAAATTTCACTTTTTTGTGAAAATATCCACTAAATGAGGGAATAATATGTGTGAGGGTACCCCAGGAAAGTTCCAAATGTGTGTGGGTAGAATATACATCCCAAGCGGGTAAAATTGAAATAAGTTGAAAAATTTTTTTTTTTGGACGTAGTCAATTTTCCGACGTTTATCAGACTTTCAGATAGGGGAAATGTTAGTGAGCATTCCGATTTCAGTTCCAGAGCGATTCACCCAATGAGTCCTTGATATTTAGTCGTTTTCAGCCAATATTTTGGATTTTTGAAAATTTCACTTTTTTGTGAAAATATCCACTAAATGAGGGAATAATATGTGTGAGGGTACCCCAGGAGAGTTCCAAATGTGTGTGGGTAGAATATATATCCCACGGGGGTAAAATTGAAAAAAGTTGAAAAAAATTTTTTTTGGGACTTAGTCATTTTTCCGGCGTTTATCAGACTTTCAGATAGTGCAAATGTCAGTGAGCATACCGATTTCAGTTCCAGAGCGATTCGCCCAATGAGTCCTTGATATTTAGTCGTTTTCAGACAATATTTTGGATTTTTGAAAATTTCACTGTTTTGTGAAAATATCCACTAAATGAGGGAATAATATGTGTGAGGGTACCCCAGGAGAGTTCCAAATGTGTGTGGGTAGAATATATATCCCGCGGGGGTAAAATTGAAAAAAGTTAAACAAATTTTTTTTTTTGGACTTAGTCATTTTTCCGACGTTAATCAGACTTTCAGATAGGGGAAATGTCAGTGAGCGTTCCAATTTCAGTTCCAGAGCGATTCGCCCAATGGGTCCTTGATATTTAGTCGTTTTCAGCCAATTTTCAGAATTTTTGAAAATTTCACTTTTTTTGTGAAAATATTCACTAAATGAGGGAATAATATGTGTGAGGGTACCCCAGGAGACTTCCAAATGTGTGTGGGTAGAATATATATCCCACGGGGGTAAAAGTGAAAAAAGTTCAAAATTTTTTTTTTTGGACTATCATTTTTCCGACGTTTATCAGACTTTCAGATAGTGCAAATATCAGTGAGCATTCCGATTTCAGTTCCAGAGCGATTGGCCCAATGAGTCCTTGATATTTAGTCGTTTTCAGCCAATATTTTGGATTTTTGAAAATTTCACTTTTTTGTGAAAATATCCACTAAATGAGGGAATAAAATGTGTGAGGGTACCCCAGAAGAGTTCGAAATGTGTGGGTAGAATATATATTCCACGGGGGTAAAATTGAAAAAAGTTGAAAAAAATTTTTTTTGAACTTAGTCATTTTTCCGACGTTTTTCAGACTTTCATATAGGGCAAATGTCAGTGAGCGTTCCAATTTCAGTTCCAGAGCGATTCGTCCAATGAGTCCTAGATATTTAGTCGTTTTCAGACAATATTTTGGATTTTTGAAAATTTCACTGTTTTGTGAAAATATCCACTAAAGGAGGAATAATATGTGTGAGGGTAACCCAGGAGAGTTCCAAATGTGTGTGGGTAGAATATATATCCCACGGGGGTAAAATTGAAAAAAGTTGAAAAATTATTTTTTTTGACGTAGTCATTTTTCCGACGTTTATCACACTTTCAGATAGGGGAAATGTCAGTGAGCAATCCGATTTCAGTTCCAGAGCGATTCACCCAATGAGTCCTTGATATTTAGTCGTTTTCAGCCAATTTTCAGGATTTTTGAAAATTTCACTTTTTTGTGAAAATATCCACTAAATGAGGGAATAATATGTGTGAGGGTACCCCAGGAAAGTTCCAAATGTGTGTGGGTAGAATATACATCCCAAGCGGGTAAAATTGAAATAAGTTGAAAAATTTTTTTTTTTGGACGTAGTCAATTTTCCGACGTTTATCAGACTTTCAGATAGGGGAAATGTTAGTGAGCATTCCGATTTCAGTTCCAGAGCGATTCACCCAATGAGTCCTTGATATTTAGTCGTTTTCAGCCAATATTTTGGATTTTTGAAAATTTCACTTTTTTGTGAAAATATCCACTAAATGAGGGAATAATATGTGTGAGGGTACCCCAGGAGAGTTCCAAATGTGTGTGGGTAGAATATATATCCCACGGGGGTAAAATTGAAAAAAGTTGAAAAAAATTTTTTTTGGGACTTAGTCATTTTTCCGGCGTTTATCAGACTTTCAGATAGTGCAAATGTCAGTGAGCATACCGATTTCAGTTCCAGAGCGATTCGCCCAATGAGTCCTTGATATTTAGTCATTTTCAGACAATATTTTGGATTTTTGAAAATTTCACTGTTTTGTGAAAATATCCACTAAATGAGGGAATAATATGTGTGAGGGTACCCCAGGAGAGTTCCAAATGTGTGTGGGTAGAATAAATATCCCGCGGGGGTAAAATTGAAAAAAGTTAAAAAAATTTTTTTTTTTGGACTTAGTCATTTTTCCGACGTTAATCAGACTTTCAGATAGGGGAAATGTCAGTGAGCGTTCCAATTTCAGTTCCAGAGCGATTCGCCCAATGGGTCCTTGATATTTAGTCGTTTTCAGCCAATTTTCAGAATTTTTGAAAATTTCACTTTTTTTGTGAAAATATTCACTAAATGAGGGAATAATATGTGTGAGGGTACCCCAGGAGACTTCCAAATGTGTGTGGGTAGAATATATATCCCACGGGGGTAAAAGTGAAAAAAGTTCAAAATTTTTTTTTTTGGACTATCATTTTTCCGACGTTTATCAGACTTTCAGATAGTGCAAATATCAGTGAGCATTCCGATTTCAGTTCCAGAGCGATTGGCCCAATGAGTCCTTGATATTTAGTCGTTTTCAGCCAATATTTTGGATTTTTGAAAATTTCACTTTTTTGTGAAAATATCCACTAAATGAGGGAATAATATGTGTGAGGGTACCCCAGGAGACTTCCAAATGTGTGTGGGTAGAATATATATCCCACGGGGGTAAAAGTGAAAAAAGTTCAAAATTTTTTTTTTTGGACTGTCATTTTTCCGACGTTTATCAGACTTTCAGATAGGGGAAATGTCAGTGAGCAATCCGATTTCAGTTCCAGAGCGATTCACCCAATGAGTCCTTGATATTTAGTCGTTTTCAGCCATTTTTCAGGATTTTTGAAAATTTCACTTTTTTGTGAAAATATCCACTAAATGAGGGAATAATATGTGTGAGGGTACCCCAGGAGAGTTCCAAATGTGTGTGGGTAGAATATACATCCCAAGCGGGTAAAATTGAAATAAGTTGAAAAAAATTTTTTTTGGGACTTAGTCATTTTTCCGGCGTTTATCAGACTTTCACATAGTGCAAATGTTAGTGAGCATACCGATTTCAGTTCCAGAGCGATTCGCCCAATGAGTCCTTGATATTTAGTCGTTTTCAGCCAATATTTTGGATTTTTCAAAATTTCACTTTTTTGAGAAAATATCCACTAAATGAGGGAATAATATGTGTGAGGGTACCCCAGGAGAGTTCCAAATGTGTGTGGGTAGAATATATATCCCACGGGGGTAAAATTGAAAAAAGTTGAAAAATAATTTTTTTTGACGTAGTCATTTTTCCGACGTTTATTAGACTTTCAGATAGGGGAAATGTCAGTGAGCAATCCGATTTCAGTTCCAGAGCGATTCACCCAATGAGTCCTTGATATTTAGTCGTTTTCAGCCAATTTTCAGGATTTTTGAAAATTTCACTTTTTTGTGAAAATATCCACTAAATGAGGGAATAATATGTGTGAGGGTACCCCAGGAGAGTTCCAAATGTGTGTGTGTAGAATATATATCCCACGGGAGTAAAACTGAAAAAAGTTGAACATTTTTTTTTTTGGACTTACTCATTTTTTCCGATGTTTATCAGACTTTCAGATAGGGAAAATGTCAGTGAGCATTCCGATTTCAGTTCCAGAGCGATTCACCAATGAGTCCTTGATATTTAGTCGTTTTCAGCCAATTTTCAGGATTTTCGAAAATTTCACTTTTTTGTGAAAATATCCACTAAATGAGGGAATAATATGTGTGAGGGTACCCCAGGAGAGTTCCAAATGTGTGTGGGTAGAATATATATCCCAAGCGGGTAAGATTGAAAAAAGTTGAAAATTTTTTTTTTTTCGACTTAGTCATTTTTCCGACGTTTATCAGACTTTCAGATAGGGGAAATGTCAGTGAGCATTCCGATTTCAGTTCCAGAGCGATTCGCACAATGAGTCCTTGATATTTAGTCGTTTTCAGCCAATTTTCTGGATTTTTGAAAATTTCACTTTTTTTGTGAAAATATCCACTAAATGAGGGAATAATATGTGTGAGGGTACCCCAGGAGAGTTCCAAATGTGTGTGGGTAGAATATATATCCCACGGTGGTAAAATTGAAAAAAGTTGAAAATTTTTTTTTTTTGACGTAGTCATTTTTACGAAGTTTATTAGACTTTCAGATAGGGGAAATGTCCGTGAGCAATCCGATTTCAGTTCCAGAGCGATTCACCCAATGAGTCCTTGATATTTAGTTGTTTTCAGCCAATTTTCTGGATTTTTGAAAATTTCACTTTTTTTGTGAAAATATCCACTAAATGAGGGAATAATATGTGTGAGGGTACCCCAGGAGAGTTCCAAATGTGTGTGGGTAGAATATATATCCCAAGCGGGTAAGATTGAAAAAAGTTGAAAAAATTTTTTTTTTCGACTTAGTCATTTTTCCGACGTTTATCAGACTTTCAGATAGGGGAAATGTCAGTGAGCATTCCGATTTCAGTTCCAGAGCGATTCGCCCAATGAGTCCTTGATATTTAGTCGTTTTCAGCCAATTTTCTGGATTTTTGAAAATTTCACTTTTTTTGTGAAAATATCCACTAAATGAGGGAATAATATGTGTGAGGGTACCCCAGGAGAGTTCCAAATGTGTGTGGGTAGAATATATATCCCACGGTGGTAAAATTGAAAAAAGTTGAAAAATTTTTTTTTTTGACGTAGTCATTTTTACGAAGTTTATCAGACTTTCAGATAGGGCAAATGTGAGTGAGCGTTCCAATTTCAGTTCCAGAGCAATTCGCCCAATGAGTCCTAGATATTTAGTCGTTTTCAGCCAATATTTTGGATTTTTGAAAATTTCACTTTTTTGAGAAAATATCCACTAGGAATAATATGTGTGAGGGTACCCCAGGAGAGTTCCAAATGTGTGTGGGTAGAATATATATCCCACGGGGGTAAAATTGAAAAAAGTTGAAAAATAATTTTTTTTGACGTAGTCATTTTGCCGACGTTTATTAGACTTTCAGATAGGGGAAATGTCAGTGAGCAATCCGATTTCAGTTCCAGAGCGATTCACCCAATGAATCCTTGATATTTAGTCGTTTTCAGCCAATTTTCAGGATTTTTGAAAATTTCACTTTTTTGTGAAAATATCCACTAAATGAGGGAATAATATGTGTGAGGGTACCCCAGGAGAGTTCCAAATGTGTGTGTGTAGAATATATATCCCACGGGAGTAAAACTGAAAAAAGTTGAAAATTTTTTTTTTTGGACTTACTCATTTTTCCGATGTTTATCAGACTTTCAGATAGGGAAAATGTCAGTGAGCATTCCGATTTCAGTTCCAGAGCGATTCACCAATGAGTCCTTGATATTTAGTCGTTTTCAGCCAATTTTCAGGATTTTCGAAAATTTCACTTTTTTGTGAAAATATCCACTAAATGAGGGAATAATATGTGTGAGGGTACCCCAGGAGAGTTCCAAATGTGTGTGGGTAGAATATATATCCCAAGCGGGTAAGATTGAAAAAAGTTGAAAATTTTTTTTTTTTCGACTTAGTCATTTTTCCGACGTTTATCAGACTTTCAGATAGGGGAAATGTCAGTGAGCATTCCGATTTCAGTTCCAGAGCGATTCGCCCAATGAGTCCTTGATATTTAGTCGTTTTCAGCCAATTTTCTGGATTTTTGAAAATTTCACTTTTTTTGTGAAAATATCCACTAAATGAGGGAATAATATGTGTGAGGGTACCCCAGGAGAGTTCCAAATGTGTGTGGGTAGAATATATATCCCACGGTGGTAAAATTGAAAAAAGTTGAAAAATTTTTTTTTTTGACGTAGTCATTTTTACGAAGTTTATCAGACTTTCAGATAGCGCAAATGTGAGTGAGCGTTCCAATTTCAGTTCCAGAGCGATTCGCCCAATGAGTCCTAGATATTTAGTCGTTTTCAGCCAATATTTTGGATTTTTGAAAATTTCACTTTTTTGAGAAAATATCCACTAAATGAGGGAATAATATGTGTGAGGGTACCCCAGGAGAGTTCCAAATGTGTGTGGGTAGAATATATATCCCACGGGGGTAAAATTGAAAAAAGTTGAAAAATTATTTTTTTTGACGTAGTCATTTTTCCGATGTTTATCAGACTTTCAGATAGGGGAAATGTCAGTGAGCAATCCGATTTCAGTTCCAGAGCGATTCGTCCAATGAGTCCTAGATATTTAGTCGTTTTCAGACAATATTTTGGATTTTTGAAAATTTCACTGTTTTGTGAAAATATCCACTAAATGAGGGAATAATATGTGTGAGGGTACCACAGGAGAGTTCCAAATGTGTGTGGGTAGAATATATATCCCACGGGAGTAAAACTGAAAAAAGTTGAAAAATTATTTTTTTTTGGACTTAGTCATTTTTCCGACTTTGATCCGAATTTCAGATAGGGGAAATGTCAGTGAGTGTTCCGATTTCAGTTCCAGAGTGATTCGCCCAATGAGTCCTTGATATTTAGTCGTTTTCAGCCAATTTTCTGGATTTTTGAAAATTTCACTTTCTTGTGAGAATATCCACTAAATGAGGGAATAATATGTGTGAGGGTACCCCAGAAGAGTTCCAAATGTGTGTGGGTAGAATATATATCCCACGGGGGTAAAATTGAAAAAAGTTGAAAAAATTTATTTTTTTTTGGACATAGTCATTTTTCCATCGTTTATCAGATTTTCAGATAGGGGAAATGTCAGTGAGCGTTCCGATTTCAGTTCCAGAGCGATTCGTCCAATGAGTCCTAGATATTTAGTCGTTTTCAGACAATATTTTGGATTTTTGAAAATTTCACTTTTTTTGTGAAAATATTCACTAAATGAGGGAATAATATGTGTAAGGGTACCCCAGGAGACTTCCAAATGTGTGTGGGTAGAATATATATCCCACGGGGGTAAAAGTGAAAAAAGTTCAAAAATTTTTTTTTTTGGACTATCATTTTTCCGACGTTTATCAGACTTTCAGACAGTGCAAATATCAGTGAGCATTACGATTTCAGTTCCAGAGCGATTGGCCCAATGAGTCCTTGATATTTAGTCGTTTTCAGCCAATATTTTGGATTTTTGAAAATTTCACTTTTTTGTGAAAATATCCACTAAATGAGGGAATAATATGTGTGAGGGTACCCCAGGAGACTTCCAAATGTGTGTGGGTAGAATATATATCCCACGGGGGTAAAAGTGAAAAAAGTTCAAAATTTTTTTTTTTGGACTGTCATTTTTCCGACGTTTATCAGACTTTCAGATAGTGAAAATATCAGTGAGCATTCCGATTTCAGTTCCAGAGCGATTGGCCCAATGAGTCCTTGATATTTAGTCGTTTTCAGCCAATATTTTGGATTTTTGAAAATTTCACTTTTTTGTGAAAATATCCACTAAATGAGGGAATAAAATGTGTGAGGGTACCCCAGAAGAGTTCGAAATGTGTGGGTAGAATATATATCCCACGGGGGTAAAATTGAAAAAAGTTGAAAAAATTTTTTTTTGAACTTAGTCATTTTTCCGACGTTTTTCAGACTTTCATATAGGGCAAATGTCAGTGAGCGTTCCAATTTCAGTTCCAGAGCGATTCGTCCAATGAGTCCTAGATATTTAGTCGTTTTCAGACAATATTTTGGATTTTTGAAAATTTCACTGTTTTGTGAAAATATCCACTAAAGGAGGAATAATATGTGTGAGGGTAACCCAGGAGAGTTCCAAATGTGTGTGGGTAGAATATATATCCCACGGGGGTAAAATTGAAAAAAGTTAAAAAATTATTTTTTTTGACGTAGTCATTTTTCCGACGTTTATCAGACTTTCAGATAGGGGAAATGTCAGTGAGCAATCCGATTTCAGTTCCAGATCGATTCACCCAATGAGTCCTTGATATTTAGTCGTTTTCAGCCAATTTTCAGGATTTTTGAAAATTTCACTTTTTTGTGAAAATATCCACTAAATGAGGGAATAATATGTGTGAGGGTACCCCAGGAGAGTTCCAAATGTGTGTGGGTAGAATATACATCCCAAGCGGGTAAAATTGAAATAAGTTGAAAAATTTTTTTTTTTTGGACGTAGTCAATTTTCCGACGTTTATCAGACTTTCAGATAGGGGAAATGTTAGTGAGCATTCCGATTTCAGTTCCAGAGCGATTCACCCAATGAGTCCTTGATATTTAGTCGTTTTCAGCCAATATTTTGGATTTTTGAAAATTTCACTTTTTTGTGAAAATATCCACTAAATGAGGGAATAATATGTGTGAGGGTACCCCAGGAGAGTTCCAAATGTGTGTGGGTAGAATACATATCCCACGGGGGTAAAATTGAAAAAAGTTGAAAAATTTTTTTTTTTGGACTGTCATTTTTCCGACGTTTATCAGACTTTCAGATAGTGCAAATGTCAGTGAGCATTCCGATTTCAGTTCCAGAGTGATTCGCCCAATGAGTCCTTGATATTTAGTCGTTTTCAGACAATATTTTGGATTTTTGAAAATTTCACTTTTTTGTGAAAATATCCACTAAATGAGGGAATAATATGTGTGAGGGTACCCCAGGAGAGTTCCAAATGTGTGTGGGTAGAATATATATCCCACGGGGGTAAAATTGAAAAAAGTTGAAAAAAATTTTTTTTGGGACTTAGTCATTTTTCCGGCGTTTATCAGACTTTCACATAGTGCAAATGTTAGTGAGCATACCGATTTCAGTTCCAGAGCGATTCGCCCAATGAGTCCTTGATATTTAGTCGTTTTCAGCCAATATTTTGGATTTTTGAAAATTTCACTTCTTTGAGAAAATATCCACTAAATGAGGGAATAATATGTGTGAGGGTACCCCAGGAGAGTTCCAAATGTGTGTGGGTAGAATACATATCCCACGGGGGTAAAATTGAAAAAAGTTGAAAAAAATTTTTTTTTGGACTTAGTCATTTTTCCGGCGTTTATCAGACTTTCAGATAGGGCAAATGTGAGTGAGCGTTCCAATTTCAGTTCCAGAGCAATTCGCCCAATGAGTCCTAGATATTTAGTCGTTTTCAGCCAATATTTTGGATTTTTGAAAATTTCACTTTTTTGAGAAAATATCCACTAAATGAGGGAATAATATGTGTGAGGGTACCCCAGGAGAGTTCCAAATGTGTGTGGGTAGAATATATATCCCACGGGGGTAAAATTGAAAAAAGTTGAAAAATAATTTTTTTTGACGTAGTCATTTTTCCGACGTTTATTAGACTTTCAGATAGGGGAAATGTCAGTGAGCAATCCGATTTCAGTTCCAGAGCGATTCACCCAATGAGTCCTTGATATTTAGTCGTTTTCAGCCAATTTTCAGGATTTTTGAAAATTTCACTTTTTTGTGAAAATATCCACTAAATGAGGGAATAATATGTGTGAGGGTACCCCAGGAGAGTTCCAAATGTGTGTGTGTAGAATATATATCCCACGGGAGTAAAACTGAAAAAAGTTGAAAAATTTTTTTTTTGGACTTACTCATTTTTTCCGATGTTTATCAGACTTTCAGATAGGGAAAATGTCAGTGAGCATTCCGATTTCAGTTCCAGAGCGATTCACCAATGAGTCCTTGATATTTAGTCGTTTTCAGCCAATTTTCAGGATTTTCGAAAATTTCACTTTTTTGTGAAAATATCCACTAAATGAGGGAATAATATGTGTGAGGGTACCCCAGGAGAGTTCCAAATGTGTGTGGGTAGAATATATATCCCAAGCGGGTAAGATTGAAAAAAGTTGAAAATTTTTTTTTTTTCGACTTAGTCATTTTTCCGACGTTTATCAGACTTTCAGATAGGGGAAATGTCAGTGAGCATTCCGATTTCAGTTCCAGAGCGATTCGCCCAATGAGTCCTTGATATTTAGTCGTTTTCAGCCAATTTTCTGGATTTTTGAAAATTTCACTTTTTTTGTGAAAATATCCACTAAATGAGGGAATAATATGTGTGAGGGTACCCCAGGAGAGTTCCAAATGTGTGTGGGTAGAATATATATCCCACGGTGGTAAAATTGAAAAAAGTTGAAAAATTTTTTTTTTTGACGTAGTCATTTTTACGAAGTTTATCAGACTTTCAGATAGGGCAAATGTGAGTGAGCGTTCCAATTTCAGTTCCAGAGCAATTCGCCCAATGAGTCCTAGATATTTAGTCGTTTTCAGCCAATATTTTGGATTTTTGAAAATTTCACTTTTTTGAGAAAATATCCACTAAATGAGGGAATAATATGTGTGAGGGTACCCCAGGAGAGTTCCAAATGTGTGTGGGTAGAATATATATCCCACGGGGGTAAAATTGAAAAAAGTTGAAAAATAATTTTTTTTGACGTAGTCATTTTTCCGACGTTTATTAGACTTTCAGATAGGGGAAATGTCAGTGAGCAATCCGATTTCAGTTCCAGAGCGATTCACCCAATGAGTCCTTGATATTTAGTCGTTTTCAGCCAATTTTCAGGATTTTTGAAAATTTCACTTTTTTGTGAAAATATCCACTAAATGAGGGAATAATATGTGTGAGGGTACCCCAGGAGAGTTCCAAATGTGTGTGTGTAGAATATATATCCCACGGGAGTAAAACTGAAAAAAGTTGAAAATTTTTTTTTTTGGACTTACTCATTTTTCCGATGTTTATCAGACTTTCAGATAGGGAAAATGTCAGTGAGCATTCCGATTTCAGTTCCAGAGCGATTCACCAATGAGTCCTTGATATTTAGTCGTTTTCAGCCAATTTTCAGGATTTTCGAAAATTTCACTTTTTTGTGAAAATATCCACTAAATGAGGGAATAATATGTGTGAGGGTACCCCAGGAGAGTTCCAAATGTGTGTGGGTAGAATATATATCCCAAGCGGGTAAGATTGAAAAAAGTTGAAAATTTTTTTTTTTTCGACTTAGTCATTTTTCCGACGTTTATCAGACTTTCAGATAGGGGAAATGTCAGTGAGCATTCCGATTTCAGTTCCAGAGCGATTCGCCCAATGAGTCCTTGATATTTAGTCGTTTTCAGCCAATTTTCTGGATTTTTGAAAATTTCACTTTTTTTGTGAAAATATCCACTAAATGAGGGAATAATATGTGTGAGGGTACCCCAGGAGAGTTCCAAATGTGTGTGGGTAGAATATATATCCCACGGTGGTAAAATTGAAAAAAGTTGAAAAATTTTTTTTTTTGACGTAGTCATTTTTACGAAGTTTATCAGACTTTCAGATAGCGCAAATGTGAGTGAGCGTTCCAATTTCAGTTCCAGAGCGATTCGCCCAATGAGTCCTAGATATTTAGTCGTTTTCAGCCAATATTTTGGATTTTTGAAAATTTCACTTTTTTGAGAAAATATCCACTAAATGAGGGAATAATATGTGTGAGGGTACCCCAGGAGAGTTCCAAATGTGTGTGGGTAGAATATATATCCCACGGGGGTAAAATTGAAAAAAGTTGAAAAATTATTTTTTTTGACGTAGTCATTTTTCCGACGTTTATCAGACTTTCAGATAGGGGAAATGTCAGTGAGCAATCCGATTTCAGTTCCAGAGCGATTCGTCCAATGAGTCCTTGATATTTAGTCGTTTTCAGCCAATATTTTGGATTTTTGAAAATTTCACTTCTTTGAGAAAATATCCACTAAATGAGGGAATAATATGTGTGAGGGTACCCCAGGAGAGTTCCAAATGTGTGTGTGTAGAATACATATCCCACGGGGGTAAAATTGAAAAAAGTTGAAAAAAATTTTTTTTGAACTTAGTCATTTTTCCGACGTTTTTCAGACTTTCATATAGGGCAAATGTCAGTGAGCGTTCCAATTTCAGTTCCAGAGCGATTCGTCCAATGAGTCCTAGATATTTAGCCGTTTTCAGACAATATTTTGGATTTTTGAAAATTTCACTGTTTTGTGAAAATATCCACTAAAGGAGGAATAATATGTGTGAGGGTAACCCAGGAGAGTTCCAAATGTGTGTGGGTAGAATATATATCCCACGGGGGTAAAATTGAAAAAAGTTGAAAAATTATTTTTTTTGACGTAGTCATTTTTCCGACGTTTATCAGACTTTCAGATAGGGGAAATGTCAGTGAGCAATCCGATTTCAGTTCCAGAGCGATTCACCCAATGAGTCCTTGATATTTAGTCGTTTTCAGCCAATTTTCAGGATTTTTGAAAATTTCACTTTTTTGTGAAAATATCCACTAAATGAGGGAATAATATGTGTGAGGGTACCCCAGGAGAGTTCCAAATGTGTGTGTGTAGAATATATATCCCACGGGAGTAAAACTGAAAAAAGTTGAAAATTTTTTTTTTTGGACTTACTCATTTTTCCGATGTTTATCAGACTTTCAGATAGGGAAAATGTCAGTGAGCATTCCGATTTCAGTTCCAGAGCGATTCACCAATGAGTCCTTGATATTTAGTCGTTTTCAGCCAATTTTCAGGATTTTCGAAAATTTCACTTTTTTGTGAAAATATCCACTAAATGAGGGAATAATATGTGTGAGGGTACCCCAGGAGAGTTCCAAATGTGTGTGGGTAGAATATATATCCCAAGCGGGTAAGATTGAAAAAAGTTGAAAATTTTTTTTTTTTCGACTTAGTCATTTTTCCGACGTTTATCAGACTTTCAGATAGGGGAAATGTCAGTGAGCATTCCGATTTCAGTTCCAGAGCGATTCGCCCAATGAGTCCTTGATATTTAGTCGTTTTCAGCCAATTTTCTGGATTTTTGAAAATTTCACTTTTTTTGTGAAAATATCCACTAAATGAGGGAATAATATGTGTGAGGGTACCCCAGGAGAGTTCCAAATGTGTGTGGGTAGAATATATATCCCACGGTGGTAAAATTGAAAAAAGTTGAAAAATTTTTTTTTTTGACGTAGTCATTTTTACGAAGTTTATCAGACTTTCAGATAGCGCAAATGTGAGTGAGCGTTCCAATTTCAGTTCCAGAGCGATTCGCCCAATGAGTCCTAGATATTTAGTCGTTTTCAGCCAATATTTTGGATTTTTGAAAATTTCACTTTTTTGAGAAAATATCCACTAAATGAGGGAATAATATGTGTGAGGGTACCCCAGGAGAGTTCCAAATGTGTGTGGGTAGAATATATATCCCACGGGGGTAAAATTGAAAAAAGTTGAAAAATTATTTTTTTTGACGTAGTCATTTTTCCGACGTTTATCAGACTTTCAGATAGGGGAAATGTCAGTGAGCAATCCGATTTCAGTTCCAGAGCGATTCGTCCAATGAGTCCTTGATATTTAGTCGTTTTCAGCCAATATTTTGGATTTTTGAAAATTTCACTTCTTTGAGAAAATATCCACTAAATGAGGGAATAATATGTGTGAGGGTACCCCAGGAGAGTTCCAAATGTGTGTGTGTAGAATACATATCCCACGGGGGTAAAATTGAAAAAAGTTGAAAAAAATTTTTTTTGAACTTAGTCATTTTTCCGACGTTTTTCAGACTTTCATATAGGGCAAATGTCAGTGAGCGTTCCAATTTCAGTTCCAGAGCGATTCGTCCAATGAGTCCTAGATATTTAGCCGTTTTCAGACAATATTTTGGATTTTTGAAAATTTCACTGTTTTGTGAAAATATCCACTAAAGGAGGAATAATATGTGTGAGGGTAACCCAGGAGAGTTCCAAATGTGTGTGGGTAGAATATATATCCCACGGGGGTAAAATTGAAAAAAGTTGAAAAATTATTTTTTTTGACGTAGTCATTTTTCCGACGTTTATCAGACTTTCAGATAGGGGAAATGTCAGTGAGCAATCCGATTTCAGTTCCAGAGCGATTCACCCAATGAGTCCTTGATATTTAGTCGTTTTCAGCCAATTTTCAGGATTTTTGAAAATTTAACTTTTTTGTGAAAATATCCACTAAATGAGGGAATAATATGTGTGAGGGTACCCCAGGAGAGTTCCAAATGTGTGTGGGTAGAATATATATCCCACGGGGGTAAAATTGAAAAAAGTTGAAAAAAATTTTTTTTGGGACTTAGTCATTTTTCCGGCGTTTATCAGACTTTCACATAGTGCAAATGTTAGTGAGCATACCGATTTCAGTTCCAGAGCGATTCGCCCAATGAGTCCTTGATATTTAGTCGTTTTCAGCCAATATTTTGGATTTTTGAAAATTTCACTTCTTTGAGAAAATATCCACTAAATGAGGGAATAATATGTGTGAGGGTACCCCAGGAGAGATCCAAATGTGTGTGGGTAGAATACATATCCCACGGGGGTAAAATTGAAAAAAGTTGAAAAATTTTTTTTTTTGGACTGTCATTTTTCCGACGTTTATCAGACTTTCAGATAGTGCAAATGTCAGTGAGCATTCCGATTTCAGTTCCAGAGTGATTCGCCCAATGAGTCCTTGATATTTAGTCGTTTTCAGACAATATTTTGGATTTTTGAAAATTTCACTGTTTTGTGAAAATATCCACTAAATGAGGGAATAATATGTGTGAGGGTACCCCAGGAGAGTTCCAAATGTGTGTGGGTAGAATATATATCTCGCGGGGGTAAAATTGAAAAAAGTTAAAAAATTTTTTTTTTTTGGACTTAGTCATTTTTCCGACGTTAATCAGACTTTCAGATAGGGGAAATGTCAGTGAGCGTTCCGATTTCAGTTCCAGAGCGATTCGCCCAATGGGTCCTTGATATTTAGTCGTTTTCAGCCAATTTTCAGAATTTTTGAAAATTTCACTTTTTTTGTGAAAATATTCACTAAATGAGGGAATAATATGTGTGAGGGTACCCCAGGAGACTTCCAAATGTGTGTGGGTAGAATATATATCCCACGGGGGTAAAAGTGAAAAAAGTTCAAAATTTTTTTTTTTGGACTGTCATTTTTCCGACGTTTATCAGACTTTCAGATAGTGCAAATATCAGTGAGCATTCCGATTTCAGTTCCAGAGCGATTGGCCCAATGAGTCCTTGATATTTAGTCGTTTTCAGCCAATATTTTGGATTTTTGAAAATTTCACTTTTTTGTGAAAATATCCACTAAATGAGGGAATAAAATGTGTGAGGGTACCCCAGTAGAGTTCGAAATGTGTGGGTAGAATATATATCCCACGGGGGTAAAATTGAAAAAAGTTGAAAAAAATTTTTTTTGAACTTAGTCATTTTTCCTGCATTTATCAGACTTTCATATAGGGCAAATGTGAGTGAGCATTCCAATTTCAGTTCCAGAGCGATTCGTCCAATGAGTCCTAGATATTTAGCCGTTTTCAGACAATATTTTGGATTTTTGAAAATTTCACTGTTTTGTGAAAATATCCACTAAAGGAGGAATAATATGTGTGAGGGTAACCCAGGAGAGTTCCAAATGTGTGTGGGTAGAATATATATCCCACGGGGGTAAAATTGAAAAAAGTTGAAAAATTATTTTTTTTGACGTAGTCATTTTTCCGACGTTTATCAGACTTTCAGATAGGGGAAATGTCAGTGAGCAATCCGATTTCAGTTCCAGAGCGATTCACCCAATGAGTCCTTGATATTTAGTCGTTTTCAGCCAATTTTCAGGATTTTTGAAAATTTAACTTTTTTGTGAAAATATCCACTAAATGAGGGAATAATATGTGTGAGGGTACCCCAGGAGAGTTCCAAATGTGTGTGGGTAGAATATACATCCCAAGCGGGTAAAATTGAAATAAGTTGAAAAATTTTTTTTTTTTGGACGTAGTCAATTTTCCGACGTTTATCAGACTTTCAGATAGGGGAAATGTTAGTGAGCATTCCGATTTCAGTTCCAGAGCGATTCACCCAATGAGTCCTTGATATTTAGTCGTTTTCAGCCAATATTTTGGATTTTTGAAAATTTCACTTTTTTGTGAAAATATCCACTAAATGAGGGAATAATATGTGTGAGGGTACCCCAGGAGAGTTCCAAATGTGTGTGGGTAGAATATATATCCCACGGGGGTAAAAGTGAAAAAAGTTCAAAATTTTTTTTTTTGGACTATCATTTTTCCGACGTTTATCAGACTTTCAGATAGTGCAAATATCAGTGAGCATTCCGATTTCAGTTCCAGAGCGATTGGCCCAATGAGTCCTTGATATTTAGTCGTTTTCAGCCAATATTTTGGATTTTTGAAAATTTCACTTTTTTGTGAAAATATCCACTAAATGAGGGAATAATATGTGTGAGGGTACCCCAGGAGACTTCCAAATGTGTGTGGGTAGAATATATATCCCACGGGGGTAAAAGTGAAAAAAGTTAAAAATTTTTTTTTTTGGACTGTCATTTTTCCGACGTTTATCAGACTTTCAGATAGTGCAAATATCAGTGAGCATTCCGATTTCAGTTCCAGAGCGATTGGCCCAATGAGTCCTTGATATTTAGTCGTTTTCAGCCAATATTTTGGATTTTTGAAAATTTCACTTTTTTGTGAAAATATCCACTAAATGAGGGAATAATATATGTGAGGGTAGCCCAGGAGAGTTCCAAATGTGTGTGGGTAGAATATATATCCCACGGGGGTAAAATTGAAAAAAGTTGAAAAAAATTTTTTTTGAACTTAGTCATTTTTCCGACGTTTTTCAGACTTTCATATAGGGCAAATGTGAGTGAGCGTTCCAATTTCAGTTCCAGAGCAATTCGCCCAATGAGTCCTAGATATTTAGTCGTTTTCAGCCAATATTTTGGATTTTTGAAAATTTCACTTTTTTGAGAAAATATCCACTAAATGAGGGAATAATATGTGTGAGGGTACCCCAGGAGAGTTCCAAATGTGTGTGGGTAGAATATATATCCCATGGGGGTAAAATTGAAAAAAGTTGAAAAATAATTTTTTTTGACGTAGTCATTTTTCCGACGTTTATTAGACTTTCAGATAGGGGAAATGTCAGTGAGCAATCCGATTTCAGTTCCAGAGCGATTCACCCAATGAGTCCTTGATATTTAGTCGTTTTCAGCCAATTTTCAGGATTTTTGAAAATTTCACTTTTTTGTGAAAATATCCACTAAATGAGGGAATAATATGTGTGAGGGTACCCCAGGAGAGTTCCAAATGTGTGTGTGTAGAATATATATCCCACGGGAGTAAAACTGAAAAAAGTTGAAAATTTTTTTTTTTGGACTTACTCATTTTTTCCGATGTTTATCAGACTTTCAGATAGGGAAAATGTCAGTGAGCATTCCGATTTCAGTTCCAGAGCGATTCGCCCAATGAGTCCTTGATATTTAGTCGTTTTCAGCCAATTTTCTGGATTTTTGAAAATTTCACTTTTTTTGTGAAAATATCAACTAAATGAGGGAATAATATGTGTGAGGGTACCCCAGGAGAGTTCCAAATGTGTGTGGGTAGAATATATATCCCACGGTGGTAAAATTGAAAAAAGTTGAAAATTTTTTTTTTTTGACGTAGTCATTTTTACGACGTTTATTAGACTTTCAGATAGGGGAAATGTCAGTGAGCAATCCGATTTCAGTTCCAGAGCGATTCACCCAATGAGTCCTTGATATTTAATCGTTTTCAGCCAATTTTCTGGATTTTTGAAAATTTCACTTTTTTTGTGAAAATATCCACTAAATGAGGGAATAATATGTGTGAGGGTACCCCAGGAGAGTTCCAAATGTGTGTGGGTAGAATATATATCCCAAGCGGGTAAGATTGAAAAAAGTTGAACATTTTTTTTTTTTCGGCCTAGTCATTTTTCCGACGTTTATCAGACTTTCAGATAGGGGAAATGTCAGTGAGCATTCCGATTTCAGTTCCAGAGCGATTCGCCCAATGAGTCCTTGATATTTAGTCGTTTTCAGCCAATTTTCTGGATTTTTGAAAATTTCACTTTTTTTGTGAAAATATCCACTAAATGAGGGAATAATATGTGTGAGGGTACCCCAGGAGAGTTCCAAATGTGTGTGGGTAGAATATATATCCCACGGTGGTAAAATTGAAAAAAGTTGAAAAATTTTTTTTTTTGACGTAGTCATTTTTACGAAGTTTATCAGACTTTCAGATAGGGCAAATGTGAGTGAGCGTTCCAATTTCAGTTCCAGAGCAATTCGCCCAATGAGTCCTAGATATTTAGTCGTTTTCAGCCAATATTTTGGATTTTTGAAAATTTCACTTTTTTGAGAAAATATCCACTAAATGAGGGAATAATATGTGTGAGGGTACCCCAGGAGAGTTCCAAATGTGTGTGGGTAGAATATATATCCCACGGGGGTAAAATTGAAAAAAGTTGAAAAATAATTTTTTTTGACGTAGTCATTTTTCCGACGTTTATTAGACTTTCAGATAGGGGAAATGTCAGTGAGCAATCCGATTTCAGTTCCAGAGCGATTCACCCAATGAGTCCTTGATATTTAGTCGTTTTCAGCCAATTTTCAGGATTTTTGAAAATTTCACTTTTTTGTGAAAATATCCACTAAATGAGGGAATAATATGTGTGAGGGTACCCCAGGAGAGTTCCAAATGTGTGTGTGTAGAATATATATCCCACGGGAGTAAAACTGAAAAAAGTTGAAATTTTTTTTTTTTGGACTTACTGATTTTTCCGATGTTTATCAGACTTTCAGATAGGGAAAATGTCAGTGAGCATTCCGATTTCAGTTCCAGAGCGATTCACCAATGAGTCCTTGATATTTAGTCGTTTTCAGCCAATTTTCAGGATTTTCGAAAATTTCACTTTTTTGTGAAAATATCCACTAAATGAGGGAATAATATGTGTGAGGGTACCCCAGGAGAGTTCCAAATGTGTGTGGGTAGAATATATATCCCAAGCGGGTAAGATTGAAAAAAGTTGAAAATTTTTTTTTTTTCGACTTAGTCATTTTTCCGACGTTTATCAGACTTTCAGATAGGGGAAATGTCAGTGAGCATTCCGATTTCAGTTCCAGAGCGATTCGCCCAATGAGTCCTTGATATTTAGTCGTTTTCAGCCAATTTTCTGGATTTTTGAAAATTTCACTTTTTTTATGAAAATATCCACTAAATGAGGGAATAATATGTGTGAGGGTACCCCAGGAGAGTTCCAAATGTGTGTGGGTAGAATATATATCCCACGGTGGTAAAATTGAAAATAGTTGAAAAATTTTTTTTTTTGACGTAGTCATTTTTACGAAGTTTATCAGACTTTCAGATAGGGGAAATGTTAGTGAGCATTCCGATTTCAGTTCCAAAGCGATTCACCCAATGAGTCCTTGATATGTAGTCGTTTTCAGCCAATATTTTGGATTTTTGAAAATTTCACTTTTTTGTGAAAATATCCACTAAATGAGGGAATAATATGTGTGAGGGTACCCCAGGAGAGTTCCAAATGTGTGTGGGTAGAATACATATCCCACGGGGGTAAAATTGAAAAAAGTTGAAAAAAATTTTTTTTTGGACTTAGTCATTTTTCCGGCGTTTATCAGACTTTCAGATAGCGCAAATGTGAGTGAACGTTCCAATTTCAGTTCCAGAGCGATTCGCCCAATGAGTCCTAGATATTTAGTCGTTTTCAGCCAATATTTTGGATTTTTGAAAATTTCACTTTTTTGAGAAAATATCCACTAAATGAGGGAATAATATGTGTGAGGGTACCCCAGGAGAGTTCCAAATGTGTGTGGGTAGAATATATATCCCACGGGGGTAAAATTGAAAAAAGTTGAAAAATAATTTTTTTTGACGTAGTCATTTTTCCGACGTTTATTAGACTTTTAGATAGGGGAAATGTCAGTGAGCAATCCGATTTCAGTTCCAGAGCGATTCACCCAATGAGTCCTTGATATTTAGCCGTTTTCAGCCAATTTTCAGGATTTTTGAAAATTTCACTTTTTTGTGAAAATATCCACTAAATGAGGGAATAATATGTGTGAGGGTACCCCAGGAGAGTTCCAAATTGTGTGTGGGTAGAATATATATCCCACGGGAGTAAAACTGAAAAAAGTTGAAAATTTTTTTTTTTGGACTTACTCATTTTTCCGATGTTTATCAGACTTTCAGATAGGGAAAATGTCAGTGAGCATTCCGATTTCAGTTCCAGAGCGATTCGCCCAATGAGTCCTTGATATTTAGTCGTTTTCAGCCAATTTTCTGGATTTTTGAAAATTTCACTTTTTTTGTGAAAATATCCACTAAATGAGGGAATAATATGTGTGAGGGTACCCCAGGAGAGTTCCAAATGTGTGTTGGTAGAATATATATCCCACGGTGGTAAAATTGAAAAAAGTTGAAAAATTTTTTTTTTTGACGTAGTCATTTTTCCGACGTTTATCAGACTTTCAGATAGAGGAAATGTTAGTGAGCATTCCGATTTCAGTTCCAGAGCGATTCACCCAATGAGTCCTTGATATGTAGTCGTTTTCAGCCAATATTTTGGATTTTTGAAAATTTCACTTTTTTGTGAAAATATCCACTAAATGAGGGAATAATATGTGTGATGTGTGAGGGTACCCCAGGAGCGTTCCAAATGTGTGTGGGTAGAATATATATCCCACGGGGGTAAAATTGAAAAAAGTTGAAAAATTTTTTTTTTTGGCGTAGTCATTTTTCCGACGTTTATCAGACTTTCAGATAGGGGAAATGTCAATGAGCATTCCGATTTCAGTTCCAGAGCGATTCGCCCAATGAGTCCTTGATATTTAGTCGTTTTAAGCCAATATTTTGGATTTTTGAAAATTTCACTTTTTTGTGAAAATATCCAATAAATGAGGGAATAATATGTGTGAGGGTACCCCAGGAGAGTTCCATATGTGTGTGGGTAGAATATATATCCCACGGGGGTAAAATTGAAAAAAGTTAAAAAAAAATTTTTTTTGAACTTAGTCATTTTTCCGGCGTTTATCAGACTTTCAGATAGGGCAAATGTCAGTGAGCGTTCCAATTTCAGTTCCAGAGCGATTCGCCCAATGAGTCCTAGATATTTAGTCATTTTCAGACAATATTTTAGATTTTTGAAAATTTCATTTTTTTTGTGAAAATATCCACTAAATGAGGGAATAATATGTGTGAGGGTACCCCAGGAGAGTTCTAAATGTGTGTGGGTAGAATATATATCCCACGGTGGTAAAATTGAAAAAAGTTGAAAAATTTTTTTTTTTCACGTAGTCATTTCTCCGACGTTTCTCAGACTTTCAGATAGGGGAAATGTCAGTGAGCATTCCGATTTCAGTTCCAGAGCGATTCGCCCAATGAGTCCTTGATATTTAGTCATTTTCAGCCAATTTTCTGGATTTTTGAAAATTTCAATTTTTTTGTGAAAATATCCACTAAATGAGGGAATAATATGTGTCAGGGTACCCCAGGAGAGTTCCAAATGTGTGTGGGTAGAATATATATCCCACAGGAGTAAAACTGAAAAAAGTTGAAAATTTTTTTTTTTTTCGACTTAGTCATTTTTCCGATGTTTATCAGACTTTCAGATAATGAAAATGTCAGTGAGCATTCCGATTTCAGTTCCAGAGCGATTCACCAATGAGTCCTTGATATTTAGTCGTTTTCAGCCATTTTTTTTTAGGATTTTCGAAAATTTCACTTTTTTGTGAAAATATCCACTAAATGAGGGAATAATATGTGTGAGGGTACCCCAGGAGAGTTCCAAATGTGTGTGGGTAGAATATATATCCCAAGGGGGTAAAATTGAAAAAAGTTGAAAATTTTTTTTTTTCGACTTAGTCATTTTTCCGACGTTTATCAGACTTTCAGATAGGGGAAATGTCAGTGAGCATTCCGATTTCAGTTCCAGAGCGATTCGCTCAATGAGTCCTTGATATTTAGTCGTTTTCTGTCAATTTTCTGGATTTTTGAAAATTTCACTTTTTTTGTGAAAATATCCACTAAATGAGGGAATAATATGTGTGAGGGTACCCCAGGAGAGTTCCAAATGTGTGTGGGTAGAATATATATCCCACGGGGGTAAAATTGAAAAAAGTTGAAAAAAAATTTTTTTTGAACTTAGTCATTTTTCCTGCATTTATCAGACTTTCAGATAGGGCAAATGTCAGTGAGCGTTCCGATTTCAGTTCCAGAGCGATTCGCCCAATGAGTCCTAGATATTTAGTCGTTTTCAGCCAATATTTTGGATTTTTGAAAATTTCACTTTTTTGAGAAAATATCCACTAAATCAGGGAATAATATGTGTGAGGGTACCCCAGGAGAGTTCCAAATGTGTGTGGGTAGAATATATATCCCACGGGGGTAAAATTGAAAAAAGTTGAAAAAAATTTTTTTTTGGACTTAGTCATTTTTCCGATGTTTATCAGACTTTCAGATAGGGAAAATGTGTAGCGCCGGCGTCCCTGCCCTGTGCTAGGCAGGGACGCTGTTCCCCTCACCTCTCTGCTCCGTGCCCGGCGTCCTCCTCCCGCTCTGCTGGCAGCGCGCGCTCCTTCCCGGCCACCGTGCTTAGGGCGCGCGCGCTCTCCCTCCCTCTTAAAGGGGCCACGCGCACCGTCCTAAGGAGTATTCTGCTACCTGCCTGCTAGCCTGAGGTCCGACGGTCTGTCTTGCAACTCCTGTCAGTCTGTCTAAGGACCAGCTTGCCCGCTCACCTGGGAGTGTACATCAGCTACCTGCCTGCTTGCCTGAGGTCCGACGGTCTGCCTTCCAACTCCTGTCAGTCTGTCTATGGACCAGCTTGCCCGCTCACCTGGGAGCGCACATCTGCTACCTGCCTGCTAGCCTACCTGGAGGCTCCGCCGTCACGTGCTGTGACCACCTGCCTGTCCAGTGACTCCTGCCCGCTCACCTGGGAGCTCTCATCTGCTGCCCGTCTGCTAGCCTACCTGGAGGCTCTGCCGTCACGTGCTGTGACCACCCGCCTGTCCAGAGACTTCTGCCTGCTCACCTGGGAGCGCTCATCTGCCGCCTGTCTGTTGGTCTTCCTGGAGGCTCCGCCGTCACATGCTGTGACCACCCGTTTATCCAGAGACTCTCGCCTGCTCACCTGGGAGCTCACGTCTACCATCAGCCGCCACAGGTCGTACCAACCCTTTACCCAGAGACTGCCCCGGTCACTTGCCGTGACCAACTGCCCGTTCATCCAGAGACTGCCCCGGTCACTTGCCGTGACCATCTGCCCGTTCATCCAGAGACTGCCCCAGTCACTTGCCATGATCTCCTGCCCGTTCTTCCAGAGACTGTCCCGGTCACCTGCTGTGACTGCCTGCCTGGTCGCCACCCGCTCCCTTACAAGGACCGCCCCCTTGTATAGTAGCTCAGAGGTTCCGCCTCCCAGACCCGTTACAGTTTGCTCGGGCCATGGAACCCGGTGGCACCCAAGCTCCCTCGCTCTCGGACCTGTGTCATGAACTGTCCCGTCAGAGGTCCCAACAGGAGTCCATCCTGGGTCACCTGCGGAATGTCAATTCTCGCCTGGACACTCTGACTGCTCCGCCAGCAACCTCCGCCAGTGCCATGACTCGCAATCCGGCAGCTCCGCTGCCCACTACTACCATGGTATCCTACCCCGGACCCTGGCTTTCTGCACCTCCTCGCTTCGGAGGCGACTCCGCCCAGGCTCGGGGCTTCATAAATCAGTGCACCCTGCACTTTGAACTATTGTCCCAACAGTTTAACTCCGACCGGGCCAAAATTGCCTTCATCATGTCCCATCTCACCGGGGAGGCCCTGGCCTGGCTAAATCCTCTATGGGAGAGAGGAGACCCCCTGGTGTCCGACTTGCCTGCCTTTCTCACGGCTTTCCGGAAAGTCTTCGACGAACCCGGACGGAAGACCTCATCCGCATCATCTCTGCTACGCCTCCGTCAGGGAAGTCTCACCGTGGGCCAATATGCCATACGGTTCCGTACCCTTGCCTCGGAGCTGGCCTGGGATAACGACGCTCTGGTATCCGTCTTCTGGGAGGGTCTGTCCGGCCGTATTAAAGATGAACTTGCCGGTCGGGACATTCCTACCACTCTCGATGACCTAATAACTCTTGCCACCCGGATTGACCTACGGTTCCAGGAGCGTGCCAAAGAGGTCACCTGTGAGAGGAGGTTTCCACGTCTAGCTCCTACTTTTCAGAAACCCGTCACTCCCTCCGTCTCTCCCCAGGTACACTCTCCTGTGCCTATGCAGGTCGACCAGACCAAGATGGTCAAAACCCGTCAGGACTTACGCCGTGCCGAGGGGAGCTGCTTTTACTGTGGCAGTAAGGAGCACCGGATCCGTGCCTGCCCGGAGAGATCGGGAAACGCCTGTGTCTAGGTTCGCTCAGAGAGGTCGACCTAGACAAGAATAAATCCTCTCCATCTCTGCTGCTGTCAGTCTCAATCGTCTGCGGGGAGAACCGTTATTTCGAACTAGCCCAACTTGACTCTGGAGCAGCCGGGAATCTTATTTCACAGTCCCTGGTAGTGAAATACTGCATCCCCACCAAACCTCTGGCTGTACCCTTGTCTGTTGCTGCCGTGGATGGGGGTCTCTTACCACGCCCCATCCAACTCATCACCGAATCCATTACTCTGCAGGTGGGAATGCTGCATTCTGAGAGTATCTCCTTTCATGTTCTGCCTGGACTCTCTCACGCCCTCTTGCTAGGTCTACCTTGGCTCCAGAGACATGCACCCGTGCTTGACTGGCAGACCGGAGAGGTCCTTCGCTGGGGACAGGACTGCCATAAGACCTGTCTGGTTCCCGTCCATCCCGTCCGTCCTTCTCCTACCCCAGCTAATCTACCTGGACTTCCGATTCCTTATTGGTCTTATGCTGATGTCTTTAATAAAAAGGAGGCAGAGACACTACCCCCTCATAGACCATACGACTGCCCTATCGACCTGTTACCCGGTACTACTCCTCCCCGTGGGCATATTTATCCATTATCCGCTGCTGAGACCCGGTCGATGTCCGAATATATTGAGGAGAATCTGGCCAGGGGATTCATCCGGAAATCTACCTCCCCGGCGGGAGCAGGCTTCTTTTTCGTCAAAAAGAAGGACGGCTCTCTCCGTCCCTGTATAGACTATAGAGGCCTTAACCAGATCACGGTGAAGAATAAGTACCCCTTCCGCTCATTCCGGAGTTATTTGATCGTCTGAGGGGGGCTAGAATCTTCACCAAACTGGACCTCCGTGGGGCGTACAACCTGGTTCGTATCCGTCAGGGGGATGAATCGAAGACGGCATTCAACACCCGGGACGGCCACTATGAATATCTGGTAATGCCTTTTGGTCTCTGTAATGCTCCTGCCGTCTTTCAAGAGTTGGTCAATGACATCTTCCGGGACCTTCTCTACTCCTGCGTAGTGGTGTACCTGGACGACATCTTGGTCTTCTCTCCGGATCTCCAGACTCACCGGAGGGACGTTCGTCAGGTCCTGCTCAGGCTCAGGCAGAATCACCTCTTCGCTAAATACGAGAAGTGCCTCTTTGAGCAGACCTCGCTTCCGTTTTTGGGCTACATTATTTCTCAGACCGGCCTACGAATGGATCCAGAGAAACTGTCTGCCATCGAGAAATGGCCTCGACCGGAGGGGTTGAAGGCCATTCAGCGGTTCCTGGGCTTCGCCAACTACTACCGCCTCTTCATACCACACTTCTCTTCCCGGACTGCCCCAATTTCCGCGCTCACCCGTAAGGGTACTAATCCCAAGAAGTGGCCGCCCGAAGCAGAGGAGGCCTTTCTTTCCTTAAAACAGGCCTTTTCTTCCGCCCCGGTGCTGCATCGCCCGGACGGCAACAAACAGTTCTTCCTGGAAGTTGACGCCTCCTCCTCTGGAGCCGGAGCGGTACTTACTCAAAAATCATCTTCCGGGAGGATGGTAACTTGCGGCTTCTTCTCTATACTCTTCTCCTCCTCAGAGCGCAATTATTCCATAGGAGACCGAGAGTTATTGGCCATCAAACTGGCATTGGAGGAGTGGCGTTACCTGCTCGAGGGGGCTCTTCACCCGGTAATAATTTACACTGACCACAAGAACTTGGCTTACCTCCAGCATGCCCAGAGACTTAACCCGCGCCAAGCCCGGTGGTCCTTGTTTTTTGCTCGCTTTGATTTTGTTCTTCATTTTCGCCCGGCTGACAAAAACGTCAAGGCGGACGCCTTGTCTCGATCCTTTCTGGTGTCTGATCTCGAGGAAGATCCGAAACACATCATCGATCCCGCCAGAGTAATGCAGGTGGCTCCCGTGAGTCTAAATCGTCTCCCTCCCGGAAAGACGTTCGTATCAGTACCTGATCGGGAGAAGATCCTTCACTGTGGTCACTCGTCTAAACTGGCTGGCCATGCCGGTCAGAAAAAGACCCTCCAGCTTATTACCCGGCACTACTGGTGGCCTACCCTGCACAAGGACGTAATAGACTTTGTTTCTGCCTGTGTGTCCTGCGCCCGCAACAAGGTTCCGAGACATCTGCCAGCCGGTCGCCTCCTTCCGCTTTCTGTACCTGCTGCCCCCTGGCAGCATATAGCAATGGACTTTATAACTGACCTCCCAGTCTCTGCCGGTTGTACGGTCATTTGGGTGGTCGCTGACCGCTTCTCCAAGATGGCTCATTTCGTTCCCCTGCCAGGCCTCCCGTCTGCACCCGAGCTAGCTAAAGACTTTATTCGTCACATCTTTCGTCTTCATGGCCTGCCCCTCCACATCGTGTCGGATCGTGGGGTACAGTTCACCTCACGCTTCTGGAGAGCCACTTGTAAACTGCTAGACGTCACCCTGGACTTCTCTTCCGCTTACCACCCACAGTCCAATGGTCAAGTGGAGCGGATCAATCAGAACCTGACCAGTTACCTCCGGCACTTCGTTAATGCCCATCATTCAGACTGGGTGGATCTCCTACCATGGGCCGAGTTCTCTTATAACAATCACGAGAGCGAATCCTCCTCCAAATCCCCGTTTTTTGTAGTCTTCGGTCAGCATCCTCGGATTCCTTTTCCTGTCTCCACCTCTGTGGACAACCCGGCTGCGGAATCTCTCGTTAGCAAATTTTCCTCCATTTGGGAGAGTACCCGATCCGCACTCCTTCAGTCGTCCGAACGGATGAAAAGACACGCTGACAAAAAACGCCTGGATCCTCCACAATTTCGTCATGGAGATAAAGTCTGGCTCTCATCTAAATATGTCCGACTCAAGATACCTTCTTACAAGTTAGGGCCTCGGTTCATCGGTCCTCTGGAGGTCATCAGTCAGATCAACCCGGTGGCCTATAAATTGAAACTCCCGGCCAACTTACGGATCCCTAACTCCTTCCATGTATCTCTCCTCAAACCTGTGGTACTTAACTCTTTTTCCAAGTCTACAGGTACGCCTCCTGCTCCGGTTTCTGCTGAGGACGAGTTTGAGGTAGAGAACTTTCTTGCCACCAAAAGGGTAAGAGGAAAGACCTTTTTTCTAGTAGATTGGAAGGGGTTTGGTCCTGAGGAGAGAACGTGGGAGCCCCGGGAGAACATCCATGCCCCTCTCATCCTTGCTAAATTTCTGTCTGGCCTAAAAAAGGGGGGGCCTAAAGGGGGGGTACTGTAGCGTCGGCGTCCCTGCCCTCTGCTAGGCAGGGACGCTGTTCCCCTCACCTCTCTGCTCCGTGCCCGGCGTCCTCCTCCCGCTCTGCTGGCAGCGCGCGCTCCTTCCCGGCCACTGGGGCCGCGCGCGCCGTCCTAAGGAGTCCCCGGCCAATGGCCGGAGGACTTCACCATATATAAGGCACCTCCTCCAAAATGGAGGTGCCCGAGCAATGTTGTTGCACTGTTCACTACTCTGCTTCAGCCCTCAGGTCCCGTTGCCAGTTACCTGACAGATACCTGCCAGATTCCTGCCAGCTTGCTGTCTTATTCCTGCCTGATATTCTGCTACCTGCCTGCTAGCCTGAGGTCCGACGGTCTGTCTTGCAACTCCTGTCAGTCTGTCTAAGGACCAGCTTGCCCGCTCACCTGGGAGTGCACATCAGCTACCTGCCTGCTTGCCTGAGGTCCGACGGTCTGCCTTCCAACTCCTGTCAGTCTGTCTATGGACCAGCTTGCCCGCTCACCTGGGAGCGCACATCTGCTACCTGCCTGCTAGCCTACCTGGAGGCTCCGCCGTCACGTGCTGTGACCACCTGCCTGTCCAGTGACTCCTGCCCGCTCACCTGGGAGCTCTCATCTGCTGCCCGTCTGCTAGCCTACCTGGAGGCTCTGCCGTCACGTGCTGTGACCACCCGCCTGTCCAGAGACTTCTGCCTGCTCACCTGGGAGCGCTCATCTGCCGCCTGTCTGTTGGTCTTCCTGGAGGCTCCGCCGTCACATGCTGTGACCACCCGTTTATCCAGAGACTCTCGCCTGCTCACCTGGGAGCTCACGTCTACCATCAGCCGCCACAGGTCGTACCAACCCTTTACCCAGAGACTGCCCCGGTCACTTGCCGTGACCAACTGCCCGTTCATCCAGAGACTGCCCCGGTCACTTGCCGTGACCATCTGCCCGTTCATCCAGAGACTGCCCCAGTCACTTGCCATGATCTCCTGCCCGTTCTTCCAGAGACTGTCCCGGTCACCTGCTGTGACTGCCTGCCTGGTCGCCACCCGCTCCCTTACAAGGACCGCCCCCTTGTATAGTAGCTCAGAGGTTCCGCCTCCCAGACCCGTTACAGTTTGCTCGGGCCATGGAACCCGGTGGCACCCAAGCTCCCTCGCTCTCGGACCTGTGTCATGAACTGTCCCGTCAGAGGTCCCAACAGGAGTCCATCCTGGGTCACCTGCGGAATGTCAATTCTCGCCTGGACACTCTGACTGCTCCGCCAGCAACCTCCGCCAGTGCCATGACTCGCAATCCGGCAGCTCCGCTGCCCACTACTACCATGGTATCCTACCCCGGACCCCGGCTTTCTGCACCTCCTCGCTTCGGAGGCGACTCCGCCCAGGCTCGGGGCTTCATAAATCAGTGCACCCTGCACTTTGAACTATTGTCCCAACAGTTTAACTCCGACCGGGCCAAAATTGCCTTCATCATGTCCCATCTCACCGGGGAGGCCCTGGCCTGGCTAAATCCTCTATGGGAGAGAGGAGACCCCCTGGTGTCCGACTTGCCTGCCTTTCTCACGGCTTTCCGGAAAGTCTTCGACGAACCCGGACGGAAGACCTCATCCGCATCATCTCTGCTACGCCTCCGTCAGGGAAGTCTCACCGTGGGCCAATATGCCATACGGTTCCGTACCCTTGCCTCGGAGCTGGCCTGGGATAACGACGCTCTGGTATCCGTCTTCTGGGAGGGTCTGTCCGGCCGTATTAAAGATGAACTTGCCGGTCGGGACATTCCTACCACTCTCGATGACCTAATAACTCTTGCCACCCGGATTGACCTACGGTTCCAGGAGCGTGCCAAAGAGGTCACCTGTGAGAGGAGGTTTCCACGTCTAGCTCCTACTTTTCAGAAACCCGTCACTCCCTCCGTCTCTCCCCAGGTACACTCTCCTGTGCCTATGCAGGTCGACCAGACCAAGATGGTCAAAACCCGTCAGGACTTACGCCGTGCCGAGGGGAGCTGCTTTTACTGTGGCAGTAAGGAGCACCGGATCCGTGCCTGCCCGGAGAGATCGGGAAACGCCTGTGTCTAGGTTCGCTCAGAGAGGTCGACCTAGACAAGAATAAATCCTCTCCATCTCTGCTGCTGTCAGTCTCAATCGTCTGCGGGGAGAACCGTTATTTCGAACTAGCCCAACTTGACTCTGGAGCAGCCGGGAATCTTATTTCACAGTCCCTGGTAGTGAAATACCGCATCCCCACCAAACCTCTGGCTGTACCCTTGTCTGTTGCTGCCGTGGATGGGGGTCTCTTACCACGCCCCATCCAACTCATCACCGAATCCATTACTCTGCAGGTGGGAATGCTGCATTCTGAGAGTATCTCCTTTCATGTTCTGCCTGGACTCTCTCACGCCCTCTTGCTAGGTCTACCTTGGCTCCAGAGACATGCACCCGTGCTTGACTGGCAGACCGGAGAGGTCCTTCGCTGGGGACAGGACTGCCATAAGACCTGTCTGGTTCCCGTCCATCCCGTCCGTCCTTCTCCTACCCCAGCTAATCTACCTGGACTTCCGATTCCTTATTGGTCTTATGCTGATGTCTTTAATAAAAAGGAGGCAGAGACACTACCCCCTCATAGACCATACGACTGCCCTATCGACCTGTTACCCGGTACTACTCCTCCCCGTGGGCATATTTATCCATTATCCGCTGCTGAGACCCGGTCGATGTCCGAATATATTGAGGAGAATCTGGCCAGGGGATTCATCCGGAAATCTACCTCCCCGGCGGGAGCAGGCTTCTTTTTCGTCAAAAAGAAGGACGGCTCTCTCCGTCCCTGTATAGACTATAGAGGCCTTAACCAGATCACGGTGAAGAATAAGTACCCCTTCCGCTCATTCCGGAGTTATTTGATCGTCTGAGGGGGGCTAGAATCTTCACCAAACTGGACCTCCGTGGGGCGTACAACCTGGTTCGTATCCGTCAGGGGGATGAATCGAAGACGGCATTCAACACCCGGGACGGCCACTATGAATATCTGGTAATGCCTTTTGGTCTCTGTAATGCTCCTGCCGTCTTTCAAGAGTTGGTCAATGACATCTTCCGGGACCTTCTCTACTCCTGCGTAGTGGTGTACCTGGACGACATCTTGGTCTTCTCTCCGGATCTCCAGACTCACCGGAGGGACGTTCGTCAGGTCCTGCTCAGGCTCAGGCAGAATCACCTCTTCGCTAAATACGAGAAGTGCCTCTTTGAGCAGACCTCGCTTCCGTTTTTGGGCTACATTATTTCTCAGACCGGCCTACGAATGGATCCAGAGAAACTGTCTGCCATCGAGAAATGGCCTCGACCGGAGGGGTTGAAGGCCATTCAGCGGTTCCTGGGCTTCGCCAACTACTACCGCCTCTTCATACCACACTTCTCTTCCCGGACTGCCCCAATTTCCGCGCTCACCCGTAAGGGTACTAATCCCAAGAAGTGGCCGCCCGAAGCAGAGGAGGCCTTTCTTTCCTTAAAACAGGCCTTCTCTTCCGCCCCGGTGCTGCATCGCCCGGACGGCAACAAACAGTTCTTCCTGGAAGTTGACGCCTCCTCCTCTGGAGCCGGAGCGGTACTTACTCAAAAATCATCTTCCGGGAGGATGGTAACTTGCGGCTTCTTCTCTATACTCTTCTCCTCCTCAGAGCGCAATTATTCCATAGGAGACCGAGAGTTATTGGCCATCAAACTGGCATTGGAGGAGTGGCGTTACCTGCTCGAGGGGGCTCTTCACCCGGTAATAATTTACACTGACCACAAGAACTTGGCTTACCTCCAGCATGCCCAGAGACTTAACCCGCGCCAAGCCCGGTGGTCCTTGTTTTTTGCTCGCTTTGATTTTGTTCTTCATTTTCGCCCGGCTGACAAAAACGTCAAGGCGGACACCTTGTCTCGATCCTTTCTGGTGTCTGATCTCGAGGAAGATCCGAAACACATCATCGATCCCGCCAGAGTAATGCAGGTGGCTCCCGTGAGTCTAAATCGTCTCCCTCCCGGAAAGACGTTCGTATCAGTACCTGATCGGGAGAAGATCCTTCACTGTGGTCACTCGTCTAAACTGGCTGACCATGCCGGTCAGAAAAAGACCCTCCAGCTTATTACCCGGCACTACTGGTGGCCTACCCTGCACAAGGACGTAATAGACTTTGTTTCTGCCTGTGTGTCCTGCGCCCGCAACAAGGTTCCGAGACATCTGCCAGCCGGTCGCCTCCTTCCGCTTTCTGTACCTGCTGCCCCCTGGCAGCATATAGCAATGGACTTTATAACTGACTTCCCAGTCTCTGCCGGTTGTACGGTCATTTGGGTGGTCGCTGACCGCTTCTCCAAGATGGCTCATTTCGTTCCCCTGCCAGGCCTCCCGTCTGCACCCGAGCTAGCTAAAGACTTTATTCGTCACATATTTCGTCTTCATGGCCTGCCCCTCCACATCGTGTCGGATCGTGGGGTACAGTTCACCTCACGCTTCTGGAGAGCCACTTGTAAACTGCTAGACGTCACCCTGGACTTCTCTTCCGCTTACCACCCACAGTCCAATGGTCAAGTGGAGCGGATCAATCAGAACCTGACCAGTTACCTCCGGCACTTCGTTAATGCCCATCATTCAGACTGGGTGGATCTCCTACCATGGGCCGAGTTCTCTTATAACAATCACGAGAGCGAATCCTCCTCCAAATCCCCGTTTTTTGTAGTCTTCGGTCAGCATCCTCGGATTCCTTTTCCTGTCTCCACGTCTGTGGACAACCCGGCTGCGGAATCTCTCGTTAGCAAATTTTCCTCCATTTGGGAGAGTACCCGATCCGCACTCCTTCAGTCGTCCGAACGGATGAAAAGACACGCTGACAAAAAATGCCTGGATCCTCCACAATTTCGTCATGGAGATAAAGTCTGGCTCTCATCTAAATATGTCCGACTCAAGATACCTTCTTACAAGTTAGGGCCTCGGTTCATCGGTCCTCTGGAGGTCATCAGTCAGATCAACCCGGTGGCCTATAAATTGAAACTCCCGGCCAACTTACGGATCCCTAACTCCTTCCATGTATCTCTCCTCAAACCTGTGGTACTTAACTCTTTTTCCAAGTCTACAGGTACGCCTCCTGCTCCGGTTTCTGCTGAGGACGAGTTTGAGGTAGAGAACTTTCTTGCCACCAAAAGGGTAAGAGGAAAGACCTTTTTTCTAGTAGATTGGAAGGGGTTTGGTCCTGAGGAGAGAACGTGGGAGCCCCGGGAGAACATCCATTACCCCTCTCATCCTTGCTAAATTTCTGTCTGGCCTAAAAAAGGGGGGGCCTAAAGGGGGGGTACTGTAGCGTCGGCGTCCCTGCCCTCTGCTAGGCAGGGACGCTGTTCCCCTCACCTCTCTGCTCCGTGCCCGGCGTCCTCCTCCCGCTCTGCTGGCAGCGCGCGCTCCTTCCCGGCCACTGGGGCCGCGCGCGCCGTCCTAAGGAGTCCCCGGCCAATGGCCGGAGGACTTCACCATATATAAGGCACCTCCTCCAAAATGGAGGTGCCCGAGCAATGTTGTTGCACTGTTCACTACTCTGCTTCAGCCCTCAGGTCCCGTTGCCAGTTACCTGACAGATACCTGCCAGATTCCTGCCAGCTTGCTGTCTTATTCCTGCCTGATATTCTGCTACCTGCCTGCTAGCCTGAGGTCCGACGGTCTGTTTTGCAACTCCTGTCAGTCTGTCTAAGGACCAGCTTGCCCGCTCACCTGGGAGTGCACATCAGCTACCTGCCTGCTTGCCTGAGGTCCAACGGTCTGCCTTCCAACTCCTGTCAGTCTGTCTATGGACCAGCTTGCCCGCTCACCTGGGAGCGCACATCTGCTGCCCGTCTGCTAGCCTACCTGGAGGCTCTGCCGTCACGTGCTGTGACCACCCGCCTGTCCAGAGACTTCTGCCCGCTCACCTGGGAGCGCTCATCTGCCGCCTGTCTGTTGGTCTTCCTGGAGGCTCCGCCGTCACATGCTGTGACCACCCGTTTATCCAGAGACTCTCGCCTGCTCACCTGGGAGCTCACGTCTACCATCAGCCGCCACAGGTCGTACCAACCCTTTACCCAGAGACTGCCCCGGTCACTTGCCGTGACCATCTGCCCGTTCATCCAGAGAAAGCCCCGGTCACTCGCCGTGACCATCTGCCCGTTCATCCAGAGACTGCCCCGGTCACTTGCCGTGACCATCTGCCCGTTCATCCAGAGACTGCCCCGGTCACTTGCCGTGACCATCTGCCCGTTCATCCAGAGACTGCCCGAGTCACTTGCCGTGATCTCCTGCCCGTTCTTCCAGAGACTGTCCCGGTCACGTGCTGTGACTGCCTGCCTGGTCGCCACCCGCTCCCTTACAAGGACCGCCCCCTTGTTTAGTAGCTCAGAGGTTCCGCCTCCCAGACCCGTTACAAAATGTCAGTGAGCATTCCGATTTCAGTTCCAGAGCGATTCACCCAATGAGTCCTTGATATTTAGTCGTTTTCAGCCAATTTTCAGGATTTTTGAAAATTTCACTTTTTTGTGAAAATATCCACTAAATGAGGGAATAATATGTGTGAGGGTACCCCAGGAGAGTTCCAAATGTGTGTGGGTAGAATATATATCCCAAGCGGGTAAAATTGAAAAAAGTTGAAAAATTTTTTTTTTTGGACTTAGTCATTTTTCCGACGTTTATCAGACTTTCAGATAGGGGAAATGTCAGTGAGCATTCCGATTTCAGTTCCAGAGCGATTCGCCCAATGAGTACTTGATATTTAGTCGTTTTCAGCCAATATTTTGGATTTTTGAAAATTTCAATTTTTTGAGAAAATATCCTCTAAATGAGGGAATAATATGTGTGAGGGTACCCCAGGAGAGTTCCAAATGTGTGTGGGTAGAATATATATCCCACGGGGGTAAAATTGAAAAAAGTTGAAATAATTTTTTTTTTGAACTTAGTCATTTTTCCGGCGTTTATCAGACTTTCAGATAGGGCAAATGTCAGTGAGCGTTCCAATTTCAGTTCCAGAGCGATTCGCCCAATGAGTCCTAGATATTTAGTCATTTTCAGACAATATTTTAGATTTTTGAAAATTTCACTTTTTTTGTGAAAATATCCACTAAATGAGGGAATAATATGTGTGAGGGTACCCCAGGAGAGTTCCAAATGTGTGTGGGTAGAATATATATCCCACGGTGGTAAAATTGAAAAAAGTTGAAAAATTATTTTTTTGGACTTAGTCATTTTTCCGATGTTTATCAGACTTTCAGATAGGGGAAATGTCAGTGAGCATTCCGATTTCAGTTCCAGAGCGATTCACCCAATGAGTCCTTGATATTTAGTCGTTTTCAGCCAATTTTCAGGATTTTTGAAAATTTCACTTTTTTGTGAAAATATCCACTAAATGAGGGAATAATATGTGTGAGGGTACCCCAGGAGAGTTCCAAATGTGTGTGGGTAGAATATATATCCCAAGCGGGTAAAATTGAAAAAAGTTGAAAATTTTTTTTTTGGACTTACTCATTTTTCCGATGTTTATCAGACTTTCAGATAGTGAAAATGTCAGTGAGCATTCCGATTTCAGTTCCAGAGCGATTCACCAATGAGTCCTTGATATTTAGTCGTTTTCAGCCAATTTTCAGGATTTTCGAAAATTTCACTTTTTTGTGAAAATATCCACAAAATGAGGGAATAATATGTGTGAGGGTACCCCAGGAGAGTTCAAAATGTGTGTGGGTAGAATATATATCCCACGGTGGTAAAATTGAAAAAAGTTTAAAATTTTTTTTTTTTGACGTAGTTATTTTTCCGACGTTTATCAGACTTTCAGATAGGGGAAATGTCAGTGAGCATTCCGATTTCAGTTCCAGAGCGATTCACCCAATGAGTCCTTGATATTTAGTCGTTTTCAGCCAATATTTTGGATTTTTGAAAATTTCACTTTTTTTGTGAAAATATCCACTAAATGAGGGAATAATATGTGTGAGGGTACCCCAGGAGAGTTCCAAATGTGTGTGGGTAGAATATACATCCCATGGTGGTAAAATTGAAAAAAGTTGAAAAAAATTTTTTTTTGGACTTAGTCATTTTTCTGACGTTTATCAGACTTTCAGATAGGGGAAGTGTCAGTGAGCAATCCGATTTCAGTTCCAGAGCGATTCGCCCAATGAGTCCTTGATATTTAGTCATTTTCAGCCAATTTTCTGGATTTTTGAAAATTTCACTTTTTTGTGAAAATATCCACTAAATGAGGGAATAATATGTGTGAGGGTACCCCAGGAGAGTTCCAAATGTGTGTGGGTAGAATATATATCCCACGGGAGTAAAACTGAAAAAAGTTGAAAATTTTTTTTTTTGGACTTAGTCATTTTTCCGGCGTTTTTCAGACTTTCATATAGGGCAAATGTCAGTGAGCGTTCCAATTTCAGTTCCAGAGCGATTCGCACAATGAGTCCTAGATATTTAGTCGTTTTTAGACAATATTTTGGATTTTTGAAAATTTCACTTTTTTTGTGAAAATATCCACTAAATGAGGGAATAATATGTGTGAGGGTACCCCAGGAGAGTTCCAAATGTGTGTGGGTAGAATATATATCCCAAGCGGGTAAAATTGAAAAAAGTTGAAAAATTTTTTTTTTTTCGACTTAGTCATTTTTCCGACGTTTATCAGACTTTCAGATAGGGGAAATGTCAGTGAGCATTCCGATTTCAGTTCCAGAGCGATTCGCCCAATGAGTCCTTGGTATTTAGTCGTTTTCAGCCAATTTTCTGGATTTTTGAAAATTTCACTTTTTTTGTGAAAATATCCACTAAATGAGGGAATAATATGTGTGAGGGTACCCCAGGAGAGTTCCAAATGTGTGTGGGTAGAATATATATCCCACGGGGGTAAAATTGAAAAAAGTTGAAAAATTTTTTTTTTTTGGACTGTCATTTTTCCGACGTTTATCAGACTTTCAGATAGTGCAAATGTCAGTGAGCTTTCCGATTTCAGTTCCAGAGCGATTCGCCCAATGAGTACTTGATATTTAGTCGTTTTCAGCCAATATTTTGGATTTTTGAAAATTTCACTTTTTTGTGAAAATATCCACTAAATGAGGGAATAATATGTGTGAGGGTACCCCAGGAGAGTTCCAAATGTGTGTGGGTATAATATATGTGCCACGGGGGTAAAATTTAAAAAAGTTGAAAATTTTTTTTTTTTGAACTTAGTCATTTTTCTGGCATTTATCAGACTTTCAGATAGGGCAAATGTCAGTGAGCATTCCGAATTCAGTTCCAGAGCGATTCGCCCAATGAGTCCTAGATATTTAGTCATTTTCAGACAATATTTTGGATTTTTGAAAATTTCACTTTTTTGTGAAAATATCCACTAAATGAGGGAATAATATGTGTGAGGGTACCCCAGGAGAGTTCCAAATGTGTGTGGGTAGAATTTATATCCCACGCGGGTAAAATTGAAAATAGTTGAAAAATTTTTTTTTTTTTGGACTTAGTCATTTTTCCGATGTTTATCAGACTTTCAGATAGGGGAAATGTCAGTGAGAATTCCGATTTCAGTTCCAGAGCGATTCGCCCGATGAGTCCTTGATATTTAGTCGTTTTTAGCCAATTTTCAGGATTTTTGAAAATTTCACTTTTTTGTGAAAATATCCACTAAATGAGGGAATAATATGTGTGAGGGTACCCCAGGAGAGTTCCAAATGTGTGTGGGTAGAATATATATCCCAAGCGGGTAAAATTGAAAAAAGTTGAAAAAATTTTTTTTTGAACTTAGTCATTTTTCCGGCGTTTTTCAGACTTTCATATAAGGGCAAATGTCAGTGAGTGTTCCAATTTCAGTTCCAGAGCGATTCGCCCAATGAGTCCTAGATATTTAGTCGTTTTTAGACAATATTTTGGATTTTTGAAAATTTCACTTTTTTTGTGAAAATATCCACTAAATGAGGGAATAATATGTGTGAGGGTACCCCAGGAGAGTTCCAAATGTGTGTGGGTAGAATATATATCCCAAGAGGGTAAAATTGAAAAAAGTTGAAAATTTTTTTTTTTTCGACTTAGTCATTTTTCCGACGTTTATCAGACTTTCAGATAGGGGAAATGTCAGTGAGCATTCCGATTTCAGTTCCAGAGCGATTCGCCCAATGAGTCCTTGGTATTTAGTCGTTTTCAGCCAATTTTCTGGATTTTTGAAAATTTCACTTTTTTTGTGAAAATATCCACTAAATGAGGGAATAATATGTGTGAGGGTACCCCAGGAGAGTTCCAAATGTGTGTGGGTAGAATATATATCCCACGGGGGTAAAATTGAAAAAAGTTGAAAAATTTTTTTTTTTGACGTAGTCATTTTTCCGATGTTTATCAGACTTTCAGATAGGGGAAATGTCAGTGAGCATTCCGATTTCAGTTCCAGAGCGATTCGCCCAATGAGTATTTGACATTTAGTCGTTTTCAGCCAATATTTTGGATTTTTGAAAATTTCACTTTTTTGAGAAAATATCCACTAAATGAGGGAATAATATGTGTGAGGGTACCCCAGGAGAGTTCCAAATGTGTGTGGGTAGAATATATATCCCACGGTGGTAAAATTGAAAAAAGTTGAAAAAAATTTTTTTTTTGACGTATTCATTTTTCCGACGTTTATCAGACTTTCAGATAGGGGAAATGTCAGTGAGCATTCAGATTTCAGTTCCAGAGCGATTCACCCAATGAGTCCTTGATATTTAGTCGTTTTCAGCCAATATTTTGGATTTTTGAAAATTTCACTTTTTTGTGAAAATATCCACTAAATGAGGGAATAATATGTGTGAGGGTACCCCAGGAGAGTTCCAAATGTGTGTGGGTAGAATATATATCCCACGGGAGTAAAACTGAAAAAGGTTGAAAAATTTTTTTTTTTTACGTAGTCATTTTTCCGACGTTTATCAGACTTTCAGATAGGGGAAATGTCAGTGAGCATTCCGATTTCAGTTCCAGAGCGATTCACCCAATGAGTCCTTGATATTTAGTCATTTTCAGCCAATTTTCAGGATTTTTGAAAATTTCACTTTTTTGTGAAAATATCCACTAAATGAGGGAATAATATGTGTGAGGGTACCCCAGGAGAGTTCCAAATGTGTGTGGGTAGAATATACAGTGCCTACAAGTAGTATTCAACCCCCTGCAGATTTAGCTGGTTGACTCATGCGGAATTAACTTGGCATTGTGACATTTGTACTGTAGATCAGCCTGGAAGTGGGAAATGCACTGCAGCAACTTTTGTTTTTGTTTTTGTTTTGTTTTTTTTTTTAAAACGTTAAAAGTTAATTCAGAGTGTCATTTATTATTCAACCCCTCAAACCACAAGAATTCTGTTTGGTCCCCCTAAAGTATTAAGAAGTAGTTCAGGCACCAAGAATAATGAGCTTCACATGTGTGGATTAAAGATCTCTTTTGCCAGCCTTTTCTGACTATTTAAGACCCTCCCCAAACTTGTGAACAGCACTCAGACATGGTCAACATGGGAAAGACAAAAGAGCATTCCAAGGCCATCAGAGACAAGATCGTGGAGGGTCACAAGGCTGGCAAGGGGTACAAAACCCTTTCCAAGGAGTTGGGCCTACCTGTCTCCACTGTTGGGAGCATCATCCGTAAGTGGAAGGCTTATGGAACTACTGTTAGCCTGCCACGGCCTGGACAGCCTTTGAAAGTGTCCTCCCGTGCCGAGGCCAGGCTTGTCCGAAGAGTCAAGGCTAACCCAAGGACAAGAAGGAAGGAGCTCCGGGAAGATCTAATGGCAGTGGGGACATTGGTTTCAGTCAATACCATAAGTAACGTACTCCACCGCAATGGTCTCCGTTCCAGACGAGCCCGTAAGGTACCTTTACTTTCAAAGCGTCATGTCAAGGCTCGTCTACAGTTTGCTCATGATCACTTGGAGGACTCTGAGACAGACTGGTTCAAGGTTCTATGGTCTGATGAGACCAAGATCGAGATCTTTGGTGCCAACAACACGTGACGTTTGGAGACTGGATGGCACTGCATACGACCCCAAGAATACCATCCCTACAGTCAAGCATGGTGGTGGCAGCATCATGCTGTGGGGCTGTTTCTCTGCCAAGGGGCCTGGCCATCTGGTCCGCATCCATGGGAAGATGGATAGCACGGCCTACCTGAAGATTTTGGCCAAGAACCTCCGCTCCTCCATCAAGGATCTTAAGATGGGTCGTAATTTCATCTTCCAACAAGACAACGACCCAAAGCACACAGCCAAGAAAACCAAGGCCTGGTTCAAGAGGGAAAAAGTCAAGGTGTTGGAGTGGCCTAGTCAGTCTCCTGACCTTAACCCAATTGAAAACTTGTGGAAGGAGCTCAAGAATAAAGTCCACATGAGACACCCAAAGAACCTAGATAACTTGGAGAAGATCTGCATGGAGGAGTGGGCCAAGATAACTCCACAGACCTGTGCCGGCCTGATCAGGTCTTATAAAAGACGATTATTAGCTGTAATTGCAAACAAGGGTTATTCCACAAAATATTAAACATAGGGGTTGAATAATAATTGACCCACACTTTTATGTTTAAAATTTAATAAAATTCAACTGAGCAACATAACTTTTTGGTTTGTAAGATTTATGCTTCTGTTCATAAATCCTACTCTCGTTTGCAGTTTGAAGGCTCTAACTTATTTACATCTTATCAAACCAGCTAAATCTGCAGGGGGTTGAATACTACTTGTAGGCACTGTATATCCCACGGGGGTAAAATTGAAAAAAGTTGAAAAATTTTTTTTTTTTGGACTGTCATTTTTCCGACGTTTATCAGACTTTCAGATAGTGCAAATGTCAGTGAGCTTTCCGATTTCAGTTCCAGAGCGATTCGCCCAATGAGTCCTTGATATTTCGTCGTTTTCAGCCAATATTTTGGATTTTTGAAAATTTCACTTTTTTGTGAAAATATCCACTAAATGAGGGAATAATATGTGTGAGGGTACCCCAGGAGAGTTCCAAATGTGTATGGGTAGAATATATATCCCACGGGAGTAAAACTGAAAAAGGTTGAAAAATTTTTTTTTTTTACGTAGTCATTTTTCCGACGTTTATCAGACTTTCAGATAGGGGAAATGTCAGTGAGCATTCCGATTTCAGTTCCAGAGCGATTCACCCAATGAGTCCTTGATATTTTGTCATCTTCAGCCAATATTTAGGATTTTTGAAAATGTCACTTTTTTGTGAAAATATCCACTAAATGAGGGAATAATATGTGTGAGGGTACCCCAGGAGAGTTCCAAATGTGTGTGGGTAGAATATATATGCCACGGGGGTAAAATTTAAAAAAGTTGAAAAATTTTTTTTTTGAACTTAGTCATTTTTCTGGCATTTATCAGACTTTCAGATAGGGCAAATGTCAGTGAGCATTCCGAATTCAGTTCCAGAGCGATTCGCCCAATGAGTCCTAGATATTTAGTCATTTTCAGACAATATTTTGGATTTTTGAAAATTTCACTTTTTTGTGAAAATATCCACTAAATGAGGGAATATTATGTGTGAGGGTACCCCAGGAGAGTTCTAAATGTGTGTGGGTAGAATATATATCCCACGGGAGTAAAACTGAAAAAAGTTGAAAAAATTTTTTTTTTTGACGTAGTCATTTTTCCGATGTTTATCAGACTTTCAGATAGGGGAAATGTCACTGAGAATTCCGATTTCAGTTCCAGAGCGATTCGCCCGATGAGTCCTTGATATTTATTCGTTTTCAGCCAATTTTCTGGATTTTTGAAAAAGTTACTTTTTTGTCTAAATATCCACTAAATGAGGGAATGATATGTGTGAGGGTACTCCAGGAGAGTTCCAAATGTGTGTGGGTAGAATATATATCCCACGGAAGTAAAACTGAAAAAAGTTGAAAAATTTTTTTTTTGGACTTAGTCATTTTTCCGACGTTTATCAGACTTTCAGATAGGGGAAATGTCAGTGAGCTTTCCGATTTCAGTACCAGAGCGATTCACCCAATGAGTCCTTGATATTTAATCGTTTTCAGCCAATTTTCTGGATTTTTGAAAATTTCACTTTTTTGTGAGAATATCCACTAAATGAGGGAATAATATGTGTGAGGGTACCCCAGGAGAGTTCCAAATGTGTGTGGGTAGAATATATATCCCATGGGGGTAAAATTGAAAAAAGTTGAAAAATTTTTTTTTTTTGGACTGTCATTTTTCCGACGTTTATCAGACTTTCAGATAGTGCAAATGTCAGTGAGTTTTCCGATTTCAGTTCCAGAGCGATTCGCCCAATGAGTCCTTGATATTTAGTCGTTTTCAGCCAATATTTTGGATTTTTGAAAATTTCACTTTTTTGTGAAAATATCCACTAAATGAGGGAATAATATGTGTGAGGGTACCCCAGGAGAGTTCCAAATGTTTGTGGGTAGAATATATATCCCACGGGAGTAAAACTGAAAAAAGTTGAAAAATTTTTTTTTTTTACGTAGTCATTTTTCCGACGTTTATCAGACTTTCAGATAGGGGAAATGTCAGTGAGCATTCCGATTTCAGTTCCAGAGCGATTCGCCCAATGAGTACTTGATATTTAGTCGTTTTCAGCCAATATTTTGGATTTTTGAAAATTTCACTTTTTTGAGAAAATATATACTAAATGAGGGAATAGTATGTGTGAGGGTACCCCAGGAGAGTTCCAAATGTGTGTGGGTAGAATATATATCCCACGGGGGTAAAATTTAAAAAAGTTGAAAAATTTTTTTTTTTGAACTTAGTCATTTTTCTGGCATTTATCAGACTTTCAGATAGGGCAAATGTCAGTGAGCGTTCCGAATTCAGTTCCAGAGCGATTCGCCCAATGAGTCCTAGATATTTAGTCATTTTCAGACAATATTTTGGATTTTTGAAAATTTCACTTTTTTGTGAAAATATCCACTAAATGAGGGAATAATATGTGTGAGGGTACCCCAGGAGAGTTCCAAATGTGTGTGGGTAGAATTTATATCCCACGGGGGTAAAATTGAAAATAGTTGAAAATTTATTTTTTTTTGGACTTAGTCATTTTTCCGACGTTTATCAGACTTTCAGATAGGGGAAATGTCAGTGAGAATTCCGATTTCAGTTCCAGAGCGATTCACCCAATGAGTCCTTGATATTTAGTCGTTTTCAGCCAATTTTCAGGATTTTTGAAAATTTCACTTTTTTGTGAAAATATCCACTAAATGAGGGAATAATAGGTGTGAGGGTTCCCCAGGAGAGTTCGAAATGTGTGTGGGTAGAATATATATCCCAAGCGGGTAAAACTGAAAAAAGTTGAAAATTTTTTTTTTTTTGACGTAGTCATTTTTCCGACGTTTATCAGACTTTCAGATAGGAGAAATGTCAGTGAGCATTCCGATTTCAGTTCCAGAGCGATTCACCCGATGAGTCCTTGATATTTATTCATTTTCAGCCAATTTTCTGGATTTTTGAAAAAGTTACTTTTTTGTGAAAATATCCACTAAATGAGGGAATAATATGTGTGAGGGTACCCCAGGAGAGTTCCTAATGTGTGTGGGTAGAATATATATCCCACGGGAGTAAAACTGAAAAAAGTTGAAAAATTTTTTTTTTGGACTTAGTCATTTTTCCGACGTTTATCAGACTTTCAGATAGGGGAAATGTCAGTGAGCATTCCGATTTCAGTACCAGAGCGATTCACCCAATGAGTCCTTGATATTTAATCGTTTTCAGCCAATTTTCTGGATTTTTGAAAATTTCACTTTTTTGTGAGAATATCCACTAAATGAGGGAATAATATGTGTGAGGGTACCCCAGGAGAGTTCCAAATGTGTGTGGGTAGAATATATATCCCACGGGGGTAAAATTGAAAAAAGTTGAAAAATTTTTTTTTTTTGGACTGTCATTTTTCCGACGTTTATCAGACTTTCAGATAGTGCAAATGTCAGTGAGCTTTCCGATTTCAGTTTCGGAGCGATTCGCCCAATGAGTCCTTCATATTTAGTCGTTTTCAGCCAATATTTTGGATTTTTGAAAATTTCACTTTTTTGTGAAAATATCCACTAAGTGAGGGAATAATATGTGTGAGGGTACCCCAGGAGAGTTCCAAATGTGTGTGGGTAGAATATATATCCCACGGAAGTAAAACTGAAAAAAGATGAAAAATTTTTTTTTTGGACTTAGTCATTTTTCCGACGTTTATCAGACTTTCAGATAGGGGAAATGTCAGTGAGAATACAGATTTCAGTTCCAGAGCGATTCGCCCAATAAGTCCTTGATATGTATTCGTTTTCAGCCAATTTTCTGGATTTTTGAAAATGTTACTTTTTTGTGAAAATATCCACTAAATGAGGGAATAATATGTGTGAGGGTAGTCCAGGAGAGTTCCAAATGTGTGTGGGTAGAATATATATCCCACGGAAGTAAAACTGAAAAAAGTTGAAAAATTTTTCTTTTGGACTTAGTCATTTTTCCGACGTTTATCAGACTTTCAGATAGGGAAAATGTCAGTGAGCATTCCGATTTCAGTTCCAGAGCGATTCATCCAATGAGTCCTTGATATTTAGTCGTTTTCAGCCAATTTTCAGGATTTTTGAAAATTTCACTTTTTTGTGAAAATATCCACTAAATGAGGGAATAATATGTGTGAGGTTACCCCAGGAGAGTTCGAAATGTGTGTGGGTAGAATATATATCCCAAGCGGATAAAATTGAAAAAAGTTGAAAAGTTTTTTTTTTTTGGACTTAGTCATTTTTCCGACGTTTATCAGACTTTCAGATAGGGCAAATGTCATTGAGCATTCCGATTTCAGTTCCAGAGCGATTCGCCCAATGAGTCCTAGATATTTAGTCATTTTCAGACAATATTTTGGATTTTTGAAAATTTCACTTTTTTTGTGAAAATATCCACTAAATGAGGGAATAATATGTGTGAGGGTACCACAGGAGAGTTCCAAATGTTTGTGGGTAGAATGCATATCCCACGGGAGTAAAACTGAAAAAAGTTGAAAAATTTTTTTTTTTGACGCAGTCATTTTTCCGACGTTTATCACACTTTCAGATAGGGGAAATGTCAGTGAGAATTCCGATTTCAGTTCCAGAGCCATTCACCCAATGAGTCCTTGATATTTAGTCATTTTCAGCCAATTTTCAGGATTTTTGAAAATTTCACTTTTTTGTGAAAATATCCACTAAATGAGGGAATAATATGTGTGAGGGTACCCCAGGAGAGTTCCAAATGTGTGTGGGTAGAATATATATCCCAAGCGGGTAAAATTGAAAAAAGTTGAAACATTTTTTTTTTGGGGGCTTAGTCATTTTTCCGACGTTTATCAGACTTTCAGATAGGGGAAATGTCAGTGAGCCTTCCGATTTCAGTTCCAGAGCGATTCGCCCAATGAGTCCTTGATATTTAGTCGTTTTTAGCCAATTTTCTGGATTTTTTAAAATTTCACTTTTTTGAGAAAATATCCACTAAATGAGGGAATAATATGTGTGAGGGTACCCCAGGAGAGTTCCAAATGTGTGTGGGTAGAATATATATCCCACGGGGGTAAAATTGAAAAAAGTTGAAAAAAAATTTTTTTTTGAACTTAGTCATTTTTCCGGCATTTATCAGACTTTCAGATAGGGCAAATGTCAGTGAGCGTTCCGATTTCAGTTCCAGAGCGATTCGCCCAATGAGTCCTAGATATTTAGTCATTTTCAGACAATATTTTGGATTTTTGAAAATTTCACTTTTTTTGTGAAAATATCCACTAAATGAGGGAATAATATGTGTGAGGGTACCACAGGAGAGTTCTAAATGTTTGTGGGTAGAATATATATCCCACGGGAGTAAAACTGAAAAAAGTTGAAAATTTTTTTTTTTTTACGTAGTCATTTTTCCGACGTTTATCAGACTTTCAGATAGGGGAAATGTCAGTGAGCATTCCGATTTCAGTTCCAGAGCCATTCACCCAATGAGTCCTTGATATTTAGTCATTTTCAGCCAATTTTCAGGATTTTTGAAAATTTCACTTTTTTTGTGAAAATATCCACTAAATGAGGGAATAATATGTGTGAGGGTACCCCAGGAGAGTTCCAAATGTGTGTGGGTAGAATATATATCCCACGGGAGTAAAACTGAAAAAAGTTAAAAAAATTTTTTTTGGACTTAGTCATTTTTCCGATGTTTATCAGACTTTCAGATAGGGAAAATGTCAGTGAGCATTCCGATTTCAGTTCCAGAGTGATTCACCCAATGAGTCCTTGATATTTAGTCGTTTTCAGCCAATTTTCTTGATTTTTGAAAATGTAACTTTTTTGTGAAAATATCCATTAAATGAGGGAATAATATGTTTGAGGGTACCCCAGGAGAGTTCCAAATGTGTGTGGGTAGAATATATATCCGAAGCGGGTAAAATTGAAAAAAGTTGAAACATTTTTTTTTTTGGGGCTTAGTCATTTTTCCGACGTTTTTCAGACTTTCAGATAGGGGAAATGTCAGTGAGTCTTCCGATTTCAGTTCCAGAGCGATTCGCCCAATGAGTCCTTGATATTTAGTCGTTTTTAGCCAATTTTCTGGATTTTTGAAAATTTCACTTTTTTGAGAAAATATCCACTAAATGAGGGAATAATATGTGTGAGGGTACCCCAGGAGATTTCCAAATGTGTGTGGGTAGAATATATTTCCCACGGGAGTAAAACTGAAAAAAGTTGAAAATTTTTTTTTTTTGACGTAGTCATTTTTCCGACGTTTATCAGACTTACAGATAGGGGAAATGTCAGTGAGCATTCCGATTTCAGTTCCAGAGCGATTCACCCAATGAGTCCTTGATATTTAGTCGTTTTCAGCCAATTTTCAGGATTTTTGAAAATTTCACTTTTTTGTGAGAATATCCACTAAATGAGGGAATAATATGTGTGAGGGTACCCCAGGGGAGTTCCTAATGTGTGTGGGTAGAATATATATCCCACGGAAGTAAAACTGAAAAAAGATGAAAATTTTTTTTTTTGGACTTAGTCATTTTTCTGACGTTTATCAGACTTTCAGATAGGAGAAATGTCAGTGAGAATTCCGATTTCAGTTCCAGAGCGATTCGCCCGATGAGTCCTTGATATTTATTCATTTTCAGCCAATTTCCTGGATTTTTGAAAAAGTTACTTTTTTGTGAAAATATCCACTAAATGAGGGAATAATATGTGTGAGGGTACCCCAGGAGAGTTCCTAATGTGTGTGGGTAGAATATATATCCCACGGGAGTAAAACTGAAAAAAGTTGAAAAATTTTTTTTTTGGACTTAGTCATTTTTCCGACGTTTATCAGAATTTCAGATAGGTGAAATGTCAGTGAGCATTCTGATTTCAGTACCAGAGCGATTCACCCAATGAGTCCTTGATATTTAATCGTTTTCAGCCAATTTTCTGGATTTTTGAAAATTTCACTTTTTTGTGAGAATATCCACTAAATGAGGGAATAATATGTGTGAGGGTACCCCAGGAGAGTTCCAAATGTGTGTGGGTAGAATATATATCCCACGGGAGTAAAACTGAAAAAAGTTGAAAATTTTTTTTTTTTGGACGTAGTCATTTTTCCGACGTTTATCAGACTTTCAGATAGGGGAAATGTCAGTGAGCATTCCGATTTCAGTTCCAGAGCGATTCGCCCAATGAGTCCTTGATATTTAGTCGTTTTCAGCCAATATTTAGGATTTTTGAAAATTTCACTTTTTTTGTGAAAATATCCACTAAATGAGGGAATAATATGTGTGAGGGTACCACAGGAGAGTTCCAAATGTGTGTGGGTAGAATATATATCCCACGGGAGTAAAACTGAAAAAAGTTGAAAATGTTTTTTTTTTGACGTAGTCATTTTTCCGACGTTTATCAGACTTTCAGATAGGGGAAATGTCAGTGAGCATTCCGATTTCAGTTCCAGAGCGATTCACCCAATGAGTCCTTGATATTTAGTCGTTTTCAGCCAATTTTCTTGATTTTTGAAAATGTAACTTTTTTGTGAAAATATCCACTAAATGAGGGAATAATATGTGTGAGGGTACCCCAGGAGAGTTCCAAATGTGTGTGGGTAGAATATATATCCCAAGCGGGTAAAATTGAAAAAAGTTGAAACATTTTTTTTTTTGGGGCTTAGTCATTTTTCCGACGTTTATCAGACTTTCAGATAGGGGAAATGTCAGTGAGCCTTCCGATTTCAGTTCCAGAGCGATTCGCCCAATGAGTCCTTGATATTTAGTCGTTTTTAGCCAATTTTCTGGATTTTTGAAAATTTCACTTTTTTGAGAAAATATCCACTAAATGAGGGAATAATATGTGTGAGGGTACCCCAGGAGAGTTCCAAATGTGTGTGGGTAGAATATATATCCCACGGGGGTAAAATTGAAAAAAGTTGAAAAAAATTTTTTTTTTGAACTTAGTCATTTTTCCGGCATTTATCAGACTTTCAGATAGGCAAATGTCAGTGAGCGTTCCGATTTCAGTTCCAGAGCGATTCGCCCAATGAGTCTTAGATATTTAGTTATTTTCAGACAATATTTTGGATTTTTGAAAATTTCACTTTTTTTGTGAAAATATCCACTAAATGAGGGAATAATATGTGTGAGGGTACCACAGGAGAGTTCTAAATGTTTGTGGGTAGAATATATATCCCACGGGAGTAAAACTGAAAAAAGTTGAAATTTTTTTTTTTTTGACGTAGTCATTTTTCCGACGTTTATCAGACTTTCAGATAGGGGAAATGTCAGTGAGCATTCCGATTTCAGTTCCAGAGCCATTCACCCAATGAGTCCTTGATATTTAGTCATTTTCAGCCAATTTTCAGGATTTTTGAAAATTTCACTTTTTTGTGAAAATATCCACTAAATGAGGGAATAATATGTGTGAGGGTACCCCAGGAGAGTTCCAAATGTGTGTGGGTAGAATATATATCCCACGGGAGTAAAACTGAAAAAAGTTAAAAATTTTTTTTTTGGACTTAGTCATTTTTCCGATGTTTATCAGACTTTCAGATAGGGAAAATGTCAGTGAGCATTCCGATTTCAGTTCCAGAGTGATTCACCCAATGAGTCCTTGATATTTAGTCGTTTTCAGCCAATTTTCTTAATTTTTGAAAATGTAACTTTTTTGTGAAAATATCCATTAAATGAGGGAATAATATGTTTGAGGGTACCCCAGGAGAGTTCCAAATGTGTGTGGGTAGAATTTATATCCCACGGGGGTAAAATTGAAAAAAGTTGAAAAAAAATTTTTTTTTGAACTTAGTCATTTTTCCGGCATTTATCAGACTTTCAGATAGGCAAATGTCAGTGAGCATTCCGATTTCAGTTCCAGAGCGATTCGCCCAATGAGTCCTAGATGTTTAGTCATTTTCAGACAATATTTTGGATTTTTGAAAATTTCACTTTTTTTGTGAAAATATCCCCTAAATGAGGGAATAATATGTGTGAGGGTACCACAGGAGAGTTCCAAATGTGTGTGGGTAGAATATATTTCCCACGGGAGTAAAACTGAAAAAAGGTGAAAATTTTTTTTTTTTGACGTAGTCATTTTTCCGACGTTTATCAGACTTACAGATAGGGGAAATGTCAGTGAGCATTCCGATTTCAGTTCCAGAGCGATTCACCCAATGAGTCCTTGATATTTAGTCGTTTTCAGCCAATTTTCAGGATTTTTGAAAATTTCACTTTTTTGTGAGAATATCCACTAAATGAGGGAATAATATGTGTGAGGGTACCCCAGGGGAGTTCCTAATGTGTGTGGGTAGAATATATATCCCACGGAAGTAAAACTGAAAAAAGATGAAAATTTTTTTTTTTGGACTTAGTCATTTTTCTGACGTTTATCAGACTTTCAGATAGGAGAAATGTCAGTGAGAATTCCGATTTCAGTTCCAGAGCGATTCGCCCGATGAGTCCTTGATATTTATTCATTTTCAGCCAATTTTCTGGATTTTTGAAAAAGTTACTTTTTTGTGAAAATATCCACTAAATGAGGGAATAATATGTGTGAGGGTACCCCAGGAGAGTTCCTAATGTGTGTGGGTAGAATATATATCCCACGGGAGTAAAACTGAAAAAAGTTGAAAAATTTTTTTTTTGGACTTAGTCATTTTTCCGACGTTTATCAGAATTTCAGATAGGTGAAATGTCAGTGAGCATTCCGATTTCAGTACCAGAGCGATTCACCCAATGAGTCCTTGATATTTAATCGTTTTCAGCCAATTTTCTGGATTTTTGAAAATTTCACTTTTTTGTGAGAATATCCACTAAATGAGGGAATAATATGTGTGAGGGTACCCCAGGAGAGTTCCAAATGTGTGTGGGTAGAATATATATCCCACGGGAGTAAAACTGAAAAAAGTTGAAAATTTTTTTTTTTTGGACGTAGTCATTTTTCCGACGTTTATCAGACTTTCAGATAGGGGAAATGTCAGTGAGCATTCCGATTTCAGTTCCAGAGCGATTCGCCCAATGAGTCCTTGATATTTAGTCGTTTTCAGCCAATATTTAGGATTTTTGAAAATTTCACTTTTTTGTGAAAATATCCACTAAATGAGGGAATAATATGTGTGAGGGTACCCCAGGAGAGTTCCAAATGTGTGTGGGTAGAATATAAATCCCACGGGAGTAAAACTGAAAAAAGTTGAAAAATTTTTTTTTTTGACGTAGTCATTTTTCAGGCGTTTATCAGACTTTCAGATAGGGGAAATGTCAGTGAGCATTCCGATTTCAGTTCCAGAGCGATTCGCCCAATGAGTCCTTGATATTTAGTCGTTTTCAGCCAATATTTTGGATTTTTGAAAATTTCACTTTTTTGTGAAAATATCCACTAAATGAGGGAATAATATGTGTGAGGGTTCCCCAGGAGAGTTCCAAATGTGTGTGGGTAGAATATATATCCCACGGGAGTAAAACTGAAAAAAGTTGAAAAATTTTTTGTTTGGATTTAGTCATTTTTCCGACGTTTATCAGACTTTCAGATAGGGGAAATGTCAGTGAGCATTCCGATTTCAGTTCCAGAGCGATTCACCCAATGAGTCCTTGATATTTAGTCGTTTTCAGCCAATATTTAGGATTTTTGAAAATTTCACTTTTTTTGTGAAAATATCCACTAAATGAGGGAATAATATGTGTGAGGGTACCACAGGAGAATTCCAAATGTGTGTGGGTAGAATATATATCCCACGGGAGTAAAACTGAAAAAAGTTGAAAATTTTTTTTTTTTGACGTAGTCATTTTTCCGACGTTTATCAGACTTTCAGATAGGGGAAATGTCAGTGAGCATTCCGATTTCAGTTCCAGAGCGATTCACCCAATGAGTCCTTGATATTTAGTCGTTTTCAGCCAATTTTCTTGATTTTTGAAAATGTAACTTTTTTGTGAAAATATCCACTAAATGAGGGAATAATATGTGTGAGGGTACCCCAGGAGAGTTCCAAATGTGTGTGGGTAGAATATATATCCCAAGCGGGTAAAATTGAAAAAAGTTGAAACATTTTTTTTTTTGGGGCTTAGTCATTTTTCCGACGTTTATCAGACTTTCAGATAGGGGAAATGTCAGTGAGCCTTCCGATTTCAGTTCCAGAGCGATTCGCCCAATGAGTCCTTGATATTTAGTCGTTTTTAGCCAATTTTCTGGATTTTTTAAAATTTCACTTTTTTGAGAAAATATCCACTAAATGAGGGAATAATATGTGTGAGGGTACCCCAGGAGAGTTCCAAATGTGTGTGGGTAGAATATATATCCCACGGGGGTAAAATTGAAAAAAGTTGAAAAAAATTTTTTTTTTGAACTTAGTCATTTTTCCGGCATTTATCAGACTTTCAGATAGGCAAATGTCAGTGGGCGTTCCGATTTCAGTTCCAGAGCGATTCGCCCAATGAGTCCTAGATATTTAGTCATTTTCAGACAATATTTTGGATTTTTGAAAATTTCACTTTTTTTGTGAAAATATCCACTAAATGAGGGAATAATATGTGTGAGGGTACCACAGGAGAGTTCTAAATGTTTGTGGGTAGAATATATATACCACGGGAGTAAAACTGAAAAAAGTTGAAAATTTTTTTTTTTTGACGTAGTCATTTTTCCGACGTTTATCAGACTTTCAGATAGGGGAAATGTCAGTGAGCATTCCGATTTCAGTTCCAGAGCCATTCACCCAATGAGTCCTTGATATTTAGTCATTTTCAGCCAATTTTCAGGATTTTTGAAAATTTCACTTTTTTGTGAAAATATCCACTAAATGAGGGAATAATATGTGTGAGGGTACCCCAGGAGAGTTCCAAATGTGTGTGGGTAGAATATATATCCCACGGGAGTAAAACTGAAAAAAGTTAAAAAAATTTTTTTTGGACTTAGTAATTTTTCCGATGTTTATCAGACTTTCAGATAGGGAAAATGTCAGTGAGCATTCCGATTTCAGTTCCAGAGTGATTCACCCAATGAGTCCTTGATATTTAGTCGTTTTCAGCCAATTTTCTTGATTTTTGAAAATGTAACTTTTTTGTGAAAATATCCATTAAATGAGGGAATAATATGTTTGAGGGTACCCCAGGAGAGTTCCAAATGTGTGTGGGTAGAATATATATCCCAAGCGGGTAAAATTGAAAAAAGTTGAAACATTTTTTTTTTTGGGGCTTAGTCATTTTTCCGACGTTTTTCAGACTTTCAGATAGGGGAAATGTCAGTGAGTCTTCCGATTTCAGTTCCAGAGCGATTCGCCCAATGAGTCCTTGATATTTAGTCGTTTTTAGCCAATTTTCTGAATTTTTGAAAATTTCACTTTTTTGAGAAAATATCCACTAAATGAGGGAATAATATGTGTGAGGGTACCCCAGGAGATTTCCAAATGTGTGTGGGTAGAATATATATCCCACGGGGGTAAAATTGAAAAAAGTTGAAAAAAAATTTTTTTTTGAACTTAGTCATTTTTCCGGCATTTATCAGACTTTCAGATAGGGCAAATGTCAGTGAGCATTCCGATTTCAGTTCCAGAGCGATTCACCCAATGAGTCCTTGATATTTAGTCGTTTTCAGCCAATTTTCAGGATTTTTGAAAATTTCACTTTTTTGTGAGAATATCCACTAAATGAGGGAATAATATGTGTGAGGGTACCCCAGGGGAGTTCCTAATGTGTGTGGGTAGAATATATATCCCACGGAAGTAAAACTGAAAAAAGATGAAAATTTTTTTTTTTGGACTTAGTCATTTTTCTGACGTTTATCAGACTTTCAGATAGGAGAAATGTCAGTGAGAATTCCGATTTCAGTTCCAGAGCGATTCGCCCAATGAGTCCTTGATATTTAGTCGTTTTCAGCCAATATTTTGGATTTTTGAAAATTTCACTTTTTTGTGAAAATATCCACTAAATGAGGGAATAATATGTGTGAGGGTTCCCCAGGAGAGTTCCAAATGTGTGTGGGTAGAATATATATCCCACGGGAGTAAAACTGAAAAAAGTTGAAAATTTTTTTTTTTTGACGTAGTCATTTTTCCGACGTTTATCAGACTTTCAGATAGGGGAAATGTCAGTGAGCATTCCGATTTCAGTTCCAGAGCGATTCACCCAATGAGTCCTTGATATTTAGTCGTTTTCAGCCAATTTTCTTGATTTTTGAAAATGTAACTTTTTTGTGAAAATATCCACTAAATGAGGGAATAATATGTGTGAGGGTACCCCAGGAGAGTTCCAAATGTGTGTGGGTAGAATATATATCCCAAGCGGGTAAAATTTAAAAAAGTTGAAACATTTTTTTTTTTGGGGCTTAGTCATTTTTCCGACGTTTATCAGACTTTCAGATAGGGGAAATGTCAGTGAGCCTTCCGATTTCAGTTCCAGAGCGATTCGCCCAATGAGTCCTTGATATTTAGTCGTTTTTAGCCAATTTTCTGGATTTTTGAAAATTTCACTTTTTTGAGAAAATATCCACTAAATGAGGGAATAATATGTGTGAGGGTACCCCAGGAGAGTTCCAAATGTGTGTGGGTAGAATATATATCCCACGGGGGTAAAATTGAAAAAAGTTGAAAAAAAATTTTTTTTTGAACTTAGTCATTTTTCCGGCATTTATCAGACTTTCAGATAGGGCAAATGTCAGTGAGCATTCCGATTTCAGTTCCAGAGCGATTCGCCCAATCAGTCCTAGATGTTTAGTCATTTTCAGACAATATTTTGGATTTTTGAAAATTTCACTTTTTTTGTGAAAATATCCCCTAAATGAGGGAATAATATGTGTGAGGGTACCACAGGAGAGTTCCAAATGTGTGTGGGTAGAATATATATCCCACGGGAGTAAAACTGAAAAAAGTTGAAAATTTTTTTTTTTTGACGTAGTCATTTTTCCGACGTTTATCAGACTTACAGATAGGGGAAATGTCAGTGAGCATTCCGATTTCAGTTCCAGAGCCATTCACCCAATGAGTCCTTGATATTTAGTCGTTTTCAGCCAATTTTCTGGATTTTTGAAAATTTCACTTTTTTGTGAGAATATCCACTAAATGAGGGAATAATATGTGTGAGGGTACCCCAGGGGAGTTCCTAATGTGTGTGGGTAGAATATATATCCCACGGAAGTAAAACTGAAAAAAGATGAAAATTTTTTTTTTTAGACTTAGTCATTTTTCTGACGTTTATCAGACTTTCAGATAGGGGAAATGTCAGTGAGCATTCCGATTTCAGTTCCAGAGCGATACGCCCAATGAGTCCTTGATATTTAGTCGCTTTCAGCCAATTTTCAGGATTTTTGAAAATTTCACTTTTTTGTGAAAATATCCACTAAATGAGGGAATAATATGTGTGAGGGTACCCCAGGAGAGTTCGAAGTGTGTGTGGGTAGAATATATATCCCAAGCGGGAAAAACTGAAAAAAGTTGAAAAAATTTTTTTTTATGACGTAGTCATTTTTCCGACGTTTATCAGACTTTCAGATAGGAGAAATGTCAGTGAGAATTCCGATTTCAGTTCCAGAGCGATTCGCCCGATGAGTCCTCGATATTTATTCATTTTCAGCCAATTTTCTGGATTTTTGAAAAAGTTACTTTTTTGTGAAAATATCCACTAAATGAGGGAATAATATGTGTGAGGGTACCCCAGGAGAGTTCCAAATGTGTGTGGGTAGAATATATATCCCACGGGGGTCAAATTGAAAAAAGTTGAAAAAATTTTTTTTTTGAACTTAGTCATTTTTCCGACGTTTATCAGACTTTCAGATAGTGCAAATGTCATTGAGCATTCCGATTTCAGTTCCAGAGCGATTCGCCCAATGAGTCCTTGATATTTAGTCGTTTTCAGCCAATATTTAGGATTTTTGAAAATTTCACTTTTTTGTGAAAATATCCACTAAATGAGGGAATAATATGTGTGAGGGTACCCCAGGAGAGTTCCAAATGTGTGTGGGTAGAATATAAATCCCACGGGAGTAAAACTGAAAAAAGTTGAAAAAATTTTTTTTTTCACGTAGTCATTTTTCAGGCGTTTATCAGACTTTCAGATAGGGGAAATGTAAGTGAGCATTCCGATTTCAGTTCCAGAGCGATTCACCCAATGAGTCCTTGATATTTAGTCGTTTTCATCCAATATTTTGGATTTTTGAAAATTTCACTTTTTTGTGAAAATATCCACTAAATGAGGGAATAATATGTGTGAGGGTTCCCCAGGAGAGTTCCAAATGTGTGTGGGTAGAATATATATCCCACGGAAGTAAAACTGAAAAAAGTTGAAAAATTTTTTTTTTGGATTTAGTCATTTTTGCGACGTTTATCAGACTTTCAGATAGGGGAAATGTCAGTGAGCATTCCGATTTCAGTTCCAGAGCGATTCGCCCAATGAGTCCTTGATATTTAGTCGTTTTCAGCCAATATTTTGGATTTTTGAAAATTTCACTTTTTTGTGAAAATATCCACTAAATGCGGGAATAATATGTGTGAGGGTACCCCAGGAGTGTTCCAAATGTGTGTGGGTAGAATATATATCCCACGGGAGTAAAACTGAAAAAAGTTGAAAATTTTTTTTTTTTGGACGTAGTCATTTTTCCGACGTTTATCAGACTTTCAGATAGGGGAAATGTCAGTGAGCATTCCGATTTCAGTTCCAGAGCGATTCGCCCAATGAGTCCTTGATATTTAGTCGTTTTCAGCCAATATTTAGGATTTTTGAAAATTTCACTTTTTTGTGAGAAAAATGAGGGAATAATATGTGTGAGGGTACCCCAGGAGAGTTCCAAATGTGTGTGGGTAGAATATATATATCACGGGGGTCAAATTGAAAAAAGTTGAAAAAATTTTTTTTTGAACTTAGTCATTTTTCCGACGTTTATCAGACTTTCAGATAGTGCAAATGTCATTGAGCATTCCGATTTCAGTTCCAGAGCGATTCGCCCAATGAGTCCTGGATATTTAGTCGTTTTCAGCCAATATTTAGGATTTTTGAAAATTTCACTTTTTTGTGAAAATATCCACTAAATGAGGGAATAATATGTGTGAGGGTACCCCAGGAGAGTTCCAAATGTGTGTGGGTAGAATATAAATCCCACGGGAGTAAAACTGAAAAAAGTTGAAAAAATTTTTTTTTTGACGTAGTCATTTTTCAGGCGTTTATCAGACTTTCAGATAGGGGAAATGTCAGTGAGCATTCCGATTTCAGTTCCAGAGCGATTCACCCAATGAGTCCTTGATATTTAGTCGTTTTCATCCAATATTTTGGATTTTTGAAAATTTCACTTTTTTGTGAAAATATCCACTAAATGAGGGAATAATATGTGTGAGGGTTCCCCAGGAGAGTTCCAAATGTGTTTGGGTAGAATATATATCCCACGGGAGTAAAACTGAAAAAAGTTGAAAAAATTTTTTTTTGGATTTAGTCATTTTTCCGACGTTTATCAGACTTTCAGATAGGGGAAATGTCAGTGAGCATTCCGATTTCAGTTCCAGAGCGATTCGCCCAATGAGTCCTTGATATTTAGTCGTTTTCAGCCAATATTTAGGATTTTTGAAAATTTCACTTTTTTGTGAAATTATCCACTAAATGAGGGAATAATATGTGTGAGGGTACCCCAGGAGAGTTCCAAATGTGTGTGGGTAGAATATATATCCCACGAGAGTAAAACTGAAAAAAGTTGAAAAATTTTTTTTTTTGACGTAGTCATTTTTCAGACGTTTATCAGACTTTCAGATAGGGGAAATGTCAGTGAGCATTCCGATTTCAGTTCCAGAGCGATTCGCCCATTGAGTCCTTGATATTTAGTCATTTTCAGCCAATATTTTGGATTTTTGAAAATTTCACTTTTTTGTGAAAATATCCATTAAATGAGGGAATAATATGTGTGAGGGTTCCCGAGGAGAGTTCCAAATGTGTGTGGGTAGAATATATATCCCACGGGAGTAAAACTGAAAAAAGTTGAAAATTTTTTTTTTTGGATTTAGTCATTTTTCCGACGTTTATCAGACTTTCAGATAGGGGAAATGTCAGTGAGCATTCCGATTTCAGTTCCAGAGCGATTCGCCCAATGAGTCCTTGATATTTAGTCGTTTTCAGCGAATATTTTGGATTTTTGAAAATTTCACTTTTTTGTGAAAATATCCACTAAATGAGGGAATAATATGTGTGAGGGTACCCCAGGAGAGTTCCAAATGTGTGTGGGTAGAATATATATCCCGCGGGGGTAAAATTGAAAAAAGTTGAAAAATTATTTTTTTTTGGACTTAGTAATTTTTCCGACGTTAATCAGACTTTGAGATAGGAGAAATGTCAGTGAGCATTCCGATTTCAGTTCCAGAGCGATTCGCCCAATGAGTCCTTGATATTTAGTCGTTTTCAGCCAATTTTCTAGATTTTTGAAAATTTCACTTTTTTGTGAGAATATCCACTAAATGAGGGAATAATATGTGTGAGGGTACCCCAGAAGAGTTCCAAATGTGTGTGGGCAGAATATATATCCCACGGGGGTAAAATTGAAAAAAGTTGACATTTTTTTTTTTTTGGACTTAGTCATTTTTCCGACATTTATCAGACTTTCAGATAGTGCAAATGTCAGTGAGCATTCCGATTTCAGTTCCAGAGCGATTCACCCAATGAGTCCTTGATATTTAGGCGTTTTCAGCCAATATTTTGGATTTTTGAAAATTTCTCTTTTTTGTGAAAATATCCACTAAATGAGGGAATAATATGTGTGAGGGTACCCCAGGAGAGTTCCAAATGTGTGTGGGTAGAATATATATCCCACGGGGGTAAAATTGAAAAAAGTTGAAAATTTTTTTTTTTTTTAACTTAGTCATTTTTCCGACGTTTATCAGACTTTCAGATAGTGCAAATGTCAGTGAGCATTCCGATTTCAGTTCCAGAGCAATTCGCCCAATGAGTCCTAGATATTTAGTCGTTTTCAGACAATATTTTGAATTTTTGAAAATTTCACTTTTTTGTGAAAATATCCACTAAATGAGGGAATAATATGTGTGAGGGTACCCCAGGAGAGTTCCAAATTTATGTGGGTAGAATATATATCCCACGGGAGTAAAACTGAAAAAAGTTGAAAAATTTTTTTTTTTTTCTACTTAGTCATTTTTCCGACGTTTATCAGACTTTCAGATAGGGGAAATGTCAGTGAGCATTCCGATTTCTGTTCCAGAGCGATTCACCCAATGAGTCCTTGATATTTAGCCGTTTTCAGCCAATATTTTGGATTTTGGAAAATTTCACTTTTTTGTGAAAATATCCACTAAATGAGGGAATAATATGTGTGAGGGTACCCCAGGAGAGTTCCAAATGAGTGTGGGTAGAATATATATCCCACGGGGGTAAAATTGAAAAAAGTTGAAAAATTTTTTTTTTTGGACTTAGTCATTTTTCCGACGTTTATCAGACTTTCAGATAGGTGAAATGTCAGTGAGCATGCCGATTTCAGTTCCAGAGCGATTCGCCCAATGAGTCCTAGATAGTTAGTCGTTTTCAGTCAATTATTTGGATTTTTGGAAATTTCACTTATTTTGTGAAAATATCCACTAAACGAGGGAATAATATGTGTGAGGGTACCCCAGGAGAGTTACAAATGTGTGTGGGTAGAATATATATCCCACGGGGGTAAAATTTAAAAAAGTTGAAAAATTTTTTTTTTTTAGACTTAGTCATTTTTCCGACGTTTATCAGACTTTCAGATAGGGAAAATGTCAGTGAGCTTTCCAATTTCAGTTCCAGAGCGATTCGCCCAATGAGTCCTTGATATTTAGTCGTTTCTTGCCAATTTACTGGATTTTTGAAAATTTCACTTTTTTTGTGAAAATATCCACTAAATGAGGGAATAATAGGTGTGAGGGTAACCCAGGAGAGTTCCAAATGTGTGTGCGTAGAATATATATCCCACGGGGGTAAAATTGAAAAAAGTTGAAATTTTTTTTTTTTTTAACTTAGTCATTTTTCCGAGGTTTATCAGACTTTCAGATAGGGGAAATTTCAGTGAGTGTTCCGATTTCAGTTCCAGAGTGACTGGCCCAATGAGTCCTTGATATTTAGTCGTTTTCAGCCAATTTTCTGGATTTTTGAAAATTTCACTTTTTTGTGAAAATATCCACTAAATGAGGGAATAATATGTGTCAGGGTACCCCAGGAGAGTTCCAAATATGTGTGGGTAGAATATAAATCCCACGGGGGTAAAATTGAAAAAAGTTGAAAAATTATTTTTTTTGAACTTAGTCATTTTTCCGACGTTTATCAGACTTTCAGATACTGCAAATGTCAGTGAGCATTCCGATTTCAGTTCCAGAGCGATTCGCCCAATGAGTCCTTGATATTTAGTCGTTTTCAGCCAATATTTTATATTTTTGAAAATTTCACTTTTTTGTGAAAATATCCACTAAATGAGGGAATAATATGTGTGAGGGTACCCCAGGAGAGTTCCAAATGTGTGTGGGTAGAATATACATCCCACGCGGGTAAAATTGAAAAAAGTTGAAAAATTTTTTTTTTTTTGACTTAGTCATTTTTCCGACGTTTATCAGACTTTCAGATAGTGCAAATGTCAGTGAGCATTCAAATATCAGTTCCAGAGCAATTCGCCCAATGAGTCCTAGATATTTAGTCGTTTTCAGACAATATTTTGAATTTTTGAAAATTTCACTTTTTTTGTGAAAATATCCACTAAATGAGGGAATAAGATGTGTGAGGGTACCCCAGGAGAGTTCCAAATTTGTGTGGGTAGAATATATATCCCACGGGAGTAAAACTGAAAAAAATTGAAAATTTTTTTTTTTTTTTGGACTTAGTCATTTTTCCGACGTTTATCAGACTTTCAGATAGGGGAAATGTCAGTGAGCATTCCGATTTCAGTTCCAGAGCGATTCGCCCAATGAGTCCTTGATATTTAGTCGTGTTCAGCCAATTTTCTGGATTTTTGAAAATTTCACTTTTTTTGTGAAAATATTCACTAAATGAGGGAATAATATGTGTGAGGGTACCCCAGAAGAGTTCCAAATGTGTGTGGGTAGAATATAAATCCCACGGGGGTGAAATTGAAAAAAGTTGAAAACATTTTTTTTTGGGACTTAGTCATTTTTCCGGCGTTTATCAGACTTTCAGATAGGACAAATGTCAGTGAGCGTTTCTATTTCAGTTCCAGAGCGATTTGCCCAATGAGTCCTTGATATTTAGTCGTTTTCAGCCAATTTTCTGGATTTTTGAAAATTTCACTTTTTTGTGAAAATATCCACTAAATGAGGGAATAATATGTGTCAGGGTACCCCAGGAGAGTTCCAAATATGTGTGGGTAGAATATAAATCCCACAGGGGTAAAATTGAAAAAAGTTGAAAATTTTTTTTTTTTGAACTTAGTCATTTTTCCGACGTTTATCAGACTTTCAGATAGTGCAAATGTCAGTGAGCATTCCGATTTCAGTTCCAGAGGGATTCGCCCAATGAGTCCTTGATATTTAGTCGTTTTCAGCCAATATTTTGGATTTTTGAAAATTTCACTTTTTTGTGAAAATATCCACTAAATGAGGGAATAATATTTGTGAGGGTACCCCAGGAGAGTTCCAAATGTGTGTGGGTAGAATATACATCCCACGCGGGTAAAATTGAAAAAAGTTGAAAAATTTTTTTTTTTTGAACTTAGTCATTTTTCCGACGTTTATCAGACTTTCAGATAGGGGAAATGTCAATGAGTGTTCCGATTTCAGTTCCAGAGTGATTCGCCCAATGAGTCCTTGATATTTAGTCGTTTTCAGCCAATTTTCTGGATTTTTGAAAGTTTCACTTTTTTGTGAAAATATCCACTAAATGAGGGAATAATATGTGTGAGGGTACCCCAGGAGAGTTCCAAATGAGTGTGGGTAGAATATATATCCCACGGGGGTAAAATTGAAAAAAGTTGAAAAATTTTTTTTTTTGGACTTAGTCATTTTTCCGACATTTATCAGACTTTCAGATAGGGGAAATGTCAATGAGTGTTCTGATTTCAGTTCCAGAGTGATTCGCCCAATGAGTCCTTGATATTTAGTCGTTTTCAGCCAATTTTCTGGATTTTTGAAAATTACACTTTTTTGTGAAAATATCCACTAAATGAGGGAATAATATGTGTGAGGGTACCCCAGGAGAGTTCCAAATGTGTGTGGGTAGAATATATATCCCACGGGAGTAAAACTGAAAAAAGTTGAAAATTTTTTTTTTTTTTAACTTAGTCATTTTTCCGACGTTTATCAGACTTTCAGATAGGGGAAATGTCAGTGAGCATTCCGATTTCAGTTCCAGAGCGATTCGCCCAGTGAGTCCTAGATATTTAGTCGTTTTCAGACAATATTTTGAATTTTTGAAAATGTCACTTTTTTTGTGAAAATATCCACTAAATGAGGGAATAATATGTGTGAGGGTACCCCAGGAGAGTTCCAAATGTGTGTGGGTAGAATATATATCCCACTGGGGTAAAATTGAAAAAAGTTGAAAAATTTTTTTTTTGGAATTAGTCATTTTTCCGACGTTTATCAGACTTTCAGAGAGGGGAAATGTCAGTGAGCATTCCGATTTCAGTTCCAGAGCGATTCGCCCAATGCGTCCTTGATATTTAGTCATTTTCAGCCAATTTTCTGTATTTTTGAAAATTTCACTTTTTTGTGAAAATATCCACTAAATGAGGGAATAATATGTGTGAGGGTACCCCAGGAGAGTTCCAAATGTGTGTGGGTAGAATATATATCACACGGAAGTAAAACTGAAAAAAGTTGAAAAATTTTTTTTTTTGGACTTAGTCATTTTTCCGACGTTTATCAGACTTTCAGATAGGGGAAATGTCAGTGAGCATTCCGATTTCAGTTCCAGAGCGATTCGCCCAATGAGTCCTTGATATTTAGTCGTTTTCAGCCAATTTTCTGGATTTTTGAAAATTTCACTTTTTTGTGAAAATATCCACTAAATGAGGGAATAATATGTGTCAGGGTACCCCAGGAGAGTTCCAAATATGTGTGGGTAGAATATAAATCCCACAGGGGTAAAATTGAAAAAAGTTGAACATTTTTTTTTTTTGAACTTAGTCATTTTTCCGACGTTTATCAGACTTTCAGATAGTGGAAATGTCAGTGAGCATTCCGATTTCAGTTCCAGAGGGATTCGCCCAATGAGTCCTTGATATTTAGTCGTTTTCAGCCAATATTTTGGATTTTTGAAAATTTCACTTTTTTGTGAAAATATCCACTAAATGAGGGAATAATATTTGTGAGGGTACCCCAGGAGAGTTCCAAATGTGTGTGGGTAGAATATACATCCCACGCGGGTAAAATTGAAAAAAGTTGAAAAATTTTTTTTTTTTGGACTTAGTCATTTTTCCGACGTTTATCAGACTTTCAGATAGTGCAAATGTCAGTGAGCATTCCGATTTCAGTTCCAGAGCAATTCGCCCAATGAGTCCTAGATATTTAGTCGTTTTCAGACAATATTTTGAATTTTTGAAAATTTCACTTTTTTTGTGAAAATATCCACTAAATGAGGGAATAATGTGTGAGGGTACCCCAGGAGAGTTCCAAATTTGTGTGGGTAGAATATATATCCCACGGGAGTAAAACTGAAAAAAGTTGAAAAATTTTTCTTTTTTTTGACTTAGTCATTTTTCCGACGTTTATCAGACTTTCAGATAGGGGAAATGTCAATGAGTGTTCCGATTTCAGTTCCAGAGTGATTCGCCCAATGAGTCCTTGATATTTAGTCGTGTTCAGCCAATTTTCTGGGTTTTTGAAAATTTCACTTTTTTTGTGAAAATATTCACTAAATGAGGGAATAATATGTGTGAGGGTACCCCAGAAGAGTTCCAAATGTGTGTGGGTAGAATATAAATCCCACGGGGGTGAAATTGAAAAAAGTTGAAAAATTTTTTTTTGGGACTTAGTCATTTTTCCGGCGTTTATCAGACTTTCAGATAGGACAAATGTCAGTGAGCGTTTCTATTTCAGTTCCAGAGCGATTCGCCCAATGAGTCCTTGATATTTAGTCGTTTTCAGCCAATTTTCTGGATTTTTGAAAATTTCACTTTTTTGTGAAAATATCCACTAAATGAGGGAATAATATGTGTCAGGGTACCCCAGGAGAGTTCCAAATATGTGTGGGTAGAATATAAATCCCACAGGGGTAAAATTGAAAAAAGTTGAAAATTTTTTTTTTTTGAACTTAGTCATTTTTCCGACGTTTATCAGACTTTCAGATAGTGCAAATGTCAGTGAGCATTCCGATTTCAGTTCCAGAGGGATTCGCCCAATGAGTCCTTGATATTTAGTCGTTTTCAGCCAATATTTTGGATTTTTGAAAATTTCACTTTTTTGTGAAAATATCCACTAAATGAGGGAATAATATTTGTGAGGGTACCCCAGGAGAGTTCCAAATGTGTGTGGGTAGAATATACATCCCACGCGGGTAAAATTGAAAAAAGTTGAAAAATTTTTTTTTTTTGGACTTAGTCATTTTTCCGACGTTTATCAGACTTTCAGATAGTGCAAATGTCAGTGAGCATTCCGATTTCAGTTCCAGAGCAATTCGCCCAATGAGTCCTAGATATTTAGTCGTTTTCAGACAATATTTAGAATTTTTGAAAATTTCACTTTTTTTGTGAAAATATCCACTAAATGAGAGAATAATGTGTGAGGGTACCCCAGGAGGGTTCCAAATTTGTGTGGGTAGAATATATATCCCACGGGAGTAAAACTGAAAAAAGTTGAAAAATTTTTTTTTTTTTTGACTTAGTCATTTTTCCGACGTTTATCAGACTTTCAGATAGGGGAAATGTCAATGAGTGTTCCGATTTCAGTTCCAGAGTGATTCGCCCAATGAGTCCTTGATATTTAGTCGTTTTCAGCCAATTTTCTGGATTTTTGAAAATTTCACTTTTTTGTGAAAATATCCACTAAATGAGGGAATAATATGTGTCAGGGTACCCCAGGAGAGTTCCAAATATGTGTGGGTAGAATATAAATCCCACAGAGGTAAAATTGAAAAAAGTTGAAAAATTTTTTTTTTTTGAACTTAGTCATTTTTCCGACCTTTATCAGACTTTCAGATAGTGCAAATGTCAGTGAGCATTCCGATTTCAGTTCCAGAGGGATTCGCCCAATGAGTCCTTGATATTTAGTCATTTTCAGCCAATAATTTGGATTTTTGAAAATTTCACTTTTTTGTGAAAATATCCACTAAATGAGGGAATAATATTTGTGAGGGTACCCCAGGAGAGTTCCAAATGTGTGTGGGTAGAATATACATCCCACGCGGGTAAAATTGAAAAAAGTTGAAAAATTTTTTTTTTTTGGACTTAGTCATTTTTCCGACGTTTATCAGACTTTCAGATAGGGGAAATGTCAGTGAGCATTCCGATTTCAGTTCCAGAGCAATTCGCCCAATGAGTCCTTGATATTTAGTCGTTTTCAGACAATATTTTGAATTTTTGAAAATTTCACTTTTTTTGTGAAAATATCCACTAAATGAGGGAATAATGTGTGAGGGTACCCCAGGAGAGTTCCAAATTTGTGTGGGTAGAATATATATCCCACGGGAGTAAAACTGAAAAAAGTTGAAAATTTTTTTTTTTTTTTGACTTAGTCATTTTTCCGACGTTTATCAGACTTTCAGATAGGGGAAATGTCAGTGAGCATTCCGATTTCAGTTCCAGAGCGATTCACCCAATGAGTCCTTGATATTTAGCCGTTTTCAGCCAATATTTTGGATTTTTGAAAGTTTCACTTTTTTGTGAAAATATCCACTAAATGAGGGAATAATATGTGTGAGGGTACCCCAGGAGAGTTCCAAATGAGTGTGGGTAGAATATATATCCCACGGGGGTAAAATTGAAAAAAGTTGAAAAATTTTTTTTTTGGACTTAGTCATTTTTCCGACGTTTATCAGACTTTCAGATAGGGGAAATGTCAATGAGTGTTCTGATTTCAGTTCCAGAGTGATTCGCCCAATGAGTCCTTGATATTTAGTCGTTTTCAGCCAATTTTCTGGATTTTTGAAAATTACACTTTTTTGTGAAAATATCCACTAAATGAGGGAATAATATGTGTGAGGGTACCCCAGGAGAGTTCCAAATGTGTGTGGGTAGAATATATATCCCACGGGAGTAAAACTGAAAAAAGTTGAAAAAAATTTTTTTTTTTGACTTAGTCATTTTTCCGACGTTTATCAGACTTTCAGATAGGGGAAATGTCAATAAGTGTTCCGATTTCAGTTCCAGAGCGATTCGCCCAGTGAGTCCTAGATATTTAGTCGTTTTCAGACAATATTTTGAATTTTTGAAAATGTCACTTTTTTTGTGAAAATATCCACTAAATGAGGGAATAATATGTGTGAGGGTACCCCAGGAGAGTTCCAAATGTGTGTGGGTAGAATATATATCCCACTGGGGTAAAATTGAAAAAAGTTGAAAAATTTTTTTTTTGGACTTAGTCATTTTTCCGACGTTTATCAGACTTTCAGAGAGGGGAAATGTCAGTGAGCATTCCGATTTCAGTTCCAGAGCGATTCGCCCAATGAGTCCTTGATATTTAGTCATTTTCAGCCAATTTTCTGTATTTTTGAAAATTTCACTTTTTTGTGAAAATATCCACTAAATGAGGGAATAATATGTGTGAGGGTACCCCAGGAGAATTCCAAATATGTGTGGGTAGAATATAAATCCCACAGGGGTAAAATTGAAAAAAGTTGAACATTTTTTTTTTTTGAACTTAGTCATTTTTCCGACGTTTATCAGACTTTCAGATAGTGGAAATGTCAGTGAGCATTCCGATTTCAGTTCCAGAGGGATTCGCCCAATGAGTCCTTGATATTTAGTCGTTTTCAGCCAATATTTTGGATTTTTGAAAATTTCACTTTTTTGTGAAAATATCCACTAAATGAGGGAATAATATTTGTGAGGGTACCCCAGGAGAGTTCCAAATGTGTGTGGGTAGAATATACATCCCACGCGGGTAAAATTGAAAAAAGTTGAAAAAATTTTTTTTTTTGGACTTAGTCATTTTTCCGACGTTTATCAGACTTTCAGATAGTGCAAATGTCAGTGAGCATTCCGATTTCAGTTCCAGAGCAATTCGCCCAATGAGTCCTAGATATTTAGTCGTTTTCAGACAATATTTTGAATTTTTGAAAATTTCACTTTTTTTGTGAAAATATCCACTAAATGAGGGAATAATGTGTGAGGGTACCCCAGGAGAGTTCCAAATTTGTGTGGGTAGAATATATATCCCACGGGAGTAAAACTGAAAAAAGTTGAAAAATTTTTCTTTTTTTTGACTTAGTCATTTTTCCGACGTTTATCAGACTTTCAGATAGGGGAAATGGCAATGAGTGTTCCGATTTCAGTTCCAGAGTGATTCGCCCAATGAGTCCTTGATATTTAGTCGTTTTCAGACAATTTTCTGGATTTTTGAAAATTTCACTTTTTTGTGAAAATATCCACTAAATGAGGGAATAATATGTGTCAGGGTACCCCAGGAGAGTTCCAAATATGTGTGGGTAGAATATAAATCCCACAGGGGTAAAATTGAAAAAAGTTGAAAAATTTTTTTTTTTGAACTTAGTCATTTTTCCGACGTTTATCAGACTTTCAGATAGTGCAAATGTCAGTGAGCATTCCGATTTCAGTTCCAGAGGGATTCGCCCAATGAGTCCTTGATATTTAGTCATTTTCAGCCAATATTTTGGATTTTTGAAAATTTCACTTTTTTGTGAAAATATCCACTAAATGAGGGAATAATATTTGTGAGGGTACCCCAGGAGAGTTCCAAATGTGTGTGGGTAGAATATACATCCCACGCGGGTAAAATTGAAAAAAGTTGAAAAATTTTTTTTTTTTGGACTTAGTCATTTTTCCGACGTTTATCAGACTTTCAGATAGTGCAAATGTCAGTGAGCATTCCGATTTCAGTTCCAGAGCAATTCGCCCAATGAGTCCTTGATATTTAGTCGTTTTCAGACAATATTTTGAATTTTTGAAAATTTCACTTTTTTTGTGAAAATATCCACTAAATGAGGGAATAATGTGTGAGGGTACCCCAGGAGAGTTCCAAATTTGTGTGGGTAGAATATATATCCCACGGGAGTAAAACTGAAAAAAGTTGAAAATTTTTTTTTTTTTTTGACTTAGTCATTTTTCCGACGTTTATCAGACTTTCAGATAGGGGAAATGTCAGTGAGCATTCCGATTTCAGTTCCAGAGCGATTCACCCAATGAGTCCTTGATATTTAGCCGTTTTCAGCCAATATTTTGGATTTTTGAAAGTTTCACTTTTTTGTGAAAATATCCACTAAATGAGGGAATAATATGTGTGAGGGTACCCCAGGAGAGTTCCAAATGAGTGTGGGTAGAATATATATCCCACGGGGGTAAAATTGAAAAAAGTTGAAAAATTTTTTTTTTGGACTTAGTCATTTTTCCGACGTTTATCAGACTTTCAGATAGGGGAAATGTCAATGAGTGTTCTGATTTCAGTTCCAGAGTGATTCGCCCAATGAGTCCTTGATATTTAGTCGTTTTCAGCCAATTTTCTGGATTTTTGAAAATTACACTTTTTTGTGAAAATATCCACTAAATGAGGGAATAATATGTGTGAGGGTACCCCAGGAGAGTTCCAAATGTGTGTGGGTAGAATATATATCCCACGGGAGTAAAACTGAAAAAAGTTGAAAAAAATTTTTTTTTTTGACTTAGTCATTTTTCCGACGTTTATCAGACTTTCAGATAGGGGAAATGTCAATAAGTGTTCCGATTTCAGTTCCAGAGCGATTCGCCCAGTGAGTCCTAGATATTTAGTCGTTTTCAGACAATATTTTGAATTTTTGAAAATGTCACTTTTTTTGTGAAAATATCCACTAAATGAGGGAATAATATGTGTGAGGGTACCCCAGGAGAGTTCCAAATGTGTGTGGGTAGAATATATATCCCACTGGGGTAAAATTGAAAAAAGTTGAAAAATTTTTTTTTTGGACTTAGTCATTTTTCCGACGTTTATCAGACTTTCAGAGAGGGGAAATGTCAGTGAGCATTCCGATTTCAGTTCCAGAGCGATTCGCCCAATGAGTCCTTGATATTTAGTCATTTTCAGCCAATTTTCTGTATTTTTGAAAATTTCACTTTTTTGTGAAAATATCCACTAAATGAGGGAATAATATGTGTGAGGGTACCCCAGGAGAATTCCAAATATGTGTGGGTAGAATATAAATCCCACAGGGGTAAAATTGAAAAAAGTTGAACATTTTTTTTTTTTGAACTTAGTCATTTTTCCGACGTTTATCAGACTTTCAGATAGTGGAAATGTCAGTGAGCATTCCGATTTCAGTTCCAGAGGGATTCGCCCAATGAGTCCTTGATATTTAGTCGTTTTCAGCCAATATTTTGGATTTTTGAAAATTTCACTTTTTTGTGAAAATATCCACTAAATGAGGGAATAATATTTGTGAGGGTACCCCAGGAGAGTTCCAAATGTGTGTGGGTAGAATATACATCCCACGCGGGTAAAATTGAAAAAAGTTGAAAAAATTTTTTTTTTTGGACTTAGTCATTTTTCCGACGTTTATCAGACTTTCAGATAGTGCAAATGTCAGTGAGCATTCCGATTTCAGTTCCAGAGCAATTCGCCCAATGAGTCCTAGATATTTAGTCGTTTTCAGACAATATTTTGAATTTTTGAAAATTTCACTTTTTTTGTGAAAATATCCACTAAATGAGGGAATAATGTGTGAGGGTACCCCAGGAGAGTTCCAAATTTGTGTGGGTAGAATATATATCCCACGGGAGTAAAACTGAAAAAAGTTGAAAAATTTTTCTTTTTTTTGACTTAGTCATTTTTCCGACGTTTATCAGACTTTCAGATAGGGGAAATGGCAATGAGTGTTCCGATTTCAGTTCCAGAGTGATTCGCCCAATGAGTCCTTGATATTTAGTCGTTTTCAGACAATTTTCTGGATTTTTGAAAATTTCACTTTTTTGTGAAAATATCCACTAAATGAGGGAATAATATGTGTCAGGGTACCCCAGGAGAGTTCCAAATATGTGTGGGTAGAATATAAATCCCACAGGGGTAAAATTGAAAAAAGTTGAAAAATTTTTTTTTTTGAACTTAGTCATTTTTCCGACGTTTATCAGACTTTCAGATAGTGCAAATGTCAGTGAGCATTCCGATTTCAGTTCCAGAGGGATTCGCCCAATGAGTCCTTGATATTTAGTCATTTTCAGCCAATATTTTGGATTTTTGAAAATTTCACTTTTTTGTGAAAATATCCACTAAATGAGGGAATAATATTTGTGAGGGTACCCCAGGAGAGTTCCAAATGTGTGTGGGTAGAATATACATCCCACGCGGGTAAAATTGAAAAAAGTTGAAAAATTTTTTTTTTTTGGACTTAGTCATTTTTCCGACGTTTATCAGACTTTCAGATAGTGCAAATGTCAGTGAGCATTCCGATTTCAGTTCCAGAGCAATTCGCCCAATGAGTCCTTGATATTTAGTCGTTTTCAGACAATATTTTGAATTTTTGAAAATTTCACTTTTTTTGTGAAAATATCCACTAAATGAGGGAATAATGTGTGAGGGTACCCCAGGAGAGTTCCAAATTTGTGTGGGTAGAATATATATCCCACGGGAGTAAAACTGAAAAAAGTTGAAAAATTTTTTTTTTTTTTGACTCAGTCATTTTTCCGACGTTTATCAGACTTTCAGATAGGGGAAATGTCAGTGAGCATTCCGATTTCAGTTCCAGAGCGATTCACCCAATGAGTCCTTGTTATTTAGCCGTTTTCAGCCAATATTTTGGATTTTTGAAAGTTTCACTTTTTTGTGAAAATATCCACTAAATGAGGGAATAATATGTGTGAGGGTACCCCAGGAGAGTTCCAAATGAGTGTGGGTAGAATATATATCCCACGGGGGTAAAATTGAAAAAAGTTGAAAAATTTTTTTTTTTGGACTTAGTCATTTTTCCGACGTTTATCAGACTTTTCAGATAGGGGAAATGTCAATGAGTGTTCTGATTTCAGTTCCAGAGTGATTCGCCCAATGAGTCCTTGATATTTAGTCGTTTTCAGCCAATTTTCTGGATTTTTGAAAATTACACTTTTTTGTGAAAATATCCACTAAATGAGGGAATAATATGTGTGAGGGTACCCCAGGAGAGTTCCAAATGTGTGTGGGTAGAATATACATCCCACACGGAAGTAAAACTGAAAAAAGTTGAAAAAATTTTTTTTTTGGACTTAGTCATTTTTCCGAAGTTTATCAGACTTTCAGATAGGGGAAATGTCAATGAGTGTTCTGATTTCAGTTCCAGAGCGATTCGCCCAGTGAGTCCTAGATATTTAGTCGTTTTCAGACAATATTTTGAATTTTTGAAAATGTCACTTTTTTTGTGAAAATATCCACTAAATGAGGGAATAATATGTGTGAGGGTACCCCAGGAGAGTTCCAAATGTGTGTGGGTAGAATATATATCCCACTGGGGTAAAATTGAAAAAAGTTGAAAATTTTTTTTTTTTGGACTTAGTCTTTTTTCCGACAGTTATCAGACTTTCAGATAGTGCAAATGTCAGTGAGCATTCCGATTTCAGTTCCAGAGCAATTCGCCCAATGAGTCCTTGATATTTAGTCGTTTTCAGCCAATATTTTGGATTTTTGAAAATTTCTCTTTTTTGTGAAAATATCCACTAAATGAGGGAATAATATGTGTGAGGGTACCCCAGGAGAGTTCCAAATGTGTGTGGGTAGAATATATATCCCACGGGAGTAAAACTGAAAAAAGTTGAAAAATTTTTTTTTTTTTGACTTAGTCATTTTTCCGACGTTTATCAGACTTTCAGATAGGGGAAATGTCAGTGAGCATTCCGATTTCAGTTCCAGAGCGATTCACCCAATGAGTCCTTGATATTTAGCCGTTTTCAGCCAATATTTTGGATTTTTGAAAATTTCACATTTTTGTGAAAATATCCACTAAATGAGGGAATAATATGTGTGAGGGTACCCCAGGAGAGTTCCAAATGTGTGTGGGTAGATTATATATCCCACGGGGTAAAATTGAAAAAAGTTGAAAAATTTTTTTTTTTGAACTTAGTCATTTTTCCGACGTTTATCAGACTTTCAGATAGGGGAAATGTCAATAAGTGTTCCGATTTCAGTTCCAGAGCGATTCGCCCAGTGAGTCCTAGATATTTAGTCGTTTTCAGACAATATTTTGAATTTTTGAAAATGTCACTTTTTTTGTGAAAATATCCACTAAATGAGGGAATAATATGTGTGAGGGTACCCCAGAAGAGTTCCAAATGTGTGTGGGTAGAATATAAATCCCACGGGGGTGAAATTGAAAAAAGTTGAAAATATTTTTTTTTGGGACTTAGTCATTTTTCCGGCGTTTATCAGACTTTCAGATAGGACAAATGTCAGTGAGCGTTTCTATTTCAGTTCCAGAGCGATTCGCCCAATGAGTCCTTGATATTTAGTCGTTTTCAGCCAATTTTCTGGATTTTTGAAAATTTCACTTTTTTGTGAAAATATCCACTAAATGAGGGAATAATATGTGTGAGGGTACCCCAGGAGAGTTCCAAATATGTGTGGGTAGAATATAAATCCCACAGGGGTAAAATTGAAAAAAGTTGAAATTTTTTTTTTTTTGAACTTAGTCATTTTTCCGACGTTTATCAGACTTTCAGATAGTGCAAATGTCAGTGAGCATTCCGATTTCAGTTCCAGAGGGATTCGCCCAATGAGTCCTTGATATTTAGTCGTTTTCAGCCAATATTTTGGATTTTTGAAAATTTCACTTTTTTGTGAAAATATCCACTAAATGAGGGAATAATATTTGTGAGGGTACCCCAGGACAGTTCCAAATGTGTGTGGGTAGAATATACATCCCACGGGGGTAAAATTGAAAAAAATTATTTTTGGACTTAGTCATTTTATCAGACTTTCAGATAGGGGAAATGTCAGTGAGCGTTCCGATTTCAGTTCCAGAGCGATTGGCCCAATGAGTCCTTGATATTTAGTCGTTTTCAGCCAATTTTCTGGATTTTTGAAAATTTCACTTTTTTGTGAAAATATCCACTAAATGAGGGAATAATATGTGTGAGGGTACCCCAGGAGAGTTCCAAATGTGTGTGGGTAGAATATATATCCCACGGGGTTAAAATTGAAAAAAGTTTAAAAAAATTTTTTTTGGACGTAGTCATTTTTCCAGCGTTTATCAGACTTTCAGATAGGGGAAATGTCAGTGAGCATTCCGATTTCAGTTCCAGAGCGATTCGCCCAATGAGTCCTTGATATTTAGTCGTTTTCAGCCAATTTTCTGGATTTTTGAAAATTTCACTTTTTTTTTAAAATATCCACTAAATGAGGGAATAATATGCGTGAGGGTACCCCAGGAGATTTCCAAATGTGTGTGGGTAGAATATATATCCCACGGGGGTAAAATTGAAAAAAGTTGAAAAAAATTTTTTTTGGACTTACTCATTTTTCCGCCGTTTATCAGACTTTCAGATAGGGGAAATATCAGTGAGCGTTCCGAATTCAGTTCCAGAGCGATTGGCCCAATGAGTCCTTGATATTTATTCGTTTTCAGCCAATTTTCTGGATTTTTGAAAATTTCACTTTTTTGTGAAAATATCCACTAAATGAGGGAATAATATGTGTGAGGGTACCCCAGGAGAGTTCCAAATGTGTGTGGGTAGAATATATGTCCCACGGGGGTAAAGTTGAAAAAAAATTTTTTTTGGACTTAGTCATTTTATCAGACTTTCAGATAGGGGAAATGTCAGTGAGCGTTCCAATTTCAGTTCCAGAGCAAGTCGCCCAATGAGTCCTTGATATTTAGTCGTTTTCAGCCAATTTTCAGGATTTTTGAAAATTTCACTTTTTTGTGAAAATATCCACTAAATGAGGGAATAATATGTGTGAGGGTACCCCATGAGAGTTAGAAATGTGTGTCGGTAGAATATATATCCCACGGGGGTAAAATTGAAAAAAATTTTTTTTTGGACTTAGTCATTTTATCAGACTTTTAGATAGGGGAACTGTCAGTGAGCGTTCCGATTTCAGTTCCAGAGCGATTCGCCCAATGAGTCCTTGATATTTAGTCGTTTTCAGCCAATTTTCTGTATTTTTGAAAATTTCACTTTTTTGTGAAAATATCCACTAAATGAGGGAATAATATGTGTGAGGGTACCCCAGGAGAGTTCCAAATGTGTGTGGGTAGAATATATATCCCACGGGGGCAAAATTGAAAAAAAATTATTTTTGGACTTGGTCATTTTATCAGACTTTCAGCTAGGGGAAATGTCAGTGAGCGTTCCGATTTCAGTTCCAGAGCGATTGGCCCAATGAGTCCTTGATATTTACTCGTTATCAGCCAATTTTCTGGATTTTTGAAAATTTCACTTTTTTGTGAAAATATCCACTAAATGAGGGAATAATATGTGTGAGGGTACCCCAGGAGAGTTCCAAATGTGTGTGGGTAGAATATATATCCCACGGGGGTAAAATTGAAAAAAGTTTTAAAAAATTTTTTTTGGACTTAGTCATTTTTCCGGCGTTTATCAGACTTTCAGATAGGGGAAATGTCAGTGAGCATTCCGATTTCAGTTCCAGAGCGATTCGCCCAATGAGTCCTTGATATTTAGTCGTTTTCAGCCAATTTTCTGGATTTTTGAAAACTTCACTTTTTTTAAAAATATCCACTAAATGAGGGAATAATAAGCGTGAGGGTACCCCAGGAGATTTCCAAATGTGTGGGTAGAATATATATCCCACGGGGGTAAAATTGAAAAAAATTTTTTTTTAGACTTAGTCATTTTATCAGACTTTTAGATAGGGGAACTGTCAGTGAGCGTTCCGATTTCAGTTCCAGAGCGATTCGCCCAATGAGTCCTTGATATTTAGTCGTTTTCAGCCAATTTTCTGTATTTTTGAAAATTTCACTTTTTTGTGAAAATATCCACTAAATGAGGGAATAATATGTGTGAGGGTACCCCAGGAGAGTTCCAAATGTGTGTGGGTAGAATATATATCCCACGGGGGCAAAATTGAAAAAAAATTATTTTTGGACTTGGTCATTTTATCAGACTTTCAGCTAGGGGAAATGTCAGTGAGCGTTCCGATTTCAGTTCCAGAGCGATTGGCCCAATGAGTCCTTGATATTTACTCGTTTTCAGCCAATTTTCTGGATTTTTGAAAATTTCACTTTTTTGTGAAAATATCCACTAAATGAGGGAATAATATGTGTGAGGGTACCCCAGGAGAGTTCCAAATGTGTGTGGGTAGATTATATATCCCACGGGGTAAAATTGAAAAAAGTTGAAAATTTTTTTTTTTTTGGACTTAGTCATTTTTCCGACGTTTATCAGACTTTCAGATAGGGAAAATGTCAGTGAGCATTCCGATTTCAGTTCCAGAGCGATTCGCCCAATGAGTCCTTGATATTTAGTCGTTTTCAGCAAATATTTTGGATTTTTGAAAATTTCACTTTTTTGTGAGAATATCCACTAAATGAGGGAATAATATGTTTGAGGGTACCCCAGAAGAGTTCCATATGTGTGTGGGTAGAATATATATCCCACGGGGGTAAAATTGAAAAAAGTTGAAATTTTTCTTTTTTTTGGACTTAGTCATTTTTCCGACGTTTATCAGACTTTCAGATAGTGCAAATGTCAGTGAGCATTCCAATTTCAGTTCCAGAGCGATTCGCCCAATGAGTCCTTGATATTTAGTCGTTTTCAGCAAATATTTTGGATTTTTGAAAATCTCACTTTTTTGTGAAAATATCCACTAAATGAGGGAATAATATGTGTGAGGGTACCCCAGGAGTGTTCCAAATGTGTGTGGGTAGAATATAAATCCAACGGGGGTGAAATTGAAAAAAGTTGAAAACATTTTTTTTTTGGACTTAGTCATTTTTCAGGCGTTTATCAGACTTTCAGATAGGACAAATGTCAGTGAGCATTCCGATTTCAGTTCCAGAGCGATTCTCCCAATGAGTCCTTGATATTTAGTCGTTTTCAGCCAATTTTCTGGATTTTTGAAAATTTCACTTTTTTTTTAAAATATCCACTAAATGAGGGAATAATATGCGTGAGGGTACCCCAGGAGATTTCCAAATGTGTGTGGGTAGAATATATATCCCACGGGGGTAAAATTGAAAAAAGTTGAAAAAAATTTTTTTTGGACTTACTCATTTTTCCGCCGTTTATCAGACTTTCAGATAGGGGAAATATCAGTGAGCGTTCCGAATTCAGTTCCAGAGCAATTGGCCCAATGAGTCCTTGATATTTATTCGTTTTCAGCCAATTTTCTGGATTTTTGAAAATTTCACTTTTTTGTGAAAATATCCACTAAATGAGGGAATAATATGTGTGAGGGTACCCCAGGAGAGTTCCAAATGTGTGTGGGTAGAATATATGTCCCACGGGGGTAAAGTTGAAAAAAAATTTTTTTTGGACTTAGTCATTTTATCAGACTTTCAGATAGGGGAAATGTCAGTGAGCGTTCCAATTTCAGTTCCAGAGCAAGTCGCCCAATGAGTCCTTGATATTTAGTCGTTTTCAGCCAATTTTCAGGATTTTTGAAAATTTCACTTTTTTGTGAAAATATCCACTAAATGAGGGAATAATATGTGTGAGGGTACCCCATGAGAGTTAGAAATGTGTGTCGGTAGAATATATATCCCACGGGGGTAAAATTGAAAAAAATTTTTTTTTGGACTTAGTCATTTTATCAGACTTTTAGATAGGGGAACTGTCAGTGAGCGTTCCGATTTCAGTTCCAGAGCGATTCGCCCAATGAGTCCTTGATATTTAGTCGTTTTCAGCCAATTTTCTGTATTTTTGAAAATTTCACTTTTTTGTGAAAATATCCACTAAATGAGGGAATAATATGTGTGAGGGTACCCCAGGAGAGTTCCAAATGTGTGTGGGTAGAATATATATCCCACGGGGGCAAAATTGAAAAAAAATTATTTTTGGACTTGGTCATTTTATCAGACTTTCAGCTAGGGGAAATGTCAGTGAGCGTTCCGATTTCAGTTCCAGAGCGATTGGCCCAATGAGTCCTTGATATTTACTCGTTATCAGCCAATTTTCTGGATTTTTGAAAATTTCACTTTTTTGTGAAAATATCCACTAAATGAGGGAATAATATGTGTGAGGGTACCCCAGGAGAGTTCCAAATGTGTGTGGGTAGAATATATATCCCACGGGGGTAAAATTGAAAAAAGTTTTAAAAAATTTTTTTTGGACTTAGTCATTTTTCCGGCGTTTATCAGACTTTCAGATAGGGGAAATGTCAGTGAGCATTCCGATTTCAGTTCCAGAGCGATTCGCCCAATGAGTCCTTGATATTTAGTCGTTTTCAGCCAATTTTCTGGATTTTTGAAAACTTCACTTTTTTTAAAAATATCCACTAAATGAGGGAATAATAAGCGTGAGGGTACCCCAGGAGATTTCCAAATGTGTGGGTAGAATATATATCCCACGGGGGTAAAATTGAAAAAAATTTTTTTTTAGACTTAGTCATTTTATCAGACTTTTAGATAGGGGAACTGTCAGTGAGCGTTCCGATTTCAGTTCCAGAGCGATTCGCCCAATGAGTCCTTGATATTTAGTCGTTTTCAGCCAATTTTCTGTATTTTTGAAAATTTCACTTTTTTGTGAAAATATCCACTAAATGAGGGAATAATATGTGTGAGGGTACCCCAGGAGAGTTCCAAATGTGTGTGGGTAGAATATATATCCCACGGGGGCAAAATTGAAAAAAAATTATTTTTGGACTTGGTCATTTTATCAGACTTTCAGCTAGGGGAAATGTCAGTGAGCGTTCCGATTTCAGTTCCAGAGCGATTGGCCCAATGAGTCCTTGATATTTACTCGTTTTCAGCCAATTTTCTGGATTTTTGAAAATTTCACTTTTTTGTGAAAATATCCACTAAATGAGGGAATAATATGTGTGAGGGTACCCCAGGAGAGTTCCAAATGTGTGTGGGTAGATTATATATCCCACGGGGTAAAATTGAAAAAAGTTGAAAATTTTTTTTTTTTTGGACTTAGTCATTTTTCCGACGTTTATCAGACTTTCAGATAGGGAAAATGTCAGTGAGCATTCCGATTTCAGTTCCAGAGCGATTCGCCCAATGAGTCCTTGATATTTAGTCGTTTTCAGCAAATATTTTGGATTTTTGAAAATTTCACTTTTTTGTGAGAATATCCACTAAATGAGGGAATAATATGTTTGAGGGTACCCCAGAAGAGTTCCATATGTGTGTGGGTAGAATATATATCCCACGGGGGTAAAATTGAAAAAAGTTGAAATTTTTCTTTTTTTTGGACTTAGTCATTTTTCCGACGTTTATCAGACTTTCAGATAGTGCAAATGTCAGTGAGCATTCCAATTTCAGTTCCAGAGCGATTCGCCCAATGAGTCCTTGATATTTAGACGTTTTCAGCAAATATTTTGGATTTTTGAAAATCTCACTTTTTTGTGAAAATATCCACTAAATGAGGGAATAATATGTGTGAGGGTACCCCAGGAGTGTTCCAAATGTGTGTGGGTAGAATATAAATCCAACGGGGGTGAAATTGAAAAAAGTTGAAAACATTTTTTTTTTGGACTTAGTCATTTTTCAGGCGTTTATCAGACTTTCAGATAGGACAAATGTCAGTGAGCATTCCGATTTCAGTTCCAGAGCGATTCTCCCAATGAGTCCTTGATATTTAGTCGTTTTCAGCCAATTTTCTGGATTTTTGAAAATTTCACTTTTTTTTTAAAATATCCACTAAATGAGGGAATAATATGCGTGAGGGTACCCCAGGAGATTTCCAAATGTGTGTGGGTAGAATATATATCCCACGGGGGTAAAATTGAAAAAAGTTGAAAAAAATTTTTTTTGGACTTACTCATTTTTCCACCGTTTATCAGACTTTCAGATAGGGGAAATGTCAGTGAGCGTTCCGATTTCAGTTCCAGAGCGATTCGCCCAATGAGTCCTTGATATTTAGTCATTTTCAGCCAAGTTTCTGGATTTTTGAAAATTTAACTTTTTTGTGAAAATATACACTAAATGAGGGAATAATATGTGTGAGGGTACCCCAGGAGAGTTCCAAATGTGTGTGGGTAGAATATATATCCCACGGGGGTAAAATTGAAAAAAAATTTTTTTTGGACTTAGTCATTTTATCAGACTTTCAGATAGGGGAAATGTCAGTGAGCGTTCCGATTTCAGTTCCAGAGCGATTGGCCCAATGAGTCCTTGATATTTAGTCGTTTTCAGCCAATTTTCTGGATTTTTGAAAATTTCACTTTTTTGTGAAAATATCCACTAAATGAGGGAATAATATGTGTGAGGGTACTCCAGGAGAGTTCCAAATGTGTGTGGGTAGAATATATATCCCACGGGGGTAAAATTGAAAAAAGTTGAAAAAAATTTTTTTTTTGACTTAGTCATTTGTCTGGCGTTTATCAGACTTTCAGATAGGGGAAATATCAGTGAGCGTTCCGAATTCAGTTCCAGAGCGATTGGCCCAATGAGTCCTTGATATTTAGTCGTTTTCAGCCAATTTTCTGGATTTTTGAAAATTTCACTTTTTTGTGAAAATATCCACTAAATGAGGGAATAATATGTGTGAGGGTACCCCAGGAGAGTTCCAAATGTGTGTGGGTAGAATATATATCCCACTGAGGTAAAATTGAAAAAAGTTGAAAAAAATTTTTTTTGGGACTTAGTCATTTTATCAGACTTTCAGATAGGGGAAATGTCAGTGAGCGTTCCAATTTCAGTTCCAGAGCAAGTCGCCCAATGAGTCCTTGATATTTAGTCGTTTTCAGCCAATTTTGTGGATTTTTGAAAATTTCACTTTTTTGTGAAAATATCCACTAAATGAGGGAATAATATGTGTGAGGGTACCCCAGGAGAGTTCCAAATGTGTGTGGGTAGAATATATGTCCCACGGGGGTAAAATTGAAAAAAAAATTTTTTTGGACTTAGTCATTTTATCACACTTTCAGATAGGGGAAATGTCAGTGAGCGTTCCGATTTCAGTTCCAGAGCGATTCGCCCAATGAGTACTTGATATTTAGTCGTTTTCAGCCAAGTTTCTGGATATTTGAAAATTTAACTTTTTTGTGAAAATATACACTAAATGAGGGAATAATATGTGTGAGGGTACGCCAGGAGAGTTCCAAATGTGTGTGGGTGGAATATATATCCCACTGGGGTAAAATTGAAAAAAGTTGAAAAAAATTTTTTTTTGGACTTAGTCATTTTATCAGACTTTCAGATAGGGGAAATGTCAGTGAGCGTTCCAATTTCAGTTCCAGAGCAAGTCGCCCAATGAGTCCTTGATATTTAGTCGTTTTCAGCCAATTTTCAGGATTTTTGAAAATTTCACTTTTTTGTGAAAATATCCACTAAATGAGGGAATAATATGTGTGAGGGTACCCCATGAGAGTTAGAAATGTGTGTCGGTAGAATATATATCCCACGGGGGTAAAATTGAAAAAAATTTGTTTTTGGACTTAGTCATTTTATCAGACTTTTAGATAGGGGAACTGTCAGTGAGCGTTCCGATTTCAGTTCCAGAGCGATTCGCCCAATGAGTCCTTGATATTTAGTCGTTTTCAGCCAATTTTCTGTATTTTTGAAAATTTCACTTTTTTGTGAAAATATCCACTAAATGAGGGAATAATATGTGTGAGGGTACCCCAGGAGAGTTCCAAATGTGTGTGGGTAGAATATATATCCCACGGGGGCAAAATTGAAAAAAAATTATTTTTGGACTTGGTCATTTTATCAGACTTTCAGCTAGGGGAAATGTCAGTGAGCGTTCCGATTTCAGTTCCAGAGCGATTGGCCCAATGAGTCCTTGATATTTAGTCGTTTTCAGCCAATTTTCTGGATTTTTGAAAATTTCACTTTTTTGTGAAAATATCCACTAAATGAGGGAATAATATGTGTGAGGGTACTCCAGGAGAGTTCCAAATGTGTGTGGGTAGAATATATATCCCACGGGGGTAAAATTGAAAAAAGTTGAAAAAAATTTTTTTGGGACTTAGTAATTTTTCCGGCGTTTATCAGACTTTCAGATAGGGGAAATGTCAGTGAGCGTTCCGATTTCAGTTCCACAGTGATTCGCCCAATGAGTCCTTGATATTTAGTCATTTTCAGCCAAGTTTCTGGATTTTTGAAAATTTAACTTTTTTGTGAAAATATACACTAAATGAGGGAATAATATGTGTGAGGGTACGCCAGGAGAGTTCCAAATGTGTGTGGGTGGAATATATATCCCACTGGGGTAAAATTGAAAAAAGTTGAAAAAAATTTTTTTTTGGACTTAGTCATTTTATCAGACTTTCAGATAGGGGAAATGTCAGTGAGCGTTCCAATTTCAGTTCCAGAGCAAGTCGCCCAATGAGTCCTTGATATTTAGTCGTTTTCAGCCAATTTTCAGGATTTTTGAAAATTTCACTTTTTTGTGAAAATAGCCACTAAATGAGGGAATAATATGTGTGAGGGTACCCCATGAGAGTTCCAAATGTGTGTGGGTAGAATATATATCCCACGGGGGTAAAATTGAAAAAAAATATTTTTGGACTTAGTCATTTTATCAGACTTTCAGATAGGGGAAATGTCAGTGAGCGTTCCGATTTCAGTTCCAGAGCGATTGGCCCAATGAGTCCTTGATATTTAGTCGTTTTCAGCCAATTTTCTGGATTTTTGAAAATTTCACTTTTTTGTGAAAATATCCACTAAATGAGGGAATAATATGTGTGAGGGTACCCCAGGAGAGTTCCAAATGTGTGTGGGTAGAATATATATCCCACGGGAGTAAAATTGAAAAAAGTTTAAAAAAATTTTTTTTGGACTTAGTCATTTTTCCGGCGTTTATCAGACTTTCAGATAGGGGAAATGTCAGTGAACATTCCGATTTCAGTTCCAGAGCGATTCGCCCAATGAGTCCTTGATATTTAGTCGTTTTCAGCCAATTTTCTGGATTTTTAAAAATTTCACTTTTTTTTTAAAATATCCACTAAATGAGGGAATAATATGTGTGAGGGTACTCCAGGAGAGTTCCAAATGTGTGTGGGTAGAATATATATCCCACGGGGGTAAAATTGAAAAAAAATTTTTTTTGGACTTAGTCATTTTATCAGACTTTCAGATAGGGGAAATGTCAGTGAGCGTTCCGATTTCAGTTCCAGAGCGATTGGCCCAATGAGTCCTTGATATTTAGTCATTTTCAGCCAATTTTCTGGATTTTTGAAAATTTCACTTTTTTGTGAAAATATCCACTAAATGAGGGAATAATATGTGTGAGGGTACTCCAGGAGAGTTCCAAATGTGTGTGGGTAGAATATATATCCCACGGGGGTAAAATTGAAAAAAGTTGAAAAAAAATTTTTTTTGGACTTAGTCATTTGTCTGGCGTTTATCAGACTTTCAGATAGGGGAAATGTCAGTGAGCGTTCCAATTTCAGTTCCAGAGCAAGTCGCCCAATGAGTCCTTGATATTTAGTCGTTTTCAGCCAATTTAAGGATTTTTGAAAATTTCACTTTTTTGTGAAAATATCCACTAAATGAGGGAATAATATGTGTGAGGGTACGCCAGGAGAGTTCCAAATGTGTGTGGGTAGAATATATATCCCACTGAGGTAAAATTGAAAAAAGTTTAAAAAAATTTTTTTTGGGACTTAGTCATTTTATCAGACTTTCAGATAGGGGAAATGTCAGTGAGCGTTCCAATTTCAGTTCCAGAGCAAGTCGCCCAATGAGTCCTTGATATTTAGTCGTTTACAGCCAATTTTCTGGATTTTTGAAAATTACACTTTTTTGTGAAAATATCCACTAAATGAGGGAATAATATGTGTGAGGGTACCCCAGGAGAGTTCCAAATGTGTGTGGGTAGAATATATGTCCCACGGGGGTAAAATTGAAAAAAAATTTTTTTTGGACTTAGTCATTTTATCAGACTTTCAGATAGGGGAAATGGCAGTGAGCGTTCCGATTTCAGTTCCAGAGCGATTCGCCCAATGAGTACTTGATATTTAGTCGTTTTCAGCCAAGTTTCTGGATATTTGAAAATTTAACTTTTTTGTGAAAATATACACTAAATGAGGGAATAATATGTGTGAGGGTACGCCAGGAGAGTTCCAAATGTGTGTGGGTGGAATATATATCCCACTGGGGTAAAATTGAAAAAAGTTGAAAAAAATTTTTTTTTTGACTTAGTCATTTTATCAGACTTTCAGATAGGGGAAATGTCAGTGAGCGTTCCAATTTCAGTTCCAGAGCAAGTCGCCCAATGAGTCCTTGATATTTAGTCGTTTTCAGCCAATTTTCAGGATTTTTGAAAATTTCACTTTTTTGTGAAAATATCCACTAAATGAGGGAATAATATGTGTGAGGGTACCCCATGAGAGTTCCAAATGTGTGTCGGTAGAATATATATCCCACGGGAGTAAAATTGAAAAAAAATTTTTTTTGGACTTAGTCATTTTATCAGACTTTTAGATAGGGGAACTGTCAGTGAGCGTTCCGATTTCAGTTCCAGAGCGATTCGCCCAATGAGTCCTTGATATTTAGTCGTTTTCAGCCAATTTTCTGTATTTTTGAAAATTTCACTTTTTTGTGAAAATATCCACTAAATGAGGGAATAATATGTGTGAGGGTACCCCAGGAGAGTTCCAAATGTGTGTGGGTAGAATATATATCCCACAGGGGTAACATTGAAAAAAGTTTAAAAAAATTTTTTTTTGGACTTAGTCATTTTTCCGCCGTTTATCAGACTTTCAGACAGGGGAGATGTCAGTGAGCGTTCCGATTTCAGTTCCAGAGCGATTCGCCCAATGAGTCCTTGATATTTAGTCGTTTTCAGCCAATTTTCTGGATTTTTGAAAATTTCACTTTTTTGTGAAAATATCCACTAAATGAGGGAATAATATGTGTGAGGGTACCCCAGGAGAGTTGCAAATGTGTGTGGGTAGAATATATGTCCCACGGGGGTAAAATTGAAAAAAAATTTTTTTGGACTTAGTCATTTTATCAGACTTTCAGATAGGGGAAATGTCAGTGAGCGTTCCAATTTCAGTTCCAGAGCAAGTCGCCCAATGATTCCTTGATATTTAGTCGTTTTCAGCCAATTTTCTGGATTTTTGAAAATTTCACTTTTTTGTGAAAATATCCACTAAATGAGGGAATAATATGTGTGAGGGTACCCCAGGAGAGTTCCAAATGTGTGTGGGTAGAATATATATCCCACGGGGGTAAAATTGAAAAAAGTTGAAAAAAAATTTTTTTTGGACTTAGTCATTTGTCCGGCGTTTATCAAACTTTCAGATAGGGGAAATGTCAGTGAGCGTTCCGATTTCAGTTCCAGAGCGATTGGCCCAATAAGTCCTTGATATTTAGTCGTTTTCAGCCAATTTCTGTCTTTTTGAAAATTTCACTTTTTTGTGAAAATATTCACTAAATGAGGGAATAATATGTGTGAGGGTACCCCAGGAGAGTTCCAAATGTGTGTGGGTAGAATATATATCCAACGGGGGTAAAATTGAAAAAAGTTGAAAAAAATTTTTTTTTGGACTTAGTCATTTGTCCGGCGTTTATCAAACTTTCAGATAGGGGAAATGTCAGTGAGCGTTCCGATTTCAGTTCCAGAGCGATTTGCCCAATGAGTCCTTGATATTTAGTCGTTTTCAGCCAATTTCTGTCTTTTTGAAAATTTCACGTTTTTGTGAAAATATCCTCTAAATCAGGGTTCCCCAACTCCAGTCCTCAAGGCCCACCAACATGTCATGTTTTCAGGATTTCCTTAGAATTGCACAGGTGATGGAATTATTGCCTGTGCAGGTGATGCAATTATCACCTGTGTAATACTAAGGAAATCCTGAAAACATGACCTGTTGGTGGGCCTTGAGGACTGGAGTTGGGGAACCCTGCTCTAAATGAGGGAATAATATGTGTGAGGGTACCCCAGGAGAGTTCCAAATGTGTGTGGGTAGAATATATATCCCACGGGGGTAAAATTGAAAAAAAATTTTTTTTGGACTTAGTCATTTTATCAAACTTTTAGATATGGCAAAGGTCAGTGATCGTTCCAATTTCAGTTCCAGAGCGATTCGCCCAATGAGTCCTTGATATTTAGTCGTTTTCAGCCAAGTTTCTGGATTTTTGAAAATTTTACTTTTTTGTGAAAATATCCACTAAATGAGGGAATAATATGTGTGAGGGTACGCCAGGAGAGTTCCAAATGTGTGTGGGTACAATATATATCCCACGGGGGTAAAATTGAAAAAAGTTGAAAAATTTTTTTTTTGGACTTAGTCATTATTCCGGCGTTTATCAGACTTTCAGATAGGGGAAATGTCAGTGAGCGTTCCAATTTCAGTTCCAGAGCGATTCGCCCAATGAGTCCTTGATATTTAGTCGTTTTCAGCCAATTTTCTGGATTTTTGAAAATTTCACTTTTTTTTTTAAATATCCACTAAATGAGGGAATAATATGTGTGAGAGTACCCCAGGAGAGTTCCAAATGTGTGTGGGTAGAATATATATCCCACGGGGGTAAAATTGAAAAAAGTTGAAAAAAATTTTTTTTTGGACTTAGTCATTTTATCAGACTTTCAGATTGGGCAAAGGTCAGTGATCGTTCCAATTTCAGTTCCAGAGCGATTCGCCAAATGAGTCCTTGATATTTAGTCGTTTTCAGCCAATTTTCTGTATTATTGAAAATTTAACTTTTTTGTGAAAATATCCACTAAATGAGGGAATAATATGTGTAAGGGTACCCCAGGAGAGTTCCAAATGTGTGGGTAGAATATATATCCCACGAGGGTAAAATTGAAAAAAGTTAAAAAAATTTTTTTTTGGACTTAGTCATTTTATCAGACTTTCAGATAGGGCAAAGGTCAGTGAGCGCTACAATTTCAGTTCCAGAGCGATTCGCCCAATGAGTCCTTGATATTTAGTCGTTTACAGCCAATTTTCTGTATTTTTGAAAATTTCACTTTTTTGTGAAAATATCCACTAAATGAGGGAATAATATGTGTGAGGGTACGCGAGGAGAGTTCCAAATGTGTGTGGGTAGAATATAAATCCCACTGGGGTAAAACTGAAAAAAGTTGAAAAAAATTTTTTTTTTGACTTGGTCATTTTATCAGACTTTCAGATAGTGGAAATGTCAGTGAGCGTTCCGATTTCAGTTCCAGAGTGATTTGCCCAATAAGTCCTTGATATTTTGTCGTTTTCAGCCAATTTTCTGGATTTTTGAAAATTTCACTTTTTTGTGAAAATATCCACTAAATGAGGGAATAATATGTGTGAGGGTACCCCAGGAGATTTCCAAATGTGTGTGGGTAGAATATATATCCCACGGGGGTAAAATTGAAAAAAGTTTAAAAAATTTTTTTTTTGGACTTAGTCATTTTTCCGGCGTTTATCAGACTTTCAGATAGGGGAAATGACAGTGAGCTTTCCGATTTCAGTTCCAGAGCGATTCGCCCAATGAGTCCTTGATATTTAGTCGTTTTCAGCCAAGTTTCTGGATATTTGAAAATTTCACTTTTTTGTGAAAATATACACTAAATGAGGGAATAATATGTGTGAGGGTACGCCAGGAGAGTTCCAAATGTGTGTGAGTAGAATATATATCCCACTGGGGTAAAATTGAAAAAAGTTTAAAAATTTTTTTTTGGGGATTTAGTCATTTTATCAGACTTTCAGATAGGGGAAATGTCAGTGAGCGTTCCAATTTCAGTTCCAGAGCAAGTCGCCCAATGAGTCCTTGATATTTAGTCGTTTTCAGCCAATTTTCTGGATTTTTGAAAATTTCACTTTTTTGTGAAAATATCCACTAAATGAGGGAATAATATGTGTGAGGGTACCCCAGGAGAGTTCCAAATGTGTGTGGGTAGAATATATATCCCACGGGGGTAAAATTGAAAAAAGTTGAAAAAAAATTTTTTTTGGACTTAGTCATTTGTCCGGCGTTTATCAAACTTTCAGATAGGGGAAATGTCAGTGAGCGTTCCGATTTCAGTTCCAGAGCGATTGGCCCAATGAGTCCTTGATATTTAGTCGTTTTCAGCCAATTTCTGTCATTTTGAAAATTTCACTTTTTTGTGAAAATATCCACTAAATGAGGGAATAATATGTGTGAGGGTACCCCAGGAGAGTTCCAAATGTGTGTGGGTAGAATATATATCCAACGGGGGTAAAATTGAAAAAAGTTGAAAAAAATTTTTTTTTGGACTTAGTCATTTTTCCGGTGTTTATCAGACTTTCAGATAGGGGAAATGTCAGTGAGCGTTCCGATTTCAGTTCCAGAGCGATTCGCCCAATGAGTCCTTGATATTTAGTCATTTTCAGCCAATTTCTGTCTTTTTGAAAATTTCACGTTTTTGTGAAAATATCCTCTAAATCAGGGTTCCCCAACTCCAGTCCTCAAGGCCCACCAACAGGTCATGTTTTCAGGATTTCCTTAGTATTGCACAGGTGATGGAATTATTGTCTGTGCAGGTGATGCAATTATCACCTGTGTAATACTAAGGAAATCCTGAAAACATGACCTGTTGGTGGGCCTTGAGGACTGGAGTTGGGGAACCCTGCTCTAAATGAGGGAATAATATGTGTGAGGGTACCCCAGGAGAGTTCCAAATGTTTGTGGGTAGAATATATATCCCACGGGGGTAAAATTGAAAAAAAATTTTTTTTGGACTTAGTCATTTTATCAAACTTTTAGATACGGCAAAGGTCAGTGATCGTTCCAATTTCAGTTCCAGAGCAAGTCGCCCAATGAGTCCTTGATATTTAGTCGTTTACAGCCAATTTTCTGTATTTTTGAAAATTTCACTTTTTTGTGAAAATATCCACTAAATGAGGGAATAATATGTGTGAGGGTACGCGAGGAGAGTTCCAAATGTGTGTGGGTAGAAGATAAATCCCACTGGGGTAAAATTGAAAAAAGTTGAAAAAAATTTTTTTTTGGACTTGGTCATTTTATCAGACTTTCAGATAGCGGAAATGTCAGTGAGTGTTCCGATTTCAGTTCCAGAGCGATTCGCCCAATGAGTCCTTGATATTTAGTCGTTTTCAGCCAATTTTCTGGATTTTTGAAAATTTCACTTTTTTGTGAAAATATCCACTAAATAAGGGAATAATATGTGTGAGGGTACCCCAGGAGATTTCCAAATGTGTGTGGGTAGAATATATATTCCACGGGGGTAAAATTGAAAAAAACTGAAAAAAATTTTTTTTTTTGACTTAGTCATTTTTCCGGCGTTTATCAGACTTTCAGATAGGGGAAATGTCAGTGAGCGTTCCGATTTCAGTTCCAGAGCGATTCGCCCAATGAGTCCTTGCTATTTAGTCGTTTTCAGCCAATTTTCTGGATTTTTGAAAATTTCACTTTTTTGTGAAAATCTACACTAAATGAGGGAATAATATGTGTGAGGGTACCCCAGGAGAGTTCCAAATGCGTGTGGGTAGAATATATATCCCACGGGGGTAAAATTGAAAAAAGTTGAAAAAAATTTTTTTGGACTTAGTCATTTTATCAGACTTTCAGATAGGGCAAAGGTCAGTGATCGTTCCAATTTCAGTTCCAGAGCGATTCGCCAAATGAGTCCTTGATATTTAGTCGTTTTCAGCCAATTTTCTGTATTATTGAAAATTTAACTTTTTTGTGAAAATATCCACTAAATGAGGGAATAATATGTGTGAGGGTACCCCAGGAGAGTTCCAAATGTGTGAGTAGAATATATATCCCACGAGGGTAAAATTGAAAAAAGTTTAAAAAAATTTTTTTTTGACTTGGTCATTTTATCAGACTTTCAGATAGCGGAAATGTCAGTGAGCGTTCCAATTTCAGTTCCAGAGCGATTCGCCCAATGAGTCCTTGATATTTTGTCGTTTTCAGCCAATTTTCTGGATTTTTGAAAATTTCACTTTTTTTGTGAAAATATCCTCTAAATCAGGGTTCCCCAACTCCAGTCCTCAAGGCCCACCAACAGGTCATGTTTTCAGGATTTCCTTAGTATTGCACAGGTGATGGAATTATTGCCTGTGCAGGTGATGCAATTATCACCTGTGTAATACTAAGGAAATCCTGAAAACATGACCTGTTGGTGGGCCTTGAGGACTGGAGTTGGGGAACCCTGCTCTAAATGAGGGAATAATATGTGTGAGGGTACCCCAGGAGAGTTCCAAATGTGTGTGGGTAGAATATATATCCCATGGGGGTAAAATTGAAAAAAAATTTTTTTTGGACTTAGTCATTTTATCAAACTTTTAGATACGGCAAAGGTCAGTGATCGTTCCAATTTCAGTTCCAGAGCGATTCGCCCAATGAGTCCTTGATATTTAGTCGTTTTCAGCCAAGTTTCTGGATTTTTGAAAATTTTACTTTTTTGTGAAAATATCCACTAAATGAGGGAATAATATGTGTGAGGGTACCCCAGGAGAGTTCCAAATGTGTGTGGGTAGAATATATATCCCACGGGGGTAAAATTGAAAAAAGTTGAAACATTTTTTTTTTGGACTTAGTCATTATTCCGGCGTTTATCAGACTTTCAGATAGGGGAAATGTCAGTGAGCGTTCCGATTTCAGTTCCAGAGCGATTCGCCCAATGAGTCCTTGATATTTAGTCGTTTTCAGCCAATTTTCTGGATTTTTGAAAATTTCACTTTTTTGTGAAAATATCCACTAAATGAGGGAATAATATGTGTGAGGGTACCCCAGGAGAGTTCCAAATGTGTGTGGGTAGAATATATATCCCACGGGGGTAAAATTGAAAAAAGTTGAAAAATTTTTTTTTTGGACTTAGTCATTATTCCGGCGTTTATCAGACTTTCAGATAGGGGAAATGTCAGTGAGCGTTCCGATTTCAGTTCCAGAGCGATTCGCCCAATGAGTCCTTGATATTTAGTCGTTTTCAGCCAATTTTCTGGATTTTTGAAAATTTCACTTTTTTTTTAAAATATCCACTAAATGAGGGAATAATATGTGTGAGAGTACCCCAGGAGAGTTCCAAATGTGTGGGTAGAATATATATCCCACGGGGGTAAAATTGAAAAAAGTTGAAAAAAATTTTTTTTTGGATTTAGTCATTTTATCAGACTTTCAGATAGGGCAAAGGTCAGTGAGCGCTACAATTTCAGTTCCAGAGCGATTCGCCCAATGAGTCCTTGATATTTAGTCGTTTACAGCCAATTTTCTGTATTTTTGAAAATTTCACTTTTTTGTGAAAATATCCACTAAATGAGGGAATAATATGTGTGAGGGTACGCGAGGAGAGTTCCAAATGTGTGTGGGTAGAATATAAATCCCACTGGGGTAAAATTGAAAAAAGTTGAAAAAAATTTTTTTTTTGACTTGGTCATTTTATCAGACTTTCAGATAGCGGAAATGACAGTGAGCGTTCCGATTTCAGTTCCAGAGCGATTCGCCCAATGAGTCCTTGATATTTAGTCATTTTCAGCCAATTTTCTGGATTTTTGAAAATTTCACTTTTTTGTGAAAATATCCACTAAATGAGGGAATAATATGTGTGAGGGTACCCCAGGAGATTTCCAAATGTGTGTGGGTAGAATATATATCGCACGAGGGTAAAATTGAAAAAAGTTGAAAAAAAATTTTTTTTTTGACTTAGTCATTTTTCCGGCGTTTATCAGACTTTCAGATAGGGGAAATGTCAGTGAGCGTTCCGGTTTCAGTTCCAGAGCGATTCGCCCAATGAGTCCTTGATATTTAGTCGTTTACAGCCAATTTTCTGTATTTTTAAAAATTTCACTTTTTTGTGAAAATATCCACTAAATGAGGGAATAATATGTGTGAGGGTACGCGAGGAGAGTTCCAAATGTGTGTGGGTAGAATATAAATCCCACTGGGGTAAAATTGAAAAAAGTTGAAAAAAATTTTTTTTTGGACTTAGTCATTTTATCAGACTTTCAGATAGGGGAGATGTCAGTGAGCGTTCCGGTTTCAGTTCCAGAGTGATTCGCCCAATGAGTCCTTAATATTTAGTCGTTTACAGCCAATTTTCTGCATTTTTGAAAATTTCACTTTTTTGTGAAAATATCCACTAAATGAGGGAATAATATGTGTGAGGGTATGCGAGGAGAGTTCCAAATGTGTGTGGGTAGAATATAAATCCCATTGGGGTAAAATTGAAAAAAGTTGAAAAAAATTTTTTTTTGGACTTGGTCATTTTATCAGACTTTCAGATAGGGGAAATGTCAGTGAGCGTTCCGATTTCAGTTCCAGAGCGATTCGCCCAATGAGTCCTTGATATTTAGTCGTTTACAGCCAATTTTCTGTATTTTTGAAAATTTCACTTTTTTGTGAAAATATCCACTAAATGAGGGAATAATATGTGTGAGGGTACGCGAGGAGAGTTCCAAATGTGTGTGGGTAGAATATAAATCCCACTTGGATAAAATTGAAAAAAGTTGAAAAAAATTTTTTTTTGGACTTGGTCATTTTATCAGACTTTCAGATAGGGGAAATGTCAGTGCGCGTTCCGATTTCAGTTCCAGATCGATTCGCCCAATGAGTCCTTGATATTTAGTCGTTTACAGCCAATTTTCTGTATTTTTGAAAATTTCACTTTTTTGTGAAAATATCCACTAAATGAGGGAATAATATGTGTGAGGGTACGCGAGGAGAGTCCCAAATGTGTGTGCGTAGAATATAAATACCACTGGGGTAAAATTGAAAAAAGCTGAAAAAAATTTTTTTTTGGACTTGGTCATTTTATCAGACTTTCAGATAGGGGATGTTATGCACACGCCCGGACTGACTGGCGTGTGCGGGAGAAGTGGTTCCACTGGACGATGAACCGGAGAGTGCCTGGAGGGGCGTGACTAAGTATCTGGCCGATCCGACCAAGATGGCACGACGGCATACGACGCCAGTGCACCAGGGAGAAACCGGGCAAAGGGACCAGGTGCTACTCCAGGTCAAACTCCGGACACGGGGGTTGACCCACACAGGGATTACTGGAACAGGCAGGTTAGGCTGGCACAGACTGGTGGATATAAGCGAACACGGCAGGTATGCAGACGGGTGGATACAGGCGAATATGCAGGCAGGGAGGTACTGGCCGAAAGGACGGGCTGGAGCACAGAGAGGACAAGACCCCGTACAGACTGGGTCACAGAAACAGAACCGCAGATGCGGTAGCCAAACACAGCAGAGAGGGAACGCCCGAAGCGGTGGGCAAAAGCAGCGCAGGACGGGACTGCCGGAGCAGCGAGCACAAGCAGAGCAGGACAGGACTGCCGGAGCAGCGAGCAGATGCAGAGCAGAAACTGCAGGAGCGGCAAGCAAGGCAAGAGCAGAGTGGAAACCGCAAGAGCGGTAAACAAGACAGGAGCAGAGCGGAAACCGCAGAGCGGCTAAGAAGGCCACAGCAGAGAGAAAAGCGCAGAGCGGCAAACAAGGCAGGAGCAGAGCGGAAACCGCAGAGCGGTAAACAAGGCAGGAGCAGAGCGGAAACCGCAGAGCGGCTAAGAAGGCCGCAGCAGAGCGGAAACCGCAGAGCGGCAAACAAGGCAGGAGCAGAGCGGAAACTGCAGAGCGGTAAACAAGGCAGGAGCAGAGCGGAAACCGCAGAGTGGCTAAGAAGGCCGCAGCAGAGCGGAAACCGCAGAGTGGCAAACAAGGCAGGAGCAGAGCGGAAACCGCAGAGCGGTAAACAAGGCAGGAGCAGAGCGGAAACCGCAGAGCGGTAAACAAGGCAGGAGCAGAGCGGAAACCGCAGAGCGGTAAACAAGGCAGGAGCAGAGCAGAAACCACAGAGCGGTAAACAAGGCAGGAGCAGAGCGGAAACCGCAGAGCGGTAAACAAGGCAGGAGCAGAGCGGAAACCGCAGGAGCGGCAAGCAAGGCAAGAGCAGAGCAGAAACCCAAGAGCGGCAAGCTAAGCAGGAGCAGAGCGGAAACTGCAGAGCGGCAAACAAGGCAGGAGCAGAGCGGAAACCGCAGAGCGGCAAACAAGGCAGGAGCAGAGCGGAAACCGCAGAGCAGCAGACAAGGTAGGAGCAGAGCGGAAACCGCAGAGCGGCAGACAAGGCAGGGGGATACGACTCTGTTCACAAAGAACAGACGGAGAAGGAAAGGCAGAACCAGAAGCACACACAGTACTTACAAAGAAGTAGCGAGCGTACACTAAATTCACAACAGAGGTACAGAGACGACGAGAAGGAATTTAGGAGCAAGTTCAGACTCTGCAGAAAGACGCAGAAAACAGACAAAGAGGGAAAAGGGAGAAAAGGCAAAAGTAGAAACGAGGCACAGACAACTAGGAACCGAGGAACGGGAACAAATACAGCAAGGCTGGGACACAAACAGGACTCTGTTCAGACGGGAACAGATACCGCAAGGCACAGACAACTGGAAACAGAGAAACGGAACAAATACAGCAAGACTGGGACACAAACAGGACTCTGTTCAGACGGGAACAGATACCGCAAGGCACAGACAGGCAGATCTAGGAATACAGCCCCTAGAAGGCGAAAGAACAGGCTAGAAGCGTGTTCACAAGAACAGACCACAGTTCAGACACAGAACTGGAGAACAGGCAGGAAAACAGGATAGGACCTGGCACGTCAGAGACAAAAAGCCAACTGACAGGACACAATGCTCAGGCGCCATCTTGAGGAAGAAGGTGGTATAAATACCCAAAGATGGACAGCAATAGGCTGAAGGTGCAACAGGGGCGTGTCCGCAGCAGGTACAAGAAACAGGAAGTTCAGCGGGCGTCGCCCTATGCAGCCAAAACAGACAAACAGACAGCAAGGAGGGAAGCCAGAGAGACATTCTGGACTGGAGATCAAGTGCGCGCTTTTGCACAGTGGGAGAAGGACCACCATGCAAGGATGCCGCCAGGTATGTTACAGTACCCCCCCCCCTTACGCCCCCTCATCTTCAGGCCTGCCAGAATCTTCCACAGGGAATTCGAGGACCAGTCGTTCACTTCAAGGAGATCACTTCCACTGTCCACAGGAAAAATTGATCTCATCTGGTTAGCTAGGATGCTACCTCCTATCCAGCCATCCTTAGCAACAGAAGAAACGGGTGGAGTACCAGGAACAGCACACAAGGAAGTCTCTCTCCACATATTTTCAGGTGGCACTCCAGAGGGTACAGGAGACAACTGGAAGTCCTTCACCTGGTTGGAGGGGGACAGAGACTTGGGGGTAATCTCTGCTTCGAGGTACATCTTGACAAGCTCACAGGAAGAAATAGACGGGTTATCAGGTACATAATGAGGAAAAGTCAATGTCTCTTTGTTATCTGGTGGTACCCCGGAGAATTCAGGAAACAACTGGAGGTCCTCCGCCGGGTCAGAAGAGTGCAGAGGCTCAGAAAAAACATCTGCTTCAGAGTACACTAGGTCAGACTCACTGGAGGAAGCAGGCGAGGTATCGGGTACCGAGTATAGGAGAGTCTCTGTCCTTTCGCTACCAGGTAGCACCCCGAAGGGTTCTGGAGACAACTGGAGGTCCTCCGCCTGGTCGGATGGGTGTACAGACTCAGAGGTAACCACAGCTTTGGAGCATCCTTGGACATGCACACCGGTTAAAGTGGGTGAAGCATCTGATGCCGGGTGCAGGAAGTTCTCCTGTGTGGAGCCTGGATGGGCAGAAGTCTCTTCGGGCAGGAGAACCGGAGCACTACCCACGCACATTACCCGTTGGGGCTTCTCCGGGATACAGGGAGATGAAGCTTCAGTAGGGACTTCAAGGTTGAGGTCAGGAGGTCTCAGGGAGGACAGACCCTGGCGTGACGGCTTGCCTCTACGTCTAGCACGTCTGGACTGCCTCTTGAGGTTGGGAGAAGTATTCCGGAAAGCGTAGTCACCCTGTGAGGATTCTGGGTGGGCAGTAGTCTCATTGGGCTGGAGGACTATTGCGCTACCCACACACATTACCCATAGGGGCTGCTCCGGGATATTGGGAGGTGAAGCTTCAGCAGGAGCCTCCGGGTTAGGATCATCGAAGACCATTAGAAAGGCCACCAGGAAGGCCATTAGGTCCAGGAGGATCGGATCCTGTGTTTCATATAGGGGGTTGATCCATTCCAAGGCATCACCCGCCAGGTAAGACATAATGAATGCCACCTTAACCCGATCGGTGGGAAAACATAGAGGGTAGAATTGAAGTGTAGCATGCATTGCTCCACAAATGCACGACTTTGTCTTGGATCCCCATAGTAACGTGGCGGATCCGCAGGAACGAGAGCAGATAGATCCATCTGGATGGGTGCGTAATTCGCCTGGAACTCAGCTGAGAAAAAAAAAAAGTATTTATTTATTTTTAATGCATGTATTCGCTGGAAAACTTCTCAGGGAGCGAAGGCCGTGGGGCTCAACAGGAACCATGACCTGAGCATGCTGTTATGCACACGCCCGGACTGACTGGCGTGTGCGGGAGAAGTGGTTCCACTGGACGATGAACCGGAGAGTGCCTGGAGGGGCGTGACTAAGTATCTGGCCGATCCGACCAAGATGGCACGACGGCATACGATGCCAGTGCACCAGGGAGAAACCGGGCAGAGGGACCAGGTGCTACTCCAGGTCAAACTCCGGACACGGGGGTTGACCCACACAGGGATTACTGGAACAGGCAGGTTAGGCTGGCACAGACTGGTGGATATAAGCGAACACGGCAGGTATGCAGACGGGTGGATACAGGCGAATATGCAGGCAGGGAGGTACTGGCCGAAAGGACGGGCTGGAGCACAGAGAGGACAAGACCCAGTACAGACTGGGTCACAGAAACAGAACCGCAGATGCGGTAGCCAAACACAGCAGAGAGGGAACGCCCGAAGCGGTGGGCAAAAGCAGCGCAGGACGGGACTGCCGGAGCAGCGAGCACAAGCAGAGCAGGACAGGACTGCCGGAGCAGCGAGCAGATGCAGAGCAGAAACTGCAGGAGCGGCAAGCAAGGCAAGAGCAGAGTGGAAACCGCAAGAGCGGTAAACAAGGCAGGAGCAGAGCGGAAACCGCAGAGCGGCTAAGAAGGCCACAGCAGAGAGAAAACCGCAGAGCGGCAAACAAGGCAGGAGCAGAGCGGAAACCGCAGAGCGGTAAACAAGGCAGGAGCAGAGCGGAAACCGCAGAGCGGCTAAGAAGGCCGCAGCAGAGCGGAAACCGCAGAGCGGCAAACAAGGCAGGAGCAGAGCGGAAACTGCAGAGCGGTAAACAAGGCAGGAGCAGAGCGGAAACCGCAGAGCGGCTAAGAAGGCCGCAGCAGAGCGGAAACCGCAGAGCGGCAAACAAGGCAGGAGCAGAGCGGAAACCGCAGAGCGGTAAACAAGGCAGGAGCAGAGCGGAAACCGCAGAGCGGTAAACAAGGCAGGAGCAGAGCGGAAACTGCAGAGCGGTAAACAAGGCAGGAGCAGAGCGGAAACCGCAGAGCGGTAAACAAGGCAGGAGCAGAGCGGAAACCGCAGAGCGGTAAACAAGGCATGAGCAGAGCGGAAACCGCAGAGCGGTAAACAAGGCAGGAGCAGAGCGGAAACCGCAAGAGCGGCAAGCTAAGCAGGAGCAGAGCGGAAACCGCAGAGCGGCTAAGAAGGCAGGAGCAGAGCGGAAACCGCAGAGCGGCAAACAAGGCAGGAGCAGAGCGGAAACCGCAGAGCGGCAAACAAGGCAGGAGCAGAGCGGAAACCGCAGAGCAGCAGACAAGGCAGGAGCAGAGCGGAAACCGCAGAGCGGCAGACAAGGCAGGGGGATAGGACTCTGTTCACAAAGAGCAGACGGAGAAGGAAAGGCAGAACCAGAAGCACACACAGTACTTACAAAGAAGTAGCGAGCGTACACTAAATTCACAACAGAGGTACAGAGACGACGAGAAGGAATTTAGGAGCAAGTTCAGACTCTGCAGAAAGACGCAGAAAACAGACAAAGAGGGAAAAGGGAGAAAAGGCAAAAGTAGAAACGAGGCACAGACAACTAGGAACCGAGGAACGGGAACAAATACAGCAAGGCTGGGACACAAACAGGACTCTGTTCAGACGGGAACAGATACCGCAAGGCACAGACAACTGGAAACAGAGAAACAGGAACAAATACAGCAAGGCTGGGACACAAACAGGACTCTGTTCAGACGGGAACAGATACCGCAAGGCACAGACAGGCAGATCTAGGAATACAGCCCCTAGAAGGCGAAAGAACAGGCTAGAAACGTGTTCACAAGAACAGACCACAGTTCAGACACAGAACTGGAGAACAGGCAGGAAAACAGGATAGGACCTGGCACGTCAGAGACAAAAAGCCAACTGACAGGACACAATGCTCAGGCGCCATCTTGAGGAAGAAGGTGGTATAAATACCCAAAGATGGACAGCAATAGGCTGAAGGTGCAACAGGGGCGTGTCCGCAGCAGGTACAAGAAACAGGAAGTTCAGCGGGCGTCGCCCTATGCAGCCAAAACAGACAAACAGACAGCAAGGAGGGAAGCCAGAGAGACATTCTGGACTGGAGATCAAGTGCGCGCTTTTGCACAGTGGGAGATGGACCACCATGCAAGGACGCCGCCAGGTATGTTACAGTACCCCCCCCTTACGCCCCCTCTTCTTCAGGCCTGCCAGAATCTTCCACAGGGAATTCGAGGACCAGTCGTTCACTTCAAGGAGATCACTTCCACTGTCCACAGGAAAAATTGATCTCATCTGGTTAGCTAGGATGCTACCTCCTATCCAGCCATCCTTAGCAACAGAAGAAACGGGTGGAGTACCAGGAACAGCACACAAGGAAGTCTCTCTCCACATATTTTCAGGTGGCACTCCAGAGGGTACAGGAGACAACTGGAAGTCCTTCACCTGGTTGGAGGGGGACAGAGACTTGGGGGTAATCTCTGCTTCGAGGTACATCTTGACAAGCTCACAGGAAGAAATAGACGGGTTATCAGGTACATAATGAGGAAAAGTCACTGTCTCTTTGTTATCTGGTGGTACCCCGGAGAATTCAGGAAACAACTGGAGGTCCTCCGCCGGGTCAGAAGAGTGCAGAGGCTCAGAAAAAACATCTGCTTCAGAGTACACTAGGTCAGACTCACTGGAGGAAGCAGGCGAGGTATCGGGTACCGAGTATAGGAAAGTCTCTGTCCATTCACCACCAGGTGGCACCCCGAAGGGTTCTGGAGACAACTGGAGGTCCTCCGCCTGGTCAGAGGGGTGTAGAGACTCAAGGGTAACCTCTGCTTCAGAGTACACAAGGTCGGACTCACTGGACGAAGCAAGCGAGGTATCAGATCCAGGATATAGGAAAGTCTCTGTCCATTCACCACCAGGTGGCACCCCGAAGGGTTCTGGAGACAACTAGAGGTCCTCCGCCTGGTCGGAGGGGTGTAGAGACTCAGGAGTAACCTCTGCTTCGGAGTACACTAGGTTGGACTCACTGGACAAAGCGAGCGAGGTATCAGGTACAGAGTATAGGAGAGTCTCTGTCCTTTCGCTACCAGGTAGCACCCCGTAGGGTTCTGGAGACAACTGGAGGTCCTCCGCCTGGTCGGAGGGGTGTAGAGACTCGAGAGTAACCTCTGCTTCGGAGTACACTAGGTTGGACTCACTGGACGAAGCGAGCGAGGTATCAGGTACAGAGTATAGGAGAGTCTCTGTCCTTTCGCTACCAGGTAGCACCCCAAAGGGTTCTGGAGACAACTGGAGGTCCTCCGCCTGGTCGGAGGGGTGTACAGACTCAGAGGTAACCACAGCTTTGGAGCATCCTTGGACATGCACACCGGTTAAAGTGGGTGAAGCATCTGATGCCGGGTGCAGGAAGTTCTCCTGTGTGGAGTCTGGATGGGCAGAAGTCTCTTCGGTCAGGAGAACCGGAGCACTACCCATGCACATTACCCGTTGGGGCTTCTCCGGGATGCAGGGAGATGAAGCTTCAGTAGGGACTTCAAGGTTGGGGTCAGGAGGTCTCAGGGAGGACAGACCCTGGCGTGACGGCTTGCCTCTACGTCTAGCACGTCTGGACTGCCTCTTGAGGTTGGGAGAAGTATTCCGGAAAGCGTAGTCACCCTGTGAGGATTCTGGGTGGGCAGTAGTCTCATTGGGCTGGAGGACTATTGCGCTACCCACACACATTACCCATCGGGGCTGCTCCGGGATATTGGGAGGTGAAGCTTCAGCAGGAGCCTCCGGGTTAGGATCATCGAAGACCATTAGAAAGGCCACCAGGAAGGCCATTAGGTCCAGGAGGATCGGATCCTGTGTTTCATATAGGGGGTTGATCCATTCCAAGGCATCACCCGCCAGGTAAGACATAATGAATGCCACCTTAACCCGATCGGTGGGAAAACATAGAGGGTAGAATTGAAGTGTAGCATGCATTGCTCCACAAATGCACGACTTTGTCTTGGATCCCCATAGTAACGTGGCGGATCCGCAGGAACGAGAGCAGATAGATCCATCTGGACGGGTGCGTAATTCGCCTGGAACTCAGCTGAGAAAAAAAAAAAGTATTTATTTATTTTTAATGCATGTATTCGCTGGAAAACTTCTCAGGGAGCGAAGGCCGTGGGGCTCAACGGGAACCATGGCCTGAGCATGCTGTTATGCACACGCCCGGACTGACTGGCGTGTGCGGGAGAAGTGGTTCCACTGGACCATGAACCGGAGAGTGCCTGGAGGGGCGTGACTAAGTATCTGGCCGATCCGACCAAGATGGCACGACGGCATACGACGCCAGTGCACCAGGGAGAAACCTGGCAGAGGGACCAGATGCTACTCCAGGTCAAACTCCGGACACGGGGGTTGACCCACACAGGGATTACTGGAACAGGCAGGTTAGGCTGGCACAGACTGGTGGATATAAGCGAACACGGCAGGTATGCAGACGGGTGGATACAGGCGAATATGCAGGCAGGGAGGTACTGGCCGAAAGGACGGGCTGGAGCACAGAGAGGACAAGACCCAGTACAGACTGGGTCACAGAAACAGAACCGCAGATGCGGTAGCCAAACACAGCAAAGAGGGAACGCCCGAAGCGGTGGGCAAGAGCAGAGCAGGACGGGACTGCCGGAGCAGCGAGCACAAGCAGAGCAGGACAGGACTGCTGGAGCAGCGAGCAGATGCAGAGCAGGACGGGGCTGCCGGAGCAGCGAGCAGAAGCAAAGCAGGACAGGACTGCCGGAGCAGCGAGCAGATGCAGAGCAGAAACCGCAAGAGCGGCAAGCAAGGCAAGAGCAGAGTGGAAACCGCAAGAGCGGTAAACAAGGCAGGAGCAGAGCGGAAACCGCAGAGCGGCTAAGAAGGCCGCAGCAGAGCGGAAACCGCAGAGCGGCAAGCAAGGCAGGAGCAGAGCGGAAACTGCAGAGCGGTAAACAAGGCATGAGCAGAGCGGAAACCGCAGAGCGGCTAAGAAGGCCGCAGCAGAGCGGAAACAGCAGAGCGGCAAACAAGGCAGGAGCAGAGCAGAAACCGCAGAGCGGTAAACAAGGCAGGAGCAGAGCGGAAACCGCAGAGCGGTAAACAAGGCAGGAGCAGAGCGGAAACCGCAGAGCGGTAAACAAGGCAGGAGCAGAGCGGAAACCGCAGAGCGGTAAACAAGGCAGGAGCAGAGCAGAAACCGCAGGTGCGGCAAGCAAGGCAAGAGCAGAGCAGAAACCGCAAGAGCGGCAAGCTAAGCAGGAGCAGAGCGGAAACCGCAGAGCGGCTAAGAAGGCAGGAGCAGAGCGGAAACCACAGAGCGGCAAACAAGGCAGGAGCAGAGCGGAAACCGCAGAGCGGCGAACAAGGCAGGAGCAGAGCGGAAACCGCAGAGCAGCAGACAAGGCAGGAGCAGAGCGGAAACCGCAGAGCGGCAGACAATGCAGGGGGATAGGACTCTGTTCACAAAGAACAGACGGAGAAGGAAAGGCAGAACCAGAAGCACACACAGTACTTACAAAGAAGTAGCGAGCGTACACTAAATTCACAACAGAGGTACAGAGACGACGAGAAGGAATTTAGGAGCAAGTTCAGACTCTGCAGAAAGACGCAGAAAACAGACAAAGAGGGAAAAGGGAGAAAAGGCAAAAGTAGAAACGAGGCACAGACAACTAGGAACCGAGGAACGGGAACAAATACAGCAAGGCTGGGACACAAACAGGACTCTGTTCAGATGGGAACAGATACCGCAAGGCACAGACAACTGGAAACAGAGAAACGGAAACAAATACAGCAAGGCTGGGACACAAACAGGACTCTGTTCAGACGGGAACAGATACCGCAAGGCACAGACAGGCAGATCTAGGAATACAGCCCCTAGAAGGCGAAAGAACAGGCTAGAAGCGTGTTCACAAGAACAGACCACAGTTCAGACACAGAACTGGAGAACAGGCAGGAAAACAGGATAGGACCTGGCACATCACAGACAAAAAGCCAACTGACAGGACATAATGCTCAGGCGCCATCTTGAGGAAGAAGGTGGTATAAATACCCAAAGATGGACAGCAATATGCTGAAGGTGCAACAGGGGCGTGTCCACAGCAGGTACAAGAAACAAGAAGTTCAGCGGACGTCGCCCTATGCAGCCAAAACAGACAAACAGACAGCAAGGAGGGAAGCCAGAGAGACATTCTGGACTGGAGATCAAGTGCGCGCTCTTGCACAGTGGGAGATGGACCACCATGCAAGGACGCCGCCAGGTATGTTACAGGGGAAATGTCAGTGAGCGTTACGATTTCAGTTCCAGAGCAATTCGCCCAATGAGTCCTTGATATTTAGTCATTTTCAGCCAATTTTCTGGATTTTTGAAAATTTCACTTTTTTGTGAAAATATCCACTAAATGAGGGAATAATATGTGTGAGGGTACCCCAGGAGAGTTCAAAATGCGTGTGGGTAGAATATATATCCAACGGGGGTAAAATTGAAAAAAGTTTAAAAAAATTTTTTTTTGGACTTAGTCATTTTTCCGGGATTTATCAGACTTTCAGATAGGGGAAATGTCAGTGAGTGTTCCGATTTCAGTTCCAGAGCGATTCGCCCAATGAGTCCTAGATATTTAGTCGCTTTCAGCCAATTTTCTGTATTTTTGAAAATTTCAATTTTTTGTGAAAATGTCCACTAAATGAGGGAATAATATGTGTGAGGGTACCCCAGGAGAGTTCCAAATGTGTGGGTAGAATATATATCCCACGGGGGTAAAAATGAAAAAAGTTGAAAAATTTTTTTTTTTTGGGAGTTAGTCATTTTTCCGTCGTTTATCAGACTTTCAGATAGGGCAAATGTCAGTGAGCGTTCCGATTTCAGTTCCAGAGTGATTCACCCAATGAGTACTTGATATTTAGTCGTTTTCAGCCAATATTTTGGATTTTTGAAAATTTCACTTTTTTTGTGAAAATATCCACTAAATGAGGGAATAATATGTGTGAGGGTACCCCAGGAGAGTTCCAAATGTGTGTGGGTAGAATATATATCCCAAGGGATTAAAATTGAAAAAAGTTGAAAATTTTTTTTTTTTGGAGCTAGTCATTTTTCCGGCGTTGATCAGACTTTCAGATAGGGCAAATGTCAGTGAGCATTCCGATTTCAGTTCCAGAGTGATTCGCCCAATGAGTACTTGATATTTAGTCGTTTTCAGCCAATATTTGGGATTTTTGAAAATTTCACTTTTTTGTGAAAATATCCACTAAATGAGGGAATAATATGTGTGAGGATACCCCAGGAGAGTTCCAAATGTGTGTGGGTAGAATATATATCCCACGGGGGTAAAATTGAAAAAAGTTGAAAACATTTTTTTTGGACTTAGTCATTTTTCCGGCGTTTATCAGACTTTCAGATAGGGGAAATGTCAGTGAGCATTCCGATTTCAGTTCCAGAGCGATTCGCCCAATGAGTCCTTGATATTTAGTCATTTTCAGCCAATTTTCTGGATTTTTGAAAATTTAACTTTTTTGTGAAAATATCCACTAAATGAGGGAATAATATGTGTGAGGGTACGCCAGGAGAGTTCCAAATGTGTGTGGGTAGAATATAAATCCCACTGGGATAAAATTGAAAAAAGTTGCAAAAAATTTTTTTTTGGACTTGGTCATTTTATCAGACTTTCAGATAGGGGAAATGTCAGTGAGCCTTCCGATTTCAGTTCCAGAGCGATTCGCCCAATGAGTCCTTGATATTTAGTCATTTTCAGCCAATTTTCTGGATTTTTGAAAATTTAACTTTTTTGTGAAAATATTCACTAAATGAGGGAATAATATGTGTGAGGGTACCCCAGGAGATTTCCAAATGTGTGTGGGTAGAATATATATCCCACGGAAGTAAAACTGAAAAAAGTTGAAAAATTATTTTTTTTTGGACTTAGTCATTTTTCCGACGTTTATCAGACTTTCAAATAGGTGAAATGTCTGTGAGCATTCCGATTTCAGTTCCAGAGTGATTTGCACAATGAGTCCTTGATATTTAGTCGTTTTCAGCCAATATTTTGGATTTTTGAAAATTTCACGTTTTTGAGAAAATATCCACTAAATGAGGGAATAATATGTGTGAGGGTACCCCAGGAGAGTTCCAAATGTGTGTGGGTAGAATATATATCCCACGGGAGTAAAACTGAAAAAAGTTGAAACATTTTTTTTTTTGGACTTAGTCATTTTTCCGACGTTTATCAGACCTTCAGATAGGGGAAATGTCAGTGAGCATTCCGATTTCAGTTCCAGAGCGATTCACCCAAAGAGTCCTTGATATTTAGTCGTTTTTAGCCAATTTTTAGGATTTTTGAAAATTTCACTTTTTTGTGAGAATATCCACTAAATGAGGGAATAATATGTGTGAGGGTACCCCAGTAGAGTTCCAAACGTGTGTGGGTAGAATATATATCCCATGGGGGTAAAATTGAAAAAAGTTGAAAATTTTTTTTTTTGAACTTGCTCATTTTTCCGACGTTTATCAGACTTTCAGATAGTGCAAATGTCAGTGAGCATTCCGATTTCAGTTCCAGAGCGATTCGCCCAATGAGTCCTAGATATTTAGTCGTTTTCAGACAATTTTTAGGATTTTTGAAAATTTCACTTTTTTTGTGAAAATATCCACTAAATGAGGGAATAATATGTGTGAGGGTACCCCAGGAGAGGTCCAAATGTGTGTGGGTAGAATATATATCCCACGGGGGTAAAATTGAAAAAAGTTGAAAAAAATTTTTTTTTGGACTTAGTCATTTTTCCGGCGTTTATCAGACTTTCAGAGAGGGGAAATGTCAGTGAGTGTTCCGATTTCAGTTCCAGAGTGATTCGTCCAATGAGTACTTGATATTTAGTCGTTTTCAGCCAATATTTTGGATTTTTGAAAATTTCATGTTTTTGAGAATATATCCACTAAATGAGGGAATAATATGTGTGAGGGTACCCCAGGAGAGTTCCAAATGGGTGTGGGTAGAATATATATCCCACGGGGGTAAAATTGAAAAAAGTTGAAAAATTATTTTTTTTTAGAGTTATTAATTTTTCCGGTGTTGATCAGACTTTCAGATAGGGCAAATGTCAGTGAGCGTTCCGATTTCAGTTCCAGAGTGATTTGCCCAATGATTACTTGATATTTAGTCGTTTTCAGCCAATATTTGGGATTTTTGAAAATTTCACTTTTTGAGAAAATATCCACTAAATGAGGGAATAATATGTGTGTGGGTACCCCAGGAGATTTCCAAATGTGTGTGGGTAGAATATATATCCCACGGGAGTAAAACTGAAAAAAGTTGAAAAAATTTTTTTTTGGGCTTAGTCATTTTTCCGACATTTATCAGACTTTCAGATAGGGGAAATGTCAGTGAGCATTCCGATTTCAGTTCCAGAGCGATTCAACCAATGAGTCCTTGATATTTAGTCGTTTTCAGCCAATATTTTGGATTTTTGAAAATTTCACTTTTTTGTGAAAATATCCACTAAATGAGGGAATAATATGTGTGAGGGTACCCCAGGAGAGTTCCAAATGTGTGTGGGTAGAATATATATCCCACGGGGGTAAAATTGAAAAAAGTTGAAAACATTTTTTTTTTTTGGAGTTAGTCATTTTTCCGGCGTTGATCAGACTTTCAGATAGGGCAAATGTCAGTGAGCATTCCGATTTCAGTTCCAGAGTGATTGGCCCAATGAGTACTTGATAGTTAGTCGTTTTCAGCCAATATTTTGGATTTTTGAAAATTTCACGTTTTTGAGAAAATATCCACTAAATGAGGGAATAATATGTGTGAGGGTACCCCAGGAGAGTTCCAAATGTGTGTGGGTAGAATATATATCCCACGGGGGTAAAATTGAAAAAAGTTGAAACATATTTTTTTTTGGACTTAGTCATTTTTCCGACGTTTATCAGACTTTCAGATAGGGGAAATGTCAGTGAGCATTCCGAATTCAGTTCCAGAGCGATTCACCCAATGAGTCCTTTATATTTAGTCGTTTTCAGCCAATTTTTAGGATTTTTAAAAATTTCACTTTTTTGTGAAAATATCCACTAAATGAGCGAATAATATGTGTGAGGGTACCCCAGGAGAGTTCCAAATGTGTGCGGGTAGAATATATATCCCACGGGGGTAAAATTGAAAAAAGTTGAAAATTTTTTTTTTTTGAACTTAGTCATTTTTCCGACGTTTATCAGATTTTCAGATAGTGCAAATGTCAGTGAGCATTCCGATTTCAGTTCCAGAGCGATTCGCCCAATGAGTCCTAAATATTTAGTCGTTTTCAGACAATATTTTGGATTTTTGAAAATTTTACTTTTTTTGTGAAAATATCCACTAAATGAGGGAATAGTATGTGTGAGGGTACCACAGGAGAGTTCCAAATGTGTGTGGGTAGAATATATATCCCACGGGGGTAAAATTGAAAAAAGTTGAAAAATTATTTTTTTTTGGACTTAGTCATTTTTCCGGCGTTTATCAGACTTTCAGAATGGGGAAATGTCAGTTAGCATTCCGATTTCAGTTCCAGAGCGATTCACCCAATGAGTCCTTGATATTTAGTCGTTTTCAGCCAATATTTTGGATTTTTGAAAATTTCAATTTTTTGTGAAAATATTCAATAAATGAGGGAATAATATGTATGATGGTACCCCAGGAGAGTTCCAAATATGTGTGGGTAGAAAATATATCCCACGGAAGTAAAACTGAAAAAAGTTGAAAAATTTTTTTTTTTGGACTTAGTCATTTTTCCGACATTTATCAGACTTTCAGATAGGTGAAATGTCAGTGAGCGTTCCGATTTCAGTTACAGAGCCATTCACCCAATGAGTCCTTGATATTTAGTCGTTTTCAGCCAATTTTCAGGATTTTTGAAAATTTCACTTTTTTGTGAAAATATCCACTAAATGAAGGAATAATATGTGTGAGGGTACCCCAGGAGAGTTCCAAATGTGTGTGGGTAGAATATATATCCCACGGGAGTAAAACTGAAAAAAATTGAAACATTTTTTTTTTTGGACTTAGTCATTTTTCCCACGTTTATCAGACTTTCAGATAGGGGAAATGTCAGTGAGTGTTCCGATTTCAGTTCCAGAGTGATTCGCCCAATGAGTCCTTGATATTTAGTCGTTTTCAGCCAATTTTCTGGATTTTTGAAAATTTCACTTTTTTGTGAGAATATCCACTAAATGAGGGAATAATATGTGTGAGGGTACCCCAGAAGAGTTCCAAATGTGTGTGGGTAGAATATATATCCCACGGGGGTAAAATTGAAAAAAGTTGAAAAATTTTTTTTTTTGAACTTAGTCATTTTTCCGGCGTTGATTAGACTTTCAGATAGGGCAAATGTCAGTGAGCCTTCCTATTTCATTTCCAGAGCGATTCGCAAAATGAGTCCTAGATATTTAGTCGTTTTCAGACAATATTTTTTATTTTTGAAAATTTAATTTTTTTTTGTGAAAATATCCACTAAATGAGGGAATAATATATGTGAGGGTACCCCAGGAGAGTTCCAAATGTGTGTGGTTAGAATATATATCCCACGGGGGTAAAATTGAAAAAAGTCAAAAAATTTTTTTTTTTTAGAGTTAGTAATTTTTCTGGTGTTGATCAGACTTTCAGATAGGGCAAATGTCAGTGAGCTTTCCGATTTCAGTTCCAGAGTGATTCGCCCAATGAGTACTTGATATTTAGTCGTTTTCAGCCAATATTTGGGATTTTTGAAAATTTCACTTTTTTGAGAAAATATCCACTAAATGAGGGAATAATATGTGTGTGGGTACCCCAGGAGAGTTCCAAATGTGTGTGGGTAGAATATATATCCCACGTGAGTAAAACTGAAAAAAGTTGAAAAAATTTTTTTTTTTGTGCTTAGTCATTTTTCCGACATTTATCAGACTTTCAAATAGGGGAAATGTCAGTGAGCATTCCGATTTCAGTTCCAGAGTGATTCACCCAATGAGTCCTTGATATTTAGTTGTTTTCAGCCAATATTTGGGATTTTTGAAAATTTCACTTTTTTGAGAAAATATCCACTAAATGAGGGAATAATATGTGTGAGGGTACCCCAGAAGAGTACCAAATGTGTGTGGGTAGAATATATATCCCACGGGGGTAAAATTGAAAAAAGTTGAAAATTTTTTTTTTTTTGGACATAGTCATTTTTCCGTCGTTTATCAGATTTTCAGATATTGCAAATGTCAGTGAGCGTTCCGATTTCAGTTCCAGAGTGATTCGCCCAATGAGTACTTGATATTTAGTCGTTTTCAGCCAATATTTGGGATTTTTGAAAATTTCTCTTTTTTGAGAAAATATCCACTAAATGAAGGAATAATATGTGTGAGGGTACCCCAGGAGAGTTCCAAATGTGTGTGGGTAGAATATATATCCCACGGGAGTAAAACTGAAAAAAATTGAAACATTTTTTTTTTTGGACTTAGTCATTTTTCCGTCGTTTATCAGATTTTCAGATAGGGGAAATGTCAGTGAGCATTCCGATTTCAGTTCCAGAGCGATTCGCCCAATGAGTCCTAGATATTTAGTCGTTTTCAGACAATATTTTGGATTTTTGAAAATTTCACTTTTTTTGTGAAAATATCCACTAAATGAGGGAATAATATGTGTGAGGGTACCACAGGAGAGTTCCAAATGTGTGTGGGTAGAATATATATCCCACGGGGGTAAAATTGAAAAAAGTTGAAAAAATATTTTTTTTGGACTTAGTCATTTTTCCGGCGTTTATCAGACTTTCAGATAGGGGAAATGTCAGTTAGCATTCCGATTTCAGTTCCAGAGCGATTCACCCAATGAGTCCTTGATATTTAGTCGTTTTCAGCCAATATTTTGGATTTTTGAAAATTTCACTTTTTTGTGAAAATATTCAATAAATGAGGGAATAATATGTATGATGGTACCCCAGGAGAGTTCCAAATATGTGTGGGTAGAATATGTATCCCACGGAAGTAAAACTGAAAAAAGTTGAAAAATTTTTTTTTTCGACTTAGTCATTTTTCCGACATTTATCAGACTTTCAGATAGGTGAAATGTCAGTGAGCATTCCGATTTCAGTTCCAGAGCCATTCACCCAATGAGTCCTTGATATTTAGTCATTTTCAGCCAATTTTCAGGATTTTTGAAAATTTCACTTTTTTGTGAAAATATCCACTAAATGAGGGAATAATATGTGTGAGGGTACCCCAGGAGAGTTCCAAATGTGTGTGGGTAGAATATAAATCCCACGGGGGTAAAATTGAAAAGAGTTGAAAAAAATTTTTTTTTTACTTAGTCATTTTTCCGACATTTATCAGACTTTCAGATAGGGCAAATGTCAGTGTGCGTTCCGATTTCAGTTCCAGAGCGATTCGCCCAATGAGTCCTTAATATTTAATTGTTTTCAGCCAATTTTCTGTATTTTTGAAAATTTCACTTTTTTGTGAAAATATCCACTAAATGAGGGAATAATATGTGTGAGGGTACCCCAGGAGAGTTCCAAATGTGTGTGGGTAGAATATAAATCCCACGGGGGTAAAATTGAAAAAAGTTGAAAATTTTTTTTTTTTCAACTTAGTCATTTTTCCGTCGTTTATCAGACTTTCAGATAGTGCAAATGTCAGTGAGCGTTCCGATTTCAGTTCCAGAGTGATTCGCCCAATGAGTACTTGATATTTAGTCGTTTTCAGCCAATATTTGGGATTTTTGAAAATTTCTCTTTTTTGAGAAAATATCCACTAAATGAAGGAATAATATGTGTGAGGGTACCCCAGGAGAGTTCCAAATGTGTGTGGGTAGAATATATATCCCACGGGAGTAAAACTGAAAAAAATTGAAACATTTTTTTTTTTGGACTTAGTCATTTTTCCCACATTTATCAGACTTTCAGATAGGGGAAATGTCAGTGAGTATTCCGATTTCAGTTCCAGAGCGATTCACCCAATGAGTCCTTGATATTTACTCGTTTTCATCCAATATTTTGGATTTTTGAAAATTTCACTTTTTTGTGAAAATATCCACTAAATGAGGGAATAATATGTGTGAGGGTACCACAGGAGAGTTCCAAATGTGTGTGGGTAGAATATATATCCCACGGGAGTAAAACTGAAAAAAGTTGAAAAATTATTTTTTTTTGGACTTAGTCATTTTTCCGACTTTGATCCGACTTTCAGATAGGGGAAATGTCAGTGAGTGTTCCGATTTCAGTTCCAGAGTGATTCGCCCAATGAGTCCTTGATATTTAGTCGTTTTCAGCCAATTTTCTGGATTTTTGAAAATTTCACTTTTTTGTGAGAATATCCACTAAATGAGGGAATAATATGTGTGAGGGTACCCCAGAAGAGTTCCAAATGTGTGTGGGTAGAATATATATCCCACGGGGGTAAAATTGAAAAAAGTTGAAAAAATTTATTTTTTTTTGGACTTAGTCATTTTTCCGACTTTGATCCGACTTTCAGATAGGGGAAATGTCAGTGAGTGTTCCGATTTCAGTTCCAGAGCGATTCGCCCAATGAGTCCTAGATATTTAGTCGTTTTAAGACAATATTTTGGATTTTTGAAAATTTCACTTTTTTTGTGAAAATATCCACTAAATGAGGGAATAATATGCGTGAGGGTACCCCAGGAGAGTTCCAAATGTGTGTGGGTAGAATATATATCCCACGGGGGTAAAATTGAAAAAAGTTAAAAAATTTTTTTTTTTTGGACTTAGTCATTTTTCCGACGTTAATCAGACTTTCAGATAGGGGAAATGTCAGTGAGCGTTCCGATTTCAGTTCCAGAGCGATTCGCCCAATGGGTCCTTGATATTTAGTCGTTTTCAGCCAATTTTCAGAATTTTTGAAAATTTCACTTTTTTTGTGAAAATATTCACTAAATGAGGGAATAATATGTGTGAGGGTACCCCAGGAGACTTCCAAATGTGTGTGGGTAGAATATATATCCCACGGGGGTAAAAGTGAAAAAAGTTCAAAATTTTTTTTTTTGGACTATCATTTCTCCGACGTTTATCAGACTTTCAGATAGTGCAAATATCAGTGAGCATTCCGATGTCAGTTCCAGAGCGATTGGCCCAATGAGTGCTTGATATTTAGTCGTTTTCAGCCAATATTTTGGATTTTTGAAAATTTCACTTTTTTGTGAAAATATCCACTAAATGAGGGAATAATATGTGTGAGGGTACCCCAGGAGACTTCCAAATGTGTGTGGGTAGAATATATATCCCACGGGGGTAAAAGTGAAAAAAGTTCAAAATTTTTTTTTTTGGACTGTCATTTTTCCGACGTTTATCAGACTTTCAGATAGTGCAAATATCAGTGAGCATTCCGATTTCAGTTCCAGAGCGATTGGCCCAATGAGTCCTTGATATTTAGTCGTTTTCAGCCAATATTTTGGATTTTTGAAAATTTCACTTTTTTGTGAAAATATCCACTAAATGAGGGAATAAAATGTGTGAGGGTACCCCAGAAGAGTTCGAAATGTGTGGGTAGAATATATATCCCACGGGGGTAAAATTGAAAAAAGTTGAAAAAAATTTTTTTTGAACTTAGTCATTTTTCCGACGTTTTTCAGACTTTCATATAGGGCAAATGTCAGTGAGCGCTCCAATTTCAGTTCCAGAGCGATTCGTCCAATGAGTCCTAGATATTTAGTCGTTTTCAGAGAATATTTTGGATTTTTGAAAATTTCACTGTTTTGTGAAAATATCCACTAAAGGAGGAATAATATGTGTGAGGGTACCCCAGGAGAGTTCCAAATGTGTGTGGGTAGAATATATATCCCACGGGGGTAAAATTGAAAAAAGTTGAAAAATTATTTTTTTTGACGTAGTCATTTTTCCGACGTTTATCAGACTTTCAGATAGGGGAAATGTCAGTGAGCAATCCGATTTCAGTTCCAGAGCGATTCACCCAATGAGTCCTTGATATTTAGTCGTTTTCAGCCAATTTTCAGGATTTTTGAAAATTTCACTTTTTTGTGAAAATATCCACTAAATGAGGGAATAATATGTGTGAGGGTACCCCAGGAGAGTTCCAAATGTGTGTGGGTAGAATATATATCCCAAGCGGGTAAAATTGAAATAAGTTGAAAAATAATTTTTTTTTGGACGTAGTCAATTTTCCGACGTTTATCAGACTTTCAGATAGGGGAAATGTTAGTGAGCATTCCGATTTCAGTTCCAGAGCGATTCACCCAATGAGTCCTTGATATTTAGTCGTTTTCAGCCAATATTTTGGATTTTTGAAAATTTCACTTTTTTGTGAAAATATCCACTAAATGAGGGAATAATATGTGTGAGGGTACCCCAGGAGAGTTCCAAATGTGTGTGGGTAGAATATATATCCCACGGGGGTAAAATTGAAAAAAGTTGAAAAAAATTTTTTTTGGGACTTAGTCATTTTTCCGGCGTTTATCAGACTTTCACATAGTGCAAATGTTAGTGAGCATTCCGATTTCAGTTCCAGAGCGATTCGCCCAATGAGTCCTTGATATTTAGTCGTTTTCAGCCAATTTTCAGGATTTTCGAAAATTTCACTTTTTTGTGAAAATATCCACTAAATGAGGGAATAATATGTGTGAGGGTACCCCAGGAGAGTTCCAAATGTGTGTGGGTAGAATATATATCCCAAGCGGGTAAGATTGAAAAAAGTCAAAAAAATTTTTTTTTTCGACTTAGTCATTTTTCTGACGTTTATCAGACTTTCAGATAGGGGAAATGTAAGTGAGCATTCCGATTTCAGTTCCAGAGCGATTCGCCCAATGAGTCCTTGATATTTAGTCGTTTTCAACCAATTTTCTGGATTTTTGAAAATTTCACTTTTTTTGTGAAAATATCCACTAAATGAGGGAATAATATGTGTGAGGGTACCCCAGGAGAGTTCCAAATGTGTGTGGGTAGAATATATATCCCACGGTGGTAAAATTGAAAAAAGTTGAAAAAATTTTTTTTTTGACGTAGTCATTTTTACGAAGATTATCAGACTTTCAGATAGGGGAAATGTTAGTGAGCATTCCGATTTCAGTTCCAAAGCGATTCACCCAATGAGTCCTTGATATGTAGTCGTTTTCAGCCAATATTTTGGATTTTTGAAAATTTCACTTTTTTGTGAAAATATCCACTAAATGAGGGAATAATATGTGTGAGGGTACCCCAGGAGAGTTCCAAATGTGTGTGGGTAGAATATATTTCCCACGGGGGTAAAATTGAAAAAAGTTGAAAAATAATTTTTTTTGACGTAGTCATTTTTCCGACGTTTATTAGACTTTCAGATAGGGGAAATGTCAGTGAGCAATCCGATTTCAGTTCCAGAGCGATTCACCCAATGAGTCCTTGATATTTAGTCGTTTTCAGCCAATTTTCAGGATTTTTGAAAATTTCACTTTTTTGTGAAAATATCCACTAAATGAGGGAATAATATGTGTGAGGGTACCCCAGGAGAGTTCCAAATGTGTGTGGGTAGAATATATATCCCACGGGAGTAAAACTGAAAAAAGTTGAAAATTTTTTTTTTTGGACTTACTCATTTTTCCGATGTTTATCAGACTTTCAGATAGGGAAAATGTCAGTGAGCATTCCGATTTCAGTTCCAGAGCGATTCACCAATGGGTCCTTGTTATTTGGTCGTTTTCAGCCAATTTTCAGGATTTTCGAAAATTTCACTTTTTTGTGAAAATATCCACTAAATGAAGGAATAATATGTGTGAGGGTACCCCAGGAGAGTTCCAAATGTGTGTGGGTAGAATATATATCCCACGGGAGTAAAACTGAAAAAAATTGAAACATTTTTTTTTTTGGACTTAGTCATTTTTCCCACGTTTATCAGACTTTCAGATAGGGGAAATGTCAGTGAGTGTTCCGATTTCAGTTCCAGAGTGATTCGCCCAATGAGTCCTTGATATTTAGTCGTTTTCAGCCAATTTTCTGGATTTTTGAAAATTTCACTTTTTTGTGAGAATATCCACTAAATGAGGGAATAATATGTGTGAGGGTACCCCAGAAGAGTTCCAAATGTGTGTGGGTAGAATATATATCCCACGGGGGTAAAATTGAAAAAAGTTGAAAAATTTTTTTTTTTGAACTTAGTCATTTTTCCGGCGTTGATTAGACTTTCAGATAGGGCAAATGTCAGTGAGCCTTCCTATTTCATTTCCAGAGCGATTCGCAAAATGAGTCCTAGATATTTAGTCGTTTTCAGACAATATTTTTTATTTTTGAAAATTTAATTTTTTTTTGTGAAAATATCCACTAAATGAGGGAATAATATATGTGAGGGTACCCCAGGAGAGTTCCAAATGTGTGTGGTTAGAATATATATCCCACGGGGGTAAAATTGAAAAAAGTCAAAAAATTTTTTTTTTTTAGAGTTAGTAATTTTTCTGGTGTTGATCAGACTTTCAGATAGGGCAAATGTCAGTGAGCTTTCCGATTTCAGTTCCAGAGTGATTCGCCCAATGAGTACTTGATATTTAGTCGTTTTCAGCCAATATTTGGGATTTTTGAAAATTTCACTTTTTTGAGAAAATATCCACTAAATGAGGGAATAATATGTGTGTGGGTACCCCAGGAGAGTTCCAAATGTGTGTGGGTAGAATATATATCCCACGTGAGTAAAACTGAAAAAAGTTGAAAAAATTTTTTTTTTTGTGCTTAGTCATTTTTCCGACATTTATCAGACTTTCAAATAGGGGAAATGTCAGTGAGCATTCCGATTTCAGTTCCAGAGTGATTCACCCAATGAGTCCTTGATATTTAGTTGTTTTCAGCCAATATTTGGGATTTTTGAAAATTTCACTTTTTTGAGAAAATATCCACTAAATGAGGGAATAATATGTGTGAGGGTACCCCAGAAGAGTACCAAATGTGTGTGGGTAGAATATATATCCCACGGGGGTAAAATTGAAAAAAGTTGAAAATTTTTTTTTTTTTGGACATAGTCATTTTTCCGTCGTTTATCAGATTTTCAGATATTGCAAATGTCAGTGAGCGTTCCGATTTCAGTTCCAGAGTGATTCGCCCAATGAGTACTTGATATTTAGTCGTTTTCAGCCAATATTTGGGATTTTTGAAAATTTCTCTTTTTTGAGAAAATATCCACTAAATGAAGGAATAATATGTGTGAGGGTACCCCAGGAGAGTTCCAAATGTGTGTGGGTAGAATATATATCCCACGGGAGTAAAACTGAAAAAAATTGAAACATTTTTTTTTTTGGACTTAGTCATTTTTCCCACGTTTATCAGACTTTCAGATAGGGGAAATGTCAGTGAGCATTCCGATTTCAGTTCCAGAGCGATTCGCCCAATGAGTCCTTGATATTTAGTCGTTTTCAACCAATTTTCTGGATTTTTGAAAATTTCACTTTTTTTGTGAAAATATCCACTAAATGAGGGAATAATATGTGTGAGGGTACCCCAGGAGAGTTCCAAATGTGTGTGGGTAGAATATATATCCCACGGTGGTAAAATTGAAAAAAGTTGAAAAAATTTTTTTTTTGACGTAGTCATTTTTACGAAGATTATCAGACTTTCAGATAGGGGAAATGTTAGTGAGCATTCCGATTTCAGTTCCAAAGCGATTCACCCAATGAGTCCTTGATATGTAGTCGTTTTCAGCCAATATTTTGGATTTTTGAAAATTTCACTTTTTTGTGAAAATATCCACTAAATGAGGGAATAATATGTGTGAGGGTACCCCAGGAGAGTTCCAAATGTGTGTGGGTAGAATATATTTCCCACGGGGGTAAAATTGAAAAAAGTTGAAAAATAATTTTTTTTGACGTAGTCATTTTTCCGACGTTTATTAGACTTTCAGATAGGGGAAATGTCAGTGAGCAATCCGATTTCAGTTCCAGAGCGATTCACCCAATGAGTCCTTGATATTTAGTCGTTTTCAGCCAATTTTCAGGATTTTTGAAAATTTCACTTTTTTGTGAAAATATCCACTAAATGAGGGAATAATATGTGTGAGGGTACCCCAGGAGAGTTCCAAATGTGTGTGGGTAGAATATATATCCCACGGGAGTAAAACTGAAAAAAGTTGAAAATTTTTTTTTTTGGACTTACTCATTTTTCCGATGTTTATCAGACTTTCAGATAGGGAAAATGTCAGTGAGCATTCCGATTTCAGTTCCAGAGCGATTCACCAATGGGTCCTTGTTATTTAGTCGTTTTCAGCCAATTTTCAGGATTTTCGAAAATTTCACTTTTTTGTGAAAATATCCACTAAATGAAGGAATAATATGTGTGAGGGTACCCCAGGAGAGTTCCAAATGTGTGTGGGTAGAATATATATCCCACGGGAGTAAAACTGAAAAAAATTGAAACATTTTTTTTTTTGGACTTAGTCATTTTTCCCACGTTTATCAGACTTTCAGATAGGGGAAATGTCAGTGAGTGTTCCGATTTCAGTTCCAGAGTGATTCGCCCAATGAGTCCTTGATATTTAGTCGTTTTCAGCCAATTTTCTGGATTTTTGAAAATTTCACTTTTTTGTGAGAATATCCACTAAATGAGGGAATAATATGTGTGAGGGTACCCCAGAAGAGTTCCAAATGTGTGTGGGTAGAATATATATCCCACGGGGGTAAAATTGAAAAAAGTTGAAAAATTTTTTTTTTTGAACTTAGTCATTTTTCCGGCGTTGATTAGACTTTCAGATAGGGCAAATGTCAGTGAGCCTTCCTATTTCATTTCCAGAGCGATTCGCAAAATGAGTCCTAGATATTTAGTCGTTTTCAGACAATATTTTTTATTTTTGAAAATTTAATTTTTTTTTGTGAAAATATCCACTAAATGAGGGAATAATATATGTGAGGGTACCCCAGGAGAGTTCCAAATGTGTGTGGTTAGAATATATATCCCACGGGGGTAAAATTGAAAAAAGTCAAAAAATTTTTTTTTTTTAGAGTTAGTAATTTTTCTGGTGTTGATCAGACTTTCAGATAGGGCAAATGTCAGTGAGCTTTCCGATTTCAGTTCCAGAGTGATTCGCCCAATGAGTACTTGATATTTAGTCGTTTTCAGCCAATATTTGGGATTTTTGAAAATTTCACTTTTTTGAGAAAATATCCACTAAATGAGGGAATAATATGTGTGTGGGTACCCCAGGAGAGTTCCAAATGTGTGTGGGTAGAATATATATCCCACGTGAGTAAAACTGAAAAAAGTTGAAAAAATTTTTTTTTTTGTGCTTAGTCATTTTTCCGACATTTATCAGACTTTCAAATAGGGGAAATGTCAGTGAGCATTCCGATTTCAGTTCCAGAGTGATTCACCCAATGAGTCCTTGATATTTAGTTGTTTTCAGCCAATATTTGGGATTTTTGAAAATTTCACTTTTTTGAGAAAATATCCACTAAATGAGGGAATAATATGTGTGAGGGTACCCCAGAAGAGTACCAAATGTGTGTGGGTAGAATATATATCCCACGGGGGTAAAATTGAAAAAAGTTGAAAATTTTTTTTTTTTTGGACATAGTCATTTTTCCGTCGTTTATCAGATTTTCAGATATTGCAAATGTCAGTGAGCGTTCCGATTTCAGTTCCAGAGTGATTCGCCCAATGAGTACTTGATATTTAGTCGTTTTCAGCCAATATTTGGGATTTTTGAAAATTTCTCTTTTTTGAGAAAATATCCACTAAATGAAGGAATAATATGTGTGAGGGTACCCCAGGAGAGTTCCAAATGTGTGTGGGTAGAATATATATCCCACGGGAGTAAAACTGAAAAAAATTGAAACATTTTTTTTTTTGGACTTAGTCATTTTTCCCACGTTTATCAGACTTTCAGATAGGGGAAATGTCAGTGAGCATTCCGATTTCAGTTCCAGAGCGATTCACCCAATGAGTCCTTGATATTTAGTCGTTTTCAGCCAATATTTTGGATTTTTGAAAATTTCACTTTTTTGTGAAAAAATCCACTAAATGAGGGAATAATATGTGTGAGGGTACCCCAGAAGAGTTCCAAATGTGTGTGGGTAGAATATATATCCCACGGGGGTAAAATTGAAAAAAGTTGAACATTTTTTTTTTTTTGGACATAGTCATTTTTCCGTCGTTTATCAGATTTTCAGATAGGGGAAATGTCAGTGAGCATTCCGATTTCAGTTCCAGAGCGATTCGCCCAATGAGTCCTAGATATTTAGTCGTTTTCAGACAATATTTTGGATTTTTGAAAATTTCACTTTTTTTGTGAAAATATCCACTAAATGAGGGAATAATATGTGTGAGGGTACCACAGGAGAGTTCCAAATGTGTGTGGGTAGAATATATATCCCACGGGGGTAAAATTGAAAAAAGTTGAAAAAATATTTTTTTTGGACTTAGTCATTTTTCCGGCGTTTATCAGACTTTCAGATAGGGGAAATGTCAGTTAGCATTCCGATTTCAGTTCCAGAGCGATTCACCCAATGAGTCCTTGATATTTAGTCGTTTTCAGCCAATATTTTGGATTTTTGAAAATTTCACTTTTTTGTGAAAATATTCAATAAATGAGGGAATAATATGTATGATGGTACCCCAGGAGAGTTCCAAATATGTGTGGGTAGAATATGTATCCCACGGAAGTAAAACTGAAAAAAGTTGAAAAATTTTTTTTTTCGACTTAGTCATTTTTCCGACATTTATCAGACTTTCAGATAGGTGAAATGTCAGTGAGCATTCCGATTTCAGTTCCAGAGCCATTCACCCAATGAGTCCTTGATATTTAGTCATTTTCAGCCAATTTTCAGGATTTTTGAAAATTTCACTTTTTTGTGAAAATATCCACTAAATGAGGGAATAATATGTGTGAGGGTACCCCAGGAGAGTTCCAAATGTGTGTGGGTAGAATATAAATCCCACGGGGGTAAAATTGAAAAGAGTTGAAAAAAATTTTTTTTTTACTTAGTCATTTTTCCGACATTTATCAGACTTTCAGATAGGGCAAATGTCAGTGTGCGTTCCGATTTCAGTTCCAGAGCGATTCGCCCAATGAGTCCTTAATATTTAATTGTTTTCAGCCAATTTTCTGTATTTTTGAAAATTTCACTTTTTTGTGAAAATATCCACTAAATGAGGGAATAATATGTGTGAGGGTACCCCAGGAGAGTTCCAAATGTGTGTGGGTAGAATATAAATCCCACGGGGGTAAAATTGAAAAAAGTTGAAAATTTTTTTTTTTTCAACTTAGTCATTTTTCCGTCGTTTATCAGACTTTCAGATAGTGCAAATGTCAGTGAGCGTTCCGATTTCAGTTCCAGAGTGATTCGCCCAATGAGTACTTGATATTTAGTCGTTTTCAGCCAATATTTGGGATTTTTGAAAATTTCTCTTTTTTGAGAAAATATCCACTAAATGAAGGAATAATATGTGTGAGGGTACCCCAGGAGAGTTCCAAATGTGTGTGGGTAGAATATATATCCCACGGGAGTAAAACTGAAAAAAATTGAAACATTTTTTTTTTTGGACTTAGTCATTTTTCCCACATTTATCAGACTTTCAGATAGGCGAAATGTCAGTGAGTATTCCGATTTCAGTTCCAGAGCGATTCACCCAATGAGTCCTTGATATTTACTCGTTTTCATCCAATATTTTGGATTTTTGAAAATTTCACTTTTTTGTGAAAATATCCACTAAATGAGGGAATAATATGTGTGAGGGTACCACAGGAGAGTTCCAAATGTGTGTGGGTAGAATATATATCCCACGGGAGTAAAACTGAAAAAAGTTGAAAAATTATTTTTTTTTGGACTTAGTCATTTTTCCGACTTTGATCCGACTTTCAGATAGGGGAAATGTCAGTGAGTGTTCCGATTTCAGTTCCAGAGTGATTCGCCCAATGAGTCCTTGATATTTAGTCGTTTTCAGCCAATTTTCTGGATTTTTGAAAATTTCACTTTTTTGTGAGAATATCCACTAAATGAGGGAATAATATGTGTGAGGGTACCCCAGAAGAGTTCCAAATGTGTGTGGGTAGAATATATATCCCACGGGGGTAAAATTGAAAAAAGTTGAAAAAATTTATTTTTTTTTGGACTTAGTCATTTTTCCGACTTTGATCCGACTTTCAGATAGGGGAAATGTCAGTGAGTGTTCCGATTTCAGTTCCAGAGCGATTCGCCCAATGAGTCCTAGATATTTAGTCGTTTTAAGACAATATTTTGGATTTTTGAAAATTTCACTTTTTTTGTGAAAATATCCACTAAATGAGGGAATAATATGCGTGAGGGTACCCCAGGAGAGTTCCAAATGTGTGTGGGTAGAATATATATCCCACGGGGGTAAAATTGAAAAAAGTTGAAAAATTTTTTTTTTTGGACTGTCATTTTTCCGACGTTTATCAGACTTTCAGATAGTGCAAATGTCAGTGAGCATTCCGATTTCAGTTCCAGAGTGATTCGCCCAATGAGTCCTTGATATTTAGTCGTTTTCAGCCAATATTTTGGATTTTTGAAAATTTCACTGTTTTGTGAAAATATCCACTAAATGAGGGAATAATATGTGTGAGGGTACCCCAGGAGAGTTCCAAATGTGTGTGGGTAGAATATATATCCCGCGGGGGTAAAATTGAAAAAAGTTAAAAAATTTTTTTTTTTTGGACTTAGTCATTTTTCCGAAGTTTATCAGACTTTCAGATAGGGCAAATGTCAGTGAGCGTTCCGATTTCAGTTCCAGAGCGATTCGCCCAATGAGTCCTTGATATTTAATTGTTTTCAGCCAATTTTCTGTATTTTTGAAAATTTCACTTTTTTGTGAAAATATCCACTAAATGAGGGAATAATATGTGTGAGGGTTCCCCAGGAGAGTTCCAAATGTGTGTGGGTAGAATATAAATCCCACGGGGGTAAAATTGAAAAAAGTTGAAAAATTTTTTTTTTTCAACTTAGTCATTTTTCCGTCGTTTATCAGACTTTCAGATAGTGCAAATGTCAGTGAGCGTTCCGATTTCAGTTCCAGAGTGATTCGCCCAATGAATACTTGATATTTAGTCGTTTTCAGCCAATATTTGGGATTTTTGAAAATTTCTCTTTTTTGAGAAAATATCCACTAAATGAAGGAATAATAAGTGTGAGGGTACCCCAGGAGAGTTCCAAATGTGTGTGGGTAGAATATATATCCCACGGGAGTAAAACTGAAAAAAATTGAAACATTTTTTTTTTTGGACTTAGTCATTTTTCCGACGTTTATCAGACTTTCAGATAGGGGAAATGTCAGTGAGCATTCCGATTTCAGTTATAGAGTGATTCGCCCAATGAGTCCTTGATATTTAGTCGTTTTCAGCCAATATTTTGGATTTTTGAAAATTTCACTGTTTTGTGAAAATATCCACTAAATGAGGGAATAATATGTGTGAGGGTACCCCAGGAGAGTTCCAAATGTGTGTGGGTAGAATATATATCCCGCGGAGGTAAAATTGAAAAAAGTTAAAAAATTTTTTTTTTTTGGACTTAGTCATTTTTCCGACGTTAATCAGACTTTCAGATAGGGGAAATGTCAGTGAGCGTTCCGATTTCAGTTCCAGAGCGATTCGCCCAATGGGTCCTTGATATTTAGTCGTTTTCAGCCAATTTTCAGAATTTTTGAAAATTTCACTTTTTTTGTGAAAATATTCACTAAATGAGGGAATAATATGTGTGAGGGTACCCCAGGAGACTTCCAAATGTGTGTGGGTAGAATATATATCCCACGGGGGTAAAAGTGAAAAAAGTTCAAAATTTTTTTTTTTGGACTATCATTTCTCCGACGTTTATCAGACTTTCAGATAGTGCAAATATCAGTGAGCATTCCGATGTCAGTTCCAGAGCGATTGGCCCAATGAGTGCTTGATATTTAGTCGTTTTCAGCCAATATTTTGGATTTTTGAAAATTTCACTTTTTTGTGAAAATATCCACTAAATGAGGGAATAATATGTGTGAGGGTACCCCAGGAGACTTCCAAATGTGTGTGGGTAGAATATATATCCCACGGGGGTAAAAGTGAAAAAAGTTCAAAATTTTTTTTTTTGGACTGTCATTTTTCCGACGTTTATCAGACTTTCAGATAGTGCAAATATCAGTGAGCATTCCGATTTCAGTTCCAGAGCGATTGGCCCAATGAGTCCTTGATATTTAGTCGTTTTCAGCCAATATTTTGGATTTTTGAAAATTTCACTTTTTTGTGAAAATATCCACTAAATGAGGGAATAAAATGTGTGAGGGTACCCCAGAAGAGTTCGAAATGTGTGGGTAGAATATATATCCCACGGGGGTAAAATTGAAAAAAGTTGAAAAAATTTTTTTTTGAACTTAGTCATTTTTCCGACGTTTTTCAGACTTTCATATAGGGCAAATGTCAGTGAGCGCTCCAATTTCAGTTCCAGAGCGATTCGTCCAATGAGTCCTAGATATTTAGTCGTTTTCAGAGAATATTTTGGATTTTTGAAAATTTCACTGTTTTGTGAAAATATCCACTAAAGGAGGAATAATATGTGTGAGGGTACCCCAGGAGAGTTCCAAATGTGTGTGGGTAGAATATATATCCCACGGGGGTAAAATTGAAAAAAGTTGAAAAATTATTTTTTTTGACGTAGTCATTTTTCCGACGTTTATCAGACTTTCAGATAGGGGAAATGTCAGTGAGCAATCCGATTTCAGTTCCAGAGCGATTCGCCCAATGAGTCCTTGATATTTAGTCGTTTTCAGCCAATTTTCAGGATTTTCGAAAATTTCACTTTTTTGTGAAAATATCCACTAAATGAGGGAATAATATGTGTGAGGGTACCCCAGGAGAGTTCCAAATGTGTGTGGGTAGAATATATATCCCAAGCGGGTAAGATTGAAAAAAGTCGAAAAAATTTTTTTTTTCGACTTAGTCATTTTTCTGACGTTTATCAGACTTTCAGATAGGGGAAATGTAAGTGAGCATTCCGATTTCAGTTCCAGAGCGATTCGCCCAATGAGTCCTTGATATTTAGTCGTTTTCAACCAATTTTCTGGATTTTTGAAAATTTCACTTTTTTTGTGAAAATATCCACTAAATGAGGGAATAATATGTGTGAGGGTACCCCAGGAGAGTTCCAAATGTGTGTGGGTAGAATATATATCCCACGGTGGTAAAATTGAAAAAAGTTGAAAAAATTTTTTTTTTGACGTAGTCATTTTTACGAAGATTATCAGACTTTCAGATAGGGGAAATGTTAGTGAGCATTCCGATTTCAGTTCCAAAGCGATTCACCCAATGAGTCCTTGATATGTAGTCGTTTTCAGCCAATATTTTGGATTTTTGAAAATTTCACTTTTTTGTGAAAATATCCACTAAATGAGGGAATAATATGTGTGAGGGTACCCCAGGAGAGTTCCAAATGTGTGTGGGTAGAATATATTTCCCACGGGGGTAAAATTGAAAAAAGTTGAAAAATAATTTTTTTTGACGTAGTCATTTTTCCGACGTTTATTAGACTTTCAGATAGGGGAAATGTCAGTGAGCAATCCGATTTCAGTTCCAGAGCGATTCACCCAATGAGTCCTTGATATTTAGTCGTTTTCAGCCAATTTTCAGGATTTTTGAAAATTTCACTTTTTTGTGAAAATATCCACTAAATGAGGGAATAATATGTGTGAGGGTACCCCAGGAGAGTTCCAAATGTGTGTGGGTAGAATATATATCCCACGGGAGTAAAACTGAAAAAAGTTGAAAATTTTTTTTTTTGGACTTACTCATTTTTCCGATGTTTATCAGACTTTCAGATAGGGAAAATGTCAGTGAGCATTCCGATTTCAGTTCCAGAGCGATTCACCAATGGGTCCTTGTTATTTAGTCGTTTTCAGCCAATTTTCAGGATTTTCGAAAATTTCACTTTTTTGTGAAAATATCCACTAAATGAAGGAATAATATGTGTGAGGGTACCCCAGGAGAGTTCCAAATGTGTGTGGGTAGAATATATATCCCACGGGAGTAAAACTGAAAAAAATTGAAACATTTTTTTTTTTGGACTTAGTCATTTTTCCCACGTTTATCAGACTTTCAGATAGGGGAAATGTCAGTGAGTGTTCCGATTTCAGTTCCAGAGTGATTCGCCCAATGAGTCCTTGATATTTAGTCGTTTTCAGCCAATTTTCTGGATTTTTGAAAATTTCACTTTTTTGTGAGAATATCCACTAAATGAGGGAATAATATGTGTGAGGGTACCCCAGAAGAGTTCCAAATGTGTGTGGGTAGAATATATATCCCACGGGGGTAAAATTGAAAAAAGTTGAAAAATTTTTTTTTTTGAACTTAGTCATTTTTCCGGCGTTGATTAGACTTTCAGATAGGGCAAATGTCAGTGAGCCTTCCTATTTCATTTCCAGAGCGATTCGCAAAATGAGTCCTAGATATTTAGTCGTTTTCAGACAATATTTTTTATTTTTGAAAATTTAATTTTTTTTTGTGAAAATATCCACTAAATGAGGGAATAATATATGTGAGGGTACCCCAGGAGAGTTCCAAATGTGTGTGGTTAGAATATATATCCCACGGGGGTAAAATTGAAAAAAGTCAAAAAATTTTTTTTTTTTAGAGTTAGTAATTTTTCTGGTGTTGATCAGACTTTCAGATAGGGCAAATGTCAGTGAGCTTTCCGATTTCAGTTCCAGAGTGATTCGCCCAATGAGTACTTGATATTTAGTCGTTTTCAGCCAATATTTGGGATTTTTGAAAATTTCACTTTTTTGAGAAAATATCCACTAAATGAGGGAATAATATGTGTGTGGGTACCCCAGGAGAGTTCCAAATGTGTGTGGGTAGAATATATATCCCACGTGAGTAAAACTGAAAAAAGTTGAAAAAATTTTTTTTTTTGTGCTTAGTCATTTTTCCGACATTTATCAGACTTTCAAATAGGGGAAATGTCAGTGAGCATTCCGATTTCAGTTCCAGAGTGATTCACCCAATGAGTCCTTGATATTTAGTTGTTTTCAGCCAATATTTGGGATTTTTGAAAATTTCACTTTTTTGAGAAAATATCCACTAAATGAGGGAATAATATGTGTGAGGGTACCCCAGAAGAGTACCAAATGTGTGTGGGTAGAATATATATCCCACGGGGGTAAAATTGAAAAAAGTTGAAAATTTTTTTTTTTTTGGACATAGTCATTTTTCCGTCGTTTATCAGATTTTCAGATATTGCAAATGTCAGTGAGCGTTCCGATTTCAGTTCCAGAGTGATTCGCCCAATGAGTACTTGATATTTAGTCGTTTTCAGCCAATATTTGGGATTTTTGAAAATTTCTCTTTTTTGAGAAAATATCCACTAAATGAAGGAATAATATGTGTGAGGGTACCCCAGGAGAGTTCCAAATGTGTGTGGGTAGAATATATATCCCACGGGAGTAAAACTGAAAAAAATTGAAACATTTTTTTTTTTGGACTTAGTCATTTTTCCCACGTTTATCAGACTTTCAGATAGGGGAAATGTCAGTGAGCATTCCGATTTCAGTTCCAGAGCGATTCACCCAATGAGTCCTTGATATTTAGTCGTTTTCAGCCAATATTTTGGATTTTTGAAAATTTCACTTTTTTGTGAAAAAATCCACTAAATGAGGGAATAATATGTGTGAGGGTACCCCAGAAGAGTTCCAAATGTGTGTGGGTAGAATATATATCCCACGGGGGTAAAATTGAAAAAAGTTGAACATTTTTTTTTTTTTGGACATAGTCATTTTTCCGTCGTTTATCAGATTTTCAGATAGGGGAAATGTCAGTGAGCATTCCGATTTCAGTTCCAGAGCGATTCGCCCAATGAGTCCTAGATATTTAGTCGTTTTCAGACAATATTTTGGATTTTTGAAAATTTCACTTTTTTTGTGAAAATATCCACTAAATGAGGGAATAATATGTGTGAGGGTACCACAGGAGAGTTCCAAATGTGTGTGGGTAGAATATATATCCCACGGGGGTAAAATTGAAAAAAGTTGAAAAAATATTTTTTTTGGACTTAGTCATTTTTCCGGCGTTTATCAGACTTTCAGATAGGGGAAATGTCAGTTAGCATTCCGATTTCAGTTCCAGAGCGATTCACCCAATGAGTCCTTGATATTTAGTCGTTTTCAGCCAATATTTTGGATTTTTGAAAATTTCACTTTTTTGTGAAAATATTCAATAAATGAGGGAATAATATGTATGATGGTACCCCAGGAGAGTTCCAAATATGTGTGGGTAGAATATGTATCCCACGGAAGTAAAACTGAAAAAAGTTGAAAAATTTTTTTTTTCGACTTAGTCATTTTTCCGACATTTATCAGACTTTCAGATAGGTGAAATGTCAGTGAGCATTCCGATTTCAGTTCCAGAGCCATTCACCCAATGAGTCCTTGATATTTAGTCATTTTCAGCCAATTTTCAGGATTTTTGAAAATTTCACTTTTTTGTGAAAATATCCACTAAATGAGGGAATAATATGTGTGAGGGTACCCCAGGAGAGTTCCAAATGTGTGTGGGTAGAATATAAATCCCACGGGGGTAAAATTGAAAAGAGTTGAAAAAAATTTTTTTTTTACTTAGTCATTTTTCCGACATTTATCAGACTTTCAGATAGGGCAAATGTCAGTGTGCGTTCCGATTTCAGTTCCAGAGCGATTCGCCCAATGAGTCCTTAATATTTAATTGTTTTCAGCCAATTTTCTGTATTTTTGAAAATTTCACTTTTTTGTGAAAATATCCACTAAATGAGGGAATAATATGTGTGAGGGTACCCCAGGAGAGTTCCAAATGTGTGTGGGTAGAATATAAATCCCACGGGGGTAAAATTGAAAAAAGTTGAAAATTTTTTTTTTTTCAACTTAGTCATTTTTCCGTCGTTTATCAGACTTTCAGATAGTGCAAATGTCAGTGAGCGTTCCGATTTCAGTTCCAGAGTGATTCGCCCAATGAGTACTTGATATTTAGTCGTTTTCAGCCAATATTTGGGATTTTTGAAAATTTCTCTTTTTTGAGAAAATATCCACTAAATGAAGGAATAATATGTGTGAGGGTACCCCAGGAGAGTTCCAAATGTGTGTGGGTAGAATATATATCCCACGGGAGTAAAACTGAAAAAAATTGAAACATTTTTTTTTTTGGACTTAGTCATTTTTCCCACATTTATCAGACTTTCAGATAGGCGAAATGTCAGTGAGTATTCCGATTTCAGTTCCAGAGCGATTCACCCAATGAGTCCTTGATATTTACTCGTTTTCATCCAATATTTTGGATTTTTGAAAATTTCACTTTTTTGTGAAAATATCCACTAAATGAGGGAATAATATGTGTGAGGGTACCACAGGAGAGTTCCAAATGTGTGTGGGTAGAATATATATCCCACGGGAGTAAAACTGAAAAAAGTTGAAAAATTATTTTTTTTTGGACTTAGTCATTTTTCCGACTTTGATCCGACTTTCAGATAGGGGAAATGTCAGTGAGTGTTCCGATTTCAGTTCCAGAGTGATTCGCCCAATGAGTCCTTGATATTTAGTCGTTTTCAGCCAATTTTCTGGATTTTTGAAAATTTCACTTTTTTGTGAGAATATCCACTAAATGAGGGAATAATATGTGTGAGGGTACCCCAGAAGAGTTCCAAATGTGTGTGGGTAGAATATATATCCCACGGGGGTAAAATTGAAAAAAGTTGAAAAAATTTATTTTTTTTTGGACTTAGTCATTTTTCCGACTTTGATCCGACTTTCAGATAGGGGAAATGTCAGTGAGTGTTCCGATTTCAGTTCCAGAGCGATTCGCCCAATGAGTCCTAGATATTTAGTCGTTTTAAGACAATATTTTGGATTTTTGAAAATTTCACTTTTTTTGTGAAAATATCCACTAAATGAGGGAATAATATGCGTGAGGGTACCCCAGGAGAGTTCCAAATGTGTGTGGGTAGAATATATATCCCACGGGGGTAAAATTGAAAAAAGTTGAAAAATTTTTTTTTTTGGACTGTCATTTTTCCGACGTTTATCAGACTTTCAGATAGTGCAAATGTCAGTGAGCATTCCGATTTCAGTTCCAGAGTGATTCGCCCAATGAGTCCTTGATATTTAGTCGTTTTCAGCCAATATTTTGGATTTTTGAAAATTTCACTGTTTTGTGAAAATATCCACTAAATGAGGGAATAATATGTGTGAGGGTACCCCAGGAGAGTTCCAAATGTGTGTGGGTAGAATATATATCCCGCGGGGGTAAAATTGAAAAAAGTTAAAAAATTTTTTTTTTTTGGACTTAGTCATTTTTCCGAAGTTTATCAGACTTTCAGATAGGGCAAATGTCAGTGAGCGTTCCGATTTCAGTTCCAGAGCGATTCGCCCAATGAGTCCTTGATATTTAATTGTTTTCAGCCAATTTTCTGTATTTTTGAAAATTTCACTTTTTTGTGAAAATATCCACTAAATGAGGGAATAATATGTGTGAGGGTTCCCCAGGAGAGTTCCAAATGTGTGTGGGTAGAATATAAATCCCACGGGGGTAAAATTGAAAAAAGTTGAAAAATTTTTTTTTTTCAACTTAGTCATTTTTCCGTCGTTTATCAGACTTTCAGATAGTGCAAATGTCAGTGAGCGTTCCGATTTCAGTTCCAGAGTGATTCGCCCAATGAATACTTGATATTTAGTCGTTTTCAGCCAATATTTGGGATTTTTGAAAATTTCTCTTTTTTGAGAAAATATCCACTAAATGAAGGAATAATAAGTGTGAGGGTACCCCAGGAGAGTTCCAAATGTGTGTGGGTAGAATATATATCCCACGGGAGTAAAACTGAAAAAAATTGAAACATTTTTTTTTTTGGACTTAGTCATTTTTCCGACGTTTATCAGACTTTCAGATAGGGGAAATGTCAGTGAGCATTCCGATTTCAGTTATAGAGTGATTCGCCCAATGAGTCCTTGATATTTAGTCGTTTTCAGCCAATATTTTGGATTTTTGAAAATTTCACTGTTTTGTGAAAATATCCACTAAATGAGGGAATAATATGTGTGAGGGTACCCCAGGAGAGTTCCAAATGTGTGTGGGTAGAATATATATCCCGCGGAGGTAAAATTGAAAAAAGTTAAAAAATTTTTTTTTTTTGGACTTAGTCATTTTTCCGACGTTAATCAGACTTTCAGATAGGGGAAATGTCAGTGAGCGTTCCGATTTCAGTTCCAGAGCGATTCGCCCAATGGGTCCTTGATATTTAGTCGTTTTCAGCCAATTTTCAGAATTTTTGAAAATTTCACTTTTTTTGTGAAAATATTCACTAAATGAGGGAATAATATGTGTGAGGGTACCCCAGGAGACTTCCAAATGTGTGTGGGTAGAATATATATCCCACGGGGGTAAAAGTGAAAAAAGTTCAAAATTTTTTTTTTTGGACTATCATTTCTCCGACGTTTATCAGACTTTCAGATAGTGCAAATATCAGTGAGCATTCCGATGTCAGTTCCAGAGCGATTGGCCCAATGAGTGCTTGATATTTAGTCGTTTTCAGCCAATATTTTGGATTTTTGAAAATTTCACTTTTTTGTGAAAATATCCACTAAATGAGGGAATAATATGTGTGAGGGTACCCCAGGAGACTTCCAAATGTGTGTGGGTAGAATATATATCCCACGGGGGTAAAAGTGAAAAAAGTTCAAAATTTTTTTTTTTGGACTGTCATTTTTCCGACGTTTATCAGACTTTCAGATAGTGCAAATATCAGTGAGCATTCCGATTTCAGTTCCAGAGCGATTGGCCCAATGAGTCCTTGATATTTAGTCGTTTTCAGCCAATATTTTGGATTTTTGAAAATTTCACTTTTTTGTGAAAATATCCACTAAATGAGGGAATAAAATGTGTGAGGGTACCCCAGAAGAGTTCGAAATGTGTGGGTAGAATATATATCCCACGGGGGTAAAATTGAAAAAAGTTGAAAAAAATTTTTTTTGAACTTAGTCATTTTTCCGACGTTTTTCAGACTTTCATATAGGGCAAATGTCAGTGAGCGCTCCAATTTCAGTTCCAGAGCGATTCGTCCAATGAGTCCTAGATATTTAGTCGTTTTCAGAGAATATTTTGGATTTTTGAAAATTTCACTGTTTTGTGAAAATATCCACTAAAGGAGGAATAATATGTGTGAGGGTACCCCAGGAGAGTTCCAAATGTGTGTGGGTAGAATATATATCCCACGGGGGTAAAATTGAAAAAAGTTGAAAAATTATTTTTTTTGACGTAGTCATTTTTCCGACGTTTATCAGACTTTCAGATAGGGGAAATGTCAGTGAGCAATCCGATTTCAGTTCCAGAGCGATTCACCCAATGAGTCCTTGATATTTAGTCGTTTTCAGCCAATTTTCAGGATTTTTGAAAATTTCACTTTTTTGTGAAAATATCCACTAAATGAGGGAATAATATGTGTGAGGGTACCCCAGGAGAGTTCCAAATGTGTGTGGGTAGAATATATATCCCAAGCGGGTAAAATTGAAATAAGTTGAAAAATTTTTTTTTTTTGGACGTAGTCAATTTTCCGACGTTTATCAGACTTTCAGATAGGGGAAATGTTAGTGAGCATTCCGATTTCAGTTCCAGAGCGATTCACCCAATGAGTCCTTGATATTTAGTCGTTTTCAGCCAATATTTTGGATTTTTGAAAATTTCACTTTTTTGTGAAAATATCCACTAAATGAGGGAATAATATGTGTGAGGGTACCCCAGGAGAGTTCCAAATGTGTGTGGGTAGAATATATATCCCACGGGGGTAAAATTGAAAAAAGTTGAAAAAAATTTTTTTTGGGACTTAGTCATTTTTCCGGCGTTTATCAGACTTTCACATAGTGCAAATGTTAGTGAGCATTCCGATTTCAGTTCCAGAGCGATTCGCCCAATGAGTCCTTGATATTTAGTCGTTTTCAGCCAATTTTCAGGATTTTCGAAAATTTCACTTTTTTGTGAAAATATCCACTAAATGAGGGAATAATATGTGTGAGGGTACCCCAGGAGAGTTCCAAATGTGTGTGGGTAGAGTATATATCCCAAGCGGGTAAGATTGAAAAAAGTCGAAAAAAATTTTTTTTTCGACTTAGTCATTTTTCTGACGTTTATCAGACTTTCAGATAGGGGAAATGTAAGTGAGCATTCCGATTTCAGTTCCAGAGCGATTCGCCCAATGAGTCCTTGATATTTAGTCGTTTTCAACCAATTTTCTGGATTTTTGAAAATTTCACTTTTTTTGTGAAAATATCCACTAAATGAGGGAATAATATGTGTGAGGGTACCCCAGGAGAGTTCCAAATGTGTGTGGGTAGAATATATATCCCACGGTGGTAAAATTGAAAAAAGTTGAAAAAATTTTTTTTTTGACGTAGTCATTTTTACGAAGATTATCAGACTTTCAGATAGGGGAAATGTTAGTGAGCATTCCGATTTCAGTTCCAGAGCGATTCACCAATGGGTCCTTGTTATTTAGTCGTTTTCAGCCAATTTTCAGGATTTTCGAAAATTTCACTTTTTTGTGAAAATATCCACTAAATGAGGGAATAATATGTGTGAGGGTACCCCAGGAGAGTTCCAAATGTGTGTGGGTAGAATACATATCCCACGGGGGTAAAATTGAAAAAAGTTGAAAAAAATTTTTTTTGGACTTAGTCATTTTTCCGGCGTTTATCAGACTTTCAGATAGGGCAAATGTGAGTGAGCGTTCCAATTTCAGTTCCAGAGCGATTCGCCCAATGAGTCCTAGATATTTAGTCGTTTTCAGCCAATATTTAGGATTTTTGAAAATTTCACTTTTTTGAGAAAATATCCACTAAATGAGGGAATAATATGTGTGAGGGTACCCCAGGAGAGTTCCAAATGTGTGTGGGTAGAATATATATCCCACGGGGGTAAAATTGAAAAAAGTTGAAAAATAATTTTTTTTTACGTAGTCATTTTTCCGACGTTTATTAGACTTTCAGATAGGGGAAATGTCAGTGAGCATTCCGATTTCAGTTCCAGAGCGATTCACCCAATGAGTCCTTGATATTTAGTCGTTTTCAGCCAATTTTCAGGATTTTTGAAAATTTCTCTTTTTTGTGAAAATATCCACTAAATGAGGGAATAATATGTGTGAGGGTACCCCAGGAGAGTTCCAAATTGTGTGTGGGTAGAATATATATTCCACAGGAGTAAAACTGAAAAAAGTTGAAAATTTTTTTTTTTGGACTTACTCATTTTTCCGATGTTTATCAGACTTTCAGATAGGGAAAATGTCAGTGAGCATTCCGATTTCAGTTCCAGAGCGATTCGCCCAATGAGTCCTTGATATTTAGTCGTTTTCAGCCAATTTTCTGGATTTTTGAAAATTTCACTTTTTTTGTGAAAATATCCACTAAATGAGGGAATAATATGTGTGAGGGTACCCCAGGAGAGTTCCAAATGTGTGTGGGTAGAATATATATCCCACGGGGGTAAAATTGAAAAAAGTTGAAAAATAATTTTTTTTGACGTAGTCATTTTTCCGACGTTTATTAGACTTTCAGATAGGGGAAATGTCAGTGAGCAATCCGATTTCAGTTCCAGAGCGATTCACCCAATGAGTCCTTGATATTTAGTCGTTTTCAGCCAATTTTCAGGATTTTTGAAAATTTCACTTTTTTGTGAAAATATCCACTAAATGAGGGAATAATATGTGTGAGGGTACCCCAGGAGAGTTCCAAATTGTGTGTGGGTAGAATATATATCCCACGGGAGTAAAACTGAAAAAAGTTGAAAATTTTTTTTTTTGGACTTAGTCATTTTTCCGACGTTTATCAGACTTTCAGATAGGGGAAATGTCAATGAGCATTCTGATTTCAGTTCCAGAGCGATTCGCCCAATGAGTCCTTGATATTTAGTCGTTTTCAGCCAATTTTCTGGATTTTTGAAAATTTCACTTTTTTTGTGAAAATATCCACTAAATGAGGGAATAATATGTGTGAGGGTACCCCAGGAGAGTTCCAAATGTGTGTGGGTAGAATATATATCCCACGGTGGTAAAATTGAAAAAAGTTGAAAATTTTTTTTTTTTGACGTAGTCATTTTTCCGACGTTTATCAGACTTTCAGATAGGGGAAATGTTAGTGAGCATTCCGATTTCAGTTCCAGAGCGATTCACCCAATGAGTCCTTGATATGTAGTCGTTTTCAGCCAATATTTTGGATTTTTGAAAATTTCACTTTTTTGTGAAAATATCCACTAAATGAGGGAATAATATGTGTGAGGGTACCCCAGGAGAGTTCCAAATGTGTGTGGGTAGAATATATATCCCACGGGGGTAAAATTGAAAAAAGTTGAAAAATTTTTTTTTTTGGACTTAGTCATTTTTCCGGCGTTTATCAGACTTTCAGATAGGGCAAATGTCAGTGAGCGTTCCAATTTCAGTTCCAGAGTGATTCGCCCAATGAGTCCTAGATATTTAGTCGTTTTCAGCCAATATTTTGGATTTTTGAAAATTTCACTTTTTTGAGTAAAATATCCACTAAATGAGGGAATAATATGTGTGAGGGTACACCAGGAGAGTTCCAAATGTGTGTGGGTAGAATATATATCCCACGGGGGTAAAATTGAAAAAAGTTGAAAAAAAATTTTTTTGAACTTAGTCATTTTTCCGGCGTTTATCAGACTTTCAGATAGGGCAAATGTCAGTGAGCGTTCCAATTTCAGTTCCAGAGCGATTCGCCCAATGAGTCCTAGATATTTAGTCGTTTTCAGACAATATTTTAGATTTTTGAAAATTTCATTTTTTTTGTGAAAATATCCACTAAATGAGGGAATAATATGTGTGAGGGTACCCCAGGAGAGTTCCAAATGTGTGTGGGTAGAATATATATCCCACGGTGGTAAAATTGAAAAAAGTTGAAAAAATTTTTTTTTTCACGTAGTCATTTTTCCGACGTTTATCAGACTTTCAGATAGGGGAAATGTCAGTGAGCATTCCGATTTCAGTTCCAGAGCGATTCACCCAATGAGTCCTTGATATTTAGTAGTTTTCAGCCAATATTTTGGATTTTTGAAAATTTCACTTTTTTGTGAAAATATCCACTAAATGAGGGAATAATATGTGTGAGGGTACCCCAGGAGAGTTCCAAATGTGTGTGGGTAGAATATATATCCCACGGGGGTAAAATTGAAAAATGTTGAAAAATTTTTTTTTTGGACTTAGTCATTTTTCCGACGTTTATCAGACTTTCAGATAGGGGAAATGTCAGTGAGCATTCCGATTTCAGTTCCAGAGCGATTCGCCCAATGAGTCCTTGATATTTAGTCATTTTCAGCCAATTTTCTGGATTTTTGAAAATTTCAATTTTTTTGTGAAAATATCCACTAAATGAGGGAATAATATGTGTCAGGGTACCCCAGGAGAGTTCCAAATGTGTGTGGGTAGAATATATATCCCACAGGAGTAAAACTGAAAAAAGTTGAAAATTTTTTTTTTTTTCGACTTAGTCATTTTTCCGACGTTTATCAGACTTTCAGATAGGGGAAATGTCAATGAGCATTCCGATTTCAGTTCCAGAGCGATTCGCCCAATGAGTCCTTGATATTTAGTCGTTTTCAGCCAATATTTTGGATTTTTGAAAATTTCACTTTTTTGTGAAAATATCCAATAAATGAGGGAATAATATGTGTGAGGGTACCCCAGGAGAGTTCCATATGTGTGTGGGTAGAATATATATCCCACGGGGGTAAAATTGAAAAAAGTTTAAAAAATTTTTTTTTTGAACTTAGTCATTTTTCCGGCGTTTATCAGACTTTCAGATAGGGCAAATGTCAGTGAGCGTTCCAATTTCAGTTCCAGAGCGATTCGCCCAATGAGTCCTAGATATTTAGTCGTTTTCAGACAATATTTTAGATTTTTGAAAATTTCATTTTTTTTGTGAAAATATCCACTAAATGAGGGAATAATATGTGTGAGGGTACCCCAGGAGAGTTCCAAATGTGTGTGGGTAGAATATATATCCCACGGGGGTAAAATTGAAAAATGTTGAAAAATTTTTTTTTTGGACTTAGTCATTTTTCCGACGTTTATCAGACTTTCAGATAGGGGAAATGTCAGTGAGCATTCCGATTTCAGTTCCAGAGCGATTCGCCCAATGAGTCCTTGATATTTAGTCATTTTCAGCCAATTTTCTGGATTTTTGAAAATTTCAATTTTTTTGTGAAAATATCCACTAAATGAGGGAATAATATGTGTCAGGGTACCCCAGGAGAGTTCCAAATGTGTGTGGGTAGAATATATATCCCACAGGAGTAAAACTGAAAAAAGTTTAAAATTTTTTTTTTTTTCGACTTAGTCATTTTTCCGATGTTTATCAGACTTTCAGATAATGAAAATGTCAGTGAGCATTCCGATTTCAGTTCCAGAGCGATTCACCAATGAGTCCTTGATATTTAGTCGTTTTCAGCCAATTTTCAGGATTTTCGAAAATTTCACTTTTTTGTGAAAATATCCACTAAATGAGGGAATAATATGTGTGAGGGTACCCCAGGAGAGTTCCAAATGTGTGTGGGTAGAATATATATCCCACGGGGGTAAAATTGAAAAAAGTTGAAAATTTTTTTTTTTCGACTTAGTCATTTTTCCGACGTTTATCAGACTTTCAGATAGGGGAAATGTCAGTGAGCATTCCGATTTCAGTTCCAGAGCGATTCGCTCAATGAGTCCTTGATATTTAGTCGTTTTCTGTCAATTTTCTGGATTTTTGAAAATTTCACTTTTTTTGTGAAAATATCCACTAAATGAGGGAATAATATGTGTGAGGGTACACCAGGAGAGTTCCAAATGTGTGTGGGTAGAATATATATCCCACGGGGGTAAAATTGAAAAAAGTTGAAAAAAAATTTTTTTGAACTTAGTCATTTTTCCGGCGTTTATCAGACTTTCAGATAGGGCAAATGTCAGTGAGCGTTCCAATTTCAGTTCCAGAGCGATTCGCCCAATGAGTCCTAGATATTTAGTCGTTTTCAGACAATATTTTAGATTTTTGAAAATTTCATTTTTTTTGTGAAAATATCCACTAAATGAGGGAATAATATGTGTGAGGGTACCCCAGGAGAGTTCCAAATGTGTGTGGGTAGAATATATATCCCACGGTGGTAAAATTGAAAAAAGTTGAAAAAATTTTTTTTTTCACGTAGTCATTTTTCCGACGTTTATCAGACTTTCAGATAGGGGAAATGTCAGTGAGCATTCCGATTTCAGTTCCAGAGCGATTCACCCAATGAGTCCTTGATATTTAGTAGTTTTCAGCCAATATTTTGGATTTTTGAAAATTTCACTTTTTTGTGAAAATATCCACTAAATGAGGGAATAATATGTGTGAGGGTACCCCAGGAGAGTTCCAAATGTGTGTGGGTAGAATATATATCCCACGGGGGTAAAATTGAAAAATGTTGAAAAATTTTTTTTTTGGACTTAGTCATTTTTCCGACGTTTATCAGACTTTCAGATAGGGGAAATGTCAGTGAGCATTCCGATTTCAGTTCCAGAGCGATTCGCCCAATGAGTCCTTGATATTTAGTCATTTTCAGCCAATTTTCTGGATTTTTGAAAATTTCAATTTTTTTGTGAAAATATCCACTAAATGAGGGAATAATATGTGTCAGGGTACCCCAGGAGAGTTCCAAATGTGTGTGGGTAGAATATATATCCCACAGGAGTAAAACTGAAAAAAGTTGAAAATTTTTTTTTTTTTCGACTTAGTCATTTTTCCGACGTTTATCAGACTTTCAGATAGGGGAAATGTCAATGAGCATTCCGATTTCAGTTCCAGAGCGATTCGCCCAATGAGTCCTTGATATTTAGTCGTTTTCAGCCAATATTTTGGATTTTTGAAAATTTCACTTTTTTGTGAAAATATCCAATAAATGAGGGAATAATATGTGTGAGGGTACCCCAGGAGAGTTCCATATGTGTGTGGGTAGAATATATATCCCACGGGGGTAAAATTGAAAAAAGTTTAAAAAATTTTTTTTTTGAACTTAGTCATTTTTCCGGCGTTTATCAGACTTTCAGATAGGGCAAATGTCAGTGAGCGTTCCAATTTCAGTTCCAGAGCGATTCGCCCAATGAGTCCTAGATATTTAGTCGTTTTCAGACAATATTTTAGATTTTTGAAAATTTCATTTTTTTTGTGAAAATATCCACTAAATGAGGGAATAATATGTGTGAGGGTACCCCAGGAGAGTTCCAAATGTGTGTGGGTAGAATATATATCCCACGGGGGTAAAATTGAAAAATGTTGAAAAATTTTTTTTTTGGACTTAGTCATTTTTCCGACGTTTATCAGACTTTCAGATAGGGGAAATGTCAGTGAGCATTCCGATTTCAGTTCCAGAGCGATTCGCCCAATGAGTCCTTGATATTTAGTCATTTTCAGCCAATTTTCTGGATTTTTGAAAATTTCAATTTTTTTGTGAAAATATCCACTAAATGAGGGAATAATATGTGTCAGGGTACCCCAGGAGAGTTCCAAATGTGTGTGGGTAGAATATATATCCCACAGGAGTAAAACTGAAAAAAGTTTAAAATTTTTTTTTTTTTCGACTTAGTCATTTTTCCGATGTTTATCAGACTTTCAGATAATGAAAATGTCAGTGAGCATTCCGATTTCAGTTCCAGAGCGATTCACCAATGAGTCCTTGATATTTAGTCGTTTTCAGCCAATTTTCAGGATTTTCGAAAATTTCACTTTTTTGTGAAAATATCCACTAAATGAGGGAATAATATGTGTGAGGGTACCCCAGGAGAGTTCCAAATGTGTGTGGGTAGAATATATATCCCACGGGGGTAAAATTGAAAAAAGTTGAAAATTTTTTTTTTTCGACTTAGTCATTTTTCCGACGTTTATCAGACTTTCAGATAGGGGAAATGTCAGTGAGCATTCCGATTTCAGTTCCAGAGCGATTCGCTCAATGAGTCCTTGATATTTAGTCGTTTTCTGTCAATTTTCTGGATTTTTGAAAATTTCACTTTTTTTGTGAAAATATCCACTAAATGAGGGAATAATATGTGTGAGGGTACCCCAGGAGAGTTCCAAATGTGTGTGGGTAGAATATATATCCCACGGGGGTAAAATTGAAAAAAGTTGAAAAAAAATTTTTTTTGAACTTAGTCATTTTTCCTGCATTTATCAGACTTTCAGATAGGGCAAATGTCAGTGAGCGTTCCGATTTCAGTTCCAGAGCGATTCGCCCAATGAGTCCTAGATATTTAGTCGTTTTCAGCCAATATTTTGGATTTTTGAAAATTTCACTTTTTTGAGAAAATATCCACTAAATCAGGGAATAATATGTGTGAGGGTACCCCAGGAGAGTTCCAAATGTGTGTGGGTAGAATATATATCCCACGGGGGTAAAATTGAAAAAAGTTGAAAAAAATTTTTTTTTGGACTTAGTCATTTTTCCGATGTTCATCAGACTTTCAGATAGGGAAAATGTGTAGCGCCGGCGTCCCTGCCCTGTGCTAGGCAGGGACGCTGTTCCCCTCACCTCTCTGCTCCGTGCCCAGCGTCCTCCTCCCGCTCTGCTGGCAGCGCGCGCTCCTTCCCGGCCACCGTGCTTAGGGCGCGCGCGCTCTCCCTCCCTCTTAAAGGGGCCACGCGCACCGTCCTAAGGAGTATTCTGCTACCTGCCTGCTAGCCTGAGGTCCGACGGTCTGTCTTGCAACTCCTGTCAGTCTGTCTAAGGACCAGCTTGCCCGCTCACCTGGGAGTGTACATCAGCTACCTGCCTGCTTGCCTGAGGTCCGACGGTCTGCCTTCCAACTCCTGTCAGTCTGTCTATGGACCAGCTTGCCCGCTCACCTGGGAGCGCACATCTGCTACCTGCCTGCTAGCCTACCTGGAGGCTCCGCCGTCACGTGCTGTGACCACCTGCCTGTCCAGTGACTCCTGCCCGCTCACCTGGGAGCTCTCATCTGCTGCCCGTCTGCTAGCCTACCTGGAGGCTCTGCCGTCACGTGCTGTGACCACCCGCCTGTCCAGAGACTTCTGCCTGCTCACCTGGGAGCGCTCATCTGCCGCCTGTCTGTTGGTCTTCCTGGAGGCTCCGCCGTCACATGCTGTGACCACCCGTTTATCCAGAGACTCTCGCCTGCTCACCTGGGAGCTCACGTCTACCATCAGCCGCCACAGGTCGTACCAACCCTTTACCCAGAGACTGCCCCGGTCACTTGCCGTGACCAACTGCCCGTTCATCCAGAGACTGCCCCGGTCACTTGCCGTGACCATCTGCCCGTTCATCCAGAGACTGCCCCAGTCACTTGCCATGATCTCCTGCCCGTTCTTCCAGAGACTGTCCCGGTCACCTGCTGTGACTGCCTGCCTGGTCGCCACCCGCTCCCTTACAAGGACCGCCCCCTTGTATAGTAGCTCAGAGGTTCCGCCTCCCAGACCCGTTACAGTTTGCTCGGGCCATGGAACCCGGTGGCACCCAAGCTCCCTCGCTCTCGGACCTGTGTCATGAACTGTCCCGTCAGAGGTCCCAACAGGAGTCCATCCTGGGTCACCTGCGGAATGTCAATTCTCGCCTGGACACTCTGACTGCTCCGCCAGCAACCTCCGCCAGTGCCATTACTCGCAATCCGGCAGCTCCGCTGCCCACTAATACCATGGTATCCTACCCCGGACCCCGGCTTTCTGCACCTCCTCGCTTCGGAGGCGACTCCGCCCAGGCTCGGGGCTTCATAAATCAGTGCACCCTGCACTTTGAACTATTGTCCCACCAGTTTAACTCCGACCGGGCCAAAATTGCCTTCATCATGTCCCATCTCACCGGGGAGGCCCTGGCCTGGCTAAATCCTCTATGGGAGAGAGGAGACCCCCTGGTGTCCGACTTGCCTGCCTTTCTCACGGCTTTCCGGAAAGTCTTCGACGAACCCGGACGGAAGACCTCATCCGCATCATCTCTGCTATGCCTCCGTCAGGGAAGTCTCACCGTGGGCCAATATGCCATACGGTTCCGTACCCTTGCCTCGGAGCTGGCCTGGGATAACGACGCTCTGGTATCCGTCTTCTGGGAGGGTCTGTCCGGCCGTATTAAAGATGAACTTGCCGGTCGGGACATTCCTACCACTCTCGATGACCTAATAACTCTTGCCACCCGGATTGACCTACGGTTCCAGGAGCGTGCCAAAGAGGTCACCTGTGAGAGGAGGTTTCCACGTCTAGCTCCTACTTTTCAGAAACCCGTCACTCCCTCCGTCTCTCCCCAGGTACACTCTCCTGTGCCTATGCAGGTCGACCAGACCAAGATGGTCAAAACCCGTCAGGACTTACGCCGTGCCGAGGGGAGCTGCTTCTACTGTGGCAGTAAGGAGCACCGGATCCGTGCCTGCCCGGAGAGATCGGGAAACGCCTGTGTCTAGGTTCGCTCAGAGAGGTCGACCTAGACAAGAATAAATCCTCTCCATCTCTGCTGCTGTCAGTCTCAATCGTCTGCGGGGAGAACCGTTATTTCGAACTAGCCCAACTTGACTCTGGAGCAGCCGGGAATCTTATTTCACAGTCCCTGGTAGTGAAATACCGCATCCCCACCAAACCTCTGGCTGTACCCTTGTCTGTTGCTGCCGTGGATGGGGGTCTCTTACCACGCCCCATCCAACTCATCACCGAATCCATTACTCTGCAGGTGGGAATGCTGCATTCTGAGAGTATCTCCTTTCATGTTCTGCCTGGACTCTCTCACGCCCTCTTGCTAGGTCTACCTTGGCTCCAGAGACATGCACCCGTGCTTGACTGGCAGACCGGAGAGGTCCTTCGCTGGGGACAGGACTGCCATAAGACCTGTCTGGTTCCCGTCCATCCCGTCCGTCCTTCTCCTACCCCAGCTAATCTACCTGGACTTCCGATTCCTTATTGGTCTTATGCTGATGTCTTTAATAAAAAGGAGGCAGAGACACTACCCCCTCATAGACCATACGACTGCCCTATCGACCTGTTACCCGGTACTACTCCTCCCCGTGGGCATATTTATCCATTATCCGCTGCTGAGACCCGGTCGATGTCCGAATATATTGAGGAGAATCTGGCCAGGGGATTCATCCGGAAATCTACCTCCCCGGCGGGAGCAGGCTTCTTTTTCGTCAAAAAGAAGGACGGCTCTCTCCGTCCCTGTATAGACTATAGAGGCCTTAACCAGATCACGGTGAAGAATAAGTACCCCCTTCCGCTCATTCCGGAGTTATTTGATCGTCTGAGGGGGGCTAGAATCTTCACCAAACTGGACCTCCGTGGGGCATACAACCTGGTTCGTATCCGTCAGGGGGATGAATCGAAGACGGCATTCAACACCCGGGACGGCCACTATGAATATCTGGTAATGCCTTTTGGTCTCTGTAATGCTCCTGCCGTCTTTCAAGAGTTGGTCAATGACATCTTCCGGGACCTTCTCTACTCCTGCGTAGTGGTGTACCTGGACGACATCTTGGTCTTCTCTCCGGATCTCCAGACTCACCGGAGGGACGTTCGTCAGGTCCTGCTCAGGCTCAGGCAGAATCACCTCTTCGCTAAATACGAGAAGTGCCTCTTTGAGCAGACCTCGCTTCCGTTTTTGGGCTACATTATTTCTCAGACCGGCCTACGAATGGATCCAGAGAAACTGTCTGCCATCGAGAAATGGCCTCGACCGGAGGGGTTGAAGGCCATTCAGCGGTTCCTGGGCTTCGCCAACTACTACCGCCTCTTCATACCACACTTCTCTTCCCGGACTGCCCCAATTTCCGCGCTCACCCGTAAGGGTACTAATCCCAAGGAGTGGCCGCCCGAAGCAGAGGAGGCCTTTCTTTCCTTAAAACAGGCCTTCTCTTCCGCCCCGGTGCTGCATCGCCCGGACGGCAACAAACAGTTCTTCCTGGAAGTTGACGCCTCCTCATCTGGAGCCGGAGCGGTACTTACTCAAAAATCATCTTCCGGGAGGATGGTAACTTGCGGCTTCTTCTCTATACTCTTCTCCTCCTCAGAGCGCAATTATTCCATAGGAGACCGAGAGTTATTGGCCATCAAACTGGCATTGGAGGAGTGGCGTTACCTGCTCGAGGGGGCTCTTCACCCGGTAATAATTTACACTGACCACAAGAACTTGGCTTACCTCCAGCATGCCCAGAGACTTAACCCGCGCCAAGCCCGGTGGTCCTTGTTTTTTGCTCGCTTTGATTTTGTTCTTCATTTTCGCCCGGCTGACAAAAACGTCAAGGCGGACGCCTTGTCTCGATCCTTTCTGGTGTCTGATCTCGAGGAAGATCCGAAACACATCATCGATCCCGCCAGAGTAATGCAGGTGGCTCCCGTGAGTCTAAATCGTCTCCCTCCCGGAAAGACGTTCGTATCAGTACCTGATCGGGAGAAGATCCTTCACTGTGGTCACTCGTCTAAACTGGCTGGCCATGCCGGTCAGAAAAAGACCCTCCAGCTTATTACCCGGCACTACTGGTGGCCTACCCTGCACAAGGACGTAATAGACTTTGTTTCTGCCTGTGTGTCCTGCGCCCGCAACAAGGTTCCGAGACATCTGCCAGCCGGTCGCCTCCTTCCGCTTTCTGTACCTGCTGCCCCCTGGCAGCATATAGCAATGGACTTTATAACTGACCTCCCAGTCTCTGCCGGTTGTACGGTCATTTGGGTGGTCGCTGACCGCTTCTCCAAGATGGCTCATTTCGTTCCCCTGCCAGGCCTCCCGTCTGCACCCGAGCTAGCTAAAGACTTTATTCGTCACATCTTTCGTCTTCATGGCCTGCCCCTCCACATCGTGTCGGATCGTGGGGTACAGTTCACCTCACGCTTCTGGAGAGCCACTTGTAAACTGCTAGACGTCACCCTGGACTTCTCTTCCGCTTACCACCCACAGTCCAATGGTCAAGTGGAGTGGATCAATCAGAACCTGACCAGTTACCTCCGGCACTTCGTTAATGCCCATCATTCAGACTGGGTGGATCTCCTACCATGGGCCGAGTTCTCTTATAACAATCACGAGAGCGAATCCTCCTCCAAATCCCCGTTTTTTGTAGTCTTCGGTCAGCATCCTCGGATTCCTTTTCCTGTCTCCACCTCTGTGGACAACCCGGCTGCGGAATCTCTCGTTAGCAAATTTTCCTCCATTTGGGAGAGTACCCGATCCGCACTCCTTCAGTCGTCCGAACGGATGAAAAGACACGCTGACAAAAAACGCCTGGATCCTCCACAATTTCGTCATGGAGATAAAGTCTGGCTCTCATCTAAATATGTCCGACTCAAGATACCTTCTTACAAGTTAGGGCCTCGGTTCATCGGTCCTCTGGAGGTCATCAGTCAGATCAACCCGGTGGCCTATAAATTGAAACTCCCGGCCAACTTACGGATCCCTAACTCCTTCCATGTATCTCTCCTCAAACCTGTGGTACTTAACTCTTTTTCCAAGTCTACAGGTACGCCTCCTGCTCCGGTTTCTGCTGAGGACGAGTTTGAGGTAGAGAACTTTCTTGCCACCAAAAGGGTAAGAGGAAAGACCTTTTTTCTAGTAGATTGGAAGGGGTTTGGTCCTGAGGAGAGAACGTGGGAGCCCCGGGAGAACATCCATGCCCCTCTCATCCTTGCTAAATTTCTGTCTGGCCTAAAAAAGGGGGGGCCTAAAGGGGGGGGTACTGTAGCGTCGGCGTCCCTGCCCTCTGCTAGGCAGGGACGCTGTTCCCCTCACCTCTCTGCTCCGTGCCCGGCGTCCTCCTCCCGCTCTGCTGGCAGCGCGCGCTCCTTCCCGGCCACTGGGGCCGCGCGCGCCGTCCTAAGGAGTCCCCGGCCAATGGCCGGAGGACTTCACCATATATAAGGCACCTCCTCCAAAATGGAGGTGCCCGAGCAATGTTGTTGCACTGTTCACTACTCTGCTTCAGCCCTCAGGTCCCGTTGCCAGTTACCTGACAGATACCTGCCAGATTCCTGCCAGCTTGCTGTCTTATTCCTGCCTGATATTCTGCTACCTGCCTGCTAGCCTGAGGTCCGACGGTCTGTCTTGCAACTCCTGTCAGTCTGTCTAAGGACCAGCTTGCCCGCTCACCTGGGAGTGCACATCAGCTACCTGCCTGCTTGCCTGAGGTCCAACGGTCTGCCTTCCAAATCCTGTCAGTCTGTCTATGGACCAGCTTGCCCGCTCACCTGGGAGCGCACATCTGCTACCTGCCTGCTAGCCTACCTGGAGGCTCCGCCGTCACGTGCTGTGACCACCTGCCTGTCCAGTGACCCCTGCCCGCTCACCTGGGAGCGCTCATCTGCTGCCCGTCTGCTAGCCTACCTGGAGGCTCTGCCGTCAAGTGCTGTGACCACCCGCCTGTCCAGAGACTTCTGCCCGCTCACCTGGGAGCGCTCATCTGCCGCCTGTCTGTTGGTCTTCCTGGAGGCTCCGCCGTCACATGCTGTGACCACCCGTTTATCCAGAGACTCTCGCCTGCTCACCTGGGAGCTCACGTCTACCATCAGCCGGAACAGGTCGTACCAACCCTTTACCCAGAGACTGCCCCGGTCACTTGCCGTGACCATCTGCCCGTTCATCCAGAGACTGCCCCGGTCACTTGCCGTGACCATCTGCCCGTTCATCCAGAGACTGCCCCGGTCACTTGCCGTGACCATCTGCCCGTTCATCCAGAGACTGCCCCGGTCACTTGCCGTGACCATCTGCCCGTTCATCCAGAGACTGCCCGAGTCACTTGCCGTGATCTCCTGCCCGTTCTTCCAGAGACTGTCCCGGTCACGTGCTGTGACTGCCTGCCTGGTCGCCACCCGCTCCCTTACAAGGACCGCCCCCTTGTTTAGTAGCTCAGAGGTTCCGCCTCCCAGACCCGTTACAAAATGTCAGTGAGCATTCCGATTTCAGTTCCAGAGCGATTCGCCCAATGAGTCCTTGATATTTAGTCATTTTCAGCCAATTTTCTGGATTTTTGAAAATTTCACTTTTTTGTGAAAATATCCACTAAATGAGGGAATAATATGTGTGAGGGTACCCCAGGAGAGTTCCAAATGTGTGTGGGTAGAATATATATCCCACGCGGGTAAAATTTAAAAAAGTTGAAAACAATTTTTTTTTGGACTTAGTCATTTTTCCGGTGTTTATCAGACTTTCAGATAGGACAAATGTCAGTGAGCGTTCCGATTTCAGTTCCAGAGTGATTCGCCCAATGAGTATTTGATATTTAGTCGTTTTCAGCCAATATTTTGGACTTTTGAAAATTTCAATTTTTTGAGAAAATATCCTCTAAATGAGGGAATAATATGTGTGAGGGTACCCCAGAAGAGTTTGAAATGTGTGTGGGTAGAATATATATCCCAAGTGGGTAAAATTGAAAAAAGTTGAAAAAAAATTTTTTTTGAGCTTAGTCATTTTTCCGGCGTTTTTCAGACTTTCATATAGGGCAAATGTCAGTGAGCGTTCCAATTTCAGTTCCAGAGCGATTCGCCCAATGAGTCCTAGATATTTAGTCGTTTTCAGACAATATTTTGGATTTTTGAAAATTTCACTTTTTTTGTGAAAATATCCACTAAAGGAGGGAATAATATGTGTGAGGGTACCCCAGGAGAGTTCCAAATGTGTGTGGGTAGAATATATATCCCACGGGGGTAAAATTGAAAAAAGTTGAAAAATTATTTTTTTGGACTTAGTCATTTTTCCGATGTTTATCAGACTTTCAGATAGGGGAAATGTCAGTGAGCATTCCGATTTCAGTTCCAGAGCGATTCACCCATTGAGTCCTTGATATTTAGTCGTTTTCAGCCAATTTTCAGGATTTTTGAAAATTTCACTTTTTTGTGAAAATATCCACTAAATGAGGGAATAATATGTGTGAGGGTACCCCAGGAGAGTTCCAAATGTGTGTGGATAGAATATATATCCCAAGCGGGTAAAATTGAAAAAAGTTGAAAATTTTTTTTTTGTACTTACTCATTTTTCCGATGTTTATCAGACTTTCAGATAGTGAAAATGTCAGTGAGCATTCCGATTTCAGTTCCAGAGCGATTCACCAATGAGTCCTTGATATTTAGTCATTTTCAGCCAATTTTCAGGATTTTCGAAAATTTCACTTTTTTGTGAAAATATCCACAAAATGAGGGAATAATATGTGTGAGGGTACCCCAGGAGAGTTCAAAATGTGTGTGGGTAGAATATATATCCCACGGTGGTAAAATTGAAAAAAGTTTAAAAATTTTTTTTTTTGACGTAGTTATTTTTCCGACGTTTATCAGACTTTCAGATAGGGGAAATGTCAGTGAGCATTCCGATTTCAGTTCCAGAGCGATTCACCCAATGAGTACTTGATATTTAGTCGTTTTCAGCCAATATTTTGGATTTTTGAAAATTTCACTTTTTTTGTGAAAATATCCACTAAATGAGGGAATAATATGTGTGAGGGTACCCCAGGAGAGTTCCAAATGTGTGTGGGTAGAATATATATCCCACGGGGGTAAAATTGAAAAAAGTTGAAAAATTTTTTTTTTTTTAATTAGTCATTTTTCCGACGTTTATCAGACTTTCAGATAGGACAAATGTCAGTGAGCGTTCCGATTTCAGTTCCAGAGCGATTCGCCCAATGAGTCCTAGATATTTAGTCGTTTTCAGACAATATTTTAGATTTTTGAAAATTTCACTTTTTTTGTGAAAATATCCACTAAATGAGGGAATAATATGTGTGAGGGTACCCCAGGAGAGTTCCAAATGTGTGTGGGTAGAATATATATCCCACGGGGGTAAAATTGAAAAAAGTTGAAAAAAATTTTTTTTTGGACTTAGTCATTTTTCCGATGTTTATCAGAGTTTCAGATAGGGAAAATGTCAGTGAGCATTCCGATTTCAGTTCCAGAGCGATTCGCCCAATGAGTATTTGACATTTAGTCGTTTTCAGCCAATATTTTAGATTTTTGAAAATTTCACTTTTTTGAGAAAATATCCACTAAATGAGGGAATAATATGTGTGAGGGTACCCCAGGAGAGTTCCAAATGTGTGTGGGTAGAATATATATCCCACGGTGGTAAAATTGAAAAAAGTTGAAAAAATTTTTTTTTTTGACGTATTCATTTTTCCGACGTTTATCAGACTTTCAGATAGGGGAAATGTCAGTGAGCATTCAGATTTCAGTTCCAGATCGATTCACCCAATGAGTCCTTGATATTTAGTTGTTTTCAGCCAATATTTTGGATTTTTGAAAATTTCACTTTTTTGTGAAAATATCCACTAAAAAAGGGAATAATATGTGTGAGGGTACCCCAGGAGAGTTCCAAATGTGTGTGGGTAGAATATATATCCCACGGGAGTAAAACTGAAAAAGGTTGAAAAATTTTTTTTTTTTTGGACTGTCATTTTTCCGACGTTTATCAGACTTTCAGATAGTGCAAATGTCAGTGAGCATTCCGAATTCAGTTCCAGAGCGATTCGCCCAATGAGTCCTAGATATTTAGTCATTTTCAGACAATATTTTGGATTTTTGAAAATTTCACTTTTTTGTGAAAATATCCACTAAATGAGGGAATATTATGTGTGAGGGTACCCCAGGAGAGTTCCAAATGTGTGTGGGTAGAATATATATCCCACGGGAGTAAAACTGAAAAAAGTTGAAAAAAATTTTTTTTTTGACGTAGTCATTTTTCCGATGTTTATCAGACTTTCAGATAGGGGAAATGTCAGTGAGAATTCCGATTTCAGTTCCAGAGCGATTCGACCGATGAGTCCTTGATATTTAATCGTTTTCAGCCAATTTTCTGGATTTTTGAAAATTTCACTTTTTTGTGAGAATATCCACTAAATGAGGGAATAATATGTGTGAGGGTACCCCAGGAGAGTTCCAAATGTGTGTGGGTAGAATATATATCCCATGGGGGTAAAATTGAAAAAAGTTGAAAAATTTTTTTTTTTTGGACTGTCATTTTTCCGACGTTTATCAGACTTTCAGATAGTGCAAATGTCAGTGAGTTTTCCGATTTCAGTTCCAGAGCGATTCGCCCAATGAGTCCTTGATATTTAGTCGTTTTCAGCCAATATTTTGGATTTTTGAAAATTTCACTTTTTTGTGAAAATATCCACTAAATGAGGGAATAATATGTGTGAGGGTACCCCAGGAGAGTTTCAAATGTTTGTGGGTAGAATATATATCCCACGGGAGTAAAACTGAAAAAAGTTGAAAAATTTTTTTTTTTTACGTAGTCATTTTTCCGACGTTTATCAGACTTTCAGATAGGGGAAATGTCAGTGAGCATTCCGATTTCAGTTCCAGAGCGATTCGCCCAATGAGTACTTGATATTTAGTCGTTTTCAGCCAATATTTTGGATTTTTGAAAATTTCACTTTTTTGAGAAAATATCCAGTAAATGAGGGAATAGTATGTGTGAGGGTACCCCAGGAGAGTTCCAAATGTGTGTGGGTAGAATATATATCCCACGGGGGTAAAATTTAAAAAAGTTGAAAAATTTTTTTTTTTGAACTTAGTCATTTTTCTGGCATTTATCAGACTTTCAGATAGGGCAAATGTCAGTGAGCGTTCCGAATTCAGTTCCAGAGCGATTCGCCCAATGAGTCCTAGATATTTAGTCATTTTCAGACAATATTTTGGATTTTTGAAAATATCACTTTTTTGTGAAAATATCCACTAAATGAGGGAATAATATGTGTGAGGGTACCCCAGGAGAGTTCCAAATGTGTGTGGGTAGAATTTATATCCCACGGGGGTAAAATTGAAAATAGTTGAAAATTTTTTTTTTTTTGGACTTAGTCATTTTTCCGACGTTTATCAGACTTTCAGATAGGGGAAATGTCAGTGAGAATTCCGATTTCAGTTCCAGAGCGATTGACCCAGTGAGTCCTTGATATTTAGTCGTTTTCAGCCAATTTTCAGGATTTTTGAAAATTTCACTTTTTTGTGAAAATATCCACTAAATGAGGGAATAATATGTGTGAGGGTATCCCAGGAGAGTTCCTAATGTGTGTGGGTAGAATATATATCCCAAGCGGGTAAAACTGAAAAAAGTTGAAAAAATTTTTTTTTTTGACGTAGTCATTTTTCCGACGTTTATCAGACTTTCAGATAGGAGAAATGTCAGTGAGCATTCCGATTTCAGTTCCAGAGCGATTCACCCGATGAGTCCTTGATATTTATTCATTTTCAGCCAATTTTCTGGATTTTTGAAAAAGTTACTTTTTTGTGAAAATATCCACTAAATGAGGGAATAATATGTGTGAGGGTATCCCAGGAGAGTTCCTAATGTGTGTGGGTAGAATATATATCCCACGGGAGTAAAACTGAAAAAAGTTGAAAAATTTTTTTTTTGGACTTAGTCATTTTTCCGACGTTTATCATACTTTCAGATAGTGCAAATGTCAGTGAGCTTTCCGATTTCAGTTCTAGAGCGATTCGCCCAATGAGTCCTTGATATTTAGTCGTTTTCAGCCAATATTTTGGATTTTTGAAAATTTCACTTTTTTGAGAAAATATCCAGTAAATGAGGGAATAGTATGTGTGAGGGTACCCCAGGAGAGTTCCAAATGTGTGTGGGTAGAATATATATCCCACGGGGGTAAAATTTAAAAAAGTTGAAAAATTTTTTTTTTTGAACTTAGTCATTTTTCTGGCATTTATCAGACTTTCAGATAGGGCAAATGTCAGTGAGCGTTCCGAATTCAGTTCCAGAGCGATTCGCCCAATGAGTCCTAGATATTTAGTCATTTTCAGACAATATTTTGGATTTTTGAAAATTTCACTTTTTTGTGAAAATATCCACTAAATGAGGGAATAAGATGTGTGAGGGTACCCCAGGAGAGTTCCAAATGTGTGTGGGTAGAATTTATATCCCACGGGGGTAAAATTGAAAATAGTTGAAAATTTTTTTTTTTTTGGACTTAGTCATTTTTCCGACGTTTATCAGACTTTCAGATAGGGGAAATGTCAGTGAGAATTCCGATTTCAGTTCCAGAGCGATTCACCCAGTGAGTCCTTGATATTTAGTCGTTTTCAGCCAATTTTCAGGATTTTTGAAAATTTCACTTTTTTGTGAAAATATCCACTAAATGAGGGAATAATATGTGTGAGGGTACCCCAGGAGAGTTCGAAATGTGTGTGGGTAGAATATATATCCCAAGCGGGTAAAACTGAAAAAAGTTGAAAAAAATTTTTTTTTTGACGTAGTCATTTTTCCGACGTTTATCAGACTTTCAGATAGGAGAAATGTCAGTGAGCATTCCGATTTCAGTTCCAGAGCGATTCACCCGATGAGTCCTTGATATTTATTCATTTTCAGCCAATTTTCTGGATTTTTGAAAAAGTTACTTTTTTGTGAAAATATCCACTAAATGAGGGAATAATATGTGTGAGGGTATCCCAGGAGAGTTCCTAATGTGTGTGGGTAGAATATATATCCCACGGGAGTAAAACTGAAAAAAGTTGAAAAATTTTTTTTTTGGACTTAGTCATTTTTCCGACGTTTATCAGACTTTCAGATAGGGGAAATGTCAGTGAGCATTCCGATTTCAGTACCAGAGCGATTCACCCAATGAGTCCTTGATATTTAATCGTTTTCAGCCAATTTTCTGGATTTTTGAAAATTTCACTTTTTTGTGAGAATATCCACTAAATGAGGGAATAATATGTGTGAGGGTACCCCAGGAGAGTTCCAAATGTGTGTGGGTAGAATATATATCCCACGGGGGTAAAATTGAAAAAAGTTGAAAAATTTTTTTTTTTTTGGACTGTCATTTTTCCGACGTTTATCAGACTTTCAGATAGGGGAAATGTCAGTGAGAATACCGATTTCAGTTCCAGAGCGATTCGCCCAATGAGTCCTTGATATGTATTCGTTTTCAGCCAATTTTCTGGATTTTTGAAAATGTTACTTTTTTGTGAAAATATCCATTAAATGAGGGAATAATATGTTTGAGGGTACCCCAGGAGAGTTCCAAATGTGTGTGGGTAGAATATATATCCCAAGCGGGTAAAATTGAAAAAAGTTGAAACATTTTTTTTTTTGGGGCTTAGTCATTTTTCCGACGTTTATCAGACTTTCAGATAGGGGAAATGTAAGTGAGCCTTCCGATTTCAGTTCCAGAGCGATTCGCCCAATGAGTCCTTGATATTTAGTCGTTTTTAGCCAATTTTCTGGATTTTTGAAAATTTCACTTTTTTGTGAGAATATCCAATAAATGAGGGAATAATATGTGTGAGGGTACCCCAGGAGAGTTCGAAGTGTGTGTGGGTAGAATATATATCCCAAGCGGGTAAAACTGAAAAAAGTTGAAAAAAATTTTTTTTTTGACGTAGTCATTTTTCCGACGTTTATCAAACTTTCAGATAGGAGAAATGTCAGTGAGAATTCCGATTTCAGTTCCAGAGCGATTCGCCCAATGAGTCCTTGATATTTATTCATTTTCAGCCAATTTTCTGGATTTTTGAAAAAGTTACTTTTTTGTGAAAATATCCACTAAATGAGGGAATAATATGTGTGAGGGTACCCCAGGAGAGTTACTAATGTGTGTGGGTAGAATATATATCCCACGGGAGTAAAACTGAAAAAAGTTGAAAAATTTTTTTTTTGGACTTAGTCATTTTTCCGACGTTTATCAGAATTTCAGATAGGTGAAATGTCAGTGAGCATTCCGATTTCAGTACCAGAGCGATTCACCCAATGAGTCCTTGATATTTAATCGTTTTCAGCCAATTTTCTGGATTTTTGAAAATTTCACTTTTTTGTGAGAATATCCACTAAATGAGGGAATAATATGTGTGAGGGTACCCCAGGAGAGTTCCAAATGTGTGTGGGTAGAATATAAATCCCACGGGAGTAAAACTGAAAAAAGTTGAAAAATTTATTTTTTTGACGTAGTCATTTTTCAGGCGTTTATCAGACTTTCAGATAGGGGAAATGTCAGTGAGCATTCCGATTTCAGTTCCAGAGCTATTCACCCAATGAGTCCTTGATATTTAGTCGTTTTCAGCCAATATTTTGGATTTTTGAAAATTTCACTTTTTTGTGAAAATATCCACTAAATGAGGGAATAATATGTGTGAGGGTACCCCAGGAGAGTTCCAAATGTGTGTGGGTAGAATATATATCCCAAGCGGGTAAAATTGAAAAAAGTTGAAACATTTTTTTTTTGGGGGCTTAGTCATTTTTCCGACGTTTATCAGACTTTCAGATAGGGGAAATGTCAGTGAGCCTTCCGATTTCAGTTCCAGAGCAATTCTCCCAATGAGTCCTTGATATTTAGTCGTTTTTAGCCAATTTTCTTGATTTTTGAAAATTTCACTTTTTTGAGAAAATATCCACTAAATGAGGGAATAATATGTGTGAGGGTACCCCAGGAGAGTTCCAAATGTGTGTGGGTAGAATATATATCCCACGGGGGTAAAATTGAAAAAAGTTGAAAAAAAATTTTTTTTTGAACTTAGTCATTTTTCTGGCATTTATCAGACTTTCAGATAGGGCAAATGTCAGTGAGCATTCCGATTTCAGTTCCAGAGCGATTCGCCCAATGAGTCCTAGATGTTTAGTCATTTTCAGACAATATTTTGGATTTTTGAAAATTTCACTTTTTTTGTGAAAATATCCCCTAAATGAGGGAATAATATGTGTGAGGGTACCACAGGAGAGTTCCAAATGTGTGTGGGTAGAATATATATCCCACGGGAGTAAAACTGAAAAAAGTTGAAAATTTTTTTTTTTTGACGTAGTCATTTTTCCGACGTTTATCAGACTTACAGATAGGGGAAATGTCAGTGAGCATTCCGATTTCAGTTCCAGAGCGATTCACCCAATGAGTCCTTGATATTTAGTCGTTTTCAGCCAATTTTCAGTATCTTTGAAAATTTCACTTTTTTTGTGAGAATATCCACTAAATGAGGGAATAATATGTGTGAGGGTACCCCAGGAGAGTTCCAAATGTGTGTGGGTAGAATATATATCCCGCGGGGGTAAAATTGAAAAAAGTTGAAAAATTTTTTTTTTTTGGATTTAGTCATTTTTCCAACGTTAATCAGACTTTCAGATAGGAGAAATGTCAGTGAGTGTTCCGATTTCAGTTCCAGAGTGATTCGCCCAATGAGTCCTTGATATTTAGTCGTTTTCAGCCAATTTTCTAGATTTTTGAAAATTTCACTTTTTTGTGAGAATATCCACTAAATGAGGGAATAATATGTGTGAGGGTACCCCAGAAGAGTTCCAAATGTGTGTGGGCAGAATATATATCCCACGGGGGTAAAATTGAAAAAAGTTGAAAAATTTTTTTTTTTTGGACTTAGTCATTTTTCTGACGTTTATCAGACTTTCAGATAGGGGAAATGTCAGTGAGCATTCCGATTTCAGTTCCAGAGCGATACGCCCAATGAGTCCTTGATATTTAGTCGCTTTCAGCCAATTTTCAGGATTTTTGAAAATTTCACTTTTTTGTGAAAATATCCACTAAATGAGGGAATAATATGTGTGAGGGTACCCCAGGAGAGTTCGAAATGTGTGTGGGTAGAATATATATCCCAAGCGGGAAAAACTGAAAAAAGTTGAAAAAAATTTTTTTTTTGACGTAGTCATTTTTCCGACGTTTATCAGACTTTCAGATAGGAGAAATGTCAGTGAGCATTCCGATTTCAGTTCCAGAGCGATTCGCCCGATGAGTCCTTGATATTTAGTCGTTTTCAGCCAATTTTCAGGATTTTTGAAAAAGTTACTTTTTTGTGAAAATATCCACTAAATGAGGGAATAATATGTGTGAGGGTACCCCAGGAGAGTTCCAAATGTGTGTGGGTAGAATATATATCCCACGGGGGTAAAATTGAAAAAAGTTGAAAAATTATTTTTTTTTGGACTTAGTAATTTTTCCCACGTTAATCAGACTTTGAGATAGGAGAAATGTCAGTGAGCATTCCGATTTCAGTTCCAGAGCGATTCGCCCAATGAGTCCTAGATATTTAGTCGTTTTCAGACAATATTTTGGATTTTTGAAAATTTCACTTTTTTTGTGAAAATATACACTAAATGAGGGAATAATATGTGTGAGGGTACCCCAGGAGAGTTCCAAATGTGTGTGGGTAGAATATATATCCCACGGGAGTAAAACTGAAAAAAGTTGAAAAATTTTTTTTTTTTTTGACTTAGTCATTTTTCCGACGTTTATCAGACTTTCAGATAGGGGAAATGTCAGTGAGCATTCCGATTTCAGTTCCAGAGTGATTCGCCCAATGAGTCCTTGATATTTAGTCGTGTTCAGCCAATTTTCTGGATTTTTGAAAATTTCACTTTTTTTGTGAAAATATTCACTAAATGAGGGAATAATATGTGTGAGGGTACCCCAGAAGAGTTCCAAATGTGTGTGGGTAGAATATAAATCCCACGGGGGTGAAATTGAAAAAAGTTGAAAACATTTTTTTTTGGGACTTAGTCATTTTTCCGGCGTTTATCAGACTTTCAGATAGGACAAATGTCAGTGAGCGTTTCTATTTCAGTTCCAGAGCGATTCGCCCAATGAGTCCTTGATATTTATTCGTTTTCAGCCAATATTTTGGATTTTTGAAAATTTCACTTTTTTTGTGAAAATATCCACTAAATGAGGGAATAATATGTGTGAGGGTACCCAGGAGAGTTCCAAATTTGTGTGGGTAGAATATATATCCCACGGGAGTAAAACTGAAAGAAGTTGAAAAAATTTTTTTTTTTTTGACTTAGTCATTTTTCCGACGTTTATCAGACTTTCAGATAGGGGAAATGTCAGTGAGCATTCCGATTTCAGTTCCAGAGCAATTCGCCCAATGAGTCCTAGATATTTAGTCGTTTTCAGCCAATATTTTGGATTTTTGAAAATTTCACTTTTTTGTGAAAATATCCACTAAATGAGGGAATAATATTTGTGAGGGTACCCCAGGAGAGTTCCAAATGTGTGTGGGTAGAATATACATCCCACGCGGGTAAAATTGAAAAAAGTTGAAAAAATTTTTTTTTTTTTACTTAGTCATTTTTCCGACGTTTATCAGACTTTCACATAGTGCAAATGTCAGTGAGCATTCCGATTTCAGTTCCAGAGGGATTCGCCCAATGAGTCCTTGATATTTAGTCGTTTTCAGCCAATATTTTGGATTTTTGAAAATTTCACTTTTTTGTGAAAATATCCACTAAATGAGGGAATAATGTGTGAGGGTACCCCAGGAGAGTTCCAAATTTGTGTGGGTAGAATATATATCCCACGGGAGTAAAACTGAAAAAAGTTGAAAAAAATTTTTTTTTTTTGACTTAGTCAATTTTCCGACGTTTATCAGACTTTCAGATAGGGGAAATGTCAATGAGTGTTCCGATTTCAGTTCCAGAGTGATTCGCCCAATGAGTCCTTGATATTTAGTCGTTTTCAGCCAATATTTTGGATTTTTGAAAATTTCACTTTTTTGTGAAAATATCCACTAAATGAGGGAATAATATGTGTGAGGGTACCCCAGGAGAGTTCCAAATGTGTGTGGGTAGAATATACATCCCACGCGGGTAAAATTGAAAAAAGTTGAAAAATTTTTTTTTTTTTTACTTAGTCATTTTTCCGACGTTTATCAGACTTTCACATAGTGCAAATGTCAGTGAGTATTCCGATTTCAGTTCCAGAGCAATTCGCCCAATGAGTCCTAGATATTTAGTCGTTTTCAGCCAATATTTTGAATTTTTGAAAATGTCACTTTTTTGTGAAAATATCCACTAAATGAGGGAATAATATGTGTGAGGGTACCCAGGAGAGTTCCAAATTTGTGTGGGTAGAATATATATCCCAGGGGAGTAAAACTGAAAAAAGTTGAAAAATTTTTTTTTTTTTTGACTTAGTCATTTTTCCGACGTTTATCAGACTTTCAGATAGGGGAAATGTCAGTGAGCATTCCGATTTCAGTTCCAGAGCGATTCACCCAATGAGTCCTTGATATTTAGCCGTTTTCAGCCAATATTTTGGATTTTTGAAAGTTTCACTTTTTTGTGAAAATATCCACTAAATGAGGGAATAATATGTGTCAGGGTACCCCAGGAGAGTTCCAAATATGTGTGGGTAGAATATAAATCCCACAGGGGTAAAATTGAAAAAAGTTGAAAATTTTTTTTTTTTGAACTTAGTCATTTTTCCGACGTTTATCAGACTTTCAGATAGGGGAAATGTCAATGAGTGTTCCGATTTCAGTTCCAGAGTGATTCGCCCAATGAGTCCTTGATATTTAGTCGTTTTCAGCCAATTTTCTGGATTTTTGAAAATTTCACTTTTTTTGTGAAAATATCCACTAAATGAGGGAATAATATGTGTGAGGGTACCCCAGGAGAGTTCCAAATGTGTGTGGGTAGAATATATATCACACGGAAGTAAAACTGAAAAAAGTTGAAAAATTTTTTTTTTTGGACTTAGTCATTTTTCCGAAGTTTATCAGACTTTCAGATAGGGCAAATGTCAGAGAGCGTTCCGATTTCAGTTCCAGAGCGATTCGCCCAGTGAGTCCTAGATATTTAGTCGTTTTCAGACAATATTTTGAATTTTTGAAAATGTCACTTTTTTTGTGAAAATATCCACTAAATGAGGGAATAATATGTGTGAGGGTACCCCAGGAGAGTTCCAAATGTGTGTGGGTAGAATATATATCCCACTGGGGTAAAATTGAAAAAAGTTGAAAATTTTTTTTTTTTGGACTTAGTCATTTTTCCGACAGTTATCAGACTTTCAGATAGTGCAAATGTCAGTGAGCATTCCGATTTCAGTTCCAGAGCAATTCGCCCAATGAGTCCTTGATATTTAGTCGTTTTCAGCCAATATTTTGGATTTTTGAAAATTTCTCTTTTTTGTGAAAATATCCACTAAATGAGGGAATAATATGTGTAAGGGTACCCCAGGAGAGTTCCAAATGTGTGTGGGTAGAATATATATCCCACGGGAGTAAAACTGAAAAAAGTTGAAAAATTTTTTTTTTTTTGACTTAGTCATTTTTCCGACGTTTATCAGACTTTCAGATAGGGGAAATGTCAGTGAGCATTCCGATTTCAGTTCCAGAGCGATTCACCCAATGAGTCCTTGATATTTAGCCGTTTTCAGCCAATATTTTGGATTTTTGAAAATGTCACTTTTTTGTGAAAATATCCACTAAATGAGGGAATAATATGTGTGAGGGTACCCCAGGAGAGTTCCAAATGTGTGTGGGTAGATTATATATCCCACGGGGTAAAATTGAAAAAAGTTGAAAATTTTTTTTTTTTTGAACTTAGTCATTTTTCCGGCGTTTATCAGACTTTCAGATAGGGGAAATGTCAATAAGTGTTCCGATTTCAGTTCCAGAGCGATTCGCCCAGTGAGTCCTAGATATTTAGTCGTTTTCAGACAATATTTAGAATTTTTGAAAATGTCACTTTTTTTGTGAAAATATCCACTAAATGAGGGAATAATATGTGTGAGGGTACCCCAGGAGAGTTCCAAATGTGTGTGGGTAGAATATATATCCCACTGGGGTAAAATTGAAAAAAGTTGAAAAATTTTTTTTTTGGACTTAGTCATTTTTCCGACGTTTATCAGACTTTCAGAGAGGGGAAATGTCAGTGAGCATTCCGATTTCAGTTCCAGAGCGATTCGCCCAATGAGTACTTGATATTTAGTCGTTTTCAGCCAATTTTCTGGATTTTTGAAAATTTCACTTTTTTGTGAAAATATCCACTAAATGAGGTAATAATATGTTTGAGGGTACCCCAGAAGAGTTCCATATGTGTGTGGGTAGAATATATATCCCACGGGGGTAAAATTGAAAAAAGTTGAAATTTTTCTTTTTTTTGGACTTAGTCATTTTTCCGGCGTTTATCAGACTTTCAGATAGGACAAATGTCAGTGAGCATTCCAATTTCAGTTCCAGAGCGATTCGCCCAATGATTTCTTGATATTTAGTCGTTTTCAGCCAATATTTTGGATTTTTGAAAATTTCACTTTTTTGTGAAAATATCCACTAAATGAGGGAATAATATGTGTGAGGGTACCCCAGGAGAGTTCCAAATGTGTGTGGGTAGAATATAAATCCCACGGGGGTGAAATTGAAAAAAGTTGAAAATATTTTTTTTTGGACTTAGTCATTTTTCCGGCGTTTATCAGACTTTCAGATAGGACAAATGTCAGTGAGCGTTTTTATTTCAGTTCGAGAGCGATTCGCCCAATGAGTCCTAGATATTTAGTCGTTTTCAGACAATTATTTTGATTTTTGAAAATTTCACTTTTTTGTGAAAATATCCACTAAATGAGGGAATAATATGTGTGAGGGTACCCCAGGAGCGTTCCAAATGAGTGTGGGTAGAATATATATCCCACGGGGGTAAAATTGAAAAAAGTTGAAAATTTTTTTTTTTTTGGACTTAGTCATTTTTCCGACGTTTATCAGACTTTCAGATAGGGGAAATGTCAATAAGTGTTCCGATTTCAGTTCCAGAGTGATTCGCCCAATGAGTCCTTGATATTTAGTCGTTTTCAGCCAATTTTCTGTATTTTTGAAAATTTCACTTTTTTGTGAAAATATCCACTAAATGAGGGAATAATATGTGTGAGGGTACCCCAGGAGAGTTCCAAATGTGTGTGGGTAGAATATATATCACACGGAAGTAAAACTGAAAAAAGTTGAAAAATTATTTTTTTTGGACTTAGTCATTTTTCCGAAATTTATCAGACTTTCAGATAGGGCAAATGTCAGAGAGCGTTCCGATTTCAGTTCCAGAGCGATTCGCCCAGTGAGTCCTAGATATTTAGTCGTTTTCAGCCAATATTTTGAATTTTTGAAAATGTCACTTTTTTTGTGAAAATATCCACTAAATGAGGGAATAATATGTGTGAGGGTACCCCAGGAGAGTTCCAAATGTGTGTGGGTAGATGATATATCCCACGGGGTAAAATTGAAAAAAGTTGAAAAAATTTTTTTTTTGAACTTAGTCATTTTTCCGACGTTTATCAGACTTTCAGATAGGGAAAATGTCAGTGAGCATTCCGATTTCAGTTTCAGAGAGATTCATCCAATCAGTCCTTGATATTTAGTCGTTTTCAGCCAATTTTCAGGATTTTTGAAAATTTCACTTTTTTGTGAGAATATCCACTAAATGAGGGAATAATATGTGTGAGGGTACCCCAGGAGAGTTCCAAATGTGTGTGGGTAGATGATATATCCCACGGGGTAAAATTGAAAAAAGTTGAAAAAATTTTTTTTTTGAGCTTAGTCATTTTTCCGACGTTTATCAGACTTTCAGATAGGGCAAATGTCAGAAAGCGTTCTGATTTCAGTTCCAGAGCGATTCGCCCAGTGAGTCCTAGATATTTAGTCGTTTTCAGACAATATTTTGAATTTTTGAAAATGTCACTTTTTTTGTGAAAATATCCACTAAATGAGGGAATAATATGTGTGAGGGTACCCCAGGAGAGTTCCAAATGTGTGTGGGTAGAATATATATCCCACTGGGGTAAAAATGAAAAAAGTTGAAAATTTTTTTTTTTTTGGACTTAGTCATTTTTCCGACAGTTATCAGACTTTCAGATAGTGCAAATGTCAGTGAGCATTCCGATTTCAGTTCCAGAGCAATTCGCCCAATGAGTCCTTGATATTTAGTCGTTTTCAGCCAATATTTTGGATTTTTGAAAATTTCTCTTTTTTGTGAAAATATCCACTAAATGAGGGAATAATATGTGTGAGGGTACCCCAGGAGAGTTCCAAATGTGTGTGGGTAGAATATATATCCCACGGGAGTAAAACTGAAAAAAGTTGAAAAATTTTTTTTTTTTTTGACTTAGTCATTTTTCCGACGTTTATCAGACTTTCAGATAGGGGAAATGTCAGTGAGAATTCCGATTTCAGTTCCAGAGCGATTCACCCAATGAGTCCTTGATATTTAGCCGTTTTCAGCCAATATTTTGGATTTTTGAAAATTTCACTTTTTTGTGAAAATATCCACTAAATGAGGGAATAATATGTGTGAGGGTACCCCAGGAGAGTTCCAAATGTGTGTGGGTAGATTATATATCCCACGGGGTAAAATTGAAAAAAGTTGAAAATTTTTTTTTTTTTGAACTTAGTCATTTTTCTGGCGTTTATCAGACTTTCAGATAGGGGAAATGTCAATAAGTGTTCCGATTTCAGTTCTAGAGTGATTCGCCCAGTGAGTCCTAGATATTTAGTCGTTTTCAGACAATATTTTGAATTTTTGAAAATGTCACTTTTTTTGTGAAAATATCCACTAAATGAGGGAATAATATGTGTGAGGGTACCCCAGGAGAGTTCCAAATGTGTGTGGGTAGAATATATATCCCACTGGGGTAAAATTGAAAAAAGTTGAAAAATTTTTTTTTTGGACTTAGTCATTTTTCCGACGTTTATCAGACTTTCAGAGAGGGGAAATGTCAGTGAGCATTCTGATTTCAGTTCCAGAGCGATTCGTCCAATGAGTCCTTGATATTTAGTCGTTTTCAGCCAATTTTCTGGATTTTTGAAAATTTCACTTTTTTGTGAAAATATCCACTAAATGAGTGAATAATATGTGTGAGGATACCCCAGGAGAGTTCCAAATGTGTGTGGGTAGAATACAAATCCCACGGGGGTGAAATTGAAAAAAGTTGAAAATATTTTTTTTTGGACTTAGTCATTTTTCCGGCGTTTATCAGACTTTCAGATAGGACAAATGTCAGTGAGCGTTTTTATTTCAGTTCGAGAGCGATTCGCCCAATGAGTCCTAGATATTTAGTCGTTTTCAGACAATTATTTGGATTTTTGAAAATTTCACTTTTTTGTGAAAATATCCACTAAATGAGGGAATAATATGTGTGAGGGTACCCCAGGAGAGTTCCAAATGTGTGTGGGTAGAATATATATCACACGGAAGTAAAACTGAAAAAAGTTGAAAAATTATTTTTTTTGGACTTAGTCATTTTTCCGAAGTTTATCAGACTTTCAGATAGGGCAAATGTCAGAGAGCGTTCCGATTTCAGTTCCAGAGCGATTCGCCCAGTGAGTCCTAGATATTTAGTCGTTTTCAGCCAATATTTTGAATTTTTGAAAATGTCACTTTTTTTGTGAAAATATCCACTAAATGAGGGAATAATATGTGTGAGGGTACCCCAGGAGAGTTCCAAATGTGTGTGGGTAGATGATATATCCCACGGGGTAAAATTGAAAAAAGTTGAAAATTTTTTTTTTTTGAACTTAGTCATTTTTCCGACGTTTATCAGACTTTCAGATAGGGAAAATGTCAGTGAGCATTCCGATTTCAGTTTCAGAGAGATTCATCCAATGAGTCCTTGATATTTAGTCGTTTTCAGCCAATTTTCAGGATTTTTGAAAATTTCACTTTTTTGTGAGAATATCCACTAAATGAGGGAATAATATGTTTGAGGGTACCCCAGAAGAGTTCCATATGTGTGTGGGTAAAATATATATCCCACGGGGGTAAAATTGAAAAAAGTTGAAATTTTTCTTTTTTTTGGACTTAGTCATTTTTCCGACGTTTATCAGACTTTCAGATAGGGCAAATGTCAGAGAGCGTTCCGATTTCAGTTCCAGAGCGATTCGCCCAGTGAGTCCTAGATATTTAGTCGTTTTCAGACAATATTTTGAATTTTTGAAAATGTCACTTTTTTTGTGAAAATATCCACTAAATGAGGGAATAATATGTGTGAGGGTACCCCAGGAGAGTTCCAAATGTGTGTGGGTAGAATATATATCCCACGGGAGTAAAACTGAAAAAAGTTGAAAAATTTTTTTTTTTTGAACTTAGTCATTTTTCCGGCGTTTATCAGACTTTCAGATAGGGGAAATGTCAATAAGTGTTCCGATTTCAGTTCCAGAGCGATTCGCCCAGTGAGTCCTAGATATTTAGTCGTTTTCAGACAATATTTTGAATTTTTGAAAATGTCACTTTTTTTGTGAAAATATCCACTAAATGAGGGAATAATATGTGTGAGGGTACCCCAGGAGAGTTCCAAATGTGTGTGGGTAGAATATATATCCCACTGGGGTAAAATTGAAAAAAGTTGAAAAATTTTTTTTTTGGACTTAGTCATTTTTCCGACGTTTATCAGACTTTCAGAGAGGGGAAATGTCAGTGAGCATTCCGATTTCAGTTCCAGAGCGATTCGCCCAATGAGTCCTTGATATTTAGTCGTTTTCAGCCAATTTTCTGGATTTTTGAAAATTTCACTTTTTTGTGAAAATATCCACTAAATGAGCGAATAATATGTGTGAGGGTACCCCAGGAGAGTTCCAAATGTGTGTGGGTAGAATATAAATCCCACGGGGGTGAAATTGAAAAAAGTTGAAAATATTTTTTTTTGGACTTAGTCATTTTTCCGGCGTTTATCAGACTTTCAGATAAGACAAATGTCAGTGAGCGTTTCTATTTCAGTTCGAGAGCGATTCGCCCAATGAGTCCTAGATATTTAGTCGTTTTCAGACAATTATTTGGATTTTTGAAAATTTCACTTTTTTGTGAAAATATCCACTAAATGAGGGAATAATATGTGTGAGGGTACCCCAGGAGCGTTCCAAATGAGTGTGGGTAGAATATATATCCCACGGGGGTAAAATTGAAAAAAGTTGAAAAATTTTTTTTTTTTGGAGTTAGTCATTTTTCCGGCGTTGATCAGACTTTCAGATAGGGCAAATGTCAGAGAGCGTTCCGATTTCAGTTCCAGAGCGATTCGCCCAGTGAGTCCTAGATATTTAGTCGTTTTCAGACAATATTTTGAATTTTTGAAAATGTCACTTTTTTTGTGAAAATATCCACTAAATGAGGGAATAATATGTGTGAGGGTACCCCAGGAGAGTTCCAAATGTGTGTGGGTAGAATATCTATCCCACTGGGGTAAAATTGAAAAAAGTTGAAAATATTTTTTTTTGGACTTAGTCATTTTTCCGGCGTTTATCAGACTTTCAGATAGGACAAATGTCAGTGAGCGTTTTTATTTCAGTTCGAGAGCGATTCGCCCAATGAGTCCTAGATATTTAGTCGTTTTCAGACAATTATTTGGATTTTTGAAAATTTCACTTTTTTGTGAAAATATCCACTAAATGAGGGAATAATATGTGTGAGGGTACCCCAGGAGAGTTCCAAATGTGTGTGGGTAGAATATATATCACACGGAAGTAAAACTGAAAAAAGTTGAAAAATTATTTTTTTTGGACTTAGTCATTTTTCCGAAGTTTATCAGACTTTCAGATAGGGCAAATGTCAGAGAGCGTTCCGATTTCAGTTCCAGAGCGATTCGCCCAGTGAGTCCTAGATATTTAGTCGTTTTCAGCCAATATTTTGAATTTTTGAAAATGTCACTTTTTTTGTGAAAATATCCACTAAATGAGGGAATAATATGTGTGAGGGTACCCCAGGAGAGTTCCAAATGTGTGTGGGTAGATGATATATCCCACGGGGTAAAATTGAAAAAAGTTGAAAATTTTTTTTTTTTGAACTTAGTCATTTTTCCGACGTTTATCAGACTTTCAGATAGGGAAAATGTCAGTGAGCATTCCGATTTCAGTTTCAGAGAGATTCATCCAATGAGTCCTTGATATTTAGTCGTTTTCAGCCAATTTTCAGGATTTTTGAAAATTTCACTTTTTTGTGAGAATATCCACTAAATGAGGGAATAATATGTTTGAGGGTACCCCAGAAGAGTTCCATATGTGTGTGGGTAAAATATATATCCCACGGGGGTAAAATTGAAAAAAGTTGAAATTTTTCTTTTTTTTGGACTTAGTCATTTTTCCGACGTTTATCAGACTTTCAGATAGGGCAAATGTCAGAGAGCGTTCCGATTTCAGTTCCAGAGCGATTCGCCCAGTGAGTCCTAGATATTTAGTCGTTTTCAGACAATATTTTGAATTTTTGAAAATGTCACTTTTTTTGTGAAAATATCCACTAAATGAGGGAATAATATGTGTGAGGGTACCCCAGGAGAGTTCCAAATGTGTGTGGGTAGAATATATATCCCACGGGAGTAAAACTGAAAAAAGTTGAAAAATTTTTTTTTTTTGAACTTAGTCATTTTTCCGGCGTTTATCAGACTTTCAGATAGGGGAAATGTCAATAAGTGTTCCGATTTCAGTTCCAGAGCGATTCGCCCAGTGAGTCCTAGATATTTAGTCGTTTTCAGACAATATTTTGAATTTTTGAAAATGTCACTTTTTTTGTGAAAATATCCACTAAATGAGGGAATAATATGTGTGAGGGTACCCCAGGAGAGTTCCAAATGTGTGTGGGTAGAATATATATCCCACTGGGGTAAAATTGAAAAAAGTTGAAAAATTTTTTTTTTGGACTTAGTCATTTTTCCGACGTTTATCAGACTTTCAGAGAGGGGAAATGTCAGTGAGCATTCCGATTTCAGTTCCAGAGCGATTCGCCCAATGAGTCCTTGATATTTAGTCGTTTTCAGCCAATTTTCTGGATTTTTGAAAATTTCACTTTTTTGTGAAAATATCCACTAAATGAGCGAATAATATGTGTGAGGGTACCCCAGGAGAGTTCCAAATGTGTGTGGGTAGAATATAAATCCCACGGGGGTGAAATTGAAAAAAGTTGAAAATATTTTTTTTTGGACTTAGTCATTTTTCCGGCGTTTATCAGACTTTCAGATAAGACAAATGTCAGTGAGCGTTTCTATTTCAGTTCGAGAGCGATTCGCCCAATGAGTCCTAGATATTTAGTCGTTTTCAGACAATTATTTGGATTTTTGAAAATTTCACTTTTTTGTGAAAATATCCACTAAATGAGGGAATAATATGTGTGAGGGTACCCCAGGAGCGTTCCAAATGAGTGTGGGTAGAATATATATCCCACGGGGGTAAAATTGAAAAAAGTTGAAAAATTTTTTTTTTTTGGAGTTAGTCATTTTTCCGGCGTTGATCAGACTTTCAGATAGGGCAAATGTCAGAGAGCGTTCCGATTTCAGTTCCAGAGCGATTCGCCCAGTGAGTCCTAGATATTTAGTCGTTTTCAGACAATATTTTGAATTTTTGAAAATGTCACTTTTTTTGTGAAAATATCCACTAAATGAGGGAATAATATGTGTGAGGGTACCCCAGGAGAGTTCCAAATGTGTGTGGGTAGAATATCTATCCCACTGGGGTAAAATTGAAAAAAGTTGAAAATTATTTTTTTTTTGGACTTAGTCATTTTTCCGACAGTTATCAGACTTTCAGATAGTGCAAATGTCAGTGAGCATTCCGATTTCAGTTCCAGAGCAATTCGCCCAATGAGTCCTTGATATTTAGTCGTTTTCAGCCAATATTTTGGATTTTTGAAAATTTCTCTTTTTTGTGAAAATATCCACTAAATGAGGGAATAATATGTGTGAGGGTACCCCAGGAGAGTTCCAAATGTGTGTGGGTAGAATATATATCCCACGGGAGTAAAACTGAAAAAAGTTGAAAAATTTTTTTTTTTTGAACTTAGTCATTTTTCCGGCGTTTATCAGACTTTCAGATAGGGGAAATGTCAATAAGTGTTCCGATTTCAGTTCCAGAGCGATTCGCCCAGTGAGTCCTAGATATTTAGTCGTTTTCAGACAATTTTCTGGATTTTTGAAAATTTCACTTTTTTGTGAAAATATCCACTAAATGAGCGAATAATATGTGTGAGGGTACCCCAGGAGAGTTCCAAATGTGTGTGGGTAGAATATAAATCCCACGGGGGTGAAATTGAAAAAAGTTGAAAATATTTTTTTTTGGACTTAGTCATTTTTCCGGCGTTTATCAGACTTTCAGATAGGACAAATGTCAGTGAGCGTTTCTATTTCAGTTCGAGAGCGATTCGCCCAATGAGTCCTAGATATTTAGTCGTTTTCAGACAATTATTTGGATTTTTGAAAATTTCACTTTTTTGTGAAAATATCCACTAAATGAGGGAATAACATGTGTGAGGGTACCCCAGGAGCGTTCCAAATGAGTGTGGGTAGAATATATATCCCACGGGGGTAAAATTGAAAAAAGTTGAAAAATTTTTTTTTTTTGGAGTTAGTCATTTTTCCGGCGTTGATCAGACTTTCAGATAGGGCAAATGTCAGTGAGCGTTCCGATTTCAGTTCCAGAGTGATTCACCCAATGAGTACTTGATATTTAGTCGTTTTCAGCCAATATTTTGGATTTTTGAAAATTTCACTTTTTTGAGAAAATATCCACTAAATGAGCGAATAATATGTGTGAGGGTACCCCAGGAGAGTTCCAAATGTGTGTGGGTAGAATATAAATCCCACGGGGGTGAAATTGAAAAAAGTTGAAAATATTTTTTTTTGGACTTAGTCATTTTTCCGGCGTTTATCAGACTTTCAGATAGGACAAATGTCAGTGAGCGTTTTTATTTCAGTTCGAGAGCGATTCGCCCAATGAGTCCTAGATATTTAGTCGTTTTCAGACAATTATTTGGATTTTTGAAAATTTCACTTTTTTGTGAAAATATCCACTAAATGAGGGAATAATATGTGTGAGGGTACCCCAGGAGAGTTCCAAATGTGTGTGGGTAGAATATATATCCCACGGGGGTAAAATTGAAAAAAGTTGAAATTTTTCTTTTTTTTGGACTTAGTCATTTTTCCGACGTTTATCAGACTTTCAGATAGGGCAAATGTCAGAGAGCGTTCCGATTTCAGTTCCAGAGCGATTCGCCCAGTGAGTCCTAGATATTTAGTCGTTTTCAGACAATATTTTGAATTTTTGAAAATGTCACTTTTTTTGTGAAAATATCCACTAAATGAGGGAATAATATGTGTGAGGGTACCCCAGGAGAGTTCCAAATGTGTGTGGGTAGAATATCTATCCCACTGGGGTAAAATTGAAAAAAGTTGAAAATTTTTTTTTTTTTGGACTTAGTCATTTTTCCGACAGTTATCAGACTTTCAGATAGTGCAAATGTCAGTGAGCATTCCGATTTCAGTTCCAGAGCAATTCGCCCAATGAGTCCTTGATATTTAGTCGTTTTCAGCCAATATTTTGGATTTTTGAAAATTTCTCTTTTTTGTGAAAATATCCACTAAATGAGGGAATAATATGTGTGAGGGTACCCCAGGAGAGTTCCAAATGTGTGTGGGTAGAATATATATCCCACGGGAGTAAAACTGAAAAAAGTTGAAAAATTTTTTTTTTTTGAACTTAGTCATTTTTCCGGCGTTTATCAGACTTTCAGATAGGGGAAATGTCAATAAGTGTTCCGATTTCAGTTCCAGAGCGATTCGCCCAGTGAGTCCTAGATATTTAGTCGTTTTCAGACAATTTTCTGGATTTTTGAAAATTTCACTTTTTTGTGAAAATATCCACTAAATGAGCGAATAATATGTGTGAGGGTACCCCAGGAGAGTTCCAAATGTGTGTGGGTAGAATATAAATCCCACGGGGGTGAAATTGAAAAAAGTTGAAAATATTTTTTTTTGGACTTAGTCATTTTTCCGGCGTTTATCAGACTTTCAGATAGGACAAATGTCAGTGAGCGTTTCTATTTCAGTTCGAGAGCGATTCGCCCAATGAGTCCTAGATATTTAGTCGTTTTCAGACAATTATTTGGATTTTTGAAAATTTCACTTTTTTGTGAAAATATCCACTAAATGAGGGAATAACATGTGTGAGGGTACCCCAGGAGCGTTCCAAATGAGTGTGGGTAGAATATATATCCCACGGGGGTAAAATTGAAAAAAGTTGAAAAATTTTTTTTTTTTGGAGTTAGTCATTTTTCCGGCGTTGATCAGACTTTCAGATAGGGCAAATGTCAGTGAGCGTTCCGATTTCAGTTCCAGAGTGATTCACCCAATGAGTACTTGATATTTAGTCGTTTTCAGCCAATATTTTGGATTTTTGAAAATTTCACTTTTTTGAGAAAATATCCACTAAATGAGCGAATAATATGTGTGAGGGTACCCCAGGAGAGTTCCAAATGTGTGTGGGTAGAATATAAATCCCACGGGGGTGAAATTGAAAAAAGTTGAAAATATTTTTTTTTGGACTTAGTCATTTTTCCGGCGTTTATCAGACTTTCAGGTAGGACAAATGTCAGTGAGCGTTTCTATTTCAGTTCGAGAGCGATTCGCCCAATGAGTCCTAGATATTTAGTCGTTTTCAGACAATTATTTGGATTTTTGAAAATTTCACTTTTTTGTGAAAATATCCACTAAATGAGGGAATAATATGTGTGAGGGTACCCCAGGAGCGTTCCAAATGAGTGTGGGTAGAATATATATCCCACGGGGGTAAAATTGAAAAAAGTTGAAAAATTTTTTTTTTTTGGAGTTAGTCATTTTTCCGGCGTTGATCAGACTTTCAGATAGGGCAAATGTCAGTGAGCGTTCCGATTTCAGTTCCAGAGTGATTCACCCAATGAGTACTTGATATTTAGTCGTTTTCAGCCAATATTTTGGATTTTTGAAAATTTCACTTTTTTGAGAAAATATCCACTAAATGAGGGAATAATATGTGTGAGGGTACCCCCAGGAGAGTTCCAAATGTGTGTGGGTAGAATATATATCCCACGGGGGTAAAATTGAAAAAAGTTGAAAAAAATTTTTTTTGGACTTAGTCATTTTTCCGAAGTTTATCAGACTTTCAGATAGGTGAAATGTAAGTGAGCATTCCGATTTCAGTTCCAGAGAGATTCGCCCAATGAGTCCTTGATATTTAGTCGTTTTCAGCCAATTTTCTGGATTTTTGAAAATTTCACTTTTTTGTGAAAATATCCACTAAATGAGGGAACAATATGTGTGAGGGTACCCCAGGAGAGTTCCAAATGTGTGTGGGTAGAATATAAATCATACGGGGGTGAAAGTGAAAAAAGTTGAAAACTTTTTTTTTTGGACTTAGTCATTTTTCCCGCGTTTATCAGACTTTCAGATAGGACAAATGTCAGTGAGCGTTTCTATTTCAGTTCCAGAGCGATTCGCCCAATGAGTCCTAGATATTTAGTCGTTTTCGGACAATTATTTGGATTTTTGAAAATTTCACTTTTTTTGTGAAAATATCCACTAAATGAGGGAATAATATGTGTGAGGGTACCCCAGGAGAGTTCCAAATGTGTGTGGGTAGAATATATATCCCCCGCGGGTAAAATTGAAAAAAGTTGAAAACATTTTTTTTTTGGACTTAGTCATTTTTCCGGCGTTTATCAGACTTTCAGATAGGACTAATGTCAGTGAGCGTTCCTATTTCAGTTCCAGAGCGATTCGCCCAATGAGTCCAAGATATTTAGTCGTTTTGAGACAATATTTTGGATTTTTGAAAATTTCACTTTTTTTGTGAAAAGATCCACTAAATGAGGGAATAATATGTGTGAGGGTACCCCAGGAGAGTTCCAAATGTGTGTGGGTAGAATATATATCCCACGCGGGTAAAATTGAAAAAAGTTGAAAAATGTTTTTTTTTTGGACTTAGTCATTTTTCCGACGTTTATCAGACTTTCAGATAGGGGAAATGTCAGTGAGCATTCCGATTTCAGTTCCAGAGCGATTCGCCAAATGAGTCCTTGATATTTAGTCGTTTTCAGCCAATTTTCTGGATTTTTGAAAATTTCACTTTTTTTGTGAAAATATCCACTAAATGAGGGAATAATATGTGTGAGGGTACCCCAGGAGAGTTCCAAATGTGTGTGGGTAGAATATATATCCCACGGGCGTAAAATTGAAAAAAGTTGAAAATTTTTTTTTTTTGAACTTAGTTATTTTTCCGATGTTTATCAGACTTTCAGATAGGGGAAATATCAGTGAAGTGTTCCGATTTCAGTTCCAGAGTGATTCGCCCAATGAGTCCTTGATATTTAGTCGTTTTCAGCCAATTTTCAGGATTTTTGAAAATTTCACTTTTTTGTGAGAATATGCACTAAATGAGGGAATAATATGTGTGAGGGTACCCCAGGAGAGTTCCAAATGTTTGTGGGTAGAATATATATCCCACGGGAGTAAAACTGAAAAAAGTTGAAAAATTTTTTTTTTTTGGACTTAGTAATTTTTCCGACGTTTATCAGACTTTCAGATAAGGGAAATGTTAGTGAGCATTCCGATTTCAGTTCCAGAGCGATTTGCCCAATGAGTCCTTGATATTTAGTCGTTTTCAGCCAATTTTCTAGATTTTTGAAAATTTCACCTTTTTTGTGAAAATATCCACTAAATGAGGGAATAATATGTGTGAGGGTACCCCAGGAGAGTTCCAAATGTGTGTGGGTAGAATATATATCCCACGGGGGTAAAATTGAAAAAAGTTGAAAAAAATTTTTTTTTGAACTTAGTCATTTTTCCTGCGTTTATCAGACTTTCAGATAGGGCAAATGTCAGTGAGCGTTCCGATTTCAGTTCCAGAGCGATTCGCCCAATGAGTCCTAGATATTTAGTCGTTTCAGACAATATTTTGGATTTTTGAAAATTTCACTTTTTTTGTGAAAATATCCACTAACTGAGGGAATAATATGTGTGAGGGTACCCCAGGAGAGTTCCAAATGTGTGTGGGTAGAATATATATCCCACGGGGGTAAAATTGAAAAAAGTTGAAAAATTTTTTTTTTGAACTTAGTCATTTTTCCGGCGTTTATCAGACTTCCAGATAGGGCAAATGTCAGTGAGCGTTCCGATTTCATTTCCAGAGCGATTCGCCCAATGAGTCCTAGATATTTAGTCGTTTTCAGACAATATTTTGGATTTTTGAAAATTTCACTTTTTTTGTGAAAATATCCACTAAATGAGGGAATAATATGTGTGAGGGTACCCCAGGAGAGTTCCAAATGTGTGTGGGTAGAATATATATCCTACGGAAGTAAAACTGAAAAAAGTTGAAAAATGTTTTTTTTGGACTTAGTCATTTTTCCGAAGTTTATCAGACTTTCAGATAGGACAAATGTCAGTGAGCGTTTCTATTTCAGTTCGAGAGCGATTCGCCCAATGAGTCCTAGATATTTAGTCGTTTTCAGACAATTATTTGGATTTTTGAAAATTTCACTTTTTTTGTGAAAATATCCACTAAATGAGGGAATAATATGTGTGAGGGTACCCCAGGAGAGTTCCAAATGTGTGTGGGTAGAATATAAATCCCACGGGGGTGAAAGTGAAAAAAGTTGAAAACATTTTTTTTTGGACTTAGTCATTTTTCCGGCGTTTATCAGACTTTCAGATAGGACAAATGTCATTGAGCGTTTCTATTTCAGTTCGAGAGCGATTCGCCCAATGAGTCCTAGATATTTAGTCGTTTTCAGACAATTATTTGGATTTTTGAAAATTTCACTTTTTTTGGGAAAATATCCACTAAATGAGGGAATAATATGTGTGAGGGTACCCCAGGAGAGTTCCAAATGTGTGTGGGTAGAATATAAATCCCACGGGGGTGAAAGTGAAAAAAGTTGAAAACATTTTTTTTTGGACTTAGTCATTTTTCCGGCGTTTATCAGACTTTCAGATAGGACAAATGTCATTGAGCGTTTCTATTTCAGTTCGAGAGCGATTCGCCCAATGAGTCCTAGATATTTAGTCGTTTTCAGACAATTATTTGGATTTTTGAAAATTTCACTTTTTTGTGAAAATATCCACTAAATGAGGGAATAATATGTGTGAGGGTACCCCAGGAGAGTTCCAAATGTGTGTGGGTAGAATATATATCCCACGCGGGTAAAATTGAAAAAAGTTCAAAAATTTTTTTTTTTTGGACTTAGTCATTTTTCCGACGTTTATCAAACTTTCAGATAGGGGAAATGTCAGTGAGCATTCCGATTTCAGTTCCAGAGTGATTCGCCCAATGAGTACTTGATATTTAGTCGTTTTCTGCCAATATTTTAGATTTTTGAAAATTTCACTTTTTTGAGAAAATATCCACTAAATGAGGGAATAATATGTGTGAGGGTACCCCAGGAGAGTTCCAAATGTGTGTGGGTAGAATATATATCCCACGGGGGTAAAATTGAAAAAAGTTGAAAACATTTTTTTTTTCAACTTAGTCATTTTTCCGGCGTTTATCAGACTTTCAGATAGGGCAAGTGTCAGTGAGCGTTCCGATTTCAGTTCCAGAGCAATTTGCCCAATGAGTCCTAGATATTTAGTCGTTTTCAGACAATATTTTGGATTTTTGAAAATTTCACTTTTTTTGTGAAAATATCCACTAAATGAGGGAATAATATGTGTGAGGGTACCCCAGGAGAGTTCCAAATGTGTGTGGGTAGAATATATATCCCACGGGGGTAAAATTGAAAAAAGTTGAAAACATTTTTTTTTTGAACTTAGTCATTTTTCCGGCGTTTATCAGACTTTCAGATAGGGCAAATGTCAGTGAGCGTTCCGATTTCATTTCCAGAGCGATTCGCCAAATGAGTCCTGGATATTTAGTCGTTTTCAGCCAATTTTCTGGATTTTTGAAAATTTCACTTTTTTTGTGAAAATATCCACTAAATGAGGGAATAATATGTGTGAGGGTACCCCAGGAGAGTTCCAAATGTGTGTGGGTAGAATATATATCCCACGGGGGTAAAATTGAAAAAAGTTGAAAAATTATTTTTTTTTGGAGTTAGTCATTTTTCCGGCGTTGATCAGACTTTCAGATAGGGCGTTCAGATAGTGGACTTTCAGATAGTGAGCGTTCCGATTTCAGTTCCAGAGTGATTCGCCCAATGAGTACTTGATATTTAGTCGTTTTCTGCCAATATTTTGGATTTTTTAAAAATTTCACTTTTTTGAGAAAATATCCACTAAATGAGGGAATAATATGTGTGAGGGTACCCCAGGAGAGTTCCAAATGTGTGTGGGTAGAATATATATCTCACGGGCGTAAAATTGAAAAAAGTTGAAAATTTTTTTTTTTTGAACTTAGTCATTTTTCCGATGTTTATCAGACTTTCAGATAGGGCAAATGTCAGTGAGCGTTCCGATTTCAGCTCCAGAGCGATTCGCCCAATGAGTCCTAGATATTTAGTCGTTTTCAGCCAATATTTTGGATTTTTGAAAATTTCACTTTTTTGTGAAAATATCCACTAAATGAGGGAATAATATGTGTGAGGGTACCCCAGGAGAGTTCCAAATGTGTGTGGGTAGAATATATATCCCACGGAAGTAAAACTGAAAAAAGTTGAAAAATTTCTTTTTTTTGGACTTAGTCATTTTTCCGACGTTTATCGGACTTTCAGATAGAGGAAATGTCAGTGAGCATTCCGATTTCAGTTCCAGAGCGATTCGCCCAATGAGTCCTTGATATTTAGTCGTTTTCAGCCAATTTTCAGTATTTTTGAAAATTTCACTTTTTTGTGAAAATATCCACTAAATGAGGGAATAATATGTGTGAGGGTACCCCAGGAGAGTTCCAAATGTGTGTGGGTAGAATATATATCCCACGGGGGTAAAATTGAAAAAAGTTGAAAAAAATTTTTTTTTTAACTTAGTCATTTTTCCTGCGTTTATCAGACTTTCAGATAGGGCAAATGTCAGTGAGCGTTCCGATTTCAGTTCCAGAGCGATTCGCCCAATGAGTCCTAGATATTTAGTCGTTTTCAGACAATATTTTGGATTTTTGAAAATTTCACTTTTTTTGTGAAAATATCCACTAACTGAGGGAATAATATGTGTGAGGGTACCCCAGGAGAGTTCCAAATGTGTGTGGGTAGAATATATATCCCACGGGAGTAAAATTGAAAAAAGTTGAAAAATTTTTTTTTTTGAACTTAGTCATTTTTCCGACGTTTATCTGACTTTCAGATAGGGAAAATGTCAGTGAGCATTCCGATTTCAGTTCCAGAGCGATTCACCCAATGAGTCCTTGATATTTAGCTGTTTTCAGCCAATATTTTGGATTTTTGAAAATTTCACTTTTTTGTGAAAATATCCACTAAATGAGGGAATAATATGTGTGAGGGTACCCTAGGAGAGTTCCAAATGTGTGTGGGTAGAATATATATCCCACGGGGGTAAAATTGAAAAAAGTTGAAAACATTTTTTTTTTTAACTTAGTCATTTTTCCGGCGTTTATCAGACTTTCAGATAGGGCAAATGTCAGTGAGCGTTCCGATTTCATTTCCAGAGCGATTCGCCAAATGAGTCCTAGATATTTAGTCGTTTTCAGCCAATTTTCTGGATTTTTGAAAATTTCACTTTTTTTGTGAAAATATCCACTAAATGAGGGAATAATATGTGTGAGGGTACCCCAGGAGAGTTCCAAATGTGTGTGGGTAGAATATATATCCCACGGGGGTAAAATTGAAAAAAGTTGAAAAATTATTTTTTTTTGGAGTTAGTCATTTTTCCGGCGTTGATCAGACTTTCAGATAGGGCGTTCAGATAGTGGACTTTCAGATAGTGAGCGTTCCGATTTCAGTTCCAGAGTGATTCGCCCAATGAGTACTTGATATTTAGTCGTTTTCTGCCAATATTTTGGATTTTTTGAAAATTTCACTTTTTTGAGAAAATATCCACTAAATGAGGGAATAATATGTGTGAGGGTACCCCAGGAGAGTTCCAAATGTGTGTGGGTAGAATATATATCCCACGGGCGTAAAATTGAAAAAAGTTGAAAATTTTTTTTTTTTGAACTTAGTCATTTTTCCGATTTTTATCAGACTTTCAGATAGGGCAAATGTCAGTGAGCGTTCCGATTTCAGCTCCAGAGCGATTCGCCCAATGAGTCCTAGATATTTAGTCGTTTTCAGCCAATATTTTGGATTTTTGAAAATTTCACTTTTTTGTGAAAATATCCACTAAATGAGGGAATAATATGTGTGAGGGTACCCCAGGAGAGTTCCAAATGTGTGTGGGTAGAATATATATCCCTCGGAAGTAAAACTGAAAAAAGTTGAAAAATTTCTTTTTTTTGGACTTAGTCATTTTTCCGACGTTTATCGGACTTTCAGATAGAGGAAATGTCAGTGAGCATTCCGATTTCAGTTCCAGAGCGATTCGCCCAATGAGTCCTTGATATTTAGTCGTTTTCAGCCAATTTTCAGTATTTTTGAAAATTTCACTTTTTTGTGAAAATATCCACTAAATGAGGGAATAATATGTGTGAGGGTACCCCAGGAGAGTTCCAAATGTGTGTGGGTAGAATATATATCCCACGGGGGTAAAATTGAAAAAAGTTGAAAAAATTTTTTTTTTTAACTTAGTCATTTTTCCTGCGTTTATCAGACTTTCAGATAGGGCAAATGTCAGTGAGCGTTCCGATTTCAGTTCCAGAGCGATTCGCCCAATGAGTCCTAGATATTTAGTCGTTTTCAGACAATATTTTGGATTTTTGAAAATTTCACTTTTTTTGTGAAAATATCCACTAACTGAGGGAATAATATGTGTGAGGGTACCCCAGGAGAGTTCCAAATGTGTGTGGGTAAAATATATATCCCACGGGGGTAAAATTGAAAAAAGTTGAAAATTTTTTTTTTTTTGGACATAGTCACTTTTCCGACGTTTATCAGACTTTCAGATAGGGGAAATGTCAGTGAGCATTCCGATTTCAGTTCCAGAGCGATTCACCCAATGAGTCTTTGATATTTAGTCGTTTTCAGCCAATTTTCAGGATTTTTGAAAATTTCACTTTTTTTGTGAAAATATCCACTAAATGAGGGAATAATATGTGTGAGGGTACCCCAGGAGAGTTCCAAATGTGTGTGGGTAGAATATATATCCCACGGGGGTAAAATTGAAAAAAGTCGAAAAATTATTTTTTTTTGGAGTTAGTCACTTTTCCGACGTTTATCAGACTTTCAGATAGTGCAAATGTCAGTGAGCATTCCAATTTCAGTTCCAGAGCGATTCGCCCAATGAGTCCTTGATATTTAGTCGTTTTCAGCCAATATTTTGGATTTTTGAAAATTTCACTTTTTTGTGAAAATATCCACTAAATGAGGGAATAATATGTGTGAGGGTACCCCAGGAGAGTTCCAAATGTGTGTGGGTAGAATATATATCCCACGGAAGTAAAACTAAAAAAAGTTGAAAAATTTCTTTTTTTTTGAGCTTAGTCATTTTTCCTGCGTTTATCAGACTTTCAGATAGGGCAAATGTCAGTGAGCGTTCCGATTTCAGTCCCAGAGCGATTCGCCCAATGAGTCCTAGATATTTAGTCGTTTTCAGACAATATTTTGGATTTTTGAAAATTTCACTTTTTTTGTGAAAATATCCACTAACTGAGGGAATAATATGTGTGAGGGTACCCCAGGAGAGTTCCAAATGTGTGTGGGTAGAATATATATCCCACGGGGGTAAAATTGAAAAAAGTTGAAAAATTTTTTTTTTTGGAGTTAGTCATTTTTCCGACTTTTATCAGACTTTCAGATAGGGGAAATGTCAGTGAGCATACCGATTTCAGTTCCCGAGTGATTCGCCCAATGAGTGCTAGATATTTAGTCGTTTTCAGCCAATATTTTGGATTTTTGAACATTTCACTTTTTTGTGAAAATATCCACTAAATGAGGGAATAATATGTGTGAGGGTACCCCAGGAGAGTTCCAAATGTGTGTGGGTAGAATATATATCCCACGGGCGTAAAATTGAAAAAAGTTGAAAATTTTTTTTTTTTGAACTTAGTCATTTTTCCGATGTTTATCAGACTTTCAGATAGGGGAAATGTCAGTGAGTGTTCCGATTTCAGTTCCAGAGTGATTCGCCCAAAGAGTCCTTGATATTTAGTCGTTTTCAGCCAATTTTCAGGATTTTTGAAAATTTCACTTTTTTGTGAGAATATCCACTAAATGAGGGAATAATATGTGTGAGGGTACCCCAGGAGAGTTCCAAATGTGTGTGGGTAGAATATATATCCCACGGGGGTAAAATTGAAAAAAGTTGAAAAAAAATTTTTTTTGAACTTAGTCATTTTTCCGCCGTTAATCAGACTTTCAGATAGGGCAAATGTCAGTGAGCGTTCCGATTTCAGTTCCAGAGCGATTCGCCCAAAGAGTACTTGATATTTAGTCGTTTTCAGACAATATTTTGGATTTTTGAAAATTTCACTTTTTTGTGAAAATATCCACTAACTGAGGGAATAATATGTGTGAGGGTACCCCAGGAGAGTTCCAAATGTGTGTGGGTAGAATATATATCCCACGGGGGTAAAATTGAAAAAAGTTGAAAAATTTTTTTTTTTTGGACATAGTCACTTTTCCGACGTTTATCAGACTTTCAGATAGGGGAAATGTCAGTGAGCATTCCGATTTCAGTTCCAGAGCGATTCGCCCAATGAGTCCTTGATATTTAGTCGTTTTCAGCCAATTTTCTGGATTTTTGAAAATTTCACTTTTTTTGTGAAAATATCCACTAAATGAGGGAATAATATGTGTGAGGGTACCTCAGGAGAGTTCCAAATGTGTGTGGGTAGAATATATATCCCACGGGAGTAAAACTGAAAAAAGTTGAAAAATTTCTTTTTTTTGGACTTAGTCATTTTTCCCACGTTTATCGGACTTTCAGATAGGGGAAATGTCAGTGAGCATTCCGATTTCAGTTCCAGAGCGATTCGCCCAATGAGTCCTTGATATTTAGTCGTTTTCAGCCAATTTTCAGGACTTTTGAAAATTTCAATTTTTTGTGAAAATATCCACTAAATGAGGGAATAATATGTGTGAGGGTACCCCAGGAGAGTTCCAAATGTGTGTGGGTAGAATATATATCCCACGGGCGTAAAATTGAAAAAAGTTGAAAAATTTTTTTTTTTGAACTTAGTCATTTTTCCGATGTTTATCAGACTTTCAGATAGGGGAAATGTCAGTGAGTGTTCCGATTTCAGTTCCAGAGTGATTCGCCCAAAGAGTCCTTGATATTTAGTCGTTTTCAGCCAATATTTTGGATTTTTGAACATTTCACTTTTTTGTGAAAATATCCACTAAATGAGGGAATAATATGTGTGAGGGTACCCCAGGAGAGTTCCAAATGTGTGTGGGTAGAATATATATCCCACGGGGGTAAAATTGAAAAAAGTTGAAAAAAATTTTTTTTTGAACTTAGTCATTTTTCCGGCGTTAATCAGACTTTCAGATAGGGCAAATGTCAGTGAGCGTTCCGATTTCAGTTCCAGAGCGATTCGCCCAAAGATTCCTTGATATTTAGTCGTTTTCAGCCAATTTTCTGGATTTTTGAAAATTTCACTTTTTTTGTGAAAATATCCACTAAATGAGGGAATAATATGTGTGAGGGTACCCCAGGAGAGTTCCAAATGTGTGTGGGTAGAATATATATCCCACGGGGGTAAAATTGAAAAAAGTTGAAAAAAATTTTTTTTGAACTTAGTCATTTTTCCTGCGTTTATCAGACTTTCAGATAGGGCAAATGTCAGTGAGCGTTCCGATTTCAGTTCCAGAGCGATTCGCCCAATGAGTCCTAGATATTTAGTCGTTTTCAGACAATATTTTGGATTTTTGAAAATTTCACTTTTTTTGTGAAAATATCCACTAACTGAGGGAATAATATGTGTGAGGGTACCCCAGGAGAGTTCCAAATGTGTGTGGGTAGAATATATATCCCACGGGGGTAAAATTGAAAAAAGTTGAAAAATTTTTTTTTTTTGGACATAGTCACTTTTCCGACGTTTATCAGACTTTCAGATAGGGGAAATGTCAGTGAGCATTCCGATTTCAGTTCCAGAGCGATTCACCGAATGAGTCTTTGATATTTAGTCGTTTTCAGCCAATTTTCAGGATTTTTGAAAATTTCACTTTTTTGTGAAAATATCCACTAAATGAGGGAATAATATGTGTGAGGGTACTCCAGGAGAGTTCCAAATGTGTGTGGGTAGAATATATATCCCACGGGGGTAAAATTGAAAAAAGTCGAAAAATTATTTTTTTTTGGAGTTAGTCATTTTTCCGGCGTTGATCAGACTTTCAGATAGGGCAAATGTCAGTGAGCGTTCCGATTTCAGTTCCAGAGTGATTCGCCCAATGAGTACTTGATATTTAGTCGTTTTCTGCCAATATTTTGGATTTTTTTAAAATTTCACTTTTTTGAGAAAATATCCACTAAATGAGGGAATAATATGTGTGAGGGTACCCCAGGAGAGTTCCAAATGTGTGTGGGTAGAATATATATCCCACGGGGGTAAAATTGAAAAAAGTTGAAAAAAAATTTTTTTTTTTTGGACATAGTCACTTTTCCGACGTTTATCAGACTTTCAGATAGTGCAAATGTCAGTGAGCATTCCAATTTCAGTTCCAGAGCGATTCGCCCAATGAGTCCTTGATATTTAGTCGTTTTCAGCCAATATTTTGGATTTTTGAAAATTTCACTTTTTTGTGAAAATATCCACTAAATGAGGGAATAATATGTGTGAGGGTACCCCAGGAGAGTTCCAAATGTGTGTGGGTAGAATATATATCCCACGGAAGTAAAACTAAAAAAAGTTGAAAAATTTCTTTTTTTTTGAGCTTAGTCATTTTTCCTGCGTTGATCAGACTTTCAGATAGGGCAAATGTCAGTGAGCGTTCCGATTTCAGTCCCAGAGCGATTCGCCCAATGAGTCCTAGATATTTAGTCGTTTTCAGACAATATTTTGGATTTTTGAAAATTTCACTTTTTTTGTGAAAATATCCACTAACTGAGGGAATAATATGTGTGAGGGTACCCCAGGAGAGTTCCAAATGTGTGTGGGTAGAATATATATCCCACGGGGGTAAAATTGAAAAAAGTTGAAAAATTTTTTTTTTTGGAGTTAGTCATTTTTCCGACTTTTATCAGACTTTCAGATAGGGGAAATGTCAGTGAGCATACCGATTTCAGTTCCCGAGTGATTCGCCCAATGAGTGCTAGATATTTAGTCGTTTTCAGCCAATATTTTGGATTTTTGAACATTTCACTTTTTTGTGAAAATATCCACTAAATGAGGGAATAATATGTGTGAGGGTACCCCAGGAGAGTTCCAAATGTGTGTGGGTAGAATATATATCCCACGGGCGTAAAATTGAAAAAAGTTGAAAATTTTTTTTTTTTGAACTTAGTCATTTTTCCGATGTTTATCAGACTTTCAGATAGGGGAAATGTCAGTGAGTGTTCCGATTTCAGTTCCAGAGTGATTCGCCCAAAGAGTCCTTGATATTTAGTCGTTTTCAGCCAATTTTCAGGATTTTTGAAAATTTCACTTTTTTGTGAGAATATCCACTAAATGAGGGAATAATATGTGTGAGGGTACCCCAGGAGAGTTCCAAATGTGTGTGGGTAGAATATATATCCCACGGGGGTAAAATTGAAAAAAGTTGAAAAAAAATTTTTTTTGAACTTAGTCATTTTTCCGCCGTTAATCAGACTTTCAGATAGGGCAAATGTCAGTGAGCGTTCCGATTTCAGTTCCAGAGCGATTCGCCCAAAGAGTACTTGATATTTAGTCGTTTTCAGACAATATTTTGGATTTTTGAAAATTTCACTTTTTTGTGAAAATATCCACTAACTGAGGGAATAATATGTGTGAGGGTACCCCAGGAGAGTTCCAAATGTGTGTGGGTAGAATATATATCCCACGGGGGTAAAATTGAAAAAAGTTGAAAAATTTTTTTTTTTTGGACATAGTCACTTTTCCGACGTTTATCAGACTTTCAGATAGGGGAAATGTCAGTGAGCATTCCGATTTCAGTTCCAGAGCGATTCGCCCAAAGATTCCTTGATATTTAGTCGTTTTCAGCCAATTTTCTGGATTTTTGAAAATTTCACTTTTTTTGTGAAAATATCCACTAAATGAGGGAATAATATGTGTGAGGGTACCCCAGGAGAGTTCCAAATGTGTGTGGGTAGAGTAAATATCCCATGCGGGTAAAATTGAAAAAAGTTGAAAAATTTTTTTTTTTTGGACTTAGTCATTTTTCCGACGTTTATCAGACTTTCAGATAGGGGAAATGTTAGTGAGCATTCCGATTTCAGTTCCAGAGCGATTTGCCCAATGAGTCCTTGATATTTAGTCGTTTTCAGCCAATTTTCTAGATTTTTGAAAATTTCACTTTTTTTGTGAAAATATCCACTAAATGAGGGAATAATATGTGTGAGGGTACCCCAGGAGAGTTCCAAATGTGTGTGGGTAGAATATATATCCCACGGGGGTAAAATTGAAAAAAGTTGAAAAAAATTTTTTTTGAACTTAGTCATTTTTCCTGCGTTTATCAGACTTTCAGATAGGGCAAATGTCAGTGAGCGTTCCGATTTCAGTTCCAGAGCGATTCGCCCAATGAGTCCTAGATATTTAGTCGTTTTCAGACAATATTTTGGATTTTTGAAAATTTCACTTTTTTTGTGAAAATATCCACTAACTGAGGGAATAATATGTGTGAGGGTACCCCAGGAGAGTTCCAAATGTGTGTGGGTAGAATATATATCCCACGGGGGTAAAATTGAAAAAAGTTGAAAATTTTTTTTTTTTTGGACATAGTCACTTTTCCGACGTTTATCAGACTTTCAGATAGGGGAAATGTCAGTGAGCATTCCGATTTCAGTTCCAGAGCGATTCACCGAATGAGTCTTTGATATTTAGTCGTTTTCAGCCAATTTTCAGGATTTTTGAAAATTTCACTTTTTTGTGAAAATATCCACTAAATGAGGGAATAATATGTGTGAGGGTACTCCAGGAGAGTTCCTAATGTGTGGGAGTAGAATATATATCCCACGGGGGTAAAATTGAAAAAAGTTGAAAAATTTTTTTTTTTGGACTTAGTCATTTTTCCGACTTTTATCAGACTTTCAGATAGGGGAAATGTCAGTGAGCATACCGATTTCAGTTCCCGAGTGATTCGCCCAATGAGTGCTAGATATTTAGTCATTTTCAGCCAATATTTTGGATTTTTGAACATTTCACTTTTTTGTGAAAATATCCACTAAATGAGGGAATAATATGTGTGAGGGTACCCCAGGAGAGTTCCAAATGTGTGTGGGTAGAATATATATCCCACGGGCGTAAAATTGAAAAAAGTTGAAAATTTTTTTTTTTTGAACTTAGTCATTTTTCCGATGTTTATCAGACTTTCAGATAGGGGAAATGTCAGTGAGTGTTCCGATTTCAGTTCCAGAGTGATTCGCCCAAAGAGTCCTTGATATTTAGTCGTTTTCAGCCAATTTTCAGGATTTTTGAAAATTTCACTTTTTTGTGAGAATATCCACTAAATGAGGGAATAATATGTGTGAGGGTACCCCAGGAGAGTTCCAAATGTGTGTGGGTAGAATATATATCCCACGGGGGTAAAATTGAAAAAAGTTGAAAAAAATTTTTTTTTGAACTTAGTCATTTTTCCGGCGTTAATCAGACTTTCAGATAGGGCAAATGTCAGTGAGCGTTCCGATTTCAGTTCCAGAGCGATTCGCCCAAAGAGTCCTTGATATTTAGTCGTTTTCAGCCAATTTTCTGGATTTTTGAAAATTTCACTTTTTTTGTGAAAATATCCACTAAATGAGGGAATAATATGTGTGAGGGTACCCCAGGAGAGTTCCAAATGTGTGTGGGTAGAATAAATATCCCATGCGGGTAAAATTGAAAAAAGTTGAAAAATTTTTTTTTTTTGGACTTAGTCATTTTTCCGACTTTTATCAGACTTTCAGATAGGGGAAATGTCAGTGAGCATACCGATTTCAGTTCCCGAGTGATTCGCCCAATGAGTGCTAGATATTTAGTCGTTTTCAGCCAATATTTTGGATTTTTGAACATTTCACTTTTTTGTGAAAATATCCACTAAATGAGGGAATAATATGTGTGAGGGTACCCCAGGAGAGTTCCAAATGTGTGTGGGTAGAATATATATCCCACGGGCGTAAAATTGAAAAAAGTTGAAAATTTTTTTTTTTTGAACTTAGTCATTTTTCCGATGTTTATCAGACTTTCAGATAGGGGAAATGTCAGTGAGTGTTCCGATTTCAGTTCCAGAGTGATTCGCCCAAAGAGTCCTTGATATTTAGTCGTTTTCAGCCAATTTTCAGGATTTTTGAAAATTTCACTTTTTTGTGAGAATATCCACTAAATGAGGGAATAATATGTGTGAGGGTACCCCAGGAGAGTTCCAAATGTGTGTGGGTAGAATATATATCCCACGGGGGTAAAATTGAAAAAAGTTGAAAAAAAATTTTTTTTGAACTTAGTCATTTTTCCGCCGTTAATCAGACTTTCAGATAGGGCAAATGTCAGTGAGCGTTCCGATTTCAGTTCCAGAGCGATTCGCCCAAAGAGTACTTGATATTTAGTCGTTTTCAGACAATATTTTGGATTTTTGAAAATTTCACTTTTTTGTGAAAATATCCACTAACTGAGGGAATAATATGTGTGAGGGTACCCCAGGAGAGTTCCAAATGTGTGTGGGTAGAATATATATCCCACGGGGGTAAAATTGAAAAAAGTTGAAAAATTTTTTTTTTTTGGACATAGTCACTTTTCCGACGTTTATCAGACTTTCAGATAGGGGAAATGTCAGTGAGCATTCCGATTTCAGTTCCAGAGCGATTCGCCCAATGAGTCCTTGATATTTAGTCGTTTTCAGCCAATTTTCTGGATTTTTGAAAATTTCACTTTTTTTGTGAAAATATCCACTAAATGAGGGAATAATATGTGTGAGGGTACCTCAGGAGAGTTCCAAATGTGTGTGGGTAGAATATATATCCCACGGGAGTAAAACTGAAAAAAGTTGAAAAATTTCTTTTTTTTGGACTTAGTCATTTTTCCCACGTTTATCGGACTTTCAGATAGGGGAAATGTCAGTGAGCATTCCGATTTCAGTTCCAGAGCGATTCGCCCAAAGATTCCTTGATATTTAGTCGTTTTCAGCCAATTTTCTGGATTTTTGAAAATTTCACTTTTTTTGTGAAAATATCCACTAAATGAGGGAATAATATGTGTGAGGGTACCCCAGGAGAGTTCCAAATGTGTGTGGGTAGAGTAAATATCCCATGCGGGTAAAATTGAAAAAAGTTGAAAAATTTTTTTTTTTTGGACTTAGTCATTTTTCCGACGTTTATCAGACTTTCAGATAGGGGAAATGTTAGTGAGCATTCCGATTTCAGTTCCAGAGCGATTTGCCCAATGAGTCCTTGATATTTAGTCGTTTTCAGCCAATTTTCTAGATTTTTGAAAATTTCACTTTTTTTGTGAAAATATCCACTAAATGAGGGAATAATATGTGTGAGGGTACCCCAGGAGAGTTCCAAATGTGTGTGGGTAGAATATATATCCCACGGGGGTAAAATTGAAAAAAGTTGAAAAAAATTTTTTTTGAACTTAGTCATTTTTCCTGCGTTTATCAGACTTTCAGATAGGGCAAATGTCAGTGAGCGTTCCGATTTCAGTTCCAGAGCGATTCGCCCAATGAGTCCTAGATATTTAGTCGTTTTCAGACAATATTTTGGATTTTTGAAAATTTCACTTTTTTTGTGAAAATATCCACTAACTGAGGGAATAATATGTGTGAGGGTACCCCAGGAGAGTTCCAAATGTGTGTGGGTAGAATATATATCCCACGGGGGTAAAATTGAAAAAAGTTGAAAATTTTTTTTTTTTTGGACATAGTCACTTTTCCGACGTTTATCAGACTTTCAGATAGGGGAAATGTCAGTGAGCATTCCGATTTCAGTTCCAGAGCGATTCACCGAATGAGTCTTTGATATTTAGTCGTTTTCAGCCAATTTTCAGGATTTTTGAAAATTTCACTTTTTTGTGAAAATATCCACTAAATGAGGGAATAATATGTGTGAGGGTACTCCAGGAGAGTTCCTAATGTGTGGGAGTAGAATATATATCCCACGGGGGTAAAATTGAAAAAAGTTGAAAAATTTTTTTTTTTGGACTTAGTCATTTTTCCGACTTTTATCAGACTTTCAGATAGGGGAAATGTCAGTGAGCATACCGATTTCAGTTCCCGAGTGATTCGCCCAATGAGTGCTAGATATTTAGTCGTTTTCAGCCAATATTTTGGATTTTTGAACATTTCACTTTTTTGTGAAAATATCCACTAAATGAGGGAATAATATGTGTGAGGGTACCCCAGGAGAGTTCCAAATGTGTGTGGGTAGAATATATATCCCACGGGCGTAAAATTGAAAAAAGTTGAAAATTTTTTTTTTTTGAACTTAGTCATTTTTCCGATGTTTATCAGACTTTCAGATAGGGGAAATGTCAGTGAGTGTTCCGATTTCAGTTCCAGAGTGATTCGCCCAAAGAGTCCTTGATATTTAGTCGTTTTCAGCCAATTTTCAGGATTTTTGAAAATTTCACTTTTTTGTGAGAATATCCACTAAATGAGGGAATAATATGTGTGAGGGTACCCCAGGAGAGTTCCAAATGTGTGTGGGTAGAATATATATCCCACGGGGGTAAAATTGAAAAAAGTTGAAAAAAATTTTTTTTTGAACTTAGTCATTTTTCCGGCGTTAATCAGACTTTCAGATAGGGCAAATGTCAGTGAGCGTTCCGATTTCAGTTCCAGAGCGATTCGCCCAAAGAGTCCTTGATATTTAGTCGTTTTCAGCCAATTTTCTGGATTTTTGAAAATTTCACTTTTTTTGTGAAAATATCCACTAAATGAGGGAATAATATGTGTGAGGGTACCCCAGGAGAGTTCCAAATGTGTGTGGGTAGAATAAATATCCCATGCGGGTAAAATTGAAAAAAGTTGAAAAATTTTTTTTTTTTGGACTTAGTCATTTTTCCGACGTTTATCAGACTTTCAGATAGGGGAAATGTTAGTGAGCATTCCGATTTCAGTTCCAGAGCGATTTACCCAATGAGTCCTTGATATTTAGTCGTTTTCAGCCAATTTTCTAGATTTTTGAAAATTTCACTTTTTTGTGAGAATATCCACTAAATGAGGGAATAATATGTGTGAGGGTACCCCAGGAGAGTTCCAAATGTGTGTGAGTAGAATATATATACCACGGGGGTAAAATTGAAAAAAGTTGAAAAAATTTTTTTTTTGAACTTGGTCATTTTTACGGCGTTTATCAGACTTTCAGATAGGGGAAATGTCAGTGAGCATACCGATTTCAGTTCCAGAGTGATTCGCCCAATGAGTGCTAGATATTTAGTCGTTTTCAGCCAATATTTTGGATTTTTGAACATTTCACTTTTTTGTGAAAATATCCACTAAATGAGGGAATAATATGTGTGAGGGTACCCCAGGAGAGTTCCAAATGTGTGTGGGTAGAATATATATCCCACGGGAGTAAAACTGAAAAAAGTTGAAAAATTTTTTTTTTTGAACTTAGTCATTTTTCCGATGTTTATCAGACTTTCAGATCGGGGAAATGTCAGTGAGTGTTCCGATTTCAGTTCCAGAGTGATTCGCCCAAAGAGTCCTTGATATTTAGTCGTTTTCAGCCAATTTTCTGGATTTTTGAAAATTTCACTTTTTTTGTGAAAATATCCACTAAATGAGGGAATAATATGTGTGAGGGTACACCAGGAGAGTTCCAAATGTGTGTGGGTAGAATATATATCCCACGGGGGTAAAATTGAAAAAAGTTGAAAAAAAAATTTTTTTGAACTTAGTCATTTTTCCGGCGTTAATCAGACTTTCAGATAGGGCAAATGTCAGTGAGCGTTCCGATTTCAGTTCCAGAGCGATTCGCCCAAAGAGTCCTTGATATTTAGTCGTTTTCAGCCAATTTTCTGGATTTTTGAAAATTTCACTTTTTTTGTGAAAATATCCACTAAATGAGGGAATAATATGGTTGAGGGTACCCCAGGAGAGTTCCAAATGTGTGTGGGTAGAATATATGTCCCACGGGGGTAAAATTGAAAAAAGTTGAAAAAATTTTTTTTTTGGACTTAGTCATTTTTCCGACGTTTTCTCAGACTTTCAGATAGGGGAAATGTCAGTGAGCATACCGATTTCAGTTCCAGAGCGATTCGCCCAATGAGTTCTTGACATTTTGTCATTTTCAGCCAATTTTCTGGATTTTTGAAAATTTCACTTTTTTGTGAAAATATCCACTAAATGAGGGAATAACATGTGTGAGGGTACTCCAGGAGAGTTCCAAATGTGTGTGGGTAGAATATATATCCCACGGGGGTAAAATTGAAAAAAGTTGAAAAAAAATTTTTTTGAACTTAGTCATTTTTCCTGCGTTTATCAGACTTTCAGATAGGGCAAATGTCAGTGAGCGTTCCGATTTCAGTTCCAGAGCGATTCGCCCAATGAGTCCTACATATTTAGTCGTTTTCAGACAATATTTTAGATTTTTGAAAATTTCACTTTTTTTGCGAAAATATCCACTAACTGAGGGAATAATATGTGTGAGGGTACCCCAGGAGAGTTCCAAATGTGTTTGGGTAGAATATATATCCCACGGGGGTAAAATTGAAAAAAGTTGAAAACATTTTTTTTTTGGACTTAGTAATTTTTCCGACGTTTATCAGACTTTCAGATAGGGGAAATGTCAGTGAGCATTCTGATTTCAGTTCCAGAGCGATTCGCCCAATGAGTTCTTGACATTTTGTCATTTTCAGCCAATTTTCTGGATTTTTGAAAATTTCACTTTTTTGTGAAAATATCCACTAAATGAGGGAATAACATGTGTGAGGGTACTCCAGGAGAGTTCCAAATGTGTGTGGGTAGAATATATATCCCACGGGGGTAAAATTGAAAAAAGTTGAAAAAATATTTTTTTTGGACTTAGTCATTTTTCCGACGTTTATCAGACTTTCAGATAGGGGAAATGTCAGTGAGCGTTGCGATTTCAGTTCCAGAGTGATTTGCCCAATGAGTCCTAGATATTTAGTCGTTTTCAGACAATATTTTGGATTTTTGAAAATTTCACTTTTTTGTGAGAATATCCACTAAATGAGGGAATAATATGTGTGAGGGTACCCCAGGAGAGTTCCAAATGTGTGTGGGTAGAATATATATCCCACGGGGGTAAAATTGAAAAAAGTTGAAAAAATTTTTTTTTTGAACTTAGTCATTTTTCCGGCGTTAATCAGACTTTCAGATAGGGCAAATGTCAGTGAGCGTTCCGATTTCAGTTCCAGAGCGATTCGCCCAAAGAGTCCTTGATATTTAGTCATTTTCAGCCAATTTTCTGGATTTTTGAAAATTTCACTTTTTTTGTGAAAATATCCTCTAAATGAGGGAATAATATGTGTGAGGGTACCCCAGGAGAGTTCCAAATGTGTGTGGGTAGAATAAATATCCCATGCGGGTAAAATTGAAAAAAGTTGAAAAAAATTTTTTTTTTGGACTTAGTCATTTTTCCGACGTTTATCAGACTTTCAGATAGGGGAAATGTTAGTGAGCATTCCGATTTCAGTTCCAGAGCGATTTGCCCAATGAGTCCTTGATATTTAGTCGTTTTCAGCCAATTTTCTAGATTTTTGAAAATTTCACTTTTTTTGTGAAAATATCCACTAAATGAGGGAATAATATGGTTGAGGGTACCCCAGGAGAGTTCCAAATGTGTGTGGGTAGAATATATATCCCACGGGGGTAAAATTGAAAAAAGTTGAAAAATTTTTTTTTGGACTTAGTCATTTTTCCGACGTTTTCTCAGACTTTCAGATAGGGGAAATGTCAGTGAGCATACCGATTTCAGTTCCAGAGCGATTCGCCCAATGAGTTCTTGACATTTTGTCATTTTCAGCCAATTTTCTGGATTTTTGAAAATTTCACTTTTTTGTGAAAATATCCACTAAATGAGGGAATAACATGTGTGAGGGTACTCCAGGAGAGTTCCAAATGTGTGTGGGTAGAATATATATCCCACGGGGGTAAAATTGAAAAAAGTTGAAAAAATATTTTTTTTGGACTTAGTCATTTTTCCGACGTTTATCAGACTTTCAGATAGGGGAAATGTCAGTGAGCGTTGCGATTTCAGTTCCAGAGTGATTTGCCCAATGAGTCCTAGATATTTAGTCGTTTTCAGACAATATTTTGGATTTTTGAAAATTTCACTTTTTTGTGAGAATATCCACTAAATGAGGGAATAATATGTGTGAGGGTACCCCAAATGTGTGTGAGTAGAATATATATACCACGGGGGTAAAATTGAAAAAAGTTGAAAAAAATTTTTTTTTTGGACTTGGTCGTTTTTACGGCGTTTATCAGACTTTCAGATAGGGGAAATGTCAGTGAGCATACCATTTAGTCGTTTTCAGCCAATATTTTGGATTTTTGAACATTTCACTTTTTTGTGAAAATATCCACTAAATGAGGGAATAATATGTGTGAGGGTACCCCAGGAGAGTTCCAAATGTGTGTGGGTAGAATATATATCCCACGGGGGTAAAATTGAAAAAAGTTGAAAAATTATTTTTTTTGGACTTAGTCTTTTTTCCAGCGTTTATCAGACTTTCAAATAGGGGAAATGTCAGTGAGCGTTGCGATTTCAGTTCCAGAGTGATTTGCCCAATGAGTCCTAGATATTTAGTCGTTTTCAGCCAATATTTTGGATTTTTGAAAATTTCACTTTTTTGTGAGAATATCCACTAAATGAGGGAATAATATGTGTGAGGGTACCCCAGGAGAGTTCCAAATGTGTGTGGGTAGAATATATATCCCACGGGGATAAAATTGAAAAAAGTTGAACATTTTTTTTTTTTAACTTACTCATTTTTCCAACGTTTATCAGACTTTCAGACAGTGCAAATGTCAGTGAGCATTCCGATTTCAGTTCCAGAGTGATTCGCCCAATGAGTCCTTGATATGTAGTCGTTTTCAGCCAATATTTTGGATTTTTGAAAATTTCACTTTTTTGGGAAAATATCCACTAAATGAGGGAATAATATGTGTGAGGGTACCCCAGGAGAGTTCCAAATGTGTGTGGGTAGAATATATATCCTACGGGAGTAAAACTGAAAAAAGTTGAAAAATTTTTTTTTTTGGACTTAGTCATTTTTCCGACGTTTTCTCAGACTTTCAGATAGGGGAAATGTCAGTGAGCATTGCGATGTCAGTTCCAGAGTGATTTGCCCAATGAGTCCTAGATATTTAGTCGTTTTCAGACAATATTTTGGATTTTTGAAAATTTCACTTTTTTGTGAGAATATCCACTAAATGAGGGAATAATATGTGTGAGGGTACCCCAAATGTGTGTGAGTAGAATATATATACCACGGGGGTAAAATTGAAAAAAGTTGAAAAAAATTTTTTTTTTGGACTTGGTCATTTTTACGGCGTTTATCAGACTTTCAGATAGGGGAAATGTCAGTGAGCGTTGCGATTTCAGTTCCAGAGTGATTTGCCCAATGAGTCCTAGATATTTAGTCGTTTTCAGCCAATATTTTGGATTTTTGAAAATTTCACTTTTTTGTGAGAATATCCACTAAATGAGGGAATAATATGTGTGAGGGTACCCCAGGATAGTTCCAAATGTGTGTGGGTAGAATATATATCCCACGGGGATAAAATTGAAAAAAGTTGAACATTTTTTTTTTTTAACTTACTCATTTTTCCAACGTTTATCAGACTTTCAGACAGTGCAAATGTCAGTGAGCATTCCGATTTCAGTTCCAGAGCGATTCGCCCAATGAGTCCTTGATATGTAGTCGTTTTCAGCCAATATTTTGGATTTTTGAAAATTTCACTTTTTTGGGAAAATATCCACTAAATGAGGGAATAATATGTGTGAGGGTACCCCAGGAGAGTTCCAAATGTGTGTGGGTAGAATATATATCCTACGGGAGTAAAACTGAAAAAAGTTGAAAAATTTTTTTTTTTGGACTTAGTCATTTTTCCGACGTTTATCAGACTTTCAGATAGCGGAAATGTAAGTGAGCATTCCGATTTCAGTTCCAGAGTGATTCACCCAATAAGTCCTTGATATTTAGTCGTTTTCAGCCAAATTTCAGGATTTTTGAAAATTTCACTTTTTTGTGAAAATATCCACTAAATGAGGGAATAATATGTGTGAGGGTACCCCAGGAGAGTTCCAAATGTGTTTGGGTAGAATATATATCCCACGGGGGTAAAATTGAAAAAAGTTGAAAAAAATTTTTTTTTGGACTTAGTCATTTTTCCGACGTTTTCTCAGACTTTCAGATAGGGGAAATGTCAGTGAGCATACCGATTTCAGTTCCAGAGCGATTCGCCCAATGAGTTCTTGACATTTTGTCATTTTCAGCCAATTTTCTGGATTTTTGAAAATTTCACTTTTTTGTGAAAATATCCACTAAATGAGGGAATAACATGTGTGAGGGTACTCCAGGAGAGTTCCAAATGTGTGTGGGTAGAATATATATCCCACGGGGGTAAAATTGAAAAAAGTTGAAAAAATATTTTTTTTGGACTTAGTCATTTTTCCGACGTTTATCAGACTTTCAGATAGGGGAAATGTCAGTGAGCGTTGCGATTTCAGTTCCAGAGTGATTTGCCCAATGAGTCCTAGATATTTAGTCGTTTTCAGACAATATTTTGGATTTTTGAAAATTTCACTTTTTTGTGAGAATATCCACTAAATGAGGGAATAATATGTGTGAGGGTACCCCAAATGTGTGTGAGTAGAATATATATACCACGGGGGTAAAATTGAAAAAAGTTGAAAAAAATTTTTTTTTTGGACTTGGTCATTTTTACGGCGTTTATCAGACTTTCAGATAGGGGAAATGTCAGTGAGCATACCATTTAGTCGTTTTCAGCCAATATTTTGGATTTTTGAACATTTCACTTTTTTGTGAAAATATCCACTAAATGAGGGAATAATATGTGTGAGGGTACCCCAGGAGAGTTCCAAATGTGTGTGGGTAGAATATATATCCCACGGGGGTAAAATTGAAAAAAGTTGAAAAATTATTTTTTTTGGACTTAGTCTTTTTTCCAGCGTTTATCAGACTTTCAAATAGGGGAAATGTCAGTGAGCGTTGCGATTTCAGTTCCAGAGTGATTTGCCCAATGAGTCCTAGATATTTAGTCGTTTTCAGCCAATATTTTGGATTTTTGAAAATTTCACTTTTTTGTGAGAATATCCACTAAATGAGGGAATAATATGTGTGAGGGTACCCCAGGAGAGTTCCAAATGTGTGTGGGTAGAATATATATCCCACGGGGATAAAATTGAAAAAAGTTGAACATTTTTTTTTTTTAACTTACTCATTTTTCCAACGTTTATCAGACTTTCAGACAGTGCAAATGTCAGTGAGCATTCCGATTTCAGTTCCAGAGTGATTCGCCCAATGAGTCCTTGATATGTAGTCGTTTTCAGCCAATATTTTGGATTTTTGAAAATTTCACTTTTTTGGGAAAATATCCACTAAATGAGGGAATAATATGTGTGAGGGTACCCCAGGAGAGTTCCAAATGTGTGTGGGTAGAATATATATCCTACGGGAGTAAAACTGAAAAAAGTTGAAAAATTTTTTTTTTTGGACTTAGTCATTTTTCCGACGTTTATCAGACTTTCAGATAGCGGAAATGTAAGTGAGCATTCCGATTTCAGTTCCAGAGTGATTCACCCAATAAGTCCTTGATATTTAGTCGTTTTCAGCCAAATTTCAGGATTTTTGAAAATTTCACTTTTTTGTGAAAATATCCACTAAATGAGGGAATAATATGTGTGAGGGTACCCCAGGAGAGTTCCAAATGTGTTTGGGTAGAATATATATCCCACGGGGGCCAAATTGAAAAGTTTAAAACATTTTTTTTTTGGACTTAGTCATTTTTCCGGCGTTTATCAGACTTTCAAATAGGGGAAATGTCAGTGAGCTTTCCGATTTCAGTTCCAGAGCGATTCGCCCAATGAGTCCTTGATATTTAGTCATTTTCAGCCAATTTTCTGGATTTTTGAAAATTTCACTTTTTTGTGAAAATATCCACTAAATGAGGGAATAATATGTGTGAGGGTATCCCAGGAGAGTTCCAAATGTGTGTGGGTAGAATATATATCCCGCGGGGGTAAAATTGAAAAAAGTTGAAAATTTTTTTTTTTTGAACTTAGTCATTTTTCTGACGTTTATCAGACTTTCAGATAGGGGAAATGTCAGTGAGCATTCCGATTTCAGTTCCAGAGTGATTCGCCCAATCAGTCCTTGATATTTATTCGTTTTCAGCCAATATTTTGGATTTTTGAAAATTTCACTTTTTTGTGAAAATATTCACTAAATGAGGGAATAATATGAGTGAGGGTACCCCAGGAGAGTTCCAAATGTGTGTGGGTAGAATATATATCCCACGGGGGTAAAATTGAAAAAAGTTGAAAAAAATTGTTTTTTGGACTTAGCAATTTTTCCGGCGTTTATCAGACTTTCAGATAGGGCAAATGTCAGTGAGCGATCCGATTTCAATTCCAGAGTGATTCGCCCTATGAGTCCTTGATATTTAGTCGTTTTCAGCCAATATTTTGGATTTTTGAAAATTTCACTTTTTTGTGAGAATATCCACTAAATGAGGGAATAATATGTGTGAGGGTACCCCAGGAGAGTTCCAAATGTGTGTGGGTAGAATATATATCCCACGGGGGGAAAAATTGAAAAAAGTTGAACAATTTTTTTTTTAGAACTTAGACATTTTTCCGACGTTTATCAAACTTTCAGATAGGGGAAATGTCAGTGAGCGTACCGAATTCAGTTCCAGAGCAATTCGCCCAATGAGTCCTTGATATTTAGTCGTTTTCAGCCAAATTTCAGAATTTTTGAAAATTTCACTTTTTTGTGAAAATATCCACTAAATGAGGGAATAATATGTGTGAGGGTACCCCAGGAGAGTTCCAAATGTGTTTGGTTAGAATATATATCCCACGGGGGCCAAATTGAAAAGAGTTTAAAAATTTTTTATTTTGGACTTAGTCATTTTTCCGGCGTTTATCAGACTTTCAAATAGGGGAAATGTCAGTGAGTTTTCCGATTTCAGTTCCAGAGCGATTCGCCCAATGAGTCCTTGATATTTAGTCGTTTTCAGTCAATTTTCTGGATTTTTGAAAATTTCACTTTTTTGTGAAAATATCCACTAAATGAGGGAATAATATGTGTGAGGGTATCCCAGGAGAGTTCCAAATGTGTGTGGGTAGAATATATATCCCACGGGGGTAAAATTGAAAAAAGTTGAAAAAAATTGTTTTTTGGACTTAGCAATTTTTCCGGCGTTTATCAGACTTTCAGATAGGGCAAATGTCAGTGAGCGTTCCGATTTCAGTTCCTGAGCGATTCGCCCAATGAGTCCTTGATATTTAGTCTTTTTCAGCCAATATTTTACATTTTTGAAAATTTCACCTTTTTGTGAAAATATCCACTAAATGAGGGAAAATTTGTGTGAGGGTACCACAGGAGAGTTCCAAATGTGTGTGGGTAGAATACATATCCCACGGGGGTAAAATTGAAAAAAAAATTTTTTTGGACTTCGTCATTTTTCCGGCGTTAATCAGACTTTCAGATAGGGGAAATGTCAGTGAGCGTTCTGATTTCAGTTCCAGAGCGATTCGCCCAATGAGTCCTAGATATTTAGTCGTTTTCAGACAATATTTTGGATTTTTTTAAATTTCACTTTGTTTGTGAAAATATCCACTAAATGAGGGAATAATATGTGTGAGTGTACCCCAGGAGAGTTCCAAAGGTGTGTGGGTAGAATATATATCCCACGGGGGTAAAATTGAAACAAGTGGAAAAAATTTTTTTTTTGAACTTAGTCATTTTTCCGACGTTTATCAGACTTTCAGATAGGGGAAATATCAGTGAGCGTTCCAATTTCAGTTCCAGAGCGATTCGCCCAATAAGTGCTAGATATTTATTCGTTTTCAGCCAATTTTCTGGATTTTTGAAAATTTCACTTTTTTGTGAAAATATCCACTAAATGAGGGAATAATATGTGTGAGGGTACCCCAGGAGAATTCCAAATGTGTGTGGGTAGAATATATATCCCACGGGGGTAAAATTGAAAAAAAATTTTTTTTGGACTTAGTCATTTTTCCGGCGTTTATCAGACTTTCAGATAGGAAAAATGTCAGTGAGCGTTCCGATTTCAGTTCCAGGGCGATTCGCCCAATGAGTCCTTGATATTTAGTCGTTTTCAGACAATTTTCTGGATTTTTGAAAATTTCACTTTTTTTGTGAAAATATCCACTAAATGAGGGAATAACATGTGTGAGGGTACCCCAGGAGTGTTCCAAATGTGTGTGGGTAGAATATATATCCCACGGGGGAAAAATGAAAAAAGTTTAAAAATTTTTTTTTTTGGACTTAGTCATTTTTCCGGCGTTTATCAGACATTCAGATAGGGGAAATGTCAGTGAGCGTTTCGATTTCAGTTCCAGAGCAATTCGCCCAATGAGTCCTAGATATTTATTCGTTTTCAGCCAATTTTCTGGATTTTTGAAAATTTCACTTTTTTTGTGAAAATATCCCCTAAATGAGGGAATAATATGTGTGAGGGTACTCCAGGAGAGTTCCAAATGTGTGTGAGTAGAATATATATCCCACGGGGGTAAAATTGAAAAAAGTTGAAAATAATTTTTTTGGGACTTAGTCATTTTTCCGGTGTTTATCAGACTTTCAGATAGGGGAAATGTCAGTGAGCGTTCCGATTTCAGTTCCATAGAGATACGCCCAATGAGTCCTTGATATTTACTCGTTTTCAGCCAATATTTTGGATTTTTGAAAATTTCACTTTTTTGTGAAAATATCCACTAAATGAGGGAATAATATGTGTGAGGGTACTCCAGGAGAGTTCCAAATGGGTGTTGGGTAGAATATATATCCCACGGGGGTAAAATTGAAAAAAATTTTTTTTTGGACTTAGTCATTTTTCCGGCGTTTATCACACTTTCAGATAGGGGAAATGTCAGTGAGCGTTCTGATTTCAGTTCCAGAGCGATTCGCCCAATGAGTCCTAGATATTTAGTCATTTTCAGACAATATTTTGGATTTTTGAAAATTTCACTTGTTTGTGAAAATATTCACTAAATGAGGAAATAATATGTGTGAGGGTACCCCAGGAGAGGTCCAAATGTGAGTGGGTAGAATATATACCCCACGGGGGTAAAATTGAAAAAAGTTGAAAAAAATTTTTTTTTGGACTTAGTCATTTTTCCGGCGTTTATCAGACTTTCAGATAGGGAAAATGTCAGTGAGCATTCCGATTTCAGTTCCAGAGCGATTCGCCCAATGAGTCCCTGATATTTAGTCGTTTTCAGCCAATATTTTGGATTTTTGAAAATTTCACTTTTTTGTGAAAATATCCACTAAATGAGGGAATAATATGTGTGAGGGTACTCCAGGAGAGTTCCAAATGGGTGTGGGTAGAATATATATCCCACGGGGGTAAAATTGAAAAAAAAATTTTTTTAGACTTAGTCATTTTTCCGGCGTTAATCAGACTTTCAGATAGGGGAAATGTCAGTGAGCGTTCTGATTTCAGTTCCAGAGCGATTCGCCAAATGAGTCCTAGATATTTAGTCGTTTTCAGACAATATTTTGGATTTTTTTAAATTTCACTTTGTTTGTGAAAATATCCACTAAAAGAGGGAATAATATGTGTGAGGGTACCCCAGGAGAGTTCCAAAGGTGTGTGGGTAGAATATATATCCCACGGGGGTAAAATTGAAAAAAGTTGAAAAAATTTTTTTTTTGAACTTAGTCATTTTTCCGGCGTTTATCAGACATTCAGATAGGGGAAATGTCAGTGAGCGTTCCGATTTCAGTTCCAGAGCGATTCGCCCAATGAGTCCTAGATATTTATTCGTTTTCAGCCAATTTTCTGGATTTTTGAAAATTTCACTTTATTGTGAAAATATCCACTAAATGAGGGAATAATATGTGTGAGGGTACCCCAGGAGAGTTCCAAATGTGTGTGGGTAGAATATATATCCCACGGGGGAAAAATGAAAAAAGTAAAAAAATTTTTTTTTTGGACTTAGTCATTTTTCCGGCGTTTATCAGACATTCAGATAGGGGAAATGTCAGTGAGCGTTCCGATTTCAGTTCCAGAGCGATTCGCCCAATGAGTCCTAGATATTTATTCGTTTTCAGCCAATTTTCTGGATTTTTGAAAATTTCACTTTTTTGAGAAAATATCCACTAAATGAGGGAATAATATGTGTGAGGGTACCCCAGGAGAGTTCCAAATGTGTGTGGGTAGAATATATATCCCACGGGGGTAAAATTGAAAAAACTTTTTTTTGGACTTAGTCATTTTTCCGGCGTTTATCAGACTTTCAGATAGGGAAAATGTCAGTGAGCGTTCCGATTTCAGTTCCATAGCGATTCGCCCAATGAGTCCTAGATATTTAGTCGTTTTCAGACAATTTTCTGGATTTTTGAAAATTTCACTTTTTTGTGAAAATATCCACTAAATGAGGGAATAATATGTGTGAGGGTACCCCAGGAGAGTTCCAAATGTGTGTGGATGGAATATATATCCCACGGGGGTAAAATTGAAAAAAATGTAAAAATTTTTTTTTTGGACTTAGTCATTTTTCCGACGTTTATCAGACTTTCAGATAGGGGAAATGTCAGTGAGCGTTCTGATTTCAGTTCCAGAGCGATTCGCCCAATGAGTCCTAGATATTTAGTCGTTTTCAGACAATATTTTGGATTTTTTTAAATTTCACTTTGTTTGTGAAAATATCCACTAAATGAGGGAATAATATGTGTGAGTGTACCCCAGGAGAGTTCCAAAGGTGTGTCGGTAGAATATATATCCAACGGGGGTAAAATTGAAACAAGTGGAAAATTTTTTTTTTTTTAACTTAGTCATTTTTCCGACGTTTATCAGACTTTCAGATAGGGGAAATGTCAGTGAGCGTTCCAATTTCAGTTCCAGAGCGATTCGCCCAATAAGTCCTAGATATTTATTCGTTTTCAGCCAATTTTCTGGATTTTTGAAAATTTCACTTTTTTGTGAAAATATCCACTAAATGAGGGAATAATATGTGTGAGGGTACCCCAGGAGAATTCCAAATGTGTGTGGGTAGAATATATATGCCACGGAGGTAAAATTGAAAAAAGTTGAAAAAATTTTTTTTTTGGACTTAGTCATTTTTCCGGCGTTTATCAAGCTTTCAGATAGGGTAAATGTCAGTGAGCGTACCGAATTCAGTTCCAGAGCAATTCGCCCAATGAGTCCTTGATATTTAGTCGTTTTCAGCCAATATTTTGGATTTTTGAAAATTTCACTTTTTTGTGAAAATATCCACTAAATGAGGGAATAATATGTGTGAGGGTACTCCAGGAGAGTTCCAAATGTGTGTGGGTAGAATACATATCCCACGGGGGTAAAATTGAAAAAAAATTTTTTTTGGACTTAGTAATTTTTCCGGCGTTTATCAGGCTTTCAGATAGGGAAAATGTCAGTGAGCGTTCCGATTTCAGTTCCAGGGCGATTCACCCAATGAGTCCTTGATATTTAGTCGTTTTCAGACAATTTTCTGGATTTTTGAAAATTTCACTTTTTTTGTGAAAATATCCATTAAATGAGGGAATAATATGTGTGAGGGTACCCCAGGAGTGTTCCAAATGTGTGTGGGTAGAATATATATCCCACGGGGGAAAAATGAAAAAAGTTTAAAAATTTTTTTTTTTGGACTTAGTCATTTTTCCGGCGTTTATCAGACATTCAGATAGGGGAAATGTCAGTGAGCGTTCTGATTTCAGTTCCAGAGCGATTCGCCCAATGAGTCCTAGATATTTAGTCGTTTTCAGACAATATTTTGGATTTTTTTAAATTTCACTTTGTTTGTGAAAATATCCACTAAATGAGGGAATAATATGTGTGAGGGTAACCCAGGAGAGTTCCAAATGTGTGTGAGTAGAATATATATCCCACAGGATTAAAATTGAAAAAAGTTGAAAAAAAATATTTTTTTTGTACTTTTTCATTTTTCCAGCGTTTATCAGACTTTCAGATTATGGAAATGTCAGTGAGCATTCCGATTTCAGTTCCAGAGGGATTCGCCCAATGAGTCCTTGATATTTAGTTGTTTTCAGCCAATTTTCTGGATTTTTGAAAATTTCACTTTATTTTGAAAATATCCACTAAATGAGGGAATAATATGTGCGAGGGTAACCCAGGAGAGTTCCAAATGTGTGTGGGTAGAATATATATCCCACGGGGGTAAAATTGAAAAAAGTTGAAAACAATTTTTTTTTTGGACTTAGTCATTTTTCCGGCGTTTATCAGACTTTCAGATTAGACAAATGTCAGTGAGCGTTCCGATTTCAGTTCCAGAGCGATTCGCCCAATGAGTCCTTGATATTTAGTCGTTTTCAGCCAATATTTTGGATTTTTGAAAATTTCACTTTTTTGTGAAAATATCCGCTAAATGAGGGAATAATATGTGTGAGGGTACCCCAGGAGAGTTCCAAATATGTGTGGGTAGAATATATATCCCACGGGGGTAAATTTGAAAAAAGTTGAAAAAATATTTTTTTTGGATTTAGTCATTTTTCCGGCGTTTATCAGACTATCAGATAGGGCAAATGTTAGTGAGTGTTTCGATTTCGGTTCCAGAGCGACTCGCCCAATGAGTCCTTGATATTTAGTCGTTTTCAGCCATTTTTCTGGATTTTTGAAAATTTAACTTTTTTGTGAAAATATCCACTAAATGAGGGAATAATATGTGCGAGGGTAACCCAGGAGAGTTCAAAATGTGTGTGGGTAGAATATATATCCAACGGGGGATAAATTGAAAAAAGTTGAAACAATTTTTTTTTTGGACTTAGTTATTTTTCCGGCGTTTATCAGACTTTCAGATAAGACAAATGTCAGTGAGCGTTCCAATTTCAGTTCCAGAGCGATTCGCCCAATGAGTCCTTTTCAGCCAATATTTTGGATTTTTGAAAATTTCACTTTTTTGTGAAATTATCCACTAAATGAGGGAATAATATGTGTGAGGGTACCCCAGGAGAGTTCCAAATGTGTGTGGGTAGAATATATATCCCACGGGGGTAAATTTGAAAAAAGTTGAAAAAATATTTTTTATGGATTTAGTCATTTTTCCGGCGTTTATCAGACTTTCAGATAGGGCAAATGTCAGTGAGTGTTCCGATTTCAGTTACAGAGCGATTCGCCCAATGAGTCCTTGATATTTAGTCGTTTTCAGCCAATTTTCTGGATTTTTGAAAATTCCACTTTTTTGTGCAAATATCCACTAAATGAGGGAATGATATGTGTGAGGGTACCCCATGAGAGTTCAAATGTGTGTGGGTAGAATATATATCCCATGGGGGTAAAATTGAAAAAAGTTGAAAAAATTTTTTTCTTGGACTTAGTCATTTTTCCGGCGTTTATCAGTGCTTCAGATAGGGGAAATGTCAGTGAGTGTTCCGATTTCAGTTCCAGAGCGATTCGCCCAATGAGTCCTTGATATTTAGTCGTTTTCGGCCAATTTTCTGGATTTTTGAAAATTTCACTTTTTTTGTGAAAATATCCACTAAATGAGGGAATAATATGTGTGAGGGTACCCCAGGAGAGTTCCAAATGTGAGTAGGTAGAATATATATCCCACAGGTTTAAAATTGAAAAAAGTTGAAAAAATATCTTTTTTTGACTTAGTCATTTTTCCGACGTTTATCAGACTTTCAGATAGGGGAAATGTCAGTGAGCGTTCCGATTTCAGTTCCAGAGCGATTCGCCCAATGTGTCCTTGATATTTAGTCGTTTTCAGCCAATTTTCTGGATTCTTGAAAATTTCACTTTTTTGTGAAAATATCCACTAAATGAGAGAATAATATGTGTGAGGGTACCCCAGGAGAGTTCCAAATGTGTGTGGGTAGAATATATATCCCACGGGGCTAAAATTGAAAAAAGTTGAAAAATTTTTTTTCTTGGACTTAGTCATTTTTCCGGCGTTTATCAGTGCTTCAGATAGGGGAAATGTCAGTGAGTGTTCCGATTTCAGTTCCAGAGCGATTCGCCCAATGAGTCCTTGATATTTAGTCGTTTTCGGCCAATTTTCTGGATTTTTGAAAATTTCACTTTTTTTGTGAAAATATCCTCTAAATGAGGGAATAATATGTGTGAGGGTACCCCAGGAGAGTTCCAAATGTGAGTAGGTAAAATATATATCCCACGGGGGTAAAATTGAAAAAAGTTGAAAAAAATTTTTTTTTGGACTTAGTCATTTTTCCGGCGTTTATCAGACTTTCAGATAGGGGAAATGTCAGTCAGCATTCCGATTTCAGTTCCAGAGCGATTCGCCCAATGAGTCCTTTTCAGCCAATTTTCTGGATTTTTGAAAATTTCTCTTTTTTGTGAAATTATCCACTAAAAGAGGGAATAATATGTGTGAGGGTACCCCAGGAGAGTTCCAAATGTGTGTGGGTAGAATATATATCCCACGGGGGTAAATTTGAAAAAAGTTGAAAAAATATTTTTTTTGGACTTAGTCATTTTTACGGCGTTTATCAGACTTTCAGATAGGGGAAATGTCAGTGAGTGTTCCGATTTCAGTTCCAGAGCGATTCGCCCAATGAGTCCTTGATATTTAGTCGTTTTCAGCCAATATTTTAGATTTTTGAAAATTTCACTTTTTTGTGAAAATTTCCACTAAATGATGGAATAATATGTGTCAGGGTACCCCAGGAGAGTTCCAAATGTGTGTGGGTAGAATATATATCCCACGGGGGTAAAATTGAAAAAAGTTGAAAAAAATTTCTTCTTAGACTTAGTCATTTTTCCGGCGTTTATCAGACTATCAGATAGGGGAAATGTCAGTGAGTGTTCCGATTTCAGTTCCAGAGCGATTCGCCCAATGAGTCCTTGATAATTAGTCGTTTTCAGCCAATATTTTGGATTTTTGAAAATTTCACTTTTTTGTGAAAATATCCACTAATGAGGGAATAATATGTGCGAGGGTGACCCAGGAGAGTTCCAAATGTGTGTGGGTAGAATATATATCCCACGGGGGTAAAATTGAAAAAAGTTGAACAAATTTTTTTTTGGGACTTAGTCATTTTTCCGCCGTTTATCAGACTTTCAGATAGGGGAAATGTCAGTGAGTGTTCCGATTTCAGTTCCAGAGCGATTCGCCCAATGAGTCCTTGATATTTAGTCGTTTTCAGCCAATATTTTGGATTTTTGAAAATTTCATTTTTGTGAAAATATCCACTAAATGAGGGAATAATATGTGTGAGGGTACCCCAGGAGAGTTCCAAATGTGTGTGGGTTGAATATATATCCAACGGGGTAAAATTAAAAAAAGATGAAAAAAATTTTTTTTTTGGACTAAGTCATTTTTCTGACGTTTATCAGACTTTCAGATAGGGTAAATGTCAGTGAGCATTCCGATTTCAGTTCAAGAGCGATTCGCCCAATGAGTCCTTGATATTTAGTCGTTTTCAGCCAATTTTCTGGATTTTTGAAAATTTCACTTTTTTTGTGAAAATATCCACTAAATGAGGGAATAATATGTGTGAGGGTACCCCAGGAGATTTCCAAATGTGTGTGGGTAGAATATATATCCCACGGGGGTAAAATTGAAAAAAGTTGAACAAATTTTTTTTTTGGACTTACTCATTTTTCTGGCATTTATCAGACTATCAGATAGGGCAAATGTCAGTGAGTGTTCCGATTTCAGTTCCAGAGCGATTCGCCCAATGAGTCCTTGATATTTAGTCGTTTTCAGCCAATTTTCTGGATTTTTGAAAATTTCTCTTTATTGTGAAAATTTCCACTAAATGATGGAATAATATGTGTCAGGGTACCCCAGGAGAGTTCGAAATGTGTGTGGGTAGAATATATATCCCACGGGGGTAAAATTGAAAAAAGTTGAAAAAAATTTCTTCTTAGACTTAGTCATTTTTCCGGCGTTTATCAGACCTTCAGATAGGGGAAATGTCAGTGAGTGTTCCGATTTCAGTTCCAGAGCTATTCGCCCAATGAGTCCTTGATATTTAGTCGTTTTCAGCCAATATTTTGGATTTTTGAAAATTTCACTTTTTTGTGAAAATATCTACTAAATGAGGGAATAATATGTGTGAGGGTACCCCAGGAGAGTTCCAAATGTGTGTGGGTAGAATATATATCGCACGGGGGTAAAATTGAAAAAAGTTGAAAATTTTTTTTTTTTGGACTTAGTCATTTTTCTGGCGTTTATCAGACTTTCAGAGAGGGGAAATGTCAGTGAGTGTTCCGATTTCAGTTCCAGAGCGATTCGCCCAATGAGTCCTTGATATTTAGTCGTTTTCAGCCAATATTTTGGATTTTTGAAAATTTCACTTTTTTGTGAAAATATCCACTAAATGAGGGAATAATATGTGTGAGGGTACCCCAGGAGAGTTCCAAATGTGTGTGGGTTGAATATATATCCAACGGGGTAAAATTAAAAAAAGTTGAAAAAAAATTTTTTTTGGACTAAGTCATTTTTCTGACGTTTATCAGACTTTCAGATAGGGTAAATGTCAGTGAGCATTCCGATTACAGTTCAAGAGCGATTCGCCCAATGAGTCCTTGATATTTAGTCGTTTTCAGCCAATTTTCTGGATTTTTGAAAATTTCACTTTTTTTGTGAAAATATCCACTAAATGAGGGAATAATATGTGTGAGGGTACCCCAGGAGAGTTCCAAATGTGTGTGGGTAGAATATATATCCCACGGGGGTAAAATTGAAAAAAGTTGAACAAATTTTTTTTTTGGACTTAGTCATTTTTCCGCCGTTTATCAGACTTTCAGATAGGGGAAATGTCAGTGAGTGTTCCGATTTCAGTTCCAGAGCGATTCGCCCAATGAGTCCTTGATATTTAGTCGTTTTCAGACAATATTTTGGATTTTTGAAAATTTCACTTTTTTGTGAAAATATCCACTAAATGAGGGAATAATATGTGTGAGGGTACCCCAGGAGAGTTCCAAATGTGTGTGGGTAGAATATGTATCCAACGGGGGTAAAATTGAAAAAAGTTGAAAAAAATTTTTTTGGGGACTTACTCATTTTTCCGACGTTTATCAGACTTTCAGATAGGGGAAATGTCAGTGAGCGCTCCGATTTCAGTTCCAGAGCGATTCGCCAATGAGTCCTTGATATTTAGTCGTTTTCAGCCAATTTTCTGGATTTTTGAAAATTTCTCTTTTTTGTGAAAATTTCCACTAAATGATGGAATAATATGTGTCAGGGTACCCCAGGAGAGTTCGAAATGTGTGTGGGTAGAATATATATCCCACGGGGGTAAAATTGAAAAAAGTTGAAAAAAATTTCTTCTTAGACTTAGTCATTTTTCCGGCGTTTATCAGACCTTCAGATAGGGGAAATGTCAGTGAGTGTTCCGATTTCAGTTCCAGAGCTATTCGCCCAATGAGTCCTTGATATTTAGTCGTTTTCAGCCAATATTTTGGATTTTTGAAAATTTCACTTTTTTGTGAAAAATCTACTAAATGAGGGAATAATATGTGTGAGGGTACCCCAGGAGAGTTCCAAATGTGTGTGGGTAGAATATATATCGCACGGGGGTAAAATTGAAAAAAGTTGAAAAAATTTTTTTTTTGGACTTAGTCATTTTTCCGGCGTTTATCAGACTTTCAGATAGGGGAAATGTCAGTGAGCGTTCCGATTTCAGTTCCAGAGCGATTCGCCCAATGAGTCCTTGATATTTAGTTGTTTTCAGCCAATTTTCTGGATTTTTGAAAATTTCACTTTTTTGTGAAAATATCCACTAAATGAGGGAATAATATGTGTGAGGGTAACCCAGGAGAGTTCCAAATGTGTGTGGGTTGAATATATATCCAACGGGGTAAAATTAAAAAAAGTTGAAAAAAATTTTTTTTTGGACTAAGTCATTTTTCTGACGTTTATCAGACTTTCAGATAGGGTAAATGTCAGTGAGCATTCCGATTTCAGTTCCAGAGCGATTCGCCCAATGAGTCCTTGATATTTAGTCGTTTTCAGCCAATTTTCTGGATTTTTGAAAATTTCACTTTTTTTGTGAAAATATCCACTAAATGAGGGAATAATATGTGTGAGGGTACCCCAGGAGAGTTCCAAATGTGTGTGGGTAGAATATATATCCCACGGGGGTAAAATTGAAAAAAGTTGAACAAATTTTTTTTTTGGACTTAGTCATTTTTCCGCCGTTTATCAGACTTTCAGATAGGGGAAATGTCAGTGAGTGTTCCGATTTCAGTTCCAGAGCGATTCGCCCAATGAGTCCTTGATATTTAGTCGTTTTCAGCCAATATTTTGGATTTTTGAAAATTTCACTTTTTTGTGAAAATATCCACTAAATGAGGGAATAATATGTGTGAGGGTACCCCAGGAGAGTTCCAAATGTGTGTGGGTTGAATATATATCCGACGGGGTAAAATTAAAAAAAGTTGAAAAAAATTTTTTTTTTGGACTAAGTCATTTTTCTGACGTTTATCAGACTTTCAGATAGGGTAAATGTCAGTGAGCATTGGGATTTCAGTTCCAGAGCGATTCGCCCAATGAGTCCTTGATATTTAGTAGTTTTCAGCCAATTTTCTGGATTTTTGAAAATTTCACTTTTTTTGTGAAAATATCCACTAAATGAGGGAATAATATGTGTGAGGGTACCCCAGGAGAGTTCCAAATGTGTGTGGGTAGAATATATATCCCACGGGGGTAAAATTGAAAAAAGTTGAACAAATTTTTTTTTTGGACTTAGTCATTTTTCCGCCTTTTATCAGACTTTCAGATAGGGGAAATGTCAGTGAGTGTTCCGATTTCAGTTCCAGAGCGATTCGCCCAATGAGTCCTTGATATTTAGTCGTTTTCAGCCAATATTTTGGATTTTTGAAAATTTCACTTTTTTGTGAAAATATCCACTAAATGAGGGAATAATATGTGTGAGGGTACCCCAGGAGAGTTCCAAATGTGTGTGGGTAGAATATGTATCCAACGGGGGTAAAATTGAAAAAAGTTGAAAAAAATTTTTTTGGGGACTTACTCATTTTTCCGACGTTTATCAGACTTTCAGATAGGGGAAATGTCAGTGAGCGCTCCGATTTCAGTTCCAGAGCGATTCGCCAATGAGTCCTTGATATTTAGTCATTTTCAGCCAATTTTCTGGATTCTTGAAAATTTCACTTTTTTGTGAAAATATCCACTAAATGAGGGAATAATATGTGTGAGGGTACCCCAGGAGAGTTCCAAATGTGTGTGGGTAGAATATATATCCCACGGGGGTAAAATTGAAAAAAGTTGAACAAATTTTTTTTTTGGACTTACTCATTTTTCTGGCATTTATCAGACTATCAGATAGGGCAAATGTCAGTGAGTGTTCCGATTTCAGTTCCAGAGCGATTCGCCCAATGAGTCCTTTTCAGCCAATTTTCTGGATTTTTGAAAATTTCTCTTTTTTGTGAAATTATCCACTAAATGAGGGAATAATATGTGTGAGGGTACCCCAGGAGAGTTCCAAATGTGTGTGGGTAGAATATATATCCCACGGGGGTAAATTTGAAAAAAGTTGAAAAAATATTTTTTTTGGACTTAGTCATTTTTACGGCGTTTATCAGACTTTCAGATAGGGGAAATGTCAGTGAGCTTTCCGATTTCAGTTCCAGAGCGATTCGCCCAATGAGTCCTTGATATTTAGTCGTTTTCAGCCAATATTTTAGATTTTTGAAAATTTCACTTTTTTGTGAAAATATCCACTAAATGAGGGAATAATATGTGTGAGGGTACCCCAGGAGAGTTCCAAATGTGTGTGGGTGGAATATATATCCAACGGGGGTCAAATTAAAAAAAGTTAAAAAAATTTTTTTTTTGGACTTACTCATTTTTCCGACGTTTAGCAGACTTTCAGATAGGGTAAATGTCAGTGAGCGTTCCGATTCCAGTTCCAGAGCGATTCGCCCAATGAGTCCTTGATATTTAGTCGTTTTCAGCCAATTTTCTGGATTTTTGAAAATTTCTCTTTTTTGTGAAAATTTCCACTAAATGATGGAATAATATGTGTCAGGGTACCCCAGGAGAGTTCGAAATGTGTGTGGGTAGAATATATATCCCACGGGGGTAAAATTGAAAAAAGTTGAAAAAAATTTCTTCTTAGACTTAGTCATTTTTCCGGCGTTTATCAGACTTTCAGATAGGGGAAATGTCAGTGAGCGTTTCGATTTCAGTTCCAGAGCGATTTGCCCAATGAGTCCTTGATATTTAGTCGTTTTTAGCCAATATTTTGCATTTTTGAAAATTTCACTTTTTTGTGAAAATATCCACTAAATGAGGGAATAATATGTGTGAGCGTACCCCAGGAGAGTTCCAAATGTGTGTGGGTGGAATATATATCCAACGGGGTAAAATTAAAAAAAGTTGAGAAAAATTTTTTTTTGGACTTACTCATTTTTCTGGCATTTATCAGACTATCAGATAGGGCAAATGTCAGTGAGTGTTCCGATTTCAGTTCCAGAGCGATTCGCCCAATGAGTCCTTTTCAGCCAATATTTTGGATTTTTGAAAATTTCACTTTTTTGTGAAAATATCCACTAAATGAGGGAATAATATGTGTAAGGGTACCCCAGGAGAGTTCCAAATGTGTGTGGGTTGAATATATATCCCACGGGGCTAAAATTGAAAAAAGTTGAAACATTTTTTTTCTTGGACTTAGTCATTTTTCCGGCGTTTATCAGTGCTTCAGATAGGGGAAATGTCAGTGAGTGTTCCGATTTCAGTTCCAGAGCGATTCGCCCAATGAGTCCTTGATATTAAGTCGTTTTCGGCCAATTTTCTGGATTTTTGAAAATTTCACTTTTTTTGTGAAAATATCCACTAAATGAGGGAATAATATGTGTGAGGGTACCCCAGGAGAGTTCCAAATGTGAGTAGGTAGAATATATATCCCACAGGGTTAAAATTGAAAAAAGTTGAAAAAATATCTTTTTTGGACTTAGTCATTTTTCCGACGTTTATCAGACTTTCAGATAGGGGACATGTCAGTGAGCGTTTCGATTTCAGTTCCAGAGCGATTCGCCCAATGAGTCCTTGATATTTAGTCGTTTTCAGCCAATATTTTGGATTTTTGAAAATTTCACTTCTTTGTGAAAATATCCACTAAATGAGGGAATAATATGTGTGAGGGTACCCCAGGAGAGTTCCAAATGTGTGTGGGTTGAATATATATCCAATGGGGTAAAATTAAAAAAAGTTGAAAAAAATTTTTTTTTGGACTTAGTCATTTTTCTGACGTTTATCAGACTTTCAGATAGGGTAAATGTCAGTGAGCATTCCGATTTCAGTTCCAGAGCGATTCACCCAATGAGTCCTTGATATTTAGTCGTTTTCTGCCAATTTTCTGGATTTTTGAAAATTTCACTTTTTTTGTGAAAATATCCACTAAATGAGGGAATAATATGTGTGAGGGTACCCCAGGAGAGTTCCAAATGTGTGTGGGTAGAATATGTATCCAACGGGGGTAAAATTGAAAAAAGTTGAAAAAAATTTTTTTTGGGACTTACTCATTTTTCCGACGTTTATCAGACTTTCAGATAGGGGAAATGTCAGTGAGCGTTCCGATTTCAGTTCCAGAGCGATTCGCCCAATGAGTCCTTGATATTTAGTCGTTTTCAGCCAATTTTCTGGATTCTTGAAAATTTCACTTTTTTGTGAAAATATCCACTAAATGAGGGAATAATATGTGTGAGGGTACCCCAGGAGAGTTCCAAATGTGTGTGGGTAGAATATATATCCCACGGGGCTAAAATTGAACAAAGTTGAAAAATTATTTTTCTTGGACTTAGTCATTTTTCCAGCGTTTATCAGTGCTTCAGATAGGGGAAATGTCAGTGAGTGTTCCGATTTCAGTTCCAGAGCGATTCGCCCAATGAGTCCTTGATATTTAGTCGTTTTCGGCCAATTTTCTGGATTTTTGAAAATTTCCCTTTTTTTGTGAAAATATCCACTAAATGAGGGAATAATATGTGTGAGGGTACCCCAGGAGAGTTCCAAATGTGAGTAGGTAGAATATATATCCCACAGGTTTAAAATTGAAAAAAGTTGAAAAAATATCTTTTTTGGACTTAGTCATTTTTCCGACGTTTATCAGACTTTCAGATAGGGGACATGTCAGTGAGCGTTTCGATTTCAGTTCCAGAGCGATTCGCCCAATGAGTCCTTGATATTTAGACGTTTTTAGCCAATTTTCTGGATTTTTGAAATGTTCACTTTTTTGTGAAAATATCCACTAAATGAGGGAATAGTATGTGTGAGGGTACCCCAGGAGAGTTCCAAATGTGTGTGGGTAAAATATATATCCCACGGGGGTAAAATTGAAAAAAATTGAAAAAAATTTATTTTTGGACTTAGTCATTTTTCCTGCGTTTATCAGACTTTCAGATAGGACAAATGTCAGTCAGCGTTCCGATTTCAGTTCCAGAGCGATTTGCCCAATGAGTCCTTGATATTTAGTCGTTTTTAGCCAATATTTTGCATTTTTGAAAATTTCACTTTTTTGTGAAAATATCCACTAAATGAGGGAATAATATGTGTGAGCGTAGCCCAGGAGAGTTCCAAATGTGTGTGGGTGGAATATATATCCAACGGGGGTAAAATTAAAAAAGGTTGAAAAAAATTTTTTTTTGGACTTACTCATTTTTCTGGCATTTATCAGACTATCAGATAGGGCAAATGTCAGTGAGTGTTCCGATTTCAGTTCCAGAGCGATTCGCCCAATGAGTCCTTTTCAGCCAATTTTCTGGATTTTTGAAAATTTCTCTTTTTTGTGAAATTATCCACTAAATGAGGGAATAATATGTGTGAGGGTACCCCAGGAGAGTTCCAAATGTGTGTGGGTAGAATATATATCCCACGGGGGTAAATTTGAAAAAAGTTGAAAAAATATTTTTTATGGATTTAGTCATTTTTCCGGCGTTTATCAGACTTTCAGATAGGGCAAATGTCAGTAAGCGTTCCTATTTCAGTTCCAGAGCGATTCGCCCAATGAGTCCTTGATAATTAGACGTTTTTAGCCAATTTTCTGGATTTTTGAAATGTTCACTTTTTTGTGCAAATATCCACTAAATGAGGGAATGATATGTGTGAGGGTACCCCATGAGCGTTCCAAATGTGTGTGGGTAGAATATATATCCCACAGGATTAAAATTGAAAAAAGTTGAAAAAATATATATTTTTTGTACTTTTTAATTTTTCCAGCGTTTATCAGACTTTCAGATAGGGGAAATGTCAGTGAGCGTTCCGATTTCAGTTCCAGAGCGATTCGCCCAATGAGTCCTTGATATTTAGTCGTTTTCAGCCAATTTTCTGGATTTTGGAAAATTTCACTTTTTTGTGAAAATATCCACTAAATGAGGGAATAATATGTGTGAGGGTACCCCAGGAGAGTTCCAAATGTGTGTGGGTAAAATATATATCCCACGGGGGTAAATTTGAAAAAAGTTGAAAAAATATTTTTTTTGGACTTAGTCATTTTTACGGCGTTTATCAGACTTTCAGATAGGGGAAATGTCAGTGAGCTTTCCGATTTCAGTTCCAGAGCGATTCGCCCAATGAGTCCTTGATATTTAGTCATTTTCAGCCAATATTTTAGATTTTTGAAAATTTCACTTTTTTGTGAAAATATCCACTAAATGAGGGAATAATATGTGTGAGGGTACCCCAGGAGAGTTCCAAATGTGTGTGGGTGGAATATATATCCAACGGGGGTAAAATTAAAAAAAGTTAAAAAAAATTTTTTTTTGGACTTACTCATTTTTCCGACGTTTATCAGACTTTCAGATAGGGTAAATGTCAGTGAGCGTTCCGATTCCAGTTCCAGAGTGATTCGCCCAATGAGTCCTTGATATTTAGTCGTTTTCAGCCAATTTTCTGGATTTTGAAAATTTCTCTTTTTTGTGAAAATTTCCACTAAATGATGGAATAATATGTGTCAGGGTACCCCAGGAGAGTTCCAAATGTGTGTGGGTAGAATATATAAACCACGGGGGTAAAATTGAAAAAAGTTGAAAAAAATTTCTTCTTAGACTTAGGCATTTTTCCGGCGTTTATCAGACCTTCAGATAGGGGAAATGTCAGTGAGTATTCCGATTTCAGTTCCAGAGCGATTCGCCCAATGAGTCCTTGATATTTAGTCGTTTTCAGCCAATATTTTGGATTTTTGAAAATTTCACTTTTTGTGAAAATATCCACTAAATGAGGGAATAATATGTGCGAGGGTACCCCAGGAGAGTTCCAAATGTGTGTGGGTAAAATATATATCCCACGGGGGTAAAATTGAAAAAAATTGAAAAAAATTTATTTTTGGACTTAGTCATTTTTCCTGCGTTTATCAGACTTTCAGATAGGACAAATGTCAGTCAGCGTTCCGATTTCAGTTCCAGAGCGATTTGCCCAATGAGTCCTTGATATTTAGTCGTTTTTAGCCAATATTTTGCATTTTTGAAAATTTCACTTTTTTGTGAAAATATCCACTAAATGAGGGAATAATATGTGTGAGCGTAGCCCAGGAGAGTTCCAAATGTGTGTGGGTGGAATATATATCCAACGGGGGTAAAATTAAAAAAGGTTGAAAAAAATTTTTTTTTGGACTTACTCATTTTTCTGGCATTTATCAGACTATCACATAGGGCAAATGTCAGTGAGTGTTCCGATTTCAGTTCCAGAGCGATTCGCCCAATGAGTCCTTTTCAGCCAATTTTCTGGATTTTTGAAAATTTCTCTTTTTTGTGAAATTATCCACTAAATGAGGGAATAATATGTGTGAGGGTACCCCAGGAGAGTTCCAAATGTGTGTGGGTAGAATATATATCCCACGGGGGTAAATTTGAAAAAAGTTGAAAAAATATTTTTTATGGATTTAGTCATTTTTCCGGCGTTTATCAGACTTTCAGATAGGGCAAATGTCAGTAAGCGTTCCTATTTCAGTTCCAGAGCGATTCGCCCAATGAATCCTTGATATTTAGACGTTTTTAGCCAATTTTCTGGATTTTTGAAATGTTCACTTTTTTGTGCAAATATCCACTAAATGAGGGAATGATATGTGTGAGGGTACCCCATGAGCGTTCCAAATGTGTGTGGGTAGAATATATATCCCACAGGATTAAAATTGAAAAAAGTTGAAAAAATATATATTTTTTGTACTTTTTAATTTTTCCAGCGTTTATCAGACTTTCAGATAGGGGAAATGTCAGTGAGCGTTCCGATTTCAGTTCCAGAGCGATTCGCCCAATGAGTCCTTGATATTTAGTCGTATTCAGCCAATTTTCTGGATTTTGGAAAATTTCACTTTTTTGTGAAAATATCCACTAAATGAGGGAATAATATGTGTGAGGGTACCCCAGGAGAGTTCCAAATGTGTGTGGGTAAAATATATATCCCACGGGGGTAAATTTGAAAAAAGTTGAAAAAATATTTTTTTTGGACTTAGTCATTTTTACGGCGTTTATCAGACTTTCAGATAGGGGAAATGTCAGTGAGCTTTCCGATTTCAGTTCCAGAGCGATTCGCCCAATGAGTCCTTGATATTTAGTCATTTTCAGCCAATATTTTAGATTTTTGAAAATTTCACTTTTTTGTGAAAATATCCACTAAATGAGGGAATAATATGTGTGAGGGTACCCCAGGAGAGTTCCAAATGTGTGTGGGTGGAATATATATCCAACGGGGGAAAAATTAAAAAAAGTTAAAAAAAATTTTTTTTTGGACTTACTCATTTTTCCGACGTTTATCAGACTTTCAGATAGGGTAAATGTCAGTGAGCGTTCCGATTCCAGTTCCAGAGTGATTCGCCCAATGAGTCCTTGATATTTAGTCGTTTTCAGCCAATTTTCTGGATTTTGAAAATTTCTCTTTTTTGTGAAAATTTCCACTAAATGATGGAATAATATGTGTGAGTGTACCCCAGGAGAGTTCCAAATGTGTGAGGGTTGAATATATATCCAACGGGGGTAAAATTAAAAAAAGTTTAAACAAATTTTTTTTTGGACTTAGTCATTTTTCCGGCGTTTATCAGACTTTCAGATAGGGGAAATGTCAGTGAGTGTTCCGATTTCAGTTCCAGAGCGATTCGCCCAATGAGTCCTTGATATTTAGTCGTTTTCGGCCAATTTTCTGGAATTTTGAAAATTCCTTTTTTTGTGTGAAAATATCCACTAAATGAGGGAATAATATGTGTGAGGGCACCCCAGGAGAGTTCCAAATGTGAGTAGGTAGAATATATATCCCACAGGGTTAAAAATGAAAAAAGTTGAAAAAAATTTTTTTTTTTGGACTTAGTCATTTTTCCAGCGTTTATCACACTTTCAGATAGGGGAAATGTCAGTGAGCGTTCCGATTTCAGTTCCAGAGCGATTCACCCAATGAGTCCTTGATATTTAGTCGTTTTCAGCCAATTTCCTGGATTTTTGAAAATTTCACTTTTTTGTGAAAATATCCACTAAATGAGGGAATAATATGTGTCAGGGTACCCCAGGAGAGTTCCAAATGTGTGTGGGTAGAATATATATGCCACGGGGGTAAAATTGAAAAAAGTTGAACAAATTTTTTTTTTTGGACTTAGTCATTTTTGCGGCGTTTATCAGACTTTCAGATAGGGGAAATGTCAGTGAGCGTTCCGATTTCTGTTCCAGAGCGATTCGCCAATGAGTCCTTGATATTTAGTCGTTTTCAGCCAATATTTTGGATTTTTGAAAATTTCACTTTTTTGTGAAAATATCCACTAAATGAGGGAATAATATGTGTGAGGGTACCCCAGGAGAGTTCCAAATGTGTGTGGGTTGAATATATATCCAACGGGGGTAAAATTAAAAAAAGTTGAAAAAAAATTTTTTTTGGACTTAGTCATTTTTCTGACGTTTATCAGACTTTCAGATAGGGGAAATGTCAGTGAGCGTTCCGATTTCAGTTCCAGAGCGATTCGCCCAATGAGTCCTTGATATTTAGTCGTTTTCAACCAATTTTCTGGATTTTTGAAAATTTCGCTTTTTTTGTGAAAATATCCACTAAATGAGGGAATAATATGTGTGAGGGTACCCCAGGAGAGTTCCAAATGTGAGTAGGTAGAATATATATCCCACGGGGTTAAAATTGAAAAAAGTTTAAAAAAAATTTTTTTTTTGGACTTAGTCATTTTTCCGGCGTTTATCAGACTTTCAGATAGGGGAAATGTCAGTGAGTGTTCCGATTTCAGTTCCAGAGCGATTCGCCCAATGAGTCCTTGATATTTAGTCGTTTTCAGCTAATATTTTGGATTTTTGAAAATTTCACTTTTTTGTGAAAATATCCACTAAATGAGGGAATAATATGTGTGAGGGTACCCCAGGAGAGTTCCAAATGTGTGTGGGTTGAATATATATCCAACGGGGGTAAAATTAAAAAAAGTTTAAACAAATTTTTTTTTGGAATTAGTCATTTTTCTGCCGTTTATCAGACTTTCAGATAGGGGAAATGTCAGTGAGCGTTCTGATTTCAGTTCCAGAGCGATTCTCCCAATGAGTCCTTGATATTTAGTCGTTTTCAGCCAATTTTCTGGATTTTTGAAAATTTCACTTTTTTGTGAAAATATCCACTAAATGAGGGAATAATATGTGCGAGGGTAACCCAGGAGAGTTCCAAATGTGTGTGGGTAGAATATATATCCCACGGGGGTAAAATTGAAAAAAGTTGAAAAAATTTTTTTTTTGGACTTAGTCATTTTTCCGGCGTTTATCAGACTTTCAGAGAGGGGAAATGTCAGTGAGTGTTCCGATTTCAGTTCCAGAGCGATTCGCCCAATGAGTCCTTGATATTTAGTCGTTTTCAGCCAATTTTTTGGATTTTTGAAAATTTCACTTTTTTGTGAAAATATCCACTAAATGAGGGAATAATATGTGCTAGGGTAACCCAGGAGAGTTCCAAATGTGTGTGGGTAGAATATATATCCCACGGGGGTAAAATTGAAAAAAGTTGAAAAAAATTTTTTTTTGGACTTAGTCATTTTTCTGATGTTTATCAGACTTTCAGATAGGGGAAATGTCAGTGAGCGTTCCGATTTCAGTTCCAGAGCGATTTGCCCAATGAGTCCTTGATATTTAGTCGTTTTCAGCCAATTTTCTGGATTTTTGAAAATTTCACTTTTTTTGTGAAAATATCCACTAAATGAGCGAATAATATGTGTGAGGGTACCCCAGGAGAGTTCCAAATGTGTGTGGGTTGAATATATATCCAACGGGGGTAAAATTAAAAAAAGTTTAAACAAATTTTTTTTTGGACTTAGTCATTTTTCCGCCGTTTATCAGACTTTCAGATAGGGGAAATGTCAGTGAGCGTTCCGATTTCAGTTCCAGAGCGATTCGCCCAATGAGTCCTTGATATTTAGTCGTTTTCAGCCAATTTTCTGGATTCTTGAAAATTTCACTTTTTTGTGAAAATATCCACTAAATGAGGGAATAATATGTGTGAGGGTACCCCAGGAGAGTTCCAAATGTGAGTGGGTAGAATATATATCCCACGGGGCTAAAATTGAAAAAAGTTGAAAATTTTTTTTTCTTGGACTTACTCATTTTTCCGGCGTTTATCAAACTTTCAGATAGGGGAAATGTCAGTGAGCGTTCCGATTTCAGTTCCAGAGCGATTTGCCCAATGAGTCCTTGATATTTAGTCGTTTTCAGCCAATTTTCTGGATTTTTGAAAATTTCACTTTTTTTGTGAAAATATCCACTAAATGAGGGAATAATATGTGTGAGGGTACCCCAGGAGAGTTCCAAATGTGTGTGGGTTGAATATATATCCAACGGGGGTAAAATTAAAAAAAGTTTAAACAAATTTTTTTTTGGACTTAGTCATTTTTCCGCCGTTTATCAGACTTTCAGATAGGGGAAATGTCAGTGAGCGTTCCGATTTCAGTTCCAGAGCGATTCGCCCAATGAGTCCTTGATATTTAGTCGTTTTCAGCCAATTTTCTGGATTCTTGAAAATTTCACTTTTTTGTGAAAATATCCACTAAATGAGGGAATAATATGTGTGAGGGTACCCCAGGAGAGTTCCAAATGTGAGTGGGTAGAATATATATCCCACGGGGCTAAAATTGAAAAAAGTTGAAAATTTTTTTTTCTTGGACTTACTCATTTTTCCGGCGTTTATCAAACTTTCAGATAGGGGAAATGTCAGTGAGCGTTCCGATTTCAGTTCCAGAGCGATTCGCCCAATGAGTCCTTGATATTTAGTCGTTTTCAGCCAATATTTTGGATTTTTGAAAATTTCACTTTTTTGTGAAAATATCCACTAAATGAGGGAATAATATGTGTGAGGGTACCCCAGGAGAGTTCCAAATGTGTGTGGGTTGAATATATATCCCACGGGGGTAAAATTGAAAAAAGTTGAACAAATTTTTTTTTTTGGACTTAGTCATTTTTCCGCCGTTTATCAGACTTTCAGATAGGGGAAATGTCAGTGAGTGTTCCGATTTCAGTTCCAGAGCGATTCGCCCAATGAGTCCTTGATATTTAGTCGTTTTCAGCCAATATTTTGGATTTTTGAAAATTTCACTTTTTTGTGTAAATATCCACTAAATGAGGGAATAATATGTGTGAGGGTACCACAGGAGAGTTCCAAATGTGTGTGGTTTGAATATATATCCAACGGGGGTAAAATTAAAAAAAGTTTAAACAAATTTTTTTTTGGACTTAGTCATTTTTCCGCCGTTTATCAGACTTTCAGATAGGGGAAATGTCAGTGAGCGTTCCGATTTCAGTTCCAGAGCGATTCGCCCAATGAGTCCTTGATATTTAGTCGTTTTCAGCCAATTTTCTGGATTCTTGAAAATTTCACTTTTTTGTGAAAATATCCACTAAATGAGGGAATAATATGTGTGAGGGTACCCCAGGAGAGTTCCAAATGTGAGTGGGTAGAATATATATCCCACGGGGCTAAAATTGAAAAAAGTTGAAAATTTTTTTTTCTTGGACTTACTCATTTTTCCGGCGTTTATCAAACTTTCAGATAGGGGAAATGTCAGTGAGCGTTCCGATTTCTGTTCCAGAGCGATTCGCCAATGAGTCCTTGATATTTAGTCGTTTTCAGCCAATATTTTGGATTTTTGAAAATTTCACTTTTTTGTGTAAATATCCACTAAATGAGGGAATAATATGTGTGAGGGTACCCCAGGAGAGTTCCAAATGTGTGTGGGTTGAATATATATCCAACGGGGGTAAAATTAAAAAAAGTTTAAACAAATTTTTTTTTGGACTTAGTCATTTTTCCGCCGTTTATCAGACTTTCAGATAGGGGAAATGTCAGTGAGCGTTCCGATTTCAGTTCCAGAGCGATTCGCCCAATGAGTCCTTGATATTTAGTCGTTTTCAGCCAATTTTCTGGATTCTTGAAAATTTCACTTTTTTGTGAAAATATCCACTAAATGAGGGAATAATATGTGTGAGGGTACCCCAGGAGAGTTCCAAATGTGAGTGGGTAGAATATATATCCCACGGGGCTAAAATTGAAAAAAGTTGAAAATTTTTTTTTCTTGGACTTACTCATTTTTCCGGCGTTTATCAAACTTTCAGATAGGGGAAATGTCAGTGAGCGTTCCGATTTCTGTTCCAGAGCGATTCGCCAATGAGTCCTTGATATTTAGTCGTTTTCAGCCAATATTTTGGATTTTTGAAAATTTCACTTTTTTGTGAAAATATCCACTAAATGAGGGAATAATATGTGTGAGGGTACCCCAGGAGAGTTCCAAATGTGTGTGGGTTGAATATATATCCAACGGGGGTAAAATTAAAAAAAGTTTAAACAAATTTTTTTTTGGACTTAGTCATTTTTCTGACGTTTATCAGACTTTCAGATAGGGGAAATGTCAGTGAGCGTTCCAATTTCAGTTCCAGAGCGATTCGCCCAATGAGTCCTTGATATTTAGTCGTTTTCAGCCAATTTTCTGGATTCTTGAAAATTTCACTTTTTTGTGAAAATATCCACTAAATGAGGGAATAATATGTGTGAGGGTACCCCAGGAGAGTTCCAAATGTGTGTGGGTTGAATATATATCCAACGGGGGTAAAATTAAAAAAAGTTTAAACAAATTTTTTTTTGGACTTAGTCATTTTTCTGACGTTTATCAGACTTTCAGATAGGGGAAATGTCAGTGAGTGTTCCGATTTCAGTTCCAGAGCGATTCGCCCAATGAGTCCTTGATATTTAGTCGTTTTCAGCCAATTTTCTGGATTCTTGAAAATTTCACTTTTTTGTGAAAATATCCACTAAATGAGGGAATAATATGTGTGAGGGTACCCCAGGAGTGTTCCAAATGTGTGTGGGTAGAATATATATCCCACGGGGCTAAAATTGAAAAAAGTTGAAAAATGTTTTTTCTTGGACTTACTCATTTTTCCGACGTTTATCAGACTTTCAGATAGGGGAAATGTCAGTGAGCGTTCCGATTTCAGTTCCAGAGCGATTCGCCCAATGAGTCCTTGATATTTAGTCGTTTTCAGCCAATTATCTGGATTTTTTTAAAAATTTCACTTTTTTGCGAAAATATCCACTAAATTAGGGAACAATATGTGTGAGGGTACCCCAGGAGAGTTCCAAATGTGTGTGGGTAGAATATATATCCCACGGGGGTAAAATTGAAAAAAGTTGAACAAATTTTTTTTTTTGGACTTAGTCATTTTTCCGCCGTTTATCAGACTTTCAGATAGGGGAAATGTCAGTGAGCGTTCCGATTTCAGTTCCAGAGCGATTCGCCCAATGAGTCCTTGATATTTAGTCGTTTTCAACCAATTTTCTGGATTTTTGAAAATTTCGCTTTTTTTGTGAAAATATCCACTAAATGAGGGAATAATATGTGTGAGGGTACCCCAGGAGAGTTCCAAATGTGAGTAGGTAGAATATATATCCCACGGGGTTAAAATTGAAAAAAGTTTAAAAAAAATTTTTTTTTTGGAATTAGTCATTTTTCCGGCGTTTATCAGACTTTCAGATAGGGGAAATGTCAGTGAGTGTTCCGATTTCAGTTCCAGAGCGATTCGCCCAATGAGTCCTTGATATTTAGTCGTTTTCAGCCAATATTTTGGATTTTTGAAAATTTCACTTTTTTGTGAAAATATCCACTAAATGAGGGAATAATATGTGTGAGGGTACCCCAGGAGAGTTCCAAATGTGTGTAGGTTGAATATATATCCAACGGGGGTAAAATTAAAAAAAGTTTAAACAAATTTTTTTTTGGAATTAGTCATTTTTCTGCCGTTTATCAGACTTTCAGATAGGGGAAATGTCAGTGAGCGTTCTGATTTCAGTTCCAGAGCGATTCTCCCAATGAGTCCTTGATATTTAGTCGTTTTCAGCCAATTTTCTGGATTTTTGAAAATTTCACTTTTTTTGTGAAAATATCCACTAAATGAGGGAATAATATGTGTGAGGGTACCCCAGGAGAGTTCCAAATGTGTGTGGGTTGAATATATATCCAACGGGGGTAAAATTAAAAAAAGTTTAAACAAATTTTTTTTTGGACTTAGTCATTTTTCCGCCGTTTATCAGACTTTCAGATAGGGGAAATGTCAGTGAGCGTTCCGATTTCAGTTCCAGAGCGATTCGCCCAATGAGTCCTTGATATTTAGTCGTTTTCAGCCAATTTTCTGGATTCTTGAAAATTTCACTTTTTTGTGAAAATATCCACTAAATGAATGAATAATATGTGTGAGGGTACCCCAGGAGAGTTCCAAATGTGAGTGGGTAGAATATATATCCCACGGGGCTAAAATTGAAAAAAGTTGAAAATTTTTTTTTCTTGGACTTACTCATTTTTCCGGCGTTTATCAAACTTTCAGATAGGGGAAATGTCAGTGAGCGTTCCGATTTCTGTTCCAGAGCGATTCGCCAATGAGTCCTTGATATTTAGTCGTTTTCAGCCAATATTTTGGATTTTTGAAAATTTCACTTTTTTGTGAAAATATCCACTAAATGAGGGAATAATATGTGTGAGGGTACCCCAGGAGAGTTCCAAATGTGTGTGGGTTGAATATATATCCAACGGGGGTAAAATTAAAAAAAGTTGAAAAAAAATTTTTTTTGGACTTAGTCATTTTTCTGACGTTTATCAGACTTTCAGATAGGGGAAATGTCAGTGAGCGTTCCGATTTCAGTTCCAGAGCGATTCGCCCAATGAGTCCTTGATATTTAGTCGTTTTCAGCCAATATTTTGGATTTTTGAAAATTTCACTTTTTTGTGAAAATATCCACTAAATGAGGGAATAATATGTGTGAGGGTACCCCAGGAGAGTTCCAAATGTGTGTGGGTTGAATATATATCCCACGGGGGTAAAATTGAAAAAAGTTGAACAAATTTTTTTTTTTGGACTTAGTCATTTTTCCGCCGTTTATCAGACTTTCAGATAGGGGAAATGTCAGTGAGTGTTCCGATTTCAGTTCCAGAGCGATTCGCCCAATGAGTCCTTGATATTTAGTCGTTTTCAGCCAATATTTTGGATTTTTGAAAATTTCACTTTTTTGTGTAAATATCCACTAAATGAGGGAATAATATGTGTGAGGGTACCCCAGGAGAGTTCCAAATGTGTGTGGGTTGAATATATATCCAACGGGGGTAAAATTAAAAAAAGTTTAAACAAATTTTTTTTTGGACTTAGTCATTTTTCCGCCGTTTATCAGACTTTCAGATAGGGGAAATGTCAGTGAGCGTTCCGATTTCAGTTCCAGAGCGATTCGCCCAATGAGTCCTTGATATTTAGTCGTTTTCAGCCAATTTTCTGGATTCTTGAAAATTTCACTTTTTTGTGAAAATATCCACTAAATGAGGGAATAATATGTGTGAGGGTACCCCAGGAGAGTTCCAAATGTGAGTGGGTAGAATATATATCCCACGGGGCTAAAATTGAAAAAAGTTGAAAATTTTTTTTTCTTGGACTTACTCATTTTTCCGGCGTTTATCAAACTTTCAGATAGGGGAAATGTCAGTGAGCGTTCCGATTTCTGTTCCAGAGCGATTCGCCAATGAGTCCTTGATATTTAGTCGTTTTCAGCCAATATTTTGGATTTTTGAAAATTTCACTTTTTTGTGTAAATATCCACTAAATGAGGGAATAATATGTGTGAGGGTACCCCAGGAGAGTTCCAAATGTGTGTGGGTTGAATATATATCCCACGGGGGTAAAATTGAAAAAAGTTGAACAAATTATTTTTTTTGGACTTAGTCATTTTTCCGCCGTTTATCAGACTTTCAGATAGGGGAAATGTCAGTGAGTGTTCCGATTTCAGTTCCAGAGCGATTCGCCCAATGAGTCCTTGATATTTAGTCGTTTTCAGCCAATATTTTGGATTTTTGAAAATTTCACTTTTTTGTGTAAATATCCACTAAATGAGGGAATAATATGTGTGAGGGTACCCCAGGAGAGTTCCAAATGTGTGTGGGTTGAATATATATCCAACGGGGGTAAAATTAAAAAAAGTTTAAACAAATTTTTTTTTGGACTTAGTCATTTTTCCGCCGTTTATCAGACTTTCAGATAGGGGAAATGTCAGTGAGCGTTCCGATTTCAGTTCCAGAGCGATTCGCCCAATGAGTCCTTGATATTTAGTCGTTTTCAGCCAATTTTCTGGATTCTTGAAAATTTCACTTTTTTGTGAAAATATCCACTAAATGAGGGAATAATATGTGTGAGGGTACCCCAGGAGAGTTCCAAATGTGAGTGGGTAGAATATATATCCCACGGGGCTAAAATTGAAAAAAGTTGAAAATTTTTTTTTCTTGGACTTACTCATTTTTCCGGCGTTTATCAAACTTTCAGATAGGGGAAATGTCAGTGAGCGTTCCGATTTCTGTTCCACAGCGATTCGCCAATGAGTCCTTGATATTTAGTCGTTTTCAGCCAATATTTTGGATTTTTGAAAATTTCACTTTTTTGTGTAAATATCCACTAAATGAGGGAATAATATGTGTGAGGGTACCCCAGGAGAGTTCCAAATGTGTGTGGGTTGAATATATATCCCACGGGGGTAAAATTGAAAAAAGTTGAACAAATTATTTTTTTTGGACTTAGTCATTTTTCCGCCGTTTATCAGACTTTCAGATAGGGGAAATGTCAGTGAGTGTTCCGATTTCAGTTCCAGAGCGATTCGCCCAATGAGTCCTTGATATTTAGTCGTTTTCAGCCAATATTTTGGATTTTTGAAAATTTCACTTTTTTGTGTAAATATCCACTAAATGAGGGAATAATATGTGTGAGGGTACCCCAGGAGAGTTCCAAATGTGTGTGGGTTGAATATATATCCAACGGGGGTAAAATTAAAAAAAGTTTAAACAAATTTTTTTTTGGACTTAGTCATTTTTCCGCCGTTTATCAGACTTTCAGATAGGGGAAATGTCAGTGAGCGTTCCGATTTCAGTTCCAGAGCGATTCGCCCAATGAGTCCTTGATATTTAGTCGTTTTCAGCCAATTTTCTGGATTCTTGAAAATTTCACTTTTTTGTGAAAATATCCACTAAATGAGGGAATAATATGTGTGAGGGTACCCCAGGAGAGTTCCAAATGTGAGTGGGTAGAATATATATCCCACGGGGCTAAAATTGAAAAAAGTTGAAAATTTTTTTTTCTTGGACTTACTCATTTTTCCGGCGTTTATCAAACTTTCAGATAGGGGAAATGTCAGTGAGCGTTCCGATTTCTGTTCCAGAGCGATTCGCCAATGAGTCCTTGATATTTAGTCGTTTTCAGCCAATATTTTGGATTTTTGAAAATTTCACTTTTTTGTGTAAATATCCACTAAATGAGGGAATAATATGTGTGAGGGTACCCCAGGAGAGTTCCAAATGTGTGTGGGTTGAATATATATCCCACGGGGGTAAAATTGAAAAAAGTTGAACAAATTATTTTTTTTGGACTTAGTCATTTTTCCGCCGTTTATCAGACTTTCAGATAGGGGAAATGTCAGTGAGTGTTCCGATTTCAGTTCCAGAGCGATTCGCCCAATGAGTCCTTGATATTTAGTCGTTTTCAGCCAATATTTTGGATTTTTGAAAATTTCACTTTTTTGTGTAAATATCCACTAAATGAGGGAATAATATGTGTGAGGGTACCCCAGGAGAGTTCCAAATGTGTGTGGGTTGAATATATATCCAACGGGGGTAAAATTAAAAAAAGTTTAAACAAATTTTTTTTTGGACTTAGTCATTTTTCCGCCGTTTATCAGACTTTCAGATAGGGGAAATGTCAGTGAGCGTTCCGATTTCAGTTCCAGAGCGATTCGCCCAATGAGTCCTTGATATTTAGTCGTTTTCAGCCAATTTTCTGGATTCTTGAAAATTTCACTTTTTTGTGAAAATATCCACTAAATGAGGGAATAATATGTGTGAGGGTACCCCAGGAGAGTTCCAAATGTGAGTGGGTAGAATATATATCCCACGGGGCTAAAATTGAAAAAAGTTGAAAATTTTTTTTTCTTGGACTTACTCATTTTTCCGGCGTTTATCAAACTTTCAGATAGGGGAAATGTCAGTGAGCGTTCCGATTTCTGTTCCAGAGCGATTCGCCAATGAGTCCTTGATATTTAGTCGTTTTCAGCCAATATTTTGGATTTTTGAAAATTTCACTTTTTTGTGAAAATATCCACTAAATGAGGGAATAATATGTGTGAGGGTACCCCAGGAGAGTTCCAAATGTGTGTGGGTTGAATATATATCCAACGGGGGTAAAATTAAAAAAAGTTTAAACAAATTTTTTTTTGGACTTAGTCATTTTTCTGACGTTTATCAGACTTTCAGATAGGGGAAATGTCAGTGAGCGTTCCAATTTCAGTTCCAGAGCGATTCGCCCAATGAGTCCTTGATATTTAGTCATTTTCAGCCAATTTTCTGGATTCTTGAAAATTTCACTTTTTTGTGAAAATATCCACTAAATGAGGGAATAATATGTGTGAGGGTACCCCAGGAGAGTTCCAAATGTGTGTGGGTTGAATATATATCCAACGGGGGTAAAATTAAAAAAAGTTTAAACAAATTTTTTTTTGGACTTAGTCATTTTTCTGACGTTTATCAGACTTTCAGATAGGGGAAATGTCAGTGAGCGTTCCGATTTCAGTTCCAGAGCGATTCGCCCAATGAGTCCTTGATATTTAGTCGTTTTCAGCCAATTTTCTGGATTCTTGAAAATTTCACTTTTTTGTGAAAATATCCACTAAATGATGGAATAATATGTGTGAGGGTACCCCAGGAGTGTTCCAAATGTGTGTGGGTAGAATATATATCCCACGGGGCTAAAATTGAAAAAAGTTGAAAAATGTTTTTTCTTGGACTTACTCATTTTTCCGACGTTTATCAGACTTTCAGATAGGGGAAATGTCAGTGAGCGTTCCAATTTCAGTTCCAGAGCGATTCGCCCAATGAGTCCTTGATATTTATTCGTTTTCAGCCAATTTTCTGGATTCTTGAAAATTTCACTTTTTTGTGAAAATATCCACTAAATGAGGGAATAATATGTGTGAGGGTACCCCAGGAGAGTTCCAAATGTGTGTGGGTTGAATATATATCCAACGGGGGTAAAATTAAAAAAAGTTTAAACAAATTTTTTTTTGGACTTAGTCATTTTTCCGCCGTTTATCAGACTTTCAGATAGGGGAAATGTCAGTGAGCGTTCCGATTTCAGTTCCAGAGCGATTCGCCCAATGAGTCCTTGATATTTAGTCGTTTTCAGCCAATTTTCTGGATTCTTGAAAATTTCACTTTTTTGTGAAAATATCCACTAAATGAGGGAATAATATGTGTGAGGGTACCCCAGGAGAGTTCCAAATGTGAGTGGGTAGAATATATATCCCACGGGGCTAAAATTGAAAAAAGTTGAAAATTTTTTTTTCTTGGACTTACTCATTTTTCCGGCGTTTATCAAACTTTCAGATAGGGGAAATGTCAGTGAGCGTTCCGATTTCTGTTCCAGAGCGATTCGCCAATGAGTCCTTGATATTTAGTCGTTTTCAGCCAATATTTTGGATTTTTGAAAATTTCACTTTTTTGTGAAAATATCCCCTAAATGAGGGAATAATATGTGTGAGGGTACCCCAGGAGAGTTCCAAATGTGTGTGGGTTGAATATATATCCAACGGGGGTAAAATTAAAAAAAGTTTAAACAAATTTTTTTTTGGACTTAGTCATTTTTCTGACGTTTATCAGACTTTCAGATAGGGGAAATGTCAGTGAGCGTTCCAATTTCAGTTCCAGAGCGATTCGCCCAATGAGTCCTTGATATTTAGTCGTTTTCAGCCAATTTTCTGGATTCTTGAAAATTTCACTTTTTTGTGAAAATATCCACTAAATGAGGGAATAATATGTTTGAGGGTACCCCAGGAGAGTTCCAAATGTGTGTGGGTTGAATATATATCCAACGGGGGTAAAATTAAAAAAAGTTTAAACAAATTTTTTTTTGGACTTAGTCATTTTTCTGACGTTTATCAGACTTTCAGATAGGGGAAATGTCAGTGAGCGTTCCGATTTCAGTTCCAGAGCGATTCGCCCAATGAGTCCTTGATATTTAGTCATTTTCAGCCAATTTTCTGGATTCTTGAAAATTTCACTTTTTTGTGAAAATATCCACTAAATGAGGGAATAATATGTGCGAGGGTAACCCAGGAGAGTTCCAAATGTGTGTGGGTAGAATATATATCCCACGGGGGTAAAATTGAAAAAAGTTGAACAAATTTTTTTTTTTGGACTTAGTCATTTTTCCGCCGTTTATCAGACTTTCAGATAGGGGAAATGTCAGTGAGCGTTCCGATTTCAGTTCCAGAGCGATTCGCCCAATGAGTCCTTGATATTTAGTCGTTTTCAACCAATTTTCTGGATTTTTGAAAATTTCGCTTTTTTTGTGAAAATATCCACTAAATGAGGGAATAATATGTGTGAGGGTACCCCAGGAGAGTTCCAAATGTGAGTAGGTAGAATATATATCCCACGGGGTTAAAATTGAAAAAAGTTTAAAAAAAATTTTTTTTTTGGAATTAGTCATTTTTCCGGCGTTTATCAGACTTTCAGATAGGGGAAATGTCAGTGAGTGTTCCGATTTCAGTTCCAGAGCGATTCGCCCAATGAGTCCTTGATATTTAGTCGTTTTCAGCCAATATTTTGGATTTTTGAAAATTTCACTTTTTTGTGAAAATATCCACTAAATGAGGGAATAATATGTGTGAGGGTACCCCAGGAGAGTTCCAAATGTGTGTAGGTTGAATATATATCCAACGGGGGTAAAATTAAAAAAAGTTTAAACAAATTTTTTTTTGGAATTAGTCATTTTTCTGCCGTTTATCAGACTTTCAGATAGGGGAAATGTCAGTGAGCGTTCTGATTTCAGTTCCAGAGCGATTCTCCCAATGAGTCCTTGATATTTAGTCGTTTTCAGCCAATTTTCTGGATTTTTGAAAATTTCACTTTTTTTGTGAAAATATCCACTAAATGAGGGAATAATATGTGTGAGGGTACCCCAGGAGAGTTCCAAATGTGTGTGGGTTGAATATATATCCAACGGGGGTAAAATTAAAAAAAGTTTAAACAAATTTTTTTTTGGACTTAGTCATTTTTCCGCCGTTTATCAGACTTTCAGATAGGGGAAATGTCAGTGAGCGTTCCGATTTCAGTTCCAGAGCGATTCGCCCAATGAGTCCTTGATATTTAGTCGTTTTCAGCCAATTTTCTGGATTCTTGAAAATTTCACTTTTTTGTGAAAATATCCACTAAATGAGGGAATAATATGTGTGAGGGTACCCCAGGAGAGTTCCAAATGTGAGTGGGTAGAATATATATCCCACGGGGCTAAAATTGAAAAAAGTTGAAAATTTTTTTTTCTTGGACTTACTCATTTTTCCGGCGTTTATCAAACTTTCAGATAGGGGAAATGTCAGTGAGCGTTCCGATTTCTGTTCCAGAGCGATTCGCCAATGAGTCCTTGATATTTAGTCGTTTTCAGCCAATATTTTGGATTTTTGAAAATTTCACTTTTTTGTGAAAATATCCACTAAATGAGGGAATAATATGTGTGAGGGTACCCCAGGAGAGTTCCAAATGTGTGTGGGTTGAATATATATCCAACGGGGGTAAAATTAAAAAAAGTTGAAAAAAAATTTTTTTTGGACTTAGTCATTTTTCTGACGTTTATCAGACTTTCAGATAGGGGAAATGTCAGTGAGCGTTCCGATTTCAGTTCCAGAGCGATTCGCCCAATGAGTCCTTGATATTTAGTCGTTTTCAGCCAATATTTTGGATTTTTGAAAATTTCACTTTTTTGTGAAAATATCCACTAAATGAGGGAATAATATGTGTGAGGGTACCCCAGGAGAGTTCCAAATGTGTGTGGGTTGAATATATATCCCACGGGGGTAAAATTGAAAAAAGTTGAACAAATTTTTTTTTTTGGACTTAGTCATTTTTCCGCCGTTTATCAGACTTTCAGATAGGGGAAATGTCAGTGAGTGTTCCGATTTCAGTTCCAGAGCGATTCGCCCAATGAGTCCTTGATATTTAGTCGTTTTCAGCCAATATTTTGGATTTTTGAAAATTTCACTTTTTTGTGTAAATATCCACTAAATGAGGGAATAATATGTGTGAGGGTACCCCAGGAGAGTTCCAAATGTGTGTGGGTTGAATATATATCCAACGGGGGTAAAATTAAAAAAAGTTTAAACAAATTTTTTTTTGGACTTAGTCATTTTTCCGCCGTTTATCAGACTTTCAGATAGGGGAAATGTCAGTGAGCGTTCCGATTTCAGTTCCAGAGCGATTCGCCCAATGAGTCCTTGATATTTAGTCGTTTTCAGCCAATTTTCTGGATTCTTGAAAATTTCACTTTTTTGTGAAAATATCCACTAAATGAGGGAATAATATGTGTGAGGGTACCCCAGGAGAGTTCCAAATGTGAGTGGGTAGAATATATATCCCACGGGGCTAAAATTGAAAAAAGTTGAAAATTTTTTTTTCTTGGACTTACTCATTTTTCCGGCGTTTATCAAACTTTCAGATAGGGGAAATGTCAGTGAGCGTTCCGATTTCTGTTCCAGAGCGATTCGCCAATGAGTCCTTGATATTTAGTCGTTTTCAGCCAATATTTTGGATTTTTGAAAATTTCACTTTTTTGTGTAAATATCCACTAAATGAGGGAATAATATGTGTGAGGGTACCCCAGGAGAGTTCCAAATGTGTGTGGGTTGAATATATATCCCACGGGGGTAAAATTGAAAAAAGTTGAACAAATTATTTTTTTTGGACTTAGTCATTTTTCCGCCGTTTATCAGACTTTCAGATAGGGGAAATGTCAGTGAGTGTTCCGATTTCAGTTCCAGAGCGATTCGCCCAATGAGTCCTTGATATTTAGTCGTTTTCAGCCAATATTTTGGATTTTTGAAAATTTCACTTTTTTGTGTAAATATCCACTAAATGAGGGAATAATATGTGTGAGGGTACCCCAGGAGAGTTCCAAATGTGTGTGGGTTGAATATATATCCAACGGGGGTAAAATTAAAAAAAGTTTAAACAAATTTTTTTTTGGACTTAGTCATTTTTCCGCCGTTTATCAGACTTTCAGATAGGGGAAATGTCAGTGAGCGTTCCGATTTCAGTTCCAGAGCGATTCGCCCAATGAGTCCTTGATATTTAGTCGTTTTCAGCCAATTTTCTGGATTCTTGAAAATTTCACTTTTTTGTGAAAATATCCACTAAATGAGGGAATAATATGTGTGAGGGTACCCCAGGAGAGTTCCAAATGTGAGTGGGTAGAATATATATCCCACGGGGCTAAAATTGAAAAAAGTTGAAAATTTTTTTTTCTTGGACTTACTCATTTTTCCGGCGTTTATCAAACTTTCAGATAGGGGAAATGTCAGTGAGCGTTCCGATTTCTGTTCCAGAGCGATTCGCCAATGAGTCCTTGATATTTAGTCGTTTTCAGCCAATATTTTGGATTTTTGAAAATTTCACTTTTTTGTGTAAATATCCACTAAATGAGGGAATAATATGTGTGAGGGTACCCCAGGAGAGTTCCAAATGTGTGTGGGTTGAATATATATCCCACGGGGGTAAAATTGAAAAAAGTTGAACAAATTATTTTTTTTGGACTTAGTCATTTTTCCGCCGTTTATCAGACTTTCAGATAGGGGAAATGTCAGTGAGTGTTCCGATTTCAGTTCCAGAGCGATTCGCCCAATGAGTCCTTGATATTTAGTCGTTTTCAGCCAATATTTTGGATTTTTGAAAATTTCACTTTTTTGTGTAAATATCCACTAAATGAGGGAATAATATGTGTGAGGGTACCCCAGGAGAGTTCCAAATGTGTGTGGGTTGAATATATATCCAACGGGGGTAAAATTAAAAAAAGTTTAAACAAATTTTTTTTTGGACTTAGTCATTTTTCCGCCGTTTATCAGACTTTCAGATAGGGGAAATGTCAGTGAGCGTTCCGATTTCAGTTCCAGAGCGATTCGCCCAATGAGTCCTTGATATTTAGTCGTTTTCAGCCAATTTTCTGGATTCTTGAAAATTTCACTTTTTTGTGAAAATATCCACTAAATGAGGGAATAATATGTGTGAGGGTACCCCAGGAGAGTTCCAAATGTGAGTGGGTAGAATATATATCCCACGGGGCTAAAATTGAAAAAAGTTGAAAATTTTTTTTTCTTGGACTTACTCATTTTTCCGGCGTTTATCAAACTTTCAGATAGGGGAAATGTCAGTGAGCGTTCCGATTTCTGTTCCAGAGCGATTCGCCAATGAGTCCTTGATATTTAGTCGTTTTCAGCCAATATTTTGGATTTTTGAAAATTTCACTTTTTTGTGTAAATATCCACTAAATGAGGGAATAATATGTGTGAGGGTACCCCAGGAGAGTTCCAAATGTGTGTGGGTTGAATATATATCCCACGGGGGTAAAATTGAAAAATGTTGAACAAATTATTTTTTTTGGACTTAGTCATTTTTCCGCCGTTTATCAGACTTTCAGATAGGGGAAATGTCAGTGAGTGTTCCGATTTCAGTTCCAGAGCGATTCGCCCAATGAGTCCTTGATATTTAGTCGTTTTCAGCCAATATTTTGGATTTTTGAAAATTTCACTTTTTTGTGTAAATATCCACTAAATGAGGGAATAATATGTGTGAGGGTACCCCAGGAGAGTTCCAAATGTGTGTGGGTTGAATATATATCCAACGGGGGTAAAATTAAAAAAAGTTTAAACAAATTTTTTTTTGGACTTAGTCATTTTTCCGCCGTTTATCAGACTTTCAGATAGGGGAAATGTCAGTGAGCGTTCCGATTTCAGTTCCAGAGCGATTCGCCCAATGAGTCCTTGATATTTAGTCGTTTTCAGCCAATTTTCTGGATTCTTGAAAATTTCACTTTTTTGTGAAAATATCCACTAAATGAGGGAATAATATGTGTGAGGGTACCCCAGGAGAGTTCCAAATGTGAGTGGGTAGAATATATATCCCACGGGGCTAAAATTGAAAAAAGTTGAAAATTTTTTTTTCTTGAACTTACTCATTTTTCCGGCGTTTATCAAACTTTCAGATAGGGGAAATGTCAGTGAGCGTTCCGATTTCTGTTCCAGAGCGATTCGCCAATGAGTCCTTGATATTTAGTCGTTTTCAGCCAATATTTTGGATTTTTGAAAATTTCACTTTTTTGTGAAAATATCCACTAAATGAGGGAATAATATGTGTGAGGGTACCCCAGGAGAGTTCCAAATGTGTGTGGGTTGAATATATATCCAACGGGGGTAAAATTAAAAAAAGTTTAAACAAATTTTTTTTTGGACTTAGTCATTTTTCTGACGTTTATCAGACTTTCAGATAGGGGAAATGTCAGTGAGCGTTCCAATTTCAGTTCCAGAGCGATTCGCCCAATGAGTCCTTGATATTTAGTCGTTTTCAGCCAATTTTCTGGATTCTTGAAAATTTCACTTTTTTGTGAAAATATCCACTAAATGAGGGAATAATATGTGTGAGGGTACCCCAGGAGAGTTCCAAATGTGTGTGGGTTGAATATATATCCAACGGGGGTAAAATTAAAAAAAGTTTAAACAAATTTTTTTTTGGACTTAGTCATTTTTCTGACGTTTATCAGACTTTCAGATAGGGGAAATGTCAGTGAGCGTTCCGATTTCAGTTCCAGAGCGATTCGCCCAATGAGTCCTTGATATTTAGTCGTTTTCAGCCAATTTTCTGGATTCTTGAAAATTTCACTTTTTTGTGAAAATATCCACTAAATGATGGAATAATATGTGTGAGGGTACCCCAGGAGTGTTCCAAATGTGTGTGGGTAGAATATATATCCCACGGGGCTAAAATTGAAAAAAGTTGAAAAATGTTTTTTCTTGGACTTACTCATTTTTCCGACGTTTATCAGACTTTCAGATAGGGGAAATGTCAGTGAGCGTTCCGATTTCAGTTCCAGAGCGATTCGCCCAATGAGTCCTTGATATTTAGTCGTTTTCAGCCAATTATCTGGATTTTTTTAAAAATTTCACTTTTTTGCGAAAATATCCACTAAATTAGGGAATAATATGTGTGAGGGTACCCCAGGAGAGTTCCATATGTGTGTGGGTAGAATATATATCCCACGGGGCTAAAATTGAAAAAAGTTGAACAAATTTTTTTTTTTGGACTTAGTCATTTTTCTGACGTTTATCAGACTTTCAGATAGGGGAAGTGTCAGTGAGATTTCTGATTTCAGTTCCAGAGCGATTCTCCCAATCAGTCCTTGATAGTTAGTCGTTTTCAGCTAATTTTCTGGATTTTTGAAAATTTCACTTTTTTGTGAAAATATCCACTAAATGAGGGAATAATATGTGCGAGGGTAACCCAGGAGAGTTCCAAATGTGTGTGGGTAGAATATATATCCCACGGGGGTAAAATTGAAAAAAGTTGAAAAAATTTTTTTTTTGGACTTAGTCATTTTTCCGGCGTTTATCAGACTTTCAGAGAGGGGAAATGTCAGTGAGTGTTCCGATTTCAGTTCCAGAGCGATTCGCCCAATGAGTCCTTGATATTTAGTCGTTTTCAGCCAATTTTTTGGATTTTTGAAAATTTCACTTTTTTGTGAAAATATCCACTAAATGAGGGAATAATATGTGCTAGGGTAACCCAGGAGAATTCCAAATGTGTGTGGGTAGAATATATATCCCACGGGGGTAAAATTGAAAAAAGTTGAACAAATATTTTTTTTTGGACTTAGTCATTTTTCCGCCGTTTATCAGACTTTCAGATTGGGGAAATGTCAGTGAGTGTTCCGATTTCAGTTCCAGAGCGATTCGCCCAATGAGTCCTTGATATTTAGTCGTTTTCAGCCAATTTTCTGGATTCTTGAAAATTTCACTTTTTTGTGAAAATATCCACTAAATGAGGGAATAATATGTGTGAGGGTACCCCAGGAGAGTTCCAAATGTGAGTGGGTAGAATATATATCCCACGGGGCTAAAATTGAAAAAAGTTGAAAAATTTTTTTTCTTGGACTTAGTCATTTTTCTGACGTTTATCAGACTTTCAGATAGGGGAAATGTCAGTGAGCGTTCCAATTTCAGTTCCAGAGCGATTCGCCCAATGAGTCCTTGATATTTATTCGTTTTCAGCCAATTTTCTGGATTCTTGAAAATTTCACTTTTTTGTGAAAATATCCACTAAATGAGGGAATAATATGTGTGAGGGTACCCCAGGAGAGTTCCAAATGTGTGTGGGTTGAATATATATCCAACGGGGGTAAAATTAAAAAAAGTTTAAACAAATTTTTTTTTGGACTTAGTCATTTTTCCGCCGTTTATCAGACTTTCAGATAGGGGAAATGTCAGTGAGCGTTCCGATTTCAGTTCCAGAGCGATTCGCCCAATGAGTCCTTGATATTTAGTCGTTTTCAGCCAATTTTCTGGATTCTTGAAAATTTCACTTTTTTGTGAAAATATCCACTAAATGAGGGAATAATATGTGTGAGGGTACCCCAGGAGAGTTCCAAATGTGAGTGGGTAGAATATATATCCCACGGGGCTAAAATTGAAAAAAGTTGAAAATTTTTTTTTCTTGGACTTACTCATTTTTCCGGCGTTTATCAAACTTTCAGATAGGGGAAATGTCAGTGAGCGTTCCGATTTCTGTTCCAGAGCGATTCGCCAATGAGTCCTTGATATTTAGTCGTTTTCAGCCAATATTTTGGATTTTTGAAAATTTCACTTTTTTGTGAAAATATCCCCTAAATGAGGGAATAATATGTGTGAGGGTACCCCAGGAGAGTTCCAAATGTGTGTGGGTTGAATATATATCCAACGGGGGTAAAATTAAAAAAAGTTTAAACAAATTTTTTTTTGGACTTAGTCATTTTTCTGACGTTTATCAGACTTTCAGATAGGGGAAGTGTCAGTGAGATTTCTGATTTCAGTTCCAGAGCGATTCTCCCAATCAGTCCTTGATAGTTAGTCGTTTTCAGCTAATTTTCTGGATTTTTGAAAATTTCACTTTTTTGTGAAAATATCCACTAAATGAGGGAATAATATGTGTGAGGGTACCCCAGGAGTGTTCCAAATGTGTGTGGGTAGAATATATATCCCACGGGGCTAAAATTGAAAAAAGTTGAAAAATGTTTTTTCTTGGACTTACTCATTTTTCCGACGTTTATCAGACTTTCAGATAGGGGAAATGTCAGTGAGCGTTCCGATTTCAGTTCCAGAGCGATTCGCCCAATGAGTCCTTGATATTTAGTCGTTTTCAACCAATTTTCTGGATTTTTGAAAATTTCGCTTTTTTTGTGAAAATATCCACTAAATGAGGGAATAATATGTGTGAGGGTACCCCAGGAGAGTTCCAAATGTGAGTAGGTAGAATATATATCCCACGGGGGTAAAATTGAAAAAAGTTGAACAAATTTTTTTTTTTGGACTTAGTCATTTTTCCGCCGTTTATCACACTTTCAGATAGGGGAAATGTCAGTGAGTGCTCCGATTTCAGTTCCAGAGCGATTCGCCCAATGAGTCCTTGATATTTAGTCGTTTTCAGCCAATATTTTGGATTTTGAAAATTTCACTTTTTTGTGTAAACATCCACTAAATGAGGGAATAATATGTGTGAGGGTACCCCAGGAGAGTTCCAAATGTGTGTGGGTTGAATATATATCCAACGGGGGTAAAATTAAAAAAAGTTTAAACAAATTTTTTTTTGGACTTAGTCATTTTTCCGCCGTTTATCAGACTTTCAGATAGGGGAAATGTCAGTGAGCGTTCCGATTTCAGTTCCAGAGCGATTTGCCCAATGAGTCCTTGATATTTAGTCGTTTTCAGCCAATTTTCTGGATTCTTGAAAATTTCACTTTTTTGTGAAAATATCCACTAAATGAGGGAATAATATGTGTGAGGGTACCCCAGGAGAGTTCCAAATGTGAGTGGGTAGAATATATATCCCACGGGGCTAAAACTGAAAAAAGTTGAAAATTTTTTTTTCTTGGACTTACTCATTTTTCCGGCGTTTATCAAACTTTCAGATAGGGGAAATGTCAGAGAGCGTTCCGATTTCTGTTCCAGAGCGATTCGCCAATGAGTCCTTGATATTTAGTCGTTTTCAGCCAATATTTTGGATTTTTGAAAATTTCACTTTTTTGTGAAAATATCCACTAAATGAGGGAATAATATGTGTGAGGGTACCCCAGGAGAGTTCCAAATGTGTGTGGGTTGAATATATATCCAACGGGGGTAAAATTAAAAAAAGTTGAAAAAAAATTTTTTTTGGACTTAGTCATTTTTCTGACGTTTATCAGACTTTCAGATAGGGGAAATGTCAGTGAGCGTTCCGATTTCAGTTCCAGAGCGATTCGCCCAATGAGTCCTTGATATTTAGTCGTTTTCAGCCAATATTTTGGATTTTTGAAAATTTCACTTTTTTGTGAAAATATCCACTAAATGAGGGAATAATATGTGTGAGGGTACCCCAGGAGAGTTCCAAATGTGTGTGGGTTGAATATATATCCAACGGGGGTAAAATTAAAAAAAGTTAAAACAAATTTTTTTTTGGACTTAGTCATTTTTCTGACGTTTATCAGACTTTCAGATAGGGGAAATGTCAGTGAGCGTTCCGATTTAAGTTCCAGAGCGATTCGCCCAATGAGTCCTTGATATTTAGTCGTTTTCAGCCAATTTTCTGGATTCTTGAAAATTTCACTTTTTTGTGAAAATATCCACTAAATGAGGGAATAATATGTGTGAGGGTACCCCAGGAGAGTTCCAAATGTGTGTGGGTAGAATATATATCCCACGGGGGTAAAATTGAAAAAAGTTGAACAAATATTTTTTTTTGGACTTAGTCATTTTTCCGCCGTTTATCAGACTTTCAGATTGGGGAAATGTCAGTGAGTGTTCCGATTTCAGTTCCAGAGCGATTCGCCCAATGAGTCCTTGATATTTAGTCGTTTGCAGCCAATTTTCTGGATTCTTGAAAATTTCACTTTTTTGTGAAAATATCCACTAAATGAATGAATAATATGTGTGAGGGTACCCCAGGAGAGTTTCAAATGTGAGTGGGTAGAATATATATCCCACGGGGCTAAAATTGAAAAAAGTTGAAAATTTTTTTTTCTTGGACTTACTTATTTTTCCGGCGTTTATCAAACTTTCAGATAGGGGAAATGTCAGTGAGCGTTCCGATTTCTGTTCCAGAGCGATTCGCCAATGAGTCCTTGATATTTAGTCGTTTTCAGCCAATATTTTGGATTTTTGAAAATTTCACTTTTTTGTGAAAATATCCACTAAATGAGGGAATAATATGTGTGAGGGTACCCCAGGAGAGTTCCAAATGTGTGTGGGTTGAATATATATCCAACGGGGGTAAAATTAAAAAAAGTTTAAACAAATTTTTTTTTGGACTTAGTCATTTTTCTGACGTTTATCAGACTTTCAGATAGGGGAAATGTCAGTGAGCGTTCCAATTTCAGTTCCAGAGCGATTCGCCCAATGAGTCCTTGATATTTAGTCGTTTTCAGCCAATTTTCTGGATTCTTGAAAATTTCACTTTTTTGTGAAAATATCCACTAAATGAGGGAATAATATGTGTGAGGGTACCCCAGGAGAGTTCCAAATGTGTGTGGGTTGAATATATATCCAACGGGGGTAAAATTAAAAAAAGTTAAAACAAATTTTTTTTTGGACTTAGTCATTTTTCTGACGTTTATCAGACTTTCAGATAGGGGAAATGTCAGTGAGCGTTCCGATTTCAGTTCCAGAGCGATTCGCCCAATGAGTCCTTGATATTTAATCGTTTTCAGCCAATTTTCTGGATTCTTGAAAATTTCACTTTTTTGTGAAAATATCCACTAAATGAGGGAATAATATGTGTGAGGGTACCCCAGGAGTGTTCCAAATGTGTGTGGGTAGAATATATATCCCACGGGGCTAAAATTGAAAAAAGTTGAAAAATGTTTTTTCTTGGACTTACTCATTTTTCCGACGTTTATCAGACTTTCAGATAGGGGAAATGTCAGTGAGCGTTCCGATTTCAGTTCCAGAGCGATTCGCCCAATGAGTCCTTGATATTTTGTCGTTTTCAGCCAATTATCTGGATTTTTTTAAAAATTTCACTTTTTTGCGAAAATATCCACTAAATTAGGGAATAATATGTGTGAGGGTACCCCAGGAGAGTTCCAAATGTGTGTGGGTAGAATATATATCCCACGGGGCTAAAATTGAAAAAAGTTGAACAAATTTTTTTTTTTGGACTTAGTCATTTTTCTGACGTTTATCAGACTTTCAGATAGGGGAAATGTCAGTGAGATTTCTGATTTCAGTTCCAGAGCGATTCTCCCAATCAGTCCTTGATAGTTAGTCGTTTTCAGCTAATTTTCTGGATTTTTGAAAATTTCACTTTTTTGTGAAAATATCCACTAAATGAGGGAATAATATGTGCGAGGGTAACCCAGGAGAGTTCCAAATGTGTGTGGGTAGAATATATATCCCACGGGGCTAAAATTGAAAAAAGTTGAAAAAAATTTTTTTTTGGACTTAGTCATTTTTCCGGCGTTTATCAGACTTTCAGAGAGGGGAAATGTCAGTGAGTGTTCCGATTTCAGTTCCAGAGCGATTCGCCCAATGAGTCCTTGATATTTAGTCGTTTTCAGCCAATTTTTTGGATTTTTGAAAATTTCACTTTTTTGTGAAAATATCCACTAAATGAGGGAATAATATGTGTGAGGGTACCCCAGGAGAGTTCCAAATGTGTGTGGGTAGAATATATATCCCACGGGGGTAAAATTGAAAAAAGTTGAAAAAAATTTTTTTTTGGACTTAGTCATTTTTCTAATGTTTATCAGACTTTCAGATAGGGGAAATGTCAGTGAGCGTTCCGATTTCAGTTCCAGAGCGATTTGCCCAATGAGTCCTTGATATTTAGTCGTTTTCAGCCAATTTTCTGGATTTTTGAAAATTTCACTTTTTTTGTGAAAATATCCACTAAATGAGGGAATAATATGTGTGAGGGTACCCCAGGAGAGTTCCAAATGTGTGTGGGTAGAATATATATCCCACGGGGGTAAAATTGAAAAAAGTTGAACAAATGTTTTTTTTTGGAATTAGTCATTTTTCCGCCGTTTATCAGACTTTCAGATTGGGGAAATGTCAGTGAGTGTTCCGATTTCAGTTCCAGAGCGATTCGCCCAATGAGTCCTTGATATTTAGTCGTTTTCAGCCAATATTTAGAATTTTTGAAAATTTCACTTTTTTTGGGAAAATATCCACTAAATGAGGGAATAATATGTGTGAGGGTACCCCAGGAGAGTTCCAAATGTGAGTAGGTAGAATATATATCCAACAGGGTTAAAATTGAAAAAAGTTGAAAAAAAAATTTTTTTTTGGACTTAGTCATTTTTCCGACGTTTATCAGACTTTCAGATAGGGGAAATGTCAGTGAGCGTTCCGATTTCAGTTCCAGAGCGATTCGCCCAATGAGTCCTTGATATTTAGTCGTTTTCAGACAATTTTCTGGATTTTTGAAAATTTCACTTTTTTGTGAAAATATCCACTAAATGAGGGAATAATATGTGTGAGGGTACCCCAGGAGAGTTCCAAATGTGTGTGGGTAGAAAATATATCCCACGGGGGTAAAATTGAAAAAAAGTTGAAAATTTTTTTTTCTTGGACTTAGACATGTTTCCTGCGTTTATCAGACCTTCAGATAGGGGAAATGTCAGTGAGCGTTCCGATTTCAGTTAGAGAGCGATTCGCCCAATGAGTCCTTGATATTTAGTCGTTTTCAGCCAATTATCTGGATTTTTTAAAAAATTTCACTTTTTTGTGAAAATATCCACTAAATGAGGGAATAATATGTGTGAGGGTACCCCAGGAGAGTTCCAAATGTGTGTGGGTAGAATATATATCCAACGGGGGTAAAATTAAAAAAGTTGAAAAAAATTTTTTTTTGGACTTACTCATTTTTCCGACTTTTATCAGACTTTCAGATAGGGGAAATGTCAGTGAGCTTTCCGATTTCAGTTCCAGAGCGATTCGCCCAATGAGTCCTTGATATTTAGTCGTTTTCAGCCAATATTTTGGATTTTTGAAAATTTCACTTTTTTGTGAAAATATCCACTAAATGAGGGAATAATATGTGTGAGGGTACCCCAGGAGAGTTCCAAATGTGTGTGGGTAGAATATATATCCCACGGGGGTAAAATTGAAGAAAGTTGATGAATTTTTTTTTTGGACTTAGTCATTTTTCCGATGTTTATCTGACTCTCAGATAGGGGAAATGTCAGTGAGCGTTCCGATTTCAGTTCCAGAGCGATTCGCCCAATGAGTCCTTGATATTTAGTCGTTTTCAGCCAATATTTAGGATTTTTGAAAATTTCACTTCTTTGTGAAAATATCCACTAAATGAGGGAATAATATGTGTGAGGGTACCCCAGGAGAGTTCCAAATGTGTGTGCGTAGAATATATATCCAACGGGGGTAAAATTGAAAAAAGTTGAAAAAAACTTTTTTTTGGACTTACTCATTTTTCCGACGTTTATCAGACTTTCAGATAGGGGAAATGTCAGTGAGCGTTCCGATTTCAGTTCCAGAGCGATTCGCCCAATGAGTCCTTGATATTTAGTCGTTTTCAGACAATTTTCTGGATTTTTGAAAATTTCACTTTTTTGTGAAAATATCCACTAAATGAGGGAATAATATGTGTGAGGGTACCCCAGGAGAGTTCCAAATGTTTGTGGGTAGAATATATATCCCACGGGAGTAAAATTGAAAAAAGTTGAAACATTTTTTTTCTTGGACTTAGACATTTTTCCGGCGTTTATCAGACCTTCAGATAGGGGAAATGTCAGTGAGCGTTCCGATTTCAGTTCCAGAGCGATTCGCCCAATGAGTCCTTGATATTTAGTCGTTTTCAGCCAATTTTCTGGATTTTTGAAAATTTCACTTTTTTTGTGAAAATATCCACTAAATGAGGGAATAATATGTGTGAGGGTACCCCAGAAGAGTTCCAAATGTGTGTGGGTAGAATATATATCCCACGGGGGTAAAATTGAAAAAAATTGAACAAATTTTTTTTTTTTGGACTTAGTCATTTTTCCGCCGTTTATCAGACTTTCAGATAGGGGAAATGTCAGTGAGCGTTCCGATTTCAGTTCCAGAGCGATTCGCCCAATGAGTCCTTGAAATTTAGTCGTTTTCGGCCAATTTTCTGTATTTTTGAAAATTTCGCTTTTTTTGTGAAAATATCCACTAAATGACGGAATAATATGTGTGAGGGTACCCCAGGAGAGTTCTAAATGTGAGTAGGTAGAATATATATTCCACGGGGGTAAAATTGAAAAAAGTTGATACATTTTTTTTTTGGACTTAGTCATTTTTCCGACGTTTATCTGACTTTCAGAGAGGGGAAATGTCAGTGAGCGTTCCGATTTCAGTTCCAGAGCGATTCGCCCAATGAGTCCTTGAGATTTTGTCGTTTTCAGCCAATATTTAGGATTTTTGAAAATTTCACTTCTTTGTGAAAATATCAACTAAATGAGGGAATAATTTGTGTGAGGGTACCCCAGGATAGTTCCAAATGTGTGTGGGTAGAATATATATCCAACGGGGGTAAAATTAAAAAAGTTGAAAAAAATTTTTTTTTGGACTTACTCATTTTTCTGACTTTTATCAGACTTTCAGATAGGGGAAATGTCAGTGAGCTTTCCGATTTCAGTTCCAGAGCGATTCGCCCAATGAGTCCTTGATATTTAGTCGTTTTCAGTCAATTTTCTGAATTTTTGAAAATTTCACTTTTTTGTGAAAATATCCACTAAATGAGGGAATAATATGTGTGAGGGTACCCCAGGAGAGTTCCAAATGTGTGTGGGTAGAATATATATCCCACAGGGCTAAAATTGAAAAAAGTTGAAAAAATTGTTTTCTTTGACTTAGTCATTTTTCCGGCGTTTATCAGTCCTTCAGATATGGGAAATGTCAGTGAGTGTTCCAATTTCAGTTCCAGAGCGATTCTCCCAATGAGTCCTTGATATTTAGTCGTTTTCAGCCAATATTTTGGATTTTTGAAAATTTCACTTTTTTGTGAAAATATCCACTAAATGAGGGAATAATATATGTGAGGGTACCCCAGGAGAGTTCCAAATGTGTGTGGGTAGAATATATATCCCACGGGGGTAAAATTGAAAAAAGTTGATAAATTTTTTTTTTGGACTTAGTCATTTTTCCGACGTTTATCTGACTTTCAGATAGGGGAAATGTCAGTGAGCGTTCCGATTTCAGTTCCAGAGCGATTCGCCCAATGAGTCCTTGATATTTAGTCATTTTCAGCCAATATTTAGGATTTTTGAAAATTTCACTTTTTTGTGAAAATATCCACTAAATGAGGGAATAATATGTGTGAGGGTACCCCAGGAGAGTTCCAAATGTGTGTGGGTAGAATATATATCCAACGGGGGTAAAATTAAAAAAAGTTTAAAAAAATTTTTTTTTGGACTTACTTATTTTTCCGGCGTTTATCAGACTTTCAGAAAAGACAAATGTCAGTGAGCGTTCTGATTTCAGTTCCACAGCGATTCGCCCAATGAGTCCTTGATATTTATTCGTTTTCAGCCAATTTTCTGGATTTTTGAAAATTTCACTTTTTTTGGGAAAATATCCACTAAATGAGGTAATAATATGTGTGAGGGTACCCCAGGAGAGTTCCAAATGTGTGTGGGTAGAATATATATCCCACGGGGCTAAAATTGAAAAAAGTTGAAAACATTTTTTTCTTGGACTTAGTCATTTTTCCGGCGTTTATCAGTCCTTCAGATAGGGGAAATGTCAGTGAGTGTTCCGATTTCAGTACGAGAGCAATTCTCCCAATGAGTCCTTGAAATTTATTCGTTTTCTGCCAATATTTTGGATTTTTGAAAATTTCACTTTTTTGTGAAAATATCCACTAAATGAGGGAATAATATGTGTGAGGGTACCCCAGGAGAGTTCCAAATGTGTGTGGGTAGAATATATATCCCACGGGGCTAAAATTGAAAAAAGTTGAAAACATTTTTTTCTTGGACTTAGTCATTTTTCCGGCGTTTATCAGTCCTTCAGATAGGGGAAATGTCAGTGAGTGTTCCGATTTCAGTTCCAGAGCGATTCGCCCAATGAGTCCTTGATATTTAGTCGTTTTCGGCCAATTTTCTGGATTTTTGAAAATTTCACTTTTTTTGGGAAAATATCCACTAAATGAGGGAATAATATGTGTGAGGGTACCCCAGGAGAGTTCCAAATGTGTGTGCGTAGAATATATATCCAACGGGGGTAAAATTGAAAAAAGTTGAAAAAAATTTTTTTTTGTACTTACTCATTTTTCCAACGTTTATCAGACTTTCAGATAGGAGAAATGTCAGTGAGCGTGCCGATTTCAGTTCCAGAGCGATTTGCCCAATGAGTCCTTGATATTTAGTCGTTTTCAGCCAATTTTCTGGATTTTTGAAAATTTCACTTTTTTGTGAAAATATCCACTAAATGAGGAAATAATATGTGTGAGGGTACCCCAGGAGAGTTCCAAATGTGTGTGGGTAGAATATATATCCCACGGGAGTAAAATTGAAAAAAGTTGAAACATTTTTTTTCTTGGACTTAGACATTTTTCCGGCGTTTATCAGACCTTCAGATTGGGGAAATGTCAGTGAGCGTTCCGATTTCAGTTCCAGAGCGATTCGCCCAATGAGTCCTTGATATTTAGTCGTTTTCGGCCAATTTTCTGGATTTTTGAAAATTTCACTTTTTTTGGGAAAATATCCACTAAATGAGGGAATAATGTGTGTGAGGGTACCCCAGGAGAGTTCCAAATGTTTGTGGGTAGAATATATATCCCACGGGGGTAAAATTGAAAAAAGTTGAACAAATTTTTTTTTTTTGGACTTAGTCATTTTTCCGCCGTTTATCAGACTTTCAGATAGGGGAAATGTCAGTGAGCGTTCCGATTTCAGTTCCAGAGCGATTCGCCCAATGAGTCCTTGATATTTAGTCGTTTTCGGCCAATATTTAGGATTTTTGAAAATTTCACTTCTTTGTGAAAATATCCACTAAATGAGGGAATAATATGTGTGAGGGTACCCCAGGAGAGTTCCAAATGTGTGTGGGTAGAATATATATCCAACGGGGGTACAATTAAAAAAAGTTGAAAAATTTTTTTTTTTGGACTTAGTCATTTTTCCGGCGTTCATCAGACTTTCAGATGGGGGAAATGTCAGTGAGCGTTCCGATTTCAGTTCCAGAGCGATTCGCCAATGAGTACTTGATATTTAGTCGTTTTCAGCCAATTTTCTGGATTTTTGAAAATTTCACTTTTTTGTGAAAATATCCACTAAATGAGGGAACAATATGTGTGAGGGTACCACAGGAGAATTCCAAATGTGTGTGGGTAGAATATATATCCCACGGGGGTAAAATTGAAAAAAGTTGAACAAATTTTTTTTTTTGGACTTAGTCATTTTTCCGGCGTTTATCAGACTTTCAGATAAGACAAATGTCAGTGAGCGTTCTGATTTCAGTTCCAGAGCGATTCGCCCTATGAGTACTTGATATTTAGTCGTTTTCAGCCAATATTTTGTATTTTTGAAAATTTCACTTTTTTGTGAAAATATCCACTAAATGAGGGAATAATATGTGTGAGGGTACCCCAGGAGAGTTCCAAATGTGTGTGGGTAGAATATATATCCAACGGGGGTAAAATTAAAAAAAGTTGAAAAAAAATTTTTTTTTGGACTTAGTCATTTTTCCGACGTTTATCAGACTTTCAGATAGGGGAAATGTCAGTGAGCGTTCCGATTTCAGTTCCAGAGCGATTCGCCCAATGAGTCCTTGATATTTAGTCGTTTTTAGCCATTTTTCTGGAATTTTGAAAATTTCACTTTTTTTGTGAAAATATCCACTAAATGAGGGAATAATATGTGTGAGGGTACCCCAGGAGAGTTCCAAATGTGTGTGGGTAGAATATATATCCCACGGGGGTAAAATTGAAAAAAGTTGAACAAATTTTTTTTTTTGACTTAGTCATTTTTCCGGCGTTTATCAGACTTTCAGAAAAGACAAATGTCAGTGAGCGTTCTGATTTCAGTTCCAGAGCGATTCGCCCAATGAGTCCTTGATATTTAGTCGTTTTCAGCCAATTTTCTGGATTTTTGAAAATTTCACTTTTTTGTGAAAATATCCACTAAATGAGGGAATAATATGTGTCAGGGTACCCCAGGAGAGTTCCAAATGTGTGTGGGTAGAATATATATCCCACGGGGTTAAAATTGAAAAAAGTTGAACAAATATTTTTTTTTGGACTTAGTCATTTTTCCGGCGTTTATCAGACTTTCAGATAGGGGAAATGTCAGTGAGCGTTCCGATTTCAGTTCCAGAGCGTATCGCCGAATGAGCATTTGATATTTAGTTGTTTTCAGCCAATATTTTGGATTTTTGAAAATTTCACTTTTTTGTGAAAATATCCACTAAATGAGGGAATAATATGTGTGAGGGTACCCCAGGAGAGTTCCAAATGTGTGTGGGTAGAATATATATCCAACGGGGGTAAAATTAAAAAAAGTTTAAATAAATTTTTTTTTGGACTTACTCATTTTTCCGACGTTTATCAGACTTTCAGATAGGGGAAATGTCAGTGAGCGTTCCGATTTCAGTTCCAGAGCGATTCGCCCAATGAGTCCTTGATATTTAGTTGTTTTCAGCCAATTTTCTGGATTTTTGAAAATTTCACTTTTTTTGTGAAAATATCCACTAAATGAGGGAATAATATGTGTCAGGGTACCCCAGGAGAGTTCCAAATGTGTGTGGGTAGAATATATATCCCACGGGGGTAAAATTGAAAAAAGTTGAACAAATTTTTTTTTTGACTTAGTCATTTTTCCGGCGTTTATCAGACTTTCAGATAAGACAAATGTCAGTGAGCGTTCTGATTTCAGTTCCAGAGCGATTCGCCCAATGAGTACTTGATATTTAGTCGTTTTCAGCCAATATTTTGGATTTTTGAAAATTTCACTTTTTTGTGAAAATATCCACTAAATGAGGGAATAATATGTGTGAAGGTACCCCAGGAGAGTTCCAAATGTGTGTGGGTAGAATATATATCCAACGGGGGTAAAATTAAAAAAAAGTTGAAAAAAATTTTTTTTTGGACTTAGTCATTTTTACGACGTTTATCAGACTTTCAGATAGGTGAAATGTCAGTGAGCTTTCCGATTTCAGTTCCAGAGCGATTCGACCAAAGAGTCCTTGATATTTAGTCGTTTTCAGCCAATTTTCTGGATTTTTGAAAATTTCACTTTTTTGTGAAAATATCCACTAAATGAGAGAATAATATGTGTCAGGGTACCCCAGGAGAGTTCCAAATGTGTGTGGGTAGAATATATATCCCACGGGGGTAAAATTGAAAAAAGTTGAACAAATATTTTTTTTTGGACTTAGTCATTTTTCCGGCGTTCATCAGACTTTCAGATAGGGGAAATGTCAGTGAGCGTTCCGATTTCAGTTCCAGAGCGATTCGCCAATGAGTACTTGATATTTAGTCGTTTTCAGCCAATTTTCTGGATTTTTGAAAATTTCACTTTTTTGTGAAAATATCCACTAAATGAGGGAACAATATGTGTGAGGGTACCCCAGGAGAGTTCCAAATGTGTGTGGGTAGAATATATATCCCACGGGGGTAAAATTGAAAAAAGTTGAAAAAAATTTTTTCTTGGACTTACTCATTTTTCCGACGTTTATCAGACTTTCAGATAGGGGAAATGTCAGTGAGCGTTCTGATTTCAGTTGCAGAGCGATTCGCCCAATGAGTACTTGATATTTAGTCGTTTTCAGCCAATATTTTGGATTTTTGAAAATTTCACCTTTTTGTGAAAATATCCACTAAATGAGGGAATAATATGTGTGAGGGTACCCCAGGAGAGTTCCAAATGTGTGTGGGTATAATATATATCCAACGGGGGTAAAATTAAAAAAAGTTGAAAAAAATTTTTTTTTGGACTTAGTCATTTTTACGACGTTTATCAGACTTTCAGATAGGGGAAATGTCAGTGAGCTTTCCGATTTCAGTTCCAGAGCGATTCCCCAATGAGTACTTGATATTTAGTCGTTTTCAGCCAATTTTCTGGATTTTTGAAAATTTCACTTTTTTGTGAAAATATCCACTAAATGAGGGAATAATATGTGTGAGGGTACCCCAGAAGAGTTCCAAATGTGTGTGGGTAGAATATATATCCCACGGGGGTAAAATTGAAAAAAGTTGAAAAAAATTTTTTCTTGGACTTACTCATTTTTCCGACGTTTATCAGACTTTCAGATGGGGGAAATGTCAGTGAGCGTTCCGATTTCAGTTCCAGAGCGATTCACCCAATGAGTCCTTGATATTTAGTCGTTTTCAGCCAATTTTCTGGAATTTTGAAAATGTCACTTTTTTGTGAAAATATCCACTAACTGAGGGAATAATATGTGTGAGGGTACCCCAGGAGAGTTCCAAATGTGTGTGGGTAGAATATATATCCCACGGGGCTAAAATTGAAAAAAGTTGAAAAATTTTTTTTCTTGGACTTAGTCATTTTTCCGGCGTTTATCAGTCCTTCAGATAGGGGAAATGTCAGTGAGCGTTCCGATTTCAGTTCCAGAGCGATTCTCCCAATGAGTCATTGATATTTAGTCATTTTCAACCAATATTTTGGATTTTTGAAAATTTCACTTTTTTGTGAAAATATCCACTAAACGAGGGAATAATATGTGTCAGGGTACCCCAGGTGAGTTCCAAATGTGTGTGGGTAGAATATATATCCCACGGGGGTAAAATTGAAAAAAGTTGAAAAAAATTTTTTTTTGGACTGTCATTTTTCCGCCGTTTATCAGACTTTCAAATAGGGCAAATGTCAGTGAGCATTGCGATTTCAGTTCCAGAGCGTATCGCCCAATGAGTACTTGATATTTACTTGTTTTCAGCCAATATTTTGGATTTTTGAAAATTTCACTTTTTTGTGAAAATATCCACTAAATGAGGGAATAATATGTGTGAGGGTACCCCAGGAGAGTTCCAAATGTGTGTGGGTAGAATATATATCCCACGGGGCTAAAATTGAAAAAAGTTGAAAAATTTTTTTTCTTGGACTTAGTCATTTTTCCGGCGTTTATCAGTCCTTCAGATAGGGGAAATGTCAGTGAGCATTCCGATTTCAGTTCCAGAGCGATTCTCCCAATGAGTCATTGATATTTAGTCATTTTCAGCCAATATTTTGGATTTTTGAAAATTTCACTTTTTTGTGAAAATATCCACTAAACGAGGGAATAATATGTGTCAGGGTACCCCAGGAGAGTTCCAAATGTGTGTGGGTAGAATATATATCCCACGGGGGTAAAATTGAAAAAAGTTGAACAAATATTTTTTTTTGGACTTAGTAATTTTTCCGGCGTTTATCAGACTTTCAGATAGGGCAAATGTCAGTGAACATTGCGATTTCAGTTCCAGAGCGTATCGCCCAATGAGTACTTGATATTTAGTCGTTTTCAGCCAATATTTTGGATTTTTGAAAATGTCACTTTTTTGTGAAAATATCCACTTAATGAGGGAATAATATGTGTGAGGGTACCCCAGGAGAGTTACAAATGTGTGTGGGTAGAATATATATCCCACAGGGGTAAAATTGAAAAAAGTTGAAAAAAATTTTTTTTTGGACTGTCATTTTTCCGGCGTTTATCAGACTTTCAGATAGGGCAAATGTCAGTGAGCATTGCGATTTCAGTTCCAGAGCGTATCGCCCAATGTGTACTTGATATTTAGTTGTTTTCAGCCAATATTTTGCTTTTTTGAAAATTTCACTTTTTTGTGAAAATATCCACTAAATGAGGGAATAATATGTGTGAGGGTACCCCAGGAGAGTTCCAAATGTGTGTGGGTAGAATATATATCCCACGGGGCTAAAATTGAAAAAAGTTGAAAAAATTTTTTTCTTGGACTTAGTCATTTTTCCGGCGTTTATCAGTCCTTCAGATAGGGGAAATGTCAGTGAGCGTTCCGATTTCAGTTCCAGAGCGATTCGCCCAATGAGTCCTTGATATTTACTCATTTTCAGCCAATTTTCTGGAATTTTGAAAATTTCACTTTTTTGTGAAAATATCCACTAAATGAGGGAATAATATGTGTGAGGGTACCCCAGGAGAGTTCCAAATGTGTGTGGGTAGAATATATATCCCACGGGGGTAAAATTGAAAAAAGTTGAAAAAAAATTTTTTTTGGACTTAGTCATTTTTCCGGCGTTTATCAGACTTTCAGATAGGGCAAATGTCAGTGAGCATTGCGATTTCAGTTCCAGAGCGTATTGCCCAATGAGTACTTGATATTTAGTCGTTTTCAGCCAATATTTTGGATTTTTGAAAATGTCACTTTTTTTGTGAAAATATCCACTATATGAGGGAATAATATGTGTGAGGGTACCACAGGAGAGTACCAAATGTGTGTGGGTAGAATATATATCCCACGGGGGTAAAATTGAAAAAAGTTGAAAAAAATTTTTTTTTGGACTGTCATTTTTCCGGCGTTTATCAGACTTTCAGATAGGGCAAATGTCAGTGAGCATTGCGATTTCAGTTCCAGAGCGTATCGCCCAATGAGTACTTGATATTTAGTTGTTTTCAGCCAATATTTTGGATTTTTGAAAATTTCACTTTTTTGTGAAAATATCCACTAAATGAGGGAATAATATGTATGAGGGTACCCCAGGAGAGTTCCAAATGTGTGTGGGTAGAATATATATCCCACGGGGCTAAAATTGAAAAAAGTTGAAAAAATTTTTTTCTTGGACTTAGTCATTTTTCCGGCGTTTATCAGTACTTCAGATAGGGGAAATGTCAGTGAGCGTTCCGATTTCAGTTCCAGAGCGATTCGCCAATGAGTACTTGATATTTAGTCGTTTTCAGCCAATTTTCTGGATTTTTGAAAATTTCACTTTTTTGTGAAAATATCCACTAAATGAGGGAACAATATGTGTGAGGGTACCCCAGGAGAGTTCCAAATGTGTGTGGGTAGAATATATATCCCACGGGGGTAAAATTGAAAAAAGTTGAAAAAAATTTTTTCTTGGACTTACTCATTTTTCCGACGTTTATCAGACTTTCAGATAGGGGAAATGTCAGTGAGCGTTCTGATTTCAGTTGCAGAGCGATTCGCCCAATGAGTACTTGATATTTAGTCGTTTTCAGCCAATATTTTGGATTTTTGAAAATTTCACCTTTTTGTGAAAATATCCACTAAATGAGGGAATAAAATGTGTGAGGGTACCCCAGGAGAGTTCCAAATGTGTGTGGGTATAATATATATCCAACGGGGGTAAAATTAAAAAAAGTTGAAAAAAATTTTTTTTTGGACTTAGTCATTTTTACGACGTTTATCAGACTTTCAGATAGGGGAAATGTCAGTGAGCTTTCCGATTTCAGTTCCAGAGCGATTCCCCAATGAGTACTTGATATTTAGTCGTTTTCAGCCAATTTTCTGGATTTTTGAAAATTTCACTTTTTTGTGAAAATATCCACTAAATGAGGGAATAATATGTGTGAGGGTACCCCAGAAGAGTTCCAAATGTGTGTGGGTAGAATATATATCCCACGGGGGTAAAATTGAAAAAAGTTGAAAAAAATTTTTTCTTGGACTTAGTCATTTTTCCGGCGTTTATCAGACCTTCAGATAGGGGAAATGTCAGTGAGCATTCCGATTTCAGTTCCAGAGCGATTCTCCCAATGAGTACTTGATATTTAATAGTTTTCAGCCAATTTTCTGGATTTTTGAAAATTTCACTTTTTTGTGAAAATATCCACTAAATGAGGGAATAATATGTGTGAGGGTACCCCAGGAGAGTTCCAAATGTGTGTGGGTAGAAAATATATCCAACGGGGGTAAAATTAAAAAAAAGTTTAAAAAAATTTTTTTTTGGACTTACTCATTTTTCCGACGTTTATCAGACTTTCAGATGGGGGAAATGTCCATGAGCGTTCCGATTTCAGTTCCAGAGCGATTCACCCAATGAGTCCTTGATATTTAGTCGTTTTCAGCCAATTTTCTGGAATTTTGAAAATGTCACTTTTTTGTGAAAATATCTATGTGTCAGGGTACCCCAGGAGAGTTCCAAATGTGTGTGGGTAGAATATATATCCCACGGGGGTAAAATTGAAAAAAGTTGAGCAAATATTTTTTTTTGGACTTAGTCATTTTTCCGGCGTTTATCAGACTTTCAGATAGGGGAAATGTCAGTGAGCGTTCCGATTTCAGTTCCAGAGCGATTCGCCAATGAGTACTTGATATTTAGTCGTTTTCAGCCAATTTTCAGGATTTTTGAAAATTTCACTTTTTTGTGAAAATATCCACTAAATGAGGGAATAATATGTGTGAGGGTACCCCAGGAGAGTTCCAAATGTGTTTGGGTAGAATATATATCCCACGGGGGTAAAATTGAAAAAAGTTGAAAAAAAATTTTTTTGGGACTTAGTCATTTTTCCGGCGTTTATCAGACTTTCAGATAGGGCAAATGTCAGTGAGCATTGCGATTTCAGTTCCAGAGCGTATCGCCCAATGAGTACTTGATATTTAGTCGTTTTCAGCCAATATTTTGTATTTTTGAAAATGTCACTTTTTTGTGAAAATATCCACTAAATGAGGGAATAATATGTGTGAGGGTACCCCAGGAGAGTTCCAAATGTGTGTGGGTAGAATATATATCCCACGGAGGTAAAATTGAAAAAAGTTGAAAAAAATTTTTTTTTGGACTGTCATTTTTCCGGCATTTATCAGACTTTCAGATAGGGCAAATGTCAGTGAGTATTGCGATTTCAGTTCCAGAGCGTATCGCCCAATGAGTACTTGATATTTAGTCGTTTTCAGCCAATATTTTGGATTTTTGAAAATGTCACTTTTTTGTGAAAATATCCACTAAATGAGGGAATAATATGTGTGAGGGTACCCCAGGAGAGTTCCAAATGTGTGTGGGTAGAATATATATCCCACGGGGGTAAAATTTAAAAAAGTTGAAAAAAATTTTTTTTTGGACTGTCATTTCTCCTGCGTTTATCAGACTTTCAGATAGGGCAAATGTCAGTGAGCATTGCGATTTCAGTTCCAGAGCGTATCGCCCAATGAGTACTTGATATTTACTTGTTTTCAGCCAATTTTCTGGATTTTTGAAAATTTCACTTTTTTGTGAAAATATCCACTAAATGAGGGAATAATATGTGTGAGGGTACCCCAGGATAGTTCCAAATGTGTGTGGGTAGAATATATATCCCACGGGGCTAAAATTGAAAAAAGTTGAAAAATTTTTTTTCTTGGACTTAGTCATTTTTCCGGCGTTTATCAGTCCTTCAGATAGGGGAAATGTGAGTGAGCGTTCCGATTTCAGTTCCAGAGCGATTCGCCCAATGAGTCCTTGATATTTAGTCGTTTTCAGCCAATTTTCTGGAATTTTGAAAATTTCACTTTTTTGTGAAAATATCCACTAAATGAGGGAATAATATGTGTGAGGGTACACCAGGAGAGTTCCAAATGTGTGTGGGTAGAATATATATCCCACGGGGGTAAAATTGAAAAAAGTTGAAAAAAAATTTTTTTTGGACTTAGTCATTTTTCCGGCGTTTATCAGACTTTCAGATAGGGCAAATGTCAGTGAGCATTGCGATTTCAGTTCCAGAGCGTATCGCCCAATGAGTACTTGATATTTAGTCGTTTTCAGCCAATATTTTGTATTTTTGAAAATGTCACTTTTTTGTGAAAATATCCACTAAATGAGGGAATAACATGTGTGAGGGTACCCCAGGAGAGTTCCAAATGTGTGTGGGTAGAATATATATCCCACGGGGGTAAAATTGAAAAAAGTTGAAAAATTTTTTTTCTTGGACTTAGTCATTTTTCCAGCGTTTATCAGTCCTTCAGATAGGGGAAATGTCAGTGAGCGTTCCGATTTCAGTTCCAGAGCGATTCTCCCAATGAGTCCTTGATATTTAGTCGTTTTCAGCCAATTTTCTGGATTTTTGAAAATTTCACTTTTTTGTGAAAATATCCACTAAATGAGGTAATAATATGTGTGAGGGTACCCCAGGAGAGTTCCAAATGTGTGTGGGTAGAATATATATCCCACGGGGGTAAAATTGAAAAAAGTTGAGCAAATATTTTTTTTTGGACTTAGTCATTTTTCCGGCGTTTATCAGACTTTCAGATAGGGGAAATGTCAGTGAGAGTTCCGATTTCAGTTCCAGAGCGATTCTCCAATGAGTTCTTGATATTTAGTCGTTTTCAGCCAATTTTCTGGATTTTTTTAAAATTACACTTTTTTGTGAAAATATCCACTAAATGAGGGAATAATATGTGTGAGGGTACCCCAGGAGAGTTCCAAATGTGTGTGGGTAGAATATATATCCCACGGGGGTAAAATTGAAAAAAGTTTAAAAAAATTTTTTTTTGGACTGTCATTTTTCCGGCGTTAATCAGACTTTCAGATAGGACAAATGTCAGTGAGCATTGCGATTTCAGTTCCAGAGCGTATCGCCCAATGAGTACTTGATATTTAGTTGTTTTCAGCCAATATTTTGGATTTTTGAAAATTTCACTTTTTTGTGAAAATATCCACTAAATGAGGGAATAATATGTGTGAGGGTACCCCAGGAGAGTTCCAAATGTGTGTGGGTAGAATATATATCCCACGGGGGTAAAATTGAAAAAAGTTGAAAAAAAATTTTTTTTGGACTGTCATTTCTCCTGCGTTTATCAGACTTTCAGATAGGGCAAATGTCAGTGAGCATTGCGATTTCAGTTCCAGAGCGTATCGCCCAATGAGTACTTGATATTTACTTGTTTTCAGCCAATATTTTGGATTTTTGAAAATTTCACTTTTTTGTGAAAATATCCACTAAATCAGGGAATAATATGTGTGAGGGTACCCCAGGAGAGTTCCAAATGTGTGTGGGTAGAATATATATCCCACGGGGCTAAAATTGAAAAAAGTTGAAAAAAATTTTTTCTTGGACTTAGTCATTTTTCCGGCGTTTATCAGTCCTTCAGATAGGGGAAATGTCAGTGAGCGTTCCGATTTCAGTTCCAGAGCGATTCTCCCAATGAGTCCTTGATATTTAGTCGTTTTCAGCCAATTTTCTGGATTTTTGAAAATTTCACTTTTTTGTGAAAATATCCACTAAATGAGGGAATAATATGTGTGAGGGTACCCCAGGAGAGTTCCAAATGTGTGTGGGTAGAATATATATCCCACGGGGCTAAAATTGAAAAAAGTTGAAAAATTTTTTTTCTTGGACTTAATCATTTTTCCGGCGTTTATCAGTCCTTCAGATAGGGGAAATGTCAGTGAGCATTCCGATTTCAGTTCCAGAGCGATTCGCCCAATGAGTCCTTGATATTTAGTCGTTTTCAGCCAATTTTCTGGAATTTTGAAAATTTCACTTTTTTGTGAAAATATCCACTAAATGAGGGAATAATATGTGTGAGGGTACCCCAGGAGATTTCCAAATGTGTGTGGGTAGAATATATATCCCACGGGGGTAAAATTGAAAAAAGTTGAAAAAAAATTTTTTTTGGACTTAGTCATTTTTCCGGCGTTAATCAGACTTTCAGATAGGACAAATGTCAGTGAGCATTGCGATTTCAGTTCCAGAGCGTATCGCCCAATGAGTACTTGATATTTAGTTGTTTTCAGCCAATATTTTGGATTTTTGAAAATTTCACTTTTTTGTGAAAATATCCACTAAATGAGGGAATAATATGTGTGAGGGTACCCCAGGAGAGTTCCAAATGTGTGTGGGTAGAATATATATCCCATGGGGGTAAAATTGAAAAAAGTTGAAAAAAATTTTTTTTTGGACTGTCATTTCTCCTGCGTTTATCAGACTTTCAGATAGGGCAAATGTCAGTGAGCATTGCGATTTCAGTTCCAGAGCGTATCGCCCAATGAGTACTTGATATTTACTTGTTTTCAGCCAATATTTTGGATTTTTGAAAATTTCACTTTTTTGTGAAAATATCCACTAAATCAGGGAATAATATGTGTGAGGGTACCCCAGGAGAGTTCCAAATGTGTGTGGGTAGAATATATATCCCACGGGGCTAAAATTGAAAAAAGTTCAAAAAAATTTTTTCTTGGACTTAGTCATTTTTCCGGCGTTTATCAGACTTTCAGATAGGGCAAATGTCAGTGAGCATTGCGATTTCAGTTCCAGAGCGTATCGCCCAATGAGTACTTGATATTTAGTCGTTTTCAGCCAATATTTTGTATTTTTGAAAATTTCACTTTTTTGTGAAAATATCCACTAAATGAGGGAATAATATGTGTGAGGGTACCCCAGGAGAGTTCCAAATGTGTGTGGGTAGAATATATATCCCACGGGGGTAAAATTGAAAAAAGTTGAGCAAATATTTTTTTTTGGACTTAGTCATTTTTCCGGCGTTTATCAGACTTTCAGATAGGGGAAATGTCAGTGAGCGTTCCGATTTCAGTTCCAGAGCGATTCGCCAATGAGTACTTGATATTTAGTCGTTTTCAGCCAATTTTCTGGATTTTTGAAAATTTCACTTTTTTGTGAAAATATCCACTAAATGAGGGAATAATATGTGTGAGGGTACCCCAGGAGAGTTCCAAATGTGTGTGGGTAGAATATATATCCCACGGGGGTAAAATTGAAAAAAGTTAAAAAAAAATTTTTTTTGGACTTAGTCATTTTTCCGGCGTTTATCAGACTTTCAGATAGGGCAAATGTCAGTGAGCATTGCGATTTCAGTTCCAGAGCGTATCGCCCAATGAGTACTTGATATTTAGTCGTTTTCAGCCAATATTTTGTATTTTTGAAAATTTCACTTTTTTGTGAAAATATCCACTAAATGAGGGAATAATATGTGTGAGGGTACCCCAGGAGAGTTCCAAATGTGTGTGGGTAGAATATATATCCCACGGGGGTAAAATTGAAAAATGTTAAAAAAAAATTTTTTTTGGACTGTCATTTTTCCGGCGTTAATCAGACTTTCAGATAGGACAAATGTCAGTGAGCATTGCGATTTCAGTTCCAGAGCGTATCGCCCAATGAGTACTTGATATTTAGTTGTTTTCAGCCAATATTTTGGATTTTTGAAAATTTCACTTTTTTGTGAAAATATCCACTAAATGAGGGAATAATATGTGTGAGGGTACCCCAGGAGAGTTCCAAATGTGTGTGGGTAGAATACATATCCAACGGGGGTAAAATTAAAAAAAGTTGAAAAAAAATTTTTTTTAGACTTATTCATTTATACGACGTTTATCAGACTTTCAGATAGGGGAAATGTCAGTGAGCATTCCGATTTCAGTTCCAGAGCGATTCGCCAATGAGTACTTGATATTTAGTCGTTTTCAGCCAATTTTCTGGATTCTTGAAAATTTCACTTTTTTGTGAAAATATGCACTAAATGAGGGAATAATATGTGTGAGGGTACCCCAGGAGAGTTCCAAATGTGTGTGGGTAGAATATATATCCCACGGGGGTAAAATTGAAAAAAGTTGAAAACAATTTTTTTTGGGACTTAGTCATTTTTCCGGCGTTTATCAGACTTTCAGATAGGAGAAATGTCAGTGAGCGTTCCGATTTCAGTTCCAGAGTGTATCGCCCAATGAGTCCTTGATATTTAGTCGTTTTCAGCCAATTTTTTGGATTTTTGAAAATTTCACTTTTTTGTGAAAATATCCACTAAATGAGGGAATAATATGTGTGAGGGTACCCCAGGAGAGTTCCAAATGTGTGTGGTTAGAATATATATCCCACGGGGGTAAAATTGAAAAATGTTAAAAAAAAATTTTTTTTGGACTGTCATTTTTCCGGCGTTAATCAGACTTTCAGATAGGACAAATGTCAGTGAGCATTGCGATTTCAGTTCCAGAGCGTATCGCCCAATGAGTACTTGATTTGTTTTCAGCCAATATTTTGGATTTTTGAAAATTTCACTTTTTTGTGAAAATATCCAGAGCGTATCGCCCAATGAGTACTTGATATTTAGTCGTTTTCAGCCAATATTTTGTATTTTTGAAAATTTCACTTTTTTGTGAAAATATCCACTAAATGAGGGAATAATATGTGTGAGGGTACCCCAGGAGAGTTCCAAATGTGTTTGGTTAGAATATATATCCCACGGGGCTAAAATTGAAAAAAGTTGAAAAAATTTTTTTCTTGGACTTAGTCATTTTTCCGGCGTTTATCAATCCTTCAGATAGGGGAAATGTCAGTGAGCGTTCCGATTTCAGTTCCAGAGCGATTCTCCCAATGAGTCCTTGATATTTATTCGCTTTCAGCCTATATTTTGGATTTTTGAAAATTTCACTTTTTTGTGAAAATATCCACTAAATGAGGGAATAATACCCCAGGAGAGTTCCAAATGTGTGTGGGTAGAATATATATCCAACGGGGGTAAAATTAAAAAAAGTTGAAAAAAAATTTTTTTTGGACTTAGTCATTTTTCCGGCGTTTATCAGTCCTTCAGATAGGGGAAATGTCAGTGAGCATTCCGATTTCAGTTCCAGAGCGATTCTCCCAATGAGTCCTTGATATTTAGTCATTTTCAGCCAATATTTTGGATTTTTGAAAATTTCACTTTTTTGTGAAAATATCCACTAAATGAGGGAATAATATGTGTGAGGGTACCCCAGGAGAGTTCCAAATGTGTGTGGGTAGAATATATATCCAACGGGGGTAAAATTAAAAAAAGTTGAAAAAAAATTTTTTTTAGACTTATTCATTTATACGACGTTTATCAGACTTTCAGATAGGGGAAATGTCAGTGAGCATTCCGATTTCAGTTCCAGAGCGATTCGCCAATGAGTACTTGATATTTAGTCGTTTTCAGCCAATTTTCTGGATTCTTGAAAATTTCACTTTTTTGTGAAAATATGCACTAAATGAGGGAATAATATGTGTGAGGGTACCCCAGGAGAGTTCCAAATGTGTGTGGGTAGAATATATATCCCACGGGGGTAAAATTGAAAAAAGTTGAAAACAATTTTTTTTGGGACTTAGTCATTTTTCCGGCGTTTATCAGTCCTTCAGATAGGGGAAATGTCAGTGAGCCTTCCGATTTCAGTTCCAGAGCGATTCTCCCAATGAGTCCTTGATATTTAGTCGTTTTCAGCCAATTTTCTGGATTTTTGAAAATTTCACTTTTTTGTGAAAATATCCACTAAATGAGGGAATAATATGTGTGAGGGTACCCCAGGAGAGTTCCAAATGTGTGTGGGTAGAATATATATCCCACGGGGGTAAAATTGAAAAAAGTTGAAAAAAAATTTTTTTTGGACTTAGTCATTTTTCCGGCGTTTATCAGACTTTCAGATAGGGCAAATGTCAGTGAGCATTGCGATTTCAGTTCCAGAGCGTATCGCCCAATGAGTACTTGATATTTAGTCGTTTTCAGCCAATATTTTGTATTTTTGAAAATTTCACTTTTTTGTGAAAATATCCACTAAATGAGGGAATAATATGTGTGAGGGTACCCCAGGAGAGTTCCAAATGTGTGTGGGTAGAATATATATCCCACTGGGGTAAAATTGAAAAATGTTAAAAAAAAATTTTTTTTGGACTGTCATTTTTCCGGCGTTAATCAGACTTTCAGATAGGACAAATGTCAGTGAGCATTGCGATTTCAGTTCCAGAGCGTATCGCCCAATGAGTACTTGATATTTAGTTGTTTTCAGCCAATATTTTGGATTTTTGAAAATTTCACTTTTTTGTGAAAATATCCACTAAATGAGGGAATAATATGTGTGAGGGTACCCCAGGAGAGTTCCAAATGTGTTTGATTAGAATATATATCCCACGGGGCTAAAATTGAAAAAAGTTGAAAAAAATTTTTTCTTGGACTTAGTCATTTTTCCGGCGTTTATCAATCCTTCAGATAGGGGAAATGTCAGTGAGCGTTCCGATTTCAGTTCCAGAGCGATTCTCCCAATGAGTCCTTGATATTTATTCGCTTTCAGCCTATATTTTGGATTTTTGAAAATTTCACTTTTTTGTGAAAATATCCACTAAATGAGGGAATAATATGTGTGAGGGTACCCCAGGAGAGTTCCAAATGTGTGTGGGTAGAATATATATCCCACGGGGCTAAAATTGAAAAAAGTTGAAATTTTTTTTTTATTGGACTTAGTCATTTTTCCGGCGTTTATCAGTCCTTCAGATAGGGGAAATGTCAGTGAGCATTCCGATTTCAGTTTGAGAGCGATTCTCCCAATGAGTCCTTGATATTTAGTCATTTTCAGCCAATTTTCTGGATTTTTGAAAATTTCACTTTTTTGTGAAAATATCCACTAAATGAGGGAATAATATGTGTGAGGGTACCCCAGGAGAGTTCCAAATGTGTGTGGGTAGAATATATATCCAACGGGGGTAAAATTAAAAAAAGTTGAAAACAATTTTTTTTGGGACTTAGTCATTTTTCCGGCGTTTATCAGACTTTCAGATAGGAGAAATGTCAGTGAGCGTTCCGATTTCAGTTCCAGAGTGTATCGCCCAATGAGTCCTTGATATTTAGTCGTTTTCAGCCAATTTTTTGGATTTTTGAAAATTTCACTTTTTTGTGAAAATATCCACTAAATGAGGGAATAATATGTGTGAGGGTACCCCAGGAGAGTTCCAAATGTGTGTGGTTAGAATATATATCCCACGGGGCTAAAATTGAAAAAAGTTGAAAAAATTTTTTTCTTGGACTTAGTCATTTTTCCGGCGTTTATCAGTCCTTCAGATAGGGGAAATGTCAGTGAGCCTTCCGATTTCAGTTCCAGAGCGATTCTCCCAATGAGTCCTTGATATTTATTCGCTTTCAGCCTATATTTTGGATTTTTGAAAATTTCACTTTTTTCTGAAAATATCCACTAAATGAGGGAATAATATGTGTGAGGGTACCCCAGGAGAGTTCCAAATGTGTGTGGGTAGAATATATATCCCACGGGGGTAAAATTCAAAAAAGTTGAAAATTTTTTTTTTTTGAACTTAGTCATTTTTCCGACGTTTATCAGACTTTCAGATAGGGGAAATGTCAGTGAGCGTTCCGATTTCAGTTCCAGAGCGATTCGAACAATGAGTACTTGATATTAAGTCGTTTTCAGCCAATTTTCTGGATTTTTGAAAATTTCACTTTTTTGTGAATATATCCACTAAATGAGGGAATAATATGTGTGAGGGTAACCCAGGAGAGTTCCAAATGTGTGTGGCTAGAATATATATCCCACGGGGGTAAAATTGAAAAAAGTTGAAAACAATTTTTTTTGGGACTTAGTCATTTTTCCGGCGTTTATCAGACTTTCAGATAGGAGAAATGTCAGTGAGCGTTCCGATTTCAGTTCCAGAGCGTATCGCCCAATGAGTACTTGATATTTAGTCGTTTTCAGCCAATTTTTTGGATTTTTGAAAATTTCACTTTTTTGTGAAAATATCCACTAAATGAGGGAATAATATGTGTGAGGGTACCCCAGGAGAGTTCCAAATGTGTGTGGGTAGAATATATATCCCACGGGGCTAAAATTGAAAAAAGTTGAAAAATTTTTTTTCTTGGACTTAGTCATTTTTCCGGCGTTTATCAGTCCTTCAGATAGGGGAAATGTCAGTGAGCATTCCGATTTCAGTTCCAGAGCGATTCTCCCAATGAGTCCTTGATATTTACTCATTTTCAGCCAATATTTTGGATTTTTGAAAATTTCACTTTTTTGTGAAAATATCCACTAAATGAGGGAATAATATGTGTGAGGGTACCCCAGGAGAGTTCCAAATGTGTGTGGGTAGAATATATATCCAACGGGGGTAAAATTAAAAAAAGTTGAAAAAATTTTTTTTTTGGACTTACTCATTTTTCCGGCGTTTATCAGACTTTCAGATAGGGCAAATGTCAGTGAGCATTGCGATTTCAGTTCCAGAGTGTATCGCCCAATGAGTACTTGATATTTAGTTGTTTTCAGCCAATATTTTGGATTTTTGAAAATTTCACTTTTTTGTGAAAATATCCACTAAATGAGGGAATAATATGTGTGAGGGTACCCCAGGAGAGTTCCAAATGTGTGTGGGTAGAATATATATCCCACGGGGGTAAAATTGAAAAATGTTGAAAAAAATTTTTTTTGGGCTTAGTCATTTTTCCGGCGTTTATCAGACTTTCAGATAGGGCAAATGTCAGTGAGCTTTGCGATTTCAGTTCCAGAGCGATTCGCCCAATGAGTACTTGATATTTAGTCGTTTTCAGCCAATATTTTGGATTTTTGAAAATTTCACTTTTTTGTGAAAATATCCACTAAATGAGGGAATAATATGTGTGAGGGTACCCCAGGAGAGTTCCAAATGTGTGTGGGTAGAATATATATCCCACGGGGCTAAAATTGAAAAAAGTTGAAAAATTTTTTTTCTTGGACTTAGTCATTTTTCCGGCGTTTATCAGTCCTTCAGATAGGGGAAATGTCAGTGAGCGTTCCGATTTCAGTTCCAGAGCGATTCTCCCAATGAGTCCTTGATATTTAGTCGTTTTCAGCCAATTTTCAGGATTTTTGAAAATTTCACTTTTTTGTGAAAATATCCACTAAATGAGGGAATAATATGTGTGAGGGTACCCCAGGAGAGTTCCAAATGTGTGTGGGTAGAATATATATCCCACGGGGGTAAAATTGAAAAAAGTTGAGCAAATTTTTTTTTTTGGACTTAGTCATTTTTCCGGCGTTTATCAGACTTTCAGATAGGGGAAATGTCAGTGAGCGTTCCGATTTCAGTTCCAGAGCGATTCGCCAATGAGTATTTGATATTTAGTCGTTTTCAGCCAATTTTCTGGATTTTTGAAAATTTCACTTTTTTGTGAAAATATCCACTAAATGAGGGAATAATATGTGTGAGGGTACCCCAGGAGAGTTCCAAATGTGTGTGGGCAGAATATATATCCCACGGGGCTAAAATTGAAAAAAGTTGAAAAATTTTTTTTCTTGGACTTAGTCATTTTTCCGGCGTTTATCAGTCCTTCAGATAGGGGAAATGTCAGTGAACGTTCCGATTTCAGTTCCAGAGCGATTCTCCCAATGAGTCCTTGATATTTAGTCGTTTTCAGCCAATTTTCAGGATTTTTGAAAATTTCACTTTTTTTGAAAATATCCACTAAATGAGGGAATAATATGTGTGAGGGTACCCCAGGAGAGTTCCAAATGTGTGTGGGTAGAATATATATCCCACGAGGGTAAAATTGAAAAATGTTGAAAAAAATTTTTTTTGGACTTAGTCATTTTTCCGGTGTTTATCAGACTTTCAGATAGGGCAAATGTCAGTGAGCATTGCGCTTTCAGTTCCAGAGCGTATCGCCCAATGAGTACTTGATATTTAGTCGTTTTCAGCCAATTTTCTGGATTTTTGAAAATTTCACTTTTTTGTGAAAATATCCACTAAATGAGGGAATAATATGTGTGAGGGTACCCCAGGAGAGTTCCAAATGTGTGTGGGTAGAATATATATCCCACGGGGGTAAAATTGAAAAAAGTTGAAAAAAAATTTTTCTTGGACTTAGTCATTTTTCCGGCGTTTATCAGTCCTTCAGATAGGGGAAATGTCAGTGAGTGTTCCGATTTCAGTACGAGAGCGATTCTCCCAATGAGTCCTTGATATTTAGTCGTTTTCAGCCAATATTTTGGATTTTTGAAAATGTCACTTTTTTGTGAAAATATCCTCTAAATGAGGGAAAAATATGTGTGAGGGTACCCCAGGAGAGTTCCAAATGTGTGTGGGTAGAATATATATCCCACGGGGGTAAAATTAAAAAAAAGTTGAAAATTTTTTTTTTTTTAACTTAGTCATTTTTACGACGCTTATCAGACTTTCAGAGAGGGGAAATGTCAGTGAGCGTTCCGATTTCAGTTCCAGAGCGATTCGCCCAATGAGTCCTTGATATTTAGTCATTTTCAGCCAATTTTCTGGATTTTTGAAAATTTCACTTTTTTGTGAAAATATCCACTAAATGAGGGAATAATATGTGTGAGGGTACCCCAGGAGAGTTCCAAATGTGTGTGGGTAGAATATATATCCAACGGGGTAAAATTAAAAAAAGTTGAAAAAAATTTTTTTTTGAACTTAGTCATTTTTCCTGCGTTTATCAGTCCTTCAGATAGGGGAAATGTCTGTGAGCATTCCGATTTCAGTTCCAGAGCGATTCTCCCAATGAGTCCTTGATATTTAGTCATTTTCAGCCAATATTTTGGATTTTTGAAAATTTCACTTTTTTGTGAAAATATCCACTAAATGAGGGAATAATATGTGTGAGGGTACCCCAGGAGAGTTCCAAATGTGTGTGGGTAGAATATATATCCAACGGGGGTAAAATTAAAAAAAGTTGAAAAAATTTTTTTTTGGGACTTATTCATTTATACGACGTTTATCAGACTTTCAGATAGGGGAAATGTCAGTGAGCATTCCGATTTCAGTTCCAGAGCGATTCGCCAATGAGTACTTGATATTTAGTCGTTTTCAGCCAATTTTCTGGATTCCTGAAAATTACACTTTTTTGTGAAAATATCCACTAAATGAGGGAATAATATGTGTCAGGGTACCCCAGGAGAGTTCCAAATGTGTGTGGGTAGAATATATATCCAACGGGGGTAAAATTAAAAAAAGTTGAAAAAAATTTTTTTTTGGACTTAGTCATTTTTACGACGTTTATCAGACTTTCAGATAGGGGAAATGTCAGTGAGCGTTCCGATTTCAATTCCAGAGCGATTCGCCCAATGAGTACTTGATATTTAGTTGTTTTCACCCAATATTTTGGATTTTTGAAAATTTCACTTGTTTGTGAAAATATCCACTAAATGGAATAATATGTGTGAGGGTACCCCAGGAGAGTTCCAAATGTGTGTGGGGAGAATATATATCCCACGGGGGTAAAATTGAAAAAAGTTGAAAAAAAATTTTTTTTGGACTGTCATTTTTCCGGCGTTGATCAGACTTTCAGATAGGGCAAATGTCAGTGAGCATTGCGATTTCAGTTCCAGAGCGATTCGCCCAATGAGTACTTGATATTTAGTCGTTTTCAGCCAATTTTCTGGATTTTTGAAAATTTCACTTTTTTGTGAAAATATCCACTAAATGAGGGAATAATATGTGTGAGGGTACCCCAGGAGAGTTCCAAATGTGTGTGGGTAGAATATATATCCAACGGGGGTAAAATTAAAAAAAGTTGAAAAAAATTTATTTTTGGACTTATTCATTTATACGACGTTTATCAGACTTTCAGATAGGGGAAATGTCAGTGAGCATTCCGATTTCAGTTCCAGAGCGATTCGCCCAATGAGTACTTGATATTTAGTCGTTTTCAGCCAATTTTTTGGATTCTTGAAAATTTCACTTTTTTGTGAAAATATCCACTAAATGAGGGAATAATATGTGTGAGGGTACCCCAGGAGAGTTCCAAATGTGTGTGGTTAGAATATATATCCCACGGGGCTAAAATTGAAAAAAGTTGAAAACATTTTTTTCTTGGACTTAGTCATTTTTCCGGCGTTTATCAGTCCTTCAGATAGGGGAAATGTCAGTGAGCGTTCCGATTTCAGTTCCAGAGCGATTCTCCCAATGAGTCCTTGATATTTATTCGCTTTCAGCCTATATTTTGGATTTTTGAAAATTTCACTTTTTTGTGAAAATATCCACTAAATGAGGGAATAATATGTGTGAGGGTACCCCAGGAGAGTTCCAAATGTGTGTGGGTAGAATATATATCCCACGGGGCTAAAATTGAAAAAAGTTGAAAATTTTTTTTTATTTTACTTAGTCATTTTTCCGGCGTTTATCAGTCCTTCAGATAGGGGAAATGTCAGTGAGCGTTCCGATTTCAGTTTGAGAGCGATTCTCCCAATGATTCCTTGATATTTAGTCATTTTCAGCCAATATTTTGGATTTTTGAAAATTTCACTTTTTTGTGAAAATATCCACTAAATGAGGGAATAATATGTGTGAGGGTACCCCAGGAGAGTTCCAAATGTGTGTGGGTAGAATATATATCCAACGGGGTAAAATTAAAAAAAGTTGAAAAAAATTTTTTTTTGGACTTAGTCATTTTTACGACGTTTATCAGATTTTCAGATAGGGGAAATGTCAGTGAGCGTTCCGATTTCAGTTCCAGAGCGATTCGCCCAATGAGTACTTGATATTTAGTTGTTTTCACCCAATATTTTGGATTTTTGAAAATTTCACTTTTTTGTGAAAATATCCACTAAATGAGGGAATAATATGTGTGAGGGTACCCCAGGAGAGTTCCAAATGTGTGTGGGAAGAATATATATCCCACGGGGGTAAAATTGAAAAAAGTTGAAAAAAAATTTTTTTTGGACTGTCATTTTTCCGGCGTTTATCAGACTTTCAGATAGGGGAAATGTCAGTGAGCATTCCGATTTCAGTTCCAGAGCGATTCGCCAATGAGTACTTGATATTTAGTCGTTTTCAGCCAATTTTCTGGATTCTTGAAAATTTCACTTTTTTGTGAAAATATGCACTAAATGAGGGAATAATATGTGTGAGGGTACCCCAGGAGAGTTCCAAATGTGTGTGGGTAGAATATATATCCCACGGGGGTAAAATTGAAAAAAGTTGAAAACATTTTTTTTTGGGACTTAGCCATTTTTCTGGCGTTTATCAGACTTTCAGATAGGGCAATTGTCAGTGAGAGTTCCGATTTCAGTTCCAGAGCGATTCGCCCAATGAGTCCTTGATATTTATTCGTTTTCAGCCAATTTTCTGGATGTTTGAAAAATTCACTTTTTTGTGAAAATATCCACTAAATGAGGGAATAATATGTGTGAGGGTACCCCAGGAGAGTTCCAAATGTGTGTGGGTAGAATATATATCGCACGGGGGTAAAATTGAAAAAAGTTGAAAACATTTTTTTTTTGGACTTAGACATTTTTCTGGCATTTATCAGACTTTCAGATAGGGCAATTGTCAGTGAGCATTCCGATTTCAGTTGCAGAGCGATTCGCCCAATGAGTCCTTGATATTTAGTCGTTTTCAGCCAATTTTCAGGATTTTTGAAAATTTCACTTTTTTGTGAAAATATCCACTAAATGAGGGAATAATATGTGTGAGGGTACCCCAGGAGAGTTCAAAATGTGTGTGGGTAGAATATATATCCCACGGGGGTAAAATTGAAAAAAGTTGAAAAATTTTTTTTTTTGAACTTAACCATTTTTCCGGCGTTTATCAGACTTTCAGATAGGGCAAATGTCAGTGAGCGTTCCGATTTCAGTTCCAGAGCGATTCGCCCAATGAGTCCTTGATATTTAGTCGTTTTCAGCCAATTTTCTGGATTTTTTAAAAATTCACTTTTTTGTGAAAATATCCACTAAATAAGGGAATAATATGTGTGAGGGTACCCCAGGAGAGTTCCAAATGTGTGTGGGTAGAATATATATCCCACGGGGGTAAAATTGAAAAAAGTTGAAAACATTTTTTTTTGGGACTTAGCCATTTTTCTGGCGTTTATCAGACTTTCAGATAGGGCAAATGTCAGTGAGCGTTCCGATTTCAGTTCCAGAGCGATTCGCCCAATGAGACCTTTATATGTAGTCGTTTTCAGCCAATATTTTGGATTTTTGAAAATTTCACTTTTTTGTGAAAATATCCACTAAATGAGGGAATAATATGTGTGAGGGTACCCCAGGAGAGTTCCAAATTTGTGTGGGTAGAATATATATCCCACGGGGGTAAAATTTAAAAAAGTTGAAAAAATTTTTTTTTTGGACTTAGACATTTTTCCGGCGTTTATCAGACTTTCAGATAGGGCAATTGTCAGTGAGAGTTCCGATTTCAGTTCCAGAGCGATTCGCCCAATGAGTCCTTGATATTTAGTCGTTTTCAGCCAATTTTCTGGATTTTTGAAAATTTCACTTTTTTGTGAAAATATCCACTAAATGAGGGAATAATATGTGTGAGGGTACCCCAGGAGAGTTCCAAATGTGTGTGGGTACAATATATATCCCACGGGGGTAAAATTGAAAAAAGTTGAAAACATTTTTTTTTGGGACTTAGCCATTTTTCCGGCGTTTATCAGACTTTCAGATACGGCAAATGTCAGTGAGCGTTCAGATTTCAGTTCCAGAGCGATTCGCCCAATGAGTCCTTGATATTTAGTCGTTTTCAGCCAATTTTCTGGATTTTTGAAAATTTCACTTTTTTGTGAAAATATCCACTAAATGAGGGAATAATATGTGTGAGGATACCCCAGGAGACTTCCAAATGTGTATGGGTAGAATATATATCCCACGGGGGTATAATTGAAAAAAGTTTAAAAAATTTTTTTTTTTCGACTTAGACATTTTTCCGGCGTTTATCAGACTTTCAGATAGGGCAATTGTCAGTGAGCGTTCCGATTTCAGTTCCAGAGCGATTCGCCCAATGAGTCCTTGATATTTAGTCGTTTTCAGCCAATTTTCAGGATTTTTGAAAAATTCACTTTTTTGTGAAAATATCCACTAAATGAGGGAATAATATGTGTGAGGGTACCCCAGGAGAGTTCCAAATGTGTGTGGGTAGAATATATATCCCACGGGGGTAAAATTGAAAAAAGTTGAAAACATTTTTTTTTGGGACTTAGCCATTTTTCCGGCGTTTATCAGACTTTCAGATAGGGCAAATGTCAGTGAGCGTTCAGATTTCAGTTCCAGAGCGATTCGCCCAATGAGTCCTTGATATTTAGTCGTTTTCAGCCAATTTTCTGGATTTTTGAAAATTTCACTTTTTTGTGAAAATATCCACTAAATGAGGGAATAATATGTGTGAGGATACCCCAGGAGACTTCCAAATGTGTATGGGTAGTATATATATCCCACGGGGGTATAATTGAAAAAAGTTTAAAAATTTTTTTTTTTTCGACCTAGACATTTTTCCGGCGTTTATCAGACTTTCAGATAGGGCAATTGTCAGTGAGCGTTCCGATTTCAGTTCCAGAGCGATTCGCCCAATGAGTCCTTGATATTTAGTCGTTTTTAGCCAATTTTCAGGATTTTTGAAAAATTCACTTTTTTGTGAAAATATCCACTAAATGAGGGAATAATATGTGTGAGGGTACCCCAGGAGAGTTCCAAATGTGTGTGGGTAGAATATATATCGCACGGGGGTTAAATTGAAAAAAGTTGAAAACATTTTTTTTTTGGACTTAGACATTTTTCCGGCGTTTATCAGACTTTCAGATAGGGCAATTGTCAGTGAGCATTCCGATTTCAGTTCCAGAGCGATTCGCCCAATGAGTCCTTGATATTTAGTCGTTTTCAGCCAATTTTCTGGATTTTTGAAAAATTCACTTTTTTGTGAAAATATCCACTAAATGAGGGAATAATATGTGTGAGGGTACCCCAGGAGAGTTCAAAATGTGTGTGGGTAGAATATATATCCCACGGGGGTAAAATTGAAAAAAGTTGAAAAATTTTTTTTTTTGAACTTAACCATTTTTCCGGCGTTTATCAGACTTTCAGATAGGGCAAATGTCAGTGAGCGTTCCGATTTCAGTTCCAGAGCGATTCGCCCAATGAGTCCTTGATATTTAGTCGTTTTCAGCCAATTTTCTGGATTTTTGAAAAATTCACTTTTTTGTGAAAATATCCACTAAATGAGGGAATAATATGTGTGAGGGTACCCCAGGAGAGTTCCAAATGTGTGTGGGTAGAATATATATCCCACGGGGGTAAAATTGAAAAAAGTTGAAAACATTTTTTTTTGGGACTTAGCCATTTTTCTGGCGTTTATCAGACTTTCAGATAGGGCAAATGTCAGTGAGCGTTCCGATTTCAGTTCCAGAGCGATTCGCCCAATGAGACCTTTATATGTAGTCGTTTTCAGCCAATATTTTGGATTTTTGAAAATTTCACTTATTTGTGAAAATATCCACTAAATGAGGGAATAATATGTGTGAGGGTACCCCAGGAGAGTTGCAAATGTGTGTGGGTAGAATATATATCCCACGGGGGTAAAATTGAAAATAGTTAAAAACATTTTTTTTTGGGACTTAGCCATTTTTCCGGCGTTTATCAGACTTTCAGATAGGGCAAATGTCAGTGAGCGTTCAGATTTCAGTTCCAGAGCGATTCGCCCAATGAGTCCTTGATATTTAGTCGTTTTCAGCCAATTTTCTGGATTTTTGAAAATTTCACTTTTTTGTGAAAATATCCACTAAATGAGGGAATAATATGTGTGAGGGTACCCCAGGAGAGTTCCAAATGTGTGTGGGTAGAATATATATCCCACGGGGGTAAAATTGAAAAAAGTTGAAAACATTTTTTTTTGGCACTTAGCCATTTTTCCGGCATTTATCAGACTTTCAGATAGGGCAAATGTCAGTGAGTGTTCCGATTTCAGTTCCAGAGCGATTCGCCCAATGAGTCCTTGATATTTATTCGTTTTCAGCCAATTTTCTGGATTTTTGAAAATTTCACTTTTTTGTGAAAATATCCACTAAATGAGGGAATAATATGTGTGAGGGTACCCCAGGAGAGTTCCAAATTTGTGTGGGTAGAATATATATCCCACGGGGGTAAAATTTAAAAAAGTTGAAAAAATTTTTTTTTTGGACTTAGACATTTTTCCGGCGTTTATCAGACTTTCAGATAGGGCAATTGTCAGTGAGAGTTCCGATTTCAGTTCCAGAGCGATTCGCCCAATGAGTCCTTGATATTTATTCGTTTTCAGCCAATTTTCTGGATTTTTGAAAATTTCACTTTTTTGTGAAAATATCCACTAAATGAGGGAATAATATGTGTGAGGGTACCCCAGGAGAGTTCCAAATGTGTGTGGGTAGAATATATATCCCACGGGGGTAAAATTGAAAAAAGTTGAAAACATTTTTTTTTGGGACTTAGCCATTTTTCCGGCGTTTATCAGACTTTCAGATAGGGCAAATGTCAGTGAGCGTTCAGATTTCAGTTCCAGAGCGATTCGCCCAATGAGTCCTTGATATTTAGTCGTTTTCAGCCAATTTTCTGGATTTTTGAAAATTTCACTTTTTTGTGAAAATATCCACTAAATGAGGGAATAATATGTGTGAGGGTACCCCAGGAGAGTTCCAAATGTGTGTGGGTACAATATATATCCCACGGGGGTAAAATTTAAAAAAGTTGAAAAAATATTTTTTTGGGACTTAGACATTTTTCCGGCGTTTATCAGACTTTCAGATAGGGCATTTGTCAGTGAGCGTTCCGATTTCAGTTCCAGAGCGATTCGCCCAATGAGTCCTTGATATTTAGTCATTTTCAGCCAATTTTCAGAATTTTTGAAAAATTCACTTTTTTGTGAAAATATCCACTAAATGAGGGAATAATATGTGTGAGGGTACCCCAGGAGAGTTCCAAATGTGTGTGGGTAGAATATATACCCCACGGGGGTAAAATTGAAAAAAGTTTAAAAATTTTTTTTTTTAGACTTAGCCATTTTTCCGGCGTTTATCAGACTTTCAGATAGGGCAAATGTCAGTGAGCGTTCCGATTTCAGTTCCAGAGCGATTCGCCCAATGAGACCTTTATATGTAGTCGTTTTCAGCCAATATTTTGGATTTTTGAAAATTTCACTTTTTTGTGAAAATATCCACTAAATGAGGGAATAATATGTGTGAGGGTACCCCAGGAGAGTTCCAAATGTGTGTGGGTAGAATATATTTCCCACGGGGGTAAAATTTAAAAAAGTTGAAAAAATTTTTTTTTTGGACTTAGACATTTTTCCGGCGTTCATCAGACTTTCAGATAGGGCAAATGTCAGTGAGCGTTCCGATTTCAGTTCCAGAGCGATTCGCCCAATGAGACCTTTATATGTAGTCGTTTTCAGCCAATATTTTGGATTTTTGAAAATTTCACTTTTTTGTGAAAATATCCACTAAATGAGGGAATAATATGTGTGAGGGTACCCCAGGAGTGTTCCAAATGTTTGTGGGTAGAATATATATCCCACGGGGGTAAAATTTAAAAAAGTTGAAAAATTTTTTTTTTTGGACTTAGACATTTTTCCGGCGTTTATCAGACTTTCAGATAGGGCAATTGTCAGTGAGAGTTCCGATTTCAGTTCCAGAGCGATTCGCCCAATGAGTCCTTGATATTTATTCGTTTTCAGCCAATTTTCTGGATTTTTGAAAAATTCACTTTTTTGTGAAAATATCCACTAAATGAGGGAATAATATGTGTGAGGGTACCCCAGGAGAGTTCCAAATGTGTGTGGGTAGAATATATATCCCACGGGGGTAAAATTGAAAATAGTTGAAAACATTTTTTTTTGGGACTTAGCCATTTTTCCGGCGTTTATCAGACTTTCAGATAGGGCAAATGTCAGTGAGCGTTCCGATTTCAGTTCCAGAGCGATTCGCCCAATGAGTCCTTGATATTTATTCGTTTTCAGCCAATTTTCAGGATTTTTGAAAATTTCACTTTTTTGTGAAAATATACACTAAATGAGGGAATAATATGTGTGAGGGTACCCCAGGAGAGTTCCAAATGTGTGTGGGTAGAATATATATCCCACAGGGGTAAAATTGAAAAAAGTTGAAAAATTTTTTTTTTTGGGACTTAGCCATTTTTCCGGCGTTTATCAGACTTTCAGATAGGGCAAATGTCAGTGAGCGTTCCGATTTCAGTTCCAGAGCGATTCGCCCAATGAGTCCTTGATATTTATTCGTTTTCAGCCAATTTTCTGGATTTTTGAAAATTTCACTTTTTTGTGAAAATATCCACTAAATGAGGGAATAATATGTGTGAGGGTACCCCAGGAGAGTTCCAAATGTGTGTGGGTAGAATATATAACCCACGGGGGTAAAATTGAAAAAAGTTGAAAAATTTTTTTTTTTGGACTTAGCCATTTTTCCGGCGTTTATCAGACTTTCAGATAGGGCAAATGTCAGTGAGCATTCCGATTTCAGTTCCAGAGCGATTCGCCCAATGAGACCTTTATATGTAGTCGTTTTCAGCCAATATTTTGGATTTTTGAAAATTTCACTTTTTTGTGAAAAGATCCACTAAATGAGGGAATAATATGTGTGAGGGTACCCCAGGAGAGTTCCAAATGTGTGTGGGTAGAATATATATCCCACGGGGGTAAAATTGAAAAAAGTTGAAAAAATATTTTTTTGGACTTAGACATTTTTCCGGCGTTTATCAGACTTTCAGATAGGGCAATTGTCAGTGAGAGTTCCGATTTCAGTTCCAGAGCGATTCGCCCAATGAGTCCTTGATATTTAGTCGTTTTCAGCCAATTTTCTGGATTTTTGAAAATTTCACTTTTTTGTGAAAATATCCACTAAATGAGGGAATAATATGTGTGAGGGTACCCCAGGAGAGTTCCAAATGTGTGTGGGTACAATATATATCCCACGGGGGTAAAATTGAAAAAAGTTGAAAACATTTTTTTTTGGGACTTAGCCATTTTTCCGGCGTTTATCAGACTTTCAGATACGGCAAATGTCAGTGAGCGTTCAGATTTCAGTTCCAGAGCGATTCGCCCAATGAGTCCTTGATATTTAGTCGTTTTCAGCCAATTTTCTGGATTTTTGAAAATTTCACTTTTTTGTGAAAATATCCACTAAATGAGGGAATAATATGTGTGAGGATACCCCAGGAGACTTCCAAATGTGTATGGGTAGAATATATATCCCACGGGGGTATAATTGAAAAAAGTTTAAAAAATTTTTTTTTTTCGACTTAGACATTTTTCCGGCGTTTATCAGACTTTCAGATAGGGCAATTGTCAGTGAGCGTTCCGATTTCAGTTCCAGAGCGATTCGCCCAATGAGTCCTTGATATTTAGTCGTTTTCAGCCAATTTTCAGGATTTTTGAAAAATTCACTTTTTTGTGAAAATATCCACTAAATGAGGGAATAATATGTGTGAGGGTACCCCAGGAGAGTTCCAAATGTGTGTGGGTAGAATATATATCCCACGGGGGTAAAATTGAAAAAAGTTGAAAACATTTTTTTTTGGGACTTAGCCATTTTTCCGGCGTTTATCAGACTTTCAGATAGGGCAAATGTCAGTGAGCGTTCAGATTTCAGTTCCAGAGCGATTCGCCCAATGAGTCCTTGATATTTAGTCGTTTTCAGCCAATTTTCTGGATTTTTGAAAATTTCACTTTTTTGTGAAAATATCCACTAAATGAGGGAATAATATGTGTGAGGATACCCCAGGAGACTTCCAAATGTGTATGGGTAGTATATATATCCCACGGGGGTATAATTGAAAAAAGTTTAAAAATTTTTTTTTTTTCGACCTAGACATTTTTCCGGCGTTTATCAGACTTTCAGATAGGGCAATTGTCAGTGAGCGTTCCGATTTCAGTTCCAGAGCGATTCGCCCAATGAGTCCTTGATATTTAGTCGTTTTTAGCCAATTTTCAGGATTTTTGAAAAATTCACTTTTTTGTGAAAATATCCACTAAATGAGGGAATAATATGTGTGAGGGTACCCCAGGAGAGTTCCAAATGTGTGTGGGTAGAATATATATCGCACGGGGGTTAAATTGAAAAAAGTTGAAAACATTTTTTTTTTGGACTTAGACATTTTTCCGGCGTTTATCAGACTTTCAGATAGGGCAATTGTCAGTGAGCATTCCGATTTCAGTTCCAGAGCGATTCGCCCAATGAGTCCTTGATATTTAGTCGTTTTCAGCCAATTTTCTGGATTTTTGAAAAATTCACTTTTTTGTGAAAATATCCACTAAATGAGGGAATAATATGTGTGAGGGTACCCCAGGAGAGTTCAAAATGTGTGTGGGTAGAATATATATCCCACGGGGGTAAAATTGAAAAAAGTTGAAAAATTTTTTTTTTTGAACTTAACCATTTTTCCGGCGTTTATCAGACTTTCAGATAGGGCAAATGTCAGTGAGCGTTCCGATTTCAGTTCCAGAGCGATTCGCCCAATGAGTCCTTGATATTTAGTCGTTTTCAGCCAATTTTCTGGATTTTTGAAAAATTCACTTTTTTGTGAAAATATCCACTAAATGAGGGAATAATATGTGTGAGGGTACCCCAGGAGAGTTCCAAATGTGTGTGGGTAGAATATATATCCCACGGGGGTAAAATTGAAAAAAGTTGAAAACATTTTTTTTTGGGACTTAGCCATTTTTCTGGCGTTTATCAGACTTTCAGATAGGGCAAATGTCAGTGAGCGTTCCGATTTCAGTTCCAGAGCGATTCGCCCAATGAGACCTTTATATGTAGTCGTTTTCAGCCAATATTTTGGATTTTTGAAAATTTCACTTATTTGTGAAAATATCCACTAAATGAGGGAATAATATGTGTGAGGGTACCCCAGGAGAGTTGCAAATGTGTGTGGGTAGAATATATATCCCACGGGGGTAAAATTGAAAATAGTTAAAAACATTTTTTTTTGGGACTTAGCCATTTTTCCGGCGTTTATCAGACTTTCAGATAGGGCAAATGTCAGTGAGCGTTCAGATTTCAGTTCCAGAGCGATTCGCCCAATGAGTCCTTGATATTTAGTCGTTTTCAGCCAATTTTCTGGATTTTTGAAAATTTCACTTTTTTGTGAAAATATCCACTAAATGAGGGAATAATATGTGTGAGGGTACCCCAGGAGAGTTCCAAATGTGTGTGGGTAGAATATATATCCCACGGGGGTAAAATTGAAAAAAGTTGAAAACATTTTTTTTTGGCACTTAGCCATTTTTCCGGCGTTTATCAGACTTTCAGATAGGGCAAATGTCAGTGAGCGTTCCGATTTCAGTTCCAGAGCGATTCGCCCAATGAGTCCTTGATATTTATTCGTTTTCAGCCAATTTTCTGGATTTTTGAAAATTTCACTTTTTTGTGAAAATATCCACTAAATGAGGGAATAATATGTGTGAGGGTACCCCAGGAGAGTTCCAAATTTGTGTGGGTAGAATATATATCCCACGGGGGTAAAATTTAAAAAAGTTGAAAAAATTTTTTTTTTGGACTTAGACATTTTTCCGGCGTTTATCAGACTTTCAGATAGGGCAATTGTCAGTGAGAGTTCCGATTTCAGTTCCAGAGCGATTCGCCCAATGAGTCCTTGATATTTATTCGTTTTCAGCCAATTTTCTGGATTTTTGAAAATTTCACTTTTTTGTGAAAATATCCACTAAATGAGGGAATAATATGTGTGAGGGTACCCCAGGAGAGTTCCAAATGTGTGTGGGTAGAATATATATCCCACGGGGGTAAAATTGAAAAAAGTTGAAAACATTTTTTTTTGGGACTTAGCCATTTTTCCGGCGTTTATCAGACTTTCAGATAGGGCAAATGTCAGTGAGCGTTCAGATTTCAGTTCCAGAGCGATTCGCCCAATGAGTCCTTGATATTTAGTCGTTTTCAGCCAATTTTCTGGATTTTTGAAAATTTCACTTTTTTGTGAAAATATCCACTAAATGAGGGAATAATATGTGTGAGGGTACCCCAGGAGAGTTCCAAATGTGTGTGGGTACAATATATATCCCACGGGGGTAAAATTTAAAAAAGTTGAAAAAATATTTTTTTGGGACTTAGACATTTTTCCGGCGTTTATCAGACTTTCAGATAGGGCATTTGTCAGTGAGCGTTCCGATTTCAGTTCCAGAGCGATTCGCCCAATGAGTCCTTGATATTTAGTCATTTTCAGCCAATTTTCAGAATTTTTGAAAAATTCACTTTTTTGTGAAAATATCCACTAAATGAGGGAATAATATGTGTGAGGGTACCCCAGGAGAGTTCCAAATGTGTGTGGGTAGAATATATACCCCACGGGGGTAAAATTGAAAAAAGTTTAAAAATTTTTTTTTTTAGACTTAGCCATTTTTCCGGCGTTTATCAGACTTTCAGATAGGGCAAATGTCAGTGAGCGTTCCGATTTCAGTTCCAGAGCGATTCGCCCAATGAGACCTTTATATGTAGTCGTTTTCAGCCAATATTTTGGATTTTTGAAAATTTCACTTTTTTGTGAAAATATCCACTAAATGAGGGAATAATATGTGTGAGGGTACCCCAGGAGAGTTCCAAATGTGTGTGGGTAGAATATATTTCCCACGGGGGTAAAATTTAAAAAAGTTGAAAAAATTTTTTTTTTGGACTTAGACATTTTTCCGGCGTTTATCAGACTTTCAGATAGGGCAAATGTCAGTGAGCGTTCCGATTTCAGTTCCAGAGCGATTCGCCCAATGAGACCTTTATATGTAGTCGTTTTCAGCCAATATTTTGGATTTTTGAAAATTTCACTTTTTTGTGAAAATATCCACTAAATGAGGGAATAATATGTGTGAGGGTACCCCAGGAGTGTTCCAAATGTTTGTGGGTAGAATATATATCCCACGGGGGTAAAATTTAAAAAAGTTGAAAAATTTTTTTTTTTGGACTTAGACATTTTTCCGGCGTTTATCAGACTTTCAGATAGGGCAATTGTCAGTGAGAGTTCCGATTTCAGTTCCAGAGCGATTCGCCCAATGAGTCCTTGATATTTATTCGTTTTCAGCCAATTTTCTGGATTTTTGAAAAATTCACTTTTTTGTGAAAATATCCACTAAATGAGGGAATAATATGTGTGAGGGTACCCCAGGAGAGTTCCAAATGTGTGTGGGTAGAATATATATCCCACGGGGGTAAAATTGAAAATAGTTGAAAACATTTTTTTTTGGGACTTAGCCATTTTTCCGGCGTTTATCAGACTTTCAGATAGGGCAAATGTCAGTGAGCGTTCCGATTTCAGTTCCAGAGCGATTCGCCCAATGAGTCCTTGATATTTATTCGTTTTCAGCCAATTTTCAGGATTTTTGAAAATTTCACTTTTTTGTGAAAATATACACTAAATGAGGGAATAATATGTGTGAGGGTACCCCAGGAGAGTTCCAAATGTGTGTGGGTAGAATATATATCCCACAGGGGTAAAATTGAAAAAAGTTGAAAAATTTTTTTTTTTGGGACTTAGCCATTTTTCCGGCGTTTATCAGACTTTCAGATAGGGCAAATGTCAGTGAGCGTTCCGATTTCAGTTCCAGAGCGATTCGCCCAATGAGTCCTTGATATTTATTCGTTTTCAGCCAATTTTCTGGATTTTTGAAAATTTCACTTTTTTGTGAAAATATCCACTAAATGAGGGAATAATATGTGTGAGGGTACCCCAGGAGAGTTCCAAATGTGTGTGGGTAGAATATATATAGCACGGGGGTAAAATTTAAAAAAGTTGAAAAATTTTTTTTTTTGAACTTAGCCATTTTTACGGCGTTTATCAGACTTTCAGATAGGGCAAATGTCAGTGAGCATTCCGATTTCAGTTCCAGAGCGATTCGCCCAATGAGTCCTTGATATTTATTCGTTTTCAGCCAATTTTCTGGATTTTTGAAAATTTCACTTTTTTGTGAAAATATCCACTAAATGAGGGAATAATATGTGTGAGGGTACCCCAGGAGAGTTCCAAATGTGTGTGGGTAGAATATATACCCCACGGGGGTAAAATTGAAAAAAGTTTAAAAATTTTTTTTTTTTGGACTTAGCCATTTTTCCGGCGTTTATCAGACTTTCAGATAGGGCAAATGTCAGTGAGCGTTCCGATTTCAGTTCCAGAGCGATTCGCCCAATGAGACCTTTATATGTAGTCGTTTTCAGCCAATATTTTGGATTTTTGAAAATTTCACTTTTTTGTGAAAATATCCACTAAATGAGGGAATAATATGTGTGAGGGTACCCCAGGAGTGTTCCAAATGTTTGTGGGTAGAATATATATCCCACGGGGGTAAAATTTAAAAAAGTTGAAAAAATTTTTTTTTTGGACTTAGACATTTTTCCGGCGTTTATCAGACTTTCAGATAGGGCAATTGTCAGTGAGAGTTCCGATTTCAGTTCCAGAGCGATTCGCCCAATGAGTCCTTGATATTTATTCGTTTTCAGCCAATTTTCTGGATTTTTGAAAAATTCACTTTTTTGTGAAAATATCCACTAAATGAGGGAATAATATGTGTGAGGGTACCCCAGGAGAGTTCCAAATGTGTGTGGGTAGAATATATATCCCACGGGGGTAAAATTGAAAAAAGTTGAAAACATTTTTTTTTGGGACTTAGCCATTTTTCCGGCGTTTATCAGACTTTCAGATAGGGCAAATGTCAGTGAGCGTTCCGATTTAAGTTCCAGAGCGATTCGCCCAATGAGTCCTTGATATTTATTCGTTTTCAGCCAATTTTCAGGATTTTTGAAAATTTCACTTTTTTGTGAAAATATCCACTAAATGAGGGAATAATATGTGTGAGGGTACCCCAGGAGAGTTCCAAATGTGTGTGGGTAGAATATATATCCCACGGGGGTAAAATTGAAAAAAGTTGAAAAATTTTTTTTTTTGGACTTAGCCATTTTTCCGGCATTTATCAGACTTTCAGATAGGGCAAATCTCAGTGAGCATTCCGATTTCAGTTCCAGAGCGATTCGCCCAATGAGACCTTTATATGTAGTCGTTTTCAGCCAATATTTTGGATTTTTGAAAATTTCACTTTTTTGTGAAAATATCCACTAAATGAGGGAATAATATGTGTGAGGGTACCCCAGGAGAGTTCCAAATGTGTGTGGGTAGAATATATATCCCACGGGGGTAAAATTGAAAAAAGTTGAAAACATTTTTTTTTGGGACTTAGCCATTTTTCCGGCGTTTATCAGACTTTCAGATAGGGCAAATGTCAGTGAGCGTTCCGATTTCAGTTCCAGAGCGATTCGACCAATGAGTCCTTGATATTTATTCGTTTTCATCCAATTTTCAGGATTTTTGAAAATTTCACTTTTTTGTGAAAATATCCACTAAATGAGGGAATAATATGTGTGAGGGTACCCCAGGAGAGTTCCAAATGTGTGTGGGTAGAATATATAACCCACGGGGGTAAAATTGAAAAAAGTTGAAAAATTTTTTTTTTTGGACTTAGCCATTTTTCCGGCGTTTATCAGACTTTCAGATAGGGCAAATGTCAGTGAGCATTCCGATTTCAGTTCCAGAGCGATTCGCCCAATGAGACCTTTATATGTAGTCGTTTTCAGCCAATATTTTGGATTTTTGAAAATTTCACTTTTTTGTGAAAAGATCCACTAAATGAGGGAATAATATGTGTGAGGGTACCCCAGGAGAGTTCCAAATGTGTGTGGGTAGAATATATATCCCACGGGGGTAAAATTGAAAAAAGTTGAAAAAATATTTTTTTGGACTTAGACATTTTTCCGGCGTTTATCAGACTTTCAGATAGGGCAATTGTCAGTGAGAGTTCCGATTTCAGTTCCAGAGCGATTCGCCCAATGATTCCTTGATATTTATTCGTTTTCAGCCAATTTTCTGGATTTTTGAAAAATTCACTTTTTTGTGAAAATATCCACTAAATGAGGGAATAATATGTGTGAGGGTACCCCAGGAGTGTTCCAAATGTTTGTGGGTAGAATATATATCCCACGGGGGTAAAATTTAAAAAAGTTGAAAAATTTTTTTTTTTGGACTTAGACATTTTTCCGGCGTTTATCAGACTTTCAGATAGGGCAATTGTCAGTGAGAGTTCCGATTTCAGTTCCAGAGCGATTCGCCCAATGAGTCCTTGATATTTATTCGTTTTCAGCCAATTTTCTGGATATTTGAAAAATTCACTTTTTTGTGAAAATATCCACTAAATGAGGGAATAATATGTGTGAGGGTACCCCAGGAGAGTTCCAAATGTGTGTGGGTAGAATATATATCCCACGGGGGTAAAATTGAAAAAAGTTGAAAAATTTTTTTTTTTGGGACTTAGCCATTTTTCCGGCGTTTATCAGACTTTCAGATAGGGCAAATGTCAGTGAGCGTTCCGATTTCAGTTCCAGAGCGATTCGCCCAATGAGTCCTTGATATTTATTCGTTTTCAGCCAATTTTCAGGATTTTTGAAAATTTCACTTTTTTGTGAAAATATACACTAAATGAGGGAATAATATGTGTGAGGGTACCCCAGGAGAGTTCCAAATGTGTGTGGGTAGAATATATATCCCACGGGGGTAAAATTGAAAAAAGTTTAAAAATTTTTTTTTTTGGACTTAGCCATTTTTCCGGCGTTTATCAGACTTTCAGATAGGGCAAATGTCAGTGAGCGTTCCGATTTCAGTTCCAGAGCGATTCGCCCAATGAGACCTTTATATGTAGTCGTTTTCAGCCAATATTTTGGATTTTTGAAAATTTCACTTTTTTGTGAAAATATCCACTAAATGAGGGAATAATATGTGTGAGGGTACCCCAGGAGTGTTCCAAATGTTTGTGGGTAGAATATATATCCCACGGGGGTAAAATTTAAAAAAGTTGAAAAAATTTTTTTTTTGGACTTAGACATTTTTCCGGCGTTTATCAGACTTTCAGATAGGGCAATTGTCAGTGAGAGTTCCGATTTCAGTTCCAGAGCGATTCGCCCAATGAGTCCTTGATATTTATTCGTTTTCAGCCAATTTTCTGGATTTTTGAAAAATTCACTTTTTTGTGAAAATATCCACTAAATGAGGGAATAATATGTGTGAGGGTACCCCAGGAGAGTTCCAAATGTGTGTGGGTAGAATATATATCCCACGGGGGTAAAATTGAAAAAAGTTGAAAAATTTTTTTTTTTGGACTTAGCCATTTTTCCGGCGTTTATCAGACTTTCAGATAGGGCAAATCTCAGTGAGCATTCCGATTTCAGTTCCAGAGCGATTCGCCCAATGAGACCTTTATATGTAGTCGTTTTCAGCCAATATTTTGGATTTTTGAAAATTTCACTTTTTTGTGAAAATATCCACTAAATGAGGGAATAATATGTGTGAGGGTACCCCAGGAGAGTTCCAAATGTGTGTGGGTAGAATATATATCCCACGGGGGTAAAATTGAAAAAAGTTGAAAACATTTTTTTTTGGGACTTAGCCATTTTTCCGGCGTTTATCAGACTTTCAGATAGGGCAAATGTCAGTGAGCGTTCCGATTTCAGTTCCAGAGCGATTCGCCCAATGAGTCCTTGATATTTATTCGTTTTCATCCAATTTTCAGGATTTTTGAAAATTTCACTTTTTTGTGAAAATATCCACTAAATGAGGGAATAATATGTGTGAGGGTACCCCAGGAGAGTTCCAAATGTGTGTGGGTAGAATATATAACCCACGGGGATAAAATTGAAAAAAGTTGAAAAATTTTTTTTTTTGGACTTAGCCATTTTTCCGGCGTTTATCAGACTTTCAGATAGGGCAAATGTCAGTGAGCATTCCGATTTCAGTTCCAGAGCGATTCGCCCAATGAGACCTTTATATGTAGTCGTTTTCAGCCAATATTTTGGATTTTTGAAAATTTCACTTTTTTGTGAAAAGATCCACTAAATGAGGGAATAATATGTGTGAGGGTACCCCAGGAGAGTTCCAAATGTGTGTGGGTAGAATATATATCCCACGGGGGTAACATTGAAAAAAGTTGAAAACATTTTTTTTTGGGACTTAGCCATTTTTCCGGCGTTTATCAGACTTTCAGATAGGGCAAATGTCAGTGAGCATTCCGATTTCAGTTCCAGAGCGATTCGCCCAATGAGACCTTTATATGTAGTCGTTTTCAGCCAATATTTTGGATTTTTGAAAATTTCACTTTTTTGTGAAAAGATCCACTAAATGAGGGAATAATATGTGTGAGGGTACCCCAGGAGAGTTCCAAATGTGTGTGGGTAGAATATATATCCCACGGGGGTAAAATTGAAAAAAGTTGAAAACATTTTTTTTTGGGACTTAGCCATTTTTCCGGCGTTTATCAGACTTTCAGATAGGGCAAATGTCAGTGAGCGTTCCGATTTCAGTTCCAGAGCGATTCGCCCAATGAGTCCTTGATATTTATTCGTTTTCAGCCAATTTTCAGGATTTTTGAAAATTTCACTTTTTTGTGAAAATATCCACTAAATGAGGGAATAATATGTGTGAGGGTACCCCAGGAGAGTTCCAAATGTGTGTGGGTAGAATATATAACCCACGGGGGTAAAATTGAAAAAAGTTGAAAAATTTTTTTTTTTGGACTTAGCCATTTTTCCGGCGTTTATCAGACTTTCAGATAGGGCAAATGTCAGTGAGCATTCCGATTTCAGTTCCAGAGCGATTCGCCCAATGAGACCTTTATATGTAGTCGTTTTCAGCCAATATTTTGGATTTTTGAAAATTTCACTTTTTTGTGAAAAGATCCACTAAATGAGGGAATAATATGTGTGAGGGTACCCCAGGAGAGTTCCAAATGTGTGTGGGTAGAATATATATCCCACGGGGGTAAAATTGAAAAAAGTTGAAAACATTTTTTTTTGGGACTTAGCCATTTTTCCGGCGTTTATCAGACTTTCAGATAGGGCAAATGTCAGTGAGCATTCCGATTTCAGTTCCAGAGCGATTCGCCCAATGAGACCTTTATATGTAGTCGTTTTCAGCCAATATTTTGGATTTTTGAAAATTTCACTTTTTTGTGAAAAGATCCACTAAATGAGGGAATAATATGTGTGAGGGTACCCCAGGAGAGTTCCAAATGTGTGTGGGTAGAATATATATCCCACGGGGGTAAAATTGAAAAAAGTTGAAAACATTTTTTTTTGGGACTTAGCCATTTTTCCGGCGTTTATCAGACTTTCAGATAGGGCAAATGTCAGTGAGAGTTCCGATTTCAGTTCCAGAGCGATTCGCCCAATGATTCCTTGATATTTATTCGTTTTCAGCCAATTTTCTGGATTTTTGAAAAATTCACTTTTTTGTGAAAATATCCACTAAATGAGGGAATAATATGTGTGAGGGTACCCCAGGAGTGTTCCAAATGTTTGTGGGTAGAATATATATCCCACGGGGGTAAAATTTAAAAAAGTTGAAAAATTTTTTTTTTGGGACTTAGACATTTTTCCGGCGTTTATCAGACTTTCAGATAGGGCAATTGTCAGTGAGAGTTCCGATTTCAGTTCCAGAGCGATTCGCCCAATGAGTCCTTGATATTTATTCGTTTTCAGCCAATTTTCTGGATTTTTGAAAAATTCACTTTTTTGTGAAAATATCCACTAAATGAGGGAATAATATGTGTGAGGGTACCCCAGGAGAGTTCCAAATGTGTGTGGGTAGAATATATATCCCACGGGGGTAAAATTGAAAATAGTTGAAAACATTTTTTTTTGGGACTTAGCCATTTTTCCGGCGTTTATCAGACTTTCAGATAGGGCAAATGTCAGTGAGCGTTCCGATTTCAGTTCCAGAGCGATTCGCCCAATGAGTCCTTGATATTTATTCGTTTTCAGCCAATTTTCAGGATTTTTGAAAATTTCACTTTTTTGTGAAAATATACACTAAATGAGGGAATAATATGTGTGAGGGTACCCCAGGAGAGTTCCAAATGTGTGTGGGTAGAATATATATCCCACGGGGGTAAAATTGAAAAAAGTTGAAAAATTTTTTTTTTTGGGACTTAGCCATTTTTCCGGCGTTTATCAGACTTTCAGATAGGTCAAATGTCAGTGAGCGTTCCGATTTCAGTTCCAGAGCGATTCGCCCAATGAGTCCTTGATATTTATTCGTTTTCAGCCAATTTTCTGGATTTTTGAAAATTTCTCTTTTTTGTGAAAATATCCACTAAATGAGGGAATAATATGTGTGAGGGTACCCCAGGAGAGTTCCAAATGTGTGTGGGTAGAATATATATAGCACGGGGGTAAAATTTAAAAAAGTTGAAAAATTTTTTTTTTTTAACTTAGCCATTTTTCCGGCGTTTATCAGACTTTCAGATAGGGCAAATGTCAGTGAGCATTCCGATTTCAGTTCCAGAGCGATTCGCCCAATGAGTCCTTGATATTTATTCGTTTTCAGCCAATTTTCTGGATTTTTGAAAATTTCACTTTTTTGTGAAAATATCCACTAAATGAGGGAATAATATGTGTGAGGGTACCCCAGGAGAGTTCCAAATGTGTGTGGGTAGAATATATACCCCACGGGGGTAAAATTGAAAAAAGTTTAAAAATTTTTTTTTTTGGACTTAGCCATTTTTCCGGCGTTTATCAGACTTTCAGATAGGGCAAATGTCAGTGAGCGTTCCGATTTCAGTTCCAGAGCGATTCGCTCAATGAGACCTTTATATGTAGTCGTTTTCAGCCAATATTTTGGATTTTTGAAAATTTCACTTTTTTGTGAAAATATCCACTAAATGAGGGAATAATATGTGTGAGGGTACCCCAGGAGTGTTCCAAATGTTTGTGGGTAGAATATATATCCCACGGGGGTAAAATTGAAAAAAGTTGAAAAATTTTTTTTTTTGGACTTAGCCATTTTTCCGGCGTTTATCAGACTTTCAGATAGGGCAAATCTCAGTGAGCATTCCGATTTCAGTTCCAGAGCGATTCGCCCAATGAGACCTTTATATGTAGTCGTTTTCAGCCAATATTTTGGATTTTTGAAAATTTCACTTTTTTGTGAAAATATCCACTAAATGAGGGAATAATATGTGTGAGGGTACCCCAGGAGAGTTCCAAATGTGTGTGGGTAGAATATATATCCCACGGGGGTAAAATTGAAAAAAGTTGAAAACATTTTTTTTTGGGACTTAGCCATTTTTCCGGCGTTTATCAGACTTTCAGATAGGGCAAATGTCAGTGAGCGTTCCGATTTCAGTTCCAGAGCGATTCGCCCAATGAGTCCTTGATATTTATTCGTTTTCATCCAATTTTCAGGATTTTTGAAAATTTCACTTTTTTGTGAAAATATCCACTAAATGAGGGAATAATATGTGTGAGGGTACCCCAGGAGAGTTCCAAATGTGTGTGGGTAGAATATATAACCCACGGGGGTAAAATTGAAAAAAGTTGAAAAATTTTTTTTTTTGGACTTAGCCATTTTTCCGGCGTTTATCAGACTTTCAGATAGGGCAAATGTCAGTGAGCATTCCGATTTCAGTTCCAGAGCGATTCGCCCAATGAGACCTTTATATGTAGTCGTTTTCAGCCAATATTTTGGATTTTTGAAAATTTCACTTTTTTGTGAAAAGATCCACTAAATGAGGGAATAATATGTGTGAGGGTACCCCAGGAGAGTTCCAAATGTGTGTGGGTAGAATATATATCCCACGGGGGTAAAATTGAAAAAAGTTGAAAACATTTTTTTTTGGGACTTAGCCATTTTTCCGGCGTTTATCAGACTTTCAGATAGGGCAAATGTCAGTGAGCGTTCCGATTTCAGTTCCAGAGCGATTCGCCCAATGAGTCCTTGATATTTATTCGTTTTCAGCCAATTTTCAGGATTTTTGAAAATTTCACTTTTTTGTGAAAATATACACTAAATGAGGGAATAATATGTGTGAGGGTACCCCAGGAGAGTTCCAAATGTGTGTGGGTAGAATATATATCCCACGGGGGTAAAATTGAAAAAAGTTGAAAAATTTTTTTTTTTGGGACTTAGTCATTTTTCCGGCGTTTATCAGACTTTCAGATAGGGCAAATGTCAGTGAGCGTTCCGATTTCAGTTCCAGAGCGATTCGCCCAATGAGTCCTTGATATTTATTCGTTTTCAGCCAATTTTCTGGATTTATGAAAATTTCACTTTTTTGTGAAAATATCCACTAAATGAGGGAATAATATGTGTGAGGGTACCCCAGGAGAGTTCCAAATGTGTGTGGGTAGAATATATATAGCACGGGGGTAAAATTTAAAAAAGTTGAAAATTTTTTTTTTTTGAACTTAGCCATTTTTCCGGCGTTTATCAGACTTTCAGATACGGCAAATGTCAGTGAGCATTCCGATTTCAGTTCCAGAGCGATTCGCCCAATGAGTCCTTGATATTTATTCGTTTTCAACCAATTTTCTGGATTTTTGAAAATTTCACTTTTTTGTGAAAATATCCACTAAATGAGGGAATAATATGTGTGAGGGTACCCCAGGAGAGTTCCAAATGTGTGTGGGTAGAATATATACTCCACGGGGGTAAAATTGAAAAAAGTTTAAAAATTTTTTTTTTTGGACTTAGCCATTTTTCCGGCGTTTATCAGACTTTCAGATAGGGCAAATGTCAGTGAGCGTTCCGATTTCAGTTCCAGAGCGATTCGCCCAATGAGACCTTTATATGTAGTCGTTTTCAGCCAATATTTTGGATTTTTGAAAATTTCACTTTTTTGTGAAAATATCCACTAAATGAGGGAATAATATGTGTGAGGGTACCCCAGGAGTGTTCCAAATGTTTGTGGGTAGAATATATATCCCTCGGGGGTAAAATTTAAAAAAGTTGAAAAAATTTTTTTTTTGGACTTAGACATTTTTCCGGCGTTTATCATACTTTCAGATAGGGCAATTGTCAGTGAGAGTTCCGATTTCAGTTCCAGAGCGATTCGCCCAATGAGTCCTTGATATTTATTCGTTTTCAGCCAATTTTCTGGATTTTTGAAAAATTCACTTTTTTGTGAAAATATCCACTAAATGAGGGAATAATATGTGTGAGGGTACCCCAGGAGAGTTCCAAATGTGTGTGGGTAGAATATATATCCCACGGGGGTAAAATTGAAAAAAGTTGAAAACATTTTTTTTTGGGACTTAGCCATTTTTCCGGCGTTTATCAGACTTTCAGATAGGGCAAATGTCAGTGAGCGTTCCGATTTCAGTTCCAGAGCGATTCGCCCAATGAGTCCTTGATATTTATTCGTTTTCATCCAATTTTCAGGATTTTTGAAAATTTCACTTTTTTTGAAAATATCCACTAAATGAGGGAATAATATGTGTGAGGGTACCCCAGGAGAGTTCCAAATGTGTGTGGGTAGAATATATAACCCACGGGGGTAAAATTGAAAAAAGTTGAAAAATTTTTTTTTTTGGACTTAGCCATTTTTCCGGCGTTTATCAGACTTTCAGATAGGGCAAATGTCAGTGAGCATTCCGATTTCAGTTCCAGAGCGATTCGCCCAATGAGACCTTTATATGTAGTCGTTTTCAGCCAATATTTTGGATTTTTGAAAATTTCACTTTTTTGTGAAAATATCCACTAAATGAGGGAATAATATGTGTGAGGGTACCCCAGGAGAGTTCCAAATGTGTGTGGGTAGAATATATATCCCACGGGGGTAAAATTGAAAAAAGTTGAAAACATTTTTTTTTGGGACTTAGCCATTTTTCCGGCGTTTATCAGACTTTCAGATAGGGCAAATGTCAGTGAGCGTTCCGATTTCAGTTCCAGAGCGATTCGCCCAATGAGTCCTTGATATTTATTCGTTTTCATCCAATTTTCAGGATTTTTGAAAATTTCACTTTTTTTGAAAATATCCACTAAATGAGGGAATAATATGTGTGAGGGTACCCCAGGAGAGTTCCAAATGTGTGTGGGTAGAATATATAACCCACGGGGGTAAAATTGAAAAAAGTTGAAAAATTTTTTTTTTTGGACTTAGCCATTTTTCCGGCGTTTATCAGACTTTCAGATAGGGCAAATGTCAGTGAGCATTCCGATTTCAGTTCCAGAGCGATTCGCCCAATGAGACCTTTATATGTAGTCGTTTTCAGCCAATATTTTGGATTTTTGAAAATTTCACTTTTTTGTGAAAAGATCCACTAAATGAGGGAATAATATGTGTGAGGGTACCCCAGGAGAGTTCCAAATGTGTGTGGGTAGAATATATATCCCACGGGGGTAAAATTGAAAAAAGTTGAAAACATTTTTTTTTGGGACTTAGCCATTTTTCCGGCGTTTATCAGACTTTCAGATAGGGCAAATGTCAGTGAGCGTTCCGATTTCAGTTCCAGAGCGATTCGCCCAATGAGTCCTTGATATTTATTCGTTTTCATCCAATTTTCAGGATTTTTGAAAATTTCACTTTTTTTGAAAATATCCACTAAATGAGGGAATAATATGTGTGAGGGTACCCCAGGAGAGTTCCAAATGTGTGTGGGTAGAATATATAACCCATGGGGGTAAAATTGAAAAAAGTTGAAAAATTTTTTTTTTTGGACTTAGCCATTTTTCCGGCGTTTATCAGACTTTCAGATAGGGCAAATGTCAGTGAGCATTCCGATTTCAGTTCCAGAGCGATTCGCCCAATGAGACCTTTATATGTAGTCGTTTTCAGCCAATATTTTGGATTTTTGAAAATTTCACTTTTTTGTGAAAAGATCCACTAAATGAGGGAATAATATGTGTGAGGGTACCCCAGGAGAGTTCCAAATGTGTGTGGGTAGAATATATATCCCACGGGGGTAAAATTGAAAAAAGTTGAAAACATTTTTTTTTGGGACTTAGCCATTTTTCCGGCGTTTATCAGACTTTCAGATAGGGCAAATGTCAGTGAGCGTTCCGATTTCAGTTCCAGAGCGATTCGCCCAATGATTCCTTGATATTTATTCGTTTTCAGCCAATTTTCAGGATTTTTGAAAATTTCACTTTTTTGTGAAAATATCCACTAAATGAGGGAATAATATGTGTGAGGGTACCCCAGGAGAGTTCCAAATGTGTGTGGGTAGAATATATATCCCACGGGGGTAAAATTGAAAAAAGTTGAAAAATTTTTTTTTTTGGACTTAGCCATTTTTCCGGCGTTTATCAGACTTTCAGATAGGGCAAATGTCAGTGAGCATTCCGATTTCAGTTCCAGAGCGATTCGCCCAATGAGACCTTTATATGTAGTCGTTTTCAGCCAATATTTTGGATTTTTGAAAATTTCACTTTTTTGTGAAAATATCCACTAAATGAGGGAATAATATGTGTGAGGGTACCCCAGGAGAGTTCCAAATGTGTGTGGGTAGAATATATATCCCACGGGGGTAAAATTGAAAAAAGTTGAAAACATTTTTTTTTGGGACTTAGCCATTTTTCCTGCGTTTATCAGACTTTCAGATAGGGCAAATGTCAGTGAGCGTTCCGATTTCAGTTCGAGAGCGATTCGCCCAATGATTCCTTGATATTTATTCGTTTTCAGCCAATTTTCTGGATTTTTGAAAATTTCACTTTTTTGTGAAAATATCCACTAAATGAGGGAATAATATGTGTGAGGGTACCCCAGGAGAGTTCCAAATGTGTGTGGGTAGAATATATATCCCACGGGGGTAAAATTGAAAAAAGTTGAAAACATTTTTTTTTGGGACTTAGCCATTTTTCCGGCGTTTATCAGACTTTCAGATAGGGCAAATGTCAGTGAGCGTTCCGATTTCAGTTCCAGAGCGATTCGCCCAATGAGACCTTTATATGTAGTCGTTTTCAGCCAATATTTTGGATTTTTGAAAATTTCACTTTTTTGTGAAAATATCCACTAAATGAGGGAATAATATGTGTGAGGGTACCCCAGGAGTGTTCCAAATGTTTGTGGGTAGAATATATATCCCACGGGGGTAAAATTTAAAAAAGTTGAAAAATTTTTTTTTTGGACTTAGACATTTTTCCGGCGTTTATCAGACTTTCAGATAGGGCAATTGTCAGTGAGAGTTCCGATTTCAGTTCCAGAGCGATTCGCCCAATGAGTCCTTGATATTTATTCGTTTTCAGCCAATTTTCTGGATTTTTGAAAAATTCACTTTTTTGTGAAAATATCCACTAAATGAGGGAATAATATGTGTGAGGGTACCCCAGGAGAGTTCCAAATGTGTGTGGGTAGAATATATATCCCACGGGGGTAAAATTGAAAAAAGTTGAAAACATTTTTTTTTGGACTTAGCCATTTTTCCGGCGTTTATCAGACTTTCAGATAGGGCAAATCTCAGTGAGCAATCCGATTTCAGTTCAGGAGCGATTCGCCCAATGAGACCTTTATATGTAGTCGTTTTCAGCCAATATTTTGGATTTTTGAAAATTTCACTTTTTTGTGAAAATATACACTAAATGAGGGAATAATATGTGTGAGGGTACCCCAGGAGAGTTCCAAATGTGTGTGGGTAGAATATATATCCCACGGGGGTAAAATTGAAAAAAGTTGAAAAATTTTTTTTTTTGGGACTTAGCCATTTTTCCGGCGTTTATCAGACTTTCAGATAGGGCAAATGTCAGTGAGCGTTCCGATTTCAGTTCCAGAGCGATTCGCCCAATGAGTCCTTGATATTTATTCGTTTTCAGCCAATTTTCTGGATTTTTGAAAATTTCACTTTTTTGTGAAAATATCCACTAAATGAGGGAATAATATGTGTGAGGGTACCCCAGGAGAGTTCCAAATGTGTGTGGGTAGAATATATATAGCACGGGGGTAAAATTTAAAAAAGTTGAAAAATTTTTTTTTTTGAACTTAGCCATTTTTCCGGCGTTTATCAGACTTTCAGATAGGGCAAATGTCAGTGAGCATTCCGATTTCAGTTCCAGAGCGATTCGCCCAATGAGTCCTTGATATTTATTCGTTTTCAGCCAATTTTCTGGATTTTTGAAAATTTCACTTTTTTGTGAAAATATCCACTAAATGAGGGAATAATATGTGTGAGGGTACCCCAGGAGAGTTCCAAATGTGTGTGGGTAGAATATATATCCCACGGGGGTAAAATTGAAAAAAGTTGAAAAATTTTTTTTTTTGGACTTAGCCATTTTTCCGGCGTTTATCAGACTTTCAGATAGGGCAAATCTCAGTGAGCATTCCGATTTCAGTTCCAGAGCGATTCGCCCAATGAGACCTTTATATGTAGTCGTTTTCAGCCAATATTTTGGATTTTTGAAAATTTCACTTTTTTGTGAAAATATCCACTAAATGAGGGAATAATATGTGTGAGGGTACCCCAGGAGAGTTCCAAATGTGTGTTGGTAGAATATATATCCCACGGGGGTAAAATTGAAAAAAGTTTAAAACATTTTTTTTTGGGACTTAGCCATTTTTCCGGCGTTTATCAGACTTTCAGATAGGGCAAATGTCAGTGAGCGTTCCGATTTCAGTTCCAGAGCGATTCGCCCAATGAGTCCTTTATATTTATTCGTTTTCATCCAATTTTCAGGATTTTTGAAAATTTCACTTTTTTGTGAAAATATCCACTAAATGAGGGAATAATATGTGTGAGGGTACCCCAGGAGAGTTCCAAATGTGTGTGGGTAGAATATATATCCCACGGGGGTAAAATTGAAAAAAGTTGAAAAATTTTTTTTTTTGGACTTAGCCATTTTTCCGGCGTTTATCAGACTTTCAGATAAGGCAAATGTCAGTGAGCATTCCGATTTCAGTTCCAGAGCGATTCGCCCAATGAGACCTTTATATGTAGTCGTTTTCAGCCAATATTTTGGATTTTTGAAAATTTCACTTTTTTGTGAAAATATCCACTAAATGAGGGAATAATATGTGTGAGGGTACCCCAGGAGAGTTCCAAATGTGTGTGGGTAGAATATATATCCCAGGGGGGTAAAATTGAAAAAAGTTGAAAACATTTTTTTTGGGACTTAGCCATTTTTCCGGCGTTTATCAGACTTTCAGATAGGGCAAATGTCAGTGAGCGTTCCGATTTCAGTTCCAGAGCGATTCGCCCAATGATTCCTTGATATTTATTCGTTTTCAGCCAATATTTTGGATTTTTGAAAATTTCACTTTTTTTGTGAAAATATCCACTAAATGAGGGAATAATATGTGTGAGGGTACCCCAGGAGTGTTCCAAATGTTTGTGGGTAGAATATATATCCCACGGGGGTAAAATTTAAAAAAGTTGAAAAAATTTTTTTTTTGGACTTAGACATTTTTCCGGCGTTTATCAGACTTTCAGATAGGGCAATAGTCAGTGAGAGTTCCGATTTCAGTTCCAGAGCGATTCGCCCAATGAGTCCTTGATATTTATTCGTTTTCAGCCAATTTTCTGGATTTTTGAAAAATTCACTTTTTTGTGAAAATATCCACTAAATGAGGGAATAATATGTGTGAGGGTACCCCAGGAGAGTTCCAAATGTGTGTGGGTAGAATATATATCCCACGGGGGTAAAATTGAAAAAAGTTGAAAACATTTTTTTTTGGGACTTAGCCATTTTTCCGGCGTTTATCAGACTTTCAGATAGGGCAAATGTCAGTGAGCGTTCCGATTTCAGTTCCAGAGCGATTCGCCCAATGAGTCCTTGATATTTATTCGTTTTCATCCAATTTTCAGGATTTTTGAAAATTTCACTTTTTTGTGAAAATATCCACTAAATGAGGGAATAATATGTGTGAGGGTACCCCAGGAGAGTTCCAAATGTGTGTGGGTAGAATATATAACCCACGGGGGTAAAATTGAAAAAAGTTGAAAAATTTTTTTTTTTGGACTTAGCCATTTTTCCGGCGTTTATCAGACTTTCAGATAGGGCAAATGTCAGTGAGCATTCCGATTTCAGTTCCAGAGCGATTCGCCCAATGAGACCTTTATATGTAGTCGTTTTCAGCCAATATTTTGGATTTTTGAAAATTTCACTTTTTTGTGAAAAGATCCACTAAATGAGGGAATAATATGTGTGAGGGTACCCCAGGAGAGTTCCAAATGTGTGTGGGTAGAATATATATCCCACGGGGGTAAAATTGAAAAAAGTTGAAAACATTTTTTTTTGGGACTTAGCCATTTTTCCGGCGTTTATCAGACTTTCAGATAGGGCAAATGTCAGTGAGCGTTCCGATTTCAGTTCCAGAGCGATTCGCCCAATGATTCCTTGATATTTATTCGTTTTCAGCCAATATTTTGGATTTTTGAAAATTTCACTTTTTTTGTGAAAATATCCACTAAATGAGGGAATAATATGTGTGAGGGTACCCCAGGAGTGTTCCAAATGTTTGTGGGTAGAATATATATCCCACGGGGGTAAAATTTAAAAAAGTTGAAAAAATTTTTTTTTTGGACTTAGACATTTTTCCGGCGTTTATCAGACTTTCAGATAGGGCAATAGTCAGTGAGAGTTCCGATTTCAGTTCCAGAGCGATTCGCCCAATGAGTCCTTGATATTTATTCGTTTTCAGCCAATTTTCTGGATTTTTGAAAAATTCACTTTTTTGTGAAAATATCCACTAAATGAGGGAATAATATGTGTGAGGGTACCCCAGGAGAGTTCCAAATGTGTGTGGGTAGAATATATATCCCACGGGGGTAAAATTGAAAAAAGTTGAAAACATTTTTTTTTGGACTTAGCCATTTTTCCGGCGTTTATCAGATTTTCAGATAGGGCAAATCTCAGTGAGCATTCCGATTTCAGTTCAGGAGCGATTCGCCCAATGAGACCTTTATATGTAGTCGTTTTCAGCCAATATTTTGGATTTTTGAAAATTTCACTTTTTTGTGAAAATATCCACTAAATGAGGGAATAATATGTGTGAGGGTACCCCAGGAGAGTTCCAAATGTGTGTGGGTAGAATATATATCCCACGGGGGTAAAATTGAAAAAAGTTGAAAACATTTTTTTTTGGGACTTAGCCATTTTTCCGGCGTTTATCAGACTTTCAGATAGGGCAAATGTCAGTGAGCGTTCCGATTTCAGTTCCAGAGCGATTTGCCCAATGAGACCTTTATATGTAGTCGTTTTCAGCCAATATTTTGGATTTTTGAAAATTTCACTTTTTTGTGAAAATATCCACTAAATGAGGGAATAATATGTGTGAGGGTACCCCAGGAGTGTTCCAAATGTTTGTGGGTAGAATATATATCCCACGGGGGTAAAATTTAAAAAAGTTGAAAAAATTTTTTTTTTGGACTTAGACATTTTTCCGGCGTTTATCAGACTTTCAGATAGGGCAATTGTCAGTGAGAGTTCCGATTTCAGTTCCAGAGCGATTCGCCCAATGAGTCCTTGATATTTATTCGTTTTCAGCCAATTTTCTGGATTTTTGAAAAATTCACTTTTTTGTGAAAAGATCCACTAAATGAGGGAATAATATGTGTGAGGGTACCCCAGGAGAGTTCCAAATGTGTGTGGGTAGAATATATATCCCACGGGGGTAAAATTGAAAAAAGTTGAAAACATTTTTTTTTGGGACTTAGCCATTTTTCCGGCGTTTATCAGACTTTCAGATAGGGCAAATGTCAGTGAGCGTTCCGATTTCAGTTCCAGAGCGATTCGCCCAATGATTCCTTGATATTTATTCGTTTTCAGCCAATTTTCAGGATTTTTGAAAATTTCACTTTTTTGTGAAAATATCCACTAAATGAGGGAATAATATGTGTGAGGGTACCCCAGGAGAGTTCCAAATGTGTGTGGGTAGAATATATATCCCACGGGGGTAAAATTGAAAAAAGTTGAAAAATTTTTTTTTTTGGACTTAGCCATTTTTCCGGCGTTTATCAGACTTTCAGATAGGGCAAATGTCAGTGAGCATTCCGATTTCAGTTCCAGAGCGATTCGCCCAATGAGACCTTTATATGTAGTCGTTTTCAGCCAATATTTTGGATTTTTGAAAATTTCACTTTTTTGTGAAAATATCCACTAAATGAGGGAATAATATGTGTGAGGGTACCCCAGGAGAGTTCCAAATGTGTGTGGGTAGAATATATATCCCAGGGGGGTAAAATTTAAAAAAGTTGAAAAAATTTTTTTTTTGGACTTAGACATTTTTCCGGCGTTTATCAGACTTTCAGATAGGGCAATTGTCAGTGAGAGTTCCGATTTCAGTTCCAGAGCGATTCGCCCAATGAGTCCTTGATATTTATTCGTTTTCAGCCAATTTTCTGGATTTTTGAAAAATTCACTTTTTTGTGAAAATATCCACTAAATGAGGGAATAATATGTGTGAGGGTACCCCAGGAGAGTTCCAAATGTGTGTGGGTAGAATATATATCCCACGGGGGTAAAATTGAAAAAAGTTGAAAACATTTTTTTTTGGACTTAGCCATTTTTCCGGCGTTTATCAGATTTTCAGATAGGGCAAATCTCAGTGAGCATTCCGATTTCAGTTCAGGAGCGATTCGCCCAATGAGACCTTTATATGTAGTCGTTTTCAGCCAATATTTTGGATTTTTGAAAATTTCACTTTTTTGTGAAAATATCCACTAAATGAGGGAATAATATGTGTGAGGGTACCCCAGGAGAGTTCCAAATGTGTGTGGGTAGAATATATATCCCACGGGGGTAAAATTGAAAAAAGTTGAAAAATTTTTTTTTTTTGGGACTTAGCCATTTTTCCGGCGTTTATCAGACTTTCAGATAGGGCAAATGTCAGTGAGCGTTCCAATTTCAGTTCCAGAGCGATTCGCCCAATGAGTCCTTGATATTTATTCGTTTTCAGCCAATTTTCTGGATTTTTGAAAATTTCACTTTTTTGTGAAAATATCCACTAAATGAGTTTATAATATGTGTGAGGGTACCCCAGGAGAGTTCCAAATGTGTGTGGGTAGAATATATATAGCACGGGGGTAAAATTTAAAAAAGTTGAAAAATTTTTTTTTTTGAACTTAGCCATTTTTCCGGCGTTTATCAGACTTTCAGATAGGGCAAATGTCAGTGAGCATTCCGATTTCAGTTCCAGAGCGATTCGCCCAATGAGTCCTTGATATTTATTCGTTTTCAGCCAATTTTCTGGATTTTTGAAAATTTCACTTTTTTTGAAAATATCCACTAAATGAGGGAATAATATGTGTGAGGGTACCCCAGGAGAGTTCCAAATGTGTGTGGGTAGAATATATAACCCACGGGGGTAAAATTGAAAAAAGTTGAAAAATTTTTTTTTTTGGACTTAGCCATTTTTCCGGCGTTTATCAGACTTTCAGATAGGGCAAATGTCAGTGAGCATTCCGATTTCAGTTCCAGAGCGATTCGCCCAATGAGACCTTTATATGTAGTCGTTTTCAGCCAATATTTTGGATTTTTGAAAATTTCACTTTTTTGTGAAAAGATCCACTAAATGAGGGAATAATATGTGTGAGGGTACCCCAGGAGAGTTCCAAATGTGTGTGGGTAGAATATATATCCCACGGGGGTAAAATTGAAAAAAGTTGAAAACATTTTTTTTTGGGACTTAGCCATTTTTCCGGCGTTTATCAGACTTTCAGATAGGGCAAATGTCAGTGAGCGTTCCGATTTCAGTTCCAGAGCGATTCGCCCAATGATTCCTTGATATTTATTCGTTTTCAGCCAATTTTCAGGATTTTTGAAAATTTCACTTTTTTGTGAAAATATCCACTAAATGAGGGAATAATATGTGTGAGGGTACCCCAGGAGAGTTCCAAATGTGTGTGGGTAGAATATATATCCCACGGGGGTAAAATTGAAAAAAGTTGAAAAATTTTTTTTTTTGGACTTAGCCATTTTTCCGGCGTTTATCAGACTTTCAGATAGGGCAAATCTCAGTGAGCATTCCGATTTCAGTTCCAGAGCGATTCGCCCAATGAGACCTTTATATGTAGTCGTTTTCAGCCAATATTTTGGATTTTTGAAAATTTCACTTTTTTGTGAAAATATCCACTAAATGAGGGAATAATATGTGTGAGGGTACCCCAGGAGAGTTCCAAATGTGTGTGGGTAGAATATATATCCCACGGGGGTAAAATTGAAAAAAGTTGAAAACATTTTTTTTTGGGACTTAGCCATTTTTCCGGCGTTTATCAGACTTTCAGATAGGGCAAATGTCAGTGAGCGTTCCGATTTCAGTTCCAGAGCGATTCGCCCAATGAGTCCTTGATATTTATTCGTTTTCATCCAATTTTCAGGATTTTTGAAAATTTCACTTTTTTTGAAAATATCCACTAAATGAGGGAATAATATGTGTGAGGGTACCCCAGGAGAGTTCCAAATGTGTGTGGGTAGAATATATAACCCACGGGGGTAAAATTGAAAAAAGTTGAAAAATTTTTTTTTTTGGACTTAGCCATTTTTCCGGCGTTTATCAGACTTTCAGATAGGGCAAATGTCAGTGAGCATTCCGATTTCAGTTCCAGAGCGATTCGCCCAATGAGACCTTTATATGTAGTCGTTTTCAGCCAATATTTTGGATTTTTGAAAATTTCACTTTTTTGTGAAAAGATCCACTAAATGAGGGAATAATATGTGTGAGGGTACCCCAGGAGAGTTCCAAATGTGTGTGGGTAGAATATATATCCCACGGGGGTAAAATTGAAAAAAGTTGAAAACATTTTTTTTTGGGACTTAGCCATTTTTCCGGCGTTTATCAGACTTTCAGATAGGGCAAATGTCAGTGAGCGTTCCGATTTCAGTTCCAGAGCGATTCGCCCAATGATTCCTTGATATTTATTCGTTTTCAGCCAATTTTCAGGATTTTTGAAAATTTCACTTTTTTGTGAAAATATCCACTAAATGAGGGAATAATATGTGTGAGGGTACCCCAGGAGAGTTCCAAATGTGTGTGGGTAGAATATATATCCCACGGGGGTAAAATTGAAAAAAGTTGAAAAATTTTTTTTTTTGGACTTAGCCATTTTTCCGGCGTTTATCAGACTTTCAGATAGGGCAAATGTCAGTGAGCATTCCGATTTCAGTTCCAGAGCGATTCGCCCAATGAGACCTTTATATGTAGTCGTTTTCAGCCAATATTTTGGATTTTTGAAAATTTCACTTTTTTGTGAAAATATCCACTAAATGAGGGAATAATATGTGTGAGGGTACCCCAGGAGAGTTCCAAATGTGTGTGGGTAGAATATATATCCCACGGGGGTAAAATTGAAAAAAGTTGAAAACATTTTTTTTTGGGACTTAGCCATTTTTCCTGCGTTTATCAGACTTTCAGATAGGGCAAATGTCAGTGAGCGTTCCGATTTCAGTTCGAGAGCGATTCGCCCAATGATTCCTTGATATTTATTCGTTTTCAGCCAATTTTCTGGATTTTTGAAAATTTCACTTTTTTGTGAAAATATCCACTAAATGAGGGAATAATATGTGTGAGGGTACCCCAGGAGAGTTCCAAATGTGTGTGGGTAGAATATATATCCCACGGGGGTAAAATTGAAAAAAGTTGAAAACATTTTTTTTTGGGACTTAGCCATTTTTCCGGCGTTTATCAGACTTTCAGATAGGGCAAATGTCAGTGAGCGTTCCGATTTCAGTTCCAGAGCGATTCGCCCAATGAGACCTTTATATGTAGTCGTTTTCAGCCAATATTTTGGATTTTTGAAAATTTCACTTTTTTGTGAAAATATCCACTAAATGAGGGAATAATATGTGTGAGGGTACCCCAGGAGTGTTCCAAATGTTTGTGGGTAGAATATATATCCCACGGGGGTAAAATTTAAAAAAGTTGAAAAATTTTTTTTTTGGACTTAGACATTTTTCCGGCGTTTATCAGACTTTCAGATAGGGCAATTGTCAGTGAGAGTTCCGATTTCAGTTCCAGAGCGATTCGCCCAATGAGTCCTTGATATTTATTCGTTTTCAGCCAATTTTCTGGATTTTTGAAAAATTCACTTTTTTGTGAAAATATCCACTAAATGAGGGAATAATATGTGTGAGGGTACCCCAGGAGAGTTCCAAATGTGTGTGGGTAGAATATATATCCCACGGGGGTAAAATTGAAAAAAGTTGAAAACATTTTTTTTTGGACTTAGCCATTTTTCCGGCGTTTATCAGACTTTCAGATAGGGCAAATCTCAGTGAGCAATCCGATTTCAGTTCAGGAGCGATTCGCCCAATGAGACCTTTATATGTAGTCGTTTTCAGCCAATATTTTGGATTTTTGAAAATTTCACTTTTTTGTGAAAATATACACTAAATGAGGGAATAATATGTGTGAGGGTACCCCAGGAGAGTTCCAAATGTGTGTGGGTAGAATATATATCCCACGGGGGTAAAATTGAAAAAAGTTGAAAAATTTTTTTTTTTGGGACTTAGCCATTTTTCCGGCGTTTATCAGACTTTCAGATAGGGCAAATGTCAGTGAGCGTTCCGATTTCAGTTCCAGAGCGATTCGCCCAATGAGTCCTTGATATTTATTCGTTTTCAGCCAATTTTCTGGATTTTTGAAAATTTCACTTTTTTGTGAAAATATCCACTAAATGAGGGAATAATATGTGTGAGGGTACCCCAGGAGAGTTCCAAATGTGTGTGGGTAGAATATATATAGCACGGGGGTAAAATTTAAAAAAGTTGAAAAATTTTTTTTTTTGAACTTAGCCATTTTTCCGGCGTTTATCAGACTTTCAGATAGGGCAAATGTCAGTGAGCATTCCGATTTCAGTTCCAGAGCGATTCGCCCAATGAGTCCTTGATATTTATTCGTTTTCAGCCAATTTTCTGGATTTTTGAAAATTTCACTTTTTTGTGAAAATATCCACTAAATGAGGGAATAATATGTGTGAGGGTACCCCAGGAGAGTTCCAAATGTGTGTGGGTAGAATATATATCCCACGGGGGTAAAATTGAAAAAAGTTGAAAAATTTTTTTTTTTGGACTTAGCCATTTTTCCGGCGTTTATCAGACTTTCAGATAGGGCAAATCTCAGTGAGCATTCCGATTTCAGTTCCAGAGCGATTCGCCCAATGAGACCTTTATATGTAGTCGTTTTCAGCCAATATTTTGGATTTTTGAAAATTTCACTTTTTTGTGAAAATATCCACTAAATGAGGGAATAATATGTGTGAGGGTACCCCAGGAGAGTTCCAAATGTGTGTTGGTAGAATATATATCCCACGGGGGTAAAATTGAAAAAAGTTTAAAACATTTTTTTTTGGGACTTAGCCATTTTTCCGGCGTTTATCAGACTTTCAGATAGGGCAAATGTCAGTGAGCGTTCCGATTTCAGTTCCAGAGCGATTCGCCCAATGAGTCCTTTATATTTATTCGTTTTCATCCAATTTTCAGGATTTTTGAAAATTTCACTTTTTTGTGAAAATATCCACTAAATGAGGGAATAATATGTGTGAGGGTACCCCAGGAGAGTTCCAAATGTGTGTGGGTAGAATATATATCCCACGGGGGTAAAATTGAAAAAAGTTGAAAAATTTTTTTTTTTGGACTTAGCCATTTTTCCGGCGTTTATCAGACTTTCAGATAAGGCAAATGTCAGTGAGCATTCCGATTTCAGTTCCAGAGCGATTCGCCCAATGAGACCTTTATATGTAGTCGTTTTCAGCCAATATTTTGGATTTTTGAAAATTTCACTTTTTTGTGAAAATATCCACTAAATGAGGGAATAATATGTGTGAGGGTACCCCAGGAGAGTTCCAAATGTGTGTGGGTAGAATATATATCCCAGGGGGGTAAAATTGAAAAAAGTTGAAAACATTTTTTTTGGGACTTAGCCATTTTTCCGGCGTTTATCAGACTTTCAGATAGGGCAAATGTCAGTGAGCGTTCCGATTTCAGTTCCAGAGCGATTCGCCCAATGATTCCTTGATATTTATTCGTTTTCAGCCAATATTTTGGATTTTTGAAAATTTCACTTTTTTTGTGAAAATATCCACTAAATGAGGGAATAATATGTGTGAGGGTACCCCAGGAGTGTTCCAAATGTTTGTGGGTAGAATATATATCCCACGGGGGTAAAATTTAAAAAAGTTGAAAAAATTTTTTTTTTGGACTTAGACATTTTTCCGGCGTTTATCAGACTTTCAGATAGGGCAATAGTCAGTGAGAGTTCCGATTTCAGTTCCAGAGCGATTCGCCCAATGAGTCCTTGATATTTATTCGTTTTCAGCCAATTTTCTGGATTTTTGAAAAATTCACTTTTTTGTGAAAATATCCACTAAATGAGGGAATAATATGTGTGAGGGTACCCCAGGAGAGTTCCAAATGTGTGTGGGTAGAATATATATCCCACGGGGGTAAAATTGAAAAAAGTTGAAAACATTTTTTTTTGGGACTTAGCCATTTTTCCGGCGTTTATCAGACTTTCAGATAGGGCAAATGTCAGTGAGCGTTCCGATTTCAGTTCCAGAGCGATTCGCCCAATGAGTCCTTGATATTTATTCGTTTTCATCCAATTTTCAGGATTTTTGAAAATTTCACTTTTTTGTGAAAATATCCACTAAATGAGGGAATAATATGTGTGAGGGTACCCCAGGAGAGTTCCAAATGTGTGTGGGTAGAATATATAACCCACGGGGGTAAAATTGAAAAAAGTTGAAAAATTTTTTTTTTTGGACTTAGCCATTTTTCCGGCGTTTATCAGACTTTCAGATAGGGCAAATGTCAGTGAGCATTCCGATTTCAGTTCCAGAGCGATTCGCCCAATGAGACCTTTATATGTAGTCGTTTTCAGCCAATATTTTGGATTTTTGAAAATTTCACTTTTTTGTGAAAATATCCACTAAATGAGGGAATAATATGTGTGAGGGTACCCCAGGAGAGTTCCAAATGTGTGTGGGTAGAATATATATCCCAGGGGGGTAAAATTGAAAAAAGTTGAAAACATTTTTTTTGGGACTTAGCCATTTTTCCGGCGTTTATCAGACTTTCAGATAGGGCAAATGTCAGTGAGCGTTCCGATTTCAGTTCCAGAGCGATTCGCCCAATGATTCCTTGATATTTATTCGTTTTCAGCCAATATTTTGGATTTTTGAAAATTTCACTTTTTTTGTGAAAATATCCACTAAATGAGGGAATAATATGTGTGAGGGTACCCCAGGAGTGTTCCAAATGTTTGTGGGTAGAATATATATCCCACGGGGGTAAAATTTAAAAAAGTTGAAAAAATTTTTTTTTTGGACTTAGACATTTTTCCGGCGTTTATCAGACTTTCAGATAGGGCAATAGTCAGTGAGAGTTCCGATTTCAGTTCCAGAGCGATTCGCCCAATGAGTCCTTGATATTTATTCGTTTTCAGCCAATTTTCTGGATTTTTGAAAAATTCACTTTTTTGTGAAAATATCCACTAAATGAGGGAATAATATGTGTGAGGGTACCCCAGGAGAGTTCCAAATGTGTGTGGGTAGAATATATATCCCACGGGGGTAAAATTGAAAAAAGTTGAAAACATTTTTTTTTGGACTTAGCCATTTTTCCGGCGTTTATCAGATTTTCAGATAGGGCAAATCTCAGTGAGCATTCCGATTTCAGTTCAGGAGCGATTCGCCCAATGAGACCTTTATATGTAGTCGTTTTCAGCCAATATTTTGGATTTTTGAAAATTTCACTTTTTTGTGAAAATATCCACTAAATGAGGGAATAATATGTGTGAGGGTACCCCAGGAGAGTTCCAAATGTGTGTGGGTAGAATATATATCCCACGGGGGTAAAATTGAAAAAAGTTGAAAACATTTTTTTTTGGGACTTAGCCATTTTTCCGGCGTTTATCAGACTTTCAGATAGGGCAAATGTCAGTGAGCGTTCCGATTTCAGTTCCAGAGCGATTTGCCCAATGAGACCTTTATATGTAGTCGTTTTCAGCCAATATTTTGGATTTTTGAAAATTTCACTTTTTTGTGAAAATATCCACTAAATGAGGGAATAATATGTGTGAGGGTACCCCAGGAGTGTTCCAAATGTTTGTGGGTAGAATATATATCCCACGGGGGTAAAATTTAAAAAAGTTGAAAAAATTTTTTTTTTGGACTTAGACATTTTTCCGGCGTTTATCAGACTTTCAGATAGGGCAATTGTCAGTGAGAGTTCCGATTTCAGTTCCAGAGCGATTCGCCCAATGAGTCCTTGATATTTATTCGTTTTCAGCCAATTTTCTGGATTTTTGAAAAATTCACTTTTTTGTGAAAAGATCCACTAAATGAGGGAATAATATGTGTGAGGGTACCCCAGGAGAGTTCCAAATGTGTGTGGGTAGAATATATATCCCACGGGGGTAAAATTGAAAAAAGTTGAAAACATTTTTTTTTGGGACTTAGCCATTTTTCCGGCGTTTATCAGACTTTCAGATAGGGCAAATGTCAGTGAGCGTTCCGATTTCAGTTCCAGAGCGATTCGCCCAATGATTCCTTGATATTTATTCGTTTTCAGCCAATTTTCAGGATTTTTGAAAATTTCACTTTTTTGTGAAAATATCCACTAAATGAGGGAATAATATGTGTGAGGGTACCCCAGGAGAGTTCCAAATGTGTGTGGGTAGAATATATATCCCACGGGGGTAAAATTGAAAAAAGTTGAAAAATTTTTTTTTTTGGACTTAGCCATTTTTCCGGCGTTTATCAGACTTTCAGATAGGGCAAATGTCAGTGAGCATTCCGATTTCAGTTCCAGAGCGATTCGCCCAATGAGACCTTTATATGTAGTCGTTTTCAGCCAATATTTTGGATTTTTGAAAATTTCACTTTTTTGTGAAAATATCCACTAAATGAGGGAATAATATGTGTGAGGGTACCCCAGGAGAGTTCCAAATGTGTGTGGGTAGAATATATATCCCAGGGGGGTAAAATTGAAAAAAGTTGAAAACATTTTTTTTGGGACTTAGCCATTTTTCCGGCGTTTATCAGACTTTCAGATAGGGCAAATGTCAGTGAGCGTTCCGATTTCAGTTCCAGAGCGATTCGCCCAATGATTCCTTGATATTTATTCGTTTTCAGCCAATATTTTGGATTTTTGAAAATTTCACTTTTTTTGTGAAAATATCCACTAAATGAGGGAATAATATGTGTGAGGGTACCCCAGGAGTGTTCCAAATGTTTGTGGGTAGAATATATATCCCACGGGGGTAAAATTTAAAAAAGTTGAAAAAATTTTTTTTTTGGACTTAGACATTTTTCCGGCGTTTATCAGACTTTCAGATAGGGCAATTGTCAGTGAGAGTTCCGATTTCAGTTCCAGAGCGATTCGCCCAATGAGTCCTTGATATTTATTCGTTTTCAGCCAATTTTCTGGATTTTTGAAAAATTCACTTTTTTGTGAAAATATCCACTAAATGAGGGAATAATATGTGTGAGGGTACCCCAGGAGAGTTCCAAATGTGTGTGGGTAGAATATATATCCCACGGGGGTAAAATTGAAAAAAGTTGAAAACATTTTTTTTTGGACTTAGCCATTTTTCCGGCGTTTATCAGATTTTCAGATAGGGCAAATCTCAGTGAGCATTCCGATTTCAGTTCAGGAGCGATTCGCCCAATGAGACCTTTATATGTAGTCGTTTTCAGCCAATATTTTGGATTTTTGAAAATTTCACTTTTTTGTGAAAATATCCACTAAATGAGGGAATAATATGTGTGAGGGTACCCCAGGAGAGTTCCAAATGTGTGTGGGTAGAATATATATCCCACGGGGGTAAAATTGAAAAAAGTTGAAAAATTTTTTTTTTTTGGGACTTAGCCATTTTTCCGGCGTTTATCAGACTTTCAGATAGGGCAAATGTCAGTGAGCGTTCCAATTTCAGTTCCAGAGCGATTCGCCCAATGAGTCCTTGATATTTATTCGTTTTCAGCCAATTTTCTGGATTTTTGAAAATTTCACTTTTTTGTGAAAATATCCACTAAATGAGTTTATAATATGTGTGAGGGTACCCCAGGAGAGTTCCAAATGTGTGTGGGTAGAATATATATAGCACGGGGGTAAAATTTAAAAAAGTTGAAAAATTTTTTTTTTTGAACTTAGCCATTTTTCCGGCGTTTATCAGACTTTCAGATAGGGCAAATGTCAGTGAGCATTCCGATTTCAGTTCCAGAGCGATTCGCCCAATGAGTCCTTGATATTTATTCGTTTTCAGCCAATTTTCTGGATTTTTGAAAATTTCACTTTTTTGTGAAAATATCCACTAAATGAGGGAATAATATGCGTGAGGGTACCCCAGGAGAGTTCCAAATGTGTGTGGGTAGAATATATATCCCACGGGGGTAAAATTGAAAAAAGTTGAAAAATTTTTTTTTTTGGACTTAGCCATTTTTCCGGCGTTTATCAGACTTTCAGATAGGGCAAATCTCAGTGAGCATTCCGATTTCAGTTCCAGAGCGATTCGCCCAATGAGACCTTTATATGTAGTCGTTTTCAGCCAATATTTTGGATTTTTGAAAATTTCACTTTTTTGTGAAAATATCCACTAAATGAGGGAATAATATGTGTGAGGGTACCCCAGGAGAGTTCCAAATGTGTGTGGGTAGAATATATATCCCACGGGGGTAAAATTGAAAAAAGTTGAAAACATTTTTTTTTGGGACTTAGCCATTTTTCCGGCGTTTATCAGACTTTCAGATAGGGCAAATGTCAGTGAGCGTTCCGATTTCAGTTCCAGAGCGATTCGCCCAATGAGTCCTTGATATTTATTCGTTTTCATCCAATTTTCAGGATTTTTGAAAATTTCACTTTTTTGTGAAAATATCCACTAAATGAGGGAATAATATGTGTGAGGGTACCCCAGGAGAGTTCCAAATGTGTGTGGGTAGAATATATAACCCACGGGGGTAAAATTGAAAAAAGTTGAAAAATTTTTTTTTTTGGACTTAGCCATTTTTCCGGCGTTTATCAGACTTTCAGATAGGGCAAATGTCAGTGAGCATTCCGATTTCAGTTCCAGAGCGATTCGCCCAATGAGACCTTTATATGTAGTCGTTTTCAGCCAATATTTTGGATTTTTGAAAATTTCACTTTTTTGTGAAAATATCCACTAAATGAGGGAATAATATGTGTGAGGGTACCCCAGGAGAGTTCCAAATGTGTGTGGGTAGAATATATATCCCAGGGGGGTAAAATTGAAAAAAGTTGAAAACATTTTTTTTGGGACTTAGCCATTTTTCCGGCGTTTATCAGACTTTCAGATAGGGCAAATGTCAGTGAGCGTTCCGATTTCAGTTCCAGAGCGATTCGCCCAATGATTCCTTGATATTTATTCGTTTTCAGCCAATATTTTGGATTTTTGAAAATTTCACTTTTTTTGTGAAAATATCCACTAAATGAGGGAATAATATGTGTGAGGGTACCCCAGGAGTGTTCCAAATGTTTGTGGGTAGAATATATATCCCACGGGGGTAAAATTTAAAAAAGTTGAAAAAATTTTTTTTTTGGACTTAGACATTTTTCCGGCGTTTATCAGACTTTCAGATAGGGCAATAGTCAGTGAGAGTTCCGATTTCAGTTCCAGAGCGATTCGCCCAATGAGTCCTTGATATTTATTCGTTTTCAGCCAATTTTCTGGATTTTTGAAAAATTCACTTTTTTGTGAAAATATCCACTAAATGAGGGAATAATATGTGTGAGGGTACCCCAGGAGAGTTCCAAATGTGTGTGGGTAGAATATATATCCCACGGGGGTAAAATTGAAAAAAGTTGAAAACATTTTTTTTTGGACTTAGCCATTTTTCCGGCGTTTATCAGATTTTCAGATAGGGCAAATCTCAGTGAGCATTCCGATTTCAGTTCAGGAGCGATTCGCCCAATGAGACCTTTATATGTAGTCGTTTTCAGCCAATATTTTGGATTTTTGAAAATTTCACTTTTTTGTGAAAATATCCACTAAATGAGGGAATAATATGTGTGAGGGTACCCCAGGAGAGTTCCAAATGTGTGTGGGTAGAATATATATCCCACGGGGGTAAAATTGAAAAAAGTTGAAAACATTTTTTTTTGGGACTTAGCCATTTTTCCGGCGTTTATCAGACTTTCAGATAGGGCAAATGTCAGTGAGCGTTCCGATTTCAGTTCCAGAGCGATTTGCCCAATGAGACCTTTATATGTAGTCGTTTTCAGCCAATATTTTGGATTTTTGAAAATTTCACTTTTTTGTGAAAATATCCACTAAATGAGGGAATAATATGTGTGAGGGTACCCCAGGAGTGTTCCAAATGTTTGTGGGTAGAATATATATCCCACGGGGGTAAAATTTAAAAAAGTTGAAAAAATTTTTTTTTTTTGGGACTTAGCCATTTTTCCGGCGTTTATCAGACTTTCAGATAGGGCAAATGTCAGTGAGCGTTCCAATTTCAGTTCCAGAGCGATTCGCCCAATGAGTCCTTGATATTTATTCGTTTTCAGCCAATTTTCTGGATTTTTGAAAATTTCACTTTTTTGTGAAAATATCCACTAAATGAGTTTATAATATGTGTGAGGGTACCCCAGGAGAGTTCCAAATGTGTGTGGGTAGAATATATATAGCACGGGGGTAAAATTTAAAAAAGTTGAAAAATTTTTTTTTTTGAACTTAGCCATTTTTCCGGCGTTTATCAGACTTTCAGATAGGGCAAATGTCAGTGAGCATTCCGATTTCAGTTCCAGAGCGATTCGCCCAATGAGTCCTTGATATTTATTCGTTTTCAGCCAATTTTCTGGATTTTTGAAAATTTCACTTTTTTGTGAAAATATCCACTAAATGAGGGAATAATATGCGTGAGGGTACCCCAGGAGAGTTCCAAATGTGTGTGGGTAGAATATATATCCCACGGGGGTAAAATTGAAAAAAGTTGAAAAATTTTTTTTTTTGGACTTAGCCATTTTTCCGGCGTTTATCAGACTTTCAGATAGGGCAAATCTCAGTGAGCATTCCGATTTCAGTTCCAGAGCGATTCGCCCAATGAGACCTTTATATGTAGTCGTTTTCAGCCAATATTTTGGATTTTTGAAAATTTCACTTTTTTTGTGAAAATATCCACTAAATGAGGGAATAATATGTGTGAGGGTACCCCAGGAGAGTTCCAAATGTGTGTGGGTAGAATATATATCCCACGGGGGTAAAATTGAAAAAAGTTGAAAACATTTTTTTTTGGGACTTAGCCATTTTTCCGGCGTTTATCAGACTTTCAGATAGGGCAAATGTCAGTGAGCGTTCCGATTTCAGTTCCAGAGCGATTCGCCCAATGAGTCCTTGATATTTATTCGTTTTCATCCAATTTTCAGGATTTTTGAAAATTTCACTTTTTTGTGAAAATATCCACTAAATGAGGGAATAATATGTGTGAGGGTACCCCAGGAGAGTTCCAAATGTGTGTGGGTAGAATATATAACCCACGGGGGTAAAATTGAAAAAAGTTGAAAAATTTTTTTTTTTGGACTTAGCCATTTTTCCGGCGTTTATCAGACTTTCAGATAGGGCAAATGTCAGTGAGCATTCCGATTTCAGTTCCAGAGCGATTCGCCCAATGAGACCTTTATATGTAGTCGTTTTCAGCCAATATTTTGGATTTTTGAAAATTTCACTTTTTTGTGAAAATATCCACTAAATGAGGGAATAATATGTGTGAGGGTACCCCAGGAGAGTTCCAAATGTGTGTGGGTAGAATATATATCCCAGGGGGGTAAAATTGAAAAAAGTTGAAAACATTTTTTTTGGGACTTAGCCATTTTTCCGGCGTTTATCAGACTTTCAGATAGGGCAAATGTCAGTGAGCGTTCCGATTTCAGTTCCAGAGCGATTCGCCCAATGATTCCTTGATATTTATTCGTTTTCAGCCAATATTTTGGATTTTTGAAAATTTCACTTTTTTTGTGAAAATATCCACTAAATGAGGGAATAATATGTGTGAGGGTACCCCAGGAGTGTTCCAAATGTTTGTGGGTAGAATATATATCCCACGGGGGTAAAATTTAAAAAAGTTGAAAAAATTTTTTTTTTGGACTTAGACATTTTTCCGGCGTTTATCAGACTTTCAGATAGGGCAATAGTCAGTGAGAGTTCCGATTTCAGTTCCAGAGCGATTCGCCCAATGAGTCCTTGATATTTATTCGTTTTCAGCCAATTTTCTGGATTTTTGAAAAATTCACTTTTTTGTGAAAATATCCACTAAATGAGGGAATAATATGTGTGAGGGTACCCCAGGAGAGTTCCAAATGTGTGTGGGTAGAATATATATCCCACGGGGGTAAAATTGAAAAAAGTTGAAAACATTTTTTTTTGGGACTTAGCCATTTTTCCGGCGTTTATCAGACTTTCAGATAGGGCAAATGTCAGTGAGCGTTCCGATTTCAGTTCCAGAGCGATTTGCCCAATGAGACCTTTATATGTAGTCGTTTTCAGCCAATATTTTGGATTTTTGAAAATTTCACTTTTTTGTGAAAATATCCACTAAATGAGGGAATAATATGTGTGAGGGTACCCCAGGAGTGTTCCAAATGTTTGTGGGTAGAATATATATCCCACGGGGGTAAAATTTAAAAAAGTTGAAAAAATTTTTTTTTTGGACTTAGACATTTTTCCGGCGTTTATCAGACTTTCAGATAGGGCAATTGTCAGTGAGAGTTCCGATTTCAGTTCCAGAGCGATTCGCCCAATGAGTCCTTGATATTTATTCGTTTTCAGCCAATTTTCTGGATTTTTGAAAAATTCACTTTTTTGTGAAAAGATCCACTAAATGAGGGAATAATATGTGTGAGGGTACCCCAGGAGAGTTCCAAATGTGTGTGGATAGAATATATATCCCACGGGGGTAAAATTGAAAAAAGTTGAAAACATTTTTTTTTGGGACTTAGCCATTTTTCCGGCGTTTATCAGACTTTCAGATAGGGCAAATGTCAGTGAGCGTTCCGATTTCAGTTCCAGAGCGATTCGCCCAATGATTCCTTGATATTTATTCGTTTTCAGCCAATTTTCAGGATTTTTGAAAATTTCACTTTTTTGTGAAAATATCCACTAAATGAGGGAATAATATGTGTGAGGGTACCCCAGGAGAGTTCCAAATGTGTGTGGGTAGAATATATATCCCACGGGGGTAAAATTGAAAAAAGTTGAAAAATTTTTTTTTTTGGACTTAGCCATTTTTCCGGCGTTTATCAGACTTTCAGATAGGGCAAATGTCAGTGAGCATTCCGATTTCAGTTCCAGAGCGATTCGCCCAATGAGACCTTTATATGTAGTCGTTTTCAGCCAATATTTTGGATTTTTGAAAATTTCACTTTTTTGTGAAAATATCCACTAAATGAGGGAATAATATGTGTGAGGGTACCCCAGGAGAGTTCCAAATGTGTGTGGGTAGAATATATATCCCAGGGGGGTAAAATTGAAAAAAGTTGAAAACATTTTTTTTGGGACTTAGCCATTTTTCCGGCGTTTATCAGACTTTCAGATAGGGCAAATGTCAGTGAGCGTTCCGATTTCAGTTCCAGAGCGATTCGCCCAATGATTCCTTGATATTTATTCGTTTTCAGCCAATATTTTGGATTTTTGAAAATTTCACTTTTTTTGTGAAAATATCCACTAAATGAGGGAATAATATGTGTGAGGGTACCCCAGGAGTGTTCCAAATGTTTGTGGGTAGAATATATATCCCACGGGGGTAAAATTTAAAAAAGTTGAAAAAATTTTTTTTTTGGACTTAGACATTTTTCCGGCGTTTATCAGACTTTCAGATAGGGCAATTGTCAGTGAGAGTTCCGATTTCAGTTCCAGAGCGATTCGCCCAATGAGTCCTTGATATTTATTCGTTTTCAGCCAATTTTCTGGATTTTTGAAAAATTCACTTTTTTGTGAAAATATCCACTAAATGAGGGAATAATATGTGTGAGGGTACCCCAGGAGAGTTCCAAATGTGTGTGGGTAGAATATATATCCCACGGGGGTAAAATTGAAAAAAGTTGAAAACATTTTTTTTTGGACTTAGCCATTTTTCCGGCGTTTATCAGATTTTCAGATAGGGCAAATCTCAGTGAGCATTCCGATTTCAGTTCAGGAGCGATTCGCCCAATGAGACCTTTATATGTAGTCGTTTTCAGCCAATATTTTGGATTTTTGAAAATTTCACTTTTTTGTGAAAATATCCACTAAATGAGGGAATAATATGTGTGAGGGTACCCCAGGAGAGTTCCAAATGTGTGTGGGTAGAATATATATCCCACGGGGGTAAAATTGAAAAAAGTTGAAAACATTTTTTTTTGGGACTTAGCCATTTTTCCGGCGTTTATCAGACTTTCAGATAGGGCAAATGTCAGTGAGCGTTCCGATTTCAGTTCCAGAGCGATTTGCCCAATGAGACCTTTATATGTAGTCGTTTTCAGCCAATATTTTGGATTTTTGAAAATTTCACTTTTTTGTGAAAATATCCACTAAATGAGGGAATAATATGTGTGAGGGTACCCCAGGAGAGTTCCAAATGTGTGTGGGTAGAATATATATCCCACGGGGGTAAAATTGAAAAAAGTTGAAAAATTTTTTTTTTTGGGACTTAGCCATTTTTCCGGCGTTTATCAGACTTTCAGATAGGGCAAATGTCAGTGAGCGTTCCAATTTCAGTTCCAGAGCGATTCGCCCAATGAGTCCTTGATATTTATTCGTTTTCAGCCAATTTTCTGGATTTTTGAAAATTTCACTTTTTTGTGAAAATATCCACTAAATGAGTTTATAATATGTGTGAGGGTACCCCAGGAGAGTTCCAAATGTGTGTGGGTAGAATATATATAGCACGGGGGTAAAATTTAAAAAAGTTGAAAAATTTTTTTTTTTGAACTTAGCCATTTTTCCGGCGTTTATCAGACTTTCAGATAGGGCAAATGTCAGTGAGCATTCCGATTTCAGTTCCAGAGCGATTCGCCCAATGAGTCCTTGATATTTATTCGTTTTCAGCCAATTTTCTGGATTTTTGAAAATTTCACTTTTTTGTGAAAATATCCACTAAATGAGGGAATAATATGCGTGAGGGTACCCCAGGAGAGTTCCAAATGTGTGTGGGTAGAATATATATCCCACGGGGGTAAAATTGAAAAAAGTTGAAAAATTTTTTTTTTTGGACTTAGCCATTTTTCCGGCGTTTATCAGACTTTCAGATAGGGCAAATCTCAGTGAGCATTCCGATTTCAGTTCCAGAGCGATTCGCCCAATGAGACCTTTATATGTAGTCGTTTTCAGCCAATATTTTGGATTTTTGAAAATTTCACTTTTTTGTGAAAATATCCACTAAATGAGGGAATAATATGTGTGAGGGTACCCCAGGAGAGTTCCAAATGTGTGTGGGTAGAATATATATCCCACGGGGGTAAAATTGAAAAAAGTTGAAAACATTTTTTTTTGGGACTTAGCCATTTTTCCGGCGTTTATCAGACTTTCAGATAGGGCAAATGTCAGTGAGCGTTCCGATTTCAGTTCCAGAGCGATTCGCCCAATGAGTCCTTGATATTTATTCGTTTTCATCCAATTTTCAGGATTTTTGAAAATTTCACTTTTTTGTGAAAATATCCACTAAATGAGGGAATAATATGTGTGAGGGTACCCCAGGAGAGTTCCAAATGTGTGTGGGTAGAATATATAACCCACGGGGGTAAAATTGAAAAAAGTTGAAAAATTTTTTTTTTTGGACTTAGCCATTTTTCCGGCGTTTATCAGACTTTCAGATAGGGCAAATGTCAGTGAGCATTCCGATTTCAGTTCCAGAGCGATTCGCCCAATGAGACCTTTATATGTAGTCGTTTTCAGCCAATATTTTGGATTTTTGAAAATTTCACTTTTTTGTGAAAAGATCCACTAAATGAGGGAATAATATGTGTGAGGGTACCCCAGGAGAGTTCCAAATGTGTGTGGGTAGAATATATATCCCACGGGGGTAAAATTGAAAAAAGTTGAAAACATTTTTTTTTGGGACTTAGCCATTTTTCCGGCGTTTATCAGACTTTCAGATAGGGCAAATGTCAGTGAGCATTCCGATTTCAGTTCCAGAGCGATTCGCCCAATGAGACCTTTATATGTAGTCGTTTTCAGCCAATATTTTGGATTTTTGAAAATTTCACTTTTTTGTGAAAATATCCACTAAATGAGGGAATAATATGTGTGAGGGTACCCCAGGAGAGTTCCAAATGTGTGTGGGTAGAATATATATCCCAGGGGGGTAAAATTGAAAAAAGTTGAAAACATTTTTTTTGGGACTTAGCCATTTTTCCGGCGTTTATCAGACTTTCAGATAGGGCAAATGTCAGTGAGCATTCCGATTTCAGTTCCAGAGCGATTCGCCCAATGATTCCTTGATATTTATTCGTTTTCAGCCAATATTTTGGATTTTTGAAAATTTCACTTTTTTTGTGAAAATATCCACTAAATGAGGGAATAATATGTGTGAGGGTACCCCAGGAGTGTTCCAAATGTTTGTGGGTAGAATATATATCCCACGGGGGTAAAATTTAAAAAAGTTGAAAAAATTTTTTTTTTGGACTTAGACATTTTTCCGGCGTTTATCAGACTTTCAGATAGGGCAATTGTCAGTGAGAGTTCCGATTTCAGTTCCAGAGCGATTCGCCCAATGAGTCCTTGATATTTATTCGTTTTCAGCCAATTTTCTGGATTTTTGAAAAATTCACTTTTTTGTGAAAATATCCACTAAATGAGGGAATAATATGTGTGAGGGTACCCCAGGAGAGTTCCAAATGTGTGTGGGTAGAATATATATCCCACGGGGGTAAAATTGAAAAAAGTTGAAAACATTTTTTTTTGGACTTAGCCATTTTTCCGGCGTTTATCAGATTTTCAGATAGGGCAAATCTCAGTGAGCATTCCGATTTCAGTTCAGGAGCGATTCGCCCAATGAGACCTTTATATGTAGTCGTTTTCAGCCAATATTTTGGATTTTTGAAAATTTCACTTTTTTGTGAAAATATCCACTAAATGAGGGAATAATATGTGTGAGGGTACCCCAGGAGAGTTCCAAATGTGTGTGGGTAGAATATATATCCCACGGGGGTAAAATTGAAAAAAGTTGAAAACATTTTTTTTTGGGACTTAGCCATTTTTCCGGCGTTTATCAGACTTTCAGATAGGGCAAATGTCAGTGAGCGTTCCGATTTCAGTTCCAGAGCGATTCGCCCAATGAGACCTTTATATGTAGTCGTTTTCAGCCAATATTTTGGATTTTTGAAAATTTCACTTTTTTGTGAAAATATCCACTAAATGAGGGAATAATATGTGTGAGGGTACCCCAGGAGTGTTCCAAATGTTTGTGGGTAGAATATATATCCCACGGGGGTAAAATTTAAAAAAGTTGAAAAAAATTTTTTTTTGGACTTAGACATTTTTCCGGCGTTTATCAGACTTTCAGATAGGGCAATTGTCAGTGAGAGTTCCGATTTCAGTTCCAGAGCGATTCGCCCAATGAGTCCTTGATATTTATTCGTTTTCAGCCAATTTTCTGGATTTTTGAAAAATTCACTTTTTTGTGAAAATATCCACTAAATGAGGGAATAATATGTGTGAGGGTACCCCAGGAGAGTTCCAAATGTGTGTGGGTAGAATATATATCCCACGGGGGTAAAATTGAAAAAAGTTGAAAACATTTTTTTTTGGACTTAGCCATTTTTCCGGCGTTTATCAGACTTTCAGATAGGGCAAATGTCAGTGAGCGTTCCGATTTCAGTTCCAGAGCGATTCGCCCAATGAGTCCTTGATATTTTATTCGTTTTCAGCCAATTTTCAGGATTTTTGAAAATTTCACTTTTTTGTGAAAATATCCACTAAATGAGGGAATAATATGTGTGAGGGTACCCCAGGAGAGTTCCAAATGTGTGTGGGTAGAATATATATCCCACGGGCGTAAAATTGAAAAAAACTGAAAAATTTTTTTTTTTGGACTTAGCCATTTTTCCGGCGTTTATCAGACTTTCAGATAGGGCAAATCTCAGTGAGCATTCCGATTTCAGTTCAGGAGCGATTCGCCCAATGAGACCTTTATATGTAGTCGTTTTCAGCCAATATTTTGGATTTTTGAAAATTTCACTTTTTTGTGAAAATATCCACTAAATGAGGGAATAATATGTGTGAGGGTACCCCAGGAGAGTTCCAAATGTGTGTGGGTAGAATATATATCCCACGGGGGTAAAATTGAAAAAAGTTGAAAACATTTTTTTTTGGGACTTAGCCATTTTTCCGGCGTTTATCAGACTTTCAGATAGGGCAAATGTCAGTGAGCGTTCCGATTTCAGTTCCAGAGCGATTCGCCCAATGAGTCCTTGATATTTATTCGTTTTCATCCAATTTTCAGGATTTTTGAAAATTTCACTTTTTTGTGAAAATATCCACTAAATGAGGGAATAATATGTGTGAGGTACCCCAGGAGAGTTCCAAATGTGTGTGGGTAGAATATATAACCCACGAGGGTAAAATTGAAAAAAGTTGAAAAATTTTTTTTTTTGGACTTAGCCATTTTTCCGGCGTTTATCAGACTTTCAGATAGGGCAAATGTCAGTGAGCATTCCGATTTCAGTTCCAGAGCGATTCGCCCAATGAGACCTTTATATGTAGTCGTTTTCAGCCAATATTTTGGATTTTTGAAAATTTCACTTTTTTGTGAAAAGATCCACTAAATGAGGGAATAATATGTGTGAGGGTACCCCAGGAGAGTTCCAAATGTGTGTGGGTAGAATATATATCCCACGGGGGTAAAATTGAAAAAAGTTGAAAACATTTTTTTTTGGGACTTCGCCATTTTTCCGGCGTTTATCAGACTTTCAGATAGGGCAAATGTCAGTGAGCGTTCCGATTTCAGTTCCAGAGCGATTCGCCCAATGATTCCTTGATATTTATTCGTTTTCAGCCAATTTTCAGGATTTTTGAAAATTTCACTTTTTTGTGAAAATATCCACTAAATGAGGGAATAATATGTGTGAGGGTACCCCAGGAGAGTTCCAAATGTGTGTGGGTAGAATATATATCCCACGGGGGTAAAATTGAAAAAAGTTGAAAAATTTTTTTTTTTGGACTTAGCCATTTTTCCGGCGTTTATCAGACTTTCAGATAGGGCAAATGTCAGTGAGCATTCCGATTTCAGTTCCAGAGCGATTCGCCCAATGGGACCTTTATATGTAGTCGTTTTCAGCCAATATTTTGGATTTTTGAAAATTTCACTTTTTTGTGAAAATATCCACTAAATGAGGGAATAATATGTGTGAGGGTACCCCAGGAGAGTTCCAAATGTGTGTGGGTAGAATATATACCCCACGGGGGTAAAATTGAAAAAAGTTGAAAAAATTTTTTTTTTGGACTTAGACATTTTTCCGGCGTTTATCAGACTTTCAGATAGGGCAATTGTCAGTGAGAGTTCCGATTTCAGTTCCAGAGCGATTCGCCCAATGAGTCCTTGATATTTATTCGTTTTCAGCCAATTTTCAGGATTTTTGAAAATTTCACTTTTTTGTGAAAATATCCACTAAATGAGGGAATAATATGTGTGAGGGTACCCCAGGAGAGTTCCAAATGTGTGTGGGTAGAATATATATAGCACGGGGGTAAAATTTAAAAAAGTTGAAAAATTTTTTTCTTTGAACTTAGCCATTTTTCCGGCGTTTATCAGACTTTCAGATAGGGCAAATGTCAGTGAGCGTTCCGATTTCAGTTCCAGAGCGATTCGCCCAATGAGTCCTTGATATTTATTCGTTTTCAGCCAATTTTCTGGATTTTTGAAAATTTCACTTTTTTGTGAAAATATCCACTAAATGAGGGAATAATATGTGTGAGGGTACCCCAGGAGAGTTCCAAATGTGTGTGGGTAGAATATATACCCCACGGGGGTAAAATTGAAAAAAGTTTAAAAATTTTTTTTTTTGGACTTAGCCATTTTTCCGGCGTTTATCAGACTTTCAGATAGGGCAAATGTCAGTGAGCGTTCCGATTTCAGTTCCAGAGCGATTCGCCCAATGAGACCTTTATATGTAGTCGTTTTCAGCCAATATTTTGGATTTTTGAAAATTTCACTTTTTTGTGAAAATATCCTCTAAATGAGGGAATAATATGTGTGAGGGTACCCCAGGAGTGTTCCAAATGTTTGTGGGTAGAATATATATCCCACGGGGGTAAAATTTAAAAAAGTTGAAAAAATTTTTTTTTTGGACTTAGACATTTTTCCGGCGTTTATCAGACTTTCAGATAGGGCAATTATCAGTGAGCATTCCGATTTCAGTTCCAGAGCGATTCGCCCAATGAGTCCTTGATATTAAGTAGTTTTCAGATAATTTTCAGGATTTTTGAAAAATTCACTTTTTTGTGAAAATATCCACTAAATGAGGGAATAATATGTGTGAGGGTACCCCAGGAGAGTTCCAAATGTGTGTGGGTACAATATGTATCCCACGGGGGTAAAATTGAAAAAAGTTGAAAAAAATTTTTTTTGGACTTAGACATTTTTCTGGCATTTATCAGACTTTCAGATAGGGCATTTGTCAGTGAGCGTTCCAATTTCAGTTCCAGAGCGATTCGCCCAATGAGTCCTTGATATTTAGTCGTTTTCAGCCAATTTTCAGGATTTTTGAAAAATTCACTTTTTTGTGAAAATATCCACTAAATGAGGGAATAATATGTGTGAGGGTACCCCAGGAGAGTTCAAAATGTGTGTGGGTAGAATATATATCCCACGGGTGTAAAATTTAAAAAAGTTGAAAAATTTTTTTTTTTGAACTTAGCCATTTTTCCGGCGTTTATCAGACTTTCAGATAGGGCAAATGTCAGTGAGCGTTCCGATTTCAGTTCCAGAGCGATTCGCCCAATGAGTCCTTGATATTTATTCGTTTTCAGCCAATTTTCTGGATTTTTGAAAATTTCACTTTTTGGTGAAAATATCCACTAAATGAGGGAATAATATGTGTGAGGGTACCCCAGGAGAGTTCCAAATGTGTGTGGGTAGAATATATATCCCACGGGGGTAAAATTTAAAAAAGTTGAAAAAATTTTTTTTTTGGACTTAGTCATTTTTCCGGCGTTTATCAGACTTTCAGATAGGGCAAATGTCAGTGAGCGTTCCGATTTCAGTTCCAGAGCGATTCGCCCAATGAGTCCTTGATATTTAGTCGTTTTCTGCCAATTTTCTGGATTTTTGAGAATTTCACTTTTTTGTGAAAATATCCACTAAATGAGGGAATAATATGTGTGAGGGTACCCCAGGAGAGTTCCAAATGTGTGTGGGTAGAATATATATCGCACGGGGGTAAAATTGAAAAAAGTTGAAAACATTTTTTTTTTGGACTTAGACATTTTTCTGGCATTTATCAGACTTTCAGATAGGGCAATTGTCAGTGAGCATTCCGATTTCAGTTCCAGAGCGATTCGCCCAATGAGTCCTTGATATTTAGTCGTTTTCAGATAATTTTCAGGATTTTTGAAAAATTCACTTTTTTGTGAAAATATCCACTAAATGAGGGAATAATATGTGTGAGGGTACCCCAGGAGAGTTCCAAATGTGTGTGGGTACAATATGTATCCCACGGGGGTAAAATTGAAAAAAGTTGAAAAAAATTTTTTTTGGACTTAGATATTTTTCTGGCATTTATCAGACTTTCAGATAGGGCATTTGTCAGTGAGCGTTCCAATTTCAGTTCCAGAGCGATTCGCCCAATGAGTCCTTGATATTTAGTCATTTTCAGCCAATTTTCAGGATTTTTGAAAAATTCACTTTTTTGTGAAAATATCCACTAAATGAGGGAATAATATGTGTGAGGGTACCCCAGGAGAGTTCAAAATGTGTGTGGGTAGAATATATTTCCCACGGGGGTAAAATTTAAAAAAGTTGAAAAATTTTTTTTTTTGAACTTAGCCATTTTTCCGGCGTTTATCAGACTTTCAGATAGGGCAAATGTCAGTGAGCATTCCGATTTCAGTTCCAGAGCGATTCGCCCAATGAGTCCTTGATATTTATTCGTTTTCAGCCAATTTTCTGGATTTTTGAAAATTTCACTTTTTGGTGAAAATATCCACTAAATGAGGGAATAATATGTGTGAGGGTACCCCAGGAGAGTTCCAAATGTGTGTGGGTAGAATATATATCCCACGGGGGTAAAATTTAAAAAAGTTGAAAAAATTTTTTTTTTTTGGACTTAGACATTTTTCCGGCGTTTATCAGACTTTCAGATAGGGCAAATGTCAGTGAGCGTTCAGATTTCAGTTCCAGAGCGATTCGCCCAATGAGTCCTTGATATTTAGTCGTTTTCAGCCAATTTTCTGGATTTTTGAGAATTTCACTTTTTTGTGAAAATATCCACTAAATGAGGGAATAATATGTGTGAGGGTACCCCAGGAGAGTTCCAAATGTGTGTGGGTAGAATATATATCCCACGGGGGTAAAATTTAAAAAAGTTGAAAAATTTTTTTTTTTGGACTTAGTCATTTTTCCGGCATTTATCAGACTTTCAGATAGGGCAAATGTCAGTGATCGTTCCGATTTCAGTTCCAGAGCGATTCGCCCAATGAGTCCTTGATATTTAGTCGTTTTCAGCCAATTTTCTGGATTTTTGAAAAATTCACTTTTTTGTGAAAATATCCACTAAATGAGGGAATAATATGTGTGAGGGTACCCCAGGAGAGTTCCAAATGTGTGTGGCTAGAATATATATCGCACGGGGGTAAAATTGAAAAAAGTTGAAAACATTTTTTTTTTGGACTTAGACATTTTTCTGGCATTTATCAGACATTCAGATAGGGCAATTGTCAGTGAGCATTCCAATTTCAGTTCCAGAGCGATTCGCCCAATGAGTCCTTGATAATTAGTCGTTTTCAGCCAATTTTCTGGATTTTTGAAAATTTCACTTTTTTGTGAAAATATCCACTAAATGACGGAATAATATGTGTGAGGGTACCCCAGGAGAGTTCCAAATGTGTGTGGGTAGAATATGTATCACACGGGGGTAAAATTGAAAAAAGTTGAAAAAAATTTTTTTTTGGACTTAGCCATTTTTCCGGCGTTTATCAGACTTTCAGATAGGGCAAATGTCAGTGAACGTTCCGATTTCAGTTCCAGAGCGATTCGCCCAATGAGTCCTTGACATGTAGTCGTTTTCAGCCAATATTTTGGATTTTTTAAAATTTCACTTTTTTGTGAAAATATCTACTAAATGAGGGAATAATATGTGTGAGGCTACCGCAGGAATGTTCCAAATGTGTGTGGGTAGAATATATATCCTATGGGAGTAAAATTGAAAAAAGTTCAAAAATTTTTTTTTTTGGACTTAGTAATTTTTCATCCGTTTATCAGACTTTCAGATAGGGCAAATGTCAGTGAGCGTTCCGATTTCAGTTCCAGAGCGATTCGCCCAATGAGTCCTTGATATTTAGTCGTTTTCAGCCAATTTTCTGGATTTTTGAAAATTTCACTTTTTTGTGAAAATATCCACTAAATGAGGGAATAATATGTGTGAGGGTACCCCAGGAGAGTTCCAAATGTGTGTGGGTAGAATATATATCCCACGGGGGTAAAATTTAAAAAAGTTGAAAAAAATTTTTTTTTGGACTTAGTAATTTTTCCGGCGTTTATCAGACTTTCAGATAGGGCAAATGTCAGTGAGCGTTCCGATTTCAGTTCCAGAGCGATTCGCCCAATGAGTCCTTGATATTTAGTCGTTTTCTGCCAATTTTCTGGATTTTTGAGAATTTCACTTTTTTGTGAAAATATCCACTAAATGAGGGAATAATATGTGTGAGGGTACCCCAGGAGAGTTCCAAATGTGTGTGGGTAGAATATATATCGCACGGGGGTAAAATTGAAAAAAGTTGAAAATATTTTTTTTTTGGACTTAGACATTTTTCTGGCATTTATCAGACTTTCAGATAGGGCAATTATCAGTGAGCATTCCGATTTCAGTTCCAGAGCGATTCGCCCAATGAGTCCTTGATATTTAGTCGTTTTCAGATAATTTTCAGGATTTTTGAAAAATTCACTTTTTTGTGAAAATATCCACTAAATGAGGGAATAATATGTGTGAGGGTACCCCAGGAGAGTTCCAAATGTGTGTGGGTACAATATGTATCCCACGGGGGTAAAATTGAAAAAAGTTGAAAAAAATTTTTTTTGGACTTAGACATTTTTCTGGCATTTATCAGACTTTCAGATAGGGCATTTGTCAGTGAGCGTTCCAATTTCAGTTCCAGAGCGATTCGCCCAATGAGTCCTTGATATTTAGTCGTTTTCAGCCAATTTTCAGGATTTTTGAAAAATTCACTTTTTTGTGAAAATATCCACTAAATGAGGGAATAATATGTGTGAGGGTACCCCAGGAGAGTTCAAAATGTGTGTGGGTAGAATATATATCCCACGGGTGTAAAATTTAAAAAAGTTGAAAAATTTTTTTTTTTGAACTTAGCCATTTTTCCGGCGTTTATCAGACTTTCAGATAGGGCAAATGTCAGTGAGCGTTCCGATTTCAGTTCCAGAGCGATTCGCCCAATGAGTCCTTGATATTTATTCGTTTTCAGCCAATTTTCTGGATTTTTGAAAATTTCACTTTTTGGTGAAAATATCCACTAAATGAGGGAATAATATGTGTGAGGGTACCCCAGGAGAGTTCCAAATGTGTGTGGGTAGAATATATATCCCACGGGGGTAAAATTTAAAAAAGTTGAAAAAATTTTTTTTTTGGACTTAGTCATTTTTCCGGCGTTTATCAGACTTTCAGATAGGGCAAATGTCAGTGAGCGTTCCGATTTCAGTTCCAGAGCGATTCGCCCAATGAGTCCTTGATATTTAGTCGTTTTCTGCCAATTTTCTGGATTTTTGAGAATTTCACTTTTTTGTGAAAATATCCACTAAATGAGGGAATAATATGTGTGAGGGTACCCCAGGAGAGTTCCAAATGTGTGTGGGTAGAATATATATCGCACGGGGGTAAAATTGAAAAAAGTTGAAAACATTTTTTTTTTGGACTTAGACATTTTTCTGGCATTTATCAGACTTTCAGATAGGGCAATTGTCAGTGAGCATTCCGATTTCAGTTCCAGAGCGATTCGCCCAATGAGTCCTTGATATTTAGTCGTTTTCAGATAATTTTCAGGATTTTTGAAAAATTCACTTTTTTGTGAAAATATCCACTAAATGAGGGAATAATATGTGTGAGGGTACCCCAGGAGAGTTCCAAATGTGTGTGGGTACAATATGTATCCCACGGGGGTAAAATTGAAAAAAGTTGAAAAAAATTTTTTTTGGACTTAGATATTTTTCTGGCATTTATCAGACTTTCAGATAGGGCATTTGTCAGTGAGCGTTCCAATTTCAGTTCCAGAGCGATTCGCCCAATGAGTCCTTGATATTTAGTCGTTTTCAGCCAATTTTCAGGATTTTTGAAAAATTCACTTTTTTGTGAAAATATCCACTAAATGAGGGAATAATATGTGTGAGGGTACCCCAGGAGAGTTCAAAATGTGTGTGGGTAGAATATATATCCCACGGGTGTAAAATTTAAAAAAGTTGAAAAATTATTTTTTTTGAACTTAGCCATTTTTCCGGCGTTTATCAGACTTTCAGATAGGGCAAATGTCAGTGAGCGTTCCGATTTCAGTTCCAGAGCGATTCGCCCAATGAGTCCTTGATATTTATTCGTTTTCAGCCAATTTTCTGGATTTTTGAAAATTTCACTTTTTGGTGAAAATATCCACTAAATGAGGGAATAATATGTGTGAGGGTACCCCAGGAGAGTTCCAAATGTGTGTGGGTAGAATATATATCCCACGGGGGTAAAATTTAAAAAAGTTGAAAAAATTTTTTTTTTTTGGACTTAGACATTTTTCCGGCGTTTATCAGACTTTCAGATAGGGCAAATGTCAGTGAGCGTTCCGATTTCAGTTCCAGAGCGATTCGCCCAATGAGTCCTTGATATTTATTCGTTTTCAGCCAATTTTCTGGATTTTTGAGAATTTCACTTTTTTGTGAAAATATCCACTAAATGAGGGAATAATATGTGTGAGGGTACCCCAGGAGAGTTCCAAATGTGTGTGGGTAGAATATATATCGCACGGGGGTAAAATTGAAAAAAGTTGAAAACATTTTTTTTTTGGACTTAGACATTTTTCTGGCATTTATCAGACTTTCAGATAGGGCAATTGTCAGTGAGCATTCCGATTTCAGTTCCAGAGCGATTCGCCCAATGAGTCCTTGATATTTAGTCGTTTTCAGATAATTTTCAGGATTTTTGAAAAATTCACTTTTTTGTGAAAATATCCACTAAATGAGGGAATAATATGTGTGAGGGTACCCCAGGAGAGTTCCAAATGTGTGTGGGTACAATATGTATCCCACGGGGGTAAAATTGAAAAAAGTTGAAAAAAATTTTTTTTGGACTTAGATATTTTTCTGGCATTTATCAGACTTTCAGATAGGGCATTTGTCAGTGAGCGTTCCAATTTCAGTTCCAGAGCGATTCGCCCAATGAGTCCTTGATATTTAGTCGTTTTCAGCCAATTTTCAGGATTTTTGAAAAATTCACTTTTTTGTGAAAATATCCACTAAATGAGGGAATAATATGTGTGAGGGTACCCCAGGAGAGTTCAAAATGTGTGTGGGTAGAATATATATCCCACGGGTGTAAAATTTAAAAAAGTTGAAAAATTATTTTTTTTGAACTTAGCCATTTTTCCGGCGTTTATCAGACTTTCAGATAGGGCAAATGTCAGTGAGCGTTCCGATTTCAGTTCCAGAGCGATTCGCCCAATGAGTCCTTGATATTTATTCGTTTTCAGCCAATTTTCTGGATTTTTGAAAATTTCACTTTTTGGTGAAAATATCCACTAAATGAGGGAATAATATGTGTGAGGGTACCCCAGGAGAGTTCCAAATGTGTGTGGGTAGAATATATATCCCACGGGGGTAAAATTTAAAAAAGTTGAAAAAATTTTTTTTTTTTGGACTTAGACATTTTTCCGGCGTTTATCAGACTTTCAGATAGGGCAAATGTCAGTGAGCGTTCCGATTTCAGTTCCAGAGCGATTCGCCCAATGAGTCCTTGATATTTATTCGTTTTCAGCCAATTTTCTGGATTTTTGAAAATTTCACTTTTTGGTGAAAATATCCACTAAATGAGGGAATAATATGTGTGAGGGTACCCCAGGAGAGTTCCAAATGTGTGTGGGTAGAATATATATCCCACGGGGGTAAAATTTAAAAAAGTTGAAAAAATTTTTTTTTTGGACTTAGTCATTTTTCCGGCGTTTATCAGACTTTCAGATAGGGCAAATGTCAGTGAGCGTTCCGATTTCAGTTCCAGAGCGATTCGCCCAATGAGTCCTTGATATTTAGTCGTTTTCTGCCAATTTTCTGGATTTTTGAGAATTTCACTTTTTTGTGAAAATATCCACTAAATGAGGGAATAATATGTGTGAGGGTACCCCAGGAGAGTTCCAAATGTGTGTGGGTAGAATATATATCGCACGGGGGTAAAATTGAAAAAAGTTGAAAACATTTTTTTTTTGGACTTAGACATTTTTCTGGCATTTATCAGACTTTCAGATAGGGCAATTGTCAGTGAGCATTCCGATTTCAGTTCCAGAGCGATTCGCCCAATGAGTCCTTGATATTTAGTCGTTTTCAGATAATTTTCAGGATTTTTGAAAAATTCACTTTTTTGTGAAAATATCCACTAAATGAGGGAATAATATGTGTGAGGGTACCCCAGGAGAGTTCCAAATGTGTGTGGGTACAATATGTATCCCACGGGGGTAAAATTGAAAAAAGTTGAAAAAAATTTTTTTTGGACTTAGATATTTTTCTGGCATTTATCAGACTTTCAGATAGGGCATTTGTCAGTGAGCGTTCCAATTTCAGTTCCAGAGCGATTCGCCCAATGAGTCCTTGATATTTAGTCGTTTTCAGCCAATTTTCAGGATTTTTGAAAAATTCACTTTTTTGTGAAAATATCCACTAAATGAGGGAATAATATGTGTGAGGGTACCCCAGGAGAGTTCAAAATGTGTGTGGGTAGAATATATATCCCACGGGTGTAAAATTTAAAAAAGTTGAAAAATTATTTTTTTTGAACTTAGCCATTTTTCCGGCGTTTATCAGACTTTCAGATAGGGCAAATGTCAGTGAGCGTTCCGATTTCAGTTCCAGAGCGATTCGCCCAATGAGTCCTTGATATTTATTCGTTTTCAGCCAATTTTCTGGATTTTTGAAAATTTCACTTTTTGGTGAAAATATCCACTAAATGAGGGAATAATATGTGTGAGGGTACCCCAGGAGAGTTCCAAATGTGTGTGGGTAGAATATATATCCCACGGGGGTAAAATTGAAAAAAGTTGAAAAATTTTTTTTTTTGGACTTAGCCATTTTTCCGGCGTTTATCAGACTTTCAGATAGGGCAAATGTCAGTGAGCATTCCGATTTCAGTTCCAGAGCGATTCGCCCAATGGGACCTTTATATGTAGTCGTTTTCAGCCAATATTTTGGATTTTTGAAAATTTCACTTTTTTGTGAAAATATCCACTAAATGAGGGAATAATATGTGTGAGGGTACCCCAGGAGAGTTCCAAATGTGTGTGGGTAGAATATATACCCCACGGGGGTAAAATTGAAAAAAGTTGAAAAAATTTTTTTTTTGGACTTAGACATTTTTCCGGCGTTTATCAGACTTTCAGATAGGGCAATTGTCAGTGAGAGTTCCGATTTCAGTTCCAGAGCGATTCGCCCAATGAGTCCTTGATATTTATTCGTTTTCAGCCAATTTTCAGGATTTTTGAAAATTTCACTTTTTTGTGAAAATATCCACTAAATGAGGGAATAATATGTGTGAGGGTACCCCAGGAGAGTTCCAAATGTGTGTGGGTAGAATATATATAGCACGGGGGTAAAATTTAAAAAAGTTGAAAAATTTTTTTCTTTGAACTTAGCCATTTTTCCGGCGTTTATCAGACTTTCAGATAGGGCAAATGTCAGTGAGCGTTCCGATTTCAGTTCCAGAGCGATTCGCCCAATGAGTCCTTGATATTTATTCGTTTTCAGCCAATTTTCTGGATTTTTGAAAATTTCACTTTTTTGTGAAAATATCCACTAAATGAGGGAATAATATGTGTGAGGGTACCCCAGGAGAGTTCCAAATGTGTGTGGGTAGAATATATACCCCACGGGGGTAAAATTGAAAAAAGTTTAAAAATTTTTTTTTTTGGACTTAGCCATTTTTCCGGCGTTTATCAGACTTTCAGATAGGGCAAATGTCAGTGAGCGTTCCGATTTCAGTTCCAGAGCGATTCGCCCAATGAGACCTTTATATGTAGTCGTTTTCAGCCAATATTTTGGATTTTTGAAAATTTCACTTTTTTGTGAAAATATCCTCTAAATGAGGGAATAATATGTGTGAGGGTACCCCAGGAGTGTTCCAAATGTTTGTGGGTAGAATATATATCCCACGGGGGTAAAATTTAAAAAAGTTGAAAAAATTTTTTTTTTGGACTTAGACATTTTTCCGGCGTTTATCAGACTTTCAGATAGGGCAATTATCAGTGAGCATTCCGATTTCAGTTCCAGAGCGATTCGCCCAATGAGTCCTTGATATTAAGTAGTTTTCAGATAATTTTCAGGATTTTTGAAAAATTCACTTTTTTGTGAAAATATCCACTAAATGAGGGAATAATATGTGTGAGGGTACCCCAGGAGAGTTCCAAATGTGTGTGGGTACAATATGTATCCCACGGGGGTAAAATTGAAAAAAGTTGAAAAAAATTTTTTTTGGACTTAGACATTTTTCTGGCATTTATCAGACTTTCAGATAGGGCATTTGTCAGTGAGCGTTCCAATTTCAGTTCCAGAGCGATTCGCCCAATGAGTCCTTGATATTTAGTCGTTTTCAGCCAATTTTCAGGATTTTTGAAAAATTCACTTTTTTGTGAAAATATCCACTAAATGAGGGAATAATATGTGTGAGGGTACCCCAGGAGAGTTCAAAATGTGTGTGGGTAGAATATATATCCCACGGGTGTAAAATTTAAAAAAGTTGAAAAATTTTTTTTTTTGAACTTAGCCATTTTTCCGGCGTTTATCAGACTTTCAGATAGGGCAAATGTCAGTGAGCGTTCCGATTTCAGTTCCAGAGCGATTCGCCCAATGAGTCCTTGATATTTATTCGTTTTCAGCCAATTTTCTGGATTTTTGAAAATTTCACTTTTTGGTGAAAATATCCACTAAATGAGGGAATAATATGTGTGAGGGTACCCCAGGAGAGTTCCAAATGTGTGTGGGTAGAATATATATCGCACGGGGGTAAAATTGAAAAAAGTTGAAAACATTTTTTTTTTGGACTTAGACATTTTTCTGGCATTTATCAGACTTTCAGATAGGGCAATTGTCAGTGAGCATTCCGATTTCAGTTCCAGAGCGATTCGCCCAATGAGTCCTTGATATTTAGTCGTTTTCAGATAATTTTCAGGATTTTTGAAAAATTCACTTTTTTGTGAAAATATCCACTAAATGAGGGAATAATATGTGTGAGGGTACCCCAGGAGAGTTCCAAATGTGTGTGGGTACAATATGTATCCCACGGGGGTAAAATTGAAAAAAGTTGAAAAAAATTTTTTTTGGACTTAGATATTTTTCTGGCATTTATCAGACTTTCAGATAGGGCATTTGTCAGTGAGCGTTCCAATTTCAGTTCCAGAGCGATTCGCCCAATGAGTCCTTGATATTTAGTCATTTTCAGCCAATTTTCAGGATTTTTGAAAAATTCACTTTTTTGTGAAAATATCCACTAAATGAGGGAATAATATGTGTGAGGGTACCCCAGGAGAGTTCAAAATGTGTGTGGGTAGAATATATATCCCACGGGTGTAAAATTTAAAAAAGTTGAAAAATTTTTTTTTTTGAACTTAGCCATTTTTCCGGCGTTTATCAGACTTTCAGATAGGGCAAATGTCAGTGAGCATTCCGATTTCAGTTCCAGAGCGATTCGCCCAATGAGTCCTTGATATTTATTCGTTTTCAGCCAATTTTCTGGATTTTTGAAAATTTCACTTTTTGGTGAAAATATCCACTAAATGAGGGAATAATATGTGTGAGGGTACCCCAGGAGAGTTCCAAATGTGTGTGGGTAGAATATATATCCCACGGGGGTAAAATTTAAAAAAGTTGAAAAAATTTTTTTTTTTTGGACTTAGACATTTTTCCGGCGTTTATCAGACTTTCAGATAGGGCAAATGTCAGTGAGCGTTCAGATTTCAGTTCCAGAGCGATTCGCCCAATGAGTCCTTGATATTTAGTCGTTTTCAGCCAATTTTCTGGATTTTTGAGAATTTCACTTTTTTGTGAAAATATCCACTAAATGAGGGAATAATATGTGTGAGGGTACCCCAGGAGAGTTCCAAATGTGTGTGGGTAGAATATATATCCCACGGGGGTAAAATTTAAAAAAGTTGAAAAATTTTTTTTTTTGGACTTAGTCATTTTTCCGGCGTTTATCAGACTTTCAGATAGGGCAAATGTCAGTGATCGTTCCGATTTCAGTTCCAGAGCGATTCGCCCAATGAGTCCTTGATATTTAGTCGTTTTCAGCCAATTTTCTGGATTTTTGAAAAATTCACTTTTTTGTGAAAATATCCACTAAATGAGGGAATAATATGTGTGAGGGTACCCCAGGAGAGTTCCAAATGTGTGTGGCTAGAATATATATCGCACGGGGGTAAAATTGAAAAAAGTTGAAAACATTTTTTTTTTGGACTTAGACATTTTTCTGGCATTTATCAGACATTCAGATAGGGCAATTGTCAGTGAGCATTCCAATTTCAGTTCCAGAGCGATTCGCCCAATGAGTCCTTGATAATTAGTCGTTTTCAGCCAATTTTCTGGATTTTTGAAAATTTCACTTTTTTGTGAAAATATCCACTAAATGACGGAATAATATGTGTGAGGGTACCCCAGGAGAGTTCCAAATGTGTGTGGGTAGAATATGTATCACACGGGGGTAAAATTGAAAAAAGTTGAAAAAAATTTTTTTTTGGACTTAGCCATTTTTCCGGCGTTTATCAGACTTTCAGATAGGGCAAATGTCAGTGAACGTTCCGATTTCAGTTCCAGAGCGATTCGCCCAATGAGTCCTTGACATGTAGTCGTTTTCAGCCAATATTTTGGATTTTTTAAAATTTCACTTTTTTGTGAAAATATCTACTAAATGAGGGAATAATATGTGTGAGGCTACCGCAGGAATGTTCCAAATGTGTGTGGGTAGAATATATATCCTATGGGAGTAAAATTGAAAAAAGTTCAAAAATTTTTTTTTTTGGACTTAGTAATTTTTCATCCGTTTATCAGACTTTCAGATAGGGCAAATGTCAGTGAGCGTTCCGATTTCAGTTCCAGAGCGATTCGCCCAATGAGTCCTTGATATTTAGTCGTTTTCAGCCAATTTTCTGGATTTTTGAAAATTTCACTTTTTTGTGAAAATATCCACTAAATGAGGGAATAATATGTGTGAGGGTACCCCAGGAGAGTTCCAAATGTGTGTGGGTAGAATATATATCCCACGGGGGTAAAATTTAAAAAAGTTGAAAAAAATTTTTTTTTGGACTTAGTCATTTTTCCGGCGTTTATCAGACTTTCAGATAGGGCAAATGTCAGTGAGCGTTCCGATTTCAGTTCCAGAGCGATTCGCCCAATGAGTCCTTGATATTTAGTCGTTTTCTGCCAATTTTCTGGATTTTTGAGAATTTCACTTTTTTGTGAAAATATCCACTAAATGAGGGAATAATATGTGTGAGGGTACCCCAGGAGAGTTCCAAATGTGTGTGGGTAGAATATATATCGCACGGGGGTAAAATTGAAAAAAGTTGAAAACATTTTTTTTTTGGACTTAGACATTTTTCTGGCATTTATCAGACTTTCAGATAGGGCAATTATCAGTGAGCATTCCGATTTCAGTTCCAGAGCGATTCGCCCAATGAGTCCTTGATATTTAGTCGTTTTCAGATAATTTTCAGGATTTTTGAAAAATTCACTTTTTTGTGAAAATATCCACTAAATGAGGGAATAATATGTGTGAGGGTACCCCAGGAGAGTTCCAAATGTGTGTGGGTACAATATGTATCCCACGGGGGTAAAATTGAAAAAAGTTGAAAAAAATTTTTTTTGGACTTAGATATTTTTCTGGCATTTATCAGACTTTCAGATAGGGCATTTGTCAGTGAGCGTTCCAATTTCAGTTCCAGAGCGATTCGCCCAATGAGTCCTTGATATTTAGTCATTTTCAGCCAATTTTCAGGATTTTTGAAAAATTCACTTTTTTGTGAAAATATCCACTAAATGAGGGAATAATATGTGTGAGGGTACCCCAGGAGAGTTCAAAATGTGTGTGGGTAGAATATATATCCCACGGGTGTAAAATTTAAAAAAGTTGAAAAATTTTTTTTTTTGAACTTAGCCATTTTTCCGGCGTTTATCAGACTTTCAGATAGGGCAAATGTCAGTGAGCATTCCGATTTCAGTTCCAGAGCGATTCGCCCAATGAGTCCTTGATATTTATTCGTTTTCAGCCAATTTTCTGGATTTTTGAAAATTTCACTTTTTGGTGAAAATATCCACTAAATGAGGGAATAATATGTGTGAGGGTACCCCAGGAGAGTTCCAAATGTGTGTGGGTAGAATATATATCCCACGGGGGTAAAATTTAAAAAAGTTGAAAAAATTTTTTTTTTTTGGACTTAGACATTTTTCCGGCGTTTATCAGACTTTCAGATAGGGCAAATGTCAGTGAGCGTTCAGATTTCAGTTCCAGAGCGATTCGCCCAATGAGTCCTTGATATTTAGTCGTTTTCAGCCAATTTTCTGGATTTTTGAGAATTTCACTTTTTTGTGAAAATATCCACTAAATGAGGGAATAATATGTGTGAGGGTACCCCAGGAGAGTTCCAAATGTGTGTGGGTAGAATATATATCCCACGGGGGTAAAATTTAAAAAAGTTGAAAAATTTTTTTTTTTGGACTTAGTCATTTTTCCGGCGTTTATCAGACTTTCAGATAGGGCAAATGTCAGTGATCGTTCCGATTTCAGTTCCAGAGCGATTCGCCCAATGAGTCCTTGATATTTAGTCGTTTTCAGCCAATTTTCTGGATTTTTGAAAAATTCACTTTTTTGTGAAAATATCCACTAAATGAGGGAATAATATGTGTGAGGGTACCCCAGGAGAGTTCCAAATGTGTGTGGCTAGAATATATATCGCACGGGGGTAAAATTGAAAAAAGTTGAAAACATTTTTTTTTTGGACTTAGACATTTTTCTGGCATTTATCAGACATTCAGATAGGGCAATTGTCAGTGAGCATTCCAATTTCAGTTCCAGAGCGATTCGCCCAATGAGTCCTTGATAATTAGTCGTTTTCAGCCAATTTTCTGGATTTTTGAAAATTTCACTTTTTTGTGAAAATATCCACTAAATGACGGAATAATATGTGTGAGGGTACCCCAGGAGAGTTCCAAATGTGTGTGGGTAGAATATGTATCACACGGGGGTAAAATTGAAAAAAGTTGAAAAAAATTTTTTTTTGGACTTAGCCATTTTTCCGGCGTTTATCAGACTTTCAGATAGGGCAAATGTCAGTGAACGTTCCGATTTCAGTTCCAGAGCGATTCGCCCAATGAGTCCTTGACATGTAGTCGTTTTCAGCCAATATTTTGGATTTTTTAAAATTTCACTTTTTTGTGAAAATATCTACTAAATGAGGGAATAATATGTGTGAGGCTACCGCAGGAATGTTCCAAATGTGTGTGGGTAGAATATATATCCTATGGGAGTAAAATTGAAAAAAGTTCAAAAATTTTTTTTTTTGGACTTAGTAATTTTTCATCCGTTTATCAGACTTTCAGATAGGGCAAATGTCAGTGAGCGTTCCGATTTCAGTTCCAGAGCGATTCGCCCAATGAGTCCTTGATATTTAGTCGTTTTCAGCCAATTTTCTGGATTTTTGAAAATTTCACTTTTTTGTGAAAATATCCACTAAATGAGGGAATAATATGTGTGAGGGTACCCCAGGAGAGTTCCAAATGTGTGTGGGTAGAATATATATCCCACGGGGGTAAAATTTAAAAAAGTTGAAAAAAATTTTTTTTTGGACTTAGTCATTTTTCCGGCGTTTATCAGACTTTCAGATAGGGCAAATGTCAGTGAGCGTTCCGATTTCAGTTCCAGAGCGATTCGCCCAATGAGTCCTTGATATTTAGTCGTTTTCTGCCAATTTTCTGGATTTTTGAGAATTTCACTTTTTTGTGAAAATATCCACTAAATGAGGGAATAATATGTGTGAGGGTACCCCAGGAGAGTTCCAAATGTGTGTGGGTAGAATATATATCGCACGGGGGTAAAATTGAAAAAAGTTGAAAACATTTTTTTTTTGGACTTAGACATTTTTCTGGCATTTATCAGACTTTCAGATAGGGCAATTATCAGTGAGCATTCCGATTTCAGTTCCAGAGCGATTCGCCCAATGAGTCCTTGATATTTAGTCGTTTTCAGATAATTTTCAGGATTTTTGAAAAATTCACTTTTTTGTGAAAATATCCACTAAATGAGGGAATAATATGTGTGAGGGTACCCCAGGAGAGTTCCAAATGTGTGTGGGTACAATATGTATCCCACGGGGGTAAAATTGAAAAAAGTTGAAAAAAATTTTTTTTGGACTTAGACATTTTTCTGGCATTTATCAGACTTTCAGATAGGGCATTTGTCAGTGAGCGTTCCAATTTCAGTTCCAGAGCGATTCGCCCAATGAGTCCTTGATATTTAGTCGTTTTCAGCCAATTTTCAGGATTTTTGAAAAATTCACTTTTTTGTGAAAATATCCACTAAATGAGGGAATAATATGTGTGAGGGTACCCCAGGAGAGTTCAAAATGTGTGTGGGTAGAATATATATCCCACGGGTGTAAAATTTAAAAAAGTTGAAAAATTTTTTTTTTTGAACTTAGCCATTTTTCCGGCGTTTATCAGACTTTCAGATAGGGCAAATGTCAGTGAGCGTTCCGATTTCAGTTCCAGAGCGATTCGCCCAATGAGTCCTTGATATTTATTCGTTTTCAGCCAATTTTCTGGATTTTTGAAAATTTCACTTTTTGGTGAAAATATCCACTAAATGAGGGAATAATATGTGTGAGGGTACCCCAGGAGAGTTCCAAATGTGTGTGGGTAGAATATATATCCCACGGGGGTAAAATTTAAAAAAGTTGAAAAAATTTTTTTTTTGGACTTAGTCATTTTTCCGGCGTTTATCAGACTTTCAGATAGGGCAAATGTCAGTGAGCGTTCCGATTTCAGTTCCAGAGCGATTCGCCCAATGAGTCCTTGATATTTAGTCGTTTTCTGCCAATTTTCTGGATTTTTGAGAATTTCACTTTTTTGTGAAAATATCCACTAAATGAGGGAATAATATGTGTGAGGGTACCCCAGGAGAGTTCCAAATGTGTGTGGGTAGAATATATATCGCACGGGGGTAAAATTGAAAAAAGTTGAAAACATTTTTTTTTTGGACTTAGACATTTTTCTGGCATTTATCAGACTTTCAGATAGGGCAATTGTCAGTGAGCATTCCGATTTCAGTTCCAGAGCGATTCGCCCAATGAGTCCTTGATATTTAGTCGTTTTCAGATAATTTTCAGGATTTTTGAAAAATTCACTTTTTTGTGAAAATATCCACTAAATGAGGGAATAATATGTGTGAGGGTACCCCAGGAGAGTTCCAAATGTGTGTGGGTACAATATGTATCCCACGGGGGTAAAATTGAAAAAAGTTGAAAAAAATTTTTTTTGGACTTAGATATTTTTCTGGCATTTATCAGACTTTCAGATAGGGCATTTGTCAGTGAGCATTCCAATTTCAGTTCCAGAGCGATTCGCCCAATGAGTCCTTGATATTTAGTCGTTTTCAGCCAATTTTCAGGATTTTTGAAAAATTCACTTTTTTGTGAAAATATCCACTAAATGAGGGAATAATATGTGTGAGGGTACCCCAGGAGAGTTCAAAATGTGTGTGGGTAGAATATATATCCCACGGGTGTAAAATTTAAAAAAGTTGAAAAATTATTTTTTTTGAACTTAGCCATTTTTCCGGCGTTTATCAGACTTTCAGATAGGGCAAATGTCAGTGAGCGTTCCGATTTCAGTTCCAGAGCGATTCGCCCAATGAGTCCTTTATATTTATTCGTTTTCAGCCAATTTTCTGGATTTTTGAAAATTTCACTTTTTGGTGAAAATATCCACTAAATGAGGGAATAATATGTGTGAGGGTACCCCAGGAGAGTTCCAAATGTGTGTGGGTAGAATATATATCCCACGGGGGTAAAATTTAAAAAAGTTGAAAAAATTTTTTTTTTTTGGACTTAGACATTTTTCCGGCGTTTATCAGACTTTCAGATAGGGCAAATGTCAGTGAGCGTTCCGATTTCAGTTCCAGAGCGATTCGCCCAATGAGTCCTTGATATTTATTCGTTTTCAGCCAATTTTCTGGATTTTTGAAAATTTCACTTTTTGGTGAAAATATCCACTAAATGAGGGAATAATATGTGTGAGGGTACCCCAGGAGAGTTCCAAATGTGTGTGGGTAGAATATATATCCCACGGGGGTAAAATTTAAAAAAGTTGAAAAAATTTTTTTTTTGGACTTAGTCATTTTTCCGGCGTTTATCAGACTTTCAGATAGGGCAAATGTCAGTGAGCGTTCCGATTTCAGTTCCAGAGCGATTCGCCCAATGAGTCCTTGATATTTAGTCGTTTTCTGCCAATTTTCTGGATTTTTGAGAATTTCACTTTTTTGTGAAAATATCCACTAAATGAGGGAATAATATGTGTGAGGGTACCCCAGGAGAGTTCCAAATGTGTGTGGGTAGAATATGTATCGCACGGGGGTAAAATTGAAAAAAGTTGAAAACATTTTTTTTTTGGACTTAGACATTTTTCTGGCATTTATCAGACTTTCAGATAGGGCAATTGTCAGTGAGCATTCCGATTTCAGTTCCAGAGCGATTCGCCCAATGAGTCCTTGATATTTAGTCGTTTTCAGATAATTTTCAGGATTTTTGAAAAATTCACTTTTTTGTGAAAATATCCACTAAATGAGGGAATAATATGTGTGAGGGTACCCCAGGAGAGTTCCAAATGTGTGTGGGTACAATATGTATCCCACGGGGGTAAAATTGAAAAAAGTTGAAAAAAATTTTTTTTGGACTTAGATATTTTTCTGGCATTTATCAGACTTTCAGATAGGGCATTTGTCAGTGAGCGTTCCAATTTCAGTTCCAGAGCGATTCGCCCAATGAGTCCTTGATATTTAGTCGTTTTCAGCCAATTTTCAGGATTTTTGAAAAATTCACTTTTTTGTGAAAATATCCACTAAATGAGGGAATAATATGTGTGAGGGTACCCCAGGAGAGTTCAAAATGTGTGTGGGTAGAATATATATCCCACGGGTGTAAAATTTAAAAAAGTTGAAAAATTATTTTTTTTGAACTTAGCCATTTTTCCGGCGTTTATCAGACTTTCAGATAGGGCAAATGTCAGTGAGCGTTCCGATTTCAGTTCCAGAGCGATTCGCCCAATGAGTCCTTGATATTTATTCGTTTTCAGCCAATTTTCTGGATTTTTGAAAATTTCACTTTTTGGTGAAAATATCCACTAAATGAGGGAATAATATGTGTGAGGGTACCCCAGGAGAGTTCCAAATGTGTGTGGGTAGAATATATATCCCACGGGGGTAAAATTTAAAAAAGTTGAAAAAATTTTTTTTTTGGACTTAGTCATTTTTCCGGCGTTTATCAGACTTTCAGATAGGGCAAATGTCAGTGAGCGTTCCGATTTCAGTTCCAGAGCGATTCGCCCAATGAGTCCTTGATATTTAGTCGTTTTCTGCCAATTTTCTGGATTTTTGAGAATTTCACTTTTTTGTGAAAATATCCACTAAATGAGGGAATAATATGTGTGAGGGTACCCCAGGAGAGTTCCAAATGTGTGTGGGTAGAATATATATCGCACGGGGGTAAAATTGAAAAAAGTTGAAAACATTTTTTTTTTGGACTTAGACATTTTTCTGGCATTTATCAGACTTTCAGATAGGGCAATTGTCAGTGAGCATTCCGATTTCAGTTCCAGAGCGATTCGCCCAATGAGTCCTTGATATTTAGTCGTTTTCAGATAATTTTCAGGATTTTTGAAAAATTCACTTTTTTGTGAAAATATCCACTAAATGAGGGAATAATATGTGTGAGGGTACCCCAGGAGAGTTCCAAATGTGTGTGGGTACAATATGTATCCCACGGGGGTAAAATTGAAAAAAGTTGAAAAAAATTTTTTTTGGACTTAGATATTTTTCTGGCATTTATCAGACTTTCAGATAGGGCATTTGTCAGTGAGCGTTCCAATTTCAGTTCCAGAGCGATTCGCCCAATGAGTCCTTGATATTTAGTCGTTTTCAGCCAATTTTCAGGATTTTTGAAAAATTCACTTTTTTGTGAAAATATCCACTAAATGAGGGAATAATATGTGTGAGGGTACCCCAGGAGAGTTCAAAATGTGTGTGGGTAGAATATATATCCCACGGGTGTAAAATTTAAAAAAGTTGAAAAATTATTTTTTTTGAACTTAGCCATTTTTCCGGCGTTTATCAGACTTTCAGATAGGGCAAATGTCAGTGAGCGTTCCGATTTCAGTTCCAGAGCGATTCGCCCAATGAGTCCTTGATATTTATTCGTTTTCAGCCAATTTTCTGGATTTTTGAAAATTTCACTTTTTGGTGAAAATATCCACTAAATGAGGGAATAATATGTGTGAGGGTACCCCAGGAGAGTTCCAAATGTGTGTGGGTAGAATATATATCCCACGGGGGTAAAATTTAAAAAAGTTGAAAAAATTTTTTTTTTTTGGACTTAGACATTTTTCCGGCGTTTATCAGACTTTCAGATAGGGCAAATGTCAGTGAGCGTTCAGATTTCAGTTCCAGAGCGATTCGCCCAATGAGTCCTTGATATTTAGTCGTTTTCAGCCAATTTTCTGGATTTTTGAGAATTTCACTTTTTTTGTGAAAATATCCACTAAATGAGGGAATAATATGTGTGAGGGTACCCCAGGAGAGTTCCAAATGTGTGTGGGTAGAATATATATCCCACGGGGGTAAAATTTAAAAAAGTTGAAAAATTTTTTTTTTTGGACTTAGTCATTTTTCCGGCGTTTATCAGACTTTCAGATAGGGCAAATGTCAGTGATCGTTCCGATTTCAGTTCCAGAGCGATTCGCCCAATGAGTCCTTGATATTTAGTCGTTTTCAGCCTATTTTCTGGATTTTTGAAAAATTCACTTTTTTGTGAAAATATCCACTAAATGAGGGAATAATATGTGTGAGGGTACCCCAGGAGAGTTCCAAATGTGTGTGGCTAGAATATATATCGCACGGGGGTAAAATTGAAAAAAGTTGAAAACATTTTTTTTTTGGACTTAGACATTTTTCTGGCATTTATCAGACATTCAGATAGGGCAATTGTCAGTGAGCATTCCAATTTCAGTTCCAGAGCGATTCGCCCAATGAGTCCTTGACATGTAGTCGTTTTCAGCCAATATTTTGGATTTTTTAAAATTTCACTTTTTTGTGAAAATATCTACTAAATGAGGGAATAATATGTGTGAGGCTACCGCAGGAATGTTCCAAATGTGTGTGGGTAGAATATATATGCTATGGGAGTAAAATTGAAAAAAGTTCAAAAATTTTTTTTTTTGGACTTAGTAATTTTTCCTCCGTTTATCAGACTTTCAGATAGGGCAAATGTCAGTGAGCGTTCCGATTTCAGTTCCAGAGCGATTCGCCCAATGAGTCCTTGATATTTAGTCGTTTTCAGCCAATTTTCTGGATTTTTGAAAATTTCACTTTTTTGTGAAAATATCCACTAAATGAGGGAATAATATGTGTGAGGGTACCCCAGGAGAGTTCCAAATGTGTGTGGGTAGAATATGTATCCCACGGGGGTAAAATTGAAAAAAGTTGAAAAAAATTTTTTTTTGGACTTAGCCATTTTTCCGGCGTTTATCAGACTTTCAGATAGGGCAAATGTCAGTGAGCGTTGCGATTTCAGTTCCAGAGCGATTCGCCCAATGAGTCCTTGACATGTAGTCGTTTTCAGACAATATTTTGGATTTTTGAAAATTTCACTTTTTTGTGAAAATATCCACTAAATGAGGGAATAATATGTGTGAGGTTACCCCAGGAGAGTTCCAAATGTGTGTGGATAGAATATGTATCCCACGGGGGTAAAATTGAAAAAAGTTGAAAACATTTTTTTATGGGACTTAGCCATTTTTCCGGCGTTTATCAGACTTTCAGATAGGGCAAATGTCAGTGAGTGTTCCGATTTCAGTTCCAGAGCGATTCGCCCAATGAGTCCTTGATATTTAGTCATTTTCTGCCAATTGTCGGGATTTTTGAAAATTTCACTTTTTTGTGAAAATATCCACTAAATGAGGGAATAATATGTGTGAGGGTACCCCAGGAGAGTTCCAAATGTGTGTGGGTAGAATGTATATCCCACGGGGGTAAAATTGAAAAAGTTGAAAACATTTTTTTATGGGACTTAGCCATTTTTCCGCCGTTTATCAGACTTTCAGATAGGGCAAATGTCAGTGAGCGTTCAGATTTCAGTTCCAGAGCGATTCGCCCAATGAGTCCTTGATATTTAGTCGTTTTCAGCCAATTTTCTGGATTTTTGAGAATTTCACTTTTTTGTGAAAATATCCACTAAATGAGGGAATAATATGTGTGAGGTTACCCCAGGAGATTTCCAAATGTGTGTGGGTAGAATATATATCCCACGGGGGTAAAATTGAAAAAGTTGATTAATTTTTTTTTTGGACTTAGTCATTTTTCCGGCGTTTAACAGACTTTCAGATAGGGCAAATGTCAGTGAGCGTTCTGATTTCAGTTCCAGAGCGATTCGCCCAATGAGTCCTTGATATTTATTCGTTTTCAGCCAACTTTCTGGATTTTTGAAAATTTCACTTCTTTGTGAAAATATCCACTAAATGAGGGAATAATATGTGTGAGGGTACCCCAGGAGAGTTCCAAATGTGTGTGGGTAGAATATATATCCCGCGGGGGTAAAATTGAAAAAAGTTGAAAAAAATTTTTTTTTTGGCTTAGCCATTTTTCCGGCGTTTATCAGACTTTCAGATAGGGCAAATGTCAGTGAGTGTTCCGATTTCAGTTCCAGAGCGTTTCGCCCAATGAGTCCTTGATATTTAGTCGTTTTCAGCCAATATTTTGGATTTTTGAAAATTTCACTTTTTTGTGAAAATATCCACTAAATGAGGGAATAATATGTGTGAGGGTACCACAGGAGTGTTCCAAATGTGTGTGGGTAGAATATATATCCCACGGGAGTAAAATTGAAAAAAGTTGAAAATTATTTTTTTTTGGACTTAGCCATTTTTCCGGCGTTTATCAGACTTTCAGATAGGGCAAATGTCAGTGAGCATTCTGATTTCAGTTCCAGAGCGATTCGCCCAATGAGTCCTTGATATTTATTCGTTTTCAGCCAATTTTCTGGATTTTTGAAAATTTCACTTTTTTGTGAAAATATTCACTAAATGAGGGAATAATATGTGTGAGGGTACCCCAGGAGAGTTCCAAATGTGTGTGGGTAGAATATATATCCTATGGGAGTAAAATTGAAAAAAGTTGAAAAATTTTTTTTTTTGGACTTAGTCATCTTTCCGGCGTTTATCAGACTTTCAGATAGGGCAAATGTCAGTGAGCGTTCCGATTTCAGTTCCAGAGCGATTAGCCCAATGAGTCCTTGATATTTATTCGTTTTCAGCCAATTTTCTGGATTTTTGAAAATTTCACTTTATTGTGAAAATATCCACTAAATGAGGGAATAATATGTGTGAGGGTACCCCAGGAGAGTTCCAAATGTGTGTGGGTAGAATATATATCCCACGGGGGTAAAATTGAAAAAGTTGATTAATTTTTTTTTTTGGACTTAGTCATTTTTCCGGCGTTTATCAGACTTTCAGATAGGGCAAATGTCAGTGAGCGTTCTGATTTCAGTTCCAGAGCGATTCGCCCAATGAGTCCTTGATATTTATTCGTTTTCAGCCAATTTTCTGGATTTTTGAAAATTTCACTTTTTTGTGAAAATATTCACTAAATGAGGGAATAATATGTGTGAGGGTACCCCAGGAGTGTTCCAAATGTGTGTGGGTAGAATATATATCCCACGGGGGTAAAATTGAAAAAAGTTGAAAAATATTTTTTTTTGGACTTAGCCATTTTTCCGGCGTTTATCAGACTTTCAGATAGGGCAAATGTCAGTGAGCGTTCCGATTTCAGTTCCAGAGCGATTCGCCCAATGAGTCCTTGATATTTATTTGTTTTCAGCCAATTTTCTGGATTTTTGAAAATTTAACTTTTTTGTGAAAATATCTACTAAATGAGGGAATAATATGTGTGAGGGTACCGCAGGAATGTTCCAAATGTGTGTGGGTAGAATGTATCTCCCACGGGGGTAAAATTGAAAAAAGTTTAAACAAATTTTTTTTTTGGACTTAGACATTTTTCCGGCGTTTATCAGACTTTCAGATAGGGCAATTGTCAGTGAGCGTTCCGATTTCAGTTCCAGAGCGATTCGCCCAGTGAGTCCTTGATATTTATTCATTTTCAGCCAATTTTCTGGAATTTTGAAAAATTCACTTTTTTGTGAAAATATCCACTAAATGAGGGAATAATATGTGTGAGGGTACCCTAGGAGAGTTCCAAATGTGTGTGGGTAGAATATATATCCCACGGGGGTAAAATTGAAAAAAGTTGAAAACATTTTTTTTTGGGACTTAGCCATTTTTCCGGCGTTTATCAGACTTTCAGATAGGGCACATGTCAGTGAGCATTCAGATTTCAGTTCCAGAGCGATTCGCCCAATGAGTCCTTGATATTTATTCGTTTTCAGCCAATTTTCTGGATTTTTGAAAATTTCACTTTTTTGGGAAAATATTCACTAAATGAGGGAATAATATGTGTGAGGGTACCCCAGGAGTGTTCCAAATGTGTGTGGGTAGAATATATATCCCACGGGGGTAAAATTGAAAAAAGTTGAAAAATATTTTTTTTTGGACTTAGCCATTTTTCCGGCGTTTATCAGACTTTCAGATAGGGCAAATGTCAGTGAGCGTTCCGATTTCAGTTCCAGAGCGATTCGCCCAATGAGTCCTTGATATGTAGTCGTTTTCAGCCAATATTTGGATTTTTGAAAATTTCACTTTTTTGTGAAAATATCTACTAAATGAGGGAATAATATGTGTGAGGGTACCGCAGGAATGTTCCAAATGTGTGTGGGTAGAATATATATCCTATGGGAGTAAAATTGAAAAAAGTTTACAAATTTTTTTTTTTAGACTTAGTAATTTTTCCGACGTTTATCAGACTTTCAGATAGGGCAAATGTCAGTGAGCGTTCCGAATTCAGTTCCAGAGCGATTCGCCCAATGAGTCCTTGATATTTAGTCGTTTTCAGCCAATTTTCTGGATTTTTGAAAATTTAACTTTTTTGTGAAAATATCCACTAAATGAAGGAATAATATGTGTGAGGTTACCCCAGGAGAGTTCCAAATGTGTGTGGATAGAATATGTATCCCACGGGGGTAAAATTGAAAAAAGTTGAAAAAAATTTTTTTTTGGACTTAGCCATTTTTCCGGCGTTTATCAGACTTTCAGATAGGGCAAATGTCAGTGAGCGTTCCGATTTCAGATCCAGAGCGATTCGCCCAATAAGTTCTTGATATTTAGTCGTTTTCAGCCAATATTTTGGATTTTTGAAAATTTCACTTTTTTTGTGAAAATATCCACTAAATGAGGGAATAATATGTGTGAGGGTACCGCAGGAATGTTAAAAATGTGTGTGAGTAGAATATATAGCCTATGGGGTGAAATTGAAAAAAGTTTAAAAATTTTATTTTTTGGACTTAGTCATTTTTCCGGCGTTTATCAGACTTTCAGATAGGGCAAATGTCAGTGAGCGTTCCGATTTCAGTTCCAGAGCGATTCGCCCAATGAGTCCTTGATATTTATTTGTTTTCAGCCAATTTTCTGGATTTTTGAAAATTTCACTTTTTTGTGAAAATATCTACTAAATGAGGGAATAATATGTGTGAGGGTACCCCAGGAATGTTCCAAATGTGTGTGGGTAGAATATATATCCTATGGGAGTAAAATTGAAAAAAGTTCAAAAATTATTTTTTTTGGACTTAGTAATTTTTCCGACGTTTATCAGACTTTCAGATAGGGCAAATGTCAGTGAGCGTTCCGATTTCAGTTCCAGAGCGATTCGCCCAATGAGTCCTTGACATGTAGTCGTTTTCAGCCAATATTTTGGATTTTTGAAAATTTCACTTTTTTGTGAAAATATCCACTAAATGAGGGAATAATATGTGTGAGGGTACCCCAGGAGAGTTCCAAATGTGTGTGGGGAGAATATATATCCCACGGGGGTAAAATTGAAAAAAGTTTAAAACATTTTTTTTTGGGACTTAGCCATTTTTCCGGCGTTTATCAGACTTTCAGATAGGGCAAATGTCAGTGAGCGTTCAGATTTCAGTTCCAGAGCGATTCGCCCAATGAGTACTTGATATTTATTCGTTTTCAGCCAATTTTCTGGATTTTTGAAAATTTCACTTTTTTGTGAAAATATTCACTAAATGAGGGAATAATATGTGTGAGGGTACCCCAGGAGTGTTCCAAATGTGTTTGGGTAGAATATATATCCCACGGGGGTAAAATTGAAAAAAGTTGAAAAATATTTTTTTTTGGACTTAGCCATTTTTCCGGCGTTTATCAGACTTTCAGATAGGGCAAATGTCAGTGAGCGTTCCAATTTCAGTTCCAGAGCGATTCGCCCAATGTGTCCTTGATATGTAGTCGTTTTCAGCCAATATTTGGATTTTGAAAATTTCACTCTTTTGTGAAAATATCTACTAAATGAGGGAATAATATGTGTGAGGGTACCGCAGGAATGTTCCAAATGTGTGTGGGTAGAATATATATCCTATGGGAGTAAAATTGAAAAAAGTTTACAAATTTTTTTTTTTAGACTTAGTAATTTTTCCGACGTTTATCAGACTTTCAGATAGGGCAAATGTCAGTGAGCGTTCCGATTTCAGTTCCAGAGCGATTCGCCCAATGAGTCCTTGATATTTAGTCGTTTTCAGCCAATTTTCTGGATTTTTGAAAATTTAACTTTTTTGTGAAAATATCCACTAAATGAAGGAATAATATGTGTGAGGTTACCCCAGGAGAGTTCCAAATGTGTGTGGATAGAATATGTATCCCACGGGGGTAAAATTGAAAAAAGTTGAAAAAAATTTTTTTTTGGACTTAGTAATTTTTCCGACGTTTATCAGACTTTCAGATAGGGCAAATGTCAGTGAGCGTTCCAATTTCAGATCCAGAGCGATTCGTCCAATAAGTTCTTGATATTTAGTCGTTTTCAGCCAATATTTTGGATTTTTGAAAATTTCACTTTTTTTGTGAAAATATCCACTAAATGAGGGAATAATATGTGTGAGGGTACCGCAGGAATGTTAAAAATGTGTGTGAGTAGAATATATAGCCTATGGGGTGAAATTGAAAAAAGTTTAAAAATTTTATTTTTTGGACTTAGTCATTTTTCCGGCGTTTATCAGACTTTCAGATAGGGCAAATGTCAGTGAGCGTTCCGATTTCAGTTCCAGAGCGATTCGCCCAATGAGTCCTTGATATTTATTCGTTTTCAGCCAATATTTTGGATTTTTGAAAATTTCACTTTTTTGTGAAAATATCCACTAAATGAGGGAATAATATGTGTGAGGGTACCCCAGGAGAGTTCCAAATGTGTGTGGGTAGAATATATATCCTATGGGAGTAAAATTGAAAAAAGTTCAAAAATTATTTTTTTTGGACTTAGTGATTTTTCCGCCGTTTATCAGACTTTCAGATAGGGCAAATGTCAGTGAGCGTTCCGATTTCAGTTCCAGAGCGATTCGCCAAATGAGTCCTTGATATTTATTTGTTTTCAGCCAATTTTCTGGATTTTTGAAAATTTCACTTTTTTGTGAAAATATCTACTAAATGAGGGAATAATATGTGTGAGGGTACCGCAGGAATATTCCAAATGTGTGTGGGTAGAATATATATCCTATGGGAGTAAAATTGAAAAAAGTTCAAAAATTATTTTTTTTGGACTTAGTAATTTTTCCGACGTTTATCAGACTTTCAGATAGGGCAAATGTCAGTGAGCGTTCCGATTTCAGTTCCAGAGCGATTCGCCCAATGAGTCCTTGATATTTATTCGTTTTCAGCCAATTTTCTGGATTTCTGAAAATTTCACTTTTTTGTGAAAATATCCACTAAATGAAGGAATAATATGTGTGAGGTTACCCCAGGAGAGTTCCAAATGTGTGTGGATAGAATATGTATCCCACGGGGGTAAAATTGAAAAAAGTTGAAAAAAATTTTTTTTTGGACTTAGCCATTTTTCCGGCGTTTATCAGACTTTAAGATAGGGCAAATGTCAGTGAGTGTTCCGATTTCAGATCCAGAGCGATTCGCCCAATAAGTTGTTGATATTTAGTCGTTTTCAGCGAATATTTTGGATTTTTGAAAATTTCACTTTTTTTGTGAAAATATCCACAAAATGAGGGAATAATATGTGTGAGGGTACCGCAGGAATGTTAAAAATGTGTGTGAGTAGAATATATAGCCTATGGGGTAAAATTGAAAAAAGTTGAAAAATTTTATTTTTTGGACTTAGTCATTTTTCCGGCGTTTATCAGACTTTCAGATTGGGCAAATGTCAGTGAGCGTTCCGATTTCAGTTCCAGAGCGATTCGCCCAATGAGTCCTTGATATTTATTCGTTTTCAGCCAATTTTCTGGATTTTTGAAAATTTCACTTCTTTGTGAAAATATCCACTGAATGAGGGAATAATATGTGTGAGGGTACCCCAGGAGAGTTCCAAATGTGTGTGGGTAGAATATATATCCCACGGGGGTAAAATTGAAAAAAGTTGAAAACATTTTTTTTGGGACTTAGCCATTTTTCCTCCGTTTATCAGACTTTCAGATAGGGTAAATGTCAGTGAGCGTTCTGATTTCAGTTCCAGAGCGATTCGCCCAATGAGTCCTTGATATTTAGTCGTTTTCAGCCAATTTTCTGGATTTTTGAAAATTTCACTTTTTTGTGAAAATATCCACTAAATGAGGGAATAATATGTGTGAGGGTACCCCAGGAGAGTTCCAAATGTGTGTGGGTAGAATATATATCCCACGGGGGTAAAATTGAAAAAAGTTGAAAACATTTTTTTATGGGACTTAGCCATTTTTCCGGCGTTTATCAGACTTTCAGATAGGGCAAATGTCAGTGAGTGTTCCGATTTCAGTTCCAGAGCGATTCGCCCAATGAGTCCTTGATATTTAGTCATTTTCTGCCAATTTTCTGGATTTTTGAAAATTTCACTTTTTTGTGAAAATATCCACTAAATGAGGGAATAATATGTGTGAGGGTACCCCAGGAGAGTTCCAAATGTGTGTGGGGAGAATATATATCCCACGGGGGTATAATTGAAAAAAGTTTAAAAATTTTTTTTTTGGACTTAGACATTTTTCCGGCGTTTATTAGACTTTCAGATAGGGCAATTGTCAGTGAGCGTTCCGATTTCAGTTCCAGAGCGATTCGCCCAATGAGTCCTTGATATTTAGTCGTTTTCAGCCAATTTTCAGGATTTTTGAAAAATTCACTATTTTGTGAAAATATCCACTAAATGAGGGAATAATATGTGTGAGGGTACCCCAGGAGAGTTCCAAATGTGTGTGGGTAGAATATATATCCCACGGGGGTGAAATTGAAAAAAGTTGAAAAAATTTTTTTTTTGGACTTAGACATTTTTCTGGCGTTTATCAGACTTTCAGATAGAGCAATTGTCAGTGAGCGTTCCGATTTCAGTTCCAGAGCGATTCGCCCAATGAGTCCTTGATATTCATTCGTTTTCAGCCAATTTTCTGGATTTTTGAAAATTTCACTTTTTTGTGAAAATATCCACTAAATGAGGGAATAATATGTGTGAGGGTACCCCAGGAGTGTTCCAAATGTGTGTGGGTAGAATATATATCCCACGGGAGTAAAATTGAAAAAAGTTGAAAATTATTTTTTTTTGGACTTAGCCATTTTTCCGGCGTTTATCAGACTTTCAGATAGGGCAAATGTCAGTGAGCATTCTGATTTCAGTTCCAGAGCGATTCGCCCAATGAGTCCTTGATATTTATTCGTTTTCAGCCAATTTTCTGGATTTTTGAAAATTTCACTTTTTTGTGAAAATATTCACTAAATGAGGGAATAATATGTGTTAGGGTACCCCAGGAGAGTTCCAAATGTGTGTGGGTAGAATATATATCCTATGGGAGTAAAATTGAAAAAAGTTGAAAAAATTTTTTTTTTGGACTTAGTCATCTTTCCGGCGTTTATCAGACTTTCAGATAGGGCAAATGTCAGTGAGCGTTCCGATTTCAGTTCCAGAGCGATTATCCCAATGAGTGCTTGATATTTATTCGTTTTCAGCCAATTTTCTGGATTTTTGAAAATTTCACTTTATTGTGAAAATATCCACTAAATGAGGGAATAATATGTGTGAGGGTACCCCAGGAGAGTTCCAAATGTGTGTGGGTAGAATATATATCCCACGGGGGTAAAATTGAAAAAGTTGATTAATTTTTTTTTTTGGACTTAGTCATTTTTCCGGCGTTTATCAGACTTTCAGATAGGGCAAATGTCAGTGAGCGTTCTGATTTCAGTTCCAGAGCGATTCGCCCAATGAGTCCTTGATATTTATTCGTTTTCAGCCAATTTTCTGGATTTTTGAAAATTTAACTTTTTTGTGAAAATATCTACTAAATGAGGGAATAATATGTGTGAGGGTACCGCAGGAATGTTCCAAATGTGTGTGGGTAGAATATATCTCCCACGGGGGTAAAATTGAAAAAAGTTTAAAAAATTTTTTTTTTGGACTTAGACATTTTTCCGGCGTTTATCAGACTTTCAGATAGGGCAATTGTCAGTGAGCGTTCCGATTTCAGTTCCAGAGCGATTCGCCCAATGAGTCCTTGATATTTATTCATTTTCAGCCAATTTTCTGGAATTTTGAAAAATTCACTTTTTTGTGAAAATATCCACTAAATGAGGGAATAATATGTGTGAGGGTACCCTAGGAGAGTTCCAAATGTGTGTGGGTAGAATATATATCCCACGGGGGTAAAATTGAAAAAAGTTGAAAACATTTTTTTTTGGGACTTAGCCATTTTTCCGGCGTTTATCAGACTTTCAGATAGGGCAAATGTCAGTGAGCATTCAGATTTCAGTTCCAGAGCGATTCGCCCAATGAGTCCTTGATATTTATTCGTTTTCAGCCAATTTTCTGGATTTTTGAAAATTTCACTTTTTTGGGAAAATATTCACTAAATGAGGGAATAATATGTGTGAGGGTACCCCAGGAGTGTTCCAAATGTGTGTGGGTAGAATATATATCCCACGGGGGTAAAATTGAAAAAAGTTGAAAAATATTTTTTTTTGGACTTAGCCATTTTTCCGGCGTTTATCAGACTTTCAGATAGGGCAAATGTCAGTGAGCGTTCCGATTTCAGTTCCAGAGCGATTCGCCCAATGAGTCCTTGATATGTAGTCGTTTTCAGCCAATATTTGGATTTTTGAAAATTTCACTTTTTTGTGAAAATATCTACTAAATGAGGGAATAATATGTGTGAGGGTACCGCAGGAATGTTCCAAATGTGTGTGGGTAGAATATATATCCTATGGGAGTAAAATTGAAAAAAGTTTACAAATTTTTTTTTTTAGACTTAGTAATTTTTCCGACGTTTATCAGACTTTCAGATAGGGCAAATGTCAGTGAGCGTTCCGAATTCAGTTCCAGAGCGATTCGCCCAATGAGTCCTTGATATTTAGTCGTTTTCAGCCAATTTTCTGGATTTTTGAAAATTTAACTTTTTTGTGAAAATATCCACTAAATGAAGGAATAATATGTGTGAGGTTACCCCAGGAGAGTTCCAAATGTGTGTGGATAGAATATGTATCCCACGGGGGTAAAATTGAAAAAAGTTGAAAAAAATTTTTTTTTGGACTTAGCCATTTTTCCGGCGTTTATCAGACTTTCAGATAGGGCAAATGTCAGTGAGCGTTCCGATTTCAGATCCAGAGCGATTCGCCCAATAAGTTCTTGATATTTAGTCGTTTTCAGCCAATATTTTGGATTTTTGAAAATTTCACTTTTTTTGTGAAAATATCCACTAAATGAGGGAATAATATGTGTGAGGGTACCGCAGGAATGTTAAAAATGTGTGTGAGTAGAATATATAGCCTATGGGGTGAAATTGAAAAAAGTTTAAAAATTTTATTTTTTGGACTTAGTCATTTTTCCGGCGTTTATCAGACTTTCAGATAGGGCAAATGTCAGTGAGCGTTCCGATTTCAGTTCCAGAGCGATTCGCCCAATGAGTCCTTGATATTTATTTGTTTTCAGCCAATTTTCTGGATTTTTGAAAATTTCACTTTTTTGTGAAAATATCTACTAAATGAGGGAATAATATGTGTGAGGGTACCCCAGGAATGTTCCAAATGTGTGTGGGTAGAATATATATCCTATGGGAGTAAAATTGAAAAAAGTTCAAAAATTATTTTTTTTGGACTTAGTAATTTTTCCGACGTTTATCAGACTTTCAGATAGGGCAAATGTCAGTGAGCGTTCCGATTTCAGTTCCAGAGCGATTCGCCCAATGAGTCCTTGACATGTAGTCGTTTTCAGCCAATATTTTGGATTTTTGAAAATTTCACTTTTTTGTGAAAATATCCACTAAATGAGGGAATAATATGTGTGAGGGTACCCCAGGAGAGTTCCAAATGTGTGTGGGGAGAATATATATCCCACGGGGGTAAAATTGAAAAAAGTTTAAAAAATTTTTTTTTTGGACTTAGACATTTTTCCGGCGTTTATCAGACTTTCAGATAGGGCAATTGTCAGTGAGCGTTCCGATTTCAGTACCAGAGCGATTCGTCCAATGAGTCCTTGATATTTATTCATTTTCAGCCAATTCTCTGGAATTTTGAAAAATTCACTTTTTTGTGAAAATATCCACTAAATGAGGGAATAATATGTGTGAGGGTACCCCAGGAGAGTTCCAAATGTGTGTGGGTAGAATGTATATCCCACGGGGGTAAAATTGAAAAAAGTTGAAAACATTTTTTTTTGGGACTTAGCCATTTTTCCGGCGTTTATCAGACTTTCAGATAGGGCAAATGTCAGTGAGCGTTCAGATTTCAGTTCCAGAGCGATTCGCCCAATGAGTACTTGATATTTATTCGTTTTCAGCCAATTTTCTGGATTTTTGAAAATTTCACTTTTTTGTGAAAATATTCACTAAATGAGGGAAAAATATGTGTGAGGGTACCCCAGGAGTGTTCCAAATGTGTTTGGGTAGAATATATATCCCACGGGGGTAAAATTGAAAAAAGTTGAAAAATATTTTTTTTTGGACTTAGCCATTTTTCCGGCGTTTATCAGACTTTAAGATAGGGCAAATGTCAGTGAGTGTTCCGATTTCAGATCCAGAGCGATTCGCCCAATAAGTTGTTGATATTTAGTCGTTTTCAGCGAATATTTTGGATTTTTGAAAATTTCACTTTTTTTGTGAAAATATCCACAAAATGAGGGAATAATATGTGTGAGGGTACCGCAGGAATGTTAAAAATGTGTGTGAGTAGAATATATAGCCTATGGGGTAAAATTGAAAAAAGTTGAAAAATTTTATTTTTTGGACTTAGTCATTTTTCCGGCGTTTATCAGACTTTCAGATAGGGCAAATGTCAGTGAGCGTTCCGATTTCAGTTCCAGAGCGATTCGCCCAATGAGTCCTTGATATTTATTTGTTTTCAGCCAATTTTCTGGATTTTTGAAAATTTCACTTTTTTGTGAAAATATCTACTAAATGAGGGAATAATATGTGTGAGGGTACCGCAGGAATGTTCCAAATGTGTGTGGGTAGAATATATATCCTATGGGAGTAAAATTGAAAAAAGTTTACAAATTTTTTTTTTTAGACTTAGTAATTTTTCCGTCGTTTATCAGACTTTCAGATAGGGCAAATGTCAGTGAGCGTTCGGATTTCAGTTCCAGAGGGATTCGCCCAATGAGTCCTTGATATTTAGTCGTTTTCAGCCAATTTTCTGGATTTTTGAAAATTTCACTTTTTTGTGAAAATATCCACTAAATGAGGGAATAATATGTGTGAGGGTACCCCAGGAGAGTTCCAAATGTGTGTGGGTAGAATATATATCCTATGGGAGTAAAATTGAAAAAAGTTCAAAAATTATTTTTTTTGGACTTAGTGATTTTTCCGCCGTTTATCAGACTTTCAGATAGGGCAAATGTGAGTGAGTGTTCCGATTTCAGTTCCAGAGCGATTCGCCCAATGAGTCCTTGATATTTATTTGTTTTCAGCCAATTTTCTGGATTTTTGAAAATTTCACTTTTTTGTGAAAATATCTACTAAATGAGGGAATAATATGTGTGAGGGTACCGCAGGAATTTTCCAAATGTGTGTGGGTAGAATATATATCCTATGGGAGTAAAATTGAAAAAAGTTCAAAAATTATTTTTTTTGGACTTACTAATTTTTCCGACGTTTATCAGACTTTCAGATAGGGCAAATGTCAGTGAGTGTTCCGATTTCAGTTCCAGAGCGATTCGCCCAATGAGTCCTTGACATGTAGTCGTTTTCAGCCAATATTTTGGATTTTTTAAAATTTCACTTTTTTTGTGAAAATATCCACTAAATGAGGGAATAATATGTGTGAGGGTACCCCAGGAGAGTTCCAAATGTGTGTGGGGAGAATATATATCCCACGGGGGTAAAATTGAAAAAAGTTGAAAAAATTTTTTTTTTGGACTTAGCCATTTTTCCGGCGTTTATCAGACTTTCAGATAGGGCAAATGTCAGTGAGCGTTCAGATTTCAGTTCCAGAGCGATTCGCCCAATGAGTCCTTGATATTTAGTCGTTTTCAGCCAATTTTCTGGATTTTTGAGAATTTCACTTTTTTGTGAAAATATCCACTAAATGAGGGAATAATATGTGTGAGGGTACCCCAGGAGAGTTCCAAATGTGTGTGGGTAGAATATATATCCCACGGGGGTAAAATTGAAAAAAGTTGTAAAATTTTTTTTTTTGGACTTAGCCATTTTTCCGGCGTTTATCAGACTTTCAGATAGGGCAAATGTCAGTGAGCGTTCCGATTTCAGTTCCAGAGCGATTCGCCCAATGAGTCCTTGACATGTAGTCGTTTTCAGCCAATATTTTGGATTTTTGAAAATTTCACTTTTTTGTGAAAATATCCACTAAATGAGGGAGTAATATGTGTGAGGGTACCCCAGGAGAGTTCCAAATGTGTGTGGGTAGAATATATATCCCACGGGGGTAAAATTGAAAAAAGTTGAAAACATTTTTTTTGGGGACTTAGCCATTTTTCCACCGTTTATCAGACTTTCAGATAGGGCAAATGTCAGTGAGCGTTCAGATTTCAGTTCCAGAGCGATTCGCCCAATGAGTCATTGATATTTAGTCGTTTTCAGCCAATTTTCTGGATTTTTGAGAATTTCACTTTTTTGTGAAAATATCCGCTAAATGAGGGAATAATATGTGTGAGGGTACCCCAGGAGAGTTCCAAATGTGTGTGGGTAGAATATATATCCTACGGGGGTAAAATTGAAAAAAGTTGAAAACATTTTTTTTTGGGAGTTAGCCATTTTTCCGGCGTTTATCAGAATTTCAGATAGGGCAAATGTCAGTGAGCGTTCTGATTTCAGTTCCAGAGCGATTCGCCCAATGAGTCCTTGATATTTATTCGTTTTCAGCCAATTTTCTGGATTTTTGAAAATTTCACTTTTTTGTGAAAATATCCACTAAATGAGGGAATAATATGTGTGAGGGTACCCCAGGAGAGTTCCACATGTGTGTGGGTAGAATAGAATATATATTCCACGGGGGTAAAATTGAAAAAAGTTGAAAAATTTTTTTTTTTTGGACTTAGACATTTTTCCGGCATTTATCAGACTTTCAGATAGGGCAAATGTCAGTGAGCGTTCCGATTTCAGTTCCAGAGCGATTCGCCCAATGAGTCCTTGATATGTAGTCGTTTTCAGCCAATATTTTGGATTTTTGAAAATTTCACTTTTTTGTGAATATGTCCACTAAATGAGGGAATAATATGTGTGAGGGTACCCCAGGAGAGTTCCAAATGTGTGTGGGTTGAATATATATCCCACGGGGGTATAATTGAAAAAAGTTTAAAAAATTTTTTTTTTGGACTTAGACATTTTTCCGGCGTTTATCAGACTTTCAGATAGGGCAATTGTCAGTGAGCGTTCCGATTTCAGTTCGAGAGCGATTCGCCCAATGAGTCCTTTATATTTAGTCGTTTTCAGCCAATTTTCAGGATTTTTGAAAAATTCACTTTTTTGTGAAAATATCCACTAAATGAGGGAATAATATGTGTGAGGGTACCCCAGGAGAGTTCCAAATGTGTGTGGGTAGAATATATATCCCACGGGGGTAAAATTGAAAAAAGTTTAAAAAATTTTTTTTTTGGACTTAGACATTTTACCGGCGTTTATCAGACTTTGAGATAGGGCAATTGTCAGTGAGCGTTCCGATTTCAGTTCCAGAGCGATTCGCCCAATGAGTCCTTGATATTTATTCATTTTCAGCCAATTTTCTGGAATTTTGAAAAATTCACTTTTTTGTGAAAATATCCACTAAATGAGGGAATAATATGTGTGAGGGTACCCCAGGAGAGTTCCAAATGTGTGTGGGTAGAATATATATCCCACGGGGGTAAAATTGAAAAAAGTTGAAAACATTTTTTTTGGGGACTTAGCCATTTTTCCGGTGTTTATCAGACTTTCAGATAGGGCAAATGTCAGTGAGCGTTCAGATTTCAGTTCCAGAGCGATTCGCCCAATGAGTCCTTGATATTTAGTCGTTTTCAGCCAATTTTCTGGATTTTTGAGAATTTCACTTTTTTGTGAAAATATCCGCTAAATGAGGGAATAATATGTGTGAGGGTACCCCAGGAGAGTTCCAAATGTGTGTGGGTAGAATATATATCCTACGGGGGTAAAATTGAAAAAAGTTGAAAACATTTTTTTTTGGGAGTTAGCCATTTTTCCGGCGTTTATCAGAATTTCAGATAGGGCAAATGTCAGTGAGCGTTCTGATTTCAGTTCCAGAGCGATTCGCCCAATGAGTCCTTGATATTTATTCGTTTTCAGCCAATTTTCTGGATTTTTGAAAATTTCACTTTTTTGTGAAAATATCCACTAAATGAGGGAATAATATGTGTGAGGGTACCCCAGGAGAGTTCCACATGTGTGTGGGTAGAATATATATTCCACGGGGGTAAAATTGAAAAAAGTTGAAAAATTTTTTTTTTTTGGACTTAGACATTTTTCCGGCATTTATCAGACTTTCAGATAGGGCAAATGTCAGTGAGCGTTCCGATTTCAGTTCCAGAGCGATTCGCCCAATGAGTCCTTGATATGTAGTCGTTTTCAGCCAATATTTTGGATTTTTGAAAATTTCACTTTTTTGTGAATATGTCCACTAAATGAGGGAATAATATGTGTGAGGGTACCCCAGGAGAGTTCCAAATGTGTGTGGGTTGAATATATATCCCACGGGGGTATAATTGAAAAAAGTTTAAAAAATTTTTTTTTTGGACTTAGACATTTTTCCGGCGTTTATCAGACTTTCAGATAGGGCAATTGTCAGTGAGCGTTCCGATTTCAGTTCGAGAGCGATTCGCCCAATGAGTCCTTTATATTTAGTAGTTTTCAGCCAATTTTCAGGATTTTTGAAAAATTCACTTTTTTGTGAAAATATCCACTAAATGAGGGAATAATATGTGTGAGGGTACCCCAGGAGAGTTCCAAATGTGTTTGGGTAGAATACATATCCTATGGGAGTAAAATTGAAAAAAGTTCAAAAATTATTTTTTTTGGACTTAGTAATTTTTCCGCCGTTTATCAGACTTTCAGATAGGGCAAATGTCAGTGAGCGTTCCGATTTCAGTTCCAGAGCGATTCGCCCAATGAGTCCTTGATATTTATTCGTTTTCAGCCAATTTTCTGGATTTCTGAAAATTTCACTTTTTTGTGAAAATATCTCCTAAATGAGGGAATAATATGTGTGAGGGTACCGCAGGAATGTTCCAAATGTGTGTGGGTAGATTATATATCCTATGGGAGTAAAATTGAAAAAAGTTCAAAAATTATTTTTTTTGGACTTAGTAATTTTTCCGACGTTTATCAAACTTTCAGATAGGGCAAATGTCAGTGAGCGTTCCGATTTCAGCTCCAGAGCGATTCGCCCAATGAGTCCTTGATATGTAGTCGTTTTCAGCCAATATTTTGGATTTTTGAAAATTTCACTTTTTTGTGAAAATATCCACTAAATGAGGGAATAATATGTGTGAGAGTACCCCAGGAGTGTTCCAAATGTGTGTGGGTAGAATATATATCCCACGGGGGTAAAATTGAAAGAAGGTGAAAAATTTTTTTTTTGGACTTAGTCATCTTTCCGGCGTTTATCAGACTTTCAGATAGGGCAAATGTCAGTGAGCGTTCCGATTTCAGTTCCAGAGCGATTCGGCCAATGAGTCCTTGACATGTAGTCGTTTTCAGCCAATATTTTGGATTTTTGAAAATTTCACTTTTTTGTGAAAATATTCACTAAATGAGGGAATAATATGTGTGAGGGTACCCCAGGAGTGTTCCAAATGTGTGCGGGTAGAATATATATCCCACGGGGGTAAAATTGAAAAAAGTTGAAAAAATTTTTTTTTGGACTTAGCCATTTTTCCGACGTTTATCAGACTTTCAGATAGGGCAAATGTCAGTGAGCGTTCCGATTTCAGTTCCAGAGCGATTCACCAAATGAGTCCTTGATATGTAGTCGTTTTCAGCCAATATTTTGGATTTTTGAAAATTTCACTTTTTTGTGAAAATATCCACTAAATGAGGGAATAATATGTGTAAGGGTACCGCAGGAATGTTCCAAATGTGTGTGGGTAGAATATATATCCTATGGGAGTAAAATTGAAAAAAGTTCAAAAATTATTTTTTTTAGACTTAGTAATTTTTCCGACGTTTATCAGACTTTCAGATAGGGCAAATGTCAGTGAGCGTTCCGATTTCAGTTCCAGAGCGATTCGCCCAATGAGTCCTTGATATTTAGTCGTTTTCAGACAATTTTCTGGATTTTTGAAAATTTCACTTTTTTGTGAAAATATCCACTAAATGAAGGAATAATATGTGTGAGGTTACCCCAGGAGAGTTCCAAATGTGTGTGGATAGAATATGTATCCCACGGGGGTAAAATTGAAAAAAGTTGAAAAAAATTTTTTTTTGGACTTAGCCATTTTTCTGGCATTTATCAGACTTTCAGATAGGGCAAATGTCAGTGAGCGTTCCGATTTCAGATCCAGAGCGATTCGCCCAATAAGTCCTTGATATTTAGTCGTTTTCAGCCAATATTTTGGATTTATGAAAATTTCACTTTTTTTTTGAAAATATCCACTAAATGAGGGAATAATATGTGTGAGGGTACCGCAGGAATGTTAAAAATGTGTGTGAGTAGAATATATAGCCTATGGGGTAAAATTGAAAAAAGTTGAAAAATTTTATTTTTTGGACTTAGTCATTTTTCCGGCGTTTATCAGACTTTCAGATAGAGCAAATGTCAGTGAGCGTTCCGATTTCAGTTCCAGAGCGATTCGCCCAATGAGTCCTTGACATGTAGTCGTTTTCAGCCAATATTTTGGATTTATGAAAATTTCACTTTTTTGTGAAAATATCCACTAAATGAGGATATAATATGTGTGAGGGTACCCCAGGAGAGTTCCAAATGTGTGTGGGTAGAATATATATCCCACGGGGGTGAAATTGAAAAAAGTTGAAAAAATTTTTTTTTTGGACGTAGTCATTTTTCCGGCGTTTATCAGACTTTCAGATAGGGCAAATGTCAGTGAGCGTTCCGATTTCAGTTCCAGAGCGATTCGCCCAATGAGTCCTTGATATGTAGTCGTTTTCAGCCATTATTTAGGATTTTTGAAAATTTCACTTTTTTGTGAAAATATCTACTAAATGAGGGAATAATATGTGTGAGCCTACCGCAGGAATGTTCCAAATGTGTGTGCGTAGAATATATATCCTATGGGAGTAAAATTGAAAAAAGTTCACAAATTATTTTTTTTGGACTTAGTAATTTTTCCGCCGTTTATCAGACTTTCAGATAGGGCAAATGTCAGTGAGCGTTCCGATTTCAGTTCCAGAGCGATTCGCCCAATGAGTCCTTGATATTTATTTGTTTTCAGCCAATTTTCTGGATTTTTGAAAATTTCACTTTTTTGTGAAAATATCTACTAAATGAGGGAATAATATGTGTGAGGGTACCGCAGGATAGTTCCAAATGTGTGTTGGTAGAATATGTATCCCACGGGGGTAAAATTGAAAAAAGTTGAAAAAAATTTTTTTTTGGACTTAGCCATTTTTCCGGCGTTTATCAGACTTTCAGATAGGGCAAATGTCAGTGAGCGTTCCGATTTCAGTTCCAGAGCGATTCGCCCAATGAGTCCTTGATATTTAGTCGTTTTCAGCCAATTTTCTGGAATTTTGAAAATTTCACTTTTTTGTGAAAATATCCACTAAATGAGGGAATAATATGTGTGAGGGTACCGCAGGAATGTTAAAAATGTGTGTGAATAGAATATATAGCCTATGGGGTAAAATTGAAAAAAGTTTAAAAATTTTATTTTTTGGACTTAGTCATTTTTCCGGCGTTTATCAGACTTTCAGATAGGGCAAATGTCAGTGAGCGTTCCGATTTCAGTTCCAGAGCGATTCGCCCAATGAGTCCTTGACATGTAGTCGTTTTCAGCCAATATTTTGGATTTTTGAAAATTTCACTTTTTTGTGAAAATATCCACTAAATGAGGGAATAATATGTGTGAGGGTACCCCAGGAGAGTTCCAAATGTGTGTGGGTAGAATATATATCCCACGGGGGTAAAATTGAAAAAAGTTGAAAAAATTTTTTTTTTCGACGTAGTCATTTTTCCGGCGTTTATCAGACTTTCAGATAGGGCAAATGTCAGTGAGCGTTCCGATTTCAGTTCCAGAGCGATTCGCCCAATGAGTCCTTGATATTTATTTGTTTTCAGCCAATTTTCTGGATTTTTGAAAATTTCACTTTTTTGTGAAAATATCTACTAAATGAGGGAAAAATATGTGTGAGGGTACCGCAGGATTTTTCCAAATGTGTGTGGGTAGAATATATATCCTATGGGAGTAAAATTGAAAAAAGTTCAAAAATTATTTTATTTGGACTTAGTAATTTTTCCGACGTTTATCAGACTTTCAGATAGGGCAAATGTCAGTGAGCGTTACGATTTCAGTTCCAGAGCGATTCGCCCAATGAGTCCTTGATATTTAGTCGTTTTCAGCCAATTTTCTGGAATTTTGAAAATTTCACTTTTTTGTGAAAATATCCACTAAATGAGGGAATAATATGTGTGAGGGTACCCCAGGAGTGTTCCAAATGTGTGTGTGTAGAGTATATATCCCACGGGGGTAAAATTGAAAAAAGTTGAAAAAAAATTTTTTTTGGACTTAGCCATTTTTCCGGCGTTTATCAGACTTTCAGATAGGGCAAATGTCAATGAGCGTTCCGATTTCAGATCCAGAGCTATTCGCCCAATAAGTCCTTGATATTTAGTCGTTTTCAGCCAATATTTTGGATTTTTGAAAATTTCACTTTTTTTGTGAAAATATCCACTAAATGAGGGAATAATATGTGTGAGGGTACCACAGGAATGTTCCAAATGTGTGTGGGTAGAATATATATCCTATGGGAGTAAAATTGAATAAAGTTAAAAAATTATTTTTTTTAGACTTAGTAATTTTTCCGACGTTTATCAGACTTTCAGATAGGGCAAATGTCAGTGAGCGTTCCGATTTCAGTTCCAGAGCGATTCACCCAATGAGTCCTTGATATTTATTCGTTTTCAGCCAATATTTTGGATTTTTGAAAATTTCACTTTTTTTGTGAAAATATCCACTAAATGAGGGAATAATATGTGTGAGGGTACCGCAGGAATGTTAAAAATGTGTGTGAGTAGAATATATAGCCTATGGGGTAAAATTGAAAAAAGTTTAAAAATTTTATTTTTTTGACTTAGTCATTTTTCCGGCGTTTATCAGACTTTCAGATAGGGCAAATGTCAGTGAGCGTTCCGATTTCAGTTCCAGAGCAATTCGCCCAATGAGTCCTTGACATGTAGTCGTTTTCAGCCAATATTTTGGATTTTTGAAAATTTCACTTTTTTGTGAAAATATCCACTAAATGAGGGAATAATATGTGTGAGGGTACCCCAGGAGAGTTTCAAATGTGTGTGGGTAGAATATATTTCCCACGGGGGTAAAATTGAAAAAAGTTGAAAAAATTTTTTTTTGGGACGTAGTCATTTTTCCGGCGTTTATCAGACTTTCAGATAGGGCAAATGTCAGTGAGCGTTCCGATTTCAGATCCAGAATGATTCGCCCAATGAGTCCTTGATATGTAGTCGTTTTCAGCCAATATTTACGATTTTTGAAAATTTCATTTTTTTGTGAAAATATCTACTAAATGAGGGAATAATAAGTGTGAGGGTACCGCAGGAATTTTCCAAATGTGTGTGGGTAGAATATATATCCTATGGGAGTAAAATTGAAAAAAGTTGAAAAAAATTTTTTTTTGGACTTAGCCATTTTTCCGGCGTTTATCAGACTTTCAGATAGGGCAAATGTCAGTGAGCGTTCCGATTTCAGTTCCAGAGCGATTCGCCCAATGATTCCTTGACATGTAGTCGTTTTCAGCCAATATTTTGGATTTTTGAAAATTTCACTTTTTTGTGAAAATATTCACTAAATGAGGGAATAATATGTGTGAGGGTACCGCAGGAATTTTCCAAATGTGTGTGGGTAGAATATATATCCTATGGGAGTAAAATTGAAAAAAGTTCAAAAATTATTTTTTTTGGACTTAGTAATTTTTCCGACGTTTATCAGACTTTCAGATAGGGCAAATGTCAGTGAGCGTTCCGATTTCAGTTCCAGAGCGATTCGCCCAATGAGTCCTTGATATTTTTTCGTTTTCAGCCAATTTTCTGGATATTTGAAAGTTTCACTTTTTTGTGAAAATATCCACTAAATGAGGGAATAATATGTGTGAGGGTACCCCAGGAGAGTTCCAAATGTGTGTGGGTAGAATATGTATCCCACGGGGGTAAAATTGAAAAAAGTTGAAAAAAATTTTTTTTTGTACTTAGCCATTTTTCCGGCGTTTATCAGACTTTCAGATAGGGCAAATGTCAGTGAGCGTTCCGATTTCAGTTCCAGAGCGATTAGCCCAATGAGTCCTTGACATGTAGTCGTTTTCAGCCAATATTTTGGATTTTTGAAAATTTCACTTTTTTGTGAAAATATTCACTAAATGAGGGAATAATATGTGTGAGGGTACCCCAGGAGTGTTCCAAATGTGTGTGGGTAGAATATATATCCCACGGGGGTAAAATTGAAAAAAGTTGAAAAATATTTTTTTTTGGACTTAGCCATTTTTCCGGCGTTTATCAGACTTTCAGATAGGGCAAATGTCAGTGAGCTTTCCGATTTCAGTTCCAGAGCGATTCACCCAATGAGTCCTTGATATGTAGTCGTTTTCAGCCAATATTTTGGATTTTTGAAAATTTTACTTTTTTTGTGAAAATATCCACTAAATGAGGGAATAATATGTGTGTGGGTACCGCAGGAATGTTAAAAATGTGTGTGAGTAGAATATATAGCCTATGGGGTAAAATTGAAAAAAGTTGAAAAAATTTTTTTTTTGGACGTAGTCATTTTTCCCGCGTTTATCAGACTTTCAGATAGGGCAAATGTCAGTGAGCATTCCGATTTCAGTTCCAGAGCGATTCGCCCAATGATTCCTTGATATGTAGTCGTTTTCAGCCAATATTTAGGATTTTTGAAAATTTCACTTTTTTGTGAAAATATCTACTAAATGAGGGAATAATATGTGTGAGGCTACCGCAGGAATGTTCCAAATGTGTGTGGGTAGAATATATATCCTATGGGAGTAAAATTGATAAAAGTTCAAAAATTATTTTTTTTGGACTTAGTAATTTTTCCGCCGTTTATCAGACTTTCAGATAGGGCAAATGTCAGTGAGCGTTCCGATTTCAGTTCCAGAGCGATTCGCCCAATGAGTTCTTGATATTTTTTTGTTTTCAGCCAATTTTCTGGATTTTTGAAAATTTCACTTTTTTGTGAAAATATCTACTAAATGAGGGAATAGTATGTGTGAGGGTACCGCAGGAATTTTCCAAATGTGTGTGGGTAGAATATATATCCTATGGGAGTAAAATTGAAAAAAGTTCAAAAATTATTTTTTTTGGACTTAGTAATTTTTCCGCCGTTTATCAGACTTTCAGATAGGGCAAATGTCAGTGAGCGTTCCGATTTCAGTTCCAGAGCGATTCGCCCAATGAGTCCTTGATATTTATTCGTTTTCAGCCAATTTTCTGGATTTTTGAAAGTTTCACTTTTTTGTGAAAATATCCACTAAATGAGGGAATAATATGTGTGAGGGTACCCCAGGAGAGTTCCAAATGTGTGTGGGTAGAATATGTATCCCACGGGGGTAAAATTGAAAAAAGTTGAAAAAAATTTTTTTTTGGACTTAGCCATTTTTCCGGCGTTTATCAGACTTTCAGATAGGGCAAATGTCAGTGAGCGTTCCGATTTCAGTTCCAGAGCGATTCGCCCAATGAGTCCTTGACATGTAGTCGTTTTCAGACAATATTTTGGATTTTTGAAAATTTCACTTTTTTGTGAAAATATTCACTAAATGAGGGAATAATATGTGTGAGGGTACCCCAGGAGAGTTCCAAATGTGTGTGGGTAGAAATATATCCCACGGGGGTAAAATTGAAAAAATGTGAAAAATTTTTTTTTTTGGACTTAGCCATTTTTCCGGCGTTTATCAGACTTTCAGATAGGGCAAATGTCAGTGAGCGTTCCGATTTCAGTTCCAGAGCGATTCGCCCAATGAGTCATTGATATTTAGTCGTTTTCAGCCAATTTTCTGGATTTTTGAAAATTTCATTTTTTTGTGAAAATATCCACTAAATGAAGGAATAATATGTGTGAGGTTACCCCAGGAGAGTTCCAAATGGGTGTGGATAGAATATGTATCCCACAGGGGTAAAATTGAAAAAAGTTGAAAAAAATTTTTTTTTGGACTTAGCCATTTTTCCGGCGTTTATCAGACTTTCAGATAGGGCAAATGTCAGTGAGCGTTCCGATTTAAGTTCCAGAGCGATTCGCCCAATGAATCCTTGACATGTAGTCGTTTTCAGCCAATATTTTGGATGTTTGAAAATTTTACTTTTTTTGTGAAAATATCCACTAAATGAGGGAATAATATGTGTGAGGGTACCGCAGGAATGTTAAAAATGTGTGTGAGTAGAATATATAGCCTATGGGGTAAAATTGAAAAAAGTTTAAAAATTTTATTTTTTGGACTTAGTCATTTTTCCGGCGTTTATCAGACTTTCAGATAGGGCAAATGTCAGTAAGCATTCCGATTTCAGTTCCAGAGCCATTCGCCCAATGAGTCCTTGATATGTAGTCGTTTTCAGCCAATATTTAGGATTTTTGAAAATTTCACTTTTTTGTGAAAATATCTACTAAATGAGGGAATAATATGTGTGAGTGTACCGCAGGAATGTTCCAAATGTGTGTGGGTAGAATATATATCCTATGGGAGTAAAATTGAAAAAAGTTCAAAAATTTTTTTTTTTGGACTTAGTAATTTTTCCGCCGTTTATCAGACTTTCAGATAGGGCAAATGTCAGTGAGCGTTCCGATTTCAGTTCCAGAGCGATTCGCCCAATGAGTCCTTGATATTTATTTGTTTTCAGCCAATTTTCTGTATTTTTGAAAGTTTCACTTTTTTGTGAAAATATTCACTAAATGAGGGAATAATATGTGTGAGGGTACCGCAGGAATGTTAAAAATGTGTGTGAGTAGAATATATAGCCTATGGGGTAAAATTGAAAAAAGTTTAAAAATTTTATTTTTTTGACTTAGTCATTTTTCCGGCGTTTATCAGACTTTCAGATAGGGCAAATGTCAGTGAGCGTTCCGATTTCAGTTCCAGAGCAGTTCGCCCAATGAGTCCTTGACATGTAGTCGTTTTCAGCCAATATTTTGGATTTTTGAAAATTTCACTTTTTTGTGAAAATATCCACTAAATGAGGGAATAATATGTGTGAGGGTACCCCAGGAGAGTTCCAAATGTGTGTGGGTAGAATATATTTCCCACGGGGGTAAAATTGAAAAAAGTTGAAAAAATTTTTTTTTGGGACGTAGTCATTTTTCCGGCGTTTATCAGACTTTCAGATAGGGCAAATGTCAGTGAGCGTTCCGATTTCAGTTCCAGAGCGATTCGCCCAATGAGTCCTTGATATTTATTTGTTTTCAGCCAATTTTCTGTATTTTTGAAAGTTTCACTTTTTTGTGAAAATATTCACTAAATGAGGGAATAATATGTGTGAGGGTACCCCAGGAGTGTTCCAAATGTGTGTGGGTAGAATATATATCCCACGGGGGTAAAATTGAAAAAAGTTTAAAAAAATTTTTTTTTGGACTTAGCCATTTTTCCGACGTTTATCAGACTTTCAGATAGGGCAAATGTCAGTGAGCGTTCCGATTTCAGTTCCAGTGCGATTCACCCAATGAGTCCTTGATATGTAGTCGTTTTCAGCCAATATTTTGGATTTTTGAAAATTTCACTTTTTTGTGAAAATATCCTCTAAATGAGGGAATAATATGTGTGAGGGTACCCCAGGAGAGTTCCAAATGTGTGTGGGTAGAATATATATCCCACGGGGGTAAAATTGAAAAAAGTTGAAAAAAAATTTTTTTTGTACTTAGCCATTTTTCCGGCGTTTATCAGACTTTCAGATAAAGCAAATGTCAGTAAGCGTTCCGATTTCAGTTCCAGAGCGATTCGCCCAATGAGTCCTTGATGTTTATTTGTTTTCAGCCAATTTTCTGGATTTTTGAAAATTTCACTTTTTTGTGAAAATATCTACTAAATGAGGGAATAATATGTGTGAGGGTACCGCAGGAATTTTCCAAATGTGTGTGGGTAGAATATATATCCTATGGGATTAAAATTGAAAAAAGTTCAAAAATTATTTTTTTTGGACTTAGTTATTTTTCCGACGTTTATCAGACTTTCAGATAGGGCAAATGTCAGTGAGCGTTCCGATTTCAGTTCCAGAGCGATTCGCCCAATGAGTCCTTGATATTTATTCGTTTCCAGCCAATTCTCTGGATTTTTGAAAATTTCACTTTTTTGCGAAAATATTCACTAAATGAGGGAATAATATGTGTGAGGGTACCCCAGGAGTGTTCCAAATGTGTGTGGGTAGAATATATATCCCACGGGGGTAAAATTGAAAAAAGTTGAAAAATATTTTTTTTTGGACTTAGCCATTTTTCCGACGTTTATCAGACTTTCAGATAGGGCAAATGTCAGTGAGCATTCCGATTTCAGTTCCAGAGCGATTCACCCAATGAGTCCTTGATATGTAGTCGTTTTCAGCCAATATTTTGAATTTTTGAAAATTTCACTTTTTTGTGAAAATATCCACTAAATGAGGGAATAATATGTGTGAGGGTACCCCAGGAGAGTTCCAAATGGGTGTGGGTAGAATATATCCCACGGGGGTAAAATTGAAAAAATGTGAAAAATTTTTTTTTTTGGACTTAGCCATTTTTCCGGCGTTTATCAGACTTTCAGATAGGGCAAATGTCAGTGAGCGTTCCGATTTCAGTTCCAGAGCGATTCGCCCAATGAGTCCTTGATATTTAGTCGTTTTCAGCCAATTTTCTGGATTTTTGAAAATTTCACTTTTTTGTGAAAATATCCACTAAATGAAGGAATAATATGTGTGAGGTTACCCCAGGAGAGTTCCAAATGGGTATGGATAGAATATGTATCCCACGGGGGTAAAATTGAAAAAAGTTGAAAAAAATTTTTTTTTGGACTTAGCCATTTTTCCGGCGTTTATCAGACTTTCAGATAGGGCAAATGTCAGTAAGCGTTCCGATTTCAGTTCGAGAGCGATTCGCCCAATGAGTCCGTGACATGTAGTCGTTTTCAGCCAATATTTTGGATTTTTGAAAATTTCACTTTTTTGTGAAAATATCTACTAAATGAGGGAATAAAATGTGTGAGGGTACCGCAGGAATGTTCCAAATGTGTGTGGGTAGAATATATATCCTATGGGAGTAAAATTGAAAAAAGTTTAAAAATTATTTTTTTTGGACTTAGTAATTTTTCCGCCGTTTATCAGACTTTCTGATAGGGCAAATGTCAGTGAGCGTTCCGATTTCAGTTCCAGAGCGATTCGCCCAATGAGTCCTTGATATTTATTCGTTTTCAGCCAATTTTCTGGATTTTTGAAAATTTCACTTTTTTGTGAAAATATCCACTAAATGAGGGAATAATATGTGTGAGGGTACCCCAGGAGAGTTCCAAATGTGTGTGGGTAGAATATGTATCCCACGGGGGTAAAATTGAAAAAAGTTGAAAAAAAATTTTTTTTGGACTTAGCCATTTTTCCAGCGTTTATCAGACTTTCAGATAGGGCAAATGTCAGTGAGCGTTCCGATTTCAGTTCCAGAGCGATTCGCCCAATGAGTCCTTGATATGTAGTCGTTTTCAGCCAATATTTGGATTTTTGAAAATTTCACTTTTTTGTGAAAATATTCACTAAATGAGGGAATAATATGTGTGAGGGTACCCCAGGAGTGTTCCAAATGTGTGTGGGTAGAATATATATCCCACGGGGGTAAAATTGAAAAAAGTTGAAAAATATTTTTTTTTGGACTTAGCCATTTTTCTGGCGTTTATCAGACTTTCAGATAGGGCAAATGTCAGTGAGCGTTCCGATTTCAGTTCCAGAGCGATTCGCCCAATGTGTCCTTGATATGTAGTCGTTTTCAGCCAATATTTGGATTTTTGAAAATTTCACTTTTTTGTGAAAATATCTACTAAATGAGGGAATAATATGTGTGAGGGTACCGCAGGAATGTTCCATATGTGTGTGGGTAGAATATATATCCTATGGGAGTAAAATTGGAAAAAGTTAAAAAATTATTTTTTTTAGACTTAGTAATTTTTCCGACGTTTATCAGACTTTCAGATAGGGCAAATGTCAGTGAGCGTTCCGATTTCAGTTCCAGAGCGATTCACCCAATGAGTCCTTGATATGTAGTCGTTTTCAGCCAATATTTTGGATTTTTGAAAATTTCATTTTTTTGTGAAAATATCCACTAAATGAGGGAATAATATGTGTGAGGGTACCCCAGGAGAGTTCCAAATGTGTGTGGGTAGAATATATATCCCACGGGGGTAAAATTGAAAAAAGTTCAAAAATTATTTTTTTTGGACTTAGTAATTTTTCCGCCGTTTATCAGACTTTCAGATAGGGCAAATGTCAGTGAGCGTTCCGATTTCAGTTCCAGAGCGATTCGCCCAATGAGTCCTTGATACTTATTCGTTTTCAGCCAATTTTCTGGATTTCTGAAAATTTCACTTTTTTGTGAAAATATCTACTAAATGAGGGAATAATATGTGTGAGGGTACCGCAGGAATGTTCCAAATGTGTGTGGGTAGAATATATATCCTATGGGAGTAAAATTGAAAAAAGTTCAAAAATTTTTTTTTTTGGACTTAGTCATCTTTCCGGCGTTTATCAGACTTTCAGATAGGGCAAATGTCAGTGAGCATTCCGATTTCAATTCCAGAGCGATTCACCCAATGAGTACTTGATATTTAGTCGTTTTCAGCCAGTTTTCTGGATTTTTGAAAAATTCACTTTTTTGCGAAAATATCCACTAAATGAGGGAATAATATGTTTGAGGGTACCCCAGGAGAGTTCCAAATGTGTGTGGGTAGAATATATATCCCACGGGGGTAAAATAAAAAAGTTGAAAAAAATTTTTTTTTGGACTTAGTCATTTTTCCGACGTTTATCAGACTTTCAGATAGGGCAAATGTCAGTGAGCATTCCGATTTCAGTTCCAGAGCGATTCGCCCAATGAGTCCTTGATATTTAGTCGTTTTCAGCCAATATTTTGGATTTTTGAAAATTTCACTTTTTTGTGAAAATATCCACTAAATGAGGGAATAATATGTGTGAGGGTACCGCAGGAATGTTAAAAATGTGTGTGAGTAGAATACATAGCCTATGGGGTAAAATTGAAAAAAGTTTAAAAATTTTATTTTTTGGACTTAGTCATTTTTCCGGCGTTTATCAGACTTTCAGATAGGGCAAATGTCAGTGAGCGTTCCGATTTCAGTTCCAGAGCGATTCGCCCAATGAGTCCTTGACATGTAGTCGTTTTCAGCCAATATTTTGGATTTTTGAAAATTTCACTTTTTTGTGAAAATATCCACTAAATGAGGGAATAATATGTGTGAGGGTACCCCAGGAGAGTTCCAAATGTGTGTGGGTAGAATATATATCCCACGGGGGTAAAATTGAAAAAAGTTCAAAAATTATTTTTTTTGGACTTAGTAATTTTTCCGCCGTTTATCAGACTTTCAGATAGGGCAAATGTCAGTGAGCGTTCCGATTTCAGTTCCAGAGCGATTCGCCCAATGAGTCCTTGATACTTATTCGTTTTCAGCCAATTTTCTGGATTTCTGAAAATTTCACTTTTTTGTGAAAATATCTACTAAATGAGGGAATAATATGTGTGAGGGTACCCCAGGAGTGTTCATAATGTGTGTGGGTAGAATATATATCCCACGGGAGTAAAATTGAAAGAAGGTGAAAATTTTTTTTTTTTTGGACTTAGTCATCTTTCCGGCGTTTATCAGACTTTCAGATAGGGCAAATGTCAGTGAGCATTCCGATTTCAATTCCAGAGCGATTCACCCAATGAGTACTTGATATTTAGTCGTTTTCAGCCAGTTTTCTGGATTTTTGAAAAATTCACTTTTTTGCGAAAATATCCACTAAATGAGGGAATAATATGTGTGAGGATACCCCAAGAGAGTTCCAAATGTGTGTGGGTAGAATATATATCCCACGGGGGTAAAATGAAAAAGTTAATTAATTTTTTTTTTTGGACTTAGCAATTTTTCCGGCGTTTATCAGACTTTCAGATAGGGCAAATGTCAGTGAGCATTCCGATTTCAGTTCCAGAGCGATTCGCCCAATGAGCCATTGATATTTCGTTGTTTTCAACTAATTTTCTGGATTTTTGAAAACTTCACTTTTTTGTGAAAATATCCACTAAATGAGGGAATAATATGTGTGAGGGTACCACAGGAGAGTTCCAAATGTGTGAGGGTAGAATATATATCCCACGTGGGTAAAATTGAAAAATGTTGAAAAATTTTTTTTTTCGCACTTAGCCATTTTTCCGGCGTTTATCAGACTTTCAGATGGGGCAAATGTCAGTGAGCGTTCCGATTTCAGTTCCAGAGCGATTCGCCCAATGAGTCCTTGATATTTAGTCGTTTTCAGCCAATTTTCTGGATTTTTGAAAATTTCACTTTTTTGTGAAAATATCCACTAAATGAGGGAATAATATGTGTGAGGGTACCCCAGGAGAGTTCCAAATGTGTTTGGGTAGAATATATATCCTACGGGGGTAAAATTGAAAAAAGTTGAAAAAAATTTTTTTGGGGACTTACTCATTTTTCCGGCGTTTGTCAGACTTTCAGATAGGGCAAATGTCAGTGAGCGTTCCAATTTCAGTTCCAGAGTGATTCGCCCAATGAGTCCTTGATATTTAGTCGTTTTCAGCCAATTTTCTGGATTTTTGAAAATTTCACTTTTTTGTGAAAATATCCACTAAATGAGGGAATAATATGTGTGAGCGTACCCCAGGAGAGTTCCAAATGTGTGTGGGTAGAATATATATCCTACGGGGGGGGTAAAATTGAAAAAAGTTAAAAAATTATTTTTTTTGGACTTAGTGATTTTTCCGGCGTTTATCAGACTTTCAGATAGGGCAAATGTCAGTGAGCGTTCCGATTTCAGTTCCAGAGCGATTCGCCCAATGAGTACTTGATATTTAGTCGTTTTCAGCCAATATTTTGGATTTTTGAAAATTTCACTTTTTTGTGAAAATATCCACTAAATGAGGGAATAATATGTGTGAGGGTACCCCAGGAGATTTCCAAATGTGTGTGGGTAGAATATATATCCTACGGGGGTAAAATTGAAAAAAGTTTAAAAAATTTTTTTTTTGGACTTAGTCATTTTTCCGGCGTTTATCAGACTTTCAGATAGGGCAAATGTCAGTGATCGTTCCGATTTCAGTTCCAGAGCGATTCGCCCATTAGTCGTTTTCAGCCAATTTTCTGGATTTTTGAAAAATTCACTTTTTTGTGAAAATATCCACTAAATGAGGGAATAATATGTGTGAGGGTACCGCAGAATTGTTCCAAATGTGTATGGGTAGAATATATATCCTACGGGGGTAAAATTGAAAAAAGTTAAAAAATTATTTTTTTTGGACTTAGTGATTTTTCCGGCGTTTATCAGACTTTCAGATAGGGCAAATGTCAGTGAGCGTTCCGATTTCAGTTCCAGAGCGATTCACCCAATGAGCCATTGATATTTCGTTGTTTTCAACTAATTTTCTGGATTTTTGAAAACTTCACTTTTTTGTGAAAATATCCACTAAATGAGGGAATAATATGTGTGAGGGTACCACAGGAGAGTTCCAAATGTGTGAGGGTAGAATATATATCCCACGTGGGTAAAATTGAAAAATGTTGAAAAATTTTTTTTTTCGCACTTAGCCATTTTTCCGGCGTTTATCAGACTTTCAGATGGGGCAAATGTCAGTGAGCGTTCCGATTTCAGTTCCAGAGCGATTCGCCCAATGAGTCCTTGATATTTAGTCGTTTTCAGCCAATTTTCTGGATTTTTGAAAATTTCACTTTTTTGTGAAAATATCCACTAAATGAGGGAATAATATGTGTGAGGGTACCGCAGGATTGTTCCAAATGTGTGTGGGTAGAATATATATCCTACGGGGGTAAAATTGAAAAAAGTTAAAAAATTATTTTTTTTGGACTTAGTGATTTTTCCGGCGTTTATCAGACTTTCAGATAGGGCAAATGTCAGTGAGCGTTCCGATTTCAGTTCCAGAGCGATTCGCCCATTGAGTCCTTGATATTTAGTCGTTTTCAGCCAATTTTCTGGATTTTTGAAAATTTCACTTTTTTGTGAAAATATCCACTAAATGAGGGAATAATATGTGTGAGGGTACCCCAAGAGAGTTCCAAATGTGTGTGGGTAGAATATATATCCTACGGGGGTAAAATTGAAAAAAGTTGAAAAATTATTTTTTTTGGACTTAGTCATTTTTCCGGCGTTTATCAGACTTTCAGATAGGGCAAATGTCAGTGAGCGTTCCGATTTCAGTTCCAGAGCGATTCGCCCAATGAGTCCTTGATATTTAGTCGTTTTCAGCCAATTTTCAGAATTTTTGAAAATTTCACTTTTTTGTGAAAATATCCACTAAATGAGGGAATAATATGTGTGAGGGTACCCCAGGAGAGTTCCAAATGTGTTTGGGTAGAATATATATCCTACGGGGGTAAAATTGAAAAAAGTTTAAAAAATTTTTTTTTTGGACTTAGTCATTTTTCCGGCGTTTATCAGACTTTCAGATAGGGCAAATGTCCGTGATCGTTCCGATTTCAGTTCCAGAGCAATTCACCCATTAGTCGTTTTCAGCCAATTTTCTGGATTTTTGAAAAATTCACTTTTTTGTGAAAATATCCACTAACTGAGGGAATAATATGTGTGAGGGTACCCCAGGAGAGTTCCAAATGTGTGTGGGTAGAACATATATCCCACGGGGGTAAAATTGAAAAAAGTTTAAAAAAATTTTTTTTTGGACTTTGCCATTTTTTCCGGCGTTTATCAGACTTTCAGATAGGGCAAATGTCAGTGAGCGTTCCGATTTCAGTTCCAGAGCGATTCGCCCAATGAGTCCTTGATATTTAGTCGTTTTCAGCCAATTTTCTGGATTTTTGAAAATTTCACTTTTTTGTGAAAATATCCACTAACTGAGGGAATAATATGTGTGAGGATACCCCAGGAGAGTTCCAAATGTGTGTGGGTAAAATATATATCCCACGGGGGTAAAATTGAAAAAAGTTTAAAAAATTTTTTTTTTGGACTTAGTCATTTTTCCGGCGTTTATCAGACTTTCAGATATGGCAAATGTCAGTGATCGTTCCGATTTCAGTTCCAGAGCGATTCGCCCATTAGTCGCTTTCAGCCAATTTTCTGGATTTTTGAAATATTCACTTTTTAGTGAAAATATCCACTAACTGAGGGAATAATATGTGTGAGGGTACCCCAGGAGAGTTCCAAATGTGTGTGGGTAAAATATATATCCCACGGGGGTAAAATTGAAAAAAGTTTAAAAAATTTTTTTTTTGGACTTAGTCATTTTTCCGGCGTTTATCAGACTTTCAGATAGGGCAAATAACAGTGAGCGTTCCGATTTCAGTTCCAGAGCGATTCGCCCAATGAGTCCTTGATATTTAGTCTTTTTCAGCCAATTTTTTGGATTTTTGAAAATATCACTTTTTTGTGAAAATATCCACTAAATGTGGGAATAATATGTGTGAGGGTACCCCAGGAGAGTTCCAAATATGTGTGGGTAGAATATATATCCCACTTGGGTAAAATTGAAAAAAGTTGAAAAAAAATTTTTTTTGGACTTAGCCATTTTTCCGGCGTTTATCAGACTTTCAGATAGGGCAAATGTCAGTGAGCGTTCCGATTTCAGTTCCAGAGCGATTCCCCCAAAGAATCCTTGATATGTTGTCGTTTTCAGCCAATATTTTGGATTTTTGAAAATTTCACTTTTTTGTGAAAATATCCACTAAATGAGGAAATAATATGTGTAAGGATACCGCAGTAATGTTCCAAATGTGTGTGGGTAGAATATATATCCCACGGGGGTAAAATTGAAAAAAGTTGAAAACATTTTTTTTTGGGACTTAGCCATTTTTCCGGCGTTTATCAGACTTTCAGATAGGGCAAATGTCAGTGAGCGTTCAGATTTCAGTTCCAGAGCGATTCGCCCAATGAGTCCTTGATATGTAGTCGTTTTCAGCCAATATTTTGGTTTTTTGAAAATTTCACTTTTTTGTGAAAATATCCACTAAATGAGGGAATAATATGTGTGAGGGTACAGCAGGAATGTTCCAAATGTGTGTGGGTAGAATATATATCCTACAGGGGTAAAATTGAAAAAAGTTGAAAAATTATTTTTTTTGGACTTAGTCATTTTTCCGGCGTTTATCAGACTTTCAGATAGGGCAAATGTCAGTGAGCGTTCCGATTTCAGTTCCAGAGCGATTCGCCCAATGAGTCCTTGATATTTAGTCGTTTTCAGCCAATATTTTGGATTTTTGAAAATTTCACTTTTTTGTGAAAATATCCACTAACTGAGGGAATAATATGTGTGAGGGTACCCCAGGAGAGTTCAAAATGTGTGTGTGTAAAATATATATCCCACGGGGGTAAAATTGAAAAAAAATTTTTTTTTGGACTTAGCTATTTTTCTGGCGTTTATCAGACTTTCAGATAGTGCAAATGTCAGTGAGCGTTCCGATTTCAGTTCCAGAGCGATTCGCCCAATGAGTCCTTGATATTTAGTCGTTTTCAGCCAATTTTCTGGATTTTTGAAAAATTCACTTTTTTGTGAAAATATCCACTAAATGAGGGAATAATATGTGTGAGGGTACCCAAGGAGAGTTCCAAATGTGTGTGGGTAGAATATATATCCCACGGGGGTAAAATTGAAAAAAGTTGAAAAAATTTTTTTTTTGGACTTAGCCATTTTTCCGGCGTTTATCAGACTTTCAGATAGGGCAAATGTCAGTGAGCGTTCCGATTTCAGTTCCAGAGCGATTCGCCCAATGAGTCCTTGATATTTAGTCGTTTTCAGCCAATATTTTGGATTTTTGAAAATTTCACTTTTTTGTGAAAATATCCACTAAATGAGGAAATAATATGTGTAAGGATACCGCAGTAATGTTCCAAATGTGTGTGGGTAGAATATATATCCCACGGGGGTAAAATTGAAAAAAGTTGAAAACATTTTTTTTTGGGACTTAGCCATTTTTCCGGCGTTTATCAGACTTTCAGATAGGGCAAATGTCAGTGAGCGTTCAGATTTCAGTTCCAGAGCGATTCGCCCAATGAGTCCTTGATATGTAGTCGTTTTCAGCCAATATTTTGGTTTTTTGAAAATTTCACTTTTTTGTGAAAATATCCACTAAATGAGGGAATAATATGTGTGAGGGTACAGCAGGAATGTTCCAAATGTGTGTGGGTAGAATATATATCCTACAGGGGTAAAATTGAAAAAAGTTGAAAAATTATTTTTTTTGGACTTAGTCATTTTTCCGGCGTTTATCAGACTTTCAGATAGGGCAAATGTCAGTGAGCGTTCCGATTTCAGTTCCAGAGCGATTCGCCCAATGAGTCCTTGATATTTAGTCGTTTTCAGCCAATTTTCTGGATTTTTGAAAAATTCACTTTTTTGTGAAAATATCCACTAAATGAGGGAATAATATGTGTGAGGGTACCCAAGGAGAGTTCCAAATGTGTGTGGGTAGAATATATATCCCACGGGGGTAAAATTGAAAAAAGTTGAAAAATTTTTTTTTTTGGAATTAGCCATTTTTCCGGCGTTTATCAGACTTTCAGATAGGGCAAATGTCAGTGAGCGTTCCGATTTCAGTTCCAGAGCGATTCGCCCAATGAGTCCTTGATATTTAGTCGTTTTCAGCCAATATTTTGGATTTTTGAAAATTTCACTTTTTTGTGAAAATATCCACTAACTGAGGGAATAATATGTGTGAGGGTACCCCAGGAGAGTTCAAAATGTGTGTGGGTAAAATATATATCCCACGGGGGTAAAATTGAAAAAAAATTTTTTTTTGGACTTAGCTATTTTTCTGGCGTTTATCAGACTTTCAGATAGTGCAAATGCCAGTGAGAGTTCCGATTTCAGTTCCAGAGCGATTCGCCCAATGAGTCCTTGATATTTTGTCGTTTTCAGCCAATTTTCTGGATTTTTTAAAAATTCACTTTTTTGTGAAAATATCCACTAAATGAGGGAATAATATGTGTGAGGGTACCCCAGGAGAGTTCCAAATGTGTGTGGGTAGAATATATATCCCACGGGGGTAAAATTGAAAAAAGTTGAAAAATATATTTTTTTGGACTTAGCCATTTTTCCGACGTTTATCAGACTTTCAGATAGGACAAATGTCAGTGAGCGTTCCGATTTCAGTTCCAGAGCGATTCACCCAATGAGTCCTTGATATTTATTCATTTTCAGCCAATTTTTTGGATTTTTGAAAATTTCACTTTTTTGTGAAAATATCCACTAAAAGAGGGAATAATATGTGTGAGGGTACCCCAGGAGAGTTCCAAATGTGGGTGGGTAGAATATATATCCCACGGGGGTAAAATTGAAAAAAGTTGAAAACATTTTTTTTTGGGACTTAGCCATTTTTCCGGCGTTTATCAGACTTTCAGATAGGGCAAATGTCAGTGAGCGTTCAGATTTCAGTTCCAGAGCGATTCGCCCAATGAGTCCTTGATATTTAGTCGTTTTCAGCCAATTTTCTGGATTTTTGAGAATTTCACTTTTTTGTGAAAATATCCACTAAATGAGGGAATAATATGTGTGAGGGTACCGCAGGAATGTTAAAAATGTGTGTGAGTAGAATATATAGCCTATGGGGTAAAATTGAAAAAAGTTTAAAAATTTTATTTTTTGGACTTAGTCATTTTTCCGGCGTTTATCAGACTTTCAGATAGGGCAAATGTCAGTGAGCGTTCCGATTTCAGTTCCAGAGCGATTCGCCCAATGAGTCCTTAACGTAGTCGTTTTCAGCCAATATTTTGGATTTTTGAAAATTTCACTTTTTTGTGAAAATATCCACTAAATGAGGGAATAATATGTGTGAGGGTACCGCAGGAGAGTTCCAAATGTGTGTGGGTAGAATACATATCCTATGGGAGTAAAATTGAAAAAAGTAAAAAAAAATTTTTTTTTGGACTTAGACATTTTTCCGGCGTTTATCAGACTTTCAGATAGGGCAATTGTCAGTGAGCGTTCCGATTTCAGTTCCAGAGAGATTCGCACAATGAGTCCTTGATATTCATTCATTTTCAGCCAATTTTCTGGAATTTTGAAAAATTCACTTTTTTGTGAAAATATCCACTAAAAGAGGGAATAATATGTGTGAGGGTACCCCAGGAGAGTTCCAAATGTTTGTGGGTAGAATATATATCCCACGGGGGTAAAATTGAAAAAAGTTGAAAACATTTTTTTTTGGGACTTAGCCATTTTTCCGGCGTTTATCAGACTTTCAGATAGGGCAAATGTCAGTGAGCGTTCAGATTTCAGTTCCAGAGCGATTCGCCCAATGAGTCCTTGATATTTAGTCGTTTTCAGACAATTTTGTGGATTTTTGAGAATTTCACTTTTTTGTGAAAATATCCACTAAATGAGGGAATAATATGTGTGAGGGTACCTCAGGAGATTTCCAAATGTGTGTGGGTAGAATATATATCCCAAGGGGTAAAATTGAAAAAAGTTGAAAACATTTTTTTTTGGGACTTAGCCATTTTTCCGGCGTTTATCAGACTTTCAGATAGGGCAAATGTCAGTGAGCGTTCAAATTTCAGTTCCAGAGCGATTCGCCCAATGAGTCCTTGATATTTAGTCGTTTTCAGCCAATTTTCTGGATTTTTGAGAATTTCTCTTTTTTGTGAAAATATCCACTAAATGAGGGAATAATATGTGTGAGGGTACCCCAAGAGAGTTCCAAATGTGTGTGGGTAGAATATATATCCCACGGGGGTAAAATTGAAAAAAGTTGAAAAATATTTTTTTTTGGACTTAGCCATTTTTCCGACGTTTATCAGACTTTCAGATAGGGCAAATGTCAGTGAGCGTTCCGATTTCAGTTCCAGAGCGATTCACCCAATGAGTCCTTGATATGTAGTCGTTTTCAGCCAATATTTTGGATTTTTGAAAATTTCACTTTTTTGTGAAAATATCCACTAAATGAGGGAATAATATGTGTGAGGGTACCCCAGGAGAGTTCCAAATGTGTGTGGGTAGAATATATATCCCACGGGGTAAAATTGAAAAAAGTTGAAAACATTTTTTTTTGGGACTTAGCCATTTTTCCGGCGTTTATCAGACTTTCAGATAGGGCAAATGTCAGTGAGCGTTCAAATTTCAGTTCCAGAGCGATTCGCCCAATGAGTCCTTGATATTTAGTCGTTTTCAGAGAATTTTCTGGATTTTTGAGAATTTCTCTTTTTTGTGAAAATATCCACTAAATGAGGGAATAATATGTGTGAGGGTACCCCAAGAGAGTTCCAAATGTGTGTGGGTAGAATATATATCCCACGGGGGTAAAATTGAAAAAAGTTGAAAAATATTTTTTTTTAGACTTAGCCATTTTTCCGACGTTTATCAGACTTTCAGATAGGGCAAATGTCAGTGAGCGTTCCGATTTCAGTTCCAGAGCGATTCACCCAGTGAGTCCTTGATATGTAGTCGTTTTCAGCCAATATTTTGGATTTTTTAAAATTTCACTTTTTTGTGAAAATATCCACTAAATGAGGGAATAATATGTGTGAGGGTACCCCAGGAGAGTTCCAAATGTGTGTGGGTAGAATATATATCCCACGGGGGTAAAATTGAAAAAAGTTAAAAAAAATTTTTTTTTGGACTTAGACATTTTTCCGGCGTTTATCAGACTTTCAGATAGGGCAATTGTCAGTGAGCGTTCCGATTTCAGTTCCAGAGAGATTCGCCCAATGAGTCCTTGATATTCATTCATTTTCAGCCAATTTTCTGGAATTTTGAAAAATTCACTTTTTTGTGAAAATATCCACTAAATGAGGGAATAATATGTGTGAGGGTACCCCAGGAGAGATCCAAATGTGTGTGGGTAGAATATATATCCCACGGGGGTAAAGTTGAAAAAAGTTGAAAACATTTTTTTTTGGGACTTACCCATTTTTCCGGCGTTTATCAGACTTTCAGATAGGGCAAATGTCAGTGAGCGTTCAAATTTCAGTTCCAGAGCGATTCGCCCAATGAGTCCTTGATATTTAGTCGTTTTCAGAGAATTTTCTGGATTTTTGAGAATTTCTCTTTTTTGTGAAAATATCCACTAAATGAGGGAATAATATGTGTGAGGGTACCCCAAGAGAGTTCCAAATGTGTGTGGGTAGAATATATATCCCACGGGGGTAAAATTGAAAAAAGTTGAAAAATATTTTTTTTTAGACTTAGCCATTTTTCCGACGTTTATCAGACTTTCAGATAGGGCAAATGTCAGTGAGCGTTCCGATTTCAGTTCCAGAGCGATTTGCCCAATGAGTCCTTGGTATGTAGTCGTTTTCAGCCAATATTTTGGATTTTTGAAAATTTCACTTTTTTGCGAAAATATCCACTAAATGAGGGAATAATATGTGTGAGGGTACAGCAGGAATGTTCCAAATGTGTGTGGGTAGAATATATATCCTACGGGGGTAAAATTGAAAAAAGTAAAAAAATTATTTTTTTTGCACTTAGTCATTTTTCTGGCGTTTATCAGACTTTCAGATAGGGCAAATGCCAGTGAGCGTTCCGATTTCAGTTCCAGAGCGATTCGCCCAATGAGTCCTTGGTATGTAGTCGTTTTCAGCCAATATTTTGGATTTTTGAAAATTTCACTTTTTTGTGAAAATATCCACTAAATGAGGGAATAATATGTGTGAGGGTACCGCAGGAATGTTCCAAATGTGTGTGGGTAGAATATATATCCTACAGGGGTAAAATTGAAAAAAGTTGAAAAATTATTTTTTTTGGACTTAGTCATTTTTCCGGCGTTTATCAGACTTTCAGATAGGGCAAATGTCAGTGAGCATTCCGATTTCAGTTCCAGAGCGATTCGCCCAATGAGTACTTGATATTTAGTCGTTTTCAGCCATTATTTTGGATTTTTGAAAATTTCACTTTTTTGTGAAAATATCCACTAAATGAGGGAATAATATGTGTGAGGGTACCCCAGGAGAGTTCCAAATGTGTGTGGGTAGAATATATATCCTACGGGGGTAAAATTGAAAAAAGTTGAAAAATTATTTTTTTTGGACTTAGTCATTTTTCCGGCGTTTATCAGACTTTCAGATAGGGCAAATGTCAGTGAGCATTCCGATTTCAGTTCCAGAGCGATTCGCCCAATGAGTACTTGATATTTAGTCGTTTTCAGCCATTTGTTTGGATTTTTGAAAATTTCACTTTTTTGTGAAAATATCCACTAAATGAGGGAATAATATGTGTGAGGGTACCCCAGGAGAGTTCCAAATGTGTGTGGGTAGAATATATATCCCACGGGGGTAAAATTGAAAAAAGTTTAAAAAATTTTTTTTTTTGGACTTAGTCATTTTTCCGGAGTTTATCAGACTTTCAGATAGGGCAAATGTCAGTAATCGTTCCGATTTCAGTTCCAGAGCGATTCGCCCATTAGTCGTTTTCAGCCAATTTTCTGGAATTTTGAAAAATTCACTTTTTTTGTGAAAATATCCACTAAATGAGGGAATAATATGTGTGAGGGTACCCCAGGAGTGTTCCAAATGTGTGTGGGTAGAATATATATCCCACGGGGGTAAAATTGAAAAAAGTTGAAAAATATTTTTTTTTTGGACTTAGTCATTTTTCCGGCGTTTATCAGACTTTCAGATAGGGCAAATGTCAGTGAGCGTTCCGATTTCAGTTCCAGAGCGATTCGCCCAATGAGTCCTTGATATTTAGTCGTTTTCAGCCAATATTTTGGATTTTTGAAAATTTCACTTTTTTGTGAAAATATCCACTAAATGAGGGAATAATATGTGTGAGGGTAGCCCAGGAGATTTCCAAATGTGTGTGGGTAGAATATATATCCCACGGGGGTAAAATTGAAAAAAGTTGAAAAATATTTTTTTTTTGGACTTAGTCATTTTTCCGGCGTTTATCAGACTTTCAGATAGGGCAAATGTCAGTGAGCGTTCCGATTTCAGTTCCAGAGCGATTCGCCCAATGAGTCCTTGATATTTAGTCGTTTTTAGCCAATATTTTGGATTTTTGAAAATTTCACTTTTTTGTGAAAATATCCACTAAATGAGGGAATAATATGTGTGAGGGTAGCCCAGGAGAGTTCCAAATGTGTGTGGGTAGAATATATATCCCACGGGGGTAAAATTGAAAAAAGTAAAAAAATTTTTTTTTTTGGACTTAGTCATTTTTCCGGCGTTTATCAGACTTTCAGATAGGGCAAATGTCAGTGAGCATTCCGATTTCAGTTCCAGAGCGATTCCCCCAATGAGTCCTTGATATTTAGTCGTTTTCAGCCAATTTTCTGGATTTTTGAAAAATTCACTTTTTTGTGAAAATATCCACTAAATGAGGGAATAATATGTGTGAGGGTACCCCAGGAGAGTTCCAAATGTGTTTGGGTAGAATATATATCCCACGGGGGTAAAATTTAAAAAAGTTGAAAAATATTTTTTTTTTAGACTTAGTCATTTTTCCGGCGTTTATCAGACTTTTAGATAGGGCAAATGTCAGTGAGTGTTCCGATTTCAGTTCCAGAGCGATTCGCCCAATGAGTCCTTGATATGTAGTTGTTTTCAGCCAATATTTTGGATTTTTGAAAATTTCACTTTTTTGTGAAAATATCCACTAAATGAGGGAATAATATGTGTGAGGGTAGCCCAGGAGAGTTCCAAATGTGTGTGGGTAGAATATATATCCCACGGGGGTAAAATTGAAAAAAGTTAAAAAATTTTTTTTTTTTGGACTTAGTCATTTTTCCGGCGTTTATCAGACTTTCAGATAGGGCAAATGTCAGTGAGCGTTCCGATTTCAGTTCCAGAGCGATTCACCCAATGAGTCCTTGATATTTAGTCGTTTTCAGACAATATTTTGGATTTTTGAAAATTTCACTTTTTTGTGAAAATATCCACTAAATGAGGGAATAATATGTGTGAGGGTACCCCAGGAGTGTTGCAAATGTGTGTGGGTAGAATATATATCCCACGGGGGTAAAATTGAAAAAATTTGAAAAATTTTTTTTTTCTGGATTTAGTCATTTTTCCGGCGTTTATCAGACTTTCAGATAGGGCAAATGTCAGTGAGCGTTCCGATTTCAGTTCCAGAGCGATTCGCCCAATGAGTCCTTGATATTCAATCATTTTCAGCCAATTTTCTGGATTTTTGAAAAATTCACTTTTTTGTGAAAATATCCACTAAATGAGGGAATAATATGTGTGAGGGTACCCCAGGAGAGTTCCAAATGTGTGTGGGTAAAATATATATCCCACGGGGGTAAAATTGAAAAAAGTTGAAAAAAATTATTTTTTGGACTTAGCCATTTTTCCGGCATTTATCAGACTTTCAGATAGGGCAAACGTCAGTGAGCGTTCCGATTTCAGTTCCAGAGCGATTCGCCCAATGAGTCCTTGATATTTAGTCGTTTTCAGCCAATATTTTGGATTTTTGAAAATTTCACTTTTTTGTGAAAATATCCACTAAATGAGGGAATAATATGTGTGAGGGTAGCCCAGGAGATTTCCAAATGTGTGTGGGTAGAATATATATCCCACAGGGGTAAAATTGAAAAAAGTTGAAAAATATTTTTTTTTTGGACTTAGTCATTTTTCCGGCGTTTATCAGACTTTCAGATAGGGCAAATGTCAGTGAGCATTCCGATTTCAGTTCCAGAGCGATTCGCCCAATGAGTCCTTGATATTTTTTTGTTTTCAGCCAATTTTCTGGATTTTTGAAAATTTCACTTTTTTGTGAAAATATCTACTAAATGAGGGAATAATATGTGTGAGGGTACCACAGGAATTTTCCAAATGTGTGTGGGTAGAATATATATCCTATGGGAGTAAAATTGAAAAAAGTTCAAAAATTATTTTTTTTGGACTTAGTAATTTTTCCGACGTTTATCAGACTTTCAGATAGGGCAAATGTCAGTGAGCGTTCCGATTTCAGTTCCAGAGCGATTCGCCCAATGAGTCCTTGATATTTATTCGTTTTCAGCCAATTTTCTGGATTTTTGAAAGTTTCACTTTTTTGTGAAAATATCCACTAAATGAGGGAATAATATGTGTGAGGGTACCCCAGGAGAGTTCCAAATGTGTGTGGGTAGAATATGTATCCCACGGGGGTAAAATTGAAAAAAGTTGAAAAAAATTTTTTTTTGGACTTAGCCATTTTTCCGGCGTTTATCAGACTTTCAGATAGGGCAAATGTCAGTGAGCGTTCCGATTTCAGTTCCAGAGCGATTCGCCCAATGAGTCCTTGACATGTAGTCGTTTTCAGACAATATTTTGGATTTTTGAAAATTTCACTTTTTTGTGAAAATATTCACTAAATGAGGGAATAATATGTGTGAGGGTACCCCAGGAGAGTTCCAAATGTGTGTGGGTAGAAATATATCCCACGGGGGTAAAATTGAAAAAATGTGAAAAAATTTTTTTTTTGGACTTAGCCATTTTTCCGGCGTTTATCAGACTTTCAGATAGGGCAAATGTCAGTGAGCGTTCTGATTTCAGTTCCAGAGCGATTCGCCCAATGAGTCATTGATATTTAGTCGTTTTCAGCCAATTTTCTGGATTTTTGAAAATTTCATTTTTTTGTGAAAATATCCACTAAATGAAGGAATAATATGTGTGAGGTTACCCCAGGAGAGTTCCAAATGGGTGTGGATAGAATATGTATCCCACAGGGGTAAAATTGAAAAAAGTTGAAAAAAATTTTTTTTTGGACTTAGCCATTTTTCCGGCGTTTATCAGACTTTCAGATAGGGCAAATGTCAGTGAGCGTTCTGATTTAAGTTCCAGAGCGATTCGCCCAATGAGTCCTTGACATGTAGTCGTTTTCAGCCAATATTTTGGATGTTTGAAAATTTTACTTTTTTTGTGAAAATATCCACTAAATGAGGGAATAATATGTGTGAGGGTACCGCAGGAATGTTAAAAATGTGTGTGAGTAGAATATATAGCCTATGGGGTAAAATTGAAAAAAGTTTAAAAATTTTATTTTTTGGACTTAGTCATTTTTCCGGCATTTATCAGACTTTCAGATAGGGCAAATGTCAGTAAGCATTCCGATTTCAGTTCCAGAGCCATTCGCCCAATGAGTCCTTGATATGTAGTCGTTTTCAGCCAATATTTAGGATTTTTGAAAATTTCACTTTTTTGTGAAAATATCTACTAAATGAGGGAATAATATGTGTGAGTGTACCGCAGGAATGTTCCAAATGTGTGTGGGTAGAATATATATCCTATGGGAGTAAAATTGAAAAAAGTTCAAAAATTATTTTTTTTGGACTTAGTAATTTTTCCGCCGTTTATCAGACTTTCAGATAGGGCAAATGTCAGTGAGCGTTCCGATTTCAGTTCCAGAGCGATTCGCCCAATGAGTCCTTGATATTTATTTGTTTTCAGCCAATTTTCTGTATTTTTGAAAGTTTCACTTTTTTGTGAAAATATTCACTAAATGAGGGAATAATATGTGTGAGGGTACCCCAGGAGTGTTCCAAATGTGTGTGGGTAGAATATATATCCCACGGGGGTAAAATTGAAAAAAGTTTAAAAAAATTTTTTTTTGGACTTAGCCATTTTTCCGACGTTTATCAGACTTTCAGATAGGGCAAATGTCAGTGAGCGTTCCGATTTCAGTTCCAGTGCGATTCACCCAATGAGTCCTTGATATGTAGTCGTTTTCAGCCAATATTTTGGATTTTTGAAAATTTCACTTTTTTGTGAAAATATCCTCTAAATGAGGGAATAATATGTGTGAGGGTACCCCAGGAGAGTTCCAAATGTGTGTGGGTAGAATATATATCCCACGGGGGTAAAATTGAAAAAAGTTGAAAAAAAATTTTTTTTGGACTTAGCCATTTTTCCGGCGTTTATCAGACTTTCAGATAAAGCAAATGTCAGTAAGCGTTCCGATTTCAGTTCCAGAGCGATTCGCCCAATGAGTCCTTGATGTTTATTTGTTTTCAGCCAATTTTCTGGATTTTTGAAAATTTCACTTTTTTGTGAAAATATCTACTAAATGAGGGAATAATATGTGTGAGGGTACCGCAGGAATTTTCCAAATGTGTGTGGGTAGAATATATATCCTATGGGATTAAAATTGAAAAAAGTTCAAAAATTATTTTTTTTGGACTTAGTTATTTTTCCGACGTTTATCAGACTTTCAGATAGGGCAAATGTCAGTGAGCGTTCCGATTTCAGTTCCAGAGCGATTCGCCCAATGAGTCCTTGATATTTATTCGTTTCCAGCCAATTCTCTGGATTTTTGAAAATTTCACTTTTTTGCGAAAATATTCACTAAATGAGGGAATAATATGTGTGAGGGTACCCCAGGAGTGTTCCAAATGTGTGTGGGTAGAATATATATCCCACGGGGGTAAAATTGAAAAAAGTTGAAAAATATTTTTTTTTGGACTTAGCCATTTTTCCGACGTTTATCAGACTTTCAGATAGGGCAAATGTCAGTGAGCATTCCGATTTCAGTTCCAGAGCGATTCACCCAATGAGTCCTTGATATGTAGTCGTTTTCAGCCAATATTTTGAATTTTTGAAAATTTCACTTTTTTGTGAAAATATCCACTAAATGAGGGAATAATATGTGTGAGGGTACCCCAGGAGAGTTCCAAATGGGTGTGGGTAGAATATATCCCACGGGGGTAAAATTGAAAAAATGTGAAAAATTTTTTTTTTTGGACTCAGCCATTTTTCCGGCGTTTATCAGACTTTCAGATAGGGCAAATGTCAGTGAGCGTTCCGATTTCAGTTCCAGAGCGATTCGCCCAATGAGTCCTTGATATTTAGTCGTTTTCAGCCAATTTTCTGGATTTTTGAAAATTTCACTTTTTTGTGAAAATATCCACTAAATGAAGGAATAATATGTGTGAGGTTACCCCAGGAGAGTTCCAAATGGGTATGGATAGAATATGTATCCCACGGGGGTAAAATTGAAAAAAGTTGAAAAAAATTTTTTTTTGGACTTAGCCATTTTTCCGGCGTTTATCAGACTTTCAGATAGGGCAAATGTCAGTAAGCGTTCCGATTTCAGTTCGAGAGCGATTCGCCCAATGAGTCCGTGACATGTAGTCGTTTTCAGCCAATATTTTGGATTTTTGAAAATTTCACTTTTTTGTGAAAATATCTACTAAATGAGGGAATAAAATGTGTGAGGGTACCGCAGGAATGTTCCAAATGTGTGTGGGTAGAATATATATCCTATGGGAGTAAAATTGAAAAAAGTTTAAAAATTATTTTTTTTGGACTTAGTAATTTTTCCGCCGTTTATCAGACTTTCTGATAGGGCAAATGTCAGTGAGCGTTCCGATTTCAGTTCCAGAGCGATTCGCCCAATGAGTCCTTGATATTTATTCGTTTTCAGCCAATTTTCTGGATTTTTGAAAATTTCACTTTTTTGTGAAAATATCCACTAAATGAGGGAATAATATGTGTGAGGGTACCCCAGGAGAGTTCCAAATGTGTGTGGGTAGAATATGTATCCCACGGGGGTAAAATTGAAAAAAGTTGAAAAAAAATTTTTTTTGGACTTAGCCATTTTTCCAGCGTTTATCAGACTTTCAGATAGGGCAAATGTCAGTGAGCGTTCCGATTTCAGTTCCAGAGCGATTCGCCCAATGAGTCTGATATGTAGTCGTTTTCAGCCAATATTTGGATTTTTGAAAATTTCACTTTTTTGTGAAAATATTCACTAAATGAGGGAATAATATGTGTGAGGGTACCCCAGGAGTGTTCCAAATGTGTGTGGGTAGAATATATATCCCACGGGGGTAAAATTGAAAAAAGTTGAAAAATATTTTTTTTTGGACTTAGCCATTTTTCTGGCGTTTATCAGACTTTCAGATAGGGCAAATGTCAGTGAGCGTTCCGATTTCAGTTCCAGAGCGATTCGCCCAATGTGTCCTTGATATGTAGTCGTTTTCAGCCAATATTTGGATTTTTGAAAATTTCACTTTTTTGTGAAAATATCTACTAAATGAGGGAATAATATGTGTGAGGGTACCGCAGGAATGTTCCATATGTGTGTGGGTAGAATATATATCCTATGGGAGTAAAATTGGAAAAAGTTAAAAAATTATTTTTTTTAGACTTAGTAATTTTTCCGACGTTTATCAGACTTTCAGATAGGGCAAATGTCAGTGAGCGTTCCGATTTCAGTTCCAGAGCGATTCACCCAATGAGTCCTTGATATGTAGTCGTTTTCAGCCAATATTTTGGATTTTTGAAAATTTCATTTTTTTGTGAAAATATCCACTAAATGAGGGAATAATATGTGTGAGGGTACCCCAGGAGAGTTCCAAATGTGTGTGGGTAGAATATATATCCCACGGGGGTAAAATTGAAAAAAGTTCAAAAATTATTTTTTTTGGACTTAGTAATTTTTCCGCCGTTTATCAGACTTTCAGATAGGGCAAATGTCAGTGAGCGTTCCGATTTCAGTTCCAGAGCGATTCGCCCAATGAGTCCTTGATACTTATTCGTTTTCAGCCAATTTTCTGGATTTCTGAAAATTTCACTTTTTTGTGAAAATATCTACTAAATGAGGGAATAATATGTGTGAGGGTACCGCAGGAATGTTCCAAATGTGTGTGGGTAGAATATATATCCTATGGGAGTAAAATTGAAAAAAGTTCAAAAATTTTTTTTTTTGGACTTAGTCATCTTTCCGGCGTTTATCAGACTTTCAGATAGGGCAAATGTCAGTGAGCATTCCGATTTCAATTCCAGAGCGATTCACCCAATGAGTACTTGATATTTAGTCGTTTTCAGCCAGTTTTCTGGATTTTTGAAAAATTCACTTTTTTGCGAAAATATCCACTAAATGAGGGAATAATATGTTTGAGGGTACCCCAGGAGAGTTCCAAATGTGTGTGGGTAGAATATATATCCCACGGGGGTAAAATAAAAAAGTTGAAAAAAATTTTTTTTTGGACTTAGTCATTTTTCCGACGTTTATCAGACTTTCAGATAGGGCAAATGTCAGTGAGCATTCCGATTTCAGTTCCAGAGCGATTCGCCCAATGAGTCCTTGATATTTAGTCGTTTTCAGCCAATATTTTGGATTTTTGAAAATTTCACTTTTTTGTGAAAATATCCACTAAATGAGGGAATAATATGTGTGAGGGTACCGCAGGAATGTTAAAAATGTGTGTGAGTAGAATACATAGCCTATGGGGTAAAATTGAAAAAAGTTTAAAAATTTTATTTTTTGGACTTAGTCATTTTTCCGGCGTTTATCAGACTTTCAGATAGGGCAAATGTCAGTGAGCGTTCCGATTTCAGTTCCAGAGCGATTCGCCCAATGAGTCCTTGACATGTAGTCGTTTTCAGCCAATATTTTGGATTTTTGAAAATTTCACTTTTTTGTGAAAATATCCACTAAATGAGGGAATAATATGTGTGAGGGTACCCCAGGAGAGTTCCAAATGTGTGTGGGTAGAATATATATCCCACGGGGGTAAAATTGAAAAAAGTTCAAAAATTATTTTTTTTGGACTTAGTAATTTTTCCGCCGTTTATCAGACTTTCAGATAGGGCAAATGTCAGTGAGCGTTCCGATTTCAGTTCCAGAGCGATTCGCCCAATGAGTCCTTGATACTTATTCGTTTTCAGCCAATTTTCTGGATTTCTGAAAATTTCACTTTTTTGCGAAAATATCCACTAAATGAGGGAATAATATGTGTGAGGGTACCCCAGGAGTGTTCATAATGTGTGTGGGTAGAATATATATCCCACGGGAGTAAAATTGAAAGAAGGTGAAAATTTTTTTTTTTTTGGACTTAGTCATCTTTCCGGCGTTTATCAGACTTTCAGATAGGGCAAATGTCAGTGAGCATTCCGATTTCAATTCCAGAGCGATTCACCCAATGAGTACTTGATATTTAGTCGTTTTCAGCCAGTTTTCTGGATTTTTGAAAAATTCACTTTTTTGCGAAAATATCCACTAAATGAGGGAATAATATGTGTGAGGATACCCCAAGAGAGTTCCAAATGTGTGTGGGTAGAATATATATCCCACGGGGGTAAAATGAAAAAGTTAATTAATTTTTTTTTTTGGACTTAGCAATTTTTCCGGCGTTTATCAGACTTTCAGATAGGGCAAATGTCAGTGAGCATTCCGATTTCAGTTCCAGAGCGATTCGCCCAATGAGCCATTGATATTTCGTTGTTTTCAACTAATTTTCTGGATTTTTGAAAACTTCACTTTTTTGTGAAAATATCCACTAAATGAGGGAATAATATGTGTGAGGGTACCACAGGAGAGTTCCAAATGTGTGAGGGTAGAATATATATCCCACGTGGGTAAAATTGAAAAATGTTGAAAAATTTTTTTTTTCGCACTTAGCCATTTTTCCGGCGTTTATCAGACTTTCAGATGGGGCAAATGTCAGTGAGCGTTCCGATTTCAGTTCCAGAGCGATTCGCCCAATGAGTCCTTGATATTTAGTCGTTTTCAGCCAATTTTCTGGATTTTTGAAAATTTCACTTTTTTGTGAAAATATCCACTAAATGAGGGAATAATATGTGTGAGGGTACCCCAAGAGAGTTCCAAATGTGTGTGGGTAGAATATATATCCTACGGGGGTAAAATTGAAAAAAGTTGAAAAATTATTTTTTTTGGACTTAGTCATTTTTCCGGCGTTTATCAGACTTTCAGATAGGGCAAATGTCAGTGAGCGTTCCGATTTCAGTTCCAGAGCGATTCGCCCAATGAGTCCTTGATATTTAGTCGTTTTCAGCCAATTTTCAGAATTTTTGAAAATTTCACTTTTTTGTGAAAATATCCACTAAATGAGGGAATAATATGTGTGAGGGTACCCCAGGAGAGTTCCAAATGTGTTTGGGTAGAATATATATCCTACGGGGGTAAAATTGAAAAAAGTTGAAAAAAATTTTTTTGGGGACTTACTCATTTTTCCGGCGTTTGTCAGACTTTCAGATAGGGCAAATGTCAGTGAGCGTTCCAATTTCAGTTCCAGAGTGATTCGCCCAATGAGTCCTTGATATTTAGTCGTTTTCAGCCAATTTTCTGGATTTTTGAAAATTTCACTTTTTTGTGAAAATATCCACTAAATGAGGGAATAATATGTGTGAGCGTACCCCAGGAGAGTTCCAAATGTGTGTGGGTAGAATATATATCCTACGGGGGTAAAATTGAAAAAAGTTAAAAAATTATTTTTTTTGGACTTAGTGATTTTTCCGGCGTTTATCAGACTTTCAGATAGGGCAAATGTCAGTGAGCGTTCCGATTTCAGTTCCAGAGCGATTCGCCCAATGAGTACTTGATATTTAGTCGTTTTCAGCCAATATTTTGGATTTTTGAAAATTTCACTTTTTTGTGAAAATATCCACTAAATGAGGGAATAATATGTGTGAGGGTACCCCAGGAGATTTCCAAATGTGTGTGGGTAGAATATATATCCTACGGGGGTAAAATTGAAAAAAGTTTAAAAAATTTTTTTTTTGGACTTAGTCATTTTTCCGGCGTTTATCAGACTTTCAGATAGGGCAAATGTCAGTGATCGTTCCGATTTCAGTTCCAGAGCGATTCGCCCATTAGTCGTTTTCAGCCAATTTTCTGGATTTTTGAAAAATTCACTTTTTTGTGAAAATATCCACTAAATGAGGGAATAATATGTGTGAGGGTACCGCAGAATTGTTCCAAATGTGTATGGGTAGAATATATATCCTACGGGGGTAAAATTGAAAAAAGTTAAAAAATTATTTTTTTTGGACTTAGTGATTTTTCCGGCGTTTATCAGACTTTCAGATAGGGCAAATGTCAGTGAGCGTTCCGATTTCAGTTCCAGAGCGATTCACCCAATGAGCCATTGATATTTCGTTGTTTTCAACTAATTTTCTGGATTTTTGAAAACTTCACTTTTTTGTGAAAATATCCACTAAATGAGGGAATAATATGTGTGAGGGTACCACAGGAGAGTTCCAAATGTGTGAGGGTAGAATATATATCCCACGTGGGTAAAATTGAAAAATCTTGAAAAATTTTTTTTTTCGCACTTAGCCATTTTTCCGGCGTTTATCAGACTTTCAGATGGGGCAAATGTCAGTGAGCGTTCCGATTTCAGTTCCAGAGCGATTCGCCCAATGAGTCCTTGATATTTAGTCGTTTTCAGCCAATTTTCTGGATTTTTGAAAATTTCACTTTTTTGTGAAAATATCCACTAAATGAGGGAATAATATGTGTGAGGGTACCGCAGGATTGTTCCAAATGTGTGTGGGTAGAATATATATCCTACGGGGGTAAAATTGAAAAAAGTTAAAAAATTATTTTTTTTGGACTTAGTGATTTTTCCGGCGTTTATCAGACTTTCAGATAGGGCAAATGTCAGTGAGCGTTCCGATTTCAGTTCCAGAGCGATTCGCCCATTGAGTCCTTGATATTTAGTCGTTTTCAGCCAATTTTCTAGATTTTTGAAAATTTCACTTTTTTGTGAAAATATCCACTAAATGAGGGAATAATATGTGTGAGGGTACCCCAAGAGAGTTCCAAATGTGTGTGGGTAGAATATATATCCTACGGGGGTAAAATTGAAAAAAGTTGAAAAATTATTTTTTTTGGACTTAGTCATTTTTCCGGCGTTTATCAGACTTTCAGATAGGGCAAATGTCAGTGAGCGTTCCGATTTCAGTTCCAGAGCGATTCGCCCAATGAGTCCTTGATATTTAGTCGTTTTCAGCCAATTTTCAGAATTTTTGAAAATTTCACTTTTTTGTGAAAATATCCACTAAATGAGGGAATAATATGTGTGAGGGTACCCCAGGAGAGTTCCAAATGTGTTTGGGTAGAATATATATCCTACGGGGGTAAAATTGAAAAAAGTTTAAAAAATTTTTTTTTTGGACTTAGTCATTTTTCCGGCGTTTATCAGACTTTCAGATATGGCAAATGTCAGTGATCGTTCCGATTTCAGTTCCAGAGCGATTCGCCCATTAGTCGCTTTCAGCCAATTTTCTGGATTTTTGAAATATTCACTTTTTAGTGAAAATATCCACTAACTGAGGGAATAATATGTGTGAGGGTACCCCAGGAGAGTTCCAAATGTGTGTGGGTAAAATATATATCCCACGGGGGTAAAATTGAAAAAAGTTTAAAAAATTTTTTTTTTGGACTTAGTCATTTTTCCGGCGTTTATCAGACTTTCAGATAGGGCAAATAACAGTGAGCGTTCCGATTTCAGTTCCAGAGCGATTCGCCCAATGAGTCCTTGATATTTAGTCTTTTTCAGCCAATTTTTTGGATTTTTGAAAATATCACTTTTTTGTGAAAATATCCACTAAATGTGGGAATAATATGTGTGAGGGTACCCCAGGAGAGTTCCAAATATGTGTGGGTAGAATATATATCCCACTTGGGTAAAATTGAAAAAAGTTGAAAAAAAATTTTTTTTGGACTTAGCCATTTTTCCGGCGTTTATCAGACTTTCAGATAGGGCAAATGTCAGTGAGCGTTCCGATTTCAGTTCCAGAGCGATTCCCCCAAAGAATCCTTGATATGTTGTCGTTTTCAGCCAATATTTTGGATTTTTGAAAATTTCACTTTTTTGTGAAAATATCCACTAAATGAGGAAATAATATGTGTAAGGATACCGCAGTAATGTTCCAAATGTGTGTGGGTAGAATATATATCCCACGGGGGTAAAATTGAAAAAAGTTGAAAACATTTTTTTTTGGGACTTAGCCATTTTTCCGGCGTTTATCAGACTTTCAGATAGGGCAAATGTCAGTGAGCGTTCAGATTTCAGTTCCAGAGCGATTCGCCCAATGAGTCCTTGATATGTAGTCGTTTTCAGCCAATATTTTGGTTTTTTGAAAATTTCACTTTTTTGTGAAAATATCCACTAAATGAGGGAATAATATGTGTGAGGGTACAGCAGGAATGTTCCAAATGTGTGTGGGTAGAATATATATCCTACAGGGGTAAAATTGAAAAAAGTTGAAAAATTATTTTTTTTGGACTTAGTCATTTTTCCGGCGTTTATCAGACTTTCAGATAGGGCAAATGTCAGTGAGCGTTCCGATTTCAGTTCCAGAGCGATTCGCCCAATGAGTCCTTGATATTTAGTCGTTTTCAGCCAATATTTTGGATTTTTGAAAATTTCACTTTTTTGTGAAAATATCCACTAACTGAGGGAATAATATGTGTGAGGGTACCCCAGGAGAGTTCAAAATGTGTGTGTGTAAAATATATATCCCACGGGGGTAAAATTGAAAAAAAATTTTTTTTTGGACTTAGCTATTTTTCTGGCGTTTATCAGACTTTCAGATAGTGCAAATGTCAGTGAGCGTTCCGATTTCAGTTCCAGAGCGATTCGCCCAATGAGTCCTTGATATTTAGTCGTTTTCAGCCAATTTTCTGGATTTTTGAAAAATTCACTTTTTTGTGAAAATATCCACTAAATGAGGGAATAATATGTGTGAGGGTACCCAAGGAGAGTTCCAAATGTGTGTGGGTAGAATATATATCCCACGGGGGTAAAATTGAAAAAAGTTGAAAAAATTTTTTTTTTGGACTTAGCCATTTTTCCGGCGTTTATCAGACTTTCAGATAGGGCAAATGTCAGTGAGCGTTCCGATTTCAGTTCCAGAGCGATTCGCCCAATGAGTCCTTGATATTTAGTCGTTTTCAGCCAATATTTTGGATTTTTGAAAATTTCACTTTTTTGTGAAAATATCCACTAAATGAGGAAATAATATGTGTAAGGATACCGCAGTAATGTTCCAAATGTGTGTGGGTAGAATATATATCCCACGGGGGTAAAATTGAAAAAAGTTGAAAACATTTTTTTTTGGGACTTAGCCATTTTTCCGGCGTTTATCAGACTTTCAGATAGGGCAAATGTCAGTGAGCGTTCAGATTTCAGTTCCAGAGCGATTCGCCCAATGAGTCCTTGATATGTAGTCGTTTTCAGCCAATATTTTGGTTTTTTGAAAATTTCACTTTTTTGTGAAAATATCCACTAAATGAGGGAATAATATGTGTGAGGGTACAGCAGGAATGTTCAAAATGTGTGTGTGTAAAATATATATCCCACGGGGGTAAAATTGAAAAAAAATTTTTTTTTGGACTTAGCTATTTTTCTGGCGTTTATCAGACTTTCAGATAGTGCAAATGTCAGTGAGCGTTCCGATTTCAGTTCCAGAGCGATTCGCCCAATGAGTCCTTGATATTTAGTCGTTTTCAGCCAATTTTCTGGATTTTTGAAAAATTCACTTTTTTGTGAAAATATCCACTAAATGAGGGAATAATATGTGTGAGGGTACCCAAGGAGAGTTCCAAATGTGTGTGGGTAGAATATATATCCCACGGGGGTAAAATTGAAAAAAGTTGAAAAAATTTTTTTTTTGGAATTAGCCATTTTTCCGGCGTTTATCAGACTTTCAGATAGGGCAAATGTCAGTGAGCGTTCCGATTTCAGTTCCAGAGCGATTCGCCCAATGAGTCCTTGATATTTAGTCGTTTTCAGCCAATATTTTGGATTTTTGAAAATTTCACTTTTTTGTGAAAATATCCACTAACTGAGGGAATAATATGTGTGAGGGTACCCCAGGAGAGTTCAAAATGTGTGTGGGTAAAATATATATCCCACGGGGGTAAAATTGAAAAAAAATTTTTTTTTGGACTTTGCTATTTTTCTGGCGTTTATCAGACTTTCAGATAGTGCAAATGCCAGTGAGAGTTCCGATTTCAGTTCCAGAGCGATTCGCCCAATGAGTCCTTGATATTTTGTCGTTTTCAGCCAATTTTCTGGATTTTTTAAAAATTCACTTTTTTGTGAAAATATCCACTAAATGAGGGAATAATATGTGTGAGGGTACCCCAGGAGAGTTCCAAATGTGTGTGGGTAGAATATATATCCCACGGGGGTAAAATTGAAAAAAGTTGAAAAATATATTTTTTTGGACTTAGCCATTTTTCCGACGTTTATCAGACTTTCAGATAGGACAAATGTCAGTGAGCGTTCCGATTTCAGTTCCAGAGCGATTCACCCAATGAGTCCTTGATATTTATTCATTTTCAGCCAATTTTTTGGATTTTTGAAAATTTCACTTTTTTGTGAAAATATCCACTAAAAGAGGGAATAATATGTGTGAGGGTACCCCAGGAGAGTTCCAAATGTGGGTGGGTAGAATATATATCCCACGGGGGTAAAATTGAAAAAAGTTGAAAACATTTTTTTTTGGGACTTAGCCATTTTTCCGGCGTTTATCAGACTTTCAGATAGGGCAAATGTCAGTGAGCGTTCAGATTTCAGTTCCAGAGCGATTCGCCCAATGAGTCCTTGATATTTAGTCGTTTTCAGCCAATTTTCTGGATTTTTGAGGATTTCACTTTTTTGTGAAAATATCCACTAAATGAGGGAATAATATGTGTGAGGGTACCGCAGGAATGTTAAAAATGTGTGTGAGTAGAATATATAGCCTATGGGGTAAAATTGAAAAAAGTTTAAAAATTTTATTTTTTGGACTTAGTCATTTTTCCGGCGTTTATCAGACTTTCAGATAGGGCAAATGTCAGTGAGCGTTCCGATTTCAGTTCCAGAGCGATTCGCCCAATGAGTCCTTAACGTAGTCGTTTTCAGCCAATATTTTGGATTTTTGAAAATTTCACTTTTTTGTGAAAATATCCACTAAATGAGGGAATAATATGTGTGAGGGTACCGCAGGAGAGTTCCAAATGTGTGTGGGTAGAATACATATCCTATGGGAGTAAAATTGAAAAAAGTTCAAAAATTATTTTTTTTGGACTTAGTAATTTTTCCGACGTTTATCAGACTTTCAGATAGGGCAAATGTCAGTGAGCGTTCCGATTTCAGTTCCAGAGCGATTCACCCAATGAGTCCTTGATATTTATTCGTTTTCAGCCAATTTTCTGGATTTTTGAAAATTTCACTTTTTTGTGAAAATATCCACTAAATGAGGGAATAATATGTGTGAGGGTACCCCAGGAGAGTTCCAAATGTGTGTGGGTAGAATATGTATCCCACGGGGGTAAAATTGAAAAAAGTTGAAAAAATTTTTTTTTTGGACTTAGCCATTTTTCCGGCGTTTATCAGACTTTCAGATAGGGCAAATGTCAGTGAGCGTTCCGATTTCAGTTCCAGAGCGATTCGCCCAATGAGTCCTTGACATGTAGTCGTTTTCAGCCAATATTTTGGATTTTTGAAAATTTCACTTTTTTGTGAAAATATCCACTAAATGAGGGAATAATATGTGTGAGGGTACCCCAGGAGAGTTCCAAATGTGTGTGGGTAGAATATATATCCCACGGGGTAAAATTGGAAAAGTTGAAAACATTTTTTTTTGGGACTTAGCCATTTTTCCGGCGTTTATCAGACTTTCAGATAGGGCAAATGTCAGTGAGCGTTCCGATTTCAGTTCCAGAGCGATTCACCCAGTGAGTCCTTGATATGTAGTAGTTTTCAGCCAATATTTTGGATTTTTTAAAATTTCACTTTTTTGTGAAAATATCCACTAAATGAGGGAATAATATGTGTGAGGGTACCCCAGGAGAGTTCCAAATGTGTGTGGGTAGAATATATATCCCACGGGGGTAAAATTGAAAAAAGTAAAAAAAAATTTTTTTTTGGACTTAGACATTTTTCCGGCGTTTATCAGACTTTCAGATAGGGCAATTGTCAGTGAGCGTTCCGATTTCAGTTCCAGAGAGATTCGCCCAATGAGTCCTTGATATTCATTCATTTTCAGCCAATTTTCTGGAATTTTGAAAAATTCACTTTTTTGTGAAAATATCCACTAAAAGAGGGAATAATATGTGTGAGGGTACCCCAGGAGAGTTCCAAATGTTTGTGGGTAGAATATATATCCCACGGGGGTAAAATTGAAAAAAGTTGAAAACATTTTTTTTTGGGACTTAGCCATTTTTCCGGCGTTTATCAGACTTTCAGATAGGGCAAATGTCAGTGAGCGTTCAGATTTCAGTTCCAGAGCGATTCGCCCAATGAGTCCTTGATATTTAGTCGTTTTCAGACAATTTTGTGGATTTTTGAGAATTTCACTTTTTTGTGAAAATATCCACTAAATGAGGGAATAATATGTGTGAGGGTACCTCAGGAGATTTCCAAATGTGTGTGGGTAGAATATATATCCCAAGGGGTAAAATTGAAAAAAGTTGAAAACATTTTTTTTTGGGACTTAGCCATTTTTCCGGCGTTTATCAGACTTTCAGATAGGGCAAATGTCAGTGAGCGTTCAAATTTCAGTTCCAGAGCGATTCGCCCAATGAGTCCTTGATATTTAGTCGTTTTCAGCCAATTTTCTGGATTTTTGAGAATTTCTCTTTTTTGTGAAAATATCCACTAAATGAGGGAATAATATGTGTGAGGGTACCCCAAGAGAGTTCCAAATGTGTGTGGGTAGAATATATATCCCACGGGGGTAAAATTGAAAAAAGTTGAAAAATATTTTTTTTTGGACTTAGCCATTTTTCCGACGTTTATCAGACTTTCAGATAGGGCAAATGTCAGTGAGCGTTCCGATTTCAGTTCCAGAGCGATTCACCCAATGAGTCCTTGATATGTAGTCGTTTTCAGCCAATATTTTGGATTTTTGAAAATTTCACTTTTTTGTGAAAATATCCACTAAATGAGGGAATAATATGTGTGAGGGTACCCCAGGAGAGTTCCAAATGTGTGTGGGTAGAATATATATCCCACGGGGTAAAATTGAAAAAAGTTGAAAACATTTTTTTTTGGGACTTAGCCATTTTTCCGGCGTTTATCAGACTTTCAGATAGGGCAAATGTCAGTGAGCGTTCAAATTTCAGTTCCAGAGCGATTCGCCCAATGAGTCCTTGATATTTAGTCGTTTTCAGAGAATTTTCTGGATTTTTGAGAATTTCTCTTTTTTGTGAAAATATCCACTAAATGAGGGAATAATATGTGTGAGGGTACCCCAAGAGAGTTCCAAATGTGTGTGGGTAGAATATATATCCCACGGGGGTAAAATTGAAAAAAGTTGAAAAATATTTTTTTTTAGACTTAGCCATTTTTCCGACGTTTATCAGACTTTCAGATAGGGCAAATGTCAGTGAGCGTTCCGATTTCAGTTCCAGAGCGATTCACCCAGTGAGTCCTTGATATGTAGTCGTTTTCAGCCAATATTTTGGATTTTTTAAAATTTCACTTTTTTGTGAAAATATCCACTAAATGAGGGAATAATATGTGTGAGGGTACCCCAGGAGAGTTCCAAATGTGTGTGGGTAGAATATATATCCCACGGGGGTAAAATTGAAAAAAGTTAAAAAAAATTTTTTTTTGGACTTAGACATTTTTCCGGCGTTTATCAGACTTTCAGATAGGGCAATTGTCAGTGAGCGTTCCGATTTCAGTTCCAGAGAGATTCGCCCAATGAGTCCTTGATATTCATTCATTTTCAGCCAATTTTCTGGAATTTTGAAAAATTCACTTTTTTGTGAAAATATCCACTAAATGAGGGAATAATATGTGTGAGGGTACCCCAGGAGAGATCCAAATGTGTGTGGGTAGAATATATATCCCACGGGGGTAAAGTTGAAAAAAGTTGAAAACATTTTTTTTTGGGACTTAGCCATTTTTCCGGCGTTTATCAGACTTTCAGATAGGGCAAATGTCAGTGAGCGTTCAAATTTCAGTTCCAGAGCGATTCGCCCAATGAGTCCTTGATATTTAGTCGTTTTCAGAGAATTTTCTGGATTTTTGAGAATTTCTCTTTTTTGTGAAAATATCCACTAAATGAGGGAATAATATGTGTGAGGGTACCCCAAGAGAGTTCCAAATGTGTGTGGGTAGAATATATATCCCACGGGGGTAAAATTGAAAAAAGTTGAAAAATATTTTTTTTTAGACTTAGCCATTTTTCCGACGTTTATCAGACTTTCAGATAGGGCAAATGTCAGTGAGCGTTCCGATTTCAGTTCCAGAGCGATTCACCCAGTGAGTCCTTGATATGTAGTCGTTTTCAGCCAATATTTTGGATTTTTTAAAATTTCACTTTTTTGTGAAAATATCCACTAAATGAGGGAATAATATGTGTGAGGGTACCCCAGGAGAGTTCCAAATGTGTGTGGGTAGAATATATATCCCACGGGGGTAAAATTGAAAAAAGTTTAAAAAAATTTTTTTTTGGACTTAGTCATCTTTCCGGCGTTTATCAGACTTTCAGATAGGGCAAATGTCAGTGAGCGTTCCGATTTCAGTTCCAGAGCGATTTGCCCAATGAGTCCTTGGTATGTAGTCGTTTTCAGCCAATATTTTGGATTTTTGAAAATTTCACTTTTTTGCGAAAATATCCACTAAATGAGGGAATAATATGTGTGAGGGTACAGCAGGAATGTTCCAAATGTGTGTGGGTAGAATATATATCCTACGGGGGTAAAATTGAAAAAAGTAAAAAAATTATTTTTTTTGCACTTAGTCATTTTTCTGGCGTTTATCAGACTTTCAGATAGGGCAAATGCCAGTGAGCGTTCCGATTTCAGTTCCAGAGCGATTCGCCCAATGAGTCCTTGGTATGTAGTCGTTTTCAGCCAATATTTTGGATTTTTGAAAATTTCACTTTTTTGTGAAAATATCCACTAAATGAGGGAATAATATGTGTGAGGGTACCGCAGGAATGTTCCAAATGTGTGTGGGTAGAATATATATCCTACAGGGGTAAAATTGAAAAAAGTTGAAAAATTATTTTTTTTGGACTTAGTCATTTTTCCGGCGTTTATCAGACTTTCAGATAGGGCAAATGTCAGTGAGCATTCCGATTTCAGTTCCAGAGCGATTCGCCCAATGAGTACTTGATATTTAGTCGTTTTCAGCCATTATTTTGGATTTTTGAAAATTTCACTTTTTTGTGAAAATATCCACTAAATGAGGGAATAATATGTGTGAGGGTACCCCAGGAGAGTTCCAAATGTGTGTGGGTAGAATATATATCCTACGGGGGTAAAATTGAAAAAAGTTGAAAAATTATTTTTTTTGGACTTAGTCATTTTTCCGGCGTTTATCAGACTTTCAGATAGGGCAAATGTCAGTGAGCATTCCGATTTCAGTTCCAGAGCGATTCGCCCAATGAGTACTTGATATTTAGTCGTTTTCAGCCATTTGTTTGGATTTTTGAAAATTTCACTTTTTTGTGAAAATATCCACTAAATGAGGGAATAATATGTGTGAGGGTACCCCAGGAGAGTTCCAAATGTGTGTGGGTAGAATATATATCCCACGGGGGTAAAATTGAAAAAAGTTTAAAAAATTTTTTTTTTTGGACTTAGTCATTTTTCCGGAGTTTATCAGACTTTCAGATAGGGCAAATGTCAGTAATCGTTCCGATTTCAGTTCCAGAGCGATTCGCCCATTAGTCGTTTTCAGCCAATTTTCTGGAATTTTGAAAAATTCACTTTTTTTGTGAAAATATCCACTAAATGAGGGAATAATATGTGTGAGGGTACCCCAGGAGTGTTCCAAATGTGTGTGGGTAGAATATATATCCCACGGGGGTAAAATTGAAAAAAGTTGAAAAATATTTTTTTTTTGGACTTAGTCATTTTTCCGGCGTTTATCAGACTTTCAGATAGGGCAAATGTCAGTGAGCGTTCCGATTTCAGTTCCAGAGCGATTCGCCCAATGAGTCCTTGATATTTAGTCGTTTTCAGCCAATATTTTGGATTTTTGAAAATTTCACTTTTTTGTGAAAATATCCACTAAATGAGGGAATAATATGTGTGAGGGTAGCCCAGGAGATTTCCAAATGTGTGTGGGTAGAATATATATCCCACGGGGGTAAAATTGAAAAAAGTTGAAAAATATTTTTTTTTTGGACTTAGTCATTTTTCCGGCGTTTATCAGACTTTCAGATAGGGCAAATGTCAGTGAGCGTTCCGATTTCAGTTCCAGAGCGATTCGCCCAATGAGTCCTTGATATTTAGTCGTTTTTAGCCAATATTTTGGATTTTTGAAAATTTCACTTTTTTGTGAAAATATCCACTAAATGAGGGAATAATATGTGTGAGGGTAGCCCAGGAGAGTTCCAAATGTGTGTGGGTAGAATATATATCCCACGGGGGTAAAATTGAAAAAAGTAAAAAAATTTTTTTTTTTGGACTTAGTCATTTTTCCGGCGTTTATCAGACTTTCAGATAGGGCAAATGTCAGTGAGCATTCCGATTTCAGTTCCAGAGCGATTCCCCCAATGAGTCCTTGATATTTAGTCGTTTTCAGCCAATTTTCTGGATTTTTGAAAAATTCACTTTTTTGTGAAAATATCCACTAAATGAGGGAATAATATGTGTGAGGGTACCCCAGGAGAGTTCCAAATGTGTTTGGGTAGAATATATATCCCACGGGGGTAAAATTTAAAAAAGTTGAAAAATATTTTTTTTTTAGACTTAGTCATTTTTCCGGCGTTTATCAGACTTTTAGATAGGGCAAATGTCAGTGAGTGTTCCGATTTCAGTTCCAGAGCGATTCGCCCAATGAGTCCTTGATATGTAGTTGTTTTCAGCCAATATTTTGGATTTTTGAAAATTTCACTTTTTTGTGAAAATATCCACTAAATGAGGGAATAATATGTGTGAGGGTAGCCCAGGAGAGTTCCAAATGTGTGTGGGTAGAATATATATCCCACGGGGGTAAAATTGAAAAAAGTTAAAAAATTTTTTTTTTTTGGACTTAGTCATTTTTCCGGCGTTTATCAGACTTTCAGATAGGGCAAATGTCAGTGAGCGTTCCGATTTCAGTTCCAGAGCGATTCACCCAATGAGTCCTTGATATTTAGTCGTTTTCAGACAATATTTTGGATTTTTGAAAATTTCACTTTTTTGTGAAAATATCCACTAAATGAGGGAATAATATGTGTGAGGGTACCCCAGGAGTGTTGCAAATGTGTGTGGGTAGAATATATATCCCACGGGGGTAAAATTGAAAAAATTTGAAAAATTTTTTTTTTCTGGATTTAGTCATTTTTCCGGCGTTTATCAGACTTTCAGATAGGGCAAATGTCAGTGAGCGTTCCGATTTCAGTTCCAGAGCGATTCGCCCAATGAGTCCTTGATATTCAATCATTTTCAGCCAATTTTCTGGATTTTTGAAAAATTCACTTTTTTGTGAAAATATCCACTAAATGAGGGAATAATATGTGTGAGGGTACCCCAGGAGAGTTCCAAATGTGTGTGGGTAAAATATATATCCCACGGGGGTAAAATTGAAAAAAGTTGAAAAAAATTATTTTTTGGACTTAGCCATTTTTCCGGCATTTATCAGACTTTCAGATAGGGCAAACGTCAGTGAGCGTTCCGATTTCAGTTCCAGAGCGATTCGCCCAATGAGTCCTTGATATTTAGTCGTTTTCAGCCAATATTTTGGATTTTTGAAAATTTCACTTTTTTGTGAAAATATCCACTAAATGAGGGAATAATATGTGTGAGGGTAGCCCAGGAGATTTCCAAATGTGTGTGGGTAGAATATATATCCCACGGGGGTAAAATTGAAAAAAGTTGAAAAATATTTTTTTTTTGGACTTAGTCATTTTTCCGGCGTTTATCAGACTTTCAGATAGGGCAAATGTCAGTGAGCATTCCGATTTCAGTTCCAGAGCGATTCGCCCAATGAGTCCTTGATATTTAGTCGTTTTCAGCCAATATTTTGGATTTTTGAAAATTTCACTTTTTTGTGAAAATATCCACTAAATGAGGGAATAATATGTGTGAGGGTAGCCCAGGAGAGTTCCAAATGTGTGTGGGTAGAATATATATCCCACGGGGGTAAAATTGAAAAAAGTAAAAAAATTTTTTTTTTTGGACTTAGTCATTTTTCCGGCGTTTATCAGACTTTCAGATGGGGCAAATGTCAGTGAGCGTTCCGATTTCAGTTCCAGAGCGATTCGCCCAATGAGTCCTTGATATTTAATCATTTTCAGCCAATTTTCTGGATTTTTGAAAAATTCACTTTTTTGTGAAAATATCCACTAAATGAGGGAATAATATGTGTGAGGGTACCCCAGGAGAGTTCCAAATGTGTGTGGGTAAAATATATATCCCACGGGGGTAAAATTGAAAAAAGTTAAAAAAAAATATTTTTTGGACTTAGCCATTTTTCCGGCGTTTATCAGACTTTCAGATAGGGCAAATGTCAGTGAGCGTTCCGATTTCAGTTCCAGAGCGATTCGCCCAATGAGTCCTTGATATTTAGTCGTTTTCAGCCAATATTTTGGATTTTTGAAAATTTCACTTTTTTGTGAAAATATCCACTAAATGAGGGAATAATATGTGTGAGGGTACCCCAGGAGTGTTCCAGATGTGTGTGGGTAGAATATATATCCCACGGGGGTAAAATTGAAAAAAGTTGAAAAAAATTTTTTTTTTGACTTAGTCATTTTTCCGGCATTTATCAGACTTTCAGATAGGGCAAATGTCAGTGAGCGTTCCGATTTCAGTTCCAGAGCGATTCGCCCAATGAATCCTTGATATTTAGTCTTTTTCAGCCAATTTTCTGGATTTTTGAAAAATTCACTTTTTTGTGAAAATATCCACTAAATGAGGGAATAATATGTGTGAGGGTACCCCAGGAGTGTTCCAAATGTGTGTGGGTAGAATATATATCCCACGGGGGTAAAATTGAAAAAAGTTGAAAAAAATTATTTTTTGGACTTAGCCATTTTTCCGGCGTTCATCAGACTTTCAGATAGGGCAAATGTCAGTGAGTGTTCCGATTTCAGTTCCAGAGCGATTCGCCCAATGAGTCCTTGATATTTAGTCGTTTTCAGCCAATATTTTGGATTTTTGAAAATTTCACTTTTTTGTGAAAATATCCACTAAATGAGGGAATAATATGTGTGAGGGTAGCCCAGGAGAGTTCCAAATGTGTGTGGGTAAAATATATATCCCACGGGGGTAAAATTGAAAAAAGTTGAAAAATTTTTTTTTTTGGACTTAGCCATTTTTCCGGCGTTTATCAGACTTTCAGATAGGGCAAATGTCAGTGAGCGTTCCGATTTCAGTTCCAGAGCGATTCGCCCAATGAGTCCTTGATATTTAGTCGTTTTAAGCCAATATTTTGGATTTTTGAAAATTTCACTTTTTTGTGAAAATATCCACTAAATGAGGGAATAATATGTGTGAGGGTACCCCAGGAGTGTTCCAAATGTGTGTGGGTAGAATATATATCCCACAGGGGTAAAATTGAAAAAAGTTAAAAAATTTATTTTTTTGGACTTAGTCATTTTTCCGGCGTTTATCAGACTTTCAGATAGGGCAAATGTCAGTGAGCGTTCCGATTTCAGTTCCAGAGCGATTCGCCCAATGAGTCCTTGATATTTAGTCGTTTTCAGGCAATTTTCTGGATTTTTGAAAAATTCACTTTTTTGTGAAAATATCCACTAAATGAGGGAATAATATGGGTGAGTGTTCCAAATGTGTTTGGGTAGAATATATATCCCACGGGGGTAAAATTGAAAAAAGTTGAAAAATTTTTTTTTTTCGACTTAGTCATTTTTCCGGCGTTTATCAGACTTTCAGATGGGGCAAATGTCAGTGAGCGTTCCGATTTCAGTTCCAGAGCGATTCGCCCAATGAGTCCTTGATATTTAATCATTTTCAGCCAATTTTCTGGATTTTTGAAAAATTCACTTTTTTGTGAAAATATCCACTAAATTAGGGAATAATGTGTGAGGGTAGCCCAGGAGAGTTCCAAATGTGTGTGGGTAGAATATATATCCCACGGGGGTAAAATTGAAAAAAGTTAAAACATTTTTTTTTTTTGGACTTATTCATTTTTCCGGCGTTTATCAGACTTTCAGATAGGGAAAATGTCAGTGAGCGTTCCGATTTCAGTTCCAGAGCGATTCGCCCAATGAGTCCTTGATATTTATTCATTTTCAGCCAATTTTCTGGTTTTTTAAAAAATTCACTTTTTTGTGAAAATATCCACTAAATGAGGGAATAATATGTGTGAGGGTACCCCAGGAGAGTTCCAAATGTGTGTGGGTAGAATATATATCCCACGGGGGTAAAACTGAAAAAAGTTGAAAAAACATTTTTTTTTGGACTTAGTCATTTTTCCGGTGTTTATCAGACTTTCAGATAGGGCAAATGTCAGTGAGTGTTCCAATTTCAGTTCCAGAGTGATTCGCCCAATGAGTCCTTGATATTTAGTCGTTTTCAGCCAATTTTCTGTATTTTTGAAAAATTCACTTTTTTGTGAAAATATCCACTAAATGAGGGAATAATATGTGTGAGGGTACCCCAGGAGTGTTCCAAATGTGTGTGGGTAGAATATATATCCCACGGGGGTAAAATTGAAAAAAGTTGAAAAAATTTTTTTTTTGGACTTAGTCATTTTTCCGGCGTTTATCAGACTTTCAGATGGGGCAAATGTCAGTGAGCGTTCCGATTTCAGTTCCAGAGCGATTCGCCCAATGAGTCCTTGATATTTAATCATTTTCAGCCAATTTTCTGGATTTTTGAAAAATTCACTTTTTTGTGAAAATATCCACTAAATGAGGGAATAATATGTGTGAGGGTACCCCAGGAGAGTTCCAAATGTGTGTGGGTAAAATATATATCCCACGGGGGTAAAATTGAAAAAAGTTAAAAAAAAATATTTTTTGGACTTAGCCATTTTTCCGGCGTTTATCAGACTTTCAGATAGGGCAAATGTCAGTGAGCGTTCCGATTTCAGTTCCAGAGCGATTCGCCCAATGAGTCCTTGATATTTAGTCGTTTTCAGCCAATATTTTGGATTTTTGAAAATTTCACTTTTTTGTGAAAATATCCACTAAATGAGGGAATAATATGTGTGAGGGTACCCCAGGAGTGTTCCAGATGTGTGTGGGTAGAATATATATCCCACGGGGGTAAAATTGAAAAAAGTTTAAAAAAAAATTTTTTTTGGACTTAGTCATTTTTCCAGCGTTTATCAGACTTTCAGATAGGGCAAATGTCAGTGAGCGTTCCGATTTCAGTTCCAGAGCGATTCGCCCAATGAGTCCTTGATATTTAATCATTTTCAGCCAATTTTCTGGATTTTTGAAAAATTCAATTTTTTGTGAAAATATCCACTAAATGAGGAAATAATATGTGTGAGGGTAGCCCAGGAGAGTTCCAAATGTGTGTGGGTAGAATATATATCCAATGGGGGTAAAATTGAAAAAAGTAAAAAAAATTTTTTTTTTTGGACTTAGTCATTTTTCCGGCGTTTATCAGACTTTCAGATAGGGCAAATGTCAGTGAGCGTTCCGATTTCAGTTCCAGAGCGATTCGCCCAATGAGTGCTTGATATTTAGTCGTTTTCAGCCAATTTTCTGGATTTTTGAAAAATTCACTTTTTTGTGAAAATATCCACTAAATGAGGGAATAATATGTGTGAGGGTAGCCCAGGAGAGTTCCAAATGTGTGTGGGTAGATTATATATCCCACGGGGGTAAAATTGAAAAAAGTTGAAAAAATTTTTTTTTTTGACTTTGTCATTTTTCCGGCGTTTATCAGACTTTCAGATAGGGCAAATGTCAGTGAGCATTCCGATTTCAGTTCCAGAGCGATTCGCCCAATGAATCCTTGATATTTAGTCTTTTTCAGCCAATTTTCTGGATTTTTGAAAAATTCACTTTTTTGTGAAAATATCCACTAAATGAGGGAATAATATGTGTGAGGGAAGCCCAGGAGAGTTCCAAATGTGTGTGGGTAGAATATATATCCAACGGGGGTAAAATTGAAAAAAGTAAAAAAATTTTTTTTTTTTGGACTTAGTCATTTTTCCGGCGTTTATCAGACTTTCAGATAGGGCAAATGTCAGTGAGCGTTCTGATTTCAGTTCCATAGCGATTCGCCCAATGAGTCCTTGATATTTAGTCATTTTCAGCCAATATTTTGGATTTTTGAAAATTTCACTTTTTTGTGAAAATATCCAATAAATAAGGGAATAATATGTGTGAGGGTACCCCAGGAGTGTTCCAAATGTGTGTGGGTAGAATATATATCCCACGGGGGTAAAATTGAAAAAAGTTAAAAAATTTATTTTTTTGGACTTAGTCATTTTTCCGGCGTTTATCAGACTTTCAGATAGGGCAAATGTCAGTGAGCGTTCCGATTTCAGTTCCAGAGCAATTCGCCCAATGAGTCCTTGATATTTAGTCATTTTCAGGCAATTTTCTGGATTTTTGAAAAATTCACTTTTTTGTGAAAATATCCACTAAATGAGTGAATAATATGTGTGAGGGTACCCCAGGAGAGTTCCAAATGTGTGTGAGTAAAATATATATCCCACGGGGGTAAAATTGAAAAAAGTTGAAAAAAATTATTTTTTGGACTTAGCCATTTTTCCGGCGTTCATCAGACTTTCAGATAGGGCAAATGTCAGTGAGTGTTCCGATTTCAGTTCCAGAGCGATTCGCCCAATGATTCCTTGATATTTAGTCGTTTTCAGCCAATATTTTGGATTTTTGAAAATTTCACTTTTTTGTGAAAATATCCACTAAATGAGGGAATAATATGTGTGAGTGTTCCAAATGTGTGTGGGTAGAATATATATCCCACGGGGGTAAAATTGAAAAAAGTTGAAAAATTTTTTTTTTTGGACTTAGTCATTTTTCCGGCGTTTATCAGACTTTCAGATGGGGCAAATGTCAGTGAGCGTTCCGATTTCAGTTCCAGAGCGATTCGCCCAATGAGTCCTTGATATTTAATCATTTTCAGCCAATTGTCTGGATTTTTGAAAAATTCACTTTTTTGTGAAAATATCCACTAAATGAGGGAATAATATGTGTGAGGGTAGCCCAGGAGAGTTCCAAATGTGTGTGGGTAGAATATATATCCCACGGGGGTAAAATTGAAAAAAGTTAAAACATTTTTTTTTTTTTGGACTTATTCATTTTTCCGGCGTTTATCAGACTTTCAGATAGGGCAAATGTCAGTGAGCGTTCCGATTTCAGTTCCAGAGCGATTCGCCCAATGAGTCCTTGATATTTATTCATTTTCAGCCAATTTTCTGGTTTTTTAAAAAATTCACTTTTTTGTGAAAATATCCACTAAATGAGGGAATAATATGTGTGAGGGTACCCCAGGAGAGTTCCAAATGTGTGTGGGTAGAATATATATCCCACGGGGGTAAAACTGAAAAAAGTTGAGAAAACATTTTTTTTTGGACTTAGTCATTTTTCCGGCGTTTATCAGACTTTCAGATAGGGCAAATGTCAGTGAGTGTTCCAATTTCAGTTCCAGAGCGATTCGCCCAATGAGTCCTTGATATTTAGTCGTTTTCAGCCAATATTTTGGATTTTTGAAAATTTCACTTTTTTGTGAAAATATCCACTAAATGAGGGAATAATATGTGTGATGGTACTCCAGGAGTGTTCCAAATGTGTGTGGGTAGAATATATATCCCACGGGGGTAAAATTGAAAAAAGTTGAAAAAAATTTTTTTTTTGACTTAGTCATTTTTCCGGCGTTTATCAGACTTTCAGATAGGGCAAATGTCAGTGAGCATTCCGATTTCAGTTCCAGAGCGATTCGCCCAATGAGTCCTTGATATTTAGTCGTTTTCAACCAATATTTTGGATTTTTGAAAATTTCACTTTTTTGTGAAAATATCCACTAAATGAGGGAATAATATGTGTGAGTGTTCCAAATGTGTGTGGGTAGAATATATATCCCACGGGGGTAAAATTGAAAAAAGTTGAAAAATTTTTTTTTTGGACTTAGTCATTTTTCCGGCGTTTATCAGACTTTCAGATGGGGCAAATGTCAGTGAGCGTTCCGATTTCAGTTCCAGAGCCATTCGCCCAATGAGTCCTTGATATTTAATCATTTTCAGCCAATTTTCTGGATTTTTGAAAAATTCACTTTTTTGTGAAAATATCCACTAAATGAGTGAATAATGTGTGAGGGTAGCCCAGGAGAGTTCCAAATGTGTGTGGGTAGAATATATATCCCACGGGGGTAAAATTGAAAAAAGTTAAAACATTTTTTTTTTTGGACTTAGTCATTTTTCCGGTGTTTATCAGACTTTCAGATAGGGCAAATGTCAGTGAGTGTTCCAATTTCAGTTCCAGAGTGATTCGCCCAATGAGTCCTTGATATTTAGTCGTTTTCAGCCAATTTTCTGTATTTTTGAAAAATTCACTTTTTTGTGAAAGTATCCACTAAATGAGGGAATAATATGTGTGAGGGTACCCCAGGAGAGTTCCAAATGTGTGTGGGTAGAATATATATCCCACGGGGGTAAAATTGAAAAAAGTTTAAAAAAAATTTTTTTTGGACTTAGTCATTTTTCCGGCGTTTATCAGACTTTCAGATAGGGCAACTGTCAGTGAGCATTCCGATTTCAGTTCCAGAGCGATTCGCCCAATGAGTCCTTGATATTTAGTCATTTTCAGCCAATTTTTTGGATTTTTGAAAAATTCACTTTTTTGTGAAAATATCCACTAAATGAGGGAATAATATGTGTGAGGGTAGCCCAGGAGAGTTCCAAATGTGTGTGGGTAGAATATACATCCCACGGGGGTAAAATTGAAAAAAGTTGAAAAAAATTTTTTTTTGGACTTAGTCATTTTTCCGGCGTTTATCAGACTTTCAGATAGGGCAAATGTCAGTGAGCCTTCCGATTTCAGTTCTAAAGCGATTCGCCCAATGAGTCCTTGATATTTATTCATTTTCAGCCAATTTTCTGGATCTTTGAAAAATTCACTTTTTTGTGAAAATATCCACTAAATGAGGGAATAATATGTGTGAGGGTACCCCAGGAGAGTTCCAAATGTGTGTGGGTAGAATATATATCCCACGGGGGTAAAACTGAAAAAAGTTGAAAAAAAATTTTTTTTTGGACTTTGTCATTTTTCCGACGTTTATCAGACTTTCAGATAGGGCAAATGTCAGTGAGCGTTCCGATTTCAGTTCCAGAGCGATTCGCCCAATGAGTCCTTGATATTTAGTCGTTTTCAGCCAATTTTCTGGATTTTTGAAAAATTCACTTTTTGTGAAAATATCCACTAAATGAGGGAATATTATGTGTGAGGGTACCCCAGGAAAGTTCCAAATATGTGTGGGTAAAATATATATCCCACGGGGGTAAAATTGAAAAAAGTTGAAAAAAATTATTTTTTGGACTTAGCCATTTTTCCGGCGTTTATCAGACTTTCAGATAGGGCAAATGTCAGTGAGCGTTCCGATTTCAGTTCCAGAGCGATTCGCCCAATGAGTCCTTGATATTTAGTCGTTTTCAGCCAATATTTTGGATTTTTGAAAATTTCACTTTTTTGTGAAAATATCCACTAAATGAGGGAATAATATGTGTGAGGGTACCCCAGGAGTGTTCCAAATGTGTGTGGGTAGAATATATATCCCACGGGGGTAAAATTGAAAAAAGTTGCAAAAAATTTTTTTTTGGACTTAGTCATTTTTCCGGCGTTTATCAGACTTTCAGATAGGGCAAATGTCAGTGAGCCTTTCGATTTCAGTTCTAAAGCGATTCGCCCAATGAGTCCTTGATATTTATTCATTTTCTGCCAATTTTCTGGTTTTTTAAAAAATTCACTTTTTTGTGAAAATATCCACTAAATGAGGGAATAATATGTGTGAGGGTACCCCAGGAGAGTTCCAAATGTGTGTGGGTAGAATATATATCCCACGGGGGTAAAACTGAAAAAAGTTGAAAAAACATTTTTTTTTGGACTTAGTCATTTTTCCGGTGTTTATCAGACTTTCAGATAGGGCAAATGTCAGTGAGTGTTCCAATTTCAGTTCCAGAGTGATTCGCCCAATGAGTCCTTGATATTTAGTCGTTTTCAGCCAATTTTCTGTATTTTTGAAAAATTCACTTTTTTGTGAAAGTATCCACTAAATGAGGGAATAATATGTGTGAGGGTACCCCAGGAGAGTTCCAAATGTGTGTGGGTAGAATGTATATCCCACGGGGGTAAAATTGAAAAAAGTTTAAAAAAAATTTTTTTTGGACTTAGTCATTTTTCCGGCGTTTATCAGACTTTCAGATAGGGCAACTGTCAGTGAGCATTCCGCTTTCAGTTCCAGAGCGATTCGCCCAATGAGTCCTTGATATTTAGTCATTTTCAGCCAATCTTTTGGATTTTTGAAAAATTCACTTTTTTGTGAAAATATCCACTAAATGAGGGAATAATATGTGTGAGGGTAGCCCAGGAGAGTTCCAAATGTGTGTGGGTAGAATATACATCCCACGGGGGTAAAATTGAAAAAAGTTGAAAAAAATTTTTTTTTGGACTTAGTCATTTTTCCGGCGTTTATCAGACTTTCAGATAGGGCAAATGTCAGTGAGCCTTCCGATTTCAGTTCTAAAGCGATTCGCCCAATGAGTCCTTGATATTTATTCATTTTCAGCCAATTTTCTGGATCTTTGAAAAATTCACTTTTTTGTGAAAATATCCACTAAATGAGGGAATAATATGTGTGAGGGTACCCCAGGAGAGTTCCAAATGTGTGTGGGTAGAATATATATCCCACGGGGGTAAAACTGAAAAAAGTTGAAAAAAAATTTTTTTTTGGACTTTGTCATTTTTCCGACGTTTATCAGACTTTCAGATAGGGCAAATGTCAGTGAGCGTTCCGATTTCAGTTCCAGAGCGATTCGCCCAATGAGTCCTTGATATTTAGTCGTTTTCAGCCAATTTTCTGGATTTTTGAAAAATTCACTTTTTGTGAAAATATCCACTAAATGAGGGAATATTATGTGTGAGGGTACCCCAGGAAAGTTCCAAATGTGTGTGGGTAAAATATATATCCCACGGGGGTAAAATTGAAAAAAGTTGAAAAAAATTATTTTTTGGACTTAGCCATTTTTCCGGCGTTTATCAGACTTTCAGATAGGGCAAATGTCAGTGAGCGTTCCGATTTCAGTTCCAGAGCGATTCGCCCAATGAGTCCTTGATATTTAGTCGTTTTCAGCCAATATTTTGGATTTTTGAAAATTTCACTTTTTTGTGAAAATATCCACTAAATGAGGGAATAATATGTGTGAGGGTACCCCAGGAGTGTTCCAAATGTGTGTGGGTAGAATATATATCCCACGGGGGTAAAATTGAAAAAAGTTGCAAAAAATTTTTTTTTTGACTTTGTCATTTTTCCGGCGTTTATCAGACTTTCAGATAGGGCAAATGTCAGTGAGCGTTCCGATTTCAGTTCCAGAGCGATTCGCCCAATGAATCCTTGATATTTAGTCTTTTTCAGCCAATTTTCTGGATTTTTGAAAAATGCACTTTTTTGTGAAAATATCCACTAAATGAGGGAATAATATGTGTGAGGGTACCCCAGGAGAGTTCCAAATGTGTGTGGGTAAAATATATATCCCACGGGGGTAAAATTGAAAAAAGTTGAAAAAAAATTTTTTTTGGACTTAGTCATTTTTCCGGCGTTTATCAGACTTTCAGATAGGGCAAATGTCAGTGAGCGTTCCGATTTCAGTTCCAGAGCGATTCGCCCAATGAGTCCTTGATATTTAGTCGTTTTCAGCCGATTTTCTGGATTTTTGAAAATTTCACTTTTTTGTGAAAATATCCACTAAATGAGGGAATAATATGTGTGAGGGTAGCCCAGGAGAGTTCCAAATGTGTATGGGTAGAATATATATCCCACGGGGGTAAAATTGAAAAAAGTAAAAAAAATTTTTTTTCTGGACTTAGTCATTTTTCTGGCGTTTATCAGACTTTCAGATAGGGCAAATGTCAGAGAGCGTTCCGATTTCAGTTCCAGAGCGATTCGCCCAATGAGTCCTTGATATTTATTCATTTTCAGCCAATTTTCTGGATTTTTGAACAATTCACTTTTTTTTGAAAATATCCACTAAATGAGGGAATAATATGTGTGAGGGTACCCCAGGAGAGTTCCAAATGTGTGTGGGTAGAATATATATCCCACGGGGGTAAAACTGAAAAAAGTTGAAAAAAATTATTTTTTGGACTTAGCCATTTTTCCAGCGTTTAACAGACTTTCAGATAGGGCAAATGTCAGTGAGCGTTCCGATTTCAGTTCCAGAGCGATTCGCCCAATGAGTCCTTGATATTTATTCATTTTCAGCCAATTTTCTGGATCTTTGAAAAATTCACTTTTTTGTGAAAATATCCACTAAATGAGGGAATAATATGTGTGAGGGTACCCCAGGAGAATTCCAAATGTGTGTGGGTAGAATATATATCCCACGGGGGTAAAACTGAAAAAAGTTGAAAAAAAATTTTTTTTTGGACTTAGTCATTTTTCCGACGTTTATCAGACTTTCAGATAGGGCATATGTCAGTGAGCGTTCCGATTTCAGTTCCAGAGCGATTCGCCCAATGAGTCCTTGATATTTAGTCGTTTTCAGCCAATTTTCTGGATTTTTGAAAAATTCACTTTATTGTGAAAATATCCACTAAATGAGGGAATAATATGTGTGAGGGTAGCCCAGGAGAGTTCCAAATGTGTGTGGGTAGAATATATATCCCACGGGGGTAAAATTGAAAAAAGCTGAAAAAAATTTTTTTTTGGACTTAGTCATTTTTCCGGCGTTTATCAGACTTTCAGATAGGGCAAATGTCAGTGAGCTTTCCGATTTCAGTTCTAGAGCGATTCGCCCAATGAGTCCTTGATATTTAGCCGTTTTCAGCCAATATTTTGGATTTTTGAAAATTTCACTTTTTTGTGAAAATATCCACTAAATGAGGGAATAATATGTGTGAGGGTACCCCAGGAGTGTTCCAAATGTGTATGGGTAGAATATATATCCCTCGGGGGTAAAATTGAAAAAAGTTGAAAAAAATTATTTTTTGGACTTAGCCATTTTTCCAGCGTTTAACAGACTTTCAGATAGGGCAAATGTCAGTGAGCGTTCCGATTTCAGTTCCAGAGCGATTCGCCCAATGAGTCCTTGATATTTATTCATTTTCAGCCAATTTTCTGGATCTTTGAAAAATTCACTTTTTTGTGAAAATATCCACTAAATGAGGGAATAATATGTGTGAGGGTACCCTAGGAGAATTCCAAATGTGTGTGGGTAGAATATATATCCCACGGGGGTAAAACTGAAAAAAGTTGAAAAAAAATTTTTTTTTGGACTTAGTCATTTTTCCGACGTTTATCAGACTTTCAGATAGGGCAAATGTCAGTGAGCGTTCCGATTTCAGTTCCAGAGCGATTCGCCCAATGAGTCCTTGATATTTAGTCGTTTTCAGCCAATTTTCTGGATTTTTGAAAAATTCACTTTATTGTCAAAATATCCACTAAATGAGGGAATAATATGTGTGAGGGTAGCCCAGGAGAGTTCCAAATGTGTGTGGGTAGAATATATATCCCACGGGGGTAAAATTGAAAAAAGTTGAAAAAAATTTTTTTTTGGACTGTCATTTTTCCGGCGTTTATCAGACTTTCAGATAGGGCAAATGTCAGTGAGCCTTCCGATTTCAGTTCTAGAGCGATTCGCCCAATGAGTCCTTGATATTTAGTCGTTTTCAGCCAATATTTTGGATTTTTGAAAATTTCACTTTTTTGTGAAAATATCCACTAAATGAGGGAATAATATGTGTGAGGGTACCCCAGGAGTGTTCCAAATGTGTATGGGTAGAATATATATCCCACGGGGGTAAAATTGAAAAAAGTTGAAAAATTTTTTTTTTTGGACTTAGTCATTTTTCCGGCGTTTATCAGACTTTAAGATAGGGCAAATGTCAGTGAGCGTTCCGATTTCAGTTCCAGAGCGATTCGCCCAATGAGTCCTTGATATTTAGTCGTTTTCAGCCAATTTTCTGGATTTTTGTAAAATTCACTTTTTTGTGAAAATATCCACTAAATGAGGGAATAATATGTGTGAGGGTACCCCAGGAGTGTTCCAAATGTGTATGGGTAGAATATATATCCCACGGGGGTAAAATTGAAAAAAGTTGAAAAAAATTATTTTTTGGACTTAGCCATTTTTCCGGCGTTTATCAGACTTTCAGATAGGGCAAATGTCAGTGAGCCTTCCGATTTCAGTTCTAGAGCGATTCGCCCAATGAGTCCTTGATATTTAGTCGTTTTCAGCCAATATTTTGGATTTTTGAAAATTTCACTTTTTTGTGAAAATATCCAATAAATGAGGGAATAATATGTGTGAGGGTACCCCAGGAGTGTTCCAAATGTGTATGGGTAGAATATATATCCCACGGGGGTAAAATTGAAAAAAGTTGAAAAAAATTATTTTTTGGACTTAGCCATTTTTCCAGCGTTTAACAGACTTTCAGATAGGGCAAATGTCAGTGAGCGTTCCGATTTCAGTTCCAGAGCGATTCGCCCAATGAGTCCTTGATATTTATTCATTTTCAGCCAATTTTCTGGATCTTTGAAAAATTCACTTTTTTTGTGAAAATATCCACTAAATGAGGGAATAATATGTGTGAGGGTACCCCAGGAGAATTCCAAATGTGTGTGGGTAGAATATATATCCCACGGGGGTAAAACTGAAAAAAGTTGAAAAAAAATTTTTTTTTGGACTTAGTCATTTTTCCGACGTTTATCAGACTTTCAGATAGGGCAAATGTCAGTGAGCGTTCCGATTTCAGTTCCAGAGCGATTCGCCCAATGAGTCCTTGATATTTAGTCGTTTTCAGCCAATTTTCTGGATTTTTGAAAAATTCACTTTTTTGTGAAAATATCCACTAAATGAGGGAATAATATGTGTGAGGGTAGCCTAGGAGAGTTCCAAATGTGTGTGGGTAGAATATATATCCCACGGGGGTAAAATTGGAAAAAGTTGAAAAATTTTTTTTTTTGGACTTAGTCATTTTTCCGGCATTTCAGATTTTCAGATAGGGCAAATGTCAGTGAGCGTTCCAATTTCAGTTCCAGAGCGATTCGCCCAATGAGTCCTTGATATTTATTCATTTCCAGCCAATTTTCTGGATTTTTGAAAAATTCACTTTTTTGTGAAAATATCCACTAAATGAGGGAATAATATGTGTGAGGGTACCCCAGGAGTGTTCCAAATGTGTATGGGTAGAATATATATCCCACGGGGGTAAAATTGAAAAAAGTTGAAAAAAATTATTTTTTGGACTTAGCCATTTTTCCGGCATTTATCAGACTTTCAGATAGGGCAAATGTCAGTGAGCCTTCCGATTTCAGTTCTAGAGCGATTCGCCCAATGAGTCCTTGATATTTAGTCGTTTTCAGCCAATATTTTGGATTTTTGAAAATTTCACTTTTTTGTGAAAATATCCAATAAATGAGGGAATAATATGTGTGAGGGTACCCCAGGAGTGTTCCAAATGTGTATGGGTAGAATATATATCCCACGGGGGTAAAATTGAAAAAAGTTGAAAAAAATTATTTTTTGGACTTAGCCATTTTTCCGGCGTTTATCAGACTTTCAGATAGGGCAAATGTCAGTGAGCCTTCCGATTTCAGTTCTAGAGCGATTCGCCCAATGAGTCCTTGATATTTAGTCGTTTTCAGCCAATATTTTGGATTTTTGAAAATTTCACTTTTTTATGAAAATATCCAATAAATGAGGGAATAATATGTGTGAGGGTACCCCAGGAGTGTTCCAAATGTGTATGGGTAGAATATATATCCCACGGGGGTAAAATTGAAAAAAGTTGAAAAAAATTATTTTTTGGACTTAGCCATTTTTCCAGCGTTTAACAGACTTTCAGATAGGGCAAATGTCAGTGAGCGTTCCGATTTCAGTTCCAGAGCGATTCGCCCAATGAGTCCTTGATATTTATTCATTTTCAGCCAATTTTCTGGATCTTTGAAAACTTCACTTTTTTGTGAAAATATCCACTAAATGAGGGAATAATATGTGTGAGGGTATCCCAGGAGAATTCCAAATGTGTGTGGGTAGAATATATATCCCACGGGGGTAAAACTGAAAAAAGTTGAAAAAAAATTTTTTTTTGGACTTAGTCATTTTTCCGACGTTTATCAGACTTTCAGATAGGGCAAATGTCAGTGAGCGTTCCTATTTCAGTTCCAGAGCGATTCGCCCAATGAGTCCTTGATATTTAGTCGTTTTCAGCCAATTTTCTGAATTTTTGAAAAATTCACTTTATTGTGAAAATATCCACTAAATGAGGGAATAATATGTGTGAGGGTAGCCCAGGAGAGTTCCAAATGTGTGTGGGTAGAATATATATCCCACGGGGGTAAAATTGAAAAAAGTTGAAAAAAATTTTTTTTTGGACTTAGTCATTTTTCCGGCGTTTATCAGACTTTCAGATAGGGCAAATGTCAGTGAGCCTTCCGATTTCAGTTCTAGAGCGATTCGCCCAATGAGTCCTTGATATTTAGTCGTTTTCAGCCAATATTTTGGATTTTTGAAAAAATCACTTTTTTGTGAAAATATCCACTAAATGAGGGAATAATATGTGTGAGGGTACCCCAGGAGTGTTCCAAATGTGTATGGGTAGAATATATATCCCACGGGGGTAAAATTGAAAAAAGTTGAAAAAAATTATTTTTTGGACTTAGCCATTTTTCCAGCGTTTAACAGACTTTCAGATAGGGCAAATGTCAGTGAGCGTTCCGATTTCAGTTCCAGAGCGATTCGCCCAATGAGTCCTTGATATTTATTCATTTTCAGCCAATTTTCTGGATCTTTGAAAAATTCACTTTTTTGTGAAAATATCCACTAAATGAGGGAATAATATGTGTGAGGGTACGCCAGGAGAATTCCAAATGTGTGTGGGTAGAATATATATCTCACGGGGGTAAAACTGAAAAAAGTTGAAAAAAAATTTTTTTTTGGACTTAGTCATTTTTTCGACGTTTATCAGACTTTCAGATAGGGCAAATGTCAGTGAGCGTTCCGATTTCAGTTCCAGAGCGATTCGCCCAATGAGTCCTTGATATTTAGTCGTTTTCAGCCAATTTTCTGGATTTTTGAAAAATTCACTTTATTGTGAAAATATCCACTAAATGAGGGAATAATATGTGTGAGGGTAGCCCAGGAGAGTTCCAAATGTGTGTGGGTAGAATATATATCCCACGGGGGTAAAATTGAAAAAAGTTGAAAAAAAATTTTTTTTGGACTTAGTCATTTTTCCGGCGTTTATCAGACTTTCAGATAGGGCAAATGTCAGTGAGCCTTCCGATTTCAGTTCTAGAGCGATTCGCCCAATGAGTCCTTGATATTTAGTCGTTTTCAGCCAATATTTTGGATTTTTGAAAATTTCACTTTTTTTGTGAAAATATCCACTAAATGAGGGAATAATATGTGTGAGGGTACCCCAGGAGTGTTCCAAATGTGTATGGGTAGAATATATATCCCACGGGGGTAAAATTGAAAAAAGTTGAAAAATTTTTTTTTTTGGACTTAGTCATTTTTCCGGCGTTTATCAGACTTTCAGATAGGGCAAATGTCAGTGAGCGTTCCGATTTCAGTTCCAGAGCGATTAGCCCAATGAGTCCTTGATATTTAGTCGTTTTCAGCCAATTTTCTGGATTTTTGAAAAATTCACTTTTTTGTGAAAATATCCACTAAATGAGGGAATAATATGTGTGAGGGTACCCCAGGAGTGTTCCAAATGTGTATGGGTAGAATATATATCCCACGGGGGTAAAATTGAAAAAAGTTGAAAAAAATTATTTTTTGGACTCAGCCATTTTTCCGGCGTTTATCAGACTTTCAGATAGGGCAAATGTCAGTGAGCCTTCCGATTTCAGTTCTAGAGCGATTCGCCCAATGAGTCCTTGATATTTAGTCGTTTTCAGCCAATATTTTGGATTTTTGAAAATTTCACTTTTTTGTGAAAATATCCACTAAATGAGGGAATAATATGTGTGAGGGTACCCCAGGAGTGTTCCAAATGTGTATGGGTAGAATATATATCCCACGGGGGTAAAATTGAAAAAAGTTGAAAAATTTTTTTTTTTGGACTTAGTCATTTTTCCGGCGTTTATCAGACTTTCAGATAGGGCAAATGTCAGTGAGCGTTCCGATTTCAGTTCCAGAGCGAGTCGCCCAATGAGTCCTTGATATTTAGTCGTTTTCAGCCAATTTTCTGGATTTTTGAAAAATTCACTTTTTTGTGAAAATATCCACTAAATGAGGGAATAATATGTGTGAGGGTACCCCAGGAGTGTTCCAAATGTGTATGGGTAGAATATATATCCCACGGGGGTAAAATTGAAAAAAGTTGAAAAAAATTATTTTTTGGACTTAGCCATTTTTCCGGCGTTTATCAAACTTTCAGATAGGGCAAATGTCAGTGAGCCTTCCGATTTCAGTTCTAGAGCGATTCGCCCAATGAGTCCTTGATATTTAGTCGTTTTCAGCCAATATTTTGGATTTTTGAAAATTTCACTTTTTTGTGAAAATATCCAATAAATGAGGGAATAATATGTGTGAGGGTACCCCAGGAGTGTTCCAAATGTGTATGGGTAGAATATATATCCCACGGGGGTAAAATTGAAAAAAGTTGAAAAAAAATATTTTTTGGACTTAGCCATTTTTCCAGCGTTTAACAGACTTTCAGATAGGGCAAATGTCAGTGAGCGTTCCGATTTCAGTTCCAGAGCGATTCGCCCAATGAGTCCTTGATATTTATTCATTTTCAGCCAATTTTCTGGATCTTTGAAAACTTCACTTTTTTGTGAAAATATCCACTAAATGAGGGAATAATATGTGTGAGGGTATCCCAGGAGAATTCCAAATGTGTGTGGGTAGAATATATATCCCACGGGGGTAAAACTGAAAAAAGTTGAAAAAAAATTTTTTTTTGGACTTAGTCATTTTTCCGACGTTTATCAGACTTTCAGATAGGGCAAATGTCAGTGAGCGTTCCTATTTCAGTTCCAGAGCGATTCGCCCAATGAGTCCTTGATATTTAGTCGTTTTCAGCCAATTTTCTGGATTTTTGAAAAATTCACTTTATTGTGAAAATATCCACTAAATGAGGGAATAATATGTGTGAGGGTAGCCCAGGAGAGTTCCAAATGTGTGTGGGTAGAATATATATCCCACGGGGGTAAAATTGAAAAAAGTTGAAAAAAATTTTTTTTTGGACTTAGTCATTTTTCCGGCGTTTATCAGACTTTCAGATAGGGCAAATGTCAGTGAGCCTTCCGATTTCAGTTCTAGAGCGATTCGCCCAATGAGTCCTTGATATTTAGTCGTTTTCAGCCAATATTTTGGATTTTTGAAAAAATCACTTTTTTGTGAAAATATCCACTAAATGAGTTAATAATATGTGTGAGGGTACCCCAGGAGTGTTCCAAATGTGTATGGGTAGAATATATATCCCACGGGGGTAAAATTGAAAAAAGTTGAAAAAAATTATTTTTTGGACTTAGCCATTTTTCCAGCGTTTAACAGACTTTCAGATAGGGCAAATGTCAGTGAGCGTTCCGATTTCAGTTCCAGAGCGATTCGCCCAATGAGTCCTTGATATTTATTCATTTTCAGCCAATTTTCTGGATCTTTGAAAAATTCACTTTTTTGTGAAAATATCCACTAAATGAGGGAATAATATGTGTGAGGGTACCCCAGGAGAATTCCAAATGTGTGTGGGTAGAATATATATCTCACGGGGGTAAAACTGAAAAAAGTTGAAAAAAAATTTTTTTTTGGACTTAGTCATTTTTTCGACGTTTATCAGACTTTCAGATAGGGCAAATGTCAGTGAGCGTTCCGATTTCAGTTCCAGAGCGATTCGCCCAATGAGTCCTTGATATTTAGTCGTTTTCAGCCAATTTTCTGGATTTTTGAAAAATTCACTTTATTGTGAAAATATCCACTAAATGAGGGAATAATATGTGTGAGGGTAGCCCAGGAGAGTTCCAAATGTGTGTGGGTAGAATATATATCCCACGGGGGTAAAATTGAAAAAAGTTGAAAAAAAATTTTTTTTGGACTTAGTCATTTTTCCGGCGTTTATCAGACTTTCAGATAGGGCAAATGTCAGTGAGCCTTCCGATTTCAGTTCTAGAGCGATTCGCCCAATGAGTCCTTGATATTTAGTCGTTTTCAGCCAATATTTTGGATTTTTGAAAATTTCACTTTTTTGTGAAAATATCCACTAAATGAGGGAATAATATGTGTGAGGGTACACCAGGAGTGTTCCAAATGTGTATGGGTAGAATATATATCCCACGGGGGTAAAATTGAAAAAAGTTGAAAAAAATTATTTTTTGGACTTAGCCATTTTTCCAGCGTTTAACAGACTTTCAGATAGGGCAAATGTCAGTGAGCGTTCCGATTTCAGTTCCAGAGCGATTCGCCCAATGAGTCCTTGATATTTATTCATTTTCAGCCAATTTTCTGGATCTTTGAAAAATTCACTTTTTTGTGAAAATATCCACTAAATGAGGGAATAATATGTGTGAGGGTACCCCAGGAGAATTCCAAATGTGTGTGGGTAGAATATATATCCCACGGGGGTAAAACTGAAAAAAGTTGAAAAAAAATTTTTTTTTGGACTTAGTCATTTTTCCGACGTTTATCAGACTTTCAGATAGGGCAAATGTCAGTGAGCGTTCCGATTTCAGTTCCAGAGCGATTCGCCCAATGAGTCCTTGATATTTAATCGTTTTCAGCCAATTTTCTGGATTTTTGAAAAATTCACTTTTTTGTGAAAATATCCACTAAATGAGGGAATAATATGTATGAGGGTAGCCCAGGAGAGTTCCAAATGTGTGTGGGTAGAATATATATCCCACGGGGGTAAAATTGAAAAAAGTTGAAAAATTTTTTTTTTTGGACTTAGTCATTTTTCCGGCATTTCAGATTTTCAGATAGGGCAAATGTCAGTGAGCGTTCCAATTTCAGTTCCAGAGCGATTCGCCCAATGAGTCCTTGATATTTATTCATTTTCAGCCAATTTTCTGGATTTTTGAAAAATTCACTTTTTTGTGAAAATATCCACTAAATGAGGGAATAATATGTGTGAGGGTACCCCATGAGTGTTCCAAATGTGTATGGGTAGAATATATATCCCACGGGGGTAAAATTGAAAAAAGTTGAAAAAAATTATTTTTTGGACTTAGCCATTTTTCCGGCATTTATCAGACTTTCAGATAGGGCAAATGTCAGTGAGCCTTCCGATTTCAGTTCTAGAGCGATTCGCCCAATGAGTCCTTGATATTTAGTCGTTTTCAGCCAATATTTTGGATTTTTGAAAATTTCACTTTTTTGTGAAAATATCCAATAAATGAGGGAATAATATGTGTGAGGGTACCCCAGGAGTGTTCCAAATGTGTATGGGTAGAATATATATCCCACGGGGGTAAAATTGAAAAAAGTTGAAAAAAATTATTTTTTGGACTTAGCCATTTTTCCGGCGTTTATCAGACTTTCAGATAGGGCAAATGTCAGTGAGCCTTCCGATTTCAGTTCTAGAGCGATTCGCCCAATGAGTCCTTGATATTTAGTCGTTTTCAGCCAATATTTTGGATTTTTGAAAATTTCACTTTTTTGTGAAAATATCCACTAAATGAGGGAATAATATGTGTGAGGGTACCCCAGGAGTGTTCCAAATGTGTATGGGTAGAATATATATCCCACGGGGGTAAAATTGAAAAAAGTTGAAAAATTTTTTTTTTTGGACTTAGTCATTTTTCCGGCGTTTATCAAACTTTCAGATAGTGCAAATGTCAGTGAGCGTTCCGATTTCAGTTCCAGAGCGATTCGCCCAATGAGTCCTTGATATTTAGTCGTTTTCAGCCAATTTTCTGGATTTTTGAAAAATTCACTTTTTTGTGAAAATATCCACTAAATGAGGGAATAATATGTGTGAGGGTACCCCAGGAGTGTTCCAAATGTGTATGGGTAGAATATATATCCCACGGGGGTAAAATTGAAAAAAGTTGAAAAAAATTATTTTTTGGACTTAGCCATTTTTCCAGCGTTTAACAGACTTTCAGATAGGGCAAATGTCAGTGAGCGTTCCGATTTCAGTTCCAGAGCGATTCGCCCAATGAGTCCTTGATATTTATTCATTTTCAGCCAATTTTCTGGATCTTTGAAAAATTCACATTTTTGTGAAAATATCCACTAAATGAGGGAATAATATGTGTGAGGGTACCCCAGGAGAATTCCAAATGTGTGTGGGTAGAATATATATCCCACGGGGGTAAAACTGAAAAAAGTTGAAAAAAAATTTTTTTTTGGACTTAGTCATTTTTCCGACGTTTATCAGACTTTCAGATAGGGCAAATGTCAGTGAGCCTTCCGATTTCAGTTCTAGAGCGATTCGCCCAATGAGTCCTTGATATTTAGTCGTTTTCAGCCAATATTTTGGATTTTTGAAAATTTCACTTTTTTGTGAAAATATCCACTAAATGAGGGAATAATATGTGTGAGGGTACCCCAGGAGTGTTCCAAATGTGTATGGGTAGAATATATATCCCACGGGGGTAAAATTGAAAAAAGTTGAAAAAAATTATTTTTTGGACTTAGCCATTTTTCCGGCATTCATCAGACTTTCAGATAGGGCAAATGTCAGTGAGCCTTCCGATTTCAGTTCTAGAGCGATTCGCCCAATGAGTCCTTGATATTTAGTCGTTTTCAGCCAATATTTTGGATTTTTGAAAATTTCACTTTTTTGTGAAAATATCCAATAAATGAGGGAATAATATGTGTGAGGGTACCCCAGGAGTGTTCCAAATGTGTATGGGTAGAATATATATCCCACGGGGGTAAAATTGAAAAAAGTTGAAAAAAATTATTTTTTGGACTTAGCCATTTTTCCAGCGTTTAACAGACTTTCAGATAGGGCAAATGTCAGTGAGCGTTCCGATTTCAGTTCCAGAGCGATTCGCCCAATGAGTCCTTGATATTTATTCATTTTCAGCCAATTTTCTGGATCTTTGAAAAATTCACTTTTTTGTGAAAATATCCACTAAATGAGGGAATAATATGTGTGAGGGTAGCCCAGGAGAGTTCCAAATGTGTGTGGGTAGAATATATATCCCACGGGGGTAAAATTGAAAAAAGTTGAAAAAAATTTTTTTTTGGACTTAGTCATTTTTCCGGCGTTTATCAGACTTTCAGATAGGGCAAATGTCAGTGAGCCTTCCGATTTCAGTTCTAGAGCGATTCGCCCAATGAGTCCTTGATATTTAGTCGTTTTCAGCCAATATTTTGGATTTTTGAAAATTTCACTTTTTTGTGAAAATATCCACTAAATGAGGGAATAATATGTGTGAGGGTACCCCAGGAGTGTTCCAAATGTGTATGGGTAGAATATATATCCCACGGGGGTAAAATTGAAAAAAGTTGAAAAATTTTTTTTTTTGGACTTAGTCATTTTTCCGGCGTTTATCAGACTTTCAGATAGGGCAAATGTCAGTGAGCGTTCCGATTTCAGTTCCAGAGCGATTCGCCCAATGAGTCCTTGATATTTAGTCGTTTTCAGCCAATTTTCTGGATTTTTGAAAAATTCACTTTTTTGTGAAAATATCCACTAAATGAGGGAATAATATGTGTGAGGGTACCCCAGGAGTGTTCCAAATGTGTATGGGTAGAATATATATCCCACGGGGGTAAAATTGAAAAAAGTTGAAAAAAATTATTTTTTGGACTTAGCCATTTTTCCGGCGTTTATCAGACTTTCAGATAGGGCAAATGTCAGTGAGCCTTCCGATTTCAGTTCTAGAGCGATTCGCCCAATGAGTCCTTGATATTTAGTCGTTTTCAGCCAATATTTTGGATTTTTGAAAATTTCACTTTTTTGTGAAAATATCCACTAAATGAGGGAATAATATGTGTGAGGGTACCCCAGGAGAGTTCCAAATGTGTGTGGGTAGAATATATATCCCACGGGGGTAAAATTGAAAAAAGTTGAAAAATTTTTTTTTTTGGACTTAGTCATTTTTCCGGCATTTCAGATTTTCAGATAGGGCAAATGTCAGTGAGCGTTCCAATTTCAGTTCCAGAGCGATTCGCCCAATGAGTCCTTGATATTTAGTCGTTTTCAGCCAATATTTTGGATTTTTGAAAATTTCACTTTTTTGTGAAAATATCCAATAAATGAGGGAATAATATGTGTGAGGGTACCCCAGGAGTGTTCCAAATGTGTATGGGTAGAATATATATCCCACGGGGGTAAAATTGAAAAAAGTTGAAAAAAATTATTTTTTGGACTTAGCCATTTTTCCAGCGTTTAACAGACTTTCAGATAGGGCAAATGTCAGTGAGCGTTCCGATTTCAGTTCCAGAGCGATTTGCCCAATGAGTCCTTGATATTTATTCATTTTCAGCCAATTTTCTGGATCTTTGAAAAATTCACTTTTTTGTGAAAATATCCACTAAATGAGGGAATAATATGTGTGAGGGTACCCCAGGAGAATTCCAAATGTGGGTGGGTAGAATATATATCCCACGGGGGTAAAACTGAAAAAAGTTGAAAAAAAATTTTTTTTTGGACTTAGTCATTTTTCCGACGTTTATCAGACTTTCAGATAGGGCAAATGTCAGTGAGCGTTCCAATTTCAGTTCCAGAGCGATTCGCCCAATGAGTCCTTGATATTTAGTCGTTTTCAGCCAATTTTCTGGATTTTTGAAAAATTCACTTTATTGTGAAAATATACACTAAATGAGGGAATAATATGTGTGAGGGTAGCCCAGGAGAGTTCCAAATGTGTGTGGGTAGAATATATATCCCACGGGGGTAAAATTGAAAAAAGTTGAAAAAAATTTTTTTTTGGACTTAGTCATTTTTCCGGCGTTTATCAGACTTTCAGATAGGGCAAATGTCAGTGAGCGTTCCGATTTCAGTTCCAGAGCGATTCGCCCAATGAGTCCTTGATATTTAGTCGTTTTCAGCCAATTTTCTGGATTTTTGAAAAATTCACTTTTTTGTGAAAATATCCACTAAATGAGGGAATAATATGTGTGAGGGTACCCCAGGAGTGTTCCAAATGTGTATGGGTAGAATATATATCCCACGGGGGTAAAATTGAAAAAAGTTGAAAAAAATTATTTTTTGGACTTAGCCATTTTTCCAGCGTTTAACAGACTTTCAGATAGGGCAAATGTCAGTGAGCGTTCCGATTTCAGTTCCAGAGCGATTCGCCCAATGAGTCCTTGATATTTATTCATTTTCAGCCAATTTTCTGGATTTTTGAAAAATTCACTTTATTGTGAAAATATCCACTAAATGAGGGAATAATATGTGTGAGGGTACCCCAGGAGAATTCCAAATGTGTGTGGGTAGAATATATATCCCACGGGGGTAAAACTGAAAAAAGTTGAAAAAAAATTTTTTTTTGGACTTAGTCATTTTTCCGACGTTTATCAGACTTTCAGATAGGGCAAATGTCAGTGAGCGTTCCGATTTCAGTTCCAGAGCGATTCGCCCAATGAGTCCTTGATATTTAGTCGTTTTCAGCCAATTTTCTGGATTTTTGAAAAATTCACTTTATTGTGAAAATATCCACTAAATGAGGGAATAATATGTGTGAGGGTAGCCCAGGAGAGTTCCAAATGTGTGTGGGTAGAATATATATCCCACGGGTGTAAAATTGAAAAAAGTTGAAAAAAATTTTTTTTTGGACTTAGTCATTTTTCCGGCGTTTATCAGACTTTCAGATAGGGCAAATGTCAGTGAGCCTTCCGATTTCAGTTCTAGAGCGATTCGCCCAATGAGTCCTTGATATTTAGTCGTTTTCAGCCAATATTTTGGATTTTTGAAAATGTCACTTTTTTGTGAAAATATCCACTAAATGAGGGAATAATATGTGTGAGGGTACCCCAGGAGAGTTCCAAATGTGTGTGGGTAGAATATATATCCCACGGGGGTAAAATTGAAAAAAGTTGAAAAATTTTTTTTTTTGGACTTAGTCATTTTTCCGGCATTTCAGATTTTCAGATAGGGCAAATGTCAGTGAGCGTTCCAATTTCAGTTCCAGAGCGATTCGCCCAATGAGTCCTTGATATTTATTCATTTTCAGCCAATTTTCTGGATTTTTGAAAAATTCACTTTTTTGTGAAAATATCCACTAAATGAGGGAATAATATGTGTGAGGGTACCCCAGGAGTGTTCCAAATGTGTATGGGTAGAATATATATACCACGGGGGTAAAATTGAAAAAAGTTGAAAAAAATTATTTTTTGGACTTAGCCATTTTTCCGGCGTTTATCAGACTTTCAGATAGGGCAAATGTCAGTGACCCTTCCGATTTCAGTTCTAGAGCGATTCGCCCAATGAGTCCTTGATATTTAGTCGTTTTCAGCCAATATTTTGGATTTTTGAAAATTTCACTTTTTTGTGAAATTATCCACTAAATGAGGGAATAATATGTGTGAGGGTAGCCCAGGAGAGTTCCAAATGTGTGTGGGTAGAATATATATCCCACGGGGGTAAAATTGAAAAAAGTTGAAAAAATTTTTTTTTTGTACTTAGTCATTTTTCCGGCGTTTATCAGACTTTCAGATAGGGCAAATGTCAGTGAGCCTTCCGATTTCAGTTCTAGAGCGATTCGCCCAATGAGTCCTTGATATTTAGTCGTTTTCAGCCAATATTTTGGATTTTTGAAAATTTCACTTTTTTGTGAAAATATCCACTAAATGAGGGAATAATATGTGTGAGGGTACCCCAGGAGTGTTCCACATGTGTATGGGTAGAATATATATCCCACGGGGGTAAAATTGAAAAAAGTTGAAAATTTTTTTTTTTTGGACTTAGTCATTTTTCCGGCGTTTATCAGACTTTCAGATAGGGCAAATGTCAGTGAGCGTTCCGATTTCAGTTCCAGAGCGATTCGCCCAATGAGTCCTTGATATTTAGTCGTTTTCAGCCAATTTTCTGGATTTTTGAAAAATTCACTTTTTTTTGAAAATATCCACTAAATGAGGGAATAATATGTGTGAGGGTACCCCAGGAGAGTTCCAAATGTGTGTGGGTAGAATATATATCCCACGGGGTAAAATTGAAAAAAGTTTAAAAAAAATTTTTTTTGGACTTAGTCATTTTTCCGGCGTTTATCAGACTTTCAGATAGGGCAACTGTCAGTGAGCGTTCCGATTTCAGTTCCAGAGCGATTCGCCCAATGAGTCCTTGATATTTAGTCGTTTTCAGCCAATTTTCTGGATTTTTGAAAAATTCACTTTTTTGTGAAAATATCCACTAAATGAGGGAATAATATGTGTGAGGGTACCCCAGGAGAGTTCCAAATGTGTGTGGGTAAAATATATATCCCACGGGGGTAAAATTGAAAAAAGTTGAAAAAAATTATTTTTTGGACTTAGCCATTTTTCCGGCGTTTATCAGACTTTCAGATAGGGCAAATGTCAGTGAGCGTTCCGATTTCAGTTCCAGAGCGATTCGCCCAATGAGTCCTTGATATTTAGTCATTTTCAGCCAATTTTCTGGATTTTTGAAAAATTCACTTTTTTGTGAAAATATCCACTAAATGAGGGAATAATATGTGTGAGGGTAGCCCAGGAGAGTTCCAAATGTGTGTGGGTAGAATATATATCCCACGGGGGTAAAATTGAAAAAAGTTGAAAAAAATTTTTTTTTGGACTTAGTCATTTTTCCGGCGTTTATCAGACTTTCAGATAGGGTAAATGTCAGTGAGCCTTCCGATTTCAGTTCTAGAGCGATTCGCCCAATGAGTCCTTGATATTTAGTCGTTTTCAGCCAATTTTCTGGATTTTTGAAAAATTCACTTTTTTGTGAAAATATCCACTAAATGAGGGAATAATATGTGTGAGGGTACCCCAGGAGAGTTCCAAATGTGTGTGGGTAAAATATATATCCCACGGGGGTAAAATTGAAAAAAGTTGAAAAAAATTTTTTTTTGGACTTAGTCATTTTTCCGGCGTTTATCAGACTTTCAGATAGGGTAAATGTCAGTGAGCCTTCCGATTTCAGTTCTAGAGCGATTCGCCCAATGAGTCCTTGATATTTAGTCGTTTTCAGCCAATATTTTGGATTTTTGAAAATTTCACTTTTTTGTTAAAATATCCACTAAATGAGGGAATAATATGTGTGAGGGTACCCCAGGAGAGTTCCAAATGTGTGTGGGTAAAATATATATCCCACGGGGGTAAAATTGAAAAAAGTTGAAAAAAATTATTTTTTGGACTTAGCCATTTTTCCGGCGTTTATCAGACTTTCAGATAGGGCAAATGTCAGTGAGCATTTCGATTTCAGTTCCAGAGCGATTCGCCCAATGAGTCCTTGATATTTAGTCGTTTTCAGCCAATATTTTGGATTTTTGAAAATTTCACTTTTTTTGTGAAAATATCCACTAAATGAGGGAATAATATGTGTGAGAGTACCCCAGGAGTGTTCCAAATGTGTATGGGTAGAATATATATCCCACGGGGGTAAAATTGAAAAAAGTTGAAAATTTTTTTTTTTTTTCGACTTAGTCATTTTTCCAGCGTTTATCAGACTTTCAGATAGGGCAAATGTCAGTGAGCGTTCCGATTTCAGTTCCAGAGCGATTCGCCCAATGAGTCCTTGATATTTAGTCGTTTTCAGCCAATTTTCTGGATTTTTGAAAAATTCACTTTTTTGTGAAAATATCCACTAAATGAGGGAATAATATGTGTGAGGGTACCCCAGGAGAGTTCCAAATGTGTGTGGGTAAAATATATATCCCACGGGGGTAAAATTGAAAAAAGTTAAAAAAAATTTTTTTTTGGACTTAGTCATTTTTCCGGCGTTTATCAGACTTTCAGATAGGGTAAATGTCAGTGAGCATTCCGATTTCAGTTCCAGAGCGATTCGCCCAATGAGTCCTTGATATTTAGTCATTTTCAGCCAATTTTCTTAATTTTTGAAAAATTCACTTTTTTGTGAAAATATCCACTAAATGAGGGAATAATATGTGTGAGGGTAGCCCAGGAGAGTTCCAAATGTGTGTGGGTAGAATATATATCCCACGGGGGTAAAACTGAAAAAAGTTGAAAAAAAATTTTTTTTTGGACTTAGTCAGTTTTCCGGCGTTTATCAGACTTTCAGATAGGGCAAATGTCAGTGAGCATTCCGATTTCAGTTCCAGAGCAATTCGCCCAATGAGTCCTTGATATTTAGTCGTTTTCAGCCAATTTTCTGGATTTTTGAAAAATTCACTTTTTTGTGAAAATATCCACTAAATGAGGGAATAATATGTGTGAGGGTAGCCCAGGAGAGTTCCAAATGTGTGTGGGTAGAATATATATCCCACGGGGGTAAAACTGAAAAAAGTTGAAAAAAAATTTTTTTTTGGACTTAGTCATTTTTCCGGCGTTTATCAGACTTTCAGATAGGGCAAATGTCAGTGAGCCTTCCGATTTCAGTTCTAGAGCGATTCGCCCAATGAGTCCTTGATATTTAGTCGTTTTCAGCCAATATTTTGGATTTTTGAAAATTTCACTTTTTTGTGAAAATATCCACTAAATGAGGGAATAATATGTGTGAGGGTACCCCAGGAGTGTTCCAAATGTGTATGGGTAGAATATATATCCCACGGGGGTAAAATTGAAAAAAGTTGAAAATTTTTTTTTTTTGGACTTAGTCATTTTTCCGGCGTTTATCAGACTTTCAGATAGGGCAAATGTCAGTGAGCGTTCCGATTTCAGTTCCAGAGCGATTCGCCCAATGAGTCCTTGATATTTAGTCATTTTCAGCCAATTTTCTGGATTTTTGAAAAATTCACTTTTTTGTGAAAATATCCACTAAATGAGGGAATAATATGTGTGAGGGTAGCCCAGGAGAGTTCCAAATGTGTGTGGGTAGAATATATATCCCACGGGGGTAAAATTGAAAAAAGTTGAAAAAAATTTTTTTTTGGACTTAGTCATTTTTCCGGCGTTTATCAGACTTTCAGATAGGGTAAATGTCAGTGAGCCTTCCGATTTCAGTTCTAGAGCGATTCGCCCAATGAGTCCTTGATATTTAGTCGTTTTCAGCCAATATTTTGGATTTTTGAAAATTTCACTTTTTTGTGAAAATATCCACTAAATGAGGGAATAATATGTGTGAGGGTAGCCCAGGAGAGTTCCAAATGTGTGTGGGTAGAATATATATCCCACGGGTGTAAAATTGAAAAAAGTTGAAAAAAATTTTTTTTTGGACTTAGTCATTTTTCCGGCGTTTATCAGACTTTCAGATAGGGCAAATGTCAGTGAGCCTTCCGATTTCAGTTCTAGAGCGATTCGCCCAATGAGTCCTTGATATTTAGTCGTTTTCAGCCAATATTTTGGATTTTTGAAAATGTCACTTTTTTGTGAAAATATCCACTAAATGAGGGAATAATATGTGTGAGGGTACCCCAGGAGAGTTCCAAATGTGTGTGGGTAGAATATATATCCCACGGGGGTAAAATTGAAAAAAGTTGAAAAATTTTTTTTTTTGGACTTAGTCATTTTTCCGGCATTTCAGATTTTCAGATAGGGCAAATGTCAGTGAGCGTTCCAATTTCAGTTCCAGAGCGATTCGCCCAATGAGTCCTTGATATTTATTCATTTTCAGCCAATTTTCTGGATTTTTGAAAAATTCACTTTTTTGTGAAAATATCCACTAAATGAGGGAATAATATGTGTGAGGGTACCCCAGGAGTGTTCCAAATGTGTATGGGTAGAATATATATACCACGGGGGTAAAATTGAAAAAAGTTGAAAAAAATTATTTTTTGGACTTAGCCATTTTTCCGGCGTTTATCAGACTTTCAGATAGGGCAAATGTCAGTGACCCTTCCGATTTCAGTTCTAGAGCGATTCGCCCAATGAGTCCTTGATATTTAGTCGTTTTCAGCCAATATTTTGGATTTTTGAAAATTTCACTTTTTTGTGAAATTATCCACTAAATGAGGGAATAATATGTGTGAGGGTAGCCCAGGAGAGTTCCAAATGTGTGTGGGTAGAATATATATCCCACGGGGGTAAAATTGAAAAAAGTTGAAAAAATTTTTTTTTTGTACTTAGTCATTTTTCCGGCGTTTATCAGACTTTCAGATAGGGCAAATGTCAGTGAGCCTTCCGATTTCAGTTCTAGAGCGATTCGCCCAATGAGTCCTTGATATTTAGTCGTTTTCAGCCAATATTTTGGATTTTTGAAAATTTCACTTTTTTGTGAAAATATCCACTAAATGAGGGAATAATATGTGTGAGGGTACCCCAGGAGTGTTCCACATGTGTATGGGTAGAATATATATCCCACGGGGGTAAAATTGAAAAAAGTTGAAAATTTTTTTTTTTTGGACTTAGTCATTTTTCCGGCGTTTATCAGACTTTCAGATAGGGCAAATGTCAGTGAGCGTTCCGATTTCAGTTCCAGAGCGATTCGCCCAATGAGTCCTTGATATTTAGTCGTTTTCAGCCAATTTTCTGGATTTTTGAAAAATTCACTTTTTTTTGAAAATATCCACTAAATGAGGGAATAATATGTGTGAGGGTACCCCAGGAGAGTTCCAAATGTGTGTGGGTAGAATATATATCCCACGGGGTAAAATTGAAAAAAGTTTAAAAAAAATTTTTTTTGGACTTAGTCATTTTTCCGGCGTTTATCAGACTTTCAGATAGGGCAACTGTCAGTGAGCGTTCCGATTTCAGTTCCAGAGCGATTCGCCCAATGAGTCCTTGATATTTAGTCGTTTTCAGCCAATTTTCTGGATTTTTGAAAAATTCACTTTTTTGTGAAAATATCCACTAAATGAGGGAATAATATGTGTGAGGGTACCCCAGGAGAGTTCCAAATGTGTGTGGGTAAAATATATATCCCACGGGGGCAAAATTGAAAAAAGTTGAAAAAAATTATTTTTTGGACTTAGCCATTTTTCCGGCGTTTATCAGACTTTCAGATAGGGCAAATGTCAGTGAGCGTTCCGATTTCAGTTCCAGAGCGATTCGCCCAATGAGTCCTTGATATTTAGTCATTTTCAGCCAATTTTCTGGATTTTTGAAAAATTCACTTTTTTGTGAAAATATCCACTAAATGAGGGAATAATATGTGTGAGGGTAGCCCAGGAGAGTTCCAAATGTGTGTGGGTAGAATATATATCCCACGGGGGTAAAATTGAAAAAAGTTGAAAAAAATTTTTTTTTGGACTTAGTCATTTTTCCGGCGTTTATCAGACTTTCAGATAGGGTAACTGTCAGTGAGCCTTCCGATTTCAGTTCTAGAGCGATTCGCCCAATGAGTCCTTGATATTTAGTCGTTTTCAGCCAATTTTCTGGATTTTTGAAAAATTCACTTTTTTGTGAAAATATCCACTAAATGAGGGAATAATATGTGTGAGGGTACCCCAGGAGAGTTCCAAATGTGTGTGGGTAAAATATATATCCCACGGGGGCAAAATTGAAAAAAGTTGAAAAAAATTATTTTTTGGACTTAGCCATTTTTCCGGCGTTTATCAGACTTTCAGATAGGGCAAATGTCAGTGAGCGTTCCGATTTCAGTTCCAGAGCGATTCGCCCAATGAGTCCTTGATATTTAGTCATTTTCAGCCAATTTTCTGGATTTTTGAAAAATTCACTTTTTTGTGAAAATATCCACTAAATGAGGGAATAATATGTGTGAGGGTAGCCCAGGAGAGTTCCAAATGTGTGTGGGTAGAATATATATCCCACGGGGGTAAAATTGAAAAAAGTTGAAAAAAATTTTTTTTTGGACTTAGTCATTTTTCCGGCGTTTATCAGACTTTCAGATAGGGTAAATGTCAGTGAGCCTTCCGATTTCAGTTCTAGAGCGATTCGCCCAATGAGTCCTTGATATTTAGTCGTTTTCAGCCAATTTTCTGGATTTTTGAAAAATTCACTTTTTTGTGAAAATATCCACTAAATGAGGGAATAATATGTGTGAGGGTACCCCAGGAGAGTTCCAAATGTGTGTGGGTAAAATATATATCCCACGGGGGTAAAATTGAAAAAAGTTGAAAAAAATTTTTTTTTGGACTTAGTCATTTTTCCGGCGTTTATCAGACTTTCAGATAGGGTAAATGTCAGTGAGCCTTCCGATTTCAGTTCTAGAGCGATTCGCCCAATGAGTCCTTGATATTTAGTCGTTTTCAGCCAATATTTTGGATTTTTGAAAATTTCACTTTTTTGTTAAAATATCCACTAAATGAGGGAATAATATGTGTGAGGGTACCCCAGGAGAGTTCCAAATGTGTGTGGGTAAAATATATATCCCACGGGGGTAAAATTGAAAAAAGTTGAAAAAAATTATTTTTTGGACTTAGCCATTTTTCCGGCGTTTATCAGACTTTCAGATAGGGCAAATGTCAGTGAGCATTTCGATTTCAGTTCCAGAGCGATTCGCCCAATGAGTCCTTGATATTTAGTCGTTTTCAGCCAATATTTTGGATTTTTGAAAATTTCACTTTTTTTGTGAAAATATCCACTAAATGAGGGAATAATATGTGTGAGAGTACCCCAGGAGTGTTCCAAATGTGTATGGGTAGAATATATATCCCACGGGGGTAAAATTGAAAAAAGTTGAAAATTTTTTTTTTTTTTCGACTTAGTCATTTTTCCAGCGTTTATCAGACTTTCAGATAGGGCAAATGTCAGTGAGCGTTCCGATTTCAGTTCCAGAGCGATTCGCCCAATGAGTCCTTGATATTTAGTCGTTTTCAGCCAATTTTCTGGATTTTTGAAAAATTCACTTTTTTGTGAAAATATCCACTAAATGAGGGAATAATATGTGTGAGGGTACCCCAGGAGAGTTCCAAATGTGTGTGGGTAAAATATATATCCCACGGGGGTAAAATTGAAAAAAGTTAAAAAAAATTTTTTTTTGGACTTAGTCATTTTTCCGGCGTTTATCAGACTTTCAGATAGGGTAAATGTCAGTGAGCATTCCGATTTCAGTTCCAGAGCGATTCGCCCAATGAGTCCTTGATATTTAGTCATTTTCAGCCAATTTTCTTAATTTTTGAAAAATTCACTTTTTTGTGAAAATATCCACTAAATGAGGGAATAATATGTGTGAGGGTAGCCCAGGAGAGTTCCAAATGTGTGTGGGTAGAATATATATCCCACGGGGGTAAAACTGAAAAAAGTTGAAAAAAAATTTTTTTTTGGACTTAGTCAGTTTTCCGGCGTTTATCAGACTTTCAGATAGGGCAAATGTCAGTGAGCATTCCGATTTCAGTTCCAGAGCAATTCGCCCAATGAGTCCTTGATATTTAGTCGTTTTCAGCCAATTTTCTGGATTTTTGAAAAATTCACTTTTTTGTGAAAATATCCACTAAATGAGGGAATAATATGTGTGAGGGTAGCCCAGGAGAGTTCCAAATGTGTGTGGGTAGAATATATATCCCACGGGGGTAAAACTGAAAAAAGTTGAAAAAAAATTTTTTTTTGGACTTAGTCATTTTTCCGGCGTTTATCAGACTTTCAGATAGGGCAAATGTCAGTGAGCCTTCCGATTTCAGTTCTAGAGCGATTCGCCCAATGAGTCCTTGATATTTAGTCGTTTTCAGCCAATATTTTGGATTTTTGAAAATTTCACTTTTTTGTGAAAATATCCACTAAATGAGGGAATAATATGTGTGAGGGTACCCCAGGAGTGTTCCAAATGTGTATGGGTAGAATATATATCCCACGGGGGTAAAATTGAAAAAAGTTGAAAATTTTTTTTTTTTGGACTTAGTCATTTTTCCGGCGTTTATCAGACTTTCAGATAGGGCAAATGTCAGTGAGCGTTCCGATTTCAGTTCCAGAGCGATTCGCCCAATGAGTCCTTGATATTTAGTCATTTTCAGCCAATTTTCTGGATTTTTGAAAAATTCACTTTTTTGTGAAAATATCCACTAAATGAGGGAATAATATGTGTGAGGGTAGCCCAGGAGAGTTCCAAATGTGTGTGGGTAGAATATATATCCCACGGGGGTAAAATTGAAAAAAGTTGAAAAAAATTTTTTTTTGGACTTAGTCATTTTTCCGGCGTTTATCAGACTTTCAGATAGGGTAAATGTCAGTGAGCCTTCCGATTTCAGTTCTAGAGCGATTCGCCCAATGAGTCCTTGATATTTAGTCGTTTTCAGCCAATATTTTGGATTTTTGAAAATTTCACTTTTTTGTGAAAATATCCACTAAATGAGGGAATAATATGTGTGAGGGTACCCCAGGAGAGTTCCAAATGTGTGTGGGTAAAATATATATCCCACGGGGGTAAAATTGAAAAAAGTTGAAAAAAATTATTTTTTGGACTTAGCCATTTTTCCGGCGTTTATCAGACTTTCAGATAGGGCAAATGTCAGTGAGCATTCCGATTTCAGTTCCAGAGCGATTCGCCCAATGAGTCCTTGATATTTAGTCGTTTTCAGCCAATATTTTGTATTTTTGAAAATTTCACTTTTTTGTGAAAATATCCACTAAATGAGGGAATAATATGTGTGAGGGTACCCCAGGAGTGTTCCAAATGTGTGTGGGTAGAATATATATCCCACGGGGGTAAAATTGAAAAAAGTTGAAAAATTTTTTTTTTTGGACTTAGTCATTTTTCCGGCGTTTATCAGACTTTCAGATAGGGCAAATGTCAGTGAGCGTTCCAATTTCAGTTCCAGAGCGATTCGCCCAATGAGTCCTTGATATTTAGTCGTTTTCAGCCAATATTTTGGATTTTTGAAAATTTCACTTTTTTGTGAAAATATCCACTAAATGAGGGAATAATATATGTGAGGGTACCCCAGAAGAGTTCCAAATGTGTGTGGGTAGAATATATATCCCACGGGGGTTAAACTGAAAAAAGTTGAAAAAAATTATTTTTTGGACTTAGCCATTTTTCCGGCGTTTATCAGACTTTCAGATAGGGCAAATGTCAGTGAGCTTTCCGATTTCAGTTCCAGAGCGATTCGCCCAATGAGTCCTTGATATTTAGTCGTTTTCAGCCAATATTTTGTATTTTTGAAAATTTCACTTTTTTGTGAAAATATCCACTAAATGAGGGAATAATATGTGTGAGGGTACCCCAGGAGTGTTCCAAATGTGTGTGGGTAGAATATATATCCCACGGGGGTAAAATTGAAAAAAGTTGAAAAATTTTTTTTTTTGGACTTAGTCATTTTTCCGGCGTTTATCAGACTTTCAGAGAGGGCAAATGTCAGTGAGCGTTCCGATTTCAGTTCCAGAGCGATTCGCCCAATGAGTCCTTGATATTTAGTCGTTTTCAGCCAATTTTCTGGATTTTTGAAAAATTCACTTTTTTGTGAAAATATCCACTAAATGAGGGAATAATATGTGTGAGGGTACCCCAGGAGAGTTCCAAATGTGTGTGGGTAGAAAATATATCCCACGGGGGTAAAATTGAAAAAAGTTGAAAAAAAATTTTTTTTTGGACTTAGTCATTTTTCCGGCGTTTATCAGACTTTCAGATAGGGCAAATGTCAGTGAGCGTTCCGTTTTCAGTTCCAGAGCGATTCGCCCAATGAGTCCTTGATATTTAGTCATTTTCAGCAAATTTTCTGGATTTTTGAAAAATTCACTTTTTTGTGAAAATATCCACTAAATGAGGGAATAATATGTGTGAGGGTAGCCCAGGAGAGTTCCAAATGTGTGTGGGTAGAATATATATCCCACGGGGGTAAAACTGAAAAAAGTTGAAAAAAAAATTTTTTTTGGACTTAGTCATTTTTCCGGCGTTTATCAGACTTTCAGATAGGGCAAATGTCAGTGAGCATTCCGATTTCAGTTCCAGAGCAATTCTCCCAATGAGTCCTTGATATTTAGTCGTTTTCAGCCAATTTTCTGGATTTTTGAAAAATTCACTTTTTTGTGAAAATATCCACTAAATGAGGGAATAATATGTGTGAGGGTACCCCAGGAGAGTTCCAAATGTGTGTGGGTAAAATATATATCCCACGGGGGTAAAATTGAAAAAAGTTGAAAAAAATTATTTTTTGGACTTAGCCATTTTTCCGGCGTTTATCAGACTTTCAGATAGGGCAAATGTCAGTGAGCGTTCCGATTTCAGTTCCAGAGCGATTCCCCCAATGATTCCTTGATATTTAGTCATTTTCAGCCAATTTTCTGGATTTTTGAAAAATTCACTTTTTTGTGAAAATATCCACTAAATGAGGGAATAATATGTGTGAGGGTAGCCCAGGAGAGTTCCAAATGTGTGTGGGTAGAATATATATCCCACGGGGGTAAAATTGAAAAAAGTTGAAAAAAATTTTTTTTTGGACTTAGTCATTTTTCCGGCGTTTATCAGACTTTCAGATAGGGTAAATGTCAGTGAGCCTTCCGATTTCAGTTCTAGAGCGATTCGCCCAATGAGTCCTTGATATTTAGTCGTTTTCAGCCAATATTTTGGATTTTTGAAAATTTCACTTTTTTGTGAAAATATCCACTAAATGAGGGAATAATATGTGTGAGGGTACCCCAGGAGTGTTCCAAATGTGTATGGGTAGAATATATATCCCACGGGGGTAAAATTGAAAAAAGTTGAAAATTTTTTTTTTTTGGACTTAGTCATTTTTCCAGCGTTTATCAGACTTTCAGATAGGGCAAATGTCAGTGAGCGTTCCGATTTCAGTTCCAGAGCGATTCGCCCAATGAGTCCTTGATATTTAGTCGTTTTCAGCCAATATTTTGGATTTTTGAAAATTTCACTTTTTTGTGAAAATATCCACTAAATGAGGGAATAATATGTGTGAGGGTACCCCAGGAGAGTTCCAAATGTGTGTGGGTAAAATATATATCCCACGGGGGTAAAATTGAAAAAAGTTGAAAAAAATTATTTTTTGGACTTAGCCATTTTTCCGGCGTTTATCAGACTTTCAGATAGGGCAAATGTCAGTGAGCGTTCCGATTTCAGTTCCAGAGCGATTCCCCCAATGATTCCTTGATATTTAGTCATTTTCAGCCAATTTTCTGGATTTTTGAAAAATTCACTTTTTTGTGAAAATATCCACTAAATGAGGGAATAATATGTGTGAGGGTAGCCCAGGAGAGTTCCAAATGTGTGTGGGTAGAATATATATCCCACGGGGGTAAAATTGAAAAAAGTTGAAAAAAATTTTTTTTTGGACTTAGTCATTTTTCCGGCGTTTATCAGACTTTCAGATAGGGTAAATGTCAGTGAGCCTTCCGATTTCAGTTCTAGAGCGATTCGCCCAATGAGTCCTTGATATTTAGTCGTTTTCAGCCAATATTTTGGATTTTTGAAAATTTCACTTTTTTGTGAAAATATCCACTAAATGAGGGAATAATATGTGTGAGGGTACCCCAGGAGTGTTCCAAATGTGTATGGGTAGAATATATATCCCACGGGGGTAAAATTGAAAAAAGTTGAAAATTTTTTTTTTTTGGACTTAGTCATTTTTCCAGCGTTTATCAGACTTTCAGATAGGGCAAATGTCAGTGAGCGTTCCGATTTCAGTTCCAGAGCGATTCGCCCAATGAGTCCTTGATATTTAGTCGTTTTCAGCCAATATTTTGGATTTTTGAAAATTTCACTTTTTTGTGAAAATATCCACTAAATGAGGGAATAATATATGTGAGGGTACCCCAGAAGAGTTCCAAATGTGTGTGGGTAGAATTTATATACCACGGGGGCAAAACTGAAAAAAGTTGAAAAAAATTATTTTTTGGACTTAGCCATTTTTCCGGCGTTTATCAGACTTTCAGATAGGGCAAATGTCAGTGAGCGTTCCGATTTCAGTTCCAGAGCGATTCGCCCAATGAGTCCTTGATATTTAGTCGTTTTCAGCCAATATTTAGTATTTTTGAAAAATTCACTTTTTTGTGAAAATATCCACTAAATGAGGGAATAATATGTGTGAGGGTAGCCCAGGAGAGTTCCAAATGTGTGTGGGTAGAATATATATCCCACGGGGGTAAAACTGAAAAAAGTTGAAAAAAAATTTTTTTTTGGACTTAGTCATTTTTCCGGCGTTTATCAGACTTTCAGATAGGGCAAATGTCAGTGAGCATTCCGATTTCAGTTCCAGAGCAATTCGCCCAATGAGTCCTTGATATTTAGTCGTTTTCAGCCAATTTTCTGGATTTTTGAAAAATTCACTTTTTTGTGAAAATATCCACTAAATGAGGGAATAATATGTGTGAGGGTACCCCAGGAGAGTTCCAAATGTGTGTGGGTAAAATATATATCCCACGGGGGTAAAATTGAAAAAAGTTGAAAAAAATTTTTTTTTGGACTTAGTCATTTTTCCGGCGTTTATCAGACTTTCAGATAGGGTAAATGTCAGTGAGCATTCCGATTTCAGTTCCAGAGCGATTCGCCCAATGAGTCCTTGATATTTAGTCATTTTCAGCCAATTTTCTTAATTTTTGAAAAATTCACTTTTTAGTGAAAATATCCACTAAATGAGGGAATAATATGTGTGAGGGTAGCCCAGGAGAGTTCCAAATGTGTGTGGGTAGAATATATATCCCACGGGGTTAAAATTGAAAAAAGTTGAAAAAAAATTTTTTTTTGGACTTAGTCATTTTTCCGGCGTTTATCAGACTTTCAGATAGGGCAAATGTCAGTGAGCGTTCCGATTTCAGTTCCAGAGCGATTCGCCCAATGAGTCCTTGATATTTAGTCGTTTTCAGCCAATTTTCTGGATTTTTGAAAAATTCACTTTTTTGTGAAAATATCCACTAAATGAGGGAATAATATGTGTGAGGGTACCCCAGGAGAGTTCCAAATGTGTGTGGGTAAAATATATATCCCACGGGGGTAAAATTGAAAAAAGTTGAAAAAAATTTTTTTTTGGACTTAGTCATTTTTCCGGCGTTTATCAGACTTTCAGATAGGGTAAATGTCAGTGAGCCTTCCGATTTCAGTTCTAGAGCGATTCGCCCAATGAGTCCTTGATATTTAGTCGTTTTCAGCCAATATTTTGGATTTTTGAAAATTTCACTTTTTTGTGAAAATATCCACTAAATGAGGGAATAATATGTGTGAGGGTACCCCAGGAGTGTTCCAAATGTGTATGGGTAGAATATATATCCCACGGGGGTAAAACTGAAAAAAGTTGAAAAAAAATTTTTTTTTGGACTTAGTCATTTTTCCGGCGTTTATCAGACTTTCAGATAGGGCAAATGTCAGTGAGCATTCCGCTTTCAGTTCCAGAGCAATTCGCCCAATGAGTCCTTGATATTTAGTCGTTTTCAGCCAATTTTCTGGATTTTTGAAAAATTCACTTTTTTGTGAAAATATCCACTAAATGAGGGAATAATATGTGTGAGGGTACCCCAGGAGAGTTCCAAATGTGTGTGGGTAAAATATATATCCCACGGGGGTAAAATTGAAAAAAGTTGAAAAAAATTATTTTTTGGACTTAGCCATTTTTCCGGCGTTTATCAGACTTTCAGATAGGGCAAATGTCAGTGAGCGTTCCGATTTCAGTTCCAGAGCGATTCCCCCAATGATTCCTTGATATTTAGTCATTTTCAGCCAATTTTCTGGATTTTTGAAAAATTCACTTTTTTGTGAAAATATCCACTAAATGAGGGAATAATATGTGTGAGGGTAGCCCAGGAGAGTTCCAAATGTGTGTGGGTAGAATATATATCCCACGGGGGTAAAATTGAAAAAAGTTGAAAAAAATTTTTTTTTGGACTTAGTCATTTTTCCGGCGTTTATCAGACTTTCAGATAGGGTAAATGTCAGTGAGCCTTCCGATTTCAGTTCTAGAGCGATTCGCCCAATGAGTCCTTGATATTTAGTCGTTTTCAGCCAATATTTTGGATTTTTGAAAATTTCACTTTTTTGTGAAAATATCCACTAAATGAGGGAATAATATGTGTGAGGGTACCCCAGGAGTGTTCCAAATGTGTATGGGTAGAATATATATCCCACGGGGGTAAAATTGAAAAAAGTTGAAAATTTTTTTTTTTTGGACTTAGTCATTTTTCCAGCGTTTATCAGACTTTCAGATAGGGCAAATGTCAGTGAGCGTTCCGATTTCAGTTCCAGAGCGATTCGCCCAATGAGTCCTTGATATTTAGTCGTTTTCAACCAATTTTCTGGATTTTTGAAAATTTCGCTTTTTTTGTGAAAATATCCACTAAATGAGGGAATAATATGTGTGAGGGTACCCCAGGAGAGTTCCAAATGTGTGTGGGTAAAATATATATCCCACGGGGGTAAAATTGAAAAAAGTTGAAAAAAATTTTTTTTTGGACTTAGTCATTTTTCCGGCGTTTATCAGACTTTCAGATAGGGTAAATGTCAGTGAGCATTCCGATTTCAGTTCCAGAGCGATTCGCCCAATGAGTCCTTGATATTTAGTCATTTTCAGCCAATTTTCTTAATTTTTGAAAAATTCACTTTTTAGTGAAAATATCCACTAAATGAGGGAATAATATGTGTGAGGGTAGCCCAGGAGAGTTCCAAATGTGTGTGGGTAGAATATATATCCCACGGGGTTAAAATTGAAAAAAGTTGAAAAAAAATTTTTTTTTGGACTTAGTCATTTTTCCGGCGTTTATCAGACTTTCAGATAGGGCAAATGTCAGTGAGCCTTCCGATTTCAGTTCTAGAGCGATTCGCCCAATGAGTCCTTGATATTTAGTCGTTTTCAGCCAATATTTTGGATTTTTGAAAATTTCACTTTTTTGTGAAAATATCCACTAAATGAGGGAATAATATGTGTGAGGGTACCCCAGGAGTGGTCCAAATGTGTATGGGTAGAATATATATCCCACGGGGGTAAAATTGAAAAAAGTTGAAAATTTTTTTTTTTTGGACTTAGTCATTTTTCCGGCGTTTATCAGACTTTCAGATAGGGCAAATGTCAGTGAGCGTTCCGATTTCAGTTCCAGAGCGATTCGCCCAATGAGTCCTTGATATTTAGTCGTTTTCAGCCAATTTTCTGGATTTTTGAAAAATTCACTTTTTTGTGAAAATATCCACTAAATGAGGGAATAATATGTGTGAGGGTACCCCAGGAGAGTTCCAAATGTGTGTGGGTAAAATATATATCCCACGGGGGTAAAATTGAAAAAAGTTGAAAAAAATTTTTTTTTGGACTTAGTCATTTTTCCGGCGTTTATCAGACTTTCAGATAGGGTAAATGTCAGTGAGCCTTCCGATTTCAGTTCTAGAGCGATTCGCCCAATGAGTCCTTGATATTTAGTCGTTTTCAGCCAATATTTTGGATTTTTGAAAATTTCACTTTTTTGTGAAAATATCCACTAAATGAGGGAATAATATGTGTGAGGGTACCCCAGGAGTGTTCCAAATGTGTATGGGTAGAATATATATCCCACGGGGGTAAAACTGAAAAAAGTTGAAAAAAAATTTTTTTTTGGACTTAGTCATTTTTCCGGCGTTTATCAGACTTTCAGATAGGGCAAATGTCAGTGAGCATTCCGATTTCAGTTCCAGAGCAATTCGCCCAATGAGTCCTTGATATTTAGTCGTTTTCAGCCAATTTTCTGGATTTTTGAAAAATTCACTTTTTTGTGAAAATATCCACTAAATGAGGGAATAATATGTGTGAGGGTACCCCAGGAGAGTTCCAAATGTGTGTGGGTAAAATATATATCCCACGGGGGTAAAATTGAAAAAAGTTGAAAAAAATTATTTTTTGGACTTAGCCATTTTTCCGGCGTTTATCAGACTTTCAGATAGGGCAAATGTCAGTGAGCGTTCCGATTTCAGTTCCAGAGCGATTCCCCCAATGATTCCTTGATATTTAGTCATTTTCAGCCAATTTTCTGGATTTTTGAAAAATTCACTTTTTTGTGAAAATATCCACTAAATGAGGGAATAATATGTGTGAGGGTAGCCCAGGAGAGTTCCAAATGTGTGTGGGTAGAATATATATCCCACGGGGGTAAAATTGAAAAAAGTTGAAAAAAATTTTTTTTTGGACTTAGTCATTTTTCCGGCGTTTATCAGACTTTCAGATAGGGTAAATGTCAGTGAGCCTTCCGATTTCAGTTCTAGAGCGATTCGCCCAATGAGTCCTTGATATTTAGTCGTTTTCAGCCAATATTTTGGATTTTTGAAAATTTCACTTTTTTGTGAAAATATCCACTAAATGAGGGAATAATATGTGTGAGGGTACCCCAGGAGTGTTCCAAATGTGTATGGGTAGAATATATATCCCACGGGGGTAAAATTGAAAAAAGTTGAAAATTTTTTTTTTTTGGACTTAGTCATTTTTCCAGCGTTTATCAGACTTTCAGATAGGGCAAATGTCAGTGAGCGTTCCGATTTCAGTTCCAGAGCGATTCGCCCAATGAGTCCTTGATATTTAGTCGTTTTCAACCAATTTTCTGGATTTTTGAAAATTTCGCTTTTTTTGTGAAAATATCCACTAAATGAGGGAATAATATGTGTGAGGGTACCCCAGGAGAGTTCCAAATGTGTGTGGGTAAAATATATATCCCACGGGGGTAAAATTGAAAAAAGTTGAAAAAAATTTTTTTTTGGACTTAGTCATTTTTCCGGCGTTTATCAGACTTTCAGATAGGGTAAATGTCAGTGAGCCTTCCGATTTCAGTTCTAGAGCGATTCGCCCAATGAGTCCTTGATATTTAGTCGTTTTCAGCCAATATTTTGGATTTTTGAAAATTTCACTTTTTTGTGAAAATATCCACTAAATGAGGGAATAATATGTGTGAGGGTACCCCAGGAGTGTTCCAAATGTGTATGGGTAGAATATATATCCCACGGGGGTAAAATTGAAAAAAGTTGAAAATTTTTTTTTTTTGGACTTAGTCATTTTTCCAGCGTTTATCAGACTTTCAGATAGGGCAAATGTCAGTGAGCGTTCCGATTTCAGTTCCAGAGCGATTCGCCCAATGAGTCCTTGATATTTAGTCGTTTTCAGCCAATTTTCTGGATTTTTGAAAAATTCACTTTTTTGTGAAAATATCCACTAAATGAGGGAATAATATGTGTGAGGGTACCCCAGGAGAGTTCCAAATGTGTGTGGGTAAAATAAATATCCCACGGGGGTAAAATTGAAAAAAGTTGAAAAAAATTTTTTTTTGGACTTAGTCATTTTTCCGGCGTTTATCAGACTTTCAGATAGGGTAAATGTCAGTGAGCATTCCGATTTCAGTTCCAGAGCGATTCGCCCAATGAGTCCTTGATATTTAGTCATTTTCAGCCAATTTTCTTAATTTTTGAAAAATTCACTTTTTAGTGAAAATATCCACTAAATGAGGGAATAATATGTGTGAGGGTAGCCCAGGAGAGTTCCAAATGTGTGTGGGTAGAATATATATCCCACGGGGGTAAAATTGAAAAAAGTTGAAAAAAAATTTTTTTTTGGACTTAGTCATTTTTCCGGCGTTTATCAGACTTTCAGATAGGGCAAATGTCAGTGAGCCTTCCGATTTCAGTTCTAGAGCGATTCGCCCAATGAGTCCTTGATATTTAGTCGTTTTCAGCCAATATTTTGGATTTTTGAAAATTTCACTTTTTTGTGAAAATATCCACTAAATGAGGGAATAATATGTGTGAGGGTACCCCAGGAGTGGTCCAAATGTGTATGGGTAGAATATATATCCCACGGGGGTAAAATTGAAAAAAGTTGAAAATTTTTTTTTTTTGGACTTAGTCATTTTTCCGGCGTTTATCAGACTTTCAGATAGGGCAAATGTCAGTGAGCGTTCCGATTTCAGTTCCAGAGCGATTCGCCCAATGAGTCCTTGATATTTAGTCGTTTTCAGCCAATTTTCTGGATTTTTGAAAAATTCACTTTTTTGTGAAAATATCCACTAAATGAGGGAATAATATGTGTGAGGGTACCCCAGGAGAGTTCCAAATGTGTGTGGGTAAAATATATATCCCACGGGGGTAAAATTGAAAAAAGTTGAAAAAAATTTTTTTTTGGACTTAGTCATTTTTCCGGCGTTTATCAGACTTTCAGATAGGGTAAATGTCAGTGAGCATTCCGATTTCAGTTCCAGAGCGATTCGCCCAATGAGTCCTTGATATTTAGTCATTTTCAGCCAATTTTCTTAATTTTTGAAAAATTCACTTTTTAGTGAAAATATCCACTAAATGAGGGAATAATATGTGTGAGTTTAGCCCAGGAGAGTTCCAAATGTGTGTGGGTAGAATATATATCCCACGGGGGTAAAACTGAAAAAAGTTGAAAAAAAATTTTTTTTTGGACTTAGTCATTTTTCCGGCGTTTATCAGACTTTCAGATAGGGCAAATGTCAGTGAGCGTTCCGATTTCAGTTCCAGAGCGATTCGCCCAATGAGTCCTTGATATTTAGTCGTTTTCAGCCAATATTTTGGATTTTTGAAAATTTCACTTTTTTGTGAAAATATCCACTAAATGAGGGAATAATATATGTGAGGGTACCCCAGAAGAGTTCCAAATGTGTGTGGGTAGAATATATATACCACGGGGGTAAAACTGAAAAAAGTTGAAAAAAATTATTTTTTGGACTTAGCCATTTTTCCGGCGTTTATCAGACTTTCAGATAGGGCAAATGTCAGTGAGCGTTCCGATTTCAGTTCCAGAGCGATTCGCCCAATGAGTCCTTGATATTTAGTCGTTTTCAGCCAATATTTAGTATTTTTGAAAAATTCACTTTTTTGTGAAAATATCCACTAAATGAGGGAATAATATGTGTGAGGGTAGCCCAGGAGAGTTCCAAATGTGTGTGGGTAGAATATATATCCCACGGGGGTAAAACTGAAAAAAGTTGAAAAAAAATTTTTTTTTGGACTTAGTCATTTTTCCGGCGTTTATCAGACTTTCAGATAGGGCAAATGTCAGTGAGCATTCCGATTTCAGTTCCAGAGCAATTCGCCCAATGAGTCCTTGATATTTAGTCGTTTTCAGCCAATTTTCTGGATTTTTGAAAAATTCACTTTTTTGTGAAAATATCCACTAAATGAGGGAATAATATGTGTGAGGGTACCCCAGGAGAGTTCCAAATGTGTGTGGGTAAAATATATATCCCACGGGGGTAAAATTGAAAAAAGTTGAAAAAAATCGTTTTTTGGACTTAGCCATTTTTCCGGCGTTTATCAGACTTTCAGATAGGGCAAATGTCAGTGAGCCTTCCGATTTCAGTTCTAGAGCGATTCGCCCAATGAGTCCTTGATATTTAGTCGTTTTCAGCCAATATTTTGGATTTTTGAAAATTTCACTTTTTTGTGAAAATATCCACTAAATGAGGGAATAATATGTGTGAGGGTACCCCAGGAGTGGTCCAAATGTGTATGGGTAGAATATATATCCCACGGGGGTAAAATTGAAAAAAGTTGAAAATTTTTTTTTTTTGGACTTAGTCATTTTTCCGGCGTTTATCAGACTTTCAGATAGGGCAAATGTCAGTGAGCGTTCCGATTTCAGTTCCAGAGCGATTCGCCCAATGAGTCCTTGATATTTAGTCGTTTTCAGCCAATTTTCTGGATTTTTGAAAAATTCACTTTTTTGTGAAAATATCCACTAAATGAGGGAATAATATGTGTGAGGGTACCCCAGGAGAGTTCCAAATGTGTGTGGGTAAAATATATATCCCACGGGGGTAAAATTGAAAAAAGTTGAAAAAAATTATTTTTTGGACTTAGCCATTTTTCCGGCGTTTAACAGACTTTCAGATAGGGCAAATGTCAGTGAGCGTTCCGATTTCAGTTCCAGAGCGATTCGCCCAATGAGTCCTTGATATTTAGTCATTTTCAGCCAATTTTCTGGATTTTTGAAAAATTCACTTTTTTGTGAAAATATCCACTAAATGAGGGAATAATATGTGTGAGGGTAGCCCAGGAGAGTTCCAAATGTGTGTGGGTAGAATATATATCCCACGGGGGTAAAACTGAAAAAAGTTGAAAAAAAATTTTTTTTTGGACTTAGTCATTTTTCCGGCGTTTATCAGTCTTTCAGATAGGGCAAATGTCAGTGAGCGTTCCGATTTCAGTTCCAGAGCGATTCGCCCAATGAGTCCTTGATATTTAGTCGTTTTCAGCCAATATTTTGGATTTTTGAAAATTTCACTTTTTTGTGAAAATATCCACTAAATGAGGGAATAATATATGTGAGGGTACCCCAGAAGAGTTCCAAATGTGTGTGGGTAGAATATATATCCCACGGGGGTAAAACTGAAAAAAGTTGAAAAAAAATATTTTTTGGACTTAGCCATTTTTCCGGCGTTTATCAGACTTTCAGATAGGGCAAATGTCAGTGAGCGTTCCGATTTCAGTTCCAGAGCGATTCGCCCAATGAGTCCTTGATATTTAGTCGTTTTCAGCCAATATTTTGTATTTTTGAAAATTTCACTTTTTTGTGAAAATATCCACTAAATGAGGGAATAATATGTGTGAGGGTACCCCAGGAGTGTTCCAAATGTGTGTGGGTAGAATATATATCCCACAGGGGTAAAATTGAAAAAAGTTGAAAAATTTTTTTTTTTGGACTTAGTCATTTTTCCGGCGTTTATCAGACTTTCAGATAGGGCAAATGTCAGTGAGCGTTCCGATTTCAGTTCCAGAGCGATTCGCCCAATGAGTCCTTGATATTTAGTCGTTTTCAGCCAATTTTCTGGATTTTTGAAAAATTCACTTTTTTGTGAAAATATCCACTAAATGAGGGAATAATATGTGTGAGGGTACCCCAGGAGAGTTCCAAATGTGTGTGGGTAAAATATATATCCCACGGGGGTAAAATTGAAAAAAGTTGAAAAAAATTATTTTTTGGACTTAGCCATTTTTCCGGCGTTTATCAGACTTTCAGATAGGGCAAATGTCAGTGAGCGTTCCGATTTCAGTTCCAGAGCGATTCGCCCAATGAGTCCTTGATATTTAGTCGTTTTCAGCCAATATTTTGGATTTTTGAAAATTTCACTTTTTTGTGAAAATATCCACTAAATGAGGGAATAATATGTGTGAGGGTACCCCAGAAGAGTTCCAAATGTGTGTGGGTAGAAAATATATCCCACGGGGGTAAAATTGAAAAAAGTTGAAAAAAAAATTTTTTTTGGACTTAGTCATTTTTCCGGCGTTTATCAGACTTTCAGATAGGGCAAATGTCAGTGAGCGTTCCGATTTCAGTTCCAGAGCGATTCGCCCAATGAGTCCTTGATATTTAGTCATTTTCAGCCAATTTTCTGGATTTTTGAAAAATTCACTTTTTTATGAAAATATCCACTAAATGAGGGAACAATATGTGTGAGGGTACCCCAGGAGTGTTCGAAATGTGTGTGGGTAGAATATATATCCCACGGGGGTAAAATTGAAAAAAGTTGAAAAATTTTTTTTTTTGGACTTAGTCATTTTTCCGGCGTTTATCAGACTTTCAGATAGGGCAAATGTCAGTGAGCATTCCGATTTCAGTTCCAGAGCGATTCGCCCAATGAGTCCTTGATATTTAGTCGTTTTCAGCCAATATTTTGGATTTTTGAAAATTTCACATTTTTGTGAAAATATCCACTAAATGAGGGAATAATATGTGTGAGGGTACCCCAGAAGAGTTCCAAATGTGTGTGGGTAGAATATATATCCCACGGGGGTAAAACTGAAAAAAGTTGAAAAAAATTATTTTTTGGACTTAGCCATTTTTCCGGCGTTTATCAGACTTTCAGATAGGGCAAATGTCAGTGAGCATTCCGATTTCAGTTCCAGAGCGATTCGCCCAATGAGTCCTTGATATTTAGTCGTTTTCAGCCAATATTTTGTATTTTTGAAAATTTCACTTTTTTGTGAAAATATCCACTAAATGAGGGAATAATATGTGTGAGGGTACCCCAGAAGAGTTCCAAATGTGTGTGGGTAGAATATATATCCCACGGGGGTAAAACTGAAAAAAGTTGAAAAAAATTATTTTTTGGACTTAGCCATTTTTCCGGCGTTTATCAGACTTTCAGATAGGGCAAATGTCAGTGAGCATTCCGATTTCAGTTCCAGAGCGATTCGCCCAATGAGTCCTTGATATTTAGTCGTTTTCAGCCAATATTTTGTATTTTTGAAAATTTCACTTTTTTGTGAAAATATCCACTAAATGAGGGAATAATATGTGTGAGGGTACCCCAGGAGTGTTCCAAATGTGTGTGGGTAGAATATATATCCAACGGGGGTAAAATTGAAAAATTTTTTTTTTTGGACTTAGTCATTTTTCCGGCGTTTATCAGACTTTCAGATAGGGCAAATGTCAGTGAGCGTTCCGATTTCAGTTCCAGAGCGATTCGCCCAATGAGTCCTTGATATTTAGTCGTTGTCAGCCAATATTTTGTATTTTTGAAAAATTCACTTTTTTGTGAAAATATCCACTAAATGAGGGAATAATATGTGTGAGGGTACCCCAGGAGAGTTCCAAATGTGTGTGGGTAAAATATATATCCCACGGGGGTAAAATTGAAAAAAGTTGAAAAAAATTTTTTTTTGGACTTAGTCATTTTTCCGGCGTTTATCAGACTTTCAGATAGGGTAAATGTCAGTGAGCATTCCGATTTCAGTTCCAGAGCGATTCGCCCAATGAGTCCTTGATATTTAGTCATTTTCAGCCAATTTTCTGGATTTTTGAAAAATTCACTTTTTTTGTGAAAATATCCACTAAATGAGGGAATATTATGTGTGAGGGTAGCCCAGGAGAGTTCCAAATGTGTGTGGGTAGAATATATATCCCACGGGGGTAAAATTGAAAAAAGTTGAAAAAAATTTTTTTTTGGACTTAGTCATTTTTCCGGCGTTTATCAGACTTTCAGATAGGGTAAATGTCAGTGAGCCTTCCGATTTCAGTTCTAGAGCGATTCGCCCAATGAGTCCTTGATATTTAGTCGTTTTCAGCCAATATTTTGGATTTTTGAAAATTTCACTTTTTTGTGAAAATATCCACTAAATGAGGGAATAATATGTGTGAGGGTACCCCAGGAGAGTTCCAAATGTGTGTGGGTAAAATATATATCCCACGGGGGTAAAATTGAAAAAAGTTGAAAAAAATTATTTTTTGGACTTAGCCATTTTTCCGGCGTTTATCAGACTTTCAGATAGGGCAAATGTCAGTGAGCATTCCGATTTCAGTTCCAGAGCGATTCGCCCAATGAGTCCTTGATATTTAGTCATTTTCAGCCAATTTTCTGGATTTTTGAAAAATTCACTTTTTTGTGAAAATATCCACTAAATGAGGGAATAATATGTGTGAGGGTAGCCCAGGAGAGTTCCAAATGTGTGTGGGTAGAATATATATCCCACGGGGGTAAAACTGAAAAAAGTTGAAAAAAATTTTTTTTTTGGACTTAGTCATTTTTCCGGCGTTTATCAGACTTTCAGATAGGGCAAATGTCAGTGAGCGTTCCGATTTCAGTTCCAGAGCGATTCGCCCAATGAGTCCTTGATATTTAGTCGTCAGCCAATATTTTGTATTTTTGAAAATTTCACTTTTTTGTGAAAATATCCACTAAATGAGGGAATAATATGTGTGAGGGTACCCCAGAAGAGTTCCAAATGTGTGTGGGTAGAATATATATCCCACGGGGGTAAAATTGAAAAAAGTTGAAAAAAATTTTTTTTTGGACTTAGTCATTTTTCCGGCGTTTATCAGACTTTCAGATAGGGTAAATGTCAGTGAGCCTTCCGATTTCAGTTCTAGAGCGATTCGCCCAATGAGTCCTTGATATTTAGTCGTTTTCAGCCAATATTTTGGATTTTTGAAAATTTCACTTTTTTGTGAAAATATCCACTAAATGAGGGAATAATATGTGTGAGGGTACCCCAGGAGTGTTCCAAATGTGTATGGGTAGAATATATATCCCACGGGGGTAAAATTGAAAAAAGTTGAAAATTTTTTTTTTTTTGGACTTAGTCATTTTTCCAGCGTTTATCAGACTTTCAGATAGGGCAAATGTCAGTGAGCATTCCGATTTCAGTTCCAGAGCGATTCGCCCAATGAGTCCTTGATATTTAGTCGTTTTCAGCCAATTTTCTGGATTTTTGAAAAATTCACTTTTTTGTGAAAATATCCACTAAATGAGGGAATAATATGTGTGAGGGTACCCCAGGAGAGTTCCAAATGTGTGTGGGTAAAATATATATCCCACGGGGGTAAAATTGAAAAAAGTTGAAAAAAATTATTTTTTGGACTTAGCCATTTTTCCGGCGTTTATCAGACTTTCAGATAGGGCAAATGTCAGTGAGCATTCCGATTTCGGTTCCAGAGCGATTCGCCCAATGAGTCCTTGATATTTAGTCATTTTCAGCCAATTTTCTGGATTTTTGAAAAATTCACTTTTTTGTGAAAATATCCACTAAATGAGGGAATAATATATGTGAGGGTACCCCAGAAGAGTTCCAAATGTGTGTGGGTAGAATATATATCCCACGGGGGTAAAACTGAAAAAAGTTGAAAAATTTTTTTTTTTGGACTTAGTCATTTTTCCGGCGTTTATCAGACTTTCAGATAGGGCAAATGTCAGTGAGCGTTCCGATTTCAGTTCCAGAGCGATTCGCCCAATGAGTCCTTGATATTTAGTCGTTTTCAGCCAATTTTCTGGATTTTTGAAAAATTCACTTTTTTGTGAAAATATCCACTAAATGAGGGAATAATATGTGTGAGGGTACCCCAGGAGTGTTCGAAATGTGTGTGGGTAGAATATATATCCCACGGGGGTAAAATTGAAAAAAGTTGAAAAATTTTTTTTTTTGGACTTAGTCATTTTTCCGGCGTTTATCAGACTTTCAGATAGGGCAAATGTCAGTGAGCGTTCCGATTTCAGTTCCAGAGCGATTCGCCCAATGAGTCCTTGATATTTAGTCGTTTTCAGCCAATATTTTGGATTTTTGAAAATTTCACATTTTTGTGAAAATATCCACTAAATGAGGGAATAATATGTGTGAGGGTACCCCAGAAGAGTTCCAAATGTGTGTGGGTAGAATATATATCCCACGGGGGTAAAACTGAAAAAAGTTGAAAAAAATTATTTTTTGGACTTAGCCATTTTTCCGGCGTTTATCAGACTTTCAGATAGGGCAAATGTCAGTGAGCATTCCGATTTCAGTTCCAGAGCGATTCGCCCAATGAGTCCTTGATATTTAGTCGTTTTCAGCCAATATTTTGTATTTTTGAAAATTTCACTTTTTTGTGAAAATATCCACTAAATGAGGGAATAATATGTGTGAGGGTACCCCAGGAGTGTTCCAAATGTGTGTGGGTAGAATATATATCCCACGGGGGTAAAATTGAAAAAAGTTGAAAAAAATTATTTTTTGGACTTAGCCATTTTTCCGGCGTTTATCAGACTTTCAGATAGGGCAAATGTCAGTGAGCATTCCGATTTCGGTTCCAGAGCGATTCGCCCAATGAGTCCTTGATATTTAGTCATTTTCAGCCAATTTTCTGGATTTTTGAAAAATTCACTTTTTTGTGAAAATATCCACTAAATGAGGGAATAATATGTGTGAGGGTAGCCCAGGAGAGTTCCAAATGTGTGTGGGTAGAATATATATCCCACGGGGGTAAAACTGAAAAAAGTTGAAAAAAAATTTTTTTTTGGACTTAGTCATTTTTCCGGCGTTTATCAGACTTTCAGATAGGGCAAATGTCAGTGAGCGTTCCGATTTCAGTTCCAGAGCGATTCGCCCAATGAGTCCTTGATATTTAGTCGTTTTCAGCCAATATTTTGGATTTTTGAAAATTTCACTTTTTTGTGAAAATATCCACTAAATGAGGGAATAATATATGTGAGGGTACCCCAGAAGAGTTCCAAATGTGTGTGGGTAGAATATATATCCCACGGGGGTAAAACTGAAAAAAGTTGAAAAATTTTTTTTTTTGGACTTAGTCATTTTTCCGGCGTTTATCAGACTTTCAGATAGGGCAAATGTCAGTGAGCGTTCCGATTTCAGTTCCAGAGCGATTCGCCCAATGAGTCCTTGATATTTAGTCGTTTTCAGCCAATTTTCTGGATTTTTGAAAAATTCACTTTTTTGTGAAAATATCCACTAAATGAGGGAATAATATGTGTGAGGGTACCCCAGGAGTGTTCGAAATGTGTGTGGGTAGAATATATATCCCACGGGGGTAAAATTGAAAAAAGTTGAAAAATTTTTTTTTTTGGACTTAGTCATTTTTCCGGCGTTTATCAGACTTTCAGATAGGGCAAATGTCAGTGAGCGTTCCGATTTCAGTTCCAGAGCGATTCGCCCAATGAGTCCTTGATATTTAGTCGTTTTCAGCCAATATTTTGGATTTTTGAAAATTTCACATTTTTGTGAAAATATCCACTAAATGAGGGAATAATATGTGTGAGGGTACCCCAGAAGAGTTCCAAATGTGTGTGGGTAGAATATATATCCCACGGGGGTAAAACTGAAAAAAGTTGAAAAAAATTATTTTTTGGACTTAGCCATTTTTCCGGCGTTTATCAGACTTTCAGATAGGGCAAATGTCAGTGAGCATTCCGATTTCAGTTCCAGAGCGATTCGCCCAATGAGTCCTTGATATTTAGTCGTTTTCAGCCAATATTTTGTATTTTTGAAAATTTCACTTTTTTGTGAAAATATCCACTAAATGAGGGAATAATATGTGTGAGGGTACCCCAGGAGTGTTCCAAATGTGTGTGGGTAGAATATATATCCCACGGGGGTAAAATTGAAAAAAGTTGAAAAATTTTTTTTTTTGGACTTAGTCATTTTTCCGGCGTTTATCAGACTTTCAGATAGGGCAAATGTCAGTGAGCGTTCCGATTTCAGTTCCAGAGCGATTCGCCCAATGAGTCCTTGATATTTAGTCGTTTTCAGACAATATTTTGGATTTTTGAAAATTTCACTTTTTTGTGAAAATATCCACTAAATGAGGGAATAATATATGTGAGGGTACCCCAGAAGAGTTCCAAATGTGTGTGGGTAGAATATATATCCCACGGGGGTAAAACTGAAAAAAGTTGAAAAATTTTTTTTTTTGGACTTAGTCATTTTTCCGGCGTTTATCAGACTTTCAGATAGGGCAAATGTCAGTGAGCGTTCCGATTTCAGTTCCAGAGCGATTCGCCCAATGAGTCCTTGATATTTAGTCGTTTTCAGCCAATATTTTGGATTTTTGAAAATTTCACTTTTTTGTGAAAATATCCACTAAATGAGGGAATAATATGTGTGAGGGTACCCCAGAAGAGTTCCAAATGTGTGTGGGTAGAAAATATATCCCACGGGGGTAAAATTGAAAAAAGTTGAAAAAAAAATTTTTTTTGGACTTAGTCATTTTTCCGGCGTTTATCAGACTTTCAGATAGGGCAAATGTCAGTGAGCGTTCCGATTTCAGTTCCAGAGCGATTCGCCCAATGAGTCCTTGATATTTAGTCATTTTCAGCCAATTTTCTGGATTTTTGAAAAATTCACTTTTTTATGAAAATATCCACTAAATGAGGGAATAATATGTGTGAGGGTACCCCAGGAGTGTTCGAAATGTGTGTGGGTAGAATATATATCCCACGGGGGTAAAATTGAAAAAAGTTGAAAAATTTTTTTTTTTGGACTTAGTCATTTTTCCGGCGTTTATCAGACTTTCAGATAGGGCAAATGTCAGTGAGCATTCCGATTTCAGTTCCAGAGCGATTCGCCCAATGAGTCCTTGATATTTAGTCGTTTTCAGCCAATATTTTGGATTTTTGAAAATTTCACATTTTTGTGAAAATATCCACTAAATGAGGGAATAATATGTGTGAGGGTACCCCAGAAGAGTTCCAAATGTGTGTGGGTAGAATATATATCCCACGGGGGTAAAACTGAAAAAAGTTGAAAAAAATTATTTTTTGGACTTAGCCATTTTTCCGGCGTTTATCAGACTTTCAGATAGGGCAAATGTCAGTGAGCATTCCGATTTCAGTTCCAGAGCGATTCGCCCAATGAGTCCTTGATATTTAGTCGTTTTCAGCCAATATTTTGTATTTTTGAAAATTTCACTTTTTTGTGAAAATATCCACTAAATGAGGGAATAATATGTGTGAGGGTACCCCAGAAGAGTTCCAAATGTGTGTGGGTAGAATATATATCCCACGGGGGTAAAACTGAAAAAAGTTGAAAAAAATTATTTTTTGGACTTAGCCATTTTTCCGGCGTTTATCAGACTTTCAGATAGGGCAAATGTCAGTGAGCATTCCGATTTCAGTTCCAGAGCGATTCGCCCAATGAGTCCTTGATATTTAGTCGTTTTCAGCCAATATTTTGTATTTTTGAAAATTTCACTTTTTTGTGAAAATATCCACTAAATGAGGGAATAATATGTGTGAGGGTACCCCAGGAGTGTTCCAAATGTGTGTGGGTAGAATATATATCCAACGGGGGTAAAATTGAAAAATTTTTTTTTTTGGACTTAGTCATTTTTCCGGCGTTTATCAGACTTTCAGATAGGGCAAATGTCAGTGAGCGTTCCGATTTCAGTTCCAGAGCGATTCGCCCAATGAGTCCTTGATATTTAGTCATTTTCAGCCAATTTTCTGGATTTTTGAAAAATTCACTTTTTTTGTGAAAATATCCACTAAATGAGGGAATATTATGTGTGAGGGTAGCCCAGGAGAGTTCCAAATGTGTGTGGGTAGAATATATATCCCACGGGGGTAAAATTGAAAAAAGTTGAAAAAAATTTTTTTTTGGACTTAGTCATTTTTCCGGCGTTTATCAGACTTTCAGATAGGGTAAATGTCAGTGAGCCTTCCGATTTCAGTTCTAGAGCGATTCGCCCAATGAGTCCTTGATATTTAGTCGTTTTCAGCCAATATTTTGGATTTTTGAAAATTTCACTTTTTTGTGAAAATATCCACTAAATGAGGGAATAATATGTGTGAGGGTACCCCAGGAGAGTTCCAAATGTGTGTGGGTAAAATATATATCCCACGGGGGTAAAATTGAAAAAAGTTGAAAAAAATTATTTTTTGGACTTAGCCATTTTTCCGGCGTTTATCAGACTTTCAGATAGGGCAAATGTCAGTGAGCATTCCGATTTCAGTTCCAGAGCGATTCGCCCAATGAGTCCTTGATATTTAGTCATTTTCAGCCAATTTTCTGGATTTTTGAAAAATTCACTTTTTTGTGAAAATATCCACTAAATGAGGGAATAATATGTGTGAGGGTAGCCCAGGAGAGTTCCAAATGTGTGTGGGTAGAATATATATCCCACGGGGGTAAAACTGAAAAAAGTTGAAAAAAATTTTTTTTTTGGACTTAGTCATTTTTCCGGCGTTTATCAGACTTTCAGATAGGGCAAATGTCAGTGAGCGTTCCGATTTCAGTTCCAGAGCGATTCGCCCAATGAGTCCTTGATATTTAGTCGTCAGCCAATATTTTGTATTTTTGAAAATTTCACTTTTTTGTGAAAATATCCACTAAATGAGGGAATAATATGTGTGAGGGTACCCCAGAAGAGTTCCAAATGTGTGTGGGTAGAATATATATCCCACGGGGGTAAAATTGAAAAAAGTTGAAAAAAATTTTTTTTTGGACTTAGTCATTTTTCCGGCGTTTATCAGACTTTCAGATAGGGTAAATGTCAGTGAGCCTTCCGATTTCAGTTCTAGAGCGATTCGCCCAATGAGTCCTTGATATTTAGTCGTTTTCAGCCAATATTTTGGATTTTTGAAAATTTCACTTTTTTGTGAAAATATCCACTAAATGAGGGAATAATATGTGTGAGGGTACCCCAGGAGTGTTCCAAATGTGTATGGGTAGAATATATATCCCACGGGGGTAAAATTGAAAAAAGTTGAAAATTTTTTTTTTTTTGGACTTAGTCATTTTTCCAGCGTTTATCAGACTTTCAGATAGGGCAAATGTCAGTGAGCATTCCGATTTCAGTTCCAGAGCGATTCGCCCAATGAGTCCTTGATATTTAGTCGTTTTCAGCCAATTTTCTGGATTTTTGAAAAATTCACTTTTTTGTGAAAATATCCACTAAATGAGGGAATAATATGTGTGAGGGTACCCCAGGAGAGTTCCAAATGTGTGTGGGTAAAATATATATCCCACGGGGGTAAAATTGAAAAAAGTTGAAAAAAATTATTTTTTGGACTTAGCCATTTTTCCGGCGTTTATCAGACTTTCAGATAGGGCAAATGTCAGTGAGCATTCCGATTTCGGTTCCAGAGCGATTCGCCCAATGAGTCCTTGATATTTAGTCATTTTCAGCCAATTTTCTGGATTTTTGAAAAATTCACTTTTTTGTGAAAATATCCACTAAATGAGGGAATAATATATGTGAGGGTACCCCAGAAGAGTTCCAAATGTGTGTGGGTAGAATATATATCCCACGGGGGTAAAACTGAAAAAAGTTGAAAAATTTTTTTTTTTGGACTTAGTCATTTTTCCGGCGTTTATCAGACTTTCAGATAGGGCAAATGTCAGTGAGCGTTCCGATTTCAGTTCCAGAGCGATTCGCCCAATGAGTCCTTGATATTTAGTCGTTTTCAGCCAATTTTCTGGATTTTTGAAAAATTCACTTTTTTGTGAAAATATCCACTAAATGAGGGAATAATATGTGTGAGGGTACCCCAGGAGTGTTCGAAATGTGTGTGGGTAGAATATATATCCCACGGGGGTAAAATTGAAAAAAGTTGAAAAATTTTTTTTTTTGGACTTAGTCATTTTTCCGGCGTTTATCAGACTTTCAGATAGGGCAAATGTCAGTGAGCGTTCCGATTTCAGTTCCAGAGCGATTCGCCCAATGAGTCCTTGATATTTAGTCGTTTTCAGCCAATATTTTGGATTTTTGAAAATTTCACATTTTTGTGAAAATATCCACTAAATGAGGGAATAATATGTGTGAGGGTACCCCAGAAGAGTTCCAAATGTGTGTGGGTAGAATATATATCCCACGGGGGTAAAACTGAAAAAAGTTGAAAAAAATTATTTTTTGGACTTAGCCATTTTTCCGGCGTTTATCAGACTTTCAGATAGGGCAAATGTCAGTGAGCATTCCGATTTCAGTTCCAGAGCGATTCGCCCAATGAGTCCTTGATATTTAGTCGTTTTCAGCCAATATTTTGTATTTTTGAAAATTTCACTTTTTTGTGAAAATATCCACTAAATGAGGGAATAATATGTGTGAGGGTACCCCAGGAGTGTTCCAAATGTGTGTGGGTAGAATATATATCCCACGGGGGTAAAATTGAAAAAAGTTGAAAAAAATTATTTTTTGGACTTAGCCATTTTTCCGGCGTTTATCAGACTTTCAGATAGGGCAAATGTCAGTGAGCATTCCGATTTCGGTTCCAGAGCGATTCGCCCAATGAGTCCTTGATATTTAGTCATTTTCAGCCAATTTTCTGGATTTTTGAAAAATTCACTTTTTTGTGAAAATATCCACTAAATGAGGGAATAATATGTGTGAGGGTAGCCCAGGAGAGTTCCAAATGTGTGTGGGTAGAATATATATCCCACGGGGGTAAAACTGAAAAAAGTTGAAAAAAAATTTTTTTTTGGACTTAGTCATTTTTCCGGCGTTTATCAGACTTTCAGATAGGGCAAATGTCAGTGAGCGTTCCGATTTCAGTTCCAGAGCGATTCGCCCAATGAGTCCTTGATATTTAGTCGTTTTCAGCCAATATTTTGGATTTTTGAAAATTTCACTTTTTTGTGAAAATATCCACTAAATGAGGGAATAATATGTGTGAGGGTACCCCAGGAGAGTTCCAAATGTGTGTGGGTAAAATATATATCCCACGGGGGTAAAATTGAAAAAAGTTGAAAAAAATTATTTTTTGGACTTAGCCATTTTTCCGGCGTTTATCAGACTTTCAGATAGGGCAAATGTCAGTGAGCATTCCGATTTCAGTTCCAGAGCGATTCGCCCAATGAGTCCTTGATATTTAGTCATTTTCAGCCAATTTTCTGGATTTTTGAAAAATTCACTTTTTTGTGAAAATATCCACTAAATGAGGGAATAATATGTGTGAGGGTAGCCCAGGAGAGTTCCAAATGTGTGTGGGTAGAATATATATCCCACGGGGGTAAAACTGAAAAAAGTTGAAAAAAATTTTTTTTTTGGACTTAGTCATTTTTCCGGCGTTTATCAGACTTTCAGATAGGGCAAATGTCAGTGAGCGTTCCGATTTCAGTTCCAGAGCGATTCGCCCAATGAGTCCTTGATATTTAGTCGTCAGCCAATATTTTGTATTTTTGAAAATTTCACTTTTTTGTGAAAATATCCACTAAATGAGGGAATAATATGTGTGAGGGTACCCCAGAAGAGTTCCAAATGTGTGTGGGTAGAATATATATCCCACGGGGGTAAAATTGAAAAAAGTTGAAAAAAATTTTTTTTTGGACTTAGTCATTTTTCCGGCGTTTATCAGACTTTCAGATAGGGTAAATGTCAGTGAGCCTTCCGATTTCAGTTCTAGAGCGATTCGCCCAATGAGTCCTTGATATTTAGTCGTTTTCAGCCAATATTTTGGATTTTTGAAAATTTCACTTTTTTGTGAAAATATCCACTAAATGAGGGAATAATATGTGTGAGGGTACCCCAGGAGTGTTCCAAATGTGTATGGGTAGAATATATATCCCACGGGGGTAAAATTGAAAAAAGTTGAAAATTTTTTTTTTTTTGGACTTAGTCATTTTTCCAGCGTTTATCAGACTTTCAGATAGGGCAAATGTCAGTGAGCATTCCGATTTCAGTTCCAGAGCGATTCGCCCAATGAGTCCTTGATATTTAGTCGTTTTCAGCCAATTTTCTGGATTTTTGAAAAATTCACTTTTTTGTGAAAATATCCACTAAATGAGGGAATAATATGTGTGAGGGTACCCCAGGAGAGTTCCAAATGTGTGTGGGTAAAATATATATCCCACGGGGGTAAAATTGAAAAAAGTTGAAAAAAATTATTTTTTGGACTTAGCCATTTTTCCGGCGTTTATCAGACTTTCAGATAGGGCAAATGTCAGTGAGCATTCCGATTTCGGTTCCAGAGCGATTCGCCCAATGAGTCCTTGATATTTAGTCATTTTCAGCCAATTTTCTGGATTTTTGAAAAATTCACTTTTTTGTGAAAATATCCACTAAATGAGGGAATAATATATGTGAGGGTACCCCAGAAGAGTTCCAAATGTGTGTGGGTAGAATATATATCCCACGGGGGTAAAACTGAAAAAAGTTGAAAAATTTTTTTTTTTGGACTTAGTCATTTTTCCGGCGTTTATCAGACTTTCAGATAGGGCAAATGTCAGTGAGCGTTCCGATTTCAGTTCCAGAGCGATTCGCCCAATGAGTCCTTGATATTTAGTCGTTTTCAGCCAATTTTCTGGATTTTTGAAAAATTCACTTTTTTGTGAAAATATCCACTAAATGAGGGAATAATATGTGTGAGGGTACCCCAGGAGTGTTCGAAATGTGTGTGGGTAGAATATATATCCCACGGGGGTAAAATTGAAAAAAGTTGAAAAATTTTTTTTTTTGGACTTAGTCATTTTTCCGGCGTTTATCAGACTTTCAGATAGGGCAAATGTCAGTGAGCGTTCCGATTTCAGTTCCAGAGCGATTCGCCCAATGAGTCCTTGATATTTAGTCGTTTTCAGCCAATATTTTGGATTTTTGAAAATTTCACATTTTTGTGAAAATATCCACTAAATGAGGGAATAATATGTGTGAGGGTACCCCAGAAGAGTTCCAAATGTGTGTGGGTAGAATATATATCCCACGGGGGTAAAACTGAAAAAAGTTGAAAAAAATTATTTTTTGGACTTAGCCATTTTTCCGGCGTTTATCAGACTTTCAGATAGGGCAAATGTCAGTGAGCATTCCGATTTCAGTTCCAGAGCGATTCGCCCAATGAGTCCTTGATATTTAGTCGTTTTCAGCCAATATTTTGTATTTTTGAAAATTTCACTTTTTTGTGAAAATATCCACTAAATGAGGGAATAATATGTGTGAGGGTACCCCAGGAGTGTTCCAAATGTGTGTGGGTAGAATATATATCCCACGGGGGTAAAATTGAAAAAAGTTGAAAAATTTTTTTTTTTGGACTTAGTCATTTTTCCGGCGTTTATCAGACTTTCAGATAGGGCAAATGTCAGTGAGCGTTCCGATTTCAGTTCCAGAGCGATTCGCCCAATGAGTCCTTGATATTTAGTCGTTTTCAGACAATATTTTGGATTTTTGAAAATTTCACTTTTTTGTGAAAATATCCACTAAATGAGGGAATAATATATGTGAGGGTACCCCAGAAGAGTTCCAAATGTGTGTGGGTAGAATATATATCCCACGGGGGTAAAACTGAAAAAAGTTGAAAAATTTTTTTTTTTGGACTTAGTCATTTTTCCGGCGTTTATCAGACTTTCAGATAGGGCAAATGTCAGTGAGCGTTCCGATTTCAGTTCCAGAGCGATTCGCCCAATGAGTCCTTGATATTTAGTCGTTTTCAGCCAATATTTTGGATTTTTGAAAATTTCACTTTTTTGTGAAAATATCCACTAAATGAGGGAATAATATGTGTGAGGGTACCCCAGAAGAGTTCCAAATGTGTGTGGGTAGAAAATATATCCCACGGGGGTAAAATTGAAAAAAGTTGAAAAAAAAATTTTTTTTGGACTTAGTCATTTTTCCGGCGTTTATCAGACTTTCAGATAGGGCAAATGTCAGTGAGCGTTCCGATTTCAGTTCCAGAGCGATTCGCCCAATGAGTCCTTGATATTTAGTCATTTTCAGCCAATTTTCTGGATTTTTGAAAAATTCACTTTTTTATGAAAATATCCACTAAATGAGGGAATAATATGTGTGAGGGTACCCCAGGAGTGTTCGAAATGTGTGTGGGTAGAATATATATCCCACGGGGGTAAAATTGAAAAAAGTTGAAAAATTTTTTTTTTTGGACTTAGTCATTTTTCCGGCGTTTATCAGACTTTCAGATAGGGCAAATGTCAGTGAGCATTCCGATTTCAGTTCCAGAGCGATTCGCCCAATGAGTCCTTGATATTTAGTCGTTTTCAGCCAATATTTTGGATTTTTGAAAATTTCACATTTTTGTGAAAATATCCACTAAATGAGGGAATAATATGTGTGAGGGTACCCCAGAAGAGTTCCAAATGTGTGTGGGTAGAATATATATCCCACGGGGGTAAAACTGAAAAAAGTTGAAAAAAATTATTTTTTGGACTTAGCCATTTTTCCGGCATTTATCAGACTTTCAGATAGGGCAAATGTCAGTGAGCATTCCGATTTCAGTTCCAGAGCAATTCGCCCAATGAGTCCTTGATATTTAGTCGTTTTCAGCCAATATTTTGTATTTTTGAAAATTTCACTTTTTTGTGAAAATATCCACTAAATGAGGGAATAATATGTGTGAGGGTACCCCAGGAGTGTTCCAAATGTGTGTGGGTAGAATATATATCCAACGGGGGTAAAATTGAAAAAAGTTGAAAAATTTTTTTTTTTGGACTTAGTCATTTTTCCGGCGTTTATCAGACTTTCAGATAGGGCAAATGTCAGTGAGCGTTCCGATTTCAGTTCCAGAGCGATTCGCCCAATGAGTCCTTGATATTTAGTCGTTGTCAGCCAATATTTTGTATATTTGAAAAATTCACTTTTTTGTGAAAATATCCACTAAATGAGGGAATAATATGTGTGAGGGTACCCCAGAAGAGTTCCAAATGTGTGTGGGTAGAAAATATATCCCACGGGGGTAAAATTGAAAAAAGTTGAAAAAAAAATTTTTTTTGGACTTAGTCATTTTTCCGGCGTTTATCAGACTTTCAGATAGGGCAAATGTCAGTGAGCGTTCCGATTTCAGTTCCAGAGCGATTCGCCCAATGAGTCCTTGATATTTAGTCATTTTCAGCCAATTTTCTGGATTTTTGAAAAATTCACTTTTTTATGAAAATATCCACTAAATGAGGGAATAATATGTGTGAGGGTACCCCAGGAGTGTTCGAAATGTGTGTGGGTAGAATATATATCCCACGGGGGTAAAATTGAAAAAAGTTGAAAAATTTTTTTTTTTGGACTTAGTCATTTTTCCGGCGTTTATCAGACTTTCAGATAGGGCAAATGTCAGTGAGCATTCCGATTTCAGTTCCAGAGCGATTCGCCCAATGAGTCCTTGATATTTAGTCGTTTTCAGCCAATATTTTGGATTTTTGAAAATTTCACATTTTTGTGAAAATATCCACTAAATGAGGGAATAATATGTGTGAGGGTACCCCAGAAGAGTTCCAAATGTGTGTGGGTAGAATATATATCCCACGGGGGTAAAACTGAAAAAAGTTGAAAAAAATTATTTTTTGGACTTAGCCATTTTTCCGGCGTTTATCAGACTTTCAGATAGGGCAAATGTCAGTGAGCATTCCGATTTCAGTTCCAGAGCGATTCGCCCAATGAGTCCTTGATATTTAGTCGTTTTCAGCCAATATTTTGTATTTTTGAAAATTTCACTTTTTTGTGAAAATATCCACTAAATGAGGGAATAATATGTGTGAGGGTACCCCAGGAGTGTTCCAAATGTGTGTGGGTAGAATATATATCCAACGGGGTAAAATTGAAAAAAGTTGAAAAATTTTTTTTTTTGGACTTAGTCATTTTTCCGGCGTTTATCAGACTTTCAGATAGGGCAAATGTCAGTGAGCGTTCCGATTTCAGTTCCAGAGCGATTCGCCCAATGAGTCCTTGATATTTAGTCGTTGTCAGCCAATATTTTGTATTTTTGAAAAATTCACTTTTTTGTGAAAATATCCACTAAATGAGGGAATAATATGTGTGAGGGTACCCCAGGAGAGTTCCAAATGTGTGTGGGTAAAATATATATCCCACGGGGGTAAAATTGAAAAAAGTTGAAAAAAATTTTTTTTTGGACTTAGTCATTTTTCCGGCGTTTATCAGACTTTCAGATAGGGTAAATGTCAGTGAGCATTCCGATTTCAGTTCCAGCGCGATTCGCCCAATGAGTCCTTGATATTTAGTCATTTTCAGCCAATTTTCTGGATTTTTGAAAAATTCACTTTTTTGTGAAAATATCCACTAAATGAGGGAATATTATGTGTGAGGGTAGCCCAGGAGAGTTCCAAATGTGTGTGGGTAGAATATATATCCCACGGGGGTAAAACTGAAAAAAGTTGAAAAAAATTATTTTTTGGACTTAGCCATTTTTCCGGCATTTATCAGACTTTCAGATAGGGCAAATGTCAGTGAGCATTCCGATTTCAGTTCCAGAGCGATTCGCCCAATGAGTCCTTGATATTTAGTCGTTTTCAGCCAATATTTTGTATTTTTGAAAATTTCACTTTTTTGTGAAAATATCCACTAAATGAGGGAATAATATGTGTGAGGGTACCCCAGGAGTGTTCCAAATGTGTGTGGGTAGAATATATATCCAACGGGGGTAAAATTGAAAAAAGTTGAAAAATTTTTTTTTTTGGACTTAGTCATTTTTCCGGCGTTTATCAGACTTTCAGATAGGGCAAATGTCAGTGAGCGTTCCGATTTCAGTTCCAGAGCGATTCGCCCAATGAGTCCTTGATATTTAGTCGTTGTCAGCCAATATTTTGTATATTTGAAAAATTCACTTTTTTGTGAAAATATCCACTAAATGAGGGAATAATATGTGTGAGGGTACCCCAGAAGAGTTCCAAATGTGTGTGGGTAGAAAATATATCCCACGGGGGTAAAATTGAAAAAAGTTGAAAAAAAAATTTTTTTTGGACTTAGTCATTTTTCCGGCGTTTATCAGACTTTCAGATAGGGCAAATGTCAGTGAGCGTTCCGATTTCAGTTCCAGAGCGATTCGCCCAATGAGTCCTTGATATTTAGTCATTTTCAGCCAATTTTCTGGATTTTTGAAAAATTCACTTTTTTATGAAAATATCCACTAAATGAGGGAATAATATGTGTGAGGGTACCCCAGGAGTGTTCGAAATGTGTGTGGGTAGAATATATATCCCACGGGGGTAAAATTGAAAAAAGTTGAAAAATTTTTTTTTTTGGACTTAGTCATTTTTCCGGCGTTTATCAGACTTTCAGATAGGGCAAATGTCAGTGAGCATTCCGATTTCAGTTCCAGAGCGATTCGCCCAATGAGTCCTTGATATTTAGTCGTTTTCAGCCAATATTTTGGATTTTTGAAAATTTCACATTTTTGTGAAAATATCCACTAAATGAGGGAATAATATGTGTGAGGGTACCCCAGAAGAGTTCCAAATGTGTGTGGGTAGAATATATATCCCACGGGGGTAAAACTGAAAAAAGTTGAAAAAAATTATTTTTTGGACTTAGCCATTTTTCCGGCGTTTATCAGACTTTCAGATAGGGCAAATGTCAGTGAGCATTCCGATTTCAGTTCCAGAGCGATTCGCCCAATGAGTCCTTGATATTTAGTCGTTTTCAGCCAATATTTTGTATTTTTGAAAATTTCACTTTTTTGTGAAAATATCCACTAAATGAGGGAATAATATGTGTGAGGGTACCCCAGGAGTGTTCCAAATGTGTGTGGGTAGAATATATATCCAACGGGGTAAAATTGAAAAAAGTTGAAAAATTTTTTTTTTTGGACTTAGTCATTTTTCCGGCGTTTATCAGACTTTCAGATAGGGCAAATGTCAGTGAGCGTTCCGATTTCAGTTCCAGAGCGATTCGCCCAATGAGTCCTTGATATTTAGTCGTTGTCAGCCAATATTTTGTATTTTTGAAAAATTCACTTTTTTGTGAAAATATCCACTAAATGAGGGAATAATATGTGTGAGGGTACCCCAGGAGAGTTCCAAATGTGTGTGGGTAAAATATATATCCCACGGGGGTAAAATTGAAAAAAGTTGAAAAAAATTTTTTTTTGGACTTAGTCATTTTTCCGGCGTTTATCAGACTTTCAGATAGGGTAAATGTCAGTGAGCATTCCGATTTCAGTTCCAGCGCGATTCGCCCAATGAGTCCTTGATATTTAGTCATTTTCAGCCAATTTTCTGGATTTTTGAAAAATTCACTTTTTTGTGAAAATATCCACTAAATGAGGGAATAATATGTGTGAGGGTACCCCAGGAGTGTTCCAAATGTGTGTGGGTAGAATATATATCCAACGGGGGTAAAATTGAAAAAAGTTGAAAAATTTTTTTTTTTGGACTTAGTCATTTTTCCGGCGTTTATCAGACTTTCAGATAGGGCAAATGTCAGTGAGCGTTCCGATTTCAGTTCCAGAGCGATTCGCCCAATGAGTCCTTGATATTTAGTCGTTGTCAGCCAATATTTTGTATATTTGAAAAATTCACTTTTTTGTGAAAATATCCACTAAATGAGGGAATAATATGTGTGAGGGTACCCCAGAAGAGTTCCAAATGTGTGTGGGTAGAAAATATATCCCACGGGGGTAAAATTGAAAAAAGTTGAAAAAAAAATTTTTTTTGGACTTAGTCATTTTTCCGGCGTTTATCAGACTTTCAGATAGGGCAAATGTCAGTGAGCGTTCCGATTTCAGTTCCAGAGCGATTCGGCCAATGAGTCCTTGATATTTAGTCATTTTCAGCCAATTTTCTGGATTTTTGAAAAATTCACTTTTTTATGAAAATATCCACTAAATGAGGGAATAATATGTGTGAGGGTACCCCAGGAGTGTTCGAAATGTGTGTGGGTAGAATATATATCCCACGGGGGTAAAATTGAAAAAAGTTGAAAAATTTTTTTTTTTTGGACTTAGTCATTTTTCCGGCGTTTATCAGACTTTCAGATAGGGCAAATGTCAGTGAGCATTCCGATTTCAGTTCCAGAGCGATTCGCCCAATGAGTCCTTGATATTTAGTCGTTTTCAGCCAATATTTTGGATTTTTGAAAATTTCACATTTTTGTGAAAATATCCACTAAATGAGGGAATAATATGTGTGAGGGTACCCCAGAAGAGTTCCAAATGTGTGTGGGTAGAATATATATCCCACGGGGGTAAAACTGAAAAAAGTTGAAAAAAATTATTTTTTGGACTTAGCCATTTTTCCGGCGTTTATCAGACTTTCAGATAGGGCAAATGTCAGTGAGCATTCCGATTTCAGTTCCAGAGCGATTCGCCCAATGAGTCCTTGATATTTAGTCGTTTTCAGCCAATATTTTGTATTTTTGAAAATTTCACTTTTTTGTGAAAATATCCACTAAATGAGGGAATAATATGTGTGAGGGTACCCCAGGAGTGTTCCAAATGTGTGTGGGTAGAATATATATCCAACGGGGTAAAATTGAAAAAAGTTGAAAAATTTTTTTTTTTGGACTTAGTCATTTTTCCGGCGTTTATCAGACTTTCAGATAGGGCAAATGTCAGTGAGCGTTCCGATTTCAGTTCCAGAGCGATTCGCCCAATGAGTCCTTGATATTTAGTCGTTGTCAGCCAATATTTTGTATTTTTGAAAAATTCACTTTTTTGTGAAAATATCCACTAAATGAGGGAATAATATGTGTGAGGGTACCCCAGGAGTGTTCCAAATGTGTGTGGGTAGAATATATATCCAACGGGGGTAAAATTGAAAAAAGTTGAAAAATTTTTTTTTTTGGACTTAGTCATTTTTCCGGCGTTTATCAGACTTTCAGATAGGGTAAATGTCAGTGAGCATTCCGATTTCAGTTCCAGCGCGATTCGCCCAATGAGTCCTTGATATTTAGTCATTTTCAGCCAATTTTCTGGATTTTTGAAAAATTCACTTTTTTGTGAAAATATCCACTAAATGAGGGAATATTATGTGTGAGGGTAGCCCAGGAGAGTTCCAAATGTGTGTGGGTAGAATATATATCCCACGGGGGTAAAATTGAAAAAAGTTGAAAAAAATTTTTTTTTGGACTTAGTCATTTTTCCGGCGTTTATCAGACTTTCAGATAGGGTAAATGTCAGTGAGCCTTCCGATTTCAGTTCTAGAGCGATTCGCCCAATGAGTCCTTGATATTTAGTCGTTTTCAGCCAATATTTTGGATTTTTGAAAATTTCACTTTTTTGTGAAAATATCCACTAAATGAGGGAATAATATGTGTGAGGGTACCCCAGGAGTGTTCCAAATGTGTGTGGGTAGAATATATATCCCACGGGGGTAAAATTGAAAAAAGTTGAAAAATTTTTTTTTTTGGACTTAGTCATTTTTCCGGCGTTTATCAGACTTTCAGATAGGGCAAATGTCAGTGAGCGTTCCGATTTCAGTTCCAGAGCGATTCGCCCAATGAGTCCTTGATATTTAGTCGTTTTCAGACAATATTTTGGATTTTTGAAAATTTCACTTTTTTGTGAAAATATCCACTAAATGAGGGAATAATATATGTGAGGGTACCCCAGAAGAGTTCCAAATGTGTGTGGGTAGAATATATATCCCACGGGGGTAAAACTGAAAAAAGTTGAAAAATTTTTTTTTTTGGACTTAGTCATTTTTCCGGCGTTTATCAGACTTTCAGATAGGGCAAATGTCAGTGAGCGTTCCGATTTCAGTTCCAGAGCGATTCGCCCAATGAGTCCTTGATATTTAGTCGTTTTCAGCCAATTTTCTGGATTTTTGAAAAATTCACTTTTTTGTGAAAATATCCACTAAATGAGGGAATAATATGTGTGAGGGTACCCCAGGAGTGTTCGAAATGTGTGTGGGTAGAATATATATCCCACGGGGGTAAAATTGAAAAAAGTTGAAAAATTTTTTTTTTTGGACTTAGTCATTTTTCCGGCGTTTATCAGACTTTCAGATAGGGCAAATGTCAGTGAGCGTTCCGATTTCAGTTCCAGAGCGATTCGCCCAATGAGTCCTTGATATTTAGTCGTTTTCAGCCAATATTTTGGATTTTTGAAAATTTCACATTTTTGTGAAAATATCCACTAAATGAGGGAATAATATGTGTGAGGGTACCCCAGAAGAGTTCCAAATGTGTGTGGGTAGATATATATCCCACGGGGGTAAAACTGAAAAAAGTTGAAAAAAATTATTTTTTGGACTTAGCCATTTTTCCGGCGTTTATCAGACTTTCAGATAGGGCAAATGTCAGTGAGCATTCCGATTTCAGTTCCAGAGCGATTCGCCCAATGAGTCCTTGATATTTAGTCGTTTTCAGCCAATTTTCTGGATTTTTGAAAAATTCACTTTTTTGTGAAAATATCCACTAAATGAGGGAATAATATGTGTGAGGGTACCCCAGGAGTGTTCGAAATGTGTGTGGGTAGAATATATATCCCACGGGGGTAAAATTGAAAAAAGTTGAAAAATTTTTTTTTTTGGACTTAGTCATTTTTCCGGCGTTTATCAGACTTTCAGATAGGGCAAATGTCAGTGAGCGTTCCGATTTCAGTTCCAGAGCGATTCGCCCAATGAGTCCTTGATATTTAGTCGTTTTCAGCCAATATTTTGGATTTTTGAAAATTTCACATTTTTGTGAAAATATCCACTAAATGAGGGAATAATATGTGTGAGGGTACCCCAGAAGAGTTCCAAATGTGTGTGGGTAGAATATATATCCCACGGGGGTAAAACTGAAAAAAGTTGAAAAAAATTATTTTTTGGACTTAGCCATTTTTCCGGCGTTTATCAGACTTTCAGATAGGGCAAATGTCAGTGAGCATTCCGATTTCAGTTCCAGAGCGATTCGCCCAATGAGTCCTTGATATTTAGTCGTTTTCAGCCAATATTTTGTATTTTTGAAAATTTCACTTTTTTGTGAAAATATCCACTAAATGAGGGAATAATATGTGTGAGGGTACCCCAGGAGTGTTCCAAATGTGTGTGGGTAGAATATATATCCCACGGGGGTAAAATTGAAAAAAGTTGAAAAATTTTTTTTTTTGGACTTAGTCATTTTTCCGGCGTTTATCAGACTTTCAGATAGGGCAAATGTCAGTGAGTGTTCCGATTTCAGTTCCAGAGCGATTCGCCCAATGAGTCCTTGATATTTAGTCGTTTTCAGCCAATATTTTGGATTTTTGAAAATTTCACTTTTTTGTGAAAATATCCACTAAATGAGGGAATAATATATGTGAGGGTACCCCAGAAGAGTTCCAAATGTGTGTGGGTAGAATATATATCCCACGGGGGTAAAACTGAAAAAAGTTGAAAAAAATTATTTTTTGGACTTAGCCATTTTTCCGGCGTTTATCAGACTTTCAGATAGGGCAAATGTCAGTGAGCGTTCCAATTTCAGTTCCAGAGCGATTCGCCCAATGAGTCCTTGATATTTAGTCGTTTTCAGCCAATATTTTGTATTTTTGAAAATTTCACTTTTTTGTGAAAATATCCACTAAATGAGGGAATAATATGTGTGAGGATACCCCAGGAGTGTTCCAAATGTGTGTGGGTAGAATATATATCCCACGGGGGTAAAATTGAAAAAAGTTGAAAAATTTTTTTTTTTGGACTTAGTCATTTTTCCGGCGTTTATCAGACTTTCAGATAGGGCAAATGTCAGTGAGCGTTCCGATTTCAGTTCCAGAGCGATTCGCCCAATGAGTCCTTGATATTTAGTCGTTTTCAGCCAATATTTTGTATTTTTGAAAATTTCACTTTTTTGTGAAAATATCCACTAAATGAGGGCATAATATGTGTGAGGGTACCCCAGGAGAGTTCCAAATGTGTGTGGGTAAAATATATATCCCACGGGGGTAAAACTGAAAAAAGTTGAAAAATTTTTTTTTTTGGACTTAGTCATTTTTCCGGCGTTTATCAGACTTTCAGATAGGGCAAATGTCAGTGAGCATTCCGATTTCAGTTCCAGAGCGATTCGCCCAATGAGTCCTTGATATTTAGTCGTTTTCAGCCAATTTTCTGGATTTTTGAAAAATTCACTTTTTTGTGAAAATATCCACTAAATGAGGGAATAATATGTGTGAGGGTACCCCAGAAGAGTTCCAAATGTGTGTGGGTAGAATATATATCCCACGGGGGTAAAACTGAAAAAAGTTGAAAAAAATTATTTTTTGGACTTAGCCATTTTTCCGGCGTTTATCAGACTTTCAGATAGGGCAAATGTCAGTGAGCATTCCGATTTCAGTTCCAGAGCGATTCGCCCAATGAGTCCTTGATATTTAGTCGTTTTCAGCCAATATTTTGTATTTTTGAAAATTTCACTTTTTTGTGAAAATATCCACTAAATGAGGGAATAATATGTGTGAGGGTACCCCAGGAGTGTTCCAAATGTGTGTGGGTAGAATATATATCCCACGGGGGTAAAATTGAAAAAAGTTGAAAAATTTTTTTTTTTGGACTTAGTCATTTTTCCGGCGTTTATCAGACTTTCAGATAGGGCAAATGTCAGTGAGCGTTCCGATTTCAGCTCCAGAGCGATTCGCCCAATGAGTCCTTGATATTTAGTCGTTTTCAGCCAATATTTTGGATTTTTGAAAATTTCACTTTTTTGTGAAAATATCCACTAAATGAGGGAATAATATGTGTGAGGGTACCCCAGAAGAGTTCCAAATGTGTGTGTGTAGAATATATATCCCACGGGGGTAAAACTGAAAAAAGTTGAAAAAAATTAATTTTTGGACTTAGCCATTTTTCCGGCGTTTATCAGACTTTCAGATAGGGCAAATGTCAGTGAGCATTCCGATTTCAGTTCCAGAGCGATTCGCCCAATGAGTCCTTGATATTTAGTCGTTTTCAGCCAATATTTTGTATTTTTGAAAATTTCACTTTTTTGTGAAAATATCCACTAAATGAGGGAATAATATGTGTGAGGGTACCCCAGGAGTGTTCCAAATGTGTGTGGGTAGAATATATATCCCACGGGGGTAAAATTGAAAAAAGTTGAAAAATTTTTTTTTTTGGACTTAGTCATTTTTCCGGCGTTTATCAGACTTTCAGATAGGGCAAATGTCAGTGAGCGTTCCGATTTCAGTTCCAGAGCGATTCGCCCAATGAGTCCTTGATATTTAGTCATTTTCAGCCAATATTTTGGATTTTTGAAAATTTCACTTTTTTGTGAAAATATCCACTAAATGAGGGAATAATATATGTGAGGGTACCCCAGAAGAGTTCCAAATGTGTGTGGGTAGAATATATATCCCACGGGGGTAAAACTGAAAAAAGTTGAAAAAAATTATTTTTTGGACTTAGCCATTTTTCCGGCGTTTATCAGACTTTCAGATAGGGCAAATGTCAGTGAGCGTTCCAATTTCAGTTCCAGAGCGATTCGCCCAATGAGTCCTTGATATTTAGTCGTTTTCAGCCAATATTTTGTATTTTTGAAAATTTCACTTTTTTGTGAAAATATCCACTAAATGAGGGAATAATATGTGTGAGGATACCCCAGGAGTGTTCCAAATGTGTGTGGGTAGAATATATATCCCACGGGGGTAAAATTGAAAAAAGTTGAAAAATTTTTTTTTTTGGACTTAGTCATTTTTCCGGCGTTTATCAGACTTTCAGATAGGGCAAATGTCAGTGAGCGTTCCGATTTCAGTTCCAGAGCGATTCGCCCAATGAGTCCTTGATATTTAGTCGTTTTCAGCCAATATTTTGTATTTTTGAAAATTTCACTTTTTTGTGAAAATATCCACTAAATGAGGGAATAATATGTGTGAGGGTACCCCAGGAGAGTTCCAAATGTGTGTGGGTAAAATATATATCCCACGGGGGTAAAATTGAAAAAAGTTGAAAAAAATTATTTTTTGGACTTAGCCATTTTTCCGGCGTTTATCAGACTTTCAGATAGGGCAAATGTCAGTGAGCGTTCCGATTTCAGTTCCAGAGCGATTCGCCCAATGAGTCCTTGATATTTAGTCGTTTTCAGCCAATATTTTGGATTTTTGAAAATTTCACTTTTTTGTGAAAATATCCACTAAATGAGGGAATAATATATGTGAGGGTACCCCAGAAGAGTTCCAAATGTGTGTGGGTAGAATATATATCCCACGGGGGTAAAACTGAAAAAAGTTGAAAAATTTTTTTTTTTGGACTTAGTCATTTTTCCGGCGTTTATCAGACTTTCAGATAGGGCAAATGTCAGTGAGCGTTCCGATTTCAGTTCCAGAGCGATTCGCCCAATGAGTCCTTGATATTTAGTCGTTTTCAGCCAATTTTCTGGATTTTTGAAAAATTCACTTTTTTATGAAAATATCCACTAAATGAGGGAATAATATGTGTGAGGGTACCCCAGGAGTGTTCCAAATGTGTGTGGGTAGAATATATATCCCACGGGGGTAAAATTGAAAAAAGTTGAAAAATTTTTTTTTTTGGACTTAGTCATTTTTCCGGCGTTTATCAGACTTTCAGATAGGGCAAATGTCAGTGAGCGTTCCGATTTCAGTTCCAGAGCGATTCGCCCAATGAGTCCTTGATATTTAGTCATTTTCAGCCAATATTTTGGATTTTTGAAAATTTCACTTTTTTGTGAAAATATCCACTAAATGAGGGAATAATATATGTGAGGGTACCCCAGAAGAGTTCCAAATGTGTGTGGGTAGAATATATATCCCACGGGGGTAAAACTGAAAAAAGTTGAAAAAAATTATTTTTTGGACTTAGCCATTTTTCCGGCGTTTATCAGACTTTCAGATAGGGCAAATGTCAGTGAGCGTTCCAATTTCAGTTCCAGAGCGATTCGCCCAATGAGTCCTTGATATTTAGTCGTTTTCAGCCAATATTTTGTATTTTTGAAAATTTCACTTTTTTGTGAAAATATCCACTAAATGAGGGAATAATATGTGTGAGGATACCCCAGGAGTGTTCCAAATGTGTGTGGGTAGAATATATATCCCACGGGGGTAAAATTGAAAAAAGTTGAAAAATTTTTTTTTTTGGACTTAGTCATTTTTCCGGCGTTTATCAGACTTTCAGATAGGGCAAATGTCAGTGAGCGTTCCGATTTCAGTTCCAGAGCGATTCGCCCAATGAGTCCTTGATATTTAGTCGTTTTCAGCCAATATTTTGTATTTTTGAAAATTTCACTTTTTTGTGAAAATATCCACTAAATGAGGGAATAATATGTGTGAGGGTACCCCAGGAGAGTTCCAAATGTGTGTGGGTAAAATATATATCCCACGGGGGTAAAATTGAAAAAAGTTGAAAAAAATTATTTTTTGGACTTAGCCATTTTTCCGGCGTTTATCAGACTTTCAGATAGGGCAAATGTCAGTGAGCGTTCCGATTTCAGTTCCAGAGCGATTCGCCCAATGAGTCCTTGATATTTAGTCGTTTTCAGCCAATATTTTGGATTTTTGAAAATTTCACTTTTTTGTGAAAATATCCACTAAATGAGGGAATAATATATGTGAGGGTACCCCAGAAGAGTTCCAAATGTGTGTGGGTAGAATATATATCCCACGGGGGTAAAACTGAAAAAAGTTGAAAAATTTTTTTTTTTGGACTTAGTCATTTTTCCGGCGTTTATCAGACTTTCAGATAGGGCAAATGTCAGTGAGCGTTCCGATTTCAGTTCCAGAGCGATTCGCCCAATGAGTCCTTGATATTTAGTCGTTTTCAGCCAATTTTCTGGATTTTTGAAAAATTCACTTTTTTATGAAAATATCCACTAAATGAGGGAATAATATGTGTGAGGGTACCCCAGGAGTGTTCGAAATGTGTGTGGGTAGAATAAATATCCCACGGGGGTAAAATTGAAAAAAGTTGAAAAATTTTTTTTTTTGGACTTAGTCATTTTTCCGGCGTTTATCAGACTTTCAGATAGGGCAAATGTCAGTGAGCGTTCCGATTTCAGTTCCAGAGCGATTCGCCCAATGAGTCCTTGATATTTAGTCGTTTTCAGCCAATATTTTGGATTTTTGAAAATTTCACATTTTTGTGAAAATATCCACTAAATGAGGGAATAATATGTGTGAGGGTACCCCAGAAGAGTTCCAAATGTGTGTGGGTAGAATATGTATCCCACGGGGGTAAAACTGAAAAAAGTTGAAAAAAATTATTTTTTGGACTTAGCCATTTTTCCGGCGTTTATCAGACTTTCAGATAGGGCAAATGTCAGTGAGCATTCCGATTTCAGTTCCAGAGCGATTCGCCCAATGAGTCCTTGATATTTAGTCGTTTTCAGCCAATATTTTGTATTTTTGAAAATTTCACTTTTTTGTGAAAATATCCACTAAATGAGGGAATAATATGTGTGAGGGTACCCCAGGAGTGTTCCAAATGTGTGTGGGTAGAATATATATCCAACAGGGGTAAAATTGAAAAAAGTTGAAAAATTTTTTTTTTTGGACTTAGTCATTTTTCCGGCGTTTATCAGACTTTCAGATAGGGCAAATGTCAGTGAGCGTTCCGATTTCAGTTCCAGAGCGATTCGCCCAATGAGTCCTTGATATTTAGTCGTTGTCAGCCAATATTTTGTATTTTTGAAAATTTCACTTTTTTGTGAAAATATCCACTAAATGAGGGAATAATATGTGTGAGGGTACCCCAGAAGAGTTCCAAATGTGTGTGGGTAGAATATATATCCCACGGGGGTAAAATTGAAAAAAGTTGAAAAAAATTTTTTTTTGGACTTAGTCATTTTTCCGGCGTTTATCAGACTTTCAGATAGGGCAAATGTCAGTGAGCATTCCGATTTCAGTTCCAGAGCGATTCGCCCAATGAGTCCTTGATATTTAGTCGTTTTCAGCCAATATTTTGGATTTTTGAAAATTTCACTTTTTTGTGAAAATATCCACTAAATGAGGGAATAATATGTGTGAGGGTACCCCAGGAGTGTTCCAAATGTGTGTGGGTAAAATATATATCCCACGGGGGTAAAATTGAAAAAAGTTGAAAAAAAATATTTTTTGGACTTAGCCATTTTTCCGGCGTTTATCAGACTTTCAGATAGGGCAAATGTCAGTGAGCGTTCCGATTTCAGTTCCAGAGCGATTCGCCCAATGAGTCGTTGATATTTAGTCGTTTTCAGCCAATATTTTGGATTTTTGAAAATTTCACTTTTTTGTGAAAATATCCACTAAATGAGGGAATAATATGTGTGAGGGTACCCCAGAAGAGTTCCAAATGTGTGTGGGTAGAAAATATATCCCACGGGGGTAAAATTGAAAAAAGTTGAAAAAAAATTTTTTTTTGGACTTAGCCATTTTTCCGGCGTTTATCAGACTTTCAGATAGGGCAAATGTCAGTGAGCATTCCGATTTCAGTTCCAGAGCGATTCGCCCAATGAGTCCTTGATATTTAGTCGTTTTCAGCCAATATTTTGTATTTTTGAAAATTTCACTTTTTTGTGAAAATATCCACTAAATGAGGGAATAATATGTGTGAGGGTACCCCAGGAGTGTTCCAAATGTGTGTGGGTAGAATATATAGCCAACGGGGGTAAAATTGAAAAAAGTTGAAAAATTTTTTTTTTTGGACTTAGTCATTTTTCCGGCGTTTATCAGACTTTCAGATAGGGCAAATGTCAGTGAGCGTTCCGATTTCAGTTCCAGAGCGATTCGCCCAATGAGTCCTTGATATTTAGTCGTTGTCAGCCAATATTTTGTATTTTTGAAAATTTCACTTTTTTGTGAAAATATCCACTAAATGAGGGAATAATATGTGTGAGGGTACCCCAGAAGAGTTCCAAATGTGTGTGGGTAGAATATATATCCCACGGGGGTAAAATTGAAAAAAGTTGAAAAAAATTTTTTTTTGGACTTAGTCATTTTTCCGGCGTTTATCAGACTTTCAGATAGGGCAAATGTCAGTGAGCATTCCGATTTCAGTTCCAGAGCGATTCGCCCAATGAGTCCTTGATATTTAGTCGTTTTCAGCCAATATTTTGGATTTTTGAAAATTTCACTTTTTTGTGAAAATATCCACTAAATGAGGGAATAATATGTGTGAGGGTACCCCAGGAGTGTTCCAAATGTGTGTGGGTAAAATATATATCCCACGGGGGTAAAATTGAAAAAAGTTGAAAAAAAATATTTTTTGGACTTAGCCATTTTTCCGGCGTTTATCAGACTTTCAGATAGGGCAAATGTCAGTGAGCGTTCCGATTTCAGTTCCAGAGCGATTCGCCCAATGAGTCGTTGATATTTAGTCGTTTTCAGCCAATATTTTGGATTTTTGAAAATTTCACTTTTTTGTGAAAATATCCACTAAATGAGGGAATAATATGTGTGAGGGTACCCCAGAAGAGTTCCAAATGTGTGTGGGTAGAAAATATATCCCACGGGGGTAAAATTGAAAAAAGTTGAAAAAAAATTTTTTTTTGGACTTAGTCATTTTTCCGGCGTTTATCAGACTTTCAGATAGGGCAAATGTCAGTGAGCGTTCCGATTTCAGTTCCAGAGCGATTCGCCCAATGAGTCCTTGATATTTAGTCGTTTTCAGCCAATTTTCTGGATTTTTGAAAAATTCACTTTTTTATGAAAATATCCACTAAATGAGGGAATAATATGTGTGAGGGTACCCCAGGAGTGTTCGAAATGTGTGTGGGTAGAATATATATCCCACGGGGGTAAAATTGAAAAAAGTTGAAAAATTTTTTTTTTTGGACTTAGTCATTTTTCCGGCGTTTATCAGACTTTCAGATAGGGCAAATGTCAGTGAGCGTTCCGATTTCAGTTCCAGAGCGATTCGCCCAATGAGTCGTTGATATTTAGTCGTTTTCAGCCAATATTTTGGATTTTTGAAAATTTCACTTTTTTGTGAAAATATCCACTAAATGAGGGAATAATATGTGTGAGGGTACCCCAGAAGAGTTCCAAATGTGTGTGGGTAGAAAATATATCCCACGGGGGTAAAATTGAAAAAAGTTGAAAAAAAATTTTTTTTTGGACTTAGTCATTTTTCCGGCGTTTATCAGACTTTCAGATAGGGCAAATGTCAGTGAGCGTTCCGATTTCAGTTCCAGAGCGATTCGCCCAATGAGTCCTTGATATTTAGTCGTTTTCAGCCAATTTTCTGGATTTTTGAAAAATTCACTTTTTTATGAAAATATCCACTAAATGAGGGAATAATATGTGTGAGGGTACCCCAGGAGTGTTCGAAATGTGTGTGGGTAGAATATATATCCCACGGGGGTAAAATTGAAAAAAGTTGAAAAATTTTTTTTTTTGGACTTAGTCATTTTTCCGGCGTTTATCAGACTTTCAGATAGGGCAAATGTCAGTGAGCGTTCCGATTTCAGTTCCAGAGCGATTCGCCCAATGAGTCCTTGATATTTAGTCGTTTTCAGCCAATATTTTGGATTTTTGAAAATTTCACTTTTTTGTGAAAATATCCACTAAATGAGGGAATAATATGTGTGAGGGTACCCCAGAAGAGTTCCAAATGTGTGTGGGTAGAATATATATCCCACGGGGGTAAAACTGAAAAAAGTTGAAAAAAATTAATTTTTGGACTTAGCCATTTTTCCGGCGTTTATCAGACTTTCAGATAGGGCAAATGTCAGTGAGCATTCCGATTTCAGTTCCAGAGCGATTCGCCCAATGAGTCCTTGATATTTAGTCGTTTTCAGCCAATATTTTGGATTTTTGAAAATTTCACTTTTTTGTGAAAATATCCACTAAATGAGGGAATAATATGTGTGAGGGTACCCCAGGAGTGTTCCAAATGTGTGTGGGTAGAATATATATCCCACGTGGGTAAAATTGAAAAAAGTTGAAAAAAATTTATTTTTGGACTTAGTCATTTTTCCGGCGTTTATCAGACTTTCAGATAGGGCAAATGTCAGTGAGCCTTCCGATTTCAGTTCCAGAGCGATTCGCCCAATGAGTCCTTGATATTTAGTCGTTTTCAGCCAATATTTTGGATTTTTGAAAATTTCACTTTTTTGTGAAAATATCCACTAAATGAGGGAATAATATGTGTGAGGGTACCCCAGGAGAGTTCCAAATGTGTGTGGGTAAAATATATATCCCACGGGGGTAAAATTGAAAAAAGTTGAAAAAAATTATTTTTTGGACTTAGCCATTTTTCCGGCGTTTATCAGACTTTCAGATAGGGCAAATGTCAGTGAGCGTTCCGATTTCAGTTCCAGAGCGATTCGCCCAATGAGTCCTTGATATTTAGTCGTTTTCAGCCAATATTTTGTATTTTTGAAAATTTCACTTTTTTGTGAAAATATCCACTAAATGAGGGAATAATATGTGTGAGGGTACCCCAGGAGTGTTCCAAATGTGTGTGGGTAGAATATATATCCCACGGGGGTAAAATTGAAAAAAGTTGAAAAATTTTTTTTTTTGGACTTAGTCATTTTTCCGGCGTTTATCAGACTTTCAGATAGGGCAAATGTCAGTGAGCGTTCCGATTTCAGTTCCAGAGCGATTCGCCCAATGAGTCCTTGATATTTAGTCGTTTTCAGCCAATATTTTGGATTTTTGAAAATTTCACTTTTTTGTGAAAATATCCACTAAATGAGGGAATAATATATGTGAGGGTACCCCAGAAGAGTTCCAAATGTGTGTGGGTAGAATATATATCCCACGGGGGTAAAACTGAAAAAAGTTGAAAAAAATTATTTTTTGGACTTAGCCATTTTTCCGGCGTTTATCAGACTTTCAGATAGGGCAAATGTCAGTGAGCGTTCCGATTTCAGTTCCAGAGCGATTCGCCCAATGAGTCCTTGATATTTAGTCGTTTTCAGCCAATATTTTGTATTTTTGAAAATTTCACTTTTTTGTGAAAATATCCACTAAATGAGGGAATAATATGTGTGAGGGTACCCCAGGAGTGTTCCAAATGTGTGTGGGTAGAATATATATCCCACGGGGGTAAAATTGAAAAAAGTTGAAAAATTTTTTTTTTTGGACTTAGTCATTTTTCCGGCGTTTATCAGACTTTCAGATAGGGCAAATGTCAGTGAGCGTTCCGATTTCAGTTCCAGAGCGATTCGCCCAATGAGTCCTTGATATTTAGTCGTTTTCAGCCAATATTTTGGATTTTTGAAAATTTCACTTTTTTGTGAAAATATCCACTAAATGAGGGAATAATATATGTGAGGGTACCCCAGAAGAGTTCCAAATGTGTGTGGGTAGAATATATATCCCACGGGGGTAAAACTGAAAAAAGTTGAAAAAAATTATTTTTTGGACTTAGCCATTTTTCCGGCGTTTATCAGACTTTCAGATAGGGCAAATGTCAGTGAGCGTTCCGATTTCAGTTCCAGAGCGATTCGCCCAATGAGTCCTTGATATTTAGTCGTTTTCAGCCAATATTTTGTATTTTTGAAAATTTCACTTTTTTGTGAAAATATCCACTAAATGAGGGAATAATATGTGTGAGGATACCCCAGGAGTGTTCCAAATGTGTGTGGGTAGAATATATATCCCACGGGGGTAAAATTGAAAAAAGTTGAAAAATTTTTTTTTTTGGACTTAGTCATTTTTCCGGCGTTTATCAGACTTTCAGATAGGGCAAATGTCAGTGAGCGTTCCGATTTCAGTTCCAGAGCGATTCGCCCAATGAGTCCTTGATATTTAGTCGTTTTCAGCCAATTTTCTGGATTTTTGAAAAATTCACTTTTTTATAAAAATATCCACTAAATGAGGGAATAATATGTGTGAGGGTACCCCAGGAGTGTTCGAAATGTGTGTGGGTAGAATATATATCCCACGGGGGTAAAATTGAAAAAAGTTGAAAAAATTTTTTTTTTGGACTTAGTCATTTTTCCGGCGTTTATCAGACTTTCAGATAGGGCAAATGTCAGTGAGCGTTCCGATTTCAGTTCCAGAGCGATTCGCCCAATGAGTCCTTGATATTTAGTCGTTTTCAGCCAATATTTTGGATTTTTGAAAATTTCACTTTTTTGTGAAAATATCCACTAAATGAGGGAATAATATATGTGAGGGTACCCCAGAAGAGTTCCAAATGTGTGTGGGTAGAATATATATCCCACGGGGGTAAAACTGAAAAAAGTTGAAAAAAATTATTTTTTGGACTTAGCCATTTTTCCGGCGTTTATCAGACTTTCAGATAGGGCAAATGTCAGTGAGCGTTCCGATTTCAGTTCCAGAGCGATTCGCCCAATGAGTCCTTGATATTTAGTCGTTTTCAGCCAATATTTTGTATTTTTGAAAATTTCACTTTTTTGTGAAAATATCCACTAAATGAGGGAATAATATGTGTGAGGATACCCCAGGAGTGTTCCAAATGTGTGTGGGTAGAATATATATCCCACGGGGGTAAAATTGAAAAAAGTTGAAAAATTTTTTTTTTTGGACTTAGTCATTTTTCCGGCGTTTATCAGACTTTCAGATAGGGCAAATGTCAGTGAGCGTTCCGATTTCAGTTCCAGAGCGATTCGCCCAATGAGTCCTTGATATTTAGTCGTTTTCAGCCAATTTTCTGGATTTTTGAAAAATTCACTTTTTTATAAAAATATCCACTAAATGAGGGAATAATATGTGTGAGGGTACCCCAGGAGTGTTCGAAATGTGTGTGGGTAGAATATATATCCCACGGGGGTAAAATTGAAAAAAGTTGAAAAAATTTTTTTTTTGGACTTAGTCATTTTTCCGGCGTTTATCAGACTTTCAGATAGGGCAAATGTCAGTGAGCGTTCCGATTTCAGTTCCAGAGCGATTCGCCCAATGAGTCCTTGATATTTAGTCGTTTTCAGCCAATATTTTGGATTTTTGAAAATTTCACTTTTTTGTGAAAATATCCACTAAATGAGGGAATAATATATGTGAGGGTACCCCAGAAGAGTTCCAAATGTGTGTGGGTAGAATATATATCCCACGGGGGTAAAACTGAAAAAAGTTGAAAAAAATTATTTTTTGGACTTAGCCATTTTTCCGGCGTTTATCAGACTTTCAGATAGGGCAAATGTCAGTGAGCGTTCCGATTTCAGTTCCAGAGCGATTCGCCCAATGAGTCCTTGATATTTAGTCGTTTTCAGCCAATATTTTGTATTTTTGAAAATTTCACTTTTTTGTGAAAATATCCACTAAATGAGGGAATAATATGTGTGAGGATACCCCAGGAGTGTTCCAAATGTGTGTGGGTAGAATGTATATCCCACGGGGGTAAAATTGAAAAAAGTTGAAAAATTTTTTTTTTTGGACTTAGTCATTTTTCCGGCGTTTATCAGACTTTCAGATAGGGCAAATGTCAGTGAGCGTTCCGATTTCAGTTCCAGAGCGATTCGCCCAATGAGTCCTTGATATTTAGTCGTTTTCAGCCAATTTTCTGGATTTTTGAAAAATTCACTTTTTTATAAAAATATCCACTAAATGAGGGAATAATATGTGTGAGGGTACCCCAGGAGTGTTCGAAATGTGTGTGGGTAGAATATATATCCCACGGGGGTAAAATTGAAAAAAGTTGAAAAAATTTTTTTTTTGGACTTAGTCATTTTTCCGGCGTTTATCAGACTTTCAGATAGGGCAAATGTCAGTGAGCGTTCCGATTTCAGTTCCAGAGCGATTCGCCCAATGAGTCCTTGATATTTAGTCGTTTTCAGCCAATATTTTGGATTTTTGAAAATTTCACTTTTTTGTGAAAATATCCACTAAATGAGGGAATAATATATGTGAGGGTACCCCAGAAGAGTTCCAAATGTGTGTGGGTAGAATATATATCCCACGGGGGTAAAACTGAAAAAAGTTGAAAAAAATTATTTTTTGGACTTAGCCATTTTTCCGGCGTTTATCAGACTTTCAGATAGGGCAAATGTCAGTGAGCGTTCCGATTTCAGTTCCAGAGCGATTCGCCCAATGAGTCCTTGATATTTAGTCGTTTTCAGCCAATATTTTGTATTTTTGAAAATTTCACTTTTTTGTGAAAATATCCACTAAATGAGGGAATAATATGTGTGAGGATACCCCAGGAGTGTTCCAAATGTGTGTGGGTAGAATATATATCCCACGGGGGTAAAATTGAAAAAAGTTGAAAAATTTTTTTTTTTGGACTTAGTCATTTTTCCGGCGTTTATCAGACTTTCAGATAGGGCAAATGTCAGTGAGCGTTCCGATTTCAGTTCCAGAGCGATTCGCCCAATGAGTCCTTGATATTTAGTCGTTTTCAGCCAATTTTCTGGATTTTTGAAAAATTCACTTTTTTATAAAAATATCCACTAAATGAGGGAATAATATGTGTGAGGGTACCCCAGGAGTGTTCGAAATGTGTGTGGGTAGAATATATATCCCACGGGGGTAAAATTGAAAAAAGTTGAAAAAATTTTTTTTTTGGACTTAGTCATTTTTCCGGCGTTTATCAGACTTTCAGATAGGGCAAATGTCAGTGAGCGTTCCGATTTCAGTTCCAGAGCGATTCGCCCAATGAGTCCTTGATATTTAGTCGTTTTCAGCCAATATTTTGGATTTTTGAAAATTTCACTTTTTTGTGAAAATATCCACTAAATGAGGGAATAATATATGTGAGGGTACCCCAGAAGAGTTCCAAATGTGTGTGGGTAGAATATATATCCCACGGGGGTAAAACTGAAAAAAGTTGAAAAAAATTATTTTTTGGACTTAGCCATTTTTCCGGCGTTTATCAGACTTTCAGATAGGGCAAATGTCAGTGAGCGTTCCGATTTCAGTTCCAGAGCGATTCGCCCAATGAGTCCTTGATATTTAGTCGTTTTCAGCCAATATTTTGTATTTTTGAAAATTTCACTTTTTTGTGAAAATATCCACTAAATGAGGGAATAATATGTGTGAGGATACCCCAGGAGTGTTCCAAATGTGTGTGGGTAGAATATATATCCCACGGGGGTAAAATTGAAAAAAGTTGAAAAATTTTTTTTTTTGGACTTAGTCATTTTTCCGGCGTTTATCAGACTTTCAGATAGGGCAAATGTCAGTGAGCGTTCCGATTTCAGTTCCAGAGCGATTCGCCCAATGAGTCCTTGATATTTAGTCGTTTTCAGCCAATTTTCTGGATTTTTGAAAAATTCACTTTTTTATAAAAATATCCACTAAATGAGGGAATAATATGTGTGAGGGTACCCCAGGAGTGTTCGAAATGTGTGTGGGTAGAATATATATCCCACGGGGGTAAAATTGAAAAAAGTTGAAAAAATTTTTTTTTTGGACTTAGTCATTTTTCCGGCGTTTATCAGACTTTCAGATAGGGCAAATGTCAGTGAGCGTTCCGATTTCAGTTCCAGAGCGATTCGCCCAATGAGTCCTTGATATTTAGTCGTTTTCAGCCAATATTTTGGATTTTTGAAAATTTCACATTTTTGTGAAAATATCCACTAAATGAGGGAATAATATGTGTGAGGGTACCCCAGAAGAGTTCCAAATGTGTGTGGGTAGAATATATATCCCACGGGGGTAAAACTGAAAAAAGTTGAAAAAAATTATTTTTTGGACTTAGCCATTTTTCCGGCGTTTATCAGACTTTCAGATAGGGCAAATGTCAGTGAGCATTCCGATTTCAGTTCCAGAGCGATTCGCCCAATGAGTCCTTGATATTTAGTCGTTTTCAGCCAATATTTTGTATTTTTGAAAATTTCACTTTTTTGTGAAAATATCCACTAAATGAGGGAATAATATGTGTGAGGGTACCCCAGGAGTGTTCCAAATGTGTGTGGGTAGAATATATATCCAACGGGGGTAAAATTGAAAAAAGTTGAAAAATTTTTTTTTTTGGACTTAGTCATTTTTCCGGCGTTTATCAGACTTTCAGATAGGGCAAATGTCAGTGAGCATTCCGATTTCAGTTCCAGAGCGATTCGCCCAATGAGTCCTTGATATTTAGTCGTTTTCAGCCAATATTTTGGATTTTTGAAAATTTCACTTTTTTGTGAAAATATCCACTAAATGAGGGAATAATATGTGTGAGGGTACCCCAGGAGTGTTCCAAATGTGTGTGGGTAGAATATATATCCCACGTGGGTAAAATTGAAAAAAGTTGAAAAAAATTTATTTTTGGACTTAGTCATTTTTCCGGCGTTTATCAGACTTTCAGATAGGGCAAATGTCAGTGAGCCTTCCGATTTCAGTTCTAGAGCGATTCGCCCAATGAGTCCTTGATATTTAGTCGTTTTCAGCCAATATTTTGGATTTTTGAAAATTTCACTTTTTTGTGAAAATATCCACTAAATGAGGGAATAATATGTGTGAGGGTACCCCAGGAGAGTTCCAAATGTGTGTGGGTAAAATATATATCCCACGGGGGTAAAATTGAAAAAAGTTGAAAAAAATTATTTTTTGGACTTAGCCATTTTTCCGGCGTTTATCAGACTTTCAGATAGGGCAAATGTCAGTGAGCGTTCCGATTTCAGTTCCAGAGCGATTCGCCCAATGAGTCCTTGATATTTAGTCGTTTTCAGCCAATATTTTGTATTTTTGAAAATTTCACTTTTTTGTGAAAATATCCACTAAATGAGGGAATAATATGTGTGAGGGTACCCCAGGAGTGTTCCAAATGTGTGTGGGTAGAATATATATCCCACGGGGGTAAAATTGAAAAAAGTTGAAAAATTTTTTTTTTTGGACTTAGTCATTTTTCCGGCGTTTATCAGACTTTCAGATAGGGCAAATGTCAGTGAGCGTTCCGATTTCAGTTCCAGAGCGATTCGCCCAATGAGTCCTTGATATTTAGTCGTTTTCAGCCAATATTTTGGATTTTTGAAAATTTCACTTTTTTGTGAAAATATCCACTAAATGAGGGAATAATATATGTGAGGGTACCCCAGAAGAGTTCCAAATGTGTGTGGGTAGAATATATATCCCACGGGGGTAAAACTGAAAAAAGTTGAAAAACATTATTTTTTGGACTTAGCCATTTTTCCGGCGTTTATCAGACTTTCAGATAGGGCAAATGTCAGTGAGCATTCCGATTTCAGTTCCAGAGCGATTCGCCCAATGAGTCCTTGATATTTAGTCGTTTTCAGCCAATATTTTGGATTTTTGAAAATTTCACTTTTTTGTGAAAATATCCACTAAATGAGGGAATAATATGTGTGAGGGTACCCCAGGAGTGTTCCAAATGTGTGTGGGTAGAATATATATCCCACGGGGGTAAAATTGAAAAAAGTTGAAAAATTTTTTTTTTTGGACTTAGTCATTTTTCCGGCGTTTATCAGACTTTCAGATAGGGCAAATGTCAGTGAGCGTTCCGATTTCAGTTCCAGAGCGATTCGCCCAATGAGTCCTTGATATTTAGTCGTTTTCAGCCAATATTTTGGATTTTTGAAAATTTCACTTTTTTGTGAAAATATCCACTAAATGAGGGAATAATATATGTGAGGGTACCCCAGAAGAGTTCCAAATGTGTGTGGGTAGAATATATATCCCACGGGGGTAAAACTGAAAAAAGTTGAAAAACATTATTTTTTGGACTTAGCCATTTTTCCGGCGTTTATCAGACTTTCAGATAGGGCAAATGTCAGTGAGCATTCCGATTTCAGTTCCAGAGCGATTCGCCCAATGAGTCCTTGATATTTAGTCATTTTCAGCCAATATTTTGGATTTTTGAAAATTTCACTTTTTTGTGAAAATATCCACTAAATGAGGGAATAATATGTGTGAGGGTACCCCAGGAGTGTTCCAAATGTGTGTGGGTAAAATATATATCCCACGGGGGTAAAATTGAAAAAAGTTGAAAAATTTTATTTTTTGGACTTAGTCATTTTTCCGGCGTTTATCAGACTTTCAGATGGGGCAAATGTCAGTGAGCGTTCCGATTTCAGTTCCAGAGCGATTCGCCCAATGAGTCCTTGATATTTATTCATTTTCAGCCAATTTTCAGGATTTTTTAAAAAATTAACTTTTTTGTGAAAATATCCACTAAATGAGGGAATAATATGTGTGAGGGTACCCCAGGAGAGTTCCAAATGTGTGTGGGTAGAATATATATCCCATGGGGGTAAAATTGAAAAAAGTTGAAAAATTTTTTTTCGGACTTAGTCATTTTTCCGGCGTTTATCAGACTTTCAGATAGGGCAAATGTCAGTGAGCGTTCCGATTTCAGTTCCAGAGCGATTCGCCCAATGAGTCCTTGATATTTAATCATTTTCAGCCAATTTTCTGGATTTTTGAAAATTTCACTTTTTTGTGAAAATATCCACTAAATGAGGGAATAATATGTGTGAGGGTAGCCCAGGAGAGTTCCAAATGTGTGTGGGTAGAATATATATCCCACGGGGGTAAAATTGAAAAAAGTTGAAAAATTTTTTTTTTTGGATTTAGTCATTTTTCCGGCGTTTATCAGACTTTCAGATAGGGCAAATGTCAGTGAGCGTTCCGATTTCAGTTCCAGAGCGATTCGCCTAATGAGTCCTTGATATTTAGTCGTTTTCAGCCAATTTTCTGGATTTTTGAAAAATTCACTTTTTTTGTGAAAATATCCACTAAATGAGGGAATAATATATGTGAGGGTAGCCCAGGAGAGTTCCAAATGTGTGTGGGTAGAATATATATCCCACGGGGGTAAAATTGAAAAAAGTTGAAAAATTTTTTTTTTTGGACTTAGTCATTTTTCCGGCGTTTATCAGACTTTCAGATGGGGCAAATGTCAGTGAGCGTTCCGATTTCAGTTTCAGAGCGATTCGCCCAATGAGTCCTTGATATTTATTCATTTTCAGCCAATTTTCTGGATTTTTTAAAAAATTCACTTTTTTGTGTAAATATCCACTAAATGAGGGAATAATATGTGTGAGGGTACCCCAGGAGAGTTCGAAATGTGTGTGGGTAGAATATATATCCCACGGGGGTAAAACTGAAAAAAGCTGAAAAAAAATTTTTTTTTGGACTTAGCCATTTTTCCGGCGTTTATCAGACTTTCAGATAGGGCAAATGTCAGTGAGCGTTCCGATTTCAGTTCCAGAGCGATTCGCCCAATGAGTCCTTGATATTTAGTCGTTTTCAGCCAATTTTCTGGATTTTTGAAAAATTCACTTTTTTGTGAAAATATCCACTAAATGAGGGAATAATATGTGTGAGGGTACCCCAGGAGAGTTCCAAATGTGTGTGGGTAAAATATATATCCCACGGGGGTAAAATTAAAAAAAGTTGAAAAAAATTATTTTTTGGACTTAGCCATTTTTCCGGCGTTTCTCAGACTTTCAGATAGGGCAAATGTCAGTGAGCGTTCCGATTTCAGTTCCAGAGCGAATCGCCCAATGAGTCCTTGATATTTAGTCGTTTTCAGCCAATATTTTGGATTTTTGAAAATTTCACTTTTTTGTGAAAATATCCACTAAATGAGGGAATAATATGTGTGAGGGTACCCCAGAAGAGTTCCAAATGTGTGTGGGTAGAATATATATCCCACGGGGGTAAAATTGAAAAAAGTTGAAAAAAAATCTTTTTTTGGACTTAGTCATTTTTCCGGCGTTTATCAGACTTTCAGATAGGGCAAATGTCAGTGAGCATTCCGATTTCAGTACCAGAGCGATTCGCCCAATGAGTCCTTGATATTTAGTTGTTTTCAGCCAATATTTTGGATTTTTGAAAATTTCACTTTTTTGTGAAAATATCCACTAAATGAGGGAATAATATGTGTGAGGGTACCCCAGAAGAGTTCCAAATGTGTGTGGGTAGAATATATATCCCACGGGGGTAAAACTGAAAAAAGTTGAAAAAAATTATTTTTTGGACTTAGCCATTTTTCCGGCGTTTATCAGACTTTCAGATAGGGCAAATGTCAGTGAGCGTTCCGATTTCAGTTCCAGAGCGATTCGCCCAATGAGTCCTTGATATTTAGTCGTTTTCAGCCAATTTTCTGGATTTTTGAAAAATTCACTTTTTTGTGAAAATATCCACTAAATGAGGGAATAATATGTGTGAGGGTACCCCAGAAGAGTTCCAAATGTGTGTGGGTAGAATATATATCCCACGGGGGTAAAATTGAAAAAAGTTGAAAAATTTTTTTTTTTGGACTTACTCATTTTTCCGGCGTTTATCAGACTTTCAGATGGGGCAAATGTCAGTGAGCGTTCCGATTTCAGTTCCAGAGCGATTCGCCCAATGAGTCCTTGATATTTATTCATTTTCAGCCAATTTTCTGGATTTTTTAAAAAATTTACTTTTTTGTGAAAATATCCACTAAATGAGGGAATGTGTGAGGGTACCCCAGGAGAGTTCCAAATGTGTGTGGGTAAAACATATATCCCACGGGGGTAAAATTGAAAAAAGTTGAAAAAAATTATTTTTTGGACTTAGCCATTTTTCCGGCGTTTATCAGACTTTCAGATAGGGCAAATGTCAGTGAGCATTCCGATTTCAGTTCCAGAGCGATTCGCCCAATGAGTCCTTGATATTTAGTCGTTTTCAGCCAATATTTTGGATTTTTGAAAATTTCACTTTTTTCTGAAAATATCCACTAAATGAGGGAATAATATGTGTGAGGGTACTCCAGAAGAGTTCCAAATGTGTGTGGGTAGAATATATATCCCACGGGGGTAAAATTGAAAAAAGTTGAAAAAATTTTTTTTGGACTTAGTCATTTTTCCGGCGTTTATCAGACTTTCAGATAGGGCAAATGTCAGTGAGCGTTCCGATTTCAGTTCCAGAGCGATTCGCCCAATGAGTCCTTGATATTTAATCATTTTCAGCCAATTTTCTGGATTTTTGAAAATTTCACTTTTTTGTGAAAATATCCACTAAATGAGGGAATAATATGTGTGAGGGTAGCCCAGGAGAGTTCCAAATGTGTGTGGGTAGAATATATATCCCACAGGGGAAAAATTGAAAAAAGTTGAAAAATTTTTTTTTTTGGACTTAGTCATTTTTCCGGCGTTTATCAGACTTTCAGATGGGGCAAATGTCAGTGAGCGTTCCGATATCAGTTCCAGAGTGATTCGCCCAATGAGTCCTTGATATTTAGTCGTTTTCAGCCAATATTTTGGATTTTTGAAAATTTCACTTTTTTGTGAAAATATCCACTAAATGAGGGAATAATATGTGTGAGGGTAGCCCAGGAGAGTTCCAAATGTGTGTGGGTAGAATATATATCCCACGGGGGTAAAACTGAAAAAAGTTGAAAAAAAATTTTTTTTTGGACTTAGCCATTTTTCCGGCGTTTATCAGACTTTCAGATAGGGCAAATGTCAGTGAGCGTTCCGATTTCAGTTCCAGAGCGATTCGCCCAATGAGTCCTTGATATTTAGTCGTTGTCAGCCAATATTTTGGATTTTTGAAAATTTCACTTTTTTGTGAAAATATCCACTAAATGAGGGAATAATATGTGTGAGGGTACCCCAGAAGAGTTCCAAATGTGTTTGGGTAGAATATATATCCCACGGGGGTAAAACTGAAAAAAGTTGAAAAAAATTATTTTTTGGACTTAGCCATTTTTCCGGCGTTTATCAGACTTTCAGATAGGGCAAATGTCAGTGAGCGTTCCGATTTCAGTTCCAGAGCGATTCGCCCAATGAGTCCTTGATATTTAGTCGTTTTCAGCCAATATTTTGTATTTTTGAAAATTTCACTTTTTTGTGAAAATATCCACTAAATGAGGGAATAATATGTGTGAGGGTACCCCAGAAGAGTTCCAAATGTGTGTGGGTAGAATATATATCCCACGGGGGTAAAATTGAAAAAAGTTGAAAAAAATTTTTTTTTGGACTTAGTCATTTTTCCGGCGTTTATCAGACTTTCAGATAGGGCAAATGTCAGTGAGCATTCCGATTTCAGTTCCAGAGCGATTCGCCCAATGAGTCCTTGATATTTAGTCGTTTTCAGCCAATATTTTGTATTTTTGAAAATTTCACTTTTTTGTGAAAATATCCACTAAATGAGGGAATAATATGTGTGAGGGTACCCCAGGAGAGTTCCAAATGTGTGTGGGTAGAATATATATCCCACGGGGGTAAAACTGAAAAAAGTTGAAAAAAAATTTTTTTTTGGACTTAGCTATTTTTCCGGCGTTTATCAGACTTTCAGATAGGGCAAATGTCAGTGAGCATTCCGATTTCAGTTCCAGAGCGATTCGCCCAATGAGTCCTTGATATTTAGTCGTTTTCAGCCAATATTTTGTATTTTTGAAAATTTCACTTTTTTGTGAAAATATCCACTAAATGAGGGAATAATATGTGTGAGGGTACCCCAGGAGTGTTCCAAATGTGTGTGGGTAGAATATATATCCCACGGGGGTAAAATTGAAAAAAGTTGAAAAATTTTTTTTTTTGGACTTAGCCATTTTTCCGGCGTTTATCAGACTTTCAGATAGGGCAAATGTCAGTGAGCGTTCCGATTTCAGATCCAGAGCGATTCGCCCAATAAGTCCTTGATATTTAGTCGTTTTCAGCCAATATTTTGTATTTTTGAAAATTTCACTTTTTTGTGAAAATATCCACTAAATGAGGGAATAATATGTGTGAGGGTACCCCAGGAGAGTTCCAAATGTGTGTGGGTAGAATATATATCCCACGGGGGTAAAACTGAAAAAAGTTGAAAAAAAATTTTTTTTTGGACTTAGCTATTTTTCCGGCGTTTATCAGACTTTCAGATAGGGCAAATGTCAGTGAGCATTCCGATTTCAGTTCCAGAGCGATTCGCCCAATGAGTCCTTGATATTTAGTCGTTTTCAGCCAATATTTTGTATTTTTGAAAATTTCACTTTTTTGTGAAAATATCCACTAAATGAGGGAATAATATGTGTGAGGGTACCCCAGGAGTGTTCCAAATGTGTGTGGGTAGAATATATATCCCACGGGGGTAAAATTGAAAAAAGTTGAAAAATTTTTTTTTTTGGACTTAGCCATTTTTCCGGCGTTTATCAGACTTTCAGATAGGGCAAATGTCAGTGAGCGTTCCGATTTCAGATCCAGAGCGATTCGCCCAATGAGTCCTTGATATTTAGTCGTTTTCAGCCAATTTTCTGGATTTTTGAAAAATTCACTTTTTTGTTAAAATATCCACTAAATGAGGGAATAATATGTGTGAGGGTACCCCAGAAGAGTTCCAAATGTGTGTGGGTAGAATATATATCCCACGGGGGTAAAATTGAAAAAAGTTGAAAAATTTTTTTTTTTGGACTTACTCATTTTTCCGGCGTTTATCAGACTTTCAGATGGGGCAAATGTCAGTGAGCGTTCCGATTTCAGTTCCAGAGCGATTCGCCCAATGAGTCCTTGATATTTATTCATTTTCAGCCAATTTTCTGGATTTTTTAAAAAATTTACTTTTTTGTGAAAATATCCACTAAATGAGGGAATGTGTGAGGGTACCCCAGGAGAGTTCCAAATGTGTGTGGGTAAAACATATATCCCACGGGGGTAAAATTGAAAAAAGTTGAAAAAAATTATTTTTTGGACTTAGCCATTTTTCCGGCGTTTATCAGACTTTCAGATAGGGCAAATGTCAGTGAGCATTCCGATTTCAGTTCCAGAGCGATTCGCCCAATGAGTCCTTGATATTTAGTCGTTTTCAGCCAATATTTTGGATTTTTGAAAATTTCACTTTTTTGTGAAAATATCCACTAAATGAGGGAATAATATGTGTGAGGGTACTCCAGAAGAGTTCCAAATGTGTGTGGGTAGAATATATATCCCACGGGGGTAAAATTGAAAAAAGTTGAAAAAATTTTTTTTGGACTTAGTCATTTTTCTGGCGTTTATCAGACTTTCAGATAGGGCAAATGTCAGTGAGCGTTCCGATTTCAGTTCCAGAGCGATTCGCCCAATGAGTCCTTGATATTTAATCATTTTCAGCCAATTTTCTGGATTTTTGAAAATTTCACTTTTTTGTGAAAATATCCACTAAATGAGGGAATAATATGTGTGAGGGTAGCCCAGGAGAGTTCCAAATGTGTGTGGGTAGAATATATATCCCACAGGGGAAAAATTGAAAAAAGTTGAAAAATTTTTTTTTTTGGACTTAGTCATTTTTCCGGCGTTTATCAGACTTTCAGATGGGGCAAATGTCAGTGAGCGTTCCGATATCAGTTCCAGAGTGATTCGCCCAATGAGTCCTTGATATTTAGTCGTTTTCAGCCAATTTTCTGTATTTTTGAAAAATTCACTTTTTTGTGAAAATATCCACTAAATGAGGGAATAATATGTGTGAGGGTACCCCAGAAGAGTTCCAAATGTGTGTGGGTAGAATACATATCCCATGGGGGTAAAATTGAAAAAAGTTTAAAAAAAATTTTTTTTGGACTTAGTCATTTTTACGGCGTTTATCAGACTTTCAGATAGGGCAAATGTCAGTGAGCGTTCCGATTTCAGTTGCAGAGCGATTCGCCCAATGAGTCCTTGATATTTAGTCGTTTTCAGCCAATATTTTGGATTTTTGAAAATTTCACTTTTTTGTGAAAATATCCACTAAATGAGGGAATAATATGTGTGAGGGTACCCCAGAAGAGTTCCAAATGTGTGTGGGTAGAATATATATCCCACGGGGGTAAAATTGAAAAAAGTTGAAAAAAAATTTTTTTTTGGACTTAGTCATTTTTCCGGCGTTTATCAGACTTTCAGATAGGGCAAATGTCAGTGAGCGTTCCGATTTCAGTTCCAGAGCGATTCGCCCAATGAGTCCTTGATATTTAGTCGTTGTCAGCCAATATTTTGGATTTTTGAAAATTTCACTTTTTTGTGAAAATATCCACTAAATGAGGGAATAATATGTGTGAGGGTACCCCAGAAGAGTTCCAAATGTGTGTGGGTAGAATATATATCCCACGGGGGTAAAACTGAAAAAAGTTGAAAAAAATTATTTTTTGGACTTAGCCACTTTTCCGGCGTTTATCAGACTTTCAGATAGGGCAAATGTCAGTGAGCGTTCCGATTTCAGTTCCAGAGCGATTCACCCAATGAGTCCTTGATATTTAGTCGTTTTCAGCCAATATTTTGTATTTTTGAAAATTTCACTTTTTTGTGAAAATATCCACTAAATGAGGGAATAATATGTGTGAGGGTACCCCAGAAGAGTTCCAAATGTGTGTGGGTAGAATATATATCCCACGGGGGTAAAATTGAAAAAAGTTGAAAAAAATTTTTTTTTGGACTTAGTCATTTTTCCGGCGTTTATCAGACTTTCAGATAGGGCAAATGTCAGTGAGCATTCCGATTTCAGTTCCAGAGCGATTCGCCCAATGAGTCCTTGATATTTAGTCGTTTTCAGCCAATATTTTGGATTTTTGAAAATTTCACTTTTTTGTGAAAATATCCACTAAATGAGGGAATAATATGTGTGAGGGTAGCCCAGGAGAGTTCCAAATGTGTGTGGGTAGAATATATATCCCACGGGGGTAAAACTGAAAAAAGTTGAAAAAAAATTTTTTTTTGGACTTAGCCATTTTTCCGGCGTTTATCAGACTTTCAGATAGGGCAAATGTCAGTGAGCGTTCCGATTTCAGTTCCAGAGCGATTCGCCCAATGAGTCCTTGATATTTAGTCGTTGTCAGCCAATATTTTGGATTTTTGAAAATTTCACTTTTTTGTGAAAATATCCACTAAATGAGGGAATAATATGTGTGAGGGTACCCCAGAAGAGTTCCAAATGTGTGTGGGTAGAATATATATCCCACGGGGGTAAAACTGAAAAAAGTTGAAAAAAATTATTTTTTGGACTTAGCCATTTTTCCGGCGTTTATCAGACTTTCAGATAGGGCAAATGTCAGTGAGCGTTCCGATTTCAGTTCCAGAGCGATTCGCCCAATGAGTCCTTGATATTTAGTCGTTTTCAGCCAATATTTTGTATTTTTGAAAATTTCACTTTTTTGTGAAAATATCCACTAAATGAGGGAATAATATGTGTGAGGGTACCCCAGGAGTGTTCCAAATGTGTGTGGGTAGAATATATATCCCACGGGGGTAAAATTGAAAAAAGTTGAAAAATTTTTTTTTTTGGACTTAGTCATTTTTCCGGCGTTTATCAGACTTTCAGATAGGGCAAATGTCAGTGAGCGTTCCGATTTCAGTTCCAGAGCGATTCGCCCAATGAGTCCTTGATATTTAATCATTTTCAGCCAATTTTCTGGATTTTTGAAAATTTCACTTTTTTGTGAAAATATCCACTAAATGAGGGAATAATATATGTGAGGGTAGCCCAGGAGAGTTCCAAATGTATTTGGGTAGAATATATATCCCACGGGGGTAAAATTGAAAAAAGTTGAAAAATTTTTTTTTTTGGACTTACTCATTTTTCCGGCGTTTATCAGACTTTCAGATGGGGCAAATGTCAGTGAGCGTTCCGATTTCAGTTCCAGAGCGATTCGTCCAATGAGTCCTTGATATTTATTCATTTTCAGCCAATTTTCTGGATTTTTTAAAAAATTAACTTTTTTGTGAAAATATCCACTAAATGAGGGAATGTTTGAGGGTACCCCAGGAGAGTTCCAAATGTGTGTGGGTAAAACATATATCCCACGGGGGTAAAATTGAAAAAAGTTGAAAAAAATTATTTTTTGGACTTAGCCATTTTTCCAGCGTTTATCAGACTTTCAGATAGGGCAAATGTCAGTGAGCGTTCCGATTTCAGTTCCAGAGCGATTCGCCCAATGAGTCCTTGATATTTAGTCGTTTTCAGCCAATATTTAGGATTTTTGAAAATTTCACTTTTTTGTGAAAATATCCACTAAATGAGGGAATAATATGTGTGAGGGTACCCCAGAAGAGTTCCAAATGTGTGTGGGTAGAATATATATCCCACGGGGGTAAAATTGAAAAAAGTTGAAAAAATTTTTTTTTTGAACTTAGTCATTTTTCCGGCGTTTATCAGACTTTCAGATGGGGCAAATGTCAGTGAGCGTTCCGATTTCAGTTCCAGAGCGATTCGCCCAATGAGTCCTTGATATTTAGTCGTTTTCAGCCAATTTTCTGGATTTTTGAAAAATTCACTTTTTTGTGAAAATATCCACTAAATGAGGGAATAATATGTGTGAGGGTACCCCAGAAGAGTTCCAAATGTGTGTGGGTAGAATATATATCCCACGGGGGTAAAATTGAAAAAAGTTGAAAAAATTTTTTTTGAACTTAGTCATTTTTCCGGCGTTTATTAGACTTTGAGATAGGGCAAATGTCAGTGAGCATTCCGATTTCAGTTCCAGAGCGATTCGCCCAATGAGTCCTTGATATTTAGTCGTTTTCAGCCAATATTTTGGATTTTTGAAAATTTCACTTTTTTGTGAAAATATCCACTAAATGAGGGAATATGTGTGAGGGTAGCCCAGGAGAGTTCCAAATGTGTGTGGGTAGAATATATATCCCACGGGGGTAAAACTGAAAAAAGTTGAAAAAAAATTTTTTTTTGGACTTAGCCATTTTTCCGGCGTTTATCAGACTTTCAGATAGGGCAAATGTCAGTGAGCGTTCCGATTTCAGTTCCAGAGAGATTCGCCCAATGAGTCCTTGATATTTAGTCGTTGTCAGCCAATATTTTGTATTTTTGAAAATTTCACTTTTTTGTGAAAATATCCACTAAATGAGGGAATAATATGTGTGAGGGTACCCCAGGAGTGTTCCAAATGTGTGTGGGTAGAATATATATCCCACGGGGGTAAAATTGAAAAAAGTTGAAAAATATTTTTTTTTGGACTTAGTCATTTTTCCGGCGTTTATCAGACTTTCAGATAGGGCAAATGTCAGTGAGCGTTCCGATTTCAGTTCCAGAGCGATTCGCCCAATGAGTCCTTGATATTTAGTCGTTTTCAGCCAATATTTTGGATTTTTGAAAATTTCACTTTTTTGTGAAAATATCCACTAAATGAGGTAATAATATGTGTGAGGGTACCCCAGAAGAGTTCCAAATGTGTGTGGGTAGAATATATATCCCACGGGGGTAAAACTGAAAAAAGTTGAAAAAAATTATTTTTTGGACTTAGCCATTTTTCCGGCGTTTATCAGACTTTCAGATAGGGCAAATGTCAGTGAGCATTCCGATTTCAGTTCCAGAGCGATTCGCCCAATGAGTCCTTGATATTTAATCATTTTCAGCCAATTTTCTGGATTTTTGAAAATTTCACTTTTTTGTGAAAATATCCACTAAATGAGGGAATAATATATGTGAGGGTAGCCCAGGAGAGTTCCAAATGTATTTGGGTAGAATATATATCCCACGGGGGTAAAATTGAAAAAAGTTGAAAAAAATTTTTTTTTGGACTTAGTCATTTTTCCGGCGTTTATCAGACTTTCAGATAGGGCAAATGTCAGTGAGCATTCCGATTTCAGTTCCAGAGCGATTCGCCAAATGAGTCCTTGATATTTAGTCGTTTTCAGCCAATATTTTGTATTTTTGAAAATTTCACTTTTTTGTGAAAATATCCACTAAATGAGGGAATAATATGTGTGAGGGTACCCCAGGAGTGTTCCAAATGTGTGTGGGTAGAATATATATCCCACGGGGGTAAAATTGAAAAAAGTTGAAAAATTTTTTTTTTTGGACTTAGTCATTTTTCCGGCGTTTATCAGACTTTCAGATAGGGCAAATGTCAGTGAGCGTTCCGATTTCAGTTCCAGAGCGATTCGCCCAATGAGTCCTTGATATTTAGTCGTTTTCAGCCAATATTTTGGATTTTTGAAAATTTCACATTTTTGTGAAAATATCCACTAAATGAGGGAATAATATGTGTGAGGGTACCCCAGAAGAGTTCCAAATGTATTTGGGTAGAATATATATCCCACGGGGGTAAAATTGAAAAAAGTTGAAAAATTTTTTTTTTTGGACTTACTCATTTTTCCGGCGTTTATCAGACTTTCAGATGGGGCAAATGTCAGTGAGTGTTCCGATTTCAGTTCCAGAGCGATTCGTCCAATGAGTCCTTGATATTTATTCATTTTCAGCCAATTTTCTGGATTTTTTAAAAAATTAACTTTTTTGTGAAAATATCCACTAAATGAGGGAATGTTTGAGGGTACCCCAGGAGAGTTCCAAATGTGTGTGGGTAAAACATATATCCCACGGGGGTAAAATTGAAAAAAGTTGAAAAAAATTATTTTTTGGACTTAGCCATTTTTCCGGCGTTTATCAGACTTTCAGATAGGGCAAATGTCAGTGAGCGTTCCGATTTCAGTTCCAGAGCGATTCGCCCAATGAGTCCTTGATATTTAGTCGTTTTCAGCCAATATTTAGGATTTTTGAAAATTTCACTTTTTTGTGAAAATATCCACTAAATGAGGGAATAATATGTGTGAGGGTACCCCAGAAGAGTTCCAAATGTGTGTGGGTAGAATATATATCCCACGAGGGTAAAATTGAAAAAAGTTGAAAAAATTTTTTTTTTTGAACTTAGTCATTTTTCCGGCGTTTATCAGACTTTCAGATGGGGCAAATGTCAGTGAGCGTTCCGATTTCAGTTCCAGAGCGATTCGCCCAATGAGTCCTTGATATTTAGTCGTTTTCAGCCAATTTTCTGGATTTTTGAAAAATTCACTTTTTTGTGAAAATATCCACTAAATGAGGGAATAATATGTGTGAGGGTACCCCAGAAGAGTTCCAAATGTGTGTGGGTAGAATATATATCCCACGGGGGTAAAATTGAAAAAAGTTGAAAAATTTTTTTTTGGACTTAGTCATTTTTCCGGCGTTTATCAGACTTTCAGATAGGGCAAATGTCAGTGAGCGTTCCGATTTCAGTTCCAGAGCGATTCGCCCAATGAGTACTTGATATTTAATCATTTTCAGTCAATTTTCTGGATTTTTGAAAATTTCACTTTTTTGTGAAAATATCCACTAAATGAGGGAATAATATGTGTGAGGGTAGCCCAGGAGAGTTCCAAATGTGTGTGGGTAGAATATATATCCCACAGGGGAAAAATTGAAAAAAATTGAAAAAATTTTTTTTTTGGACTTAGTCATTTTTCCGGCGTTTATCAGACTTTCAGATGGGGCAAATGTCAGTGAGCGTTCCGATTTCAGTTCCAGAGCGATTCGCCCAATGATTCCTTGATATTTAGTCGTTTTCAGCCAATATTTTGGATTTTTGAAAATTTCACTTTTTTGTGAAAATATCCACTAAATGAGGGAATAATATGTGTGAGGGTACCCCAGGAGTGCTCCAAATGTGTGTGGGTAGAATATATATCCCACGGGGGTAAAATTGAAAAAAGTTGAAAAATTTTTTTTTTTGGACTTAGTCATTTTTCCGGCGTTTATCAGACTTTCAGATAGGGCAAATGTCAGTGAGCGTTCCGATTTCAGTTCCAGAGCGATTCGCCCAATGAGTCCTTGATATTTATTCATTTTCAGCCAATTTTCTGGATTTTTTAAAAAATTAACTTTTTTGTGAAAATATCCACTAAATGAGGGAATGTTTGAGGGTACCCCAGGAGAGTTCCAAATGTGTGTGGGTAAAACATATATCCCACGGGGGTAAAATTGAAAAAAGTTGAAAAAAATTATTTTTTGGACTTAGCCATTTTTCCGGCGTTTATCAGACTTTCAGATAGGGCAAATGTCAGTGAGCGTTCCGATTTCAGTTCCAGAGCGATTCGCCCAATGAGTCCTTGATATTTAGTCGTTTTCAGCCAATATTTAGGATTTTTGAAAATTTCACTTTTTTGTGAAAATATCCACTAAATGAGGGAATAATATGTGTGAGGGTACCCCAGAAGAGTTCCAAATGTGTGTGGGTAGAATATATATCCCACGAGGGTAAAATTGAAAAAAGTTGAAAAAATTTTTTTTTTGAACTTAGTCATTTTTCCGGCGTTTATCAGACTTTCAGATGGGGCAAATGTCAGTGAGCGTTCCGATTTCAGTTCCAGAGCGATTCGCCCAATGAGTCCTTGATATTTAGTCGTTTTCAGCCAATTTTCTGGATTTTTGAAAAATTCACTTTTTTGTGAAAATATCCACTAAATGAGGGAATAATATGTGTGAGGGTACCCCAGAAGAGTTCCAAATGTGTGTGGGTAGAATATATATCCCACAGGGGTAAAATTGAAAAAAGTTGAAAAAATTTTTTTTGGACTTAGTCATTTTTCCGGCGTTTATCAGACTTTCAGATAGGGCAAATGTCAGTGAGCGTTCCGATTTCAGTTCCAGAGCGATTCGCCCAATGAGTCCTTGATATTTAGTCGTTTTCAGCCAATATTTTGGATTTTTGAAAATTTCACTTTTTTGTGAAAATATCCACTAAATGAGGGAATAATATGTGTGAGGGTACCCCAGGAGTGTTCCAAATGTGTGTGGGTAGAATATATATCCCACGGGGGTAAAATTGAAAAAAGTTGAAAAATTTTTTTTTTTGGACTTAGTCATTTTTCCGGCGTTTATCAGACTTTCAGATAGGGCAAATGTCAGTGAGCGTTCCGATTTCAGTTCCAGAGCGATTCGCCCAATGAGTCCTTGATATTTAGTCGTTGTCAGCCAATATTTTGGATTTTTGAAAATTTCACTTTTTTGTGAAAATATCCACTAAATGAGGGAATAATATGTGTGAGGGTACCCCAGAAGAGTTCCAAATGTGTGTGGGTAGAATATATATCCCACGGGGGTAAAACTGAAAAAAGTTGAAAAAAATTATTTTTTGGACTTAGCCATTTTTCCGGCGTTTATCAGACTTTCAGATAGGGCAAATGTCAGTGAGCGTTCCGATTTCAGTTCCAGAGCGATTCGCCCAATGAGTCCTTGATATTTAGTCGTTTTCAGCCAATATTTTGTATTTTTGAAAATTTCACTTTTTTGTGAAAATATCCACTAAATGAGGGAATAATATGTGTGAGGGTACCCCAGAAGAGTTCCAAATGTGTGTGGGTAGAATATATATCCCACGGGGGTAAAATTGAAAAAAGTTGAAAAAAAATTTTTTTTGGACTTAGTCATTTTTCCGGCGTTTATCAGACTTTCAGATAGGGCAAATGTCATTGAGCATTCCGATTTCAGTTCCAGAGCGATTCGCCCAATGAGTCCTTGATATTTAGTCGTTTTCAGCCAATATTTTGGATTTTTGAAAATTTCACTTTTTTGTGAAAATATCCACTAAATGAGGGAATAATATGTGTGAGGGTACCCCAGGAGTGTTCCAAATGTGTGTGGGTAGAATATATATCCCACGGGGGTAAAATTGAAAAAAGTTGAAAAATTTTTTTTTTTGGACTTAGTCATTTTTCCGGCGTTTATCAGACTTTCAGATAGGGCAAATGTCAGTGAGCGTTCCGATTTCAGTTCCAGAGCGATTCGCCCAATGAGTCCTTGATATTTAGTCGTTGTCAGCCAATATTTTGTATTTTTGAAAATTTCACTTTTTTGTGAAAATATCCACTAAATGAGGGAATAATATGTGTGAGGGTACCCCAGAAGAGTTCCAAATGTGTGTGGGTAGAATATATATCCCACGGGGGTAAAATTGAAAAAAGTTGAAAAAATTTTTTTTGGACTTAGTCATTTTTCCGGCGTTTATCAGACTTTCAGATAGGGCAAATGTCAGTGAGCGTTCCGATTTCAGTTCCAGAGCGATTCGCCCAATGAGTCCTTGATATTTAGTCGTTTTCAGCCAATATTTTGGATTTTTGAAAATTTCACTTTTTTGTGAAAATATCCACTAAATGAGGGAATAATATGTGTGAGGGTACCCCAGGAGTGTTCCAAATGTGTGTGGGTAGAATATATATCCCACGGGGGTAAAATTGAAAAAAGTTGAAAAATTTTTTTTTTTGGACTTAGTCATTTTTCCGGCGTTTATCAGACTTTCAGATAGGGCAAATGTCAGTGAGCGTTCCGATTTCAGTTCCAGAGCGATTCGCCCAATGAGTCCTTGATATTTAGTCGTTGTCAGCCAATATTTTGGATTTTTGAAAATTTCACTTTTTTGTGAAAATATCCACTAAATGAGGGAATAATATGTGTGAGGGTACCCCAGAAGAGTTCCAAATGTGTGTGGGTAGAATATATATCCCACGGGGGTAAAACTGAAAAAAGTTGAAAAAAATTATTTTTTGGACTTAGCCATTTTTCCGGCGTTTATCAGACTTTCAGATAGGGCAAATGTCAGTGAGCGTTCCGATTTCAGTTCCAGAGCGATTCGCCCAATGAGTCCTTGATATTTAGTCGTTTTCAGCCAATATTTTGTATTTTTGAAAATTTCACTTTTTTGTGAAAATATCCACTAAATGAGGGAATAATATGTGTGAGGGTACCCCAGAAGAGTTCCAAATGTGTGTGGGTAGAATATATATCCCACGGGGGTAAAATTGAAAAAAGTTGAAAAAAAATTTTTTTTGGACTTAGTCATTTTTCCGGCGTTTATCAGACTTTCAGATAGGGCAAATGTCAGTGAGCATTCCGATTTCAGTTCCAGAGCGATTCGCCCAATGAGTCCTTGATATTTAGTCGTTTTCAGCCAATATTTTGGATTTTTGAAAATTTCACTTTTTTGTGAAAATATCCACTAAATGAGGGAATAATATGTGTGAGGGTACCCCAGGAGTGTTCCAAATGTGTGTGGGTAGAATATATATCCCACGGGGGTAAAATTGAAAAAAGTTGAAAAATTTTTTTTTTTGGACTTAGTCATTTTTCCGGCGTTTATCAGACTTTCAGATAGGGCAAATGTCAGTGAGCGTTCCGATTTCAGTTCCAGAGCGATTCGCCCAATGAGTCCTTGATATTTAGTCGTTGTCAGCCAATATTTTGGATTTTTGAAAATTTCACTTTTTTGTGAAAATATCCACTAAATGAGGGAATAATATGTGTGAGGGTACCCCAGAAGAGTTCCAAATGTGTGTGGGTAGAATATATATCCCACGGGGGTAAAACTGAAAAAAGTTGAAAAAAATTATTTTTTGGACTTAGCCATTTTTCCGGCGTTTATCAGACTTTCAGATAGGGCAAATGTCAGTGAGCGTTCCGATTTCAGTTCCAGAGCGATTCGCCCAATGAGTCCTTGATATTTAGTCGTTTTCAGCCAATATTTTGTATTTTTGAAAATTTCACTTTTTTGTGAAAATATCCACTAAATGAGGGAATAATATGTGTGAGGGTACCCCAGAAGAGTTCCAAATGTGTGTGGGTAGAATATATATCCCACGGGGGTAAAACTGAAAAAAGTTGAAAAAAATTATTTTTTGGACTTAGCCATTTTTCCGGCGTTTATCAGACTTTCAGATAGGGCAAATGTCAGTGAGCGTTCCGATTTCAGTTCCAGAGCGATTCGCCCAATGAGTCCTTGATATTTAGTCGTTTTCAGCCAATATTTTGTATTTTTGAAAATTTCACTTTTTTGTGAAAATATCCACTAAATGAGGGAATAATATGTGTGAGGGTACCCCAGAAGAGTTCCAAATGTGTGTGGGTAGAATATATATCCCACGGGGGTAAAATTGAAAAAAGTTGAAAAAAAATTTTTTTTGGACTTAGTCATTTTTCCGGCGTTTATCAGACTTTCAGATAGGGCAAATGTCAGTGAGCATTCCGATTTCAGTTCCAGAGCGATTCGCCCAATGAGTCCTTGATATTTCGTCGTTTTCAGCCAATATTTTGGATTTTTGAAAATTTCACTTTTTTGTGAAAATATCCACTAAATGAGGGAATAATATGTGTGAGGGTACCCCAGGAGTGTTCCAAATGTGTGTGGGTAGAATATATATCCCACGGGGGTAAAATTGAAAAAAGTTGAAAAATTTTTTTTTTTGGACTTAGTCATTTTTCCGGCGTTTATCAGACTTTCAGATAGGGCAAATGTCAGTGAGCGTTCCGATTTCAGTTCCAGAGCGATTCGCCCAATGAGTCCTTGATATTTAGTCGTTGTCAGCCAATATTTTGGATTTTTGAAAATTTCACTTTTTTGTGAAAATATCCACTAAATGAGGGAATAATATGTGTGAGGGTACCCCAGAAGAGTTCCAAATGTGTGTGGGTAGAATATATATCCCACGGGGGTAAAACTGAAAAAAGTTGAAAAAAATTATTTTTTGGACTTAGCCATTTTTCCGGCGTTTATCAGACTTTCAGATAGGGCAAATGTCAGTGAGCGTTCCGATTTCAGTTCCAGAGCGATTCGCCCAATGAGTCCTTGATATTTAGTCGTTTTCAGCCAATATTTTGTATTTTTGAAAATTTCACTTTTTTGTGAAAATATCCACTAAATGAGGGAATAATATGTGTGAGGGTACCCCAGAAGAGTTCCAAATGTGTGTGGGTAGAATATATATCCCACGGGGGTAAAATTGAAAAAAGTTGAAAAAAAATTTTTTTTGGACTTAGTCATTTTTCCGGCGTTTATCAGACTTTCAGATAGGGCAAATGTCAGTGAGCATTCCGATTTCAGTTCCAGAGCGATTCGCCCAATGAGTCCTTGATATTTAGTCGTTTTCAGCCAATATTTTGGATTTTTGAAAATTTCACTTTTTTGTGAAAATATCCACTAAATGAGGGAATAATATGTGTGAGGGTACCCCAGGAGTGTTCCAAATGTGTGTGGGTAGAATATATATCCCACGGGGGTAAAATTGAAAAAAGTTGAAAAATTTTTTTTTTTGGACTTAGTCATTTTTCCGGCGTTTATCAGACTTTCAGATAGGGCAAATGTCAGTGAGCGTTCCGATTTCAGTTCCAGAGCGATTCGCCCAATGAGTCCTTGATATTTAGTCGTTGTCAGCCAATATTTTGGATTTTTGAAAATTTCACTTTTTTGTGAAAATATCCACTAAATGAGGGAATAATATGTGTGAGGGTACCCCAGAAGAGTTCCAAATGTGTGTGGGTAGAATATATATCCCACGGGGGTAAAACTGAAAAAAGTTGAAAAAAATTATTTTTTGGACTTAGCCATTTTTCCGGCGTTTATCAGACTTTCAGATAGGGCAAATGTCAGTGAGCGTTCCGATTTCAGTTCCAGAGCGATTCGCCCAATGAGTCCTTGATATTTAGTCGTTTTCAGCCAATATTTTGTATTTTTGAAAATTTCACTTTTTTGTGAAAATATCCACTAAATGAGGGAATAATATGTGTGAGGGTACCCCAGAAGAGTTCCAAATGTGTGTGGGTAGAATATATATCCCACGGGGGTAAAACTGAAAAAAGTTGAAAAAAATTATTTTTTGGACTTAGCCATTTTTCCGGCGTTTATCAGACTTTCAGATAGGGCAAATGTCAGTGAGCGTTCCGATTTCAGTTCCAGAGCGATTCGCCCAATGAGTCCTTGATATTTAGTCGTTTTCAGCCAATATTTTGTATTTTTGAAAATTTCACTTTTTTGTGAAAATATCCACTAAATGAGGGAATAATATGTGTGAGGGTACCCCAGAAGAGTTCCAAATGTGTGTGGGTAGAATATATATCCCACGGGGGTAAAATTGAAAAAAGTTGAAAAAAAATTTTTTTTGGACTTAGTCATTTTTCCGGCGTTTATCAGACTTTCAGATAGGGCAAATGTCAGTGAGCATTCCGATTTCAGTTCCAGAGCGATTCGCCCAATGAGTCCTTGATATTTCGTCGTTTTCAGCCAATATTTTGGATTTTTGAAAATTTCACTTTTTTGTGAAAATATCCACTAAATGAGGGAATAATATGTGTGAGGGTACCCCAGGAGTGTTCCAAATGTGTGTGGGTAGAATATATATCCCACGGGGGTAAAATTGAAAAAAGTTGAAAAATTTTTTTTTTTGGACTTAGTCATTTTTCCGGCGTTTATCAGACTTTCAGATAGGGCAAATGTCAGTGAGCGTTCCGATTTCAGTTCCAGAGCGATTCGCCCAATGAGTCCTTGATATTTAGTCGTTGTCAGCCAATATTTTGGATTTTTGAAAATTTCACTTTTTTGTGAAAATATCCACTAAATGAGGGAATAATATGTGTGAGGGTACCCCAGAAGAGTTCCAAATGTGTGTGGGTAGAATATATATCCCACGGGGGTAAAACTGAAAAAAGTTGAAAAAAATTATTTTTTGGACTTAGCCATTTTTCCGGCGTTTATCAGACTTTCAGATAGGGCAAATGTCAGTGAGCGTTCCGATTTCAGTTCCAGAGCGATTCGCCCAATGAGTCCTTGATATTTAGTCGTTGTCAGCCAATATTTTGGATTTTTGAAAATTTCACTTTTTTGTGAAAATATCCACTAAATGAGGGAATAATATGTGTGAGGGTACCCCAGAAGAGTTCCAAATGTGTGTGGGTAGAATATATATCCCACGGGGGTAAAACTGAAAAAAGTTGAAAAAAATTATTTTTTGGACTTAGCCATTTTTCCGGCGTTTATCAGACTTTCAGATAGGGCAAATGTCAGTGAGCGTTCCGATTTCAGTTCCAGAGCGATTCGCCCAATGAGTCCTTGATATTTAGTCGTTTTCAGCCAATATTTTGTATTTTTGAAAATTTCACTTTTTTGTGAAAATATCCACTAAATGAGGGAATAATATGTGTGAGGGTACCCCAGAAGAGTTCCAAATGTGTGTGGGTAGAATATATATCCCACGGGGGTAAAATTGAAAAAAGTTGAAAAAAATTTTTTTTTGGACTTAGTCATTTTTCCGGCGTTTATCAGACTTTCAGATAGGGCAAATGTCAGTGAGCATTCCGATTTCAGTTCCAGAGCGATTCGCCCAATGAGTCCTTGATATTTAGTCGTTTTCAGCCAATATTTTGTATTTTTGAAAATTTCACTTTTTTGTGAAAATATCCACTAAATGAGGGAATAATATGTGTGACGGTACCCCAGGAGTGTTCCAAATGTGTGTGGGTAGAATATATATCCCACGGGGGTAAAATTGAAAAAAGTTGAAAAATTTTTTTTTTTGGACTTAGTCATTTTTCCGGCGTTTATCAGACTTTCAGATAGGGCAAATGTCAGTGAGCGTTCCGATTTCAGTTCCAGAGCGATTCGCCCAATGAGTCCTTGATATTTAGTCGTTGTCAGCCAATATTTTGGATTTTTGAAAATTTCACTTTTTTGTGAAAATATCCACTAAATGAGGGAATAATATGTGTGAGGGTACCCCAGAAGAGTTCCAAATGTGTGTGGGTAGAATATATATCCCACGGGGGTAAAACTGAAAAAAGTTGAAAAAAATTATTTTTTGGACTTAGCCATTTTTCCGGCGTTTATCAGACTTTCAGATAGGGCAAATGTCAGTGAGCGTTCCGATTTCAGTTCCAGAGCGATTCGCCCAATGAGTCCTTGATATTTAGTCGTTTTCAGCCAATATTTTGTATTTTTTAAAATTTCACTTTTTTGTGAAAATATCCACTAAATGAGGGAATAATATGTGTGAGGGTACCCCAGAAGAGTTCCAAATGTGTGTGGGTAGAATATATATCCCACGGGGGTAAAATTGAAAAAAGTTGAAAAAAATTTTTTTTTGGACTTAGTCATTTTTCCGGCGTTTATCAGACTTTCAGATAGGGCAAATGTCAGTGAGCATTCCGATTTCAGTTCCAGAGCGATTCGCCCAATGAGTCCTTGATATTTAGTCGTTTTCAGCCAATATTTTGTATTTTTGAAAATTTCACTTTTTTGTGAAAATATCCACTAAATGAGGGAATAATATGTGTGAGGGTACCCCAGGAGTGTTCCAAATGTGTGTGGGTAGAATATATATCCCACGGGGGTAAAATTGAAAAAAGTTGAAAAATTTTTTTTTTTGGACTTAGTCATTTTTCCGGCGTTTATCAGACTTTCAGATAGGGCAAATGTCAGTGAGCGTTCCGATTTCAGTTCCAGAGCGATTCGCCCAATGAGTCCTTGATATTTAGTCGTTGTCAGCCAATATTTTGGATTTTTGAAAATTTCACTTTTTTGTGAAAATATCCACTAAATGAGGGAATAATATGTGTGAGGGTACCCCAGAAGAGTTCCAAATGTGTGTGGGTAGAATATATATCCCACGGGGGTAAAACTGAAAAAAGTTGAAAAAAATTATTTTTTGGACTTAGCCATTTTTCCGGCGTTTATCAGACTTTCAGATAGGGCAAATGTCAGTGAGCGTTCCGATTTCAGTTCCAGAGCGATTCGCCCAATGAGTCCTTGATATTTAGTCGTTTTCAGCCAATATTTTGTATTTTTGAAAATTTCACTTTTTTGTGAAAATATCCACTAAATGAGGGAATAATATGTGTGAGGGTACCCCAGAAGAGTTCCAAATGTGTGTGGGTAGAATATATATCCCACGGGGGTAAAATTGAAAAAAGTTGAAAAAAATTTTTTTTTGGACTTAGTCATTTTTCCGGCGTTTATCAGACTTTCAGATAGGGCAAATGTCAGTGAGCATTCCGATTTCAGTTCCAGAGCGATTCGCCCAATGAGTCCTTGATATTTAGTCGTTTTCAGCCAATATTTTGTATTTTTGAAAATTTCACTTTTTTGTGAAAATATCCACTAAATGAGGGAATAATATGTGTGAGGGTACCCCAGGAGTGTTCCAAATGTGTGTGGGTAGAATATATATCCCACGGGGGTAAAATTGAAAAAAGTTAAAAAATTTTTTTTTTTGGACTTAGTCATTTTTCCGGCGTTTATCAGACTTTCAGATAGGGCAAATGTCAGTGAGCGTTCCGATTTCAGTTCCAGAGCGATTCGCCCAATGAGTCCTTGATATTTAGTCGTTGTCAGCCAATATTTTGGATTTTTGAAAATTTCACTTTTTTGTGAAAATATCCACTAAATGAGGGAATAATATGTGTGAGGGTACCCCAGAAGAGTTCCAAATGTGTGTGGGTAGAATATATATCCCACGGGGGTAAAACTGAAAAAAGTTGAAAAAAATTATTTTTTGGACTTAGCCATTTTTCCGGCGTTTATCAGACTTTCAGATAGGGCAAATGTCAGTGAGCGTTCCGATTTCAGTTCCAGAGCGTTTCGCCCAATGAGTCCTTGATATTTAGTCGTTTTCAGCCAATATTTTGTATTTTTGAAAATTTCACTTTTTTGTGAAAATATCCACTAAATGAGGGAATAATATGTGTGAGGGTACCCCAGAAGAGTTCCAAATGTGTGTGGGTAGAATATATATCCCACGGGGGTAAAATTGAAAAAAGTTGAAAAAAATTTTTTTTTGGACTTAGTCATTTTTCCGGCGTTTATCAGACTTTCAGATAGGGCAAATGTCAGTGAGCATTCCGATTTCAGTTCCAGAGCGATTCGCCCAATGAGTCCTTGATATTTAGTCGTTTTCAGCCAATATTTTGTATTTTTGAAAATTTCACTTTTTTGTGAAAATATCCACTAAATGAGGGAATAATATGTGTGAGGGTACCCCAGGAGTGTTCCAAATGTGTGTGGGTAGAATATATATCCCACGGGGGTAAAATTGAAAAAAGTTGAAAAATTTTTTTTTTTGGACTTAGTCATTTTTCCGGCGTTTATCAGACTTTCAGATAGGGCAAATGTCAGTGAGCGTTCCGATTTCAGTTCCAGAGCGATTCGCCCAATGAGTCCTTGATATTTAGTCGTTTTCAGCCAATATTTTGGATTTTTGAAAATTTCACTTTTTTGTGAAAATATCCACTAAATGAGGGAATAATATGTGTGAGGGTACCCCAGAAGAGTTCCAAATGTGTGTGGGTAGAATATATATCCCACGGGGGTAAAATTGAAAAAAGTTGAAAAAAATTATTTTTTGGACTTAGCCATTTTTCCGGCGTTTATCAGACTTTCAGATAGGGCAAATGTCAGTGAGCGTTCCGATTTCAGTTCCAGAGCGATTCGCCCAATGAGTCCTTGATATTTAATCATTTTCAGCCAATTTTCTGGATTTTTGAAAATTTCACTTTTTTGTGAAATTATCCACTAAATGAGGGAATAATATATGTGAGGGTAGCCCAGGAGAGTTCCAAATTTATTTGGGTAGAATATATATCCCACGGGGGTAAAATTGAAAAAAGTTGAAAAAATTTTTTTTTTGGACTTACTCATTTTTCCGGCGTTTATCAGACTTTCAGATGGGGCAAATGTCAGTGAGCGTTCCGATTTCAGTTCCAGAGCGATTCGCCCAATGAGTCCTTGATATTTATTCATTTTCAGCCAATTTTCTGGATTTTTTAAAAAATTAACTTTTTTGTGAAAATATCCACTAAATGAGGGAATGTTTGAGGGTACCCCAGGAGAGTTCCAAATGTGTGTGGGTAAAACATATATCCCACGGGGATAAAATTGAAAAAAGTTGAAAAAAATTATTTTTTGGACTTAGTCATTTTTACGGCGTTTATCAGACTTTCAGATAGGGCAAATGTCAGTGAGAGTTCCGATTTCAGTTGCAGAGCGATTCGCCCAATGAGTCCTTCATATTTAGTCGTTTTCAGCCAATATTTTGGATTTTTGAAAATTTCACTTTTTTGTGAAAATATCCACTAAATGAGGGAATAATATGTGTGAGGGTACCCCAGAAGAGTTCCAAATGTGTGTGGGTAGAATATATATCCCACGGGGTAAAATTGAAAAAAGTTGAAAAAAAATTTTTTTTTGGACTTAGTCATTTTTCCGGCGTTTATCAGACTTTCAGATAGGGCAAATGTCAGTGAGCATTCCGATTTCAGTTCCAGAGCGATTCGCCCAATGAGTCCTTGATATTTAGTCGTTTTCAGCCAATATTTTGTATTTTTGAAAATTTCACTTTTTTGTGAAAATATCCACTAAATGAGGGAATAATATGTGTGAGGGTACCCCAGGAGTGTTCCAAATGTGTGTGGGTAGAATATATATCCCACGGGGGTAAAACTGAAAAAAGTTGAAAAAAATTATTTTTTGGACTTAGCCATTTTTCCGGCGTTTATCAGACTTTCAGATAGGGCAAATGTCAGTGAGCGTTCCGATTTCAGTTCCAGAGCGATTCGCCCAATGAGTCCTTGATATTTAGTCGTTTTCAGCCAATATTTTGTATTTTTGAAAATTTCACTTTTTTGTGAAAATATCCACTAAATGAGGGAATAATATGTGTGAGGGTACCCCAGGAGTGTTCCAAATGTGTGTGGGTAGAATATATATCCCACGGGGGTAAAATTGAAAAAAGTTGAAAAATTTTTTTTTTTGGACTTAGTCATTTTTCCGGCGTTTATCAGACTTTCAGATAGGGCAAATGTCAGTGAGCGTTCCGATTTCAGTTCCAGAGCGATTCGCCCAATGAGTCCTTGATATTTAGTCGTTGTCAGCCAATATTTTGGATTTTTGAAAATTTCACTTTTTTGTGAAAATATCCACTAAATGAGGGAATAATATGTGTGAGGGTACCCCAGAAGAGTTCCAAATGTGTGTGGGTAGAATATATATCCCACGGGGGTAAAACTGAAAAAAGTTGAAAAAAATTATTTTTTGGACTTAGCCATTTTTCCGGCGTTTATCAGACTTTCAGATAGGGCAAATGTCAGTGAGCGTTCCGATTTCAGTTCCAGAGCGTTTCGCCCAATGAGTCCTTGATATTTAGTCGTTTTCAGCCAATATTTTGTATTTTTGAAAATTTCACTTTTTTGTGAAAATATCCACTAAATGAGGGAATAATATGTGTGAGGGTACCCCAGAAGAGTTCCAAATGTGTGTGGGTAGAATATATATCCCACGGGGGTAAAATTGAAAAAAGTTGAAAAAAATTTTTTTTTGGACTTAGTCATTTTTCCGGCGTTTATCAGACTTTCAGATAGGGCAAATGTCAGTGAGCATTCCGATTTCAGTTCCAGAGCGATTCGCCCAATGAGTCCTTGATATTTAGTCGTTTTCAGCCAATATTTTGTATTTTTGAAAATTTCACTTTTTTGTGAAAATATCCACTAAATGAGGGAATAATATGTGTGAGGGTACCCCAGAAGAGTTCCAAATGTGTGTGGGTAGAATATATATCCCACGGGGGTAAAATTGAAAAAAGTTGAAAAAAATTATTTTTTGGACTTAGCCATTTTTCCGGCGTTTATCAGACTTTCAGATAGGGCAAATGTCAGTGAGCGTTCCGATTTCAGTTCCAGAGCGATTCGCCCAATGAGTCCTTGATATTTAATCATTTTCAGCCAATTTTCTGGATTTTTGAAAATTTCACTTTTTTGTGAAATTATCCACTAAATGAGGGAATAATATATGTGAGGGTAGCCCAGGAGAGTTCCAAATTTATTTGGGTAGAATATATATCCCACGGGGGTAAAATTGAAAAAAGTTGAAAAAATTTTTTTTTTGGACTTACTCATTTTTCCGGCGTTTATCAGACTTTCAGATGGGGCAAATGTCAGTGAGCGTTCCGATTTCAGTTCCAGAGCGATTCTCCCAATGAGTCCTTGATATTTATTCATTTTCAGCCAATTTTCTGGATTTTTTAAAAAATTAACTTTTTTGTGAAAATATCCACTAAATGAGGGAATGTTTGAGGGTACCCCAGGAGAGTTCCAAATGTGTGTGGGTAAAACATATATCCCACGGGGGTAAAATTGAAAAAAGTTGAAAAAAATTATTTTTTGGACTTAGTCATTTTTACGGCGTTTATCAGACTTTCAGATAGGGCAAATGTCAGTGAGAGTTCCGATTTCAGTTGCAGAGCGATTCGCCCAATGAGTCCTTCATATTTAGTCGTTTTCAGCCAATATTTTGGATTTTTGAAAATTTCACTTTTTTGTGAAAATATCCACTAAATGAGGGAATAATATGTGTGAGGGTACCCCAGAAGAGTTCCAAATGTGTGTGGGTAGAATATATATCCCACGGGGTAAAATTGAAAAAAGTTGAAAAAAAATTTTTTTTTGGACTTAGTCATTTTTCCGGCGTTTATCAGACTTTCAGATAGGGCAAATGTCAGTGAGCGTTCCGATTTCAGTTCCAGAGCGATTCGCCCAATGAGTCCTTGATATTTAATCATTTTCAGCCAATTTTCTGGATTTTTGAAAATTTCACTTTTTTGTGAAATTATCCACTAAATGAGGGAATAATATATGTGAGGGTAGCCCAGGAGAGTTCCAAATGTATTTGGATAGAATATATATCCCACGGGGGTAAAATTGAAAAAAGTTGAAAAATTTTTTTTTTTGGACTTACTCATTTTTCCGGCGTTTATCAGACTTTCAGATGGGGCAAATGTCAGTGAGCGTTCCGATTTCAGTTCCAGAGCGATTCGCCCAATGAGTCCTTGATATTTATTCATTTTCAGCCAATTTTCTGGATTTTTTAAAAAATTAACTTTTTTGTGAAAATATCCACTAAATGAGGGAATGTTTGAGGGTACCCCAGGAGAGTTCCAAATGTGTGTGGGTAAAACATATATCCCACGGGGGTAAAATTGAAAAAAGTTGAAAAAAATTATTTTTTGGACTTAGTCATTTTTACGGCGTTTATCAGACTTTCAGATAGGGCAAATGTCAGTGAGAGTTCCGATTTCAGTTGCAGAGCGATTCGCCCAATGAGTCCTTCATATTTAGTCGTTTTCAGCCAATATTTTGGATTTTTGAAAATTTCACTTTTTTGTGAAAATATCCACTAAATGAGGGAATAATATGTGTGAGGGTAGCCCAGGAGAGTTCCAAATGTGTGTGGGTAGAATATATATCCCACGGGGGTAAAACTGAAAAAAGTTGAAAAAAAATTTTTTTTTGGACTTAGCCATTTTTCCGGCGTTTATCAAACTTTCAGATAGGGCAAATGTCAGTGAGCGTTCCGATTACAGTTCCAGAGCGATTCGCCCAATGAGTCCTTGATATTTAGTCGTTTTCAGCCAATTTTCTGGATTTTTGAAAATTTCACTTTTTTTGTGAAAATATCCACTAAATGAGGGAATAATATGTGTGAGGGTACCCCAGAAGAATTCCAAATGTGTGTGGGTAGAATATATATCCCACGAGGGTAAAATTGAAAAAAGTTGAAAAATTTTTTTTTTTGAACTTAGTCATTTTTCCGGCGTTTATCAGACTTTCAGATGGGGCAAATGTCAGTGAGCGTTCCGATTTCAGTTCCAGAGCGATTCGCCCAATGAGTCCTTGATATTTAGTCGTTTTCAGCCAATTTTCTGGATTTTTGAAAAATTCACTTTTTTGTGAAAATATCCACTAAATGAGGGAATAATATGTGTGAGGGTACCCCAGAAGAGTTCCAAATGTGTGTGGGTAGAATATATATCCCACGGGGGTAAAATTGAAAAAAGTTGAAAAATTTTTTTTTTTTGGACTTAGTCATTTTTCCGGCGTTTATCAAACTTTCAGATAGGGCAAATGTCAGTGAGCGTTCCGATTACAGTTCCAGAGCGATTCGCCCAATGAGTCCTTGATATTTAGTCGTTTTCAGCCAATTTTCTGGATTTTTGAAAAATTCACTTTTTTGTGAAAATATCCACTAAATGAGGGAATAATATGTGTGAGGGTACCCCAGAAGAGTTCCAAATGTGTGTGGGTAGAATATATATTCCACGGGGGTAAAATTGAAAAAAGTTGAAAAAAAAATTTTTTTTGGACTTAGTCATTTTTTCGGCGTTTATCAGACTTTCAGATAGGGCAAATGTCAGTGAGCATTCCGATTTCAGTTCCAGAGCGATTCGCCCAATGAGTCCTTGATATTTAGTCGTTTTCAGCCAATATTTTGGATTTTTGAAAATTTCACTTTTTTGTGAAAATATCCACTAAATGAGGGAATAATATATGTGAGGGTACCCCAGAAGAGTTCCAAATCTGTGTGGGTAGAATATATATCCCACGGGGGTAAAATTGAAAAGAGTTGAAAAAAAATTTTTTTTTGGACTTAGTCATTTTTCCGGCGTTTATCAGACTTTCAGATAGGGCAAATGTCAGTGAGCATTCCGATTTCAGTTCCAGAGCGATTCGCCCAATGAATCCTTGATATTTAGTCGTTTTCAGCCAATATTTTGGATTTTTGAAAATTTCACTTTTTTGTGAAAATATCCACTAAATGAGGGAATAATATGTGTGAGGGTAGCCCAGGAGAGTTCCAAATGTGTGTGGGTAGAATATATATCCCACGGGGGTAAAATTGAAAAAAGTTGAAAAAATTTTTTTTTTGGACTTAGTCATTTTTTCGGCGTTTATCAGACTTTCAGATAGGGCAAATGTCAGTGAGCGTTCCGATTTCAGTTCCAGAGCGATTCGCCCAATGAGTCCTTGATATTTAGTCATTTTCAGCCAATTTTCTGGATTTTTGAAAAATTCACTTTTTTGTGAAAATATCCACTAAATGAGGGAATAATATGTGTGAGGGTACCCCAGGAGAGTTCCAAATGTGTGTGGGTAAAATATATATCCCACGGGCGTAAAATTAAAAAAAGTTGAAAAAAATTATTTTTTGGACTTAGCCATTTTTCCGGCGTTTATCAGACTTTCAGATAGGGCAAATGTCAGTGAGCGTTCCGATTTCAGTTCCAAAGCGATTCGCCCAATAAGTCCTTGATATTTAGTCGTTTTCAGCCAATATTTTGGATTTTTGAAAATTTCACTTTTTTGTGAAAATATCCACTAAATGAGGGAATAATATGTGTGAGGGTACCCCAGAAGAGTTCCAAATGTGTGTGGGTAGAATATATATCCCACGGGGGTAAAATTGAAAAAAGTTGAAAAAAAACTTTTTTTTGGACTTAGTCATTTTTCCGGCGTTTATCAGACTTTCAGATAGGGCAAATGTCAGTGAGCATTCCGATTTCAGTTCCAGAGCGATTCGCCCAATGAGTCCTTGATATTTAATCATTTTCAGCCAATTTTCTGGATTTTTGAAAAATTCACTTTTTTGTGAAAATATCCACTAAATGAGGGAATAATATGTGTGAGGGTACCCCAGGAGAGTTCCAACTGTGTGTGGGTAGAATATATATCCCACGGGGGTAAAACTGAAAAAAGTTGAAAAAAAATTTTTTTTTGGACTTAGTCATTTTTCCGGCGTTTATCAGACTTTCAGATAGGGCAAATGTCAGTCAGCATTCCGATTTCAGTTCCAGAGTGATTCGCCCAATGAGTCCTTGATATTTAGTCGTTTTCAGCCAATATTTTGGATTTTTGAAAATTTCACTTTTTTGTGAAAATATCCACTAAATGAGGGAATAATATGTGTGAGGGTACCCCAGGAGTGTTCCAAATGTGTGTGGGTAGAATATATATCCCACGGGGGTAAAATTGAAAAAAGTTGAAAAATTTTTTTTTTTGGACTTAGTCATTTTTCCGGCGTTTATCAGACTTTCAGATAGGGCAAATGTCAGTGAGCGTTCCGATTTCAGTTCCAGAGCGATTCGCCCAATGAGTCCTTGATATTTAGTCGTTTTCAGCCAATTTTCTGGATTTTTGAAAAATTAACTTTTTTGTGAAAATATCCACTAAATGAGGGAATAATATGTGTGAGGGTACCCCAGGAGAGTTCCAAATGTGTGTGGGTAGAATATATATCCCACGGGGGTAAAACTGAAAAAAGTTGAAAAAAATTTTTTTTTTGGACTTAGCCATTTTTCCGGCGTTTATCAGACTTTCAGATAGGGCAAATGTCAGTGAGTGTTCCGATTTCAGTTCCAGAGCGATTCGCCCAATGAGTCCTTGATATTTAGTCGTTTTCAGCCAATATTTTGGATTTTTGAAAATTTCACTTTTTTGTGAAAATATCCACTAAATGAGGGAATAATATGTGTGAGGGTACCCCAGGAGTGTTCCAAATGTGTGTGGGTAGAATATATATCCCACGGGGGTAAAATTGAAAAAAGTTGAAAAATTTTTTTTTTTGGACTTAGTCATTTTTTCGGCGTTTATCAGACTTTCAGATAGGGCAAATGTCAGTGAGCGTTCCGATTTCAGTTCCAGAGCGATTCGCCCAATGAGTCCTTGATATTTAGTCATTTTCAGCCAATTTTCTGGATTTTTGAAAAATTCACTTTTTTGTGAAAATATCCACTAAATGAGGGAATAATATGTGTGAGGGTACCCCAGGAGAGTTCCAAATGTGTGTGGGTAAAATATATATCCCACGGGCGTAAAATTAAAAAAAGTTGAAAAAAATTATTTTTTGGACTTAGCCATTTTTCCGGCGTTTATCAGACTTTCAGATAGGGCAAATGTCAGTGAGCGTTCCGATTTCAGTTCCAAAGCGATTCGCCCAATGAGTCCTTGATATTTAGTCGTTTTCAGCCAATATTTTGGATTTTTGAAAATTTCACTTTTTTGTGAAAATATCCACTAAATGAGGGAATAATATGTGTGAGGGTACCCCAGAAGAGTTCCAAATGTGTGTGGGTAGAATATATATCCCACGGGGGTAAAATTGAAAAAAGTTGAAAAAAAACTTTTTTTTGGACTTAGTCATTTTTCCGGCGTTTATCAGACTTTCAGATAGGGCAAATGTCAGTGAGCATTCCGATTTCAGTTCCAGAGCGATTCGCCCAATGAGTCCTTGATATTTAATCATTTTCAGCCAATTTTCTGGATTTTTGAAAAATTCACTTTTTTGTGAAAATATCCACTAAATGAGGGAATAGTATGTGTGAGGGTACCTCAGGAGGGTTCCAAATGTGTGTGGGTAAAATATATATCCCACGGGGGTAAAATTGAAAAAAGTTGAAAAATTTTTTTTTTTGGACTTAGTCATTTTTCCGGCTTTTATCAGACTTTCAGATAGGGCAAATGTCAGTCAGCATTCCGATTTCAGTTCCAGAGCGATTCGCCCAATGAGTCCTTGATATTTAGTCGTTTTCAGTCAATATTTTGGATTTTTGAAAATTTCACTTTTTTGTGAAAATATCCACTAAATGAGGGAATAATATGTGTGAGGGTAGCCCAGGAGAGTTCCAAATGTGTGTGGGTAGAATATATATCCCACGGGGGTAAAACTGAAAAAAGTTGAAAAAAAATTTTTTTTTGGACTTAGCCATTTTTCCGGCGTTTATCAGACTTTCATATAGGGCAAATGTCAGTGAGCGTTCCGATTTCAGTTCCAGAGCGATTCGCCCAATGAGTCCTTGATATTTAGTCGTTTTCAGCCAATATTTTGGATTTTTGAAAATTTCACTTTTTTGTGAAAATATCCACTAAATGAGGGAATAATATGTGTGAGGGTACCCCAGGAGTGTTCCAAATGTGTGTGGGTAGAATATATATCCCACGGGGGTAAAATTGAAAAAAGTTGAAAAATTTTTTTTTTTGGACTTAGTCATTTTTCCGGCGTTTATCAGACTTTCAGATAGGGCAAATGTCAGTGAGCGTTCCGATTTCAGTTCCAGAGCGATTCGCCCAATGAGTCCTTGATATTTAGTAGTTTTCAGCCAATTTTCTGGATTTTTGAAAAATTAACTTTTTTGTGAAAATATCCACTAAATGAGGGAATAATATGTGTGAGGGTACACCAGGAGAGTTCCAAATGTGTGTGGGTAGAATATATATCCCACGGGGGTAAAATTGAAAAAAGTTGAAAAAAAATTTTTTTTTGGACTTAGTCATTTTTCCGGCGTTTATCAGACTTTCAGATGGGGCAAATGTCAGTGAGCATTCCGATTTCAGTTCCAGAGCGATTCGCCCAATGAGTCCTTGATATTTAGTCGTTTTCAGCCAATTTTCTGGATTTTTTAAAAAATTAACTTTTTTGTGTAAATATCCACTAAATGAGGGAATAATATGTGTGAGGGTACCCCAGGAGAGTTCCAAATGTGTGTGGGTAGAATATATATCCCACGGGGGTAAAACTGAAAAAAGTTGAAAAAAAATTTTTTTTTGGACTTAGTCATTTTTCCGGCGTTTATCAGACTTTCAGATAGGGCAAATGTCAGTGAGCGTTCCGATTTCAGTTCCAGAGCGATTCGCCCAATGAGTCCTTGATATTTAGTCGTTTTCAGCCAATTTTCTGGATTTTTGAAAAATTCACTTTTTTGTGAAAATATCCACTAAATGAGGGAATAGTATGTGTGAGGGTACCCCAGGAGAGTTCCAAATGTGTGTGGGTAAAATATATATCCCACGGGGGTAAAATTGAAAAAAGTTGAAAAATTTTTTTTTTTGGACTTAGTCATTTTTCCGGCGTTTATCAGACTTTCAGATAGGGCAAATGTCAGTGAGCATTTCGATTTCAGTTCCAGAGCGATTCGCCCAATGAGTCCTTGATATTTAATCATTTTCAGCCAATTTTCTGGATTTTTGAAAATTTCACTTTTTTGTGAAAATATCCACTAAATGAGGGAATAATATGTGTGAGGGTAGCCCAGGAGAGTTCCAAATGTGTGTGGGTAGAATATATATCCCACGGGGGTAAAACTGAAAAAAGTTGAAAAAAAATTTTTTTTTGGACTTAGCCATTTTTCCGGCGTTTATCAGACTTTCAGATAGGGCAAATGTCAGTGAGCGTTCCGATTTCAGTTCCAGAGCGATTCGCCCAATGAGTCCTTGATATTTAGTCGTTTTCAGCCAATTTTCTGGATTTTTGAAAATTTCACTTTTTTGTGAAAATATCCACTAAATGAGGGAATAATATGTGTGAGGGTACCCCAGGAGTTTTCCAAATGTGTGTGGGAAGAATATATATCCCACGGGGGTAAAATTTAAAAAAGTTGAAAAAATTTTTTTTTTGGACTTAGTCATTTTTCCGGCGTTTATCAAACTTTCAGATAGGGCAAATGTCAGTGAGCGTTCCGATTACAGTTCCAGAGCGATTCGCCCAATGAGTCCTTGATATTTAGTCGTTTTCAGCCAATTTTCTGGATTTTTGAAAATTTCACTTTTTTTGTGAAAATATCCACTAAATGAGGGAATAATATGTGTGAGGGTACCCCAGAAGAATTCCAAATGTGTGTGGGTAGAATATATATCCCACGAGGGTAAAATTGAAAAAAGTTGAAAAAATTTTTTTTTTGAACTTAGTCATTTTTCCGGCGTTTATCAGACTTTCAGATGGGGCAAATGTCAGTGAGCGTTCCGATTTCAGTTCCAGAGCGATTCGCCCAATGAGTCCTTGATATTTAGTCGTTTTCAGCCAATTTTCTGGATTTTTGAAAAATTCACTTTTTTGTGAAAATATCCACTAAATGAGGGAATAATATGTGTGAGGGTACCCCAGAAGAGTTCCAAATGTGTGTGGGTAGAATATATATCCCACGGGGGTAAAATTGAAAAAAGTTGAAAAATTTTTTTTTTTTGGACTTAGTCATTTTTCCGGCGTTTATCAAACTTTCAGATAGGGCAAATGTCAGTGAGCGTTCCGATTACAGTTCCAGAGCGATTCGCCCAATGAGTCCTTGATATTTAGTCGTTTTCAGCCAATTTTCTGGATTTTTGAAAAATTCACTTTTTTGTGAAAATATCCACTAAATGAGGGAATAATATGTGTGAGGGTACCCCAGAAGAGTTCCAAATGTGTGTGGGTAGAATATATATTCCACGGGGGTAAAATTGAAAAAAGTTGAAAAAAAAATTTTTTTTGGACTTAGTCATTTTTTCGGCGTTTATCAGACTTTCAGATAGGGCAAATGTCAGTGAGCATTCCGATTTCAGTTCCAGAGCGATTCGCCCAATGAGTCCTTGATATTTAGTCGTTTTCAGCCAATATTTTGGATTTTTGAAAATTTCACTTTTTTGTGAAAATATCCACTAAATGAGGGAATAATATATGTGAGGGTACCCCAGAAGAGTTCCAAATCTGTGTGGGTAGAATATATATCCCACGGGGGTAAAATTGAAAAGAGTTGAAAAAAAATTTTTTTTTGGACTTAGTCATTTTTCCGGCGTTTATCAGACTTTCAGATAGGGCAAATGTCAGTGAGCATTCCGATTTCAGTTCCAGAGCGATTCGCCCAATGAATCCTTGATATTTAGTCGTTTTCAGCCAATATTTTGGATTTTTGAAAATTTCACTTTTTTGTGAAAATATCCACTAAATGAGGGAATAATATGTGTGAGGGTAGCCCAGGAGAGTTCCAAATGTGTGTGGGTAGAATATATATCCCACGGGGGTAAAATTGAAAAAAGTTGAAAAAATTTTTTTTTTGGACTTAGTCATTTTTTCGGCGTTTATCAGACTTTCAGATAGGGCAAATGTCAGTGAGCGTTCCGATTTCAGTTCCAGAGCGATTCGCCCAATGAGTCCTTGATATTTAGTCATTTTCAGCCAATTTTCTGGATTTTTGAAAAATTCACTTTTTTGTGAAAATATCCACTAAATGAGGGAATAATATGTGTGAGGGTACCCCAGGAGAGTTCCAAATGTGTGTGGGTAAAATATATATCCCACGGGCGTAAAATTAAAAAAAGTTGAAAAAAAATATTTTTTGGACTTAGCCATTTTTCCGGCGTTTATCAGACTTTCAGATAGGGCAAATGTCAGTGAGCGTTCCGATTTCAGTTCCAAAGCGATTCGCCCAATAAGTCCTTGATATTTAGTCGTTTTCAGCCAATATTTTGGATTTTTGAAAATTTCACTTTTTTGTGAAAATATCCACTAAATGAGGGAATAATATGTGTGAGGGTACCCCAGAAGAGTTCCAAATGTGTGTGGGTAGAATATATATCCCACGGGGGTAAAATTGAAAAAAGTTGAAAAAAAACTTTTTTTTGGACTTAGTCATTTTTCCGGCGTTTATCAGACTTTCAGATAGGGCAAATGTCAGTGAGCATTCCGATTTCAGTTCCAGAGCGATTCGCCCAATGAGTCCTTGATATTTAATCATTTTCAGCCAATTTTCTGGATTTTTGAAAAATTCACTTTTTTGTGAAAATATCCACTAAATGAGGGAATAATATGTGTGAGGGTACCCCAGGAGAGTTCCAACTGTGTGTGGGTAGAATATATATCCCACGGGGGTAAAACTGAAAAAAGTTGAAAAAAAATTTTTTTTTGGACTTAGTCATTTTTCCGGCGTTTATCAGACTTTCAGATAGGGCAAATGTCAGTCAGCATTCCGATTTCAGTTCCAGAGTGATTCGCCCAATGAGTCCTTGATATTTAGTCGTTTTCAGCCAATATTTTGGATTTTTGAAAATTTCACTTTTTTGTGAAAATATCCACTAAATGAGGGAATAATATGTGTGAGGGTACCCCAGGAGTGTTCCAAATGTGTGTGGGTAGAATATATATCCCACGGGGGTAAAATTGAAAAAAGTTGAAAAATTTTTTTTTTTGGACTTAGTCATTTTTCCGGCGTTTATCAGACTTTCAGATAGGGCAAATGTCAGTGAGCGTTCCGATTTCAGTTCCAGAGCGATTCGCCCAATGAGTCCTTGATATTTAGTCGTTTTCAGCCAATTTTCTGGATTTTTGAAAAATTAACTTTTTTGTGAAAATATCCACTAAATGAGGGAATAATATGTGTGAGGGTACCCCAGGAGAGTTCCAAATGTGTGTGGGTAGAATATATATCCCACGGGGGTAAAACTGAAAAAAGTTGAAAAAAATTTTTTTTTTGGACTTAGCCATTTTTCCGGCGTTTATCAGACTTTCAGATAGGGCAAATGTCAGTGAGTGTTCCGATTTCAGTTCCAGAGCGATTCGCCCAATGAGTCCTTGATATTTAGTCGTTTTCAGCCAATATTTTGGATTTTTGAAAATTTCACTTTTTTGTGAAAATATCCACTAAATGAGGGAATAATATGTGTGAGGGTACCCCAGGAGTGTTCCAAATGTGTGTGGGTAGAATATATATCCCACGGGGGTAAAATTGAAAAAAGTTGAAAAATTTTTTTTTTTGGACTTAGTCATTTTTTCGGCGTTTATCAGACTTTCAGATAGGGCAAATGTCAGTGAGCGTTCCGATTTCAGTTCCAGAGCGATTCGCCCAATGAGTCCTTGATATTTAGTCATTTTCAGCCAATTTTCTGGATTTTTGAAAAATTCACTTTTTTGTGAAAATATCCACTAAATGAGGGAATAATATGTGTGAGGGTACCCCAGGAGAGTTCCAAATGTGTGTGGGTAAAATATATATCCCACGGGCGTAAAATTAAAAAAAGTTGAAAAAAATTATTTTTTGGACTTAGCCATTTTTCCGGCGTTTATCAGACTTTCAGATAGGGCAAATGTCAGTGAGCGTTCCGATTTCAGTTCCAAAGCGATTCGCCCAATGAGTCCTTGATATTTAGTCGTTTTCAGCCAATATTTTGGATTTTTGAAAATTTCACTTTTTTGTGAAAATATCCACTAAATGAGGGAATAATATGTGTGAGGGTACCCCAGAAGAGTTCCAAATGTGTGTGGGTAGAATATATATCCCACGGGGGTAAAATTGAAAAAAGTTGAAAAAAAACTTTTTTTTGGACTTAGTCATTTTTCCGGCGTTTATCAGACTTTCAGATAGGGCAAATGTCAGTGAGCGTTCCGATTTCAGTTCCAGAGCGATTCGCCCAATGAGTCCTTGATATTTAGTCGTTTTCAGCCAATTTTCTGGATTTTTGAAAAATTCACTTTTTTGTGAAAATATCCACTAAATGAGGGAATAGTATGTGTGAGGGTACCCCAGGAGAGTTCCAAATGTGTGTGGGTAAAATATATATCCCACGGGGGTAAAATTGAAAAAAGTTGAAAAATTTTTTTTTTTGGACTTAGTCATTTTTCCGGCGTTTATCAGACTTTCAGATAGGGCAAATGTCAGTGAGCATTTCGATTTCAGTTCCAGAGCGATTCGCCCAATGAGTCCTTGATATTTAATCATTTTCAGCCAATTTTCTGGATTTTTGAAAATTTCACTTTTTTGTGAAAATATCCACTAAATGAGGGAATAATATGTGTGAGGGTAGCCCAGGAGAGTTCCAAATGTGTGTGGGTAGAATATATATCCCACGGGGGTAAAACTGAAAAAAGTTGAAAAAAATTTTTTTTTTGGACTTAGCCATTTTTCCGGCGTTTATCAGACTTTCAGATAGGGCAAATGTCAGTGAGTGTTCCGATTTCAGTTCCAGAGCGATTCGCCCAATGAGTCCTTGATATTTAGTCGTTTTCAGCCAATATTTTGGATTTTTGAAAATTTCACTTTTTTGTGAAAATATCCACTAAATGAGGGAATAATATGTGTGAGGGTACCCCAGGAGTGTTCCAAATGTGTGTGGGTAGAATATATATCCCACGGGGGTAAAATTGAAAAAAGTTGAAAAATTTTTTTTTTTGGACTTAGTCATTTTTTCGGCGTTTATCAGACTTTCAGATAGGGCAAATGTCAGTGAGCGTTCCGATTTCAGCTCCAGAGCGATTCGCCCAATGAGTCCTTGATATTTAGTCATTTTCAGCCAATTTTCTGGATTTTTGAAAAATTCACTTTTTTGTGAAAATATCCACTAAATGAGGGAATAATATGTGTGAGGGTACCCCAGGAGAGTTCCAAATGTGTGTGGGTAAAATATATATCCCACGGGCGTAAAATTAAAAAAAGTTGAAAAAAATTATTTTTTGGACTTAGCCATTTTTCCGGCGTTTATCAGACTTTCAGATAGGGCAAATGTCAGTGAGTGTTCCGATTTCAGTTCCAGAGCGATTCGCCCAATGAGTCCTTGATATTTAGTCGTTTTCAGCCAATATTTTGGATTTTTGAAAATTTCACTTTTTTGTGAAAATATCCACTAAATGAGGGAATAATATGTGTGAGGGTACCCCAGAAGAGTTCCAAATGTGTGTGGGTAGAATATATATCCCACGGGGGTAAAATTGAAAAAAGTTGAAAAAAAACTTTTTTTTGGACTTAGTCATTTTTCCGGCGTTTATCAGACTTTCAGATAGGGCAAATGTCAGTGAGCATTCCGATTTCAGTTCCAGAGCGATTCGCCCAATGAGTCCTTGATATTTAATCATTTTCAGCCAATTTTCTGGATTTTTGAAAAATTCACTTTTTTGTGAAAATATCCACTAAATGAGGGAATAATATGTGTGAGGGTACCCCAGGAGAGTTCCAACTGTGTGTGGGTAGAATATATATCCCACGGGGGTAAAACTGAAAAAAGTTGAAAAAAAATTTTTTTTTGGACTTAGTCATTTTTCAGGCGTTTATCAGACTTTCAGATGGGGCAAATGTCAGTTAGCGTTCCGATTTCAGTTCCAGAGCGATTCGCCCAATGAGTCCTTGATATTTAGTCATTTTCAGCCAATTTTCTGGATTTTTGAAAAATTCACTTTTTTGTGAAAATATCCACTAAATGAGGGAATAGTATGTGTGAGGGTACCCCAGGAGAGTTCCAAATGTGTGTGGGTAAAATATATATCCCACGGGGGTAAAATTGAAAAAAGTTGAAAAATTTTTTTTTTTGGACTTAGTCATTTTTCCGGCGTTTATCAGACTTTCAGATAGGGCAAATGTCAGTCAGCATTCCGATTTCAGTTCCAGAGCGATTCGCCCAATGAGTCCTTGATATTTAGTCGTTTTCAGCCAATATTTTGGAATTTTGAAAATTTCACTTTTTTGTGAAAATATCCACTAAATGAGGGAATAATATGTGTGAGGGTAGCCCAGGAGAGTTCCAAATGTGTGTGGGTAGAATATATATCCCACGGGGGTAAAACTGAAAAAAGTTGAAAAAAAATTTTTTTTTGGACTTAGCCATTTTTCCGGCGTTTATCAGACTTTCATATAGGGCAAATGTCAGTGAGCGTTCCGATTTCAGCTCCAGAGCGATTCGCCCAATGAGTCCTTGATATTTAGTCATTTTCAGCCAATTTTCTGGATTTTTGAAAAATTCACTTTTTTGTGAAAATATCCACTAAATGAGGGAATAATATGTGTGAGGGTACCCCAGGAGAGTTCCAAATGTGTGTGGGTAAAATATATATCCCACGGGCGTAAAATTAAAAAAAGTTGAAAAAAATTATTTTTTGGACTTAGCCATTTTTCCGGCGTTTATCAGACTTTCAGATAGGGCAAATGTCAGTGAGCGTTCCGATTTCAGTTCCAAAGCGATTCGCCCAATGAGTCCTTGATATTTAGTCGTTTTCAGCCAATATTTTGGATTTTTGAAAATTTCACTTTTTTGTGAAAATATCCACTAAATGAGGGAATAATATGTGTGAGGGTACCCCAGAAGAGTTCCAAATGTGTGTGGGTAGAATATATATCCCACGGGGGTAAAATTGAAAAAAGTTGAAAAAAAACTTTTTTTTGGACTTAGTCATTTTTCCGGCGTTTATCAGACTTTCAGATAGGGCAAATGTCAGTGAGCATTCCGATTTCAGTTCCAGAGCGATTCGCCCAATGAGTCCTTGATATTTAATCATTTTCAGCCAATTTTCTGGATTTTTGAAAAATTCACTTTTTTGTGAAAATATCCACTAAATGAGGGAATAATATGTGTGAGGGTACCCCAGGAGAGTTCCAACTGTGTGTGGGTAGAATATATATCCCACGGGGGTAAAACTGATAAAAGTTGAAAAAAAATTTTTTTTTGGACTTAGTCATTTTTCCGGCGTTTATCAGACTTTCAGATGGGGCAAATGTCAGTTAGCGTTCCGATTTCAGTTCCAGAGCGATTCGCCCAATGAGTCCTTGATATTTAGTCATTTTCAGCCAATTTTCTGGATTTTTGAAAAATTCACTTTTTTGTGAAAATATCCACTAAATGAGGGAATAGTATGTGTGAGGGTACCCCAGGAGAGTTCCAAATGTGTGTGGATAAAATATATATCCCACGGGGGTAAAATTGAAAAAAGTTGAAAAATTTTTTTTTTTGGACTTAGTCATTTTTCCGGCGTTTATCAGACTTTCAGATAGGGCAAATGTCAGTCAGCATTCCGATTTCAGTTCCAGAGCGATTCGCCCAATGAGTCCTTGATATTTAGTCGTTTTCAGCCAATATTTTGGATTTTTGAAAATTTCACTTTTTTGTGAAAATATCCACTAAATGAGGGAATAATATGTGTGAGGGTAGCCCAGGAGAGTTCCAAATGTGTGTGGGTAGAATATATATCCCACGGGGGTAAAACTGAAAAAAGTTGAAAAAAAATTTTTTTTTGGACTTAGCCATTTTTCCGGCGTTTATCAGACTTTCATATAGGGCAAATGTCAGTGAGCGTTCCGATTTCAGCTCCAGAGCGATTCGCCCAATGAGTCCTTGATATTTAGTCATTTTCAGCCAATTTTCTGGATTTTTGAAAAATTCACTTTTTTGTGAAACTATCCACTAAATGAGGGAATAATATGTGTGAGGGTACCCCAGGAGTGTTCCAAATGTGTGTGGGTAGAATATATATCCCACGGGGGTAAAATTGAAAAAAGTTGAAAAAAAAATTATTTTTTTTGGACTTAGTCATTTTTCCGGCGTTTATCAGACTTTCAGATAGGGCAAATGTCAGTGAGCGTTCCGATTTCAGTTCCAGAGCGATTCGCCCAATGAGTCCTTGATATTTAGTCGTTTTCAGCCAATTTTCTGGATTTTTGAAAAATTCACTTTTTTGTGAAAATATCCACTAAATGAGGGAATAGTATGTGTGAGGGTACCCCAGGAGAGTTCCAAATGTGTGTGGGTAAAATATATATCCCACGGGGGTAAAATTGAAAAAAGTTGAAAAAAATTATTTTTTGGACTTAGCCATTTTTCCGGCGTTTATCAGACTTTCAGATGGGGCAAATGTCAGTGAGCGTTCCGATTTCAGTTCCAGAGCGATTCGCCCAATGAGTCCTTGATATTTATTTATTTTCAGCCAATTTTCTGGATTTTTTAAAAAATTAACTTTTTTGTGTAAATATCCACTAAATGAGGGAATAATATGTGTGAGGGTACCCCAGGAGAGTTCCAAATGTGTGTGGGTAGAATATATATCCCACGGGGGTAAAACTGAAAAAAGTTGAAAAAAATTTTTTTTTGGACTTAGTCATTTTTCCGGCGTTTATCAGACTTTCAGATAGGGCAAATGTCAGTGAGCATTCCGATTTCAGTTCCAGAGCGATTCGCCCAATGAGTCCTTGATATTTAGTCGTTTTCAGCCAATATTTTGGATTTTTGAAAATTTCACTTTTTTGTGAAAATATCCACTAAATGAGGGAATAATATGTGTGAGGGTAGCCCAGGAGAGTTCCAAATGTGTGTGGGTAGAATATATATCCCACGGGGGTAAAACTGAAAAAAGTTGAAAAAAAATTTTTTTTTGGACTTAGCCATTTTTCCGGCGTTTATCAGACTTTCAGATAGGGCAAATGTCAGTGAGCATTCCGATTTCAGTTCCAGAGCGATTCGCCCAATGAGTCCTTGATATTTAGTCGTTTTCAGCCAATATTTCGGATTTTTGAAAATTTCACTTTTTTGTGAAAATATCCACTAAATGAGGGAATAATATATGTGAGGGTAGCCCAGGAGAGTTCCAAATGTGTGTGGGTAGAATATATATCCCACGGGGGTAAAATTGAAAAAGGTTGAAAAATTTTTTTTTTTGGACTTAGTCATTTTTCCGGCGTTTATCAGACTTTCAGATGGGGCAAATGTCAGTGAGCATTCCGATTTCAGTTCCAGAGCGATTCGCCCAATGAGTCCTTGATATTTATTTATTTTCAGCCAATTTTCTGGATTTTTTAAAAAATTAACTTTTTTGTGTAAATATCCACTAAATGAGGGAATAATATGTGTGAGGGTACCCCAGGAGAGTGTGTGGGTAGAATATATATCCCACGGGGGTAAAACTGAAAAAAGTTGAAAAAAAATTTTTTTTTGGACTTAGTCATTTTTCCGGCGTTTATCAGACTTTCAGATAGGGCAAATGTCAGTGAGCGTTCCGATTTCAGTTCCAGAGCGATTCGCCCAATGAGTCCTTGATATTTAATCATTTTCAGCCAATTTTCTGGATTTTTGAAAATTTCACTTTTTTGTGAAAATATCCACTAAATGAGGGAATAATATGTGTGAGGGTACCCCAGGAGAGTTCCAAATGTGTGTGGGTAGAATATATATCCCACGGGGGTAAAACTGAAAAAAGTTGAAAAAAAATTTTTTTTTGGACTTAGCCATTTTTCCGGCGTTTATCAGACTTTCAGATAGGGCAAATGTCAGTGAGCATTCCGATTTCAGTTCCAGAGCGATTCGCCCAATGAGTCCTTGATATTTAGTCGTTTTCAGCCAATATTTTGGATTTTTGAAAATTTCACTTTTTTGTGAAAATATCCACTAAATGAGGGAATAATATATGTGAGGGTAGCCCAGGAGAGTTCCAAATGTGTGTGGGTAGAATATATATCCCACGGGGGTAAAATTGAAAAAGGTTGAAAAATTTTTTTTTTTGGACTTAGTCATTTTTCCGGCGTTTATCAGACTTTCAGATGGGGCAAATGTCAGTGAGCATTCCGATTTCAGTTCCAGAGCGATTCGCCCAATGAGTCCTTGATATTTATTTATTTTCAGCCAATTTTCTGGATTTTTTAAAAAATTAACTTTTTTGTGTAAATATCCACTAAATGAGGGAATAATATGTGTGAGGGTACCCCAGGAGAGTTCCAAATGTGTGTGGGTAGAATATATTTCCCACGGGGGTAAAACTGAAAAAAGTTGAAAAAAAATTTTTTTTTGGACTTAGTCATTTTTCCGGCGTTTATCAGACTTTCAGATAGGGCAAATGTCAGTGAGCGTTCCGATTTCAGTTCCAGAGCGATTCGCCCAATGAGCCCTTGATATTTAATCATTTTCAGCCAATTTTCTGGATTTTTGAAAATTTCACTTTTTTGTGAAAATATCCACTAAATGAGGGAATAATATGTGTGAGGGTACCCCAGGAGAGTTCCAAATGTGTGTGGGTAGAATATATATCCCACGGGGGTAAAACTGAAAAAAGTTGAAAAAAAATTTTTTTTACGACTTAGTCATTTTTCCGGCGTTTATCAGACTTTCAGATAGGGCAAATGTCAGTGAGCGTTCCGATTTCAGTTCCAGAGCGATTCGCCCAATGAGTCCTTGATATTTAGTCGTTTCCAGCCAATTTTCTGGATTTTTGAAAAATTCACTTTTTTGTGAAAATATCCACTAAATGAGGGAATAGTATGTGTGAGGGTACCCCAGGAGAGTTCCAAATGTGTGTGGGTAAAATATATATCCCACGGGGGTAAAATTGAAAAAAGTTGAAAAATTTTTTTTTTTGGACTTAGTCATTTTTCCGGCGTTTATCAGACTTTCAGATGGGGCAAATGTCAGTAAGCGTTCCGATTTCAGTTCCAGAGCGATTCGCCCAATGAGTCCTTGATATTTATTCATTTTCAGCCAATTTTCTGGATTTTTTAAAAAATTAACTTTTTTGTGAAAATATCCACTAAATGAGGGAATAATATGTGTGAGGGTACCCCAGGAGAGTTCCAAATGTGTGTGGGTAGAATATATATCCCACGGGGGTAAAACTGAAAAAAGTTGAAAAAAAATTTTTTTTTGGACTTAGCCATTTTTCCGGCGATTATCAGACTTTCAGATAGGGCACATGTCAGTGAGCGTTCCGATTTCAGTTCCAGAGCGATTCGCCCAATGAGTCCTTGATATTTAGTCGTTTTCAGCCAATATTTTGGATTTTTGAAAATTTCACTTTTTTGTGAAAATATCCACTAAATGAGGGAACAATAAGTGTGAGGGTACCCCAGGAGTGTTCCAAATGTGTGTGGGTAGAATATATATCCCACGGGGGTAAAATTGAAAAAAGTTGAAAAAAAAATTATTTTTTTTGGACTTAGTCATTTTTCCGGCGTTTATCAGACTTTCAGATAGGGCAAATGTCCGTGAGCGTTCCGATTTCAGTTCCAGAGCGATTCGCCCAATGAGTCCTTGATATTTAGTCGTTTTCAGCCAATTTTCTGGATTTTTGAAAAATTCACTTTTTTGTGAAAATATCCACTAAATGAGGGAATAATATGTGTGAGGGTACCCCATGAGAGTTCCAAATGTGTGTGGGTAGAATATATATCCCACGGGGGTAAAATTGAAAAAAGTTGAAAAATTTTTTTTTTTGGACTTAGTCATTTTTCCGGCGTTTATCAGACTTTCAGATGGGGCAAATGTCAGTAAGCGTTCCGATTTCAGTACCAGAGCGATTCGCCCAATAAGTCCTTGATATTTATTCATTTTCAGCCAATTTTCTGGATTTTTTAAAAAATTAACTTTTTTGTGAAAATATCCACTAAATGAGGGAATAATATGTGTGAGGGTACCCCAGGAGAGTTCCAAATGTGTGTGGGTAGAATATATATCCCACGGGGGTAAAACTGAAAAAAGTTGAAAAAAAATTTTTTTTTGGACTTAGCCATTTTTCCGGCGTTTATCAGACTTTCAGATAGGGCAAATGTCAGTGAGCGTTCAGATTTCAGTTCCAGAGCGATTCGCCCAATGAGTCCTTGATATTTAGTCGTTTTCAGCCAATATTTTGGATTTTTGAAAATTTCACTTTTTTGTGAAAATATCCACTAAATGAGGGAATAATATGTGTGAGGGTACCCCAGGAGTGTTCCAAATGTGTGTGGGTAGAATATATATCCCACGGGGGTAAAATTGAAAAAAGTTGAAAAAAAATTTATTTTTTTTGGACTTAGTCATTTTTCCGGCGTTTATCAGACTTTCAGATAGGGCAAATGTCAGTGAGCGTTCCGATTTCAGTTCCAGAGCGATTCGCCCAATGAGTCCTTGATATTTAGTCGTTTTCAGCCAATTTTCTGGATTTTTGAAAAATTCACTTTTTTGTGAAAATATCCACTAAATGAGGGAATAATATGTGTGAGGGTACCCCAGGAGAGTACCAAATGTGTGTGGGTAAAATATATATCCCACGGGGGTAAAATTGAAAAAAGTTGAAAAAAATTATTTTTTGGACTTAGCCATTTTTCCGGCGTTTATCAGACTTTCAGATAGGGCAAATGTCAGTGAGCGTTCCGATTTCAGTTCCAGAGCGATTCGCCCAATGAGTCCTTGATATTTAGTCGTTTTAGCCAATATTTTGGATTTTTGAAAATTTCACTTTTTTGTGAAAATATCCACTAAATGAGGGAATAATATGTGTGAGGGTACCCCAGAAGAGTTCCAAATGTGTGTGGGTAGAATATATATCCCACGGGGGTAAAACTGAAAAAAGTTGAAAAAAATTTTTTTTTTGGACTTAGCCATTTTTCCGGCGTTTATCAGACTTTCAGATAGGGCAAATGTCAGTGAGCGTTCCGATTTCAGTTCCAGAGCGATTCGCCCAATGAGTCCTTGATATTTAGTCGTTTTCAGCCAATATTTTGGATTTTTGAAAAATTCACTTTTTTGTGAAAATATCCACTAAATGAGGGAATAATATGTGTGAGGTTACCCCATGAGAGTTCCAAATGTGTGTGGGTAAAATATATATCCCACGGGGGTAAAATTGAAAAAAGTTGAAAAATTTTTTTTTTGGACTTAGTCATTTTTCCGGCGTTTATCAGACTTTCAGATGGGGCAAATGTCAGTGAGCGTTCCGATTTCAGTTCCAGAGCGATTCGCCCAATGAGTCCTTGATATTTATTCATTTTCAGCCAATTTTCTGGATTTTTGAAAAATTCACTTTTTTGTGAAAATATCCACTAAATGAGGGAATAATATGTGTGAGGGTACCCCAGGAGAGTTCCAAATGTGTGTGGGTAGAATACATATCCCACGGGGGTAAAACTGAAAAAAGTTGAATAAAAATTTTTTTTGGACTTAGCCATTTTTCCGGCGTTTATCAGACTTTCAGATAGGGCAAATGTCAGTGAGCATTCCGATTTCAGTTCCAGAGCGATTCGCCCAATGAGTCCTTGATATTTAGTCGTTTTCAGCCAATTTTCTGGATTTTTGAAAAATTCACTTTTTTGTGAAAATATCCACTAAATGAGGGAATAGTATGTGTGAGGGTACCCCAGGAGAGTTCCAAATGTGTGTGGGTAAAATATATATCCCACGGGGGTAAAATTGAAAAAAGTTGAAAAATTTTTTTTTTTGGACTTAGTCATTTTTCCGGCGTTTATCAGACTTTCAGATGGGGCAAATGTCAGTAAGCGTTCCGATTTCAGTTCCAGAGCGATTCGCCCAATGAGTCCTTGATATTTATTCATTTTCAGCCAATTTTCTGGATTTTTTAAAAAATTAACTTTTTTGTGAAAATATCCACTAAATGAGGGAATAATATGTGTGAGGGTACCCCAGAAGAGTTCCAAATGTGTGTGGGTAGAATATATATCCCACGGGGGTAAAACTGAAAAAAGTTGAAAAATTTTTTTTTTTTGACTTAGTCATTTTTCCGGCGTTTATCAGACTTTAAGATAGGGCAAATGTCAGTGAGCGTTCCGATTTCAGTTCCAGAGCGATTCGCCCAATGAGTCCTTGATATTTAGTCGTTTTCAGCCAATTTTGTGGATTTTTGAAAAATTCACTTTTTTGTGAAAATATCCACTAAATGAGGGAATAATATGTGTGAGGGTACCCCAGGAGAGTTCCAAATGTGTGTGGGTAAAATATATATCCCACGGGGGTAAAATTGAAAAAAGTTGAAAAAAATTATTTTTTGGACTTAGCCATTTTTCCGGCGTTTATCAGACTTTCAGATAGGGCAAATGTCAGTGAGCGTTCCGATTTCAGTTCCAGAGCGATTCGCCCAATGAGTCCTTGATATTTAGTCGTTTTAGCCAATATTTTGGATTTTTGAAAATTTCACTTTTTTGTGAAAATATCCACTAAATGAGGGAATAATATGTGTGAGGGTACCCCAGAAGAGTTCCAAATGTGTGTGGGTAGAATATATATCCCACGGGGGTAAAACTGAAAAAAGTTGAAAAAAATTTTTTTTTTGAACTTAGCCATTTTTCCGGCGTTTATCAGACTTTCAGATAGGGCAAATGTCAGTGAGCGTTCCGATTTCAGTTCCAGAGCGATTCGCCCAATGAGTCCTTGATATTTAGTCGTTTTCAGCCAATATTTTGGATTTTTGAAAAATTCACTTTTTTGTGAAAATATCCACTAAATGAGGGAATAATATGTGTGAGGTTACCCCATGAGAGTTCCAAATGTGTGTGGGTAAAATATATATCCCACGGGGGTAAAATTGAAAAAAGTTGAAAAATTTTTTTTTTGGACTTAGTCATTTTTCCGGCGTTTATCAGACTTTCAGATGGGGCAAATGTCAGTGAGCGTTCCGATTTCAGTTCCAGAGCGGTTCGCCCAATGAGTCCTTGATATTTATTCATTTTCAGCCAATTTTCTGGATTTTTGAAAAATTCACTTTTTTGTGAAAATATCCACTAAATGAGGGAATAATATGTGTGAGGGTACCCCAGGAGAGTTCCAAATGTGTGTGGGTAGAATACATATCCCACGGGGGTAAAACTGAAAAAAGTTGAATAAAAATTTTTTTTGGACTTAGCCATTTTTCCGGCGTTTATCAGACTTTCAGATAGGGCAAATGTCAGTGAGCGTTCCGATTTCAGTTCCAGAGCGATTCGCCCAATGAGTCCTTGATATTTAGTCGTTTTCAGCCAATATTTTGGATTTTTGAAAATTTCACTTTCTTGTGAAAATATCCACTAAATGAGGGAATAATATGTGTGAGGGTAGCCCAGGAGAGTTCCAAATGTGTGTGGGTAGAATATATATCCCACAGGGGAAAAATTGAAAAAAGTTGAAAAATTTTTTTTTTTGGACTTAGTCATTTTTCCGGCGTTTATCAGACTTTCAGATGGGGCAAATGTCAGTGAGCGTTCTGATTTCAGTTCCAGAGCAGTTCGCCCAATGAGTCCTTGATATTTAGTCGTTTTCAGCCAATATTTTGGATTTTTGAAAAATTCACTTTTTTGTGAAAATATCCACTAAATGAGGGAATAATATGTGTTAGGGTACCCCAGGAGAGTTCCAAATGTGTGTGGGTAGAATACATATCCCACGGGGGTAAAACTGAAAAAAGTTGAATAAAACTTTTTTTTTGGACTTAGTCATTTTTCCAGCGTTTATCAGACTTTCAGATAGGGCAAATGTCAGTGAGCGTTCCGATTTCAGTTCCAGAGCGATTCGCCCAATGAGTCCTTGATATTTAGTCGTTTTCAGCCAATATTTTGGATTTTTGAAAATTTCACTTTTTTGTGAAAATATCCACTAAATGAGGGAATAATATGTGTGAGGGTACCCCAGGAGAGTTCCAAATGTGTGTGGGTAGAATACATATCCCACGGGGGTAAAATTGAAAAAAGTTGAAAAATTTTTTTTTTGGACTTAGTCATTTTTCCGGCGTTTATCAGACTTTCAGATGGGGCAAATGTCAGTGAGCGTTCCGATTTCAGTTCCAGAGCGATTCGCCCAATGAGTCCTTGATATTTATTCATTTTCAGCCAATTTTCTGGATTTTTGAAAAATTCACTTTTTTGTGAAAATATCCACTAAATGAGGGAATAATATGTGTGAGGGTACCCCAGGAGAGTTCCAAATGTGTGTGGGTAGAATACATATCCCACGGGGGTAAAACTGAAAAAAGTTGAATAAAAATTTTTTTTGGACTTAGCCATTTTTCCGGCGTTTATCAGACTTTCAGATAGGGCAAATGTCAGTGAGCGTTCCGATTTCAGTTCCAGAGCGATTCGCCCAATGAGTCCTTGATATTTAGTCGTTTTCAGCCAATTTTCTGGATTTTTGAAAAATTCACTTTTTTGTGAAAATATCCACTAAATGAGGGAATAGTATGTGTGAGGGTACCCCAGGAGAGTTCCAAATGTGTGTGGGTAAAATATATATCCCACGGGGGTAAAATTGAAAAAAGTTGAAAAATTTTTTTTTTTGGACTTAGTCATTTTTCCGGCGTTTATCAGACTTTCAGATGGGGCAAATGTCAGTAAGCGTTCCGATTTCAGTTCCAGAGCGATTCGCCCAATGAGTCCTTGATATTTATTCATTTTCAGCCAATTTTCTGGATTTTTTAAAAAATTAACTTTTTTGTGAAAATATCCACTAAATGAGGGAATAATATGTGTGAGGGTACCCCAGAAGAGTTCCAAATGTGTGTGGGTAGAATATATATCCCACGGGGGTAAAACTGAAAAAAGTTGAAAAATTTTTTTTTTTTGACTTAGTCATTTTTCCGGCGTTTATCAGACTTTAAGATAGGGCAAATGTCAGTGAGCGTTCCGATTTCAGTTCCAGAGCGATTCGCCCAATGAGTCCTTGATATTTAGTCGTTTTCAGCCAATTTTGTGGATTTTTGAAAAATTCACTTTTTTGTGAAAATATCCACTAAATGAGGGAATAATATGTGTGAGGGTACCCCAGGAGAGTTCCAAATGTGTGTGGGTAAAATATATATCCCACGGGGGTAAAATTGAAAAAAGTTGAAAAAAATTATTTTTTGGACTTAGCCATTTTTCCGGCGTTTATCAGACTTTCAGATAGGGCAAATGTCAGTGAGCGTTCCGATTTCAGTTCCAGAGCGATTCGCCCAATGAGTCCTTGATATTTAGTCGTTTTAGCCAATATTTTGGATTTTTGAAAATTTCACTTTTTTGTGAAAATATCCACTAAATGAGGGAATAATATGTGTGAGGGTACCCCAGAAGAGTTCCAAATGTGTGTGGGTAGAACATATATCCCACGGGGGTAAAACTGAAAAAAGTTGAAAAAAAATTTTTTTTTGAACTTAGCCATTTTTCCGGCGTTTATCAGACTTTCAGATAGGGCAAATGTCAGTGAGCGTTCCGATTTCAGTTCCAGAGCGATTCGCCCAATGAGTCCTTGATATTTAGTCGTTTTCAGCCAATATTTTGGATTTTTGAAAAATTCACTTTTTTGTGAAAATATCCACTAAATGAGGGAATAATATGTGTGAGGTTACCCCATGAGAGTTCCAAATGTGTGTGGGTAAAATATATATCCCACGGGGGTAAAATTGAAAAAAGTTGAAAAATTTTTTTTTTGGACTTAGTCATTTTTCCGGCGTTTATCAGACTTTCAGATGGGGCAAATGTCAGTGAGCGTTCCGATTTCAGTTCCAGAGCGGTTCGCCCAATGAGTCCTTGATATTTATTCATTTTCAGCCAATTTTCTGGATTTTTGAAAAATTCACTTTTTTGTGAAAATATCCACTAAATGAGGGAATAATATGTGTGAGGGTACCCCAGGAGAGTTCCAAATGTGTGTGGGTAGAATACATATCCCACGGGGGTAAAACTGAAAAAAGTTGAATAAAAATTTTTTTTGGACTTAGCCATTTTTCCGGCGTTTATCAGACTTTCAGATAGGGCAAATGTCAGTGAGCGTTCCGATTTCAGTTCCAGAGCGATTCGCCCAATGAGTCCTTGATATTTAGTCGTTTTCAGCCAATATTTTGGATTTTTGAAAATTTCACTTTCTTGTGAAAATATCCACTAAATGAGGGAATAATATGTGTGAGGGTAGCCCAGGAGAGTTCCAAATGTGTGTGGGTAGAATATATATCCCACAGGGGAAAAATTGAAAAAAGTTGAAAAATTTTTTTTTTTGGACTTAGTCATTTTTCCGGCGTTTATCAGACTTTCAGATGGGGCAAATGTCAGTGAGCGTTCTGATTTCAGTTCCAGAGCAGTTCGCCCAATGAGTCCTTGATATTTAGTCGTTTTCAGCCAATATTTTGGATTTTTGAAAAATTCACTTTTTTGTGAAAATATCCACTAAATGAGGGAATAATATGTGTTAGGGTACCCCAGGAGAGTTCCAAATGTGTGTGGGTAGAATACATATCCCACGGGGGTAAAACTGAAAAAAGTTGAATAAAACTTTTTTTTTGGACTTAGTCATTTTTCCAGCGTTTATCAGACTTTCAGATAGGGCAAATGTCAGTGAGCGTTCCGATTTCAGTTCCAGAGCGATTCGCCCAATGAGTCCTTGATATTTAGTCGTTTTCAGCCAATATTTTGGATTTTTGAAAATTTCACTTTTTTGTGAAAATATCCACTAAATGAGGGAATAATATGTGTGAGGGTACCCCAGGAGAGTTCCAAATGTGTGTGGGTAGAATACATATCCCACGGGGGTAAAATTGAAAAAAGTTGAAAAAATTTTTTTTTTGGACTTAGTCATTTTTCCGGCGTTTATCAGACTTTCAGATAGGGCAAATGTCAGTGAGCATTCCGATTTCAGTTCCAGAGCGATTCGCCCAATGAGTCCTTGATATTTAGTCGTTTTCAGCCAATTTTCTGGATTTTTGAAAAATTCACTTTTTTGTGAAAATATCCACTAAATGAGGGAATAATATGTGTGAGGGTACCCCAGGAGAGTTCCAAATGTGTGTGGGTAAAATATATATCCCACGGGGGTAAAACTGAAAAAAGTTGAAAAAAAATTATTTTTTGGACTTAGTCATTTTTCCGGCGTTTATCAGACTTTCAGATAGGGCAAATGTCAGTGAGCGTTCAGATTTCAGTTCCAGAGCGATTCGCCCAATGAGTCCTTGATATCTAGTCGTTTTCAGCCAATATTTTGGATTTTTGAAAATTTCACTTTTTTGTGAAAATATCCACTAAATGAGGGAATAATATGTGTGAGGGTACCCCAGGAGAGTTCCAAATGTGTGTGGGTAAAATATATATCCCACGGGGGTAAAATTGAAAAAAGTTGAAAAATTTTTTTTTTTGGACTTAGTCATTTTTCCGGCGTTTATCAGACTTTCAGATGGGGCAAATGTCAGTGAGCGTTCCGATTTCAGTTCCAGAGCGATTCGCCCAATGAGTCCTTGATATTTATTCATTTTCAGCCAATTTTCTGGATTTTTGAAAAATTCACTTTTTTGTGAAAATATCCACTAAATGAGGGAATAATATGTGTGAGGGTACCCCAGGAGAGTTCCAAATGTGTGTGGGTAGAATACATATCCCACGGGGGTAAAACTGAAAAAAGTTGAATAAAATTTTTTTTTTGGACTTAGCCATTTTTCCGGCGTTTATTAGACTTTCAGATAGGGCAAATGTCAGTGAGCATTCCGATTTCAGTTCCAGAGCGATTCGCCCAATGAGTCCTTGATATTTAGTCGTTTTCAGCCAATATTTTGGATTTTTGAAAATTTCACTTTTTTGTGAAAATATCCACTAAATGAGGGAATAATATGTGTGAGGGTACCCCAGAAGAGTTCCAAATGTGTGTGGGTAGAATATATATCCCACGGGGGTAAAATTGAAAAAAGTTGAAAAAAAATTTTTTTTTGGACTTAGTCATTTTTCCGGCGTTTATCAGACTTTCAGATAGGGCAAATGTCAGTGAGCATTCCGATTTCAGTTCCAGAGCGATTCGCCCAATGAGTCCTTGATATTTAGTCGTTTTCAGCCAATATTTTGGATTTTTGAAAATTTCACTTTTTTGTGAAAATATCCACTAAATGAGGGAATAATATGTGTGAGGGTACCCCAGGAGAGTTCCAAATGTGTGTGGGTAGAATATATATCCCACGGGGGTAAAACTGAAAAAAGTTGAAAAAAATTTTTTTTTGGACTTAGTCATTTTTCCGGCATTTATCAGACTTTCAGATAGGGCAAATGTCAGTGAGCGTTCCGATTTCAGTTCCAGAGCGATTCGCCCAATGAGTCCTTGATATATAGTCGTTTTCAGCCAATATTTTGGATTTTTGAAAATTCACTTTTTTGTGAAAATATCCACTAAATGAGGGAATAATATGTGTGAGGGTACCCCAGGAGAGTTCCAAATGTGTGTGGGTAAAATATATATCCCACAGGGGAAAAATTGAAAAAAGTTGAAAAATTTTTTTTTTTGGACTTAGTCATTTTTCCGGCGTTTATCAGACTTTCAAAAGGGGCAAATGTCAGTGAGCGTTCCGATTTCAGTTCCAGAGCGATTCGCCCAATGAGTCCTTGATATTTAGTCGTTTTCAGCCAATATTTTGGATTTTTGAAAAATTCACTTTTTTGTGAAAATATCCACTAAATGAGGGAATAATATGTGTGAGGGTACCCCAGGAGAGTTCCAAATGTGTGTGGGTAAAATATATATCCCACGGGGGTAAAACTGAAAAAAGTTGAAAAAAAATTATTTTTTGGACTTAGTCATTTTTCCGGCGTTTATCAGACTTTCAGATAGGGCAAATGTCAGTGAGCGTTCAGATTTCAGTTCCAGAGCGATTCGCCCAATGAGTCCTTGATATCTAGTCGTTTTCAGCCAATATTTTGGATTTTTGAAAATTTCACTTTTTTGTGAAAATATCCACTAAATGAGGGAATAATATGTGTGAGGGTACCCCAGGAGAGTTCCAAATGTGTGTGGGTAAAATATATATCCCACGGGGGTAAAATTGAAAAAAGTTGAAAAATTTTTTTTTTTGGACTTAGTCATTTTTCCGGCGTTTATCAGACTTTCAGATGGGGCAAATGTCAGTGAGCGTTCCGATTTCAGTTCCAGAGCGATTCGCCCAATGAGTCCTTGATATTTATTCATTTTCAGCCAATTTTCTGGATTTTTGAAAAATTCACTTTTTTGTGAAAATATCCACTAAATGAGGGAATAATATGTGTGAGGGTACCCCAGGAGAGTTCCAAATGTGTGTGGGTAGAATACATATCCCACGGGGGTAAAACTGAAAAAAGTTGAATAAAATTTTTTTTTTGGACTTAGCCATTTTTCCGGCGTTTATTAGACTTTCAGATAGGGCAAATGTCAGTGAGCATTCCGATTTCAGTTCCAGAGCGATTCGCCCAATGAGTCCTTGATATTTAGTCGTTTTCAGCCAATATTTTGGATTTTTGAAAATTTCACTTTTTTGTGAAAATATCCACTAAATGAGGGAATAATATGTGTGAGGGTACCCCAGAAGAGTTCCAAATGTGTGTGGGTAGAATATATATCCCACGGGGGTAAAATTGAAAAAAGTTGAAAAAAAATTTTTTTTTGGACTTAGTCATTTTTCCGGCGTTTATCAGACTTTCAGATAGGGCAAATGTCAGTGAGCATTCCGATTTCAGTTCCAGAGCGATTCGCCCAATGAGTCCTTGATATTTAGTCGTTTTCAGCCAATATTTTGGATTTTTGAAAATTTCACTTTTTTGTGAAAATATCCACTAAATGAGGGAATAATATGTGTGAGGGTACCCCAGGAGAGTTCCAAATGTGTGTGGGTAGAATATATATCCCACGGGGGTAAAACTGAAAAAAGTTGAAAAAAATTTTTTTTTGAACTTAGTCATTTTTCCGGCGTTTATCAGACTTTCAGATAGGGCAATTGTCAGTGAGCGTTCCGATTTCAGTTCCAGAGCGATTCGCCCAATGAGTCCTTGATATATAGTCGTTTTCAGCCAATATTTTGGATTTTTGAAAATTCACTTTTTTGTGAAAATATCCACTAAATGAGGGAATAATATGTGTGAGGGTACCCCAGGAGAGTTCCAAATGTGTGTGGGTAAAATATATATCCCACAGGGGAAAAATTGAAAAAAGTTGAAAAATTTTTTTTTTTGGACTTAGTCATTTTTCCGGCGTTTATCAGACTTTCAAAAGGGGCAAATGTCAGTGAGCGTTCCGATTTCAGTTCCAGAGCGATTCGCCCAATGAGTCCTTGATATTTAGTCGTTTTCAGCCAATATTTTGGATTTTTGAAAAATTCACTTTTTTGTGAAAATATCCACTAAATGAGGGAATAATATGTGTGAGGGTACCCCAGGAGAGTTCCAAATGTGTGTGGGTAAAATATATATCCCACGGGGGTAAAACTGAAAAAAGTTGAAAAAAAATTATTTTTTGGACTTAGTCATTTTTCCGGCGTTTATCAGACTTTCAGATAGGGCAAATGTCAGTGAGCGTTCAGATTTCAGTTCCAGAGCGATTCGCCCAATGAGTCCTTGATATCTAGTCGTTTTCAGCCAATATTTTGGATTTTTGAAAATTTCACTTTTTTGTGAAAATATCCACTAAATGAGGGAATAATATGTGTGAGGGTACCCCAGGAGAGTTCCAAATGTGTGTGGGTAAAATATATATCCCACGGGGGTAAAATTGAAAAAAGTTGAAAAATTTTTTTTTTTGGACTTAGTCATTTTTCCGGCGTTTATCAGACTTTCAGATGGGGCAAATGTCAGTGAGCGTTCCGATTTCAGTTCCAGAGCGATTCGCCCAATGAGTCCTTGATATTTATTCATTTTCAGCCAATTTTCTGGATTTTTGAAAAATTCACTTTTTTGTGAAAATATCCACTAAATGAGGGAATAATATGTGTGAGGGTACCCCAGGAGAGTTCCAAATGTGTGTGGGTAGAATACATATCCCACGGGGGTAAAACTGAAAAAAGTTGAATAAAATTTTTTTTTTGGACTTAGCCATTTTTCCGGCGTTTATTAGACTTTCAGATAGGGCAAATGTCAGTGAGCATTCCGATTTCAGTTCCAGAGCGATTCGCCCAATGAGTCCTTGATATTTAGTCGTTTTCAGCCAATATTTTGGATTTTTGAAAATTTCACTTTTTTGTGAAAATATCCACTAAATGAGGGAATAATATGTGTGAGGGTACCCCAGAAGAGTTCCAAATGTGTGTGGGTAGAATATATATCCCACGGGGGTAAAATTGAAAAAAGTTGAAAAAAAATTTTTTTTTGGACTTAGTCATTTTTCCGGCGTTTATCAGACTTTCAGATAGGGCAAATGTCAGTGAGCATTCCGATTTCAGTTCCAGAGCGATTCGCCCAATGAGTCCTTGATATTTAGTCGTTTTCAGCCAATATTTTGGATTTTTGAAAATTTCACTTTTTTGTGAAAATATCCACTAAATGAGGGAATAATATGTGTGAGGGTACCCCAGGAGAGTTCCAAATGTGTGTGGGTAGAATATATATCCCACGGGGGTAAAACTGAAAAAAGTTGAAAAAAATTTTTTTTTGAACTTAGTCATTTTTCCGGCGTTTATCAGACTTTCAGATAGGGCAATTGTCAGTGAGCGTTCCGATTTCAGTTCCAGAGCGATTCGCCCAATGAGTCCTTGATATATAGTCGTTTTCAGCCAATATTTTGGATTTTTGAAAATTCACTTTTTTGTGAAAATATCCACTAAATGAGGGAATAATATGTGTGAGGGTACCCCAGGAGAGTTCCAAATGTGTGTGGGTAAAATATATATCCCACAGGGGAAAAATTGAAAAAAGTTGAAAAATTTTTTTTTTTGGACTTAGTCATTTTTCCGGCGTTTATCAGACTTTCAAAAGGGGCAAATGTCAGTGAGCGTTCCGATTTCAGTTCCAGAGCGATTCGCCCAATGAGTCCTTGATATTTAGTCGTTTTCAGCCAATATTTTGGATTTTTGAAAAATTCACTTTTTTGTGAAAATATCCACTAAATGAGGGAATAATATGTGTGAGGGTACCCCAGGAGAGTTCCAAATGTGTGTGGGTAAAATATATATCCCACGGGGGTAAAACTGAAAAAAGTTGAAAAAAAATTTTTTTTTGGACTTAGTCATTTTTCCGGCGTTTATCAGACTTTCAGATAGGGCAAATGTCAGTGAGCGTTCAGATTTCAGTTCCAGAGCGATTCGCCCAATGAGTCCTTGATATCTAGTCGTTTTCAGCCAATATTTTGGATTTTTGAAAATTTCACTTTTTTGTGAAAATATCCACTAAATGAGGGAATAATATGTGTGAGGGTACCCCAGGAGAGTTCCAAATGTGTGTGGGTAGAATATATATCCCACGGGGGTAAAACTGAAAAAAGTTGAAAAAAATTTTTTTTTGGACTTAGTCATTTTTCCGGCGTTTATCAGACTTTCAGATAGGGCAAATGTCAGTGAGCGTTCCGATTTCAGTTCCAGAGCGATTCGCCCAATGAGTCCTTGATATATAGTCGTTTTCAGCCAATATTTTGGATTTTTGAAAATTCACTTTTTTGTGAAAATATCCACTAAATGAGGGAATAATATGTGTGAGGGTACCCCAGGAGAGTTCCAAATGTGTGTGGGTAAAATATATATCCCACAGGGGAAAAATTGAAAAAAGTTGAAAAATTTTTTTTTTTGGACTTAGTCATTTTTCCGGCGTTTATCAGACTTTCAAAAGGGGCAAATGTCAGTGAGCGTTCCGATTTCAGTTCCAGAGCGATTCGCCCAATGAGTCCTTGATATTTAGTCGTTTTCAGCCAATATTTTGGATTTTTGAAAAATTCACTTTTTTGTGAAAATATCCACTAAATGAGGGAATAATATGTGTGAGGGTACCCCAGGAGAGTTCCAAATGTGTGTGGGTAAAATATATATCCCACGGGGGTAAAATTGAAAAAAGTTGAAAAATTTTTTTTTGGACTTAGTCATTTTTCCGGCGTTTATCAGACTTTCAGATGGGGCAAATGTCAGTGAGCGTTCCGATTTCAGTTCCAGAGCGATTCGCCCAATGAGTCCTTGATATTTAGTCGTTTTCAGCCAATTTTCTGGATTTTTGAAAAATTCACTTTTTTGTGAAAATATCCACTAAATGAGGGAATAATATGTGTGAGGGTACCCCAGGAGAGTTCCAAATGTGTGTGGGTAAAATATATATCCCACGGGGGTAAAATTGAAAAAAGTTGAAAAAAAAAATTTGTTGGACTTAGCCATTTTTCCGGCGTTTATCAGACTTTCAGATAGGGCAAATGTCAGTGAGCGTTCTGATTTCAGTTCCAGAGCGATTCGCCCAATGAGTCCTTGATATTTAGTCGTTTTCAGCCAATTTTCTGGATTTTTGAAAAATTCACTTTTTTGTGAAAATATCCACTAAATGAGGGAATAATATGTGTGAGGGTACCCCAGGAGTGTTCCAAATGTGTGTGGGTAGAATATATATCCCACGGGGGTAAAATTGAAAAAAGTTGAAAAATTTTTTTTTTGGACTTAGTCATTTTTCCGGCGTTTATCAGACTTTCAGATAGGGCAAATGTCAGTGAGCATTCCGATTTCAGTTCCAGAGCGATTCGCCCAATGAGTCCTTGATATTTAGTCGTTTTCAGCCAATTTTCTGGATTTTTGAAAAATTCACTTTTTTGTGAAAATATCCACTAAATGAGGGAATAATATGTGTGAGGGTACCCCAGGAGAGTTCCAAATGTGTGTGGGTAAAATATATATCCCACGGGGGTAAAATTGAAAAAAGTTGAAAAAAAAAATTTGTTGGACTTAGCCATTTTTCCGGCGTTTATCAGACTTTCAGATGGGGCAAATGTCAGTGAGCATTCCGATTTCAGTTCCAGAGCGATTCGCCCAATGAGTTCTTGATATTTATTCGTTTCAGCCAATTTTCTGGATTTTTGAAAAATTCACTTTTTTGTGAAAATATCCACTAAATGAGGGAATAATATGTGTGAGGGTACCCCAGGAGAGTTCCAAATGTGTGTGGGTAAAATATATATCCCACGGGGGTAAAATTGAAAAAAGTTGAAAAAAAAAATTTGTTGGACTTAGCCATTTTTCCGGCGTTTATCAGACTTTCAGATAGGGCAAATGTCAGTGAGCGTTCCGATTTCAGTTCCAGAGCGATTCGCCCAATGAGTCCTTGATATTTAGTCGTTTTCAGCCAATATTTTGGATTTTTGAAAATTTCACTTTTTTGTGAAAATATCCACTAAATGAGGGAATAATATGTGTGAGGGTACCCCAGGAGTGTTCCAAATGTGTGTGGGTAGAATATATATCCCACGGGGGTAAAATTGAAAAAAGTTGAAAAAATTTTTTTTTTGGACTTAGTCATTTTTCCGGCGTTTATCAGACTTTCAGATAGGGCAAATGTCAGTGAGCATTCCGATTTCAGTTCCAGAGCGATTCGCCCAATGAGTCCTTGATATTTAGTCGTTTTCAGCCAATTTTCTGGATTTTTGAAAAATTCACTTTTTTGTGAAAATATCCACTAAATGAGGGAATAATATGTGTGAGGGTACCCCAGGAGAGTTCCAAATGTGTGTGGGTAAAATATATATCCCACGGGGGTAAAATTGAAAAAAGTTGAAAAAAATTATTTTTTGGACTTAGCCATTTTTCCGGCGTTTATCAGACTTTCAGATAGGGCAAATGTCAGTGAGCGTTCCGATTTCAGTTCCAGAGCGATTCGCACAATGAGTCCTTGATATTTAGTCGTTTTCAGCCAATTTTCTGGATTTTTGAAAAATTCACTTTTTTGTGAAAATATCCACTAAATGAGGGAATAATATGTGTGAGGGTAGCCCAGGAGAGTTCCAAATGTGTGTGGGTAGAATATATATCCCACGGGGGTAAAACTGAAAAAAGTTGAAAAAAAATTTTTTTTGGACTGCCATTTTTCCGGCGTTTATCAGACTTTCAGATAGGGCAAATGTCAGTGAGCGTTCCGATTTCTGTTCCAGAGCGATTCGCCCAATGAGTCCTTGATATTTAATCATTTTCAACCAATTTTCTGGATTTTTGAAAATTTCACTTTTTTGTGAAAATATCCACTAAATGAGGGAATAATATGTGTGAGGGTAGCCCAGGAGAGTTCCAAATGTGTGTGGGTAGAATATATATCCCACAGGGGAAAAATTGAAAAAAGTTGAAAAAATTTTTTTTTTGGACTTAGTCATTTTTCCGGCGTTTATCAGACTTTCAGATGGGGCAAATGTCAGTGAGCGTTCCGATTTCAGTTCCAGAGCGGTTCGCCCAATGAGTCCTTGATATTTAGTCGTTTTCAGCCAATATTTTGGATTTTTGAAAAATTCACTTTTTTGTGAAAATATCCACTAAATGAGGGAATAATATGTGTGAGGGTACCCCAGGAGAGTTCCAAATGTGTGTGGGTAGAATATATATCCCACGGGGGTAAAACTGAAAAAAGTTGAAAAAAATTTTTTTTTGGACTTAGTCATTTTTCCGGCGTTTATCAGACTTTCAGATAGGGCAAATGTCAGTGAGCGTTCCGATTTCAGTTCCAGAGCGATTCGCCCAATGAGTCCTTGATATATAGTCGTTTTCAGCCAATATTTTGGATTTTTGAAAATTCACTTTTTTGTGAAAATATCCACTAAATGAGGGAATAATATGTGTGAGGGTACCCCAGGAGAGTTCCAAATGTGTGTGGGTAAAATATATATCCCACAGGGGAAAAATTGAAAAAAGTTGAAAAATTTTTTTTTTTGGACTTAGTCATTTTTCCGGCGTTTATCAGACTTTCAAAAGGGGCAAATGTCAGTGAGCGTTCCGATTTCAGTTCCAGAGCGATTCGCCCAATGAGTCCTTGATATTTAGTCGTTTTCAGCCAATATTTTGGATTTTTGAAAAATTCACTTTTTTGTGAAAATATCCACTAAATGAGGGAATAATATGTGTGAGGGTACCCCAGGAGAGTTCCAAATGTGTGTGGGTAGAATATATATCCCACGGGGCTAAAACTGAAAAAAGTTGAAAAAAAATTTTTTTTTGGACTTAGCCATTTTTCCGGCGTTTATCAGACTTTCAGATAGGGAAAATGTCAGTGAGCGTTCCGATTTCAGTTCCAGAGCGATTCGCCCAATGAGTCCTTGATATTTAATCATTTTCAGCCAATTTTCTGGATTTTTGAAAATTTCACTTTTTTTGTGAAAATATCCACTAAATGAGGGAATAATATGTGTGAGGGTACCCCAGGAGAGTTCCAAATGTGTGTGGGTAAAATATATATCCCACGGGGGTAAAATTGAAAAAAGTTGAAAAATTTTTTTTTTTGGACTTAGTCATTTTTCCGGCGTTTATCAGACTTTCAGATGGGGCAAATGTCAGTGAGCGTTCCAATTTCAGTTCCAGAGCGATTCGCCCAATGAGTCCTTGATATTTATTCATTTTCAGCCAATTTTCTGGATTTTTAAAAAAATTAATTTTTTTGTGAAAATATCCACTAAATGAGGGAATAATATGTGTGAGGGTACCCCAGGAGAGTTCCAAATGTGTGTGGGTAAAATATATATCCCACGGGGGTAAAATTGAAAAAAGTTGAAACATTTTTTTTTTTGGACTTAGTCATTTTTCTGGCGTTTATCAGACTTTCAGATGGGGCAAATGTCAGTGAGCATTCCGATTTCAGTTCCAGAGCGATTCGCCCAATGAGTCCTTGATATTTATTCATTTTCAGCCAATTTTCTGGATTTTTGAAAAATTCACTTTTTTGTGAAAATATCCACTAAATGAGGGAATAATATGTGTGAGGGTAGCCCAGGAGAGCTCCAAATGTGTGTGGGTAGAATATATATCCCACGGGGGTAAAATTGAAAAAAGTTGAAAATTTTTTTTTTTTGGACTTAGTCATTTTTCCGGCGTTTATCAGACTTTCAGATAGGGCAAATGTCAGTGAGCGTTCCGATTTCAGTTCCAGAGCGATTCGCCCAATGAGTCCTTGATATTTAGTCGTTTTCAGCCAATTTTCTGGATTTTTGAAAAATTCACTTTTTTTGTGAAAATATCCACTAAATGAGGGAATAATATGTGTGAGGGTACCCCAGGAGAGTTCCAAATGTGTGTGGGTAAAATATATATCCCACGGGGGTAAAATTGAAAAAAGTTGAAAAAATTTTTTTTTTGGACTTAGTCATTTTTCCGGCGTTTAACAGACTTTCAGATGGGGCAAATGTCAGTGAGCGTTCCGATTTCAGGTCCAGAGCGATTCGCCCAATGAGTCCTTGATATTTATTCATTTTCAGCCAATTTTCTGGATTTTTTAAAAAATTATTTTTTTTGTGAAAATATCCACTAAATGAGGGAATAATATGTGTGAGGGTACCCCAGGAGAGTTCCAAATGTGTGTGGGTAGAATATATATCCCACGGGGGTAAAACTGAAAAAAGTTGAAAAAAAATTTTTTTTTGGACTTAGCCATTTTTCCGGCGTTTATCAGACTTTCAGATAGGGCAAATGTCAGTGAGCGTTCCGATTTCAGTTCCAGAGCGATTCGCCCAATGAGTCCTTGATATTTAATCATTTTCAGCCAATTTTCTGGATTTTTGAAAATTTCACTTTTTTTGTGAAAATATCCACTAAATGAGGGAATAATATATGTGAGGGTAGCCCAGGAGAGTTCCAAATGTGTGTGGGTAGAATATATATCCCACGGGGGTAAAATTGAAAAAAGTTGAAAAATTTTTTTTTTTGGACTTAGTCATTTTTCCGGCGTTTATCAGACTTTCAGATGGGGCAAATGTCAGTGAGTGTTCCGATTTCAGTTCCAGAGCGATTCGCCCAATGAGTCCTTGATATTTATTCATTTTCAGCCAATTTTCTGGATTTTTTAAAAAATTATTTTTTTTGTGAAAATATCCACTAAATGAGGGAATAATATGTGTGAGGGTAGCCCAGGAGAGTTCCAAATGTGTGTGGGTAGAATATATATCCCACAGGGGAAAAATTGAAAAAAGTTGAAACATTTTTTTTTTTGGACTTAGTCATTTTTCTGGCGTTTATCAGACTTTCAGATGGGGCAAATGTCAGTGAGCATTCCGATTTCAGTTCCAGAGCAATTCGCCCAATGAGTCCTTGATATTTATTCATTTTCAGCCAATTTTCTGGATTTTTGAAAAATTCACATTTTTGTGAAAATATCCACTAAATGAGGGAATAATATGTGTGAGGGTAGCCCAGGAGAGCTCCAAATGTGTGTGGGTAGAATATATATCCCACGGGGGTAAAATTGAAAAAAGTTGAAAAATTTTTTTTTTTGAACTTAGCCATTTTTCCAGCGTTTATCAGACTTTCAGATAGGGCAAATGTCAGTGAGCGTTCCGATTTCAGTTCTAGAGTGATTCGCCCAATGAGTCCTTGATATTTAGTCGTTTTCAGCCAATATTTTGGATTTTTGAAAATTTCACTTTTTTGTGAAAATATCCACTAAATGAGGGAATAATATGTGTGAGGGTACCCCAGAAGAGTTCCAAATGTGTGTGGGTAGAATATATATCCCACGGGGGTAAAACTGAAAAAAGTTGAAAAAAAATTTTTTTTGGACTTAGTCATTTTTCCGGCGTTTATCAGACTTTCAGATAGGGCAAATGTCAGTGAGCGTTCCGATTTCAGTTCCAGAGCGATTCGCCCAATGAGTCCTTGATATTTAGTCGTTTTCAGCCAATTTTCTGGATTTTTGAAAAATTCACTTTTTTTGTGAAAATATCCACTAAATGAGGGAATAATATGTGTGAGGGTACCCCAGGAGAGTTCCAAATGTGTGTGGGTAGAATATATATCCCACGGGGGTAAAACTGAAAAAAGTTGAAAAAAAATTTTTTTTTGGACTTAGCCATTTTTCCGGCGTTTATCAGACTTTCAGATAGGGCAAATGTCAGTGAGCGTTCCGATTTCAGTTCCAGAGCGATTCGCCCAATGAGTCCTTGATATTTAATCATTTTCAGCCAATTTTCTGGATTTTTGAAAATTTCACTTTTTTTGTGAAAATATCCACTAAATGAGGGAATAATATGTGTGAGGGTACCCCAGGAGAGTTCCAAATGTGTGTGGGTAGAATATATATCCCACGGGGGTAAAATTGAAAAAAGTTGAAAAATTTTTTTTTTTGGACTTAGTCATTTTTCCGGCGTTTATCAGACTTTCAGATGGGGCAAATGTCAGTGAGTGTTCCGATTTCAGTTCCAGAGCGATTCGCCCAATGAGTCCTTGATATTTATTCATTTTCAGCCAATTTTCTGGATTTTTTAAAAAATTATTTTTTTTGTGAAAATATCCACTAAATGAGGGAATAATATGTGTGAGGGTAGCCCAGGAGAGTTCCAAATGTGTGTGGGTAGAATATATATCCCACAGGGGAAAAATTGAAAAAAGTTGAAACATTTTTTTTTTTGGACTTAGTCATTTTTCTGGCGTTTATCAGACTTTCAGATGGGGCAAATGTCAGTGAGCATTCCGATTTCAGTTCCAGAGCAATTCGCCCAATGAGTCCTTGATATTTATTCATTTTCAGCCAATTTTCTGGATTTTTGAAAAATTCACATTTTTGTGAAAATATCCACTAAATGAGGGAATAATATGTGTGAGGGTAGCCCAGGAGAGCTCCAAATGTGTGTGGGTAGAATATATATCCCACGGGGGTAAAATTGAAAAAAGTTGAAAAATTTTTTTTTTTGAACTTAGCCATTTTTCCAGCGTTTATCAGACTTTCAGATAGGGCAAATGTCAGTGAGCGTTCCGATTTCAGTTCTAGAGTGATTCGCCCAATGAGTCCTTGATATTTAGTCGTTTTCAGCCAATATTTTGGATTTTTGAAAATTTCACTTTTTTGTGAAAATATCCACTAAATGAGGGAATAATATGTGTGAGGGTACCCCAGAAGAGTTCCAAATGTGTGTGGGTAGAATATATATCCCACGGGGGTAAAACTGAAAAAAGTTGAAAAAAAATTTTTTTTGGACTTAGTCATTTTTCCGGCGTTTATCAGACTTTCAGATAGGGCAAATGTCAGTGAGCGTTCAGATTTCAGTTCCAGAGCGATTCGCCCAATGAGTCCTTGATATCTAGTCGTTTTCAGCCAATATTTTGGATTTTTGAAAATTTCACTTTTTTGTGAAAATATCCACTAAATGAGGGAATAATATGTGTGAGGGTACCCCAGGAGAGTTCCAAATGTGTGTGGGTAAAATATATATCCCACAGGGGAAAAATTGAAAAAAGTTGAAAAAATTTTTTTTTTGGACTTAGTCATTTTTCCGGCGTTTATCAGACTTTCAGATGGGGCAAATGTCAGTGAGCGTTCCGATTTCAGGTCCAGAGCGATTCGCCCAATGAGTCCTTGATATTTATTCATTTTCAGCCAATTTTCTGGATTTTTTAAAAAATTATTTTTTTTGTGAAAATATCCACTAAATGAGGGAATAATATGTGTGAGGGTACCCCAGGAGAGTTCCAAATGTGTGTGGGTAGAATATATATCCCACGGGGCTAAAACTGAAAAAAGTTGAAAAAAAATTTTTTTTTGGACTTAGCCATTTTTCCGGCGTTTATCAGACTTTCAGATAGGGAAAATGTCAGTGAGCGTTCCGATTTCAGTTCCAGAGCGATTCGCCCAATGAGTCCTTGATATTTAATCATTTTCAGCCAATTTTCTGGATTTTTGAAAATTTCACTTTTTTTGTGAAAATATCCACTAAATGAGGGAATAATATGTGTGAGGGTACCCCAGGAGAGTTCCAAATGTGTGTGGGTAAAATATATATCCCACGGGGGTAAAATTGAAAAAAGTTGAAAAATTTTTTTTTTTGGACTTAGTCATTTTTCCGGCGTTTATCAGACTTTCAGATGGGGCAAATGTCAGTGAGCGTTCCAATTTCAGTTCCAGAGCGATTCGCCCAATGAGTCCTTGATATTTATTCATTTTCAGCCAATTTTCTGGATTTTTTAAAAAATTAATTTTTTTGTGAAAATATCCACTAAATGAGGGAATAATATGTGTGAGGGTACCCCAGGAGAGTTCCAAATGTGTGTGGGTAAAATATATATCCCACGGGGGTAAAATTGAAAAAAGTTGAAACATTTTTTTTTTTGGACTTAGTCATTTTTCTGGCGTTTATCAGACTTTCAGATGGGGCAAATGTCAGTGAGCATTCCGATTTCAGTTCCAGAGCGATTCGCCCAATGAGTCCTTGATATTTATTCATTTTCAGCCAATTTTCTGGATTTTTGAAAAATTCACTTTTTTGTGAAAATATCCACTAAATGAGGGAATAATATGTGTGAGGGTAGCCCAGGAGAGCTCCAAATGTGTGTGGGTAGAATATATATCCCACGGGGGTAAAATTGAAAAAAGTTGAAAATTTTTTTTTTTTGAACTTAGCCATTTTTCCGGCGTTTATCAGACTTTCAGATAGGGCAAATGTCAGTGAGCGTTCCGATTTCAGTTCTAGAGTGATTCGCCCAATGAGTCCTTGATATTTAGTCGTTTTCAGCCATTATTTTGGATTTTTGAAAATTTCACTTTTTTGTGAAAATATCCACTAAATGAGGGAATAATATGTGTGAGGGTACCCCAGAAGAGTTCCAAATGTGTGTGGGTAGAATATATATCCCACGGGGGTAAAACTGAAAAAAGTTGAAAAAAAATTTTTTTTGGACTTAGTCATTTTTCCGGCGTTTATCAGACTTTCAGATAGGGCAAATGTCAGTGAGCGTTCCGATTTCAGTTCCAGAGCGATTCGCCCAATGAGTCCTTGATATTTAGTCGTTTTCAGCCAATTTTCTGGATTTTTGAAAAATTCACTTTTTTTGTGAAAATATCCACTAAATGAGGGAATAATATGTGTGAGGGTACCCCAGGAGAGTTCCAAATGTGTGTGGGTAAAATATATATCCCACGGGGGTAAAATTGAAAAAAGTTGAAAAAATTTTTTTTTTGGACTTAGTCATTTTTCCGGCGTTTAACAGACTTTCAGATGGGGCAAATGTCAGTGAGCGTTCCGATTTCAGGTCCAGAGCGATTCGCCCAATGAGTCCTTGATATTTATTCATTTTCAGCCAATTTTCTGGATTTTTTAAAAAATTATTTTTTTTGTGAAAATATCCACTAAATGAGGGAATAATATGTGTGAGGGTACCCCAGGAGAGTTCCAAATGTGTGTGGGTAGAATATATATCCCACGGGGGTAAAACTGAAAAAAGTTGAAAAAAAATTTTTTTTTGGACTTAGCCATTTTTCCGGCGTTTATCAGACTTTCAGATAGGGCAAATGTCAGTGAGCGTTCCGATTTCAGTTCCAGAGCGATTCGCCCAATGAGTCCTTGATATTTAATCATTTTCAGCCAATTTTCTGGATTTTTGAAAATTTCACTTTTTTTGTGAAAATATCCACTAAATGAGGGAATAATATGTGTGAGGGTACCCCAGGAGAGTTCCAAATGTGTGTGGGTAAAATATATATCCCACGGGGGTAAAATAGAAAAAAGTTGAAAAAATTTTTTTTTTGGACTTAGTCATTTTTCCGGCGTTTATCAGACTTTCAGATAGGGCAAATGTCAGTGAGCGTTCCGATTTCAGGTCCAGAGCGATTCGCCCAATGAGTCCTTGATATTTAATCATTTTCAGCCAATTTTCTGGATTTTTGAAAATTTAACTTTTTTGTGAAAATATCCACTAAATGAGGGAATAATATATGTGAGGGTAGCCCAGGAGAGTTCCAAATGTGTGTGGGTAGAATATATATCCCACGGGGGTAAAATTGAAAAAAGTTGAAAAATTTTTTTTTTTGGACTTAGTCATTTTTCCGGCGTTTATCAGACTTTCAGATGGGGCAAATGTCAGTGAGTGTTCCGATTTCAGTTCCAGAGCGATTCGCCCAATGAGTCCTTGATATTTATTCATTTTCAGCCAATTTTCTGGATTTTTTAAAAAATTATTTTTTTTGTGAAAATATCCACTAAATGAGGGAATAATATGTGTGAGGGTAGCCCAGGAGAGTTCCAAATGTGTGTGGGTAGAATATATATCCCACAGGGGAAAAATTGAAAAAAGTTGAAACATTTTTTTTTTTGGACTTAGTCATTTTTCTGGCGTTTATCAGACTTTCAGATGGGGCAAATGTCAGTGAGCATTCCGATTTCAGTTCCAGAGCGATTCGCCCAATGAGTCCTTGATATTTAATCATTTTCAGCCAATTTTCTGGATTTTTGAAAATTTCACTTTTTTGTGAAAATATCCACTAAATGAGGGAATAATATGTGTGAGGGTAGCCCAGGAGAGTTCCAAATGTGTGTGGGTAGAATATATATCCCACAGGGGAAAAATTGAAAAAAGTTGAAAAAAAATATTTTTTGGACTTAGCCATTTTTCCGGCGTTTATCAGACTTTCAGATAGGGCAAATGTCAGTGAGCGTTCCGATTTCAGTTCCAGAGCGATTCGCCCAATGAGTCCTTGATATTTAGTCGTTTTCAGCCAATATTTTGGATTTTTGAAAATTTCACTTTTTGTGAAAATATCCACTAAATGAGGGAATAATATGTGTGAGGGTAGCCCAGGAGAGCTCCAAATGTGTGTGGGTAGAATATATATCCCACGGGGGTAAAATTGAAAAAAGTTGAAAAATTTTTTTTTTTGGACTTAGTCATTTTTCCGGCGTTTATCAGACTTTCAGATAGGGCAAATGTCAGTGAGCATTCCGATTTCAGTTCCAGAGCGATTCGCCCAATGAGTCCTTGATATTTAGTCGTTTTCAGCCAAATTTCTGGATTTTTGAAAATTTCACTTTTTTGTGAAAATATCCACTAAATGAGGGAATAATATGTGTGAGGGTAGCCCAGGAGAGTTCCAAATGTGTGTGGGTAGAATATATATCCCACAGGGGAAAAATTGAAAAAAGTTGAAAAAAAATGTTTTTTGGACTTAGCCATTTTTCCGGCGTTTATCAGACTTTCAGATAGGGCAAATGTCAGTGAGCGTTCCGATTTCAGTTCCAGAGCGATTCGCCCAATGAGTCCTTGATATTTAGTCGTTTTCAGCCAATATTTTGGATTTTTGAAAATTTCACTTTTTTGTGAAAATATCCTCTAAATGAGGGAATAATATGTGTGAGGGTAGCCCAGGAGAGCTCCAAATGTGTGTGGGTAGAATATATATCCCACGGGGGTAAAATTGAAAAAAGTTGAAAAATTTTTTTTTTTGGACTTAGCCATTTTTCCGGCGTTTATCAGACTTTCAGATAGGGCAAATGTCAGTGAGCGTTCCGATTTCAGTTCCAGAGCGATTCGCCCAATGAGTCCTTGATATTTAGTCGTTTTCAGCCAATATTTTGGATTTTTGAAAATTTCACTTTTTTGTGAAAATATCCACTAAATGAGGGAATAATATGTGTGAGGGTACCCCAGGAGAGTTCCAAATGTGTGTGGGTAGAATATATATCCCACGGGGGTAAAACTGAAAAAAGTTGAAAAAAAATTTTTTTTGGACTTAGTCATTTTTCCGGCGTTTATCAGACTTTCAGATAGGGCAAATGTCAGTGAGCGTTCCGATTTCAGTTCCAGAGCGATTCGCCCAATGAGTCCTTGATATTTAGTCGTTTTCAGCCAATATTTTGGATTTTTGAAAAATTCACTTTTTTGTGAAAATATCCACTAAATGAGGGAATAATATGTGTGAGGGTACCCCAGGAGAGTTCCAAATGTGTGTGGGTAGAATATATATCCCACGGGGGGTAAAACTGAAAAAAGTTGAAAAACAATTTTTTTTTGGACTTAGTCATTTTTCCGGCGTTTATCAGACTTTCAGATAGGGCAAATGTCAGTGAGCGTTCAGATTTCAGTTCCAGAGCGATTCGCCCAATGACTCCTTGATATTTAGTCGTTTTCAGCCAATATTTTGGATTTTTGAAAATTTCACTTTTTTGTGAAAATATCCACTAAATGAGGGAATAATATGTGTGAGGGTACCCCAGGAGTGTTCCAAATGTGTGTGGGTAGAATATATATCCCACGGGGGTAAAATTGAAAAAAGTTGAAACAATTTTTTTTTTGGACTTAGTCATTTTTCCGGCGTTTATCAGACTTTCAGATAGGGCAAATGTCAGTGAGCGTTCAGATTTCAGTTCCAGAGCGATTCGCCCAATGACTCCTTGATATTTAGTCGTTTTCAGCCAATATTTTGGATTTTTGAAAATTTCACTTTTTTGTGAAAATATCCACTAAATGAGGGAATAATATGTGTGAGGGTAGCCCAGGAGAGCTCCAAATGTGTGTGGGTAGAATATATATCCCACGGGGGTAAAATTGAAAAAAGTTGAAAAATTTTTTTTATTTGGACTTAGCCATTTTTCTGGCGTTTATCAGACTTTCAGATAGGGCAAATGTCAGTGAGCGTTCCGATTTCAGTTCCAGAGCGATTCGCCCAATGAGTCCTTGATATTTAGTCGTTTTCAGCCAATATTTTGGATTTTTGAAAATTTCACTTTTTTGTGAAAATATCCACTAAATGAGGGAATAATATGTGTGAGGGTACCCCAGAAGAGTTCCAAATGTGTGTGGGTAGAATATATATCCCACGGGGGTAAAATTGAAAAAAGTTGAAAAAAAATTTTTTTTTGGACTTAGTCATTTTTCCGGCGTTTATCAGACTTTCAGATAGGGCAAATGTCAGTGAGCATTCCGATTTCAGTTCCAGAGCGATTCGCCCAATGAGTCCTTGATATTTAGTCGTTTTCAGCCAATATTTTGGATTTTTGAAAATTTCACTTTTTTGTGAAAATATCCACTAAATGAGGGAATAATATGTGTGAGGGTAGCCCAGGAGAGTTCCAAATGTGTGTGGGTAGAATATATATCCCACGGGGGTAAAATTGAAAAAAGTTGAAAAAAAATTTTTTTTTGGACTTAGTCATTTTTCCGGCGTTTATCAGACTTTCAGATAGGGCAAATGTCAGTGAGCATTCCGATTTCAGTTCCAGAGCGATTCGCCCAATGAGTCCTTGATATTTAGTCGTTTTCAGCCAATATTTTGGATTTTTGAAAATTTCACTTTTTTGTGAAAATATCCACTAAATGAGGGAATAATATGTGTGAGGGTAGCCCAGGAGAGTTCCAAATGTGTGTGGGTAGAATATATATCCCACGGGGGTAAAATTGAAAAAAGTTGAAAAATTTTTTTTTTTGGACTTAGTCATTTTTCCGGCGTTTATCAGACTTTCAGATAGGGCAAATGTCAGTGAGCGTTCCGATTTCAGTTCCAGAGCGATTCGCCCAATGAGTCCTTGATATTTAATCATTTTCAGCCAATTTTCTGGATTTTTGAAAAATTAACTTTTTTGTGAAAATATCCACTAAATGAGGGAATAATATGTGTGAGGGTAGCCCAGGAGAGTTCCAAATGTGTGTGGGTAGAATATATATCCCACAGGGGAAAAATTGAAAAAAGTTGAAAAAATTTTTTTTTTGGACTTAGTCATTTTTCCGGCGTTTATCAGACTTTCAGATAGGGCAAATGTCATTGAGCGTTCCGATTTCAGTTCCAGAGCGATTCGCCCAATGAGTCCTTGATATTTAGTCGTTTTCAGCCAATTTTCTGGATTTTTGAAAAATTCATTTTTTTGTGAAAATATCCACTAAATGAGGGAATAATATGTGTGAGGGTACCCCAGGAGAGTTCCAAATGTGTGTGGGTAGAATATATATCCCACGGGGGTAAAACTGAAAAAAGTTGAAAAAAAAAATTTTTTTGGACTTAGTCATTTTTCCGGCGTTTATCAGACTTTCAGATAGGGCAAATGTCAGTGAGCGTTCCGATTTCAGTTCCAGAGCGATTCGCCCAATGAGTCCTTGATATTTAGTCGTTTTCAGCCAATATTTTGGATTTTTGAAAATTTCACTTTTTTGTGAAAATATCCACTAAATGAGGGAATAATATGTGTGAGGGTACCCCAGAAGAGTTCCAAATGTGTGTGGGTAGAATATATATCCCACGGGGGTAAAATTGAAAAAAGTTGAAAAAAAATTTTTTTTTGGACTTAGTCATTTTTCCGGCGTTTATCAGACTTTCAGATAGGGCAAATGTCAGTGAGCATTCCGATTTCAGTTCCAGAGCGATTCGCCCAATGAGTCCTTGATATTTAGTCGTTTTCAGCCAATATTTTGGATTTTTGAAAATTTCACTTTTTTGTGAAAATATCCACTAAATGAGGGAATAATATGTGTGAGGGTAGCCCAGGAGAGTTCCAAATGTGTGTGGGTAGAATATATATCCCACGGGGGTAAAATTGAAAAAAGTTGAAAAAAAATTTTTTTTTGGACTTAGTCATTTTTCCGGCGTTTATCAGACTTTCAGATAGGGCAAATGTCAGTGAGCATTCCGATTTCAGTTCCAGAGCGATTCGCCCAATGAGTCCTTGATATTTAGTCGTTTTCAGCCAATATTTTGGATTTTTGAAAATTTCACTTTTTTGTGAAAATATCCACTAAATGAGGGAATAATATGTGTGAGGGTAGCCCAGGAGAGTTCCAAATGTGTGTGGGTAGAATATATATCCCACGGGGGTAAAATTGAAAAAAGTTGAAAAATTTTTTTTTTTGGACTTAGTCATTTTTCCGGCGTTTATCAGACTTTCAGATAGGGCAAATGTCAGTGAGCGTTCCGATTTCAGTTCCAGAGTGATTCGCCCAATGAGTCCTTGATATTTAGTCGTTTTCATCCAATTTTCTGGATTTTTGAAAAATTCAGTTTTTTGTGAAAATATCCACTAAATGAGGGAATAATATGTGTGAGGGTACCCCAGGAGAGTTCCAAATGTGTGTGGGTAGAATATATATCCCACGGGCTAAAATTGAAAAAAGTTGAAAAATTTTTTTTTTTGGACTTCGTCATTTTTCCGGCGTTTATCAGTTTCAGACAGGGCAAATGTCAGTGAGCGTTCCGATTTCAGTTCCAGAGCGATTCGCCCAATGAGTCCTTGATATTTAGTCGTTTTCAGCCAATATTTTGGATTTTTGAAAATTTCACTTTTTTGTGAAAATATCCACTAAATGAGGGAATAATATGTGTGAGGGTACCCCAGGAGAGTTCCAAATGTGTGTGAGTAGAATATATATCAAACGGGGGTAAAACTGAAAAAAGTTGAAAAAAAATTTTTTTTTGGACTTAGTCATTTTTCCGGCGTTTATCAGACTTTCAGATAGGGCAAATGTCAGTGAGCATTCCGATTTCAGTTCCAGAGCGATTCGCCCAATGAGTCCTTGATATTTAGTCGTTTTCAGCCAATTTTCTGGATTTTTGAAAAATTCACTTTTTTGTGAAAATATCCACTAAATGAGGGAATAATATGTGTGAGGGTAGCCCAGGAGAGTTCCAAATGTGTGTGGGTAGAATATATATCCCACGGGGGTAAAATTGAAAAAAGTTGAAAAATTTTTTTTTTTGGACTTAGTCATTTTTCCGGCGTTTATCAGACTTTCAGATAGGGCAAATGTCAGTGAGCGTTCCGATTTCAGTTCCAGAGCGATTCGCCCAATGAGTCCTTGATATTTAATCATTTTCAGCCAATTTTCTGGATTTTTGAAAAATTAACTTTTTTGTGAAAATATCCACTAAATGAGGGAATAATATGTGTGAGGGTAGCCCAGGAGAGTTCCAAATGTGTGTGGGTAGAATATATATCCCACAGGGGAAAAATTGAAAAAAGTTGAAAAAATTTTTTTTTTGGACTTAGTCATTTTTCCGGCGTTTATCAGACTTTCAGATAGGGCAAATGTCATTGAGCGTTCCGATTTCAGTTCCAGAGCGATTCGCCCAATGAGTCCTTGATATTTAGTCGTTTTCAGCCAATTTTCTGGATTTTTGAAAAATTCATTTTTTTGTGAAAATATCCACTAAATGAGGGAATAATATGTGTGAGGGTACCCCAGGAGAGTTCCAAATGTGTGTGGGTAGAATATATATCCCACGGGGGTAAAATTGAAAAAAGTTGAAAAATTTTTTCTTTTGGACTTAGTCATTTTTCCGGCGTTTATCAGACTTTCAGATAGGGCAAATGTCAGTGAGCGTTCCGATTTCAGTTCCAGAGCGATTCGCCCAATGAGTCCTTGATATTTAGTCGTTTTCAGCCAATTTTCTGGATTTTTGAAAAATTCACTTTTTTGTGAAAATATCCACTAAATGAGGGAATAATATGTGTGAGGGTACCCCAGGAGAGTTCCAAATGTCTGTGGGTAGAATATATATCCCACGGGGGTAAAACTGAAAAAAGTTGAAAAAAAAATTTTTTTTGGACTTAGTCATTTTTCCGGCGTTTATCAGACTTTCAGATAGGGCAAATGTCAGTGAGCGTTCCGATTTCAGTTCCAGAGCGATTCGCCCAATGAGTCCTTGATATTTAGTCGTTTTCAGCCAATATTTTGGATTTTTGAAAATTTCACTTTTTTGTGAAAATATCCACTAAATGAGGGAATAATATGTGTGAGGGTACCCCAGAAGAGTTCCAAATGTGTGTGGGTAGAATATATATCCCACGGGGGTAAAATTGAAAAAAGTTGAAAAAAAATTTTTTTTTGGACTTAGTCATTTTTCCGGCGTTTATCAGACTTTCAGATAGGGCAAATGTCAGTGAGCATTCCGATTTCAGTTCCAGAGCGATTCGCCCAATGAGTCCTTGATATTTAGTCGTTTTCAGCCAATATTTTGGATTTTTGAAAATTTCACTTTTTTGTGAAAATATCCACTAAATGAGGGAATAATATGTGTGAGGGTAGCCCAGGAGAGTTCCAAATGTGTGTGGGTAGAATATATATCCCACGGGGGTAAAATTGAAAAAAGTTGAAAAAAAATTTTTTTTTGGACTTAGTCATTTTTCCGGCGTTTATCAGACTTTCAGATAGGGCAAATGTCAGTGAGCATTCCGATTTCAGTTCCAGAGCGATTCGCCCAATGAGTCCTTGATATTTAGTCGTTTTCAGCCAATATTTTGGATTTTTGAAAACTTCACTTTTTTGTGAAAATATCCACTAAATGAGGGAATAATATGTGTGAGGGTAGCCCAGGAGAGTTCCAAATGTGTGTGGGTAGAATATATATCCCACGGGGGTAAAATTGAAAAAAGTTGAAAAATTTTTTTTTTTTGGACTTAGTCATTTTTCCGGCGTTTATCAGACTTTCAGATAGGGCAAATGTCAGTGAGCGTTCCGATTTCAGTTCCAGAGCGATTCGCCCAATGAGTCCTTGATATTTAGTCGTTTTCAGCCAATTTTCTGGATTTTTGAAAATTCACTTTTTTGTGAAAATATCCACTAAATGAGGGAATAATATGTGTGAGGGTACCCCAGGAGAGTTCCAAATGTCTGTGGGTAGAATATATATCCCACGGGGGTAAAACTGAAAAAAGTTGAAAAAAAAATTTTTTTTGGACTTAGTCATTTTTCCGGCGTTTATCAGACTTTCAGATAGGGCAAATGTCAGTGAGCGTTCCGATTTCAGTTCCAGAGCGATTCGCCCAATGAGTCCTTGATATTTAGTCGTTTTCAGCCAATATTTTGGATTTTTGAAAACTTCACTTTTTTGTGAAAATATCCACTAAATGAGGGAATAATATGTGTGAGGGTACCCCAGGAGTGTTCCAAATGTGTGTGGGTAGAATATATATCCCACGGGGGTAAAATTGAAAAAAGTTGAAAAAAAATTTTTTTTTGGACTTAGTCATTTTTCCGGCGTTTATCAGACTTTCAGATAGGGCAAATGTCAGTGAGCATTCCGATTTCAGTTCCAGAGCGATTCGCCCAATGAGTCCTTGATATTTAGTCGTTTTCAGCCAATTTTCTGGATTTTTGAAAATTCACTTTTTTGTGAAAATATCCACTAAATGAGGGAATAATATGTGTGAGGGTAGCCCAGGAGAGTTCCAAATGTGTGTGGGTAGAATATATATCCCACGGGGGTAAAATTGAAAAAAGTTGAAAAATTTTTTTTTTTGGACTTAGTCATTTTTCCGGCGTTTATCAGACTTTCAGATAGGGCAAATGTCAGTGAGCGTTCCGATTTCAGTTCCAGAGTGATTCGCCCAATGAGTCCTTGATATTTAGTCGTTTTCAGCCAATTTTCTGGATTTTTGAAAAATTCAGTTTTTTGTGAAAATATCCACTAAATCAGGGAATAATATGTGTGACGGTACCCCAGGAGAGTTCCAAATGTGTGTGGGTAAAATGTATATCCCACGGGGGTAAAATTGAAAAAAGTTGAAAAAAATTATTTTTTGGACTTAGCCATTTTTCCGGCGTTTATCAGACTTTCAGATAGGGCAAATGTCAGTGAGCGTTCCGATTTCAGTTCCAGAGCGATTCGCCCAATGAGTCCTTGATATTTAGTCGTTTTCAGCCAATTTTCTGGATTTTTGAAAATTCACTTTTTTGTGAAAATATCCACTAAATGAGGGAATAATATGTGTGAGGGTACCCCAGGAGAGTTCCAAATGTCTGTGGGTAGAATATATATCCCACGGGGGTAAAACTGAAAAAAGTTGAAAAAAAAATTTTTTTTGGACTTAGTCATTTTTCCGGCGTTTATCAGACTTTCAGATAGGGCAAATGTCAGTGAGCGTTCCGATTTCAGTTCCAGAGCGATTCGCCCAATGAGTCCTTGATATTTAGTCGTTTTCAGCCAATATTTTGGATTTTTGAAAACTTCACTTTTTTGTGAAAATATCCACTAAATGAGGGAATAATATGTGTGAGGGTACCCCAGGAGTGTTCCAAATGTGTGTGGGTAGAATATATATCCCACGGGGGTAAAATTGAAAAAAGTTGAAAAAAAATTTTTTTTTGGACTTAGTCATTTTTCCGGCGTTTATCAGACTTTCAGATAGGGCAAATGTCAGTGAGCATTCCGATTTCAGTTCCAGAGCGATTCGCCCAATGAGTCCTTGATATTTAGTCGTTTTCAGCCAATATTTTGGATTTTTGAAAATTTCACTTTTTTGTGAAAATATCCACTAAATGAGGGAATAATATGTGTGATGGTAGCCCAGGAGAGTTCCAAATGTGTGTGGGTAGAATATATATCCCACGGGGGTAAAATTGAAAAAAGTTGAAAAATTTTTTTTTTTGGACTTAGTCATTTTTCCGGCGTTTATCAGACTTTCAGATAGGGCAAATGTCAGTGAGCGTTCCGATTTCAGTTCCAGAGCGATTCGCCCAATGAGTCCTTGATATTTAGTCGTTTTCAGCCAATTTTCTGGATTTTTGAAAATTCACTTTTTTGTGAAAATATCCACTAAATGAGGGAATAATATGTGTGAGGGTACCCCAGGAGAGTTCCAAATGTGTGTGGGTAGAATATATATCCCACGGGGGTAAAATTGAAAAAAGTTGAAAAAAAAATTTTTTTTGGACCTAGTCATTTTTCCGGCGTTTATCAGACTTTCAGATAGGGCAAATGTCAGTGAGCGTTCCGATTTCAGTTCCAGAGCGATTCGCCCAATGAGTCCTTGATATTTAGTCGTTTTCAGCCAATTTTCTGGATTTTTGAAAAATTCACTTTTTTGTGAAAATATCCACTAAATGAGGGAATAATATGTGTGAGGGTACCCCAGGAGAGTTCCAAATGTGTGTGGGTAAAATATATATCCCACGGGGGTAAAATTGAAAAAAGTTGAAAAAAATTATTTTTTGGACTTAGCCATTTTTCCGGCGTTTATCAGACTTTCAGATAGGGCAAATGTCAGTGAGCGTTCCGATTTCAGTTCCAGAGCGATTCGCCCAATGAGTCCTTGATATTTAGTCGTTTTCAGCCAATTTTCTGGATTTTTGAAAAATTCACTTTTTTGTGAAAATATCCACTAAATGAGGGAATAATATGTGTGAGGGTAGCCCAAGAGAGTTCCAAATTGGTGTGGGTAGAATATATATCCCACGGGGGTAAAATTGAAAAAAGTAAAAAAATTTTTTTTTTTGGACTTAGTCATTTTTCCGGCGTTTATCAGACTTTCAGATAGGGCAAATGTCAGTGAGCATTCCGATTTCAGTTCCAGAGCGATTCGCCCAATGAGTACTTGATATTTAGTCGTTTTCAGCCATTTTTTTGGATTTTTGAAAATTTCACTTTTTTGTGAAAATATCCACTAAATGAGGGAATAATATGTGTGAGGGTACCCCAGGAGAGTTCCAAATGTGTGTGGGTAGAATATATATCCCACGGGGGTAAAATTGAAAAAAGTTGAAAAAAAATTTTTTTTTGGACTTAGTCATTTTTCCGGCGTTTATCAGACTTTCAGATAGGGCAAATGTCAGTGAGCATTCCGATTTCAGTTCCAGAGCGATTCGCCCAATGAGTCCTTGATATTTATTAATTTTCAGCCAATTTTCTGGATTTTTGAAAAATTCACTTTTTTGTGAAAATATCCACTAAATGAGGGAATAATATGTGTGAGGGTACCCCAGGAGAGTTCCAGATGTGTGTGGGTAAAATATATATCCCACGGGGGTAAAATTGAAAAAAGTTGAAAAAAAATATTTTTTGGACTTAGCCATTTTTCCGGCGATTATCAAACTTTCAGATAGGGCAAATGTCAGTGAGCGTTCCGATTTCAGTTCCAGAGCGATTCACCCAATGAGTCCTTGATATTTAGTCGTTTTCAGCCAATATTTTGGATTTTTGAAAATTTCACTTTTTTGTGAAAATATCCACTAAATGAGGGAATAATATGTGTGAGGTTACCCCAGAAGAGTTCCAAATGTGTGTGGGTAGAATATATATCCCACGGGGGTAAAATTGAAAAAAGTTGAAAAAAAATTTTTTTTTGGACTTAGTCATTTTTCCGGCGTTTATCGGACTTTCAGATAGGGCAAATGTCAGTGAGCATTCCGATTTCAGTTCCAGAGCGATTCGCCCAATGAGTCCTTGATATTTAATCATTTTCAGCCAATTTTCTGGATTTTTGAAAATTTCACTTTTTTGTGAAAATATCCACTAAATGAGGGAATAATATGTGTGAGGGTAGCCCAGGAGAGTTACAAATATGTGTGGGTAGAATATATATCCCACGGGCTAAAATTGAAAAAAGTTGAAAAATTTTTTTTTTTGGACTTAGTCATTTTTCCGGCGTTTATCAGACTTTCAGATAAGGCAAATGTCAGTGAGCGTTCCGATTTCAGTTCCAGAGCGATTCGCCCAATGAGTCCTTGATATTTAGTCGTTTTCAGCCAATTTTCTGGATTTTTGAAAAATTCACTTTTTTGTGAAAATATCCACTAAATGAGGGAATAATATGTGTGAGGGTACCCCAGGAGAGTTCCAAATGTCTGTGGGTAGAATATATATCCCACGGGGGTAAAACTGAAAAAAGTTGAAAAAAAAATTTTTTTTGGACTTAGTCATTTTTCCGGCGTTTATCAGACTTTCAGATAGGGCAAATGTCAGTGAGCGTTCCGATTTCAGTTCCAGAGCGATTCGCCCAATGAGTCCTTGATATTTAGTCATTTTCAGCCAATATTTTGGATTTTTGAAAATTTCACTTTTTTGTGAAAATATCCACTAAATGAGGGAATAATATGTGTGAGGGTACCCCAGGAGAGTTCCAAATGTGTGTGGGTAAAATATATATCCCACGGGGGTAAAACTGAAAAAAGTTGAAAAAAAATTTTTTTTTGGACCTAGTCATTTTTCCGGCGTTTATCAGACTTTCAGATAGGGCAAATGTCAGTGAGCGTTCCGATTTCAGTTCCAGAGCGATTCGCCCAATGAGTCCTTGATATTTAGTCGTTTTCAGCCAATTTTCTGGATTTTTGAAAAATTCACTTTTTTGTGAAAATATCCACTAAATGAGGGAATAATATGTGTGAGGGTACCCCAGGAGAGTTCCAAATGTGTGTGGGTAAAATATATATCCCACGGGGGTAAAATTGAAAAAAGTTGAAAAAAATTATTTTTTGGACTTAGCCATTTTTCTGGCGTTTATCAGACTTTCAGATAGGGCAAATGTCAGTGAGCGTTCCGATTTCAGTTCCAGAGCGATTCGCCCAATGAGTCCTTGATATTTAGTCGTTTTCAGCCAATTTTCTGGATTTTTGAAAAATTCACTTTTTTGTGAAAATATCCACTAAATGAGGGAATAATATGTGTGAGGGTACCCCAGGAGAGTTCCAAATGTGTGTAGGTAAAATATATATCCCACGGGGGTAAAATTGAAAAAAGTTGAAAAAAAATATTTTTTGGACTTAGCCATTTTTCCGGCGTTTATCAGACTTTCAGATAGGGCAAATGTCAGTGAGCGTTCCGATTTCAGTTCCAGAGCGATTCGCCCAATGAGTCCTTGATATTTAGTCGTTTTCAGCCAATATTTTGGATTTTTGAAAATTTCACTTTTTTGTGAAAATATCCACTAAATGAGGGAATAATATGTGTGAGGGTAGCCCAGGAGAGTTCCAAATGTGTGTGGGTAGAATATATATCCCACGGGGGTAAAATTGAAAAAAGTTGAAAAATTTTTTTTTTTGGACTTAGTCATTTTTCCGGCGTTTATCAGACTTTCAGATAGGGCAAATGTCAGTGAGCATTCCGATTTTAGTTCCAGAGCGATTCGCCCAATGAGTCCTTGATATTTATTCATTTTCAGCCAATTTTCTGGATTTTTGAAAATTTCACTTTTTTGTGAAAATATCCACTAAATGAGGGAATAATATGTGTGAGGGTACCCCAGGAGTGTTCCAAATGTGTGTGGGTAGAATATATATCCCACGGGGGTAAAATTGAAAAAAGTTGAAAAATTTTTTTTTTTGGACTTAGTCATTTTTCCGGCATTTATCAGATGTTCAGATAGGGCAAATGTCAGTGAGCGTTCCGATTTCAGTTCCAGAGCGATACGCCCAATGAGTCCTTGATATTTAGTCGTTTTCAGCCAATTATCTGGATTTTTGAAAAATTCACTTTTTTGTGAAAATATCCACTAAATGAGGGAATAATATGTGTGAGGGTACCCCAGGAGAGTTCCAAATGTGTGTGGGTAAAATATATATCCCACGGGGGTAAAATTGAAAAAAGTTGAAAAAAAATTTTTTTTTGGACTTAGTCATTTTTCCGGCGTTTATCAGAATTTCAGATAGGGCAAATGTCAGTGAGCATTCCGATTTCAGTTCCAGAGCGATTCGCCCAATGAGTCCTTGATATTTAATCATTTTCAGCCAATTTTCTGGATTTCTGAAAATTTCACTTTTTTGTGAAAATATCCACTAGATGAGGGAATAATATGTGTGAGGGTACCCCAGGAGAGTTCCAGATGTGTGTGGGTAAAATATATATCCCACGGGCTAAAATTGAAAAAAGTTGAAAAATTTTTTTTTTTGGACTTAGTCATTTTTCCGGCGTTTATCAGTTTCAGATAGGGCAAATGTCAGTGAGCGTTCTGATTTCAGTTCCAGAGCGATTCGCCCAATGAGTCCTTGATATTTATTCATTTTCAGCCAATTTTCTGGATTTTTGAAAAATTCACTTTTTTGTGAAAATATCCACTAAATGAGGGAATAATATGTGTGAGGGTACCCCAGGAGAGTTCCAGATGTGTGTGGGTAAAATATATATCCCACGGGGGTAAAATTGAAAAAAGTTGAAAAAAAATATTTTTTGGACTTAGCCATTTTTCCGGCGTTTATCAGACTTTCAGATAGGGCAAATGTCAGTGAGCATTCCGATTTCAGTTCCAGAGCGATTCGCCCAATGAGTCCTTGATATTTAGTCGTTTTCAGCCAATATTTTGGATTTTTGAAAATTTCACTTTTTTGTGAAAATATCCACTAAATGAGGGAATAATATGTGTGAGGTTACCCCAGAAGAGTTCCAAATGTGTGTGGGTAGAATATATATCCCACGGGGGTAAAATTGAAAAAAGTTGAAAAAAAATTTTTTTTTGGACTTAGTCATTTTTCCGGCGTTTATCAGACTTTCAGATAGGGCAAATGTCAGTGAGCGTTCCGATTTCAGTTCCAGAGCGATTCGCCCAATGAGTCCTTGATATTTATTAATTTTCAGCCAATTTTCTGGATTTTTGAAAAATTCACTTTTTTGTGAAAATATCCACTAAATGAGGGAATAATATGTGTGAGAGTACCGCAGGAGAGTTCCAAATGTGTGTGGGTAGAATATATATCCCACGGGGGTAAAACTGAAAAAAGTTGAAAAAAAATTTTTTTTTGGACTTAGTCATTTTTCCGGCGTTTATCAGACTTTCAGATAGGGCAAATGTCAGTGAGCGTTCCGATTTCAGTTCCAGAGCGATTCGCCCAATGAGTCCTTGATATTTATTCATTTTCAGTCAATTTTCTGGATTTTTGAAAAATTCACTTCTTTGTGAAAATATCCACTAAATGAGGGAATAATATGTGTGAGGGTACCCCAGGAGAGTTCCAAATGTGTGTGGGTAGAATATATATCCCACGGGGGTAAAATTGAAAAAAGTTGAAAAAAAATTTTTTTTTGGACTTAGTCATTTTTCCGGCGTTTATCAGACTTTCAGATAGGGCAAATGTCAGTGAGCATTCCGATTTCAGTTCCAGAGCGATTCGCCCAATGAGTCCTTGATATTTAGTCGTTTTCAGCCAATATTTTGGATTTTTGAAAATTTTACTTTTTTGTGAAAATATCCACTAAATGAGGGAATAATATGTGTGAGGTTACCCCAGGAGTGTTCCAAATGTGTGTAGGTAGAATATATATCCCACGGGGGTAAAATTGAAAAAATTTTTTTTTGGACTTAGTCATTTTTCCGGCGTTTATCAGACTTTCAGATAGGGCAAATGTCAGTGAGCATTCCGATTTCAGTTCCAGAGCAATTCGCCCAATGAGTCCTTGATATTTATTAATTTTCAGCCAATTTTCTGGATTTTTGAAAAATTCACTTTTTTGTGAAAATATCCACTAAATGAGGGAATAATATGTGTGAGGGTACCCCAGGAGTGTTCCAAATGTGTGTAGGTAGAATATATATCCCACGGGGGTAAAATTGAAAAAAGTTGAAAAAATTTTTTTTTTGGACTTAGTCATTTTTCCGGCGTTTATCAGACTTTCAGATAGGGCAAATGTCAGTGAGCGTTCCGATTTCAGTTCCAGAGCGATTCGCACAATGAGTCCTTGATATTTAGTCGTTTTCAGCCAATTTTCTGGTTTTTTGAAAAATTCACTTTTTTGTGAAAATATCCACTAAATGAGGGAATAATATGTGTGAGGGTAACCCAGGAGAGTTCCAAATGTGTGTGGGTAAAATATATATCCCACGGGGGTAAAATTGAAAAAAGTTAAAAAATTTTTTTTTTTGGACTTAGTCATTTTTCCGGCGTTTATCAGACTTTCAGATAGGGCAAATGTCAGTGAGCGTTCCGATTTCAGTTCCAGAGCGATTCGCCCAATGAGTCCTTGATATTTAGTCGTTTTCAGCCAATATTTTGGATTTTTGAAAATTTCACTTTTTTGTGAAAATATCCACTAAATGAGGGAATAATATGTGTGAGGGTACCCCAGGAGTGTTCCAAATGTGTGTGGGTAGAATACATATCCCACGGGGGTAAAATTGAAAAAAGTTGAAAAATTTTTTTTTTTGGACTGTCATTTTTCCGGCATTTATCAGACGTTCAGATAGGGCAAATGTCAGTGAGCGTTCCGATTTCAGTTCCAGAGCGATTCGCCCAATGAGTCCTTGATATTTAATCATTTTCAGCCAATTTTCTGGATTTCTGAAAATTTCACTTTTTTGTGAAAATATCCACTAGATGAGGGAATAATATGTGTGAGGGTACCCCAGGAGAGTTCCAAATGTGTGTGGGTAGAATATATATCCCACGGGTGTAAAACTGAAAAAAGTTGAAAAAAAATTTTTTTTTGGACTTAGTCATTTTTCCGGCGTTTATCAGACTTTCAGATAGGGCAAATGTCAGTGAGCGTTCCGATTTCAGTTCCAGAGCGATTCGCCCAATGAGTCCTTGATATTTATTCATTTTCAGTCAATTTTCTGGATTTTTGAAAAATTCACTTCTTTGTGAAAATATCCACTAAATGAGGGAATAATATGTGTGAGGGTACCCCAGGAGAGTTCCAAATGTGTGTGGGTAGAATATATATCCCACGGGGGTAAAATTGAAAAAAGTTGAAAAAAAATTTTTTTTTGGACTTAGTCATTTTTCCGGCGTTTATCAGACTTTCAGATAGGGCAAATGTCAGTGAGCATTCCGATTTCAGTTCCAGAGCGATTCGCCCAATGAGTCCTTGATATTTATTCATTTTCAGCCAATTTTCTGGATTTTTGAAAAATTCACTTTTTTGTGAAAATATCCACTAAATGAGGGAATAATATGTGTGAGGGTAACCCAGGAGAGTTCCAAATGTGTGTGGGTAAAATATATATCCCACGGGGGTAAAATTGAAAAAAGTTAAAAAATTTTTTTTTTTGGACTTAGTCATTTTTCCGGCGTTTATCAGACTTTCAGATAGGGCAAATGTCAGTGAGCGTTCCGATTTCAGTTCCAGAGCGATTCGCCCAATGAGTCCTTGATATTTAGTCGTTTTCAGCCAATATTTTGGATTTTTGAAAATTTCACTTTTTTGTGAAAATATCCACTAAATGAGGGAATAATATGTGTGAGGGTACCCCAGGAGTGTTCCAAATGTGTGTGGGTAGAATACATATCCCACGGGGGTAAAATTGAAAAAAGTTGAAAAATTTTTTTTTCTGGACTGTCATTTTTCCGGCATTTATCAGACGTTCAGATAGGGCAAATGTCAGTGAGCGTTCCGATTTCAGTTCCAGAGCGATTCGCCCAATGAGTCCTTGATATTTAATCATTTTCAGCCAATTTTCTGGATTTTTGAAAATTTCACTTTTTTGTGAAAATATCCACTAAATGAGGGAATAATATGTGTGAGGGTAGCCCAGGAGAGTTCCAAATGTGTGTGGGTAGAATATATATCCCACGGGGGTAAAATTGAAAAAAGTTGAAAAAAAATATTTTTTGGACTTAGCCATTTTTCCGGCGTTTATCAGACTTTCAGATAGGTCAAATGTCAGTGAGCGTTCCGATTTCAGTTCCAGAGCGATTCGCCCAATGAGTCCTTGATATTTAATCATTTTCAGCCAATTTTCTGGATTTCTGAAAATTTCACTTTTTTGTGAAAATATCCACTAGATGAGGGAATAATATGTGTGAGGGTACCCCAGGAGAGTTCCAGATGTGTGTGGGTAAAATATATATCCCACGGGCTAAAATTGAAAAAAGTTGAAAATTTTTTTTTTTTGGACTTAGTCATTTTTCCGGCGTTTATCAGTTTCAGATAGGGCAAATGTCAGTGAGCGTTCCGATTTCAGTTCCAGAGCGATTCGCCCAATGAGTCCTTGATATTTATTCATTTTCAGCCAATTTTCTGGATTTTTGAAAAATTCACTTTTTTGTGAAAATATCCACTAAATGAGGGAATAATATGTGTGAGGGTACCCCAGGAGAGTTCCAGATGTGTGTGGGTAAAATATATATCCCACTGGGGTAAAATTGAAAAAAGTTGAAAAAAAATATTTTTTGGACTTAGCCATTTTTCCGGCGTTTATCAGACTTTCAGATAGGGCAAATGTCAGTGAGCATTCCGATTTCAGTTCCAGAGCGATTCGCCCAATGAGTCCTTGATATTTAGTCGTTTTCAGCCAATATTTTGGATTTTTGAAAATTTCACTTTTTTGTGAAAATATCCACTAAATGAGGGAATAATATGTGTGAGGTTACCCCAGGAGTGTTCCAAATGTGTGTAGGTAGAATATATATCCCACGGGGGTAAAATTGAAAAAAATTTTTTTTTGGACTTAGTTATTTTTCCGGCGTTTATCAGACTTTCAGATAGGGCAAATGTCAGTGAGCGTTCCGATTTCAGTTCCAGAGCGATTCGCCCAATGAGTCCTTGATATTTAGTCGTTTTCAGCCAATTTTCTGGATTTTTGAAAAATTCACTTTTTTGTGAAAATATCCACTAAATGAGGGAATAATATGTTTGAGGTAACCCCAGAAGAGTTCCAAATGTGTGTGGGTAGAATATATATCCCACGGGCTAAAATTGAAAAAAGTTGAAAAAATTTTTTTTTTGGACTTAGTCATTTTTCCGGCGTTTATCAGACTTTCAGATAGGGCAAATGTCAGTGAGCGTTCCGATTTCAGTTCCAGAGCGATTCACCCAATGAGTCCTTGATATTTATTAATTTTCAGCCAATTTTCTGGATTTTTGAAAAATTCACTTTTTTGTGAAAATATCCACTAAATGAGGGAATAATATGTGTGAGGGTACCCCAGGAGAGTTCCAAATGTGTGTGGGTAGAATATATATCCCACGGGGGTAAAACTGAAAAAAGTTGAAAAAAAATTTTTTTTTGGACTTAGTCATTTTTCCGGCGTTTATCAGACTTTCAGATAGGGCAAATGTCAGTGAGCGTTCCGATTTCAGTTCCAGAGCGATTCGCCCAATGAGTCCTTGATATTTATTCATTTTCAGTCAATTTTCTGGATTTTTGAAAAATTCACTTCTTTGTGAAAATATCCACTAAATGAGGGAATAATATATGTGAGGGTACCCCAGGAGAGTTCCAAATGTGTGTGGGTAGAATATATATCCCACGGGGGTAAAATTGAAAAAAGTTGAAAAAAAATTTTTTTTTGGACTTAGTCATTTTTCCGGCGTTTATCAGACTTTCAGATAGGGCAAATGTCAGTGAGCGTTCCGATTTCAGTTCCAGAGCGATTCACCCAATGAGTCCTTGATATTTATTAATTTTCAGCCAATTTTCTGGATTTTTGAAAAATTCACTTTTTTGTGAAAATATCCACTAAATGAGGGAATAATATGTGTGAGGGTACCCCAGGAGAGTTCCAAATGTGTGTGGGTAGAATATATATCCCACGGGGGTAAAACTGAAAAAAGTTGAAAAAAATTTTTTTTTTGGACTTAGTCATTTTTCCGGCGTTTATCAGACTTTCAGATAGGGCAAATGTCAGTGAGCGTTCCGATTTCAGTTCCAGAGCGATTCGCCCAATGAGTCCTTGATATTTATTCATTTTCAGTCAATTTTCTGGATTTTTGAAAAATTCACTTCTTTGTGAAAATATCCACTAAATGAGGGAATAATATATGTGAGGGCACCCCAGGAGAGTTCCAAATGTGTGTGGGTAGAATATATATCCCACGGGGGTAAAATTGAAAAAAGTTGAAAAAAAATTTTTTTTTGGACTTAGTCATTTTTCCGGCGTTTATCAGACTTTCAGATAGGGCAAATGTCAGTGAGCGTTCCGATTTCAGTTCCAGAGCGATTCGCCCAATGAGTCCTTGATATTTAGTCGTTTTCAGCCAATATTTTGGATTTTTGAAAATTTCACTTTTTTGTGAAAATATCCACTAAATGAGGGAATAATATGTGTGAGGGTACCCCAGGAGTGTTCCAAATGTGTTTGGGTAGAATACATATCCCACGGGGGTAAAATTGAAAAAAGTTGAAAAATTTTTTTTTTTGGACTGTCATTTTTCCGGCATTTATCAGACGTTCAGATAGGGCAAATGTCAGTGAGCGTTCCGATTTCAGTTCCAGAGCGATTCGCCCAATGAGTCCTTGATATTTAATCATTTTCAGCCAATTTTCTGGATTTTTGAAAATTTCACTTTTTTGTGAAAATATCCACTAAATGAGGGAATAATATGTGTGAGGGTACCCCAGGAGAGTTCCAGATGTGTGTGGGTAAAATATATATCCCACTGGGGTAAAATTGAAAAAAGTTGAAAAAAAATATTTTTTGGACTTAGCCATTTTTCCGGCGTTTATCAGACTTTCAGATAGGGCAAATGTCAGTGAGCATTCCGATTTCAGTTCCAGAGCGATTCGCCCAATGAGTCCTTGATATTTAGTCGTTTTCAGCCAATATTTTGGATTTTTGAAAATTTCACTTTTTTGTGAAAATATCCACTAAATGAGGGAATAATATGTGTGAGGTTACCCCAGGAGTGTTCCAAATGTGTGTAGGTAGAATATATATCCCACGGGGGTAAAATTGAAAAAATTTTTTTTTTGGACTTAGTTATTTTTCCGGCGTTTATCAGACTTTCAGATAGGGCAAATGTCAGTGAGCGTTCCGATTTCAGTTCCAGAGCGATTCGCCCAATGAGTCCTTGATATTTAGTCGTTTTCAGCCAATTTTCTGGATTTTTGAAAAATTCACTTTTTTGTGAAAATATCCACTAAATGAGGGAATAATATGTTTGAGGTAACCCCAGAAGAGTTCCAAATGTGTGTGGGTAGAATATATATCCCACGGGCTAAAATTGAAAAAAGTTGAAAAAATTTTTTTTTTGGACTTAGTCATTTTTCCGGCGTTTATCAGACTTTCAGATAGGGCAAATGTCAGTGAGCGTTCCGATTTCAGTTCCAGAGCGATTCACCCAATGAGTCCTTGATATTTATTAATTTTCAGCCAATTTTCTGGATTTTTGAAAAATTCACTTTTTTGTGAAAATATCCACTAAATGAGGGAATAATATGTGTGAGGGTACCCCAGGAGAGTTCCAAATGTGTGTGGGTAGAATATATATCCCACGGGGGTAAAACTGAAAAAAGTTGAAAAAAAATTTTTTTTTGGACTTAGTCATTTTTCCGGCGTTTATCAGACTTTCAGATAGGGCAAATGTCAGTGAGCGTTCCGATTTCAGTTCCAGAGCGATTCGCCCAATGAGTCCTTGATATTTATTCATTTTCAGTCAATTTTCTGGATTTTTGAAAAATTCACTTCTTTGTGAAAATATCCACTAAATGAGGGAATAATATGTGTGAGGGTACCCCAGGAGAGTTCCAGATGTGTGTGGGTAAAATATATATCCCACGGGGGTAAAATTGAAAAAAGTTGAAAAAAAATATTTTTTGGACTTAGCCATTTTTCCGGCGTTTATCAGACTTTCAGATAGGGCAAATGTCAGTGAGCGTTCCGATTTCAGTTCCAGAGCGATTCGCCCAATGAGTCCTTGATATTTAATCATTTTCAGCCAATTTTCTGGATTTCTGAAAATTTCACTTTTTTGTGAAAATATCCACTAGATGAGGGAATAATATGTGTGAGGGTACCCCAGGAGAGTTCCAGATGTGTGTGGGTAAAATATATATCCCACGGGCTAAAATTGAAAAAAGTTGAAAAATTTTTTTTTTTGGACTTAGTCATTTTTCCGGCGTTTATCAGTTTCAGATAGGGCAAATGTCAGTGAGCGTTCCGATTTCAGTTCCAGAGCGATTCGCCCAATGAGTCCTTGATATTTATTCATTTTCAGCCAATTTTCTGGATTTTTGAAAAATTCACTTTTTTGTGAAAATATCCACTAAATGAGGGAATAATATGTGTTGAGGGTACCCCAGGAGAGTTCCAGATGTGTGTGGGTAAAATATATATCCCACGGGGGTAAAATTGAAAAAAGTTGAAAAAAAATATTTTTTGGACTTAGCCATTTTTCCGGCGTTTATCAGACTTTCAGATAGGGCAAATGTCAGTGAGCATTCCGATTTCAGTTCCAGAGCGATTCGCCCAATGAGTCCTTGATATTTAGTCGTTTTCAGCCAATATTTTGGATTTTTGAAAATTTCACTTTTTTGTGAAAATATCCACTAAATGAGGGAATAATATGTGTGAGGTTACCCCAGGAGTGTTCCAAATGTGTGTAGGTAGAATATATATCCCACGGGGGTAAAATTGAAAAAATTTTTTTTTTGGACTTAGTTATTTTTCCGGCGTTTATCAGACTTTCAGATAGGGCAAATGTCAGTGAGCGTTCCGATTTCAGTTCCAGAGCGATTCGCCCAATGAGTCCTTGATATTTAGTCGTTTTCAGCCAATATTTTGGATTTTTGAAAATTTCACTTTTTTGTGAAAATATCCACTAAATGAGGGAATAATATGTGTGAGGTAACCCCAGAAGAGTTCCAAATGTGTGTGGGTAGAATATATATCCCACGGGCTAAAATTGAAAAAAGTTGAAAAAATTTTTTTTTTGGACTTAGTCATTTTTCCGGCGTTTATCAGACTTTCAGATAGGGCAAATGTCAGTGAGCGTTCCGATTTCAGTTCCAGAGCGATTCACCCAATGAGTCCTTGATATTTATTAATTTTCAGCCAATTTTCTGGATTTTTGAAAAATTCACTTTTTTGTGAAAATATCCACTAAATGAGGGAATAATATGTGTGAGGGTACCCCAGGAGAGTTCCAAATGTGTGTGGGTAGAATATATATCCCACGGGGGTAAAACTGAAAAAAGTTGAAAAAAAATTTTTTTTTGGACTTAGTCATTTTTCCGGCGTTTATCAGACTTTCAGATAGGGCAAATGTCAGTGAGCGTTCCGATTTCAGTTCCAGAGCGATTCGCCCAATGAGTCCTTGATATTTATTCATTTTCAGTCAATTTTCTGGATTTTTGAAAAATTCACTTCTTTGTGAAAATATCCACTAAATGAGGGAATAATATATGTGAGGGTACCCCAGGAGAGTTCCAAATGTGTGTGGGTAGAATATATATCCCACGGGGGTAAAATTGAAAAAAGTTGAAAAAAAATTTTTTTTTGGACTTAGTCATTTTTCCGGCGTTTATCAGACTTTCAGATAGGGCAAATGTCAGTGAGCGTTCCGATTTCAGTTCCAGAGCGATTCGCCCAATGAGTCCTTGATATTTATTCATTTTCAGTCAATTTTCTGGATTTTTGAAAAATTCACTTCTTTGTGAAAATATCCACTAAATGAGGGAATAATATATGTGAGGGTACCCCAGGAGAGTTCCAAATGTGTGTGGGTTGAATATATATCCCACGGGGGTAAAATTGAAAAAAGTTGAAAAAAAATTTTTTTTTGGACTTAGTCATTTTTCCGGCGTTTATCAGACTTTCAGATAGGGCAAATGTCAGTGAGCGTTCCGATTTCAGTTCCAGAGCGATTCACCCAATGAGTCCTTGATATTTATTAATTTTCAGCCAATTTTCTGGATTTTTGAAAAATTCACTTCTTTGTGAAAATATCCACTAAATGAGGGAATAATATATGTGAGGGTACCCCAGGAGAGTTCCAAATGTGTGTGGGTAGAATATATATCCCACGGGGGTAAAATTGAAAAAAGTTGAAAAAAAATTTTTTTTTGGACTTAGTCATTTTTCCGGCGTTTATCAGACTTTCAGATAGGGCAAATGTCAGTGAGCGTTCCGATTTCAGTTCCAGAGCGATTCGCCCAATGAGTCCTTGATATTTAGTCGTTTTCAGCCAATATTTTGGATTTTTGAAAATTTCACTTTTTTGTGAAAATATCCACTAAATGAGGGAATAATATGTGTGAGGGTACCCCAGGAGAGTTCCAAATGTGTGTGGGTAGAATACATATCCCACGGGGGTAAAATTGAAAAAAGTTGAAAAATTTTTTTTTTTGGACTGTCATTTTTCCGGCATTTATCAGACGTTCAGATAGGGCAAATGTCAGTGAGCGTTCCGATTTCAGTTCCAGAGCGATTCGCCCAATGAGTCCTTGATATTTAATCATTTTCAGCCAATTTTCTGGATTTTTGAAAATTTCACTTTTTTGTGAAAATATCCACTAAATGAGGGAATAATATGTGTGAGGGTAGCCCAGGAGAGTTCCAAATGTGTGTGGGTAGAATATATATCCCACGGGGGTAAAATTGAAAAAAGTTGAAAAATTTTTTTTTTTGGACTTAGTCATTTTTCCGGCGTTTATCAGACTTTCAGATGGGGCAAATGTCAGTGAGCGTTCCGATTTCAGTTCCAGAGCGATTCGCCCAATGAGTCCTTGATATTTATTCATTTTCAGCCAATTTTCTGGATTTTTGAAAAATTCACTTTTTTGTGAAAATATCCACTAAATGAGGGAATAATATGTGTGAGGGTACCCCAGGAGAGTTCCAGATGTGTGTGGGTAAAATATATATCCCACGGGGGTAAAATTGAAAAAAGTTGAAAAAAAATATTTTTTGGACTTAGCCATTTTTCCGGCGTTTATCAGACTTTCAGATAGGGCAAATGTCAGTGAGCGTTCCGATTTCAGTTCCAGAGCGATTCGCCCAATGAGTCCTTGATATTTAATCATTTTCAGCCAATTTTCTGGATTTCTGAAAATTTCACTTTTTTGTGAAAATATCCACTAGATGAGGGAATAATATGTGTGAGGGTACCCCAGGAGAGTTCCAGATGTGTGTGGGTAAAATATATATCCCACGGGCTAAAATTGAAAAAAGTTGAAAAATTTTTTTTTTTGGACTTAGTCATTTTTCCGGCGTTTATCAGTTTCAGATAGGGCAAATGTCAGTGAGCGTTCCGATTTCAGTTCCAGAGCGATTCGCCCAATGAGTCCTTGATATTTATTCATTTTCAGCCAATTTTCTGGATTTTTGAAAAATTCACTTTTTTGTGAAAATATCCACTAAATGAGGGAATAATATGTGTGAGGGTACCCCAGGAGAGTTCCAGATGTGTGTGGGTAAAATATATATCCCACGGGGGTAAAATTGAAAAAAGTTGAAAAAAAATATTTTTTGGACTTAGCCATTTTTCCGGCGTTTATCAGACTTTCAGATAGGGCAAATGTCAGTGAGCATTCCGATTTCAGTTCCAGAGCGATTCGCCCAATGAGTCCTTGATATTTAGTCGTTTTCAGCCAATATTTTGGATTTTTGAAAATTTCACTTTTTTGTGAAAATATCCACTAAATGAGGGAATAATATGTGTGAGGTTACCCCAGGAGTGTTCCAAATGTGTGTAGGTAGAATATATATCCCACGGGGGTAAAATTGAAAAAATTTTTTTTTTGGACTTAGTTATTTTTCCGGCGTTTATCAGACTTTCAGATAGGGCAAATGTCAGTGAGCGTTCCGATTTCAGTTCCAGAGCGATTCGCCCAATGAGTCCTTGATATTTAGTCGTTTTCAGCCAATATTTTGGATTTTTGAAAATTTCACTTTTTTGTGAAAATATCCACTAAATGAGGGAATAATATGTGTGAGGTAACCCCAGAAGAGTTCCAAATGTGTGTGGGTAGAATATATATCCCACGGGCTAAAATTGAAAAAAGTTGAAAAAATTTTTTTTTTGGACTTAGTCATTTTTCCGGCGTTTATCAGACTTTCAGATAGGGCAAATGTCAGTGAGCGTTCCGATTTCAGTTCCAGAGCGATTCACCCAATGAGTCCTTGATATTTATTAATTTTCAGCCAATTTTCTGGATTTTTGAAAAATTCACTTTTTTGTGAAAATATCCACTAAATGAGGGAATAATATGTGTGAGGGTACCCCAGGAGAGTTCCAAATGTGTGTGGGTAGAATATATATCCAACGGGGGTAAAACTGAAAAAAGTTGAAAAAAAATTTTTTTTTGGACTTAGTCATTTTTCCGGCGTTTATCAGACTTTCAGATAGGGCAAATGTCAGTGAGCATTCCGATTTCAGTTCCAGAGCGATTCGCCCAATGAGTCCTTGATATTTATTCATTTTCAGTCAATTTTCTGGATTTTTGAAAAATTCACTTCTTTGTGAAAATATCCACTAAATGAGGGAATAATATATGTGAGGGTACCCCAGGAGAGTTCCAAATGTGTGTGGGTAGAATATATATCCCACGGGGGTAAAATTGAAAAAAGTTGAAAAAAAATTTTTTTTTGGACTTAGTCATTTTTCCGGCGTTTATCAGACTTTCAGATGGGGCAAATGTCAGTGAGCGTTCCGATTTCAGTTCCAGAGCGATTCGCCCAATGAGTCCTTGATATTTATTCATTTTCAGCCAATTTTCTGGATTTTTGAAAAATTCACTTTTTTGTGAAAATATCCACTAAATGAGGGAATAATATGTGTGAGGGTACCCCAGGAGAGTTCCAGATGTGTGTGGGTAAAATATATATCCCACGGGGGTAAAATTGAAAAAAGTTGAAAAAAAATATTTTTTGGACTTAGCCATTTTTCCGGCGTTTATCAGACTTTCAGATAGGGCAAATGTCAGTGAGCATTCCGATTTCAGTTCCAGAGCGATTCGCCCAATGAGTCCTTGATATTTAATCATTTTCAGCCAATTTTCTGGATTTCTGAAAATTTCACTTTTTTGTGAAAATATCCACTAGATGAGGGAATAATATGTGTGAGGGTACCCCAGGAGAGTTCCAGATGTGTGTGGGTAAAATATATATCCCACGGGCTAAAATTGAAAAAAGTTGAAAAATTTTTTTTTTTGGACTTAGTCATTTTTCCGGCGTTTATCAGTTTCAGATAGGGCAAATGTCAGTGAGCGTTCCGATTTCAGTTCCAGAGCGATTCGCCCAATGAGTCCTTGATATTTATTCATTTTCAGCCAATTTTCTGGATTTTTGAAAAATTCACTTTTTTGTGAAAATATCCACTAAATGAGGGAATAATATGTGTGAGGGTACCCCAGGAGAGTTCCAGATGTGTGTGGGTAAAATATATATCCCACGGGGGTAAAATTGAAAAAAGTTGAAAAAAAATATTTTTTGGACTTAGCCATTTTTCCGGCGTTTATCAGACTTTCAGATAGGGCAAATGTCAGTGAGCATTCCGATTTCAGTTCCAGAGCGATTCGCCCAATGAGTCCTTGATATTTAGTCGTTTTCAGCCAATATTTTGGATTTTTGAAAATTTCACTTTTTTGTGAAAATATCCACTAAATGAGGGAATAATATGTGTGAGGTTACCCCAGGAGTGTTCCAAATGTGTGTAGGTAGAATATATATCCCACGGGGGTAAAATTGAAAAAATTTTTTTTTTGGACTTAGTTATTTTTCCGGCGTTTATCAGACTTTCAGATAGGGCAAATGTCAATGAGCGTTCCGATTTCAGTTCCAGAGCGATTCGCCCAATGAGTCCTTGATATTTAGTCGTTTTCAGCCAATATTTTGGATTTTTGAAAATTTCACTTTTTTGTGAAAATATCCACTAAATGAGGGAATAATATGTGTGTGGTAACCCCAGAAGAGTTCCAAATGTGTGTGGGTAGAATATATATCCCACGGGCTAAAATTGAAAAAAGTTGAAAAAATTTTTTTTTTGGACTTAGTCATTTTTCCGGCGTTTATCAGACTTTCAGATGGGGCAAATGTCAGTGAGCGTTCCGATTTCAGTTCCAGAGCGATTCGCCCAATGAGTCCTTGATATTTATTCATTTTCAGCCAATTTTCTGGATTTTTGAAAAATTCACTTTTTTGTGAAAATATCCACTAAATGAGGGAATAATATGTGTGAGGGTACCCCAGGAGAGTTCCAGATGTGTGTGGGTAAAATATATATCCCACGGGGGTAAAATTGAAAAAAGTTGAAAAAAAATATTTTTTGGACTTAGCCATTTTTCCGGCGTTTATCAGACTTTCAGATAGGGCAAATGTCAGTGAGCGTTCCGATTTCAGTTCCAGAGCGATTCGCCCAATGAGTCCTTGATATTTAGTCGTTTTCAGCCAATATTTTGGATTTTTGAAAATTTCACTTTTTTGTGAAAATATCCACTAAATGAGGGAATAATATGTGTGAGGGTACCCCAGGAGTGTTCCAAATGTGTGTGGGTAGAATACATATCCCACGGGGGTAAAATTGAAAAAAGTTGAAAATTTTTTTTTTTTGGACTGTCATTTTTCCGGCATTTATCAGACGTTCAGATAGGGCAAATGTCAGTGAGCGTTCCGATTTCAGTTCCAGAGCGATTCGCCCAATGAGTCCTTGATATTTAATCATTTTCAGCCAATTTTCTGGATTTTTGAAAATTTCACTTTTTTGTGAAAATATCCACTAAATGAGGGAATAATATGTGTGAGGGTAGCCCAGGAGAGTTCCAAATGTGTGTGGGTAGAATATATATCCCACGGGGGTAAAATTGAAAAAAGTTGAAAAATTTTTTTTTTTGGACTTAGTCATTTTTCCGGCGTTTATCAGACTTTCAGATGGGGCAAATGTCAGTGAGCGTTCCGATTTCAGTTCCAGAGCGATTCGCCCAATGAGTCCTTGATATTTATTCATTTTCAGCCAATTTTCTGGATTTTTGAAAAATTCACTTTTTTGTGAAAATATCCACTAAATGAGGGAATAATATGTGTGAGGGTACCCCAGGAGAGTTCCAGATGTGTGTGGGTAAAATATATATCCCACGGGGGTAAAATTGAAAAAAGTTGAAAAAAAATATTTTTTGGACTTAGCCATTTTTCCGGCGTTTATCAGACTTTCAGATAGGGCAAATGTCAGTGAGCGTTCCGATTTCAGTTCCAGAGCGATTCGCCCAATGAGTCCTTGATATTTAGTCGTTTTCAGCCAATATTTTGGATTTTTGAAAATTTCACTTTTTTGTGAATATATCCACTAAATGAGGGAATAATATGTGTGAGGGTACCCCAGGAGTGTTCCAAATGTGGGTAGGTAGAATATATATCCCACGGGGGTAAAATTGAAAAAAGTTGAAAAAATTTTTTTTTTGGACTTAGTCATTTTTCCGGCGTTTATCAGACTTTCAGATAGGGCAAATGTCAGTGAGCGTTCTGATTTCAGTTCCAGAGCGATTTGCCCAATGAGTACTTGATATTTAGTCGTTTTCAGCCAATTTTCGGGATTTTTGAAAAATTCACTTTTTTGTGAAAATATCCACTAAATGAGGGAATAATATGTGTGAGGGTACCCCAGGAGTGTTCCAAATGTGTGTGGGTAGAATATATATCCCACGGGGGTAAAATTGAAAAAAGTTGAAAAAAATTTTTTTTTGGACTTAGTCATTTTTTCGGCGTTTATCAGACTTTCAGATAGGGCAAATGTCAGTGAGCGTTCCGATTTCAGTTCCAGAGCGATTCGCCCAATGAGTCCTTGATATTTAGTCGTTTTCAGCCAATATTTTGGATTTTTGAAAATTTCACTTTTTTGTGAAAATATCCACTAAATGAGGGAATAATATGTGTGAGGGTACCCCAGAAGAGTTCCAAATGTGTGTGGGTAGAATATATATCCCACGGGGGTAAAATTGAAAAAAGTTGAAAAAAAATTTTTTTTTGGACTTAGTCATTTTTCCGGCGTTTATCAGACTTTCAGATAGGGCAAATGTCAGTGAGCGTTCCGATTTCAGTTCCAGAGCGATACGCCCAATGAGTCCTTGATATTTAATCATTTTCAGCCAATTTTCTGGATTTTTGAAAATTTCACTTTTTTGTGAAAATATCCACTAAATGAGGGAATAATATGTGTGAGGGTACCCCAGGAGAGTTCCAAATGTGTGTGGGTAAAATATATATCCCACGGGGGTAAAATTGAAAAAAGTTGAAAAATTTTTTTTTTGGACTTAGTCATTTTTCCGGCGTTTATCAGAATTTCAGATAGGGCAAATGTCAGTGAGCGTTCCGATTTCAGTTCCAGAGCGATTCGGCCAATGAGTCCTTGATATTTAGTCGTTTTCAGCCAATTTTCTGGATTTTTGAAAAATTCACTTTTTTGTGAAAATATCCACTAAATGAGGGAATAATATGTGTGAGGGTACCCCAAGAGAGTTCCAAATGAGTGTGGGTAAAATATATATCCCACGGGGGTAAAATTGAAAAAAGTTGAAAAAAATTATTTTTTGGACTTAGCCATTTTTCCGGCGTTTATCAGACTTTCAGATATGGCAAATGTCAGTGAGCGTTCCGATTTCTGTTCCAGAGCGATTCGCCCAATGAGTCCTTGATATTTAGTCGTTTTCAGCCAATATTTTGGATTTTTGAAAATTTCACTTTTTTGTGAAAATATCCACTAAATGAGGGAATAATATGTGTGAGGGTACCCCAGAAGAGTTCCAAATGTGTGTGGGTAGAATATATATCCCACGGGGGTAAAATTGAAAAAAGTGTAAAATTTTTTTTTTTGTACTTAGTCATTTTTCCGGCGCTTATCAGACTTTCAGATAGGGCAAATGTCAGTGAGCGTTCCGATTTCAGTTCCAGAGCGATTCGCCCAATGAGTCCTTGATATTTATGCATTTTCAGCCAATTTTCTGGATTTTTGAAAGATTCACTTTTTTGTGAAAATATCCACTAAATGAGGGAATAATATGTGTGCGGGTACCCCAGGAGAGTTCCAAATGTGTGTGCGTAGAATATATATCCCACGGGGGTAAAATTGAAAAAAGGTGAAAAATTTTTTTTTTTGGACTTAGTCATTTTTCCGGCGTTTATCAGACTTTCAGATAGGGCAAATGTCAGTGAGCGTTCCGATTTCAGTTCCAGAGCGATTCGCCCAATGAGTCCTTGATATTTAGTCGTTTTCAGCCAATATTTTGGATTTTTGAAAATTTCACTTTTTTGTGAAAATATCCACTAAATGAGGGAATAATATGTGTGAGGGTACCCCAGGAGTGTTCCAAATGTGTGTGGGTAGAATACATATCCCACGGGGGTAAAATTGAAAAAAGTTGAAAAATTTTTTTTTTTGGACTTAGTCATTTTTCCGGCATTTATCAGACGTTCAGATAGGGCAAATGTCAGTGAGCGTTCCGATTTCAGTTCCAGAGCGATTCGCCCAATGAGTCCTTGATATTTAGTTGTTTTCAGCCAATATTTTGGATTTTTGAAAATTTCACTTTTTTGTGAAAATATCCACTAAATGAGGGAATAATATGTGTGAGGGTACCCCAGGAGTGTTCCAAATGTGTGTGGGTAGAATACATATCCCACGGGGGTAAAATTGAAAAAAGTTTAAAAATTTTTTTTTTTGGACTTAGTCATTTTTCCGGCATTTATCAGACGTTCAGATAGGGCAAATGTCAGTGAGCGTTCCGATTTCAGTTCCAGAGCGATACGCCCAATGAGTCCTTGATATTTAATCATTTTCAGCCAATTTTCTGGATTTTTGAAAATTTCACTTTTTTGTGAAAATATCCACTAAATGAGGGAATAATATGTGTGAGGGTACCCCAGGAGAGTTCCAAATGTGTGTGGGTAAAATATATATCCCACGGGGGTAAAATTGAAAAAAGTTGAAAAAAATTATTTTTTGGACTTAGCCATTTTTCCGGCGTTTATCAGACTTTCAGATAGGGCAAATGTCAGTGAGCGTTCCGATTTCAGTTCCAAAGCGATTCGCCCAATGAGTCCTTGATATTTATTCATTTTCAGCCAATTTTCTGGATTTTTGAAAAATTCACTTTTTTGTGAAAATATCCACTAAATGAGGGAATAATATGTGTGAGGGTAGCCCAGGAGAGTTCCAAATGTGTGTGGGTAGAATATATATCCCACGGGGGTAAAATTGAAAAAAGTGTAAAATTTTTTTTTTTGTACTTAGTCATTTTTCCGGCGTTTATCAGACTTTCAGATAGGGCAAATGTCAGTGAGCGTTCCGATTTCAGTTCCAGAGCGATTCGCCCAATGAGTCCTTGATATTTATGCATTTTCAGCCAATTTTCTGGATTTTTGAAAGATTCACTTTTTTGTGAAAATATCCACTAAATGAGGGAATAATATGTGTGCGGGTACCCCAGGAGAGTTCCAAATGTGTGTGCGTAGAATATATATCCCACGGGGGTAAAATTGAAAAAAGGTGAAAAATTTTTTTTTTTGGACTTAGTCATTTTTCCGGCGTTTATCAGAATTTCAGATAGGGCAAATGTCAGTGAGCGTTCCGATTTCAGTTCCAGAGCGATTCGGCCAATGAGTCCTTGATATTTAGTCGTTTTCAGCCAATTTTCTGGATTTTTGAAAAATTCACTTTTTTGTGAAAATATCCACTAAATGAGGGAATAATATGTGTGAGGGTACCCCAAGAGAGTTCCAAATGAGTGTGGGTAAAATATATATCCCACGGGGGTAAAATTGAAAAAAGTTGAAAAAAATTATTTTTTGGACTTAGCCATTTTTCCGGCGTTTATCAGACTTTCAGATATGGCAAATGTCAGTGAGCGTTCCGATTTCAGTTCCAGAGCGATTCGCCCAATGAGTCCTTGATATTTAGTCGTTTTCAGCCAATATTTTGGATTTTTGAAAATTTCACTTTTTTGTGAAAATATCCACTAAATGAGGGAATAATATGTGTGAGGGTACCCCAGAAGAGTTCCAAATGTGTGTGGGTAGAATATATATCCCACGGGGGTAAAATTGAAAAAAGTGTAAAATTTTTTTTTTTGTACTTAGTCATTTTTCCGGCGCTTATCAGACTTTCAGATAGGGCAAATGTCAGTGAGCGTTCCGATTTCAGTTCCAGAGCGATTCGCCCAATGAGTCCTTGATATTTATGCATTTTCAGCCAATTTTCTGGATTTTTGAAAGATTCACTTTTTTGTGAAAATATCCACTAAATGAGGGAATAATATGTGTGCGGGTACCCCAGGAGAGTTCCAAATGTGTGTGCGTAGAATATATATCCCACGGGGGTAAAATTGAAAAAAGGTGAAAAATTTTTTTTTTTGGACTTAGTCATTTTTCCGGCGTTTATCAGACTTTCAGATAGGGCAAATGTCAGTGAGCGTTCCGATTTCAGTTCCAGAGCGATTCGCCCAATGAGTCCTTGATATTTAGTCGTTTTCAGCCAATATTTTGGATTTTTGAAAATTTCACTTTTTTGTGAAAATATCCACTAAATGAGGGAATAATATGTGTGAGGGTACCCCAGGAGTGTTCCAAATGTGTGTGGGTAGAATACATATCCCACGGGGGTAAAATTGAAAAAAGTTTAAAAATTTTTTTTTTTGGACTTAGTCATTTTTCCGGCATTTATCAGACGTTCAGATAGGGCAAATGTCAGTGAGCGTTCCGATTTCAGTTCCAGAGCGATACGCCCAATGAGTCCTTGATATTTAATCATTTTCAGCCAATTTTCTGGATTTTTGAAAATTTCACTTTTTTGTGAAAATATCCACTAAATGAGGGAATAATATGTGTGAGGGTACCCCAGGAGAGTTCCAAATGTGTGTGGGTAAAATATATATCCCACGGGGGTAAAATTGAAAAAAGTTGAAAAAAATTATTTTTTGGACTTAGCCATTTTTCCGGCGTTTATCAGACTTTCAGATAGGGCAAATGTCAGTGAGCGTTCCGATTTCAGTTCCAAAGCGATTCGCCCAATGAGTCCTTGATATTTATTCATTTTCAGCCAATTTTCTGGATTTTTGAAAAATTCACTTTTTTGTGAAAATATCCACTAAATGAGGGAATAATATGTGTGAGGGTAGCCCAGGAGAGTTCCAAATGTGTGTGGGTAGAATATATATCCCACGGGGGTAAAATTGAAAAAAGTGTAAAATTTTTTTTTTTGTACTTAGTCATTTTTCCGGCGTTTATCAGACTTTCAGATAGGGCAAATGTCAGTGAGCGTTCCGATTTCAGTTCCAGAGCGATTCGCCCAATGAGTCCTTGATATTTATGCATTTTCAGCCAATTTTCTGGATTTTTGAAAGATTCACTTTTTTGTGAAAATATCCACTAAATGAGGGAATAATATGTGTGCGGGTACCCCAGGAGAGTTCCAAATGTGTGTGCGTAGAATATATATCCCACGGGGGTAAAATTGAAAAAAGGTGAAAAATTTTTTTTTTTGGACTTAGTCATTTTTCCGGCGTTTATCAGACTTTCAGATAGGGCAAATGTCAGTGAGCGTTCCGATTTCAGTTCCAGAGCGATTCGCCCAATGAGTCCTTGATATTTAGTTGTTTTCAGCCAATATTTTGGATTTTTGAAAATTTCACTTTTTTGTGAAAATATCCACTAAATGAGGGAATAATATGTGTGAGGGTACCCCAGGAGTGTTCCAAATGTGTGTGGGTAGAATACATATCCCACGGGGGTAAAATTGAAAAAAGTTTAAAAATTTTTTTTTTTGGACTTAGTCATTTTTCCGGCATTTATCAGACGTTCAGATAGGGCAAATGTCAGTGAGCGTTCCGATTTCAGTTCCAGAGCGATACGCCCAATGAGTCCTTGATATTAAATCATTTTCAGCCAATTTTCTGGATTTTTGAAAATTTCACTTTTTTGTGAAAATATCCACTAAATGAGGGAATAATATGTGTGAGGGTACCCCAGGAGAGTTCCAAATGTGTGTGGGTAAAATATATATCCCACGGGGGTAAAATTGAAAAAAGTTGAAAAAAATTATTTTTTGGACTTAGCCATTTTTCCGGCGTTTATCAGACTTTCAGATAGGGCAAATGTCAGTGAGCGTTCCGATTTCAGTTCCAAAGCGATTCGCCCAATGAGTCCTTGATATTTATTCATTTTCAGCCAATTTTCTGGATTTTTGAAAAATTCACTTTTTTGTGAAAATATCCACTAAATGAGGGAATAATATGTGTGAGGGTAGCCCAGGAGAGTTCCAAATGTGTGTGGGTAGAATATATATCCCACGGGGGTAAAATTGAAAAAAGTGTAAAATTTTTTTTTTTGTACTTAGTCATTTTTCCGGCGTTTATCAGACTTTCAGATAGGGCAAATGTCAGTGAGCGTTCCGATTTCAGTTCCAGAGCGATTCGCCCAATGAGTCCTTGATATTTATGCATTTTCAGCCAATTTTCTGGATTTTTGAAAGATTCACTTTTTTGTGAAAATATCCACTAAATGAGGGAATAATATGTGTGCGGGTACCCCAGGAGAGTTCCAAATGTGTGTGCGTAGAATATATATCCCACGGGGGTAAAATTGAAAAAGGTGAAAAATTTTTTTTTTTGGACTTAGTCATTTTTCCGGCGTTTATCAGACTTTCAGATAGGGCAAATGTCAGTGAGCGTTCCGATTTCAGTTCCAGAGCGATTCGCCCAATGAGTCCTTGATATTTAGTCGTTTTCAGCCAATATTTTGGATTTTTGAAAATTTCACTTTTTTGTGAAAATATCCACTAAATGAGGGAATAATATGTGTGAGGGTACCCCAGGAGTGTTCCAAATGTGTTTGGGTAGAATACATATCCCACGGGGGTAAAATTGAAAAAAGTTGAAAAATTTTTTTTTTTGGACTTAGTCATTTTTCCGGCATTTATCAGACGTTCAGATAGGGCAAATGTCAGTGAGCGTTCCGATTTCAGTTCCAGAGCGATACGCCCAATGAGTCCTTGATATTTAATCATTTTCAGCCAATTTTCTGGATTTTTGAAAATTTCACTTTTTTGTGAAAATATCCACTAAATGAGGGAATAATATGTGTGAGGGTACCCCAGGAGAGTTCCAAATGTGTGTGGGTAAAATATATATCCCACGGGGGTAAAATTGAAAAAAGTTGAAAAATTTTTTTTTTGGACTTAGTCATTTTTCCGGCGTTTATCAGAATTTCAGATAGGGCAAATGTCAGTGAGCGTTCCGATTTCAGTTCCAGAGCGATTCGGCCAATGAGTCCTTGATATTTAGTCGTTTTCAGCCAATTTTCTGGATTTTTGAAAAATTCACTTTTTTGTGAAAATATCCACTAAATGAGGGAATAATATGTGTGAGGGTACCCCAGGAGAGTTCAAAATGTGTGTGGGTAAAATATATATCCCACGGGGGTAAAATTGAAAAAAGTTGAAAAAAATTATTTTTTGGACTTAGCCATTTTTCCGGCGTTTATCAGACTTTCAGATAGGGCAAATGTCAGTGAGCGTTCCAATTTCAGTTCCAAAGCGATTCGCCCAATGAGTCCTTGATATTTATTCATTTTCAGCCAATTTTCTGGATTTTTGAAAAATTCACTTTTTTGTGAAAATATCCACTAAATGAGGGAATAATATGTGTGAGGGTAGCCCAGGAGAGTTCCAAATGTGTGTGGGTAGAATATATATCCCACGGGGGTAAAATTGAAAAAAGTGTAAAATTTTTTTTTTTGGACTTAGTCATTTTTCCGGCATTTATCAGACGTTCAGATAGGGCAAATGTCAGTGAGCGTTCCGATTTCAGTTCCAGAGCGATACGCCCAATGAGTCCTTGATATTTAATCATTTTCAGCCAATTTTCTGGATTTTTGAAAATTTCACTTTTTTGTGAAAATATCCACTAAATGAGGGAATAATATGTGTGAGGGTACCCCAGGAGAGTTCCAAATGTGTGTGGGTAAAATATATATCCCACGGGGGTAAAATTGAAAAAAGTTGAAAAATTTTTTTTTTGGACTTAGTCATTTTTCCGGCGTTTATCAGACTTTCAGATAGGGCAAATGTCAGTGAGCGTTCCGATTTCAGTTCCAGAGCGATTCGGCCAATGAGTCCTTGATATTTAGTCGTTTTCAGCCAATTTTCTGGATTTTTGAAAAATTCACTTTTTTGTGAAAATATCCACTAAATGAGGGAATAATATGTGTGAGGGTACCCCAGGAGAGTTCCAAATGTGTGTGGGTAAAATATATATCCCACGGGGGTAAAATTGAAAAAAGTTGAAAAAAATTATTTTTTGGACTTAGCCATTTTTCCGGCGTTTATCAGACTTTCAGATAGGGCAAATGTCAGTGAGCGTTCCGATTTCAGTTCCAAAGCGATTCGCCCAATGAGTCCTTGATATTTATTCATTTTCAGCCAATTTTCTGGATTTTTGAAAAATTCACTTTTTTGTGAAAATATCCACTAAATGAGGGAATAATATGTGTGAGGGTAGCCCAGGAGAGTTCCAAATGTGTGTGGGTAGAATATATATCCCACGGGGGTAAAATTGAAAAAAGTGTAAAATTTTTTTTTTTGTACTTAGTCATTTTTCCGGCGGTTATCAGACTTTCAGATAGGGCAAATGTCAGTGAGCGTTCCGATTTCAGTTCCAGAGCGATTCGCCCAATGAGTCCTTGATATTTATGCATTTTCAGCCAATTTTCTGGATTTTTGAAAGATTCACTTTTTTGTGAAAATATCCACTAAATGAGGGAATAATATGTGTGCGGGTACCCCAGGAGAGTTCCAAATGTGTGTGCGTAGAATATATATCCCACGGGGGTAAAATTGAAAAAAGGTGAAAAATTTTTTTTTTTGGACTTAGTCATTTTTCCGGCGTTTATCAGACTTTCAGATAGGGCAAATGTCAGTGAGCGTTCCGATTTCAGTTCCAGAGCGATTCGCCTAATGAGTCCTTGATATTTAGTCGTTTTCAGCCAATATTTTGGATTTTTGAAAATTTCACTTTTTTGTGAAAATATCCACTAAATGAGGGAATAATATGTGTGAGGGTACCCCAGGAGTGTTCCAAATGTGTGTGGGTAGAATACATATCCCACGGGGGTAAAATTGAAAAAAGTTGAAAAATTTTTTTTTTTGGACTTAGTCATTTTTCCGGCATTTATCAGACGTTCAGATAGGGCAAATGTCAGTGAGCGTTCCGATTTCAGTTCCAGAGCGATACGCCCAATGAGTCCTTGATATTTAATCATTTTCAGCCAATTTTCTGGATTTTTGAAAATTTCACTTTTTTGTGAAAATATCCACTAAATGAGGGAATAATATGTGTGAGGGTACCCCAGGAGAGTTCCAAATGTGTGTGGGTAAAATATATATCCCACGGGGGTAAAATTGAAAAAAGTTGAAAAATTTTTTTTTTGGACTTAGTCATTTTTCCGGCGTTTATCAGACTTTCAGATAGGGCAAATGTCAGTGAACGTTCCGATTTCAGTTCCAGAGCGATTCGGCCAATGAGTCCTTGATATTTAGTCGTTTTCAGCCAATTTTCTGGATTTTTGAAAAATTCACTTTTTTGTGAAAATATCCACTAAATGAGGGAATAATATGTGTGAGGGTACCCCAGGAGAGTTCCAAATGTGTGTGGGTAAAATATATATCCCACGGGGGTAAAATTGAAAAAAGTTGAAAAAAATTATTTTTTGGACTTAGCCATTTTTCCGGCGTTTATCAGACTTTCAGATAGGGCAAATGTCAGTGAGCGTTCCGATTTCAGTTCCAAAGCGATTCGCCCAATGAGTCCTTGATATTTATTCATTTTCAGCCAATTTTCTGGATTTTTGAAAAATTCACTTTTTTGTGAAAATATCCACTAAATGAGGGAATAATATGTGTGAGGGTAGCCCAGGAGAGTTCCAAATGTGTGTGGGTAGAATATATATCCCACGGGGGTAAAATTGAAAAAAGTGTAAAATTTTTTTTTTTGTACTTAGTCATTTTTCCGGCGTTTATCAGACTTTCAGATAGGGCAAATGTCAGTGAGCGTTCCGATTTCAGTTCCAGAGCGATTCGCCCAATGAGTCCTTGATATTTAGTCGTTTTCAGCCAATATTTTGGATTTTTGAAAATTTCACTTTTTTGTGAAAATATCCACTAAATGAGGGAATAATATGTGTGAGGGTACCCCAGGAGTGTTCCAAATGTGTGTGGGTAGAATACATATCCCACGGGGGTAAAATTGAAAAAAGTTGAAAAATTTTTTTTTTTGGACTTAGTCATTTTTCCGGCATTTATCAGACGTTCAGATAGGGCAAATGTCAGTGAGCATTCCGATTTCAGTTCCAGAGCGATACGCCCAATGAGTCCTTGATATTTAATCATTTTCAGCCAATTTTCTGGATTTTTGAAAAATTCACTTTTTTGTGAAAATATCCATTAAATGAGGGAATAATATGTGTGAGGGTACCCCAGGAGAGTTCCAAATGTGTGTGGGTAAAATATATATCCCACGGGGGTAAAATTGAAAAAAGTTGAAAATTTTTTTTTTTGGACTTAGTCATTTTTCCGGCGTTTATCAGACTTTCAGATAGGGCAAATGTCAGTGAGGTTTCCAATTTCAGTTCCAGAGCGATTCGCCCAATGAGTCGTTGATATTTAGTCGTTTTCAGCCAATATTTTGGATTTTTGAAAATTTCACTTTTTTTGTGAAAATATCCACTAAATGAGGGAATAATATGTGTGAGGGTACCCCAGAAGAGTTCCAAATGTGTGTGGGTAGAATATATATCCCACGGGGGTAAAATTGAAAAAAGTTGAAAAAAATTTTTTTTTGGACTTAGTCATTTTTCCGGCGTTTATCAGACTTTCAGATAGGGCAAATGTCAGTGAGCGTTCCGATTTCAGTTCCAGAGCGATTCGCCCAATGAGTCCTTGATATTTAATCATTTTCAGCCAATTTTCTGGATTTTTGAAAATTTCACTTTTTTGTGAAAATATCCACTAAATGAGGGAATAATATGTGTGAGGGTACCCCAGAAGAGTTCCAAATGTGTGTGGGTAGAATATATATCCCACGGGGGTAAAATTGAAAAAAGTTGAAAAAAAAATTTTTTTTGGACTTAGTCATTTTTCCGGCGTTTATCAGACTTTAAGATAGGGCAAATGTCAGTGAGCGTTCCGATTTCAGTTCCAGAGCGATTCGCCCAATGAGTCCTTGATATTTATTCATTTTCAGCCATTTTTCTGGATTTTTGAAAAATTCACTTTTTTGTGAAAATATCCACTAAATGAGGGAATAATATGTGTGAGGGTACCCCAGGAGAGTTCCAAATGTGTGTGGGTAGAATATATATCCCACGGGGGTAAAATTGAAAAAAGTTGAAAAATTTTTTTTTTTGGACTTAGTCATTTTTCCGGCGTTTATCAGACTTTCAGATAGGGCAAATGTCAGTGAGCGTTCCGATTTCAGTTCCAGAGCGATTCGCCCAATGAGTCCTTGATATTTAGTCGTTTTCAGCCAATTTTCTGGATTTTTGAAAAATTCACTTTTTTTGTGAAAATATCCACTAAATGAGGGAATAATATGTGTGAGGGTACTCCAGGAGAGTTCCAAATGTGTGTGGGTAAAATATATATCCCACGAGGGTAAAATTGAAAAAAGTTGAAAAAAATTATTTTTTGGACTTAGCCATTTTTCCGGCGTTTATCAGACTTTCAGATAGGGCAAATGTCAGTGAGCGTTCCGATTTCAGTTCCAGATCGATTCGCCCAATGAGTCCTTGATATTTAGTCGTTTTCAGCAAATATTTTGGATTTTTGAAAATTTCACTTTTTTTGTGAAAATATCCTCTAAATGAGGGAATAATATGTGTGAGGGTACCCCAGAAGAGTTCCAAATGTGTGTGGGTAGAATATATATCCCACGGGGGTAAAATTGAAAAAAGTTGAAAAAAATTTTTTTTTGGACTTAGTCATTTTTCCGGCGTTTATCAGACTTTCAGATAGGGCAAATGTCAGTGAGCGTTCCGATTTCAGTTCCAGAGCGATTCGCCCAATGAGTCCTTGATATTTAATCATTTTCAGCCAATTTTCTGGATTTTTGAAAATTTCACTTTTTTGTGAAAATATCCACTAAATGAGGGAATAATATGTGTGAGGGTACCCCAGAAGAGTTCCAAATGTGTGTGGGTAGAATATATATCCCACGGGGGTAAAATTGAAAAAAGTTAAAAAAAAAATTTTTTTTTGCACTTAGTCATTTTTCCGGCGTTTATCAGACTTTCAGATAGGGCAAATGTCAGTGAGCATTCCGATTTCAGTTCCAGAGCGATTCGCCCAATGAGTCCTTGATATTTAATCATTTTCAGCCAATTTTCTGGATTTTTGAAAATTTCACTTTTTTGTGAAAATATCCACTAAATGAGGGAATAATATGTGTGAGGGTAGCCCAGGAGAGTTCCAAATGTGTGTGGGTAGAATATATATCCCACAGGGGTAAAATTGAAAAAAGTTGAAAAATTTTTTTTTTTGGACTTAGCCATTTCTCCGGCGTTTATCAGACTTTCAGATAGGGCAAATGTCAGTGAGTGTTCCGATTTCAGTTCCAGAGCGATTCGCCCAATGAGTCCTTGATATTTAGTCGTTTTCAGCCAATATTTTTGATTTTTGAAAATTTCACTTTTTTGAGAAAATATCCACTAAATGAGGGAATAATATGTGTGAGGGTACCCCAGAAGAGTTCCAAATGTGTGTGGGTAGAATATATATCCCACGGGGGTAAAATTGAAAAAAGTTGAAAAAAAAATTTTTTTTGGACTTAGTCATTTTTCCGGCGTTTATCAGACTTTCAGATAGGGCAAATGTCAGTGAGCATTCCGATTTCAGTTCCAGAGCGATTCGCCCAATGAGTCCTTGATATTTAATCATTTTCAGCCAATTTTCTGGATTTTTGAAAATTTCACTTTTTTGTGAAAATATCCACTAAATGAGGGAATAATATGTGTGAGGGTAGCCCAGGAGAGTTCCAAATGTGTGTGGGTAGAATATATATCCCACGGGGGTAAAATTGAAAAAAGTTTAAAATTTTTTTTTTTTGGACTTAGTCATTTTTCCGGCGTTTATCAGACTTTCAGATAGGGCAAATGTCAGTGAGCGTTCCGATTTCAGTTCCAGAGCGATTCGCCCAATGAGTCCTTGATATTTATTCATTTTCAGCCAATTTTCTGGATTTTTGAAAAATTCACTTTTTTGTGAAAATATCCACTAAATGAGGGAATAATATGTGTGAGGGTACCCCAGGAGAGTTCCAAATGTGTGTGGGTAAAATATATATCCCACGGGGGTAAAATTGAAAAAAGTTGAAAATTTTTTTTTTTGGACTTAGTCATTTTTCCGGCGTTTATCAGACTTTCAGATAGGGCAAATGTCAGTGAGGTTTCCAATTTCAGTTCCAGAGCGATTCGCCCAATGAGTCCTTGATATTTAGTCGTTTTCAGCAAATATTTTGGATTTTTGAAAATTTCACTTTTTTTGTGAAAATATCCACTAAATGAGGGAATAATATGTGTGAGGGTACCCCAGAAGAGTTCCAAATGTGTGTGGGTAGAATATATATCCCACGGGGGTAAAATTGAAAAAAGTTGAAAAAAATTTTTTTTTGGACTTAGTCATTTTTCCGGCGTTTATCAGACTTTCAGATAGGGCAAATGTCAGTGAGCGTTCCGATTTCAGTTCCAGAGCGATTCGCCCAATGAGTCCTTGATATTTAATCATTTTCAGCCAATTTTCTGGATTTTTGAAAATTTCACTTTTTTGTGAAAATATCCACTAAATGAGGGAATAATATGTGTGAGGGTACCCCAGAAGAGTTCCAAATGTGTGTGGGTAGAATATATATCCCACGGGGGTAAAATTGAAAAAAGTTGAAAAAAAAATTTTTTTTGGACTTAGTCATTTTTCCGGCGTTTATCAGACTTTAAGATAGGGCAAATGTCAGTGAGCGTTCCGATTTCAGTTCCAGAGCGATTCGCCCAATGAGTCCTTGATATTTATTCATTTTCAGCCAATTTTCTGGATTTTTGAAAAATTCACTTTTTTGTGAAAATATCCACTAAATGAGGGAATAATATGTGTGAGGGTACCCCAGGAGAGTTCCAAATGTGTGTGGGTAGAATATATATCCCACGGGGGTAAAATTGAAAAAAGTTGAAAAATTTTTTTTTTTGGACTTAGTCATTTTTCCGGCGTTTATCAGACTTTCAGATAGGGCAAATGTCAGTGAGCGTTCCGATTTCAGTTCCAGAGCGATTCGCCCAATGAGTCCTTGATATTTAGTCGTTTTCAGCCAATTTTCTGGATTTTTGAAAAATTCACTTTTTTTGTGAAAATATCCACTAAATGAGGGAATACTATGTGTGAGGGTACTCCAGGAGAGTTCCAAATGTGTGTGGGTAAAATATATATCCCACGAGGGTAAAATTGAAAAAAGTTGAAAAAAATTATTTTTTGGACTTAGCCATTTTTCCGGCGTTTATCAGACTTTCAGATAGGGCAAATGTCAGTGAGCGTTCCGATTTCAGTTCCAGATCGATTCGCCCAATGAGTCCTTGATATTTAGTCGTTTTCAGCAAATATTTTGGATTTTTGAAAATTTCACTTTTTTTGTGAAAATATCCACTAAATGAGGGAATAATATGTGTGAGGGTACCCCAGAAGAGTTCCAAATGTGTGTGGGTAGAATATATATCCCACGGGGGTAAAATTGAAAAAAGTTGAAAAAAATTTTTTTTTGGACTTAGTCATTTTTCTGGCGTTTATCAGACTTTCAGATAGGTCAAATGTCAGTGAGCGTTCCGATTTCAGTTCCAGAGCGATTCGCCCAATGAGTCCTTGATATTTAATCATTTTCAGCCAATTTTCTGGATTTTTGAAAATTTCACTTTTTTGTGAAAATATCCACTAAATGAGGGAATAATATGTGTGAGGGTACCCCAGAAGAGTTCCAAATGTGTGTGGGTAGAATATATATCCCACGGGGGTAAAATTGAAAAAAGTTAAAAAAAAAATTTTTTTTTGCACTTAGTCATTTTTCCGGCTTTTATCAGACTTTCAGATAGGGCAAATGTCAGTGAGCATTCCGATTTCAGTTCCAGAGCAATTCGCCCAATGAGTTCTTGATATTTAATCATTTTCAGCCAATTTTCTGGATTTTTGAAAATTTCACTTTTTTGTGAAAATATCCACTAAATGAGGGAATAATATGTGTGAGGGTAGCCCAGGAGAGTTCCAAATGTGTGTGGGTAGAATATATATCCCACAGGGGTAAAATTGAAAAAAGTTGAAAAAAATTTTTTTTTGGACTTAGCCATTTCTCCGGCGTTTATCAGACTTTCAGATAGGGCAAATGTCAGTGAGCGTTCCGATTTCAGTTCCAGAGCGATTCGCCCAATGAGTCCTTGATATTTAGTCGTTTTCAGCCAATATTTTTGATTTTTGAAAATTTCACTTTTTTGTGAAAATATCCACTAAATGAGGGAATAATATGTGTGAGGGTACCCCAGAAGAGTTCCAAATGTGTGTGGGTAGAATATATATCCCACGGGGGTAAAATTGAAAAAAGTTTAAAATTTTTTTTTTTTGGACTTAGTCATTTTTCCGGCGTTTATCAGACTTTCAGATAGGGCAAATGTCAGTGAGCATTCCGATTTCAGTTCCAGAGTGATTCGCCCAATGAGTCCTTGATATTTATGCATTTTCAGCCAATTTTCTTGATTTTTGAAAAATTCACTTTTTTGTGAAAATATCCACTAAATGAGGGAATAATATGTGTGAGGGTAGCCCAGGAGAGTTCCAAATGTGTGTGGGTAGAATATATATCCCACGGGGGTAAAATTGAAAAAAGTTTTAAATTTTTTTTTTTTTGGACTTAGTCATTTTTCCTGCGTTTATCAGACTTTCAGATAGGGCAAATGTCAGTGAGCGTTCCGATTTCAGTTCCAGAGCGATTCTCCCAATGAGTCCTTGATATTTAGTCGTTTTCAGCCAATTTTCTGGATTTTTGAAAAATTCACTTTTTTGTGAAAATATCCACTAAATGAGGGAATAATATGTGTGAGGGTAGCCCAGGAGAGTTCCAAATGTGTGTGGGTAAAATATATATCCCACGGGGGTAAAATTGAAAAAAGTTGAAAAAAATTATTTTTTGGACTTAGCCATTTTTCCGGCGTTTATCAGACTTTCAGATATGGCAAATGTCAGTGAGCGTTCCGATTTCAGTTCCAGAGCGATTCGCCCAATGAGTCCTTGATATTTAGTCGTTTTCAGCCAATATTTTGGATTTTTGAAAATTTCACTTTTTTGTGAAAATATCCACTAAATGAGGGAATAATATGTGTGAGGGTACCCCAGAAGAGTTCCAAATGTGTGTGGGTAGAATATATATCCCACGGGGGTAAAATTGAAAAAAGTTTAAAATTTTTTTTTTTTGGACTTAGTCATTTTTCCGGCGTTTATCAGACTTTCAGATAGGGCAAATGTCAGTGAGCGTTCCGATTTCAGTTCCAGAGCGATTCGCCCAATGAGTCCTTGATATTTAATCATTTTCAGCCAATTTTCTGGATTTTTGAAAATTTCACTTTTTTGTGAAAATATCCACTAAATGAGGGAATAATATGTGTGAGGGTAGCCCAGGAGAGTTCCAAATGTGTGTGGGTAGAATATATATCCCACGGGGGTAAAATTGAAAAAAGTTTAAAATTTTTTTTTTTTGGACTTAGTCATTTTTCCTGCGTTTATCAGACTTTCAGATAGGGCAAATGTCAGTGAGCATTCCGATTTCAGTTCCAGAGCGATTCTCCCAATGAGTCCTTGATATTTAGTCGTTTTCAGCCAATTTTCTGGATTTTTGAAAAATTCACTTTTTTGTGAAAATATCCACTAAATGAGGGAATAATATGTGTGAGGGTACCCCAAGAGAGTTCCAAATGAGTGTGGGTAAAATATATATCCCACGGGGGTAAAATTGAAAAAAGTTGAAAAAAATTATTTTTTGGACTTAGCCATTTTTCCGGCGTTTATCAGACTTTCAGATATGGCAAATGTCAGTGAGCGTTCCGATTTCAGTTCCAGAGCGATTCGCCCAATGAGTCCTTGATATTTAGTCGTTTTCAGCCAATATTTTGGATTTTTGAAAATTTCACTTTTTTGTGAAAATATCCACTAAATGAGGGAATAATATGTGTGAGGGTACCCCAGAAGAGTTCCAAATGTGTGTGGGTAGAATATATATCCCACGGGGGTAAAATTGAAAAAAGTTGAAAAAAAAATTTTTTTTGGACTTAGTCATTTTTCCGGCGTTTATCAGACTTTCAGATAGGGCAAATGTCAGTGAGCATTCCGATTTCAGTTCCAGAGCGATTCGCCCAATGAGTCCTTGATATTTAATCATTTTCAGCCAATTTTCTAGATTTTTGAAAATTTCACTTTTTTGTGAAAATATCCACTAAATGAGGGAATAATATGTGTGAGGGTAGCCCAGGAGAGTTCCAAATGTGTGTGGGTAGAATATATATCCCACGGGGGTAAAATTGAAAAAAGTTTAAAAATTTTTTTTTTTGGACTTAGTCATTTTTCCGGCGTTTATCAGACTTTCAGATAGGGCAAATGTCAGTGAGCGTTCCGATTTCAGTTCCAGAGCGATTCGCCCAATGAGTCCTTGATATTTAATCATTTTCAGCCAATTTTCTGGATTTTTGAAAATTTCACTTTTTTGTGAAAATATCCACTAAATGAGGGAATAATATGTGTGAGGGTACCCCAGAAGAGTTCCAAATGTGTGTGGGTAGAATATATATCCCACGGGGGTAAAATTGAAAAAAGTTAAAAAAAAAATTTTTTTTTGCACTTAGTCATTTTTCCGGCGTTTATCAGACTTTCAGATAGGGCAAATGTCAGTGAGCATTCCGATTTCAGTTCCAGAGCGATTCGCCCAATGAGTCCTTGATATTTAATCATTTTCAGCCAATTTTCTGGATTTTTGAAAATTTCACTTTTTTGTGAAAATATCCACTAAATGAGGGAATAATATGTGTGAGGGTAGCCCAGGAGAGTTCCAAATGTGTGTGGGTAGAATATATATCCCACAGGGGTAAAATTGAAAAAAGTTGAAAAATTTTTTTTTTTGGACTTAGCCATTTCTCCGGCGTTTATCAGACTTTCAGATAGGGCAAATGTCAGTGAGCGTTCCGATTTCAGTTCCAGAGCGATTCGCCCAATGAGTCCTTGATATTTAATCATTTTCAGCCAATTTTCTGGATTTTTGAAAATTTCACTTTTTTGTGAAAATATCCACTAAATGAGGGAATAATATGTGTGAGGGTAGCCCAGGAGAGTTCCAAATGTGTGTGGGTAGAATATATATCCCACAGGGGTAAAATTGAAAAAAGTTGAAAAAAAAATTTTTTTAGGACTTAGTCATTTTTCCGGCGTTTATCAGACTTTCAGATAGGGCAAATGTCAGTGAGCGTTCCGATTTCAGTTCAAGAGCGATTCGCCCAATGAGTCTTTGATATTTAATCATTTTCAGCCAATTTTCTGGATTATTTGAAAATTTCACTTTTTTGTGAAAATATCCACTAAATGAGGGAATAATATGTGTGAGGGTAGCCCAGGAGAGTTCCAAATGTGTGTGGGTAGAATATATATCCCTCGGGGGTAAAATTGAAAAAAGTTTAAAATTTTTTTTTTTTGGACTTAGTCATTTTTCCGGCGTTTATCAGACTTTCAGATAGGGCAAATGTCAGTGAGCATTCCGATTTCAGTTCCAGAGCGATTCTCCCAATGAGTCCTTGATATTTAGTCGTTTTCAGCCAATTTTCTGGATTTTTGAAAAATTCACTTTTTTGTGAAAATATCCAGTAAATGAGGGAATAATATATGTGAGGGTACCCCAGAAGAGTTCCAAGTGTGTGTGGGTAAAATATATATCCCACGGGGGTAAAATTGAAAAAAGTTGAAAAATTTTTTTTTTTGGACTTAGTCATTTTTCCGGCGTTTATCAGACTTTCAGATAGGGCAAATGTCAGTGAGCGTTCCGATTTCAGTTCCAGAGCGATTCGCCCAATGAGTCCTTGATATTTAGTCGTTTTCAGCCAATATTTTGGATTTTTGAAAATTTCACTTTTTTGTGAAAATATCCACTAAATGAGGGAATAATATGTGTGAGGGTACCCCAGGAGTGTTCCAAATGTGTGTGGGTAGAATACATATCCCACGGGGGTAAAATTGAAAAAAGTTGAAAAATTTTTTTTTTTGGACTTAGTCATTTTTCTGGCATTTATCAGACGTTCAGATAGGGCAAATGTCAGTGAGCGTTCCGATTTCAGTTCCAGAGCGACACGCCCAATGAGTCCTTGATATTTAATCATTTTCAGCCAATTTTCTGGATTTTTGAAAATTTCACTTTTTTGTGAAAATATCCACTAAATGAGGGAATAATATGTGTGAGGGTACCCCAGGAGAGTTCCAAATGTGTGTGGGTAAAATATATATCCCACGGGGGTAAAATTGAAAAAAGTTGAAAAAAATTATTTTTTGGACTTAGCCATTTTTCCAGCGTTTATCAGACTTTCAGATAGGGCAAATGTCAGTGAGCGTTCCGATTTCAGTTCCAGAGCGATTCGCCCAATGAGTCCTTGATAATTTAGTCGTTTTCAGCCAATATTTTGGATTTTTGAAAATTTCACTTTTTTGTGAAAATATCCACTAAATTAGGGAATAATATGTGTGAGGGTACCCCAGAAGAGTTCCAATTGTGTGTGGGTAGAATATATATCCCACGGGGGTAAAATTGAAAAAAGTTTAAAATTTTTTTTTTTTGGACTTAGTCATTTTTCCGGCATTTATCAGACGTTCAGATAGGGCAAATGTCAGTGAGCGTTCCGATTTCAGTTCCAGAGCGATTCGCCCAATGAGTCCTTGATATTTAATCATTTTCAGCCAATTTTCTGGATTTTTGAAAATTTCACTTTTTTGTGAAAATATCCACTAAATGAGGGAATAATATGTGTGAGGGTACCCCAGGAGAGTTCCAAATGTGTGTGGGTAAAATATATATCCCACGGGGGTAAAATTGAAAAAAGTTGAAAAAAATTATTTTTTGGACTTAGCCATTTTTCCAGCGTTTATCAGACTTTCAGATAGGGCAAATGTCAGTGAGCATTCCGATTTCAGTTCCAGAGCGATTCGCCCAATGAGTCCTTGATAATTTAGTCATTTTCAGCCAATATTTTGGATTTTTGAAAATTTCACTTTTTTGTGAAAATATCCACTAAATTAGGGAATAATATGTGTGAGGGTACCCCTGAAGAGTTCCAATTGTGTGTGGGTAGAATATATATCCCACGGGGGTAAAATTGAAAAAAGTTAAAAAATTTTTTTTTTTGGACTTAGTCATTTTTCCGGCATTTATCAGACGTTCAGATAGGGCAAATGTCAGTGAGCGTTCCGATTTCAGTTCCAGAGCGATACGCCCAATGAGTCCTTGATATTTAATCATTTTCAGCCAATTTTCTGGATTTTTGAAAATTTCACTTTTTTGTGAAAATATCCACTAAATGAGGGAATAATATGTGTGAGGGTACCCCAGGAGAGTTCCAAATGTGTGTGGGTAAAATATATATCCCACGGGGGTAAAATTGAAAAAAGTTGAAAAAAATTATTTTTTGGACTTAGCCATTTTTCCAGCGTTTATCAGACTTTCAGATTGGGCAAATGTCAGTGAGCATTCCGATTTCAGTTCCAGAGCGATTCGCCCAATGAGTCCTTGATAATTTAGTCGTTTTCAGCCAATATTTTGGATTTTTGAAAATTTCACTTTTTTGTGAAAATATCCAGTAAATGAGGGAATAATATGTGTGAGGGTACCCCAGAAGAGTTCCAAATGTGTGTGGGTAGAATATATATCCCACGGGGGTAAAATTGAAAAAAGTTGAAAAAAAAATTTTTTTTGGACTTAGTAATTTTTCCGGCGTTTATCAGACTTTCAGATAGGGCAAATGTCAGTGAGCGTTCCGATTTCAGTTCCAGAGCGATTCGCCCAATGAGTCTTTGATATTTAATCATTTTCAGCCAATTTTCTGGATTATTTGAAAATTTCACTTTTTTGTGAAAATATCTACTAAATGAGGGAATAATATGTGTGAGGGTAGCCCAGGAGAGTTCCAAATGTGTGTGGGTAGAATATATATCCCACGGGGGTAAAATTGAAAAAAGTTTAAATTTTTTTTTTTTTTGGACTTAGTCATTTTTCCGGCGTTTATCAGACTTTCAGATAGGGCAAATGTCAGTGAGCGTTCCGATTTCAGTTCCAGAGCGATTCGCCCAATGAGTCTTTGATATTTAATCATTTTCAGCCAATTTTCTGGATTATTTGAAAATTTCACTTTTTTGTGAAAATATCTACTAAATGACGGAATAATATGTGTGAGGGTAGCCCAGGAGAGTTCCAAATGTGTGTGGGTAGAATATATATCCCACGGGGGTAAAATTGAAAAAAGTTTAAAATTTTTTTTTTTGGACTTAGTCATTTTTCCGGCGTTTATCAGACTTTCAGATAGGGCAAATGTCAGTGAGCGTTCCGATTTCAGTTCCAGAGCGATTCGCCCAATGAGTCCTTGATATTTATGCATTTTCAGCCAATTTTCTGGATTTTTGAAAAATTCACTTTTTTGTGAAAATATCCACTAAATGAGGGAATAATATGTGTGAGGGTAGCCCAGGAGAGTTCCAAATGTGTGTGGGTAGAATATATATCCCACGGGGGTAAAATTGAAAAAAGTTTAAAATTTTTTTTTTTTGGACTTAGTCATTTTTCCGGCGTTTATCAGACTTTCAGATAGGGCAAATGTCAGTGAGCGTTCCGATTTCAGTTCCAGAGCGATTCGCCCAATGAGTCCTTGATATTTATTCATTTTCAGCCAATTTTCTGGATTTTTGAAAAATTCACTTTTTTGTGAAAATATCCACTAAATGAGGGAATAATATGTGTGAGGGTACCCCAGGAGAGTTCCAAATGTGTGTGGGTAGAATATATATCCCACGGGGGTAAAATTGAAAAAAGTTGAAAAAATTTTTTTTTTGGACTTAGTCATTTTTCCGGCGTTTATCAGACTTTCAGATAGGGCAAATGTCAGTGAGCATTCCGATTTCAGTTCCAGAGCGATTCGCCCAATGAGTCCTTGATATTTAGTCGTTTTCAGCCAATTTTCTGGATTTTTGAAAAATTCACTTTTTTTGTGAAAATATCCACTAAATGAGGGAATAATATGTGTGAGGGTACTCCAGGAGAGTTCCAAATGTGTGTGGGTAAAATATATATCCCACGGGGGTAAAATTGAAAAAAGTTGAAAAAAATTATTTTTTGGACTTAGCCATTTTTCCGGCGTTTATCAGACTTTCAGATAGGGCAAATGTCAGTGAGCGTTCCGATTTCAGTTCCAGAGCGATTCGCCCAATGAGTCCTTTATATTTAGTCGTTTTCAGCCAATATTTTGGATTTTTGAAAATTTCACTTTTTTGTGAAAATATCCACTAAATTAGGGAATAATATGTGTGAGGGTACCCCAGAAGAGTTCCAATTGTGTGTGGGTAGAATATATATCCCACGGGGGTAAAATTGAAAAAAGTTTAAAATTTTTTTTTTTTGGACTTAGTCATTTTTCCGGCGTTTATCAGACTTTCAGATAGGGCAAATGTCAGTGAGCGTTCCGATTTCAGTTCCAGAGCGATTCGCCCAATGAGTCTTTGATATTTAATCATTTTCAGCCAATTTTCTGGATTATTTGAAAATTTCACTTTTTTGTGAAAATATCTACTAAATGAGGGAATAATATGTGTGAGGGTAGCCCAGGAGAGTTCCAAATGTGTGTGGGTAGAATATATATCCCACGGGGGTAAAATTGAAAAAAGTTTAAAATTTTTTTTTTTTGGACTTAGTCATTTTTCCGGCGTTTATCAGACTTTCAGATAGGGCAAATGTCAGTGAGCGTTCCGATTTCAGTTCCAGAGCGATTCGCCCAATGAGTCCTTGATATTTATTCATTTTCAGCCAATTTTCTGGATTTTTGAAAAATTCACTTTTTTGTGAAAATATCCACTAAATGAGGGAATAATATGTGTGAGGGTACCCCAGGAGAGTTCCAAATGTGTGTGGGTAGAATATATATCCCACGGGGGTAAAATTGAAAAAAGTTGAAAAAAATTTTTTTTTGGACTTAGTCATTTTTCCGGCGTTTATCAGACTTTCAGATAGGGCAAATGTCAGTGAGCATTCCGATTTCAGTTCCAGAGCGATTCGCCCAATGAGTCCTTGATATTTAGTCGTTTTCAGCCAATTTTCTGGATTTTTGAAAAATTCACTTTTTTTGTGAAAATATCCACTAAATGAGGGAATAATATGTGTGAGGGTACTCCAGGAGAGTTCCAAATGTGTGTGGGTAAAATATATATCCCACGGGGGTAAAATTGAAAAAAGTTGAAAAAAATTATTTTTTGGACTTAGCCATTTTTCCGGCGTTTATCAGACTTTCAGATAGGGCAAATGTCAGTGAGCGTTCCGATTTCAGTTCCAGAGCGATTCGCCCAATGAGTCCTTGATATTTAGTCGTTTTCAGCCAATATTTTGGATTTTTGAAAATTTCACTTTTTTGTGAAAATATCCAGTAAATGAGGGAATAATATATGTGAGGGTACCCCAGAAGAGTTCCAAGTGTGTGTGGGTAAAATATATATCCCACGGAGGTAAAATTGAAAAAAGTTGAAAATTTTTTTTTTTTGGACTTAGTCATTTTTCTGGCATTTATCAGACGTTCAGATAGGGCAAATGTCAGTGAGCGTTCCGATTTCAGTTCCAGAGCGACACGCCCAATGAGTCCTTGATATTTAATCATTTTCAGCCAATTTTCTGGATTTTTGAAAATTTCACTTTTTTGTGAAAATATCCACTAAATGAGGGAATAATATGTGTGAGGGTACCCCAGGAGAGTTCCAAATGTGTGTGGGTAAAATATATATCCCACGGGGGTAAAATTGAAAAAAGTTGAAAAAAATTATTTTTTGGACTTAGCCATTTTTCCAGCGTTTATCAGACTTTCAGATAGGGCAAATGTCAGTGAGCATTCCGATTTCAGCTCCAGAGCGATTGGCCCAATGAGTCCTTGATAATTTAGTCGTTTTCAGCCAATATTTTGGATTTTTGAAAATTTCACATTTTTGTGAAAATATCCACTAAATTAGGGAATAATATGTGTGAGGGTACCCCAGAAGAGTTCCAATTGTGTGTGGGTAGAATATATATCCCACGGGGGTAAAATTGAAAAAAGTTTAAAATTTTTTTTTTTTGGACTTAGTCATTTTTCCGGCATTTATCAGACGTTCAGATAGGGCAAATGTCAGTGAGCGTTCCGATTTCAGTTCCAGAGCGATACGCCCAATGAGTCCTTGATATTTAATCATTTTCAGCCAATTTTCTGGATTTTTGAAAATTTCACTTTTTTGTGAAAATATCCACTAAATGAGGGAATAATATGTGTGAGGGTACCCCAGGAGAGTTCCAAATGTGTGTGGGTAAAATATATATCCCACGGGGGTAAAATTGAAAAAAATTATTTTTTGGACTTAGCCATTTTTCCAGCGTTTATCAGACTTTCAGACAGGGCAAATGTCAGTGAGCATTCCGATTTCAGTTCCAGAGCGATTCGCCCAATGAGTCCTTGATAATTTAGTCGTTTTCAGCCAATATTTTGGATTTTTGAAAATTTCACTTTTTTGTGAAAATATCCACTAAATTAGGGAATAATATGTGTGAGGGTACCCCAGAAGAGTTCCAATTGTGTGTGGGTAGAATATATATCCCACGGGGGTAAAATTGAAAAAAGTTTAAAATTTTTTTTTTTTGGACTTAGTCATTTTTCCGGCATTTATCAGACGTTCAGATAGGGCAAATGTCAGTGAGCGTTCCGATTTCAGTTCCAGAGCGATTCGCCCAATGAGTCTTTGATAATTAATCATTTTCAGCCAATTTTCTGGATTATTTGAAAATTTCACTTTTTTGTGAAAATATCTACTAAATGAGGGAATAATATGTGTGAGGGTAGCCCAGGAGAGTTCCAAATGTGTGTGGGTAGAATATATATCCCACGGGGGTAAAATTGAAAAAAGTTTAAAATTTTTTTTTTTTGGACTTAGTCATTTTTCCGGCGTTTATCAGACTTTCAGATAGGGCAAATGTCAGTGAGCGTTCCGATTTCAGTTCCAGAGCGATTCGCCCAATGAGTCCTTGATATTTATTCATTTTCAGCCAATTTTCTGGATTTTTGAAAAATTCACTTTTTTGTGAAAATATCCACTAAATGAGGGAATAATATGTGTGAGGGTACTCCAGGAGAGTTCCAAATGTGTGTGGGTAAAATATATATCCCACGGGGGTAAAATTGAAAAAAGTTGAAAAAAATTATTTTTTGGACTTAGCCATTTTTCCGGCGTTTATCCGTCTTTCAGATAGGGCAAATGTCAGTGAGCGTTCCGATTTCAGTTCCAGAGCGATTCGCCCAATGAGTCCTTGATATTTAGTCGTTTTCAGCCAATATTTTGGATTTTTGAAAATTTCACTTTTTTGTGAAAATATCCAGTAAATGAGGGAATAATATATGTGAGGGTACCCCAGAAGAGTTCCAAGTGTGTGTGGGTAAAATATATATCCCACGGGGGTAAAATTGAAAAAAGTTGAAAATTTTTTTTTTTTGGACTTAGTCATTTTTCCGGCGTTTATCAGACTTTCAGATAGGGCAAATGTCAGTGAGCGTTCCGATTTCAGTTCCAGAGCGATTCGCCCAATGAGTCCTTGATGTTTAGTCGTTTTCAGCCAATATTTTGGATTTTTGAAAATTTCACTTTTTTGTGAAAATATCCACTAAATGAGGGAATAATATGTGTGAGGGTACCCCAGGAGTGTTCCAAATGTGTGTGGGTAGAATACATATCCCACGGGGGTAAAATTGAAAAAAGTTGAAACATTTTTTTTTTTGGACTTAGTCATTTTTCCGGCATTTATCAGACGTTCAGATAGGGCAAATGTCAGTGAGCGTTCCGATTTCAGTTCCAGAGCGACACGCCCAATGAGTCCTTGATATTTAATCATTTTCAGCCAATTTTCTGGATTTTTGAAAATTTCACTTTTTTGTGAAAATATCCACTAAATGAGGGAATAATATGTGTGAGGGTACCCCAGGAGAGTTCCAAATGTGTGTGGGTAAAATATATATCCCACGGGGGTAAAATTGAAAAAAGTTGAAAAAAATTATTTTTTGGACTTAGCCATTTTTCCAGCGTTTATCAGACTTTCAGATAGGGCAAATGTCAGTGAGCATTCCGATTTCAGTTCCAGAGCGATTCGCCCAATGAGTCCTTGATAATTTAGTCGTTTTCAGCCAATATTTTGGATTTTTGAAAATTTCACATTTTTGTGAAAATATCCACTAAATTAGGGAATAATATGTGTGAGGGTACCCCAGAAGAGTTCCAATTGTGTGTGGGTAGAATATATATCCCACGGGGGTAAAATTGAAAAAAGTTTAAAATTTTTTTTTTTTGGACTTAGTCATTTTTCCGGCATTTATCAGACGTTCAGATAGGGCAAATGTCAGTGAGCGTTCCGATTTCAGTTCCAGAGCGATACGCCCAATGAGTCCTTGATATTTATTCATTTTCAGCCAATTTTCTGGATTTTTGAAAAATTCACTTTTTTGGGAAAATATCCACTAAATGAGGGAATAATATGTGTGAGGGTACCCCAGGAGAGTTCCAAATGTGTGTGGGTAGAATATATATCCCACGGGGGTAAAATTGAAAAAAGTTGAAAAAATTTTTTTTTTGGACTTAGTCATTTTTCCGGCGTTTATCAGACTTTCAGATAGGGCAAATGTCAGTGAGCATTCCGATTTCAGTTCCAGAGCGATTCGCCCAATGAGTCCTTGATATTTAGTCGTTTTCAGCCAATTTTCTGGATTTTTGAAAAATTCACTTTTTTTGTGAAAATATCCACTAAATGAGGGAATAATATGTGTGAGGGTACTCCAGGAGAGTTCCAAATGTGTGTGGGTAAAATATATATCCCACGGGGGTAAAATTGAAAAAAGTTGAAAAAAATTATTTTTTGGACTTAGCCATTTTTCCGGCGTTTATCAGACTTTCAGATAGGGCAAATGTCAGTGAGCATTCCGATTTCAGTTCCAGAGCGATTCGCCCAATGAGTCCTTGATATTTAGTCGTTTTCAGCCAATATTTTGGATTTTTGAAAATTTCACTTTTTTTTGAAAATATCCAGTAAATGAGGGAATAATATATGTGAGGGTACCCCAGAAGAGTTCCAAGTGTGTGTGGGTAAAATATATATCCCACGGGGGTAAAATTGAAAAAAGTTGAAAAATTTTTTTTTTTGGACTTAGTCATTTTTCCGGCGTTTATCAGACTTTCAGATAGGGCAAATGTCAGTGAGCGTTCCGATTTCAGTTCCAGAGCGATTCGCCCAATGAGTCCTTGATATTTAGTCGTTTTCAGCCAATATTTTGGATTTTTGAAAATTTCACTTTTTTGTGAAAATATCCACTAAATGAGGGAATAATATGTGTGAGGGTACCCCAGGAGTGTTCCAAATGTGTGTGGGTAGAATACATATCCCACGGGGGTAAAATTGAAAAAAGTTGAAAAATTTTTTTTTTTGGACTTAGTCATTTTTCCGGCATTTATCAGACGTTCAGATAGGGCAAATGTCAGTGAGCGTTCCGATTTCAGTTCCAGAGCGACACGCCCAATGAGTCCTTGATATTTAATCATTTTCAGCCAATTTTCTGGATTTTTGAAAATTTCACTTTTTTGTGAAAATATCCAGTAAATGAGGGAATAATATGTGTGAGGGTACCCCAGAAGAGTTCCAAATGTGTGTGGGTAGAATATATATCCCACGGGGGTAAAATTGAAAAAAGTTGAAAAAAAAATTTTTTTTGGACTTAGTCATTTTTCCGGCGTTTATCAGACTTTCAGATAGGGCAAATGTCAGTGACTGTTCCGATTTCAGTTCCAGAGCGATTCGCCCAATGAGTCTTTGATATTTAATCATTTTCAGCCAATTTTCTGGATTATTTGAAAATTTCACTTTTTTGTGAAAATATCTACTAAATGAGGGAATAATATGTGTGAGGGTAGCCCAGGAGAGTTCCAAATGTGTGTGGGTAGAATATATATCCCACGGGGGTAAAATTGAAAAAAGTTTAAAATTTTTTTTTTTGGACTTAGTCATTTTTCCGGCGTTTATCAGACTTTCAGATAGGGCAAATGTCAGTGAGCGTTCCGATTTCAGTTCCAGAGCGATTCGCCCAATGAGTCCTTGATATTTATGCATTTTCAGCCAATTTTCTGGATTTTTGAAAAATTCACTTTTTTGTGAAAATATCCACTAAATGAGGGAATAATATGTGTGCGGGTACCCCAGGAGAGTTCCAAATGTGTGTGGGTAGAATATATATCCCACGGGGGTAAAATTGAAAAAAGTTGAAAAATTTTTTTTTTTGGACTTAGTCATTTTTCCGGCGTTTATCAGAATTTCAGATAGGGCAAATGTCAGTGAGCGTTCCGATTTCAGTTCCAGAGCGATTCTCCCAATGAGTCCTTGATATTTAGTCGTTTTCAGCCAATTTTCTGGATTTTAGAAAAATTCACTTTTTTGTGAAAATATCCACTAAATGAGGGAATAATATGTGTGAGGGTACCCCAAGAGAGTTCCAAATGAGTGTGGGTAAAATATATATCCCACGGGGGTAAAATTGAAAAAAGTTGAAAAAAATTATTTTTTGGACTTAGCCATTTTTCCGGCGTTTATCAGACTTTCAGATAGGGCAAATGTCAGTGAGCGTTCCGATTTCAGTTCCAGAGCGATTCGCCCAATGAGTCCTTGATATTTAGTCGTTTTCAGCCAATATTTTGGATTTTTGAAAATTTCACTTTTTTGTGAAAATATCCAGTAAATGAGGGAATAATATATGTGAGGGTACCCCAGAAGAGTTCCAAGTGTGTGTGGGTAAAATATATATCCCACGGGGGTAAAATTGAAAAAAGTTGAAAAATTTTTTTTTTGGACTTAGTCATTTTTCCGGCGTTTATCAGACTTTCAGATAGGGCAAATGTCAGTGAGCGTTCCGATTTCAGTTCCAGAGCGATTCGCCCAATGAGTCCTTGATATTTAGTCGTTTTCAGCCAATATTTTGGATTTTTGAAAATTTCACTTTTTTGTGAAAATATCCACTAAATGAGGGAATAATATGTGTGAGGGTACCCCAGGAGTGTTCCAAATGTGTGTGGGTAGATTATATATCCCACGGGGGTAAAATTGAAAAAAGTTTAAAATTTTTTTTTTTTTGGACTTAGTCATTTTTCCGGCATTTATCAGACGTTCAGATAGGGCAAATGTCAGTGAGCGTTCCGATTTCAGTTCCAGAGCGATACGCCAATGAGTCCTTGATATTTAATCATTTTCAGCCAATTTTCTGGATTTTTGAAAATTTCACTTTTTTGTGAAAATATCCACTAAATGAGGGAATAATATGTGTGAGGGTACCCCAGGAGAGTTCCAAATGTGTGTGGGTAAAATATATATCCCACGGGGGTAAAATTGAAAAAAGTTGAAAAAAATTATTTTTTGGACTTAGCCATTTTTCCAGCGCTTATCAGACTTTCAGATAGGGCAAATGTCAGTGAGCATTCCGATTTCAGTTCCAGAGCGATTCGCCCAATGAGTCCTTGATAATTTAGTCGTTTTCAGCCAATATTTTGGATTTTTGAAAATTTCACTTTTTTGTGAAAATATCCACTAAATTAGGGAATAATATGTGTGAGGGTACCCCAGAAGAGTTCCAATTGTGTGTGGGTAGAATATATATCCCACGGGGGTAAAATTGAAAAAGTTTAAAATTTTTTTTTTTTGGACTTAGTCATTTTTCCGGCGTTTATCAGACTTTCAGATAGGGCAAATGTCAGTGAGCGTTCCGATTTCAGTTCCAGAGCGATTCGCCCAATGAGTCTTTGATATTTAATCATTTTCAGCCAATTTTCTGGATTATTTGAAAATTTCACTTTTTTGTGAAAATATCTACTAAATGAGGGAATAATATGTGTGAGGGTAGCCCAGGAGAGTTCCAAATGTGTGTGGGTAGAATATATATCCCACGGGGGTAAAATTAAAAAAAGTTTAAAATTTTTTTTTTTGGACTTAGTCATTTTTCCGGCGTTTATCAGACTTTCAGATAGGGCAAATGTCAGTGAGCGTTCCGATTTCAGTTCCAGAGCGATTCGCCCAATGAGTCCTTGATATTTAGTCGTTTTCAGCCAATATTTTGGATTTTTGAAAATTTCACTTTTTTGTGAAAATATCCACTAAATGAGGGAATAATATGTGTGAGGGTACCCCAGGAGTGTTCCAAATGTGTGTGGGTAGAATATATATCCCACGGGGGTAAAATTGAAAAAAGTTTAAAATTTTTTTTTTTTGGACTTAGTCATTTTTCCGGCATTTATCAGACGTTCAGATAGGGCAAATGTCAGTGAGCGTTCCGATTTCAGTTCCAGAGCGATACGCCCAATGAGTCCTTGATATTTAATCATTTTCAGCCAATTTTCTGGATTTTTGAAAATTTCACTTTTTTGTGAAAATATCCACTAAATGAGGGAATAATATGTGTGAGGGTACCCCAGGAGAGTTCCAAATGTGTGTGGGTAAAATATATATCCCACGGGGGTAAAATTGAAAAAAGTTGAAAAAAATTATTTTTTGGACTTAGCCATTTTTCCAGCGTTTATCAGACTTTCAGATAGGGCAAATCTCAGTGAGCATTCCGATTTCAGTTCCAGAGCGATTCGCCCAATGAGTCCTTGATAATTTAGTCGTTTTCAGCCAATATTTTGGATTTTTGAAAATTTCACTTTTTTGTGAAAATATCCACTAAATTAGGTAATAATATGTGTGAGGGTACCCCAGAAGAGTTCCAATTGTGTGTGGGTAGAATATATATCCCACGGGGGTAAAATTGAAAAAAGTTTAAAATTTTTTTTTTTTGGCCTTAGTCATTTTTCCGGCGTTTATCAGACTTTCAGATAGGGCAAATGTCAGTGAGCGTTCCGATTTCAGTTCCAGAGCGATTCGCCCAATGAGTCTTTGATATTTAATCATTTTCAGCCAATTTTCTGGATTATTTGAAAATTTCACTTTTTTGTGAAAATATCTACTAAATGAGGGAATAATATGTGTGAGGGTAGCCCAGGAGAGTTCCAAATGTGTGTGGGTAGAATATATATCCCACGGGGGTAAAATTGAAAAAAGTTTAAAATTTTTTTTTTTGGACTTAGTCATTTTTCCGGCGTTTATCAGACTTTGAGATAGGGCAAATGTCAGTGAGCGTTCCGATTTCAGTTCCAGAGCGATTCGCCCAATGAGTCCTTGATATTTATGCATTTTCAGCCAATTTTCTGGATTTTTGAAAAATTCACTTTTTTGTGAAAATATCCACTAAATGAGGGAATAATATGTGTGGGGGCACCCCAGGAGAGTTCCAAATGTGTGTGGGTAGAATATATATCCCACGGGGTAAAATTGAAAAAAGTTGAAAAAATTTTTTTTTTGGACTTAGTCATTTTTCCGGCGTTTATCAGAATTTCAGATAGGGCAAATGTCAGTGAGCGTTCCGATTTCAGTTCCAGAGCGATTCTCCCAATGAGTCCTTGATATTTAGTCGTTTTCAGCCAATTTTCTGGATTTTTGAAAAATTCACTTTTTTGTGAAAATATCCACTAAATGAGGGAATAATATGTGTGAGGGTACCCCAAGAGAGTTCCAAATGAGTGTGGGTAAAATATATATCCCACGGGGGTAAAATTGAAAAAAGTTGAAAAAAATTATTTTTTGGACTTAGCCATTTTTCCGGCGTTTATCAGACTTTCAGATAGGGCAAATGTCAGTGAGCGTTCCGATTTCAGTTCCAGAGCGATTCGCCCAATGAGTCCTTGATATTTAGTCGTTTTCAGCCAATATTTTGGATTTTTGAAAATTTCACTTTTTTGTGAAAATATCCAGTAAATGAGGGAATAATATATGTGAGGGTACCCCAGAAGAGTTCCAAGTGTGTGTGGGTAAAATATATATCCCACGGGGGTAAAATTGAAAAAAGTTGAAAAATTTTTTTTTTTGGACTTAGTCATTTTTCCGGCGTTTATCAGACTTTCAGATAGGGCAAATGTCAGTGAGCGTTCCGATTTCAGTTCCAGAGCGATTCGCCCAATGAGTCCTTGATATTTAGTCGTTTTCAGCCAATATTTTGGATTTTTGAAAATTTCACTTTTTTGTGAAAATATCCACTAAATGAGGGAATAATATGTGTGAGGGTACCCCAGGAGTGTTCCAAATGTGTGTGGGTAGAATATATATCCCACGGGGGTAAAATTGAAAAAAGTTTAAAATTTTTTTTTTTTGGACTTAGTCATTTTTCCGGCGTTTATCAGACTTTCAGATAGGGCAAATGTCAGTGAGCGTTCCGATTTCAGTTCCAGAGCGATTCGCCCAATGAGTCCTTGATATTTAGTCGTTTTCAGCCAATATTTTGGATTTTTGAAAATTTCACTTTTTTGTGAAAATATCCACTAAATGAGGGAATAATATGTGTGAGGGTACCCCAGGAGTGTTCCAAATGTGTGTGGGTAGAATATATATCCCACGGGGGTAAAATTGAAAAAAGTTTAAAATTTTTTTTTTTTGGACTTAGTCATTTTTCCGGCATTTATCAGACGTTCAGATAGGGCAAATGTCAGTGAGCGTTCCGATTTCAGTTCCAGAGCGATACGCCAATGAGTCCTTGATATTTAATCATTTTCAGCCAATTTTCTGAATTTTTGAAAATTTCACTTTTTTGTGAAAATATCCACTAAATGAGGGAATAATATGTGTGAGGGTACCCCAGGAGAGTTCCAAATGTGTGTGGGTAAAATATATATCCCACGGGGGTAAAATTGAAAAAAGTTGAAAAAAATTATTTTTTGGACTTAGCCATTTTTCCAGCGCTTATCAGACTTTCAGATAGGGCAAATGTCAGTGAGCATTCCGATTTCAGTTCCAGAGCGATTCGCCCAATGAGTCCTTGATAATTTAGTCGTTTTCAGCCAATATTTTGGATTTTTGAAAATTTCACTTTTTTGTGAAAATATCCACTAAATTAGGGAATAATATGTGTGAGGGTACCCCAGAAGAGTTCCAATTGTGTGTGGGTAGAATATATATCCCACGGGGGTAAAATTGAAAAAGTTTAAAATTTTTTTTTTTTGGACTTAGTCATTTTTCCGGCGTTTATCAGACTTTCAGATAGGGCAAATGTCAGTGAGCGTTCCGATTTCAGTTCCAGATCGATTCGCCCAATGAGTCTTTGATATTTAATCATTTTCAGCCAATTTTCTGGATTATTTGAAAATTTCACTTTTTTGTGAAAATATCTACTAAATGAGGGAATAATATGTGTGAGGGTAGCCCAGGAGAGTTCCAAATGTGTGTGGGTAGAATATATATCCCACGGGGGTAAAATTAAAAAAAGTTTAAAATTTTTTTTTTTGGACTTAGTCATTTTTCCGGCGTTTATCAGACTTTCAGATAGGGCAAATGTCAGTGAGCGTTCCGATTTCAGTTCCAGAGCGATTCGCCCAATGAGTCCTTGATATTTAGTCGTTTTCAGCCAATATTTTGGATTTTTGAAAATTTCACTTTTTTGTGAAAATATCCACTAAATGAGGGAATAATATGTGTGAGGGTACCCCAGGAGTGTTCCAAATGTGTGTGGGTAGAATATATATCCCACGGGGGTAAAATTGAAAAAAGTTTAAAATTTTTTTTTTTTGGACTTAGTCATTTTTCCGGCATTTATCAGACGTTCAGATAGGGCAAATGTCAGTGAGCGTTCCGATTTCAGTTCCAGAGCGATACGCCCAATGAGTCCTTGATATTTAATCATTTTCAGCCAATTTTCTGGATTTTTGAAAATTTCACTTTTTTGTGAAAATATCCACTAAATGAGGGAATAATATGTGTGAGGGTACCCCAGGAGAGTTCCAAATGTGTGTGGGTAAAATATATATCCCACGGGGGTAAAATTGAAAAAAGTTGAAAAAAATTATTTTTTGGACTTAGCCATTTTTCCAGCGTTTATCAGACTTTCAGATAGGGCAAATGTCAGTGAGCGTTCCGATTTCAGTTCCAGAGCGATTCGCCCAATGAGTCTTTGATATTTAATCATTTTCAGCCAATTTTCTGGATTATTTGAAAATTTCACTTTTTTGTGAAAATATCTACTAAATGAGGGAATAATATGTGTGAGGGTAGCCCAGGAGAGTTCCAAATGTGTGTGGGTAGAATATATATCCCACGGGGGTAAAATTGAAAAAAGTTTAAAAATTTTTTTTTTTGGACTTAGTCATTTTTCCGGCGTTTATCAGACTTTCAGATAGGGCAAATGTCAGTGAGCGTTCCGATTTCAGTTCCAGAGCGATTCGCCCAATGAGTCTTTGATATTTAATCATTTTCAGCCAATTTTCTGGATTATTTGAAAATTTCACTTTTTTGTGAAAATATCTACTAAATGAGGGAATAATATGTGTGAGGGTAGCCCAGGAGAGTTCCAAATGTGTGTGGGTAGAATATATATCCCACGGGGGTAAAATTGAAAAAAGTTTAAAATTTTTTTTTTTGGACTTAGTCATTTTTCCGGCGTTTATCAGACTTTGAGATAGGGCAAATGTCAGTGAGCGTTCCGATTTCAGTTCCAGAGCGATTCGCCCAATGAGTCCTTGATATTTATGCATTTTCAGCCAATTTTCTGGATTTTTGAAAAATTCACTTTTTTGTGAAAATATCCACTAAATGAGGGAATAATATGTGTGGGGGCACCCCAGGAGAGTTCCAAATGTGTGTGGGTAGAATATATATCCCACGGGGTAAAATTGAAAAAAGTTGAAAAAATTTTTTTTTTGGACTTAGTCATTTTTCCGGCGTTTATCAGAATTTCAGATAGGGCAAATGTCAGTGAGCGTTCCGATTTCAGTTCCAGAGCGATTCTCCCAATGAGTCCTTGATATTTAGTCGTTTTCAGCCAATTTTCTGGATTTTTGAAAAATTCACTTTTTTGTGAAAATATCCACTAAATGAGGGAATAATATGTGTGAGGGTACCCCAAGAGAGTTCCAAATGAGTGTGGGTAAAATATATATCCCACGGGGGTAAAATTGAAAAAAGTTGAAAAAAATTATTTTTTGGACTTAGCCATTTTTCCGGCGTTTATCAGACTTTCAGATAGGGCAAATGTCAGTGAGCGTTCCGATTTCAGTTCCAGAGCGATTCGCCCAATGAGTCCTTGATATTTAGTCGTTTTCAGCCAATATTTTGGATTTTTGAAAATTTCACTTTTTTGTGAAAATATCCAGTAAATGAGGGAATAATATATGTGAGGGTACCCCAGAAGAGTTCCAAGTGTGTGTGGGTAAAATATATATCCCACGGGGGTAAAATTGAAAAAAGTTGAAAAATTTTTTTTTTTGGACTTAGTCATTTTTCCGGCGTTTATCAGACTTTCAGATAGGGCAAATGTCAGTGAGCGTTCCGATTTCAGTTCCAGAGCGATTCGCCCAATGAGTCCTTGATATTTAGTCGTTTTCAGCCAATATTTTGGATTTTTGAAAATTTCACTTTTTTGTGAAAATATCCACTAAATGAGGGAATAATATGTGTGAGGGTACCCCAGGAGTGTTCCAAATGTGTGTGGGTAGAATATATATCCCACGGGGGTAAAATTGAAAAAAGTTTAAAATTTTTTTTTTTTGGACTTAGTCATTTTTCCGGCGTTTATCAGACTTTCAGATAGGGCAAATGTCAGTGAGCGTTCCGATTTCAGTTCCAGAGCGATTCGCCCAATGAGTCCTTGATATTTAGTCGTTTTCAGCCAATATTTTGGATTTTTGAAAATTTCACTTTTTTGTGAAAATATCCACTAAATGAGGGAATAATATGTGTGAGGGTACCCCAGGAGTGTTCCAAATGTGTGTGGGTAGAATATATATCCCACGGGGGTAAAATTGAAAAAAGTTTAAAATTTTTTTTTTTTGGACTTAGTCATTTTTCCGGCATTTATCAGACGTTCAGATAGGGCAAATGTCAGTGAGCGTTCCGATTTCAGTTCCAGAGCGATACGCCAATGAGTCCTTGATATTTAATCATTTTCAGCCAATTTTCTGAATTTTTGAAAATTTCACTTTTTTGTGAAAATATCCACTAAATGAGGGAATAATATGTGTGAGGGTACCCCAGGAGAGTTCCAAATGTGTGTGGGTAAAATATATATCCCACGGGGGTAAAATTGAAAAAAGTTGAAAAAAATTATTTTTTGGACTTAGCCATTTTTCCAGCGCTTATCAGACTTTCAGATAGGGCAAATGTCAGTGAGCATTCCGATTTCAGTTCCAGAGCGATTCGCCCAATGAGTCCTTGATAATTTAGTCGTTTTCAGCCAATATTTTGGATTTTTGAAAATTTCACTTTTTTGTGAAAATATCCACTAAATTAGGGAATAATATGTGTGAGGGTACCCCAGAAGAGTTCCAATTGTGTGTGGGTAGAATATATATCCCACGGGGGTAAAATTGAAAAAGTTTAAAATTTTTTTTTTTTGGACTTAGTCATTTTTCCGGCGTTTATCAGACTTTCAGATAGGGCAAATGTCAGTGAGCGTTCCGATTTCAGTTCCAGAGCGATTCGCCCAATGAGTCTTTGATATTTAATCATTTTCAGCCAATTTTCTGGATTATTTGAAAATTTCACTTTTTTGTGAAAATATCTACTAAATGAGGGAATAATATGTGTGAGGGTAGCCCAGGAGAGTTCCAAATGTGTGTGGGTAGAATATATATCCCACGGGGGTAAAATTAAAAAAAGTTTAAAATTTTTTTTTTTGGACTTAGTCATTTTTCCGGCGTTTATCAGACTTTCAGATAGGGCAAATGTCAGTGAGCGTTCCGATTTCAGTTCCAGAGCGATTCGCCCAATGAGTCCTTGATATTTAGTCGTTTTCAGCCAATATTTTGGATTTTTGAAAATTTCACTTTTTTGTGAAAATATCCACTAAATGAGGGAATAATATGTGTGAGGGTACCCCAGGAGTGTTCCAAATGTGTGTGGGTAGAATATATATCCCACGGGGGTAAAATTGAAAAAAGTTTAAAATTTTTTTTTTTTGGACTTAGTCATTTTTCCGGCATTTATCAGACGTTCAGATAGGGCAAATGTCAGTGAGCGTTCCGATTTCAGTTCCAGAGCGATACGCCCAATGAGTCCTTGATATTTAATCATTTTCAGCCAATTTTCTGGATTTTTGAAAATTTCACTTTTTTGTGAAAATATCCACTAAATGAGGGAATAATATGTGTGAGGGTACCCCAGGAGAGTTCCAAATGTGTGTGGGTAAAATATATATCCCACGGGGGTAAAATTGAAAAAAGTTGAAAAAAATTATTTTTTGGACTTAGCCATTTTTCCAGCGTTTATCAGACTTTCAGATAGGGCAAATGTCAGTGAGCGTTCCGATTTCAGTTCCAGAGCGATTCGCCCAATGAGTCTTTGATATTTAATCATTTTCAGCCAATTTTCTGGATTATTTGAAAATTTCACTTTTTTGTGAAAATATCTACTAAATGAGGGAATAATATGTGTGAGGGTAGCCCAGGAGAGTTCCAAATGTGTGTGGGTAGAATATATATCCCACGGGGGTAAAATTGAAAAAAGTTTAAAAATTTTTTTTTTTGGACTTAGTCATTTTTCCGGCGTTTATCAGACTTTCAGATAGGGCAAATGTCAGTGAGCGTTCCGATTTCAGTTCCAGAGCGATTCGCCCAATGAGTCTTTGATATTTAATCATTTTCAGCCAATTTTCTGGATTATTTGAAAATTTCACTTTTTTGTGAAAATATCTACTAAATGAGGGAATAATATGTGTGAGGGTAGCCCAGGAGAGTTCCAAATGTGTGTGGGTAGAATATATATCCCACGGGGGTAAAATTGAAAAAAGTTTAAAATTTTTTTTTTTGGACTTAGTCATTTTTCCGGCGTTTATCAGACTTTGAGATAGGGCAAATGTCAGTGAGCGTTCCGATTTCAGTTCCAGAGCGATTCGCCCAATGAGTCCTTGATATTTATGCATTTTCAGCCAATTTTCTGGATTTTTGAAAAATTCACTTTTTTGTGAAAATATCCACTAAATGAGGGAATAATATGTGTGCGGGTACCCCAGGAGAGTTCCAAATGTGTGTGGGTAGAATATATATCCCACGGGGGTAAAATTGAAAAAAGTTGAAAAAATTTTTTTTTTGGACTTAGTCATTTTTCCGGCGTTTATCAGAATTTCAGATAGGGCAAATGTCAGTGAGCGTTCCGATTTCAGTTCCAGAGCGATTCGCCCAATGAGTCCTTGATATTTAGTCGTTTTCAGCCAATATTTTGGATTTTTGAAAATTTCACTTTTTTGTGAAAATATCCACTAAATGAGGGAATAATATGTGTGAGGGTACCCCAGGAGTGTTCCAAATGTGTGTGGGTAGAATATATATCCCACGGGGGTAAAATTGAAAAAAGTTGAAAAAAAAATTTTTTTTGGACTTAGTCATTTTTCCGGCGTTTATCAGACTTTCAGATAGGGCAAATGTCAGTGAGCGTTCCGATTTCAGTTCCAGAGCGATTCGCCCAATGAGTCTTTGATATTTAATCATTTTCAGCCAATTTTCTGGATTTTTGAAAAATTCACTTTTTTGTGAAAATATCCACTAAATGAGGGAATAATATGTGTTAGGGTACCCCAGGAGAGTTCCAAATGTGTGTGGGTAGAATACATATCCAACGGGGGTAAAATTGAAAAAAGTTGAAACATTTTTTTTTTTTGGACTTAGTCATTTTTCCGGCATTTATCAGACGTTCAGATAGGGCAAATGTCAGTGAGTGTTCCGATTTCAGTTCCAGAGCGATACGCCCAATGAGTCCTTGATATTTAATCATTTTCAGCCAATTTTCTGGATTTTTGAAAATTTCACTTTTTTGTGAAAATATCCACTAAATGAGGGAATAATATGTGTGAGGGTACCCCAGGAAAGTTCCAAATGTGTGTGAGTAAAATATATATCCCACAGGGGTAAAATTGAAAAAAAGTTGAAAAAAATAATTTTTTGGACTTAGCCATTTTTCCGGCGTTTCTCAGACTTTCAGATAGGGCAAATGTCAGTGAGCGTTCCGATTTCAGTTCCAGAGCGATTCGCCCAATGAGTCAATATTTTGGATTTTTGAAAATTTCACTTATTTGTGAAAATATCCACTAAATGAGGGAATAATATGTGTGAGGGTACCCCAGGAGTGTTCCAAATGTGTGTCGGTAGAATACATATCCCACGGGGGTAAAATTGAAAAAAGTTGAAAAATTTTTTTTTTTGGACTTAGTCATTTTTCCGGCGTTTATCAGACTTTCAGATAGGGCAAATGTCAGTGAGTGTTCCGATTTCAGTTCCAGAGCGATTAGCCCAATGAGTCCTTGATATTTATTCATTTTCAGCCAATTTTCTGGATTTTTGAAAAATTCATTTTTTTGTGAAAATATCCACTAAATGAGGGAATAATATGTGTGAGGGTACCCCAGGAGAGTTCCAAATGTGTGTGGGTAAAATATATATCCCACGGGGGTAAAATTGAAAAAAGTTGAAAAAAATTATTTTTTGGACTTAGCCATTTTTCCGGCGTTTATCAGACTTTCAGATAGGGCAAATGTCAGTGAGCGTTCCGATTTCAGTTCCAGAGCGATTCGCCCAATGAGTCCTTGATATTTATTCATTTTCAGCCAATTTTCTGGATTTTTGAAAAATTCACTTTTTTGTGAAAATATCCACTAAATGAGGGAATAATATGTGTTAGGGTACCCCAGGAGAGTTCCAAATGTGTGTGGGTAGAATACATATCCAACGGGGGTAAAATTGAAAAAAGTTGAAAAATTTTTTTTTTTTGGACTTAGTCATTTTTCCGGCATTTATCAGACGTTCAGATAGGGCAAATGTCAGTGAGCGTTCCGATTTCAGTTCCAGAGCGATACGCCCAATGAGTCCTTGATATTTAATCATTTTCAGCCAATTTTCTGGATTTTTGAAAATTTCACTTTTTTGTGAAAATATCCACTAAATGAGGGAATAATATGTGTGAGGGTACCCCAGGAGTGCTCCAAATGTGTGTGGGTAGAATACATATCCCACGGGGGTAAAATTGAAAAAAGTTGAAAAAAATTATTTTTTGGACTTAGCCATTTTTCCAGCGTTTATCAGACTTTCAGATAGGGCAAATGTCAGTGAGCGTTCCGATTTCAGTTCCAGAGCGATTCGCCCAATGAGTCCTTGATATTTAATCATTTTCAGCCAATTTTCTGGATTTTTGAAAATTTCACTTTTTTGTGAAAATATCCACTAAATGAGGGAATAATATGTGTGAGGGTAGCCCAGGAGAGTTCCAAATGTGTGTGGGTAGAATATATATCCCACGGGGGTAAAATTGAAAAAAGTTGAAAAAAATTATTTTTTGGACTTAGCCATTTTTCCAGCGTTTATCAGACTTTCAGATAGGGCAAATGTCAGTGAGCGTTCCGATTTCAGTTCCAGAGCGATTCGCCCAATGAGTCCTTGATATTTAGTCGTTTTCAGCCAATATTTTGGATTTTTGAAAATTTCACTTTTTTGTGAAAATATCCACTAAATGAGGGAATAATATGTGTGAGGGTAGCCCAGGAGTGTTCCAAATGTGTGTGGGTAGAATATATATCCCACGGGGGTAAAATTGAAAAAAGTTTAAAATTTTTTTTTTTTGGACTTAGTCATTTTTCCGGCGTTTATCAGACTTTCAGATAGGGCAAATGTCAGTGAGCGTTCCGATTTCAGTTCCAGAGCGATTCGCCCAATGAGTCCTTGATATTTATTCATTTTCAGCCAATTTTCTGGATTTTTGAAAAATTCACTTTTTTGTGAAAATATCCACTAAATGAGGGAATAATATGTGTGAGGGTAGCCCAGGAGAGGTCCAAATGTGTGTGGGTAGAATATATATCCCACGGGGGTAAAATTGAAAAAAGTTTAAAATTTTTTTTTTTTGGACTTAGTCATTTTTCCGGCGTTTATCAGACTTTCAGATAGGGCAAATGTCAGTGAGCGTTCCGATTTCAGTTCCAGAGCGATTCGCCCAATGAGTCCTTGATATTTATTCATTTTCAGCCAATTTTCTGGATTTTTGAAAAATTCACTTTTTTGTGAAAATATCCACTAAATGAGGGAATAATATGTGTGAGGGTACCCCAGGAGAGTTCCAAATGTGTGTGGGTAGAATATATATCCCACGGGGGTAAAATTGAAAAAAGTTGAAAAATTTTTTTTTTTGGACTTAGTCATTTTTCCGGCGTTTCTCAGACTTTCAGATAGGGCAAATGTCAGTGAGCGTTCCGATTTCAGTTCCAGAGCGATTCGCCCAATGAGTCCTTGATATTTAGTCGTTTTCAGCCAATTTTCTGGTTTTTTGAAAAATTCACTTTTTTTGTGAAAATATCCACTAACTGAGGGAATAATATGTGTGAGGGTACCCCAGGAGCGTTCCAAATGTGTGTGGGTAGAATATATATCCCACGGGCTAAAATTGAAAAAAGTTGAAATTTTTTTTTTTGGACTTAGTCATTTTTCCGGCATTTATCAGACGTTCAGATAGGGCAAATGTCAGTGAGCGTTCCGATTTCAGTTCCAGAGAGATACGCCCAATGAGTCCTTGATATTTAATCATTTTCAGCCAATTTTCTGGATTTTTGAAAATTTCACTTTTTTGTGAAATATCCACTAAATTAGGGAATAATATGTGTGAGGGTAGCCCAGGAGAGTTCCAAATGTGTGTGGGTAGAATATATATCCCACGGGGGTAAAATTGAAAAAAGTTGAAAAAATTTTTTTTTTGGACTTAGTCATTTTTCCGGCGTTTATCAGACTTTCAGATGGGGCAAATGTCAGTGAGCGTTCCGATTTCAGTTCCAGAGCGATTCGCCCAATGAGTCCTTGATATTTATTCATTTTCAGCCAATTTTCTGGATTTTTGAAAAATTCACTTTTTTGTGAAAATATCCACTAAATGAGGGAATAATATGTGTGAGGGTACCCCAGGAGAGTTCCAAATGTGTGTGGGTAGAATATATATCCCACGGGGGTAAAATTGAAAAAAGTTGAAAAATTTTTTTTTTTTGGACTTAGTCATTTTTCCGGCGTTTCTCAGACTTTCAGATAGGGCAAATGTCAGTGAGCGTTCCGATTTCAGTTCCAGAGCGATTCGCCCAATGAGTCCGTGATATTTAGTCGTTTTCAGCCAATTTTCTGGATTTTTGAAAAATTCACTTTTTTTGTGAAAATATCCACTAAATGAGGGAATAATATGTGTGAGGGTACCCCAGGAGAGTTCCAAATGTGTGTGGGTAGAATATATATCCCACGGGCTAAAATTGAAAAAAGTTGAAAAAAATTATTTTTTGGACTTAGCCATTTTTCCGGTGTTTATCAGACTTTCAGATAGGGCAAATGTCAGTGAGCGTTCCGATTTCAGTTCCAGAGCGATTCGCCCAATGAGTCCTTGATATTTATTCATTTTCAGCCAATTTTCTGGATTTTTGAAAAATTCACTTTTTTGTGAAAATATCCACTAAATGAGGGAATAATATGTGTGAGGGTACCCCAGGAGTGTTCCAAATGTGTGTGGGTAGAATATATATCCCACGGGGGTAAAATTGAAAAAAGTTGAAAAACATTTTTTTTTGGACTTAGTCATTTTTCCGGCGTTTATCAGACTTTCAGATAGGGCAAATGTCAGTGAGCGTTCCGATTTCAGTTCCAGAGCGATTCGCCCAATAAGTCCTTGATATTTAATCATTTTCAGCCAATTTTCTGGATTTTTGAAAATTTCACTTTTTTGTGAAAATATCCACTAAATGAGGGAATAATATGTGTGAGGGTAGCCCAGGAGAGTTCCAAATGTGTGTGGGTAGAATCTATATCCCACGGGGGTAAAATTGAAAAAAGTTTAAAATTATTATTTTTTGGACTTAGTCATTTTTCCGGCGTTTATCTGTCACTGTCACAGAATACTGGAGGTAGGGGGCCTAAGCTGACCCTAAGCTGGGGCCCTGACTAATCCCTCAACCTGGAGGTACTGTTAAAGGTACAGAGGTCCAGGCCGCCAGCGTAACCCCTACCTCCTGAGGATCCCTGCACCTCAGTAATCTAGTCCTGAGAAGGACCCCGATCACAACAATTGGGAACCAGAAATAATATGCCCACACACAGTATTTAGACGAACGAGACAGTACAAGGGAAAAACCAAAACCACCTTGCATACAACTTCTACACAACTACAACAGAGGGAACACCAACGGGAAAGGAGATAAAAGATAAAGCGAGGAAAGGGAAAAAACACTTCCAAATACACTTATCTCAGCAACTCCAAACACCACGATCCGCTCTGTAAGTCTGAATGAAAAGCTTTCACCGACACCTCCCAAACAGACCTGCAGGAATATGAAGGAGTCTCACTAAAGAAGCATTGATTGCAGCTGGGCGAGGCTGGACCTCAGCTAGCCCAGAGAGAGAGAGAATTAACTCCTTCACTGCCGAAAAAACACAAAGCACCAACAAGTCAGCTGCGAGAAGTCAGGCTGTGTACTCGTGACGATCTTCGTGGCAACACACCCGTGACAGTACCCCCCCTTCTACGAGGGGCCTCCGGACCCTCAGGGCCAGGTTTATTCGGGTGAGTCGTGTGGAAGGCCCGAACTAATCGGTCTGCGTTAATATCCGACGCAGGAACCCACATCCTCTCCTCAGGACCATACCCCTTCCAATGAACCAAGTACTGAAGGGACCGGCGATTAAAGCGTGAATCAATGACCCTCGATACCTGGAACTCCAAGTTACCATTGACAACCACAGGAGGGGGAGGTAAAAGTGACGGTACCACCGGCGCCACATACCTCTTAAGCAATGATCTGTGAAACACGTTGTGAATTTTAAACGTAGGGGGGAGGTCAAGACGGAATGCCACCGGATTAATAATAGAACTGATTCTGTACGGCCCGATGAACCTGGGACCCAGTTTCCAGGAAGGAACCTTAAGTTTAATATTCCTGGTAGACAACCATACCTGATCGTTCACACTTAGGTCCGGACCAGACACTCTCCTCCTATCAGCCATACGTTTGTATCGGTTCCCCATAGTATTCAGATTCTTCAGCACCCCTCTCCATACTGAAGCGAGAGATGAGGAAAATCGTTCCTCCTCCGGAACCCCCGAAGAGCCCCCCCTACTGAAAGTACAAAACTGGGGGTGAAAACCATATGCCCCAAAAAACGGGGACTTACCAGTGGACTCGCTCCGCCTATTATTGAGAGCAAACTCTGCCAGAGGTAGGAAAGAAGCCCAGTCCTCCTGGTTCTCTGACACAAAACACCGAAGATATGTCTCCAAGCTCTGGTTCATACGTTCCGTCTGACCATTGGTCTGAGGATGAAAAGCCGACGAGAATGACAAATGCATCCCCCGCCGTGCACAAAACGCCTTCCAGAACTTGGACACAAACTGAGACCCCCGATCAGACACCACCTCGGAGGGTACCCCGTGAAGCCTCGCAATCTCCCCAATGAACACCTGCGCAAGAGTTTTAGCATTAGGGAGAGCCGGAAGAGCGATAAAATGTGCCATCTTGCTGAACCTGTCCACTACAACGAGTATGACCGTTTTACCCGAAGACGGAGGGAGGTCCGTAATAAAGTCCATAGACAGATGAGTCCAAGGACGCTCCGGGATCTTCAAAGGTAAAAGGGCCCCAGACGGACGGGTATGTGAGGTCTTAGAGCGCGCACAAACCCCACAGGACGCGACAAAAGTTACCACCTCTTTATGTAAGTTAGGCCACCAAAACCGACGCGAGAGGAGATCCACAGTTGCTTTACTCCCCGGGTGTCCTGCAAAAACTGAGTTATGGTGTGCCTCGATCACCTTTTGTCGCAACTGATCTGGAATGAACAGTCTCCCCGGAGGTCCAACAGGGGCGTCCCCCTGAGCCTCCAATATCTCCTCCTCCAGCTCAGAGCATACTGCCGAAACCACCACCCCCTCCTGAAGAATAGGAATCGGGTCGTCCGTATTCCCGGCCCCAGGGAAACTACGAGATAAATGATAAAGCGAGGAAAGGGAAAAAACACTTCCAAATACACTTATCTCAGCAACTCCAAACACCACGATCCGCTCTGTAAGTCTGAATGAAAAGCTTTCACCGACACCTCCCAAACAGACCTGCAGGAATATGAAGGAGTCTCACTAAAGAAGCATTGATTGCAGCTGGGCGAGGCTGGACCTCAGCTAGCCCAGAGAGAGAGAGAATTAACTCATTCACTGCCGAAAAAACACAAAGCACCAAAAAGTCAGCTGCGAGAAGTCAGGCTGTGTACTCGTGACGATCTTCGTGGCAACACAACCGTGACATTATCAGACTTTCAGATAGGGCAAATGTCAGTGAGCGTTCCGATTTCAGTTCCAGAGCGATTCGCCCAATGAGTCCTTGATATTTAGTCGTTTTCAGCCAATTTTCTGGATTTTTGAAAAATTCACTTTTTTGTGAAAATATCCACTAAATGAGGGAATAATATGTGTGAGGGTACCCCAGGAGTGTTCCAAATGTGTGTGGGTAGAATATATATCCCACGGGGGTAAAACTGAAAAAAGTTGAACAATTTTTTTTTTTTGGACTTAGTCATTTTTCCGGCGTTTATCAGACTTTCAGATAGGGCAAATGTCAGTGAGCGTTCCGATTTCAGTTCCAGAGCGATTCGCCCAATGAGTCCTTGATATTTATTCATTTTCAGCCAATTTTCTGGATTTTTGAAAAATTCACTTTTTTGTGAAAATATCCACTAAATGAGGGAATAATATGTGTGAGGGTACCCCAGGAGTGTTCCAAATGTGTGTGGGTAGAATATATATCCCACGGGGGTAAAATTGAAAAAAGTTGAAAAACATTTTTTTTTGGACTTAGTCATTTTTCCGGCGTTTATCAGACTTTCAGATAGGGCAAATGTCAGTGAGCGTTCCGATTTCAGTTCCAGAGCGATTCGCCCAATGAGTCCTTGATATTTATTCATTTTCAGCCAATTTTCTGGATTTTTGAAAAATTCACTTTTTTGTGAAAATATCCACTAAATGAGGGAATAATATGTGTGAGGGTACCCCAGGAGAGTTCCAAATGTGTGTGGGTAGAATATATATCCCACGGGGGTAAAATTGAAAAAAGTTGAAAAATTTTTTTTTTTGGACTTAGTCATTTTTCCGGCGTTTCTCAGACTTTCAGATAGGGCAAATGTCAGTGAGCGTTCCGATTTCAGTTCCAGAGCGATTCGCCCAATGAGTCCTTGATATTTAGTCGTTTTCAGCCAATTTTCTGGTTTTTTGAAAAATTCACTTTTTTTGTGAAAATATCCACTAACTGAGGGAATAATATGTGTGAGGGTACCCCAGGAGCGTTCCAAATGTGTGTGGGTAGAATCTATATCCCACGGGGGTAAAATTGAAAAAAGTTTAAAATTATTATTTTTTGGACTTAGTCATTTTTCCCGCGTTTATCAGACTTTCAGATAGGGCAAATGTCAGTGAGCGTTCCGATTTCAGTTCCAGAGCGATTCGCCCAATGAGTCCTTGATATTTATTCATTTTCAGCCAATTTTCTGGATTTTTGAAAAATTCACTTTTTTGTGAAAATATCCACTAAATGAGGGAATAATATGTGTGAGGGTACCCCAGGAGAGTTCCAAATGTGTGTGGGTAAAATATATATCCCACGGGGGTAAAATTGAAAAAAGTTGAAAAAAAATATTTTTTGGACTTAGCCATTTTTCCGGTGTTTATCAGACTTTCAGATAGGGCAAATGTCAGTGAGCGTTCCGATTTCAGTTCCAGAGCGATTCGCCCAATGAGTCCTTGATATTTATTCATTTTCAGCCAATTTTCTGGATTTTTGAAAAATTCACTTTTTTGTGAAAATATCCACTAAATGAGGGAATAATATGTGTGAGGGTACCCCAGGAGTGTTCCAAATGTGTGTGGGTAGAATATATATCCCACGGGGGTAAAATTGAAAAAAGTTGAAAAACATTTTTTTTTGGACTTAGTCATTTTTCCGGCGTTTATCAGACTTTCAGATAGGGCAAATGTCAGTGAGCGTTCCGATTTCAGTTCCAGAGCGATTCGCTCAATGAGTCCTTGATATTTAATCATTTTCAGCCAATTTTCTGGATTTTTGAAAATTTCACTTTTTTGTGAAAATATCCACTAAATGAGGGAATAATATGTGTGAGGGTAGCCCAGGAGAGTTCCAAATGTGTGTGGGTAGAATCTATATCCCACGGGGGTAAAATTGAAAAAACTTTAAAATTATTATTTTTTGGACTTAGTCATTTTTCCGGCGTTTATCAGACTTTCAGATAGGGCAAATGTCAGTGAGCGTTCCGATTTCAGTTCCAGAGCGATTCGCCCAATGAGTCCTTGATATTTAGTCGTTTTCAGCCAATTTTCTGGATTTTTGAAAAATTCACTTTTTTGTGAAAATATCCACTAAATGAGGGAATAATATGTGTGAGGGTACCCCAGGAGTGTTCCAAATGTGTGTGGGTAGAATATATAAATATATATCCCACGGGGGTAAAACTGAAAAAAGTTGAACAATTTTTTTTTTTGGACTTAGTCATTTTTCCGGCGTTTATCAGACTTTCAGATAGGGCAAATGTCAGTGAGCGTTCCGATTTCAGTTCCAGAGCGATTCGCCCAATGAGTCCTTGATATTTATTCATTTTCAGCCAATTTTCTGGATTTTTGAAAAATTCACTTTTTTGTGAAAATATCCACTAAATGAGGGAATAATATGTGTGAGGGTACCCCAGGAGAGTTCCAAATGTGTGTGGGTAAAATATATATCCCACGGGGGTAAAATTGAAAAAAGTTGAAAAAAATTATCTTTTGGACTTAGCCATTTTTCCGGTGTTTATCAGACTTTCAGATAGGGCAAATGTCAGTGAGCGTTCCGATTTCAGTTCCAGAGCGATTCGCCCAATGAGTCCTTGATATTTAATCATTTTCAGCCAATTTTCTGGATTTTTGAAAATTTCTCTTTTTTGTGAAAATATCCACTAAGTGAGGGAATAATATGTGTGAGGGTAGCCCAGGAGAGTTCCAAATGTGTGTGGGTAGAATATATATCCCACGGGGGTAAAATTGAAAAAAGTTGAAAAATTTTTTTTTTTGGACTTAGTCATTTTTCCGGCGTTTATCAGACTTTCAGATGGGGCAAATGTCAGTGAGCGTTCCGATTTCAGTTCCAGAGCGATTCGCCCAATGAGTCCTTGATATTTATTCATTTTCAGCCAATTTTCAGGATTTTTGAAAAATTCACTTTTTTGTGAAAATATCCACTAAATGAGGGAATAATATGTGTGAGGGTACCCCAGGAGTGTTCCAAATGTGTGTGGGTAGAATATATATCCCACGGGGGTAAAATTGAAAAAAGTTTAAAATTATTATTTTTTGGACTTAGTCATTTTTCCGGCGTTTATCAGACTTTCAGATAGGGCAAATGTCAGTGAGCGTTCCGATTTCAGTTCCAGAGCGATTCGCCCAATGAGTCCTTGATATTTAGTCGTTTTCAGCCAATTTTCTGGATTTTTGAAAAATTCACTTTTTTGTGAAAATATCCACTAAATGAGGGAATAATATGTGTGAGGGTACCCCAGGAGTGTTCCAAATGTGTGTGGGTAGAATATATATCCCACGGGGGTAAAACTGAAAAAAGTTGAACAATTTTTTTTTTAGTACTTAGTCATTTTTCCGGCGTTTATCAGACTTTCAGATAGGGCAAATGTCAGTGAGCGTTCCGATTTCAGTTCCAGAGCGATTCGCCCAATGAGTCCTTGATATTTAGTCGTTTTCAGCCAATTTTCTGGATTTTTGAAAAAATCACTTTTTTGTGAAAATATCCACTAAATGAGGGAATAAAATGTGTGAGGGTACCCCAGGAGAGTTCCAAATGTGTGTGGGTAAAATATATATCCCACGGGGGTAAAATTGAAAAAAGTTGAAAAAAATTATTTTTTGGACTTAGCCATTTTTCCGGTTTTTATCAGACTTTCAGATAGGGCAAATGTCAGTGAGCGTTCCGATTTCAGTTCCAGAGCGATTCGCCCAATGAGTCCTTGATATTTAGTCGTTTTCAGCCAATTTTCTGGATTTTTGAAAAATTCACTTTTTTGTGAAAATATCCACTAAATGAGGGAATAATATGTGTGAGGGTACCCCAGGAGTGTTCCAAATGTGTGTGGGTAGAATATATATCCCACGGGGGTAAAATTGAAAAAAGTTGAAAAATTTTTTTTTTTGGACTTAGTCATTTTTCCGGCGTTTATCAGACTTTCAGATAGGGCAAATGTCAGTGAGCGTTCCGATTTCAGTTCCAGAGCGATTCGCCCAATGAGTCCTTGATATTTAATCATTTTCAGCCAATTTTCTGGATTTTTGAAAATTTCACTTTTTTGTGAAAATATCCACTAAATGAGGGAATAATATGTGTGAGGGTAGCCCAGGAGAGTTCCAAATGTGTGTGGGTAGAATCTATATCCCACGGGGGTAAAATTGAAAAAAGTTTAAAATTATTATTTTTTGGACTTAGTCATTTTTCCAGCGTTTATCAGACTTTCAGATAGGGCAAATGTCAGTAAGCGTTCCGATTTCAGTTCCAGAGCGATTCGCCCAATGAGTCCTTGATATTTAGTCGTTTTCAGCCAATTTTCTGGATTTTTGAAAAATTCACTTTTTTGTGAAAATATCCACTAAATGAGGGAATAATATGTGTGAGGGTACCCCAGGAGTGTTCCAAATGTGTGTGGGTAGAATATATATCCCACGGGGGTAAAATTGAAAAAAGTTTAAAATTATTATTTTTTGGACTTAGTCATTTTTCCAGCGTTTATCAGACTTTCAGATAGGGCAAATGTCAGTAAGCGTTCCGATTTCAGTTCCAGAGCGATTCGCCCAATGAGTCCTTGATATTTAGTCGTTTTCAGCCAATTTTCTGGATTTTTGAAAAATTCACTTTTTTGTGAAAATATCCACTAAATGAGGGAATAATATGTGTGAGGGTACCCCAGGAGTGTTCCAAATGTGTGTGGGTAGAATATATATCCCACGGGGGTAAAATTGAAAAAAGTTGAAAAATTTTTTTTTTTGGACTTAGTCATTTTTCCGGCGTTTATCAGACTTTCAGATAGGGCAAATGTCAGTGAGCGTTCCGATTTCAGTTCCAGAGCGATTCGCCCAATGAGTCCTTGATATTTAATCATTTTCAGCCAATTTTCTGGATTTTTGAAAATTTCACTTTTTTGTGAAAATATCCACTAAATGAGGGAATAATATGTGTGAGGGTAGCCCAGGAGAGTTCCAAATGTGTGTGGGTAGAATCTATATCCCACGGGGGTAAAATTGAAAAAAGTTTAAAATTATTATTTTTTGGACTTAGTCATTTTTCCAGCGTTTATCAGACTTTCAGATAGGGCAAATGTCAGTAAGCGTTCCGATTTCAGTTCCAGAGCGATTCGCCCAATGAGTCCTTGATATTTAGTCGTTTTCAGCCAATTTTCTGGATTTTTGAAAAATTCACTTTTTTGTGAAAATATCCACTAAATGAGGGAATAATATGTGTGAGGGTACCCCAGGAGTGTTCCAAATGTGTGTGGGTAGAATATATATCCCACGGGGGTAAAATTGAAAAAAGTTTAAAATTTTTTTTTTTGGACTTAGTCATTTTTCCGGCGTTTATCAGACTTTCAGATAGGGCAAATGTCAGTGAGCGTTCCGATTTCAGTTCCAGAGCGATTCGCCCAATGAGTCCTTGATATTTATTCATTTTCAGCCAATTTTCTGGATTTTTGAAAAATTCACTTTTTTGTGAAAATATCCACTAAATGAGGGAATAATATGTGTGAGGGTACCCCAGGAGTGTTCCAAATGTGTGTGGGTAGAATATATATCCCACGGGGGTAAAATTGAAAAAAGTTGAAAAAAATTATTTTTTGGACTTAGCCATTTTTCCGGCGTTTATCAGACTTTCAGATAGGGCAAATGTCAGTGAGCGTTCCGATTTCAGTTAAAGAGCGATTCGCTCGATGAGTCCTTGATATTTATTCATTTTCAGCCAATTTTCTGGATTTTTGAAAAATTCACTTTTTTGTGAAAATATCCACTAAATGAGGGAATAATATGTGTGAGGGTACCCCAGGAGAGTTCCAAATGTGTGTGGGTAAAATATATATCCCACAGGCTAAAATTGAAAAAAGTTGAATTTTTTTTTTTTTTGGACTTAGTCTTTTTTCCGGCGTTTATCAGACTTTCAGATAGGGCAAATGTCAGTGAGCGTTCCGATTTCAGTTCCAGAGCGATTCGCCCAATGAGTCCTTGATATTTAGTCGTTTTCAGCCAATATTTTGGATTTTTGAAAATTTCACTTTTTTGTGAAAATATCCACTAAATGAGGGAATAATATGTGTGAGGGTACCCCAGGAGAGTTCCAAATGTGTGTTGGTAGAATATATATCACACGGGGGTAAAATTGAAAAAAGTTGAAAAATTTTTTTTTTTTGGACTTAGTCATTTTTCCGGCGTTTATCAGACTTTCAGATAGGGCAAATGTCAGTAAGCGTTCCGATTTCAGTTCCAGAGCGATTCGCCCAATGAGTCCTTGATATTTAGTCGTTTTCAGCCAATTTTCTGGATTTTTGAAAAATTCACTTTTTTGTGAAAATATCCACTAAATGAGGGAATAATATGTGTGAGGGTACCCCAGGAGTGTTCCAAATGTGTGTGGGTAGAATATATATCCCACGGGGGTAAAATTGAAAAAAGTTGAAAAACATTTTTTTTTGGACTTAGTCATTTTTCCGGCGTTTATCAGACTTTCAGATAGGGCAAATGTCAGTGAGCGTTCCGATTTCAGTTCCAGAGCGATTCGCCCAATGAGTCCTTGATATTTAATCATTTTCAGCCAATTTTCTGGATTTTTGAAAATTTCACTTTTTTGTGAAAATATCCACTAAATGAGGGAATAATATGTGTGAGGGTAGCCCAGGAGAGTTCCAAATGTGTGTGGGTAGAATCTATATCCCACGGGGGTAAAATTGAAAAAAGTTTAAAATTATTATTTTTTGGACTTAGTCATTTTTCCGGCGTTTATCAGACTTTCAGATAGGGCAAATGTCAGTGAGCATTCCGATTTCAGTTCCAGAGCGATTCGCCCAACGAGTCCTTGATATTTAGTCGTTTTCAGAAAAATTTTCTGGATTTTTGAAAAATTCACTTTTTTGTGAAAATATCCACTAAATGAGGGAATAATATGTGTGAGGGTACCCCAGGAGAGTTCCAAATGTGTGTGGGTAAAATATATATCCCACGGGGGTAAAATTGAAAAAAGTTGAAAAAATTTTTTTTTTGGACTTAGTCTTTTTTCCGGCGTTTATCAGACTTTCAGATAGGGCAAATGTCAGTGAGCGTTCCAATTTCAGTTCCAGAGCGATTCGCCCAATGAGTCCTTGATATTTAGTCGTTTTCAGCCAATATTTTGGATTTTTGAAAATTTCACTTTTTTGTGAAAATATCCACTAAATGAGGGAATAATATGTGTGAGGGTACCCCAGGAGTGCTCCAAATGTGTGTGGGTAGAATACATATCCCACGGGGGTAAAATTGAAAAAAGTTGAAAAAAATTATTTTTTGGACTTAGCCATTTTTCCGGTTTTTATCAGACTTTCAGATAGGGCAAATGTCAGTGAGCGTTCCGATTTCAGTTCCAGAGCGATTCGCCCAATGAGTCCTTGATATTTAATCATTTTCAGCCAATTTTCTGGATTTTTGAAAATTTCTCTTTTTTGTGAAAATATCCACTAAGTGAGGGAATAATATGTGTGAGGGTAGCCCAGGAGAGTTCCAAATGTGTGTGGGTAGAATATATATCCCACGGGGGTAAAATTGAAAAAAGTTGAAAAATTTTTTTTTTTGGACTTAGTCATTTTTCCGGCGTTTATCAGACTTTCAGATAGGGCAAATGTCAGTGAGCGTTCCGATTTCAGTTCCAGAGCGATTCGCCCAATGAGTCCTTGATATTTAATCATTTTCAGCCAATTTTCTGGATTTTTGAAAATTTCACTTTTTTGTGAAAATATCCACTAAATGAGGGAATAATATGTGTGAGGGTAGCCCAGGAGAGTTCCAAATGTGTGTGGGTAGAATCTATATCCCACGGGGGTAAAATTGAAAAAAGTTTAAAATTATTATTTTTTGGACTTAGTCATTTTTCCGGCGTTTATCAGACTTTCAGATAGGGCAAATGTCAGTGAGCGTTCCGATTTCAGTTCCAGAGCGATTTGCCCAATGAGTCCTTGATATTTAGTCGTTTTCAGCCAATATTTTGGATTTTTGAAAATTTCACTTTTTTGTGAAAATATCCACTAAATGAGGGAATAATATGTGTGAGGGTACCCCAGGAGAGTTCCAAATGTGTGTTGGTAGAATATATATCACACGGGGGTAAAATTGAAAAAAGTTGAAAAATTTTTTTTTTTGGACTTAGTCATTTTTCCGGCGTTTATCAGACTTTCAGATAGGGCAAATGTCAGTAAGCGTTCCGATTTCAGTTCCAGAGCGATTCGCCCAATGAGTCCTTGATATTTAGTCGTTTTCAGCCAATTTTCTGGATTTTTGAAAAATTCACTTTTTTGTGAAAATATCCACTAAATGAGGGAATAATATGTGTGAGTGTACCCCAGGAGTGTTCCAAATGTGTGTGGGTAGAATATATATCCCACGGGGGTAAAATTGAAAAAAGTTTAAAATTATTATTTTTTGGACTTAGTCATTTTTCCAGCGTTTATCAGACTTTCAGATAGGGCAAATGTCAGTAAGCGTTCCGATTTCAGTTCCAGAGCGATTCGCCCAATGAGTCCTTGATATTTAGTCGTTTTCAGCCAATTTTCTGGATTTTTGAAAAATTCACTTTTTTGTGAAAATATCCACTAAATGAGGGAATAATATGTGTGAGGGTACCCCAGGAGTGTTCCAAATGTGTGTGGGTAGAATATATATCCCACGGGGGTAAAATTGAAAAAAGTTTAAAATTATTATTTTTTGGACTTAGTCATTTTTCCAGCGTTTATCAGACTTTCAGATAGGGCAAATGTCAGTAAGCGTTCCGATTTCAGTTCCAGAGCGATTCGCCCAATGAGTCCTTGATATTTAGTCGTTTTCAGCCAATTTTCTGGATTTTTGAAAAATTCACTTTTTTGTGAAAATATCCACTAAATGAGGGAATAATATGTGTGAGGGTACCCCAGGAGTGTTCCAAATGTGTGTGGGTAGAATATATATCCCACGGGGGTAAAATTGAAAAAAGTTGAAAAATTTTTTTTTTGGACTTAGTCATTTTTCCGGCGTTTATCAGACTTTCAGATAGGGCAAATGTCAGTGAGCGTTCCGATTTCAGTTCCAGAGCGATTCGCCCAATGAGTCCTTGATATTTAATCATTTTCAGCCAATTTTCTGGATTTTTGAAAATTTCACTTTTTTGTGAAAATATCCACTAAATGAGGGAATAATATGTGTGAGGGTAGCCCAGGAGAGTTCCAAATGTGTGTGGGTAGAATCTATATCCCACGGGGGTAAAATTGAAAAAAGTTTAAAATTATTATTTTTTGGACTTAGTCATTTTTCCAGCGTTTATCAGACTTTCAGATAGGGCAAATGTCAGTAAGCGTTCCGATTTCAGTTCCAGAGCGATTCGCCCAATGAGTCCTTGATATTTAGTCGTTTTCAGCCAATTTTCTGGATTTTTGAAAAATTCACTTTTTTGTGAAAATATCCACTAAATGAGGGAATAATATGTGTGAGGGTACCCCAGGAGTGTTCCAAATGTGTGTGGGTAGAATATATATCCCACGGGGGTAAAATTGAAAAAAGTTGAAAAACATTTTTTTTTGGACTTAGTCATTTTTCCGGCGTTTATCAGACTTTCAGATAGGGCAAATGTCAGTGAGCGTTCCGATTTCAGTTCCAGAGCGATTCGCCCAATGAGTCCTTGATATTTAATCATTTTCAGCCAATTTTCTGGATTTTTGAAAATTTCACTTTTTTGTGAAAATATCCACTAAATGAGGGAATAATATGTGTGAGGGTAGCCCAGGAGAGTTCCAAATGTGTGTGGGTAGAATCTATATCCCACGGGGGTAAAATTGAAAAAAGTTTAAAATTATTATTTTTTGGACTTAGTCATTTTTCCGGCGTTTATCAGACTTTCAGATAGGGCAAATGTCAGTGAGCATTCCGATTTCAGTTCCAGAGCGATTCGCCCAACGAGTCCTTGATATTTAGTCGTTTTCAGAAAAATTTTCTGGATTTTTGAAAAATTCACTTTTTTGTGAAAATATCCACTAAATGAGGGAATAATATGTGTGAGGGTACCCCAGGAGAGTTCCAAATGTGTGTGGGTAAAATATATATCCCACGGGGGTAAAATTGAAAAAAGTTGAAAAAATTTTTTTTTTGGACTTAGTCTTTTTTCCGGCGTTTATCAGACTTTCAGATAGGGCAAATGTCAGTGAGCGTTCCAATTTCAGTTCCAGAGCGATTCGCCCAATGAGTCCTTGATATTAAGTCGTTTTCAGCCAATATTTTGGATTTTTGAAAATTTCACTTTTTTGTGAAAATATCCACTAAATGAGGGAATAATATGTGTGAGGGTACCCCAGGAGTGCTCCAAATGTGTGTGGGTAGAATACATATCCCACGGGGGTAAAATTGAAAAAAGTTGAAAAATTTTTTTTTTTGGACTTAGTCATTTTTCCGGCATTGATCAGACGTTCAGATAGGGCAAATGTCAGTGAGTGTTCCGATTTCAGTTCCAGAGCGATTCGCCCAATGAGTCCTTGATATATATACATTTTCAGCCAATTTTCTGGATTTTTGAAAAATTCACTTTTTTGTGAAAATATCCACTAAATGAGGGAATAATATGTGTGAGGGTACTACAGGAGAGTTCCAAATGTGTGTGGGTAAAATATATATCCCACGGGGGTAAAATTGAAAAAAGTTGAAAAAAATTATTTTTTGGACTTAGCCATTTTTCCGGCATTTATCAGACGTTCAGATAGGGCAAATGTCAGTGAGCATTCCGATTTCAGTTCCAGAGCGATTTGCCCAATGAGTCCTTGATATTTAGTCGTTTTCAGCCAATATTTTGGATTTTTGAAAATTTCACTTTTTTGTGAAAATATCCACTAAATGAGGGAATAATATGTGTGAGGGTACCCCAGGAGTGTTCCAAATGTGTGTGGGTAGAATATATATCCCACGGGGGTAAAATTGAAAAAAGTTGAAAAATTTTTTTTTTTGGACTTAGTCATTTTTCCGGCGTTTATCAGACTTTCAGATAGGGCAAATGTCAGTGAGCGTTCCGATTTCAGTTCCAGAGCGATTCGCCCAATGAGTCCTTGATATTTAGTCGTTTTCAGCCAATATTTTGGATTTTTGAAAATTTCACTTTTTTGTGAAAATATCCACTAAATGAGGGAATAATATGTGTGAGGGTACCCCAGGAGTGCTCCAAATGTGTGTGGGTAGAATACATATCCCACGGGGGTAAAATTGAAAAAAGTTGAAAAATTTTTTTATTTGGACTTAGTCATTTTTCCGGCATTCATCAGACGTTCAGATAGGGCAAATGTCAGTGAGTGTTCCGATTTCAGTTCCAGAGCGATTCGCCCAATGAGTCCTTGATATTTAATCATTTTCAGCCAATTTTCTGGATTTTTGAAAATTTCACTTTTTTGTGAAAATATCCACTAAATGAGGGAATAATATGTGTGAGGGTACCCCAGGAGAGTTCCAAATGTGTGTGGGTAGAATATATATCCCGCGGGGGTAAAACTGAAAAAAGTTGAAAAAAATTTTTTTTTTGGACTTAGTCTTTTTTACGGCGTTTATCAGACTTTCAGATAGGGCAAATGTCAGTGAGCGTTCCGATTTCAGTTCCAGAGCGATTTGCCCAATGAGTCCTTGATATTTAGTCGTTTTCAGCCAATATTTTGGATTTTTGAAAATTTCACTTTTTTGTGAAAATATCCACTAAATGAGGGAATAATATGTGTGAGGGTACCCCAGGAGAGTTCCAAATGTGTGTGGGTAGAATATATATCCCACGGGGGTAAAATTGAAAAAAGTTGAAAAATTTTTTTTTTTGGACTTAGTCATTTTTCCGGCGTTTATCAGACTTTCAGATAGGGCAAATGTCAGTGAGCGTTCCGATTTCAGTTCCAGAGCGATTCGCCCAATGAGTCCTTGATATTTAGTCGTTTTCAGCCAATTTTCTGGATTTTTGAAAAATTCACTTTTTTGTGAAAATATCCACTAAATGAGGGAATAAAATGTGTGAGGGTACCCCAGGAGAGTTCCAAATGTGTGTGGGTAAAATATATATCCCACGGGGGTAAAATTGAAAAAAGTTGTAAAAAATTATTTTTTGGACTTAGCCATTTTTCCGGAGTTTATCAGACTTTCAGATAGGGCAAATGTCAGTGAGCGTTCCGATTTCAGTTCCAGAGCGATACGCCCAATGAGTCCTTGATATTTAATCATTTTCAGCCAATTTTCTGGATTTTTGAAAATTTCACTTTTTTGTGAAAATATCCACTAAATGAGGGAATAATATGTGTGAGGGTACCCCAGAAGAGTTCCAAATGTGTGTGGGTAGAATATATATCCCACGGGGGTAAAATTGAAAAGAGTTGAAAAAATTTTTTTTTTGGACTTAGTCATTTTTCCGGCGTTTATCAGACTTTCAGATAGGGCAAATGTCAGTGAGCGTTCCGATTTCAGTTCCAGAGCGATTCGCCCAATGAGTCCTTGATATTTAGTCGTTTTCAGCCAATATTTTGGATTTTTGAAAATTTCACTTTTTTGTGAAAATATCCACTAAATGAGGGAATAATATGTGTGAGGGTACCACAGGAGTGTTCCAAATGTGTGTGGGTAGAATACATATCCCACGGGGGTAAAATTTAAAAAAGTTGAAAAATTTTTTTTTTTGGACTTAGTCATTTTTCCGGCATTTATCAGACGTTCAGATAGGGCAAATGTCAGTGAGCGTTCCGATTTCAGTTCCAGAGCGATACGCCCAATGAGTCCTTGATATTTAATCATTTTCAGCCAATTTTCTGGATTTTTGAAAATTTCACTTTTTTGTGAAAATATCCACTAAATGAGGGAATAATATGTGTGAGGGTACCCCAGGAGAGTTCCAAATGTGTGTGGGTAAAATATATATCCCACGGGGGTAAAATTGAAAAAAGTTGAAAAAAATTATTTTTTGGACTTAGCCATTTTTCCGGCGTTTATCAGACTTTCAGATAGGGCAAATGTCAGTGAGCGTTCCGATTTCAGTTCCAGAGCGATTCGCTCAATGAGTCCTTGATATTTATTCATTTTCAGCCAATTTTCTGGATTTTTGAAAAATTCACTTTTTTGTGAAAATATCCACTAAATGAGGGAATAATATGTGTGAGGGTACCCCAGGAGAGTTCCAAATGTGTGTGGGTAGAATATATATCCCAAGGGGGTAAAACTGAAAAAAGTTGAAAAAAATTTTTTTTTTGGACTTAGTCTTTTTTCCGGCGTTTATCAGACTTTCAGATAGGGCAAATGTCAGTGAGCGTTCCGATTTCAGTTCCAGAGCGATTTGCCCAATGAGTCCTTGATATTTAGTCGTTTTCAGCCAATATTTTGGATTTTTGAAAATTTCACTTTTTTGTGAAAATATCCACTAAATGAGGGAATAATATGTGTGAGGGTACCCCAGGAGAGTTCCAAATGTGTGTTGGTAGAATATCTATCACACGGGGGTAAAATTGAAAAAAGTTAAAAAATTTTTTTTTTTGGACTTAGTCATTTTTCCGGCGTTTATCAGACTTTCAGATAGGGCAAATGTGAGTAAGCGTTCCGATTTCAGTTCCAGAGCGATTCGCCAAATGAGTCCTTGATATTTAGTCGTTTTCAGCCAATTTTCTGGATTTTTGAAAAATTCACTTTTTTTGTGCAAAATATCCACTAAATGAGGGAATAATATGTGTGAGGGTACCCCAGGAGAGTTCCAAATGTGTGTGGGTAGAATATATATCCCACGGGCTAAAATTGAAAAAAGTTGAAATTTTTTTTTTTTTGGACTTAGTCATTTTTCCGGCGTTTATCAGACTTTCAGATAGGGCAAATGTCAGTGAGCGTTCCGATTTCAGTTCCAGAGCGATTCGCCCAATGAGTCCTTGATATTTATTCATTTTCAGCCAATTTTCTGGATTTTTGAAAAATTCACTTTTTTGTGAAAATATCCACTAAATGAGGGAATAATATGTGTGAGGGTACCCCAGGAGAGTTCCAAATGTGTGTGGGTAAAATATATATCCCACGGGGGTAAAATTGAAAAAAGTTGAAAAAAATTATTTTTTGGACTTAGCCATTTTTCCGGCGTTTATCAGACTTTCAGATAGGGCAAATGTCAGTGAGCATTCCGATTTCAGTTCCAGAGCGATTCGCCCAATGAGTCCTTGATATTTAGTCGTTTTCAGCCAATTTTCTGGATTTTTGAAAAATTCACTTTTTTGTGAAAATATCCACTAAATAAGGGAATAATATGTGTGAGGGTACCCCAGGAGAGTTCCAAATGTGTGTGGGTAAAATATATATCCCACGGGCTAAAATTAAAAAAAGTTGAATTTTTTTTTTTTTTGGACTTAGTCATTTTTCCGGCGTTCATCAGACTTTCAGATAGGGCAAATGTCAGTGAGCGTTCCGATTTCAGTTCCAGAGCGATTCGCCCAATGAGTCCTTGATATTTAGTCGTTTTCAGCCAATATTTTGGATTTTTGAAAATTTCACTTTTTTGTGAAAATATCCACTAAATGAGGGAATAATATGTGTGAGGGTACCCCAGGAGAGTTCCAAATATGTGTTGGTAGAATATCTATCACACGGGGGTAAAATTGAAAAAAGTTGAAAAATTTTTTTTTTTGGACTTAGTCATTTTTCCGGCGTTTATCAGACTTTCAGATAGGGCTAATGTCAGTAAGCGTTCCGATTTCAGTTCCAGAGCGATTCGCCCAATGAGTCCTTGATATTTAGTCGTTTTCAGCCAATTTTCTGGATTTTTGAAAAATTCACTTTTTTGTGAAAATATCCACTAAATGAGGGAATAATATGTGTGAGGGTACCCCAGGAGTGTTCCAAATGTGTGTGGGTAGAATATATATCCCACGGGGGTAAAATTGAAAAAAGTTGAAAAATTTTTTTTTTTGGACTTAGTCATTTTTCCGGTGTTTATCAGACTTTCAGATAGGGCAAATGTCAGTGAGCGTTCCGATTTCAGTTCCAGAGCGATTCGCCCAATGAGTCCTTGATATTTAGTCGTTTTCAGCCAATTTTCTGGATTTTTGAAAAATTCACTTTTTTGTGAAAATATCCACTAAATGAGGGAATAATATGTGTGAGGGTACCCCAGGAGAGTTCCAAATGTGTGTGGGTAGAATATATATCCCACGGGCTAAAATTTAAAAAAGTTGAAATTTTTTTTTTTTTTGGACTTAGTCATTTTTCCGGCGTTTATCAGACTATCAGATAGGGCAAATGTCAGTGAGCGTTCCGATTTCAGTTCCAGAGCGATTCGCCCAATGAGTTCTTGATATTTATTCATTTTCAGCCAATTTTCTGGATTTTTGAAAAATTCACTTTTTTGTGAAAATATCCACTAAATGAGGGAATAATATGTGTGAGGGTACCCCAGGAGAGTTCCAAATGTGTGTGGGTAAAATATATATCCCACGGGCTAAAATTAAAAAAATTTTAATTTTTTTTTTTTTTGGACTTAGTCATTTTTCCGGCGTTCATCAGACTTTCAGATAGGGCAAATGTCAGTGAGCGTTCCGATTTCAGTTCCAGAGCGATTCGCCCAATGAGTCCTTGATATTTAGTCGTTTTCAGCCAATATTTTGGATTTTTGAAAATTTCACTTTTTTGTGAAAATATCCACTAAATGAGGGAATAATATGTGTGAGGGTACCCCAGGAGAGTTCCAAATGTGTGTGGGTAGAATATATATCACACGGGGGTAAAATTGAAAAAAGTTGAAAAATTTTTTTTTTTGGACTTAGTCATTTTTCCGGCATTTATCAGACTTTCAGATAGGGCAAATATCAGTGAGCGTTCCGATTTCAGTTCCAGAGCGATTCGCCCAATGAGTCCTTGATATTTAATCATTTTCAGCCAATTTTCTGGATTTTTGAAAAATTCACTTTTTTGTGAAAATATCCACTAAATGAGGGAATAATATGTGTGAGGGTACCCCAGGAGAGTTCCAAATGTGTGTGGGTAAAATATATATCCCACGGGGGTAAAATTGAAAAAAGTTGAAAAAAATTATTTTTTGGACTTAGCCATTTTTCCGGCGTTTATCAGACTTTCAGATAGGGCAAATGTCAGTGAGCGTTCCGATTTCAGTTCCAGAGCGATTCGCTCAATGAGTCCTTGATATTTATTCATTTTCAGCCAATTTTCTGGATTTTTGAAAAATTCACTTTTTTGTGAAAATATCCACTAAATGAGGGAATAATATGTGTGAGGGTACCCCAGGAGAGTTCCAAATGTGTGTGGGTAAAATATATATCCCACGGGCTAAAATTGAAAAAAGTTGAATTTTTTTTTTTTTTTGGACTTAGTCATTTTTCCGGCGTTTATCAGACTTTCAGATAGGGCAAATGTCAGTGAGCATTCCGCTTTCAGTTCCAGAATAATTCGCCCAATGAGTCCTTGATTTTTATTCATTTTCAGCCAATTTTCTGGATTTTTGAAAAATTCACTTTTTTGTGAAAATATCCACTAAATGAGGGAATAATATGTGTGAGGGTACCCCAGGAGTGTTCCAAATGTGTGTGGGTAGAATATATATCCCACGGGGGTAAAATTGAAAAAAGTTGAAAAAAATTTTTTTTTGGACTTAGTCATTTTTCCGGCATTTATCAGACTTTCAGATAGGGCAAATATCAGTGAGCGTTCCGATTTCAGTTCCAGAGCGATTCGCCCAATGAGTCCTTGATATTTAATCATTTTCAGCCAATTTTCTGGATTTTTGAAAATTTCACTTTTTTGTGAAAATATCCACTAAATGAGGGAATAATATGTGTGAGGGTAGCCCAGGAGAGTTCCAAATGTGTGTGGGTAGAATATATATCCCACGGGCTAAAATTGAAAAAAGTTGAAATTTTTTTTTTTGGACTTAGTCATTTTTCCGGCGTTTATCAGACTTTCAGATAGGGCAAATGTCAGTAAGCGTTCCGATTTCAGTTCCAGAGCGATTCGCCCAATGAGTCCTTGATATTTAGTGGTTTTCAGCCAATTTTCTGGATTTTTGAAAAATTCACTTTTTTGTGAAAATATCCACTAAATGAGGGAATAATATGTGTGAGGGTACCCCAGGAGTGTTCCAAATGTGTGTGGGTAGAATATATATCCCACGGGGGTAAAATTGAAAAAAGTTGAAAAATTTTTTTTTTTGGACTTAGTCATTTTTCCGGCGTTTATCAGACTTTCAGATAGGGCAAATGTCAGTGAGCGTTACGATTTCAGTTCCAGAGCGATTCGCCCAATGAGTCCTTGATATTTATTCATTTTCAGCCAATTTTCTGGATTTTTGAAAAATTCACTTTTTTGTGAAAATATCCACTAAATGAGGGAATAATATGTGTGAGGGTACCCCAGGAGAGTTCCAAATGTGTGTGGGTAAAATATATATCCCACGGGGGTAAAATTGAAAAAAGTTGAAAAAAATTATTTTTTGGACTTAGCCATTTTTCCGGCGTTTATCAGACTTTCAGATAGGGCAAATGTCAGTGAGCGTTCCGATTTCAGTTCCAGAGCGATTCGCTCAATGAGTCCTTGATATTTATTCATTTTCAGCCAATTTTCTGGATTTTTGAAAAATTCACTTTTTTGTGAAAATATCCACTAAATGAGGGAATAATATGTGTGAGGGTACCCCAGGAGAGTTCCAAATGTGTGTGGGTAAAATATATATCCCACGGGCTAAAATTGAAAAAAGTTGAATTTTTTTTTTTTTTGGACTTAGTCATTTTTCCGGCGTTTATCAGACTTTCAGATAGGGCAAATGTCAGTGAGCGTTCCGATTTCAGTTCCAGAGCGATTCGCCCAATGAGTCCTTGATATTTAGTCGTTTTCAGCCAATTTTCTGGATTTTTGAAAAATTCACTTTTTTGTGAAAATATCCACTAAATGAGGGAATAATATGTGTGAGGGTACCCCAGGAGTGTTCCAAATGTGTGTGGGTAGAATATATATCCCACGGGCTAAAATTGAAAAAAGTTGAAATTTTTTTTTTTTTGGACTTAGTCATTTTTCCGGCGTTTATCCGACTTTCAGATAGGGCAAATGTCAGTGAGCGTTCCGATTTCAGTTCCAGAGCGATTCGCCCAATGAGTCCTTGATATTTATTCATTTTCAGCCAATTTTCTGGATTTTTGAAAAATTCACTTTTTTGTGAAAATATCCACTAAATGAGGGAATAATATGTGTGAGGGTACCCCAGGAGAGTTCCAAATGTGTGTGGGTAGAATATATATCCCACGGGGGTAAAACTGAAAAAAGTTGAAAAAAATTTTTTTTTTGGACTTAGTCTTTTTTCCGGCGTTTATCAGACTTTCAGATAGGGCAAATGTCAGTGAGCGTTCCGATTTCAGTTCCAGAGCGATTCGCCCAATGAGTCCTTGATATTTAGTCGTTTTCAGCCAATATTTTGGATTTTTGAAAAATTCACTTTTTTTGTGAAAATATCCACTAAATGAGGGAATAATATGTGTGAGGGTACCCCAGGAGAGTTCCAAATGTGTGTGGGTAAAATATATATCCCACGGGGGTAAAATTGAAAAAAGTTGAAATTTTTTTTTTTTTGACTTAGTCATTTTTCCGGCGTTTATCAGACTTTCAGATAGGGCAAATGTCAGTGAGCGTTCCGATTTCAGTTCCAAAGCGATGAGCCCAATGAGTCCTTGATATTTATTCATTTTCAGCCAATTTTCTGGATTTTTGAAAATTTCACTTTTTTGTGAAAATATCCACTAAATGAGGGAATAATATGTGTGAGGGTAGCCCAGGAGAGTTCCAAATGTGTGTGGGTAGAATATATATCTCACGGGGGTAAAACTGAAAAAAGTTGAAAAAAATTTTTTTTTTGGACTTAGTCTTTTTTCCGGCGTTTATCAGACTTTCAGATAGGGCAAATGTCAGTGAGCGTTCCGATTTCAGTTCCAGAGCGATTTGCCCAATGAGTCCTTGCTATTTAGTCGTTTTCAGCCAATATTTTGGATTTTTGAAAATTTCACTTTTTTGTGAAAATATCCACTAAATAAGGGAATAATATGTGTGAGGGTACCCCAGGAGAGTTCCAAATGTGTGTGGGTAAAATATATATCCCACGGGCTAAAATTAAAAAAAGTTGAATTTTTTTTTTTTTTGGACTTAGTCATTTTTCCGGCGTTCATCAGACTTTCAGATAGGGCAAATGTCAGTGAGCGTTCCGATTTCAGTTCCAGAGCGATTCGCCCAATGAGTCCTTGATATTTAGTCGTTTTCAGCCAATATTTTGGATTTTTGAAAATTTCACTTTTTTGTGAAAATATCCACTAAATGAGGGAATAATATGTGTGAGGGTACCCCAGGAGAGTTCCAAATGTGTGTTGGTAGAATATCTATCACACGGGGGTAAAATTGAAAAAAGTTGAAAAATTTTTTTTTTTGGACTTAGTCATTTTTCCGGCGTTTATCAGACTTTCAGATAGGGCTAATGTCAGTAAGCGTTCCGATTTCAGTTCCAGAGCGATTCGCCCAATGAGTCCTTGATATTTAGTCGTTTTCAGCCAATTTTCTGGATTTTTGAAAAATTCACTTTTTTGTGAAAATATCCACTAAATGAGGGAATAATATGTGTGAGGGTACCCCAGGAGTGTTCCAAATGTGTGTGGGTAGAATATATATCCCACGGGGGTAAAATTGAAAAAAGTTGAAAAATTTTTTTTTTTGGACTTAGTCATTTTTCCGGTGTTTATCAGACTTTCAGATAGGGCAAATGTCAGTGAGCGTTCCGATTTCAGTTCCAGAGCGATTCGCCCAATGAGTCCTTGATATTTAGTCGTTTTCAGCCAATTTTCTGGATTTTTGAAAAATTCACTTTTTTGTGAAAATATCCACTAAATGAGGGAATAATATGTGTGAGGGTACCCCAGGAGAGTTCCAAATGTGTGTGGGTAGAATATATATCCCACGGGCTAAAATTTAAAAAAGTTGAAATTTTTTTTTTTTTTGGACTTAGTCATTTTTCCGGCGTTTATCAGACTATCAGATAGGGCAAATGTCAGTGAGCGTTCCGATTTCAGTTCCAGAGCGATTCGCCCAATGAGTCCTTGATATTTATTCATTTTCAGCCAATTTTCTGGATTTTTGAAAAATTCACTTTTTTGTGAAAATATCCACTAAATGAGGGAATAATATGTGTGAGGGTACCCCAGGAGAGTTCCAAATGTGTGTGGGTAAAATATATATCCCACGGGCTAAAATTAAAAAAATTTTAATTTTTTTTTTTTTTGGACTTAGTCATTTTTCCGGCGTTCATCAGACTTTCAGATAGGGCAAATGTCAGTGAGCGTTCCGATTTCAGTTCCAGAGCGATTCGCCCAATGAGTCCTTGATATTTAGTCGTTTTCAGCCAATATTTTGGATTTTTGAAAATTTCACTTTTTTGTGAAAATATCCACTAAATGAGGGAATAATATGTGTGAGGGTACCCCAGGAGAGTTCCAAATGTGTGTGGGTAGAATATATATCACACGGGGGTAAAATTGAAAAAAGTTGAAAAATTTTTTTTTTTGGACTTAGTCATTTTTCCGGCATTTATCAGACTTTCAGATAGGGCAAATATCAGTGAGCGTTCCGATTTCAGTTCCAGAGCGATTCGCCCAATGAGTCCTTGATATTTAATCATTTTCAGCCAATTTTCTGGATTTTTGAAAAATTCACTTTTTTGTGAAAATATCCACTAAATGAGGGAATAATATGTGTGAGGGTACCCCAGGAGAGTTCCAAATGTGTGTGGGTAAAATATATATCCCACGGGGGTAAGATTGAAAAAAGTTGAAAAAAATTATTTTTTGGACTTAGCCATTTTTCCGGCGTTTATCAGACTTTCAGATAGGGCAAATGTCAGTGAGCGTTCCGATTTCAGTTCCAGAGCGATTCGCTCAATGAGTCCTTGATATTTATTCATTTTCAGCCAATTTTCTGGATTTTTGAAAAATTCACTTTTTTGTGAAAATATCCACTAAATGAGGGAATAATATGTGTGAGGGTACCCCAGGAGAGTTCCAAATGTGTGTGGGTAAAATATATATCCCACGGGCTAAAATTGAAAAAAGTTGAATTTTTTTTTTTTTTTGGACTTAGTCATTTTTCCGGCGTTTATCAGACTTTCAGATAGGGCAAATGTCAGTGAGCATTCCGCTTTCAGTTCCAGAATAATTCGCCCAATGAGTCCTTGATTTTTATTCATTTTCAGCCAATTTTCTGGATTTTTGAAAAATTCACTTTTTTGTGAAAATATCCACTAAATGAGGGAATAATATGTGTGAGGGTACCCCAGGAGTGTTCCAAATGTGTGTGGGTAGAATATATATCCCACGGGGGTAAAATTGAAAAAAGTTGAAAAAATTTTTTTTTTGGACTTAGTCATTTTTCCGGCGTTTATCAGACTTTCAGATAGGGCAAATGTCAGTAAGCGTTCCGATTTCAGTTCCAGAGCGATTCGCCCAATGAGTCCTTGATATTTAGTGGTTTTCAGCCAATTTTCTGGATTTTTGAAAAATTCACTTTTTTGTGAAAATATCCACTAAATGAGGGAATAATATGTGTGAGGGTACCCCAGGAGTGTTCCAAATGTGTGTGGGTAGAATATATATCCCACGGGGGTAAAATTGAAAAAAGTTGAAAAATTTTTTTTTTTGGACTTAGTCATTTTTCCGGCGTTTATCAGACTTTCAGATAGGGCAAATGTCAGTGAGCGTTCCGATTTCAGTTCCAGAGCGATTCGCCCAATGAGTCCTTGATATTTATTCATTTTCAGCCAATTTTCTGGATTTTTGAAAAATTCACTTTTTTGTGAAAATATCCACTAAATGAGGGAATAATATGTGTGAGGGTACCCCAGGAGAGTTCCAAATGTGTGTGGGTAAAATATATATCCCACGGGGGTAAAATTGAAAAAAGTTGAAAAAAATTATTTTTTGGACTTAGCCATTTTTCCGGCGTTTATCAGACTTTCAGATAGGGCAAATGTCAGTGAGCGTTCCGATTTCAGTTCCAGAGCGATTCGCCCAATGAGTCCTTGATATTTAGTCGTTTTCAGCCAATTTTCTGGATTTTTGAAAAATTCACTTTTTTGTGAAAATATCCACTAAATGAGGGAATAATATGTGTGAGGGTACCCCAGGAGTGTTCCAAATGTGTGTGGGTAGAATATATATCCCACGGGCTAAAATTGAAAAAAGTTGAAATTTTTTTTTTTTTGGACTTAGTCATTTTTCCGGCGTTTATCCGACTTTCAGATAGGGCAAATGTCAGTGAGCGTTCCGATTTCAGTTCCAGAGCGATTCGCCCAATGAGTCCTTGATATTTATTCATTTTCAGCCAATTTTCTGGATTTTTGAAAAATTCACTTTTTTGTGAAAATATCCACTAAATGAGGGAATAATATGTGTGAGGGTACCCCAGGAGAGTTCCAAATGTGTGTGGGTAGAATATATATCCCACGGGGGTAAAACTGAAAAAAGTTGAAAAAAATTTTTTTTTTGGACTTAGTCTTTTTTCCGGCGTTTATCAGACTTTCAGATAGGGCAAATGTCAGTGAGCGTTCCGATTTCAGTTCCAGAGCGATTCGCCCAATGAGTCCTTGATATTTAGTCGTTTTCAGCCAATATTTTGGATTTTTGAAAAATTCACTTTTTTTGTGAAAATATCCACTAAATGAGGGAATAATATGTGTGAGGGTACCCCAGGAGAGTTCCAAATGTGTGTGGGTAAAATATATATCCCACGGGGGTAAAATTGAAAAAAGTTGAAATTTTTTTTTTTTTGACTTAGTCATTTTTCCGGCGTTTATCAGACTTTCAGATAGGGCAAATGTCAGTGAGCGTTCCGATTTCAGTTCCAAAGCGATGAGCCCAATGAGTCCTTGATATTTATTCATTTTCAGCCAATTTTCTGGATTTTTGAAAATTTCACTTTTTTGTGAAAATATCCACTAAATGAGGGAATAATATGTGTGAGGGTAGCCCAGGAGAGTTCCAAATGTGTGTGGGTAGAATATATATCTCACGGGGGTAAAACTGAAAAAAGTTGAAAAAAATTTTTTTTTTGGACTTAGTCTTTTTTCCGGCGTTTATCAGACTTTCAGATAGGGCAAATGTCAGTGAGCGTTCCGATTTCAGTTCCAGAGCGATTTGCCCAATGAGTCCTTGCTATTTAGTCGTTTTCAGCCAATATTTTGGATTTTTGAAAATTTCACTTTTTTGTGAAAATATCCACTAAATAAGGGAATAATATGTGTGAGGGTACCCCAGGAGAGTTCCAAATGTGTGTGGGTAAAATATATATCCCACGGGCTAAAATTAAAAAAAGTTGAATTTTTTTTTTTTTTGGACTTAGTCATTTTTCCGGCGTTCATCAGACTTTCAGATAGGGCAAATGTCAGTGAGCGTTCCGATTTCAGTTCCAGAGCGATTCGCCCAATGAGTCCTTGATATTTAGTCGTTTTCAGCCAATATTTTGGATTTTTGAAAATTTCACTTTTTTGTGAAAATATCCACTAAATGAGGGAATAATATGTGTGAGGGTACCCCAGGAGAGTTCCAAATGTGTGTTGGTAGAATATCTATCACACGGGGGTAAAATTGAAAAAAGTTGAAAAATTTTTTTTTTTGGACTTAGTCATTTTTCCGGCGTTTATCAGACTTTCAGATAGGGCTAATGTCAGTAAGTGTTCCGATTTCAGTTCCAGAGCGATTCGCCCAATGAGTCCTTGATATTTAGTCGTTTTCAGCCAATTTTCTGGATTTTTGAAAAATTCACTTTTTTGTGAAAATATCCACTAAATGAGGGAATAATATGTGTGAGGGTACCCCAGGAGTGTTCCAAATGTGTGTGGGTAGAATATATATCCCACGGGGGTAAAATTGAAAAAAGTTGAAAAATTTTTTTTTTTGGACTTAGTCATTTTTCCGGTGTTTATCAGACTTTCAGATAGGGCAAATGTCAGTGAGCGTTCCGATTTCAGTTCCAGAGCGATTCGCCCAATGAGTCCTTGATATTTAGTCGTTTTCAGCCAATTTTCTGGATTTTTGAAAAATTCACTTTTTTGTGAAAATATCCACTAAATGAGGGAATAATATGTGTGAGGGTACCCCAGGAGAGTTCCAAATGTGTGTGGGTAGAATATATATCCCACGGGCTAAAATTTAAAAAAGTTGAAATTTTTTTTTTTTTTGGACTTAGTCATTTTTCCGGCGTTTATCAGACTATCAGATAGGGCAAATGTCAGTGAGCGTTCCGATTTCAGTTCCAGAGCGATTCGCCCAATGAGTCCTTGATATTTATTCATTTTCAGCCAATTTTCTGGATTTTTGAAAAATTCACTTTTTTGTGAAAATATCCACTAAATGAGGGAATAATATGTGTGAGGGTACCCCAGGAGAGTTCCAAATGTGTGTGGGTAAAATATATATCCCACGGGCTAAAATTAAAAAAATTTTAATTTTTTTTTTTTTTGGACTTAGTCATTTTTCCGGCGTTCATCAGACTTTCAGATAGGGCAAATGTCAGTGAGCGTTCCGATTTCAGTTCCAGAGCGATTCGCCCAATGAGTCCTTGATATTTAGTCGTTTTCAGCCAATATTTTGGATTTTTGAAAATTTCACTTTTTTGTGAAAATATCCACTAAATGAGGGAATAATATGTGTGAGGGTACCCCAGGAGAGTTCCAAATGTGTGTGGGTAGAATATATATCACACGGGGGTAAAATTGAAAAAAGTTGAAAAATTTTTTTTTTTGGACTTAGTCATTTTTCCGGCATTTATCAGACTTTCAGATAGGGCAAATATCAGTGAGCGTTCCGATTTCAGTTCCAGAGCGATTCGCCCAATGAGTCCTTGATATTTAATCATTTTCAGCCAATTTTCTGGATTTTTGAAAAATTCACTTTTTTGTGAAAATATCCACTAAATGAGGGAATAATATGTGTGAGGGTACCCCAGGAGAGTTCCAAATGTGTGTGGGTAAAATATATATCCCACGGGGGTAAGATTGAAAAAAGTTGAAAAAAATTATTTTTTGGACTTAGCCATTTTTCCGGCGTTTATCAGACTTTCAGATAGGGCAAATGTCAGTGAGCGTTCCGATTTCAGTTCCAGAGCGATTCGCTCAATGAGTCCTTGATATTTATTCATTTTCAGCCAATTTTCTGGATTTTTGAAAAATTCACTTTTTTGTGAAAATATCCACTAAATGAGGGAATAATATGTGTGAGGGTACCCCAGGAGAGTTCCAAATGTGTGTGGGTAAAATATATATCCCACGGGCTAAAATTGAAAAAAGTTGAATTTTTTTTTTTTTTTGGACTTAGTCATTTTTCCGGCGTTTATCAGACTTTCAGATAGGGCAAATGTCAGTGAGCATTCCGCTTTCAGTTCCAGAATAATTCGCCCAATGAGTCCTTGATTTTTATTCATTTTCAGCCAATTTTCTGGATTTTTGAAAATTTCACTTTTTTGTGAAAATATCCACTAAATGAGGGAATAATATGTGTGAGGGTACCCCAGGAGTGTTCCAAATGTGTGTGGGTAGAATATATATCCCACGGGGGTAAAATTGAAAAAAGTTGAAAAAATTTTTTTTTTGGACTTAGTCATTTTTCCGGCGTTTATCAGACTTTCAGATAGGGCAAATGTCAGTAAGCGTTCCGATTTCAGTTCCAGAGCGATTCGCCCAATGAGTCCTTGATATTTAGTGGTTTTCAGCCAATTTTCTGGATTTTTGAAAAATTCACTTTTTTGTGAAAATATCCACTAAATGAGGGAATAATATGTGTGAGGGTACCCCAGGAGTGTTCCAAATGTGTGTGGGTAGAATATATATCCCACGGGGGTAAAATTGAAAAAAGTTGAAAAATTTTTTTTTTTGGACTTAGTCATTTTTCCGGCGTTTATCAGACTTTCAGATAGGGCAAATGTCAGTGAGCGTTCCGATTTCAGTTCCAGAGCGATTCGCCCAATGAGTCCTTGATATTTATTCATTTTCAGCCAATTTTCTGGATTTTTGAAAAATTCACTTTTTTGTGAAAATATCCACTAAATGAGGGAATAATATGTGTGAGGGTACCCCAGGAGAGTTCCAAATGTGTGTGGGTAAAATATATATCCCACGGGGGTAAAATTGAAAAAAGTTGAAAAAAATTATTTTTTGGACTTAGCCATTTTTCCGGCGTTTATCAGACTTTCAGATAGGGCAAATGTCAGTGAGCGTTCCGATTTCAGTTCCAGAGCGATTCGCTCAATGAGTCCTTGATATTTATTCATTTTCAGCCAATTTTCTGGATTTTTGAAAAATTCACTTTTTTGTGAAAATATCCACTAAATGAGGGAATAATATGTGTGAGGGTACCCCAGGAGAGTTCCAAATGTGTGTGGGTAAAATATATATCCCACGGGCTAAAATTGAAAAAAGTTGAATTTTTTTTTTTTTTGGACTTAGTCATTTTTCCGGCGTTTATCAGACTTTCAGATAGGGCAAATGTCAGTGAGCGTTCCGATTTCAGTTCCAGAGCGATTCGCCCAATGAGTCCTTGATATTTAGTCGTTTTCAGCCAATTTTCTGGATTTTTGAAAAATTCACTTTTTTGTGAAAATATCCACTAAATGAGGGAATAATATGTGTGAGGGTACCCCAGGAGTGTTCCAAATGTGTGTGGGTAGAATATATATCCCACGGGCTAAAATTGAAAAAAGTTGAAATTTTTTTTTTTTTGGACTTAGTCATTTTTCCGGCGTTTATCCGACTTTCAGATAGGGCAAATGTCAGTGAGCGTTCCGATTTCAGTTCCAGAGCGATTCGCCCAATGAGTCCTTGATATTTATTCATTTTCAGCCAATTTTCTGGATTTTTGAAAAATTCACTTTTTTGTGAAAATATCCACTAAATGAGGGAATAATATGTGTGAGGGTACCCCAGGAGAGTTCCAAATGTGTGTGGGTAGAATATATATCCCACGGGGGTAAAACTGAAAAAAGTTGAAAAAAATTTTTTTTTTGGACTTAGTCTTTTTTCCGGCGTTTATCAGACTTTCAGATAGGGCAAATGTCAGTGAGCGTTCCGATTTCAGTTCCAGAGCGATTCGCCCAATGAGTCCTTGATATTTAGTCGTTTTCAGCCAATATTTTGGATTTTTGAAAAATTCACTTTTTTTGTGAAAATATCCACTAAATGAGGGAATAATATGTGTGAGGGTACCCCAGGAGAGTTCCAAATGTGTGTGGGTAAAATATATATCCCACGGGGGTAAAATTGAAAAAAGTTGAAATTTTTTTTTTTTTGACTTAGTCATTTTTCCGGCGTTTATCAGACTTTCAGATAGGGCAAATGTCAGTGAGCGTTCCGATTTCAGTTCCAGAGCGATTTGCCCAATGAGTCCTTGCTATTTAGTCGTTTTCAGCCAATATTTTGGATTTTTGAAAATTTCACTTTTTTGTGAAAATATCCACTAAATGAGGGAATAATATGTGTGAGGGTACCCCAGGAGTGTTCCAAATGTGTGTGGGTAGAATATATATCCCACGGGGGTAAAATTGAAAAAAGTTGAAAAATTTTTTTTTTTGGACTTAGTCATTTTTCCGGCGTTTATCAGACTTTCAGATAGGGCAAATGTCAGTAAGCGTTCCGATTTCAGCTCCAGAGCGATTCGCCCAATGAGTCCTTGATATTTAGTGGTTTTCAGCCAATTTTCTGGATTTTTGAAAAATTCACTTTTTTGTGAAAATATCCACTAAATGAGGGAATAATATGTGTGAGGGTACCCCAGGAGAGTTCCAAATGTGTGTGGGTAGAATATATATCCCACGGGCTAAAATTGAAAAAGTTGAAATTTTTTTTTTTTTGACTTAGTCATTTTTCCGGCGTTTATCAGACTTTCAGATAGGGCAAATGTCAGTGAGCGTTCCGATTTCAGTTCCAGAGCGATTCGCCCAATGAGTCCTTGATATTTATTCATTTTCAGCCAATTTTCTGGATTTTTGAAAATTTCACTTTTTTGTGAAAATATCCACTAAATGAGGGAATAATATGTGTGAGGGTACCCCAGGAGAGTTCCAAATGTGTGTGGGTAAAATATATATCCCACGGGGGTAAAATTGAAAAAAGTTGAAAAAAATTATTTTTTGGACTTAGCCATTTTTCCGGCGTTTATCAGACTTTCAGATAGGGCAAATGTCAGTGAGCGTTCCGATTTCAGTGCCAGAGCGATTCGCTCAATGAGTCCTTGATATTTATTCATTTTCAGCCAATTTTCTGGATTTTTGAAAAATTCACTTTTTTGTGAAAATATCCACTAAATGAGGGAATAATATGTGTGAGGGTACCCCAGGAGAGTTCCAAATGTGTGTGGGTAAAATATATATCCCACGGGCTAAAATTGAAAAAAGTTGAATTTTTTTTTTTTTTGGACTTAGTCATTTTTCCGGCGTTTATCAGACTTTCAGATAGGGCAAATGTCAGTGAGCATTCCGCTTTCAGGTCCAGAATAATTCGCCCAATGAGTCCTTGATTTTTATTCATTTTCAGCCAATTTTCTGGATTTTTGAAAAATTCACTTTTTTGTGAAAATATCCACTAAATGAGGGAATAATATGTGTGAGGGTACCCCAGGAGTGTTCCAAATGTGTGTGGGTAGAATATATATCCCACGGGGGTAAAATTGAAAAAAGTTGAAAAAATTTTTTTTTTGGACTTAGTCATTTTTCCGGCATTTATCAGACTTTCAGATAGGGCAAATATCAGTGAGCGTTCCGATTTCAGTTCCAGAGCGATTCGCCCAATGAGTCCTTGATATTTAATCATTTTCAGCCAATTTTCTGGATTTTTGAAAATTTCACTTTTTTGTGAAAATATCCACTAAATGAGGGAATAATATGTGTGAGGGTAGCCCAGGAGAGTTCCAAATGTGTGTGGGTAGAATATATATCCCACGGGCTAAAATTGAAAAAAGTTGAAATTTTTTTTTTTGGACTTAGTCATTTTTCCGGCGTTTATCAGACTTTCAGATAGGGCAAATGTCAGTAAGCGTTCCGATTTCAGTTCCAGAGCGATTCGCCCAATGAGTCCTTGATATTTAGTGGTTTTCAGCCAATTTTCTGGATTTTTGAAAAATTCACTTTTTTGTGAAAATATCCACTAAATGAGGGAATAATATGTGTGAGGGTACCCCAGGAGTGTTCCAAATGTGTGTGGGTAGAATATATATCCCACGGGGGTAAAATTGAAAAAAGTTGAAAAATTTTTTTTTTTGGACTTAGTCATTTTTCCGGCGTTTATCAGACTTTCAGATAGGGCAAATGTCAGTGAGCGTTCCGATTTCAGTTCCAGAGCGATTCGCCCAATGAGTCCTTGATATTTATTCATTTTCAGCCAATTTTCTGGATTTTTGAAAAATTCACTTTTTTGTGAAAATATCCACTAAATGAGGGAATAATATGTGTGAGGGTACCCCAGGAGAGTTCCAAATGTGTGTGGGTAAAATATATATCCCACGGGGGTAAAATTGAAAAAAGTTGAAAAAAATTATTTTTTGGACTTAGCCATTTTTCCGGCGTTTATCAGACTTTCAGATAGGGCAAATGTCAGTGAGCGTTCCGATTTCAGTTCCAGAGCGATTCGCTCAATGAGTCCTTGATATTTATTCATTTTCAGCCAATTTTCTGGATTTTTGAAAAATTCACTTTTTTGTGAAAATATCCACTAAATGAGGGAATAATATGTGTGAGGGTACCCCAGGAGAGTTCCAAATGTGTGTGGGTAAAATATATATCCCACGGGCTAAAATTGAAAAAAGTTGAATTTTTTTTTTTTTTGGACTTAGTCATTTTTCCGGCGTTTATCAGACTTTCAGATAGGGCAAATGTCAGTGAGCGTTCCGATTTCAGTTCCAGAGCGATTCGCCCAATGAGTCCTTGATATTTAGTCGTTTTCAGCCAATTTTCTGGATTTTTGAAAAATTCACTTTTTTGTGAAAATATCCACTAAATGAGGGAATAATATGTGTGAGGGTACCCCAGGAGTGTTCCAAATGTGTGTGGGTAGAATATATATCCCACGGGCTAAAATTGAAAAAAGTTGAAATTTTTTTTTTTTTGGACTTAGTCATTTTTCCGGCGTTTATCCGACTTTCAGATAGGGCAAATGTCAGTGAGCGTTCCGATTTCAGTTCCAGAGCGATTCGCCCAATGAGTCCTTGATATTTATTCATTTTCAGCCAATTTTCTGGATTTTTGAAAAATTCACTTTTTTGTGAAAATATCCACTAAATGAGGGAATAATATGTGTGAGGGTACCCCAGGAGAGTTCCAAATGTGTGTGGGTAGAATATATATCCCACGGGGGTAAAACTGAAAAAAGTTGAAAAAAATTTTTTTTTTGGACTTAGTCTTTTTTCCGGCGTTTATCAGACTTTCAGATAGGGCAAATGTCAGTGAGCGTTCCGATTTCAGTTCCAGAGCGATTCGCCCAATGAGTCCTTGATATTTAGTCGTTTTCAGCCAATATTTTGGATTTTTGAAAAATTCACTTTTTTTGTGAAAATATCCACTAAATGAGGGAATAATATGTGTGAGGGTACCCCAGGAGAGTTCCAAATGTGTGTGGGTAAAATATATATCCCACGGGGGTAAAATTGAAAAAAGTTGAAATTTTTTTTTTTTTGACTTAGTCATTTTTCCGGCGTTTATCAGACTTTCAGATAGGGCAAATGTCAGTGAGCGTTCCGATTTCAGTTCCAAAGCGATGAGCCCAATGAGTCCTTGATATTTAATCATTTTCAGCCAATTTTCTGGATTTTTGAAAATTTCACTTTTTTGTGAAAATATCCACTAAATGAGGGAATAATATGTGTGAGGGTAGCCCAGGAGAGTTCCAAATGTGTGTGGGTAGAATATATATCCCACGGGGGTAAAACTGAAAAAAGTTGAAAAAAATTTTTTTTTTGGACTTAGTCTTTTTTCCGGCGTTTATCAGACTTTCAGATAGGGCAAATGTCAGTGAGCGTTCCGATTTCAGTTCCAGAGCGATTTGCCCAATGAGTCCTTGCTATTTAGTCGTTTTCAGCCAATATTTTGGATTTTTGAAAATTTCACTTTTTTGTGAAAATATCCACTAAATGAGGGAATAATATGTGTGAGGGTACCCCAGGAGTGTTCCAAATGTGTGTGGGTAGAATATATATCCCACGGGGGTAAAATTGAAAAAAGTTGAAAAATTTTTTTTTTTGGACTTAGTCATTTTTCCGGCGTTTATCAGACTTTCAGATAGGGCAAATGTCAGTAAGCGTTCCGATTTCAGCTCCAGAGCGATTCGCCCAATGAGTCCTTGATATTTAGTGGTTTTCAGCCAATTTTCTGGATTTTTGAAAAATTCACTTTTTTGTGAAAATATCCACTAAATGAGGGAATAATATGTGTGAGGGTACCCCAGGAGAGTTCCAAATGTGTGTGGGTAGAATATATATCCCACGGGCTAAAATTGAAAAAGTTGAAATTTTTTTTTTTTTGACTTAGTCATTTTTCCGGCGTTTATCAGACTTTCAGATAGGGCAAATGTCAGTGAGCGTTCCGATTTCAGTTCCAGAGCGATTCGCCCAATGAGTCCTTGATATTTATTCATTTTCAGCCAATTTTCTGGATTTTTGAAAATTTCACTTTTTTGTGAAAATATCCACTAAATGAGGGAATAATATGTGTGAGGGTACCCCAGGAGAGTTCCAAATGTGTGTGGGTAAAATATATATCCCACGGGGGTAAAATTGAAAAAAGTTGAAAAAAATTATTTTTTGGACTTAGCCATTTTTCCGGCGTTTATCAGACTTTCAGATAGGGCAAATGTCAGTGAGCGTTCCGATTTCAGTGCCAGAGCGATTCGCTCAATGAGTCCTTGATATTTATTCATTTTCAGCCAATTTTCTGGATTTTTGAAAAATTCACTTTTTTGTGAAAATATCCACTAAATGAGGGAATAATATGTGTGAGGGTACCCCAGGAGAGTTCCAAATGTGTGTGGGTAAAATATATATCCCACGGGCTAAAATTGAAAAAAGTTGAATTTTTTTTTTTTTTGGACTTAGTCATTTTTCCGGCGTTTATCAGACTTTCAGATAGGGCAAATGTCAGTGAGCGTTCCGATTTCAGTTCCAGAGCGATTCGCCCAATGAGTCCTTGATATTTAGTCGTTTTCAGCCAATATTTTGGATTTTTGAAAATTTCACTTTTTTGTGAAAATATCCACTAAATGAGGGAATAATATGTGTGAGGGTACCCCAGGAGAGTTCCAAATGTGTGTGGGTAGAATATATATCCCACGGGCTAAAATTGAAAAAAGTTGAAATTTTTTTTTTTTTGGACTTAGTCATTTTTCCGGCGTTTATCCGACTTTCAGATAGGGCAAATGTCAGTGAGCGTTCCGATTTCAGTTCCAGAGCGATTCGCCCAATGAGTCCTTGATATTTATTCATTTTCAGCCAATTTTCTGGATTTTTGAAAAATTCACTTTTTTGTGAAAATATCCACTAAATGAGGGAATAATATGTGTGAGGGTACCCCAGGAGAGTTCCAAATGTGTGTGGGTAGAATATATATCCCACGGGCTAAAATTGAAAAAAGTTGAAATTTTTTTTTTTTTGACTTAGTCATTTTTCCGGCGTTTATCAGACTTTCAGATAGGGCAAATGTCAGTGAGCGTTCCGATTTCAGTTCCAGAGCGATTCGCCCAATGAGTCCTTGATATTTATTCATTTTCAGCCAATTTTCTGGATTTTTGAAAATTTCACTTTTTTGTGAAAATATCCACTAAATGAGGGAATAATATGTGTGAGGGTACCCCAGGAGAGTTCCAAATGTGTGTGGGTAAAATATATATCCCACGGGGGTAAAATTGAAAAAAGTTGAAAAAAATTATTTTTTGGACTTAGCCATTTTTCCGGCGTTTATCAGACTTTCAGATAGGGCAAATGTCAGTGAGCGTTCCGATTTCAGTGCCAGAGCGATTCGCTCAATGAGTCCTTGATATTTATTCATTTTCAGCCAATTTTCTGGATTTTTGAAAAATTCACTTTTTTGTGAAAATATCCACTAAATGAGGGAATAATATGTGTGAGGGTACCCCAGGAGAGTTCCAAATGTGTGTGGGTAAAATATATATCCCACGGGCTAAAATTGAAAAAAGTTGAATTTTTTTTTTTTTTGGACTTAGTCATTTTTCCGGCGTTTATCAGACTTTCAGATAGGGCAAATGTCAGTGAGCGTTCCGATTTCAGTTCCAGAGCGATTCGCCCAATGAGTCCTTGATATTTAGTCGTTTTCAGCCAATATTTTGGATTTTTGAAAATTTCACTTTTTTGTGAAAATATCCACTAAATGAGGGAATAATATGTGTGAGGGTACCCCAGGAGAGTTCCAAATGTGTGTGGGTAGAATATATATCCCACGGGCTAAAATTGAAAAAAGTTGAAATTTTTTTTTTTTTGGACTTAGTCATTTTTCCGGCGTTTATCCGACTTTCAGATAGGGCAAATGTCAGTGAGCGTTCCGATTTCAGTTCCAGAGCGATTCGCCCAATGAGTCCTTGATATTTATTCATTTTCAGCCAATTTTCTGGATTTTTGAAAAATTCACTTTTTTGTGAAAATATCCACTAAATGAGGGAATAATATGTGTGAGGGTACCCCAGGAGAGTTCCAAATGTGTGTGGGTAGAATATATATCCCACGGGGGTAAAACTGAAAAAAGTTGAAAAAAATTTTTTTTTTGGACTTAGTCTTTTTTCCGGCGTTTATCAGACTTTCAGATAGGGCAAATGTCAGTGAGCGTTCCGATTTCAGTTCCAGAGCGATTCGCCCAATGAGTCCTTGATATTTAGTCGTTTTCAGCCAATATTTTGGATTTTTGAAAAATTCACTTTTTTTGTGAAAATATCCACTAAATGAGGGAATAATATGTGTGAGGGTACCCCAGGAGAGTTCCAAATGTGTGTGGGTAAAATATATATCCCACGGGGGTAAAATTGAAAAAAGTTGAAATTTTTTTTTTTTTGACTTAGTCATTTTTCCGGCGTTTATCAGACTTTCAGATAGGGCAAATGTCAGTGAGCGTTCCGATTTCAGTTCCAGAGCGATGAGCCCAATGAGTCCTTGATATTTAATCATTTTCAGCCAATTTTCTGGATTTTTGAAAATTTCACTTTTTTGTGAAAATATCCACTAAATGAGGGAATAATATGTGTGAGGGTAGCCCAGGAGAATTCCAAATGTGTGTGGGTAGAATATATATCCTACGGGGGTAAAACTGAAAAAAGTTGAAAAAAATTTTTTTTTTGGACTTAGTCTTTTTTCCGGCGTTTATCAGACTTTCAGATAGGGCAAATGTCAGTGAGCGTTCCGATTTCAGTTCCAGAGCGATTTGCCCAATGAGTCCTTGCTATTTAGTCGTTTTCAGCCAATATTTTGGATTTTTGAAAATTTCACTTTGTTGTGAAAATATCCACTAAATGAGGGAATAATATGTGTGAGGGTACCCCAGGAGTGTTCCAAATGTGTGTGGGTAGAATATATATCCCACGGGGGTAAAATTGAAAAAAGTTGAAAAATTTTTTTTTTGGACTTAGTCATTTTTCCGGCGTTTATCAGACTTTCAGATAGGGCAAATGTCAGTGAGCGTTCCGATTTCAGTTCCAGAGCGATTCGCCCAATGAGTCCTTGATATTTAGTCGTTTTCAGCCAATTTTCTGGATTTTTGAAAAATTCACTTTTTTTGTGAAAATATCCACTAAATGCGGGAATAATATGTGTGAGGGTACCCCAGGAGAGTTCCAAATGTGTGTGGGTAGAATATATATCCCACGGGATAAAATTGAAAAAAGTTGAAATTTTTTTTTTTTGGACTTAGTCATTTTTCCGGCGTTTATCAGACTTTCAGATAGGGCAAATGTCAGTGAGCGTTCCGATTTCAGTTCCAGAGCGATTCGCCCAATGAGTCCTTGATATTTAGTCGTTTTCAGCCAATATTTTGGATTTTTGAAAATTTCACTTTTTTGTGAAAATATCCACTAAATGAGGGAATAATATGTGTGAGGGTACCCCAGGAGAGTTCCAAATGTGTGTGGGTAGAATATATATCACACGGGGGTAAAATTGAAAAAAGTTGAAAAATTTTTTTTTTTGGACTTAGTCATTTTTCCGGCGTTTATCAGACTTTCAGATAGGGCAAATGTCAGTGAGCATTCCGATTTCAGTTCCAGAGCGATTCGCCCAATGAGTCCTTCATATTTAGTTGTTTTCAGCCAATTTTCTGGATTTTTGAAAAATTCACTTTTTTGTGAAAATATCCACTAAATGAGGGAATAATATGTGTGAGGGTAGCCCAGGAGAGTTCCAAATGTGTTTGGGTAGAATATATATCCCACGGGGGTAAAATTGAAAAAAGTTGAAAATTTTTTTTATTGGACTTAGTCATTTTTCCGGCGTTTATCCGACTTTCAGATAGGGCAAATGTCAGTGAGCGTTCCGATTTCAGTTCCAGAGTGATTCACCCAATGAGTCCTTGATATTTAGTCGTTTTCAGCCAATTTTCTGGATTTTTGAAAAATTCACTTTTTTGTGAAAATATCCACTAAATGAGGGAATAATATGTGTGAGGGTACCCCAGGAGTGTTCCAAATGTGTGTGGGTAGAATATATATCCCACCGGGGTAAAATTGAAAAAAGTTGAAAAATTTTTTTTTTTGGACTTAGTCATTTTTCCGGCGTTTATCAGACTTTCAGATGGGGCAAATGTCAGTGAGCGTTCCGATTTCAGTTCCAGAGCGATTCGCCTAATGAGTCCTTGATATTTAATCATTTTCAGCCAATTTTCTGGATTTTTGAAAATTTCACTTTTTTGTGAAAATATCCACTAAATGAGGGAATAATATGTGTGAGGGTAGCCCAGGAGAGTTCCAAATGTGTGTGGGTAGAATATATATCCCACGGGGGTAAAATTGAAAAAAGTTGAAAATTTTTTTTTTTGGGACTTAGTCATTTTTCCGGCGTTTATCAGACTTTCAGATAGGGCAAATGTCAGTGAGCGTTCCGATTTCAGTTCCAGAGCGATTCGCCCAATGAGTCCTTGATATTTAGTCGTTTTCAGCCAATTTTCTGGATTTTTGAAAAATTCACTTTTTTGTGAAAATATCCACTAAATGAGGGAATAATATGTGTGAGGGTACCCCAGGAGTGTTCCAAATGTGTGTGGGTAGAATATATATCGCACGGGGGTAAAATTGAAAAAAGTTGAAAAAATTTTTTTTTTGGACTTAGTTATTTTTCCGGCGTTTATCAGACTTTCAGATAGGGCAAATGTCAGTGAGCATTCCGATTTCAGTTCCAGAGCGATTCGCCCAATGAGTCCTTGATATTTAATCATTTTCAGGCAATTTTCTGGATTTTTGAAAATTTCACTTTTTTGTGAAAATATCCACTAAATGAGGGAATAATATGTGTGAGGGTAGCCCAGGAGAGTTCCAAATGTGTTTGGGTAGAATATATATCCCACGGGGGTAAAATTGAAAAAAGTTGAAAATTTTTTTTATTGGACTTAGTCATTTTTCCGGCGTTTATCAGACTTTCAGATAGGGCAAATGTCAGTGAGCGTTCCGATTTCAGTTCCAGAGCGATTTGCCCAATGAGTCCTTGCTATTTAGTCGTTTTCAGCCAATATTTTGGATTTTTGAAAATTTCACTTTTTTGTGAAAATATCCACTAAATGAGGGAATAATATGTGTGAGGGTACCCCAGGAGTGTTCCAAATGTGTGTGGGTAGAATATATATCCCACGGGGGTAAAATTGAAAAAAGTTGAAAAATTTTTTTTTTTGGACTTAGTCATTTTTCCGGCGTTTATCAGACTTTCAGATAGGGCAAATGTCAGTAAGCGTTCCGATTTCAGCTCCAGAGCGATTCGCCCAATGAGTCCTTGATATTTAGTGGTTTTCAGCCAATTTTCTGGATTTTTGAAAAATTCACTTTTTTGTGAAAATATCCACTAAATGAGGGAATAATATGTGTGAGGGTACCCCAGGAGAGTTCCAAATGTGTGTGGGTAGAATATATATCCCACGGGCTAAAATTGAAAAAGTTGAAATTTTTTTTTTTTTGACTTAGTCATTTTTCCGGCGTTTATCAGACTTTCAGATAGGGCAAATGTCAGTGAGCGTTCCGATTTCAGTTCCAGAGCGATTCGCCCAATGAGTCCTTGATATTTATTCATTTTCAGCCAATTTTCTGGATTTTTGAAAATTTCACTTTTTTGTGAAAATATCCACTAAATGAGGGAATAATATGTGTGAGGGTACCCCAGGAGAGTTCCAAATGTGTGTGGGTAAAATATATATCCCACGGGGGTAAAATTGAAAAAAGTTGAAAAAAATTATTTTTTGGACTTAGCCATTTTTCCGGCGTTTATCAGACTTTCAGATAGGGCAAATGTCAGTGAGCGTTCCGATTTCAGTGCCAGAGCGATTCGCTCAATGAGTCCTTGATATTTATTCATTTTCAGCCAATTTTCTGGATTTTTGAAAAATTCACTTTTTTGTGAAAATATCCACTAAATGAGGGAATAATATGTGTGAGGGTACCCCAGGAGAGTTCCAAATGTGTGTGGGTAAAATATATATCCCACGGGCTAAAATTGAAAAAAGTTGAATTTTTTTTTTTTTTGGACTTAGTCATTTTTCCGGCGTTTATCAGACTTTCAGATAGGGCAAATGTCAGTGAGCGTTCCGATTTCAGTTCCAGAGCGATTCGCCCAATGAGTCCTTGATATTTAGTCGTTTTCAGCCAATATTTTGGATTTTTGAAAATTTCACTTTTTTGTGAAAATATCCAATAAATGAGGGAATAATATGTGTGAGGGTACCCCAGGAGAGTTCCAAATGTGTGTGGGTAGAATATATATCCCACGGGCTAAAATTGAAAAAAGTTGAAATTTTTTTTTTTTTGGACTTAGTCATTTTTCCGGCGTTTATCCGACTTTCAGATAGGGCAAATGTCAGTGAGCGTTCCGATTTCAGTTCCAGAGCGATTCGCCCAATGAGTCCTTGATATTTATTCATTTTCAGCCAATTTTCTGGATTTTTGAAAAATTCACTTTTTTGTGAAAATATCCACTAAATGAGGGAATAATATGTGTGAGGGTACCCCAGGAGAGTTCCAAATGTGTGTGGGTAGAATATATATCCCACGGGCTAAAATTGAAAAAAGTTGAAATTTTTTTTTTTTTGACTTAGTCATTTTTCCGGCGTTTATCAGACTTTCAGATAGGGCAAATGTCAGTGAGCGTTCCGATTTCAGTTCCAGAGCGATTTGCCCAATGAGTCCTTGCTATTTAGTCGTTTTCAGCCAATATTTTGGATTTTTGAAAATTTCACTTTTTTGTGAAAATATCCACTAAATGAGGGAATAATATGTGTGAGGGTACCCCAGGAGTGTTCCAAATGTGTGTGGGTAGAATATATATCCCACGGGGGTAAAATTGAAAAAAGTTGAAAAATTTTTTTTTTGGACTTAGTCATTTTTCCGGCGTTTATCAGACTTTCAGATAGGGCAAATGTCAGTGAGCGTTCCGATTTCAGTTCCAGAGCGATTCGCCCAATGAGTCCTTGATATTTAGTCGTTTTCAGCCAATTTTCTGGATTTTTGAAAAATTCACTTTTTTTGTGAAAATATCCACTAAATGCGGGAATAATATGTGTGAGGGTACCCCAGGAGAGTTCCAAATGTGTGTGGGTAGAATATATATCCCACGGGATAAAATTGAAAAAAGTTGAAATTTTTTTTTTTTGGACTTAGTCATTTTTCCGGCGTTTATCAGACTTTCAGATAGGGCAAATGTCAGTGAGCGTTCCGATTTCAGTTCCAGAGCGATTCGCCCAATGAGTCCTTGATATTTAGTCGTTTTCAGCCAATATTTTGGATTTTTGAAAATTTCACTTTTTTGTGAAAATATCCACTAAATGAGGGAATAATATGTGTGAGGGTACCCCAGGAGAGTTCCAAATGTGTGTGGGTAGAATATATATCACACGGGGGTAAAATTGAAAAAAGTTGAAAAATTTTTTTTTTTGGACTTAGTCATTTTTCCGGCGTTTATCAGACTTTCAGATAGGGCAAATGTCAGTGAGCGTTCCGATTTCAGTTCCAGAGCGATTCGCCCAATGAGTCCTTCATATTTAGTTGTTTTCAGCCAATTTTCTGGATTTTTGAAAAATTCACTTTTTTGTGAAAATATCCACTAAATGAGGGAATAATATGTGTGAGGGTAGCCCAGGAGAGTTCCAAATGTGTTTGGGTAGAATATATATCCCACGGGGGTAAAATTGAAAAAAGTTGAAAATTTTTTTTATTGGACTTAGTCATTTTTCCGGCGTTTATCCGACTTTCAGATAGGGCAAATGTCAGTGAGCGTTCCGATTTCAGTTCCAGAGTGATTCACCCAATGAGTCCTTGATATTTAGTCGTTTTCAGCCAATTTTCTGGATTTTTGAAAAATTCACTTTTTTGTGAAAATATCCACTAAATGAGGGAATAATATGTGTGAGGGTACCCCAGGAGTGTTCCAAATGTGTGTGGGTAGAATATATATCCCACCGGGGTAAAATTGAAAAAAGTTGAAAAATTTTTTTTTTTGGACTTAGTCATTTTTCCGGCGTTTATCAGACTTTCAGATGGGGCAAATGTCAGTGAGCGTTCCGATTTCAGTTCCAGAGCGATTCGCCTAATGAGTCCTTGATATTTAATCATTTTCAGCCAATTTTCTGGATTTTTGAAAATTTCACTTTTTTGTGAAAATATCCACTAAATGAGGGAATAATATGTGTGAGGGTAGCCCAGGAGAGTTCCAAATGTGTGTGGGTAGAATATATATCCCACGGGGGTAAAATTGAAAAAAGTTGAAAATTTTTTTTTTTGGGACTTAGTCATTTTTCCGGCGTTTATCAGACTTTCAGATAGGGCAAATGTCAGTGAGCGTTCCGATTTCAGTTCCAGAGCGATTCGCCCAATGAGTCCTTGATATTTAGTCGTTTTCAGCCAATTTTCTGGATTTTTGAAAAATTCACTTTTTTGTGAAAATATCCACTAAATGAGGGAATAATATGTGTGAGGGTACCCCAGGAGTGTTCCAAATGTGTGTGGGTAGAATATATATCGCACGGGGGTAAAATTGAAAAAAGTTGAAAAAATTTTTTTTTTGGACTTAGTTATTTTTCCGGCGTTTATCAGACTTTCAGATAGGGCAAATGTCAGTGAGCATTCCGATTTCAGTTCCAGAGCGATTCGCCCAATGAGTCCTTGATATTTAATCATTTTCAGGCAATTTTCTGGATTTTTGAAAATTTCACTTTTTTGTGAAAATATCCACTAAATGAGGGAATAATATGTGTGAGGGTAGCCCAGGAGAGTTCCAAATGTGTTTGGGTAGAATATATATCCCACGGGGGTAAAATTGAAAAAAGTTGAAAATTTTTTTTATTGGACTTAGTCATTTTTCCGGCGTTTATCAGACTTTCAGATAGGGCAAATGTCAGTGAGCGTTCCGATTTCAGTTCCAGAGCGATTTGCCCAATGAGTCCTTGCTATTTAGTCGTTTTCAGCCAATATTTTGGATTTTTGAAAATTTCACTTTTTTGTGAAAATATCCACTAAATGAGGGAATAATATGTGTGAGGGTACCCCAGGAGTGTTCCAAATGTGTGTGGGTAGAATATATATCCCACGGGGGTAAAATTGAAAAAAGTTGAAAAATTTTTTTTTTTGGACTTAGTCATTTTTCCGGCGTTTATCAGACTTTCAGATAGGGCAAATGTCAGTAAGCGTTCCGATTTCAGCTCCAGAGCGATTCGCCCAATGAGTCCTTGATATTTAGTGGTTTTCAGCCAATTTTCTGGATTTTTGAAAAATTCACTTTTTTGTGAAAATATCCACTAAATGAGGGAATAATATGTGTGAGGGTACCCCAGGAGAGTTCCAAATGTGTGTGGGTAGAATATATATCCCACGGGCTAAAATTGAAAAAGTTGAAATTTTTTTTTTTTTGACTTAGTCATTTTTCCGGCGTTTATCAGACTTTCAGATAGGGCAAATGTCAGTGAGCGTTCCGATTTCAGTTCCAGAGCGATTCGCCCAATGAGTCCTTGATATTTATTCATTTTCAGCCAATTTTCTGGATTTTTGAAAATTTCACTTTTTTGTGAAAATATCCACTAAATGAGGGAATAATATGTGTGAGGGTACCCCAGGAGAGTTCCAAATGTGTGTGGGTAAAATATATATCCCACGGGGGTAAAATTGAAAAAAGTTGAAAAAAATTATTTTTTGGACTTAGCCATTTTTCCGGCGTTTATCAGACTTTCAGATAGGGCAAATGTCAGTGAGCGTTCCGATTTCAGTGCCAGAGCGATTCGCTCAATGAGTCCTTGATATTTATTCATTTTCAGCCAATTTTCTGGATTTTTGAAAAATTCACTTTTTTGTGAAAATATCCACTAAATGAGGGAATAATATGTGTGAGGGTACCCCAGGAGAGTTCCAAATGTGTGTGGGTAAAATATATATCCCACGGGCTAAAATTGAAAAAAGTTGAATTTTTTTTTTTTTTGGACTTAGTCATTTTTCCGGCGTTTATCAGACTTTCAGATAGGGCAAATGTCAGTGAGCGTTCCGATTTCAGTTCCAGAGCGATTCGCCCAATGAGTCCTTGATATTTAGTCGTTTTCAGCCAATATTTTGGATTTTTGAAAATTTCACTTTTTTGTGAAAATATCCAATAAATGAGGGAATAATATGTGTGAGGGTACCCCAGGAGAGTTCCAAATGTGTGTGGGTAGAATATATATCCCACGGGCTAAAATTGAAAAAAGTTGAAATTTTTTTTTTTTTGGACTTAGTCATTTTTCCGGCGTTTATCCGACTTTCAGATAGGGCAAATGTCAGTGAGCGTTCCGATTTCAGTTCCAGAGCGATTCGCCCAATGAGTCCTTGATATTTATTCATTTTCAGCCAATTTTCTGGATTTTTGAAAAATTCACTTTTTTGTGAAAATATCCACTAAATGAGGGAATAATATGTGTGAGGGTACCCCAGGAGAGTTCCAAATGTGTGTGGGTAGAATATATATCCCACGGGCTAAAATTGAAAAAAGTTGAAATTTTTTTTTTTTTGACTTAGTCATTTTTCCGGCGTTTATCAGACTTTCAGATAGGGCAAATGTCAGTGAGCGTTCCGATTTCAGTTCCAGAGCGATTCGCCCAATGAGTCCTTGATATTTATTCATTTTCAGCCAATTTTCTGGATTTTTGAAAATTTCACTTTTTTGTGAAAATATCCACTAAATGAGGGAATAATATGTGTGAGGGTACCCCAGGAGAGTTCCAAATGTGTGTGGGTAAAATATATATCCCACGGGGGTAAAATTGAAAAAAGTTGAAAAAAATTATTTTTTGGACTTAGCCATTTTTCCGGCGTTTATCAGACTTTCAGATAGGGCAAATGTCAGTGAGCGTTCCGATTTCAGTGCCAGAGCGATTCGCTCAATGAGTCCTTGATATTTATTCATTTTCAGCCAATTTTCTGGATTTTTGAAAAATTCACTTTTTTGTGAAAATATCCACTAAATGAGGGAATAATATGTGTGAGGGTACCCCAGGAGAGTTCCAAATGTGTGTGGGTAGAATATATATCCCACGGGATAAAATTGAAAAAAGTTGAAATTTTTTTTTTTTGGACTTAGTCATTTTTCCGGCGTTTATCAGACTTTCAGATAGGGCAAATGTCAGTGAGCGTTCCGATTTCAGTTCCAGAGCGATTCGCCCAATGAGTCCTTGATATTTAGTCGTTTTCAGCCAATATTTTGGATTTTTGAAAATTTCACTTTTTTGTGAAAATATCCACTAAATGAGGGAATAATATGTGTGAGGGTACCCCAGGAGAGTTCCAAATGTGTGTGGGTAGAATATATATCACACGGGGGTAAAATTGAAAAAAGTTGAAAAATTTTTTTTTTTGGACTTAGTTATTTTTCCGGCGTTTATCAGACTTTCAGATAGGGCAAATGTCAGTGAGCATTCCGATTTCAGTTCCAGAGCGATTCGCCCAATGAGTCCTTGATATTTAATCATTTTCAGGCAATTTTCTGGATTTTTGAAAATTTCACTTTTTTGTGAAAATATCCACTAAATGAGGGAATAATATGTGTGAGGGTAGCCCAGGAGAGTTCCAAATGTGTTTGGGTAGAATATATATCCCACGGGGGTAAAATTGAAAAAAGTTGAAAATTTTTTTTATTGGACTTAGTCATTTTTCCGGCGTTTATCAGACTTTCAGATAGGGCAAATGTCAGTGAGCGTTCCGATTTCAGTTCCAGAGCGATTTGCCCAATGAGTCCTTGCTATTTAGTCGTTTTCAGCCAATATTTTGGATTTTTGAAAATTTCACTTTTTTGTGAAAATATCCACTAAATGAGGGAATAATATGTGTGAGGGTACCCCAGGAGTGTTCCAAATGTGTGTGGGTAGAATATATATCCCACGGGGGTAAAATTGAAAAAAGTTGAAAAATTTTTTTTTTTGGACTTAGTCATTTTTCCGGCGTTTATCAGACTTTCAGATAGGGCAAATGTCAGTAAGCGTTCCGATTTCAGCTCCAGAGCGATTCGCCCAATGAGTCCTTGATATTTAGTGGTTTTCAGCCAATTTTCTGGATTTTTGAAAAATTCACTTTTTTGTGAAAATATCCACTAAATGAGGGAATAATATGTGTGAGGGTACCCCAGGAGAGTTCCAAATGTGTGTGGGTAGAATATATATCCCACGGGCTAAAATTGAAAAAGTTGAAATTTTTTTTTTTTGACTTAGTCATTTTTCCGGCGTTTATCAGACTTTCAGATAGGGCAAATGTCAGTGAGCGTTCCGATTTCAGTTCCAGAGCGATTCGCCCAATGAGTCCTTGATATTTATTCATTTTCAGCCAATTTTCTGGATTTTTGAAAATTTCACTTTTTTGTGAAAATATCCACTAAATGAGGGAATAATATGTGTGAGGGTACCCCAGGAGAGTTCCAAATGTGTGTGGGTAAAATATATATCCCACGGGGGTAAAATTGAAAAAAGTTGAAAAAAATTATTTTTTGGACTTAGTCATTTTTCCGGCGTTTATCAGACTTTCAGAAAGGGCAAATGTCAGTGAGCGTTCCGATTTCAGTTCCAGAGCGATTCGCCCAATGAGTCCTTGATATTTAGTCGTTTTCAGCCAATATTTTGGATTTTTGAAAATTTCACTTTTTTGTGAAAATATCCACTAAATGAGGGAATAATATGTGTGAGGGTACCCCAGGAGAGTTCCAAATGTGTGTGGGTAGAATATATATCCCACGGGCTAAAATTGAAAAAAGTTGAAATTTTTTTTTTTTTGGACTTAGTCATTTTTCCGGCGTTTATCCGACTTTCAGATAGGGCAAATGTCAGTGAGCGTTCCGATTTCAGTTCCAGAGCGATTCGCCCAATGAGTCCTTGATATTTATTCATTTTCAGCCAATTTTCTGGATTTTTGAAAAATTCACTTTTTTGTGAAAATATCCACTAAATGAGGGAATAATATGTGTGAGGGTACCCCAGGAGAGTTCCAAATGTGTGTGGGTAGAATATATATCCCACGGGCTAAAATTGAAAAAAGTTGAAATTTTTTTTTTTTTGACTTAGTCATTTTTCCGGCGTTTATCAGACTTTCAGATAGGGCAAATGTCAGTGAGCGTTCCGATTTCAGTTCCAGAGCGATTCGCCCAATGAGTCCTTGATATTTATTCATTTTCAGCCAATTTTCTGGATTTTTGAAAATTTCACTTTTTTGTGAAAATATCCACTAAATGAGGGAATAATATGTGTGAGGGTACCCCAGGAGAGTTCCAAATGTGTGTGGGTAAAATATATATCCCACGGGGGTAAAATTGAAAAAAGTTGAAAAAAATTATTTTTTGGACTTAGCCATTTTTCCGGCGTTTATCAGACTTTCAGATAGGGCAAATGTCAGTGAGCGTTCCGATTTCAGTGCCAGAGCGATTCGCTCAATGAGTCCTTGATATTTATTCATTTTCAGCCAATTTTCTGGATTTTTGAAAAATTCACTTTTTTGTGAAAATATCCACTAAATGAGGGAATAATATGTGTGAGGGTACCCCAGGAGAGTTCCAAATGTGTGTGGGTAGAATATATATCCCACGGGATAAAATTGAAAAAAGTTGAAATTTTTTTTTTTTGGACTTAGTCATTTTTCCGGCGTTTATCAGACTTTCAGATAGGGCAAATGTCAGTGAGCGTTCCGATTTCAGTTCCAGAGCGATTCGCCCAATGAGTCCTTGATATTTAGTCGTTTTCAGCCAATATTTTGGATTTTTGAAAATTTCACTTTTTTGTGAAAATATCCACTAAATGAGGGAATAATATGTGTGAGGGTACCCCAGGAGAGTTCCAAATGTGTGTGGGTAGAATATATATCACACGGGGGTAAAATTGAAAAAAGTTGAAAAATTTTTTTTTTTGGACTTAGTCATTTTTCCGGCGTTTATCAGACTTTCAGATAGGGCAAATGTCAGTGAGCGTTCCGATTTCAGTTCCAGAGCGATTCGCCCAATGAGTCCTTCATATTTAGTTGTTTTCAGCCAATTTTCTGGATTTTTGAAAAATTCACTTTTTTGTGAAAATATCCACTAAATGAGGGAATAATATGTGTGAGGGTACCCCAGGAGTGTTCCAAATGTGTGTGGGTAGAATATATATCCCACCGGGGTAAAATTGAAAAAAGTTGAAAAATTTTTTTTTTTGGACTTAGTCATTTTTCCGGCGTTTATCAGACTATCAGATGGGGCAAATGTCAGTGAGCGTTCCGATTTCAGTTCCAGAGCGATTCGCCTAATGAGTCCTTGATATTTAATCATTTTCAGCCAATTTTCTGGATTTTTGAAAATTTCACTTTTTTGTGAAAATATCCACTAAATGAGGGAATAATATGTGTGAGGGTAGCCCAGGAGAGTTCCAAATGTGTGTGGGTAGAATATATATCCCACGGGGGTAAAATTGAAAAAAGTTGAAAATTTTTTTTTTTGGGACTTAGTCATTTTTCCGGCGTTTATCAGACTTTCAGATAGGGCAAATGTCAGTGAGCGTTCCGATTTCAGTTCCAGAGCGATTCGCCCAATGAGTCCTTGATATTTAGTCGTTTTCAGCCAATTTTCTGGATTTTTGAAAAATTCACTTTTTTGTGAAAATATCCACTAAATGAGGGAATAATATGTGTGAGGGTACCCCAGGAGTGTTCCAAATGTGTGTGGGTAGAATATATATCGCACGGGGGTAAAATTGAAAAAAGTTGAAAAATTTTTTTTTTTGGACTTAGTTATTTTTCCGGCGTTTATCAGACTTTCAGATAGGGCAAATGTCAGTGAGCATTCCGATTTCAGTTCCAGAGCGATTCGCCCAATGAGTCCTTGATATTTAATCATTTTCAGGCAATTTTCTGGATTTTTGAAAATTTCACTTTTTTGTGAAAATATCCACTAAATGAGGGAATAATATGTGTGAGGGTAGCCCAGGAGAGTTCCAAATGTGTTTGGGTAGAATATATATCCCACGGGGGTAAAATTGAAAAAAGTTGAAAATTTTTTTTATTGGACTTAGTCATTTTTCCGGAGTTTATCAGACTTTCAGATGGGGCAAATGTCAGTGAGCGTTCCGATTTCAGTTCCAGAGCGATTCGCCCAATGAGTCCTTGATATTTATTCATTTTCAGGCAATTTTCTGGATTTTTGAAAAATTCACTTTTTTGTGAAAATATCCACTAAATGAGGGAATAATATGTGTGAGGGTACCCCAGGAGAGTTCCAAATGTGTGTGGGTAGAATATATATCCCACGGGGGTAAAACTGAAAAAAGTTGAAAAAAAATTTTTTTTTGGACTTAGTCATTTTTCCGGCGTTTATCAGACTTTCAGATAGGGCAAATGTCAGTGAGCGTTCCGATTTCAGTTCCAGAGCGATTCGCCCAATGAGTCCTTGATATTTAGTCGTTTTCAGCCAATATTTTGGATTTTTGAAAATTTCACTTTTTTGTGAAAATATCCACTAAATGAGGGAATAATATGTGTGAGGGTACCCCAGGAGAGTTCCAAATGTGTGTGGGTAAAATATGTATCCCACGGGGGTAAAATTGAAAAAAGTTGAAAAAAATTATTTTTTGGACTTAGCCATTTTTCCGGCGTTTATCAGACTTTCAGATAGGGAAAATGTCAGTGAGCGTTCCGATTTCAGTTCCAGAGCGATTCGCCCAATTAGTCCTTGATATTTAGTCGTTTTCAGCCAATTTTCTGGATTTTTGAAAAATTCACTTTTTTGTGAAAATATCCACTAAATGAGGGAATAATATGTGTGAGGGTACCCCAGGAGTGTTCCAAATGTGTGTGGGTAGAATATATATCGCACGGGGGTAAAATTGAAAAAAGTTGAAAAATTTTTTTTTTTGGACTTAGTTATTTTTCCGGCGTTTATCAGACTTTCAGATAGGGCAAATGTCAGTGAGCATTCCGATTTCAGTTCCAGAGCGATTCGCCCAATGAGTCCTTGATATTTAATCATTTTCAGGCAATTTTCTGGATTTTTGAAAATTTCACTTTTTTGTGAAAATATCCACTAAATGAGGGAATAATATGTGTGAGGGTAGCCCAGGAGAGTTCCAAATGTGTTTGGGTAGAATATATATCCCACGGGGGTAAAATTGAAAAAAGTTGAAAAATTTTTTTATTGGACTTAGTCATTTTTCCGGAGTTTATCAGACTTTCAGATGGGGCAAATGTCAGTGAGCGTTCCGATTTCAGTTCCAGAGCGATTCGCCCAATGAGTCCTTGATATTTATTCATTTTCAGCCAATTTTCTGGATTTTTGAAAAATTCACTTTTTTGTGAAAATATCCACTAAATGAGGGAATAATATGTGTGAGGGTACCCCAAGAGAGTTCCAAATGTGTGTGGGTAGAATATATATCCCACGGGGGTAAAACTGAAAAAAGTTGAAAAAAAATTTTTTTTTGGACTTAGTCATTTTTCCGGCGTTTATCAGACTTTCAGATAGGGCAAATGTCAGTGAGCGTTCCGATTTCAGTTCCAGAGCGATTCGCCCAATGAGTCCTTGATATTTAGTCGTTTTCAGCCAATATTTTGGATTTTTGAAAATTTCACTTTTTTGTGAAAATATCCACTAAATGAGGGAATAATATGTGTGAGGGTACCCCAGGAGAGTTCCAAATGTGTGTGGGTAAAATATATATCCCACGGGGGTAAAATTGAAAAAAGTTGAAAAAAATTATTTTTTGGACTTAGCCATTTTTCCGGCGTTTATCAGACTTTCAGATAGGGAAAATGTCAGTGAGCGTTCCGATTTCAGTTCCAGAGCGATTCGCCCAATTAGTCCTTGATATTTAGTCGTTTTCAGCCAATATTTTGGATTTTTGAAAATTTCACTTTTTTGTGAAAATATCCAGTAAATGAGGGAATAATATGTGTGAGGGTACCCCAGAAGAGTTCCAAATGTGTGTGGGTAGAATATATATCCCACGGGGGTAAAATTGAAAAAAGTTGAAAAAAAATTTTTTTTTGGACTTAGTCGTTTTTCCGCCGTTTATCAGACTTTCAGATAGGGCAAATGTCAGTGAGCGTTCCGATTTCAGTTCCAGAGCGATTCGCCCAATGAGTCCTTGATATTTAATCATTTTCAGCCAATTTTCTGGATTTTTGAAAATTTCACTTTTTTGTGAAAATATCCACTAAATGAGGGAATAAAATGTGTGAGGGTACCCCAGGAGAGTTCCAAATGTGTGTGGATAAAATATATATCCCACGGGGGTAAAATTGAAAAAAGTTGAAAAAAATTATTTTTTGGACTTAGCCATTTTTCCGGCGTTTATCAGACTTTCAGATAGGGCAAATGTCAGTGAGCGTTCCGATTTCAGTTCCAGAGCGATTCGCCCAATGAGTCCTTGATATTTAGTCGTTTTCAGCCAATATTTTGGATTTTTGAAAATTTCACTTTTTTGTGAAAATATCCACTTAATGAGGGAATAATATGTGTGAGGGTACCCCAGAAGAGTTCCAAATGTGTGTGGGTAGAATATATATCCCACGGGGGTAAAATTGAAAAAAGTTGAAAAAATTTTTTTTTTTGACTTAGTCATTTTTCCGGCATTTATCAGACGTTCAGATAGGGCAAATGTCAGTGAGTGTTCCGATTTCAGTTCCAGAGCGATACGCCCAATGAGTCCTTGATATTTAATCATTTTCAGCCAATTTTCTGGATTTTTGAAAAATTCACTTTTTTGTGAAAATATCCACTAAATGAGGGAATAATATGTGTGAGGGTACCCCAGGAGAGTTCCAAATGTGTGTGGGTAAAATATATATCCCACGGGGGTAAAATTGAAAAAAAGTTGAAAAAAATTATTTTTTGGACTTAGCCATTTTTCCGGCGTTTATCAGACTTTCAGATAGGGCAAATGTCAGTGAGCGTTCCGATTTCAGTTCCAGAGCGATTCGCCCAATGAGTCAATATTTTGGATTTTTGAAAATTTCACTTATTTGTGAAAATATCCACTAAATGAGGGAATAATATGTGTGAGGGTACCCCAGGAGTGCTCCAAATGTGTGTGGGTAGAATACATATCCCACGGGGGTAAAATTGAAAAAAGTTGAAAAAAATTATTTTTTGGACTTAGCCATTTTTCCAGCGTTTATCAGACTTTCAGATAGGGCAAATGTCAGTGAGCGTTCCGATTTCAGTTCCAGAGCGATTCGCCCAATGAGTCCTTGATATTTAATCATTTTCAGCCAATTTTCTGGATTTTTGAAAATTTCACTTTTTTGTGAAAATATCCACTAAATGAGGGAATAATATGTGTGAGGGTAGCCCAGGAGAGTTCCAAATGTGTGTGGGTAGAATATATATCCCACGGGGGTAAAATTGAAAAAAGTTGAAAAAAATTATTTTTTGGACTTAGCCATTTTTCCGGCGTTTATCAGACTTTCAGATAGGGCAAATGTCAGTGAGCGTTCCGATTTCAGTTCCAGAGCGATTCGCCCAATGAGTCCTTGATATTTAGTCGTTTTCAGACAATAATTTGGATTTTTGAAAATTTCACTTTTTTGTGAAAATATCCACTAAATGAGGGAATAATATGTGTGAGGGTACCCCAGGAGTGTTCCAAATGTGTGTGGGTAGAATACATATCCCACGGGGGTAAAATTGAAAAAAGTTGAAAAATTTTTTTTTTTGTACTTAGTCATTTTTCCGGCATTTATCAGACGTTCAGATAGGGCAAATGTCAGTGAGCGTTCCGATTTCAGTCCCAGAGCGATACGCCCAATGAGTCCTTGATATTTAATCATTTTCAGCCAATTTTCTGGAATTTTGAAAATTTCACTTTTTTGTGAAAATATCCACTAAATGAGGGAATAATATGTGTGAGGGTACCCCAGGAGAGTTCCAAATGTGTGTGGGTAAAATATATATCCCACGGGGGTAAAATTGAAAAAAGTTGAAAAAAATTATTTTTTGGACTTAGCCATTTTTCCGGCGTTTATCAGACTTTCAGATAGGGCAAATGTCAGTGAGCGTTCCGATTTCAGTTCCAGAGCGATTCGCCCAATTAGTCCTTGATATTTAGTCGTTTTCAGCCAATATTTTGGATTTTTGAAAATTTCACTTTTTTGTGAAAATATCCAGTAAATGAGGGAATAATATGTGTGAGGGTACCCCAGAAGAGTTCCAAATGTGTGTGGGTAGAATATATATCCCACGGGGGTAAAATTGAAAAAAGTTGAAAAAAAATTTTTTTTTGGACTTAGTCATTTTTCCACCGTTTATCAGACTTTCAGATAGGGCAAATGTCAGTGAGCGTTCCGATTTCAGTTCCAGAGCGATTCGCCCAATGAGTCCTTGATATTTAATCATTTTCAGCCAATTTTCTGGATTTTTGAAAATTTCACTTTTTTGTGAAAATATCCACTAAATGAGGGAATAAAATGTGTGAGGGTACCCCAGGAGAGTTCCAAATGTGTGTGGATAAAATATATATCCCACGGGGGTAAAATTGAAAAAAGTTGAAAAAAATTATTTTTTGGACTTAGCCATTTTTCCGGCGTTTATCAGACTTTCAGATAGGGCAAATGTCAGTGAGCGTTCCGATTTCAGTTCCAGAGCGATTCGCCCAATGAGTCAATATTTTGGATTTTTGAAAATTTCACTTATTTGTGAAAATATCCACTAAATGAGGGAATAATATGTGTGAGGGTACCCCAGGAGTGCTCCAAATGTGTGTGGGTAGAATACATATCCCACGGGGGTAAAATTGAAAAAAGTTGAAAAAAATTATTTTTTGGACCTAGCCATTTTTCCAGCGTTTATCAGACTTTCAGATAGGGCAAATGTCAGTGAGCGTTCCGATTTCAGTTCCAGAGCGATTCGCCCAATGAGTCCTTGATATTTAATCATTTTCAGCCAATTTTCTGGATTTTTGAAAATTTCACTTTTTTGTGAAAATATCCACTAAATGAGGGAATAATATGTGTGAGGGTAGCCCAGGAGAGTTCCAAATGTGTGTGGGTAGAATATATATCCCACGGGGGTAAAATTGAAAAAAGTTGAAAAAAATTATTTTTTGGACTTAGCAATTTTTCCGGCGTTTATCAGACTTTCAGATAGGGCAAATGTCAGTGAGCGTTCCGATTTCAGTTCCAGAGCGATTCGCCCAATGAGTCCTTGATATTTAGTCGTTTTCAGACAATAATTTGGATTTTTGAAAATTTCACTTTTTTGTGAAAATATCCACTAAATGAGGGAATAATATGTGTGAGGGTACCCCAGGAGTGTTCCAAATGTGTGTGGGTAGAATACATATCCCACGGGGGTAAAATTGAAAAAAGTTGAAAAATTTTTTTTTTTGGACTTAGTCATTTTTCCGGCATTTATCAGACGTTCAGATAGGGCAAATGTCAGTGAGCGTTCCGATTTCAGTCCCAGAGCGATACGCCCAATGAGTCCTTGATATTTAATCATTTTCAGCCAATTTTCTGGATTTTTGAAAATTTCACTTTTTTGTGAAAATATCCACTAAATGAGGGAATAATATGTGTGAGGGTACCCCAGGAGAGTTCCAAATGTGTGTGGGTAGAATATATATCCCACGGGGGTAAAACTGAAAAAAGTTGAACAATTTTTTTTTTGGACTTAGTCATTTTTCAGGCGTTTATCAGACTTTCAGATAGGGCAAATGTCAGTGAGCGTTCCGATTTCAGTTCCAGAGCGATTCGCCCAATGAGTCCTTGATATTTAATCATTTTAAGCCAATTTTCTGGATTTTTGAAAATTTCACTTTTTTGTGAAAATATCCACTAAATGAGGGAATAATATGTGTGAGGGTAGCCCAGGAGAGTTCCAAATGTGTGTGGGTAGAATCTATATCCCACTGGGGTAAAATTGAAAAAAGTTTAAAAATTTTTTTTTTTGGACTTAGTCATTTTTCCGGCGTTTATCAGACTTTCAGATAGGGCAAATGTCAGTGAGCGTTCCGAATTCAGCTCCAGAGCGATTCGCCCAATGAGTCTTGATATTTAGTCATTTTCATCCAATTTTCTGGATTTTTGAAAAATTCACTTTTTTGTGAAAATATCCACTAAATGAGGGAATAATATGTGTGAGTGTACCCCAGGAGTGTTCCAAATGTGTGTGGGTAAAATATATATCCCACAGGGGTAAAATTGAAAAAAGTTGAAAAAAATTATTTTTTGGACTTAGCCATTTTTCCAGCGTTTATCAGACTTTCAGATAGGGCAAATGTCAGAGAGCGTTCCGATTTCAGTTCCAGAGCGATTCGCCCAATGAGTCCTTGATATTTAGTCGTTTTCAGCCAATATTTTGGATTTTTGAAAATTTCACTTTTTTGTGAAAATATCCACTAAATGAGGGAATAATATGTGTGAGTGTACCCCAGGAGTTTTCCAAATGTGTGTGGGTAAAATATATATCCCACGGGGGTAAAATTGAAAAAAGTTGAAAAAAATTATTTTTTGGACTTAGCCATTTTTCCGGCGTTTATCAGACTTTCAGATAGGGCAAATGTCAGTGAGCGTTCCGATTTCAGCTCCAGAGCAATTCGCCCAATGAGTCTTGATATTTAGTCGTTTTCATCCAATTTTCTGGATTTTTGAAAAATTCACTTTTTTGTGAAAATATCCACTAAATGAGGGAATAATATGTGTGAGTGTACCCCAGGAGTGTTCCAAATGTGTGTGGGTAAAATATATATCCCACAGGGGTAAAATTGAAAAAAGTTGAAAAAAATTATTTTTTGGACTTAGCCATTTTTCCAGCGTTTATCAGACTTTCAGATAGGGCAAATGTCAGTGAGCGTTCCGATTTCAGTTCCAGAGCGATTCGCCCAATGAGTCCTTGATATTTAATCATTTTCAGCCAACTTTCTGGATTTTTGAAAATTTCACTTTTTTGTGAAAATATCCACTAAATGAGGGAATAATATGTGTGAGGGTAGCCCAGGAGAGTTCCAAATGTGTGTGGGTAGAATATATATCCCACGGGGGTAAAATTGAAAAAAGTTGAAAAATTTTTTTTTTTGGACTTAGTCATTTTTCCGGCGTTTATCAGACTTTCAGATAGGGCAAATGTCAGTGAGCGTTCCGATTTCAGTTCCAGAGCGATTCGCCCAATGAGTCCTTGAAATTTAGTCGTTTTCAGCCAATTTTCTGGATTTTTGAAAAATTCACTTTTTTGTGAAAATATCCACTAAATGAGGGAATAATATGTGTGAGGGTACCCCAGGAGTGTTCCAAATGTGTGTGGGTAAAATGTATATCCCACGGGGGTAAAATTGAAAAAAGTTGAAAAAAATTTTTTTTTGGACTTAGCCATTTTTCCGGCGTTTATCAGACTTTCAGATAGGGCAAATGTCAGTGAGCGTTCCGATTTCAGTTCCAGAGCGATTCGCCCAATGAGTCCGTGATATTTATTCGTTTTCAGCCAATATTTTGGATTTTTGAAAATTTCACTTTTTTGTGAAAATATCCACTAAATGAGGGAATAATATGTGTGAGGGTACCCCAGAAGAGTTCCAAATGTGTGTGGGTAGAATATATATCCCACGGGGGTAAAATTGAAAAAAGTTGAAAAAAAATTTTTTTTTGGACTTAGTCATTTTTCCGGCGTTTATCAGACTTTCAGATAGGGCAAATGTCAGTGAGCGTTCCGATTTCAGTTCCAGAGCGATTTGCCCAATGAGTCCCTGATATTTAATCATTTTCAGCCAATTTTCTGGATTTTTGAAAAATTCACTTTTTTGTGAAAATATCCACTAAATGAGGGAATAATATGTGTGAGGGTAGCCCAGGAGAGTTCCAAATGTGTGTGGGTAGAATATATATCCCACGGGGGTAAAATTGAAAAAAGTTGAAAAATTTTTTTTTTTGGACTTAGTCATTTTTCCCGCGTTTATCAGACTTTCAGATGGGGCAAATGTCAGTGAGCGTTCCGATTTCAGTTCCAGAGCGATTCACCCAATGAGTCCTTGATATTTATTCATTTTCAGCCAATTTTCTGGATTTTTGAAAAATTCACTTTTTTGTGAAAATATCCACTAAAAGAGGGAATAATATGTGTGAGGGTACCCCAGGAGTGTTCCAAATGTGTGTGGGTAGAATATATATCCCACGGGGGTAAAATTTAAAAAAGTTGAAAAATTTTTTTTTTTGGACTTAGTCATTTTTCCGGCGTTTATCAGACTTTCAGATAGGGCAAATGTCAGTGAGCGTTCCGATTTCAGTTCCAGAGCGATTCGCCCAATGAGTTCTTGATATTTAGTCGTTTTCAGCCAATTTTCTGGATTTTTGAAAAATTCACTTTTTTGTGAAAATATCCACTAAATGAGGGAATAATATGTGTGAGGGTACCCCAGGAGTGTTCCAAATGTGTGTGGGTAAAATGTATATCCCACGGGGGTAAAATTGAAAAAAATTATTTTTTGGACTTAGCCATTTTTCCGGCGTTTATCAGACTTTCAGATAGGGCAAATGTCAGTGAGCGTTCCGATTTCATTTCCAGAGCGATTCGCCCAATGAGTCCTTGATATTTAGTCGTTTTCAGCCAATATTTTGGATTTTTGAAAATTTCACTTTTTTGTGAAAATATCCACTAAATGAGGGAATAATATGTGTGAGGGTACCCCAGGAGAGTTCCAAATGTGTGTGGGTAGAATATATATCCCACGGGGGTAAAATTGAAAAAAGTTGAAAAAAATTTTTTTTTGGACCTAGCCATTTTTCTGCCGTTTATCAGACTTTCAGATAGGGCAAATGTCAGTGAGCCTTCCGATTTCAGTTCTAGAGCGATTCGCCCAATGAGTCCTTGATATTTAGTCATTTTCAGCCAATATTTTGGATTTTTGAAAACTTCACTTTTTTGTGAAAATATCCACTAAATGAGGGAATAATATGTGTGAGGGTAGCCCAGGAGAGTTCCAAATGTGTGTGGGTAGAATATATATCCCACGGGGGTAAAATTGAAAAAAGTTGGAAAAAAATTTTTTGGGGACTTAGTCATTTTTCCGGCGTTTATCAGACTTTCAGATAGGGCAAATGTCAGTGAGCGTTCCGATTTCAGTTCCAGAGCGATTCGCCCAATGAGTCCCTGATATTTAATCATTTTCAGCCAATTTTCTGGATTTTTGAAAATTTCACTTTTTTGTGAAAATATCCACTAAATGAGGGAATAATATGTGTGAGGGTAGCCCAGGAGAGTTCCAAATGTGTGTGGGTAGAATATATATCCCACGGGGGTAAAATTGAAAAAAGTTGAAAAAAATTTTTTTTTGGACCTAGCCATTTTTCTGCCGTTTATCAGACTTTCAGATAGGGCAAATGTCAGTGAGCGTTCCGATTTCAGTTCCAGAGCGATTCGCCCAATGAGTCCTTGATATTTAGTCGTTTTCAGCCAATATTTTGGATTTTTGAAAATTTCACTTTTTTGTGAAAATATCCACTAAATGAGGGAATAATATGTGTGAGGGTACCCCAGGAGAGTTCCAAATGTGTGTGGGTAAAATATATATCCCACGGGGGTAAAATTGAAAAAAGTTGAAAAAATATTTTTTTTTGGACTTAGTCATTTTTCCGGTGTTTATCAGACTTTCAGACAGGGCAAATGTCAGTGAGCGTTCCGATTTCAGTTCCAGAGCGATTCGCCCAATGAGTCCTTGATATTTAATCATTTTCAGCCAATTTTCTGGATTTTTGAAAATTTCACTTTTTTGTGAAAATATCCACTAAATGAGGGAATAATATGTGTGAGGGTATCCGAGGAGTGTTCCAAATGTGTATGGGTATAATATATATCCCATGGGGGTAAAACTGAAAAAAGTTGAAAAAAAAAATTTTTTTTGGACTTAGTCATTTTTCCGGCGTTTATCAGACTTTCAGATAGGGCAAATGTCAGTGAGCGTTCCGATTTCAGTTCCAGAGCGATTCGCCCAATGAGTCCTTGATATTTAGTCGTTTTCAGCCAATATTTTGGATTTTTGTAAATTTCACTTTTTTGTGAAAATATCCACTAAATGAGGGAATAATATGTGTGAGGGTAGCCCAGGAGAGTTACAAATGTGTGTGGGTAGAATATATATCCCACGGGCTAAAATTGAAAAAAGTTGGAAATTTTTTTTTTTTTGGACTTAGTCATTTTTCCGGCGTTTATCAGACTTTCAGATAGGGCAAATGTCAGTGAGCGTTCCGATTTCAGTTCCAGAGCGATTCGCCCAATGAGTCCTTGATATTTAATAATTTTCAGCCAATTTTCTGGATTTTTGAAAATTTCACTTTTTTGTGAAAATATCCACTAAATGAGGGAATAATATGTGTGAGGGTACCCCAGGAGTGTTCCAAATGTGTATGGGTATAATATATATCCCACGGGGGTAAAATTGAAAAAAGTTGAAAAATTTTTTTTTTTGGACTTAGTCATTTTTCCGGCGTTTATCAGACTTTCAGATAGGGCAAATGTCAGTGAGCGTTCCGATTTCAGTTCCAAAGCGATTTGCCCAATGAGTCCTTGATATATAGTCGTTTTCAGCCAATATTTTGGATTTTTGAAAATTTCACTTTTTTGTGAAAATATCCACTAAATGAGGGAATAATATGTGTGAGGGTACCCCAGGAGTGTTCCAAATGTGTATGGTTATAATATATATCCCACGGGGGTAAAACTGAAAAAAGTTTAAAAAAAATTTTTTTTTGGACTTAGTCATTTTTCCGGCGTTTATCAGACTTTCAGATAGGGCAAATGTCAGTGAGCGTTCCGATTTCATTTCCAGAGCGATTCGCCCAACGAGTCCTTGATATTTAGTCGTTTTCAGCCAATATTTTGGATTTTTGAAAATTTCACTTTTTTGTGAAAATATCCACTAAATGAGGGAATAATATGTGTGAGGGTACCCCAGGAGAGTTCCAAATGTGTGTGGGTAGAATATATATCCCACGGGGGTAAAATTGAAAAAAGTTGAAAAAAATTTTTTTTTGGACCTAGCCATTTTTCTGCCGTTTATCAGACTTTCAGATAGGGCAAATGTCAGTGAGCGTTCCGATTTCAGTTCCAGAGCGATTCGCCCAATGAGTCCTTGATATTTAGTCGTTTTCAGCCAATATTTTGGATTTTTGAAAATTTCACTTTTTTGTGAAAATATCCACTAAATGAGGGGATAATATGTGTGAGGGTACCCCAGGAGAGTTCCAAATGTGTGTGGGTAAAATATATATCCCACGGGGGTAAAATTGAAAAAAGTTGAAAAAATATTTTTTTTTGGACTTAGTCATTTTTCCGGTGTTTATCAGACTTTCAGACAGGGCAAATGTCAGTGAGCGTTCCGATTTCAGTTCCAGAGCGATTCGCCCAATGAGTCCTTGATATTTAATCATTTTCAGCCAATTTTCTGGATTTTTGAAAATTTCACTTTTTTGTGAAAATATCCACTAAATGAGGGAATAATATGTGTGAGGGTAGCCCAGGAGAGTTCCAAATGTGTGTGGGTAGAATATATATCCCACGGGGGTAAAATTGAAAAAAGTTGAAAAATTTTTTTTTTTGGACTTAGTCATTTTTCCGGCGTTTATCAGACTTTCAGATGGGGCAAATGTCAGTGAGCCTTCCGATTTCAGTTCCAGAGCGATTCGCCCAATGAGTCCTTGATATTTATTCATTTTCAGCCAATTTTCTGGATTTTTGAAAATTTCACTTTTTTGTGAAAATATCTACTAAATGAGGGAATAATATGTGTGAGGGTACCCCAGGAGAGTTCCAAATGTGTGTGGGTAGAATATATATCCCACGGGGGTGAAATTGAAAAAAGTTGAAAAATTTTTTTTTGGACCTAGCCATTTTTCTGCCGTTTATCAGACTTTCAGATAGGGCAAATGTCAGTGAGCGTTCCGATTTCAGTTCCAGAGCGATTCGCCCAATGAGTCCTTGATATTTAATCATTTTGAGCCAATTTTCTGGATTTTTGAAAATTTCACTTTTTTGTGAAAATATCCACTAAATGAGGGAATAATATGTGTGAGGGTATCCGAGGAGTGTTCCAAATGTGTATGGGTATAATATATATCCCATGGGGGTAAAACTGAAAAAAGTTGAAAAAAAAAATTTTTTTTGGACTTAGTCATTTTTCCGGCGTTTATCAGACTTTCAGATAGGGCAAATGTCAGTGAGCGTTCCGATTTCAGTTCCAGAGCGATTCGCCCAATGAGTCCTTGATATTTAGTCGTTTTCAGCCAATATTTTGGATTTTTGAAAATTTCACTTTTTTGTGAAAATATCCACTAAATGAGGGAATAATATGTGTGAGGGTAGCCCAGGAGAGTTACAAATGTGTGTGGGTAGAATATATATCCCACGGGCTAAAATTGAAAAAAGTTGAAATTTTTTTTTTTTTGGACTTAGTCATTTTTCCGGCGTTTATCAGACTTTCAGATAGGGCAAATGTCAGTGAGCGTTCCGATTTCAGTTCCAGAGCGATTCGCCCAATGAGTCCTTGATATTTATTCATTTTCAGCCAATTTTCTGGATTTTTGAAAATTTCACTTTTTTGTGAAAATATCCACTAAATGAGGGAATAATATGTGTGAGGGTACCCCAGGAGAGTTCCAAATGTGTGTGGGTAGAATATATATCCCACGGGGGTGAAATTGAAAAAAGTTGAAAAATTTTTTTTTTTGGACTTAGTCATTTTTCCGGCGTTTATCAGACTTTCAGATAGGGCAAATGTCAGTGAGCGTTCCGATTTCAGTTCCAGAGCGATTCGCCCAATGAGTCCTTGATATTTAGTCGTTTTCAGCCAATTTTCTGGATTTTTGAAACATTCACTTTTTTGTGAAAATATCCACTAAATGAGGGAATAATATGTGTGAGGGTACCCCAGAAGAGTTCCAAATGTGTGTGGGTAGAATATATATCCCACGGGGGTAAAATTGAAAAAAGTTGGAAAAAATTTTTTTTTGGACTTACTCATTTTTCCGGCGTTTATCAGACTTTCAGATAGGGCAAATGTCAGTGAGCCTTCCGATTTCAGGTCTAGAGCGATTCGCCCAATGAGTCCTTGATATTTAGTCGTTTTCAGCCAATATTTTGGATTTTTGAAAATTTCACTTTTTTGTGAAAATATCCACTAAATGAGGGAATAATATGTGTGAGGGTACCCCAGGAGTGTTCCAAATGTGTATGGTTATAATATATATCCCACGGGGGTAAAACTGAAAAAAGTTTAAAAAAAAATTTTTTTTGGACTTAGTCATTTTTCCGGCGTTTATCAGACTTTCAGATAGGGCAAATGTCAGTGAGCGTTCCGATTTCAGTTCCAGAGCGATTCGCCCAATGAGTCCTTGATATTTAGTCGTTTTCAGCCAATTTTCTGGATTTTTGAAAAATTCACTTTTTTGTGAAAATATCCACTAAATGAGGGAATAATATGTGTGAGGGTACCCCAGGAGTGTTCCAAATGTGTTTGGGTATAATACATATCCCACGGGGGTAAAATTGAAAAAAGTTGAAAAAAATTTTTTTTTGGACCTAGCCATTTTTCTGCCATTTATCAGACTTTCAGATAGGGCAAATGTCAGTGAGCCTTCCGATTTCAGTTCTAGAGCGATTCGCCCAATGAGTCCTTGATATTTAGTCATTTTCAGCCAATATTTTGGATTTTTGAAAATTTCACTTTTTTGTGAAAATATCCACTAAATGAGGGAATAATATGTGTGAGGGTACCCCAGGAGTGTTCCAAATGTGTATGGGTATAATATATATCCCACGGGGGTAAAATTGAAAAAAGTTGAAAAATTTTTTTTTTTGGACTTAGTCATTTTTCCGGCGTTTATCAGACTTTCAGATAGGGCAAATGTCAGTGAGCGTTCCGATTTCAGTTCCAAAGCGATTTGCCCAATGAGTCCTTGATATATAGTCGTTTTCAGCCAATTTTCTGGATTTTTGAAAAATTCACTTTTTTGTGAAAATATCCACTAAATGAGGGAATAATATGTGTGAGGGTAGCCCAGGAGAGTTCCAAATGTGTGTGGGTAGAATATATATCCCACGGGGGTAAAATTGAAAAAAGTTTAAAAATTTTTTTTTTTGGACTTAGTCATTTTTCCGGCGTTTATCAGACTTTCAGATAGGGCAAATGTCAGTGAGCGTTCCGATTTCAGTTCCAGAGCGATTCGCCCAATGAGTCCTTGATATTTAGTCGTTTTCAGCCAATATTTTGGATTTTTGAAAATTTCACTTTTTTGTGAAAATATCCACTAAATGAGGGAATAATATGTGTGAGGGTACCCCAGAAGAGTTCCAAATGTGTGTGGGTAGAATATATATCCCACGGGTGTAAAATTGAAAAAAGTTGGAAAAAATTTTTTTTTAGACTTAGTCATTTTTCCGGCGTTTATCAGACTTTCAGATAGGGCAAATGTCAGTGAGCCTTCCGATTTCAGGTCTAGAGCGATTCGCCCAATGAGTCCTTGATATTTAGTCGTTTTCAGCCAATATTTTGGATTTTTGAAAATTTCACTTTTTTGTGAAAATATCCACTAAATGAGGGAATAATATGTGTGAGGGTACCCCAGGAGTGTTCCAAATGTGTGTGGGTAGAATATATATCCCACGGGGGTAAAATTGAAAAAAGTTTAAAAATATTTTTTTTTGGACTTAGTCATTTTTCCGGCGTTTATCAGACTTTCAGACAGGGCAAATGTCAGTGAGCGTTCCGATTTCAGTTCCAGAGCGATTCGCCCAATGAGTCCTTGATATTTAATCATTTTCAGCCAATTTTCTGGATTTTTGAAAATTTCACTTTTTTGTGAAAATATCCACTAAATGTGGGAATAATATGTGTGAGGGTATCCGAGGAGTGTTCCAAATGTGTATGGGTATAATATATATCCCATGGGGGTAAAACTGAAAAAAGTTGAAAAAAAAAATTTTTTTTGGACTTAGTCATTTTTCCGGCGTTTATCAGACTTTCAGATAGGGCAAATGTCAGTGAGCGTTCCGATTTCAGTTCCAGAGCGATTCGCCCAATGAGTCCTTGATATTTAGTCGTTTTCAGCCAATATTTTGGATTTTTGAAAATTTCACTTTTTTGTGAAAATATCCACTAAATGAGGGAATAATATGTGTGAGGGTAGCCCAGGAGAGTTACAAATGTGTGTGGGTAGAATATATATCCCACGGGCTAAAATTGAAAAAAGTTGAAATTTTTTTTTTTTTGGACTTAGTCATTTTTCCGGCGTTTATCAGACTTTCAGATAGGGCAAATGTCAGTGAGCGTTCCGATTTCAGTTCCAGAGCGATTCGCCCAATGAGTCCTTGATATTTATTCATTTTCAGCCAATTTTCTGGATTTTTGAAAAATTCACTTTTTTGTGAAAATATCCACTAAATGAGGGAATAATATGTGTGAGGGTACCCCAGGAGAGTTCCAAATGTGTGTGGGTAAAATATATATCCCACGGGGGTAAAATTGAAAAAAGTTTAAAAAAATTATTTTTTGGACTTAGCCATTTTTCCGGCGTTTATCAGACTTTCAGATAGGGCAAATGTCAGTGAGCGTTCCGATTTCAGTTCCAGAGCGATTCGCCCAATGAGTCCTTGATATTTAATCATTTTCAGCCAATTTTCTGGATTTTTGAAAATTTCACTTTTTTTGTGAAAATATCCACTAAATGAGGGAATAATATGTGTGAGGTTACCCCAGAAGAGTTCCAAATGTGTGTGGGTAGAATATATATCCCACGGGGGTAAAATTGAAAAAAGTTGGAAAAAATTTTTTTTTGGACTTACTCATTTTTCCGGCGTTTATCAGACTTTCAGATAGGGCAAATGTCAGTGAGCCTTCCGATTTCAGGTCTAGAGCGATTCGCCCAATGAGTCCTTGATATTTAGTCGTTTTCAGCCAATATTTTGGATTTTTGAAAATTTCACTTTTTTGTGAAAATATCCACTAAATGAGGGAATAATATGTGTGAGGGTACCCCAGGAGTGTTCCAAATGTGTATGGTTATAATATATATCCCACGGGGGTAAAACTGAAAAAAGTTTAAAAAAAAATTTTTTTTGGACTTAGTCATTTTTCCGGCGTTTATCAGACTTTCAGATAGGGCAAATGTCAGTGAGCGTTCCGATTTCAGTTCCAGAGCGATTCGCCCAATGAGTCCTTGATATTTAGTCGTTTTCAGACAATTTTCTGGATTTTTGAAAAATTCACTTTTTTGTGAAAATATCCACTAAATGAGGGAATAATATGTGTGAGGGTACCCCAGGAGTGTTCCAAATGTGTTTGGGTATAATACATATCCCACGGGGGTAAAATTGAAAAAAGTTGAAAAAAATTTTTTTTTGGACCTAGCCATTTTTCTGCCATTTATCAGACTTTCAGATAGGGCAAATGTCAGTGAGCCTTCCGATTTCAGTTCTAGAGCGATTCGCCCAATGAGTCCTTGATATTTAGTCATTTTCAGCCAATATTTTGGATTTTTGAAAATTTCACTTTTTTGTGAAAATATCCACTAAATGAGGGAATAATATGTGTGAGGGTACCCCAGGAGTGTTCCAAATGTGTATGGGTATAATATATATCCCACGGGGGTAAAATTGAAAAAAGTTGAAAAATTTTTTTTTTTGGACTTAGTCATTTTTCCGGCGTTTATCAGACTTTCAGATAGGGCAAATGTCAGTGAGCGTTCTGATTTCAGTTCCAAAGCGATTTGCCCAATGAGTCCTTGATATATAGTCGTTTTCAGCCAATTTTCTGGATTTTTGAAAAATTCACTTTTTTGTGAAAATATCCACTAAATGAGGGAATAATATGTGTGAGGGTAGCCCAGGAGAGTTCCAAATGTGTGTGGGTAGAATATATATCCCACGGGGGTAAAATTGAAAAAAGTTTAAAAATTTTTTTTTTTGGACTTAGTCATTTTTCCGGCGTTTATCAGACTTTCAGATAGGGCAAATGTCAGTGAGCGTTCCGATTTCAGTTCCAGAGCGATTCGCCCAATGAGTCCTTGATATTTAGTCGTTTTCAGCCAATATTTTGGATTTTTGAAAATTTCACTTTTTTGTGAAAATATCCACTAAATGAGGGAATAATATGTGTGAGGGTACCCCAGAAGAGTTCCAAATGTGTGTGGGTAGAATATATATCCCACGGGTGTAAAATTGAAAAAAGTTGGAAAAAATTTTTTTTTAGACTTAGTCATTTTTCCGGCGTTTATCAGACTTTCAGATAGGGCAAATGTCAGTGAGCCTTCCGATTTCAGGTCTAGAGCGATTCGCCCAATGAGTCCTTGATATTTAGTCGTTTTCAGCCAATATTTTGGATTTTTGAAAATTTCACTTTTTTGTGAAAATATCCACTAAATGAGGGAATAATATGTGTGAGGGTACCCCAGGAGTGTTCCAAATGTGTATGGTTATAATATATATCCCACGGGGGTAAAACTGAAAAAAGTTTAAAAAAAATTTTTTTTTGGACTTAGTCATTTTTCCGGCGTTTATCAGACTTTCAGATAGGGCAAATGTCAGTGAGCATTCCGATTTCAGTTCCAGAGCGACTCGCCCAATGAGTCCTTGATATTTAGTCGTTTTCAGCCAATTTTCTGGATTTTTGAAAAATTCACTTTTTTGTGAAAATATCCACTAAATGAGGGAATAATATGTGTGAGGGTACCCCAGGAGTGTTCCAAATGTGTTTGGGTATAATATGTATCCCACGGGGGTAAAATTGAAAAAAGTTGAAAAAAATTTTTTTTTGGACCTAGCCATTTTTCTGCCGTTTATCAGACTTTCAGATAGGGCAAATGTCAGTGAGCCTTCCGATTTCAGTTCTAGAGCGATTCGCCCAATGAGTCCTTGAGATTTAGTCATTTTCAGCCAATATTTTGGATTTTTGAAAATTTCACTTTTTTGTGAAAATATCCACTAAATGAGGGAATAATATGTGTGAGGGTACCCCAGGAGTGTTCCAAATGTGTGTGGGTAGAATATATATCCCACGGGGGTAAAATTGAAAAAAGTTTAAAAATATTTTTTTTTGGACTTAGTCATTTTTCCGGCGTTTATCAGACTTTCAGACAGGGCAAATGTCAGTGAGCGTTCCGATTTCAGTTCCAGAGCGATTCGCCCAATGAGTCCTTGATATTTAATCATTTTCAGCCAATTTTCTGGATTTTTGAAAATTTCACTTTTTTGTGAAAATATCCACTAAATGAGGGAATAATATGTGTGAGGGTATCCGAGGAGTGTTCCAAATGTGTATGGGTATAATATATATCCCATGGGGTAAAACTGAAAAAAGTTGAAAAAAAAAATTTTTTTTGGACTTAGTCATTTTTCCGGCGTTTATCAGACTTTCAGATAGGGCAAATGTCAGTGAGCGTTCCGATTTCAGTTCCAGAGCGATTCGCCCAATGAGTCCTTGATATTTATTCATTTTCAGCCAATTTTCTGGATTTTTGAAAAATTCACTTTTTTGTGAAAATATCCACTAAATGAGGGAATAATATGTGTGAGGGTACCCCAGGAGAGTTCCAAATGTGTGTGGGTAAAATATATATCCCACGGGGGTAAAATTGAAAAAAGTTTAAAAAAATTATTTTTTGGACTTAGCCATTTTTCCGGCGTTTATCAGACTTTCAGATAGGGCAAATGTCAGTGAGCGTTCCGATTTCAGTTCCAGAGCGATTCGCCCAATGAGTCCTTGATATTTAATCATTTTCAGCCAATTTTCTGGATTTTTGAAAATTTCACTTTTTTTGTGAAAATATCCACTAAATGAGGGAATAATATGTGTGAGGGTAGCCAAGGAGAGTTCCAAATGTGTGTGGGTAGAATATATATCCCACGGGGGTAAAATTGAAAAAAGTTGAAAAATTTTTTTTTTTGGACTTAGTCATTTTTCCGGCGTTTATCAGACTTTCAGATGGGGCAAATGTCAGTGAGCGTTCCGATTTCAGTTCCAGAGCGATTCGCCCAATGAGTCCTTGATATTTATTCATTTTCAGCCAATTTTCTGGATTTTTGAAAATTTCACTTTTTTGTGAAAATATCCACTAAATGAGGGAATAATATGTGTGAGGGTACCCCAGGAGTGTTCCAAATGTGTATGGTTATAATATATATCCCACGGGGGTAAAACTGAAAAAAGTTGAAAAAAAAATTTTTTTTGGACTTAGTCATTTTTCCGGCGTTTATCAGACTTTCAGATAGGGCAAATGTCAGTGAGCGTTCCGATTTCAGTTCCAGAGCGATTCGCCCAATGAGTCCTTGATATTTAGTCGTTTTCAGCCAATTTTCTGGATTTTTGAAAAATTCACTTTTTTGTGAAAATATCCACTAAATGAGGGAATAATATGTGTGAGGGTACCCCAGGAGTGTTCCAAATGTGTTTGGGTATAATATATATCCCACGGGGGTAAAATTGAAAAAAGTTGAAAAAAAATATTTTTTGGACTTAGCCATTTTTCCGGCGTTTATCAGACTTTCAGATAGGGCAAATGTCAGTGAGCGTTCCGATTTCAGTTCCAGAGCGATTCGCCCAATGAGTCCCTGATATTTAATCATTTTCAGCCAATTTTCTGGATTTTTGAAAATTTCACTTTTTTGTGAAAATATCCACTAAATGAGGGAATAATATGTGTGAGGGTACCCTAGGAGTGTTCCAAATGTGTATGGTTATAATATATATCCCACGGGGGTAAAACTGAAAAAAGTTTAAAAAAAATTTTTTTTTGGACTTAGTCATTTTTCCGGCGTTTATCAGACTTTCAGATAGGGCAAATGTCAGTGAGCGTTCCGATTTCAGTTCCAGAGCGATTCGCCCAATGAGTCCTTGATAATTAGTCGTTTTCAGCCAATTTTCTGGATTTTTGAAAAATTCACTTTTTTGTGAAAATATCCACTAAATGAGGGAATAATATGTGTGAGGGTATCCGAGGAGTGTTCCAAATGTGTATGGGTATAATATATATCCCATGGGGGTAAAACTGAAAAAAGTTGAAAAAAAAATTTTTTTTTGACTTAGTCATTTTTCCGGCGTTTATCAGACTTTCAGATAGGGCAAATGTCAGTGAGCGTTCCGATTTCAGTTCCAGAGCGATTCGCCCAATGAGTCCTTGATATTTAGTCATTTTCAGCCAATATTTTGGATTTTTGAAAATTTCACTTTTTTGTGAAAATATCCACTAAATGAGGGAATAATATGTGTGAGGGTACCCCAGGAGAGTTCCAAATGTGTGTAGGTAGAATATATATCCCACGGGGGTGAAATTGAAAAAAGTTGAAAAATTTTTTTTTTTGGACTTAGTCATTTTTCCGGCGTTTATCAGACTTTCAGATAGGGCAAATGTCAGTGAGCGTTCCGATTTCAGTTCCAGAGCGATTCGCCTAATGAGTCCTTGATATTTAGTCGTTTTCAGCCAATTTTCTGGATTTTTGAAAAATTCACTTTTTTGTGAAAATATCCACTAAATGAGGGAATAATATGTGTGAGGGTACCCCAGGAGTGTTCCAAATGTGTGTGGGTAAAATGTATATCCCACGGGGGTAAAATTGAAAAAAGTTGAAAAAATATTTTTTTTTGGACTTAGTCATTTTTCCGGCGTTTATCAGACTTTCAGACAGGGCAAGTGTCAGTGAGCGTTCCGATTTCAGTTCCAGAGCGATTCGCCCAATGAGTCCTTGATATTTAATCATTTTCAGCCAATTTTCTGGATTTTTGAAAATTGCACTTTTTTGTGAAAATATCCACTAAATGAGGGAATAATATGTGTAAGGGTATCCGAGGAGTGTTCCAAATGTGTATGGGTATAATATATATCCCATGGGGGTAAAACTGAAAAAAGTTGAAGAAAAAATTTTTTTTGGACTTAGTCATTTTTCCGGCGTTTATCAGACTTTCAGATAGGGCAAATGTCAGTGAGCGTTCCGATTTCAGTTCCAGAGCGATTCGCCCAATGAGTCCTTGATATTTAGTCGTTTTCAGCCAATATTTTGGATTTTTGAAAATTTCACTTTTTTGTGAAAATATCCACTAAATGAGGGAATAATATGTGTGAGGGTAGCCCAGGAGAGTTACAAATGTGTGTGGGTAGAATATATATCCCACGGGCTAAAATTGAAAAAAGTTGAAATTTTTTTTTTTTTGGACTTAGTCATTTTTCCGGCGTTTATCAGACTTTCAGATAGGGCAAATGTCAGTGAGCGTTCCGATTTCAGTTCCAGAGCGATTCGCCCAATGAGTCCTTGATATTTATTCATTTTCAGCCAATTTTCTGGATTTTTGAAAAATTCACTTTTTTGTGAAAATATCCACTAAATGAGGGAATAATATGTGTGAGGGTACCCCAGGAGAGTTCCAAATGTGTGTGGGTAAAATATATATCCCACGGGGGTAAAATTGAAAAAAGTTGAAAAAAATTATTTTTTGGACTTAGCCATTTTTCCGGCGTTTATCAGACTTTCAGATAGGGCAAATGTCAGTGAGCGTTCCGATTTCAGTTCCAGAGCGATTCGCCCAATGAGTCCTTGATATTTAATCATTTTCAACCAATTTTCTGGATTTTTGAAAATTTCACTTTTTTGTGAAAATATCCACTAAATGAGGGAATAATATGTGTGAGGGTACCCAAGGAGAGTTCCAAATGTGTGTGGGTAGAATATATATCCCACGGGGGTGAAATTGAAAAAAGTTGAAAAATTTTTTTTTTTGGACTTAGTCATTTTTCCGGCGTTTATCAGACTTTCAGATAGGGCAAATGTCAGTGAGCGTTCCGATTTCAGTTCCAGAGCGATTCGCCCAATGAGTCCTTGATATTTAGTCGTTTTCAGCCAATTTTCTGGATTTTTGAAAAATTCACTTTTTTGTGAAAATATCCACTAAATGAGGGAATAATATGTGTGAGGGTATCCGAGGAGTGTTCCAAATGTGTATGGGTATAATATATATCCCATGGGGGTAAAACTGAAAAAAGTTGAAAAAAAAATTTTTTTTTGACTTAGTCATTTTTCCGGCGTTTATCAGACTTTCAGATAGGGCAAATGTCAGTGAGCGTTCCGATTTCAGTTCCAGAGCGATTCGCCCAATGAGTCCTTGATATTTAGTCGTTTTCAGCCAATATTTTGGATTTTTGAAAATTTCACTTTTTTGTGAAAATATCCACTAAATGAGGGAATAATATGTGTGAGGGTAGCCCAGGAGAGTTACAAATGTGTGTGGGTAGAATATATATCCCACGGGCTAAAATTGAAAAAAGTTGAAATTTTTTTTTTTTTGGACTTAGTCATTTTTCCGGCGTTTATCAGACTTTCAGATAGGGCAAATGTCAGTGAGCGTTCCGATTTCAGTTCCAGAGCGATTCGCCCAATGAGTCCTTGATATTTATTCATTTTCAGCCAATTTTCTGGATTTTTGAAAAATTCACTTTTTTGTGAAAATATCCACTAAATGAGGGAATAATATGTGTGAGGGTACCCCAGGAGAGTTCCAAATGTGTGTGGGTAAAATATATATCCCACGGGGGTAAAATTGAAAAAAGTTGAAAAAAATTATTTTTTGGACTTAGCCATTTTTCCGGCGTTTATCAGACTTTCAGATAGGGCAAATGTCAGTGAGCGTTCCGATTTCAGTTCCAGAGCGATTCGCCCAATGAGTCCTTGAAATTTAGTCGTTTTCAGCCAATATTTTGGATTTTTGAAAATTTCACTTTTTTGTGAAAATATCCACTAAATGAGGGAATAATATGTGTGAGGGTACCCCAGAAGAGTTCCAAATGTGTGTGGGTAGAATATATATCCCACGGGGGTAAAATTGAAAAAAGTTTAAAAATTTTTTTTTTTGGACTTAGTCATTTTTCCGGCGTTTATCAGACTTTCAGATAGGGCAAATGTCAGTGAGCATTCCGATTTCAGTTCCAGAGCGATTCGCCCAATGAGTCCTTGATATTTAGTCGTTTTCAGCCAATTTTCTGGATTTTTGAAAAATTCACTTTTTTGTGAAAATATCCACTAAATGAGGGAATAATATGTGTGAGGGTACCCCAGGAGAGTTCCAAATGTGTGTGGGTAAAATATATATCCCACGGGGGTAAAATTGAAAAAAGTTGAAAAAATATTTTTTTTTGGACTTAGTCATTTTTCCGGCGTTTATCAGACTTTCAGACAGGGCAAATGTCAGTGAGCGTTCCAATTTCAGTTCCAGAGTGATTCGCCCAATGAGTCCTTGATATTTAATCATTTTCAGCGAATTTTCTGGATTTTTGAAAATTTCACTTTTTTGTGAAAATATCCACTAAATGAGGGAATAATATGTGTGAGGGTATCCGAGGAGTGTTCCAAATGTGTATGGGTATAATATATATCCCACGGGGGTAAAATTGAAAAAAGTTGAAAAAAATTTTTTTTTGGACTTAGCCATTTTTCTGCCGTTTATCAGACTTTCAGATAGGGAAAATGTCAGTGAGCGTTCCGATTTCAGTTCCAGAGCGATTCGCCCAATGAGTCCTTGATATTTATTCACTTTCAGCCAATTTTCTGGATTTTTGAAAAATTCACTTTTTTGTGAAAATATACACTAAATGAGGGAATAATATGTGTGAGGGTACCCCAGGAGAGTTCCAAATGTGTGTGGGTAAAATATATATCCCACGGGGGTAAAATTGAAAAAAGTTGAAAAAAATTATTTTTTGGACTTAGCCATTTTTCCGGCGTTTATCAGACTTTCAGATAGGGCAAATGTCAGTGAGCGTTCCGATTTCAGTTCCAGAGCGATTCGCCCAATGAGTCCTTGATATTTATTCATTTTCAGCCAATTTTCTGGATTTTTGAAAAATTCACTTTTTTGTGAAAATATCCACTAAATGAGGGAATAATATGTGTGAGGGTACCCCAGGAGAGTTCCAAATGTGTGTGGGTAGAATATATATCCCACGGGGGTGAAATTGAAAAAAGTTGAAAAATTTTTTTTTTTGGACTTAGTCATTTTTCCGGCGTTTATCAGACTTTCAGACAGGGCAAGTGTCAGTGAGCGTTCCGATTTCAGTTCCAGAGCGATTCGCCCAATGAGTCCTTGATATTTAATCATTTTCAGCCAATTTTCTGGATTTTTGAAAATTTCACTTTTTTGTGAAAATATCCACTAAATGAGGGAATAATATGTGTAAGGGTATCCGAGGAGTGTTCCAAATGTGTATGGGTATAATATATATCCCATGGGGGTAAAACTGAAAAAAGTTGAAAAAAAAATTTTTTTTGGACTTAGTCATTTTTCCGGCGTTTATCAGACTTTCAGACAGGGCAAGTGTCAGTGAGCGTTCCGATTTCAGTTCCAGAGCGATTCACCCAATGAGTCCTTGATATTTAGTCGTTTTCAGCCAATTTTCTGGATTTTTGAAAAATTCACTTTTTTGTGAAAATATCCACTAAATGAGGGAATAATATGTGTGAGGGTACCCCAGAAGAGTTCCAAATGTGTGTGGGTAGAATATATATCCCACGGGGGTAAAATTGAAAAAAGTTGAAAAAAAATTTTTTTTTGGACTTAGTCATTTTTCCGGCGTTTATCAGACTTTCAGATAGGGCAAATGTCAGTGAGCGTTCCGATTTCAGTTCCAGAGTGATTCGCCCAATGAGTCCCTGATATTTAATCATTTTCAGCCAATTTTCTGGATTTTTGAAAATTTCACTTTTTTGTGAAAATATCCACTAAATGAAGGAATAATATGTGTGAGGGTAGCCCAGGAGAGTTCCAAATGTGTGTGGGTAGAATATATATCCCACGGGGGTAAAATTGAAAAAAGTTTAAAAATTTTTTTTTTTGGACTTAGTCATTTTTCCGGCGTTTATCAGACTTTCAGATAGGGCAAATGTCAGTGAGCGTTCCGATTTCAGTTCCAGAGCGATTCGCCCAATGAGTCCTTGATATTTAGTCGTTTTCAGTCAATTTTCTGGATTTTTGAAAAATTCACTTTTTTGTGAAAATATCCACTAAATGAGGGAATAATATGTGTGAGGGTACCCCAGGAGTGTTCCAAATGTGTGTGGGTAAAATGTATATTCCACGGGGGTAAAATTGAAAAAAGTTGAAAAAAAAAATTTTTTGGACTTAGCCATTTTTCCGGCGTTTATCAGACTTTCAGATAGGGCAAATGTCAGTGAGCGTTCCGATTTCAGTTCCAGAGCGATTCGCCCAATGAGTCCTTGAAATTTAGTCGTTTTCAGCCAATATTTTGGATTTTTGAAAATTTCACTTTTTTGTGAAAATATCCACTAAATGAGGGAATAATATGTGTGAGGGTACCCCAGAAGAGTTCCAAATGTGTGTGGGTAGAATATATATCCCACGGGGGGAAAATTGAAAAAAGTTGAAAAAAAATTTTTTTTTGGACTTAGTCATTTTTCCGGCGTTTATCAGACTTTCAGATAGGGCAAATGTCAGTGAGCGTTCCGATTTCAGTTCCAGAGCGATTCGCCCAATGAGTCCCTGATATTTAATAATTTTCAGCCAATTTTCTGGATTTTTGAAAATTTCACTTTTTTGTGAAAATATCCACTAAATGAGGGAATAATATGTGTGAGGGTATCCGAGGAGTGTTCCAAATGTGTATGGGTATAATATATATCCCACGGGGGTAAAACTGAAAAAAGTTGAAAAAAAATTTTTTTTTGGACTTAGTCATTTTTCCGGCGTTTATCAGACTTTCAGATAGGGCAAATGTCAGTGAGCATTCCGATTTCAGTTCCAGAGCGATTCGCCCAATGAGTCCTTGATATTTAGTCGTTTTCAGCCAATATTTTGGATTTTTGAAAATTTCACTTTTTTGTGAAAATATCCAGTAAATGAGGGAATAATATGTGTGAGGGTACCCCAGGAGAGTTCCAAATGTGTGTGGGTAAAATATATATCCCACGGGGGTAAAATTGAAAAAAGTTGAAAAAAATTATTTTTTGGACTTAGCCATTTTTCCGGCGTTTATCAGACTTTCAGATAGGGCAAATGTCAGTGAGCGTTCCGATTTCAGTTCCAGAGCGATTCGCCCAATGAGTCCTTGAAATTTAGTCGTTTTCAGCCAATATTTTGGATTTTTGAAAATTTCACTTTTTTGTGAAAATATCCACTAAATGAGGGAATAATATGTGTGAGGGTACCCCAGAAGAGTTCCAAATGTGTGTGGGTAGAATATATATCCCACGGGGGTAAAATTGAAAAAAGTTTAAAAATTTTTTTTTTTGGACTTAGTCATTTTTCCGGCGTTTATCAGACTTTCAGATAGGGCAAATGTCAGTGAGCATTCCGATTTCAGTTCCAGAGCGATTCGCCCAATGAGTCCTTGATATTTAGTCGTTTTCAGCCAATTTTCTGGATTTTTGAAAAATTCACTTTTTTGTGAAAATATCCACTAAATGAGGGAATAATATGTGTGAGGGTACCCCAGGAGAGTTCCAAATGTGTGTGGGTAAAATATATATCCCACGGGGGTAAAATTGAAAAAAGTTGAAAAAATATTTTTTTTTGGACTTAGTCATTTTTCCGGCGTTTATCAGACTTTCAGACAGGGCAAATGTCAGTGAGCGTTCCAATTTCAGTTCCAGAGTGATTCGCCCAATGAGTCCTTGATATTTAATCATTTTCAGCGAATTTTCTGGATTTTTGAAAATTTCACTTTTTTGTGAAAATATCCACTAAATGAGGGAATAATATGTGTGAGGGTATCCGAGGAGTGTTCCAAATGTGTATGGGTATAATATATATCCCACGGGGGTAAAATTGAAAAAAGTTGAAAAAAATTTTTTTTTGGACTTAGCCATTTTTCTGCCGTTTATCAGACTTTCAGATAGGGAAAATGTCAGTGAGCGTTCCGATTTCAGTTCCAGAGCGATTCGCCCAATGAGTCCTTGATATTTATTCATTTTCAGCCAATTTTCTGGATTTTTGAAAAATTCACTTTTTTGTGAAAATATACACTAAATGAGGGAATAATATGTGTGAGGGTACCCCAGGAGAGTTCCAAATGTGTGTGGGTAAAATATATATCCCACGGGGGTAAAATTGAAAAAAGTTGAAAAAAATTATTTTTTGGACTTAGCCATTTTTCCGGCGTTTATCAGACTTTCAGATAGGGCAAATGTCAGTGAGCGTTCCGATTTCAGTTCCAGAGCGATTCGCCCAATGAGTCCTTGATATTTATTCATTTTCAGCCAATTTTCTGGATTTTTGAAAAATTCACTTTTTTGTGAAAATATCCACTAAATGAGGGAATAATATGTGTGAGGGTACCCCAGGAGAGTTCCAAATGTGTGTGGGTAGAATATATATCCCACGGGGGTGAAATTGAAAAAAGTTGAAAAATTTTTTTTTTTGGACTTAGTCATTTTTCCGGCGTTTATCAGACTTTCAGACAGGGCAAGTGTCAGTGAGCGTTCCGATTTCAGTTCCAGAGCGATTCGCCCAATGAGTCCTTGATATTTAATCATTTTCAGCCAATTTTCTGGATTTTTGAAAATTTCACTTTTTTGTGAAAATATCCACTAAATGAGGGAATAATATGTGTAAGGGTATCCGAGGAGTGTTCCAAATGTGTATGGGTATAATATATATCCCATGGGGGTAAAACTGAAAAAAGTTGAAAAAAAAATTTTTTTTGGACTTAGTCATTTTTCCGGCGTTTATCAGACTTTCAGACAGGGCAAGTGTCAGTGAGCGTTCCGATTTCAGTTCCAGAGCGATTCACCCAATGAGTCCTTGATATTTAGTCGTTTTCAGCCAATTTTCTGGATTTTTGAAAAATTCACTTTTTTGTGAAAATATCCACTAAATGAGGGAATAATATGTGTGAGGGTACCCCAGAAGAGTTCCAAATGTGTGTGGGTAGAATATATATCCCACGGGGGTAAAATTGAAAAAAGTTGAAAAAAAATTTTTTTTTGGACTTAGTCATTTTTCCGGCGTTTATCAGACTTTCAGATAGGGCAAATGTCAGTGAGCGTTCCGATTTCAGTTCCAGAGTGATTCGCCCAATGAGTCCCTGATATTTAATCATTTTCAGCCAATTTTCTGGATTTTTGAAAATTTCACTTTTTTGTGAAAATATCCACTAAATGAAGGAATAATATGTGTGAGGGTAGCCCAGGAGAGTTCCAAATGTGTGTGGGTAGAATATATATCCCACGGGGGTAAAATTGAAAAAAGTTTAAAAATTTTTTTTTTTGGACTTAGTCATTTTTCCGGCGTTTATCAGACTTTCAGATAGGGCAAATGTCAGTGAGCGTTCCGATTTCAGTTCCAGAGCGATTCGCCCAATGAGTCCTTGATATTTAGTCGTTTTCAGTCAATTTTCTGGATTTTTGAAAAATTCACTTTTTTGTGAAAATATCCACTAAATGAGGGAATAATATGTGTGAGGGTACCCCAGGAGTGTTCCAAATGTGTGTGGGTAAAATGTATATTCCACGGGGGTAAAATTGAAAAAAGTTGAAAAAAAATATTTTTTGGACTTAGCCATTTTTCCGGCGTTTATCAGACTTTCAGATAGGGCAAATGTCAGTGAGCGTTCCGATTTCAGTTCCAGAGCGATTCGCCCAATGAGTCCTTGAAATTTAGTCGTTTTCAGCCAATATTTTGGATTTTTGAAAATTTCACTTTTTTGTGAAAATATCCACTAAATGAGGGAATAATATGTGTGAGGGTACCCCAGAAGAGTTCCAAATGTGTGTGGGTAGAATATATATCCCACGGGGGGAAAATTGAAAAAAGTTGAAAAAAAATTTTTTTTTGGACTTAGTCATTTTTCCGGCGTTTATCAGACTTTCAGATAGGGCAAATGTCAGTGAGCGTTCCGATTTCAGTTCCAGAGCGATTCGCCCAATGAGTCCCTGATATTTAATAATTTTCAGCCAATTTTCTGGATTTTTGAAAATTTCACTTTTTTGTGAAAATATCCACTAAATGAGGGAATAATATGTGTGAGGGTATCCGAGGAGTGTTCCAAATGTGTATGGGTATAATATATATCCCACGGGGGTAAAACTGAAAAAAGTTGAAAAAAAATTTTTTTTTGGACTTAGTCATTTTTCCGGCGTTTATCAGACTTTCAGATAGGGCAAATGTCAGTGAGCATTCCGATTTCAGTTCCAGAGCGATTCGCCCAATGAGTCCTTGATATTTAGTCGTTTTCAGCCAATATTTTGGATTTTTGAAAATTTCACTTTTTTGTGAAAATATCCACTAAATGAGGGAATAATATGTGTGAGGGTAGCCCAGGAGAGTTCCAAATGTGTGTGGGTAGAATATATATCCCACGGGGGTAAAATTGAAAAAAGTTTAAAAATTTTTTTTTTTGGACTTAGTCATTTTTCCGGCGTTTATCAGACTTTCAGATAGGGCAAATGTCAGTGAGCGTTCCGATTTCAGTTCCAGAGCGATTCGCCCAATGAGTCCTTGATATTTAGTCGTTTTCAGCCAATTTTCTGGATTTTTGAAAAATTCACTTTTTTGTGAAAATATCCACTAAATGAGGGAATAATATGTGTGAGGGTACCCCAGGAGTGTTCCAAATGTGTGTGGGTAAAATGTATATTCCACGGGGGTAAAATTGAAAAAAGTTGAAAAAAAATATTTTTTGGACTTAGCCATTTTTCCGGCGTTTATCAGACTTTCAGATAGGGCAAATGTCAGTGAGCGTTCCGATTTCAGTTCCAGAGCGATTCGCCCAATGAGTCCTTGAAATTTAGTCGTTTTCAGCCAATATTTTGGATTTTTGAAAATTTCACTTTTTTGTGAAAATATCCACTAAATGAGGGAATAATATGTGTGAGGGTACCCCAGAAGAGTTCCAAATGTGTGTGGGTAGAATATATATCCCACGGGGGTAAAATTGAAAAAAGTTGAAAAAAAATATTTTTTGGACTTAGCCATTTTTCCGGCGTTTATCAGACTTTCAGATAGGGCAAATGTCAGTGAGCGTTCCGATTTCAGTTCCAGAGCGATTCGCCCAATGAGTCCTTGAAATTTAGTCGTTTTCAGCCAATATTTTGGATTTTTGAAAATTTCACTTTTTTGTGAAAATATCCACTAAATGAGGGAATAATATGTGTGAGGGTAGCCCAGGAGAGTTACAAATGTGTGTGGGTAGAATATATATCCCACGGGCTAAAATTGAAAAAAGTTGAAATTTTTTTTTTTTTGGACTTAGTCATTTTTCCGGCGTTTATCAGAGTTTCAGATAGGGCAAATGTCAGTGAGCGTTCCGATTTCAGTTCCAGAGCGATTCGCCCAATGAGTCCTTGATATTTATTCATTTTCAGCCAATTTTCTGGATTTTTGAAAAATTCACTTTTTTGTGAAAATATCCACTAAATGAGGGAATAATATGTGTGAGGGTACCCCAGGAGAGTTCCAAATGTGTGTGGGTAAAATATATATCCCACGGGGGTAAAATTGAAAAAAGTTGAAAAAAATTATTTTTTGGACTTAGCCATTTTTCCAGCGTTTATCAGACTTTCAGATAGGGCAAATGTCAGTGAGCGTTCCGATTTCAGTTCCAGAGCGATTCGCCCAATGAGTCCTTGATATTTAATCATTTTCAGCCAATTTTCTGGATTTTTGAAAATTTCACTTTTTTGTGAAAATATCCACTAAATGAGGGAATAATATGTGTGAGGGTACCCCAGGAGAGTTCCAAATGTGTGTGGGTAAAATATATATCCCACGGGGGTGAAATTGAAAAAAGTTGAAAAATTTTTTTTTTTGGACTTAGTCATTTTTCCGGCGTTTATCAGACTTTCAGATAGGGCAAATGTCAGTGAGCGTTCCGATTTCAGTTCCAGAGCGATTCGCCCAATGAGTCCTTGATATTTAGTCGTTTTCAGCCAATTTTCTGGATTTTTGAAAAATTCACTTTTTTGTGAAAATATCCACTAAATGAGGGAATAATATGTGTGAGGGTACCCCAGGAGAGTTCCAAATGTGTGTGGGTAAAATATATATCCCACGGGGGTAAAATTGAAAAAAGTTGAAAAAATATTTTTTTTTGGACTTAGTCATTTTTCCGGCGTTTATCAGACTTTCAGACAGGGCAAATGTCAGTGAGCGTTCCAATTTCAGTTCCAGAGTGATTCGCCCAATGAGTCCTTGATATTTAATCATTTTCAGCGAATTTTCTGGATTTTTGAAAATTTCACTTTTTTGTGAAAATATCCACTAAATGAGGGAATAATATGTGTGAGGGTATCCGAGGAGTGTTCCAAATGTGTATGGGTATAATATATATCCCACGGGGGTAAAACTGAAAAAAGTTGAAAAAAAATTTTTTTCTGGACTTAGTCATTTTTCCGGCGTTTATCAGACTTTCAGATAGGGCAAATGTCAGTGAGCATTCCGATTTCAGTTCCAGAGCGATTCGCCCAATGAGTCCTTGATATTTAATCGTTTTCAGCCAATATTTTGGATTTTTTAAATTTCACTTTTTTGTGAAAATATCCAGTAAATGAGGGAATAATATGTGTGAGGGTACCCCAGGAGTGTTCCAAATGTGTGTGGGTAGAATATATATCCCACGGGGGTAAAATTGAAAAAAGTTGAAAAATTATTTTTTTTGGACTTAGTCATTTTTCCGGCGTTTATCAGACTCTCAGATAGGGCAAATGTCAGTGAGCGTTCCGATTTCAGTTCCAGAGCGATTCGCCCAATGAGTCCTTGATATTTAGTCGTTTTCAGATAATTTTCTGGATTTTTGAAAAATTCACTTTTTTGTGAAAATATCCACTAAATGAGGGAATAATATGTGTGAGGGTACCCCAGGAGAGTTCCAAATGTGTGTGGGTAAAATATATATCCCACGGGGGTGAAATTGAAAAAAGTTGAAAAATTTTTTTTTTTGGACTTAGTCATTTTTCCGGCGTTTATCAGACTTTCAGATAGGGCAAATGTCAGTGAGCGTTCCGATTTCAGTTCCAGAGCGATTCGCCCAATGAGTCCTTGATATTTAGTCGTTTTCAGCCAATTTTCTGGATTTTTGAAAAATTCACTTTTTTGTGAAAATATCCACTAAATGAGGGAATAATATGTGTGAGGGTACCCCAGGAGAGTTCCAAATGTGTGTGGGTAAAATATATATCCCACGGGGGTAAAATTGAAAAAAGTTGAAAAAATATTTTTTTTTGGACTTAGTCATTTTTCCGGCGTTTATCAGACTTTCAGACAGGGCAAATGTCAGTGAGCGTTCCAATTTCAGTTCCAGAGTGATTCGCCCAATGAGTCCTTGATATTTAATCATTTTCAGCGAATTTTCTGGATTTTTGAAAATTTCACTTTTTTGTGAAAATATCCACTAAATGAGGGAATAATATGTGTGAGGGTATCCGAGGAGTGTTCCAAATGTGTATGGGTATAATATATATCCCACGGGGGTAAAACTGAAAAAAGTTGAAAAAAAATTTTTTTTTGGACTTAGTCATTTTTCCGGCGTTTATCAGACTTTCAGATAGGGCAAATGTCAGTGAGCATTCCGATTTCAGTTCCAGAGCGATTCGCCCAATGAGTCCTTGATATTTAATCGTTTTCAGCCAATATTTTGGATTTTTTAAATTTCACTTTTTTGTGAAAATATCCAGTAAATGAGGGAATAATATGTGTGAGGGTACCCCAGGAGTGTTCCAAATGTGTGTGGGTAGAATATATATCCCACGGGGGTAAAATTGAAAAAAGTTGAAAAATTATTTTTTTTGGACTTAGTCATTTTTCCGGCGTTTATCAGACTCTCAGATAGGGCAAATGTCAGTGAGCGTTCCGATTTCAGTTCCAGAGCGATTCGCCCAATGAGTCCTTGATATTTAGTCGTTTTCAGATAATTTTCTGGATTTTTGAAAAATTCACTTTTTTGTGAAAATATCCACTAAATGAGGGAATAATATGTGTGAGGGTAGCCCAGGAGAGTTCCAAATGTGTGTGGGTAGAATATATATCCCACGGGGGTAAAATTGAAAAAAGTTTAAAAATTTTTTTTTTTGGACTTAGTCATTTTTCCGGCGTTTATCAGACTTTCAGATAGGGCAAATGTCAGTGAGCGTTCCTATTTCAGTTCCAGAGCGATTCGCCCAATGAGTCCTTGATATTTAGTCGTTTTCAGCCAATTTTCTGGATTTTTGAAAAATTCACTTTTTTGTGAAAATATCCACTAAATGAGGGAATAATATGTGTGAGGGTACCCCAGGAGTGTTCCAAATGTGTGTGGGTAAAATGTATATTCCACGGGGGTAAAATTGAAAAAAGTTGAAAAAAATTATTTTTTGGACTTAGCCATTTTTCCGGCGTTTATCAGACTTTCAGATAGGGCAAATGTCAGTGAGCGTTCCGATTTCAGTTCCAGAGCGATTCGCCCAATGAGTCCTTGAAGTTTAGTCGTTTTCAGCCAATATTTTGGATTTTTGAAAATTTCACTTTTTTGTGAAAATATCCACTAAATGAGGGAATAATATGTGTGAGAGTACCCCAGAAGAGTTCCAAATGTGTGTGGGTAGAATATATATCCCACGGGGGGAAAATTGAAAAAAGTTGAAAAAAAATTTTTTTTTGGACTTAGTCATTTTTCCGGCGTTTATCAGACTTTCAGATAGGGCAAATGTCAGTGAGCGTTCCGATTTCAGTTCCAGAGCGATTCGCCCAATGAGTCCCTGATATTTAATCATTTTCAGCCAATTTTCTGGATTTTTGAAAATTTCACTTTTTTGTGAAAATATCCACTAAATGAGGGAATAATATGTGTGAGGGTATCCGAGGAGTGTTCCAAATGTGTATGGGTATAATATATATCCCACGGGGGTAAAACTGAAAAAAGTTGAAAAAAAATTTTTTTTTGGACTTAGTCATTTTTCCGGCGTTTATCAGACTTTCAGATAGGGCAAATGTCAGTGAGCATTCCGATTTCAGTTCCAGAGCGATTCGCCCAATGAGTCCTTGATATTTAGTCGTTTTCAGCCAATATTTTGGATTTTTTAAAATTTCACTTTTTTGTGAAAATATCCAGTAAATGAGGGAATAATATGTGTGAGGGTACCCCAGGAGTGTTCCAAATGTGTGTGGGTAGAATATATATCCCACGGGGGTAAAATTGAAAAAAGTTTAAAAATTTTTTTTTTTGGACTTAGTCATTTTTCCGGCGTTTATCAGACTCTCAGATAGGGCAAATGTCAGTGAGCGTTCCGATTTCAGTTCCAGAGCGATTCGCCCAATGAGTCCTTGATATTTAGTCGTTTTCAGATAATTTTTTGGATTTTTGAAAAATTCACTTTTTTGTGAAAATATCCACTAAATGAGGGAATAATATGTGTGAGGGTAGCCCAGGAGAGTTCCAAATGTGTGTGGGTAGAATATATATCCCACGGGGGTAAAATTGAAAAAAGTTTAAAAATTTTTTTTTTTGGACTTAGTCATTTTTCCGGCGTTTATCAGACTTTCAGATAGGGCAAATGTCAGTGAGCGTTCCGATTTCAGTTCCAGAGCGATTCGCCCAATGAGTCCTTGATATTTAGTCGTTTTCAGCCAATTTTCTGGATTTTTGAAAAATTCACTTTTTTGTGAAAATATCCACTAAATGAGGGAATAATATGTGTGAGGGTACCCCAGGAGTGTTCCAAATGTGTGTGGGTAAAATGTATATTCCACGGGGGTAAAATTGAAAAAAGTTGAAAAAAATTATTTTTTGGACTTAGCCATTTTTCCGGCGTTTATCAGACTTTCAGATAGGGCAAATGTCAGTGAGCGTTCCGATTTCAGTTCCAGAGTGATTCGCCCAATGAGTCCTTGAAGTTTAGTCGTTTTCAGCCAATATTTTGGATTTTTGAAAATTTCACTTTTTTGTGAAAATATCCACTAAATGAGGGAATAATATGTGTGAGAGTACCCCAGAAGAGTTCCAAATGTGTGTGGGTAGAATATATATCCCACGGGGGGAAAATTGAAAAAAGTTGAAAAAAAATTTTTTTTTGGACATAGTCATTTTTCCGGCGTTTATCAGACTTTCAGATAGGGCAAATGTCAGTGAGCGTTCCGATTTCAGTTCCAGAGCGATTCGCCCAATGAGTCCCTGATATTTAATCATTTTCAGCCAATTTTCTGGATTTTTGAAAATTTCACTTTTTTGTGAAAATATCCACTAAATGAGGGAATAATATGTGTGAGGGTATCCGAGGAGTGTTCCAAATGTGTATGGGTATAATATATATCCCACGGGGGTAAAACTGAAAAAAGTTGAAAAAAAATTTTTTTTTGGACTTAGTCATTTTTCCGGCGTTTATCAGACTTTCAGATAGGGCAAATGTCAGTGAGCATTCCGATTTCAGTTCCAGAGCGATTCGCCCAATGAGTCCTTGATATTTAGTCGTTTTCAGCCAATATTTTGGATTTTTGAAAATTTCACTTTTTTGTGAAAATATCCAGTAAATGAGGGAATAATATGTGTGAGGGTACCCCAGGAGTGTTCCAAATGTGTGTGGGTAGAATATATATCCCACGGGGGTAAAATTGAAAAAAGTTTAAAAATTTTTTTTTTTGGACTTAGTCATTTTTCCGGCGTTTATCAGACTCTCAGATAGGGCAAATGTCAGTGAGCGTTCCGATTTCAGTTCCAGAGCGATTCGCCCAATGAGTCCTTGATATTTAATCATTTTCAGCCAATTTTCTGGATTTTTGAAAATTTCACTTTTTTGTGAAAATATCCACTAAATGAGGGAATAATATGTGTGAGGGTACCCCAGGAGAGTTCCAAATGTGTGTGGGTAGAATATATATCCCACGGGGGTGAAATTGAAAAAAGTTGAAAAATTTTTTTTTTTGGACTTAGTCATTTTTCCGGCGTTTATCAGACTTTCAGATAGGGCAAATGTCAGTGAGCGTTCCGATTTCAGTTCCAGAGCGATTCGCCCAATGAGTCCTTGATATTTAGTCGTTTTCAGCCAATTTTCTGGATTTTTGAAAAATTCACTTTTTTGTGAAAATATCCACTAAATGAGGGAATAATATGTGTGAGGGTATCCGAGGAGTGTTCCAAATGTGTATGGGTATAATATATATCCCATGGGGGTAAAACTGAAAAAAGTTGAAAAAAAAATTTTTTTTTGACTTAGTCATTTTTCCGGCGTTTATCAGACTTTCAGATAGGGCAAATGTCAGTGAGCGTTCCGATTTCAGTTCCAGAGCGATTCGCCCAATGAGTCCTTGATATTTATTCATTTTCAGCCAATTTTCTGGATTTTTGAAAAATTCACTTTTTTGTGAAAATATCCACTAAATGAGGGAATAATATGTGTGAGGGTACCCCAGGAGAGTTCCAAATGTGTGTGGGTAAAATATATATCCCACGGGGGTAAAATTGAAAAAAGTTGAAAAAAATTATTTTTTGGACTTAGCCATTTTTCCGGCGTTTATCAGACTTTCAGATAGGGCAAATGTCAGTGAGCATTCCGATTTCAGTTCCAGAGCGATTCGCCCAATGAGTCCTTGATATTTAATCATTTTCAGCCAATTTTCTGGATTTTTGAAAATTTAACTTTTTTGTGAAAATATCCACTAAATGAGGGAATAATATGTGTGAGGGTACCCCAGGAGAGTTCCAAATGTGTGTGGGTAGAATATATATCCCACGGGGGAAAAATTGAAAAAAGTTGAAAAAAATTTTTTTTTGGACTTAGCCATTTTTCTGCCGTTTATCAGACTTTCAGATAGGGCAAATGTCAGTGAGCGTTCCGATTTCAGTTCCAGAGCGATTCGCCCAATGAGTCCTTGATATTTATTCATTTTCAGCCAATTTTCTGGATTTTTGAAAAATTCACTTTTTTGTGAAAATATACACTAAATGAGGGAATAATATGTGTGAGGGTACCCCAGGAGAGTTCCAAATGTGTGTGGGTAAAATATATATCCCACGGGGGTAAAATTGAAAAAAGTTGAAAAAAATTATTTTTTGGACTTAGCCATTTTTCCGGCGTTTATCAGACTTTCAGATAGGGCAAATGTCAGTGAGCGTTCCGATTTCAGTTCCAGAGCGATTCGCCCAATGAGTCCTTGATATTTAATCATTTTCAGCCAATTTTCTGGATTTTTGAAAATTTCACTTTTTTGTGAAAATATCCACTAAATGAGGGAATAATATGTGTGAGGGTAGCCCAGGAGAGTTCCAAATGTGTGTGGGTAGAATATATATCCCACGGGGGTAAAATTGAAAAAAGTTTAAAAATTTTTTTTTTTGGACTTAGTCATTTTTCCGGCGTTTATCAGACTTTCAGATAGGGCAAATGTCAGTGAGCGTTCCGATTTCAGTTCCAGAGCGATTCGCCCAATGAGTCCTTGATATTTATTCATTTTCAGCCAATTTTCTGGATTTTTGAAAAATTCACTTTTTTGTGAAAATATCCACTAAATGAGGGAATAATATGTGTGAGGGTACCCCAGGAGAGTTCCAAATGTGTGTGGGTAAAATATATATCCCATGGGGGTAAGATTGAAAAAAGTTGAAAAAAATTATTTTTTGGACTTAGCCATTTTTCCGGCGTTTATCAGACTTTCAGATAGGGCAAATGTCAGTGAGCATTCCGATTTCAGTTCCAGAGCGATTCGCCCAATGAGTCCTTGAAATTTAGTCGTTTTCAGCCAATATTTTGGATTTTTGAAAATTTCACTTTTTTGTGAAAATATCCACTAAATGAGGGAATAATATGTGTGAGGGTACCCCAGAAGAGTTCCAAATGTGTGTGGGTAGAATATATATCCCACGGGGGGAAAATTGAAAAAAGTTGAAAAAAAATTTTTTTTTGGACTTAGTCATTTTTCCGGCGTTTATCAGACTTTCAGATAGGGCAAATGTCAGTGAGCGTTCCGATTTCAGTTCCAGAGCGATTCGCCCAATGAGTCCCTGATATTTAATCATTTTCAGCCAATTTTCTGGATTTTTGAAAATTTCACTTTTTTGTGAAAATATCCACTAAATGAGGGAATAATATGTGTGAGGGTAGCCCAGGAGAGTTCCAAATGTGTGTGGGTAGAATATATATCCCACGGGGGTAAAATTGAAAAAAGTTTAAAAATTTTTTTTTTTGGACTTAGTCATTTTTCCGGCGTTTATCAGACTTTCAGATAGGGCAAATGTCAGTGAGCATTCCGATTTCAGTTCCAGAGCGATTCTCCCAATGAGTCCTTGATATTTAATCATTTTCAGCGAATTTTCTGGATTTTTGAAAATTTCACTTTTTTGTGAAAATATCCACTAAATGAGGGAATAATATGTGTGAGGGTATCCGAGGAGTGTTCCAAATGTGTATGGGTATAATATATATCCCACGGGGGTAAAACTGAAAAAAGTTGAAAAAAAATTTTTTTTTGGACTTAGTCATTTTTCCGGTGTTTATCAGACTTTCAGATAGGGCAAATGTCAGTGAGCGTTCCGATTTCAGTTCCAGAGCGATTCGCCCAATGAGTCCTTGATATTTATTCATTTTCAGCCAATTTTCTGGATTTTTGAAAAATTCACTTTTTTGTGAAAATATCCACTAAATGAGGGAATAATATGTGTGAGGGTACCCCAGGAGAGTTCCAAATGTGTGTGGGTAAAATATATATCCCACGGGGGTAAAATTGAAAAAAGTTGAAAAAAATTATTTTTTGGACTTAGCCATTTTTCTGCCGTTTATCAGACTTTCAGATAGGGCAAATGTCAGTGAGCGTTCCGATTTCAGTTCCAGAGCGATTCGCCCAATGAGTCCTTGATATTTATTCATTTTCAGCCAATTTTCTGGATTTTTGAAAAATTCACTTTTTTGTGAAAATATACACTAAATGAGGGAATAATATGTGTGAGGGTACCCCAGGAGAGTTCCAAATGTGTGTGGGTAAAATATATATCCCACGGGGGTAAAATTGAAAAAAGTTGAAAAAAATTATTTTTTGGACTTAGCCATTTTTCCGGCGTTTATCAGACTTTCAGATAGGGCAAATGTCAGTGAGCGTTCCGATTTCAGTTCCAGAGCGATTCGCCCAATGAGTCCTTGATATTTATTCATTTTCAGCCAATTTTCTGGATTTTTGAAAAATTCACTTTTTTGTGAAAATATCCACTAAATGAGGGAATAATATGTGTGAGGGTACCCCAGAAGAGTTCCAAATGTGTGTGGGTAGAATATATATCCCACGGGGGGAAAATTGAAAAAAGTTGAAAAAAAATTTTTTTTTGGACTTAGTCATTTTTCCGGCGTTTATCAGACTTTCAGATAGGGCAAATGTCAGTGAGCATTCCAATTTCAGTTCCAGAGCGATTCGCCCAATGAGTCCTTGATATTTAGTCGTTTTCAGCCAATATTTTGGATTTTTGAAAATTTCACTTTTTTGTGAAAATATCCAGTAAATGAGGGAATAATATGTGTGAGGGTACCCCAGGAGTGTTCCAAATGTGTGTGGGTAGAATATATATCCCACGGGGGTAAAATTGAAAAAAGTTGAAAAATTATTTTTTTTGGACTTAGTCATTTTTCCGGCGTTTATCAGACTCTCAGATAGGGCAAATGTCAGTGAGCGTTCCGATTTCAGTTCCAGAGCGATTCGCCCAATGAGTCCTTGATATTTAGTCGTTTTCAGATAATTTTCTGGATTTTTGAAAAATTCACTTTTTTGTGAAAATATCCACTAAATGAGGGAATAATATGTGTGAGGGTAGCCCAGGAGAGTTCCAAATGTGTGTGGGTAGAATATATATCCCACGGGGGTAAAATTGAAAAAAGTTGAAAAAAATTTTTTTTTGGACTTAGCCATTTTTCTGCCGTTTATCAGACTTTCAGATAGGGCAAATGTCAGTGAGCGTTCCGATTTCAGTTCCAGAGCGATTCGCCCAATGAGTCCTTGATATTTATTCATTTTCAGCCAATTTTCTGGATTTTTGAAAAATTCACTTTTTTGTGAAAATATACACTAAATGAGGGAATAATATGTGTGAGGGTACCCCAGGAGAGTTCCAAATGTGTGTGGGTAAAATATATATCCCACGGGGGTAAAATTGAAAAAAGTTGAAAAAAATTATTTTTTGGACTTAGCCATTTTTCCGGCGTTTATCAGACTTTCAGATAGGGCAAATGTCAGTGAGCGTTCCGATTTCAGTTCCAGAGCGATTCGCCCAATGAGTCCTTGATATTTATTCATTTTCAGCCAATTTTCTGGATTTTTGAAAAATTCACTTTTTTGTGAAAATATCCACTAAATGAGGGAATAATATGTGTGAGGGTACACCAGGAGAGTTCCAAATGTGTGTGGGTAGAATATATATCCCACGGGGGTGAAATTGAAAAAAGTTGAAAAATTTTTTTTTTTGGACTTAGTCATTTTTCCGGCGTTTATCAGACTTTCAGACAGGGCAAGTGTCAGTGAGCGTTCCGATTTCAGTTCCAGAGCGATTCGCCCAATGAGTCCTTGATATTTAATCATTTTCAGCCAATTTTCTGGATTTTTGAAAATTTCACTTTTTTGTGAAAATATCCACTAAATGAGGGAATAATATGTGTAAGGGTATCCGAGGAGTGTTCCAAATGTGTATGGGTATAATATATATCCCATGGGGGTAAAATTGAAAAAAGTTGAAAAAAAATTTTTTTTTGGACTTAGTCATTTTTCCGGCGTTTATCAGACTTTCAGATAGGGCAAATGTCAGTGAGCGTTCCGATTTCAGTTCCAGAGCGATTCGCCCAATGAGTCCCTGATATTTAATCATTTTCAGCCAATTTTCTGGATTTTTGAAAATTTCACTTTTTTGTGAAAATATCCACTAAATGAGGGAATAATATGTGTGAGGGTAGCCCAGGAGAGTTCCAAATGTGTGTGGGTAGAATATATATCCCACGGGGGTAAAATTGAAAAAAGTTTAAAAATTTTTTTTTTTGGACTTAGTCATTTTTCCGGCGTTTATCAGACTTTCAGATAGGGCAAATGTCAGTGAGCGTTCCGATTTCAGTTCCAGAGCGATTTGCCCAATGAGTCCTTGATATTTAGTCGTTTTCAGCCAATTTTCTGGATTTTTGAAAAATTCACTTTTTTGTGAAAATATCCACTAAATGAGGGAATAATATGTGTGAGGGTACCCCAGGAGTGTTCCAAATGTGTGTGGGTAAAATGTATATTCCACGGGGGTAAAATTGAAAAAAGTTGAAAAAAATTATTTTTTGGACTTAGCCATTTTTCCGGCGTTTATCAGACTTTCAGATAGGGCAAATGTCAGTGAGCGTTCTGATTTCAGTTCCAGAGCGATTCGCCCAATGAGTCCTTGAAATTTAGTCGTTTTCAGCCAATATTTTGGATTTTTGAAAATTTCACTTTTTTGTGAAAATATCCACTAAATGAGGGAATAATATGTGTGAGGGTACCCCAGAAGAGTTCCAAATGTGTGTGGGTAGAATATATATCCCACGGGGGGAAAATTGAAAAAAGTTGAAAAAAAATTTTTTTTTGGACTTAGTCATTTTTCCGGCGTTTATCAGACTTTCAGATAGGGCAAATGTCAGTGAGCGTTCCGATTTCAGTTCCAGAGCGATTCGCCCAATGAGTCCCTGATATTTAATCATTTTCAGCCAATTTTCTGGATTTTTGAAAATTTCACTTTTTTGTGAAAATATACACTAAATGAGGGAATAATATGTGTGAGGGTACCCCAGGAGAGTTCCAAATGTGTGTGGGTAGAATATATATCCCACGGGGGTAAAACTGAAAAAAGTTGAAAAAAAAATTTTTTTTGGACTTAGTCATTTTTCCGGCGTTTATCAGACTTTCAGACAGGGCAAGTGTCAAGTGAGCGTTCCGATTTCAGTTCCAGAGCGATTCGCCCAATGAATCCTTGATATTTAGTCGTTTTCAGCCAATTTTCTGGATTTTTGAAAAATTCACTTTTTTGTGAAAATATCCACTAAATGAGGGAATAATATGTGTGAGGGTACCCCAGAAGAGTTCCAAATGTGTGTGGGTAGAATATATATCCCACGGGGGTAAAATTGAAAAAAGTTGAAAAAAATTATTTTTTGGACTTAGCCATTTTTCCGGCGTTTATCAGACTTTCAGATAGGGCAAATGTCAGTGAGCATTCCGATTTCAGTTCCAGAGCGATTCGCCCAATGAGTCCTTGATATTTAATCATTTTCAGCCAATTTTCTGGATTTTTGAAAATTTCACTTTTTTGTGAAAATATCCACTAAATGAGGGAATAATATGTGTGAGGGTACCCCAGAAGAGTTCCAAATGTGTGTGGGTAGAATATATATCCCACGGGGGGAAAATTGAAAAAAGTTGAAAAAAAATTTTTTTTTGGACTTAGTCATTTTTCCGGCGTTTATCAGACTTTCAGATAGGGCAAATGTCAGTGAGCATTCCGATTTCAGTTCCAGAGCGATTCGCCCAATGAGTCCCTGATATTTAATCATTTTCAGCCAATTTTCTGGATTTTTGAAAATTTCACTTTTTTGTGAAAATATCCACTAAATGAGGGAATAATATGTGTGAGGGTAGCCCAGGAGAGTTCCAAATGTGTGTGGGTAGAATATATATCCCACGGGGGTAAAATTGAAAAAAGTTTAAAAATTTTTTTTTTTGGACTTAGTCATTTTTCCGGCGTTTATCAGACTTTCAGATAGGGCAAATGTCAGTGAGCGTTCCGATTTCAGTTCCAGAGCGATTCGCCCAATGAGTCCTTGATATTTATTCATTTTCAGCCAATTTTCTGGATTTTTGAAAAATTCACTTTTTTGTGAAAATATCCACTAAATGAGGGAATAATATGTGTGAGGGTACCCCAGGAGAGTTCCAAATGTGTGTGGGTAAAATATATATCCCACGGGGGTAAAATTGAAAAAAGTTGAAAAAAATTATTTTTTGGACTTAGCCATTTTTCCGGCGTTTATCAGACTTTCAGATAGGGCAAATGTCAGTGAGCATTCCGATTTCAGTTCCAGAGCGATTCGCCCAATGAGTCCTTGATATTTAATCATTTTCAGCCAATTTTCTGGATTTTTGAAAATTTCACTTTTTTGTGAAAATATCCACTAAATGAGGGAATAATATGTGTGAGGGTACCCCAGAAGAGTTCCAAATGTGTGTGGGTAGAATATATATCCCACGGGGGGAAAATTGAAAAAAGTTGAAAAAAAATTTTTTTTTGGACTTAGTCATTTTTCCGGCGTTTATCAGACTTTCAGATAGGGCAAATGTCAGTGAGCGTTCCGATTTCAGTTCCAGAGCGATTCGCCCAATGAGTCCCTGATATTTAATCATTTTCAGCCAATTTTCTGGATTTTTGAAAATTTCACTTTTTTGTGAAAATATCCACTAAATGAGGGAATAATATGTGTGAGGGTAGCCCAGGAGAGTTCCAAATGTGTGTGGGTAGAATATATATCCCACGGGGGTAAAATTGAAAAAAGTTTAAAAATTTTTTTTTTTGGACTTAGTCATTTTTCCGGCGTTTATCAGACTTTCAGATAGGGCAAATGTCAGTGAGCATTTCGATTTCAGTTCCAGAGCGATTCGCCCAATGAGTCCTTGATATTTAGTCGTTTTCAGCCAATTTTCTGGATTTTTGAAAAATTCACTTTTTTGTGAAAATATCCACTAAATGAGGGAATAATATGTGTGAGGGTACCCCAGGAGAGTTCCAAATGTGTGTGGGTAAAATATATATCCCACGGGGGTAAAATTGAAAAAAGTTGAAAAAATATTTTTTTTTGGACTTAGTCATTTTTCCGGCGTTTATCAGACTTTCAGACAGGGCAAATGTCAGTGAGCGTTCCAATTTCAGTTCCAGAGTGATTCGCCCAATGAGTCCTTGATATTTAATCATTTTCAGCGAATTTTCTGGATTTTTGAAAATTTCACTTTTTTGTGAAAATATCCACTAAATGAGGGAATAATATGTGTGAGGGTATCCGAGGAGTGTTCCAAATGTGTATGGGTATAATATATATCCCACGGGGGTAAAACTGAAAAAAGTTGAAAAAAAATTTTTTTTTGGACTTAGTCATTTTTCCGGCGTTTATCAGACTTTCAGATAGGGCAAATGTCAGTGAGCATTCCGATTTCAGTTCCAGAGCGATTCGCCCAATGAGTCCTTGATATTTAGTCGTTTTCAGCCAATATTTTGGATTTTTGAAAATTTCACTTTTTTGTGAAAATATCCAGTAAATGAGGGAATAATATGTGTGAGGGTACCCCAGGAGTGTTCCAAATGTGTGTGGGTAGAATATATATCCCACGGGGGTAAAATTGAAAAAAGTTGAAAAATTATTTTTTTTGGACTTAGTCATTTTTCCGGCGTTTATCAGACTTTCAGATAGGGCAAATGTCAGTGAGCGTTCCGATTTCAGTTCCAGAGCGATTCGCCCAATGAGTCCCTGATATTTAATCATTTTCAGCCAATTTTCTGGATTTTTGAAAATTTCACTTTTTTGTGAAAATATCCACTAAATGAGGGAATAATATGTGTGAGGGTACCCCAGAAGAGTTCCAAATGTGTGTGGGTAGAATATATATCCCACGGGGGGAAAATTGAAAAAAGTTGAAAAAAAATTTTTTTTTGGACTTAGTCATTTTTCCGGCGTTTATCAGACTTTCAGATAGGGCAAATGTCAGTGAGCGTTCCGATTTCAGTTCCAGAGCGATTCGCCCAATGAGTCCCTGATATTTAATCATTTTCAGCCAATTTTCTGGATTTTTGAAAATTTCACTTTTTTGTGAAAATATCCACTAAATGAGGGAATAATATGTGTGAGGGTAGCCCAGGAGAGTTCCAAATGTGTGTGGGTAGAATATATATCCCACGGGGGTAAAATTGAAAAAAGTTTAAAAATTTTTTTTTTTGGACTTAGTCATTTTTCCGGCGTTTATCAGACTTTCAGATAGGGCAAATGTCAGTGAGCATTTCGATTTCAGTTCCAGAGCGATTCGCCCAATGAGTCCTTGATATTTAGTCGTTTTCAGCCAATTTTCTGGATTTTTGAAAAATTCACTTTTTTGTGAAAATATCCACTAAATGAGGGAATAATATGTGTGAGGGTACCCCAGGAGAGTTCCAAATGTGTGTGGGTAAAATATATATCCCACGGGGGTAAAATTGAAAAAAGTTGAAAAAATATTTTTTTTTGGACTTAGTCATTTTTCCGGCGTTTATCAGACTTTCAGACAGGGCAAATGTCAGTGAGCGTTCCAATTTCAGTTCCAGAGTGATTCGCCCAATGAGTCCTTGATATTTAATCATTTTCAGCGAATTTTCTGGATTTTTGAAAATTTCACTTTTTTGTGAAAATATCCAATAAATGAGGGAATAATATGTGTGAGGGTATCCGAGGAGTGTTCCAAATGTGTATGGGTATAATATATATCCCACGGGGGTAAAACTGAAAAAAGTTGAAAAAAAATTTTTTTTTGGACTTAGTCATTTTTCCGGCGTTTATCAGACTTTCAGATAGGGCAAATGTCAGTGAGCATTCCGATTTCAGTTCCAGAGCGATTCGCCCAATGAGTCCTTGATATTTAGTCGTTTTCAGCCAATATTTTGGATTTTTGAAAATTTCACTTTTTTGTGAAAATATCCAGTAAATGAGGGAATAATATGTGTGAGGGTACCCCAGGAGTGTTCCAAATGTGTGTGGGTAGAATATATATCCCACGGGGGTAAAATTGAAAAAAGTTGAAAAATTATTTTTTTTGGACTTAGTCATTTTTCCGGCGTTTATCAGACTTTCAGATAGGGCAAATGTCAGTGAGCGTTCCGATTTCAGTTCCAGAGCGATTCGCCCAATGAGTCCCTGATATTTAATCATTTTCAGCCAATTTTCTGGATTTTTGAAAATTTCACTTTTTTGTGAAAATATCCACTAAATGAGGGAATAATATGTGTGAGGGTAGCCCAGGAGAGTTCCAAATGTGTGTGGGTAGAATATATATCCCACGGGGGTAAAATTGAAAAAAGTTTAAAAATTTTTTTTTTTGGACTTAGTCATTTTTCCGGCGTTTATCAGACTTTCAGATAGGGCAAATGTCAGTGAGCATTCCGATTTCAGTTCCAGAGCGATTCGCCCAATGAGTCCTTGATATTTAGTCGTTTTCAGCCAATATTTTGGATTTTTGAAAATTTCACTTTTTTGTGAAAATATCCAGTAAATGAGGGAATAATATGTGTGAGGGTACCCCAGGAGTGTTCCAAATGTGTGTGGGTAGAATATATATCCCACGGGGGTAAAATTGAAAAAAGTTGAAAAATTATTTTTTTTGGACTTAGTCATTTTTCCGGCGTTTATCAGACTTTCAGATAGGGCAAATGTCAGTGAGCGTTCCGATTTCAGTTCCAGAGCGATTCGCCCAATGAGTCCCTGATATTTAATCATTTTCAGCCAATTTTCTGGATTTTTGAAAATTTCACTTTTTTGTGAAAATATCCACTAAATGAGGGAATAATATGTGTGAGGGTAGCCCAGGAGAGTTCCAAATGTGTGTGGGTAGAATATATATCCCACGGGGGTAAAATTGAAAAAAGTTTAAAAATTTTTTTTTTTGGACTTAGTCATTTTTCCGGCGTTTATCAGACTTTCAGATAGGGCAAATGTCAGTGAGCGTTCCGATTTCAGTTCCAGAGCGATTCGCCCAATGAGTCCTTGATATTTATTCATTTTCAGCCAATTTTCTGGATTTTTGAAAAATTCACTTTTTTGTGAAAATATACACTAAATGATGGAATAATATGTGTGAGGGTACCCCAGGAGAGTTCCAAATGTGTGTGGGTAGAATATATATCCCACGGGGGTGAAATTGAAAAAAGTTGAAAAATTTTTTTTTTTGGACTTAGTCATTTTTCCGGCGTTTATCAGACTTTCAGACAGGGCAAGTGTCAGTGAGCGTTCCGATTTCAGTTCCAGAGCGATTCGCCCAATGAGTCCTTGATATTTAATCATTTTCAGCCAATTTTCTGGATTTTTGAAAATTTCACTTTTTTGTGAAAATATCCACTAAATGAGGGAATAATATGTGTAAGGGTATCCGAGGAGTGTTCCAAATGTGTATGGGTATAATATATATCCCATGGGGGTAAAACTGAAAAAAGTTGAAAAAAAAATTTTTTTTGGACTTAGTCATTTTTCCGGCGTTTATCAGACTTTCAGACAGGGCAAGTGTCAGTGAGCGTTCCGATTTCAGTTCCAGAGCGATTCGCCCAATGAGTCCTTGATATTTAGTCGTTTTCAGCCAATTTTCTGGATTTTTGAAAAATTCACTTTTTTGTGAAAATATCCACTAAATGAGGGAATAATATGTGTGAGGGTACCCCAGAAGAGTTCCAAATGTGTGTGGGTAGAATATATATCCCACGAGGGTAAAATTGAAAAAAGTTGAAAAAAAATTTTTTTTTGGACTTAGTCATTTTTCCGGCGTTTATCAGACTTTCAGATAGGGCAAATGTCAGTGAGCGTTCCGATTTCAGTTCCAGAGCGATTCGCCCAATGAGTCCCTGATATTTAATCATTTTCAGCCAATTTTCTGGATTTTTGAAAATTTCACTTTTTTGTGAAAATATCCACTAAATGAGGGAATAATATGTGTGAGGGTAGCCCAGGAGAGTTCCAAATGTGTGTGGGTAGAATATATATCCCACGGGGGTAAAATTGAAAAAAGTTGAAAATTTTTTTTTTTTGGACTTAGTCATTTTTCCGGCGTTTATCAGACTTTCAGATAGGGCAAATGTCAGTGAGCGTTCCGATTTCAGTTCCAGAGCGATTCGCCCAATGAGTCCTTGATATTTAGTCGTTTTCAGCCAATTTTCTGGATTTTTGAAAAATTCACTTTTTTGTGAAAATATCCACTAAATGAGGGAATAATATGTGTGAGGGTACCCCAGGAGTGTTCCAAATGTGTGTGGGAAAAATGTATATCCCACGGGGGTAAAATTGAAAAAAGTTGAAAAAAATTATTTTTTGGACTTAGCCATTTTTCCGGCGTTTATCAGACTTTCAGATAGGGCAAATGTCAGTGAGCATTCCGATTTCAGTTCCAGAGCGATTCGCCCAATGAGTCCCTGATATTTAATCATTTTCAGCCAATTTTCTGGATTTTTGAAAATTTCACTTTTTTGTGAAAATATCCACTAAATGAGGGAATAATATGTGTGAGGGTACCCCAGGAGAGTTCCAAATGTGTGTGGGTATAATATATATCCCACGGGGGTAAAACTGAAAAAAGTTGAAAAAAAATTTTTTTTTGGACTTAGTCATTTTTCCGGCGTTTATCAGACTTTCAGATAGGGCAAATGTCAGTGAGCCTTCCGATTTCAGTTCTAGAGCGATTCGCCCAATGAGTCCTTGATATTTAGTCGTTTTCAGCCAATATTTTGGATTTTTGAAAATTTCACTTTTTTGTGAAAATATCCACTAAATGAGGGAATAATATGTGTGAGGGTACCCCAGGAGTGTTCCAAATGTGTATGGGTATAATATATATCCCACGGGGGTAAAATTGAAAAAAGTTGAAAAAAATTATTTTTTGGACTTAGCCATTTTTCCGGCGTTTATCAGACTTTCAGATAGGGCAAATGTCAGTGAGCGTTCCGATTTCAGTTCCAGAGCGATTCGCCCAATGAGTCCTTGAAATTTAGTCGTTTTCAGATAATTTTCTGGATTTTTGAAAATTCACTTTTTTGTGAAAATATCCACTAAATGAGGGAATAATATGTGTGAGGGTAGCCCAGGAGAGTTCCAAATGTGTGTGGGTAGAATATATATCCCACGGGGGTAAAATTGAAAAAAGTTGAAAAAAATTTTTTTTTGGACTTAGCCATTTTTCTGCCGTTTATCAGACTTTCAGATAGGGCAAATGTCAGTGAGCCTTCCGATTTCAGTTCTAGAGCGATTCGCCCAATGATTCCTTGATATTTAGTCGTTTTCAGCCAATATTTTGGATTTTTGAAAATTTCACTTTTTTGTGAAAATATCCACTAAATGAGGGAATAATATGTGTGAGGGTACCCCAGGAGTGTTCCAAATGTGTATGAGTATAATATATATCCCACGGGGGTAAAATTGAAAAAAGTTGAAAAAAATTATTTTTTGGACTTAGCCATTTTTCCGGCGTTTATCAGACTTTCAGATAGGGCAAATGTCAGTGAGCGTTCCGATTTCAGTTCCAGAGCGATTCGCCCAATGAGTCCTTGAAATTTAGTCGTTTTCAGCCAATATTTTGGATTTTTGAAAATTTCACTTTTTTGTGAAAATATCCACTAAATGAGGGAATAATATGTGTGAGGGTACCCCAGGAGAGTTCCAAATGTGTGTGGGTATAATATATATCCCACGGGGGTAAAACTGAAAAAAGTTGAAAAAAAATTTTTTTTTGGACTTAGTCATTTTTCCGGCGTTTATCAGACTTTCAGATAGGGCAAATGTCAGTGAGCATTCCGATTTCAGTTCCAGAGCGATTCGCCCAATGAGTCCTTGATATTTAGTCGTTTTCAGAAAATATTTTGGATTTTTGAAAATTTCACTTTTTTGTGAAAATATCCAGTAAATGAGGGAATAATATGTGTGAGGGTACCCCAGGAGTGTTCCAAATGTGTGTGGGTAGAATATATATCCCACGGGGGTAAAATTGAAAAAAGTTGAAAAAATTTTTTTTTTGGACTTAGTCATTTTTCCGGCGTTTATCAGACTCTCAGATAGGGCAAATGTCAGTGAGCGTTCCGATTTCAGTTCCAGAGCGATTCGCCCAATGAGTCCTTGATATTTAGTCGTTTTCAGATAATTTTCTGGATTTTTGAAAATTCACTTTTTTGTGAAAATATCCACTAAATGAGGGAATAATATGTGTGAGGGTACCCCAGAAGAGTTCCAAATGTGTGTGGGTAGAATATATATCCCACGGGGGTAAAATTGAAAAAAGTTGAAAAAAAATTTTTTTTTTGACTTAGTCATTTTTCCGGCGTTTATCAGACTTTCAGATAGGGCAAATGTCAGTGAGCGTTCCGATTTCAGTTCCAGAGCGATTCGCCCAATGAGTCCCTGATATTTAATCATTTTCAGCCAATTTTCTGGATTTTTGAAAATTTCACTTTTTTGTGAAAATATCCACTAAATGAGGGAATAATATGTGTGAGGGTACCCCAGGAGAGTTCCAAATGTGTGTGGGTATAATATATATCCCACGGGGGTAAAACTGAAAAAAGTTGAAAAAAAATTTTTTTTTGGACTTAGTCATTTTTCCGGCGTTTATCAGACTCTCAGATAGGGCAAATGTCAGTGAGCGTTCCGATTTCAGTTCCAGAGCGATTCGCCCAATGAGTCCTTGATATTTAGTCGTTTTCAGATAATTTTCTGGATTTTTGAAAATTCACTTTTTTGTGAAAATATCCACTAAATGAGGGAATAATATGTGTGAGGGTAGCCCAGGAGAGTTCCAAATGTGTGTGGGTAGAATATATATCCCACGGGGGTAAAATTGAAAAAAGTTGAAAAAAATTTTTTTTTGGAATTAGCCATTTTTCTGCCGTTTATCAGACTTTCAGATAGGGCAAATGTCAGTGAGCCTTCCGATTTCAGTTCTAGAGCGATTCGCCCAATGAGTCCTTGATATTTAGTCGTTTTCAGCCAATATTTTGGATTTTTGAAAATTTCACTTTTTTGTGAAAATATCCACTAAATGAGGGAATAATATGTGTGAGGGTACCCCAGGAGTGTTCCAAATGTGTATGGGTATAATATATATCCCACGGGGGTAAAACTGAAAAAAGTTGAAAAAAAATTTTTTTTTGGACTTAGTCATTTTTCCGGCGTTTATCAGACTTTCAGATAGGGCAAATGTCAGTGAGCGTTCCCATTTCAGTTCCAGAGCGATTTGCCCAATGAGTCCTTGATATATAGTCGTTTTCAGCCAAGTTTCTGGATTTTTGAAAAATTCACTTTTTTGTGAAAATATCCACTAAATGAGGGAATAATATGTGTGAGGGTAGCCCAGGAGAGTTCCAAATGTGTGTGGGTAGAATATATATCCCACGGGGGTAAAATTGAAAAAAGTTGAAAATTTTTTTTTTTTGGACTTAGTCATTTTTCCGGCGTTTATCAGACTTTCAGATAGGGCAACTGTCAGTGAGCGTTCCGATTTCAGTTCCAGAGCGATTCGCCCCATGAGTCCTTGATATTTATTCATTTTCAGCCAATTTTCTGGATTTTTGAAAAATTCACTTTTTTGTGAAAATATCCACTAAATGAGGGAATAATATGTGTGAGGGTAGCCCAGGAGAGTTCCAAATGTGTGTGGGTAGAATATATATCCCACGGGGGTAAAATTTAAAAAAGTTGGAAAAAAATTTTTTTTGGACTTAGTCATTTTTCCGGCGTTTATCAGACTTTCAGATAGGGCAAATGTCAGTGAGCCTTCCGATTTCAGGTCTAGAGCGATTCGCCCAATGAGTCCTTGATATTTAGTCGTTTTCAGCCAATATTTTGGATTTTTGAAAATTTCACTTTTTTGTGAAAATATCCAGTAAATGAGGGAATAATATGTGTGAGGGTACCCCAGGAGTGTTCCAAATGTGTGTGGGTAGAATATATATCCCACGGGGGTAAAATTGAAAAAAGTTGAAAAAAATTATTTTTTGGACTTAGCCATTTTTCCGGCGTTTATCAGACTTTCAGATAGAGCAAATGTCAGTGAGCGTTCTGATTTCAGTTCCAGAGCGATTCGCCCAATGAGTCCTTGATATTTAGTCGTTTTCAGCCAATATTTTGGATTTTTGAAAATTTCACTTTTTTGTGAAAATATCCACTAAATGAGGAAATAATATGTGTGAGGGTACCCCAGAAGAGTTCCAAATGTGTGTGGGTAGAATATATATCCCACGGGGGTAAAATTGAAAAAAGTTGAAAAAAAATTTTTTTTTGGACTTAGTCATTTTTCCGGCGTTTATCAGACTTTCAGATAGGGCAAATGTCAGTGAGCGTTCTGATTTCAGTTCCAGAGCGATTCGCCCAATGAGTCCCTGATATTTAATCATTTTCAGCCAATTTTCTGGATTTTTGAAAATTTCACTTTTTTGTGAAAATATCCACTAAATGAGGGAATAATATGTGTGAGGGTACCCCAGGAGAGTTCCAAATGTCTGTGGGTAGAATATATATCCCACGGGGGTAAAATTGAAAAAAGTTGAAAAATTTTTTTTTTGGACTTAGTCATTTTTCCGGCGTTTATCAGACTTTCAGATGGGGCATATGTCAGTGAGCGTTCCGATTTCAGTTCCAGAGTGATTCGCCCAATGAGTCCTTGATTTTTATTCATTTTCAGCCAATTTTCTGGATTTTTGAAAATTTCACTTTTTTGTGAAAATATCCACTAAATGAGGGAATAATATGTGTGAGGGTACCCCAGGAGAGTTCCAAATGTGTGTGGGTAGAATATATATCCCACGGGGGTAAAATTGAAAAAAGTTGAAACATTTTTTTTTTTGGACTTAGTCATTTTTCCGTCGTTTATCAGACTTTCAGATAGGGCAAATGTCAGTGAGCGTTCCGATTTCAGTTCCAGAGCGATTTGCCCAATGAGTCCTTGCTATTTAGTCGTTTTCAGCCAATTTTCTGGATTTTTGAAAAATTCACTTTTTTGTGAAAATATCCACTAAATGAGGGAATAATATGTGTGAGGGTAGCCCAGGAGAGTTCCAAATGTGTGTGGGTAGAATATATATCCCACGGGGGTAAAATTGAAAAAAGTTGAAAAATTTTTTTTTTTGGACTTAGCCATTTTTCCGGTGTTTATCAGACTTTCAGATAGAGCAAATGTCAGTGAGCGTTCCGATTTCAGTTCCAGAGCGATTCACCCAATGAGTCCTTGATATTTAGTCATTTTCAGCCAATATTTTGGATTTTTGAAAATTTCACTTTTTTGTGAAAATATCCACTAAATGAGGGAATAATATGTGTGAGGGTACCCCAGAAGAGTTCCAAATGTGTGTGGGTAGAATATATATCCCACGGGGGTAAAATTGAAAAAAGTTGAAAAAAAATTTTTTTTTGGACTTAGTCATTTTTCCGGCGTTTATCAGACTTTCAGATAGGGCAAATGTCAGTGAGCATTCCGATTTCAGTTCCAGAGCGATTCGCCCAATGAGTCCTTGATATTTAATCATTTTCAGCCAATTTTCTGGATTTTTGAAAATTTCACTTTTTTGTGAAAATATCCACTAAATGAGGGAATAATATGTGTGAGGGTAGCCCAGGAGAGTTCCAAATGTGTGTGGGTAGAATATATATCCCACAGGGGTAAAATTGAAAAAAGTTGAAAAATTTTTTTTTTTGGACTTAGTCATTTTTCCGTCGTTTATCAGACTTTCAGATAGGGCAAATGTCAGTGAGCGTTCCGATTTCAGTTCCAGAGCGATTAGCCCAATGAGTCCTTGATATTTAGTCATTTTCAGCCAATATTTTGGATTTTTGAAAATTTCACTTTTTTGTGAAAATATCCACTAACTGAGGGAATAATATGTGTGAGGGTACCCCAGAAGAGTTCCAAATGTGTGTGGGTAGAATATATATCCCACGGGGGTAAAATTGAAAAAAGTTGAAAAAAAAATTTTTTTTGGACTTAGTCATTTTTCCGGCGTTTATCAGACTTTCAGATAGGGCAAATGTCAGTGAGCGTTCCGATTTCAGTTCCAGAGCGATTCGCCCAATGAGTCCTTGATATTTAATCATTTTCAGCCAATTTTCTGGATTTTTGAAAATTTCACTTTTTTGTGAAAATATCCACTAAATGAGGGAATAATATGTGTGAGGGTAGCCCAGGAGAGTTCCAAATGTGTGTGGGTAGAATATATATCCCACAGGGGTAAAATTGAAAGAAGTTGAAAAATTTTTTTTTTTGGACTTAGTCATTTTTCCGGCGTTTATCAGACTTTCAGATAGGGCAAATGTCAGTGAGCGTTCCGATTTCAGGTCCAGAGTGATTTGCCCAATGAGTCCTTGATATTTAGTCGTTTTCAGCCTATATTTTGGATTTTTGAAAATTTCACTTTTTTGTGAAAATATCCACTAAATGAGGGAATAATATGTGTGAGGGTACCCCAGAAGAGTTCCAAATGTGTGTGGGTAGAATATATATCCCACAGGGGTAAAATTGAAAAAAGTTGAAAAATTTTTTTTTTTGGACTTAGTCATTTTTCCAGCGTTTATCAGACTTTCAGATAGGGCAAATGTCAGTGAGCATTCCGATTTCAGTTCCAGAGCGATTCGCCCAATGAGTCCTTGTTATTTAGTCGTTTTCAGCCAATATTTTGGATTTTTGAAAATTTCACTTTTTTGTGAAAATATCCACTAAATGAGGGAATAATATGTGTGAGGGTACCCCAGAAGAGTTCCAAATGTGTGTGGGTAGAATATATATCCCACGGGGGTAAAATTGAAAAAAGGTGAAAAAAAAATTTTTTTTGGACTTAGTCATTTTTCCGGCGTTTATCAGACTTTCAGATAGGGCAAATGTCAGTGAGCGTTCCGATTTCAGTTCCAGAGCGATTCGCCCAATGAGTCCTTGATATTTAGTCGTTTTCAGCCAATATTTTGGATTTTTGAAAATTTCACTTTTTTGTGAAAATATCCACTAAATGAGGGAATAATATGTGTGAGGGTACCCCAGAAGAGTTCCAAATGTGTGTGGGTAGAATATATATCCCACGGGGGTAAAATTGAAAAAAGTTGAAAAAAAATTTTTTTTTGGACTTAGTCATTTTTCCGGCGTTTATCAGACTTTCAGATAGGGCAAATGTCAGTGAGCGTTCCGATTTCAGTTCCAGAGCGATTCGCCCAATGAGTCCTTGATATTTAATCATTTTCAGCCAATTTTCTGGATTTTTGAAAATTTCACTTTTTTGTGAAAATATCCACTAAATGAGGGAATAATATGTGTGAGGGTAGCCCAGGAGAGTTCCAAATGTGTGTGGGTAGAATATATATCCCACAGGGGTAAAATTTAAAAAAGTTGAAAAATTTTTTTTTTTCGACTTAGTCATTTTTCCGGCGTTTATCAGACTTTCAGATAGGGCAAATGTCAGTGAGCGTTCCGATTTCAGTTCCAGAGCGATTCGCCCAATGAGTCCTTGATATTTAGTCGTTTTCAGCCAATATTTTGGATTTTTGAAAATTTCACTTTTTTGTGAAAATATCCACTAAATGAGGGAATAATATGTGTGAGGGTACCCCAGAAGAGTTCCAAATGTGTGTGGGTAGAATATATATCCCACGGGGGTAAAATTGAAAAAAGTTGAAAAAAAATTTTTTTTTGGACTTAGTCATTTTTCCGGCGTTTATCAGACTTTCAGATAGGGCAAATGTCAGTGAGCATTCCGATTTCAGTTCCAGAGCGATTCGCCCAATGAGTCCTTGATATTTAATCATTTTCAGCCAATTTTCTGGATTTTTGAAAATTTCACTTTTTTGTGAAAATATCCACTAAATGAGGGAATAATATGTGTGAGGGTAGCCCAGGAGAGTTCCAAATGTGTGTGGGTAGAATATATATCCCACAGGGGTAAAATTGAAAAAAGTTGAAAAATTTTTTTTTTTGGACTTAGTCATTTTTCCGGCGTTTATCAGACTTTCAGATAGGGCAAATGTCAGTGAGCGTTCCGATTTCAGTTCCAGAGCGATTCGCCCAATGAGTCCTTGTTATTTAGTCGTTTTCAGCCAATATTTTGGATTTTTGAAAATTTCACTTTTTTGTGAAAATATCCACTAAATGAGGGAATAATATGTGTGAGGGTACCCCAGAAGAGTTCCAAATGTGTGTGGGTAGAATATATATCCCACGGGGGTAAAATTGAAAAAAGGTGAAAAAAAAATTTTTTTTGGACTTAGTCATTTTTCCGGCGTTTATCAGACTTTCAGATAGGGCAAATGTCAGTGAGCGTTCCGATTTCAGTTCCAGAGCGATTCGCCCAATGAGTCCTTGATATTTAATCATTTTCAGCCAATTTTCTGGATTTTTGAAAATTTCACTTTTTTGTGAAAATATCCACTAAATGAGGGAATAATATGTGTGAGGGTAGCCCAGGAGAGTTCCAAATGTGTGTGGGTAGAATATATATCCCACAGGGGTAAAATTTAAAAAAGTTGAAAAATTTTTTTTTTTCGACTTAGTCATTTTTCCGGCGTTTATCAGACTTTCAGATAGGGCAAATGTCAGTGAGCGTTCCGATTTCAGTTCCAGAGCGATTCGCCCAATGAGTCCTTGATATTTAGTCGTTTTCAGCCAATATTTTGGATTTTTGAAAATTTCACTTTTTTGTGAAAATATCCACTAAATGAGGGAATAATATGTGTGAGGGTACCCCAGAAGAGTTCCAAATGTGTGTGGGTAGAATATATATCCCACGGGGGTAAAATTGAAAAAAGTTGAAAAAAAATTTTTTTTTGGACTTAGTCATTTTTCCGGCGTTTATCAGACTTTCAGATAGGGCAAATGTCAGTGAGCATTCCGATTTCAGTTCCAGAGCGATTCGCCCAATGAGTCCTTGATATTTAATCATTTTCAGCCAATTTTCTGGATTTTTGAAAATTTCACTTTTTTGTGAAAATATCCACTAAATGAGGGAATAATATGTGTGAGGGTAGCCCAGGAGAGTTCCAAATGTGTGTGGGTAGAATATATATCCCACAGGGGTAAAATTGAAAAAAGTTGAAAAATTTTTTTTTTTGGACTTAGTCATTTTTCCGGCGTTTATCAGACTTTCAGATAGGGCAAATGTCAGTGAGCGTTCCGATTTCAGTTCCAGAGCGATTCGCCCAATGAGTCCTTGTTATTTAGTCGTTTTCAGCCAATATTTTGGATTTTTGAAAATTTCACTTTTTTGTGAAAATATCCACTAAATGAGGGAATAATATGTGTGAGGGTACCCCAGAAGAGTTCCAAATGTGTGTGGGTAGAATATATATCCCACGGGGGTAAAATTGAAAAAAGGTGAAAAAAAAATTTTTTTTGGACTTAGTCATTTTTCCGGCGTTTATCAGACTTTCAGATAGGGCAAATGTCAGTGAGCGTTCCGATTTCAGTTCCAGAGCGATTCGCCCAATGAGTCCTTGATATTAATCATTTTCAGCCAATTTTCTGGATTTTTGAAAATTTCACTTTTTTGTGAAAATATCCACTAAATGAGGGAATAATATGTGTGAGGGTAGCCTCGGAGAGTTCCAAATGTGTGTGGGTAGAATATATATCCCACGGGGGTAAAATTTAAAAAAGTTGAAAAATTTTTTTTTTTCGACTTAGTCATTTTTCCGTCGTTTATCAGACTTTCAGATAGGGCAAATGTCAGTGAGCGTTCCGATTTCAGTTCCAGAGCGATTCGCCCAATGAGTCCTTGATATTTAGTCGTTTTCAGCCAATATTTTGGATTTTTGAAAATTTCACTTTTTTGTGAAAATATCCACTAAATGAGGGAATAATATGTGTGAGGGTACCCCAGAAGAGTTCCAAATGTGTGTGGGTAGAATATATATCCCACGGGGGTAAAATTGAAAAAAGTTGAAAAAAAATTTTTTTTTGGACTTAGTCATTTTTCCGGCGTTTATCAGACTTTCAGATAGGGCAAATGTCAGTGAGCATTCCGATTTCAGTTCCAGAGCGATTCGCCCAATGAGTCCTTGATATTTAATCATTTTCAGCCAATTTTCTGGATTTTTGAAAATTTCACTTTTTTGTGAAAATATCCACTAAATGAGGGAATAATATGTGTGAGGGTAGCCCAGGAGAGTTCCAAATGTGTGTGGGTAGAATATATATCCCACAGGGGTAAAATTGAAAAAAGTTGAAAAATTTTTTTTTTTGGACTTAGTCATTTTTCCGTCGTTTATCAGACTTTCAGATAGGGCAAATGTCAGTGAGCGTTCCGATTTCAGTTCCAGAGCGATTCGCCCAATGAGTCCTTGATATTTAGTCGTTTTCAGCCAATATTTTGGATTTTTGAAAATTTCACTTTTTTGTGAAAATATCCACTAACTGAGGGAATAATATGTGTGAGGGTACCCCAGAAGAGTTCCAAATGTGTGTGGGTAGAATATATATCCCACGGGGGTAAAATTGAAAAAAGTTGAAAAAAAAATTTTTTTTGGACTTAGTCATTTTTCCGGCGTTTATCAGACTTTCAGATAGGGCAAATGTCAGTGAGCGTTCCGATTTCAGTTCCAGAGCGATTCGCCCAATGAGTCCTTGATATTTAATCATTTTCAGCCAATTTTCTGGATTTTTGAAAATTTCACTTTTTTGTGAAAATATCCACTAAATGAGGGAATAATATGTGTGAGGGTAGCCTCGGAGAGTTCCAAATGTGTGTGGGTAGAATATATATCCCACGGGGGTAAAATTTAAAAAAGTTGAAAAATTTTTTTTTTTCGACTTAGTCATTTTTCCGGCGTTTATCAGACTTTCAGATAGGGCAAATGTCAGTGAGCATTCCGATTTCAGTTCCAGAGCGATTCGCCCAATGAGTCCTTGATATTTAATCATTTTCAGCCAATTTTCTGGATTTTTGAAAATTTCACTTTTTTGTGAAAATATCCACTAAATGAGGGAATAATATGTGTGAGGGTAGCCCAGGAGAGTTCCAAATGTGTGTGGGTAGAATATATATCCCACAGGGGTAAAATTGAAAAAAGTTGAAAAATTTTTTTTTTTGGACTTAGTCATTTTTCCGTCGTTTATCAGACTTTCAGATAGGGCAAATGTCAGTGAGCGTTCCGATTTCAGTTCCAGAGCGATTCGCCCAATGAGTCCTTGATATTTAGTCGTTTTCAGCCAATATTTTGGATTTTTGAAAATTTCACTTTTTTGTGAAAATATCCACTAACTGAGGGAATAATATGTGTGAGGGTACCCCAGAAGAGTTCCAAATGTGTGTGGGTAGAATATATATCCCACGGGGGTAAAATTGAAAAAAGTTGAAAAAAAAATTTTTTTTGGACTTAGTCATTTTTCCGGCGTTTATCAGACTTTCAGATAGGGCAAATGTCAGTGAGCGTTCCGATTTCAGTTCCAGAGCGATTCGCCCAATGAGTCCTTGATATTTAATCATTTTCAGCCAATTTTCTGGATTTTTGAAAATTTCACTTTTTTGTGAAAATATCCACTAAATGAGGGAATAATATGTGTGAGGGTAGCCCAGGAGAGTTCCAAATGTGTGTGGGTAGAATATATATCCCACAGGGGTAAAATTGAAAGAAGTTGAAAAATTTTTTTTTTTGGACTTAGTCATTTTTCCGGCGTTTATCAGACTTTCAGATAGGGCAAATGTCAGTGAGCGTTCCGATTTCAGTTCCAGAGTGATTTGCCCAATGAGTCCTTGATATTTAGTCGTTTTCAGCCTATATTTTGGATTTTTGAAAATTTCACTTTTTTGTGAAAATATCCACTAAATGAGGGAATAATATGTGTGAGGGTACCCCAGAAGAGTTCCAAATGTGTGTGGGTAGAATATATATCCCACAGGGGTAAAATTGAAAAAAGTTGAAAAATTTTTTTTTTTGGACTTAGTCATTTTTCCAGCGTTTATCAGACTTTCAGATAGGGCAAATGTCAGTGAGCATTCCGATTTCAGTTCCAGAGCGATTCGCCCAATGAGTCCTTGTTATTTAGTCGTTTTCAGCCAATATTTTGGATTTTTGAAAATTTCACTTTTTTGTGAAAATATCCACTAAATGAGGGAATAATATGTGTGAGGGTACCCCAGAAGAGTTCCAAATGTGTGTGGGTAGAATATATATCCCACGGGGGTAAAATTGAAAAAAGGTGAAAAAAAAATTTTTTTTGGACTTAGTCATTTTTCCGGCGTTTATCAGACTTTCAGATAGGGCAAATGTCAGTGAGCGTTCCGATTTCAGTTCCAGAGCGATTCGCCCAATGAGTCCTTGATATTTAATCATTTTCAGCCAATTTTCTGGATTTTTGAAAATTTCACTTTTTTGTGAAAATATCCACTAAATGAGGGAATAATATGTGTGAGGGTAGCCCCGGAGAGATCCAAATGTGTGTGGGTAGAATATATATCCCACGGGGGTAAAATTTAAAAAAGTTGAAAAATTTTTTTTTTTCGACTTAGTCATTTTTCCGTCGTTTATCAGACTTTCAGATAGGGCAAATGTCAGTGAGCGTTCCGATTTCAGTTCCAGAGCGATTCGCCCAATGAGTCCTTGATATTTAGTCGTTTTCAGCCAATATTTTGGATTTTTGAAAATTTCACTTTTTTGTGAAAATATCCACTAAATGAGGGAATAATATGTGTGAGGGTACCCCAGAAGAGTTCCAAATGTGTGTGGGTAGAATATATATCCCACGGGGGTAAAATTGAAAAAAGTTGAAAAAAAATTTTTTTTTGGACTTAGTCATTTTTCCGGCGTTTATCAGACTTTCAGATAGGGCAAATGTCAGTGAGCATTCCGATTTCAGTTCCAGAGCGATTCGCCCAATGAGTCCTTGATATTTAATCATTTTCAGCCAATTTTCTGGATTTTTGAAAATTTCACTTTTTTGTGAAAATATCCACTAAATGAGGGAATAATATGTGTGAGGGTAGCCCAGGAGAGTTCCAAATGTGTGTGGGTAGAATATATATCCCACAGGGGTAAAATTGAAAAAAGTTGAAAAATTTTTTTTTTTGGACTTAGTCATTTTTCCGGCGTTTATCAGACTTTCAGATAGGGCAAATGTCAGTGAGCGTTCCGATTTCAGTTCCAGAGCGATTCGCCCAATGAGTCCTTGATATTTAGTCGTTTTCAGCCAATATTTTGGATTTTTGAAAATTTCACTTTTTTGTGAAAATATCCACTAAATGAGGGAATAATATGTGTGAGGGTACCCCAGAAGAGTTCCAAATGTGTGTGGGTAGAATATATATCCCACGGGGGTAAAATTGAAAAAAGGTGAAAAAAAAATTTTTTTTGGACTTAGTCATTTTTCCGGCGTTTATCAGACTTTCAGATAGGGCAAATGTCAGTGAGCGTTCCGATTTCAGTTCCAGAGCGATTCGCCCAATGAGTCCTTGATATTTAATCATTTTCAGCCAATTTTCTGGATTTTTGAAAATTTCACTTTTTTGTGAAAATATCCACTAAATGAGGGAATAATATGTGTGAGGGTAGCCCCGGAGAGTTCCAAATGTGTGTGGGTAGAATATATATCCCACGGGGGTAAAATTTAAAAAAGTTGAAAAATTTTTTTTTTTCGACTTAGTCATTTTTCCGTCGTTTATCAGACTTTCAGATAGGGCAAATGTCAGTGAGCGTTCCGATTTCAGTTCCAGAGCGATTCGCCCAAAGAGTCCTTGATATTTAGTCGTTTTCAGCCAATATTTTGGATTTTTGAAAATTTCACTTTTTTGTGAAAATATCCACTAACTGAGGGAATAATATGTGTGAGGGTACCCCAGAAGAGTTCCAAATGTGTGTGGGTAGAATATATATCCCACGGGGGTAAAATTGAAAAAAGTTGAAAAAAAAATTTTTTTTGGACTTAGTCATTTTTCCGGCGTTTATCAGACTTTCAGATAGGGCAAATGTCAGTGAGCGTTCCGATTTCAGTTCCAGAGCGATTCGCCCAATGAGTCCTTGATATTTAATCATTTTCAGCCAATTTTCTGGATTTTTGAAAATTTCACTTTTTTGTGAAAATATCCACTAAATGAGGGAATAATATGTGTGAGGGTAGCCCAGGAGAGTTCCAAATGTGTGTGGGTAGAATATATATCCCACAGGGGTAAAATTGAAAGAAGTTGAAAAATTTTTTTTTTTGGACTTAGTCATTTTTCCGGCGTTTATCATACTTTCAGATAGGGCAAATGTCAGTGAGCGTTCCGATTTCAGTTCCAGAGTGATTTGCCCAATGAGTCCTTGATATTTAGTCGTTTTCAGCCTATATTTTGGATTTTTGAAAATTTCACTTTTTTGTGAAAATATCCACTAAATGAGGGAATAATATGTGTGAGGGTACCCCAGAAGAGTTCCAAATGTGTGTGGGTAGAATATATATCCCACAGGGGTAAAATTGAAAAAAGTTGAAAAATTTTTTTTTTTGGACTTAGTCATTTTTCCAGCGTTTATCAGACTTTCAGATAGGGCAAATGTCAGTGAGCATTCCGATTTCAGTTCCAGAGTGATTTGCCCAATGAGTCCTTGATATTTAGTCGTTTTCAGCCTATATTTTGGATTTTTGAAAATTTCACTTTTTTGTGAAAATATCCACTAAATGAGGGAATAATATGTGTGAGGGTACCCCAGAAGAGTTCCAAATGTGTGTGGGTAGAATATATATCCCACAGGGGTAAAATTGAAAAAAGTTGAAAAATTTTTTTTTTGGACTTAGTCATTTTTCCAGCGTTTATCAGACTTTCAGATAGGGCAAATGTCAGTGAGCATTCCGATTTCAGTTCCAGAGCGATTCGCCCAATGAGTCCTTGTTATTTAGTCGTTTTCAGCCAATATTTTGGATTTTTGAAAATTTCACTTTTTTGTGAAAATATCCACTAACTGAGGGAATAATATGTGTGAGGGTACCCCAGAAGAGTTCCAAATGTGTGTGGGTAGAATATATATCCCACGGGGGTAAAATTGAAAAAAGTTGAAAAAAAAATTTTTTTTGGACTTAGTCATTTTTCCGGCGTTTATCAGACTTTCAGATAGGGCAAATGTCAGTGAGCGTTCCGATTTCAGTTCCAGAGCGATTCGCCCAATGAGTCCTTGATATTTAATCATTTTCAGCCAATTTTCTGGATTTTTGAAAATTTCACTTTTTTGTGAAAATATCCACTAAATGAGGGAATAATATGTGTGAGGGTAGCCCAGGAGAGTTCCAAATGTGTGTGGGTAGAATATATATCCCACAGGGGTAAAATTGAAAGAAGTTGAAAAATTTTTTTTTTTGGACTTAGTCATTTTTCCGGCGTTTATCAGACTTTCAGATAGGGCAAATGTCAGTGAGCGTTCCGATTTCAGTTCCAGAGTGATTTGCCCAATGAGTCCTTGATATTTAGTCGTTTTCAGCCTATATTTTGGATTTTTGAAAATTTCACTTTTTTGTGAAAATATCCACTAAATGAGGGAATAATATGTGTGAGGGTACCCCAGAAGAGTTCCAAATGTGTGTGGGTAGAATATATATCCCACAGGGGTAAAATTGAAAAAAGTTGAAAAATTTTTTTTTTTGGACTTAGTCATTTTTCCAGCGTTTATCAGACTTTCAGATAGGGCAAATGTCAGTGAGCATTCCGATTTCAGTTCCAGAGCGATTCGCCCAATGAGTCCTTGTTATTTAGTCGTTTTCAGCCAATATTTTGGATTTTTGAAAATTTCACTTTTTTGTGAAAATATCCACTAAATGAGGGAATAATATGTGTGAGGGTACCCCAGAAGAGTTCCAAATGTGTGTGGGTAGAATATATATCCCACGGGGGTAAAATTGAAAAAAGTTGAAAAAAAATTTTTTTTTGGACTTACTCATTTTTCCGGCGTTTATCAGACTTTCAGATAGGGCAAATGTCAGTGAGCGTTCCGATTTCAGTTCCAGAGCGATTCGCCCAATGAGTCCTTGATATTTAGTCGTTTTCAGCCAATATTTTGGATTTTTGAAAATTTCACTTTTTTGTGAAAATATCCACTAAATGAGGGAATAATATGTGTGAGGGTACCCCAGAAGAGTTCCAAATGTGTGTGGGTAGAATATATATCCCACGGGGGTAAAATTGAAAAAAGTTGAAAAAAAAATTTTTTTTGGACTTAGTCATTTTTCCAGCGTTTATCAGACTTTCAGATAGGGCAAATGTCAGTGAGCGTTCCGATTTCAGTTCCAGAGCGATTCGCCCAATGAGTCCTTGATATTTAATCATTTTCAGCCAATTTTCTGGATTTTTGAAAATTTCACTTTTTTGTGAAAATATCCACTAAATGAGGGAATAATATGTGTGAGGGTAGCCCAGGAGAGTTCCAAATGTGTGTGGGTAGAATATATATCCCACAGGGGTAAAATTGAAAGAAGTTGAAAAATTTTTTTTTTTGGACTTAGTCATTTTTCCGGCGTTTATCAGACTTTCAGATAGGGCAAATGTCAGTGAGCGTTCCGATTTCAGTTCCAGAGTGATTTGCCCAATGAGTCCTTGATATTTAGTCGTTTTCAGCCTATATTTTGGATTTTTGAAAATTTCACTTTTTTGTGAAAATATCCACTAAATGAGGGAATAATATGTGTGAGGGTACCCCAGAAGAGTTCCAAATGTGTGTGGGTAGAATATATATCCCACAGGGGTAAAATTGAAAAAAGTTGAAAAATTTTTTTTTTTGGACTTAGTCATTTTTCCAGCGTTTATCAGACTTTCAGATAGGGCAAATGTCAGTGAGCATTCCGATTTCAGTTCCAGAGCGATTCGCCCAATGAGTCCTTGTTATTTAGTCGTTTTCAGCCAATATTTTGGATTTTTGAAAATTTCACTTTTTTGTGAAAATATCCACTAAATGAGGGAATAATATGTGTGAGGGTAACCCAGAAGAGTTCCAAATGTGTGTGGGTAGAATATATATCCCACGGGGGTAAAATTGAAAAAAGTTGAAAAAAAATTTTTTTTTGGACTTAATCATTTTTCCGGCGTTTATCAGACTTTCAGATAGGGCAAATGTCAGTGAGCATTCCGATTTCAGTTCCAGAGCGATTCGCCCAATGAGTCCTTGATATTTAGTCGCTTTCAGCCAATATTTTGGATTTTTGAAAATTTCACTTTTTTGTGAAAATATCCACTAAATGAGGGAATAATATGTGTGAGGGTACCCCAGGAGAGTTCCAAATGTGCGTGGGTAGAATGTATATCCCACGGGGGTAAAATTGAAAAAAGTTGAAAAATTTTTTTTTTTGGACTGTCATTTTTCCGGCGTTTATCAGACGTTCAGATAGGGCAAATGTCAGTGAGCATTCCGATTTCAGTTCCAGAGCGATTCGCCCAATGAGTCCTTGATATTTAGTCGTTTTCAGCCAATATTTTGGATTTTTGAAAATTTCACTTTTTTGTGAAAATATCCACTAAATGAGGGAATAATATGTGTGAGGGTACCCCAGAAGAGTTCCAAATGTGTGTGGGTAGAATATATATCCCACGGGGGTAAAATTGAAAAAAGTTGAAAAAAAAATTTTTTTTGGACTTAGTCATTTTTCCAGCGTTTATCAGACTTTCAGATAGGGCAAATGTCAGTGAGCGTTCCGATTTCAGTTCCAGAGCGATTCGCCCAATGAGTCCTTGATATTTAATCATTTTCAGCCAATTTTCTGGATTTTTGAAAATTTCACTTTTTTGTGAAAATATCCACTAAATGAGGGAATAATATGTGTGAGGGTAGCCCAGGAGAGTTCCAAATGTGTGTGGGTAGAATATATATCCCACAGGGGTAAAATTGAAAGAAGTTGAAAAATTTTTTTTTTTGGACTTAGTCATTTTTCCGGCGTTTATCAGACTTTCAGATAGGGCAAATGTCAGTGAGCGTTCCGATTTCAGTTCCAGAGTGATTTGCCCAATGAGTCCTTGATATTTAGTCGTTTTCAGCCTATATTTTGGATTTTTGAAAATTTCACTTTTTTGTGAAAATATCCACTAAATGAGGGAATAATATGTGTGAGGGTACCCCAGAAGAGTTCCAAATGTGTGTGGGTAGAATATATATCCCACAGGGGTAAAATTGAAAAAAGTTGAAAAATTTTTTTTTTTGGACTTAGTCATTTTTCCAGCGTTTATCAGACTTTCAGATAGGGCAAATGTCAGTGAGCATTCCGATTTCAGTTCCAGAGCGATTCGCCCAATGAGTCCTTGTTATTTAGTCGTTTTCAGCCAATATTTTGGATTTTTGAAAATTTCACTTTTTTGTGAAAATATCCACTAAATGAGGGAATAATATGTGTGAGGGTACCCCAGAAGAGTTCCAAATGTGTGTGGGTAGAATATATATCCCACGGGGGTAAAATTGAAAAAAGTTGAAAAAAAATTTTTTTTTGGACTTAGTCATTTTTCCGGCGTTTATCAGACTTTCAGATAGGGCAAATGTCAGTGAGCGTTCCGATTTCAGTTCCAGAGCGATTCGCCCAATGAGTCCTTGATATTTAGTCGTTTTCAGCCAATATTTTGGATTTTTGAAAATTTCACTTTTTTGTGAAAATATCCACTAAATGAGGGAATAATATGTGTGAGGGTAACCCAGAAGAGTTCCAAATGTGTGTGGGTAGAATATATATCCCACGGGGGTAAAATTGAAAAAAGTTGAAAAAAAATTTTTTTTTGGACTTAATCATTTTTCCGGCGTTTATCAGACTTTCAGATAGGGCAAATGTCAGTGAGCATTCCGATTTCAGTTCCAGAGCGATTCGCCCAATGAGTCCTTGATATTTAGTCGCTTTCAGCCAATATTTTGGATTTTTGAAAATTTCACTTTTTTGTGAAAATATCCACTAAATGAGGGAATAATATGTGTGAGGGTACCCCAGGAGAGTTCCAAATGTGCGTGGGTAGAATGTATATCCCACGGGGGTAAAATTGAAAAAAGTTGAAAAATTTTTTTTTTTGGACTGTCATTTTTCCGGCGTTTATCAGACGTTCAGATAGGGCAAATGTCAGTGAGCATTCCGATTTCAGTTCCAGAGCGATTCGCCCAATGAGACCTTGATATTTAGTCGTTTTCAGCCAATTTTCTGGATTTTTGAAAAATTCACTTTTTTGTGAAAATATCCACTAAATGAGGGAATAATATGTGTGAGGGTTCCCCAGGAGTGTTCCAAATGTGTGTGGGTAGAATATATATCCCACGGGGGTAAAATTGAAAAAAGTTGAAAAAAATTATTTCTTGGACTTAGCCATTTTTCCGGCGTTTATCAGACTTTCAGATAGAGCAAATGTCAGTGAGCGTTCCGATTTCAGTTCCAGAGCGTTTCACCCAATGAGTCCTTGATATTTAGTCGTTTTCAGCCAATATTTTGGATTTTTGAAAATTTCACTTTTTTGTGAAAATATCCACTAAATGAGGGAATAATATGTGTGAGAGTACCCCAGAAGAGTTCCAAATGTGTGTGGGTAGAATATATATCCCACGGGGGTAAAATTGAAAAAAGTTGAAAAATTTTTTTTTTTGGACTTAGTCATTTTTCCGGCGTTTATCAGACTTTCGGATAGGGCAAATGTCAGTGAGCGTTCCGATTTCAGTTCCAGAGTGATTTGCCCAATGAGTCCTTGATATTTAGTCGTTTTCAGCCTATATTTTGGATTTTTGAAAATTTCACTTTTTTGTGAAAATATCCACTAAATGAGGGAATAATATGTGTGAGGGTACCCCAGAAGAGTTCCAAATGTGTGTGGGTAGAATATATATCCCACAGGGGTAAAATTGAAAAAAGTTGAAAAATTTTTTTTTTTGGACTTAGTCATTTTTCCAGCGTTTATCAGACTTTCAGATAGGGCAAATGTCAGTGAGCATTCCGATTTCAGTTCCAGAGCGATTCGCCCAATGAGTCCTTGTTATTTAGTCGTTTTCAGCCAATATTTTGGATTTTTGAAAATTTCACTTTTTTGTGAAAATATCCACTAAATGAGGGAATAATATGTGTGAGGGTACCCCAGAAGAGTTCCAAATGTGTGTGGGTAGAATATATATCCCACGGGGGTAAAATTGAAAAAAGTTGAAAAAAAATTTTTTTTTGGACTTAGTCATTTTTCCGGCGTTTATCAGACTTTCAGATAGGGCAAATGTCAGTGAGCGTTCCGATTTCAGTTCCAGAGCGATTCGCCCAATGAGTCCTTGATATTTAGTCGTTTTCAGCCAATATTTTGGATTTTTGAAAATTTCACTTTTTTGTGAAAATATCCACTAAATGAGGGAATAATATGTGTGAGGGTACCCCAGAAGAGTTCCAAATGTGTGTGGGTAGAATATATATCCCACGGGGGTAAAATTGAAAAAAGTTGAAAAAAAAATTTTTTTTGGACTTAGTCATTTTTCCAGCGTTTATCAGACTTTCAGATAGGGCAAATGTCAGTGAGCGTTCCGATTTCAGTTCCAGAGCGATTCGCCCAATGAGTCCTTGATATTTAATCATTTTCAGCCAATTTTCTGGATTTTTGAAAATTTCACTTTTTTGTGAAAATATCCACTAAATGAGGGAATAATATGTGTGAGGGTAGCCCAGGAGAGTTCCAAATGTGTGTGGGTAGAATATATATCCCACAGGGGTAAAATTGAAAGAAGTTGAAAAATTTTTTTTTTTGGACTTAGTCATTTTTCCGGCGTTTATCAGACTTTCAGATAGGGCAAATGTCAGTGAGCGTTCCGATTTCAGTTCCAGAGTGATTTGCCCAATGAGTCCTTGATATTTAGTCGTTTTCAGCCTATATTTTGGATTTTTGAAAATTTCACTTTTTTGTGAAAATATCCACTAAATGAGGGAATAATATGTGTGAGGGTACCCCAGAAGAGTTCCAAATGTGTGTGGGTAGAATATATATCCCACAGGGGTAAAATTGAAAAAAGTTGAAAAATTTTTTTTTTTGGACTTAGTCATTTTTCCAGCGTTTATCAGACTTTCAGATAGGGCAAATGTCAGTGAGCATTCCGATTTCAGTTCCAGAGCGATTCGCCCAATGAGTCCTTGTTATTTAGTCGTTTTCAGCCAATATTTTGGATTTTTGAAAATTTCACTTTTTTGTGAAAATATCCACTAAATGAGGGAATAATATGTGTGAGGGTACCCCAGAAGAGTTCCAAATGTGTGTGGGTAGAATATATATCCCACGGGGGTAAAATTGAAAAAAGTTGAAAAAAAATTTTTTTTTGGACTTAGTCATTTTTCCGGCGTTTATCAGACTTTCAGATAGGGCAAATGTCAGTGAGCGTTCCGATTTCAGTTCCAGAGCGATTCGCCCAATGAGTCCTTGATATTTAGTCGTTTTCAGCCAATATTTTGGATTTTTGAAAATTTCACTTTTTTGTGAAAATATCCACTAAATGAGGGAATAATATGTGTGAGGGTAACCCAGAAGAGTTCCAAATGTGTGTGGGTAGAATATATATCCCACGGGGGTAAAATTGAAAAAAGTTGAAAAAAAATTTTTTTTTGGACTTAATCATTTCTCCGGCGTTTATCAGACTTTCAGATAGGGCAAATGTCAGTGAGCATTCCGATTTCAGTTCCAGAGCGATTCGCCCAATGAGTCCTTGATATTTAGTCGCTTTCAGCCAATATTTTGGATTTTTGAAAATTTCACTTTTTTGTGAAAATATCCACTAAATGAGGGAATAATATGTGTGAGGGTACCCCAGGAGAGTTCCAAATGTGCGTGGGTAGAATGTATATCCCACGGGGGTAAAATTGAAAAAAGTTGAAAAATTTTTTTTTTTGGACTGTCATTTTTCCGGCGTTTATCAGACGTTCAGATAGGGCAAATGTCAGTGAGCATTCCGATTTCAGTTCCAGAGCGATTCGCCCAATGAGACCTTGATATTTAATCATTTTCAGCCAATTTTCTGGATTTTTGAAAATTTCACTTTTTTGTGAAAATATCCACTAAATGAGGGAATAATATGTGTGAGGGTAGCCCAGGAGAGTTCCAAATGTGTGTGGGTAGAATATATATCCCACGGGGGTAAAATTGAAAAAAGTTGAAAAATTTTTTTTTTTGGACTTAGTCATTTTTCCAGCGTTTATCAGACTTTCAGATAGGGCAAATGTCAGTGAGCGTTCCGATTTCAGTTCCAGAGCGATTCGCCCAATGAGTCCTTGATATTTAGTCGTTTTCAGCCAATATTTTGGATTTTTGAAAATTTCACTTTTTTGTGAAAATATCCACTAAATGAGGGAATAATATGTGTGAGGGTACCCCAGGAGAGTTCCAAATGTGTGTGGGTAGAATATATATCCCAAGGGGGTAAAATTGAAAAAAGGTGAAAAATTTTTTTTTTTGGACTTAGTCATTTTTCCGGCGTTTATCAGACTTTCAGATAGGGCAAATGTCAGTGAGCGTTCCGATTTCAGTTCCAGAGCGATTCGCCCAATGAGTCGTTGATATTTAGTCGTTTTCAGCCAATTTTCTGGATTTTTGAAAAATTCACTTTTTTGTGAAAATATCCACTAAATGAGGGAATAATATGTGTGAGGGTTCCCCAGGAGTGTTCCAAATGTGTGTGGGTAGAATATATATCCCACGGGGGTAAAATTGAAAAAAGTTGAAAAAAATTATTTCTTGGACTTAGCCATTTTTCCGGCGTTTATCAGACTTTCAGATAGAGCAAATGTCAGTGAGCGTTCCGATTTCAGTTCCAGAGCGTTTCACCCAATGAGTCCTTGATATTTAGTCGTTTTCAGCCAATATTTTGGATTTTTGAAAATTTCACTTTTTTGTGAAAATATCCACTAAATGAGGGAATAATATGTGTGAGAGTACCCCAGAAGAGTTCCAAATGTGTGTGGGTAGAATATATATCCCACGGGGGTAAAATTGAAAAAAGTTGAAAAATTTTTTTTTTTGGACTTAGTCATTTTTCCGGCGTTTATCAGACTTTCGGATAGGGCAAATGTCAGTGAGCGTTCCGATTTCAGTTCCAGAGTGATTTGCCCAATGAGTCCTTGATATTTAGTCGTTTTCAGCCTATATTTTCGATTTTTGAAAATTTCACTTTTTTGTGAAAATATCCACTAAATGAGGGAATAATATGTGTGAGGGTACCCCAGAAGAGTTCCAAATGTGTGTGGGTAGAATATATATCCCACAGGGGTAAAATTGAAAAAAGTTGAAAAAATTTTTTTTTTGGACTTAGTCATTTTTCCAGCGTTTATCAGACTTTCAGATAGGGCAAATGTCAGTGAGCGTTCCGATTTCAGTTCCAGAGCGATTCGCCCAATGAGTCCTTGATATTTAGTCGTTTTCAGCCAATTTTCTGGATTTTTGAAAAATTCACTTTTTTTGTGAAAATATCCACTAAATGAGGGAATAATATGTGTGAGGGTACCCCAGGAGTGTTCCAAATGTGTGTGGGTAGAATATATATCCCACGGGGGTAAAATTGAAAAAAGTTGAAAAAAATTATTTTTTGGACTTAGCCATTTTTCCGGCGTTTATCAGACTTTCAGATAGAGCAAATGTCAGTGAGCGTTCCGATTTCAGTTCCAGAGCGATTCGCCCAATGAGTCCTTGATATTTAGTCGTTTTCAGCCAATATTTTGGATTTTTGAAAATTTCACTTTTTTGTGAAAATATCCACTAAATGAGGGAATAATATGTGTGAGGGTACCCCAGGAGAGTTCCAAATGTGCGTTGGTAGAATATATATCCCACGGGGGTAAAATTGAAAAAAGTTGAAAAATTTTTTTTTTTGGACTGTCATTTTTCCGTCGTTTATCAGACTTTCAGATAGGGCAAATGTCAGTGAGCGTTCCGATTTCAGTTCCAGAGTGATTTGCCCAATGAGTCCTTGATATTTAGTCGTTTTCAGCCTATATTTTGGATTTTTGAAAATTTCACTTTTTTGTGAAAATATCCACTAAATGAGGGAATAATATGTGTGAGGGTACCCCAGGAGAGTTCCAAATGTGTGTGGGTAGAATATATATCCCAAGGGGGTAAAATTGAAAAAAGTTGAAAAATTTTTTTTTTTGGACTTAGTCATTTTTCCGGCGTTTATCAGACTTTCAGATAGGGCAAATGTCAGTGAGCGTTCCGATTTCAGTTCCAGAGCGATTCGCCCAATGAGTCGTTGATATTTAGTCGTTTTCAGCCAATTTTCTGGATTTTTGAAAAATTCACTTTTTTGTGAAAATATCCACTAAATGAGGGAATAATATGTGTGACGGTTCCCCAGGAGTGTTCCAAATGTGTGTGGGTAGAATGTATATCCCACGGGGGTAAAATTGAAAAAAGTTGAAAAAAATTATTTTTTGGACTTAGCCATTTTTCCGGCGTTTATCAGACTTTCAGATAGAGCAAATGTCAGTGAGCGTTCCGATTTCAGTTCCAGAGCGATTCGCCCAATGAGTCCTTGATATTTAATCATTTTCAGCCAATTTTCTGGATTTTTGAAAATTTCACTTTTTTGTGAAAATATCCACTAAATGAGGGAATAATATGTGTGAGGGTAGCCCAGGAGAGTTCCAAATGTGTGTGGGTAGAATATATATCCCACAGGGGTAAAATTGAAAAAAGTTTAAACATTTTTTTTTTTGGACTTAGTCATTTTTCCGGCGTTTATCAGACTTTCAGATGGGGCATATGTCAGTGAGCGTTCCGATTTCAGTTCCAGAGTGATTCGCCCAATGAGTCCTTGCTATTTAGTCGTTTTCAGCCAATATTTTGGATTTTTGAAAATTTCACTTTTTTGTGAAAATATCCACTAAATGAGGGAATAATATGTGTGAGGGTACCCAGAAGAGTTCCAAATGTGTGTGGGTAGAATATATATCCCACAGGGGTAAAATTGAAAAAAGTTGAAACATTTTTTTTTTTGGACTTAGTCATTTTTCCGGCGTTTATCAGACTTTCAGATGGGGCATATGTCAGTGAGCGTTCCGATTTCAGTTCCAGAGTGATTCGCCCAATGAGTCCTTGCTATTTAGTCGTTTTCAGCCAATATTTTGGATTTTTGAAAATTTCACTTTTTTGTGAAAATATCCACTAAATGAGGGAATAATATGTGTGAGGGTACCCCAGAAGAGTTCCAAATGTGTGTGGGTAGAATATATATCCCACGGGGGTAAAATTGAAAAAAGTTGAAAAAAAAAATTTTTTTGGACTTAGTCATTTTTCCGGCGTTTCTCAGACTTTCAGATAGGGCAAATGTCAGTGAGCGTTCCGATTTCAGTTCCAGAGCGATTTGCCCAATGAGTCCTTGCTATTTAGTCGTTTTCAGCCAATTTTCTGGATTTTTGAAAAATTCACTTTTTTGTGAAAATATCCACTAAATGAGGGAATAATATGTGTGAGGGTAGCCCAGGAGAGTTCCAAATGTGTGTGGGTAGAATATATATCCCTCGGGGGTAAAATTGAAAAAAGTTGAAAAATTTTTTTTTTTGGACTTAGTCATTTTTCCGGCGTTTATCAGACTTTCAGATAGGGCAAATGTCAGTGAGCGTTCCGATTTCAGTTCCAGAGCGATTTGCCCAATGAGTCCTTGATATTTAGTCGTTTTCAGCCAATATTTTGGATTTTTGCAAATTTCACTTTTTTGTGAAAATATCCACTAAATGAGGGAATAATATGTGTGATTGTACCCCAGAAGAGTTCCAAATGTGTGTGGGTAGAATATATATCCCACGGGGGTAAAATTGAAAAAAGATGAAAAAAATTTTTTTTTTGGACTGTCATTTTTCCAGCGTTTATCAGACTTTCAGATAGGGCAAATGTCAGTGAGCGTTCCGATTTCAGTTCCAGAGCGATTCGCCCAATGAGTCCTTGATATTTAGTCGTTTTCAGCCAATATTTTGGATTTTTGAAAATTTCACTTTTTTGTGAAAATATCCACTAAATGAGGGAATAATGTGTGTGAGGGCACCCCAGGAGTGTTCCAAATGTGTGTGGGTAGAATATATATCCCACGGGGGTAAAATTGAAAAAAGTTGAAAAAAAAAATTTTTTTGGACTTAGTCATTTTTCCGGCGTTTATCAGACTTTCAGATAGGGCAAATGTCAGTGAGCGTTCCGATTTCAGTTCCAGAGCGATTTGCCCAATGAGTCCTTGCTATTTAGTCGTTTTCAGCCAATTTTCTGGATTTTTGAAAAATTCACTTTTTTGTGAAAATATCCACTAAATGAGGGAATAATATGTGTGAGGGTAGCCCAGGAGAGTTCCAAATGTGTGTGGGTAGAATATATATCCCTCGGGGGTAAAATTGAAAAAAGTTGAAAAATTTTTTTTTTTGGACTTAGTCATTTTTCCGGCGTTTATCAGACTTTCAGATAGGGCAAATGTCAGTGAGCGTTCCGATTTCAGTTCCAGAGCGATTTGCCCAATGAGTCCTTGATATTTAGTCGTTTTCAGCCAATATTTTGGATTTTTGCAAATTTCACTTTTTTGTGAAAATATCCACTAAATGAGGGAATAATATGTGTGATTGTACCCCAGAAGAGTTCCAAATGTGTGTGGGTAGAATATATATCCCACGGGGGTAAAATTGAAAAAAGATGAAAAAATTTTTTTTTTTGGACTGTCATTTTTCCAGCGTTTATCAGACTTTCAGATAGGGCAAATGTCAGTGAGCGTTCCGATTTCAGTTCCAGAGCGATTCGCCCAATGAGTCCTTGATATTTAGTCGTTTTCAGCCAAATTTCTGGATTTTTGAAAAATTCTCTTTTTTGTGAAAATATCCACTAAATGAGGGAATAATATGTGTGAGGTTACCCCAGGAGTGTTCCAAATGTGTGTGGGTAGAATATATATCCCACGGGGGTAAAATTGAAAAAAGTTGAAAAATTTTTTTTTTTGGACTTAGTCATTTTTCCGGCGTTTATCAGACTTTCAAATAGGGCAAATGTCAGTGAGCGTTCCGATTTCAGTTCCAGAGCGATTCGCCCAATGAGTCCTTGATATTTAATCATTTTCAGCCAATTTTCTGGATTTTTGAAAAATTCACTTTTTTGTGAAAATATCCACTAAATGAGGGAATAATATGTGTGAGGGTACCCCAGAAGAGTTCCAAATGTGTGTGGGTAGAATATATATCCCACGGGGGTAAAATTGAAAAAAGTTGAAAAATTTTTTTTTTTGGACTGTCATTTTTCCGGCGTTTATCAGACTTTCAGATAGGGCAAATGTCAGTGAGCGTTCCGATTTCAGTTCCAGAGCGATTTGCCCAATGAGTCCTTGATATTTAGTCGTTTTCAGCCAATATTTTGGATTTTTGAAAATTTCACTTTTTTGTGAAAATATCCACTAAATGAGGGAATAATATGTGTGATTGTACCCCAGAAGAGTTCCAAATGTGTGTGGGTAGAATATATATCCCACGGGGGTAAAATTGAAAAAAGTTGAAAAAATTTTTTTTTTTGGACTGTCATTTTTCCAGCGTTTATCAGACTTTCAGATAGGGCAAATGTCAGTGAGCGTTCCGATTTCAGTTCCAGAGCGATTTGCCCAATGAGTCCTTGCTATTTAGTCGTTTTCAGCCAATTTTCTGGATTTTTGAAAAATTCACTTTTTTGTGAAAATATCCACTAAATGAGGGAATAATATGTGTGAGGGTAGCCCAGGAGAGTTCCAAATGTGTGTGGGTAGAATATATATCCCTCGGGGGTAAAATTGAAAAAAGTTGAAAAATTTTTTTTTTTGGACTTAGTCATTTTTCCGGCGTTTATCAGACTTTCAGATAGGGCAAATGTCAGTGAGCGTTCCGATTTCAGTTCCAGAGCGATTTGCCCAATGAGTCCTTGATATTTAGTCGTTTTCAGCCAATATTTTGGATTTTTGCAAATTTCACTTTTTTGTGAAAATATCCACTAAATGAGGGAATAATATGTGTGATTGTACCCCAGAAGAGTTCCAAATGTGTGTGGGTAGAATATATATCCCACGGGGGTAAAATTGAAAAAAGATGAAAAAATTTTTTTTTTTGGACTGTCATTTTTCCAGCGTTTATCAGACTTTCAGATAGGGCAAATGTCAGTGAGCGTTCCGATTTCAGTTCCAGAGCGATTCGCCCAATGAGTCCTTGATATTTAGTCGTTTTCAGCCAATATTTTGGATTTTTGAAAATTTCACTTTTTTGTGAAAATATCCACTAAATGAGGGAATAATATGTGTGAGGGCACCCCAGGAGTGTTCCAAATGTGTGTGGGTAGAATATATATCCCACGGGGGTAAAATTGAAAAAAGTTGAAAAAAAAAATTTTTTTGGACTTAGTCATTTTTCCGGCGTTTATCAGACTTTCAGATAGGGCAAATGTCAGTGAGCGTTCCGATTTCAGTTCCAGAGCGATTTGCCCAATTAGTCCTTGCTATTTAGTCGTTTTCAGCCAATTTTCTGGATTTTTGAAAAATTCACTTTTTTGTGAAAATATCCACTAAATGAGGGAATAATATGTGTGAGGGTAGCCCAGGAGAGTTCCAAATGTGTGTGGGTAGAATATATATCCCTCGGGGGTAAAATTGAAAAAAGTTGAAAAATTTTTTTTTTTGTACTTAGTCATTTTTCCGGCGTTTTTCAGACTTTCAGATAGGGCAAATGTCAGTGAGCGTTCCGATTTCAGTTCCAGAGCGATTTGCCCAATGAGTCCTTGATATTTAGTCGTTTTCAGCCAATATTTTGGATTTTTGCAAATTTCACTTTTTTGTGAAAATATCCACTAAATGAGGGAATAATATGTGTGATTGTACCCCAGAAGAGTTCCAAATGTGTGTGGGTAGAATATATATCCCACGGGGGTAAAATTGAAAAAAGATGAAAAAATTTTTTTTTTTGGACTGTCATTTTTCCAGCGTTTATCAGACTTTCAGATAGGGCAAATGTCAGTGAGCGTTCCGATTTCAGTTCCAGAGCGATTTGCCCAATGAGTCCTTGATATTTAGTCGTTTTCAGCCAATATTTTGGATTTTTGAAAATTTCACTTTTTTGTGAAAATATCCACTAAATGAGGGAATAATATGTGTGATTGTACCCCAGAAGAGTTCCAAATGTGTGTGGGTAGAATATATATCCCACGGGGGTAAAATTGAAAAAGTTGAAAAAATTTTTTTTTTTGGACTTAGTCATTTTTCCGGCGTTTATCAGACTTTCAGATAGGGCAAATGTCAGTGAGCGTTCCGATTTCAGTTCCAGAGCGATTCGCCCAATGAGTCCTTGATATTTAATCATTTTCAGCCAATTTTCTGGATTTTTGAAAATTTCACTTTTTTGTGAAAATATCCACTAAATGAGGGAATAATATGTGTGAGGGTAGCCCAGGAGAGTTCCAAATGTGTGTGGGTAGAATATATATCCCACGGGGGTAAAATTTAAAAAAGTTGAACATTTTTTTTTTTTGGACTTAGTCATTTTTCCGTCGTTTATCAGACTTTCAGATAGGGCAAATGTCAGTGAGCGTTCCGATTTCAGTTCCAGAGCGATTCGCCCAATGAGTCCTTGATATTTAATCATTTTCAGCCAATTTTCTGGATTTTTGAAAATTTCACTTTTTTGTGAAAATATCCACTAAATGAGGGAATAATATGTGTGAGGGTACCCAGGAGTGTTCCAAATGTGTGTGGGTAGATTATATATCCCACGGGGGTAAAATTGAAAAAAGTTGAAAAAAATTATTTTTTGGACTTAGCCATTTTTCCGGCGTTTATCAGACTTTCAGATAGGGCAAATGTCAGTGAGCGTTCCGATTTCAGTTCCAGAGCGATTCGCCCAATGAGTCCTTGATATTTAATCATTTTCAGCCAATTTTCTGGATTTTTGAAAAATCCACTTTTTTGTGAAAATATCCACTAAATGAGGGAATAATATGTGTGGGGGTACCCCAGGAGAGTTCCAAATGTGTGTGGGTAGAATATATATCCCACGGGGGTAAAATTGAAAAAAGTTGAAAAATTTTTTTTTTTGGACTTAGTCATTTTTCCGGCGTTTATCAGACTTTCAGATAGCGCAAATGTCAGTGAGCGTTCCGATTTCAGTTCCAGAGCGATTTGCCCAATGAGTCCTTGATATTTAGTCGTTTTCAGCCAATATTTTGGATTTTTGAAAATTTCACTTTTTTGTGAAAATATCCACTAAATGAGGGAATAATATGTGTGATTGTACCCCAGAAGAGTTCCAAATGTGTGTGGGTAGAATATATATCCCACGGGGGTAAAATTGAAAAAAGTTGAAAAAATTTTTTTTTTTGGACTTAGTCATTTTTCCGGCGTTTATCAGACTTTCAGATAGGGCAAATGTCAGTGAGCGTTCCGATTTCAGTTCCAGAGCGATTTGCCCAATGAGTCCTTGCTATTTAGTCGTTTTCAGCCAATTTTCTGGATTTTTGAAAAATTCACTTTTTTGTGAAAATATCCACTAAATGAGGGAATAATATGTGTGAGGGTAGCCCAGGAGAGTTCCAAATGTGTGTGGGTAGAATATATATCCCTCGGGGGTAAAATTGAAAAAAGTTGAAAATTTTTTTTTTTGGACTTAGTCATTTTTCCAGCGTTTATCAGACTTTCAGATAGGGCAAATGTCAGTGAGCGTTCCGATTTCAGTTCCAGAGCGATTCGCCCAATGAGTCCTTGATATTTAGTCGTTTTCAGCCAAATTTCTGGATTTTTGAAAAATTCACTTTTTTGTGAAAATATCCACTAAATGAGGGAATAATATGTGTGAGGTTACCCCAGGAGTGTTCCAAATGTGTGTGGGTAGAATATATATCCCACGGGGGTAAAATTGAAAAAAGTTGAAAAATTTTTTTTTTTGGACTTAGTCATTTTTCCGGCGTTTATCAGACTTTCAGATAGGGCAAATGTCAGTGAGCGTTCCGATTTCAGTTCCAGAGCGATTCGCCCAATGAGTCCTTGATATTTAATCATTTTCAGCCAATTTTCTGGATTTTTGAAAAATTCACTTTTTTGTGAAAATATCCACTAAATGAGGGAATAATATGTGTGGGGGTACCCCAGGAGAGTTCCAAATGTGTGTGGGTAGAATATATATCCCACGGGGGTAAAATTGAAAAAAGTTGAAAAAATTTTTTTTTTGGACTTAGTCATTTTTCCGGCGTTTATCAGACTTTCAGATAGCGCAAATGTCAGTGAGCGTTCCGATTTCAGTTCCAGAGCGATTTGCCCAATGAGTCCTTGATATTTAGTCGTTTTCAGCCAATATTTTGGATTTTTGAAAATTTCACTTTTTTGTGAAAATATCCACTAAATGAGGGAATAATATGTGTGATTGTACCCCAGAAGAGTTCCAAATTTGTGTGGGTAGAATATATATCCCACGGGGGTAAAATTGAAAAAAGTTGAAAAAATTTTTTTTTTTGGACTGTCATTTTTCCAGCGTTTATCAGACTTTCAGATAGGGCAAATGTCAGTGAGCGTTCCGATTTTAGTTCCAGAGCGATTTGCCCAATGAGTCCTTGCTATTTAGTCGTTTTCAGCCAATTTTCTGGATTTTTGAAAAATTCACTTTTTTGTGAAAATATCCACTAAATGAGGGAATAATATGTGTGAGGGTAGCCCAGGAGTGTTCCAAATGTGTGTGGGTAGAATATATATCCCTCGGGGGTAAAATTGAAAAAAGTTGAAAAATTTTTTTTTTTGGACTTAGTCATTTTTCCGGCGTTTATCAGACTTTCAGATAGGGCAAATGTCAGTGAGCGTTCCGATTTCAGTTCCAGAGCGATTCGCCCAATGAGTCCTTGATATTTAATAATTTTCAGCCAATTTTCTGGATTTTTGAAAAATTCACTTTTTTGTGAAAATATCCACTAAATGAGGGAATAATATGTGTGGGGGTACCCCAGGAGAGTTCCAAATGTGTGTGGGTAGAATATATATCCCACGGGGGTAAAATTGAAAAAAGTTGAAAAATTTTTTTTTTTGGACTTAGTCATTTTTCCGGCGTTTATCACACTTTCAGATAGCGCAAATGTCAGTGAGCGTTCCCATTTCAGTTCCAGAGCGATTTGCCCAATGAGTCCTTGATATTTAGTCGTTTAAAGCCAATATTTTGGATTTTTGAAAATTTCACTTTTTTGTGAAAATATCCACTAAATGAGGGAATAATATGTGTGATTGTACCCCAGAAGAGTTCCAAATGTGTGTGGGTAGAATATATATCCCACGGGGGTAAAATTGAAAAAGTTGAAAAAATTTTTTTTTTTGGACTTAGTCATTTTTCCGGCGTTTATCAGACTTTCAGATAGGGCAAATGTCAGTGAGCGTTCCGATTTCAGTTCCAGAGCGATTCGCCCAATGAGTCCTTGATATTTAATCATTTTCAGCCAATTTTCTGGATTTTTGAAAATTTCACTTTTTTGTGAAAATATCCACTAAATGAGGGAATAATATGTGTGAGGGTAGCCCAGGAGAGTTCCAAATGTGTGTGGGTAGAATATATATCCCACGGGGGTAAAATTTAAAAAAGTTGAAAAATTTTTTTTTTTGGACTTAGTCATTTTTTCGTCGTTTATCAGACTTTCAGATAGGGCAAATGTCAGTGAGCGTTCCGATTTCAGTTCCAGAGCGATTTGCCCAATGAGTCCTTGCTATTTAGTCGTTTTCAGCCAATTTTCTGGATTTTTGAAAAATTCACTTTTTTGTGAAAATATCCACTAAATGAGGGAATAATATGTGTGAGGGTACCCCAGGAGACTTCCAAATGTGTGTGGGTAGAATATATATCCCACGGGGGTAAAATTGAAAAAAGTTGAAAAAAAATTTTTTTTTTTGGACTTAGTCATTTTTCCGGCGTTTATCAGACTTTCAGATAGGGCAAATGTCAGTGAGCGTTCCGATTTCAGTTCCAGAGCGATTCGCCCAATGAGTCCTTGATATTTAATCATTTTCAGCCAATTTTCTGGATTTTTGAAAATTTCACTTTTTTGTGAAAATATCCACTAAATGAGGGAATAATATGTGTGAGGGTAGCCCAGGAGAGTTCCAAATGTGTGTGGGTAGAATATATATCCCACGGGGGTACAATTTAAAATAGTTGAAATTTTTTTTTTTTTTGGACTTAGTCATTTTTCCGGCGTTTATCAGACTTTCAGATAGGGCAAATGTCAGTGAGCGTTCCGATTTCAGTTCCAGAGCGATTCGCCCAATGAGTCCTTGATATTAAGTCGTTTTCAGCCAATATTTTGGATTTTTGAAAATTTCACTTTTTTGTGAAAATATCCACTAAATGAGGGAATAATATGTGTGAGGGTACCCCAGGAGAGTTCCAAATGTGTGTGGGTAGAATATATATCCCACGGGGGTAAAATTGAAAAAAGTTGAAATTTTTTTTTTTTTGTACTTAGTCATTTTTCCGGCGTTTATCAGACTTTCAGATAGGGCAAATGTCAGTGAGCGTTCCGATTTCAGTTCCAGAGCGATTCGCCCAATGAGTCCTTGATATTTAATCATTTTCAGCCAATTTTCTGGATTTTTGAAAATTTCACTTTTTTGTGAAAATATCCACTAAATGAGGGAATAATATGTGTGAGGGTACCCAGGAGTGTTCCAAATGTGTGTGGGTAGATTATATATCCCACGGGGGTAAAATTGAAAAAAGTTGAAAAAAATTATTTTTTGGACTTAGCCATTTTTCCGGCGTTTATCAGACTTTCAGATAGGGCAAATGTCAGTGAGCGTTCCGATTTCAGTTCCAGAGCGATTCGCCCAATGAGTCCTTGATATTTAATCATTTTCAGCCAATTTTCTGGATTTTTGAAAATTTCACTTTTTTGTGAAAATATCCACTAAATGAGGGAATAATATGTGTGAGGGTAGCCCAGGAGAGTTCCAAATGTGTGTGGGTAGAATATATATCCCACGGGGGTACAATTTAAAAAAGTTGAAAAATTTTTTTTTTGGACTTAGTCATTTTTCCGTCGTTTATCAGACTTTCAGATAGGGCAAATGTCAGTGAGCGTTCCAATTTCAGTTCCAGAGCGATTTGCCCAATGAGTCCTTGCTATTTAGTCGTTTTCAGCCAATTTTCTGGAATTTTGAAAAATTCACTTTTTTGTGAAAATATCCACTAAATGAGGGAATAATATGTGTGAGGGTACCCCAGGAGAGTTCCAAATGTGTGTGGGTAGAATATATATCCCACGGGGGTAAAATTGAAAAAAGTTGAAAATTTTTTTTTTTGTACTTAGTCATTTTTCCGGCGTTTTTCAGACTTTCAGATAGGGCAAATGTCAGTGAGCGTTCCGATTTCAGTTCCAGAGCGATTCGCCCAATGAGTCCTTGATATTTAATCATTTTCAGCCAATTTTCTGGATTTTTGAAAATTTCACTTTTTTGTGAAAATATCCACTAAATGAGGGAATAATATGTGTGAGGGTACCCCAGGAGAGTTCCAAATGTGTGTGGGTAGAATATATATCCCACGGGGGTAAAATTGAAAAAAGTTGAAAAAAATTATTTTTTGGACTTAGCCATTTTTCCGGCGTTTATCAGACTTTCAGATAGAGCAAATGTCAGTGAGCGTTCCGATTTCAGTTCCAGAGCGATTCGCCCAATGAGTCCTTGATATGTAGTCGTTTTCAGCCAATATTTTGGATTTTTGAAAATTTCACTTTTTTGTGAAAATATCCACAAAATGAGGGAATAATATTTGTGAGGGTACCCCAGGAGTGTTCCAAATGTGTGTGGGTAGAATATATATCCCACGGGGGTAAAATTGAAAAAAGTTGAAAAAAAATTTTTTTTTTTGGACTTAGTCATTTTTCCGGCGTTTATCAGACTTTCAGATAGGGCAAATGTCAGTGAGCGTTCCGATTTCAGTTCCAGAGCGATTTGCACAATGAGTCCTTGCTATTTAGTCGTTTTCAGCCAATTTTCTGGAATTTTGAAAAATTCACTTTTTTGTGAAAATATCCACTAAATGAGGGAATAATATGTGTGAGGGTAGCCCAGGAGAGTTCCAAATGTGTGTGGGTAGAATATATATCCCACGGGGGTAAAATTGAAAAAAGTTGAAATTTTTTTTTTTTTGGACTTAGTCATTTTTCCGGCGTTTATCAGACTTTCAGATAGGGCAAATGTCAGTGAGCGTTCCGATTTCAGTTCCAGAGCGATTCGCCCAATGAGTCCTTGATATTAAGTCGTTTTCAGCCAATATTTTGGATTTTTGAAAATTTCACTTTTTTGTGAAAATATCCACTAAATGAGGGAATAATATGTGTGAGGGTACCCCAGGAGAGTTCCAAATGTGTGTGGGTAGAATATATATCCCACGGGGGTAAAATTGAAAAAAGTTGAAAAAAATTATTTTTTGGACTTAGCCATTTTTCCGGCGTTTATCAGACTTTCAGATAGAGCAAATGTCAGTGAGCGTTCCGATTTCAGTTCCAGAGCGATTCGCCCAATGAGTCCTTGATATTTAGTCGTTTTCAGCCAATATTTTGGATTTTTGAAAATTTCACTTTTTTGTGAAAATATCCACTAAATGAGGGAATAATATGTGTGAGGGTACCCCAGGAGAGTTCCAAATGTGTGTGGGTAGAATATATATCCCACGGGGGTAAAATTGAAAAAAGTTGAAAAAAAATTTTTTTTTTTGGACTTAGTCATTTTTCCGGCGTTTATCAGACTTTCAGATAGGGCAAATGTCAGTGAGCGTTCCGATTTCAGTTCCAGAGCGATTTGCCCAATGAGTCCTTGCTATTTAGTCGTTTTCAGCCAATTTTCTGGAATTTTGAAAAATTCACTTTTTTGTGAAAATATCCACTAAATGAGGGAATAATATGTGTGAGGGTAGCCCAGGAGAGTTCCAAATGTGTGTGGGTAGAATATATATCCCTCGGGGGTAAAATTGAAAAAAGTTGAAAATTTTTTTTTTTGGACTTAGTCATTTTTCCAGCGTTTATCAGACTTTCAGATAGGGCAAATGTCAGTGAGCGTTCCGATTTCAGTTCCAGAGCGATTCGCCCAGTGAGTCCTTGATATTTAGTCGTTTTCAGCCAATATTTTGGATTTTTGAAAATTTCACTTTTTTGTGAAAATATCCACTAAATGAGGGAATAATATGTGTGAGGGTACCCCAGGAGAGTTCCAAATGTGTGTGGGTAGAATATATATCCCACGGGGGTAAAATTGAAAAAGTTGAAAAAATTTTTTTTTTTGGACTTAGTCATTTTTCCGGCGTTTATCAGACTTTCAGATAGGGCAAATGTCAGTGAGCGTTCCGATTTCAGTTCCAGAGCGATTCGCCCAATGAGTCCTTGATATTTAATCATTTTCAGCCAATTTTCTGGATTTTTGAAAATTTCACTTTTTTGTGAAAATATCCACTAAATGAGGGAATAATATGTGTGAGGGTAGCCCAGGAGAGTTCCAAATGTGTGTGGGTAGAATATATATCCCACGGGGGTAAAATTTAAAAAAGTTGAAAAATTTTTTTTTTTGGACTTAGTCATTTTTCCGGCGTTTATCAGACTTTCAGATAGGGCAAATGTCAGTGAGCGTTCCGATTTCAGTTCCAGAGCGATTCGCCCAATGAGTCCTTGATATTTAATCATTTTCAGCCAATTTTCTGGATTTTTGAAAATTTCACTTTTTTGTGAAAATATCCACTAAATGAGGGAATAATATGTGTGAGGGTAGCCCAGGAGAGTTCCAAATGTGTGTGGGTAGAATATATATCCCACGGGGGTAAAATTGAAAAAAGTTGAAAAATTTTTTTTTTTGGACTTAGTCATTTTTCCGGCGTTTATCAGACTTTCAGATAGGGCAAATGTCAGTGAGCGTTCCGATTTCAGTTCCAGAGCGATTCGCCCAATGAGTCCTTGATATTTAATCATTTTCAGCCAATTTTCTGGATTTTTGAAAAATTCACTTTTTTGTGAAAATATCCACTAAATGAGGGAATAATATGTGTGATTGTACCCCAGAAGAGTTCGAAATGTGTGTGGGTAGAATATATATCCCACGGGGGTAAAATTGAAAAAAGTTGAAAAAAATTATTTTTTGGACTTAGCCATTTTTCCGGCGTTTATCAGACTTTCAGATAGGGCAAATGTCAGTGAGCGTTCCGATTTCAGTTCCAGAGCGATTCGCCCAATGAGTCCTTGATATTTAATCATTTTCAGCCAATTTTCTGGATTTTTGAAAATTTCACTTTTTTGTGAAAATATCCACTAAATGAGGGAATAATATGTGTGAGGGTAGCCCAGGAGAGTTCCAAATGTGTGTGGGTAGAATATATATCCCACGGGGGTACAATTTAAAAAAGTTGAAAAATTTTTTTTTTGGACTTAGTCATTTTTCCGTCGTTTATCAGACTTTCAGATAGGGCAAATGTCAGTGAGCGTTCCAATTTCAGTTCCAGAGTGATTTGCCCAATGAGTCCTTGCTATTTAGTGGTTTTCAGCCAATTTTCTGGAATTTTGAAAAATTCACTTTTTTGTGAAAATATCCACTAAATGAGGGAATAATATGTGTGAGGGTACCCCAGGAGAGTTCCAAATGTGTGTGGGTAGAATATATATCCCACGGGGGTAAAATTGAAAAAAGTTGAAAATTTTTTTTTTTGTACTTAGTCATTTTTCCGGCGTTTATCAGACTTTCAGATAGGGCAAATGTCAGTGAGCGTTCCGATTTCAGTTCCAGAGCGATTCGCCCAATGAGTCCTTGATATTTAATCATTTTCAGCCAATTTTCTGGATTTTTGAAAATTTCACTTTTTTGTGAAAATATCCACTAAATGAGGGAATAATATGTGTGAGGGTACCCAGGAGTGTTCCAAATGTGTGTGGGTAGAATATATATCCCACGGGGGTAAAATTGAAAAAAGTTGAAAAAAATTATTTTTTGGACTTAGCCATTTTTCCGGCGTTTATCAGACTTTCAGATAGAGCAAATGTCAGTGAGCGTTCCGATTTCAGTTCCAGAGCGATTCGCCCAATGAGTCCTTGATATTTAGTCGTTTTCAGCCAATATTTTGGATTTTTGAAAATTTCACTTTTTTGTGAAAATATCCACTAAATGAGGGAATAATATGTGTGAGGGTACCCCAGGAGAGTTCCAAATGTGTGTGGGTAGAATATATATCCCACGGGGGTAAAATTGAAAAAAGTTGAAAAAAAATTTTTTTTTTTGGACTTAGTCATTTTTCCGGCGTTTATCAGACTTTCAGATAGGGCAAATGTCAGTGAGCGTTCCGATTTCAGTTCCAGAGCGATTTGCCCAATGAGTCCTTGCTATTTAGTCGTTTTCAGCCAATTTTCTGGAATTTTGAAAAATTCACTTTTTTGTGAAAATATCCACTAAATGAGGGAATAATATGTGTGAGGGTAGCCCAGGAGAGTTCCAAATGTGTGTGGGTAGAATATATATCCCTCGGGGGTAAAATTGAAAAAAGTTGAAAATTTTTTTTTTTGGACTTAGTCATTTTTCCAGCGTTTATCAGACTTTCAGATAGGGCAAATGTCAGTGAGCGTTCCGATTTCAGTTCCAGAGCGATTCGCCCAGTGAGTCCTTGATATTTAGTCGTTTTCAGCCAATATTTTGGATTTTTGAAAATTTCACTTTTTTGTGAAAATATCCACTAAATGAGGGAATAATATGTGTGAGGGTACCCCAGGAGAGTTCCAAATGTGTGTGGGTAGAATATATATCCCACGGGGGTAAAATTGAAAAAGTTGAAAAAATTTTTTTTTTTGGACTTAGTCATTTTTCCGGCGTTTATCAGACTTTCAGATAGGGCAAATGTCAGTGAGCGTTCCGATTTCAGTTCCAGAGCGATTCGCCCAATGAGTCCTTGATATTTAATCATTTTCAGCCAATTTTCTGGATTTTTGAAAATTTCACTTTTTTGTGAAAATATCCACTAAATGAGGGAATAATATGTGTGAGGGTAGCCCAGGAGAGTTCCAAATGTGTGTGGGTAGAATATATATCCCACGGGGGTAAAATTTAAAAAAGTTGAAAAATTTTTTTTTTTGGACTTAGTCATTTTTCCGGCGTTTATCAGACTTTCAGATAGGGCAAATGTCAGTGAGCGTTCCGATTTCAGTTCCAGAGCGATTCGCCCAATGAGTCCTTGATATTTAATCATTTTCAGCCAATTTTCTGGATTTTTGAAAATTTCACTTTTTTGTGAAAATATCCACTAAATGAGGGAATAATATGTGTGAGGGTAGCCCAGGAGAGTTCCAAATGTGTGTGGGTAGAATATATATCCCACGGGGGTAAAATTGAAAAAAGTTGAAAAATTTTTTTTTTTGGACTTAGTCATTTTTCCGGCGTTTATCAGACTTTCAGATAGGGCAAATGTCAGTGAGCGTTCCGATTTCAGTTCCAGAGCGATTCGCCCAATGAGTCCTTGATATTTAATCATTTTCAGCCAATTTTCTGGATTTTTGAAAAATTCACTTTTTTGTGAAAATATCCACTAAATGAGGGAATAATATGTGTGATTGTACCCCAGAAGAGTTCGAAATGTGTGTGGGTAGAATATATATCCCACGGGGGTAAAATTGAAAAAAGTTGAAAAAAATTATTTTTTGGACTTAGCCATTTTTCCGGCGTTTATCAGACTTTCAGATAGGGCAAATGTCAGTGAGCGTTCCGATTTCAGTTCCAGAGCGATTCGCCCAATGAGTCCTTGATATTTAATCATTTTCAGCCAATTTTCTGGATTTTTGAAAATTTCACTTTTTTGTGAAAATATCCACTAAATGAGGGAATAATATGTGTGAGGGTAGCCCAGGAGAGTTCCAAATGTGTGTGGGTAGAATATATATCCCACGGGGGTACAATTTAAAAAAGTTGAAAAATTTTTTTTTTGGACTTAGTCATTTTTCCGTCGTTTATCAGACTTTCAGATAGGGCAAATGTCAGTGAGCGTTCCAATTTCAGTTCCAGAGTGATTTGCCCAATGAGTCCTTGCTATTTAGTCGTTTTCAGCCAATTTTCTGGAATTTTGAAAAATTCACTTTTTTGTGAAAATATCCACTAAATGAGGGAATAATATGTGTGAGGGTACCCCAGGAGAGTTCCAAATGTGTGTGGGTAGAATATATATCCCACGGGGGTAAAATTGAAAAAAGTTGAAAATTTTTTTTTTTGTACTTAGTCATTTTTCCGGCGTTTATCAGACTTTCAGATAGGGCAAATGTCAGTGAGCGTTCCGATTTCAGTTCCAGAGCGATTCGCCCAATGAGTCCTTGATATTTAATCATTTTCAGCCAATTTTCTGGATTTTTGAAAATTTCACTTTTTTGTGAAAATATCCACTAAATGAGGGAATAATATGTGTGAGGGTACCCAGGAGTGTTCCAAATGTGTGTGGGTAGAATATATATCCCACGGGGGTAAAATTGAAAAAAGTTGAAAAAAATTATTTTTTGGACTTAGCCATTTTTCCGGCGTTTATCAGACTTTCAGATAGAGCAAATGTCAGTGAGCGTTCCGATTTCAGTTCCAGAGCGATTCGCCCAATGAGTCCTTGATATTTAGTCGTTTTCAGCCAATATTTTGGATTTTTGAAAATTTCACTTTTTTGTGAAAATATCCACTAAATGAGGGAATAATATTTGTGAGGGTACCCCAGGAGTGTTCCAAATGTGTGTGGGTAGAATATATATCCCACGGGGGTAAAATTGAAAAAAGTTGAAAAAAAATTTTTTTTTTTGGACTTAGTCATTTTTCCGGCGTTTATCAGACTTTCAGATAGGGCAAATGTCAGTGAGCGTTCCGATTTCAGTTCCAGAGCGATTTGCCCAATGAGTCCTTGCTATTTAGTCGTTTTCAGCCAATTTTCTGGAATTTTGAAAAATTCACTTTTTTGTGAAAATATCCACTAAATGAGGGAATAATATGTGTGAGGGTAGCCCAGGAGAGTTCCAAATGTGTGTGGGTAGAATATATATCCCATGGGGGTAAAATTGAAAAAAGTTGAAATTTTTTTTTTTTTGGACTTAGTCATTTTTCCGGCGTTTATCAGACTTTCAGATAGGGCAAATGTCAGTGAGCGTTCCGATTTCAGTTCCAGAGCGATTCGCCCAATGAGTCCTTGATATTAAGTCGTTTTCAGCCAATATTTTGGATTTTTGAAAATTTCACTTTTTTGTGAAAATATCCACTAAATGAGGGAATAATATGTGTGAGGGTACCCCAGGAGAGTTCCAAATGTGTGTGGGTAGAATATATATCCCACGGGGGTAAAATTGAAAAAAGTTGAAAAAAATTATTTTTTGGACTTAGCCATTTTTCCGGCGTTTATCAGACTTTCAGATAGAGCAAATGTCAGTGAGCGTTCCGATTTCAGTTCCAGAGCGATTCGCCCAATGAGTCCTTGATATTTAGTCGTTTTCAGCCAATATTTTGGATTTTTGAAAATTTCACTTTTTTGTGAAAATATCCACTAAATGAGGGAATAATATTTGTGAGGGTACCCCAGGAGTGTTCCAAATGTGTGTGGGTAGAATATATATCCCACGGGGGTAAAATTGAAAAAAGTTGAAAAAAAATTTTTTTTTTTGGACTTAGTCATTTTTCCGGCGTTTATCAGACTTTCAGATAGGGCAAATGTCAGTGAGCGTTCCGATTTCAGTTCCAGAGCGATTTGCACAATGAGTCCTTGCTATTTAGTCGTTTTCAGCCAATTTTCTGGAATTTTGAAAAATTCACTTTTTTGTGAAAATATCCACTAAATGAGGGAATAATATGTGTGAGGGTAGCCCAGGAGAGTTCCAAATGTGTGTGGGTAGAATATATATCCCACGGGGGTAAAATTTAAAAAAGTTGAAAAATTTTTTTTTTTGGACTTAGTCATTTTTCCGGCGTTTATCAGACTTTCAGATAGGGCAAATGTCAGTGAGCGTTCCGATTTCAGTTCCAGAGCGATTCGCCCAATGAGTCCTTGATATTTAATCATTTTCAGCCAATTTTCTGGATTTTTGAAAATTTCACTTTTTTGTGAAAATATCCACTAAATGAGGGAATAATATGTGTGAGGGTAGCCCAGGAGAGTTCCAAATGTGTGTGGGTAGAATATATATCCCACGGGGGTAAAATTGAAAAAAGTTGAAAAATTTTTTTTTTTGGACTTAGTCATTTTTCCGGCGTTTATCAGACTTTCAGATAGGGCAAATGTCAGTGAGCGTTCCGATTTCAGTTCCAGAGCGATTCGCCCAATGAGTCCTTGATATTTAATCATTTTCAGCCAATTTTCTGGATTTTTGAAAAATTCACTTTTTTGTGAAAATATCCACTAAATGAGGGAATAATATGTGTGATTGTACCCCAGAAGAGTTCGAAATGTGTGTGGGTAGAATATATATCCCACGGGGGTAAAATTGAAAAAAGTTGAAAAAAATTATTTTTTGGACTTAGCCATTTTTCCGGCGTTTATCAGACTTTCAGATAGGGCAAATGTCAGTGAGCGTTCCGATTTCAGTTCCAGAGCGATTCGCCCAATGAGTCCTTGATATTTAATCATTTTCAGCCAATTTTCTGGATTTTTGAAAATTTCACTTTTTTGTGAAAATATCCACTAAATGAGGGAATAATATGTGTGAGGGTAGCCCAGGAGAGTTCCAAATGTGTGTGGGTAGAATATATATCCCACGGGGGTACAATTTAAAAAAGTTGAAAAATTTTTTTTTTGGACTTAGTCATTTTTCCGTCGTTTATCAGACTTTCAGATAGGGCAAATGTCAGTGAGCGTTCCAATTTCAGTTCCAGAGTGATTTGCCCAATGAGTCCTTGCTATTTAGTCGTTTTCAGCCAATTTTCTGGAATTTTGAAAAATTCACTTTTTTGTGAAAATATCCACTAAATGAGGGAATAATATGTGTGAGGGTACCCCAGGAGAGTTCCAAATGTGTGTGGGTAGAATATATATCCCACGGGGGTAAAATTGAAAAAAGTTGAAAATTTTTTTTTTTGTACTTAGTCATTTTTCCGGCGTTTATCAGACTTTCAGATAGGGCAAATGTCAGTGAGCGTTCCGATTTCAGTTCCAGAGCGATTCGCCCAATGAGTCCTTGATATTTAATCATTTTCAGCCAATTTTCTGGATTTTTGAAAATTTCACTTTTTTGTGAAAATATCCACTAAATGAGGGAATAATATGTGTGAGGGTACCCAGGAGTGTTCCAAATGTGTGTGGGTAGAATATATATCCCACGGGGGTAAAATTGAAAAAAGTTGAAAAAAATTATTTTTTGGACTTAGCCATTTTTCCGGCGTTTATCAGACTTTCAGATAGAGCAAATGTCAGTGAGCGTTCCGATTTCAGTTCCAGAGCGATTCGCCCAATGAGTCCTTGATATTTAGTCGTTTTCAGCCAATATTTTGGATTTTTGAAAATTTCACTTTTTTGTGAAAATATCCACTAAATGAGGGAATAATATTTGTGAGGGTACCCCAGGAGTGTTCCAAATGTGTGTGGGTAGAATATATATCCCACGGGGGTAAAATTGAAAAAAGTTGAAAAAAAATTTTTTTTTTTGGACTTAGTCATTTTTCCGGCGTTTATCAGACTTTCAGATAGGGCAAATGTCAGTGAGCGTTCCGATTTCAGTTCCAGAGCGATTTGCCCAATGAGTCCTTGCTATTTAGTCGTTTTCAGCCAATTTTCTGGAATTTTGAAAAATTCACTTTTTTGTGAAAATATCCACTAAATGAGGGAATAATATGTGTGAGGGTAGCCCAGGAGAGTTCCAAATGTGTGTGGGTAGAATATATATCCCACGGGGGTAAAATTGAAAAAAGTTGAAATTTTTTTTTTTTTGGACTTAGTCATTTTTCCGGCGTTTATCAGACTTTCAGATAGGGCAAATGTCAGTGAGCGTTCCGATTTCAGTTCCAGAGCGATTCGCCCAATGAGTCCTTGATATTAAGTCGTTTTCAGCCAATATTTTGGATTTTTGAAAATTTCACTTTTTTGTGAAAATATCCACTAAATGAGGGAATAATATGTGTGAGGGTACCCCAGGAGAGTTCCAAATGTGTGTGGGTAGAATATATATCCCACGGGGGTAAAATTGAAAAAAGTTGAAAAAAATTATTTTTTGGACTTAGCCATTTTTCCGGCGTTTATCAGACTTTCAGATAGAGCAAATGTCAGTGAGCGTTCCGATTTCAGTTCCAGAGCGATTCGCCCAATGAGTCCTTGATATTTAGTCGTTTTCAGCCAATATTTTGGATTTTTGAAAATTTCACTTTTTTGTGAAAATATCCACTAAATGAGGGAATAATATTTGTGAGGGTACCCCAGGAGTGTTCCAAATGTGTGTGGGTAGAATATATATCCCACGGGGGTAAAATTGAAAAAAGTTGAAAAAAAATTTTTTTTTTTGGACTTAGTCATTTTTCCGGCGTTTATCAGACTTTCAGATAGGGCAAATGTCAGTGAGCGTTCCGATTTCAGTTCCAGAGCGATTTGCACAATGAGTCCTTGCTATTTAGTCGTTTTCAGCCAATTTTCTGGAATTTTGAAAAATTCACTTTTTTGTGAAAATATCCACTAAATGAGGGAATAATATGTGTGAGGGTAGCCCAGGAGAGTTCCAAATGTGTGTGGGTAGAATATATATCCCACGGGGGTAAAATTGAAAAAAGTTGAAATTTTTTTTTTTTTGGACTTAGTCATTTTTCCGGCGTTTATCAGACTTTCAGATAGGGCAAATGTCAGTGAGCGTTCCGATTTCAGTTCCAGAGCGATTCGCCCAATGAGTCCTTGATATTAAGTCGTTTTCAGCCAATATTTTGGATTTTTGAAAATTTCACTTTTTTGTGAAAATATCCACTAAATGAGGGAATAATATGTGTGAGGGTACCCCAGGAGAGTTCCAAATGTGTGTGGGTAGAATATATATCCCACGGGGGTAAAATTGAAAAAAGTTGAAAAAAATTATTTTTTGGACTTAGCCATTTTTCCGGCGTTTATCAGACTTTCAGATAGAGCAAATGTCAGTGAGCGTTCCGATTTCAGTTCCAGAGCGATTCGCCCAATGAGTCCTTGATATTTAGTCGTTTTCAGCCAATATTTTGGATTTTTGAAAATTTCACTTTTTTGTGAAAATATCCACTAAATGAGGGAATAATATGTGTGAGGGTACCCCAGGAGAGTTCCAAATGTGTGTGGGTAGAATATATATCCCACGGGGGTAAAATTGAAAAAAGTTGAAAAAAAATTTTTTTTTTTGGACTTAGTCATTTTTCCGGCGTTTATCAGACTTTCAGATAGGGCAAATGTCAGTGAGCGTTCCGATTTCAGTTCCAGAGCGATTTGCCCAATGAGTCCTTGCTATTTAGTCGTTTTCAGCCAATTTTCTGGAATTTTGAAAAATTCACTTTTTTGTGAAAATATCCACTAAATGAGGGAATAATATGTGTGAGGGTAGCCCAGGAGAGTTCCAAATGTGTGTGGGTAGAATATATATCCCTCGGGGGTAAAATTGAAAAAAGTTGAAAATTTTTTTTTTTGGACTTAGTCATTTTTCCAGCGTTTATCAGACTTTCAGATAGGGCAAATGTCAGTGAGCGTTCCGATTTCAGTTCCAGAGCGATTCGCCCAGTGAGTCCTTGATATTTAGTCGTTTTCAGCCAATATTTTGGATTTTTGAAAATTTCACTTTTTTGTGAAAATATCCACTAAATGAGGGAATAATATGTGTGAGGGTACCCCAGGAGAGTTCCAAATGTGTGTGGGTAGAATATATATCCCACGGGGGTAAAATTGAAAAAAGTTGAAAAATTTTTTTTTTTGGACTTAGTCATTTTTCCGGCGTTTATCAGACTTTCAGATAGGGCAAATGTCAGTGAGCGTTCCGATTTCAGTTCCAGAGCGATTCGCCCAATGAGTCCTTGATATTTAGTCGTTTTCAGCCAAATTTCTGGATTTTTGAAAAATTCACTTTTTTGTGAAAATATCCACTAAATGAGGGAATAATATGTGTGAGGTTACCCCAGGAGTGTTCCAAATGTGTGTGGGTAGAATATATATCCCACGGGGGTAAAATTGAAAAAAGTTGAAAAATTTTTTTTTTTGGACTTAGTCATTTTTCCGGCGTTTATCAGACTTTCAGATAGGGCAAATGTCAGTGAGCGTTCCGATTTCAGTTCCAGAGCGATTCGCCCAATGAGTCCTTGATATTTAATCATTTTCAGCCAATTTTCTGGATTTTTGAAAAATCCACTTTTTTGTGAAAATATCCACTAAATGAGGGAATAATATGTGTGGGGGTACCCCAGGAGAGTTCCAAATGTGTGTGGGTAGAATATATATCCCACGGGGGTAAAATTGAAAAAAGTTGAAAAATTTTTTTTTTTGGACTTAGTCATTTTTCCGGCGTTTATCAGACTTTCAGATAGCGCAAATGTCAGTGAGCGTTCCGATTTCAGTTCCAGAGCGATTTGCCCAATGAGTCCTTGATATTTAGTCGTTTTCAGCCAATATTTTGGATTTTTGAAAATTTCACTTTTTTGTGAAAATATCCACTAAATGAGGGAATAATATGTGTGATTGTACCCCAGAAGAGTTCCAAATGTGTGTGGGTAGAATATATATCCCACGGGGGTAAAATTGAAAAAGTTGAAAAAATTTTTTTTTTTGGACTTAGTCATTTTTCCGGCGTTTATCAGACTTTCAGATAGGGCAAATGTCAGTGAGCGTTCCGATTTCAGTTCCAGAGCGATTCGCCCAATGAGTCCTTGATATTTAATCATTTTCAGCCAATTTTCTGGATTTTTGAAAATTTCACTTTTTTGTGAAAATATCCACTAAATGAGGGAATAATATGTGTGAGGGTAGCCCAGGAGAGTTCCAAATGTGTGTGGGTAGAATATATATCCCACGGGGGTAAAATTTAAAAAAGTTGAAAAATTTTTTTTTTTGGACTTAGTCATTTTTCCGTTGTTTATCAGACTTTCAGATAGGGCAAATGTCAGTGAGCGTTCCGATTTCAGTTCCAGAGCGATTCGCCCAATGAGTCCTTGATATTTAATCATTTTCTGCCAATTTTCTGGATTTTTGAAAAATTCACTTTTTTGTGAAAATATCCACTAAATGAGGGAATAATATGTGTGATTGTACCCCAGAAGAGTTCGAAATGTGTGTGGGTAGAGTATATATCCCACGGGGGTAAAATTGAAAAAAGTTGAAAAAAATTTTTTTTTTGGACTTAGTCATTTTTCCAGCGTTTATCAGACTTTCAGATAGGGCAAATGTCAGTGAGCGTTCCGATTTCAGTTCCAGAGCGATTCGCCCAATGAGTCCTTGATATTTAATCATTTTCAGCCAATTTTCTGGATTTTTGAAAATTTCACTTTTTTGTGAAAATATCCACTAAATGAGGGAATAATATGTGTGACGGTAGCCCAGGAGAGTTCCAAATGTGTGTGGGTAGAATATATATCCCACGGGGGTACAATTTAAAATAGTTGAAAAATTTTTTTTTTGGACTTAGTCATTTTTCCGTCGTTTATCAGACTTTCAGATAGGGCAAATGTCAGTGAGCGTTCCGATTTCAGTTCCAGAGCGATTTTCCCAATGAGTCCTTGCTATTTAGTCGTTTTCAGCCAATTTTCTGGAATTTTGAAAAATTCACTTTTTTGTGAAAATATCCACTAAATGAGGGAATAATATGTGTGAGGGTAGCCCAGGAGAGTTCCAAATGTGTGTGGGTAGAATATATATCCCACGGGGGTAAAATTGAAAAAAGTTGAAATTTTTTTTTTTTTTGGACTTAGTCATTTTTCCGGCGTTTATCAGACTTTCAGATAGGGCAAATGTCAGTGAGCGTTCCGATTTCAGTTCCAGAGCGATTCGCCCAATGAGTCCTTGATATTAAGTCGTTTTCAGCCAATATTTTGGATTTTTGAAAATTTCACTTTTTTGTGAAAATATCCACTAAATGAGGGAATAATATGTGTGAGGGTACCCCAGGAGAGTTCCAAATGTGTGTGGGTAGAATATATATCCCACGGGGGTAAAATTGAAAAAAGTTGAAAATTTTTTTTTTTTGTACTTAGTCATTTTTCCGGCGTTTATCAGACTTTCAGATAGGGCAAATGTCAGTGAGCGTTCCGATTTCAGTTCCAGAGCGATTCGCCCAATGAGTCCTTGATATTTAATCATTTTCAGCCAATTTTCTGGATTTTTGAAAAATCCACTTTTTTGTGAAAATATCCACTAAATGAGGGAATAATATGTGTGGGGGTACCCCAGGAGAGTTCCAAATGTGTGTGGGTAGAATATATATCCCACGGGGGTAAAATTGAAAAAAGTTGAAAAATTTTTTTTTTTGGACTTAGTCATTTTTCCGGCGTTTATCAGACTTTCAGATAGCGCAAATGTCAGTGAGCGTTCCGATTTCAGTTCCAGAGCGATTTGCCCAATGAGTCCTTGATATTTAGTCGTTTTCAGCCAATATTTTGGATTTTTGAAAATTTCACTTTTTTGTGAAAATATCCACTAAATGAGGGAATAATATGTGTGATTGTACCCCAGAAGAGTTCCAAATGTGTGTGGGTAGAATATATATCCCACGGGGGTAAAATTGAAAAAAGTTGAAAAAATTTTTTTTTTTGGACTTAGTCATTTTTCCGGCGTTTATCAGACTTTCAGATAGGGCAAATGTCAGTGAGCGTTCCGATTTCAGTTCCAGAGCGATTTGCCCAATGAGTCCTTGCTATTTAGTCGTTTTCAGCCAATTTTCTGGATTTTTGAAAAATTCACTTTTTTGTGAAAATATCCACTAAATGAGGGAATAATATGTGTGAGGGTAGCCCAGGAGAGTTCCAAATGTGTGTGGGTAGAATATATATCCCTCGGGGGTAAAATTGAAAAAAGTTGAAAATTTTTTTTTTTGGACTTAGTCATTTTTCCAGCGTTTATCAGACTTTCAGATAGGGCAAATGTCAGTGAGCGTTCCGATTTCAGTTCCAGAGCGATTCGCCCAATGAGTCCTTGATATTTAGTCGTTTTCAGCCAATATTTTGGATTTTTGAAAATTTCACTTTTTTTGTGAAAATATCCACTAAATGAGGGAATAATATGTGTGATTGTACCCCAGAAGAGTTCCAAATTTGTGTGGGTAGAATATATATCCCACGGGGGTAAAATTGAAAAAAGTTGAAAAAATTTTTTTTTTTGGACTGTCATTTTTCCAGCGTTTATCAGACTTTCAGATAGGGCAAATGTCAGTGAGCGTTCCGATTTCAGTTCCAGAGCGATTCGCCCAATGAGTCCTTGATATTTAGTCGTTTTCAGCCAAATTTCTGGATTTTTGAAAAATTCACTTTTTTGTGAAAATATCCACTAAATGAGGGAATAATATGTGTGAGGTTACCCCAGGAGTGTTCCAAATGTGTGTGGGTAGAATATATATCCCACGGGGGTAAAATTGAAAAAAGTTGAAAAATTTTTTTTTTTGGACTTAGTCATTTTTCCGGCGTTTATCAGACTTTCAGATAGGGCAAATGTCAGTGAGCGTTCCGATTTCAGTTCCAGAGCGATTCGCCCAATGAGTCCTTGATATTTAATCATTTTCAGCCAATTTTCTGGATTTTTGAAAAATTCACTTTTTTGTGAAAATATCCACTAAATGAGGGAATAATATGTGTGGGGGTACCCCAGGAGAGTTCCAAATGTGTGTGGGTAGAATATATATCCCACGGGGGTAAAATTGAAAAAAGTTGAAAAAATTTTTTTTTTGGACTTAGTCATTTTTCCGGCGTTTATCAGACTTTCAGATAGCGCAAATGTCAGTGAGCGTTCCGATTTCTGTTCCAGAGCGATTTGCCCAATGAGTCCTTGATATTTAGTCGTTTTCAGCCAATATTTTGGATTTTTGAAAATTTCACTTTTTTGTGAAAATATCCACTAAATGAGGGAATAATATGTGTGATTGTACCCCAGAAGAGTTCCAAATGTGTGTGGGTAGAATATATATCCCACGGGGGTAAAATTGAAAAAGTTGAAAAAATTTTTTTTTTTGGACTTAGTCATTTTTCCGGCGTTTATCAGACTTTCAGATAGGGAAAATGTCAGTGAGCGTTCCGATTTCAGTTCCAGAGCGATTCGCCCAATGAGTCCTTGATATTTAATCATTTTCAGCCAATTTTCTGGATTTTTGAAAATTTCACTTTTTTGTGAAAATATCCACTAAATGAGGGAATAATATGTGTGAGGGTAGCCCAGGAGAGTTCCAAATGTGTGTGGGTAGAATATATATCCCACGGGGGTAAAATTGAAAAAAGTTGAAAAATTTTTTTTTTTGGACTTAGTCATTTTTCCGGCGTTTATCAGACTTTCAGATAGGGCAAATGTCAGTGAGCGTTCCGATTTCAGTTCCAGAGCGATTTGCCCAATGAGTCCTTGATATTTAGTCGTTTTCAGCCAATATTTTGGATTTTTGAAAATTTCACTTTTTTGTGAAAATATCCACTAAATGAGGGAATAATATGTGTGATTGTACCCCAGAAGAGTTCCAAATTTGTGTGGGTAGAATATATATCCCACGGGGGTAAAATTGAAAAAAGTTGAAAAAATTTTTTTTTTTGGACTGTCATTTTTCCAGCGTTTATCAGACTTTCAGATAGGGCAAATGTCAGTGAGCGTTCCGATTTCAGTTCCAGAGCGATTTGCCCAATGAGTCCTTGCTATTTAGTCGTTTTCAGCCAATTTTCTGGATTTTTGAAAAATTCACTTTTTTGTGAAAATATCCACTAAATGAGGGAATAATATGTGTGAGGGTAGCCCAGGAGTGTTCCAAATGTGTGTGGGTAGAATATATATCCCACGGGGGTAAAATTGAAAAAAGTTGAAAAATTTTTTTTTTTGGACTTAGTCATTTTTCCGGTGTTTATCAGACTTTCAGATAGGGCAAATGTCAGTGAGCGTTCCGATTTCAGTTCCAGAGCGATTCGCCCAATGAGTCCTTGATATTTAATCATTTTCAGCCAATTTTCTGGATTTTTGAAAAATTCACTTTTTTGTGAAAATATCCACTAAATGAGGGAATAATATGTGTGATTGTACCCCAGAAGAGTTCCAAATGTGTGTGGGTAGAATATATATCCCACGGGGGTAAAATTGAAAAAAGTTGAAAAAATTTTTTTTTTTGGACTTAGTCATTTTTCCGGCGTTTATCAGACTTTCAGATAGGGCAAATGTCAGTGAGCGTTCCGATTTCAGTTCCAGAGCGATTTGCCCAATGAGTCCTTGCTATTTAGTCGTTTTCAGCCAATTTTCTGGATTTTTGAAAAATTCACTTTTTTGTGAAAATATCCACTAAATGAGGGAATAATATGTGTGAGGGTAGCCCAGGAGAGTTCCAAATGTGTGTGGGTAGAATATATATCCCTCGGGGGTAAAATTGAAAAAAGTTGAAAATTTTTTTTTTTGGACTTAGTCATTTTTCCAGCGTTTATCAGACTTTCAGATAGGGCAAATGTCAGTGAGCGTTCCGATTTCAGTTCCAGAGCGATTCGCCCAATGAGTCCTTGATATTTAGTCGTTTTCAGCCAATATTTTGGATTTTTGAAAATTTCACTTTTTTTGTGAAAATATCCACTAAATGAGGGAATAATATGTGTGATTGTACCCCAGAAGAGTTCCAAATTTGTGTGGGTAGAATATATATCCCACGGGGGTAAAATTGAAAAAAGTTGAAAAAATTTTTTTTTTTGGACTGTCATTTTTCCAGCGTTTATCAGACTTTCAGATAGGGCAAATGTCAGTGAGCGTTCCGATTTCAGTTCCAGAGCGATTCGCCCAATGAGTCCTTGATATTTAGTCGTTTTCAGCCAAATTTCTGGATTTTTGAAAAATTCACTTTTTTGTGAAAATATCCACTAAATGAGGGAATAATATGTGTGAGGTTACCCCAGGAGTGTTCCAAATGTGTGTGGGTAGAATATATATCCCACGGGGGTAAAATTGAAAAAAGTTGAAAAATTTTTTTTTTTGGACTTAGTCATTTTTCCGGCGTTTATCAGACTTTCAGATAGGGCAAATGTCAGTGAGCGTTCCGATTTCAGTTCCAGAGCGATTCGCCCAATGAGTCCTTGATATTTAATCATTTTCAGCCAATTTTCTGGATTTTTGAAAAATTCACTTTTTTGTGAAAATATCCACTAAATGAGGGAATAATATGTGTGGGGGTACCCCAGGAGAGTTCCAAATGTGTGTGGGTAGAATATATATCCCACGGGGGTAAAATTGAAAAAAGTTGAAAAAATTTTTTTTTTGGACTTAGTCATTTTTCCGGCGTTTATCAGACTTTCAGATAGCGCAAATGTCAGTGAGCGTTCCGATTTCTGTTCCAGAGCGATTTGCCCAATGAGTCCTTGATATTTAGTCGTTTTCAGCCAATATTTTGGATTTTTGAAAATTTCACTTTTTTGTGAAAATATCCACTAAATGAGGGAATAATATGTGTGATTGTACCCCAGAAGAGTTCCAAATGTGTGTGGGTAGAATATATATCCCACGGGGGTAAAATTGAAAAAGTTGAAAAAATTTTTTTTTTTGGACTTAGTCATTTTTCCGGCGTTTATCAGACTTTCAGATAGGGAAAATGTCAGTGAGCGTTCCGATTTCAGTTCCAGAGCGATTCGCCCAATGAGTCCTTGATATTTAATCATTTTCAGCCAATTTTCTGGATTTTTGAAAATTTCACTTTTTTGTGAAAATATCCACTAAATGAGGGAATAATATGTGTGAGGGTAGCCCAGGAGAGTTCCAAATGTGTGTGGGTAGAATATATATCCCACGGGGGTAAAATTTAAAAAAGTTGAAACATTTTTTTTTTTGGACTTAGTCATTTTTCCGGCGTTTATCAGACTTTCAGATAGGGCAAATGTCAGTGAGCGTTCCGATTTCAGTTCCAGAGCGATTTGCCCAATGAGTCCTTGATATTTAGTCGTTTTCAGCCAATATTTTGGATTTTTGAAAATTTCACTTTTTTGTGAAAATATCCACTAAATGAGGGAATAATATGTGTGATTGTACCCCAGAAGAGTTCCAAATTTGTGTGGGTAGAATATATATCCCACGGGGGTAAAATTGAAAAAAGTTGAAAAAATTTTTTTTTTTGGACTGTCATTTTTCCAGCGTTTATCAGACTTCCAGATAGGGCAAATGTCAGTGAGCGTTCCGATTTCAGTTCCAGAGCGATTTGCCCAATGAGTCCTTGCTATTTAGTCGTTTTCAGCCAATTTTCTGGATTTTTGAAAAATTCACTTTTTTGTGAAAATATCCACTAAATGAGGGAATAATATGTGTGAGGGTAGCCCAGGAGTGTTCCAAATGTGTGTGGGTAGAATATATATCCCACGGGGGTAAAATTGAAAAAAGTTGAAAAATTTTTTTTTTTGGACTTAGTCATTTTTCCGGCGTTTATCAGACTTTCAGATAGGGCAAATGTCAGTGAGCGTTCCGATTTCAGTTCCAGAGCGATTCGCCCAATGAGTCCTTGATATTTAATCATTTTCAGCCAATTTTCTGGATTTTTGAAAATTTCACTTTTTTGTGAAAATATCCACTAAATGAGGGAATAATATGTGTGAGGGTACCCAGGAGTGTTCCAAATGTGTGTGGGTAGATTATATATCCCACGGGGGTAAAATTGAAAAAAGTTGAAAAAAATTATTTTTTGGACTTAGCCATTTTTCCGGCGTTTATCAGACTTTCAGATAGGGCAAATGTCAGTGAGCGTTCCGATTTCAGTTCCAGAGCGATTTGCCCAATGAGTCCTTGCTATTTAGTCGTTTTCAGCCAATTTTCTGGATTTTTGAAAAATTCACTTTTTTGTGAAAATATCCACTAAATGAGGGAATAATATGTGTGAGGGTAGCCCAGGAGAGTTCCAAATGTGTGTGGGTAGAATATATATCCCTCGGGGGTAAAATTGAAAAAAGTTGAAAATTTTTTTTTTTGGACTTAGTCATTTTTCCAGCGTTTATCAGACTTTCAGATAGGGCAAATGTCAGTGAGCGTTCCGATTTCAGTTCCAGAGCGATTCGCCCAATGAGTCCTTGATATTTAGTCGTTTTCAGCCAATATTTTGGATTTTTGAAAATTTCACTTTTTTTGTGAAAATATCCACTAAATGAGGGAATAATATGTGTGATTGTACCCCAGAAGAGTTCCAAATTTGTGTGGGTAGAATATATATCCCACGGGGGTAAAATTGAAAAAAGTTGAAAAAATTTTTTTTTTTGGACTGTCATTTTTCCAGCGTTTATCAGACTTTCAGATAGGGCAAATGTCAGTGAGCGTTCCGATTTCAGTTCCAGAGCGATTCGCCCAATGAGTCCTTGATATTTAGTCGTTTTCAGCCAAATTTCTGGATTTTTGAAAAATTCACTTTTTTGTGAAAATATCCACTAAATGAGGGAATAATATGTGTGAGGTTACCCCAGGAGTGTTCCAAATGTGTGTGGGTAGAATATATATCCCACGGGGGTAAAATTGAAAAAAGTTGAAAAATTTTTTTTTTTGGACTTAGTCATTTTTCCGGCGTTTATCAGACTTTCAGATAGGGCAAATGTCAGTGAGCGTTCCGATTTCAGTTCCAGAGCGATTCGCCCAATGAGTCCTTGATATTTAATCATTTTCAGCCAATTTTCTGGATTTTTGAAAAATTCACTTTTTTGTGAAAATATCCACTAAATGAGGGAATAATATGTGTGGGGGTACCCCAGGAGAGTTCCAAATGTGTGTGGGTAGAATATATATCCCACGGGGGTAAAATTGAAAAAAGTTGAAAAAATTTTTTTTTTGGACTTAGTCATTTTTCCGGCGTTTATCAGACTTTCAGATAGCGCAAATGTCAGTGAGCGTTCCGATTTCTGTTCCAGAGCGATTTGCCCAATGAGTCCTTGATATTTAGTCGTTTTCAGCCAATATTTTGGATTTTTGAAAATTTCACTTTTTTGTGAAAATATCCACTAAATGAGGGAATAATATGTGTGATTGTACCCCAGAAGAGTTCCAAATGTGTGTGGGTAGAATATATATCCCACGGGGGTAAAATTGAAAAAGTTGAAAAAATTTTTTTTTTTGGACTTAGTCATTTTTCCGGCGTTTATCAGACTTTCAGATAGGGAAAATGTCAGTGAGCGTTCCGATTTCAGTTCCAGAGCGATTCGCCCAATGAGTCCTTGATATTTAATCATTTTCAGCCAATTTTCTGGATTTTTGAAAATTTCACTTTTTTGTGAAAATATCCACTAAATGAGGGAATAATATGTGTGAGGGTAGCCCAGGAGAGTTCCAAATGTGTGTGGGTAGAATATATATCCCACGGGGGTAAAATTGAAAAAAGTTGAAAAATTTTTTTTTTTGGACTTAGTCATTTTTCCGGCGTTTATCAGACTTTCAGATAGGGCAAATGTCAGTGAGCGTTCCGATTTCAGTTCCAGAGCGATTTGCCCAATGAGTCCTTGATATTTAGTCGTTTTCAGCCAATATTTTGGATTTTTGAAAATTTCACTTTTTTGTGAAAATATCCACTAAATGAGGGAATAATATGTGTGATTGTACCCCAGAAGAGTTCCAAATTTGTGTGGGTAGAATATATATCCCACGGGGGTAAAATTGAAAAAAGTTGAAAAAATTTTTTTTTTTGGACTGTCATTTTTCCAGCGTTTATCAGACTTTCAGATAGGGCAAATGTCAGTGAGCGTTCCGATTTCAGTTCCAGAGCGATTTGCCCAATGAGTCCTTGCTATTTAGTCGTTTTCAGCCAATTTTCTGGATTTTTGAAAAATTCACTTTTTTGTGAAAATATCCACTAAATGAGGGAATAATATGTGTGAGGGTAGCCCAGGAGTGTTCCAAATGTGTGTGGGTAGAATATATATCCCACGGGGGTAAAATTGAAAAAAGTTGAAAAATTTTTTTTTTTGGACTTAGTCATTTTTCCGGTGTTTATCAGACTTTCAGATAGGGCAAATGTCAGTGAGCGTTCCGATTTCAGTTCCAGAGCGATTCGCCCAATGAGTCCTTGATATTTAATCATTTTCAGCCAATTTTCTGGATTTTTGAAAAATTCACTTTTTTGTGAAAATATCCACTAAATGAGGGAATAATATGTGTGGGGGTACCCCAGGAGAGTTCCAAATGTGTGTGGGTAGAATATATATCCCACGGGGGTAAAATTGAAAAAAGTTGAAAAAAAATTTTTTTTTTTGGACTGTCATTTTTCCGGCGTTTATCAGACTTTCAGATAGGGCAAATGTCAGTGAGCGTTCCGATTTCAGTTCCAGAGCGATTCGCCCAATGAGTCCTTGATATTTAATCATTTTCAGCCAATTTTCTGGATTTTTGAAAATTTCACTTTTTTGTGAAAATATCCACTAAATGAGGGAATAATATGTGTGAGGGTAGCCCAGGAGAGTTCCAAATGTGTGTGGGTAGATTATATATCCCACGGGGGTAAAATTGAAAAAAGTTGAAAAATTTTTTTTTTGGACTTAGTCATTTTTCCGTCGTTTATCAGACTTTCAGATAGGGCAAATGTCAGTGAGCGTTCCAATTTCAGTTCCAGAGCGATTTGCCCAATGAGTCCTTGCTATTTAGTCGTTTTCAGCCAATTTTCTGGAATTTTGAAAAATTCACTTTTTTGTGAAAATATCCACTAAATGAGGGAATAATATGTGTGAGGGTACCCCAGGAGAGTTCCAAATGTGTGTGGGTAGAATATATATCCCACGGGGGTAAAATTGAAAAAAGTTGAAAATTTTTTTTTTTGTACTTAGTCATTTTTCCGGCGTTTATCAGACTTTCAGATAGGGCAAATGTCAGTGAGCGTTCCGATTTCAGTTCCAGAGCGATTCGCCCAATGAGTCCTTGATATTTAATCATTTTCAGCCAATTTTCTGGATTTTTGAAAATTTCACTTTTTTGTGAAAATATCCACTAAATGAGGGAATAATATGTGTGAGGGTACCCAGGAGTGTTCCAAATGTGTGTGGGTAGAATATATATCCCACGGGGGTAAAATTGAAAAAAGTTGAAAAAAATTATTTTTTGGACTTAGCCATTTTTCCGGCGTTTATCAGACTTTCAGATAGAGCAAATGTCAGTGAGCGTTCCGATTTCAGTTCCAGAGCGATTCGCCCAATGAGTCCTTGATATTTAGTCGTTTTCAGCCAATATTTTGGATTTTTGAAAATTTCACTTTTTTGTGAAAATATCCACTAAATGAGGGAATAATATGTGTGAGGGTACCCCAGGAGAGTTCCAAATGTGTGTGGGTAGAATATATATCCCACGGGGGTAAAATTGAAAAAAGTTGAAAAAAAATTATTTTTTTTGGACTTAGTCATTTTTCCGGCGTTTATCAGACTTTCAGATAGGGCAAATGTCAGTGAGCGTTCCGATTTCAGTTCCAGAGCGATTTGCCCAATGAGTCCTTGCTATTTAGTCGTTTTCAGCCAATTTTCTGGAATTTTGAAAAATTCACTTTTTTGTGAAAATATCCACTAAATGAGGGAATAATATGTGTGAGGGTAGCCCAGGAGAGTTCCAAATGTGTGTGGGTAGAATATATATCCCACGGGGGTAAAATTGAAAAAAGTTGAAATTTTTTTTTTTTTTGGACTTAGTCATTTTTCCGGCGTTTATCAGACTTTCAGATAGGGCAAATGTCAGTGAGCGTTCCGATTTCAGTTCCAGAGCGATTCGCCCAATGAGTCCTTGATATTAAGTCGTTTTCAGCCAATATTTTGGATTTTTGAAAATTTCACTTTTTTGTGAAAATATCCACTAAATGAGGGAATAATATGTGTGAGGGTACCCCAGGAGAGTTCCAAATGTGTGTGGGTAGAATATATATCCCACGGGGGTAAAATTGAAAAAAGTTGAAAAAAATTATTTTTTGGACTTAGCCATTTTTCCGGCGTTTATCAGACTTTCAGATAGAGCAAATGTCAGTGAGCGTTCCGATTTCAGTTCCAGAGCGATTCGCCCAATGAGTCCTTGATATTTAGTCGTTTTCAGCCAATATTTTGGATTTTTGAAAATTTCACTTTTTTGGGAAAATATCCACTAAATGAGGGAATAATATGTGTGAGTGTACCCCAGGAGTGTTCCAAATGTGTGTGGGTAGAATATATATCCCACGGGGGTAAAATTGAAAAAAGTTGAAAAAAAATTTTTTTTTGGACTTAGTCATTTTTCCGGCGTTTATCAGACTTTCAGATAGGGCAAATGTCAGTGAGCGTTCCGATTTCAGTTCCAGAGCGATTCGCCCAATGAGTCCTTGATATTAAGTCGTTTTCAGCCAATATTTTGGATTTTTGAAAATTTCACTTTTTTGTGAAAATATCCACTAAATGAGGGAATAATATGTGTGAGGGTACCCCAGGAGAGTTCCAAATGTGTGTGGGTAGAATATATATCCCACGGGGGTAAAATTGAAAAAAGTTGAAAATTTTTTTTTTTGTACTTAGTCATTTTTCCGGCGTTTATCAGACTTTCAGATAGTGCAAATGTCAGTGAGCGTTCCGATTTCAGTTCCAGAGCGATTCGCCCAATGAGTCCTTGATATTTAATAATTTTCAGCCAATTTTCTGGATTTTTGAAAATTTCACTTTTTTGTGAAAATATCCACTAAATGAGGGAATAATATGTGTGAGGGTACCCAGGAGTGTTCCAAATGTGTGTGGGTAGAATATATATCCCACGGGGGTAAAATTGAAAAAAGTTGAAAAATTTTTTTTTTTGGACTTAGTCATTTTTCCGGCGTTTATCAGACTTTCAGATAGGGCAAATGTCAGTGAGCGTTCCGATTTCAGTTCAAGAGCGATTCGCCCAATGAGTCCTTGCTATTTAGTCGTTTTCAGCCAATTTTCTGGAATTTTGAAAAATTCACTTTTTTGTGAAAATATCCACTAAATGAGGGAATAATATGTGTGAGGGTAGCCCAGGAGAGTTCCAAATGTGTGTGGGTAGAATATATATCCCACGGGGGTAAAATTGAAAAAAGTTGAAAAAAATTATTTTTTGGACTTAGCCATTTTTCCGGCGTTTATCAGACTTTCAGATAGAGCAAATGTCAGTGAGCGTTCCGATTTCAGTTCCAGAGCGATTCGCCCAATGAGTCCTTGATATTTAGTCGTTTTCAGCCAATATTTTGGATTTTTGAAAATTTCACTTTTTTGTGAAAATATCCACTAAATGAGGGAATAATATGTGTGAGGGTACCCCAGGAGTGTTCCAAATGTGTGTGGGTAGAATATATATCCCACGGGGGTAAAATTGAAAAAAGTTGAAAAAAATTATTTTTTGGACTTAGCCATTTTTCCGGCGTTTATCAGACTTTCAGATAGAGCAAATGTCAGTGAGCGTTCCGATTTCAGTTCCAGAGCGATTCGCCCAATGAGTCCTTGATATTTAGTCGTTTTCAGCCAATATTTTGGATTTTTGAAAATTTCACTTTTTTGGGAAAATATCCACTAAATGAGGGAATAATATGTGTGAGGGTACCTAGGAGTGTTCCAAATGTGTGTGGGTAGAATATATATCCCACGGGGGTAAAATTGAAAAAAGTTGAAAAAAATTTTTTTTTTTTGGACTTAGTCATTTTTCCGGCGTTTATCAGACTTTCAGATAGGGAAAATGTCAGTGAGCGTTCCGATTTCAGTTCCAGAGTGATTTGCCCAATGAGTCCTTGCTATTTAGTCGTTTTCAGCCAATTTTCTGGAATTTTGAAAAATTCACTTTTTTGTGAAAATATCCACTAAATGAGGGAATAATATGTGTGAGGGTAGCCCAGGAGAGTTCCAAATGTGTGTGGGTAGAATATATATCCCACGGGGGTAAAATTGAAAAAAGTTGAAAATTTTTTTTTTTGTACTTAGTCATTTTTCCGGCGTTTATCAGACTTTCAGATAGGGCAAATGTCAGTGAGCGTTCCGATTTCAGTTCCAGAGAGATTCGCCCAATGAGTCCTTGATATTTAATAATTTTCAGCCAATTTTCTGGATTTTTGAAAATTTCACTTTTTTGTGAAAATATCCACTAAATGAGGGAATAATATGTGTGAGGGTACCTAGGAGTGTTCCAAATGTGTGTGGGTAGAATATATATCCCACGGGGGTAAAATTGAAAAAAGTTGAAAAAAAATTTTTTTTTTTGGACTTAGTCATTTTTCCGGCGTTTATCAGACTTTCAGATAGGGAAAATGTCAGTGAGCGTTCCGATTTCAGTTCCAGAGTGATTTGCCCAATGAGTCCTTGCTATTTAGTCGTTTTCAGCCAATTTTCTGGAATTTTGAAAAATTCACTTTTTTGTGAAAATATCCACTAAATGAGGGAATAATATGTGTGAGGGTAGCCCAGGAGAGTTCCAAATGTGTGTGGGTAGAATATATATCCCACGGGGGTAAAATTGAAAAAAGTTGAAATTTTTTTTTTTTTGGACTTAGTCATTTTTCCGGCGTTTATCAGACTTTCAGATAGGGCAAATGTCAGTGAGCGTTCCGATTTCAGTTCCAGAGCGATTCGCCCAATGAGTCCTTGATATTAAGTCGTTTTCAGCCAATATTTTGGATTTTTGAAAATTTCACTTTTTTGTGAAAATATCCACTAAATGAGGGAATAATATGTGTGAGGGTACCCCAGGAGAGTTCCAAATGTGTGTGGGTAGAATATATATCCCACGGGGGTAAAATTGAAAAAAGTTGAAAAAAATTATTTTTTGGACTTAGCCATTTTTCCGGCGTTTATCAGACTTTCAGATAGAGCAAATGTCAGTGAGCGTTCCGATTTCAGTTCCAGAGCGATTCGCCCAATGAGTCCTTGATATTTAGTCGTTTTCAGCCAATATTTTGGATTTTTGAAAATTTCACTTTTTTGTGAAAATATCCACTAAATGAGGGAATAATATGTGTGAGGGTACCCCAGGAGTGTTCCAAATGTGTGTGGGTAGAATATATATCCCACGGGGGTAAAATTGAAAAAAGTTGAAAAAAATTATTTTTTGGACTTAGCCATTTTTCCGGCGTTTATCAGACTTTCAGATAGAGCAAATGTCAGTGAGCGTTCCGATTTCAGTTCCAGAGCGATTCGCCCAATGAGTCCTTGATATTTAGTCGTTTTCAGCCAATATTTTGGATTTTTGAAAATTTCACTTTTTTGGGAAAATATCCACTAAATGAGGGAATAATATGTGTGAATGTACCCCAGGAGTGTTCCAAATGTGTGTGGGTAGAATATATATCCCACGGGGGTAAAATTGAAAAAAGTTGAAAAAAAATTTTTTTTTGGACTTAGTCATTTTTCCGGCGTTTATCAGACTTTCAGATAGGGCAAATGTCAGTGAGCGTTCCGATTTCAGTTCCAGAGCGATTTGCCCAATGAGTCCTTGCTATTTAGTCGTTTTCAGCCAATTTTCTGGATTTTTGAAAAATTCACTTTTTTGTGAAAATATCCACTAAATGAGGGAATAATATGTGTGAGGGTAGCCCAGGAGAGTTCCAAATGTGTGTGGGTAGAAAATATATCCCACGGGGGTAAAATTGAAAAAAGTTGAAATTTTTTTTTTTTTGGACTTAGTCATTTTTCCGGCGTTTATCAGACTTTCAGATAGGGCAAATGTCAGTGAGCGTTCCGATTTCAGTTCCAGAGCGATTTGCCCAATGAGTCCTTGCTATTTAGTCGTTTTCAGCCAATTTTCTGGATTTTTGAAAAATTCACTTTTTTGTGAAAATATCCACTAAATGAGGGAATAATATGTGTGATTGTACCCCAGAAGAGTTCCAAATGTGTGTGGGTAGAATATATATCCCACGGGGGTAAAATTGAAAAAAGTTGAAAAAAATTTTTTTTTTGGACTTAGTCATTTTTCCGGCGTTTATCAGACTTTCAGATAGGGCAAATGTCAGTGAGCGTTCCGATTTCAGTTCCACAGCGATTCGCCCAATGAGTCCTTGATATTAAGTCGTTTTCAGCCAATATTTTGGATTTTTGAAAATTTCACTTTTTTGTGAAAATATCCACTAAATGAGGGAATAATATGTGTGAGGGTACCCCAGGAGAGTTCCAAATGTGTGTGGGTAGAATATATATCCCACGGGGGTAAAATTGAAAAAAGTTGAAAATTTTTTTTTTTTGTACTTAGTCATTTTTCCGGCGTTTATCAGACTTTCAGATAGGGCAAATGTCAGTGAGCGTTCCGATTTCAGTTCCAGAGCGATTCGCCCAATGAGTCCTTGATATTTAATCATTTTCAGCCAATTTTCTGGATTTTTGAAAATTTCACTTTTTTGTGAAAATATCCACTAAATGAGGGAATAATATGTGTGAGGGTACCCAGGAGTGTTCCAAATGTGTGTGGGTAGATTATATATCCCACGGGGGTAAAATTGAAAAAAGTTGAAAAAAATTATTTTTTGGACTTAGCCATTTTTCCGGCGTTTATCAGACTTTCAGATAGGGCAAATGTCAGTGAGCGTTCCGATTTCAGTTCCAGAGCGATTCGCCCAATGAGTCCTTGATATTTAATCATTTTCAGCCAATTTTCTGGATTTTTGAAAATTTCACTTTTTTGTGAAAATATCCACTAAATGAGGGAATAATATGTGTGAGGGTAGCCCAGGAGAGTTCCAAATGTGTGTGGGTAGAATATATATCCCACGGGGGTACAATTTAAAAAAGTTGAAAAATTTTTTTTTTGGACTTAGTCATTTTTCCGTCGTTTATCAGACTTTCAGATAGGGCAAATGTCAGTGAGCGTTCCAATTTCAGTTCCAGAGCGATTTGCCCAATGAGTCCTTGCTATTTAGTCGTTTTCAGCCAATTTTCTGGAATTTTGAAAAATTCACTTTTTTGTGAAAATATCCACTAAATGAGGGAATAATATGTGTGAGGGTACCCCAGGAGAGTTCCAAATGTGTGTGGGTAGAATATATATCCCACGGGGGTAAAATTGAAAAAAGTTGAAAATTTTTTTTTTTGTACTTAGTCATTTTTCCGGCGTTTATCAGACTTTCAGATAGGGCAAATGTCAGTGAGCGTTCCGATTTCAGTTCCAGAGCGATTCGCCCAATGAGTCCTTGATATTTAATCATTTTCAGCCAATTTTCTGGATTTTTGAAAATTTCACTTTTTTGTGAAAATATCCACTAAATGAGGGAATAATATGTGTGAGGGTACCCAGGAGTGTTCCAAATGTGTGTGGGTAGAATATATATCCCACGGGGGTAAAATTGAAAAAAGTTGAAAAAAATTATTTTTTGGACTTAGCCATTTTTCCGGCGTTTATCAGACTTTCAGATAGAGCAAATGTCAGTGAGCGTTCCGATTTCAGTTCCAGAGCGATTCGCCCAATGAGTCCTTGATATTTAGTCGTTTTCAGCCAATATTTTGGATTTTTGAAAATTTCACTTTTTTGTGAAAATATCCACTAAATGAGGGAATAATATGTGTGAGGGTACCCCAGGAGAGTTCCAAATGTGTGTGGGTAGAATATATATCCCACGGGGGTAAAATTGAAAAAAGTTGAAAAAAAATTATTTTTTTTGGACTTAGTCATTTTTCCGGCGTTTATCAGACTTTCAGATAGGGCAAATGTCAGTGAGCGTTCCGATTTCAGTTCCAGAGCGATTTGCCCAATGAGTCCTTGCTATTTAGTCGTTTTCAGCCAATTTTCTGGAATTTTGAAAAATTCACTTTTTTGTGAAAATATCCACTAAATGAGGGAATAATATGTGTGAGTGTACCCCAGGAGTGTTCCAAATGTGTGTGGGTAGAATATATATCCCACGGGGGTAAAATTGAAAAAAGTTGAAAAAAAATTTTTTTTTGGACTTAGTCATTTTTCCGGCGTTTATCAGACTTTCAGATAGGGCAAATGTCAGTGAGCGTTCCGATTTCAGTTCCAGAGCGATTCGCCCAATGAGTCCTTGATATTAAGTCGTTTTCAGCCAATATTTTGGATTTTTGAAAATTTCACTTTTTTGTGAAAATATCCACTAAATGAGGGAATAATATGTGTGAGGGTACCCCAGGAGAGTTCCAAATGTGTGTGGGTAGAATATATATCCCACGGGGGTAAAATTGAAAAAAGTTGAAAATTTTTTTTTTTTGTACTTAGTCATTTTTCCGGCGTTTATCAGACTTTCAGATAGTGCAAATGTCAGTGAGCGTTCCGATTTCAGTTCCAGAGCGATTCGCCCAATGAGTCCTTGATATTTAATAATTTTCAGCCAATTTTCTGGATTTTTGAAAATTTCACTTTTTTGTGAAAATATCCACTAAATGAGGGAATAATATGTGTGAGGGTACCCAGGAGTGTTCCAAATGTGTGTGGGTAGAATATATATCCCACGGGGGTAAAATTGAAAAAAGTTGAAAAAATTATTTTTTGGACTTAGCCATTTTTCCGGCGTTTATCAGACTTTCAGATAGAGCAAATGTCAGTGAGCGTTCCGATTTCAGTTCCAGAGCGATTCGCCCAATGAGTCCTTGATATTTAGTCGTTTTCAGCCAATATTTTGGATTTTTGAAAATTTCACTTTTTTGTGAAAATATCCACTAAATGAGGGAATAATATGTGTGAGGGTACCCCAGGAGTGTTCCAAATGTGTGTGGGTAGAATATATATCCCACGGGGGTAAAATTGAAAAAAGTTGAAAAATTTTTTTTTTTGGACTTAGTCATTTTTCCGGCGTTTATCAGACTTTCAGATAGGGCAAATGTCAGTGAGCGTTCCGATTTCAGTTCAAGAGCGATTCGCCCAATGAGTCCTTGCTATTTAGTCGTTTTCAGCCAATTTTCTGGAATTTTGAAAAATTCACTTTTTTGTGAAAATATCCACTAAATGAGGGAATAATATGTGTGAGGGTAGCCCAGGAGAGTTCCAAATGTGTGTGGGTAGAATATATATCCCACGGGGGTAAAATTGAAAAAAGTTGAAAAAAAATATTTTTTGGACTTAGCCATTTTTCCGGCGTTTATCAGACTTTCAGATAGAGCAAATGTCAGTGAGCGTTCCGATTTCAGTTCCAGAGCGATTCGCCCAATGAGTCCTTGATATTTAGTCGTTTTCAGCCAATATTTTGGATTTTTGAAAATTTCACTTTTTTGTGAAAATATCCACTAAATGAGGGAATAATATGTGTGAGGGTACCCCAGGAGTGTTCCAAATGTGTGTGGGTAGAATATATATCCCACGGGGGTAAAATTGAAAAAAGTTGAAAAAAATTATTTTTTGGACTTAGCCATTTTTCCGGCGTTTATCAGACTTTCAGATAGAGCAAATGTCAGTGAGCGTTCCGATTTCAGTTCCAGAGCGATTCGCCCAATGAGTCCTTGATATTTAGTCGTTTTCAGCCAATATTTTGGATTTTTGAAAATTTCACTTTTTTGGGAAAATATCCACTAAATGAGGGAATAATATGTGTGAGTGTACCCCAGGAGTGTTCCAAATGTGTGTGGGTAGAATATATATCCCACGGGGGTAAAATTGAAAAAAGTTGAAAAAAAATTTTTTTTTGGACTTAGTCATTTTTCCGGCGTTTATCAGACTTTCAGATAGGGCAAATGTCAGTGAGCGTTCCGATTTCAGTTCCAGAGCGATTCGCCCAATGAGTCCTTGATATTAAGTCGTTTTCAGCCAATATTTTGGATTTTTGAAAATTTCACTTTTTTGTGAAAATATCCACAAAATGAGGGAATAATATGTGTGAGGGTACCCCAGGAGAGTTCCAAATGTGTGTGGGTAGAATATATATCCCACGGGGGTAAAATTGAAAAAAGTTGAAAATTTTTTTTTTTGTACTTAGTCATTTTTCCGGCGTTTATCAGACTTTCAGATAGGGCAAATGTCAGTGAGCGTTCCGATTTCAGTTCCAGAGCGATTCGCCCAATGAGTCCTTGATATTAAGTCGTTTTCAGCCAATATTTTGGATTTTTGAAAATTTCACTTTTTTGTGAAAATATCCACTAAATGAGGGAATAATATGTGTGAGGGTACCCCAGGAGAGTTCCAAATGTGTGTGGGTAGAATATATATCCCACGGGGGTAAAATTGAAAAAAGTTGAAAATTTTTTTTTTTTGTACTTAGTCATTTTTCCGGCGTTTATCAGACTTTCAGATAGTGCAAATGTCAGTGAGCGTTCCGATTTCAGTTCCAGAGCGATTCGCCCAATGAGTCCTTGATATTTAATAATTTTCAGCCAATTTTCTGGATTTTTGAAAATTTCACTTTTTTGTGAAAATATCCACTAAATGAGGGAATAATATGTGTGAGGGTACCCAGGAGTGTTCCAAATGTGTGTGGGTAGAATATATATCCCACGGGGGTAAAATTGAAAAAAGTTGAAAAAATTATTTTTTGGACTTAGCCATTTTTCCGGCGTTTATCAGACTTTCAGATAGAGCAAATGTCAGTGAGCGTTCCGATTTCAGTTCCAGAGCGATTCGCCCAATGAGTCCTTGATATTTAGTCGTTTTCAGCCAATATTTTGGATTTTTGAAAATTTCACTTTTTTGTGAAAATATCCACTAAATGAGGGAATAATATGTGTGAGGGTACCCCAGGAGTGTTCCAAATGTGTGTGGGTAGAATATATATCCCACGGGGGTAAAATTGAAAAAAGTTGAAAAATTTTTTTTTTTGGACTTAGTCATTTTTCCGGCGTTTATCAGACTTTCAGATAGGGCAAATGTCAGTGAGCGTTCCGATTTCAGTTCAAGAGCGATTCGCCCAATGAGTCCTTGCTATTTAGTCGTTTTCAGCCAATTTTCTGGAATTTTGAAAAATTCACTTTTTTGTGAAAATATCCACTAAATGAGGGAATAATATGTGTGAGGGTAGCCCAGGAGAGTTCCAAATGTGTGTGGGTAGAATATATATCCCACGGGGGTAAAATTGAAAAAAGTTGAAAAAAAATATTTTTTGGACTTAGCCATTTTTCCGGCGTTTATCAGACTTTCAGATAGAGCAAATGTCAGTGAGCGTTCCGATTTCAGTTCCAGAGCGATTCGCCCAATGAGTCCTTGATATTTAGTCGTTTTCAGCCAATATTTTGGATTTTTGAAAATTTCACTTTTTTGTGAAAATATCCACTAAATGAGGGAATAATATGTGTGAGGGTACCCCAGGAGTGTTCCAAATGTGTGTGGGTAGAATATATATCCCACGGGGGTAAAATTGAAAAAAGTTGAAAAAAATTATTTTTTGGACTTAGCCATTTTTCCGGCGTTTATCAGACTTTCAGATAGAGCAAATGTCAGTGAGCGTTCCGATTTCAGTTCCAGAGCGATTCGCCCAATGAGTCCTTGATATTTAGTCGTTTTCAGCCAATATTTTGGATTTTTGAAAATTTCACTTTTTTGGGAAAATATCCACTAAATGAGGGAATAATATGTGTGAGTGTACCCCAGGAGTGTTCCAAATGTGTGTGGGTAGAATATATATCCCACGGGGGTAAAATTGAAAAAAGTTGAAAAAAAATTTTTTTTTGGACTTAGTCATTTTTCCGGCGTTTATCAGACTTTCAGATAGGGCAAATGTCAGTGAGCGTTCCGATTTCAGTTCCAGAGCGATTCGCCCAATGAGTCCTTGATATTAAGTCGTTTTCAGCCAATATTTTGGATTTTTGAAAATTTCACTTTTTTGTGAAAATATCCACAAAATGAGGGAATAATATGTGTGAGGGTACCCCAGGAGAGTTCCAAATGTGTGTGGGTAGAATATATATCCCACGGGGGTAAAATTGAAAAAAGTTGAAAATTTTTTTTTTTGTACTTAGTCATTTTTCCGGCGTTTATCAGACTTTCAGATAGGGCAAATGTCAGTGAGCGTTCCGATTTCAGTTCCAGAGCGATTCGCCCAATGAGTCCTTGATATTTAATAATTTTCAGCCAATTTTCTGGATTTTTGAAAATTTCACTTTTTTGTGAAAATATCCACTAAATGAGGGAATAATATGTGTGAGGGTACCCAGGAGTGTTCCAAATGTGTGTGGGTAGAATATATATCCCACGGGGGTAAAATTGAAAAAAGTTGAAAAAAAAATTTTTTTTTTGGACTTAGTCATTTTTCCGGCGTTTATCAGACTTTCAGATAGGGCAAATGTCAGTGAGCGTTCCGATTTCAGTTCCAGAGTGATTTGCCCAATGAGTCCTTGCTATTTAGTCGTTTTCAGCCAATTTTCTGGAATTTTGAAAAATTCACTTTTTTGTGAAAATATCCACTAAATGAGGGAATAATATGTGTGAGGGTAGCCCAGGAGAGTTCCAAATGTGTGTGGGTAGAATATATATCCCACGGGGGTAAAATTGAAAAAAGTTGAAATTTTTTTTTTTTTGGACTTAGTCATTTTTCCGGCGTTTATCAGACTTTCAGATAGGGCAAATGTCAGTGAGCGTTCCGATTTCAGTTCCAGAGCGATTCGCCCAATGAGTCCTTGATATTAAGTCGTTTTCAGCCAATATTTTGGATTTTTGAAAATTTCACTTTTTTGTGAAAATATCCACTAAATGAGGGAATAATATGTGTGAGGGTACCCCAGGAGAGTTCCAAATGTGTGTGGGTAGAATATATATCCCACGGGGGTAAAATTGAAAAAAGTTGAAAAAAATTATTTTTTGGACTTAGCCATTTTTCCGGCGTTTATCAGACTTTCAGATAGAGCAAATGTCAGTGAGCGTTCCGATTTCAGTTCCAGAGCGATTCGCCCAATGAGTCCTTGATATTTAGTCGTTTTCAGCCAATATTTTGGATTTTTGAAAATTTCACTTTTTTGTGAAAATATCCACTAAATGAGGGAATAATATGTGTGAGGGTACCCCAGGAGTGTTCCAAATGTGTGTGGGTAGAATATATATCCCACGGGGGTAAAATTGAAAAAAGTTGAAAAAAATTATTTTTTGGACTTAGCCATTTTTCCGGCGTTTATCAGACTTTCAGATAGAGCAAATGTCAGTGAGCGTTCCGATTTCAGTTCCAGAGCGATTCGCCCAATGAGTCCTTGATATTTAGTCGTTTTCAGCCAATATTTTGGATTTTTGAAAATTTCACTTTTTTGGGAAAATATCCACTAAATGAGGGAATAATATGTGTGAATGTACCCCAGGAGTGTTCCAAATGTGTGTGGGTAGAATATATATCCCACGGGGGTAAAATTGAAAAAAGTTGAAAAAAAATTTTTTTTTGGACTTAGTCATTTTTCCGGCGTTTATCAGACTTTCAGATAGGGCAAATGTCAGTGAGCGTTCCGATTTCAGTTCCAGAGCGATTTGCCCAATGAGTCCTTGCTATTTAGTCGTTTTCAGCCAATTTTCTGGATTTTTGAAAAATTCACTTTTTTGTGAAAATATCCACTAAATGAGGGAATAATATGTGTGAGGGTAGCCCAGGAGAGTTCCAAATGTGTGTGGGTAGAAAATATATCCCACGGGGGTAAAATTGAAAAAAGTTGAAATTTTTTTTTTTTTGGACTTAGTCATTTTTCCGGCGTTTATCAGACTTTCAGATAGGGCAAATGTCAGTGAGCGTTCCGATTTCAGTTCCAGAGCGATTTGCCCAATGAGTCCTTGCTATTTAGTCGTTTTCAGCCAATTTTCTGGATTTTTGAAAAATTCACTTTTTTGTGAAAATATCCACTAAATGAGGGAATAATATGTGTGATTGTACCCCAGAAGAGTTCCAAATGTGTGTGGGTAGAATATATATCCCACGGGGGTAAAATTGAAAAAAGTTGAAAAAAATTTTTTTTTTGGACTTAGTCATTTTTCCAGCGTTTATCAGACTTTCAGATAGGGCAAATGTCAGTGAGCGTTCCGATTTCAGTTCCAGAGCGATTCGCCCAATGAGTCCTTGATATTTAGTCGTTTTCAGCCAATATTTTGGATTTTTGAAAATTTCACTTTTTTGTGAAAATATCCACTAAATGAGGGAATAATATGTGTGAGGGTGCCCCAGGAGACTTCCAAATGTGTGTGGGTAGAATATATATCCCACGGGGGTAAAATTGAAAAAAGTTGAAAAAAAATTTTTTTTTTTGGACTGTCATTTTTCCGGCGTTTATCAGACTTTCAGATAGGGCAAATGTCAGTGAGCGTTCCGATTTCAGTTCCAGAGCGATTCGCCCAATGAGTCCTTGATATTTAATCATTTTCAGCCAATTTTCTGGATTTTTGAAAATTTCACTTTTTTGTGAAAATATCCACTAAATGAGGGAATAATATGTGTGAGGGTAGCCCAGGAGAGTTCCAAATGTGTGTGGGTAGAATATATATCCCACGGGGGTACAATTTAAAATAGTTGAAATTTTTTTTTTTTTTGGACTTAGTCATTTTTCCGGCGTTTATCAGACTTTCAGATAGGGCAAATGTCAGTGAGCGTTCCGATTTCAGTTCCAGAGCGATTCGCCCAATGAGTCCTTGATATTAAGTCGTTTTCAGCCAATATTTTGGATTTTTGAAAATTTCACTTTTTTGTGAAAATATCCACTAAATGAGGGAATAATATGTGTGAGGGTACCCAGGAGTGTTCCAAATGTGTGTGGGTAGATTATATATCCCACGGGGGTAAAATTGAAAAAAGTTGAAAAAAATTATTTTTTGGACTTAGCCATTTTTCCGGCGTTTATCAGACTTTCAGATAGGGCAAATGTCAGTGAGCGTTCCGATTTCAGTTCCAGAGCGATTCGCCCAATGAGTCCTTGATATTTAATCATTTTCAGCCAATTTTCTGGATTTTTGAAAATTTCACTTTTTTGTGAAAATATCCACTAAATGAGGGAATAATATGTGTGAGGGTAGCCCAGGAGAGTTCCAAATGTGTGTGGGTAGAATATATATCCCACGGGGGTACAATTTAAAAAAGTTGAAAAATTTTTTTTTTGGACTTAGTCATTTTTCCGTCGTTTATCAGACTTTCAGATAGGGCAAATGTCAGTGAGCGTTCCAATTTCAGTTCCAGAGCGATTTGCCCAATGAGTCCTTGCTATTTAGTCGTTTTCAGCCAATTTTCTGGAATTTTGAAAAATTCACTTTTTTGTGAAAATATCCACTAAATGAGGGAATAATATGTGTGAGGGTACCCCAGGAGAGTTCCAAATGTGTGTGGGTAGAATATATATCCCACGGGGGTAAAATTGAAAAAAGTTGAAAATTTTTTTTTTTGTACTTAGTCATTTTTCCGGCGTTTATCAGACTTTCAGATAGGGCAAATGTCAGTGAGCGTTCCGATTTCAGTTCCAGAGCGATTCGCCCAATGAGTCCTTGATATTTAATCATTTTCAGCCAATTTTCTGGATTTTTGAAAATTTCACTTTTTTGTGAAAATATCCACTAAATGAGGGAATAATATGTGTGAGGGTACCCAGGAGTGTTCCAAATGTGTGTGGGTAGAATATATATCCCATGGGGGTAAAATTGAAAAAAGTTGAAAAAAATTATTTTTTGGACTTAGCCATTTTTCCGGCGTTTATCAGACTTTCAGATAGAGCAAATGTCAGTGAGCGTTCCGATTTCAGTTCCAGAGCGATTCGCCCAATGAGTCCTTGATATTTAGTCGTTTTCAGCCAATATTTTGGATTTTTGAAAATTTCACTTTTTTGTGAAAATATCCACTAAATGAGGGAATAATATGTGTGAGGGTGCCCCAGGAGAGTTCCAAATGTGTGTGGGTAGAATATATATCCCACGGGGGTAAAATTGAAAAAAGTTGAAAAAAAATTATTTTTTTTGGACTTAGTCATTTTTCCGGCGTTTATCAGACTTTCAGATAGGGCAAATGTCAGTGAGCGTTCCGATTTCAGTTCCAGAGCGATTTGCCCAATGAGTCCTTGCTATTTAGTCGTTTTCAGCCAATTTTCTGGAATTTTGAAAAATTCACTTTTTTGTGAAAATATCCACTAAATGAGGGAATAATATGTGTGAGGGTAGCCCAGGAGAGTTCCAAATGTGTGTGGGTAGAATATATATCCCACGGGGGTAAAATTGAAAAAAGTTGAAATTTTTTTTTTTTTTGGACTTAGTCATTTTTCCGGCGTTTATCAGACTTTCAGATAGGGCAAATGTCAGTGAGCGTTCCGATTTCAGTTCAAGAGCGATTCGCCCAATGAGTCCTTGCTATTTAGTCGTTTTCAGCCAATTTTCTGGAATTTTGAAAAATTCACTTTTTTGTGAAAATATCCACTAAATGAGGGAATAATATGTGTGAGGGTAGCCCAGGAGAGTTCCAAATGTGTGTGGGTAGAATATATATCCCACGGGGGTAAAATTGAAAAAAGTTGAAAAAAATTATTTTTTGGACTTAGCCATTTTTCCGGCGTTTATCAGACTTTCAGATAGAGCAAATGTCAGTGAGCGTTCCGATTTCAGTTCCAGAGCGATTCGCCCAATGAGTCCTTGATATTTAGTCGTTTTCAGCCAATATTTTGGATTTTTGAAAATTTCACTTTTTTGTGAAAATATCCACTAAATGAGGGAATAATATGTGTGAGGGTACCCCAGGAGTGTTCCAAATGTGTGTGGGTAGAATATATATCCCACGGGGGTAAAATTGAAAAAAGTTGAAAAAAAATTTTTTTTTGGACTTAGTCATTTTTCCGGCGTTTATCAGACTTTCAGATAGGGCAAATGTCAGTGAGCGTTCCGATTTCAGTTCCAGAGCGATTCGCCCAATGAGTCCTTGATATTAAGTCGTTTTCAGCCAATATTTTGGATTTTTGAAAATTTCACTTTTTTGTGAAAATATCCACAAAATGAGGGAATAATATGTGTGAGGGTACCCCAGGAGAGTTCCAAATGTGTGTGGGTAGAATATATATCCCACGGGGGTAAAATTGAAAAAAGTTGAAAAATTTTTTTTTTGTACTTAGTCATTTTTCCGGCGTTTATCAGACTTTCAGATAGGGCAAATGTCAGTGAGCGCTCCTATTTCAGTTCCAGAGCGATTCGCCCAATGAGTCCTTGATATTTAGTCGTTTTCAGCCAATATTTTGGATTTTTGAAAATTTCACTTTTTTGTGAAAATATCCACTAAATGAGGGAATAATATGTGTGAGGGTACCCCAGGAGTGTTCCAAATGTGTGTGGGTAGAATATATATCCCACGGGGGTAAAATTGAAAAAAGTTGAAAAAAAATTTTTTTTTTTGGACTTAGTCATTTTTCCGGCGTTTATCAGACTTTCAGATAGGGCAAATGTCAGTGAGCGTTCCGATTTCAGTTCCAGAGTGATTTGCCCAATGAGTCCTTGCTATTTAGTCGTTTTCAGCCAATTTTCTGGAATTTTGAAAAATTCACTTTTTTGTGAAAATATCCACTAAATGAGGGAATAACATGTGTGAGGGTAGCCCAGGAGAGTTCCAAATGTGTGTGGGTAGAATATATATCCCACGGGGGTAAAATTGAAAAAAGTTGAAATTTTTTTTTTTTTTGGACTTAGTCATTTTTCCGGCGTTTATCAGACTTTCAGATAGGGCAAATGTCAGTGAGCGTTCCGATTTCAGTTCCAGAGCGATTCGCCCAATGAGTCCTTGATATTAAGTCGTTTTCAGCCAATATTTTGGATTTTTGAAAATTTCACTTTTTTGTGAAAATATCCACTAAATGAGGGAATAATATGTGTGAGGGTACCCCAGGAGAGTTCCAAATGTGTGTGGGTAGAATATATATCCCACGGGGGTAAAATTGAAAAAAGTTGAAAAAAATTATTTTTTGGACTTAGCCATTTTTCCGGCGTTTATCAGACTTTCAGATAGAGCAAATGTCAGTGAGCGTTCCGATTTCAGTTCCAGAGCGATTCGCCCAATGAGTCCTTGATATTTAGTCGTTTTCAGCCAATATTTTGGATTTTTGAAAATTTCACTTTTTTGTGAAAATATCCACTAAATGAGGGAATAATATGTGTGAGGGTACCCCAGGAGTGTTCCAAATGTGTGTGGGTAGAATATATATCCCACGGGGGTAAAATTGAAAAAAGTTGAAAAAAATTATTTTTTGGACTTAGCCATTTTTCCGGCGTTTATCAGACTTTCAGATAGAGCAAATGTCAGTGAGCGTTCCGATTTCAGTTCCAGAGCGATTCGCCCAATGAGTCCTTGATATTTAGTCGTTTTCAGCCAATATTTTGGATTTTTGAAAATTTCACTTTTTTGGGAAAATATCCACTAAATGAGGGAATAATATGTGTGAGTGTACCCCAAGAGTGTTCCAAATGTGTGTGGGTAGAATATATATCCCACGGGGGTAAAATTGAAAAAAGTTGAAAAAAAATTTTTTTTTGGACTTAGTCATTTTTCCGGCGTTTATCAGACTTTCAGATAGGGCAAATGTCAGTGAGCGTTCCGATTTCAGTTCCAGAGCGATTTGCCCAATGAGTCCTTGCTATTTAGTCGTTTTCAGCCAATTTTCTGGATTTTTGAAAAATTCACTTTTTTGTGAAAATATCCACTAAATGAGGGAATAATATGTGTGAGGGTAGCCCAGGAGAGTTCCAAATGTGTGTGGGTAGAAAATATATCCCACGGGGGTAAAATTGAAAAAAGTTGAAATTTTTTTTTTTTTGGACTTAGTCATTTTTCCGGCGTTTATCAGACTTTCAGATAGGGCAAATGTCAGTGAGCGTTCCGATTTCAGTTCCAGAGCGATTTGCCCAATGAGTCCTTGCTATTTAGTCGTTTTCAGCCAATTTTCTGGATTTTTGAAAAATTCACTTTTTTGTGAAAATATCCACTAAATGAGGGAATAATATGTGTGATTGTACCCCAGAAGAGTTCCAAATGTGTGTGGGTAGAATATATATCCCACGGGGGTAAAATTGAAAAAAGTTGAAAAAAATTTTTTTTTTGGACTTAGTCATTTTTCCAGCGTTTATCAGACTTTCAGATAGGGCAAATGTCAGTGAGCGTTCCGATTTCAGTTCCAGAGCGATTCGCCCAATGAGTCCTTGATATTTAGTCGTTTTCAGCCAATATTTTGGATTTTTGAAAATTTCACTTTTTTGTGAAAATATCCACTAAATGAGGGAATAATATGTGTGAGGGTGCCCCAGGAGACTTCCAAATGTGTGTGGGTAGAATATATATCCCACGGGGGTAAAATTGAAAAAAGTTGAAAAAAAATTTTTTTTTTTGGACTGTCATTTTTCCGGCGTTTATCAGACTTTCAGATAGGGCAAATGTCAGTGAGCGTTCCGATTTCAGTTCCAGAGCGATTCGCCCAATGAGTCCTTGATATTTAATCATTTTCAGCCAATTTTCTGGATTTTTGAAAATTTCACTTTTTTGTGAAAATATCCACTAAATGAGGGAATAATATGTGTGAGGGTAGCCCAGGAGAGTTCCAAATGTGTGTGGGTAGAATATATATCCCACGGGGGTACAATTTAAAATAGTTGAAATTTTTTTTTTTTTTGGACTTAGTCATTTTTCCGGCGTTTATCAGACTTTCAGATAGGGCAAATGTCAGTGAGCGTTCCGATTTCAGTTCCAGAGCGATTCGCCCAATGAGTCCTTGATATTAAGTCGTTTTCAGCCAATATTTTGGATTTTTGAAAATTTCACTTTTTTGTGAAAATATCCACTAAATGAGGGAATAATATGTGTGAGTGTACCCAGGAGTGTTCCAAATGTGTGTGGGTAGATTATATATCCCACGGGGGTAAAATTGAAAAAAGTTGAAAAAAATTATTTTTTGGACTTAGCCATTTTTCCGGCGTTTATCAGACTTTCAGATAGGGCAAATGTCAGTGAGCGTTCCGATTTCAGTTCCAGAGCGATTCGCCCAATGAGTCCTTGATATTTAATCATTTTCAGCCAATTTTCTGGATTTTTGAAAATTTCACTTTTTTGTGAAAATATCCACTAAATGAGGGAATAATATGTGTGAGGGTAGCCCAGGAGAGTTCCAAATGTGTGTGGGTAGAATATATATCCCACGGGGGTACAATTTAAAAAAGTTGAAAAATTTTTTTTTTGGACTTAGTCATTTTTCCGTCGTTTATCAGACTTTCAGATAGGGCAAATGTCAGTGAGCGTTCCAATTTCAGTTCCAGAGCGATTTGCCCAATGAGTCCTTGCTATTTAGTCGTTTTCAGCCAATTTTCTGGAATTTTGAAAAATTCACTTTTTTGTGAAAATATCCACTAAATGAGGGAATAATATGTGTGAGGGTACCCCAGGAGAGTTCCAAATGTGTGTGGGTAGAATATATATCCCACGGGGGTAAAATTGAAAAAAGTTGAAAATTTTTTTTTTTGTACTTAGTCATTTTTCCGGCGTTTATCAGACTTTCAGATAGGGCAAATGTCAGTGAGCGTTCCGATTTCAGTTCCAGAGCGATTCGCCCAATGAGTCCTTGATATTTAATCATTTTCAGCCAATTTTCTGGATTTTTGAAAATTTCACTTTTTTGTGAAAATATCCACTAAATGAGGGAATAATATGTGTGAGGGTACCCAGGAGTGTTCCAAATGTGTGTGGGTAGAATATATATCCCATGGGGGTAAAATTGAAAAAAGTTGAAAAAAATTATTTTTTGGACTTAGCCATTTTTCCGGCGTTTATCAGACTTTCAGATAGAGCAAATGTCAGTGAGCGTTCCGATTTCAGTTCCAGAGCGATTCGCCCAATGAGTCCTTGATATTTAGTCGTTTTCAGCCAATATTTTGGATTTTTGAAAATTTCACTTTTTTGTGAAAATATCCACTAAATGAGGGAATAATATGTGTGAGGGTGCCCCAGGAGAGTTCCAAATGTGTGTGGGTAGAATATATATCCCACGGGGGTAAAATTGAAAAAAGTTGAAAAAAAATTATTTTTTTTGGACTTAGTCATTTTTCCGGCGTTTATCAGACTTTCAGATAGGGCAAATGTCAGTGAGCGTTCCGATTTCAGTTCCAGAGCGATTTGCCCAATGAGTCCTTGCTATTTAGTCGTTTTCAGCCAATTTTCTGGAATTTTGAAAAATTCACTTTTTTGTGAAAATATCCACTAAATGAGGGAATAATATGTGTGAGGGTAGCCCAGGAGAGTTCCAAATGTGTGTGGGTAGAATATATATCCCACGGGGGTAAAATTGAAAAAAGTTGAAATTTTTTTTTTTTTTGGACTTAGTCATTTTTCCGGCGTTTATCAGACTTTCAGATAGGGCAAATGTCAGTGAGCGTTCCGATTTCAGTTCAAGAGCGATTCGCCCAATGAGTCCTTGCTATTTAGTCGTTTTCAGCCAATTTTCTGGAATTTTGAAAAATTCACTTTTTTGTGAAAATATCCACTAAATGAGGGAATAATATGTGTGAGGGTAGCCCAGGAGAGTTCCAAATGTGTGTGGGTAGAATATATATCCCACGGGGGTAAAATTGAAAAAAGTTGAAAAAAATTATTTTTTGGACTTAGCCATTTTTCCGGCGTTTATCAGACATTCAGATAGAGCAAATGTCAGTGAGCGTTCCGATTTCAGTTCCAGAGCGATTCGCCCAATGAGTCCTTGATATTTAGTCGTTTTCAGCCAATATTTTGGATTTTTGAAAATTTCACTTTTTTGTGAAAATATCCACTAAATGAGGGAATAATATGTGTGAGGGTACCCCAGGAGTGTTCCAAATGTGTGTGGGTAGAATATATATCCCACGGGGGTAAAATTGAAAAAAGTTGAAAATTTTTTTTTTTGTACTTAGTCATTTTTCCGGCGTTTATCAGACTTTCAGATAGGGCAAATGTCAGTGAGCGTTCCGATTTCAGTTCCAGAGCGATTCGCCCAATGAGTCCTTGATATTTAATAATTTTCAGCCAATTTTCTGGATTTTTGAAAATTTCACTTTTTTGTGAAAATATCCACTAAATGAGGGAATAATATGTGTGAGGGTACCCAGGAGTGTTCCAAATGTGTGTGGGTAGAATATATATCCCACGGGGGTAAAATTGAAAAAAGTTGAAAAAAAATTTTTTTTTGGACTTAGTCATTTTTCCGGCGTTTATCAGACTTTCAGATAGGGCAAATGTCAGTGAGCGTTCCGATTTCAGTTCCAGAGCGATTTGCCCAATGAGTCCTTGCTATTTAGTCGTTTTCAGCCAATTTTCTGGATTTTTGAAAAATTCACTTTTTTGTGAAAATATCCACTAAATGAGGGAATAATATGTGTGAGGGTAGCCCAGGAGAGTTCCAAATGTGTGTGGGTAGAATATATATCCCACGGGGGTAAAATTGAAAAAAGTTGAAATTTTTTTTTTTTTGGACTTAGTCATTTTTCCGGCGTTTATCAGACTTTCAGATAGGGCAAATGTCAGTGAGCGCTCCTATTTCAGTTCCAGAGCGATTCGCCCAATGAGTCCTTGATATTTAGTCGTTTTCAGCCAATATTTTGGATTTTTGAAAATTTCACTTTTTTGTGAAAATATCCACAAAATGAGGGAATAATATGTGTGAGGGTACCCCAGGAGAGTTCCAAATGTGTGTGGGTAGAATATATATCCCACGGGGGTAAAATTGAAAAAAGTTGAAAATTTTTTTTTTTGTACTTAGTCATTTTTCCGGCGTTTATCAGACTTTCAGATAGGGCAAATGTCAGTGAGCGTTCCGATTTCAGTTCCAGAGCGATTCGCCCAATGAGTCCTTGATATTTAATAATTTTCAGCCAATTTTCTGGATTTTTGAAAATTTCACTTTTTTGTGAAAATATCCACTAAATGAGGGAATAATATGTGTGAGGGTACCCAGGAGTGTTCCAAATGTGTGTGGGTAGAATATATATCCCACGGGGGTAAAATTGAAAAAAGTTGAAAAAAAATTTTTTTTTGGACTTAGTCATTTTTCCGGCGTTTATCAGACTTTCAGATAGGGCAAATGTCAGTGAGCGTTCCGATTTCAGTTCCAGAGCGATTTGCCCAATGAGTCCTTGCTATTTAGTCGTTTTCAGCCAATTTTCTGGATTTTTGAAAAATTCCCTTTTTGTGAAAATATCCACTAAATGAGGGAATAACATGTGTGAGGGTAGCCCAGGAGAGTTCCAAATGTGTGTGGGTAGAATATATATCCCACGGGGGTAAAATTGAAAAAAGTTGAAATTTTTTTTTTTTTTGGACTTAGTCATTTTTCCGGCGTTTATCAGACTTTCAGATAGGGCAAATGTCAGTGAGCGTTCCGATTTCAGTTCCAGAGCGATTCGCCCAATGAGTCCTTGATATTAAGTCGTTTTCAGCCAATATTTTGGATTTTTGAAAATTTCACTTTTTTGTGAAAATATCCACTAAATGAGGGAATAATATGTGTGAGGGTACCCCAGGAGAGTTCCAAATGTGTGTGGGTAGAATATATATCCCACGGGGGTAAAATTGAAAAAAGTTGAAAAAAATTATTTTTTGGACTTAGTCATTTTTCCAGCGTTTATCAGACTTTCAGATAGGGCAAATGTCAGTGAGCGCTCCTATTTCAGTTCCAGAGCGATTCGCCCAATGAGTCCTTGATATTTATTCATTTTCAGCCAATTTTCTGGATTTTTGAAAAATTCACTTTTTTGTGAAAATATCCACTAAATGAGGGAATAATATGTGTGAGGGTACCCCAGGAGAGTTCCAAATGTGTGTGGGTAAAATATATATCCCATGGGGGTAAAATTGAAAAAAGTTGAAAAAAATTATTTTTTGAACTTAGCCATTTTTCCGGCGTTTATCAGACTTTCAGATAGGGCAAATGTCAGTGAGCGTTCCGATTTCAGTTCCAGAGCGATTCGCCCAATGAGTCCTTGATATTTAATCATTTTCAGCCAATTTTCTGGATTTTTGAAAATTTCACTTTTTTGTGAAAATATCCACTAAATGAGGGAATAATATGTGTGAGGGTACCCCAGGAGTGTTCAAAATGTGTGTGGGTAGAATATATATCCCACGGGGGTAAAATTGAAAAAAGTTGAAAATTTTTTTTTTTTGGACTTAGTCATTTTTCCGGCGTTTATCAGACTTTCAGATAGGGCAAATGTCAGTGAGCGTTCCGATTTCAGTTCCAGAGCGATTCGCCCAATGAGTCCTTGATATTTAGTCGTTTTCAGCCAATATTTTGGATTTTTGAAAAATTCACTTTTTTGTGAAAATATCCACTAAATGAGGGAATAATATGTGTGAGGGTACCCCAGGAGAGTTCCAAATGTGTGTGGGTAAAATATAAATCCCATGGGGGTAAAATTGAAAAAAGTTGAAAAATATTATTTTTTGAACTTAGCCATTTTTCCGGCGTTTATCAGACTTTCAGATAGGGCAAATGTCAGTGAGCGTTCCGATTTCAGTTCCAGAGCGATTCGCCCAATGAGTCCTTGATATTTAATCATTTTCAGCCAATTTTCTGGATTTTTGAAAATTTCACTTTTTTGTGAAAATATCCACTAAATGAGGGAATAATATGTGTGGGGGTAGCCCAGGAGTGTTCCAAATGTGTGGGGGTAGAATATATATCCCACGGGGGTAAAATTGAAAAAAGTTGAAAATTTTTTTTTTTTGGACTTAGTCATTTTTCCGGCGTTTATCAGACTTTCAGATCAGGCAAATGTCAGTGAGCGTTCCGATTTCAGTTCCAGAGCGATTCGCCCAATGAGTCCTTGATATTTAGTCATTTTCAGCCAATTTTCTGGATTTGTGAAAAATTCACTTTTTTGTGAAAATATCCACTAAATGAGGGAATAATATGTGTGAGGGTACCCCAGGAGAGTTCCAAATGTGTGTGGGTAAAATATATATCCCACGGGGGTAAAATTGAAAAAAGTTGAAAAAAAATTATTTTTTGGACTTAGTCATTTTTCCGGCGTTTATCAGACTTTCAGATAGGGCAAATGTCAGTGAGCGTTCCGATTTCAGTTCCAGAGCGATTCGCCCAATGAGTCCTTGATATTTAGTCGTTTTCAGCCAATATTTTGGATTTTTGAAAAATTCACTTTTTTGTGAAAATATCCACTAAATGAGGGAATAATATGTGTGAGGGTAGCCCAGGAGAGTTCCAAATGTGTGTGGGTAGAATATATATCCGACGGGGGTAAAATTGAAAAAAGTTGAAAATTTTTTTTTTTTGGACTTAGTCATTTTTCCGGCGTTTATCAGACTTTCAGATAGGGCAAATGTCAGTGAGCGTTCCGATTTCAGTTCCAGAGCGATTCGCCCAATGAGTCCTTGATATTTAATCATTTTCAGCCAATTTTCTGGATTTTTGAAAATTTCACTTTTTTGAGAAAATATCCACTAAATGAGGGAATAATATGTGTGAGGGTAGCCCAGGAGAGTTCCAAATGTGTGTGGGTAGAATATATATCCCACGGGGGTAAAATTTAAAAAAGTTGAAAAATTTTTTTTTTTGGACTTAGTCATTTTTCCGGCGTTTATCAGACTTTCAGATAGGGCAAATGTCAGTGAGCGTTCCTACTTCAGTTCCAGAGTGATTCGCCCAATGAGTCCTTGATATTTATTAATTTTCAGCCAATTTTCTGGATTTTTGAAAAATTCACTTTTTTTGTGAAAATATCCACTAAATGAGGGAATAATATGTGTGAGGGTACCCCAGGAGTGTTCCAAATGTGTGTGGGTAGAATATATATCCCACGGGGGTAAAATTGAAAAAGTTGAAAAATTTTTTTTTTGGACTTAGTCATTTTTCCGGCGTTTATCAGACTTTCAGATAGGGCAAATGTCAGTGAGCGTTCCGATTTCAGTTCCAGATCGATTCGCCCAATGAGTCCTTGATATTTAGTCGTTTTCAGCCAATTTTCTGGATTTTTGAAAAATTCACTTTTTTGTGAAAATATCCACTAAATGAGGGAATAATATGTGTGAGGGTACCCCAGGAGTGTTCCAAATGTGTGTGGGTAGAATATATATCCCACGGGGGTAAAATTGAAAAAAGTTGAAAAAATTTTTTTTTGGACTTAGTCATTTTTCCGGCGTTTATCAGACTTTCAGATAGGGCAAATGTCAGTGAGCGTTCCGATTTCAGTTCCAGAGCGATTCGCCCAATGAGTCCTTGATATTTAGTCGTTTTCAGCCAATTTTCTGGATTTTTGAAAAAATTCACTTTTTTGTGAAAATATCCACTAAATGAGGGAATAATATGTGTGAGGGTACCCCACGAGTGTTCCAAATGTGTGTGGGTAGAATATATATCCCACGGGGGTAAAATTGAAAAAAGTTGAAAAATTTTTTTTTTTGGACTTAGTCATTTTTCCGGCGTTTATCAGACTTTCAGATAGAGCAAATGTCAGTGAGCGTTCCGATTTCAATTCCAGAGCGATTCACCCAATGAGTCCTTGATATTTAGTCGTTTTCAGCCAATATTTTGGATTTTTGAAAATTTCACTTTTTTGTGAAAATATCCACTAAATGAGGGAATAATATGTGTGAGGGTACCCTAGGAGTGTTCCAAATGTGTGTGGGTAGAATATATATCCCACGGGGGTAAAATTGAAAAAAGTTGAAAAATATTTTTTTTTTGGACTTAGTCATTTTTCCGGCGTTTATCAGACTTTCAGATAGGGCAAATGTCAGTGAGCATTCCGATTTCAGTTCCAGAGCGATTTGCCCAATGAGTCCTTGATATTTAGTCATTTTCAGCCAATATTTTGGATTTTTGAAAATTTCACTTTTTTGTGAAAATATCCACTAAATGAGGGAATAATATGTGTGAGGGTACCCCAGAAGAGTTCCAAATGTGTGTGGGTAGAATATATATCCCACGGGGGTAAAATTGAAAAAAGTTGAAAAAATTTTTTTTTTTGGACTTAGTCATTTTTCCGGCGTTTATCAGACTTTCAGATAGGGCAAATGTCAGTGAGCGTTCCGATTTCAGTTCCAGAGCGATTCGCCCAATGAGTCCTTGATATTTAATCATTTTCAGCCAATTTTCTGGATTTTTGAAAATTTCACTTTTTTGAGAAAATATCCACTAAATGAGGGAATAATATGTGTGAGGGTAGCCCAGGAGAGTTCCAAATGTGTGTGTGTAGAATATATATCCCACGGGGGTAAAATTTAAAAAAGTTGAAATTTTTTTTTTTTTGGACTTAGTCATTTTTCCGGTGTTTATCAGACTTTCAGATAGGGCAAATGTCAGTGAGCGTTCCGATTTCAGTTCCAGAGCGATTCGCCCAATGAGTCCTTGATATTTAGTCGTTTTCAGCCAATTTTCTGGATTTTTGAAAAATTCACTTTTTTGTGAAAATATCCACTAAATGAGGGAATAATATGTGTGAGGGTACCCCAGGAGAGTTCCAAATGTGTGTGGGTAAAATATATATCCCACGGGGGTAAAATTGAAAAAAGTTGAAAAAAAATTATTTTTTGGACTTAGTCATTTTTCCGGCGTTTATCAGACTTTCAGATAGGGCAAATGTCAGTGAGCGTTCCGATTTCAGTTCCAGAGCGATTCGCCCAATGAGTCCTTGATATTTAGTCGTTTTCAGCCAATATTTTGGATTTTTGAAAAATTCACTTTTTTGTGAAAATATCCACTAAATGAGGGAATAATATGTGTGAGGGTAGCCCAGGAGAGTTCCAAATGTGTGTGGGTAGAATATATATCCGACGGGGGTAAAATTGAAAAAAGTTGAAAATTTTTTTTTTCTGGACTTAGTCATTTTTCCGGCGTTTATCAGACTTTCAGATAGGGCAAATGTCAGTGAGCGTTCCGATTTCAGTTCCAGAGCGATTCGCCCAATGAGTCCTTGATATTTAATCATTTTCAGCCAATTTTCTGGATTTTTGAAAATTTCACTTTTTTGAGAAAATATCCACTAAATGAGGGAATAATATGTGTGAGGGTAGCCCAGGAGAGTTCCAAATGTGTGTGGGTAGAATATATATCCCACGGGGGTAAAATTTAAAAAAGTTGAAAAATTTTTTTTTTTGGACTTAGTCATTTTTCCGGCGTTTATCAGACTTTCAGATAGGGCAAATGTCAGTGAGCGTTCCGATTTCAGTTCCAGAGTGATTCGCCCAATGAGTCCTTGATATTTATTAATTTTCAGCCAATTTTCTGGATTTTTGAAAAATTCACTTTTTTGTGAAAATATCCACTAAATGAGGGAATAATATGTGTGAGGGTACCCCAGGAGTGTTCCAAATGTGTGTGGGTAGAATATATATCCCACGGGGGTAAAATTGAAAAAGTTGAAAAATTTTTTTTTTGGACTTAGTCATTTTTCCGGCGTTTATCAGACTTTCAGATAGGGCAAATGTCAGTGAGCGTTCCGATTTCAGTTCCAGATCGATTCGCCCAATGAGTCCTTGATATTTAGTCGTTTTCAGCCAATTTTCTGGATTTTTGAAAAATTCACTTTTTTGTGAAAATATCCACTAAATGAGGGAATAATATGTGTGAGGGTAGCCCAGGAGAGTTCCAAATGTGTGTGGGTAGAATATATATCCGACGGGGGTAAAATTGAAAAAAGTTGAAAATTTTTTTTTTTTGGACTTAGTCATTTTTCCGGCGTTTATCAGACTTTCAGATAGGGCAAATGTCAGTGAGCGTTCCGATTTCAGTTCCAGAGCGATTCGCCCAATGAGTCCTTGATATTTAATCATTTTCAGCCAATTTTCTGGATTTTTGAAAATTTCACTTTTTTGAGAAAATATCCACTAAATGAGGGAATAATATGTGTGAGGGTAGCCCAGGAGAGTTCCAAATGTGTGTGGGTAGAATATATATCCCACGGGGGTAAAATTTAAAAAAGTTGAAAAATTTTTTTTTTTGGACTTAGTCATTTTTCCGGCGTTTATCAGACTTTCAGATAGGGCAAATGTCAGTGAGCGTTCCTACTTCAGTTCCAGAGTGATTCGCCCAATGAGTCCTTGATATTTAGTCGTTTTCAGCCAATTTTCTGGATTTTTGAAAAAATTCACTTTTTTGTGAAAATATCCACTAAATGAGGGAATAATATGTGTGAGGGTACCCCACGAGTGTTCCAAATGTGTGTGGGTAGAATATATATCCCACGGGGGTATAATTGAAAAAGTTGAAAAATTTTTTTTTTGGACTTAGTCATTTTTCCGGCGTTTATCAGACTTTCAGATAGGGCAAATGTCAGTGAGCGTTCCGATTTCAGTTCCAGATCGATTCGCCCAATGAGTCCTTGATATTTAGTCGTTTTCAGCCAATTTTCTGGATTTTTGAAAAATTCACTTTTTTGTGAAAATATCCACTAAATGAGGGAATAATATGTGTGAGGGTACCCCAGGAGTGTTCCAAATGTGTGTGGGTAGAATATATATCCCACGGGGGTAAAATTGAAAAAAGTTGAAAAAATTTTTTTTTTGGACTTAGTCATTTTTCCGGCGTTTATCAGACTTTCAGATAGGGCAAATGTCAGTGAGCGTTCCGATTTCAGTTCCAGAGCGATTCGCCCAATGAGTCCTTGATATTTAGTCGTTTTCAGCAAATTTTCTGGATTTTTGAAAAAATTCACTTTTTTGTGAAAATATCCACTAAATGAGGGAATAATATGTGTGAGGGTACCCCACGAGTGTTCCAAATGTGTGTGGGTAGAATATATATCCCACGGGGGTAAAATTGAAAAAAGTTGAAAAATTTTTTTTTTTGGACTTAGTCATTTTTCCGGCGTTTATCAGACTTTCAGATAGAGCAAATGTCAGTGAGCGTTCCGATTTCAATTCCAGAGCGATTCACCCAATGAGTCCTTGATATTTAGTCGTTTTCAGCCAATATTTTGGATTTTTGAAAAATTCACTTTTTTGTGAAAATATCCACTAAATGAGGGAATAATATGTGTGAGGGTAGCCCAGGAGAGTTCCAAATGTGTGTGGGTAGAATATATATCCCACGGGGGTAAAATTTAAAAAAGTTGAAATATTTTTTTTTTTGGACTTAGTCATTTTTCCGGTGTTTATCAGACTTTCAGATAGGGCAAATGTCAGTGAGCGTTCCGATTTCAGTTCCAGAGCGATTCGCCCAATGAGTCCTTGATATTTAGTCGTTTTCAGCCAATTTTCTGGATTTTTGAAAAATTCACTTTTTTGTGAAAATATCCACTAAATGAGGGAATAATATGTGTGAGGGTACCCCACGAGTGTTCCAAATGTGTGTGGGTAGAATATATATCCCACGGGGGTAAAATTGAAAAAAGTTGAAAAATTTTTTTTTTTGGACTTAGTCATTTTTCCGGCGTTTATCAGACTTTCAGATAGAGCAAATGTCAGTGAGCGTTCCGATTTCAATTCCAGAGCGATTCACCCAATGAGTCCTTGATATTTAGTCGTTTTCAGCCAATATTTTGGATTTTTGAAAATTTCACTTTTTTGTGAAAATATCCACTAAATGAGGGAATAATATGTGTGAGGGTACCCTAGGAGTGTTCCAAATGTGTGTGGGTAGAATATATATCCCACGGGGGTAAAATTGAAAAAAGTTGAAAAATATTTTTTTTTGGACTTAGTCATTTTTCCGGCGTTTATCAGACTTTCAGATAGGGCAAATGTCAGTGAGCATTCCGATTTCAGTTCCAGAGCGATTTGCCCAATGAGTCCTTGATATTTAGTCATTTTCAGCCAATATTTTGGATTTTTGAAAATTTCACTTTTTTGTGAAAATATCCACTAAATGAGGGAATAATATGTGTGAGGGTACCCCAGAAGAGTTCCAAATGTGTGTGGGTAGAATATATATCCCACGGGGGTAAAATTGAAAAAAGTTGAAAAAATTTTTTTTTTTGGACTTAGTCATTTTTCCGGCGTTTATCAGACTTTCAGATAGGGCAAATGTCAGTGAGCGTTCCGATTTCAGTTCCAGAGCGATTCGCCCAATGAGTCCTTGATATTTAGTCGTTTTCAGCCAATATTTTGGATTTTTGAAAAATTCACTTTTTTGTGAAAATATCCACTAAATGAGGGAATAATATGTGTGAGGGTACCCCAGGAGAGTTCCAAATGTGTGTGGGTAAAATATAAATCCCATGGGGGTAAAATTGAAAAAAGTTGAAAAATATTATTTTTTGAACTTAGCCATTTTTCCGGCGTTTATCAGACTTTCAGATAGGGCAAATGTCAGTGAGCGTTCCGATTTCAGTTCCAGAGCGATTCGCCCAATGAGTCCTTGATATTTAGTCATTTTCAGCCAATTTTCTGGATTTGTGAAAAATTCACTTTTTTGTGAAAATATCCACTAAATGAGGGAATAATATGTGTGAGGGTACCCCAGGAGAGTTCCAAATGTGTGTGGGTAAAATATATATCCCACGGGGGTAAAATTGAAAAAAGTTGAAAAAAAATTATTTTTTGGACTTAGTCATTTTTCCGGCGTTTATCAGACTTTCAGATAGGGCAAATGTCAGTGAGCGTTCCGATTTCAGTTCCAGAGCGATTCGCCCAATGAGTCCTTGATATTTAATCATTTTCAGCCAATTTTCTGGATTTTTGAAAATTTCACTTTTTTGAGAAAATATCCACTAAATGAGGGAATAATATGTGTGAGGGTAGCCCAGGAGAGTTCCAAATGTGTGTGGGTAGAATATATATCCCACGGGGGTAAAATTTAAAAAAGTTGAAAAATTTTTTTTTTTGGACTTAGTCATTTTTCCGGCGTTTATCAGACTTTCAGATAGGGCAAATGTCAGTGAGCGTTCCTACTTCAGTTCCAGAGTGATTCACCCAATGAGTCCTTGATATTTATTAATTTTCAGCCAATTTTCTGGATTTTTGAAAAATTCACTTTTTTGTGAAAATATCCACTAAATGAGGGAATAATATGTGTGAGGGTACCCCAGGAGTGTTCCAAATGTGTGTGGGTAGAATATATATCCCACGGGGGTAAAATTGAAAAAGTTGAAAAATTTTTTTTTTGGACTTAGTCATTTTTCCGGCGTTTATCAGACTTTCAGATAGGGCAAATGTCAGTGAGCGTTCCGATTTCAGTTCCAGAGCGATTCGCCCAATGAGTCCTTGATATTTAGTCGTTTTCAGCCAATTTTCTGGATTTTTGAAAAATTCACTTTTTTGTGAAAATATCCACTAAATGAGGGAATAATATGTGTGAGGGTACCCCAGGAGTGTTCCAAATGTGTGTGGGTAGAATATATATCCCACGGGGGTAAAATTGAAAAAAGTTGAAAATATTTTTTTTTTGGACTTAGTCATTTTTCCGGCGTTTATCAGACTTTCAGATAGGGCAAATGTCAGTGAGCGTTCCGATTTCAGTTCCAGAGCGATTCGCCCAATGAGTCCTTGATATTTAGTCGTTTTCAGCCAATTTTCTGGATTTTTGAAAAAATTCACTTTTTTGTGAAAATATCCACTAAATGAGGGAATAATATGTGTGAGGGTACCCCACGAGTGTTCCAAATGTGTGTGGGTAGAATATATATCCCACGGGGGTAAAATTGAAAAAAGTTGAAAAATTTTTTTTTTTGGACTTTGTCATTTTTCCGGCGTTTATCAGACTTTCAGATAGAGCAAATGTCAGTGAGCATTCCGATTTCAATTCCAGAGCGATTCACCCAATGAGTCCTTGATATTTAGTCGTTTTCAGCCAATATTTTGGATTTTTGAAAATTTCACTTTTTTGTGAAAATATCCACTAAATGAGGGAATAATATGTGTGAGGGTACCCTAGGAGTGTTCCAAATGTGTGTGGGTAGAATATATATCCCACGGGGGTAAAATTGAAAAAAGTTGAAAAATATTTTTTTTTTGGACTTAGTCATTTTTCCGGCGTTTATCAGACTTTCAGATAGGGCAAATGTCAGTGAGCATTCCGATTTCAGTTCCAGAGCGATTTGCCCAATGAGTCCTTGATATTTAGTCATTTTCAGCCAATATTTTGGATTTTTGAAAATTTCACTTTTTTGTGAAAATATCCACTAAATGAGGGAATAATATGTGTGAGGGTACCCCAGAAGAGTTCCAAATGTGTGTGGGTAGAATATATGTCCCACGGGGGTAAAATTGAAAAAAGTTGAAAAAATTTTTTTTTTTGGACTTAGTCATTTTTCCGGCGTTTATCAGACTTTCAGATAGGGCAAATGTCAGTGAGCGTTCCGATTTCAGTTCCAGAGCGATTCGCCCAATGAGTCCTTGATATTTAATCATTTTCAGCCAATTTTCTGGATTTTTGAAAATTTCACTTTTTTGAGAAAATATCCACTAAATGAGGGAATAATATGTGTGAGGGTAGCCCAGGAGAGTTCCAAATGTGTGTGGGTAGAATATATATCCCACGGGGGTAAAATTTAAAAAAGTTGAAAAATTTTTTTTTTTGGACTTAGTCATTTTTCCGGTGTTTATCAGACTTTCAGATAGGGCAAATGTCAGTGAGCGTTCCGATTTCAGTTCCAGAGCGATTCGCCCAATGAGTCCTTGATATTTAGTCGTTTTCAGCCAATTTTCTGGATTTTTGAAAAATTCACTTTTTTGTGAAAATATCCACTAAATGAGGGAATAATATGTGTGAGGGTACCCCAGGAGAGTTCCAAATGTGTGTGGGTAAAATATATATCCCACGGGGGTAAAATTGAAAAAAGTTGAAAAAAAATTATTTTTTGGACTTAGTCATTTTTCCGGCGTTTATCAGACTTTCAGATAGGGCAAATGTCAGTGAGCGTTCCGATTTCAGTTCCAGAGCGATTCGCCCAATGAGTCCTTGATATTTAGTCGTTTTCAGCCAATATTTTGGATTTTTGAAAAATTCACTTTTTTGTGAAAATATCCACTAAATGAGGGAATAATATGTGTGAGGGTACCCCAGGAGTGTTCCAAATGTGTGTGGGTAGAATATATATCCCACGGGGGTAAAATTGAAAAAGTTGAAAAATTTTTTTTTTTGGACTTAGTCATTTTTCCGGCGTTTATCAGACTTTCAGATAGGGCAAATGTCAGTGAGCGTTCCGATTTCAGTTCCAGAGCGATTCGCCCAATGAGTCCTTGATATTTAGTCGTTTTCAGCCAATTTTCTGGATTTTTGAAAAATTCACTTTTTTGTGAAAATATCCACTAAATGAGGGAATAATATGTGTGAGGGTACCCCAGGAGTGTTCCAAATGTGTGTGGGTAGAATATATATCCCACAGGGGTAAAATTGAAAAAAGTTGAAAAAATTTTTTTTTTGGACTTAGTCATTTTTCCGGCGTTTATCAGACTTTCAGATAGGGCAAATGTCAGTGAGCGTTCCGATTTCAGTTCCAGAGCGATTCGCCCAATGAGTCCTTGATATTTAGTCGTTTTCAGCCAATTTTCTGGATTTTTGAAAAAATTCACTTTTTTGTGAAAATATCCACTAAATGAGGGAATAATATGTGTGAGTGTACCCTAGGAGTGTTCCAAATGTGTGTGGGTAGAATATATATCCCACGGGGGTAAAATTGAAAAAAGTTGAAAAATATTTTTTTTTGGACTTAGTCATTTTTCCGGCGTTTATCAGACTTTCAGATAGGGCAAATGTCAGTGAGCGTTCCGATTTCAGTTCCAGAGCGATTCGCCCAATGAGTCCTTGATATTTAATCATTTTCAGCCAATTTTCTGGATTTTTGAAAATTTCACTTTTTTGAGAAAATATCCACTAAATGAGGGAATAATATGTGTGAGGGTAGCCCAGGAGAGTTCCAAATGTGTGTGGGTAGAATATATATCCCACGGGGGTAAAATTTAAAAAAGTTGAAAAATTTTTTTTTTTGGACTTAGTCATTTTTCCGGCGTTTATCAGACTTTCAGATAGGGCAAATGTCAGTGAGCGTTCCGATTTCAGTTCCAGAGCGATTCGCCCAATGAGTCCTTGATATTTATTAATTTTCAGCCAATTTTCTGGATTTTTGAAAAATTCACTTTTTTGTGAAAATATCCACTAAATGAGGGAATAATATGTGTGAGGGTACCCCAGGAGTGTTCCAAATGTGTGTGGGTAGAATATATATCCCACGGGGGTAAAATTGAAAAAAGTTGAAAATTTTTTATTTTTGGACTTAGTCATTTTTCCAGCGTTTATCAGACTTTCAGATAGGGCAAATGTCAGTGAGCGTTCCGATTTCAGTTCCAGAGCGATTCGCCCAATGAGTCCTTGATATTTAGTCGTTTTCAGCCAATTTTCTGGATTTTTGAAAAACTCACTTTTTTGTGAAAATATCCACTAAATGAGGGAATAATACGTGTGAGGGTACCCCAGGAGTGTTCCAAATGTGTGTGGGTAGAATATATATCCCACGGGGGTAAAATTGAAAAAAGTTGAAAAATTTTTTTATTTGGACTTAGTCATTTTTCCGGCGTTTATCAGATTTTCAGATAGGGCAAATGTCAGTGAGCATTCCGATTTCAGTTCCAGAGCGATTCGCCCAATGAGTCCTTGATATTTAGTCGTTTTCAGCCAATTTTCTGGATTTTTGAAAAATTCACTTTTTTGTGAAAATATCCACTAAATGAGGGAATAATATGTGTGAGGGTACCCCAGGAGAGTTCCAAATGTGTGTGGGTAAAATATATATCCCACGGGGGTAAAATTGAAAAAAGTTGAAAAAAATAATTTTTTGGACTTAGCCATTTTTCCGGCGTTTATCAGACTTTCAGATAGAGCAAATGTCAGTGAGCGTTCCGATTTCAGTTCCAGAGCGATTCGCCCAATGAGTCCTTGATATTTAGTCGTTTTCAGCCAATATTTTGGATTTTTGAAAATTTCACTTTTTTGTGAAAATATCCACTAAATGAGGGAATAATATGTGTGAGGGTACCCCAGAAGAGTTCCAAATGTGTGTGGGTAGAATATATATCCCACGGGGTAAAATTGAAAAAAGTTGAAAAAAATTTTTTTTTTGGACTTAGTCATTTTTCTGGCGTTTATCAGACTTTCAGATAGGGCAAATGTCAGTGAGCGTTCCGATTTCAGTTCCAGAGCGACTCGCCCAATGAGTCCTTGATATTTAGTCGTTTTCAGCCAATTTTCTGGATTTTTGAAAAATTCACTTTTTTGTGAAAATATCCACTAAATGAGGGAATAATATGTGTGAGGGTAGCCCAGGAGTGTTCCAAATGTGTGTGGGTAGAATATATATCCCACAGGGGTAAAATTGAACAAAGTTGAAAAATTTTTTTTTTGGACTTAGTCATTTTTCCGTGGTTTATCAGACTTTCAGATAGGGCAAATGTCAGTGAGCGTTCCGATTTCAGTTCCAGAGCGATTCGCCCAATGAGTCCTTGATATTTAGTCATTTTCAGCCAATTTTCTGGATTTTTGAAAAATTCACTTTTTTGTGAAAATATCCACTAAATGAGGGAATAATATGTGTGAGGGTACCCCAGGAGTGTTCCAAATGTGTGTGGGTAGAATATATATCCCACGGGGGTAAAATTGAAAAAAGTTGAAAAATTTTTTTTTTTGGACTTAGTCATTTTTCCAGCGTTTATCAGACTTTCAGATAGGGCAAATGTCAGTGAGCGTTCCAATTTCAGTTCCAGAGCGATTCGCCCAATGAGTCCTTGATATTTAGTCATTTTCAGCCAATTTTCTGGATTTTTGAAAAATTCACTTTTTTGTGAAAATATCCACTAAATGAGGGAATAATATGTGTGAGGGTACCCCACGAGTGTTCCAAATGTGTGTGGGTAGAATATATATCCCACGGGGGTAAAATTGAAAAAAGTTGAAAAATTTTTTTTTTTGGACTTAGTCATTTTTCCGGCGTTTATCAGACTTTCAGATAGGGCAAATGTCAGTGAGCATTCCGATTTCAGTTCCAGAGCGATTCGCCCAATGAGTCCTTGATATTTAGTCGTTTTCAGCCAATATTTAGGATTTTTGAAAATTTCACTTTTTTGTGAAAATATCCACTAAATGAGGGAATAATATGTGTGAGGGTACCCTAGGAGTGTTCCAAATGTGTGTGGGTAGAATATATATCCCACGGGGGTAAAATTGAAAAAAGTTGAAAAATATTTTTTTTTGGACTTAGTCATTTTTCCGGCGTTTATCAGACTTTCAGATAGGGCAAATGTCAGTGAGCATTCCGATTTCAGTTCCAGAGCGATTTGCCCAATGAGTCCTTGATATTTAGTCATTTTCAGCCAATATTTTGGATTTTTGAAAATTTCACTTTTTTGTGAAAATATCCACTAAATGAGGGAATAATATGTGTGAGGGTACCCCAGAAGAGTTCCAAATGTGTGTGGGTAGAATATATATCCCACGGGGGTAAAATTGAAAAAAGTTGAAAAATTTTTTTTTTTGGACTTAGTCATTTTTCCAGCGTTTATCAGACTTTCAGATAGGGCAAATGTCAGTGAGCGTTCCGATTTCAGTTCCAGAGCGATTCGCCCAATGAGTCCTTGATATTTATTAATTTTCAGCCAATTTTCTGGATTTTTGAAAAATTCACTTTTTTGTGAAAATATCCACTAAATGAGGGAATAATATGTGTGAGGGTACCCCAGGAGTGTTCCAAATGTGTGTGGGTAGAATATATATCCCACGGGGGTAAAATTGAAAAAAGTTGAAAAATTTTTTTTTTTTGGACTTAGTCATTTTTCCAGCGTTTATCAGACTTTCAGATAGGGCAAATGTCAGTGAGCGTTCCGATTTCAGTTCCAGAGCGATTCGCCCAATGAGTCCTTGATATTAAGTCGTTTTCAGCCAATTTTCTGGATTTTTGAAAAATTCACTTTTTTGTGAAAATATCCACTAAATGAGGGAATAATATGTGTGAGGGTACCCCAGGAGTGTTCCAAATGTGTGTGGGTAGAATATATATCCCACGGGGGTAAAATTGAAAAAAGTTGAAAAATTTTTTTATTTGGACTTAGTCATTTTTCCGGCGTTTATCAGACTTTCAGATAGGGCAAATGTCAGTGAGCGTTCCGATTTCAGTTCCAGAGCGATTCGCCCAATGAGTCCTTGATATTTAGTCGTTTTCAGCCAATATTTTGGATTTTTGAAAATTTCACTTTTTTGTGAAAATATCCACTAAATGAGGGAATAATATGTGTGAGGGTACCCCAGAAGAGTTCCAAATGTGTGTGGGTAGAATATATATCCCACGGGGGTAAAATTTAAAAAAGTTGAAAAAAATTATTTTTTGAACTTAGCCATTTTTCCGGCGTTTATCAGACTTTCAGATATAGCAAATGTCAGTGAGCGTTCCGATTGCAGTTCCAGAGCGATTCGCCCAATGAGTCCTTGATATTTAGTCGTTTTCAGCCAATATTTTGGATTTTTGAAAATTTCACTTTTTTGTGAAAATATCCACTAAATGAGGGAATAATATGTGTGAGGGTACCCCAGGAATGTTAGAAATGTGTGTGGGTAGAATATATTTCCCACGGGGGTAAAACTGAAAAAAGTTGAACAATTTTTTTTTTGGACTTAGTCATTTTTCCGGCGTTTATCAGACTTTCAGATAGGGCAAATGTCAGTGAGCGTTCCGATTTCAGTTCCAGAGCGACTCGCCCAATGAGTCCTTGATATTTAGTCGTTTTCAGCCAATTTTCTGGATTTTTGAAAAATTCACTTTTTTGTGAAAATATCCACTAAATGAGGGAATAATATGTGTGAGGGTACCCCAGGAGTGTTCCAAATGTGTGTGGGTAGAATATATATCCCACGGGGGTAAAATTGAAAAAAGTTGAAAAATTTTTTTTTTTGGACTTAGTCATTTTTCCAGCGTTTATCAGACTTTCAGATAGGGCAAATGTCAGTGAGCGTTCCGATTTCAGTTCCAGAGCGATTCGCCCAATGAGTCCTTGATATTTAGTCGTTTTCAGCCAATATTTTGGATTTTTGAAAATGTCACTTTTTTGTGAAAATATCCACTAAATGAGGGAATAATATGTGTGAGGGTACCCCAGGAGAGTTCCAAATGTGTGTGGGTAGAATATATATCCCACGGGGGTAAAATTGAAAAAAGTTGAAAAATTTTTTTTTTTGGACTTAGTCATTTTTCCAGCGTTTATCAGACTTTCAGATAGGGCAAATGTCAGTGAGCGTTCCGATTTCAGTTCCAGAGCGATTCGCCCAATGAGTCCTTGATATTTAGTCGTTTTCAGCCAATATTTTGGATTTTTGAAAATGTCACTTTTTTGTGAAAATATCCACTAAATGAGGGAATAATATGTGTGAGGGTACCCCAGGAGAGTTCCAAATGTGTGTGGGTAGAATATATATCCCACGGGGGTAAAATTGAAAAAAGTTGAAAAAAATAATTTTTTGGACTTAGCCATTTTTCCGGCGTTTATCAGACTTTCAGATAGAGCAAATGTCAGTGAGCGTTCCGATTTCAGTTCCAGAGCGATTCGCCCAATGAGTCCTTGATATTTAGTCGTTTTCAGCCAATATTTTGGATTTTTGAAAATTTCACTTTTTTTGTGAAAATATCCACTAAATGAGGGAATAATATGTGTGAGGGTACCCCAGAAGAGTTCCAAATGTGTGTGGGTAGAATATATATCCCACGGGGGTAAAATTTAAAAAAGTTGAAAAAAATTATTTTTTGAACTTAGCCATTTTTCCGGCGTTTATCAGACTTTCAGATAGGGCAAATGTCAGTGAGCGTTCCGATTTCAGTTCCAGAGCGATTCGCCCAATGAGTCCTTGATATTTAATCATTTTCAGCCAATTTTCTGGATTTTTGAAAATTTCACTTTTTTGTGAAAATATCCACTAAATGAGGGAATAATTTGTGTGAGGGTAGCCCAGGAGAGTTCCAAATGTGTGTGGGTAGAATATATATCCCACGGGGGTAAAATTGAAAAAAGTTGAAAATTTTTTTTTTTTTGGACTTAGTCATTTTTCCGGCGTTTATCAGACTTTCAGATAGGGCAAATGTCTGTGAGCGTTCCGATTTCAGTTCCAGAGCGACTCGCCCAATGAGTCCTTGATATTTAGTCGTTTTCAGCCAATTTTCTGGATTTTTGAAAAATTCACTTTTTTGTGAAAATATCCACTAAATGAGGGAATAATATGTGTGAGGGTACCCCAGGAGTGTTCCAAATGTGTGTGGGTAGAATATATATCCCACGGGGGTAAAATTGAAAAAAGTTGAAAAATTTTTTTTTTTGGACTTAGTCATTTTTCCAGCGTTTATCAGACTTTCAGATAGGGCAAATGTCAGTGAGCGTTCCGATTTCAGTTCCAGAGCGATTCGCCCAATGAGTCCTTGATATTTAGTCGTTTTCAGCCAATTTTCTGGATTTTTGAAAAATTCACTTTTTTGTGAAAATATCCACTAAATGAGGGAATAATATGTGTGAGGGTACCCCAGGAGAGTTCCAAATGTGTGTGGGTAAAATATATATCCCACGGGGGTAAAATTGAAAAAAGTTGAAAAAAAAATTTTTTGGGACTTAGCCATTTTTCCGGCGTTTATCAGACTTTCAGATAGAGCAAATGTCAGTGAGCGTTCCGATTTCAGTTCCAGAGCGATTCGCCCAATGAGTCCTTGATATTTAGTCGTTTTCAGCCAATATTTTGGATTTTTGAAAATTTCACTTTTTTGTGAAAATATCCACTAAATGAGGGAATAATATGTGTGAGGGTACCCCAGAAGAGTTCCAAATGTGTGTGGGTAGAATATATATCCCACGGGGGTAAAATTTAAAAAAGTTGAAAAAAATTATTTTTTGAACTTAGCCATTTTTCCGGCGTTTATCAGAGTTTCAGATAGGGCAAATGTCAGTGAGCGTTCCGATTGCAGTTCCAGAGCGATTCGCCCAATGAGTCCTTGATATTTAGTCGTTTTCAGCCAATATTTTGGATTTTTGAAAATTTCACTTTTTTGTGAAAATATCCACTAAATGAGGGAATAATATGTGTGAGGGTACCCCAGGAATGTTCCAAATGTGTGTGGGTAGAATATATTTCCCACGGGGGTAAAACTGAAAAAAGTTGAACAATTTTTTTTTTGGACTTAGTCATTTTTCCGGCGTTTATCAGACTTTCAGATAGGGCAAATGTCAGTGAGCGTTCCGATTTCAGTTCCAGAGCGATTCGCCCAATGAGTCCTTGATATTTAGTCGTTTTCAGCCAATATTTTGGATTTTTGAAAATTTCACTTTTTTGTGAAAATATCCACTAAATGAGGGAATAATATGTGTGAGGGTACCCCAGAAGAGTTCCAAATGTGTGTGGGTAGAATATATATCCCACGGGGGTAAAATTTAAAAAAGTTGAAAAAAATTATTTTTTGGACTTAGTCATTTTTCCGGCGTTTATCAGACTTTCAGATAGGGCAAATGTCAGTGAGCGTTCCGATTTCAGTTCCAGAGCGATTCGCCCAATGAGTCCTTGATATTTAGTCGTTTTCAGCCAATATTTTGGATTTTTGAAAATTTCACTTTTTTGTGAAAATATCCACTAAATGAGGGAATAATATGTGTGAGGGTACCCCAGAAGAGTTCCAAATGTGTGTGGGTAGAATATATATCCCACGGGGGTAAAATTGAAAAAAGTTGAAAAAAATTATTTTTTGAACTTAGCCATTTTTCCGGCGTTTATCAGACTTTCAGATAGGGCAAATGTCAGTGAGCGTTCCGATTTCAGTTCCAGAGCGACTCGCCCAATGAGTCCTTGATATTTAGTCGTTTTCAGCCAATTTTCTGGATTTTTGAAAAATTCACTTTTTTGTGAAAATATCCACTAAATGAGGGAATAATATGTGTGAGGGTACCCCAGGAATGTTAGAAATGTGTGTGGGTAGAATATATTTCCCACGGGGGTAAAACTGAAAAAAGTTGAACAATTTTTTTTTTGGACTTAGTCATTTTTCCGGCGTTTATCAGACTTTCAGATAGGGCAAATGTCAGTGAGCGTTCCGATTTCAGTTCCAGAGCGACTCGCCCAATGAGTCCTTGATATTTAGTCGTTTTCAGCCAATTTTCTGGATTTTTGAAAAATTCACTTTTTTGTGAAAATATCCACTAAATGAGGGAATAATATGTGTGAGGGTACCCCAGGAGTGTTCCAAATGTGTGTGGGTAGAATATATATCCCACGGGGGTAAAATTGAAAAAAGTTGAAAAATTTTTTTTTTTGGACTTAGTCATTTTTCCAGCGTTTATCAGACTTTCAGATAGGGCAAATGTCAGTGAGCGTTCCGATTTCAGTTCCAGAGCGATTCGCCCAATGAGTCCTTGATATTTAGTCGTTTTCAGCCAATATTTTGGATTTTTGAAAATGTCACTTTTTTGTGAAAATATCCACTAAATGAGGGAATAATATGTGTGAGGGTACCCCAGGAGAGTTCCAAATGTGTGTGGGTAGAATATATATCCCACGGGGGTAAAATTGAAAAAAGTTGAAAAATTTTTTTTTTTGGACTTAGTCATTTTTCCAGCGTTTATCAGACTTTCAGATAGGGCAAATGTCAGTGAGCGTTCCGATTTCAGTTCCAGAGCGATTCGCCCAATGAGTCCTTGATATTTAGTCGTTTTCAGCCAATATTTTGGATTTTTGAAAATGTCACTTTTTTGTGAAAATATCCACTAAATGAGGGAATAATATGTGTGAGGGTACCCCAGGAGAGTTCCAAATGTGTGTGGGTAGAATATATATCCCACGGGGGTAAAATTGAAAAAAGTTGAAAAAAATAATTTTTTGGACTTAGCCATTTTTCCGGCGTTTATCAGACTTTCAGATAGAGCAAATGTCAGTGAGCGTTCCGATTTCAGTTCCAGAGCGATTCGCCCAATGAGTCCTTGATATTTAGTCGTTTTCAGCCAATATTTTGGATTTTTGAAAATTTCACTTTTTTTGTGAAAATATCCACTAAATGAGGGAATAATATGTGTGAGGGTACCCCAGAAGAGTTCCAAATGTGTGTGGGTAGAATATATATCCCACGGGGGTAAAATTGAAAAAAGTTGAAAAATTTTTTTTTTTGGACTTAGTCATTTTTCCAGCGTTTATCAGACTTTCAGATAGGGCAAATGTCAGTGAGCGTTCCGATTTCAGTTCCAGAGCGATTCGCCCAATGAGTCCTTGATATTTAGTCATTTTCAGCCAATTTTCTGGATTTTTGAAAAATTCACTTTTTTGTGAAAATATCCACTAAATGAGGGAATAATATGTGTGAGGGTACCCCAGGAGAGTTCCAAATGTGTGTGGGTAAAATATATATCCCACGGGGGTAAAATTGAAAAAAGTTGAAAAAAAAATTTTTTGGGACTTAGCCATTTTTCCGGCGTTTATCAGACTTTCAGATAGAGCAAATGTCAGTGAGCGTTCCGATTTCAGTTCCAGAGCGATTCGCCCAATGAGTCCTTGATATTTAGTCGTTTTCAGCCAATATTTTGGATTTTTGAAAATTTCACTTTTTTGTGAAAATATCCACTAAATGAGGGAATAATATGTGTGAGGGTACCCCAGAAGAGTTCCAAATGTGTGTGGGTAGAATATATATCCCACGGGGGTAAAATTTAAAAAAGTTGAAAAAAATTATTTTTTGAACTTAGCCATTTTTCCGGCGTTTATCAGACTTTCAGATAGGGCAAATGTCAGTGAGCGTTCCGATTGCAGTTCCAGAGCGATTCGCCCAATGAGTCCTTGATATTTAGTCGTTTTCAGCCAATATTTTGGATTTTTGAAAATTTCACTTTTTTGTGAAAATATCCACTAAATGAGGGAATAATATGTGTGAGGGTACCCCAGGAATGTTCCAAATGTGTGTGGGTAGAATATATTTCCCACGGGGGTAAAACTGAAAAAAGTTGAACAATTTTTTTTTTGGACTTAGTCATTTTTCCGGCGTTTATCAGACTTTCAGATAGGGCAAATGTCAGTGAGCGTTCCGATTTCAGTTCCAGAGCGATTCGCCCAATGAGTCCTTGATATTTAGTCGTTTTCAGCCAATATTTTGGATTTTTGAAAATTTCACTTTTTTGTGAAAATATCCACTAAATGAGGGAATAATATGTGTGAGGGTACCCCAGAAGAGTTCCAAATGTGTGTGGGTAGAATATATATCCCACGGGGGTAAAATTTAAAAAAGTTGAAAAAAATTATTTTTTGGACTTAGTCATTTTTCCGGCGTTTATCAGACTTTCAGATAGGGCAAATGTCAGTGAGCGTTCCGATTTCAGTTCCAGAGCGATTCGCCCAATGAGTCCTTGATATTTAGTCGTTTTCAGCCAATATTTTGGATTTTTGAAAATTTCACTTTTTTGTGAAAATATCCACTAAATGAGGGGATAATATGTGTGAGGGTACCCCAAGAGAGTTCCAAATGTGTGTGGGTAAAATATATATCCCACGGGGGTAAAATTGAAAAAAGTTGAAAAATTTTTTTTTTTGGACTTAGTCATTTTTCCGGCATTCATCAGACGTTCAGATAGGGCAAATGTCAGTGAGCGTTCCGATTTCAGTTCCAGAGCGATACGCCCAATGAGTCCTTGATATTTAATCATTTTCAGCCAATTTTCTGGATTTTTGAAAATTTCACTTTTTTTGTGAAAATATCCACTAAATGAGGGAATAATATGTGTGAGGGTACCCCAGAAGAGTTCCAATTGTGTATGGGTAGAATATATATCCCACGGGGGTAAAATTGAAAAAAGTTGAAAAAAAATTATTTTTTGGACTTAGCCATTTTTCCGGCGTTTATCAGACTTTCAGATAGGGCAAATGTCAGTGAGCGTTCCGATTTCAGTTCCAGAGCGATTCGCCCAATGAGTCCTTGATATTTAGTCGTTTTCAGCCAATATTTTGGATTTTTGAAAATTTCACTTTTTTGTGAAAATATCAACTAAATGAGGGAATAATATGTGTGAGGGTACCCCAGAAGAGTTCCAAATGTGTGTGGGTAGAATATATATCCCACGGGGGTAAAATTGAAAAAAGTTGAAAAATTTTTTTTATTGGACTTAGTCATTTTTCCGGCGTTTATCAGACTTTCAGATAGGGCAAATGTCAGTGAGCGTTCCGATTTCAGTTCCAGAGCGATTCGCCCAATGAGTCCTTGATATTTATTCGTTTTCAGCCAATTTTCTGGATTTTTGAAAAATTCACTTTTTTGTGAAAATATCCACTAAATGAGGGTATAAAATGTGTGAGGGTACCTCAGGAGAGTTCCAAATGTGTGTGGGTAAATATATATCCCACGGGGGTAAAATTGAAAAAAGTTGAAAAAAATTATTTTTTGGACTTAGCCATTTTTCCGGCGTTTATCAGACTTTCAGATAGGGCAAATGTCAGTGAGCGTTCCGATTTCAGTTCCAGAGCGATTCGCCCAATGAGTCCTTGATACTTAGTCGTTTTCAGCCAATATTTTGGATTTTTGAAAATTTCACTTTTTTGTGAAAATATCCACTAAATGAGGGAATAATATGTGTGAGGGTACCACAGGAGTGTTCCAAATGTGTGTGGGTAGAATACATATCCCACGGGGGTAAAATTGAAAAAAGTTGAAAAATTATTTTTTTTGGACTTAGTCATTTTTCCGGCATTCATCAGACGTTCAGATAGGGCAAATGTCAGTGAGCGTTCCGATTTCAGTTCCAGAGCGATACGCCCAATGAGTCATTGATATTTAGTCGTTTTCAGCCAATATTTTGGATTTTTGAAAATTTCACTTTTTTGTGAAAATATCCACTAAATGAGGGAATAATATGTGTGATGGTACCCCAGAAGAGTTCCAAATGTGTGTGGGTAGAATATATATCCCACGGGGGTAAAATTGAAAAAAGTTGAAAAATTTTTTTTTTTGGACTTAGTCATTTTTCCGGCGTTTATCAGAATTTCAGATAGGGCAAATGTCAGTGAGCGTTCCGATTTCAGTTCCAGAGCGATTCGCCCAATGAGTCCTTGATATTTAGTCGTTTTCAGCCAATATTTTGGATTTTTGAAAATTTCACTTTTTTGTTGAAATATCCACTAAATGAGGGAATAATATGTGTGAGGGTACCCCAGGAGTGTTCCAAATGTGTGTGGGTAGAATACATATCCCACAGGGGTAAAATTGAAAAAAGTTGAAAAATTTTTTTTTTTGGACTTAGTCATTTTTCCGGCATTCATCAGACGTTCAGATAGGGCAAATGTCAGTGAGCGTTCCGATTTCAGTTCCAGAGCGATTCGCCCAATGAGTCCTTGATATTTAATCGTTTTCAGCCAATTTTCTGGATTTTTGAAAAATTCACTTTTTTGTGAAAATATCCACTAAATGAGGGAATAATATGTGTGAGGGTAGCTAGCCCAGGAGAGTTCCAAATGTGTGTGGGTAGAATATATATCCCACGGGGGTAAAATTGAAAAAAGTTGAAAATTTTTTTTTCTTGGACTTAGTCATTTTTCCGGCGTTTATCAGACTTTCAGATAGGGCAACTGTCAGTGAGCGTTCCGATTTCAGTTCCAGAGCGATTCGCCCAATGAGTCCTTGATATTTAGTCGTTTTCAGCCAATATTTTGGATTTTTGAAAATTTCACTTTTTTGTGAAAATATCCACTAAATGAGGGAATAATATGTGTGAGGGTACCCCAGGAGTGTTCCAAATGTGTGTGGGTAGAATATATATCCCACGGGGGTAAAATTGAAAAAAGTTGAAAATTTTTTTTTTTTGGACTTAGTCATTTTTCCGGCGTTTATCAGACTTTCAGATAGGGCAAATGTCAGTGAGCCTTCCGATTTCAGTTCTAGAGCGATTCGCCCAATGAGTCCTTGATATTTAGGTGTTTTCAGCCAATATTTTGGATTTTTGAAAATTTCACTTTTTTGTGAAAATATCCACTAAATGAGGGAATAATATGTGTAAGGGTACCCCAGGAGTGTTCCAAATGTGTATGGGTATAATATATATCCCACGGGGGTAAAACTGAAAAAAGTTGAAAAAAAATTTTTTTTTGGACTTAGTAATTTTTCCGGCGTTTATCAGACTTTCAGATAGGGCAAATGTCAGTGAGCATTCCGATTTCAGTTCCAGAGCGATTCGCCCAATGAGTCCTTGATATTTAGTCGTTTTCAGCCAATATTTTGGATTTTTGAAAATTTCACTTTTTTGTGAAAATATCCACTAAATGAGGGAATAATATGTGTGATGGTACCCCAGAAGAGTTCCAAATGTGTGTGGGTAGAATATATATCCCACGGGGGTAAAATTGAAAAAAGTTGAAAAATTTTTTTTTTGGACTTAGTCATTTTTCCGGCGTTTATCAGACTTTCAGATAGGGCAAATGTCAGTGAGCGTTCCGATTTCAGTTCCAGAGCGATTCGCCCAATGAGTCCTTGATATTTAGTCGTTTTCAGCCAATATTTTGGATTTTTGAAAATTTCACTTTTTTGTTGAAATATCCACTAAATGAGGGAATAATATATGTGAGGGTACCCCAGGAGTGTTCCAAATGTGTGTGGGTAGAATACATATCCCACAGGGGTAAAATTGAAAAAAGTTGAAAAATTTTTTTTTTTGGACTTAGTCATTTTTCCGGCATTCATCAGACGTTCAGATAGGGCAAATGTCAGTGAGCGTTCCGATTTCAGTTCCAGAGCGATACGCCCAATGAGTCCTTGATATTTAATCATTTTCAGCCAATTTTCTGGATTTTTGAAAATTTCACTTTTTTGTGAAAATATCCACTAAATGAGGGAATAATATGTGTGAGGGTACCCCAGAAGAGTTCCAATTGTGTATGGGTAGAATATATATCCCACGGGGGTAAAATTGAAAAAAGTTGAAAAAAAATATTTTTTTGGACTTAGTCATTTTTCCGGCGTTTATCAGACTTTCAGATAGGGCAAATGTCAGTGAGCGTTCCGATTTCAGTTCCAGAGCGATTCGCCCAATGAGTCCTTGATATTTAGTCGTTTTCAGCCAATATTTTGGATTTTTGAAAATTTCACTTTTTTGTGAAAATATCCACTAAATGAGGGAATAATATGTGTGAGGGTACCCCAGGAGTGTTCCAAATGTGTGTGGGTAGAATATATATCCCACGGGGGTAAAATTGAAAAAAGTTGAAAAATTTTTTTTTTTGGACTTAGTCATTTTTCCGGCGTTTATCAGACTTTCAGATAGGGCAAATGTCAGTGAGCGTTCCGATTTCAGTTCCAGAGCGATTCGCCCAATGAGTCCTTGATATTTAGTCGTTTTCAGCCAATTTTCTGGATTTTTGAAAAATTCACTTTTTTGTGAAAATATCCACTAAATGAGGGAATAATATGTGTGAGGGTACCCCAGGAGAGTTCCAAATGTGTGTGGGTAAAATATATATCCCACGGGGGTAAAATTGAAAAAAGTTGAAAAAAAAATTTTTTGGGACTTAGCCATTTTTCCGGCGTTTATCAGACTTTCAGATAGAGCAAATGTCAGTGAGCGTTCCGATTTCAGTTCCAGAGCGATTCGCCCAATGAGTCCTTGATATTTAGTCGTTTTCAGCCAATATTTTGGATTTTTGAAAATTTCACTTTTTTGTGAAAATATCCACTAAATGAGGGAATAATATGTGTGAGGGTACCCCAGAAGAGTTCCAAATGTGTGTGGGTAGAATATATATCCCACGGGGGTAAAATTTAAAAAAGTTGAAAAAAATTATTTTTTGAACTTAGCCATTTTTCCGGCGTTTATCAGACTTTCAGATAGGGCAAATGTCAGTGAGCGTTCCGATTGCAGTTCCAGAGCGATTCGCCCAATGAGTCCTTGATATTTAGTCGTTTTCAGCCAATATTTTGGATTTTTGAAAATTTCACTTTTTTGTGAAAATATCCACTAAATGAGGGAATAATATGTGTGAGGGTACCCCAGGAATGTTCCAAATGTGTGTGGGTAGAATATATTTCCCACGGGGGTAAAACTGAAAAAAGTTGAACAATTTTTTTTTTGGACTTAGTCATTTTTCCGGCGTTTATCAGACTTTCAGATAGGGCAAATGTCAGTGAGCGTTCCGATTTCAGTTCCAGAGCGATTCGCCCAATGAGTCCTTGATATTTAGTCGTTTTCAGCCAATATTTTGGATTTTTGAAAATTTCACTTTTTTGTGAAAATATCCACTAAATGAGGGAATAATATGTGTGAGGGTACCCCAGAAGAGTTCCAAATGTGTGTGGGTAGAATATATATCCCACGGGGGTAAAATTTAAAAAAGTTGAAAAAAATTATTTTTTGGACTTAGTCATTTTTCCGGCGTTTATCAGACTTTCAGATAGGGCAAATGTCAGTGAGCGTTCCGATTTCAGTTCCAGAGCGATTCGCCCAATGAGTCCTTGATATTTAGTCGTTTTCAGCCAATATTTTGGATTTTTGAAAATTTCACTTTTTTGTGAAAATATCCACTAAATGAGGGAATAATATGTGTGAGGGTACCCCAAGAGAGTTCCAAATGTGTGTGGGTAAAATATATATCCCACGGGGGTAAAATTGAAAAAAGTTGAAAAATTTTTTTTTTTGGACTTAGTCATTTTTCCGGCATTCATCAGACGTTCAGATAGGGCAAATGTCAGTGAGCGTTCCGATTTCAGTTCCAGAGCGATACGCCCAATGAGTCCTTGATATTTAATCATTTTCAGCCAATTTTCTGGATTTTTGAAAATTTCACTTTTTTTGTGAAAATATCCACTAAATGAGGGAATAATATGTGTGAGGGTACCCCAGAAGAGTTCCAATTGTGTATGGGTAGAATATATATCCCACGGGGGTAAAATTGAAAAAAGTTGAAAAAAAATTATTTTTTGGACTTAGCCATTTTTCCGGCGTTTATCAGACTTTCAGATAGGGCAAATGTCAGTGAGCGTTCCGATTTCAGTTCCAGAGCGATTCGCCCAATGAGTCCTTGATATTTAGTCGTTTTCAGCCAATATTTTGGATTTTTGAAAATTTCACTTTTTTGTGAAAATATCAACTAAATGAGGGAATAATATGTGTGAGGGTACCCCAGAAGAGTTCCAAATGTGTGTGGGTAGAATATATATCCCACGGGGGTAAAATTGAAAAAAGTTGAAAAATTTTTTTTATTGGACTTAGTCATTTTTCCGGCGTTTATCAGACTTTCAGATAGGGCAAATGTCAGTGAGCGTTCCGATTTCAGTTCCAGAGCGATTCGCCCAATGAGTCCTTGATATTTATTCGTTTTCAGCCAATTTTCTGGATTTTTGAAAAATTCACTTTTTTGTGAAAATATCCACTAAATGAGGGTATAAAATGTGTGAGGGTACCTCAGGAGAGTTCCAAATGTGTGTGGGTAAATATATATCCCACGGGGGTAAAATTGAAAAAAGTTGAAAAAAATTATTTTTTGGACTTAGCCATTTTTCCGGCGTTTATCAGACTTTCAGATAGGGCAAATGTCAGTGAGCGTTCCGATTTCAGTTCCAGAGCGATTCGCCCAATGAGTCCTTGATACTTAGTCGTTTTCAGCCAATATTTTGGATTTTTGAAAATTTCACTTTTTTGTGAAAATATCCACTAAATGAGGGAATAATATGTGTGAGGGTACCACAGGAGTGTTCCAAATGTGTGTGGGTAGAATACATATCCCACGGGGGTAAAATTGAAAAAAGTTGAAAAATTATTTTTTTTGGACTTAGTCATTTTTCCGGCATTCATCAGACGTTCAGATAGGGCAAATGTCAGTGAGCGTTCCGATTTCAGTTCCAGAGCGATACGCCCAATGAGTCATTGATATTTAGTCGTTTTCAGCCAATATTTTGGATTTTTGAAAATTTCACTTTTTTGTGAAAATATCCACTAAATGAGGGAATAATATGTGTGATGGTACCCCAGAAGAGTTCCAAATGTGTGTGGGTAGAATATATATCCCACGGGGGTAAAATTGAAAAAAGTTGAAAAATTTTTTTTTTTGGACTTAGTCATTTTTCCGGCGTTTATCAGACTTTCAGATAGGGCAAATGTCAGTGAGCGTTCCGATTTCAGTTCCAGAGCGATTCGCCCAATGAGTCCTTGATATTTAGTCGTTTTCAGCCAATATTTTGGATTTTTGAAAATTTCACTTTTTTGTTGAAATATCCACTAAATGAGGGAATAATATGTGTGAGGGTACCCCAGGAGTGTTCCAAATGTGTGTGGGTAGAATACATATCCCACAGGGGTAAAATTGAAAAAAGTTGAAAAATTTTTTTTTTTGGACTTAGTCATTTTTCCGGCATTCATCAGACGTTCAGATAGGGCAAATGTCAGTGAGCGTTCCGATTTCAGTTCCAGAGCGATTCGCCCAATGAGTCCTTGATATTTAATCGTTTTCAGCCAATTTTCTGGATTTTTGAAAAATTCACTTTTTTGTGAAAATATCCACTAAATGAGGGAATAATATGTGTGAGGGTAGCTAGCCCAGGAGAGTTCCAAATGTGTGTGGGTAGAATATATATCCCACGGGGGTAAAATTGAAAAAAGTTGAAAATTTTTTTTTCTTGGACTTAGTCATTTTTCCGGCGTTTATCAGACTTTCAGATAGGGCAACTGTCAGTGAGCGTTCCGATTTCAGTTCCAGAGCGATTCGCCCAATGAGTCCTTGATATTTAGTCGTTTTCAGCCAATATTTTGGATTTTTGAAAATTTCACTTTTTTGTGAAAATATCCACTAAATGAGGGAATAATATGTGTGAGGGTACCCCAGGAGTGTTCCAAATGTGTGTGGGTAGAATATATATCCCACGGGGGTAAAATTGAAAAAAGTTGAAAATTTTTTTTTTTTGGACTTAGTCATTTTTCCGGCGTTTATCAGACTTTCAGATAGGGCAAATGTCAGTGAGCCTTCCGATTTCAGTTCTAGAGCGATTCGCCCAATGAGTCCTTGATATTTAGGTGTTTTCAGCCAATATTTTGGATTTTTGAAAATTTCACTTTTTTGTGAAAATATCCACTAAATGAGGGAATAATATGTGTAAGGGTACCCCAGGAGTGTTCCAAATGTGTATGGGTATAATATATATCCCACGGGGGTAAAACTGAAAAAAGTTGAAAAAAAATTTTTTTTTGGACTTAGTAATTTTTCCGGCGTTTATCAGACTTTCAGATAGGGCAAATGTCAGTGAGCATTCCGATTTCAGTTCCAGAGCGATTCGCCCAATGAGTCCTTGATATTTAGTCGTTTTCAGCCAATATTTTGGATTTTTGAAAATTTCACTTTTTTGTGAAAATATCCACTAAATGAGGGAATAATATGTGTGATGGTACCCCAGAAGAGTTCCAAATGTGTGTGGGTAGAATATATATCCCACGGGGGTAAAATTGAAAAAAGTTGAAAAATTTTTTTTTTGGACTTAGTCATTTTTCCGGCGTTTATCAGACTTTCAGATAGGGCAAATGTCAGTGAGCGTTCCGATTTCAGTTCCAGAGCGATTCGCCCAATGAGTCCTTGATATTTAGTCGTTTTCAGCCAATATTTTGGATTTTTGAAAATTTCACTTTTTTGTTGAAATATCCACTAAATGAGGGAATAATATATGTGAGGGTACCCCAGGAGTGTTCCAAATGTGTGTGGGTAGAATACATATCCCACAGGGGTAAAATTGAAAAAAGTTGAAAAATTTTTTTTTTTGGACTTAGTCATTTTTCCGGCGTTTATCAGACTTTCAGATAGGGCAAATGTCAGTGAGCGTTCCGATTTCAGTTCCAGAGCGATTCGCCCAATGAGTCCTTGATATTTAGTCGTTTTCAGCCAATATTTTGGATTTTTGAAAATTTCACTTTTTTGTTGAAATATCCACTAAATGAGGGAATAATATGTGTGAGGGTACCCCAGGAGTGTTCCAAATGTGTGTGGGTAGAATACATATCCCACAGGGGTAAAATTGAAAAAAGTTGAAAAATTTTTTTTTTTGGACTTAGTCATTTTTCCGGCATTCATCAGACGTTCAGATAGGGCAAATGTCAGTGAGCGTTCCGATTTCAGTTCCAGAGCGATTCGCCCAATGAGTCCTTGATATTTAATCGTTTTCAGCCAATTTTCTGGATTTTTGAAAAATTCACTTTTTTGTGAAAATATCCACTAAATGAGGGAATAATATGTGTGAGGGTAGCTAGCCCAGGAGAGTTCCAAATGTGTGTGGGTAGAATATATATCCCACGGGGGTAAAATTGAAAAAAGTTGAAAATTTTTTTTTCTTGGACTTAGTCATTTTTCCGGCGTTTATCAGACTTTCAGATAGGGCAACTGTCAGTGAGCGTTCCGATTTCAGTTCCAGAGCGATTCGCCCAATGAGTCCTTGATATTTAGGTGTTTTCAGCCAATATTTTGGATTTTTGAAAATTTCACTTTTTTGTGAAAATATCCACTAAATGAGGGAATAATATGTGTAAGGGTACCCCAGGAGTGTTCCAAATGTGTATGGGTATAATATATATCCCACGGGGGTAAAACTGAAAAAAGTTGAAAAAAAATTTTTTTTTGGACTTAGTAATTTTTCCGGCGTTTATCAGACTTTCAGATAGGGCAAATGTCAGTGAGCATTCCGATTTCAGTTCCAGAGCGATTCGCCCAATGAGTCCTTGATATTTAGTCGTTTTCAGCCAATATTTTGGATTTTTGAAAATTTCACTTTTTTGTGAAAATATCCACTAAATGAGGGAATAATATGTGTGATGGTACCCCAGAAGAGTTCCAAATGTGTGTGGGTAGAATATATATCCCACGGGGGTAAAATTGAAAAAAGTTGAAAAATTTTTTTTTTGGACTTAGTCATTTTTCCGGCGTTTATCAGACTTTCAGATAGGGCAAATGTCAGTGAGCGTTCCGATTTCAGTTCCAGAGCGATTCGCCCAATGAGTCCTTGATATTTAGTCGTTTTCAGCCAATATTTTGGATTTTTGAAAATTTCACTTTTTTGTTGAAATATCCACTAAATGAGGGAATAATATATGTGAGGGTACCCCAGGAGTGTTCCAAATGTGTGTGGGTAGAATACATATCCCACAGGGGTAAAATTGAAAAAAGTTGAAAAATTTTTTTTTTTGGACTTAGTCATTTTTCCGGCATTCATCAGACGTTCAGATAGGGCAAATGTCAGTGAGCGTTCCGATTTCAGTTCCAGAGCGATACGCCCAATGAGTCCTTGATATTTAATCATTTTCAGCCAATTTTCTGGATTTTTGAAAATTTCACTTTTTTGTGAAAATATCCACTAAATGAGGGAATAATATGTGTGAGGGTACCCCAGAAGAGTTCCAATTGTGTATGGGTAGAATATATATCCCACGGGGGTAAAATTGAAAAAAGTTGAAAAAAAATATTTTTTTGGACTTAGTCATTTTTCCGGCGTTTATCAGACTTTCAGATAGGGCAAATGTCAGTGAGCGTTCCGATTTCAGTTCCAGAGCGATTCGCCCAATGAGTCCTTGATATTTAGTCGTTTTCAGCCAATATTTTGGATTTTTGAAAATTTCACTTTTTTGTGAAAATATCCACTAAATGAGGGAATAATATGTGTGAGGGTACCCCAGGAGTGTTCCAAATGTGTGTGGGTAGAATATATATCCCACGGGGGTAAAATTGAAAAAAGTTGAAAAATTTTTTTTTTTGGACTTAGTCATTTTTCCGGCGTTTATCAGACTTTCAGATAGGGCAAATGTCAGTGAGCGTTCCGATTTCAGTTCCAGAGCGATTCGCCCAATGAGTCCATGATATTTAGTCGTTTTCAGCCAATTTTCTGGATTTTTGAAAAATTCACTTTTTTGTGAAAATATCCACTAAATGAGGGAATAATATGTGTGAGGGTACCCCAGGAGAGTTCCAAATGTGTGTGGGTAAAATATATATCCCACGGGGGTAAAATTGAAAAAAGTTGAAAAAAAAATTTTTTGGGACTTAGCCATTTTTCCGGCGTTTATCAGACTTTCAGATAGAGCAAATGTCAGTGAGCGTTCCGATTTCAGTTCCAGAGCGATTCGCCCAATGAGTCCTTGATATTTAGTCGTTTTCAGCCAATATTTTGGATTTTTGAAAATTTCACTTTTTTGTGAAAATATCCACTAAATGAGGGAATAATATGTGTGAGGGTACCCCAGAAGAGTTCCAAATGTGTGTGGGTAGAATATATATCCCACGGGGGTAAAATTTAAAAAAGTTGAAAAAAATTATTTTTTGAACTTAGCCATTTTTCCGGCGTTTATCAGACTTTCAGATAGGGCAAATGTCAGTGAGCGTTCCGATTGCAGTTCCAGAGCGATTCGCCCAATGAGTCCTTGATATTTAGTCGTTTTCAGCCAATATTTTGGATTTTTGAAAATTTCACTTTTTTGTGAAAATATCCACTAAATGAGGGAATAATATGTGTGAGGGTACCCCAGGAATGTTCCAAATGTGTGTGGGTAGAATATATTTCCCACGGGGGTAAAACTGAAAAAAGTTGAACAATTTTTTTTTTGGACTTAGTCATTTTTCCGGCGTTTATCAGACTTTCAGATAGGGCAAATGTCAGTGAGTGTTCCGATTTCAGTTCCAGAGCGATTCGCCCAATGAGTCCTTGATATTTAGTCGTTTTCAGCCAATATTTTGGATTTTTGAAAATTTCACTTTTTTGTGAAAATATCCACTAAATGAGGGAATAATATGTGTGAGGGTACCCCAGAAGAGTTCCAAATGTGTGTGGGTAGAATATATATCCCACGGGGGTAAAATTTAAAAAAGTTGAAAAAAATTATTTTTTGGACTTAGTCATTTTTCCGGCGTTTATCAGACTTTCAGATAGGGCAAATGTCAGTGAGCGTTCCGATTTCAGTTCCAGAGCGATTCGCCCAATGAGTCCTTGATATTTAGTCGTTTTCAGCCAATATTTTGGATTTTTGAAAATTTCACTTTTTTGTGAAAATATCCACTAAATGAGGGAATAATATGTGTGAGGGTACCCCAAGAGAGTTCCAAATGTGTGTGGGTAAAATATATATCCCACGGGGGTAAAATTGAAAAAAGTTGAAAAATTTTTTTTTTTGGACTTAGTCATTTTTCCGGCATTCATCAGACGTTCAGATAGGGCAAATGTCAGTGAGCGTTCCGATTTCAGTTCCAGAGCGATACGCCCAATGAGTCCTTGATATTTAATCATTTTCAGCCAATTTTCTGGATTTTTGAAAATTTCACTTTTTTTGTGAAAATATCCACTAAATGAGGGAATAATATGTGTGAGGGTACCCCAGAAGAGTTCCAATTGTGTATGGGTAGAATATATATCCCACGGGGGTAAAATTGAAAAAAGTTGAAAAAAAATTATTTTTTGGACTTAGCCATTTTTCCGGCGTTTATCAGACTTTCAGATAGGGCAAATGTCAGTGAGCGTTCCGATTTCAGTTCCAGAGCGATTCGCCCAATGAGTCCTTGATATTTAGTCGTTTTCAGCCAATATTTTGGATTTTTGAAAATTTCACTTTTTTGTGAAAATATCAACTAAATGAGGGAATAATATGTGTGAGGGTACCCCAGAAGAGTTCCAAATGTGTGTGGGTAGAATATATATCCCACGGGGGTAAAATTGAAAAAAGTTGAAAAATTTTTTTTATTGGACTTAGTCATTTTTCCGGCGTTTATCAGACTTTCAGATAGGGCAAATGTCAGTGAGCGTTCCGATTTCAGTTCCAGAGCGATTCGCCCAATGAGTCCTTGATATTTATTCGTTTTCAGCCAATTTTCTGGATTTTTGAAAAATTCACTTTTTTGTGAAAATATCCACTAAATGAGGGTATAAAATGTGTGAGGGTACCTCAGGAGAGTTCCAAATGTGTGTGGGTAAATATATATCCCACGGGGGTAAAATTGAAAAAAGTTGAAAAAAATTATTTTTTGGACTTAGCCATTTTTCCGGCGTTTATCAGACTTTCAGATAGGGCAAATGTCAGTGAGCGTTCCGATTTCAGTTCCAGAGCGATTCGCCCAATGAGTCCTTGATACTTAGTCGTTTTCAGCCAATATTTTGGATTTTTGAAAATTTCACTTTTTTGTGAAAATATCCACTAAATGAGGGAATAATATGTGTGAGGGTACCACAGGAGTGTTCCAAATGTGTGTGGGTAGAATACATATCCCACGGGGGTAAAATTGAAAAAAGTTGAAAAATTATTTTTTTTGGACTTAGTCATTTTTCCGGCATTCATCAGACGTTCAGATAGGGCAAATGTCAGTGAGCGTTCCGATTTCAGTTCCAGAGCGATACGCCCAATGAGTCATTGATATTTAGTCGTTTTCAGCCAATATTTTGGATTTTTGAAAATTTCACTTTTTTGTGAAAATATCCACTAAATGAGGGAATAATATGTGTGATGGTACCCCAGAAGAGTTCCAAATGTGTGTGGGTAGAATATATATCCCACGGGGGTAAAATTGAAAAAAGTTGAAAAATTTTTTTTTTTGGACTTAGTCATTTTTCCGGCGTTTATCAGACTTTCAGATAGGGCAAATGTCAGTGAGCGTTCCGATTTCAGTTCCAGAGCGATTCGCCCAATGAGTCCTTGATATTTAGTCGTTTTCAGCCAATATTTTGGATTTTTGAAAATTTCACTTTTTTGTTGAAATATCCACTAAATGAGGGAATAATATGTGTGAGGGTACCCCAGGAGTGTTCCAAATGTGTGTGGGTAGAATACATATCCCACAGGGGTAAAATTGAAAAAAGTTGAAAAATTTTTTTTTTTGGACTTAGTCATTTTTCCGGCGTTTATCAGACTTTCAGATAGGGCAAATGTCAGTGAGCCTTCCGATTTCAGTTCTAGAGCGATTCGCCCAATGAGTCCTTGATATTTAGGTGTTTTCAGCCAATATTTTGGATTTTTGAAAATTTCACTTTTTTGTGAAAATATCCACTAAATGAGGGAATAATATGTGTAAGGGTACCCCAGGAGTGTTCCAAATGTGTATGGGTATAATATATATCCCACGGGGGTAAAACTGAAAAAAGTTGAAAAAAAATTTTTTTTTGGACTTAGTAATTTTTCCGGCGTTTATCAGACTTTCAGATAGGGCAAATGTCAGTGAGCATTCCGATTTCAGTTCCAGAGCGATTCGCCCAATGAGTCCTTGATATTTAGTCGTTTTCAGCCAATATTTTGGATTTTTGAAAATTTCACTTTTTTGTGAAAATATCCACTAAATGAGGGAATAATATGTGTGATGGTACCCCAGAAGAGTTCCAAATGTGTGTGGGTAGAATATATATCCCACGGGGGTAAAATTGAAAAAAGTTGAAAAATTTTTTTTTTGGACTTAGTCATTTTTCCGGCGTTTATCAGACTTTCAGATAGTGCAAATGTCAGTGAGCGTTCCGATTTCAGTTCCAGAGCGATTCGCCCAATGAGTCCTTGATATTTAGTCGTTTTCAGCCAATATTTTGGATTTTTGAAAATTTCACTTTTTTGTTGAAATATCCACTAAATGAGGGAATAATATATGTGAGGGTACCCCAGGAGTGTTCCAAATGTGTGTGGGTAGAATACATATCCCACAGGGGTAAAATTGAAAAAAGTTGAAAAATTTTTTTTTTTGGACTTAGTCATTTTTCCGGCATTCATCAGACGTTCAGATAGGGCAAATGTCAGTGAGCGTTCCGATTTCAGTTCCAGAGCGATACGCCCAATGAGTCCTTGATATTTAATCATTTTCAGCCAATTTTCTGGATTTTTGAAAATTTCACTTTTTTGTGAAAATATCCACTAAATGAGGGAATAATATGTGTGAGGGTACCCCAGAAGAGTTCCAATTGTGTATGGGTAGAATATATATCCCACGGGGGTAAAATTGAAAAAAGTTGAAAAAAAATATTTTTTTGGACTTAGTCATTTTTCCGGCGTTTATCAGACTTTCAGATAGGTCAAATGTCAGTGAGCGTTCCGATTTCAGTTCCAGAGCGATTCGCCCAATGAGTCCTTGATATTTAGTCGTTTTCAGCCAATATTTTGGATTTTTGAAAATTTCACTTTTTTGTGAAAATATCCACTAAATGAGGGAATAATATGTGTGAGGGTACCCCAGGAGTGTTCCAAATGTGTATGGGTATAATATATATCCCACGGGGGTAAAACTGAAAAAAGTTGAAAAAAAATTTTTTTTTGGACTTAGTCATTTTTCCGGCGTTTATCAGACTTTCAGATAGGGCAAATGTCAGTGAGCATTCCGATTTCAGTTCCAGAGCGATTCGCCCAATGAGTCCTTGATATTTAGTCGTTTTCAGCGAATATTTTGGATTTTTGAAAATTTCACTTTTTTGTGAAAATATCCACTAAATGAGGGAATAATATGTGTGATGGTACCCCAGAAGAGTTCCAAATGTGTGTGGGTAGAATATATATCCCACGGGGGTAAAATTGAAAAAAGTTGAAAAATTTTTTTTTTTGGACTTAGTCATTTTTCCGGCGTTTATCAGACTTTCAGATAGGGCAAATGTCAGTGAGCGTTCCGATTTCAGTTCCAGAGCGATTCGCCCAATGAGTCCTTGATATTTAGTCGTTTTCAGCCAATATTTTGGATTTTTGAAAATTTCACTTTTTTGTTGAAATATCCACTAAATGAGGGAATAATATGTGTGAGGGTACCCCAGGAGTGTTCCAAATGTGTGTGGGTAGAATACATATCCCACAGGGGTAAAATTGAAAAAAGTTGAAAAATTTTTTTTTTTGGACTTAGTCATTTTTCCGGCATTCATCAGACGTTCAGATAGGGCAAATGTCAGTGAGCGTTCCGATTTCAGTTCCAGAGCGATACGCCCAATGAGTCCTTGATATTTATTCATTTTCAGCCAATTTTCTGGATTTTTGAAAATTTCACTTTTTTGTGAAAATATCCACTAAATGAGGGAATAATATGTGTGAGGGTACCCCAGAAGACTTCCAATTGTGTATGGGTAGAATATATATCCCACGGGGGTAAAATTGAAAAAAGTTGAAAAAAAATATTTTTTTGGACTTAGTCATTTTTCCGGCGTTTATCAGACTTTCAGATAGGGCAAATGTCAGTGAGCGTTCCGATTTCAGTTCCAGAGCGATTCGCCCAATGAGTCCTTGATATTTAGTCGTTTTCAGCCAATATTTTGGATTTTTGAAAATTTCACTTTTTTGTGAAAATATCCACTAAATGAGGGAATAATATGTGTGAGGGTACCCCAGAAGACTTCCAATTGTGTGTGGGTAGAATATATATCCCACGGGGGTAAAATTGAAAAAAGTTGAAATTTTTTTTTTTTTGGACTTAGTCATTTTTCCGGCGTTTATCAGACTTTCAGATAGGGCAAATGTCAGTGAGCGTTCCGATTTCAGTTCCAGAACGATTCGCCCAATGAGTCCTTGATATTTATTCATTTTCAGCCAATTTTCTGGATTTTTGAAAAATTCACTTTTTTGTGAAAATATCCACTAAATGAGGGAATAATATGTGTGAGGGTAGCCCAGGAGAGTTCCAAATGTGTGTGGGTAGAATATATATCCCACGGGGGTAAAATTGAAAAAAGTTGAAAAAATTTTTTTTTTGGACTTAGTCATTTTTCCGGCGTTTATCAGACTTTCAGATAGGGCAAATGTCAGTGAGCATTCCGATTTCAGTTCCAGAGCGATTCGCCCAATGAGTCCTTGATATTTAGTCGTTTTCAGCCAATTTTCTGGATTTTTGAAAAATTCACTTTTTTGTGAAAATATCCACTAAATGAGGGAATAATATGTGTGAGGGTAGCCCAGGAGAGTTCCAAATGTGTGTGGGTAGAATATATATCCCACGGGGGTAAAATTGAAAAAAGTTGAAAATTTTTTTTTTTTGGACTTAGTCATTTTTCCGGCGTTTATCAGACTTTCAGATAGGGCAACTGTCAGTGAGCGTTCCGATTTCAGTTCCAGAGCGATTCGCCCAATGAGTCCTTGATATTTAGTCGTTTTCAGCCAATATTTTGGATTTTTGAAAATTTCACTTTTTTGTGAAAATATCCACTAAATGAGGGAATAATATGTGTGAGGGTACCCCAGGAGTGTTCCAAATGTGTGTAGGTAGAATATATATACCACGGGGTAAAATTGAAAAAAGTTGAAAAAATTTTTTTTTGGGACTTAGTCATTTTTCCGGCGTTTATCAGACTCTCAGATAGGGCAAATGTCAGTGAGCGTTTCGATTTCAGTTCCAGAGCGATTCGCCCAATGAGTCCTTGATATTTAGTCGTTTTCAGCCAATTTTCTGGATTTTTGAAAAATTCACTTTTTTGTGAAAATGTCCACTAAATGAGGGAATAATATGTGTGAGGGTACCCCAGGAGAGTTCCAAATGTGTGTGGGTAAAATATATATCCCACGGGGGTAAAATTGAAAAAAGTTGAAAATTTTTTTTTTTTGGACTTAGTCATTTTTCCGGCGTTTATCAGACTTTCAGATAGGGCAAATGTCAGTGAGCGTTCTGATTTCAGTTCCAGAGCGATTCGCCCAATGAGTCCTTGATATTTATTAATTTTCAGCCAATTTTCTGGATTTTTGAAAAATTCACTTTTTTGTGAAAATATCCACTAAATGAGGGAATAATATGTGTGAGGGTACCCCAGGAGAGTTCCAAATGTGTGTGGGTAGAATATATATCCCACGGGGGTAAAATTGAAAAAAGTTGAAAAAAATTTTTTTTTGGACTTAGTCATTTTTCCGGCGTTTATCAGACTTTCAGATAGGGCAAATGTCAGTGAGCCTTCCGATTTCAGTTCTAGAGCGATTCGCCCAATGAGTCCTTGATATTTAGGTGTTTTCAGCCAATATTTTGGATTTTTGAAAATTTCACTTTTTTGTGAAAATATCCACTAAATGAGGGAATAATATGTGTGAGGGTACCCCAGGAGTGTTCCAAATGTGTATGGGTATAATATATATCCCACGGGGGTAAAACTGAAAAAAGTTGAAAAAAAATTTTTTTTTGGACTTAGTCATTTTTCCGGCGTTTATCAGACTTTCAGTTAGGGCAAATGTCAGTGAGCATTCCGATTTCAGTTCCAGAGCGATTCGCCCAATGAGTCCATGATATTTAGTCGTTTTCAGCCAATATTTTGGATTTTTGAAAATTTCACTTTTTTGTGAAAATATCCACTAAATGAGGGAATAATATGTGTGAGGGTACCCCAGGAGTGTTCCAAATGTGTGTGGGTAGAATATATATCCCACGGGGGTAAAATTGAAAAAAGTTGAAAATTTTTTTTTTTTGGACTTAGTCATTTTTCCGGCGTTTATCAGACTTTCAGATAGGGCAACTGTCAGTGAGCGTTCCGATTTCAGTTCCAGAGCGATTCGCCCAATGAGTCCTTGATATTTAATCGTTTTCAGCCAATATTTTGGATTTTTGAAAATTTCACTTTTTTGTGAAAATATCTGACGCGCCCCCTGGGCCATATTCTTTAGGGGAATACCCGGAGCCGGATCAGATGGGGGTTGTAGTCTCCGAGTGGCTGTGACCCGGTCCGTGCCCAGGGTGTCAAGCTCAGAGTATGTGGCAGTCCTACAGATGTTACAAAGTTCGTTATGTCGACTACGCCACCCGTTGGATTGCGGTCACTACGGCCGCCGCTGCAGCAGGGTCCGCTGAGGCTGATGGTGTTGGTGCAGCTTTAGATAGTATAACCCCCAACGGGAGGGGTATGGCCTCAGGGGGTCAGGTGCAGAGGATGGGGGTTGTGGTGGTGCAGCGTAGATGATGATTAAAGACAGAGTCGGGTTGTGCAGTTCAGGGTGTTTACTTACTGCAGATATTCCGGTCACTCCGGCCTTAAGTGACCACCCGAGCCGTGCTGCGACCACCAGGTCCTGGATTCAGCCAACCCCCAAGCAAGTCCGGAGTGTGTCCCTGAGCCCTCCTTCTTGTCCTTTCTTCTGGCCGTCCCCACCAGGGATCCACCTAGGTCCAGCTCCCTCGGGCCTTCTGTTGGGAGACCCTTGGCCTTGGGTTCCCTGACCCTACACGTGGTTTGCCTTCAGGGTGGATGTGGTGGGTGATCGTGGCAGATCAATCCTGCCCACGACCTCCGGTTCCTGGCTAAGGTGTGCTGTAGCCTCTGCCAGCTTGGGATCCGGTACCCTGTTGCCGACCCTTCACCCTATTAGCTCTCTCATGGGCTCTTGGGGTCCCCTCTGCGCCTCTGGGTCTCTCTCTCTTCTCCTCTCTCACTCTGGCTTCTCAGGTTCTCAGACAGACTGTCTGACTGACCGACTCCTCTCTGCAAAAGACTCCTCTGCACAGACTGATGTCTCTCTGTCTGACCCTGATCTAAGATGGTGCCCACCTTATATACTCCCTCTATGTGTGAGTTCAGGTGACCAGCACCCAATGAGCTCCTAACTTTACCCAGGCTGCTCCCCCTATCTGCCCCTACACTACTGGGATGTACCACCCCCCTCCCACTCCAGCCAGGAACAGACTCGGTCGTACCTGCACATTTCTAAGTGGGAGTACCGTTGGTCTGTTCCTCGGAAATGGGATGTGTGTAGTGCATGCAGCTTTCTGAGCTCAGTTCCACACTCCATCCTTACCCGGGAGTGGAATATCACACCTCTGGTTGAGGTGCAATACCCCTGTAGCAGCCGAATCCTCAGGGTGCTACATATCCACTAAATGAGGGAATAATATGTGTGAGGGAACCCCAGGAGTGTTCCAAATGTGTGTAGGTAGAATATATATCCCACGGGGTAAAATTGAAAAAAGTTGAAAAAATTTTTTTTTGGGACTTAGTCATTTTTCCGGCGTTTATCAGACTCTCAGATAGGGCAAATGTCAGTGAGCGTTCCGATTTCAGTTCCAGAGCGATTCGCCCAATGAGTCCTTGATATTTAGTCGTTTTCAGCCAATTTTCTGGATTTTTGAAAAATTCACTTTTTTGTGAAAATGTCCACTAAATGAGGGAATAATATGTGTGAGGGTACCCCAGGAGAGTTCCAAATGTGTGTGGGTAAAATATATATCCCACGGGGGTAAAATTGAAAAAGTTGAAAAAAATTATTTTTTGGACTTAGCCATTTTTCCGGCGTTTATCAGACTTTCAGATAGGGCAAATGTCAGTGAGCCTTCCGATTTCAGTTCCAGAGCGATTCGCCCAATGAGTCCTTGATATTTAGTCGTTTTCAGCCAATATTTTGGATTTTTGAAAATTTCACTTTTTTGTTGAAATATCCACTAAATGAGGGAATAATATGTGTGAGGGTACCCCAGGAGTGTTCCAAATGTGTGTGGGTAGAATACATATCCCACAGGGGTAAAATTGAAAAAAGTTGAAAAATTTTTTTTTTTGGACTTAGTCATTTTTCCGGCATTCATCAGACGTTCAGATAGGGCAAATGTCAGTGAGCGTTCCGATTTCAGTTCCAGAGCGATTCGCCCAATGAGTCCTTGATATTTAATCATTTTCAGCCAATTTTCTGGATTTTTGAAAATTTCACTTTTTTGTGAAAATATCCACTAAATGAGGGAATAATATGTGTGAGGGTAGCCCAGGAGAGTTCCAAATGTGTGTGGGTAGAATATATATCCCACGGGGGTAAAATTGAAAAAAGTTGAAAATTTTTTTTTTTTGGACTTAGTCATTTTTCCGGCATTTATCAGACTTTCAGATAGGGCAAATGTCAGTGAGCGTTCTGATTTCAGTTCCAGAGCGATTCGCCCAATGAGTCCTTGATATTTATTAATTTTCAGCCAATTTTCTGGATTTTTGAAAAATTCACTTCTTTGTGAAAATATCCACTAAATGAGGGAATAATATGTGTGAGGGTACCCCAGGAGAGTTCCAAATGTGTGTGGGTAGAATATATATCCCACGGGGGTAAAATTGAAAAAAGTTGAAATTTTTTTTTTTTTGGACTTAGTCATTTTTCCGGCGTTTATCAGACTTTCAGATAGGGCAAATGTCAGTGAGCGTTCCGATTTCAGTTCCAGAACGATTCGCCCAATGAGTCCTTGATATTTATTCATTTTCAGCCAATTTTCTGGATTTTTGAAAAATTCACTTTTTTGTGAAAATATCCACTAAATGAGGGAATAATATGTGTGAGGGTAGCCCAGGAGAGTTCCAAATGTGTGTGGGTAGAATATATATCCCACGGGGGTAAAATTGAAAAAAGTTGAAAAAAATTTTTTTTTGGACTTAGTCATTTTTCCGGCGTTTATCAGACTTTCAGATAGGGCAAATGTCAGTGAGCGTTCCGATTTCAGTTCCAGAGCGATTCGCCCAATGAGTCCTTGATATTTAGTCGTTTTCAGCCAATTTTCTGGATTTTTGAAAAATTCACTTTTTTGTGAAAATATCCACTAAATGAGGGAATAATATGTGTGAGGGTAGCTAGCCCAGGAGAGTTCCAAATGTGTGTGGGTAGAATATATATCCCACGGGGGTAAAATTGAAAAAAGTTGAAAATTTTTTTTTCTTGGACTTAGTCATTTTTCCGGCGTTTATCAGACTTTCAGATAGGGCAACTGTCAGTGAGCGTTCCGATTTCAGTTCCAGAGCGATTCGCCCAATGAGTCCTTGATATTTAGTCGTTTTCAGCCAATATTTTGGATTTTTGAAAATTTCACTTTTTTGTGAAAATATCCACTAAATGAGGGAATAATATGTGTGAGGGTACCCCAGGAGTGTTCCAAATGTGTGTAGGTAGAATATATATCCCACGGGGGTAAAATTGAAAAAAGTTGAAAAAATTTTTTTTTGGGACTTAGTCATTTTTCCGGCGTTTATCAGACTCTCAGATAGGGCAAATGTCAGTGAGCGTTCCGATTTCAGTTCCAGAGCGATTCGCCCAATGAGTCATTGATATTTAGTCGTTTTCAGCCAATTTTCAGGATTTTTAAAAAATTCACTTTTTTGTGAAAATATCCACTAAATGAGGGAATAATATGTGTGAGGGTACCCCAGGAGAGTTCCAAATGTGTGTGGGTAAAATATATATCCCACGGGGGTAAAATTGAAAAAAGTTGAAAAAAATTATTTTTTGGACTTAGCCATTTTTCCGGCGTTTATCAGACTTTCAGATAGGGCAAATGTCAGTGAGCCTTCCGATTTCAGTTCTAGAGCGATTCGCCCAATGAGTCCTTGATATTTAGGTGTTTTCAGCCAATATTTTGGATTTTTGAAAATTTCACTTTTTTGTGAAAATATCCACTAAATGAGGGAATAATATGTGTGAGGGTACCCCAGGAGTGTTCCAAATGTGTATGGGTATAATATATATCCCACGGGGGTAAAACTGAAAAAAGTTGAAAAAAAATTTTTTTTTGGACTTAGTCATTTTTCCGGCGTTTATCAGACTTTCAGATAGGGCAAATGTCAGTGAGCATTCCGATTTCAGTTCCAGAGCGATTCGCCCAATGAGTCCTTGATATTTAGTCGTTTTCAGCCAATATTTTGGATTTTTGAAAATTTCACTTTTTTGTGAAAATATCCACTAAATGAGGGAATAATATGTGTGAGGGTACCCCAGGAGTGTTCCAAATGTGTGTGGGTAGAATATATATCCCACGGGGGTAAAATTGAAAAAAGTTGAAAATTTTTTTTTTTTGGACTTAGTCATTTTTCCGGCGTTTATCAGACTTTCAGATAGGGCAAATGTCAGTGAGCCTTCCGATTTCAGTTCTAGAGCGATTCGCCCAATGAGTCCTTGATATTTAGGTGTTTTCAGCCAATATTTTGGATTTTTGAAAATTTCACTTTTTTGTGAAAATATCCACTAAATGAGGGAATAATATGTGTGAGGGTACCCCAGGAGTGTTCCAAATGTGTGTGGGGAAAATATATATCCTACGGGGGTAAAATTGAAAAAAGTTGAAAAAAATTATTTTTTGGACTTAGTCATTTTTCCGGCGTTTATCAGACTTTCAGATAGGGCAAATGTCAGTGAGCGTTCCGATTTCAGTACCAGAGCGATTCGCCCAATGAGTCCTTGATATTTAGTCGTTTTCAGCCAATATTTTGGATTTTTGAAAATTTCACTTTTTTGTGAAAATATCCACTAAATGAGGGAATAATATGTGTGAGGGTAGCCCAGGAGAGTTCCAAATGTGTGTGGAGAGAATATATATCCCACGGGGGTAAAATTGAAAAAAGTTGAAAAAAAATTTTTTTTTGGACTTAGTCATTTTTCCGGCGTTTATCAGACTTTCAGATAGGGCAAATGTCAGTGAGCGTTCCGATTTCAGTTCCAGAGCGATTCGCCCAATGAGTCCTTGATATTTAATCATTTTCAGCCAATTTTCTGGATTTTTGAAAATTTCACTTTTTTGTGAAAATATCCACTAAATGAGGGAATAATATGTGTGAGGGTACCCCAGGAGTGTTCCAAATGTGTGTGGGTAGAATATATATCCCACGGGGGTAAAACTGAAAAAAGTTGAAAAAAAATTTTTTTTTGGACTTAGTCATTTTTCCGGCGTTTATCAGACTTTCAGATAGGGCAAATGTCAGTGAGCATTCCGATTTCAGTTCCAGAGCGCTTCGCCCAGTGAGTCCTTGATATTTAGTCGTTTTCAACCAATATTTTGGATTTTTGAAAATTTCACTTTTTTGTGAAAATATCCACTAAATGAGGGAATAATATGTGTGAGGGTACCTCAGGAGTGTTCCAAATGTGTGTGGGTAGAATATATATCCCACGGGGGTAAAATTGAAAAAAGTTGAAAAAAATTATTTTTTGGACTTACCCATTTTTCCGGCGTTTATCAGACTTTCAGATAGGGCAAATGTCAGTGAGCGTTCCGATTTCAGTTCCAGAGCGATTCGCCCAATGAGTCCTTGATATTTAGTCGTTTTCAGCCAACATTTTGGATTTTTGAAAATTTCACTTTTTTGTTGAAATATCCACTAAATGAGGGAATAATATGTGTGAGGGTACCCCAGAAGAGTTCCAATTGTGTGTGGGTAGAATATATATCCCACGGGGGTAAAATTGAAAAAAGTTGAAAAAAAATTTTTTTTTGGACTTAGTCATTTTTCCGGCGTTTATCAGACTTTCAGATAGGGCAAATGTCAGTGAGCGTTCCGATTTCAGTTCCAGAGCGATTCGCCCAATGAGTCCTTGATATTTAATCATTTTCAGCCAATTTTCTGGATTTTTGAAAATTTCACTTTTTTGTGAAAATATCCACTAAATGAGGGAATAATATGTGTGAGGGTACCTCAGGAGTGTTCCAAATGTGTGTGGGTAGAATATATATCCCACGGGGTTAAAATTGAAAAAAGTTGAAAATTATTTTTTTTTGGACTTAGTCATTTTTCCGGCGTTTATCAGACTTTCAGATAGGGCAAATGTCAGTGAGCATTCCGATTTCAGTTCCAGAGCGATTCGCCCAATGAGTCCTTGATATTTAGTCGTTTTCAGCCAATTTTCTGGATTTTTGAAAAATTCACTTTTTTGTGAAAATATCCACTAAATGAGGGAATAATATGTGTGAGGGTACCCCAGGAGAGTTCCAAATGTGTGTGGGGAAAATATATATCCTACGGGGGTAAAATTGAAAAAAGTTGAAAAAAATTATTTTTTGGACTTAGTCATTTTTCCGGCGTTTATCAGACTTTCAGATAGGGCAAATGTCAGTGAGCATTCCGATTTCAGTTCCAGAGCGCTTCGCCCAGTGAGTCCTTGATATTTAGTCGTTTTCAACCAATATTTTGGATTTTTGAAAATTTCACTTTTTTGTGAAAATATCCACTAAATGAGGGAATAATATGTGTGAGGGTACCTCAGGAGTGTTCCAAATGTGTGTGGGTAGAATATATATCCCACGGGGTTAAAATTGAAAAAAGTTGAAAAAAATTATTTTTTGGACTTAGTCATTTTTCCGGCGTTTATCAGACTTTCAGATAGGGCAAATGTCAGTGAGCGTTCCGATTTCAGTTCCAGAGCGATTCGCCCAATGAGTCCTTGATATTTAGTCGTTTTCAGCCAATATTTTGGATTTTTGAAAATTTCACTTTTTTGTGAAAATATCCACTAAATGAGGGAATAATATGTGTGAGGGTACCTCAGGAGTGTTCCAAATGTGTGTGGGTAGAATATATATCCCACGGGGGTAAAATTGAAAAAAGTTGAAAAAAATTATTTTTTGGACTTACCCATTTTTCCGGCGTTTATCAGACTTTCAGATAGGGCAAATGTCAGTGAGCGTTCCGATTTCAGTTCCAGAGTGATTCGCCCAATGAGTCCTTGATATTTAGTCGTTTTCAGCCAATATTTTGGATTTTTGAAAATTTCACTTTTTTGTGAAAATATCCACTAAATGAGGGAATAATATGTGTGAGGGTACCCCAGGAGTGTTCCAAATGTGTGTGGGTAGAATACATATCCCACAGGGGTAAAATTGAAAAAAGTTGAAAAATTTTTTTTTTTGGACTTAGTCATTTTTCCGGCATTCATCAGACGTTCAGATAGGGCAAATGTCAGTGAGCGTTCCGATTTCAGTTCCAGAGCGATACGCCCAATGAGTCCTTGATATTTAATCATTTTCAGCCAATTTTCTGGATTTTTGAAAATTTCACTTTTTTGTGAAAATATCCACTAAATGAGGGAATAATATGTGTGAGGGTACCCCAGAAGAGTTCCAATTGTGTATGGGTAGAATATATATCCCACGGGGGTAAAATTGAAAAAAGTTGAAAAAAAATATTTTTTTGGACTTAGTCATTTTTCCGGCGTTTATCAGACTTTCAGATAGGGCAAATGTCAGTGAGCGTTCCGATTTCACTTCCAGAGCGATTCGCCCAATGAGTCCTTGATATTTAGTCGTTTTCAGCCAATATTTTGGATTTTTGAAAATTTCACTTTTTTGTGAAAATATCCACTAAATGAGGGAATAATATGTGTGAGGGTACCCCAGAAGAGTTCCAATTGTGTGTGGGTAGAATATATATCCCACGGGGGTAAAATTGAAAAAAGTTGAAAAAAAATTTTTTTTTGGACTTAGTCATTTTTCCGGCGTTTATCAGACTTTCAGATAGGGCAAATGTCAGTGAGCCTTCCGATTTCAGTTCTAGAGCGATTCGCCCAATGAGTCCTTGATATTTAGGTGTTTTCAGCCAATATTTTGGATTTTTGAAAATTTCACTTTTTTGTGAAAATATCCACTAAATGAGGGAATAATATGTGTGAGGGTACCCCAGGAGTGTTCCAAATGTGTATGGGTATAATATATATCCCACGGGGGTAAAACTGAAAAAAGTTGAAAAAAAATTTTTTTTTGGACTTAGTCATTTTTCCGGCGTTTATCAGACTTTCAGATAGGGCAAATGTCAGTGAGCATTCCGATTTCAGTTCCAGAGCGATTCGCCCAATGAGTCCTTGATATTTAGTCGTTTTCAGCCAATATTTTGGATTTTTGAAAATTTCACTTTTTTGTGAAAATATCCACTAAATGAGGGAATAATATGTGTGAGGGTACCTCAGGAGTGTTCCAAATGTGTGTGGGTAGAATATATATCCCACGGGGGTAAAATTGAAAAAATTTGAAAATTTTTTTTTTTTGGACTTAGTCATTTTTCCGGCGTTTATCAGACTTTCAGATAGGGCAAATGTCAGTGAGCATTCCGATTTCAGTTCCAGAGCGATTCGCCCAATGAGTCCTTGATATTTAGTCGTTTTCAGCCAATTTTCTGGATTTTTGAAAAATTCACTTTTTTGTGAAAATATCCACTAAATGAGGAAATAATATGTGTGAGGGTACCCCAGGAGAGTTCCAAATGTGTGTGGGGAAAATATATATCCTACGGTGGTAAAATTGAAAAAAGTTGAAAAAAAATATTTTTTGGACTTAGTCATTTTTCCGGCGTTTATCAGACTTTCAGATAGGGCAAATGTCAGTGAGCGTTCCGATTTCAGTTCCAGAGCGATTCGCTCAATGAGTCCTTGATATTTAGTCGTTTTCAGCCAATATTTTGGATTTTTGAAAATTTCACTTTTTTGTGAAAATATCCACTAAATGAGGGAATAATATGTGTGAGGGTACCTCAGGAGTGTTCCAAATGTGTGTGGGTAGAATACATATCCCACGGGGGTAAAATTGAAAAAAGTTGAAAAAAATTTTTTTTTTGGACTTAGTCATTTTACCGGCGTTTATCAGACTTTCAGATAGGGCAAATGTCAGTGAGCGTTCCGATTTCAGTTCCAGAGCGATTCGCCCAATGAGTCCTTGATATTTAGTCGTTTTCAGCCAATTTTCTGGATTTTTGAAAAATTCACTTTTTTGTGAAAATATCCACTAAATGAGGAAATAATATGTGTGAGGGTACCCCAGGAGAGTTCCAAATGTGTGTGGGGAAAATATATATCCTACGGTGGTAAAATTGAAGAAAGTTGAAAAAAAATATTTTTTGGACTTAGTCATTTTTCCGGCGTTTATCAGACTTTCAGATAGGGCAAATGTCAGTGAGCGTTCCGATTTCAGTTCCAGAGCGATTCGCTCAATGAGTCCTTGATATTTAGTCGTTTTCAGCCAATATTTTGGATTTTTGAAAATTTCACTTTTTTGTGAAAATATCCACTAAATGAGGGAATAATATGTGTGAGGGTACCTCAGGAGTGTTCCAAATGTGTGTGGGTAGAATACATATCCCACGGGGGTAAAATTGAAAAAAGTTGAAAAAAAATTTTTTTTTGGACTTAGTCATTTTACCGGCGTTTATCAGACTTTCAGATAGGGCAAATGTCAGTGAGCGTTCCGATTTCAGTTCCAGAGCGATTCGCCCAATGAGTCCTTGATATTTAATCATTTTCAGCCAATTTTCTGGATTTTTGAAAATTTCACTTTTTTGTGAAAATATCCACTAAATGAGGGAATAATATGTGTGAGGGTAGCCCAGGAGAGTTCCAAATGTGTGTGGGTAAAATATATATCCCACGGGGGTAAAATTGAAAAAAGTTGAAAAAAATTATTTTTTGGACTTAGCCATTTTTCCGGCGTTTATCAGACTTTCAGATAGGGCAAATGTCAGTGAGCGTTCCGATTTCAGTTCCAGAGCGATTCGCCCAATGAGTCCTTGATATTTAGTCGTTTTCACCCAATATTTTGGATTTTTGAAAATTTCACTTTTTTGTGAAAATATCCACTAAATGAGGGAATAATATGTGTGATGGTACCCCAGAAGAGTTCCAAATGTGTGTGGGTAGAATATATATCCCACGGGGGTAAAATTGAAAAAAGTTGAAAAATTTTTTTTTTTGGACTTAGTCATTTTTCCGGCGTTTATCAGACTTTCAGATAGGGCAAATGTCAGTGAGCGTTCCGATTTCAGTTCCAGAGCGATTCGCCCAATGAGTCCTTGATATTTAGTCGTTTTCAGCCAATTTTCTGGATTTTTGAAAAATTCACTTTTTTGTGAAAATATCCACTAAATGAGGAAATAATATGTGTGAGGGTACCCCAGGAGAGTTCCAAATGTGTGTGGGGAAAATATATATCCTACGGTGGTAAAATTGAAAAAAGTTGAAAAAAAATATTTTTTGGACTTAGTCATTTTTCCGGCGTTTATCAGACTTTCAGATAGGGCAAATGTCAGTGAGCGTTCCGATTTCAGTTCCAGAGCGATTCGCTCAATGAGTCCTTGATATTTAGTCGTTTTCAGCCAATATTTTGGATTTTTGAAAATTTCACTTTTTTGTGAAAATATCCACTAAATGAGGGAATAATATGTGTGAGGGTACCTCAGGAGTGTTCCAAATGTGTGTGGGTAGAATACATATCCCACGGGGGTAAAATTGAAAAAAGTTGAAAAAAAATTTTTTTTTGGACTTAGTCATTTTTCCGGCGTTTATCAGACTTTCAGATAGGGCAAATGTCAGTGAGCGTTCCGATTTCAGTTCCAGAGCGATTCGCCCAATGAGTCCTTGATATTTAGTCGTTTTCACCCAATATTTTGGATTTTTGAAAATTTCACTTTTTTGTGAAAATATCCACTAAATGAGGGAATAATATGTGTGATGGTACCCCAGAAGAGTTCCAAATGTGTGTGGGTAGAATATATATCCCACGGGGGTAAAATTGAAAAAAGTTGAAAAATTTTTTTTTTTGGACTTAGTCATTTTTCCGGTGTTTATCAGACTTTCAGATAGGGGAAATGTCAGTGAGCGTTCCGATTTCAGTTCCAGAGCGATTCGCCCAATGAGTCCTTGATATTTAGTCGTTTTCAGCCAATATTTTGGATTTTTGAAAATTTCACTTTTTTGTTGAAATATCCACTAAATGAGGGAATAATATGTGTGAGGGTAGCCCAGGAGAGTTCCAAATGTGTGTGGGTAGAATATATATCCCACGGGGGTAAAATTGAAAAAAGTTGAAAATTTTTTTTTTTTGGACTTAGTCATTTTTCCGGCGTTTATCAGACTTTCAGATAGGGCAACTGTCAGTGAGCGTTCCGATTTCAGTTCCAGAGCGATTCGCCCAATGAGTCCTTGATATTTAGTCGTTTTCAGCCAATATTTTGGATTTTTGAAAATTTCACTTTTTTGTGAAAATATCCACTAAATGAGGGAATAATATGTGTGAGGGTACCCCAGGAGTGTTCCAAATGTGTGTAGGTAGAATATATATACCACGGGGTAAAATTGAAAAAAGTTGAAAAAATTTTTTTTTGGGACTTAGTCATTTTTCCGGCGTTTATCAGACTCTCAGATAGGGCAAATGTCAGTGAGCGTTTCGATTTCAGTTCCAGAGCGATTCGCCCAATGAGTCCTTGATATTTAGTCGTTTTCAGCCAATTTTCTGGATTTTTGAAAAATTCACTTTTTTGTGAAAATGTCCACTAAATGAGGGAATAATATGTGTGAGGGTACCCCAGGAGAGTTCCAAATGTGTGTGGGTAAAATATATATCCCACGGGGGTAAAATTGAAAAAAGTTGAAAATTTTTTTTTTTTGGACTTAGTCATTTTTCCGGCGTTTATCAGACTTTCAGATAGGGCAAATGTCAGTGAGCGTTCTGATTTCAGTTCCAGAGCGATTCGCCCAATGAGTCCTTGATATTTATTAATTTTCAGCCAATTTTCTGGATTTTTGAAAAATTCACTTTTTTGTGAAAATATCCACTAAATGAGGGAATAATATGTGTGAGGGTACCCCAGGAGAGTTCCAAATGTGTGTGGGTAGAATATATATCCCACGGGGGTAAAATTGAAAAAAGTTGAAAAAAATTTTTTTTTGGACTTAGTCATTTTTCCGGCGTTTATCAGACTTTCAGATAGGGCAAATGTCAGTGAGCCTTCCGATTTCAGTTCTAGAGCGATTCGCCCAATGAGTCCTTGATATTTAGGTGTTTTCAGCCAATATTTTGGATTTTTGAAAATTTCACTTTTTTGTGAAAATATCCACTAAATGAGGGAATAATATGTGTGAGGGTACCCCAGGAGTGTTCCAAATGTGTATGGGTATAATATATATCCCACGGGGGTAAAACTGAAAAAAGTTGAAAAAAAATTTTTTTTTGGACTTAGTCATTTTTCCGGCGTTTATCAGACTTTCAGTTAGGGCAAATGTCAGTGAGCATTCCGATTTCAGTTCCAGAGCGATTCGCCCAATGAGTCCATGATATTTAGTCGTTTTCAGCCAATATTTTGGATTTTTGAAAATTTCACTTTTTTGTGAAAATATCCACTAAATGAGGGAATAATATGTGTGAGGGTACCCCAGGAGTGTTCCAAATGTGTGTGGGTAGAATATATATCCCACGGGGGTAAAATTGAAAAAAGTTGAAAATTTTTTTTTTTTGGACTTAGTCATTTTTCCGGCGTTTATCAGACTTTCAGATAGGGCAACTGTCAGTGAGCGTTCCGATTTCAGTTCCAGAGCGATTCGCCCAATGAGTCCTTGATATTTAATCGTTTTCAGCCAATATTTTGGATTTTTGAAAATTTCACTTTTTTGTGAAAATATCTGACGCGCCCCCTGGGCCATATTCTTTAGGGGAATACCCGGAGCCGGATCAGATGGGGGTTGTAGTCTCCGAGTGGCTGTGACCCGGTCCGTGCCCAGGGTGTCAAGCTCAGAGTATGTGGCAGTCCTACAGATGTTACAAAGTTCGTTATGTCGACTACGCCACCCGTTGGATTGCGGTCACTACGGCCGCCGCTGCAGCAGGGTCCGCTGAGGCTGATGGTGTTGGTGCAGCTTTAGATAGTATAACCCCCAACGGGAGGGGTATGGCCTCAGGGGGTCAGGTGCAGAGGATGGGGGTTGTGGTGGTGCAGCGTAGATGATGATTAAAGACAGAGTCGGGTTGTGCAGTTCAGGGTGTTTACTTACTGCAGATATTCCGGTCACTCCGGCCTTAAGTGACCACCCGAGCCGTGCTGCGACCACCAGGTCCTGGATTCAGCCAACCCCCAAGCAAGTCCGGAGTGTGTCCCTGAGCCCTCCTTCTTGTCCTTTCTTCTGGCCGTCCCCACCAGGGATCCACCTAGGTCCAGCTCCCTCGGGCCTTCTGTTGGGAGACCCTTGGCCTTGGGTTCCCTGACCCTACACGTGGTTTGCCTTCAGGGTGGATGTGGTGGGTGATCGTGGCAGATCAATCCTGCCCACGACCTCCGGTTCCTGGCTAAGGTGTGCTGTAGCCTCTGCCAGCTTGGGATCCGGTACCCTGTTGCCGACCCTTCACCCTATTAGCTCTCTCATGGGCTCTTGGGGTCCCCTCTGCGCCTCTGGGTCTCTCTCTCTTCTCCTCTCTCACTCTGGCTTCTCAGGTTCTCAGACAGACTGTCTGACTGACCGACTCCTCTCTGCAAAAGACTCCTCTGCACAGACTGATGTCTCTCTGTCTGACCCTGATCTAAGATGGTGCCCACCTTATATACTCCCTCTATGTGTGAGTTCAGGTGACCAGCACCCAATGAGCTCCTAACTTTACCCAGGCTGCTCCCCCTATCTGCCCCTACACTACTGGGATGTACCACCCCCCTCCCACTCCAGCCAGGAACAGACTCGGTCATACCTGCACATTTCTAAGTGGGAGTACCGTTGGTCTGTTCCTCGGAAATGGGATGTGTGTAGTGCATGCAGCTTTCTGAGCTCAGTTCCACACTCCATCCTTACCCGGGAGTGGAATATCACACCTCTGGTTGAGGTGCAATACCCCTGTAGCAGCCGAATCCTCAGGGTGCTACATATCCACTAAATGAGGGAATAATATGTGTGAGGGAACCCCAGGAGTGTTCCAAATGTGTGTAGGTAGAATATATATCCCACGGGGTAAAATTGAAAAAAGTTGAAAAAATTTTTTTTTGGGACTTAGTCATTTTTCCGGCGTTTATCAGACTCTCAGATAGGGCAAATGTCAGTGAGCGTTCCGATTTCAGTTCCAGAGCGATTCGCCCAATGAGTCCTTGATATTTAGTCGTTTTCAGCCAATTTTCTGGATTTTTGAAAAATTCACTTTTTTGTGAAAATGTCCACTAAATGAGGGAATAATATGTGTGAGGGTACCCCAGGAGAGTTCCAAATGTGTGTGGGTAAAATATATATCCCACGGGGGTAAAATTGAAAAAGTTGAAAAAAATTATTTTTTGGACTTAGCCATTTTTCCGGCGTTTATCAGACTTTCAGATAGGGCAAATGTCAGTGAGCCTTCCGATTTCAGTTCCAGAGCGATTCGCCCAATGAGTCCTTGATATTTAGTCGTTTTCAGCCAATATTTTGGATTTTTGAAAATTTCACTTTTTTGTTGAAATATCCACTAAATGAGGGAATAATATGTGTGAGGGTACCCCAGGAGTGTTCCAAATGTGTGTGGGTAGAATACATATCCCACAGGGGTAAAATTGAAAAAAGTTGAAAAATTTTTTTTTTTGGACTTAGTCATTTTTCCGGCATTCATCAGACGTTCAGATAGGGCAAATGTCAGTGAGCGTTCCGATTTCAGTTCCAGAGCGATTCGCCCAATGAGTCCTTGATATTTAATCATTTTCAGCCAATTTTCTGGATTTTTGAAAATTTCACTTTTTTGTGAAAATATCCACTAAATGAGGGAATAATATGTGTGAGGGTAGCCCAGGAGAGTTCCAAATGTGTGTGGGTAGAATATATATCCCACGGGGGTAAAATTGAAAAAAGTTGAAAATTTTTTTTTTTTGGACTTAGTCATTTTTCCGGCATTTATCAGACTTTCAGATAGGGCAAATGTCAGTGAGCGTTCTGATTTCAGTTCCAGAGCGATTCGCCCAATGAGTCCTTGATATTTATTAATTTTCAGCCAATTTTCTGGATTTTTGAAAAATTCACTTCTTTGTGAAAATATCCACTAAATGAGGGAATAATATGTGTGAGGGTACCCCAGGAGAGTTCCAAATGTGTGTGGGTAGAATATATATCCCACGGGGGTAAAATTGAAAAAAGTTGAAATTTTTTTTTTTTTGGACTTAGTCATTTTTCCGGCGTTTATCAGACTTTCAGATAGGGCAAATGTCAGTGAGCGTTCCGATTTCAGTTCCAGAACGATTCGCCCAATGAGTCCTTGATATTTATTCATTTTCAGCCAATTTTCTGGATTTTTGAAAAATTCACTTTTTTGTGAAAATATCCACTAAATGAGGGAATAATATGTGTGAGGGTAGCCCAGGAGAGTTCCAAATGTGTGTGGGTAGAATATATATCCCACGGGGGTAAAATTGAAAAAAGTTGAAAAAAATTTTTTTTTGGACTTAGTCATTTTTCCGGCGTTTATCAGACTTTCAGATAGGGCAAATGTCAGTGAGCGTTCCGATTTCAGTTCCAGAGCGATTCGCCCAATGAGTCCTTGATATTTAGTCGTTTTCAGCCAATTTTCTGGATTTTTGAAAAATTCACTTTTTTGTGAAAATATCCACTAAATGAGGGAATAATATGTGTGAGGGTAGCTAGCCCAGGAGAGTTCCAAATGTGTGTGGGTAGAATATATATCCCACGGGGGTAAAATTGAAAAAAGTTGAAAATTTTTTTTTCTTGGACTTAGTCATTTTTCCGGCGTTTATCAGACTTTCAGATAGGGCAACTGTCAGTGAGCGTTCCGATTTCAGTTCCAGAGCGATTCGCCCAATGAGTCCTTGATATTTAGTCGTTTTCAGCCAATATTTTGGATTTTTGAAAATTTCACTTTTTTGTGAAAATATCCACTAAATGAGGGAATAATATGTGTGAGGGTACCCCAGGAGTGTTCCAAATGTGTGTAGGTAGAATATATATCCCACGGGGGTAAAATTGAAAAAAGTTGAAAAAATTTTTTTTTGGGACTTAGTCATTTTTCCGGCGTTTATCAGACTCTCAGATAGGGCAAATGTCAGTGAGCGTTCCGATTTCAGTTCCAGAGCGATTCGCCCAATGAGTCATTGATATTTAGTCGTTTTCAGCCAATTTTCAGGATTTTTAAAAAATTCACTTTTTTGTGAAAATATCCACTAAATGAGGGAATAATATGTGTGAGGGTACCCCAGGAGAGTTCCAAATGTGTGTGGGTAAAATATATATCCCACGGGGGTAAAATTGAAAAAAGTTGAAAAAAATTATTTTTTGGACTTAGCCATTTTTCCAGCGTTTATCAGACTTTCAGATAGGGCAAATGTCAGTGAGCCTTCCGATTTCAGTTCTAGAGCGATTCGCCCAATGAGTCCTTGATATTTAGGTGTTTTCAGCCAATATTTTGGATTTTTGAAAATTTCACTTTTTTGTGAAAATATCCACTAAATGAGGGAATAATATGTGTGAGGGTACCCCAGGAGTGTTCCAAATGTGTATGGGTATAATATATATCCCACGGGGGTAAAACTGAAAAAAGTTGAAAAAAAATTTTTTTTTGGACTTAGTCATTTTTCCGGCGTTTATCAGACTTTCAGATAGGGCAAATGTCAGTGAGCATTCCGATTTCAGTTCCAGAGCGATTCGCCCAATGAGTCCTTGATATTTAGTCGTTTTCAGCCAATATTTTGGATTTTTGAAAATTTCACTTTTTTGTGAAAATATCCACTAAATGAGGGAATAATATGTGTGAGGGTACCCCAGGAGTGTTCCAAATGTGTGTGGGTAGAATATATATCCCACGGGGGTAAAATTGAAAAAAGTTGAAAATTTTTTTTTTTTGGACTTAGTCATTTTTCCGGCGTTTATCAGACTTTCAGATAGGGCAAATGTCAGTGAGCCTTCCGATTTCAGTTCTAGAGCGATTCGCCCAATGAGTCCTTGATATTTAGGTGTTTTCAGCCAATATTTTGGATTTTTGAAAATTTCACTTTTTTGTGAAAATATCCACTAAATGAGGGAATAATATGTGTGAGGGTACCCCAGGAGTGTTCCAAATGTGTGTGGGGAAAATATATATCCTACGGGGGTAAAATTGAAAAAAGTTGAAAAAAATTATTTTTTGGACTTAGTCATTTTTCCGGCGTTTATCAGACTTTCAGATAGGGCAAATGTCAGTGAGCGTTCCGATTTCAGTACCAGAGCGATTCGCCCAATGAGTCCTTGATATTTAGTCGTTTTCAGCCAATATTTTGGATTTTTGAAAATTTCACTTTTTTGTGAAAATATCCACTAAATGAGGGAATAATATGTGTGAGGGTAGCCCAGGAGAGTTCCAAATGTGTGTGGAGAGAATATATATCCCACGGGGGTAAAATTGAAAAAAGTTGAAAAAAAATTTTTTTTTGGACTTAGTCATTTTTCCGGCGTTTATCAGACTTTCAGATAGGGCAAATGTCAGTGAGCGTTCCGATTTCAGTTCCAGAGCGATTCGCCCAATGAGTCCTTGATATTTAATCATTTTCAGCCAATTTTCTGGATTTTTGAAAATTTCACTTTTTTGTGAAAATATCCACTAAATGAGGGAATAATATGTGTGAGGGTACCCCAGGAGTGTTCCAAATGTGTGTGGGTAGAATATATATCCCACGGGGGTAAAACTGAAAAAAGTTGAAAAAAAATTTTTTTTTGGACTTAGTCATTTTTCCGGCGTTTATCAGACTTTCAGATAGGGCAAATGTCAGTGAGCATTCCGATTTCAGTTCCAGAGCGCTTCGCCCAGTGAGTCCTTGATATTTAGTCGTTTTCAACCAATATTTTGGATTTTTGAAAATTTCACTTTTTTGTGAAAATATCCACTAAATGAGGGAATAATATGTGTGAGGGTACCTCAGGAGTGTTCCAAATGTGTGTGGGTAGAATATATATCCCACGGGGGTAAAATTGAAAAAAGTTGAAAAAAATTATTTTTTGGACTTACCCATTTTTCCGGCGTTTATCAGACTTTCAGATAGGGCAAATGTCAGTGAGCGTTCCGATTTCAGTTCCAGAGCGATTCGCCCAATGAGTCCTTGATATTTAGTCGTTTTCAGCCAACATTTTGGATTTTTGAAAATTTCACTTTTTTGTTGAAATATCCACTAAATGAGGGAATAATATGTGTGAGGGTACCCCAGAAGAGTTCCAATTGTGTGTGGGTAGAATATATATCCCACGGGGGTAAAATTGAAAAAAGTTGAAAAAAAATTTTTTTTTGGACTTAGTCATTTTTCCGGCGTTTATCAGACTTTCAGATAGGGCAAATGTCAGTGAGCGTTCCGATTTCAGTTCCAGAGCGATTCGCCCAATGAGTCCTTGATATTTAATCATTTTCAGCCAATTTTCTGGATTTTTGAAAATTTCACTTTTTTGTGAAAATATCCACTAAATGAGGGAATAATATGTGTGAGGGTACCTCAGGAGTGTTCCAAATGTGTGTGGGTAGAATATATATCCCACGGGGTTAAAATTGAAAAAAGTTGAAAATTATTTTTTTTTGGACTTAGTCATTTTTCCGGCGTTTATCAGACTTTCAGATAGGGCAAATGTCAGTGAGCATTCCGATTTCAGTTCCAGAGCGATTCGCCCAATGAGTCCTTGATATTTAGTCGTTTTCAGCCAATTTTCTGGATTTTTGAAAAATTCACTTTTTTGTGAAAATATCCACTAAATGAGGGAATAATATGTGTGAGGGTACCCCAGGAGAGTTCCAAATGTGTGTGGGGAAAATATATATCCTACGGGGGTAAAATTGAAAAAAGTTGAAAAAAATTATTTTTTGGACTTAGTCATTTTTCCGGCGTTTATCAGACTTTCAGATAGGGCAAATGTCAGTGAGCATTCCGATTTCAGTTCCAGAGCGCTTCGCCCAGTGAGTCCTTGATATTTAGTCGTTTTCAACCAATATTTTGGATTTTTGAAAATTTCACTTTTTTGTGAAAATATCCACTAAATGAGGGAATAATATGTGTGAGGGTACCTCAGGAGTGTTCCAAATGTGTGTGGGTAGAATATATATCCCACGGGGTTAAAATTGAAAAAAGTTGAAAAAAATTATTTTTTGGACTTAGTCATTTTTCCGGCGTTTATCAGACTTTCAGATAGGGCAAATGTCAGTGAGCGTTCCGATTTCAGTTCCAGAGCGATTCGCCCAATGAGTCCTTGATATTTAGTCGTTTTCAGCCAATATTTTGGATTTTTGAAAATTTCACTTTTTTGTGAAAATATCCACTAAATGAGGGAATAATATGTGTGAGGGTACCTCAGGAGTGTTCCAAATGTGTGTGGGTAGAATATATATCCCACGGGGGTAAAATTGAAAAAAGTTGAAAAAAATTATTTTTTGGACTTACCCATTTTTCCGGCGTTTATCAGACTTTCAGATAGGGCAAATGTCAGTGAGCGTTCCGATTTCAGTTCCAGAGTGATTCGCCCAATGAGTCCTTGATATTTAGTCGTTTTCAGCCAATATTTTGGATTTTTGAAAATTTCACTTTTTTGTGAAAATATCCACTAAATGAGGGAATAATATGTGTGAGGGTACCCCAGGAGTGTTCCAAATGTGTGTGGGTAGAATACATATCCCACAGGGGTAAAATTGAAAAAAGTTGAAAAATTTTTTTTTTTGGACTTAGTCATTTTTCCGGCATTCATCAGACGTTCAGATAGGGCAAATGTCAGTGAGCGTTCCGATTTCAGTTCCAGAGCGATACGCCCAATGAGTCCTTGATATTTAATCATTTTCAGCCAATTTTCTGGATTTTTGAAAATTTCACTTTTTTGTGAAAATATCCACTAAATGAGGGAATAATATGTGTGAGGGTACCCCAGAAGAGTTCCAATTGTGTATGGGTAGAATATATATCCCACGGGGGTAAAATTGAAAAAAGTTGAAAAAAAATATTTTTTTGGACTTAGTCATTTTTCCGGCGTTTATCAGACTTTCAGATAGGGCAAATGTCAGTGAGCGTTCCGATTTCACTTCCAGAGCGATTCGCCCAATGAGTCCTTGATATTTAGTCGTTTTCAGCCAATATTTTGGATTTTTGAAAATTTCACTTTTTTGTGAAAATATCCACTAAATGAGGGAATAATATGTGTGAGGGTACCCCAGAAGAGTTCCAATTGTGTGTGGGTAGAATATATATCCCACGGGGGTAAAATTGAAAAAAGTTGAAAAAAAATTTTTTTTTGGACTTAGTCATTTTTCCGGCGTTTATCAGACTTTCAGATAGGGCAAATGTCAGTGAGCCTTCCGATTTCAGTTCTAGAGCGATTCGCCCAATGAGTCCTTGATATTTAGGTGTTTTCAGCCAATATTTTGGATTTTTGAAAATTTCACTTTTTTGTGAAAATATCCACTAAATGAGGGAATAATATGTGTGAGGGTACCCCAGGAGTGTTCCAAATGTGTATGGGTATAATATATATCCCACGGGGGTAAAACTGAAAAAAGTTGAAAAAAAATTTTTTTTTGGACTTAGTCATTTTTCCGGCGTTTATCAGACTTTCAGATAGGGCAAATGTCAGTGAGCATTCCGATTTCAGTTCCAGAGCGATTCGCCCAATGAGTCCTTGATATTTAGTCGTTTTCAGCCAATATTTTGGATTTTTGAAAATTTCACTTTTTTGTGAAAATATCCACTAAATGAGGGAATAATATGTGTGAGGGTACCTCAGGAGTGTTCCAAATGTGTGTGGGTAGAATATATATCCCACGGGGGTAAAATTGAAAAAATTTGAAAATTTTTTTTTTTTGGACTTAGTCATTTTTCCGGCGTTTATCAGACTTTCAGATAGGGCAAATGTCAGTGAGCATTCCGATTTCAGTTCCAGAGCGATTCGCCCAATGAGTCCTTGATATTTAGTCGTTTTCAGCCAATTTTCTGGATTTTTGAAAAATTCACTTTTTTGTGAAAATATCCACTAAATGAGGAAATAATATGTGTGAGGGTACCCCAGGAGAGTTCCAAATGTGTGTGGGGAAAATATATATCCTACGGTGGTAAAATTGAAAAAAGTTGAAAAAAAATATTTTTTGGACTTAGTCATTTTTCCGGCGTTTATCAGACTTTCAGATAGGGCAAATGTCAGTGAGCGTTCCGATTTCAGTTCCAGAGCGATTCGCTCAATGAGTCCTTGATATTTAGTCGTTTTCAGCCAATATTTTGGATTTTTGAAAATTTCACTTTTTTGTGAAAATATCCACTAAATGAGGGAATAATATGTGTGAGGGTACCTCAGGAGTGTTCCAAATGTGTGTGGGTAGAATACATATCCCACGGGGGTAAAATTGAAAAAAGTTGAAAAAAATTTTTTTTTTGGACTTAGTCATTTTACCGGCGTTTATCAGACTTTCAGATAGGGCAAATGTCAGTGAGCGTTCCGATTTCAGTTCCAGAGCGATTCGCCCAATGAGTCCTTGATATTTAGTCGTTTTCAGCCAATTTTCTGGATTTTTGAAAAATTCACTTTTTTGTGAAAATATCCACTAAATGAGGAAATAATATGTGTGAGGGTACCCCAGGAGAGTTCCAAATGTGTGTGGGGAAAATATATATCCTACGGTGGTAAAATTGAAAAAAGTTGAAAAAAAATATTTTTTGGACTTAGTCATTTTTCCGGCGTTTATCAGACTTTCAGATAGGGCAAATGTCAGTGAGCGTTCCGATTTCAGTTCCAGAGCGATTCGCTCAATGAGTCCTTGATATTTAGTCGTTTTCAGCCAATATTTTGGATTTTTGAAAATTTCACTTTTTTGTGAAAATATCCACTAAATGAGGGAATAATATGTGTGAGGGTACCTCAGGAGTGTTCCAAATGTGTGTGGGTAGAATACATATCCCACGGGGGTAAAATTGAAAAAAGTTGAAAAAAAATTTTTTTTTGGACTTAGTCATTTTACCGGCGTTTATCAGACTTTCAGATAGGGCAAATGTCAGTGAGCGTTCCGATTTCAGTTCCAGAGCGATTCGCCCAATGAGTCCTTGATATTTAATCATTTTCAGCCAATTTTCTGGATTTTTGAAAATTTCACTTTTTTGTGAAAATATCCACTAAATGAGGGAATAATATGTGTGAGGGTAGCCCAGGAGAGTTCCAAATGTGTGTGGGTAAAATATATATCCCACGGGGGTAAAATTGAAAAAAGTTGAAAAAAATTATTTTTTGGACTTAGCCATTTTTCCGGCGTTTATCAGACTTTCAGATAGGGCAAATGTCAGTGAGCGTTCCGATTTCAGTTCCAGAGCGATTCGCCCAATGAGTCCTTGATATTTAGTCGTTTTCACCCAATATTTTGGATTTTTGAAAATTTCACTTTTTTGTGAAAATATCCACTAAATGAGGGAATAATATGTGTGATGGTACCCCAGAAGAGTTCCAAATGTGTGTGGGTAGAATATATATCCCACGGGGGTAAAATTGAAAAAAGTTGAAAAATTTTTTTTTTTGGACTTAGTCATTTTTCCGGCGTTTATCAGACTTTCAGATAGGGCAAATGTCAGTGAGCGTTCCGATTTCAGTTCCAGAGCGATTCGCCCAATGAGTCCTTGATATTTAGTCGTTTTCAGCCAATTTTCTGGATTTTTGAAAAATTCACTTTTTTGTGAAAATATCCACTAAATGAGGAAATAATATGTGTGAGGGTACCCCAGGAGAGTTCCAAATGTGTGTGGGGAAAATATATATCCTACGGTGGTAAAATTGAAAAAAGTTGAAAAAAAATATTTTTTGGACTTAGTCATTTTTCCGGCGTTTATCAGACTTTCAGATAGGGCAAATGTCAGTGAGCGTTCCGATTTCAGTTCCAGAGCGATTCGCTCAATGAGTCCTTGATATTTAGTCGTTTTCAGCCAATATTTTGGATTTTTGAAAATTTCACTTTTTTGTGAAAATATCCACTAAATGAGGGAATAATATGTGTGAGGGTACCTCAGGAGTGTTCCAAATGTGTGTGGGTAGAATACATATCCCACGGGGGTAAAATTGAAAAAAGTTGAAAAAAAATTTTTTTTTGGACTTAGTCATTTTTCCGGCGTTTATCAGACTTTCAGATAGGGCAAATGTCAGTGAGCGTTCCGATTTCAGTTCCAGAGCGATTCGCCCAATGAGTCCTTGATATTTAGTCGTTTTCACCCAATATTTTGGATTTTTGAAAATTTCACTTTTTTGTGAAAATATCCACTAAATGAGGGAATAATATGTGTGATGGTACCCCAGAAGAGTTCCAAATGTGTGTGGGTAGAATATATATCCCACGGGGGTAAAATTGAAAAAAGTTGAAAAATTTTTTTTTTTGGACTTAGTCATTTTTCCGGTGTTTATCAGACTTTCAGATAGGGGAAATGTCAGTGAGCGTTCCGATTTCAGTTCCAGAGCGATTCGCCCAATGAGTCCTTGATATTTAGTCGTTTTCAGCCAATATTTTGGATTTTTGAAAATTTCACTTTTTTGTTGAAATATCCACTAAATGAGGGAATAATATGTGTGAGGGTACCCCAGGAGTGTTCCAAATGTGTGTGGGTAGAATACATATCCCACAGGGGTAAAATTGAAAAAAGTTGAAAAATTTTTTTTTTTGGACTTAGTCATTTTTCCGGCATTCATCAGACGTTCAGATAGGGCAAATGTCAGTGAGCGTTCCGATTTCAGTTCCAGAGTGATACGCCCAATGAGTCCTTGATATTTAATCATTTTCAGCCAATTTTCTGGATTTTTGAAAATTTCACTTTTTTGTGAAAATATCCACTAAATGAGGGAATAATATGTGTGAGCTTACCCCAGAAGAGTTCCAATTGTGTATGGGTAGAATATATATCCCACGGGGGTAAAATTGAAAAAAGTTGAAAAAAAATTTTTTTTTGGGCTTAGTCATTTTTCCGGCGTTTATCAGACTTTCAGATAGGGCAAATGTCAGTGAGCGTTCCGATTTCAGTTCCAGAGCGATTCGCCCAATGAGTCCTTGATATTTAGTCGTTTTCAGCCAATATTTTGGATTTTTGAAAATTTCACTTTTTTGTGAAAATATCCACTAAATAAGAGAATAATATGTGTGAGGGTACCCCAGAAGAGTTCCAATTGTGTGTGGGTAGAATATATATCCCACGGGGGTAAAATTGAAAAAAGTTGAAAATTTTTTTTTTTTGGACTTAGTCATTTTTCCGGCGTTTATCAGACTTTCAGATAGGGCAAATGTCAGTGAGCATTCCGATTTCAGTTCCAGAGCGATTCGCCCAATGAGTCCTTGATATTTAGTCGTTTTCAGCCAATTTTCTGGATTTTTGAAAAATTCACTTTTTTCTGAAAATATCCACTAAATGAGGGAATAATATGTGTGAGGGTACCCCAGGAGAGTTCCAAATGTGTGTGGGGAAAATATATATCCCACGGGGGTAAAATTGAAAAAAGTTGAAAAAAATTATTTTTTGGACTTAGTCATTTTTCTGGCGTTTATCAGACTTTCAGATAGGGCAAATGTCAGTGAGCGTTCCGATTTCAGTTCCAGAGCGATTCGGCCAATGAGTCCTTGATATTTATTCATTTTCAGCCAATTTTCTGGATTTTTGAAAAATTCACTTTTTTGTGAAAATATCCACTAAATGAGGGAATAATATGTGTGAGGTTACCCCAGGAGAGTTCCAAATGTGTGTGGGTAGAATATATATCCCACGGGGGTAAAACTGAAAAAAGTTGAAAAAAATTTTTTTTTTGGACTTAGTCATTTCTCCGGCGTTTATCAGACTTTCAGATAGGGCAAATGTCAGTGAGCGTTCCGATTTCAGTTCCAGAGCGATTCGCCCAATGAGTCCTTGATATTTAGTCGTTTTCAGCCAATATTTTGGATTTTTGAAAATTTCACTTTTTTGTGAAAATATCCACTAAATAAGAGAATAATATGTGTGAGGGTACCCCAGAAGAGTTCCAATTGTGTGTGGGTAGAATATATATCCCACGGGGGTAAAATTGAAAAAAGTTGAAAAAAAATTTTTTTTTGGACTTAGTCATTTTTCCGGCGTTTATCAGACTTTCAGATAGAGCAAATGTCAGTGAGCGTTCCAATTTCAGTTCCAGAGCGATTCGCCCAATGAGTCCTTGATATTTAGTCGTTTTCAGCCAATATTTTGGATTTTTGAAAATTTCACTTTTTTGTGAAAATATCCACTAAATGAGGGAATAATATGTGTGAGGGTACCCCAGGAGTGTTCCAAATGTGTGTGGGTAGAATATATATCCCACGGGGGTAAAATTGAAAAAAGTTGAAAAATTTTTTTTTTTGGACTTAGTCATTTTTTCAGCGTTTATCAGACTTTCAGATAGGGCAAATGTCAGTGAGCGTTAAGATTTCAGTTCCAGAGCGATTCGCCCAATGATTCCTTGATATTTAGTCGTTTTCAGCCAAATTTCTGGATTTTTGAAAAATTCACTTTTTTGTGAAAATATCCACTAAATGAGGGAATAATATGTGTGAGGGTACCTCAGGAGTGTTCCAAATGTGTGTGGGTAGAATATATATCCCACGGGGGTAAAATTGAAAAAAGTTGAAAATTTTTTTTTTTTGGACTTAGTCATTTTTCCGGCGTTTATCAGACTTTCAGATAGGGCAAATGTCAGTGAGCATTCCGATTTCAGTTCCAGAGCGATTCGCCCAATGAGTCCTTGATATTTAGTCGTTTTCAGCCAATATTTTGGATTTTTGAAAATTTCACTTTTTTGTGAAAATATCCACTAAATGAGGGAATAATATGTGTGAGGGTACCTCAGGAGTGTTCCAAATGTGTGTGGGTAGAATACATATCCCACGGGGGTAAAATTGAAAAAAGTTGAAAAAAAATTTTTTTGGACTTAGTCATTTTTCCGGCGTTTATCAGACTTTCAGATAGGGCAAATGTCAGTGAGCGTTCCGATTTCAGTTCCAGAGCGATTCGCCCAATGAGTCCTTGATATTTAGTCGTTTTCACCCAATATTTTGGATTTTTGAAAATTTCACTTTTTTGTGAAAATATCCACTAAATGAGGGAATAATATGTGTGATGGTACCCCAGAAGAGTTCCAAATGTGTGTGGGTAGAATATATATCCCACGGGGGTAAAATTGAAAAAAGTTGAAAAATTTTTTTTTTTGGACTTAGTCATTTTTCCGGTGTTTATCAGACTTTCAGATAGGGGAAATGTCAGTGAGCGTTCCGATTTCAGTTCCAGAGCGATTCGCCCAATGAGTCCTTGATATTTAGTCGTTTTCAGCCAATATTTTGGATTTTTGAAAATTTCACTTTTTTGTTGAAATATCCACTAAATGAGGGAATAATATGTGTGAGGGTACCCCAGGAGTGTTCCAAATGTGTGTGGGTAGAATACATATCCCACAGGGGTAAAATTGAAAAAAGTTGAAAAATTTTTTTTTTTGGACTTAGTCATTTTTCCGGCATTCATCAGACGTTCAGATAGGGCAAATGTCAGTGAGCGTTCCGATTTCAGTTCCAGAGTGATACGCCCAATGAGTCCTTGATATTTAATCATTTTCAGCCAATTTTCTGGATTTTTGAAAATTTCACTTTTTTGTGAAAATATCCACTAAATGAGGGAATAATATGTGTGAGCTTACCCCAGAAGAGTTCCAATTGTGTATGGGTAGAATATATATCCCACGGGGGTAAAATTGAAAAAAGTTGAAAAAAAATTTTTTTTTGGGCTTAGTCATTTTTCCGGCGTTTATCAGACTTTCAGATAGGGCAAATGTCAGTGAGCGTTCCGATTTCAGTTCCAGAGCGATTCGCCCAATGAGTCCTTGATATTTAGTCGTTTTCAGCCAATATTTTGGATTTTTGAAAATTTCACTTTTTTGTGAAAATATCCACTAAATAAGAGAATAATATGTGTGAGGGTACCCCAGAAGAGTTCCAATTGTGTGTGGGTAGAATATATATCCCACGGGGGTAAAATTGAAAAAAGTTGAAAATTTTTTTTTTTTGGACTTAGTCATTTTTCCGGCGTTTATCAGACTTTCAGATAGGGCAAATGTCAGTGAGCATTCCGATTTCAGTTCCAGAGCGATTCGCCCAATGAGTCCTTGATATTTAGTCGTTTTCAGCCAATTTTCTGGATTTTTGAAAAATTCACTTTTTTCTGAAAATATCCACTAAATGAGGGAATAATATGTGTGAGGGTACCCCAGGAGAGTTCCAAATGTGTGTGGGGAAAATATATATCCCACGGGGGTAAAATTGAAAAAAGTTGAAAAAAATTATTTTTTGGACTTAGTCATTTTTCTGGCGTTTATCAGACTTTCAGATAGGGCAAATGTCAGTGAGCGTTCCGATTTCAGTTCCAGAGCGATTCGGCCAATGAGTCCTTGATATTTATTCATTTTCAGCCAATTTTCTGGATTTTTGAAAAATTCACTTTTTTGTGAAAATATCCACTAAATGAGGGAATAATATGTGTGAGGTTACCCCAGGAGAGTTCCAAATGTGTGTGGGTAGAATATATATCCCACGGGGGTAAAACTGAAAAAAGTTGAAAAAAATTTTTTTTTTGGACTTAGTCATTTCTCCGGCGTTTATCAGACTTTCAGATAGGGCAAATGTCAGTGAGCGTTCCGATTTCAGTTCCAGAGCGATTCGCCCAATGAGTCCTTGATATTTAGTCGTTTTCAGCCAATATTTTGGATTTTTGAAAATTTCACTTTTTTGTGAAAATATCCACTAAATAAGAGAATAATATGTGTGAGGGTACCCCAGAAGAGTTCCAATTGTGTGTGGGTAGAATATATATCCCACGGGGGTAAAATTGAAAAAAGTTGAAAAAAAATTTTTTTTTGGACTTAGTCATTTTTCCGGCGTTTATCAGACTTTCAGATAGAGCAAATGTCAGTGAGCGTTCCAATTTCAGTTCCAGAGCGATTCGCCCAATGAGTCCTTGATATTTAGTCGTTTTCAGCCAATATTTTGGATTTTTGAAAATTTCACTTTTTTGTGAAAATATCCACTAAATGAGGGAATAATATGTGTGAGGGTACCCCAGGAGTGTTCCAAATGTGTGTGGGTAGAATATATATCCCACGGGGGTAAAATTGAAAAAAGTTGAAAAATTTTTTTTTTTGGACTTAGTCATTTTTTCAGCGTTTATCAGACTTTCAGATAGGGCAAATGTCAGTGAGCGTTAAGATTTCAGTTCCAGAGCGATTCGCCCAATGATTCCTTGATATTTAGTCGTTTTCAGCCAAATTTCTGGATTTTTGAAAAATTCACTTTTTTGTGAAAATATCCACTAAATGAGGGAATAATATGTGTGAGGGTACCTCAGGAGTGTTCCAAATGTGTGTGGGTAGAATATATATCCCACGGGGGTAAAATTGAAAAAAGTTGAAAATTTTTTTTTTTTGGACTTAGTCATTTTTCCGGCGTTTATCAGACTTTCAGATAGGGCAAATGTCAGTGAGCATTCCGATTTCAGTTCCAGAGCGATTCGCCCAATGAGTCCTTGATATTTAGTCGTTTTCAGCCAATTTTCTGGATTTTTGAAAAATTCACTTTTTTGTGAAAATATCCACTAAATGAGGGAATAATATGTGTGAGGGTACCCCAGGAGAGTTCCAAATGTGTGTGGGGAAAATATATATCCCACGGGGGTAAAATTGAAAAAAGTTGAAAAAAATTATTTTTTGGACTTAGTCATTTTTCTGGCGTTTATCAGACTTTCAGATAGGGCAAATGTCAGTGAGCGTTCCGATTTCAGTTCCAGAGCGATTCGGCCAATGAGTCCTTGATATTTATTCATTTTCAGCCAATTTTCTGGATTTTTGAAAAATTCACTTTTTTGTGAAAATATCCACTAAATGAGGGAATAATATGTGTGAGGTTACCCCAGAAGAGTTCCAAATGTGTGTGGGTAGAATATATATCCCACGGGGGTAAAACTGAAAAAAGTTGAAAAAAATTTTTTTTTTGGACTTAGTCATTTCTCCGGCGTTTATCAGACTTTCAGATAGGGCAAATGTCAGTGAGCGTTCCGATTTCAGTTCCAGAGCGATTCGCCCAATGAGTCCTTGATATTTAGTCGTTTTCAGCCAATATTTTGGATTTTTGAAAATTTCACTTTTTTGTGAAAATATCCACTAAATGAGGGAATAATATGTGTGATGGTACCCCAGAAGAGTTCCAAATGTGTGTGGGTAGAATATATATCCCACGGGGGTAAAATTGAAAAAAGTTGAAAAATTTTTTTTTTTGGACTTAGTCATTTTTCCGGCGTTTATCAGACTTTCAGATAGGGCAAATGTCAGTGAGCGTTCCGATTTCAGTTCCAGAGCGATTCGCCCAATGAGTCCTTGATATTTAGTCGTTTTCAGAAAATATTTTGGATTTTTGAAAATTTCACTTTTTTGTGAAAATATCCACTAAATGAGGGAATAATATGTGTGAGGGTACCCCAGGAGTGTTCCAAATGTGTGTAGGTAGAATATATATCCCACGGGGGTAAAATTGAAAATAGTTGAAAAATTTTTTTTTTGGGACTTAGTCATTTTTCCGGCGTTTATCAGACTCTCAGATAGGGCAAATGTCAGTGAGCGTTCCGATTTCAGTTCCAGAGCGATTCACCCAATGAGTCCTTGATATCTAGTCGTTTTCAGCCAATTTTCTGGATTTTTGAAAAATTCACTTTTTTGTGAAAATATCCACTAAATGAGGGAATAATATGTGTGAGGGTACCCCAGGAGAGTTCCAAATGTGTGTGGGTAAAATATATATCCCACGGGGGTAAAATTGAAAAAAGTTGAAAAAAATTATTTTTTGGACATAGCCATTTTTCCGGCGTTTATCAGACTTTCAGATAGGGCAAATGTCAGTGAGCCTTCCGATTTCAGTTCTAGAGCGATTCGCCCAATGAGTCCTTGATATTTAGGTGTTTTCAGCCAATATTTTGGATTTTTGAAAATTTCACTTTTTTGTGAAAATATCCACTAAATGAGGGAATAATATGTGTGAGGGTACCCCAGGAGTGTTCCAAATGTGTATGGGTATAATATATATCCCACGGGGGTAAAACTGAAAAAAGTTGAAAAAAATTTTTTTTTTGGACTTAGTCATTTCTCCGGCGTTTATCAGACTTTCAGATAGGGCAAATGTCAGTGAGCGTTCGGATTTCAGTTCCAGAGCGATTCGCCCAATGAGTCCTTGATATTTAGTCGTTTTCAGCCAAATTTCTGGATTTTTGAAAAATTCACTTTTTTGTGAAAATATCCACTAAATGAGGGAATAATATGTGTGAGGGTACCCCAGGAGTGTTCCAAATGTGTGTGGGTAGAATATATATCCCACGGGGGTAAAATTGAAAAAAGTTGAAAAATTTTTTTTTTTTGGACTTAGCCATTTTTCCGGCGTTTATCAGACTTTCAGATAGAGCAAATGTCAGTGAGCGTTCCAATTTCAGTTCCAGAGCGATTCGCCCAATGAGTCCTTGATATTTAGTCGTTTTCAGCCAATTTTCTGGATTTTTGAAAAATTCACTTTTTTGTGAAAATATCCACTAAATGAGGGAATAATATGTGTGAGGGTACCCCAGGAGAGTTCCAAATGTGTGTGGGTAAAATATATATCCCACGGGGGTAAAATTGAAAAAAGTTGAAAAAAATTATTTTTTGGACTTAGCCATTTTTCCGCGTTTATCAGACTTTCAGATAGGGCAAATGTCAGTGAGCCTTCCGATTTCAGTTCTAGAGCGATTCGCCCAATGAGTCCTTGATATTTAGGTGTTTTCAGCCAATATTTTGGATTTTTGAAAATTTCACTTTTTTGTGAAAATATCCACTAAATGAGGGAATAATATGTGTGAGGGTACCCCAGGAGTGTTCCAAATGTGTGTGGGTAGAATATATATCCCACGGGGGTAAAATTGAAAAAAGTTGAAAAATTTTTTTTTTTGGACTTAGTCATTTTTTCAGCGTTTATCAGACTTTCAGATAGGGCAAATGTCAGTGAGCGTTAAGATTTCAGTTCCAGAGCGATTCGCCCAATGATTCTTTGATATTTAGTCGTTTTCAGCCAAATTTCTGGATTTTTGAAAAATTCACTTTTTTGTGAAAATATCCACTAAATGAGGGAATAATATGTGTGAGGGTACCCCAGGAGTGTTCCAAATGTGTGTAGGTAGAATATATATCCCACGGGGGTAAAATTGAAAATAGTTGAAAAATTTTTTTTTTGGGACTTAGTCATTTTTCCGGCGTTTATCAGACTCTCAGATAGGGCAAATGTCAGTGAGCGTTCCGATTTCAGTTCCAGAGCGATTCACCCAATGAGTCCTTGATATTTAGTCGTTTTCAGCCAATTTTCTGGATTTTTGAAAAATTCACTTTTTTGTGAAAATATCCACTAAATGAGGGAATAATATGTGTGAGGGTACCCCAGGAGAGTTCCAAATGTGTGTGGGTAAAATATATATCCCACGGGGGTAAAATTGAAAAAAGTTGAAAAAAATTATTTTTTGGACTTAGCCATTTTTCCGCGTTTATCAGACTTTCAGATAGGGCAAATGTCAGTGAGCCTTCCGATTTCAGTTCTAGAGCGATTCGCCCAATGAGTCCTTGATATTTAGGTGTTTTCAGCCAATATTTTGGATTTTTGAAAATTTCACTTTTTTGTGAAAATATCCACTAAATGAGGGAATAATATGTGTGAGGGTACCCCAGGAGTGTTCCAAATGTGTATGGGTATAATATGTATCCCACGGGGGTAAAACTGAAAAAAGTTGAAAAAAAATTTTTTTTTGGATTTAGTCATTTTTCCGGCGTTTATCAGACTTTCAGATAGGGCAAATGTCAGTGAGCGTTCCGATTTCAGTTCCAGAGCGATTCGGCCAATGAGTCCTTGATATTTATTCATTTTCAGCCAATTTTCTGGATTTTTGAAAAATTCACTTTTTTGTGAAAATATCCACTAAATGAGGGAATAATATGTGTGAGGTTACCCCAGGAGAGTTCCAAATGTGTGTGGGTAGAATATATATCCCACGGGGGTAAAACTGAAAAAAGTTGAAAAAAATTTTTTTTTTGGACTTAGTCATTTCTCCGGCGTTTATCAGACTTTCAGATAGGGCAAATGTCAGTGAGCGTTCCGATTTCAGTTCCAGAGCGATTCGCCCAATGAGTCCTTGATATTTAGTCGTTTTCAGCCAAATTTCTGGATTTTTGAAAAATTCACTTTTTTGTGAAAATATCCACTAAATGAGGGAATAATATGTGTGAGGGTACCCCAGGAGTGTTCCAAATGTGTGTGGGTAGAATATATATCCCACGGGGGTAAAATTGAAAAAAGTTGAAAAATTTTTTTTTTTGGACTTCGTCATTTTTCCGGCGTTTATCAGACTTTCAGATAGGGCAAATGTCAGTGAGCGTTCCGATTTCAGTTCCAGAGCGATTCGCCCAATGAGTCCTTGATATTTAGTCGTTTTCAGCCAATATTTTGGATTTTTGAAAATTTCACTTTTTTGTGAAAATATCCACTAAATGAGGGAATAATATGTGTGAGGGTACCCCAGGAGTGTTCCAAATGTGTGTGGGTAGAATATATATCCCACGGGGGTAAAATTGAAAAAAGTTGAAAAATTTTTTTTTTTGGACTTAGTCATTTTTTCAGCGTTTATCAGACTTTCAGATAGGGCAAATGTCAGGGAGCGTTAAGATTTCAGTTCCAGAGCGATTCGCCCAATGATTCTTTGATATTTAGTCGTTTTCAGCCAAATTTCTGGATTTTTGAAAAATTCACTTTTTTGTGAAAATATCCACTAAATGAGGGAATAATATGTGTGAGGGTACCCCAGGAGTGTTCCAAATGTGTGTAGGTAGAATATATATCCCACGGGGGTAAAATTGAAAATAGTTGAAAAATTTTTTTTTTGGGACTTAGTCATTTTTCCGGCGTTTATCAGACTCTCAGATAGGGCAAATGTCAGTGAGCGTTCCGATTTCAGTTCCAGAGCGATTCACCCAATGAGTCCTTGATATTTAGTCGTTTTCAGCCAATTTTCTGGATTTTTGAAAAATTCACTTTTTTGTGAAAATATCCACTAAATGAGGGAATAATATGTGTGAGGGTACCCCAGGAGAGTTCCAAATGTGTGTGGGTAAAATATATATCCCACGGGGGTAAAATTGAAAAAAGTTGAAAAAAATTATTTTTTGGACTTAGCCATTTTTCCGCGTTTATCAGACTTTCAGATAGGGCAAATGTCAGTGAGCCTTCCGATTTCAGTTCTAGAGCGATTCGCCCAATGAGTCCTTGATATTTAGGTGTTTTCAGCCAATATTTTGGATTTTTGAAAATTTCACTTTTTTGTGAAAATATCCACTAAATGAGGGAATAATATGTGTGAGGGTACCCCAGGAGTGTTCCAAATGTGTATGGGTATAATATGTATCCCACGGGGGTAAAACTGAAAAAAGTTGAAAAAAATTTTTTTTTGGGATTTAGTCATTTTTCCGGCGTTTATCAGACTTTCAGATAGGGCAAATGTCAGTGAGCGTTCCGATTTCAGTTCCAGAGCGATTCGGCCAATGAGTCCTTGATATTTATTCATTTTCAGCCAATTTTCTGGATTTTTGAAAAATTCACTTTTTTGTGAAAATATCCACTAAATGAGGGAATAATATGTGTGAGGTTACCCCAGGAGAGTTCCAAATGTGTGTGGGTAGAATATATATCCCACGGGGGTAAAACTGAAAAAAGTTGAAAAAAATTTTTTTTTTGGACTTAGTCATTTCTCCGGCGTTTATCAGACTTTCAGATAGGGCAAATGTCAGTGAGCGTTCCGATTTCAGTTCCAGAGCGATTCGCCCAATGAGTCCTTGATATTTAGTCGTTTTCAGCCAAATTTCTGGATTTTTGAAAAATTCACTTTTTTGTGAAAATATCCACTAAATGAGGGAATAATATGTGTGAGGGTACCCCAGGAGTGTTCCAAATGTGTGTGGGTAGAATATATATCCCACGGGGGTAAAATTGAAAAAAGTTGAAAAATTTTTTTTCTTGGACTTCGTCATTTTTCCGGCGTTTATCAGACTTTCAGATAGGGCAAATGTCAGTGAGCGTTCCGATTTCAGTTCCAGAGCGATTCGCCCAATGAGTCCTTGATATTTAGTCGTTTTCAGCCAATATTTTGGATTTTTGAAAATTTCACTTTTTTGTGAAAATATCCACTAAATGAGGGAATAATATGTGTGAGGGTACCCCAGGAGTGTTCCAAATGTGTGTGGGTAGAATATATATCCCACGGGGGTAAAATTGAAAAAAGTTGAAAAATTTTTTTTTTTGGACTTAGTCATTTTTCCGGCGTTTATCAGACTTTCAGATAGGGCAAATGTCAGTGAGTGTTCCGATTTCAGTTCCAGAGTGATTCGCCCAATGAGTCCTTGATATTTAGTCGTTTTCAGCCAATAATTTGGATTTTTGAAAATTTCACTTTTTTGTGAAAATATCCACTAAATGAGGGAATAATATGTGTGAGGGTACCCCAGAAGAGTTCCAAATGTGTGTGGGTAGAATATATATCCCACGGGGGTAAAATTGAAAAAAGTTGAAAAAATTTTTTTTTTTGGACTTAGCCATTTTTCCGGCGTTTATCAGACGTTCAGAAAGGGCAAATGTCAGTGAGCATTCCGATTTCAGTTCCAGAGCGATTCGCCCAATGAGTCCTTGATATTTAGTCGTTTTCAGCCAATTTTCTGGGTTTTTGAAAAATTCACTTTTTTGTGAAAATATCCACTAAATGAGGGAATAATATGTGTGAGGGTACCCCAGGAGAGTTCCAAATGTGTGTGGGGAAAATATATATCCCACAGGGGTAAAATTGAAAAAAGTTGAAAAATTTTTTTTTTTGGACTTAGTCATTTTTCCGGCGTTTATCAGACTTTCAGATAGGGCAAATGTCAGTGAGCGTTCCGATTTCAGTTCCAGAGCGATTCGGCCAATGAGTCCTTGATATTTATTCATTTTCAGCCAATTTTCTGGATTTTTGAAAAATTCACTTTTTTGTGAAAATATCCACTAAATGAGGGAATAATATGTGTGAGGGTACCTCAGGAGTGTTCCAAATGTGTGTGGGTAGAATATATATCCCACGGGGGTAAAATTGAAAAAAGTTGAAAAATTTTTTTTTTTGGACTTCGTCATTTTTCCGGCGTTTATCAGACTTTCAGATAGGGCAAATGTCAGTGAGCGTTCCGATTTCAGTTCCAGAGCGATTCGCCCAATGAGTCCTTGATATTTAGTCGTTTTCAGCCAATATTTTGGATTTTTGAAAATTTCACTTTTTTGTGAAAATATCCACTAAATGAGGGAATAATATGTGTGAGGGTACCCCAGAAGAGTTCCAAATGTGTGTCGGTAGAATATATATCCCACGGGGGTAAAATTGAAAAAAGTTGAAAAAATTTTTTTTTTTGGACTTAGCCATTTTTCCGGCGTTTATCAGACGTTCAGATAGGGCAAATGTCAGTGAGCATTCCGATTTCAGTTTCAGAGCGATTCGCCCAATGAGTCCTTGATATTTAGTCGTTTTCAGCCAATATTTTGGATTTTTGAAAATTTCACTTTTTTGTGAAAATATCCTCTAAATGAGGGAATAATATGTGTGAGGGTACCCCAGGAGTGTTCCAAATGTGTGTAGGTAGAATATATATCCCACGGGGGTAAAATTGAAAATAGTTGAAAAATTTTTTTTTTGGGACTTAGTCATTTTTCCGGCGTTTATCAGACTCTCAGATAGGGCAAATGTCAGTGAGCGTTCCGATTTCAGTTCCAGAGCGATTCACCCAATGAGTCCTTGATATCTAGTCGTTTTCAGCCAATTTTCTGGATTTTTGAAAAATTCACTTTTTTGTGAAAATATCCACTAAATGAGGGAATAATATGTGTGAGGGTACCCCAGGAGAGTTCCAAATGTGTGTGGGTAAAATATATATCCCACGGGGGTAAAATTGAAAAAAGTTGAAAAAAATTATTTTTTGGACTTAGCCATTTTTCCGGCGTTTATCAGACTTTCAGATAGGGCAAATGTCAGTGAGCCTTCCGATTTCAGTTCTAGAGCGATTCGCCCAATGAGTCCTTGATATTTAGGTGTTTTCAGCCAATATTTTGGATTTTTGAAAATTTCACTTTTTTGTGAAAATATCCACTAAATGAGGGAATAATATGTGTGAGGGTACCCCAGGAGTGTTCCAAATGTGTATGGGTATAATATATATCCCACGGGGGTAAAACTGAAAAAAGTTGAAAAAAATTTTTTTTTTGGACTTAGTCATTTCTCCGGCGTTTATCAGACTTTCAGATAGGGCAAATGTCAGTGAGCGTTCGGATTTCAGTTCCAGAGCGATTCGCCCAATGAGTCCTTGATATTTAGTCGTTTTCAGCCAAATTTCTGGATTTTTGAAAAATTCACTTTTTTGTGAAAATATCCACTAAATGAGGGAATAATATGTGTGAGGGTACCCCAGGAGTGTTCCAAATGTGTGTGGGTAGAATATATATCCCACGGGGGTAAAATTGAAAAAAGTTGAAAAATTTTTTTTTTTTGGACTTAGCCATTTTTCCGGCGTTTATCAGACTTTCAGATAGAGCAAATGTCAGTGAGCGTTCCAATTTCAGTTCCAGAGCGATTCGCCCAATGAGTCCTTGATATTTAGTCGTTTTCAGCCAATTTTCTGGATTTTTGAAAAATTCACTTTTTTGTGAAAATATCCACTAAATGAGGGAATAATATGTGTGAGGGTACCCCAGGAGAGTTCCAAATGTGTGTGGGTAAAATATATATCCCACGGGGGTAAAATTGAAAAAAGTTGAAAAAAATTATTTTTTGGACTTAGCCATTTTTCCGCGTTTATCAGACTTTCAGATAGGGCAAATGTCAGTGAGCCTTCCGATTTCAGTTCTAGAGCGATTCGCCCAATGAGTCCTTGATATTTAGGTGTTTTCAGCCAATATTTTGGATTTTTGAAAATTTCACTTTTTTGTGAAAATATCCACTAAATGAGGGAATAATATGTGTGAGGGTACCCCAGGAGTGTTCCAAATGTGTGTGGGTAGAATATATATCCCACGGGGGTAAAATTGAAAAAAGTTGAAAAATTTTTTTTTTTGGACTTAGTCATTTTTTCAGCGTTTATCAGACTTTCAGATAGGGCAAATGTCAGTGAGCGTTAAGATTTCAGTTCCAGAGCGATTCGCCCAATGATTCTTTGATATTTAGTCGTTTTCAGCCAAATTTCTGGATTTTTGAAAAATTCACTTTTTTGTGAAAATATCCACTAAATGAGGGAATAATATGTGTGAGGGTACCCCAGGAGTGTTCCAAATGTGTGTAGGTAGAATATATATCCCACGGGGGTAAAATTGAAAATAGTTGAAAAATTTTTTTTTTGGGACTTAGTCATTTTTCCGGCGTTTATCAGACTCTCAGATAGGGCAAATGTCAGTGAGCGTTCCGATTTCAGTTCCAGAGCGATTCACCCAATGAGTCCTTGATATTTAGTCGTTTTCAGCCAATTTTCTGGATTTTTGAAAAATTCACTTTTTTGTGAAAATATCCACTAAATGAGGGAATAATATGTGTGAGGGTACCCCAGGAGAGTTCCAAATGTGTGTGGGTAAAATATATATCCCACGGGGGTAAAATTGAAAAAAGTTGAAAAAAATTATTTTTTGGACTTAGCCATTTTTCCGCGTTTATCAGACTTTCAGATAGGGCAAATGTCAGTGAGCCTTCCGATTTCAGTTCTAGAGCGATTCGCCCAATGAGTCCTTGATATTTAGGTGTTTTCAGCCAATATTTTGGATTTTTGAAAATTTCACTTTTTTGTGAAAATATCCACTAAATGAGGGAATAATATGTGTGAGGGTACCCCAGGAGTGTTCCAAATGTGTATGGGTATAATATGTATCCCACGGGGGTAAAACTGAAAAAAGTTGAAAAAAAATTTTTTTTTGGATTTAGTCATTTTTCCGGCGTTTATCAGACTTTCAGATAGGGCAAATGTCAGTGAGCATTCCGATTTCAGTTCCAGAGCGATTCGGCCAATGAGTCCTTGATATTTATTCATTTTCAGCCAATTTTCTGGATTTTTGAAAAATTCACTTTTTTGTGAAAATATCCACTAAATGAGGGAATAATATGTGTGAGGTTACCCCAGGAGAGTTCCAAATGTGTGTGGGTAGAATATATATCCCACGGGGGTAAAACTGAAAAAAGTTGAAAAAAATTTTTTTTTTGGACTTAGTCATTTCTCCGGCGTTTATCAGACTTTCAGATAGGGCAAATGTCAGTGAGCGTTCCGATTTCAGTTCCAGAGCGATTCGCCCAATGAGTCCTTGATATTTAGTCGTTTTCAGCCAAATTTCTGGATTTTTGAAAAATTCACTTTTTTGTGAAAATATCCACTAAATGAGGGAATAATATGTGTGAGGGTACCCCAGGAGTGTTCCAAATGTGTGTGGGTAGAATATATATCCCACGGGGGTAAAATTGAAAAAAGTTGAAAAATTTTTTTTTTTGGACTTCGTCATTTTTCCGGCGTTTATCAGACTTTCAGATAGGGCAAATGTCAGTGAGCGTTCCGATTTCAGTTCCAGAGCGATTCGGCCAATGAGTCCTTGATATTTATTCATTTTCAGCCAAATTTCTGGATTTTTGAAAAATTCACTTTTTTGTGAAAATATCCACTAAATGAGGGAATAATATGTGTGAGGGTACCCCAGGAGTGTTCCAAATGTGTGTGGGTAGAATATATATCCCACGGGGGTAAAATTGAAAAAAGTTGAAAAATTTTTTTTTTTGGACTTCGTCATTTTTCCGGCGTTTATCAGACTTTCAGATAGGGCAAATGTCAGTGAGCGTTCCGATTTCAGTTCCAGAGCGATTCGCCCAATGAGTCCTTGATATTTAGTCGTTTTCAGCCAATATTTTGGATTTTTGAAAATTTCACTTTTTTGTGAAAATATCCACTAAATGAGGGAATAATATGTGTGAGGGTACCCCAGGAGTGTTCCAAATGTGTGTGGGTAGAATATATATATAAACGGGGGTAAAATTGAAAAAAGTTGAAAAATTTTTTTTTTTGGACTTAGTCATTTTTCCGGCGTTTATCAGACTTTCAGATAGGGCAAATGTCAGTGAGTGTTCCGATTTCAGTTCCAGAGTGATTCGCCCAATGAGTCCTTGATATTTAGTCGTTTTCAGCCAATAATTTGGATTTTTGAAAATTTCACTTTTTTGTGAAAATATCCACTAAATGAGGGAATAATATGTGTGAGGGTACCCCAGAAGAGTTCCAAATGTGTGTGGGTAGAATATATATCCCACGGGGGTAAAATTGAAAAAAGTTGAAAAAATTTTTTTTTTTGGACTTAGCCATTTTTCCGGCGTTTATCAGACGTTCAGAAAGGGCAAATGTCAGTGAGCATTCCGATTTCAGTTCCAGAGCGATTCGCCCAATGAGTCCTTGATATTTAGTCGTTTTCAGCCAATTTTCTGGGTTTTTGAAAAATTCACTTTTTTGTGAAAATATCCACTAAATGAGGGAATAATATGTGTGAGGGTACCCCAGGAGAGTTCCAAATGTGTGTGGGGAAAATATATATCCCACAGGGGTAAAATTGAAAAAAGTTGAAAAATTTTTTTTTTTGGACTTAGTCATTTTTCCGGCGTTTATCAGACTTTCAGATAGGGCAAATGTCAGTGAGCGTTCCGATTTCAGTTCCAGAGCGATTCGGCCAATGAGTCCTTGATATTTATTCATTTTCAGCCAATTTTCTGGATTTTTGAAAAATTCACTTTTTTGTGAAAATATCCACTAAATGAGGGAATAATATGTGTGAGGGTACCTCAGGAGTGTTCCAAATGTGTGTGGGTAGAATATATATCCCACGGGGGTAAAATTGAAAAAAGTTGAAAAATTTTTTTTTTTGGACTTCGTCATTTTTCCGGCGTTTATCAGACTTTCAGATAGGGCAAATGTCAGTGAGCGTTCCGATTTCAGTTCCAGAGCGATTCGCCCAATGAGTCCTTGATATTTAGTCGTTTTCAGCCAATATTTTGGATTTTTGAAAATTTCACTTTTTTGTGAAAATATCCACTAAATGAGGGAATAATATGTGTGAGGGTACCCCAGAAGAGTTCCAAATGTGTGTCGGTAGAATATATATCCCACGGGGGTAAAATTGAAAAAAGTTGAAAAAATTTTTTTTTTTGGACTTAGCCATTTTTCCGGCGTTTATCAGACGTTCAGATAGGGCAAATGTCAGTGAGCATTCCGATTTCAGTTTCAGAGCGATTCGCCCAATGAGTCCTTGATATTTAGTCGTTTTCAGCCAATATTTTGGATTTTTGAAAATTTCACTTTTTTGTGAAAATATCCTCTAAATGAGGGAATAATATGTGTGAGGGTACCCCAGAAGAGTTCCAATTGTGTGTGGGTAGAATATATATCCCACGGGGGTAAAATTGAAAAAAGTTGAAAAAACATTTTTTTTTGGACTTAGTCATTTTTCCGGCGTTTATCAGACTTTCAGATAGGGCAAATGTCAGTGAGCGTTCCGATTTCAGTTCCAGAGCGATTCGCCCAATGAGTCCTTGATATTTAATCATTCTCAGCCAATTTTCTGGATTTTTGAAAATTTCACTTTTTTGTGAAAATATCCACTAAATGAGGGAATAATATGTGTGAGGGTAGCCCAGGAGAGTTCCAAATGTGTGTGGGTAGAATATATATCCCACGGGGGTAAAATTGAAAAAAGTTGAAATTTTTTTTTTTTTTGGACTTAGTCATTTTTCCGGCGTTTATCAGACTTTCAGATAGGGCAAATGTCAGTGAGCGTTCCGATTTCAGTTCCAGAGCGATTCGCCCAATGAGTCCTTGATATTTAGTCGTTTTCAGCCAATTTTCTGGATTTTTGAAAAATTCACTTTTTTGTGAAAATATCCACTAAATGAGGGAATAATATGTGTGAGGGTACCCCAGGAGTGTTCCAAATGTGTGTAGGTAGAATATATATCCCACGGGGGTAAAATTGAAAATAGTTGAAAAATTTTTTTTTTGGGACTTAGTCATTTTTCCGGCGTTTATCAGACTCTCAGATAGGGCAAATGTCAGTGAGCGTTCCGATTTCAGTTCCAGAGCGATTCACCCAATGAGTCCTTGATATTTAGTCGTTTTCAGCCAATTTTCTGGATTTTTGAAAAATTCACTTTTTTGTGAAAATATCCACTAAATGAGGGAATAATATGTGTGAGGGTACCCCAGGAGAGTTCCAAATGTGTGTGGGTAAAATATATATCCCACGGGGGTAAAATTGAAAAAAGTTGAAAAAAATTATTTTTTGGACTTAGCCATTTTTCTGGCGTTTATCAGACTTTCAGATAGGGCAAATGTCAGTGAGCCTTCCGATTTCAGTTCTAGAGCGATTCGCCCAATGAGTCCTTGATATTTAGGTGTTTTCAGCCAATATTTTGGATTTTTGAAAATTTCACTTTTTTGTGAAAATATCCACTAAATGAGGGAATAATATGTGTGAGGGTACCCCAGGAGTGTTCCAAATGTGTATGGGTATAATATATATCCCACGGGGGTAAAACTGAAAAAAGTTGAAAAAAAATTTTTTTTTGGACTTAGTCATTTTTCCGTCGTTTATCAGACTTTCAGATAGGGCAAATGTCAGTGAGCATTCCGATTTCAGTTCCAGAGCGATTCGCCCAATGAGTCCTTGATATTTAGTCGTTTTCAGCCAATATTTTGGATTTTTGAAAATTTCACTTTTTTGTGAAAATATCCACTAAATGAGGGAATAATATGTGTGAGGGTACCTCAGGAGTGTTCCAAATGTGTGTGGGTAGAATATATATCCCACGGGGGTAAAATTGAAAAAAGTTGAACATTTTTTTTTTTTGGACTTAGTCATTTTTCCGGCGTTTATCAGACTTTCAGATAGGGCAAATGTCAGTGAGCATTCCGATTTCAGTTCCAGAGCGATTCGCCCAATGAGTCCTTGATATTTAGTCGTTTTCAGCCAATTTTCTGGATTTTTGAAAAATTCACTTTTTTGTGAAAATATCCACTAAATGAGGGAATAATATGTGTGAGGGTACCCCAGGAGAGTTCCAAATGTGTGTGGGGAAAATATATATCCCACGGGGGTAAAATTGAAAAAAGTTGAAAAAAAATATTTTTTGGACTTAGTCATTTTTCCGGCGTTTATCAGACTTTCAGATAGGGCAAATGTCAGTGAGCGTTCCGATTTCAGTTCCAGAGCGATTCGGCCAATGAGTCCTTGATATTTATTCATTTTCAGCCAATTTTCTGGATTTTTGAAAAATTCACTTTTTTGTGAAAATATCCACTAAATGAGGGAATAATATGTGTGAGGTTACCCCAGAAGAGTTCCAAATGTGTGTGGGTAGAATATATATCCCACGGGGGTAAAACTGAAAAAAGTTGAAAAAAATTTTTTTTTTGGACTTAGTCATTTCTCCGGCGTTTATCAGACTTTCAGATAGGGCAAATGTCAGTGAGCGTTCCGATTTCAGTTCCAGAGCGATTCGCCCAATGAGTCCTTGATATTTAGTCGTTTTCAGCCAAATTTCTGGATTTTTGAAAAATTCACTTTTTTGTGAAAATATCCACTAAATGAGGGAATAATATGTGTGAGGGTACCCCAGGAGAGTTCCAAATGTGTGTGGGTAGAATATATATCCCACGGGGGTAAAATTGAAAAAAGTTGAACAATTTTTTTTTTTGGACTTCGTCATTTTTCCGGCGTTTATCAGACTTTCAGATAGGGCAAATGTCAGTGAGCGTTCCGATTTCAGTTCCAGAGCGATTCGCCCAATGAGTCCTTGATCTTTAGTCGTTTAAAGCCAATAATTTGGATTTTTGAAAAATTCACTTTTTTGTGAAAATATCCACTAAATGAGGGAATAATATGTGTGAGGGTACCTCAGGAGAGTTCCAAATGTGTGTGGGTAGAATATATATCCCACGGGGGTAAAACTGAAAAAAGTTGAAAAAAATTTTTTTTTTGGACTTAGTCATTTCTCCGGCGTTTATCAGACTTTCAGATAGGGCAAATGTCAGTGAGCATTCCGATTTCAGTTCCAGAGCGATTCGCCCAATGAGTCCTTGATATTTAATCATTTTCAGCCAATTTTCTGGATTTTTGAAAAATTCACTTTTTTGTGAAAATATCCACTAAATGAGGGAATAATATGTGTGAGGGTACCCCAGGAGTGTTCCAAATGTGTGTGGGTAGAATATATATCCCACGGGGGTAAAATTGAAAAAAGTTGAAAAATTTTTTTTTTTGGACTTAGTCATTTTTCCGGCGTTTATCAGACTTTCAGATAGGGCAAATGTCAGTGAGCGTTCCGATTTCAGTTCCAGGGCGATTCGCCCAATGAGTCCTTGATATTTAGTCGTTTTCAGCCAATTTTCTGGATTTTTGAAAAATTCACTTTTTTGTGAAAATATCCACTAAATGAGGGAATAATATGTGTGAGGGTACCCCAAGAGAGTTCCAAATGTGTGTGGGTAAAATATATATCCCACGGGGGTAAAATTGAAAAAAGTTGAAAAAAAATATTTTTTGGACTTAGCCATTTTTCCGGCGTTTATCAGACTTTCAGATAGAGCAAATGTCAGTGAGCGTTCCAATTTCAGTTCCAGAGCGATTCGCCCAATGAGTCCTTGATATTTAGTCGTTTTCAGCCAATATTTTGGATTTTTGAAAATTTCACTTTTTTGTGAAAATATCCACTAAATGAGGGAATAATATGTGTGAGGGTACCCCAGGAGTGTTCCAAATGTGTGTGGGTAGAATATATATCCCACGGGGGTAAAATTGAAAAAAGTTGAAAAATTTTTTTTTTTGGACTTAGTCATTTTTTCAGCGTTTATCAGACTTTCAGATAGTTCAAATGTCAGTGAGCGTTAAGATTTCAGTTCCAGAGCGATTCGCCCAATGAGTCCTTGATATTTAATCATTTTCAGCCAATTTTCTGGATTTTTGAAAAATTCACTTTTTTGTGAAAATATCCACTAAATGAGGGAATAATATGTGTGAGGGTACCCCAGAAGAGTTCCAATTGTGTGTGGGTAGAATATATATCCCACGGGGGTAAAATTGAAAAAAGTTGAAAAAAAATTTTTTTTTGGACTTAGTCATTTTTCCGGCGTTTATCAGACTTTCAGATAGGGCAAATGTCAGTGAGCGTTCCGATTTCAGTTCCAGAGCGATTCGCCCAATGAGTCCTTGATATTTAATCATTCTCAGCCAATTTTCTGGATTTTTGAAAATTTCACTTTTTTGTGAAAATATCCACTAAATGAGGGAATAATATGTGTGAGGGTAGCCCAGGAGAGTTCCAAATGTGTGTGGGTAGAATATATATCCCACGGGGGTAAAATTGAAAAAAGTTGAAATTTTTTTTTTTTTTGGACTTAGTCATTTTTCCGGCGTTTATCAGACTTTCAGATAGGGCAAATGTCAGTGAGCGTTCCGATTTCAGTTCCAGAGCGATTCGCCCAATGAGTCCTTGATATTTAGTCGTTTTCAGCCAATCTTCTGGATTTTTGAAAAATTCACTTTTTTGTGAAAATATCCACTAAATGAGGGAATAATATGTGTGAGGATAGCCCAGGAGAGTTCCAAATGTGTGTGGGTAGAATATATATCCCACGGGGGTAAAATTGAAAAAAGTTGAAAATTTTTTTTTTTTTGGACTTAGTCATTTTTCCGGCGTTTATCAGACTTTCAGATAGGGCAACTGTCAGTGAGCGTTCCGATTTCAGTTCCAGAGCGATTCGCCCAATGAGTCCTTGATATTTAGTCGTTTTCAGCCAATATTTTGGATTTTTGAAAATTTCACTTTTTTGTGAAAATATCCACTAAATGAGGGAATAATATGTGTGAGGGTACCCCAGGAGTGTTCCAAATGTGTGTAGGTAGAATATATATCCCACGGGGGTAAAATTGAAAATAGTTGAAAAATTTTTTTTTTGGGACTTAGTCATTTTTCCGGCGTTTATCAGACTCTCAGATAGGGCAAATGTCAGTGAGCGTTCCGATTTCAGTTCCAGAGCGATTCACCCAATGAGTCCTTGATATTTAGTCGTTTTCAGCCAATTTTCTGGATTTTTGAAAAATTCACTTTTTTGTGAAAATATCCACTAAATGAGGGAATAATATGTGTGAGGGTACCCCAGGAGAGTTCCAAATGTGTGTGGGTAAAATATATATCCCACGGGGGTAAAATTGAAAAAAGTTGAAAAAAATAATTTTTTGGACTTAGCCATTTTTCTGGCGTTTATCAGACTTTCAGATAGGGCAAATGTCAGTGAGCCTTCCGATTTCAGTTCTAGAGCGATTCGCCCAATGAGTCCTTGATATTTAGGTGTTTTCAGCCAATATTTTGGATTTTTGAAAATTTCACTTTTTTGTGAAAATATCCACTAAATGAGGGAATAATATGTGTGAGGGTACCCCAGGAGTGTTCCAAATGTGTATGGGTATAATATATATCCTACGGGGGTAAAACTGAAAAAAGTTGAAAAAAAATTTTTTTTTGGACTTAGTCATTTTTCCGGCGTTTATCAGACTTTCAGATAGGGCAAATGTCAGTGAGCATTCCGATTTCAGTTCCAGAGCGATTCGCCCAATGAGTCCTTGATATTTAGTCGTTTTCAGCCAATATTTTGGATTTTTGAAAATTTCACTTTTTTGTGAAAATATCCACTAAATGAGGGAATAATATGTGTGAGGGTACCTCAGGAGTGTTCCAAATGTGTGTGGGTAGAATATATATCCCACGGGGGTAAAATTGAAAAAAGTTGTAAAATTTTTTTTTTGGACTTCGTCATTTTTCCGGCGTTTATCAGACTTTCAGATAGGGCAAATGTCAGTGAGCGTTCCGATTTCAGTTCCAGAGCGATTCGCCCAATGAGTCCGTGATATTTAGTCGTTTTCAGCCAATTTTCTGGATTTTTGAAAAATTCACTTTTTTGTGAAAATATCCACTAAATGAGGGAATAATATGTGTGAGGATAGCCCAGGAGTGTTCCAAATGTGTGTAGGTAGAATATATATCCCACGGGGGTAAAATTGAAAATAGTTGAAAAATTTTTTTTTTGGGACTTAGCCATTTTTCTGGCGTTTATCAGACTTTCAGATAGGGCAAATGTCAGTGAGCCTTCCGATTTCAGTTCTAGAGCGATTCGCCCAATGAGTCCTTGATATTTAGGTGTTTTCAGCCAATATTTTGGAGTTTTGAAAATTTCACTTTTTTGTGAAAATATCCACTAAATGAGGGAATAATATGTGTGAGGGTACCCCAGGAGTGTTCCAAATGTGTATGGGTATAATATATATCCCACGGGGGTAAAACTGAAAAAAGTTTAAAAAAAATTTTTTTTTGGACTTAGTCATTTTTCCGGCGTTTATCAGACTTTCAGATAGGGCAAATGTCAGTGAGCATTCCGATTTCAGTTCCAGAGCGATTCGCCCAATGAGTCCTTGATATTTAGTCGTTTTCAGCCAATATTTTGGATTTTTGAAAATTTCACTTTTTTGTGAAAATATCCACTAAATGAGGGAATAATATGTGTGAGGGTACCTCAGGAGTGTTCCAAATGTGTGTGGGTAGAATATATATCCCACGGGGGTAAAATTGAAAAAAGTTGAAAATTTTTTTTTTTTGGACTTAGTCATTTTTCCGGCGTTTATCAGACTTTCAGATAGGGCAAATGTCAGTGAGCATTCCGATTTCAGTTCCAGAGCGATTCGCCCAATGAGTCCTTGATATTTAGTCGTTTTCAGCCAATTTTCTGGATTTTTGAAAAATTCACTTTTTTGTGAAAATATCCACTAAATGAGGGAATAATATGTGTGAGGGTACCCCAGGAGAGTTCCAAATGTGTGTGGGGAAAATATATATCCCACGGGGGTAAAATTGAAAAAAGTTGAAAAAAAATATTTTTTGGACTTAGCCATTTTTCCGGCGTTTATCAGACTTTCAGATAGAGCAAATGTCAGTGAGCGTTCCAATTTCAGTTCCAGAGCGATTCGCCCAATGAGTCCTTGATATTTAGTCGTTTTCAGCCAATATTTTGGATTTTTGAAAATTTCACTTTTTTGTGAAAATATCCACTAAATGAGGGAATAATATGTGTGAGGGTACCCCAGGAGTGTTCCAAATGTGTGTGGGTAGAATATATATCCCACGGGGGTAAAATTGAAAAAAGTTGAAAAATTTTTTTTTTTGGACTTAGTCATTTTTTCAGCGTTTATCAGACTTTCAGATAGTTCAAATGTCAGTGAGCGTTAAGATTTCAGTTCCAGAGCGATTCGCCCAATGAGTCCTTGATATTTAATCATTTTCAGCCAATTTTCTGGATTTTTGAAAAATTCACTTTTTTGTGAAAATATCCACTAAATGAGGGAATAATATGTGTGAGGGTACCCCAGAAGAGTTCCAATTGTGTGTGGGTAGAATATATATCCCACGGGGGTAAAATTGAAAAAAGTTGAAAAAAAATTTTTTTTTGGACTTAGTCATTTTTCCGGCGTTTATCAGACTTTCAGATAGGGCAAATGTCAGTGAGCGTTCCGATTTCAGTTCCAGAGCGATTCGCCCAATGAGTCCTTGATATTTAATCATTCTCAGCCAATTTTCTGGATTTTTGAAAATTTCACTTTTTTGTGAAAATATCCACTAAATGAGGGAATAATATGTGTGAGGGTAGCCCAGGAGAGTTCCAAATGTGTGTGGGTAGAATATATATCCCACGGGGGTAAAATTGAAAAAAGTTGAAATTTTTTTTTTTTTTGGACTTAGTCATTTTTCCGGCGTTTATCAGACTTTCAGATAGGGCAAATGTCAGTGAGCGTTCCGATTTCAGTTCCAGAGCGATTCGCCCAATGAGTCCTTGATATTTAGTCGTTTTCAGCCAATCTTCTGGATTTTTGAAAAATTCACTTTTTTGTGAAAATATCCACTAAATGAGGGAATAATATGTGTGAGGATAGCCCAGGAGAGTTCCAAATGTGTGTGGGTAGAATATATATCCCACGGGGGTAAAATTGAAAAAAGTTGAAAATTTTTTTTTTTTTGGACTTAGTCATTTTTCCGGCGTTTATCAGACTTTCAGATAGGGCAACTGTCAGTGAGCGTTCCGATTTCAGTTCCAGAGCGATTCGCCCAATGAGTCCTTGATATTTAGTCGTTTTCAGCCAATATTTTGGATTTTTGAAAATTTCACTTTTTTGTGAAAATATCCACTAAATGAGGGAATAATATGTGTGAGGGTACCCCAGGAGTGTTCCAAATGTGTGTAGGTAGAATATATATCCCACGGGGGTAAAATTGAAAATAGTTGAAAAATTTTTTTTTTGGGACTTAGTCATTTTTCCGGCGTTTATCAGACTCTCAGATAGGGCAAATGTCAGTGAGCGTTCCGATTTCAGTTCCAGAGCGATTCACCCAATGAGTCCTTGATATTTAGTCGTTTTCAGCCAATTTTCTGGATTTTTGAAAAATTCACTTTTTTGTGAAAATATCCACTAAATGAGGGAATAATATGTGTGAGGGTACCCCAGGAGAGTTCCAAATGTGTGTGGGTAAAATATATATCCCACGGGGGTAAAATTGAAAAAAGTTGAAAAAAATTATTTTTTGGACTTAGCCATTTTTCTGGCGTTTATCAGACTTTCAGATAGGGCAAATGTCAGTGAGCCTTCCGATTTCAGTTCTAGAGCGATTCGCCCAATGAGTCCTTGATATTTAGGTGTTTTCAGCCAATATTTTGGATTTTTGAAAATTTCACTTTTTTGTGAAAATATCCACTAAATGAGGGAATAATATGTGTGAGGGTACCCCAGGAGTGTTCCAAATGTGTATGGGTATAATATATATCCCACGGGGGTAAAACTGAAAAAAGTTGAAAAAAAATTTTTTTTTGGACTTAGTCATTTTTCCGGCGTTTATCAGACTTTCAGATAGGGCAAATGTCAGTGAGCATTCCGATTTCAGTTCCAGAGCGATTCGCCCAATGAGTCCTTGATATTTAGTCGTTTTCAGCCAATATTTTGGATTTTTGAAAATTTCACTTTTTTGTGAAAATATCCACTAAATGAGGGAATAATATGTGTGAGGGTACCTCAGGAGTGTTCCAAATGTGTGTGGGTAGAATATATATCCCACGGGGGTAAAATTGAAAAAAGTTGAACATTTTTTTTTTTTGGACTTAGTCATTTTTCCGGCGTTTATCAGACTTTCAGATAGGGCAAATGTCAGTGAGCATTCCGATTTCAGTTCCAGAGCGATTCGCCCAATGAGTCCTTGATATTTAGTCGTTTTCAGCCAATTTTCTGGATTTTTGAAAAATTCACTTTTTTGTGAAAATATCCACTAAATGAGGGAATAATATGTGTGAGGGTACCCCAGGAGTGTTCCAAATGTGTGTGGGTAGAATATATATCCCACGGGGGTAAAATTGAAAAAAGTTGTAAAATTTTTTTTTTGGACTTCGTCATTTTTCCGGCGTTTATCAGACTTTCAGATAGGGCAAATGTCAGTGAGCGTTCCGATTTCAGTTCCAGAGCGATTCGCCCAATGAGTCCGTGATATTTAGTCGTTTTCAGCCAATTTTCTGGATTTTTGAAAAATTCACTTTTTTGTGAAAATATCCACTAAATGAGGGAATAATATGTGTGAGGATAGCCCAGGAGTGTTCCAAATGTGTGTAGGTAGAATATATATCCCACGGGGGTAAAATTGAAAATAGTTGAAAAATTTTTTTTTTGGGACTTAGTCATTTTTCCGGCGTTTATCAGATTCTCAGATAGGGCAAATGTCAGTGAGCATTCCGATTTCAGTTCCAGAGCGATTCACCCAATGAGTCCTTGATATTTAGTCGTTTTCAGCCAATTTTCTGGATTTTTGAAAAATTCACTTTTTTGTGAAAATATCCACTAAATGAGGGACTAATATGTGTGAGGGTACCCCAGGAGAGTTCCAAATGTGTGTGGGTAAAATATATATCCCACGGGGGTAAAATTGAAAAAAGTTGAAAAAAATTATTTTTTGGACTTAGCCATTTTTCTGGCGTTTATCAGACTTTCAGATAGGGCAAATGTCAGTGAGCCTTCCGATTTCAGTTCTAGAGCGATTCGCCCAATGAGTCCTTGATATTTAGGTGTTTTCAGCCAATATTTTGGAGTTTTGAAAATTTCACTTTTTTGTGAAAATATCCACTAAATGAGGGAATAATATGTGTGAGGGTACCCCAGGAGTGTTCCAAATGTGTATGGGTATAATATATATCCCACGGGGGTAAAACTGAAAAAAGTTTAAAAAAAATTTTTTTTTGGACTTAGTCATTTTTCCGGCGTTTATCAGACTTTCAGATAGGGCAAATGTCAGTGAGCATTCCGATTTCAGTTCCAGAGTGATTCGCCCAATGAGTCCTTGATATTTAGTCGTTTTCAGCCAATATTTTGGATTTTTGAAAATTTCACTTTTTTGTGAAAATATCCACTAAATGAGGGAATAATATGTGTGAGGGTACCTCAGGAGTGTTCCAAATGTGTGTGGGTAGAATATATATCCCACGGGGGTAAAATTGAAAAAAGTTGAAAATTTTTTTTTTTTGGACTTAGTCATTTTTCCGGCGTTTATCAGACTTTCAGATAGGGCAAATGTCAGTGAGCATTCCGATTTCAGTTCCAGAGCGATTCGCCCAATGAGTCCTTGATATTTAGTCGTTTTCAGCCAATTTTCTGGATTTTTGAAAAATTCACTTTTTTGTGAAAATATCCACTAAATGAGGGAATAATATGTGTGAGGGTACCCCAGGAGAGTTCCAAATGTGTGTGGGGAAAATATATATCCCACGGGGGTAAAATTGAAAAAAGTTGAAAAAAAATATTTTTTGGACTTAGCCATTTTTCCGGCGTTTATCAGACTTTCAGATAGAGCAAATGTCAGTGAGCGTTCCAATTTCAGTTCCAGAGCGATTCGCCCAATGAGTCCTTGATATTTAGTCGTTTTCAGCCAATATTTTGGATTTTTGAAAATTTCACTTTTTTGTGAAAATATCCACTAAATGAGGGAATAATATGTGTGAGGGTACCCCAGGAGTGTTCCAAATGTGTGTGGGTAGAATATATATCCCACGGGGGTAAAATTGAAAAAAGTTGAAAAATTTTTTTTTTTGGACTTAGTCATTTTTTCAGCGTTTATCAGACTTTCAGATAGTTCAAATGTCAGTGAGCGTTAAGATTTCAGTTCCAGAGCGATTCGCCCAATGAGTCCTTGATATTTAATCATTTTCAGCCAATTTTCTGGATTTTTGAAAAATTCACTTTTTTGTGAAAATATCCACTAAATGAGGGAATAATATGTGTGAGGGTACCCCAGAAGAGTTCCAATTGTGTGTGGGTAGAATATATATCCCACGGGGGTAAAATTGAAAAAAGTTGAAAAAAAATTTTTTTTTGGACTTAGTCATTTTTCCGGCGTTTATCAGACTTTCAGATAGGGCAAATGTCAGTGAGCGTTCCGATTTCAGTTCCAGAGCGATTCGCCCAATGAGTCCTTGATATTTAATCATTCTCAGCCAATTTTCTGGATTTTTGAAAATTTCACTTTTTTGTGAAAATATCCACTAAATGAGGGAATAATATGTGTGAGGGTAGCCCAGGAGAGTTCCAAATGTGTGTGGGTAGAATATATATCCCACGGGGGTAAAATTGAAAAAAGTTGAAATTTTTTTTTTTTTTGGACTTAGTCATTTTTCCGGCGTTTATCAGACTTTCAGATAGGGCAAATGTCAGTGAGCGTTCCGATTTCAGTTCCAGAGCGATTCGCCCAATGAGTCCTTGATATTTAGTCGTTTTCAGCCAATCTTCTGGATTTTTGAAAAATTCACTTTTTTGTGAAAATATCCACTAAATGAGGGAATAATATGTGTGAGGATAGCCCAGGAGAGTTCCAAATGTGTGTGGGTAGAATATATATCCCACGGGGGTAAAATTGAAAAAAGTTGAAAATTTTTTTTTTTTTGGACTTAGTCATTTTTCCGGCGTTTATCAGACTTTCAGATAGGGCAACTGTCAGTGAGCGTTCCGATTTCAGTTCCAGAGCGATTCGCCCAATGAGTCCTTGATATTTAGTCGTTTTCAGCCAATATTTTGGATTTTTGAAAATTTCACTTTTTTGTGAAAATATCCACTAAATGAGGGAATAATATGTGTGAGGGTACCCCAGGAGTGTTCCAAATGTGTGTAGGTAGAATATATATCCCACGGGGGTAAAATTGAAAATAGTTGAAAAATTTTTTTTTTGGGACTTAGTCATTTTTCCGGCGTTTATCAGACTCTCAGATAGGGCAAATGTCAGTGAGCGTTCCGATTTCAGTTCCAGAGCGATTCACCCAATGAGTCCTTGATATTTAGTCGTTTTCAGCCAATTTTCTGGATTTTTGAAAAATTCACTTTTTTGTGAAAATATCCACTAAATGAGGGAATAATATGTGTGAGGGTACCCCAGGAGAGTTCCAAATGTGTGTGGGTAAAATATATATCCCACGGGGGTAAAATTGAAAAAAGTTGAAAAAAATTATTTTTTGGACTTAGCCATTTTTCTGGCGTTTATCAGACTTTCAGATAGGGCAAATGTCAGTGAGCCTTCCGATTTCAGTTCTAGAGCGATTCGCCCAATGAGTCCTTGATATTTAGGTGTTTTCAGCCAATATTTTGGATTTTTGAAAATTTCACTTTTTTGTGAAAATATCCACTAAATGAGGGAATAATATGTGTGAGGGTACCCCAGGAGTGTTCCAAATGTGTATGGGTATAATATATATCCCACGGGGGTAAAACTGAAAAAAGTTGAAAAAAAATTTTTTTTTGGACTTAGTCATTTTTCCGGCGTTTATCAGACTTTCAGATAGGGCAAATGTCAGTGAGCATTCCGATTTCAGTTCCAGAGCGATTCGCCCAATGAGTCCTTGATATTTAGTCGTTTTCAGCCAATATTTTGGATTTTTGAAAATTTCACTTTTTTGTGAAAATATCCACTAAATGAGGGAATAATATGTGTGAGGGTACCTCAGGAGTGTTCCAAATGTGTGTGGGTAGAATATATATCCCACGGGGGTAAAATTGAAAAAAGTTGAACATTTTTTTTTTTTGGACTTAGTCATTTTTCCGGCGTTTATCAGACTTTCAGATAGGGCAAATGTCAGTGAGCATTCCGATTTCAGTTCCAGAGCGATTCGCCCAATGAGTCCTTGATATTTAGTCGTTTTCAGCCAATTTTCTGGATTTTTGAAAAATTCACTTTTTTGTGAAAATATCCACTAAATGAGGGAATAATATGTGTGAGGGTACCCCAGGAGTGTTCCAAATGTGTGTGGGTAGAATATATATCCCACGGGGGTAAAATTGAAAAAAGTTGTAAAATTTTTTTTTTTGGACTTCGTCATTTTTCCGGCGTTTATCAGACTTTCAGATAGGGCAAATGTCAGTGAGCGTTCCGATTTCAGTTCCAGAGCGATTCGCCCAATGAGTCCGTGATGTTTAGTCGTTTTCAGCCAATTTTCTGGATTTTTGAAAAATTCACTTTTTTGTGAAAATATCCACTAAATGAGGGAATAATATGTGTGAGGATAGCCCAGGAGTGTTCCAAATGTGTGTAGGTAGAATATATATCCCACGGGGGTAAAATTGAAAATAGTTGAAAAATTTTTTTTTTGGGACTTAGTCATTTTTCCGGCGTTTATCAGATTCTCAGATAGGGCAAATGTCAGTGAGCATTCCGATTTCAGTTCCAGAGCGATTCACCCAATGAGTCCTTGATATTTAGTCGTTTTCAGCCAATTTTCTGGATTTTTGAAAAATTCACTTTTTTGTGAAAATATCCACTAAATGAGGGACTAATATGTGTGAGGGTACCCCAGGAGAGTTCCAAATGTGTGTGGGTAAAATATATATCCCACGGGGGTAAAATTGAAAAAAGTTGAAAAAAATTATTTTTTGGACTTAGCCATTTTTCTGGCGTTTATCAGACTTTCAGATAGGGCAAATGTCAGTGAGCCTTCCGATTTCAGTTCTAGAGCGATTCGCCCAATGAGTCCTTGATATTTAGGTGTTTTCAGCCAATATTTTGGAGTTTTGAAAATTTCACTTTTTTGTGAAAATATCCACTAAATGAGGGAATAATATGTGTGAGGGTACCCCAGGAGTGTTCCAAATGTGTATGGGTATAATATATATCCCACGGGGGTAAAACTGAAAAAAGTTTAAAAAAAATTTTTTTTTGGACTTAGTCATTTTTCCGGCGTTTATCAGACTTTCAGATAGGGCAAATGTCAGTGAGCATTCCGATTTCAGTTCCAGAGCGATTCGCCCAATGAGTCCTTGATATTTAGTCGTTTTCAGCCAATATTTTGGATTTTTGAAAATTTCACTTTTTTGTGAAAATATCCACTAAATGAGGGAATAATATGTGTGAGGTTACCCCAGGAGAGTTCCAAATGTGTGTGGGTAGAATATATATCCCACAAGGGTAAAACTGAAAAAAGTTGAAAAAAATTTTTTTTTTGGACTTAGTCATTTCTCCGGCGTTTATCACACTTTCAGATAGGGCAAATGTCAGTGAGCATTCCGATTTCAGTTCCAGAGCGATTCGCCCAATGAGTCCTTGATATTTAGTCGTTTTCAGCCAAATTTCTGGATTTTTGAAAAATTCACTTTTTTGTGAAAATATCCACTAAATGAGGGAATAATATGTGTGAGGGTACCCCAGGAGTGTTCCAAATGTGTGTGGGTAGAATATATATCCCACGGGGGTAAAATTGAAAAAAGTTGAAAAAATTTTTTTTTTGGACTTCGTCATTTTTCCGGCGTTTATCAGACTTTCAGATAGGGCAAATGTCAGTGAGCGTTCCGATTTCAGTTCCAGAGCGATTCGCCCAATGAGTCCTTGATATTTAATCATTTTCAGCCAATTTTCTGGATTTTTGAAAATTTCACTTTTTTGTGAAAATATCCACTAAATGAGGGAATAATATGTGTGAGGGTACCCCAGGAGAGTTCCAAATGTGTGTGGGTAAAATATATATCCCACGGGGGTAAAATTGAAAAAAGTTGAAAAAAATTATTTTTTGGACTTAGCCATTTTTCTGGCGTTTATCAGACTTTCAGATAGGGCAAATGTCAGTGAGCCTTCCGATTTCAGTTCTAGAGCGATTCGCCCAATGAGTCCTTGATATTTAGGTGTTTTCAGCCAATATTTTGGATTTTTGAAAATTTCACTTTTTTGTGAAAATATCCACTAAATGAGGGAATAATATGTGTGAGGGTACCTCAGGAGTGTTCCAAATGTGTGTGGGTAGAATATATATCCCACGGGGGTAAAATTGAAAAAAGTTGAAATTTTTTTTTTTTTTGGACTTAGTCATTTTTCCGGCGTTTATCAGACTTTCAGATAGGGCAAATGTCAGTGAGCATTCCGATTTCAGTTCCAGAGCGATTCGCCCAATGAGTCCTTGATATTTAGTCGTTTTCAGCCAATTTTCTGGATTTTTGAAAAATTCACTTTTTTGTGAAAATATCCACTAAATGAGGGAATAATATGTGTGAGGGTACCCCAGGAGAGTTCCAAATGTGTGTGGGGAAAATATATATCCCACGGGGGTAAAATTGAAAAAAGTTGAAAAAAAATATTTTTTGGACTTAGTCATTTTTCCGGCGTTTATCAGACTTTCAGATAGGGCAAATGTCAGTGAGCGTTCCGATTTCAGTTCCAGAGCGATTCGGCCAATGAGTCCTTGATATTTATTCATTTTCAGCCAATTTTCTGGATTTTTGAAAAATTCACTTTTTTGTGAAAATATCCACTAAATGAGGGAATAATATGTGTGAAGTTACCCCAGGAGAGTTCCAAATGTGTGTGGGTAGAATATATATCCCACGGGGGTAAAACTGAAAAAAGTTGAAAAAAATTTTTTTTTTGGACTTAGTCATTTCTCCGGCGTTTATCAGACTTTCAGATAGGGCAAATGTCAGTGAGCGTTCCGATTTCAGTTCCAGAGCGATTCGCCCAATGAGTCCTTGATATTTAGTCGTTTTCAGACAAATTTCTGGATTTTTGAAAAATTCACTTTTTTGTGAAAATATCCACTAAATGAGGGAATAATATGTGTGAGGGTACCCCAGAAGAGTTCCAAATGTGTGTGGGTAGAATATATATCCCACGGGGGTAAAATTGAAAAAAGTTGAAAAAAATTTTTTTTTTGGACTTAGCCATTTTTCCGGCGTTTATCAGACGTTCAGAAAGGGCAAATGTCAGTGAGCATTCCGATGTCAGTTCCAGAGCGATTCGCCCAATGAGTCCTTGATATTTAATCATTTTCAGCCAATTTTCTGGATTTTTGAAAAATTCACTTTTTTGTGAAAATATCCACTAAATGAGGGAATAATATGTGTGAGGGTACCCCAGGAGTGTTCCAAATGTGTGTGGGTAGAATATATATCCCACGGGGGTAAAATTGAAAAAAGTTGAAAAATTTTTTTTTTTTGGACTTAGTCATTTTTCCTGCGTTTATCAGACTTTCAGATAGGGCAAATGTCAGTGAGCGTTCCGATTTCAGTTCCAGGGCGATTCGCCCAATCAGTCCTTGATATTTAGTCGTTTTCAGCCAATTTTCTGGATTTTTGAAAAATTCACTTTTTTGTGAAAATATCCACTAAATGAGGGAATAATATGTGTGAGGGTACCCCAAGAGAGTTCCAAATGTGTGTGGGTAAAATATATATCCCACGGGGGTAAAATTGAAAAAAGTTGAAAACAAATATTTTTTGGACTTAGCCATTTTTCCGGCGTTTATCAGACTTTCAGATAGAGCAAATGTCAGTGAGCGTTCCAATTTCAGTTCCAGAGCGATTCGCCCAATGAGTCCTTGATATTTAGTCGTTTTCAGCCAATATTTTGGATTTTTGAAAATTTCACTTTTTTGTGAAAATATCCACTAAATGAGGGAATAATATGTGTGAGGGTACCCCAGGAGTGTTCCAAATGTGTGTGGGTAGAATATATATCCCACGGGGGTAAAATTGAAAAAAGTTGAAAAATTTTTTTTTTTGGACTTAGTCATTTTTACAGCGTTTATCAGACTTTCAGATAGGGCAAATGTCAGTGAGCGTTAAGATTTCAGTTCCAGAGCGATTCGCCCAATGATTCCTTGATATTTAGTCGTTTTCAGCCAAATTTCTTGATTTTTGAAAAATTCACTTTTTTGTGAAAATATCCACTAAATGAGGGAATAATATGTGTGAGGGTACCCCAGAAGAGTTCCAAATGTGTGTGGGTAGAATATATATCCCACGGGGGTAAAATTGAAAAAAGTTGAAAAAATTATTTTTTTTGGACTTAGTCATTTCTCCGGCGTTTATCAGACTTTCAGATAGGGCAAATGTCAGTGAGCGTTCCGATTTCAGTTCCAGAGCGATTCGCCCAATGAGTCCTTGATATTTAATCATTTTCAGCCAATTTTCTGGATTTTTGAAAATTTCACTTTTTTGTCAAAATATCCACTAAATGAGGGAATAATATGTGTGAGGGTACCCCAGGAGTGTTCCAAATGTGTGTAGGTAGAATATATATCCCACGGGCGTAAAATTGAAAATAGTTAAAAAATTTTTTTTTTGGGACTTAGTCATTTTTCCGGCGTTTATCAGACTCTCAGATAGGGCAAATGTCAGTGAGCGTTCCGATTTCAGTTCCAGAGCGATTCACCCAATGAGTCCTTGATATTTAGTCGTTTTCAGCCAATTTTCTGGATTTTTGAAAAATTCACTTTTTTGTGAAAATATCCACTAAATGAGGGAATAATATGTGTGAGGGTACCCCAGGAGAGTTCCAAATGTGTGTGGGTAAAATATATATCCCACGGGGGTAAAATTGAAAAAAGTTGAAAAAAATTATTTTTTGGACTTAGCCATTTTTCCGGCGTTTATCAGACTTTCAGATAGGGCAAATGTCAGTGAGCCTTCCGATTTCAGTTCTAGAGCGATTCGCCCAATGAGTCCTTGATATTTAGGTGTTTTCAGCCAATATTTTGGATTTTTGAAAATTTCACTTTTTTGTGAAAATATCCACTAAATGAGGGAATAATATGTGTGAGGGTACCCCAGGAGTGTTCCAAATGTGTGTGGGTAGAATATATATCCCACGGGGGTAAAATTGAAAAAAGTTGAAAAATTTTTTTTTTTGGACTTAGTCATTTTTTCAGCGTTTATCAGACTTTCAGATAGGGCAAATGTCAATGAGCATTAAGATTTCAGTTCCAGAGCGATTCGCCCAATGATTCCTTGATATTTAGTCGTTTTCAGCCAAATTTCTGGATTTTTGAAAAATTCACTTTTTTGTGAAAATATCCACTAAATGAGGGAATAATATGTGTGAGGGTACCCCAGGAGTGTTCCAAATGTGTGTAGGTAGAATATATATCCCACGGGGGTAAAATTGAAAATAGTTGAAAAAATTTTTTTTTGGGACTTAGTCATTTTTCCGGCGTTTATCAGACTCTCAGATAGGGCAAATGTCAGTGAGCGTTCCGATTTCAGTTCCAGAGCGATTCACCCAATGAGTCCTTGATATTTAGTCGTTTTCAGCCAATTTTCTGGATTTTTGAAAAATTCACTTTTTTGTGAAAATATCCACTAAATGAGGGAATAATATGTGTGAGGGTACCCCAGGAGAGTTCCGAATGTGTGTGGGTAAAATATATATCCCACGGGGGTAAAATTGAAAAAAGTTGAAAAAAATTATTTTTTGGACTTAGCCATTTTTCCGGCGTTTATCAGACTTTCAGATAGGGCAAATGTCAGTGAGCCTTACGATTTCAGTTCTAGAGCGATTCGCCCAATGAGTCCTTGATATTTAGGTGTTTTCAGCCAATATTTTGGATTTTTGAAAATTTCACTTTTTTGTGAAAATATCCACTAAATGAGGGAATAATATGTGTGAGGGTACCCCAGAAGAGTTCCAAATGTGTGTGGGTAGAATATATATCCCACGGGGGTAAAATTGAAAAAAGTTGAAAAAATTTTTTTTTTTGGACTTAGCCATTTTTCCGGCGTTTATCAGACTTTCAGATAGGGCAAATGTCAATGAGCATTAAGATTTCAGTTCCAGAGCGATTCGCCCAATGATTCCTTGATATTTAGTCGTTTTCAGCCAAATTTCTGGATTTTTGAAAAATTCACTTTTTTGTGAAAATATCCACTAAATGAGGGAATAATATGTGTGAGGGTACCCCAGGAGTGTTCCAAATGTGTGTAGGTAGAATATATATCCCACGGGGGTAAAATTGAAAATAGTTGAAAAAATTTTTTTTTGGGACTTAGTCATTTTTCCGGCGTTTATCAGACTCTCAGATAGGGCAAATGTCAGTGAGCGTTCCGATTTCAGTTCCAGAGCGATTCACCCAATGAGTCCTTGATATTTAGTCGTTTTCAGCCAATTTTCTGGATTTTTGAAAAATTCACTTTTTTGTGAAAATATCCACTAAATGAGGGAATAATATGTGTGAGGGTACCCCAGGAGTGTTCCAAATGTGTGTGGGTAGAATATATATCCCACGGGGGTAAAATTGAAAAAAGTTGAAAAATTTTTTTTTTTGGACTTCGTCATTTTTCCGGCGTTTATCAGACTTTCAGATAGGGCAAATGTCAGTGAGCGTTCCGATTTCAGTTCCAGAGCGATTCGCCCAATGAGTCCTTGATATTTAATCATTTTCAGCCAATTTTCTGGATTTTTGAAAATTTCACTTTTTTGTGAAAATATCCACTAAATGAGGGAATAATATGTGTGAGGGTACCCCAGGATAGTTCCAAATGTGTGTGGGGAAAATATATATCCCACGGGGGTAAAATTGAAAAAAGTTGAAAAAAATTATTTTTTGGACTTAGTCATTTTTCCGGCGTTTATCAGACTTTCAGATAGGGCAAATGTCAGTGAGCGTTCCGATTTCAGTTCCAGAGCGATTCGCCCAATGAGTCCTTGATATTTAGTCGTTTTCAGCCAATATTTTGGATTTTTGAAAATTTCACTTTTTTGTGAAAATATCCACTAAATGAGGGAATAATATGTGTGAGGGTACCTCAGGAGTGTTCCAAATGTGTGTGGGTAGAATATATATCCCACGGGGGTAAAATTGAAAAAAGTTGAAAAATTTTTTTTTTTGGACTTAGTCATTTTTCCGGCGTTTATCAGACTTTCAGATAGGGCAAATGTCAGTGAGCGTTCCGATTTCAGTTCCAGAGCGATTCGGCCAATGAGTCCTTGATATTTAGTCGTTTTCAGCCAATTTTCTGGATTTTTGAAAAATTCACTTTTTTGTGAAAATATCCACTAAATGAGGGAATAATATGTGTGAGGGTACCCCAAGAGAGTTCCAAATGTGTGTGGGTAAAATATATATCCCACGGGGGTAAAATTGAAAAAAGTTGAAAAAAATTATTTTTTGGACTTAGCCATTTTTCCGGCGTTTATCAGACTTTCAGATAGAGCAAATGTCAGTGAGCGTTCCAATTTCAGTTCCAGAGCGATTCGCCCAATGAGTCCTTGATATTTAGTCGTTTTCAGCCAATATTTTGGATTTTTGAAAATTTCACTTTTTTGTGAAAATATCCACTAAATGAGGGAATAATATGTGTGAGGGTACCCCAGGAGTGTTCCAAATGTGTGTGGGTAGAATATATATCCCACGGGGGTAAAATTGAAAAAAGTTGAAAAATTTTTTTTTTTGGACTTAGTCATTTTTTCAGCGTTTATCAGACTTTCAAATAGGGCAAATGTCAGTGAGCGTTAAGATTTCAGTTCCAGAGCGATTCGCCCAATGATTCCTTGATATTTAGTCGTTTTCAGCCAAATTTCTGGATTTTTGAAAAATTCACTTTTTTGTGAAAATATCCACTAAATGAGGGAATAATATGTGTGAGGGTACCCCAGGAGTGTTCCAAATGTGTGTGGGTAGAATATATATCCCACGGGGGTAAAATTGAAAAAAGTTGAAAAATTTTTTTTTTTGGACTTAGTCATTTTTCCGGCGTTTATCAGACTTTCAGATAGGGCAAATGTCAGTGAGCGTTCCGATTTCAGTTCCAGAGCGATTCGCCCAATGAGTCCTTGATATTTAGTCGTTTTCAGCCAATTTTCTGGATTTTTGAAAAATTCACTTTTTTGTGAAAATATCCACTAAATGAGGGAATAATATGTGTGAGGGTACCCCAAGAGAGTTCCAAATGTGTGTGGGTAGAATATATATCCCACGGGGGTAAAACTGAAAAAAGTTGAAAAAAAATTTTTTTTTTCGACTTAGTCATTTTTCCGGCGTTTATCAGACTTTCAGATAGGGCAAATGTCAGTGAGCATTCCGATTTCAGTTCCAGAGCGATTTTCCCAATGAGTCCTTGATATTTAGTCATTTTCAGCCAATTTTCTGGATTTTTGAAAAATTCACTTTTTTGTGAAAATATCCACTAAATGAGGGAATAATATGTGTGAGGGTAGCCCAGGAGAGTTCCAAATGTGTGTGGGTAGAATATATATCCCACGGGGGTAAAACTGAAAAAAGTTGAAAAAAAATTTTTTTTTTCGACTTAGTCATTTTTCCGGCGTTTATCAGACTTTCAGATAGGGCAAATGTCAGTGAGCATTCCGATTTCAGTTCCAGAGCGATTTTCCCAATGAGTCCTTGATATTTAGTCATTTTCAGCCAATTTTCTGGATTTTTGAAAAATTCACTTTTTTGTGAAAATATCCACTAAATGAGGGAATAATATGTGTGAGGGTAGCCCAGGAGAGTTCCAAATGTGTGTGGGTAGAATATAAATCCCACGGGTGTAAAATTGAAAAAAGTTGAAAAAAAAATTTTTTTTGGACTTAGTCATTTTTCCGGCGTTTATCAGACTTTCAGATAGGGCAAATGTCAGTGAGCGTTCCAATTTCAGTTCCAGAGCGATTCGCCCAATGAGTCCTTGATATTTAATCATTTTCAGCCAATTTTCTGGATTTTTGAAAATTTCACTTTTTTGTGAAAATATCCACTAAATGAGGGAATAATATGTGTGAGGGTAGCCCAGGAGAGTTCCAAATGTGTGTGGGTAGAATATATATCCCACGGGCTAAAATTGAAAAAAGTTGAAATTTTTTTTTTTTTGGACTTAGTCATTTTTCCGGCGTTTATCAGACTTTCAGATAGGGCAAATGTCAGTGAGCGTTCCGATTTCAGTTCCAGAGCGATTAGCCCAATGAGTCCTTGATATTTAGTCATTTTCAGCCAATTTTCTGAATTTTTGAAAAATTCACTTTTTTGTGAAAATATCCACTAAATGAGGGAAAAATATGTGTGAGGGTACCCCAGGAGAGTTCCAAATGTGTGTGGGTAGAATATATATCCCACGGGGGTAAAACTGAAAAAAGTTGAAAAAAAATTTTTTTTTTCGACTTAGTCATTTTTCCGGCGTTTATCAGACTTTCAGATAGGGCAAATGTCAGTGAGCATTCCGATTTCAGTTCCAGAGCGATTTTCCCAATGAGTCCTTGATATTTAGTCATTTTCAGCCAATTTTCTGGATTTTTGAAAAATTCACTTTTTTGTGAAAATATCCACTTAATGAGGGAATAATATGTGTGAGGGTACCCCAGGAGAGTTCCAAATGTGTGTGGGTAGAATATATATCCCACGGGTTTAAAATTGAAAAAAGTTGAAAAAAAATTTTTTTTTGGACTTAGTCATTTTTCCGACGTTTATCAGACTTTCAGATAGGGCAAAAGTCAGTGAGCGTTCCGATTTCAGTTCCAGAGCGATTTGCCCAATGAGTCCTTGATATTTAGTCATTTTCAGCCAATTTTCTGGATTTTTGAAAAATTCACTTTTTTGTGAAAATATCCACTAAATGAGGGAATGATATGTGTGAGGGTAGCCCAGGAGAGTTCCAAATGTGTGTGGGTAGAATATATATCCCACGGGCTAAAATTGAAAAAAGTTGAAATTTTTTTTTTTTTGGACTTAGTCATTTTTCCGGCATTTATCAGACTTTCAGATAGGGCAAATGTCAGTGAGCGTTCCGATTTCAGTTCCAGAGCGATTCGCCCAATGAGTCCTTGATATTTATTCATTTTCAGCCAATTTTCTGGATTTTTGAAAAATTCACTTTTTTGTGAAAATATCCACTAAATGAGGGAATAATATGTGTGAGGGTACCCCAGGAGAGTTCCAAATGTGTGTGGGTAAAATATATATCCCACGGGGGTAAAATTGAAAAAAGTTGAAAAAAAATATTTTTTTGACTTAGCCATTTTTCCGGCGTTTATCAGACTTTCAGATAGGGCAAATGTCAGTGAGCGTTCCGATTTCAGTTCCAGAGCGATTCGCCCAATGAGTCCTTGATATTTAGTCATTTTCAGCCAATTTTCTGGATTTTTGAAAAATTCACTTTTTTGTGAAAATATCCACTAAATGAGGGAATAATATGTGTGAGGGTACCCCAGGAGAGTTCCAAATGTGTGTGGGTAAAATATATATCCCACGGGGGTAAAATTGAAAAAAGTTGAAAAAAAATATTTTTTTGACTTAGCCATTTTTCCGGCGTTTATCAGACTTTCAGATAGGGCAAATGTCAGTGAGCGTTCCGATTTCAGTTCCAGAGCGATTCGCCCAATGAGTCCTTGATATTTAGTCATTTTCAGCCAATTTTCTGGATTTTTGAAAAATTCACTTTTTTGTGAAAATATCCACTAAATGAGGGAAGAATATGTGTGAGGGTACCCCAGGAGAGTTCCAAATGTGTGTGGGTAGAATATATATACCACGGGTTTAAAACTGAAAAAAGTTGAAAAAAATTTTTTTTTGGACTTAGTCATTTTTCCGGCGTTTATCAGACTTTCAGATAGGGCAAATGTCAGTGAGCATTCCGATTTCAGTTCCAGAGCGATTCGCCCAATGAGTCCTTGATATTTAGTCATTTTCATCCAATTTCTGGATTTTTGAAAAATTAACTTTTTTGTGAAAATATCCACTAAATGAGGGAATAATATGTGTGAGGGTACCCCAGAAGAGTTCCAAATGTGTGTGGGTAGAATATATATCCCACGGGGGTAAAATTGAAAAAAGTTGAAAAATTTTTTTTTTTGGACTTAGTCATTTTTCCGGCGTTTATCAGACTTTCAGATAGGGCAAATGTCAGTGAGCGTTCCGATTTCAGTTCCAGAGCGATACGCCCAATGAGTCCTTGATATTTAATCATTTTCAGCCAATTTTCTGGATTTTTGAAAATTTCACTTTTTTGTGAAAATATCCACTAAATGAGGGAATAATATGTGTGAGGGTACCCCAGAAGAGTTCCAATTGTGTATGGGTAGAATATATATCCCACGGGGGTAAAATTGAAAAAAGTTGAAAAAAAATTTTTTTTTGGACTTAGTCATTTTTCCGGCGTTTATCAGACTTTCAGATAGGGCAAATGTCAGTGAGCGTTCCGATTTCAGTTCCAGAGCGATTCGCCCAATGAGTCCTTGATATTTAGTCGTTTTCAGCCAATATTTTGGATTTTTGAAAATTTCACTTTTTTGTGAAAATATCCACTAAATGAGGGAATAATATGTGTGAGGGTACCCCAGAAGAGTTCCAATTGTGTGTGGGTAGAATATATATCCCACGGGGGTAAAATTGAAAAAAGTTGAAAAAAAAATTTTTTTTGGACTTAGTCATTTTTCCGGCGTTTATCAGACTTTCAGATAGGGCAAATGTCAGTGAGCGTTCCAATTTCAGTTCCAGAGCGATTCGCCCAATGAGTCCTTGATATTTAGTCGTTTTCAGCCAATATTTTGGATTTTTGAAAATTTCACTTTTTTGTGAAAATATCCACTAAATGAGGGAATAATATGTGTGAGGGTAGCCCAGGAGAGTTCCAAATGTGTGTGGGTAGAATATATATCCCACGGGCTAAAATTGAAAAAAGTTGAAATTTTTTTTTTTTTGGACTTAGTCATTTTTCCGGCGTTTATCAGACTTTCAGATAGGGCAAATGTCAGTGAGCGTTCCGATTTCAGTTCCAGAGCGATTAGCCCAATGAGTCCTTGATATTTAGTCATTTTCAGCCAATTTTCTGAATTTTTGAAAAATTCACTTTTTTGTGAAAATATCCACTAAATGAGGGAAAAATATGTGTGAGGGTACCCCAGGAGAGTTCCAAATGTGTGTGGGTAGAATATATATCCCACGGGGGTAAAACTGAAAAAAGTTGAAAAAAAATTTTTTTTTTCGACTTAGTCATTTTTCCGGCGTTTATCAGACTTTCAGATAGGGCAAATGTCAGTGAGCATTCCGATTTCAGTTCCAGAGCGATTTTCCCAATGAGTCCTTGATATTTAGTCATTTTCAGCCAATTTTCTGGATTTTTGAAAAATTCACTTTTTTGTGAAAATATCCACTTAATGAGGGAATAATATGTGTGAGGGTACCCCAGGAGAGTTCCAAATGTGTGTGGGTAGAATATATATCCCACGGGTTTAAAATTGAAAAAAGTTGAAAAAAAATTTTTTTTTGGACTTAGTCATTTTTCCGACGTTTATCAGACTTTCAGATAGGGCAAATGTCAGTGAGCGTTCCGATTTCAGTTCCAGAGCGATTTGCCCAATGAGTCCTTGATATTTAGTCATTTTCAGCCAATTTTCTGGATTTTTGAAAAATTCACTTTTTTGTGAAAATATCCACTAAATGAGGGAATGATATGTGTGAGGGTAGCCCAGGAGAGTTCCAAATGTGTGTGGGTAGAATATATATCCCACGGGCTAAAATTGAAAAAAGTTGAAATTTTTTTTTTTTTGGACTTAGTCATTTTTCCGGCATTTATCAGACTTTCAGATAGGGCAAATGTCAGTGAGCGTTCCGATTTCAGTTCCAGAGCGATTCGCCCAATGAGTCCTTGATATTTATTCATTTTCAGCCAATTTTCTGGATTTTTGAAAAATTCACTTTTTTGTGAAAATATCCACTAAATGAGGGAATAATATGTGTGAGGGTACCCCAGGAGAGTTCCAAATGTGTGTGGGTAAAATATATATCCCACGGGGGTAAAATTGAAAAAAGTTGAAAAAAAATATTTTTTTGACTTAGCCATTTTTCCGGCGTTTATCAGACTTTCAGATAGGGCAAATGTCAGTGAGCGTTCCGATTTCAGTTCCAGAGCGATTCGCCCAATGAGTCCTTGATATTTAGTCATTTTCAGCCAATTTTCTGGATTTTTGAAAAATTCACTTTTTTGTGAAAATATCCACTAAATGAGGGAATAATATGTGTGAGGGTACCCCAGGAGAGTTCCAAATGTGTGTGGGTAAAATATATATCCCACGGGGGTAAAATTGAAAAAAGTTGAAAAAAAATATTTTTTTGACTTAGCCATTTTTCCGGCGTTTATCAGACTTTCAGATAGGGCAAATGTCAGTGAGCGTTCCGATTTCAGTTCCAGAGCGATTCGCCCAATGAGTCCTTGATATTTAGTCGTTTTCAGCCAATATTTTGGATTTTTGAAAATTTCACTTTTTTGTGAAAATATCCACTAAATGAGGGAATAATATGTGTGAGGGTACCCCAGGAGTGTTCCAAATGTGTATGGGTATAATATATATCCCACGGGGGTAAAATTAAAAAAAGTTGAAAAAAAATTTTTTTTTGGACTTAGTCATTTTTCCGGCGTTTATCAGACTTTCAGATAGGGCAAATGTCAGTGAGTGTTCCGATTTCAGTTCCAGAGCGATTCGCCCAATGAGTCCTTGATATTTAGCCATTTTCAGCCAATTTCTGGATTTTTGAAAAATTAACTTTTTTGTGAAAATATCCGCTAAATGAGGGAATAATATGTGTGAGGGTACCCCAGAAGAGTTCCAAATGTGTGTGGGTAGAATATATTTCACACGGGGGTAAAATTGAAAAAAGTTGAAAATATTTTTTTTTGGACTTAGTCATTTTTCCGGCGTTTATCAGACTTTCAGATAGGGCAAATGTCAGTGAGCATTCCGATTTCAGTTCCAGAGCGATTCGCCCAATGAGTCCTTGATATTTAGTCATTTTCATCCAATTTCTGGATTTTTGAAAAATTAACTTTTTTGTGAAAATATCCACTAAATGAGGGAATAATATGTGTGAGGGTACCCCAGAAGAGTTCCAAATGTGTGTGGGTAGAATATATATCCCACGGGGGTAAAATTGAAAAAAGTTGAAAAATTTTTTTTTTTGGACTTAGTCATTTTTCCGGCGTTTATCAGACTTTCAGATAGGGCAAATGTCAGTGAGCGTTCCGATTTCAGTTCCAGAGCGATACGCCCAATGAGTCCTTGATATTTAATCATTTTCAGCCAATTTTCTGGATTTTTGAAAATTTCACTTTTTTGTGAAAATATCCACTAAATGAGGGAATAATATGTGTGAGGGTACCCCAGAAGAGTTCCAATTGTGTATGGGTAGAATATATATCCCACGGGGGTAAAATTGAAAAAAGTTGAAAAAAAATTTTTTTTTGGACTTAGTCATTTTTCCGGCGTTTATCAGACTTTCAGATAGGGCAAATGTCAGTGAGCGTTCCGATTTCAGTTCCAGAGCGATTCGCCCAATGAGTCCTTGATATTTAGTCGTTTTCAGCCAATATTTTGGATTTTTGAAAATTTCACTTTTTTGTGAAAATATCCACTAAATGAGGGAATAATATGTGTGAGGGTACCACAGAAGAGTTCCAATTGTGTGTGGGTAGAATATATATCCCACGGGGGTAAAATTGAAAAAAGTTGAAAAAAAATTTTTTTTTGGACTTAGTCATTTTTCCGGCGTTTATCAGACTTTCAGATAGGGCAAATGTCAGTGAGCGTTCCGATTTCAGTTCCAGAGCGATTCGCCCAATGAGTCCTTGATATGTAATCATTTTCAGCCAATTTTCTGGATTTTTGAAAATTTCACTTTTTTGTGAAAATATCCACTAAATGAGGGAATAATATGTGTGAGGGTACCCCAGGAGTGTTCCAAATGTGTGTGGGTAGAATATATATCCCATGGGGGTAAAATTGAAAAAAGTTGAAAATTTTTTTTTTTTGGACTTAGTCATTTTTCCGGCGTTTATCAGACTTTCAGATAGGGCAAATGTCAGTGAGCCTTCCGATTTCAGTTCTAGAGCGATTCACCCAATGAGTCCTTGATATTTAGGTGTTTTCAGCCAATATTTTGGATTTTTGAAAATTTCACTTTTTTGTGAAAATATCCACTAAATGAGGGAATAATATGTGTGAGGGTACCCCAGGAGTGTTCCAAATGTGTGTGGGTAGAATATATATCCCACGGGGGTAAAATTGAAAAAAGTTGAAAATTTTTTTTTTTTGGACTTAGTCATTTTTCCGGAGTTTATCAGACTTTCAGATAGGGCAAATGTCAGTGAGCTTTCCGATTTCAGTTCCAGAGCGATTCGCCCAATGAGTCCTTGATATTTAGTCGTTTTCAGCCAATTTTCTGGATTTTTGAAAAATTCACTTTTTTGTGAAAATATCCACTAAATGAGGAAATAATATGTGTGAGGGTACCCCAGGAGAGTTCCAAATGTGTGTGGGGAAAATATATATCCTACGGTGGTAAAATTGAAAAAAGTTGAAAAAAATTATTTTTTGGAATTAGTCATTTTTCCGGCGTTTATCAGACTTTCAGATAGGGCAAATGTCAGTGAGCGTTCCGATTTCAGTTCCAGAGCGATTCGCCCAATGAGTCTTTGATATTTATTCGTTTTCAGCCAATATTTTGGATTTTTGAAAATTTCACTTTTTTGTGAAAATATCCACTAAATGAGGGAATAATATGTGTGAGGGTACCTCAGGAGTGTTCCAAATGTGTGTGGGTAGAATATATATCCCACGGGGGTAAAATTGAAAAAAGTTGAAAAAAATTATTTTTTGGACTTAGCCATTTTTCCGGCGTTTATCAAACTTTCAGATAGGGCAAATGTCAGTGAGCGTTCCGATTTCAGTTCCAGAGCGATTCGCCCAATGAGTCCTTGATATTTAGTCGTTTTCAGCCAATATTTTGGATTTTTGAAAATTTCACTTTTTTGTGAAAATATCCACTAAATGAGGGAATAATATGTGTGATGGTACCCCAGAAGAGTTCCAAATGTGTGTGGGTAGAATATATATCCCACTGGGGTAAAATTGAAAAAAGTTGAAAAATTTTTTTTTTTGGACTTAGTCATTTTTCCGGCGTTTATCAGACTTTCAGATAGGGCAAATGTCAGTGAGCGTTCCGATTTCAGTTCCAGAGGGATTCGCCCAATGAGTCCTTGATATTTAGTCGTTTTCAGCCAATATTTTGGATTTTTGAAAATTTCACTTTTTTGTTGAAATATCCACTAAATGAGGGAATAATATGTGTGAGGGTACCCCAGGAGTGTTCCAATTGTGTGTGGGTAGAATATATATCCCACGGGGGTAAAATTGAAAAAAGTTGAAAAAAAATTTTTTTTTGGACTTAGTCATTTTTCCGGCGTTTATCAGACTTTCAGATAGGGCAAATGTCAGTGAGCGTTCCGATTTCAGTTCCAGAGCGATTCGCCCAATGAGTCCTTGATATTTAATCATTTTCAGCCAATTTTCTGGATTTTTGAAAATTTCACTTTTTTGTGAAAATATCCACTAAATGAGGGAATAATATGTGTGAGGGTAGCCCAGGAGAGTTCCAAATGTGTGTGGGTAGAATATATATCCCACGGGGGTAAAATTGAAAAAAGTTGAAAAAAAATTTTTTTTTGGACTTAGTCATTTTTCCGGCGTTTATCAGACTTTCAGATAGGGCAAATGTCAGTGAGCGTTCCGATTTCAGTTCCAGAACGATTCGCCCAATGAGTCCTTGATATTTATTCATTTTCAGCCAATTTTCTGGATTTTTGAAAAATTCACTTTTTTGTGAAAATATCCACTAAATGAGGGAATAATATGTGTGAGGGTAGCCCAGGAGGGTTCCAAATGTGTGTGGGTAGAATATATATCCCACGGGGGTAAAATTGAAAAAAGTTGAAAAAAATTTTTTTTTGGACTTAGTCATTTTTCCGGCGTTTATCAGACTTTCAGATAGGGCAAATGTCAGTGAGCATTCCGATTTCAGTTCCAGAGCGATTCGCCCAATGAGTCCTTGATATTTAGTCGTTTTCAGCCAATATTTTGGATTTTTGAAAATTTCACTTTTTTGTGAAAATATCCACTAAATGAGGGAATAATATGTGTGAGGGTACCTCAGGAGTGTTCCAAATGTGTGTGGGTAGAATATATATCCCACGGGGGTAAAATTGAAAAAAGTTGAAAAATTTTTTTTTTTGGACTTTGTCATTTTTCCGGCGTTTATCAGACTTTCAGATAGGGCAAATGTCAGTGAGCATTCCGATTTCAGTTCCAGAGCGATTCGCCCAATGAGTCCTTGATATTTAGTCGTTTTCAGCCAATTTTCTGGATTTTTGAAAAATTCACTTTTTTGTGAAAATATCCACTAAATGAGGAAATAATATGTGTGAGGGTACCCCAGGAGAGTTCCAAATGTGTGTGGGGAAAATATATATCCTACGGTGGTAAAATTGAAAAAAGTTGAAAAAAATTATTTTTTGGAATTAGTCATTTTTCCGGCGTTTATCAGACTTTCAGATAGGGCAAATGTCAGTGAGCGTTCCGATTTCAGTTCCAGAGCGATTCGCCCAATGAGTCCTTGATATTTAGTCGTTTTCAGCCAATTTTCTGGATTTTTGAAAAATTCAGTTTTTTGTGAAAATATCCACTAAATGAGGGAATAATATGTGTGAGGATAGCCCAGGAGAGTTCCAAATGTGTGTGGGTAGAATATATATCCCACGGGGGTAAAATTGAAAAAAGTTGAAAATTTATTTTTTTTTGGACTTAGTCATTTTTCCGGCGTTTATCAGACTTTCAGATAGGGCAACTGTCAGTGAGCGTTCCGATTTCAGTTCCAGAGCGATTCGCCCAATGAGTCCTTGATATTTAGTCGTTTTCAGCCAATATTTTGGATTTTTGAAAATTTCACTTTTTTGTGAAAATATCCACTAAATGAGGGAATAATATGTGTGAGGGTACCTCAGGAGTGTTCCAAATGTGTGTGGGTAGAATATATATCCCACGGGGGTAAAATTGAAAAAAGTTGAAAAATTTTTTTTTTTGGACTTTGTCATTTTTCCGGCGTTTATCAGACTTTCAGATAGGGCAAATGTCAGTGAGCATTCCGATTTCAGTTCCAGAGCGATTCGCCCAATGAGTCCTTGATATTTAGTCGTTTTCAGCCAATTTTCAGGATTTTTGAAAAATTCACTTTTTTGTGAAAATATCCACTAAATGAGGAAATAATATGTGTGAGGGTACCCCAGGAGAGTTCCAAATGTGTGTGGGGAAAATATATATCCTACGGTGGTAAAATTGAAAAAAGTTGAAAAAAATTATTTTTTGGAATTAGTCATTTTTCCGGCGTTTATCAGACTTTCAGATAGGGCAAATGTCAGTGAGCGTTCCGATTTCAGTTCCAGAGCGATTCGCCCAATGAGTCCTTGATATTTAGTCGTTTTCAGCCAATATTTTGGATTTTTGAAAATTTCACTTTTTTGTTGAAATATCCACTAAATGAGGGAATAATATGTGTGAGGGTACCCCAGGAGTGTTCCAATTGTGTGTGGGTAGAATATATATCCCACGGGGGTAAAATTGAAAAAAGTTGAAAAAAAATTTTTTTTTGGACTTAGTCATTTTTCCGGCGTTTATCAGACTTTCAGATAGGGCAAATGTCAGTGAGCGTTCCGATTTCAGTTCCAGAGCGATTCGCCCAATGAGTCCTTGATATTTAATCATTTTCAGCCAATTTTCTGGATTTTTGAAAATTTCACTTTTTTGTGAAAATATCCACTAAATGAGGGAATAATATGTGTGAGGGTAGCCCAGGAGAGTTCCAAATGTGTGTGGGTAGAATATATATCCCACGGGGGTAAAATTGAAAAAAGTTGAAAAAAAATTTTTTTTTGGACTTAGTCATTTTTCCGGCGTTTATCAGACTTTCAGATAGGGCAAATGTCAGTGAGCGTTCCGATTTCAGTTCCAGAACGATTCGCCCAATGAGTCCTTGATATTTATTCATTTTCAGCCAATTTTCTGGATTTTTGAAAAATTCACTTTTTTGTGAAAATATCCACTAAATGAGGGAATAATATGTGTGAGGGTAGCCCAGGAGGGTTCCAAATGTGTGTGGGTAGAATATATATCCCACGGGGGTAAAATTGAAAAAAGTTGAAAAAAATTTTTTTTTGGACTTAGTCATTTTTCCGGCGTTTATCAGACTTTCAGATAGGGCAAATGTCAGTGAGCGTTCCGATTTCAGTTCCAGAGCGATTCGCCCAATGAGTCCTTGATATTTAGTCGTTTTCAGCCAATTTTCTGGATTTTTGAAAAATTCACTTTTTTGTGAAAATATCCACTAAATGAGGGAATAATATGTGTGAGGATAGCCCAGGAGAGTTCCAAATGTGTGTGGGTAGAATATATATCCCACGGGGGTAAAATTGAAAAAAGTTGAAAATTTATTTTTTTTTGGACTTAGTCATTTTTCCGGCGTTTATCAGACTTTCAGATAGGGCAACTGTCAGTGAGCGTTCCGATTTCAGTTCCAGAGCGATTCGCCCAATGAGTCCTTGATATTTAGTCGTTTTCAGCCAATATTTTGGATTTTTGAAAATTTCACTTTTTTGTGAAAATATCCACTAAATGAGGGAATAATATGTGTGAGGGTACCTCAGGAGTGTTCCAAATGTGTGTGGGTAGAATATATATCCCACGGGGGTAAAATTGAAAAAAGTTGAAAAATTTTTTTTTTTGGACTTTGTCATTTTTCCGGCGTTTATCAGACTTTCAGATAGGGCAAATGTCAGTGAGCATTCCGATTTCAGTTCCAGAGCGATTCGCCCAATGAGTCCTTGATATTTAGTCGTTTTCAGCCAATATTTTGGATTTTTGAAAATTTCACTTTTTTGTGAAAATATCCACTAAATGAGGGAATAATATGTGTGAGGGTACCTCAGGAGTGTTCCAAATGTGTGTGGGTAGAATATATATCCCACGGGGGTAAAATTGAAAAAAGTTGAAAAATTTTTTTTTTTGGACTTTGTCATTTTTCCGGCGTTTATCAGACTTTCAGATAGGGCAAATGTCAGTGAGCATTCCGATTTCAGTTCCAGAGCGATTCGCCCAATGAGTCCTTGATATTTAGTCGTTTTCAGCCAATTTTCTGGATTTTTGAAAAATTCACTTTTTTGTGAAAATATCCACTAAATGAGGAAATAATATGTGTGAGGGTACCCCAGGAGAGTTCCAAATGTGTGTGGGGAAAATATATATCCTACGGTGGTAAAATTGAAAAAAGTTGAAAAAAATTATTTTTTGGAATTAGTCATTTTTCCGGCGTTTATCAGACTTTCAGATAGGGCAAATGTCAGTGAGCGTTCCGATTTCAGTTCCAGAGCGATTCGCCCAATGAGTCCTTGATATTTAGTCGTTTTCAGCCAATTTTCTGGATTTTTGAAAAATTCAGTTTTTTGTGAAAATATCCACTAAATGAGGGAATAATATGTGTGAGGATAGCCCAGGAGAGTTCCAAATGTGTGTGGGTAGAATATATATCCCACGGGGGTAAAATTGAAAAAAGTTGAAAATTTATTTTTTTTTGGACTTAGTCATTTTTCCGGCGTTTATCAGACTTTCAGATAGGGCAACTGTCAGTGAGCGTTCCGATTTCAGTTCCAGAGCGATTCGCCCAATGAGTCCTTGATATTTAGTCGTTTTCAGCCAATATTTTGGATTTTTGAAAATTTCACTTTTTTGTGAAAATATCCACTAAATGAGGGAATAATATGTGTGAGGGTACCTCAGGAGTGTTCCAAATGTGTGTGGGTAGAATATATATCCCACGGGGGTAAAATTGAAAAAAGTTGAAAAATTTTTTTTTTTGGACTTTGTCATTTTTCCGGCGTTTATCAGACTTTCAGATAGGGCAAATGTCAGTGAGCATTCCGATTTCAGTTCCAGAGCGATTCGCCCAATGAGTCCTTGATATTTAGTCGTTTTCAGCCAATTTTCAGGATTTTTGAAAAATTCACTTTTTTGTGAAAATATCCACTAAATGAGGAAATAATATGTGTGAGGGTACCCCAGGAGAGTTCCAAATGTGTGTGGGGAAAATATATATCCTACGGTGGTAAAATTGAAAAAAGTTGAAAAAAATTATTTTTTGGAATTAGTCATTTTTCCGGCGTTTATCAGACTTTCAGATAGGGCAAATGTCAGTGAGCGTTCCGATTTCAGTTCCAGAGCGATTCGCCCAATGAGTCTTTGATATTTATTCGTTTTCAGCCAATATTTTGGATTTTTGAAAATTTCACTTTTTTGTGAAAATATCCACTAAATGAGGGAATAATATGTGTGAGGGTACCTCAGGAGTGTTCCAAATGTGTGTGGGTAGAATATATATCCCACGGGGGTAAAATTGAAAAAAGTTGAAAAAAATTATTTTTTGGACTTAGCCATTTTTCCGGCGTTTATCAAACTTTCAGATAGGGCAAATGTCAGTGAGCGTTCCGATTTCAGTTCCAGAGCGATTCGCCCAATGAGTCCTTGATATTTAGTCGTTTTCAGCCAATATTTTGGATTTTTGAAAATTTCACTTTTTTGTGAAAATATCCACTAAATGAGGGAATAATATGTGTGAGGGTAGCCCAGGAGAGTTCCAAATGTGTGTGGGTAGAATATATATCCCACGGGGGTAAAATTGAAAAAAGTTGAAAAAAAATTTTTTTTTGGACTTAGTCATTTTTCCGGCGTTTATCAGACTTTCAGATAGGGCAAATGTCAGTGAGCGTTCCGATTTCAGTTCCAGAACGATTCGCCCAATGAGTCCTTGATATTTATTCATTTTCAGCCAATTTTCTGGATTTTTGAAAAATTCACTTTTTTGTGAAAATATCCACTAAATGAGGGAATAATATGTGTGAGGGTAGCCCAGGAGGGTTCCAAATGTGTGTGGGTAGAATATATATCCCACGGGGGTAAAATTGAAAAAAGTTGAAAAAAATTTTTTTTTGGACTTAGTCATTTTTCCGGCGTTTATCAGACTTTCAGATAGGGCAAATGTCAGTGAGCGTTCCGATTTCAGTTCCAGAGCGATTCGCCCAATGAGTCCTTGATATTTAGTCGTTTTCAGCCAATTTTCTGGATTTTTGAAAAATTCACTTTTTTGAGAAAATATCCACTAAATGAGGGAATAATATGTGTGAGGATAGCCCAGGAGAGTTCCAAATGTGTGTGGGTAGAATATATATCCCACGGGGGTAAAATTGAAAAAAGTTGAAAATTTATTTTTTTTTGGACTTAGTCATTTTTCCGGCGTTTATCAGACTTTCAGATAGGGCAACTGTCAGTGAGCGTTCCGATTTCAGTTCCAGAGCGATTCGCCCAATGAGTCCTTGATATTTAGTCGTTTTCAGCCAATTTTCTGGATTTTTGAAAAATTCACTTTTTTGTGAAAATATCCACTAAATGAGGAAATAATATGTGTGAGGGTACCCCAGGAGAGTTCCAAATGTGTGTGGGGAAAATATATATCCTACGGTGGTAAAATTGAAAAAAGTTGAAAAAAATTATTTTTTGGAATTAGTCATTTTTCCGGCGTTTATCAGACTTTCAGATAGGGCAAATGTCAGTGAGCGTTCCGATTTCAGTTCCAGAGCGATTCGCCCAATGAGTCCTTGATATTTAGTCGTTTTCAGCCAATTTTCTGGATTTTTGAAAAATTCAGTTTTTTGTGAAAATATCCACTAAATGAGGGAATAATATGTGTGAGGATAGCCCAGGAGAGTTCCAAATGTGTGTGGGTAGAATATATATCCCACGGGGGTAAAATTGAAAAAAGTTGAAAATTTATTTTTTTTTGGACTTAGTCATTTTTCCGGCGTTTATCAGACTTTCAGATAGGGCAACTGTCAGTGAGCGTTCCGATTTCAGTTCCAGAGCGATTCGCCCAATGAGTCCTTGATATTTAGTCGTTTTCAGCCAATATTTTGGATTTTTGAAAATTTCACTTTTTTGTGAAAATATCCACTAAATGAGGGAATAATATGTGTGAGGGTACCTCAGGAGTGTTCCAAATGTGTGTGGGTAGAATATATATCCCACGGGGGTAAAATTGAAAAAAGTTGAAAAATTTTTTTTTTTGGACTTTGTCATTTTTCCGGCGTTTATCAGACTTTCAGATAGGGCAAATGTCAGTGAGCATTCCGATTTCAGTTCCAGAGCGATTCGCCCAATGAGTCCTTGATATTTAGTCGTTTTCAGCCAATTTTCAGGATTTTTGAAAAATTCACTTTTTTGTGAAAATATCCACTAAATGAGGAAATAATATGTGTGAGGGTACCCCAGGAGAGTTCCAAATGTGTGTGGGGAAAATATATATCCTACGGTGGTAAAATTGAAAAAAGTTGAAAAAAATTATTTTTTGGAATTAGTCATTTTTCCGGCGTTTATCAGACTTTCAGATAGGGCAAATGTCAGTGAGCGTTCCGATTTCAGTTCCAGAGCGATTCGCCCAATGAGTCTTTGATATTTATTCGTTTTCAGCCAATATTTTGGATTTTTGAAAATTTCACTTTTTTGTGAAAATATCCACTAAATGAGGGAATAATATGTGTGAGGGTACCTCAGGAGTGTTCCAAATGTGTGTGGGTAGAATATATATCCCACGGGGGTAAAATTGAAAAAAGTTGAAAAAAATTATTTTTTGGACTTAGCCATTTTTCCGGCGTTTATCAAACTTTCAGATAGGGCAAATGTCAGTGAGCGTTCCGATTTCAGTTCCAGAGCGATTCGCCCAATGAGTCCTTGATATTTAGTCGTTTTCAGCCAATATTTTGGATTTTTGAAAATTTCACTTTTTTGTGAAAATATCCACTAAATGAGGGAATAATATGTGTGAGGGTAGCCCAGGAGAGTTCCAAATGTGTGTGGGTAGAATATATATCCCACGGGGGTAAAATTGAAAAAAGTTGAAAAAAAATTTTTTTTTGGACTTAGTCATTTTTCCGGCGTTTATCAGACTTTCAGATAGGGCAAATGTCAGTGAGCGTTCCGATTTCAGTTCCAGAACGATTCGCCCAATGAGTCCTTGATATTTATTCATTTTCAGCCAATTTTCTGGATTTTTGAAAAATTCACTTTTTTGTGAAAATATCCACTAAATGAGGGAATAATATGTGTGAGGGTAGCCCAGGAGGGTTCCAAATGTGTGTGGGTAGAATATATATCCCACGGGGGTAAAATTGAAAAAAGTTGAAAAAAATTTTTTTTTGGACTTAGTCATTTTTCCGGCGTTTATCAGACTTTCAGATAGGGCAAATGTCAGTGAGCGTTCCGATTTCAGTTCCAGAGCGATTCGCCCAATGAGTCCTTGATATTTAGTCGTTTTCAGCCAATTTTCTGGATTTTTGAAAAATTCACTTTTTTGAGAAAATATCCACTAAATGAGGGAATAATATGTGTGAGGATAGCCCAGGAGAGTTCCAAATGTGTGTGGGTAGAATATATATCCCACGGGGGTAAAATTGAAAAAAGTTGAAAATTTATTTTTTTTTGGACTTAGTCATTTTTCCGGCGTTTATCAGACTTTCAGATAGGGCAACTGTCAGTGAGCGTTCCGATTTCAGTTCCAGAGCGATTCGCCCAATGAGTCCTTGATATTTAGTCGTTTTCAGCCAATATTTTGGATTTTTGAAAATTTCACTTTTTTGTGAAAATATCCACTAAATGAGGGAATAATATGTGTGAGGGTACCTCAGGAGTGTTCCAAATGTGTGTGGGTAGAATATATATCCCACGGGGGTAAAATTGAAAAAAGTTGAAAAATTTTTTTTTTTGGACTTTGTCATTTTTCCGGCGTTTATCAGACTTTCAGATAGGGCAAATGTCAGTGAGCATTCCGATTTCAGTTCCAGAGCGATTCGCCCAATGAGTCCTTGATATTTAGTCGTTTTCAGCCAATTTTCTGGATTTTTGAAAAATTCACTTTTTTGTGAAAATATCCACTAAATGAGGGAATAATATGTGTGAGGGTACCCCAGGAGAGTTCCAAATGTGTGTGGGGAAAATATATATCCCACGGGGGTAAAATTGAAAAAAGTTGAAAAAAATTATTTTTTGGACTTAGTCATTTTTCCGGCGTTTATCAGACTTTCAGATAGGGCAAATGTCAGTGAGCGTTCCGATTTCAGTTCCAGAGCGATTCGCCCAATGAGTCCTTGATATTTAGTCGTTTTCAGCCAATATTTTGGATTTTTGAAAATTTCACTTTTTTGTGAAAATATCCACTAAATGAGGGAATAATATGTGTGAGGGTAGCCCAGGAGAGTTGCAAATGTGTGTGGGTAGAATACATATCCCACAGGGGTAAAATTGAAAAAAGTTGAAAAATTTTTTTTTTTGGACTTAGTCATTTTTCCGGCATTCATCAGACGTTCAGATAGGGCAAATGTCAGTGAGCGTTCCGATTTCAGTTCCAGAGCGATACGCCCAATGAGTCCTTGATATTTAATCATTTTCAGCCAATTTTCTGGATTTTTGAAAATTTCACTTTTTTGTGAAAATATCCACTAAATGAGGGAATAATATGTGTGAGGGTACCTCAGGAGTGTTCCAAATGTGTGTGGGTAGAATATATATCCCACGGGGGTAAAATTGAAAAAAGTTGAAAAATTTTTTTTTTTGGACTTTGTCATTTTTCCGGCGTTTATCAGACTTTCAGATAGGGCAAATGTCAGTGAGCATTCCGATTTCAGTTCCAGAGCGATTCGCCCAATGAGTCCTTGATATTTAGTCGTTTTCAGCCAATTTTCTGGATTTTTGAAAAATTCACTTTTTTGTGAAAATATCCACTAAATGAGGAAATAATATGTGTGAGGGTACCCCAGGAGAGTTCCAAATGTGTGTGGGGAAAATATATATCCTACGGTGGTAAAATTGAAAAAAGTTGAAAAAAATTATTTTTTGGAATTAGTCATTTTTCCGGCGTTTATCAGACTTTCAGATAGGGCAAATGTCAGTGAGCGTTCCGATTTCAGTTCCAGAGCGATTCGCCCAATGAGTCCTTGATATTTAGTCGTTTTCAGCCAATTTTCTGGATTTTTGAAAAATTCAGTTTTTTGTGAAAATATCCACTAAATGAGGGAATAATATGTGTGAGGATAGCCCAGGAGAGTTCCAAATGTGTGTGGGTAGAATATATATCCCACGGGGGTAAAATTGAAAAAAGTTGAAAATTTATTTTTTTTTGGACTTAGTCATTTTTCCGTCGTTTATCAGACTTTCAGATAGGGCAACTGTCAGTGAGCGTTCCGATTTCAGTTCCAGAGCGATTCGCCCAATGAGTCCTTAATATTTAGTCGTTTTCAGCCAATATTTTGGATTTTTGAAAATTTCACTTTTTTGTGAAAATATCCACTAAATGAGGGAATAATATGTGTGAGGGTACCTCAGGAGTGTTCCAAATGTGTGTGGGTAGAATATATATCCCACGGGGGCAAAATTGAAAAAAGTTGAAAAATTTTTTTTTTTGGACTTTGTCATTTTTCCGGCGTTTATCAGACTTTCAGATAGGGCAAATGTCAGTGAGCATTCCGATTTCAGTTCCAGAGCGATTCGCCCAATGAGTCCTTGATATTTAGTCGTTTTCAGCCAATATTTTGGATTTTTGAAAATTTCACTTTTTTGTGAAAATATCCACTAAATGAGGGAATAATATGTGTGAGGGTACCTCAGGAGTGTTCCAAATGTGTGTGGGTAGAATATATATCCCACGGGGGTAAAATTGAAAAAAGTTGAAAAATTTTTTTTTTTGGACTTTGTCATTTTTCCGGCGTTTATCAGACTTTCAGATAGGGCAAATGTCAGTGAGCATTCCGATTTCAGTTCCAGAGCGATTCGCCCAATGAGTCCTTGATATTTAGTCGTTTTCAGCCAATTTTCTGGATTTTTGAAAAATTCACTTTTTTGTGAAAATATCCACTAAATGAGGAAATAATATGTGTGAGGGTACCCCAGGAGAGTTCCAAATGTGTGTGGGGAAAATATATATCCTACGGTGGTAAAATTGAAAAAAGTTGAAAAAAATTATTTTTTGGAATTAGTCATTTTTCCGGCGTTTATCAGACTTTCAGATAGGGCAAATGTCAGTGAGCGTTCCGATTTCAGTTCCAGAGCGATTCGCCCAATGAGTCTTTGATATTTATTCGTTTTCAGCCAATATTTTGGATTTTTGAAAATTTCACTTTTTTGTGAAAATATCCACTAAATGAGGGAATAATATGTGTGAGGGTACCTCAGGAGTGTTCCAAATGTGTGTGGGTAGAATATATATCCCACGGGGGTAAAATTGAAAAAAGTTGAAAAAAATTATTTTTTGGACTTAGCCATTTTTCCGGCGTTTATCAAACTTTCAGATAGGGCAAATGTCAGTGAGCGTTCCGATTTCAGTTCCAGAGCGATTCGCCCAATGAGTCCTTGATATTTAGTCGTTTTCAGCCAATATTTTGGATTTTTGAAAATTTCACTTTTTTGTGAAAATATCCACTAAATGAGGGACTAATATGTGTGATGGTACCCCAGAAGAGTTCCAAATGTGTGTGGGTAGAATATATATCCCACGGGGGTAAAATTGAAAAAAGTTGAAAAATTTTTTTTTTTTGGACTTAGTCATTTTTCCGGCGTTTATCAGACTTTCAGATAGGGCAAATGTCAGTGAGCGTTCCGATTTCAGTTCCAGAGGGATTCGCCCAATGAGTCCTTGATATTTAGTCGTTTTCAGCCAATATTTTGGATTTTTGAAAATTTCACTTTTTTGTTGAAATATCCACTAAATGAGGGAATAATATGTGTGAGGGTACCCCAGGAGTGTTCCAATTGTGTGTGGGTAGAATATATATCCCACGGGGGTAAAATTGAAAAAAGTTGAAAAAAAATTTTTTTTTGGACTTAGTCATTTTTACGGCGTTTATCAGACTTTCAGATAGGGCAAATGTCAGTGAGCGTTCCGATTTCAGTTCCAGAGCGATTCGCCCAATGAGTCCTTGATATTTAATCATTTTCAGCCAATTTTCTGGATTTTTGAAAATTTCACTTTTTTGTGAAAATATCCACTAAATGAGGGAATAATATGTGTGAGGGTAGCCCAGGAGAGTTCCAAATGTGTGTGGGTAGAATATATATCCCACGGGGGTAAAATTGAAAAAAGTTGAAAAAAAATTTTTTTTTGGACTTAGTCATTTTTCCGGCGTTTATCAGACTTTCAGATAGGGCAAATGTCAGTGAGCGTTCCGATTTCAGTTCCAGAACGATTCGCCCAATGAGTCCTTGATATTTATTCATTTTCAGCCAATTTTCTGGATTTTTGAAAAATTCACTTTTTTGTGAAAATATCCACTAAATGAGGGAATAATATGTGTGAGGGTAGCCCAGGAGGGTTCCAAATGTGTGTGGGTAGAATATATATCCCACGGGGGTAAAATTGAAAAAAGTTGAAAAAAATTTTTTTTTGGACTTAGTCATTTTTCCGGCGTTTATCAGACTTTCAGATAGGGCAAATGTCAGTGAGCGTTCCGATTTCAGTTCCAGAGCGATTCGCCCAATGAGTCCTTGATATTTAGTCGTTTTCAGCCAATTTTCTGGATTTTTGAAAAATTCACTTTTTTGAGAAAATATCCACTAAATGAGGGAATAATATGTGTGAGGATAGCCCAGGAGAGTTCCAAATGTGTGTGGGTAGAATATATATCCCACGGGGGTAAAATTGAAAAAAGTTGAAAATTTATTTTTTTTTGGACTTAGTCATTTTTCCGGCGTTTATCAGACTTTCAGATAGGGCAACTGTCAGTGAGCGTTCCGATTTCAGTTCCAGAGCGATTCGCCCAATGAGTCCTTGATATTTAGTCGTTTTCAGCCAATATTTTGGATTTTTGAAAATTTCACTTTTTTGTGAAAATATCCACTAAATGAGGGAATAATATGTGTGAGGGTACCTCAGGAGTGTTCCAAATGTGTGTGGGTAGAATATATATCCCACGGGGGTAAAATTGAAAAAAGTTGAAAAATTTTTTTTTTTGGACTTTGTCATTTTTCCGGCGTTTATCAGACTTTCAGATAGGGCAAATGTCAGTGAGCATTCCGATTTCAGTTCCAGAGCGATTCGCCCAATGAGTCCTTGATATTTAGTCGTTTTCAGCCAATTTTCTGGATTTTTGAAAAATTCACTTTTTTGTGAAAATATCCACTAAATGAGGGAATAATATGTGTGAGGGTACCCCAGGAGAGTTCCAAATGTGTGTGGGGAAAATATATATCCCACGGGGGTAAAATTGAAAAAAGTTGAAAAAAATTATTTTTTGGACTTAGTCATTTTTCCGGCGTTTATCAGACTTTCAGATAGGGCAAATGTCAGTGAGCGTTCCGATTTCAGTTCCAGAGCGATTCGCCCAATGAGTCCTTGATATTTAGTCGTTTTCAGCCAATATTTTGGATTTTTGAAAATTTCACTTTTTTGTGAAAATATCCACTAAATGAGGGAATAATATGTGTGAGGTTACCCCAGGAGAGTTCCAAATGTGTGTGGGTAGAATATATATCCCACGGGGGTAAAACTGAAAAAAGTTGAAAAAAAATTTTTTTTTGGACTTAGTTATTTCTCCGGCGTTTATCAGACTTTCAGATAGGGCAAATGTCAGTGAGCGTTCCGATTTCAGTTCCAGAGCGATTCGGCCAATGAGTCCTTGATATTTATTCATTTTCAGCCAATTTTCTGGATTTTTGAAAAATTCACTTTTTTGTGAAAATATCCACTAAATGAGGGAATAATATGTGTGAGGGTACCCCAGGAGTGTTCCAAATGTGTGTGGGTAGAATATATATCCCACGGGGGTAAAATTGAAAAAAGTTGAAAAATTTTTTTTTTTGGACTTAGTCATTTTTCCGGCGTTTATCAGACTTTCAGATAGGGCAAATGTCAGTGAGCGTTCCGATTTCAGTTCCAGAGTGATTCGCCCAATGAGTCCTTGATATTTAGTCGTTTTCAGCCAATATTTTGGATTTTTGAAAATTTCACTTTTTTGTGAAAATATCCACTAAATGAGGGAATAATATGTGTGAGGGTACCCCAGAAGAGTTCCAAATGTGTGTGGGTAGAATATATATCCCACGGGGGTAAAATTGAAAAAAGTTGAAAAAATTTTTTTTTTTGGACTTAGCCATTTTTCCGGCGTTTATCGGACGTTCAGAAAGGGCAAATGTCAGTGAGCATTCCGATTTCAGTTCCAGAGCGATTCGCCCAATGAGTCCTTGATATTTAATCATTTTCAGCCAATTTTCTGGATTTTTGAAAAATTCACTTTTTTGTGAAAATATCCACTAAATGAGGGAATAATATGTGTGAGGGTACCCCAGGAGTGTTCCAAATGTGTGTGGGTAGAATATATATCCCACGGGGGTAAAATTGAAAAAAGTTGAAAAATTTTTTTTTTTGGACTTAGTCATTTTTCCGGCGTTTATCAGACTTTCAGATAGGGCAAATGTCAGTGAGCGTTCCGATTTCAGTTCCAGAGTGATTCGCCCAATGAGTCCTTGATATTTAGTCGTTTTCAGCCAATATTTTGGATTTTTGAAAATTTCACTTTTTTGTGAAAATATCCACTAAATGAGGGAATAATATGTGTGAGGGTACCCCAGAAGAGTTCCAAATGTGTGTGGGTAGAATATATATCCCACGGGGGTAAAATTGAAAAAAGTTGAAAAAATTTTTTTTTTTGGACTTAGCCATTTTTCCGGCGTTTATCGGACGTTCAGAAAGGGCAAATGTCAGTGAGCATTCCGATTTCAGTTCCAGAGCGATTCGCCCAATGAGTCCTTGATATTTAATCATTTTCAGCCAATTTTCTGGATTTTTGAAAAATTCACTTTTTTGTGAAAATATCCACTAAATGAGGGAATAATATGTGTGAGGGTACCCCAGGAGTGTTCCAAATGTGTGTGGGTAGAATATATATCCCACGGGGGTAAAATTGAAAAAAGTTGAAAAAATTTTTTTTTTGGACTTAGTCATTTTTCCGGCTTTTATCAGACTTTCAGATAGGGCAAATGTCAGTGAGCGTTCCGATTTCAGTTCCAGAGCGATTCGCCCAATGAGTCCTTGATATTTAGTCGTTTTCAGCCAATTTTCTGGATTTTTGAAAAATTCACTTTTTTGTGAAAATATCCACTAAATGAGGGAATAATATGTGTGAGGGTACCCCAAGAGAGTTCCAAATGTGTGTGGGTAAAATATATATCCCACGGGGGTAAAATTGAAAAAAGTTGAAAAAAAGTATTTTTTGGACTTAGCCATTTTTCCGGCGTTTATCAGACTTTCAGATAGAGCAAATGTCAGTGAGCGTTCCGATTTCAGTTCCAGAGCGATTCGCCCAATGAGTCCTTGATATTTAGTCGTTTTCAGCCAATATTTTGGATTTTTGAAAATTTCACTTTTTTGTGAAAATATCCACTAAATGAGGGAATAATATGTGTGAGGGTGCCCCAGAAGAGTTCCAAATGTGTGTGGGTAGAATATATATCCCACGGGGGTAAAATTGAAAAAAGTTGGAAAAAAATTTTTTTTTGGACTTAGTCATTTTTCGGGCGTTTATCAGACTTTCAGATAGGGCAAATGTCAGTGAGCGTTCCGATTTCAGTTCCAGAGCGATTCGCCCAATGAGTCCTTGATATTTAATCATTTTCAGCCAATTTTCTGGACTTTTGAAAATTTCACTTTTTTGTGAAAATATCCACTAAATGAGGGAATAATATGTGTGAGGGTAGCCCAGTAGAGTTCCAAATGTGTGTGGGTAGAATATATATCCCACGGGGGTAAAACTGAAAAAAGTTGAAAAAAAATTTTTTTTTTCGACTTAGTCATTTTTCCGGTGTTTATCAGACTTTCAGATAGGGCAAATGTCAGTGAGCATTCCGATTTCAGTTCCAGAGCGATTCGCCCAATGAGTCCTTGATATTTAGTCATTTTCATCCAATTTCTGGATTTTTGGAAAATTCACTTTTTTGTGAAAATATCCACTAAATGAGGGAATGATATGTGTGAGGGTAGCCCAGGAGAGTTCCAAATGTGTGTGGGTAGAATATATATCCCACGGGTGTAAAATTGAAAAAAGTTTAAAAAAAAATTTTTTTTGGACTTAGTCATTTTTCCGGCGTTTATCAGACTTTCAGATAGGGCAAATGTCAGTGAGCGTTCCAATTTCAGTTCCAGAGCGATTCGCCCAATGAGTCCTTGATATTTAATCATTTTCAGCCAATTTTCTGGATTTTTGAAAATTTCACTTTTTTGTGAAAATATCCACTAAATGAGGGAATAATATGTGTGAGGGTAGCCCAGGAGAGTTCCAAATGTGTGTGGGTAGAATATATATCCCACGGGCTAAAATTGAAAAAAGTTGAAATTTTTTTTTTTTTGGACTTAGTCATTTTTCCGGCGTTTATCAGACTTTCAGATAGGGCAAATGTCAGTAAGCGTTCTGATTTCAGTTCCAGAGCGATTAGCCCAATGAGTCCTTGATATTTAGTCATTTTCAGCCAATTTTCTGAATTTTTGAAAAATTCACTTTTTTGTGAAAATATCCACTAAATGAGGGAAAAATATGTGTGAGGGTACCCCAGGAGAGTTCCAAATGTGTGTGGGTAGAATATATATCCCACGGGGGTAAAACTGAAAAAAGTTGAAAAAAAATTTTTTTTTTCGACTTAGTCATTTTTCCGGTGTTTATCAGACTTTCAGATAGGGCAAATGTCAGTGAGCATTCCGATTTCAGTTCCAGAGCGATTCGCCCAATGAGTCCTTGATATTTAGTCATTTTCATCCAATTTCTGGATTTTTGGAAAATTAACTTTTTTGTGAAAATATCCACTAAATGAGGGAATAATATGTGTGAGGGTACCCCAGAAGAGTTCCAAATGTGTGTGGGTAGAATATATATCCCACGGGGGTAAAATTGAAAAAAGTTGAAAAATTTTTTTTTTTGGACTTAGTCATTTTTCCGGCGTTTATCAGACTTTCAGATAGGGCAAATGTCAGTGAGCGTTCCGATTTCAGTTCCAGAGCGATTTGCCCAATGAGTCCTTGATATTTAGTCATTTTCAGCCAATTTTCTGGATTTTTGAAAAATTCACTTTTTTGTGAAAATATCCACTTAATGAGGGAATAATATGTGTGAGGGTACCCCAGGAGAGTTCCAAATGTGTGTGGGTAGAATATATATCCCACGGGTTTAAAATTGAAAAAAGTTGAAAAAAAATTTTTTTTTGGACTTAGTCATTTTTCCGACGTTTATCAGACTTTCAGATAGGGCAAATGTCAGTGAGCGTTCCGATTTCAGTTCCAGAGCGATTTGCCCAATGAGTCCTTGATATTTAGTCATTTTCAGCCAATTTTCTGGATTTTTGAAAAATTCACTTTTTTGTGAAAATATCCACTAAATGAGGGAATGATATGTGTGAGGGTAGCCCAGGAGAGTTCCAAATGTGTGTGGGTAGAATATATATCCCACGGGTGTAAAATTGAAAAAAGTTGAAAAAAAAATTTTTTTTGGACTTAGTCATTTTTCCGGCATTTATCAGACTTTCAGATAGGGCAAATGTCAGTGAGCGTTCCAATTTCAGTTCCAGAGCGATTCGCCCAATGAGTCCTTGATATTTAATCATTTTCAGCCAATTTTCTGGATTTTTGAAAATTTCACTTTTTTGTGAAAATATCCACTAAATGAGGGAATAATATGTGTGAGGGTAGCCCAGGAGAGTTCCAAATGTGTGTGGGTAGAATATATATCCCACGGGCTAAAATTGAAAAAAGTTGAAATTTTTTTTTTTTTGGACTTAGTCATTTTTCCGGCGTTTATCAGACTTTCAGATAGGGCAAATGTCAGTGAGTGTTCCGATTTCAGTTCCAGAGCGATTAGCCCAATGAGTCCTTGATATTTAATCATTTTCAGCCAATTTTCTGAATTTTTGAAAAATTCACTTTTTTGTGAAAATATCCACTAAATGAGGGAAAAATATGTGTGAGGGTACCCCAGGAGAGTTCCAAATGTGTGTGGGTAGAATATATATCCCACGGGGGTAAAACTGAAAAAAGTTGAAAAAAAATTTTTTTTTTCGACTTAGTCATTTTTCCGGTGTTTATCAGACTTTCAGATAGGGCAAATGTCAGTGAGCATTCCGATTTCAGTTCCAGAGCGATTCGCCCAATGAGTCCTTGATATTTAGTCATTTTCATCCAATTTCTGGATTTTTGGAAAATTAACTTTTTTGTGAAAATATCCACTAAATGAGGGAATAATATGTGTGAGGGTACCCCAGAAGAGTTCCAAATGTGTGTGGGTAGAATATATATCCCACGGGGGTAAAATTGAAAAAAGTTGAAAAATTTTTTTTTTTGGACTTAGTCATTTTTCCGGCGTTTATCAGACTTTCAGATAGGGCAAATGTCAGTGAGCGTTCCGATTTCAGTTCCAGAGCGATTTGCCCAATGAGTCCTTGATATTTAGTCATTTTCAGCCAATTTTCTGGATTTTTGAAAATTTCACTTTTTTGTGAAAATATCCACTTAATGAGGGAATAATATGTGTGAGGGTACCCCAGGAGAGTTCCAAATGTGTGTGGGTAGAATATATATCCCACGGGTTTAAAATTGAAAAAAGTTGAAAAAAAATTTTTTTTTGGACTTAGTCATTTTTCCGACGTTTATCAGACTTTCAGATAGGGCAAATGTCAGTGAGCGTTCCGATTTCAGTTCCAGAGCGATTTGCCCAATGAGTCCTTGATATTTAGTCATTTTCAGCCAATTTTCTGGATTTTTGAAAAATTCACTTTTTTGTGAAAATATCCACTAAATGAGTGAATGATATGTGTGAGGGTAGCCCAGGAGAGTTCCAAATGTGTGTGGGTAGAATATATATCCCACGGGTGTAAAATTGAAAAAAGTTGAAAAAAAAATTTTTTTTGGACTTAGTCATTTTTCCGGCGTTTATCAGACTTTCAGATAGGGCAAATGTCAGTGAGCGTTCCAATTTCAGTTCCAGAGCGATTCGCCCAATGAGTCCTTGATATTTAATCATTTTCAGCCAATTTTCTGGATTTTTGAAAATTTCACTTTTTTGTGAAAATATCCACTAAATGAGGGAATAATATGTGTGAGGGTAGCCCAGGAGAGTTCCAAATGTGTGTGGGTAGAATATATATCCCACGGGCTAAAATTGAAAAAAGTTGAAATTTTTTTTTTTTTGGACTTAGTCATTTTTCCGGCGTTTATCAGACTTTCAGATAGGGCAAATGTCAGTGAGCGTTCCGATTTCAGTTCCAGAGCGATTAGCCCAATGAGTCCTTGATATTTAGTCATTTTCAGCCAATTTTCTGAATTTTTGAAAAATTCACTTTTTTGTGAAAATATCCACTAAATGAGGGAAAAATATGTGTGAGGGTACCCCAGGAGAGTTCCAAATGTGTGTGGGTAGAATATATATCCCACGGGGGTAAAACTGAAAAAAGTTGAAAAAAATTTTTTTTTTTCGACTTAGTCATTTTTCCGGCGTTTATCAGACTTTCAGATAGGGCAAATGTCAGTGAGCATTCCGATTTCAGTTCCAGAGCGATTCGCCCAATGAGTCCTTGATATTTAGTCATTTTCATCCAATTTCTGGATTTTTGGAAAATTAACTTTTTTGTGAAAATATCCACTAAATGAGGGAATAATATGTGTGAGGGTACCCCAGAAGAGTTCCAAATGTGTGTGGGTAGAATATATATCCCACGGGTTTAAAATTGAAAAAAGTTGAAAAAAAAATTTTTTTTGGACTTAGTCATTTTTCCGGCGTTTATCAGACTTTCAGATAGGGCAAATGTCAGTGAGCGTTCCAATTTCAGTTCCAGAGCGATTCGCCCAATGAGTCCTTGATATTTAATCATTTTCAGCCAATTTTCTGGATTTTTGAAAATTTCACTTTTTTGTGAAAATATCCACTAAATGAGGGAATAATATGTGTGAGGGTAGCCCAGGAGAGTTCCAAATGTGTGTGGGTAGAATATATATCCCACGGGCTAAAATTGAAAAAAGTTGAAATTTTTTTTTTTTTGGACTTAGTCATTTTTCCGGCGTTTATCAGACTTTCAGATGGGGCAAATGTCAGTGAGCGTTCTGATTTCAGTTCCAGAGCGATTCGCCCAATGAGTCCTTGATATTTAGTGGTTTTCAGCCAATATTTTGGATTTTTGAAAATTTCACTTTTTTGTGAAAATATCCACTAAATGAGGGAATAATATGTGTGAGGGTACCCCAGGAGTGTTCCAAATATGTGTGGGTAGAATATATATCCCACAGGGGTAAAATTGAAAAAAGGTGAAAAAATTTTTTTTTGGACTTAGTCATTTTTCCGGCGTTTATCAGACTTTCAAATAGCGCAAATGTCAGTGAGCATTCCGATTTCAGTTCCAGAGCGGTTCGCCCAATGAGTCCTTGATATTTAGTCGTTTTCAGCCAATTTTCTGGATTTTTGAAAAATTCACTTTTTTGTGAAAATATCCACTAAATGAGGGAATAATATGTGTGAGGGTACCCCAGAAGAGTTCCAAATGTGTGTGGGTAGAATATATATCCCACGGGGGTAAAATTGAAAAAAGTTGAAAAATTTTTTTTTTTGGACTTAGTCATTTTTCCGGCGTTTATCAGACTTTCAGATAGGGCAAATGTCAGTGAGCGTTCCGATTTCAGTTCCAGAGCGATTCGCCCAATGAGTCCTTGATATTTATTCATTTTCAGCCAATTTTCTGGATTTTTGAAAAATTCACTTTTTTGTGAAAATATCCACTAAATGAGGGAATAATATGTGTGAGGGTAGCCCAGGAGAGTTCCAAATGTGTGTGGGTAGAATATATATCCCACGGGGGTAAAATTGAAAAAAGTTGAAAAAAATTATTTTTTGGACTTAGCCATTTTTCCGGCGTTTATCAGACTTTCAGATAGGGCAAATGTCAGTGAGCGTTCCGATTTCAGTTCCAGAGCGATTCGCCCAATGAGTCCTTGATATTTAATCATTTTCAGCCAATTTTCTGGATTTTTGAAAATTTCACTTTTTTGTGAAAATATCCACTAAATGAGAGAATAATATGTGTGAGGGTAGCCCAGGAGAGTTCCAAATGTGTGTGGGTAGAATATATATCCCACGGGGGTAAAATTGGAAAAAGTTGAAAAAATTTTTTTTTTGGACTTAGTCATTTTTCCGGCGTTTATCAGACTTTCAGATGGGGCAAATGTCAGTGAGCGTTCCGATTTCAGTTCCAGAGCGATTCGCCCAATGAGTCCTTGATATTTAATGGTTTTCAGCCAATATTTTGGATTTTTGAAAATTTCACTTTTTTGTGAAAATATCCACTAAATGAGGGAATAATATATGTGAGGGTACCCCAGTTGTGTTCCAAATGTGTGTGGGTAGAATATATATCCCACAGGCTAAAATTGAAAAAAGTTGAAATTTTTTTTTTTTGGACTTAGTCATTTTTCCGGCATTTATCAGACTTTCAGATAGGGCAAATGTCAGTGAGCGTTCCAATTTCAGTTCCAGAGCGATTCGCCCAATGAGTCCTTGATATTTATTCATTTTCAGCCAATTTTCTGGATTTTTGAAAAATTCACTTTTTTGTGAAAATATCCACTAAATGAGGGAATAATATGTGTGAGGGTACCCCAGGAGAGTTCCAAATGTGTGTGGGTAAAATATATATCCCACGGGGGTAAAATTGAAAAAAGTTTAAAAAAATTATTTTTTTGACTTAGCCATTTTTCCGGTGTTTATCAGACTTTCAGATAGGGCAAATGTCAGTGAGCGTTCCGATTTCAGTTCCAGAGCGATTCGCCCAATGAGTCCTTGATATTTAATCATTTTCAGCCAATTTTCTGGATTTTTGAAAATTTCACTTTTTTGTGAAAATATCCACTAAATGAGAGAATAATATGTGTGAGGGTAGCCCAGGAGAGTTCCAAATGTGTGTGGGTAGAATATATATCCCACGGGGGTAAAATTGGAAAAAGTTGAAAAAATTTTTTTTTTGGACTTAGTCATTTTTCCGGTGTTTATCAGACTTTCAGATGGGGCAAATGTCAGTGAGCATTCCGATTTCAGTTCCAGAGCGATTCGCCCAATGAGTCCTTGATATTTAGTGGTTTTCAGCCAATATTTTGGATTTTTGAAAATTTCACTTTTTTGTGAAAATATCCACTAAATGAGGGAATAATATGTGTGAGGGTAGCCCAGGAGAGTTCCAAATGTGTGTGGGTAGAATATATATCCCACGGGCTAAAATTGAAAAAAGTTGAAATTTTTTTTTTTTTGGACTTATTCATTTTTCCGGCGTTTATCAGACTTTCAGATAACGCAAATGTCAGTGAGCGTTCCGATTTCAGTTCCAGAGCGGTTTGCCCAATGAGTCCTTGATATTTAGTCGTTTTCAGCCAATTTTCTGGATTTTTGAAAAATTCACTTTTTTGTGAAAATATCCACTAAATGAGGGAATAATATGTGTGAGGGTAGCCCAGGAGAGTTCCAAATGTGTGTGGGTAGAATATATATCTCACGGGGGTAAAATTGAAAAAAGTTGAAAAATTTTTTTTTTTGGACTTAGTCATTTTTCCGGCGTTTATCAGACTTTCAAATGGGGCAAATGTCAGTGAGCGTTCCAATTTCAGTTCCAGAGCGATTCGCCCAATGAGTCCTTGATATTTAGTCATTTTCATCCAATTTCTGGATTTTTGGAAAATTAACTTTTTTGTGAAAATATCCACTAAATGAGGGAATAATATGTGTGAGGGTACCCCAGAAGAGTTCCAAATGTGTGTGGGTAGAATATATATCCCACGGGTTTAAAATTGAAAAAAGTTGAAATTTTTTTTTTTTTGGACTTAGTCATTTTTCCGGCGTTTAGCAGACTTTCAGATAGGGCAAATGTCAGTGAGCGTTCCGATTTCAGTTCCAGAGCGATTCGCCCAATGAGTCCTTGATATTTATTCATTTTCAGCCAATTTTCTGGATTTTTGAAAAATTCACTTTTTTGTGAAAATATCCACTAAATGAGGGAATAATATGTGTGAGGGTACCCCAGGAGAGTTCCAAATGTGTGTGGGTAAAATATATATCCCACGGGGGTAAAATTGAAAAAAGTTGAAAAAAATTTTTTTTTTGACTTAGCCATTTTTCCGGCGTTTATCAGACTTTCAGATAGGGCAAATGTCAGTGAGCGTTCCAATTTCAGTTCCAGAGCGATTCGCCCAATGAGTCCTTGATATTTAATCATTTTCAGCCAATTTTCTGGATTTTTGAAAATTTCACTTTTTTGTGAAAATATCCACTAAATGAGGGAATAATATGTGTGAGGGTAGCCCAGGAGAGTTCCAAATGTGTGTGGGTAGAATATATATCCCACGGGCTAAAATTGAAAAAAGTTGAAATTTTTTTTTTTTTGGACTTAGTCATTTTTCCGGCGTTTATCAGACTTTCAGATGGGGCAAATGTCAGTGAGCGTTCTGATTTCAGTTCCAGAGCGATTCGCCCAATGAGTCCTTGATATTTAGTGGTTTTCAGCCAATATTTTGGATTTTTGAAAATTTCACTTTTTTGTGAAAATATCCACTAAATGAGGGAATAATATGTGTGAGGGTACCCCAGGAGTGTTCCAAATATGTGTGGTTAGAATATATATCCCACAGGGGTAAAATTGAAAAAAGGTGAAAAAATTTTTTTTTGGACTTAGTCATTTTTCCGGCGTTTATCAGACTTTCAAATAGCGCAAATGTCAGTGAGCATTCCGATTTCAGTTCCAGAGCGGTTCGCCCAATGAGTCCTTGATATTTAGTCGTTTTCAGCCAATTTTCTGGATTTTTGAAAAATTCACTTTTTTGTGAAAATATCCACTAAATGAGGGAATAATATGTGTGAGGGTACCCCAGAAGAGTTCCAAATGTGTGTGGGTAGAATATATATCCCACGGGGGTAAAATTGAAAAAAGTTGAAAAATTTTTTTTTTTGGACTTAGTCATTTTTCCGGCGTTTATCAGACTTTCAGATAGGGCAAATGTCAGTGAGCGTTCCGATTTCAGTTCCAGAGCGATTCGCCCAATGAGTCCTTGATATTTATTCATTTTCAGCCAATTTTCTGGATTTTTGAAAAATTCACTTTTTTGTGAAAATATCCACTAAATGAGGGAATAATATGTGTGAGGGTAGCCCAGGAGAGTTCCAAATGTGTGTGGGTAGAATATATATCCCACGGGGGTAAAATTGAAAAAAGTTGAAAAAAATTATTTTTTGGACTTAGCCATTTTTCCGGCGTTTATCAGACTTTCAGATAGGGCAAATGTCAGTGAGCGTTCCGATTTCAGTTCCAGAGCGATTCGCCCAATGAGTCCTTGATATTTAATCATTTTCAGCCAATTTTCTGGATTTTTGAAAATTTCACTTTTTTGTGAAAATATCCACTAAATGAGAGAATAATATGTGTGAGGGTAGCCCAGGAGAGTTCCAAATGTGTGTGGGTAGAATATATATCCCACGGGGGTAAAATTGGAAAAAGTTGAAAAAATTTTTTTTTTGGACTTAGTCATTTTTCCGTCGTTTATCAGACTTTCAGATGGGGCAAATGTCAGTGAGCGTTCCGATTTCAGTTCCAGAGCGATTCGCCCAATGAGTCCTTGATATTTAGTGGTTTTCAGCCAATATTTTGGATTTTTGAAAATTTCACTTTTTTGTGAAAATATCCACTAAATGAGGGAATAATATATGTGAGGGTACCCCAGGAGTGTTCCAAATGTGTGTGGGTAGAATATATATCCCACAGGCTAAAATTGAAAAAAGTTGAAATTTTTTTTTTTTGGACTTAGTCATTTTTCCGGCATTTATCAGACTTTCAGATAGGGCAAATGTCAGTGAGCGTTCCAATTTCAGTTCCAGAGCGATTCGCCCAATGAGTCCTTGATATTTATTCATTTTCAGCCAATTTTCTGGATTTTTGAAAAATTCACTTTTTTGTGAAAATATCCACTAAATGAGGGAATAATATGTGTGAGGGTACCCCAGGAGAGTTCCAAATGTGTGTGGGTAAAATATATATCCCACGGGGGTAAAATTGAAAAAAGTTTAAAAAAATTATTTTTTTGACTTAGCCATTTTTCCGGTGTTTATCAGACTTTCAGATAGGGCAAATGTCAGTGAGCGTTCCGATTTCAGTTCCAGAGCGATTCGCCCAATGAGTCCTTGATATTTAATCATTTTCAGCCAATTTTCTGGATTTTTGAAAATTTCACTTTTTTGTGAAAATATCCACTAAATGAGAGAATAATATGTGTGAGGGTAGCCCAGGAGAGTTCCAAATGTGTGTGGGTAGAATATATATCCCACGGGGGTAAAATTGGAAAAAGTTGAAAAAATTTTTTTTTTGGACTTATTCATTTTTCCGGCGTTTATCAGACTTTCAGATAACGCAAATGTCAGTGAGCGTTCCGATTTCAGTTCCAGAGCGGTTTGCCCAATGAGTCCTTGATATTTAGTCGTTTTCAGCCAATTTTCTGGATTTTTGAAAAATTCACTTTTTTGTGAAAATATCCACTAAATGAGGGAATAATATGTGTGAGGGTAGCCCAGGAGAGTTCCAAATGTGTGTGGGTAGAATATATATCCCACGGGGGTAAAATTGAAAAAAGTTGAAAAATTTTTTTTTTTGGACTTAGTCATTTTTCCGGCGTTTATCAGACTTTCAAATGGGGCAAATGTCAGTGAGCGTTCCGATTTCAGTTCCAGAGCGATTCGCCCAATGAGTCCTTGATATTTATTCATTTTCAGCCATTTTCTGGATTTTTGAAAAATTCACTTTTTTGTGAAAATATCCACTAAATGAGGGAATAATATGTGTGAGGGTACCCCAGGAGAGTTCCAAATGTCTGTGGGTAGAATATATATCCCACGGGTGTAAAATTGAAAAAAGTTGAAAAAAAAATTTTTTTTGGACTCAGTCATTTTTCCGGCGTTTATCAGACTTTCAGATAGGGCAAATGTCAGTGAGCGTTCCGATTTCAGTTCCAGAGCGATTCGCCCAATGAGTCCTTGATATTTATTCATTTTCAGCCAATTTTCTGGATTTTTGAAAAATTCACTTTTTTGTGAAAATATCCACTAAATGAGGGAATAATATGTGTGAGGGTACCCCAGGAGAGTTCCAAATGTGTGTGGGTAAAATATATATCCCACGGGGGTAAAATTGAAAAAAGTTGAAAAAAATTATTTTTTTGACTTAGCCATTTTTCCGGCGTTTATCAGACTTTCAGATAGGGCAAATGTCAGTGAGCGTTCCGATTTCAGTTCCAGAGCAATTCGCCCAATGAGAACCTTGATATTTAGTGGTTTTCAGCCAATATTTTGGATTTTTGAAAATTTCACTTTTTTGTGAAAATATCCACTAAATGAGGTAATAATATGTGTGAGGGTACCCCAGGAGTGTTCCAAATGTGTGTGGGTAGAATATATATCCCACAGGGGTAAAATTGAAAAAAGGTGAAAAAATTTTTTTTTGGACTTAGTCATTTTTCCGGCGTTTATCAGACTTTCAGATAGCGCAAATGTCAGTGAGCGTTCCGATTTCAGTTCCAGAGCGGTTCGCCCAATGAGTCCTTGATATTTAGTCGTTTTCAGCCAATTTTCTGGATTTTTGAAAAATTCACTTTTTTGTGAAAATATCCACTAAATGAGGGAATAATATGTGTGAGGGTACCCCAGAAGAGTTCCAAATGTGTGTGGGTAGAATATATATCCCACGGGGGTAAAATTGAAAAAAGTTGAAAATTTTTTTTTTTTGGACTTAGTCATTTTTCCGGCGTTTATCAGACATTCAGATAGGGCAAATGTCAGTGAGCGTTCCGATTTCAGTTCCAGAGCGATTCGCCCAATGAGTCCTTGATATTTATTCATTTTCAGCCAATTTTCTGGATTTTTGAAAAATTCACTTTTTTGTGAAAATATCCACTAAATGAGGGAATAATATGTGTGAGGGTACCCCAGGAGAGTTCCAAATGTGTGTGGGTAAAATATATATCCCACGGGGGTAAAATTGAAAAAAGTTGAAAAAAATTATTTTTTGGACTTAGTCATTTTTCCGGCGTTTATCAGACTTTCAGATGGGGCAAATGTCAGTGAGCGTTCCGATTTCAGTTCTAGAGCGATTCGCCCAATGATTCCTTGATATTTAGTCGTTTTCAGCCAATATTTTGGATTTTTGAAAATTTCACTTTTTTGTGAAAATATCCACTAAATGAGGGAATAATATGTGTGAGGGTAGCCCAGGAGAGTTCCAAATGTGTGTGGGTAGAATATATATCCCACGGGGGTAAAATTGAAAAAAGTTGAAAAATTTTTTTTTTTGGACTTAGTCATTTTTCCGGCGTTTATCAGACTTTCAGATGGGGCAAATGTCAGTGAGCGTTCCGATTTCAGTTACAGAGCGATTCGCCCAATGAGTCCTTGATATTTATTCATTTTCAGCCATTTTCTGGATTTTTGAAAAATTAACTTTTTTGTGAAAATATCCACTAAATGAGGGAATAAATATGTGTGAGGGTACCCCAGGAGTGTTCCAAATGTGTGTTGGTAGAATATATATCCCACGGGGGTAAAATTGAAAAAAGTTGAAAAAATTTTTTTTTTTGGACTTAGCCATTTTTCCGGCGTTTATCAGACTTTCAGATGGGGCAAATGTCAGTGAGCGTTCCGATTTCAGTTACAGAGCGATTCGCCCAATGAGTCCTTGATATTTATTCATTTTCAGCCATTTTCTGGATTTTTGAAAAATTAACTTTTTTGTGAAAATATCCACTAAATGAGGGAATAATATGTGTGAGGGTACCCCAGGAGTGTTCCAAATGTGTGTGGGTAGAATATGTATCCCACGGGGGTAAAATTGAAAAAAGTTGAAAAAATTTTTTTTTCTGGACTTAGCCATTTTTCCGGCGTTTATCAGACTTTCAGAAAGGGCAAATGTCAGTGAGCATTCCGATTTCAGTTCCAGAGCGATTCGCCCAATGAGTCCTTGATATTTAATCATTTTCAGCCAATTTTCTGGATTTTTGAAAAATTCACTTTTTTGTGAAAATATCCACTAAATGAGGGAATAATATGTGTGAGGGTACCCCAGGAGTGTTCCAAATGTGTGTGGGTAGAATATGTATCCCACGGGGGTAAAATTGAAAAAAGTTGAACATTTTTTTTTTTTGGACTTAGTCATTTTTCCGGCGTTTATCAGACTTTCAGATAGAGCAAATGTCAGTGAGCGTTCCGATTTCAGTTCCAGAGCGATTCGCCCAATGAGTCCTTGATATTTAGTCGTTTTCAGCCAATATTTTGGATTTTTGAAAATTTCACTTTTTTGTGAAAATATCCACTAAATGAGGGAATAATATGTGTGAGGGTACCCCAGAAGAGTTCAAATGTGTGTGGGTAGAATATATATCCCACGGGGGTAAAATTGAAAAAAGTTGAAAAAATTTTTTTTTTTGGACTTAGCCATTTTTCCGGCGTTTATCAGACTTTCAGATAGGGCAAATGTCAGTGAGCATTCCAATTTCAGTTCCAGAGCGATTCGCCCAATGAGTCCTTGATATTTAATCATTTTCAGCCAATTTTCTGGATTTTTGAAAAATTCACTTTTTTGTGAAAATATCCACTAAATGAGGGAATAATATGTGTGAGGGTACCCCAGGAGTGTTCCAAATGAGTGTGGGTAGAATATATATCCCACGGGGGTAAAATTGAAAAAAGTTGAACATTTTTTTTTTTTGGACTTAGTCATTTTTCCGGCGTTTATCAGACTTTCAGATAGAGCAAATGTCAGTGAGCGTTCCGATTTCAGTTCCAGAGCGATTCGCCCAATGAGTCCTTGATATTTAGTCGTTTTCAGCCAATATTTTGGATTTTTGAAAATTTCACTTTTTTGTGAAAATATCCACTAAATGAGGGAATAATATGTGTGAGGGTGCCCCAGAAGAGTTCCAAATGTGTGTGGGTAGAATATATATCCCACGGGGGTAAAATTGAAAAAAGTTGGAAAAAAATTTTTTTTTGGACTTAGTCATTTTTCGGGCGTTTATCAGACTTTCAGATAGGGCAAATGTCAGTGAGCGTTCCGATTTCAGTTCCAGAGTGATTCGCCCAATGAGTCCTTGATATTTAGTCGTTTTCAGCCAATATTTTGGACTTTTGAAAATTTCACTTTTTTGTGAAAATATCCACTAAATGAGGGAATAATATGTGTGAGGGTACCCCAGAAGAGTTCAAATGTGTGTGGGTAGAATATATATCCGACGGGGGTAAAATTGAAAAAAGTTGAAAAATTTTTTTTTTTTGGACTTAGCCATTTTTCCGGCGTTTATCAGACTTTCAGAAAGGGCAAATGTCAGTGAGCATTCCGATTTCAGTTCCAGAGCGATTCGCCCAATGAGTCCTTGATATTTAATCATTTTCAGCCAATTTTCTGGATTTTTGAAAAATTCACTTTTTTGTGAAAATATCCACTAAATGAGGGAATAATATGTGTGAGGGTACCCCAGGAGTGTTCCAAATGTGTGTGGGTAGAATATATATCCCACGGGGGTAAAATTGAAAAAAGTTGAACATTTTTTTTTTTTGGACTTAGTCATTTTTCCGGCGTTTATCAGACTTTCAGATAGAGCAAATGTCAGTGAGCGTTCCGATTTCAGTTCCAGAGCGATTCCCCCAATGAGTCCTTGATATTTAGTCGTTTTCAGCCAATATTTTGGATTTTTGAAAATTTCACTTTTTTGTGAAAATATCCACTAAATGAGGGAATAATATGTGTGAGGGTGCCCCAGAAGAGTTCCAAATGTGTGTGGGTAGAATATATATCCCACGGGGGTAAAATTGAAAAAAGTTGGAAAAAAATTTTTTTTGGGACTTAGTCATTTTTCGGGCGTTTATCAGACTTTCAGATAGGGGAAATGTCAGTGAGCGTTCCGATTTCAGTTCCAGAGCGATTCGCCCAATGAGTCCTTGATATTTAATCATTTTTAGCCAATTTTCTGGATTTTTGAAAATTTCACTTTTTTGTGAAAATATCCACTAAATGAGGGAATAATATGTGTGAGGGTAGCCCAGGAGAGTTCCAAATGTGTGTGGGTAGAGTATATATCCCACGGGGGTAAAATTTAAAAAAGTTGAAAAATTTTTTTTTTTGGACTTAGTCATTTTTCCGGCGTTTATCAGACTTTCAGATAGGGCAAATGTCAGTGAGTGTTCCTATTTCAGTTCCAAAGCGATTCGCCCAATGAGTCCTTGATATTTATTCATTTTCAGCCAATTTTCAGGATTTTTGAAAAATTCACTTTTTTGTGAAAATATCCACTAAATGAGGGAATAATATGTGTGAGGGTACCCCAGAAGAGTTCAAATGTGTGTGGGTAGAATATATATCCCACGGGGGTAAAATTGAAAAAAGTTGAAAAAAATTTTTTTTTTGGACTTAGCCATTTTTCCGGCGTTTATCAGACTTTCAGAAAGGGCAAATGTCAGTGAGCATTCCGATTTCAGTTCCAGAGCCATTCGCCCAATGAGTCCTTGATATTTAGTCGTTTTCAGCCATTTTCTGGATTTTTGAAAAATTCACTTTTTTGTGAAAATATCCACTAAATGAGGGAATAATATGTGTGAGGGTACCCCAGGAGAGTTCCAAATGTCTGTGGGTAGAATATATATCCCACGGGTGTAAAATTGAAAAAAGTTGAAAAAAAAATTATTTTTGGACTCAGTCATTTTTCCGGCGTTTATCAGACTTTCAGATAGGGCAAATGTCAGTGAGCGTTCCAATTTCAGTTCCAGAGCGATTCGCCCAATGAGTCCTTGATATTTAATCATTTTCAGCCAATTTTCTGGATTTTTGAAAATTTCACTTTTTTGTGAAAATATCCACTAAATGAGGGAATAATATGTGTGAGGGTAGCCCAGGAGAGTTCCAAATGTGTGTGGGTAGAATATATATCCCACGGGCTAAAATTGAAAAAAGTTGAAATTTTTTTTTTTTTGGACTTAGTCATTTTTCCGTCGTTTATCAGACTTTCAGATAGGGCAAATGTCAGTGAGCGTTCCGATTTCAGTTCCAGAGCGATTCGCCCAATGAGTCCTTGATATTTATTCATTTTCAGCCAATTTTCTGGATTTTTGAAAAATTCACTTTTTTGTGAAAATATCCACTAAATGAGGGAATAATATGTGTGAGGGTACCCCAGGAGAGTTCCAAATGTGTGTGGGTAAAATATATATCCCACGGGGGTAAAATTGAAAAAAGTTGAAAAAAATTATTTTTTTGACTTAGCCATTTTTCCGGCGTTTATCAGACTTTCAGATAGGGCAAATGTCAGTGAGCGTTCCGATTTCAGTTCCAGAGCAATTCGCCCAATGAGAACCTTGATATTTAGTGGTTTTCAGCCAATATTTTGGATTTTTGAAAATTTCACTTTTTTGTGAAAATATCCACTAAATGAGGTAATAATATGTGTGAGGGTACCCCAGGAGTGTTCCAAATGTGTGTGGGTAGAATATATATCCCACAGGGGTAAAATTGAAAAAAGGTAAAAAAATTTTTTTTTGGACTTAGTCATTTTTCCGGCGTTTATCAGACTTTCAGATAGCGCAAATGTCAGTGAGCGTTCCGATTTCAGTTCCAGAGCGGTTCGCCCAATGAGTCCTTGATATTTAGTCGTTTTCAGCCAATTTTCTGGATTTTTGAAAAATTCACTTTTTTGTGAAAATATCCACTAAATGAGGGAATAATATGTGTGAGGGTAGCCCAGGAGAGTTCCAAATGTGTGTGGGTAGAATATATATCCCACGGGGGTAAAATTGAAAAAAGTTGAAAAATTTTTTTTTTTGGACTTAGTCATTTTTCCGGCGTTTATCAGACTTTCAGATGGGTCAAATGTCAGTGAGCGTTCCGATTTCAGTTACAGAGCGATTCGCCCAATGAGTCCTTGATATTTATTCATTTTCAGCCATTTTCTGGATTTTTGAAAAATTAACTTTTTTGTGAAAATATCCACTAAATGAGGGAATAAATATGTGTGAGGGTACCCCAGGAGTGTTCCAAATGTGTGTTGGTAGAATATATATCCCACGGGGGTAAAATTGAAAAAAGTTGAAAAAATTTTTTTTTTTGGACTTAGCCATTTTTCCGGCGTTTATCAGACTTTCAGATGGGGCAAATGTCAGTGAGCGTTCCGATTTCAGTTACAGAGCGATTCGCCCAATGAGTCCTTGATATTTATTCATTTTCAGCCATTTTCTGGATTTTTGAAAAATTAACTTTTTTGTGAAAATATCCACTAAATGAGGGAATAATATGTGTGAGGGTACCCCAGGAGTGTTCCAAATGTGTGTTGGTAGAATATATATCCCACAGGGGTAAAATTGAAAAAAGTTGAAAAAATTTTTTTTTCTGGACTTAGCCATTTTTCCGGCGTTTATCAGACTTTCAGAAAGGGCAAATGTCAGTGAGCATTCCGATTTCAGTTCCAGAGCGATTCGCCCAATGAGTCCTTGATATTTAATCATTTTCAGCCAATTTTCTGGATTTTTGAAAAATTCACTTTTTTGTGAAAATATCCACTAAATGAGGGAATAATATGTGTGAGGGTACCCCAGGAGTGTTCCAAATGTGTGTGGGTAGAATATGTATCCCACGGGGGTAAAATTGAAAAAAGTTGAACATTTTTTTTTTTTGGACTTAGTCATTTTTCCGGCGTTTATCAGACTTTCAGATAGAGCAAATGTCAGTGAGCGTTCCGATTTCAGTTCCAGAGCGATTCGCCCAATGAGTCCTTGATATTTAGTCGTTTTCAGCCAATATTTTGGATTTTTGAAAATTTCACTTTTTTGTGAAAATATCCACTAAATGAGGGAATAATATGTGTGAGGGTACCCCAGAAGAGTTCAAATGTGTGTGGGTAGAATATATATCCCACGGGGGTAAAATTGAAAAAAGTTGAAAAAATTTTTTTTTTTGGACTTAGCCATTTTTCCGGCGTTTATCAGACTTTCAGATAGGGCAAATGTCAGTGAGCATTCCGATTTCAGTTCCAGAGCGATTCGCCCAATGAGTCCTTGATATTTAATCATTTTCAGCCAATTTTCTGGATTTTTGAAAAATTCACTTTTTTGTGAAAATATCCACTAAATGAGGGAATAATATGTGTGAGGGTACCCCAGGAGTGTTCCAAATGAGTGTGGGTAGAATATATATCCCACGGGGGTAAAATTGAAAAAAGTTGAACATTTTTTTTTTTTGGACTTAGTCATTTTTCCGGCGTTTATCAGACTTTCAGATAGAGCAAATGTCAGTGAGCGTTCCGATTTCAGTTCCAGAGCGATTCGCCCAATGAGTCCTTGATATTTAGTCGTTTTCAGCCAATATTTTGGATTTTTGAAAATTTCACTTTTTTGTGAAAATATCCACTAAATGAGGGAATAATATGTGTGAGGGTGCCCCAGAAGAGTTCCAAATGTGTGTGGGTAGAATATATATCCCACGGGGGTAAAATTGAAAAAAGTTGGAAAAAAATTTTTTTTTGGACTTAGTCATTTTTCGGGCGTTTATCAGACTTTCAGATAGGGCAAATGTCAGTGAGCGTTCCGATTTCAGTTCCAGAGTGATTCGCCCAATGAGTCCTTGATATTTAGTCGTTTTCAGCCAATATTTTGGACTTTTGAAAATTTCACTTTTTTGTGAAAATATCCACTAAATGAGGGAATAATATGTGTGAGGGTACCCCAGAAGAGTTCAAATGTGTGTGGGTAGAATATATATCCGACGGGGGTAAAATTGAAAAAAGTTGAAAAATTTTTTTTTTTTGGACTTAGCCATTTTTCCGGCGTTTATCAGACTTTCAGAAAGGGCAAATGTCAGTGAGCATTCCGATTTCAGTTCCAGAGCGATTCGCCCAATGAGTCCTTGATATTTAATCATTTTCAGCCAATTTTCTGGATTTTTGAAAAATTCACTTTTTTGTGAAAATATCCACTAAATGAGGGAATAATATGTGTGAGGGTACCCCAGGAGTGTTCCAAATGTGTGTGGGTAGAATATATATCCCACGGGGGTAAAATTGAAAAAAGTTGAACATTTTTTTTTTTTGGACTTAGTCATTTTTCCGGCGTTTATCAGACTTTCAGATAGAGCAAATGTCAGTGAGCGTTCCGATTTCAGTTCCAGAGCGATTCCCCCAATGAGTCCTTGATATTTAGTCGTTTTCAGCCAATATTTTGGATTTTTGAAAATTTCACTTTTTTGTGAAAATATCCACTAAATGAGGGAATAATATGTGTGAGGGTGCCCCAGAAGAGTTCCAAATGTGTGTGGGTAGAATATATATCCCACGGGGGTAAAATTGAAAAAAGTTGGAAAAAAATTTTTTTTGGGACTTAGTCATTTTTCGGGCGTTTATCAGACTTTCAGATAGGGGAAATGTCAGTGAGCGTTCCGATTTCAGTTCCAGAGCGATTCGCCCAATGAGTCCTTGATATTTAATCATTTTCAGCCAATTTTCTGGATTTTTGAAAATTTCACTTTTTTGTGAAAATATCCACTAAATGAGGGAATAATATGTGTGAGGGTACCCCAGGAGTGTTCCAAATGTGTGTTGGTAGAATATATATCCCACGGGGGTAAAATTGAAAAAAGTTGAAAAATTTTTTTTTTTTGGACTTAGTCATTTTTCCGGCGTTTATCAGACTTTCAGATAGAGCAAATGTCAGTGAGCGTTCCGATTTCAGTTCCAGAGCGATTCGCCCAATGAGTCCTTGATATTTAGTCGTTTTCAGCCAATATTTTGGATTTTTGAAAATGTCACTTTTTTGTGAAAATATCCACTAAATGAGGGAATAATATGTGTGAGGGTGCCCCAGAAGAGTTCCAAATGTGTGTGGGTAGAATATATATCCCACGGGGGTAAAATTGAAAAAAGTTGGAAAAAAATTTTTTTTGGGACTTAGTCATTTTTCGGGCGTTTATCAGACTTTCAGATAGGGGAAATGTCAGTGAGCGTTCCGATTTCAGTTCCAGAGCGATTCGCCCAATGAGTCCTTGATATTTAATCATTTTCAGCCAATTTTCTGGATTTTTGAAAATTTCACTTTTTTGTGAAAATATCCACTAAATGAGGGAATAATATGTGTGAGGGTAGCCCAGGAGAGTTCCAAATGTGTGTGGGTAGAGTATATATCCCACGGGGGTAAAATTTAAAAAAGTTGAAAAATTTTTTTTTTTGGACTTAGTCATTTTTCCGGCGTTCATCAGACTTTCAGATAGGGCAAATGTCAGTGAGTGTTCCTATTTCAGTTCCAGAGTGATTCGCCCAATGAGTCCTTGATATTTATTCATTTTCAGCCAATTTTCTGGATTTTTGAAAAATTCACTTTTTTGTGAAAATATCCACTAAATGAGGGAATAATATGTGTGAGGGTACCCCAGGAGAGTTCCAAATGTGTGTGGGTAAAATATATATTCCACGGGGGTAAAATTGAAAAAAGTTGAAAAAAATTATTTTTTGAACTTAGCCATTTTTCCGGCGTTTATCAGACTTTCAGATAGGGGAAATGTCAGTGAGCGTTCCGATTTCAGTTCCAGAGCGATTCGACCAATGAGTCCTTGATATTTAGTCGTTTTCAGCCAATATTTTGGATTTTTGAAAATTTCACTTTTTTGTGAAAATATCCACTAAATGAGGGAATAATATGTGTGAGGGTACCCCAGGAGTGTTCCAAATGTGTGTGGGTAGAATATATATCCCACGGGGGTAAAATTGAAAAAAGTTGAAAAATTTTTTTTTTTGGACTTAGTCATTTTTCCGGCGTTTATCAGACTTTCAGATGGGGCAAATGTCAGTGAGCGTTCCGATTTCAGTTACAGAGCGATTCGCCCAATGAGTCCTTGATATTTATTCATTTTCAGCCATTTTCTGGATTTTTGAAAAATTAACTTTTTTGTGAAAATATCCACTAAATGAGGGAATAAATATGTGTGAGGGTACCCCAGGAGTGTTCCAAATGTGTGTGGGTAGAATATATATCCCACGGGGGTAAAATTGAAAAAAGTTGAACATTTTTTTTTTTTGGACTTAGTCATTTTTCCGGCGTTTATCAGACTTTCAGATAGAGCAAATGTCAGTGAGCGTTCCGATTTCAGTTCCAGAGCGATTCCCCCAATGAGTCCTTGATATTTAGTCGTTTTCAGCCAATATTTTGGATTTTTGAAAATTTCACTTTTTTGTGAAAATATCCACTAAATGAGGGAATAATATGTGTGAGGGTGCCCCAGAAGAGTTCCAAATGTGTGTGGGTAGAATATATATCCCACGGGGGTAAAATTGAAAAAAGTTGGAAAAAAATTTTTTTTGGGACTTAGTCATTTTTCGGGCGTTTATCAGACTTTCAGATAGGGGAAATGTCAGTGAGCGTTCCGATTTCAGTTCCAGAGCGATTCGCCCAATGAGTCCTTGATATTTAATCATTTTCAGCCAATTTTCTGGATTTTTGAAAATTTCACTTTTTTGTGAAAATATCCACTAAATGAGGGAATAATATGTGTGAGGGTACCCCAGAAGAGTTCAAATGTGTGTGGGTAGAATATATATCCGACGGGGGTAAAATTGAAAAAAGTTGAAAAATTTTTTTTTTTTGGACTTAGCCATTTTTCCGGCGTTTATCAGACTTTCAGAAAGGGCAAATGTCAGTGAGCATTCCGATTTCAGTTCCAGAGCGATTCGCCCAATGAGTCCTTGATATTTAATCATTTTCAGCCAATTTTCTGGATTTTTGAAAAATTCACTTTTTTGTGAAAATATCCACTAAATGAGGGAATAATATGTGTGAGGGTACCCCAGGAGTGTTCCAAATGTGTGTGGGTAGAATATATATCCCACGGGGGTAAAATTGAAAAAAGTTGAACATTTTTTTTTTTTGGACTTAGTCATTTTTCCGGCGTTTATCAGACTTTCAGATAGAGCAAATGTCAGTGAGCGTTCCGATTTCAGTTCCAGAGCGATTCCCCCAATGAGTCCTTGATATTTAGTCGTTTTCAGCCAATATTTTGGATTTTTGAAAATTTCACTTTTTTGTGAAAATATCCACTAAATGAGGGAATAATATGTGTGAGGGTGCCCCAGAAGAGTTCCAAATGTGTGTGGGTAGAATATATATCCCACGGGGGTAAAATTGAAAAAAGTTGGAAAAAAATTTTTTTTGGGACTTAGTCATTTTTCGGGCGTTTATCAGACTTTCAGATAGGGGAAATGTCAGTGAGCGTTCCGATTTCAGTTCCAGAGCGATTCGCCCAATGAGTCCTTGATATTTAATCATTTTCAGCCAATTTTCTGGATTTTTGAAAATTTCACTTTTTTGTGAAAATATCCACTAAATGAGGGAATAATATGTGTGAGGGTACCCCAGGAGTGTTCCAAATGTGTGTTGGTAGAATATATATCCCACGGGGGTAAAATTGAAAAAAGTTGAAAAATTTTTTTTTTTTGGACTTAGTCATTTTTCCGGCGTTTATCAGACTTTCAGATAGAGCAAATGTCAGTGAGCGTTCCGATTTCAGTTCCAGAGCGATTCGCCCAATGAGTCCTTGATATTTAGTCGTTTTCAGCCAATATTTTGGATTTTTGAAAATGTCACTTTTTTGTGAAAATATCCACTAAATGAGGGAATAATATGTGTGAGGGTGCCCCAGAAGAGTTCCAAATGTGTGTGGGTAGAATATATATCCCACGGGGGTAAAATTGAAAAAAGTTGGAAAAAAATTTTTTTTGGGACTTAGTCATTTTTCGGGCGTTTATCAGACTTTCAGATAGGGGAAATGTCAGTGAGCGTTCCGATTTCAGTTCCAGAGCGATTCGCCCAATGAGTCCTTGATATTTAATCATTTTCAGCCAATTTTCTGGATTTTTGAAAATTTCACTTTTTTGTGAAAATATCCACTAAATGAGGGAATAATATGTGTGAGGGTAGCCCAGGAGAGTTCCAAATGTGTGTGGGTAGAGTATATATCCCACGGGGGTAAAATTTAAAAAAGTTGAAAAATTTTTTTTTTTGGACTTAGTCATTTTTCCGGCGTTTATCAGACTTTCAGATAGGGCAAATGTCAGTGAGTGTTCCTATTTCAGTTCCAGAGTGATTCGCCCAATGAGTCCTTGATATTTATTCATTTTCAGCCAATTTTCTGGATTTTTGAAAAATTCACTTTTTTGTGAAAATATCCACTAAATGAGGGAATAATATGTGTGAGGGTACCCCAGGAGAGTTCCAAATGTGTGTGGGTAAAATATATATTCCACGGGGGTAAAATTGAAAAAAGTTGAAAAAAATTATTTTTTGAACTTAGCCATTTTTCCGGCGTTTATCAGACTTTCAGATAGGGGAAATGTCAGTGAGCGTTCCGATTTCAGTTCCAGAGCGATTCGACCAATGAGTCCTTGATATTTAGTCGTTTTCAGCCAATATTTTGGATTTTTGAAAATTTCACTTTTTTGTGAAAATATCCACTAAATGAGGGAATAATATGTGTGAGGGTACCCCAGGAGTGTTCCAAATGTGTGTGGGTAGAATATATATCCCACGGGGGTAAAATTGAAAAAAGTTGAAAAATTTTTTTTTTTGGACTTAGTCATTTTTCCGGCGTTTATCAGACTTTCAGATGGGGCAAATGTCAGTGAGCGTTCCGATTTCAGTTACAGAGCGATTCGCCCAATGAGTCCTTGATATTTATTCATTTTCAGCCATTTTCTGGATTTTTGAAAAATTAACTTTTTTGTGAAAATATCCACTAAATGAGGGAATAAATATGTGTGAGGGTACCCCAGGAGTGTTCCAAATGTGTGTGGGTAGAATATATATCCCACGGGGGTAAAATTGAAAAAAGTTGAACATTTTTTTTTTTTGGACTTAGTCATTTTTCCGGCGTTTATCAGACTTTCAGATAGAGCAAATGTCAGTGAGCGTTCCGATTTCAGTTCCAGAGCGATTCCCCCAATGAGTCCTTGATATTTAGTCGTTTTCAGCCAATATTTTGGATTTTTGAAAATTTCACTTTTTTGTGAAAATATCCACTAAATGAGGGAATAATATGTGTGAGGGTGCCCCAGAAGAGTTCCAAATGTGTGTGGGTAGAATATATATCCCACGGGGGTAAAATTGAAAAAAGTTGGAAAAAAATTTTTTTTGGGACTTAGTCATTTTTCGGGCGTTTATCAGACTTTCAGATAGGGGAAATGTCAGTGAGCGTTCCGATTTCAGTTCCAGAGCGATTCGCCCAATGAGTCCTTGATATTTAATCATTTTCAGCCAATTTTCTGGATTTTTGAAAATTTCACTTTTTTGTGAAAATATCCACTAAATGAGGGAATAATATGTGTGAGGGTACCCCAGGAGTGTTCCAAATGTGTGTTGGTAGAATATATATCCCACGGGGGTAAAATTGAAAAAAGTTGAAAAATTTTTTTTTTTTGGACTTAGTCATTTTTCCGGCGTTTATCAGACTTTCAGATAGAGCAAATGTCAGTGAGCGTTCCGATTTCAGTTCCAGAGCGATTCGCCCAATGAGTCCTTGATATTTAGTCGTTTTCAGCCAATATTTTGGATTTTTGAAAATGTCACTTTTTTGTGAAAATATCCACTAAATGAGGGAATAATATGTGTGAGGGTGCCCCAGAAGAGTTCCAAATGTGTGTGGGTAGAATATATATCCCACGGGGGTAAAATTGAAAAAAGTTGGAAAAAAATTTTTTTTGGGACTTAGTCATTTTTCGGGCGTTTATCAGACTTTCAGATAGGGGAAATGTCAGTGAGCGTTCCGATTTCAGTTCCAGAGCGATTCGCCCAATGAGTCCTTGATATTTAATCATTTTCAGCCAATTTTCTGGATTTTTGAAAATTTCACTTTTTTGTGAAAATATCCACTAAATGAGGGAATAATATGTGTGAGGGTAGCCCAGGAGAGTTCCAAATGTGTGTGGGTAGAGTATATATCCCACGGGGGTAAAATTTAAAAAAGTTGAAAAATTTTTTTTTTTGGACTTAGTCATTTTTCCGGCGTTTATCAGACTTTCAGATAGGGCAAATGTCAGTGAGTGTTCCTATTTCAGTTCCAGAGTGATTCGCCCAATGAGTCCTTGATATTTATTCATTTTCAGCCAATTTTCTGGATTTTTGAAAAATTCACTTTTTTGTGAAAATATCCACTAAATGAGGGAATAATATGTGTGAGGGTACCCCAGGAGAGTTCCAAATGTGTGTGGGTAAAATATATATTCCACGGGGGTAAAATTGAAAAAAGTTGAAAAAAATTATTTTTTGAACTTAGCCATTTTTCCGGCGTTTATCAGACTTTCAGATAGGGGAAATGTCAGTGAGCGTTCCGATTTCAGTTCCAGAGCGATTCGACCAATGAGTCCTTGATATTTAGTCGTTTTCAGCCAATATTTTGGATTTTTGAAAATTTCACTTTTTTGTGAAAATATCCACTAAATGAGGGAATAATATGTGTGAGGGTACCCCAGAAGAGTTCAAATGTGTGTGGGTAGAATATATATCCCACGGGGGTAAAATTGAAAAAAGTTGAAAAAATTTTTTTTTTTGGACTTAGCCATTTTTCCGGCGTTTATCAGACTTTCAGAAAGGGCAAATGTCAGTGAGCATTCCGATTTCAGTTCCAGAGCCATTCGCCCAATGAGTCCTTGATATTTAATCATTTTCAGCCAATTTTCTGGATTTTTGAAAATTTCACTTTTTTGTGAAAATATCCACTAAATGAGGGAATAATATGTGTGAGGGTACCCCAGGAGTGTTCCAAATGTGTGTTGGTAGAATATATATCCCACGGGGGTAAAATTGAAAAAAGTTGAACATTTTTTTTTTTTGGACTTAGTCATTTTTCCGGCGTTTATCAGACTTTCAGATAGAGCAAATGTCAGTGAGCGTTCCGATTTCAGTTCCAGAGCGATTCGCCCAATGAGTCCTTGATATTTAGTCGTTTTCAGCCAATATTTTGGATTTTTGAAAATTTCACTTTTTTGTGAAAATATCCACTAAATGAGGGAATAATATGTGTGAGGGTGCCCCAGAAGAGTTCCAAATGTGTGTGGGTAGAATATATATCCCACGGGGGTAAAATTGAAAAAAGTTGAAAAATTTTTTTTTTTTGGACTTAGCCATTTTTCCGGCGTTTATCAGACTTTCAGAAAGGGCAAATGTCAGTGAGCATTCCGATTTCAGTTCCAGAGCGATTCGCCCAATGAGTCCTTGATATTTAATCATTTTCAGCCAATTTTCTGGATTTTTGAAAAATTCACTTTTTTGTGAAAATATCCACTAAATGAGGGAATAATATGTGTGAGGGTACCCCAGGAGTGTTCCAAATGTGTGTGGGTAGAATATATATCCCACGGGGGTAAAATTGAAAAAAGTTGAACATTTTTTTTTTTTGGACTTAGTCATTTTTCCGGCGTTTATCAGACTTTCAGATAGAGCAAATGTCAGTGAGTGTTCCGATTTCAGTTCCAGAGCGATTCCCCCAATGAGTCCTTGATATTTAGTCGTTTTCAGCCAATATTTTGGATTTTTGAAAATTTCACTTTTTTGTGAAAATATCCACTAAATGAGGGAATAATATGTGTGAGGGTGCCCCAGAAGAGTTCCAAATGTGTGTGGGTAGAATATATATCCCACGGGGGTAAAATTGAAAAAAGTTGGAAAAAAATTTTTTTTGGGACTTAGTCATTTTTCGGGCGTTTATCAGACTTTCAGATAGGGGAAATGTCAGTGAGCGTTCCGATTTCAGTTCCAGAGCGATTCGCCCAATGAGTCCTTGATATTTAATCATTTTCAGCCAATTTTCTGGATTTTTGAAAATTTCACTTTTTTGTGAAAATATCCACTAAATGAGGGAATAATATGTGTGAGGGTAGCCCAGGAGAGTTCCAAATGTGTGTGGGTAGAGTATACATCCCACGGAGGTAAAATTTAAAAAAGTTGAAAAATTTTTTTTTTTGGACTTAGTCATTTTTCCGGCGTTTATCAGACTTTCAGATAGGGCAAATGTCAGTGAGTGTTCCTATTTCAGTTCCAGAGCGATTCGCCCAATGAGTCCTTGATATTTATTCATTTTCAGCCAATTTTCTGGATTTTTGAAAAATTCACTTTTTTGTGAAAATATCCACTAAATGAGGGAATAATATGTGTGAGGGTACCCCAGGAGAGTTCCAAATGTGTGTGGGTAAAATATATATCCCACGGGGGTAAAATTGAAAAAAGTTGAAAAAAATTATTTTTTGAACTTAGCCATTTTTCCGGCGTTTATCAGACTTTCAGATAGGGGAAATGTCAGTGAGCGTTCCGATTTCAGTTCCAGAGCGATTCGACCAATGAGTCCTTGATATTTAATCATTTTCAGCCAATTTTCTGGATTTTTGAAAAATTCACTTTTTTGTGAAAATATCCACTAAATGAGGGAATAATATGTGTGAGGGTACCCCAGAAGAGTTCAAATGTGTGTGGGTAGAATATATATCCCACGGGGGTAAAATTGAAAAAAGTTGAAAAAATTTTTTTTTTTGGACTTAGCCATTTTTCCGGCGTTTATCAGACTTTCAGAAAGGGCAAATGTCAGTGAGCATTCCGATTTCAGTTCCAGAGCGATTCGCCCAATGAGTCCTTGATATTTAATCATTTTCAGCCAATTTTCTGGATTTTTGAAAAATTCACTTTTTTGTGAAAATATCCACTAAATGAGGGAATAATATGTGTGAGGGTACCCCAGGAGTGTTCCAAATGTGTGTGGGTAGAATATATATCCCACGGGGGTAAAATTGAAAAAAGTTGAACTTTTTTTTTTTTTGGACTTAGTCATTTTTCCGGCGTTTATCAGACTTTCAGATAGAGCAAATGTCAGTGAGCGTTCCGATTTCAGTTCCAGAGCGATTCGCCCAATGAGTCCTTGATATTTAGTCGTTTTCAGCCAATATTTTGGATGTTTGAAAATTTCACTTTTTTGTGAAAATATCCACTAAATGAGGGAATAATATGTGTGAGGGTGCCCCAGAAGAGTTCCAAATGTGTGTGGGTAGAATATATATCCCACGGGGGTAAAATTGAAAAAAGTTGAAAAAAATTTTTTTTTTTGACTTAGCCATTTTTCCGGCGTTTATCAGACTTTCAGAAAGGGCAAATGTCAGTGAGCATTCCGATTTCAGTTCCAGAGCGATTCGCCCAATGAGTCCTTGATATTTAATCATTTTCAGCCAATTTTCTGGATTTTTGAAAAATTCACTTTTTTGTGAAAATATCCACTAAATGAGGGAATAATATGTGTGAGGGTACCCCAGGAGTGTTCCAAATGTGTGTGGGTAGAATATATATCCCACGGGGGTAAAATTGAAAAAAGTTGAACATTTTTTTTTTTTGGACTTAGTCATTTTTCCGGCGTTTATCAGACTTTCAGATAGGGGAAATGTCAGTGAGCGTTCCGATTTCAGTTCCAGAGCGATTCGCCCAATGAGTCCTTGATATTTAATCATTTTCAGCCAATTTTCTGGATTTTTGAAAATTTCACTTTTTTGTGAAAATATCCACTAAATGAGGGAATAATATGTGTGAGGGTAGCCCAGGAGAGTTCCAAATGTGTGTGGGTAGAGTATATATCCCACGGGGGTAAAATTTAAAAAAGTTGAAAAATTTTTTTTTTTGGACTTAGTCATTTTTCCGGCGTTTATCAGACTTTCAGATAGGGCAAATGTCAGTGAGTGTTCCTATTTCAGTTCCAGAGCGATTCGCCCAATGAGTCCTTGATATTTATTCATTTTCAGCCAATTTTCTGGATTTTTGAAAAATTCACTTTTTTGTGAAAATATCCACTAAATGAGGGAATAATATGTGTGAGGGTACCCCAGGAGAGTTCCAAATGTGTGTGGGTAAAATATATATTCCACGGGGGTAAAATTGAAAAAAGTTGAAAAAAATTATTTTTTGAACTTAGTCATTTTTCCGGCGTTTATCACACTTTCAGATAGGGCAAATGTCAGTGAGCGTTCCGATTTCAGTTCCAGAGCGATTTTCCCAATGAGTCCTTGATATTTAGTCATTTTCAGCCACTTTTCTGGATTTTTGAAAAATTCACTTTTTTGTGAAAATATCCACTTAATGAGGGAATAATATGTGTGAGGGTACCCCAGGAGAGTTCCAAATGTGTGTGGGTAGAATATATATCCCACGGGTTTAAAATTGAAAAAAGTTGAAAAAAAATTTTTTTTTGGACTTAGTCATTTTTCCGACGTTTATCAGACTTTCAGATAGGGCAAATGTCAGTGAGCGTTCCGATTTCAGTTCCAGAGCGATTCGCCCAATGAGTCCTTGATATTTAGTCATTTTCATCCAATTTCTGGATTTTTGGAAAATTAACTTTTTTGTGAAAATATCCACTAAATGAGGGAATAATATGTGTGAGGGTACCCCAGAAGAGTTCCAAATGTGTGTGGGTAGAATATATATCCCACGGGGGTAAAATTGAAAAAAGTTGAAAAATTTTTTTTTTTGGACTTAGTCATTTTTCCGGCGTTTATCAGACTTTCAGATAGGGCAAATGTCAGTGAGCGTTCCGATTTCAGTTCCAGAGCGATTTTCCCAATGAGTCCTTGATATTTAGTCATTTTCAGCCAATTTTCTGGATTTTTGAAAAATTCACTTTTTTGTGAAAATATCCACTTAATGAGGGAATAATATGTGTGAGGGTACCCCAGGAGAGTTCCAAATGTGTGTGGGTAGAATATATATCCCACGGGTTTAAAATTGAAAAAAGTTGAAAAAAAATTTTTTTTTGGACTTAGTCATTTTTCCGACGTTTATCAGACTTTCAGATAGGGTAAATGTCAGTAAGCGTTCCGATTTCAGTTCCAGAGCGATTTGCCCAATGAGTCCTTGATATTTAGTCATTTTCAGCCAATTTTCTGGATTTTTGAAAAATTCACTTTTTTGTGAAAATATCCACTAAATGAGGGAATGATATGTGTGAGGGTAGCCCAGGAGAGTTCCAAATGTTTGTGGGTAGAATATATATCCCACGGGTGTAAAATTGAAAAAAGTTGAAAAAAAAATTTTTTTTGGACTTAGTCATTTTTCCGGCGTTTATCAGACTTTCAGATAGGGCAAATGTCAGTGAGCGTTCCAATTTCAGTTCCAGAGCGATTCGCCCAATGAGTCCTTGATATTTAGTGGTTTTCAGCCAATATTTTGGATTTTTGAAAATTTCACTTTTTTGTGAAAATATCCACTAAATGAGGGAATAATATGTGTGAGGGTACCCCAGGAGTGTTCCAAATGTGTGTGGGTAGAATATATATCCCACGGGCTAAAATTGAAAAAAGTTGAAATTTTTTTTTTTTTGGACTTAGTCATTTTTCCGGCGTTTATCAGACTTTCAGATAGGGCAAATGTCAGTGAGCGTTCCAATTTCAGTTCCAGAGCGTTTCGCCCAATGAGTCCTTGATATTTATTCATTTTCAGCCAATTTTCTGGATTTTTGAAAAATTCACTTTTTTGTGAAAATATCCACTAAATGAGGGAATAATATGTGTGAGGGTACCCCAGGAGAGTTCCAAATGTGTGTGGGTAGAATATATATCCCACGGGTGTAAAATTGAAAAAAGTTGAAAAAAAAATTTTTTTTGGACTTAGTCATTTTTCCGGCGTTTATCAGACTTTCAGATAGGGCAAATGTCAGTGAGCGTTCCAATTTCAGTTCCAGAGCGATTCGCCCAATGAGTCCTTGATATTTAATCATTTTCAGCCAATTTTCTGGATTTTTGAAAATTTCACTTTTTTGTGAAAATATCCACTAAATGAGGGAATAATATGTGTGAGGGTAGCCCAGGAGAGTTCCAAATGTGTGTGGGTAAAATATATATCCCACGGGCTAAAATTGAAAAAAGTTGAAATTTTTTTTTTTTGGACTTAGTCATTTTTCCGGCGTTTATCAGACTTTCAGATAGGGCAAATGTCAGTGAGCGTTCCGATTTCAGTTCCAGAGCGATTCGCCCAATGAGTCCTTGATATTTAGTCATTTTCAGCCAATTTTCTGGATTTTTGAAAAATTCACTTTTTTGTGAAAATATCCACTAAATGAGGGGAAAATATGTGTGAGGGTACCCCAGGAGAGTTCCAAATGTGTGTGGGTAGAATATATATACCACGGGTTTAAAACTGAAAAAAGTTGAAAAAAAATTTTTTTTGGACTTAGTCATTTTTCCGGCGTTTATCAGACTTTCAGATAGGGCAAATGTCAGTGAGCGTTCCGATTTCAGTTCCAGAGCGATTTGCCCAATGAGTCCTTTATATTTACTCATTTTCAGCCAATTTCTGGATTTTTGAAAAATTAACTTTTTTTGTGAAAATATCCGCTAAATGAGGGAATAATATGTGTGAGGGTACCCCAGGAGAGTTCCAAATGTGTGTGGGTAGAATATATATCCCACGGGGGTAAAACTGAAAAAAGTTGAAAAAAATTTCTTTTTTGGACTTATTCATTTTTCCGGCGTTTATCAGACTTTCAGATAGGGCAAATGTCAGTGAGCGTTCCGATTTCAGTTCCAGAGCGATTCGCCCAATGAGTCCTTGATATTTAGTCATTTTCAGCCAATTTTCTGGATTTTTGAAAAATTCACTTTTTTGTGAAAATATCCACTAAATGAGGGAATGATATGTGTGAGGGTAGCCCAGGAGAGTTCCAAATGTGTGTGGGTAGAATATATATCCCACGGGGGTAAAATTGAAAAAAGTTGAAAAATTTTTTTTTTTTGGACTTAGTCATTTTTCCGGCGTTTATCAGACTTTCAGATGGGGCAAATGTCAGTGAGCATTCCGATTTCAGTTCCAGAGCGATTCGCCCAATGAGTCCTTGATATTTATTCATTTTCAGCCAATTTTCTGGATTTTTGAAAAATTCACTTTTTTGTGAAAATATCCACTAAATGAGGGAATAATATGTGTGAGGGTACCCCAGGAGAGTTCCAAATGTGTGTGGGTAGAATATATATCCCACGGGGGTAAAATTGAAAAAAGTTGAAAAAATTTTTTTTTTGGACTTAGTCATTTTTCCGGCGTTTATCAGACTTTCAGATGGGGCAAATGTCAGTGAGCGTTCCGATTTCAGTTCCAGAGCGATTCGCCCAATGAGTCCTTGATATTTAGTGGTTTTCAGCCAATATTTTGGATTTTTGAAAATTTCACTTTTTTGTGAAAATATCCACTAAATGAGGGAATAATATGTGTGAGGGTACCCCAGGAGTGTTCCAAATGTGTGTGGGTAGAATATATATCCCACGGGCTAAAATTGAAAAAAGTTGAAATTTTTTTTTTTTTGGACTTAGTCATTTTTCCGGCGTTTATCAGACTTTCAGATAGGGCAAATGTCAGTGAGCGTTCCAATTTCAGTTCCAGAGCGTTTCGCCCAATGAGTCCTTGATATTTATTCATTTTCAGCCAATTTTCTGGATTTTTGAAAAATTCACTTTTTTGTGAAAATATCCACTAAATGAGGGAATAATATGTGTGAGGGTACCCCAGGAGAGTTCCAAATGTGTGTGGGTAGAATATATATCCCACGGGTGTAAAATTGAAAAAAGTTGAAAAAAAAATTTTTTTTGGACTTAGTCATTTTTCCGGCGTTTATCAGACTTTCAGATAGGGCAAATGTCAGTGAGCGTTCCGATTTCAGTTCCAGAGCGATTCGCCCAATGAGTCCTTGATATTTATTCATTTTCAGCCAATTTTCTGGATTTTTGAAAAATTCACTTTTTTGTGAAAATATCCACTAAATGAGGGAATAATATGTGTGAGGGTACCCCAGGAGAGTTCCAAATGTGTGTGGGTAAAATATATATCCCACGGGGGTAAAATTGAAAAAAGTTGAAAAAAATTATTTTTTTGACTTAGCCATTTTTCCGGCGTTTATCAGACTTTCAGATAGGGCAAATGTCAGTGAGCGTTCCGATTTCAGTTCCAGAGCGATTCCCCCAATGAGTCCTTGATATTTAATCATTTTCAGCCAATTTTCTGGATTTTTGAAAATTTCACTTTTTTGTGAAAATATCCACTAAATGAGAGAATAATATGTGTGAGGGTAGCCCAGGAGAGTTCCAAATGTGTGTGGGTATAATATATATCCCACGGGGGTAAAATTGAAAAAAGTTGAAAAAATTTTTTTTTTGGACTTAGTCATTTTTCCGGCGTTTATCAGACTTTCAGATGGGGCAAATGTCAGTGAGCGTTCCGATTTCAGTTCCAGAGCGATTCGCCCAATGAGTCCTTGATATTTAGTGGTTTTCAGCCAATATTTTGGATTTTTGAAAATTTCACTTTTTTGTGAAAATATCCACTAAATGAGGGAAAAATATGTGTGAGGGTACCCCAGGAGAGTTCCAAATGTGTGTGGGTAGAATATATATCCCACGGGGGTAAAACTGAAAAAAGTTGAAAAAAATTTCTTTTTTGGACTTATTCATTTTTCCGGCGTTTATCAGACTTTCAGATAGGGCAAATGTCAGTGAGCGTTCCGATTTCAGTTCCAGAGCGATTCGCCCAATGAGTCCTTGATATTTAGTCATTTTCAGCCAATTTTCTGGATTTTTGAAAAATTCACTTTTTTGTGAAAATATCCACTAAATGAGGGAATGATATGTGTGAGGGTAGCCCAGGAGAGTTCCAAATGTGTGTGGGTAGAATATATATCCCACGGGGGTAAAATTGAAAAAAGTTGAAAAATTTTTTTTTTTGGACTTAGTCATTTTTCCGGCGTTTATCAGACTTTCAGATGGGGCAAATGTCAGTGAGCATTCCGATTTCAGTTCCAGAGCGATTCGCCCAATGAGTCCTTGATATTTATTCATTTTCAGCCAATTTTCTGGATTTTTGAAAAATTCACTTTTTTGTGAAAATATCCACTAAATGAGGGAATAATATGTGTGAGGGTACCCCAGGAGAGTTCCAAATGTGTGTGGGTAGAATATATATCCCACGGGTGTAAAATTGAAAAAAGTTGAAAAAAAATTTTTTTTTGGACTTAGTCATTTTTCCGGCGTTTATCAGACTTTCAGAAAGGGCAAATGTCAGTGAGCGTTCCGATTTCAGTTCCAGAGCGATTCGCCCAATGAGTCCTTGATATTTAATCATTTTCAGCCAATTTTCTGGATTTTTGAAAATTTCACTTTTTTGTGAAAATATCCACTAAATGAGAGAATAATATGTGTGAGGGTAGCCCAGGAGAGTTCCAAATGTGTGTGGGTAGAATATATATCCCACGGGGGTAAAATTGAAAAAAGTTGAAAAAATTTTTTTTTTGGACTTAGTCATTTTTCCGGCGTTTATCAGACTTTCAGATGGGGCAAATGTCAGTGAGCATTCCGATTTCAGTTCCAGAGCGATTCGCCCAATGAGTCCTTGATATTTAGTGGTTTTCAGCCAATATTTTGGATTTTTGAAAATTTCACTTTTTTGTGAAAATATCCACTAAATGAGGGAATAATATGTGTGAGGGTACCCCAGAAGAGTTCCAAATGTGTGTGGGTAGAATATATATCCCACGGGGGTAAAATTGAAAAAAGTTGAAAAATTTTTTTTTTTGGACTTAGTCATTTTTCCGGCGTTTATCAGACTTTCAGATAGGGCAAATGTCAGTGAGCATTCCGATTTCAGTTCCAGAGCGATTCGCCCAATGAGTCCTTGATATTTAGTGGTTTTCAGCCAATATTTTGGATTTTTGAAAATTTCACTTTTTTGTGAAAATATCCACTAAATGAGGGAATAATATGTGTGAGGGTACCCCAGGAGTGTTCCAAATGTGTGTGGGTAGAATATATATCCCACGGGCTAAAATTGAAAAAAGTTGAAATTTTTTTTTTTTTGGACTTAGTCATTTTTCCGGCGTTTATCAGACTTTCAGATAGGGCAAATGTCAGTGAGCGTTCCAATTTCAGTTCCAGAGCGTTTCGCCCAATGAGTCCTTGATATTTATTCATTTTCAGCCAATTTTCTGGATTTTTGAAAAATTCACTTTTTTGTGAAAATATCCACTAAATGAGGGAATAATATGTGTGAGGGTACCCCAGGAGAGTTCCAAATGTGTGTGGGTAGAATATATATCCCACGGGTGTAAAATTGAAAAAAGTTGAAAAAAAAATTTTTTTTGGACTTAGTCATTTTTCCGGCGTTTATCAGACTTTCAGATAGGGCAAATGTCAGTGAGCGTTCCAATTTCAGTTCCAGAGCGATTCGCCCAATGAGTCCTTGATATTTAATCATTTTCAGCCAATTTTCTGGATTTTTGAAAATTTCACTTTTTTGTGAAAATATCCACTAAATGAGGGAATAATATGTGTGAGCGTAGCCCAGGAGAGTTCCAAATGTGTGTGGGTAGAATATATATCCCACGGGCTAAAATTGAAAAAAGTTGAAATTTTTTTTTTTTTGGACTTAGTCATTTTTCCGGCGTTTATCAGACTTTCAGATAGGGCAAATGTCAGTGAGCGTTCCGATTTCAGTTCCAGAGCGATTCGCCCAATGAGTCCTTGATATTTATTCATTTTCAGCCAATTTTCTGGATTTTTGAAAAATTCACTTTTTTGTGAAAATATCCACTAAATGACTGAATAATATGTGTGAGGGTACCCCAGGAGAGTTCCAAATGTGTGTGGGTAAAATATATATCCCACGGGGGTAAAATTGAAAAAAGTTGAAAAAAATTATTTTTTTGACTTAGCCATTTTTCCGGCGTTTATCAGACTTTCAGATAGGGCAAATGTCAGTGAGCGTTCCGATTTCAGTTCCAGAGCGATTCCCCCAATGAGTCCTTGATATTTAATCATTTTCAGCCAATTTTCTGGATTTTTGAAAATTTCACTTTTTTGTGAAAATATCCACTAAATGAGAGAATAATATGTGTGAGGGTAGCCCAGGAGAGTTCCAAATGTGTGTGGGTAGAATATATATCCCACGGGGGTAAAATTGAAAAAAGTTGAAAAAATTTTTTTTTTGGACTTAGTCATTTTTCCGGCGTTTATCAGACTTTCAGATGGGGCAAATGTCAGTGAGCATTCCGATTTCAGTTCCAGAGCGATTCGCCCAATGAGTCCTTGATATTTAGTGGTTTTCAGCCAATATTTTGGATTTTTGAAAATTTCACTTTTTTGTGAAAATATCCACTAAATGAGGGAATAATATGTGTGAGGGTACCCCAGAAGAGTTCCAAATGTGTGTGGGTAGAATATATATCCCACGGGGGTAAAATTGAAAAAAGTTGAAAAATTTTTTTTTTTGGACTTAGTCATTTTTCCGGCGTTTATCAGACTTTCAGATAGGGCAAATGTCAGTGAGCATTCCGATTTCAGTTCCAGAGCGATTCGCCCAATGAGTCCTTGATATTTAGTGGTTTTCAGCCAATATTTTGGATTTTTGAAAATTTCACTTTTTTGTGAAAATATCCACTAAATGAGGGAATAATATGTGTGAGGGTACCCCAGGAGTGTTCCAAATGTGTGTGGGTAGAATATATATCCCACGGGCTAAAATTGAAAAAAGTTGAAATTTTTTTTTTTTTGGACTTAGTCATTTTTCCGGCGTTTATCAGACTTTCAGATAGGGCAAATGTCAGTGAGCGTTCCAATTTCAGTTCCAGAGCGTTTCGCCCAATGAGTCCTTGATATTTATTCATTTTCAGCCAATTTTCTGGATTTTTGAAAAATTCACTTTTTTGTGAAAATATCCACTAAATGAGGGAATAATATGTGTGAGGGTACCCCAGGAGAGTTCCAAATGTGTGTGGGTAGAATATATATCCCACGGGTGTAAAATTGAAAAAAGTTGAAAAAAAAATTTTTTTTGGACTTAGTCATTTTTCCGGCGTTTATCAGACTTTCAGATAGGGCAAATGTCAGTGAGCGTTCCAATTTCAGTTCCAGAGCGATTCGCCCAATGAGTCCTTGATATTTAATCATTTTCAGCCAATTTTCTGGATTTTTGAAAATTTCACTTTTTTGTGAAAATATCCACTAAATGAGGGAATAATATGTGTGAGCGTAGCCCAGGAGAGTTCCAAATGTGTGTGGGTAGAATATATATCCCACGGGCTAAAATTGAAAAAAGTTGAAATTTTTTTTTTTTTGGACTTAGTCATTTTTCCGGCGTTTATCAGACTTTCAGATAGGGCAAATGTCAGTGAGCGTTCCGATTTCAGTTCCAGAGCGATTCGCCCAATGAGTCCTTGATATTTATTCATTTTCAGCCAATTTTCTGGATTTTTGAAAAATTCACTTTTTTGTGAAAATATCCACTAAATGACTGAATAATATGTGTGAGGGTACCCCAGGAGAGTTCCAAATGTGTGTGGGTAAAATATATATCCCACGGGGGTAAAATTGAAAAAAGTTGAAAAAAATTATTTTTTTGACTTAGCCATTTTTCCGGCGTTTATCAGACTTTCAGATAGGGCAAATGTCAGTGAGCGTTCCGATTTCAGTTCCAGAGCGATTCCCCCAATGAGTCCTTGATATTTAATCATTTTCAGCCAATTTTCTGGATTTTTGAAAATTTCACTTTTTTGTGAAAATATCCACTAAATGAGAGAATAATATGTGTGAGGGTAGCCCAGGAGAGTTAAAAATGTGTGTGGGTAGAATATATATCCCACGGGGGTAAAATTGAAAAAAGTTGAAAAAATTTTTTTTTTGGACTTAGTCATTTTTCCGTCGTTTATCAGACTTTCAGATGGGGCAAATGTCAGTGAGCGTTCCGATTTCAGTTCCAGAGCGATTCGCCCAATGAGTCCTTGATATTTAGTGGTTTTCAGCCAATTTTCTGGATTTTTGAAAAATTCACTTTTTTGTGAAAATATCCACTAAATGAGGGAATAATATGTGTGAGGGTACCCCAGAAGAGTTCCAAATGTGTGTGGGTAGAATATATATCCCACGGGGGTAAAATTGAAAAAAGTTGAAAAATTTTTTTTTTTGGACTTAGTCATTTTTCCGGCGTTTATCAGACTTTCAGATAGGGCAAATGTCAGTGAGCGTTCCGATTTCAGTTCCAGAGCGATTTGCCCAATGAGTCCTTTATATTTAGTCATTTTCAGCCAATTTCTGGATTTTTGAAAAATTAACTTTTTTTGTGAAAATATCCGCTAAATGAGGGAATAATATGTGTGAGGGTACCCCAGGAGAGTTCCAAATGTGTGTGGGTAGAATATATATCCCACGGGGGTAAAATTGAAAAAAGTTGAAAAAAATTATTTTTTTGACTTAGCCATTTTTCCGGCGTTTATCAGACTTTCAGATAGGGCAAATGTCAGTGAGCGTTCCGATTTCAGTTCCAGAGCGATTCCCCCAATGAGTCCTTGATATTTAATCATTTTCAGCCAATTTTCTGGATTTTTGAAAATTTCACTTTTTTGTGAAAATATCCACTAAATGAGAGAATAATATGTGTGAGGGTAGCCCAGGAGAGTTCCAAATGTGTGTGGGTAGAATATATATCCCACGGGGGTAAAATTGAAAAAAGTTGAAAAAATTTTTTTTTTGGACTTAGTCATTTTTCCGGCGTTTATCAGACTTTCAGATGGGGCAAATGTCAGTGAGCATTCCGATTTCAGTTCCAGAGCGATTCGCCCAATGAGTCCTTGATATTTAGTGGTTTTCAGCCAATATTTTGGATTTTTGAAAATTTCACTTTTTTGTGAAAATATCCACTAAATGAGGGAATAATATGTGTGAGGGTACCCCAGAAGAGTTCCAAATGTGTGTGGGTAGAATATATATCCCACGGGGGTAAAATTGAAAAAAGTTGAAAAATTTTTTTTTTTGGACTTAGTCATTTTTCCGGCGTTTATCAGACTTTCAGATAGGGCAAATGTCAGTGAGCATTCCGATTTCAGTTCCAGAGCGATTCGCCCAATGAGTCCTTGATATTTAGTGGTTTTCAGCCAATATTTTGGATTTTTGAAAATTTCACTTTTTTGTGAAAATATCCACTAAATGAGGGAATAATATGTGTGAGGGTACCCCAGGAGTGTTCCAAATGTGTGTGGGTAGAATATATATCCCACGGGCTAAAATTGAAAAAAGTTGAAATTTTTTTTTTTTTGGACTTAGTCATTTTTCCGGCGTTTATCAGACTTTCAGATAGGGCAAATGTCAGTGAGCGTTCCAATTTCAGTTCCAGAGCGTTTCGCCCAATGAGTCCTTGATATTTATTCATTTTCAGCCAATTTTCTGGATTTTTGAAAAATTCACTTTTTTGTGAAAATATCCACTAAATGAGGGAATAATATGTGTGAGGGTACCCCAGGAGAGTTCCAAATGTGTGTGGGTAGAATATATATCCCACGGGTGTAAAATTGAAAAAAGTTGAAAAAAAAATTTTTTTTGGACTTAGTCATTTTTCCGGCGTTTATCAGACTTTCAGATAGGGCAAATGTCAGTGAGCGTTCCAATTTCAGTTCCAGAGCGATTCGCCCAATGAGTCCTTGATATTTAATCATTTTCAGCCAATTTTCTGGATTTTTGAAAATTTCACTTTTTTGTGAAAATATCCACTAAATGAGGGAATAATATGTGTGAGCGTAGCCCAGGAGAGTTCCAAATGTGTGTGGGTAGAATATATATCCCACGGGCTAAAATTGAAAAAAGTTGAAATTTTTTTTTTTTTGGACTTAGTCATTTTTCCGGCGTTTATCAGACTTTCAGATAGGGCAAATGTCAGTGAGCGTTCCGATTTCAGTTCCAGAGCGATTCGCCCAATGAGTCCTTGATATTTATTCATTTTCAGCCAATTTTCTGGATTTTTGAAAAATTCACTTTTTTGTGAAAATATCCACTAAATGACTGAATAATATGTGTGAGGGTACCCCAGGAGAGTTCCAAATGTGTGTGGGTAAAATATATATCCCACGGGGGTAAAATTGAAAAAAGTTGAAAAAAATTATTTTTTTGACTTAGCCATTTTTCCGGCGTTTATCAGACTTTCAGATAGGGCAAATGTCAGTGAGCGTTCCGATTTCAGTTCCAGAGCGATTCCCCCAATGAGTCCTTGATATTTAATCATTTTCAGCCAATTTTCTGGATTTTTGAAAATTTCACTTTTTTGTGAAAATATCCACTAAATGAGAGAATAATATGTGTGAGGGTAGCCCAGGAGAGTTCCAAATGTGTGTGGGTAGAATATATATCCCACGGGGGTAAAATTGAAAAAAGTTGAAAAAATTTTTTTTTTGGACTTAGTCATTTTTCCGGCGTTTATCAGACTTTCAGATGGGGCAAATGTCAGTGAGCATTCCGATTTCAGTTCCAGAGCGATTCGCCCAATGAGTCCTTGATATTTAGTGGTTTTCAGCCAATATTTTGGATTTTTGAAAATTTCACTTTTTTGTGAAAATATCCACTAAATGAGGGAATAATATGTGTGAGGGTACCCCAGAAGAGTTCCAAATGTGTGTGGGTAGAATATATATCCCACGGGGGTAAAATTGAAAAAAGTTGAAAAATTTTTTTTTTTGGACTTAGTCATTTTTCCGGCGTTTATCAGACTTTCAGATAGGGCAAATGTCAGTGAGCATTCCGATTTCAGTTCCAGAGCGATTCGCCCAATGAGTCCTTGATATTTAGTGGTTTTCAGCCAATATTTTGGATTTTTGAAAATTTCACTTTTTTGTGAAAATATCCACTAAATGAGGGAATAATATGTGTGAGGGTACCCCAGGAGTGTTCCAAATGTGTGTGGGTAGAATATATATCCCACGGGCTAAAATTGAAAAAAGTTGAAATTTTTTTTTTTTTGGACTTAGTCATTTTTCCGGCGTTTATCAGACTTTCAGAGAGGGCAAATGTCAGTGAGCGTTCCAATTTCAGTTCCAGAGCGTTTCGCCCAATGAGTCCTTGATATTTATTCATTTTCAGCCAATTTTCTGGATTTTTGAAAAATTCACTTTTTTGTGAAAATATCCACTAAATGAGGGAATAATATGTGTGAGGGTACCCCAGGAGAGTTCCAAATGTGTGTGGGTAGAATATATATCCCACGGGTGTAAAATTGAAAAAAGTTGAAAAAAAAATTTTTTTTGGACTTAGTCATTTTTCCGGCGTTTATCAGACTTTCAGATAGGGCAAATGTCAGTGAGCGTTCCAATTTCAGTTCCAGAGCGATTCGCCCAATGAGTCCTTGATATTTAATCATTTTCAGCCAATTTTCTGGATTTTTGAAAATTTCACTTTTTTGTGAAAATATCCACTAAATGAGGGAATAATATGTGTGAGCGTAGCCCAGGAGAGTTCCAAATGTGTGTGGGTAGAATATATATCCCACGGGCTAAAATTGAAAAAAGTTGAAATTTTTTTTTTTTTGGACTTAGTCATTTTTCCGGCGTTTATCAGACTTTCAGATAGGGCAAATGTCAGTGAGCGTTCCGATTTCAGTTCCAGAGCGATTCGCCCAATGAGTCCTTGATATTTATTCATTTTCAGCCAATTTTCTGGATTTTTGAAAAATTCACTTTTTTGTGAAAATATCCACTAAATGACTGAATAATATGTGTGAGGGTACCCCAGGAGAGTTCCAAATGTGTGTGGGTAAAATATATATCCCACGGGGGTAAAATTGAAAAAAGTTGAAAAAAATTATTTTTTTGACTTAGCCATTTTTCCGGCGTTTATCAGACTTTCAGATAGGGCAAATGTCAGTGAGCGTTCCGATTTCAGTTCCAGAGCGATTCCCCCAATGAGTCCTTGATATTTAATCATTTTCAGCCAATTTTCTGGATTTTTGAAAATTTCACTTTTTTGTGAAAATATCCACTAAATGAGAGAATAATATGTGTGAGGGTAGCCCAGGAGAGTTAAAAATGTGTGTGGGTAGAATATATATCCCACGGGGGTAAAATTGAAAAAAGTTGAAAAAATTTTTTTTTTGGACTTAGTCATTTTTCCGTCGTTTATCAGACTTTCAGATGGGGCAAATGTCAGTGAGCGTTCCGATTTCAGTTCCAGAGCGATTCGCCCAATGAGTCCTTGATATTTAGTGGTTTTCAGCCAATTTTCTGGATTTTTGAAAAATTCACTTTTTTGTGAAAATATCCACTAAATGAGGGAATAATATGTGTGAGGGTACCCCAGAAGAGTTCCAAATGTGTGTGGGTAGAATATATATCCCACGGGGGTAAAATTGAAAAAAGTTGAAAAATTTTTTTTTTTGGACTTAGTCATTTTTCCGGCGTTTATCAGACTTTCAGATAGGGCAAATGTCAGTGAGCGTTCCGATTTCAGTTCCAGAGCGATTTGCCCAATGAGTCCTTTATATTTAGTCATTTTCAGCCAATTTCTGGATTTTTGAAAAATTAACTTTTTTTGTGAAAATATCCGCTAAATGAGGGAATAATATGTGTGAGGGTACCCCAGGAGAGTTCCAAATGTGTGTGGGTAGAATATATATCCCACGGGGGTAAAACTGAAAAAAGTTGAAAAAAATTTTTTTTTTGGACTTATTCATTTTTCCGGCGTTTATCAGACTTTCAGATAGGGCAAATGTCAGTGAGCGTTCCGATTTCAGTTCCAGAGCGATTCGCCCAATGAGTCCTTGATATTTAGTCATTTTCAGCCAATTTTCTGGATTTTTGAAAAATTCACTTTTTTGTGAAAATATCCACTAAATGAGGGAATGATATGTGTGAGGGTAGCCCAGGAGAGTTCCAAATGTGTGTGGGTAGAATATATATCCCACGGGGGTAAAATTGAAAAAAGTTGAAAAATTTTTTTTTTTGGAATTAGTCATTTTTCCGGCGTTTATCAGACTTTCAGATGGGGCAAATGTCAGTGAGCGTTCCGATTTCAATTCCAGAGCGATTCGCCCAATGAGTCCTTGATATTTATTCATTTTCAGGAAATTTTCTGGATTTTTGAAAATTTCACTTTTTTGTGAAAATATCCACTAAATGAGAGAATAATATGTGTGAGGGTAGCCCAGGAGAGTTCCAAATGTGTGTGGGTAGAATATATATCCCACGGGGGTAAAATTGGAAAAAGTTGAAAAAATTTTTTTTTTGGACTTAGTCATTTTTCCGGCGTTTATCAGACTTTCAGATGGGGCAAATGTCAGTGAGCGTTCCGATTTCAGTTCCAGAGCGATTCGCCCAATGAGTCCTTGATATTTATTCATTTTCAGCCAATTTTCTGGATTTTTGAAAAATTCACTTTTTTGTGAAAATATCCACTAAATGAGGGAATAATATGTGTGAGGGTACCCCAGGAGAGTTCCAAATGTGTGTGGGTAGAATATATATCCCACGGGTGTAAAATTGAAAAAAGTTGAAAAAAAAATTTTTTTTGGACTTAGTCATTTTTCCGGCGTTTATCAGACTTTCAGAAAGGGCAAATGTCAGTGAGCGTTCCGATTTCAGTTCCAGAGCGATTCGCCCAATGAGTCCTTGATATTTAATCATTTTCAGCCAATTTTCTGGATTTTTGAAAAATTCACTTTTTTGTGAAAATATCCACTAAATGAGGGAATAATATGTGTGAGGGTAGCCCAGGAGAGTTCCAAATGTGTGTGGGTAGAATATATATCCCACGGGGGTAAAATTGAAAAAAGTTGAAAAATTTTTTTTTTTGGACTTAGTCATTTTTACGGCATTTATCAGACTTTCAGATAGGGCAAATGTCAGTGAGCGTTCCGATTTCAGTTCCAGAGCGATTCGCCCAATGAGTCCTTGATATTTAGTCATTTTCAGCCAATTTTCTGGATTTTTGAAAAAATCACTTTTTTGTGAAAATATCCACTAAATGAGGGAATAATATGTGTGAGGGTAGCCCAGGAGAGTTCCAAATGTGTGTGGGTAGAATATATATCCCACGGGGGTAAAATTGAAAAAAGTTGAAAAAAATTTTTTTTTTGGACTTAGTCATTTTTCCGGCGTTTATCAGACTTTCAGATAGGGCAAATGTCAGTGAGCATTCCGATTTCAGTTCCAGATTGATTCGCCCAATGAGTCCTTGATATTTAGTCATTTTCAGCCAATTTTCTGGATTTTTGAAAAATTCACTTTTTTGTGAAAATATCCACTAAATGAGGGAATAATATGTGTGAGGGTAGCCCAGGAGAGTTCCAAATGTGTGTGGGTAGAATATATATCCCACGGGGGTAAAATTGAAAAAAGTTGAAAAAAATTTTTTTTTTGGACTTAGTCATTTTTCCGGCGTTTATCAGACTTTCAGATAGGGCAAATGTCAGTGAGCGTTCCAATTTCAGTTCCAGAGCGATTCGCCCAATGAGTCCTTGATATTTAGTCATTTTCAGCCAATTTTCTGGATTTTTGAAAAATTCACTTTTTTGTGAAAATATCCACTAAATGAGGGAATAATATGTGTGAGGGTAGCCCAGGAGAGTTCCAAATGTGTGTGGGTAGAATATATATCCCACGGGGGTAAAATTGAAAAAAGTTGAAAAATTTTTTTTTTTGGACTTAGTCATTTTTACGGCATTTATCAGACTTTCAGATAGGGCAAATGTCAGTGAGCGTTCCGATTTCAGTTCCAGAGCGATTCGCCCAATGAGTCCTTGATATTTAGTCATTTTCAGCCAATTTTCTGGATTTTTGAAAAAATCACTTTTTTGTGAAAATATCCACTAAATGAGGGAATAATATGTGTGAGGGTAGCCCAGGAGAGTTCCAAATGTGTGTGGGTAGAATATATATCCCACGGGGGTAAAATTGAAAAAAGTTGAACAAAATTTTTTTTTTTGGACTTAGTCATTTTTCCGGCATTTATCAGACTTTCAGATAGGGCAAATGTCAGTGAGCGTTCCGATTTCAGTTCCAGAGCGATTCGCCCAATGAGTCCTTGATATTTAGTCATTTTCAGCCAATTTTCTGGATTTTTGAAAAATTCACTTTTTTGTGAAAATATCCACTAAAAGAGGGAATAATATGTGTGAGGGTAGCCCAGGAGAGTTCCAAATGTGTGTGGGTAGAATATATATCCCACGGGGGTAAAATTGAAAAAAGTTGAAAAAAATTTTTTTTTTGGACTTAGTCATTTTTCCGGCGTTTATCAGACTTTCAGATAGGGCAAATGTCAGTGAGCATTCCGATTTCAGTTCCAGAGTGATTCGCCCAATGAGTCCTTGATATTTAGTCATTTTCAGCCAATTTTCTGGATTTTTGAAAAATTCACTTTTTTGTGAAAATATCCACTAAAAGAGGGAATAATATGTGTGAGGGTAGCCCAGGAGAGTTCCAAATGTGTGTGGGTAGAATATATATCCCACGGGGGTAAAATTGAAAAAAGTTGAAAAAAATTTTTTTTTTGGACTTAGTCATTTTTCCGGCGTTTATCAGACTTTCAGATAGGGCAAATGTCAGTGAGCATTCCGATTTCAGTTCCAGAGTGATTCGCCCAATGAGTCCTTGATATTTAGTCATTTTCAGCCAATTTTCTGGATTTTTGAAAAATTCACTTTTTTGTGAAAATATCCACTAAATGAGGGAATAATATGTGTGAGGGTAGCCCAGGAGAGTTCCAAATGTGTGTGGGTAGAATATATATCCCACGGGGGGAAAATTGAAAAAAGTTGAAAAAAATTTTTTTTTTGGACTTAGTCATTTTTCCGGCATTTATCAGACTTTCAGATAGGGCAAATGTCAGTGAGCGTTCCAATTTCAGTTCCAGAGCGATTCGCCCAATGAGTCCTTGATATTTAGTCGTTTTCGGCCAATTTTCTGGATTTTTGAAAAATTCACTTTTTTGTGAAAATATCCACTAAATGAGGGAATAATATGTGTGAGGGTAGCCCAGGAGAGTTCCAAATGTGTGTGGGTAGAATACATATCCCACGGGGTAAAATTGAAAAAAGTTGAAAAATATTTTTTTTTTGGACTTAGTAATTTTTCCGGTGTTTATCAGACTTTCAGATAGGGCAAATGTCAGTGAGCGCTCCAATTTCAGTTCCAGAGCGATTCGCCCAATGAGTCCTTGATATTTAGTCGTTTTCAGCCAATTTTCTGGATTTTTGAAAAATTCAATTTTTTGTGAAAATATCCACTAAATGAGGGAATATGTGTGAGGGTACCCCAGGAGTGTTCCAAATGTGTGTGGGTAGAATATATATCCCACGGGGGTAAAATTGAAAAAAGTTGAAAAAATTTTTTTTTTTGGACTTAGTCATTTTTCCGGCGTTTATCAGACTTTCAGATAGGACAAATGTCAATGAGCATTCCGATTTCAGTTCCAGAGCGATTCGCCCAATGAGTCCTTGATATTTAGTCATTTTCAGCCAATTTTCTGGATTTTTGAAAAATTCACTTTTTTGTGAAAATATCCACTAAATGAGGGAATAATATGTGTGAGGGTAGCCCAGGACAGTTCCAAATGTGTGTGGGTAGAATATATATCCCACGGGGGTAAAATTGAAAAAAGTTGAAAAATATTTTTTTTTTGGACTTAGTCATTTTTCCGGTGTTTATCAGACTGTCAGATAGGGCAAATGTCAGTGAGCGCTCCAATTTCAGTTCCAGAGCGATTCGCCCAATGAGTCCTTGATATTTAGTCGTTTTCAGCCAATTTTCTGGATTTTTGAAAAATTCAATTTTTTGTGAAAATATCCACTAAATGAGGGAATAATATGTGTGAGGGTAGCCCAGGAGAGTTCCAAATGTGTGTGGGTAGAATATATATCCCACGGGGGTAAAATTGAAAAAAGTTGAAAAAATTTTTTTTTTTGGACTTAGTCATTTTTCCGGCGTTTATCAGACGTTCAGATAGGGCAAATGTCAGTGAGCATTCTGATTTCAGTTCCAGAGCGATTCGCCCAATGAGTCCGTGATATGTAGTCGTTTTCGGCCAATTTTCTGGATTTTTGAAAATTTCACTTTTTTGTGAAAATATCCACTAAATGAGGGAATAATATGTGTGAGGGTAGCCCAGGAGAGTTCCAAATGTGTGTGGGTAGAATATATATCCCACGGGGGTAAAATTGAAAAAAGTTGAAAAAAATTTTTTTTTTGGACTTAGTCATTTTTCCGGCATTTATCAGACTTTCAGATAGGGCAAATGTCAGTGAGCGTTCCAATTTCAGTTCCAGAGCGATTCGCCCAATGAGTCCTTGATATTTAGTCGTTTTCGGCCAATTTTCTGGATTTTTGAAAAATTCACTTTTTTGTGAAAATATCCACTAAATGAGGGAATAATATGTGTGAGGGTAGCCCAGGAGAGTTCCAAATGTGTGTGGGTAGAATATATATCCCACGGGGGTAAAATTGAAAAAAGTTGAAAAAAATTTTTTTTTTGGACTTAGTCATTTTTCCGGCATTTATCAGACTTTCAGATAGGGCAAATGTCAGTGAGCATTCTGATTTCAGTTCCAGAGCGATTCGCCCAATGAGTCCTTGATATTTAGTCGTTTTCGGCCAATTTTCTGGATTTTTGAAAAATTCACTTTTTTGTGAAAATATCCAGTAAATGAGGGAATAATATGTGTGAGGGTAGCCCAGGAGAGTTCCAAATGTGTGTGGGTAGAATATATATCCCACGGGGGTAAAATTGAAAAAAGTTGAAAAAAATTTTTTTTTTGGACTTAGTCATTTTTCCGGCATTTATCAGACTTTCAGATAGGGCAAATGTCAGTGAGCATTCTGATTTCAGTTCCAGAGCGATTCGCCCAATGAGTCCTTGATATTTAGTCGTTTTCGGCCAATTTTCTGGATTTTTGAAAATTTCACTTTTTTGTGAAAATATCCACTAAATGAGGGAATAATATGTGTGAGGGTAGCCCAGGAGAGTTCCAAATGTGTGTTGGTAGATTATATATCCCACGGGGGTAAAATTGAAAAAAGTTGAAAAAATTTTTTTTTTTGGACTTAGTCATTTTTCCGGCGTTTATCAGACTTTCAGATAGGGCAAATGTCAGTGAGCATTCTGATTTCAGTTCCAGAGCGATTCGCCCAATAAGTCCGTGATATGTAGTCGTTTTCGGCCAATTTTCTGGATTTTTGAAAATTTCACTTTTTTGTGAAAATATCCACTAAATGAGGGAATAATATGTGTGAGGGTAGCCCAGGAGAGTTCCAAATGTGTGTGGGTAGAATATATATCCCACGGGGGTAAAATTGAAAAAAGTTGAAAAAAATTTTTTTTTTGGACTTAGTCATTTTTCCGGCATTTATCAGACTTTCAGATAGGGCAAATGTCAGTGAGCGTTCCAATTTCAGTTCCAGAGCGATTCGCCCAATGAGTCCTTGATATTTAGTCGTTTTCGGCCAATTTTCTGGATTTTTGAAAAATTCACTTTTTTGTGAAAATATCCAGTAAATGAGGGAATAATATGTGTGAGGGTAGCCCAGGAGAGTTCCAAATGTGTGTGGGTAGAATATATATCCCACGGGGGTAAAATTGAAAAAAGTTGAAAAAAATTTTTTTTTTGGACTTAGTCATTTTTCCGGCATTTATCAGACTTTCAGATAGGGCAAATGTCAGTGAGCATTCTGATTTCAGTTCCAGAGCGATTCGCCCAATGAGTCCTTGATATTTAGTCGTTTCCGGCCAATTTTCTGGATTTTTGAAAAATTCACTTTTTTGTGAAAATATCCAGTAAATGAGGGAATAATATGTGTGAGGGTAGCCCAGGAGAGTTCCAAATGTGTGTGGGTAGAATATATATCCCACGGGGGTAAAATTGAAAAAAGTTGAAAAAATTTTTTTTTTTGGACTTAGTCATTTTTCCGGCGTTTATCAGACGTTCAGATAGGGCAAATGTCAGTGAGCATTCTGATTTCAGTTCCAGAGCGATTCGCCCAATGAGTCCGTGATATGTAGTCGTTTTCGGCCAATTTTCTGGATTTTTGAAAATTTCACTTTTTTGTGAAAATATCCACTAAATGAGGGAATAATATGTGTGAGGGTAGCCCAGGAGAGTTCCAAATGTGTGTGGGTAGAATATATATCCCACGGGGGTAAAATTGAAAAAAGTTGAAAAAAATTTTTTTTTTGGACTTAGTCATTTTTCCGGCATTTATCAGACTTTCAGATAGGGCAAATGTCAGTGAGCATTCTGATTTCAGTTCCAGAGCGATTCGCCCAATGAGTCCTTGATATTTAGTCGTTTTCGGCCAATTTTCTGGATTTTTGAAAATTTCACTTTTTTGTGAAAATATCCACTAAATGAGGGAATAATATGTGTGAGGGTAGCCCAGGAGTGTTCCAAATGTGTGTGGGTAGAATATATATCCCACGGGGGTAAAATTGAAAAAAGTTGAAAAAAATTTTTTTTTGGACTTAGTCATTTTTCCGGCATTTATCAGACTTTCAGATAGGGCAAATGTCAGTGAGCATTCTGATTTCAGTTCCAGAGCGATTCGCCCAATGAGTCCTTGATATTTAGTCGTTTTCGGCCAATTTTCTGGATTTTTGAAAATTTCACTTTTTTGTGAAAATATCCACTAAATGAGGGAATAATATGTGTGAGGGTAGCCCAGGAGAGTTCCAAATGTGTGTTGGTAGATTATATATCCCACGGGGGTAAAATTGAAAAAAGTTGAAAAAAATTTTTTTTTTGGACTTAGTCATTTTTCCGGCGTTTATCAGACTTTCAGATAGGGCAAATGTCAGTGAGCATTCTGATTTCAGTTCCAGAGCGATTCGCCCAATGAGTCCTTGATATTTAGTCGTTTTCGGCCAGTTTTCTGGATTTTTGAAAATTTCACTTTTTTGTGAAAATATTCACTAAATGAGGGAATAATATGTGTGAGGGTAGCCCAGGAGAGTTCCAAATGTGTGTGGGTAGAACATATATCCCACGGGGGTAAAATTGAAAAAAGTTGAAAAAAATTTTTTTTTTGGACTTAGTCATTTTTCCGGCGTTTATCAGACTTTCAGATAGGGCAAATGTCAGTGAGCGTTCTGATTTCAGTTCCAGAGAGATGCGCCCAATGAGTCCTTGATATTTAGTCATTTTCAGCCAATTTTCTGGATTTTTGAAAAATTCACTTTTTTGTGAAAATATCCACTAAATGAGGGAATAATATGTGTGAGGGTAGCCGAGGAGAGTTCCAAATGTGTGTGGGTAGAATATATATCCCACGGGGGTAAAATTGAAAAAAGTTGAAAAATATTTTTTTTTTGGACTTAGTAATTTTTCCGGTGTTTATCAGACTTTCAGATAGGGCAAATGTCAGTGAGCGCTCCAATTTCAGTTCCAGAGCGATTCGCCCAATGAGTCCTTGATATTTAGTCGTTTTCAGCCAATTTTCTGGATTTTTGAAAAATTCAATTTTTTGTGAAAATATCCACTAAATGAGGGAATAATATGTGTGAGGGTAGCTCAGGAGAGTTCCAAATGTGTGTGGGTAGAATATATATCCCACGGGAGTAAAATTGAAAAAAGTTGAAAAAAATTTTTTTTTTGGACTTAGTCATTTTTCCGGCGTTTATCAGACTTTCAGATAGGGCAAATGTCAGTGAGCATTCTGATTTCAGTTCCAGAGCGATTCGCCCAATGAGTCCTTGATATTTAGTCGTTTTCGGCCAGTTTTCTGGATTTTTGAAAATTTCACTTTTTTGTGAAAATATCCACTAAATGAGGGAATAATATGTGTGAGGGTAGCCCAGGAGTGTTCCAAATGTGTGTGGGTAGAATATATATCCCACGGGGGTAAAATTGAAAAAAGTTGAAAAAAATTTTTTTTTTGGACTTAGTCATTTTTCCGGCATTTATCAGACTTTCAGATAGGGCAAATGTCAGTGAGCGTTCCAATTTCAGTTCCAGAGCGATTCGCCCAATGAGTCCTTGATATTTAGTCGTTTTCGGCCAATTTTCTGGATTTTTGAAAAATTCACTTTTTTGTGAAAATATCCAGTAAATGAGGGAATAATATGTGTGAGGGTAGCCCAGGAGAGTTCCAAATGTGTGTGGGTAGAATATATATCCCACGGGGGTAAAATTAAAAAAAGTTGAAAAAATTTTTTTTTTTGGACTTAGTCATTTTTCCGGCGTTTATCAGACGTTCAGATAGGGCAAATGTCAGTGAGCATTCTGATTTCAGTTCCAGAGCGATTCGCCCAATGAGTCCGTGATATGTAGTCGTTTTCGGCCAATTTTCTGGATTTTTGAAAATTTCACTTTTTTGTGAAAATATCCACTAAATGAGGGAATAATATGTGTGAGGGTAGCCCAGGAGAGTTCCAAATGTGTGTGGGTAGAATATATATCCCACGGGGGTAAAATTGAAAAAAGTTGAAAAAAATTTTTTTTTTGGACTTAGTCATTTTTCCGGCATTTATCAGACTTTCAGATAGGGCAAATGTCAGTGAGCATTCTGATTTCAGTTCCAGAGCGATTCGCCCAATGAGTCCTTGATATTTAGTCGTTTTCGGCCAATTTTCTGGATTTTTGAAAATTTCACTTTTTTGTGAAAATATCCACTAAATGAGGGAATAATATGTGTGAGGGTAGCCCAGGAGTGTTCCAAATGTGTGTGGGTAGAATATATATCCCACGGGGGTAAAATTGAAAAAAGTTGAAAAAAATTTTTTTTTTGGACTTAGTCATTTTTCCGGCATTTATCAGACTTTCAGATAGGGCAAATGTCAGTGAGCGTTCCAATTTCAGTTCCAGAGCGATTCGCCCAATGAGTCCTTGATATTTAGTCGTTTTCGGCCAATTTTCTGGATTTTTGAAAAATTCACTTTTTTGTGAAAATATCCAGTAAATGAGGGAATAATATGTGTGAGGGTAGCCCAGGAGAGTTCCAAATGTGTGTGGGTAGAATATATATCCCACGGGGGTAAAATTGAAAAAAGTTGAAAAAAATTTTTTTTTTGGACTTAGTCATTTTTCCGGCATTTATCAGACTTTCAGATAGGGCAAATGTCAGTGAGCATTCTGATTTCAGTTCCAGAGCGATTCGCCCAATGAGTCCTTGATATTTAGTCGTTTTCGGCCAATTTTCTGGATTTTTGAAAATTTCACTTTTTTGTGAAAATATCCACTAAATGAGGGAATAATATGTGTGAGGGTAGCCCAGGAGAGTTCCAAATGTGTGTTGGTAGATTATATATCCCACGGGGGTAAAATTGAAAAAAGTTGAAAAAATTTTTTTTTTTGGACTTAGTCATTTTTCCGGCGTTTATCAGACTTTCAGATAGGGCAAATGTCAGTGAGCATTCTGATTTCAGTTCCAGAGCGATTCGCCCAATGAGTCCTTGATATTTAGTCGTTTTCGGCCAGTTTTCTGGATTTTTGAAAATTTCACTTTTTTGTGAAAATATCCACTAAATGAGGGAATAATATGTGTGAGGGTAGCCCAGGAGAGTTCCAAATGTGTGTGGGTAGAACATATATCCCACGGGGGTAAAATTGAAAAAAGTTGAAAAAAATTTTTTTTTTGGACTTAGTCATTTTTCCGGCGTTTATCAGACTTTCAGATAGGGCAAATGTCAGTGAGCGTTCTGATTTCAGTTCCAGAGAGATGCGCCCAATGAGTCCTTGATATTTAGTCATTTTCAGCCAATTTTCTGGATTTTTGAAAAATTCACTTTTTTGTGAAAATATCCACTAAATGAGGGAATAATATGTGTGAGGGTAGCCGAGGAGAGTTCCAAATGTGTGTGGGTAGAACATATATCCCACGGGGGTAAAATTGAAAAAAGTTGAAAAAAATTTTTTTTTTGGACTTAGTCATTTTTCCGGCGTTTATCAGACTTTCAGATAGGGCAAATGTCAGTGAGCGTTCTGATTTCAGTTCCAGAGAGATGCGCCCAATGAGTCCTTGATATTTAGTCATTTTCAGCCAATTTTCTGGATTTTTGAAAAATTCACTTTTTTGTGAAAATATCCACTAAATGAGGGAATAATATGTGTGAGGGTAGCCGAGGAGAGTTCCAAATGTGTGTGGGTAGAATATATATCCCACGGGGGTAAAATTGAAAAAAGTTGAAAAATATTTTTTTTTTGGACTTAGTAATTTTTCCGGTGTTTATCAGACTTTCAGATAGGGCAAATGTCAGTGAGCGCTCCAATTTCAGTTCCAGAGCGATTCGCCCAATGAGTCCTTGATATTTAGTCGTTTTCAGCCAATTTTCTGGATTTTTGAAAAATTCAATTTTTTGTGAAAATATCCACTAAATGAGGGAATAATATGTGTGAGGGTAGCCCAGGAGAGTTCCAAATGTGTGTGGGTAGAATATATATCCCACGGGAGTAAAATTGAAAAAAGTTGAAAAAAATTTTTTTTTTGGACTTAGTCATTTTTCCGGCGTTTATCAGACTTTCAGATAGGGCAAATGTCAGTGAGCATTCTGATTTCAGTTCCAGAGCGATTCGCCCAATGAGTCCGTGATATGTAGTCGTTTTCGGCCAATTTTCTGGATTTTTGAAAATTTCACTTTTTTGTGAAAATATCCACTAAATGAGGGAATAATATGTGTGAGGGTAGCCCAGGAGAGTTCCAAATGTGTTTGGGTAGAATACATATCCCACGGGGGTAAAATTGAAAAAAGTTGAAAAAAAATTTTTTTTTGGACTTAGTCATTTTTCCGGCATTTATCAGACCTTCAGATAGGGCAAATGTCAGTGAGCGTTCCGATTTCAGTTCCAGAGAGATTCGCCCAATGAGTCCTTGATATTTAGTCATTTTCAGCCAATTTTCTGGATTTTTGAAAAATTCACTTTTTTGTGAAAATATCCACTAAATGAGGGAATAATATGTGTAAGGGTAGCCCAGGACAGTTCCAAATGTGTGTGGGTAGAATATATATCCCACGGGGGTAAAATTGAAAAAAGTTGAAAAATATTTTTTTTTTGGACTTAGTCATTTTTCCGGTGTTTATCAGACTGTCAGATAGGGCAAATGTCAGTGAGCGCTCCAATTTCAGTTCCAGAGCGATTCGCCCAATGAGTCCTTGATATTTAGTCGTTTTCAGCCAATTTTCTGGATTTTTGAAAAATTCAATTTTTTGTGAAAATATCCACTAAATGAGGGAATAATATGTGTGAGGGTAGCCCAGGAGAGTTCCAAATGTGTGTGGGTAGAATATATATCCCACGGGGGTAAAATTTAAAAAAGTTGAAAAAATTTTTTTTTTTGGACTTAGTCATTTTTCCGGCGTTTATCAGACGTTCAGATAGGGCAAATGTCAGTGAGCATTCTGATTTCAGTTCCAGAGCGATTCGCCCAATGAGTCCGTGATATGTAGTCGTTTTCGGCCAATTTTCTGGATTTTTGAAAATTTCACTTTTTTGTGAAAATATCCACTAAATGAGGGAATAATATGTGTGAGGGTAGCCCAGGAGAGTTCCAAATGTGTGTGGGTAGAATATATATCCCACGGGGGTAAAATTGAAAAAAGTTGAAAAAAATTTTTTTTTTGGACTTAGTCATTTTTTCGGCATTTATCAGACTTTCAGATAGGGCAAATGTCAGTGAGCGTTCCAATTTCAGTTCCAGAGCGATTCGCCCAATGAGTCCTTGATATTTAGTCGTTTTCGGCCAATTTTCTGGATTTTTGAAAAATTCACTTTTTTGTGAAAATATCCACTAAATGAGGGAATAATATGTGTGAGGGTAGCCCAGGAGAGTTCCAAATGTGTGTGGGTAGAATATATATCCCACGGGGGTAAAATTGAAAAAAGTTGAAAAAAATTTTTTTTTTGGACTTAGTCATTTTTCCGGCATTTATCAGACTTTCAGATAGGGCAAATGTCAGTGAGCGTTCCGATTTCAGTTCCAGAGCGATTCGCCCAATGAGTCCTTGATATTTAGTCGTTTTCGGCCAACTTTCTGGATTTTTGAAAATTTCACTTTTTTTGTGAAAATATCCACTAAATGAGGGAATAATATGTGTGAGGGTAGCCCAGGAGAGTTCCAAATGTGTGTGGGTAGAATATATATCCCACGGGGGTAAAATTGAAAAAAGTTGAAAAAAATTTTTTTTTTGGACTTAGTCATTTTTCCGGCATTTATCAGACTTTCAGATAGGGCAAATGTCAGTGAGCGTTCCAATTTCAGTTCCAGAGCGATTCGCCCAATGAGTCCTTGATATTTAGTCGTTTTCGGCCAATTTTCTGGATTTTTGAAAAATTCACTTTTTTGTGAAAATATCCACTAAATGAGGGAATAATATGTGTGAGGGTAGCCCAGGACAGTTCCAAATGTGTGTGGGTAGAATATATATCCCACGGGGGTAAAATTGAAAAAAGTTGAAAAATATTTTTTTTTTGGACTTAGTCATTTTTCCGGTGTTTATCAGACTGTCAGATAGGGCAAATGTCAGTGAGCGCTCCAATTTCAGTTCCAGAGCGATTCGCCCAATGAGTCCTTGATATTTAGTCGTTTTCAGCCAATTTTCTGGATTTTTGAAAAATTCAATTTTTTGTGAAAATATCCACTAAATGAGGGAATAATATGTGTGAGGGTAGCCCAGGAGAGTTCCAAATGTGTGTGGGTAGAATATATATCCCACGGGGGTAAAATTGAAAAAAGTTGAAAAAAAATTTTTTTTTGGACTTAGTCATTTTTCCGGCGTTTATCAGACTTTCAGATAGGGCAAATGTCAGTGAGCATTCTGATTTCAGTTCCAGAGCGATTCGCCCAATGAGTCCTTGATATTTAGTCGTTTTCGGCCAACTTTCTGGATTTTTGAAAATTTCACTTTTTTTGTGAAAATATCCACTAAATGAGGGAATAATATGTGTGAGGGTAGCCCAGGAGAGTTCCAAATGTGTGTGGGTAGAATATATATCCCACGGGGGTAAAATTGAAAAAAGTTGAAAAAAATTTTTTTTTTGGACTTAGTCATTTTTCCGGCATTTATCAGACTTTCAGATAGGGCAAATGTCAGTGAGCATTCCAATTTCAGTTCCAGAGCGATTCGCCCAATGAGTCCTTGATATTTAGTCGTTTTCGGCCAATTTTCTGGATTTTTGAAAAATTCACTTTTTTGTGAAAATATCCAGTAAATGAGGGAATAATATGTGTGAGGGTAGCCCAGGAGAGTTCCAAATGTGTGTGGGTAGAATATATATCCCACGGGGGTAAAATTGAAAAAAGTTGAAAAAAATTTTTTTTTTGGACTTAGTCATTTTTCCGGCATTTATCAGACTTTCAGATAGGGCAAATGTCAGTGAGCATTCTGATTTCAGTTCCAGAGCGATTCGCCCAATGAGTCCTTGATATTTAGTCGTTTTCGGCCAATTTTCTGGATTTTTGAAAATTTCACTTTTTTGTGAAAATATCCACTAAATGAGGGAATAATATGTGTGAGGGTAGCCCAGGAGAGTTCCAAATGTGTGTGGGTAGAATATATATCCCACGGGGGTAAAATTGAAAAAAGTTGAAAAAAATTTTTTTTTTGGACTTAGTCATTTTTCCGGCATTTATCAGACTTTCAGATAGGGCAAATGTCAGTGAGCGTTCCGATTTCAGTTCCAGAGCGATTCGCCCAATGAGTCCTTGATATTTAGTCATTTTCAGCCAATTTTCTGGATTTTTGAAAAATTCACTTTTTTGTGAAAATATCCACTAAATGAGGGAATAATTTGTGTGAGGGTAGCCCAGGAGAGTTCCAAATGTGTGTGGGTAGAATATATATCCCACGGGGGTAAAATTGAAAAAAGTTGAAAAAAATTTTTTTTTTGGACTTAGTCATTTTTCCGGCGTTTATCAGACTTTCAGATAGGGCAAATGTCAGTGAGCATTCTAATTTCAGTTCCAGAGCGATTCGCCCAATGAGTCCTTGATATTTAGTCGTTTTCGGCCAACTTTCTGGATTTTTGAAAATTTCACTTTTTTTGTGAAAATATCCACTAAATGAGGGAATAATATGTGTGAGGGTAGCCCAGGAGAGTTCCAAATGTGTGTGGGTAGAATATATATCCCACAGGGGTAAAATTGAAAAAAGTTGAAAAAAATTTTTTTTTTGGACTTAGTCATTTTTCCGGCATTTATCAGACTTTCAGATAGGGCAAATGTCAGTGAGCATTCTGATTTCAGTTCCAGAGCGATTCGCCCAATGAGTCCTTGATATTTAGTCGTTTTCGGCCAATTTTCTGGATTTTTGAAAATTTCACTTTTTTGTGAAAATATCCACTAAATGAGGGAATAATATGTGTGAGGGTAGCCCAGGAGAGTTCCAAATGTGTGTTGGTAGATTATATATCCCACGGGGGTAAAATTGAAAAAAGTTGAAAAAAATTTTTTTTTTGGACTTAGTCATTTTTCCGGCGTTTATCAGACTTTCAGATAGGGCAAATGTCAGTGAGCATTCTGATTTCAGTTCCAGAGCGATTCGCCCAATGAGTCCTTGATATTTAGTCGTTTTCGGCCAATTTTCTGGATTTTTGAAAATTTCACTTTTTTGTGAAAATATCCACTAAATGAGGGAATAATATGTGTGAGGGTAGCCCAGGAGAGTTCCAAATGTGTGTGGGTAGAATATATGTCCCACGGGGGTAAAATTGAAAAAAGTTGAAAAAAATTTTTTTTTGGACTTAGTCATTTTTCCGGCATTTATCAGACTTTCAGATAGGGCAAATGTCAGTGAGCGTTCCAATTTCAGTTCCAGAGCGATTCGCCCAATGAGTCCTTGATATTTAGTCGTTTTCGGCCAATTTTCTGGATTTTTGAAAAATTCACTTTTTTGTGAAAATATCCACTAAATGAGGGAATAATATGTGTGAGGGTAGCCCAGGAGAGTTCCAAATGTGTGTGGGTAGAATATATATCCCACGGGGGTAAAATTGAAAAAAGTTGAAAAAAATTTTTTTTTTGGACTTAGTCATTTTTCCGGCATTTATCAGACTTTCAGATAGGGCAAATGTCAGTGAGCGTTCCGATTTCAGTTCCAGAGCGATTCGCCCACTGAGTCCTTGATATTTAGTCATTTTCAGCCAATTTTCTGGATTTTTGAAAAATTCACTTTTTTGTGAAAATATCCACTAAATGAGGGAATAATTTGTGTGAGGGTAGCCCAGGAGAGTTCCAAATGTGTGTGGGTAGAATATATATCCCACGGGGGTAAAATTGAAAAAAGTTGAAAAAAAATTTTTTGTTGGACTTAGTCATTTTTCCGGCGTTTATCAGACTTTCAGATAGGGCAAATGTCAGTGAGCATTCTGATTTCAGTTCCAGAGCGATTCGCCCAATGAGTCCTTGATATTTAGTCGTTTTCGGCCAATTTTCTGGATTTTTGAAAATTTCACTTTTTTGTGAAAATATCCACTAAATGAGGGAATAATATGTGTGAGGGTAGCCCAGGAGAGTTCCAAATGTGTGTGGGTAGAATATATATCCCACGGGGGTAAAATTGAAAAAAGTTGAAAAAAATTTTTTTTTTGGACTTAGTCATTTTTTCGGCATTTATCAGACTTTCAGATAGGGCAAATGTCAGTGAGCGTTCCAATTTCAGTTCCAGAGCGATTCGCCCAATGAGTCCTTGATATTTAGTCGTTTTCGGCCAATTTTCTGGATTTTTGAAAAATTCACTTTTTTGTGAAAATATCCACTAAATGAGGGAATAATATGTGTGAGGGTAGCCCAGGAGAGTTCCAAATGTGTGTGGGTAGAATATATATCCCACGGGGGTAAAATTGAAAAAAGTTGAAAAAAATTTTTTTTTTGGACTTAGTCATTTTTCCGGCATTTATCAGACTTTCAGATAGGGCAAATGTCAGTGAGCGTTCCGATTTCAGTTCCAGAGCGATTCGCCCAATGAGTCCTTGATATTTAGTCATTTTCAGCCAATTTTCTGGATTTTTGAAAAATTCACTTTTTTGTGAAAATATCCACTAAATGAGGGAATAATTTGTGTGAGGGTAGCCCAGGAGAGTTCCAAATGTGTGTGGGTAGAATATATATCCCACGGGGGTAAAATTGAAAAAAGTTGAAAAAAAATTTTTTTTTGGACTTAGTCATTTTTCCGGCGTTTATCAGACTTTCAGATAGGGCAAATGTCAGTGAGCATTCTGATTTCAGTTCCAGAGCGATTCGCCCAATGAGTCCTTGATATTTAGTCGTTTTCGGCCAACTTTCTGGATTTTTGAAAATTTCACTTTTTTTGTGAAAATATCCACTAAATGAGGGAATAATATGTGTGAGGGTAGCCCAGGAGAGTTCCAAATGTGTGTGGGTAGAATATATATCCCACGGGGGTAAAATTGAAAAAAGTTGAAAAAAATTTTTTTTTTGGACTTAGTCATTTTTCCGGCATTTATCAGACTTTCAGATAGGGCAAATGTCAGTGAGCATTCCAATTTCAGTTCCAGAGCGATTCGCCCAATGAGTCCTTGATATTTAGTCGTTTTCGGCCAATTTTCTGGATTTTTGAAAAATTCACTTTTTTGTGAAAATATCCAGTAAATGAGGGAATAATATGTGTGAGGGTAGCCCAGGAGAGTTCCAAATGTGTGTGGGTAGAATATATATCCCACGGGGGTAAAATTGAAAAAAGTTGAAAAAAATTTTTTTTTTGGACTTAGTCATTTTTCCGGCATTTATCAGACTTTCAGATAGGGCAAATGTCAGTGAGCATTCTGATTTCAGTTCCAGAGCGATTCGCCCAATGAGTCCTTGATATTTAGTCGTTTTCGGCCAATTTTCTGGATTTTTGAAAATTTCACTTTTTTGTGAAAATATCCACTAAATGAGGGAATAATATGTGTGAGGGTAGCCCAGGAGAGTTCCAAATGTGTGTTGGTAGATTATATATCCCACGGGGGTAAAATTGAAAAAAGTTGAAAAAATTTTTTTTTTTGGACTTAGTCATTTTTCCGGCGTTTATCAGACTTTCAGATAGGGCAAATGTCAGTGAGCATTCTGATTTCAGTTCCAGAGCGATTCGCCCAATGAGTCCTTGATATTTAGTCGTTTTCGGCCAATTTTCTGGATTTTTGAAAATTTCACTTTTTTGTGAAAATATCCACTAAATGAGGGAATAATATGTGTGAGGGTAGCCCAGGAGAGTTCCAAATGTGTGTGGGTAGAATATATATCCCACGGGGGTAAAATTGAAAAAAGTTGAAAAAAATTTTTTTTTGGACTTAGTCATTTTTCCGGCATTTATCAGACTTTCAGATAGGGCAAATGTCAGTGAGCGTTCCAATTTCAGTTCCAGAGCGATTCGCCCAATGAGTCCTTGATATTTAGTCGTTTTCGGCCAATTTTCTGGATTTTTGAAAAATTCACTTTTTTGTGAAAATATCCACTAAATGAGGGAATAATATGTGTGAGGGTAGCCCAGGAGAGTTCCAAATGTGTGTGGGTAGAATATATATCCCACGGGGGTAAAATTGAAAAAAGTTGAAAAAAATTTTTTTTTTGGACTTAGTCATTTTTCCGGCATTTATCAGACTTTCAGATAGGGCAAATGTCAGTGAGCGTTCCGATTTCAGTTCCAGAGCGATTCGCCCAATGAGTCCTTGATATTTAGTCATTTTCAGCCAATTTTCTGGATTTTTGAAAAATTCACTTTTTTGTGAAAATATCCACTAAATGAGGGAATAATTTGTGTGAGGGTAGCCCAGGAGAGTTCCAAATGTGTGTGGGTAGAATATATATCCCACGGGGGTAAAATTGAAAAAAGTTGAAAAAAAATTTTTTGTTGGACTTAGTCATTTTTCCGGCGTTTATCAGACTTTCAGATAGGGCAAATGTCAGTGAGCATTCTGATTTCAGTTCCAGAGCGATTCGCCCAATGAGTCCTTGATATTTAGTCGTTTTCGGCCAATTTTCTGGATTTTTGAAAATTTCACTTTTTTTTGAAAATATCAACTAAATGAGGGAATAATATGTGTGAGGGTAGCCCAGGAGAGTTCCAAATGTGTGTGGGTAGAATATATATCCCACGGGGGTAAAATTGAAAAAAGTTGAAAAAAATTTTTTTTTTGGACTTAGTCATTTTTTCGGCATTTATCAGACTTTCAGATAGGGCAAATGTCAGTGAGCGTTCCAATTTCAGTTCCAGAGCGATTCGCCCAATGAGTCCTTGATATTTAGTCATTTTCAGCCAATTTTCTGGATTTTTGAAAAATTCACTTTTTTGTGAAAATATCCACTAAATGAGGGAATAATTTGTGTGAGGGTAGCCCAGGAGAGTTCCAAATGTGTGTGGGTAGAATATATATCCCACGGGGGTAAAATTGAAAAAAGTTGAAAAAAAATTTTTTTTTGGACTTAGTCATTTTTCCGGCGTTTATCAGACTTTCAGATAGGGCAAATGTCAGTGAGCATTCTGATTTCAGTTCCAGAGCGATTCGCCCAATGAGTCCTTGATATTTAGTCGTTTTCGGCCAACTTTCTGGATTTTTGAAAATTTCACTTTTTTTGTGAAAATATCCACTAAATGAGGGAATAATATGTGTGAGGGTAGCCCAGGAGAGTTCCAAATGTGTGTGGGTAGAATATATATCCCACGGGGGTAAAATTGAAAAAAGTTGAAAAAAATTTTTTTTTTGGACTTAGTCATTTTTCCGGCATTTATCAGACTTTCAGATAGGGCAAATGTCAGTGAGCATTCCAATTTCAGTTCCAGAGCGATTCGCCCAATGAGTCCTTGATATTTAGTCGTTTTCGGCCAATTTTCTGGTTTTTTGAAAAATTCACTTTTTTGTGAAAATATCCAGTAAATGAGGGAATAATATGTGTGAGGGTAGCCCAGGAGAGTTCCAAATGTGTGTGGGTAGAATATATATCCCACGGGGGTAAAATTGAAAAAAGTTGAAAAAAATTTTTTTTTTGGACTTAGTCATTTTTCCGGCATTTATCAGACTTTCAGATAGGGCAAATGTCAGTGAGCATTCTGATTTCAGTTCCAGAGCGATTCGCCCAATGAGTCCTTGATATTTAGTCGTTTTCGGCCAATTTTCTGGATTTTTGAAAATTTCACTTTTTTGTGAAAATATCCACTAAATGAGGGAATAATATGTGTGAGGGTAGCCCAGGAGAGTTCCAAATGTGTGTTGGTAGATTATATATCCCACGGGGGTAAAATTGAAAAAAGTTGAAAAAATTTTTTTTTTTGGACTTAGTCATTTTTCCGGCGTTTATCAGACTTTCAGATAGGGCAAATGTCAGTGAGCATTCTGATTTCAGTTCCAGAGCGATTCGCCCAATGAGTCCTTGATATTTAGTCGTTTTCGGCCAATTTTCTGGATTTTTGAAAATTTCACTTTTTTGTGAAAATATCCACTAAATGAGGGAATAATATGTGTGAGGGTAGCCCAGGAGAGTTCCAAATGTGTGTGGGTAGAATATATATCCCACGGGGGTAAAATTGAAAAAAGTTGAAAAAAATTTTTTTTTGGACTTAGTCATTTTTCCGGCATTTATCAGACTTTCAGATAGGGCAAATGTCAGTGAGCGTTCCAATTTCAGTTCCAGAGCGATTCGCCCAATGAGTCCTTGATATTTAGTCGTTTTCGGCCAATTTTCTGGATTTTTGAAAAATTCACTTTTTTGTGAAAATATCCACTAAATGAGGGAATAATATGTGTGAGGGTAGCCCAGGAGAGTTCCAAATGTGTGTGGGTAGAATATATATCCCACGGGGGTAAAATTGAAAAAAGTTGAAAAAAATTTTTTTTTTGGACTTAGTCATTTTTCCGGCATTTATCAGACTTTCAGATAGGGCAAATGTCAGTGAGCGTTCCGATTTCAGTTCCAGAGCGATTCGCCCAATGAGTCCTTGATATTTAGTCATTTTCAGCCAATTTTCTGGATTTTTGAAAAATTCACTTTTTTGTGAAAATATCCACTAAATGAGGGAATAATTTGTGTGAGGGTAGCCCAGGAGAGTTCCAAATGTGTGTGGGTAGAATATATATCCCACGGGGGTAAAATTGAAAAAAGTTGAAAAAAAATTTTTTTTTGGACTTAGTCATTTTTCCGGCGTTTATCAGACTTTCAGATAGGGCAAATGTCAGTGAGCATTCTGATTTCAGTTCCAGAGCGATTCGCCCAATGAGTCCTTGATATTTAGTCGTTTTCGGCCAACTTTCTGGATTTTTGAAAATTTCACTTTTTTTGTGAAAATATCCACTAAATGAGGGAATAATATGTGTGAGGGTAGCCCAGGAGAGTTCCAAATGTGTGTGGGTAGAATATATATCCCACGGGGGTAAAATTGAAAAAAGTTGAAAAAAAATTTTTTTTTGGACTTAGTCATTTTTCCGGCATTTATCAGACTTTCAGATAGGGCAAATGTCAGTGAGCATTCCAATTTCAGTTCCAGAGCGATTCGCCCAATGAGTCCTTGATATTTAGTCGTTTTCGGCCAATTTTCTGGATTTTTGAAAAATTCACTTTTTTGTGAAAATATCCAGTAAATGAGGGAATAATATGTGTGAGGGTAGCCCAGGAGAGTTCCAAATGTGTGTGGGTAGAATATATATCCCACGGGGGTAAAATTGAAAAAAGTTGAAAAAAATTTTTTTTTTGGACTTAGTCATTTTTCCGGCATTTATCAGACTTTCAGATAGGGCAAATGTCAGTGAGCATTCTGATTTCAGTTCCAGAGCGATTCGCCCAATGAGTCCTTGATATTTAGTCGTTTTCGGCCAATTTTCTGGATTTTTGAAAATTTCACTTTTTTGTGAAAATATCCACTAAATGAGGGAATAATATGTGTGAGGGTAGCCCAGGAGAGTTCCAAATGTGTGTTGGTAGATTATATATCCCACGGGGGTAAAATTGAAAAAAGTTGAAAAAATTTTTTTTTTTGGACTTAGTCATTTTTCCGGCGTTTATCAGACTTTCAGATAGGGCAAATGTCAGTGAGCATTCTGATTTCAGTTCCAGAGCGATTCGCCCAATGAGTCCTTGATATTTAGTCGTTTTCGGCCAATTTTCTGGATTTTTGAAAATTTCACTTTTTTGTGAAAATATCCACTAAATGAGGGAATAATATGTGTGAGGGTAGCCCAGGAGAGTTCCAAATGTGTGTGGGTAGAATACATATCCCACGGGGGTAAAATTGAAAAAAGTTGAAAAAAATTTTTTTTTTGGACTTAGTCATTTTTCCGGCATTTATCAGACTTTCAGATAGGGCAAATGTCAGTGAGCGTTCCGATTTCAGTTCCAGAGAGATTCGCCCAATGAGTCCTTGATATTTAGTCATTTTCAGCCAATTTTCTGGATTTTTGAAAAATTCACTTTTTTGTGAAAATATCCACTAAATGAGGGAATAATATGTGTAAGGGTAGCCCAGGACAGTTCCAAATGTGTGTGGGTAGAATATATATCCCACGGGGGTAAAATTGAAAAAAGTTGAAAAATATTTTTTTTTTGGACTTAGTCATTTTTCCGGTGTTTATCAGACTGTCAGATAGGGCAAATGTCAGTGAGCGCTCCAATTTCAGTTCCAGAGCGATTCGCCCAATGAGTCCTTGATATTTAGTCGTTTTCAGCCAATTTTCTGGATTTTTGAAAAATTCAATTTTTTGTGAAAATATCCACTAAATGAGGGAATAATATGTGTGAGGGTAGCCCAGGAGAGTTCCAAATGTGTGTGGGTAGAATATATATCCCACGGGGGTAAAATTTAAAAAAGTTGAAAAAATTTTTTTTTTTGGACTTAGTCATTTTTCCGGCGTTTATCAGACGTTCAGATAGGGCAAATGTCAGTGAGCATTCTGATTTCAGTTCCAGAGCGATTCGCCCAATGAGTCCGTGATATGTAGTCGTTTTCGGCCAATTTTCTGGATTTTTGAAAATTTCACTTTTTTGTGAAAATATCCACTAAATGAGGGAATAATATGTGTGAGGGTAGCCCAGGAGAGTTCCAAATGTGTGTGGGTAGAATATATATCCCACGGGGGTAAAATTGAAAAAAGTTGAAAAAAATTTTTTTTTTGGACTTAGTCATTTTTTCGGCATTTATCAGACTTTCAGATAGGGCAAATGTCAGTGAGCGTTCCAATTTCAGTTCCAGAGCGATTCGCCCAATGAGTCCTTGATATTTAGTCGTTTTCGGCCAATTTTCTGGATTTTTGAAAAATTCACTTTTTTGTGAAAATATCCACTAAATGAGGGAATAATATGTGTGAGGGTAGCCCAGGAGAGTTCCAAATGTGTGTGGGTAGAATATATATCCCACGGGGGTAAAATTGAAAAAAGTTGAAAAAAATTTTTTTTTTGGACTTAGTCATTTTTCCGGCATTTATCAGACTTTCAGATAGGGCAAATGTCAGTGAGCGTTCCGATTTCAGTTCCAGAGCGATTCGCCCAATGAGTCCTTGATATTTAGTCATTTTCAGCCAATTTTCTGGATTTTTGAAAAATTCACTTTTTTGTGAAAATATCCACTAAATGAGGGAATAATTTGTGTGAGGGTAGCCCAGGAGAGTTCCAAATGTGTGTGGGTAGAATATATATCCCACGGGGGTAAAATTGAAAAAAGTTGAAAAAAAATTTTTTTTTGGACTTAGTCATTTTTCCGGCGTTTATCAGACTTTCAGATAGGGCAAATGTCAGTGAGCATTCTGATTTCAGTTCCAGAGCGATTCGCCCAATGAGTCCTTGATATTTAGTCGTTTTCGGCCAACTTTCTGGATTTTTGAAAATTTCACTTTTTTTGTGAAAATATCCACTAAATGAGGGAATAATATGTGTGAGGGTAGCCCAGGAGAGTTCCAAATGTGTGTGGGTAGAATATATATCCCACGGGGGTAAAATTGAAAAAAGTTGAAAAAAATTTTTTTTTTGGACTTAGTCATTTTTCCGGCATTTATCAGACTTTCAGATAGGGCAAATGTCAGTGAGCATTCTGATTTCAGTTCCAGAGCGATTCGCCCAATGAGTCCTTGATATTTAGTCGTTTTCGGCCAATTTTCTGGATTTTTGAAAATTTCACTTTTTTGTGAAAATATCCACTAAATGAGGGAATTATATGTGTGAGGGTAGCCCAGGAGAGTTCCAAATGTGTGTTGGTAGATTATATATCCCACGGGGGTAAAATTGAAAAAAGTTGAAAAAATTTTTTTTTTTGGACTTAGTCATTTTTCCGGCGTTTATCAGACTTTCAGATAGGGCAAATGTCAGTGAGCATTCTGATTTCAGTTCCAGAGCGATTCGCCCAATGAGTCCTTGATATTTAGTCGTTTTCGGCCAATTTTCTGGATTTTTGAAAATTTCACTTTTTTGTGAAAATATCCACTAAATGAGGGAATAATATGTGTGAGGGTAGCCCAGGAGAGTTCCAAATGTGTGTGGGTAGAATACATATCCCACGGGGGTAAAATTGAAAAAAGTTGAAAAAAAATTTTTTTTTGGACTTAGTCATTTTTCCGGCATTTATCAGACTTTCAGATAGGGCAAATGTCAGTGAGCGTTCCGATTTCAGTTCCAGAGAGATTCGCCCAATGAGTCCTTGATATTTAGTCATTTTCAGCCAATTTTCTGGATTTTTGAAAAATTCACTTTTTTGTGAAAATATCCACTAAATGAGGGAATAATATGTGTAAGGGTAGCCCAGGACAGTTCCAAATGTGTGTGGGTAGAATATATATCCCACGGGGGTAAAATTGAAAAAAGTTGAAAAATATTTTTTTTTTGGACTTAGTCATTTTTCCGGTGTTTATCAGACTGTCAGATAGGGCAAATGTCAGTGAGCGCTCCAATTTCAGTTCCAGAGCGATTCGCCCAATGAGTCCTTGATATTTAGTCGTTTTCAGCCAATTTTCTGGATTTTTGAAAAATTCAATTTTTTGTGAAAATATCCACTAAATGAGGGAATAATATGTGTGAGGGTAGCCCAGGAGAGTTCCAAATGTGTGTGGGTAGAATATATATCCCACGGGGGTAAAATTGAAAAAAGTTGAAAAAAATTTTTTTTTTGGACTTAGTCATTTTTCCGGCATTTATCAGACTTTCAGATAGGGCAAATGTCAGTGAGCGTTCCGATTTCAGTTCCAGAGCGATTCGCCCAATGAGTCCTTGATATTTAGTCATTTTCAGCCAATTTTCTGGATTTTTGAAAAATTCACTTTTTTGTGAAAATATCCACTAAATGAGGGAATAATTTGTGTGAGGGTAGCCCAGGAGAGTTCCAAATGTGTGTGGGTAGAATATATATCCCACGGGGGTAAAATTGAAAAAAGTTGAAAAAAAATTTTTTTTTGGACTTAGTCATTTTTCCGGCGTTTATCAGACTTTCAGATAGGGCAAATGTCAGTGAGCATTCTGATTTCAGTTCCAGAGCGATTCGCCCAATGAGTCCTTGATATTTAGTCGTTTTCGGCCAACTTTCTGGATTTTTGAAAATTTCACTTTTTTTGTGAAAATATCCACTAAATGAGGGAATAATATGTGTGAGGGTAGCCCAGGAGAGTTCCAAATGTGTGTGGGTAGAATATATATCCCACGGGGGTAAAATTGAAAAAAGTTGAAAAAAATTTTTTTTTTGGACTTAGTCATTTTTCCGGCATTTATCAGACTTTCAGATAGGGCAAATGTCAGTGAGCATTCTGATTTCAGTTCCAGAGCGATTCGCCCAATGAGTCCTTGATATTTAGTCGTTTTCGGCCAATTTTCTGGATTTTTGAAAATTTCACTTTTTTGTGAAAATATCCACTAAATGAGGGAATAATATGTGTGAGGGTAGCCCAGGAGAGTTCCAAATGTGTGTGGGTAGAATATATATCCCACGGGGGTAAAATTGAAAAAAGTTGAAAAAAATTTTTTTTTTGGACTTAGTCATTTTTTCGGCATTTATCAGTAGTGTTGAGCATTCCGATACTGAAATATCGGGTATCGGCCGATATTCACTGTATCGGAATTCCGATACTTAATTCCGATACTTTTATAATATCGAATACCGGAATCGGAAGTTCCCATAATGCCTGCGCTCTGCAGTGTCTCTGAAGGATGACAAGCTGGATGGCAGCGCTCAGCTGCGATCCAGCTTGTCATCAGAATGCCATCCCAGCGTGGGAGAATTCTCCTGATTGTTTAAAAGCCGGCGCGCGGTAAAAAGCCGCCGGCTTTTAAACAATCACGCAGCCCCATACTGCTTCCCCGCAGCCTCCCACCCCGATCCTCCGCTCCCCTCGCCACCTCCCATCCCGATCGTAAATTAGGACCGGGCGGGGAGCGCAGCACCAAGGAGCGAAGGACCCGGGCGGGGAAGCCGGCAGTGAAAAGACTTCACCGCCGGCTTTCCCGTTCTGTGCTGCGCTTTCCCGCCGGTTATTTCAAATGAACAGCTGAGGTATCAGGTGATGCCGATCAGCTGTTCATTTGAAGTAGCCGCGGTGCCCTCAGAGGGTTCATGTGAGTTCATGCTTGACTGCATGAACTCACATCAACTTTCCCACGGCCGCACAGGTCAGCCTCACCTCCCGGACCCGTCATGATTAGTGTGTGCGGGGTGTGTGTGTGTGCGGGGTGTGTGTGCGGGGTGTGTGTGTGTGCGGGTGTGTGTGCGGGGTGTGTGTGTGCGGGTGTGTGTGCGGGTGTGTGTGCGGGCAGACATAGGCCGATGTGACACTACTACTCCCATCGGCCTATGTCTGTCCCCCGTCCACTCCTGCCAGCAGGATCAGCTCGATGGGAGCAGTAGTTCCCATCAGCCTGATCCTGCTATTTAAATTGCCCTACTGTGTCCCCAATAAATGTTAAATACATGTCATTGGTGGCCAGTGGTTACCTAAAAGAAATTAGTTCATACATTACCTGTCCCCGCCGATCGCCACCTAAAATAAAGTAAAAAATAAAAAACTACACCTATACTCACCAAGACACCTAATTCCCCGAAGCCATCGATCTCCTGTAATAAAATATAAAATAATAAACCACAACCTTATCCTTACCCCTCCGTAGTAGTCCACGAGTGTCCCACGAAGATCTCCAGTTCAGAGCAGCCACATAGAATGTGACCGCTCTGAACCGCTGCCGCCGCTAGAATGACGGGGCCGTAAGGGTTCACCGGAGTTCAGGCAGCGCTGCTCCGGTTAGCTCCTTTACGGCACTGCTGTATCGTGAGAAATTCCCACGGTACAGCACTGCCGTAAAGGAGGTCTCCGGAGCTGCGCTGCCTGAATGCACTCCGGTGACCTCAGTCAGTGGCTCCCGCTGCCGGGAGCGGACGTGTTCCCGGCAGCGTGAGCTTACAGCAGCCATGCACAGCTGTCACCATCTCCAGATGTGACAGCTGTGCATGGGAGATCAGCGCAGGAACGTGGAGAGGTAACTATTTTTTTTTTAGTAAACTAAGAATTAAATAAAATGGTGTTTTATTTCAAATAAATTATTTTTTTCTGGGTGTAGTGTGTTTTTTCTTTTTAACACTTTGTAGGTTAGTAATGGGGGTGTCATATAGACGGCCATCATTACTAACCTGGGCTTCATGGCAGCTGGCGCTGACATGAACCCCACCACTATTACCCCCTGCCACCGCACCAGGGCAGCGTGGAAGAGCGAGGCTAAGTGCCAGAATTGGCGCATCCTATGGATGCGCCATTTCTGGGGCGGCTGACGGCTGGTGTTTCTAGCCTGGGAGGGGGCCAATATTCATGGCACCCTTCCTGAGCTATTAATATCAGCCCCCAGCTGTCTGCCTAGCCTTTGCTAGCTATTAAAATAGAGGGGACCCCACGTCATTTTTTTTTGGGGGGTCCCCCATTTTAATAGCTAGTAAAGGCTAGGTATTCAGCTGGGGGCTGATATTAGTAGCCTGGGAAGCTCCGTGGGTTTTACCCCCTTCCCAGGCTTCAAACATCTGCCCCAGCCGTCTGCTTAACCTCCGCTAGAGACTAAAATTATGGGGGATCCCACGCCATTTTTTTTTTAAATAAATCCTTTATTTTAACACTAAATGACATTTGAGGACTTAATAAAGATGCAGTCCCTAAATTATTATTTATTTTTTAATAAATTTTTCCCAAAACTTTTGACGTGGGCTTCGCCATATTTTTGTATGCCAGCCAGGTACAGCATCCAGCTTCTATGAACGCGCCATTTTCCGGGGCGGCCGCGGACTGCAATTTTCAGCGGGGGGGGGGGAGGGCAAAAAGCTTGGGCCTCCCTGCGCTGCAGATTCCATCCCCCAGCTGCCTAGTTGTACCTGGCTGGACACAAAAATAGGGAGAAGCTCCACGTTTTTTTTTTTTTAATTATTTCATGAAATTCATGGAATAATTAAGAAAAAAAGGGCTTCCCTATATTGTTGTGTCCGGCTAGGTACAAATAGGCAGCTGGTGGTTGGGGGCAGCCCGTTCCTGCCTGCTGTACCTGGCTGGACACAAATATAGTGTGAAGCCCCACGTCAATTTTTTTTTAATTATTTCAGGAAATTCATGAAATAATTAAAAAAAAATTATGTGGGGCTTCGCCCTATAATTGTGTCCAGCCAGGTACAGCAGGCAGGAACGGGCTGCCCCCAACCACCAGCTGCCTATTTGTACCTAGCCGGACACAACAATATAGGGAAGCCCTTTTTTTCTTAATTATTCCATGAATTTCATGAAATAATTAAAAAAAAAAATGTGTGGCGCTTCGCCCTATTTTTGTGTCCAGCCAGGTACAACTAGGCAGCTGGGGGCTGGAATCTGCAGCGCAGGGAGACCCAAGCTTTCTGGGTCCCACCCGCTGCAAATTGCAGTCCGCAGCCGCCCCGGAAAATGGCGCGTTCATAGAAGCGCCATCTTCTGGCGCTGTACCCAACTCATCCAGGGCCCTGGTGCGGTGGCTCACTGGGTAATAAAGGGGTTAAGGCCAGCTTGGCATTATCAGCTGGCCCTAAGCCCGAAATTCATGGGGTCACGCCAATATTAGACATGACCGCCATGAATTTCTAGTAAAGTATTTAAAAAAAACACAAACACCCAGAAAAAAGTCCTTTAATTGAAATAAAGACACAATTCTTTATTGTTCTAAATTAAACCATACTTACCGCCACACCCATTCCAGCTGAAGCCAACGATCTCCTGCAATAAAAGTAAAATAATAAAGCAACCTCATCCTTACCTTTCCATGGTTCCCAGGACAGCTTCAGCTCTGCTACATCGAGATGACAGGCTGGACCGCAGCAGAACGCTGCCATCCAGCCTGTCATCCCGCGGACACTGAGAAGCGCAGGCATGCTTGCGCTCCTCAGTGTCTTTCTGTGACGTCATCCAGATGAGCCGAGGTCATGTCCAATGAACTCAGCTCACCTCATGCACGTCACTGACAGCGTGGGAAAATTCTCCTGCACTCAGCGCTTCAGCGTGAGAATTCTCCCACGCTGTCAGTGACGTGCATGAGGTGCGCCGAGTTCATGGGACATGACCTCACCTCATGCACGTCACTGACAGCGTGGGAAAATTCTCACGCTGAAGCGCTGAGTGCAGGAGAATTCTCCCACGCTGTCAGTGACGTACATGAGGTGAGCCGAGTTCATTGTCGGCTCATCTGGATGCCGTCACAGCCAGACACTGAGGAGTGGAAGTATGCCTGCGCTTCTCAGTGTCTGCGGGATGACAGGCTGGATGGCAGCGTTCTGCTGCGGTCCAGCCTGTCATCTCGATGTAGCAGAGCTGGAGCCGTCGTGGGAGCCATGGAAAGGTAAGGATGAGGTTGCTTTATTATTTTTCTTTTATTGCAGGAGATCGTTGGCTTCAGCTGGAATGGGCGTGATGGTAAGTATGGTTTAATTTAGAACAATAAAGAATTGTGTGTTTATTTCAATTAAAGGACTTTTTTCTGGGTGTTTGTGTTTTTTTTAAATACTTTACTAGAAATTCATGGTGGTCATGTCTAATATTGGCGTGACCCCATGAATTTCGGGCTTAGGGCCAGCTGATAATGCCAAGCTGGCCTTAACCCCTTTATTACCCAGTGAGCCACCGCATCAGGGCCCTGGATGAGTTGGGTACAGCGCCAGAAGATGGCGCTTCTATGAACGCGCCATTTTCCGGGGCGGCTGCGGACTGCAATTTGCAGCGGGTGGGGCCCAGAAAGCTTGGGCCTCCCTGCGCTGCAGATTCCAGCCCCCAGCTGCCTAGTTGTACCTGGCTGGACACAAAAATAGGGCGAAGCTCCACGTTTTTTTTTTTTTAAATTCATGAAATTCATGGAATAATTCAGAAAAAAAGGGCTTCCCTATATTGTTGTGTCCGGCTAGGTACAAATAGGCTGCTGGTGGTTGGGGGCAGCCCGTTCCTGCCTGCTGTACCTGACTGGACACAAATATAGGGCGAAGCCCCACATCAATTTTTTTAAATTATTTCATGAATTTCCTGAAATGATTTAAAAAAAATTGACGTGGGGCTTCACACTATATTTGTGTCCAGCCAGGTACAGCAGGCAGGAACGGGCTGCCCCCAACCACCAGCTGCCTATTTGTACCTAGCCGGACACAACAATATAGGGAAGCCCTTTTTTTCTTAATTATTCCATGAATTTCATGAAATAATTAAAAAAAAAAAAACGTGGAGCTTCTCCCTATTTTTGTGTCCAGCCAGGTACAACTAGGCAGCTGGGGGATGGAATCTGCAGCGCAGGGAGGCCCAAGCTTTTTGCCCTCCCCCCCCCCCGCTGAAAATTGCAGTCCGCGGCCGCCCCGGAAAATGGCGCGTTCATAGAAGCTGGATGCTGTACCTGGCTGGCATACAAAAATATGGCGAAGCCCACGTCAAAAGTTTTGGGAAAAATTAATTAAAAAATAAATAATAATTTAGGGACTGCATCTTTATTAACTCCTCAAATGTCATTTAGTGTTAAAATAAAGGACTTATTTTAAAAAAAATTGACGTGGGGCTTCGCCCTATATTTGTGTCCAGCCAGGTACAGCAGGCAGGAACAGGCTGCCCCCAACCACCAGCTGCCTATTTGTACCTGGCCGGACACAACAATATAGGGAAGCCCTTTTTTAAAAAAATTATTTCATGAAATAATTAAAAAAAAATTGACGTGGGGCTTCGCACTATATTTGTGTCCAGCCAGGTACAGCAGGCAGGAATGGGCTGCCCCCAACCACCAGCTGCCTATTTGTACCTGGTTGGACACAACAATATAGGGAAGCCCTTTTTTTCTTAATTATTCCATGAATTTCATGAAATAATTTAAAAAAAAAATGCGTGGGGCTTCGCCCTATTTTTGTGCCCAGCCAGATACAACTAGGCAGCTGGGGGCTGGAATCCGCAGCGCAGGGAGACCCAAGCTTTCTGGGCCACCCCCGCTGCAAATTGCAGTCCGCAGCCGCCCCAGAAAATGGCGCGTTCATAGAAGCGCCATCTTCTGGCGCTGTACCCAACTCATCCAGGGCCCTGGTGCGGTGGCTCACTGGGTAATAAAGGGGTTAAGGCCAGCTTGGCATTATCAGCTGGCCCTAAGCCCAAAATTCATGGGGTCACGCCAATATTAGACATGACCACCATGAATTTCTAGTAAAGTATTTAAAAAAACACAACACCCAGAAAAAAGTCCTTTAATTGAAATAAACACACAATTCTTTATTGTTCTAAATTAAACCATACTTACCACCACGCCCATTCCAGCTGAAGCCAACGATCTCCTGCAATAAAAGTAAAATAATAAAGCAACCTCATCCTTACCTTTCCATGGCTCCCACGACAGCTTCAGCTCTGCTACATCGAGATGACAGGCTGGACCGCAGCAGAACGCTGCCATCCATCCTGTCATCCCGCAGACACTGAGAAGCGCAGGCATACTTCCACTCCTCAGTGTCTGGCTGTGACGGCATCCAGATGAGCCGAGGTCATGTCCAATGAACTCCGCTCACTTCATGTACGTCACTGACAGCGTGGGAAAATTCTCCTGCACTCAGCACTTCAGCGTGAGAATTTTCCCACGCTGTCAGTGACGTGCATGAGGTGAGCTGAGTTCATTGGACATGACCTCACCTCATGTATGTCACTGACAGCGTGGGAGAATTCTCACGCTGAAGCGCTGAGTGCAGGAGAATTTTCCCACGCTGTCAGTGACGTGCATGAGGTGAGCTGAGTTCATTGGACATGAACTCGGCTCATCTGGATGACGTCACAGAGAGACACTGAGGAGCGCAAGCATGCCTGCGCTTCTCAGTGTCTGCGGGATGACAGGCTGGATGGCAGCTTTCTGCTGCGGTCCAGCCTGTCATCTCGATGTAGCAGAGCTGGAGCTGTCCTGGGAACCATCGAAAGGTAAGGATGAGGTTGCTTTATTATTTTTCTTTTATTGCAGGAGATCGTTGGCTTCAGCTGGAATGGGCGTGATGGTAAGTATGGTTTAATTTAGAACAATAAAGAATTGTGTCTTTATTTCAATTAAAGGACTTTACTCTGGGTGTTTGTGTTTTCTTTTAACTTTGACTATGGGGTTAGTAATGGGGGTGTCTTATAGACGCCTCTCCATTACTAACCTGGGCTTGATGTCAGCTGGCATTATAAGCTGACATCAACCCCAACCCTATTACCCCCTGCCACCGCACCAGGGCAGCGTGGAAGAGCGAGGCTAAGTGCCAGAATTGGCGCATCCTATGGATGCGCCATTTCTGGGGCGGCTGACGGCTGGTGTTTCTAGCCTGGGAGGGGGCCAATATTCATGGCACCCTTCCTGGGCTATTAATATCAGCCCCCAGCTGTCTGCCTAGCCTGTGCTAGCTATTAAATTAGGGGGGACCCCACGTCATTTTTTTGGGGGGGTCCCCCATTTTAATAGCTAGTAAAGGCTAGGTATTCAGCTGGGGGCTGATATTAGTAGCCTGGGAAGCTCCGTGGGTATTACCCCCTTCCCAGGCTTCAAACATTTGCCCCAGCTGTCTGCTTAACCTCCGCTAGAGCCTAAAATTAAGGGGAACCCCACGCCAATTTTTTTTTAAATAAATCCTTTATTTTAACACTAAATGACAAGTACAGTAATCAACACTGTCACTGTACTTCATATATATGTGACTGACATGTTTCTATCTATCTAATCTATGTGTGATTCTCTATTCCTTCTATTCTAAATTGTCGGGTACAGATGCTGAATTGCCGGCCGGCTTTCTTAAAGAGACGGTGCATGAAAACACTATTATTTTTTTAAATAAATCCTTTACACTAAATGACAAGTTCTGTAAGCAACACTGTCACTGTACTTCTTATATATGTGACTGACATGTTTCTATCTATCTAATCTATGTGTGAAGCTCTATTCTGTCTGTTATAAATTGTCGGGTACAGATGCTGAATTGCCGGCCGGCTTTTTTAAAGAGACGGTGCACGAAAACACTAATATTTTTTTTAATAAATCCTTTACACTAAATGACAAGTACAGTAAGCAACACTGTCACTGTACTTCATATATATGTGACTGACATGTTTCTATCTATCTAATCTATGTGTGAAGCTCTATTCTTTCTGTTGTAAATTGTCGGGTACCGGTGAATGCCGCTGATGAATTGCCGGCTTTTCATGTCATTCTACATTATTCTTAGTTGTTTTACTTCATGTAGAATTAACCTACAAGGAAAGAAAGGGTTTATTTTCATTCCGATATTTGTGTCCCATTGACTTGCATTGGTTTCCGGTATCGGAATCGGCGATATCCGATACTTTTTGGGTATCGGCCCGATCCAATCCGATACGATATTTCCTGATATCGGAAGGTATCGCTCAACACTATTTATCAGACTTTCAGATAGGGCAAATGTCAGTGAGCGTTCCAATTTCAGTTCCATAGCGATTCGCCCAATGAGTCCTTGATATTTAGTCGTTTTCGGCCAATTTTCTGGATTTTTGAAAAATTCACTTTTTTGTGAAAATATCCACTAAATGAGGGAATAATATGTGTGAGGGTAGCCCAGGAGAGTTCCAAATGTGTGTGGGTAGAATATATATCCCACGGGGGTAAAATTGAAAAAAGTTGAAAAAAATTTTTTTTTTGGACTTAGTCATTTTTCCGGCATTTATCAGACTTTCAGATAGGGCAAATGTCAGTGAGCGTTCCGATTTCAGTTCCAGAGCGATTCGCCCAATGAGTCCTTGATATTTAGTCATTTTCAGCCAATTTTCTGGATTTTTGAAAAATTCACTTTTTTGTGAAAATATCCACTAAATGAGGGAATAATTTGTGTGAGGGTAGCCCAGGAGAGTTCCAAATGTGTGTGGGTAGAATATATATCCCACGGGGGTAAAATTGAAAAAAGTTGAAAAAAAATTTTTTTTTGGACTTAGTCATTTTTCCGGCGTTTATCAGACTTTCAGATAGGGCAAATGTCAGTGAGCATTCTGATTTCAGTTCCAGAGCGATTCGCCCAATGAGTCCTTGATATTTAGTCGTTTTCGGCCAACTTTCTGGATTTTTGAAAATTTCACTTTTTTTGTGAAAATATCCACTAAATGAGGGAATAATATGTGTGAGGGTAGCCCAGGAGAGTTCCAAATGTGTGTGGGTAGAATATATATCCCACGGGGGTAAAATTGAAAAAAGTTGAAAAAAATTTTTTCTGGACTTAGTCATTTTTCCGGCATTTATCAGACTTTCAGATAGGGCAAATGTCAGTGAGCGTTCCAATTTCAGTTCCAGAGCGATTCGCCCAATGAGTCCTTGATATTTAGTCGTTTTCGGCCAATTTTCTGGATTTTTGAAAAATTCACTTTTTTGTGAAAATATCCAGTAAATGAGGGAATAATATGTGTGAGGGTAGCCCAGGAGAGTTCCAAATGTGTGTGGGTAGAATATATATCCCACGGGGGTAAAATTGAAAAAAGTTGAAAAAATTTTTTTTTTTGGACTTAGTCATTTTTCCGGCGTTTATCAGACTTTCAGATAGGGCAAATGTCAGTGAGCATTCTGATTTCAGTTCCAGAGCGATTCGCCCAATGAGTCCTTGATATTTAGTCGTTTTCGGCCAATTTTCTGGATTTTTGAAAATTTCACTTTTTTGTGAAAATATCCACTAAATGAGGGAATAATATGTGTGAGGGTAGCCCAGGAGAGTTCCAAATGTGTGTGGGTAGAACATATATCCCACGGGGGTAAAATTGAAAAAAGTTGAAAAAAATTTTTTTTTTGGACTTAGCCATTTTTCCGGCATTTATCAGAATTTCAGATAGGGCAAATGTCAGTGAGCGTTCCAATTTCAGTTCCAGAGCGATTCGCCCAATGAGTCCTTGATATTTAGTCGTTTTCGGCCAATTTTCTGGATTTTTGAAAAATTCACTTTTTTGTGAAAATATCCACTAAATGAGGGAATAATTTGTGTGAGGGTAGCCCAGGAGAGTTCCAAATGTGTGTGGGTAGAATATATATCCCACGGGGGTAAAATTGAAAAAAGTTGAAAAAAAATTTTTTTTTGGACTTAGTCATTTTTCCGGCATTTATCAGACTTTCAGATAGGGCAAATGTCAATGAGCGTTCCGATTTCAGTTCCAGAGCGATTCGCCCAATGAGTCCTTGATATTTTGTCATTTTCAGCCAATTTTCTGGATTTTTGAAAAATTCACTTTTTTGTGAAAATATCCACTAAATGAGGGAATAATATGTGTGAGGGTACCCCAGGAGAGTTCCAAATGTGTGTGGGTAGAATATATATCCCACGGGGTAAAACTGAAAAAAGTTGAAAAAAATTTTTTTTTTGGACTTAGTCATTTTTCCGGCGTTTATCAGACTTTCAGATAGGGCAAATGTCAATGAGCGTTCCGATTTCAGTTCCAGAGCGATTCGCCCAATGAGTCCTTGATATTTAGTCATTTTCAGCCAATTTTCTGGATTTTTGAAAAATTAACTTTTTTGTGAAAATATCCACTAAATGAGGGAATAATATGTGTGAGGGTACCCCAGAAGAGTTCCAAATGTGTGTGGGTAGAATATGTATCCCACGGGGTAAAATTGAAACAAGTTGAAAAAAAATTTTTTTTTTGGACTTAGTCATTTTTCCGGCGTTTATCACACTTTCAGATAGGGCAAATGTCAGTGAGCATTCCGATTTCAGTTCCAGAGCGATTCGCCCAATGAGTCCTTGATATTTAGTCGTTTTCAGCCAATTTTCTGGATTTTTGAAAAATTCAATTTTTTGTGAAAATATCCACTAAATGAGGGAATAATATGTGTGAGGGTAGCCCAGGAGAGTTCCAAATGTGTGTTGGTAGATTATATATCCCACGGGGGTAAAATTGAAAAAAGTTGAAAAAATTTTATTTTTTGGACTTAGTCATTTTTCCGGCGTTTATCAGACTTTCAGATAGGGCAAATGTCAGTGAGCATTCTGATTTCAGTTCCAGAGCGATTCGCCCAATGAGTCCTTGATATTTAGTCGTTTTCGGTCAATTTTCTGGATTTTTGAAAATTTCACTTTTTTGTGAAAATATCCACTAAATGAGGGAATAATATGTGTGAGGGTAGCCCAGGAGAGTTCCAAATGTGTGTGGGTAGAACATATATCCCACGGGGGTAAAATTGAAAAAAGTTGAAAAAAATTTTTTTTTTGGACTTAGTCATTTTTCTGGCATTTATCAGACTTTCAGATAGGGCAAATGTCAGTGAGCATTCCGATTTCAGTTCCAGAGAGATTCGCCCAATGAGTCCTTGATATTTAGTCATTTTCAGCCAATTTTCTGGATTTTTGAAAAATTCACTTTTTTGTGAAAATATCCACTAAATGAGGGAATAATATGTGTGAGGGTAGCCCAGGAGAGTTCCAAATGTGTGTGGGTAGAATATATATCCCACGGGGGTAAAATTGAAAAAAGTTGAAAAAAATTTTTTTTTTGGACTTAGCCATTTTTCCGGCATTTATCAGAATTTCAGATAGTGCAAATGTCAGTGAGCGTTCCAATTTCAGTTCCAGAGCGATTCGCCCAATGAGTCCTTGATATTTAGTCGTTTTCGGCCAATTTTCTGGATTTTTGAAAAATTCACTTTTTTGTGAAAATATCCACTAAATGAGGGAATAATATGTGTGAGGGTAGCCCAGGAGAGTTCCAAATGTGTGTGGGTAGAATATATATCCCACGGGGGTAAAATTGAAAAAAGTTGAAAAAAATTTTTTTTTTGGACTTAGTCATTTTTCCGGCATTTATCAGACTTTCAGATAGGGCAAATGTCAGTGAGCGTTCCGATTTCAGTTCCAGAGCGATTCGCCCAATGAGTCCTTGATATTTAGTCATTTTCAGCCAATTTTCTGGATTTTTAAAAAATTCACTTTTTTGTGAAAATATCCACTAAATGAGGGAATAATTTGTGTGAGGGTAGCCCAGGAGAGTTCCAAATGTGTGTGGGTAGAATATATATCCCACGGGGGTAAAATTGAAAAAAGTTGAAAAAAAATTTTTTTTTGGACTTAGTCATTTTTCCGGCATTTATCAGACTTTCAGATAGGGCAAATGTCAGTGAGCGTTCCGATTTAAGTTCCAGAGCGATTCGCCCAATGAGTCTTGATATTTAGTCGTTTTCAGCCAATATTTTGGATTTTTGAAAATTTCTCTTTTTTGTGAAAATATCCACTAAATGAGGGAATAATATGTGTGAGGGTACCCCAGGAGTGTTCCAAATGTGTGTGGGTAGAATATATATCCCACGGGGTAAAACTGAAAAAAGTTGAAAAAAATTTTTTTTTTGGACTTAGTCATTTTTCCGGCGTTTATCAGACTTTCAGATAGGGCAAATGTCAATGAGCGTTCCGATTTCAGTTCCAGAGCGATTCGCCCAATGAGTCCTTGATATTTAGTCATTTTCAGCCAATTTTCTGGATTTTTGAAAAATTCACTTTTTTGTGAAAATATCCACTAAATGAGGGAATAATATGTGTGAGGGTACCCCAGAAGAGTTCCAAATGTGTGTGGGTAGAATATGTATCCCACGGGGTAAAATTGAAACAAGTTGAAAAAAAAATTTTTTTTTGGACTTAGTCATTTTTCCGGCGTTTATCACACTTTCAGATAGGGCAAATGTCAGTGAGCATTCCGATTTCAGTTCCAGAGCGATTCGCCCAATGAGTCCTTGATATTTAGTCATTTTCAGCCAATTTTCTGGATTTTTGAAAAATTCACTTTTTTGTGAAAATATCCACTAAATGAGGGAATAATATGTGTGAGGGTACCCCAGAAGAGTTCCAAATGTGTGTGGGTAGAATATATATCCCACGGGGGTAAAATTGAAAAAAGTTGAAAAATATTTTTTTTTGGACTTAGTCATTTTTCCGGCGTTTATCAGACTTTCAGATAGGGCAAATGTCAGTGAGCATTCCGATTTCAGTTCCAGAGCGATTCGCCCAATGAGTCCTTGATATTTAGTCATTTTCAGCCAATTTTCTGGATTTTTGAAAAATTAACTTTTTTGTGAAAATATCCACTAAATGAGGGAATAATATGTGTGAGGGTACCCCAGGAGTGTTCCAAATGTGTGTGGGTAGAATATATATCCCACGGGGTAAAACTGAAAAAAGTTGAAAAAAATTTTTTTTTTGGACTTAGTCATTTTTCCGGCGTTTATCAGACTTTCAGATAGGGCAAATGTCAATGAGCGTTCCGATTTCAGTTCCAGAGCGATTCGCCCAATGAGTCCTTGATATTTAGTCATTTTCAGCCAATTTTCTGGATTTTTGAAAAATTCACTTTTTTGTGAAAATATCCACTAAATGAGGGAATAATATGTGTGAGGGTACCCCAGAAGAGTTCCAAATGTGTGTGGGTAGAATATGTATCCCACGGGGTAAAATTGAAACAAGTTGAAAAAAAAATTTTTTTTTGGACTTAGTCATTTTTCCGGCGTTTATCACACTTTCAGATAGGGCAAATGTCAGTGAGCATTCCGATTTCAGTTCCAGAGCGATTCGCCCAATGAGTCCTTGATATTTAGTCATTTTCAGCCAATTTTCTGGATTTTTGAAAAATTCACTTTTTTGTGAAAATATCCACTAAATGAGGGAATAATATGTGTGAGGGTACCCCAGAAGAGTTCCAAATGTGTGTGGGTAGAATTTATATCCCACGGGGGTAAAATTGAAAAAAGTTGAAAAATATTTTTTTTTGGACTTAGTCATTTTTCCGGCGTTTATCAGACTTTCAGATAGGGCAAATGTCAGTGAGCATTCCGATTTCAGTTCCAGAGCGATTCGCCCAATGAGTCCTTGATATTTAGTCATTTTCAGCCAATTTTCTGGATTTTTGAAAAATTAACTTTTTTGTGAAAATATCCACTAAATGAGGGAATAATATGTGTGAGGGTACCCCAGAAGAGTTCCAAATGTGTGTGGGTAGAATATGTATCCCACGGGGTAAAATTGAAACAAGTTGAAAAAAAAATTTTTTTTTGGACTTAGTCATTTTTCCGGCGTTTATCAGACTTTCAGATAGGGCAAATGTCAGTGAGCGTTCCGATTTCAGCTCCAGAGCGATTTGCCCAATGAGTCTTGATATTTAGTCATTTTCAGCCAATATTTTGGATTTTTGAAAATTTCTCTTTTTTGTGAAAATATCCACTAAATGAGGGAATAATATGTGTGAGGGTACCCCAGGAGAGTTCCAAATGTGTGTGGGTAGAATATATATCCCACGGGGTAAAACTGAAAAAAGTTGAAAAAAATTTTTTTTTTGGACTTATTCATTTTTCCGGCGTTTATCACACTTTCAGATAGGGCAAATGTCAGTGAGCATTCCGATTTCAGTTCCAGAGCGATTCGCCCAATGAGTCCTTGATATTTAGTCATTTTCAGCCAATTTTCTGAATTTTTGAAAAATTAACTTTTTTGTGAAAATATCCACTAAATGAGGGAATAATATGTGTGAGGGTACCCCAGAAGAGTTCCAAATGTGTGTGGGTAGAATATGTATCCCACGGGGTAAAATTGAAACAAGTTGAAAAAAAAATTTTTTTTTGGACTTAGTCATTTTTCCGGCGTTTATCAGACTTTCAGATAGGGCAAATGTCAGTGAGCGTTCCGATTTCAGTTCCAGAGCGATTCGCCCAATGAGTCTTGATATTTAGTCGTTTTCAGCCAATATTTTGGATTTTTGAAAATTTCTCTTTTTTGTGAAAATATCCACTAAATGAGGGAATAATATGTGTGAGGGTACCCAAGGAGAGTTCCAAATGTGTGTGGGTAGAATATATATCCCACGGGGTAAAACTGAAAAAAGTTGAAAAAAAATTTTTTTTTGGACTTAGTCATTTTTCCGGCGTTTATCAGACTTTCAGATAGGGCAAATGTCAATGAGCGTTCCGATTTCAGTTCCAGAGCGATTCGCCCAATGAGTCCTTGATATTTAGTCATTTTCAGCCAATTTTCTGGATTTTTGAAAAATTAACTTTTTTGTGAAAATATCCACTAAATGAGGGAATAATATGTGTGAGGGTACCCCAGAAGAGTTCCAAATGTGTGTGGGTAGAATATGTATCCCACGGGGTAAAATTGAAACAAGTTGAAAAAAAAATTTTTTTTTGGACTTAGTCATTTTTCCGGCGTTTATCAGACTTTCAGATAGGGCAAATGTCAGTGAGCATTCCGATTTCAGTTCCAGAGCGATTCGCCCAATGAGTCCTTGATATTTAGTCGTTTTCGGCCAATTTTCTGGATTTTTGAAAAATTCACTTTTTTGTGAAAATATCCACTAAATGAGGGAATAATATGTGTGAGGGTAGCCCAGGAGAGTTCCAAATGTGTGTGGGTAGAATATATATCCCACGGGGGTAAAATTGAAAAAAGTTGAAAAAAATTTTTTTTTTGGACTTAGTCATTTTTCCGGCATTTATCAGACTTTCAGATAGGGCAAATGTCAGTGAGCGTTCCGATTTCAGTTCCAGAGCGATTCGCCCAATGAGTCCTTGATATTTAGTCATTTTCAGCCAATTTTCTGGATTTTTGAAAAATTCACTTTTTTGTGAAAATATCCACTAAATGAGGGAATAATATGTGTGAGGGTACCCCAGAAGAGTTCCAAATGTGTGTGGGTAGAATATATATCCCACGGGGGTAAAATTGAAAAAAGTTGAAAAATATTTTTTTTTGGACTTAGTCATTTTTCCGGCGTTTATCAGACTTTCAGATAGGGCAAATGTCAGTGAGCATTCCGATTTCAGTTCCAGAGCGATTCGCCCAATGAGTCCTTGATATTTAGTCATTTTCAGCCAATTTTCTGGATTTTTGAAAAATTAACTTTTTTGTGAAAATATCCACTAAATGAGGGAATAATATGTGTGAGGGTACCCCAGGAGTGTTCCAAATGTGTGTGGGTAGAATATATATCCCACGGGGTAAAACTGAAAAAAGTTGAAAAAAATTTTTTTTTTGGACTTAGTCATTTTTCCGGCGTTTATCAGACTTTCAGATAGGGCAAATGTCAATGAGCGTTCCGATTTCAGTTCCAGAGCGATTCGCCCAATGAGTCCTTGATATTTAGTCATTTTCAGCCAATTTTCTGGATTTTTGAAAAATTCACTTTTTTGTGAAAATATCCACTAAATGAGGGAATAATATGTGTGAGGGTACCCCAGAAGAGTTCCAAATGTGTGTGGGTAGAATATGTATCCCACGGGGTAAAATTGAAACAAGTTGAAAAAAAAATTTTTTTTTGGACTTAGTCATTTTTCCGGCGTTTATCACACTTTCAGATAGGGCAAATGTCAGTGAGCGTTCCGATTTCAGTTCCAGAGCGATTCGCCCAATGAGTCCTTGATATTTAGTCATTTTCAGCCAATTTTCTGGATTTTTGAAAAATTAACTTTTTTGTGAAAATATCCACTAAATGAGGGAATAATATGTGTGAGGGTACCCCAGAAGAGTTCCAAATGTGTGTGGGTAGAATATGTATCCCACGGGATAAAATTGAAACAAGTTGAAAAAAAAATTTTTTTTTGGACTTAGTCATTTTTCCGGCGTTTATCAGACTTTCAGATAGGGCAAATGTCAGTGAGCATTCCGATTTCAGTTCCAGAGCGATTCGCTCAATGAGTCTTCATATTTAGTCGTTTTCAGCCAATATTTTGGATTTTTGAAAATTTCTCTTTTTTGTGAAAATATCCACTAAATGAGGGAATAATATGTGTGAGGGTACCCCAGGAGAGTTCCAAATGTGTGTGGGTAGAATATATATCCCACGGGGTAAAACTGAAAAAAGTTGAAAAAAATTTTTTTTTTGGACTTATTCATTTTTCCGGCGTTTATCACACTTTCAGATAGGGCAAATGTCAGTGAGCATTCCGATTTCAGTTCCAGAGCGATTCGCCCAATGAGTCCTTGATATTTAGTCATTTTCAGCCAATTTTCTGGATTTTTGAAAAATTAACTTTTTTGTGAAAATATCCACTAAATGAGGGAATAATATGTGTGAGGGTACCCCAGAAGAGTTCCAAATGTGTGTGGGTAGAATATGTATCCCACGGGGTAAAATTGAAACAAGTTGAAAAAAAAATTTTTTTTTGGACTTAGTCATTTTTCCGGCGTTTATCAGACTTTCAGATAGGGCAAATGTCAGTGAGCATTCCGATTTCAGTTCCAGAGCGATTCGCCCAATGAGTCCTTGATATTTAGTAATTTTCAGCCAATTTTCTGGATTTTTGAAAAATTCACTTTTTTGTGAAAATATCCACTAAATGAGGGAATAATATGTGTGAGGGTACCCCAGGAGTGTTCCAAATGTGTGTGGGTAGAATATATATCCCACGGGGGTAAAATTGAAAAAAGTTGAAAAAATTTTTTTTTGGACTTAGTCATTTTTCCGGCGTTTATTAGACTTTCAGATAGGGCAAATGTCAGTGAGCATTCCGATTTCAGTTCCAGAGCGATTCGCCCAATGAGTCCTTGATATTTTGTCATTTTCAGCCAATTTTCTGGATTTTTGAAAAATTCACTTTTTTGTGAAAATATCCACTAAATGAGGGAATAATATGTGTGAGGGTACCACAGAACAGTTCCAAATGTGTGTGGGTAGAATATATATCCCACGGGGGTAAAATTGAAAAAAGTTGAAAAAATTTTTTTTTTGGACTTAGTCATTTTTCCGGCGTTTATCAGACTTTCAGATAGGGCAAATGTCAGTGAGCGTTCCGATTTCAGTTCCAGAGCGATTCGCCCAATGAGTCTTGATATTTAGTCGTTTTCAGCCAATATTTTGGATTTTTGAAAATTTCTCTTTTTTGTGAAAATATCCACTAAATGAGGGAATAATATGTGTGAGGGTACCCCAGAAGAGTTCCAAATGTGTGTGGGTAGAATATATATCCCACGGGGGTAAAATTGAAAAAAGTTGAAAAATATTTTTTTTTGGACTTAGTCATTTTTCCGGCGTTTATCAGACTTTCAGATAGGGCAAATGTCAGTAAGCATTCCGATTTCAGTTCCAGAGCGATTCGCCCAATGAGTCCTTGATATTTTGTCATTTTCAGCCAATTTTCTGGATTTTTGAAAAATTCACTTTTTTGTGAAAATATCCACTAAATGAGGGAATAATATGTGTGAGGGTACCACAGAAGAGTTCCAAATGTGTGTGGGTAGAATATATATCCCACGGGGGTAAAATTGAAAAAAGTTGAAAATTTTTTTTTTGGACTTAGTCATTTTTCCGGCGTTTATCAGACTTTCAGATAGGGCAAATGTCAGTGAGCGTTCCGATTTCAGTTCCAGAGCCATTCACCCAATGAGTCTTGATATTTAGTCGTTTTCAGCCAATATTTTGGATTTTTGAAAATTTCACTTTTTTGTGAAAATATCCACTAAATGAGGGAATAAAATGTGTGAGGGTACCCCAGGAGTGTTCCAAATGTGTGTGGGTAGAATATATATCCCACGGGGGTAAAATTGAAAAAAGTTGAAAAAATTTTTTTTTTGGACTTAGTCATTTTTCCGGCGTTTATCAGACTTTCAGATAGGGCAAATGTCAGTGAGCGTTCCGATTTCAGTTCCAGAGCGATTCGCCCAATGAGTCTTGATATTTAGTCGTTTTCAGCCAATATTTTGGATTTTTGAAATTTTCACTTTTTTGTGAAAATATCCATTAAATGAGGGAATAATATGTGTGAGGGTACCCCAGGAGTGTTCCAAATGTGTGTGGGTAGAATATATATCCCACGGGGGTAACATTGAAAAAAGTTGAAAAAATTTTTTTTTTTTTACTTAGTCATTTTTCCGGCGTTTATTAGACTTTCACATAGGGCAAATGTCAGTGAGCATTCCGATTTCAGTTCCAGAGCGATTCGCCCAATGAGTCCTTGATATTTTGTCATTTTCAGCCAATTTTCTGGATTTTTGAAAAATTCACTTTTTTGTGAAAATATCCACTAAATGAGGGAATAATATGTGTGAGGGTACCACAGAACAGTTCCAAATGTGTGTGGGTAGAATATATATCCCACGGGGGTAAAATTGAAAAAAGTTGAAAAAATTATCCGGCGTTTATGAGACTTTCAGATAGGGCAAATGTCAGTGAGCGTTCCGATTTCAGTTCCAGAGCGATTTGCCCAAATGAGTCCTTGATATTTTGTAATTTTCAGCCAATTTTCTGGATTTTTGAAAAATTCACTTTTTTGTGAAAATATCCACTAAATGAGGGAATAATATGTGTGAGGGTACCCCAGGAGTGTTCCAAATGTGTGTGGGTAGAATATATATCTCACGGGGGAAAAATTGAAAAAAGTTGAAAAAAATTTTTTTTTTTTACTTAGTCATTTTTCCGGCGTTTATCAGACTTTCAGATAAGTCAAATGTCAGTGAGCGTTCCGACTTCAGTTCCAGAGCGATTCGCCCAATGAGTCCTTGATATTTAGTCGTTTTCAGCCAATTTTCTGGATTTTTGAAAAATTCACTTTTTTGTGAAAATATCCACTAAATGAGGGAATAATATGTGTGAGGGTACCCCAGGAGTGTTCCAAATGTGTGTGGGTAGAATATATATCCCACGGGGGTAAAATTGAAAAGAGTTGAAAAAAATTATTTTTTGGACTTAGCCATTTTTCCGGCGTTTATCAGACTTTTAGATAGGGCAAATGTCAGTGAGCGTTCCGATTTCAGTTCCAGAGCGATTCGCCCAATGAGTCCTTGACATTCAGTCATTTTCAGCCAATTTTCTGGATTTTTGAAAAATTCACTTTTTTGTGAAAATATCCACTAAATGAGGGAATAATATGTGTGAGGGTAGTCCAGGAGAGTTCCAAATGTGTGTGCGTAGAATATATATCCCACGGGGGTAAAATTGAAAAAAGTTGAAAAATATTTTTTTTTGGACTTAGTAATTTTTCCGGCGTTTATCAGACTTTCAGATAGGGCAAATGTCAGTGAGCGTTCCGATTTCAGTTCCAGAGCGATTCGCCCAATGGGTCCTTGATATTTAGTCGTTTTCAGCCAATTTTCTGGATTTTTGAAAATTTCACTATTTTGTGAAAATATCCACTAAATGAGGGAATAATATGTGTGAGGGTAGCCCAGGAGCGTTCCAAATGTGTGTGGGTAGAATATATATCCCACGGGGGTAAAATTGAAAAAAGTTGAAAAAAATTATTTTTTGGACTTAGTAATTTTTCCGGCGTTTATCAGACTTTCAGATAGGGCAAATGTCAGTGAACGTTCCGATTTCAGTTCCAGAGCGATTCGCCCAATGAGTCCTTGATATTTAGTCGTTTTCAGCCAATATTTTGGATTTTTGAAAATTTCACTTTTTTGTGAAAATATCCACTAAATGAGGGAATAATATGTGTGAGGGTAGCCCAGGAGAGTTCCAAATGTGTGTGGGTAGAATATATATCCAACGGGGGTAAAATTGAGAAAAGTTGAAAAAAATTTTTTTTTTGGACTTAGTCATTTTTCCGGCGTTTATCAGACTTTTAGATAGGGCAAATGTCAGTGAGCGTTCCGATTTCAGTTCCAGAGCGATTCGCCCAATGAGTCCTTGATATTTAGTCATTTTCAGCCAATTTTCTGGATTTTTGAAAAATTCACTTTTTTGTGAAAATATCCACTAAATGAGGGAATAATATGTGTGAGGGTAGTCCAGAAGAGTTCCAAATGTGTGTGCGTAGAATATATATCCCACGGGGGTAAAATTGAAAAGAGTTGAAAAAAATTATTTTTTGGACTTAGCCATTTTTCCGGCGTTTTTCAGACTTTCAGATAGGGCAAATGTCAGTGAGCGTTCCGATTTCAGTTCCAGAGCGATTCGCCCAATGGGTCCTTGATATTTAGTCGTTTTCAGCCAATATTTTGGATTTTTGAAAATTTCACTATTTTGTGAAAATATCCACTAAATGAGGGAATAATATGTGTGAGGGTAGCCCAGGAGAGTTCCAAATGTGTGTGGGTAGAATATATATCCCACGGGGGTAAAATTGAAAAAAGTTGAAAAAAATTATTTTTTGGACTTAGTAATTTTTCCGGCGTTTATCAGACTTTCAGATAGGGTAAATGTCAGTGAGCGTTCCGATTTCAGTTCCAGAGCGATTCGCCCAATGAGTCCTTGATATTTAGTCATTTTCAGCCAATTTTCTGGATTTTTGAAAAATTCACTTTTTTGTGAAAATATCCACTAAATGAGGTAATAATATGTGTGAGGGTACCCCAGGGAGTTCCAAAATTGTGTGGGTAGAATATATATCCCACGGGGGTAAAATTGAAAAAAGGTGAAAAAAAAATTATTTTTTTTTACTTAGTCATTTTTCCGGCGTTTATCAGACTTTCAGATAGGGCAAATGTCAGTGAGCATTCCGATTTCAGTTCCAGAGCGATTCGCCCAATGAGTCCTTGATATTTAGTCGTTTTCAGCCAATATTTTGGATTTTTGAAAATTTCACTTTTTTGTGAAAATATCCACTAAATGAGGGAATAATATGTGTGAGGGTACCCCAGGAGAGTTCCAAATGTTGGTGGGTAGAATATATATCCCACGGGGGTAAAATTGAAAAAAGTTGAAAAAATTTTTTTTTTGGACTTAGTCATATTTCCGGCGTTTATCAGACTTTCAGATAGGGCAAATGTCAGTGAGCGTTCAGATTTCAGTTCCAGAGCTATTCGCCCAATGAGTCCTTGATATTTAGTCGTTTTCAGCCAATTTTCTGGATTTTTGAAAATTTCACTTTTTTGGGAAAATATCCACTAAATGAGGGAATAATATGTCTGAGGGTACCCCAGGAGTGTTCCAAATGTGTGTGGGTAGAATATATATCCCACGGGGGTAAAATTGAAAAAAGTTGAAAAATTTTTTTTTTGGACTTAGTCATTTTTCCGGCGTTTATCAGACTTTTAGATAGGGCAAATGTCAGTGAGCGTTCCGATTTCAGTTCCAGAGCGATTCGCCCAATGAGTCCTTGATATTTAGTCATTTTCAGCCAATTTTCTGGATTTTTGAAAAATTCACTTTTTTGTGAAAATATCCACTAAATAAGGGAATAATATGTGTGAGGGTACCCCAGGAGAGTTCCAAATGTGTGTGGGTAGAATATATATCCCACGGGGGTAAAATTGAAAAAAGTTGAAAAAATTTTTTTTTTGGACTTAGTCATTTTTCCGGCGTTTATCAGACTTTCAGATAGGGCAAATGTCAGTGAGCGTTCCGATTTCAGTTCCAGAGCGATTCGCCCAATGAGTCTTGATATTTAGTCGTTTTCAGCCAATATTTTGGATTTTTGAAAATTTCTCTTTTTTGTGAAAATATCCACTAAATGAGGGAATAATATGTGTGAGGGTACCCCAGAAGAGTTCCAAATGTGTGTGGGTAGAATATATATCCCACGGGGGTAAAATTGAAAAAAGTTGAAAAATATTTTTTTTTGGACTTAGTCATTTTTCCGGCGTTTATCAGACTTTCAGATAGGGCAAATGTCAGTAAGCATTCCGATTTCAGTTCCAGAGCGATTCGCCCAATGAGTCCTTGATATTTTGTCATTTTCAGCCAATTTTCTGGATTTTTGAAAAATTCACTTTTTTGTGAAAATATCCACTAAATGAGGGAATAATATGTGTGAGGGTACACCAGGAGTGTTCCAAATATGTGTGGGTAGAATATATATTCCACGGGGGTAAAATTGAAAAAAGTTGAAAAATATTTTTTTTTGGACTTAGTCATTTTTCCCGCGTTTATCAGACTTTCAGATAGGGCAAATGTCAGTGAGCGTTCCGATTTCAGTTCCAGAGCGATTCGCCCAATGAGTCCTTGATATTTAGTCGTTTTCGGCCAACTTTCTGGATTTTTGAAAATTTCACTTTTTTTGTGAAAATATCCACTAAATGAGGGAATAATATGTGTGAGGGTAGCCCAGGAGAGTTCCAAATGTGTGTGGGTAGAATATATATCCCACGGGGGTAAAATTGAAAAAAGTTGAAAAAAATTTTTTTTTTGGACTTAGTCATTTTTCCGGCATTTATCAGACTTTCAGATAGGGCAAATGTCAGTGAGCGTTCCAATTTCAGTTCCAGAGCGATTCGCCCAATGAGTCCTTGATATTTAGTCGTTTTCGGCCAATTTTCTGGATTTTTGAAAAATTCACTTTTTTGTGAAAATATCCACTAAATGAGGGAATAATATGTGTGAGGGTAGCCCAGGACAGTTCCAAATGTGTGTGGGTAGAATATATATCCCACGGGGGTAAAATTGAAAAAAGTTGAAAAATATTTTTTTTTTGGACTTAGTCATTTTTCCGGTGTTTATCAGACTGTCAGATAGGGCAAATGTCAGTGAGCGCTCCAATTTCAGTTCCAGAGCGATTCGCCCAATGAGTCCTTGATATTTAGTCGTTTTCAGCCAATATTTTGGATTTTTGAAAATTTCACTTTTTTGTGAAAATATCCACTAAATGAGGGAATAAAATGTGTGAGGGTACCCCAGGAGTGTTCCAAATGTGTGTGGGTAGAATATATATCCCACGGGGGTAAAATTGAAAAAAGTTGAAAAAATTTTTTTTTTGGACTTAGTCATTTTTCCGGCGTTTATCAGACTTTCAGATAGGGCAAATGTCAGTGAGCGTTCCGATTTCAGTTCCAGAGCGATTCGCCCAATGAGTCTTGATATTTAGTCGTTTTCAGCCAATATTTTGGATTTTTGAAATTTTCACTTTTTTGTGAAAATATCCATTAAATGAGGGAATAATATGTGTGAGGGTACCCCAGGAGTGTTCCAAATGTGTGTGGGTAGAATATATATCCCACGGGGGTAACATTGAAAAAAGTTGAAAAAATTTTTTTTTTTTTACTTAGTCATTTTTCCGGCGTTTATTAGACTTTCAGATAGGGCAAATGTCAGTGAGCATTCCGATTTCAGTTCCAGAGCGATTCGCCCAATGAGTCCTTGATATTTTGTCATTTTCAGCCAATTTTCTGGATTTTTGAAAAATTCACTTTTTTGTGAAAATATCCACTAAATGAGGGAATAATATGTGTGAGGGTACCACAGAACAGTTCCAAATGTGTGTGGGTAGAATATATATCCCACGGGGGTAAAATTGAAAAAAGTTGAAAAAATTATCCGGCGTTTATGAGACTTTCAGATAGGGCAAATGTCAGTGAGCGTTCCGATTTCAGTTCCAGAGCGATTTGCCCAAATGAGTCCTTGATATTTTGTAATTTTCAGCCAATTTTCTGGATTTTTGAAAAATTCACTTTTTTGTGAAAATATCCACTAAATGAGGGAATAATATGTGTGAGGGTACCCCAGGAGTGTTCCAAATGTGTGTGGGTAGAATATATATCTCACGGGGGAAAAATTGAAAAAAGTTGAAAAAAATTTTTTTTTTTTACTTAGTCATTTTTCCGGCGTTTATCAGACTTTCAGATAAGTCAAATGTCAGTGAGCGTTCCGACTTCAGTTCCAGAGCGATTCGCCCAATGAGTCCTTGATATTTAGTCGTTTTCAGCCAATTTTCTGGATTTTTGAAAAATTCACTTTTTTGTGAAAATATCTACTAAGTGAGGGAATAATATGTGTGAGGGTACCCCAGGAGTGTTCCAAATGTGTGTGGGTAGAATATATATCCCACGGGGGTAAAATTGAAAAAAGTTGAAAAATATTTTTTTTTGGACTTAGTCATTTTTCCGGCGTTTATCAGACTTTCAGATAGGGCAAATGTCAGTGAACGTTCCGATTTCAGTTCCAGAGCGATTCGCCCAATGAGTCCTTGATATTTAGTCGTTTTCAGCCAATATTTTGGATTTTTGAAAATTTCACTTTTTTGTGAAAATATCCACTAAATGAGGGAATAATATGTGTGAGGGTAGCCCAGGAGAGTTCCAAATGTGTGTGGGTAGAATATATATCCAACGGGGGTAAAATTGAGAAAAGTTGAAAAAAATTTTTTTTTTGGACTTAGTCATTTTTCCGGCGTTTATCAGACTTTTAGATAGGGCAAATGTCAGTGAGCGTTCCGATTTCAGTTCCAGAGCGATTCGCCCAATGAGTCCTTGATATTTAGTCATTTTCAGCCAATTTTCTGGATTTTTGAAAAATTCACTTTTTTGTGAAAATATCCACTAAATGAGGGAATAATATGTGTGAGGGTAGTCCAGTAGAGTTCCAAATGTGTGTGCGTAGAATACATATCCCACGGGGGTAAAATTGAAAAGAGTTGAAAAAAATTATTTTTTGGACTTAGCCATTTTTCCGGCGTTTTTCAGACTTTCAGATAGGGCAAATGTCAGTGAGCGTTCCGATTTCAGTTCCAGAGCGATTCGCCCAATGGGTCCTTGATATTTAGTCGTTTTCAGCCAATATTTTGGATTTTTGAAAATTTCACTATTTTGTGAAAATATCCACTAAATGAGGGAATAATATGTGTGAGGGTAGCCCAGGAGAGTTCCAAATGTGTGTGGGTAGAATATATATCCCACGGGGGTAAAATTGAAAAAAGTTGAAAAAAATTATTTTTTGGACTTAGTAATTTTTCCGGCGTTTATCAGACTTTCAGATAGGGTAAATGTCAGTGAGCGTTCCGATTTCAGTTCCAGAGCGATTCGCCCAATGAGTCCTTGATATTTAGTCATTTTCAGCCAATTTTCTGGATTTTTGAAAAATTCACTTTTTTTGTGAAAATATCCACTAAATGAGGTAATAATATGTGTGAGGGTACCCCAGGGAGTTCCAAAATTGTGTGGGTAGAATATATATCCCACGGGGGTAAAATTGAAAAAAGGTGAAAAAAAAATTATTTTTTTTTACTTAGTCATTTTTCCGGCGTTTATCAGACTTTCAGATAGGGCAAATGTCAGTGAGCATTAGGATTTCAGTTCCAGAGCGATTCGCCCAATGAGTCCTTGATATTTAGTCGTTTTCAGCCAATATTTTGGATTTTTGAAAATTTCACTTTTTTGTGAAAATATCCACTAAATGAGGGAATAATATGTGTGAGGGTACCCCAGGAGAGTTCCAAATGTTGGTGGGTAGAATATATATCCCACGGGGGTAAAATTGAAAAAAGTTGAAAAAATTTTTTTTTTGGACTTAGTCATATTTCCGGCGTTTATCAGACTTTCAGATAGGGCAAATGTCAGTGAGCGTTCAGATTTCAGTTCCAGAGCTATTCGCCCAATGAGTCCTTGATATTTAGTCGTTTTCAGCCAATTTTCTGGATTTTTGAAAATTTCACTTTTTTGGGAAAATATCCACTAAATGAGGGAATAATATGTGTGAGGGTACCCCAGGAGTGTTCCAAATGTGTGTGGGTAGAATATATATCCCACGGGGGTAAAATTGAAAAAAGTTGAAAAATTTTTTTTTTGGACTTAGTCATTTTTCCGGCGTTTATCAGACTTTTAGATAGGGCAAATGTCAGTGAGCGTTCCGATTTCAGTTCCAGAGCGATTCGCCCAATGAGTCCTTGATATTTAGTCATTTTCAGCCAATTTTCTGGATTTTTGAAAAATTCACTTTTTTGTGAAAATATCCACTAAATGAGGGAATAATATGTGTGAGGGTACCCCAGAAGAGTTCCAAATGTGTGTGGGTAGAATATATATCCCACGGGGGTAAAATTGAAAAAAGTTGAAAATTTTTTTTTTTTGGACTTAGTAATTTTTCCGGCGTTTATCAGACTTTCAGATAGGGCAAATGTCAGTGAGCGTTCCGATTTCAGTTCCAGAGCGATTCGCCCAATGAGTCTTGATATTTAGTCGTTTTCAGCCAATATTTTGGATTTTTGAAAATTTCACTTTTTTGTGAAAATATCCACTAAATGAGGGAATAATATGTGTGAGGGTAGCCCAGGAGAGTTCCAAATGTGTGTGGGTATAATATATATCCCACGGGGGTAAAATTGAAAAAAGTTGAAAATTTTTTTTTTTTGGACTTAGTCATTTTTCCGGCGTTTATCAGACTTTCAGATAGGGCAAATGTCAGTGAGCATTCCGATTTCAGTTCCAGAGCTATTCGCCCAATGAGTCCTTGATATTTAGTCATTTTCAGCCAATTTTCTGGATTTTTGAAAAATTCACTTTTTTGTGAAAATATCCACTAAATGAGGGAATAATATGTGTGAGGGTAGTCCAGAAGAGTTCCAAATGTGTGTGCGTAGAATATATATCCCACGGGGGTAAAATTGAAAAGAGTTGAAAAAAATTATTTTTTGGACTTAGCCATTTTTCCGGCGTTTTTCAGTCTTTCAGATAGGGCAAATGTCAGTGAGCGTTCCGATTTCAGTTCCAGAGCAATTCACCCAATCAGTCCTTGATATTTAGTCGTTTTCAGCCAATATTTTGGATTTTGGAAAATTTCACTTTTTTGTGAAAATATCCACTAAATGAGGGAATAATATGTGTGAGGGTACCCCAGAAGAGTTCCAAATGTGTGTGGGTAGAATATATATCCCACGGGGGTAAAATTGAAAAAAGTTGAAAAATATTTTTTATTGGACTTAGTCATTTTTCCGGCGTTTATCAGACTTTCAGATAGGGCAAATGTCAGTGAGCGTTCTGATTTCAGTTCCAGAGCGATTCGCCCAATGAGTCCTTGACATTTAGTCATTTTCAGCCAATTTTCTGGATTTTTGAAAAATTCACTTTTTTGTGAAAATATCCACTAAATGAGGGAATAATATGTGTGAGGGTAGTCCAGGAGAGTTCCAAATGTGTGTGCGTAGAATATGTATCCCACGGGCGTAAAATTGAAAAAAGTTGAAAAATATTTTTTATTGGACTTAGTCATTTTTCCGGCGTTTATCAGACTTTCAGATAGGGCAAATGTCAGTGAACGTTCCGATTTCAGTTCCGGATCGATTCGCCCAATGAGTCCTTGATATTTAGTCGTTTTCAGCCAATATTTTGGATTTTTGAAAATTTAACTTTTTTGTGAAAATATCCACTAAATGAGGGAATAATATGTGTGAGGGTACCCCAGAAGAGTTCCAAATGTGTGTGGATAGAATATATATCCCACGGGGGTAAAATTGAAAAAATTTTTTTTTTGGACTTAGTAATTTTTCCGGCGTTTATCAGACTTTCAGATAGGGCAAATGTCAGTGAGCGTTCCGATTTCACTTCCAGAGCGATTCGCCCAATGAGTCCTTGATATTTAGTCATTTTCAGCCAATTTTCTGGATTTTTGAAAAATTCACTTTTTTGTGAAAATATCCACTAAATGAGGTAATAATATGTGTGAGGGTACCCCAGGGAGTTCCAAAATTGTGTGGGTAGAATATATATCCCACGGGGGTAAAATTGAAAAAAGGTGAAAAAAAATTTATTTTTTTTTACTTAGTCATTTTTCCGGCGTTTATCAGACTTTCAGATAGGGCAAATGTCAGTGAGCGTTCCGATTTCAGTTCCAGAGCGATTCGCCCAATGAGTCCTTGATATTTAGTCATTTTCAGCCAATTTTCTGGATTTTTGAAAAATTCACTTTTTTGTGAAAATATCCACTAAATGAGGGAATAATATGTGTGAGGGTACCCTAGGAGAGTTCCAAATGTGTGTGGGTAGAATATATATCCCACGGGGGTAAAATTGAAAAAAGTTGAAAAAAAATTTATTTTTTTTTACTTAGTCATTTTTCCGGCGTTTATCAGACTTTCAGATAGGGCAAATGTCAGTGAGCGTTCCGATTTCAGTTCCAGAGCGATTCGCCCAATGAGTCCTTGATATTTAGTCATTTTCAGCCAATTTTCTGGATTTTTGAAAAATTCACTTTTTTGTGAAAATATCCACTAAATGAGGTAATAATATGTGTGAGGGTACCCCAGGGAGTTCCAAAATTGTGTGGGTAGAATATATATCCCACGGGGGTAAAATTGAAAAAAGGTGAAAAAAAATTTATTTTTTTTTACTTAGTCATTTTTCCGGCGTTTATCAGACTTTCAGATAGGGCAAATGTCAGTGAGCGTTCCGATTTCAGTTCCAGAGCGATTCGCCCAATGAGTCCTTGATATTTAGTCATTTTCAGCCAATTTTCTGGATTTTTGAAAAATTCACTTTTTTGTGAAAATATCCACTAAATGAGGGAATAATATGTGTGAGGGTACCCTAGGAGAGTTCCAAATGTGTGTGGGTAGAATATATATCCCACGGGGGTAAAATTGAAAAAAGTTGAAAAAAAATTTATTTTTTTTTACTTAGTCATTTTTCCGGCGTTTATCAGACTTTCAGATAGGGCAAATGTCAGTGAGCGTTCCGATTTCAGTTCCAGAGCGATTCGCCCAATGAGTCCTTGATATTTAGTCATTTTCAGCCAATTTTCTGGATTTTTGAAAATTTCACTTTTTTGTGAAAATATCCACTAAATGAGGGAATAATATGTGTGAGGGTACCCCAGGAGAGTTCCAAATGTGTGTGGGTAAAATATATATCCCACAGGGGTAAAATTGAAAAAAGTTGAAAACATTTTTTTTTTGGACTTAGTCATTTTTCCGGCGTTTATCAGACTTTCAGATAGGGCAAATGTCAGTGAACGTTCCGATTTCAGTTCCAGAGCGATTCGCCCAATGAGTCCTTGACATTTAGTCATTTTCAGCCAATTTTCTGGATTTTTGAAAAATTCACTTTTTTGTGAAAATATCCACTAAATGAGGGAATAATATGTGTGAGGGTAGTCCAGAAGAGTTCCAAATGTGTGTGCGTAGAATATATATCCCACGGGGGTAAAATTGAAAAGAGTTGAAAAAAAATATTTTTTGGACTTAGCCATTTTTCCTGCGTTTTTCAGACTTTCAGATAGGGCAAATGTCAGTGAGCGTTCCGATTTCAGTTCCAGAGCAATTCGCCCAATCAGTCCTTGATATTTAGTCGTTTTCAGCCAATATTTTGGATTTTTGAAAATTTCACTTTTTTGTGAAAATATCCACTAAATGAGGGAATAATATGTGTGAGGGTACCCCAGAAGAGTTCCAAATGTGTGTGGGTAGAATATATATCCCACGGGGGTAAAATTGAAAAAAGTTGAAAATTTTTTTTTTTTGGACTAAGTAATTTTTCCGGCGTTTATCAGACTTTCAGATAGGGCAAATGTCAGTGAGCGTTCCGATTTCAGTTCCAGAGCGATTCGCCCAATGAGTCTTGATATTTAGTCGTTTTCAGCCAATATTTTGGATTTTTGAAAATTTCACTTTTTTGTGAAAATATCCACTAAATGAGGGAATAATATGTGTGAGGGTAGCCCAGGAGAGTTCCAAATGTGTGTGGGTATAATATATATCCCACGGGGGTAAAATTGAAAAAAGTTTAAAAAATTTTTTTTTTGGACTTAGTCATTTTTCCAGCGTTTATCAGACTTTCAGATAGGGCAAATGTCAGTGAGCATTCCGATTTCAGTTCCAGAGCGATTCGCCCAATGAGTCCTTGATATTTAGTCGTTTTCAGCCAATTTTCTGGATTTTTGAAAAATTCACTTTTTTGTGAAAATATCCACTAAATTAGGGAATAATATGTGTGAGGGTACCCTAGGAGAGTTCCAAATGTGTGTGGGTAGAATATATATCCCACGGGGGTAAAATTGAAAAAAAGTTGAAAAAAATTTTTTTTTTTTACTTAGTCATTTTTCCGGCGTTTATCAGACTTTCAGATAGGGCAAATGTCAGTGAGCGTTCTGATTTCAGTTCCAGAGCGATTCGCCCAATGAGTCCTTGATATTTAGTCATTTTCAGCCAATTTTCTGGATTTTTGAAAAATTCACTTTTTTGTGAAAATATCCACTAAATGAGGGAATAATATGTGTGAGGGTACCCCAGGAGAGTTCCAAATGTGTGTGGGTAAAATATATATCCCACAGGGGTAAAATTGAAAAAAGTTGAAAAAATTATTTTTTTGGACTTAGTCATTTTTCCGGCGTTTATCAGACTTTCAGATAGGGCAAATGTCAGTGAACGTTCCGATTTCAGCTCCAGAGCGATTCGCCCAATGAGTCCTTGATATTTAGTCGTTTTCAGCCAATATTTTGGATTTTTGAAAATTTCACTTTTTTGTGAAAATATCCACAAAATGAGGGAATAATATGTGTGAGGGTACCCCAGGAGAGTTCCAAATGTGTGTGGGTAGAATATATATCCAACGGGGGTAAAATTGAGAAAAGTTGAAAAAAATTTTTTTTTTGGACTTAGTCATTTTTCCGGCGTTTATCAGACTTTCAGATAGGGCAAATGTCAGTGAACGTTCCGATTTCAGTTCCAGAGCGATTCGCCCAATGAGTCCTTGACATTTAGTCATTTTCAGCCAATTTTCTGGATTTTTGAAAAATTCACTTTTTTGTGAAAATATCCACTAAATGAGGGAATAATATGTGTGAGGGTAGTCCAGAAGAGTTCCAAATGTGTGTGCGTAGAATATATATCCCACGGGGGTAAAATTGAAAAGAGTTGAAAAAAAATATTTTTTGGACTTAGCCATTTTTCCTGCGTTTTTCAGACTTTCAGATAGGGCAAATGTCAGTGAGCGTTCCGATTTCAGTTCCAGAGCAATTCGCCCAATCAGTCCTTGATATTTAGTCGTTTTCAGCCAATATTTTGGATTTTTGAAAATTTCACTTTTTTGTGAAAATATCCACTAAATGAGGGAATAATATGTGTGAGGGTACCCCAGAAGAGTTCCAAATGTGTGTGGGTAGAATATATATCCCACGGGGGTAAAATTGAAAAAAGTTGAAAATTTTTTTTTTTTGGACTAAGTAATTTTTCCGGCGTTTATCAGACTTTCAGATAGGGCAAATGTCAGTGAGCGTTCCGATTTCAGTTCCAGAGCGATTCGCCCAATGAGTCTTGATATTTAGTCGTTTTCAGCCAATATTTTGGATTTTTGAAAATTTCACTTTTTTGTGAAAATATCCACTAAATGAGGGAATAATATGTGTGAGGGTAGCCCAGGAGAGTTCCAAATGTGTGTGGGTATAATATATATCCCACGGGGGTAAAATTGAAAAAAGTTTAAAAAATTTTTTTTTTGGACTTAGTCATTTTTCCGGCGTTTATCAGACTTTCAGATAGGGCAAATGTCAGTGAGCATTCCGATTTCAGTTCCAGAGCGATTCGCCCAATGAGTCCTTGATATTTAGTCGTTTTCAGCCAATTTTCTGGATTTTTGAAAAATTCACTTTTTTGTGAAAATATCCACTAAATGAGGGAATAATATGTGTGAGGGTACCCTAGGAGAGTTCCAAATGTGTGTGGGTAGAATATATATCCCACGGGGGTAAAATTGAAAAAAAGTTGAAAAAAATTTTTTTTTTTTACTTAGTCATTTTTCCGGCGTTTATCAGACTTTCAGATAGGGCAAATGTCAGTGAGCGTTCTGATTTCAGTTCCAGAGCGATTCGCCCAATGAGTCCTTGATATTTAGTCATTTTCAGCCAATTTTCTGGATTTTTGAAAAATTCACTTTTTTGTGAAAATATCCACTAAATGAGGGAATAATATGTGTGAGGGTACCCCAGGAGAGTTCCAAATGTGTGTGGGTAAAATATATATCCCACAGGGGTAAAATTGAAAAAAGTTGAAAAAATTATTTTTTTGGACTTAGTCATTTTTCCGGCGTTTATCAGACTTTCAGATAGGGCAAATGTCAGTGAACGTTCCGATTTCAGCTCCAGAGCGATTCGCCCAATGAGTCCTTGATATTTAGTCGTTTTCAGCCAATATTTTGGATTTTTGAAAATTTCACTTTTTTGTGAAAATATCCACTAAATGAGGGAATAATATGTGTGAGGGTACCCCAGGAGAGTTCCAAATGTGTGTGGGTAGAATATATATCCAACGGGGGTAAAATTGAGAAAAGTTGAAAAAAATTTTTTTTTTGGACTTAGTCATTTTTCCGGCGTTTATCAGCCTTTTAGATAGGGCAAATGTCAGTGAGCGTTCCGATTTCAGTTCCAGAGCGATTCGCCCAATGAGTCCTTGACATTTAGTCGTTTTCAGCCAATTTTCTGGATTTTTGAAAAATTCACTTTTTTGTGAAAATATCCACTAAATGAGGGAATAATATGTGTGAGGGTACCCTAGGAGAGTTCCAAATGTGTGTGGGTAGAATATATATCCCACGGGGGTAAAATTGAAAAAAAGTTGAAAAATATATATTTTTTTTACTTAGTCATTTTTCCGGCGTTTATCAGACTTTCAGATAGGGCAAATGTCAGTGAGCGTTCTGATTTCAGTTCCAGAGCGATTCGCCCAATGAGTCCTTGATATTTAGTCATTTTCAGCCAATTTTCTGGATTTTTGAAAAATTCACTTTTTTGTGAAAATATCCACTAAATGAGGGAATAATATGTGTGAGGGTACCCCAGGAGAGTTCCAAATGTGTGTGGGTAAAATATATATCCCACAGGGGTAAAATTGAAAAAAGTTGAAAAAATTATTTTTTTGGACTTAGTCATTTTTCCGGCGTTTATCAGACTTTCAGATAGGGCAAATGTCAGTGAACGTTCCGATTTCAGTTCCAGAGCGATTCGCCCAATGAGTCCTTGATATTTAGTCATTTTCAGCCAATTTTCTGGATTTTTGAAAAATTCACTTTTTTGTGAAGATATCCACTAAATGAGGTAATAATATGTGTGAGGGTACCCCAGGAGAGTTCCAAATGTGTGTGGGTAGAATATATATCCCACGAAGGTAAAATTGAAAAAAGTTGAAAAAAATTTTTTTTTTTTTTACTTAGTCATTTTTCCGACGTTTATCAGACTTTCAGATAGGGCAAATGTCAGTGAGTGTTCCGATTTCAGTTCCAGAGCGATTCGCCCAATGAGTCCTTGATATTTAGTCATTTTCAGCCAATTTTCTGGATTTTTGAAAAATTCACTTTTTTGTGAAGATATCCACTAAATGAGGTAATAATATGTGTGAGGGTACCCCAGGAGAGTTCCAAATGTGTGTGGGTAGAATATATATCCCACGAAGGTAAAATTGAAAAAAGTTGAAAAAAATTTTTTTTTTTTTTACTTAGTCATTTTTCCGACGTTTATCAGACTTTCAGATAGGGCAAATGTCAGTGAGTGTTCCGATTTCAGTTCCAGAGCGATTCGCCGAATGAGTCCTTGATATTTAGTCGTTTTCAGCCAATTTTCTGGATTTTTGAAAAATTCACTTTTTTGTGAAAATATCCACTAAATGAGGGAATAATATGTGTGAGGGTACCCCAGGAGTGTTCCAAATGTGTGTGGGTAGAATATATATCCCAAGGGGGTAAAATTGAAAAAAGTTGAAAAATTTTTTTTTTTGGACTTAGTCATTTTTCCGGCGTTTATCAGACTTTTAGATAGGGCAAATGTCAGTGAGCGTTCCGATTTCAGTTCCAGAGCGATTCGCCCAATGAGTCCTTGATATTTAGTCGTTTTCAGCCAATATTTTGGATTTTTGAAAATTTCACTTTTTTGTGAAAATATCCACTAAATGAGGGAATAATATGTGTGAGGGTACCCTAGGAGAGTTCCAAATGTGTGTGGGTAGAATATATATCCCACGGGGGTAAAATTGAAAAAAGTTGAAAAAAATTATTTTTTTTTACTTAGTCAATTTTCCGGCGTTTATCAGACTTTCAGATAGGGCAAATGTCAGTGAGCATTCTGATTTCAGTTCCAGAGCGATTCGCCCAATGAGTCCTTGATATTTAGTCATTTTCAGCCAATTTTCTGGATTTTTGAAAAATTCACTTTTTTGTGAAAATATCCACTAAATGAGGGAATAATATGTGTGAGGGTACCCCAGGAGAGTTCCAAATGTGTGTGGGTAGAATATATATCCCACGGGGGTAAAATTGAAAAAAGTTGAAAAAAAAATTTATATTTTTTACTTAGTCATTTTTCCGGCGTTCCGGCGTTTATCAGACTTTCAGATAGGGCAAATGTCAGTGAGCGTTCCGATTTCAGTTCCAGAGCGATTCGCCCAATGAGTCCTTGATATTTTGTCATTTTCAGCCAATTTTCTGGATTTTTGAAAAATTCACTTTTTTGTGAAAATATCCACTAAATGAGGGAATAATATGTGTGAGGGTAGCCCAGGAGAGTTCCAAATGTGTGTGGGTATAATATATATCCCACGGGGGTAAAATTGAAAAAAGTTTAAAAAATTTTTTTTTTGGACTTAGTCATTTTTCCGGCGTTTATCAGACTTTCAGATAGGGCAAATGTCAGTGAGCGTTCCGATTTCAGTTCCAGAGCGATTCGCCCAATGAGTCTTGATATTTAGTCGTTTTCAGACAATATTTTGGATTTTTGAAAATTTCACTTTTTTGTGAAAATATCCACTAAATGAGGGAATAATATGTGTGAGGGTAGAACAGGAGAGTTCCAAATGTGTGTGGGTAGAATATATATCCCACAGGGGTAAAATTGAAAAAAGTTGAAAAATTTTTTTTTTGGACTTAGTCATTTTTCCGGCGTTTATCAGACTTTCAGATAGGGCAAATGTCAGTGAGCATTCCGATTTCAGTTCCAGAGCGATTCGCCCAATGAGTCCTTGATATTTAGTCGTTTTCAGCCAATTTTCTGGATTTTTGAAAAATTCAATTTTTTGTGAAAATATCCACTAAATGAGGGAATAATATGTGTGAGGGTACACCAGGAGAGTTCCAAATGTGTGTGGGTAGAATATATATCCCACGGGGTAAAACTGAAAAAAGTTGAAAAATATTTTTTTTTGGACTTAGTCATTTTTCCGGCGTTTATCAGACTTTCAGATAGGGCAAATGTCAGTGAGCATTCCGATTTCAATTCCAGAGCGATTCGCCCAATGAGTCTTGATATTTAGTCGCTTTCAGCCAATATTTTGGATTTTTGAAAATTTCACTTTTTTGTGAAAATATCCACTAAATGAGGGAATAATATGTGTGAGGGTACCCCAGGAGTGTTCCAAATGTGTGTGGGTAGAATATATATATCCCACGGGGGTAAAATTGAAAAAAGTTGAAAAAAATTTTTTTTTTTTTTACTTAGTCATTTTTCCGACGTTTATCAGACTTTCAGATAGGGCAAATGTCAGTGAGTGTTCCGATTTCAGTTCCAGAGCGATTCGCCCAATGAGTCCTTGATATTTAGTCGTTTTCAGCCAATATTTTGGATTTTTGAAAATTTCACTTTTTTGTGAAAATATCCACTAAATGAGGGAATAATATGTGTGAGGGTACCCTAGGAGAGTTCCAAATGTGTGTGGGTAGAATATATATCCCACGGGGGTAAAATTGAAAAAAGTTGAAAAAAATTATTTTTTTTTACTTAGTCAATTTTCCGGCGTTTATCAGACTTTCAGATAGGGCAAATGTCAGTGAGCGTTCTGATTTCAGTTCCAGAGCGATTCGCCCAATGAGTCCTTGATATTTAGTCATTTTCAGCCAATTTTCTGGATTTTTGAAAAATTCACTTTTTTGTGAAAATATCCACTAAATGAGGGAATAATATGTGTGAGGGTACCCCAGGAGAGTTCCAAATGTGTGTGGGTAGAATATATATCCCACGGGGGTAAAATTGAAAAAAGTTGAAAAAAAAATTTATATTTTTTACTTAGTCATTTTTCCGGCGTTCCGGCGTTTATCAGACTTTCAGATAGGGCAAATGTCAGTGAGCGTTCCGATTTCAGTTCCAGAGCGATTCGCCCAATGAGTCCTTGATATTTAGTCATTTTCAGCCAATTTTCTGGATTTTTGAAAAATTCACTTTTTTGTGAAAATATCCACTAAATGAGGGAATAATATGTGTGAGGGCACCCCAGGAGAGTTCCAAATGTGTGTGGGTAAAATATATATCCCACAGGAGTAAAATTGAAAGAAGTTGAAAAAATTTTTTTTTGGGATTTAGTCATTTTTCCGGCGTTTATCAGACTTTCAGATAGGGCAAATGTCAGTGAGCGTTCCGATTTCAGTTCCAGAGCTATTCGCCCAATGAGTCTTGATATTTAGTCGTTTTCAGCCAATATTTTGGATTTTTGAAAATTTCACTTTTTTGCGAAAATATCCACTAAATGAGGGAATAATATGTGTGAGGGTAGCCCAGGAGAGTTCCAAATGTTTGTGGGCATAATATATATCCCACAGGGGTAAAATTGAAAGAAGTTGAAAAAATTTTTTTTTTGGATTTAGTCATTTTTCCGGTGTTTATCAGACTTTCAGATAGGGCAAATGTCAGTGAGCGTTCCAATTTCAGTTCCAGAGCTATTCGCCCAAGGAGTCTTGATATTTAGTCGTTTTCAGCCAATATTTTGGATTTTTGAAAATTTCACTTTTTTGTGAAAATATCCACTAAATGAGGGAATAATATGTGTGAGGGTAGCCCAGGAGAGTTCCAAATGTTTGTGGGCATAATATATATCCCACGGGGGTAAAATCGAAAAAAGTTGAAAAAAAAATTTTTTTTGGACTTAGTCATTTTTCCGGCGTTTTTCAGACTTTCAGATAGGGCAAATGTCAGTGAGCGTTCCGATTTCAGTTCCAGAGCAATTCGCCCAATGAGTCCTTGATATTTAGTCGTTTTCAGCCAATATTTTGGATTTTTGAAAAATTCACTTTTTTGTGAAAATATCCACTAAATGAGGGAATAATATGTGTGAGGGTAGCCCAGGAGAGTTCCAAATGTGTGTGGGTATAATATATATCCCACGGGGGTAAAATTGAAAAAAGTTTAAAAATTTTATTTTTTGGACTTAGTCATTTTTCCGGCGTTTATCAGACTTTCAGATAGGGCAAATGTCAGTGAGCGTTCCGATTTCAGTTCCAGAGCGATTCGCCCAATGAGTCCTTGATATTTAGTCGTTTTCAGCCAATTTTCTGGATTTTTGAAAAATTCACTTTTTTGTGAAAATATCCACTAAATGAGGGAATAATATGTGTGAGGGTAGCCCAGGAGAGTTCCAAATGTGTGTGGGTATAATATATCACAGGGGTAAAATTGAAAAAAGTTGAAAAAAATTTTTTTTTGGACTTAGTCATTTTTCCAGCGTTTATCAGACTTTCAGATAGGGCAAATGTCAGTGAGCGTTCCGATTTCAGTTCCAGAGCGATTTGCCCAATGAGTCCTTGATATTTAGTCGTTTTCAGCCAATATTTTGCATTTTTGAAAATTTCACTTTTTTTTGAAAATATCCACTAAATGAGGGAATAATATGTGGGAGGGTACCCCAGGAGTGTTCCAAATATGTGTGGGTATAATATATATCCCACGGGGGTAAAATTGAAAAAAGTTGAAAAATTTTTTTTTTTGGACTTAGTCATTTTTCCGCCGTTTATCAGACTTTCAGATAGGGCAAATGTCAGTGAGCGTTCCGATTTCAGTTCCAGAGCGATTCGCCCAATGAGTCCTTGATATTTTGTCATTTTCAGCCAATTTTCTGGATTTTTGAAAAATTCACTTTTTTGTGAAAATATCCACTAAATGAGGGAATAATATGTGTGAGGGTAGCCCAGGAGAGTTCCAAATGTGTGTGGGTATAATATATATCCCACGGGGGTAAAATTGAAAAAAGTTTAAAAAATTTTTTTTTTGGACTTAGTCATTTTTCCGGCGTTTATCAGACTTTCAGATAGGGCAAATGTCAGTGAGCGTTCCGATTTCAGTTCCAGAGCGATTCGCCCAATGAGTCTTGATATTTAGTCGTTTTCAGACAATATTTTGGATTTTTGAAAATTTCACTTTTTTGTGAAAATATCCACTAAATGAGGGAATAATATGTGTGAGGGTAGAACAGGAGAGTTCCAAATGTGTGTGGGTAGAATATATATCCCACAGGGGTAAAATTGAAAAAAGTTGAAAAATTTTTTTTTTGGACTTAGTCATTTTTCCGGCGTTTATCAGACTTTCAGATAGGGCAAATGTCAGTGAGCATTCCGATTTCAGTTCCAGAGCGATTCGCCCAATGAGTCCTTGATATTTAGTCGTTTTCAGCCAATTTTCTGGATTTTTGAAAAATTCAATTTTTTGTGAAAATATCCACTAAATGAGGGAATAATATGTGTGAGGGTACACCAGGAGAGTTCCAAATGTGTGTGGGTAGAATATATATCCCACGGGGTAAAACTGAAAAAAGTTGAAAAATATTTTTTTTTGGACTTAGTCATTTTTCCGGCGTTTATCAGACTTTCAGATAGGGCAAATGTCAGTGAGCATTCCGATTTCAATTCCAGAGCGATTCGCCCAATGAGTCTTGATATTTAGTCGTTTTCAGCCAATATTTTGGATTTTTGAAAATTTCACTTTTTTGTGAAAATATCCACTAAATGAGGGAATAATATGTGTGAGGGTACACCAGGAGTGTTCCAAATGTGTGTGGGTAGAATATGTATCCCACAGGGGTAAAATTGAAAAAAGTTGAAAAAATTTTTTTTTTGGACTTAGTCATTTTTCCGGCGTTTATCAGACTTTCAGATAGGGCAAATGTCAGTGAACATTCCGATTTCAATTCTAGAGCGATTCGCCCAATGAGTCCTTGATATTTAGTCGTTTTCAGCCAATTTTCTGGATTTTTGAAAAATTCACTTTTTTGTGAAAATATCCACTAAATGAGGGAATAATATGTGTGAGGGTAGCCCAGGAGAGTTCCAAACGTGTGTGGGTAGAATATATATCCCACAGGGGTAAAATTGAAAAAAGTTGAAAAAATTTTTTTTTTGGACTTAGTAATTTTTCCGGCGTTTATCAGACTTTCACATAGGGCAAATGTCAGTGAGCGTTCCGATTTCAGTTCCAGAGCGATTCGCCCAATGAGTCCTTGATATTTAGTCATTTTCAGCCAATTTTCTGGATTTTTGAAATATTCACTTTTTTGTGAAAATATCCACTAAATGAGGGAATAATATGTGTGAGGGTACCCCAGGAGAGTTCCAAATGTGTGTGGGTAGAATATATATCCCACGGGGTAAAACTGAAAAAAGTTGAAAAAAATTTTTTTTTTGGACTTAGTAATTTTTCTGGCGTTTATCAGACTTTCAGATAGGGCAAATGTCAGTGAGCGTTCCGATTTCAGTTCCAGAGCGATTCGCCCAATGAGTCTTGATATTTAGTCGCTTTCAGCCAATATTTTGGATTTTTGAAAATTTCACTTTTTTGTGAAAATATCCACTAAATGAGGGAATAATATGTGTGAGGGTACCCCAGGAGTGTTCCAAATGTGTGTGGGTAGAATATATATCCCACGGGGGTAAAATTGAAAAATGTTGAAAAATATTTTTTTTTGGACTTAGTCATTTTTCCGGCGTTTATCAGACTTTCAGATAGGGCAAATGTCAGTGAGCGTTCCGATTTCAGTTCAAGAGCGATTCGCCCAATGAGTCCTTGATATTTAGTCATTTTCAGCCAATTTTCTGGATTTTTGAAAAATTCACTTTTTTGTGAAAATATCCACTAAATGAGGGAATAATATGTGAGAGGGTACCCTAGGAGAGTTCCAAATGTGTGTGGGTAGAATATATATCCCACGGGGGTAAAATTGAAAAAAGTTGAAAAAAAATTTTTTTTGGACTTAGCCATTTTTCCGGCGTTTATCAGACTTTCAGATAGGGCAAATGTCAGTGAGCATTCCAATTTCAGTTCCAGAGCGATTCGCCCAATGAGTCTTGATATTTACTCGCTTTCAGCCAATATTTTGGATTTTTGAAAATTTCACTTTTTTTGTGAAAATATCCACTAAATGAGGGAATAATATGTGTGAGGGTACCCTAGGAGAGTTCCAAATGTGTGTGGGTAGAATATATATCCCACGGGGGCAAAATTGAAAAAAGTAGAAAAATATTTTTTTTTGGACTTAGTCATTTTTCCGGCGTTTATCAGACTTTCAGATAGGGCAAATGTCAGTGAGCGTTCCGATTTCAGTTCCAGAGCGATTCGCCCAATGAGTCCTTGATATTTAGTCGTTTTCAGTCAATTTTCTGGATTTTTGAAAAATTCACTTTTTTGTGAAAATATCCACTAAATGAGGGAATAATATGTGTGAGGGTAGCCCAGGAGAGTTCCAAATGTGTGTGGGTAGAATATATATCCCACAGGGGTAAAATTGAAAAAAGTTGAAAAAATTTTTTTTTTGGACTTAGTAATTTTTCCGGCGTTTATCAGACTTTCAGATAGGGCAAATGTCAGTGAGCGTTCCGATTTCAGTTCCAGAGCGATTCGCCCAATGAGTCTTGGTATTTAGTCGCTTTCAGCCAATATTTTGGATTTTTGAAAATTTCACTTTTTTGTGAAAATATCCACTAAATGAGGGAATAATATGTGTGAGGGTACCCCAGGAGTGTTCCAAATGTGTGTGGGTAGAATATATATCCCACGGGGGTAAAATTGAAAAATGTTGAAAAATATTTTTTTTTGGACTTAGTCATTTTTCCGGCGTTTATCAGACTTTCAGATAGGGCAAATGTCAGTGAGCGTTCCGATTTCAGTTCCAGAGCGATTCGCCCAATGAGTCCTTGATATTTAGTCATTTTCAGCCAATTTTCTGGATTTTTGAAAAATTCACTTTTTTGTGAAAATATCCACTAAATGAGGGAATAATATGTGTGAGGGTACCCTAGGAGAGTTCCAAATGTGTGTGGGTAGAATATATATCCCACAGGGGTAAAATTGAAAAAAGTTGAAAAAAATTTTTTTTTGGACTTAGTAATTTTTCCGGCGTTTATCAGACTTTCAGATAGGGCAAATGTCAGTGAGCGTTCCGATTTCAGTTCCAGAGCGATTCGCCCAATGAGTCTTGGTATTTAGTCGCTTTCAGCCAATATTTTGGATTTTTGAAAATTTCACTTTTTTGTGAAAATATCCACTAAATGAGGGAATAATATGTGTGAGGGTACCCCAGGAGTGTTCCAAATGTGTGTGGGTAGAATATATATCCCACGGGGGTAAAATTGAAAAATGTTGAAAAATATTTTTTTTTGGACTTAGTCATTTTTCCGGCGTTTATCAGACTTTCAGATAGGGCAAATGTCAGTGAGCGTTCCGATTTCAGTTCCAGAGCGATTCGCCCAATGAGTCCTTGATATTTAGTCGTTTTCAGCCAATTTTCTGGATTTTTGAAAAATTCACTTTTTTGTGAAAATATCCACTAAATGAGGGAATAATATGTGTGAGGGTAGCCCAGGAGAGTTCCAAATGTGTGTGGGTAGAATATATATCCCACAGGGGTAAAATTGAAAAAAGTTGAAAAATTTTTTTTTTTGGACTTAGTCATTTTTCCGGCGTTTATCAGACTTTCAGATAGGGCAAATGTCAGTGAGCGTTCTGATTTCAGTTCCAGAGCGATTCTCCCAATGAGTCTTGATATTTACTCGCTTTCAGCCAATATTTTGGATTTTTGAAAATTTCACTTTTTTGTGAAAATATCCACTAAATGAGGGAATAATATGTGTGAGGGTACCCCAGGAGTGTTCCAAATGTGTGTGGGTAGAATATATATCCCACGGGGGTAAAATTGAAAAATGTTGAAAAATATTTTTTTTTGGACTTAGTCATTTTTCCGGCGTTTATCAGACTTTCAGATAGGGCAAATGTCAGTGAGCATTCCGATTTCAGTTCCAGAGCGATTCGCCCAATGAGTCCTTGATATTTAGTCATTTTCAGCCAATTTTCTGGATTTTTGAAAAATTCACTTTTTTGTGAAAATATCCACTAAATGAGGGAATAATATGTATGAGGGTACCCTAGGAGAGTTCCAAATGTGTGTGGGTAGAATATATATCCCACGGGGGTAAAATTGATAAAAGGTGAAAAAAAATTTTTTTTGGACTTAGCCATTTTTCCGGCGTTTATCAGACTTTCAGATAGGGCAAATGTCAGTGAGCATTCCGATTTCAGTTCCAGAGCGATTCGCCCAATGAGTCCTTGATATTTAGTCGTTTTCAGCCAATTTTCTGGATTTTTGAAAAATTCACTTTTTTGTGAAAATATCCACTAAATGAGGGAATAATATGTGTGAGGGTAGCCCAGGAGAGTTCCAAATGTGTGTGGGTAGAATATATATCCCACAAAGGTAAAATTGAAAAAAGTTGAAAAAATTTTTTTTTTGGACTTAGTCATTTTTCCGGCGTTTATCAGACTTTCAGATAGGGCAAATGTCAGTGAGCGTTCCGATTTCAGTTCCAGAGCGATTTCCCCAATGAGTCTTGATATTTAGTCGTTTTCAGCCAATATTTTGGATTTTTGAAAATTTCACTTTTTTGTGAAAATATTCACTAAATGAGGGAATAATATGTGTGAGGGTAGCCCAGGAGAGTTCCAAATGTGTGTGGGTAGAATATATATCCCACGGGGGTAAAATTGAAAAATGTTGAAAAATATTTTTTTTTGGACTTAGTCATTTTTCCGGCGTTTATCAGACTTTCAGATAGGGCAAATGTCAGTGAGCGTTCCGATTTCAGTTCCAGAGCGATTCGCCCAATGAGTCCTTGATATTTAGTCATTTTCAGCCAATTTTCTGGATTTTTGAAAAATTCACTTTTTTGTGAAAATATCCACTAAATGAGGGAATAATATGTGTGAGGGTACCCTAGGAGAGTTCCAAATGTGTGTGGGAAGAATATATATCACACGGGGTAAAATTGAAAAAAGTAGAAAAATATTTTTTTTTGGACTTAGTCATTTTTCCGGCGTTTATCAGACTTTCAGATAGGGCAAATGTCAGTGAGCGTTCCGATTTCAGTTCCAGAGCGATTCGCCCAATGAGTCCTTGCTATTTAGTCATTTTCAGCCAATTTTCTGGATTTTTGAAAAATTCACTTTTTTGTGAAAATATCCACTAAATGAGGGAATAATATGTGTGAGGGTAGCCCAGGAGAGTTCCAAATGTGTGTGGGTAGAATATATATCCCACAGGGGTAAAATTGAAAAAAGTTGAAAAAATTTTTTTTTTGGACTTAGTAATTTTTCCGGCGTTTATCAGACTTTCAGATAGGGCAAATGTCAGTGACCGTTCCGATTTCAGTTCCAGAGCGATTCGCCCAATGAGTCTTGATATTTAGTCGCTTTCAGCCAATATTTTGGATTTTTGAAAATTTCACTTTTTGGTGAAAATATCCACTAAATGAGGGAATAATATGTGTGAGGGTACCCCAGGAGTGTTCCAAATGTGTGTGGGTAGAATATATATCCCACGGGGGTAAAATTGAAAAATGTTGAAAAACATTTTTTTTTGAACTTAGTCATTTTTCCGGCGTTTATCAGACTTTCAGATAGGGCAAATGTCAGTGAGCATTCCGATTTCAGTTCCAGAGCGATTCGCCCAATGAGTCCTTGATATTTAGTAATTTTTAGCGAATTTTCTGGATTTTTGAAAAATTCACTTTTTTGTGAAAATATCCACTAAATGAGGGAATAATATGTGTGAGGGTACCCTAGGAGAGTTCCAAATGTGTGTGGGTAGAATATATATCCCACGGGGGTAAAATTGAAAAAAGTTGAAAAAAAAATTTTTTTGGACTTAGCCATTTTTCCGGCATTTATCAGACTTTCAGATAGGGCAAATGTCAGTGAGCATTCCGATTTCAGTTCCAGAGCGATTCGCCCAATGAGTCCTTGATATTTAGTCGTTTTCAGCCAATTTTCTGGATTTTTGAAAAATCCACTTTTTTGTGAAAATATCCACTAAGTGAGGGAATAATATGTGTGAGGGTACCCCAGGAGTGTTCCAAATGTGTGTGGGTAGAATATATATCCCACGGGGGTAAAATTGAAAAATGTTGAAAAATATTTTTTTTTGGACTTAGTCATTTTTCCGGCGTTTATCAGACTTTCAGATAGGGCAAATGTCAGTGAGCGTTCCGATTTCAGTTCCAGAGCGATTCGCCCAATGAGTCCTTGATATTTAGTCATTTTCAGCAAATTTTCTGGATTTTTGAAAAATTCACTTTTTTGTGAAAATATCCACTAAATGAGGGAATACTATGTGTGAGGGTACCCTAGGAGAGTTCCAAATGTGTGTGGGTAGAATATATATCACACGGTGTAAAATTGAAAAAAGTAGAAAAATATTTTTTTTTGGACTTAGTCATTTTTCCGGCGTTTATCAGACTTTCAGATAGGGCAAATGTCAGTGAGCGTTCCGATTTCAGTTCCAGAGCGATTCACCCAATGAGTCCTTGATATTTAGTCGTTTTCAGCCAATTTTCTGGATTTTTGAAAAATTCACTTTTTTGTGAAAATATCCACTAAATGAGGGAATAATATGTGTGAGGGTACCCCAGGAGAGTTCCAAATGTGTGTGGGTAAAATATATATCCCACGGGGGTAAAATTGAAAAGAGTTGAAAAAAATTATTTTTTGGACTTAGCCATTTTTCCGGCGTTTATCAGACTTTCAGATAGGGCAAATGTCAGTGAGCGTTCCGATTTCAGTTCCAGAGCGATTCGCCCAATGAGTCCTTGATATTTAGTCGTTTTCAGCCAATTTTCTGGATTTTTGAATAATTCACTTTTTTGTGAAAATATCCACTAAATGAGGGAATAATATGTGTGAGGGTAGCCCAGGAGAGTTCCAAATGTGTGTGGGTAGAATATATATCCAACGGGGGTAAAATTGAAAAAAGTTGAAAAAAAAAATTTTTTTGGACTTAGTCATTTTTCCGGCGTTTATCAGACTTTCAGATAGGGCAAAAGTCAGTGAGCGTTCCGATTTCAGTTCCAGAGCGATTCGCCCAATTAGTCCTTGATATTTAGTCGTTTTCAGCCAATTTTCTGGATTTTTGAAAAATTCACTTTTTTGTGAAAATATCCACTAAATGATGGAATAATATGTGTGAGGGTACCCCAGGAGAGTTCCAAATGTGTGTGGGTAGAATATATATCCCACGGGGTAAAACTAAAAAAAGGTTAAAAAAAATTTTTTTTTTGGACTTAGTAATTTTTCCGGCGTTTATCAGACTTTCAGATAGGGCAAATGTCAGTGAGCGTTCCGATTTCAGTTCCAGAGCGATTCGCCCAATGAGTCTTGATATTTAGTCGCTTTCAGCCAATATTTTGGATTTTTGAAATTTTCACTTTTTTGTGAAAATATCCACTAAATGAGGGAATAATATGTGTGAGGGTAGCCCAGGAGAGTTCCAAATGTGTGTGGGTAGAATATATATCCCACAGGGGTAAAATTGAAAAAAGTTGAAAAAATTTTTTTTTTGGACTTAGTCATTTTTCCGGCGTTTATCAGATTTTCAGATAGGGCAAATGTCAGTGAGCGTTCCGATTTCAGTTCCAGAGCGATTCGCCCAATGAGTCCTTGATATTTAGTCGTTTTCAGCCAATTTTCTGGATTTTTGAAAAATTCACTTTTTTTGTGAAAATATCCACTAAATGAGGGAATAATATGTGTGAGGGTAGCCCAGGAGAGTTCCAAATGTGTGTGGGTAGAATATATATCCCACAGGGGTAAAATTGAAAAAAGTTGAAAAAATTTTTTTTTTGGACTTAATCATTTTTCCGGCGTTTAACAGACTTTCAGATAGGGCAAATGTCAGTGAGCATTCCGATTTCAGTTCCAGAGCGATTCGCCCAATGAGTCCTTGATATTTTGTCATTTTCAGCCAATTTTCTGGATTTTTGAATAATTCACTTTTTTGTGAAAATATCCACTAAATGAGGGAATAATATGTGTGAGGGTAGCCCAGGAGAGTTCCAAATATGTGTGGGTAAAATACATATCCCACGGGGGTAAAATTGAAAAGAGTTGAAAAAAATTTTTTTTTGGACTTAGTCATTTTTCCGGCGTTTATCAGACTTTCAGATAGGGCAAATGTCAGTGAGCATTCCGATTTCAGTTCCAGAGCGATTTGCCCAATGAGTCCTTGATATTTAGTCGTTTTCAGCCAATTTTCTGGATTTTTGAAAAATTCACTTTTTTGTGAAAATATCCACTAAATGAGGGAATAATATGTGTGAGGGAACCCCAGGAGTGTTCCAAATATGTGTGGGTAGAATATATATCCCACGGGGGTAAAATTGAAAAAAGTTGAAAAATATTTTTTTTTGGACTTAGTCATTTTTCCGGCATTTATCAGACTTTCAGATAGGGCAAATGTCAGTGAGGGTTCCGATTTCAGTTCCAGAGCGATTCGCCCAATGAGTCCTTGATATTTAGTTGTTTTCAGCCAATTTTCTGGATTTTTGAAAAATTCACTTTTTTGTGAAAATATCCACTAAATGAGGGAATAATATGTGTGAGGGTACCCCAGGAGAGTTCCAAATATGTGTGGGTAAAATATATATCCCACGGGGGTAAAATTGAAAAGAGTTGAAAAAAATTATTTTTTGGACTTAGCCATTTTTCCGGCGTTTTTCAGACTTTCAGATAGGGCAAATGTCAGTGAGCATTCCGATTTCAGTTCCAGAGCGATTCGCCCAATGAGTCCTTGATATTTAGTCGTTTTCAGCCAATTTTCTGGATTTTTGAAAAATTCACTTTTTTGTGAAAATATCCACTAAATGAGGGAATAATATGTGTGAGGGAACCCCAGGAGTGTTCCAAATATGTGTGGGTAGAATATATATCCCACGGGGGTAAAATTGAAGAGTTGAAAACAATTATTTTTTGGACTTAGCCATTTTTCCGGCGTTTATCAGACTTTCAGATAGGGCAAATGTCAGTGAGCGTTCCGATTTCAGTTCCAGAGCGATTCGCCCAATGAGTCCTTGATATTTTGTCATTTTCAGCCAATTTTCTGGATTTTTGAATAATTCACTTTTTTGTGAAAATATCCACTAAATGAGGGAATAATATGTGTGAGGGTAGCCCACAAGAGTTCCAAATGTGTGTGGGTAAAATATATATCCCACGGGGGTAAAATTGAAAAGAGTTGAAAAAAATTTTTTTTTGGACTTAGTCATTTTTCCGGCGTTTATCAGACTTTCAGATAGGGCAAATGTCAGTGAGCGTTCCGATTTCAGTTCCAGAGCGATTCGCAAAATGAGTCTTGATATTTAGTCGCTTTTAGCCAATATTTTGGATTTTTGAAAATTTCACTTTTTTGTGAAAATATCCACTAAATGAGGGAATAATATGTGTGAGGGTACCCCAGGAGAGTCCAAATGTGTGTGGGTAGAATATATATCCAACGGGGGTAAAATTGAGAAAAGTTGAAAAAAATTTTTTTTTTGGACTTAGTCATTTTTCCGGCGTTTATCAGACTTTCAGAAAGGGCAAATGTCAGTGAGCGTTCCGATTTCAGTTCCAGAGCGATTCGCCCAATGAGTCTTGATATTTAGTCGCTTTCAGCCAATATTTTGGATTTTTGAAAATTTCACTTTTTTGTGAAAATATCCACTAAATGAGGGAATAATATGTGTGAGGGTACCCCAGGAGTGTTCCAAATGTGTGTGGGTAGAATATATATCCCACGGGGGTAAAATTAAAAAAAGTTGAAAAATATTTTTTTTTGTACTTAGTCATTTTTCCGGCGTTTATCAGACTTTCAGATAGGGCAAATGTCAGTGAGCGTTCCGATTTCAGTTCCAGAGCGATTCGCCCAATGAGTCCTTGATATTTAGTCGTTTTCAGCCAATTTTCTGGATTTTTGAAAAATTCACTTTTTTTGTGAAAATATCCACTAAATGAGGGAATAATATGTGTGAGGGTACCCCAGGAGAGTTCCAAATGTGTGTGGGTAAAATATATATCACACGGTGTAAAATTGAAAAAAGTAGAAAAATATTTTTTTTTGGACTTAGTCATTTTTCCGGCGTTTATCAGACTTTCAGATAGGGCAAATGTCAGTGAGCGTTCCGATTTCAGTTCCAGAGCGATTCACCCAATGAGTCCTTGATATTTAGTCATTTTCAGCCAATTTTCTGGATTTTTGAAAAATTCACTTTTTTGTGAAAATATCCACTAAATGAGGGAATAATATGTGTGAGGGTACCCCAGGAGAGTTCCAAATGTGTGTGGGTAGAATATATATCCCACGGGGGTAAAATTGAAAAAAGTTGAAAAATATTTTTTTTTGGACTTAGTCATTTTTCCGGCGTTTATCAGACTTTCAGATAGGGCAAATGTCAGTGAGCGTTCCGATTTCAGTTCCAGAGCGATTCGCCCAATGAGTCCTTGATATTTAGTAATTTTCAGCCAATTTTCTGGATTTTTGAAAAATTCACTTTTTTGTGAAAATATCCACTAAATGAGGGAATAATATGTGTGAGGGTACCCTAGGAGAGTTCCAAATGTGTGTGGGTAGAATATATATCCCACGGGGTAAAACTAAAAAAAGGTTAAAAAAATTTTTTTTTTGGACTTAGTAATTTTTCCGGCGTTTATCAGACTTTCAGATAGGGCAAATGTCAGTGAGCGTTCCGATTTCAGTTCCAGAGCGATTCGCCCAATGAGTCCTTGATATTTAGTCGTTTTCAGCCAATTTTCTGGATTTTTGAAAAATTCACTTTTTTGTGAAAATATCCACTAAATGAGGGAATAATATGTGTGAGGGTACCCCAGGAGAGTTCCAAATGTGTGTGGGTAAAATATATATCCCACGGGGGTAAAATTGAAAAGAGTTGAAAACAATTATTTTTTGGACTTAGCCATTTTTCCGGCGTTTATCAGACTTTCAGATAGGGCAAATGTCAGTGAGCGTTCCGATTTCAGTTCCAGAGCGATTCGCCCAATGAGTCCTTGATATTTTGTCATTTTCAGCCAATTTTCTGGATTTTTGAATAATTCACTTTTTTGTGAAAATATCCACTAAATGAGGGAATAATATGTGTGAGGGTAGCCCAGGAGAGTTCCAAATATGTGTGGGTAAAATACATATCCCACGGGGGTAAAATTGAAAAGAGTTGAAAAAAATTTTTTTTTGGACTTAGTCATTTTTCCGGCGTTTATCAGACTTTCAGATAGGGCAAATGTCAGTGAGCATTCCGATTTCAGTTCCAGAGCGATTTGCCCAATGAGTCCTTGATATTTAGTCGTTTTCAGCCAATTTTCTGGATTTTTGAAAAATTCACTTTTTTGTGAAAATATCCACTAAATGAGGGAATAATATGTGTGAGGGAACCCCAGGAGTGTTCCAAATATGTGTGGGTAGAATATATATCCCACGGGGGTAAAATTGAAAAAAGTTGAAAAATATTTTTTTTTGGACTTAGTCATTTTTCCGGCATTTATCAGACTTTCAGATAGGGCAAATGTCAGTGAGGGTTCCGATTTCAGTTCCAGAGCGATTCGCCCAATGAGTCCTTGATATTTAGTTGTTTTCAGCCAATTTTCTGGATTTTTGAAAAATTCACTTTTTTGTGAAAATATCCACTAAATGAGGGAATAATATGTGTGAGGGTACCCCAGGAGAGTTCCAAATGTGTGTGGGTAAAATATATATCCCACGGGGGTAAAATTGAAAAGAATTGAAAACAATTATTTTTTGGACTTAGTCATTTTTCCGGCGTTTATCAGACTTTCAGATAGGGCAAAAGTCAGTGAGCGTTCCGATTTCAGTTCCAGAGCGATTCGCCCAATTAGTCCTTGATATTTAGTCGTTTTCAGCCAATTTTCTGGATTTTTGAAAAATTCACTTTTTTGTGAAAATATCCACTAAATGATGGAATAATATGTGTGAGGGTACCCCAGGAGAGTTCCAAATGTGTGTGTTTAGAATATATATCCCACGGGGGTAAAATTGAAAAAAGTTGAAAAATATTTTTTTTTGGACTTAGCCATTTTTCCGGCGTTTATCAGATTTTCAGATAGGGCAAATGTCAGTGAGCGTTCCGATTTCAGTTCCAGAGCGATTCGCCCAATGAGTCCTTGATATTTAGTCGTTTTCAGCCAATTTTCTGGATTTTTGAAAAATTCACTTTTTTTGTGAAAATATCCACTAAATGAGGGAATAATATGTGTGAGGGTACCCCAGGAGAGTTCCAAATATGTGTGGGTAAAATATATATCCCACGGGGGTAAAATTGAAAAGAGTTGAAAAAAATTATTTTTTGGACTTAGCCATTTTTCCGGCGTTTTTCAGACTTTCAGATAGGGCAAATGTCAGTGAGTGTTCCGATTTCAGTTCCAGAGCGATTCGCCCAATGAGTCCTTGATATTTCGTCGTTTTCAGCCAATTTTCTGGATTTTTGAAAAATTCACTTTTTTGTGAAAATATCCACTAAATGAGGGAATAATATGTGTGAGGGTAGCCCAGGAGAGTTCCAAATGTGTGTGGGTAGAATATATATCCCACAGGGGTAAAATTGAAAAAAGTTGAAAAAATTTTTTTTTTGGACTTAATCATTTTTCCGGCGTTTATCAGACTTTCAGATAGGGCAAATGTCAGTGAGCATTCCGATTTCAGTTCCAGAGCGATTCGCCCAATGAGTCCTTGATATTTAGTCGTTTTCAGCCAATTTTCTGGATTTTTGAAAAATTCACTTTTTTGTGAAAATATCCACTAAATGAGGGAATAATATGTGTGAGGGAACCCCAGGAGTGTTCCAAATATGTGTGGGTAGAATATATATCCCACGGGGGTAAAATTGAAAAAAGTTGAAAAATATTTTTTTTTGGACTTAGTCATTTTTCCGGCATTTATCAGACTTTCAGATAGGGCAAATGTCAGTGAGGGTTCCGATTTCAGTTCCAGAGCGATTCGCCCAATGAGTCCTTGATATTTAGTTGTTTTCAGCCAATTTTCTGGATTTTTGAAAAATTCACTTTTTTGTGAAAATATCCACTAAATGAGGGAATAATATGTGTGAGGGTACCCCAGGAGAGTTCCAAATGTGTGTGGGTAAAATATATATCCCACGGGGGTAAAATTGAAAAGAATTGAAAACAATTATTTTTTGGACTTAGTCATTTTTCCGGCGTTTATCAGACTTTCAGATAGGGCAAAAGTCAGTGAGCGTTCCGATTTCAGTTCCAGAGCGATTCGCCCAATTAGTCCTTGATATTTAGTCGTTTTCAGCCAATTTTCTGGATTTTTGAAAAATTCACTTTTTTGTGAAAATATCCACTAAATGATGGAATAATATGTGTGAGGGTACCCCAGGAGAGTTCCAAATGTGTGTGTTTAGAATATATATCCCACGGGGGTAAAATTGAAAAAAGTTGAAAAATATTTTTTTTTGGACTTAGCCATTTTTCCGGCGTTTATCAGATTTTCAGATAGGGCAAATGTCAGTGAGCGTTCCGATTTCAGTTCCAGAGCGATTCGCCCAATGAGTCCTTGATATTTAGTCGTTTTCAGCCAATTTTCTGGATTTTTGAAAAATTCACTTTTTTTGTGAAAATATCCACTAAATGAGGGAATAATATGTGTGAGGGTACCCCAGGAGAGTTCCAAATATGTGTGGGTAAAATATATATCCCACGGGGGTAAAATTGAAAAGAGTTGAAAAAAATTATTTTTTGGACTTAGCCATTTTTCCGGCGTTTTTCAGACTTTCAGATAGGGCAAATGTCAGTGAGTGTTCCGATTTCAGTTCCAGAGCGATTCGCCCAATGAGTCCTTGATATTTCGTCGTTTTCAGCCAATTTTCTGGATTTTTGAAAAATTCACTTTTTTGTGAAAATATCCACTAAATGAGGGAATAATATGTGTGAGGGTAGCCCAGGAGAGTTCCAAATGTGTGTGGGTAGAATATATATCCCACAGGGGTAAAATTGAAAAAAGTTGAAAAAATTTTTTTTTTGGACTTAATCATTTTTCCGGCGTTTATCAGACTTTCAGATAGGGCAAATGTCAGTGAGCATTCCGATTTCAGTTCCAGAGCGATTCGCCCAATGAGTCCTTGATATTTAGTCGTTTTCAGCCAATTTTCTGGATTTTTGAAAAATTCACTTTTTTGTGAAAATATCCACTAAATGAGGGAATAATATGTGTGAGGGAACCCCAGGAGTGTTCCAAATATGTGTGGGTAGAATATATATCCCACGGGGGTAAAATTGAAAAAAGTTGAAAAATATTTTTTTTTGGACTTAGTCATTTTTCCGGCATTTATCAGACTTTCAGATAGGGCAAATGTCAGTGAGGGTTCCGATTTCAGTTCCAGAGCGATTCGCCCAATGAGTCCTTGATATTTAGTTGTTTTCAGCCAATTTTCTGGATTTTTGAAAAATTCACTTTTTTGTGAAAATATCCACTAAATGAGGGAATAATATGTGTGAGGGTACCCCAGGAGAGTTCCAAATGTGTGTGGGTAAAATATATATCCCACGGGGGTAAAATTGAAGAGTTGAAAACAATTATTTTTTGGACTTAGCCATTTTTCCGGCGTTTATCAGACTTTCAGATAGGGCAAATGTCAGTGAGCGTTCCGATTTCAGTTCCAGAGCGATTCGCCCAATGAGTCCTTGATATTTTGTCATTTTCAGCCAATTTTCTGGATTTTTGAATAATTCACTTTTTTGTGAAAATATCCACTAAATGAGGGAATAATATGTGTGAGGGTAGCCCACAAGAGTTCCAAATGTGTGTGTTTAGAATATATATCCCACGGGGGTAAAATTGAAAAAAGTTGAAAAATATTTTTTTTTGGACTTAGCCATTTTTCCGGCGTTTATCAGATTTTCAGATAGGGCAAATGTCAGTGAGCGTTCCGATTTCAGTTCCCGAGCGATTCGCCCAATGAGTCCTTGATATTTAGTCGTTTTCAGCCAATTTTCTGGATTTTTGAAAAATTCACTTTTTTGTGAAAATATCCACTAAATGAGGGAATAATATGTGTGAGGGTACCCCAGGAGAGTTCCAAATGTGTGTGGGTAAAATATATATCCCACGGGGGTAAAATTGAAAAGAGTTGAAAAAAATTATTTTTTGGACTTAGCCATTTTTCCGGCGTTTATCAGACTTTCAGATAGGGCAAATGTCAGTGAGGGTTCCGATTTCAGTTCCAGAGCGATTCGCCCAATGAGTCCTTGATATTTAGTTGTTTTCAGCCAATTTTCTGGATTTTTGAAAAATTCACTTTTTTGTGAAAATATCCACTAAATGAGGGAATAATATGTGTGAGGGTACCCCAGGAGAGTTCCAAATGTGTGTGGGTAAAATATATATCCCACGGGGGTAAAATTGAAAAGAATTGAAAACAATTATTTTTTGGACTTAGTCATTTTTCCGGCGTTTATCAGACTTTCAGATAGGGCAAAAGTCAGTGAGCGTTCCGATTTCAGTTCCAGAGCGATTCGCCCAATTAGTCCTTGATATTTAGTCGTTTTCAGCCAATTTTCTGGATTTTTGAAAAATTCACTTTTTTGTGAAAATATCCACTAAATGATGGAATAATATGTGTGAGGGTACCCCAGGAGAGTTCCAAATGTGTGTGTTTAGAATATATATCCCACGGGGGTAAAATTGAAAAAAGTTGAAAAATATTTTTTTTTGGACTTAGCCATTTTTCCGGCGTTTATCAGATTTTCAGATAGGGCAAATGTCAGTGAGCGTTCCGATTTCAGTTCCAGAGCGATTCGCCCAATGAGTCCTTGATATTTAGTCGTTTTCAGCCAATTTTCTGGATTTTTGAAAAATTCACTTTTTTTGTGAAAATATCCACTAAATGAGGGAATAATATGTGTGAGGGTACCCCAGGAGAGTTCCAAATATGTGTGGGTAAAATATATATCCCACGGGGGTAAAATTGAAAAGAGTTGAAAAAAATTATTTTTTGGACTTAGCCATTTTTCCGGCGTTTTTCAGACTTTCAGATAGGGCAAATGTCAGTGAGTGTTCCGATTTCAGTTCCAGAGCGATTCGCCCAATGAGTCCTTGATATTTCGTCGTTTTCAGCCAATTTTCTGGATTTTTGAAAAATTCACTTTTTTGTGAAAATATCCACTAAATGAGGGAATAATATGTGTGAGGGTAGCCCAGGAGAGTTCCAAATGTGTGTGGGTAGAATATATATCCCACAGGGGTAAAATTGAAAAAAGTTGAAAAAATTTTTTTTTTGGACTTAATCATTTTTCCGGCGTTTATCAGACTTTCAGATAGGGCAAATGTCAGTGAGCATTCCGATTTCAGTTCCAGAGCGATTCGCCCAATGAGTCCTTGATATTTAGTCGTTTTCAGCCAATTTTCTGGATTTTTGAAAAATTCACTTTTTTGTGAAAATATCCACTAAATGAGGGAATAATATGTGTGAGGGAACCCCAGGAGTGTTCCAAATATGTGTGGGTAGAATATATATCCCACGGGGGTAAAATTGAAAAAAGTTGAAAAATATTTTTTTTTGGACTTAGTCATTTTTCCGGCATTTATCAGACTTTCAGATAGGGCAAATGTCAGTGAGGGTTCCGATTTCAGTTCCAGAGCGATTCGCCCAATGAGTCCTTGATATTTAGTTGTTTTCAGCCAATTTTCTGGATTTTTGAAAAATTCACTTTTTTGTGAAAATATCCACTAAATGAGGGAATAATATGTGTGAGGGTACCCCAGGAGAGTTCCAAATGTGTGTGGGTAAAATATATATCCCACGGGGGTAAAATTGAAAAGAATTGAAAACAATTATTTTTTGGACTTAGTCATTTTTCCGGCGTTTATCAGACTTTCAGATAGGGCAAAAGTCAGTGAGCGTTCCGATTTCAGTTCCAGAGCGATTCGCCCAATTAGTCCTTGATATTTAGTCGTTTTCAGCCAATTTTCTGGATTTTTGAAAAATTCACTTTTTTGTGAAAATATCCACTAAATGATGGAATAATATGTGTGAGGGTACCCCAGGAGAGTTCCAAATGTGTGTGTTTAGAATATATATCCCACGGGGGTAAAATTGAAAAAAGTTGAAAAATATTTTTTTTTGGACTTAGCCATTTTTCCGGCGTTTATCAGATTTTCAGATAGGGCAAATGTCAGTGAGCGTTCCGATTTCAGTTCCAGAGCGATTCGCCCAATGAGTCCTTGATATTTAGTCGTTTTCAGCCAATTTTCTGGATTTTTGAAAAATTCACTTTTTTTGTGAAAATATCCACTAAATGAGGGAATAATATGTGTGAGGGTACCCCAGGAGAGTTCCAAATATGTGTGGGTAAAATATATATCCCACGGGGGTAAAATTGAAAAGAGTTGAAAAAAATTATTTTTTGGACTTAGCCATTTTTCCGGCGTTTTTCAGACTTTCAGATAGGGCAAATGTCAGTGAGTGTTCCGATTTCAGTTCCAGAGCGATTCGCCCAATGAGTCCTTGATATTTCGTCGTTTTCAGCCAATTTTCTGGATTTTTGAAAAATTCACTTTTTTGTGAAAATATCCACTAAATGAGGGAATAATATGTGTGAGGGTAGCCCAGGAGAGTTCCAAATGTGTGTGGGTAGAATATATATCCCACAGGGGTAAAATTGAAAAAAGTTGAAAAAATTTTTTTTTTGGACTTAATCATTTTTCCGGCGTTTATCAGACTTTCAGATAGGGCAAATGTCAGTGAGCATTCCGATTTCAGTTCCAGAGCGATTCGCCCAATGAGTCCTTGATATTTAGTCGTTTTCAGCCAATTTTCTGGATTTTTGAAAAATTCACTTTTTTGTGAAAATATCCACTAAATGAGGGAATAATATGTGTGAGGGAACCCCAGGAGTGTTCCAAATATGTGTGGGTAGAATATATATCCCACGGGGGTAAAATTGAAAAAAGTTGAAAAATATTTTTTTTTGGACTTAGTCATTTTTCCGGCATTTATCAGACTTTCAGATAGGGCAAATGTCAGTGAGGGTTCCGATTTCAGTTCCAGAGCGATTCGCCCAATGAGTCCTTGATATTTAGTTGTTTTCAGCCAATTTTCTGGATTTTTGAAAAATTCACTTTTTTGTGAAAATATCCACTAAATGAGGGAATAATATGTGTGAGGGTACCCCAGGAGAGTTCCAAATGTGTGTGGGTAAAATATATATCCCACGGGGGTAAAATTGAAGAGTTGAAAACAATTATTTTTTGGACTTAGCCATTTTTCCGGCGTTTATCAGACTTTCAGATAGGGCAAATGTCAGTGAGCGTTCCGATTTCAGTTCCAGAGCGATTCGCCCAATGAGTCCTTGATATTTTGTCATTTTCAGCCAATTTTCTGGATTTTTGAATAATTCACTTTTTTGTGAAAATATCCACTAAATGAGGGAATAATATGTGTGAGGGTAGCCCACAAGAGTTCCAAATGTGTGTGTTTAGAATATATATCCCACGGGGGTAAAATTGAAAAAAGTTGAAAAATATTTTTTTTTGGACTTAGCCATTTTTCCGGCGTTTATCAGATTTTCAGATAGGGCAAATGTCAGTGAGCGTTCCGATTTCAGTTCCCGAGCGATTCGCCCAATGAGTCCTTGATATTTAGTCGTTTTCAGCCAATTTTCTGGATTTTTGAAAAATTCACTTTTTTGTGAAAATATCCACTAAATGAGGGAATAATATGTGTGAGGGTACCCCAGGAGAGTTCCAAATGTGTGTGGGTAAAATATATATCCCACGGGGGTAAAATTGAAAAGAGTTGAAAAAAATTATTTTTTGGACTTAGCCATTTTTCCGGCGTTTATCAGACTTTCAGATAGGGCAAATGTCAGTGAGCATTCCGATTTCAGTTCCAGAGCGATTTGCCCAATGAGTCCTTGATATTTAGTCGTTTTCAGCCAATTTTCTGGATTTTTGAAAAATTCACTTTTTTGTGAAAATATCCACTAAATGAGGGAATAATATGTGTGAGGGAACCCCAGGAGTGTTCCAAATATGTGTGGGTAGAATATATATCCCACGGGGGTAAAATTGAAAAAAGTTGAAAAATATTTTTTTTTGGACTTAGCCATTTTTCCGGCGTTTATCAGATTTTCAGATAGGGCAAATGTCAGTGAGCGTTCCGATTTCAGTTCCAGAGCGATTCGCCCAATGAGTCCTTGATATTTAGTCGTTTTCAACCAATTTTCTGGATTTTTGAAAAATTCACTTTTTTTGTGAAAATATCCACTAAATGAGGGAATAATATGTGTGAGGGTACCCCAGGAGAGTTCCAAATATGTGTGGGTAAAATATATATCCCACGGGGGTAAAATTGAAAAGAGTTGAAAAAAATTATTTTTTGGACTTAGCCATTTTTCCGGCGTTTTTCAGACTTTCAGATAGGGCAAATGTCAGTGAGCGTTCCGATTTCAGTTCCAGAGCGATTCGCCCAATGAGTCCTTGATATTTCGTCGTTTTCAGCCAATTTTCTGGATTTTTGAAAAATTCACTTTTTTGTGAAAATATCCACTAAATGAGGGAATAATATGTGTGAGGGTAGCCCAGGAGAGTTCCAAATGTGTGTGGGTAGAATATATATCCCACAGGAGTAAAATTGAAAAAAGTTGAAAAAATTTTTTTTTTGGACTTAATCATTTTTCCGGCGTTTATCAGACTTTCAGATAGGGCAAATGTCAGTGAGCATTCCGATTTCAGTTCCAGAGCGATTCGCCCAATGAGTCCTTGATATTTAGTCGTTTTCAGCCAATTTTCTGGATTTTTGAAAAATTCACTTTTTTGTGAAAATATCCACTAAATGAGGGAATAATATGTGTGAGGGAACCCCAGGAGTGTTCCAAATATGTGTGGGTAGAATATATATCCCACGGGGGTAAAATTGAAAAAAGTTGAAAAATATTTTTTTTTGGACTTAGTCATTTTTCCGGCATTTATCAGACTTTCAGATAGGGCAAATGTCAGTGAGGGTTCCGATTTCAGTTCCAGAGCGATTCGCCCAATGAGTCCTTGATATTTAGTTGTTTTCAGCCAATTTTCTGGATTTTTGAAAAATTCACTTTTTTGTGAAAATATCCACTAAATGAGGGAATAATATGTGTGAGGGTACCCCAGGAGAGTTCCAAATGTGTGTGGGTAAAATATATATCCCACGGGGGTAAAATTGAAGAGTTGAAAACAATTATTTTTTGGACTTAGCCATTTTTCCGGCGTTTATCAGACTTTCAGATAGGGCAAATGTCAGTGAGCGTTCCGATTTCAGTTCCAGAGCGATTCGCCCAATGAGTCCTTGATATTTTGTCATTTTCAGCCAATTTTCTGGATTTTTGAATAATTCACTTTTTTGTGAAAATATCCACTAAATGAGGGAATAATATGTGTGAGGGTAGCCCACAAGAGTTCCAAATGTGTGTGTTTAGAATATATATCCCACGGGGGTAAAATTGAAAAAAGTTGAAAAATATTTTTTTTTGGACTTAGCCATTTTTCCAGCGTTTATCAGATTTTCAGATAGGGCAAATGTCAGTGAGCGTTCCGATTTCAGTTCCCGAGCGATTCGCCCAATGAGTCCTTGATATTTAGTCGTTTTCAGCCAATTTTCTGGATTTTTGAAAAATTCACTTTTTTGTGAAAATATCCACTAAATGAGGGAATAATATGTGTGAGGGTACCCCAGGAGAGTTCCAAATGTGTGTGGGTAAAATATATATCCCACGGGGGTAAAATTGAAAAGAGTTGAAAAAAATTATTTTTTGGACTTAGCCATTTTTCCGGCGTTTATCAGACTTTCAGATAGGGCAAATGTCAGTGAGCGTTCCGATTTCAGTTCCAGAGCGATTCGCCCAATGAGTCCTTGATATTTAGTCATTTTCAGCCAATTTTCTGGATTTTTGAATAATTCACTTTTTTGTGAAAATATCCACTAAATGAGGGAATAATATGTGTGAGGGTAGCCCAGGAGAGTTCCAAATGTGTGTGGGTAGAATATATATCCAACGGGGGTAAAATTGAAAAAAGTTGAAAAAAAAAATTTTTTTGGACTTAGTCATTTTTCCGGCGTTTATCAGACTTTCAGATAGGGCAAAAGTCAGTGAGCGTTCCGATTTCAGTTCCAGAGCGATTCGCCCAATTAGTCCTTGATATTTAGTCGTTTTCAGCCAATTTTCTGGATTTTTGAAAAATTCACTTTTTTGTGAAAATATCCACTAAATGATGGAATAATATGTGTGAGGGTACCCCAGGAGAGTTCCAAATGTGTGTGGGTAGAATATATATCCCACGGGGTAAAACTAAAAAAAGGTTAAAAAAATTTTTTTTTTGGACTTAGTAATTTTTCCGGCGTTTATCAGACTTTCAGATAGGGCAAATGTCAGTGAGCGTTCCGATTTCAGTTCCAGAGCGATTCGCCCAATGAGTCCTTGATATTTAGTCATTTTCAGCCAATTTTCTGGATTTTTGAAAAATTCACTTTTTTGTGAAAATCCACTAAATGAGGGAATAATATGTGTGAGGGTACCCCAGGAGAGTTCCAAATGTGTGTGGGTAAAATATATATCCCACGGGGGTAAAATTGAAAAGAGTTGAAAACAATTATTTTTTGGACTTAGCCATTTTTCCGGCGTTTATCAGACTTTCAGATAGGGCAAATGTCAGTGAGCGTTCCGATTTCAGTTCCAGAGCGATTCGCCCAATGAGTCCTTGATATTTTGTCATTTTCAGCCAATTTTCTGGATTTTTGAATAATTCACTTTTTTGTGAAAATATCCACTAAATGAGGGAATAATATGTGTGAGGGTAGCCCAGGAGAGTTCCAAATATGTGTGGGTAAAATACATATCCCACGGGGGTAAAATTGAAAAGAGTTGAAAAAAATTTTTTTTTGGACTTAGTCATTTTTCCGGCGTTTATCAGACTTTCAGATAGGGCAAATGTCAGTGAGCATTCCGATTTCAGTTCCAGAGCGATTTGCCCAATGAGTCCTTGATATTTAGTCGTTTTCAGCCAATTTTCTGGATTTTTGAAAAATTCACTTTTTTGTGAAAATATCCACTAAATGAGGGAATAATATGTGTGAGGGAACCCCAGGAGTGTTCCAAATATGTGTGGGTAGAATATATATCCCACGGGGGTAAAATTGAAAAAAGTTGAAAAATATTTTTTTTTGGACTTAGTCATTTTTCCGGCATTTATCAGACTTTCAGATAGGGCAAATGTCAGTGAGGGTTCCGATTTCAGTTCCAGAGCGATTCGCCCAATGAGTCCTTGATATTTAGTTGTTTTCAGCCAATTTTCTGGATTTTTGAAAAATTCACTTTTTTGTGAAAATATCCACTAAATGAGGGAATAATATGTGTGAGGGTACCCCAGGAGAGTTCCAAATGTGTGTGGGTAAAATATATATCCCACGGGGGTAAAATTGAAAAGAATTGAAAACAATTATTTTTTGGACTTAGTCATTTTTCCGGCGTTTATCAGACTTTCAGATAGGGCAAAAGTCAGTGAGCGTTCCGATTTCAGTTCCAGAGCGATTCGCCCAATTAGTCCTTGATATTTAGTCGTTTTCAGCCAATTTTCTGGATTTTTGAAAAATTCACTTTTTTGTGAAAATATCCACTAAATGATGGAATAATATGTGTGAGGGTACCCCAGGAGAGTTCCAAATGTGTGTGTTTAGAATATATATCCCACGGGGGTAAAATTGAAAAAAGTTGAAAAATATTTTTTTTTGGACTTAGCCATTTTTCCGGCGTTTATCAGATTTTCAGATAGGGCAAATGTCAGTGAGCGTTCCGATTTCAGTTCCAGAGCGATTCGCCCAATGAGTCCTTGATATTTAGTCGTTTTCAGCCAATTTTCTGGATTTTTGAAAAATTCACTTTTTTTGTGAAAATATCCACTAAATGAGGGAATAATATGTGTGAGGGTACCCCAGGAGAGTTCCAAATATGTGTGGGTAAAATATATATCCCACGGGGGTAAAATTGAAAAGAGTTGAAAAAAATTATTTTTTGGACTTAGCCATTTTTCCGGCGTTTTTCAGACTTACAGATAGGGCAAATGTCAGTGAGCGTTCCGATTTCAGTTCCAGAGCGATTCGCCCAATGAGTCCTTGATATTTCGTCGTTTTCAGCCAATTTTCTGGATTTTTGAAAAATTCACTTTTTTGTGAAAATATCCACTAAATGAGGGAATAATATGTGTGAGGGTAGCCCAGGAGAGTTCCAAATGTGTGTGGGTAGAATATATATCCCACAGGGGTAAAATTGAAAAAAGTTGAAAAAATTTTTTTTTTGGACTTAATCATTTTTCCGGCGTTTATCAGACTTTCAGATAGGGCAAATGTCAGTGAGCATTCCGATTTCAGTTCCAGAGCGATTCGCCCAATGAGTCCTTGATATTTAGTCGTTTTCAGCCAATTTTCTGGATTTTTGAAAAATTCACTTTTTTGTGAAAATATCCACTAAATGAGGGAATAATATGTGTGAGGGAACCCCAGGAGTGTTCCAAATATGTGTGGGTAGAATATATATCCCACGGGGGTAAAATTGAAAAAAGTTGAAAAATATTTTTTTTTGGACTTAGTCATTTTTCCGGCATTTATCAGACTTTCAGATAGGGCAAATGTCAGTGAGGGTTCCGATTTCAGTTCCAGAGCGATTCGCCCAATGAGTCCTTGATATTTAGTTGTTTTCAGCCAATTTTCTGGATTTTTGAAAAATTCACTTTTTTGTGAAAATATCCACTAAATGAGGGAATAATATGTGTGAGGGTACCCCAGGAGAGTTCCAAATGTGTGTGGGTAAAATATATATCCCACGGGGGTAAAATTGAAGAGTTGAAAACAATTATTTTTTGGACTTAGCCAGTTTTCCGGCGTTTATCAGACTTTCAGATAGGGCAAATGTCAGTGAGCGTTCCGATTTCAGTTCCAGAGCGATTCGCCCAATGAGTCCTTGATATTTTGTCATTTTCAGCCAATTTTCTGGATTTTTGAATAATTCACTTTTTTGTGAAAATATCCACTAAATGAGGGAATAATATGTGTGAGGGTAGCCCACAAGAGTTCCAAATGTGTGTGTTTAGAATATATATCCCACGGGGGTAAAATTGAAAAAAGTTGAAAAATATTTTTTTTTGGACTTAGCCATTTTTCCGGCGTTTATCAGATTTTCAGATAGGGCAAATGTCAGTGAGCGTTCCGATTTCAGTTCCCGAGCGATTCGCCCAATGAGTCCTTGATATTTAGTCGTTTTCAGCAAATTTTCTGGATTTTTGAAAAATTCACTTTTTTTGTGAAAATATCCACTAAATGAGGGAATAATATGTGTGAGGGTACCCCAGGAGAGTTCCAAATATGTGTGGGTAAAATATATATCCCACGGGGGTAAAATTGAAAAGAGTTGAAAAAAATTATTTTTTGGACTTAGCCATTTTTCCGGCGTTTTTCAGACTTTCAGATAGGGCAAATGTCAGTGAGCGTTCCGATTTCAGTTCCAGAGCGATTCGCCCAATGAGTCCTTGATATTTCGTCGTTTTCAGCCAATTTTCTGGATTTTTGAAAAATTCACTTTTTTGTGAAAATATCCACTAAATGAGGGAATAATATGTGTGAGGGTAGCCCAGGAGAGTTCCAAATGTGTGTGGGTAGAATATATATCCCACAGGGGTAAAATTGAAAAAAGTTGAAAAAATTTTTTTTTTGGACTTAATCATTTTTCCGGCGTTTATCAGACTTTCAGATAGGGCAAATGTCAGTGAGCATTCCGATTTCAGTTCCAGAGCGATTCGCCCAATGAGTCCTTGATATTTAGTCGTTTTCAGCCAATTTTCTGGATTTTTGAAAAATTCACTTTTTTGTGAAAATATCCACTAAATGAGGGAATAATATGTGTGAGGGAACCCCAGGAGTGTTCCAAATATGTGTGGGTAGAATATATATCCCACGGGGGTAAAATTGAAAAAAGTTGAAAAATATTTTTTTTTGGACTTAGTCATTTTTCCGGCATTTATCAGACTTTCAGATAGGGCAAATGTCAGTGAGGGTTCCGATTTCAGTTCCAGAGCGATTCGCCCAATGAGTCCTTGATATTTAGTTGTTTTCAGCCAATTTTCTGGATTTTTGAAAAATTCACTTTTTTGTGAAAATATCCACTAAATGAGGGAATAATATGTGTGAGGGTACCCCAGGAGAGTTCCAAATGTGTGTGGGTAAAATATATATCCCACGGGGGTAAAATTGAAGAGTTGAAAACAATTATTTTTTGGACTTAGCCATTTTTCCGGCGTTTATCAGACTTTCAGATAGGGCAAATGTCAGTGAGCGTTCCGATTTCAGTTCCAGAGCGATTCGCCCAATGAGTCCTTGATATTTTGTCATTTTCAGCCAATTTTCTGGATTTTTGAATAATTCACTTTTTTGTGAAAATATCCACTAAATGAGGGAATAATATGTGTGAGGGTAGCCCACAAGAGTTCCAAATGTGTGTGGGTAAAATATATATCCCACGGGGGTAAAATTGAAAAGAGTTGAAAAAAATTTTTTTTTGGACTTAGTCATTTTTCCGGCGTTTATCAGACTTTCAGATAGGGCAAATGTCAGTGAGCGTTCCGATTTCAGTTCCAGAGCGATTCGCAAAATGAGTCTTGATATTTAGTCGCTTTTAGCCAATATTTTGGATTTTTGAAAATTTCACTTTTTTGTGAAAATATCCACTAAATGAGGGAATAATATGTGTGAGGGTACCCCAGGAGAGTCCAAATGTGTGTGGGTAGAATATATATCCAACGGGGGTAAAATTGAGAAAAGTTGAAAAAAATTTTTTTTTTGGACTTAGTCATTTTTCCGGCGTTTATCAGACTTTCAGAAAGGGCAAATGTCAGTGAGCGTTCCGATTTCAGTTCCAGAGCGATTCGCCCAATGAGTCTTGATATTTAGTCACTTTCAGCCAATATTTTGGATTTTTGAAAATTTCACTTTTTTGTGAAAATATCCACTAAATGAGGGAATAATATGTGTGAGGGTACCCCAGGAGTGTTCCAAATGTGTGTGGGTAGAATATATATCCCACGGGGGTAAAATTAAAAAATGTTGAAAAATATTTTTTTTTGTACTTAGTCATTTTTCCGGCGTTTATCAGACTTTCAGATAGGGCAAATGTCAGTGAGCGTTCCGATTTCAGTTCCAGAGCGATTCGCCCAATGAGTCCTTGATATTTAGTCGTTTTCAGCCAATTTTCTGGATTTTTGAAAAATTCACTTTTTTGCGAAAATATCCACTAAATGAGGGAATAATATGTGTGAGGGTAGCCCAGGAGAGTTCCAAATGTGTGTGGGTAGAATATATATCCCACAGGGGTAAAATTGAAAAAAGTTGAAAAATATTTTTTTTTGGACTTAGTCATTTTTCCGGCGTTTATCAGACTTTCAGATAGGGCAAATGTCAGTGAGCGTTCTGATTTCAGTTCCAGAGCGATTCGCCCAATGAGTCCTTGATATTTAGTCGTTTTCAGCCAATTTTCTGGATTTTTGAAAAATTCACTTTTTTTGTGAAAATATCCACTAAATGAGGGAATAATATGTGTGAGGGTACCCCAGGAGAGTTCCAAATGTGTGTGGGTAAAATATATATCCCACGGGGGTAAAATTGAAAAGAGTTAAAAAAAATTATTTTTTGGACTTAGCCATTTTTTCGGCGTTTTTCAGACTTTCAGATAGGGCAAATGTCAGTGAGCGTTCCGATTTCAGTTCCAGAGCGATTCGCCCAATGAGTCCTTGATATGTAGTCGTTTTCAGCCAATTTTCTGGATTTTTGAAAAATTCACTTTTTTGTGAAAATATCCACTAAATGAGGTAATAATATGTGTGAGGGTACCCCAGGAGAGTTCCAAATGTGTATGGGTAAAATATATATCCCACGGGGGTAAAATTGAAAAGAGTTGAAAAAAATTATTTTTTGGACTTAGCCATTTTTCCGGCGTTTTTCAGACTTTCAGATAGGGCAAATGTCAGTGAGCGTTCCGATTTCAGTTCCAGAGCGATTCGCCCAATGAGTCCTTGATATTTAGTCGTTTTCAGCCAATTTTCTGGATTTTTGAAAAATTCACTTTTTTGTGAAAATATCCACTAAATGAGGGAATAATATGTGTGAGGGTAGCCCAGGAGAGTTCCAAATGTGTGTGGGTAGAATATATATCCCACAGGGGTAAAATTGAAAAAAGTTGAAAAAAAAAATTTTTTGGACTTAATCATTTTTCCGGCGTTTATCAGACTTTCAGATAGGGCAAATGTCAGTGAGCGTTCCGATTTCAGTTCCAGAGCGATTCGCCCAATGAGTCCTTGATATTTAGTCGTTTTCAGCCAATTTTCTGGATTTTTGAAAAATTCACTTTTTTTGTGAAAATATCCACTAAATGAGGGAATAATATGTGTGAGGGTACCCCAGGAGAGTTTCAAATGTGTGTGGGTAAAATATATATCCCACGGCGTTAAAATTGAAAAGAGTTGAAAAAAATTTTTTTTTGGACTTAGTCATTTTTCCGGCGTTTATCAGACTTTCAGATAGGGCAAATGTCAGTGAGCGTTCCGATTTCAGTTCCAGAGCGATTCGCCCAATGAGTCCTTGATATTTAGTAGTTTTCAGCCAATTTTCTGGATTTTTGAAAAATTCACTTTTTTGTGAAAATATCCACTAAATGAGGGAATAATATGTGTGAGGGTACACCAGGAGTGTTCCAAATATGTGTGGGTAGAATATATATTCCACGGGGGTAAAATTGAAAAAAGTTGAAAAATATTTTTTTTTGGACTTAGTCATTTTTCCCGCGTTTATCAGACTTTCAGATAGGGCAAATGTCAGTGAGCGTTCCGATTTCAGTTCCAGAGCGATTCGCCCAATGAGTCCTTGATATTTAGTCGTTTTCAGCCAATTTTCTGGATTTTTGAAAAATTCACTTTTTTGTGAAAATATCCACTAAATGAGGGAATAATATGTGTGAGGGTACCCCAGGAGAGTTCCAAATGTGTGTGGGTAGAATATATATCCCACGGGGTAAAACTGAAAAAAGTTGAAAAAAATTTTTTTTTTGGACTTAGTAATTTTTACGGCGTTTATCAGACTTTCAGATAGGGCAAATGTCAGTGAGCGTTCCGATTTCAGTTCCAGAGCGATTCGCCCAATGAGTCTTGATATTTAGTCGTTTTCAGCCAATTTTCTGGATTTTTGAAAAATTCACTTTTTTTGTGAAAATATCCACTAAATGAGGGAATAATATGTGTGAGGGTACCCCAGGAGAGTTCCAAATGTGTGTGGGTAAAATATATATCCCACGGGGGTAAAATTGAAAAGAGTTGAAAAAAATTTTTTTTTGGACTTAGTCATTTTTCCGGCGTTTATCAGACTTTCAGATAGGGCAAATGTCAGTGAGCGTTCCGATTTCAGTTCCAGAGCGATTCGCCCAATGAGTCTTGATATTTAGTCGTTTTCAGCCAATATTTTGGATTTTTGAAAATTTCACTTTTTTGTGAAAATATCCACTAAATGAGGGAATAATATGTGTGAGGGTAGCCCAGGAGAGTTCCAAATGTGTGTGGGTATAATATATATCCCACAGGGGTAAAATTGAAAAAAGTTGAAAAAAATTTTTTTTTGGACTTAGTCATTTTTCCGGCGTTTATCAGACTTTCAGATAGGGCAAATGTCAGTGAGCGTTCCGATTTCAGTTCCAGAGCGATTCGACAATGAGTCCTTGATATTTAGTAGTTTTCAGCCAATTTTCTGGATTTTTGAAAAATTCACTTTTTTGTGAAAATATCCACTAAATGAGGGAATAATATGTGTGAGGGTACCCCAGGAGTGTTCCAAATATGTGTGGGTAGAATATATATCACACGGGGGTAAAATTGAAACAAGTTGAAAAAAATTTTTTTTTAGACTTAGTCATTTTTCCGGCGTTTATCAGACTTTCAGATAGGGCAAATGTCAGTGAGCGTTCCGATTTCAGTTCCAGAGCGATTCGCCCAATGAGTCCTTGATATTTAGTCATTTTCAGCCAATTTTCTGGATTTTTGAAAAATTCACTTTTTTGTGAAAATATCCACTAAATGAGGGAATAATATGTGTGAGGGTACACCAGGAGTGTTCCAAATATGTGTGGGTAGAATATATATCCCACGGGGGTAAAATTGAAAAAAGTTGAAAAATATTTTTTTTTGGACTTAGTCATTTTTCCCGCGTTTATCAGACTTTCAGATAGGGCAAATGTCAGTGAGCGTTCCGATTTCAGTTCCAGAGCGATTCGCCCAATGAGTCCTTGATATTTAGTCGTTTTCAGCCAATTTTCTGGATTTTTGAAAAATTCACTTTTTTTGTGAAAATATCCACTAAATGAGGGAATAATATGTGTGAGGGTACCCCAGGAGAGTTCCAAATGTGTGTGGGTAAAATATATATCCCACGGGGGTAAAATTGAAAAGAGTTGAAAAAAATTATTTTTTGGACTTAGCCATTTTTCCGGCGTTTTTCAGACTTTCAGATAGGGCAAATGTCAGTGAGCGTTCCGATTTCAGTTCCAGAGCGATTCGCCCAATGAGTCCTTGATATTTAGTCGTTTTCAGCCAATTTTCTGGATTTTTGAAAAATTCACTTTTTTGTGAAAATATCCACTAAATGAGGGAATAATATGTGTGAGGGTAGCCCAGGAGAGTTCCAAATGTGTGTGGGTAGAATATATATCCCACAGGGGTAAAATTGAAAAAAGTTGAAAAAAAAAATTTTTTGGACTTAATCATTTTTCCGGCGTTTATCAGACTTTCAGATAGGGCAAATGTCAGTGAGCGTTCCGATTTCAGTTCCAGAGCGATTCGCCCAATGAGTCCTTGATATTTAGTCGTTTTCAGCCAATTTTCTGGATTTTTGAAAAATTCACTTTTTTTGTGAAAATATCCACTAAATGAGGGAATAATATGTGTGAGGGTACCCCAGGAGAGTTTCAAATGTGTGTGGGTAAAATATATATCCCACGGCGGTAAAATTGAAAAGAGTTGAAAAAAATTTTTTTTTGGACTTAGTCATTTTTCCGGCGTTTATCAGACTTTCAGATAGGGCAAATGTCAGTGAGCGTTCCGATTTCAGTTCCAGAGCGATTCGCCCAATGAGTCCTTGATATTTAGTCGTTTTCAGCCAATTTTCTGGATTTTTGAAAAATTCACTTTTTTGTGAAAATATCCACTAAATGAGGGAATAATATGTGTGAGGGTAGCCCAGGAGAGTTCCAAATGTGTGTGGGTATAATATATATCCCACAGGGGTTAAATTGAAAAAAGTTGAAAAAAATTTTTTTTTGGACTTAGTCATTTTTCCGGCGTTTATCAGACTTTCAGATAGGGCAAATGTCAGTGAGCGTTCCGATTTCAGTTCCAGAGCGATTCGCCCAATGAGTCCTTGATATTTAGTCATTTTCAGCCAATTTTCTGGATTTTTGAAAAATTCACTTTTTTGTGAAAATATCCACTAAATGAGGGAATAATATGTGTGAGGGTACACCAGGAGTGTTCCAAATATGTGTGGGTAGAATATATATTCCACGGGGGTAAAATTGAAAAAAGTTGAAAAATATTTTTTTTTGGACTTAGTCATTTTTCCCGCGTTTATCAGACTTTCAGATAGGGCAAATGTCAGTGAGCGTTCCGATTTCAGTTCCAGAGCGATTCGCCCAATGAGTCCTTGATATTTAGTCGTTTTCAGCCAATTTTCTGGATTTTTGAAAAATTCACTTTTTTGTGAAAATATCCACTAAATGAGGGAATAATATGTGTGAGGGTACCCCAGGAGAGTTCCAAATGTGTGTGGGTAGAATATATATCCCACGGGGTAAAACTGAAAAAAGTTGAAAAAAATTTTTTTTTTGGACTTAGTAATTTTTACGGCGTTTATCAGACTTTCAGATAGGGCAAATGTCAGTGAGCGTTCCGATTTCAGTTCCAGAGCGATTCGCCCAATGAGTCTTGATATTTAGTCGTTTTCAGCCAATTTTCTGGATTTTTGAAAAATTCACTTTTTTTGTGAAAATATCCACTAAATGAGGGAATAATATGTGTGAGGGTACCCCAGGAGAGTTCCAAATGTGTGTGGGTAAAATATATATCCCACGGGGGTAAAATTGAAAAGAGTTGAAAAAAATTTTTTTTTGGACTTAGTCATTTTTCCGGCGTTTATCAGACTTTCAGATAGGGCAAATGTCAGTGAGCGTTCCGATTTCAGTTCCAGAGCGATTCGCCCAATGAGTCTTGATATTTAGTCGTTTTCAGCCAATATTTTGGATTTTTGAAAATTTCACTTTTTTGTGAAAATATCCACTAAATGAGGGAATAATATGTGTGAGGGTAGCCCAGGAGAGTTCCAAATGTGTGTGGGTATAATATATATCCCACAGGGGTAAAATTGAAAAAAGTTGAAAAAAATTTTTTTTTGGACTTAGTCATTTTTCCGGCGTTTATCAGACTTTCAGATAGGGCAAATGTCAGTGAGCGTTCCGATTTCAGTTCCAGAGCGATTCGACAATGAGTCCTTGATATTTAGTAGTTTTCAGCCAATTTTCTGGATTTTTGAAAAATTCACTTTTTTGTGAAAATATCCACTAAATGAGGGAATAATATGTGTGAGGGTACCCCAGGAGTGTTCCAAATATGTGTGGGTAGAATATATATCACACGGGGGTAAAATTGAAACAAGTTGAAAAAAATTTTTTTTTAGACTTAGTCATTTTTCCGGCGTTTATCAGACTTTCAGATAGGGCAAATGTCAGTGAGCGTTCCGATTTCAGTTCCAGAGCGATTCGCCCAATGAGTCCTTGATATTTAGTCATTTTCAGCCAATTTTCTGGATTTTTGAAAAATTCACTTTTTTGTGAAAATATCCACTAAATGAGGGAATAATATGTGTGAGGGTACACCAGGAGTGTTCCAAATATGTGTGGGTAGAATATATATCCCACGGGGGTAAAATTGAAAAAAGTTGAAAAATATTTTTTTTTGGACTTAGTCATTTTTCCCGCGTTTATCAGACTTTCAGATAGGGCAAATGTCAGTGAGCGTTCCGATTTCAGTTCCAGAGCGATTCGCCCAATGAGTCCTTGATATTTAGTCGTTTTCAGCCAATTTTCTGGATTTTTGAAAAATTCACTTTTTTTGTGAAAATATCCACTAAATGAGGGAATAATATGTGTGAGGGTACCCCAGGAGAGTTCCAAATGTGTGTGGGTAAAATATATATCCCACGGGGGTAAAATTGAAAAGAGTTGAAAAAAATTATTTTTTGGTCTTAGCCATTTTTCCGGCGTTTTTCAGACTTTCAGATAGGGCAAATGTCAGTGAGTGTTCCGATTTCAGTTTCAGAGCGATTCGCCCAATAAGTCCTTGATATTTAGTCGTTTTCAGCCAATTTTCTGGATTTTTGAAAAATTCACTTTTTTGTGTAAATATCCACTAAATGAGGGAATAATATGTGTGAGGGTAGCCCAGGAGAGTTCCAAATGTGTGTGGGTAAAATATATATCCCATGGGGGTAAAATTGAAAAAAGTTGAAAAAAATTTTTTTTTGGACTTAGTCATTTTTCCCGCGTTTATCAGACTTTCAGATAGGGCAAATGTCAGTGAGCGTTCCGATTTCAGTTCCAGAGCGATTCGCCCAATGAGTCCTTGATATTTAGTCGTTTTCAGCCAATTTTCTGGATTTTTGAAAAATTCACTTTTTTTGTGAAAATATCCACTAAATGAGGGAATAATATGTGTGAGGGTACCCCAGGAGAGTTCCAAATGTGTGTGGGTAAAATATATATCCCACGGGGGTAAAATTGAAAAGAGTTGAAAAAAATTATTTTTTGGTCTTAGCCATTTTTCCGGCGTTTTTCAGACTTTCAGATAGGGCAAATGTCAGTGAGTGTTCCGATTTCAGTTTCAGAGCGATTCGCCCATTAAGTCCTTGATATTTAGTCGTTTTCAGCCAATTTTCTGGATTTTTGAAAAATTCACTTTTTTGTGTAAATATCCACTAAATGAGGGAATAATATGTGTGAGGGTAGCCCAGGAGAGTTCCAAATGTGTGTGGGTAAAATATATATCCCATGGGGGTAAAATTGAAAAAAGTTGAAAAAAATTTTTTTTTTGGACTTAGTAATTTTTCCGGCGTTGATCAGACTTTCAGATAGGGCAAATGTCAGTGAGCGTTCCGATTTCAGTTCCAGAGTGATTCGCCCAATGAGTCCTTGATATTTAGTCGTTTTCAGCCAATTTTCTGGATTTTTGAAAAATTCACTTTTTTGTGAAAATATCCACTAAATGAGGGAATAATATGTGTGAGGGTACCCCAGGAGAGTTCCAAATGTGTTTGGGTAAAATATATATCCCACGGGGGTAAAATTGAAAAAAGTTGAAAAAAATTTTTTTTTTGGACTTAGTAATTTTTCCGGCGTTGATCAGACTTTCAGATAGGGCAAATGTCAGTGAGCGTTCCGATTTCAGTTCCAGAGCGATTCGCCCAATGAGTCTTGATATTTAGTCGTTTTCAGCCAATTTTCTGGATTTTTGAAAAATTCACTTTTTTGTGAAAATATCCACTAAATGAGGGAATAATATGTGTGAGGGTACCCCAGGAGTGTTCCAAATATGTGTGGGTAGAATATATATCCCACGGGGGTAAAATTGACAAAAGTTGAAAAATATTTTTTTTTGGACTTAGTCATTTTTCCGGCGTTTATCAGACTTTCAGATAGGGCAAATGTCAGTGAGCGTTCCGATTTCAGTTCCAGAGCGATTCGCCCAATGAGTCCTTGATATTTAGTCGTTTTCAGCCAATTTTCTGGATTTTTGAAAAATTCACTTTTTTTGTGAAAATATCCACTAAATGAGGGAATAATATGTGTGAGGGTAGCCCAGGAGAGTTCCAAATGTGTGTGGGTATAATATATATCCCACGGGGTAAAACTGAAAAAAGTTGAAAAAAATTTTTTTTTTGGACTTAGTAATTTTTCTGGCGTTTATCAGACTTTCAGATAGGGCAAATGTCAGTGAGCGTTCCGATTTCAGTTCCAGAGCGATTCGCCCAATGAGTCCTTGATATTTAGTAGTTTTCAGCAAATTTTCTGGATTTTTGAAAAATTCACTTTTTTGTGAAAATATCCACTAAATGAGGGAATAATATGTGTGAGGGTACCCCAGGAGTGTTCCAAATATGTGTGGGTAGAATATATATCACACGGGGGTAAAATTGAAACAAGTTGAAAAAAATTTTTTTTTAGACTTAGTCATTTTTCCGGCGTTTATCAGACTTTCAGATAGGGCAAATGTCAGTGAGCGTTCCGATTTCAGTTCCAGAGCGATTCGCCCAATGAGTCCTTGATATTTAGTCGTTTTCAGCCAATTTTCTGGATTTTTGAAAAATTCACTTTTTTGTGAAAATATCCACTAAATGAGGGAATAATATGTGTGAAGGTACCCCAGGAGAGTTCCAAATGTGTGTGGGTAGAATATATATCCCACGGGGTAAAATTGAAAAAAGTTGAAAAAAATTTTTTTTTTGGACTTAGTAATTTTTCCGGCGTTTATCAGACTTTCAGATAGGGCAAATGTCAGTGAGCGTTCCGATTTCAGTTCCAGAGCGATTCGCCCAATGAGTCTTGATATTTAGTCGTTTTCATCCAATTTTCTGGATTTTTGAAAAATTCACTTTTTTGTGAAAATATCCACTAAATGAGGGAATAATATGTGTGAGGGTACCCCAGGAGTGTTCCAAATATGTGTGGGTAGAATATATATCCCACAGGGGTAAAATTGAAAAAAGTTGAAAAATATTTTTTTGGACTTAGTCATTTTTCCGGTGTTTATCAGACTTTCAGATAGGGCAAATGTCAGTGAGCGTTCCGATTTCAGTTCCAGAGCGATTCGCCCAATGAGTCCTTGATATTTAGTCGTTTTCAGCCAATATTTTGGATTTTTGAAAATTTCACTTTTTTGTGAAAATATCCACTAAATGAGGGAATAATATGTGTGAGGGTAGCCCAGGAGAGTTCCAAATGTGTGTGGGTAGAATATATATCCAACGGGGGTAAAATTTTAAAAAGTTGAAAAAAAATTTTTTTTTGGACTTAGTCATTTTTCCGGCGTTTATCAGACTTTTAGATAGGGCAAATGTCAGTGAGCGTTCCGATTTCAGTTCCAGAGCGATTCGCCCAATGAGTCTTGATATTTAGTCGCTTTCAGGGAATATTTTGGATTTTTGAAAATTTCACTTTTTTGTGAAAATATCCACTAAATGAGGGAATAATATGTGTGAGGGTACCCCAGGAGTGTTCCAAATGTGTGTGGGTAGAATATATATCCCACGGGGGTAAAATTGGAAAATGTTGAAAAATATTTTTTTTTGTACTTAGTCATTTTTCCGGCATTTATCAGACTTTCAGATAGGGCAAATGTCAGTGAGCGTTCCGATTTCAGTTCCAGAGTGATTCGCCCAATGAGTCCTTGATATTTAGTAGTTTTCAGCCAATTTTCTGGATTTTTGAAAAATTCACTTTTTTGTGAAAATATCCACTAAATGAGGGAATAATATGTGTGAGGGTACCCCAGGAGAGTTCCAAATGTGTGTGGGTAGAATATATATCCCACGTGGTAAAACTGAAAAAAGTTGAAAAAAATTTTTTTTTTGGACTTAGTAATTTTTCCGGCGTTTATCAGACTTTCAGATAGGGCAAATGTCAGTGAGCGTTCCGATTTCAGTTCCAGAGCGATTCGCCCAATGAGTCCTTGATATTTAGTCGTTTTCAGCCAATTTTCTGGATTTTTGAAAAATTCACTTTTTTGTGAAAATATCCACTAAATGAGGGAATAATATGTGTGAGGGTAGCCCAGGAGAGTTCCAAATGTGTGTGGGTAGAATATATATCCCACAGGGGTAAAATTGAAAAAAGTTGAAAAAATTTTTTTTTTGGACTTAGTCATTTTTCCGTCGTTTATCAGACTTTCAGATAGGGCAAATGTCAGTGAGCGTTCCGATTTCAGTTCCAGAGCGATTCGCCCAATGAGTCTTGATATTTAGTCGTTTTCAGCCAATATTTTGGATTTTTGAAAATTTCACTTTTTTGTGAAAATATCCACTAAATGAGGGAATAATATGTGTGAGGGTACCCCAGGAGTGTTCCAAATGTGTGTGGGTAGAATATATATCCCACGGGGGTAAAATTGAAAAATGTTGAAAAATATTTTTTTTTGTACTTAGTCATTTTTCCGGCGTTTATCAGACTTTCAGATAGGGCAAATGTCAGTGAGCGTTCCGATTTCAGTTCCAGAGCGATTCGCCCAATGAGTCCTTGATATTTAGTCGTTTTCAGCCAATTTTCTGGATTTTTGAAAAATTCACTTTTTTGTGAAAATATCCACTAAATGAGGGAATAATATGTGTGAGGGTAGCCCAGGAGAGTTCCAAATGTGTGTGGGTAGAATATATATCCCACAGGGGTAAAATTGAAAAAAGTTGAAAAAAATTTTTTTTTGGACTTAGTCATTTTTCCGGCGTTTATCAGACTTTCAGATAGGGCAAATGTCAGTGAGCATTCCGATTTCAGTTCCAGAGCGATTCGCCCAATGAGTCCATGATATTTAGTCATTTTCAGCCAGTTTTCTGGATTTTTGAAAAATTCACTTTTTTGTGAAAATATCCACTAAATGAGGGAATAATATGTGTGAGGGTACCCCAGGAGTGTTCCAAATATGTGTGGGTAGAATATATATCCCACGGGGGTAAAATTGAAAAAAGTTGAAAAATATTTTTTTTTGGACTTAGTCATTTTTCCGGCGTTTATCAGACTTTCAGATAGGGCAAATGTCAGTGAGAGTTACGATTTCAGTTCCAGAGCGATTCGCCCAATGAGTCCTTGATAGTTAGTCGTTTTCAGCCAATTTTCTGGATTTTTGAAAAATTCACTTTTTTTGTGAAAATATCCACTAAATGAGGGAATAATATGTGTGAGGGTACCCCAGGAGAGTTCCAAATGTGTGTGGGTAGAATATATATCCCACGGGGTAAAATTGAAAAAAGTTGAAAAAAATTTTTTTTTTGGACTTAGTAATTTTTCCGGCGTTTATCAGACTTTCAGATAGGGCAAATGTCAGTGAGCATTCCGATTTCAGTTCCAGAGCGATTCGCCCAATGAGTCTTGATATTTAGTCGTTTTCATCCAATTTTCTGGATTTTTGAAAAATTCACTTTTTTGTGAAAATATCCACTAAATGAGGGAATAATATGTGTGAGGGTACCCCAGGAGTGTTCCAAATATGTGTGGGTAGAATATATATCCCACAGGGGTAAAATTGAAAAAAGTTGAAAAATATTTTTTTGGACTTAGTCATTTTTCCGGTGTTTATCAGACTTTCAGATAGGGCAAATGTCAGTGAGCGTTCCGATTTCAGTTCCAGAGCGATTCGCCCAATGAGTCCTTGATATTTAGTCGTTTTCAGCCAATATTTTGGATTTTTGAAAATTTCACTTTTTTGTGAAAATATCCACTAAATGAGGGAATAATATGTGTGAGGGTACCCCAGGAGAGTTCCAAATGTGTGTGGGTAGAATATATATCCCACGTGGTAAAACTGAAAAAAGTTGAAAAAAATTTTTTTTTTGGACTTAGTAATTTTTCCGGCGTTTATCAGACTTTCAGATAGGGCAAATGTCAGTGAGCGTTCCGATTTCAGTTCCAGAGCGATTCGCCCAATGAGTCCTTGATATTTAGTCGTTTTCAGCCAATTTTCTGGATTTTTGAAAAATTCACTTTTTTGTGAAAATATCCACTAAATGAGGGAATAATATGTGTGAGGGTAGCCCAGGAGAGTTCCAAATGTGTGTGGGTAGAATATATATCCCACAGGGGTAAAATTGAAAAAAGTTGAAAAAATTTTTTTTTTGGACTTAGTCATTTTTCCGTCGTTTATCAGACTTTCAGATAGGGCAAATGTCAGTGAGCGTTCCGATTTCAGTTCCAGAGCGATTCGCCCAATGAGTCTTGATATTTAGTCGTTTTCAGCCAATATTTTGGATTTTTGAAAATTTCACTTTTTTGTGAAAATATCCACTAAATGAGGGAATAATATGTGTGAGGGTACCCCAGGAGTGTTCCAAATGTGTGTGGGTAGAATATATATCCCACGGGGGTAAAATTGAAAAATGTTGAAAAATATTTTTTTTTGTACTTAGTCATTTTTCCGGCGTTTATCAGACTTTCAGATAGGGCAAATGTCAGTGAGCGTTCCGATTTCAGTTCCAGAGCGATTCGCCCAATGAGTCCTTGATATTTAGTCGTTTTCAGCCAATTTTCTGGATTTTTGAAAAATTCACTTTTTTGTGAAAATATCCACTAAATGAGGGAATAATATGTGTGAGGGTACCCCAGGAGTGTTCCAAATATGTGTGGGTAGAATATATATCCCACGGGGGTAAAATTGAAAAAAGTTGAAAAATATTTTTTTTTGGACTTAGTCATTTTTCCGGCGTTTATCAGACTTTCAGATAGGGCAAATGTCAGTGAGAGTTATGATTTCAGTTCCAGAGCGATTCGCCCAATGAGTCCTTGATAGTTAGTCGTTTTCAGCCAATTTTCTGGATTTTTGAAAAATTCACTTTTTTGTGAAAATATCCACTAAATGAGGGAATAATATGTGTGAGGGTACCCCAGGAGAGTTCCAAATGTGTGTGGGTAAAATATATATCCCATGGGGGTAAAATTGAAAAAAGTTGAAAAAAATTTTTTTTTGCACTTAGCCATTTTTCCGGCGTTTATCAGACTTTCAGATAGGGCAAATGTCAGTGAGCATTCCGATTTCAGTTCCAGAGCGATTCGCCCAATGAGTCCTTGATATTTAGTCGTTTTCAGCCAATTTTCTGGATTTTTGAAAAATTCACTTTTTTGTGAAAATATCCACTAAATGAGGGAATAATATGTGTGAGGGTAGCCCAGGAGAGTTCCAAATGTGTGTGGGTAGAATATATATCCCACAGGGGTAAAATTGAAAAAAGTTGAAAAATTTTTTTTTTTGGACTTAGTCATTTTTCCGTCGTTTATCAGACTTTCAGATAGGGCAAATGTCAGTGAGCGTTCCGATTTCAGTTCCAGAGCGAATCGCCCAATGAGTCTTGATATTTAGTGTTTTCAGCCAATATTTTGGATTTTTGAAAATTTCACTTTTTTGTGAAAATATCCACTAAATGAGGGAATAATATGTGTGAGGGTACCCCAGGAGAGTTCCAAATGTGTGTGGGTAGAATATATATCCCACGGGGTAAAACTGAAAAAAGTTGAAAAAATTTTTTTTTTTGGACTTAGTAATTTTTCCGGCGTTTATCAGACTTTCAGATAGGGCAAATGTCAGTGAGCGTTCCGATTTCAGTTCCAGAGCGATTCGCCCAATGAGTCTTGATATTTAGTCGCTTTCAGACAATATTTTGGATTTTTGAAAATTTCACTTTTTTGTGAAAATATCCACTAAATGAGGGAATAATATGTGTGAGGGTACCCCAGGAGTGTTCCAAATGTGTGTGGGTAGAATATATATCCCACGGGGGTAAAATTGAAAAATGTTGAAAAATATTTTTTTTTGTACTTAGTCATTTTTCCGGCGTTTATCAGACTTTCAGATAGGGCAAATGTCAGTGAGCGTTCCGATTTCAGTTCCAGAGCGATTCGCCCAATGAGTCCTTGATATTTAGTCGTTTTCAGCCAATTTTCTGGATTTTTGAAAAATTCACTTTTTTGTGAAAATATCCACTAAATGAGGGAATAATATGTGTGAGGGTAGCCCAGGAGAGTTCCAAATGTGTGTGGGTAGAATATATATCCCACAGGGGTAAAATTGAAAAAAGTTGAAAAAAAAATTTTTTTGGACTTAGTCATTTTTCCGGCGTTTATCAGACTTTCAGATAGGGCAAATGTCAGTGAGCATTCCGATTTCAGTTCCAGAGCGATTCGCCCAATGAGTCCGTGATATTTAGTCGTTTTCAGCCAGTTTTCTGGATTTTTGAAAAATTCACTTTTTTTGTGAAAATATCCACTAAATGAGGGAATAACATGTGTGAGGGTACCCCAGGAGAGTTCCAAATGTGTGTGGGTAAAATATATATCCCACGGGGGTAAAATTGAAAAGAGTTGAAAAAAATTATTTTTTGGTCTTAGCCATTTTTCCGGCGTTTTTCAGACTTTCAGATAGGGCAAATGTCAGTGAGTGTTCCGATTTCAGTTTCAGAGTGATTCGCCCAATAAGTCCTTGATATTTAGTCGTTTTCAGCCAATTTTCTGGATTTTTGAAAAATTCACTTTTTTGTGAAAATATCCACTAAATGAGGGAATAATATGTGTGAGGGTAGCCCAGGAGAGTTCCAAATGTGTGTGGGTAGAATATATATCCCACAGGGGTAAAATTGAAAAAAGTTGAAAAAAATTTTTTTTTGGACTTAGTCATTTTTCCGGCGTTTATCAGACTTTCAGATAGGGCAAATGTCAGTGAGCGTTCCGATTTCAGTTCCAGAGTGATTCGCCCAATGAGTCCTTGATATTTAATCGTTTTCAGCCAATTTTCTGGATTTTTGAAAAATTCACTTTTTTGTGAAAATATCCACTAAATGAGGGAATAATATGTGTGAGGGTACCCCAGGAGTGTTCCAAATATGTGTGGGTAGAATATATATCCCACGGGGGTAAAATTGAAAAAAGTTGAAAAATATTTTTTTTTGGACTTAGTCATTTTTCCGGCGTTTATCAGACTTTCAGATAGGGCAAATGTCAGTGAGAGTTACGATTTCAGTTCCAGAGCGATTCGCCCAATGAGTACTTGATATTTAGTCGTTTTCAGCCAATTTTCTGGATTTTTGAAAAATTCACTTTTTTTGTGAAAATATCCACTAAATGAGGGAATAATATGTGTGAGGGTACCCCAGGAGAGTTCCAAATGTGTGTGGGTAAAATATATATCCCACGGGGGTAAAATTGAAAAGAGTTGAAAAAAATTATTTTTTGCACTTAGCCATTTTTCCGGCGTTTATCAGACTTTCAGATAGGGCAAATGTCAGTGAGCGTTCCGATTTCAGTTCCAGAGTGATTCGCCCAATGAGTCCTTGATATTTAGTCGTTTTCAGCCAATTTTCTGGATTTTTGAAAAATTCACTTTTTTGTGAAAATATCCACTAAATGAGGGAATAATATGTGTGAGGGTACCCCAGGAGAGTTCCAAATGTGTGTGGGTAAAATATATATCCCACGGGGTAAAACTGAAAAAAGTTGAAAAAAATTTTTTTTTTGGACTTAGTAATTTTTCCGGCGTTTATCAGACTTTCAGATAGGGCAAATGTCAGTGAGCATTCCGATTTCAGTTCCAGAGCGATTCGCCCAATGAGTCCGTGATATTTAGTCGTTTTCAGCCAGTTTTCTGGATTTTTGAAAAATTCACTTTTTTTGTGAAAATATCCACTAAATGAGGGAATAATATGTGTGAGGGTACCCCAGGAGAGTTCCAAATGTGTGTGGGTAAAATATATATCCCACGGGGGTAAAATTGAAAAGAGTTGAAAAAAATTATTTTTTGGTCTTAGCCATTTTTCCGGCGTTTTTCAGACTTTCAGATAGGGCAAATGTCAGTGAGTGTTCCGATTTCAGTTTCAGAGTGATTCGCCCAATAAGTCCTTGATATTTAGTCGTTTTCAGCCAATTTTCTGGATTTTTGAAAAATTCACTTTTTTGTGAAAATATCCACTAAATGAGGGAATAATATGTGTGAGGGTAGCCCAGGAGAGTTCCAAATGTGTGTGGGTAGAATATATATCCCACAGGGGTAAAATTGAAAAAAGTTGAAAAAAATTTTTTTTTGGACTTAGTCATTTTTCCGGCGTTTATCAGACTTTCAGATAGGGCAAATGTCAGTGAGCGTTCCGATTTCAGTTCCAGAGCGATTCGCCCAATGAGTCCTTGATATTTAGTCGTTTTCAGCCAATTTTCTGGATTTTTGAAAAATTCACTTTTTTTGTGAAAATATCCACTAAATGAGGGAATAATATGTGTGAGGGTACCCCAGGAGAGTTCCAAATGTGTGTGGGTAAAATATATATCCCACGGGGGTAAAATTGAAAAGAGTTGAAAAAAATTATTTTTTGGTCTTAGCCATTTTTCCGGCGTTTTTCAGACTTTCAGATAGGGCAAATGTCAGTGAGTGTTCCGATTTCAGTTTCAGAGCGATTCGCCCAATAAGTCCTTGATATTTAGTCGTTTTCAGCCAATTTTCTGGATTTTTGAAAAATTCACTTTTTTGTGAAAATATCCACTAAATGAGGGAATAATATGTGTGAGGGTAGCCCAGGAGAGTTCCAAATGTATGTGGGTAGAATATATATCCCACAGGGGTAAAATTGAAAAAAGTTGAAAAAAATTTTTTTTTGGACGTAGTCATTTTTCCGGCGTTTATCAGACTTTCAGATAGGGCAAATGTCAGTGAGCGTTCCGATTTCAGTTCCAGAGTGATTCGCCCAATGAGTCCTTGATATTTAGTCGTTTTCAGCCAATTTTCTGGATTTTTGAAAAATTCACTTTTTTGTGAAAATATCCACTAAATGAGGGAATAATATGTGTGAGGGTACCCCAGGAGAGTTCCAAATGTGTGTGGGTAAAATATATATCCCATAAGGGTAAAATTGAAAAAAGTTGAAAAAAAATTTTTTTTGCACTTAGTCATTTTTCCGGCGTTTATCAGACTTTCAGATAGGGCAAATGTCAGTGAGCATTCCGATTTCAGTTCCAGAGCGATTCGCCCAATGAGTCCTTGATATTTAGTCGTTTTCAGCCAATTTTCTGGATTTTTGAAAAATTCACTTTTTTGTGAAAATATCCACTAAATGAGGGAATAATATGTGTGAGGGTAGCCCAGGAGAGTTCCAAATGTGTGTGGGTAGAATATATATCCCACAGGGGTAAAATTGAAAAAAGTTGAAAAAAATTTTTTTTTGGACTTAGTCATTTTTCCGTCGTTTATCAGACTTTCAGATAGGGCAAATGTCAGTGAGCGTTCCGATTTCAGTTCCAGAGCGATTCGCCCAATGAGCCTTGATATTTAGTCATTTTCAGCCAATATTTTGGATTTTTGAAAATTTCACTTTTTTGTGAAAATATCCACTAAATGAGGGAATAATATGTGTGAGGGTAGCCCAGGAGAGTTCCAAATGTGTGTGGGTAGAATATATATCCAACGGGGGTAAAATTTAAAAAAGTTGAAAAAAAAATTTTTTTTGGACTTAGTCATTTTTCCGGCGTTTATCAGACTTTCAGATAGGACAAATGTCAGTGAGCGTTCCGATTTCAGTTCCAGAGCGATTCGCCCAATGAGTCCTTGATATTTAGTCGTTTTCAGCCAATTTTCTGGATTTTTGAAAAATTCACTTTTTTGTGAAAATATCCACTAAATGAGGGAATAATATGTGTGAGGGTAGCCCAGGAGAGTTCCAAATGTGTGTGGGTAGAATATATATCCCACAGGGATAAAATTGAAAAAAGTTGAAAAAAATTTTTTTTTGGACTTAGTCATTTTTCCGGCGTTTATCAGACTTTCAGATAGGGCAAATGTCAGTGAGCATTCCGATTTCAGTTCCAGAGCGATTCGCCCAATGAGTCCTTGATATTTAGTCGTTTTCAGCCAGTTTTCTGGATTTTTGAAAAATTCACTTTTTTGTGAAAATATCCACTAAATGAGGGAATAATATGTGTGAGGGTACCCCAGGAGTGTTCCAAATATGTGTGGGTAGAATATATATCCCACGGGGGTAAAATTGAAAAAAGTTGAAAAATAATTTTTTTTGGACTTAGTCATTTTTCCGGCGTTTATCAGACTTTCAGATAGGGCAAATGTCAGTGAGCGTTCCGATTTCAGTTCCAGAGCGATTCGCCCAATTAGTCCTTGATATTAAGTCGTTTTCAGCCAATTTTCTGGATTTTTGAAAAATTCACTTTTTTTGTGAAAATATCCACTAAATGAGGGAATAATATGTGTGAGGGTAGCCCAGGAGAGTTCCAAATGTGTGTGGGTAGAATATATATCCCACAGGGGTAAAATTGAAAAAAGTTGAAAAAATTTTTTTTTTGGACTTAGTCATTTTTCCGTCGTTTATCAGACTTTCAGATAGGGCAAATGTCAGTGAGCGTTCCGATTTCAGTTCCAGAGCGATTCGCCCAATGAGTCTTGATATTTAGTCGTTTTCAGCCAATATTTTGGATTTTTGAAAATTTCACTTTTTTGTGAAAATATCCACTAAATGAGGGAATAATATGTGTGAGGGTAGCCCAGGAGAGTTCCAAATGTGTGTGGGTAGAATATATATCCAACGGGGGTAAAATTTAAAAAAGTTGAAAAAAAATTTTTTTTTGGACTTAGTCATTTTTCCGGCGTTTATCAGACTTTCAGATAGGACAAATGTCAGTGAGCGTTCCGATTTCAGTTCCAGAGCGATTCGCCCAATGAGTCCTTGATATTTAGTCGTTTTCAGCCAATTTTCTGGATTTTTGAAAAATTCACTTTTTTTGTGAAAATATCCACTAAATGAGGGAATAATATGTGTGAGGGTACCCCAGGAGAGTTCCAAATGTGTGTGGGTAAAATATATATCCCACGGGGGTAAAATTGAAAAGAGTTGAAAAAAATTATTTTTTGGTCTTAGCCATTTTTCCGGCGTTTTTCAGACTTTCAGATAGGGCAAATGTCAGTGAGTGTTCCGATTTCAGTTTCAGAGCGATTCGCCCAATAAGTCCTTGATATTTAGTCGTTTTCAGCCAATTTTCTGGATTTTTGAAAAATTCACTTTTTTGTGAAAATATCCACTAAATGAGGGAATAATATGTGTGAGGGTAGCCCAGGAGAGTTCCAAATGTGTGTGGGTAGAATATATATCCCACAGGGGTAAAATTGAAAAAAGTTGAAAAAAATTTTTTTTTGGACGTAGTCATTTTTCCGGCGTTTATCAGACTTTCAGATAGGGCAAATGTCAGTGAGCGTTCCGATTTCAGTTCCAGAGTGATTCGCCCAATGAGTCCTTGATATTTAGTCGTTTTCAGCCAATTTTCTGGATTTTTGAAAAATTCACTTTTTTGTGAAAATATCCACTAAATGAGGGAATAATATGTGTGAGGGTACCCCAGGAGAGTTCCAAATGTGTGTGGGTAAAATATATATCCCATAAGGGTAAAATTGAAAAAAGTTGAAAAAAAATTTTTTTTGCACTTAGCCATTTTTCCGGCGTTTATCAGACTTTCAGATAGGGCAAATGTCAGTGAGCATTCCGATTTCAGTTCCAGAGCGATTCGCCCAATGAGTCCTTGATATTTAGTCGTTTTCAGCCAATTTTCTGGATTTTTGAAAAATTCACTTTTTTGTGAAAATATCCACTAAATGAGGGAATAATATGTGTGAGGGTAGCCCAGGAGAGTTCCAAATGTGTGTGGGTAGAATATATATCCCACAGGGGTAAAATTGAAAAAAGTTGAAAAAAATTTTTTTTTGGACTTAGTCATTTTTCCGTCGTTTATCAGACTTTCAGATAGGGCAAATGTCAGTGAGCGTTCCGATTTCAGTTCCAGAGCAATTCGCCCAATGAGTCTTGATATTTAGTCGTTTTCAGCCAATATTTTGGATTTTTGAAAATTTCACTTTTTTGTGAAAATATCCACTAAATGAGGGAATAATATGTGTGAGGGTAGCCCAGGAGAGTTCCAAATGTGTGTGGGTAGAATATATATCCAACGGGGGTAAAATTTAAAAAAGTTGAAAAAAAAATTTTTTTTGGACTTAGTCATTTTTCCGGCGTTTATCAGACTTTCAGATAGGACAAATGTCAGTGAGCGTTCCGATTTCAGTTCCAGAGTGATTCGCCCAATGAGTCCTTGATATTTAGTCGTTTTCAGCCAATTTTCTGGATTTTTGAAAAATTCACTTTTTTGTGAAAATATCCACTAAATGAGGGAATAATATGTGTGAGGGTACCCCAGGAGAGTTCCAAATGTGTGTGGGTAAAATATATATCCCATAAGGGTAAAATTGAAAAAAGTTGAAAAAAAATTTTTTTTGCACTTAGCCATTTTTCCGGCGTTTATCAGACTTTCAGATAGGGCAAATGTCAGTGAGCATTCCGATTTCAGTTCCAGAGCGATTCGCCCAATGAGTCCTTGATATTTAGTCGTTTTCAGCCAATTTTCTGGATTTTTGAAAAATTCACTTTTTTGTGAAAATATCCACTAAATGAGGGAATAATATGTGTGAGGGTAGCCCAGGAGAGTTCCAAATGTGTGTGGGTAGAATATATATCCAACGGGGGTAAAATTTAAAAAAGTTGAAAAAAAAATTTTTTTTTTGACTTAGTCATTTTTCCGGCGTTTATCAGACTTTCAGATAGGACAAATGTCAGTGAGCGTTCCGATTTCAGTTCCAGAGCGATTCGCCCAATGAGTCCTTGATATTTAGTCGTTTTCAGCCAATTTTCTGGATTTTTGAAAAATTCACTTTTTTGTGAAAATATCCACTAAATGAGGGAATAATATGTGTGAGGGTAGCCCAGGAGAGTTCCAAATGTGTGTGGGTAGAATATATATCCCACAGGGGTAAAATTGAAAAAAGTTGAAAAAAATTTTTTTTTGGACTTAGTCATTTTTCCGGCGTTTATCAGACTTTCAGATAGGGCAAATGTCAGTGAGCATTCCGATTTCAGTTCCAGAGCGATTCGCCCAATGAGTCCTTGATATTTAGTCGTTTTCAGCCAGTTTTCTGGATTTTTGAAAAATTCACTTTTTTGTGAAAATATCCACTAAATGAGGGAATAATATGTGTGAGGGTACCCCAGGAGTGTTCCAAATATGTGTGGGTAGAATATATATCCCACGGGGGTAAAATTGAAAAAAGTTGAAAAATATTTTTTTTTGGACTTAGTCATTTTTCCGGCGTTTATCAGACTTTCAGATAGGGCAAATGTCAGTGAGCGTTCCGATTTCAGTTCCAGAGCGATTCGCCCAATTAGTCCTTGATATTAAGTCGTTTTCAGCCAATTTTCTGGATTTTTGAAAAATTCACTTTTTTGTGAAAATATCCACTAAATGAGGGAATAATATGTGTGAGGGTAGCCCAGGAGAGTTCCAAATGTGTGTGGGTAGAATATATATCCCACAGGGGTAAAATTGAAAAAAGTTGAAAAAATTTTTTTTTTGCACTTAGTCATTTTTCCGTCGTTTATCAGACTTTCAGATAGGGCAAATGTCAGTGAGCGTTCTGATTTCAGTTCCAGAGCGATTCGCCCAATGAGTCTTGATATTTAGTCGTTTTCAGCCAATATTTTGGATTTTTGAAAATTTCACTTTTTTGTGAAAATATCCACTAAATGAGGGAATAATATGTGTGAGGGTAGCCCAGGAGAGTTCCAAATGTGTTTGGGTAGAATATATATCCAACGGGGGTAAAATTTAAAAAAGTTGAAAAAAAACTTTTTTTTGGACTTAGTCATTTTTCCGGCGTTTATCAGACTTTCAGATAGGACAAATGTCAGTGAGCGTTCCGATTTCAGTTCCAGAGCGATTCGCCCAATGAGTCCTTGATATTTAGTCGTTTTCAGCCAATTTTCTGGATTTTTGAAAAATTCACTTTTTTGTGAAAATATCCACTAAATGAGGGAATAATATGTGTGAGGGTAGCCCAGGAGAGTTCCAAATGTGTGTGGGTAGAATATATATCCCACAGGGGTAAAATTGAAAAAAGTTGAAAAAAATTTTTTTTTGGACTTAGTCATTTTTCCGGCGTTTATCAGACTTTCAGATAGGGCAAATGTCAGTGAGCATTCCGATTTCAGTTCCAGAGCGATTCGCCCAATGAGTCCTTGATATTTAGTCGTTTTCAGCCAGTTTTCTGGATTTTTGAAAAATTCACTTTTTTGTGAAAATATCCACTAAATGAGGGAATAATATGTGTGAGGGTACCCCAGGAGTGTTCCAAATATGTGTGGGTAGAATATATATCCCACGGGGGTAAAATTGAAAAAAGTTGAAAAATAATTTTTTTTGGACTTAGTCATTTTTCCGGCGTTTATCAGACTTTCAGATAGGGCAAATGTCAGTGAGCGTTCCGATTTCAGTTCCAGAGCGATTCGCCCAATTAGTCCTTGATATTAAGTCGTTTTCAGCCAATTTTCTGGATTTTTGAAAAATTCACTTTTTTGTGAAAATATCCACTAAATGAGGGAATAATATGTGTGAGGGTAGCCCAGGAGAGTTCCAAATGTGTGTGGGTAGAATATATATCCCACAGGGGTAAAATTGAAAAAAGTTGAAAAAATTTTTTTTTTGCACTTAGTCATTTTTCCGTCGTTTATCAGACTTTCAGATAGGGCAAATGTCAGTGAGCGTTCCGATTTCAGTTCCAGAGCGATTCGCCCAATGAGTCTTGATATTTAGTCGTTTTCAGCCAATATTTTGGATTTTTGAAAATTTCACTTTTTTGTGAAAATATCCACTAAATGAGGGAATAATATGTGTGAGGGTAGCCCAGGAGAGTTCCAAATGTGTGTGGGTAGAATATATATCCAACGGGGGTAAAATTTAAAAAAGTTGAAAAAAAAATTTTTTTTGGACTTAGTCATTTTTCCGGCGTTTATCAGACTTTCAGATAGGACAAATGTCAGTGAGCGTTCCGATTTCAGTTCCAGAGTGATTCGCCCAATGAGTCCTTGATATTTAGTCGTTTTCAGCCAATTTTCTGGATTTTTGAAAAATTCACTTTTTTGTGAAAATATCCACTAAATGAGGGAATAATATGTGTGAGGGTAGCCCAGGAGAGTTCCAAATGTGTGTGGGTAGAATATATATCCCACAGGGGTAAAATTGAAAAAAGTTGAAAAAAATTTTTTTTTGGACTTAGTCATTTTTCCGGCGTTTATCAGACTTTCAGATAGGGCAAATGTCAGTGAGCATTCCGATTTCAGTTCCAGAGCGATTCGCCCAATGAGTCCTTGATATTTAGTCGTTTTCAGCCAGTTTTCTGGATTTTTGAAAAATTCACTTTTTTGTGAAAATATCCACTAAATGAGGGAATAATATGTGTGAGGGTACCCCAGGAGTGTTCCAAATATGTGTGGGTAGAATATATATCCCACGGGGGTAAAATTGAAAAAAGTTGAAAAATATTTTTTTTTGGACTTAGTCATTTTTCCGGCGTTTATCAGACTTTCAGATAGGGCAAATGTCAGTGAGCATTCCGATTTCAGTTCCAGAGCGATTCGCCCAATTAGTCCTTGATATTAAGTCGTTTTCAGCCAATTTTCTGGATTTTTGAAAAATTCACTTTTTTGTGAAAATATCCACTAAATGAGGGAATAATATGTGTGAGGGTAGCCCAGGAGAGTTCTAAATGTGTGTGGGTAGAATATATATCCCACAGGGGTAAAATTGAAAAAAGTTGAAAAAATTTTTTTTTTGGACTTAGTCATTTTTCCGGCGTTTATCAGACTTTCAGATAGGGCAAATGTCAGTGAGCGTTCCGATTTCAGTTCCAGAGCGATTCGCCCAATGAGTCTTGATATTTAGTCGCTTTCAGACAATATTTTGGATTTTTGAAAATTTCACTTTTTTGTGAAAATATCCACTAAATGAGGGAATAATATGTGTGAGGGTACCCCAGGAGTGTTCCAAATGTGTGTGGGTAGAATATATATCCCACGGGGGTAAAATTGAAAAATGTTGAAAAATATTTTTTTTTGTACTTAGTCATTTTTCCGGCGTTTATCAGACTTTCAGATAGGACAAATGTCAGTGAGCGTTCCGATTTCAGTTCCAGAGTGATTCGCCCAATGAGTCCTTGATATTTAGTCGTTTTCAGCCAATTTTCTGGATTTTTGAAAAATTCACTTTTTTGTGAAAATATCCACTAAATGAGGGAATAATATGTGTGAGGGTACCCCAGGAGAGTTCCAAATGTGTGTGGGTAAAATATATATCCCATAAGGGTAAAATTGAAAAAAGTTGAAAAAAAATTTTTTTTGCACTTAGCCATTTTTCCGGCGTTTATCAGACTTTCAGATAGGGCAAATGTCAGTGAGCATTCCGATTTCAGTTCCAGAGCGATTCGCCCAATGAGTCCTTGATATTTAGTCGTTTTCAGCCAATTTTCTGGATTTTTGAAAAATTCACTTTTTTGTGAAAATATCCACTAAATGAGGGAATAATATGTGTGAGGGTAGCCCAGGAGAGTTCCAAATGTGTGTGGGTAGAATATATATCCAACGGGGGTAAAATTTAAAAAAGTTGAAAAAAAAATTTTTTTTTTGACTTAGTCATTTTTCCGGCGTTTATCAGACTTTCAGATAGGACAAATGTCAGTGAGCGTTCCGATTTCAGTTCCAGAGCGATTCGCCCAATGAGTCCTTGATATTTAGTCGTTTTCAGCCAATTTTCTGGATTTTTGAAAAATTCACTTTTTTGTGAAAATATCCACTAAATGAGGGAATAATATGTGTGAGGGTAGCCCAGGAGAGTTCCAAATGTGTGTGGGTAGAATATATATCCCACAGGGGTAAAATTGAAAAAAGTTGAAAAAAATTTTTTTTTGGACTTAGTCATTTTTCCGGCGTTTATCAGACTTTCAGATAGGGCAAATGTCAGTGAGCATTCCGATTTCAGTTCCAGAGCGATTCGCCCAATGAGTCCTTGATATTTAGTCGTTTTCAGCCAGTTTTCTGGATTTTTGAAAAATTCACTTTTTTGTGAAAATATCCACTAAATGAGGGAATAATATGTGTGAGGGTACCCCAGGAGTGTTCCAAATATGTGTGGGTAGAATATATATCCCACGGGGGTAAAATTGAAAAAAGTTGAAAAATATTTTTTTTTGGACTTAGTCATTTTTCCGGCGTTTATCAGACTTTCAGATAGGGCAAATGTCAGTGAGCGTTCCGATTTCAGTTCCAGAGCGATTCGCCCAATTAGTCCTTGATATTAAGTCGTTTTCAGCCAATTTTCTGGATTTTTGAAAAATTCACTTTTTTGTGAAAATATCCACTAAATGAGGGAATAATATGTGTGAGGGTAGCCCAGGAGAGTTCCAAATGTGTGTGGGTAGAATATATATCCCACAGGGGTAAAATTGAAAAAAGTTGAAAAAATTTTTTTTTTGCACTTAGTCATTTTTCCGTCGTTTATCAGACTTTCAGATAGGGCAAATGTCAGTGAGCGTTCCGATTTCAGTTCCAGAGCGATTCGCCCAATGAGTCTTGATATTTAGTCGTTTTCAGCCAATATTTTGGATTTTTGAAAATTTCACTTTTTTGTGAAAATATCCACTAAATGAGGGAATAATATGTGTGAGGGTAGCCCAGGAGAGTTCCAAATGTGTGTGGGTAGAATATATATCCAACGGGGGTAAAATTTAAAAAAGTTGAAAAAAAAATTTTTTTTGGACTTAGTCATTTTTCCGGCGTTTATCAGACTTTCAGATAGGACAAATGTCAGTGAGCGTTCCGATTTCAGTTCCAGAGTGATTCGCCCAATGAGTCCTTGATATTTAGTCGTTTTCAGCCAATTTTCTGGATTTTTGAAAAATTCACTTTTTTGTGAAAATATCCACTAAATGAGGGAATAATATGTGTGAGGGTAGCCCAGGAGAGTTCCAAATGTGTGTGGGTAGAATATATATCCCACAGGGGTAAAATTGAAAAAAGTTGAAAAAAATTTTTTTTTGGACTTAGTCATTTTTCCGGCGTTTATCAGACTTTCAGATAGGGCAAATGTCAGTGAGCATTCCGATTTCAGTTCCAGAGCGATTCGCCCAATGAGTCCTTGATATTTAGTCGTTTTCAGCCAGTTTTCTGGATTTTTGAAAAATTCACTTTTTTGTGAAAATATCCACTAAATGAGGGAATAATATGTGTGAGGGTACCCCAGGAGTGTTCCAAATATGTGTGGGTAGAATATATATCCCACGGGGGTAAAATTGAAAAAAGTTGAAAAATATTTTTTTTTGGACTTAGTCATTTTTCCGGCGTTTATCAGACTTTCAGATAGGGCAAATGTCAGTGAGCGTTCCGATTTCAGTTCCAGAGCGATTCGCCCAATTAGTCCTTGATATTAAGTCGTTTTCAGCCAATTTTCTGGATTTTTGAAAAATTCACTTTTTTGTGAAAATATCCACTAAATGAGGGAATAATATGTGTGAGGGTAGCCCAGGAGAGTTCCAAATGTGTGTGGGTAGAATATATATCCCACAGGGGTAAAATTGAAAAAAGTTGAAAAAATTTTTTTTTTGGACTTAGTCATTTTTCCGTCGTTTATCAGACTTTCAGATAGGGCAAATGTCAGTGAGCGTTCCGATTTCAGTTCCAGAGCGATTCGCCCAATGAGTCTTGATATTTAGTCGTTTTCAGCCAATATTTTGGACTTTTGAAAATTTCACTTTTTTGTGAAAATATGCACTAAATGAGGGAATAATATGTGTGAGGGTAGCCCAGGAGAGTTCCAAATGTGTTTGGGTAGAATATATATCCAACGGGGGTAAAATTTAAAAAAGTTGAAAAAAAACTTTTTTTTGGACTTAGTCATTTTTCCGGCGTTTATCAGACTTTCAGATAGGACAAATGTCAGTGAGCGTTCCGATTTCAGTTCCAGAGCGATTCGCCCAATGAGTCCTTGATATTTAGTCGTTTTCAGCCAATTTTCTGGATTTTTGAAAAATTCACTTTTTTGTGAAAATATCCACTAAATGAGGGAATAATATGTGTGAGGGTAGCCCAGGAGAGTTCCAAATGTGTGTGGGTAGAATATATATCCCACAGGGGTAAAATTGAAAAAAGTTGAAAAAAATTTTTTTTTGGACTTAGTCATTTTTCCGGCGTTTATCAGACTTTCAGATAGGGCAAATGTCAGTGAGCATTCCGATTTCAGTTCCAGAGCGATTCGCCCAATGAGTCCTTGATATTTAGTCGTTTTCAGCCAGTTTTCTGGATTTTTGAAAAATTCACTTTTTTGTGAAAATATCCACTAAATGAGGGAATAATATGTGTGAGGGTACCCCAGGAGTGTTCCAAATATGTGTGGGTAGAATATATATCCCACGGGGGTAAAATTGAAAAAAGTTGAAAAATAATTTTTTTTGGACTTAGTCATTTTTCCGGCGTTTATCAGACTTTCAGATAGGGCAAATGTCAGTGAGCGTTCCGATTTCAGTTCCAGAGCGATTCGCCCAATTAGTCCTTGATATTAAGTCGTTTTCAGCCAATTTTCTGGATTTTTGAAAAATTCACTTTTTTGTGAAAATATCCACTAAATGAGGGAATAATATGTGTGAGGGTAGCCCAGGAGAGTTCCAAATGTGTGTGGGTAGAATATATATCCCACAGGGGTAAAATTGAAAAAAGTTGAAAAAATTTTTTTTTTGCACTTAGTCATTTTTCCGTCGTTTATCAGACTTTCAGATAGGGCAAATGTCAGTGAGCGTTCCGATTTCAGTTCCAGAGCGATTCGCCCAATGAGTCTTGATATTTAGTCGTTTTCAGCCAATATTTTGGATTTTTGAAAATTTCACTTTTTTGTGAAAATATCCACTAAATGAGGGAATAATATGTGTGAGGGTAGCCCAGGAGAGTTCCAAATGTGTGTGGGTAGAATATATATCCAACGGGGGTAAAATTTAAAAAAGTTGAAAAAAAAATTTTTTTTGGACTTAGTCATTTTTCCGGCGTTTATCAGACTTTCAGATAGGACAAATGTCAGTGAGCGTTCCGATTTCAGTTCCAGAGTGATTCGCCCAATGAGTCCTTGATATTTAGTCGTTTTCAGCCAATTTTCTGGATTTTTGAAAAATTCACTTTTTTGTGAAAATATCCACTAAATGAGGGAATAATATGTGTGAGGGTAGCCCAGGAGAGTTCCAAATGTGTGTGGGTAGAATATATATCCCACAGGGGTAAAATTGAAAAAAGTTGAAAAAAATTTTTTTTTGGACTTAGTCATTTTTCCGGCGTTTATCAGACTTTCAGATAGGGCAAATGTCAGTGAGCATTCCGATTTCAGTTCCAGAGCGATTCGCCCAATGAGTCCTTGATATTTAGTCGTTTTCAGCCAGTTTTCTGGATTTTTGAAAAATTCACTTTTTTGTGAAAATATCCACTAAATGAGGGAATAATATGTGTGAGGGTACCCCAGGAGTGTTCCAAATATGTGTGGGTAGAATATATATCCCACGGGGGTAAAATTGAAAAAAGTTGAAAAATATTTTTTTTTGGACTTAGTCATTTTTCCGGCGTTTATCAGACTTTCAGATAGGGCAAATGTCAGTGAGCGTTCCGATTTCAGTTCCAGAGCGATTCGCCCAATTAGTCCTTGATATTAAGTCGTTTTCAGCCAATTTTCTGGATTTTTGAAAAATTCACTTTTTTGTGAAAATATCCACTAAATGAGGGAATAATATGTGTGAGGGTAGCCCAGGAGAGTTCTAAATGTGTGTGGGTAGAATATATATCCCACAGGGGTAAAATTGAAAAAAGTTGAAAAAATTTTTTTTTTGGACTTAGTCATTTTTCCGGCGTTTATCAGACTTTCAGATAGGACAAATGTCAGTGAGCTTTCCGATTTCAGTTCCAGAGCGATTCGCCCAATTAGTCCTTGATATTTAGTCGTTTTCAGCCAATTTTCTGGATTTTTGAAAAATTCACTTTTTTGTGAAAATATCCACTAAATGAGGGAATAATATGTGTGAGGGTACCCCAGGAGAGTTCCAAATGTTTGTGGGTAGAATATATATCCCACGGGGTAAAACTGAAAAAAGTTGAAAAAAATTTTTTTTTTGGACTTAGTAATTTTTTCGGCGTTTATCAGACTTTCAGATAGGGCAAATGTCAGTGAGCGTTCCGATTTCAGTTCCAGAGCGATTCGCCCAATGAGTCTTGATATTTAGTCGCTTTCAGACAATATTTTGGATTTTTGAAAATTTCACTTTTTTGTGAAAATATCCACTAAATGAGGGAATAATATGTGTGAGGGTACCCCAGGAGTGTTCCAAATGTGTGTGGGTAGAATATATATCCCACGGGGGTAAAATTGAAAAATGTTGAAAAATATTTTTTTTTGTACTTAGTCATTTTTCCGGCGTTTATCAGACTTTCAGATAGGGCAAATGTCAGTGAGCATTCCGATTTCAGTTCCAGAGCGATTCGCCCAATGAGTCCTTGATATTTAGTCGTTTTCAGCCAGTTTTCTGGATTTTTGAAAAATTCACTTTTTTGTGAAAATATCCACTAAATGAGGGAATAATATGTGTGAGGGTACCCCAGGAGTGTTCCAAATATGTGTGGGTAGAATATATATCCCACGGGGGTAAAATTGAAAAAAGTTGAAAAATATTTTTTTTTGGACTTAGTCATTTTTCCGGCGTTTATCAGACTTTCAGATAGGGCAAATGTCAGTGAGCGTTCCGATTTCAGTTCCAGAGCGATTCGCCCAATTAGTCCTTGATATTAAGTCGTTTTCAGCCAATTTTCTGGATTTTTGAAAAATTCACTTTTTTGTGAAAATATCCACTAAATGAGGGAATAATATGTGTGAGGGTAGCCCAGGAGAGTTCTAAATGTGTGTGGGTAGAATATATATCCCACAGGGGTAAAATTGAAAAAAGTTGAAAAAATTTTTTTTTTGGACTTAGTCATTTTTCCGTCGTTTATCAGACTTTCAGATAGGGCAAATGTCAGTGAGCGTTCCGATTTCAGTTCCAGAGCGATTCGCCCAATGAGTCTTGATATTTAGTCGTTTTCAGCCAATATTTTGGATTTTTGAAAATTTCACTTTTTTGTGAAAATATCCACTAAATGAGGGAATAATATGTGTGAGGGTAGCCCAGGAGAGTTCCAAATGTGTGTGGGTAGAATATATATCCAACGGGGGTAAAATTTAAAAAAGTTGAAAAAAAATTTTTTTTTGGACTTAGTCATTTTTCCGGCGTTTATCAGACTTTCAGATAGGACAAATGTCAGTGAGCGTTCCGATTTCAGTTCCAGAGAGATTCGCCCAATTAGTCCTTGATATTTAGTCGTTTTCAGCCAATTTTCTGGATTTTTGAAAAATTCACTTTTTTGTGAAAATATCCACTAAATGAGGGAATAATATGTGTGAGGGTACCCCAGGAGAGTTCCAAATGTTTGTGGGTAGAATATATATCCCACGGGGTAAAACTGAAAAAAGTGGAAAAAAATTTTTTTTTTGGACTTAGTAATTTTTTCGGCGTTTATCAGACTTTCAGATAGGGCAAATGTCAGTGAGCGTTCCGATTTCAGTTCCAGAGCGATTCGCCCAATGAGTCTTGATATTTAGTCGCTTTCAGACAATATTTTGGATTTTTGAAAATTTCACTTTTTTGTGAAAATATCCACTAAATGAGGGAATAATATGTGTGAGGGTACCCCAGGAGTGTTCCAAATGTGTGTGGGTAGAATATATATCCCACGGGGGTAAAATTGAAAAATGTTGAAAAATATTTTTTTTTGTACTTAGTCATTTTTCCGGCGTTTATCAGACTTTCAGATAGGGCAAATGTCAGTGAGCATTCCGATTTCAGTTCCAGAGTGATTCGCCGAATGAGTCCTTGATATTTAGTCGTTTTCAGCCAGTTTTCTGGATTTTTGAAAAATTCACTTTTTTGTGAAAATATCCACTAAATGAGGGAATAATATGTGTGAGGGTACCCCAGGAGTGTTCCAAATATGTGTGGGTAGAATATATATCCCACGGGGGTAAAATTGAAAAAAGTTGAAAAATATTTTTTTTTGGACTTAGTCATTTTTCCGGCGTTTATCAGACTTTCAGATAGGGCAAATGTCAGTGAGCGTTCCGATTTCAGTTCCAGAGCGATTCGCCCAATTAGTCCTTGATATTAAGTCGTTTTCAGCCAATTTTCTGGATTTTTGAAAAATTCACTTTTTTGTGAAAATATCCACTAAATGAGGGAATAATATGTGTGAGGGTAGCCCAGGAGAGTTCCAAATGTGTGTGGGTAGAATATATGTCCCACAGGGGTAAAATTGAAAAAAGTTGAAAAAATTTTTTTTTTGGACTTAGTCATTTTTCCGTCGTTTATCAGACTTTCAGATAGGGCAAATGTCAGTGAGCGTTCCGATTTCAGTTCCAGAGCGATTCGCCCAATGAGTCTTGATATTTAGTCGTTTTCAGCCAATATTTTGGATTTTTGAAAATTTCACTTTTTTGTGAAAATATCCACTAAATGAGGGAATAATATGTGTGAGGGTAGCCCAGGAGAGTTCCAAATGTGTGTGGGTAGAATATATATCCAACGGGGGTAAAATTTAAAAAAGTTGAAAAAAAATTTTTTTTTGGACTTAGTAATTTTTCCGGCGTTTATCAGACTTTCAGATAGGGCAAATGTCAGTGAGCGTTCCGATTTCAGTTCCAGAGCGATTCGCCCAATGAGTCTTGATATTTAGTCGCTTTCAGACAATATTTTGGATTTTTGAAAATTTCACTTTTTTGTGAAAATATCCACTAAATGAGGGAATAATATGTGTGAGGGTACCCAGGAGTGTTCCAAATGTGTGTGGGTAGAATATATATCCCACGGGGGTAAAATTGAAAAATGTTGAAAAATATTTTTTTTTGTACTTAGTCATTTTTCCGGCGTTTATCAGACTTTCAGATAGGGCAAATGTCAGTGAGCGTTCCGATTTCAGTTCCAGAGCGATTCGCCCAATGAGTCCTTGATATTTAGTCGTTTTCAGCCAATTTTCTGGATTTTTGAAAAATTCACTTTTTTGTGAAAATATCCACTAAATGAGGGAATAATATGTGTGAGGGTACCCCAGGAGTGTTCCAAATATGTGTGGGTAGAATATATATCCCACGGGGGTAAAATTGAAAAAAGTTGAAAAATATTTTTTTTTGGACTTAGTCATTTTTCCGGCGTTTATCAGACTTTCAGATAGGGCAAATGTCAGTGAGCGTTCCGATTTCAGTTCCAGAGCGATTCGCCCAATTAGTCCTTGATATTAAGTCGTTTTCAGCCAATTTTCTGGATTTTTGAAAAATTCACTTTTTTGTGAAAATATCCACTAAATGAGGGAATAATATGTGAGAGGGTAGCCCAGGAGAGTTACAAATGTGTGTGGGTAGAATATATATCCCACAGGGGTAAAATTGAAAAAAGTTGAAAAAAATTTTTTTTTGGACTTAGTCATTTTTCCGGCGTTTATCAGACTTTCAGATAGGGCAAATGTCAGTGAGCATTCCGATTTCAGTTCCAGAGCGATTCGCCCAATGAGTCCTTGATATTTAGTCGTTTTCAGCCAGTTTTCTGGATTTTTGAAAAATTCACTTTTTTGTGAAAATATCCACTAAATGAGGGAATAATATGTGTGAGGGTACCCCAGGAGTGTTCCAAATATGTGTGGGTAGAATATATATCCCACGGGGGTAAAATTGAAAAAAGTTGAAAAATATTTTTTTTTGGACTTAGTCATTTTTCCGGCGTTTATCAGACTTTCAGATAGGGCAAATGTCAGTGAGCGTTCCGATTTCAGTTCCAGAGCGATTCGCCCAATTAGTCCTTGATATTAAGTCGTTTTCAGCCAATTTTCTGGATTTTTGAAAAATTCACTTTTTTGTGAAAATATCCACTAAATGAGGGAATAATATGTGTGAGGGTACCCCAGGAGAGTTCCAAATGTTTGTGGGTAGAATATATATCCCACGGGGTAAAACTGAAAAAAGTTGAAAAAAATTTTTTTTTTGGACTTAGTAATTTTTCCGGCGTTTATCAGACTTTCAGATAGGGCAAATGTCAGTGAGCGTTCCGATTTCAGTTCCAGAGCGATTCGCCCAATGAGTCTTGATATTTAGTCGCTTTCAGACAATATTTTGGATTTTTGAAAATTTCACTTTTTTGTGAAAATATCCACTAAATGAGGGAATAATATGTGTGAGGGTACCCAGGAGTGTTCCAAATGTGTGTGGGTAGAATATATATCCCACGGGGGTAAAATTGAAAAATGTTGAAAAATATTTTTTTTTGTACTTAGTCATTTTTCCGGCGTTTATCAGACTTTCAGATAGGGCAAATGTCAGTGAGCGTTCCGATTTCAGTTCCAGAGCGATTCGCCCAATGAGTCCTTGATATTTAGTCGTTTTCAGCCAATTTTCTGGATTTTTGAAAAATTCACTTTTTTGTGAAAATATCCACTAAATGAGGGAATAATATGTGTGAGGGTACCCCAGGAGTGTTCCAAATATGTGTGGGTAGAATATATATCCCACGGGGGTAAAATTGAAAAAAGTTGAAAAATATTTTTTTTTGGACTTAGTCATTTTTCCGGCGTTTATCAGACTTTCAGATAGGGCAAATGTCAGTGAGCGTTCCGATTTCAGTTCCAGAGCGATTCGCCCAATTAGTCCTTGATATTAAGTCGTTTTCAGCCAATTTTCTGGATTTTTGAAAAATTCACTTTTTTGTGAAAATATCCACTAAATGAGGGAATAATATGTGTGAGGGTAGCCCAGGAGAGTTCTAAATGTGTGTGGGTAGAATATATATCCCACAGGGGTAAAATTGAAAAAAGTTGAAAAAATTTTTTTTTTGGACTTAGTCATTTTTCCGTCGTTTATCAGACTTTCAGATAGGGCAAATGTCAGTGAGCGTTCCGATTTCAGTTCCAGAGCGATTCGCCCAATGAGTCTTGATATTTAGTCGTTTTCAGCCAATATTTTGGATTTTTGAAAATTTCACTTTTTTGTGAAAATATCCACTAAATGAGGGAATAATATGTGTGAGGGTAGCCCAGGAGAGTTCCAAATGTGTGTGGGTAGAATATATATCCAACGGGGGTAAAATTTAAAAAAGTTGAAAAAAAATTTTTTTTTGGACTTAGTCATTTTTCCGGCGTTTATCAGACTTTCAGATAGGACAAATGTCAGTGAGCGTTCCGATTTCAGTTCCAGAGAGATTCGCCCAATTAGTCCTTGATATTTAGTCGTTTTCAGCCAATTTTCTGGATTTTTGAAAAATTCACTTTTTTGTGAAAATATCCACTAAATGAGGGAATAATATGTGTGAGGGTACCCCAGGAGAGTTCCAAATGTTTGTGGGTAGAATATATATCCCACGGGGTAAAACTGAAAAAAGTGGAAAAAAATTTTTTTTTTGGACTTAGTAATTTTTTCGGCGTTTATCAGACTTTCAGATAGGGCAAATGTCAGTGAGCGTTCCGATTTCAGTTCCAGAGCGATTCGCCCAATGAGTCTTGATATTTAGTCGCTTTCAGACAATATTTTGGATTTTTGAAAATTTCACTTTTTTGTGAAAATATCCACTAAATGAGGGAATAATATGTGTGAGGGTACCCCAGGAGTGTTCCAAATGTGTGTGGGTAGAATATATATCCCACGGGGGTAAAATTGAAAAATGTTGAAAAATATTTTTTTTTGTACTTAGTCATTTTTCCGGCGTTTATCAGACTTTCAGATAGGGCAAATGTCAGTGAGCATTCCGATTTCAGTTCCAGAGTGATTCGCCGAATGAGTCCTTGATATTTAGTCGTTTTCAGCCAGTTTTCTGGATTTTTGAAAAATTCACTTTTTTGTGAAAATATCCACTAAATGAGGGAATAATATGTGTGAGGGTACCCCAGGAGTGTTCCAAATATGTGTGGGTAGAATATATATCCCACGGGGGTAAAATTGAAAAAAGTTGAAAAATATTTTTTTTTTGGACTTAGTCATTTTTCCGGCGTTTATCAGACTTTCAGATAGGGCAAATGTCAGTGAGCGTTCCGATTTCAGTTCCAGAGCGATTCGCCCAATTAGTCCTTGATATTAAGTCGTTTTCAGCCAATTTTCTGGATTTTTGAAAAATTCACTTTTTTGTGAAAATATCCACTAAATGAGGGAATAATATGTGTGAGGGTAGCCCAGGAGAGTTCCAAATGTGTGTGGGTAGAATATATGTCCCACAGGGGTAAAATTGAAAAAAGTTGAAAAAATTTTTTTTTTGGACTTAGTCATTTTTCCGTCGTTTATCAGACTTTCAGATAGGGCAAATGTCAGTGAGCGTTCCGATTTCAGTTCCAGAGCGATTCGCCCAATGAGTCTTGATATTTAGTCGTTTTCAGCCAATATTTTGGATTTTTGAAAATTTCACTTTTTTGTGAAAATATCCACTAAATGAGGGAATAATATGTGTGAGGGTAGCCCAGGAGAGTTCCAAATGTGTGTGGGTAGAATATATATCCAACGGGGGTAAAATTTAAAAAAGTTGAAAAAAAATTTTTTTTTGGACTTAGTAATTTTTCCGGCGTTTATCAGACTTTCAGATAGGGCAAATGTCAGTGAGCGTTCCGATTTCAGTTCCAGAGCGATTCGCCCAATGAGTCTTGATATTTAGTCGCTTTCAGACAATATTTTGGATTTTTGAAAATTTCACTTTTTTGTGAAAATATCCACTAAATGAGGGAATAATATGTGTGAGGGTACCCAGGAGTGTTCCAAATGTGTGTGGGTAGAATATATATCCCACGGGGGTAAAATTGAAAAATGTTGAAAAATATTTTTTTTTGTACTTAGTCATTTTTCCGGCGTTTATCAGACTTTCAGATAGGGCAAATGTCAGTGAGCGTTCCGATTTCAGTTCCAGAGCGATTCGCCCAATGAGTCCTTGATATTTAGTCGTTTTCAGCCAATTTTCTGGATTTTTGAAAAATTCACTTTTTTGTGAAAATATCCACTAAATGAGGGAATAATATGTGTGAGGGTACCCCAGGAGTGTTCCAAATATGTGTGGGTAGAATATATATCCCACGGGGGTAAAATTGAAAAAAGTTGAAAAATATTTTTTTTTGGACTTAGTCATTTTTCCGGCGTTTATCAGACTTTCAGATAGGGCAAATGTCAGTGAGCGTTCCGATTTCAGTTCCAGAGCGATTCGCCCAATTAGTCCTTGATATTAAGTCGTTTTCAGCCAATTTTCTGGATTTTTGAAAAATTCACTTTTTTGTGAAAATATCCACTAAATGAGGGAATAATATGTGAGAGGGTAGCCCAGGAGAGTTACAAATGTGTGTGGGTAGAATATATATCCCACAGGGGTAAAATTGAAAAAAGTTGAAAAAAATTTTTTTTTGGACTTAGTCATTTTTCCGGCGTTTATCAGACTTTCAGATAGGGCAAATGTCAGTGAGCATTCCGATTTCAGTTCCAGAGCGATTCGCCCAATGAGTCCTTGATATTTAGTCGTTTTCAGCCAGTTTTCTGGATTTTTGAAAAATTCACTTTTTTGTGAAAATATCCACTAAATGAGGGAATAATATGTGTGAGGGTACCCCAGGAGTGTTCCAAATATGTGTGGGTAGAATATATATCCCACGGGGGTAAAATTGAAAAAAGTTGAAAAATATTTTTTTTTGGACTTAGTCATTTTTCCGGCGTTTATCAGACTTTCAGATAGGGCAAATGTCAGTGAGCGTTCCGATTTCAGTTCCAGAGAGATTCGCCCAATTAGTCCTTGATATTTAGTCGTTTTCAGCCAATTTTCTGGATTTTTGAAAAATTCACTTTTTTGTGAAAATATCCACTAAATGAGGGAATAATATGTGTGAGGGTACCCCAGGAGAGTTCCAAATGTTTGTGGGTAGAATATATATCCCACGGGGTAAAACTGAAAAAAGTGGAAAAAAATTTTTTTTTTGGACTTAGTAATTTTTTCGGCGTTTATCAGACTTTCAGATAGGGCAAATGTCAGTGAGCGTTCCGATTTCAGTTCCAGAGCGATTCGCCCAATGAGTCTTGATATTTAGTCGCTTTCAGACAATATTTTGGATTTTTGAAAATTTCACTTTTTTGTGAAAATATCCACTAAATGAGGGAATAATATGTGTGAGGGTACCCCAGGAGTGTTCCAAATGTGTGTGGGTAGAATATATATCCCACGGGGGTAAAATTGAAAAATGTTGAAAAATATTTTTTTTTGTACTTAGTCATTTTTCCGGCGTTTATCAGACTTTCAGATAGGGCAAATGTCAGTGAGCATTCCGATTTCAGTTCCAGAGTGATTCGCCGAATGAGTCCTTGATATTTAGTCGTTTTCAGCCAGTTTTCTGGATTTTTGAAAAATTCACTTTTTTGTGAAAATATCCACTAAATGAGGGAATAATATGTGTGAGGGTACCCCAGGAGTGTTCCAAATATGTGTGGGTAGAATATATATCCCACGGGGGTAAAATTGAAAAAAGTTGAAAAATATTTTTTTTTGGACTTAGTCATTTTTCCGGCGTTTATCAGACTTTCAGATAGGGCAAATGTCAGTGAGCGTTCCGATTTCAGTTCCAGAGCGATTCGCCCAATTAGTCCTTGATATTAAGTCGTTTTCAGCCAATTTTCTGGATTTTTGAAAAATTCACTTTTTTGTGAAAATATCCACTAAATGAGGGAATAATATGTGTGAGGGTAGCCCAGGAGAGTTCCAAATGTGTGTGGGTAGAATATATGTCCCACAGGGGTAAAATTGAAAAAAGTTGAAAAAATTTTTTTTTTGGACTTAGTCATTTTTCCGTCGTTTATCAGACTTTCAGATAGGGCAAATGTCAGTGAGCGTTCCGATTTCAGTTCCAGAGCGATTCGCCCAATGAGTCTTGATATTTAGTCGTTTTCAGCCAATATTTTGGATTTTTGAAAATTTCACTTTTTTGTGAAAATATCCACTAAATGAGGGAATAATATGTGTGAGGGTAGCCCAGGAGAGTTCCAAATGTGTGTGGGTAGAATATATATCCAACGGGGGTAAAATTTAAAAAAGTTGAAAAAAAATTTTTTTTTGGACTTAGTAATTTTTCCGGCGTTTATCAGACTTTCAGATAGGGCAAATGTCAGTGAGCGTTCCGATTTCAGTTCCAGAGCGATTCGCCCAATGAGTCTTGATATTTAGTCGCTTTCAGACAATATTTTGGATTTTTGAAAATTTCACTTTTTTGTGAAAATATCCACTAAATGAGGGAATAATATGTGTGAGGGTACCCAGGAGTGTTCCAAATGTGTGTGGGTAGAATATATATCCCACGGGGGTAAAATTGAAAAATGTTGAAAAATATTTTTTTTTGTACTTAGTCATTTTTCCGGCGTTTATCAGACTTTCAGATAGGGCAAATGTCAGTGAGCGTTCCGATTTCAGTTCCAGAGCGATTCGCCCAATGAGTCCTTGATATTTAGTCGTTTTCAGCCAATTTTCTGGATTTTTGAAAAATTCACTTTTTTGTGAAAATATCCACTAAATGAGGGAATAATATGTGTGAGGGTACCCCAGGAGTGTTCCAAATATGTGTGGGTAGAATATATATCCCACGGGGGTAAAATTGAAAAAAGTTGAAAAATATTTTTTTTTGGACTTAGTCATTTTTCCGGCGTTTATCAGACTTTCAGATAGGGCAAATGTCAGTGAGCGTTCCGATTTCAGTTCCAGAGCGATTCGCCCAATTAGTCCTTGATATTAAGTCGTTTTCAGCCAATTTTCTGGATTTTTGAAAAATTCACTTTTTTGTGAAAATATCCACTAAATGAGGGAATAATATGTGAGAGGGTAGCCCAGGAGAGTTACAAATGTGTGTGGGTAGAATATATATCCCACAGGGGTAAAATTGAAAAAAGTTGAAAAAAATTTTTTTTTGGACTTAGTCATTTTTCCGGCGTTTATCAGACTTTCAGATAGGGCAAATGTCAGTGAGCATTCCGATTTCAGTTCCAGAGCGATTCGCCCAATGAGTCCTTGATATTTAGTCGTTTTCAGCCAGTTTTCTGGATTTTTGAAAAATTCACTTTTTTGTGAAAATATCCACTAAATGAGGGAATAATATGTGTGAGGGTACCCCAGGAGTGTTCCAAATATGTGTGGGTAGAATATATATCCCACGGGGGTAAAATTGAAAAAAGTTGAAAAATATTTTTTTTTGGACTTAGTCATTTTTCCGGCGTTTATCAGACTTTCAGATAGGGCAAATGTCAGTGAGCGTTCCGATTTCAGTTCCAGAGCGATTCGCCCAATTAGTCCTTGATATTAAGTCGTTTTCAGCCAATTTTCTGGATTTTTGAAAAATTCACTTTTTTGTGAAAATATCCACTAAATGAGGGAATAATATGTGTGAGGGTACCCCAGGAGAGTTCCAAATGTTTGTGGGTAGAATATATATCCCACGGGGTAAAACTGAAAAAAGTTGAAAAAAATTTTTTTTTTGGACTTAGTAATTTTTCCGGCGTTTATCAGACTTTCAGATAGGGCAAATGTCAGTGAGCGTTCCGATTTCAGTTCCAGAGCGATTCGCCCAATGAGTCTTGATATTTAGTCGCTTTCAGACAATATTTTGGATTTTTGAAAATTTCACTTTTTTGTGAAAATATCCACTAAATGAGGGAATAATATGTGTGAGGGTACCCAGGAGTGTTCCAAATGTGTGTGGGTAGAATATATATCCCACGGGGGTAAAATTGAAAAATGTTGAAAAATATTTTTTTTTGTACTTAGTCATTTTTCCGGCGTTTATCAGACTTTCAGATAGGGCAAATGTCAGTGAGCGTTCCGATTTCAGTTCCAGAGCGATTCGCCCAATGAGTCCTTGATATTTAGTCGTTTTCAGCCAATTTTCTGGATTTTTGAAAAATTCACTTTTTTGTGAAAATATCCACTAAATGAGGGAATAATATGTGTGAGGGTACCCCAGGAGTGTTCCAAATATGTGTGGGTAGAATATATATCCCACGGGGGTAAAATTGAAAAAAGTTGAAAAATATTTTTTTTTGGACTTAGTCATTTTTCCGGCGTTTATCAGACTTTCAGATAGGGCAAATGTCAGTGAGCGTTCCGATTTCAGTTCCAGAGCGATTCGCCCAATTAGTCCTTGATATTAAGTCGTTTTCAGCCAATTTTCTGGATTTTTGAAAAATTCACTTTTTTGTGAAAATATCCACTAAATGAGGGAATAATATGTGTGAGGGTAGCCCAGGAGAGTTCTAAATGTGTGTGGGTAGAATATATATCCCACAGGGGTAAAATTGAAAAAAGTTGAAAAAATTTTTTTTTTGGACTTAGTCATTTTTCCGTCGTTTATCAGACTTTCAGATAGGGCAAATGTCAGTGAGCGTTCCGATTTCAGTTCCAGAGCGATTCGCCCAATGAGTCTTGATATTTAGTCGTTTTCAGCCAATATTTTGGATTTTTGAAAATTTCACTTTTTTGTGAAAATATCCACTAAATGAGGGAATAATATGTGTGAGGGTAGCCCAGGAGAGTTCCAAATGTGTGTGGGTAGAATATATATCCAACGGGGGTAAAATTTAAAAAAGTTGAAAAAAAATTTTTTTTTGGACTTAGTCATTTTTCCGGCGTTTATCAGACTTTCAGATAGGACAAATGTCAGTGAGCGTTCCGATTTCAGTTCCAGAGAGATTCGCCCAATTAGTCCTTGATATTTAGTCGTTTTCAGCCAATTTTCTGGATTTTTGAAAAATTCACTTTTTTGTGAAAATATCCACTAAATGAGGGAATAATATGTGTGAGGGTACCCCAGGAGAGTTCCAAATGTTTGTGGGTAGAATATATATCCCACGGGGTAAAACTGAAAAAAGTGGAAAAAAATTTTTTTTTTGGACTTAGTAATTTTTTCGGCGTTTATCAGACTTTCAGATAGGGCAAATGTCAGTGAGCGTTCCGATTTCAGTTCCAGAGCGATTCGCCCAATGAGTCTTGATATTTAGTCGCTTTCAGACAATATTTTGGATTTTTGAAAATTTCACTTTTTTGTGAAAATATCCACTAAATGAGGGAATAATATGTGTGAGGGTACCCCAGGAGTGTTCCAAATGTGTGTGGGTAGAATATATATCCCACGGGGGTAAAATTGAAAAATGTTGAAAAATATTTTTTTTTGTACTTAGTCATTTTTCCGGCGTTTATCAGACTTTCAGATAGGGCAAATGTCAGTGAGCATTCCGATTTCAGTTCCAGAGTGATTCGCCGAATGAGTCCTTGATATTTAGTCGTTTTCAGCCAGTTTTCTGGATTTTTGAAAAATTCACTTTTTTGTGAAAATATCCACTAAATGAGGGAATAATATGTGTGAGGGTACCCCAGGAGTGTTCCAAATATGTGTGGGTAGAATATATATCCCACGGGGGTAAAATTGAAAAAAGTTGAAAAATATTTTTTTTTGGACTTAGTCATTTTTCCGGCGTTTATCAGACTTTCAGATAGGGCAAATGTCAGTGAGCGTTCCGATTTCAGTTCCAGAGCGATTCGCCCAATTAGTCCTTGATATTAAGTCGTTTTCAGCCAATTTTCTGGATTTTTGAAAAATTCACTTTTTTGTGAAAATATCCACTAAATGAGGGAATAATATGTGTGAGGGTAGCCCAGGAGAGTTCCAAATGTGTGTGGGTAGAATATATGTCCCACAGGGGTAAAATTGAAAAAAGTTGAAAAAATTTTTTTTTTGGACTTAGTCATTTTTCCGTCGTTTATCAGACTTTCAGATAGGGCAAATGTCAGTGAGCGTTCCGATTTCAGTTCCAGAGCGATTCGCCCAATGAGTCTTGATATTTAGTCGTTTTCAGCCAATATTTTGGATTTTTGAAAATTTCACTTTTTTGTGAAAATATCCACTAAATGAGGGAATAATATGTGTGAGGGTAGCCCAGGAGAGTTCCAAATGTGTGTGGGTAGAATATATATCCAACGGGGGTAAAATTTAAAAAAGTTGAAAAAAAATTTTTTTTTGGACTTAGTAATTTTTCCGGCGTTTATCAGACTTTCAGATAGGGCAAATGTCAGTGAGCGTTCCGATTTCAGTTCCAGAGCGATTCGCCCAATGAGTCTTGATATTTAGTCGCTTTCAGACAATATTTTGGATTTTTGAAAATTTCACTTTTTTGTGAAAATATCCACTAAATGAGGGAATAATATGTGTGAGGGTACCCAGGAGTGTTCCAAATGTGTGTGGGTAGAATATATATCCCACGGGGGTAAAATTGAAAAATGTTGAAAAATATTTTTTTTTGTACTTAGTCATTTTTCCGGCGTTTATCAGACTTTCAGATAGGGCAAATGTCAGTGAGCGTTCCGATTTCAGTTCCAGAGCGATTCGCCCAATGAGTCCTTGATATTTAGTCGTTTTCAGCCAATTTTCTGGATTTTTGAAAAATTCACTTTTTTGTGAAAATATCCACTAAATGAGGGAATAATATGTGTGAGGGTACCCCAGGAGTGTTCCAAATATGTGTGGGTAGAATATATATCCCACGGGGGTAAAATTGAAAAAAGTTGAAAAATATTTTTTTTTGGACTTAGTCATTTTTCCGGCGTTTATCAGACTTTCAGATAGGGCAAATGTCAGTGAGCGTTCCGATTTCAGTTCCAGAGCGATTCGCCCAATTAGTCCTTGATATTAAGTCGTTTTCAGCCAATTTTCTGGATTTTTGAAAAATTCACTTTTTTGTGAAAATATCCACTAAATGAGGGAATAATATGTGAGAGGGTAGCCCAGGAGAGTTACAAATGTGTGTGGGTAGAATATATATCCCACAGGGGTAAAATTGAAAAAAGTTGAAAAAAATTTTTTTTTGGACTTAGTCATTTTTCCGGCGTTTATCAGACTTTCAGATAGGGCAAATGTCAGTGAGCATTCCGATTTCAGTTCCAGAGCGATTCGCCCAATGAGTCCTTGATATTTAGTCGTTTTCAGCCAGTTTTCTGGATTTTTGAAAAATTCACTTTTTTGTGAAAATATCCACTAAATGAGGGAATAATATGTGTGAGGGTACCCCAGGAGTGTTCCAAATATGTGTGGGTAGAATATATATCCCACGGGGGTAAAATTGAAAAAAGTTGAAAAATATTTTTTTTTGGACTTAGTCATTTTTCCGGCGTTTATCAGACTTTCAGATAGGGCAAATGTCAGTGAGCGTTCCGATTTCAGTTCCAGAGCGATTCGCCCAATTAGTCCTTGATATTAAGTCGTTTTCAGCCAATTTTCTGGATTTTTGAAAAATTCACTTTTTTGTGAAAATATCCACTAAATGAGGGAATAATATGTGTGAGGGTACCCCAGGAGAGTTCCAAATGTTTGTGGGTAGAATATATATCCCACGGGGTAAAACTGAAAAAAGTTGAAAAAAATTTTTTTTTTGGACTTAGTAATTTTTCCGGCGTTTATCAGACTTTCAGATAGGGCAAATGTCAGTGAGCGTTCCGATTTCAGTTCCAGAGCGATTCGCCCAATGAGTCTTGATATTTAGTCGCTTTCAGACAATATTTTGGATTTTTGAAAATTTCACTTTTTTGTGAAAATATCCACTAAATGAGGGAATAATATGTGTGAGGGTACCCAGGAGTGTTCCAAATGTGTGTGGGTAGAATATATATCCCACGGGGGTAAAATTGAAAAATGTTGAAAAATATTTTTTTTTGTACTTAGTCATTTTTCCGGCGTTTATCAGACTTTCAGATAGGGCAAATGTCAGTGAGCGTTCCGATTTCAGTTCCAGAGCGATTCGCCCAATGAGTCCTTGATATTTAGTCGTTTTCAGCCAATTTTCTGGATTTTTGAAAAATTCACTTTTTTGTGAAAATATCCACTAAATGAGGGAATAATATGTGTGAGGGTAGCCCAGGAGAGTTCCAAATGTGTGTGGGTATTATATATATCCCACAGGGGTAAAATTGAAAAAAGTTGAAAAAAATTTTTTTTTGGACTTAGTCATTTTTCCGGCGTTTATCAGACTTTCAGATAGTGCAAATGTCAGTGAGCATTCCGATTTCAGTTCCAGAGCGATTCGCCCAATGAGTCCTTGATATTTAGTCGTTTTCAGCCAGTTTTCTGGATTTTTGAAAAATTCACTTTTTTGTGAAAATATCCACTAAATGAGGGAATAATATGTGTGAGGGTACCCCAGGAGTGTTCCAAATATGTGTGGGTAGAATATATATCCCACGGGGGTAAAATTGAAAAAAGTTGAAAAATATTTTTTTTTGGACTTAGTCATTTTTCCGGCGTTTATCAGACTTTCAGATAGGGCAAATGTCAGTGAGCGTTCCGATTTCAGTTCCAGAGCGATTCGCCCAATTAGTCCTTGATATTAAGTCGTTTTCAGCCAATTCTCTGGATTTTTGAAAAATTCACTTTTTTGTGAAAATATCCACTAAATGAGGGAATAATATGTGAGAGGGTAGCCCAGGAGAGTTACAAATGTGTGTGGGTAGAATATATATCCCACAGGGGTAAAATTGAAAAAAGTTGAAAAAATTTTTTTTTTGGACTTAGTCATTTTTCCGTCGTTTATCAGACTTTCAGATAGGGCAAATGTCAGTGAGCGTTCCGATTTCAGTTCCAGAGCGATTCGCCCAATGAGTCTTGATATTTAGTCGTTTTCAGCCAATATTTTGGATTTTTGAAAATTTCACTTTTTTGTGAAAATATCCACTAAATGAGGGAATAATATGTGTGAGGGTAGCCCAGGAGAGTTCCAAATGTGTGTGGGTAGAATATATATCCAACGGGGGTAAAATTTAAAAAAGTTGAAAAAAATTTTTTTTTTGGACTTAGTCATTTTTCCGGCGTTTATCAGACTTTCAGATAGGACAAATGTCAGTGAGCGTTCCGATTTCAGTTCCAGAGCGATTCGCCCAATTAGTCCTTGATATTTAGTCGCTTTCAGACAATATTTTGGATTTTTGAAAATTTCACTTTTTTGTGAAAATATCCACTAAATGAGGGAATAATATGTGTGAGGGTACCCCAGAAGAGTTCCAAATATGTGTGGGTAGAATATATATCCCACGGGGGTAAAATTGAAAAAAGTTGAAAAAAAATTTTTTTTTGGACTTAGTCATTTTTCCGGCGTTTATCAGACTTTCAGATAGGGCAAATGTCAGTGAGCGTTCCGATTTCAGTTCCAGAGCGATTCGCCCAATTAGTCCTTGATATTAAGTCGTTTTCAGCCAATTTTCTGGATTTTTGAAAAATTCACTTTTTTGTGAAAATATCCAATAAATGAGGGAATAATATGTGTGAGGGTACCCCAGGAGAGTTCCAAATGTGTGTGGGTAGAATATATATCCCACGGGGGTAAAATTGAAAAAAGTTGAAAAATATTTTTTTTTGGACTTAGTAATTTTTTCGGCGTTTATCAGACTTTCAGATAGGGCAAATGTCAGTGAGCGTTCCGATTTCAGTTCCAGAGCGATTCGCCCAATGAGTCTTGATATTTAGTCGCTTTCAGACAATATTTTGGATTTTTGAAAATTTCACTTTTTTGTGAAAATATCCACTAAATGAGGGAATAATATGTGTGAGGGTACCCCAGGAGTGTTCCAAATGTGTGTGGGTAGAATATATATCCCACGGGGGTAAAATTGAAAAATGTTGAAAAATATTTTTTTTTGTACTTAGTCATTTTTCCGGCGTTTATCAGACTTTCAGATAGGGCAAATGTCAGTGAGCATTCCGATTTCAGTTCCAGAGCGATTCGCCCAATGAGTCCTTGATATTTAGTCGTTTTCAGCCAGTTTTCTGGATTTTTGAAAAATTCACTTTTTTGTGAAAATATCCACTAAATGAGGGAATAATATGTGTGAGGGTACCCCAGGAGTGTTCCAAATATGTGTGGGTAGAATATATATCCCACGGGGGTAAAATTGAAAAAAGTTGAAAAATATTTTTTTTTGGACTTAGTCATTTTTCCGGCGTTTATCAGACTTTCAGATAGGGCAAATGTCAGTGAGCGTTCCGATTTCAGTTCCAGAGCGATTCGCCCAATTAGTCCTTGATATTAAGTCGTTTTCAGCCAATTTTCTGGATTTTTGAAAAATTCACTTTTTTGTGAAAATATCCACTAAATGAGGGAATAATATGTGTGAGGGTAGCCCAGGAGAGTTCCAAATGTGTGTGGGTAGAATATATGTCCCACAGGGGTAAAATTGAAAAAAGTTGAAAAAATTTTTTTTTTGGACTTAGTCATTTTTCCGTCGTTTATCAGACTTTCAGATAGGGCAAATGTCAGTGAGCGTTCCGATTTCAGTTCCAGAGCGATTCGCCCAATGAGTCTTGATATTTAGTCGTTTTCAGCCAATATTTTGGATTTTTGAAAATTTCACTTTTTTGTGAAAATATCCACTAAATGAGGGAATAATATGTGTGAGGGTAGCCCAGGAGAGTTCCAAATGTGTGTGGGTAGAATATATATCCAACGGGGGTAAAATTTAAAAAAGTTGAAAAAAAATTTTTTTTTGGACTTAGTCATTTTTCCGGCGTTTATCAGACTTTCAGATAGGACAAATGTCAGTGAGCGTTCCGATTTCAGTTCCAGAGCGATTCGCCCAATTAGTCCTTGATATTTAGTCGTTTTCAGCCAATTTTCTGGATTTTTGAAAAATTCACTTTTTTGTGAAAATATCCACTAAATGAGGGAATAATATGTGTGAGGGTAGCCCAGCAGAGTTCCAAATGTGTGTGGGTAGAATATATATCCCACAGGGGTAAAATTGAAAAAAGTTGAAAAAAATTTTTTTTTGGACTTAGTCATTTTTCCGGCGTTTATCAGACTTTCAGATAGGGCAAATGTCAGTGAGCATTCCGATTTCAGTTCCAGAGCGATTCGCCCAATGAGTCCTTGATATTTAGTCGTTTTCAGCCAGTTTTCTGGATTTTTGAAAAATTCACTTTTTTGTGAAAATATCCACTAAATGAGGGAATAATATGTGTGAGGGTACCCCAGGAGTGTTCCAAATATGTGTGCGTAGAATATATATCCCACGGGGGTAAAATTGAAAAAAGTTGAAAAATATTTTTTTTTGGACTTAGTCATTTTTCCGGCGTTTATCAGACTTTCAGATAGGGCAAATGTCAGTGAGCGTTCCGATTTCAGTTCCAGAGCGATTCGCCCAATTAGTCCTTGATATTAAGTCGTTTTCAGCCAATTTTCTGGATTTTTGAAAAATTCACTTTTTTGTGAAAATATCCACTAAATGAGGGAATAATATGTGTGAGGGTACCCCAGGAGAGTTCCAAATGTTTGTGGGTAGAATATATATCCCACGGGGTAAAACTGAAAAAAGTTGAAAAAAATTTTTTTTTTGGACTTAGTAATTTTTCCGGCGTTTATCAGACTTTCAGATAGGGCAAATGTCAGTGAGCGTTCCGATTTCAGTTCCAGAGCGATTCGCCCAATGAGTCTTGATATTTAGTCGCTTTCAGACAATATTTTGGATTTTTGAAAATTTCACTTTTTTGTGAAAATATCCACTAAATGAGGGAATAATATGTGTGAGGGTACCCAGGAGTGTTCCAAATGTGTGTGGGTAGAATATATATCCCACGGGGGTAAAATTGAAAAATGTTGAAAAATATTTTTTTTTGTACTTAGTCATTTTTCCGGCGTTTATCAGACTTTCAGATAGGGCAAATGTCAGTGAGCGTTCCGATTTCAGTTCCAGAGCGATTCGCCCAATGAGTCCTTGATATTTAGTCGTTTTCAGCCAATTTTCTGGATTTTTGAAAAATTCACTTTTTTGTGAAAATATCCACTAAATGAGGGAATAATATGTGTGAGGGTAGCCCAGGAGAGTTCCAAATGTGTGTGGGTAGAATATATATCCCACAGGGGTAAAATTGAAAAAAGTTGAAAAAAATTTTTTTTTGGACTTAGTCATTTTTCCGGCGTTTATCAGACTTTCAGATAGGGCAAATGTCAGTGAGCATTCCGATTTCAGTTCCAGAGCGATTCGCCCAATGAGTCCTTGATATTTAGTCGTTTTCAGCCAGTTTTCTGGATTTTTGAAAAATGCACTTTTTTGTGAAAATATCCACTAAATGAGGGAATAATATGTGTGAGGGTACCCCAGGAGTGTTCCAAATATGTGTGGGTAGAATATATATCCCACGGGGGTAAAATTGAAAAAAGTTGAAAAATATTTTTTTTTGGACTTAGTCATTTTTCCGTCGTTTATCAGACTTTCAGATAGGGCAAATGTCAGTGAGCGTTCCGATTTCAGTTCCAGAGCGATTCGCCCAATGAGTCTTGATATTTAGTCGTTTTCAGCCAATATTTTGGATTTTTGAAAATTTCACTTTTTTGTGAAAATATCCACTAAATGAGGGAATAATATGTGTGAGGGTAGCCCAGGAGAGTTCCAAATGTGTGTGGGTAGAATATATATCCAACGGGGGTAAAATTTAAAAAAGTTGAAAAAAAATTTTTTTTTGGACTTAGTCATTTTTCCGGCGTTTATCAGACTTTCAGATAGGACAAATGTCAGTGAGCGTTCCGATTTCAGTTCCAGAGCGATTCGCCCAATTAGTCCTTGATATTTAGTCGCTTTCAGACAATATTTTGGATTTTTGAAAATTTCACTTTTTTGTGAAAATATCCACTAAATGAGGGAATAATATGTGTGAGGGTACCCCAGAAGAGTTCCAAATATGTGTGGGTAGAATATATATCCCACGGGGGTAAAATTGAAAAAAGTTGAAAAAAAATTTTTTTTTGGACTTAGTCATTTTTCCGGCGTTTATCAGACTTTCAGATAGGGCAAATGTCAGTGAGCGTTCCGATTTCAGTTCCAGAGCGATTCGCCCAATTAGTCCTTGATATTAAGTCGTTTTCAGCCAATTTTCTGGATTTTTGAAAAATTCACTTTTTTGTGAAAATATCCAATAAATGAGGGAATAATATGTGTGAGGGTACCCCAGGAGAGTTCCAAATGTGTGTGGGTAGAATATATATCCCACGGGGGTAAAATTGAAAAAAGTTGAAAAATATTTTTTTTTGGACTTAGTCATTTTTCCGGCGTTTATCAGACTTTCAGATAGGGCAAATGTCAGTGAGCGTTCCGATTTCAGTTCCAGAGCGATTCACCCAATGAGTCCTTGATATTTAGTCGTTTTCAGCCAATTTTCTGGATTTTTGAAAAATTCACTTTTTTGTGAAAATATCCACTAAACGAGGGAATAATATGTGTGAGGGTACTCCAGGAGAGTTCCAAATGTGTGTGGGTAGAATATATATCCAACGGGGGTAAAATTGAGAAAAGTTGAAAAAAATTTTTTTTTGGACTTAGTCATTTTTCCGGCGTTTATCAGACTTTTAGATAGGGCAAATGTCAGTGAGCGTTCCGATTTCAGTTCCAGAGCGATTCGCCCAATGAGTCTTGATATTTAGTCGCTTTCAGCCAATATTTTGGATTTTTGAAAAATTCCCTTTTTTGTGAAAATATCCACTAAATGAGGGAATAATATGTGTGAGGGTACCCCAGGAGTGTTCCAAATATGTGTGGGTAGAATATATATCCCACGGGGGTAAAATTGAAAAAAGTTGAAAAATATTTTTTTTTGGACTTAGTCATTTTTCCGGCGTTTATCAGACTTTCAGATAGGGCAAATGTCAGTGAGCGTTCCAATTTCAGTTCCAGAGCGATTCGCCCAATGAGTCCTTGATATTTAGTCGTTTTCAGCCAATATTTTGGATTTTTGAAAAATTCACTTTTTTGTGAAAATATCCACTAAATGAGGGAATAATATGTGTGAGGGTACCCCAGGAGAGTTCCAAATGTGTGTGGGTAGAATATATATCCAACGGGGGTAAAATTGAAAAAAGTTGAAAAAAATTTTTTTTTGGACTTAGTCATTTTTCCGGCGTTTATCAGACTTTCAGATAGGGCAAATGTCAGTGAGCATTCCGATTTCAGTTCTAGAGCGATTCGCCCAATGAGTCCTTGATATTTAGTCGTTTTCAGCCAATTTTCTGGATTTTTGAAAAATTCACTTTTTTGTGAAAATATCCACTAAACGAGGGAATAATATGTGTGAGGGTACCCCAGGAGAGTTCCAAATGTGTGTGGGTAGAATATATATCCAACGGGGGTAAAATTGAGAAAAGTTGAAAAAAATTTTTTTTTGGACTTAGTCATTTTTCCGGCGTTTATCAGACTTTTAGATAGGGCAAATGTCAGTGAGCGTTCCGATTTCAGTTCCAGAGCGATTCGCCCAATGAGTCTTGATATTTAGTCGCTTTCAGCCAATATTTTGGATTTTTGAAAAATTCCCTTTTTTGTGAAAATATCCACTAAATGAGGGAATAATATGTGTGAGGGTACCCCAGGAGAGTTCCAAATGTGTGTGGGTAGAATATATATCCCACGGGGTAAAACAGAAAAAGTTGAAAAAATTTTTTTTTTTGGACTTAGTAATTTTTCCGGCGTTTATCAGACTTTCAGATAGGGCAAATGTCAGTGAGCGTTCCGATTTCCGTTCGTGAGCGATTCGCCCAATGAGTCCTTGATATTTAGTCGTTTTCAGCCAATATTTTGGATTTTTGAAAATTTCACTTTTTTGTGAAAATATCCACTAAATGAGGGAATAATATGTGTGAGGGTACCCCAGGAGAGTTCCAAATGTGTGTGGGTAGAATATATATCCCACGGGGGTAAAATTGAAAAAAGTTGAAAAATATTTTTTTTTGGACTTAGTAATTTTTTCGGCGTTTATCAGACTTTCAGATAGGGCAAATGTCAGTGAGCGTTCCGATTTCAGTTCCAGAGCGATTCGCCCAATGAGTCTTGATATTTAGTCGCTTTCAGACAATATTTTGGATTTTTGAAAATTTCACTTTTTTGTGAAAATATCCACTAAATGAGGGAATAATATGTGTGAGGGTACCCCAGGAGTGTTCCAAATGTGTGTGGGTAGAATATATATCCCACGGGGGTAAAATTGAAAAATGTTGAAAAATATTTTTTTTTGTACTTAGTCATTTTTCCGGCGTTTATCAGACTTTCAGATAGGGCAAATGTCAGTGAGCATTCCGATTTCAGTTCCAGAGCGATTCGCCCAATGAGTCCTTGATATTTAGTCGTTTTCAGCCAGTTTTCTGGATTTTTGAAAAATTCACTTTTTTGTGAAAATATCCACTAAATGAGGGAATAATATGTGTGAGGGTACCCCAGGAGTGTTCCAAATATGTGTGGGTAGAATATATATCCCACGGGGGTAAAATTGAAAAAAGTTGAAAAATATTTTTTTTTGGACTTAGTCATTTTTCCGGCGTTTATCAGACTTTCAGATAGGGCAAATGTCAGTGAGCGTTCCGATTTCAGTTCCAGAGCGATTCGCCCAATTAGTCCTTGATATTAAGTCGTTTTCAGCCAATTTTCTGGATTTTTGAAAAATTCACTTTTTTGTGAAAATATCCACTAAATGAGGGAATAATATGTGTGAGGGTAGCCCAGGAGAGTTCCAAATGTGTGTGGGTAGAATATATGTCCCACGGGGGTAAAATTGAAAAATGTTGAAAAATATTTTTTTTTGTACTTAGTCATTTTTCCGGCGTTTATCAGACTTTCAGATAGGGCAAATGTCAGTGAGCGTTCCGATTTCAGTTCCAGAGCGATTCGCCCAATGAGTCCTTGATATTTAGTCGTTTTCAGCCAATTTTCTGGATTTTTGAAAAATTCACTTTTTTGTGAAAATATCCACTAAATGAGGGAATAATATGTGTGAGGGTAGCCCAGGAGAGTTCCAAATGTGTGTGGGTAGAATATATATCCCACAGGGGTAAAATTGAAAAAAGTTGAAAAAAATTTTTTTTTGGACTTAGTCATTTTTCCGGCGTTTATCAGACTTTCAGATAGGGCAAATGTCAGTGAGCATTCCGATTTCAGTTCCAGAGCGATTCGCCCAATGAGTCCTTGATATTTAGTCGTTTTCAGCCAGTTTTCTGGATTTTTGAAAAATGCACTTTTTTGTGAAAATATCCACTAAATGAGGGAATAATATGTGTGAGGGTACCCCAGGAGTGTTCCAAATATGTGTGGGTAGAATATATATCCCACGGGGGTAAAATTGAAAAAAGTTGAAAAATATTTTTTTTTGGACTTAGTCATTTTTCCGTCGTTTATCAGACTTTCAGATAGGGCAAATGTCAGTGAGCGTTCCGATTTCAGTTCCAGAGCGATTCGCCCAATGAGTCTTGATATTTAGTCGTTTTCAGCCAATATTTTGGATTTTTGAAAATTTCACTTTTTTGTGAAAATATCCACTAAATGAGGGAATAATATGTGTGAGGGTAGCCCAGGAGAGTTCCAAATGTGTGTGGGTAGAATATATATCCAACGGGGGTAAAATTTAAAAAAGTTGAAAAAAAATTTTTTTTTGGACTTAGTCATTTTTCCGGCGTTTATCAGACTTTCAGATAGGACAAATGTCAGTGAGCGTTCCGATTTCAGTTCCAGAGCGATTCGCCCAATTAGTCCTTGATATTTAGTCGCTTTCAGACAATATTTTGGATTTTTGAAAATTTCACTTTTTTGTGAAAATATCCACTAAATGAGGGAATAATATGTGTGAGGGTACCCCAGAAGAGTTCCAAATATGTGTGGGTAGAATATATATCCCACGGGGGTAAAATTGAAAAAAGTTGAAAAAAAATTTTTTTTTGGACTTAGTCATTTTTCCGGCGTTTATCAGACTTTCAGATAGGGCAAATGTCAGTGAGCGTTCCGATTTCAGTTCCAGAGCGATTCGCCCAATTAGTCCTTGATATTAAGTCGTTTTCAGCCAATTTTCTGGATTTTTGAAAAATTCACTTTTTTGTGAAAATATCCAATAAATGAGGGAATAATATGTGTGAGGGTACCCCAGGAGAGTTCCAAATGTGTGTGGGTAGAATATATATCCCACGGGGGTAAAATTGAAAAAAGTTGAAAAATATTTTTTTTTGGACTTAGTCATTTTTCCGGCGTTTATCAGACTTTCAGATAGGGCAAATGTCAGTGAGCATTCCGATTTCAGTTCCAGAGCGATTCACCCAATGAGTCCTTGATATTTAGTCGTTTTCAGCCAATTTTCTGGATTTTTGAAAAATTCACTTTTTTGTGAAAATATCCACTAAACGAGGGAATAATATGTGTGAGGGTACTCCAGGAGAGTTCCAAATGTGTGTGGGTAGAATATATATCCAACGGGGGTAAAATTGAGAAAAGTTGAAAAAAATTTTTTTTTGGACTTAGTCATTTTTCCGGCGTTTATCAGACTTTTAGATAGGGCAAATGTCAGTGAGCGTTCCGATTTCAGTTCCAGAGCGATTCGCCCAATGAGTCTTGATATTTAGTCGCTTTCAGCCAATATTTTGGATTTTTGAAAAATTCCCTTTTTTGTGAAAATATCCACTAAATGAGGGAATAATATGTGTGAGGGTACCCCAGGAGTGTTCCAAATATGTGTGGGTAGAATATATATCCCACGGGGGTAAAATTGAAAAAAGTTGAAAAATATTTTTTTTTGGACTTAGTCATTTTTCCGGCGTTTATCAGACTTTCAGATAGGGCAAATGTCAGTGAGCGTTCCGATTTCAGTTCCAGAGCGATTCGCCCAATGAGTCCTTGATATTTAGTCGTTTTCAGCCAATATTTTGGATTTTTGAAAAATTCACTTTTTTGTGAAAATATCCACTAAATGAGGGAATAATATGTGTGAGGGTACCCCAGGAGAGTTCCAAATGTGTATGGGTAGAATATATATCCAACGGGGGTAAAATTGAAAAAAGTTGAAAAAAATTTTTTTTTGGACTTAGTCATTTTTCCGGCGTTTATCAGACTTTCAGATAGGGCAAATGTCAGTGAGCATTCCGATTTCAGTTCTAGAGCGATTCGCCCAATGAGTCCTTGATATTTAGTCGTTTTCAGCCAATTTTCTGGATTTTTGAAAAATTCACTTTTTTGTGAAAATATCCACTAAACGAGGGAATAATATGTGTGAGGGTACCCCAGGAGAGTTCCAAATGTGTGTGGGTAGAATATATATCCAACGGGGGTAAAATTGAGAAAAGTTGAAAAAAATTTTTTTTTGGACTTAGTCATTTTTCCGGCGTTTATCAGACTTTTAGATAGGGCAAATGTCAGTGAGCGTTCCGATTTCAGTTCCAGAGCGATTCGCCCAATGAGTCTTGATATTTAGTCGCTTTCAGCCAATATTTTGGATTTTTGAAAAATTCCCTTTTTTGTGAAAATATCCACTAAATGAGGGAATAATATGTGTGAGGGTACCCCAGGAGAGTTCCAAATGTGTGTGGGTAGAATATATATCCCACGGGGTAAAACAGAAAAAGTTGAAAAAATTTTTTTTTTTGGACTTAGTAATTTTTCCGGCGTTTATCAGACTTTCAGATAGGGCAAATGTCAGTGAGCGTTCCGATTTCCGTTCGTGAGCGATTCGCCCAATGAGTCCTTGATATTTAGTCGTTTTCAGCCAATATTTTGGATTTTTGAAAATTTCACTTTTTTGTGAAAATATCCACTAAATGAGGGAATAATATGTGTGAGGGTACCCCAGGAGAGTTCCAAATGTGTGTGGGTAGAATATATATCCCACGGGGGTAAAATTGAAAAAAGTTGAAAAATATTTTTTTTTGGACTTAGTAATTTTTTCGGCGTTTATCAGACTTTCAGATAGGGCAAATGTCAGTGAGCGTTCCGATTTCAGTTCCAGAGCGATTCGCCCAATGAGTCTTGATATTTAGTCGCTTTCAGACAATATTTTGGATTTTTGAAAATTTCACTTTTTTGTGAAAATATCCACTAAATGAGGGAATAATATGTGTGAGGGTACCCCAGGAGTGTTCCAAATGTGTGTGGGTAGAATATATATCCCACGGGGGTAAAATTGAAAAATGTTGAAAAATATTTTTTTTTGTACTTAGTCATTTTTCCGGCGTTTATCAGACTTTCAGATAGGGCAAATGTCAGTGAGCATTCCGATTTCAGTTCCAGAGCGATTCGCCCAATGAGTCCTTGATATTTAGTCGTTTTCAGCCAGTTTTCTGGATTTTTGAAAAATTCACTTTTTTGTGAAAATATCCACTAAATGAGGGAATAATATGTGTGAGGGTACCCCAGGAGTGTTCCAAATATGTGTGGGTAGAATATATATCCCACGGGGGTAAAATTGAAAAAAGTTGAAAAATATTTTTTTTTGGACTTAGTCATTTTTCCGGCGTTTATCAGACTTTCAGATAGGGCAAATGTCAGTGAGCGTTCCGATTTCAGTTCCAGAGCGATTCGCCCAATTAGTCCTTGATATTAAGTCGTTTTCAGCCAATTTTCTGGATTTTTGAAAAATTCACTTTTTTGTGAAAATATCCACTAAATGAGGGAATAATATGTGTGAGGGTAGCCCAGGAGAGTTCCAAATGTGTGTGGGTAGAATATATGTCCCACAGGGGTAAAATTGAAAAAAGTTGAAAAAATTTTTTTTTTGGACTTAGTCATTTTTCCGTCGTTTATCAGACTTTCAGATAGGGCAAATGTCAGTGAGCGTTCCGATTTCAGTTCCAGAGCGATTCGCCCAATGAGTCTTGATATTTAGTCGTTTTCAGCCAATATTTTGGATTTTTGAAAAATTCACTTTTTTGTGAAAATATCCACTAAATGAGGGAATAATATGTGTGAGGGTACCCCAGGAGAGTTCCAAATGTGTGTGGGTAGAATATATATCCAACGGGGGTAAAATTGAGAAAAGTTGAAAAAAATTTTTTTTTTGGACTTAGTCATTTTTCCGGCGTTTATCAGACTTTCAGATAGGGCAAATGTCAGTGAGCATTCCGATTTCAGTTCGTGAGCGATTCGCCCAATGAGTCCTTGATATTAAGTCGTTTTCAGCCAATTTTCTGGATTTTTGAAAAATTCACTTTTTTGTGAAAATATCCACTAAATGAGGGAATAATATGTGTGAGGGTACCCCAGAAGAGTTCCAAATGTGTGTGGGTATAATATATATCCCACGGGGGTAAAATTGAAAAAAGTTGAAAAAAAATTTTTTTTTGGACTTAGTCATTTTTCCGGCGTTTATCAGACTTTCAGATAGGGCAAATGTCAGTGAGCGTTCCGATTTCAGTTCCAGAGCGATTCGCCCAATGAGTCCTTGATATTAAGTCGTTTTCAGCCAATTTTCTGGATTTTTGAAAAATTCACTTTTTTGTGAAAATATCCACTAAATGAGGGAATAATATGTGTGAGGGTACCCCAGGAGAGTTCCAAATGTGTGTGGGTAGAATATATATCCCACGGGGTAAAACTGAAAAAAGTTGAAAAAAATTTTTTTTTTGGACTTAGTAATTTTTCCGGCGTTTATCAGACTTTCAGATAGGGCAAATGTCAGTGAGCGTTCCGATTTCAGTTCGTGAGCGATTCGCCCAATGAGTCCTTGATATTTAGTAGTTTTCAGCCAATATTTTGGATTTTTGAAAATTTCACTTTTTTGTGAAAATATCCACTAAATGAGGGAATAATATGTGTGAGGGTACCCCAGAAGAGTTCCAAATGTGTGTGGGTAGAATATACATCCCACGGGGGTAAAATTGAAAAAAGCTGAAAAATATTTTTTTTTGGACTTAGTCATTTTTCCGGCGTTTATCAGACTTTCAGATAGGGCAAATGTCAGTGAGCGTTCCGATTTCAGTTCCAGAGCGATTCGCCCAATTAGTCCTTGATATTAAGTCGTTTTCAGCCAATTTTATGGATTTTTGAAAAATTCACTTTTTTGTGAAAATATCCACTAAATGAGGGAATAATATGTGTGAGGGTATCCCAGGAGTGTTCCAAATATGTGTGGGTAGAATATATATCCCACGGGGGTAAAATTGAAAAAAGTTGAAAAAAATTTTTTTTTGGACTTAGTCATTTTTCCGGCGTTTATCAGACTTTCAGATAGGGCAAATGTCAGTGAGCGTTCCGATTTCAGTTCCAGAGCGATTCGCCCAATGAGTCCTTGATATTAAGTCGTTTTCAGCCAATTTTCTGGATTTTTGAAAAATTCACTTTTTTGTGAAAATATCCACTAAATGAGGGAATAATATGTGTGAGGGTACCCCAGGAGAGTTCCAAATGTGTGTGGGTAGAATATATATCCCACGGGGTAAAACTGAAAAAAGTTGAAAAAAATTTTTTTTTTGGACTTAGTAATTTTTCCGGCGTTTATCAGACTTTCAGATAGGGCAAATGTCAGTGAGCGTTCCGATTTCAGTTCGTGAGCGATTCGCCCAATGAGTCCTTGATATTTAGTAGTTTTCAGCCAATATTTTGGATTTTTGAAAATTTCACTTTTTTGTGAAAATATCCACTAAATGAGGGAATAATATGTGTGAGGGTACCCCAGAAGAGTTCCAAATGTGTGTGGGTAGAATATATATCCCACGGGGGTAAAATTGAAAAAAGTTGAAAAAAAATTTTTTTTTGGACTTAGTCATTTTTCCGGCATTTATCAGACTTTCAGATAGGGCAAATGTCAGTGAGCGTTCCGATATCAGTTCCAGAGCGATTCGCCCAATGAGTCCTTGATATTTAGTCGTTTTCAGCAAATTTTCTGGATTTTTGAAAAATTCACTTTTTTGTGAAAATATCCACTAAATGAGGGAATAATATGTGTGAGGGTACCCCAGGAGTGTTCCAAATATGTGTGGGTAGAATATATATCCCACGGGGGTAAAATTGAAAAAAGTTGAAAAATATTTTTTTTTGGACTTAGTCATTTTTCCGGCGTTTATCAGACTTTCAGATAGGGCAAATGTCAGTAAGCGTTCCGATTTCAGTTCCAGAGCGATTCGCCCAATTAGTCCTTGATATTAAGTCGTTTTCAGCCAATTTTATGGATTTTTGAAAAATTCACTTTTTTGTGAAAATATCCACTAAATGAGGGAATAATATGTGTGAGGGTACCCCAGGAGAGTTCCAAATGTGTGTGGGTAGAATATATATCCCACGGGGTAAAACAGAAAAAAGTTGAAAAAAATTTTTTTTTTGGACTTAGTAATTTTTCCGGCGTTTATCAGACTTTCAGATAGGGCAAATGTCAGTGAGCGTTCCGATTTCAGTTCCAGAGCGATTCGCCCAATGAGTCTTGATATTTAGTCGTTTTCAGCCAATATTTTGGATTTTTGAAAATTTCACTTTTTTGTGAAAATATCCACTAAATGAGGGAATAATATGTGTGCGGGTAGCCCAGGAGAGTTCCAAATGTGTGTGGGTATAATATATATCCCACAGGGGTAAAATTGAAAAAAGTTGAAAAAAATTTTTTTTTGGACTTAGTCATTTTTCCGGCGTTTATCAGACTTTCAGATAGGGCAAATGTCAGTGAGCGTTCCGATATCAGTTCCAGAGCGATTCGCCCAATGAGTCCTTGATATTTAGTCGTTTTCAGCAAATTTTCTGGATTTTTGAAAAATTCACTTTTTTGTGAAAATATCCACTAAATGAGGGAATAATATGTGTGAGGGTACCCCAGGAGTGTTCCAAATAAGTGTGGGTAGAATATATATCCCACGGGGGTAAAATTGAAAAAAGTTGAAAAATATTTTTTTTTGGACTTAGTCATTTTTCCGGCGTTTATCAGACTTTCAGATAGGGCAAATGTCAGTGAGCGTTCCGATTTCAGTTCCAGAGCGATTCGCCCAATTAGTCCTTGATATTAAGTCGTTTTCAGCCAATTTTATGGATTTTTGAAAAATTCACTTTTTTGTGAAAATATCCACTAAATGAGGGAATAATATGTGTGAGGGTACCCCAGGAGTGTTCCAAATATGTGTGGGTAGAATATATATCCCACGGGGGTAAAATTGAAAAAAGTTGAAAACAATTTTTTTTTGGACTTAGTCATTTTTCCGGCGTTTATCAGACTTTCAGATAGGGCAAATGTCAGTGAGCGTTCCGATTTCAGTTCCAGAGCGATTCACCCAATGAGTCCTTGATATTTAGTCGTTTTCAGCCAATTTTCTGGATTTTTGAAAAATTCACTTTTTTGTGAAAATATCCACTAAATGAGGGAATAATATGTGTGAGGGTACCCCAGGAGAGTTCCAAATGTGTGTGGGTAGAATATATATCCAACGGGGGTAAAATTGAGAAAAGTTGAAAAAAATTTTTTTTTTGGACTTAGTCATTTTTCCGGCGTTTATCAGACTTTCAGATAGGGCAAATGTCAGTGAGCATTCCGATTTCAGTTCGTGAGCGATTCGCCCAATGAGTCCTTGATATTAAGTCGTTTTCAGCCAATTTTCTGGATTTTTGAAAAATTCACTTTTTTGTGAAAATATCCACTAAATGAGGGAATAATATGTGTGAGGGTACCCCAGAAGAGTTCCAAATGTGTGTGGGTATAATATATATCCCACGGGGGTAAAATTGAAAAAAGTTGAAAAAAAATTTTTTTTTGGACTTAGTCATTTTTCCGGCGTTTATCAGACTTTCAGATAGGGCAAATGTCAGTGAGCGTTCCGATTTCAGTTCCAGAGCGATTCGCCCAATGAGTCCTTGATATTAAGTCGTTTTCAGCCAATTTTCTGGATTTTTGAAAAATTCACTTTTTTGTGAAAATATCCACTAAATGAGGGAATAATATGTGTGAGGGTACCCCAGGAGAGTTCCAAATGTGTGTGGGTAGAATATATATCCCACGGGGTAAAACTGAAAAAAGTTGAAAAAAATTTTTTTTTTGGACTTAGTAATTTTTCCGGCGTTTATCAGACTTTCAGATAGGGCAAATGTCAGTGAGCGTTCCGATTTCAGTTCGTGAGCGATTCGCCCAATGAGTCCTTGATATTTAGTAGTTTTCAGCCAATATTTTGGATTTTTGAAAATTTCACTTTTTTGTGAAAATATCCACTAAATGAGGGAATAATATGTGTGAGGGTACCCCAGAAGAGTTCCAAATGTGTGTGGGTAGAATATATATCCCACGGGGGTAAAATTGAAAAAAGTTGAAAAATATTTTTTTTTGGACTTAGTCATTTTTCCGGCGTTTATCAGACTTTCAGATAGGGCAAATGTCAGTGAGCGTTCCGATTTCAGTTCCAGAGCGATTCGCCCAATTAGTCCTTGATATTAAGTCGTTTTCAGCCAATTTTATGGATTTTTGAAAAATTCACTTTTTTGTGAAAATATCCACTAAATGAGGGAATAATATGTGTGAGGGTACCCCAGGAGTGTTCCAAATATGTGTGGGTAGAATATATATCCCACGGGGGTAAAATTGAAAAAAGTTGAAAAAAATTTTTTTTTGGACTTAGTCATTTTTCCGGCGTTTATCAGACTTTCAGATAGGGCAAATGTCAGTGAGCGTTCCGATTTCAGTTCCAGAGCGATTCACCCAATGAGTCCTTGATATTTAGTCGTTTTCAGCCAATTTTCTGGATTTTTGAAAAATTCACTTTTTTGTGAAAATATCCACTAAATGAGGGAATAATATGTGTGAGGGTACCCCAGGAGAGTTCCAAATGTGTGTGGGTAGAATATATATCCAACGGGGGTAAAATTGAGAAAAGTTGAAAAAAATTTTTTTTTTGGACTTAGTCATTTTTCCGGCGTTTATCAGACTTTCAGATAGGGCAAATGTCAGTGAGCGTTCCGATTTCAGTTCGTGAGCGATTCGCCCAATGAGTCCTTGATATTAAGTCGTTTTCAGCCAATTTTCTGGATTTTTGAAAAATTCACTTTTTTGTGAAAATATCCACTAAATGAGGGAATAATATGTGTGAGGGTACCCCAGAAGAGTTCCAAATGTGTGTGGGTAGAATATATATCCCACGGGGTAAAACTGAAAAAAGTTGAAAAAAATTTTTTTTTTGGACTTAGTAATTTTTCCGGCGTTTATCAGACTTTCAGATAGGGCAAATGTCAGTGAGCGTTCCGATTTCAGTTCGTGAGCGATTCGCCCAATGAGTCCTTGATATTTAGTAGTTTTCAGCCAATATTTTGGATTTTTGAAAATTTCACTTTTTTGTGAAAATATCCACTAAATGAGGGAATAATATGTGTGAGGGTACCCCAGAAGAGTTCCAAATGTGTGTGGGTAGAATATATATCCCACGGGGGTAAAATTGAAAAAAGTTGAAAAAAAATTTTTTTTTGGACTTAGTCATTTTTCCGGCATTTATCAGACTTTCAGATAGGGCAAATGTCAGTGAGCGTTCCGATATCAGTTCCAGAGCGATTCGCCCAATGAGTCCTTGATATTTAGTCGTTTTCAGCAAATTTTCTGGATTTTTGAAAAATTCACTTTTTTGTGAAAATATCCACTAAATGAGGGAATAATATGTGTGAGGGTACCCCAGGAGTGTTCCAAATATGTGTGGGTAGAATATATATCCCACGGGGGTAAAATTGAAAAAAGTTGAAAAATATTTTTTTTTGGACTTAGTCATTTTTCCGGCGTTTATCAGACTTTCAGATAGGGCAAATGTCAGTAAGCGTTCCGATTTCAGTTCCAGAGCGATTCGCCCAATTAGTCCTTGATATTAAGTCGTTTTCAGCCAATTTTATGGATTTTTGAAAAATTCACTTTTTTGTGAAAATATCCACTAAATGAGGGAATAATATGTGTGAGGGTACCCCAGGAGAGTTCCAAATGTGTGTGGGTAGAATATATATCCCACGGGGTAAAACTGAAAAAAGTTGAAAAAAATTTTTTTTTTGGACTTAGTAATTTTTCCGGCGTTTATCAGACTTTCAGATAGGGCAAATGTCAGTGAGCGTTCCGATTTCAGTTCCAGAGCGATTCGCCCAATGAGTCTTGATATTTAGTCGTTTTCAGCCAATATTTTGGATTTTTGAAAATTTCACTTTTTTGTGAAAATATCCACTAAATGAGGGAATAATATGTGTGCGGGTAGCCCAGGAGAGTTCCAAATGTGTGTGGGTATAATATATATCCCACAGGGGTAAAATTGAAAAAAGTTGAAAAAAATTTTTTTTTGGACTTAGTCATTTTTCCGGCATTTATCAGACTTTCAGATAGGGCAAATGTCAGTGAGCGTTCCGATATCAGTTCCAGAGCGATTCGCCCAATGAGTCCTTGATATTTAGTCGTTTTCAGCAAATTTTCTGGATTTTTGAAAAATTCACTTTTTTGTGAAAATATCCACTAAATGAGGGAATAATATGTGTGAGGGTACCCCAGGAGTGTTCCAAATATGTGTGGGTAGAATATATATCCCACGGGGGTAAAATTGAAAAAAGTTGAAAAATATTTTTTTTTGGACTTAGTCATTTTTCCGGCGTTTATCAGACTTTCAGATAGGGCAAATGTCAGTAAGCGTTCCGATTTCAGTTCCAGAGCGATTCGCCCAATTAGTCCTTGATATTAAGTCGTTTTCAGCCAATTTTATGGATTTTTGAAAAATTCACTTTTTTGTGAAAATATCCACTAAATGAGGGAATAATATGTGTGAGGGTACCCCAGGAGAGTTCCAAATGTGTGTGGGTAGAATATATATCCCACGGGGTAAAACTGAAAAAAGTTGAAAAAAATTTTTTTTTTGGACTTAGTAATTTTTCCGGCGTTTATCAGACTTTCAGATAGGGCAAATGTCAGTGAGCGTTCCGATTTCAGTTCCAGAGCGATTCGCCCAATGAGTCTTGATATTTAGTCGTTTTCAGCCAATATTTTGGATTTTTGAAAATTTCACTTTTTTGTGAAAATATCCACTAAATGAGGGAATAATATGTGTGCGGGTAGCCCAGGAGAGTTCCAAATGTGTGTGGGTATAATATATATCCCACAGGGGTAAAATTGAAAAAAGTTGAAAAAAATTTTTTTTTGGACTTAGTCATTTTTCCGGCGTTTATCAGACTTTCAGATAGGGCAAATGTCAGTGAGCGTTCCGATTTCAGTTCCAGAGCGATTCGCCCAATGAGTCCTTGATATTTAGTCATTTTCAGCCAATTTTCTGGATTTTTGAAAAATTCACTTTTTTGTGAAAATATCCACTAAATGAGGGAATAATATGTGTGAGGGTACCCCAGGAGTGTTCCAAATATATGTGGGTAGAATATATATCCCACGGGGGTAAAATTGAAAAAAGTTGAAAAATATTTTTTTTTTGGACTTAGTAATTTTTCCGGCGTTTATCAGACTTTCAGATAGGGCAAATGTCAGTGAGCGTTCCGATTTCAGTTCGTGAGCGATTCGCCCAATGAGTCCTTGATATTTAGTAGTTTTCAGCCAATATTTTGGATTTTTGAAAATTTCACTTTTTTGTGAAAATATCCACTAAATGAGGGAATAATATGTGTGAGGGTACCCCAGAAGAGTTCCAAATGTGTGTGGGTAGAATATATATCCCACGGGGGTAAAATTGAAAAAAGTTGAAAAATATTTTTTTTTGGACTTAGTCATTTTTCCGGCGTTTATCAGACTTTCAGATAGGGCAAATGTCAGTGAGCGTTCCGATTTCAGTTCCAGAGCGATTCGCCCAATTAGTCCTTGATATTAAGTCGTTTTCAGCCAATTTTATGGATTTTTGAAAAATTCACTTTTTTGTGAAAATATCCACTAAATGAGGGAATAATATGTGTGAGGGTACCCCAGGAGTGTTCCAAATATGTGTGGGTAGAATATATATCCCACGGGGGTAAAATTGAAAAAAGTTGAAAAAAATTTTTTTTTGGACTTAGTCATTTTTCCGGCGTTTATCAGACTTTCAGATAGGGCAAATGTCAGTGAGCGTTCCGATTTCAGTTCCAGAGCGATTCACCCAATGAGTCCTTGATATTTAGTCGTTTTCAGCCAATTTTCTGGATTTTTGAAAAATTCACTTTTTTGTGAAAATATCCACTAAATGAGGGAATAATATGTGTGAGGGTACCCCAGGAGAGTTCCAAATGTGTGTGGGTAGAATATATATCCAACGGGGGTAAAATTGAGAAAAGTTGAAAAAATTTTTTTTTTGGACTTAGTCATTTTTCCGGCGTTTATCAGACTTTCAGATAGGGCAAATGTCAGTGAGCGTTCCGATTTCAGTTCGTGAGCGATTCGCCCAATGAGTCCTTGATATTAAGTCGTTTTCAGCCAATTTTCTGGATTTTTGAAAAATTCACTTTTTTGTGAAAATATCCACTAAATGAGGGAATAATATGTGTGAGGGTACCCCAGAAGAGTTCCAAATGTGTGTGGGTAGAATATATATCCCACGGGGTAAAACTGAAAAAAGTTGAAAAAAATTTTTTTTTTGGACTTAGTAATTTTTCCGGCGTTTATCAGACTTTCAGATAGGGCAAATGTCAGTGAGCGTTCCGATTTCAGTTCGTGAGCGATTCGCCCAATGAGTCCTTGATATTTAGTAGTTTTCAGCCAATATTTTGGATTTTTGAAAATTTCACTTTTTTGTGAAAATATCCACTAAATGAGGGAATAATATGTGTGAGGGTACCCCAGAAGAGTTCCAAATGTGTGTGGGTAGAATATATATCCCACGGGGGTAAAATTGAAAAAAGTTGAAAAAAAATTTTTTTTTGGACTTAGTCATTTTTCCGGCATTTATCAGACTTTCAGATAGGGCAAATGTCAGTGAGCGTTCCGATATCAGTTCCAGAGCGATTCGCCCAATGAGTCCTTGATATTTAGTCGTTTTCAGCAAATTTTCTGGATTTTTGAAAAATTCACTTTTTTGTGAAAATATCCACTAAATGAGGGAATAATATGTGTGAGGGTACCCCAGGAGTGTTCCAAATATGTGTGGGTAGAATATATATCCCACGGGGGTAAAATTGAAAAAAGTTGAAAAATATTTTTTTTTGGACTTAGTCATTTTTCCGGCGTTTATCAGACTTTCAGATAGGGCAAATGTCAGTAAGCGTTCCGATTTCAGTTCCAGAGCGATTCGCCCAATTAGTCCTTGATATTAAGTCGTTTTCAGCCAATTTTATGGATTTTTGAAAAATTCACTTTTTTGTGAAAATATCCACTAAATGAGGGAATAATATGTGTGAGGGTACCCCAGGAGAGTTCCAAATGTGTGTGGGTAGAATATATATCCCACGGGGTAAAACTGAAAAAAGTTGAAAAAAATTTTTTTTTTGGACTTAGTAATTTTTCCGGCGTTTATCAGACTTTCAGATAGGGCAAATGTCAGTGAGCGTTCCGATTTCAGTTCCAGAGCGATTCGCCCAATGAGTCTTGATATTTAGTCGTTTTCAGCCAATATTTTGGATTTTTGAAAATTTCACTTTTTTGTGAAAATATCCACTAAATGAGGGAATAATATGTGTGCGGGTAGCCCAGGAGAGTTCCAAATGTGTGTGGGTATAATATATATCCCACAGGGGTAAAATTGAAAAAAGTTGAAAAAAATTTTTTTTTGGACTTAGTCATTTTTCCGGCGTTTATCAGACTTTCAGATAGGGCAAATGTCAGTGAGCGTTCCGATTTCAGTTCCAGAGCGATTCGCCCAATGAGTCCTTGATATTTAGTCATTTTCAGCCAATTTTCTGGATTTTTGAAAAATTCACTTTTTTGTGAAAATATCCACTAAATGAGGGAATAATATGTGTGAGGGTACCCCAGGAGTGTTCCAAATATATGTGGGTAGAATATATATCCCACGGGGGTAAAATTGAAAAAAGTTGAAAAATATTTTTTTTTGGACTTAGTCATTTTTCCGGCGTTTATCAGACTTTCAGATAGGCAAATGTCAGTGAGCGTTCCGATTTCAGTTCGTGAGCGATTCGCCCAATGAGTCCTTGATATTTAGTCGTTTTCAGCCAATATTTTGGATTTTTGAAAATTTCACTTTTTTGTGAAAATATCCACTAAATGAGGGAATAATATGTGTGAGGGTACCCCAGAAGAGTTCCAAATGTGTGTGGGTAGAATATATATCCAACGGGGGTAAAATTGAAAAAAGTTGAAAAAAAATATTTTTTTGGACTTAGTCATTTTTCCGGCGTTTATCAGACTTTCAGATAGGGCAAATGTCAGTGAGCGTTCCGATTTCAGTTCCAGAGCGATTCGCCCAATGAGTCTTGATATTTAGTAGTTTTCAGCCAATATTTTGGATTTTTGAAAATTTCACTTTTTTGTGAAAATATCCACTAAATGAGGGAATAATATGTGTGAGGGTACCCCAGAAGAGTTCCAAATGTGTGTGGGTAGAATATATATCCCACGGGGGTAAAATTGAAAAAAGTTGAAAAATATTTTTTTTTGGACTTAGTCATTTTTCCGGCGTTTATCAGACTTTCAGATAGGGCAAATGTCAGTGAGCGTTCCGATTTCAGTTCCAGAGCGATTCGCCCAATTAGTCCTTGATATTAAGTCGTTTTCAGCCAATTTTATGGATTTTTGAAAAATTCACTTTTTTGTGAAAATATCCACTAAATGAGGGAATAATATGTGTGAGGGTACCCCAGGAGTGTTCCAAATATGTGTGGGTAGAATATATATCCCACGGGGGTAAAATTGAAAAAAGTTGAAAAAAATTTTTTTTTGGACTTAGTCATTTTTCCGGCGTTTATCAGACTTTCAGATAGGGCAAATGTCAGTGAGCGTTCCGATTTCAGTTCCAGAGCGATTCACCCAATGAGTCCTTGATATTTAGTCGTTTTCAGCCAATTTTCTGGATTTTTGAAAAATTCACTTTTTTGTGAAAATATCCACTAAATGAGGGAATAATATGTGTGAGGGTACCCCAGGAGAGTTCCAAATGTGTGTGGGTAGAATATATATCCAACGGGGGTAAAATTGAGAAAAGTTGAAAAAAATTTTTTTTTTGGACTTAGTCATTTTTCCGGCGTTTATCAGACTTTCAGATAGGGCAAATGTCAGTGAGCGTTCCGATTTCAGTTCCAGAGCGATTCGCCCAATGAGTCTTGATATTTAGTCGTTTTCAGCCAATATTTTGGATTTTTGAAAATTTCACTTTTTTGTGAAAATATCCACTAAATGAGGGAATAATATGTGTGCGGGTAGCCCAGGAGAGTTCCAAATGTGTGTGGGTATAATATATATCCCACAGGGGTAAAATTGAAAAAAGTTGAAAAAAATTTTTTTTTGGACTTAGTCATTTTTCCGGCGTTTATCAGACTTTCAGATAGGGCAAATGTCAGTGAGCGTTCCGATTTCAGTTCCAGAGCGATTCGCCCAATGAGTCCTTGATATTTAGTCATTTTCAGCCAATTTTCTGGATTTTTGAAAAATTCACTTTTTTGTGAAAATATCCACTAAATGAGGGAATAATATGTGTGAGGGTACCCCAGGAGTGTTCCAAATATATGTGGGTAGAATATATATCCCACGGGGGTAAAATTGAAAAAAGTTGAAAAATATTTTTTTTTGGACTTAGTCATTTTTCCGGCGTTTATCAGACTTTCAGATAGGCAAATGTCAGTGAGCGTTCCGATTTCAGTTCGTGAGCGATTCGCCCAATGAGTCCTTGATATTTAGTCGTTTTCAGCCAATATTTTGGATTTTTGAAAATTTCACTTTTTTGTGAAAATATCCACTAAATGAGGGAATAATATGTGTGAGGGTACCCCAGAAGAGTTCCAAATGTGTGTGGGTAGAATATATATCCAACGGGGGTAAAATTGAAAAAAGTTGAAAAAAAATATTTTTTTGGACTTAGTCATTTTTCCGGCGTTTATCAGACTTTCAGATAGGGCAAATGTCAGTGAGCGTTCCGATTTCAGTTCCAGAGCGATTCGCCCAATGAGTCTTGATATTTAGTCGTTTTCAGCCAATATTTTGGATTTTTGAAAATTTCACTTTTTTGTGAAAATATCCACTAAATGAGGGAATAATATGTGTGCGGGTAGCCCAGGAGAGTTCCAAATGTGTGTGGGTATAATATATATCCCACAGGGGTAAAATTGAAAAAAGTTGAAAAAAATTTTTTTTTGGACTTAGTCATTTTTCCGGCGTTTATCAGACTTTCAGATAGGGCAAATGTCAGTGAGCGTTCCGATTTCAGTTCCAGAGCGATTCGCCCAATGAGTCCTTGATATTTAGTCATTTTCAGCCAATTTTCTGGATTTTTGAAAAATTCACTTTTTTGTGAAAATATCCACTAAATGAGGGAATAATATGTGTGAGGGTACCCCAGGAGTGTTCCAAATATATGTGGGTAGAATATATATCCCACGGGGGTAAAATTGAAAAAAGTTGAAAAATATTTTTTTTTGGACTTAGTCATTTTTCCGGCGTTTATCAGACTTTCAGATAGGCAAATGTCAGTGAGCGTTCCGATTTCAGTTCGTGAGCGATTCGCCCAATGAGTCCTTGATATTTAGTCGTTTTCAGCCAATATTTTGGATTTTTGAAAATTTCACTTTTTTGTGAAAATATCCACTAAATGAGGGAATAATATGTGTGAGGGTACCCCAGAAGAGTTCCAAATGTGTGTGGGTAGAATATATATCCAACGGGGGTAAAATTGAAAAAAGTTGAAAAAAATATTTTTTTGGACTTAGTCATTTTTCCGGCGTTTATCAGACTTTCAGATAGGGCAAATGTCAGTGAGCGTTCCGATTTCAGTTCCAGAGCGATTCGCCCAATGAGTCTTGATATTTAGTAGTTTTCAGCCAATATTTTGGATTTTTGAAAATTTCACTTTTTTGTGAAAATATCCACTAAATGAGGGAATAATATGTGTGAGGGTACCCCAGAAGAGTTCCAAATGTGTGTGGGTAGAATATATATCCCACGGGGGTAAAATTGAAAAAAGTTGAAAAATATTTTTTTTTGGACTTAGTCATTTTTCCGGCGTTTATCAGACTTTCAGATAGGGCAAATGTCAGTGAGCGTTCCGATTTCAGTTCCAGAGCGATTCGCCCAATTAGTCCTTGATATTAAGTCGTTTTCAGCCAATTTTATGGATTTTTGAAAAATTCACTTTTTTGTGAAAATATCCACTAAATGAGGGAATAATATGTGTGAGGGTACCCCAGGAGTGTTCCAAATATGTGTGGGTAGAATATATATCCCACGGGGGTAAAATTGAAAAAAGTTGAAAAAATTTTTTTTTTGGACTTAGTCATTTTTCCGGCGTTTATCAGACTTTCAGATAGGGCAAATGTCAGTGAGCGTTCCGATTTCAGTTCCAGAGCGATTCACCCAATGAGTCCTTGATATTTAGTCGTTTTCAGCCAATTTTCTGGATTTTTGAAAAATTCACTTTTTTGTGAAAATATCCACTAAATGAGGGAATAATATGTGTGAGGGTACCCCAGGAGAGTTCCAAATGTGTGTGGGTAGAATATATATCCAACGGGGGTAAAATTGAGAAAAGTTGAAAAAAATTTTTTTTTTGGACTTAGTCATTTTTCCGGCGTTTATCAGACTTTCAGATAGGGCAAATGTCAGTGAGCGTTCCGATTTCAGTTCCAGAGCGATTCGCCCAATGAGTCTTGATATTTAGTCGTTTTCAGCCAATATTTTGGATTTTTGAAAATTTCACTTTTTTGTGAAAATATCCACTAAATGAGGGAATAATATGTGTGCGGGTAGCCCAGGAGAGTTCCAAATGTGTGTGGGTATAATATATATCCCACAGGGGTAAAATTGAAAAAAGTTGAAAAAAATTTTTTTTTGGACTTAGTCATTTTTCCGGCGTTTATCAGACTTTCAGATAGGGCAAATGTCAGTGAGCGTTCCGATTTCAGTTCCAGAGCGATTCGCCCAATGAGTCCTTGATATTTAGTCATTTTCAGCCAATTTTCTGGATTTTTGAAAAATTCACTTTTTTGTGAAAATATCCACTAAATGAGGGAATAATATGTGTGAGGGTACCCCAGGAGTGTTCCAAATATATGTGGGTAGAATATATATCCCACGGGGGTAAAATTGAAAAAAAGTTGAAAAATATTTTTTTTTGGACTTAGTCATTTTTCCGGCGTTTATCAGACTTTCAGATAGGCAAATGTCAGTGAGCGTTCCGATTTCAGTTCGTGAGCGATTCGCCCAATGAGTCCTTGATATTTAGTCGTTTTCAGCCAATATTTTGGATTTTTGAAAATTTCACTTTTTTGTGAAAATATCCACTAAATGAGGGAATAATATGTGTGAGGGTACCCCAGAAGAGTTCCAAATGTGTGTGGGTAGAATATATATCCCACGGGGGTAAAATTGAAAAAAGTTGAAAAATATTTTTTTTTGGACTTAGTCATTTTTCCGGCGTTTATCAGACTTTCAGATAGGGCAAATGTCAGTGAGCGTTCCGATTTCAGTTCCAGAGCGATTCGCCCAATTAGTCCTTGATATTAAGTCGTTTTCAGCCAATTTTATGGATTTTTGAAAAATTCACTTTTTTGTGAAAATATCCACTAAATGAGGGAATAATATGTGTGAGGGTACCCCAGGAGTGTTCCAAATATGTGTGGGTAGAATATATATCCCACGGGGGTAAAATTGAAAAAAGTTGAAAAAAATTTTTTTTTGGACTTAGTCATTTTTCCGGCGTTTATCAGACTTTCAGATAGGGCAAATGTCAGTGAGCGTTCCGATTTCAGTTCCAGAGCGATTCACCCAATGAGTCCTTGATATTTAGTCGTTTTCAGCCAATTTTCTGGATTTTTGAAAAATTCACTTTTTTGTGAAAATATCCACTAAATGAGGGAATAATATGTGTGAGGGTACCCCAGGAGAGTTCCAAATGTGTGTGGGTAGAATATATATCCAACGGGGGTAAAATTGAGAAAAGTTGAAAAAAATTTTTTTTTTGGACTTAGTCATTTTTCCGGCGTTTATCAGACTTTCAGATAGGGCAAATGTCAGTGAGCGTTCCGATTTCAGTTCGTGAGCGATTCGCCCAATGAGTCCTTGATATTAAGTCGTTTTCAGCCAATTTTCTGGATTTTTGAAAAATTCACTTTTTTGTGAAAATATCCACTAAATGAGGGAATAATATGTGTGAGGGTACCCCAGAAGAGTTCCAAATGTGTGTGGGTAGAATATATATCCCACGGGGTAAAACTGAAAAAAGTTGAAAAAAATTTTTTTTTTGGACTTAGTAATTTTTCCGGCGTTTATCAGACTTTCAGATAGGGCAAATGTCAGTGAGCGTTCCGATTTCAGTTCGTGAGCGATTCGCCCAATGAGTCCTTGATATTTAGTAGTTTTCAGCCAATATTTTGGATTTTTGAAAATTTCACTTTTTTGTGAAAATATCCACTAAATGAGGGAATAATATGTGTGAGGGTACCCCAGAAGAGTTCCAAATGTGTGTGGGTAGAATATATATCCCACGGGGGTAAAATTGAAAAAAGTTGAAAAAAAATTTTTTTTTTGGACTTAGTCATTTTTCCGGCATTTATCAGACTTTCAGATAGGGCAAATGTCAGTGAGCGTTCCGATATCAGTTCCAGAGCGATTCGCCCAATGAGTCCTTGATATTTAGTCGTTTTCAGCAAATTTTCTGGATTTTTGAAAAATTCACTTTTTTGTGAAAATATCCACTAAATGAGGGAATAATATGTGTGAGGGTACCCCAGGAGTGTTCCAAATATGTGTGGGTAGAATATATATCCCACGGGGGTAAAATTGAAAAAAGTTGAAAAATATTTTTTTTTGGACTTAGTCATTTTTCCGGCGTTTATCAGACTTTCAGATAGGGCAAATGTCAGTAAGCGTTCCGATTTCAGTTCCAGAGCGATTCGCCCAATTAGTCCTTGATATTAAGTCGTTTTCAGCCAATTTTATGGATTTTTGAAAAATTCACTTTTTTGTGAAAATATCCACTAAATGAGGGAATAATATGTGTGAGGGTACCCCAGGAGAGTTCCAAATGTGTGTGGGTAGAATATATATCCCACGGGGTAAAACTGAAAAAAGTTGAAAAAAATTTTTTTTTTGGACTTAGTAATTTTTCCGGCGTTTATCAGACTTTCAGATAGGGCAAATGTCAGTGAGCGTTCCGATTTCAGTTCCAGAGCGATTCGCCCAATGAGTCTTGATATTTAGTCGTTTTCAGCCAATATTTTGGATTTTTGAAAATTTCACTTTTTTGTGAAAATATCCACTAAATGAGGGAATAATATGTGTGCGGGTAGCCCAGGAGAGTTCCAAATGTGTGTGGGTATAATATATATCCCACAGGGGTAAAATTGAAAAAAGTTGAAAAAAATTTTTTTTTGGACTTAGTCATTTTTCCGGCGTTTATCAGACTTTCAGATAGGGCAAATGTCAGTGAGCGTTCCGATTTCAGTTCCAGAGCGATTCGCCCAATGAGTCCTTGATATTTAGTCATTTTCAGCCAATTTTCTGGATTTTTGAAAAATTCACTTTTTTGTGAAAATATCCACTAAATGAGGGAATAATATGTGTGAGGGTACCCCAGGAGTGTTCCAAATATATGAGGGTAGAATATATATCCCACGGGGGTAAAATTGAAAAAAGTTGAAAAATATTTTTTTTTGGACTTAGTCATTTTTCCGGCGTTTATCAGACTTTCAGATAGGGCAAATGTCAGTGAGCGTTCCGATTTCAGTTCCAGAGCGATTCGCCCAATGAGTCCTTGATATTTAGTCATTTTCAGCCAATTTTCTGGATTTTTGAAAAATTCACTTTTTTGTGAAAATATCCACTAAATGAGGGAATAATATGTGTGAGGGTACCCCAGGAGTGTTCCAAATATGTGTGGGTAGAATATATATCCCACGGGGGTAAAATTGAAAAAAGTTAAAAAATATTTTTTTTTGGACTTAGTCATTTTTCCGGCGTTTATCAGACTTTCAGATAGGTCAAATGTCAGTGAGCGTTCCGATTTCAGTTCGTGAGCGATTCGCCCAATGAGTCCTTGATATTTAGTCGTTTTCAGCCAATATTTTGGATTTTTGAAAATTTCACTTTTTTGTGAAAATATCCACTAAATGAGGGAATAATATGTGTGAGCGTACCCCAGAAGTGTTCCAAATGTGTGTGGGTAGAATATATATCCCACGGGGGTAAAATTGAAAAAAGTTGAAAAATATTTTTTTTTGGACTTAGTCATTTTTCCGGCGTTTATCAGACTTTCAGATAGGGCAAATGTCAGTGAGCGTTCCGATTTCAGTTCGTGAGCGATTCGCCCAATGAGTCCTTGATATTTAGTCGTTTTCAGCCAATATTTTGGATTTTTGAAAATTTCACTTTTTTGTGAAAATATCCACTAGATGAGGGAATAATATGTGTGAGGGTACCCCAGAAGAGTTCCAAATGTGTGTGGGTAGAATATATATCCCACGGGGGTAAAATTGAAAAAAGTTGAAAAATATTTTTTTTTGGACTTAGTCATTTTTCCGGCGTTTATCAGACTTTCAGATAGGGCAAATGTCAGTGAGCGTTCCGATTTCAGTTCCAGAGCGATTCGCCCAATTAGTCCTTGATATTAAGTCGTTTTCAGCCAATTTTATGGATTTTTGAAAAATTCACTTTTTTGTGAAAATATCCACTAAATGAGGGAATAATATGTGTGAGGGTACCCCAGGAGTGTTCCAAATATGTGTGGGTAGAATATATATCCCACGGGGGTAAAATTGAAAAAAGTTGAAAAAAATTTTTTTTTGGACTTAGTCATTTTTCCGGCGTTTATCAGACTTTCAGATAGGGCAAATGTCAGTGAGCGTTCCGATTTCAGTTCCAGAGCGATTCACCCAATGAGTCCTTGATATTTAGTCGTTTTCAGCCAATTTTCTGGATTTTTGAAAAATTCACTTTTTTGTGAAAATATCCACTAAATGAGGGAATAATATGTGTGAGGGTACCCCAGGAGAGTTCCAAATGTGTGTGGGTAGAATATATATCCAACGGGGGTAAAATTGAGAAAAGTTGAAAAAAATTTTTTTTTTGGACTTAGTCATTTTTCCGGCGTTTATCAGACTTTCAGATAGGGCAAATGTCAGTGAGCGTTCCGATTTCAGTTCGTGAGCGATTCGCCCAATGAGTCCTTGATATTAAGTCGTTTTCAGCCAATTTTCTGGATTTTTGAAAAATTCACTTTTTTGTGAAAATATCCACTAAATGAGGGAATAATATGTGTGAGGGTACCCCAGAAGAGTTCCAAATGTGTGTGGGTAGAATATATATCCCACGGGGTAAAACTGAAAAAAGTTGAAAAAAATTTTTTTTTTGGACTTAGTAATTTTTCCGGCGTTTATCAGACTTTCAGATAGGGCAAATGTCAGTGAGCGTTCCGATTTCAGTTCCAGAGCGATTCGCCCAATGAGTCTTGATATTTAGTCGTTTTCAGCCAATATTTTGGATTTTTGAAAATTTCACTTTTTTGTGAAAATATCCACTAAATGAGGGAATAATATGTGTGCGGGTAGCCCAGGAGAGTTCCAAATGTGTGTGGGTATAATATATATCCCACAGGGGTAAAATTGAAAAAAGTTGAAAAAAATTTTTTTTTGGACTTAGTCATTTTTCCGGCGTTTATCAGACTTTCAGATAGGGCAAATGTCAGTGAGCGTTCCGATTTCAGTTCCAGAGCGATTCGCCCAATGAGTCCTTGATATTTAGTCATTTTCAGCCAATTTTCTGGATTTTTGAAAAATTCACTTTTTTGTGAAAATATCCACTAAATGAGGGAATAATATGTGTGAGGGTACCCCAGGAGTGTTCCAAATATATGAGGGTAGAATATGTATCCCACGGGGGTAAAATTGAAAAAAGTTGAAAAATATTTTTTTTTGGACTTAGTCATTTTTCCGGCGTTTATCAGACTTTCAGATAGGGCAAATGTCAGTGAGCGTTCCGATTTCAGTTCCAGAGCGATTCGCCCAATGAGTCCTTGATATTTAGTCATTTTCAGCCAATTTTCTGGATTTTTGAAAAATTCACTTTTTTGTGAAAATATCCACTAAATGAGGGAATAATATGTGTGAGGGTACCCCAGGAGTGTTCCAAATATGTGTGGGTAGAATATATATCCCACGGGGGTAAAATTGAAAAAAGTTAAAAAATATTTTTTTTTGGACTTAGTCATTTTTCCGGCGTTTATCAGACTTTCAGATAGGTCAAATGTCAGTGAGCGTTCCGATTTCAGTTCGTGAGCGATTCGCCCAATGAGTCCTTGATATTTAGCAGTTTTCAGCCAATATTTTGGATTTTTGAAAATTTCACTTTTTTGTGAAAATATCCACTAAATGAGGGAATAATATGTGTGAGGGTACCCCAGAAGAGTTCCAAATGTGTGTGGGTAGAATATATATCCCACGGGGGTAAAATTGAAAAAAGTTGAAAAATATTTTTTTTTGGACTTAGTCATTTTTCCGGCGTTTATCAGACTTTCAGATAGGGCAAATGTCAGTGAGCGTTCCGATTTCAGTTCCAGAGCGATTCGCCCAATTAGTCCTTGATATTAAGTCGTTTTCAGCCAATTTTATGGATTTTTGAAAAATTCACTTTTTTGTGAAAATATCCACTAAATGAGGGAATAATATGTGTGAGGGTACCCCAGGAGTGTTCCAAATATGTGTGGGTAGAATATATATCCCACGGGGGTAAAATTGAAAAAAGTTGAAAAAAATTTTTTTTTGGACTTAGTCATTTTTCCGGCGTTTATCAGACTTTCAGATAGGGCAAATGTCAGTGAGCGTTCCGATTTCAGTTCCAGAGCGATTCACCCAATGAGTCCTTGATATTTAGTCGTTTTCAGCCAATTTTCTGGATTTTTGAAAAATTCACTTTTTTGTGAAAATATCCACTAAATGAGGGAATAATATGTGTGAGGGTACCCCAGGAGAGTTCCAAATGTGTGTGGGTAGAATATATATCCAACGGGGGTAAAATTGAGAAAAGTTGAAAAAAATTTTTTTTTTGGACTTAGTCATTTTTCCGGCGTTTATCAGACTTTCAGATAGGGCAAATGTCAGTGAGCGTTCCGATTTCAGTTCGTGAGCGATTCGCCCAATGAGTCCTTGATATTAAGTCGTTTTCAGCCAATTTTCTGGATTTTTGAAAAATTCACTTTTTTGTGAAAATATCCACTAAATGAGGGAATAATATGTGTGAGGGTACCCCAGAAGAGTTCCAAATGTGTGTGGGTAGAATATATATCCCACGGGGTAAAACTGAAAAAAGTTGAAAAAAATTTTTTTTTTGGACTTAGTAATTTTTCCGGCGTTTATCAGACTTTCAGATAGGGCAAATGTCAGTGAGCGTTCCGATTTCAGTTCGTGAGCGATTCGCCCAATGAGTCCTTGATATTTAGTAGTTTTCAGCCAATATTTTGGATTTTTGAAAATTTCACTTTTTTGTGAAAATATCCACTAAATGAGGGAATAATATGTGTGAGGGTACCCCAGAAGAGTTCCAAATGTGTGTGGGTAGAATATATATCCCACGGGGGTAAAATTGAAAAAAGTTGAAAAAAAATTTTTTTTTTGGACTTAGTCATTTTTCCGGCATTTATCAGACTTTCAGATAGGGCAAATGTCAGTGAGCGTTCCGATATCAGTTCCAGAGCGATTCGCCCAATGAGTCCTTGATATTTAGTCGTTTTCAGCAAATTTTCTGGATTTTTGAAAAATTCACTTTTTTGTGAAAATATCCACTAAATGAGGGAATAATATGTGTGAGGGTACCCCAGGAGTGTTCCAAATATGTGTGGGTAGAATATATATCCCACGGGGGTAAAATTGAAAAAAGTTGAAAAATATTTTTTTTTGGACTTAGTCATTTTTCCGGCGTTTATCAGACTTTCAGATAGGGCAAATGTCAGTAAGCGTTCCGATTTCAGTTCCAGAGCGATTCGCCCAATTAGTCCTTGATATTAAGTCGTTTTCAGCCAATTTTATGGATTTTTGAAAAATTCACTTTTTTGTGAAAATATCCACTAAATGAGGGAATAATATGTGTGAGGGTACCCCAGGAGAGTTCCAAATGTGTGTGGGTAGAATATATATCCCACGGGGTAAAACTGAAAAAAGTTGAAAAAAATTTTTTTTTTGGACTTAGTAATTTTTCCGGCGTTTATCAGACTTTCAGATAGGGCAAATGTCAGTGAGCGTTCCGATTTCAGTTCCAGAGCGATTCGCCCAATGAGTCTTGATATTTAGTCGTTTTCAGCCAATATTTTGGATTTTTGAAAATTTCACTTTTTTGTGAAAATATCCACTAAATGAGGGAATAATATGTGTGCGGGTAGCCCAGGAGAGTTCCAAATGTGTGTGGGTATAATATATATCCCACAGGGGTAAAATTGAAAAAAGTTGAAAAAAATTTTTTTTTGGACTTAGTCATTTTTCCGGCGTTTATCAGACTTTCAGATAGGGCAAATGTCAGTGAGCGTTCCGATTTCAGTTCCAGAGCGATTCGCCCAATGAGTCCTTGATATTTAGTCATTTTCAGCCAATTTTCTGGATTTTTGAAAAATTCACTTTTTTGTGAAAATATCCACTAAATGAGGGAATAATATGTGTGAGGGTACCCCAGGAGTGTTCCAAATATATGAGGGTAGAATATATATCCCACGGGGGTAAAATTGAAAAAAGTTGAAAAATATTTTTTTTTGGACTTAGTCATTTTTCCGGCGTTTATCAGACTTTCAGATAGGGCAAATGTCAGTGAGCGTTCCGATTTCAGTTCCAGAGCGATTCGCCCAATGAGTCCTTGATATTTAGTCATTTTCAGCCAATTTTCTGGATTTTTGAAAAATTCACTTTTTTGTGAAAATATCCACTAAATGAGGGAATAATATGTGTGAGGGTACCCCAGGAGTGTTCCAAATATGTGTGGGTAGAATATATATCCCACGGGGGTAAAATTGAAAAAAGTTAAAAAATATTTTTTTTTGGACTTAGTCATTTTTCCGGCGTTTATCAGACTTTCAGATAGGTCAAATGTCAGTGAGCGTTCCGATTTCAGTTCGTGAGCGATTCGCCCAATGAGTCCTTGATATTTAGTCGTTTTCAGCCAATATTTTGGATTTTTGAAAATTTCACTTTTTTGTGAAAATATCCACTAAATGAGGGAATAATATGTGTGAGCGTACCCCAGAAGTGTTCCAAATGTGTGTGGGTAGAATATATATCCCACGGGGGTAAAATTGAAAAAAGTTGAAAAATATTTTTTTTTGGACTTAGTCATTTTTCCGGCGTTTATCAGACTTTCAGATAGGGCAAATGTCAGTGAGCGTTCCGATTTCAGTTCGTGAGCGATTCGCCCAATGAGTCCTTGATATTTAGTCGTTTTCAGCCAATATTTTGGATTTTTGAAAATTTCACTTTTTTGTGAAAATATCCACTAAATGAGGGAATAATATGTGTGAGGGTACCCCAGAAGAGTTCCAAATGTGTGTGGGTAGAATATATATCCCACGGGGGTAAAATTGAAAAAAGTTGAAAAAAAATTTTTTTTTGGACTTAGTCATTTTTCCGGCGTTTATCAGACTTTCAGATAGGGCAAATGTCAGTGAGCGTTCCGATTTCAGTTCCAGAGCGATTCGCCCAATGAGTCCTTGATATTAAGTCGTTTTCAGCCAATTTTCTGGATTTTTGAAAAATTCACTTTTTTGTGAAAATATCCACTAAATGAGGGAATAATATGTGTGAGGGTACCCCAGGAGAGTTCCAAATGTGTGTGGGTATAATATATATCCCACAGGGGTAAAATTGAAAAAAGTTGAAAAAAATTTTTTTTTGGACTTAGTCATTTTTCCGGCGTTTATCAGACTTTCAGATAGGGCAAATGTCAGTGAGCGTTCCGATATCAGTTCCAGAGCGATTCGCCCAATGAGTCCTTGATATTTAGTCGTTTTCAGCAAATTTTCTGGATTTTTGAAAAATTCACTTTTTTGTGAAAATATCCACTAAATGAGGGAATAATATGTGTGAGGGTACCCCAGGAGAGTTCCAAATGTGTGTGGGTAGAATATATATCCCACGGGGTAAAACTGAAAAAAGTTGAAAAAAATTTTTTTTTTGGACTTAGTAATTTTTCCGGCGTTTATCAGACTTTCAGATAGGGCAAATGTCAGTGAGCGTTCCGATTTCAGTTCCAGAGTGATTCGCCCAATTAGTCCTTGATATTAAGTCGTTTTCAGCCAATTTTCTGGATTTTTGAAAAATTCACTTTTTTGTGAAAATATCCACTAAATGAGGGAATAATATGTGTGAGGGTACCCCAGGAGAGTTCCAAATGTGTGTGGGTAGAATATATATCCCACGGTATAAAACTTAAAAAAGGTGAAAAAAATTTTTTTTTTGGACTTAGTAATTTTTCCGGCGTTTATCAGACTTTCAGATAGGGCAAATGTCAGTGAGCGTTCCGATTTCAGTTCGTGAGCGATTCGCCCAATGAGTCCTTGATATTTAGTCGTTTTCAGCCAATATTTTGGATTTTTGAAAATTTCACTTTTTTGTGAAAATATCCACTAAATGAGGGAATAATATGTGTGAGCGTACCCCAGAAGTGTTCCAAATGTGTGTGGGTAGAATATATATCCCACGGGGGTAAAATTGAAAAAAGTTGAAAAATATTTTTTTTTGGACTTAGTCATTTTTCCGGCGTTTATCAGACTTTCAGATAGGGCAAATGTCAGTGAGCGTTCCGATTTCAGTTCGTGAGCGATTCGCCCAATGAGTCCTTGATATTTAGTCGTTTTCAGCCAATATTTTGGATTTTTGAAAATTTCACTTTTTTGTGAAAATATCCACTAAATGAGGGAATAATATGTGTGAGGGTACCCCAGAAGAGTTCCAAATGTGTGTGGGTAGAATATATATCCCACGGGGGTAAAATTGAAAAAAGTTGAAAAAAAATTTTTTTTTGGACTTAGTCATTTTTCCGGCGTTTATCAGACTTTCAGATAGGGCAAATGTCAGTGAGCGTTCCGATTTCAGTTCCAGAGCGATTCGCCCAATGAGTCCTTGATATTTAGTCGTTTTCAGCAAATTTTCTGGATTTTTGAAAAATTCACTTTTTTGTGAAAATATCCACTAAATGAGGGAATAATATGTGTGAGGGTACCCCAGGAGTGTTCCAAATATGTGTGGGTAGAATATATATCCCACGGGGGTAAAATTGAAAAAAGTTGAAAAATATTTTTTTTTGGACTTAGTCATTTTTCCGGCGTTTATCAGACTTTCAGATAGGGCAAATGTCAGTGAGCATTCCGATTTCAGTTCCAGAACGATTCGCCCAATGAGTCTTGATATTTAGTCGTTTTCAGCCAATATTTTGGATTTTTGAAAATTTCACTTTTTTGTGAAAATATCCACTAAATGAGGGAATAATATGTGTGCGGGTAGCCCAGGAGAGTTCCAAATGTGTGTGGGTATAATATATATCCCACAGGGGTAAAATTGAAAATAGTTGAAAAAAATTTTTTTTTGGACTTAGTCATTTTTCCGGCGTTTATCAGACTTTCAGATAGGGCAAATGTCAGTGAGCGTTCCGATTTCAGTTCCAGAGCGATTCGCCCAATGAGTCCTTGATATTTAGTCATTTTCAGCCAATTTTCTGGATTTTTGAAAAATTCACTTTTTTGTGAAAATATCCACTAAATGAGGGAATAATATGTGTGAGGGTACCCCAGGAGTGTTCCAAATATGTGTGGGTAGAATATATATCCCACGGGGGTAAAATTGAAAAAAGTTGAAAAATATTTTTTTTTGGACTTAGTCATTTTTCCGGCGTTTATCAGACTTTCAGATAGGGCAAATGTCAGTGAGCGTTCCGATTTCAGTTCCAGAGCGATTCGCCCAATGAGTCCTTGATATTAAGTCGTTTTCAGCCAATTTTCTGGATTTTTGAAAAATTCACTTTTTTGTGAAAATATCCACTAAATGAGGGAATAATATGTGTGAGGGTACCCCAGGAGAGTTCCAAATGTGTGTGGGTATAATATATATCCCACAGGGGTAAAATTGAAAAAAGTTGAAAAAAATTTTTTTTTGGACTTAGTCATTTTTCCGGCGTTTATCAGACTTTCAGATAGGGCAAATGTCAGTGAGCGTTCCGATATCAGTTCCAGAGCGATTCGCCCAATGAGTCCTTGATATTTAGTCGTTTTCAGCAAATTTTCTGGATTTTTGAAAAATTCACTTTTTTGTGAAAATATCCACTAAATGAGGGAATAATATGTGTGAGGGTACCCCAGGAGAGTTCCAAATGTGTGTGGGTAGAATATATATCCCACGGGGTAAAACTGAAAAAAGTTGAAAAAAATTTTTTTTTTGGACTTAGTAATTTTTCCGGCGTTTATCAGACTTTCAGATAGGGCAAATGTCAGTGAGCGTTCCGATTTCAGTTCCAGAGCGATTCGCCCAATTAGTCCTTGATATTAAGTCGTTTTCAGCCAATTTTCTGGATTTTTGAAAAATTCACTTTTTTGTGAAAATATCCACTAAATGAGGGAATAATATGTGTGAGGGTACCCCAGGAGAGTTCCAAATGTGTGTGGGTAGAATATATATCCCACGGTATAAAACTTAAAAAAGGTGAAAAAAATTTTTTTTTTGGACTTAGTAATTTTTCCGGCGTTTATCAGACTTTCAGATAGGGCAAATGTCAGTGAGCGTTCCGATTTCAGTTCCAGAGCGATTCGCCCAATGAGTCTTGATATTTAGTCGTTTTCAGCCAATATTTTGGATTTTTGAAAATTTCACTTTTTTGTGAAAATATCCACTAAATGAGGGAATAATATGTGTGCGGGTAGCCCAGGAGAGTTCCAAATGTGTGTGGGTATAATATATATCCCACAGGGGTAAAATTGAAAAAAGTTGAAAAAATTTTTTTTTTGGACTTAGTAATTTTTCCGGCGTTTATCAGACTTTCAGATAGGGCAAATGTCAGTGAGCGTTCCGATTTCAGTTCCAGAGCGATTCGCCCAATGAGTCCTTGATATTAAGTCATTTTCAGCCAATTTTCTGGATTTTTGAAAAATTCACTTTTTTGTGAAAATATCCACTAAATGAGGGAATAATATGTGTGAGGGTACCCCAGGAGTGTTCCAAATATGTGTGGGTAGAATATATATCCCACGGGGGTAAAATTGAAAAAAGTTGAAAAATATTTTTTTTTGGACTTAGTCATTTTTCCGGCGTTTATCAGACTTTCAGATAGGTCAAATGTCAGTGAGCGTTCCGATTTCAGTTCGTGAGCGATTCGCCCAATGAGTCCTTGATATTTAGTCGTTTTCAGCCAATATTTTGGATTTTTGAAAATTTCACTTTTTTGTGAAAATATCCACTAAATGAGGGAATAATATGTGTGAGGGTACCCCAGAAGTGTTCCAAATGTGTGTGGGTAGAATATATATCCCACGGGGGTAAAATTGAAAAAAGTTGAAAAATATTTTTTTTTGGACTTAGTCATTTTTCCGGCGTTTATCAGACTTTCAGATAGGGCAAATGTCAGTGAGCGTTCCGATTTCAGTTCGTGAGCGATTCGCCCAATGAGTCCTTGATATTTAGTCGTTTTCAGCCAATATTTTGGATTTTTGAAAATTTCACTTTTTTGTGAAAATATCCACTAAATGAGGGAATAATATGTGTGAGGGTACCCCAGGAGTGTTCCAAATATGTGTGGGTAGAATATATATCCCACGGGGGTAAAATTGAAAAAAGTTGAAAAATATTTTTTTTTGGACTTAGTCATTTTTCCGGCGTTTATCAGACTTTCAGATAGGGCAAATGTCAGTGAGCATTCCGATTTCAGTTCCAGAGCGATTCGCCCAATGAGTCTTGATATTTAGTCGTTTTCAGCCAATATTTTGGATTTTTGAAAATTTCACTTTTTTGTGAAAATATCCACTAAATGAAGGAATAATATGTGTGCGGGTAGCCCAGGAGAGTTCCAAATGTGTGTGGGTATAATATATATCCCACAGGGGTAAAATTGAAAAAAGTTGAAAAAAATTTTTTTTTGGACTTAGTCATTTTTCCGGCGTTTATCAGACTTTGAGATAGGGTAAATGTCAGTGAGCGTTCCGATTTCAGTTCCAGAGCGATTCGCCCAATTAGTCCTTGATATTAAGTCGTTTTCAGCCAATTTTCTGGATTTTTGAAAAATTCACTTTTTTGTGAAAATATCCACTAAATGAGGGAATAATATGTGTGAGGGTACCCCAGGAGAGTTCCAAATGTGTGTGGGTAGAATATATATCCCACGGGGGTAAAAGTGAAAAAAGTTGAAAAAAATTTTTTTTTGGACTTAGTCATTTTTCTGGCGTTTATCAGACTTTCAGATAGGGCAAATGTCAGTGAGCATTCCGATTTCAGTTCCAGAGCGATTCGCCCAATGAGTCCTTGATATTTAGTCATTTTCAGCCAATTTTCTGGATTTTTGAAAAATTCACTTTTTTGTGAAAATATCCACTAAATGAGGGAATAATATGTGTGAGGGTACCACAGGAGAGTTCCAAATGTGTGTGGGTAGAATATATATCACCCGGGGGTAAAATTGAAAAAAGTTGAAAAAAAATTTTTTTTGAACTTAGTCATTTTTCCGGCGTTTATCAGACTTTCAGATAGGGCAAATGTCAGTGAGCGTTCCGATTTCAGTTTCAGAGCGATTCGCCCAATGAGTCCTTGATATTTAGTCGTTTTCAGCCAATATTTTGGATTTTTGAAAATTTCACTTTTTTGTGAAAATATCCACTAAATGAGGGAATAATATGTGTGAGGGTACCCCAGGAGAGTTCCAAATGTGTGTGGGTAGAATATATATCACACGGGGGTAAAATTGAAAAAAGTTGAAAAAAATTTTTTTTTGAACTTAGTCATTTTTCCGGCGTTTATCAGACTTTCAGATAGGGCAAATGTCAGTGAGCGTTCCGATTTCAGTTCCAGAGCGATTCGCCCAATGAGTTCTTGATATTTAGTCGTTTTCAGCCAATATTTTGGATTTTTGAAAATTTCACTTTTTTGTGAAAGTATCCACTAAATGAGGGAATAATATGTGTGAGGGTAGCCCAGGAGAGTTCCAAATGTGTGTGGGTAGAATATATATCCCACGGGGGTAAAATTGAAAAAAGTTGAAAAATTTTTTTTTTTGGACTTAGTCATTTTTCCACCGTTTATCAGACTTTCAGATAGGGCAAATTTCAGTGAGCTTTCCGATTTCAGTTCCAGAGCGATTCGCCCAATGAGTCCTTGATATTTAGTCATTTTCAGCCAATTTTCTGGATTTTTGAAAAATTCACTTTTTTGTGAAAATATCCACTAAATGAGGGAATAATATGTGTGAGGGTACCCCAGGAGAGTTCCAAATGTGTGTGGGTAGAATATATATCCCACGGGGGTAAAAGTGAAAAAAGTTGAAAAAAAATATTTTTTGGACTTAGCCATTTTTCCGGCGTTTATCAGACTTTCAGATAGGGCAAATATCAGTGAGCGTTCCGATTTCAGTTTCAGAGCGATTCGCCCAATGAGTCCTTGATATTTAGTCGTTTTCAGCCAATTTTCTGGATTTTTGAAAAATTCACTTTTTTGTGAAAATATCCACTAAATGAGGGAATAATATGTGTGAGGGTAGCCCAGGAGAGTTCCAAATGTGTGTGGGTAGAATATATATCCCACAGGGGTAAAATTGAAAAAAGTTAAAAAAAAATTTTTTTGGGACTTAGTCATTTTTCTGGCGTTTAACAGACTTTCAGATAGGGCAAATGTCAGTGAGCGTTCTGATTTCAGTTCCAGAGCGATTCGCCCAATGAGTCCTTGATATTTAGTCATTTTCAGCCAATTTTCTGGATTTTCGAAAAATTCACTTTTTTGTGAAAATATCCACTAAATGAGGGAATAATATGTGTGAGGGTAGCCCAGGAGAGTTCCAAATGTGTGTGGGTAGAATATATATCCCACGGGGGTAAAATTGAAAAAAGTTGAAAAAAAATTTTTTTTGGACTGTCATTTTTCCAGCGTTTAACAGACTTTCAGATAGGGCAAATGTCAGTGAGCGTTCCGATTTCAGTTCCAGAGCGATTCGCCCAATGAGTGCTTGATATTTAGTCATTTTCAGCCAATTTTCTGGATTTTTGAAAAATTCACTTTTTTTGTGAAAATATCCACTAAATGAGGGAATAATATGTGTGAGGGTAGCCCAGGAGAGTTCCAAATGTGTGTGGGTAGAATATATATCCCACGGGGGTAAAATTGAAAAAAGTTGAAAAAATTTTTTTTTTGGACTGTCATTTTTCCAGCGTTTAACAGACTTTCAGATAGGGCAAATGTCAGTGAGTGTTCCGATTTCAGTTCCAGAGCGATTCGCCCAATGAGTCCTTGATATTTAGTCATTTTCAGCCAATTTTCTGGATTTTTGAAAAATTCACTTTTTTGTGAAAATATCCACTAAATGAGGGAATAATATGTGTGAGGGTAGCCCAGGAGAGTTCCAAATGTGTGTGGGTAGAATATATATCCCACGGGGGTAAAATTGAAAAAAGTTTAAAAAAAAATTTTTTTTGACTTAGTCATTTTTCCGGCGTTTATCAGACTTTCAGATAGGGCAAATGTCAGTGACTGTTCCGATTTCAGTTCCAGAGCGATTCGCCCAATGAGTCCTTGATATTTAGTTATTTTCAGCCAATATTTTTGATTTTTGAAAATTTCACTTTTTTGTGAAAATATCCACTAAATGAGGGAATAATATGTGTGAAGGTACCCCAGGAGTGTTCCAAATGTGTGTGGGTAGAATATATATCCCACGGGGGTAAAATTGAAAAAAGTTGAAAAATTATTTTTTTTGGAATTAGTCATTTTTCCGGCGTTTATCAGACTTTCAGATAGGGCAAATGTCAGTGAGCGTTCCGATTTCAGTTCCAGAGTGATTCGCCCAATGAGTCCTTGATATTTAGTCATTTTCAGCCAATTTTCTGGAGTTTAGAAAATTTCACTTTTTTGTGAAAATATCCACTAAATGAGGGAATAATATGTGTGAGGGTACCCCAGGAAAGTTCCAAATGTGTGTGGGTAGAATATATATCCCACGGGGGTAAAATTTAAAATAAGTTGAAAAAAATTTTTTTTTGGACTGTCATTTTTCCAGCGTTTAACAGACTTTCAGATAGGGCAAATGTCAGTGAGCGTTCCGATTTCAGTTCCAGAGCGATTCGCCCAATGAGTCCTTGATATTTAGTCATTTTCAGCCAATTTTCTGGATTTTTGAAAAATTCACTTTTTTGTGAAAATATCCACTAAATGAGGGAATAATATGTGTGAGGGTAGCCCAGGAGAGTTCCAAATGTGTGTGGGTAGAATATATATCCCACGGGGGTAAAATTGAAAAAAGTTTAAAAAAATTTTTTTTTGGACTGTCATTTTCCCAGCATTTAACAGACTTTCAGATAGGGCAAATGTCAGTGAGCGTTCCGATTTCAGTTCCAGAGCGATTCGCCCAATGAGTCCTTGATATTTAGTCATTTTCAGCCAATTTTCTGGATTTTTGAAAATTTCACTTTTTTGTGAAAATATCCACTAAATGAGGGAATAATATGTGTGAGGGTACCCCAGGAAAGTTCCAAATGTGTGTGGGTAGAATATATATCCCACGGGGGTAAAATTTAAAATAAGTTGAAAAAAATTTTTTTTTGGACTGTCATTTTTCCAGCGTTTAACAGACTTTCAGATAGGGCAAATGTCAGTGAGCGTTCCGATTTCAGTTCCAGAGCGACTCGCCCAATGAGTCCTTGATATTTAGTCATTTTCAGCCAATTTTCTGGATTTTTGAAAAATTCACTTTTTTGTGAAAATATCCACTAAATGAGGGAATAATATGTGTGAGGGTAGCCCAGGAGAGTTCCAAATGTGTGTGGGTAGAATATATATCCCACGGGGCTAAAATTGAAAAAAGTTTAAAAAAATTTTTTTTTGGACTGTCATTTTTCCAGCATTTAACAGACTTTCAGATAGGGCAAATGTCAGTGAGCGTTCCGATTTCAGTTCCAGAGCGATTCGCCCAATGAGTCCTTGATATTTAGTCATTTTCAGCCAATTTTCTGGATTTTTGAAAAATTCACTTTTTTGTGAAAATATCCACTAAATGAGGGAATAATATGTGTGAGGGTAGCCCAGGAGAGTTCCAAATGTGTGTGGGTAGAATATATATCCCACGGGGGTAAAATTGAAAAAAGTTGAAAAAATATTTTTTTTGGAATTAGTCATTTTTCCGGCGTTTATCAGACTTTCAGATAGGGCAAATGTCAGTGAGCATTCCGATTTCAGTTCCAGAGTGATTCGCCCAATGAGTCCTTGATATTTAGTCATTTTCAGCCAATTTTCTGGAGTTTAGAAAATTTCACTTTTTTGTGAAAATATCCACTAAATGAGGGAATAATATGTGTGAGGGTACCCCAGGAAAGTTCCAAATGTGTGTGGGTAGAATATATATCCCACGGGGGTAAAATTTAAAATAAGTTGAAAAAATTTTTTTTTTGGACTTTCATTTTTCCAGCGTTTAACAGACTTTCAGATAGGGCAAATGTCAGTGAGCGTTCCAATTTCAGTTCCAGAGCGATTCGCCCAATGAGTCTTGATATTTAATCGTTTTCAGCCAATATTTTGGATTTTTGAAAATTTCACTTTTTTGTGAAAATATCCACTAAATGAAGGAATAATATGTGTGCGGGTAGCCCAGGAGAGTTCCAAATGTGTGTGGGTATAATATATATCCCACAGGGGTAAAATTGAAAAAAGTTGAAAAAAATTTTTTTTTGGACTTAGTCATTTTTCCGGCGTTTATCAGACTTTGAGATAGGGTAAATGTCAGTGAGCGTTCCGATTTCAGTTCCAGAGCGATTCGCCCAATTAGTCCTTGATATTAAGTCGTTTTCAGCCAATTTTCTGGATTTTTGAAAAATTCACTTTTTTGTGAAAATATCCACTAAATGAGGGAATAATATGTGTGAGGGTACCCCAGGAGAGTTCCAAATGTGTGTGGGTAGAATATATATCCCACGGGGGTAAAAGTGAAAAAAGTTGAAAAAAATTTTTTTTTGGACTTAGTCATTTTTCTGGCGTTTATCAGACTTTCAGATAGGGCAAATGTCAGTGAGCATTCCGATTTCAGTTCCAGAGCGATTCGCCCAATGAGTCCTTGATATTTAGTCATTTTCAGCCAATTTTCTGGATTTTTGAAAAATTCACTTTTTTGTGAAAATATCCACTAAATGAGGGAATAATATGTGTGAGGGTACCACAGGAGAGTTCCAAATGTGTGTGGGTAGAATATATATCACCCGGGGGTAAAATTGAAAAAAGTTGAAAAAAAATTTTTTTTGAACTTAGTCATTTTTCCGGCGTTTATCAGACTTTCAGATAGGGCAAATGTCAGTGAGCGTTCCGATTTCAGTTTCAGAGCGATTCGCCCAATGAGTCCTTGATATTTAGTCGTTTTCAGCCAATATTTTGGATTTTTGAAAATTTCACTTTTTTGTGAAAATATCCACTAAATGAGGGAATAATATGTGTGAGGGTACCCCAGGAGAGTTCCAAATGTGTGTGGGTAGAATATATATCACACGGGGGTAAAATTGAAAAAAGTTGAAAAAAATTTTTTTTTGAACTTAGTCATTTTTCCGGCGTTTATCAGACTTTCAGATAGGGCAAATGTCAGTGAGCGTTCCGATTTCAGTTCCAGAGCGATTCGCCCAATGAGTTCTTGATATTTAGTCGTTTTCAGCCAATATTTTGGATTTTTGAAAATTTCACTTTTTTGTGAAAGTATCCACTAAATGAGGGAATAATATGTGTGAGGGTAGCCCAGGAGAGTTCCAAATGTGTGTGGGTAGAATATATATCCCACGGGGGTAAAATTGAAAAAAGTTGAAAAATTTTTTTTTTTGGACTTAGTCATTTTTCCACCGTTTATCAGACTTTCAGATAGGGCAAATTTCAGTGAGCTTTCCGATTTCAGTTCCAGAGCGATTCGCCCAATGAGTCCTTGATATTTAGTCATTTTCAGCCAATTTTCTGGATTTTTGAAAAATTCACTTTTTTGTGAAAATATCCACTAAATGAGGGAATAATATGTGTGAGGGTACCCCAGGAGAGTTCCAAATGTGTGTGGGTAGAATATATATCCCACGGGGGTAAAAGTGAAAAAAGTTGAAAAAAAATATTTTTTGGACTTAGCCATTTTTCCGGCGTTTATCAGACTTTCAGATAGGGCAAATATCAGTGAGCGTTCCGATTTCAGTTTCAGAGCGATTCGCCCAATGAGTCCTTGATATTTAGTCGTTTTCAGCCAATTTTCTGGATTTTTGAAAAATTCACTTTTTTGTGAAAATATCCACTAAATGAGGGAATAATATGTGTGAGGGTAGCCCAGGAGAGTTCCAAATGTGTGTGGGTAGAATATATATCCCACAGGGGTAAAATTGAAAAAAGTTAAAAAAAAATTTTTTTGGGACTTAGTCATTTTTCTGGCGTTTAACAGACTTTCAGATAGGGCAAATGTCAGTGAGCGTTCTGATTTCAGTTCCAGAGCGATTCGCCCAATGAGTCCTTGATATTTAGTCATTTTCAGCCAATTTTCTGGATTTTCGAAAAATTCACTTTTTTGTGAAAATATCCACTAAATGAGGGAATAATATGTGTGAGGGTAGCCCAGGAGAGTTCCAAATGTGTGTGGGTAGAATATATATCCCACGGGGGTAAAATTGAAAAAAGTTGAAAAAAAATTTTTTTTGGACTGTCATTTTTCCAGCGTTTAACAGACTTTCAGATAGGGCAAATGTCAGTGAGCGTTCCGATTTCAGTTCCAGAGCGATTCGCCCAATGAGTGCTTGATATTTAGTCATTTTCAGCCAATTTTCTGGATTTTTGAAAAATTCACTTTTTTTGTGAAAATATCCACTAAATGAGGGAATAATATGTGTGAGGGTAGCCCAGGAGAGTTCCAAATGTGTGTGGGTAGAATATATATCCCACGGGGGTAAAATTGAAAAAAGTTGAAAAAATTTTTTTTTTGGACTGTCATTTTTCCAGCGTTTAACAGACTTTCAGATAGGGCAAATGTCAGTGAGTGTTCCGATTTCAGTTCCAGAGCGATTCGCCCAATGAGTCCTTGATATTTAGTCATTTTCAGCCAATTTTCTGGATTTTTGAAAAATTCACTTTTTTGTGAAAATATCCACTAAATGAGGGAATAATATGTGTGAGGGTAGCCCAGGAGAGTTCCAAATGTGTGTGGGTAGAATATATATCCCACGGGGGTAAAATTGAAAAAAGTTTAAAAAAAAATTTTTTTTGACTTAGTCATTTTTCCGGCGTTTATCAGACTTTCAGATAGGGCAAATGTCAGTGACTGTTCCGATTTCAGTTCCAGAGCGATTCGCCCAATGAGTCCTTGATATTTAGTTATTTTCAGCCAATATTTTTGATTTTTGAAAATTTCACTTTTTTGTGAAAATATCCACTAAATGAGGGAATAATATGTGTGAAGGTACCCCAGGAGTGTTCCAAATGTGTGTGGGTAGAATATATATCCCACGGGGGTAAAATTGAAAAAAGTTGAAAAATTATTTTTTTTGGAATTAGTCATTTTTCCGGCGTTTATCAGACTTTCAGATAGGGCAAATGTCAGTGAGCGTTCCGATTTCAGTTCCAGAGTGATTCGCCCAATGAGTCCTTGATATTTAGTCATTTTCAGCCAATTTTCTGGAGTTTAGAAAATTTCACTTTTTTGTGAAAATATCCACTAAATGAGGGAATAATATGTGTGAGGGTACCCCAGGAAAGTTCCAAATGTGTGTGGGTAGAATATATATCCCACGGGGGTAAAATTTAAAATAAGTTGAAAAAAATTTTTTTTTGGACTGTCATTTTTCCAGCGTTTAACAGACTTTCAGATAGGGCAAATGTCAGTGAGCGTTCCGATTTCAGTTCCAGAGCGATTCGCCCAATGAGTCCTTGATATTTAGTCATTTTCAGCCAATTTTCTGGATTTTTGAAAAATTCACTTTTTTGTGAAAATATCCACTAAATGAGGGAATAATATGTGTGAGGGTAGCCCAGGAGAGTTCCAAATGTGTGTGGGTAGAATATATATCCCACGGGGGTAAAATTGAAAAAAGTTTAAAAAAATTTTTTTTTGGACTGTCATTTTCCCAGCATTTAACAGACTTTCAGATAGGGCAAATGTCAGTGAGCGTTCCGATTTCAGTTCCAGAGCGATTCGCCCAATGAGTCCTTGATATTTAGTCATTTTCAGCCAATTTTCTGGATTTTTGAAAATTTCACTTTTTTGTGAAAATATCCACTAAATGAGGGAATAATATGTGTGAGGGTACCCCAGGAAAGTTCCAAATGTGTGTGGGTAGAATATATATCCCACGGGGGTAAAATTTAAAATAAGTTGAAAAAAATTTTTTTTTGGACTGTCATTTTTCCAGCGTTTAACAGACTTTCAGATAGGGCAAATGTCAGTGAGCGTTCCGATTTCAGTTCCAGAGCGACTCGCCCAATGAGTCCTTGATATTTAGTCATTTTCAGCCAATTTTCTGGATTTTTGAAAAATTCACTTTTTTGTGAAAATATCCACTAAATGAGGGAATAATATGTGTGAGGGTAGCCCAGGAGAGTTCCAAATGTGTGTGGGTAGAATATATATCCCACGGGGCTAAAATTGAAAAAAGTTTAAAAAAATTTTTTTTTGGACTGTCATTTTTCCAGCATTTAACAGACTTTCAGATAGGGCAAATGTCAGTGAGCGTTCCGATTTCAGTTCCAGAGCGATTCGCCCAATGAGTCCTTGATATTTAGTCATTTTCAGCCAATTTTCTGGATTTTTGAAAAATTCACTTTTTTGTGAAAATATCCACTAAATGAGGGAATAATATGTGTGAGGGTAGCCCAGGAGAGTTCCAAATGTGTGTGGGTAGAATATATATCCCACGGGGGTAAAATTGAAAAAAGTTGAAAAAATATTTTTTTTGGAATTAGTCATTTTTCCGGCGTTTATCAGACTTTCAGATAGGGCAAATGTCAGTGAGCATTCCGATTTCAGTTCCAGAGTGATTCGCCCAATGAGTCCTTGATATTTAGTCATTTTCAGCCAATTTTCTGGAGTTTAGAAAATTTCACTTTTTTGTGAAAATATCCACTAAATGAGGGAATAATATGTGTGAGGGTACCCCAGGAAAGTTCCAAATGTGTGTGGGTAGAATATATATCCCACGGGGGTAAAATTTAAAATAAGTTGAAAAAATTTTTTTTTTGGACTTTCATTTTTCCAGCGTTTAACAGACTTTCAGATAGGGCAAATGTCAGTGAGCGTTCCGATTTCAGTTCCAGAGCGATTCGCCCAATGAGTCCTTGATATTTAGTCATTTTCAGCCAATTTTCTGGATTTTTGAAAAATTCACTTTTTTGTGAAAATATCCACTAAATGAGGGAATAATATGTGTGAGGGTAGCCCAGGAGAGTTCCAAATGTGTGTGGGTAGAATATATATCCCACGGGGGTAAAATTGAAAAAAGTTTAAAAAAATTTTTTTTTGGACTGTCATTTTTCCAGCATTTAACAGACTTTCAGATAGGGCAAATGTCAGTGAGCGTACCGATTTCAGTTCCAGAGCGATTCGCCCAATGAGTCCTTGATATTTAGTCGTTTTCAGCCAATATTTTGGATTTTTGAAAATTTCACTTTTTTGTGAAAATATCCACTAAATGAGGGAATAATATGTGTGAGGGTACCCCAGGAGTGTTCCAAATGTGTGTGGGTAGAATATATATCCCACGGGGGTAAAATTGAAAAAAGTTGAAAAATTATTTTTTTTGGACTTAGTCATTTTTCCGGCGTTTATCAGACTTTCAGATAGGGCAAATGTCAGTGAGCGTTCCGATTTCAGTTTCAGAGCGATTCGCCCAATGAGTCCTTGATATTTAGACGTTTTCAGCCAATTTTCTGGATTTTTGAAAAATTCACTTTTTTGTGAAAATATCCACTAAATGAGGGAATAATATGTGTGAGGGTAGCCCAGGAGAGTTCCAAATGTGTGTGGGTAGAATATATATCCCACGGGGGTAAAATTGAAAAAAGTTGAAAAATTATTTTTTTTTGGACTTAGTCATTTTTCCGGCGTTTATCAGACTTTCAGATAGGGCAAATGTCAGTGAGCGTTCCGATTTCAGTTCCAGAGCGATTCGCCCAATGAGTCCTTGATATTTAGTCGTTTTCAGCCAATATTTTGGATTTTTGAAAATTTCACTTTTTTGTGAAAATATCCACTAAATGAGGGAATAATATGTGTGAGGGTACCCCAGGAGAGTTCCAAATGTGTGTGGGTAGAATATATATCCCACGGGGGTAAAAGTGAAAAAAGTTGAAAAAAATTATTTTTTGGACTTAGCCATTTTTCCGGCGTTTATCAGACTTTCAGATAGGGCAAATGTCAGTGAGCGTTCCGATTTCAGTTTCAGAGCGATTCGCCCAATGAGTCCTTGAAATTTAGTTATTTTCAGCCAATATTTTTGAAAATTTCACTTTTTTGTGAAAATATCCACTAAATGAGGGAATAATATGTGTGAGGGTACCCCAGGAAAGTTCCAAATGTGTGTGGGTAGAATATATATCCCACGGGGGTAAAATTTAAAATAAGTTGAAAAAAATTTTTTTTTGGACTGTCATTTTTCCAGCGTTTAACAGACTTTCAGATAGGGCAAATGTCAGTGAGCGTTCCGATTTCAGTTCCAGAGCGACTCGCCCAATGAGTCCTTGATATTTAGTCATTTTCAGCCAATTTTCTGGATTTTTGAAAAATTCACTTTTTTGTGAAAATATCCACTAAATGAGGGAATAATATGTGTGAGGGTAGCCCAGGAGAGTTCCAAATGTGTGTGGGTAGAATATATATCCCACGGGGCTAAAATTGAAAAAAGTTTAAAAAAATTTTTTTTTGGACTGTCATTTTTCCAGCATTTAACAGACTTTCAGATAGGGCAAATGTCAGTGAGCGTTCCGATTTCAGTTCCAGAGCGATTCGCCCAATGAGTCCTTGATATTTAGTCATTTTCAGCCAATTTTCTGGATTTTTGAAAAATTCACTTTTTTGTGAAAATATCCACTAAATGAGGGAATAATATGTGTGAGGGTAGCCCAGGAGAGTTCCAAATGTGTGTGGGTAGAATATATATCCCACGGGGGTAAAATTGAAAAAAGTTGAAAAAATATTTTTTTTGGAATTAGTCATTTTTCCGGCGTTTATCAGACTTTCAGATAGGGCAAATGTCAGTGAGCATTCCGATTTCAGTTCCAGAGTGATTCGCCCAATGAGTCCTTGATATTTAGTCATTTTCAGCCAATTTTCTGGAGTTTAGAAAATTTCACTTTTTTGTGAAAATATCCACTAAATGAGGGAATAATATGTGTGAGGGTACCCCAGGAAAGTTCCAAATGTGTGTGGGTAGAATATATATCCCACGGGGGTAAAATTTAAAATAAGTTGAAAAAATTTTTTTTTTGGACTTTCATTTTTCCAGCGTTTAACAGACTTTCAGATAGGGCAAATGTCAGTGAGCGTTCCGATTTCAGTTCCAGAGCGATTCGCCCAATGAGTCCTTGATATTTAGTCATTTTCAGCCAATTTTCTGGATTTTTGAAAAATTCACTTTTTTGTGAAAATATCCACTAAATGAGGGAATAATATGTGTGAGGGTAGCCCAGGAGAGTTCCAAATGTGTGTGGGTAGAATATATATCCCACGGGGGTAAAATTGAAAAAAGTTTAAAAAAATTTTTTTTTGGACTGTCATTTTTCCAGCATTTAACAGACTTTCAGATAGGGCAAATGTCAGTGAGCGTACCGATTTCAGTTCCAGAGCGATTCGCCCAATGAGTCCTTGATATTTAGTCGTTTTCAGCCAATATTTTGGATTTTTGAAAATTTCACTTTTTTGTGAAAATATCCACTAAATGAGGGAATAATATGTGTGAGGGTACCCCAGGAGTGTTCCAAATGTGTGTGGGTAGAATATATATCCCACGGGGGTAAAATTGAAAAAAGTTGAAAAATTATTTTTTTTGGACTTAGTCATTTTTCCGGCGTTCATCAGACTTTCAGATAGGGCAAATGTCAGTGAGCGTTCCGATTTCAGTTTCAGAGCGATTCGCCCAATGAGTCCTTGATATTTAGACGTTTTCAGCCAATTTTCTGGATTTTTGAAAAATTCACTTTTTTGTGAAAATATCCACTAAATGAGGGAATAATATGTGTGAGGGTAGCCCAGGAGAGTTCCAAATGTGTGTGGGTAGAATATATATCCCACGGGGGTAAAATTGAAAAAAGTTGAAAAATTATTTTTTTTTGGACTTAGTCATTTTTCCGGCGTTTATCAGACTTTCAGATAGGGCAAATGTCAGTGAGCGTTCCGATTTCAGTTCCAGAGCGATTCGCCCAATGAGTCCTTGATATTTAGTCGTTTTCAGCCAATATTTTGGATTTTTGAAAATTTCACTTTTTTGTGAAAATATCCACTAAATGAGGGAATAATATGTGTGAGGGTACCCCAGGAGAGTTCCAAATGTGTGTGGGTAGAATATATATCCCACGGGGGTAAAAGTGAAAAAAGTTGAAAAAAATTATTTTTTGGACTTAGCCATTTTTCCGGCGTTTATCAGACTTTCAGATAGGGCAAATGTCAGTGAGCGTTCCGATTTCAGTTTCAGAGCGATTCGCCCAATGAGTCCTTGAAATTTAGTTATTTTCAGCCAATATTTTTGAAAATTTCACTTTTTTGTGAAAATATCCACTAAATGAGGGAATAATATGTGTGAGGGTACCCCAGGAAAGTTCCAAATGTGTGTGGGTAGAATATATATCCCACGGGGGTAAAATTTAAAATAAGTTGAAAAAAATTTTTTTTTGGACTGTCATTTTTCCAGCGTTTAACAGACTTTCAGATAGGGCAAATGTCAGTGAGCGTTCCGATTTCAGTTCCAGAGCGATTCGCCTAATGAATCCTTGATATTTAGTCATTTTCAGCCAATTTTCTGGATTTTTGAAAAATTCACTTTTTTGTGAAAATATCCACTAAATGAGGGAATAATATGTGTGAGGGTAGCCCAGGAGAGTTCCAAATGTGTGTGGGTAGAATATATATCCCACGGGGGTAAAATTGAAAAAAGTTGAAAAAAATTTTTTTTTGGACTGTCATTTTTCCAGCGTTTAACAAACTTTCAGATAGGGCAAATGTCAGTGAGTGTTCCGATTTCAGTTCCAGAGCGATTCGCCCAATGAGTCCTTGATATTTAGTCATTTTCAGCCAATTTTCTGGATTTTTGAAAAATTCACTTTTTTGTGAAAATATCCACTAAATGAGGGAATAATATGTGTGAGGGTAGCCCAGGAGAGTTCCAAATGTGTGTGGGTAGAATATATATCCCACGGGGGTAAAATTGAAAAAAGTTGAAAAATTTTTTTTTTTTGGACTTAGTCATTTTTCCGGCGTTTATCAGACTTTCAGATAGGGCAAATGTCAGTGAGCGTTCCGATTTCAGTTCCAGAGCGATTCGCCCAATGAGTCCTTGATATTTAGTCGTTTTCAGCCAATATTTTGGATTTTTGAAAATTTCACTTTTTTGTGAAAATATCCACTAAATGAGGGAATAATATGTGTGAAGGTAGCCCAGGAGAGTTCCAAATGTGTGTGGGTAGAATATATATCCCACGGGGGTAAAAGTGAAAAAAGTTGAAAAATTATTTTTTGGACTTAGCCATTTTTCCGGCGTTTATCAGACTTTCAGATAGGGCAAATGTCAGTGAGCGTTCCGATTTCAGTTCCAGAGCGATTCGCCCAATGAGTCCTTGAAATTTAGTTATTTTCAGCCAATATTTTTGAAAATTTCACTTTTTTGTGAAAATATCCACTAAATGAGGGAATAATATGTGTGAGGGTAGCCCAGGAGAGTTCCAAATGTGTGTGGGTAGAATATATATCCCACGGGGTAAAATTGAAAAAAGTTGAAAAAATTTTTTTTTGGACTGTCATTTTTCCAGCGTTTAACAAACTTTCAGATAGGGCAAATGTCAGTGAGTGTTCCGATTTCAGTTCCAGAGCGATTAGCCCAATGAGTCCTTGATATTTAGTCATTTTCAGCCAATATTTTGGATTTTTGAAAATTTCACTTTTTTGTGAAAATATCCACTAAATGAGGGAATAATATGTGTGAGGGTACCCCAGGAGAGTTCCAAATGTGTGTGGGTAGAATATATATCCCACGGGGGTAAAAGTGAAAAAAGTTGAAAAAAATTATTTTTTGGACTTAGCCATTTTTCCGGCGTTTATCAGACTTTCAGATAGGGCAAATGTCAGTGAGCGTACCGATTTCAGTTCCAGAGCGATTCGCCCAATGAGTCCTTGATATTTAGTCGTTTTCAGCCAATATTTTGGATTTTTGAAAATTTCACTTTTTTGTGAAAATATCCACTAAATGAGGGAATAATATGTGTGAGGGTACCCCAGGAGTGTTCCAAATGTGTGTGGGTAGAATATATATCCCACGGGGGTAAAATTGAAAAAAGTTGAAAAATTATTTTTTTTGGACTTAGTCATTTTTCCGGCGTTTATCAGACTTTCAGATAGGGCAAATGTCAGTGAGCATTCCGATTTCAGTTTCAGAGCGATTCGCCCAATGAGTCCTTGATATTTAGTCGTTTTCAGCCAATTTTCTGGATTTTTGAAAAATTCACTTTTTTGTGAAAATATCCACTAAATGAGGGAATAATATGTGTGAGGGTAGCCCAGGAGAGTTCCAAATGTGTGTGGGTAGAATATATATCCCACGGGGTAAAATTGAAAAAAGTTGAAAAAAATTTTTTTTGGACTGTCATTTTTCCAGCGTTTAACAAACTTTCAGATAGGGCAAATGTCAGTGAGTGTTCCGATTTCAGTTCCAGAGCGATTAGCCCAATGAGTCCTTGATATTTAGTCATTTTCAGCCAATTTTCTGGATTTTTGAAAAATTCACTTTTTTGTGAAAATATCCACTAAATGAGGGAATAATATGTGTGAGGGTAGCCCAGGAGAGTTCCAAATGTGTGTGGGTAGAATATATATCCCACGGGGGTAAAATTGAAAAAAGTTGAAAAATTTTTATTTTTTGGACTTAGTCATTTTTCCGGCGTTTATCAGACTTTCAGATAGGGCAAATGTCAGTGAGCGTTCCGATTTCAGTTCCAGAGTGATTCGCCCAATGAGTCCTTGATATTTAGTCATTTTCAGTCAATTTTCTGGAGTTTAGAAAATTTCACTTTTTTGTGAAAATATCCACTAAATGAGGGAATAATATGTGTGAGGGTACCCCAGGAAAGTTCCAAATGTGTGTGGGTAGAATATATATCCCACGGGGGTAAAATTTAAAATAAGTTGAAAAAAATTTTTTTTTGGACTGTCATTTTTCCAGCGTTTAACAGACTTTCAGATAGGGCAAATGTCAGTGAGCGTTCCGATTTCAGTTCCAGAGCGATTCGCCCAATGAGTCCTTGATATTTAGTCATTTTCAGCCAATTTTCTGGATTTTTGAAAAATTCACTTTTTTGTGAAAATATCCACTAAATGAGGGAATAATATGTGTGAGGGTAGCCCAGGAGAGTTCCAAATGTGTGTGGGTAGAATATATATCCCACGGGGTAAAATTGAAAAAAGTTGAAAAAATTTTTTTTTGGACTGTCATTTTTCCAGCGTTTAACAAACTTTCAGATAGGGCAAATGTCAGTGAGTGTTCCGATTTCAGTTCCAGAGCGATTAGCCCAATGAGTCCTTGATATTTAGTCATTTTCAGCCAATATTTTGGATTTTTGAAAATTTCACTTTTTTGTGAAAATATCCACTAAATGAGGGAATAATATGTGTGAGGGTACCCCAGGAGAGTTCCAAATGTGTGTGGGTAGAATATATATCCCACGGGGGTAAAAGTGAAAAAAGTTGAAAAAAATTATTTTTTGGACTTAGCCATTTTTCCGGCGTTTATCAGACTTTCAGATAGGGCAAATGTCAGTGAGCGTTCCGATTTCAGTTCCAGAGCGATTCGCCCAATGAGTCCTTGATATTTAGTTATTTTCAGCCAATATTTTTGATTTTTGAAAATTTCACTTTTTTGTGAAAATATCCACTAAATGAGGGAATAATATGTGTGAGGGTACCCCAGGAGTGTTCCAAATGTGTGTGGGTAGAATATATATCCCACGGGGGTAAAATTGAAAAAAGTTGAAAAATTATTTTTTTTGGAATTAGTCATTTTTCCGGCGTTTATCAGACTTTCAGATAGGACAAATGTCAGTGAGCGTTCCGATTTCAGTTCCAGAGTGATTCGCCCAATGAGTCCTTGATATTTAGTCATTTTCAGCCAATTTTCTGGAGTTTAGAAAATTTCACTTTTTTGTGAAAATATCCACTAAATGAGGGAATAATATGTGTGAGGGTACCCCAGGAAAGTTCCAAATGTGTGTGGGTAGAATATATATCCCACGGGGGTAAAATTTAAAATAAGTTGAAAAAAATTTTTTTTTGGACTGTCATTTTTCCAGCGTTTAACAGACTTTCAGATAGGGCAAATGTCAGTGAGCGTTCCGATTTCAGTTCCAGAGCGATTCGCCTAATGAGTCCTTGATATTTAGTCATTTTCAGCCAATTTTCTGGATTTTTGAAAAATTCACTTTTTTGTGAAAATATCCACTAAATGAGGGAATAATATGTGTGAGGGTAGCCCAGGAGAGTTCCAAATGTGTGTGGGTAGAATATATATCCCACGGGGGTAAAATTGAAAAAAGTTGAAAAAAATTTTTTTTTGGACTGTCATTTTTCCAGCGTTTAACAAACTTTCAGATAGGGCAAATGTAAGTGAGTGTTCCGATTTCAGTTCCAGAGCGATTCGCCCAATGAGTCCTTGATATTTAGTCATTTTCAGCCAATTTTCTGGATTTTTGAAAAATTCACTTTTTTGTGAAAATATCCACTAAATGAGGGAATAATATGTGTGAGGGTAGCCCAGGAGAGTTCCAAATGTGTGTGGGTAGAATATATATCCCACGGGGGTAAAAGTGAAAAAAGTTGAAAAAAATTATTTTTTGGACTTAGCCATTTTTCCGGCGTTTATCAGACTTTCAGATAGGGCAAATGTCAGTGAGCGTTCCGATTTCAGTTCCAGAGCGATTCGCCCAATGAGTCCTTGATATTTAGTTATTTTCAGCCAATATTTTTGATTTTTGAAAATTTCACTTTTTTGTGAAAATATCCACTAAATGAGGGAATAATATGTGTGAGGGTACCCCAGGAGTGTTCCAAATGTGTGTGGGTAGAATATATATCCCACGGGGGTAAAATTGAAAAAAGTTGAAAAATTATTTTTTTTGGAATTAGTCATTTTTCCGGTGTTTATCAGACTTTCAGATAGGGCAAATGTCAGTGAGCGTTCCGATTTCAGTTCCAGAGTGATTCGCCCAATGAGTCCTTGATATTTAGTCATTTTCAGCCAATTTTCTGGAGTTTAGAAAATTTCACTTTTTTGTGAAAATATCCACTAAATGAGGGAATAATATGTGTGAGGGTACCCCAGGAAAGTTCCAAATGTGTGTGGGTAGAATATATATCCCACGGGGGTAAAATTTAAAATAAGTTGAAAAAAATTTTTTTTTGGACTGTCATTTTTCCAGCGTTTAACAGACTTTCAGATAGGGCAAATGTCAGTGAGCGTTCCGATTTCAGTTCCAGAGCGATTCGCCTAATGAGTCCTTGATATTTAGTCATTTTCAGCCAATTTTCTGGATTTTTGAAAAATTCACTTTTTTGTGAAAATATCCACTAAATGAGGGAATAATATGTGTGAGGGTAGCCCTGGAGAGTTCCAAATGTGTGTGGGTAGAATATATATCCCACGGGGGTAAAATTGAAAAAAGTTGAAAAAAATTTTTTTTTGGACTGTCATTTTTCCAGCGTTTAACAAACTTTCAGATAGGGCAAATGTAAGTGAGTGTTCCGATTTCAGTTCCAGAGCGATTCGCCCAATGAGTCCTTGATATTTAGTCATTTTCAGCCAATTTTCTGGATTTTTGAAAAATTCACTTTTTTGTGAAAATATCCACTAAATGAGGGAATAATATGTGTGAGGGTAGCCCAGGAGAGTTCCAAATGTGTGTGGGTAGAATATATATCCCACGGGGGTAAAATTGAAAAAAGTTGAAAAATTTTTATTTTTTGGACTTAGTCATTTTTCCGGCGTTTATCAGACTTTCAGATAGGGCAAATGTCAGTGAGCGTTCCGATTTCAGTTCCAGAGCGATTCGCCCAATGAGTCCTTGATATTTAGTCGTTTTCAGCCAATATTTTGGATTTTTGAAAATTTCACTTTTTTGTGAAAATATCCACTAAATGAGGGAATAATATGTGTGAGGGTACCCCAGGAGAGTTCCAAATGTGTGTGGGTAGAATATATATCCCACGGGGGTAAAAGTGAAAAAAGTTGAAAAAAATTATTTTTTGGACTTAGCCATTTTTCCGGCGTTTATCAGACTTTCAGATAGGGCAAATGTCAGTGACTGTTCCGATTTCAGTTCCAGAGCGATTCGCCCAATGAGTCCTTGATATTTAGTTATTTTCAGCTAATATTTTTGATTTTTGAAAATTTCACTTTTTTGTGAAAATATCCACTAAATGAGGGAATAATATGTGTGAGGGTAGCCCAGGAGAGTTCCAAATGTGTGTGGGTAGAATATATATCCCACGGGGGTAAAATTGAAAAAAGTTGAAAAATTATTTTTTTTGGACTTAGTCATTTTTCCGGCGTTTATCAGACTTTCAGATAGGGCAAATGTCAGTGAGCATTCCCATTTCAGTTTCAGAGCGATTCGCCCAATGAGTCCTTGATATTTAGTTATTTTCAGCCAATATTTTTGATTTTTGAAAATTTCACTTTTTTGTGAAAATATCCACTAAATGAGGGAATAATATGTGTGAGGGTACCCCAGGAGTGTTCCAAATGTGTGTGGGTAGAATATATATCCCACGGGGGTAAAATTGAAAAAAGTTGAAAAATTATTTTTTTTGGAATTAGTCATTTTTCCGGCGTTTATCAGACTTTCAGATAGGGCAAATGTCAGTGAGCGTTCCGATTTCAGTTCCAGAGTGATTCGCCCAATGAGTCCTTGATATTTAGTCATTTTCAGCCAATTTTCTGGAGTTTAGAAAATTTCACTTTTTTGTGAAAATATCCACTAAATGAGGGAATAATATGTGTGAGGGTACCCCAGGAAAGTTCCAAATGTGTGTGGGTAGAATATATATCCCACGGGGGTAAAATTTAAAATAAGTTGAAAAAAATTTTTTTTTGGACTGTCATTTTTCCAGCGTTTAACAGACTTTCAGATAGGGCAAATGTCAGTGAGCGTTCCGATTTCAGTTCCAGAGCGATTCGCCTAATGAGTCCTTGATATTTAGTCGTTTTCAGCCAATTTTCTGGATTTTTGAAAAATTCACTTTTTTGTGAAAATATCCACTAAATGAGGGAATAATATGTGTGAGGGTAGCCCAGGAGAGTTCCAAATGTGTGTGGGTAGAATATATATCCCACGGGGTAAAATTGAAAAAAGTTGAAAAAATTTTTTTTTGGACTGTCATTTTTCCAGCGTTTAACAAACTTTCAGATAGGGCAAATGTCAGTGAGTGTTCCGATTTCAGTTCCAGAGCGATTAGCCCAATGAGTCCTTGATATTTAGTCATTTTCAGCCAATATTTTGGATTTTTGAAAATTTCACTTTTTTGTGAAAATATCCACTAAATGAGGGAATAATATGTGTGAGGGTACCCCAGGAGAGTTCCAAATGTGTGTGGGTAGAATATATATCCCACGGGGGTAAAAGTGAAAAAAGTTGAAAAAAATTATTTTTTGGACTTAGCCATTTTTCCGGCGTTTATCAGACTTTCAGATAGGGCAAATGTCAGTGAGCGTTCCGATTTCAGTTCCAGAGCGATTCGCCCAATGAGTCCTTGATATTTAGTTATTTTCAGCCAATATTTTTGATTTTTGAAAATTTCACTTTTTTGTGAAAATATCCACTAAATGAGGGAATAATATGTGTGAGGGTACCCCAGGAGTGTTCCAAATGTGTGTGGGTAGAATATATATCCCACGGGGGTAAAATTGAAAAAAGTTGAAAAATTATTTTTTTTGGAATTAGTCATTTTTCCGGCGTTTATCAGACTTTCAGATAGGGCAAATGTCAGTGAGCGTTCCGATTTCAGTTCCAGAGTGATTCGCCCAATGAGTCCTTGATATTTAGTCATTTTCAGCCAATTTTCTGGAGTTTAGAAAATTTCACTTTTTTGTGAAAATATCCACTAAATGAGGGAATAATATGTGTGAGGGTACCCCAGGAAAGTTCCAAATGTGTGTGGGTAGAATATATATCCCACGGGGGTAAAATTTAAAATAAGTTGAAAAAAATTTTTTTTTGGACTGTCATTTTTCCAGCGTTTAACAGACTTTCAGATAGGGCAAATGTCAGTGAGCGTTCCGATTTCAGTTCCAGAGCGATTCGCCTAATGAGTCCTTGATATTTAGTCATTTTCAGCCAATTTTCTGGATTTTTGAAAAATTCACTTTTTTGTGAAAATATCCACTAAATGAGGGAATAATATGTGTGAGGGTAGCCCAGGAGAGTTCCAAATGTGTGTGGGTAGAATATATATCCCACGGGGGTAAAATTGAAAAAAGTTGAAAAAAATTTTTTTTTGGACTGTCATTTTTCCAGCGTTTAACAAACTTTCAGATAGGGCAAATGTAAGTGAGTGTTCCGATTTCAGTTCCAGAGCGATTCGCCCAATGAGTCCTTGATATTTAGTCATTTTCAGCCAATTTTCTGGATTTTTGAAAAATTCACTTTTTTGTGAAAATATCCACTAAATGAGGGAATAATATGTGTGAGGGTAGCCCAGGAGAGTTCCAAATGTGTGTGGGTAGAATATATATCCCACGGGGGTAAAATTGAAAAAAGTTGAAAAATTTTTATTTTTTGGACTTAGTCATTTTTCCGGCGTTTGTCAGACTTTCAGATAGGGCAAATGTCAGTGAGCGTTCCGATTTCAGTTCCAGAGCGATTCGCCCAATGAGTCCTTGATATTTAGTCGTTTTCAGCCAATATTTTGGATTTTTGAAAATTTCACTTTTTTGTGAAAATATCCACTAAATGAGGGAATAATATGTGTGAGGGTACCCCAGGAGAGTTCCAAATGTGTGTGGGTAGAATATATATCCCACGGGGGTAAAAGTGAAAAAAGTTGAAAAAAATTATTTTTTGGACTTAGCCATTTTTCCGGCGTTTATCAGACTTTCAGATAGGGCAAATGTCAGTGACTGTTCCGATTTCAGTTCCAGAGCGATTCGCCCAATGAGTCCTTGATATTTAGTTATTTTCAGCTAATATTTTTGAAAATTTCACTTTTTTGTGAAAATATCCACTAAATGAGGGAATAATATGTGTGAGGGTAGCCCAGGAGAGTTCCAAATGTGTGTGGGTAGAATATATATCCCACGGGGGTAAAATTGAAAAAAGTTGAAAAATTATTTTTTTTTGGACTTAGTCATTTTTCCGGCGTTTATCAGACTTTCAGATAGGGCAAATGTCAGTGAGCGTTCCGATTTCAGTTCCAGAGCGATTCGCCCAATGAGTCCTTGATATTTAGTCATTTTCAGCCAATATTTTGGATTTTTGAAAATTTCACTTTTTTGTGAAAATATCCACTAAATGAGGGAATAATATGTGTGAGGGTACCCCAGGAGAGTTCCAAATGTGTGTGGGTAGAATATATATCCCACGGGGGTAAAAGTGAAAAAAGTTGAAAAAAATTATTTTTTGGACTTAGCCATTTTTCCGGCGTTTATCAGACTTTCAGATAGGGCAAATGTCAGTGAGCGTTCCGATTTCAGTTCCAGAGCGATTCGCCCAATGAGTCCTTGATATTTAGTTATTTTCAGCCAATATTTTTGATTTTTGAAAATTTCACTTTTTTGTGAAAATATCCACTAAATGAGGGAATAATATGTGTGAGGGTACCCCAGGAGTGTTCCAAATGTGTGTGGGTAGAATATATATCCCACGGGGGTAAAATTGAAAAAAGTTGAAAAATTATTTTTTTTGGAATTAGTCATTTTTCCGGCGTTTATCAGACTTTCAGATAGGGCAAATGTCAGTGAGCGTTCCGATTTCAGTTCCAGAGTGATTCGCCCAATGAGTCCTTGATATTTAGTCATTTTCAGCCAATTTTCTGGAGTTTAGAAAATTTCACTTTTTTGTGAAAATATCCACTAAATGAGGGAATAATATGTGTGAGGGTAGCCCAGGAGAGTTCCAAATGTGTGTGGGTAGAATATATATCCCACGGGGGTAAAATTGAAAAAAGTTGAAAAATTATTTTTTTTTGGACTTAGTCATTTTTCCGGCGTTTATCAGACTTTCAGATAGGGCAAATGTCAGTGAGCGTTCCGATTTCAGTTCCAGAGCGATTCGCCCAATGAGTCCTTGATATTTAGTCATTTTCAGCCAATATTTTGGATTTTTGAAAATTTCACTTTTTTGTGAAAATATCCACTAAATGAGGGAATAATATGTGTGAGGGTACCCCAGGAGAGTTCCAAATGTGTGTGGGTAGAATATATATCCCACGGGGGTAAAAGTGAAAAAAGTTGAAAAAAATTTTTTTTTGGACTGTCATTTTTCCAGCGTTTAACAGACTTTCAGATAGGGCAAATGTCAGTGAGCGTTCCGATTTCAGTTCCAGAGCGATTCGCCTAATGAGTCCTTGATATTTAGTCATTTTCAGCCAATTTTCTGGATTTTTGAAAAATTCACTTTTTTGTGAAAATATCCACTAAATGAGGGAATAATATGTGTGAGGGTAGCCCAGGAGAGTTCCAAATGTGTGTGGGTAGAATATATATCCCACGGGGGTAAAATTGAAAAAAGTTGAAAAAAATTTTTTTTTGGACTGTCATTTTTCCAGCGTTTAACAAACTTTCAGATAGGGCAAATGTAAGTGAGTGTTCCGATTTCAGTTCCAGAGCGATTCGCCCAATGAGTCCTTGATATTTAGTCATTTTCAGCCAATTTTCTGGAGTTTAGAAAATTTCACTTTTTTGTGAAAATATCCACTAAATGAGGGAATAATATGTGTGAGGGTACCCCAGGAAAGTTCCAAATGTGTGTGGGTAGAATATATATCCCACGGGGTTAAAATTGAAAAAAGTTGAAAATTTTTTTTTTTGGACTTAGTCATTTTTCCGGCGTTTATCAGACTTTCAGATAGGGCAAATGTCAGTGAGCGTACCGATTTCAGTTCCAGAGCGATTCGCCCAATGAGTCCTTGATATTTAGTCGTTTTCAGCCAATATTTTGGATTTTTGAAAATTTCACTTTTTTGTGAAAATATCCACTAAATGAGGGAATAATATGTGTGAGGGTACCCCAGGAGTGTTCCAAATGTGTGTGGGTAGAATATATATCCCACGGGGGTAAAATTGAAAAAAGTTGAAAAATTATTTTTTTTGGACTTAGTCATTTTTCCGGCGTTTATCAGACTTTCAGATAGGGCAAATGTCAGTGAGCGTTCCGATTTCAGTTTCAGAGCGATTCGCCCAATGAGTCCTTGATATTTAGTCGTTTTCAGCCAATTTTCTGGATTTTTGAAAAATTCACTTTTTTGTGAAAATATCCACTAAATGAGGGAATAATATGTGTGAGGGTAGCCCAGGAGAGTTCCAAATGTGTGTGGGTAGAATATATATCCCACGGGGTAAAATTGAAAAAAGTTGAAAAAAATTTTTTTTTCGACTGTCATTTTTCCAGCGTTTAACAAACTTTCAGATAGGGCAAATGTCAGTGAGTGTTCCGATTTCAGTTCCAGAGCGATTAGCCCAATGAGTCCTTGATATTTAGTCATTTTCAGCCAATTTTCTGGATTTTTGAAAAATTCACTTTTTTGTAAAAATATCCACTAAATGAGGGAATAATATGTGTGAGGGTACCCCAGGAGAGTTCCAAATGTGTGTGGGTAGAATATATATCCCACGGGGGTAAAAGTGAAAAAAGTTGAAAAAAATTATTTTTTGGACTTAGCCATTTTTCCGGCGTTTATCAGACTTTCAGATAGGGCAAATGTCAGTGAGCGTTCCGATTTCAGTTCCAGAGCGATTCGCCCAATGAGTCCTTGATATTTATTTATTTTCAGCCAATATTTTTGATTTTTGAAAATTTCACTTTTTTGTGAAAATATCCACTAAATGAGGGAATAATATGTGTGAGGGTACCCCAGGAAAGTTCCAAATGTGTGTGGGTAGAATATATATCCCACGGGGGTAAAATTTAAAATAAGTTGAAAAAAATTTTTTTTTGGACTGTCATTTTTCCAGCGTTTAACAGACTTTCAGATAGGGCAAATGTCAGTGAGCGTTCCGATTTCAGTTCCAGAGCGATTCGCCTAATGAGTCCTTGATATTTAGTCATTTTCAGCCAATTTTCTGGATTTTTGAAAAATTCACTTTTTTGTGAAAATATCCACTAAATGAGGGAATAATATGTGTGAGGGTAGCCCAGGAGAGTTCCAAATGTGTGTGGGTAGAATATATATCCCACGGGGGTAAAATTGAAAAAAGTTGAAGAAAATTTTTTTTTGGACTGTCATTTTTCCAGCGTTTAACAAACTTTCAGATAGGGCAAATGTCAGTGAGTGTTCCGATTTCAGTTCCAGAGCGATTCGCCCAATGAGTCCTTGATATTTAGTCATTTTCAGCCAATTTTCTGGATTTTTGAAAAATTCACTTTTTTGTGAAAATATCCACTAAATGAGGGAATAATATGTGTGAGGGTAGCCCAGGAGAGTTCCAAATGTGTGTGGGTAGAATATATATCCCACGGGGGTAAAATTGAAAAAAGTTGAAAAATTTTTTTTTTTTGGACTTAGTCATTTTTCCGGCGTTTATCAGACTTTCAGATAGGGCAAATGTCAGTGACTGTTCCGATTTCAGTTCCAGAGCGATTCGCCCAATGAGTCCTTGATATTTAGTTATTTTCAGCTAATATTTTTGATTTTTGAAAATTTCACTTTTTTGTGAAAATATCCACTAAATGAGGGAATAATATGTGTGAGGGTACCCCAGGAGTGTTCCAAATGTGTGTGGGTAGAATATATATCCCACGGGGGTAAAATTGAAAAAAGTTGAAAAATTATTTTTTTTGGAATTAGTCATTTTTCCGGCGTTTATCAGACTTACAGATAGGGCAAATGTCAGTGAGCGTTCCGATTTCAGTTCCAGAGTGATTCGCCCAATGAGTCCTTGATATTTAGCCATTTTCAGCCAATTTTCTGGAGTTTAGAAAATTTCACTTTTTTGTGAAAATATCCACTAAATGAGGGAATAATATGTGTGAGGGTACCCCAGGAAAGTTCCAAATGTGTGTGGGTAGAATATATATCCCACGGGGGTAAAATTTAAAATAAGTTGAAAAAAATTTTTTTTTGGACTGTCATTTTTCCAGCATTTAACAGACTTTCAGATAGGGCAAATGTCAGTGAGCATTCCGATTTCAGTTCCAGAGCGATTCGCCCAATGAGTCCTTGATATTTAGTCATTTTCAGCCAATTTTCTGGATTTTTGAAAAATTCACTTTTTTGTGAAAATATCCACTAAATGAGGGAATAATATGTGTGAGGGTAGCCCAGGAGAGTTCCAAATGTGTGTGGGTAGAATATATATCCCACGGGGGTAAAATTGAAAAAAGTTGAAAATTTTTTTTTTTTTGGACTTAGTCATTGTTCCGGCGTTTATCAGACTTTCAGATAGGGCAAATGTCAGTGAGCGTTCCGATTTCAGTTCCAGAGCGATTCGCCCAATGAGTCCTTGATATTTAGTCGTTTTCAGCCAATATTTTGGATTTTTGAAAATTTCACTTTTTTGTGAAAATATCCACTAAATGAGGGAATAATATGTGTGAGGGTACCCCAGGAGAGTTCCAAATGTGTGTGGGTAGAATATATATCCCACGGGGGTAAAAGTGAAAAAAGTTGAAAAAAATTATTTTTTGGACTTAGCCATTTTTCCGGCGTTTATCAGACTTTCAGATAGGGCAAATGTCAGTGAGCGTTCCGATTTCAGTTCCAGAGCGATTCGCCTAATGAGTCCTTGATATTTAGTCATTTTCAGCCAATTTTCTGGATTTTTGAAAAATTCACTTTTTTGTGAAAATATCCACTAAATGAGGGAATAATATGTGTGAGGGTAGCCCAGGAGAGTTCCAAATGTGTGTGGGTAGAATATATATCCCACGGGGGTAAAATTGAAAAAAGTTGAAAAAAATTTTTTTTTGGACTGTCATTTTTCCAGCGTTTAACAAACTTTCAGATAGGGCAAATGTAAGTGAGTGTTCCGATTTCAGTTCCAGAGCGATTCGCCCAATGAGTCCTTGATATTTAGTCATTTTCAGCCAATTTTCTGGATTTTTGAAAAATTCACTTTTTTGTGAAAATATCCACTAAATAAGGGAATAAAATGTGTGAGGGTAGCCCAGGAGAGTTCCAAATGTGTGTGGGTAGAATATATATCCCACGGGGGTAAAATTGAAAAAAGTTGAAAAATTTTTATTTTTTGGACTTAGTCATTTTTCCGGCGTTTATCAGACTTTCAGATAGGGCAAATGTCAGTGAGCGTTCCGATTTCAGTTCCAGAGCGATTAGCCCAATGAGTCCTTGATATTTAGTCATTTTCAGCCAATTTTCTGGATTTTTGAAAAATTCACTTTTTTGTGAAAATATCCACTAAATGAGGGAATAATATGTGTGAGGGTAGCCCAGGAGAGTTCCAAATGTGTGTGGGTAGAATATATATCCCTCGGGGGTAAAATTGAAAAAAGTTGAAAAATTATTTTTTTTTGGACTTAGCCATTTTTACGGCGTTTATCAGACTTTCAGATAGGGCAAATGTCAGTGAGCGTTCCGATTTCAGTTCCAGAGCGATTCGCCCAATGAGTCCTTGATATTTAGTTATTTTCAGCCAATATTTTTGACTTTTGAAAATTTCACTTTTTTGTGAAAATATCCACTAAATGAGGGAATAATATGTGTGAGGGTACCCCAGGAGTGTTCCAAATGTGTGTGGGTAGAATATATATCCCACGGGGGTAAAATTGAAAAAAGTTGAAAAATTATTTTTTTTGGAATTAGTCATTTTTCCGGCGTTTATCAGACTTTCAGATAGGGCAAATGTCAGTGAGCGTTCCGATTTCAGTTCCAGAGTGATTCGCCCAATGAGTCCTTGATATTTAGTCATTTTCAGAAAATTTTCTGGAGTTTAGAAAATTTCACTTTTTTGTGAAAATATCCACTAAATGAGGGAATAATATGTGTGAGGGTACCCCAGGAAATTTCCAAATGTGTGTGGGTAGAATATATATCCCACGGGGGTAAAATTTAAAATAAGTTGAAAAAAATTTTTTTTTGGACTGTCATTTTTCCAGCGTTTAACAGACTTTCAGATAGGGCAAATGTCAGTGAGCGTTCCGATTTCAGTTCCAGAGCGATTCGCCTAATGAGTCCTTGATATTTAGTCATTTTCAGCCAATTTTCTGGATTTTTGAAAAATTCACTTTTTTGTGAAAATATCCACTAAATGAGGGAATAATATGTGTGAGGGTAGCCCAGGAGAGTTCCAAATGTGTGTGGGTAGAATATATATCCCACGGGGGTAAAATTGAAAAAAGTTGAAAAATTTTTATTTTTTGGACTTAGTCATTTTTCCGGCGTTTATCAGACTTTCAGATAGGGCAAATGTCAGTGAGCGTTCCGATTTCAGTTCCAGAGCGATTAGCCCAATGAGTCCTTGATATTTAGTCATTTTCAGCCAATTTTCTGGATTTTTGAAAAATTCACTTTTTTGTGAAAATATCCACTAAATGAGGGAATAATATGTGTGAGGGTAGCCCAGGAGAGTTCCAAATGTGTGTGGGTAGAATATATATCCCTCGGGGGTAAAATTGAAAAAAGTTGAAAAATTATTTTTTTTTGGACTTAGCCATTTTTACGGCGTTTATCAGACTTTCAGATAGGGCAAATGTCAGTGAGCGTTCCGATTTCAGTTCCAGAGCGATTCGCCCAATGAGTCCTTGATATTTAGTTATTTTCAGCCAATATTTTTGACTTTTGAAAATTTCACTTTTTTGTGAAAATATCCACTAAATGAGGGAATAATATGTGTGAGGGTACCCCAGGAGTGTTCCAAATGTGTGTGGGTAGAATATATATCCCACGGGGGTAAAATTGAAAAAAGTTGAAAAATTATTTTTTTTGGAATTAGTCATTTTTCCGGCGTTTATCAGACTTTCAGATAGGGCAAATGTCAGTGAGCGTTCCGATTTCAGTTCCAGAGTGATTCGCCCAATGAGTCCTTGATATTTAGTCATTTTCAGAAAATTTTCTGGAGTTTAGAAAATTTCACTTTTTTGTGAAAATATCCACTAAATGAGGGAATAATATGTGTGAGGGTACCCCAGGAAAGTTCCAAATGTGTGTGGGTAGAATATATATCCCACGGGGGTAAAATTTAAAATAAGTTGAAAAAAATTTTTTTTTGGACTGTCATTTTTCCAGCGTTTAACAGACTTTCAGATAGGGCAAATGTCAGTGAGCGTTCCGATTTCAGTTCCAGAGCGATTCGCCTAATGAGTCCTTGATATTTAGTCATTTTCAGCCAATTTTCTGGATTTTTGAAAAATTCACTTTTTTGTGAAAATATCCACTAAATGAGGGAATAATATGTGTGAGGGTAGCCCAGGAGAGTTCCAAATGTGTGTGGGTAGAATATATATCCCACGGGGGTAAAATTGAAAAAAGTTGAAGAAAATTTTTTTTTGGACTGTCATTTTTCCAGCGTTTAACAAACTTTCAGATAGGGCAAATGTCAGTGAGTGTTCCGATTTCAGTTCCAGAGCGATTCGCCCAATGAGTCCTTGATATTTAGTCATTTTCAGCCAATTTTCTGGATTTTTGAAAAATTCACTTTTTTGTGAAAATATCCACTAAATGAGGGAATAATATGTGTGAGGGTAGCCCAGGAGAGTTCCAAATGTGTGTGGGTAGAATATATATCCCACGGGGGTAAAATTGAAAAAAGTTGAAAAATTTTTTTTTTTTGGACTTAGTCATTTTTCCGGCGTTTATCAGACTTTCAGATAGGGCAAATGTCAGTGACTGTTCCGATTTCAGTTCCAGAGCGATTCGCCCAATGAGTCCTTGATATTTAGTTATTTTCAGCTAATATTTTTGATTTTTGAAAATTTCACTTTTTTGTGAAAATATCCACTAAATGAGGGAATAATATGTGTGAGGGTACCCCAGGAGTGTTCCAAATGTGTGTGGGTAGAATATATATCCCACGGGGGTAAAATTGAAAAAAGTTGAAAAATTATTTTTTTGGAATTAGTCATTTTTCCGGCGTTTATCAGACTTTCAGATAGGGCAAATGTCAGTGAGCGTTCCGATTTCAGTTCCAGAGTGATTCGCCCAATGAGTCCTTGATATTTAGCCATTTTCAGCCAATTTTCTGGAGTTTAGAAAATTTCAATTTTTTGTGAAAATATCCACTAAATGAGGGAATAATATGTGTGAGGGTACCCCAGGAAAGTTCCAAATGTGTGTGGGTAGAATATATATCCCACGGGGGTAAAATGTAAAATAAGTTGAAAAAAATTTTTTTTTGGACTGTCATTTTTCCAGCATTTAACAGACTTTCAGATAGGGCAAATGTCAGTGAGCATTCCGATTTCAGTTCCAGAGCGATTCGCCCAATGAGTCCTTGATATTTAGTCATTTTCAGCCAATTTTCTGGATTTTTGAAAAATTCACTTTTTTGTAAAAATATCCACTAAATGAGGGAATAATATGTGTGAGGGTACCCCAGGAGAGTTCCAAATGTGTGTGGGTAGAATATATATCCCACGGGGGTAAAAGTGAAAAAAGTTGAAAAAAATTATTTTTTGGACTTAGCCATTTTTCCGGCGTTTATCAGACTTTCAGATAGGGCAAATGTCAGTGAGCGTTCCGATTTCAGTTCCAGAGCGATTCGCCTAATGAGTCCTTGATATTTAGTCATTTTCAGCCAATTTTCTGGATTTTTGAAAAATTCACTTTTTTGTGAAAATATCCACTAAATGAGGGAATAATATGTGTGAGGGTAGCCCAGGAGAGTTCCAAATGTGTGTGGGTAGAATATATATCCCACGGGGGTAAAATTGAAAAAAGTTGAAAAAAATTTTTTTTTGGACTGTCATTTTTCCAGCGTTTAACAAACTTTCAGATAGGGCAAATGTAAGTGAGTGTTCCGATTTCAGTTCCAGAGCGATTCGCCCAATGAGTCCTTGATATTTAGTCATTTTCAGCCAATTTTCTGGATTTTTGAAAAATTCACTTTTTTGTGAAAATATCCACTAAATGAGGGAATAATATGTGTGAGGGTAGCCCAGGAGAGTTCCAAATGTGTGTGGGTAGAATATATATCCCACGGGGGTAAAATTGAAAAAAGTTGAAAAATTTTTATTTTTTGGACTTAGTCATTTTTCCGGCGTTTATCAGACTTTCAGATAGGGCAAATGTCAGTGAGCGTTCCGATTTCAGTTCCAGAGCGATTCGCCCAATGAGTCCTTGATATTTAGTCGTTTTCAGCCAATATTTTGGATTTTTGAAAATTTCACTTTTTTGTGAAAATATCCACTAAATGAGGGAATAATATGTGTGAGGGTACCCCAGGAGAGTTCCAAATGTGTGTGGGTAGAATATATATCCCACGGGGGTAAAATTGAAAAAAGTTGAAAAATTATTTTTTTTGGAATTAGTCATTTTTCCGGCGTTTATCAGACTTTCAGATAGGGCAAATGTCAGTGAGCGTTCCGATTTCAGTTCCAGAGTGATTCGCCCAATGAGTCCTTGATATTTAGCCATTTTCAGCCAATTTTCTGGAGTTTAGAAAATTTCACTTTTTTGTGAAAATATCCACTAAATGAGGGAATAATATGTGTGAGGGTACCCCAGGAAAGTTCCAAATGTGTGTGGGTAGAATATATATCCCACGGGGGTAAAATTTAAAATAAGTTGAAAAAAATTTTTTTTTGGACTGTCATTTTTCCAGCATTTAACAGACTTTCAGATAGGGCAAATGTCAGTGAGCATTCCGATTTCAGTTCCAGAGCGATTCGCCCAATGAGTCCTTGATATTTAGTCATTTTCAGCCAATTTTCTGGATTTTTGAAAAATTCACTTTTTTGTGAAAATATCCACTAAATGAGGGAATAATATGTGTGAGGGTAGCCCAGGAGAGTTCCAAATGTGTGTGGGTAGAATATATATCCCACGGGGGTAAAATTGAAAAAAGTTGAAAATTTTTTTTTTTTTGGACTTAGTCATTGTTCCGGCGTTTATCAGACTTTCAGATAGGGCAAATGTCAGTGAGCGTTCCGATTTCAGTTCCAGAGCGATTCGCCCAATGAGTCCTTGATATTTAGTCGTTTTCAGCCAATATTTTGGATTTTTGAAAATTTCACTTTTTTGTGAAAATATCCACTAAATGAGGGAATAATATGTGTGAGGGTACCCCAGGAGAGTTCCAAATGTGTGTGGGTAGAATATATATCCCACGGGGGTAAAAGTGAAAAAAGTTGAAAAAAATTATTTTTTGGACTTAGCCATTTTTCCGGCGTTTATCAGACTTTCAGATAGGGCAAATGTCAGTGAGCGTTCCGATTTCAGTTCCAGAGCGATTCGCCTAATGAGTCCTTGATATTTAGTCATTTTCAGCCAATTTTCTGGATTTTTGAAAAATTCACTTTTTTGTGAAAATATCCACTAAATGAGGGAATAATATGTGTGAGGGTAGCCCAGGAGAGTTCCAAATGTGTGTGGGTAGAATATATATCCCACGGGGGTAAAATTGAAAAAAGTTGAAAATTTTTTTTTTTTTGGACTTAGTCATTGTTCCGGCGTTTATCAGACTTTCAGATAGGGCAAATGTCAGTGAGCGTTCCGATTTCAGTTCCAGAGCGATTCGCCCAATGAGTCCTTGATATTTAGTCGTTTTCAGCCAATATTTTGGATTTTTGAAAATTTCACTTTTTTGTGAAAATATCCACTAAATGAGGGAATAATATGTGTGAGGGTACCCCAGGAGAGTTCCAAATGTGTGTGGGTAGAATATATATCCCACGGGGGTAAAATTGAAAAAAGTTGAAAAATTATTTTTTTTGGAATTAGTCATTTTTCCGGCGTTTATCAGACTTTCAGATAGGGCAAATGTCAGTGAGCGTTCCGATTTCAGTTCCAGAGTGATTCGCCCAATGAGTCCTTGATATTTAGCCATTTTCAGCCAATTTTCTGGAGTTTAGAAAATTTCACTTTTTTGAGAAAATATCCACTAAATGAGGGAATAATATGTGTGAGGGTACCCCAGGAGAGTTCCAAATGTGTGTGGGTAGAATATATATCCCACGGGGGTAAAAGTGAAAAAAGTTGAAAAAAATTATTTTTTGGACTTAGCCATTTTTCCGGCGTTTATCAGACTTTCAGATAGGGCAAATGTCAGTGAGCGTTCCGATTTCAGTTCCAGAGCGATTCGCCTAATGAGTCCTTGATATTTAGTCATTTTCAGCCAATTTTCTGGATTTTTGAAAAATTCACTTTTTTGTGAAAATATCCACTAAATGAGGGAATAATATGTGTGAGGGTAGCCCAGGAGAGTTCCAAATGTGTGTGGGTAGAATATATATCCCACGGGGGTAAAATTGAAAAAAGTTGAAAAAAATTTTTTTTTGGACTGTCATTTTTCCAGCGTTTAACAAACTTTCAGATAGGGCAAATGTAAGTGAGTGTTCCGATTTCAGTTCCAGAGCGATTCGCCCAATGAGTCCTTGATATTTAGTCATTTTCAGCCAATTTTCTGGATTTTTGAAAAATTCACTTTTTTGTGAAAATATCCACTAAATGAGGGAATAATATGTGTGAGGGTAGCCCAGGAGAGTTCCAAATGTGTGTGGGTAGAATATATATCCCACGGGGGTAAAATTGAAAAAAGTTGAAAAATTTTTATTTTTTGGACTTAGTCATTTTTCCGGCGTTTATCAGACTTTCAGATAGGGCAAATGTCAGTGAGCGTTCCGATTTCAGTTCCAGAGCGATTCGCCCAATGAGTCCTTGATATTTAGTCGTTTTCAGCCAATATTTTGGATTTTTGAAAATTTCACTTTTTTGTGAAAATATCCACTAAATGAGGGAATAATATGTGTGAGGGTACCCCAGGAGAGTTCCAAATGTGTGTGGGTAGAATATATATCCCACGGGGGTAAAATTGAAAAAAGTTGAAAAATTATTTTTTTTGGAATTAGTCATTTTTCCGGCGTTTATCAGACTTTCAGATAGGGCAAATGTCAGTGAGCGTTCCGATTTCAGTTCCAGAGTGATTCGCCCAATGAGTCCTTGATATTTAGCCATTTTCAGCCAATTTTCTGGAGTTTAGAAAATTTCACTTTTTTGTGAAAATATCCACTAAATGAGGGAATAATATGTGTGAGGGTACCCCAGGAAAGTTCCAAATGTGTGTGGGTAGAATATATATCCCACGGGGGTAAAATTTAAAATAAGTTGAAAAAAATTTTTTTTTGGACTGTCATTTTTCCAGCATTTAACAGACTTTCAGATAGGGCAAATGTCAGTGAGCATTCCGATTTCAGTTCCAGAGCGATTCGCCCAATGAGTCCTTGATATTTAGTCATTTTCAGCCAATTTTCTGGATTTTTGAAAAATTCACTTTTTTGTGAAAATATCCACTAAATGAGGGAATAATATGTGTGAGGGTAGCCCAGGAGAGTTCCAAATGTGTGTGGGTAGAATATATATCCCACGGGGGTAAAATTGAAAAAAGTTGAAAATTTTTTTTTTTTTGGACTTAGTCATTGTTCCGGCGTTTATCAGACTTTCAGATAGGGCAAATGTCAGTGAGCGTTCCGATTTCAGTTCCAGAGCGATTCGCCCAATGAGTCCTTGATATTTAGTCGTTTTCAGCCAATATTTTGGATTTTTGAAAATTTCACTTTTTTGTGAAAATATCCACTAAATGAGGGAATAATATGTGTGAGGGTACCCCAGGAGAGTTCCAAATGTGTGTGGGTAGAATATATATCCCACGGGGGTAAAAGTGAAAAAAGTTGAAAAAAATTATTTTTTGGACTTAGCCATTTTTCCGGCGTTTATCAGACTTTCAGATAGGGCAAATGTCAGTGAGCGTTCCGATTTCAGTTCCAGAGCGATTCGCCTAATGAGTCCTTGATATTTAGTCATTTTCAGCCAATTTTCTGGATTTTTGAAAAATTCACTTTTTTGTGAAAATATCCACTAAATGAGGGAATAATATGTGTGAGGGTAGCCCAGGAGAGTTCCAAATGTGTGTGGGTAGAATATATATCCCACGGGGGTAAAATTGAAAAAAGTTGAAAATTTTTTTTTTTTTGGACTTAGTCATTGTTCCGGCGTTTATCAGACTTTCAGATAGGGCAAATGTCAGTGAGCGTTCCGATTTCAGTTCCAGAGCGATTCGCCCAATGAGTCCTTGATATTTAGTCGTTTTCAGCCAATATTTTGGATTTTTGAAAATTTCACTTTTTTGTGAAAATATCCACTAAATGAGGGAATAATATGTGTGAGGGTACCCCAGGAGAGTTCCAAATGTGTGTGGGTAGAATATATATCCCACGGGGGTAAAAGTGAAAAAAGTTGAAAAAAATTATTTTTTGGACTTAGCCATTTTTCCGGCGTTTATCAGACTTTCAGATAGGGCAAATGTCAGTGAGCGTTCCGATTTCAGTTCCAGAGCGATTCGCCTAATGAGTCCTTGATATTTAGTCATTTTCAGCCAATTTTCTGGATTTTTGAAAAATTCACTTTTTTGTGAAAATATCCACTAAATGAGGGAATAATATGTGTGAGGGTAGCCCAGGAGAGTTCCAAATGTGTGTGGGTAGAATATATATCCCACGGGGGTAAAATTGAAAAAAGTTGAAAAAAATTTTTTTTTGGACTGTCATTTTTCCAGCGTTTAACAAACTTTCAGATAGGGCAAATGTAAGTGAGTGTTCCGATTTCAGTTCCAGAGCGATTCGCCCAATGAGTCCTTGATATTTAGTCATTTTCAGCCAATTTTCTGGATTTTTGAAAAATTCACTTTTTTGTGAAAATATCCACTAAATGAGGGAATAAAATGTGTGAGGGTAGCCCAGGAGAGTTCCAAATGTGTGTGGGTAGAATATATATCCCACGGGGGTAAAATTGAAAAAAGTTGAAAAATTTTTATTTTTTGGACTTAGTCATTTTTCCGGCGTTTATCAGACTTTCAGATAGGGCAAATGTCAGTGAGCGTTCCGATTTCAGTTCCAGAGCGATTAGCCCAATGAGTCCTTGATATTTAGTCATTTTCAGCCAATTTTCTGGATTTTTGAAAAATTCACTTTTTTGTGAAAATATCCACTAAATGAGGGAATAATATGTGTGAGGGTAGCCCAGGAGAGTTCCAAATGTGTGTGGGTAGAATATATATCCCTCGGGGGTAAAATTGAAAAAAGTTGAAAAATTATTTTTTTTTGGACTTAGCCATTTTTCCGGCGTTTATCAGACTTTCAGATAGGGCAAATGTCAGTGAGCGTTCCGATTTCAGTTCCAGAGCGATTCGCCCAATGAGTCCTTGATATTTAGTTATTTTCAGCCAATATTTTTGACTTTTGAAAATTTCACTTTTTTGTGAAAATATCCACTAAATGAGGGAATAATATGTGTGAGGGTACCCCAGGAGTGTTCCAAATGTGTGTGGGTAGAATATATATCCCACGGGGGTAAAATTGAAAAAAGTTGAAAAATTTTTTTTTTTGGAATTAGTCATTTTTCCGGCGTTTATCAGACTTTCAGATAGGGCAAATGTCAGTGAGCGTTCCGATTTCAGTTCCAGAGTGATTCGCCCAATGAGTCCTTGATATTTAGTCATTTTCAGAAAATTTTCTGGAGTTTAGAAAATTTCACTTTTTTGTGAAAATATCCACTAAATGAGGGAATAATATGTGTGAGGGTACCCCAGGAAAGTTCCAAATGTGTGTGGGTAGAATATATATCCCACGGGGGTAAAATTTAAAATAAGTTGAAAAAAATTTTTTTTTGGACTGTCATTTTTCCAGCGTTTAACAGACTTTCAGATAGGGCAAATGTCAGTGAGCGTTCCGATTTCAGTTCCAGAGCGATTCGCCTAATGAGTCCTTGATATTTAGTCATTTTCAGCCAATTTTCTGGATTTTTGAAAAATTCACTTTTTTGTGAAAATATCCACTAAATGAGGGAATAATATGTGTGAGGGTAGCCCAGGAGAGTTCCAAATGTGTGTGGGTAGAATATATATCCCACGGGGGTAAAATTGAAAAAAGTTGAAGAAAATTTTTTTTTGGACTGTCATTTTTCCAGCGTTTAACAAACTTTCAGATAGGGCAAATGTCAGTGAGTGTTCCGATTTCAGTTCCAGAGCGATTCGCCCAATGAGTCCTTGATATTTAGTCATTTTCAGCCAATTTTCTGGATTTTTGAAAAATTCACTTTTTTGTGAAAATATCCACTAAATGAGGGAATAATATGTGTGAGGGTAGCCCAGGAGAGTTCCAAATGTGTGTGGGTAGAATATATATCCCACGGGGGTAAAATTGAAAAAAGTTGAAAAATTTTTTTTTTTTGGACTTAGTCATTTTTCCGGCGTTTATCAGACTTTCAGATAGGGCAAATGTCAGTGACTGTTCCGATTTCAGTTCCAGAGCGATTCGCCCAATGAGTCCTTGATATTTAGTTATTTTCAGCTAATATTTTTGATTTTTGAAAATTTCACTTTTTTGTGAAAATATCCACTAAATGAGGGAATAATATGTGTGAGGGTACCCCAGGAGTGTTCCAAATGTGTGTGGGTAGAATATATATCCCACGGGGGTAAAATTGAAAAAAGTTGAAAAATTATTTTTTTTGGAATTAGTCATTTTTCCGGCGTTTATCAGACTTTCAGATAGGGCAAATGTCAGTGAGCGTTCCGATTTCAGTTCCAGAGTGATTCGCCCAATGAGTCCTTGATATTTAGCCATTTTCAGCCAATTTTCTGGAGTTTAGAAAATTTCACTTTTTTGTGAAAATATCCACTAAATGAGGGAATAATATGTGTGAGGGTACCCCAGGAAAGTTCCAAATGTGTGTGGGTAGAATATATATCCCACGGGGGTAAAATTTAAAATAAGTTGAAAAAAATTTTTTTTTGGACTGTCATTTTTCCAGCATTTAACAGACTTTCAGATAGGGCAAATGTCAGTGAGCATTCCGATTTCAGTTCCAGAGCGATTCGCCCAATGAGTCCTTGATATTTAGTCATTTTCAGCCAATTTTCTGGATTTTTGAAAAATTCACTTTTTTGTGAAAATATCCACTAAATGAGGGAATAATATGTGTGAGGGTAGCCCAGGAGAGTTCCAAATGTGTGTGGGTAGAATATATATCCCACGGGGGTAAAATTGAAAAAAGTTGAAAATTTTTTTTTTTTTGGACTTAGTCATTGTTCCGGCGTTTATCAGACTTTCAGATAGGGCAAATGTCAGTGAGCGTTCCGATTTCAGTTCCAGAGCGATTCGCCCAATGAGTCCTTGATATTTAGTCGTTTTCAGCCAATATTTTGGATTTTTGAAAATTTCACTTTTTTGTGAAAATATCCACTAAATGAGGGAATAATATGTGTGAGGGTACCCCAGGAGAGTTCCAAATGTGTGTGGGTAGAATATATATCCCACGGGGGTAAAAGTGAAAAAAGTTGAAAAAAATTATTTTTTGGACTTAGCCATTTTTCCGGCGTTTATCAGACTTTCAGATAGGGCAAATGTCAGTGAGCGTTCCGATTTCAGTTCCAGAGCGATTCGCCTAATGAGTCCTTGATATTTAGTCATTTTCAGCCAATTTTCTGGATTTTTGAAAAATTCACTTTTTTGTGAAAATATCCACTAAATGAGGGAATAATATGTGTGAGGGTAGCCCAGGAGAGTTCCAAATGTGTGTGGGTAGAATATATATCCCACGGGGGTAAAATTGAAAAAAGTTGAAAATTTTTTTTTTTTGGACTTAGTCATTGTTCCGGCGTTTATCAGACTTTCAGATAGGGCAAATGTCAGTGAGCGTTCCGATTTCAGTTCCAGAGCGATTCGCCCAATGAGTCCTTGATATTTAGTCGTTTTCAGCCAATATTTTGGATTTTTGAAAATTTCACTTTTTTGTGAAAATATCCACTAAATGAGGGAATAATATGTGTGAGGGTACCCCAGGAGAGTTCCAAATGTGTGTGGGTAGAATATATATCCCACGGGGGTAAAATTGAAAAAAGTTGAAAAATTATTTTTTTTGGAATTAGTCATTTTTCCGGCGTTTATCAGACTTTCAGATAGGGCAAATGTCAGTGAGCGTTCCGATTTCAGTTCCAGAGTGATTCGCCCAATGAGTCCTTGATATTTAGCCATTTTCAGCCAATTTTCTGGAGTTTAGAAAATTTCACTTTTTTGTGAAAATATCCACTAAATGAGGGAATAATATGTGTGAGGGTACCCCAGGAAAGTTCCAAATGTGTGTGGGTAGAATATATATCCCACGGGGGTAAAATTTAAAATAAGTTGAAAAAAATTTTTTTTTGGACTGTCATTTTTCCAGCATTTAACAGACTTTCAGATAGGGCAAATGTCAGTGAGCATTCCGATTTCAGTTCCAGAGCGATTCGCCCAATGAGTCCTTGATATTTAGTCATTTTCAGCCAATTTTCTGGATTTTTGAAAAATTCACTTTTTTGTGAAAATATCCACTAAATGAGGGAATAATATGTGTGAGGGTAGCCCAGGAGAGTTCCAAATGTGTGTGGGTAGAATATATATCCCACGGGGGTAAAATTGAAAAAAGTTGAAAATTTTTTTTTTTTTGGACTTAGTCATTGTTCCGGCGTTTATCAGACTTTCAGATAGGGCAAATGTCAGTGAGCGTTCCGATTTCAGTTCCAGAGCGATTCGCCCAATGAGTCCTTGATATTTAGTCGTTTTCAGCCAATATTTTGGATTTTTGAAAATTTCACTTTTTTGTGAAAATATCCACTAAATGAGGGAATAATATGTGTGAGGGTACCCCAGGAGAGTTCCAAATGTGTGTGGGTAGAATATATATCCCACGGGGGTAAAAGTGAAAAAAGTTGAAAAAAATTATTTTTTGGACTTAGCTATTTTTCCGGCGTTTATCAGACTTTCAGATAGGGCAAATGTCAGTGAGCGTTCCGATTTCAGTTCCAGAGCGATTCGCCTAATGAGTCCTTGATATTTAGTCATTTTCAGCCAATTTTCTGGATTTTTGAAAAATTCACTTTTTTGTGAAAATATCCACTAAATGAGGGAATAATATGTGTGAGGGTAGCCCAGGAGAGTTCCAAATGTGTGTGGGTAGAATATATATCCCACGGGGGTAAAATTGAAAAAAGTTGAAAATTTTTTTTTTTTTGGACTTAGTCATTGTTCCGGCGTTTATCAGACTTTCAGATAGGGCAAATGTCAGTGAGCGTTCCGATTTCAGTTCCAGAGCGATTCGCCCAATGAGTCCTTGATATTTAGTCGTTTTCAGCCAATATTTTGGATTTTTGAAAATTTCACTTTTTTGTGAAAATATCCACTAAATGAGGGAATAATATGTGTGAGGGTACCCCAGGAGAGTTCCAAATGTGTGTGGGTAGAATATATATCCCACGGGGGTAAAAGTGAAAAAAGTTGAAAAAAATTATTTTTTGGACTTAGCCATTTTTCCGGCGTTTATCAGACTTTCAGATAGGGCAAATGTCAGTGAGCGTTCCGATTTCAGTTCCAGAGCGATTCGCCTAATGAGTCCTTGATATTTAGTCATTTTCAGCCAATTTTCTGGATTTTTGAAAAATTCACTTTTTTGTGAAAATATCCACTAAATGAGGGAATAATATGTGTGAGGGTAGCCCAGGAGAGTTCCAAATGTGTGTGGGTAGAATATATATCCCACGGGGGTAAAATTGAAAAAAGTTGAAAAAAATTTTTTTTTGGACTGTCATTTTTCCAGCGTTTAACAAACTTTCAGATAGGGCAAATGTAAGTGAGTGTTCCGATTTCAGTTCCAGAGCGATTCGCCCAATGAGTCCTTGATATTTAGTCATTTTCAGCCAATTTTCTGGATTTTTGAAAAATTCACTTTTTTGTGAAAATATCCACTAAATGAGGGAATAAAATGTGTGAGGGTAGCCCAGGAGAGTTCCAAATGTGTGTGGGTAGAATATATATCCCACGGGGGTAAAATTGAAAAAAGTTGAAAAATTTTTATTTTTTGGACTTAGTCATTTTTCCGGCGTTTATCAGACTTTCAGATAGGGCAAATGTCAGTGAGCGTTCCGATTTCAGTTCCAGAGCGATTAGCCCAATGAGTCCTTGATATTTAGTCATTTTCAGCCAATTTTCTGGATTTTTGAAAAATTCACTTTTTTGTGAAAATATCCACTAAATGAGGGAATAATATGTGTGAGGGTAGCCCAGGAGAGTTCCAAATGTGTGTGGGTAGAATATATATCCCTCGGGGGTAAAATTGAAAAAAGTTGAAAAATTATTTTTTTTTGGACTTAGCCATTTTTCCGGCGTTTATCAGACTTTCAGATAGGGCAAATGTCAGTGAGCGTTCGGATTTCAGTTCCAGAGCGATTCGCCCAATGAGTCCTTGATATTTAGTTATTTTCAGCCAATATTTTTGACTTTTGAAAATTTCACTTTTTTGTGAAAATATCCACTAAATGAGGGAATAATATGTGTGAGGGTACCCCAGGAGTGTTCCAAATGTGTGTGGGTAGAATATATATCCCACGGGGGTAAAATTGAAAAAAGTTGAAAAATTATTTTTTTTGGAATTAGTCATTTTTCCGGCGTTTATCAGACTTTCAGATAGGGCAAATGTCAGTGAGCGTTCCGATTTCAGTTCCAGAGTGATTCGCCCAATGAGTCCTTGATATTTAGTCATTTTCAGAAAATTTTCTGGAGTTTAGAAAATTTCACTTTTTTGTGAAAATATCCACTAAATGAGGGAATAATATGTGTGAGGGTACCCCAGGAAAGTTCCAAATGTGTGTGGGTAGAATATATATCCCACGGGGGTAAAATTTAAAATAAGTTGAAAAAAATTTTTTTTTGGACTGTCATTTTTCCAGCGTTTAACAGACTTTCAGATAGGGCAAATGTCAGTGAGCGTTCCGATTTCAGTTCCAGAGCGATTCGCCTAATGAGTCCTTGATATTTAGTCATTTTCAGCCAATTTTCTGGATTTTTGAAAAATTCACTTTTTTGTGAAAATATCCACTAAATGAGGGAATAATATGTGTGAGGGTAGCCCAGGAGAGTTCCAAATGTGTGTGGGTAGAATATATATCCCACGGGGGTAAAATTGAAAAAAGTTGAAGAAAATTTTTTTTTGGACTGTCATTTTTCCAGCGTTTAACAAACTTTCAGATAGGGCAAATGTCAGTGAGTGTTCCGATTTCAGTTCCAGAGCGATTCGCCCAATGAGTCCTTGATATTTAGTCATTTTCAGCCAATTTTCTGGATTTTTGAAAAATTCACTTTTTTGTGAAAATATCCACTAAATGAGGGAATAATATGTGTGAGGGTAGCCCAGGAGAGTTCCAAATGTGTGTGGGTAGAATATATATCCCACGGGGGTAAAATTGAAAAAAGTTGAAAAATTTTTTTTTTTTGGACTTAGTCATTTTTCCGGCGTTTATCAGACTTTCAGATAGGGCAAATGTCAGTGACTGTTCCGATTTCAGTTCCAGAGCGATTCGCCCAATGAGTCCTTGATATTTAGTTATTTTCAGCTAATATTTTTGATTTTTGAAAATTTCACTTTTTTGTGAAAATATCCACTAAATGAGGGAATAATATGTGTGAGGGTACCCCAGGAGTGTTCCAAATGTGTGTGGGTAGAATATATATCCCACGGGGGTAAAATTGAAAAAAGTTGAAAAATTATTTTTTTTGGAATTAGTCATTTTTCCGGCGTTTATCAGACTTTCAGATAGGGCAAATGTCAGTGAGCGTTCCGATTTCAGTTCCAGAGTGATTCGCCCAATGAGTCCTTGATATTTAGCCATTTTCAGCCAATTTTCTGGAGTTTAGAAAATTTCACTTTTTTGTGAAAATATCCACTAAATGAGGGAACAATATGTGTGAGGGTACCCCAGGAAAGTTCCAAATGTGTGTGGGTAGAATATATATCCCACGGGGGTAAAATTTAAAATAAGTTGAAAAAAATTTTTTTTTGGACTGTCATTTTTCCAGCATTTAACAGACTTTCAGATAGGGCAAATGTCAGTGAGCATTCCGATTTCAGTTCCAGAGCGATTCGCCCAATGAGTCTTGATATTTAGTCGCTTTCAGCCAATATTTTGGATTTTTGAAAAATTCCCTTTTTTGTGAAAATATCCACTAAATGAGGGAATAATATGTGTGAGGGTACCCCAGGAGTGTTCCAAATATGTGTGGGTAGAATATATATCCCACGGGGGTAAAATTGAAAAAAGTTGAAAAATATTTTTTTTTGGACTTAGTCATTTTTCCGGCGTTTATCAGACTTTCAGATAGGGCAAATGTCAGTGAGCGTTCCGATTTCAGTTCCAGAGTGATTCGCCCAATGAGTCCTTGATATTTAGTCATTTTCAGAAAATTTTCTGGAGTTTAGAAAATTTCACTTTTTTGTGAAAATATCCACTAAATGAGGGAATAATATGTGTGAGGGTACCCCAGGAAAGTTCCAAATGTGTGTGGGTAGAATATATATCCCACGGGGGTAAAATTTAAAATAAGTTGAAAAAAATTTTTTTTTGGACTGTCATTTTTCCAGCGTTTAACAGACTTTCAGATAGGGCAAATGTCAGTGAGCGTTCCGATTTCAGTTCCAGAGCGATTCGCCTAATGAGTCCTTGATATTTAGTCATTTTCAGCCAATTTTCTGGATTTTTGAAAAATTCACTTTTTTGTGAAAATATCCACTAAATGAGGGAATAATATGTGTGAGGGTAGCCCAGGAGAGTTCCAAATATGTGTGGGTAGAATATATATCCCACGGGGGTAAAATTGAAAAAAGTTGAAGAAAATTTTTTTTTGGACTGTCATTTTTCCAGCGTTTAACAAACTTTCAGATAGGGCAAATGTCAGTGAGTGTTCCGATTTCAGTTCCAGAGCGATTCGCCCAATGAGTCCTTGATATTTAGTCATTTTCAGCCAATTTTCTGGATTTTTGAAAAATTCACTTTTTTGTGAAAATATCCACTAAATGAGGGAATAATATGTGTGAGGGTAGCCCAGGAGAGTTCCAAATGTGTGTGGGTAGAATATATATCCCACGGGGGTAAAATTGAAAAAAGTTGAAAAATTTTTTTTTTTTGGACTTAGTCATTTTTCCGGCGTTTATCAGACTTTCAGATAGGGCAAATGTCAGTGACTGTTCCGATTTCAGTTCCAGAGCGATTCGCCCAATGAGTCCTTGATATTTAGTTATTTTCAGCTAATATTTTTGATTTTTGAAAATTTCACTTTTTTGTGAAAATATCCACTAAATGAGGGAATAATATGTGTGAGGGTACCCCAGGAGTGTTCCAAATGTGTGTGGGTAGAATATATATCCCACGGGGGTAAAATTGAAAAAAGTTGAAAAATTATTTTTTTGGGAATTAGTCATTTTTCCGGCGTTTATCAGACTTTCAGATAGGGCAAATGTCAGTGAGCGTTCCGATTTCAGTTCCAGAGTGATTCGCCCAATGAGTCCTTGATATTTAGCCATTTTCAGCCAATTTTCTGGAGTTTAGAAAATTTCACTTTTTTGTGAAAATATCCACTAAATGAGGGAATAATATGTGTGAGGGTACCCCAGGAAAGTTCCAAATGTGTGTGGGTAGAATATATATCCCACGGGGGTAAAATTTAAAATAAGTTGAAAAAAATTTTTTTTTGGACTGTCATTTTTCCAGCATTTAACAGACTTTCAGATAGGGCAAATGTCAGTGAGCATTCCGATTTCAGTTCCAGAGCGATTCGCCCAATGAGTCCTTGATATTTAGTCATTTTCAGCCAATTTTCTGGATTTTTGAAAAATTCACTTTTTTGTAAAAATATCCACTAAATGAGGGAATAATATGTGTGAGGGTAGCCCAGGAGAGTTCCAAATGTGTGTGGGTAGAATATATATCCCACGGGGGTAAAATTGAAAAAAGTTGAAAATTTTTTTTTTTTTGGACTTAGTCATTGTTCCGGCGTTTATCAGACTTTCAGATAGGGCAAATGTCAGTGAGCGTTCCGATTTCAGTTCCAGAGCGATTCGCCCAATGAGTCCTTGATATTTAGTCGTTTTCAGCCAATATTTTGGATTTTTGAAAATTTCACTTTTTTGTGAAAATATCCACTAAATGAGGGAATAATATGTGTGAGGGTACCCCAGGAGAGTTCCAAATGTGTGTGGGTAGAATATATATCCCACGGGGGTAAAAGTGAAAAAAGTTGAAAAAAATTATTTTTTGGACTTAGCCATTTTTCCGGCGTTTATCAGACTTTCAGATAGGGCAAATGTCAGTGAGCGTTCCGATTTCAGTTCCAGAGCGATTCGCCTAATGAGTCCTTGATATTTAGTCATTTTCAGCCAATTTTCTGGATTTTTGAAAAATTCACTTTTTTGTGAAAATATCCACTAAATGAGGGAATAATATGTGTGAGGGTAGCCCAGGAGAGTTCCAAATGTGTGTGGGTAGAATATATATCCCACGGGGGTAAAATTTAAAAAAGTTGAAAAAAATTTTTTTTTGGACTGTCATTTTTCCAGCGTTTAACAAACTTTCAGATAGGGCAAATGTAAGTGAGTGTTCCGATTTCAGTTCCAGAGCGATTCGCCCAATGAGTCCTTGATATTTAGTCATTTTCAGCCAATTTTCTGGATTTTTGAAAAATTCACTTTTTTGTGAAAATATCCACTAAATGAGGGAATAATATGTGTGAGGGTAGCCCAGGAGAGTTCCAAATGTGTGTGGGTAGAATATATATCCCACGGGGGTAAAATTGAAAAAAGTTGAAAAATTTTTATTTTTTGGACTTAGTCATTTTTCCGGCGTTTATCAGACTTTCAGATAGGGCAAATGTCAGTGAGCGTTCCGATTTCAGTTCCAGAGCGATTCGCCCAATGAGTCCTTGATATTTAGTCGTTTTCAGCCAATATTTTGGATTTTTGAAAATTTCACTTTTTTGTGAAAATATCCACTAAATGAGGGAATAATATGTGTGAGGGTACCCCAGGAGAGTTCCAAATGTGTGTGGGTAGAATATATATCCCACGGGGGTAAAAGTGAAAAAAGTTGAAAAAAATTATTTTTTGGACTTAGCCATTTTTCCGGCGTTTATCAGACTTTCAGATAGGGCAAATGTCAGTGACTGTTCCGATTTCAGTTCCAGAGCGATTCGCCCAATGAGTCCTTGATATTTAGTTATTTTCAGCTAATATTTTTGATTTTTGAAAATTTCACTTTTTTGTGAAAATATCCACTAAATGAGGGAATAATATGTGTGAGGGTAGCCCAGGAGAGTTCCAAATGTGTGTGGGTAGAATATATATCCCACGGGGGTAAAATTGAAAAAAGTTGAAAAATTATTTTTTTTTGGACTTAGTCATTTTTCCGGCGTTTATCAGACTTTCAGATAGGGCAAATGTCAGTGAGCGTTCCGATTTCAGTTCCAGAGCGATTCGCCCAATGAGTCCTTGATATTTAGTCATTTTCAGCCAATATTTTGGATTTTTGAAAATTTCACTTTTTTGTGAAAATATCCACTAAATGAGGGAATAATATGTGTGAGGGTACCCCAGGAGTGTTCCAAATGTGTGTGGGTAGAATATATATCCCACGGGGGTAAAAGTGAAAAAAGTTGAAAAAAATTATTTTTTGGACTTAGCCATTTTTCCGGCGTTTATCAGACTTTCAGATAGGGCAAATGTCAGTGACTGTTCCGATTTCAGTTCCAGAGCGATTCGCCCAATGAGTCCTTGATATTTAGTTATTTTCAGCTAATATTTTTGATTTTTGAAAATTTCACTTTTTTGTGAAAATATCCACTAAATGAGGGAATAATATGTGTGAGGGTAGCCCAGGAGAGTTCCAAATGTGTGTGGGTAGAATATATATCCCACGGGGGTAAAATTGAAAAAAGTTGAAAAATTATTTTTTTTTGGACTTAGTCATTTTTCCGGCGTTTATCAGACTTTCAGATAGGGCAAATGTCAGTGAGCGTTCCGATTTCAGTTCCAGAGCGATTCGCCCAATGAGTCCTTGATATTTAGTCATTTTCAGCCAATATTTTGGATTTTTGAAAATTTCACTTTTTTGTGAAAATATCCACTAAATGAGGGAATAATATGTGTGAGGGTACCCCAGGAGTGTTCCAAATGTGTGTGGGTAGAATATATATCCCACGGGGGTAAAATTGAAAAAAGTTGAAAAATTATTTTTTTTGGAATTAGTCATTTTTCCGGCGTTTATCAGACTTTCAGATAGGGCAAATGTCAGTGAGCGTTCCGATTTCAGTTCCAGAGCGATTCGCCCAATGAGTCCTTGATATTTAGTCATTTTCAGCCAATATTTTGGATTTTTGAAAATTTCACTTTTTTGTGAAAATATCCACTAAATGAGGGAATAATATGTGTGAGGGTACCCCAGGAGAGTTCCAAATGTGTGTGGGTAGAATATATATCCCACGGGGGTAAAAGTGAAAAAAGTTGAAAAAAATTTTTTTTTGGACTGTTATTTTTCCAGCGTTTAACAGACTTTCAGATAGGGCAAATGTCAGTGAGCGTTCCGATTTCAGTTCCAGAGCGATTCGCCTAATGAGTCCTTGATATTTAGTCATTTTCAGCCAATTTTCTGGATTTTTGAAAAATTCACTTTTTTGTGAAAATATCCACTAAATGAGGGAATAATATGTGTGAGGGTAGCCCAGGAGAGTTCCAAATGTGTGTGGGTAGAATATATATCCCACGGGGGTAAAATTGAAAAAAGTTGAAAAAAATTTTTTTTTGGACTGTCATTTTTCCAGCGTTTAACAAACTTTCAGATAGGGCAAATGTAAGTGAGTGTTCCGATTTCAGTTCCAGAGCGATTCGCCCAATGAGTCCTTGATATTTAGTCATTTTCAGCCAATTTTCTGGAGTTTAGAAAATTTCACTTTTTTGTGAAAATATCCACTAAATGAGGGAATAATATGTGTGAGGGTACCCCAGGAAAGTTCCAAATGTGTGTGGGTAGAATATATATCCCACGGGGGTAAAATTGAAAAAAGTTAAAAATTTTTTTTTTTGGACTTAGTCATTTTTCCGGCGTTTATCAGACTTTCAGATAGGGCAAATGTCAGTGAGCGTACCGATTTCAGTTCCAGAGCGATTCGCCCAATGAGTCCTTGATATTTAGTCGTTTTCAGCCAATATTTTGGATTTTTGAAAATTTCACTTTTTTGTGAAAATATCCACTAAATGAGGGAATGATATGTGTGAGGGTACCCCAGGAGTGTTCCAAATGTGTGTGGGTAGAATATATATCCCACGGGGGTAAAATTGAAAAAAGTTGAAAAATTATTTTTTTTGGACTTAGTCATTTTTCCGGCGTTTATCAGACTTTCAGATAGGGCAAATGTCAGTGAGCGTTCCGATTTCAGTTTCAGAGCGATTCGCCCAATGAGTCCTTGATATTTAGTCGTTTTCAGCCAATTTTCTGGATTTTTGAAAAATTCACTTTTTTGTGAAAATATCCACTAAATGAGGGAATAATATGTGTGAGGGTAGCCCAGGAGAGTTCCAAATGTGTGTGGGTAGAATATATATCCCACGGGGTAAAATTGAAAAAAGTTGAAAAAAATTTTTTTTTGGACTGTCATTTTTCCAGCGTTTAACAAACTTTCAGATAGGGCAAATGTCAGTGAGTGTTCCGATTTCAGTTCCAGAGCGATTAGCCCAATGAGTCCTTGATATTTAGTCATTTTCAGCCAATTTTCTGGATTTTTGAAAAATTCACTTTTTTGTGAAAATATCCACTAAATGAGGGAATAATATGTGTGAGGGTACCCCAGGAGAGTTCCAAATGTGTGTGGGTAGAATATATATCCCACGGGGGTAAAATTGAAAAAAGTTGAAAAATTTTTATTTTTTGGACTTAGTCATTTTTCCGGCGTTTATCAGACTTTCAGATAGGGCAAATGTCAGTGAGCGTTCCGATTTCAGTTCCAGAGCGATTCGCCCAATGAGTCCTTGATATTTAGTCGTTTTCAGCCAATATTTTGGATTTTTGAAAATTTCACTTTTTTGTGAAAATATCCACTAAATGAGGGAATAATATGTGTGAGGGTACCCCAGGAGAGTTCCAAATGTGTGTGGGTAGAATATATATCCCACGGGGGTAAAATTGAAAAAAGTTGAAAAATTATTTTTTTTGGAATTAGTCATTTTTCCGGCGTTTATCAGACTTTCAGATAGGGCAAATGTCAGTGAGCGTTCCGATTTCAGTTCCAGAGTGATTCGCCCAATGAGTCCTTGATATTTAGCCATTTTCAGCCAATTTTCTGGAGTTTAGAAAATTTCACTTTTTTGTGAAAATATCCACTAAATGAGGGAATAATATGTGTGAGGGTACCCCAGGAAAGTTCCAAATGTGTGTGGGTAGAATATATATCCCACGGGGGTAAAATTTAAAATAAGTTGAAAAAAATTTTTTTTTGGACTGTCATTTTTCCAGCATTTAACAGACTTTCAGATAGGGCAAATGTCAGTGAGCATTCCGATTTCAGTTCCAGAGCGATTCGCCCAATGAGTCCTTGATATTTAGTCATTTTCAGCCAATTTTCTGGATTTTTGAAAAATTCACTTTTTTGTGAAAATATCCACTAAATGAGGGAATAATATGTGTGAGGGTAGCCCAGGAGAGTTCCAAATGTGTGTGGGTAGAATATATATCCCACGGGGGTAAAATTGAAAAAAGTTGAAAATTTTTTTTTTTTTGGACTTAGTCATTGTTCCGGCGTTTATCAGACTTTCAGATAGGGCAAATGTCAGTGAGCGTTCCGATTTCAGTTCCAGAGCGATTCGCCTAATGAGTCCTTGATATTTAGTCATTTTCAGCCAATTTTCTGGATTTTTGAAAAATTCACTTTTTTGTGAAAATATCCACTAAATGAGGGAATAATATGTGTGAGGGTAGCCCAGGAGAGTTCCAAATGTGTGTGGGTAGAATATATATCCCACGGGGGTAAAATTTAAAAAAGTTGAAAAAAATTTTTTTTTGGACTGTCATTTTTCCAGCGTTTAACAAACTTTCAGATAGGGCAAATGTAAGTGAGTGTTCCGATTTCAGTTCCAGAGCGATTCGCCCAATGAGTCCTTGATATTTAGTCATTTTCAGCCAATTTTCTGGATTTTTGAAAAATTCACTTTTTTGTGAAAATATCCACTAAATGAGGGAATAATATGTGTGAGGGTAGCCCAGGAGAGTTCCAAATGTGTGTGGGTAGAATATATATCCCACGGGGGTAAAATTGAAAAAAGTTGAAAAATTTTTATTTTTTGGACTTAGTCATTTTTCCGGCGTTTATCAGACTTTCAGATAGGGCAAATGTCAGTGAGCGTTCCGATTTCAGTTCCAGAGCGATTCGCCCAATGAGTCCTTGATATTTAGTCGTTTTCAGCCAATATTTTGGATTTTTGAAAATTTCACTTTTTTGTGAAAATATCCACTAAATGAGGGAATAATATGTGTGAGGGTACCCCAGGAGAGTTCCAAATGTGTGTGGGTAGAATATATATCCCACGGGGGTAAAAGTGAAAAAAGTTGAAAAAAATTATTTTTTGGACTTAGCCATTTTTCCGGCGTTTATCAGACTTTCAGATAGGGCAAATGTCAGTGACTGTTCCGATTTCAGTTCCAGAGCGATTCGCCCAATGAGTCCTTGATATTTAGTTATTTTCAGCTAATATTTTTGATTTTTGAAAATTTCACTTTTTTGTGAAAATATCCACTAAATGAGGGAATAATATGTGTGAGGGTAGCCCAGGAGAGTTCCAAATGTGTGTGGGTAGAATATATATCCCACGGGGGTAAAATTGAAAAAAGTTGAAAAATTATTTTTTTTTGGACTTAGTCATTTTTCCGGCGTTTATCAGACTTTCAGATAGGGCAAATGTCAGTGAGCGTTCCGATTTCAGTTCCAGAGCGATTCGCCCAATGAGTCCTTGATATTTAGTCATTTTCAGCCAATATTTTGGATTTTTGAAAATTTCACTTTTTTGTGAAAATATCCACTAAATGAGGGAATAATATGTGTGAGGGTACCCCAGGAGTATTCCAAATGTGTGTGGGTAGAATATATATCCCACGGGGGTAAAAGTGAAAAAAGTTGAAAAAAATTATTTTTTGGACTTAGCCATTTTTCCGGCGTTTATCAGACTTTCAGATAGGGCAAATGTCAGTGACTGTTCCGATTTCAGTTCCAGAGCGATTCGCCCAATGAGTCCTTGATATTTAGTTATTTTCAGCTAATATTTTTGATTTTTGAAAATTTCACTTTTTTGTGAAAATATCCACTAAATGAGGGAATAATATGTGTGAGGGTAGCCCAGGAGAGTTCCAAATGTGTGTGGGTAGAATATATATCCCACGGGGGTAAAATTGAAAAAAGTTGAAAAATTATTTTTTTTTGGACTTAGTCATTTTTCCGGCGTTTATCAGACTTTCAGATAGGGCAAATGTCAGTGAGCGTTCCGATTTCAGTTCCAGAGCGATTCGCCCAATGAGTCCTTGATATTTAGTCATTTTCAGCCAATATTTTGGATTTTTGAAAATTTCACTTTTTTGTGAAAATATCCACTAAATGAGGGAATAATATGTGTGAGGGTACCCCAGGAGAGTTCCAAATGTGTGTGGGTAGAATATATATCCCACGGGGGTAAAAGTGAAAAAAGTTGAAAAAAATTTTTTTTTGGACTGTTATTTTTCCAGCGTTTAACAGACTTTCAGATAGGGCAAATGTCAGTGAGCGTTCCGATTTCAGTTCCAGAGCGATTCGCCTAATGAGTCCTTGATATTTAGTCATTTTCAGCCAATTTTCTGGATTTTTGAAAAATTCACTTTTTTGTGAAAATATCCACTAAATGAGGGAATAATATGTGTGAGGGTAGCCCAGGAGAGTTCCAAATGTGTGTGGGTAGAATATATATCCCACGGGGGTAAAATTGAAAAAAGTTGAAAAAAATTTTTTTTTGGACTGTCATTTTTCCAGCGTTTAACAAACTTTCAGATAGGGCAAATGTAAGTGAGTGTTCCGATTTCAGTTCCAGAGCGATTCGCCCAATGAGTCCTTGATATTTAGTCATTTTCAGCCAATTTTCTGGAGTTTAGAAAATTTCACTTTTTTGTGAAAATATCCACTAAATGAGGGAATAATATGTGTGAGGGTACCCCAGGAAAGTTCCAAATGTGTGTGGGTAGAATATATATCCCACGGGGGTAAAATTGAAAAAAGTTGAAAATTTTTTTTTTTGGACTTAGTCATTTTTCCGGCGTTTATCAGACTTTCAGATAGGGCAAATGTCAGTGAGCGTACCGATTTCAGTTCCAGAGCGATTCGCCCAATGAGTCCTTGATATTTAGTCGTTTTCAGCCAATATTTTGGATTTTTGAAAATTTCACTTTTTTGTGAAAATATCCACTAAATGAGGGAATGATATGTGTGAGGGTACCCCAGGAGTGTTCCAAATGTGTGTGGGTAGAATATATATCCCACGGGGGTAAAATTGAAAAAAGTTGAAAAATTATTTTTTTTGGACTTAGTCATTTTTCCGGCGTTTATCAGACTTTCAGATAGGGCAAATGTCAGTGAGCGTTCCGATTTCAGTTTCAGAGCGATTCGCCCAATGAGTCCTTGATATTTAGTCGTTTTCAGCCAATTTTCTGGATTTTTGAAAAATTCACTTTTTTGTGAAAATATCCACTAAATGAGGGAATAATATGTGTGAGGGTAGCCCAGGAGAGTTCCAAATGTGTGTGGGTAGAATATATATCCCACGGGGTAAAATTGAAAAAAGTTGAAAAAAATTTTTTTTTGGACTGTCATTTTTCCAGCGTTTAACAAACTTTCAGATAGGGCAAATGTCAGTGAGTGTTCCGATTTCAGTTCCAGAGCGATTAGCCCAATGAGTCCTTGATATTTAGTCATTTTCAGCCAATTTTCTGGATTTTTGAAAAATTCACTTTTTTGTGAAAATATCCACTAAATGAGGGAATAATATGTGTGAGGGTACCCCAGGAGAGTTCCAAATGTGTGTGGGTAGAATATATATCCCACGGGGGTAAAAGTGAAAAAAGTTGAAAAAAATTATTTTTTGGACTTAGCCATTTTTCCGGCGTTTATCAGACTTTCAGATAGGGCAAATGTCAGTGAGCGTTCCGATTTCAGTTCCAGAGCGATTCGCCCAATGAGTCCTTGATATTTAGTTATTTTCAGCCAATTTTCTGGATTTTTGAAAAATTCACTTTTTTGTGAAAATATCCACTAAATGAGGGAATAATATGTGTGAGGGTACCCCAGGAGTGTTCCAAATGTGTGTGGGTAGAATATATATCCCACGGGGGTAAAATTGAAAAAAGTTGAAAAATTATTTTTTTTGGACTTAGCCATTTTTCCGGCGTTTATCAGACTTTCAGATAGGGCAAATGTCAGTGAGCGTTCCGATTTCAGTTCCAGAGCGATTCGCCCAATGAGTCCTTGATATTTAGTTATTTTCAGCCAATATTTTTGACTTTTGAAAATTTCACTTTTTTGTGAAAATATCCACTAAATGAGGGAATAATATGTGTGAGGGTACCCCAGGAGTGTTCCAAATGTGTGTGGGTAGAATATATATCCCACGGGGGTAAAATTGAAAAAAGTTGAAAAATTATTTTTTTTGGAATTAGTCATTTTTCCGGCGTTTATCAGACTTTCAGATAGGGCAAATGTCAGTGAGCGTTCCGATTTCAGTTCCAGAGTGATTCGCCCAATGAGTCCTTGATATTTAGTCATTTTCAGCCAATTTTCTGGAGTTTAGAAAATTTCACTTTTTTGTGAAAATATCCACTAAATGAGGGAATAATATGTGTGAGGGTACCCCAGGAAAGTTCCAAATGTGTGTGGGTAGAATATATATCCCACGGGGGTAAAATTTAAAATAAGTTGAAAAAAATTTTTTTTTGGACTGTCATTTTTCCAGCGTTTAACAGACTTTCAGATAGGGCAAATGTCAGTGAGCGTTCCGATTTCAGTTCCAGAGCGATTCGCCTAATGAGTCCTTGATATTTAGTCATTTTCAGCCAATTTTCTGGATTTTTGAAAAATTCACTTTTTTGTGAAAATATCCACTAAATGAGGGAATAATATGTGTGAGGGTAGCCCAGGAGAGTTCCAAATGTGTGTGGGTAGAATATATATCCCACGGGGGTAAAATTGAAAAAAGTTGAAGAAAATTTTTTTTTGGACTGTCATTTTTCCAGCGTTTAACAAACTTTCAGATAGGGCAAATGTCAGTGAGTGTTCCGATTTCAGTTCCAGAGCGATTCGCCCAATGAGTCCTTGATATTTAGTCATTTTCAGCCAATTTTCTGGATTTTTGAAAAATTCACTTTTTTGTGAAAATATCCACTAAATGAGGGAATAATATGTGTGAGGGTAGCCCAGGAGAGTTCCAAATGTGTGTGGGTAGAATATATATCCCACGGGGGTAAAATTGAAAAAAGTTGAAAAATTTTTTTTTTTTGGACTTAGTCATTTTTCCGGCGTTTATCAGACTTTCAGATAGGGCAAATGTCAGTGAGCGTTCCGATTTCAGTTCCAGAGCGATTCGCCCAATGAGTCCTTGATATTTAGTCGTTTTCAGCCAATATTTTGGATTTTTGAAAATTTCACTTTTTTGTGAAAATATCCACTAAATGAGGGAATAATATGTGTGAGGGTACCCCAGGAGAGTTCCAAATGTGTGTGGGTAGAATATATATCCCACGGGGGTAAAAGTGAAAAAAGTTGAAAAAAATTATTTTTTGGACTTAGCCATTTTTCCGGCGTTTATCAGACTTTCAGATAGGGCAAATGTCAGTGACTGTTCCGATTTCAGTTCCAGAGGGATTCGCCCAATGAGTCCTTGATATTTAGTTATTTTCAGCTAATATTTTTGATTTTTGAAAATTTCACTTTTTTGTGAAAATATCCACTAAATGAGGGAATAATATGTGTGAGGGTACCCCAGGAGTGTTCCAAATGTGTGTGGGTAGAATATATATCCCACGGGGGTAAAATTGAAAAAAGTTGAAAAATTATTTTTTTTGGAATTAGTCATTTTTCCGGCGTTTATCAGACTTTCAGATAGGGCAAATGTCAGTGAGCGTTCCGATTTCAGTTCCAGAGTGATTCGCCCAATGAGTCCTTGATATTTAGCCATTTTCAGCCAATTTTCTGGAGTTTAGAAAATTTCACTTTTTTGTGAAAATATCCACTAAATGAGGGAATAATATGTGTGAGGGTACCCCAGGAAAGTTCCAAATGTGTGTGGGTAGAATATATATCCCACGGGGGTAAAATTTAAAATAAGTTGAAAAAAATTTTTTTTTGGACTGTCATTTTTCCAGCATTTAACAGACTTTCAGATAGGGCAAATGTCAGTGAGCATTCCGATTTCAGTTCCAAAGCGATTCGCCCAATGAGTCCTTGATATTTAGTCATTTTCAGCCAATTTTCTGGATTTTTGAAAAATTTACTTTTTTGTGAAAATATCCACTAAATGAGGGAATAATATGTGTGAGGGTAGCCCAGGAGAGTTCCAAATGTGTGTGGGTAGAATATATATCCCACGGGGGTAAAATTGAAAAAAGTTGAAAATTTTTTTTTTTTTGGACTTAGTCATTGTTCCGGCGTTTATCAGACTTTCAGATAGGGCAAATGTCAGTGAGCGTTCCGATTTCAGTTCCAGAGCGATTCGCCCAATGAGTCCTTGATATTTAGTCGTTTTCAGCCAATATTTTGGATTTTTGAAAATTTCACTTTTTTGTGAAAATATCCACTAAATGAGGGAATAATATGTGTGAGGGTACCCCAGGAGAGTTCCAAATGTGTGTGGGTAGAATATATATCCCACGGGGGTAAAAGTGAAAAAAGTTGAAAAAAATTATTTTTTGGACTTAGCCATTTTTCCGGCGTTTATCAGACTTTCAGATAGGGCAAATGTCAGTGAGCGTTCCGATTTCAGTTCCAGAGCGATTCGCCCAATGAGTCCTTGATATTTAGTCATTTTCAGCCAATTTTCTGGATTTTTGAAAAATTCACTTTTTTGTGAAAATATCCACTAAATGAGGGAATAATATGTGTGAGGGTAGCCCAGGAGAGTTCCAAATGTGTGTGGGTAGAATATCTATCACACGGGGGTAAAATTGAAAAAAGTTGAAAAATTATTTTTTTTGGACTTAGTCATTTTTCCGGCGTTTATCAGACTTTCAGATAGGGCAAATGTCAGTGAGCGTTCCGATTTCAGTTTCATAGCGATTCGCCCAATGAGTCCTTGATATTTAGTCGTTTTCAGCCAATTTTCTGGATTTTTGAAAAATTCACTTTTTTGTGAAAATATCCACTAAATGAGGGAATAATATGTGTGAGGGTAGCCCAGGAGAGTTCCAAATGTGTGTGTGTAGAATATATATCCCACGGTGGTAAAATTGAAAAAAGTTGAAAAAAATTTTTTTTTGGACTGTCATTTTTCCAGCGTTTAACAAACTTTCAGATAGGGCAAATGTCAGTGAGTGTTCCGATTTCAGTTCCAGAGCGATTAGCCCAATGAGTCCTTGATATTTAGTCATTTTCAGCCAATTTTCTGGATTTTTGAAAAATTCACTTTTTTGTGAAAATATCCACTAAATGAGGGAATAATATGTGTGAGGGTAGCCCAGGAGAGTTCCAAATGTGTGTGGGTAGAATATATATCCCACGGGGGTAAAATTGAAAAAAGTTGAAAAATTATTTTTTTTTGGACTTAGTCATTTTTCCGTCGTTTATCAGACTTTCAGATAGGGCAAATGTCAGTGAGCGTTCCGATTTCAGTTCCAGAGCGATTCGCCCAATGAGTCCTTGATATTTAGTCGTTTTCAGCCAATATTTTGGATTTTTGAAAATTTCACTTTTTTGTGAAAATATCCACTAAATGAGGGAATAATATGTGTGAGGGTACCCCAGGAGAGTTCCAAATGTGTGTGGGTAGAATATATATCCCACGGGGGTAAAAGTGAAAAAAGTTGAAAAAAATTATTTTTTGGACTTAGCCATTTTTCCGGCGTTTATCAGACTTTCAGATAGGGCAAATGTCAGTGAGCGTTCCGATTTCAGTTCCAGAGCGATTCGCCCAATGAGTCCTTGATATTTAGTTATTTTCAGCCAATATTTTTGATTTTTGAAAATTTCACTTTTTTGTGAAAATATCCACTAAATGAGGGAATAATATGTGTGAGGGTACCCCAGGAGTGTTCCAAATGTGTGTGGGTAGAATATATATCCCACGGGGGTAAAATTGAAAAAAGTTGAAAAATTATTTTTTTTGGAATTAGTCATTTTTCCGGCGTTTATCAGACTTTCAGATAGGGCAAATGTCAGTGAGCGTTCCGATTTCAGTTCCAGAGTGATTCGCCCAATGAGTCCTTGATATTTAGTCATTTTCAGCCAATTTTCTGGAGTTTAGAAAATTTCACTTTTTTGTGAAAATATCCACTAAATGAGGGAATAATATGTGTGAGGGTACCCCAGGAAAGTTCCAAATGTGTGTGGGTAGAATATATATCCCACGGGGGTAAAATTTAAAATAAGTTGAAAAAAATTTTTTTTTGGACTGTCATTTTTCCAGCGTTTAACAGACTTTCAGATAGGGCAAATGTCAGTGAGTGTTCCGATTTCAGTTCCAGAGCGATTCGCCCAATGAGTCCTTGATATTTAGTCATTTTCAGCCAATTTTCTGGATTTTTGAAAAATTCACTTTTTTGTGAAAATATCCACTAAATGAGGGAATAATATGTGTGAGGGTAGCCCAGGAGAGTTCCAAATGTGTGTGGGTAGAATATATATCCCACGGGTGTAAAATTGAAAAAAGTTGAAAAATTTTTTTTTTTTGGACTTAGTCATTTTTCCGGCGTTTATCAGACTTTCAGATAGGGCAAATGTCAGTGAGCGTTCCGATTTCAGTTCCAGAGCGATTCGCCCAATGAGTCCTTGATATTTAGTCGTTTTCAGCCAATATTTTGGATTTTTGAAAATTTCACTTTTTTGTGAAAATATCCACTAAATGAGGGAATAATATGTGTGAGGGTACCCCAGGAGAGTTCCAAATGTGTGTGGGTAGAATATATATCCCACGGGGGTAAAAGTGAAAAAAGTTGAAAAAAATTATTTTTTGGACTTAGCCATTTTTCCGGCGTTTATCAGACTTTCAGATAGGGCAAATGTCAGTGACTGTTCCGATTTCAGTTCCAGAGCGATTCGCCCAATGAGTCCTTGATATTTAGTTATTTTCAGCTAATATTTTTGATTTTTGAAAATTTCACTTTTTTGTGAAAACATCCACTAAATGAGGGAATAATATGTGTGAGGGTACCCCAGGAGTGTTCCAAATGTGTGTGGGTAGAATATATATCCCACGGGGGTAAAATTGAAAAAAGTTGAAAAATTATTTTTTTTGGAATTAGTCATTTTTCCGGCGTTTATCAGACTTTCAGATAGGGCAAATGTCAGTGAGCGTTCCGATTTCAGTTCCAGAGTGATTCGCCCAATGAGTCCTTGATATTTAGCCATTTTCAGCCAATTTTCTGGATTTTTGAAAAATTCACTTTTTTGTGAAAATATCCACTAAATGAGGGAATAATATTTGTGAGGGTACCCCAGGAGAGTTCCAAATGTGTGTGGGTAGAATATATATCCCACGGGGGTAAAAGTGAAAAAAGTTGAAAAAAATTATTTTTTGGACTTAGCCATTTTTCCGGCGTTTATCAGACTTTCAGATAGGGCAAATGTCAGTGACTGTTCCGATTTCAGTTCCAGAGCGATTCGCCCAATGAGTCCTTGATATTTAGTTATTTTCAGCTAATATTTTTGATTTTTGAAAATTTCACTTTTTTGTGAAAACATCCACTAAATGAGGGAATAATATGTGTGAGGGTACCCCAGGAGTGTTCCAAATGTGTGTGGGTAGAATATATATCCCACGGGGGTAAAATTGAAAAAAGTTGAAAAATTATTTTTTTTGGAATTAGTCATTTTTCCGGCGTTTATCAGACTTTCAGATAGGGCAAATGTCAGTGAGCGTTCCGATTTCAGTTCCAGAGTGATTCGCCCAATGAGTCCTTGATATTTAGCCATTTTCAGCCAATTTTCTGGATTTTTGAAAAATTCACTTTTTTGTGAAAATATCCACTAAATGAGGGAATAATATGTGTGAGGGTAGCCCAGGAGAGTTCCAAATGTGTGTGGGTAGAATATATATCCCACGGGGGTAAAATTGAAAAAAGTTGAAAATTTTTTTTTTTTTGGACTTAGTCATTGTTCCGGCGTTTATCAGACTTTCAGATAGGGCAAATGTCAGTGAGCGTTCCGATTTCAGTTCCAGAGCGATTCGCCCAATGAGTCCTTGATATTTAGTCATTTTCAGCCAATTTTCTGGATTTTTGAAAAATTCACTTTTTTGTGAAAATATCCACTAAATGAGGGAATAATGTGTGAGGGTAGCCCAGGAGAGTTCCAAATGTGTGTGGGTAGAATATATATCCCACGGGGGTAAAATTGAAAAAAGTTGAAAAAAATTTTTTTTTGGACTGTCATTTTTCCAGCGTTTAACAAACTTTCAGATAGGGCAAATGTCAGTGAGTGTTCCGATTTCAGTTCCAGAGCGATTCGCCCAATGAGTCCTTGATATTTAGTCGTTTTCACCCAATATTTTGGATTTTTGAAAAATTCACTTTTTTGTGAAACTATCCACTAAATGAGGGAATAATATGTGTGAGGGTACCCCAGGAGAGTTCCAAATGTGTGTGGGTAGAATATATATCCCACGGGGGTAAAAGTGAAAAAAGTTGAAAAAAATTATTTTTTGGACTTAGCCATTTTTCCGGCGTTTATCAGACTTTCAGATAGGGCAAATGTCAGTGAGCGTTCCGATTTCAGTTCCAGAGCGATTCGCCCAATGAGTCCTTGATATTTAGTTATTTTCAGCCAATATTTTTGATTTTTGAAAATTTCACTTTTTTGTGAAAATATCCACTAAATGAGGGAATAATATGTGTGAGGGTACCCCAGGAGTGTTCCAAATGTGTGTGGGTAGAATATATATCCCACGGGGGTAAAATTGAAAAAAGTTGAAAAATTATTTTTTTTGGAATTAGTCATTTTTCCGGCGTTTATCACACTTTCAGATAGGGCAAATGTCAGTGAGCGTTCCGATTTCAGTTCCAGAGTGATTCGCCCAATGAGTCCTTGATATTTAGTCATTTTCAGCCAATTTTCTGGAGTTTAGAAAATTTCACTTTTTTGTGAAAATATCCACTAAATGAGGGAATAATATTTGTGAGGGTACCCCAGGAGAGTTCCAAATGTGTGTGGGTAGAATATATATCCCACGGGGGTAAAAGTGAAAAAAGTTGAAAAAAATTATTTTTTGGACTTAGCCATTTTTCCGGCGTTTATCAGACTTTCAGATAGGGCAAATGTCAGTGAGCGTTCCGATTTCAGTTCCAGAGCGATTCGCCCAATGAGTCCTTGATATTTAGTTATTTTCAGCCAATATTTTTGATTTTTGAAAATTTCACTTTTTTGTGAAAATATCCACTAAATGAGGGAATAATATGTGTGAGGGTACCCCAGGAGTGTTCCAAATGTGTGTGGGTAGAATATATATCCCACGGGGGTAAAATTGAAAAAAGTTGAAAAATTATTTTTTTTGGAATTAGTCATTTTTCCGGCGTTTATCAGACTTTCAGATAGGGCAAATGTCAGTGAGCGTTCCGATTTCAGTTCCAGAGTGATTCGCCCAATGAGTCCTTGATATTTAGTCATTTTCAGCCAATTTTCTGGAGTTTAGAAAATTTCACTTTTTTGTGAAAATATCCACTAAATGAGGGAATAATATGTGTGAGGGTACCCCAGGAAAGTTCCAAATGTGTGTGGGTAGAATATATATCCCACGGGGGTAAAATTTAAAATAAGTTGAAAAAAATTTTTTTTTGGACTGTCATTTTTCCAGCGTTTAACAGACTTTCAGATAGGGCAAATGTCAGTGAGTGTTCCGATTTCAGTTCCAGAGCGATTCGCCCAATGAGTCCTTGATATTTAGTCATTTTCAGCCAATTTTCTGGATTTTTGAAAAATTCACTTTTTTGTGAAAATATCCACTAAATGAGGGAATAATATGTGTGAGGGTAGCCCAGGAGAGTTCCAAATGTGTGTGGGTAGAATATATATCCCACGGGTGTAAAATTGAAAAAAGTTGAAAAATTTTTTTTTTTTGGACTTAGTCATTTTTCCGGCGTTTATCAGACTTTCAGATAGGGCAAATGTCAGTGAGCGTTCCGATTTCAGTTCCAGAGCGATTCGCCCAATGAGTCCTTGATATTTAGTCGTTTTCAGCCAATATTTTGGATTTTTGAAAATTTCACTTTTTTGTGAAAATATCCACTAAATGAGGGAATAATATGTGTGAGGGTACCCCAGGAGAGTTCCAAATGTGTGTGGGTAGAATATATATCCCACGGGGGTAAAATTGAAAAAAGTTGAAAAATTATTTTTTTTGGAATTAGTCATTTTTCCGGCGTTTATCAGACTTTCAGATAGGGCAAATGTCAGTGAGCGTTCCGATTTCAGTTCCAGAGTGATTCGCCCAATGAGTCCTTGATATTTAGCCATTTTCAGCCAATTTTCTGGATTTTTGAAAAATTCACTTTTTTGTGAAAATATCCACTAAATGAGGGAATAATATGTGTGAGGGTAGCCCAGGAGAGTTCCAAATGTGTGTGGGTAGAATATATATCCCACGGGGGTAAAATTGAAAAAAGTTGAAAATTTTTTTTTTTTTGGACTTAGTCATTGTTCCGGCGTTTATCAGACTTTCAGATAGGGCAAATGTCAGTGAGCGTTCCGATTTCAGTTCCAGAGCGATTCGCCCAATGAGTCCTTGATATTTAGTCATTTTCAGCCAATTTTCTGGATTTTTGAAAAATTCACTTTTTTGTGAAAATATCCACTAAATGAGGGAATAATGTGTGAGGGTAGCCCAGGAGAGTTCCAAATGTGTGTGGGTAGAATATATATCCCACGGGGGTAAAATTGAAAAAAGTTGAAAAAAATTTTTTTTTGGACTGTCATTTTTCCAGCGTTTAACAAACTTTCAGATAGGGCAAATGTCAGTGAGTGTTCCGATTTCAGTTCCAGAGCGATTCGCCCAATGAGTCCTTGATATTTAGTCGTTTTCACCCAATATTTTGGATTTTTGAAAAATTCACTTTTTTGTGAAAATATCCACTAAATGAGGGAATAATATGTGTGAGGGTACCCCAGGAGAGTTCCAAATGTGTGTGGGTAGAATATATATCCCACGGGGGTAAAAGTGAAAAAAGTTGAAAAAAATTATTTTTTGGACTTAGCCATTTTTCCGGCGTTTATCAGACTTTCAGATAGGGCAAATGTCAGTGAGCGTTCCGATTTCAGTTCCAGAGCGATTCGCCCAATGAGTCCTTGATATTTAGTTATTTTCAGCCAATATTTTTGATTTTTGAAAATTTCACTTTTTTGTGAAAATATCCACTAAATGAGGGAATAATATGTGTGAGGGTACCCCAGGAGTGTTCCAAATGTGTGTGGGTAGAATATATATCCCACGGGGGTAAAATTGAAAAAAGTTGAAAAATTATTTTTTTTGGAATTAGTCATTTTTCCGGCGTTTATCACACTTTCAGATAGGGCAAATGTCAGTGAGCGTTCCGATTTCAGTTCCAGAGTGATTCGCCCAATGAGTCCTTGATATTTAGTCATTTTCAGCCAATTTTCTGGAGTTTAGAAAATTTCACTTTTTTGTGAAAATATCCACTAAATGAGGGAATAATATTTGTGAGGGTACCCCAGGAGAGTTCCAAATGTGTGTGGGTAGAATATATATCCCACGGGGGTAAAAGTGAAAAAAGTTGAAAAAAATTATTTTTTGGACTTAGCCATTTTTCCGGCGTTTATCAGACTTTCAGATAGGGCAAATGTCAGTGACTGTTCCGATTTCAGTTCCAGAGCGATTCGCCCAATGAGTCCTTGATATTTAGTTATTTTCAGCTAATATTTTTGATTTTTGAAAATTTCACTTTTTTGTGAAAACATCCACTAAATGAGGGAATAATATGTGTGAGGGTACCCCAGGAGTGTTCCAAATGTGTGTGGGTAGAATATATATCCCACGGGGGTAAAATTGAAAAAAGTTGAAAAATTATTTTTTTTGGAATTAGTCATTTTTCCGGCGTTTATCAGACTTTCAGATAGGGCAAATGTCAGTGAGCGTTCCGATTTCAGTTCCAGAGTGATTCGCCCAATGAGTCCTTGATATTTAGCCATTTTCAGCCAATTTTCTGGATTTTTGAAAAATTCACTTTTTTGTGAAAATATCCACTAAATGAGGGAATAATATGTGTGAGGGTAGCCCAGGAGAGTTCCAAATGTGTGTGGGTAGAATATATATCCCACGGGGGTAAAATTGAAAAAAGTTGAAAATTTTTTTTTTTTTGGACTTAGTCATTGTTCCGGCGTTTATCAGACTTTCAGATAGGGCAAATGTCAGTGAGCGTTCCGATTTCAGTTCCAGAGCGATTCGCCCAATGAGTCCTTGATATTTAGTCATTTTCAGCCAATTTTCTGGATTTTTGAAAAATTCACTTTTTTGTGAAAATATCCACTAAATGAGGGAATAATGTGTGAGGGTAGCCCAGGAGAGTTCCAAATGTGTGTGGGTAGAATATATATCCCACGGGGGTAAAATTGAAAAAAGTTGAAAAAAATTTTTTTTTGGACTGTCATTTTTCCAGCGTTTAACAAACTTTCAGATAGGGCAAATGTCAGTGAGTGTTCCGATTTCAGTTCCAGAGCGATTCGCCCAATGAGTCCTTGATATTTAGTCGTTTTCACCCAATATTTTGGATTTTTGAAAAATTCACTTTTTTGTGAAACTATCCACTAAATGAGGGAATAATATGTGTGAGGGTACCCCAGGAGAGTTCCAAATGTGTGTGGGTAGAATATATATCCCACGGGGGTAAAAGTGAAAAAAGTTGAAAAAAATTATTTTTTGGACTTAGCCATTTTTCCGGCGTTTATCAGACTTTCAGATAGGGCAAATGTCAGTGAGCGTTCCGATTTCAGTTCCAGAGCGATTCGCCCAATGAGTCCTTGATATTTAGTTATTTTCAGCCAATATTTTTGATTTTTGAAAATTTCACTTTTTTGTGAAAATATCCACTAAATGAGGGAATAATATGTGTGAGGGTACCCCAGGAGTGTTCCAAATGTGTGTGGGTAGAATATATATCCCACGGGGGTAAAATTGAAAAAAGTTGAAAAATTATTTTTTTTGGAATTAGTCATTTTTCCGGCGTTTATCACACTTTCAGATAGGGCAAATGTCAGTGAGCGTTCCGATTTCAGTTCCAGAGTGATTCGCCCAATGAGTCCTTGATATTTAGTCATTTTCAGCCAATTTTCTGGAGTTTAGAAAATTTCACTTTTTTGTGAAAATATCCACTAAATGAGGGAATAATATTTGTGAGGGTACCCCAGGAGAGTTCCAAATGTGTGTGGGTAGAATATATATCCCACGGGGGTAAAAGTGAAAAAAGTTGAAAAAAATTATTTTTTGGACTTAGCCATTTTTCCGGCGTTTATCAGACTTTCAGATAGGGCAAATGTCAGTGAGCGTTCCGATTTCAGTTCCAGAGCGATTCGCCCAATGAGTCCTTGATATTTAGTTATTTTCAGCCAATATTTTTGATTTTTGAAAATTTCACTTTTTTGTGAAAATATCCACTAAATGAGGGAATAATATGTGTGAGGGTACCCCAGGAGTGTTCCAAATGTGTGTGGGTAGAATATATATCCCACGGGGGTAAAATTGAAAAAAGTTGAAAAATTATTTTTTTTGGAATTAGTCATTTTTCCGGCGTTTATCAGACTTTCAGATAGGGCAAATGTCAGTGAGCGTTCCGATTTCAGTTCCAGAGTGATTCGCCCAATGAGTCCTTGATATTTAGTCATTTTCAGCCAATTTTCTGGAGTTTAGAAAATTTCACTTTTTTGTGAAAATATCCACTAAATGAGGGAATAATATGTGTGAGGGTACCCCAGGAAAGTTCCAAATGTGTGTGGGTAGAATATATATCCCACGGGGGTAAAATTTAAAATAAGTTGAAAAAAATTTTTTTTTGGACTGTCATTTTTCCAGCGTTTAACAGACTTTCAGATAGGGCAAATGTCAGTGAGTGTTCCGATTTCAGTTCCAGAGCGATTCGCCCAATGAGTCCTTGATATTTAGTCATTTTCAGCCAATTTTCTGGATTTTTGAAAAATTCACTTTTTTGTGAAAATATCCACTAAATGAGGGAATAATATGTGTGAGGGTAGCCCAGGAGAGTTCCAAATGTGTGTGGGTAGAATATATATCCCACGGGTGTAAAATTGAAAAAAGTTGAAAAATTTTTTTTTTTTGGACTTAGTCATTTTTCCGGCGTTTATCAGACTTTCAGATAGGGCAAATGTCAGTGAGCGTTCCGATTTCAGTTCCAGAGCGATTCGCCCAATGAGTCCTTGATATTTAGTCGTTTTCAGCCAATATTTTGGATTTTTGAAAATTTCACTTTTTTGTGAAAATATCCACTAAATGAGGGAATAATATGTGTGAGGGTACCCCAGGAGAGTTCCAAATGTGTGTGGGTAGAATATATATCCCACGGGGGTAAAAGTGAAAAAAGTTGAAAAAAATTATTTTTTGGACTTAGCCATTTTTCCGGCGTTTATCAGACTTTCAGATAGGGCAAATGTCAGTGACTGTTCCGATTTCAGTTCCAGAGCGATTCGCCCAATGAGTCCTTGATATTTAGTTATTTTCAGCTAATATTTTTGATTTTTGAAAATTTCACTTTTTTGTGAAAATATCCACTAAATGAGGGAATAATATGTGTGAGGGTACCCCAGGAGTGTTCCAAATGTGTGTGGGTAGAATATATATCCCACGGGGGTAAAATTGAAAAAAGTTGAAAAATTATTTTTTTTGGAATTAGTCATTTTTCCGGCGTTTATCAGACTTTCAGATAGGGCAAATGTCAGTGAGCGTTCCGATTTCAGTTCCAGAGTGATTCGCCCAATGAGTCCTTGATATTTAGCCATTTTCAGCCAATTTTCTGGATTTTTGAAAAATTCACTTTTTTGTGAAAATATCCACTAAATGAGGGAATAATATGTGTGAGGGTAGCCCAGGAGAGTTCCAAATGTGTGTGGGTAGAATATATATCCCACGGGGGTAAAATTGAAAAAAGTTGAAAATTTTTTTTTTTTTGGACTTAGTCATTGTTCCGGCGTTTATCAGACTTTCAGATAGGGCAAATGTCAGTGAGCGTTCCGATTTCAGTTCCAGAGCGATTCGCCCAATGAGTCCTTGATATTTAGTCATTTTCAGCCAATTTTCTGGATTTTTGAAAAATTCACTTTTTTGTGAAAATATCCACTAAATGAGGGAATAATGTGTGAGGGTAGCCCTGGAGAGTTCCAAATGTGTGTGGGTAGAATATATATCCCACGGGGGTAAAATTGAAAAAAGTTGAAAAAAATTTTTTTTTGGACTGTCATTTTTCCAGCGTTTAACAAACTTTCAGATAGGGCAAATGTCAGTGAGTGTTCCGATTTCAGTTCCAGAGCGATTCGCCCAATGAGTCCTTGATATTTAGTCGTTTTCACCCAATATTTTGGATTTTTGAAAAATTCACTTTTTTGTGAAAATATCCACTAAATGAGGGAATAATATGTGTGAGGGTACCCCAGGAGAGTTCCAAATGTGTGTGGGTAGAATATATATCCCACGGGGGTAAAAGTGAAAAAAGTTGAAAAAAATTATTTTTTGGACTTAGCCATTTTTCCGGCGTTTATCAGACTTTCAGATAGGGCAAATGTCAGTGAGCGTTCCGATTTCAGTTCCAGAGCGATTCGCCCAATGAGTCCTTGATATTTAGTTATTTTCAGCCAATATTTTTGATTTTTGAAAATTTCACTTTTTTGTGAAAATATCCACTAAATGAGGGAATAATATGTGTGAGGGTACCCCAGGAGTGTTCCAAATGTGTGTGGGTAGAATATATATCCCACGGGGGTAAAATTGAAAAAAGTTGAAAAATTATTTTTTTTGGAATTAGTCATTTTTCCGGCGTTTATCACACTTTCAGATAGGGCAAATGTCAGTGAGCGTTCCGATTTCAGTTCCAGAGTGATTCGCCCAATGAGTCCTTGATATTTAGTCATTTTCAGCCAATTTTCTGGAGTTTAGAAAATTTCACTTTTTTGTGAAAATATCCACTAAATGAGGGAATAATATGTGTGAGGGTACCCCAGGAAAGTTCCAAATGTGTGTGGGTAGAATATATATCCCACGGGGGTAAAATTTAAAATAAGTTGAAAAAAAATTTTTTTTGGACTGTCATTTTTCCAGCGTTTAACAGACTTTCAGATAGGGCAAATGTCAGTGAGCGTTCCGATTTCAGTTCCAGAGCGATTCGCCTAATGAGTCCTTGATATTTAGTCATTTTCAGCCAATTTTCTGGATTTTTGAAAAATTCACTTTTTTGTGAAAATATCCACTAAATGAGGGAATAATATGTGTGAGGGTAGCCCAGGAGAGTTCCAAATGTGTGTGGGTAGAATATATATCCCACGGGGGTAAAATTTAAAATAAGTTGAAAAAAATTTTTTTTTGGACTGTCATTTTTCCAGCATTTAACAGACTTTCAGATAGGGCAAATGTCAGTGAGCATTCCGATTTCAGATCCAAAGCGATTCGCCCAATGAGTCCTTGATATTTAGTCATTTTCAGCCAATTTTCTGGATTTTTGAAAAATTCACTTTTTTGTGAAAATATCCACTAAATGAGGGAATAATATGTGTGAGGGTAGCCCAGGAGAGTTCCAAATGTGTGTGGGTAGAATATATATCCCACGGGGGTAAAATTGAAAAAAGTTGAAAATTTTTTTTTTTTTGGACTTAGTCATTGTTCCGGCGTTTATCAGACTTTCAGATAGGGCAAATGTCAGTGAGCGTTCCGATTTCAGTTCCAGAGCGATTCGCCCAATGAGTCCTTGATATTTAGTCGTTTTCAGCCAATATTTTGGATTTTTGAAAATTTCACTTTTTTGTGAAAATATCCACTAAATGAGGGAATAATATGTGTGAGGGTACCCCAGGAGAGTTCCAAATGTGTGTGGGTAGAATATATATCCCACGGGGGTAAAAGTGAAAAAAGTTGAAAAAAATTATTTTTTGGACTTAGCCATTTTTCCGGCGTTTATCAGACTTTCAGATAGGGCAAATGTCAGTGAGCGTTCCGATTTCAGTTCCAGAGCGATTCGCCCAATGAGTCCTTGATATTTAGTCATTTTCAGCCAATTTTCTGGATTTTTGAAAAATTCACTTTTTTGTGAAAATATCCACTAAATGAGGGAATAATATGTGTGAGGGTAGCCCAGGAGAGTTCCAAATGTGTGTGTGTAGAATATATATCCCACGGTGGTAAAATTGAAAAAAGTTGAAAAAAATTTTTTTTTGGACTGTCATTTTTCCAGCGTTTAACAAACTTTCAGATAGGGCAAATGTCAGTGAGTGTTCCGATTTCAGTTCCAGAGCGATTAGCCCAATGAGTCCTTGATATTTAGTCATTTTCAGCCAATTTTCTGGATTTTTGAAAAATTCACTTTTTTGTGAAAATATCCACTAAATGAGGGAATAATATGTGTGAGGGTAGCCCAGGAGAGTTCCAAATGTGTGTGGGTAGAATATATATCCCACGGGGGTAAAATTGAAAAAAGTTGAAAAATTATTTTTTTTTGGACTTAGTCATTTTTCCGGCGTTTATCAGACTTTCAGATAGGGCAAATGTCAGTGAGCGTTCCGATTTCAGTTCCAGAGCGATTCGCCCAATGAGTCCTTGATATTTAGTCGTTTTCAGCCAATATTTTGGATTTTTGAAAATTTCACTTTTTTGTGAAAATATCCACTAAATGAGGGAATAATATGTGTGAGGGTACCCCAGGAGAGTTACAAATGTGTGTGGGTAGAATATATATCCCACGGGGGTAAAAGTGAAAAAAGTTGAAAAAAATTATTTTTTGGACTTAGCCATTTTTCCGGCGTTTATCAGACTTTCAGATAGGGCAAATGTCAGTGAGCGTTCCGATTTCAGTTCCAGAGTGATTCGCCCAATGAGTCCTTGATATTTAGTCGTTTTCAGCCAATATTTTGGATTTTTGAAAATTTCACTTTTTTGTGAAAATATCCACTAAATGAGGGAATAATATGTGTGAGGGTACCCCAGGAGAGTTCCAAATGTGTGTGGGTAGAATATATATCCCACGGGGGTAAAAGTGAAAAAAGTTGAAAAAAATTATTTTTTGGACTTAGCCATTTTTCCGGCGTTTATCAGACTTTCAGATAGGGCAAATGTCAGTGAGCGTTCCGATTTCAGTTCCAGAGCGATTCGCCCAATGAGTCCTTGATATTTAGTTATTTTCAGCCAATATTTTTGATTTTTGAAAATTTCACTTTTTTGTGAAAATATCCACTAAATGAGGGAATAATATGTGTGAGGGTACCCCAGGAGAGTTACAAATGTGTGTGGGTAGAATATATATCCCACGGGGGTAAAAGTGAAAAAAGTTGAAAAAAATTATTTTTTGGACTTAGCCATTTTTCCGGCGTTTATCAGACTTTCAGATAGGGCAAATGTCAGTGAGCGTTCCGATTTCAGTTCCAGAGTGATTCGCCCAATGAGTCCTTGATATTTAGTCGTTTTCAGCCAATATTTTGGATTTTTGAAAATTTCACTTTTTTGTGAAAATATCCACTAAATGAGGGAATAATATGTGTGAGGGTACCCCAGGAGAGTTCCAAATGTGTGTGGGTAGAATATATATCCCACGGGGGTAAAAGTGAAAAAAGTTGAAAAAAATTATTTTTTGGACTTAGCCATTTTTCCGGCGTTTATCAGACTTTCAGATAGGGCAAATGTCAGTGAGCGTTCCGATTTCAGTTCCAGAGCGATTCGCCCAATGAGTCCTTGATATTTAGTTATTTTCAGCCAATATTTTTGATTTTTGAAAATTTCACTTTTTTGTGAAAATATCCACTAAATGAGGGAATAATATGTGTGAGGGTACCCCAGGAGTGTTCCAAATGTGTGTGGGTAGAATATATATCCCACGGGGGTAAAATTGAAAAAAGTTGAAAAATTATTTTTTTTGGAATTAGTCATTTTTCCGGCGTTTATCAGACTTTCAGATAGGGCAAATGTCAGTGAGCGTTCCGATTTCAGTTCCAGAGTGATTCGCCCAATGAGTCCTTGATATTTAGTCATTTTCAGCCAATTTTCTGGAGTTTAGAAAATTTCACTTTTTTGTGAAAATATCCACTAAATGAGGGAATAATATGTGTGAGGGTACCCCAGGAAAGTTCCAAATGTGTGTGGGTAGAATATATATCCCACGGGGGTAAAATTTAAAATAAGTTGAAAAAAATTTTTTTTTGGACTGTCATTTTTCCAGCGTTTAACAGACTTTCAGATAGGGCAAATGTCAGTGAGTGTTCCGATTTCAGTTCCAGAGCGATTCGCCCAATGAGTCCTTGATATTTAGTCATTTTCAGCCAATTTTCTGGATTTTTGAAAAATTCACTTTTTTGTGAAAATATCCACTAAATGAGGGAATAATATGTGTGAGGGTAGCCCAGGAGAGTTCCAAATGTGTGTGGGTAGAATATATATCCCACGGGTGTAAAATTGAAAAAAGTTGAAAAATTTTTTTTTTTTGGACTTAGTCATTTTTCCGGCGTTTATCAGACTTTCAGATAGGGCAAATGTCAGTGAGCGTTCCGATTTCAGTTCCAGAGCGATTCGCCCAATGAGTCCTTGATATTTAGTCGTTTTCAGCCAATATTTTGGATTTTTGAAAATTTCACTTTTTTGTGAAAATATCCACTAAATGAGGGAATAATATGTGTGAGGGTACCCCAGGAGAGTTCCAAATGTGTGTGGGTAGAATATATATCCCACGGGGGTAAAAGTGAAAAAAGTTGAAAAAAATTATTTTTTGGACTTAGCCATTTTTCCGGCGTTTATCAGACTTTCAGATAGGGCAAATGTCAGTGACTGTTCCGATTTCAGTTCCAGAGCGATTCGCCCAATGAGTCCTTGATATTTAGTTATTTTCAGCTAATATTTTTGATTTTTGAAAATTTCACTTTTTTGTGAAAACATCCACTAAATGAGGGAATAATATGTGTGAGGGTACCCCAGGAGTGTTCCAAATGTGTGTGGGTAGAATATATATCCCACGGGGGTAAAATTGAAAAAAGTTGAAAAATTATTTTTTTTGGAATTAGTCATTTTTCCGGCGTTTATCAGACTTTCAGATAGGGCAAATGTCAGTGAGCGTTCCGATTTCAGTTCCAGAGTGATTCGCCCAATGAGTCCTTGATATTTAGCCATTTTCAGCCAATTTTCTGGATTTTTGAAAAATTCACTTTTTTGTGAAAATATCCACTAAATGAGGGAATAATATGTGTGAGGGTAGCCCAGGAGAGTTCCAAATGTGTGTGGGTAGAATATATATCCCACGGGGGTAAAATTGAAAAAAGTTGAAAATTTTTTTTTTTTTGGACTTAGTCATTGTTCCGGCGTTTATCAGACTTTCAGATAGGGCAAATGTCAGTGAGCGTTCCGATTTCAGTTCCAGAGCGATTCGCCCAATGAGTCCTTGATATTTAGTCATTTTCAGCCAATTTTCTGGATTTTTGAAAAATTCACTTTTTTGTGAAAATATCCACTAAATGAGGGAATAATGTGTGAGGGTAGCCCAGGAGAGTTCCAAATGTGTGTGGGTAGAATATATATCCCACGGGGGTAAAATTGAAAAAAGTTGAAAAAAATTTTTTTTTGGACTGTCATTTTTCCAGCGTTTAACAAACTTTCAGATAGGGCAAATGTCAGTGAGTGTTCCGATTTCAGTTCCAGAGCGATTCGCCCAATGAGTCCTTGATATTTAGTCGTTTTCACCCAATATTTTGGATTTTTGAAAAATTCACTTTTTTGTGAAAATATCCACTAAATGAGGGAATAATATGTGTGAGGGTACCCCAGGAGAGTTCCAAATGTGTGTGGGTAGAATATATATCCCACGGGGGTAAAAGTGAAAAAAGTTGAAAAAAATTATTTTTTGGACTTAGCCATTTTTCCGGCGTTTATCAGACTTTCAGATAGGGCAAATGTCAGTGAGCGTTCCGATTTCAGTTCCAGAGCGATTCGCCCAATGAGTCCTTGATATTTAGTTATTTTCAGCCAATATTTTTGATTTTTGAAAATTTCACTTTTTTGTGAAAATATCCACTAAATGAGGGAATAATATGTGTGAGGGTACCCCAGGAGTGTTCCAAATGTGTGTGGGTAGAATATATATCCCACGGGGGTAAAATTGAAAAAAGTTGAAAAATTATTTTTTTTGGAATTAGTCATTTTTCCGGCGTTTATCACACTTTCAGATAGGGCAAATGTCAGTGAGCGTTCCGATTTCAGTTCCAGAGTGATTCGCCCAATGAGTCCTTGATATTTAGTCATTTTCAGCCAATTTTCTGGAGTTTAGAAAATTTCACTTTTTTGTGAAAATATCCACTAAATGAGGGAATAATATTTGTGAGGGTACCCCAGGAGAGTTCCAAATGTGTGTGGGTAGAATATATATCCCACGGGGGTAAAAGTGAAAAAAGTTGAAAAAAATTATTTTTTGGACTTAGCCATTTTTCCGGCGTTTATCAGACTTTCAGATAGGGCAAATGTCAGTGAGCGTTCCGATTTCAGTTCCAGAGCGATTCGCCCAATGAGTCCTTGATATTTAGTTATTTTCAGCCAATATTTTTGATTTTTGAAAATTTCACTTTTTTGTGAAAATATCCACTAAATGAGGGAATAATATGTGTGAGGGTACCCCAGGAGTGTTCCAAATGTGTGTGGGTAGAATATATATCCCACGGGGGTAAAATTGAAAAAAGTTGAAAAATTATTTTTTTTGGAATTAGTCATTTTTCCGGCGTTTATCAGACTTTCAGATAGGGCAAATGTCAGTGAGCGTTCCGATTTCAGTTCCAGAGTGATTCGCCCAATGAGTCCTTGATATTTAGTCATTTTCAGCCAATTTTCTGGAGTTTAGAAAATTTCACTTTTTTGTGAAAATATCCACTAAATGAGGGAATAATATGTGTGAGGGTACCCCAGGAAAGTTCCAAATGTGTGTGGGTAGAATATATATCCCACGGGGGTAAAATTTAAAATAAGTTGAAAAAAATTTTTTTTTGGACTGTCATTTTTCCAGCGTTTAACAGACTTTCAGATAGGGCAAATGTCAGTGAGTGTTCCGATTTCAGTTCCAGAGCGATTCGCCCAATGAGTCCTTGATATTTAGTCATTTTCAGCCAATTTTCTGGATTTTTGAAAAATTCACTTTTTTGTGAAAATATCCACTAAATGAGGGAATAATATGTGTGAGGGTAGCCCAGGAGAGTTCCAAATGTGTGTGGGTAGAATATATATCCCACGGGTGTAAAATTGAAAAAAGTTGAAAAATTTTTTTTTTTTGGACTTAGTCATTTTTCCGGCGTTTATCAGACTTTCAGATAGGGCAAATGTCAGTGAGCGTTCCGATTTCAGTTCCAGAGCGATTCGCCCAATGAGTCCTTGATATTTAGTCGTTTTCAGCCAATATTTTGGATTTTTGAAAATTTCACTTTTTTGTGAAAATATCCACTAAATGAGGGAATAATATGTGTGAGGGTACCCCAGGAGAGTTCCAAATGTGTGTGGGTAGAATATATATCCCACGGGGGTAAAAGTGAAAAAAGTTGAAAAAAATTATTTTTTGGACTTAGCCATTTTTCCGGCGTTTATCAGACTTTCAGATAGGGCAAATGTCAGTGACTGTTCCGATTTCAGTTCCAGAGCGATTCGCCCAATGAGTCCTTGATATTTAATTATTTTCAGCTAATATTTTTGATTTTTGAAAATTTCACTTTTTTGTGAAAATATCCACTAAATGAGGGAATAATATGTGTGAGGGTACCCCAGGAGTGTTCCAAATGTGTGTGGGTAGAATATATATCCCACGGGGGTAAAATTGAAAAAAGTTGAAAAATTATTTTTTTTGGAATTAGTCATTTTTCCGGCGTTTATCAGACTTTCAGATAGGGCAAATGTCAGTGAGCGTTCCGATTTCAGTTCCAGAGTGATTCGCCCAATGAGTCCTTGATATTTAGCCATTTTCAGCCAATTTTCTGGATTTTTGAAAAATTCACTTTTTTGTGAAAATATCCACTAAATGAGGGAATAATATGTGTGAGGGTAGCCCAGGAGAGTTCCAAATGTGTGTGGGTAGAATATATATCCCACGGGGGTAAAATTGAAAAAAGTTGAAAATTTTTTTTTTTTTGGACTTAGTCATTGTTCCGGCGTTTATCAGACTTTCAGATAGGGCAAATGTCAGTGAGCGTTCCGATTTCAGTTCCAGAGCGATTCGCCCAATGAGTCCTTGATATTTAGTCATTTTCAGCCAATTTTCTGGATTTTTGAAAAATTCACTTTTTTGTGAAAATATCCACTAAATGAGGGAATAATGTGTGAGGGTAGCCCAGGAGAGTTCCAAATGTGTGTGGGTAGAATATATATCCCACGGGGGTAAAATTGAAAAAAGTTGAAAAAAATTTTTTTTTGGACTGTCATTTTTCCAGCGTTTAACAAACTTTCAGATAGGGCAAATGTCAGTGAGTGTTCCGATTTCAGTTCCAGAGCGATTCGCCCAATGAGTCCTTGATATTTAGTCGTTTTCACCCAATATTTTGGATTTTTGAAAAATTCACTTTTTTGTGAAAATATCCACTAAATGAGGGAATAATATGTGTGAGGGTACCCCAGGAGAGTTCCAAATGTGTGTGGGTAGAATATATATCCCACGGGGGTAAAAGTGAAAAAAGTTGAAAAAAATTATTTTTTGGACTTAGCCATTTTTCCGGCGTTTATCAGACTTTCAGATAGGGCAAATGTCAGTGAGCGTTCCGATTTCAGTTCCAGAGCGATTCGCCCAATGAGTCCTTGATATTTAGTTATTTTCAGCCAATATTTTTGATTTTTGAAAATTTCACTTTTTTGTGAAAATATCCACTAAATGAGGGAATAATATGTGTGAGGGTACCCCAGGAGTGTTCCAAATGTGTGTGGGTAGAATATATATCCCACGGGGGTAAAATTGAAAAAAGTTGAAAAATTATTTTTTTTGGAATTAGTCATTTTTCCGGCGTTTATCACACTTTCAGATAGGGCAAATGTCAGTGAGCGTTCCGATTTCAGTTCCAGAGTGATTCGCCCAATGAGTCCTTGATATTTAGTCATTTTCAGCCAATTTTCTGGAGTTTAGAAAATTTCCCTTTTTTGTGAAAATATCCACTAAATGAGGGAATAATATGTGTGAGGGTACCCCAGGAAAGTTCCAAATGTGTGTGGGTAGAATATATATCCCACGGGGGTAAAATTTAAAATAAGTTGAAAAAAAATTTTTTTTGGACTGTCATTTTTCCAGCGTTTAACAGACTTTCAGATAGGGCAAATGTCAGTGAGCGTTCCGATTTCAGTTCCAGAGCGATTCGCCTAATGAGTCCTTGATATTTAGTCATTTTCAGCCAATTTTCTGGATTTTTGAAAAATTCACTTTTTTGTGAAAATATCCACTAAATGAGGGAATAATATGTGTGAGGGTAGCCCAGGAGAGTTCCAAATGTGTGTGGGTAGAATATATATCCCACGGGGGTAAAATTGAAAAAAGTTGAAAAAAATTTTTTTTTGGACTGTCATTTTTCCAGCGTTTAACAAACTTTCAGATAGGGCAAATGTCAGTGAGTGTTCCGATTTCAGTTCCAGAGCGATTCGCCCAATGAGTCCTTGATATTTAGTCATTTTCAGCCAATTTTCTGGATTTTTGAAAAATTCACTTTTTTGTGAAAATATCCACTAAATGAGGGAATAATATGTGTGAGGGTAGCCCAGGAGAGTTCCAAATGTGTGTGGGTAGAATATATATCCCACGGGGTAAAATTGAAAAAAGTTGAAAATTTTTTTTTTTTTGGATTTAGTCATTTTTCCGGCGTTTATCAGACTTTCAGATAGGGCAAATGTCAGTGAGCGTTCCGATTTCAGTTCCAGAGCGATTCGCCCAATGAGTCCTTGATATTTAGTCGTTTTCAGCCAATATTTTGGATTTTTGAAAATTTCACTTTTTTGTGAAAATATCCACTAAATGAGGGAATAATATGTGTGAGGGTACCCCAGGAGAGTTCCAAATGTGTGTGGGTAGAATATATATCCCACGGGGGTAAAAGTGAAAAAAGTTGAAAAAAATTATTTTTTGGACTTAGCCATTTTTCCGGCGTTTATCAGACTTTCAGATAGGGCAAATGTCAGTGAGCGTTCCGATTTCAGTTCCAGAGCGATTCGCCCAATGAGTCCTTGATATTTAGTCATTTTCAGCCAATTTTCTGGAGTTTAGAAAATTTCACTTTTTTGTGAAAATATCCACTAAATGAGGGAATAATATGTGTGAGGGTACCCCAGGAAAGTTCCAAATGTGTGTGGGTAGAATATATATCCCACGGGGGTAAAATTTAAAATAAGTTGAAAAAAATTTTTTTTTGGACTGTCATTTTTCCAGCGTTTAACAGACTTTCAGATAGGGCAAATATCAGTGAGCGTTCCGATTTCAGTTCCAGAGCGATTCGCCCAATGAGTCCTTGATATTTAGTCATTTCAGCCAATTTTCTGGATTTTTGAAAAATTCACTTTTTTGTGAAAATATCCACTAAATGAGGGAATAATATGTGTGAGGGTAGCCCAGGAGAGTTCCAAATGTGTGTGGGTAGAATATATATCCCACGGGGGTAAAATTGAAAAAAGTTGAAAAATTTTTTTTTTTTGGACTTAATCATTTTTCCGGCGTTTATCAGACTTTCAGATAGGGCAAATGTCAGTGAGCGTTTCGATTTCAGTTCCAGAGCGATTCGCCCAATGAGTCCTTGATATTTAGTCGTTTTCAGCCAACATTTTGGATTTTTGAAAATTTCACATTTTTGTGGAAATATCCACTAAATGAGGGAATAATATGTGTGAGGGTAGCCCAGGAGAGTTCCAAATGTGTGTGGGTAGAATATCTATCCCACGGGGGTAAAATTGAAAAAAGTTGAAAAATTATTTTTTTTCGACTTAAACGCCGGAAAAATGACTATCAGACTTTCAGATAGGGCAAATGTTAGTGAGCGTTCCGATTTCAGTTTCAGAGCGATTCGCCCAATGAGTCCTTGATATTTAGTCGTTTTCAGCCAATTTTCTGGATTTTTGAAAAATTCACTTTTTTGTGAAGATATCCACTAAATGAGGGAATAATATGTGTGAGGGTAGCCCAGGAGAGTTCCAAATGTGTGTGGGTAGAATATATATCCCACGGGGGTAAAATTGAAAAAAGTTGAAAAATTTTTTTTTTTTGGACTTAGTCATTTTTCCGGCGTTTATCAGACTTTCAGATAGGGCAAATGTCAGTGAGCGTTCCGATTTCAGTTCCAGAGCGATTCGCCCAATGAGTCCTTGATATTTAGTTTTCAGCCAATATTTTGGATTTTTGAAAATTTCACTTTTTTGTGAAAATATCCACTAAATGAGGGAATAATATGTGTGAGGGTACCCCAGGAGAGTTCCAAATGTGTGTGGGTAGAATATATATCCCACGGGGGTAAAAGTGAAAAAAGTTGAAAAAAATTATTTTTTGGACTTAGCCATTTTTCCGGCGTTTATCAGACTTTCAGATAGGGCAAATGTCAGTGACTGTTCCGATTTCAGTTCCAGAGCGATTCGCCCAATGAGTCCTTGATATTTAGTTATTTTCAGCTAATATTTTTGATTTTTGAAAATTTCACTTTTTTGTGAAAATATCCACTAAATGAGGGAATAATATGTGTGAGGGTACCCCAGGAGTGTTCCAAATGTGTGTGGGTAGAATATATATCCCACGGGGGTAAAATTGAAAAAAGTTGAAAAATTATTTTTTTTGGAATTAGTCATTTTTCCGGCGTTTATCAGACTTTCAGATAGGGCAAATGTCAGTGAGCGTTCCGATTTCAGTTCCAGAGTGATTCGCCCAATGAGTCCTTGATATTTAGCCATTTTCAGCCAATTTTCTGGAGTTTAGAAAATTTCACTTTTTTGTGAAAATATCCACTAAATTAGGGAATAATATGTGTGAGGGTACCCCAGGAAAGTTCCAAATGTGTGTGGGTAGAATATATATCCCACGGGGGTAAAATTTAAAATAAGTTGAAAAAAATTTTTTTTTGGACTGTCATTTTTCCAGCGTTTAACAGACTTTCAGATAGGGCAAATGTCAGTGAGCATTCCGATTTCAGTTCCAGAGCGATTCGCCCAATGAGTCCTTGATATTTAGTCATTTTCAGCCAATTTTCTGGATTTTTGAAAAATTCACTTTTTTGTGAAAATATCCACTAAATGAGGGAATAATATGTGTGAGGGTAGCCCAGGAGAGTTCCAAATGTGTGTGGGTAGAATATATATCCCACGGGGTAAAATTGAAAAAAGTTGAAAAATTTTTTTTTTTTGGATTTAGTCATTGTTCCGGCGTTTATCAGACTTTCAGATAGGGCAAATGTCAGTGAGCGTTCTGATTTCAGTTCCAGAGCGATTCGCCCAATGAGTCCTTGATATTTAGTCGTTTTCAGCCAACATTTTGGATTTTTGAAAATTTCACATTTTTGTGGAAATATCCACTAAATGAGGGAATAATATGTGTGAGGGTACCCCAGGAGAGTTCCAAATGTGTGTGGGTAAAATATATATCCCATGGGAGTAAAATTGAAAAAAGTTGAAAAAAAATTTTTTTTGGACTTAGCCATTTTTCCGGCGTTTATCAGACTTTCAGATAGGGCAAATGTCAGTGAGCGTTCCGATTTCAGTTCCAGAGCGATTCGCCCAATGAGTCCTTGATATTTAGTCATTTTCAGCCAATTTTCTAGATTTTTGAAAAATTCACTTTTTTGTGAAGATATCCACTAAATGAGGGAATAATATGTGTGAGGGTAGCCCAGGAGAGTTCCAAATGTGTGTGGGTAGAATATATATCCCACAGGGGTAAAATTGAAAAAAGTTGAAAAATTATTTTTTTTGGACTTAGTCATTTTTCCGGCGTTTATCAGACTTTCAGATAGGGCAAATGTCAGTGAGCGTTCCGATTTCAGTTCCAGAGCGATTCGCCCAATGAGTCCTTGATATTTAGTCGTTTTCAGCCAATTTTCTGGATTTTTGAAAAATTCACTTTTTTGTGAAAATATCCACTAAATGAGGGAATAATATGTGTGAGGGTACCCCAGGAGCGTTCCAAATGTGCGTGGGTAGAATATAAATCCCACGGGGGTAAAACTGAAAAAAGTTGAAAAATACTTTTTTTTTGGACTTAGTCATTTTTCCGGCGTTTATCAGACCTTCAGATAGGGCAAATGTCAGTGAGCGTTCCGATTTCAGTTCCAGAGCGATTCGCCCAATGAGTCTTTGATATTTAGTCATTTTCAGCCAATATTTTGGATTTTTGAAAATTTCACTTTTTTGTGAAAATATCCACTAAATGAGGGAATAATATGTGTGAGGGTAGCCCAGGAGAGTTCCAAATGTGTGTGTGTAGAATATATATCCCACGGGGGTAAAATTGAAAAAAGTTGAAAAATTATTTTTTTTTGGACTTAGTCATTTTTCCAGCGTTTATCAGACTTTCAGATAGGGCAAATGTCAGTGAGCGTTCCGATTTCAGTTCCAGAGCGATTCGCCCAATGAGTCCTTGATATTTAGTCGTTTTCAGCCAATATTTTGGATTTTTTAAAATTTCACTTTTTTGTGAAAATATCCACTAAATGAGGGAATAATATGTGTGAGGGTAGCCCAGGAGAGTACCAAATGTGTGTGGGTAGAATATATATCCCACGGGGGTAAAATTGAAAAAAAAATTTTTTTGGATTTAGTCATTTTTCTGGCGTTTATCAGACTTTCAGATACGGCAAATGTCAGTGAGCATTCTGATTTCAGTTCCAGAGCGATTCGCCCAATGAGTCCTTGATATTTAGTCATTTTCAGCCAATTTTCTGGATTTTTGAAAAATTCACTTTTTTGTGAAAATATCCACTAAATGAGGGAATAATATGTGTGAGGGTACCCCAGGAGAGTTCCAAATGTGTGTGGGTAGAATATATATCCCACGGGGGTAAAAGTGAAAAAAGTTGAAAAAAAATATTTTTTGGACTTAGCCATTTTTCCGGCGTTTATCAGACTTTCAGATAGGGCAAATGTCAGTGAGCGTTCCGATTTCAGTTTCAGAGCGATTCGCCCAATGAGTCCTTGATATTTAGTCGTTTTCAGCCAATTTTCTGGATTTTTGAAAAATTCACTTTTTTGTGAAAATATCCACTAAATGAGGGAATAATATGTGTGAGGGTAGCCCAGGAGAGTTCCAAATGTGTGTGGTAAAATATATATCCCACGGGGGTAAAATTGAAAAAAGTTTAAAAAAAATTTTTTTTGGACTTAGTCATTTTTCCGGCGTTTAACAGACTTTCAGATAGGGCAAATGTCAGTGAGCGTTCCGATTTCAGTTCCAGAGCGTTTCGCCCAATGAGTCCTTGATATTTAGTCATTTTCAGCCAATTTTCTGGATTTTTGAAAAATTCACTTTTTTGTGAAAATATCCACTAAATGAGGGAATAATATGTGTGAGGGTAGCCCAGGAGAGTTCCAAATGTGTTTGGGTAGAATATATATCCCACGGGGGTAAAATTGAAAAAAGTTGAAAAATTTTTTTTTTTTGGACTTGGTCATTTTTCCGGCGTTTATCAGACTTTCAGATAGGGCAAATGTCAGTGAGCGTTCCGATTTCAGTTCCAGAGCGATTCGCCCAATGAGTCCTTGATATTTAGTCGTTTTCAGCCAATATTTTGGATTTTTGAAAATTTCACTTTTTTGTGAAAATATCCACTAAATGAGGGAATAATATGTTTGAGGGTACCCCAGGAGAGTTCCAAATGTGTGTGGGTAGAATATATATCGCACGGGGGTAAAATTGAAAAAAGTTGAAAAATTATTTTTTTTGGAATTAGTCATTTTTCCGGCGTTTATCAGACTTTCAGATAGGGCAAATGTCAGTGAGCATTCTGATTTCAGTTCCAGAGTGATTCGCCCAATGAGTCCTTGATATTTAGTCATTTTCAGCCAATTTTCTGGAGTTTAGAAAATTTCACTTTTTTGTGAAAATATCCACTAAATGAGGGAATAATATGTGTGAGGGTACCCCAGGAAAGTTCCAAATGTGTGTGGGTAGAATATATATCCCACGGGGGTAAAATTTAAAATAAGTTGAAAAAAAATTTTTTTTGGACTGTCATTTTTCCAGCGTTTAACAGACTTTCAGATAGGGCAAATGTCAGTGAGCGTTCCGATTTCAGTTCCAGAGCGATTCGCCCAATGAGTCCTTGATGTTTAGTCATTTTCAGCCCATTTTCTGGATTTTTGAAAAATTCACTTTTTTGTGAAAATATCCACTAAATGAGGGAATAATATGTGTGAGGGTAGCCCAGGAGAGTTCCAAATGTGTGTGGGTAGAATATATATCCCACGGGGGTAAAATTGAAAAAAGTTGAAAAATTTTTTTTTTTTGGACTTAGTCATTGTTCCGGCGTTTATCAGACTTTCAGATAGGGCAAATGTCAGTGAGCGTTCCGATTTCAGTTCCAGAGCGATTCGCCCAATGAGTCCTTGATATTTAGTCATTTTCAGCCAATTTTCTGGATTTTTGAAAAATTCACTTTTTTGTGAAGATATCCACTAAATGAGGGAATAATATGTGTGAGGGTAGCCCAGGAGAGTTCCAAATGTGTGTGGGTAGAATATATATCCCACGGGGGTAAAATTGAAAAAAGTTGAAAAATTTTTTTTTTTGGACTTAGTCATTTTTCCGACGTTTATCAGACTTTCAGATAGGGCAAATGTCATTGATCGTTCCGATTTCAGTTCCAGAGCGATTCGCCCAATGAGTCCTTGATATTTAGTCATTTTCAGCCAATTTTCTGGATTTTTGAAAAATTCACTTTTTTGTGAAAATATCCACTAAATGAGGGAATAATATGTGTGAGGGTACCCCAGGAGAGTTCCAAATGTGTGTGGGTAGAATATATATCCCACGGGGGTAAAAGTGAAAAAAGTTGAAAAAAATTATTTTTTGGACTTAGCCATTTTTCCGGCGTTTATCAGACTTTCAGATAGGGCAAATGTCAGTGAGCGTTCCGATTTCAGTTTCAGAGAGATTCGCCCAATGAGTCCTTGATATTTAGTCGTTTTCAGCCAATTTTCTGGATTTTTGAAAAATTCACTTTTTTGTGAAAATATCCACTAAATGAGGGAATAATATGTGTGAGGGTAGCCCACGAGAGTTCCAAATGTGTGTGGGTAGAATATATATCCCACGGGGGTAAAATTGAAAAAAGTTGAAACATTTTTTTTTTTTGGAATTAGTCATTTTTCCGGCGTTTATCAGACTTTCAGATAGGGCAAATGTCAGTGAGCGTTCCGATTTCAGTTCCAGAGCGATTCGCCCAATGAGTCCTTGATATTTAGTCATTTTCAGCCAATATTTTGGATTTTTGAAAATTTCACTTTTTTGTGAAAATATCCACTAAATGAGGGAATAATATGTGTGAGGGTACCACAGGAGAGTTCCAAATGTGTGTGGGTAGAATATATATCACACGGGGGTAAAATTGAAAAAAGTTGAAAAAAAATTTTTTTTGGACTTAGTCATTTTTCCGGCGTTTATCAGACTTTCAGATAGGGCAAATGTTAGTGAGCGTTCCGATTTCAGTTCCAGAGCGATTCGCCCAATGAGTCCTTGATATTTAGTCATTTTCAGCCAATTTTCTGGATTTTTGAAAAATTCACTTTTTTGTGAAAATATCCACTAAATGAGGGAATAATATGTGCGAGGGTAGCCCAGGAGAGTTCAAATGTGTGTGGTAAAATATATATCCCACGGGGGTAAAATTGAAAAAAGTTTAAAAAAAATTTTTTTTGGACTTAGTCATTTTTCCGGCGTTTAACAGACTTTCAGATAGGGCAAATGTCAGTGAGCGTTCCGATTTCAGTTCCAGAGCGATTCGCCCAATGAGTCCTTGATATTTAGTCATTTTCAGCCAATATTTTGGATTTTTGAAAATTTCACTTTTTTGTGAAAATATCCACTAAATGAGGGAATAATATGTGTGAGGGTACCCCAGGAAAGTTCCAAATGTGTGTGGGTAGAATATATATCCCACGGGGGTAAAATTTAAAATAAGTTGTAAAAAATTTTTTTTTGGACTGTCATTTTTCCAGCGTTTAACAGACTTTCAGATAGGGCAAATGTCAGTGAGCGTTCCGATTTCAGTTCCAGAGCGATTCGCCCAATGAGTCCTTGATATTTAGTCATTTTCAGCCAATTTTCAGGATTTTTGAAAAATTCACTTTTTTGTGAAAATATCCACTAAATGAGGGAATAATATGTGTGAGGGTAGCCCAGGAGAGTTCCAAATGTGTGTGGGTAGAATATATATCCCACGGGGGTAAAAGTGAAAAAAGTTGAAAAAAATTATTTTTTGGACTTAGCCATTTTTCCGGAGTTTATCAGACTTTCAGATAGGGCAAATGTCAGTGAGCGTTCCGATTTCAGTTCCAGAGCGATTCGCCCAATGAGTCCTTGATATTTAGTTATTTTCAGCCAATATTTTTGATTTTTGAAAATTTCACTTTTTTGTGAAAATATCCACTAAATGAGGGAATAATATGTGTGAGGGTACCCCAGGAGTGTTCCAAATGTGTGTGGGTAGAATATATATCCCACGGGGGTAAAATTGAAAAAAGTTGAAAAATTATTTTTTTTGGACTTAGTCATTTTTCCGGCGTTTATCAGACTTTCAGATAGGGCAAATGTCAGTGAGCGTTCCGATTTCAGTTCCAGAGCGATTCGCCCAATGAGTTCTTGATATTTAGTCGTTTTCAGCCAATATTTTGGATTTTTGAAAATTTCACTTTTTTGCGAAAATATCCACTAAATGAGGGAATAATATGTGTGAGGGTAGCCCAGGAGAGTTCCAAATGTGTGTGGGTAGAATATATATCCCACGGGGGTAAAATTGAAAAAAGTTAAAAAATTTTTTTTTTTGGACTTGGTCATTTTTCCGACGTTTATCAGACTTTCAGATAGGGCAAATGTCATTGAGCGTTCCGATTTCAGTTCCAGAGCGATTCGCCCAATGAGTCCTTGATATTTAGTCATTTTCAGCCAATTTTCTGGATTTTTGAAAAATTCACTTTTTTGTGAAAATATCCACTAAATGAGGGAATAATATGTGTGAGGGTAGCCCAGGAGAGTTCCAAATGTGTTTGGGTAGAATATATATCCCACGGGGGTAAAATTGAAAAAAATTTTTTTTTGGACTGTCATTTTTCCAGCGTTTAACTGACTTTCAGATAGGGCAAATGTCAGTGAGCGTTCCGATTTCAGTTCCAGAGCGATTCGCCCAATGTGTCCTTGATATTTAGTCATTTTCAGCCAATTTTCAGGATTTTTGAAAAATTCACTTTTTTGTGAAAATATCCAACTAAATGAGGGAATAATATGTGTGAGGGTACCCCAAGAGTGTTCCAAATGTGTGTGGGTAGAATATATATCCCACGGGGGTAAAATTGAAAAAAGTTGAAAAAAATTATATTTTGGACTTAGCCATTTTTCCGGCGTTTATCAGACTTTCAGATAGGGCAAATGTCAGTGAGCGTTCCGATTTCAGTTCCAGAGCGATTCGCCCAATGAGTCCTTGATATTTAGTCGTTTTCAGCCAATATTTTAGATTTTTGAAAATTTCACTTTTTTGTGAAAATATCCACTAAATGAGGGAATAACATGTGTGAGGGTACCCCAGGAGAGTTCCAAATGTGTGTGGGTAGAATATATATCCCACGGGGGTAAAATTGAAAAAAGTTGAAAAATTATTTTTTTTGGACTTAGTCATTTTTCCGGCGTTTATCAGACTTTCAGATAGGGCAAATGTCAGTGAGCGTTCCGATTTCAGTTCCAGAGTGATTCGACCAATGAGTCCTTGATATTTAGTCATTTTCAGGAAATTTTCTGGATTTTAGAAAATTTCACTTTTTTGTGAAAATATCCACTAAATGAGGGAATAATATGTGTGAGGGTACCCCAGGAAAGTTCCAAATGTGTGTGGGTAGAATATATATCCCACAGGGGTAAAAGTGAAAAAAGTTGAAAAAAAATATTTTTTGGACTTAGCCATTTTTCCGGCGTTTATCAGACTTTCAGATAGGGCAAATGTCAGTGAGCGTTCCGATTTCAGTTCCAGAGCGATTCGCCCAATGAGTCCTTGATATTTAGTCATTTTCAGCCAATATTTTTGATTTTTGAAAATTTCACTTTTTTGTGAAAATATCCACTAAATGAGGGAATAATATGTGTGAGGGTACCCCAGGAGTGTTCCAAATGTGTGTGGGTAGAATATATATCCCACGGGGGTAAAATTGAAAAAAGTTGAAAAAAATTTTTTTTTGGACTGTCATTTTTCCAGCGTTTAACTGACTTTCAGATAGGGCAAATGTCAGTGAGCGTTCCGATTTCAGTTCCAGAGCGATTCGCCCAATGAGTCCTTGATATTTAGTCGTTTTCAGCCAATATTTTGGATTTTTGAAAATTTCACTTTTTTGTGAAAATATCCACTAAATGAGGGAATAATATGTGTGAGGGTACCCCAGGAGTGTTCCAAATGTGTGTGGGTAGAATATATATCCCACGGGGGTAAAATTGAAAAAAGTTGAAAAATAATTTTTTTGGGAATTAGTCATTTTTCCGGCGTTTATCAGACTTTCAGATAGGGCAAATGTCAGTGAGCGTTCCGATTTCAGTTTCAGAGAGATTCGCCCAATGAGTCCTTGATATTTAGTCGTTTTCAGCCAATTTTCTGGATTTTTGAAAAATTCACTTTTTTGTGAAAATATCCACTAAATGAGGGAATAATATGTGTGAGGGTAGCCCACGAGAGTTCCAAATGTGTGTGGGTAGAATATATATCCCACGGGGGTAAAATTGAAAAAAGTTGAAACATTTTTTTTTTTTGGAATTAGTCATTTTTCCGGCGTTTATCAGACTTTCAGATAGGGCAAATGTCAGTGAGCGTTCCGATTTCAGTTCCAGAGCGATTCGCCCAATGAGTCCTTGATATTTAGTCATTTTCAGCCAATATTTTGGATTTTTGAAAATTTCACTTTTTTGTGAAAATATCCACTAAATGAGGGAATAATATGTGTGAGGGTACCACAGGAGAGTTCCAAATGTGTGTGGGTAGAATATATATCACACGGGGGTAAAATTGAAAAAAGTTGAAAAAAAATTTTTTTTGGACTTAGTCATTTTTCCGGCGTTTATCAGACTTTCAGATAGGGCAAATGTTAGTGAGCGTTCCGATTTCAGTTCCAGAGCTATTCGCCCAATGATCCCTTGATATTTAGCCATTTTCAGCCAATTTTGTGGATTTTTGAAAATTTCACTTTTTTGTAAAAATATCCACTAAATGAGGGAATAATATGTGTGAGGGTAGCCCAGGAGAGTTCCAAATGTGTGTGGGTAGAATATATATCCCACGGGGGTAAAATTGAAAAAAGTTGAAAAATTTTTTTTTTTTGGACTTAGTCATTTTTCCGGCGTTTATCAGACTTTCAGATAGGGCAAATGTCAGTGAGCGTTCCGATTTCAGTTCCAGAGCGATTCGCCCAATGAGTTCTTGATATTTAGTCGTTTTCAGCCAATATTTTGGATTTTTGAAAATTTCACTTTTTTGCGAAAATATCCACTAAATGAGGGAATAATATGTGTGAGGGTAGCCCAGGAGAGTTCCAAATGTGTGTGGGTAGAATATATATCCCACGGGGGTAAAATTGAAAAAAGTTGAAAAATTTTTTTTTTTGGACTTGGTCATTTTTCCGACGTTTATCAGACTTTCAGATAGGGCAAATGTTATTGAGCGTTCCGATTTCAGTTCCAGAGCGATTCGCCCAATGAGTCCTTGATATTTAGTCATTTTCAGCCAATTTTCTGGATTTTTGAAAAATTCACTTTTTTGTGAAAATATCCACTAAATGAGGGAATAATATGTGCGAGGGTAGCCCAGGAGAGTTCAAATGTGTGTGGTAAAATATATATCCCACGGGGGTAAAATTGAAAAAAGTTTAAAAAAAATTTTTTTTGGACTTAGTCATTTTTCCGGCGTTTAACAGACTTTCAGATAGGGCAAATGTCAGTGAGCGTTCCGATTTCAGTTCCAGAGCGATTCGCCCAATGAGTCCTTGATATTTAGTCATTTTCAGCCAATATTTTGGATTTTTGAAAATTTCACTTTTTTGTGAAAATATCCACTAAATGAGGGAATAATATGTGTGAGGGTACCCCAGGAAAGTTCCAAATGTGTGTGGGTAGAATATATATCCCACGGGGGTAAAATTTAAAATAAGTTGTAAAAAATTTTTTTTTGGACTGTCATTTTTCCAGCGTTTAACAGACTTTCAGATAGGGCAAATGTCAGTGAGCATTCCGATTTCAGTTCCAGAGCGATTCGCCCAATGAGTCCTTGATATTTAGTCATTTTCAGCCAATTTTCAGGATTTTTGAAAAATTCACTTTTTTGTGAAAATATCCACTAAATGAGGGAATAATATGTGTGAGGGTAGCCCAGGAGAGTTCCAAATGTGTGTGGGTAGAATATATATCCCACGGGGGTAAAAGTGAAAAAAGTTGAAAAAAATTATTTTTTGGACTTAGCCATTTTTCCGGAGTTTATCAGACTTTCAGATAGGGCAAATGTCAGTGAGCGTTCCGATTTCAGTTCCAGAGCGATTCGCCCAATGAGTCCTTGATATTTAGTTATTTTCAGCCAATATTTTTGATTTTTGAAAATTTCACTTTTTTGTGAAAATATCCACTAAATGAGGGAATAATATGTGTGAGGGTACCCCAGGAGTGTTCCAAATGTGTGTGGGTAGAATATATATCCCACGGGGGTAAAATTGAAAAAAGTTGAAAAATTTTTTTTTTTGGACTTGGTCATTTTTCCGACGTTTATCAGACTTTCAGATAGGGCAAATGTCATTGAGCGTTCCGATTTCAGTTCCAGAGCGATTCGCCCAATGAGTCCTTGATATTTAGTCATTTTCAGCCAATTTTCTGGATTTTTGAAAAATTCACTTTTTTGTGAAAATATCCACTAAATGAGGGAATAATATGTGTGAGGGTAGCCCAGGAGAGTTCCAAATGTGTTTGGGTAGAATATATATCCCACGGGGGTAAAATTGAAAAAAATTTTTTTTTGGACTGTCATTTTTCCAGCGTTTAACTGACTTTCAGATAGGGCAAATGTCAGTGAGCGTTCCGATTTCAGTTCCAGAGCGATTCGCCCAATGTGTCCTTGATATTTAGTCATTTTCAGCCAATTTTCAGGATTTTTGAAAAATTCACTTTTTTGTGAAAATATCCAACTAAATGAGGGAATAATATGTGTGAGGGTACCCCAAGAGTGTTCCAAATGTGTGTGGGTAGAATATATATCCCACGGGGGTAAAATTGAAAAAAGTTGAAAAAAATTATATTTTGGACTTAGCCATTTTTCCGGCGTTTATCAGACTTTCAGATAGGGCAAATGTCAGTGAGCGTTCCGATTTCAGTTCCAGAGCGATTCGCCCAATGAGTCCTTGATATTTAGTCGTTTTCAGCCAATATTTTAGATTTTTGAAAATTTCACTTTTTTGTGAAAATATCCACTAAATGAGGGAATAACATGTGTGAGGGTACCCCAGGAGAGTTCCAAATGTGTGTGGGTAGAATATATATCCCACGGGGGTAAAATTGAAAAAAGTTGAAAAATTATTTTTTTTGGACTTAGTCATTTTTCCGGCGTTTATCAGACTTTCAGATAGGGCAAATGTCAGTGAGCGTTCCGATTTCAGTTCCAGAGTGATTCGACCAATGAGTCCTTGATATTTAGTCATTTTCAGGAAATTTTCTGGATTTTAGAAAATTTCACTTTTTTGTGAAAATATCCACTAAATGAGGGAATAATATGTGTGAGGGTACCCCAGGAAAGTTCCAAATGTGTGTGGGTAGAATATATATCCCACAGGGGTAAAAGTGAAAAAAGTTGAAAAAAAATATTTTTTGGACTTAGCCATTTTTCCGGCGTTTATCAGACTTTCAGATAGGGCAAATGTCAGTGAGCGTTCCGATTTCAGTTCCAGAGCGATTCGCCCAATGAGTCCTTGATATTTAGTCATTTTCAGCCAATATTTTTGATTTTTGAAAATTTCACTTTTTTGTGAAAATATCCACTAAATGAGGGAATAATATGTGTGAGGGTACCCCAGGAGTGTTCCAAATGTGTGTGGGTAGAATATATATCCCACGGGGGTAAAATTGAAAAAAGTTGAAAAAAATTTTTTTTTGGACTGTCATTTTTCCAGCGTTTAACTGACTTTCAGATAGGGCAAATGTCAGTGAGCGTTCCGATTTCAGTTCCAGAGCGATTCGCCCAATGAGTCCTTGATATTTAGTCGTTTTCAGCCAATATTTTGGATTTTTGAAAATTTCACTTTTTTGTGAAAATATCCACTAAATGAGGGAATAATATGTGTGAGGGTACCCCAGGAGTGTTCCAAATGTGTGTGGGTAGAATATATATCCCACGGGGGTAAAATTGAAAAAAGTTGAAAAATAATTTTTTTGGGAATTAGTCATTTTTCCGGCGTTTATCAGACTTTCAGATAGGGCAAATGTCAGTGAGCGTTCCGATTTCAGTTTCAGAGAGATTCGCCCAATGAGTCCTTGATATTTAGTCGTTTTCAGCCAATTTTCTGGATTTTTGAAAAATTCACTTTTTTGTGAAAATATCCACTAAATGAGGGAATAATATGTGTGAGGGTAGCCCACGAGAGTTCCAAATGTGTGTGGGTAGAATATATATCCCACGGGGGTAAAATTGAAAAAAGTTGAAACATTTTTTTTTTTTGGAATTAGTCATTTTTCCGGCGTTTATCAGACTTTCAGATAGGGCAAATGTCAGTGAGCGTTCCGATTTCAGTTCCAGAGCGATTCGCCCAATGAGTCCTTGATATTTAGTCATTTTCAGCCAATATTTTGGATTTTTGAAAATTTCACTTTTTTGTGAAAATATCCACTAAATGAGGGAATAATATGTGTGAGGGTACCACAGGAGAGTTCCAAATGTGTGTGGGTAGAATATATATCACACGGGGGTAAAATTGAAAAAAGTTGAAAAAAAATTTTTTTTGGACTTAGTCATTTTTCCGGCGTTTATCAGACTTTCAGATAGGGCAAATGTTAGTGAGCATTCCGATTTCAGTTCCAGAGCTATTCGCCCAATGATCCCTTGATATTTAGCCATTTTCAGCCAATTTTGTGGATTTTTGAAAATTTCACTTTTTTGTAAAAATATCCACTAAATGAGGGAATAATATGTGTGAGGGTAGCCCAGGAGAGTTCCAAATGTGTGTGGGTAGAATATATATCCCACGGGGGTAAAATTGAAAAAAGTTGAAAAATTTTTTTTTTTTGGACTTAGTCATTTTTCCGGCGTTTATCAGACTTTCAGATAGGGCAAATGTCAGTGAGCGTTCCGATTTCAGTTCCAGAGCGATTCGCCCAATGAGTTCTTGATATTTAGTCGTTTTCAGCCAATATTTTGGATTTTTGAAAATTTCACTTTTTTGCGAAAATATCCACTAAATGAGGGAATAATATGTGTGAGGGTAGCCCAGGAGAGTTCCAAATGTGTGTGGGTAGAATATATATCCCACGGGGGTAAAAGTGAAAAAAGTTGAAAAAAATTATTTTTTGGACTTAGCCATTTTTCCGGAGTTTATCAGACTTTCAGATAGGGCAAATGTCAGTGAGCGTTCCGATTTCAGTTCCAGAGCGATTCGCCCAATGAGTCCTTGATATTTAGTTATTTTCAGCCAATATTTTTGATTTTTGAAAATTTCACTTTTTTGTGAAAATATCCACTAAATGAGGGAATAATATGTGTGAGGGTACCCCAGGAGTGTTCCAAATGTGTGTGGGTAGAATATATATCCCACGGGGGTAAAATTGAAAAAAGTTGAAAAATTTTTTTTTTTGGACTTGGTCATTTTTCCGACGTTTATCAGACTTTCAGATAGGGCAAATGTCATTGAGCGTTCCGATTTCAGTTCCAGAGCGATTCGCCCAATGAGTCCTTGATATTTAGTCATTTTCAGCCAATTTTCTGGATTTTTGAAAAATTCACTTTTTTGTGAAAATATCCACTAAATGAGGGAATAATATGTGTGAGGGTAGCCCAGGAGAGTTCCAAATGTGTTTGGGTAGAATATATATCCCACGGGGGTAAAATTGAAAAAAATTTTTTTTTGGACTGTCATTTTTCCAGCGTTTAACTGACTTTCAGATAGGGCAAATGTCAGTGAGCGTTCCGATTTCAGTTCCAGAGCGATTCGCCCAATGTGTCCTTGATATTTAGTCATTTTCAGCCAATTTTCAGGATTTTTGAAAAATTCACTTTTTTGTGAAAATATCCAACTAAATGAGGGAATAATATGTGTGAGGGTACCCCAAGAGTGTTCCAAATGTGTGTGGGTAGAATATATATCCCACGGGGGTAAAATTGAAAAAAGTTGAAAAAAATTATATTTTGGACTTAGCCATTTTTCCGGCGTTTATCAGACTTTCAGATAGGGCAAATGTCAGTGAGCGTTCCGATTTCAGTTCCAGAGCGATTCGCCCAATGAGTCCTTGATATTTAGTCGTTTTCAGCCAATATTTTAGATTTTTGAAAATTTCACTTTTTTGTGAAAATATCCACTAAATGAGGGAATAACATGTGTGAGGGTACCCCAGGAGAGTTCCAAATGTGTGTGGGTAGAATATATATCCCACGGGGGTAAAATTGAAAAAAGTTGAAAAATTATTTTTTTTGGACTTAGTCATTTTTCCGGCGTTTATCAGACTTTCAGATAGGGCAAATGTCAGTGAGCGTTCCGATTTCAGTTCCAGAGTGATTCGACCAATGAGTCCTTGATATTTAGTCATTTTCAGGAAATTTTCTGGATTTTAGAAAATTTCACTTTTTTGTGAAAATATCCACTAAATGAGGGAATAATATGTGTGAGGGTACCCCAGGAAAGTTCCAAATGTGTGTGGGTAGAATATATATCCCACAGGGGTAAAAGTGAAAAAAGTTGAAAAAAAATATTTTTTGGACTTAGCCATTTTTCCGGCGTTTATCAGACTTTCAGATAGGGCAAATGTCAGTGAGCGTTCCGATTTCAGTTCCAGAGCGATTCGCCCAATGAGTCCTTGATATTTAGTCATTTTCAGCCAATATTTTTGATTTTTGAAAATTTCACTTTTTTGTGAAAATATCCACTAAATGAGGGAATAATATGTGTGAGGGTACCCCAGGAGTGTTCCAAGTGTGTGTGGGTAGAATATATATCCCACGGGGGTAAAATTGAAAAAAGTTGAAAAAAATTTTTTTTTGGACTGTCATTTTTCCAGCGTTTAACTGACTTTCAGATAGGGCAAATGTCAGTGAGCGTTCCGATTTCAGTTCCAGAGCGATTCGCCCAATGAGTCCTTGATATTTAGTCGTTTTCAGCCAATATTTTGGATTTTTGAAAATTTCACTTTTTTGTGAAAATATCCACTAAATGAGGGAATAATATGTGTGAGGGTACCCCAGGAGTGTTCCAAATGTGTGTGGGTAGAATATATATCCCACGGGGGTAAAATTGAAAAAAGTTAAAAAATAATTTTTTTGGTTATTAGTCATTTTTCCGGCGTTTATCAGACTTTCAGATAGGGCAAATGTCAGTGAGCGTTCCGATTTCAGTTCCAGAGTGATTCGCCCAATGAGTCCTTGATATTTAGTCATTTTCAGCCAATTTTCTGGATTTTTGAAAATTTCACTTTTTTGTGAAAATATCCACTAAATGAGGGAATAATATGTGTGAGGGTACCCCAGGAGAGTTCCAAATATATGTGGGTAGAATATATATCCCACGGTGGTAAAATTGAAAAAAGTTGAAAAATTATTTTTTTTGGACTTAGTCATTTTTCCAGCGTTTATCAGACTTTCAGATAGGGCAAATGTCAGTGAGCGTTCCGATTTCAGTTCCAGAGCGATTCGCCCAATGAGTCCTTGATATTTAGTCATTTTCAGCCAATTTTCTGGATTTTTGAAAAATTCACTTTTTTGGGGAAATATCCACTAAATGAGGGAATAATATGTGTGATGGTAGCCCAGGAGAGTTCCAAATGTGTGTGGGTAGAATATATATCCCACGGGGGTAAAATTGAAAAAAGTTGAAAAATTATTTTTTTTGGACTTAGTCATTTTTCCGGCGTTTATCAGACATTCAGATAGGGCAAATGTCAGTGAGCATTCCGATTTCAGTTTCAGAGCGATTCGCCCAATGAGTCCTTGATATTTAGTCGTTTTCAGCCAATTTTCTGGATTTTTGAAAAATTCACTTTTTTGGGGAAATATCCACTAAATGAGGGAATAATATGTGTGATGGTAGCCCAGGAGAGTTCCATATGTGTGTGGGTAGAATATATATCCCACGGGGGTAAAATTGAAAAAAGTTGAAAATTTTTTTTTTTTGGACTTAGTCATTTTTTCCGTGTTTATCAGACTTTCAGATAAGGCAAATGTCAGTGAGCGTACCGATTTCAGTTCGAGAGTGATTCGCCCAATGAGTCCGTGATATTTAGTCGTTTTCAGCCAATATTTTGGATTTTTGAAAATTTCACTTTTTTGTGAAAATATAAACTAAATGAGGGAATAATATGTGTGAGGGTACCCCAGGAGTGTTCCAAATGTGCGTGGGTAGAATATATATCCCACGGGGGTAAAATTGAAAAAAGGTGAAAAATTATTTTTTTTGGACTTAGTCATTTTTCCGGCGTTTATCAGACTTTCTGATAGGGCAAATGTCAGTGAGCGTTCCGATTTCAGTTCCAGAGTGATTCGCCAATGAGTCCTTGATATTTAGTCATTTTCAGCCAATTTTCTGGATTTTAGAAAATTTCACTTTTTTGTGAAAATATCCACTAAATGAGGGAATAATATGTGTGAGGGTAGCCCAGGAGATTTCCAATTGTGTGTGGGTAGAATATATATCCCACGGGGGTAAAATTGAAAGAAGTTGAAAAATTTTTTTTTTTGGACTTAGTCATTTTTCCGGTGTTTATCAGACTTTCAGATAGGGCAAATGTCAGTGAGCGTTCCGATTTCAGTTCCAGAGCGATTCGCCCATTGAGTCCTTGATATTTAGTCGTTTTCAGCCAATTTTCTGGATTTTTGAAAATTTCACTTTTTTGTGAAAATATCCACTATATGAGGGAATAATATGTGTGAGGGTAGCCCAGGAGAGTTCCAAATGTGTGTGGGTAGAATATATATCACACGGGGGTAAAACTGAAAAAAGTTGAAAAAAATTATTTTTTGGACTTAGCCATTTTTCCGGTGTTTATCAGACTTTCAGATAGGGCAAATGTCAGTGAGCGTTCCGATTTCAGTTCCAGAGCGATTCGCCCAATGAGTTCTTGATATTTAGTCGTTTTCAGCCAATTTTCTGGATTTTTGAAAATTTCACTTTTTTGTGAAAATATCCACTATATGAGGGAATAATATGTGTGAGGGTAGCCCAGGAGAGTTCCAAATGTGTGTGGGTAGATTATATATCACACGGGGGTAAAACTGAAAAAAGTTGAAAAAAATTATTTTTTGGACTTAGCCATTTTTCCGGTGTTTATCAGACTTTCAGATAGGGCAAATGTCAGTGAGTGTTCCGATTTCAGTTCCAGAGCGATTCGCCCAATGAGTCCTTGATATTTAGTCGTTTTCAGCCAATATTTTGGATTTTTGAAAAATTCACTTTTTTGTGAAAATATCCACTAAATGAGGGAATAATATGTGTGAGGGTACCCCAGGAGTGTTCCAAATGTGCGTGGGTAGAATATATATCCCACGGGGGTAAAATTGAAAAAAGTTGAAAAATTATTTTTTTTGGACTTAGTCATTTTTCTGGCGTTTATCAGACTTTCAGATAGGGCAAATGTCAGTGAGCATTCCGATTTCAGTTCCAGAGCGATTCGACCAATGAGTCCTTGATATTTAGTCGTTTTCAGCCAATTTTCTGGATTTTTGAAAATTTCATTTTTTTGTGAAAATATCCACTAAATGAGGGAATAATATGTGTGAGGGTACCCCAGGAGAGTTCCAAATGTGTGTGGGTAAAATATATATCCCACGGGGGTAAAACTGAAAAAAGTTGAAAAATACTTTTTTTTTGGACTTAGTCATTTTTCCGGCGTTTATCAGACTTTCAGATAGGGCAAATGTCACTGAGCGTTCCGATTTCAGTTCCAGAGCGATTCGCCCAATGAGTCCTTGATATTTAGTCGTTTTCAGCTAATTTTCTGGATTTTTAAAAATTCACTTTTTTGTGAAAATATCCACTAAATGAGGGAATAATATGTGAGAGGGTACCCCAGGAGAGTTCCAAATGTGTGTGGGTAGAATATATATCCCACGGGCGTAAAAGTGAAAAAAGTTGAAAAAAATTATTTTTTGGACTTAGTCATTTTTCCAGCGTTTAACAGACTTTCAGATAGGGCAAATGTCAGTGAGCATTCCGAATTCAGTTCCAGAGCCATTCGCCCAATGTGTCCTTGATATTTAGTAGTTTTCAGCCAATTTTCTGGATTTTTGAAAAATACACTTTTTTGCGAAAATATCCACTAAATGAGGGAATAATATGTGTGAGGGTAGCCCAGGAGAGTTCCAAATGTGTGTGGGTAGAATATATATTCCACGGGGGTAAAATTGAAAAAAGTTGAAAAAAATTATTTTTTGGACTTAGCCATTTTTCCGGCGTTTATCAGACTTTCAGATAGGGCAAATGTCAGTGAGCGTTACGATGTCAGTTCCAGAGCGATTCGCCCAATGAGTCCTTGATATTTAGTCGTTTTCAGCCAATATTTTGGATTTTTGAAAATTTCACTTTTTTGTGAAAATATCCACTAAATGAGGGAATAATATGTGTGAGGGTAGCCCAGAAGAGTTCCAAATGTGTGTTTGTAGAATATATATCCCACGGGGGTAAAAGTGAAAAAATTTGAAAAAATTATTTTTTGGACTTAGCCATTTTTCCGGCGTTTATCAGACTTTCAGATAGGGCAAATGTCAGTGAGCATTACGATGTCAGTTCCAGAGCGATTCGCCCAATGAGTCCTTGATATTTAGTCGTTTTCAGCCAATATTTTGGATTTTTGAAAATTTCACTTTTTTGTGAAAATATCCACTAAATGAGGGAATAATATGTGTGAGGGTACCCCAGGAGTGTTCCAAATGTGCGTGGGTAGAATATATATCCCACGGGGGTAAAATTGAAAAAAGTTGAAAAATTATTTTTTTTGGACTTAGTCATTTTTCTGGCGTTTATCAGACTTTCAGATAGGGCAAATGTCAGTGAGCATTCCGATTTCAGTTCCAGAGCGATTCGACCAATGAGTCCTTGATATTTAGTCGTTTTCAGCCAATTTTCTGGATTTTTGAAAATTTCATTTTTTTGTGAAAATATCCACTAAATGAGGGAATAATATGTGTGAGGGTACCCCAGGAGAGTTCCAAATGTGTGTGGGTAAAATATATATCCCACGGGGGTAAAACTGAAAAAAGTTGAAAAATACTTTTTTTTTGGACTTAGTCATTTTTCCGGCGTTTATCAGACTTTCAGATAGGGCAAATGTCACTGAGCGTTCCGATTTCAGTTCCAGAGCGATTCGCCCAATGAGTCCTTGATATTTAGTCGTTTTCAGCTAATTTTCTGGATTTTTAAAAATTCACTTTTTTGTGAAAATATCCACTAAATGAGGGAATAATATGTGAGAGGGTACCCCAGGAGAGTTCCAAATGTGTGTGGGTAGAATATATATCCCACGGGCGTAAAAGTGAAAAAAGTTGAAAAAAATTATTTTTTGGACTTAGTCATTTTTCCAGCGTTTAACAGACTTTCAGATAGGGCAAATGTCAGTGAGCATTCCGAATTCAGTTCCAGAGCCATTCGCCCAATGTGTCCTTGATATTTAGTAGTTTTCAGCCAATTTTCTGGATTTTTGAAAAATACACTTTTTTGCGAAAATATCCACTAAATGAGGGAATAATATGTGTGAGGGTAGCCCAGGAGAGTTCCAAATGTGTGTGGGTAGAATATATATTCCACGGGGGTAAAATTGAAAAAAGTTGAAAAAAATTATTTTTTGGACTTAGCCATTTTTCCGGCGTTTATCAGACTTTCAGATAGGGCAAATGTCAGTGAGCGTTACGATGTCAGTTCCAGAGCGATTCGCCCAATGAGTCCTTGATATTTAGTCGTTTTCAGCCAATATTTTGGATTTTTGAAAATTTCACTTTTTTGTGAAAATATCCACTAAATGAGGGAATAATATGTGTGAGGGTAGCCCAGAAGAGTTCCAAATGTGTGTTTGTAGAATATATATCCCACGGGGGTAAAAGTGAAAAAATTTGAAAAAATTATTTTTTGGACTTAGCCATTTTTCCGGCGTTTATCAGACTTTCAGATAGGGCAAATGTCAGTGAGCATTACGATGTCAGTTCCAGAGCGATTCGCCCAATGAGTCCTTGATATTTAGTCGTTTTCAGCCAATATTTTGGATTTTTGAAAATTTCACTTTTTTGTGAAAATATCCACTAAATGAGGGAATAATATGTGTGAGGGTACCCCAGGAGTGTTCCAAATGTGCGTGGGTAGAATATATATCCCACGGGGGTAAAATTGAAAAAAGTTGAAAAATTATTTTTTGGACTTAGTCATTTTTCCGGCGTTTATCAGACTTTCAGATAGGGCAAATGTCAGTGAGCGTTCCGATTTCAGTTCCAGAGCGATTCGCCCAATGAGTCCATGATATTTTGTCGTTTTCAGCTAATTTTCTGGATTTTTGAAAAATTCACTTTTTTGTGAAAATATCCACTAAATGAGGGAATAATATGTGTGAGGGTAGCCCAGGAGAGTTCCAAATGTGTGTGGGTAGAATATATATCCCACGGGGGTAAAAGTGAAAAAAGTTGAAAAAAAATATTTTTTGGACTTAGCCATTTTTCCGGCGTTTATCAGACTTTCAGATAGGGCAAATGTCAGTGAGCGTTCCGATTTCAGTTCCAGAGCGATTCGCCCAATGAGTCCTTGATATTTAGTCGTTTTCAGCCAATTTTCTGGATTTTTGAAAATTTCACTTTTTTGTGAAAATATCCACTAAATGAGGGAATAATATGTGTGAGGGTAGCCCAGGAGAGTTCCAAATGTGTGTGGGTAGAATATATATCCCACGGGGGTAAAATTGAAAAAAGTTGAAAAAAATTATTTTTTGGACTTAGCCATTTTTCCGGCGTTTATCAGACTTTCAGATAGGGCAAATGTCAGTGAGCGTTCCGATTTCAGTTCCAGAGCGATTCGCCCAATGAGTCCTTGATATTTAGTCGTTTTCAGCCAATATTTTGGATTTTTGAAAATTTCACTTTTTTGTGAAAATATCCACTAAATGAGGGAATAATATGTGTGAGGGTACCCCAGGAGTGTTCCAAATGTGCGTGGGTAGAATATATATCCCACGGGGGTAAAATTGAAAAAAGTTGAAAAATTATTTTTTGGACTTAGTCATTTTTCCGGCGTTTATCAGACTTTCAGATAGGGCAAATGTCAGTGAGCGTTCCGATTTCAGTTCCAGAGCGATTCGCCCAATGAGTCCATGATATTTTGTCGTTTTCAGCTAATTTTCTGGATTTTTGAAAAATTCACTTTTTTGTGAAAATATCCACTAAATGAGGGAATAATATGTGTGAGGGTAGCCCAGGAGAGTTCCAAATGTGTGTGGGTAGAATATATATCCCACGGGGGTAAAAGTGAAAAAAGTTGAAAAAAAATATTTTTTGGACTTAGCCATTTTTCCGGCGTTTATCAGACTTTCAGATAGGGCAAATGTCAGTGAGCGTTCCGATTTCAGTTCCAGAGCGATTCGCCCAATGAGTCCTTGATATTTAGTCGTTTTCAGCCAATTTTCTGGATTTTTGAAAATTTCACTTTTTTGTGAAAATATCCACTAAATGAGGGAATAATATGTGTGAGGGTAGCCCAGGAGAGTTCCAAATGTGTGTGGGTAGAATATATATCCCACGGGGGTAAAATTGAAAAAAGTTGAAAAAAATTATTTTTTGGACTTAGCCATTTTTCCGGCGTTTATCAGACTTTCAGATAGGGCAAATGTCAGTGAGCGTTCCGATTTCAGTTCCAGAGCGATTCGCCCAATGAGTCCTTGATATTTAGTCGTTTTCAGCCAATATTTTGGATTTTTGAAAATTTCACTTTTTTGTGAAAATATCCACTAAATGAGGGAATAATATGTGTGAGGGTACCCCAGGAGTGTTCCAAATGTGCGTGGGTAGAATATATATCCCACGGGGGTAAAATTGAAAAAAGTTGAAAAATTATTTTTTGGACTTAGTCATTTTTCCGGCGTTTATCAGACTTTCAGATAGGGCAAATGTCAGTGAGCGTTCCGATTTCAGTTCCAGAGCGATTCGCCCTATGAGTCCTTGATATTTAGTCGTTTTCAGCCAATATTTTGGATTTTTGAAAAATTCACTTTTTTGTGAAAATATCCACTAAATGAGGGAATAATATGTGTGAGGGTACCCCAGGAGTGTTCCAAATGTGCGTGGGTAGAATATATATCCCACGGGGGTAAAACTGAAAAAAGTTGAAAAATACTTTTTTTTTGGACTTAGTCATTTTTCCGGCGTTTATCAGACTTTCAGATAGGGCAAATGTCAGTGAGCGTTCCGATTTCAGTTCCAGAGCGATTCGCCCAATGAGTCCTTGATATTTAGTCGTTTTCAGCTAATTTTCTGGATTTTTAAAAATTCACTTTTTTGTGAAAATATCCACTAAATGAGGGAATAATATGTGTGAGGGTAGCCCAGGAGAGTTCCAAATGTGTGTGGGTAGAATATATATTCCACGGGGGTAAAATTGAAAAAAGTAGAAAAAAAATATTTTTTGGACTTAGCCATTTTTCCGGCGTTTATCAGACTTTCAGATAGGGCAAATGTCAGTGAGCGTTCCGATTTCAGTTCCAGAGCGATTCGCCCAATGAGTCCTTGATATTTAGTCGTTTTCAGCCAATTTTCTGGATTTTTGAAAAATTCATTTTTTTGTGAAAATATCCACTAAATGAGGGAAAAATATGTGTGAGGGTACCCCAGGAGAGTTCCAAATGTGTGTGGGTAAAATATATATCCCACGGGGGTAAAACTGAAAAAAGTTGAAAAATACTTTTTTTTTGGACTTAGTCATTTTTCCGGTGTTTATCAGACTTTCAGATAGGGCAAATGTCAGTGAGTGTTCCGATTTCAGTTCCAGAGCGATTCGCCCAATGAGTCCTTGATATTTAGTCGTTTTCAGCCAATATTTTGGATTTTTGAAAAATTCACTTTTTTGTGAAAATATCCACTAAATGAGGGAATAATATGTGTGAGGGTACCCCAGGAGTGTTCCAAATGTGCGTGGGTAGAATATATATCCCACGGGGGTAAAATTGAAAAAAGTTGAAAAATTATTTTTTTTGGACTTAGTCATTTTTCTGGCGTTTATCATACTTTCAGATAGGGCAAATGTCAGTGAGCATTCCTATTTCAGTTCTAGAGCGATTCGCCCAATGAGTCCTTGATATTTAGTCGTTTTCAGCTAATTTTCTGGATTTTTAAAAATTCACTTTTTTGTGAAAATATCCACTAAATGAGGGAATAATATGTGAGAGGGTACCCCAGGAGAGTTCCAAATGTGTGTGGGTAGAATATATATCCCACGGGCGTAAAAGTGAAAAAAGTTGAAAAAAATTATTTTTTGGACTTAGTCATTTTTCCGGCGTTTAACAGACTTTCAGATAGGGCAAATGTCAGTGAGCATTCCGAATTCAGTTCCAGAGCCATTCGCCCAATGTGTCCTTGATATTTAGTCGTTTTCAGCCAATTTTCTGGATTTTTGAAAAATACACTTTTTTGCGAAAATATCCACTAAATGAGGGAATAATATGTGTGAGGGTAGCCCAGGAGAGTTCCAAATGTGTGTGGGTAGAATATATATTCCACGGGGGTAAAATTGAAAAAAGTTGAAAAAAATTATTTTTTGGACTTAGCCATTTTTCCGGCGTTTATCAGACTTTCAGATAGGGCAAATGTCAGTGAGCGTTACGATGTCAGTTCCAGAGCGATTCGCCCAATGAGTCCTTGATATTTAGTCGTTTTCAGCCAATATTTTGGATTTTTGAAAATTTCACTTTTTTGTGAAAATATCCACTAAATGAGGGAATAATATGTGTGAGGGTAGCCCAGAAGAGTTCCAAATGTGTGTTTGTAGAATATATATCCCACGGGGGTAAAAGTGAAAAAATTTGAAAAAAATTATTTTTTGGACTTAGCCATTTTTCCGGCGTTTATCAGACTTTCAGATAGGGCAAATGTCAGTGAGCGTTACGATGTCAGTTCCAGAGCGATTCGCCCAATGAGTCCTTGATATTTAGTCGTTTTCAGCCAATATTTTGGATTTTTTAAAATTTCACTTTTTTTGTGAAAATATCCACTAAATGAGGGAATAATATGTGTGAGGGTACCCCAGGAGTGTTCCAAATGTGCGTGGGTAGAATATATATCCCACGGGGGTAAAATTGAAAAAAGTTGAAAAATTATTTTTTGGACTTAGTCATTTTTCCGGCGTTTATCAGACTTTCAGATAGGGCAAATGTCAGTGAGCGTTCCGATTTCAGTTCCAGAGCGATTCGCCCAATGAGTCCTTGATATTTAGTCGTTTTCAGCCAATATTTTGGATTTTTGAAAAATTCACTTTTTTGTGAAAATATCCACTAAATGAGGGAATAATATGTGTGAGGGTAGCCCAGGAGTGTTCCAAATGTGCGTGGGTAGAATATATATCCCACGGGGGTAAAACTGAAAAAAGTTGAAAAATACTTTTTTTTTGGACTTAGTCATTTTTCCGGCGTTTATCAGACTTTCAGATAGGGCAAATGTCAGTGAGCGTTCCGATTTCAGTTCCAGAGCGATTCGCCCAATGAGTCCTTGATATTTAGTCGTTTTCAGCTAATTTTCTGGATTTTTAAAAATTCACTTTTTTGTGAAAATATCCACTAAATGAGGGAATAATATGTGAGAGGGTACCCCAGGAGAGTTCCAAATGTGTGTGGGTAGAATATATATCCCACGGGCGTAAAAGTGAAAAAAGTTGAAAAAAATTATTTTTTGGACTTAGTCATTTTTCCGGCGTTTAACAGACTTTCAGATAGGGCAAATGTCAGTGCGCATTCCGAATTCAGTTCCAGAGCCATTCGCCCAATGTGTCCTTGATATTTAGTCGTTTTCAGCCAATTTTCTGGATTTTTGAAAAATTCACTTTTTTGCGAAAATATCCACTAAATGAGGGAATAATATGTGTGCGGGTAGCCCAGGAGAGTTCCAAATGTGTGTGGGTAGAATATATATCCCACGGGGGTAAAAGTGAAAAAAGTTGAAAAAAATTATTTTTTGGACTTAGCCATTTTTCTGGCGTTTATCAGACTTTCAGATAGGGCAAATGTCAGTGAGCGTTCCGATTTCAGTTCCAGAGCGATTAGCCCAATGAGTCCTTGATATTTAGTCGTTTTCAGCCAATATTTTGGATTTTTGAAAATTTCACTTTTTTGTGAAAATATCCACTAAATGAGGGAATAATATGTGTGAGGGTACCCCAGGAGCGTTCCAAATGTGTGTGGGTAAAATATATATCCCACGGGGGTAAAACTGAAAAAAGTTGAAAAATACTTTTTTTTTGGACTTAGTCATTTTTCCGGCGTTTATCAGACTTTCAGATATGGCAAATGTCAGTGAGCGTTCCGTTTTCAGTTCCAGAGCGATTCGCCCAATGAGTCCTTGATATTTAGTCATTTTCAGCCAATTTTCTGGATTTTTGAAAATTTCACTTTTTTTTTAAAACATCCACTAAGGCTGTGTGCCCACGTAGCGTTTTTCAAGCGTTTATGCTGCGGAATTTCCGCAGCGGAAACGCTTGAAAAACGCTAGGTAATCCGCACCCCATGGTCCCCAAGGGGATTCCGCATGTTCTATGCACATGCTGCGGATTTTTCCTCAGCGTTTATGCTACGTACAAAAATCCGCAGCATGTCATTTAATTTTGCGGAAGTGCAGCGGAACTCCCGCCATTGACTTGCATTGAGACGCACAGAAACCGCGACTGTACATTTGTACAAGCGGCTTCTATGCGTCTCTATGTGCGGATGGTACCCAGTTCTGGAGGAGAGGAGACTCTCATCCAGACCTGGGTACCATTGTATCTGTAAAAAAAGTATAAAATAACAAATAAAGTTTATACTCACCTGTCCGGCGGCTTCTCTCTGAATGCCGGCATCGCTTGAGGACCTGCGGTGACGTCACAGTCATGTGACCGCAGGCCCTTCACCGCTCTGTCTCGCGATATGCCGGCAGCCGGGAACCAGACAGGAAGCAGCGCTGCAGCCACGCCGGGGCCTCGGGGGTGAGTATAGCTTTATTTGTTTTAATTTTTACGGTTCACACTGTATAAATCCATGCTGTTTGCATGGATTTATACAGTGTGACCTAGTTGTCAAGCACTTTCCAAGTGATGCTATCGCCTGGAAAGTGCATGTCAATCTGCATGCGGAAACGCATGTGAACCCGCATGTGGATCCGCATGTATTCTGCAGGAAAAACGCATGCACAATCTGCATGCGTTTTTTTCTGCCAGGGAGATGCAGAAATGCTGCAGAAATTTTCTGCTTCATTTCTGCATCGTGTGCACATACCCTAAATGAGGGAATAATATGTGTGAGGGTAGCCCAGGAGAGTTCCAATTGTGTGTGGGTAGAATATATATCCCACGGGGGTAAAATTGAAAAAAGTTGAAAAATTTTTTTTTTAGGACTTAGTCATTTTTCCTGCGTTTATCAGACTTTCAGATAGGGCAAATGTCAGTGAGCGTTCCGATTTCAGTTCCTGAGCGATTCGCCCAATGAGTCCTTGATATTTAGTCGTTTTCAGCCAATATTTTGGATTTTTGAAAAATTCACTTTTTTTGTGAAAATATCCACTAAATGAGGGAATAATATGTGTGAGGGTACCCCAGGAGTGTTCCAAATGTGTGTGGGTAGAATATATATCCCACAGGGGTAAAATTGAAAAAAGTTGAAAAATTATTTTTTTTGGACTTAGTCATTTTTCCGGGGTTTAACAGACTTTCAGATAGGGCAAATGTCAGTGAGCGTTCCGATTTCAGTTCCAGAGCGATTCGCCCAATGAGTCCTTGATATTTAGTCATTTTCAGCCAATTTTCTGGATTTTTGAAAAATTCACTTTTTTGTGAAAATATCCACTAAATGAGGGAATAATATGTGTGAGGGTACCCCAGGAGAGTTCCAAATGTGTGTGGGAAAAATACATATCCCACGGGGGTAAAATTGAAAAAAGTTGAAAAAATTTTTTTTTTGGACTTAGTCATTTTTCCGGCGTTTATCAGACTTTCAGATAGGGCAAATGTCAGTGAGCGTTACGATGTCAGTTCCAGAGCGATTCGCCCAATGAGTCCTTGATATTTAGTCGTTTTCAGCCAATATTTTGGATTTTTGAAAATTTCACTTTTTTGTGAAAATATCCACTAAATGAGGGAATAATATGTGTGAGGGTAGCCCAGAAGAGTTCCAAATGTGTGTTTGTAGAATATATATCCCACGGGGGTAAAAGTGAAAAAATTTGAAAAAAATTATTTTTTGGACTTAGCCATTTTTCCGGCGTTTATCAGACTTTCAGATAGGGCAAATGTCAGTGAGCGTTACGATGTCAGTTCCAGAGCGATTCGCCCACTGAGTCCTTGATATTTAGTCGTTTTCAGCCAATATTTTGGATTTTTGAAAATTTCACTTTTTTGTGAAAATATCCACTAAATGAGGGAATAATATGTGTGAGGGTACCCCAGGAGTGTTCCAAATGTGCGTGGGTAGAATATATATCCCACGGGGGTAAAACTGAAAAAAGTTGAAAAATACTTTTTTTTTGGACTTAGTCATTTTTCCGGCGTTTATCAGACTTTCAGATAGGGCAAATGTCAGTGAGCGTTCCGATTTCAGTTCCAGAGCGATTAGCCCAATGAGTCCTTGATATTTAGTCGTTTTCAGCCAATATTTTGGATTTTTGAAAAATTCACTTTTTTGTGAAAATATCCACTAAATGAGGGAATAATATGTGTGTGGGTACCCCAGGAGTGTTCCAAATGTGCGTGGGTAGAATATATATCCCACGGGGGTAAAATTGAAAAAAGTTGAAAAATTATTTTTTTTGGACTTAGTCATTTTTCCGGCGTTTATCAGACTTTCAGATAGGGCAAATGTCAGTGAGCGTTCCGATTTCAGTTCCAGAGCGATTAGCCCAATGAGTCCTTGATATTTAGTCGTTTTCAGCCAATATTTTGGATTTTTGAAAATTTCACTTTTTTGTGAAAATATCCACTAAATGAGGGAATAATATGTGTGAGGGTACCCCAGGAGCGTTCCAAATGTGTGTGGGTAAAATATATATCCCACGGGGGTAAAACTGAAAAAAGTTGAAAAATACTTTTTTTTTGGACTTAGTCATTTTTCCGGCGTTTATCAAACTTTCAGATATGGCAAATGTCAGTGAGCGTTCCGTTTTCAGTTCCAGAGCGATTCGCCCAATGAGTCCTTGATATTTAGTCATTTTCAGCCAATTTTCTGGATTTTTGAAAATTTCACTTTTTTTTGAAAACATCCACTAAGGCTGTGTGCCCACGTAGCGTTTTTCAAGCGTTTATGCTGCGGAATTTCCGCAGCGGAAACGCTTGAAAAACGCTAGGTAATCCGCACCCCATGGTCCCCAAGGGGATTCCGCATGTTCTATGCACATGCTGCGGATTTTTCCTCAGCGTTTATGCTACGTACAAAAATCCGCAGCATGTCATTTAATTTTGCGGAAGTGCAGCGGAACTCCCGCCATTGACTTGCATTGAGACGCACAGAAACCGCGACTGTACATTTGTACAAGCGGCTTCTATGCGTCTCTATGTGCGGATGGTACCCAGTTCTGGAGGAGAGGAGACTCTCATCCAGACCTGGGTACCATTGTATCTGTAAAAAAAGTATAAAATAACAAATAAAGTTTATACTCACCTGTCCGGCGGCTTCTCTCTGAATGCCGGCATCGCTTGAGGACCTGCGGTGACGTCACAGTCATGTGACCGCAGGCCCTTCACCGCTCTGTCTCGCGATATGCCGGCAGCCGGGAACCAGACAGGAAGCAGCGCTGCAGCCACGCCGGGGCCTCGGGGGTGAGTATAGCTTTATTTGTTTTAATTTTTACGGTTCACACTGTATAAATCCATGCTGTTTGCATGGATTTATACAGTGTGACCTAGTTGTCAAGCACTTTCCAAGTGATGCTATCGCCTGGAAAGTGCATGTCAATCTGCATGCGGAAACGCATGTGAACCCGCATGTGGATCCGCATGTATTCTGCAGGAAAAACGCATGCACAATCTGCATGCGTTTTTTTCTGCCAGGGAGATGCAGAAATGCTGCAGAAATTTTCTGCTTCATTTCTGCATCGTGTGCACATACCCTAAATGAGGGAATAATATGTGTGAGGGTAGCCCAGGAGAGTTCCAATTGTGTGTGGGTAGAATATATATCCCACGGGGGTAAAATTGAAAAAAGTTGAAAAATTTTTTTTTTAGGACTTAGTCATTTTTCCTGCGTTTATCAGACTTTCAGATAGGGCAAATGTCAGTGAGCGTTCCGATTTCAGTTCCTGAGCGATTCGCCCAATGAGTCCTTGATATTTAGTCGTTTTCAGCCAATATTTTGGATTTTTGAAAAATTCACTTTTTTTGTGAAAATATCCACTAAATGAGGGAATAATATGTGTGAGGGTACCCCAGGAGTGTTCCAAATGTGTGTGGGTAGAATATATATCCCACAGGGGTAAAATTGAAAAAAGTTGAAAAATTATTTTTTTTGGACTTAGTCATTTTTCCGGGGTTTAACAGACTTTCAGATAGGGCAAATGTCAGTGAGCGTTCCGATTTCAGTTCCAGAGCGATTCGCCCAATGAGTCCTTGATATTTAGTCATTTTCAGCCAATTTTCTGGATTTTTGAAAAATTCACTTTTTTGTGAAAATATCCACTAAATGAGGGAATAATATGTGTGAGGGTACCCCAGGAGAGTTCCAAATGTGTGTGGGAAAAATACATATCCCACGGGGGTAAAATTGAAAAAAGTTGAAAAAATGTTTTTTTTGGACTTAGTCATTTTTCCGGCGTTTATCAGACTTTCAGATAGGGCAAATGTCAGTGAGCGTTACGATGTCAGTTCCAGAGCGATTCGCCCAATGAGTCCTTGATATTTAGTCGTTTTCAGCCAATATTTTGGATTTTTGAAAATTTCACTTTTTTGTGAAAATATCCACTAAATGAGGGAATAATATGTGTGAGGGTAGCCCAGAAGAGTTCCAAATGTGTGTTTGTAGAATATATATCCCACGGGGGTAAAAGTGAAAAAATTTGAAAAAAATTATTTTTTGGACTTAGCCATTTTTCCGGCGTTTATCAGACTTTCAGATAGGGCAAATGTCAGTGAGCGTTACGATGTCAGTTCCAGAGCGATTCGCCCACTGAGTCCTTGATATTTAGTCGTTTTCAGCCAATATTTTGGATTTTTGAAAATTTCACTTTTTTGTGAAAATATCCACTAAATGAGGGAATAATATGTGTGAGGGTACCCCAGGAGTGTTCCAAATGTGCGTGGGTAGAATATATATCCCACGGGGGTAAAACTGAAAAAAGTTGAAAAATACTTTTTTTTTGGACTTAGTCATTTTTCCGGCGTTTATCAGACTTTCAGATAGGGCAAATGTCAGTGAGCGTTCCGATTTCAGTTCCAGAGCGATTAGCCCAATGAGTCCTTGATATTTAGTCGTTTTCAGCCAATATTTTGGATTTTTGAAAAATTCACTTTTTTGTGAAAATATCCACTAAATGAGGGAATAATATGTGTGTGGGTACCCCAGGAGTGTTCCAAATGTGCGTGGGTAGAATATATATCCCACGGGGGTAAAATTGAAAAAAGTTGAAAAATTATTTTTTTTGGACTTAGTCATTTTTCCGGCGTTTATCAGACTTTCAGATAGGGCAAATGTCAGTGAGCGTTCCGATTTCAGTTCCAGAGCGATTAGCCCAATGAGTCCTTGATATTTAGTCGTTTTCAGCCAATATTTTGGATTTTTGAAAATTTCACTTTTTTGTGAAAATATCCACTAAATGAGGGAATAATATGTGTGAGGGTACCCCAGGAGCGTTCCAAATGTGTGTGGGTAAAATATATATCCCACGGGGGTAAAACTGAAAAAAGTTGAAAAATACTTTTTTTTTGGACTTAGTCATTTTTCCGGCGTTTATCAAACTTTCAGATATGGCAAATGTCAGTGAGCGTTCCGTTTTCAGTTCCAGAGCGATTCGCCCAATGAGTCCTTGATATTTAGTCATTTTCAGCCAATTTTCTGGATTTTTGAAAATTTCACTTTTTTTTGAAAACATCCACTAAATGAGGGAATAATATGTGTGAGGGTAGCCCAGGAGAGTTCCAATTGTGTGTGGGTAGAATATATATCCCACGGGGGTAAAATTGAAAAAAGTTGAAAAATTATTTTTTTTGGACTTAGTCATTTTTCCGGGGTTTAACAGACTTTCAGATAGGGCAAATGTCAGTGAGCATTCCGATTTCAGTTCCAAAGCGATTCGCCCAATGTATCCTTGATATTTAGTCATTTTCAGCCAATTTTCTGGATTTTTGAAAAATTCACTTTTTTTGTGAAAATATCCACTAAATGAGGGAATAATATGTGTGAGGGTAGCCCGGGAGAGTTCCAAATGTGTGTGGGAAAAATACATATCCCACGGGGGTAAAATTGAAAAAAGTTGAAAAAATTTTTTTTTTGGACTTAGTCATTTTTCCGGCGTTTATCAGACTTTCAGATAGGGCAAATGTCAGTGAGCGTTCCGTTTTCAGTTCCAGAGCGATTCGCCCAATGATTCCTTGATATTTAGTCATTTTCAGCCAATTTTCTGGATTTTTGAAAATTTCACTTTTTTTTGAAAACATCCACTAAGGCTGTGTGCCCACGTAGCGTTTTTCAAGCGTTTATGCTGCGGAATTTCCGCAGCGGAAACGCTTGAAAAACGCTAGGTAATCCGCACCCCATGGTCCCCAAGGGGATTCCGCATGTTCTATGCACATGCTGCGGATTTTTCCTCAGCGTTTATGCTACGTACAAAAATCCGCAGCATGTCATTTAATTTTGCGGAAGTGCAGCGGAACTCCCGCCATTGACTTGCATTGAGACGCACAGAAACCGCGACTGTACATTTGTACAAGCGGCTTCTATGCGTCTCTATGTGCGGATGGTACCCAGTTCTGGAGGAGAGGAGACTCTCATCCAGACCTGGGTACCATTGTATCTGTAAAAAAAGTATAAAATAACAAATAAAGTTTATACTCACCTGTCCGGCGGCTTCTCTCTGAATGCCGGCATCGCTTGAGGACCTGCGGTGACGTCACAGTCATGTGACCGCAGGCCCTTCACCGCTCTGTCTCGCGATATGCCGGCAGCCGGGAACCAGACAGGAAGCAGCGCTGCAGCCACGCCGGGGCCTCGGGGGTGAGTATAGCTTTATTTGTTTTAATTTTTACGGTTCACACTGTATAAATCCATGCTGTTTGCATGGATTTATACAGTGTGACCTAGTTGTCAAGCACTTTCCAAGTGATGCTATCGCCTGGAAAGTGCATGTCAATCTGCATGCGGAAACGCATGTGAACCCGCATGTGGATCCGCATGTATTCTGCAGGAAAAACGCATGCACAATCTGCATGCGTTTTTTTCTGCCAGGGAGATGCAGAAATGCTGCAGAAATTTTCTGCTTCATTTCTGCATCGTGTGCACATACCCTAAATGAGGGAATAATATGTGTGAGGGTAGCCCAGGAGAGTTCCAATTGTGTGTGGGTAGAATATATATCCCACGGGGGTAAAATTGAAAAAAGTTGAAAAATTTTTTTTTTAGGACTTAGTCATTTTTCCTGCGTTTATCAGACTTTCAGATAGGGCAAATGTCAGTGAGCGTTCCGATTTCAGTTCCTGAGCGATTCGCCCAATGAGTCCTTGATATTTAGTCGTTTTCAGCCAATATTTTGGATTTTTGAAAAATTCACTTTTTTTGTGAAAATATCCACTAAATGAGGGAATAATATGTGTGAGGGTACCCCAGGAGTGTTCCAAATGTGTGTGGGTAGAATATATATCCCACAGGGGTAAAATTGAAAAAAGTTGAAAAATTATTTTTTTTGGACTTAGTCATTTTTCCGGGGTTTAACAGACTTTCAGATAGGGCAAATGTCAGTGAGCGTTCCGATTTCAGTTCCAGAGCGATTCGCCCAATGAGTCCTTGATATTTAGTCATTTTCAGCCAATTTTCTGGATTTTTGAAAAATTCACTTTTTTGTGAAAATATCCACTAAATGAGGGAATAATATGTGTGAGGGTACCCCAGGAGAGTTCCAAATGTGTGTGGGAAAAATACATATCCCACGGGGGTAAAATTGAAAAAAGTTGAAAAAATTTTTTTTTTGGACTTAGTCATTTTTCCGGCGTTTATCAGACTTTCAGATAGGGCAAATGTCAGTGAGCGTTACGATGTCAGTTCCAGAGCGATTCGCCCAATGAGTCCTTGATATTTAGTCGTTTTCAGCCAATATTTTGGATTTTTGAAAATTTCACTTTTTTGTGAAAATATCCACTAAATGAGGGAATAATATGTGTGAGGGTAGCCCAGAAGAGTTCCAAATGTGTGTTTGTAGAATATATATCCCACGGGGGTAAAAGTGAAAAAATTTGAAAAAAATTATTTTTTGGACTTAGCCATTTTTCCGGCGTTTATCAGACTTTCAGATAGGGCAAATGTCAGTGAGCGTTACGATGTCAGTTCCAGAGCGATTCGCCCACTGAGTCCTTGATATTTAGTCGTTTTCAGCCAATATTTTGGATTTTTGAAAATTTCACTTTTTTGTGAAAATATCCACTAAATGAGGGAATAATATGTGTGAGGGTACCCCAGGAGTGTTCCAAATGTGCGTGGGTAGAATATATATCCCACGGGGGTAAAACTGAAAAAAGTTGAAAAATACTTTTTTTTTGGACTTAGTCATTTTTCCGGCGTTTATCAGACTTTCAGATAGGGCAAATGTCAGTGAGCGTTCCGATTTCAGTTCCAGAGCGATTAGCCCAATGAGTCCTTGATATTTAGTCGTTTTCAGCCAATATTTTGGATTTTTGAAAAATTCACTTTTTTGTGAAAATATCCACTAAATGAGGGAATAATATGTGTGTGGGTACCCCAGGAGTGTTCCAAATGTGCGTGGGTAGAATATATATCCCACGGGGGTAAAATTGAAAAAAGTTGAAAAATTATTTTTTTTGGACTTAGTCATTTTTCCGGCGTTTATCAGACTTTCAGATAGGGCAAATGTCAGTGAGCGTTCCGATTTCAGTTCCAGAGCGATTAGCCCAATGAGTCCTTGATATTTAGTCGTTTTCAGCCAATATTTTGGATTTTTGAAAATTTCACTTTTTTGTGAAAATATCCACTAAATGAGGGAATAATATGTGTGAGGGTACCCCAGGAGCGTTCCAAATGTGTGTGGGTAAAATATATATCCCACGGGGGTAAAACTGAAAAAAGTTGAAAAATACTTTTTTTTTGGACTTAGTCATTTTTCCGGCGTTTATCAAACTTTCAGATATGGCAAATGTCAGTGAGCGTTCCGTTTTCAGTTCCAGAGCGATTCGCCCAATGAGTCCTTGATATTTAGTCATTTTCAGCCAATTTTCTGGATTTTTGAAAATTTCACTTTTTTTTGAAAACATCCACTAAATGAGGGAATAATATGTGTGAGGGTAGCCCAGGAGAGTTCCAATTGTGTGTGGGTAGAATATATATCCCACGGGGGTAAAATTGAAAAAAGTTGAAAAATTATTTTTTTTGGACTTAGTCATTTTTCCGGGGTTTAACAGACTTTCAGATAGGGCAAATGTCAGTGAGCATTCCGATTTCAGTTCCAAAGCGATTCGCCCAATGTATCCTTGATATTTAGTCATTTTCAGCCAATTTTCTGGATTTTTGAAAAATTCACTTTTTTTGTGAAAATATCCACTAAATGAGGGAATAATATGTGTGAGGGTAGCCCGGGAGAGTTCCAAATGTGTGTGGGAAAAATACATATCCCACGGGGGTAAAATTGAAAAAAGTTGAAAAAATTTTTTTTTTGGACTTAGTCATTTTTCCGGCGTTTATCAGACTTTCAGATAGGGCAAATGTCAGTGAGCGTTCCGATTTCAGTTCCAGAGCGATTCGCCCAATGAGTCCTTGATATTTAGTCATTTTCAGCCAATTTTCTGGATTTTTGAAAAATTCACTTTTTTGTGAAAATATCCACTAAATGAGGGAATAATATGTGTGAGGGTACCCCAGGAGAGTTCCAAATGTGTGTGGGAAAAATACATATCCCACGGGGGTAAAATTGAAAAAAGTTGAAAAAATTTTTTTTTTGGACTTAGTCATTTTTCCGGCGTTTATCAGACTTTCAGATAGGGCAAATGTCAGTGAGCGTTACGATGTCAGTTCCAGAGCGATTCGCCCAATGAGTCCTTGATATTTAGTCGTTTTCAGCCAATATTTTGGATTTTTGAAAATTTCACTTTTTTGTGAAAATATCCACTAAATGAGGGAATAATATGTGTGAGGGTAGCCCAGAAGAGTTCCAAATGTGTGTTTGTAGAATATATATCCCACGGGGGTAAAAGTGAAAAAATTTGAAAAAAATTATTTTTTGGACTTAGCCATTTTTCCGGCGTTTATCAGACTTTCAGATAGGGCAAATGTCAGTGAGCGTTACGATGTCAGTTCCAGAGCGATTCGCCCAATGAGTCCTTGATATTTAGTCGTTTTCAGCCAATATTTTGGATTTTTGAAAATTTCACTTTTTTGTGAAAATATCCACTAAATGAGGGAATAATATGTGTGAGGGTACCCCAGGAGTGTTCCAAATGTGCGTGGGTAGAATATATATCCCACGGGGGTAAAACTGAAAAAAGTTGAAAAATACTTTTTTTTTGGACTTAGTCATTTTTCCGGCGTTTATCAGACTTTCAGATAGGGCAAATGTCAGTGAGCGTTCCGATTTCAGTTCCAGAGCGATTAGCCCAATGAGTCCTTGATATTTAGTCGTTTTCAGCCAATATTTTGGATTTTTGAAAAATTCACTTTTTTGTGAAAATATCCACTAAATGAGGGAATAATATGTGTGTGGGTACCCCAGGAGTGTTCCAAATGTGCGTGGGTAGAATATATATCCCACGGGGGTAAAATTGAAAAAAGTTGAAAAATTATTTTTTTTGGACTTAGTCATTTTTCCGGCGTTTATCAGACTTTCAGATAGGGCAAATGTCAGTGAGCGTTCCGATTTCAGTTCCAGAGCGATTAGCCCAATGAGTCCTTGATATTTAGTCGTTTTCAGCCAATATTTTGGATTTTTGAAAATTTCACTTTTTTGTGAAAATATCCACTAAATGAGGGAATAATATGTGTGAGGGTACCCCAGGAGCGTTCCAAATGTGTGTGGGTAAAATATATATCCCACGGGGGTAAAACTGAAAAAAGTTGAAAAATACTTTTTTTTTGGACTTAGTCATTTTTCCGGCGTTTATCAAACTTTCAGATATGGCAAATGTCAGTGAGCGTTCCGTTTTCAGTTCCAGAGCGATTCGCCCAATGAGTCCTTGATATTTAGTCATTTTCAGCCAATTTTCTGGATTTTTGAAAATTTCACTTTTTTTTGAAAACATCCACTAAATGAGGGAATAATATGTGTGAGGGTAGCCCAGGAGAGTTCCAATTGTGTGTGGGTAGAATATATATCCCACGGGGGTAAAATTGAAAAAAGTTGAAAAATTATTTTTTTTGGACTTAGTCATTTTTCCGGGGTTTAACAGACTTTCAGATAGGGCAAATGTCAGTGAGCATTCCGATTTCAGTTCCAAAGCGATTCGCCCAATGTATCCTTGATATTTAGTCATTTTCAGCCAATTTTCTGGATTTTTGAAAAATTCACTTTTTTTGTGAAAATATCCACTAAATGAGGGAATAATATGTGTGAGGGTAGCCCGGGAGAGTTCCAAATGTGTGTGGGAAAAATACATATCCCACGGGGGTAAAATTGAAAAAAGTTGAAAAAATTTTTTTTTTGGACTTAGTCATTTTTCCGGCGTTTATCAGACTTTCAGATAGGGCAAATGTCACTGAGCGTTCCGATTTCAGTTCCAGAGCGATTCGCCCAATGAGTCCTTGATATTTAGTCGTTTTCAGCCAATATTTTGGATTTTTGAAAATTTTACTTTTTTGTGAAAATATCAACTAAATGAGGGAATAATATGTGTGAGGGTACCCCAGGAGAGTTCCAAATGTGTGTGGGTAGAATATTAATCCCACGGGGGTAAAATTGAAAAAAGTTGAAAAAATTTTTTTTTTTGGACTTAGTCATTTTTCCGGCGTTTATCAGACTTTCAGATAGGGCAAATGTCAGTGAGCGTTCCGATTTTAGTTCCAGAGCGATTCGCCCAATGAGTCCTTGATCTCTAGTCGTTTTCAGCCAATTTTCTGGATTTTTGAAAAATTCACTTTTTTGTGAAAATATCCACTAAATGAGGGAATAATATGTGTGAGGGTAGCCCAGGAGAGTTCCAAATGTGTGTGGGTAGAATATATATCCCACGGGGGTAAAATTGAAAAAAGTTGAAAAAAATTATTTTTTGGACTTAGCCATTTTTCCGGCGTTTATCAGACTTTCAGATAGGGCAAATGTCAGTAAGCGTTCCGATTTCAGTTCCAGAGCGATTAGCCCAATGAGTCCTTGATATTTAGTCGTTTTCAGCCAATATTTTGGATTTTTGAAAATTTCACTTTTTTGTGAAAATATCCACTAAATGAGGGAATAATATGTGTGAGGGTACCCCAGGAGCGTTCCAAATGTGTGTGGGTAAAATATATATCCCACGGGGTAAAACTGGAAAAAGTTGAAAAATACTTTTTTTTTGGACTTAGTCATTTTTCCGGCGTTTATCAGACTTTCAGATAGGGCAAATGTCAGTGAGCATTCCGATTTCAGTTCCAGAGCGATTCGCCCAATGAGTCCATGATATTTAGTCGTTTTCAGCCAATTTTCTGGATTTTTGAAAAATTCACTTTTTTGTGAAAATATCCACTAAATGAGGGAATAATATGTGTGAGGGTACCCCAGGAGAGTTCCAAATGTGTGTGGGAAAAATACATATCCCACGGGGGTAAAATTGAAAAAAGTTGAAAAAATTTTTTTTTTGGACTTAGTCATTTTTCCGGCATTTATCAGACTTTCAGATAGGGCAAATGTCAGTGAGCGTTACGATGTCAGTTCCAGAGCGATTCGCACAATGAGTCCTTGATATTTAGTCGTTTTCAGCCAATATTTTGGATTTTTGAAAATTTCACTTTTTTGTGAAAATATCCACTAAATGAGGGAATAATATGTGTGAGGGTACCCCAGGAGTGTTCCAAATGTGCGTGGGTAGAATATATATCCCACGGGGGTAAAATTGAAAAAAGTTGAAAAATTATTTTTTGGACTTAGTCATTTTTCCGGCGTTTATCAGACTTTCAGATAGGGCAAATGTCAGTGAGCGTTCCGATTTCAGTTCCAGAGAGATTCGCCCAATGAGTCCTTGATATTTAGTCGTTTTCAGCCAATATTTTGGATTTTTGAAAAATTCACTTTTTTTGTGAAAATATCCACTAAATGAGGGAATAATATGTGTGAGGGTAACCCAGGAGTGTTCCAAATGTGCGTGGGTAGCATATATATCCCACGGGGGTAAAATTGAAAAAAGTTGAAAAATTATTTTTTTTGGACTTAGTCATTTTTCCGGCATTTATCAGACTTTCTGATAGGTCAAATGTCAGTGAGCGTTCCGATTTCAGTTCCAGAGCGATTCGCCCAATGAGTCCTTGATATTTAGTCAATTTCAGCCAATTTTCTGGATTTTTGAAAATTTCACTTTTTTTTTAAAATATCCACTAAATGAGGGAATAATATGTGTGAGGGTAACCCAGGAGAGTTCCAAATGTGTGTGGGTAGAATATATATCCCACGGGGGTAAAAGTGAAAAAAGTTGAAAAAACTTATTTTTTGGACTTAGCCATTTTTCTGGCGTTTATCAGACTTTCACATAGGGCAAATGTCAGTGAGCGTTCCGATTTCAGTTCCAGAGCGATTCGCCCAATGAGTCCTTGATATTTAGTCGTTTTCAGCCAATATTTTGGATTTTTGAAAAATTCACTTTTTTGTGAAAATATCCACTAAATGAGGGAATAATATGTGTGTGGGTACCCCAGGAGTGTTCCAAATGTGCGTGGGTAGAATATATATCCCACGGGGGTAAAACTGAAAAAAGTTGAAAAATACTTTTTTTTTGGACTTAGTCATTTTTCCGGCGTTTATCAGACTTTCAGATAGGGCAAATGTCAGTGAGTGTTCCGATTTCAGTTCCAGAGCGATTCGCCCAATTAGTCCTTGATATTTAGTCGTTTTCAGCCAATTTTCTGGATTTTTGAAAAATTCACTTTTTTGTGAAAATATCCACTAAATGAGGGAATAATATGTGTGAGGGTACCCCAGGAGAGTTCCAAATGTGTGTGGGTAGAACATATATCCCACGGGGGTAAAATGGAAAAAAGTTGAAAAAAATTCTTTTTTGGACTTAGCCATTTTTCCGGCGTTTATCAGACTTTCAACATAGGTCAAATGTCAGTGAGCGTTCCGATTTCAGTTCCAGAGCGATTCTCCCAATGAGTCCTTGATATTTATTCATTTTCAGCCAATTTTCTGGATTTTTGAAAATTTCACTTTTTTGTGAAAATATCCACTAAATGAGGGAATAATATGTGTGAGGGTACCCCAGGAGCGTTCCAAATGTGTGTGGGTAAAATATATATCCCACGGGGGTAAAACTGAAAAAAGTTGAAAAATACTTTTTTTTTGGACTTAGTCATTTTTCCGGCGTTTATCAGACTTTCAGATAGGGCAAATGTCAGTGAGCGTTCCGTTTTCAGTTCCAATGAGTCCTTGATATTTAGTCATTTTCAGCCAATTTTCTGGATTTTTGAAAATTTCACTTTTTTGTGAAAATATCCACTAAATGAGGGAATAATATGTGTGAGGGTACCCCAGGAGCGTTCCAAATGTGTGTGGGTAAAATATATATCCCACGGGGGTAAAACTGAAAAAAGTTGAAAAATACTTTTTTTTTGGACTTAGTCATTTTTCCGGCGTTTATCAGACTTTCAGATAGGGCAAATGTCAGTGAGCGTTCCGTTTTCAGTTCCAGAGCGATTCGCCCAATGAGTCCTTGATATTTAGTCATTTTCAGCCAATTTTCTGGATTTTTGAAAATTTCACTTTTTTGTTAAAATATCCACTAAATGAGGGAATAATATGTGTGATGGTACCCCAGGAGAGTTCCAAATGTGTGTGGGTAGAATATATATCCCACGGGGGTAAAATTGAAAAAAGTTGAAAAAATTTTTTTTTTGGACTTAGTCATTTTTCCGGCGTTTATCAGACTTTCAGATAGGGCAAATGTCAGTGAGCATTCCGATTTCAGTTCCAGAGCGATTCGCCCAATGAGTCCTTGATATTTAGTCATTTTCAGCCAATTTCTGGATTTTTTAAAAATTCACTTTTTTGTGAAAATATCCACTAAATGAGGGAATAATATGTGTGAGGGTACCCCAGAAGAGTTCCAAATGTGTGTGGGTAGAATATATATCCCACAGGGGTAAAATTGAAAAAAGTTGAAAAATTTTTTTTTTTGGACTTAGTCATTTTTCCGGCGTTTATCAGACTTTCAGATAGGGCAAATGTCAGTGAGCGTTCCGATTTCAGTTCCAATGAGTCCTTGATATTTATTCATTTTCAGCCAATTTTCTGGATTTTTGAAAAATTCACTTTTTTGTGAAAATATCCACTAAATGAGGGAATAATATGTGTGAGGGTACCCCAGGAGAGTTCCAAATGTGTGTGGGTAAAATATATATCCCACGGGGGTAAAATTGAAAAAAGTTGAAAATAATTATTTTTTGGACTTAGCCATTTTTCCGGCGTTTATCAGACTTTCAGATAGGGCAAATGTCAGTGAGCGTTCCGATTTCAGTTCCAGAGCGATTCGCCCAATGAGTCCTTGATGTTTAGTCGTTTTCAGCCAATTTTCTGGATTTTTGAAAAATTTACTTTTTTGTGAAAATATCCACTAAATGAGGGAATAATATGTGTGAGGGTACCCCAGGAGAGTTCCAAATGTGTGTGGGTAGAATATATATCCCACGGGTTTAAAATTGAAAAAAGTTGAAAAAAATTTTTTTTTTGGACTTAGTCATTCTTCCGGCGTTTATCAGACTTTCAGATAAGGGCAAATGTCAGTGAGCGTTCCGATTTCAGTTCCAGAGCGATTCGCCCAATGAGTCCTTGATATTTATTCATTTTCAGCCAATTTTCTGGATTTTTGAAAAATTCACTTTTTTGTTAAAATATCCACTAAATGAGGGAATAATATGTGTGATGGTACCCCAGGAGAGTTCCAAATGTGTGTGGGTAGAATATATATCCCACGGGGGTAAAATTGAAAAAAGTTGAAAAATTTTTTTTTTTGGACTTAGTCATTTTTCCGGCGTTTATCAGACTTTCAGATAGGGCAAATGTCAGTGAGCGTTCCGATTTCAGTTCCAGAGCGATTCGCCCAATGAGTCCTTGATATTTATTCATTTTCAGCCAATTTTCTGGATTTTTGAAAAATTCACTTTTTTGTGAAAATATCCACTAAATGAGGGAATAATATGTGTGAGGGTACCCCAGGAGAGTTCCAAATGTGTGTGGGTAAAATATATATCCCACGGGGGTAAAATTGAAAAAAGTTGAAAATAATTATTTTTTGGACTTAGCCATTTTTCCGGCGTTTATCAGACTTTCAGATAGGGCAAATGTCAGTGAGCGTTCCGATTTCAGTTCCAGAGCGATTCGCCCAATGAGTCCTTGATGTTTAGTCGTTTTCAGCCAATTTTCTGGATTTTTGAAAAATTTACTTTTTTGTGAAAATATCCACTAAATGAGGGAATAATATGTGTGAGGGTACCCCAGGAGAGTTCCAAATGTGTGTGGGTAGAATATATATCCCACGGGTTTAAAATTGAAAAAAGTTGAAAAAAATTTTTTTTTTGGACTTAGTCATTCTTCCGGCGTTTATCAGACTTTCAGATAGGGCAAATGTCAGTGAGCGTTCCGATTTCAGTTCCAGAGCGATTCGCCCAATGAGTCCTTGATATTTAGTCATTTTCAGCCAATTTCTGGATTTTTGAAAAATTCACTTTTTTGTGAAAATATCCACTAAATGAGGGAATAATATGTGTGAGGGTACCCCAGAAGAGTTCCAAATGTGTGTGGGTAGAATATATATCCCACAGGGGTAAAATTGAAAAAAGTTGAAAAATTTTTTTTTTTGGACTTAGTCATTTTTCCGGCGTTTATCAGACTTTCAACATAGGTCAAATGTCAGTGAGCATTCCGATTTCAGTTCCAGAGCGATTCTCCCAATGAGTCCTTGATATTTAGTAATTTTCAGCCAATTTTCTGGATTTTTGAAAATTTCACTTATTTGTGAAAATATCCACTAAATGAGGGAATAATATGTGTGAGGGTACCCCAGAAGAGTTCCAAATGTGTGTGGGTAGAATATATATCCCACAGGGGTAAAATTGAAAAAAGTTGAAAAATTTTTTTTTTTGGACTTAGTCATTTTTCCGGCGTTTATCAGACTTTCAGATAGGGCAAATGTCAGTGAGCGTTCCGTTTTCAGTTCCAGAGCGATTCGCCCAATGAGTCCTTGATATTTAGTCATTTTCAGCCAATTTTCTGGATTTTTGAAAATTTCACTTTTTTGTTAAAATATCCACTAAATGAGGGAATAATATGTGTGATGGTACCCCAGGAGAGTTCCAAATGTGTGTGGGTAGAATATATATCCCACGGGGGTAAAATTGAAAAAAGTTGAAAAAATTTTTTTTTGGACTTAGTCATTTTTCCGGCGTTTATCAGACTTTCAGATAGGGCAAATGTCAGTGAGCATTCCGATTTCAGTTCCAGAGCGATTCGCCCAATGAGTCCTTGATATTTAGTCATTTTCAGCCAATTTCTGGATTTTTTAAAAATTCACTTTTTTGTGAAAATATCCACTAAATGAGGGAATAATATGTGTGAGGGTACCCCAGAAGAGTTCCAAATGTGTGTGGGTAGAATATATATCCCACAGGGGTAAAATTGAAAAAAGTTGAAAAATTTTTTTTTTTGGACTTAGTCATTTTTCCGGCGTTTATCAGACTTTCAGATAGGGCAAATGTCAGTGAGCGTTCCGATTTCAGTTCCAATGAGTCCTTGATATTTATTCATTTTCAGCCAATTTTCTGGATTTTTGAAAAATTCACTTTTTTGTGAAAATATCCACTAAATGAGGGAATAATATGTGTGAGGGTACCCCAGGAGAGTTCCAAATGTGTGTGGGTAAAATATATATCCCACGGGGGTAAAATTGAAAAAAGTTGAAAATAATTATTTTTTGGACTTAGCCATTTTTCCGGCGTTTATCAGACTTTCAGATAGGGCAAATGTCAGTGAGCGTTCCGATTTCAGTTCCAGAGCGATTCGCCCAATGAGTCCTTGATGTTTAGTCGTTTTCAGCCAATTTTCTGGATTTTTGAAAAATTTACTTTTTTGTGAAAATATCCACTAAATGAGGGAATAATATGTGTGAGGGTACCCCAGGAGAGTTCCAAATGTGTGTGGGTAGAATATATATCCCACGGGTTTAAAATTGAAAAAAGTTGAAAAAAATTTTTTTTTTTGGACTTAGTCATTCTTCCGGCGTTTATCAGACTTTCAGATAAGGGCAAATGTCAGTGAGCGTTCCGATTTCAGTTCCAGAGCGATTCGCCCAATGAGTCCTTGATATTTATTCATTTTCAGCCAATTTTCTGGATTTTTGAAAAATTCACTTTTTTGTTAAAATATCCACTAAATGAGGGAATAATATGTGTGATGGTACCCCAGGAGAGTTCCAAATGTGTGTGGGTAGAATATATATCCCACGGGGGTAAAATTGAAAAAAGTTGAAAAATTTTTTTTTTTGGACTTAGTCATTTTTCCGGCGTTTATCAGACTTTCAGATAGGGCAAATGTCAGTGAGCGTTCCGATTTCAGTTCCAGAGCGATTCGCCCAATGAGTCCTTGATATTTAGTCGTTTTCAGCCAATATTTTGGATTTTTGAAAAATTCACTTTTTTGTGAAAATATCCACTAAATGAGGGAATAATATGTGTGTGGGTATCCCAGGAGTGTTCCAAATGTGCGTGGGTAGAATATATATCCCACGGGGGTAAAACTGAAAAAAGTTGAAAAATACTTTTTTTTTGGACTTAGTCATTTTTCCGGCGTTTATCAGACTTTCAGATAGGGCAAATGTCAGTGAGCGTTCCGATTTCAGTTCCAGAGCGATTCGCCCAATTAGTCCTTGATATTTAGTCGTTTTCAGCCAATTTTCTGGATTTTTGAAAAATTCACTTTTTTGTGAAAATATCCACTAAATGAGGGAATAATATGTGTGAGGGTACCCCAGGAGAGTTCCAAATGTGTGTGGGTAGAACATATATCCCACGGGGGTAAAATGGAAAAAAGTTGAAAAAAAATCTTTTTTGGACTTAGCCATTTTTCCGGCGTTTATCAGACTTTCAAAATAGGTCAAATGTCAGTGAGCGTTCCGATTTCAGTTCCAGAGCGATTCTCCCAATGAGTCCTTGATATTTAGTAATTTTCAGCCAATTTTCTGGATTTTTGAAAATTTCACTTTTTTGTGAAAATATCCACTAAATGAGGGAATAATATGTGTGAGGGTACCCCAGAAGAGTTCCAAATGTGTGTGGGTAGAATATATATCCCACAGGGGTAAAATTGAAAAAAGTTGAAAAATTTTTTTTTTTGGACTTAGTCATTTTTCCGGCGTTTATCAGACTTTCAGATAGGGCAAATGTCAGTGAGCGTTCCGATTTCAGTTCCAGAGCGATTCGCCCAATGAGTCCTTGATATTTAGTCATTTTCAGCCAATTTTCTGGATTTTTGAAAATTTCACTTTTTTGTTAAAATATCCACTAAATGAGGGAATAATATGTGTGAGGGTACCCCAGGAGAGTTCCAAATGTGTGTGGGTAAAATATATATCCCACGGGGGTAAAATTGAAAAAAGTTGAAAATAATTATTTTTTGGACTTAGCCATTTTTCCGGCGTTTATCAGACTTTCAGATAGGGCAAATGTCAGTGAGCGTTCCGATTTCAGTTCCAGAGCGATTCGCCCAATGAGTCCTTGATGTTTAGTCGTTTTCAGCCAATTTTCTGGATTTTTGAAAAATTTACTTTTTTGTGAAAATATCCACTAAATGAGGGAATAATATGTGTGAGGGTACCCCAGGAGAGTTCCAAATGTGTGTGGGTAGAATATATATCCCACGGGTTTAAAATTGAAAAAATTTGAAAAAAATTTTTTTTTTGGACTTAGTCATTCTTCCGGCGTTTATCAGACTTTCAGATAAGGGCAAATGTCAGTGAGCGTTCCGATTTCAGTTCCAGAGCGATTCGCCCAATGAGTCCTTGATATTTATTCATTTTCAGCCAATTTTCTGGATTTTTGAAAAATTCACTTTTTTGTTAAAATATCCAATAAATGAGGGAATAATATGTGTGATGGTACCCCAGGAGAGTTCCAAATGTGTGTGGGTAGAATATATATCCCACGGGGGTAAAATTGAAAAAAGTTGAAAAATTTTTTTTTTTGGACTTAGTCATTTTTCCGGCGTTTATCAGACTTTCAGATAGGGCAAATGTCAGTGAGCGTTCCGATTTCAGTTCCAGAGCGATTCGCCCAATGAGTCCTTGATATTTATTCATTTTCAGCCAATTTTCTGGATTTTTGAAAAATTCACTTTTTTGTGAAAATATCCACTAAATGAGGGAATAATATGTGTGAGGGTACCCCAGGAGAGTTCCAAATGTGTGTGGGTAAAATATATATCCCACGGGGGTAAAATTGAAAAAAGTTGAAAATAATTATTTTTTGGACTTAGCCATTTTTCCGGCGTTTATCAGACTTTCAGATAGGGCAAATGTCAGTGAGCGTTCCGATTTCAGTTCCAGAGCGATTCGCCCAATGAGTCCTTGATGTTTAGTCGTTTTCAGCCAATTTTCTGGATTTTTGAAAAATTTACTTTTTTGTGAAAATATCCACTAAATGAGGGAATAATATGTGTGAGGGTACCCCAGGAGAGTTCCAAATGTGTGTGGGTAGAATATATATCCCACGAGTTTAAAATTGAAAAAAGTTGAAAAAAATTTTTTTTTTGGACTTAGTCATTCTTCCGGCGTTTATCAGACTTTCAGATAGGGCAAATGTCAGTGAGCGTTCCGATTTCAGTTCCAGAGCGATTCGCCCAATGAGTCCTTGATATTTAGTCATTTTCAGCCAATTTCTGGATTTTTGAAAAATTCACTTTTTTGTGAAAATATCCACTAAATGAGGGAATAATATGTGTGAGGGTACCCCAGAAGAGTTCCAAATGTGTGTGGGTAGAATATATATCCCACAGGGGTAAAATTGAAAAAAGTTGAAAAATTTTTTTTTTTGGACTTAGTCATTTTTCCGGCGTTTATCAGACTTTCAGATAGGGCAAATGTCAGTGAGCGTTCCGTTTTCAGTTCCAGAGCGATTCGCCCAATGAGTCCTTGATATTTAGTCATTTTCAGCCAATTTTCTGGATTTTTGAAAATTTCACTTTTTTGTTAAAATATCCACTAAATGAGGGAATAATATGTGTGATGGTACCCCAGGAGAGTTCCAAATGTGTGTGGGTAGAATATATATCCCACGGGGGTAAAATTGAAAAAAGTTGAAAAAATTTTTTTTTGGACTTAGTCATTTTTCCGGCGTTTATCAGACTTTCAGATAGGGCAAATGTCAGTGAGCATTCCGATTTCAGTTCCAGAGCGATTCGCCCAATGAGTCCTTGATATTTAGTCATTTTCAGCCAATTTCTGGATTTTTTAAAAATTCACTTTTTTGTGAAAATATCCACTAAATGAGGGAATAATATGTGTGAGGGTACCCCAGAAGAGTTCCAAATGTGTGTGGGTAGAATATATATCCCACAGGGGTAAAATTGAAAAAAGTTGAAAAATTTTTTTTTTTGGACTTAGTCATTTTTCCGGCGTTTATCAGACTTTCAGATAGGGCAAATGTCAGTGAGCGTTCCGATTTCAGTTCCAATGAGTCCTTGATATTTATTCATTTTCAGCCAATTTTCTGGATTTTTGAAAAATTCACTTTTTTGTGAAAATATCCACTAAATGAGGGAATAATATGTGTGAGGGTACCCCAGGAGAGTTCCAAATGTGTGTGGGTAAAATATATATCCCACGGGGGTAAAATTGAAAAAAGTTGAAAATAATTATTTTTTGGACTTAGCCATTTTTCCGGCGTTTATCAGACTTTCAGATAGGGCAAATGTCAGTGAGCGTTCCGATTTCAGTTCCAGAGCGATTCGCCCAATGAGTCCTTGATGTTTAGTCGTTTTCAGCCAATTTTCTGGATTTTTGAAAAATTTACTTTTTTGTGAAAATATCCACTAAATGAGGGAATAATATGTGTGAGGGTACCCCAGGAGAGTTCCAAATGTGTGTGGGTAGAATATATATCCCACGGGTTTAAAATTGAAAAAAGTTGAAAAAAATTTTTTTTTTTGGACTTAGTCATTCTTCCGGCGTTTATCAGACTTTCAGATAAGGGCAAATGTCAGTGAGCGTTCCGATTTCAGTTCCAGAGCGATTCGCCCAATGAGTCCTTGATATTTATTCATTTTCAGCCAATTTTCTGGATTTTTGAAAAATTCACTTTTTTGTTAAAATATCCACTAAATGAGGGAATAATATGTGTGATGGTACCCCAGGAGAGTTCCAAATGTGTGTGGGTAGAATATATATCCCACGGGGGTAAAATTGAAAAAAGTTGAAAAATTTTTTTTTTTGGACTTAGTCATTTTTCCGGCGTTTATCAGACTTTCAGATAGGGCAAATGTCAGTGAGCGTTCCGATTTCAGTTCCAGAGCGATTCGCCCAATGAGTCCTTGATATTTAGTCGTTTTCAGCCAATATTTTGGATTTTTGAAAAATTCACTTTTTTGTGAAAATATCCACTAAATGAGGGAATAATATGTGTGTGGGTATCCCAGGAGTGTTCCAAATGTGCGTGGGTAGAATATATATCCCACGGGGGTAAAACTGAAAAAAGTTGAAAAATACTTTTTTTTTGGACTTAGTCATTTTTCCGGCGTTTATCAGACTTTCAGATAGGGCAAATGTCAGTGAGCGTTCCGATTTCAGTTCCAGAGCGATTCGCCCAATTAGTCCTTGATATTTAGTCGTTTTCAGCCAATTTTCTGGATTTTTGAAAAATTCACTTTTTTGTGAAAATATCCACTAAATGAGGGAATAATATGTGTGAGGGTACCCCAGGAGAGTTCCAAATGTGTGTGGGTAGAACATATATCCCACGGGGGTAAAATGGAAAAAAGTTGAAAAAAAATCTTTTTTGGACTTAGCCATTTTTCCGGCGTTTATCAGACTTTCAAAATAGGTCAAATGTCAGTGAGCGTTCCGATTTCAGTTCCAGAGCGATTCTCCCAATGAGTCCTTGATATTTAGTAATTTTCAGCCAATTTTCTGGATTTTTGAAAATTTCACTTTTTTGTGAAAATATCCACTAAATGAGGGAATAATATGTGTGAGGGTACCCCAGAAGAGTTCCAAATGTGTGTGGGTAGAATATATATCCCACAGGGGTAAAATTGAAAAAAGTTGAAAAATTTTTTTTTTTGGACTTAGTCATTTTTCCGGCGTTTATCAGACTTTCAGATAGGGCAAATGTCAGTGAGCGTTCCGATTTCAGTTCCAGAGCGATTCGCCCAATGAGTCCTTGATATTTAGTCATTTTCAGCCAATTTTCTGGATTTTTGAAAATTTCACTTTTTTGTTAAAATATCCACTAAATGAGGGAATAATATGTGTGAGGGTACCCCAGGAGAGTTCCAAATGTGTGTGGGTAAAATATATATCCCACGGGGGTAAAATTGAAAAAAGTTGAAAATAATTATTTTTTGGACTTAGCCATTTTTCCGGCGTTTATCAGACTTTCAGATAGGGCAAATGTCAGTGAGCGTTCCGATTTCAGTTCCAGAGCGATTCGCCCAATGAGTCCTTGATGTTTAGTCGTTTTCAGCCAATTTTCTGGATTTTTGAAAAATTTACTTTTTTGTGAAAATATCCACTAAATGAGGGAATAATATGTGTGAGGGTACCCCAGGAGAGTTCCAAATGTGTGTGGGTAGAATATATATCCCACGGGTTTAAAATTGAAAAAATTTGAAAAAAATTTTTTTTTTGGACTTAGTCATTCTTCCGGCGTTTATCAGACTTTCAGATAAGGGCAAATGTCAGTGAGCGTTCCGATTTCAGTTCCAGAGCGATTCGCCCAATGAGTCCTTGATATTTATTCATTTTCAGCCAATTTTCTGGATTTTTGAAAAATTCACTTTTTTGTTAAAATATCCAATAAATGAGGGAATAATATGTGTGATGGTACCCCAGGAGAGTTCCAAATGTGTGTGGGTAGAATATATATCCCACGGGGGTAAAATTGAAAAAAGTTGAAAAATTTTTTTTTTTGGACTTAGTCATTTTTCCGGCGTTTATCAGACTTTCAGATAGGGCAAATGTCAGTGAGCGTTCCGATTTCAGTTCCAGAGCGATTCGCCCAATGAGTCCTTGATATTTATTCATTTTCAGCCAATTTTCTGGATTTTTGAAAAATTCACTTTTTTGTGAAAATATCCACTAAATGAGGGAATAATATGTGTGAGGGTACCCCAGGAGAGTTCCAAATGTGTGTGGGTAAAATATATATCCCACGGGGGTAAAATTGAAAAAAGTTGAAAATAATTATTTTTTGGACTTAGCCATTTTTCCGGCGTTTATCAGACTTTCAGATAGGGCAAATGTCAGTGAGCGTTCCGATTTCAGTTCCAGAGCGATTCGCCCAATGAGTCCTTGATGTTTAGTCGTTTTCAGCCAATTTTCTGGATTTTTGAAAAATTTACTTTTTTGTGAAAATATCCACTAAATGAGGGAATAATATGTGTGAGGGTACCCCAGGAGAGTTCCAAATGTGTGTGGGTAGAATATATATCCCACGAGTTTAAAATTGAAAAAAGTTGAAAAAAATTTTTTTTTTGGACTTAGTCATTCTTCCGGCGTTTATCAGACTTTCAGATAGGGCAAATGTCAGTGAGCGTTCCGATTTCAGTTCCAGAGCGATTCGCCCAATGAGTCCTTGATATTTAGTCATTTTCAGCCAATTTCTGGATTTTTGAAAAATTCACTTTTTTGTGAAAATATCCACTAAATGAGGGAATAATATGTGTGAGGGTACCCCAGAAGAGTTCCAAATGTGTGTGGGTAGAATATATATCCCACAGGGGTAAAATTGAAAAAAGTTGAAAAATTTTTTTTTTTGGACTTAGTCATTTTTCCGGCGTTTATCAGACTTTCAGATAGGGCAAATGTCAGTGAGCGTTCCGATTTCAGTTCCAGAGCGATTCGCCCAATGAGTCCTTGATGTTTAGTCGTTTTCAGCCAATTTTCTGGATTTTTGAAAAATTTACTTTTTTGTGAAAATATCCACTAAATGAGGGAATAATATGTGTGAGGGTACCCCAGGAGAGTTCCAAATGTGTGTGGGTAGAATATATATCCCACGGGTTTAAAATTGAAAAAAGTTGAAAAAAATTTTTTTTTTGGACTTAGTCATTCTTCCGGCGTTTATCAGACTTTCAGATAGGGCAAATGTCAGTGAGCGTTCCGATTTCAGTTCCAGAGCGATTCGCCCAATGAGTCCTTGATATTTAGTCATTTTCAGCCAATTTCTGGATTTTTGAAAAATTCACTTTTTTGTGAAAATATCCACTAAATGAGGGAATAATATGTGTGAGGGTACCCCAGAAGAGTTCCAAATGTGTGTGGGTAGAATATATATCCCACAGGGGTAAAATTGAAAAAAGTTGAAAAATTTTTTTTTTTGGACTTAGTCATTTTTCCGGCGTTTATCAGACTTTCAGATAGGGCAAATGTCAGTGAGCGTTCCGATTTCAGTTCCAGAGCGATTCGCCCAATGAGTCCTTGATATTTATTCATTTTCAGCCAATTTTCTGGATTTTTGAAAAATTCACTTTTTTGTGAAAATATCCACTAAATGAGGGAATAATATGTGTGAGGGTACCCCAGGAGAGTTCCAAATGTGTGTGGGTAGAACACATATCCCACGGGGGTAAAATGGAAAAAAGTTGAAAAAAATTCTTTTTTGGACTTAGCCATTTTTCCGGCGTTTATCAGACTTTCAACATAGGTCAAATGTCAGTGAGCGTTCCGATTTCAGTTCCAGAGCGATTCTCCCAATGAGTCCTTGATATTTAGTCATTTTCAGCCAATTTTCTGGATTTTTGAAAATTTCACTTTTTTGTGAAAATATCCACTAAATGAGGGAATAATATGTGTGAGGGTACCCCAGGAGCGTTCCAAATGTGTGTGGGTAAAATATATATCCCACGGGGGTAAAACTGAAAAAAGTTGAAAAATACTTTTTTTTTGGACTTAGTCATTTTTCCGGCGTTTATCAGACTTTCAGATAGGGCAAATGTCAGTGAGCATTCCGATTTCAGTTCCAGAGCAATTCGCCCAATGAGTCCTTGATATTTAGTCATTTTCAGCCAATTTCTGGATTTTTGAAAAATTCACTTTTTTGTGAAAATATCCACTAAATGAGGGAATAATATGTGTGAGGGTACCCCAGAAGAGTTCCAAATGTGTGTGGGTAGAATATATATCCCACAGGGGTAAAATTGAAAAAAGTTGAAAAATTTTTTTTTTTGGACTTAGTCATTTTTCTGGCGTTTATCAGACTTTCAGATAGGGCAAATGTCAGTGAGCGTTCCGATTTCAGTTCCAGAGCGATTCGCCCAATGAGTCCTTGATATTTATTCATTTTCAGCCAATTTTCTGGATTTTTGAAAAATTCACTTTTTTGTGAAAATATCCACTAAATGAGGGAATAATATGTGTGAGGGTACCCCAGGAGAGTTCCAAATGTGTGTGGGTAAAATATATATCCCACGGGGGTAAAATTGAAAAAAGTTGAAAATAATTATTTTTTGGACTTAGCCATTTTTCCGGCGTTTATCAGACTTTCAGATAGGGCAAATGTCAGTGAGCGTTCCGATTTCAGTTCCAGAGCGATTCGCCCAATGAGTCCTTGATGTTTAGTCGTTTTCAGCCAATTTTCTGGATTTTTGAAAAATTTACTTTTTTGTGAAAATATCCACTAAATGAGGGAATAATATGTGTGAGGGTACCCCAGGAGAGTTCCAAATGTGTGTTGGTAGAATATATATCCCACGGGTTTAAAATTGAAAAAAGTTGAAAAAAAATTTTTTTTTGGACTTAGTCATTCTTCCGGCGTTTATCAGACTTTCAGATAAGGGAAAATGTCAGTGAGGGTTCCGATTTCAGTTCCAGAGCGATTCGCCCAATGAGTCCTTGATATTTATTCATTTTACCCACATACATTTTGAACTCTCCTGGGGTACCCTCACACATATTATTCCCTCATTTAGTGGATATTTTCACAAAAAAGTGAATTTTTCAAAAATTAAAAATATTGGCTGAAAACGACTAAATATCAAGGACTCATTGGGGGATTCGCTCTGGAACTGAAATCGGAACGCTCACTGACATTTGCCCTATCTGAAAGTCTGATAAACGCCGGAAAAATGACTAAGTCCTAAAAAATTTTTTTTCAACTTTTTTCAATTTTACCCCCATGGGATATATATTTTACCCACACACATTTGGAACTCTCCTGGTGTACCGGCACACATATTATTCCCTCATTTAGTGGATATTTTCACAAAAAAATGAATTTTTCAAAAATCCAGAAAATTGGCTGAAAACGACTAAATATCAAGGACTCATTGGGCGAATCGCTCTGGAACTGAAATCGGAACGCTCACTGACATTTGCCCTCTCTGAAATTCTGATAAACGCCGGAAAAATGGCTAAGTCCAAAAAATAATTTTTTTCAACTTTTTTCAATTTTACCCCCGTGGGATATATATTTTACCCACATACATTTTGAACTCTCCTGGGGTACCCTCACACATATTATTCCCTCATTTAGTGGATATTTTCACAAAAAAGTGAATTTTTCAAAAATCCAAAATATTGTCTGAAAACGACTAAATATCAAGGACTCATTGGGCGAATCGCTCTGGAACTGAAATCGGAACGCTCACTGACATTTGCCCTATCTGAAAGTCTGATAAACGCCGGAAAAATGACTAAGTCCAAAAAAAAATTTTTTTCAACTTTTTTCAATTTTACCCCCGTGGGATATATATTCTACCCACACACATTTGGAACTCTCCTGGGCTACCCTCACACATATTATTCCCTCATTTAGTGGATATTTTCATAAAAAAGTGAAATTTTCAAAAATCCAGAAAATTGGCTGAAAACGACTAAATATCAAGGACTCATTGGGCGAATCGCTCTGGAACTGAAATCGGAACGCTCACTGACATTTGCCATCTCTGAAATTCTGATAAACGCTGGAAAAATGGCTAAGTCCAAAAAATAATTTTTTCAACTTTTTTCAATTTTACCCCCGTGGGATATATATTTTACCCACACACATTTGGAACTCTCCTGGGGTACCCTCACACATATTATTCCCTCATTTAGTGGATATTTTCACAAAAAAATTAATTTTTCAAAAATCCAGAAAATTGGCTGAAAATGACTAAATATCAAGGACTCATTGGGCGAATCGCTCTGGAACTGAAATCGGAACGCTCACTGACATTTGCCCTATCTGAAAGATTGATAAACGCCGGAAAAATGACTAAGTCCAAAAAAATTTTTTTTCAACTTTTTTCAATTTTACCCCCGTGGGATATATATTTTACCCACACACATTTGGAACTCTCCTGGGGTACCCTCACACATATTATTCCCTCATTTAGTGGATATTTTCATAAAAAAGTGAAATTTTCAAAAATCCAGAAAATTGGCTGAAAACGACTAAATATCAAGGACTCATTGGGCGAATCGCTCTGGAACTGAAATCGGAACGCTCGCAGACATTTGCCCTATCTGAAAGTCTGATAAACGGCGGAAAAATGACTAAGTCCAAAAAAAAAATTTTTCAACTTTTTTCAATTTTACCCCCGTGGGATATATATTCTACCCACACACATTTGGAACTCTCCTGGGGTACCCTCACACATATTATTCCCTCATTTAGTGGAAATTTTCACAAAAAAGTGAAATTTTCAAAAATCCAAAATATTGTCTGAAAACGACTAAATATCAAGGACTCATTGGGCGAATCGCTCTGGAACTGAAATCGGAACGCTCACTGATATTTGCCCTCTCTGAAATTCTGATAAACGCCGGAAAAATGGCTAAGTCCAAAAAATAATTTTTTTCAACTTTTTTCAATTTTACCCCCGTGGGATATATATTTTACCCACATACATTTTGAACTCTCCTGGGGTACCCTCACACATATTATTCCCTCATTTAGTGGATATTTTCACAAAAAAGTGAATTTTTCAAAAATCCAGAAAATTGGCTGAAAATGACTAAATATCAAGGACTCATTGGGCGAATCGCTCTGGAACTGAAATCGGAACGCTCACTGACATTTGCCCTCTCTGAAATTCTGATAAACGCCGGAAAAATGGCTAAGTCCAAAAAAAATTTTTTTTCAACTTTTTTCAATTTTACCCCGTGGGATATATATTCTACCCACACACATTTGGAACTCTCCTGGGCTACCCTCGCACATATTATTCCCTCATTTAGTGGATATTTTCATAAAAAAGTGAAATTTTCAAAAATCCAGAAAATTGGCTGAAAATGACTAAATATCAAGGACTCATTGGGCGAATCGCTCTGGAACTGAAATCGGAACGCTCACTGACATTTGCCCTCTCTGAAATTCTGATAAACGCCGGAAAAATGACTAAGTCCTAAAAAATTTTTTTCAACTTTTTTCAATTTTACCCCCATGGGATATATATTTTACCCACACACATTTGGAACTCTCCTGGTGTACCGGCACACATATAATTCCCTCATTTAGTGGATATTTTCACAAAAAAGTGAATTTTTCAAAAATCCAGAAAATTGGCTGAAAACGACTAAATATCAAGGACTCATTGGGCGAATGGCTCTGGAACTCAAATCGGAATGCTCACTGACATTTGCCCTATCTGAAAGTCTGATAAATGCCGGAAAAATAACTAAGTACAAAAAAATATTTTTTCAACTTTTTTCAATTTTACCCCCGTGGGATATATATTTTACCCACACACATTTGGAACTCTCCTGGGGTACCCTCACACATATTATTCCCTCATTTAGTGGATATTTTCACAAAAAAGTGAATTTTTCAAAAATCCAGAAAATTGGCTGAAAACGATTAAATATCAAGGACTCATTGGGCAAATCGCTCTGGAACTGAAATCGGAATGCTCACTGACATTTGCCCTATCGGAAAGTCTGATAAACGCCGGAAAAAAGGCTAAGTCCAAAAAATATTTTTTTTCAACTTTTTTCAATTTTACCCCCGTGGGATATATATTTTACCCACACACATTTGGAACTCTCCTGGGGTACCCTCACACATATTATTCCCTCATTTAGTGGATATTTTCACAAAAAATAGAATTTTTCAAAAATCCAGAAAATTGGCTGAAAACGACTAAATATCAAGGACTCATTGGGCGCATCGCTCTGGAACTGAAATCGGAACGCTCACTGACATTTGCCCTATCTGAAAGTCTGATAAACGCCGGAAAAATGACTAAGTCCAAAAAATAATTTTTTTCAACTTTTTTCAATTTTACCCCCGTGGGATATATATTTTACCCACATACATTTTGAACTCTCCTGGGGTACCCTCACACATATTATTCCCTCATTTAGTGGATATTTTCACAAAAAAGTGAATTTTTCAAAAATCCAGAAAATTGGCTGAAAACGACTAAATATCAAGGACTCATTGGGCGAATCGCTCTGGAACTCAAATCGGAATGCTCACTAACATTTGCCCTATCTGAAAGTCTGATAAATGCCGGAAAAATAACTAAGTACAAAAAAAAATTTTTTCAACTTTTTTCAATTTTACCCCCGTGGGATATATATTTTACCCACACACATTTGGAACTCTCCTGGGGTACCCTCACACATATTATTCCCTCATTTAGTGGATATTTTCACAAAAAAGTGAATTTTTCAAAAATCCAGAAAATTGGCTGAAAACGATTAAATATCAAGGACTCATTGGGCAAATCGCTCTGGAACTGAAATCGGAATGCTCACTGACATTTGCCCTATCTGAAAGTCTGATAAACGACGGAAAAAAGGCTAAGTCCAAAAAATATTTTTTTTCAACTTTTTTCAATTTTACCCCCGTGGGATATATATTTTACCCACACACATTTGGAACTCTCCTGGGGTACCCTCACACATATTATTCCCTCATTTAGTGGATATTTTCACAAAAAATAGAATTTTTCAAAAATCCAGAAAATTGGCTGAAAACGACTAAATATCAAGGACTCATTGGGCGCATGGCTCTGGAACTGAAATCGGAACGCTCACTGACATTTGCCCTATCTGAAAGTCTGATAAACGCCGGAAAAATGACTAAGTCCTAAAAAATTTTTTTTCAACTTTTTTCAATTTTACCCCCATGGAATATATATTTTACCCACACACATTTGGAACTCTCCTGGTGTACCCTTCACACATATTATTCCCTCATTTAGTGGATATTTTCACAAAAAAGTGAATTTTTCAAAAATCCAGAAAATTGGCTGAAAACGACTAAATATCAAGGACTCAATGGGCGAATCGCTCTGGAACTGAAATCGGAACGCTCACTGACATTTGCCCTATCTGAAAGTCTGATAAACGCCGGAAAAATGACTAAGTTCAAAAAATTTTTTTTTCAACTTTTTTCAATTTTACCCCCGTGGGATATATATTTTACCCACACACATTTGGAACTCTCCTGGGGTACCCTCACACATATTATTCCCTCATTTAGTGGATATTTTCACAAAAAAGTGAATTTTTCAAAAATCCAGAAAATTGGCTGAAAACGACTAAATATCAAGGACTCATTGGGCGAATCGCTCTGGAACTCAAATCAGAATGCTCACTGACATTTGCCCTATCTGAAAGTCTGATAAACGCCGGAAAAATGACTAAGTCCTAAAAATTTTTTTTTCAACTTTTTTCAATTTTACCCCCATGGGATATATATTTTACCCACACACATTTGGAACTCTCCTGGTGTACCCTTCACACATATTATTCCCTCATTTAGTGGATATTTTCACAAAAAAGTGAATTTTTCAAAAATCCAGAAAATTGGCTGAAAACGACTAAATATCAAGGACTCAATGGGCGAATCGCTCTGGAACTGAAATCGGAACGCTCACTGACATTTGCCCTATCTGAAAGTCTGATAAACGCCGGAAAAATGACTAAGTTCAAAAAAATTTTTTTTCAACTTTTTTCAATTTTACCCCCGTGGGATATATATTTTACCCACACACATTTGGAACTCTCCTGGGGTACCCTCACACATATTATTCCCTCATTTAGTGGATATTTTCACAAAAAAGTGAATTTTTCAAAAATCCAAAATATTGTTTGAAAACGACTAAATATCAAGGACTCATTGGGCGAATCGCTCTGGAAGTGAAATCGGAACGCTCACTGACATTTGCCCTATCTGAAAGTGTGATAAACGCCGGAAAAATGACTAAGTCCAAAAAAAAATTTTTTTCAACTTTTTTCAATTTTACCCCCGTGGGATATATATTCTACCCACACACATTTTGAACTCTCCTGGGGTACCCTCACACATATTATTCCCTCATTTAGTGGATATTTTCACAAAAAAGTGAATTTTTCAAAAATCCAGAAAATTGGCTGAAAACGACTAAATATCAAGGACTCATTGGGCGAATCGCTCTGGAACTGAAATCGGAACGCTCACTGACATTTGCCCTATCTGAAAGTCTGATAAACGCCGGAAAAATGACTAAGTCCAAAAAAAAAATTTTTTCAACTTTTTTCAATTTTACCCCCGTGGGATATATATTCTACCCACACACATTTGGAACTGTCCTGGGCTACCCTCACAAATATTATTCCCTCATTTAGTGGATATTTTCACAAAAAAGTGAATTTTTCAAAAATCCAGAAAATTGGCTGAAAATGACTAAATTTCAAGGACTCATTGGGCGAATCGCTCTGGAACTGAAATCGGAACGCTCACAGACATTTGCCCTATCTGAAAGTCTGATAAACGCCGGAAAAATGGCTAAGTCCAAAAAAATATATTTTTTTCAACTTTTTCCAATTTTACCCCCGTAGGATATATATTCTACCCACACACATTTGGAACTCTCCTGGGGTACCCTCACACATATTATTCCCTCATTTAGTGGATATTTTCACAAAAAAGTGAATTTTTCAAAAATCCAGAAAATTGGCTGAAAATGACTAAATATCAAGGACTCATTTGGGCGAATCGCTATGGAACTGAAATCGGAACGCTCACAGACATTTGCCCTATCTGAAAGTCTGATAAACGCCGGAAAAATGACTAAGTCCAAAAAAAAAATTTTAAAACTTTTTTTCAATTTTACCCACGTGGGATATATATTTTACCCACACACATTTGGAACACTCCTGGGGTACCCTCACACATATTATTCAGTCATTTAGTGGATATTTTCACAAAAAAAGTGAATTTTTCAAAAATCCAGAAAATTGGCTGAAAATGACTAAATATCAAGGACTCATTGGGCGAATCGCTCTGGAACTGAAATCGCAACGCTCACTGACATTTGCCCTATCTGAAAGTCTGAAACGCCGGAAAAATGACTAAGTCCAAAAAAAAAATTTTTTAAACTTTTTTCAATTTTACCCCCGTGGGATATATATTCTACCCACACACATTTGGAACACTCCTGGGGTACCCTCACACATATTATTCCCTCATTTAGTGTATTTTTTCACAAAAAAGTGAAATTTTCAAAAATCCAAAATATTGGCTGAAAACGACTAAATATCAAGGACTCATTGGGCGAATCGCTCTGGAACTGAAATCGGAACGCTCACTGACATTTGCCCTATCTGAAAGTCTGATAAACGCCGGAAAAATGGCTAAGTCCAAAAAATAATTTTTTTCAACTTTTTTCAATTTTACCCCCGTGGGATATATATTTTACCCACACACATTTGGAACTCTCATGGGGTACCAGCGCACATATTATTCCCTCATTTAGTGGATATTTTCACAAAAAAGTGAATTTTTCAAAAATCCAGAAAATTGGCTGAAAACGAATAAATATCAAGGACTCATTGGGCGAATCGCTCTGGAACTCAAATCTTAATGCTCACTGACATTTGCCCTATCTGAAAGTCTGATAAACGCCGGAAAAATGACTAAGTCCAAAAAAAAAATTTTTCAACTTTTTTCAATTTTACCCCCGTGGGATATATATTCTACCAACACACATTTGGAACACTCCTGGGGTACCCTCACACATATTATTCCCTCATTTAGTGGATATTTTCACAAAAAAGTGAAATTTTCAAAAATCCAAAATATTGGCTGAAAACGACTAAATATCAAGGACTCATTGGGCGAATCGCTCTGGAACTGAAATCGGAACGCTCACTGACATTTGCCCTATCTGAAAGTCTGATAAACGCCGGAAAAATGACTAAGTTCAAAAAATTTTTTTTCAAACTTTTTTCAATTTTACCCCGTGGGATATATATTCTACCGACACACATTTGGAACTCTCCTGGGCTACCCTCACACATATTATTCCCTCATTTAGTGGATATTTTCACAAAAAAGTGAATTTTTCAAAAATCCAGAAAATTGGCTGAAAATGACTAAATATCAAGGACTCATTGGGCGAATCGCTCTGGAACTGAAATCGGAACGCTCACTGACATTTGCCCTATCTGAAAGTCTGATAAACGCTGGAAAAATGACTACGTCCAAAAAAAAATTTTTCAACGTTTTTCAATTTTACCCCCCGTGGGATATATATTCTACCAACACACATTTGGAACACTCCTGGGGTACCCTCACACATATTATTCCCTCATTTAGTGGATATTTTCACAAAAAAGTGAAATTTTCAAAAATCCAAAATATTGGCTGAAAACAACTAAATATCAAGGACTCATTGGGCGAATCGCTCTGGAACTGAAATCGGAACGCTCACTGACATTTGCCCTATCTGAAAGTCTGAAATGCCGGAAAAATTACTAAGTCCAAAAAAAAAATTTTTTAAACTTTTTTCAATTTTACCCCCGTGGGATATATATTCTACCGACACACATTTGGAACTCTCCTGGGCTACCCTCACACATATTATTCCCTCATTTAGTGGATATTTTCACAAAAAAGTGAATTTTTCAAAAATCCAGAAAATTGGCTGAAAATGACTAAATATCAAGGACTCATTGGGCGAATCGCTCTGGAACTGAAATCGGAACGCTCACTGACATTTGCCCTATCTGAAAGTCTGAAACGCCAAAAAAATGACTAAGTCCAAAAAAAAAATTTTTTAAACTTTTTTCAATTTTACCCCCGTGGGATATATATTCTACCCACACACATTTGGAACACTCCTGGGGTACCCTCACACATATTATTCCCTTATTTAGTGTATTTTTTCACAAAAAAGTGAAATTTTCAAAAATCCAAAATATTGGCTGAAAACGACTAAATATCAAGGACTCATTGGGCGAATCGCTCTGGAACTGAAATCGGAACGCTCACTGACATTTGCCCTATCTGAAAGTCTGATAAACGCCGGAAAAATGACTAAGTCAAAAAAAAAATTTTTCAACTTTTTTCAATTTTACCCCCGTGGGATATATATTCTACCCACACACATTTGGAACTCTCCTGGGGTACCCTCACACTTATTATTCCCTCATTTAGTGGATATTTTCACAAAAAAGTGAATTTTTCAAAAATCCAGAAAATTGGCTGAAAATGACTAAATATCAACGACTCATTGGTGAATCGCTCTGGAACTGAAATCGGAACGCTCACTGACATTTGCCCTATCTGAAAGTCTGATAAACGCCGGAAAAATGACTTCGTCCAAAAAAAAAAATTTTTTTCAACTATTTTCAATTTTACCCCTGTGGGATATATATTCTACCAACACACATTTGGAACACTCCTGGGGTACCCTCACACATATTATTCCCTCATTTAGTGGATATTTTCACAAAAAAGTGAAATTTTTCAAAAATCCAGAAAATTGGCTGAAAACGACTAAATATCAAGGACTCATTGGGCGAATCGCTCTGGAACTGAAATCGGAACGCTCACTGACATTTGCCCTATCTGAAAGTCTGAAATGCCGGAAAAATGACTAAGTCCAAAAAAAAAATTTTTCAACTTTTTTCAATTTTACCCCTGTGGGATATATATTCTACCCACACACATTTGGAACACTCCTGGGGTACCCTCACACATATTATTCCCTCATTTAGTGGATATTTTCACAAAAAAGTGAAATTTTCAAAAATCCAAAATATTGGCTGAAAACGACTAAATATCAAGGACTCATTGGGCGAATCGCTCTGGAACTGAAATCGGAACGCTCACTGACATTTGCCCTATCTGAAAGTCTGATAAACGCCGGAAAAATGGCTAAGTCCAAAAAATAATTTTTTTTAACTTTTTTCAATTTTACCCCCGTGGGATATATATTTTACCCACACACATTTGGAACTCTCATGGGGTACCAGCACACATATTATTCCCTCATTTAGTGGATATTTTCACAAAAAAGTGAATTTTTCAAAAATCCAGAAAATTGGCTTAAAACGACTAAATATCAAGGACTCATTTGGCGAATCGCTCTGGAACTCAAATCTTAATGCTCACTGACATTTGTCCTATCTGAAAGTCTGATAAATGCCGGAAAAATAACTAAGTACAAAAAAAATTTTTTTCAACTTTTTTCAATTTTACCCCCATGGGATATATATTTTACCCACACACATTTGGAACTCTCCTGGGGTAAACTCACACATATTATTCCCTCATTTAGTGGATATTTTCACAAAAAAGTGAATTTTTCAAAAATCCAGAAAATTGGCTGAAAACGACTAAATATCAAGGACTCATTGGGCAAATCGCTCTGGAACTGAAATCGGAACGCTCACTGACATTTGCCCTATCTGAAAGTCTGATAAACGCCGGAAAAAAGGCTAAGTCCAAAAAATATTTTTTTTCAACTATTTTCAATTTTACCCCTGTGGGATATATATTCTACCAACACACATTTGGAACACTCCTGGGGTACCCTCACACATATTATTCCCTCATTTAGTGGATATTTTCACAAAAAAGTGAAATTTTTCAAAAATCCAGAAAATTGGCTGAAAACGACTAAATATCAAGGACTCATTGGGCGAATCGCTCTGGAACTGAAATCGGAACGCTCACTGACATTTGCCCTATCTGAAAGTCTGAAATGCCGGAAAAATGACTAAGTCCAAAAAAAAAATTTTTTAAACTTTTTTCAATTTTACCCCCGTGGGATATATATTCTACCGACACACATTTGGAACTCTCCTGGGCTACCCTCACACATATTATTCCCTCATTTAGTGGATATTTTCACAAAAAAGTGAATTTTTCAAAAATCCAGAAAATTGGCTGAAAATGACTAAATATCAAGGACTCATTGGGCGAATCGCTCTGGAACTGAAATCGGAACGCTCACTGACATTTGCCCTATCTGAAAGTCTGATAAACGCTGGAAAAATGACTAAGTCGAAAAAAAAATTTTTCAACGTTTTTCAATTTTACCCCCCGTGGGATATATATTCTACCAACACACATTTGGAACACTCCTGGGGTACCCTCACACATATTATTCCCTCATTTAGTGGATATTTTCACAAAAAAGTGAAATTTTCAAAAATCCAAAATATTGGCTGAAAACAACTAAATATGAAGGACTCATTGGGCGAATCGCTCTGGAACTGAAATCGGAATGATCACTGACATTTGCCCTATCTGAAAGTCTGATAAACGCCGGAAAAATGGCTAAGTCCAAAAAATAATTTTTTTCAACTTTTTTCAATTTTACCCCCGTGGGATATATATTTTACCCACACACATTGGGAACTCTCCTGGGGTACCCTCACACATATTATTCCCTCATTTAGTGGATATTTTCACAAAAAAGTGAATTTTTCAAAAATCCAGAAAATTGGCTGAAAATGACTAAATATCAAGGACTCATTGGGCGAATCGCTCTGGAACTGAAATCGGAACGCTCACAGACATTTGCCCTATCTGAAAGTCTGATAAACGCCGGAAAAATGACTAAGTCCAAAAAAAAAATTTTTCAACTTTTTTCAATTTTACCCCCGTGGGATATATATTCTACCCACACACATTTGGAACACTCCTGGGGTACCCTCACACATATTATTCCCTCATTTAGTGGATATTTTCACAAAAAAGTGAAATTTTCAAAAATCCAAAATATTGGCTGAAAACGACTAAATATCAAGGACTCATTGGGCGAATCGCTCTGGAACTGAAATCGGAACGCTCACTGACATTTGCCCTATCTGAAAGTCTGATAAACGCCGGAAAAATGGCTAAGTCCAAAAAATAATTTTTTTTAACTTTTTTCAATTTTACCCCCGTGGGATATATATTTTACCCACACACATTTGGAACTCTCATGGGGTACCAGCACACATATTATTCCCTCATTTAGTGGATATTTTCACAAAAAAGTGAATTTTTCAAAAATCCAGAAAATTGGCTTAAAACGACTAAATATCAAGGACTCATTGGGCGAATCGCTCTGGAACTCAAATCTTAATGCTCACTGACATTTGTCCTATCTGAAAGTCTGATAAATGCCGGAAAAATAACTAAGTACAAAAAAAATTTTTTTCAACTTTTTTCAATTTTACCCCCATGGGATATATATTTTACCCACACACATTTGGAACTCTCCTGGGGTACCCTCACACATATTATTCCCTCATTTAGTGGATATTTTCACAAAAAAGTGAATTTTTCAAAAATCCAGAAAATTGGCTGAAAACGACTAAATATCAACGACTCATTGGGCAAATCGCTCTGGAACTGAAATCGGAACGCTCACTGACATTTGCCCTATCTGAAAGTCTGATAAACGCCGGAAAAAAGGCTAAGTCCAAAAAATATTTTTTTTCAACTTTTTTCAATTTTACCCCCGTGGGATATATATTTTACCCACACACATTTGGAACACTCCTGGGGTACCCTCACACATATTATTCCCTCATTTAGTGGATATTTTCACAAAAAAGTGAATTTTTCAAAAATCCAGAAAATTGGCTGAAAATGACTAAATATCAAGGACTCATTTGGGGAATCGCTCTGGAACTGAAATCGGAATGCTCACTGACATTTGCCCTATCTGAAAGTCTGATAAACGCTGGAAAAATGACTAAGTCCAAAAAAAAATTTTTTCAACTTTTTTCAATTTTACCCCCGTGGGATATATATTCTACCCACACACATTTGGAACACTCCTGGGGTACCCTCACACATATTATTCCCTCATTTAGTGGATTTTTTCACAAAAAAGTGAAATTTTCAAAAATCCAAAATATTGGCTGAAAACGACTAAATATCAAGGACTCATTGGGCGAATCGCTCTGGAACTGAAATCGGAACGCTCACTGACATTTGCCCTATCTGAAAGTCTGATAAACGCCGGAAAAATGACTAAGTCCAAAAAAAAAATTTTTCAACTTTTTTCAATTTTACCCCCGTGGGATATATATTCTACCCACACACATTTGGAACACTCCTGGGGTACCCTCACACATATTATTCCCTCATTTAGTGGATATTTTCACAAAAAAGTGAAATTTTCAAAAATCCAAAATATTGGCTGAAAACGACTAAATATCAAGGACTCATTGGGCGAATCGCTCTGGAACTGAAATCGGAACGCTCACTGACATTTGCCCTATCTGAAAGTCTGATAAACGCCGGAAAAATGGCTAAGTCCAAAAAATAATTTTTTTTAACTTTTTTCAATTTTACCCCCGTGGGATATATATTTTACCCACACACATTTGGAACTCTCATGGGGTACCAGCACACATATTATTCCCTCATTTAGTGGATATTTTCACAAAAAAGTGAATTTTTCAAAAATCCAGAAAATTGGCTTAAAACGACTAAATATCAAGGACTCATTGGGCGAATCGCTCTGGAACTCAAATCTTAATGCTCACTGACATTTGTCCTATCTGAAAGTCTGATAAATGCCGGAAAAATAACTAAGTACAAAAAAAATTTTTTTCAACTTTTTTCAATTTTACCCCCATGGGATATATATTTTACCCACACACATTTGGAACTCTCCTGGGGTACCCTCACACATATTATTCCCTCATTTAGTGGATATTTTCACAAAAAAGTGAATTTTTCAAAAATCCAGAAAATTGGCTGAAAACGACTAAATATCAAGGACTCATTGGGCGAATCGCTCTGGAACTCAAATCTTAATGCTCACTGACATTTGCCCTATCTGAAAGTCTGATAAACGCCGGAAAAATGACTAAGTCCAAAAAAAAAATTTTTCAACTTTTTTCAATTTTACCCCCGTGGGATATATATTCTACCAACACACATTTGGAACACTCCTGGGGTACCCTCACACATATTATTCCCTCATTTAGTGGATATTTTCACAAAAAAGTGAAATTTTCAAAAATCCAAAATATTGGCTGAAAACGACTAAATATCAAGGACTCATTGGGCGAATCGCTCTGGAACTGAAATCGGAACGCTCACTGACATTTGCCCTATCTGAAAGTCTGATAAACGCCGGAAAAATGACTAAGTCCAAAAAATTTTTTTTCAAACTTTTTTCAATTTTACCCCGTGGGATATATATTTTACCCACACACATTTGGAACTCTCCTGGGGTACCCTCACACATATTATTTCCTCATTTAGTGGATATTTTCACAAAAAAGTGAATTTTTCAAAAATCCAGAAAATTGGCTGAAAACGACTATATATCAAGGACTCATTGGGCGAATCGCTCTGGAACTGAAATCGGAATGCTCACTGACATTTGCCCTATCTGAAAGTCTGATAAACGCCAGAAAAATGACTAAGTCCCAAAAAAAAATTTTTCAACTTTTTTCAATTTTACCCCCGTGGGATATATATTCTACCAACACACATTTGGAACTCTCCTGGGGTACCTTCAACACATATTATTTCCTCATTTAGTGGATATTTTCACAAAAAAGTGAATTTTTCAAAAATCCAGAAAATTGGCTGAAAACGACTAAATATCAAGGACTCATTGGGCGAATCGCTCTGGAACTGAAATCGGAACGCTCACTGACATTTGCCCTATCTGAAAGTCTGATAAACGCCGGAAAAATGACTAAGTCCAAAAAAAAAATTTTTAACTTTTTTCAATTTTACCCCGTGGAATATATATTTTACCCACACACATTTGGAACTCTCCTGGGGTACCCTCACACATATTATTCCCTCATTTAGTGGATATTTTCACAAAAAAGTGAATTTTTCAAAAATCCAGAAAATTGGCTGAAAACGACTAAATATCATGGACTCATTGGGCGAATCGCTCTGGAACTGAAATCGGAACGCTTACTGACATTTGCCCTATCTGAAAGTCTGATAAATACCGGAAAAATTACTTCGTCCAAAAAAAAAATTTTTTTCAACTATTTTCAATTTTACCCCTGTGGGATATATATTCTACCCACACACATTTGGAACTCTCCTGGGGTACCCTCACACTTATTATTCCCTCATTTAGTGGATATTTTCACAAAAAAGTGAATTTTTCAAAAATCCAGAAAATTGGCTGAAAACGACTAAATATCAAGGACTCATTGGGCGAATCGCTCTGGAACTGAAATCGGAACGCTCACTGACATTTGCCCTATCTGAAAGTCTGATAAACGCCGGAAAAATGACTAAGTCCAAAAAATTTTTTTTCAAACTTTTTTCATTTTTACCCCGTGGGATATATATTTTACCCACACACATTTGGAACTCTCCTGGGGTACCCTCACACATATTATTACCTCATTTAGTGGATATTTTCACAAAAAAGTGAATTTTTCAAAAATCCAGAAAATTGGCTGAAAACGACTAAATATCAAGGACTCATTGGGCGAATCGCTCTGGAACTGAAATTGGAACGCTCACTGACATTTGCCCTATCTGAAAGTCTGATAAACGCTGGAAAAATGACTAAGTCCAAAAAAAATTTTTTTCAACTTTTTTCAATTTTACCCCCGTGGGATATATATTCTACCCACACACATTTGGAACACTCCTGGGGTACCCTCACACATATTATTCCCTCATTTAGTGGATATTTTCACAAAAAAGAGAATTTTTCAAAAATCCAGAAAATTGGCTGAAAACGACTAAATATCAAGGACTCATTGGGCGAATTGCTCTGGAACTGAAATCGGAACGCTCACTGACATTTGCCCTATCTGAAAGTCTGATAAACGCCGGAAAAATGACTAAGTCCCAAAAAAAAAATTTTCAACTTTTTTCAATTTTACCCCCGTGGGATATATATTTTACCCACACACATTTGGAACTCTCCTGGGGTACCTTCACACATATTATTTCTCATTTAGTGGATATTTTCACAAAAAAGTGAATTTTTCAAAAATCCAGAAAATTGGCTGAAAACGAATAAATATCAAGGACTCATTGGGCGAATCGCTCTGGAACTGAAATCGGAACGCTCACTGACATTTGCCCTATCTGAAAGTCTGATAAACGCCGGAAAAATGACTAAGTCCAAAAAAAAAATTTTTCAACTTTTTTCAATTTTACCCCGTGGGATATATATTTAACACACAGACATTTGGAACTCTCCTGGGGTACCCTCACACATATTATTCCCTCATTTAGTGGATATTTTCACAAAAAAGTGAATTTTTCAAAAATCCAGAAAATTGGCTGAAAATGACTAAATATCAACGACTCATTGGCGAATCGCTCTGGAACTGAAATCGGAACGCTCACTGACATTTCCTCTATCTGAAAGTCTGATAAACGCCGGAAAAATGGCTAAGTCCAAAAAATAATTTTTTTCAACTTTTTTCAATTTTAGCCCCGTGGGATATATATTTTACCCACACACATTTGGAACTCTCCTGGGGTACCTTCACACATATTATTTCCTCATTTAGTGGATATTTTCACAAAAAAGTGAATTTTTCAAAAATCCAGAAAATTGGCTGAAAACGACTAAATATCATGGACTCATTGGGCGAATCGCTCTGGAACTGAAATCGGAACGCTCACTGACATTTGCCCTATCTGAAAGTCTGATAAACACCGGAAAAATTACTTCGTCCAAAAAAAAAATTTTTTTTCAACTATTTTCAATTTTACCCCTGTGGGATATATATTCTACCCACACACATTTGGAACTCTCCTGGGGTACCCTCACACTTATTATTCCCTCATTTAGTGGATATTTTCACAAAAAAGTGAATTTTTCAAAAATCCAGAAAATTGGCTGAAAACGACTAAATATCAAGGACTCATTGGGCGAATCGCTCTGGAACTGAAATCGGAACGCTCACTGACATTTGCCCTATCTGAAAGTCTGATAAACGCCGGAAAAATGACTAAGTCCAAAAAATTTTTTTTCAAACTTTTTTCATTTTTACCCCGTGGGATATATATTTTACCCACACACATTTGGAACTCTCCTGGGGTACCCTCACACATATTATTCCCTCATTTAGTGGATATTTTCACAAAAAAGTGAATTTTTCAAAAATCCAGAAAATTGGCTGAAAACGACTAAATATCAAGGACTCATTGGGCGAATCGCTCTGGAACTGAAATCGGAACGCTCACTGACATTTGCCCTATCTGAAAGTCTGATAAACGCTGGAAAAATGACTAAGTCCAAAAAAATGTTTTTTCAACTTTTTTCAATTTTACCCCCGTGGGATATATATTCTACCCACACACATTTGGAACACTCCTGGGGTACCCTCACACATATTATTCCCTCATTTAGTGGATATTTTCACAAAAAAGTGAAATTTTCAAAAATCCAAAATATTGGCTGAAAACGACTAAATATCAAGGACTCATTGGGCGAATCGCTCTGGAACTGAAATCGGAACGCTCACTGACATTTGCTCTATCTGAAAGTCTGATAAACGCCGGAAAAATGGCTAAGTCCAAAAAATAATTTTTTTCAACTTTTTTCAATTTTAGCCCCGTGGGATATATATTTTACCCACACACATTTGGAACTCTCCTGGGGTACCTTCACACATATTATTTCCTCATTTAGTGGATATTTTCACAAAAAAGTGAATTTTTCAAAAATCCAGAAAATTGGCTGAAAACGACTAAATATCATGGACTCATTGGGCAAACGCTCTGGAACTGAAATCGGAACGCTCACTGACATTTGCCCTATCTGAAAGTCTGATAAACGCTGGAAAAATTACTTCGTCCAAAAAAAAAAATTTTTTTCAACTTTTTTCAATTTTACCCCCGTGGGATATATATTCTACCAACACACATTTGGAACACTCCTGGGGTACCCTCACACATATTATTCCCTCATTTAGTGGATATTTTCACAAAAAAGTGAAATTTTCAAAAATCCAAAATATTGGCTGAAAACGACTAAATATCATGGACTCATTGGGCGAATCGCTCTGGAACTGAAATCGGAACGCTCACTGACATTTGCCCTATCTGAAAGTCTGATAAACGCCGGAAAAATGGCTAAGTCCAAAAAATAATTTTTTTCAACTTTTTTCAATTTTACCCCCGTGGGATATATATTTTACCCACACACATTTGGAACTCTCCTGGGGTACCTTCACACATATTATTTCCTCATTTAGTGGATATTTTCACAAAAAAGTGAATTTTTCAAAAATCCAGAAAATTGGCTGAAAACGACTAAATATCAAGGACTTATTGGGCGAATCGCTCTGGAACTGAAATCGGAACGCTCACTGACATTTGCCCTATCTGAAAGTCTGATAAACGCCGGAAAAATGACTAAGTCCAAAAAAAAATTTTTTCAACTTTTTTCAATTTTACCCCCGTGGGATATATATTCTACCAACACACATTTGGAACACTCCTGGGGTACCCTCACACATATTATTCCCTCATTTAGTGGATATTTTCACAAAAAAGTGAAATTTTCAAAAATCCAAAATATTGGCTGAAAACGACTAAATATCAAGGACTCATTGGGCAAATCGCTCTGGAACTGAAATCGGAACGCTCACTGACATTTGCCCTATCTGAAAGTCTGATAAACGCCGGAAAAATGACTAAGTCCAAAAAAAATTTTTTTCAACTTTTTTCAATTTTACCCCCGTGGGATATATATTCTACCCACACACATTTGGAACTCTCCTGGGCTACCCTCACACATATTATTCCCTCATTTAGTGGATATTTTCACAAAAAAGTGAAATTTTCAAAAATCCAAAATATTGGCTGAAAACGACTAAATATCAAGGACTCATTGGGCGAATCGCTCTGGAACTGAAATCGGAACGCTCACTTACATTTGCCCTATCTGAAAGTCTGATAAACGCCGGAAAAATGACTAAGTCCAAAAAAATTTTTTTTCAACTTTTTTCAATTTTACCCCCGTGGAATATATATTCTACCCACACACATTTGGAACTCTCCTGGTCTACCCTCACACATATTATTCCCTCATTTAGTGGATATTTTCACAAAAAATGAATTTTTCAAAAATCCAGAAAATTGGCTGAAAACGACTAAATATCAAGGACTCATTGGGCGAATCGCTCTGGAACTGAAATCGGAACGCTCACTGACATTTGCTCCATCTGAAAGTCTGATAAACGCAGGAAAAATGACTAAGTCCAAAAAAAAATTTTTTTCAACTTTTTTCAATTTTACCCCCGTGGGATATATATTCTACCCACACACATTTGGAACTCTCCTGGGGTACCTTCACACATATTATTTCCTCATTTAGTGGATATTTTCACAAAAAAGTGAATTTTTCAAAAATCCAGAAAATTGGCTGAAAACGACTAAATATCAAGGACTCATTGGGCGAATCGCTCTGGAACTGAAATCGGAACGCTCACTGACATTTGCCCTATCTGAAAGTCTGATAAACGCCGGAAAAATGACTAAGTCCAAAAAAATTTTTTTTCAACTTTTTTCAATTTTACCCCCGTGGGATATATATTCTACCCACACACATTTGGAACAATCCTGGGCTACCCTCACACATATTATTCCCTCATTTAGTGGATATTTTCACAAAAAAGTGAAATTTTCAGAATCCAAAATATTGGCTGAAAACGACTAAATATCAAGGACTCATTGGGCGAATTGCTCTGGAACTGAAATCGGAACGCTCACTGACATTTGCCCTATCTGAAAGTCTGATAAACGCCGGAAAAATGACTAAGTCCCAAAAAAAAATTTTTCAACTTTTTTCAATTTTACCCCCGTGGGATATATATTCTACCAACACACATTTGGAACACTCCTGGGGTACCCTCACACATATTATTCCCTCATTTAGTGGATATTTTCACAAAAAAGTGAATTTTTCAAAAATCCAGAAAATTGGCTGAAAATGACTAAATATCAACGACTCATTGGCGAATCGCTCTGGAACTGAAATCGGAACGCTCACTGACATTTCCTCTATCTGAAAGTCTGATAAACGCCGGAAAAATGGCTAAGTCCAAAAAATAATTTTTTTCAACTTTTTTCAATTTTAGCCCCGTGGGATATATATTTTACCCACACACATTTGGAACTCTCCTGGGGTACCTTCACACATATTATTTCCTCATTTACTGGATATTTTCACAAAAAAGTGAATTTTTCAAAAATCCAGAAAATTGGCTGAAAACGACTAAATATCATGGACTCATTGGGCGAATCGCTCTGGAACTGAAATCGGAACGCTCACTGACATTTGCCCTATCTGAAAGTCTGATAAACACCGGAAAAATTACTTCGTCCAAAAAAAAAAATTTTTTTCAACTATTTTCAATTTTACCCCTGTGGGATATATATTCTACCCACACACATTTGGAACTCTCCTGGGGTACCCTCACACTTATTATTCCCTCATTTAGTGGATATTTTCACAAAAAAGTGAATTTTTCAAAAATCCAGAAAATTGGCTGAAAACGACTAAATATCAAGGACTCATTGGGCGAATCGCTCTGGAACTGAAATCGGAACGCTCACTGACATTTGCCCTATCTGAAAGTCTGATAAACGCCGGAAAAATGACTAAGTTCAAAAAATTTTTTTTCAACTTTTTTCAATTTTACCCCCGTGGGATATATATTCTACCCACACACATTTGGAACTCTCCTGGGCTACCCTCACACATATTATTCCCTCATTTAGTGGATATTTTCACAAAAAAGTGAAATTTTCAAAAATCCAAAATATTGGCTGAAAACGACTAAATATCAAGGACTCATTGGGCGAATCGCTCTGGAACTGAAATCGGAACGCTCACTGACATTTGCCCTATCTGAAAGTCTGATAAACGCCGGAAAAATGACTAAGTCCAAAAAAAAATTTTTTTCAACTTTTTTCAATTTTACCCCCGTGGGATATATATTCTACCAACACACATTTGGAACACTCCTGGGGTACCCTCACACATATTATTCCCTCATTTAGTGGATATTTTCACAAAAAAGTGAAATTTTCAAAAATCCAAAATATTGGCTGAAAACGACTAAATATCAAGGACTCATTGGGCGAATCGCTCTGGAACTGAAATCGGAACGCTCACTGACATTTGCCCTATCTGAAAGTCTGATAAACGCCGGAAAAATGGCTAAGCCCAAAAAATAATTTTTTTCAACTTTTTTCAATTTTACCCCCGTGGGATATATATTTTACCCACACACATTTGGAACTCTCCTGGGGTACCTTCACACATATTATTTCCTCATTTAGTGGATATTTTCACAAAAAAGTGAATTTTTCAAAAATCCAGAAAATTGGCTGAAAACGACTAAATATCAATGACTCATTGGGCGAATCGCTCTGGAACTGAAATCGGAACGCTCACTGACATTTGCCCTATCTGAAAGTCTGATAAACGCCGGAAAAATGACTAAGTCCAAAAAAAAAATTTTTCAACTTTTTTCAATTTTACCCCCGTGGGATATATATTCTACCAACACACATTTGGAACACTCCTGGGGTACCCTCACACATATTATTCCCTCATTTAGTGGATATTTTCACAAAAAAGTGAAATTTTCAAAAATCCAAAATATTGGCTGAAAACGACTAAATATCAAGGACTCATTGGGCGAATCGCTCTGGAACTGAAATCGGAACGCTCACTGACATTTGCCCTATCTGAAAGTCTGATAAACGCCGGATAAATGGCTAAGTCCAAAAAATAATTTTTTTCAACTTTTTTCAATTTTAGCCCCGTGGGATATATATTTTACCCACACACATTTGGAACTCTCCTGGGGTACCTTCACACATATTATTTCCTCATTTAGTGGATATTTTCACAAAAAAGTGAATTTTTCAAAAATCCAGAAAATTGGCTGAAAACGACTAAATATCCTGGACTCATTGGGCGAATCGCTCTGGAACTGAAATCGGAACGCTCACTGACATTTGCCCTATCTGAAAGTCTGATAAACGCCGGAAAAATGGCTAAGTCCAAAAAATTATTTTTTTCAACTTTTTTCAATTTTACCCCCGTGGGATATATATTTTACCCACACACATTTGGAACTCTCCTGGGGTACCTTCACACATATTATTTCCTCATTTAGTGGATATTTTCACAAAAAAGTGAATTTTTCAAAAATCCAGAAAATTGGCTGAAAACGACTAAATATCAAGGACTTATTGGGCGAATCGCTCTGGAACTGAAATCGGAACGCTCACTGACATTTGCCCTATCTGAAAGTCTGATAAACGCCGGAAAAATGACTAAGTCCAAAAAATTTTTTTTTCAACTTTTTTCAATTTTACCCCCGTGGGATATATATTCTACCCACACACATTTGGAACTCTCCTGGGCTACCCTCACACATATTATTCCCTCATTTAGTGGATATTTTCACAAAAAAGTGAATTTTTCAAAAATCCAGAAAATTGGCTGAAAACGACTAAATATCAAGGACTCATTGGGCGAATCGCTCTGGAACTGAAATCGGAACGCTCACTGACATTTGCTCTATCTGAAAGTCTGATAAACGCAGGAAAAATGACTAAGTCCAAAAAAAAATTTTTTTCAACTTTTTTCAATTTTACCCCCGTGGGATATATATTCTACCCACACACATTTGGAACTCTCCTGGGGTACCTTCACACAGATTATTTCCTCATTTAGTGGATATTTTCACAAAAAAGTGAATTTTTCAAAAATCCAGAAAATTGGCTGAAAACGACTAAATATCAAGGACTCATTGGGCGAATCGCTCTGGAACTGAAATCGGAACGCTCACTGACATTTGCCCTATCTGAAAGTCTGATAAACGCCGGAAAAATGACTAAGTCAAAAAAAATTTTTTTTCAACTTTTTTCAATTTTACCCCCGTGGGATATATATTCTACCCAAACACATTTGGAACAATCCTGGGCTACCCTCACACATATTATTCCCTCATTTAGTGGATATTTTCACAAAAAAGTGAAATTTTCAGAATCCAAAATATTGGCTGAAAACGACTAAATATCAAGGACTCATTGGGCGAATCGCTCTGGAACTGAAATCGGAACGCTCACTGACATTTGCCCTATCTGAAAGTCTGATAAACGCCGGAAAAATGACTAAGTCCAAAAAAAAATTTTTTCAACTTTTTTCAATTTTACCCCCGTGGGATATATATTCTACCAACACACATTTGGAACACTCCTGGGGTACCCTCACACATATTATTCCCTCATTTAGTGGATATTTTCACAAAAAAGTGAAATTTTCAAAAATCCAAAATATTGGCTGAAAACGACTAAATATCAAGGACTCATTGGGCGAATCGCTCTGGAACTGAAATTGGAACGCTCACTGACATTTGCCCTATCTGAAAGTCTGATAAACGCCGGAAAAATGGCTAAGTCCAAAAAATAATTTTTTTCAACTTTTTTCAATTTTACCCCCGTGGGATATATATTTTACCCACACACATTTGGAACTCTCCTGGGGTACCTTCACACATATTTCCTCATTTAGTGGATATTTTCACAAAAAAGTGAATTTTTCAAAAATCCAGAAAATTGGCTGAAAACGACTAAATATCAAGGACTCATTGGGCGAATCGCTCTGGAACTGAAATCGGAACGCTCACTGACATTTGCCCTATCTGAAAGTCTGATAAACGCCGGAAAAATGACTTCGTCCAAAAAAAAAAATTTTTTTCAACTATTTTCAATTTTACCCCCGTGGGATATATATTCTACCCACACACATTTGGAACTCTCCTGGGGTACCCTCACACTTATTATTCCCTCATTTAGTGGATATTTTCACAAAAAAGTGAATTTTTCAAAAATCCAGAAAATTGGCTGAAAATGACTAAATATCAACGACTCATTGGGCGAATCGCTCTGGAACTGAAATCGGAACGCTCACTGACATTTGCCCTATCTGAAAGTCTGATAAACGCCGGAAAAATGACTAAGTCCAAAAAAATTTTTTTTCAACTTTTTTCAATTTTACCCCCGTGGGATATATATTCTACCCACACACATTTGGAACAATCCTGGGCTACCCTCACACATATTATTCCCTCATTTAGTGGATATTTTCACAAAAAAGTGAAATTTTCAAAAATCCAAAATATTGGCTGAAAACGACTAAATATCAAGGACTCATTGGGCGAATCGCTCTGGAACTGAAATCGGAACGCTCACTGACATTTGCTCTATCTGAAAGTCTGATAAACGCAGGAAAAATGACTAAGTCCAAAAAAAAATTTTTTTCAACTTTTTTCAATTTTACCCCCGTGGGATATATATTTTACCCACACACATTTGGAACTCTCCTGGGGTACCCTCACACATATTATTCCCTCATTTAGTGGATATTTTCACAAAAAAGTGAAATTTTCAAAAATCCAAAATATTGGCTGAAAACGACTAAATATCAAGGACTCATTGGGCGAATCGCTCTGGAACTGAAATCGGAACGCTCACTGACATTTGCCCTATCTGAAAGTCTGATAAACGCCGGAAAAATGGCTAAGTCCAAAAAATAATTTTATTCAACTTTTTTCAATTTTACCCCCGTGGGATATATATTTTACCCACACACATTTGGAACTCTCCTGGGGTACCTTCACACATATTATTCCCTCATTTAGTGGATATTTTCACAAAAAAGTGAATTTTTCAAAAATCCAGAAAATTGGCTGAAAACGACTAAATATCAAGGACTCATTGGGCGAATCGCTCTGGAACTGAAATCGGAACGCTCACTGACATTTGCCCTATCTGAAAGTCTGATAAACGCCGGAAAAATGACTTCGTCCCAAAAAAATATTTTTTTCAACTTTTTTCAATTTTACCCCCGTGGGATATATATTCTACCCACACACATTTGGAACTCTCCTGGGGTACCCTCACACTTATTATTCCCTCATTTAGTGGATATTTTCACAAAAAAGTGAATTTTTCAAAAATCCAGAAAATTGGCTGAAAATGACTAAATATCAAGGACTCATTGGGCGAATCGCTCTGGAACTGAAATCGGAACGCTCACTGACATTTGCCCTATCTGAAAGTCTGATAAACGCCGGAAAAATGACTAAGTCCAAAAAAAAAATTTTTCAACTTTTTTCAATTTTACCCCCGTGGGATATATATTCTACCAACACACATTTGGAACACTCCTGGGTACCCTCACACATATTATTCCCTCATTTAGTGGATATTTTCACAAAAAAGTGAAATTTTCAAAAATCCAAAATATTGGCTGAAAACGACTAAATATCAAGGACTCATTGGGCGAATCGCTCTGGAACTGAAATCGGAACGCTCACTGACATTTGCCCTATCTGAAAGTCTGATAAACGCCGGAAAAATGGCTAAGTCCAAAAAATAATTTTTTTCAACTTTTTTCAATTTTACCCCCGTGGGATATATATTTTACCCACACACATTTGGAACTCTCCTGGGGTACCTTCACACATATTATTTCCTCATTTAGTGGATATTTTCACAAAAAAAGTGAATTTTTCAAAAATCCAGAAAATTGGCTGAAAACGACTAAATATCAATGACTCATTGGGCGAATCGCTCTGGAACTGAAATCGGAACGCTCACTGACATTTGCCCTATCTGAAAGTCTGATAAACGCCGGAAAAATGACTTCGTCCAAAAAAAAAATTTTTTTGAACTTTTTTCAATTTTACCCCCGTGGGATATATATTCTACCCACACACATTTGGAACTCTCCTGGGCTACCCTCACACATATTATTCCCTCATTTAGTGGATATTTTCACAAAAAAGTGAAATTTTCAAAAATCCAAAATATTGGCTGAAAACGACTAAATATCAAGGACTCATTGGGCGAATCGCTCTGGAACTGAAATCGGAACACTCACTGACATTTGCCCTATCTGAAAGTCTGATAAACGCCGGAAAAATGACGAAGTCCAAAAAATTTTTTTATAAAACTTTTTTCAAATTTTACCCCGTGGGATATATATTCTACCCACACACATTTGGAACTCTCCTGGGGTACCCTCACACATATTATTCCCTCATTTAGTGGATATTTTCACAAAAAAGTGAATTTTTCAAAAATCCAGAAAATTGGCTGAAAATGACTAAATATCAAGGACTCATTGGGCGAATCGCTCTGGAACTGAAATCGGAACGCTCACTGACATTTGCCCTATCTGAAAGTCTGATAAACGCCGGAAAAATGACTAAGTCCAAAAAAATTTTTTTTCAACTTTTTTCAATTTTACCCCCGTGGGATATATATTCTACCCACACACATTTGGAACAATCCTGGGCTACCCTCACACATATTATTCCCTCATTTAGTGGATATTTTCACAAAAAAGTGAAATTTTCAAAAATCCAAAATATTGGCTGAAAACGACTAAATATCAAGGACTCATTGGGCGAATCGCTCTGGAACTGAAATCGGAACGCTCACTGACATTTGCCCTATCTGAAAGTCTGATAAACGCCGGAAAAATGACTAAGTCCAAAAAAAAATTTTTTCAACTTTTTTCAATTTTACCCCCGTGGGATATATATTCTACCAACACACATTTGGAACACTCCTGGGGTACCCTCACACATATTATTCCCTCATTTAGTGGATATTTTCACAAAAAAGTGAAATTTTCAAAAATCCAAAATATTGGCTGAAAACGACTAAATATCAAGGACTCATTGGGCGAATCGCTCTGGAACTGAAATCGGAACGCTCACTGACATTTGCCCTATCTGAAAGTCTGATAAACGCCGGAAAAATGGCTAAGTCCAAAAAATAATTTTATTCAACTTTTTTCAATTTTACCCCCGTGGGATATATATTTTACCCACACACATTTGGAACTCTCCTGGGGTACCTTCACACATATTATTTCCTCATTTAGTGGATATTTTCACAAAAAAGTGAATATTTCAAAAATCCAGAAAATTGTCTGAAAACGACTAAATATCATGGACTCATTGGGCGAATCGCTCTGGAACTGAAATCGGAACGCTCACTGACATTTGCCCTATCTGAAAGTCTGATAAACGCCGGAAAAATGACTTCGTCCAAAAAAAAAATTTTTTTTCAACTATTTTCAATTTTACCCCCGTGGGATATATATTCTACCAACACACATTTGGAACACTCCTGGGGTACCCTCACACATATTATTCCCTCATTTAGTGGATATTTTCACAAAAAAGTGAAATTTTCAAAAATCCAAAATATTGGCTGAAAACGACTAAATATCAAGGACTCATTGGGCGAATCGCTCTGGAACTGAAATCGGAACGCTCACTGACATTTGCCCTATCTGAAAGTCTGATAAACGCCGGAAAAATGGCTAAGTCCAAAAAATAATTTTTTTCAACTTTTTTCAATTTTACCCCCGTGGGATATATATTTTACCCACACACATTTGGAACTCTCCTGGGGTACCTTCACACATATTATTTCCTCATTTAGTGGATATTTTCACAAAAAAGTGAATTTTTCAAAAATCCAGAAAATTGGCTGAAAATGACTAAATATCAATGACTCATTGGGCGAATCGCTCTGGAACTGAAATCGGAACGCTCACTGACATTTGCCCTATCTGAAAGTCTGATAAACGCCGGAAAAATGACTTCGTCCAAAAAAAAAATTTTTTTGAACTTTTTTCAATTTTACCCCCGTGGGATATATATTCTACCCACACACATTTGCAACTCTCCTGGGGTACCCTCACACTTATTATTCCCTCATTTAGTGGATATTTTCACAAAAAAGTGAATTTTCAAAAATCCAGAAAATTGGCTGAAAATGACTAAATATCAAGGACTCATTGGGCGAATCGCTCTGGAACTGAAATCGGAACGCTCACTGACATTTGCCCTATCTGAAATTCTGATAAACGCCGGAAAAATGACTAAGTCCAAAAAATTTTTTTTTCAACTTTTTTCAATTTTACCCCCGTGGGATATATATTTTACTCACACACATTTGGAACTCTCCTGGGGTACCCTCACACATATTATTCCCTCATTTAGTGGATATTTTCACAAAAAAGTGAATTTTTCAAAAATCCAGAAAATTGGCTGAAAACGACTAAATATCAAGGACTCATTGGGCGAATCGCTCTGGAACTGAAATCGGAACGCTCACTGACATTTGCCCTATCTGAAAGTCTGATAAACGCTGGAAAAATGACTTCGTCCCAAAAAAAAATTTTTTTCAACTTTTTTCAATTTTACCCCCGTGGGATATATATTCTACCCACACACATTTGGAACTCTCCTGGGGTACCCTCACACTTATTATTCCCTCATTTAGTGGATATTTTCACAAAAAAGTGAATTTTTCAAAAATCCAGAAAATTGGCTGAAAATGACTAAATATCAAGGACTCATTGGGCGAATCGCTCTGGAACTGAAATCGGAACGCTCACTGACATTTGCCCTATCTGAAAGTCTGATAAACGCCGGAAAAATGACTAAGTCCAAAAAAAAAATTTTTCAACTTTTTTCAATTTTACCCCCGTGGGATATATATTCTACCAACACACATTTGGAACACTCCTGGGTACCCTCACACATATTATTCCCTCATTTAGTGGATATTTTCACAAAAAAGTGAAATTTTCAAAAATCCAAAATATTGGCTGAAAACGACTAAATATCAAGGACTCATTGGGCGAATCGCTCTGGAACTGAAATCGGAACGCTCACTGACATTTGCCCTATCTGAAAGTCTGATAAACGCCGGAAAAATGACTAAGTCCAAAAAAAATTTTTTTCAACTTTTTTCAATTTTACCCCCGTGGGATATATATTCTACCAACACACATTTGGAACACTCCTGGGGTACCCTCACACATATTATTCCCTCATTTAGTGGATATTTTCACAAAAAAGTGAAATTTTCAAAAATCCAAAATATTGGCTGAAAACGACTAAATATCAAGGACTCATTGGGCGAATCGCTCTGGAACTGAAATCGGAACGCTCACTGACATTTGCCCTATCTGAAAGTCTGATAAACGCCGGAAAAATGGCTAAGTCCAAAAAATAATTTTATTCAACTTTTTTCAATTTTACCCCCGTGGGATATATATTTTACCCACACACATTTGGAACTCTCCTGGGGTACCTTCACACATATTATTTCCTCATTTAGTGGATATTTTCACAAAAAAGTGAATATTTCAAAAATCCAGAAAATTGTCTGAAAACGACTAAATATCATGGACTCATTGGGCGAATCGCTCTGGAACTGAAATCGGAACGCTCACTGACATTTGCCCTATCTGAAAGTCTGATAAACGCCGGAAAAATGACTTCGTCCAAAAAAAAAATTTTTTTTCAACTATTTTCAATTTTACCCCCGTGGGATATATATTCTACCAACACACATTTGGAACACTCCTGGGGTACCCTCACACATATTATTCCCTCATTTAGTGGATATTTTCACAAAAAAGTGAAATTTTCAAAAATCCAAAATATTGGCTGAAAACGACTAAATATCAAGGACTCATTGGGCGAATCGCTCTGGAACTGAAATCGGAACGCTCACTGACATTTGCCCTATCTGAAAGTCTGATAAACGCCGGAAAAATGACTAAGTCCAAAAAATTTTTTTTTTAACTTTTTTCAATTTTACCCCGTGGGATATATATTTTACCCACACACATTTGGAACTCTTCTGGGGTACCCTCACACATATTATTCCCTCATTTAGTGGATATTTTCACAAAAAAGTGAATTTTTCAAAAATCCAGAAAATTGGCTGAAAACGACTAAATATCAAGGACTCATTGGGCGAATCGCTCTGGAACTGAAATCGGAACGCTCACTGACATTTGCCCTATCTGAAAGTCTGATAAACGCCGGAAAAATGGCTAAGTCCAAAAAATAATTTTTTTCAACTTTTTTCAATTTTACCCCCGTGGGATATATATTTTACCCAAACACATTTGGAACTCTCCTGGGGTACCTTCACACATATTATTTCCTCATTTAGTGGATATTTTCACAAAAAAGTGAATTTTTCAAAAATCCAGAAAATTGGCTGAAAATGACTAAATATCAATGACTCATTGGGCGAATCGCTCTGGAACTGAAATCGGAACGCTCACTGACATTTGCCCTATCTGAAAGTCTGATAAACGCCGGAAAAATGACTTCGTCCAAAAAAAAAATTTTTTTGAACTTTTTTCAATTTTACCCCCGTGGGATATATATTCTACCCACACACATTTGCAACTCTCCTGGGGTACCCTCACACTTATTATTCCCTCATTTAGTGGATATTTTCACAAAAAAGTGAATTTTCAAAAATCCAGAAAATTGGCTGAAAATGACTAAATATCAAGGACTCATTGGGCGAATCGCTCTGGAACTGAAATCGGAACGCTCACTGACATTTGCCCTATCTGAAATTCTGATAAACGCCGGAAAAATGACTAAGTCCAAAAAATTTTTTTTTCAACTTTTTTCAATTTTACCCCCGTGGGATATATATTTTACTCACACACATTTGGAACTCTCCTGGGGTACCCTCACACATATTATTCCCTCATTTAGTGGATATTTTCACAAAAAAGTGAATTTTTCAAAAATCCAGAAAATTGGCTGAAAACGACTAAATATCAAGGACTCATTGGGCGAATCGCTCTGGAACTGAAATCGGAACGCTCACTGACATTTGCCCTATCTGAAAGTCTGATAAACGCCGGAAAAATGACTTCGTCCCAAAAAAAAATTTTTTTCAACTTTTTTCAATTTTACCCCCGTGGGATATATATTCTACCCACACACATTTGGAACTCTCCTGGGGTACCCTCACACTTATTATTCCCTCATTTAGTGGATATTTTCACAAAAAAGTGAATTTTTCAAAAATCCAGAAAATTGGCTGAAAATGACTAAATATCAAGGACTCATTGGGCGAATCGCTCTGGAACTGAAATCGGAACGCTCACTGACATTTGCCCTATCTGAAAGTCTGATAAACGCCGGAAAAATGACTAAGTCCAAAAAAAAAATTTTTCAACTTTTTTCAATTTTACCCCCGTGGGATATATATTCTACCAACACACATTTGGAACACTCCTGGGTACCCTCACACATATTATTCCCTCATTTAGTGGATATTTTCACAAAAAAGTAAAATTTTCAAAAATCCAAAATATTGGCTGAAAACGACTAAATATCAAGGACTCATTGGGCGAATCGCTCTGGAACTGAAATCGGAACGCTCACTGACATTTGCCCTATCTGAAAGTCTGATAAACGCCGGAAAAATGACTAAGTCCAAAAAAAAAATTTTTCAACTTTTTTCAATTTTACCCCCGTGGGATATATATTCTACCAACACACATTTGGAACACTCCTGGGGTACCCTCACACATATTATTCCCTCATTTAGTGGATATTTTCACAAAAAAGTGAAATTTTCAAAAATCCAAAATATTGGCTGAAAACGACTAAATATCAAGGACTCATTGGGCGAATCGCTCTGGAACTGAAATCGGAACGCTCACTGACATTTGCCCTATCTGAAAGTCTGATAAACGCCGGAAAAATGGCTAAGTCCAAAAAATAATTTTATTCAACTTTTTTCAATTTTACCCCCGTGGGATATATATTTTACCCACACACATTTGGAACTCTCCTGGGGTACCTTCACACATATTATTTCCTCATTTAGTGGATATTTTCACAAAAAAGTGAATATTTCAAAAATCCAGAAAATTGTCTGAAAACGACTAAATATCATGGACTCATTGGGCGAATCGCTCTGGAACTGAAATCGGAACGCTCACTGACATTTGCCCTATCTGAAAGTCTGATAAACGCCGGAAAAATGACTTCGTCCAAAAAAAAAATTTTTTTTCAACTATTTTCAATTTTACCCCCGTGGGATATATATTCTACCAACACACATTTGGAACACTCCTGGGGTACCCTCACACATATTATTCCCTCATTTAGTGGATATTTTCACAAAAAAGTGAAATTTTCAAAAATCCAAAATATTGGCTGAAAACGACTAAATATCAAGGACTCATTGGGCGAATCGCTCTGGAACTGAAATCGGAACGCTCACTGACATTTGCCCTATCTGAAAGTCTGATAAACGCCGGAAAAATGGCTAAGTCCAAAAAATAATTTTTTTCAACTTTTTTCAATTTTACCCCCGTGGGATATATATTTTACCCACACACATTTGGAACTCTCCTGGGGTACCTTCACACATATTATTTCCTCATTTAGTGGATATTTTCACAAAAAAGTGAATTTTTCAAAAATCCAGAAAATTGGCTGAAAATGACTAAATATCAATGACTCATTGGGCGAATCGCTCTGGAACTGAAATCGGAACGCTCACTGACATTTGCCCTATCTGAAAGTCTGATAAACGCCGGAAAAATGACTTCGTCCAAAAAAAAAATTTTTTTGAACTTTTTTCAATTTTACCCCCGTGGGATATATATTCTACCCACACACATTTGCAACTCTCCTGGGGTACCCTCACACTTATTATTCCCTCATTTAGTGGATATTTTCACAAAAAAGTGAATTTTCAAAAATCCAGAAAATTGGCTGAAAATGACTAAATATCAAGGACTCATTGGGCGAATCGCTCTGGAACTGAAATCGGAACGCTCACTGACATTTGCCCTATCTGAAATTCTGATAAACGCCGGAAAAATGACTAAGTCCAAAAAATTTTTTTTTCAACTTTTTTCAATTTTACCCCCGTGGGATATATATTTTACTCACACACATTTGGAACTCTCCTGGGGTACCCTCACACATATTATTCCCTCATTTAGTGGATATTTTCACAAAAAAGTGAATTTTTCAAAAATCCAGAAAATTGGCTGAAAACGACTAAATATCAAGGACTCATTGGGCGAATCGCTCTGGAACTGAAATCGGAACGCTCACTGACATTTGCCCTATCTGAAAGTCTGATAAACGCTGGAAAAATGACTTCGTCCCAAAAAAAAATTTTTTTCAACTTTTTTCAATTTTACCCCCGTGGGATATATATTCTACCCACACACATTTGGAACTCTCCTGGGGTACCCTCACACTTATTATTCCCTCATTTAGTGGATATTTTCACAAAAAAGTGAATTTTTCAAAAATCCAGAAAATTGGCTGAAAATGACTAAATATCAAGGACTCATTGGGCGAATCGCTCTGGAACTGAAATCGGAACGCTCACTGACATTTGCCCTATCTGAAAGTCTGATAAACGCCGGAAAAATGACTAAGTCCAAAAAAAAAATTTTTCAACTTTTTTCAATTTTACCCCCGTGGGATATATATTCTACCAACACACATTTGGAACACTCCTGGGTACCCTCACACATATTATTCCCTCATTTAGTGGATATTTTCACAAAAAAGTGAAATTTTCAAAAATCCAAAATATTGGCTGAAAACGACTAAATATCAAGGACTCATTGGGCGAATCGCTCTGGAACTGAAATCGGAACGCTCACTGACATTTGCCCTATCTGAAAGTCTGATAAACGCCGGAAAAATGACTAAGTCCAAAAAAAAATTTTTTCAACTTTTTTCAATTTTACCCCCGTGGGATATATATTCTACCAACACACATTTGGAACACTCCTGGGGTACCCTCACACATATTATTCCCTCATTTAGTGGATATTTTCACAAAAAAGTGAAATTTTCAAAAATCCAAAATATTGGCTGAAAACGACTAAATATCAAGGACTCATTGGGCGAATCGCTCTGGAACTGAAATCGGAACGCTCACTGACATTTGCCCTATCTGAAAGTCTGATAAACGCCGGAAAAATGGCTAAGTCCAAAAAATAATTTTATTCAACTTTTTTCAATTTTACCCCCGTGGGATATATATTTTACCCACACACATTTGGAACTCTCCTGGGGTACCTTCACACATATTATTTCCTCATTTAGTGGATATTTTCACAAAAAAGTGAATATTTCAAAAATCCAGAAAATTGTCTGAAAACGACTAAATATCATGGACTCATTGGGCGAATCGCTCTGGAACTGAAATCGGAACGCTCACTGACATTTGCCCTATCTGAAAGTCTGATAAACGCCGGAAAAATGACTTCGTCCAAAAAAAAAATTTTTTTTCAACTATTTTCAATTTTACCCCCGTGGGATATATATTCTACCAACACACATTTGGAACACTCCTGGGGTACCCTCACACATATTATTCCCTCATTTAGTGGATATTTTCACAAAAAAGTGAAATTTTCAAAAATCCAAAATATTGGCTGAAAACGACTAAATATCAAGGACTCATTGGGCGAATCGCTCTGGAACTGAAATCGGAACGCTCACTGACATTTGCCCTATCTGAAAGTCTGATAAACGCCGGAAAAATGACTAAGTCCAAAAAATTTTTTTTTTAACTTTTTTCAATTTTACCCCGTGGGATATATATTTTACCCACACACATTTGGAACTCTTCTGGGGTACCCTCACACATATTATTCCCTCATTTAGTGGATATTTTCACAAAAAAGTGAATTTTTCAAAAATCCAGAAAATTGGCTGAAAACGACTAAATATCAAGGACTCATTGGGCGAATCGCTCTGGAACTGAAATCGGAACGCTCACTGACATTTGCCCTATCTGAAAGTCTGATAAACGCCGGAAAAATGGCTAAGTCCAAAAAATAATTTTTTTCAACTTTTTTCAATTTTACCCCCGTGGGATATATATTTTACCCACACACATTTGGAACTCTCCTGGGGTACCTTCACACATATTATTTCCTCATTTAGTGGATATTTTCACAAAAAAGTGAATTTTTCAAAAATCCAGAAAATTGGCTGAAAATGACTAAATATCAATGACTCATTGGGCGAATCGCTCTGGAACTGAAATCGGAACGCTCACTGACATTTGCCCTATCTGAAAGTCTGATAAACGCCGGAAAAATGACTTCGTCCAAAAAAAAAATTTTTTTGAACTTTTTTCAATTTTACCCCCGTGGGATATATATTCTACCCACACACATTTGCAACTCTCCTGGGGTACCCTCACACTTATTATTCCCTCATTTAGTGGATATTTTCACAAAAAAGTGAATTTTCAAAAATCCAGAAAATTGGCTGAAAATGACTAAATATCAAGGACTCATTGGGCGAATCGCTCTGGAACTGAAATCGGAACGCTCACTGACATTTGCCCTATCTGAAATTCTGATAAACGCCGGAAAAATGACTAAGTCCAAAAAATTTTTTTTTCAACTTTTTTCAATTTTACCCCCGTGGGATATATATTTTACTCACACACATTTGGAACTCTCCTGGGGTACCCTCACACATATTATTCCCTCATTTAGTGGATATTTTCACAAAAAAGTGAATTTTTCAAAAATCCAGAAAATTGGCTGAAAACGACTAAATATCAAGGACTCATTGGGCGAATCGCTCTGGAACTGAAATCGGAACGCTCACTGACATTTGCCCTATCTGAAAGTCTGATAAACGCCGGAAAAATGACTTCGTCCCAAAAAAAAATTTTTTTCAACTTTTTTCAATTTTACCCCCGTGGGATATATATTCTACCCACACACATTTGGAACTCTCCTGGGGTACCCTCACACTTATTATTCCCTCATTTAGTGGATATTTTCACAAAAAAGTGAATTTTTCAAAAATCCAGAAAATTGGCTGAAAATGACTAAATATCAAGGACTCATTGGGCGAATCGCTCTGGAACTGAAATCGGAACGCTCACTGACATTTGCCCTATCTGAAAGTCTGATAAACGCCGGAAAAATGACTAAGTCCAAAAAAAAAATTTTTCAACTTTTTTCAATTTTACCCCCGTGGGATATATATTCTACCAACACACATTTGGAACACTCCTGGGTACCCTCACACATATTATTCCCTCATTTAGTGGATATTTTCACAAAAAAGTAAAATTTTCAAAAATCCAAAATATTGGCTGAAAACGACTAAATATCAAGGACTCATTGGGCGAATCGCTCTGGAACTGAAATCGGAACGCTCACTGACATTTGCCCTATCTGAAAGTCTGATAAACGCCGGAAAAATGACTAAGTCCAAAAAAAAAATTTTTCAACTTTTTTCAATTTTACCCCCGTGGGATATATATTCTACCAACACACATTTGGAACACTCCTGGGTACCCTCACACATATTATTCCCTCATTTAGTGGATATTTTCACAAAAAAGTGAAATTTTCAAAAATCCAAAATATTGGCTGAAAACGACTAAATATCAAGGACTCATTGGGCGAATCGCTCTGGAACTGAAATCGGAACGCTCACTGACATTTGCCCTATCTGAAAGTCTGATAAACGCCGGAAAAATGGCTAAGTCCAAAAAATAATTTTTTTCAACTTTTTTCAATTTTACCCCCGTGGGATATATATTTTACCCACACACATTTGGAACTCTCCTGGGGTACCTTCACACATATTATTTCCTCATTTAGTGGATATTTTCACAAAAAAGTGAATTTTTCAAAAATCCAGAAAATTGGCTGAAAACGAGTAAATATCAAGGACTCATTGGGCGAATCGCTCTGGAACTGAAATCGGAACGCTCACTGACATTTGCCCTATCTGAAAGTCTGATAAACGCCGGAAAAATGACTAAGTCCAAAAAAATTTTTTTTCAACTTTTTTCAATTTTACCCCCGTGGGATATATATTCTACCCACACACATTTGGAACTCTCCTGGGCTACCCTCACACATATTATTCCCTCATTTAGTGGATATTTTCACAAAAAAGTGAAATTTTCAAAAATCCAAAATATTGGCTGAAAACGACTAAATATCAAGGACTTATTGGGCGAATCGCTCTGGAACTGAAATCGGAACGCTCACTGACATTTGCCCTATCTGAAAGTCTGATAAACGCCGGAAAAATGACTTCGTCCAAAAAAAAAAATTATTTTCAACTATTTTCAATTTTACCCCCGTGGGATATATATTTTACCCACACACATTTGGAACTCTCCTGGGGTACCTTCACACATATTATTTCCTCATTTAGTGGATATTTTCACAAAAAAGTGAATTTTTCAAAAATCCAGAAAATTGGCTGAAAACGACTAAATATCAAGGACTCATTGGGCGAATCGCTCTGGAACTGAAATCGGAACGCTCACTGACATTTGCCCTATCTGAAAGTCTGATAAACGCCGGAAAAATGACTAAGTCGAAAAAAATTTTTTTTCAACTTTTTTCAATTTTACCCTCGTGGGATATATATTTTACCCACACACATTTGGAACTCTCCTGGGGTACCCTCACACATATTATTCCCTCATTTAGTGGATATTTTCACAAAAAAGTGAATTTTTCAAAAATCCAGAAAATTGGCTGAAAATGACTAAATATCAAGGACTCATTGGGCGAATCGCTCTTGAACTGAAATCGGAATGCTCACTGACATTTGTCCTATCTGAAAGTCTGATAAACGCCGGAAAAATGACTAAGTCCAAAAAATTTTTTTCTAAAACTTTTTTCAAATTTTACCCCGTGGGATATAAATTTTACCCACACACATTTGGAACTCTCCTGGGGTACCCTCACACATATTATTCCCTCATTTAGTGGATATTTTCACAAAAAAGTGAATTTTTCAAAAATCCAGAAAATTGGCTGAAAACGACTAAATATCAAGGACTCATTGGGCGAATCGCTCTGGAACTGAAATCGGAACGCTCACTGACATTTGCCCTATCTGAAAGTCTGATAAACGCCGGAAAAATGGCTAAGTCCAAAAAAAGAAAATTTTCAACTTTTTTCGATTTTACCCCCGTGGGATATATATTCTACCCACACACATTTGGAACTCTCCTGGGCTACCCTCACACATATTATTCCCTCATTTAGTGGATATTTTCACAAAAAAGTGAATTTTTCAAAGATCCAGAAAATTGGCTGAAAACGACTAAATATCAAGGACTCATTGGACGAATCGCTCTGGAACAGAAATCGGAACGCTCACTGACATTTGCCCTATCTGAAAGTCTGATAAAGGCCGGAAAAATGACTAAGTCCAAAAAAAAATATTTTTTCAACTTTTTTCAATTTTACCCCCTTGGGATATATATTCTACCCACACACATTTGCAACTCTCCTGGGCTACCCTCACACATATTATTCCCTCATTTAGTGGATATTTTCACAAAAAAGTGAAATTTTCAAAAATCCAATAAATTGGCTGAAAATGACTAAATATCAAGGACTCATTGGGCGAATCGCTCTGGAACTGAAATCGGAATGCTCACTGACATTTGCCCTATCTGAAAGTCTGATAAAGGCCGGAAAAATGACTAAGTCCAAAAAAAAATATTTTTTCAACTTTTTTCAATTTTACCCCCTTGGGATATATATTCTACCCACACACATTTGCAACTCTCCTGGGCTACCCTCACACATATTATTCCCTCATTTAGTGGATATTTTCACAAAAAAGTGAAATTTTCAAAAATCCAAAATATTGGCTGAAAACGACTAAATATCAAGGACTCATTGGGCGAATCGCTCTGGAACTGAAATCGGAACGCTCACTGACATTTGCCCTATCTGAAAGTCTGATAAACGCCGGAAAAATGACTAAGTCCAAAAAAAAAATTTTTCAACTTTTTTCAATTTTACCCCCGTGGGATATATATTCTACCAACACACATTTGGAACACTCCTGGGCACCCTCACACATATTATTCCCTCATTTAGTGGATATTTTCACAAAAAAGTGAAATTTTCAAAAATCCAAAATATTGGCTAAAAACGACTAAATATCAAGGACTCATTGGGCGAATCGCTCTGGAACTGAAATCGGAACGCTCACTGACATTTGCCCTATCTGAAAGTCTGATAAACGCCGGAAAAATGGCTAAGTCCAAAAAAAAAATTTTTCAACTTTTTTCAATTTTACCCCCGTGGGATATATATTCTACCAACACACATTTGGAACACTCCTGGGTACCCTCACACATATTATTCCCTCATTTAGTGGATATTTTCACAAAAAAGTGAAATTTTCAAAAATCCAAAATATTGGCTGAAAACGACTAAATATCAAGGACTCATTGGGCGAATCGCTCTGGAACTGAAATCGGAACGCTCACTGACATTTGCCCTATCTGAAAGTCTGATAAACGCCGGAAAAATGGCTAAGTCCAAAAATAATTTTTTTCAACTTTTTTCAATTTTACCCCCGTGGGATATATATTTTACCCACACACATTTGGAACTCTCCTGGGGTACCCTCACACATATTATTCCCTCATTTAGTGGATATTTTCATAAAAAAGTGAATTTTTCAAAAATCAAGAAAATTGGCTGAAAATGACTAAATATCAAGGACTCATTGGGCGAATTGCTCTGGAACTGAAATCGGAACGCTCACTGACATTTGCCCTATCTGAAAGTCTGATAAACGCTGGAAAAATGACTTCGTCCAAAAAAAAAATTTTTTTCAACTTTTTTCAATTTTACCCCCGTGGGATATACATTCTACCCACACACATTTGGAACTCTCCTGGGGTACCCTCACACTTATTATTCCCTCATTTAGTGGATATTTTCACAAAAAAGTGAATTTTTCAAAAATCCAGAAAATTGGCTGAAAATGACTAAATATCAAGGACTCATTGGGCGAATTGCTCTGGAACTGAAATCGGAACACTCACTGACATTTGCCCTATCTGAAAGTCTGATAAACGCCGTAAAAATGACTAAGTCCAAAAAAAAAAAATTTTTCAACTTTTTTCAATTTTACCCCCGTGGGATATATATTCTACCCACACACATTTGGAACTCTCCTGGGCTACCCTCACACATATTATTCCCTCATTTAGTGGATATTTTCACAAAAAAAGTGAATTTTTCCAAAATCCAGAAAATTGGCTGAAAATGACTAAATATCAAGGACTCAATGGGTAAATTGCTCTGGAACTGAAATCGGAACGCTCACTGACATTTGCCCTATCTCAAAGTCTGCTAAACGCCAGAAAAATGACTAAGTCCAAAAAAAATTTTTTTTCAACTTTTTTCAATTTTACACCCGTGGGATATATATTCTGCCCACACACATTTGGAACTCTCCTGGGCTAACCTCACACATATTATTCCCTCATTTAGTGGATATTTTCACAAAAAAGTGAATTTCTCAAAAATCCAGAAAATTGGCTGAAAATGACTAAATATCAAGGACTCATTGGGCGAATCGCTCTGGAACTGAAATTGGAACGCTCACTGACATTTGCTCTATCTGAAAGTCTGATAAACGCCGGAAAAATGACTAAGTCCCAAAAAAAAAATTTTTCAACTTTTTTCAATTTTACCCCCGTGGGATATATATTCTACCCAAACACATTTGGAACTCTTCTGGGGTACCCTCACACATATTATTCCCTCATTTAGTGGATATTTTCACAAAAAAGTGAATTTTTCAAAAATCCAGAGAATTGGCTGAAAATGACTAAATATCAAGGACTCATTGGGCGAATCGCTCTGGAACTGAAATCGGAACGCTCACTGACATTTGCCCTATCTGAAAGTCTGATAAACGCCGGAAAAATGACTAAGTCCAAAAAATAATTTTTTTCAACTTTTTTCAATTTTACCCCCGTGGGATATATATTTTACCCACACACATTTGGAACACTCCTGGGCTACCCTCACACATATTATTCCCTCATGTAGTGGATATTTTCACAAAAAAAGTGAAATTTTCAAAAATCCAGAATATTGGCTGAAAACGACTAAATATCAAGGACTCATTGGGCGAATCGCTCTGGAACTGAAATCGGAATGCTCACTGACATTTGCTCTATCTGAAAGTCTGATAAACGCCGGAAAAAATGGCTAAGTCCAAAAAAAGAAAATTTTCAACTTTTTTCGATTTTACCCCCGTGGGATATATATTCTACCCACACACATTTGGAACTCTCCTGGGCTACCCTCACACATATTATTCCCTCATTTAGTGGATATTTTCACAAAAAAGTGAATTTTTCAAAGATCCAGAAAATTGGCTGAAAACGACTAAATATCAAGGACTCATTGGACGAATCGCTCTGGAACAGAAATCGGAACGCTCACTGACATTTGCCCTATCTGAAAGTCTGATAAAGGCCGGAAAAATGACTAAGTCCAAAAAAAAATATTTTTTCAACTTTTTTCAATTTTACCCCCTTGGGATATATATTCTACCCACACACATTTGCAACTCTCCTGGGCTACCCTCACACATATTATTCCCTCATTTAGTGGATATTTTCACAAAAAAGTGAAATTTTCAAAAATCCAATAAATTGGCTGAAAATGACTAAATATCAAGGACTCATTGGGCGAATCGCTCTGGAACTGAAATCGGAATGCTCACTGACATTTGCCCTATCTGAAAGTCTGATAAAGGCCGGAAAAATGACTAAGTCCAAAAAAAAATATTTTTTCAACTTTTTTCAATTTTACCCCCTTGGGATATATATTCTACCCACACACATTTGCAACTCTCCTGGGCTACCCTCACACATATTATTCCCTCATTTAGTGGATATTTTCACAAAAAAGTGAAATTTTCAAAAATCCAAAATATTGGCTGAAAACGACTAAATATCACGGACTCATTGGGCGAATTGCTCTGGAACTGAAATCGGAACGCTCACTGACATTTGCCCTATCTGAAAGTCTGATAAACGCCGGAAAAATGACTAAGTCCAAAAAAAAAATTTTTTTCAACTTTTTTCAATTTTACCCCCGTGTGATATATATTCTACCCACACACATTTGGAACTCTCCTGGGCTACCCTCACACATATTATTCCCTCATTTAGTGGATATTTTCACAAAAAAGTGAATTTTTCAAAAATCCAGAAAATTGGCTGAAAATGACTAAATATCAAGGACTCATTGGGCTAATCGCTCTGGAACTGAAATCGGAACGCTCACTGACATTTGCCCTATCTGAAAGTCTGATAAACGCCGGAAAAATGACTAAGTCCCAAAAAAAATTTTTTTCAACTTTTTTCAATTTTACCCCCGTGGGATATATATTCTACCCAAACACATTTGGAACTCTTCTGGGGTACCCTCACACATATTATTCCCTCATTTAGTGGATATTTTCACAAAAAAGTGAATTTTTCAAAGATCCAGAAAATTGGCTGAAAACGACTAAATATCAAGGACTCATTGGGCGAATCGCTCTGGAACTGAAATCGGAATGCTCACTGACATTTGCTCTATCTGAAAGTCTGATAAACGCCGGAAAAAATGGCTAAGTCCAAAAAAAGAAAATTTTCAACTTTTTTCGATTTTACCCCCGTGGGATAAATATTCTACCCACACACATTTGGAACTCTCCTGGGCTACCCTCACACATATTTTTCCCTCATTTAGTGGATATTTTCACAAAAAAGTGAAATTTTCAAAAATCCAGAAAATTGGCTGAAAATGACTAAATATCAAGGACTCATTGGGCGAATCGCTCTGGAACTGAAATCGGAATGCTCACTGACATTTGCCCTATCTGAAAGTCTGATAAACGCCGGAAAAATGATAAAGTCCAAAAAAAAATATTTTTCAACTTTTTTCAATTTTACCCCCTTGGGATATATATTCTACCCACACACATTTGGAACTCTCCTGGGGTACCCTCACACTTATTATTCCCTCATTTAGTGGATATTTGCACAAAAAAGTGAATTTTTCAAAAATCCAGAAAATTGGCTGAAAATGACTAAATATCAAGGACTCATTGGGCGAATCGCTCTGGAACTGAAATCGGAACGCTCACTGACATTTGCCCTATCTGAAAGTCTGATAAACGCCGGAAAAATGACTAAGTCCCAAAAAAAAATTTTTTCAACTTTTTTCAATTTTACCCCCGTGGGATATATATTCTACCCAAACACATTTGGAACTCTTCTGGGGTACCCTCACACATATTATTCCCTCATTTAGTGGATATTTTCACAAAAAAGTGAATTTTTCAAAGATCCAGAAAATTGGCTGAAAACGACTAAATATCAAGGACTCATTGGGCGAATCGCTCTGGAACTGAAATCGGAACGCTCACTGACATTTGCCCTATCTGAAAGTCTGATAAAGGCCGGAAAAAAATGACTAAGTCCAAAAAAAAATATTTTTTCAACTTTTTTCAATTTTACCCCCATGGGAAATATATTCTACCCACACACATTTGGAGCTCTTCTGGGGTACCCTCACACATATTATTCCCTCATTTAGTGGATATTATCACAAAAAAGTTAATTTTTCAAAAATCCAGAAAATTGGCTGAAAATGACTAAATATCAAGGACTCATTGGGCGAATCGCTCTGGAACTGAAATCGGAATGCTCACTGACATTTGCTCTATCTGAAAGTCTGATAAACGCCGGAAAAAATGGCTAAGTCCAAAAAAAGAAAATTTTCAACTTTTTTCGATTTTACCCCCGTGGGATAAATATTCTACCCACACACATTTGGAACTCTCCTGGGCTACCCTCACACATATTATTCCCTCATTTAGTGGATATTTTCACAAAAAAGTGAATTTTTCAAAGATCCAGAAAATTGGCTGAAAACGACTAAATATCAAGGACTCATTGGGCGAATCGCTCTGGAACTGAAATCGGAACGCTCACTGACATTTGCTCTATCTGAAAGTCTGATAAAGGCCGGAAAAATGACTAAGTCCAAAAAAAAATATTTTTTCAACTTTTTTCAATTTTACCCCCTTGGGATATATATTCTACCCACACACATTTGCAACTCTCCTGGGCTACCCTCACACATATTATTCCCTCATATAGTGGATATTTTCACAAAAAAGTGAAATTTTCAAAAATCCAGAAAATTGGCTGAAAATGACTAAATATCAAGGACTCATTGGGCGAATCGCTCTGGAACTGAAATCGGAATGCTCACTGACATTTGCCCTATCTGAAAGTCTGATAAACGCCGGAAAAAATGGCTAAGTCCAAAAAAAAGAAAATTTTCAACTTTTTTCGATTTTACCCCCGTGGGATATATGTTCTACCCACACACATTTGCAACTCTCCTGGGCTACCCTCACACATATTATTCCCTCATTTAGTGGATATTTTCACAAAAAAGTGAAATTTTCAAAAATCCAAAATATTGGCTGAAAACGACTAAATATCACGGACTCATTGGGCGAATTGCTCTGGAACTGAAATCGGAACGCTCACTGACATTTGCCCTATCTGAAAGTCTGATAAACGCCGGAAAAATGACTAAGTCCAAAAAAAAAATGTTTCAACTTTTTTCAATTTTACCCCCGTGGGATATATGTTCTACCCACACACATTTGCAACTCTCCTGGGCTACCCTCACACATATTATTCCCTCATTTAGTGGATATTTTCACAAAAAAGTGAAATTTTCAAAAATCCAAAATATTGGCTGAAAACGACTAAATATCACGGACTCATTGGGCGAATTGCTCTGGAACTGAAATCGGAACGCTCACTGACATTTGCCCTATCTGAAAGTCTGATAAACGCCGGAAAAATGACTAAGTCCCAAAAAAAAATTTTTTCAACTTTTTTCAATTTTACCCCCGTGGGATATATATTCTACCCAAACACATTTGGAACTCTTCTGGGGTACCCTCACACATATTATTCCCTCATTTAGTGGATATTTTCACAAAAAAGTGAATTTTTCAAAGATCCAGAAAATTGGCTGAAAACGACTAAATATCAAGGACTCATTGGGCGAATCGCTCTGGAACTGAAATCGGAACGCTCACTGACATTTGCCCTATCTGAAAGTCTGATAAAGGCCGGAAAAAAATGACTAAGTCCAAAAAAAAATTTTTTTTCAACTTTTTTCAATTTTACCCCCATGGAAAATATATTCTACCCACACACATTTGGAGCTCTTCTGGGGTACCCTCACACATATTATTCCCTCATTTAGTGGATATTATCACAAAAAAGTTAATTTTTCAAAAATCCAGAAAATTGGCTGAAAATGACTAAATATCAAGGACTCATTGGGCGAATCGCTCTGGAACTGAAATCGGAATGCTCACTGACATTTGCTCTATCTGAAAGTCTGATAAACGCCGGAAAAAATGGCTAAGTCCAAAAAAAGAAAATTTTCAACTTTTTTCGATTTTACCCCCGTGGGATAAATATTCTACCCACACACATTTGGAACTCTCCTGGGCTACCCTCACACATATTATTCCCTCATTTAGTGGATATTTTCACAAAAAAGTGAATTTTTCAAAGATCCAGAAAATTGGCTGAAAACGACTAAATATCAAGGACTCATTGGGCGAATCGCTCTGGAACTGAAATCGGAACGCTCACTGACATTTGCTCTATCTGAAAGTCTGATAAAGGCCGGAAAAATGACTAAGTCCAAAAAAAAATATTTTTTCAACTTTTTTCAATTTTACCCCCTTGGGATATATATTCTACCCACACACATTTGCAACTCTCCTGGGCTACCCTCACACATATTATTCCCTCATTTAGTGGATATTTTCACAAAAAAGTGAAATTTTCAAAAATCCAGAAAATTGGCTGAAAATGACTAAATATCAAGGACTCATTGGGCGAATCGCTCTGGAACTGAAATCGGAATGGTCACTGACATTTGCCCTATCTGAAAGTCTGATAAACGCCGTAAAAATGACTAAGTCCAAAAAAAAAAATTTTTCAACTTTTTTCAATTTTACCCCCGTGGGATATATGTTCTACCCACACACATTTGCAACTCTCCTGGGCTACCCTCACACATATTATTCCCTCATTTAGTGGATATTTTCACAAAAAAGTGAAATTTTCAAAAATCCAAAATATTGGCTGAAAACGACTAAATATCACGGACTCATTGGGCGAATTGCTCTGGAACTGAAATCGGAACGCTCACTGACATTTGCCCTATCTGAAAGTCTGATAAACGCCGGAAAAATGACTAAGTCCAAAAAAAAAATTTTTTTCAACTTTTTTCAATTTTACCCCCGTGTGATATATATTCTACCCAAACACATTTGGAACTCTTCTGGGGTACCCTCACACATATTATTCCCTCATTTAGTGGATATTTTCACAAAAAAGTGAATTTTTCAAAGATCCAGAAAATTGGCTGAAAACGACTAAATATCAAGGACTCATTGGGCGAATCGCTCTGGAACTGAAATCGGAACGCTCACTGACATTTGCCCTATCTGAAAGTCTGATAAAGGCCGGAAAAAAATGACTAAGTCCCAAAAAAAATATTTTTTCAACTTTTTTCAATTTTACCCCCATGGGAAATATATTCTACCCACACACATTTGGAGCTCTTCTGGGGTACCCTCACACATATTATTCCCTCATTTAGTGGATATTATCACAAAAAAGTTAATTTTTCAAAAATCCAGAAAATTGGCTGAAAATGATTAAATATCAAGGACTCATTGGGCGAATCGCTCTGGAACTGAAATCGGAATGCTCACTGACATTTGCTCTATCTGAAAGTCTGATAAACGCCGGAAAAAATGGCTAAGTCCAAAAAAAGAAAATTTTCAACTTTTTTCGATTTTACCCCCGTGGGATAAATATTCTACCCACACACATTTGGAACTCTCCTGGGCTACCCTCACACATATTATTCCCTCATTTAGTGGATATTTTCACAAAAAAGTGAATTTTTCAAAGATCCAGAAAATTGGCTGAAAACGACTAAATATCAAGGACTCATTGGGCGAATCGCTCTGGAACTGAAATCGGAACGCTCACTGACATTTGCTCTATCTGAAAGTCTGATAAAGGCCGGAAAAATGACTAAGTCCAAAAAAAAATATTTTTTCAACTTTTTTCAATTTTACCCCCTTGGGATATATATTCTACCCACACACATTTACAACTCTCCTGGGCTACCCTCACACATATTATTCCCTCATTTAGTGGATATTTTCACAAAAAAGTGAAATTTTCAAAAATCCAGAAAATTGGCTGAAAATGACTAAATATCAAGGACTCATTGGGCGAATCGCTCTGGAACTGAAATCGGAATGCTCACTGACATTTGCCCTATCTGAAAGTCTGATAAACGCCGGAAAAAATGGCTAAGTCCAAAAAAAAGAAAATTTTCAACTTTTTTCGATTTTACCACCGTGGGATATATATTCTACCCACACACATTTGGAACTCTCCTGGGCTACCCTCACACATATTATTCCCTCATTTAGTGGATATTTTCACAAAAAAGTGAAATTTTCAAAAATCCAGAAAATTGGCTGAAAATGACTAAATATCAAGGACTCATTGGGCGAATCGCTCTGGAACTGAAATCGGAATGGTCACTGACATTTGCCCTATCTGAAAGTCTGATAAACGCCGTAAAAATGACTAAGTCCAAAAAAAAAAATTTTTCAATTTTACCCCCGTGGGATATATGTTCTACCCACACACATTTGGAACTCTTCTGGGGTACCCTCACACATATTATTCCCTCATTTAGTGGATATAGTCACAAAAAAGTGAATTTTTCAAAAATCCAGAAAATTAGCTGAAAATGACTAAATATCAAGGCTCATTGGGCGAATCGCTCTGGAACTGAAATTGGAACGCTCACTGACATTTGCCCTATCTGAAAGTCTGATAAACGCCGGAAAAATGATAAAGTCCAAAAAAAAATATTTTTCAACTTTTTTCAATTTTACCCCCGTGGGATATATATTCTACCCACACACATTTGGAACTCTCCTGGGGTACCCTCACACTTATTATTCCCTCATTTAGTGGATATTTTCACAAAAAAGTGAATTTTTCAAAAATCCAGAAAATTGGCTGAAAATGACTAAATATCAAGGACTCATTGGGCGAATCGCTCTGGAACTGAAATCGGAACGCTCACTGACATTTGCCCTATCTGAAAGTCTGATAAACGCCGGAAAAATGACTAAGTCCAAAAAATATTTTTTTTCAACTTTTTTCAATTTTACCCCCGTGGGATATATATTTTACCCACACACATTTGGAACACTCCTGGGCTACCCTCACACATATTATTCCCTCATTTAGTGGATATAGTCACAAAAAAGTGAATTTTTCAAAAATCCAGAAAATTGGCTGAAAATGACTAAATATCAAGGCTCATTGGGCGAATCGCTCTGGAACTGAAATTGGAACGCTCACTGACATTTGCCCTATCTGAAAGTCTGATAAACGCCGGAAAAATGATAAAGTCCAAAAAAAAATATTTTTCAACTTTTTTCAATTTTACCCCCGTGGGATATATATTCTACCCACACACATTTGGAACTCTCCTGGGGTACCCTCACACTTATTATTCCCTCATTTAGTGGATATTTTCACAAAAAAGTGAATTTTTCAAAAATCCAGAAAATTGGCTGAAAATGACTAAATATCAAGGACTCATTGGGCGAATCGCTCTGGAACTGAAATCGGAACGCTCACTGACATTTGCCCTATCTGAAAGTCTGATAAACGCCGGAAAAATGACTAAGTCCAAAAAATAATTTTTTTCAACTTTTTTCAATTTTACCCCCGTGGGATATATATTTTACCCACACACATTTGGAACATTCCTGGGCTACCCTCACACATATTATTCCCTCATTTAGTGGATATTTTCACAAAAAAGTGAAATTTTCAAAAATCCAAAATATTGGCTGAAAACGACTAAATATCACGGACTCATTGGGCGAATTGCTCTGGAACTGAAATCGGAATGGTCACTGACATTTGCCCTATCTGAAAGTCTGATAAACGCCGTAAAAATGACTAAGTCCAAAAAAAAAAATTTTTCCAACTTTTTTCAATTTTACCCCCTTGGGATATATATTCTACCCACACACATTTGGAACTCTCCTGGGCTACCCTCACACATATTATTCCCTCATTTAGTGGATATTTTCACAAAAAAGTGAATTTTTCAAAAATCCAGAAAATTGGCTGAAAATGTCTAAATATCAAGGACTCATTGGGCGAATCGTTCTGGAACTGAAATCGGAACGCTCACTGACATTTGCCCTATCTGAAAGTCTGATAAACGCCGGAAAAATGACTAAGTCCAAAAAAAAGAAAATTTTCAACTTTTTTCGATTTTACCCCCGTGGGATATATATTCTACCCACACACATTTGGAACTCTCCTGGGCTACCCTCACACATATTATTCCCTCATTTAGTGGATATTTTCACAAAAAAGTGAATTTTTCAAAAATCCAGAAAATTGGCTGAAAATGACTAAATATCAAGGACTCATTGGGCGAATCGCTCTGGAACTGAAATCGGAATGGTCACTGACATTTGCCCTATCTGAAAGTCTGATAAACGCCGTAAAAATGACTAAGTCCAAAAAAAAAAATTTTTCAACTTTTTTCAATTTTACCCCCGTGGGATATATGTTCTACCCACACACATTTGGAACTCTTCTGGGGTACCCTCACACATATTATTCCCTCATTTAGTGGATATAGTCACAAAAAAGTGAATTTTTCAAAAATCCAGAAAATATGCTGAAAATGACTAAATATCAAGGCTCATTGGGAGAATCGCTCTGGAACTGAAATTGGAACGCTCACTGACATTTGCCCTATCTGAAAGTCTGATAAACGCCGGAAAAATGATTAAGTCCAAAAAAAAATATTTTTCAACTTTTTTCAATTTTACCCCCGTGGGATATATATTCTACCCACACACATTTGGAACTCTTCTGGGGTACCCTCACACATATTATTCCCTCATTTAGTGGATATTTTCACAAAAAAGTGAAATTTTCAAAAATCCAAAATATTGGCTGAAAACGACTAAATATCACGGACTCATTGGGCGAATTGCTCTGGAACTGAAATCGGAACGCTCACTGACATTTGCCCTATCTGAAAGTCTGATAAACGCCGGAAAAATGACTAAGTCCCAAAAAAAAATTTTTTCAACTTTTTTCAATTTTACCCCCGTGGGATATATATTCTACCCAAACACATTTGGAACTCTTCTGGGGTACCCTCACACATATTATTCCCTCATTTAGTGGATATTTTCACAAAAAAGTGAATTTTTCAAAGATCCAGAAAATTGGCTGAAAACGACTAAATATCAAGGACTCATTGGGCGAATCGCTCTGGAACTGAAATCGGAACGCTCACTGACATTTGCCCTATCTGAAAGTCTGATAAAGGCCGGAAAAAAATGACTAAGTCCCAAAAAAAATATTTTTTCAACTTTTTTCAATTTTACCCCCATGGGAAATATATTCTACCCACACACATTTGGAGCTCTTCTGGGGTACCCTCACACATATTATTCCCTCATTTAGTGGATATTATCACAAAAAAGTTAATTTTTCAAAAATCCAGAAAATTGGCTGAAAATGATTAAATATGAAGGACTCATTGGGCGAATCGCTCTGGAACTGAAATCGGAATGCTCACTGACATTTGCTCTATCTGAAAGTCTGATAAACGCCGGAAAAAATGGCTAAGTCCAAAAAAAGAAAATTTTCAACTTTTTTCGATTTTACCCCCGTGGGATAAATATTCTACCCACACACATTTGGAACTCTCCTGGGCTACCCTCACACATATTATTCCCTCATTTAGTGGATATTTTCACAAAAAAGTGAATTTTTCAAAGATCCAGAAAATTGGCTGAAAACGACTAAATATCAAGGACTCATTGGGCGAATCGCTCTGGAACTGAAATCGGAACGCTCACTGACATTTGCTCTATCTGAAAGTCTGATAAAGGCCGGAAAAATGACTAAGTCCAAAAAAAAATATTTTTTCAACTTTTTTCAATTTTACCCCCTTGGGATATATATTCTACCCACACACATTTACAACTCTCCTGGGCTACCCTCACACATATTATTCCCTCATTTAGTGGATATTTTCACAAAAAAGTGAAATTTTCAAAAATCCAGAAAATTGGCTGAAAATGACTAAATATCAAGGACTCATTGGGCGAATCGCTCTGGAACTGAAATCGGAATGCTCACTGACATTTGCCCTATCTGAAAGTCTGATAAACGCCGGAAAAAATGGCTAAGTCCAAAAAAAAGAAAATTTTCAACTTTTTTCGATTTTACCACCGTGGGATATATATTCTACCCACACACATTTGGAACTCTCCTGGGCTACCCTCACACATATTATTCCCTCATTTAGTGGATATTTTCACAAAAAAGTGAATTTTTCAAAAATCCAGAAAATTGGCTGAAAATGACTAAATATCAAGGACTCATTGGGCGAATCGCTCTGGAACTGAAATCGGAATGGTCACTGACATTTGCCCTATCTGAAAGTCTGATAAACGCCGTAAAAATGACTAAGTCCAAAAAAAAAAATTTTTCAACTTTTTTCAATTTTACCCCCGTGGGATATATGTTCTACCCACACACATTTGGAACTCTTCTGGGGTACCCTCACACATATTATTCCCTCATTTAGTGGATATAGTCACAAAAAAGTGAATTTTTCAAAAATCCAGAAAATTGGCTGAAAATGACTAAATATCAAGGCTCATTGGGCGAATCGCTCTGGAACTGAAATTGGAACGCTCACTGACATTTGCCCTATCTGAAAGTCTGATAAACGCCGGAAAAATGATAAAGTCCAAAAAAAAATATTTTTCAACTTTTTTCAATTTTACCCCCGTGGGATATATATTCTACCCACACACATTTGGAACTCTCCTGGGGTACCCTCACACTTATTATTCCCTCATTTAGTGGATATTTTCACAAAAAAGTGAATTTTTCAAAAATCCAGAAACTTGGCTGAAAATGACTAAATATCAAGGACTCATTGGGCGAATCGCTCTGGAACTGAAATCGGAACGCTCACTGACATTTGCCCTATCTGAAAGTCTGATAAACGCCGGAAAAATGACTAAGTCCAAAAAATAATTTTTTTCAACTTTTTTCAATTTTACCCCCGTGGGATATATATTTTACCCACACACATTTGGAACATTCCTGGGCTACCCTCACACATATTATTCCCTCATTTAGTGGATATTTTCACAAAAAAGTGAAATTTTCAAAAATCCAAAATATTGGCTGAAAACGACTAAATATCACGGACTCATTGGGCGAATTGCTCTGGAACTGAAATCGGAATGCTCACTGACATTTGCCCTATCTGAAAGTCTGATAAACGCCGGAAAAAATGGCTAAGTCCAAAAAAAAGAAAATTTTCAACTTTTTTCGATTTTACCCCCGTGGGATATATATTCTACCCACACACATTTGGAACTCTCCTGGGCTACCCTCACACATATTATTCCCTCATTTAGTGGATATTTTCACAAAAAAGTGAATTTTTCAAAAATCCAGAAAATTGGCTGAAAATGACTCAATATCAAGGGCTCATTGGGCGAATCGCTCTGGAACTGAAATCGGAATGGTCACTGACATTTGCCCTATCTGAAAGTCTGATAAACGCCGTAAAAATGACTAAGTCCAAAAAAAAAAATTTTTCCAACTTTTTTCAATTTTACCCCCTTGGGATATATATTCTACCCACACACATTTGGAACTCTCCTGGGCTACCCTCACACATATTATTCCCTCATTTAGTGGATATTTTCACAAAAAAGTGAATTTTTCAAAAATCCAGAAAATTGGCTGAAAATGTCTAAATATCAAGGACTCATTGGGCGAATCGTTCTGGAACTGAAATCGGAACGCTCACTGACATTTGCCCTATCTGAAAGTCTGATAAACGCCGGAAAAATGACTAAGTCCAAAAAAAAGAAAATTTTCAACTTTTTTCGATTTTACCCCCGTGGGATATATATTCTACCCACACACATTTGGAACTCTCCATATTATTCCCTCATTTAGTGGATATTTTCACAAAAAAGTGAATTTTTCAAAAATCCAGAAAATTGGCTGAAAATGACTAAATATCAAGGACTCATTGGGCGAATCGCTCTGGAACTGAAATCGGAATGGTCACTGACATTTGCCCTATCTGAAAGTCTGATAAACGCCGTAAAAATGACTAAGTCCAAAAAAAAAAATTTTTCAACTTTTTTCAATTTTACCCCCGTGGGATATATGTTCTACCCACACACATTTGGAACTCTTCTGGGGTACCCTCACACATATTATTCCCTCATTTAGTGGATATAGTCACAAAAAAGTGAATTTTTCAAAAATCCAGAAAATTGGCTGAAAATGACTAAATATCAAGGCTCATTGGGAGAATCGCTCTGGAACTGAAATTGGAACGCTCACTGACATTTGCCCTATCTGAAAGTCTGATAAACGCCGGAAAAATGATTAAGTCCAAAAAAAAATATTTTTCAACTTTTTTCAATTTTACCCCCGTGGGATATATATTCTACCCACACACATTTGGAACTCTTCTGGGGTACCCTCACACATATTATTCCCTCATTTAGTGGATATTTTCACAAAAAAGTGAAATTTTCAAAAATCCAAAATATTGGCTGAAAACGACTAAATATCACGGACTCATTGGGCGAATTGCTCTGGAACTGAAATCGGAACGCTCACTGACATTTGCCCTATCTGAAAGTCTGATAAACGCCGGAAAAATGACTAAGTCCCAAAAAAAAATTTTTTCAACTTTTTTCAATTTTACCCCCGTGGGATATATATTCTACCCACACACATTTGCAACTCTCCTGGGCTACCCTCACACATATTATTCCCTCATTTAGTGGATATTTTCACAAAAAAGTGAAATTTTCAAAAATCCAGAAAATTGGCTGAAAATGACTAAATATCAAGGACTCATTGGGCGAATCGCTCTGGAACTGAAATCGGAATGCTCACTGACATTTGCCCTATCTGAAAGTCTGATAAACGCCGGAAAAAATGGCTAAGTCCAAAAAAAAGAAAATTTTCAACTTTTTTCGATTTTACCCCCGTGGGATATATATTCTACCCACACACATTTGGAACTCTCCTGGGCTACCCTCACACATATTATTCCCTCATTTAGTGGATATTTTCACAAAAAAGTGAATTTTTCAAAAATCCAGAAAATTGGCTGAAAATGACTAAATATCAAGGGCTCATTGGGCGAATCGCTCTGGAACTGAAATCGGAATGGTCACTGACATTTGCCCTATCTGAAAGTCTGATAAACGCCGTAAAAATGACTAAGTCCAAAAAAAAAAATTTTTCCAACTTTTTTCAATTTTACCCCCTTGGGATATATATTCTACCCACACACATTTGGAACTCTCCTGGGCTACCCTCACACATATTGTTCCCTCATTTAGTGGATATTTTCACAAAAAAGTGAATTTTTCAAAGATCCAGAAAATTGGCTGAAAATGACTAAATATCAAGGACTCATTGGGCGAATCGCTCTGGAACTGAAATCGGAATGCTCACTGACATTTGCTCTATCTGAAAGTCTGATAAACGCCGGAAAAAATGGCTAAGTCCAAAAAAAGAAAATTTTCAACTTTTTTCGATTTTACCCCCGTGGGATATATATTCTACCCACACACATTTGGAACTCTCCTGGGCTACCCTCACACATATTATTCCCTCATTTAGTGGATATTTTCACAAAAAAGTGAAATTTTCAAAAATCCAGAAAATTGGCTGAAAATGACTAAATATCAAGGACTCATTGGGCGAATCGCTCTGGAACTGAAATCGGAATGCTCACTGACATTTGCCCTATCTGAAAGTCTGATAAACGCCGGAAAAAATGGCTAAGTCCAAAAAAAAGAAAATTTTCAACTTTTTTCGATTTTACCCCCGTGGGATATGTATTCTACCCACACACATTTGGAACTCTCCTGGGCTACCCTCACACATATTATTCCCTCATTTAGTGGATATTTTCACAAAAAAGTGAATTTTTCAAAAATCCAGAAAATTGGCTGAAAATGACTAAATATCAAGGACTCATTGGGCGAATCGCTCTGGAACTGAAATCGGAATGGTCACTGACATTTGCCCTATCTGAAAGTCTGATAAACGCCGTAAAAATGACTAAGTCCAAAAAAAAAAATTTTTCCAACTTTTTTCAATTTTACCCCCTTGGGATATATATTCTACCCACACACATTTGGAACTCTCCTGGGCTACCCTCACACATATTATTCCCTCATTTAGTGGATATTTTCACAAAAAAGTGAATTTTTCAAAAATCCAGAAAATTGGCTGAAAATGTCTAAATATCAAGGACTCATTGGGCGAATCGTTCTGGAACTGAAATCGGAACGCTCACTGACATTTGCCCTATCTGAAAGTCTGATAAACGCCGGAAAAATGACTAAGTCCAAAAAAAAATTTTTTTCAACTTTTTTCAATTTTACCCCCGTGGGATATATATTCTACCCACACACATTTGGAACTCTCCTGGGCTACCCTCACACATATTGTTCCCTCATTTAGTGGATATTTTCACAAAAAAGTGAATTTTTCAAAGATCCAGAAAATTGGCTGAAAATGACTAAATATCAAGGACTCATTGGGCGAATCGCTCTGGAACTGAAATCGGAATGCTCACTGACATTTGCTCTATCTGAAAGTCTGATAAACGCCGGAAAAAATGGCTAAGTCCAAAAAAAGAAAATTTTCAACTTTTTTCGATTTTACCCCCGTGGGATATATATTCTACCCACACACATTTGGAACTCTCCTGGGCTACCCTCACACATATTATTCCCTCATTTAGTGGATATTTTCACAAAAAAGTGAATTTTTCAAAAATCCAGAAAATTGGCTGAAAATGACTAAATATCAAGGACTCATTGGGCGAATCGTTCTGGAACTGAAATCGGAACGCTCACTGACATTTGCCCTATCTGAAAGTCTGATAAACGCCGGAAAAATGACTAAGTCAAAAAAAAATTTTTTTTTCAACTTTTTTCAATTTTATCCCCATGGGATATATATTCTACCCACACACATTTGGAACTCTCCTGGGCTACCCTCACACATATTATTCCCTCATTTAGTGGATATTTTCACAAAAAAGTGAATTTTTCAAAGATCCAGAAAATTGGCTGAAAACGACTAAATATCAAGGACTCATTGGGCGAATCGCTCTGGAACTGAAATCGGAACGCTCACTGACATTTGCCCTATCTGAAAGTCTGATAAAGGCCGGAAAAATGACTAAGTCCAAAAAAAAATATATTTTTTCAACTTTTTTCAATTTTACCCCCTTGGGCTATATATTCTACCCACACACATTTGCAACTCTCCTGGGCTACCCTCACACATATTATTCCCTCATTTAGTGGATATTTTCACAAAAAAGTGAAATTTTCAAAAATCCAGAAAATTGGCTGAAAATGACTAAATATCAAGGACTCATGGGGCGAATCGCTCTGGAACTGAAATCGGAATGCTCACTGACATTTGCCCTATCTGAAAGTCTGATAAACGCCGGAAAAAATGGCTAAGTCCAAAAAAAAGAAAATTTTCAACTTTTTTCGATTTTACCCCCGTGGGATATATATTCTACCCACACACATTTGGAACTCTCCTGGGCTACCCTCACACATATTATTCCCTCATTTAGTGGATATTTTCACAAAAAAGTGAATTTTTCAAAAATCCAGAAAATTGGCTGAAAATGACTAAATATCAAGGCTCATTGGGCGAATCGCTCTGGAACTGAAATTGGAACGCTCACTGACATTTGCCCTATCTGAAAGTCTGATAAACGCCGTAAAAATGACTAAGTCCAAAAAAAAAAATTTTTCAACTTTTTTCAATTTTACCCCCCTGGGATATATGTTCTACCCACACACATTTGGAACTCTTCTGGGGTACCCTCACACATATTATTCCCTCATTTAGTGGATATAGTCACAAAAAAGTGAATTTTTCAAAAATCCAGAAAATTGGCTGAAAATGACTAAATATCAAGGCTCATTGGGCGAATCGCTCTGGAACTGAAATTGGAACGCTCACTGACATTTGCCCTATCTAAAAGTCTGATAAACGCCGGAAAAATGATTAAGTCCAAAAAAAAATATTTTTCAACTTTTTTCAATTTTACCCCCGTGGGATATATATTTTACCCACACAAATTTGGAACACTCCTGGGCTACCCTCACACATATTATTCCCTCATTTAGTGGATATTTTCACAAAAAAGTGAAATTTTCAAAAATCCAAAATATTGGCTGAAAACGACTAAATATCAAGGACTCATTGGGCGAATCGCTCTGGAACTGAAATCGGAACGCTCACTGACATTTGCCCTATCTGAAAGTCTGATAAAAGCCGGAAAAATGACTAAGTCCAAAAAAATAATTTTTTTCAACTTTTTTCAATTTTACCCCCGTGGGATATATATTCTACCCACACACATTTGGAACACTCCTGGGGTACCCTCACACATATTATTCCCTCATTTAGTGGGTATTTTCACAAAAAAGTGAAATTTTCAAAAATCCAAAATATTGGCTGAAAACGACTAAATATCAAGGACTCATTGGGCGAATCGCTCTGGAACTGAAATCGGAACGCTCAATGACATTTGTCCTAACTGAAAGTCTGATAAACGCCGGAAAAATGGCTAAGTCCAAAAAAAAAATTTTTTCAACTTTTTTCAATTTTACCCCCGTGGGATATATATTCTACCCACACACATTTGGAACTCTCCTTGGCTACTCTCACACATATTATTCCCTCATTTAGTGGATATTTTCACAAAAAAGTGAATTTTTCAAAAATCCAGAAAATTGGCTGAAAATGATTAAATATCAAGGACTCATTGGGCGAAACGCTCTGGAACTGAAATCGGAACGCTCACTGACATTTGCCCTATCTGAAAGTCTGATAAACGCCGGAAAAATGACTAAGTCCAAAAAAAAAAATTTTTTTCAACTTTTTTCAATTTTACCCCCGTGGGATATATATTCTACCCACACACATTTGGAACACTCCTGGGGTTCCCTCCCACATATTATTGCCTCATTTAGTGGATATTTTCACAAAAAAGTGAAATTTTCAAAAATCCAAAATATTGGCTGAAAACGACTAAATATCAAGGACTCATTGGGCGAATCGCTCTGGAACTGAAATCGGAACGCTCAATGACATTTGCCCTATCTGAAAGTCTGATAAACGCCGGAAAAATGACTTCGTCCAAAAAAAAAATTTTTTTCAACTTTTTTCAATTTTACCCCCGTGGGATATATATTTTACCCACACACATTTGGAACACTCCTGGGGTACCCTCACACATATTATTCCCTAATTTAGTGGATATTTTCACAAAAAAGTGAAATTTTCAAAAATCCAAAATATTGGCTGAAAACGACTAAATATCAAGGACTCATTGGGCGAATCGCTCTGGAACTGAAATCGGAACGCTCAATGACATTTGCCCTATCTGAAAGTCTGATAAACGCCGGAAAAATGACTTCATCCAAAAAAAATATTTTTTTCAACTTTTTTCAATTTTACCCCCATGGGATATATATTCTACCCACACACATTTGGAACACTCCTGGGTTCCCTCACACATATTATTCCCTCATTTAGTGGATATTTTCACAAAAAAGTGAAATTTTCAAAAATCCAAAATATTGGCTGAAAACGACTAAATATCAAGGACTCATTGGGCGAATCGCTCTGGAACTGAAATCGGAACGCTCACTGACATTTGCCCTATCTGAAAGTCTGATAAAAGCCGGAAAAATGACTAAGTCCAAAAAAAATATTTTTTTCAACTTTTTTAAATTTTACCCCCGTGGGATATATATTCTACCCACACACATTTGGAACTCTCCTTGGCTACTCTCACACATATTATTCCCTCATTTAGTGGATATTTTCACAAAAAAGTGAATTTTTCAAAAATCCAGAAAATTGGCTGAAAATGATTAAATATCAAGGACTCATTGGGCGAAACGCTCTGGAACTGAAATCGGAACGCTCACTGACATTTGCCCTATCTGAAAGTCTGATAAAGCCGGAAAAATGACTAAGTCCAAAAAATAATTTTTTTCAACTTTTTTCAATTTTACCCCCATGGGATATATATTTTACCCACACACATTTGGAACTCTCCTGGGGTACCCTCACAGATATTATTCCCTCATTTAGTGGATATTTTCACAAAAAAGTGAAATTTTCAAAAATCCAAAATATTGGCTGAAAACGACTAAATATCAAGGACTCATTGGGCGAATCGCTCTGGAACTGAAATCGGAACGCTCACTGACATTTGCCCTATCTGAAAGTCTGATAAACGGCGGAAAAATGGCTAAGTCCAAAAAAAAATTTTTTTCAACTTTTTTCAATTTTACCCCCTTGGGATATATATTCTACCCACACACATTTGGAACACTCCTGGGGTACCCTCACACATATTATTCCCTAATTTAGTGGATATTTTCACAAAAAAGTGAAATTTTCAAAAACCAAAATATTGGCTGAAAACGACTAAATATCAAGGACTGATTGGGCGAATCGCTCTGGAACTGAAATCGGAACGCTCACTGACATTTGCCCTATCTGAAAGTCTGATAAACGCCGGAAAAATGACTAAGTCCAAAAAAAAAATTTTTTTCAACTTTTTTCAATTTTACCCCCGTGGGATATATATTCTACCCACACACATTTGGAACACTCCTGGGGTTCCCTCACACATATTATTCCCTCATTTAGTGGATATTTTCACAAAAAAGTGAAATTTTCAAAAATCCAAAATATTGGCTGAAAACGACTAAATATCAAGGACTCATTGGGCGAATCGCTCTGGAACTGAAATCGGAACGCTCACTGACATTTGCCCTATCTGAAAGTCTGATAAAAGCCGGAAAAATGACTAAGTCCAAAAAAAAAATGTTTTCAACTTTTTTCAATGTTACCCCTGTGGGATATATATTCTACCCACACACATTTGGAACTCTCCTTGGCTACTCTCACACATATTATTCCCTCATTTAGTGGATATTTTCACAAAAAAGTGAATTTTTCAAAGATCCAGAAAATTGGCTGAAAAGACTAAATATCAAGGACTCATTGGGCGAATCGCTCTGGAACTGAAATCGGAACGCTCACTGACATTTGCCCTATCTGAAAGTCTGATAAAGGCCGGAAAAATGACTAAGTCCAAAAAAAAAAATTTTTCCAACTTTTTTCAATTTTACCCCCTTGGGATATATATTCTACCCACACACATTTGGAACTCTCCTGGGCTACAATCACACATATTATTCCCTCATTTAGTGGATATTTTCACAAAAAAGTGAATTTTTCAAAAATCCAGAAAATTGGCTGAAAATGACTAAATATCAAGGACTCATTGGGAGAATCGTTCTGGAACTGAAATCGGAACGCTCACTGACATTTGCCCTATCTGAAAGTCTAATAAACGCCGGAAAAATGACTAAGTCAAAAAAAAATTTTTTTTTCAACTTTTTTCAATTTTATCCCCATGGGATATATATTCTACCCACACACATTTGGAACTCTTCTGGGGTACCCTCACACATATTATTCCCTCATTTAGTGGATATTTTCACAAAAAAGTGAATTTTTCAAAAATCCAGAAAATTGGCTGAAAACGACTAAATATCAAGGACTCATTGGGCGAATCGCTCTGGAACTGAAATCGGAACGCTCACTGACATTTGCCCTATCTGAAAGTCTGATAAACGCCGGAAAAATGACTAAGTCCCAAAAAAAATTTTTTTCAACTTTTTTCAATTTTACCCCCGTGGGATATATATTCTACCCACACACATTTGGAACTCTCCTGGGCTACCCTCACACATATTATTCCCTCATTTAGTGGATATTTTCACAAAAAAGTGAATTTTTCAAAGATCCAGAAAATTGGCTGAAAACGACTAAATATCAAGGACTCATTGGGCGAATCGCTCTGGAACTGAAATCGGAACGCTCACTGACATTTGCCCTATCTGAAAGTCTGATAAAGGCCGGAAAAATGACTAAGTCCAAAAAAAAATATTTTTTCAACTTTTTTCAATTTTACCCCCTTGGGATATATATTCTACCCACACACATTTGCAACTCTCCTGGGCTACCCTCACACATATTATTCCCTCATTTAGTGGATATTTTCACAAAAAAGTGAAATTTTCAAAAATCCAGAAAATTGGCTGAAAATGACTAAATATCAAGGACTCATTGGGCGAATCGCTCTGGAACTGAAATCGGAATGCTCACTGACATTTGCCCTATCTGAAAGTCTGATAAACGCCGGAAAAAATGGCTAAGTCCAAAAAAAAGAAAATTTTCAACTTTTTTCGATTTTACCCCCGTGGGATATATATTCTACCCACACACATTTGGAACTCTCCTGGGCTACCCTCACACATATTATTCCCTCATTTAGTGGATATTTTCACAAAAAAGTGAATTTTTCAAAAATCCAGAAAATTGGCTGAAAATGACTAAATATCAAGGACTCATTGGGCGAATCGCTCTGGAACTGAAATCGGAATGGTCACTGACATTTGCCCTATCTGAAAGTCTGATAAACGCCGTAAAAATGACTAAGTCCAAAAAAAAAAATTTTTCAAACTTTTTTCAATTTTACCCCCGTGGGATATATGTTCTACCCACACACATTTGGAACTCTCCTGGGGTACCCTCACACATATTATTCCCTCATTTAGTGGATATTTTCACAAAAAAGTGAATTTTTCAAAAATCCAGAAAATTGGCTGAAAATGACTCATTGGGCGAATCGCTCTGGAACTGAAATCGGAATGCTCACTGACATTTGCCCTATCTGAAAGTCTGATAAACGCCGGAAAAATGACTAAGTCCAAAAAAAAATATTTTTCAACTTTTTTCAATTTTACCCCCGTGGGATATATATTCTACCCACACACATTTGGAACACTCCTGGGGTACCCTCACACATATTATTCCCTCATTTAGTGGATATTTTCACAAAAAAGTGAAATTTTCAAAAATCCAAAATATTGGCTGAAAACGACTAAATATCAAGGACTCATTGGGCGAATCGCTCTGGAACTGAAATTGGAACGCTCACTGACATTTGCCCTATCTGAAAGTCTGATAAACGCCGGAAAAATGACTAAGTCCAAAAAAAAAATTTTTTTCAACTTTTTTCAATTTTAAACCCGTGGGATATATATTCTACCCACACACATTTGGAACTCTCCTGGGGTACCCTCACACATATTATTCCCTCATTTAGTGGATATTTTCACAAAAAAGTGAATTTTTCAAAAATCCAGAAAATTGACTGAAAATGACTAAATATCAAGGACTCATTGGGCGAATCGCTCTGGAACTGAAATCGGAACACTCACTGACATTTGCCCTATCTGAAAGTCTGATAAACGCCGGAAAAATGACTAAGTCCCAAAAAAAATATTTTTCAACTTTTTTCAATTTTACCCCCGTGGGATATATATTCTACCCACACACATTTGGAACACTCCTGGGGTACCCTCACACATATTATTCCCTCATTTAGTGGATATTTTCACAAAAAAGTGAAATTTTCAAAAATCCAAAATATTGGCTGAAAACGAATAAATATCAAGGACTCATTGGGCGAATCGCTCTGGAACTGAAATCGGAATGCTCACTGACATTTGCCCTATCTGAAAGTCTGATAAACGCCGGAAAAATGACTAAGTCCAAAAAAAAATATTTTTCAACTTTTTTCAATTTTACCCCAGCGGGATATATATTCTACCCACACACATTTGGAACACTCCTGGGGTACCCTCACACATATTATTCCCTCATTTAGTTGATATTTTCACAAAAAAGTGAATTTTTCAAAAATCCAGAAAATTGGCTGAAAATGACTAAATATCAAGGACTCATTGGGGGAATCGCTCTGGAACTGAAATCGGAACACTCACTGACATTTGCCCTATCTGAAAGTCTGATAAACGCCGGAAAAATGACTAAGTCCAAAAAAAAATATTTTTCAACTTTTTTCAATTTTACCCCCGTGGGATATATATTCTACCCACACACATTTGGAACACTCCTGGGGTACCCTCACACATATTATTCCCTCATTTAGTGGATATTTTCACAAAAAAGTGAAATTTTCAAAAATCCAAAATATTGGCTGAAAACGACTAAATATCAAGGACTCATTGGGCGAATCGCTCTGGAACTGAAATCGGAACGCTCACTGACATTTGCCCTATCTGAAAGTCTGATAAACGCCGGAAAAATGACTAAGTCCAAAAAAAAATATTTTTCAACTTTTTTCAATTTTACCCCCGTGGGATATATATTCTACCCACACACATTTGGAACACTCCTGGGGTACCCTCACACATATTATTCCCTCATTTAGTGGATATTTTCACAAAAAAGTGAAATTTTCAAAAATCCAAAATATTGGCTGAAAACGACTAAATATCAAGGACTCATTGGGCGAATCGCTCTGGAACTGAAATTGGAACGCTCACTGACATTTGCCCTATCTGAAAGTCTGATAAACGCCGGAAAAATGACTAAGTCCAAAAAAAAAATTTTTTTCAACTTTTTTCAATTTTAAACCCGTGGGATATATATTCTACCCACACACATTTGGAACTCTCCTGGGGTACCCTCACACATATTATTCCCTCATTTAGTGGATATTTTCACAAAAAAGTGAATTTTTCAAAAATCCAGAAAATTGGCTGAAAATGACTCATTGGGCGAATCGCTCTGGAACTGAAATCGGAATGCTCACTGACATTTGCCCTATCTGAAAGTCTGATAAACGCCGGAAAAATGACTAAGTCCAAAAAAAAATATTTTTCAACTTTTTTCAATTTTACCCCCGTGGGATATATATTCTACCCACACACATTTGGAACACTCCTGGGGTACCCTCACACATATTATTCCCTCATTTAGTGGATATTTTCACAAAAAAGTGAAATTTTCAAAAATCCAAAATATTGGCTGAAAACGACTAAATATCAAGGACTCATTGGGCGAATCGCTCTGGAACTGAAATTGGAACGCTCACTGACATTTGCCCTATCTGAAAGTCTGATAAACGCCGGAAAAATGACTAAGTCCAAAAAAAAAATTTTTTTCAACTTTTTTCAATTTTAAACCCGTGGGATATATATTCTACCCACACACATTTGGAACTCTCCTGGGGTACCCTCACACATATTATTCCCTCATTTAGTGGATATTTTCACAAAAAAGTGAATTTTTCAAAAATCCAGAAAATTGACTGAAAACGACTAAATATCAAGGACTCATTGGGCGAATCGCTCTGGAACTGAAATCGGAACACTCACTGACATTTGCCCTATCTGAAAGTCTGATAAACGCCGGAAAAATGACTAAGTCCCAAAAAAAATATTTTTCAACTTTTTTCAATTTTACCCCCGTGGGATATATATTCTACCCACACACATTTGGAACACTCCTGGGGTACCCTCACACATATTATTCCCTCATTTAGTGGATATTTTCACAAAAAAGTGAAATTTTCAAAAATCCAAAATATTGGCTGAAAACGAATAAATATCAAGGACTCATTGGGCGAATCGCTCTGGAACTGAAATCGGAATGCTCACTGACATTTGCCCTATCTGAAAGTCTGATAAACGCCGGAAAAATGACTAAGTCCAAAAAAAAATATTTTTCAACTTTTTTCAATTTTACCCCCGCGGGATATATATTCTACCCACACACATTTGGAACACTCCTGGGGTACCCTCACACATATTATTCCCTCATTTAGTGGATATTTTCACAAAAAAGTGAATTTTTCAAAAATCCAGAAAATTGGCTGAAAATGACTAAATATCAAGGACTCATTGGGGGAATCGCTCTGGAACTGAAATCGGAACACTCACTGACATTTGCCCTATCTGAAAGTCTGATAAACGCCGGAAAAATGACTAAGTCCAAAAAAAAATATTTTTCAACTTTTTTCAATTTTACCCCCGTGGGATATATATTCTACCCACACACATTTGGAACACTCCTGGGGTACCCTCACACATATTATTCCCTCATTTTTTGGATATTTTCACAAAAAAATTGAATTTTTCAAAAATCCAGAAAATTGACTGAAAATGAATAAATATCAAGGACTCATTGGGCGAATCGCTCTGGAACTGAAATCGGAACAGTCACTGACATTTGCCCTATCTGAAAGTCTGATAAACGCCGGAAAAATGACTAAGTCCCAAAAAAAATATTTTTCAACTTTTTTCAATTTTACCCCCGTGGGATATATATTCTACCCACACACATTTGGAACACTCCTGGGGTACCCTCACACATATTATTCCCTCATTTAGTGGATATTTTCACAAAAAGTGAAATTTTCAAAAATCCAAAATATTGGCTGAAAACGAATAAATATCAAGGACTCATTGGGCGAATCGCTCTGGAACTGAAATCGGAATGCTCACTGACATTTGCCCTATCTGAAAGTCTGATAAACGCCGGAAAAATGACTAAGTCCAAAAAAAAATATTTTTCAACTTTTTTCAATTTTACCCCCGCGGGATATATATTCTACCCACACACATTTGGAACACTCCTGGGGTACCCTCACACATATTATTCCCTCATTTAGTTGATATTTTCACAAAAAAGTGAATTTTTCAAAAATCCAGAAAATTGGCTGAAAATGACTAAATATCAAGGACTCATTGGGGGAATCGCTCTGGAACTGAAATCGGAACACTCACTGACATTTGCCCTATCTGAAAGTCTGATAAACGCCGGAAAAATGACTAAGTCCAAAAAAAAATATTTTTCAACTTTTTTCAATTTTACCCCCGTGGGATATATATTCTACCCACACACATTTGGAACACTCCTGGGGTACCCTCACACATATTATTCCCTCATTTAGTGGATATTTTCACAAAAAAGTGAAATTTTCAAAAATCCAAAATATTGGCTGAAAACGACTAAATATCAAGGACTCATTGGGCGAATCGCTCTGGAACTGAAATCGGAACGCTCACTGACATTTGCCCTATCTGAAAGTCTGATAAACGCCGGAAAAATGACTAAGTCCAAAAAAAAAATTTTTTTCAACTTTTTTCAATTTTAAACCCGTGGGATATATATTCTACCCACACACATTTGGAACTCTCCTGGGGTACCCTCACACATATTATTCCCTCATTTAGTGGATATTTTCACAAAAAAGTGAATTTTTCAAAAATCCAGAAAATTGACTGAAAATGACTAAATATCAAGGACTCATTGGGCGAATCGCTCTGGAACTGAAATCGGAACGCTCACTGACATTTGCCCTATCTGAAAGTCTGATAAACGCCGGAAAAATGACTAAGTCCAAAAAAAAATTTTTTTTCAACTTTTTTCAGTTTTACCCCCGTGGGATATATATTCTACCCACACACATTTGGAACTCTCCTGGGGTACCCTCACACATATTATTCCCTCATTTAGTGGATATTTTCACAAAAAAGTGAATTTTTCAAAAATCCAGAAAATTGGCTGAAAATGACTAAATATCAAGGAATCATTGGGCGAATCGCTCTGGAACTAAAATCGGAACGCTCACTGACATTTGCCCTATCTGAAAGTCTGATAAACGCCGGAAAAATGGCTAAGTCCAAAAAATAATTATTTTCAACTTTTTTCAATTTTACCCCCGTGGGATATATATTTTACCCACACACATTTGGAACTCTCCTGGGGTACCCTCACACATATTATTCCCTCATTTAGTGGATATTTTCACAAAAAAGTGAATTTTTCAAAAATCCAGAAAATTGGATGAAAATGACTAAATATCAAGGACTCATTGGGCGAATCGCTCTGGAACTGAAATCGGAACGCTCACTGACATTTGACCTATCTGAAAGTCTGATAAACGCCGGAAAAATGACTAAGTCTAAAAAAAAATTTTTTTTCAACTTTTTTCAGTTTTACCCCCGTGGGATATATATTCTACCCACACACATTTGGAACTCTTCTGGGGTACCCTCACACAAATTATTCCCTCATTTAGTGGATATTTTCACAAAAAAGTAAATTTTTCAAAAATCCAGAAATTGGCTGAAAATGACTAAATATCAAGGACTCATTGGGCGACTCACTCTGGAACTGAAATCGGAATGCTCACTGACATTTGCCCTATCTGAAAGTCTGATAAACGCCGGAAAAATGACTAAGTCCAAAAAAATTTTTTTTTCAACTTTTTTCAATTTTACCCCCGTGGGATATATATTCTACCCACACACATTTGGAACTCTCCTGGGGTACCCTCACACATATTATTCCCTCATTTAGTGGATATTTTCACAAAAAAGTGAATTTTTCAAAAATCCAGATAATTGACTGAAAATGACTAAATATCAAGGACTCATTGAGCGAATCGCTCTGGAACTGAAATCGGAACGCTCACTGACATTTGCCCTATCTGAAAGTCTGATAAACGCCGGAAAAATGACTAAGTCCAAAAAAAAATATTTTTCAACTTTTTTCAATTTTATCCCCGTGGGATATATATTCTACCCACACACATTTGGAACACTCCTGGGGTACCCACACACATATTATTCCCTCATTTAGTGGATATTTTCACAAAAAAGTAAATTTTTCAAAAATCCAGAAATTGGCTGAAAATGACTAAATATCAAGGACTCATTGGGCGACTCGCTCTGGAACTGAAATCGGAATGCTCACTGACATTTGCCCTATCTGAAAGTCTGATAAACGCCGGAAAAATGACTAAGTCCAAAAAAAAAAATTTTCAACTTTTTTCAATTTTACCCCCGTGGGATATATATTCTACCCACACACATTTGGAACTCTTCTGGGGTACCCTCACACATATTATTCCCTCATTTAGTGGATATTTTCACAAAAAAGTGAATTTTTCAAAAATCCAGAAAATTGGCTGAAAATGACTAAATATCAAGGACTCATTGGGCGAATCGCTCTGGAACTGAAATCGGAACGCTCACTGACATTTGCCCTATCTGAAAGTCTGATAAACGCCGGAAAAATGACTAAGTCCAAAAAAAAATTTTTTTTCAACTTTTTTCAGTTTTACCCCCGTGGGATATATATTCTACCCACACACATTTGGAACTCTCCTGGGGTACCCTCACACATATTATTCCCTCATTTAGTGGATATTTTCACAAAAAAGTGAATTTTTCAAAAATCCAGAAAATTGGCTGAAAATGACTAAATATCAAGGACTCATTGGGCGAATCGCTCTGGAACTGAAATCGGAACGCTCACTGACATTTGACCTATCTGAAAGTCTGATAAACGCCGGAAAAATGACTAAGTCCAAAAAAAAAATTTTTCAACTTTTTTCAATTTTACCCCCGTGGGATATATATTCTACCCACACACATTTGGAACTCTTCTGGGGTACCCTCACACATATTATTCCCTCATTTAGTGGATATTTTCACAAAAAAGTGAATTTTTCAAAAATCCAGATAATTGACTGAAAATGACTAAATATCAAGGACTCATTGGGCGAATCGCTCTGGAACTGAAATCGGAACGCTCACTGACATTTGCCCTATCTGAAAGTCTGATAAACGCCGGAAAAATGACTAAGTCCAAAAAAAAAAATTTTCAACTTTTTTCAATTTTACCCCCGTGGGATATATATTCTACCCACACACATTTGGAACTCTTCTGGGGTACCCTCACACATATTATTCCCTCATTTAGCGGATATTTTCACAAAAAAAGTTAATTTTTCAAAAATCCAGAAATTGGCTGAAAATGACTAAATATAAAGGACTCGTTAGCCTAATCGCTCTGGAACTGAAATCGGAATGCTCACTGACATTTGACCTATTTGAAAGTCTGATAAACGCCGGAAAAATGACAGTCCAAAAAAAAATTTTTTTTCAGTTTTACCCCCGTGGGATATATATTCTACCCACACACATTTGGAACTCTCCTGGGGTACCCTCACACATATTATTCCCTCATTTAGTGGATATTTTCACAAAAAAGTGAATTTTTCAAAAATCCAGAAAATTGGCTGAAAATGACTAAATATCAAAGACTCATTGGGCGAATCGCTCTGGAACTGAAATCGGAATGCTCACTGACATTTGCCCTATCTGAAAGTCTGATAAACGTCGGAAAAATGACTAAGTAAAAAAAAAAAATTTTTTTCAACTTTTTCAATTTTAAACCCGTGGGATATATATTCTACCCACACACATTTGGAACTCTCCTGGGGTACCCTCACACATATTATTCCCTCATTTAGTGGATATTTTCACAAAAAAGTGAATTTTTCAAAAATCCAGAAAATTGGCTAAAAATGACTAAATATCAAGGACTCATTGGGCGAATCGCTCTGGAACTGAAATCGGAATGCTCACTGACATTTGCCCTATCTGAAAGTCTGATAAACGCTGGAAAAATGACTAAGTCCAAAAAAAAATATTTTTCAACTTTTTTCAATTTTACCCCCGTGGGATATATATTCTACCCACACACATTTGGAACACTCCTGGGGTACCCTCACACATATTATTCCCTCATTTAGTGGATATTTTCACAAAAAAGTGAAATTTTCAAAAATCCAAAATATTGGCTGAAAACGACTAAATATCAAGGACTCATTGGTCGAATCGCTCTGGAACTGAAATCGGAACGCTCACTGACAGTTGCCCTTATCTGAAAGTCTGATAAACGCCGGAAGAATGACTAAGTCCAAAAAAAAATTTTTTTCAACTTTTTTCAATTTTAAACCCGTGGGATATATATTCTACCCACACACATTTGGAACTCTCCTGGGGTACCCTCACACATATTATTCCCTCATTTAGTGGATATTTTCACAAAAAAGTGAATTTTTCAAAAATCCAGAAAATTGACTGAAAATGACTAAATATCAAGGACTCATTGGGCGAATCGCTCTGGAACTGAAATCGGAACGCTCACTGACATTTGCCCTATCTGAAAGTCTGATAAACGCCGGAAAAATGACTAAGTCCAAAAAAAAATTTTTTTTCAACTTTTTTCAGTTTTACCCCCGTGGGATATATATTCTACCCACACACATTTGGAACTCTCCTGGGGTACCCTCACACATATTATTCCCTCATTTAGTGGATATTTTCACAAAAAAGTGAATTTTTCAAAAATCCAGAAAATTGGCTGAAAATGACTAAATATCAAGGAATCATTGGGCGAATCGCTCTGGAACTAAAATCGGAACGCTCACTGACATTTGCCCTATCTGAAAGTCTGATAAACGCCGGAAAAATGGCTAAGTCCAAAAAATAATTATTTTCAACTTTTTTCAATTTTACCCCCGTGGGATATATATTTTACCCACACACATTTGGAACTCTCCTGGGGTACCCTCACACATATTATTCCCTCATTTAGTGGATATTTTCACAAAAAAGTGAATTTTTCAAAAATCCAGAAAATTGGATGAAAATGACTAAATATCAAGGACTCATTGGGCGAATCGCTCTGGAACTGAAATCGGAACGCTCACTGACATTTGACCTATCTGAAAGTCTGATAAACGCCGGAAAAATGACTAAGTCTAAAAAAAAATTTTTTTTCAACTTTTTTCAGTTTTACCCCCGTGGGATATATATTCTACCCACACACATTTGGAACTCTTCTGGGGTACCCTCACACAAATTATTCCCTCATTTAGTGGATATTTTCACAAAAAAGTAAATTTTTCAAAAATCCAGAAATTGGCTGAAAATGACTAAATATCAAGGACTCATTGGGCGACTCACTCTGGAACTGAAATCGGAATGCTCACTGACATTTGCCCTATCTGAAAGTCTGATAAACGCCGGAAAAATGACTAAGTCCAAAAAAATTTTTTTTTCAACTTTTTTCAATTTTACCCCCGTGGGATATATATTCTACCCACACACATTTGGAACTCTCCTGGGGTACCCTCACACATATTATTCCCTCATTTAGTGGATATTTTCACAAAAAAGTGAATTTTTCAAAAATCCAGATAATTGACTGAAAATGACTAAATATCAAGGACTCATTGAGCGAATCGCTCTGGAACTGAAATCGGAACGCTCACTGACATTTGCCCTATCTGAAAGTCTGATAAACGCCGGAAAAATGACTAAGTCCAAAAAAAAATATTTTTCAACTTTTTTCAATTTTATCCCCGTGGGATATATATTCTACCCACACACATTTGGAACACTCCTGGGGTACCCACACACATATTATTCCCTCATTTAGTGGATATTTTCACAAAAAAGTAAATTTTTCAAAAATCCAGAAATTGGCTGAAAATGACTAAATATCAAGGACTCATTGGGCGACTCGCTCTGGAACTGAAATCGGAATGCTCACTGACATTTGCCCTATCTGAAAGTCTGATAAACGCCGGAAAAATGACTAAGTCCAAAAAAAAAAATTTTCAACTTTTTTCAATTTTACCCCCGTGGGATATATATTCTACCCACACACATTTGGAACTCTTCTGGGGTACCCTCACACATATTATTCCCTCATTTAGTGGATATTTTCACAAAAAAGTGAATTTTTCAAAAATCCAGAAAATTGGCTGAAAATGACTAAATATCAAGGACTCATTGGGCGAATCGCTCTGGAACTGAAATCGGAACGCTCACTGACATTTGCCCTATCTGAAAGTCTGATAAACGCCGGAAAAATGACTAAGTCCAAAAAAAAATTTTTTTTCAACTTTTTTCAGTTTTACCCCCGTGGGATATATATTCTACCCACACACATTTGGAACTCTCCTGGGGTACCCTCACACATATTATTCCCTCATTTAGTGGATATTTTCACAAAAAAGTGAATTTTTCAAAAATCCAGAAAATTGGCTGAAAATGACTAAATATCAAGGACTCATTGGGCGAATCGCTCTGGAACTGAAATCGGAACGCTCACTGACATTTGACCTATCTGAAAGTCTGATAAACGCCGGAAAAATGACTAAGTCCAAAAAAAAAATTTTTCAACTTTTTTCAATTTTACCCCCGTGGGATATATATTCTACCCACACACATTTGGAACTCTTCTGGGGTACCCTCACACATATTATTCCCTCATTTAGTGGATATTTTCACAAAAAAGTGAATTTTTCAAAAATCCAGATAATTGACTGAAAATGACTAAATATCAAGGACTCATTGGGCGAATCGCTCTGGAACTGAAATCGGAACGCTCACTGACATTTGCCCTATCTGAAAGTCTGATAAACGCCGGAAAAATGACTAAGTCCAAAAAAAAAAATTTTCAACTTTTTTCAATTTTACCCCCGTGGGATATATATTCTACCCACACACATTTGGAACTCTTCTGGGGTACCCTCACACATATTATTCCCTCATTTAGCGGATATTTTCACAAAAAAAGTTAATTTTTCAAAAATCCAGAAATTGGCTGAAAATGACTAAATATAAAGGACTCGTTAGCCTAATCGCTCTGGAACTGAAATCGGAATGCTCACTGACATTTGACCTATTTGAAAGTCTGATAAACGCCGGAAAAATGACAGTCCAAAAAAAAATTTTTTTTCAGTTTTACCCCCGTGGGATATATATTCTACCCACACACATTTGGAACTCTCCTGGGGTACCCTCACACATATTATTCCCTCATTTAGTGGATATTTTCACAAAAAAGTGAATTTTTCAAAAATCCAGAAAATTGGCTGAAAATGACTAAATATCAAAGACTCATTGGGCGAATCGCTCTGGAACTGAAATCGGAATGCTCACTGACATTTGCCCTATCTGAAAGTCTGATAAACGTCGGAAAAATGACTAAGTAAAAAAAAAAAATTTTTTTCAACTTTTTCAATTTTAAACCCGTGGGATATATATTCTACCCACACACATTTGGAACTCTCCTGGGGTACCCTCACACATATTATTCCCTCATTTAGTGGATATTTTCACAAAAAAGTGAATTTTTCAAAAATCCAGAAAATTGACTGAAAATGACTAAATATCAAGGACTCATTGGGCGAATCGCTCTGGAACTGAAATCGGAACGCTCACTGACATTTGCCCTATCTGAAAGTCTGATAAACGCCGGAAAAATGACTAAGTCCAAAAAAAAATTTTTTTTCAACTTTTTTCAGTTTTACCCCCTTGGGATATATATTCTATCCACACACATTTGGAACTCTCCTGGGGTACCCTCACACATATTATTCCCTCATTTAGTGGATATTTTCACAAAAAAGTGAATTTTTCAAAAATCCAGAAAATTGGCTGAAAATGACTAAATATCAAGGACTCATTGGGGGAATCGCTCTGGAACTGAAATCGGAACACTCACTGACATTTGTCCTATCTGAAAGTCTGATAAACGCCGGAAAAATGACTAAGTCCAAAAAAAAATATTTTTCAACTTTTTTCAATTTTACCCCCGTGGGATATATATTCTACCCACACACATTTGGAACACTCCTGGGGTACCCTCACACATATTATTCCCTCATTTAGTGGATATTTTCACAAAAAAGTGAAATTTTCAAAAATCCAAAATATTGGCTGAAAACGACTAAATATCAAGGACTCATTGGGCGAATCGCTCTGGAACTGAAATCGGAACGCTCACTGACATTTGCCCTATCTGAAAGTCTGATAAACGCCGGAAAAATGACTAAGTCCAAAAAAAAAAATTTTCAACTTTTTTCAATTTTACCCCCGTGGGATATATATTCTACCCACACACATTTGGAACTCTTCTGGGGTACCCTCACACATATTATTCCCTCATTTAGTGGATATTTTCACAAAAAAAGTTAATTTTTCAAAAATCCAGAAATTGGCTGAAAATGACTAAATATAAAGGACTCGTTAGGCTAATCGCTCTGGAACTGAAATCGGAATGCTCACTGACATTTGCCCTATCTGAAAGTCTGATAAACACCGGAAAAATGACTAAGTCCAAAAAAAAAATTTTTTTCAACTTTTTTCAATTTTAAACCCGTGGGATATATATTCTACCCACACACATTTGGAACTCTCCTGGGGTACCCTCACACATATTATTCCCTCATTTAGTGGATATTTTCACAAAAAAGTGAAATTTTCAAAAATCCAAAATATTGGCTGAAAACGACTAAATATCAAGGACTCATTGGGCGAATCGCTCTGGAACTGAAATCGGAACGCTCACTGACAGCTGCCCTTATCTGAAAGTCTGATAAACGCCGGAAGAATGACTAAGTCCAAAAAAAATTTTTTTTCAACTTTTTTCAATTTTAAACCCGTGGGATATATATTCTACCCACACACATTTGGAACTCTCCTGGGGTACCCTCACACATATTATTCCCTCATTTAGTGGATATTTTCACAAAAAAGTGAATTTTTCAAAAATCCAGAAAATTGACTGAAAATGACTAAATATCAAGGACTCATTGGGCGAATCGCTCTGGAACTGAAATCGGAATGCTCACTGACATTTGCCCTATCTGAAAGTCTGATAAACGCCGGAAAAATGACTAAGTCCAAAAAAAAATTTTTTTTCAACTTTTTTCAGTTTTACCCCCGTGGGATATATATTCTACCCACACACATTTGGAACTCTCCTGGGGTACCCTCACACATATTATTCCCTCATTTAGTGGATATTTTCACAAAAAAGTGAATTTTTCAAAAATCCAGAAAATTGGCTGAAAATGACTAAATATCAAGGAATCATTGGGCGAATCGCTCTGGAACTAAAATCGGAACGCTCACTGACATTTGCCCTATCTGAAAGTCTGATAAACGCCGGAAAAATGACTAAGTCCAAAAAATAATTATTTTCAACTTTTTTCAATTTTACCCCCGTGGGATATATATTTTACCCACACACATTTGGAACTCTCCTGGGGTACCCTCACACATATTATTCCCTCATTTAGTGGATATTTTCACAAAAAAGTGAATTTTTCAAAAATCCAGAAAATTGGCTGAAAATGACTAAATATCAAGGACTCATTGGGCGAATCGCTCTGGAACTGAAATCGGAACGCTCACTGACATTTGACCTATCTGAAAGTCTGATAAACGCCGGAAAAATGACTAAGTCTAAAAAAAAATTTTTTTTCAACTTTTTTCAGTTTTACCCCCGTGGGATATATATTCTACCCACACACATTTGGAACTCTTCTGGGGTACCATCACACATATTATTCCCTCATTTAGTGGATATTTTCACAAAAAAGTAAATTTTTCAAAAATCCAGAAATTGGCTGAAAATGACTAAATATCAAGGACTCATTGGGCGACTCGCTCTGGAACTGAAATCGGAATGCTCACTGACATTTGCCCTATCTGAAAGTCTGATAAACGCCGGAAAAATGACTAAGTCCAAAAAAAAAAATTTTCAACTTTTTTCAATTTTACCCCCGTGGGATATATATTCTACCCACACACATTTGGAACTCTTCTGGGGTACCCTCACACATATTATTCCCTCATTTAGTGGATATTTTCACAAAAAAGTGAATTTTTCAAAAATCCAGATAATTGACTGAAAATGACTAAATATCAAGGACTCATTGGGCGAATCGCTCTGGAACTGAAATCGGTACGCTCACTGACATTTGCCCTATCTGAAAGTCTGATAAACGCCGGAAAAATGACTAAGTCCAAAAAAAAAAATTTTCAACTTTTTTCAATTTTACCCCCGTGGGATATATATTCTACCCACACACATTTGGAACTCTTCTGGGGTACCCTCACACATATTATTCCCTCATTTAGCGGATATTTTCACAAAAAAAGTTAATTTTTCAAAAATCCAGAAATTGGCTGAAAATGACTAAATATAAAGGACTCGTTAGCCTAATCGCTCTGGAACTGAAATCGGAATGCTCACTGACATTTGACCTATTTGAAAGTCTGATAAACGCCGGAAAAATGACAGTCCAAAAAAAAATTTTTTTTCAACTTTTTTCAGTTTTACCCCCGTGGGATATATATTCTACCCACACACATTTGGAACTCTCCTGGGGTACCCTTACACATATTATTCCCTCATTTAGTGGATATTTTTGCAAAAAAGTGAATTTTTCAAAAATCCTGAAAATTGGCTAAAAATGACTAAATATCAAGGACTCATTTTGCGAATCGCTCTGGAACTGAAATCGGAACGCTCACTGACATTTGCCCTATCTGAAAGTCTGATAAACGCCGGAAAAATGACTAAGTCCAAAAAAAAATTTTTTTTCAACTTTTTTCAGTTTTACCCCCGTGGGATATATATTCTACCCACACACATTTGGAACTCTCCTGGGGTACCCTCACACATATTATTCCCTCATTTAGTGGATATTTTCACAAAAAAGTGAATTTTTCAAAAATCCAGAAAATTGGCTGAAAATGACTAAATATCAAGGACTCATTGGGCGAATCGCTCTGGAACTGAAATCGGAATGCTCACTGACATTTGCCCTATCTGAAAGTCTGATAAACGCCGGAAAAATGACTAAGTCCAAAAAATAATTATTTTCAACTTTTTTCAATTTTACCCCCGTGGGATATATATTTTACCCACACACATTTGGAACACTCCTGGGGTACCCACACACATATTATTCCCTCATTTAGTGGATATTTTCAAGAAAAAGTGAATTTTTCAAAAATCCAGAAATTGGCTGAAAATGACTAAATATAAAGGACTCGTTAGGCTAATCGCTCTGGAACTGAAATCGGAATGCTCACTGACATTTGCCCTATCTGAAAGTCTGATAAACGTCGGAAAAATGACTAAGTCAAAAAAAAAATTTTTTTTCAACTTTTTTCAATTTTAAACCCGTGGGATATATATTCTACCCACACACATTTGGAACTCTCCTGGGGTACCCTCACACATATTATTCCCTCATTTAGTGGATATTTTCACAAAAAAGTAAATTTTTCAAAAATCCAGAAATTGGCTGAAAATGACTAAATATCAAGGACTCATTGGGCGACTCACTCTGGAACTGAAATCGGAATGCTCACTGACATTTGCCCTATCTGAAAGTCTGATAAACGCCGGAAAAATGACTAAGTCCAAAAAAATTTTTTTTTCAACTTTTTTCAATTTTACCCCCGTGGGATATATATTCTACCCACACACATTTGGAACTCTCCTGGGGTACCCTCACACATATTATTCCCTCATTTAGTGGATATTTTCACAAAAAAGTGAATTTTTCAAAAATCCAGATAATTGACTGAAAATGACTAAATATCAAGGACTCATTGAGCGAATCGCTCTGGAACTGAAATCGGAACGCTCACTGACATTTGCCCTATCTGAAAGTCTGATAAACGCCGGAAAAATGACTAAGTCCAAAAAAAAATATTTTTCAACTTTCTTCAATTTTATCCCCGTGGGATATATATTCTACCCACACACATTTGGAACACTCCTGGGGTACCCACACACATATTATTCCCTCATTTAGTGGATATTTTCACAAAAAAGTAAATTTTTCAAAAATCCAGAAATTGGCTGAAAATGACTAAATATCAAGGACTCATTGGGCGACTCGCTCTGGAACTGAAATCGGAATGCTCACTGACATTTGCCCTATCTGAAAGTCTGATAAACGCCGGAAAAATGACTAAGTCCAAAAAAAAAAATTTTCAACTTTTTTCAATTTTACCCCCGTGGGATATATATTCTACCCACACACATTTGGAACTCTTCTGGGGTACCCTCACACATATTATTCCCTCATTTAGTGGATATTTTCACAAAAAAGTGAATTTTTCAAAAATCCAGATAATTGACTGAAAATGACTAAATATCAAGGACTCATTGGGCGAATCGCTCTGGAACTGAAATCGGTACGCTCACTGACATTTGCCCTATCTGAAAGTCTGATAAACGCCGGAAAAATGACTAAGTCCAAAAAAAAAAATTTTCAACTTTTTTCAATTTTACCCCCGTGGGATATATATTCTACCCACACACATTTGGAACTCTTCTGGGGTACCCTCACACATATTATTCCCTCATTTAGCGGATATTTTCACAAAAAAAGTTAATTTTTCAAAAATCCAAAATATTGGCTGAAAACGACTAAATATCAAGGACTCATTGGGCGAATCGCTCTGGAACTGAAATCGGAACGCTCACTGACAGCTGCCCTTATCTGAAAGTCTGATAAACGCCGGAGGAATGACTAAGTCCAAAAAAAATTTTTTTTCAACTTTTTTCAATTTTAAACCCGTGGGATATTTATTCTACCCACACACATTTGGAACTCTCCTGGGGTACCCTCACACATATTATTCCCTCATTTAGTGGATATTTTCACAAAAAAGTGAATTTTTCAAAAATCCAGAAAATTGACTGAAAATGACTAAATATCAAGGACTCATTGGGCGAATCGCTCTGGAACTAAAATCGGAACGCTCACTGACATTTGCCCTATCTGAAAGTCTGATAAACGCCGGAAAAATGGCTAAGTCCAAAAAATAATTATTTTCAACTTTTTTCAATTTTACCCCCGTGGGATATATATTTTACCCACACACATTTGGAACTCTCCTGGGGTACCCTCACACATATTATTCCCTCATTTAGTGGATATTTTCACAAAAAAGGGAATTTTTCAAAAATCCAGAAAATTGGCTGAAAATGACTAAATATCAAGGACTCATTGGGCGAATCGCTCTGGAACTGAAATCGGAACGCTCACTGACATTTGACCTATCTGAAAGTCTGATAAACGCCGGAAAAATGACTAAGTCTAAAAAAAAATTTTTTTTCAACTTTTTTCAGTTTTACCCCCGTGGGATATATATTCTACCCACACACATTTGGAACTCTTCTGGGGTACCATCACACATATTATTCCCTCATTTAGTGGATATTTTCACAAAAAAGTAAATTTTTCAAAAATCCAGAAATTGGCTGAAAATGACTAAATATCAAGGACTCATTGGGCGACTCACTCTGGAACTGAAATCGGAATGCTCACTGACATTTGCCCTATCTGAAAGTCTGATAAACGCCGGAAAAATGACTAAGTCCAAAAAAATTTTTTTTTCAACTTTTTTCAATTTTACCCCCGTGGGATATATATTCTACCCACACACATTTGGAACTCTCCTGGGGTACCCTCACACATATTATTCCCTCATTTAGTGGATATTTTCACAAAAAAGTAAATTTTTCAAAAATCCAGAAATTGGCTGAAAATGACTAAATATCAAGGACTCATTGGGCGACTCGCTCTGGAACTGAAATCGGAATGCTCACTGACATTTGCCCTATCTGAAAGTCTGATAAACGCCGGAAAAATGACTAAGTCCAAAAAAAAAAATTTTCAACTTTTTTCAATTTTACCCCCGTGGGATATATATTCTACCCACACACATTTGGAACTCTTCTGGGGTACCCTCACACATATTATTCCCTCATTTAGTGGATATTTTCACAAAAAAGTGAATTTTTCAAAAATCCAGATAATTGACTGAAAATGACTAAATATCAAGGACTCATTGGGCGAATCGCTCTGGAACTGAAATCGGTACGCTCACTGACATTTGCCCTATCTGAAAGTCTGATAAACGCCGGAAAAATGACTAAGTCCAAAAAAAAAAATTTTCAACTTTTTTCAATTTTACCCCCGTGGGATATATATTCTACCCACACACATTTGGAACTCTTCTGGGGTACCCTCACACATATTATTCCCTCATTTAGCGGATATTTTCACAAAAAAAGTTAATTTTCCAAAAATCCAGAAATTGGCTGAAAATGACTAAATATAAAGGACTCGTTAGCCTAATCGCTCTGGAACTGAAATCGGAATGCTCACTGACATTTGACCTATTTGAAAGTCTGATAAACGCCGGAAAAATGACAGTCCAAAAAAAAATTTTTTTTCAACTTTTTTCAGTTTTACCCCCGTGGGATATATATTCTACCCACACACATTTGGAACTCTCCTGGGGTACCCTCACACATATTATTCCCTCATTTAGTGGATATTTTCACAAAAAAGTGAATTTTTCAAAAATCCAGAAAATTGGCTGAAAATGACTAAATATCAAAGACTCATTGGGCGAATCGCTCTGGAACTGAAATCGGAACGCTCACTGACATTTGCCCTATCTGAAAGTCTGATAAACGTCGGAAAAATGACTAAGTCAAAAAAAAAATTTTTTTTCAACTTTTTCAATTTTAAACCCGTGGGATATATATTCTACCCACACACATTTGGAACTCTCCTGGGGTACCCTCACACATATTATTCCCTCATTTAGTGGATATTTTCGCAAAAAAGTGAATTTTTCAAAAATCCAGAAAATTGGCTGAAAATGACTAAATATCAAGGACTCATTGGGCGAATCGCTCTGGAACTGAAATCGGAATGCTCACTGACATTTGCCCTATCTGAAAGTCTGATAAACGCCGGAAAAATGACTAAGTCCAAAAAATAATTATTTTCAACTTTTTTCAATTTTACCCCCGTGGGATATATATTTTACCCACACACATTTGGAACACTCCTGGGGTACCCACACACATATTATTCCCTCATTTAGTGGATATTTTCAAGAAAAAGTGAATTTTTCAAAAATCCAGAAATTGGCTGAAAATGACTAAATATAAAGGACTCGTTAGGCTAATCGCTCTGGAACTGAAATCGGAATGCTCACTGACATTTGCCCTATCTGAAAGTCTGATAAACGTCGGAAAAATGACTAAGTCAAAAAAAAAATTTTTTTTCAACTTTTTTCAATTTTAAACCCGTGGGATATATATTCTACCCACACACATTTGGAACTCTCCTGGGGTACCCTCACACATATTATTCCCTCATTTAGTGGATATTTTCACAAAAAAGTAAATTTTTCAAAAATCCAGAAATTGGCTGAAAATGACTAAATATCAAGGACTCATTGGGCGACTCACTCTGGAACTGAAATCGGAATGCTCACTGACATTTGCCCTATCTGAAAGTCTGATAAACGCCGGAAAAATGACTAAGTCCAAAAAAATTTTTTTTTCAACTTTTTTCAATTTTACCCCCGTGGGATATATATTCTACCCACACACATTTGGAACTCTCCTGGGGTACCCTCACACATATTATTCCCTCATTTAGTGGATATTTTCACAAAAAAGTGAATTTTTCAAAAATCCAGATAATTGACTGAAAATGACTAAATATCAAGGACTCATTGAGCGAATCGCTCTGGAACTGAAATCGGAACGCTCACTGACATTTGCCCTATCTGAAAGTCTGATAAACGCCGGAAAAATGACTAAGTCCAAAAAAAAATATTTTTCAACTTTTTTCAATTTTATCCCCGTGGGATATATATTCTACCCACACACATTTGGAACACTCCTGGGGTACCCACACACATATTATTCCCTCATTTAGTGGATATTTTCACAAAAAAGTAAATTTTTCAAAAATCCAGAAATTGGCTGAAAATGACTAAATATCAAGGACTCATTGGGCGACTCGCTCTGGAACTGAAATCGGAATGCTCACTGACATTTGCCCTATCTGAAAGTCTGATAAACGCCGGAAAAATGACTAAGTCCAAAAAAAAAAATTTTCAACTTTTTTCAATTTTACCCCCGTGGGATATATATTCTACCCACACACATTTGGAACTCTTCTGGGGTACCCTCACACATATTATTCCCTCATTTAGTGGATATTTTCACAAAAAAGTGAATTTTTCAAAAATCCAGATAATTGACTGAAAATGACTAAATATCAAGGACTCATTGGGCGAATCGCTCTGGAACTGAAATCGGTACGCTCACTGACATTTGCCCTATCTGAAAGTCTGATAAACGCCGGAAAAATGACTAAGTCCAAAAAAAAAAATTTTCAACTTTTTTCAATTTTACCCCCGTGGGATATATATTCTACCCACACACATTTGGAACTCTTCTGGGGTACCCTCACACATATTATTCCCTCATTTAGCGGATATTTTCACAAAAAAAGTTAATTTTTCAAAAATCCAAAATATTGGCTGAAAACGACTAAATATCAAGGACTCATTGGGCGAATCGCTCTGGAACTGAAATCGGAACGCTCACTGACAGCTGCCCTTATCTGAAAGTCTGATAAACGCCGGAGGAATGACTAAGTCGAAAAAAAATTTTTTTTCAACTTTTTTCAATTTTAAACCCGTGGGATATATATTCTACCCACACACATTTGGAACTCTCCTGGGGTACCCTCACACATATTATTCCCTCATTTAGTGGATATTTTCACAAAAAAGTGAATTTTTCAAAAATCCAGAAAATTGACTGAAAATGACTAAATATCAAGGACTCATTGGGCGAATCGCTCTGGAACTGAAATCGGAACGCTCACTGACATTTGCCCTATCTGAAAGTCTGATAAACGCCGGAAAAATGACTAAGTCCAAAAAAAAATTTTTTTTCAACTTTTTTCAGTTTTACCCCCGTGGGATATATATTCTACCCACACACATTTGGAACTCTCCTGGGGTACCCTCACACATATTATTCCCTCATTTAGTGGATATTTTCACAAAAAAGTGAATTTTTCAAAAATCCAGAAAATTGGCTGAAAATGACTAAATATCAAGGAATCATTGGGCGAATCGCTCTGGAACTAAAATCGGAACGCTCACTGACATTTGCCCTATCTGAAAGTCTGATAAACGCCGGAAAAATGGCTAAGTCCAAAAAATAATTATTTTCAACTTTTTTCAATTTTACCCCCGTGGGATATATATTTTACCCACACACATTTGGAACTCTCCTGGGGTACCCTCACACATATTATTCCCTCATTTAGTGGATATTTTCACAAAAAAGTGAATTTTTCAAAAATCCAGAAAATTGGCTGAAAATGACTAAATATCAAGGACTCATTGGGCGAATCGCTCTGGAACTGAAATCGGAACGCTCACTGACATTTGACCTATCTGAAAGTCTGATAAACGCCGGAAAAATGACTAAGTCTAAAAAAAAATTTTTTTTCAACTTTTTTCAGTTTTACCCCCGTGGGATATATATTCTACCCACACACATTTGGAACTCTTCTGGGGTACCATCACACATATTATTCCCTCATTTAGTGGATATTTTCACAAAAAAGTAAATTTTTCAAAAATCCAGAAATTGGCTGAAAATGACTAAATATCAAGGACTCATTGGGCGACTCACTCTGGAACTGAAATCGGAATGCTCACTGACATTTGCCCTATCTGAAAGTCTGATAAACGCCGGAAAAATGACTAAGTCCAAAAAAATTTTTTTTTCAACTTTTTTCAATTTTACCCCCGTGGGATATATATTCTACCCACACACATTTGGAACTCTCCTGGGGTACCCTCACACATATTATTCCCTCATTTAGTGGATATTTTCACAAAAAAGTAAATTTTTCAAAAATCCAGAAATTGGCTGAAAATGACTAAATATCAAGGACTCATTGGGCGACTCGCTCTGGAACTGAAATCGGAATGCTCACTGACATTTGCCCTATCTGAAAGTCTGATAAACGCCGGAAAAATGACTAAGTCCAAAAAAAAAAATTTTCAACTTTTTTCAATTTTACCCCCGTGGGATATATATTCTACCCACACACATTTGGAACTCTTCTGGGGTACCCTCACACATATTATTCCCTCATTTAGTGGATATTTTCACAAAAAAGTGAATTTTTCAAAAATCCAGATAATTGACTGAAAATGACTAAATATCAAGGACTCATTGGGCGAATCGCTCTGGAACTGAAATCGGTACGCTCACTGACATTTGCCCTATCTGAAAGTCTGATAAACGCCGGAAAAATGACTAAGTCCAAAAAAAAAAATTTTCAACTTTTTTCAATTTTACCCCCGTGGGATATATATTCTACCCACACACATTTGGAACTCTTCTGGGGTACCCTCACACATATTATTCCCTCATTTAGCGGATATTTTCACAAAAAAAGTTAATTTTTCAAAAATCCAGAAATTGGCTGAAAATGACTAAATATAAAGGACTCGTTAGCCTAATCGCTCTGGAACTGAAATCGGAATGCTCACTGACATATGACCTATTTGAAAGTCTGATAAACGCCGGAAAAATGACAGTCCAAAAAAAAATTTTTTTTCAACTTTTTTCAGTTTTACCCCCGTGGGATATATATTCTACCCACACACATTTGGAACTCTCCTGGGGTACCCTCACACATATTATTCCCTCATTTAGTGGATATTTTCACAAAAAAGTGAATTTTTCAAAAATCCAGAAAATTGGCTGAAAATGACTAAATATCAAAGACTCATTGGGCGAATCGCTCTGGAACTGAAATCGGAACGCTCACTGACATTTGCCCTATCTGAAAGTCTGATAAACGTCGGAAAAATGACTAAGTCAAAAAAAAAATTTTTTTTCAACTTTTTCAATTTTAAACCCGTGGGATATATATTCTACCCACACACATTTGGAACTCTCCTGGGGTACCCTCACACATATTATTCCCTCATTTAGTGGATATTTTTGCAAAAAAGTGAATTTTTCAAAAATCCTGAAAATTGGCTAAAAATGACTAAATATCAAGGACTCATTTTGCGAATCGCTCTGGAACTGAAATCGGAACGCTCACTGACATTTGCCCTATCTGAAAGTCTGATAAACGCCGGAAAAATGACTAAGTCCAAAAAAAAATTTTTTTTCAACTTTTTTCAGTTTTACCCCCGTGGGATATATATTCTACCCACACACATTTGGAACTCTCCTGGGGTACCCTCACACATATTATTCCCTCATTTAGTGGATATTTTCACAAAAAAGTGAATTTTTCAAAAATCCAGAAAATTGGCTGAAAATGACTAAATATCAAGGACTCATTGGGCGAATCGCTCTGGAACTGAAATCGGAATGCTCACTGACATTTGCCCTATCTGAAAGTCTGATAAACGCCGGAAAAATGACTAAGTCCAAAAAATAATTATTTTCAACTTTTTTCAATTTTACCCCCGTGGGATATATATTTTACCCACACACATTTGGAACACTCCTGGGGTACCCACACACATATTATTCCCTCATTTAGTGGATATTTTCAAGAAAAAGTGAATTTTTCAAAAATCCAGAAATTGGCTGAAAATGACTAAATATAAAGGACTCGTTAGGCTAATCGCTCTGGAACTGAAATCGGAATGCTCACTGACATTTGCCCTATCTGAAAGTCTGATAAACGTCGGAAAAATGACTAAGTCAAAAAAAAAATTTTTTTTCAACTTTTTTCAATTTTAAACCCGTGGGATATATATTCTACCCACACACATTTGGAACTCTCCTGGGGTACCCTCACACATATTATTCCCTCATTTAGTGGATATTTTCACAAAAAAGTGAATTTTTCAAAAATCCAGAAAATTGGCTGAAAATGACTAAATATCAAGGACTCATTGGGCGAATCGCTCTGGAACTGAAATCGGAACGCTCACTGACATTTGCCCTATCTGAAAGTCTGATAAACGCCGGAAAAATGACTAAGTCCAAAAAAAAATTTTTTTTCAACTTTTTTCAGTTTTACCCCCGTGGGATATATATTCTACCCACACACATTTGGAACTCTCCTGGGGTACCCTCACACATATTATTCCCTCATTTAGTGGATATTTTCACAAAAAAGTGAATTTTTCAAAAATCCAGAAAATTGGCTGAAAATGACTAAATATCAAGGACTCATTGGGCGAATCGCTCTGGAACTGAAATCGGAACGCTCACTGACATTTGACCTATCTGAAAGTCTGATAAACGCCGGAAAAATGACTAAGTCCAAAAAAAAAAAATTTTCAACTTTTTTCAATTTTACCCCCGTGGGATATATATTCTACCCACACACATTTGGAACTCTCCTGGGGTACCCTCACACATATTATTCCCTCATTTAGTGGATATTTTCACAAAAAAGTGAATTTTTCAAAAATCCAGAAAATTGGCTGAAAATGACTAAATATCAAGGACTCATTGGGCGAATCGCTCTGGAACTGAAATCGGAATGCTCACTGACATTTGACCTATTTGAAAGTCTGATAAACGCCGGAAAAATGACAGTCCAAAAAAAAATTTTTTTTCAGTTTTACCCCCGTGGTATATATATTCTACCCACACACATTTGGAACTCTCCTGGGGTACCCTCACACATATTATTCCCTCATTTAGTGGATATTTTCACAAAAAAGTGAATTTTTCAAAAATCCAGAAAATTGGCTGAAAATGACTAAATATCAAAGACTCATTGGGCGAATCGCTCTGGAACTGAAATCGGAACGCTCACTGACATTTGCCCTATCTGAAAGTCTGATAAACGTCGGAAAAATGACTAAGTCAAAAAAAAATTTTTTTTTCAACTTTTTCAATTTTAAACCCGTGGGATATATATTCTACCCACACACATTTGGAACTCTCCTGGGGTACCCTCACACATATTATTCCCTCATTTAGTGGATATTTTCACAAAAAAGTGAATTTTTCAAAAATCCAGAAAATTGGCTAAAAATGACTAAATATCAAGGACTCATTGGGCGAATCGCTCTGGAACTGAAATCGGAACGCTCACTGACATTTGCCCTATCTGAAAGTCTGATAAACGCCGGAAAAATGACTAAGTCCAAAAAAAAATTTTTTTTCAACTTTTTTCAGTTTTACCCCCGTGGGATATATATTCTACCCACACACATTTGGAACTCTCCTGGGGTACCCTCACACATATTATTCCCTCATTTAGTGGATATTTTCACAAAAAAGTGAATTTTTCAAAAATCCAGAAAATTGGCTGAAAATGACTAAATATCAAAGACTCATTGGGCGAATCGCTCTGGAACTGAAATCGGAACGCTCACTGACATTTGCCCTATCTGAAAGTCTGATAAACGCCGGAAAAATGACTAAGTCCAAAAAAAATTTTTTTTCAACTTTTTTCAGTTTTACCCCCGTGGGATATATATTCTACCCACACACATTTGGAACTCTCCTGGGGTACCCTCACACATATTATTCCCTCATTTAGTGGATATTTTCACAAAAAAGTGAATTTTTCAAAAATCCAGAAAATTGGCTGAAAATGACTAAATATCAAGGACTCATTGGGCGAATCGCTCTGGAACTGAAATCGGAACGCTCACTGACATTTGCCCTATCTGAAAGTCTGATAAACGCCGGAAAAATGACTAAGTCCAAAAAATAATTATTTTCAACTTTTTTCAATTTTACCCCCGTGGGATATATATTTTACCCACACACATTTGGAACACTCCTGGGGTACCCACACACATATTATTCCCTCATTTAGTGGATATTTTCAAGAAAAAGTGAATTTTTCAAAAATCTAGAAATTGGCTGAAAATGACTAAATATAAAGGACTCGTTAGGCTAATCGCTCTGGAACTGAAATCGGAATGCTCACTGACATTTGCCCTATCTGAAAGTCTGATAAACGTCGGAAAAATGACTAAGTCAAAAAAAAAATTTTTTTTCAACTTTTTTCAATTTTAAACCCGTGGGATATATATTCTACCCACACACATTTGGAACTCTCCTGGGGTACCCTCACACATATTATTCCCTCATTTAGTGGATATTTTCACAAAAAAGTGAATTTTTCAAAAATCCAGAAAATTGGCTGAAAATGACTAAATATCAAGGACTCATTGGGCGAATCGCTCTGGAACTGAAATCGGAACGCTCACTGACATTTGACCTATCTGAAAGTCTGATAAACGCCGGAAAAATGACTAAGTCCAAAAAAAAATTTTTTAACTTTTTTCAATTTTACCCCCGTGTGAAATATATTCTACCCACACACATTTGGAACTCTTCTGGGGTACCCTCACACATATTATTCCCTCATTTAGCGGATATTTTCACAAAAAAGGTTAATTTTTCAAAAATCCAGAAATTGGCTGAAAATGACTAAATATCAAGGACTCATTGGGCGAATCGCTCTGGAACTGAAATCGGAACGCTCACTGACATTTGCCCTATCTGAAAGTCTGATAAACGCCGGAAAAATAACTAAGTCCAAAAAATAATTATTTTCAACTTTTTTCAATTTTACCCCCGTGGGATATATATTCTACCCACACACATTTGGAACTCTCCTGGGCTACCCTCACAAATATTATTCCCTCATTTAGTGGATATTTTCACAAAAAAGTGAAATTTTCAAAAATCCAAAATATTGGCCTAAAACGACTAAATATCAAGGACTCATTAGGCGAATCGCTCTGGAACTGAAATCGGAACGCTCACTGACATTTGCCCTATCTGAAAGTCTGATAAACGCCGGAAAAATAACTAAGTCCAAAAAATAATTATTTTCAACTTTTTTCAATTTTACCCCCGTGGGATATATATTCTACCCACACACATTTGGAACTCTTCTGGGGTACCCTCACACATATTATTCCCTCATTTAGTGGATATTTTCAAGAAAAAGTGAATTTTTCAAAAATCCAGAAATTGGCTGAAAATGACTAAATATAAAGGACTCGTTAGGCTAATCGCTCTGGAACTGAAATCGGAATGCTCACTGACATTTGCCCTATCTGAAAGTCTGATAAACGTCGGAAAAATGACTAAGTCAAAAAAAAATTTTTTTTCAACTTTTTTCAATTTTAAACCCGTGGGATATATATTCTACCCACACACATTTGGAACTCTCCTGGGGTACCCTCACACATATTATTCCCTCATTTAGTGGATATTTTCACAAAAAAGTGAATTTTTCAAAAATCCAGAAAATTGGCTGAAAATGACTAAATATCAAGGACTCATTGGGCGAATCGCTCTGGAACTGAAATCGGAACGCTCACTGACATTTGCCCTATCTGAAAGTCTGATAAACGCCGGAAAAATAACTAAGTCCAAAAAAAAATTTTTTTCAACTTTTTTCAATTTTACCCCCGTGGGATATATATTCTACCCACACACATTTGGAACTCTACTGGGCTACCCTCACAAATATTATTCCCTCATTTAGTGGATATTTTCACAAAAAAGTGAAATTTTCAAAAATCCAAAATATTGGCCTAAAACGACTCAATATCAAGGACTCATTTGGCGAATCGCTCTGGAACTGAAATCGGAACGCTCACTGACATTTGCCCTATCTGAAAGTCTGATAAACGCCGGAAAAATAACTAAGTCCAAAAAATAATTATTTTCAACTTTTTTCAATTTTACCCCCGTGGGATATATATTCTACCCACACACATTTGGAACTCTTCTGGGGTACCCTCACACATATTATTCCCTCATTTAGTGGATATTTTCAAGAAAAAGTGAATTTTTCAAAAATCCAGAAATTGGCTGAAAATGACTAAATATAAAGGACTCGTTAGGCTAATCGCTCTGGAACTGAAATCGGAATGCTCACTGACATTTGCCCTATCTGAAAGTCTGATAAACGTCGGAAAAATGACTAAGTCAAAAAAAAATTTTTTTTCAACTTTTTTCAATTTTAAACCCGTGGGATATATATTCTACCCACACACATTTGGAACTCTCCTGGGGTACCCTCACACATATTATTCCCTCATTTAGTGGATATTTTCACAAAAAAGTGAATTTTTCAAAAATCCAGAAAATTGGCTGAAAATGACTAAATATCAAGGACTCATTGGGCGAATCGCTCTGGAACTGAAATCGGAACGCTCACTGACATTTGCCCTATCTGAAAGTCTGATAAACGCCGGAAAAATAACTAAGTCCAAAAAAAAATTTTTTTCAACTTTTTTCAATTTTACCCCCGTGGGATATATATTCTACCCACACACATTTGGAACTCTACTGGGCTACCCTCACAAATATTATTCCCTCATTTAGTGGATATTTTCACAAAAAAGTGAAATTTTCAAAAATCCAAAATATTGGCCTAAAACGACTAAATATCAAGGACTCATTAGGCGAATCGCTCTGGAACTGAAATCGGAACGCTCACTGACATTTGCCCTATCTGAAAGTCTGATAAACGCCGGAAAAATAACTAAGTACAAAAAATAATTATTTTCAACTTTTTTCAATTTTACCCCCGTGGGATATATATTTTACCCACACACATTTGGAACACTCCTGGGGTACCCTCACACATATTATTCCCTCATTTAGTGGATATTTTCACAAAAAAGTTAATTTTTCAAAAATCCAGAAATTGGATGAAAATGACTAAATATCAAGGACTCATTGGGCGAATCGCTCTGGAACTGAAATCGGAACGCTCACTGACATTTGCCCTATCTGAAAGTCTGATAAACGCCTGAAAAATGACTAAGTCGAAAAAAAATTTTTTTTTCAACTTTTTTCAGTTTTACCCCCGTGGGATATATATTCTACCCACACACATTTGGAACTCTCCTGGGGTACCCTCACACATATTATTCCCTCATTTAGTGGATATTTTCACAAAAAAGTGAATTTTTCAAAAATCCAGAAAATTGGCTGAAAATGACTAAATATCAAAGACTCATTGGGCGAATCGCTCTGGAACTGAAATCGGAACGCTCACTGACATTTGCCCTATCTGAAAGTCTGATAAACGTCGGAAAAATGAGTAAGTCAAAAAAAAAATTTTTTTTCAACTTTTTCAATTTTAAACCCGTGGGATATATATTCTACCCACACACATTTGGAACTCTCCTGGGGTACCCTCACACATATTATTCCCTCATTTAGTGGATATTTTCACAAAAAAGTGAATTTTTCAAAAATCCAGAAAATTGGCTAAAAATGACTAAATATCAAGGACTCATTGGGCGAATCGCTCTGGAACTGAAATCGGAACGCTCACTGACATTTGCCCTATCTGAAAGTCTGATAAACGCCGGAAAAATGACTAAGTCCAAAAAAAAATTTTTTTTCAACTTTTTTCAGTTTTACCCCCGTGGGATATATATTCTACCCACACACATTTGGAACTCTCCTGGGGTACCCTCACACATATTATTCCCTCATTTAGTGGATATTTTCACAAAAAAGTGAATTTTTCAAAAATCCAGAAAATTGGCTGAAAATGACTAAATATCAAAGACTCATTGGGCGAATCGCTCTGGAACTGAAATCGGAACGCTCACTGACATTTGCCCTATCTGAAAGTCTGATAAACGCCGGAAAAATGACTAAGTCCAAAAAAATTTTTTTTTTCAACTTTTTTCAGTTTTACCCCCGTGGGATATATATTCTACCCACACACATTTGGAACTCTCCTGGGGTACCCTCACACATATTATTCCCTCATTTAGTGGATATTTTCACAAAAAAGTGAATTTTTCAAAAATCCAGAAAATTGGCTGAAAATGACTAAATATCAAGGACTCATTGGGCGAATCGCTCTGGAACTGAAATCGGAACGCTCACTGACATTTGCCCTATCTGAAAGTCTGATAAACGCCGGAAAAATTACTAAGTCCAAAAAATAATTATTTTCAACTTTTTTCAATTTTACCCCCGTGGGATATATATTTTACCCACACACATTTGGAACACTCCTGGGGTACCCACACACATATTATTCCCTCATTTAGTGGATATTTTCAAGAAAAAGTGAATTTTTCAAAAATCCAGAAATTGGCTGAAAATGACTAAATATAAAGGACTCGTTAGGCTAATCGCTCTGGAACTGAAATCGGAATGCTCACTGACATTTGCCCTATCTGAAAGTCTGATAAACGTCGGAAAAATGACTAAGTCAAAAAAAAAATTTTTTTTCAACTTTTTTCAATTTTAAACCCGTGGGATATATATTCTACCCACACACATTTGGAACTCTCCTGGGGTACCCTCACACATATTATTCCCTCATTTAGTGGATATTTTCACAAAAAAGTGAATTTTTCAAAAATCCAGAAAATTGGCTGAAAATGACTAAATATCAAGGACTCATTGGGCGAATCGCTCTGGAACTGAAATCGGAACGCTCATTGACATTTGCCCTATCTGAAAGTCTGATAAACGCCGGAAAAATGACTAAGTCCAAAAAAAAATTTTTTTTCAACTTTTTTCAGTTTTACCCCCGTGGGATATATATTCTACCCACACACATTTGGAACTCTCCTGGGGTACCCTCACACATATTATTCCCTCATTTAGTGGATATTTTCACAAAAAAGTGAATTTTTCAAAAATCCAGAAAATTGGCTGAAAATGACTAAATATCAAGGACTCATTGGGCGAATCGCTCTGGAACTGAAATCGGAACGCTCACTGACATTTGACCTATCTGAAAGTCTGATAAACGCCGGAAAAATGACTAAGTCCAAAAAAAAATTTTTTAACTTTTTTCAATTTTACCCCCGTGTGAAATATATTCTACCCACACACATTTGGAACTCTTCTGGGGTACCCTCACACATATTATTCCCTCATTTAGCGGATATTTTCACAAAAAAAGTTAATTTTTCAAAAATCCAGAAATTGGCTGAAAATGACTAAATATCAAGGACTCATTGGGCGAATCGCTCTGGAACTGAAATCGGAACGCTCACTGACATTTGCCCTATCTGAAAGTCTGATAAACGCCGGAAAAATAACTAAGTCCAAAAAAAAATTTTTTTCAACTTTTTTCAATTTTACCCCCGTGGGATATATATTCTACCCACACACATTTGGAACTCTACTGGGCTACCCTCACAAATATTATTCCCTCATTTAGTGGATATTTTCACAAAAAAGTGAATATTTCAAAAATCCAGAAAATTGGCTGAAAATGACTAAATATCAAGGACTCATTGGGCAAATCGCTCTGGAACTGAAATCGGAACACTCACTGACATTTGCCCTATCTGAAAGTCTGATAAACGCCGGAAAAATGACTAAGTCCAAAAAAAAATTTTTTTTCAACTATTTTCAGTTTTACCCCCGTGGGATATATATTCTACCCACACACATTTGGAACTCTACTGGGGTACCCTCACACATATTATTCCCTCATTTAGTGGATATTTTCACAAAAAAGTGAATTTTTCAAAAATCCAGAAAATTGTCTGAAAATGAATAAATATCAAGGACTCATTGGGCGAATCTCTCTGGAACTGAAATCGGAACGCTCACTGACATTTGCCCTATCTGAAAGTCTGATAAACGTCGGAAAAATGACTAGGTCCAAAAAAAAATTTTTTTTCAACTTTTTTCAATTTTAAACCCGTGGGATATATATTCTACCCACACACATTTGGAACTCTTCTGGGGTACCCTCACACATATTATTCCCTCATTTAGTGGATATTTTCACAAAAAAGTGAATTTTTCAAAAATCCAGAAAATTGGCTGAAAATGACTAAATATCAAGGACTCATTGGGCGAATCGCTCTGGAACTGAAATCGGAATGCTCACTGACATTTGCCCTATCTGAAAGTCTGATAAACGCCTGAAAAATGACTAAGTCGAAAAAAAAATTTTTTTTCAACTTTTTTCAGTTTTACCCCCGTGGGATATATATTCTACCCACACACATTTGGAACTCTCCTGGGGTACCCTCACACATATTATTCCCTCATTTAGTGGATATTTTCACAAAAAAGTGAATTTTTCAAAAATCCAGAAAATTGGCTGAAAATGACTAAATATCAAAGACTCATTGGGCGAATCGCTCTGGAACTGAAATCGGAACGCTCACTGACATTTGCCCTATCTGAAAGTCTGATAAACGTCGGAAAAATGACTAAGTAAAAAAAAAAATTTTTTTTCAACTTTTTTCAATTTTAAACCCGTGGGATATATATTCTACCCACACACATTTGGAACTCTCCTGGGGTACCCTCACACATATTATTCCCTCATTTAGTGGATATTTTCACAAAAAAGTTAATTTTTCAAAAATCCAGAAATTGGATGAAAATGACTAAATATCAAGGACTCATTGGGCGAATCGCTCTGGAACTGAAATCGGAACGCTCACTGACATTTGCCCTATCTGAAAGTCTGATAAACGCCTGAAAAATGACTAAGGCGAAAAAAAAAATTTTTTTCAACTTTTTTCAGTTTTACCCCCGTGGGATATATATTCTACCCACACACATTTGGAACTCTACTGGGGTACCCTCACACATATTATTCCCTCATTTAGTGGATATTTTCACAAAAAAGTGAATTTTTCAAAAATCCAGAAAATTGTCTGAAAATGAATAAATATCAAGGACTCATTGGGCGAATCTCTCTGGAACTGAAATCGGAACGCTCACTGACATTTGCCCTATCTGAAAGTCTGATAAACGTCGGAAAAATGACTAGGTCCAAAAAAAAATTTTTTTTCAACTTTTTTCAATTTTAAACCCTTGGGATATATATTCTACCCACACACATTTGGAACTCTCCTGGGGTACCCTCACACATATTATTCCCTCATTTAGTGGATATTTTCACAAAAAAGTGAATTTTTCAAAAATCCAGAAAATTGGCTGAAAATGACTAAATATCAAGGACTCATTGGGAAAATCGCTCTGGAACTGAAATCGGAACGCTCACTGACATTTGCCCTATCTGAAAGTCTGATAAACGCCGGAAAAATGACTAAGTCCAAAAAAAAAAATTTTTCAACTTTTTTCAATTTTACCCCCATGGGATATATATTCTACCCACACACATTTGGAACTCTTCTGGGGTACCCTCACACATATTATTCCCTCATTTAGTGGATATTTTCACAAAAAAGTTAATTTTTCAAAAATCCAGAAATTGGATGAAAATGACTAAATATCAAGGACTCATTGGGCGAATCGCTCTGGAACTGAAATCGGAATGCTCACTGACATTTGCCCTATCTGAAAGTCTGATAAACGCCTGAAAAATGACTAAGTCGAAAAAAAAAATTTTTTTCAACTTTTTTCAGTTTTACCCCCGTTTGATATATATTCTACCCACACACATTTGGAACTCTACTGGGCTACCCTCACAAATATTATTGCCTCATTTCGTGGATATTTTCACAAAAAAGTGAAATTTTCAAAAATCCAAAATATTTGCTGAAAACGACTAAATATCAAGGACTCATTAGGCGAATCGCTCTGGAACTGAAATCGGAACGCTCACTGACATTTGCCCTTTCTGAAAGTCTGATAAACGCCGGAAAAATAACTAAGTCCAAAAAAAATTTTTTTCAACTTTTTTCAATTTTACCCCCGTTTGATATATATTCTACCCACACACATTTGGAACACTCCTGGGGTACCCACACACATATTATTCCCTCATTTAGTGGATATTTTCACAAAAAAGTGAATTTTTCAAAAATCCAGAAATTGGCTGAAAATGACTAAATATAAAGGACTCGTTAGGCTAATCGCTCTGGAACTGAAATCGGAATGCTCACTGACATTTGCACTATCTGAAAGTCTGATAAACACCGGAAAAATGACTAAGTTCAAAAAAAAATTTTTTTTCAACTTTTTTCAGTTTTACCCCCGTGGGAAATATATTCTACCCACACACATTTGGAACTCTCCTGGGGTACCCTCACACATATTATTCCCTCATTTAGTGGATATTTTCACAAAAAAGTGAATTTTTCAAAAATCCAGAAAATTGGCTGAAAATGACTAAATATCAAAGACTCATTGGGCGAATCGCTCTGGAACTGAAATCGGAACGCTCACTGACATTTGCCCTATCTGAAAGTCTGATAAACGTCGGAAAAATGACTAAGTCGAAAAAAAAATTTTTTTTCAACTTTTTTCAATTTTAAACCCGTGGGATATATATTCTACCCACACACATTTGGAACTCTCCTGGGGTACCCTCACACATATTATTCCCTCATTTAGTGGATATTTTCACAAAAAAGTGAATTTTTCAAAAATCCAGAAAATTGGCTGAAAATGACTAAATATCAAGGACTCATTGGGCAAATCGCTCTGGAACTGAAATCGGAACGCTCACTGACATTTGCCCTATCTGAAAGTCTGATAAACGCCGGAAAAATGACTAAGTCCAAAAAAAATTTTTTTTTCAACTTTTTTCAGTTTTACCCCCGTGGGATATATATTCTACCCACACACATTTGGAACTCTACTGGGGTACCCTCACACATATTATTCCCTCATTTAGTGGATATTTTCACAAAAAAGTGAATTTTTCAAAAATCCAGAAATTGGATGAAAATGACTAAATATCAAAGACTTATTGGGCGAATCGCTCTGGAACTGAAATCGGAATGCTCACTGACATTTGCCCTATCTGACAGTCTGATAAACGCCGGAAAAATGACTAAGTCCAAAAAAAAAAATTTTTCAACTTTTTTCAATTTTACCCCCGTGGGATATATATTCTACCCACACACATTTGGAACTCTTCTGGGGTACCCTCACACATATTATTCCCTCATTTAGTGGATATTTTCACAAAAAAGTTAATTTTTCAAAAATCCAGAAACTGGATGAAAATGACTAAATATCAAGGACTCATTGGGCGAATCGCTCCGGAACTGAAATCGGAATGCTCACTGACATTTGCCCTATCTGAAAGTCTGATAAACGCCGGAAAAATGACTAAGTCCAAAAAAAAATTTTTTAACTTTTTTCAATTTTACCCCCCGTGTGAAATATATTCTACCCACACACATTTGGAACTCTTCTGGGGTACCCTCACACATATTATTCCCTCATTTAGCGGATATTTTCACAAAAAAAGTTAATTTTTCAAAAATCCAGAAATTGGCTGAAAATGACTAAATATCAAGGACTCATTGGGCGAATCGCTCTGGAACTGAAATCGGAACGCTCACTGACATTTGCCCTATCTGAAAGTCTGATAAACGCCGGAAAAATAACTAAGTCCAAAAAAAAATTTTTTTCAACTTTTTTCAATTTTACCCCCGTGGGATATATATTCTACCCACACACATTTGGAACTCTACTGGGCTACCCTCACAAATATTATTCCCTCATTTAGTGGATATTTTCACAAAAAAGTGAAATTTTCAAAAATCCAAAATATTGGCCTAAAACGACTAAATATCAAGGACTCATTAGGCGAATCGCTCTGGAACTGAAATCGGAACGCTCACTGACATTTGCCCTATCTGAAAGTCTGATAAACGCCGGAAAAATAACTAAGTCCAAAAAATAATTATTTTCAACTTTTTTCAATTTTACCCCCGTGGGATATATATTCTACCCACACACATTTGGAACTCTTCTGGGGTACCCTCACACATATTATTCCCTCATTTAGCGGATATTTTCACAAAAAAAGTTAATTTTTCAAAAATCCAGAAATTGGCTGAAAATGACTAAATATCAAGGACTCATTGGGCGAATCGCTCTGGAATTGAAATCGGAACGCTCACTGACATTTGCCCTATCTGAAAGTCTGATAAACGCCGGAAAAATAACTAAGTCCAAAAAAAAATTTTTTTCAACTTTTTTCAATTTTACCCCCGTGGGATATATATTCTACCCACACACATTTGGAACTCTACTGGGCTACCCTCACAAATATTATTGCCTCATTTCGTGGATATTTTCACAAAAAAGTGAAATTTTCAAAAATCCAAAATATTTGCTGAAAACGACTAAATATCAAGGACTCATTAGGCGAATCGCTCTGGAACTGAAATCGGAACGCTCACTGACATTTGCCCTATCTGAAAGTCTGATAAACGCCGGAAAAATGACTAAGTCCAAAAAAAAATTTTTTTTCAACTTTTTTCAGTTTTACCCCCGTGGGATATATATTCTACCCACACACATTTGGAACTCTCCTGGGGTACCCTCACACATATTATTCCCTCATTTAGTGGATATTTTCACAAAAAAGTGAATTTTTCAAAAATCCAGAAACTTGGCTGAAAATGACTAAATATCAAAGACTCATTGGGCGAATCGCTCTGGAACTGAAATCGGAACGCTCACTGACATTTGCCCTATCTGAAAGTCTGATAAACGTCGGAAAAATGACTAAGTCCAAAAAAAATTTTTTTTTCAACTTTTTTCAATTTTAAACCCGTGGGATATATATTCTACCCACACACATTTGGAACTCTCCTGGGGTACCCTCACACATATTATTCCCTCATTTAGTGGATATTTTCACAAAAAAGTTAATTTTTCAAAAATCCAGAAATTGGATGAAAATGACTAAATATCAAGGACTCATTGGGCGAATCGCTCTGGAACTGAAATCGGAACGCTCACTGACATTTGCCCTATCTGAAAGTCTGATAAACGCCTGAAAAATGACTAAGGCGAAAAAAAAAATTTTTTTCAACTTTTTTCAGTTTTACCCCCGTGGGATATATATTCTACCCACACACATTTGGAACTCTCCTGGGGTACCCTCACACATATTATTCCCTCATTTAGTGGATATTTTCACAAAAAAGTGAATATTTCAAAAATCCAGAAAATTGGCTGAAAATGACTAAATATCAAGGACTCATTGGGCAAATCGCTCTGGAACTGAAATCGGAACACTCACTGACATTTGCCCTATCTGAAAGTCTGATAAACGCCGGAAAAATGACTAAGTCCAAAAAAAAATTTTTTTTCAACTATTTTCAGTTTTACCCCCGTGGGATATATATTCTACCCACACACATTTGGAACTCTACTGGGGTACCCTCACACATATTATTCCCTCATTTAGTGGATATTTTCACAAAAAAGTGAATTTTTCAAAAATCCAGAAAATTGTCTGAAAATGAATAAATATCAAGGACTCATTGGGCGAATCTCTCTGGAACTGAAATCGGAACGCTCACTGACATTTGCCCTATCTGAAAGTCTGATAAACGTCGGAAAAATGACTAGGTCCAAAAAAAAATTTTTTTTCAACTTTTTTCAATTTTAAACCCGTGGGATATATATTCTACCCACACACATTTGGAACTCTTCTGGGGTACCCTCACACATATTATTCCCTCATTTAGTGGATATTTTCACAAAAAAGTGAATTTTTCAAAAATCCAGAAAATTGGCTGAAAATGACTAAATATCAAGGACTCATTGGGCGAATCGCTCTGGAACTGAAATCGGAATGCTCACTGACATTTGCCCTATCTGAAAGTCTGATAAACGCCTGAAAAATGACTAAGTCGAAAAAAAAATTTTTTTTCAACTTTTTTCAGTTTTACCCCCGTGGGATATATATTCTACCCACACACATTTGGAACTCTCCTGGGGTACCCTCACACATATTATTCCCTCATTTAGTGGATATTTTCACAAAAAAGTGAATTTTTCAAAAATCCAGAAAATTGGCTGAAAATGACTAAATATCAAAGACTCATTGGGCGAATCGCTCTGGAACTGAAATCGGAACGCTCACTGACATTTGCCCTATCTGAAAGTCTGATAAACGTCGGAAAAATGACTAAGTAAAAAAAAAAATTTTTTTTCAACTTTTTTCAATTTTAAACCCGTGGGATATATATTCTACCCACACACATTTGGAACTCTCCTGGGGTACCCTCACACATATTATTCCCTCATTTAGTGGATATTTTCACAAAAAAGTTAATTTTTCAAAAATCCAGAAATTGGATGAAAATGACTAAATATCAAGGACTCATTGGGCGAATCGCTCTGGAACTGAAATCGGAACGCTCACTGACATTTGCCCTATCTGAAAGTCTGATAAACGCCTGAAAAATGACTAAGGCGAAAAAAAAAATTTTTTTCAACTTTTTTCAGTTTTACCCCCGTGGGATATATATTCTACCCACACACATTTGGAACTCTACTGGGGTACCCTCACACATATTATTCCCTCATTTAGTGGATATTTTCACAAAAAAGTGAATTTTTCAAAAATCCAGAAAATTGTCTGAAAATGAATAAATATCAAGGACTCATTGGGCGAATCTCTCTGGAACTGAAATCGGAACGCTCACTGACATTTGCCCTATCTGAAAGTCTGATAAACGTCGGAAAAATGACTAGGTCCAAAAAAAAATTTTTTTTCAACTTTTTTCAATTTTAAACCCTTGGGATATATATTCTACCCACACACATTTGGAACTCTCCTGGGGTACCCTCACACATATTATTCCCTCATTTAGTGGATATTTTCACAAAAAAGTGAATTTTTCAAAAATCCAGAAAATTGGCTGAAAATGACTAAATATCAAGGACTCATTGGGAAAATCGCTCTGGAACTGAAATCGGAACGCTCACTGACATTTGCCCTATCTGAAAGTCTGATAAACGCCGGAAAAATGACTAAGTCCAAAAAAAAAAATTTTTCAACTTTTTTCAATTTTACCCCCATGGGATATATATTCTACCCACACACATTTGGAACTCTTCTGGGGTACCCTCACACATATTATTCCCTCATTTAGTGGATATTTTCACAAAAAAGTTAATTTTTCAAAAATCCAGAAATTGGATGAAAATGACTAAATATCAAGGACTCATTGGGCGAATCGCTCTGGAACTGAAATCGGAATGCTCACTGACATTTGCCCTATCTGAAAGTCTGATAAACGCCTGAAAAATGACTAAGTCGAAAAAAAAAATTTTTTTCAACTTTTTTCAGTTTTACCCCCGTTTGATATATATTCTACCCACACACATTTGGAACTCTACTGGGCTACCCTCACAAATATAATTGCCTCATTTCGTGGATATTTTCACAAAAAAGTGAAATTTTCAAAAATCCAAAATATTTGCTGAAAACGACTAAATATCAAGGACTCATTAGGCGAATCGCTCTGGAACTGAAATCGGAACGCTCACTGACATTTGCCCTATCTGAAAGTCTGATAAACGCCGGAAAAATAACTAAGTCCAAAAAAAATTTTTTTCAACTTTTTTCAATTTTACCCCCGTTTGATATATATTCTACCCACACACATTTGGAACACTCCTGGGGTACCCACACACACATTATTCCCTCATTTAGTGGATATTTTCACAAAAAAGTGAATTTTTCAAAAATCCAGAAATTGGCTGAAAATGACTAAATATAAAGGACTCGTTAGGCTAATCGCTCTGGAACTGAAATCGGAATGCTCACTGACATTTGCACTATCTGAAAGTCTGATAAACACCGGAAAAATGACTAAGTTCAAAAAAAAATTTTTTTTCAACTTTTTTCAGTTTTACCCCCGTGGGAAAGATATTCTACCCACACACATTTGGAACTCTCCTGGGGTACCCTCACACATATTATTCCCTCATTTAGTGGATATTTTCACAAAAAAGTGAATTTTTCAAAAATCCAGAAAATTGGCTGAAAATGACTAAATATCAAAGACTCATTGGGCGAATCGCTCTGGAACTGAAATCGGAACGCTCACTGACATTTGCCCTATCTGAAAGTCTGATAAACGTCGGAAAAATGACTAAGTCGAAAAAAAAATTTTTTTTCAACTTTTTTCAATTTTAAACCCGTGGGATATATATTCTACCCACACACATTTGGAACTCTCCTGGGGTACCCTCACACATATTATTCCCTCATTTAGTGGATATTTTCACAAAAAAGTGAATTTTTCAAAAATCCAGAAAATTGGCTGAAAATGACTAAATATCAAGGACTCATTGGGCAAATCGCTCTGGAACTGAAATCGGAACGCTCACTGACATTTGCCCTATCTGAAAGTCTGATAAACGCCGGAAAAATGACTAAGTCCAAAAAAAATTTTTTTTTCAACTTTTTTCAGTTTTACCCCCGTGGGATATATATTCTACCCACACACATTTGGAACTCTACTGGGGTACCCTCACACATATTATTCCCTCATTTAGTGGATATTTTCACAAAAAAGTGAATTTTTCAAAAATCCAGAAATTGGATGAAAATGACTAAATATCAAAGACTTATTGGGCGAATCGCTCTGGAACTGAAATCGGAATGCTCACTGACATTTGCCCTATCTGACAGTCTGATAAACGCCGGAAAAATGACTAAGTCCAAAAAAAAAAATTTTTCAACTTTTTTCAATTTTACCCCCGTGGGATATATATTCTACCCACACACATTTGGAACTCTTCTGGGGTACCCTCACACATATTATTCCCTCATTTAGTGGATATTTTCACAAAAAAGTTAATTTTTCAAAAATCCAGAAACTGGATGAAAATGACTAAATATCAAGGACTCATTGGGCGAATCGCTCCGGAACTGAAATCGGAATGCTCACTGACATTTGCCCTATCTGAAAGTCTGATAAACGCCGGAAAAATGACTAAGTCCAAAAAAAATTTTTTTTTCAACTTTTTTCAGTTTTACCCCCGTGGGATATATATTCTACCCACACACATTTGGAACTCTTCTGGGGTACCCTCACACATATTATTCCCTCATTTAGTGGATATTTTCACAAAAAAGTAAATTTTTCAAAAATCCAGAAAATGGCTGAAAATGACTAAATATCAAGGACTCATTGGGCGAATCGCTCTGGAACTGAAATCGGAATGCTCACTGACATTTGCCCTATCTGAAAGTCTGATAAACGCCGGAAAAATGACTAAGTCCAAAAAAAAAAATTTTTCAACTTTTTTCAATTTTACCCCCGTGGGATATATATTCTACCCACACACATTTGGAACTCTACTGGGGTACCCTCACACATATTATTCCCTCATTTAGTGGATATTTTCACAAAAAAGTGAATTTTTCAAAAATCCAGAAATTGGATGAAAATGACTAAATATCAAAGACTCATTGGGCGAATCGCTCTGGAACTGAAATCGGAACGCTCACTGACATTTGCCCTATCTGAAAGTCTGATAAACGCCGGAAAAATAACTAAGTCCAAAAAAAATTTTTTTCAACTTTTTTCAATTTTACCCCCGTTTGATATATATTCTACCCACACACATTTGGAACACTCCTGGGGTACCCACACACACATTATTCCCTCATTTAGTGGATATTTTCACAAAAAAGTGAATTTTTCAAAAATCCAGAAATTGGCTGAAAATGACTAAATATAAAGGACTCGTTAGGCTAATCGCTCTGGAACTGAAATCGGAATGCTCACTGACATTTGCACTATCTGAAAGTCTGATAAACACCGGAAAAATGACTAAGTTCAAAAAAAAATTTTTTTTCAACTTTTTTCAGTTTTACCCCCGTGGGAAAGATATTCTACCCACACACATTTGGAACTCTCCTGGGGTACCCTCACACATATTATTCCCTCATTTAGTGGATATTTTCACAAAAAAGTGAATTTTTCAAAAATCCAGAAAATTGGCTGAAAATGACTAAATATCAAAGACTCATTGGGCGAATCGCTCTGGAACTGAAATCGGAACGCTCACTGACATTTGCCCTATCTGAAAGTCTGATAAACGTCGGAAAAATGACTAAGTCGAAAAAAAAATTTTTTTTCAACTTTTTTCAATTTTAAACCCGTGGGATATATATTCTACCCACACACATTTGGAACTCTCCTGGGGTACCCTCACACATATTATTCCCTCATTTAGTGGATATTTTCACAAAAAAGTGAATTTTTCAAAAATCCAGAAAATTGGCTGAAAATGACTAAATATCAAGGACTCATTGGGCAAATCGCTCTGGAACTGAAATCGGAACGCTCACTGACATTTGCCCTATCTGAAAGTCTGATAAACGCCGGAAAAATGACTAAGTCCAAAAAAAATTTTTTTTTCAACTTTTTTCAGTTTTACCCCCGTGGGATATATATTCTACCCACACACATTTGGAACTCTACTGGGGTACCCTCACACATATTATTCCCTCATTTAGTGGATATTTTCACAAAAAAGTGAATTTTTCAAAAATCCAGAAATTGGATGAAAATGACTAAATATCAAAGACTTATTGGGCGAATCGCTCTGGAACTGAAATCGGAATGCTCACTGACATTTGCCCTATCTGACAGTCTGATAAACGCCGGAAAAATGACTAAGTCCAAAAAAAAAAATTTTTCAACTTTTTTCAATTTTACCCCCGTGGGATATATATTCTACCCACACACATTTGGAACTCTTCTGGGGTACCCTCACACATATTATTCCCTCATTTAGTGGATATTTTCACAAAAAAGTTAATTTTTCAAAAATCCAGAAACTGGATGAAAATGACTAAATATCAAGGACTCATTGGGCGAATCGCTCCGGAACTGAAATCGGAATGCTCACTGACATTTGCCCTATCTGAAAGTCTGATAAACGCCGGAAAAATGACTAAGTCCAAAAAAAATTTTTTTTTCAACTTTTTTCAGTTTTACCCCCGTGGGATATATATTCTACCCACACACATTTGGAACTCTTCTGGGGTACCCTCACACATATTATTCCCTCATTTAGTGGATATTTTCACAAAAAAGTAAATTTTTCAAAAATCCAGAAAATGGCTGAAAATGACTAAATATCAAGGACTCATTGGGCGAATCGCTCTGGAACTGAAATCGGAATGCTCACTGACATTTGCCCTATCTGAAAGTCTGATAAACGCCGGAAAAATGACTAAGTCCAAAAAAAAAAATTTTTCAACTTTTTTCAATTTTACCCCCGTGGGATATATATTCTACCCACACACATTTGGAACTCTACTGGGGTACCCTCACACATATTATTCCCTCATTTAGTGGATATTTTCACAAAAAAGTGAATTTTTCAAAAATCCAGAAATTGGATGAAAATGACTAAATATCAAAGACTCATTGGGCGAATCGCTCTGGAACTGAAATCGGAACGCTCACTGACATTTGCCCTATCTGAAAGTCTGATAAACGCCGGAAAAATGACTAAGTCCAAAAAAAATTTTTTTTTCAACTTTTTTCAGTTTTACCCCCGTGGGATATATATTCTACCCACACACATTTGGAACTCTTCTGGGGTACCCTCACACATATTATTCCCTCATTTAGTGGATATTTTCACAAAAAAGTTAATTTTTCAAAAATCCAGAAAATGGCTGAAAATGACTAAATATCAAGGACTCATTGGGCGAATCGCTCTGGAACTGAAATCGGAATGCTCACTGACATTTGCCCTATCTGAAAGTCTGATAAACGCCGGAAAAATAACTAAGTCCAAAAAAAAATTTTTTTCAACTTTTTTCAATTTTACCCCCGTGGGATATATATTCTACCCACACACATTTGGAACTCTCCTGGGGTACCCTCACACATATTATTCCCTCATTTAGTGGATATTTTCACAAAAAAGTGAATTTTTCAAAAATCCAGAAAATTGGCTGAAAATGACTAAATATCAAGGACTCATTGGGCAAATCGCTCTGGAACTGAAATCGGAATGCTCACTGACATTTGCCCTATCTGAAAGTCTGATAAACGCCGGAAAAATGACTAAGTCCAAAAAAAATTTTTTTTTCAACTTTTTTCAGTTTTACCCCCGTGGGATATATATTCTACCCACACACATTTGGAACTCTACTGGGGTACCCTCACACATATTATTCCCTCATTTAGTGGATATTTTCACAAAAAAGTGAATTTTTCAAAAATCCAGAAAATTGGCTGAAAATGAATAAATATCAAGGACTCATTGGGCGAATCGCTCTGGAACTGAAATCGGAACGCTCACTGACATTTGCCCTATCTGAAAGTCTGATAAACGCCGGAAAAATGACTAAGTCCAAAAAAAAAAATTTTTCAACTTTTTTCAATTTTACCCCCGTGGGATATATATTCTACCCACACACATTTGGAACTCTTCTGGGGTACCCTCACACATATTATTCCCTCATTTAGTGGATATTTTCACAAAAAAGTGAATTTTTCAAAAATCCAGAAAATTGGCTGAAAATGACTAAATATCAAAGACTCATTGGGCGAATCTCTCTGGAACTGAAATCGGAACGCTCACTGACATTTGCCCTATCTGAAAGTCTGATAAACGTCGGAAAAATGACTAAGTCCAAAAAAAAATTTTTTTTCAACTTTTTTCAATTTTACCCCCGTGGGATATATATTCTACCCACACACATTTGGAACTCTTCTGGGGTACCCTCACACATATTATTCCCTCATTTAGTGGATATTTTCACAAAAAAGTTAATTTTTAAAAAATCCAGAAATTGAATGAAAATGACTAAATATCAAGGACTCATTGGGCGAATCGCTCTGGAACTGAAATCGGAATGCTCACTGACATTTGCCCTATCTGAAAGTCTGATAAACGCCGGAAAAATGACTAAGTCGAAAAAAAAATTTTTTTTCAACTTTTTTCAGTTTTACCCCCGTGGGATATATATTCTACCCACACACATTTGGAACTCTACTGGGGTACCCTCACACATATTATTCCCTCATTTAGTGGATATTTTCACAAAAAAGTGAATTTTTCAAAAATCCAGAAATTGGATGAAAATGACTAAATATCAAAGACTCATTGGGCGTATCGCTCTGGAACTGAAATCGGAACGCTCACTGACATTTGCCCTATCTGAAAGTCTGATAAACGCCGGAAAAATGACTAAGTCCAAAAAAAAAAATTTTTCAACTTTTTTCAATTTTACCCCCGTGGGATATATATTCTACCCACACACATTTGGAACTCTTCTGGGGTACCCTCACACATATTATTCCCTCATTTAGTGGATATTTTCACAAAAAAGTTAATTTTTCAAAAATCCAGAAATTGGATGAAAATGACTAAATATCAAGGACTCATTGGGCGAATCGCTCTGGAACTGAAATCGGAATGCTCACTGACATTTGCCCTATCTGAAAGTCTGATAAACGCCGGAAAAATGACTAAGTCGAAAAAAAAAATTTTTTTCAACTTTTTTCAGTTTTACCCCCGTGGGATATATATTCTACCCACACACATTTGGAACTCTCCTGGGGTACCCTCACACATATTATTCCCTCATTTAGTGGATATTTTCACAAAAAAGTGAATTTTTCAAAAATCCAGAAAATTGGCTGAAAATGACTAAATATCAAGGACTCATTGGGCAAATCGCTCTGGAACTGAAATCGGAATGCTCACTGACATTTGCCCTATCTGAAAGTCTGATAAACGCCGGAAAAATTACTAAGTCCAAAAAAAATTTTTTTTTCAACTTTTTTCAGTTTTACCCCCGTGGGATATATATTCTACCCACACACATTTGGAACTCTACTGGGGTACCCTCACACATATTATTCCCTCATTTAGTGGATATTTTCACAAAAAAGTGAATTTTTCAAAAATCCAGAAAATTGGCTGAAAATGACTAAATATCAAAGACTCATTGGGCGAATATCTCTGGAGCTGAAATCGGAACGCTCACTGACATTTGCCCTATCTGAAAGTCTCATAAACGCCGGAAAAATGACTAAGTCGAAAAAAAAATTTTTTTTCAACTTTTTTCAGTTTTACCCCCGTGGGATATATATTCTACCCACACACATTTGGAACTCTCCTGGGGTACCCTCACACATATTATTCCCTCATTTAGTGGATATTTTCACAAAAAAGTGAATTTTTCAAAAATCCAGAAAATTGGCTGAAAATGACTAAATATCAAGGACTCATTGGGCAAATCGCTCTGGAACTGAAATCGGAACGCTCACTGACATTTGCCCTATCTGAAAGTCTGATAAACGCCGGAAAAATGACTAAGTCCAAAAAAAATTTTTTTTTCAACTTTTTTCAGTTTTACCCCCGTGGGATATATATTCTACCCACACACATTTGGAACTCTACTGGGGTACCCTCACACATATTATTCCCTCATTTAGTGGATATTTTCACAAAAAAGTTAATTTTTCAAAAATCCAGAAATTGGATGAAAATGACTAAATATCAAGGACTCATTGGGCGAATCGCTCCGGAACTGAAATCGGAATGCTCACTGACATTTGCCCTATCTGAAAGTCTGATAAACGCCGGAAAAATGACTAAGTCCAAAAAAAATTTTTTTTTCAACTTTTTTCAGTTTTACCCCCGTGGGATATATATTCTACCCACACACATTTGGAACTCTTCTGGGGTACCCTCACACATATTATTCCCTCATTTAGTGGATATTTTCACAAAAAAGTTAATTTTTCAAAAATCCAGAAAATGGCTGAAAATGACTAAATATCAAGGACTCATTGGGCGAATCGCTCTGGAACTGAAATCGGAATGCTCACTGACATTTGCCCTATCTGAAAGTCTGATAAACGCCGGAAAAATGACTAAGTCCAAAAAAAAAAATTTTTCAACTTTTTTCAATTTTACCCCCGTGGGATATATATTCTACCCACACACATTTGGAACTCTACTGGGGTACCCTCACACATATTATTCCCTCATTTAGTGGATATTTTCACAAAAAAGTGAATTTTTCAAAAATCCAGAAATTGGATGAAAATGACTAAATATCAAAGACTCATTGGGCGAATCGCTCTGGAACTGAAATCGGAACGCTCACTGACATTTGCCCTATCTGAAAGTCTGATAAACGCCGGAAAAATGACTAAGTCCAAAAAAAATTTTTTTTTCAACTTTTTTCAGTTTTACCCCCGTGGGATATATATTCTACCCACACACATTTGGAACTCTTCTGGGGTACCCTCACACATATTATTCCCTCATTTAGTGGATATTTTCACAAAAAAGTTAATTTTTCAAAAATCCAGAAAATGGCTGAAAATGACTAAATATCAAGGACTCATTGGGCGAATCGCTCTGGAACTGAAATCGGAATGCTCACTGACATTTGCCCTATCTGAAAGTCTGATAAACGCCGGAAAAATAACTAAGTCCAAAAAAAAATTTTTTTCAACTTTTTTCAATTTTACCCCCGTGGGATATATATTCTACCCACACACATTTGGAACTCTCCTGGGGTACCCTCACACATATTATTCCCTCATTTAGTGGATATTTTCACAAAAAAGTGAATTTTTCAAAAATCCAGAAAATTGGCTGAAAATGACTAAATATCAAGGACTCATTGGGCAAATCGCTCTGGAACTGAAATCGGAATGCTCACTGACATTTGCCCTATCTGAAAGTCTGATAAACGCCGGAAAAATGACTAAGTCCAAAAAAAATTTTTTTTTCAACTTTTTTCAGTTTTACCCCCGTGGGATATATATTCTACCCACACACATTTGGAACTCTACTGGGGTACCCTCACACATATTATTCCCTCATTTAGTGGATATTTTCACAAAAAAGTGAATTTTTCAAAAATCCAGAAAATTGGCTGAAAATGAATAAATATCAAGGACTCATTGGGCGAATCGCTCTGGAACTGAAATCGGAACGCTCACTGACATTTGCCCTATCTGAAAGTCTGATAAACGCCGGAAAAATGACTAAGTCCAAAAAAAAAAATTTTTCAACTTTTTTCAATTTTACCCCCGTGGGATATATATTCTACCCACACACATTTGGAACTCTTCTGGGGTACCCTCACACATATTATTCCCTCATTTAGTGGATATTTTCACAAAAAAGTGAATTTTTCAAAAATCCAGAAAATTGGCTGAAAATGACTAAATATCAAAGACTCATTGGGCGAATCTCTCTGGAACTGAAATCGGAACGCTCACTGACATTTGCCCTATCTGAAAGTCTGATAAACGTCGGAAAAATGACTAAGTCCAAAAAAAAAATTTTTTTCAACTTTTTTCAATTTTACCCCCGTGGGATATATATTCTACCCACACACATTTGGAACTCTTCTGGGGTACCCTCACACATATTATTCCCTCATTTAGTGGATATTTTCACAAAAAAGTTAATTTTTAAAAAATCCAGAAATTGAATGAAAATGACTAAATATCAAGGACTCATTGGGCGAATCGCTCTGGAACTGAAATCGGAATGCTCACTGACATTTGCCCTATCTGAAAGTCTGATAAACGCCGGAAAAATGACTAAGTCGAAAAAAAAAAATTTTTTCAACTTTTTTCAGTTTTACCCCCGTGGGATATATATTCTACCCACACACATTTGGAACTCTACTGGGGTACCCTCACACATATTATTCCCTCATTTAGTGGATATTTTCACAAAAAAGTGAATTTTTCAAAAATCCAGAAATTGGATGAAAATGACTAAATATCAAAGACTCATTGGGCGTATCGCTCTGGAACTGAAATCGGAACGCTCACTGACATTTGCCCTATCTGAAAGTCTGATAAACGCCGGAAAAATAACTAAGTCCAAAAAAAAATTTTTTTCAACTTTTTTCAATTTTACCCCCGTGGGATATATATTCTACCCACACACATTTGGAACTCTACTGGGCTGCCCTCACAAATATTATTCCCTCATTTAGTGGATATTTTCACAAAAAAGTGAAATTTTCAAAAATCCAAAATATTGGCCTAAAACGACTAAATATCAAGGACTCATTAGGCGAATCGCTCTGGAACTGAAATCGGAACGCTCACTGACATTTGCCCTATCTGAAAGTCTGATAAACGCCGGAAAAATAACTAAGTCCAAAAAATAATTATTTTCAACTTTTTTCAATTTTACCCCCGTGGGATATATATTCTACCCACACACATTTGGAACTCTTCTGGGGTACCCTCACACATATTATTCCCTCATTTAGCGGATATTTTCACAAAAAAAGTTAATTTTTCAAAAATCCAGAAATTGGCTGAAAATGACTAAATATCAAGGACTCATTGGGCGAATCGCTCTGGAATTGAAATCGGAACGCTCACTGACATTTGCCCTATCTGAAAGTCTGATAAACGCCGGAAAAATAACTAAGTCCAAAAAAAAATTTTTTTCAACTTTTTTCAATTTTACCCCCGTGGGATATATATTCTACCCACACACATTTGGAACTCTACTGGGCTACCCTCACAAATATTATTGCCTCATTTCGTGGATATTTTCACAAAAAAGTGAAATTTTCAAAAATCCAAAATATTTGCTGAAAACGACTAAATATCAAGGACTCATTAGGCGAATCGCTCTGGAACTGAAATCGGAACGCTCACTGACATTTGCCCTATCTGAAAGTCTGATAAACGCCGGAAAAATGACTAAGTCCAAAAAAAAATTTTTTTTCAACTTTTTTCAGTTTTACCCCCGTGGGATATATATTCTACCCACACACATTTGGAACTCTCCTGGGGTACCCTCACACATATTATTCCCTCATTTAGTGGATATTTTCACAAAAAAGTGAATTTTTCAAAAATCCAGAAACTTGGCTGAAAATGACTAAATATCAAAGACTCATTGGGCGAATCGCTCTGGAACTGAAATCGGAACGCTCACTGACATTTGCCCTATCTGAAAGTCTGATAAACGTCGGAAAAATGACTAAGTCCAAAAAAAATTTTTTTTTCAACTTTTTTCAATTTTAAACCCGTGGGATATATATTCTACCCACACACATTTGGAACTCTCCTGGGGTACCCTCACACATATTATTCCCTCATTTAGTGGATATTTTCACAAAAAAGTTAATTTTTCAAAAATCCAGAAATTGGATGAAAATGACTAAATATCAAGGACTCATTGGGCGAATCGCTCTGGAACTGAAATCGGAACGCTCACTGACATTTGCCCTATCTGAAAGTCTGATAAACGCCTGAAAAATGACTAAGGCGAAAAAAAAAATTTTTTTCAACTTTTTTCAGTTTTACCCCCGTGGGATATATATTCTACCCACACACATTTGGAACTCTCCTGGGGTACCCTCACACATATTATTCCCTCATTTAGTGGATATTTTCACAAAAAAGTGAATATTTCAAAAATCCAGAAAATTGGCTGAAAATGACTAAATATCAAGGACTCATTGGGCAAATCGCTCTGGAACTGAAATCGGAACACTCACTGACATTTGCCCTATCTGAAAGTCTGATAAACGCCGGAAAAATGACTAAGTCCAAAAAAAAATTTTTTTTCAACTATTTTCAGTTTTACCCCCGTGGGATATATATTCTACCCACACACATTTGGAACTCTACTGGGGTACCCTCACACATATTATTCCCTCATTTAGTGGATATTTTCACAAAAAAGTGAATTTTTCAAAAATCCAGAAAATTGTCTGAAAATGAATAAATATCAAGGACTCATTGGGCGAATCTCTCTGGAACTGAAATCGGAACGCTCACTGACATTTGCCCTATCTGAAAGTCTGATAAACGTCGGAAAAATGACTAGGTCCAAAAAAAAATTTTTTTTCAACTTTTTTCAATTTTAAACCCGTGGGATATATATTCTACCCACACACATTTGGAACTCTTCTGGGGTACCCTCACACATATTATTCCCTCATTTAGTGGATATTTTCACAAAAAAGTGAATTTTTCAAAAATCCAGAAAATTGGCTGAAAATGACTAAATATCAAGGACTCATTGGGCGAATCGCTCTGGAACTGAAATCGGAATGCTCACTGACATTTGCCCTATCTGAAAGTCTGATAAACGCCTGAAAAATGACTAAGTCGAAAAAAAAATTTTTTTTCAACTTTTTTCAGTTTTACCCCCGTGGGATATATATTCTACCCACACACATTTGGAACTCTCCTGGGGTACCCTCACACATATTATTCCCTCATTTAGTGGATATTTTCACAAAAAAGTGAATTTTTCAAAAATCCAGAAAATTGGCTGAAAATGACTAAATATCAAAGACTCATTGGGCGAATCGCTCTGGAACTGAAATCGGAACGCTCACTGACATTTGCCCTATCTGAAAGTCTGATAAACGTCGGAAAAATGACTAAGTAAAAAAAAAAATTTTTTTTCAACTTTTTTCAATTTTAAACCCGTGGGATATATATTCTACCCACACACATTTGGAACTCTCCTGGGGTACCCTCACACATATTATTCCCTCATTTAGTGGATATTTTCACAAAAAAGTTAATTTTTCAAAAATCCAGAAATTGGATGAAAATGACTAAATATCAAGGACTCATTGGGCGAATCGCTCTGGAACTGAAATCGGAACGCTCACTGACATTTGCCCTATCTGAAAGTCTGATAAACGCCTGAAAAATGACTAAGGCGAAAAAAAAAATTTTTTTCAACTTTTTTCAGTTTTACCCCCGTGGGATATATATTCTACCCACACACATTTGGAACTCTACTGGGGTACCCTCACACATATTATTCCCTCATTTAGTGGATATTTTCACAAAAAAGTGAATTTTTCAAAAATCCAGAAAATTGTCTGAAAATGAATAAATATCAAGGACTCATTGGGCGAATCTCTCTGGAACTGAAATCGGAACGCTCACTGACATTTGCCCTATCTGAAAGTCTGATAAACGTCGGAAAAATGACTAGGTCCAAAAAAAAATTTTTTTTCAACTTTTTTCAATTTTAAACCCTTGGGATATATATTCTACCCACACACATTTGGAACTCTCCTGGGGTACCCTCACACATATTATTCCCTCATTTAGTGGATATTTTCACAAAAAAGTGAATTTTTCAAAAATCCAGAAAATTGGCTGAAAATGACTAAATATCAAGGACTCATTGGGAAAATCGCTCTGGAACTGAAATCGGAACGCTCACTGACATTTGCCCTATCTGAAAGTCTGATAAACGCCGGAAAAATGACTAAGTCCAAAAAAAAAAATTTTTCAACTTTTTTCAATTTTACCCCCATGGGATATATATTCTACCCACACACATTTGGAACTCTTCTGGGGTACCCTCACACATATTATTCCCTCATTTAGTGGATATTTTCACAAAAAAGTTAATTTTTCAAAAATCCAGAAATTGGATGAAAATGACTAAATATCAAGGACTCATTGGGCGAATCGCTCTGGAACTGAAATCGGAATGCTCACTGACATTTGCCCTATCTGAAAGTCTGATAAACGCCTGAAAAATGACTAAGTCGAAAAAAAAAATTTTTTTCAACTTTTTTCAGTTTTACCCCCGTTTGATATATATTCTACCCACACACATTTGGAACTCTACTGGGCTACCCTCACAAATATAATTGCCTCATTTCGTGGATATTTTCACAAAAAAGTGAAATTTTCAAAAATCCAAAATATTTGCTGAAAACGACTAAATATCAAGGACTCATTAGGCGAATCGCTCTGGAACTGAAATCGGAACGCTCACTGACATTTGCCCTATCTGAAAGTCTGATAAACGCCGGAAAAATAACTAAGTCCAAAAAAAATTTTTTTCAACTTTTTTCAATTTTACCCCCGTTTGATATATATTCTACCCACACACATTTGGAACACTCCTGGGGTACCCACACACACATTATTCCCTCATTTAGTGGATATTTTCACAAAAAAGTGAATTTTTCAAAAATCCAGAAATTGGCTGAAAATGACTAAATATAAAGGACTCGTTAGGCTAATCGCTCTGGAACTGAAATCGGAATGCTCACTGACATTTGCACTATCTGAAAGTCTGATAAACACCGGAAAAATGACTAAGTTCAAAAAAAAATTTTTTTTCAACTTTTTTCAGTTTTACCCCCGTGGGAAATATATTCTACCCACACACATTTGGAACTCTCCTGGGGTACCCTCACACATATTATTCCCTCATTTAGTGGATATTTTCACAAAAAAGTGAATTTTTCAAAAATCCAGAAAATTGGCTGAAAATGACTAAATATCAAAGACTCATTGGGCGAATCGCTCTGGAACTGAAATCGGAACGCTCACTGACATTTGCCCTATCTGAAAGTCTGATAAACGCCGGAAAAATGACTAAGTCCAAAAAAAATTTTTTTTTCAACTTTTTTCAGTTTTACCCCCGTGGGATATATATTCTACCCACACACATTTGGAACTCTTCTGGGGTACCCTCACACATATTATTCCCTCATTTAGTGGATATTTTCACAAAAAAGTTAATTTTTCAAAAATCCAGAAAATGGCTGAAAATGACTAAATATCAAGGACTCATTGGGCGAATCGCTCTGGAACTGAAATCGGAATGCTCACTGACATTTGCCCTATCTGAAAGTCTGATAAACGCCGGAAAAATAACTAAGTCCAAAAAAAAATTTTTTTCAACTTTTTTCAATTTTACCCCCGTGGGATATATATTCTACCCACACACATTTGGAACTCTCCTGGGGTACCCTCACACATATTATTCCCTCATTTAGTGGATATTTTCACAAAAAAGTGAATTTTTCAAAAATCCAGAAAATTGGCTGAAAATGACTAAATATCAAGGACTCATTGGGCAAATCGCTCTGGAACTGAAATCGGAATGCTCACTGACATTTGCCCTATCTGAAAGTCTGATAAACGCCGGAAAAATGACTAAGTCCAAAAAAAATTTTTTTTTCAACTTTTTTCAGTTTTACCCCCGTGGGATATATATTCTACCCACACACATTTGGAACTCTACTGGGGTACCCTCACACATATTATTCCCTCATTTAGTGGATATTTTCACAAAAAAGTGAATTTTTCAAAAATCCAGAAAATTGGCTGAAAATGAATAAATATCAAGGACTCATTGGGCGAATCGCTCTGGAACTGAAATCGGAACGCTCACTGACATTTGCCCTATCTGAAAGTCTGATAAACGCCGGAAAAATGACTAAGTCCAAAAAAAAAAATTTTTCAACTTTTTTCAATTTTACCCCCGTGGGATATATATTCTACCCACACACATTTGGAACTCTTCTGGGGTACCCTCACACATATTATTCCCTCATTTAGTGGATATTTTCACAAAAAAGTGAATTTTTCAAAAATCCAGAAAATTGGCTGAAAATGACTAAATATCAAAGACTCATTGGGCGAATCTCTCTGGAACTGAAATCGGAACGCTCACTGACATTTGCCCTATCTGAAAGTCTGATAAACGTCGGAAAAATGACTAAGTCCAAAAAAAAATTTTTTTTCAACTTTTTTCAATTTTACCCCCGTGGGATATATATTCTACCCACACACATTTGGAACTCTTCTGGGGTACCCTCACACATATTATTCCCTCATTTAGTGGATATTTTCACAAAAAAGTTAATTTTTAAAAAATCCAGAAATTGAATGAAAATGACTAAATATCAAGGACTCATTGGGCGAATCGCTCTGGAACTGAAATCGGAATGCTCACTGACATTTGCCCTATCTGAAAGTCTGATAAACGCCGGAAAAATGACTAAGTCGAAAAAAAAATTTTTTTTCAACTTTTTTCAGTTTTACCCCCGTGGGATATATATTCTACCCACACACATTTGGAACTCTACTGGGGTACCCTCACACATATTATTCCCTCATTTAGTGGATATTTTCACAAAAAAGTGAATTTTTCAAAAATCCAGAAATTGGATGAAAATGACTAAATATCAAAGACTCATTGGGCGTATCGCTCTGGAACTGAAATCGGAACGCTCACTGACATTTGCCCTATCTGAAAGTCTGATAAACGCCGGAAAAATGACTAAGTCCAAAAAAAAAAATTTTTCAACTTTTTTCAATTTTACCCCCGTGGGATATATATTCTACCCACACACATTTGGAACTCTTCTGGGGTACCCTCACACATATTATTCCCTCATTTAGTGGATATTTTCACAAAAAAGTTAATTTTTCAAAAATCCAGAAATTGGATGAAAATGACTAAATATCAAGGACTCATTGGGCGAATCGCTCTGGAACTGAAATCGGAATGCTCACTGACATTTGCCCTATCTGAAAGTCTGATAAACGCCGGAAAAATGACTAAGTCGAAAAAAAAAATTTTTTTCAACTTTTTTCAGTTTTACCCCCGTGGGATATATATTCTACCCACACACATTTGGAACTCTCCTGGGGTACCCTCACACATATTATTCCCTCATTTAGTGGATATTTTCACAAAAAAGTGAATTTTTCAAAAATCCAGAAAATTGGCTGAAAATGACTAAATATCAAGGACTCATTGGGCAAATCGCTCTGGAACTGAAATCGGAATGCTCACTGACATTTGCCCTATCTGAAAGTCTGATAAACGCCGGAAAAATTACTAAGTCCAAAAAAAATTTTTTTTTCAACTTTTTTCAGTTTTACCCCCGTGGGATATATATTCTACCCACACACATTTGGAACTCTACTGGGGTACCCTCACACATATTATTCCCTCATTTAGTGGATATTTTCACAAAAAAGTGAATTTTTCAAAAATCCAGAAAATTGGCTGAAAATGACTAAATATCAAAGACTCATTGGGCGAATATCTCTGGAGCTGAAATCGGAACGCTCACTGACATTTGCCCTATCTGAAAGTCTCATAAACGCCGGAAAAATGACTAAGTCGAAAAAAAAATTTTTTTTCAACTTTTTTCAGTTTTACCCCCGTGGGATATATATTCTACCCACACACATTTGGAACTCTCCTGGGGTACCCTCACACATATTATTCCCTCATTTAGTGGATATTTTCACAAAAAAGTGAATTTTTCAAAAATCCAGAAAATTGGCTGAAAATGACTAAATATCAAGGACTCATTGGGCAAATCGCTCTGGAACTGAAATCGGAACGCTCACTGACATTTGCCCTATCTGAAAGTCTGATAAACGCCGGAAAAATGACTAAGTCCAAAAAAAATTTTTTTTTCAACTTTTTTCAGTTTTACCCCCGTGGGATATATATTCTACCCACACACATTTGGAACTCTACTGGGGTACCCTCACACATATTATTCCCTCATTTAGTGGATATTTTCACAAAAAAGTTAATTTTTCAAAAATCCAGAAATTGGATGAAAATGACTAAATATCAAGGACTCATTGGGCGAATCGCTCCGGAACTGAAATCGGAATGCTCACTGACATTTGCCCTATCTGAAAGTCTGATAAACGCCGGAAAAATGACTAAGTCCAAAAAAAATTTTTTTTTCAACTTTTTTCAGTTTTACCCCCGTGGGATATATATTCTACCCACACACATTTGGAACTCTTCTGGGGTACCCTCACACATATTATTCCCTCATTTAGTGGATATTTTCACAAAAAAGTTAATTTTTCAAAAATCCAGAAAATGGCTGAAAATGACTAAATATCAAGGACTCATTGGGCGAATCGCTCTGGAACTGAAATCGGAATGCTCACTGACATTTGCCCTATCTGAAAGTCTGATAAACGCCGGAAAAATGACTAAGTCCAAAAAAAAAAATTTTTCAACTTTTTTCAATTTTACCCCCGTGGGATATATATTCTACCCACACACATTTGGAACTCTACTGGGGTACCCTCACACATATTATTCCCTCATTTAGTGGATATTTTCACAAAAAAGTGAATTTTTCAAAAATCCAGAAATTGGATGAAAATGACTAAATATCAAAGACTCATTGGGCGAATCGCTCTGGAACTGAAATCGGAACGCTCACTGACATTTGCCCTATCTGAAAGTCTGATAAACGCCGGAAAAATGACTAAGTCCAAAAAAAATTTTTTTTTCAACTTTTTTCAGTTTTACCCCCGTGGGATATATATTCTACCCACACACATTTGGAACTCTTCTGGGGTACCCTCACACATATTATTCCCTCATTTAGTGGATATTTTCACAAAAAAGTTAATTTTTCAAAAATCCAGAAAATGGCTGAAAATGACTAAATATCAAGGACTCATTGGGCGAATCGCTCTGGAACTGAAATCGGAATGCTCACTGACATTTGCCCTATCTGAAAGTCTGATAAACGCCGGAAAAATAACTAAGTCCAAAAAAAAATTTTTTTCAACTTTTTTCAATTTTACCCCCGTGGGATATATATTCTACCCACACACATTTGGAACTCTCCTGGGGTACCCTCACACATATTATTCCCTCATTTAGTGGATATTTTCACAAAAAAGTGAATTTTTCAAAAATCCAGAAAATTGGCTGAAAATGACTAAATATCAAGGACTCATTGGGCAAATCGCTCTGGAACTGAAATCGGAATGCTCACTGACATTTGCCCTATCTGAAAGTCTGATAAACGCCGGAAAAATGACTAAGTCCAAAAAAAATTTTTTTTTCAACTTTTTTCAGTTTTACCCCCGTGGGATATATATTCTACCCACACACATTTGGAACTCTACTGGGGTACCCTCACACATATTATTCCCTCATTTAGTGGATATTTTCACAAAAAAGTGAATTTTTCAAAAATCCAGAAAATTGGCTGAAAATGAATAAATATCAAGGACTCATTGGGCGAATCGCTCTGGAACTGAAATCGGAACGCTCACTGACATTTGCCCTATCTGAAAGTCTGATAAACGCCGGAAAAATGACTAAGTCCAAAAAAAAAAATTTTTCAACTTTTTTCAATTTTACCCCCGTGGGATATATATTCTACCCACACACATTTGGAACTCTTCTGGGGTACCCTCACACATATTATTCCCTCATTTAGTGGATATTTTCACAAAAAAGTGAATTTTTCAAAAATCCAGAAAATTGGCTGAAAATGACTAAATATCAAAGACTCATTGGGCGAATCTCTCTGGAACTGAAATCGGAACGCTCACTGACATTTGCCCTATCTGAAAGTCTGATAAACGTCGGAAAAATGACTAAGTCCAAAAAAAAAATTTTTTTCAACTTTTTTCAATTTTACCCCCGTGGGATATATATTCTACCCACACACATTTGGAACTCTTCTGGGGTACCCTCACACATATTATTCCCTCATTTAGTGGATATTTTCACAAAAAAGTTAATTTTTAAAAAATCCAGAAATTGAATGAAAATGACTAAATATCAAGGACTCATTGGGCGAATCGCTCTGGAACTGAAATCGGAATGCTCACTGACATTTGCCCTATCTGAAAGTCTGATAAACGCCGGAAAAATGACTAAGTCGAAAAAAAAAAATTTTTTCAACTTTTTTCAGTTTTACCCCCGTGGGATATATATTCTACCCACACACATTTGGAACTCTACTGGGGTACCCTCACACATATTATTCCCTCATTTAGTGGATATTTTCACAAAAAAGTGAATTTTTCAAAAATCCAGAAATTGGATGAAAATGACTAAATATCAAAGACTCATTGGGCGTATCGCTCTGGAACTGAAATCGGAACGCTCACTGACATTTGCCCTATCTGAAAGTCTGATAAACGCCGGAAAAATGACTAAGTCCAAAAAAAAAAATTTTTCAACTTTTTTCAATTTTACCCCCGTGGGATATATATTCTACCCACACACATTTGGAACTCTTCTGGGGTACCCTCACACATATTATTCCCTCATTTAGTGGATATTTTCACAAAAAAGTTAATTTTTCAAAAATCCAGAAATTGGATGAAAATGACTAAATATCAAGGACTCATTGGGCGAATCGCTCTGGAACTGAAATCGGAATGCTCACTGACATTTGCCCTATCTGAAAGTCTGATAAACGCCGGAAAAATGACTAAGTCGAAAAAAAAAATTTTTTTCAACTTTTTTCAGTTTTACCCCCGTGGGATATATATTCTACCCACACACATTTGGAACTCTCCTGGGGTACCCTCACACATATTATTCCCTCATTTAGTGGATATTTTCACAAAAAAGTGAATTTTTCAAAAATCCAGAAAATTGGCTGAAAATGACTAAATATCAAGGACTCATTGGGCAAATCGCTCTGGAACTGAAATCGGAATGCTCACTGACATTTGCCCTATCTGAAAGTCTGATAAACGCCGGAAAAATTACTAAGTCCAAAAAAAATTTTTTTTTCAACTTTTTTCAGTTTTACCCCCGTGGGATATATATTCTACCCACACACATTTGGAACTCTACTGGGGTACCCTCACACATATTATTCCCTCATTTAGTGGATATTTTCACAAAAAAGTGAATTTTTCAAAAATCCAGAAAATTGGCTGAAAATGACTAAATATCAAAGACTCATTGGGCGAATATCTCTGGAGCTGAAATCGGAACGCTCACTGACATTTGCCCTATCTGAAAGTCTCATAAACGCCGGAAAAATGACTAAGTCGAAAAAAAAATTTTTTTTCAACTTTTTTCAGTTTTACCCCCGTGGGATATATATTCTACCCACACACATTTGGAACTCTCCTGGGGTACCCTCACACATATTATTCCCTCATTTAGTGGATATTTTCACAAAAAAGTGAATTTTTCAAAAATCCAGAAAATTGGCTGAAAATGACTAAATATCAAGGACTCATTGGGCAAATCGCTCTGGAACTGAAATCGGAACGCTCACTGACATTTGCCCTATCTGAAAGTCTGATAAACGCCGGAAAAATGACTAAGTCCAAAAAAAATTTTTTTTTCAACTTTTTTCAGTTTTACCCCCGTGGGATATATATTCTACCCACACACATTTGGAACTCTACTGGGGTACCCTCACACATATTATTCCCTCATTTAGTGGATATTTTCACAAAAAAGTTAATTTTTCAAAAATCCAGAAATTGGATGAAAATGACTAAATATCAAGGACTCATTGGGCGAATCGCTCCGGAACTGAAATCGGAATGCTCACTGACATTTGCCCTATCTGAAAGTCTGATAAACGCCGGAAAAATGACTAAGTCCAAAAAAAATTTTTTTTTCAACTTTTTTCAGTTTTACCCCCGTGGGATATATATTCTACCCACACACATTTGGAACTCTTCTGGGGTACCCTCACACATATTATTCCCTCATTTAGTGGATATTTTCACAAAAAAGTTAATTTTTCAAAAATCCAGAAAATGGCTGAAAATGACTAAATATCAAGGACTCATTGGGCGAATCGCTCTGGAACTGAAATCGGAATGCTCACTGACATTTGCCCTATCTGAAAGTCTGATAAACGCCGGAAAAATGACTAAGTCCAAAAAAAAAAATTTTTCAACTTTTTTCAATTTTACCCCCGTGGGATATATATTCTACCCACACACATTTGGAACTCTACTGGGGTACCCTCACACATATTATTCCCTCATTTAGTGGATATTTTCACAAAAAAGTGAATTTTTCAAAAATCCAGAAATTGGATGAAAATGACTAAATATCAAAGACTCATTGGGCGAATCGCTCTGGAACTGAAATCGGAACGCTCACTGACATTTGCCCTATCTGAAAGTCTGATAAACGCCGGAAAAATGACTAAGTCCAAAAAAAATTTTTTTTTCAACTTTTTTCAGTTTTACCCCCGTGGGATATATATTCTACCCACACACATTTGGAACTCTTCTGGGGTACCCTCACACATATTATTCCCTCATTTAGTGGATATTTTCACAAAAAAGTTAATTTTTCAAAAATCCAGAAAATGGCTGAAAATGACTAAATATCAAGGACTCATTGGGCGAATCGCTCTGGAACTGAAATCGGAATGCTCACTGACATTTGCCCTATCTGAAAGTCTGATAAACGCCGGAAAAATAACTAAGTCCAAAAAAAATTTTTTTTTCAACTTTTTTCAGTTTTACCCCCGTGGGATATATATTCTACCCACACACATTTGGAACTCTACTGGGGTACCCTCACACATATTATTCCCTCATTTAGTGGATATTTTCACAAAAAAGTGAATTTTTCAAAAATCCAGAAAATTGGCTGAAAATGAATAAATATCAAGGACTCATTGGGCGAATCGCTCTGGAACTGAAATCGGAACGCTCACTGACATTTGCCCTATCTGAAAGTCTGATAAACGCCGGAAAAATGACTAAGTCCAAAAAAAAAAATTTTTCAACTTTTTTCAATTTTACCCCCGTGGGATATATATTCTACCCACACACATTTGGAACTCTTCTGGGGTACCCTCACACATATTATTCCCTCATTTAGTGGATATTTTCACAAAAAAGTGAATTTTTCAAAAATCCAGAAAATTGGCTGAAAATGACTAAATATCAAAGACTCATTGGGCGAATCTCTCTGGAACTGAAATCGGAACGCTCACTGACATTTGCCCTATCTGAAAGTCTGATAAACGTCGGAAAAATGACTAAGTCCAAAAAAAAAATTTTTTTCAACTTTTTTCAATTTTACCCCCGTGGGATATATATTCTACCCACACACATTTGGAACTCTTCTGGGGTACCCTCACACATATTATTCCCTCATTTAGTGGATATTTTCACAAAAAAGTTAATTTTTAAAAAATCCAGAAATTGAATGAAAATGACTAAATATCAAGGACTCATTGGGCGAATCGCTCTGGAACTGAAATCGGAATGCTCACTGACATTTGCCCTATCTGAAAGTCTGATAAACGCCGGAAAAATGACTAAGTCGAAAAAAAAAAATTTTTTCAACTTTTTTCAGTTTTACCCCCGTGGGATATATATTCTACCCACACACATTTGGAACTCTACTGGGGTACCCTCACACATATTATTCCCTCATTTAGTGGATATTTTCACAAAAAAGTGAATTTTTCAAAAATCCAGAAATTGGATGAAAATGACTAAATATCAAAGACTCATTGGGCGTATCGCTCTGGAACTGAAATCGGAACGCTCACTGACATTTGCCCTATCTGAAAGTCTGATAAACGCCGGAAAAATGACTAAGTCCAAAAAAAAAAATTTTTCAACTTTTTTCAATTTTACCCCCGTGGGATATATATTCTACCCACACACATTTGGAACTCTTCTGGGGTACCCTCACACATATTATTCCCTCATTTAGTGGATATTTTCACAAAAAAGTTAATTTTTCAAAAATCCAGAAATTGGATGAAAATGACTAAATATCAAGGACTCATTGGGCGAATCGCTCTGGAACTGAAATCGGAATGCTCACTGACATTTGCCCTATCTGAAAGTCTGATAAACGCCGGAAAAATGACTAAGTCGAAAAAAAAAATTTTTTTCAACTTTTTTCAGTTTTACCCCCGTGGGATATATATTCTACCCACACACATTTGGAACTCTCCTGGGGTACCCTCACACATATTATTCCCTCATTTAGTGGATATTTTCACAAAAAAGTGAATTTTTCAAAAATCCAGAAAATTGGCTGAAAATGACTAAATATCAAGGACTCATTGGGCAAATCGCTCTGGAACTGAAATCGGAATGCTCACTGACATTTGCCCTATCTGAAAGTCTGATAAACGCCGGAAAAATTACTAAGTCCAAAAAAAATTTTTTTTTCAACTTTTTTCAGTTTTACCCCCGTGGGATATATATTCTACCCACACACATTTGGAACTCTACTGGGGTACCCTCACACATATTATTCCCTCATTTAGTGGATATTTTCACAAAAAAGTGAATTTTTCAAAAATCCAGAAAATTGGCTGAAAATGACTAAATATCAAAGACTCATTGGGCGAATATCTCTGGAGCTGAAATCGGAACGCTCACTGACATTTGCCCTATCTGAAAGTCTGATAAACGCCGGAAAAATGACTAAGTCCAAAAAAAATTTTTTTTTCAACTTTTTTCAGTTTTACCCCCGTGGGATATATATTCTACCCACACACATTTGGAACTCTACTGGGGTACCCTCACACATATTATTCCCTCATTTAGTGGATATTTTCACAAAAAAGTTAATTTTTCAAAAATCCAGAAATTGGATGAAAATGACTAAATATCAAGGACTCATTGGGCGAATCGCTCTGGAACTGATATCGGAATGCTCACTGACATTTGCCCTATCTGAAAGTCTGATAAACGCCGGAAAAATGACTAAGTCGAAAAAAAAATTTTTTTTCAACTTTTTTCAGTTTTACCCCCGTGGGATATATATTCTACCCACACACATTTGGAACTCTCCTGGGGTACCCTCACACATATTATTCCCTCATTTAGTGGATATTTTCACAAAAAAGTGAATTTTTCAAAAATCCAGAAAATTGGCTGAAAATGACTAAATATCAAGGACTCATTGGGCAAATCGCTCTGGAACTGAAATCGGAACGCTCACTGACATTTGCCCTATCTGAAAGTCTGATAAACGCCGGAAAAATGACTAAGTCCAAAAAAAATTTTTTTTTCAACTTTTTTCAGTTTTACCCCCGTGGGATATATATTCTACCCACACACATTTGGAACTCTACTGGGGTACCCTCACACATATTATTCCCTCATTTAGTGGATATTTTCACAAAAAAGTTAATTTTTCAAAAATCCAGAAATTGGATGAAAATGACTAAATATCAAGGACTCATTGGGCGAATCGCTCTGGAACTGAAATCGGAATGCTCACTGACATTTGCCCTATCTGAAAGTCTGATAAACGCCGGAAAAATGACTAAGTCCAAAAAAAAAATTTTTTCAACTTTTTTCAATTTTACCCCCGTGGGATATATATTCTACTCACACACATTTGGAACTCTTCTGGGGTACCCTCACACATATTATTCCCTCATTTAGTGGATATTTTCACAAAAAAGTTAATTTTTCAAAAATCCAGAAAATGGCTGAAAATGACTAAATATCAAGGACTCATTGGGCGAATCGCTCTGGAACTGAAATCGGAATGCTCACTGACATTTGCCCTATCTGAAAGTCTGATAAACGCCGGAAAAATAACTAAGTCCAAAAAAAAATTTTTTTCAACTTTTTTCAGTTTTACCCCCGTGGGATATATATTCTACCCACACACATTTGGAACTCTACTGGGGTACCCTCACACATATTATTCCCTCATTTAGTGGATATTTTCACAAAAAAGTTAATTTTTCAAAAATCCAGAAATTGGATGAAAATGACTAAATATCAAGGACTCATTGGGCGAATCGCTCTGGAACTGAAATCGGAATGCTCACTGACATTTGCCCTATCTGAAAGTCTCATAAACGCCGGAAAAATGAGTAAGTCGAAAAAAAATTTTTTTTTCAACTTTTTTCAGTTTTACCCCCGTGGGATATATATTCTACCCACACACATTTGGAACTCTACTGGGGTACCCTCACACATATTATTCCCTCATTTAGTGGATATTTTCACAAAAAAGTGAATTTTTCAAAAATCCAGAAATTGGATGAAAATGACTAAATATCAAAGACTCATTGGGCGAATCGCTCTGGAACTGAAATCGGAACGCTCACTGACATTTGCCCTATCTGAAAGTCTGATAAACGCCGGAAAAATGACTAAGTCCAAAAAAAAAAATTTTTCAACTTTTTTCAATTTTACCCCCGTGGGATATATATTCTACCCACACACATTTGGAACTCTTCTGGGGTACCCTCACACATATTATTCCCTCATTTAGTGGATATTTTCACAAAAAAGTTAATTTTTCAAAAATCCAGAAATTGGATGAAAATGACTAAATATCAAGGACTCATTGGGCGAATCGCTCTGGAACTGAAATCGGAATGCTCACTGACATTTGCCCTATCTGAAAGTCTGATAAATGCCGGAAAAATGACTAAGTCGAAAAAAAAAATTTTTTTCAACTTTTTTCAGTTTTACCCCCGTGGGATATATATTCTACCCACACACATTTGGAACTCTCCTGGGGTACCCTCACACATATTATTCCCTCATTTAGTGGATATTTTCACAAAAAAGTTAATTTTTCAAAAATCCAGAAATTGGATGAAAATGACTAAATATCAAGGACTCATTGGGCGAATCGCTCTGGAACTGAAATCGGAATGCTCACTGACATTTGCCCTATCTGAAAGTCTGATAAACGCCGGAAAAATGACTAAGTCCAAAAAAAAAATTTTTTCAACTTTTTTCAATTTTACCCCCGTGGGATATATATTCTACTCACACACATTTGGAACTCTTCTGGGGTACCCTCACACATATTATTCCCTCATTTAGTGGATATTTTCACAAAAAAGTTAATTTTTCAAAAATCCAGAAATTGGATGAAAATGACTAAATATCAAGGACTCATTGGGCGAATCGCTCTGGAACTGAAATCGGAATGCTCACTGACATTTGCCCTATCTGAAAGTCTCATAAACGCCGGAAAAATGAGTAAGTCGAAAAAAAAAATTTTTTTCAACTTTTTTCAGTTTTACCCCCGTGGGATATATATTCTACCCACACACATTTGGAACTCTCCTGGGGTACCCTCACACATATTATTCCCTCATTTAGTGGATATTTTCACAAAAAAGTGAATTTTTCAAAAATCCAGAAAATTGGCTGAAAATGACTAAATATCAAGGACTCATTGGGCAAATCGCTCTGGAACTGAAATCGGAATGCTCACTGACATTTGCCCTATCTGAAAGTCTGATAAACGCCGGAAAAATGACTAAGTCGAAAAAAAATTTTTTTTTCAACTTTTTTCAGTTTTACCCCCGTGGGATATATATTCTACCCACACACATTTGGAACTCTACTGGGGTACCCTCACACATATTATTCCCTCATTTAGTGGATATTTTCACAAAAAAGTGAATTTTTCAAAAATCCAGAAAATTGGCTGAAAATGACTAAATATCAAGGACTCATTGGGCAAATCGCTCTGGAACTGAAATCGGAACGCTCACTGACATTTGCCCTATCTGAAAGTCTGATAAACGCCGGAAAAATGACTAAGTCCAAAAAAAATTTTTTTTTCAACTTTTTTCAGTTTTACCCCCGTGGGATATATATTCTACCCACACACATTTGGAACTCTACTGGGGTACCCTCACACATATTATTCATTCATTTAGTGGATATTTTCACAAAAAAGTGAATTTTTCAAAAATCCAGAAATTGGATGAAAATGACTAAATATCAAAGACTCATTGGGCGAATCGCTCTGGAACTGAAATCGGAACGCTCACTGACATTTGCCCTATCTGAAAGTCTGATAAACGCCGGAAAAATGACTAAGTCCAAAAAAAAAATTTTTCAACTTTTTTCAATTTTACCCCCGTGGGATATATATTCTACCCACACACATTTGGAACTCTTCTGGGGTACCCTCACACATATTATTCCCTCATTTAGTGGATATTTTCACAAAAAAGTGAATTTTTCAAAAATCCAGAAATTGGATGAAAATGACTAAATATCAAAGACTCATTGGGCGAATCGCTCTGGAACTGAAATCGGAACGCTCACTGACATTTGCCCTATCTGAAAGTCTGATAAACGCCGGAAAAATGACTAAGTCCAAAAAAAAAAATTTTTCAACTTTTTTCAATTTTACCCCCGTGGGATATATATTCTACCCACACACATTTGGAACTCTTCTGGGGTACCCTCACACATATTATTCCCTCATTTAGTGGATATTTTCACAAAAAAGTTAATTTTTCAAAAATCCAGAAATTGGCTGAAAATGACTAAATATCAAGGACTCATTGGGCGAATCGCTCTGGAACTGAAATCGGAATGCTCACTGACATTTGCCCTATCTGAAAGTCTGATAAACGCCGGAAAAATGACTAAGTCGAAAAAAAAAATTTTTTTCAACTTTTTTCAGTTTTACCCCCGTGGGATATATATTCTACCCACACACATTTGGAACTCTCCTGGGGTACCCTCACACATATTATTCCCTCATTTAGTGGATATTTTCACAAAAAAGTGAATTTTTCAAAAATCCAGAAAATTGGCTGAAAATGACTAAATATCAAGGACTCATTGGGCAAATCGCTCTGGAACTGAAATCGGAACGCTCACTGACATTTGCCCTATCTGAAAGTCTGATAAACGCCAGAAAAATGACTAAGTCCAAAAAAAATTTTTTTTTCAACTTTTTTCAGTTTTACCCCCGTGGGATATATATTCTACCCACACACATTTGGAACTCTACTGGGGTACCCTCACACATATTATTCCCTCATTTAGTGAATATTTTCACAAAAAAGTTAATTTTTCAAAAATCCAGAAATTGGATGAAAATGACTAAATATCAAGGACTCATTGGGCGAATCGCTCTGGAACTGAAATCGGAATGCTCACTGACATTTGCCCTATCTGAAAGTCTGATAAACGCCGGAAAAATAACTAAGTCCAAAAAAAAATTTTTTTCAACTTTTTTCAATTTTACCCCCGTGGGATATATATTCTACCCACACACATTTGGAACTCTCCTGGGGTACCCTCACACATATTATTCCCTCATTTAGTGGATATTTTCACAAAAAAGTGAATTTTTCAAAAATCCTGAAAATTGGCTTAAAATGACTAAATATCAAGGACTCATTGGGCAAATCGCTCTGGAACTGAAATCGGAACGCTCACTGACATTTGCCCTATCTGAAAGTCTGATAAACGCCGGAAAAATGACTAAGTCCCAAAGAAATTTTTTTTTCAACTTTTTTCAGTTTTACCCCCGTGGGATATATATTCTACCACACACATTTGGAACTCTACTGGGGTACCCTCACACATATTATTCCCTCATTTAGTGGATATTTTCACAAAAAAGTTAATTTTTCAAAAATCCAGAAATTGGATGAAAATGACTAAATATCAAGGACTCATTGGGCGAATCGCTCTGGAACTGAAATCGGAATGCTCACTGACATTTGCCCTATCTGAAAGTCTGATAAACGCCGGAAAAATAACTAAGTCCAAAAAAAAATTTTTTTCAACTTTTTTCAATTTTACCCCCGTGGGATATATATTCTACCCACACACATTTGGAACTCTCCTGGGGTACCCTCACACATATTATTCCCTCATTTAGTGGATAGTTTCACAAAAAAGTGAATTTTTCAAAAATCCAGAAAATTGGCTGAAAATGACTAAATATCAAGGACTCATTGGGCAAATCGCTCTGGAACTGAAATCGGAACGCTCACTGACATTTGCCCTATCTGAAAGTCTGATAAACGCCGGAAAAATGACTAAGTCCAAAAAAAATTTTTTTTCAACTTTTTTCAGTTTTACCCCCGTGGGATATATATTCTACCCACACACATTTGGAACTCTACTGGGGTACCCTCACACATATTATTCCCTCATTTAGTGGATATTTTCACAAAAAAGTGAATTTTTCAAAAATCCAGAAAATTGGCTGAAAATGAATAAATATCAAGGACTCATTGGGCGAATCGCTCTGGAACTGAAATCGGAACGCTCACTGACATTTGCCCTATCTGAAAGTCTGATAAACGCCGGAAAAATAACTAAGTCCAAAAAAAAAATTTTTTTCAACTTTTTTCAATTTTACCCCCGTGGGATATATATTCTACCCACACACATTTGGAACTCTCCTGGGGTACCCTCACACATATTATTCCCTCATTTAGTGGATATTTTCACAAAAAAGTTAATTTTTCAAAAATCCAGAAATTGGATGAAAATGACTAAATATCAAGGACTCATTGGGCGAATCGCTCTGGAACTGAAATCGGAATGCTCACTGACATTTGCCCTATCTGAAAGTCTGATAAACGCCGGAAAAATAACTAAGTCCAAAAAAAAATTTTTTTCAACTTTTTTCAATTTTACCCCCGTGGGATATATATTCTACCCACACACATTTGGAACTCTCCTGGGGTACCCTCACACATATTATTCCCTCATTTAGTGGATAGTTTCACAAAAAAGTGAATTTTTCAAAAATCCAGAAAATTGGCTGAAAATGACTAAATATCAAGGACTCATTGGGCAAATCGCTCTGGAACTGAAATCGGAATGCTCACTGACATTTGCCCTATCTGAAAGTCTGATAAACGCCGGAAAAATGACTAAGTCCAAAAAAAAAATTTTTTCAACTTTTTTCAATTTTACCCCCGTGGGATATATATTCTACTCACACACATTTGGAACTCTTCTGGGGTACCCTCACACATATTATTCCCTCATTTAGTGGATATTTTCACAAAAAAGTTAATTTTTCAAAAATCCAGAAAATGGCTGAAAATGACTAAATATCAAGGACTCATTGGGCGAATCGCTCTGGAACTGAAATCGGAATGCTCACTGACATTTGCCCTATCTGAAAGTCTGATAAACGCCGGAAAAATAACTAAGTCCAAAAAAAAATTTTTTTCAACTTTTTTCAGTTTTACCCCCGTGGGATATATATTCTACCCACACACATTTGGAACTCTACTGGGGTACCCTCACACATATTATTCCCTCATTTAGTGGATATTTTCACAAAAAAGTTAATTTTTCAAAAATCCAGAAATTGGATGAAAATGACTAAATATCAAGGACTCATTGGGCGAATCGCTCTGGAACTGAAATCGGAATGCTCACTGACATTTGCCCTATCTGAAAGTCTCATAAACGCCGGAAAAATGAGTAAGTCGAAAAAAAAAATTTTTTTCAACTTTTTTCAGTTTTACCCCCGTGGGATATATATTCTACCCACACACATTTGGAACTCTCCTGGGGTACCCTCACACATATTATTCCCTCATTTAGTGGATATTTTCACAAAAAAGTTAATTTTTCAAAAATCCAGAAATTGGCTGAAAATGACTAAATATCAAGGACTCATAGGGCGAATCGCTCTGGAACTGAAATCGGAATGCTCACTGACATTTGCCCTATCTGAAAGTCTGATAAACGCCGGAAAAATGACTAAGTCGAAAAAAAAAATTTTTTTCAACTTTTTTCAGTTTTACCCCCGTGGGATATATATTCTACCCACACACATTTGGAACTCTCCTGGGGTACCCTCACACATATTATTCCCTCATTTAGTGGATATTTTCACAAAAAAGTGAATTTTTCAAAAATCCAGAAAATTGGCTGAAAATGACTAAATATCAAGGACTCATTGGGCAAATCGCTCTGGAACTGAAATCGGAACGCTCACTGACATTTGCCCTATCTGAAAGTCTGATAAACGCCGGAAAAATGACTAAGTCCAAAAAAAATTTTTTTTCAACTTTTTTCAGTTTTACCCCCGTGGGATATATATTCTACCCACACACATTTGGAACTCTACTGGGGTACCCTCACACATATTATTCCCTCATTTAGTGGATATTTTCACAAAAAAGTGAATTTTTCAAAAATCCAGAAAATTGGCTGAAAATGAATAAATATCAAGGACTCATTGGGCGAATCGCTCTGGAACTGAAATCGGAACGCTCACTGACATTTGCCCTATCTGAAAGTCTGATAAACGCCGGAAAAATAACTAAGTCCAAAAAAAAAATTTTTTTCAACTTTTTTCAATTTTACCCCCGTGGGATATATATTCTACCCACACACATTTGGAACTCTCCTGGGGTACCCTCACACATATTATTCCCTCATTTAGTGGATATTTTCACAAAAAAGTGAATTTTTCAAAAATCCAGAAAATTGGCTGAAAATGACTAAATATCAAGGACTCATTGGGCGAATCGCTCTGGAACTGAAATCGGAACGCTCACTGACATTTGCCCTATCTGAAAGTCTGATAAACGCCGGAAAAATGACTAAGTCCAAAAAAAATTTTTTTTTCAACTTTTTTCAGTTTTACCCCCGTGGGATATATATTCTACCCACACACATTTGGAACTCTACTGGGGTACCCTCACACATATTATTCCCTCATTTAGTGGATATTTTCACAAAAAAGTTAATTTTTCAAAAATCCAGAAATTGGATGAAAATGACTAAATATCAAGGACTCATTGGGCGAATCGCTCTGGAACTGAAATCGGAATGCTCACTGACATTTGCCCTATCTGAAAGTCTGATAAACGCCGGAAAAATAACTAAGTCCAAAAAAAAATTTTTTTCAACTTTTTTCAATTTTACCCCCGTGGGATATATATTCTACCCACACACATTTGGAACTCTCCTGGGGTACCCTCACACATATTATTCCCTCATTTAGTGGATAGTTTCACAAAAAAGTGAATTTTTCAAAAATCCAGAAAATTGGCTGAAAATGACTAAATATCAAGGACTCATTGGGCAAATCGCTCTGGAACTGAAATCGGAACGCTCACTGACATTTGCCCTATCTGAAAGTCTGATAAACGCCGGAAAAATGACTAAGTCCAAAAAAAATTTTTTTTCAACTTTTTTCAGTTTTACCCCCGTGGGATATATATTCTACCCACACACATTTGGAACTCTACTGGGGTACCCTCACACATATTATTCCCTCATTTAGTGGATATTTTCACAAAAAAGTGAATTTTTCAAAAATCCAGAAAATTGGCTGAAAATGAATAAATATCAAGGACTCATTGGGCGAATCGCTCTGGAACTGAAATCGGAACGCTCACTGACATTTGCCCTATCTGAAAGTCTGATAAACGCCGGAAAAATAACTAAGTCCAAAAAAAAAATTTTTTTCAACTTTTTTCAATTTTACCCCCGTGGGATATATATTCTACCCACACACATTTGGAACTCTCCTGGGGTACCCTCACACATATTATTCCCTCATTTAGTGGATATTTTCACAAAAAAGTGAATTTTTCAAAAATCCAGAAAATTGGCTGAAAATGACTAAATATCAAGGACTCATTGGGCGAATCGCTCTGGAACTGAAATCGGAACGCTCACTGACATTTGCCCTATCTGAAAGTCTGATAAACGCCGGAAAAATGACTAAGTCCAAAAAAAATTTTTTTTTCAACTTTTTTCAGTTTTACCCCCGTGGGATATATATTCTACCCACACACATTTGGAACTCTACTGGGGTACCCTCACACATATTATTCCCTCATTTAGTGGATATTTTCACAAAAAAGTTAATTTTTCAAAAATCCAGAAATTGGATGAAAATGACTAAATATCAAGGACTCATTGGGCGAATCGCTCTGGAACTGAAATCGGAATGCTCACTGACATTTGCCCTATCTGAAAGTCTGATAAACGCCGGAAAAATGACTAAGTCCAAAAAAAAAATTTTTTCAACTTTTTTCAATTTTACCCCCGTGGGATATATATTCTACCCACACACATTTGGAACTCTACTGGAGTACCCTCACACATATTATTCCCTCATTTAGTGGATATTTTCACAAAAAAGTGAATTTTTCAAAAATCCAGAAAATTGGCTGAAAATGAATAAATATCAAGGACTCATTGGGCGAATCGCTCTGGAACTGAAATCGGAACACTCACTGACATTTGCCCTATCTGAAAGTCTGATAAACGTCGGAAAAATGACTAAGTCCAAAAAAAAAATTTTTTTCAACTTTTTTCAATTTTACCCCCGTGGGATATATATTCTACCCACACACATTTGGAACTCTTCTGGGGTACCCTCACACATATTATTCCCTCATTTAGTGGATATTTTCACAAAAAAGTTCATTTTTCAAAAATCCAGAAATTGGATGAAAATGACTAAATATCAAGGACTCATTGGGCGAATCGCTCTGGAACTGAAATCGGAATGCTCACTGACATTTGCCCTATCTGAAAGTCTGATAAACGCCGGAAAAATGACTAAGTCGAAAAAAAAATATTTTTTTCAACTTTTTTCAGTTTTACCCCCGTGGGATATATATTCTACCCACACACATTTGGAACTCTCCTGGGGTACCCTCACACATATTATTCCCTCATTTAGTGGATATTTTCACAAAAAAGTTAATTTTTCAAAAATCCAGAAATTGGATGAAAATGACTAAATATCAAGGACTCATTGGGCGAATCGCTCTGGAACTGAAATCGGAATGCTCACTGACATTTGCCCTATCTGAAAGTCTGATAAACGCCGGAAAAATGACTAAGTCCAAAAAAAAATTTTTTTCAACTTTTTTCAATTTTACCCCTGTGGGATATATATTCTACTCACACACATTTGGAACTCTTCTGGGGTACCCTCACACATATTATTCCCTCATTTAGTGGATATTTTCACAAAAAAGGGAATTTTTCAAAAATCCAGAAAATGGCTGAAAATGACTAAATATCAAGGACTCATTGGGCGAATCGCTCTGGAACTGAAATCGGAATGCTCACTGACATTTGCCCTATCTGAAAGTCTGATAAACGCCGGAAAAATAACTAAGTCCAAAAAAAAATTTTTTTCAACTTTTTTCAATTTTACCCCCGTGGGATATATATTCTACCCACACACATTTGGAACTCTCCTGGGGTACCCTCACACATATTATTCCCTCATTTAGTGGATATTTTCACAAAAAAGTGAATTTTTCAAAAATCCAGAAATTGGATGAAAATGACTAAATATCAAGGACTCATTGGGCGAATCGCTCTGGAACTGAAATCGGAATGCTCACTGACATTTGCCCTATCTGAAAGTCTGATAAACGCCGGAAAAATGACTAAGTCCAAAAAAAAAATTTTTTCAACTTTTTTCAATTTTACCCCCGTGGGATATATATTCTACTCACACACATTTGGAACTCTTCTGGGGTACCCTCACACATATTATTCCCTCATTTAGTGGATATTTTCACAAAAAAGTGAATTTTTCAAAAATCCAGAAAATGGCTGAAAATGACTAAATATCAAGGACTCATTGGGCGAATCGCTCTGGAACTGAAATCGGAATGCTCACTGACATTTGCCCTATCTGAAAGTCTGATAAACGCCGGAAAAATAACTAAGTCCAAAAAAAAATTTTTTTCAACTTTTTTCAATTTTACCCCCGTGGGATATATATTCTACCCACACACATTTGGAACTCTCCTGGGGTACCCTCACACATATTATTCCCTCATTTAGTGGATATTTTCACAAAAAAGTGAATTTTTCAAAAATCCAGAAAATTGGCTGAAAATGACTAAATATCAAGGACTCATTGGGCGAATCGCTCTGGAACTGAAATCGGAACGCTCACTGACATTTGCCCTATCTGAAAGTCTGATAAACACCGGAAAAATGACTAAGTCCAAAAAAAATTTTTTTTTCAACTTTTTTCAGTTTTACCCCCGTGGGATATATATTCTACCCACACACATTTGGAACTCTACTGGGGTACCCTCACACATATTATTCCCTCATTTAGTGGATATTTTCACAAAAAAGTTAATTTTTCAAAAATCCAGAAATTGGATGAAAATGACTAAATATCAAGGACTCATTGGGCGAATCGCTCTGGAACTGAAATCGGAATGCTCACTGACATTTGCCCTATCTGAAAGTCTGATAAACGCCGGAAAAATGACTAAGTCCAAAAAAAAAATTTTTTCAACTTTTTTCAATTTTACCCCCGTGGGATATATATTCTACTCACACACATTTGGAACTCTTCTGGGGTACCCTCACACATATTATTCCCTCATTTAGTGGATATTTTCACAAAAAAGTGAATTTTTCAAAAATCCAGAAAATGGCTGAAAATGACTAAATATCAAGGACTCATTGGGCGAATCGCTCTGGAACTGAAATCGGAATGCTCACTGACATTTGCCCTATCTGAAAGTCTGATAAACGCCGGAAAAATAACTAAGTCCAAAAAAAAATTTTTTTCAACTTTTTTCAATTTTACCCCCGTGGGATATATATTCTACCCACACACATTTGGAACTCTCCTGGGGTACCCTCACACATATTATTCCCTCATTTAGTGGATATTTTCACAAAAAAGTGAATTTTTCAAAAATCCAGAAAATTGGCTGAAAATGACTAAATATCAAGGACTCATTGGGCAAATCGCTCTGGAACTGAAATCGGAACGCTCACTGACATTTGCCCTATCTGAAAGTCTGATAAACGCCGGAAAAATGACTAAGTCCAAAAAAAATTTTTTTTTCAACTTTTTTCAGTTTTACCCCCGTGGGATATATATTCTACCCACACACATTTGGAACTCTACTGGGGTACCCTCACACATATTATTCCCTCATTTAGTGGATATTTTCACAAAAAAGTGAATTTTTCAAAAATCCAGAAAATTGGCTGAAAATGAATAAATATCAAGGACTCATTGGGCGAATCGCTCTGGAACTGAAATCGGAACGCTCACTGACATTTGCCCTATCTGAAAGTCTGATAAACGCCGGAAAAATGACTAAGTCCAAAAAAAAAATTTTTTCAACTTTTTTCAATTTTACCCCCGTGGGATATATATTCTACTCACACACATTTGGAACTCTTCTGGGGTTACCCTCACACATATTATTCCCTCATTTAGTGGATATTTTCACAAAAAAGTTAATTTTTCAAAAATCCAGAAAATGGCTGAAAATGACTAAATATCAAGGACTCATTGGGCGAATCGCTCTGGAACTGAAATCTGAATGCTCACTGACATTTGCCCTATCTGAAAGTCTGATAAACGCCGGAAAAATAACTAAGTCCAAAAAAAAATTTTTTTCAACTTTTTTCAATTTTACCCCCGTGGGATATATATTCTACCCACACACATTTGGAACTCTCCTGGGGTACCCTCACACATATTATTCCCTCATTTAGTGGATAGTTTCACAAAAAAGTGAATTTTTCAAAAATCCAGAAAATTGGCTGAAAATGACTAAATATCAAGGACTCATTGGGCAAATCGCTCTGGAACTGAAATCGGAACGCTCACTGACATTTGCCCTATCTGAAAGTCTGATAAACGCCGGAAAAATAACTAAGTCCAAAAAAAAATTTTTTTCAACTTTTTTCAATTTTACCCCCGTGGGATATATATTCTACCCACACACATTTGGAACTCTCCTGGGGTACCCTCACACATATTATTCCCTCATTTAGTGGATATTTTCACAAAAAAGTGAATTTTTCAAAAATCCAGAAAATTGGCTGAAAATGACTAAATATCAAGGACTCATTGGGCGAATCGCTCTGGAACTGAAATCGGAACGCTCACTGACATTTGCCCTATCTGAAAGTCTGATAAACGCCGGAAAAATGACTAAGTCCAAAAAAAATTTTTTTTTCAACTTTTTTCAGTTTTACCCCCGTGGGATATATATTCTACCCACACACATTTGGAACTCTACTGGGGTACCCTCACACATATTATTCCCTCATTTAGTGGATATTTTCACAAAAAAGTTAATTTTTCAAAAATCCAGAAATTGGATGAAAATGACTAAATATCAAGGACTCATTGGGCGAATCGCTCTGGAACTGAAATCGGAATGCTCACTGACATTTGCCCTATCTGAAAGTCTGATAAACGCCGGAAAAATGACTAAGTCCAAAAAAAAAATTTTTTCAACTTTTTTCAATTTTACCCCCGTGGGATATATATTCTACTCACACACATTTGGAACTCTTCTGGGGTTACCCTCACACATATTATTCCCTCATTTAGTGGATATTTTCACAAAAAAGTTAATTTTTCAAAAATCCAGAAAATGGCTGAAAATGACTAAATATCAAGGACTCATTGGGCGAATCGCTCTGGAACTGAAATCTGAATGCTCACTGACATTTGCCCTATCTGAAAGTCTGATAAACGCCGGAAAAATAACTAAGTCCAAAAAAAAATTTTTTTCAACTTTTTTCAATTTTACCCCCGTGGGATATATATTCTACCCACACACATTTGGAACTCTCCTGGGGTACCCTCACACATATTATTCCCTCATTTAGTGGATAGTTTCACAAAAAAGTGAATTTTTCAAAAATCCAGAAAATTGGCTGAAAATGACTAAATATCAAGGACTCATTGGGCAAATCGCTCTGGAACTGAAATCGGAACGCTCACTGACATTTGCCCTATCTGAAAGTCTGATAAACGTCGGAAAAATGACTAAGTCCAAAAAAAAATTTTTTTTCAACTTTTTTCAATTTTACCCCCGTGGGATATATATTCTACCCACACACATTTGGAACTCTTCTGGGGTACCCTCACACATATTATTCCCTCATTTAGTGGATATTTTCACAAAAAAGTGAATTTTTCAAAAATCCAGAAAATGGCTGAAAATGACTAAATATCAAGGACTCATTGGGCGAATCGCTCTGGAACTGAAATCGGAATGCTCACTGACATTTGCCCTATCTGAAAGTCTGATAAACGCCGGAAAAATAACTAAGTCCAAAAAAAAATTTTTTTCAACTTTTTTCAATTTTACCCCCGTGGGATATATATTCTACCCACACACATTTGGAACTCTCCTGGGGTACCCTCACACATATTATTCCCTCATTTAGTGGATATTTTCACAAAAAAGTGAATTTTTCAAAAATCCAGAAAATTGGCTGAAAATGACTAAATATCAAGGACTCATTGGGCAAATCGCTCTGGAACTGAAATCGGAACGCTCACTGACATTTGCCCTATCTGAAAGTCTGATAAACGCCGGAAAAATGACTAAGTCCAAAAAAAATTTTTTTTTCAACTTTTTTCAGTTTTACCCCCGTGGGATATATATTCTACCCACACACATTTGGAACTCTACTGGGGTACCCTCACACATATTATTCCCTCATTTAGTGGATATTTTCACAAAAAAGTTAATTTTTCAAAAATCCAGAAATTGGATGAAAATGACTAAATATCAAGGACTCATTGGGCGAATCGCTCTGGAACTGAAATCGGAATGCTCACTGACATTTGCCCTATCTGAAAGTCTGATAAACGCCGGAAAAATGACTAAGTCCAAAAAAAAAATTTTTTCAACTTTTTTCAATTTTACCCCCGTGGGATATATATTCTACTCACACACATTTGGAACTCTTCTGGGGTTACCCTCACACACATTATTCCCTCATTTAGTGGATATTTTCACAAAAAAGTTAATTTTTCAAAAATCCAGAAAATGGCTGAAAATGACTAAATATCAAGGACTCATTGGGCGAATCGCTCTGGAACTGAAATCTGAATGCTCACTGACATTTGCCCTATCTGAAAGTCTGATAAACGCCGGAAAAATAACTAAGTCCAAAAAAAAATTTTTTTCAACTTTTTTCAATTTTACCCCCGTGGGATATATATTCTACCCACACACATTTGGAACTCTCCTGGGGTACCCTCACACATATTATTCCCTCATTTAGTGGATAGTTTCACAAAAAAGTGAATTTTTCAAAAATCCAGAAAATTGGCTGAAAATGACTAAATATCAAGGACTCATTGGGCAAATCGCTCTGGAACTGAAATCGGAACGCTCACTGACATTTGCCCTATCTGAAAGTCTGATAAACGTCGGAAAAATGACTAAGTCCAAAAAAAATTTTTTTTCAACTTTTTTCAATTTTACCCCCGTGGGATATATATTCTACCCACACACATTTGGAACTCTTCTGGGGTACCCTCACACATATTATTCCCTCATTTAGTGGATATTTTCACAAAAAAGTGAATTTTTCAAAAATCCAGAAAATGGCTGAAAATGACTAAATATCAAGGACTCATTGGGCGAATCGCTCTGGAACTGAAATCGGAATGCTCACTGACATTTGCCCTATCTGAAAGTCTGATAAACGCCGGAAAAATAACTAAGTCCAAAAAAAAATTTTTTTCAACTTTTTTCAATTTTACCCCCGTGGGATATATATTCTACCCACACACATTTGGAACTCTCCTGGGGTACCCTCACACATATTATTCCCTCATTTAGTGGATATTTTCACAAAAAAGTGAATTTTTCAAAAATCCAGAAAATTGGCTGAAAATGACTAAATATCAAGGACTCATTGGGCGAATCGCTCTGGAACTGAAATCGGAACGCTCACTGACATTTGCCCTATCTGAAAGTCTGATAAACGCCGGAAAAATGACTAAGTCCAAAAAAAATTTTTTTTTCAACTTTTTTCAGTTTTACCCCCGTGGGATATATATTCTACCCACACACATTTGGAACTCTACTGGGGTACCCTCACACATATTATTCCCTCATTTAGTGGATATTTTCACAAAAAAGTTAATTTTTCAAAAATCCAGAAATTGGATGAAAATGACTAAATATCAAGGACTCATTGGGCGAATCGCTCTGGAACTGAAATCGGAATGCTCACTGACATTTGCCCTATCTGAAAGTCTGATAAACGCCGGAAAAATGACTAAGTCCAAAAAAAAAATTTTTTCAACTTTTTTCAATTTTACCCCCGTGGGATATATATTCTACTCACACACATTTGGAACTCTTCTGGGGTACCCTCCCACATATTATTCCCTCATTTAGTGGATATTTTCACAAAAAAGTGAATTTTTCAAAAATCCAGAAAATGGCTGAAAATGACTAAATATCAAGGACTCATTGGGCGAATCGCTCTGGAACTGAAATCTGAATGCTCACTGACATTTGCCCTATCTGAAAGTCTGATAAACGCCGGAAAAATAACTAAGTCCAAAAAAAAATTTTTTTCAACTTTTTTCAATTTTACCCCCGTGGGATATATATTCTACCCACACACATTTGGAACTCTCCTGGGGTACCCTCACACATATTATTCCCTCATTTAGTGGATAGTTTCACAAAAAAGTGAATTTTTCAAAAATCCAGAAAATTGGCTGAAAATGACTAAATATCAAGGACTCATTGGGCAAATCGCTCTGGAACTGAAATCGGAACGCTCACTGACATTTGCCCTATCTGAAAGTCTGATAAACGTCGGAAAAATGACTAAGTCCAAAAAAAAATTTTTTTTCAACTTTTTTCAATTTTACCCCCGTGGGATATATATTCTACCCACACACATTTGGAACTCTCCTGGGGTACCCTCACACATATTATTCCCTCATTTAGTGGATATTTTCACAAAAAAGTGAATTTTTCAAAAATCCAGAAAATTGGCTGAAAATGACTAAATATCAAGGACTCATTGGGCGAATCGCTCTGGAACTGAAATCGGAACGCTCACTGACATTTGCCCTATCTGAAAGTCTGATAAACGCCGGAAAAATGACTAAGTCCAAAAAAAATTTTTTTTTCAACTTTTTTCAGTTTTACCCCCGTGGGATATATATTCTACCCACACACATTTGGAACTCTACTGGGGTACCCTCACACATATTATTCCCTCATTTAGTGGATATTTTCACAAAAAAGTTAATTTTTCAAAAATCCAGAAATTGGATGAAAATGACTAAATATCAAGGACTCATTGGGCGAATCGCTCTGGAACTGAAATCGGAATGCTCACTGACATTTGCCCTATCTGAAAGTCTGATAAACGCCGGAAAAATGACTAAGTCCAAAAAAAAAATTTTTTCAACTTTTTTCAATTTTACCCCCGTGGGATATATATTCTACTCACACACATTTGGAACTCTTCTGGGGTTACCCTCACACATATTATTCCCTCATTTAGTGGATATTTTCACAAAAAAGTTAATTTTTCAAAAATCCAGAAAATGGCTGAAAATGACTAAATATCAAGGACTCATTGGGCGAATCGCTCTGGAACTGAAATCTGAATGCTCACTGACATTTGCCCTATCTGAAAGTCTGATAAACGCCGGAAAAATAACTAAGTCCAAAAAAAAATTTTTTTCAACTTTTTTCAATTTTACCCCCGTGGGATATATATTCTACCCACACACATTTGGAACTCTCCTGGGGTACCCTCACACATATTATTCCCTCATTTAGTGGATAGTTTCACAAAAAAGTGAATTTTTCAAAAATCCAGAAAATTGGCTGAAAATGACTAAATATCAAGGACTCATTGGGCAAATCGCTCTGGAACTGAAATCGGAACGCTCACTGACATTTGCCCTATCTGAAAGTCTGATAAACGTCGGAAAAATGACTAAGTCCAAAAAAAAATTTTTTTTCAACTTTTTTCAATTTTACCCCCGTGGGATATATATTCTACCCACACACATTTGGAACTCTTCTGGGGTACCCTCACACATATTATTCCCTCATTTAGTGGATATTTTCACAAAAAATTGAATTTTTCAAAAATCCAGAAAATGGCTGAAAATGACTAAATATCAAGGACTCATTGGGCGAATCGCTCTGGAACTGAAATCGGAATGCTCACTGACATTTGCCCTATCTGAAAGTCTGATAAACGCCGGAAAAATAACTAAGTCCAAAAAAAAATTTTTTTCAACTTTTTTCAATTTTACCCCCGTGGGATATATATTCTACCCACACACATTTGGAACTCTCCTGGGGTACCCTCACACATATTATTCCCTCATTTAGTGGATATGTTCACAAAAAAGTGAATTTTTCAAAAATCCAGAAAATTGGCTGAAAATGACTAAATATCAAGGACTCATTGGGCGAATCGCTCTGGAACTGAAATCGGAACGCTCACTGACATTTGCCCTATCTGAAAGTCTGATAAACGCCGGAAAAATGACTAAGTCCAAAAAAAATTTTTTTTTCAACTTTTTTCAGTTTTACCCCCGTGGGATATATATTCTACCCACACACATTTGGAACTCTACTGGGGTACCCTCACACATATTATTCCCTCATTTAGTGGATATTTTCACAAAAAAGTTAATTTTTCAAAAATCCAGAAATTGGATGAAAATGACTAAATATCAAGGACTCATTGGGCGAATCGCTCTGGAACTGAAATCGGAATGCTCACTGAGATTTGCCCTATCTGAAAGTCTGATAAACGCCGGAAAAATGACTAAGTCCAAAAAAAAAATTTTTTCAACTTTTTTCAATTTTACCCCCGTGGGATATATATTCTACTCACACACATTTGGAACTCTTCTGGGGTACCCTCACACATATTATTCCCTCATTTAGTGGATATTTTCACAAAAAAGTGAATTTTTCAAAAATCCAGAAAATGGCTGAAAATGACTAAATATCAAGGACTCATTGGGCGAATCGCTCTGGAACTGAAATCGGAATGCTCACTGACATTTGCCCTATCTGAAAGTCTGATAAACGCCGGAAAAATAACTAAGTCCAAAAAAAAATTTTTTTCAACTTTTTTCAATTTTACCCCCGTGGGATATATATTCTACCCACACACATTTGGAACTCTCCTGGGGTACCCTCACACATATTATTCCCTCATTTAGTGGATATTTTCACAAAAAAGTGAATTTTTCAAAAATCCAGAAAATTGGCTGAAAATGAATAAATATCAAGGACTCATTGGGCGAATCGCTCTGGAACTGAAATCGGAACGCTCACTGACATTTGCCCTATCTGAAAGTCTGATAAACGTCGGAAAAATGACTAAGTCCAAAAAAAAAATTTTTTTCAACTTTTTTCAATTTTACCCCCGTGGGATATATATTCTACCCACACACATTTGGAACTCTTCTGGGGTACCCTCACACATATTATTCCCTCATTTAGTGGATATTTTCACAAAAAAGTTCATTTTTCAAAAATCCAGAAATTGGATGAAAATGACTAAATATCAAGGACTCATTGGGCGAATCGCTCTGGAACTGAAATCGGAATGCTCACTGACATTTGCCCTATCTGAAAGTCTGATAAACGCCGGAAAAATGACTAAGTCGAAAAAAAAAATTTTTTTTCAACTTTTTTCAGTTTTACCCCCGTGGGATATATATTCTACCCACACACATTTGGAACTCTCCTGGGGTACCCTCACACATATTATTCCCTCATTTAGTGGATATTTTCACAAAAAAGTGAATTTTTCAAAAATCCAGAAAATTGGCTGAAAATGACTAAATATCAAGGACTCATTGGGCAAATCGCTCTGGAACTGAAATCGGAACGCTCACTGACATTTGCCCTATCTGAAAGTCTGATAAACGCCGGAAAAATGACTAAGTCCAAAAAAAATATTTTTTTCAACTTTTTTCAGTTTTACCCCCGTGGGATATATATTCTACCCACACACATTTGGAACTCTCCTGGGGTACCCTCACACATATTATTCCCTCATTTAGTGGATATTTTCACAAAAAAGTTAATTTTTCAAAAATCCAGAAATTGGATGAAAATGACTAAATATCAAGGACTCATTGGGCGAATCGCTCTGGAACTGAAATCGGAATGCTCACTGACATTTGCCCTATCTGAAAGTCTGATAAACGCCGGAAAAATGACTAAGTCCAAAAAAAAAATTTTTTCAACTTTTTTCAATTTTACCCCCGTGGGATATATATTCTACTCACACACATTTGGAACTCTTCTGGGGTACCCTCACACATATTATTCCCTCATTTAGTGGATATTTTCACAAAAAAGTTAATTTTTCAAAAATCCAGAAATTGGATGAAAATGACTAAATATCAAGGACTCATTGGGCGAATCGCTCTGGAACTGAAATCGGAATGCTCACTGACATTTGCCCTATCTGAAAGTCTGATAAACGCCGGAAAAATGACTAAGTCCAAAAAAAAAATTTTTTCAACTTTTTTCAATTTTACCCCCGTGGGATATATATTCTACTCACACACATTTGGAACTCTTCTGGGGTACCCTCACACATATTATTCCCTCATTTAGTGGATATTTTCACAAAAAAGTTAATTTTTCAAAAATCCAGAAAATGGCTGAAAATGACTAAATATCAAGGACTCATTGGGCGAATCGCTCTGGAACTGAAATCTGAATGCTCACTGACATTTGCCCTATCTGAAAGTCTGATAAACGCCGGAAAAATAACTAAGTCCAAAAAAAAATTTTTTTCAACTTTTTTCAATTTTACCCCCGTGGGATATATATTCTACCCACACACATTTGGAACTCTCCTGGGGTACCCTCACACATATTATTCCCTCATTTAGTGGATAGTTTCACAAAAAAGTGAATTTTTCAAAAATCCAGAAAATTGGCTGAAAATGACTAAATATCAAGGACTCATTGGGCAAATCGCTCTGGAACTGAAATCGGAACGCTCACTGACATTTGCCCTATCTGAAAGTCTGATAAACGCCGGAAAAATAACTAAGTCCAAAAAAAAATTTTTTTCAACTTTTTTCAATTTTACCCCCGTGGGATATATATTCTACCCACACACATTTGGAACTCTCCTGGGGTACCCTCACACATATTATTCCCTCATTTAGTGGATATTTTCACAAAAAAGTGAATTTTTCAAAAATCCAGAAAATTGGCTGAAAATGAATAAATATCAAGGACTCATTGGGCGAATCGCTCTGGAACTGAAATCGGAACGCTCACTGACATTTGCCCTATCTGAAAGTCTGATAAACGTCGGAAAAATGACTAAGTCCAAAAAAAAAATTTTTTTCAACTTTTTTCAATTTTACCCCCGTGGGATATATATTCTACCCACACACATTTGGAACTCTTCTGGGGTACCCTCACACATATTATTCCCTCATTTAGTGGATATTTTCACAAAAAAGTTCATTTTTCAAAAATCCAGAAATTGGATGAAAATGACTAAATATCAAGGACTCATTGGGCGAATCGCTCTGGAACTGAAATCGGAATGCTCACTGACATTTGCCCTATCTGAAAGTCTGATAAACGCCGGAAAAATGACTAAGTCGAAAAAAAAAATTTTTTTTCAACTTTTTTCAGTTTTACCCCCGTGGGATATATATTCTACCCACACACATTTGGAACTCTCCTGGGGTACCCTCACACATATTATTCCCTCATTTAGTGGATATTTTCACAAAAAAGTGAATTTTTCAAAAATCCAGAAAATTGGCTGAAAATGACTAAATATCAAGGACTCATTGGGCAAATCGCTCTGGAACTGAAATCGGAACGCTCACTGACATTTGCCCTATCTGAAAGTCTGATAAACGCCGGAAAAATGACTAAGTCCAAAAAAAATATTTTTTTCAACTTTTTTCAGTTTTACCCCCGTGGGATATATATTCTACCCACACACATTTGGAACTCTCCTGGGGTACCCTCACACATATTATTCCCTCATTTAGTGGATATTTTCACAAAAAAGTTAATTTTTCAAAAATCCAGAAATTGGATGAAAATGACTAAATATCAAGGACTCATTGGGCGAATCGCTCTGGAACTGAAATCGGAATGCTCACTGACATTTGCCCTATCTGAAAGTCTGATAAACGCCGGAAAAATGACTAAGTCCAAAAAAAAAATTTTTTCAACTTTTTTCAATTTTACCCCCGTGGGATATATATTCTACTCACACACATTTGGAACTCTTCTGGGGTACCCTCACACATATTATTCCCTCATTTAGTGGATATTTTCACAAAAAAGTTAATTTTTCAAAAATCCAGAAATTGGATGAAAATGACTAAATATCAAGGACTCATTGGGCGAATCGCTCTGGAACTGAAATCGGAATGCTCACTGACATTTGCCCTATCTGAAAGTCTGATAAACGCCGGAAAAATGACTAAGTCCAAAAAAAAAATTTTTTCAACTTTTTTCAATTTTACCCCCGTGGGATATATATTCTACTCACACACATTTGGAACTCTTCTGGGGTACCCTCACACATATTATTCCCTCATTTAGTGGATATTTTCACAAAAAAGTTAATTTTTCAAAAATCCAGAAAATGGCTGAAAATGACTAAATATCAAGGACTCATTGGGCGAATCGCTCTGGAACTGAAATCTGAATGCTCACTGACATTTGCCCTATCTGAAAGTCTGATAAACGCCGGAAAAATAACTAAGTCCAAAAAAAAATTTTTTTCAACTTTTTTCAATTTTACCCCCGTGGGATATATATTCTACCCACACACATTTGGAACTCTCCTGGGGTACCCTCACACATATTATTCCCTCATTTAGTGGATAGTTTCACAAAAAAGTGAATTTTTCAAAAATCCAGAAAATTGGCTGAAAATGACTAAATATCAAGGACTCATTGGGCAAATCGCTCTGGAACTGAAATCGGAACGCTCACTGACATTTGCCCTATCTGAAAGTCTGATAAACGCCGGAAAAATGACTAAGTCCAAAAAAAATTTTTTTTCAACTTTTTTCAGTTTTACCCCCGTGGGATATATATTCTACCCACACACATTTGGAACTCTACTGGGGTACCCTCACACATATTATTCCCTCATTTAGTGGATATTTTCACAAAAAAGTGAATTTTTCAAAAATCCAGAAAATTGGCTGAAAATGAATAAATATCAAGGACTCATTGGGCGAATCGCTCTGGAACTGAAATCGGAACGCTCACTGACATTTGCCCTATCTGAAAGTCTGATAAACGTCGGAAAAATGACTAAGTCCAAAAAAAAATTTTTTTTCAACTTTTTTCAATTTTACCCCCGTGGGATATATATTCTACCCACACACATTTGGAACTCTTCTGGGGTACCCTCACACATATTATTCCCTCATTTAGTGGATATTTTCACAAAAAAGTGAATTTTTCAAAAATCCAGAAAATGGCTGAAAATGACTAAATATCAAGGACTCATTGGGCGAATCGCTCTGGAACTGAAATCGGAATGCTCACTGACATTTGCCCTATCTGAAAGTCTGATAAACGCCGGAAAAATAACTAAGTCCAAAAAAAAATTTTTTTCAACTTTTTTCAATTTTACCCCCGTGGGATATATATTCTACCCACACACATTTGGAACTCTCCTGGGGTACCCTCACACATATTATTCCCTCATTTAGTGGATATTTTCACAAAAAAGTGAATTTTTCAAAAATCCAGAAAATTGGCTGAAAATGACTAAATATCAAGGACTCATTGGGCGAATCGCTCTGGAACTGAAATCGGAACGCTCACTGACATTTGCCCTATCTGAAAGTCTGATAAACGCCGGAAAAATGACTAAGTCCAAAAAAAATTTTTTTTTCAACTTTTTTCAGTTTTACCCCCGTGGGATATATATTCTACCCACACACATTTGGAACTCTACTGGGGTACCCTCACACATATTATTCCCTCATTTAGTGGATATTTTCACAAAAAAGTTAATTTTTCAAAAATCCAGAAATTGGATGAAAATGACTAAATATCAAGGACTCATTGGGCGAATCGCTCTGGAACTGAAATCGGAATGCTCACTGACATTTGCCCTATCTGAAAGTCTGATAAACGCCGGAAAAATGACTAAGTCCAAAAAAAAAATTTTTTCAACTTTTTTCAATTTTACCCCCGTGGGATATATATTCTACTCACACACATTTGGAACTCTTCTGGGGTACCCTCCCACATATTATTCCCTCATTTAGTGGATATTTTCACAAAAAAGTGAATTTTTCAAAAATCCAGAAAATGGCTGAAAATGACTAAATATCAAGGACTCATTGGGCGAATCGCTCTGGAACTGAAATCGGAATGCTCACTGACATTTGCCCTATCTGAAAGTCTGATAAACGCCGGAAAAATAACTAAGTCCAAAAAAAAATTTTTTTCAACTTTTTTCAATTTTACCCCCGTGGGATATATATTCTACCCACACACATTTGGAACTCTCCTGGGGTACCCTCACACATATTATTCCCTCATTTAGTGGATATTTTCACAAAAAAGTGAATTTTTCAAAAATCCAGAAAATTGGCTGAAAATGAATAAATATCAAGGACTCATTGGGCGAATCGCTCTGGAACTGAAATCGGAACGCTCACTGACATTTGCCCTATCTGAAAGTCTGATAAACGTCGGAAAAATGACTAAGTCCAAAAAAAAAATTTTTTTCAACTTTTTTCAATTTTACCCCCGTGGGATATATATTCTACCCACACACATTTGGAACTCTTCTGGGGTACCCTCACACATATTATTCCCTCATTTAGTGGATATTTTCACAAAAAAGTTCATTTTTCAAAAATCCAGAAATTGGATGAAAATGACTAAATATCAAGGACTCATTGGGCGAATCGCTCTGGAACTGAAATCGGAATGCTCACTGACATTTGCCCTATCTGAAAGTCTGATAAACGCCGGAAAAATGACTAAGTCGAAAAAAAAAATTTTTTTTCAACTTTTTTCAGTTTTACCCCCGTGGGATATATATTCTACCCACACACATTTGGAACTCTCCTGGGGTACCCTCACACATATTATTCCCTCATTTAGTGGATATTTTCACAAAAAAGTGAATTTTTCAAAAATCCAGAAAATTGGCTGAAAATGACTAAATATCAAGGACTCATTGGGCAAATCGCTCTGGAACTGAAATCGGAACGCTCACTGACATTTGCCCTATCTGAAAGTCTGATAAACGCCGGAAAAATGACTAAGTCCAAAAAAAATATTTTTTTCAACTTTTTTCAGTTTTACCCCCGTGGGATATATATTCTACCCACACACATTTGGAACTCTCCTGGGGTACCCTCACACATATTATTCCCTCATTTAGTGGATATTTTCACAAAAAAGTTAATTTTTCAAAAATCCAGAAATTGGATGAAAATGACTAAATATCAAGGACTCATTGGGCGAATCGCTCTGGAACTGAAATCGGAATGCTCACTGACATTTGCCCTATCTGAAAGTCTGATAAACGCCGGAAAAATGACTAAGTCCAAAAAAAAAATTTTTTCAACTTTTTTCAATTTTACCCCCGTGGGATATATATTCTACTCACACACATTTGGAACTCTTCTGGGGTACCCTCACACATATTATTCCCTCATTTAGTGGATATTTTCACAAAAAAGTTAATTTTTCAAAAATCCAGAAATTGGATGAAAATGACTAAATATCAAGGACTCATTGGGTGAATCGCTCTGGAACTGAAATCGGAATGCTCACTGACATTTGCCCTATCTGAAAGTCTGATAAACGCCGGAAAAATGACTAAGTCCAAAAAAAAAATTTTTTCAACTTTTTTCAATTTTACCCCCGTGGGATATATATTCTACTCACACACATTTGGAACTCTTCTGGGGTACCCTCACACATATTATTCCCTCATTTAGTGGATAGTTTCACAAAAAAGTGAATTTTTCAAAAATCCAGAAAATTGGCTGAAAATGACTAAATATCAAGGACTCATTGGGCAAATCGCTCTGGAACTGAAATCGGAACGCTCACTGACATTTGCCCTATCTGAAAGTCTGATAAACGCCGGAAAAATGACTAAGTCCAAAAAAAATTTTTTTTCAACTTTTTTCAGTTTTACCCCCGTGGGATATATATTCTACCCACACACATTTGGAACTCTACTGGGGTACCCTCACACATATTATTCCCTCATTTAGTGGATATTTTCACAAAAAAGTGAATTTTTCAAAAATCCAGAAAATTGGCTGAAAATGAATAAATATCAAGGACTCATTGGGCGAATCGCTCTGGAACTGAAATCGGAACGCTCACTGACATTTGCCCTATCTGAAAGTCTGATAAACGTCGGAAAAATGACTAAGTCCAAAAAAAAATTTTTTTTCAACTTTTTTCAATTTTACCCCCGTGGGATATATATTCTACCCACACACATTTGGAACTCTTCTGGGGTACCCTCACACATATTATTCCCTCATTTAGTGGATATTTTCACAAAAAAGTGAATTTTTCAAAAATCCAGAAAATGGCTGAAAATGACTAAATATCAAGGACTCATTGGGCGAATCGCTCTGGAACTGAAATCGGAATGCTCACTGACATTTGCCCTATCTGAAAGTCTGATAAACGCCGGAAAAATAACTAAGTCCAAAAAAAAATTTTTTTCAACTTTTTTCAATTTTACCCCCGTGGGATATATATTCTACCCACACACATTTGGAACTCTCCTGGGGTACCCTCACACATATTATTCCCTCATTTAGTGGATATTTTCACAAAAAAGTGAATTTTTCAAAAATCCAGAAAATTGGCTGAAAATGACTAAATATCAAGGACTCATTGGGCGAATCGCTCTGGAACTGAAATCGGAACGCTCACTGACATTTGCCCTATCTGAAAGTCTGATAAACGCCGGAAAAATGACTAAGTCCAAAAAAAATTTTTTTTTCAACTTTTTTCAGTTTTACCCCCGTGGGATATATATTCTACCCACACACATTTGGAACTCTACTGGGGTACCCTCACACATATTATTCCCTCATTTAGTGGATATTTTCACAAAAAAGTTAATTTTTCAAAAATCCAGAAATTGGATGAAAATGACTAAATATCAAGGACTCATTGGGCGAATCGCTCTGGAACTGAAATCGGAATGCTCACTGACATTTGCCCTATCTGAAAGTCTGATAAACGCCGGAAAAATGACTAAGTCCAAAAAAAAAATTTTTTCAACTTTTTTCAATTTTACCCCCGTTGGATATATATTCTACTCACACACATTTGGAACTCTTCTGGGGTACCCTCACACATATTATTCCCTCATTTAGTGGATATTTTCACAAAAAAGTGAATTTTTCAAAAATCCAGAAAATGGCTGAAAATGACTAAATATCAAGGACTCATTGGGCGAATCGCTCTGGAACTGAAATCGGAATGCTCACTGACATTTGCCCTATCTGAAAGTCTGATAAACGCCGGAAAAATAACTAAGTCCAAAAAAAAATTTTTTTCAACTTTTTTCAATTTTACCCCCGTGGGATATATATTCTACCCACACACATTTGGAACTCTCCTGGGGTACCCTCACACATATTATTCCCTCATTTAGTGGATATTTTCACAAAAAAGTGAATTTTTCAAAAATCCAGAAAATTGGCTGAAAATGACTAAATATCAAGGACTCATTGGGCAAATCGCTCTGGAACTGAAATCGGAACGCTCACTGACATTTGCCCTATCTGAAAGTCTGATAAACGCCGGAAAAATGACTAAGTCGAAAAAACAAATTTTTTTTCAACTTTTTTCAGTTTTACCCCCGTGGGATTTATATTCTACCCACACACATTTGGAACTCTCCTGGGGTACCCTCACACATATTATTCCCTCATTTAGTGGATATTTTCACAAAAAAGTTAATTTTTCAAAAATCCAGAAATTGGATGAAAATGACTAAATATCAAGGACTCATTGGGCGAATCGCTCTGGAACTGAAATCGGAATGCTCACTGACATTTGCCCTATCTGAAAGTCTGATAAACGCCGGAAAAATGACTAAGTCCAAAAAAAAAATTTTTTCAACTTTTTTCAATTTTACCCCCGTGGGATATATATTCTACTCACACACATTTGGAACTCTTCTGGGGTACCCTCACACATATTATTCCCTCATTTAGTGGATATTTTCACAAAAAAGTGAATTTTTCAAAAATCCAGAAAATGGCTGAAAATTACTAAATATCAAGGACTCATTGGGCGAATCGCTCTGGAACTGAAATCGGAATGCTCACTGACATTTGCCCTATCTGAAAGTCTGATAAACGCCGGAAAAATAACTAAGTCCAAAAAAAAATTTTTTTCAACTTTTTTCAATTTTACCCCCGTGGGATATATATTCTACCCACACACATTTGGAACTCTCCTGGGGTACCCTCACACATATTATTCCCTCATTTAGTGGATATTTTCACAAAAAAGTGAATTTTTCAAAAATCCAGAAAATTGGCTGAAAATGACTAAATATCAAGGACTCATTGGGCAAATCGCTCTGGAACTGAAATCGGAACGCTCACTGACATTTGCCCTATCTGAAAGTCTGATAAACGCCGGAAAAATGACTAAGTCCAAAAAAAATTTTTTTTTCAACTTTTTTCAGTTTTACCCCCGTGGGATATATATTCTACCCACACACATTTGGAACTCTTCTGGGGTACCCTCACACATATTATTCCCTCATTTAGTGGATATTTTCACAAAAAAGTTAATTTTTCAAAAATCCAGAAATTGGATGAAAATGACTAAATATCAAGGACTCATTGGGCGAATCGCTCTGGAACTGAAATCGGAATGCTCACTGACATTTGCCCTATCTGAAAGTCTGATAAACGCCGGAAAAATGACTAAGTCGAAAAAACAAATTTTTTTTCAACTTTTTTCAGTTTTACCCCCGTGGGATTTATATTCTACCCACACACATTTGGAACTCTCCTGGGGTACCCTCACACATATTATTCCCTCATTTAGTGGATATTTTCACAAAAAAGTGAATTTTTCAAAAATCCAGAAAATTGGCTGAAAATGACTAAATATCAAGGACTCATTGGGCAAATCGCTCTGGAACTGAAATCGGAACGCTCACTGACATTTGCCCTATCTGAAAGTCTGATAAACGCCGGAAAAATGACTAAGTCCAAAAAAAATATTTTTTTCAACTTTTTTCAGTTTTACCCCCGTGGGATATATATTCTACCCACACACATTTGGAACTCTCCTGGGGTACCCTCACACATATTATTCCCTCATTTAGTGGATATTTTCACAAAAAAGTGAATTTTTCAAAAATCCAGAAAATTGGCTGAAAATGACTAAATATCAAGGACTCATTGGGCAAATCGCTCTGGAACTGAAATCGGAACGCTCACTGACATTTGCCCTATCTGAAAGTCTGATAAACGCCGGAAAAATGACTAAGTCGAAAAAACAAATTTTTTTTCAACTTTTTTCAGTTTTACCCCCGTGGGATTTATATTCTACCCACACACATTTGGAACTCTCCTGGGGTACCCTCACACATATTATTCCCTCATTTAGTGGATATTTTCACAAAAAAGTTAATTTTTCAAAAATCCAGAAATTGGATGAAAATGACTAAATATCAAGGACTCATTGGGCGAATCGCTCTGGAACTGAAATCGGAATGCTCACTGACATTTGCCCTATCTGAAAGTCTGATAAACGCCGGAAAAATGACTAAGTCCAAAAAAAAAATTTTTTCAACTTTTTTCAATTTTACCCCCGTGGGATATATATTCTACTCACACACATTTGGAACTCTTCTGGGGTACCCTCACACATATTATTCCCTCATTTAGTGGATATTTTCACAAAAAAGTGAATTTTTCAAAAATCCAGAAAATGGCTGAAAATTACTAAATATCAAGGACTCATTGGGCGAATCGCTCTGGAACTGAAATCGGAATGCTCACTGACATTTGCCCTATCTGAAAGTCTGATAAACGCCGGAAAAATAACTAAGTCCAAAAAAAAATTTTTTTCAACTTTTTTCAATTTTACCCCCGTGGGATATATATTCTACCCACACACATTTGGAACTCTCCTGGGGTACCCTCACACATATTATTCCCTCATTTAGTGGATATTTTCACAAAAAAGTGAATTTTTCAAAAATCCAGAAAATTGGCTGAAAATGACTAAATATCAAGGACTCATTGGGCAAATCGCTCTGGAACTGAAATCGGAACGCTCACTGACATTTGCCCTATCTGAAAGTCTGATAAACGCCGGAAAAATGACTAAGTCCAAAAAAAATTTTTTTTTCAACTTTTTTCAGTTTTACCCCCGTGGGATATATATTCTACCCACACACATTTGGAACTCTTCTGGGGTACCCTCACACATATTATTCCCTCATTTAGTGGATATTTTCACAAAAAAGTTAATTTTTCAAAAATCCAGAAATTGGATGAAAATGACTAAATATCAAGGACTCATTGGGCGAATCGCTCTGGAACTGAAATCGGAATGCTCACTGACATTTGCCCTATCTGAAAGTCTGATAAACGCCGGAAAAATGACTAAGTCGAAAAAACAAATTTTTTTTCAACTTTTTTCAGTTTTACCCCCGTGGGATTTATATTCTACCCACACACATTTGGAACTCTCCTGGGGTACCCTCACACATATTATTCCCTCATTTAGTGGATATTTTCACAAAAAAGTGAATTTTTCAAAAATCCAGAAAATTGGCTGAAAATGACTAAATATCAAGGACTCATTGGGCAAATCGCTCTGGAACTGAAATCGGAACGCTCACTGACATTTGCCCTATCTGAAAGTCTGATAAACGCCGGAAAAATGACTAAGTCCAAAAAAAATATTTTTTTCAACTTTTTTCAGTTTTACCCCCGTGGGATATATATTCTACCCACACACATTTGGAACTCTCCTGGGGTACCCTCACACATATTATTCCCTCATTTAGTGGATATTTTCACAAAAAAGTTAATTTTTCAAAAATCCAGAAATTGGATGAAAATGACTAAATATCAAGGACTCATTGGGCGAATCGCTCTGGAACTGAAATCGGAATGCTCACTGACATTTGCCCTATCTGAAAGTCTGATAAACGCCGGAAAAATGACTAAGTCCAAAAAAAAAATTTTTTCAACTTTTTTCAATTTTACCCCCGTGGGATATATATTCTACTCACACACATTTGGAACTCTTCTGGGGTACCCTCACACATATTATTCCCTCATTTAGTGGATATTTTCACAAAAAAGTTAATTTTTCAAAAATCCAGAAAATGGCTGAAAATGACTAAATATCAAGGACTCATTGGGCGAATCGCTCTGGAACTGAAATCTGAATGCTCACTGACATTTGCCCTATCTGAAAGTCTGATAAACGCCGGAAAAATAACTAAGTCCAAAAAAAAATTTTTTTCAACTTTTTTCAATTTTACCCCCGTGGGATATATATTCTACCCACACACATTTGGAACTCTCCTGGGGTACCCTCACACATATTATTCCCTCATTTAGTGGATAGTTTCACAAAAAAGTGAATTTTTCAAAAATCCAGAAAATTGGCTGAAAATGACTAAATATCAAGGACTCATTGGGCAAATCGCTCTGGAACTGAAATCGGAACGCTCACTGACATTTGCCCTATCTGAAAGTCTGATAAACGCCGGAAAAATGACTAAGTCCAAAAAAAATTTTTTTTCAACTTTTTTCAGTTTTACCCCCGTGGGATATATATTCTACCCACACACATTTGGAACTCTACTGGGGTACCCTCACACATATTATTCCCTCATTTAGTGGATATTTTCACAAAAAAAGTGAATTTTTCAAAAATCCAGAAAATTGGCTGAAAATGAATAAATATCAAGGACTCATTGGGCGAATCGCTCTGGAACTGAAATCGGAACGCTCACTGACATTTGCCCTATCTGAAAGTCTGATAAACGTCGGAAAAATGACTAAGTCCAAAAAAAAATTTTTTTTCAGCTTTTTTCAATTTTACCCCCGTGGGATATATATTCTACCCACACACATTTGGAACTCTTCTGGGGTACCCTCACACATATTATTCCCTCATTTAGTGGATAATTTCACAAAAAAGTGAATTTTTCAAAAATCCAGAAAATGGCTGAAAATGACTAAATATCAAGGACTCATTGGGCGAATCGCTCTGGAACTGAAATCGGAATGCTCACTGACATTTGCCCTATCTGAAAGTCTGATAAACGTCGGAAAAATGACTAAGTCCAAAAAAAAATTTTTTTTCAACTTTTTTCAATTTTACCCCCGTGGGATATATATTCTACCCACACACATTTGGAACTCTTCTGGGGTACCCTCACACATATTATTCCCTCATTTAGTGGATATTTTCACAAAAAAGTGAATTTTTCAAAAATCCAGAAAATGGCTGAAAATGACTAAATATCAAGGACTCATTGGGCGAATCGCTCTGGAACTGAAATCGGAATGCTCACTGACATTTGCCCTATCTGAAAGTCTGATAAACGCCGGAAAAATAACTAAGTCCAAAAAAAAATTTTTTTCAACTTTTTTCAATTTTACCCCCGTGGGATATATATTCTACCCACACACATTTGGAACTCTCCTGGGGTACCCTCACACATATTATTCCCTCATTTAGTGGATATTTTCACAAAAAAGTGAATTTTTCAAAAATCCAGAAAATTGGCTGAAAATGACTAAATATCAAGGACTCATTGGGCAAATCGCTCTGGAACTGAAATCGGAACGCTCACTGACATTTGCCCTATCTGAAAGTCTGATAAACGCCGGAAAAATGACTAAGTCCAAAAAAAATTTTTTTTTCAACTTTTTTCAGTTTTACCCCCGTGGGATATATATTCTACCCACACACATTTGGAACTCTTCTGGGGTACCCTCACACATATTATTCCCTCATTTAGTGGATATTTTCACAAAAAAGTTAATTTTTCAAAAATCCAGAAATTGGATGAAAATGACTAAATATCAAGGACTCATTGGGCGAATCGCTCTGGAACTGAAATCGGAATGCTCACTGACATTTGCCCTATCTGAAAGTCTGATAAACGCCGGAAAAATGACTAAGTCGAAAAAACAAATTTTTTTTCAACTTTTTTCAGTTTTACCCCCGTGGGATTTATATTCTACCCACACACATTTGGAACTCTCCTGGGGTACCCTCACACATATTATTCCCTCATTTAGTGGATATTTTCACAAAAAAGTGAATTTTTCAAAAATCCAGAAAATTGGCTGAAAATGACTAAATATCAAGGACTCATTGGGCAAATCGCTCTGGAACTGAAATCGGAACGCTCACTGACATTTGCCCTATCTGAAAGTCTGATAAACGCCGGAAAAATGACTAAGTCCAAAAAAAATATTTTTTTCAACTTTTTTCAGTTTTACCCCCGTGGGATATATATTCTACCCACACACATTTGGAACTCTCCTGGGGTACCCTCACACATATTATTCCCTCATTTAGTGGATATTTTCACAAAAAAGTTAATTTTTCAAAAATCCAGAAATTGGATGAAAATGACTAAATATCAAGGACTCATTGGGCGAATCGCTCTGGAACTGAAATCGGAATGCTCACTGACATTTGCCCTATCTGAAAGTCTGATAAACGCCGGAAAAATGACTAAGTCCAAAAAAAAAATTTTTTCAACTTTTTTCAATTTTACCCCCGTGGGATATATATTCTACTCACACACATTTGGAACTCTTCTGGGGTACCCTCACACATATTATTCCCTCATTTAGTGGATATTTTCACAAAAAAGTTAATTTTTCAAAAATCCAGAAAATGGCTGAAAATGACTAAATATCAAGGACTCATTGGGCGAATCGCTCTGGAACTGAAATCTGAATGCTCACTGACATTTGCCCTATCTGAAAGTCTGATAAACGCCGGAAAAATAACTAAGTCCAAAAAAAAATTTTTTTCAACTTTTTTCAATTTTACCCCCGTGGGATATATATTCTACCCACACACATTTGGAACTCTCCTGGGGTACCCTCACACATATTATTCCCTCATTTAGTGGATAGTTTCACAAAAAAGTGAATTTTTCAAAAATCCAGAAAATTGGCTGAAAATGACTAAATATCAAGGACTCATTGGGCAAATCGCTCTGGAACTGAAATCGGAACGCTCACTGACATTTGCCCTATCTGAAAGTCTGATAAACGCCGGAAAAATGACTAAGTCCAAAAAAAATTTTTTTTCAACTTTTTTCAGTTTTACCCCCGTGGGATATATATTCTACCCACACACATTTGGAACTCTACTGGGGTACCCTCACACATATTATTCCCTCATTTAGTGGATATTTTCACAAAAAAAGTGAATTTTTCAAAAATCCAGAAAATTGGCTGAAAATGAATAAATATCAAGGACTCATTGGGCGAATCGCTCTGGAACTGAAATCGGAACGCTCACTGACATTTGCCCTATCTGAAAGTCTGATAAACGTCGGAAAAATGACTAAGTCCAAAAAAAAATTTTTTTTCAACTTTTTTCAATTTTACCCCCGTGGGATATATATTCTACCCACACACATTTGGAACTCTTCTGGGGTACCCTCACACATATTATTCCCTCATTTAGTGGATAATTTCACAAAAAAGTGAATTTTTCAAAAATCCAGAAAATGGCTGAAAATGACTAAATATCAAGGACTCATTGGGCGAATCGCTCTGGAACTGAAATCGGAATGCTCACTGACATTTGCCCTATCTGAAAGTCTGATAAACGTCGGAAAAATGACTAAGTCCAAAAAAAAATTTTTTTTCAACTTTTTTCAATTTTACCCCCGTGGGATATATATTCTACCCACACACATTTGGAACTCTTCTGGGGTACCCTCACACATATTATTCCCTCATTTAGTGGATATTTTCACAAAAAAGTGAATTTTTCAAAAATCCAGAAAATGGCTGAAAATGACTAAATATCAAGGACTCATTGGGCGAATCGCTCTGGAACTGAAATCGGAATGCTCACTGACATTTGCCCTATCTGAAAGTCTGATAAACGCCGGAAAAATAACTAAGTCCAAAAAAAAATTTTTTTCAACTTTTTTCAATTTTACCCCCGTGGGATATATATTCTACCCACACACATTTGGAACTCTCCTGGGGTACCCTCACACATATTATTCCCTCATTTAGTGGATATTTTCACAAAAAAGTGAATTTTTCAAAAATCCAGAAAATTGGCTGAAAATGACTAAATATCAAGGACTCATTGGGCGAATCGCTCTGGAACTGAAATCGGAACGCTCACTGACATTTGCCCTATCTGAAAGTCTGATAAACGCCGGAAAAATGACTAAGTCCAAAAAAAATTTTTTTTTCAACTTTTTTCAGTTTTACCCCCGTGGGATATATATTCTACCCACACACATTTGGAACTCTACTGGGGTACCCTCACACATATTATTCCCTCATTTAGTGGATATTTTCACAAAAAAGTTAATTTTTCAAAAATCCAGAAATTGGATGAAAATGACTAAATATCAAGGACTCATTGGGCGAATCGCTCTGGAACTGAAATCGGAATGCTCACTGACATTTGCCCTATCTGAAAGTCTGATAAACGCCGGAAAAATGACTAAGTCCAAAAAAAAAATTTTTTCAACTTTTTTCAATTTTACCACCGTGGGATATATATTCTACTCACACACATTTGGAACTCTTCTGGGGTACCCTCCCACATATTATTCCCTCATTTAGTGGATATTTTCACAAAAAAGTGAATTTTTCAAAAATCCAGAAAATGGCTGAAAATGACTAAATATCAAGGACTCATTGGGCGAATCGCTCTGGAACTGAAATCGGAATGCTCACTGACATTTGCCCTATCTGAAAGTCTGATAAACGCCGGAAAAATAACTAAGTCCAAAAAAAAATTTTTTTCAACTTTTTTCAATTTTACCCCCGTGGGATATATATTCTACCCACACACATTTGGAACTCTCCTGGGGTACCCTCACACATATTATTCCCTCATTTAGTGGATATTTTCACAAAAAAGTGAATTTTTCAAAAATCCAGAAAATTGGCTGAAAATGAATAAATATCAAGGACTCATTGGGCGAATCGCTCTGGAACTGAAATCGGAACGCTCACTGACATTTGCCCTATCTGAAAGTCTGATAAACGTCGGAAAAATGACTAAGTCCAAAAACAAAATTTTTTTCAACTTTTTTCAATTTTACCCCCGTGGGATATATATTCTACCCACACACATTTGGAACTCTTCTGGGGTACCCTCACACATATTATTCCCTCATTTAGTGGATATTTTCACAAAAAAGTTCATTTTTCAAAAATCCAGAAATTGGATGAAAATGACTAAATATCAAGGACTCATTGGGCGAATCGCTCTGGAACTGAAATCGGAATGCTCACTGACATTTGCCCTATCTGAAAGTCTGATAAACGCCGGAAAAATGACTAAGTCGAAAAAAAAAATTTTTTTTCAACTTTTTTCAGTTTTACCCCCGTGGGATATATATTCTACCCACACACATTTGGAACTCTCCTGGGGTACCCTCACACATATTATTCCCTCATTTAGTGGATATTTTCACAAAAAAGTGAATTTTTCAAAAATCCAGAAAATTGGCTGAAAATGACTAAATATCAAGGACTCATTGGGCAAATCGCTCTGGAACTGAAATCGGAACGCTCTATGACATTTGCCCTATCTGAAAGTCTGATAAACGCCGGAAAAATGACTAAGTCCAAAAAAAATATTTTTTTCAACTTTTTTCAGTTTTACCCCCGTGGGATATATATTCTACCCACACACATTTGGAACTCTCCTGGGGTACCCTCACACATATTATTCCCTCATTTAGTGGATATTTTCACAAAAAAGTTAATTTTTCAAAAATCCAGAAATTGGATGAAAATGACTAAATATCAAGGACTCATTGGGCGAATCGCTCTGGAACTGAAATCGGAATGCTCACTGACATTTGCCCTATCTGAAAGTCTGATAAACGCCGGAAAAATGACTAAGTCCAAAAAAAAAATTTTTTCAACTTTTTTCAATTTTACCCCCGTGGGATATATATTCTACTCACACACATTTGGAACTCTTCTGGGGTACCCTCACACATATTATTCCCTCATTTAGTGGATATTTTCACAAAAAAGTTAATTTTTCAAAAATCCAGAAATTGGATGAAAATGACTAAATATCAAGGACTCATTGGGCGAATCGCTCTGGAACTGAAATCGGAATGCTCACTGACATTTTCCCTATCTGAAAGTCTGATAAACGCCGGAAAAATGACTAAGTCCAAAAAAAAAATTTTTTCAACTTTTTTCAATTTTACCCCCGTGGGATATATATTCTACTCACACACATTTGGAACTCTTCTGGGGTACCCTCACACATATTATTCCCTCATTTAGTGGATATTTTCACAAAAAAGTTAATTTTTCAAAAATCCAGAAAATGGCTGAAAATGACTAAATATCAAGGACTCATTGGGCGAATCGCTCTGGAACTGAAATCTGAATGCTCACTGACATTTGCCCTATCTGAAAGTCTGATAAACGCCGGAAAAATAACTAAGTCCAAAAAAAAATTTTTTTCAACTTTTTTCAATTTTACCCCCGTGGGATATATATTCTACCCACACACATTTGGAACTCTCCTGGGGTACCCTCACACATATTATTCCCTCATTTAGTGGATAGTTTCACAAAAAAGTGAATTTTTCAAAAATCCAGAAAATTGGCTGAAAATGACTAAATATCAAGGACTCATTGGGCAAATCGCTCTGGAACTGAAATCGGAACGCTCACTGACATTTGCCCTATCTGAAAGTCTGATAAACGCCGGAAAAATGACTAAGTCCAAAAAAAATTTTTTTTCAACTTTTTTCAGTTTTACCCCCGTGGGATATATATTCTACCCACACACATTTGGAACTCTACTGGGGTACCCTCACACATATTATTCCCTCATTTAGTGGATATTTTCACAAAAAAGTGAATTTTTCAAAAATCCAGAAAATTGGCTGAAAATGAATAAATATCAAGGACTCATTGGGCGAATCGCTCTGGAACTGAAATCGGAACGCTCACTGACATTTGCCCTATCTGAAAGTCTGATAAACGTCGGAAAAATGACTAAGTCCAAAAAAAAATTTTTTTTCAACTTTTTTCAATTTTACCCCCGTGGGATATATATTCTACCCACACACATTTGGAACTCTTCTGGGGTACCCTCACACATATTATTCCCTCATTTAGTGGATATTTTCACAAAAAAGTGAATTTTTCAAAAATCCAGAAAATGGCTGAAAATGACTAAATATCAAGGACTCATTGGGCGAATCGCTCTGGAACTGAAATCGGAATGCTCACTGACATTTGCCCTATCTGAAAGTCTGATAAACGCCGGAAAAATAACTAAGTCCAAAAAAAAATTTTTTTCAACTTTTTTCAATTTTACCCCCGTGGGATATATATTCTACCCACACACATTTGGAACTCTCCTGGGGTACCCTCACACATATTATTCCCTCATTTAGTGGATATTTTCACAAAAAAGTGAATTTTTCAAAAATCCAGAAAATTGGCTGAAAATGACTAAATATCAAGGACTCATTGGGCGAATCGCTCTGGAACTGAAATCGGAACGCTCACTGACATTTGCCCTATCTGAAAGTCTGATAAACGCCGGAAAAATGACTAAGTCCAAAAAAAAAATTTTTTCAACTTTTTTCAATTTTACCCCCGTTGGATATATATTCTACTCACACACATTTGGAACTCTTCTGGGGTACCCTCACACATATTATTCCCTCATTTAGTGGATATTTTCACAAAAAAGTGAATTTTTCAAAAATCCAGAAAATGGCTGAAAATGACTAAATATCAAGGACTCATTGGGCGAATCGCTCTGGAACTGAAATCGGAATGCTCACTGACATTTGCCCTATCTGAAAGTCTGATAAACGCCGGAAAAATAACTAAGTCCAAAAAAAAATTTTTTTCAACTTTTTTCAATTTTACCCCCGTGGGATATATATTCTACCCACACACATTTGGAACTCTCCTGGGGTACCCTCACACATATTATTCCCTCATTTAGTGGATATTTTCACAAAAAAGTGAATTTTTCAAAAATCCAGAAAATTGGCTGAAAATGACTAAATATCAAGGACTCATTGGGCAAATCGCTCTGGAACTGAAATCGGAACGCTCACTGACATTTGCCCTATCTGAAAGTCTGATAAACGCCGGAAAAATGACTAAGTCCAAAAAAAATTTTTTTTTCAACTTTTTTCAGTTTTACCCCCGTGGGATATATATTCTACCCACACACATTTGGAACTCTTCTGGGGTACCCTCACACATATTATTCCCTCATTTAGTGGATATTTTCACAAAAAAGTTAATTTTTCAAAAATCCAGAAATTGGATGAAAATGACTAAATATCAAGGACTCATTGGGCGAATCGCTCTGGAACTGAAATCGGAATGCTCACTGACATTTGCCCTATCTGAAAGTCTGATAAACGCCGGAAAAATGACTAAGTCGAAAAAACAAATTTTTTTTCAACTTTTTTCAGTTTTACCCCCGTGGGATTTATATTCTACCCACACACATTTGGAACTCTCCTGGGGTACCCTCACACATATTATTCCCTCATTTAGTGGATATTTTCACAAAAAAGTGAATTTTTCAAAAATCCAGAAAATTGGCTGAAAATGACTAAATATCAAGGACTCATTGGGCAAATCGCTCTGGAACTGAAATCGGAACGCTCACTGACATTTGCCCTATCTGAAAGTCTGATAAACGCCGGAAAAATGACTAAGTCCAAAAAAAATATTTTTTTCAACTTTTTTCAGTTTTACCCCCGTGGGATATATATTCTACCCACACACATTTGGAACTCTCCTGGGGTACCCTCACACATATTATTCCCTCATTTAGTGGATATTTTCACAAAAAAGTTAATTTTTCAAAAATCCAGAAATTGGATGAAAATGACTAAATATCAAGGACTCATTGGGCGAATCGCTCTGGAACTGAAATCGGAACGCTCACTGACATTTGCCCTATCTGAAAGTCTGATAAACGTCGGAAAAATGACTAAGTCCAAAAAAAAATTTTTTTTCAACTTTTTTCAATTTTACCCCCGTGGGATATATATTCTACCCACACACATTTGGAACTCTTCTGGGGTACCCTCACACATATTATTCCCTCATTTAGTGGATAATTTCACAAAAAAGTGAATTTTTCAAAAATCCAGAAAATGGCTGAAAATGACTAAATATCAAGGACTCATTGGGCGAATCGCTCTGGAACTGAAATCGGAATGCTCACTGACATTTGCCCTATCTGAAAGTCTGATAAACGTCGGAAAAATGACTAAGTCCAAAAAAAAATTTTTTTTCAACTTTTTTCAATTTTACCCCCGTGGGATATATATTCTACCCACACACATTTGGAACTCTTCTGGGGTACCCTCACACATATTATTCCCTCATTTAGTGGATATTTTCACAAAAAAGTGAATTTTTCAAAAATCCAGAAAATGGCTGAAAATGACTAAATATCAAGGACTCATTGGGCGAATCGCTCTGGAACTGAAATCGGAATGCTCACTGACATTTGCCCTATCTGAAAGTCTGATAAACGCCGGAAAAATAACTAAGTCCAAAAAAAAATTTTTTTCAACTTTTTTCAATTTTACCCCCGTGGGATATATATTCTACCCACACACATTTGGAACTCTCCTGGGGTACCCTCACACATATTATTCCCTCATTTAGTGGATATTTTCACAAAAAAGTGAATTTTTCAAAAATCCAGAAAATTGGCTGAAAATGACTAAATATCAAGGACTCATTGGGCGAATCGCTCTGGAACTGAAATCGGAACGCTCACTGACATTTGCCCTATCTGAAAGTCTGATAAACGCCGGAAAAATGACTAAGTCCAAAAAAAATTTTTTTTTCAACTTTTTTCAGTTTTACCCCCGTGGGATATATATTCTACCCACACACATTTGGAACTCTACTGGGGTACCCTCACACATATTATTCCCTCATTTAGTGGATATTTTCACAAAAAAGTTAATTTTTCAAAAATCCAGAAATTGGATGAAAATGACTAAATATCAAGGACTCATTGGGCGAATCGCTCTGGAACTGAAATCGGAATGCTCACTGACATTTGCCCTATCTGAAAGTCTGATAAACGCCGGAAAAATGACTAAGTCCAAAAAAAAAATTTTTTCAACTTTTTTCAATTTTACCCCCGTGGGATATATATTCTACTCACACACATTTGGAACTCTTCTGGGGTACCCTCCCACATATTATTCCCTCATTTAGTGGATATTTTCACAAAAAAGTGAATTTTTCAAAAATCCAGAAAATGGCTGAAAATGACTAAATATCAAGGACTCATTGGGCGAATCGCTCTGGAACTGAAATCGGAATGCTCACTGACATTTGCCCTATCTGAAAGTCTGATAAACGCCGGAAAAATAACTAAGTCCAAAAAAAAATTTTTTTCAACTTTTTTCAATTTTACCCCCGTGGGATATATATTCTACCCACACACATTTGGAACTCTCCTGGGGTACCCTCACACATATTATTCCCTCATTTAGTGGATATTTTCACAAAAAAGTGAATTTTTCAAAAATCCAGAAAATTGGCTGAAAATGAATAAATATCAAGGACTCATTGGGCGAATCGCTCTGGAACTGAAATCGGAACGCTCACTGACATTTGCCCTATCTGAAAGTCTGATAAACGTCGGAAAAATGACTAAGTCCAAAAACAAAATTTTTTTCAACTTTTTTCAATTTTACCCCCGTGGGATATATATTCTACCCACACACATTTGGAACTCTTCTGGGGTACCCTCACACATATTATTCCCTCATTTAGTGGATATTTTCACAAAAAAGTTCATTTTTCAAAAATCCAGAAATTGGATGAAAATGACTAAATATCAAGGACTCATTGGGCGAATCGCTCTGGAACTGAAATCGGAATGCTCACTGACATTTGCCCTATCTGAAAGTCTGATAAACGCCGGAAAAATGACTAAGTCGAAAAAAAAAATTTTTTTTCAACTTTTTTCAGTTTTACCCCCGTGGGATATATATTCTACCCACACACATTTGGAACTCTCCTGGGGTACCCTCACACATATTATTCCCTCATTTAGTGGATATTTTCACAAAAAAGTGAATTTTTCAAAAATCCAGAAAATTGGCTGAAAATGACTAAATATCAAGGACTCATTGGGCAAATCGCTCTGGAACTGAAATCGGAACGCTCACTGACATTTGCCCTATCTGAAAGTCTGATAAACGCCGGAAAAATGACTAAGTCCAAAAAAAATATTTTTTTCAACTTTTTTCAGTTTTACCCCCGTGGGATATATATTCTACCCACACACATTTGGAACTCTCCTGGGGTACCCTCACACATATTATTCCCTCATTTAGTGGATATTTTCACAAAAAAGTTAATTTTTCAAAAATCCAGAAATTGGATGAAAATGACTAAATATCAAGGACTCATTGGGCGAATCGCTCTGGAACTGAAATCGGAATGCTCACTGACATTTGCCCTATCTGAAAGTCTGATAAACGCCGGAAAAATGACTAAGTCCAAAAAAAAAATTTTTTCAACTTTTTTCAATTTTACCCCCGTGGGATATATATTCTACTCACACACATTTGGAACTCTTCTGGGGTACCCTCACACATATTATTCCCTCATTTAGTGGATATTTTCACAAAAAAGTTAATTTTTCAAAAATCCAGAAATTGGATGAAAATGACTAAATATCAAGGACTCATTGGGCGAATCGCTCTGGAACTGAAATCGGAATGCTCACTGACATTTTCCCTATCTGAAAGTCTGATAAACGCCGGAAAAATGACTAAGTCCAAAAAAAAAATTTTTTCAACTTTTTTCAATTTTACCCCCGTGGGATATATATTCTACTCACACACATTTGGAACTCTTCTGGGGTACCCTCACACATATTATTCCCTCATTTAGTGGATATTTTCACAAAAAAGTTAATTTTTCAAAAATCCAGAAAATGGCTGAAAATGACTAAATATCAAGGACTCATTGGGCGAATCGCTCTGGAACTGAAATCTGAATGCTCACTGACATTTGCCCTATCTGAAAGTCTGATAAACGCCGGAAAAATAACTAAGTCCAAAAAAAAATTTTTTTCAACTTTTTTCAATTTTACCCCCGTGGGATATATATTCTACCCACACACATTTGGAACTCTCCTGGGGTACCCTCACACATATTATTCCCTCATTTAGTGGATAGTTTCACAAAAAAGTGAATTTTTCAAAAATCCAGAAAATTGGCTGAAAATGACTAAATATCAAGGACTCATTGGGCAAATCGCTCTGGAACTGAAATCGGAACGCTCACTGACATTTGCCCTATCTGAAAGTCTGATAAACGCCGGAAAAATGACTAAGTCCAAAAAAAATTTTTTTTCAACTTTTTTCAGTTTTACCCCCGTGGGATATATATTCTACCCACACACATTTGGAACTCTACTGGGGTACCCTCACACATATTATTCCCTCATTTAGTGGATATTTTCACAAAAAAGTGAATTTTTCAAAAATCCAGAAAATTGGCTGAAAATGAATAAATATCAAGGACTCATTGGGCGAATCGCTCTGGAACTGAAATCGGAACGCTCACTGACATTTGCCCTATCTGAAAGTCTGATAAACGTCGGAAAAATGACTAAGTCCAAAAAAAAATTTTTTTTCAACTTTTTTCAATTTTACCCCCGTGGGATATATATTCTACCCACACACATTTGGAACTCTTCTGGGGTACCCTCACACATATTATTCCCTCATTTAGTGGATATTTTCACAAAAAAGTGAATTTTTCAAAAATCCAGAAAATGGCTGAAAATGACTAAATATCAAGGACTCATTGGGCGAATCGCTCTGGAACTGAAATCGGAATGCTCACTGACATTTGCCCTATCTGAAAGTCTGATAAACGCCGGAAAAATAACTAAGTCCAAAAAAAAATTTTTTTCAACTTTTTTCAATTTTACCCCCGTGGGATATATATTCTACCCACACACATTTGGAACTCTCCTGGGGTACCCTCACACATATTATTCCCTCATTTAGTGGATATTTTCACAAAAAAGTGAATTTTTCAAAAATCCAGAAAATTGGCTGAAAATGACTAAATATCAAGGACTCATTGGGCGAATCGCTCTGGAACTGAAATCGGAACGCTCACTGACATTTGCCCTATCTGAAAGTCTGATAAACGCCGGAAAAATGACTAAGTCCAAAAAAAAAATTTTTTCAACTTTTTTCAATTTTACCCCCGTTGGATATATATTCTACTCACACACATTTGGAACTCTTCTGGGGTACCCTCACACATATTATTCCCTCATTTAGTGGATATTTTCACAAAAAAGTGAATTTTTCAAAAATCCAGAAAATGGCTGAAAATGACTAAATATCAAGGACTCATTGGGCGAATCGCTCTGGAACTGAAATCGGAATGCTCACTGACATTTGCCCTATCTGAAAGTCTGATAAACGCCGGAAAAATAACTAAGTCCAAAAAAAAATTTTTTTCAACTTTTTTCAATTTTACCCCCGTGGGATATATATTCTACCCACACACATTTGGAACTCTCCTGGGGTACCCTCACACATATTATTCCCTCATTTAGTGGATATTTTCACAAAAAAGTGAATTTTTCAAAAATCCAGAAAATTGGCTGAAAATGACTAAATATCAAGGACTCATTGGGCAAATCGCTCTGGAACTGAAATCGGAACGCTCACTGACATTTGCCCTATCTGAAAGTCTGATAAACGCCGGAAAAATGACTAAGTCCAAAAAAAATTTTTTTTTCAACTTTTTTCAGTTTTACCCCCGTGGGATATATATTCTACCCACACACATTTGGAACTCTTCTGGGGTACCCTCACACATATTATTCCCTCATTTAGTGGATATTTTCACAAAAAAGTTAATTTTTCAAAAATCCAGAAATTGGATGAAAATGACTAAATATCAAGGACTCATTGGGCGAATCGCTCTGGAACTGAAATCGGAATGCTCACTGACATTTGCCCTATCTGAAAGTCTGATAAACGCCGGAAAAATGACTAAGTCGAAAAAACAAATTTTTTTTCAACTTTTTTCAGTTTTACCCCCGTGGGATTTATATTCTACCCACACACATTTGGAACTCTCCTGGGGTACCCTCACACATATTATTCCCTCATTTAGTGGATATTTTCACAAAAAAGTGAATTTTTCAAAAATCCAGAAAATTGGCTGAAAATGACTAAATATCAAGGACTCATTGGGCAAATCGCTCTGGAACTGAAATCGGAACGCTCACTGACATTTGCCCTATCTGAAAGTCTGATAAACGCCGGAAAAATGACTAAGTCCAAAAAAAATATTTTTTTCAACTTTTTTCAGTTTTACCCCCGTGGGATATATATTCTACCCACACACATTTGGAACTCTCCTGGGGTACCCTCACACATATTATTCCCTCATTTAGTGGATATTTTCACAAAAAAGTTAATTTTTCAAAAATCCAGAAATTGGATGAAAATGACTAAATATCAAGGACTCATTGGGCGAATCGCTCTGGAACTGAAATCGGAATGCTCACTGACATTTGCCCTATCTGAAAGTCTGATAAACGCCGGAAAAATGACTAAGTCCAAAAAAAAAATTTTTTCAACTTTTTTCAATTTTACCCCCGTGGGATATATATTCTACTCACACACATTTGGAACTCTTCTGGGGTACCCTCACACATATTATTCCCTCATTTAGTGGATATTTTCACAAAAAAGTTAATTTTTCAAAAATCCAGAAAATGGCTGAAAATGACTAAATATCAAGGACTCATTGGGCGAATCGCTCTGGAACTGAAATCTGAATGCTCACTGACATTTGCCCTATCTGAAAGTCTGATAAACGCCGGAAAAATAACTAAGTCCAAAAAAAAATTTTTTTCAACTTTTTTCAATTTTACCCCCGTGGGATATATATTCTACCCACACACATTTGGAACTCTCCTGGGGTACCCTCACACATATTATTCCCTCATTTAGTGGATAGTTTCACAAAAAAGTGAATTTTTCAAAAATCCAGAAAATTGGCTGAAAATGACTAAATATCAAGGACTCATTGGGCAAATCGCTCTGGAACTGAAATCGGAACGCTCACTGACATTTGCCCTATCTGAAAGTCTGATAAACGCCGGAAAAATGACTAAGTCCAAAAAAAATTTTTTTTCAACTTTTTTCAGTTTTACCCCCGTGGGATATATATTCTACCCACACACATTTGGAACTCTACTGGGGTACCCTCACACATATTATTCCCTCATTTAGTGGATATTTTCACAAAAAAAGTGAATTTTTCAAAAATCCAGAAAATTGGCTGAAAATGAATAAATATCAAGGACTCATTGGGCGAATCGCTCTGGAACTGAAATCGGAACGCTCACTGACATTTGCCCTATCTGAAAGTCTGATAAACGTCGGAAAAATGACTAAGTCCAAAAAAAAATTTTTTTTCAACTTTTTTCAATTTTACCCCCGTGGGATATATATTCTACCCACACACATTTGGAACTCTTCTGGGGTACCCTCACACATATTATTCCCTCATTTAGTGGATAATTTCACAAAAAAGTGAATTTTTCAAAAATCCAGAAAATGGCTGAAAATGACTAAATATCAAGGACTCATTGGGCGAATCGCTCTGGAACTGAAATCGGAATGCTCACTGACATTTGCCCTATCTGAAAGTCTGATAAACGCCGGAAAAATGACTAAGTCGAAAAAAAAAATTTTTTTTCAACTTTTTTCAGTTTTACCCCCGTGGGATATATATTCTACCCACACACATTTGGAACTCTCCTGGGGTACCCTCACACATATTATTCCCTCATTTAGTGGATATTTTCACAAAAAAGTGAATTTTTCAAAAATCCAGAAAATTGGCTGAAAATGACTAAATATCAAGGACTCATTGGGCAAATCGCTCTGGAACTGAAATCGGAACGCTCACTGACATTTGCCCTATCTGAAAGTCTGATAAACGCCGGAAAAATGACTAAGTCCAAAAAAAATATTTTTTTCAACTTTTTTCAGTTTTACCCCCGTGGGATATATATTCTACCCACACACATTTGGAACTCTCCTGGGGTACCCTCACACATATTATTCCCTCATTTAGTGGATATTTTCACAAAAAAGTTAATTTTTCAAAAATCCAGAAATTGGATGAAAATGACTAAATATCAAGGACTCATTGGGCGAATCGCTCTGGAACTGAAATCGGAATGCTCACTGACATTTGCCCTATCTGAAAGTCTGATAAACGCCGGAAAAATGACTAAGTCCAAAAAAAAAATTTTTTCAACTTTTTTCAATTTTACCCCCGTGGGATATATATTCTACTCACACACATTTGGAACTCTTCTGGGGTACCCTCACACATATTATTCCCTCATTTAGTGGATATTTTCACAAAAAAGTTAATTTTTCAAAAATCCAGAAATTGGATGAAAATGACTAAATATCAAGGACTCATTGGGCGAATCGCTCTGGAACTGAAATCGGAATGCTCACTGACATTTGCCCTATCTGAAAGTCTGATAAACGCCGGAAAAATGACTAAGTCCAAAAAAAAAAATTTTTTCAACTTTTTTCAATTTTACCCCCGTGGGATATATATTCTACTCACACACATTTGGAACTCTTCTGGGGTACCCTCACACATATTATTCCCTCATTTAGTGGATAGTTTCACAAAAAAGTGAATTTTTCAAAAATCCAGAAAATTGGCTGAAAATGACTAAATATCAAGGACTCATTGGGCAAATCGCTCTGGAACTGAAATCGGAACGCTCACTGACATTTGCCCTATCTGAAAGTCTGATAAACGCCGGAAAAATGACTAAGTCCAAAAAAAATTTTTTTTTCAACTTTTTTCAGTTTTACCCCCGTGGGATATATATTCTACCCACACACATTTGGAACTCTACTGGGGTACCCTCACACATATTATTCCCTCATTTAGTGGATATTTTCACAAAAAAGTTAATTTTTCAAAAATCCAGAAATTGGTTGAAAATGACTAAATATCAAGGACTCATTGGGCGAATCGCTCTGGAACTGAAATCGGAATGCTCACTGACATTTGCCCTATCTGAAAGTCTGATAAACGCCGGAAAAATGACTAAGTCCAAAAAAAAAATTTTTTCAACTTTTTTCAATTTTACCCCCGTTGGATATATATTCTACTCACACACATTTGGAACTCTTCTGGGGTACCCTCACACATATTATTCCCTCATTTAGTGGATATTTTCACAAAAAAGTGAATTTTTCAAAAATCCAGAAAATGGCTGAAAATGACTAAATATCAAGGACTCATTGGGCGAATCGCTCTGGAACTGAAATCGGAATGCTCACTGACATTTGCCCTATCTGAAAGTCTGATAAACGCCGGAAAAATAACTAAGTCCAAAAAAAAATTTTTTTCAACTTTTTTCAATTTTACCCCCGTGGGATATATATTCTACCCACACACATTTGGAACTCTCCTGGGGTACCCTCACACATATTATTCCCTCATTTAGTGGATATTTTCACAAAAAAGTGAATTTTTCAAAAATCCAGAAAATTGGCTGAAAATGACTAAATATCAAGGACTCATTGGGCAAATCGCTCTGGAACTGAAATCGGAACGCTCACTGACATTTGCCCTATCTGAAAGTCTGATAAACGCCGGAAAAATGACTAAGTCCAAAAAAAATTTTTTTTTCAACTTTTTTCAGTTTTACCCCCGTGGGATATATATTCTACCCACACACATTTGGAACTCTTCTGGGGTACCCTCACACATATTATTCCCTCATTTAGTGGATATTTTCACAAAAAAGTTAATTTTTCAAAAATCCAGAAATTGGATGAAAATGACTAAATATCAAGGACTCATTGGGCGAATCGCTCTGGAACTGAAATCGGAATGCTCACTGACATTTGCCCTATCTGAAAGTCTGATAAACGCCGGAAAAATGACTAAGTCGAAAAAACAAATTTTTTTTCAACTTTTTTCAGTTTTACCCCCGTGGGATTTATATTCTACCCACACACATTTGGAACTCTCCTGGGGTACCCTCACACATATTATTCCCTCATTTAGTGGATATTTTCACAAAAAAGTGAATTTTTCAAAAATCCAGAAAATTGGCTGAAAATGACTAAATATCAAGGACTCATTGGGCAAATCGCTCTGGAACTGAAATCGGAACGCTCACTGACATTTGCCCTATCTGAAAGTCTGATAAACGCCGGAAAAATGACTAAGTCCAAAAAAAATATTTTTTTCAACTTTTTTCAGTTTTACCCCCGTGGGATATATATTCTACCCACACACATTTGGAACTCTCCTGGGGTACCCTCACACATATTATTCCCTCATTTAGTGGATATTTTCACAAAAAAGTTAATTTTTCAAAAATCCAGAAATTGGATGAAAATGACTAAATATCAAGGACTCATTGGGCGAATCGCTCTGGAACTGAAATCGGAATGCTCACTGACATTTGCCCTATCTGAAAGTCTGATAAACGCCGGAAAAATGACTAAGTCCAAAAAAAAAATTTTTTCAACTTTTTTCAATTTTACCCCCGTGGGATATATATTCTACTCACACACATTTGGAACTCTTCTGGGGTACCCTCACACATATTATTCCCTCATTTAGTGGATATTTTCACAAAAAAGTGAATTTTTCAAAAATCCAGAAAATGGCTGAAAATTACTAAATATCAAGGACTCATTGGGCGAATCGCTCTGGAACTGAAATCGGAATGCTCACTGACATTTGCCCTATCTGAAAGTCTGATAAACGCCGGAAAAATAACTAAGTCCAAAAAAAAATTTTTTTCAACTTTTTTCAATTTTACCCCCGTGGGATATATATTCTACCCACACACATTTGGAACTCTCCTGGGGTACCCTCACACATATTATTCCCTCATTTAGTGGATATTTTCACAAAAAAGTGAATTTTTCAAAAATCCAGAAAATTGGCTGAAAATGACTAAATATCAAGGACTCATTGGGCAAATCGCTCTGGAACTGAAATCGGAACGCTCACTGACATTTGCCCTATCTGAAAGTCTGATAAACGCCAGAAAAATGACTAAGTCCAAAAAAAATTTTTTTTTCAACTTTTTTCAGTTTTACCCCCGTGGGATATATATTCTACCCACACACATTTGGAACTCTTCTGGGGTACCCTCACACATATTATTCCCTCATTTAGTGGATATTTTCACAAAAAAGTTAATTTTTCAAAAATCCAGAAATTGGATGAAAATGACTAAATATCAAGGACTCATTGGGCGAATCGCTCTGGAACTGAAATCGGAATGCTCACTGACATTTGCCCTATCTGAAAGTCTGATAAACGCCGGAAAAATGACTAAGTCGAAAAAACAAATTTTTTTTCAACTTTTTTCAGTTTTACCCCCGTGGGATTTATATTCTACCCACACACATTTGGAACTCTCCTGGGGTACCCTCACACATATTATTCCCTCATTTAGTGGATATTTTCACAAAAAAGTGAATTTTTCAAAAATCCAGAAAATTGGCTGAAAATGACTAAATATCAAGGACTCATTGGGCAAATCGCTCTGGAACTGAAATCGGAACGCTCACTGACATTTGCCCTATCTGAAAGTCTGATAAACGCCGGAAAAATGACTAAGTCCAAAAAAAATATTTTTTTCAACTTTTTTCAGTTTTACCCCCGTGGGATATATATTCTACCCACACACATTTGGAACTCTCCTGGGGTACCCTCACACATATTATTCCCTCATTTAGTGGATATTTTCACAAAAAAGTTAATTTTTCAAAAATCCAGAAATTGGATGAAAATGACTAAATATCAAGGACTCATTGGGCGAATCGCTCTGGAACTGAAATCGGAATGCTCACTGACATTTGCCCTATCTGAAAGTCTGATAAACGCCGGAAAAATGACTAAGTCCAAAAAAAAAATTTTTTCAACTTTTTTCAATTTTACCCCCGTGGGATATATATTCTACTCACACACATTTGGAACTCTTCTGGGGTACCCTCACACATATTATTCCCTCATTTAGTGGATATTTTCACAAAAAAGTTAATTTTTCAAAAATCCAGAAAATGGCTGAAAATGACTAAATATCAAGGACTCATTGGGCGAATCGCTCTGGAACTGAAATCTGAATGCTCACTGACATTTGCCCTATCTGAAAGTCTGATAAACGCCGGAAAAATAACTAAGTCCAAAAAAAAATTTTTTTCAACTTTTTTCAATTTTACCCCCGTGGGATATATATTCTACCCACACACATTTGGAACTCTCCTGGGGTACCCTCACACATATTATTCCCTCATTTAGTGGATAGTTTCACAAAAAAGTGAATTTTTCAAAAATCCAGAAAATTGGCTGAAAATGACTAAATATCAAGGACTCATTGGGCAAATCGCTCTGGAACTGAAATCGGAACGCTCACTGACATTTGCCCTATCTGAAAGTCTGATAAACGCCGGAAAAATGACTAAGTCCAAAAAAAATTTTTTTTCAACTTTTTTCAGTTTTACCCCCGTGGGATATATATTCTACCCACACACATTTGGAACTCTACTGGGGTACCCTCACACATATTATTCCCTCATTTAGTGGATATTTTCACAAAAAAAGTGAATTTTTCAAAAATCCAGAAAATTGGCTGAAAATGAATAAATATCAAGGACTCATTGGGCGAATCGCTCTGGAACTGAAATCGGAACGCTCACTGACATTTGCCCTATCTGAAAGTCTGATAAACGTCGGAAAAATGACTAAGTCCAAAAAAAAATTTTTTTTCAACTTTTTTCAATTTTACCCCCGTGGGATATATATTCTACCCACACACATTTGGAACTCTTCTGGGGTACCCTCACACATATTATTCCCTCATTTAGTGGATAATTTCACAAAAAAGTGAATTTTTCAAAAATCCAGAAAATGGCTGAAAATGACTAAATATCAAGGACTCATTGGGCGAATCGCTCTGGAACTGAAATCGGAATGCTCACTGACATTTGCCCTATCTGAAAGTCTGATAAACGCCGGAAAAATAACTAAGTCCAAAAAAAATTTTTTTTCAACTTTTTTCAATTTTACCCCCGTGGGATATATATTCTACCCACACACATTTGGAACTCTCCTGGGGTACCCTCACACATATTATTCCCTCATTTAGTGGATATTTTCACAAAAAAGTGAATTTTTCAAAAATCCAGAAAATTGGCTGAAAATGACTAAATATCAAGGACTCATTGGACAAATCGCTCTGGAACTGAAATCGGAACGCTCACTGACATTTGCCCTATCTGAAAGTCTGATAAACGCCGGAAAAATGACTAAGTCCAAAAAAAATTTTTTTTTCAACTTTTTTCAGTTTTACCCCCGTGGGATATATATTCTACCCACACACATTTGGAACTCTACTGGGGTACCCTCACACATATTATTCCCTCATTTAGTGGATATTTTCACAAAAAAGTGAATTTTTCAAAAATCCAGAAAATTGGCTGAAAATGAATAAATATCAAGGACTCATTGGGCGAATCGCTCTGGAACTGAAATCGGAACGCTCACTGACATTTGCCCTATCTGAAAGTCTGATAAACGTCGGAAAAATGACTAAGTCCAAAAAAAAAATTTTTTTCAACTTTTTTCAATTTTACCCCCGTGGGATATATATTCTACCCACACACATTTGGAACTCTTCTGGGGTACCCTCACACATATTATTCCCTCATTTAGTGGATATTTTCACAAAAAAGTTAATTTTTCAAAAATCCAGAAATTGGATGAAAATGACTAAATATCAAGGACTCATTGGGCGAATCGCTCTGGAACTGAAATCGGAATGCTCACTGACATTTGCCCTATCTGAAATTCTGATAAACGCCGGAAAAATGACTAAGTCGAAAAAAAAAATTTTTTTTCAACTTTTTTCAGTTTTACCCCCGTGGGATATATATTCTACCCACACACATTTGGAACTCTACTGGGGTACCCTCACACATATTATTCCCTCATTTAGTGGATATTTTCACAAAAAAGTGAATTTTTCAAAAATCCAGAAAATTGGCTGAAAATGACTAAATATCAAGGACTCATTGGGCAAATCGCTCTGGAACTGAAATCGGAACGCTCACTGACATTTGCCCTATCTGAAAGTCTGATAAACGCCAGAAAAATGACTAAGTCCAAAAAAAATATTTTTTTCAACTTTTTTCAGTTTTACCCCCGTGGGATATATATTCTACCCACACACATTTGGAACTCTCCTGGGGTACCCTCACACATATTATTCCCTCATTTAGTGGATATTTTCACAAAAAAGTTAATTTTTCAAAAATCCAGAAATTGGATGAAAATGACTAAATATCAAGGACTCATTGGGCGAATCGCTCTGGAACTGAAATCGGAATGCTCACTGACATTTGCCCTATCTGAAAGTCTGATAAACGCCGGAAAAATGACTAAGTCCAAAAAAAAAATTTTTTCAACTTTTTTCAATTTTACCCCCGTGGGATATATATTCTACTCACACACATTTGGAACTCTTCTGGGGTACCCTCACACATATTATTCCCTCATTTAGTGGATATTTTCACAAAAAAGTTAATTTTTCAAAAATCCAGAAAATGGCTGAAAATGACTAAATATCAAGGACTCATTGGGCAAATCGCTCTGGAACTGAAATCTGAATGCTCACTGACATTTGCCCTATCTGAAAGTCTGATAAACGCCGGAAAAATAACTAAGTCCAAAAAAAAATTTTTTTCAACTTTTTTCAATTTTACCCCCGTGGGATATATATTCTACCCACACACATTTGGAACTCTCCTGGGGTACCCTCACACATATTATTCCCTCATTTAGTGGATAGTTTCACAAAAAAGTGAATTTTTCAAAAATCCAGAAAATTGGCTGAAAATGACTAAATATCAAGGACTCATTGGGCAAATCGCTCTGGAACTGAAATCGGAACGCTCACTGACATTTGCCCTATCTGAAAGTCTGATAAACGCCGGAAAAATGACTAAGTCCAAAAAAAATTTTTTTTCAACTTTTTTCAGTTTTACCCCCGTGGGATATATATTCTACCCACACACATTTGGAACTCTACTGGGGTACCCTCACACATATTATTCCCTCATTTAGTGGATATTTTCACAAAAAAAGTGAATTTTTCAAAAATCCAGAAAATTGGCTGAAAATGAATAAATATCAAGGACTCATTGGGCGAATCGCTCTGGAACTGAAATCGGAACGCTCACTGACATTTGCCCTATCTGAAAGTCTGATAAACGTCGGAAAAATGACTAAGTCCAAAAAAAAATTTTTTTTCAACTTTTTTCAATTTTACCCCCGTGGGATATATATTCTACCCACACACATTTGGAACTCTTCTGGGGTACCCTCACACATATTATTCCCTCATTTAGTGGATAATTTCACAAAAAAGTGAATTTTTCAAAAATCCAGAAAATGGCTGAAAATGACTAAATATCAAGGACTCATTGGGCGAATCGCTCTGGAACTGAAATCGGAATGCTCACTGACATTTGCCCTATCTGAAAGTCTGATAAACGCCGGAAAAATAACTAAGTCCAAAAAAAATTTTTTTTCAACTTTTTTCAATTTTACCCCCGTGGGATATATATTCTACCCACACACATTTGGAACTCTCCTGGGGTACCCTCACACATATTATTCCCTCATTTAGTGGATATTTTCACAAAAAAGTGAATTTTTCAAAAATCCAGAAAATTGGCTGAAAATGACTAAATATCAAGGACTCATTGGACAAATCGCTCTGGAACTGAAATCGGAACGCTCACTGACATTTGCCCTATCTGAAAGTCTGATAAACGCCGGAAAAATGACTAAGTCCAAAAAAAATTTTTTTTTCAACTTTTTTCAGTTTTACCCCCGTGGGATATATATTCTACCCACACACATTTGGAACTCTACTGGGGTACCCTCACACATATTATTCCCTCATTTAGTGGATATTTTCACAAAAAAGTGAATTTTTCAAAAATCCAGAAAATTGGCTGAAAATGAATAAATATCAAGGACTCATTGGGCGAATCGCTCTGGAACTGAAATCGGAACGCTCACTGACATTTGCCCTATCTGAAAGTCTGATAAACGTCGGAAAAATGACTAAGTCCAAAAAAAAAATTTTTTTCAACTTTTTTCAATTTTACCCCCGTGGGATATATATTCTACCCACACACATTTGGAACTCTTCTGGGGTACCCTCACACATATTATTCCCTCATTTAGTGGATATTTTCACAAAAAAGTTAATTTTTCAAAAATCCAGAAATTGGATGAAAATGACTAAATATCAAGGACTCATTGGGCGAATCGCTCTGGAACTGAAATCGGAATGCTCACTGACATTTGCCCTATCTGAAATTCTGATAAACGCCGGAAAAATGACTAAGTCGAAAAAAAAAATTTTTTTTCAACTTTTTTCAGTTTTACCCCCGTGGGATATATATTCTACCCACACACATTTGGAACTCTACTGGGGTACCCTCACACATATTATTCCCTCATTTAGTGGATATTTTCACAAAAAAGTGAATTTTTCAAAAATCCAGAAAATTGGATGAAAGTGACTAAATATCAAAGACTCATTGGGCGAATCGCTCTGGAACTGAAATCGGAACGCTCACTGACATTTGCCCTATCTGAAAGTCTGATAAACGCCGGAAAAATGACTAAGTCCAAAAAAAAAAATTTTTCAACTTTTTTCAATTTTACCCCCGTGGGATATATATTCTACCCACACACATTTGGAACTCTTCTGGGGTACCCTCACACATATTATTCCCTCATTTAGTGGATATTTTCACAAAAAAGTTAATTTTTCAAAAATCCAGAAATTGGATGAAAATGACTAAATATCAAGGACTCATTGGGCGAATCGCTCTGGAACTGAAATCGGAATGCTCACTGACATTTGCCCTATCTGAAATTCTGATAAACGCCGGAAAAATGACTAAGTCGAAAAAAAAAATTTTTTTTCAACTTTTTTCAGTTTTACCCCCGTGGGATATATATTCTACCCACACACATTTGGAACTCTCCTGGGGTACCCTCACACATATTATTCCCTCATTTAGTGGATATTTTCACAAAAAAGTGAATTTTTCAAAAATCCAGAAAATTGGCTGAAAATGACTAAATATCAAGGACTCATTGGGAAAATCGCTCTGGAACTGAAATCGGAACGCTCACTGACATTTGCCCTATCTGAAAGTCTGATAAACGCCGGAAAAATGACTAAGTCCAAAAAAAATTTTTTTTTCAACTTTTTTCAGTTTTACCCCCGTGGGATATATATTCTACCCACACACATTTGGAACTCTACTGGGGTACCCTCACACATATTATTCCCTCATTTAGTGGATATTTTCACAAAAATGTTAATTTTTCAAAAATCCAGAAAATGGCTGAAAATGACTAAATATCAAGGACTCATTGGGCGAATCGCTCTGGAACTGAAATCGGAATGCTCACTGACATTTTCCCTATCTGAAAGTCTGATAAACGCCGGAAAAATAACTAAGTCCAAAAAAAAATTTTTTTCAACTTTTTTCAATTTTACCCCCGTGGGATATATATTCTACCCACACACATTTGGAACTCTCCTGGGGTACCCTCACACATATTATTCCCTCATTTAGTGGATATTTTCACAAAAAAGTGAATTTTTCAAAAATCCAGAAAATTGGCTGAAAATGACTAAATATCAAGGACTCATTGGGCAAATCGCTCTGGAACTGAAATCGGAACGCTCACTGACATTTGCCCTATCTGAAAGTCTGATAAACGCCGGAAAAATGACTAAGTCCAAAAAAAATTTTTTTTTCAACTTTTTTCAGTTTTACCCCCGTGGGATATATATTCTACCCACACACATTTGGAACTCTACTGGGGTACCCTCACACATATCATTCCCTCATTTAGTGGATATTTTCACAAAAAAGTGAATTTTTCAAAAATCCAGAAAATTGGCTGAAAATGAATAAATATCAAGGACTCATTGGGCGAATCGCTGTGGAACTGAAATCGGAACGCTCACTGACATTTGCCCTATCTGAAAGTCTGATAAACGTCGGAAAAACGACTAAGTCCAAAAAAAAAATTTTTTTCAACTTTTTTCAATTTTACCCCCGTGGGATATATATTCTACCCACACACATTTGGAACTCTTCTGGGGTACCCTCACACATATTATTCCCTCATTTAGTGGATATTTTCACAAAAAAGTTAATTTTTCAAAAATCCAGAAATTGGATGAAAATGACTAAATATCAAGGACTCATTGGGCGAATCGCTCTGGAGCTGAAATCGGAATGCTCACTGACATTTGCCCTATCTGAAAGTCTGATAAACGCCGGAAAAATGACTAAGTCGAAAAAAAAAATTTTTTTTCAATTTTTTCAGTTTTACCCCCGTGGGATATATATTCTACCCACACACATTTGGAACTCTCCTGGGGTACCCTCACACATATTATTCCCTCATTTAGTGGATATTTTCACAAAAAAGTGAATTTTTCAAAAATCCAGAAAATTGGCTGAAAATGACTAAATATCAAGGACTCATTGGGCAAATCGCTCTGGAACTGAAATCGGAACGCTCACTGACATTTGCCCTATCTGAAAGTCTGATAAACGCCGGAAAAATAACTAAGTCCAAAAAAAAATTTTTTTCAACTTTTTTCAATTTTACCCCCGTGGGATATATATTCTACCCACACACATTTGGAACTCTCCTGGGGTACCCTCACACATATTATTCCCTCATTTAGTGGATATTTTCACAAAAAAGTGAATTTTTCAAAAATCCAGAAAATTGGCTGAAAATGACTAAATATCAAGGACTCATTGGGCAAATCGCTCTGGAACTGAAATCGGAACGCTCACTGACATTTGCCCTATCTGAAAGTCTGATGAACGCCGGAAAAATGACTAAGTCCAAAAAAAATTTTTTTTTCAACTTTTTTCAGTTTTACCCCCGTGGGATATATATTCTACCCACACACATTTGGAACTCTACTGGGGTACCCTCACACATACTATTCCCTCATTTAGTGGATATTTTCACAAAAAAGTGAATTTTTCAAAAATCCAGAAAATTGGCTGAAAATGAATAAATATCAAGGACTCATTGGGCGAATCGCTCTGGAACTGAAATCGGAACGCTCACTGACATTTGCCCTATCTGAAAGTCTGATAAACGTCGGAAAAATGACTAAGTCCAAAAAAAAAATTTTTTTCAACTTTTTTCAATTTTACCCCCGTGGGATATATATTCTACCCACACACATTTGGAACTCTTCTGGGGTACCCTCACACATATTATTCCCTCATTTAGTGTATATTTTCACAAAAAAGTTAATTTTTCAAAAATCCAGAAATTGGATGAAAATGACTAAATATCAAGGACTCATTGGGCGAATCGCTCTGGAGCTGAAATCGGAATGCTCACTGACATTTGCCCTATCTGAAAGTCTGATAAACGCCGGAAAAATGACTAAGTCGAAAAAAAAAATTTTTTTTCAACTTTTTTCAGTTTTACCCCCGTGGGATATATATTCTACCCACACACATTTGGAACTCTCCTGGGGTACCCTCACACATATTATTCCCTCATTTAGTGGATATTTTCACAAAAAAGTGAATTTTTCAAAAATCCAGAAAATTGGCTGAAAATGACTAAATATCAAGGACTCATTGGGCAAATCGCTCTGGAACTGAAATCGGAACGCTCACTGACATTTGCCCTATCTGAAAGTCTGATAAACGCCGGAAAAATGACTAAGTCCAAAAAAAATTTTTTTTTCAACTTTTTTCAGTTTTACCCCCGTGGGATATATATTCTACCCACACACATTTGGAACTCTACTGGGGTACCCTCACACATATTATTCCCTCATTTAGTGGATATTTTCAGAAAAAAGTGAATTTTTCAAAAATCCAGAAAATTGGCTAAAAATGAATAAATATCAAGGACTCATTGGGCGAATCGCTCTGGAACTGAAATCGGAACGCTCACTGACATTTGCCCTATCTGAAAGTCTGATAAACGCCGGAAAAATGACTAAGTCCAAAAAAAAAAATTTTTCAACTTTTTTCAATTTTACCCCCGTGGGATATATATTCTACCCACACACATTTGGAACTCTCCTGGGGTACCCTCACACATATTATTCCCTCATCTAGTGGATATTTTCACAAAAAAGTGAATTTTTCAAAAATCCAGAAAATTGGCTGAAAATGACTAAATATCAAGGACTCATTGGGCAAATCGCTCTGGAACTGAAATCGGAACGCTCACTGACATTTGCCCTATCTGAAAGTCTGATAAACGCCGGAAAAATGACTAAGTCCAAAAAAAAATTTTTTTTCAACTTTTTTCAGTTTTACCCCCGTGGGATATATATTCTACCCACACACATTTGGAACTCTACTGGGGTACCCTCACACATATTATTCCCTCATTTAGTGGATATTTTCACAAAAAAGTGAATTTTTCAAAAATCCAGAAAATTGGCTGAAAATGAATAAATATCAAGGACTCATTGGGCGAATCGCTCTGGAACTGAAATCGGAACGCTCACTGACATTTGCCCTATCTGAAAGTCTGATAAACGCCGGAAAAATGACTAAGTCCAAAAAAAAAAATTTTTCAACTTTTTTCAATTTTACCCCCGTGGGATATATATTCTACCCACACACATTTGGAACTCTTCTGGGGTACCCTCACACATATTATTCCCTCATTTAGTGGATATTTTCACAAAAAAGTTAATTTTTCAAAAATCCAGAATTTGGATGAAAATGACTAAATATCAAGGACTCATTGGGCGAATCGCTCTGGAACTGAAATCGGAATGCTCACTGACATTTGCCCTATCTGAAAGTCTGATAAACGCCGGAAAAATGACTAAGTCGAAAAAAAAAAATTTTTTCAACTTTTTTCAGTTTTACCCCCGTGGGATATATATTCTACCCACACACATTTGGAACTCTCCTGGGGTACCCTCACACATATTATTCCCTCATTTAGTGGATATTTTCACAAAAAAGTGAATTTTTCAAAAATCCAGAAAATTGGCTGAAAATGACTAAATATCAAGGACTCATTGGGCAAATCGCTCTGGAACTGAAATCGGAACGCTCACTGACATTTGCCCTATCTGAAAGTCTGATAAACACCGGAAAAATGACTAAGTCCAAAAAAAATTTTTTTTTCAACTTTTTTCAGTTTTACCCCCGTGGGATATATATTCTACCCACACACATTTGGAACTCTACTGGGGTACCCTCACACATATTATTCCCTCATTTAGTGGATATTTTCACAAAAAAGTTAATTTTTCAAAAATCCAGAAAATGGCTGAAAATGACTAAATATCAAGGACTCATTGGGCGAATCGCTCTGGAACTGAAATCGGAATGCTCACTGACATTTTCCCTATCTGAAAGTCTGATAAACGCCGGAAAAATAACTAAGTCCAAAAAAAAATTTTTTTCAACTTTTTTCAATTTTACCCCCGTGGGATATATATTCTACCCACACACATTTGGAACTCTCCTGGGGTACCCTCACACATATTATTCCCTCATTTAGTGGATATTTTCACAAAAAAGTGAATTTTTCAAAAATCCAGAAAATTGGATGAAAGTGACTAAATATCAAAGACTCATTGGGCGAATCGCTCTGGAACTGAAATCGGAACGCTCACTGACATTTGCCCTATCTGAAAGTCTGATAAACGCCGGAAAAATGACTAAGTCCAAAAAAAAAAATTTTTCAACTTTTTTCAATTTTACCCCCGTGGGATATATATTCTACCCACACACATTTGGAACTCTTCTGGGGTACCCTCACACATATTATTCCCTCATTTAGTGGATATTTTCACAAAAAAGTTAATTTTTCAAAAATCCAGAAATTGGATGAAAATGACTAAATATCAAGGACTCATTGGGCGAATCGCTCTGGAACTGAAATCGGAATGCTCACTGACATTTGCCCTATCTGAAATTCTGATAAACGCCGGAAAAATGACTAAGTCGAAAAAAAAAATTTTTTTTCAACTTTTTTCAGTTTTACCCCCGTGGGATATATATTCTACCCACACACATTTGGAACTCTACTGGGGTACCCTCACACATATTATTCCCTCATTTAGTGGATATTTTCACAAAAAAGTGAATTTTTCAAAAATCCAGAAAATTGGATGAAAGTGACTAAATATCAAAGACTCATTGGGCGAATCGCTCTGGAACTGAAATCGGAACGCTCACTGACATTTGCCCTATCTGAAAGTCTGATAAACGCCGGAAAAATGACTAAGTCGAAAAAAAAAATTTTTTTCAACTTTTTTCAGTTTTACCCCCGTGGGATATATATTCTACCCACACACATTTGGAACTCTCCTGGGGTACCCTCACACATATTATTCCCTCATTTAGTGGATATTTTCACAAAAAAGTGAATTTTTCAAAAATCCAGAAAATTGGCTGAAAATGACTAAATATCAAGGACTCATTGGGAAAATCGCTCTGGAACTGAAATCGGAACGCTCACTGACATTTGCCCTATCTGAAAGTCTGATAAACGCCGGAAAAATGACTAAGTCCAAAAAAAATTTTTTTTTCAACTTTTTTCAGTTTTACCCCCGTGGGATATATATTCTACCCACACACATTTGGAACTCTACTGGGGTACCCTCACACATATTATTCCCTCATTTAGTGGATATTTTCACAAAAATGTTAATTTTTCAAAAATCCAGAAAATGGCTGAAAATGACTAAATATCAAAGACTCATTGGGCGAATCGCTCTGGAACTGAAATCGGAATGCTCACTGACATTTTCCCTATCTGAAAGTCTGATAAACGCCGGAAAAATAACTAAGTCCAAAAAAAAATTTTTTTCAACTTTTTTCAATTTTACCCCCGTGGGATATATATTCTACCCACACACATTTGGAACTCTCCTGGGGTACCCTCACACATATTATTCCCTCATTTAGTGGATATTTTCACAAAAAAGTGAATTTTTCAAAAATCCAGAAAATTGGCTGAAAATGACTAAATATCAAGGACTCATTGGGCAAATCGCTCTGGAACTGAAATCGGAACGCTCACTGACATTTGCCCTATCTGAAAGTCTGATAAACGCCGGAAAAATGACTAAGTCCAAAAAAAATTTTTTTTTCAACTTTTTTCAGTTTTACCCCCGTGGGATATATATTCTACCCACACACATTTGGAACTCTACTGGGGTACCCTCACACATATCATTCCCTCATTTAGTGGATATTTTCACAAAAAAGTGAATTTTTCAAAAATCCAGAAAATTGGCTGAAAATGAATAAATATCAAGGACTCATTGGGCGAATCGCTGTGGAACTGAAATCGGAACGCTCACTGACATTTGCCCTATCTGAAAGTCTGATAAACGTCGGAAAAACGACTAAGTCCAAAAAAAAAATTTTTTTCAACTTTTTTCAATTTTACCCCCGTGGGATATATATTCTACCCACACACATTTGGAACTCTTCTGGGGTACCCTCACACATATTATTCCCTCATTTAGTGGATATTTTCACAAAAAAGTTAATTTTTCAAAAATCCAGAAATTGGATGAAAATGACTAAATATCAAGGACTCATTGGGCGAATCGCTCTGGAGCTGAAATCGGAATGCTCACTGACATTTGCCCTATCTGAAAGTCTGATAAACGCCGGAAAAATGACTAAGTCGAAAAAAAAAAATTTTTTTCAATTTTTTCAGTTTTACCCCCGTGGGATATATATTCTACCCACACACATTTGGAACTCTCCTGGGGTACCCTCACACATATTATTCCCTCATTTAGTGGATATTTTCACAAAAAAGTGAATTTTTCAAAAATCCAGAAAATTGGCTGAAAATGACTAAATATCAAGGACTCATTGGGCAAATCGCTCTGGAACTGAAATCGGAACGCTCACTGACATTTGCCCTATCTGAAAGTCTGATAAACGCCGGAAAAATGACTAAGTCCAAAAAAAATTTTTTTTTCAACTTTTTTCAGTTTTACCCCCGTGGGATATATATTCTACCCACACACATTTGGAACTCTACTGGGGTACCCTCACACATATTATTCCCTCATTTAGTGGATATTTTCACAAAAAAGTTAATTTTTCAAAAATCCAGAAAATGGCTGAAAATGACTAAATATCAAGGACTCATTGGGCGAATCGCTCTGGAACTGAAATCGGAATGCTCACTGACATTTTCCCTATCTGAAAGTCTGATAAACGCCGGAAAAATAACTAAGTCCAAAAAAAAATTTTTTTCAACTTTTTTCAATTTTACCCCCGTGGGATATATATTCTACCCACACACATTTGGAACTCTCCTGGGGTACCCTCACACATATTATTCCCTCATTTAGTGGATATTTTCACAAAAAAGTGAATTTTTCAAAAATCCAGAAAATTGGCTGAAAATGACTAAATATCAAGGACTCATTGGGCAAATCGCTCTGGAACTGAAATCGGAACGCTCACTGACATTTGCCCTATCTGAAAGTCTGATGAACGCCGGAAAAATGACTAAGTCCAAAAAAAATTTTTTTTTCAACTTTTTTCAGTTTTACCCCCGTGGGATATATATTCTACCCACACACATTTGGAACTCTACTGGGGTACCCTCACACATACTATTCCCTCATTTAGTGGATATTTTCACAAAAAAGTGAATTTTTCAAAAATCCAGAAAATTGGCTGAAAATGAATAAATATCAAGGACTCATTGGGCGAATCGCTCTGGAACTGAAATCGGAACGCTCACTGACATTTGCCCTATCTGAAAGTCTGATAAACGTCGGAAAAATGACTAAGTCCAAAAAAAAAATTTTTTTCAACTTTTTTCAATTTTACCCCCGTGGGATATATATTCTACCCACACACATTTGGAACTCTTCTGGGGTACCCTCACACATATTATTCCCTCATTTAGTGTATATTTTCACAAAAAAGTTAATTTTTCAAAAATCCAGAAATTGGATGAAAATGACTAAATATCAAGGACTCATTGGGCGAATCGCTCTGGAGCTGAAATCGGAATGCTCACTGACATTTGCCCTATCTGAAAGTCTGATAAACGCCGGAAAAATGACTAAGTCGAAAAAAAAAAATTTTTTTCAACTTTTTTCAGTTTTACCCCCGTGGGATATATATTCTACCCACACACATTTGGAACTCTCCTGGGGTACCCTCACACATATTATTCCCTCATTTAGTGGATATTTTCACAAAAAAGTGAATTTTTCAAAAATCCAGAAAATTGGCTGAAAATGACTAAATATCAAGGACTCATTGGGCAAATCGCTCTGGAACTGAAATCGGAACGCTCACTGACATTTGCCCTATCTGAAAGTCTGATAAACGCCGGAAAAATGACTAAGTCCAAAAAAAATTTTTTTTTCAACTTTTTTCAGTTTTACCCCCGTGGGATATATATTCTACCCACACACATTTGGAACTCTACTGGGGTACCCTCACACATATTATTCCCTCATTTAGTGGATATTTTCACAAAAAAGTGAATTTTTCAAAAATCCAGAAAATTGGCTGAAAATGACTAAATATCAAGGACTCATTGGGCAAATCGCTCTGGAACTGAAATCGGAACGCTCACTGACATTTGCCCTATCTGAAAGTCTGATGAACGCCGGAAAAATGACTAAGTCCAAAAAAAATTTTTTTTTCAACTTTTTTCAGTTTTACCCCCGTGGGATATATATTCTACCCACACACATTTGGAACTCTACTGGGGTACCCTCACACATACTATTCCCTCATTTAGTGGATATTTTCACAAAAAAGTGAATTTTTCAAAAATCCAGAAAATTGGCTGAAAATGAATAAATATCAAGGACTCATTGGGCGAATCGCTCTGGAACTGAAATCGGAACGCTCACTGACATTTGCCCTATCTGAAAGTCTGAAAAACGTCGGAAAAATGACTAAGTCCAAAAAAAAAATTTTTTTCAACTTTTTTCAATTTTACCCCCGTGGGATATATATTCTACCCACACACATTTGGAACTCTTCTGGGGTACCCTCACACATATTATTCCCTCATTTAGTGTATATTTTCACAAAAAAGTTAATTTTTCAAAAATCCAGAAATTGGATGAAAATGACTAAATATCAAGGACTCATTGGGCGAATCGCTCTGGAGCTGAAATCGGAATGCTCACTGACATTTGCCCTATCTGAAAGTCTGATAAACGCCGGAAAAATGACTAAGTCGAAAAAAAAAATTTTTTTTCAACTTTTTTCAGTTTTACCCCCGTGGGATATATATTCTACCCACACACATTTGGAACTCTCCTGGGGTACCCTCACACATATTATTCCCTCATTTAGTGGATATTTTCACAAAAAAGTGAATTTTTCAAAAATCCAGAAAATTGGCTGAAAATGACTAAATATCAAGGACTCATTGGGCAAATCGCTCTGGAACTGAAATCGGAACGCTCACTGACATTTGCCCTATCTGAAAGTCTGATAAACGCCGGAAAAATGACTAAGTCCAAAAAAAATTTTTTTTTCAACTTTTTTCAGTTTTACCCCCGTGGGATATATATTCTACCCACACACATTTGGAACTCTACTGGGGTACCCTCACACATATTATTCCCTCATTTAGTGGATATTTTCAGAAAAAAGTGAATTTTTCAAAAATCCAGAAAATTGGCTAAAAATGAATAAATATCAAGGACTCATTGGGCGAATCGCTCTGGAACTGAAATCGGAACGCTCACTGACATTTGCCCTATCTGAAAGTCTGATAAACGCCGGAAAAATGACTAAGTCCAAAAAAAAAAATTTTTCAACTTTTTTCAATTTTACCCCCGTGGGATATATATTCTACCCACACACATTTGGAACTCTCCTGGGGTACCCTCACACATATTATTCCCTCATTTAGTGGATATTTTCACAAAAAAGTGAATTTTTCAAAAATCCAGAAAATTGGCTGAAAATGACTAAATATCAAGGACTCATTGGGCAAATCGCTCTGGAACTGAAATCGGAACGCTCACTGACATTTGCCCTATCTGAAAGTCTGATAAACGCCGGAAAAATGACTAAGTCCAAAAAAAATTTTTTTTTCAACTTTTTTCAGTTTTACCCCCGTGGGATATATATTCTACCCACACACATTTGGAACTCTACTGGGGTACCCTCACACATATTATTCCCTCATTTAGTGGATATTTTCACAAAAAAGTGAATTTTTCAAAAATCCAGAAAATTGGCTGAAAATGAATAAATATCAAGGACTCATTGGGCGAATCGCTCTGGAACTGAAATCGGAACGCTCACTGACATTTGCCCTATCTGAAAGTCTGATAAACGCCGGAAAAATGACTAAGTCCAAAAAAAAAAATTTTTCAACTTTTTTCAATTTTACCCCCGTGGGATATATATTCTACCCACACACATTTGGAACTATTCTGGGGTACCCTCACACATATTATTCCCTCATTTAGTGGATATTTTCACAAAAAAGTTAATTTTTCAAAAATCCAGAATTTGGATGAAAATGACTAAATATCAAGGACTCATTGGGCGAATCGCTCTGGAACTGAAATCGGAATGCTCACTGACATTTGCCCTATCTGAAAGTCTGATAAACGCCGGAAAAATGACTAAGTCGAAAAAAAAAATTTTTTTCAACTTTTTTCAGTTTTACCCCCGTGGGATATATATTCTACCCACACACATTTGGAACTCTCCTGGGGTACCCTCACACATATTATTCCCTCATTTAGTGGATATTTTCACAAAAAAGTGAATTTTTCAAAAATCCAGAAAATTGGCTGAAAATGACTAAATATCAAGGACTCATTGGGCAAATCGCTCTGGAACTGAAATCGGAACGCTCACTGACATTTGCCCTATCTGAAAGTCTGATAAACGCCGGAAAAATGACTAAGTCCAAAAAAAATTTTTTTTTCAACTTTTTTCAGTTTTACCCCCGTGGGATATATATTCTACCCACACACATTTGGAACTCTACTGGGGTACCCTCACACATATTATTCCCTCATTTAGTGGATATTTTCACAAAAAAGTTAATTTTTCAAAAATCCAGAAAATGGCTGAAAATGACTAAATATCAAGGACTCATTGGGCGAATCGCTCTGGAACTGAAATCGGAATGCTCACTGACATTTTCCCTATCTGAAAGTCTGATAAACGCCGGAAAAATAACTAAGTCCAAAAAAAAATTTTTTTCAACTTTTTTCAATTTTACCCCCGTGGGATATATATTCTACCCACACACATTTGGAACTCTTCTGGGGTACCCTCACACATATTATTCCCTCATTTAGTGGATATTTTCACAAAAAAGTGAATTTTTCAAAAATCCAGAAAATTGGCTGAAAATGACTAAATATCAAGGACTCATTGGGCAAATCGCTCTGGAACTGAAATCGGAACGCTCACTGACATTTGCCCTATCTGAAAGTCTGATAAACGCCGGAAAAATGACTAAGTCCAAAAAAAATTTTTTTTTCAACTTTTTTCAGTTTTACCCCCGTGGGATATATATTCTACCCACACACATTTGGAACTCTACTGGGGTACCCTCACACATATTATTCCCTCATTTAGTGGATATTTTCACAAAAAAGTGAATTTTTCAAAAATCCAGAAAATTGGCTGAAAATGAATAAATATCAAGGACTCATTGGGCGAATCACTCTGGAACTGAAATCGGAACGCTCACTGACATTTGCCCTATCTGAAAGTCTGATAAACGCCGGAAAAATGACTAAGTCCAAAAAAAAAAATTTTTCAACTTTTTTCAATTTTACCCCCGTGGGATATATATTCTACCCACACACATTTGGAACTCTTCTGGGGTACCCTCACACATATTATTCCCTCATTTAGTGGATATTTTCACAAAAAAGTTAATTTTTCAAAAATCCAGAAAATGGCTGAAAATGACTAAATATCAAGGACTCATTGGGCGAATCGCTCTGGAACTGAAATCGGAATGCTCACTGACATTTGCCCTATCTGAAAGTCTGATAAACGCCGGAAAAATGACTAAGTCCAAAAAAAAATTTTTCTCAACTTTTTTCAATTTTACCCCCGTGGGATATATATTCTACCCACACACATTTGGAACTCTACTGGGCTACCCTCACACATATTATTCCCTCATTTAGTGGATATTTTCACAAAAAAGTGAAATTTTCAAAAATCCAGAAAATTGGCTGAAAATGACTAAATATCAAGGACTCATTGGGCAAATCGTTATGTAACTGAAATCGGAACGCTCACTGACATTTGCCCTATCTGAAAGTGTGATAAACACCGAAAAAATGGCTAAGTCCAAAAAAAAATTTTTTTCAACTTTTTTCAATTTTACCCCCGTGGGATATATATTCTACCCACACACATTTGGAACTCTCCTGGGGTACCCTCACACATATTATTCCCTCATTTAGTGGATATTTTCACAAAAAAGTGAATTTTTCAAAAATCCAGAAAATTGGCTGAAAATGACTAAATATCAAGGACTCATTGGGCAAATCGCTCTGGAACTGAAATCGGAACGCTCACTGACATTTGCCCTATCTGAAAGTCTGATAAACGCCGGAAAAATGACTAAGTCCAAAAAAAAAAATTTTTCACCTTTTTTCAATTTTACCCCCGTGGGATATATATTCTATCCACACACATTTGGAACTCTTCTGGGGTACCCTCACACATATTATTCCCTCATGTAGTGGATATTTTCACAAAAAAGTTAATTTTTCAAAAATCCAGAAATTGGATGAAAATGACTAAATATCAAGGACTCATTGGGCGAATCGCTCTGGAATTGAAATCGGAATGCCCACTGACATTTGCCCTATCTGAAAGTCTGATGAACGCCGGAAAAATGACTAAGTCCAAAAAAAATTTTTTTTTCAACTTTTTTCAGTTTTACCCCCGTGGGATATATATTCTACCCACACACATTTGGAACTCTACTGGGGTACCCTCACACATACTATTCCCTCATTTAGTGGATATTTTCACAAAAAAGTGAATTTTTCAAAAATCCAGAAAATTGGCTGAAAATGAATAAATATCAAGGACTCATTGGGCGAATCGCTCTGGAACTGAAATCGGAACGCTCACTGACATTTGCCCTATCTGAAAGTCTGATAAACGTCGGAAAAATGACTAAGTCCAAAAAAAAAATTTTTTTCAACTTTTTTCAATTTTACCCCCGTGGGATATATATTCTACCCACACACATTTGGAACTCTTCTGGGGTACCCTCACACATATTATTCCCTCATTTAGTGTATATTTTCACAAAAAAGTTAATTTTTCAAAAATCCAGAAATTGGATGAAAATGACTAAATATCAAGGACTCATTGGGCGAATCGCTCTGGAGCTGAAATCGGAATGCTCACTGACATTTGCCCTATCTGAAAGTCTGATAAACGCCGGAAAAATGACTAAGTCGAAAAAAAAAAATTTTTTTCAACTTTTTTCAGTTTTACCCCCGTGGGATATATATTCTACCCACACACATTTGGAACTCTCCTGGGGTACCCTCACACATATTATTCCCTCATTTAGTGGATATTTTCACAAAAAAGTGAATTTTTCAAAAATCCAGAAAATTGGCTGAAAATGACTAAATATCAAGGACTCATTGGGCAAATCGCTCTGGAACTGAAATCGGAACGCTCACTGACATTTGCCCTATCTGAAAGTCTGATAAACGCCGGAAAAATGACTAAGTCCAAAAAAAATTTTTTTTTCAACTTTTTTCAGTTTTACCCCCGTGGGATATATATTCTACCCACACACATTTGGAACTCTACTGGGGTACCCTCACACATATTATTCCCTCATTTAGTGGATATTTTCACAAAAAAGTGAATTTTTCAAAAATCCAGAAAATTGGCTGAAAATGACTAAATATCAAGGACTCATTGGGCAAATCGCTCTGGAACTGAAATCGGAACGCTCACTGACATTTGCCCTATCTGAAAGTCTGATGAACGCCGGAAAAATGACTAAGTCCAAAAAAAATTTTTTTTTCAACTTTTTTCAGTTTTACCCCCGTGGGATATATATTCTACCCACACACATTTGGAACTCTACTGGGGTACCCTCACACATACTATTCCCTCATTTAGTGGATATTTTCACAAAAAAGTGAATTTTTCAAAAATCCAGAAAATTGGCTGAAAATGAATAAATATCAAGGACTCATTGGGCGAATCGCTCTGGAACTGAAATCGGAACGCTCACTGACATTTGCCCTATCTGAAAGTCTGATAAACGTCGGAAAAATGACTAAGTCCAAAAAAAAAATTTTTTTCAACTTTTTTCAATTTTACCCCCGTGGGATATATATTCTACCCACACACATTTGGAACTCTTCTGGGGTACCCTCACACATATTATTCCCTCATTTAGTGTATATTTTCACAAAAAAGTTAATTTTTCAAAAATCCAGAAATTGGATGAAAATGACTAAATATCAAGGACTCATTGGGCGAATCGCTCTGGAGCTGAAATCGGAATGCTCACTGACATTTGCCCTATCTGAAAGTCTGATAAACGCCGGAAAAATGACTAAGTCGAAAAAAAAAATTTTTTTTCAACTTTTTTCAGTTTTACCCCCGTGGGATATATATTCTACCCACACACATTTGGAACTCTCCTGGGGTACCCTCACACATATTATTCCCTCATTTAGTGGATATTTTCACAAAAAAGTGAATTTTTCAAAAATCCAGAAAATTGGCTGAAAATGACTAAATATCAAGGACTCATTGGGCAAATCGCTCTGGAACTGAAATCGGAACGCTCACTGACATTTGCCCTATCTGAAAGTCTGATAAACGCCGGAAAAATGACTAAGTCCAAAAAAAATTTTTTTTTCAACTTTTTTCAGTTTTACCCCCGTGGGATATATATTCTACCCACACACATTTGGAACTCTACTGGGGTACCCTCACACATATTATTCCCTCATTTAGTGGATATTTTCAGAAAAAAGTGAATTTTTCAAAAATCCAGAAAATTGGCTAAAAATGAATAAATATCAAGGACTCATTGGGCGAATCGCTCTGGAACTGAAATCGGAACGCTCACTGACATTTGCCCTATCTGAAAGTCTGATAAACGCCGGAAAAATGACTAAGTCCAAAAAAAAAAATTTTTCAACTTTTTTCAATTTTACCCCCGTGGGATATATATTCTACCCACACACATTTGGAACTCTCCTGGGGTACCCTCACACATATTATTCCCTCATTTAGTGGATATTTTCACAAAAAAGTGAATTTTTCAAAAATCCAGAAAATTGGCTGAAAATGACTAAATATCAAGGACTCATTGGGCAAATCGCTCTGGAACTGAAATCGGAACGCTCACTGACATTTGCCCTATCTGAAAGTCTGATAAACGCCGGAAAAATGACTAAGTCCAAAAAAAATTTTTTTTTCAACTTTTTTCAGTTTTACCCCCGTGGGATATATATTCTACCCACACACATTTGGAACTCTACTGGGGTACCCTCACACATATTATTCCCTCATTTAGTGGATATTTTCACAAAAAAGTGAATTTTTCAAAAATCCAGAAAATTGGCTGAAAATGAATAAATATCAAGGACTCATTGGGCGAATCGCTCTGGAACTGAAATCGGAACGCTCACTGACATTTGCCCTATCTGAAAGTCTGATAAACGCCGGAAAAATGACTAAGTCGAAAAAAAAAAATTTTTTCAACTTTTTTCAGTTTTACCCCCGTGGGATATATATTCTACCCACACACATTTGGAACTCTCCTGGGGTACCCTCACACATATTATTCCCTCATTTAGTGGATATTTTCACAAAAAAGTGAATTTTTCAAAAATCCAGAAAATTGGCTGAAAATGACTAAATATCAAGGACTCATTGGGCAAATCGCTCTGGAACTGAAATCGGAACGCTCACTGACATTTGCCCTATCTGAAAGTCTGATAAACGCCGGAAAAATGACTAAGTCCAAAAAAAATTTTTTTTTCAACTTTTTTCAGTTTTACCCCCGTGGGATATATATTCTACCCACACACATTTGGAACTCTACTGGGGTACCCTCACACATATTATTCCCTCATTTAGTGGATATTTTCACAAAAAAGTTAATTTTTCAAAAATCCAGAAAATGGCTGAAAATGACTAAATATCAAGGACTCATTGGGCGAATCGCTCTGGAACTGAAATCGGAATGCTCACTGACATTTTCCCTATCTGAAAGTCTGATAAACGCCGGAAAAATAACTAAGTCCAAAAAAAAATTTTTTTCAACTTTTTTCAATTTTACCCCCGTGGGATATATATTCTACCCACACACATTTGGAACTCTTCTGGGGTACCCTCACACATATTATTCCCTCATTTAGTGGATATTTTCACAAAAAAGTGAATTTTTCAAAAATCCAGAAAATTGGCTGAAAATGACTAAATATCAAGGACTCATTGGGCAAATCGCTCTGGAACTGAAATCGGAACGCTCACTGACATTTGCCCTATCTGAAAGTCTGATAAACGCCGGAAAAATGACTAAGTCCAAAAAAAATTTTTTTTTCAACTTTTTTCAGTTTTACCCCCGTGGGATATATATTCTACCCACACACATTTGGAACTCTACTGGGGTACCCTCACACATATTATTCCCTCATTTAGTGGATATTTTCACAAAAAAGTGAATTTTTCAAAAATCCAGAAAATTGGCTGAAAATGAATAAATATCAAGGACTCATTGGGCGAATCACTCTGGAACTGAAATCGGAACGCTCACTGACATTTGCCCTATCTGAAAGTCTGATAAACGCCGGAAAAATGACTAAGTCCAAAAAAAAAAAATGTTTCAACTTTTTTCAATTTTACCCCCGTGGGATATATATTCTATCCACACACATTTGGAACTCTTCTGGGGTACCCTCACACATATTATTCCCTCATTTAGTGGATATTTTCACAAAAAAGTTAATTTTTCAAAAATCCAGAAATTGGATGAAAATGACTAAATATCAAGGACTCATTGGGCAAATCGCTCTGGAACTGAAATCGGAACGCTCACTGACATTTGCCCTATCTGAAAGTCTGATAAACGCCGGAAAAATGACTAAGTCCAAAAAAAAAAATTTTTCAACTTTTTTCAATTTTACCCCCGTGGGATATATATTCTACCCACACACATTTGGAACTCTTCTGGGGTACCCTCACACATATTATTCCCTCATTTAGTGGATATTTTCACAAAAAAGTTAATTTTTCAAAAATCCAGAAAATGGCTGAAAATGACTAAATATCAAGGACTCATTGGGCGAATCGCTCTGGAACTGAAATCGGAATGCTCACTGACATTTGCCCTATCTGAAAGTCTGATAAACGCCGGAAAAATGACTAAGTCCAAAAAAAAATTTTTCTCAACTTTTTTCAATTTTACCCCCGTGGGATATATATTCTACCCACACACATTTGGAACTCTACTGGGCTACCCTCACACATATTATTCCCTCATTTAGTGGATATTTTCACAAAAAAGTGAAATTTTCAAAAATCCAGAAAATTGGCTGAAAATGACTAAATATCAAGGACTCATTGGGCAAATCGTTATGTAACTGAAATCGGAACGCTCACTGACATTTGCCCTATCTGAAAGTGTGATAAACACCGAAAAAATGGCTAAGTCCAAAAAAAAATTTTTTTCAACTTTTTTCAATTTTACCCCCGTGGGATATATATTCTACCCACACACATTTGGAACTCTCCTGGGGTACCCTCACACATATTATTCCCTCATTTAGTGGATATTTTCACAAAAAAGTGAATTTTTCAAAAATCCAGAAAATTGGCTGAAAATGACTAAATATCAAGGACTCATTGGGCAAATCGCTCTGGAACTGAAATCGGAACGCTCACTGACATTTGCCCTATCTGAAAGTCTGATAAACGCCGGAAAAATGACTAAGTCCAAAAAAAAAAATTTTTCACCTTTTTTCAATTTTACCCCCGTGGGATATATATTCTATCCACACACATTTGGAACTCTTCTGGGGTACCCTCACACATATTATTCCCTCATGTAGTGGATATTTTCACAAAAAAGTTAATTTTTCAAAAATCCAGAAATTGGATGAAAATGACTAAATATCAAGGACTCATTGGGCGAATCGCTCTGGAATTGAAATCGGAATGCCCACTGACATTTGCCCTATCTGAAAGTCTGATAAACGCCGGAAAAATGACTAAGTCCCCAAAAAAATTTTTTTTCAACTTTTTTCAGTTTTACCCCCGTGGGATATATATTCTACCCACACACAGTTGGAACTCTACTGGGGTACCCTCACACATATTATTCCCTCATTTAGTGGATATTTTCACAAAAAAGTGAATTTTTCAAAAATCCAGAAATTGGATGAAAATGACTAAATATCAAGACTCATTGGACGAATCGCTCTGGAATTGAAATCGGAATGCTCACTGACATTTGCCCTATCTGAAAGTCTGATAAACGCCGGAAAAATGACTAAGTCGAAAAAAAAAAATTTTTTCAACTTTTTTCAGTTTTACCCCCGTGGGATATATATTCTACCCACACACATTTGGAACTCTCCTGGGGTACCCTCACACATATTATTCCCTCATTTAGTGGATATTTTCACAAAAAAGTGAATTTTTCAAAAATCCAGAAAATTGGCTGAAAATGACTAAATATCAAGGACTCATTGGGCAAATCGCTCTGGAACTGAAATCGGAACGCTCACTGACATTTGCCCTATCTGAAAGTCTGATAAACGCCGGAAAAATGACTAAGTCCAAAAAAAATTTTTTTTTCAACTTTTTTCAGTTTTACCCCCGTGGGATATATATTCTACCCACACACATTTGGAACTCTACTGGGGTACCCTCACACATATTATTCCCTCATTTAGTGGATATTTTCACAAAAAAGTGAATTTTTCAAAAATCCAGAAAATTGGCTGAAAATGACTAAATATCAAGGACTCATTGGGCAAATCGTTATGTAACTGAAATCGGAACGCTCACTGACATTTGCCCTATCTGAAAGTGTGATAAACACCGAAAAAATGGCTAAGTCCAAAAAAAAATTTTTTTCAACTTTTTTCAATTTTACCCCCGTGGGATATATATTCTACCCACACACATTTGGAACTCTCCTGGGGTACCCTCACACATATTATTCCCTCATTTAGTGGATATTTTCACAAAAAAGTGAATTTTTCAAAAATCCAGAAAATTGGCTGAAAATGACTAAATATCAAGGACTCATTGGGCAAATCGCTCTGGAACTGAAATCGGAACGCTCACTGACATTTGCCCTATCTGAAAGTCTGATAAACGCCGGAAAAATGACTAAGTCCAAAAAAAAAAATTTTTCACCTTTTTTCAATTTTACCCCCGTGGGATATATATTCTATCCACACACATTTGGAACTCTTCTGGGGTACCCTCACACATATTATTCCCTCATGTAGTGGATATTTTCACAAAAAAGTTAATTTTTCAAAAATCCAGAAATTGGATGAAAATGACTAAATATCAAGGACTCATTGGGCGAATCGCTCTGGAATTGAAATCGGAATGCCCACTGACATTTGCCCTATCTGAAAGTCTGATAAACGCCGGAAAAATGACTAAGTCCCCAAAAAAATTTTTTTTCAACTTTTTTCAGTTTTACCCCCGTGGGATATATATTCTACCCACACACAGTTGGAACTCTACTGGGGTACCCTCACACATATTATTCCCTCATTTAGTGGATATTTTCACAAAAAAGTGAATTTTTCAAAAATCCAGAAATTGGATGAAAATGACTAAATATCAAGACTCATTGGACGAATCGCTCTGGAATTGAAATCGGAATGCTCACTGACATTTGCCCTATCTGAAAGTCTGATAAACGCCGGAAAAATGACTAAGTCGAAAAAAAAAATTTTTTTCAACTTTTTTCAGTTTTACCCCCGTGGGATATATATTCTACCCACACACATTTGGAACTCTCCTGGGGTACCCTCACACATATTATTCCCTCATTTAGTGGATATTTTCACAAAAAAGTGAATTTTTCAAAAATCCAGAAAATTGGCTGAAAATGACTAAATATCAAGGACTCATTGGGCAAATCGCTCTGGAACTGAAATCGGAACGCTCACTGACATTTGCCCTATCTGAAAGTCTGATAAACGCCGGAAAAATGACTAAGTCCAAAAAAAATTTTTTTTTCAACTTTTTTCAGTTTTACCCCCGTGGGATATATATTCTACCCACACACATTTGGAACTCTACTGGGGTACCCTCACACATATTATTCCCTCATTTAGTGGATATTTTCACAAAAAAGTGAATTTTTCAAAAATCCAGAAAATTGGCTGAAAATGAATAAATATCAAGGACTCATTGGGCGAATCACTCTGGAACTGAAATCGGAACGCTCACTGACATTTGCCCTATCTGAAAGTCTGATAAACGCCGGAAAAATGACTAAGTCCAAAAAAAAAAATTTTTCAACTTTTTTCAATTTTACCCCCGTGGGATATATATTCTACCCACACACATTTGGAACTCTTCTGGGGTACCCTCACACATATTATTCCCTCATTTAGTGGATATTTTCACAAAAAAGTTAATTTTTCAAAAATCCAGAAAATGGCTGAAAATGACTAAATATCAAGGACTCATTGGGCGAATCGCTCTGGAACTGAAATCGGAATGCTCACTGACATTTGCCCTATCTGAAAGTCTGATAAACGCCGGAAAAATGACTAAGTCCAAAAAAAAATTTTTCTCAACTTTTTTCAATTTTACCCCCGTGGGATATATATTCTACCCACACACATTTGGAACTCTACTGGGCTACCCTCACACATATTATTCCCTCATTTAGTGGATATTTTCACAAAAAAGTGAAATTTTCAAAAATCCAGAAAATTGGCTGAAAATGACTAAATATCAAGGACTCATTGGGCAAATCGTTATGTAACTGAAATCGGAACGCTCACTGACATTTGCCCTATCTGAAAGTGTGATAAACACCGAAAAAATGGCTAAGTCCAAAAAAAAATTTTTTTCAACTTTTTTCAATTTTACCCCCGTGGGATATATATTCTACCCACACACATTTGGAACTCTCCTGGGGTACCCTCACACATATTTTTCCCTCATTTAGTGGATATTTTCACAAAAAAGTGAATTTTTCAAAAATCCAGAAAATTGGCTGAAAATTACTAAATATCAAGGACTCATTGGGCAAATCGCTCTGGAACTGAAATCGGAACGCTCACTGACATTTGCCCTATCTGAAAGTCTGATAAACGCCGGAAAAATGACTAAGTCCAAAAAAAATTTTTTTTTCAACTTTTTTCAGTTTTACCCCCGTGGGATATATATTCTACCCACACACATTTGGAACTCTACTGGGGTACCCTCACACATATTATTCCCTCATTTAGTGAATATTTTCACAAAAAAGTGAATTTTTCAAAAATCCAGAAAATTGGCTGAAAATGAATAAATATCAAGGACTCATTGGGCGAATCACTCTGGAACTGAAATCGGAACGCTCACTGACATTTGCCCTATCTGAAAGTCTGATAAACGCCGGAAAAATGACTAAGTCCAAAAAAAAAAAATGTTTCAACTTTTTTCAATTTTACCCCCGTGGGATATATATTCTATCCACACACATTTGGAACTCTTCTGGGGTACCCTCACACATATTATTCCCTCATTTAGTGGATATTTTCACAAAAAAGTTAATTTTTCAAAAATCCAGAAATTGGATGAAAATGACTAAATATCAAGGACTCATTGGGCAAATCGCTCTGGAACTGAAATCGGAACGCTCACTGACATTTGCCCTATCTGAAAGTCTGATAAACGCCGGAAAAATGACTAAGTCCAAAAAAAAAAATTTTTCAACTTTTTTCAATTTTACCCCCGTGGGATATATATTCTACCCACACACATTTGGAACTCTTCTGGGGTACCCTCACACATATTATTCCCTCATTTAGTGGATATTTTCACAAAAAAGTTAATTTTTCAAAAATCCAGAAAATGGCTGAAAATGACTAAATATCAAGGACTCATTGGGCGAATCGCTCTGGAACTGAAATCGGAATGCTCACTGACATTTGCCCTATCTGAAAGTCTGATAAACGCCGGAAAAATGACTAAGTCCAAAAAAAAATTTTTCTCAACTTTTTTCAATTTTACCCCCGTGGGATATATATTCTACCCACACACATTTGGAACTCTACTGGGCTACCCTCACACATATTATTCCCTCATTTAGTGGATATTTTCACAAAAAAGTGAAATTTTCAAAAATCCAGAAAATTGGCTGAAAATGACTAAATATCAAGGACTCATTGGGCAAATCGTTATGTAACTGAAATCGGAACGCTCACTGACATTTGCCCTATCTGAAAGTGTGATAAACACCGAAAAAATGGCTAAGTCCAAAAAAAAATTTTTTTCAACTTTTTTCAATTTTACCCCCGTGGGATATATATTCTACCCACACACATTTGGAACTCTCCTGGGGTACCCTCACACATATTATTCCCTCATTTAGTGGATATTTTCACAAAAAAGTGAATTTTTCAAAAATCCAGAAAATTGGCTGAAAATGACTAAATATCAAGGACTCATTGGGCAAATCGCTCTGGAACTGAAATCGGAACGCTCACTGACATTTGCCCTATCTGAAAGTCTGATAAACGCCGGAAAAATGACTAAGTCCCCAAAAAAATTTTTTTTCAACTTTTTTCAGTTTTACCCCCGTGGGATATATATTCTACCCACACACATTTGGAACTCTACTGGGGTACCCTCACACATATTATTCCCTCATTTAGTGGATATTTTCACAAAAAAGTGAATTTTTCAAAAATCCAGAAATTGGATGAAAATGACTAAATATCAAGACTCATTGGACGAATCGCTCTGGAATTGAAATCGGAATGCTCACTGACATTTGCCCTATCTGAAAGTCTGATAAACGCCGGAAAAATGACTAAGTCGAAAAAAAAAATTTTTTTCAACTTTTTTCAGTTTTACCCCCGTGGGATATATATTCTACCCACACACATTTGGAACTCTCCTGGGGTACCCTCACACATATTATTCCCTCATTTAGTGGATATTTTCACAAAAAAGTGAATTTTTCAAAAATCCAGAAAATTGGCTGAAAATGACTAAATATCAAGGACTCATTGGGCAAATCGCTCTGGAACTGAAATCGGAACGCTCACTGACATTTGCCCTATCTGAAAGTCTGATAAACGCCGGAAAAATGACTAAGTCCAAAAAAAATTTTTTTTTCAACTTTTTTCAGTTTTACCCCCGTGGGATATATATTCTACCCACACACATTTGGAACTCTACTGGGGTACCCTCACACATATTATTCCCTCATTTAGTGGATATTTTCACAAAAAAGTGAATTTTTCAAAAATCCAGAAAATTGGCTGAAAATGAATAAATATCAAGGACTCATTGGGCGAATCACTCTGGAACTGAAATCGGAACGCTCACTGACATTTGCCCTATCTGAAAGTCTGATAAACGCCGGAAAAATGACTAAGTCGAAAAAAAAATTTTTTTTCAACTTTTTTCAGTTTTACCCCCGTGGGATATATATTCTACCCACACACATTGGGAACTCTCCTGGGGTACCCTCACACATATTATTCCCTCATTTAGTGGATATTTTCACAAAAAAGTGAATTTTTCAAAAATCCAGAAAATTGGCTGAAAATAACTAAATATCAAGGACTCATTGGGCGAATTGCTCTGGAATTGAAATCGGAATGCTCACTGACATTTGCCCTATCTGAAAGTCTGATAAACGCCGGAAAAATGACTAAGTCCCCAAAAAAATTTTTTTTCAACTTTTTTCAGTTTTACCCCCGTGGGATATATATTCTACCCACACACATTTGGAACACTTCTGGGGTACCCTCACACATATTATTCCCTCATTTAGTGGATATTTTCACAAAAAAGTGAATTTTTCAAAAATCCAGAAAATTGGCTGAAAATGACTAAATATCAAAGACTCATTGGGCGAATCTCTCTGGAACTGAAATCGGAACGCTCACTGACATTTGCCCTATCTGAAAGTCTGACAAACGCCGGAAAAATGACTAAGTCCAAAAAAAAATTTTTCTCAACTTTTTTCAATTTTACCCCCGTGGGATATATATTCTACCCACACACATTTGGAACTCTACTGGGCTACCCTCACACATATTATTCCCTCATTTAGTGGATATTTTCACAAAAAAGTGAATTTTTCAAAAATCCAGAAAATTGGCTGAAAATGACTAAATATCAAGGACTCATTGGGCAAATCGCTCTGGAACTGAAATCGGAACGCTCACTGACATTTGCCCTATCTGAAAGTCTGATAAACGCCGGAAAAATGACTAAGTCCAAAAAAAATTTTTTTTTCAACTTTTTTCAGTTTTACCCCCGTGGGATATATATTCTACCCACACACATTTGGAACTCTACTGGGGTACCCTCACACATATTATTCCCTCATTTAGTGGATATTTTCACAAAAAAGTGAATTTTTCAAAAATCCAGAAAATTGGCTGAAAATGAATAAATATCAAGGACTCATTGGGCGAATCATTCTGGAACTGAAATCGGAACGCTCACTGACATTTGCCCTATCTGAAAGTCTGATAAACGCCGGAAAAATGACTAAGTCCAAAAAAAAAAATTTTTCAACTTTTTTCAATTTTACCCCCGTGGGATATATATTCTACCCACACACATTTGGAACTCTTCTGGGGTACCCTCACACATATTATTCCCTCATTTAGTGGATATTTTCACAAAAAAGTTAATTTTTCAAAAATCCAGAAAATGGCTGAAAATGACTAAATATCAAGGACTCATTGGGCGAATCGCTCTGGAACTGAAATCGGAATGCTCACTGACATTTGCCCTATCTGAAAGTCTGATAAACGCCGGAAAAATGACTAAGTCCAAAAAAAAATTTTTCTCAACTTTTTTCAATTTTACCCCCGTGGGATATATATTCTACCCACACACATTTGGAACTCTACTGGGCTACCCTCACACATATTATTCCCTCATTTAGTGGATATTTTCACAAAAAAGTGAAATTTTCAAAAATCCAGAAAATTGGCTGAAAATGACTAAATATCAAGGACTCATTGGGCAAATCGTTATGTAACTGAAATCGGAACGCTCACTGACATTTGCCCTATCTGAAAGTGTGATAAACACCGAAAAAATGGCTAAGTCCAAAAAAAAATTTTTTTCAACTTTTTTCAATTTTACCCCCGTGGGATATATATTCTACCCACACACATTTGGAACTCTCCTGGGGTACCCTCACACATATTATTCCCTCATTTAGTGGATATTTTCACAAAAAAGTGAATTTTTCAAAAATCCAGAAAATTGGCTGAAAATGACTAAATATCAAGGACTCATTGGGCAAATCGCTCTGGAACTGAAATCGGAACGCTCACTGACATTTGCCCTATCTGAAAGTCTGATAAACGCCGGAAAAATGACTAAGTCCAAAAAAAATTTTTTTTTCAACTTTTTTCAGTTTTACCCCCGTGGGATATATATTCTACCCACACACATTTGGAACTCTACTGGGGTACCCTCACACATATTATTCCCTCATTTAGTGAATATTTTCACAAAAAAGTGAATTTTTCAAAAATCCAGAAAATTGGCTGAAAATGAATAAATATCAAGGACTCATTGGGCGAATCACTCTGGAACTGAAATCGGAATGCTCACTGACATTTGCCCTATCTGAAAGTCTGATAAACGCCGGAAAAATGACTAAGTCCAAAAAAAAAAATTTTTCACCTTTTTTCAATTTTACCCCCGTGGGATATATATTCTATCCACACACATTTGGAACTCTTCTGGGGTACCCTCACACATATTATTCCCTCATGTAGTGGATATTTTCACAAAAAAGTTAATTTTTCAAAAATCCAGAAATTGGATGAAAATGACTAAATATCAAGGACTCATTGGGCGAATCGCTCTGGAATTGAAATCGGAATGCCCACTGACATTTGCCCTATCTGAAAGTCTGATAAACGCCGGAAAAATGACTAAGTCCCCAAAAAAATTTTTTTTCAACTTTTTTCAGTTTTACCCCCGTGGGATATATATTCTACCCACACACATTTGGAACTCTACTGGGGTACCCTCACACATATTATTCCCTCATTTAGTGGATATTTTCACAAAAAAGTGAATTTTTCAAAAATCCAGAAATTGGATGAAAATGACTAAATATCAAGACTCATTGGACGAATCGCTCTGGAATTGAAATCGGAATGCTCACTGACATTTGCCCTATCTGAAAGTCTGATAAACGCCGGAAAAATGACTAAGTCGAAAAAAAAAATTTTTTTCAACTTTTTTCAGTTTTACCCCCGTGGGATATATATTCTACCCACACACATTTGGAACTCTCCTGGGGTACCCTCACACATATTATTCCCTCATTTAGTGGATATTTTCACAAAAAAGTGAATTTTTCAAAAATCCAGAAAATTGGCTGAAAATGACTAAATATCAAGGACTCATTGGGCAAATCGCTCTGGAACTGAAATCGGAACGCTCACTGACATTTGCCCTATCTGAAAGTCTGATAAACGCCGGAAAAATGACTAAGTCCAAAAAAAATTTTTTTTTCAACTTTTTTCAGTTTTACCCCCGTGGGATATATATTCTACCCACACACATTTGGAACTCTACTGGGGTACCCTCACACATATTATTCCCTCATTTAGTGGATATTTTCACAAAAAAGTGAATTTTTCAAAAATCCAGAAAATTGGCTGAAAATGAATAAATATCAAGGACTCATTGGGCGAATCACTCTGGAACTGAAATCGGAACGCTCACTGACATTTGCCCTATCTGAAAGTCTGATAAACGCCGGAAAAATGACTAAGTCGAAAAAAAAATTTTTTTTCAACTTTTTTCAGTTTTACCCCCGTGGGATATATATTCTACCCACACACATTGGGAACTCTCCTGGGGTACCCTCACACATATTATTCCCTCATTTAGTGGATATTTTCACAAAAAAGTGAATTTTTCAAAAATCCAGAAAATTGGCTGAAAATAACTAAATATCAAGGACTCATTGGGCGAATTGCTCTGGAATTGAAATCGGAATGCTCACTGACATTTGCCCTATCTGAAAGTCTGATAAACGCCGGAAAAATGACTAAGTCCCCAAAAAAATTTTTTTTCAACTTTTTTCAGTTTTACCCCCGTGGGATATATATTCTACCCACACACATTTGGAACACTTCTGGGGTACCCTCACACATATTATTCCCTCATTTAGTGGATATTTTCACAAAAAAGTGAATTTTTCAAAAATCCAGAAAATTGGCTGAAAATGACTAAATATCAAAGACTCATTGGGCGAATCTCTCTGGAACTGAAATCGGAACGCTCACTGACATTTGCCCTATCTGAAAGTCTGACAAACGCCGGAAAAATGACTAAGTCCAAAAAAAAATTTTTCTCAACTTTTTTCAATTTTACCCCCGTGGGATATATATTCTACCCACACACATTTGGAACTCTACTGGGCTACCCTCACACATATTATTCCCTCATTTAGTGGATATTTTCACAAAAAAGTGAAATTTTCAAAAATCCAGATAATTGGCTGAAAATGACTAAATATCAAGGACTTATTGGGCAAATCGTTATGGAACTGAAATCGGAACGCTCACTGACATTTGCCCTATCTGAAAGTGTGATAAACACCGAAAAAATGGCTAAGTCCAAAAAAAAATTTTTTTCAACTTTTTTCAATTTTACCCCCGTGGGATATATATTCTACCCACACACATTTGGAACTCTCCTGGGGTACCCTCACACATATTATTCCCTCATTTAGTGGATATTTTCACAAAAAAGTGAATTTTTCAAAAATCCAGAAATTGGATGAAAATGACTAAATATCAAGGACTCATTGGGCGAATCGCTCTGGAATTGAAATCGGAATGCTCATTGACATTTGCCCTATCTGAAAGTCTGATAAACGCCGGAAAAATGACTAAGTCCCAAAAAAATTTTTTTTTCAGTTTTACCCCGTGGGATATATATTCTACCCACACACATTGGGAACTCTCCTGGGGTACCCTCACACATATTATTCCCTCATTTAGTGGATATTTTCACAAAAAAGTGAATTTTTCAAAAATCCAGAAAATTGGCTGAAAATAACTAAATATCAAGGACTCATTGGGCGAATTGCTCTGGAATTGAAATCGGAATGCTCACTGACATTTGCCCTATCTGAAAGTCTGATAAACGCCGGAAAAATGACTAAGTCCCCAAAAAAATTTTTTTTCAACTTTTTTCAGTTTTACCCCCGTGGGATATATATTCTACCCACACACATTTGGAACACTTCTGGGGTACCCTCACACATATTATTCCCTCATTTAGTGGATATTTTCACAAAAAAGTGAATTTTTCAAAAATCCAGAAAATTGGCTGAAAATGACTAAATATCAAAGACTCATTGGGCGAATCTCTCTGGAACTGAAATCGGAACGCTCACTGACATTTGCCCTATCTGAAAGTCTGACAAACGCCGGAAAAATGTCTAAGTCCAAAAAAAAATTTTTCTCAACTTTTTTCAATTTTACCCCCGTGGGATATATATTCTACCCACACACATTTGGAACTCTACTGGGCTACCCTCACACATATTATTCCCTCATTTAGTGGATATTTTCACAAAAAAGTGAAATTTTCAAAAATCCAGATAATTGGCTGAAAATGACTAAATATCAAGGACTTATTGGGCAAATCGTTATGGAACTGAAATCGGAACGCTCACTGACATTTGCCCTATCTGAAAGTGTGATAAACACCGAAAAAATGGCTAAGTCCAAAAAAAAATTTTTTTCAACTTTTTTCAATTTTACCCCCGTGGGATATATATTCTACCCACACACATTTGGAACTCTCCTGGGGTACCCTCACACATATTATTCCCTCATTTAGTGGATATTTTCACAAAAAAGTGAATTTTTCAAAAATCCAGAAATTGGATGAAAATGACTAAATATCAAGGACTCATTGGGCGAATCGCTCTGGAATTGAAATCGGAATGCTCACTGACATTTGCCCTATCTGAAAGTCTGATAAATGCCGGAAAAATGACTAAGTCCAAAAAAAATTTTTTTTTCAACTTTTTTCAGTTTTACCCCCGTGGGATATATATTCTACCCACACACATTTGGAACTCTACTGGGGTACCCTCACACATATTATTCCCTCATTTAGTGAATATTTTCACAAAAAAGTGAATTTTTCAAAAATCCAGAAAATTGGCTGAAAATGAATAAATATCAAGGACTCATTGGGCGAATCACTCTGGAACTGAAATCGGAATGCTCACTGACATTTGCCCTATCTGAAAGTCTGATAAACGCCGGAAAAATGACTAAGTCCAAAAAAAAAAATTTTTCACCTTTTTTCAATTTTACCCCCGTGGGATATATATTCTATCCACACACATTTGGAACTCTTCTGGGGTACCCTCACACATATTATTCCCTCATGTAGTGGATATTTTCACAAAAAAGTTAATTTTTCAAAAATCCAGAAATTGGATGAAAATGACTAAATATCAAGGACTCATTGGGCGAATCGCTCTGGAATTGAAATCGGAATGCCCACTGACATTTGCCCTATCTGAAAGTCTGATAAACGCCGGAAAAATGACTAAGTCCCCAAAAAAATTTTTTTTCAACTTTTTTCAGTTTTACCCCCGTGGGATATATATTCTACCCACACACATTTGGAACTCTACTGGGGTACCCTCACACATATTATTCCCTCATTTAGTGGATATTTTCACAAAAAAGTGAATTTTTCAAAAATCCAGAAATTGGATGAAAATGACTAAATATCAAGACTCATTGGACGAATCGCTCTGGAATTGAAATCGGAATGCTCACTGACATTTGCCCTATCTGAAAGTCTGATAAACGCCGGAAAAATGACTAAGTCGAAAAAAAAAATTTTTTTCAACTTTTTTCAGTTTTACCCCCGTGGGATATATATTCTACCCACACACATTTGGAACTCTCCTGGGGTACCCTCACACATATTATTCCCTCATTTAGTGGATATTTTCACAAAAAAGTGAATTTTTCAAAAATCCAGAAAATTGGCTGAAAATGACTAAATATCAAGGACTCATTGGGCAAATCGCTCTGGAACTGAAATCGGAACGCTCACTGACATTTGCCCTATCTGAAAGTCTGATAAACGCCGGAAAAATGACTAAGTCCAAAAAAAATTTTTTTTTCAACTTTTTTCAGTTTTACCCCCGTGGGATATATATTCTACCCACACACATTTGGAACTCTACTGGGGTACCCTCACACATATTATTCCCTCATTTAGTGGATATTTTCACAAAAAAGTGAATTTTTCAAAAATCCAGAAAATTGGCTGAAAATGAATAAATATCAAGGACTCATTGGGCGAATCACTCTGGAACTGAAATCGGAACGCTCACTGACATTTGCCCTATCTGAAAGTCTGATAAACGCCGGAAAAATGACTAAGTCGAAAAAAAAATTTTTTTTCAACTTTTTTCAGTTTTACCCCCGTGGGATATATATTCTACCCACACACATTGGGAACTCTCCTGGGGTACCCTCACACATATTATTCCCTCATTTAGTGGATATTTTCACAAAAAAGTGAATTTTTCAAAAATCCAGAAAATTGGCTGAAAATAACTAAATATCAAGGACTCATTGGGCGAATTGCTCTGGAATTGAAATCGGAATGCTCACTGACATTTGCCCTATCTGAAAGTCTGATAAACGCCGGAAAAATGACTAAGTCCCCAAAAAAATTTTTTTTCAACTTTTTTCAGTTTTACCCCCGTGGGATATATATTCTACCCACACACATTTGGAACACTTCTGGGGTACCCTCACACATATTATTCCCTCATTTAGTGGATATTTTCACAAAAAAGTGAATTTTTCAAAAATCCAGAAAATTGGCTGAAAATGACTAAATATCAAAGACTCATTGGGCGAATCTCTCTGGAACTGAAATCGGAACGCTCACTGACATTTGCCCTATCTGAAAGTCTGACAAACGCCGGAAAAATGTCTAAGTCCAAAAAAAAATTTTTCTCAACTTTTTTCAATTTTACCCCCGTGGGATATATATTCTACCCACACACATTTGGAACTCTACTGGGCTACCCTCACACATATTATTCCCTCATTTAGTGGATATTTTCACAAAAAAGTGAAATTTTCAAAAATCCAGATAATTGGCTGAAAATGACTAAATATCAAGGACTTATTGGGCAAATCGTTATGGAACTGAAATCGGAACGCTCACTGACATTTGCCCTATCTGAAAGTGTGATAAACACCGAAAAAATGGCTAAGTCCAAAAAAAAATTTTTTTCAACTTTTTTCAATTTTACCCCCGTGGGATATATATTCTACCCACACACATTTGGAACTCTCCTGGGGTACCCTCACACATATTATTCCCTCATTTAGTGGATATTTTCACAAAAAAGTGAATTTTTCAAAAATCCAGAAATTGGATGAAAATGACTAAATATCAAGGACTCATTGGGCGAATCGCTCTGGAATTGAAATCGGAATGCTCACTGACATTTGCCCTATCTGAAAGTCTGATAAATGCCGGAAAAATGACTAAGTCCCAAAAAAATTTTTTTTTCAGTTTTACCCCCGTGGGATATATATTCTACCCACACACATTTGGAACTCTCCTGGGGTACCCTCACACATATTATTCCCTCATTTAGTGGATATTTTCACAAAAAAGTAAATTTTTCAAAAATCCAGAAATTGGATGAAAATGACTAAATATCAAGGACTCATTGGGCGAATCGCTCTGGAATTGAAATCGGAATGCTCACTGACATTTGCCCTATCTGAAAGTCTGATAAACGCCGGAAAAATGACTAAGTCGAAAAAAAATTTTTTTTTCAACTTTTTTCAGTTTTACCCCCGTGGGATATATATTCTACCCACACACATTTGGAACTCTCCTGGGGTACCCTCACACATATTATTCCCTCATTTAGTGGATATTTTCACAAAAAAGTGAATTTTTCAAAAATCCAGAAAATTGGCTGAAAATGACTAAATATCAAGGACTCATTGGGCAAATCGCTCTGGAACTGAAATCGGAACGCTCACTGACATTTGCCCTATCTGAAAGTCTGATAAACGCCGGAAAAATGACTAAGTCCAAAAAAAATTTTTTTTTCAACTTTTTTCAGTTTTACCCCCGTGGGATATATATTCTACCCACACACATTTGGAACTCTGCTGGGGTACCCTCACACATATTATTCCCTCATTTAGTGGATATTTTCACAAAAAAGTGAATTTTTCAAAAATCCAGAAAATTGGCTGAAAATGAATAAATATCAAGGACTCATTGGGCGAATCACTCTGGAACTGAAATCGGAACGCTCACTGACATTTGCCCTATCTGAAAGTCTGATAAACGCCGGAAAAATGACTAAGTCCAAAAAAAAAAAAATGTTTCAACTTTTTTCAATTTTACCCCCGTGGGATATATATTCTATCCACACACATTTGGAACTCTTCTGGGGTACCCTCACACATATTATTCCCTCATTTAGTGGATATTTTCACAAAAAAGTTAATTTTTCAAAAATCCAGAAATTGGATGAAAATGACTAAATATCAAGACTCATTGGACGAATCGCTCTGGAATTGAAATCGGAATGCTCACTGACATTTGCCCTATCTGAAAGTCTGATAAACGCCGGAAAAATGACTAAGTCGAAAAAAAAAATTTTTTTCAACTTTTTTCAGTTTTACCCCCGTGGGATATATATTCTACCCACACACATTTGGAACTCTCCTGGGGTACCCTCACACATATTATTCCCTCATTTAGTGGATATTTTCACAAAAAAGTGAATTTTTCAAAAATCCAGAAAATTGGCTGAAAATGACTAAATATCAAGGACTCATTGGGCAAATCGCTCTGGAACTGAAATCGGAACGCTCACTGACATTTGCCCTATCTGAAAGTCTGATAAACGCCGGAAAAATGACTAAGTCCAAAAAAAATTTTTTTTTCAACTTTTTTCAGTTTTACCCCCGTGGGATATATATTCTACCCACACACATTTGGAACTCTACTGGGGTACCCTCACACATATTATTCCCTCATTTAGTGGATATTTTCACAAAAAAGTGAATTTTTCAAAAATCCAGAAAATTGGCTGAAAATGAATAAATATCAAGGACTCATTGGGCGAATCACTCTGGAACTGAAATCGGAACGCTCACTGACATTTGCCCTATCTGAAAGTCTGATAAACGCCGGAAAAATGACTAAGTCGAAAAAAAAATTTTTTTTCAACTTTTTTCAGTTTTACCCCCGTGGGATATATATTCTACCCACACACATTGGGAACTCTCCTGGGGTACCCTCACACATATTATTCCCTCATTTAGTGGATATTTTCACAAAAAAGTGAATTTTTCAAAAATCCAGAAAATTGGCTGAAAATAACTAAATATCAAGGACTCATTGGGCGAATTGCTCTGGAATTGAAATCGGAATGCTCACTGACATTTGCCCTATCTGAAAGTCTGATAAACGCCGGAAAAATGACTAAGTCCCCAAAAAAATTTTTTTTCAACTTTTTTCAGTTTTACCCCCGTGGGATATATATTCTACCCACACACATTTGGAACACTTCTGGGGTACCCTCACACATATTATTCCCTCATTTAGTGGATATTTTCACAAAAAAGTGAATTTTTCAAAAATCCAGAAAATTGGCTGAAAATGACTAAATATCAAAGACTCATTGGGCGAATCTCTCTGGAACTGAAATCGGAACGCTCACTGACATTTGCCCTATCTGAAAGTCTGACAAACGCCGGAAAAATGTCTAAGTCCAAAAAAAAATTTTTCTCAACTTTTTTCAATTTTACCCCCGTGGGATATATATTCTACCCACACACATTTGGAACTCTACTGGGCTACCCTCACACATATTATTCCCTCATTTAGTGGATATTTTCACAAAAAAGTGAAATTTTCAAAAATCCAGATAATTGGCTGAAAATGACTAAATATCAAGGACTTATTGGGCAAATCGTTATGGAACTGAAATCGGAACGCTCACTGACATTTGCCCTATCTGAAAGTGTGATAAACACCGAAAAAATGGCTAAGTCCAAAAAAAAATTTTTTTCAACTTTTTTCAATTTTACCCCCGTGGGATATATATTCTACCCACACACATTTGGAACTCTCCTGGGGTACCCTCACACATATTATTCCCTCATTTAGTGGATATTTTCACAAAAAAGTGAATTTTTCAAAAATCCAGAAATTGGATGAAAATGACTAAATATCAAGGACTCATTGGGCGAATCGCTCTGGAATTGAAATCGGAATGCTCACTGACATTTGCCCTATCTGAAAGTCTGATAAATGCCGGAAAAATGACTAAGTCCCAAAAAAATTTTTTTTTCAGTTTTACCCCCGTGGGATATATATTCTACCCACACACATTTGGAACTCTCCTGGGGTACCCTCACACATATTATTCCCTCATTTAGTGGATATTTTCACAAAAAAGTAAATTTTTCAAAAATCCAGAAATTGGATGAAAATGACTAAATATCAAGGACTCATTGGGCGAATCGCTCTGGAATTGAAATCGGAATGCTCACTGACATTTGCCCTATCTGAAAGTCTGATAAACGCCGGAAAAATGACTAAGTCGAAAAAAAATTTTTTTTTCAACTTTTTTCAGTTTTACCCCCGTGGGATATATATTCTACCCACACACATTTGGAACTCTCCTGGGGTACCCTCACACATATTATTCCCTCATTTAGTGGATATTTTCACAAAAAAGTGAATTTTTCAAAAATCCAGAAAATTGGCTGAAAATGACTAAATATCAAGGACTCATTGGGCAAATCGCTCTGGAACTGAAATCGGAACGCTCACTGACATTTGCCCTATCTGAAAGTCTGATAAACGCCGGAAAAATGACTAAGTCCAAAAAAAATTTTTTTTTCAACTTTTTTCAGTTTTACCCCCGTGGGATATATATTCTACCCACACACATTTGGAACTCTGCTGGGGTACCCTCACACATATTATTCCCTCATTTAGTGGATATTTTCACAAAAAAGTGAATTTTTCAAAAATCCAGAAAATTGGCTGAAAATGAATAAATATCAAGGACTCATTGGGCGAATCACTCTGGAACTGAAATCGGAACGCTCACTGACATTTGCCCTATCTGAAAGTCTGATAAACGCCGGAAAAATGACTAAGTCCAAAAAAAAAAAAATGTTTCAACTTTTTTCAATTTTACCCCCGTGGGATATATATTCTATCCACACACATTTGGAACTCTTCTGGGGTACCCTCACACATATTATTCCCTCATTTAGTGGATATTTTCACAAAAAAGTTAATATTTCAAAAATCCAGAAATTGGATGAAAATGACTAAATATCAAGGACTCATTGGGCAAATCGCTCTGGAACTGAAATCGGAACGCTCACTGACATTTGCCCTATCTGAAAGTCTGATAAACGCCGGAAAAATGACTAAGTCCAAAAAAAATTTTTTTTTCAACTTTTTTCAGTTTTACCCCCGTGGGATATATATTCTACCCACACACATTTGGAACTCTACTGGGGTACCCTCACACATATTATTCCCTCATTTAGTGGATATTTTCACAAAAAAGTTAATTTTTCAAAAATCCAGAAATTGGATGAAAATGACTAAATATCAAGACTCATTGGACGAATCGCTCTGGAATTGAAATCGGAATGCTCACTGACATTTGCCCTATCTGAAAGTCTGATAAACGCCGGAAAAATGACTAAGTCGAAAAAATAAATTTTTTTCAACTTTTTTCAGTTTTACCCCCGTGGGATATATATTCTACCCACACACATTTGGAACTCTCCTGGGGTACCCTCACACATACTATTCCCTCATTTAGTGGATATTTTCACAAAAAAGTGAATTTTTCAAAAATCCAGAAAATTGGCTGAAAATGACTAAATATCAAGGACTCATTGGGCAAATCGCTCTGGAACTGAAATCGGAACGCTCACTGACATTTGCCCTATCTGAAAGTCTGATAAACGCCGGAAAAATGACTAAGTCCCAAAAAAATTTTTTTTTCAGTTTTACCCCCGTGGGATATATATTCTACCCACACACATTTGGAACTCTCCTGGGGTACCCTCACACATATTATTCCCTCATTTAGTGGATATTTTCACAAAAAAGTAAATTTTTCAAAAATCCAGAAATTGGATGAAAATGACTAAATATCAAGGACTCATTGGGCGAATCGCTCTGGAACTGAAATCGGAATGCTCACTGACATTTGCCCTATCTGAAAGTCTGATAAACGCCGGAAAAATGACTAAGTCCAAAAAAAAAATTTTCTCAACTTTTTTCAATTTAACCCCCGTGGGATATATATTATACCCACACACATTTGGAACTCTACTGGGCTACCCTCACAGATATTATTCCCTCAGTTAGTGGATATTTTCACAAAAAAGTGAATTTTTCAAAAATCCAGAAATTGGATGAAAATGACTAAATATCAAGGACTCATTGGGCGAATCGCTCTGGAACTGAAATCGGAATGCGCACTGACATTTGCCCTATCTGAAAGTCTGATAAACGCCGGAAAAATAACTAAGTCCAAAAAAAAAATTTTTTCAACTTTTTTCAATTTTACCCCCGTGAGATATATATTCTACCCACACACATTTGGAACTCTTCTGGGGTACCCTCACACTTATTATTCCCTCATTTAGTGGATATTTTCACAAAAAAGTTAATTTTTCAAAAATCCAGAAATTGGATGAAAATGACTAAATATCAAGGACTCATTGGGCGAATCGCTCTGGAACTGAAATCGGAATGCTCACTGACATTTGCCCTATCTGAAAGTCTGATAAACGCCGGAAAAATGACTAAGTCGAAAAAAAAATTTTTTTTCAACTTTTTTCAGTTTTACCCCCGTGGGATATATATTCTACCCACACACATTTGGAACTCTCCTGGGGTACCCTCACACATATTATTCCCTCATTTAGTGGATATTTTCACAAAAAAGTGAATTTTTCAAAAATCCAGAAAATTGGCTGAAAATGACTAAATATCAAGGACTCATTGGGCAAATCGCTCTGGAACTGAAATCGGAACGCTCACTGACATTTGCCCTATCTGAAAGTCTGATAAACGCCAGAAAAATGACTAAGTCCAAAAAAAATTTTTTTTTAAACTTTTTTCAGTTTTACCCCCGTGGGATATATATTCTACCCACACACATTTGGAACTCTACTGGGGTACCTTCACACATATTATTCCCTCATTTAGTAGATATTTTCACAAAAAAAGTGAATTTTTCAAAAATCCAGAAAATTGGCTGAAAATGAATAAATATCAAGGACTCATTGGGCGAATCGCTCTGGAACTGAAATCGGAACGCTCACTGACATTTGCCCTATCTGAAAGTCTGATAAACGCCGGAAAAATGACTAAGTCCAAAAAAAAAAAATTTTCAACTTTTTTCAATTTTACCCCCGTGGGATATATATTCTACCCACATACATTTGGAACTCTTCTGGGGTACCCTCACACATATTATTCCCTCATTTAGTGGATATTTTCACAAAAAAGTTAATTTTTCAAAAATCCAGAAATTGGATGAAAATGACTAAATATCAAGGACTCATTGGGCGAATCGCTCTGGAACTGAAATCGGAATGCTCACTGACATTTGCCCTATCTGAAAGTCTGATAAACGCCGGAAAAATGACTAAGTCCAAAAAAAAAATTTTTTCAACTTTTTTCAATTTTACCCCCGTGGGATATATATTCTACCCACACACATTTGGAACTCTTCTGGGGTACCCTCACACATATTATTCCCTCATTTAGTGGATATTTTCACAAAAAAGTTAATTTTTCAAAAATCCAGAAAATGGCTGAAAATGACTAAATATCAAGGACTCATTGGGCGAATCGCTCTGGAACTGAAATCGGAATGCTCACTGACATTTGCCCTATCTGAAAGTCTGATAAACGCCGAAAAAATGGCTAAGTCCAAAAAAAAATTTTTTTCAACTTTTTTCAATTTTACCCCCGTGGGATATATATTCTACCCACACACATTTGGAACTCTCCTGGGGTACCCTCACACATATTATTCCCTCATTTAGTGGATATTTTCACAAAAAAGTGAATTTTTCAAAAATCCAGAAAATTGGCTGGAAATGACTAAATATCAAGGACTCATTGGGCAAATCTCTCTGGAACTGAAATCGGAACGCTCAATGACATTTGCCCTATCTGAAAGTCTGATAAACGTCGGAAAAATGACTAAGTCCAAAAAAAAAATTTTTTTCAACTTTTTTCAATTTTACCCCCGTGGGATATATATTCTACCCACACACATTTGGAACTCTTCTGGGGTACCCTCACACATATTATTCCCTCATTTAGTGGATATTTTCACAAAAAAAGTGAATTTTTCAAAAATCCAGAAAATTGGCTGAAAATGACTAAATATCAAAGACTCATTGGGCGAATCTCTCTGGAACTGAAATCGGAACGCTCACTGACATTTGCCCTATCTGAAAGTCTGATAAACGTCGGAAAAATGACTAAGTCCAAAAAAAAAATTTTTTTCAACTTTTTTCAATTTTAAACCAGTGGGATATATATTCTACCCACACACATTTGGAACTCTCCTGGGGTACCCTCACACATATTATTCCCTCATTTAGTGGATATTTTCACAAAAAAGTGAATTTTTCAAAAATCCAGAAAATTGGCTGAAAATGACTAAATATCAAAGACTCATTTGGCGAATCGCTCTGGAACTGAAATCGGAACGCTCACTGACATTTGCCCTATCTGAAAGTCTGATAAACGCCGGAAAAATGACTAAGTCCAAAAAAAATTTTTTTTTCAACTTTTTTCAGTTTTACCCCCGTGGGATATATATTCTACCCACACACATTTGGAACTCTACTGGGGTACCCTCACACATATTATTCCCTCATTTAGTGGATATTTTCACAAAAAAGTGAATTTTTCAAAAATCCAGAAAATTGGCTGAAAATGAATAAATATCAAGGACTCATTGGGCGAATCGCTCTGGAACTGAAATCAGAACGCTCACTGACATTTGCCCTATCTGAAAGTCTGATAAACGCCGGAAAAATGACTAAGTCCAAAAAAAAAAAATTTTCAACTTTTTTCAATTTTACCCCCGTGGGATATATATTCTACCCACACACATTTGGAACTCTTCTGGGGTACCCTCACACATATTATTCCCTCATTTAGTGGATATTTTCACAAAAAAGTTAATTTTTCAAAAATCCAGAAATTGGATGAAAATGACTAAATATCAAGGACTCATTGGGCGAATCGCTCTGGAACTGAAATCGGAATGCTCACTGACATTTGCCCTATCTGAAAGTCTGATAAACGCCGGAAAAATGACTAAGTCCAAAAAAAAATTTTTCTCAACTTTTTTCAATTTTACCCCCGTGGGATATATATTCTACCCACACACATTTGGAACTCTACTGGGCTACCCTCACACATATTATTCCCTCATTTAGTGGATATTTTAAAAAAAAAGTGAATTTTTCAAAAATCCAGAAATTGGATGAAAATGACTAAATATCAAGGACTCATTGGGCGAATCGCTCTGGAACTGAAATCGGAATGCTCACTGACATTTGCCCTATCTGAAAGTCTGATAAACGCCGGAAAAATGACTAAGTCCAAAAAAAAAAAATTTTCAACTTTTTTCAATTTTACCCCCGTGGGATATATATTCTACCCACACACATTTGGAACTCTTCTGGGGTACCCTCACACATATTATTCCCTCATTTAGTGGATATTTTCACAAAAAAGTTAATTTTTCAAAAATCCAGAAAATGGCTGAAAATGACTAAATATCAAGGACTCATTGGGCGAATCGCTCTGGAACTGAAATCGGAATGCTCACTGACATTTGCCCTATCTGAAAGTCTGATAAACGCCGGAAAAATGACTAAATCCAAAAAAAAAATTTTCTCAACTTTTTTCAATTTTACCCCCGTGGGATATATATTCTACCCACACACATTTGGAACTCTACTGGGCTACCCTCACACATATTATTCCCTCATTTAGTGGATATTTTCAAAAAAAAAGTTAATTTTTCAAAAATCCAGAAATTGGATGAAAATGACTAAATATCAAGGACTCATTGGGCGAATCGCTCTGGAACTGAAATCGGAATGCTCACTGACATTTGCCCTATCTGAAAGTCTGATAAACGCCGGAAAAATGACTAGGTCCAAAAAAAAAATTTTTTCAACTTTTTTCAATTTTACCCCCGTGGGATATATATTCTACCCACACACATTTGGAACTCTTCTGGGGTACCCTCACACATATTATTCCCTCATTTAGTGGATATTTTCACAAAAAAGTTAATTTTTCAAAAATCCAGAAAATGGCTGAAAATGACTAAATATCAAGGACTCATTGGGCGAATCGCTCTGGAACTGAAATCGGAATGCTCACTGACATTTGCCCTATCTGAAAGTCTGATAAACGCCGGAAAAATGACTAAGTCCAAAAAAAAATTTTTCTCAACTTTTTTCAATTTTACCCCCGTGGGATATATATTCTACCCACACACATTTGGAACTCTACTGGGCTACCCTCACACATATTATTCCCTCATTTAGTGGATATTTTCACAAAAAAGTGAAATTTTCAAAAATCCAGAAAATTGGCTGAAAATGACTAAATATCAAGGACTCATTGGGCAAATCTCTCTGGAACTGAAATCGGAACGCTCAATGACATTTGCCCTATCTGAAAGTCTGATAAACGTCGGAAAAATGACTAAGTCCAAAAAAAAAAATTTTTTCAACTTTTTTCAATTTTACCCCCGTGGGATATATATTCTACCCACACACATTTGGAACTCTTCTGGGGTACCCTCACACATATTATTCCCTCATTTAGTGGATATTTTCACAAAAAAAGTGAATTTTTCAAAAATCCAGAAAATTGGCTGAAAATGACTAAATATCAAAGACTCATTGGGCGAATCTCTCTGGAACTGAAATCGGAACGCTCACTGACATTTGCCCTATCTGAAAGTCTGATAAACGTCGGAAAAATGACTAAGTCCAAAAAAAAAATTTTTTTCAACTTTTTTCAATTTTAAACCCGTGGGATATATATTCTACCCACACACATTTGGAACTCTCCTGGGGTACCCTCACACATATTATTCCCTCATTTAGTGGATATTTTCACAAAAAAGTGAATTTTTCAAAAATCCAGAAAATTGGCTGAAAATGACTAAATATCAAGGACTCATTGGGCGAATCGCTCTGGAACTGAAATCGGAATGCTCACTGACATTTGCCCTATCTGAAAGTCTGATAAACGCCGAAAAAATGGCTAAGTCCAAAAAAAAATTTTTTTCAACTTTTTTCAATTTTACCCCCGTGGGATATATATTCTACCCACACACATTTGGAACTCTCCTGGGGTACCCTCACACATATTATTCCCTCATTTAGTGGATATTTTCACAAAAAAGTGAATTTTTCAAAAATCCAGAAAATTGGCTGGAAATGACTAAATATCAAGGACTCATTGGGCAAATCTCTCTGGAACTGAAATCGGAACGCTCAATGACATTTGCCCTATCTGAAAGTCTGATAAACGTCGGAAAAATGACTAAGTCCAAAAAAAAAATTTTTTTCAACTTTTTTCAATTTTACCCCCGTGGGATATATATTCTACCCACACACATTTGGAACTCTTCTGGGGTACCCTCACACATATTATTCCCTCATTTAGTGGATATTTTCACAAAAAAAGTGAATTTTTCAAAAATCCAGAAAATTGGCTGAAAATGACTAAATATCAAAGACTCATTGGGCGAATCTCTCTGGAACTGAAATCGGAACGCTCACTGACATTTGCCCTATCTGAAAGTCTGATAAACGTCGGAAAAATGACTAAGTCCAAAAAAAAAATTTTTTTCAACTTTTTTCAATTTTAAACCAGTGGGATATATATTCTACCCACACACATTTGGAACTCTCCTGGGGTACCCTCACACATATTATTCCCTCATTTAGTGGATATTTTCACAAAAAAGTGAATTTTTCAAAAATCCAGAAAATTGGCTGAAAATGACTAAATATCAAAGACTCATTTGGCGAATCGCTCTGGAACTGAAATCGGAACGCTCACTGACATTTGCCCTATCTGAAAGTCTGATAAACGCCGGAAAAATGACTAAGTCCAAAAAAAATTTTTTTTTCAACTTTTTTCAGTTTTACCCCCGTGGGATATATATTCTACCCACACACATTTGGAACTCTACTGGGGTACCCTCACACATATTATTCCCTCATTTAGTGGATATTTTCACAAAAAAGTGAATTTTTCAAAAATCCAGAAAATTGGCTGAAAATGAATAAATATCAAGGACTCATTGGGCGAATCGCTCTGGAACTGAAATCAGAACGCTCACTGACATTTGCCCTATCTGAAAGTCTGATAAACGCCGGAAAAATGACTAAGTCCAAAAAAAAAAAATTTTCAACTTTTTTCAATTTTACCCCCGTGGGATATATATTCTACCCACACACATTTGGAACTCTTCTGGGGTACCCTCACACATATTATTCCCTCATTTAGTGGATATTTTCACAAAAAAGTTAATTTTTCAAAAATCCAGAAATTGGATGAAAATGACTAAATATCAAGGACTCATTGGGCGAATCGCTCTGGAACTGAAATCGGAATGCTCACTGACATTTGCCCTATCTGAAAGTCTGATAAACGCCGGAAAAATGACTAAGTCCAAAAAAAAATTTTTCTCAACTTTTTTCAATTTTACCCCCGTGGGATATATATTCTACCCACACACATTTGGAACTCTACTGGGCTACCCTCACACATATTATTCCCTCATTTAGTGGATATTTTAAAAAAAAAGTGAATTTTTCAAAAATCCAGAAATTGGATGAAAATGACTAAATATCAAGGACTCATTGGGCGAATCGCTCTGGAACTGAAATCGGAATGCTCACTGACATTTGCCCTATCTGAAAGTCTGATAAACGCCGGAAAAATGACTAAGTCCAAAAAAAAAAAATTTTCAACTTTTTTCAATTTTACCCCCGTGGGATATATATTCTACCCACACACATTTGGAACTCTTCTGGGGTACCCTCACACATATTATTCCCTCATTTAGTGGATATTTTCACAAAAAAGTTAATTTTTCAAAAATCCAGAAAATGGCTGAAAATGACTAAATATCAAGGACTCATTGGGCGAATCGCTCTGGAACTGAAATCGGAATGCTCACTGACATTTGCCCTATCTGAAAGTCTGATAAACGCCGGAAAAATGACTAAATCCAAAAAAAAAATTTTCTCAACTTTTTTCAATTTTACCCCCGTGGGATATATATTCTACCCACACACATTTGGAACTCTACTGGGCTACCCTCACACATATTATTCCCTCATTTAGTGGATATTTTCAAAAAAAAAGTTAATTTTTCAAAAATCCAGAAATTGGATGAAAATGACTAAATATCAAGGACTCATTGGGCGAATCGCTCTGGAACTGAAATCGGAATGCTCACTGACATTTGCCCTATCTGAAAGTCTGATAAACGCCGGAAAAATGACTAGGTCCAAAAAAAAAATTTTTTCAACTTTTTTCAATTTTACCCCCGTGGGATATATATTCTACCCACACACATTTGGAACTCTTCTGGGGTACCCTCACACATATTATTCCCTCATTTAGTGGATATTTTCACAAAAAAGTTAATTTTTCAAAAATCCAGAAAATGGCTGAAAATGACTAAATATCAAGGACTCATTGGGCGAATCGCTCTGGAACTGAAATCGGAATGCTCACTGACATTTGCCCTATCTGAAAGTCTGATAAACGCCGGAAAAATGACTAAGTCCAAAAAAAAATTTTTCTCAACTTTTTTCAATTTTACCCCCGTGGGATATATATTCTACCCACACACATTTGGAACTCTACTGGGCTACCCTCACACATATTATTCCCTCATTTAGTGGATATTTTCACAAAAAAGTGAAATTTTCAAAAATCCAGAAAATTGGCTGAAAATGACTAAATATCAAGGACTCATTGGGCAAATCTCTCTGGAACTGAAATCGGAACGCTCAATGACATTTGCCCTATCTGAAAGTCTGATAAACGTCGGAAAAATGACTAAGTCCAAAAAAAAAAATTTTTTCAACTTTTTTCAATTTTACCCCCGTGGGATATATATTCTACCCACACACATTTGGAACTCTTCTGGGGTACCCTCACACATATTATTCCCTCATTTAGTGGATATTTTCACAAAAAAAGTGAATTTTTCAAAAATCCAGAAAATTGGCTGAAAATGACTAAATATCAAAGACTCATTGGGCGAATCTCTCTGGAACTGAAATCGGAACGCTCACTGACATTTGCCCTATCTGAAAGTCTGATAAACGTCGGAAAAATGACTAAGTCCAAAAAAAAAATTTTTTTCAACTTTTTTCAATTTTAAACCCGTGGGATATATATTCTACCCACACACATTTGGAACTCTCCTGGGGTACCCTCACACATATTATTCCCTCATTTAGTGGATATTTTCACAAAAAAGTGAATTTTTCAAAAATCCAGAAAATTGGCTGAAAATGACTAAATATCAAAGACTCATTGGGCGAATCGCTCTGGAACTGAAATCGGAACGCTCACTGACATTTGCCCTATCTGAAAGTCTGATAAACGCCGGAAAAATGACTAAGTCCAAAAAAAATTTTTTTTTCAACTTTTTTCAGTTTTACCCCCGTGGGATATATATTCTACCCACACACATTTGGAACTCTACTGGGGTACCCTCACACATATTATTCCCTCATTTAGTGGATATTTTCACAAAAAAGTGAATTTTTCAAAAATCCAGAAAATTGGCTGAAAATGAATAAATATCAAGGACTCATTGGGCGAATCGCTCTGGAACTGAAATCGGAATGCTCACTGACAATTGCCCTATCTGAAAGTCTGATAAACGCTGGAAAAATGACTAAGTCCAAAAAAAAAATTTTTTCAACTTTTTTCAATTTTACCCCCGTGGGATATATATTCTACCCACACACATTTGGAACTCTTCTGGGGTACCCTCACACATATTATTCCCTCATTTAGTGGATATTTTCACAAAAAAGTTAATTTTTCAAAAATCCAGAAAATGGCTGAAAATGACTAAATATCAAGGACTCATTGGGCGAATCGCTCTGGAACTGAAATCGGAATGCTCACTGACATTTGCCCTATCTGAAAGTCTGATAAACGCCGAAAAAATGGCTAAGTCCAAAAAAAAATTTTTTTCAACTTTTTTCAATTTTACCCCCGTGGGATATATATTCTACCCACACACATTTGGAACTCTCCTGGGGTACCCTCACACATATTATTCCCTCATTTAGTGGATATTTTCACAAAAAAGTGAATTTTTCAAAAATCCAGAAAATTGGCTGGAAATGACTAAATATCAAGGACTCATTGGGCAAATCGCTCTGGAACTGAAATCGGAATGCTCACTGACATTTGCCCTATCTGAAAGTCTGATAAACGCCGGAAAAATGACTAAGTCCAAAAAACAAAAATTTTTCAACTTTTTTCAATTTTACCCCCGTGGGATATATATTCTACCCACACACATTTGGAACTCTTCTGGGGTACCCTCACACATATTATTCCCTCATTTAGTGGATATTTTCACAAAAAAGTGAAATTTTCAAAAATCCAGAAAATTGGCTGAAAATGACTAAATATCAAGGACTCATTGGGCAAATCTCCCTGGAACTGAAATCGGAACGCTCAATGACATTTGCCCTATCTGAAAGTCTGATAAACGTCGGAAAAATGACTAAGTCCAAAAAAAAAAATTTTTTCAACTTTTTTCAATTTTACCCCCGTGGGATATATATTCTACCCACACACATTTGGAACTCTTCTGGGGTACCCTCACACATATTATTCCCTCATTTAGTGGATATTTTCACAAAAAAAGTGAATTTTTCAAAAATCCAGAAAATTGGCTGAAAATGACTAAATATCAAAGACTCATTGGGCGAATCTCTCTGGAACTGAAATCGGAACGCTCACTGACATTTGCCCTATCTGAAAGTCTGATAAACGTCGGAAAAATGACTAAGTCCAAAAAAAAAATTTTTTTCAACTTTTTTCAATTTTAAACCCGTGGGATATATATTCTACCCACACACATTTGGAACTCTCCTGGGGTACCCTCACACATATTATTCCCTCATTTAGTGGATATTTTCACAAAAAAGTGAATTTTTCAAAAATCCAGAAAATTGGCTGAAAATGACTAAATATCAAAGACTCATTGGGCGAATCGCTCTGGAACTGAAATCGGAACGCTCACTGACATTTGCCCTATCTGAAAGTCTGATAAACGCCGGAAAAATGACTAAGTCCAAAAAAAATTTTTTTTTCAACTTTTTTCAGTTTTACCCCCGTGGGATATATATTCTACCCACACACATTTGGAACTCTACTGGGGTACCCTCACACATATTATTCCCTCATTTAGTGGATATTTTCACAAAAAAGTGAATTTTTCAAAAATCCAGAAAATTGGCTGAAAATGAATAAATATCAAGGACTCATTGGGCGAATCGCTCTGGAACTGAAATCGGAACGCTCACTGACATTTGCCCTATCTGAAAGTCTGATAAACGCCGAAAAAATGGCTAAGTCCAAAAAAATTTTTTTTTCAACTTTTTTCAATTTTACCCCCGTGGGATATAAATTCTACCCACACACATTTGGAACTCTCCTGGGGTACCCTCACACATATTATTCCCTCATTTAGTGGATATTTTCACAAAAAAGTGAATTTTTCAAAAATCCAGAAAATTGGCTGAAAATGACTAAATATCAAGGACTCATTGGGCAAATCGCTCTGGAACTGAAATCGGAATGCTCACTGACATTTGCCCTATCTGAAAGTCTGATAAACGCCGGAAAAATGACTAAGTCCAAAAAACAAAAATTTTTCAACTTTTTTCAATTTTACCCCCGTGGGATATATATTCTACCCACACACATTTGGAACTCTTCTGGGGTACCCTCACACATATTATTCCCTCATTTAGTGGATATTTTCACAAAAAAGTTAATTTTTCAAAAATCCAGAAAATGGCTGAAAATGACTAAATATCAAGGACTCATTGGGCGAATCGCTCTGGAACTGAAATCGGAATGCTCACTGACATTTGCCCTATCTGAAAGTCTGATAAACGCCGGAAAAATGACTAAATCCAAAAAAAAAATTTTCTCAACTTTTTTCAATTTTACCCCCGTGGGATATATATTCTACCCACACACATTTGGAACTCTACTGGGCTACCCTCACACATATTATTCCCTCATTTAGTGGATATTTTCACAAAAAAGTGAAATTTTCAAAAATCCAGAAAATTGGCTGAAAATGACTAAATATCAAGGACTCATTGGGCAAATCGTTATGGAACTGAAATTGGAACGCTCACTGACATTTGCCCTATCTGAAAGTCTGATAAACGCCGAAAAAATGGCTAAGTCCAAAAAAATTTTTTTTTCAACTTTTTTCAATTTTACCCCCGTGGGATATATATTCTACCCACACACATTTGGAACTCTCCTGGGGTACCCTCACACATATTATTCCCTCATTTAGTGGATATTTTCACAAAAAAGTGAATTTTTCAAAAATCCAGAAAATTGGCTGGAAATGACTAAATATCAAGGACTCATTGGGCAAATCTCTCTGGAACTGAAATCGGAACGCTCAATGACATTTGCCCTATCTGAAAGTCTGATAAACGTCGGAAAAATGACTAAGTCCAAAAAAAAAATTTTTTTCAACTTTTTTCAATTTTAAACCCGTGGGATATATATTCTACCCACACACATTTGGAACTCTCCTGGGGTACCCTCACACATATTATTCCCTCATTTAGTGGATATTTTCACAAAAAAGTGAATTTTTCAAAAATCCAGAAAATTGGCTGGAAATGACTAAATATCAAGGACTCATTGGGCAAATCTCTCTGGAACTGAAATCGGAACGCTCAATGACATTTGCCCTATCTGAAAGTCTGATAAACGTCGGAAAAATGACTAAATCCAAAAAAAAAATTTTCTCAACTTTTTTCAATTTTACCCCCGTGGGATATATATTCTACCCACACACATTTGGAACTCTACTGGGCTACCCTCACACATATTATTCCCTCATTTAGTGGATATTTTCAAAAAAAAGTGAATTTTTCAAAAATCCAGAAATTGGATGAAAATGACTAAATATCAAGGACTCATTGGGCGAATCGCTCTGGAACTGAAATCGGAATGCTCACTGACATTTGCCATATCTGAAAGTCTGATAAACGTTGGAAAAATGACTAAGTCCAAAAAAAAATTTTTTTTCAACTTTTTTCAATTTTACCCCCGTGGGATATATATTCTACCCACACACATTTGGAACTCTTCTGGGGTACCCTCACACATATTATTCCCTCATTTAGTGGATATTTTCACAAAAAAGTGAATTTTTCAAAAATCCAGAAAATTGGCTGAAAATGACTAAATATCAAGGACTCATTGGGCAAATCGTTATGGAACTGAAATCGGAACGCTCACTGACATTTGCCCTATCTGAAAGTCTGATAAACGCCGAAAAAATGGCTAAGTCCAAAAAAAAAATTTTTTTCAACTTTTTTCAATTTTAAACCCGTGGGATATATATTCTACCCACACACATTTGGAACTCTCCTGGGGTACCCTCACACATATTATTCCCTCATTTAGTGGATATTTTCACAAAAAAGTGAATTTTTCAAAAATCCAGAAAATTGGCTGAAAATGACTAAATATCAAAGACTCATTGGGCGAATCGCTCTGGAACTGAAATCGGAACGCTCACTGACATTTGCCCTATCTGAAAGTCTGATAAACGCCGGAAAAATGACTAAGTCCAAAAAAAATTTTTTTTTCAACTTTTTTCAGTTTTACCCCCGTGGGATATATATTCTACCCACACACATTTGGAACTCTACTGGGGTACCCTCACACATATTATTCCCTCATTTAGTGGATATTTTCACAAAAAAGTGAATTTTTCAAAAATCCAGAAAATTGGCTGAAAATGACTAAATATCAAGGACTCATTGGGCAAATCGCTCTGGAACTGAAATCGGAATGCTCACTGACATTTGCCCTATCTGAAAGTCTGATAAACGCCGGAAAAATGACTAAGTCCAAAAAACAAAAATTTTTCAACTTTTTTCAATTTTACCCCCGTGGGATATATATTCTACCCACACACATTTGGAACTCTTCTGGGGTACCCTCACACATATTATTCCCTCATTTAGTGGATATTTTCACAAAAAAGTTAATTTTTCAAAAATCCAGAAAATGGCTGAAAATGACTAAATATCAAGGACTCATTGGGCGAATCGCTCTGGAACTGAAATCGGAATGCTCACTGACATTTGCCCTATCTGAAAGTCTGATAAACGCCGGAAAAATGACTAAATCCAAAAAAAAAATTTTCTCAACTTTTTTCAATTTTACCCCCGTGGGATATATATTCTACCCACACACATTTGGAACTCTTCTGGGGTACCCTCACACATATTATTCCCTCATTTAGTGGATATTTTCACAAAAAAGTGAATTTTTCAAAAATCCAGAAAATTGGCTGAAAATGACTAAATATCAAAGACTCATTGGGCGAATCTCTCTGGAACTGAAATCGGAACGCTCACTGACATTTGCCCTATCTGAAAGTCTGATAAACGTCGGAAAAATGACTAAGTCCAAAAAAAAAATTTTTTTCAACTTTTTTCAATTTTAAACCCGTGGGATATATATTCTACCCACACACATTTGGAACTCTCCTGGGGTACCCTCACACATATTATTCCCTCATTTAGTGGATATTTTCACAAAAAAGTGAATTTTTCAAAAATCCAGAAAATTGGCTGAAAATGACTAAATATCAAAGACTCATTGGGCGAATCGCTCTGGAACTGAAATCGGAACGCTCACTGACATTTGCCCTATCTGAAAGTCTGATAAACGCCGGAAAAATGACTAAGTCCAAAAAAAAAAAAATTTTCAACTTTTTTCAATTTTACCCCCGTGGGATATATATTCTACCCACACACATTTGGAACTCTTCTGGGGTACCCTCACACATATTATTCCCTCATTTAGTGGATATTTTTAAAAAAAAGTGAATTTTTCAAAAATCCAGAAATTGGATGAAAATGACTAAATATCAAGGACTCATTGGGCGAATCGCTCTGGAACTGAAATCGGAATGCTCACTGACATTTGCCCTATCTGAAAGTCTGATAAACGTTGGAAAAATGACTAAGTCCAAAAAAAAATTTTTTTTCAACTTTTTTCAATTTTACCCCCGTGGGATATATATTCTACCCACACACATTTGGAACTCTTCTGGGGTACCCTCACACATATTATTCCCTCATTTAGTGGATATTTTCACAAAAAAGTGAATTTTTCAAAAATCCAGAAAATTGGCTGAAAATGACTAAATATCAAAGACTCATTGGGCGAATCTCTCTGGAACTGAAATCGGAACGCTCACTGACATTTGCCCTATCTGAAAGTCTGATAAACGTCGGAAAAATGACTAAGTCCAAAAAAAAAATTTTTTTCAACTTTTTTCAGTTTTACCCCCGTGGGATATATATTCTACCCACACACATTTGGAACTCTACTGGGGTACCCTCACACATATTATTCCCTCATTTAGTGGATATTTTCACAAAAAAGTGAATTTTTCAAAAATCCAGAAAATTGGCTGAAAATGACTAAATATCAAGGACTCATTGGGCAAATCGCTCTGGAACTGAAATCGGAATGCTCACTGACATTTGCCCTATCTGAAAGTCTGATAAACGCCGGAAAAATGACTAAGTCCAAAAAACAAAAATTTTTCAACTTTTTTCAATTTTACCCCCGTGGGATATATATTCTACCCACACACATTTGGAACTCTTCTGGGGTACCCTCACACATATTATTCCCTCATTTAGTGGATATTTTCACAAAAAAGTGAATTTTTCAAAAATCCAGAAAATTGGCTGAAAATGACTAAATATCAAAGACTCATTGGGCGAATCTCTCTGGAACTGAAATCGGAACGCTCACTGACATTTGCCCTATCTGAAAGTCTGATAAACGTCGGAAAAATGACTAAGTCCAAAAAAAAAATTTTTTTCAACTTTTTTCAATTTTAAACCCGTGGGATATATATTCTACCCACACACATTTGGAACTCTCCTGGGGTACCCTCACACATATTATTCCCTCATTTAGTGGATATTTTCACAAAAAAGTGAATTTTTCAAAAATCCAGAAAATTGGCTGAAAATGACTAAATATCAAAGACTCATTGGGCGAATCGCTCTGGAACTGAAATCGGAACGCTCACTGACATTTGCCCTATCTGAAAGTCTGATAAACGCCGGAAAAATGACTAAGTCCAAAAAAAAAAAAATTTTCAACTTTTTTCAATTTTACCCCCGTGGGATATATATTCTACCCACACACATTTGGAACTCTTCTGGGGTACCCTCACACATATTATTCCCTCATTTAGTGGATATTTTCACAAAAAAGTGAAATTTTCAAAAATCCAGAAAATTGGCTGAAAATGACTAAATATCAAGGACTCATAGGGCAAATCGTTATGGAACTGAAATCGGAACGCTCACTGACATTTGCCCTATCTGAAAGTCTGATAAACGCCGGAAAAATGACTAAGTCCAAAAAACAAAAATTTTTCAACTTTTTTCAATTTTACCCCCGTGGGATATATATTCTACCCACACACATTTGGAACTCTTCTGGGGTACCCTCACACATATTATTCCCTCATTTAGTGGATATTTTCACAAAAAAGTTAATTTTTCAAAAATCCAGAAAATGGCTGAAAATGACTGAATATCAAGGACTCATTGGGCGAATCGCTCTGGAACTGAAATCGGAATGCTCACTGACATTTGCCCTATCTGAAAGTCTGATAAACGCCGGAAAAATGACTAAATCCAAAAAAAAAATTTTCTCAACTTTTTTCAATTTTACCCCCGTGGGATATATATTCTACCCACACACATTTGGAACTCTACTGGGCTACCCTCACACATATTATTCCCTCATTTAGTGGATATTTTCAAAAAAAAGTGAATTTTTCAAAAATCCAGAAATTGGATGAAAATGACTAAATATCAAGGACTCATTGGGCGAATCGCTCTGGAACTGAAATCGGAATGCTCACTGACATTTGCCCTATCTGAAAGTCTGATAAACGTTGGAAAAATGACTAAGTCCAAAAAAAAATTTTTTTTCAACTTTTTTCAATTTTACCCCCGTGGGATATATATTCTACCCACACACATTTGGAACTCTTCTGGGGTACCCTCACACATATTATTCCCTCATTTAGTGGATATTTTCACAAAAAAGTGAATTTTTCAAAAATCCAGAAAATTGGCTGAAAATGACTAAATATCAAAGACTCATTGGGCGAATCTCTCTGGAACTGAAATCGGAACGCTCACTGACATTTGCCCTATCTGAAAGTCTGATAAACGTCGGAAAAATGACTAAGTCCAAAAAAAAAATTTTTTTCAACTTTTTTCAGTTTTACCCCCGTGGGATATATATTCTACCCACACACATTTGGAACTCTACTGGGGTACCCTCACACATATTATTCCCTCATTTAGTGGATATTTTCACAAAAAAGTGAATTTTTCAAAAATCCAGAAAATTGGCTGAAAATGACTAAATATCAAGGACTCATTGGGCAAATCGTTATGGAACTGAAATCGGAACGCTCACTGACATTTGCCCTATCTGAAAGTCTGATAAACGCCGAAAAAATGGCTAAGTCCAAAAAAAAATTTTTTTCAACTTTTTTCAATTTTACCCCCGTGGGATATAAATTCTACCCACACACATTTGGAACTCTCCTGGGGTACCCTCACACATATTATTCCCTCATTTAGTGGATATTTTCACAAAAAAGTGAATTTTTCAAAAATCCAGAAAATTGGCTGAAAATGACTAAATATCAAGGACTCATTGGGCAAATCGCTCTGGAATTGAAATCGGAATGCTCACTGACATTTGCCCTATCTGAAAGTCTGATAAACGCCGGAAAAATGACTAAGTCCAAAAAACAAAAATTTTTCAACTTTTTTCAATTTTACCCCCGTGGGATATATATTCTACCCACACACATTTGGAACTCTTCTGGGGTACCCTCACACATATTATTCCCTCATTTAGTGGATATTTTCACAAAAAAGTTAATTTTTCAAAAATCCAGAAAATGGCTGAAAATGACTAAATATCAAGGACTCATTGGGCGAATCGCTCTGGAACTGAAATCGGAATGCTCACTGACATTTGCCCTATCTGAAAGTCTGATAAACGCCGGAAAAATGACTAAATCCAAAAAAAAAATTTTCTCAACTTTTTTCAATTTTACCCCCGTGGGATATATATTCTACCCACACACATTTGGAACTCTACTGGGCGACCCTCACACATATTATTCCCTCATTTAGTGGATATTTTAAAAAAAAAGTGAATTTTTCAAAAATCCAGAAATTGGATGAAAATGACTAAATATCAAGGACTCATTGGGCGAATCGCTCTGGAACTGAAATCGGAATGCTCACTGACATTTGCCCTATCTGAAAGTCTGATAAACGTTGGAAAAATGACTAAGTCCAAAAAAAAATTTTTTTTCAACTTTTTTCAATTTTACCCCCGTGGGATATATATTCTACCCACACACATTTGGAACTCTTCTGGGGTACCCTCACACATATTATTCCCTCATTTAGTGGATATTTTCACAAAAAAGTGAATTTTTCAAAAATCCAGAAAATTGGCTGAAAATGACTAAATATCAAAGACTCATTGGGCGAATCTCTCTGGAACTGAAATCGGAACGCTCACTGACATTTGCCCTATCTGAAAGTCTGATAAACGTCGGAAAAATGACTAAGTCCAAAAAAAAAATTTTTTTCAACTTTTTTCAGTTTTACCCCCGTGGGATATATATTCTACCCACACACATTTGGAACTCTACTGGGGTACCCTCACACATATTATTCCCTCATTTAGTGGATATTTTCACAAAAAAGTGAATTTTTCAAAAATCCAGAAAATTGGCTGAAAATGACTAAATATCAAGGACTCATTGGGCAAATCGTTATGGAACTGAAATCGGAACGCTCACTGACATTTGCCCTATCTGAAAGTCTGATAAACGCCGAAAAAATGGCTAAGTCCAAAAAAAAATTTTTTTCAACCTTTTTCAATTTTACCCCCGTGGGATATAAATTCTACCCACACACATTTGGAACTCTCCTGGGGTACCCTCACACATATTATTCCCTCATTTAGTGGATATTTTCACAAAAAAGTGAATTTTTCAAAAATCCAGAAAATTGGCTGAAAATGACTAAATATCAAGGACTCATTGGGCAAATCGCTCTGGAATTGAAATCGGAATGCTCACTGACATTTGCCCTATCTGAAAGTCTGATAAACGCCGGAAAAATGACTAAGTCCAAAAAACAAAAATTTTTCAACTTTTTTCAATTTTACCCCCGTGGGATATATATTCTACCCACACACATTTGGAACTCTTCTGGGGTACCCTCACACATATTATTCCCTCATTTAGTGGATATTTTCACAAAAAAGTTAATTTTTCAAAAATCCAGAAAATGGCTGAAAATGACTAAATATCAAGGACTCATTGGGCGAATCGCTCTGGAACTGAAATCGGAATGCTCACTGACATTTGCCCTATCTGAAAGTCTGATAAACGCCGGAAAAATGACTAAATCCAAAAAAAAAATTTTCTCAACTTTTTTCAATTTTACCCCCGTGGGATATATATTCTACCCACACACATTTGGAACTCTACTGGGCTACCCTCACACATATTATTCCCTCATTTAGTGGATATTTTCAAAAAAAAGTGAATTTTTCAAAAATCCAGAAATTGGATGAAAATGACTAAATATCAAGGACTCATTGGGCGAATCGCTCTGGAACTGAAATCGGAATGCTCACTGACATTTGCCCTATCTGAAAGTCTGATAAACGTTGGAAAAATGACTAAGTCCAAAAAAAAAATTTTTTTCAACTTTTTTCAGTTTTACCCCCGTGGGATATATATTCTACCCACACACATTTGGAACTCTACTGGGGTACCCTCACACATATTATTCCCTCATTTAGTGGATATTTTCACAAAAAAGTGAATTTTTCAAAAATCCAGAAAATTGGCTGAAAATGACTAAATATCAAAGACTCATTGGGCGAATCGCTCTGGAACTGAAATCGGAACGCTCACTGACATTTGCCCTATCTGAAAGTCTGATAAACGCCGGAAAAATGACTAAGTCCAAAAAAAAAAATTTTTCAACTTTTTTCAATTTTACCCCCGTGGGATATATATTCTACCCACACACATTTGGAACTCTTCTGGGGTACCCTCACACATATTATTCCCTCATTTAGTGGATATTTTCACAAAAAAGTTAATTTTTCAAAAATCCAGAAATTGGATGAAAATGACTAAATATCAAGGACTCATTGGGCGAATCGCTCTGGAACTGAAATCGGAATGCTCACTGACATTTGCCCTATCTGAAAGTCTGATAAACGCCGGAAAAATGATTAAGTCCAAAAAAAAAAATTTTTCAACTTTTTTCAATTTTACCCCCGTGGGATATATATTCTACCCACACACATTTGGAACTCTTCTGGGGTACCCTCACACATATTATTCCCTCATTTAGTGGATATTTTCACAAAAAAGTGAAATTTTCAAAAATCCAGAAAATTGGCTGAAAATGACTAAATATCAAGGACTCATTGGGCAAATCGTTATGGAACTGAAATCGGAACGCTCACTGACATTTGCCCTATCTGAAAGTCTGATAAACTCCGAAAAAATGGCTAAGTCCAAAAAAAAATTTTTTTCAACTTTTTTCAATTTTACCCCCGTGGGATATAAATTCTACCCACACACATTTGGAACTCTCCTGGGGTACCCTCACACATATTATTCCCTCATTTAGTGGATATTTTCACAAAAAAGTGAATTTTTCAAAAATCCAGAAAATTGGCTGAAAATGACTAAATATCAAGGACTCATTGGGCAAATCGCTCTGGAACTGAAATCGGAACGCTCACTGACATTTGCCCTATCTGAAAGTCTGATAAACGCCGGAAAAATGACTAAGTCCAAAAAAAATTTTTTTTTCAACTTTTTTCAGTTTTACCCCCGTGGGATATATATTCTACCCACACACATTTGGAACTCTCCTGGGGTACCCTCACACATATTATTCCCTCATTTAGTGGATATTTTCACAAAAAAGTGAATTTTTCAAAAATCCAGAAAATTGGCTGAAAATGACTAAATATCAAAGACTCATTGGGCGAATCGCTCTGGAACTGAAATCGGAACGCTCACTGACATTTGCCCTATCTGAAAGTCTGAGAAACGCCGGAAAAATGACTAAGTCCAAAAAAAAAAATTTTTCAACTTTTTTCAATTTTACCCCCGTGGGATATATATTCTACCCACACACATTTGGAACTCTTCTGGGGTACCCTCACACATATTATTCCCTCATTTAGTGGATATTTTCACAAAAAAGTGAATTTTTCAAAAATCCAGAAAATTGGCTGAAAATGACTAAATATCAAAGACTCATTGGGCAAATCGCTCTGGAACTGAAATCGGAACGCTCACTGACATTTGCCCTATCTGAAAGTCTGATAAACGCCGGAAAAATGACTAAGTCCAAAAAAAAAAATTTTTCAACTTTTTTCAATTTTACCCCCGTGGGATATATATTCTACCCACACACATTTGGAACTCTTCTGGGGTACCCTCACACATATTATTCCCTCATTTAGTGGATATTTTCACAAAAAAGTTAATTTTTCAAAAATCCAGAAAATGGCTGAAAATGACTAAATTTCAAGGACTCATTGGGCGAATCGCTCTGGAACTGAAATCGGAATGCTCACTGACATTTGCCCTATCTGAAAGTCTGATAAACGCCGGAAAAATGACTAAGTCAAAAAAAAAAAAATTTTCCACTTTTTTCAATTTTACCCCCGTGGGATATATATTCTACCCACACACATTTGGAACTCTTCTGGGGTACCCTCACACATATTATTCCCTCATTTAGTGGATATTTTCACAAAAAAGTGAAATTTTCAAAAATCCAGAAAATTGGCTGAAAATGACTAAATATCAAGGACTCATTGGGCAAATCGCTCTGGAACTGAAATCGGAACGCTCACTGACATTTGCCCTATCTGAAAGTCTGATAAACGCCGGAAAAATGACTAAGTCCAAAAAAAAAATTTTTTCAACTTTTTTCAATTTTACCCCCGTGGGATATATATTCTACCCACACACATTTGGAACTCTTCTGGGGTACCCTCACACATATTATTCCCTCATTTAGTGGATATTTTCACAAAAAAGTTAATTTTTCAAAAATCCAGAAATTGGATGAAAATGACTAAATATCAAGGACTCATTGGGCGAATCGCTCTGGAACTGAAATCGGAATGCTCACTGACATTTGCCCTATCTGAAAGTCTGATAAACGCCGGAAAAATGACTAAGTCCAAAAAAAAAATTTTTTCAACTTTTTTCAATTTTACCCCCGTGGGATATATATTCTACCCACACACATTTGGAACTCTTCTGGGGTACCCTCACACATATTATTCCCTCATTTAGTGGATATTTTCACAAAAAAGTTAATTTTTCAAAAATCCAGAAATTGGATGAAAATGACTAAATATCAAGGACTCATTGGGCGAATCGCTCTGGAACTGAAATCGGAATGCTCACTGACATTTGCCCTATCTGAAAGTCTGATAAACGCCGGAAAAATGACTAAGTCGAAAAAAAAAATTTTTTTCAACTTTTTTCAGTTTTACCCCCGTGGGATATATATTCTACCCACACACATTTGGAACTCTCCTGGGGTACCCTCACACATATTATTCCCTCATTTAGTGGATATTTTCACAAAAAAGTGAATTTTTCAAAAATCCAGAAAATTGGCTGAAAATGACTAAATATCAAAGACTCATTGGGCGAATCGCTCTGGAACTGAAATCGGAACGCTCACTGACATTTGCCCTATCTGAAAGTCTGAGAAACGCCGGAAAAATGACTAAGTCCAAAAAAAAAAATTTTTCAACTTTTTTCAATTTTACCCCCGTGGGATATATATTCTACCCACACACATTTGGAACTCTTCTGGGGTACCCTCACACATATTATTCCCTCATTTAGTGGATATTTTCACAAAAAAGTTAATTTTTCAAAAATCCATAAATTGGATGAAAATGACTAAATATCAAGGACTCATTGGGCGAATCGCTCTGGAACTGAAATCGGAATGCTCACTGACATTTGCCCTATCTGAAAGTCTGATAAACGCCGGAAAAATGACTAAGTCCAAAAAAAAAATTTTTTCAACTTTTTTCAATTTTACCCCCGTGGGATATATATTCTACCCACACACATTTGGAACTCTTCTGGGGTACCCTCACACATATTATTCCCTCATTTAGTGGATATTTTCACAAAAAAGTTAATTTTTCAAAAATCCAGAAAATGGCTGAAAATGACTAAATTTCAAGGACTCATTGGTCGAATCGCTCTGGAACTGAAATCGGAACGCTCACTGACATTTGCCCTATCTGAAAGTCTGATAAACGCCGGAAAAATGACTAAGTCCAAAAAAAAAAATTTTTCAACTTTTTTCAATTTTACCCCCGTGGGATATATATTCTACCCACACACATTTGGAACTCTTCTGGGGTACCCTCACACATATTATTCCCTCATTTAGTGGATATTTTCACAAAAAAGTTAATTTTTCAAAAATCCAGAAAATGGCTGAAAATGACTAAATTTCAAGGACTCATTGGGCGAATCGCTCTGGAACTGAAATCGGAATGCTCACTGACATTTGCCCTATCTGAAAGTCTGATAAACGCCGGAAAAATGACTAAGTCCAAAAAAAAAAAATTTTCCACTTTTTTCAATTTTACCCCCGTGGGATATATATTCTACCCACACACATTTGGAACTCTTCTGGGGTACCCTCACACATATTATTCCCTCATTTAGTGGATATTTTCACAAAAAAGTGAAATTTTCAAAAATCCAGAAAATTGGCTGAAAATGACTAAATATCAAGGACTCATTGGGCAAATCGTTATGGAACTGAAATCGGAACGTTCACTGACATTTGCCCTATCTGAAAGTCTGATAAACGCCGAAAAAATGTCTAAGTCCAAAAAAAAATTTTTTTCAACTTTTTTCAATTTTACCCCCGTGGGATATAAATTCTACCCACACACATTTGGAACTCTCCTGGGGTACCCTCACACATATTATTCCCTCATTTAGTGGATATTTTCACAAAAAAGTGAATTTTTCAAAAATCCAGAAAATTGGCTGAAAATGACTAAATATCAAGGACTCATTGGGCAAATCGCTCTGGAACTGAAATCGGAACGCTCACTGACATTTGCCCTATCTGAAAGTCTGATAAACGCCGGAAAAATGACTAAGTCCAAAAAAAAAAAATTTTCAACTTTTTTCAATTTTACCCCCGTGGGATATATATTCTACCCACACACATTTGGAACTCTTCTGGGGTACCCTCACACATATTATTCCCTCATTTAGTGGATATTTTCACAAAAAAGTGAATTTTTCAAAAATCCAGAAAATTGGCTGAAAATGACTAAATATCAAAGACTCATTGGGCGAATCGCTCTGGAACTGAAATCGGAACGCTCACTGACATTTGCCCTATCTGAAAGTCTGAGAAACGCCGGAAAAATGACTAAGTCCAAAAAAAAAAATTTTTCAACTTTTTTCAATTTTACCCCCGTGGGATATATATTCTACCCACACACATTTGGAACTCTTCTGGGGTACCCTCACACATATTATTCCCTCATTTAGTGGATATTTTCACAAAAAAGTTAATTTTTCAAAAATCCATAAATTGGATGAAAATGACTAAATATCAAGGACTCATTGGGCGAATCGCTCTGGAACTGAAATCGGAATGCTCACTGACATTTGCCCTATCTGAAAGTCTGATAAACGCCGGAAAAATGACTAAGTCCAAAAAAAAAATTTTTTCAACTTTTTTCAATTTTACCCCCGTGGGATATATATTCTACCCACACACATTTGGAACTCTTCTGGGGTACCCTCACACATATTATTCCCTCATTTAGTGGATATTTTCACAAAAAAGTTAATTTTTCAAAAATCCAGAAAATGGCTGAAAATGACTAAATTTCAAGGACTCATTGGTCGAATCGCTCTGGAACTGAAATCGGAACGCTCACTGACATTTGCCCTATCTGAAAGTCTGATAAACGCCGGAAAAATGACTAAGTCCAAAAAAAAAAATTTTTCAACTTTTTTCAATTTTACCCCCGTGGGATATATATTCTACCCACACACATTTGGAACTCTTCTGGGGTACCCTCACACATATTATTCCCTCATTTAGTGGATATTTTCACAAAAAAGTTAATTTTTCAAAAATCCAGAAAATGGCTGAAAATGACTAAATTTCAAGGACTCATTGGGCGAATCGCTCTGGAACTGAAATCGGAATGCTCACTGACATTTGCCCTATCTGAAAGTCTGATAAACGCCGGAAAAATGACTAAGTCCAAAAAAAAAAAATTTTCCACTTTTTTCAATTTTACCCCCGTGGGATATATATTCTACCCACACACATTTGGAACTCTTCTGGGGTACCCTCACACATATTATTCCCTCATTTAGTGGATATTTTCACAAAAAAGTGAAATTTTCAAAAATCCAGAAAATTGGCTGAAAATGACTAAATATCAAGGACTCATTGGGCAAATCGTTATGGAACTGAAATCGGAACGTTCACTGACATTTGCCCTATCTGAAAGTCTGATAAACGCCGAAAAAATGTCTAAGTCCAAAAAAAAATTTTTTTCAACTTTTTTCAATTTTACCCCCGTGGGATATAAATTCTACCCACACACATTTGGAACTCTCCTGGGGTACCCTCACACATATTATTCCCTCATTTAGTGGATATTTTCACAAAAAAGTGAATTTTTCAAAAATCCAGAAAATTGGCTGAAAATGACTAAATATCAAGGACTCATTGGGCAAATCGCTCTGGAACTGAAATCGGAACGCTCACTGACATTTGCCCTATCTGAAAGTCTGATAAACGCCGGAAAAATGACTAAGTCCAAAAAAAAAAAATTTTCAACTTTTTTCAATTTTACCCCCGTGGGATATATATTCTACCCACACACATTTGGAACTCTTCTGGGGTACCCTCACACATATTATTCCCTCATTTAGTGGATATTTTCACAAAAAAGTGAAATTTTCAAAAATCCAGAAAATTGGCTGAAAATGACTAAATATCAAGGACTCATTGGGCAAATCGCTCTGGAACTGAAATCGGAATGCTCACTGACATTTGCCCTATCTGAAAGTCTGATAAACGCCGGAAAAATGACTAAGTCCAAAAAAAAAAATTTTTTAACTTTTTTCAATTTTACCCCCGTGGGATATATATTCTACCCACACACAATTGGAACTCTTCTGGGGTACCCTCACACATATTATTCCCTCATTTAGTGGATATTTTCACAAAAAAGTTAATTTTTCAAAAATCCAGAAAATGGCTGAAAATGACTAAATATCAATGACTCATTGGGCGAATCGCTCTGGAACTGAAATCGGAACGCTCACTGACATTTGCCCTATCTGAAAGTCTGATAAACGCCGGAAAAATTACTAAGTCCAAAAAAAAATTTTTTTTCAACTTTTTTCAGTTTTACCCCCGTGGGATATATATTCTACCCACACACATTTGGAACTCTACTGGGGTACCCTCACACATATTATTCCCTCATTTAGTGGATATTTTCACAAAAAAGTGAATTTTTCAAAAATCCAGAAAATTGGCTGAAAATGAATAAATATCAAGGGCTCATTGGGCGAATCGCTCTGGAACTGAAATGGGAACGCTCACTGACATTTGCCCTATCTGAAAGTCTGATAAACGCCGGAAAAATGACTAAGTCCAAAAAAAAAAAAATTTTCAACTTTTTTCAATTTTACCCCCGTGGGATATATATTCTACCCACACACATTTGGAACTCTTCTGGGGTACCCTCACACATATTATTCCCTCATTTAGTGGATATTTTCACAAAAAAGTGAATTTTTCAAAAATCCAGAAAATTGGCTGAAAATGACTAAATATCAAAGACTCATTGGGCGAATCTCTCTGGAACTGAAATCGGAACGCTCACTGACATTTGCCCTATCTGAAAGTCTGATAAACTCCGAAAAAATGGCTAAGTCCAAAAAAAAATTTTTTTCAACTTTTTTCAATTTTACCCCCGTGGGATATAAATTCTACCCACACACATTTGGAACTCTCCTGGGGTACCCTCACACATATTATTCCCTCATTTAGTGGATATTTTCACAAAAAAGTGAATTTTTCAAAAATCCAGAAAATTGGCTGAAAATGACTAAATATCAAGGACTCATTGGGCAAATCGCTCTGGAACTGAAATCGGAACGCTCACTGACATTTGCCCTATCTGAAAGTCTGATAAACGCCGGAAAAATGACTAAGTCCAAAAAAAATTTTTTTTTCAACTTTTTTCAGTTTTACCCCCGTGGGATATATATTCTACCCACACACATTTGGAACTCTCCTGGGGTACCCTCACACATATTATTCCCTCATTTAGTGGATATTTTCACAAAAAAGTGAATTTTTCAAAAATCCAGAAAATTGGCTGAAAATGACTAAATATCAAAGACTCATTGGGCGAATCGCTCTGGAACTGAAATCGGAACGCTCACTGACATTTGCCCTATCTGAAAGTCTGAGAAACGCCGGAAAAATGACTAAGTCCAAAAAAAAAAATTTTTCAACTTTTTTCAATTTTACCCCCGTGGGATATATATTCTACCCACACACATTTGGAACTCTTCTGGGGTACCCTCACACATATTATTCCCTCATTTAGTGGATATTTTCACAAAAAAGTGAAATTTTCAAAAATCCAGAAAATTGGCTGAAAATGACTAAATATCAAGGACTCATTGGGCAAATCGCTCTGGAACTGAAATCGGAACGCTCACTGACATTTGCCTTATCTGAAAGTCTGATAAACGCCGGAAAAATGACTAAGTCCAAAAAAAAAATTTTTTCAACTTTTTTCAATTTTACCCCCGTGGGATATATATTCTACCCACACACATTTGGAACTCTTCTGGGGTACCCTCACACATATTATTCCCTCATTTAGTGGATATTTTCACAAAAAAGTTAATTTTTCAAAAATCCAGAAATTGGATGAAAATGACTAAATATCAAGGACTCATTGGGCGAATCGCTCTGGAACTGAAATCGGAATGCTCACTGACATTTGCCCTATCTGAAAGTCTGATAAACGCCGGAAAAATGACTAAGTCCAAAAAAAAAATTTTTTCAACTTTTTTCAATTTTACCCCCGTGGGATATATATTCTACCCACACACATTTGGAACTCTTCTGGGGTACCCTCACACATATTATTCCCTCATTTAGTGGATATTTTCACAAAAAAGTTAATTTTTCAAAAATCCAGAAATTGGATGAAAATGACTAAATATCAAGGACTCATTGGGCGAATCGCTCTGGAACTGAAATCGGAATGCTCACTGACATTTGCCCTATCTGAAAGTCTGATAAACGCCGGAAAAATGACTAAGTCGAAAAAAAAAATTTTTTTCAACTTTTTTCAGTTTTACCCCCGTGGGATATATATTCTACCCACACACATTTGGAACTCTCCTGGGGTACCCTCACACATATTATTCCCTCATTTAGTGGATATTTTCACAAAAAAGTGAATTTTTCAAAAATCCAGAAAATTGGCTGAAAATGACTAAATATCAAAGACTCATTGGGCGAATCGCTCTGGAACTGAAATCGGAACGCTCACTGACATTTGCCCTATCTGAAAGTCTGAGAAACGCCGGAAAAATGACTAAGTCCAAAAAAAAAAATTTTTCAACTTTTTTCAATTTTACCCCCGTGGGATATATATTCTACCCACACACATTTGGAACTCTTCTGGGGTACCCTCACACATATTATTCCCTCATTTAGTGGATATTTTCACAAAAAAGTTAATTTTTCAAAAATCCATAAATTGGATGAAAATGACTAAATATCAAGGACTCATTGGGCGAATCGCTCTGGAACTGAAATCGGAATGCTCACTGACATTTGCCCTATCTGAAAGTCTGATAAACGCCGGAAAAATGACTAAGTCCAAAAAAAAAATTTTTTCAACTTTTTTCAATTTTACCCCCGTGGGATATATATTCTACCCACACACATTTGGAACTCTTCTGGGGTACCCTCACACATATTATTCCCTCATTTAGTGGATATTTTCACAAAAAAGTTAATTTTTCAAAAATCCAGAAAATGGCTGAAAATGACTAAATTTCAAGGACTCATTGGTCGAATCGCTCTGGAACTGAAATCGGAATGCTCACTGACATTTGCCCTATCTGAAAGTCTGATAAATGCCGGAAAAATGACTAAGTCCAAAAAAAAAAATTTTCAACTTTTTTCAATTTACCCCCGTGGGATATAAATTCTACCCACACACATTTGGAACTCTCCTGGGGTACCCTCACACATATTATTCCCTCATTTAGTGGATATTTTCACAAAAAAGTGAATTTTTCAAAAATCCAGAAAATTGGCTGAAAATGACTAAATATCAAAGACTCATTGGGCAAATCGCTCTGGAACTGAAATCGGAACGCTCACTGACATTTGCCCTATCTGAAAGTCTGATAAACGCCGGAAAAATGACTAAGTCCAAAAAAAAAAATTTTTCAACTTTTTTCAATTTTACCCCCGTGGGATATATATTCTACCCACACACATTTGGAACTCTTCTGGGGTACCCTCACACATATTATTCCCTCATTTAGTGGATATTTTCACAAAAAGTTAATTTTTCAAAAATCCAGAAAATGGCTGAAAATGACTAAATTTCAAGGACTCATTGGGCGGGCGAATCGCTCTGGAACTGAAATCGGAATGCTCACTGACATTTGCCCTATCTGAAAGTCTGATAAACGCCGGAAAAATGACTAAGTCCAAAAAAAAAAATTTTCCACTTTTTTCAATTTTACCCCTGTGGGATATATATTCTACCCACACACATTTGGAACTCTTCTGGGGTACCCTCACACATATTATTCCCTCATTTAGTGGATATTTTCACAAAAAGTGAAATTTTCAAAAATCCAGAAAATTGGCTGAAAATGACTAAATATCAAGGACTCATTGGGCAAATCGTTATGGAACTGAAATCGGAACGTTCACTGACATTTGCCCTATCTGAAAGTCTGATAAACGCCGAAAAAATGTCTAAGTCCAAAAAAAATTTTTTTCAACTTTTTCAATTTTACCCCCGTGGGATATAAATTCTACCCACACACATTTGGAACTCTCCTGGGGTACCCTCACACATATTATTCCCTCATTTAGTGGATATTTTCACAAAAAAGTTGAATTTTTCAAAAATCCAGAAAATTGGCTGAAAATGACTAAATATCAAGGACTCATTGGGCAAATCGCTCTGGAACTGAAATCGGAACGCTCACTGACATTTGCCCTATCTGAAAGTCTGATAAACGCCGGAAAAATGACTAAGTCCAAAAAAAAAATTTTTCAACTTTTTTCAATTTTACCCCCGTGGGATATATATTCTACCCACACACATTTGGAACTCTTCTGGGGTACCCTCACACATATTATTCCCTCATTTAGTGGATATTTTCACAAAAAAGTGAAATTTTCAAAAATCCAGAAAATTGGCTGAAAATGACTAAATATCAAGGACTCATTGGGCAAATCGTTATGGAACTGAAATCGGAACGCTCACTGACATTTGCCCTATCTGAAAGTCTGATAAACGCCGAAAAAATGGCTAAGTCCAAAAAAAAATTTTTTTCAATTTTACCCCCGTGGGATATAAATTCTACCCACAGACATTTGGAACTCTCCTGGGGTACCCTCACACATATTATTCCCTCATTTAGTGGATATTTTCACAAAAAAGTGAATTTTCAAAAATCCAGAAATTGGCTGAAAATGACTAAATATCAAGGACTCATTGGGCAAATCGCTCTGGAACTGAAATCGGAATGCTCACTGACATTTGCCCTATCTGAAAGTCTGATAAACGCCGGAAAAATGACTAAGTCCAAAAAAAAAAATTTTTTAACTTTTTTCAATTTTACCCCCGTGGGATATATATTCTACCCACACACAATTGGAACTCTTCTGGGGTACCCTCACACATATTATTCCCTCATTTAGTGGATATTTTCACAAAAAAGTTAATTTTTCAAAAATCCAGAAAATGGCTGAAAATGACTAAATATCAAAGACTCATTGGGCGAATCGCTCTGGAACTGAAATCGGAACGCTCACTGACATTTGCCCTATCTGAAAGTCTGATAAACGCCGGAAAAATTACTAAGTCCAAAAAAAAATTTTTTTCAACTTTTTTCAGTTTTACCCCCGTGGGATATATATTCTACCCACACACATTTGGAACTCTACTGGGGTACCCTCACACATATTATTCCCTCATTTAGTGGATATTTTCACAAAAAAGTGAATTTTTCAAAAATCCAGAAAATTGGCTGAAAATGAATAAATATCAAGGGCTCATTGGGCGAATCGCTCTGGAACTGAAATGGGAACGCTCACTGACATTTGCCCTATCTGAAAGTCTGATAAACGCCGGAAAAATGACTAAGTCCAAAAAAAAAAAAATTTTCAACTTTTTTCAATTTTACCCCCGTGGGATATATATTCTACCCACACACATTTGGAACTCTTCTGGGGTACCCTCACACATATTATTCCCTCATTTAGTGGATATTTTCACAAAAAAGTGAATTTTTCAAAAATCCAGAAAATTGGCTGAAAATGACTAAATATCAAAGACTCATTGGGCGAATCTCTCTGGAAATGAAATCGGAACGCTCACTGACATTTGCCCTATCTGAAAGTCTGATAAACGTCGGAAAAATGACTAAGTCCAAAAAAAAAATTTTTTTCAACTTTTTTCAATTTTACCCCCGTGGGATATATATTCTACCCACACACATTTGGAACTCTACTGGGCTACCCTGACACATATTATTCCCTCATGTAGTGGATATTTTCACAAAAAAGTGAAATTTTCAAAAATCCAGAAAATTGGCTGAAAATGACTAAATATCAAGGACTCATTGGGCAAATCGTTATGGAACTGAAATCGGAACGCTCACTGACATTTGCCCTATCTGAAAGTCTGATAAACGCCGAAAAAATGGCTAAGTCCAAAAAAAAAATTTTTTCTACTTTTTTCAATTTTACCCCCGTGGGATATATATTCTACCCACACACATTTGGAACTCTCCTGGGGTACCCTCACACATATTATTCCCTCATTTAGTGGATATTTTCACAAAAAAGTGAATTTTTCAAAAATCCAGAAAATTGGCTGAAAATGACTAAATATCAAGGACTCATTGGGCAAATCGCTCTGGAACTGAAATCGGAACGCTCACTGACATTTGCCCTATCTGAAAGTCTGATAAACGCCGGAAAAATGACTAAGTCCAAAAAAAAAAATTTTTCAACTTTTTTCAATTTTACCCCGTGGGATATACAGTCATGGCCAAAAGTATTGAGAATGAGACAAATAGTAATTTTTCCAAAGTTTACTGCTTCATTTTTTGTGATGGCAATTTGCATATACTCCTGAATGTCAAAGAGTGATCAGCTTAACAGCAATTACTGTACTTGCAAAGTCAATATTTGCCCAGAAAATGAACTTTAACCCCCAAAACACATTTCAACATCATTGCAGTCCTGCCTTAAAAGGAGCAGCTAACATCGTTTTAGTGATTGATCCATTAACACAGGTGTGGGTGTTGATGAGGACAGGGCTGGCGATCAATCAGTCATGATTAAGTAAGAATGACATCACTGGACACTTTAAAAGGAGGCTGGTTCTTGGTATCATTGTTTCTCTTCAGTTAACCATGGTTATCTCTAAAGAAACACGTGCAGCCATCATTGCACTGCACAAAAATGGCCTAACAGGGAAGAGTATCGCAGCTACAAAGATTGCACCTCAGTCAACAATCTATCGCATCATCAAGAACTTCAAGGAGAGAGCTTCCATTGTTGTCAAAAAGGCTCCAGGGCGCCCAAGAAAGACCAGCAAGCGCCAGGACCGTATCTTAAAACTGTTTCAGCTGCGGGATCGGACTACCAGCAGTGCCGAGCTTGCTCAGGAATGGCAGCAGGCTGGTGTGAGTGCTTCTGCACGCACTGTGAGGCGGAGACTCTTTGAGCAAGGGCTGGTTTCAAGGAGGGCAGCAAAGAAGCCACTTCTCTCCAGAAAAAACATCAGGGACCGACTGATATTCTGCAAAAGGTACAGGGAGTGGACTGCTGAGGACTGGGGCAAAGTCATTTTCTCTGATGAATCCCCTTTTCGATTGTTTGGGACATCTGGAAAACAGCTTATTCGGAGAAGAAGAGGTGAGCGCTACCACCAGTCTTGTCTCATGCCAACTGTAAAGCATCCTGAAACCATTCATGTGTGGGGTTGGTTCTCAGCCAAGAGAATCGGCTCACTCACAGTCTTGCCTAAAAACACAGCCATGAATAAAGAATGGTACCAGAATGTCCTCCAAGAGCAACTTCTCCCAACCGTCCAAGAGCAGTTTGGCCCCCAACAATGCCTTTTCCAGCATGATGGAGCACCTTGCCATAAAGCAAAGGTGATAACTAAATGGCTCATGGAACAAAACATAGAGATTTTGGGTCCATGGCCTGGAAACTCCCCAGATCTTAATCCCATTGAGAACTTGTGGTCAATCATCAATAGACGGTGGACAAACAAAAACCAACAAATTCTGGCAAAATGCAAGCATTGATTATGTAAGAATGGACTGCTATCAGTCAGGATTTGGTCCAAAAGTTGATTGAGAGCATGCCAGGGAGAATTACAGAGGTCTTGAAGAAGAAGGGGCAACACTGCAAATATTGACTTGCTGCATTAACTCATTCTAACTGTCAATATAACCTATTGGTCCTCATAATATGATTGCAATTATATTTCTGTATGTGATATAAACATCAGACAAACACTAATAAAAACCAGAGGCCAGCAGATCATGGGAAAATATAATTTTGGTGTCATTCTCAAAACTTTTGGCCATGACTGTATATTCTACCCACACACATTTGGAACTCTTCTGGGGTACCCTCACACATATTATTCCCTCATTTAGTGGATATTTTCACAAAAAAGTTAATTTTTCAAAAATCCAGAAAATGGCTGAAAATGACTAAATATCAAGGACTCATTGGGCGAATCGCTCTGGAACTGAAATCGGAACGCTCACTGACATTTGCCCTATCTGAAAGTCTGATAAACGCCGGAAAAATGACTAAGTCCAAAAAAAATTTTTTTTTCAACTTTTTTCAGTTTTACCCCCGTGGGATATATCTTCTACCCACACACATTTGGAACTCTACTGGGGTACCCTCACACATATTATTCCCTCATTTAGTGGATATTTTCACAAAAAAGTGAATTTTTCAAAAATCCAGAAAATTGGCTGAAAATGAATAAATATCAAGGGCTCATTGGGCGAATCGCTCTGGAACTGAAATCGGAACGCTCACTGACATTTGCCCTATCTGAAAGTCTGATAAACGCCGGAAAAATGACTAAGTCCAAAAAAAAAAAAATTTTCAACTTTTTTCAATTTTACCCCCGTGGGATATATATTCTACCCACACACATTTGGAACTCTTCTGGGGTACCCTCACACATATTATTCCCTCATTTAGTGGATATTTTCACAAAAAAGTGAATTTTTCAAAAATCCAGAAAATTGGCTGAAAATGACTAAATATCAAAGACTCATTGGGCGAATCTCTCTGGAACTGAAATCGGAACGCTCACTGACATTTGCCCTATCTGAAAGTCTGATAAACGTCGGAAAAATGACTAAGTCCAAAAAAAAAATTTTTTTCAACTTTTTTCAATTTTAAACCCGTGGGATATATATTCTACCCACTCACATTTGGAACTCTCCTGGGGTACCCTCACACATATTATTCCCTCATTTAGTGGATATTTTCACAAAAAAGTGAATTTTTCAAAAATCCAAAAAATTGGCTGAAAATGACTAAATATCAAAGACTCATTGGGCGAATCGCTCTGGAACTGAAATCGGAACGCTCACTGACATTTGCCCTATCTGAAAGTCTGATAAACGCCGGAAAAATGACTAAGTCCAAAAAAAAAAATTTTTCAACTTTTTTCAATTTTACCCCGTGGGATATATATTCTACCCACACACATTTGGAACTCTTCTGGGGTACCCTCACACATATTATTCCCTCATTTAGTGGATATTTTCACAAAAAAGTTAATTTTTCAAAAATCCAGAAAATGGCTGAAAATGACTAAATATCAAGGATTCATTGGGCGAATCGCTCTGGAACTGAAATCGGAACGCTCACTGACATTTGCCCTATCTGAAAGTCTGATAAACGCCGGAAAAATGACTAAGTCCAAAAAAAATTTTTTTTTCAACTTTTTTCAGTTTTACCCCCGTGGGATATATCTTCTACCCACACACATTTGGAACTCTCCTGGGGTACCCTCACACATATTATTCCCTCATTTAGTGGATATTTTCACAAAAAAGTGAATTTTTCAAAAATCCAAAAAATTGGCTGAAAATGACTAAATATCAAAGACTCATTGGGCGAATCGCTCTGGAACTGAAATCGGAACGCTCACTGACATTTGCCCTATCTGAAAGTCTGATAAACGCCGGAAAAATGACTAAGTCCAAAAAAAAAAATTTTTCAACTTCTTTCAATTTTACCCCCGTGGGATATATATTCTACCCACACACATTTGGAACTCTTCTGGGGTACCCTCACACATATTATTCCCTCATTTAGTGGATATTTTCACAAAAAAGTTAATTTTTCAAAAATCCAGAAATTGGATGAAAATGACTAAATATCAAGGACTCATTGGGCGAATCGCTCTGGAACTGAAATCGGAATGCTCACTGACATTTGCCCTATCTGAAAATCTGATAAACGCCGGAAAAATGACTAAGTCCAAAAAAAAATTTTTCTCAACTTTTTTCAATTTTACCCCCGTGGGATATATATCCTACCCACACACATTTGGAACTCTCCTGGGGTACCCTCACACATATTATTCCCTCATTTAGTGGATATTTTCACAAAAAAGTGAATTTTTCAAAAATCCAGAAAATTGGCTGAAAATGACTAAATATCAAGGACTCATTGGGCAAATCGCTCTGGAACTGAAATCGGAACGCTCACTGACATTTGCCCTGTCTGAAAGTCTGATAAACGCCGGAAAAATGACTAAGTCCAAAAAAAAAAATTTTTCAACTTTTTTCAATTTTACCCCGTGGGATATATATTCTACCCACACACATTTGGAACTCTTCTGGGGTACCCTCACACATATTATTCCCTCATTTAGTGGATATTTTCACAAAAAAGTTAATTTTTCAAAAATCCAGAAAATGGCGGAAAATGACTAAATATCAAGGACTCATTGGGCGAATCGCTCTGGAACTGAAATCGGAACGCTCACTGACATTTGCCCTATCTGAAAGTCTGATAAACGCCGGAAAAATGACTAAGTCCAAAAAAAATTTTTTTTTCAACTTTTTTCAGTTTTACCCCCGTGGGATATATATTCTACCCACACACATTTGGAACTCTACTGGGGTACCCTCACACATATTATTCCCTCATTTAGTGGATATTTTCACAAAAAAGTTAATTTTTCAAAAATCCAGAAAATTGGCTGAAAATGAATAAATATCAAGGGCTCATTGGGCGAATCGCTCTGGAACTGAAATCGGAACGCTCACTGACATTTGCCCTATCTGAAAGTCTGATAAACGCCGGAAAAATGACTAAGTCCAAAAAAAAAATTTTTTTCAACTTTTTTCAATTTTAAACCCGTGGGATATATATTCTACCCACTCACATTTGGAACTCTCCTGGGGTACCCTCACACATATTATTCCCTCATTTAGTGGATATTTTCACAAAAAAGTGAATTTTTCAAAAATCCAAAAAATTGGCTGAAAATGACTAAATATCAAAGACTCATTGGGCGAATCACTCTGGAACTGAAATCGGAACGCTCACTGACATTTGCCCTATCTGAAAGTCTGATAAACGCCGGAAAAATGACTAAGTCCAAAAAAAAATTTTTCTCAACTTTTTTCAATTTTACCCCCGTGGGATATATATTCTACCCACACACATTTGGAACTCTCCTGGGGTACCCTCACACATATTATTCCCTCATTTAGTGGATATTTTCACAAAAAAGTGAATTTTTCAAAAATCCAGAAAATTGGCTGAAAATGACTAAATATCAAGGACTCATTGGGCAAATCACTCTGGAACTGAAATCGGAACGCTCACTGACATTTGCCCTATCTGAAGTCTGATAAACGCTGGAAAAATGACTAAGTCCAAAAAAAATTTTTTTTTCAACTTTTTTCAGTTTTACCCCCGTGGGATATATATTCTACCCACACACATTTGGAACTCTACTGGGGTACCCTCACACATATTATTCCCTCATTTAGTGGATATTTTCACAAAAAAGGTTAATTTTTAAAAAATCCAGAAAATTGGCTGAAAATGAATAAATATCAAGGACTCATTGGGCGAATCGCTCTGGAACTGAAATCGGAACGCTCACTGACATTTGCCCTATCTGAAAGTCTGATAAACGCCGGAAAAATGACTAAGTCCAAAAAAAAAAATTTTTAAACTTTTTTCAATTTTACCCCCGTGGGATATATATTCTACCCACACACATTTGGAACTCTTCTGGGGTACCCTCACACATATTATTCCCTCATTTAGTGGATATTTTCACAAACAAGTTAATTTTTCAAAAATCCAGAAAATGGCTGAAAATGACTAAATATCAAGGACACATTGGGCGAATCGCTCTGGAACTGAAATCGGAATGCTCACTGACATTTGCCCTATCTGAAAGTCTGATAAACGCCGGAAAAATGACTAAGTCCAAAAAAAAAATTTTCTCAACTTTCTTCAATTTTACCCCCGTGGGATATATATTCTACCCACACACATTTGGCACTCTACTGGGCTACCCTCACACATATTATTCCCTCATTTAGTGGATATTTTCACAAAAAAGTGAATTTTTCAAAAATCCAGAAAATTGGCTGAAAATGACTAAATATCAAGGACTCATTGGGCAAATCGCTCTGGAACTGAAATCGGAACGCTCACTGACATTTGCCCTATCTGAAAGTCTGATAAACGCCAGAAAAATGACTAAGTCCAAAAAAAATTTTTTTTTCAACTTTTTTCAGTTTTACCCCCGTGGGATATATATTCTACCCACACACATTTGGAACTCTACTGGGGTACCCTCACACATATTATTCCCTCATTTAGTGGATATTTTCACAAAAAAGTGAATTTTTCAAAAATCCAGAAAATTGGCTGAAAATGAATGAATATCAAGGACTCATTGGGCGAATCGCTCTGGAACTGAAATCGGAATGCTCACTGACATTTGCCCTATCTGAAAGTCTGATAAACGCCGGAAAAATGACTAAGTCCAAAAAAAAATATTTTTCAACTTTTTTCAATTTTACCCCCGTGGGATATATATTCTACCCACACACATTTGGAACTCTTCTGGGGTACCCTCACACATATTATTCCCTCATTTAGTGGATATTTTCACAAAAAAGTTAATTTTTCAAAAATCCAGAAAATGGCTGAAAATGACTAAATATCAAGGACTCATTGGGCGAATCGCTCTGGAACTGAAATCGGAATGCTCAGTGACATTTGCCCTATCTGAAAGTCTGATAAACGCCGGAAAAATGACTAAGTCCAAAAAAAAATTTTTTTTTCAACTTTTTTCAGTTTTACCCCCGTGGGATATATATTCTACCCACACACATTTGGAACTCTCCTGGGGTACCCTCACACATATTATTCCCTCATTTAGTGGATATTTTCACAAAAAAGTGAATTTTTCAAAAATCCAAAAAATTGGCTGAAAATGACTAAATATCAAGGACTCATTGGGCAAATCGCTTTGGAACTGAAATCGGAACGCTCACTGACATTTGCCCTATCTGAAAGTCTGATAAATGCCGGAAAAATGACTAAGTCCAAAAAAAAAAATTTTTCAACTTTTTTCAGTTTTACCCCCGTGGGATATATATTCTACCCACACACATTTGGAACTCTCCTGGGGTACCCTCACACATATTATTCCCTCATTTAGTGGATATTTTCACAAAAAAGTTAATTTTTCAAAAATCCAGAAATTGGCTGAAAATGACTAAATATCAAGGACTCATTGGGCGAATCGCTCTGGAACTGAAATCGGAATGCTCACTGACATTTGCCCTATCTGAAAGTCTGATAAACGCCGGAAAAATGACTAAGTCCAAAAAAAAATTTTTCTCAACTTTTTTCAATTTTACCCCCGTGGGATATATATTCTACCCACACACATTTGGAACTCTACTGGGCTACCCTCACACATATTATTCCCTCATTTAGTGGATATTTTCACAAAAAAGTGAAATTTTCAAAAATCCAGAAAATTGGCTGAAAATGACTAAATATCAAGGACTCATTGGGCAAATCGTTATGGAACTGAAATCGGAACGCTCACTGACATTTGCCCTATCTGAAAGTCTGATAAACGCCGAAAAAATGGCTAAGTCCAAAAAAAAATTTTTTTCAACATTTTTCAATTTTACCCCCGTGGGATATATATTCTACCCACACACATTTGGAACTCTTCTGGGTTACCCTCACACATATTATTCCCTCATTTAGTGGATATTTTCACAAAAAAGTTAATTTTTCAAAAATCCAGAAATTGGATGAAAATGACTAAATATCAAGGACTCATTGGGCGAATCGCTCTGGAACTGAAATCGGAATGCTCACTGACATTTACCCTATCTGAAAGTCTGATAAACGCCGGAAAAATGACTAAGTCCAAAAAAAAAAATTTTTCAACTTTTTTCAATTTTACCCCCGTGGGATATATATTCTACCCACACACATTTGGAACTCTTCTGGGGTACCCTCACACATATTATTCCCTCATTTAGTGGATATTTTCACAAAAAAGTTAATTTTTCAAAAATCCAGAAAATGGCTGAAAATGACTAAATATCAAGGACTCATTGGGCGAATCGCTCTGGAACTGAAATCGGAATGCTCACTGACATTTGCCCTATCTGAAAGTCTGATAAACGCCGGAAAAATGACTAAGTCCAAAAAAAAATTTTTCTCAACTTTTTTCAATTTTACCCCCGTGGGATATATATTCTACCCACACACATTTGGAACTCTACTGGGCTACCCTCACACATATTATTCCCTCATTTAGTGGATATTTTCACAAAAAAGTGAAATTTTCAAAAATCCAGAAAATTGGCTGAAAATGACTAAATATCAAGGACTCATTGGGCAAATCGTTATGGAACTGAAATCGGAACGCTCACTGACATTTGCCCTATCTGAAAGTCTGATAAACGCCGGAAAAATGACAGTCGAAAAAAAAATTTTTTTTCAACTTTTTTCAGTTTTACCCCCGTGGGATATATATTCTACCCACACACATTTGGCACTCTACTGGGCTACCCTCACACATATTATTCCCTCATTTAGTGGATATTTTCACAAAAAAGTGAATTTTTCAAAAATCCAGAAAATTGGCTGAAAATGACTAAATATCAAGGACTCATTGGGCAAATCGCTCTGGAACTGAAATCGGAACGCTCACTGACATTTGCCCTATCTGAAAGTCTGATAAACGCCAGAAAAATGACTAAGTCCAAAAAAAATTTTTTTTTCAACTTTTTTCAGTTTTACCCCCGTGGGATATATATTCTACCCACACACATTTGGAACTCTACTGGGGTACCCTCACACATATTATTCCCTCATTTAGTGGATATTTTCACAAAAAAGTGAATTTTTCAAAAATCCAGAAAATTGGCTGAAAATGAATGAATATCAAGGACTCATTGGGCGAATCGCTCTGGAACTGAAATCGGAATGCTCACTGACATTTGCCCTATCTGAAAGTCTGATAAACGCCGGAAAAATGACTAAGTCCAAAAAAAAATATTTTTCAACTTTTTTCAATTTTACCCCCGTGGGATATATATTCTACCCACACACATTTGGAACTCTTCTGGGGTACCCTCACACATATTATTCCCTCATTTAGTGGATATTTTCACAAAAAAGTTAATTTTTCAAAAATCCAGAAAATGGCTGAAAATGACTAAATATCAAGGACTCATTGGGCGAATCGCTCTGGAACTGAAATCGGAATGCTCACTGACATTTGCCCTATCTGAAAGTCTGATAAACGCCGGAAAAATGACTAAGTCCAAAAAAAAATTTTTTTTTCAACTTTTTTCAGTTTTACCCCCGTGGGATATATATTCTACCCACACACATTTGGAACTCTCCTGGGGTACCCTCACACATATTATTCCCTCATTTAGTGGATATTTTCACAAAAAAGTGAATTTTTCAAAAATCCAAAAAATTGGCTGAAAATGACTAAATATCAAGGACTCATTGGGCAAATCGCTTTGGAACTGAAATCGGAACGCTCACTGACATTTGCCCTATCTGAAAGTCTGATAAATGCCGGAAAAATGACTAAGTCCAAAAAAAAAAATTTTTCAACTTTTTTCAGTTTTACCCCCGTGGGATATATATTCTACCCACACACATTTGGAACTCTCCTGGGGTACCCTCACACATATTATTCCCTCATTTAGTGGATATTTTCACAAAAAAGTGAATTTTTCAAAAATCCAAAAAATTGGCTGAAAATGACTAAATATCAAGGACTCATTGGGCAAATCGCTCTGGAACTGAAATCGGAACGCTCACTGACATTTGCCCTATCTGAAAGTCTGATAAATGCCGGAAAAATGACTAAGTCCAAAAAAAAAAATTTTTCAACTTTTTTCAATTTTACCCCCGTGGGATATATATTCTACCCACACACATTTGGAACTCTTCTGGGGTACCCTCACACATATTATTCCCTCATTTAGTGGATATTTTCACAAAAAAGTTAATTTTTCAAAAATCCAGAAATTGGCTGAAAATGACTAAATATCAAGGACTCATTGGGCGAATCGCTCTGGAACTGAAATCGGAATGCTCACTGACATTTGCCCTATCTGAAAGTCTGATAAACGCCGGAAAAATGACTAAGTCCAAAAAAAAATTTTTCTCAACTTTTTTCAATTTTACCCCCGTGGGATATATATTCTACCCACACACATTTGGAACTCTACTGGGCTACCCTCACACATATTATTCCCTCATTTAGTGGATATTTTCACAAAAAAGTGAAATTTTCAAAAATCCAGAAAATTGGCTGAAAATGACTAAATATCAAGGACTCATTGGGCAAATCGCTCTGGAACTGAAATCGGAACGCTCACTGACATTTGCCCTATCTGAAGTCTGATAAACGCTGGAAAAATGACTAAGTCCAAAAAAATTTTTTTTTCAACTTTTTTCAGTTTTACCCCCGTGGGATATATATTCTACCCACACACATTTGGAACTCTACTGGGGTACCCTCACACATATTATTCCCTCATTTAGTGGATATTTTCACAAAAAAGTTAATTTTTAAAAAATCCAGAAAATTGGCTGAAAATGAATAAATATCAAGGACTCATTGGGCGAATCGCTCTGGAACTGAAATCGGAACGCTCACTGACATTTGCCCTATCTGAAAGTCTGATAAACGCCGGAAAAATGACTAAGTCCAAAAAAAAAAATTTTTAAACTTTTTTCAATTTTACCCCCGTGGGATATATATTCTACCCACACACATTTGGAACTCTTCTGGGGTACCCTCACACATATTATTCCCTCATTTAGTGGATATTTTCACAAACAAGTTAATTTTTCAAAAATCCAGAAAATGGCTGAAAATGACTAAATATCAAGGACTCATTGGGCGAATCGCTCTGGAACTGAAATCGGAATGCTCACTGACATTTGCCCTATCTGAAAGTCTGATAAACGCCGGAAAAATGACTAAGTCCAAAAAAAAAATTTTCTCAACTTTCTTCAATTTTACCCCCGTGGGATATATATTCTACCCACACACATTTGGCACTCTACTGGGCTACCCTCACACATATTATTCCCTCATTTAGTGGATATTTTCACAAAAAAGTGAATTTTTCAAAAATCCAGAAAATTGGCTGAAAATGACTAAATATCAAGGACTCATTGGGCAAATCGCTCTGGAACTGAAATCGGAACGCTCACTGACATTTGCCCTATCTGAAAGTCTGATAAACGCCAGAAAAATGACTAAGTCCAAAAAAAATTTTTTTTTCAACTTTTTTCAGTTTTACCCCCGTGGGATATATATTCTACCCACACACATTTGGAACTCTACTGGGGTACCCTCACACATATTATTCCCTCATTTAGTGGATATTTTCACAAAAAAGTGAATTTTTCAAAAATCCAGAAAATTGGCTGAAAATGAATGAATATCAAGGACTCATTGGGCGAATCGCTCTGGAACTGAAATCGGAATGCTCACTGACATTTGCCCTATCTGAAAGTCTGATAAACGCCGGAAAAATGACTAAGTCCAAAAAAAAATATTTTTCAACTTTTTTCAATTTTACCCCCGTGGGATATATATTCTACCCACACACATTTGGAACTCTTCTGGGGTACCCTCACACATATTATTCCCTCATTTAGTGGATATTTTCACAAAAAAGTTAATTTTTCAAAAATCCAGAAAATGGCTGAAAATGACTAAATATCAAGGACTCATTGGGCGAATCGCTCTGGAACTGAAATCGGAATGCTCACTGACATTTGCCCTATCTGAAAGTCTGATAAACGCCGGAAAAATGACTAAGTCCAAAAAAAAATTTTTTTTTCAACTTTTTTCAGTTTTACCCCCGTGGGATATATATTCTACCCACACACATTTGGAACTCTCCTGGGGTACCCTCACACATATTATTCCCTCATTTAGTGGATATTTTCACAAAAAAGTGAATTTTTCAAAAATCCAAAAAATTGGCTGAAAATGACTAAATATCAAGGACTCATTGGGCAAATCGCTTTGGAACTGAAATCGGAACGCTCACTGACATTTGCCCTATCTGAAAGTCTGATAAATGCCGGAAAAATGACTAAGTCCAAAAAAAAAAATTTTTCAACTTTTTTCAGTTTTACCCCCGTGGGATATATATTCTACCCACACACATTTGGAACTCTCCTGGGGTACCCTCACACATATTATTCCCTCATTTAGTGGATATTTTCACAAAAAAGTGAATTTTTCAAAAATCCAAAAAATTGGCTGAAAATGACTAAATATCAAGGACTCATTGGGCAAATCGCTCTGGAACTGAAATCGGAACGCTCACTGACATTTGCCCTATCTGAAAGTCTGATAAATGCCGGAAAAATGACTTAAGTCCAAAAAAAAAAATTTTTCAATTTTTTTCAATTTTACCCCCGTGGGATATATATTCTACCCACACACATTTGGAACTCTTCTGGGGTACCCTCACACATATTATTCCCTCATTTAGTGGATATTTTCACAAAAAAGTTAATTTTTCAAAAATCCAGAAATTGGCTGAAAATGACTAAATATCAAGGACTCATTGGGCGAATCGCTCTGGAACTGAAATCGGAATGCTCACTGACATTTGCCCTATCTGAAAGTCTGATAAACGCCGGAAAAATGACTAAGTCCAAAAAAAAATTTTTCTCAACTTTTTTCAATTTTACCCCCGTGGGATATATATTCTACCCACACACATTTGGAACTCTACTGGGCTACCCTCACACATATTATTCCCTCATTTAGTGGATATTTTCACAAAAAAGTGAAATTTTCAAAAATCCAGAAAATTGGCTGAAAATGACTAAATATCAAGGACTCATTGGGCAAATCGTTATGGAACTGAAATCGGAACGCTCACTGACATTTGCCCTATCTGAAAGTCTGATAAACGCCGAAAAAATGGCTAAGTCCAAAAAAAAATTTTTTTCAACATTTTTCAATTTTACCCCCGTGGGATATATATTCTACCCACACACATTTGGAACTCTTCTGGGGTACCCTCACACATATTATTCCCTCATTTAGTGGATATTTTCACAAAAAAGTTAATTTTTCAAAAATCCAGAAATTGGATGAAAATGACTAAATATCAAGGACTCATTGGGCGAATCGCTCTGGAACTGAAATCGGAATGCTCACTGACATTTACCCTATCTGAAAGTCTGATAAACGCCGGAAAAATGACTAAGTCCAAAAAAAAAAATTTTTCAACTTTTTTCAATTTTACCCCCGTGGGATATATATTCTACCCACACACATTTGGAACTCTTCTGGGGTACCCTCACACATATTATTCCCTCATTTAGTGGATATTTTCACAAAAAAGTTAATTTTTCAAAAATCCAGAAAATGGCTGAAAATGACTAAATATCAAGGACTCATTGGGCGAATCGCTCTGGAACTGAAATCGGAATGCTCACTGACATTTGCCCTATCTGAAAGTCTGATAAACGCCGGAAAAATGACTAAGTCCAAAAAAAATTTTTTTTTCAACCTTTTTCAGTTTTACCCCCGTGGGATATATATTCTACCCACACACATTTGGAACTCTACTGGGGTACCCTCACACATATTATTCCCTCATTTAGTGGATATTTTCACAAAAAAGTGAATTTTTCAAAAATCCAGTAAATTGGCTGAAAATGAATAAATATCAAGGACTCATTGGGCGAATCGCTCTGGAACTGAAATCGGAATGCTCACTGACATTTGCCCTATCTGAAAGTCTGATAAACGCCGGAAAAATGACTAAGTCCAAAAAAAAAATTTTTTTCAACTTTTTTCAATTTTAAACCCGTGGGATATATATTCTACCCACTCACATTTGGAACTCTCCTGGGGTACCCTCACACATATTATTCCCTCATTTAGTGGATATTTTCACAAAAAAGTGAATTTTTCAAAAATCCAAAAAATTGGCTGAAAATGACTAAATATCAAAGACTCATTGGGCGAATCGCTCTGGAACTGAAATCGGAACGCTCACTGACATTTGCCCTATCTGAAGTCTGATAAACGCTGGAAAAATGACTAAGTCCAAAAAAAATTTTTTTTTCAACTTTTTTCAGTTTTACCCCCGTGGGATATATATTCTACCCACACACATTTGGAACTCTACTGGGGTACCCTCACACATATTATTCCCTCATTTAGTGGATATTTTCACAAAAAAGTGAATTTTTAAAAAATCCAGAAAATTGGCTGAAAATGAATAAATATCAAGGACTCATTGGGCGAATCGCTCTGGAACTGAAATCGGAACGCTCACTGACATTTGCCCTATCTGAAAGTCTGATAAACGCCGGAAAAATGACTAAGTCCAAAAAAAAAATTTTTTAAACTTTTTTCAATTTTACCCCCGTGGGATATATATTCTACCCACACACATTTGGAACTCTTCTGGGGTACCCTCACACATATTATTCCCTCATTTAGTGGATATTTTCACAAAAAAGTTAATTTTTCAAAAATCCAGAAATTGGATGAATATGACTAAATATCAAGGACTCATTGGGCGAATCACTCTGGAACTGAAATCGGAATGCTCACTGACATTTGCCCTATCTGAAAGTCTGATAAACGCCGGAAAAATGACTAAGTCCAAAAAAAAAAATTTTTCAACTTTTTTCAATTTTACCCCCGTGGGATATATATTCTACCCACACACATTTGGAACTCTTCTGGGGTACCCTCACACATATTATTCCCTCATTTAGTGGATATTTTCACAAACAAGTTAATTTTTCAAAAATCCAGAAAATGGCTGAAAATGACTAAATATCAAGGACTCATTGGGCGAATCGCTCTGGAACTGAAATCGGAATGCTCACTGACATTTGCCCTATCTGAAAGTCTGATAAACGCCGGAAAAATGACTAAGTCCAAAAAAAAAATTTTCTCAACTTTCTTCAATTTTACCCCCGTGGGATATATATTCTACCCACACACATTTGGCACTCTACTGGGCTACCCTCACACATATTATTCCCTCATTTAGTGGATATTTTCACAAAAAAGTGAATTTTTCAAAAATCCAGAAAATTGGCTGAAAATGACTAAATATCAAGGACTCATTGGGCAAATCGCTCTGGAACTGAAATCGGAACGCTCACTGACATTTGCCCTATCTGAAAGTCTGATAAACGCCAGAAAAATGACTAAGTCCAAAAACAATTTTTTTTTCAACTTTTTTCAGTTTTACCCCCGTGGGATATATATTCTACCCACACACATTTGGAACTCTACTGGGGTACCCTCACACATATTATTCCCTCATTTAGTGGATATTTTCACAAAAAAGTGAATTTTTAAAAAATCCAGAAAATTGGCTGAAAATGAATGAATATCAAGGACTCATTGGGCGAATCGCTCTGGAACTGAAATCGGAACGCTCACTGACATTTGCCCTATCTGAAAGTCTGATAAACGCCGGAAAAATGACTAAGTCCAAAAAAAAAAAATTTTCAACTTTTTTCAATTTTACCCCCGTGGGATATATATTCTACCCACACACATTTGGAACTCTTCTGGGGTACCCTCACACATATTATTCCCTCATTTAGTGGATATTTTCACAAACAAGTTAATTTTTCAAAAATCCAGAAAATGGCTGAAAATGACTAAATATCAAGGACTCATTGGGCGAATCGCTCTGGAACTGAAATCGGAATGCTCACTGACATTTGCCCTATCTGAAAGTCTGATAAACGCCGGAAAAATGACTAAGTCCAAAAAAAAAATTTTCTCAACTTTTTTCAATTTTACCCCCGTGGGATATATATTCTACCCACACACATTTGGCACTCTACTGGGCTACCCTCACACATATTATTCCCTCATTTAGTGGATATTTTCACAAAAAAATGAATTTTTCAAAAATCCAGAAAATTGGCTGAAAATGACTAAATATCAAGGACTCATTGGGCAAATCGCTCTGGAACTGAAATCGGAATGCTCACTGACATTTGCCCTATCTGAAAGTCTGATAAACGCCGGAAAAATGACTAAGTCCAAAAAAAAATATTTTTCAACTTTTTTCAATTTTACCCCCGTGGGATATATATTCTACCCACACACATTTGGAACTCTCCTGGGGTACCCTCACACATATTATTCCCTCATTTAGTGGATATTTTCACAAAAAAGTGAATTTTTCAAAAATCCAAAAAATTGGCTGAAAATGACTAAATATCAAGGACTCATTGGGCAAATCGCTCTGGAACTGAAATCGGAACGCTCACTGACATTTGCCCTATCTGAAAGTCTGATAAATGCCGGAAAAATGACTAAGTCCAAAAAAAAAAATTTTTCAACTTTTTTCAATTTTACCCCCGTGGGATATATATTCTACCCACACACATTTGGAACTCTTCTGGGGTACCCTCACACATATTATTCCCTCATTTAGTGGATATTTTCACAAAAAAGTTAATTTTTCAAAAATCCAGAAATTGGATGAAAATGACTAAATATCAAGGACTCATTGGGCGAATCGCTCTGGAACTGAAATCGGAATGCTCACTGACATTTGCCCTATCTGAAAGTCTGATAAACGCCAGAAAAATGACTAAGTCCAAAAAAAAAAATGTTTCAACTTTTTTCAATTTTACCCCCGTGGGATATATATTCTACCCACACACATTTGGAACTCTTCTGGGGTACCCTCACACATATTATTCCCTCATTTAGTGGATATTTTCACAAAAAAGTTAATTTTTCAAAAATCCAGAAAATGGCTGAAAATGACTAAATATCAAGGACTCATTGGGCGAATCGCTCTGGAACTGAAATCGGAATGCTCACTGACATTTGCCCTATCTGAAAGTCTGATAAACGCCGGAAAAATGACTAAGTCCAAAAAAAAATTTTTCTCAACTTTTTTCAATTTTACCCCCGTGGGATATATATTCTACCCACACACATTTGGAACTCTACTGGGCTACCCTCACACATATTATTCCCTCATTTAGTGGATAATTTCACAAAAAAGTGAAATTTTCAAAAATCCAGAAAATTGGCTGAAAATGACTAAATATCAAGGACTCATTGGGCAAATCGTTATGGAACTGAAATCGGAACGCTCACTGACATTTGCCCTATCTGAAAGTCTGATAAACGCCGAAAAAATGGCTAAGTCCAAAAAAAAATTTTTTTCAACATTTTTCAATTTTACCCCCGTGGGATATATATTCTACCCACACACATTTGGAACTCTTCTGGGGTACCCTCACACATATTATTCCCTCATTTAGTGGATATTTTCACAAAAAAGTTAATTTTTCAAAAATCCAGAAATTGGATGAAAATGACTAAATATCAAGGACTCATTGGGCGAATCGCTCTGGAACTGAAATCGGAATGCTCACTGACATTTGCCCTATCTGAAAGTCTGATAAACGCCGGATAAATGACTAAGTCCAAAAAAAAAAATTTTTCAACTTTTTTCAATTTTACCCCCGTGGGATATATATTCTACCCACACACATTTGGAACTCTTCTGGGGTACCCTCACACATATTATTCCCTCATTTAGTGGATATTTTCACAAACAAGTTAATTTTTCAAAAATCCAGAAAATGGCTGAAAATGACTAAATATCAAGGACTCATTGGGCGAATCGCTCTGGAACTGAAATCGGAATGCTCACTGACATTTGCCCTATCTGAAAGTCTGATAAACGCCGGAAAAATGACTAAGTCCAAAAAAAAAATTTTCTCAACTTTCTTCAATTTTACCCCCGTGGGATATATATTCTACCCACACACATTTGGCACTCTACTGGGCTACCCTCACACATATTATTCCCTCATTTAGTGGATATTTTCACAAAAAAGTGAATTTTTCAAAAATCCAGAAAATTGGCTGAAAATGACTAAATATCAAGGACTCATTGGGCAAATCGCTCTGGAACTGAAATCGGAACGCTCACTGACATTTGCCCTATCTGAAAGTCTGATAAACGCCAGAAAAATGACTAAGTCCAAAAACAATTTTTTTTTCAACTTTTTTCAGTTTTACCCCCGTGGGATATATATTCTACCCACACACATTTGGAACTCTACTGGGGTACCCTCACACATATTATTCCCTCATTTAGTGGATATTTTCACAAAAAAGTGAATTTTTAAAAAATCCAGAAAATTGGCTGAAAATGAATGAATATCAAGGACTCATTGGGCGAATCGCTCTGGAACTGAAATCGGAACGCTCACTGACATTTGCCCTATCTGAAAGTCTGATAAACGCCGGAAAAATGACTAAGTCCAAAAAAAAAAAATTTTCAACTTTTTTCAATTTTACCCCCGTGGGATATATATTCTACCCACACACATTTGGAACTCTTCTGGGGTACCCTCACACATATTATTCCCTCATTTAGTGGATATTTTCACAAACAAGTTAATTTTTCAAAAATCCAGAAAATGGCTGAAAATGACTAAATATCAAGGACTCATTGGGCGAATCGCTCTGGAACTGAAATCGGAATGCTCACTGACATTTGCCCTATCTGAAAGTCTGATAAACGCCGGAAAAATGACTAAGTCCAAAAAAAAAATTTTCTCAACTTTTTTCAATTTTACCCCCGTGGGATATATATTCTACCCACACACATTTGGCACTCTACTGGGCTACCCTCACACATATTATTCCCTCATTTAGTGGATATTTTCACAAAAAAATGAATTTTTCAAAAATCCAGAAAATTGGCTGAAAATGACTAAATATCAAGGACTCATTGGGCAAATCGCTCTGGAACTGAAATCGGAATGCTCACTGACATTTGCCCTATCTGAAAGTCTGATAAACGCCGGAAAAATGACTAAGTCCAAAAAAAAATATTTTTCAACTTTTTTCAATTTTACCCCCGTGGGATATATATTCTACCCACACACATTTGGAACTCTCCTGGGGTACCCTCACACATATTATTCCCTCATTTAGTGGATATTTTCACAAAAAAGTGAATTTTTCAAAAATCCAAAAAATTGGCTGAAAATGACTAAATATCAAGGACTCATTGGGCAAATCGCTCTGGAACTGAAATCGGAACGCTCACTGACATTTTCCCTATCTGAAAGTCTGATAAATGCCGGAAAAATGACTAAGTCTAAAAAAAAAAATTTTTCAACTTTTTTCAATTTTACCCCCGTGGGATATATATTCTACCCACACACATTTGGAACTCTTCTGGGGTACCCTCACACATATTATTCCCTCATTTAGTGGATATTTTCACAAAAAAGTTAATTTTTCAAAAATCCAGAAATTGGATGAAAATGACTAAATATCAAGGACTCATTGGGCGAATCGCTCTGGAACTGAAATCGGAATGCTCACTGACATTTGCCCTATCTGAAAGTCTGATAAACGCCAGAAAAATGACTAAGTCCAAAAAAAAAAATGTTTCAACTTTTTTCAATTTTACCCCCGTGGGATATATATTCTACCCACACACATTTGGAACTCTTCTGGGGTACCCTCACACATATTATTCCCTCATTTAGTGGATATTTTCACAAAAAAGTTAATTTTTCAAAAATCCAGAAAATGGCTGAAAATGACTAAATATCAAGGACTCATTGGGCGAATCGCTCTGGAACTGAAATCGGAATGCTCACTGACATTTGCCCTATCTGAAAGTCTGATAAACGCCGGAAAAATGACTAAGTCCAAAAAAAAATTTTTCTCAACTTTTTTCAATTTTACCCCCGTGGGATATATATTCTACCCACACACATTTGGAACTCTACTGGGCTACCCTCACACATATTATTCCCTCATTTAGTGGATAATTTCACAAAAAAGTGAAATTTTCAAAAATCCAGAAAATTGGCTGAAAATGACTAAATATCAAGGACTCATTGGGCAAATCGTTATGGAACTGAAATCGGAACGCTCACTGACATTTGCCCTATCTGAAAGTCTGATAAACGCCGAAAAAATGGCTAAGTCCAAAAAAAAATTTTTTTCAACATTTTTCAATTTTACCCCCGTGGGATATATATTCTACCCACACACATTTGGAACTCTTCTGGGGTACCCTCACACATATTATTCCCTCATTTAGTGGATATTTTCACAAAAAAGTTAATTTTTCAAAAATCCAGAAATTGGATGAAAATGACTAAATATCAAGGACTCATTGGGCGAATCGCTCTGGAACTGAAATCGGAATGCTCACTGACATTTGCCCTATCTGAAAGTCTGATAAACGCCGGATAAATGACTAAGTCCAAAAAAAAAAATTTTTCAACTTTTTTCAATTTTACCCCCGTGGGATATATATTCTACCCACACACATTTGGAACTCTTCTGGGGTACCCTCACACATATTATTCCCTCATTTAGTGGATATTTTCACAAAAAAGTTAATTTTTCAAAAATCCAGAAAATGGCTGAAAATGACTAAATATCAAGGACTCATTGGGCGAATCGCTCTGGAACTGAAATCGGAATGCTCACTGACATTTGCCCTATCTGAAAGTCTGATAAACGCCGGAAAAATGACTAAGTCCAAAAAAAAATTTTTTTTTCAACTTTTTTCAGTTTTACCCCCGTGGGATATATATTCTACCCACACACATTTGGAACTCTCCTGGGGTACCCTCACACATATTATTCCCTCATTTAGTGGATATTTTCACAAAAAAGTGAATTTTTCAAAAATCCAGAAAATTGGCTGAAAATGACTAAATATCAAGGACTCATTGGGCGAATCGCTCTGGAACTGAAATCGGAACGCTCACTGACATTTGCCCTATCTGAAAGTCTAATAAACGCCGGAAAAATGACTAAGTCCAAAAAAAAATTTTTCTCAACTTTTTTCAATTTTACCCCCGTGGGATATATATTCTACCCACACACATTTGGAACTCTACTGGGCTACCCTCACACATATTATTCCCTCATTTAGTGGATATTTTCACAAAAAAGTGAAATTTTCAAAAATCCAGAAAATTGGCTGAAAATGACTAAATATCAAGGACTCATTGGGCGAATCGCTCTGGAACTGAAATCGGAATGCTCACTGACATTTGCCCTATCTGAAAGTCTGATAAACGGCGGAAAAATGACAGTCGAAAAAAAAATTTTTTTTCTACTTTTTTCAGTTTTACCCCCGTGGGATATATATTCTACCCACACACATTTGGCACTCTACTGGGCTACCCTCACACATATTATTCCCTCATTTAGTGGATATTTTCACAAAAAAGTTAATTTTTCAAAAATCCAGAAATTGGATGAATATGACTAAATATCAAGGACTCATTGGGCGAATCGCTCTGGAACTGAAATCGGAATGCTCACTGACATTTGCCCTATCTGAAAGTCTGATAAACGCCGGAAAAATGACTAAGTCCAAAAAAAAAAATTTTTCAACTTTTTTCAATTTTACCCCCGTGGGATATATATTCTACCCACACACATTTGGAACTCTTCTGGGGTACCCTCACACATATTATTCCCTCATTTAGTGGATATTTTCACAAACAAGTTAATTTTTCAAAAATCCAGAAAATGGCTGAAAATGACTAAATATCAAGGACTCATTGGGCGAATCGCTCTGGAACTGAAATCGGAATGCTCACTGACATTTGCCCTATCTGAAAGTCTGATAAACGCCGGAAAAATGACTAAGTCCAAAAAAAAATTTTTTTTTCAACTTTTTTCAGTTTTACCCCCGTGGGATATATATTCTACCCACACACATTTGGAACTCTCCTGGGGTACCCTCACACATATTATTCCCTCATTTAGTGGATATTTTCACAAAAAAGTGAATTTTTCAAAAATCCAAAAAATTGGCTGAAAATGACTAAATATCAAGGACTCATTGGGCAAATCGCTCTGGAACTGAAATCGGAACGCTCACTGACATTTTCCCTATCTGAAAGTCTGATAAATGCCGGAAAAATGACTAAGTCCAAAAAAAAAAATTTTTCAACTTTTTTCAGTTTTACCCCCGTGGGATATATATTCTACCCACACACATTTGGAACTCTCCTGGGGTACCCTCACACATATTATTCCCTCATTTAGTGGATATTTTCACAAAAAAGTGAATTTTTCAAAAATCCAAAAAATTGGCTGAAAATGACTAAATATCAAGGACTCATTGGGCAAATCGCTCTGGAACTGAAATCGGAACGCTCACTGACATTTGCCCTATCTGAAAGTCTGATAAATGCCGGAAAAATGACTAAGTCCAAAAAAAAAAATTTTTCAACTTTTTTCAATTTTACCCCCGTGGGATATATATTCTACCCACACACATTTGGAACTCTTCTGGGGTACCCTCACACATATTATTCCCTCATTTAGTGGATATTTTCACAAAAAAGTTAATTTTTCAAAAATCCAGAAATTGGATGAAAATGACTAAATATCAAGGACTCATTGGGCGAATCGCTCTGGAACTGAAATCGGAATGCTCACTGACATTTGCACTATCTGAAAGTCTGATAAACGCCGGAAAAATGACTAAGTCCAAAAAAAAAAATGTTTCAACTTTTTTCAATTTTACCCCCGTGGGATTTATATTCTACCCACACACATTTGGAACTCTTCTGGGGTACCCTCACACATATTATTCCCTCATTTAGTGGATATTTTCACAAAAAAGTTAATTTTTCAAAAATCCAGAAAATGGCTGAAAATGACTAAATATCAAGGACTCATTGGGCGAATCGCTCTGGAACTGAAATCGGAATGCTCACTGACATTTGCCCTATCTGAAAGTCTGATAAACGCCGGAAAAATGACTAAGTCCAAAAAAAAATTTTTCTCAACTTTTTTCAATTTTACCCCCGTGGGATATATATTCTACCCACACACATTTGGAACTCTACTGGGCTACCCTCACACATATTATTCCCTCATTTAGTGGATATTTTCACAAAAAAGTGAAATTTTCAAAAATCCAGAAAATTGGCTGAAAATGACTAAATATCAAGGACTCATTGGGCGAATCGCTCTGGAACTGAAATCGGAATGCTCACTGACATTTGCCCTATCTGAAAGTCTGATAAACGCCGGAAAAATAACAGTCGAAAAAAAAATTTTTTTTCAACTTTTTTCAGTTTTACCCCCGTGGGATATATATTCTACCCACACACATTTGGCACTCTACTGGGCTACCCTCACACATATTATTCCCTCATTTAGTGGATATTTTCACAAAAAAGTGAATTTTTCAAAAATCCAGAAAATTGGCTGAAAATGACTAAATATCAAGGACTCATTGGGCAAATCGCTCTGGAACTGAAATCGGAACGCTCACTGACATTTGCCCTATCTGAAGTCTGATAAACACTGGAAAAATGACTAAGTCCAAAAAAAAAAATTTTTAAACTTTTTTCAATTTTACCCCCGTGGGATATATATTCTACCCACACACATTTGGAACTCTTCTGGGGTACCCTCACACATATTATTCCCTCATTTAGTGGATATTTTCACAAACAAGTTAATTTTTCAAAAATCCAGAAAATGGCTGAAAATGACTAAATATCAAGGACTCATTGGGCGAATCGCTCTGGAACTGAAATCGGAATGCTCACTGACATTTGCCCTATCTGAAAGTCTGATAAACGCCGGAAAAATGACTAAGTCCAAAAAAAAAATTTTCTCAACTTTCTTCAATTTTACCCCCGTGGGATATATATTCTACCCACACACATTTGGCACTCTACTGGGCTACCCTCACACATATTATTCCCTCATTTAGTGGATATTTTCACAAAAAAGTGAATTTTTCAAAAATCCAGAAAATTGGCTGAAAATGACTAAATATCAAGGACTCATTGGGCAAATCGCTCTGGAACTGAAATCGGAACGCTCACTGACATTTGCCCTATCTGAAAGTCTGATAAACGCCAGAAAAATGACTAAGTCCAAAAAAAATTTTTTTTTCAACTTTTTTCAGTTTTACCCCCGTGGGATATATATTCTACCCACACACATTTGGAACTCTACTGGGGTACCCTCACACATATTATTCCCTCATTTAGTGGATATTTTCACAAAAAAGTGAATTTTTAAAAAATCCAGAAAATTGGCTGAAAATGAATGAATATCAAGGACTCATTGGGCGAATCGCTCTGGAACTGAAATCGGAACGCTCACTGACATTTGCCCTATCTGAAAGTCTGATAAACGCCGGAAAAATGACTAAGTCCAAAAAAAAAAAATTTTCAACTTTTTTCAATTTTACCCCCGTGGGATATATATTCTACCCACACACATTTGGAACTCTTCTGGGGTACCCTCACACATATTATTCCCTCATTTAGTGGATATTTTCACAAACAAGTTAATTTTTCAAAAATCCAGAAAATGGCTGAAAATGACTAAATATCAAGGACTCATTGGGCGAATCGCTCTGGAACTGAAATCGGAATGCTCACTGACATTTGCCCTATCTGAAAGTCTGATAAACACCGGAAAAATGACTAAGTCCAAAAAAAAAATTTTCTCAACTTTTTTCAATTTTACCCCCGTGGGATATATATTCTACCCACACACATTTGGCACTCTACTGGGCTACCCTCACACATATTATTCCCTCATTTAGTGGATATTTTCACAAAAAAGTGAATTTTTCAAAAATCCAGAAAATTGGCTGAAAATGACTAAATATCAAGGACTCATTGGGCAAATCGCTCTGGAACTGAAATCGGAATGCTCACTGACATTTGCCCTATCTGAAAGTCTGATAAACGCCGGAAAAATGACTAAGTCCAAAAAAAAATTTTTCTCAACTTTTTTCAATTTTACCCCCGTGGGATATATATTCTACCCACACACATTTGGAACTCTACTGGGCTACCCTCACACATATTATTCCCTCATTTAGTGGATATTTTCACAAAAAAGTGAAATTTTCAAAAATCCAGAAAATTGGCTGAAAATGACTAAATATCAAGGACTCATTGGGCGAATCGCTCTGGAACTGAAATCGGAATGCTCACTGACATTTGCACTATCTGAAAGTCTGATAAACGCCGGAAAAATGACTAAGTCCAAAAAAAAAAATGTTTCAACTTTTTTCAATTTTACCCCCGTGGGATTTATATTCTACCCACACACATTTGGAACTCTTCTGGGGTACCCTCACACATATTATTCCCTCATTTAGTGGATATTTTCACAAAAAAGTTAATTTTTCAAAAATCCAGAAAATGGCTGAAAATGACTAAATATCAAGGACTCATTGGGCGAATCGCTCTGGAACTGAAATCGGAATGCTCACTGACATTTGCCCTATCTGAAAGTCTGATAAACGCCGGAAAAATGACTAAGTCCAAAAAAAAATTTTTCTCAACTTTTTTCAATTTTACCCCCGTGGGATATATATTCTACCCACACACATTTGGAACTCTACTGGGCTACCCTCACACATATTATTCCCTCATTTAGTGGATATTTTCACAAAAAAGTGAAATTTTCAAAAATCCAGAAAATTGGCTGAAAATGACTAAATATCAAGGACTCATTGGGCGAATCGCTCTGGAACTGAAATCGGAATGCTCACTGACATTTGCCCTATCTGAAAGTCTGATAAACGCCGGAAAAATAACAGTCGAAAAAAAAATTTTTTTTCAACTTTTTTCAGTTTTACCCCCGTGGGATATATATTCTACCCACACACATTTGGCACTCTACTGGGCTACCCTCACACATATTATTCCCTCATTTAGTGGATATTTTCACAAAAAAGTGAATTTTTCAAAAATCCAGAAAATTGGCTGAAAATGACTAAATATCAAGGACTCATTGGGCAAATCGCTCTGGAACTGAAATCGGAACGCTCACTGACATTTGCCCTATCTGAAGTCTGATAAACACTGGAAAAATGACTAAGTCCAAAAAAAAAAATTTTTAAACTTTTTTCAATTTTACCCCCGTGGGATATATATTCTACCCACACACATTTGGAACTCTTCTGGGGTACCCTCACACATATTATTCCCTCATTTAGTGGATATTTTCACAAACAAGTTAATTTTTCAAAAATCCAGAAAATGGCTGAAAATGACTAAATATCAAGGACTCATTGGGCGAATCGCTCTGGAACTGAAATCGGAATGCTCACTGACATTTGCCCTATCTGAAAGTCTGATAAACGCCGGAAAAATGACTAAGTCCAAAAAAAAAATTTTCTCAACTTTCTTCAATTTTACCCCCGTGGGATATATATTCTACCCACACACATTTGGCACTCTACTGGGCTACCCTCACACATATTATTCCCTCATTTAGTGGATATTTTCACAAAAAAGTGAATTTTTCAAAAATCCAGAAAATTGGCTGAAAATGACTAAATATCAAGGACTCATTGGGCAAATCGCTCTGGAACTGAAATCGGAACGCTCACTGACATTTGCCCTATCTGAAAGTCTGATAAACGCCAGAAAAATGACTAAGTCCAAAAAAAATTTTTTTTTCAACTTTTTTCAGTTTTACCCCCGTGGGATATATATTCTACCCACACACATTTGGAACTCTACTGGGGTACCCTCACACATATTATTCCCTCATTTAGTGGATATTTTCACAAAAAAGTGAATTTTTAAAAAATCCAGAAAATTGGCTGAAAATGAATGAATATCAAGGACTCATTGGGCGAATCGCTCTGGAACTGAAATCGGAACGCTCACTGACATTTGCCCTATCTGAAAGTCTGATAAACGCCGGAAAAATGACTAAGTCCAAAAAAAAAAAATTTTCAACTTTTTTCAATTTTACCCCCGTGGGATATATATTCTACCCACACACATTTGGAACTCTTCTGGGGTACCCTCACACATATTATTCCCTCATTTAGTGGATATTTTCACAAACAAGTTAATTTTTCAAAAATCCAGAAAATGGCTGAAAATGACTAAATATCAAGGACTCATTGGGCGAATCGCTCTGGAACTGAAATCGGAATGCTCACTGACATTTGCCCTATCTGAAAGTCTGATAAACACCGGAAAAATGACTAAGTCCAAAAAAAAAATTTTCTCAACTTTTTTCAATTTTACCCCCGTGGGATATATATTCTACCCACACACATTTGGCACTCTACTGGGCTACCCTCACACATATTATTCCCTCATTTAGTGGATATTTTCACAAAAAAGTGAATTTTTCAAAAATCCAGAAAATTGGCTGAAAATGACTAAATATCAAGGACTCATTGGGCAAATCGCTCTGGAACTGAAATCGGAATGCTCACTGACATTTGCCCTATCTGAAAGTCTGATAAACGCCGGAAAAATGACTAAGTCCAAAAAAAAATTTTTCTCAACTTTTTTCAATTTTACCCCCGTGGGATATATATTCTACCCACACACATTTGGAACTCTACTGGGCTACCCTCACACATATTATTCCCTCATTTAGTGGATATTTTCACAAAAAAGTGAAATTTTCAAAAATCCAGAAAATTGGCTGAAAATGACTAAATATCAAGGACTCATTGGGCAAATCGCTATGGAACTGAAATCGGAATGCTCACTGACATTTGCCCTATCTGAAAGTCTGATAAACGCCGGAAAAATGACTAAGTCGAAAAAAAAAATTTTTTTCAACTTTTTTCAGTTTTACCCCCGTGGGATATATATTCTACCCACACACATTTGGAACTCTCCTGGGGTACCCTCACACATATTATTCCCTCATTTAGTGGATATTTTCACAAAAAAGTGAATTTTTCAAAAATCCAGAAAATTGGCTGAAAATGACTAAATATCAAGGACTCATTGGGCGAATCGCTCTGGAACTGAAATCGGAACGCTCACTGACATTTGCCCTATGTGAAAGTCTGATAAACGCCGGAAAAATGACTAAGTCCAAAAAAAAATTTTTCTCAACTTTTTTCAATTTTACCCCCGTGGGATATATATTCTACCCACACACATTTGGAACTCTACTGGGCTACCCTCACACATATTATTCCCTCATTTAGTGGATATTTTCACAAAAAAGTGAAATTTTCAAAAATCCAGAAAATTGGCTGAAAATGACTAAATATCAAGGACTCATTGGGCGAATCGCTCTGGAACTGAAATCGGAATGCTCACTGACATTTGCCCTATCTGAAAGTCTGATAAACGCCGGAAAAATAACAGTCGAAAAAAAAATTTTTTTTCAACTTTTTTCAGTTTTACCCCCGTGGGATATATATTCTACCCACACACATTTGGCACTCTACTGGGCTACCCTCACACATATTATTCCCTCATTTAGTGGATATTTTCACAAAAAAGTGAATTTTTCAAAAATCCAGAAAATTGGCTGAAAATGACTAAATATCAAGGACTCATTGGGCAAATCGCTCTGGAACTGAAATCGGAACGCTCACTGACATTTGCCCTATCTGAAGTCTGATAAACGCTGGAAAAATGACTAAGTCCAAAAAAAAAAATTTTTAAACTTTTTTCAATTTTACCCCCGTGGGATATATATTCTACCCACACACATTTGGAACTCTACTGGGGTACCCTCACACATATTATTCCCTCATTTAGTGGATATTTTCACAAAAAAGTGAATTTTTAAAAAATCCAGAAAATTGGCTGAAAATGAATGAATATCAAGGACTCATTGGGCGAATCGATCTGGAACTGAAATCGGAACGCTCACTGACATTTGCCCTATCTGAAAGTCTGATAAACGCCGGAAAAATGACTAAGTCCAAAAAAAAAAAATTTTCAACTTTTTTCAATTTTACCCCCGTGGGATATATATTCTACCCACACACATTTGGAACTCTTCTGGGGTACCCTCACACATATTATTCCCTCATTTAGTGGATATTTTCACAAACAAGTTAATTTTTCAAAAATCCAGAAAATGGCTGAAAATGACTAAATATCAAGGACTCATTGGGCGAATCGCTCTGGAACTGAAATCGGAATGCTCACTGACATTTGCCCTATCTGAAAGTCTGATAAACACCGGAAAAATGACTAAGTCCAAAAAAAAAATTTTCTCAACTTTTTTCAATTTTACCCCCGTGGGATATATATTCTACCCACACACATTTGGCACTCTACTGGGCTACCCTCACACATATTATTCCCTCATTTAGTGGATATTTTCACAAAAAAGTGAATTTTTCAAAAATCCAGAAAATTGGCTGAAAATGACTAAATATCAAGGACTCATTGGGCAAATCGCTCTGGAACTGAAATCGGAACGCTCACTGACATTTGCCCTATCTGAAAGTCTGATAAACGCCGGAAAAATGACTAAGTCCAAAAAAAATTTTTTTTTCAACTTTTTTCAGTTTTACCCCCGTGGGATATATATTCTACCCACACACATTTGGAACTCTTCTGGGGTACCCTCACACATATTATTCCCTCATTTAGTGGATATTTTCACAAAAAAGTTAATTTTTCAAAAATCCAGAAATTGGATGAAAATGACTAAATATCAAGGACTCATTGGGCGAATCGCTCTGGAACTGAAATCGGAATGCTCACTGACATTTGCCCTATCTGAAAGTCTGATAAACGCCGGAAAAATGACTAAGTCCAAAAAAAAATATTTTTCAACTTTTTTCAATTTTACCCCCGTGGGATATATATTCTACCCACACACATTTGGAACTCTCCTGGGGTACCCTCACACATATTATTCCCTCATTTAGTGGATATTTTCACAAAAAAGTGAATTTTTCAAAAATCCAAAAAATTGGCTGAAAATGACTAAATATCAAGGACTCATTGGGCAAATCGCTCTGGAACTGAAATCGGAACGCTCACTGACATTTGCCCTATCTGAAAGTCTGATAAATGCCGGAAAAATGACTAAGTCCAAAAAAAAAAATTTTTCAACTTTTTTCAATTTTACCCCCGTGGGATATATATTCTACCCACACACATTTGGAACTCTTCTGGGGTACCCTCACACATATTATTCCCTCATTTAGTGGATATTTTCACAAAAAAGTTAATTTTTCAAAAATCCAGAAATTGGATGAAAATGACTAAATATCAAGGACTCATTGGGCGAATCGCTCTGGAACTGAAATCGGAATGCTCACTGACATTTGCCCTATCTGAAAGTCTGATAAACGCCGGAAAAATGACTAAGTCCAAAAAAAAAAATGTTTCAACTTTTTTCAATTTTACCCCCGTGGGATATATATTCTACCCACACACATTTGGAACTCTTCTGGGGTACCCTCACACATATTATTCCCTCATTTAGTGGATATTTTCACAAAAAAGTTAATTTTTCAAAAATCCAGAAAATGGCTGAAAATGACTAAATATCAAGGACTCATTGGGCGAATCGCTCTGGAACTGAAATCGGAATGCTCACTGACATTTGCCCTATCTGAAAGTCTGATAAACGCCGGAAAAATGACTAAGTCCAAAAAAAAATTTTTCTCAACTTTTTTCAATTTTACCCCCGTGGGATATATATTCTACCCACACACATTTGGAACTCTACTGGGCTACCCTCACACATATTATTCCCTCATTTAGTGGATAATTTCACAAAAAAGTGAAATTTTCAAAAATCCAGAAAATTGGCTGAAAATGACTAAATATCAAGGACTCATTGGGCAAATCGTTATGGAACTGAAATCGGAACGCTCACTGACATTTGCCCTATCTGAAAGTCTGATAAACGCCGAAAAAATGGCTAAGTCCAAAAAAAAAATTTTTTTCAACATTTTTCAATTTTACCCCCGTGGGATATATATTCTACCCACACACATTTGGAACTCTTCTGGGGTACCCTCACACATATTATTCCCTCATTTAGTGGATATTTTCACAAAAAAGTTAATTTTTCAAAAATCCAGAAATTGGATGAAAATGACTAAATATCAAGGACTCATTGGGCGAATCGCTCTGGAACTGAAATCGGAATGCTCACTGACATTTGCCCTATCTGAAAGTCTGATAAACGCCGGATAAATGACTAAGTCCAAAAAAAAAAATTTTTCAACTTTTTTCAATTTTACCCCCGTGGGATATATATTCTACCCACACACATTTGGAACTCTTCTGGGGTACCCTCACACATATTATTCCCTCATTTAGTGGATATTTTCACAAAAAAGTTAATTTTTCAAAAATCCAGAAAATGGCTGAAAATGACTAAATATCAAGGACTCATTGGGCGAATCGCTCTGGAACTGAAATCGGAATGCTCACTGACATTTGCCCTATCTGAAAGTCTGATAAACGCCGGAAAAATGACTAAGTCCAAAAAAAAATTTTTTTTTCAACTTTTTTCAGTTTTACCCCCGTGGGATATATATTCTACCCACACACATTTGGAACTCTCCTGGGGTACCCTCACACATATTATTCCCTCATTTAGTGGATATTTTCACAAAAAAGTGAATTTTTCAAAAATCCAAAAAATTGGCTGAAAATGACTAAATATCAAGGACTCATTGGGCAAATCGCTCTGGAACTGAAATCGGAACGCTCACTGACATTTGCCCTATCTGAAAGTCTGATAAATGCCGGAAAAATGACTAAGTCCAAAAAAAAAAATTTTTCAACTTTTTTCAGTTTTACCCCCGTGGGATATATATTCTACCCACACACATTTGGAACTCTCCTGGGGTACCCTCACACATATTATTCCCTCATTTAGTGGATATTTTCACAAAAAAGTTAATTTTTCAAAAATCCAGAAAATGGCTGAAAATGACTAAATATCAAGGACTCATTGGGCGAATCGCTCTGGAACTGAAATCGGAATGCTCACTGACATTTGCCCTATCTGAAAGTCTGATAAACGCCGGAAAAATGACTAAGTCCAAAAAAAAAATTTTCTCAACTTTTTTCAATTTTACCCCCGTGGGATATATATTCTACCCACACACATTTGGAACTCTACTGGGCTACCCTCACACATATTATTCCCTCATTTAGTGGATATTTTCACAAAAAAGTGAAATTTTCAAAAATCCAGAAAATTGGCTGAAAATGACTAAATATCAAGGACTCATTGGGCAAATCGTTATGGAACTGAAATCGGAACGCTCACTGACATTTGCCCTATCTGAAAGTCTGATAAACGCCGAAAAAATGGCTAAGTCCAAAAAAAAATTTTTTTCAACATTTTTCAATTTTACCCCCGTGGGATATATATTCTACCCACAGACATTTGGAACTCTTCTGGGGTACCCTCACACATATTATTCCCTCATTTAGTGGATATTTTCACAAAAAAGTTAATTTTTCAAAAATCCAGAAATTGGATGAAAATGACTAAATATCAAGGACTCATTGGGCGAATCGCTCTGGAACTGAAATCGGAATGCTCACTGACATTTGCCCTATCTGAAAGTCTGATAAACGCCGGAAAAATGACTAAGTCCAAAAAAAAAAATTTTTCAACTTTTTTCAATTTTACCCCCGTGGGATATATATTTTACCCACACACATTTGGAACTCTTCTGGGGTACCCTCACACATATTATTCCCTCATTTAGTGGATATTTTCACAAAAAAGTTAATTTTTCAAAAATCCAGAAAATGGCTGAAAATGACTAAATATCAAGGACTCATTGGGCGAATCGCTCTGGAACTGAAATCGGAATGCTCACTGACATTTGCCCTATCTGAAAGTCTGATAAACGCCGGAAAAATGACTAAGTCCAAAAAAAAATTTTTCTCAACTTTTTTCAATTTTACCCCCGTGGGATATATATTCTACCCACACACATTTGGAACTCTACTGGGCTACCCTCACACATATTATTCCCTCATTTAGTGGATATTTTCACAAAAAAGTGAAATTTTCAAAAATCCAGAAAATTGGCTGAAAATGACTAAATATCAAGGACTCATTGGGCAAATCGTTATGGAACTGAAATCGGAACGCTCACTGACATTTGCCCTATCTGAAAGTCTGATAAACGCCGGAAAAATGACTAAGTCCAAAAAAAATTTTTTTTTCAACCTTTTTCAGTTTTACCCCCGTGGGATATATATTCTACCCACACACATTTGGAACTCTACTGGGGTACCCTCACACATATTATTCCCTCATTTAGTGGATATTTTCACAAAAAAGTGAATTTTTCAAAAATCCAGTAAATTGGCTGAAAATGAATAAATATCAAGGACTCATTGGGCGAATCGCTCTGGAACTGAAATCGGAATGCTCACTGACATTTGCCCTATCTGAAAGTCTGATAAACGCCGGAAAAATGACTAAGTCCAAAAAAAAAAATTTTTCAACTTTTTTCAATTTTACCCCCGTGGGATATATATTCTACCCACACACATTTGGAACTCTTCTGGGGTACCCTCACACATATTATTCCCTCATTTAGTGGATATTTTCACAAAAAAGTGAAATTTTCAAAAATCCAGAAAATTGGCTGAAAATGACTAAATATCAAGGACTCATTGGGCAAATCGTTATGGAACTGAAATCGGAACGCTCACTGACATTTGCCCTATCTGAAAGTCTGATAAACGCCGAAAAAATGGCTAAGTCCAAAAAAAAATTTTTTTCAACATTTTTCAATTTTACCCCCGTGGGATATATATTCTACCCACACACATTTGGAACTCTCCTGGGGTACCCTCACACATATTATTCCCTCATTTAGTGGATATTTTCACAAAAAAGTGAATTTTTCAAAAATCCAAAAAATTGGCTGAAAATGACTAAATATCAAGGACTCATTGGGCAAATCGCTCTGGAACTGAAATCGGAACGCTCACTGACATTTGCCCTATCTGAAAGTCTGATAAACGCCGGAAAAATGACTAAGTCCAAAAAAAATTTTTTTTTCAACTTTTTTCAGTTTTACCCCCGTGGGATATATATTCTACCCACACACATTTGGATCTCTACTGGGGTACCCTCACACATATTATTCCCTCATTTAGTGGATATTTTCACAAAAAAGTGAATTTTTCAAAAATCCCGTAAATTGGCTGAAAATGAATAAATATCAAGGACTCATTGGGCGAATCGCTCTGGAACTGAAATCGGAACGCTCACTGACATTTGCCCTATCTGAAAGTCTGATAAACGCCGGAAAAATGACTAAGTCCAAAAAAAAAAATTTTTCAACTTTTTTCAATTTTACCCCCGTGGGATATATATTCTACCCACACACATTTGGAACTCTTCTGGGGTACCCTCACACATATTATTCCCTCATTTAGTGGATATTTTCACAAAAAAGTTAATTTTTCAAAAATCCAGAAATTGGATGAAAATGACTAAATATCAAGGACTCATTGGGCGAATCGCTCTGGAACTGAAATCGGAATGCTCACTGACATTTGCCCTATCTGAAAGTCTGATAAACGCCGGAAAAATGACTAAGTCCAAAAAAAAAAATTTTTCAACTTTTTTCAATTTTACCCCGTGGGATATATATTCTACCCACACACATTTGGAACTCTTCTGGGGTACCCTCACACATATTATTCCCTCATTTAGTGGATATTTTCACAAAAAAGTTAATTTTTCAAAAATCCAGAAAATTGGCTGAAAATGACTAAATATCAAGGACTCATTGGGCAAATCGCTATGGAACTGAAATCGGAATGCTCACTGACATTTGCCCTATCTGAAAGTCTGATAAACGCCGGAAAAATGACTAAGTCGAAAAAAAAAAATTTTTTCAACTTTTTTCAGTTTTACCCCCGTGGGATATATATTCTACCCACACACATTTGGAACTCTCCTGGGGTACCCTCACACATATTATTCCCTCATTTAGTGGATATTTTCACAAAAAAGTGAATTTTTCAAAAATCCAGAAAATTGGCTGAAAATGACTAAATATCAAGGACTCATTGGGCAAATCGCTCTGGAACTGAAATCGGAACGCTCACTGACATTTGCCCTATCTGAAAGTCTGATAAACGCTGGAAAAATGACAGTCCAAAAAAAATTTTTTTTTCAACTTTTTTCAGTTTTACCCCCGTGGAATATATATTCTACCCACACACATTTGGAACTCTACTGGGGTACCCTCACACATATTATTCCCTCATTTAGTGGATATTTTCACAAAAAAGTGAATTTTTCAAAAATCCAGAAAATTGGCTGAAAATGACTAAATATCAAGGACTCATTGGGCAAATCGCTCTGGAACTGAAATCGGAACGCTCACTGACATTTGCCCTATCTGAAAGTCTGATAAACGCCAGAAAAATGACTAAGTCCAAAAAAAAAAATTTTTCAACTTTTTTCAATTTTACCCCCGTGGGATATATATTCTACCCACACACATTTGGAACTCTTCTGGGGTACCCTCACACATATTATTCCCTCATTTAGTGGATATTTTCACAAAAAAGTAAATTTTTCAAAAATCCAGAAATTGGATGAAAATGACTAAATATCAAGGACTCATTGGGCGAATCGCTCTGGAACTGAAATCGGAATGCTCACTGACATTTGCCCTATCTGAAAGTCTGATAAACGCCGGAAAAATGACTAAGTCCAAAAAAAAAAATTTTTCAACTTTTTTCAATTTTACCCCGTGGGATATATATTCTACCCACACACATTTGGAACTCTTCTGGGGTACCCTCACACATATTATTCCCTCATTTAGTGGATATTTTCACAAAAAAGTTAATTTTTCAAAAATCCAGAAAATTGGCTGAAAATGACTAAATATCAAGGACTCATTGGGCAAATCGCTATGGAACTGAAATCGGAATGCTCACTGACATTTGCCCTATCTGAAAGTCTGATAAACGCCGGAAAAATGACTAAGTCGAAAAAAAAAATTTTTTTCAACTTTTTTCAGTTTTACCCCCGTGGGATATATATTCTACCCACACACATTTGGAACTCTCCTGGGGTACCCTCACACATATTATTCCCTCATTTAGTGGATATTTTCACAAAAAAGTGAATTTTTCAAAAATCCAGAAAATTGGCTGAAAATGACTAAATATCAAGGACTCATTGGGCGAATCGCTCTGGAACTGAAATCGGAACGCTCACTGACATTTGCCCTATCTGAAAGTCTGATAAACGCCGGAAAAATGACTAAGTCCAAAAAAAAATTTTTCTCAACTTTTTTCAATTTTACCCCCGTGGGATATATATTCTACCCACACACATTTGGAACTCTACTGGGCTACCCTCACACATATTATTCCCTCATTTAGTGGATATTTTCACAAAAAAGTGAAATTTTCAAAAATCCAGAAAATTGGCTGAAAATGACTAAATATCAAGGACTCATTGGGCAAATCGCTATGGAACTGAAAATGGAATGCTCACTGACATTTGCCCTATCTGAAAGTCTGATAAACGCCGGAAAAATGACTAAGTCGAAAAAAAAAATTTTTTTCAACTTTTTTCAGTTTTACCCCCGTGGGATATATATTCTACCCACACACATTTGGAACTCTCCTGGGGTACCCTCACACATATTATTCCCTCATTTAGTGGATATTTTCACAAAAAAGTGAATTTTTCAAAAATCCAGAAAATTGGCTGAAAATGACTAAATATCAAGGACTCATTGGGCAAATCGCTCTGAAACTGAAATCGGAACGCTCACTGACATTTGCCCTATCTGAAAGTCTGATAAACGCTGGAAAAATGACAGTCCAAAAAAAATTTTTTTTTCAACTTTTTTCAGTTTTACCCCCGTGGAATATATATTCTACCCACACACATTTGGAACTCTACTGGGGTACCCTCACACATATTATTCCCTCATTTAGTGGATATTTTCACAAAAAAGTGAATTTTTAAAAAATCCAGAAAATTGGCTGAAAATGAATAAATATCAAGGACTCATTGGGCGAATCGCTCTGGAACTGAAATCGGAACGCTCACTGACATTTGCCCTATCTGAAAGTCTGATAAACGCCGGAAAAATGACTAAGTCCAAAAAAAAAAATTTTTCAACTTTTTTCAATTTTACCCCCGTGGGATATATATTCTACCCACACACATTTGGAACTCTTCTGGGGTACCCTCACACATATTATTCCCTCATTTAGTGGATATTTTCACAAACAAGTTAATTTTTCAAAAATCCAGAAAATGGCTGAAAATGACTAAATATCAAGGACTCATTGGGCGAATCGCTCTGGAACTGAAATCGGAATGCTCACTGACATTTGCCCTATCTGAAAGTCTGATAAACGCCGGAAAAATGACTAAGTCCAAAAAAAAAATTTTCTCAACTTTCTTCAATTTTACCCCCGTGGGATATATATTCTACCCACACACATTTGGCACTCTACTGGGCTACCCTCACACATATTATTCCCTCATTTAGTGGATATTTTCACAAAAAAGTGATTTTTTCAAAAATCCAGAAAATTGGCTGAAAATGACTAAATATCAAGGACTCATTGGGCAAATCGCTCTGGAACTGAAATCGGAACGCTCACTGACATTTGCCCTATCTGAAAGTCTGATAAACGCCGGAAAAATGACTAAGTCCAAAAAAAATTTTTCTTTCAACTTTTTTCAGTTTTACCCCCGTGGGATATATATTCTACCCACACACATTTGGAACTCTTCTGGGGTACCCTCACACATATTATTCCCTCATTTAGTGGATATTTTCACAAAAAAGTTAATTTTTCAAAAATCCAGAAATTGGATGAAAATGACTAAATATCAAGGACTCATTGGGCGAATCGCTCTGGAACTGAAATCGGAATGCTCACTGACATTTGCCCTATCTGAAAGTCTGATAAACGCCGGAAAAATGACTAAGTCCAAAAAAAAAAATTTTTCAACTTTTTTCAATTTTACCCCCGTGGGATATATATTCTACCCACACACATTTGGAACTCTCCTGGGGTACCCTCACACATATTATTCCCTCATTTAGTGGATATTTTCACAAAAAAGTGAATTTTTCAAAAATCCAAAAAATTGGCTGAAAATGACTAAATATCAAGGACTCATTGGGCAAATCGCTCTGGAACTGAAATCGGAACGCTCACTGACATTTGCCCTATCTGAAAGTCTGATAAATGCCGGAAAAATGACTAAGTCCAAAAAAAAAAATTTTTCAACTTTTTTCAATTTTACCCCCGTGGGATATATATTCTACCCACACACATTTGGAACTCTTCTGGGGTACCCTCACACATATTATTCCCTCATTTAGTGGATATTTTCACAAAAAAGTTAATTTTTCAAAAATCCAGAAATTGGATGAAAATGACTAAATATCAAGGACTCATTGGGCGAATCGCTCTGGAACTGAAATCGGAATGCTCACTGACATTTGCCCTATCTGAAAGTCTGATAAACGCCGGAAAAATGACTAAGTCCAAAAAAAAAAATGTTTCAACTTTTTTCAATTTTACCCCCGTGGGATATATATTCTACCCACACACATTTGGAACTCTTCTGGGGTACCCTCACACATATTATTCCCTCATTTAGTGGATATTTTCACAAAAAAGTTAATTTTTCAAAAATCCAGAAAATGGCTGAAAATGACTAAATATCAAGGACTCATTGGGCGAATCGCTCTGGAACTGAAATCGGAATGCTCACTGACATTTGCCCTATCTGAAAGTCTGATAAACGCCGGAAAAATGACTAAGTCCGAAAAAAAATTTTTTTCAACTTTTTTCAATTTTACCCCCGTGGGATATATATTCTACCCACACACATTTGGAACTCTTCTGGGGTACCCTCACACATATTATTCCCTCATTTAGTGGATATTTTCACAAAAAAGTTAATTTTTCAAAAATCCAGAAAATGGCTGAAAATGACTAAATATCAAGGACTCATTGGGCGAATCGCTCTGGAACTGAAATCGGAATGCTCACTGACATTTGCCCTATCTGAAAGTCTGATAAACGCCGGAAAAATGACTAAGTCCAAAAAAAAAAATGTTTCAACTTTTTTCAATTTTACCCCCGTGGGATATATATTCTACCCACACACATTTGGAACTCTTCTGGGGTACCCTCACACATATTATTCCCTCATTTAGTGGATATTTTCACAAAAAAGTTAATTTTTCAAAAATCCAGAAAATGGCTGAAAATGACTAAATATCAAGGACTCATTGGGCGAATCGCTCTGGAACTGAAATCGGAATGCTCACTGACATTTGCACTATCTGAAAGTCTGATAAACGCCGGAAAAATGACTAAGTCCAAAAAAAAATTTTTCTCAACTTTTTTCAATTTTACCCCCGTGGGATATATATTCTACCCACACACATTTGGAACTCTACTGGGCTACCCTCACACATATTATTCCCTCATTTAGTGGATAATTTCACAAAAAAGTGAAATTTTCAAAAATCCAGAAAATTGGCTGAAAATGACTAAATATCAAGGACTCATTGGGCAAATCGTTATGGAACTGAAATCGGAACGCTCACTGACATTTGCCCTATCTGAAAGTCTGATAAACGCCGAAAAAATGGCTAAGTCCAAAAAAAAATTTTTTTCAACATTTTTCAATTTTACCCCCGTGGGATATATATTCTACCCACACACATTTGGAACTCTTCTGGGGTACCCTCACACATATTATTCCCTCATTTAGTGGATATTTTCACAAAAAAGTTAATTTTTCAAAAATCCAGAAATTGGATGAAAATGACTAAATATCAAGGACTCATTGGGCGAATCGCTCTGGAACTGAAATCGGAATGCTCACTGACATTTGCCCTATCTGAAAGTCTGATAAACGCCGGAAAAATGACTAAGTCCAAAAAAAAAATTTTCTCAACTTTTTTCAATTTTACCCCCGTGGGATATATATTCTACCCACACACATTTGGCACTCTACTGGGCTACCCTCACACATATTATTCCCTCATTTAGTGGATATTTTCACAAAAAAGTGATTTTTTCAAAAATCCAGAAAATTGGCTGAAAATGACTAAATATCAAGGACTCATTGGGCAAATCGCTCTGGAACTGAAATCGGAACGCTCACTGACATTTGCCCTATCTGAAAGTCTGATAAACGCCGGAAAAATGACTAAGTCCAAAAAAAATTTTTTTTTCAACTTTTTTCAGTTTTACCCCCGTGGGATATATATTCTACCCACACACATTTGGAACTCTTCTGGGGTACCCTCACACATATTATTCCCTCATTTAGTGGATATTTTCACAAAAAAGTTAATTTTTCAAAAATCCAGAAATTGGATGAAAATGACTAAATATCAAGGACTCATTGGGCGAATCGCTCTGGAACTGAAATCGGAATGCTCACTGACATTTGCCCTATCTGAAAGTCTGATAAACGCCGGAAAAATGACTAAGTCCAAAAAAAAAAATTTTTCAACTTTTTTCAATTTTACCCCTGTGGGATATATATTCTACCCACACACATTTGGAACTCTCCTGGGGTACCCTCACACATATTATTCCCTCATTTAGTGGATATTTTCACAAAAAAGTTAATTTTTCAAAAATCCAAAAAATTGGCTGAAAATGACTAAATATCAAGGACTCATTGGGCAAATCGCTCTGGAACTGAAATCGGAACGCTCACTGACATTTGCCCTATCTGAAAGTCTGATAAATGCCGGAAAAATGACTAAGTCCAAAAAAAAAAATTTTTCAACTTTTTTCAATTTTACCCCCGTGGGATATATATTCTACCCACACACATTTGGAACTCTTCTGGGGTACCCTCACACATATTATTCCCTCATTTAGTGGATATTTTCACAAAAAAGTTAATTTTTCAAAAATCCAGAAATTGGATGAAAATGACTAAATATCAAGGACTCATTGGGCGAATCGCTCTGGAACTGAAATCGGAATGCTCACTGACATTTGCCCTATCTGAAAGTCTGATAAACGCCGGAAAAATGACTAAGTCCAAAAAAAAAAAATGTTTCAACTTTTTTCAATTTTACCCCCGTGGGATATATATTCTACCCACACACATTTGGAACTCTTCTGGGGTACCCTCACACATATTATTCCCTCATTTAGTGGATATTTTCACAAAAAAGTTAATTTTTCAAAAATCCAGAAAATGGCTGAAAATGACTAAATATCAAGGACTCATTGGGCGAATCGCTCTGGAACTGAAATCGGAATGCTCACTGACATTTGCCCTATCTGAAAGTCTGATAAACGCCGGAAAAATGACTAAGTCCAAAAAAAAATTTTTCTCAACTTTTTTCAATTTTACCCCCGTGGGATATATATTCTACCCACACACATTTGGAACTCTACTGGGCTACCCTCACACATATTATTCCCTCATTTAGTGGATAATTTCACAAAAAAGTGAAATTTTCAAAAATCCAGAAAATTGGCTGAAAATGACTAAATATCAAGGACTCATTGGGCAAATCGTTATGGAACTGAAATCGGAACGCTCACTGACATTTGCCCTATCTGAAAGTCTGATAAACGCCGAAAAAATGGCTAAGTCCAAAAAAAATTTTTTTTCAACATTTTTCAATTTTACCCCCGTGGGATATATATTCTACCCACACACATTTGGAACTCTTCTGGGGTACCCTCACACATATTATTCCCTCATTTAGTGGATATTTTCACAAAAAAGTTAATTTTTCAAAAATCCAGAAATTGGATGAAAATGACTAAATATCAAGGACTCATTGGGCGAATCGCTCTGGAACTGAAATCGGAATGCTCACTGACATTTGCCCTATCTGAAAGTCTGATAAACGCCGGAAAAATGACTAAGTCCGAAAAAAAAAATTTTTCAACTTTTTTCAATTTTACCCCCGTGGGATATATATTCTACCCACACACATTTGGAACTCTTCTGGGGTACCCTCACAAATATTATTCCCTCATTTAGTGGATATTTTCACAAAAAAGTGAATTTTTCAAAAATCCAGAAAATGGCTGAAAATGACTAAATATCAAGGACTCATTGGGCGAATCGCTCTGGAACTGAAATCGGAATGCTCACTGACATTTGCCCTATCTGAAAGTCTGATAAACGCCGGAAAAATGACTAAGTCCAAAAAAAAAATTTTCTCAACTTTTTTCAATTTTACCCCCGTGGGATATATATTCTACCCACACACATTTGGCACTCTGCTGGGCTACCCTCACACATATTATTCCCTCATTTAGTGGATATTTTCACAAAAAAGTGATTTTTTCAAAAATCCAGAAAATTGGCTGAAAATGACTAAATATCAAGGACTCATTGGGCAAATCGCTCTGGAACTGAAATCGGAACGCTCACTGACATTTGCCCTATCTGAAAGTCTGATAAACGCCGGAAAAATGACTAAGTCCAAAAAAAATTTTTCTTTCAACTTTTTTCAGTTTTACCCCCGTGGGATATATATTCTACCCACACACATTTGGAACTCTTCTGGGGTACCCTCACACATATTATTCCCTCATTTAGTGGATATTTTCACAAAAAAGTTAATTTTTCAAAAATCCAGAAATTGGATGAAAATGACTAAATATCAAGGACTCATTGGGCGAATCGCTCTGGAACTGAAATCGGAATGCTCACTGACATTTGCCCTATCTGAAAGTCTGATAAACGCCGGAAAAATGACTAAGTCCAAAAAAAAAAATTTTTCAACTTTTTTCAATTTTACCCCCGTGGGATATATATTCTACCCACACACATTTGGAACTCTCCTGGGGTACCCTCACACATATTATTCCCTCATTTAGTGGATATTTTCACAAAAAAGTGAATTTTTCAAAAATCCAAAAAATTGGCTGAAAATGACTAAATATCAAGGACTCATTGGGCAAATCGCTCTGGAACTGAAATCGGAACGCTCACTGACATTTGCCCTATCTGAAAGTCTGATAAATGCCGGAAAAATGACTAAGTCCAAAAAAAAAAATTTTTCAACTTTTTTCAATTTTACCCCCGTGGGATATATATTCTACCCACACACATTTGGAACTCTTCTGGGGTACCCTCACAAATATTATTCCCTCATTTAGTGGATATTTTCACAAAAAAGTTAATTTTTCAAAAATCCAGAAAATGGCTGAAAATGACTAAATATCAAGGACTCATTGGGCGAATCGCTCTGGAACTGAAATCGGAATGCTCACTGACATTTGCCCTATCTGAAAGTCTGATAAACGCCGGAAAAATGACTAAGTCCAAAAAAAAATTTTTCTCAACTTTTTTCAATTTTACCCCCGTGGGATATATATTCTACCCACACACATTTGGAACTCTACTGGGCTACCCTCACACATATTATTCCCTCATTTAGTGGATATTTTCACAAAAAAGTGAAATTTTCAAAAATCCAGAAAATTGGCTGAAAATGACTAAATATCAAGGACTCATTGGGCAAATCGTTATGGAACTGAAATCGGAACGCTCACTGACATTTGCCCTATCTGAAAGTCTGATAAACGCCGGAAAAATGACTAAGTCCAAAAAAAATTTTTTTTTCAACCTTTTTCAGTTTTACCCCCGTGGGATATATATTCTACCCACACACATTTGGAACTCTACTGGGGTACCCTCACACATATTATTCCCTCATTTAGTGGATATTTTCACAAAAAAGTGAATTTTTCAAAAATCCAGTAAATTGGCTGAAAATGAATAAATATCAAGGACTCATTGGGCGAATCGCTCTGGAACTGAAATCGGAATGCTCACTGACATTTGCCCTATCTGAAAGTCTGATAAACGCCGGAAAAATGACTAAGTCCAAAAAAAAAATTTTCTCAACTTTTTTCAATTTTACCCCCGTGGGATATATATTCTACCCACACACATTTGGCACTCTGCTGGGCTACCCTCACACATATTATTCCCTCATTTAGTGGATATTTTCACAAAAAAGTTAATTTTTCAAAAATCCAGAAATTGGATGAAAATGACTAAATATCAAGGACTCATTGGGCGAATCGCTCTGGAACTGAAATCGGAATGCTCACTGACATTTGCCCTATCTGAAAGTCTGATAAACGCCGGAAAAATGACTAAGTCCAAAAAAAAAAATTTTTCAACTTTTTTCAATTTTACCCCCGTGGGATATATATTCTACCCACACACATTTGGAACTCTCCTGGGGTACCCTCACACATATTATTCCCTCATTTAGTGGATATTTTCACAAAAAAGTGAATTTTTCAAAAATCCAAAAAATTGGCTGAAAATGACTAAATATCAAGGACTCATTGGGCAAATCGCTCTGGAACTGAAATCGGAACGCTCACTGACATTTGCCCTATCTGAAAGTCTGATAAATGCCGGAAAAATGACTAAGTCCAAAAAAAAAAATTTTTCAACTTTTTTCAATTTTACCCCCGTGGGATATATATTCTACCCACACACATTTGGAACTCTTCTGGGGTACCCTCACACATATTATTCCCTCATTTAGTGGATATTTTCACAAAAAAGTTAATTTTTCAAAAATCCAGAAATTGGATGAAAATGACTAAATATCAAGGACTCATTGGGCGAATCGCTCTGGAACTGAAATCGGAATGCTCACTGACATTTGCCCTATCTGAAAGTCTGATAAACGCCGGAAAAATGACTAAGTCGAAAAAAAAAAATTTTTCAACTTTTTTCAATTTTACCCCTGTGGGATATATATTCTACCCACACACATTTGGAACTCTCCTGGGGTACCCTCACACATATTATTCCCTCATTTAGTGGATATTTTCACAAAAAAGTTAATTTTTCAAAAATCCAGAAAATGGCTGAAAATGACTAAATATCAAGGACTCATTGGGCGAATCGCTCTGGAACTGAAATCGGAATGCTCACTGACATTTGCCCTATCTGAAAGTCTGATAAACGCCGGAAAAATGACTAAGTCCAAAAAAAAATTTTTCTCAACTTTTTTCAATTTTACCCCCGTGGGATATATATTCTACCCACACACATTTGGAACTCTACTGGGCTACCCTCACACATATTATTCCCTCATTTAGTGGATAATTTCACAAAAAAGTGAAATTTTCAAAAATCCAGAAAATTGGCTGAAAATGACTAAATATCAAGGACTCATTGGGCAAATCGTTATGGAACTGAAATCGGAACGCTCACTGACATTTGCCCTATCTGAAAGTCTGATAAACGCCGAAAAAATGGCTAAGTCCAAAAAAAATTTTTTTTCAACATTTTTCAATTTTACCCCCGTGGGATATATATTCTACCCACACACATTTAGAACTCTTCTGGGGTACCCTCACACATATTATTCCCTCATTTAGTGGATATTTTCACAAAAAAGTTAATTTTTCAAAAATCCAAAAAATTGGCTGAAAATGACTAAATATCAAGGACTCATTGGGCAAATCGCTCTGGAACTGAAATCGGAACGCTCACTGACATTTGCCCTATCTGAAAGTCTGATAAATGCCGGAAAAATGACTAAGTCCAAAAAAAAAAATTTTTCAACTTTTTTCAATTTTACCCCTGTGGGATATATATTCTACCCACACACATTTGGAACTCTTCTGGGGTACCCTCACACATATTATTCCCTCATTTAGTGGATATTTTCACAAAAAAGTTAATTTTTCAAAAATCCAGAAATTCCATGAAAATGACTAAATATCAAGGACTCATTGGGCGAATCGCTCTGGAACTGAAATCGGAATGCTCACTGACATTTGCCCTATCTGAAAGTCTGATAAACGCCGGAAAAATGACTAAGTCCAAAAAAAAAAAATGTTTCAACTTTTTTCAATTTTACCCCCGTGGGATATATATTCTACCCACACACATTTGGAACTCTTCTGGGGTACCCTCACACATATTATTCCCTCATTTAGTGGATATTTTCACAAAAAAGTTAATTTTTCAAAAATCCAGAAAATGGCTGAAAATGACTAAATATCAAGGACTCATTGGGCGAATCGCTCTGGAACTGAAATCGGAATGCTCACTGACATTTGCCCTATCTGAAAGTCTGATAAACGCCGGAAAAATGACTAAGTCCAAAAAAAAATTTTTCTCAACTTTTTTCAATTTTACCCCCGTGGGATATATATTCTACCCACACACATTTGGAACTCTACTGGGCTACCCTCACACATATTATTCCCTCATTTAGTGGATAATTTCACAAAAAAGTGAAATTTTCAAAAATCCAGAAAATTGGCTGAAAATGACTAAATATCAAGGACTCATTGGGCAAATCGTTATGGAACTGAAATCGGAACGCTCACTGACATTTGCCCTATCTGAAAGTCTGATAAACGCCGAAAAAATGGCTAAGTCCAAAAAAAATTTTTTTTCAACATTTTTCAATTTTACCCCCGTGGGATATATATTCTACCCACACACATTTGGAACTCTTCTGGGGTACCCTCACACATATTATTCCCTCATTTAGTGGATATTTTCACAAAAAAGTTAATTTTTCAAAAATCCAGAAATTGGATGAAAATGACTAAATATCAAGGACTCATTGGGCGAATCGCTCTGGAACTGAAATCGGAATGCTCACTGACATTTGCCCTATCTGAAAGTCTGATAAACGCCGGAAAAATGACTAAGTCCAAAAAAAAAATTTTCTCAACTTTTTTCAATTTTACCCCCGTGGGATATATATTCTACCCACACACATTTGGCACTCTACTGGGCTACCCTCACACATATTATTCCCTCATTTAGTGGATATTTTCACAAAAAAGTGATTTTTTCAAAAATCCAGAAAATTGGCTGAAAATGACTAAATATCAAGGACTCATTGGGCAAATCGCTCTGGAACTGAAATCGGAACGCTCACTGACATTTGCCCTATCTGAAAGTCTGATAAACGCCGGAAAAATGACTAAGTCCAAAAAAAATTTTTTTTTCAACTTTTTTCAGTTTTACCCCCGTGGGATATATATTCTACCCACACACATTTGGAACTCTTCTGGGGTACCCTCACACATATTATTCCCTCATTTAGTGGATATTTTCACAAAAAAGTTAATTTTTCAAAAATCCAGAAATTGGATGAAAATGACTAAATATCAAGGACTCATTGGGCGAATCGCTCTGGAACTGAAATCGGAATGCTCACTGACATTTGCCCTATCTGAAAGTCTGATAAACGCCGGAAAAATGACTAAGTCCAAAAAAAAAAATTTTTCAACTTTTTTCAATTTTACCCCCGTGGGATATATATTCTACCCACACACATTTGGAACTCTCCTGGGGTACCCTCACACATATTATTCCCTCATTTAGTGGATATTTTCACAAAAAAGTGAATTTTTCAAAAATCCAAAAAATTGGCTGAAAATGACTAAATATCAAGGACTCATTGGGCAAATCGCTCTGGAACTGAAATCGGAACGCTCACTGACATTTGCCCTATCTGAAAGTCTGATAAATGCCGGAAAAATGACTAAGTCCAAAAAAAAAAATTTTTCAACTTTTTTCAATTTTACCCCCGTGGGATATATATTCTACCCACACACATTTGGAACTCTTCTGGGGTACCCTCACACATATTATTCCCTCATTTAGTGGATATTTTCACAAAAAAGTTAATTTTTCAAAAATCCAGAAATTGGATGAAAATGACTAAATATCAAGGACTCATTGGGCGAATCGCTCTGGAACTGAAATCGGAATGCTCACTGACATTTGCCCTATCTGAAAGTCTGATAAACGCCGGAAAAATGACTAAGTCCGAAAAAAAAAATTTTTCAACTTTTTTCAATTTTACCCCCGTGGGATATATATTCTACCCACACACATTTGGAACTCTTCTGGGGTACCCTCACAAATATTATTCCCTCATTTAGTGGATATTTTCACAAAAAAGTGAATTTTTCAAAAATCCAGAAAATGGCTGAAAATGACTAAATATCAAGGACTCATTGGGCGAATCGCTCTGGAACTGAAATCGGAATGCTCACTGACATTTGCCCTATCTGAAAGTCTGATAAACGCCGGAAAAATGACTAAGTCCAAAAAAAAAATTTTCTCAACTTTTTTCAATTTTACCCCCGTGGGATATATATTCTACCCACACACATTTGGCACTCTGCTGGGCTACCCTCACACATATTATTCCCTCATTTAGTGGATATTTTCACAAAAAAGTGATTTTTTCAAAAATCCAGAAAATTGGCTGAAAATGACTAAATATCAAGGACTCATTGGGCAAATCGCTCTGGAACTGAAATCGGAACGCTCACTGACATTTGCCCTATCTGAAAGTCTGATAAACGCCGGAAAAATGACTAAGTCCAAAAAAAATTTTTCTTTCAACTTTTTTCAGTTTTACCCCCGTGGGATATATATTCTACCCACACACATTTGGAACTCTTCTGGGGTACCCTCACACATATTATTCCCTCATTTAGTGGATATTTTCACAAAAAAGTTAATTTTTCAAAAATCCAGAAATTGGATGAAAATGACTAAATATCAAGGACTCATTGGGCGAATCGCTCTGGAACTGAAATCGGAATGCTCACTGACATTTGCCCTATCTGAAAGTCTGATAAACGCCGGAAAAATGACTAAGTCCAAAAAAAAAAATTTTTCAACTTTTTTCAATTTTACCCCCGTGGGATATATATTCTACCCACACACATTTGGAACTCTCCTGGGGTACCCTCACACATATTATTCCCTCATTTAGTGGATATTTTCACAAAAAAGTGAATTTTTCAAAAATCCAAAAAATTGGCTGAAAATGACTAAATATCAAGGACTCATTGGGCAAATCGCTCTGGAACTGAAATCGGAACGCTCACTGACATTTGCCCTATCTGAAAGTCTGATAAATGCCGGAAAAATGACTAAGTCCAAAAAAAAAAATTTTTCAACTTTTTTCAATTTTACCCCCGTGGGATATATATTCTACCCACACACATTTGGAACTCTTCTGGGGTACCCTCACAAATATTATTCCCTCATTTAGTGGATATTTTCACAAAAAAGTTAATTTTTCAAAAATCCAGAAAATGGCTGAAAATGACTAAATATCAAGGACTCATTGGGCGAATCGCTCTGGAACTGAAATCGGAATGCTCACTGACATTTGCCCTATCTGAAAGTCTGATAAACGCCGGAAAAATGACTAAGTCCAAAAAAAAATTTTTCTCAACTTTTTTCAATTTTACCCCCGTGGGATATATATTCTACCCACACACATTTGGAACTCTACTGGGCTACCCTCACACATATTATTCCCTCATTTAGTGGATATTTTCACAAAAAAGTGAAATTTTCAAAAATCCAGAAAATTGGCTGAAAATGACTAAATATCAAGGACTCATTGGGCAAATCGTTATGGAACTGAAATCGGAACGCTCACTGACATTTGCCCTATCTGAAAGTCTGATAAACGCCGGAAAAATGACTAAGTCCAAAAAAAATTTTTTTTTCAACCTTTTTCAGTTTTACCCCCGTGGGATATATATTCTACCCACACACATTTGGAACTCTACTGGGGTACCCTCACACATATTATTCCCTCATTTAGTGGATATTTTCACAAAAAAGTGAATTTTTCAAAAATCCAGTAAATTGGCTGAAAATGAATAAATATCAAGGACTCATTGGGCGAATCGCTCTGGAACTGAAATCGGAATGCTCACTGACATTTGCCCTATCTGAAAGTCTGATAAACGCCGGAAAAATGACTAAGTCCAAAAAAAAAATTTTCTCAACTTTTTTCAATTTTACCCCCGTGGGATATATATTCTACCCACACACATTTGGCACTCTGCTGGGCTACCCTCACACATATTATTCCCTCATTTAGTGGATATTTTCACAAAAAAGTTAATTTTTCAAAAATCCAGAAATTGGATGAAAATGACTAAATATCAAGGACTCATTGGGCGAATCGCTCTGGAACTGAAATCGGAATGCTCACTGACATTTGCCCTATCTGAAAGTCTGATAAACGCCGGAAAAATGACTAAGTCCAAAAAAAAAAATTTTTCAACTTTTTTCAATTTTACCCCCGTGGGATATATATTCTACCCACACACATTTGGAACTCTCCTGGGGTACCCTCACACATATTATTCCCTCATTTAGTGGATATTTTCACAAAAAAGTGAATTTTTCAAAAATCCAAAAAATTGGCTGAAAATGACTAAATATCAAGGACTCATTGGGCAAATCGCTCTGGAACTGAAATCGGAACGCTCACTGACATTTGCCCTATCTGAAAGTCTGATAAATGCCGGAAAAATGACTAAGTCCAAAAAAAAAAATTTTTCAACTTTTTTCAATTTTACCCCCGTGGGATATATATTCTACCCACACACATTTGGAACTCTTCTGGGGTACCCTCACACATATTATTCCCTCATTTAGTGGATATTTTCACAAAAAAGTTAATTTTTCAAAAATCCAGAAATTGGATGAAAATGACTAAATATCAAGGACTCATTGGGCGAATCGCTCTGGAACTGAAATCGGAATGCTCACTGACATTTGCCCTATCTGAAAGTCTGATAAACGCCGGAAAAATGACTAAGTCGAAAAAAAAAAATTTTTCAACTTTTTTCAATTTTACCCCTGTGGGATATATATTCTACCCACACACATTTGGAACTCTCCTGGGGTACCCTCACACATATTATTCCCTCATTTAGTGGATATTTTCACAAAAAAGTTAATTTTTCAAAAATCCAGAAAATGGCTGAAAATGACTAAATATCAAGGACTCATTGGGCGAATCGCTCTGGAACTGAAATCGGAATGCTCACTGACATTTGCCCTATCTGAAAGTCTGATAAACGCCGGAAAAATGACTAAGTCCAAAAAAAAATTTTTCTCAACTTTTTTCAATTTTACCCCCGTGGGATATATATTCTACCCACACACATTTGGAACTCTACTGGGCTACCCTCACACATATTATTCCCTCATTTAGTGGATAATTTCACAAAAAAGTGAAATTTTCAAAAATCCAGAAAATTGGCTGAAAATGACTAAATATCAAGGACTCATTGGGCAAATCGTTATGGAACTGAAATCGGAACGCTCACTGACATTTGCCCTATCTGAAAGTCTGATAAACGCCGAAAAAATGGCTAAGTCCAAAAAAAATTTTTTTTCAACATTTTTCAATTTTACCCCCGTGGGATATATATTCTACCCACACACATTTAGAACTCTTCTGGGGTACCCTCACACATATTATTCCCTCATTTAGTGGATATTTTCACAAAAAAGTTAATTTTTCAAAAATCCAAAAAATTGGCTGAAAATGACTAAATATCAAGGACTCATTGGGCAAATCGCTCTGGAACTGAAATCGGAACGCTCACTGACATTTGCCCTATCTGAAAGTCTGATAAATGCCGGAAAAATGACTAAGTCCAAAAAAAAAAATTTTTCAACTTTTTTCAATTTTACCCCTGTGGGATATATATTCTACCCACACACATTTGGAACTCTTCTGGGGTACCCTCACACATATTATTCCCTCATTTAGTGGATATTTTCACAAAAAAGTTAATTTTTCAAAAATCCAGAAATTGGATGAAAATGACTAAATATCAAGGACTCATTGGGCGAATCGCTCTGGAACTGAAATCGGAATGCTCACTGACATTTGCCCTATCTGAAAGTCTGATAAACGCCGGAAAAATGACTAAGTCCAAAAAAAAAAAATGTTTCAACTTTTTTCAATTTTACCCCCGTGGGATATATATTCTACCCACACACATTTGGAACTCTTCTGGGGTACCCTCACACATATTATTCCCTCATTTAGTGGATATTTTCACAAAAAAGTTAATTTTTCAAAAATCCAGAAAATGGCTGAAAATGACTAAATATCAAGGACTCATTGGGCGAATCGCTCTGGAACTGAAATCGGAATGCTCACTGACATTTGCCCTATCTGAAAGTCTGATAAACGCCGGAAAAATGACTAAGTCCAAAAAAAAATTTTTCTCAACTTTTTTCAATTTTACCCCCGTGGGATATATATTCTACCCACACACATTTGGAACTCTACTGGGCTACCCTCACACATATTATTCCCTCATTTAGTGGATAATTTCACAAAAAAGTGAAATTTTCAAAAATCCAGAAAATTGGCTGAAAATGACTAAATATCAAGGACTCATTGGGCAAATCGTTATGGAACTGAAATCGGAACGCTCACTGACATTTGCCCTATCTGAAAGTCTGATAAACGCCGAAAAAATGGCTAAGTCCAAAAAAAATTTTTTTTCAACATTTTTCAATTTTACCCCCGTGGGATATATATTCTACCCACACACATTTGGAACTCTCCTGGGGTACCCTCACACATATTATTCCCTCATTTAGTGGATATTTTCACAAAAAAGTGAATTTTTCAAAAATCCAAAAAATTGGCTGAAAATGACTAAATATCAAGGACTCATTGGGCAAATCGCTCTGGAACTGAAATCGGAACGCTCACTGACATTTGCCCTATCTGAAAGTCTGATAAATGCCGGAAAAATGACTAAGTCCAAAAAGAAAAATTTTTCAACTTTTTTCAATTTTACCCCCGTGGGATATATATTCTACCCACACACATTTGGAACTCTTCTGGGGTACCCTCACACATATTATTCCCTCATTTAGTGGATATTTTCACAAAAAAGTTAATTTTTCAAAAATCCAGAAATTGGATGAAAATGACTAAATATCAAGGACTCATTGGGCGAATCGCTCTGGAACTGAAATCGGAATGCTCACTGACATTTGCCCTATCTGAAAGTCTGATAAACGCCGGAAAAATGACTAAGTCCAAAAAAAAAAATGTTTCAACTTTTTTCAATTTTACCCCCGTGGGATATATATTCTACCCACACACATTTGGAACTCTTCTGGGGTACCCTCACACATATTATTCCCTCATTTAGTGGATATTTTCACAAAAAAGTTAATTTTTCAAAAATCCAGAAAATGGCTGAAAATGACTAAATATCAAGGACTCATTGGGCGAATCGCTCTGGAACTGAAATCGGAATGCTCACTGACATTTGCCCTATCTGAAAGTCTGATAAACGCCGGAAAAATGACTAAGTCCAAAAAAAAAAATTTTTCAACTTTTTTCAATTTTACCCCTGTGGGATATATATTCTACCCACACACATTTGGAACTCTCCTGGGGTACCCTCACACATATTATTCCCTCATTTAGTGGATATTTTCACAAAAAAGTTAATTTTTCAAAAATCCAAAAAATTGGCTGAAAATGACTAAATATCAAGGACTCATTGGGCAAATCGCTCTGGAACTGAAATCGGAACGCTCACTGACATTTGCCCTATCTGAAAGTCTGATAAATGCCGGAAAAATGACTAAGTCCAAAAAAAAAAATTTTTCAACTTTTTTCAATTTTACCCCTGTGGGATATATATTCTACCCACACACATTTGGAACTCTTCTGGGGTACCCTCACACATATTATTCCCTCATTTAGTGGATATTTTCACAAAAAAGTTAATTTTTCAAAAATCCAGAAATTGGATGAAAATGACTAAATATCAAGGACTCATTGGGCGAATCGCTCTGGAACTGAAATCGGAATGCTCACTGACATTTGCCCTATCTGAAAGTCTGATAAACGCCGGAAAAATGACTAAGTCCAAAAAAAAAAAATGTTTCAACTTTTTTCAATTTTACCCCCGTGGGATATATATTCTACCCACACACATTTGGAACTCTACTGGGCTACCCTCACACATATTATTCCCTCATTTAGTGGATAATTTCACAAAAAAGTGAAATTTTCAAAAATCCAGAAAATTGGCTGAAAATGACTAAATATCAAGGACTCATTGGGCAAATCGTTATGGAACTGAAATCGGAACGCTCACTGACATTTGCCCTATCTGAAAGTCTGATAAACGCCGAAAAAATGGCTAAGTCCAAAAAAAATTTTTTTTCAACATTTTTCAATTTTACCCCCGTGGGATATATATTCTACCCACACACATTTGGAACTCTTCTGGGGTACCCTCACACATATTATTCCCTCATTTAGTGGATATTTTCACAAAAAAGTTAATTTTTCAAAAATCCAGAAATTGGATGAAAATGACTAAATATCAAGGACTCATTGGGCGAATCGCTCTGGAACTGAAATCGGAATGCTCACTGACATTTGCCCTATCTGAAAGTCTGATAAACGCCGGAAAAATGACTAAGTCCAAAAAAAAAATTTTCTCAACTTTTTTCAATTTTACCCCCGTGGGATATATATTCTACCCACACACATTTGGCACTCTACTGGGCTACCCTCACACATATTATTCCCTCATTTAGTGGATATTTTCACAAAAAAGTGATTTTTTCAAAAATCCAGAAAATTGGCTGAAAATGACTAAATATCAAGGACTCATTGGGCAAATCGCTCTGGAACTGAAATCGGAACGCTCACTGACATTTGCCCTATCTGAAAGTCTGATAAACGCCGGAAAAATGACTAAGTCCAAAAAAAATTTTTTTTTCAACTTTTTTCAGTTTTACCCCCGTGGGATATATATTCTACCCACACACATTTGGAACTCTTCTGGGGTACCCTCACACATATTATTCCCTCATTTAGTGGATATTTTCACAAAAAAGTTAATTTTTCAAAAATCCAGAAAATGGCTGAAAATGACTAAATATCAAGGACTCATTGGGCGAATCGCTCTGGAACTGAAATCGGAATGCTCACTGACATTTGCCCTATCTGAAAGTCTGATAAACGCCGGAAAAATGACTAAGTCCAAAAAAAAAAATTTTTCAACTTTTTTCAATTTTACCCCTGTGGGATATATATTCTACCCACACACATTTGGAACTCTCCTGGGGTACCCTCACACATATTATTCCCTCATTTAGTGGATATTTTCACAAAAAAGTTAATTTTTCAAAAATCCAAAAAATTGGCTGAAAATGACTAAATATCAAGGACTCATTGGGCAAATCGCTCTGGAACTGAAATCGGAACGCTCACTGACATTTGCCCTATCTGAAAGTCTGATAAATGCCGGAAAAATGACTAAGTCCAAAAAAAAAAATTTTTCAACTTTTTTCAATTTTACCCCTGTGGGATATATATTCTACCCACACACATTTGGAACTCTTCTGGGGTACCCTCACACATATTATTCCCTCATTTAGTGGATATTTTCACAAAAAAGTTAATTTTTCAAAAATCCAGAAATTGGATGAAAATGACTAAATATCAAGGACTCATTGGGCGAATCGCTCTGGAACTGAAATCGGAATGCTCACTGACATTTGCCCTATCTGAAAGTCTGATAAACGCCGGAAAAATGACTAAGTCCAAAAAAAAAAAATGTTTCAACTTTTTTCAATTTTACCCCCGTGGGATATATATTCTACCCACACACATTTGGAACTCTTCTGGGGTACCCTCACACATATTATTCCCTCATTTAGTGGATATTTTCACAAAAAAGTTAATTTTTCAAAAATCCAGAAAATGGCTGAAAATGACTAAATATCAAGGACTCATTGGGCGAATCGCTCTGGAACTGAAATCGGAATGCTCACTGACATTTGCCCTATCTGAAAGTCTGATAAACGCCGGAAAAATGACTAAGTCCAAAAAAAAATTTTTCTCAACTTTTTTCAATTTTACCCCCGTGGGATATATATTCTACCCACACACATTTGGAACTCTACTGGGCTACCCTCACACATATTATTCCCTCATTTAGTGGATAATTTCACAAAAAAGTGAAATTTTCAAAAATCCAGAAAATTGGCTGAAAATGACTAAATATCAAGGACTCATTGGACAAATCGTTATGGAACTGAAATCGGAACGCTCACTGACATTTGCCCTATCTGAAAGTCTGATAAACGCCGAAAAAATGGCTAAGTCCAAAAAAAATTTTTTTTCAACATTTTTCAATTTTACCCCCGTGGGATATATATTCTACCCACACACATTTGGAACTCTTCTGGGGTACCCTCACACATATTATTCCCTCATTTAGTGGATATTTTCACAAAAAAGTTAATTTTTCAAAAATCCAGAAATTGGATGAAAATGACTAAATATCAAGGACTCATTGGGCGAATCGCTCTGGAACTGAAATCGGAATGCTCACTGACATTTGCCCTATCTGAAAGTCTGATAAACGCCGGAAAAATGACTAAGTCCAAAAAAAAAATTTTCTCAACTTTTTTCAATTTTACCCCCGTGGGATATATATTCTACCCACACACATTTGGCACTCTACTGGGCTACCCTCACACATATTATTCCCTCATTTAGTGGATATTTTCACAAAAAAGTGATTTTTTCAAAAATCCAGAAAATTGGCTGAAAATGACTAAATATCAAGGACTCATTGGGCAAATCGCTCTGGAACTGAAATCGGAACGCTCACTGACATTTGCCCTATCTGAAAGTCTGATAAACGCCAGAAAAATGACTAAGTCCAAAAAAAATTTTTTTTTCAACTTTTTTCAGTTTTACCCCCGTGGGATATATATTCTACCCACACACATTTGGAACTCTTCTGGGGTACCCTCACACATATTATTCCCTCATTTAGTGGATATTTTCACAAAAAAGTTAATTTTTCAAAAATCCAGAAATTGGATGAAAATGACTAAATATCAAGGACTCATTGGGCGAATCGCTCTGGAACTGAAATCGGAATGCTCACTGACATTTGCCCTATCTGAAAGTCTGATAAACGCCAGAAAAATGACTAAGTCCAAAAAAAAAAATTTTTCAACTTTTTTCAATTTTACCCCTGTGGGATATATATTCTACCCACACACATTTGGAACTCTCCTGGGGTACCCTCACACATATTATTCCCTCATTTAGTGGATATTTTCACAAAAAAGTTAATTTTTCAAAAATCCAAAAAATTGGCTGAAAATGACTAAATATCAAGGACTCATTGGGCAAATCGCTCTGGAACTGAAATCGGAACGCTCACTGACATTTGCCCTATCTGAAAGTCTGATAAATGCCGGAAAAATGACTAAGTCCAAAAAAAAAAATTTTTCAACTTTTTTCAATTTTACCCCCGTGGGATATATATTCTACCCACACACATTTGGAACTCTTCTGGGGTACCCTCACACATATTATTCCCTCATTTAGTGGATATTTTCACAAAAAAGTTAATTTTTCAAAAATCCAGAAATTGGATGAAAATGACTAAATATCAAGGACTCATTGGGCGAATCGCTCTGGAACTGAAATCGGAATGCTCACTGACATTTGCCCTATCTGAAAGTCTGATAAACGCCGGAAAAATGACTAAGTCCAAAAAAAAAAAATGTTTCAACTTTTTTCAATTTTACCCCCGTGGGATATATATTCTACCCACACACATTTGGAACTCTTCTGGGGTACCCTCACACATATTATTCCCTCATTTAGTGGATATTTTCACAAAAAAGTTAATTTTTCAAAAATCCAGAAAATGGCTGAAAATGACTAAATATCAAGGACTCATTGGGCGAATCGCTCTGGAACTGAAATCGGAATGCTCACTGACATTTGCCCTATCTGAAAGTCTGATAAACGCCGGAAAAATGACTAAGTCCAAAAAAAAATTTTTCTCAACTTTTTTCAATTTTACCCCCGTGGGATATATATTCTACCCACACACATTTGGAACTCTACTGGGCTACCCTCACACATATTATTCCCTCATTTAGTGGATAATTTCACAAAAAAGTGAAATTTTCAAAAATCCAGAAAATTGGCTGAAAATGACTAAATATCAAGGACTCATTGGGCAAATCGTTATGGAACTGAAATCGGAACGCTCACTGACATTTGCCCTATCTGAAAGTCTGATAAACGCCGAAAAAATGGCTAAGTCCAAAAAAAATTTTTTTTCAACATTTTTCAATTTTACCCCCGTGGGATATATATTCTACCCACACACATTTGGAACTCTTCTGGGGTACCCTCACACATATTATTCCCTCATTTAGTGGATATTTTCACAAAAAAGTTAATTTTTCAAAAATCCAGAAATTGGATGAAAATGACTAAATATCAAGGACTCATTGGGCGAATCGCTCTGGAACTGAAATCGGAATGCTCACTGACATTTGCCCTATCTGAAAGTCTGATAAACGCCGGAAAAATGACTAAGTCCAAAAAAAAAAATGTTTCAACTTTTTTCAATTTTACCCCCGTGGGATATATATTCTACCCACACACATTTGGAACTCTTCTGGGGTACCCTCACACATATTATTCCCTCATTTAGTGGATATTTTCACAAAAAAGTTAATTTTTCAAAAATCCAGAAAATGGCTGAAAATGACTAAATATCAAGGACTCATTGGGCGAATCGCTCTGGAACTGAAATCGGAATGCTCACTGACATTTGCCCTATCTGAAAGTCTGATAAACGCCGGAAAAATGACTAAGTCCAAAAAAAAAAATTTTTCAACTTTTTTCAATTTTACCCCTGTGGGATATATATTCTACCCACACACATTTGGAACTCTCCTGGGGTACCCTCACACATATTATTCCCTCATTTAGTGGATATTTTCACAAAAAAGTTAATTTTTCAAAAATCCAAAAAATTGGCTGAAAATGACTAAATATCAAGGACTCATTGGGCAAATCGCTCTGGAACTGAAATCGGAACGCTCACTGACATTTGCCCTATCTGAAAGTCTGATAAATGCCGGAAAAATGACTAAGTCCAAAAAAAAAAATTTTTCAACTTTTTTCAATTTTACCCCTGTGGGATATATATTCTACCCACACACATTTGGAACTCTTCTGGGGTACCCTCACACATATTATTCCCTCATTTAGTGGATATTTTCACAAAAAAGTTAATTTTTCAAAAATCCAGAAATTGGATGAAAATGACTAAATATCAAGGACTCATTGGGCGAATCGCTCTGGAACTGAAATCGGAATGCTCACTGACATTTGCCCTATCTGAAAGTCTGATAAACGCCGGAAAAATGACTAAGTCCAAAAAAAAAAAATGTTTCAACTTTTTTCAATTTTACCCCCGTGGGATATATATTCTACCCACACACATTTGGAACTCTTCTGGGGTACCCTCACACATATTATTCCCTCATTTAGTGGATATTTTCACAAAAAAGTTAATTTTTCAAAAATCCAGAAAATGGCTGAAAATGACTAAATATCAAGGACTCATTGGGCGAATCGCTCTGGAACTGAAATCGGAATGCTCACTGACATTTGCCCTATCTGAAAGTCTGATAAACGCCGGAAAAATGACTAAGTCCAAAAAAAAAAAATGTTTCAACTTTTTTCAATTTTACCCCCGTGGGATATATATTCTACCCACACACATTTGGAACTCTACTGGGCTACCCTCACACATATTATTCCCTCATTTAGTGGATAATTTCACAAAAAAGTGAAATTTTCAAAAATCCAGAAAATTGGCTGAAAATGACTAAATATCAAGGACTCATTGGGCAAATCGTTATGGAACTGAAATCGGAACGCTCACTGACATTTGCCCTATCTGAAAGTCTGATAAACGCCGAAAAAATGGCTAAGTCCAAAAAAAATTTTTTTTCAACATTTTTCAATTTTACCCCCGTGGGATATATATTCTACCCACACACATTTGGAACTCTTCTGGGGTACCCTCACACATATTATTCCCTCATTTAGTGGATATTTTCACAAAAAAGTTAATTTTTCAAAAATCCAGAAATTGGATGAAAATGACTAAATATCAAGGACTCATTGGGCGAATCGCTCTGGAACTGAAATCGGAATGCTCACTGACATTTGCCCTATCTGAAAGTCTGATAAACGCCGGAAAAATGACTAAGTCCAAAAAAAAAAATTTTTCAACTTTTTTCAATTTTACCCCCGTGGGATATATATTCTACCCACACACATTTGGAACTCTCCTGGGGTACCCTCACACATATTATTCCCTCATTTAGTGGATATTTTCACAAAAAAGTGAATTTTTCAAAAATCCAGAAAATGGCTGAAAATGACTAAATATCAAGGACTCATTGGGCGAATCACTCTGGAACTGAAATCGGAATGCTCACTGACATTTGCCCTATCTGAAAGTCTGATAAACGCCGGAAAAATGACTAAGTCCAAAAAAAAAAATTTTTCAACTTTTTTCAATTTTACCCCTGTGGGATATATATTCTACCCACACACATTTGGAACTCTCCTGGGGTACCCTCACACATATTATTCCCTCATTTAGTGGATATTTTCACAAAAAAGTTAATTTTTCAAAAATCCAAAAAATTGGCTGAAAATGACTAAATATCAAGGACTCATTGGGCAAATCGCTCTGGAACTGAAATCGGAACGCTCACTGACATTTGCCCTATCTGAAAGTCTGATAAATGCCGGAAAAATGACTAAGTCCAAAAAAAAAAATTTTTCAACTTTTTTCAATTTTACCCCTGTGGGATATATATTCTACCCACACACATTTGGAACTCTTCTGGGGTACCCTCACACATATTATTCCCTCATTTAGTGGATATTTTCACAAAAAAGTTAATTTTTCAAAAATCCAGAAATTGGATGAAAATGACTAAATATCAAGGACTCATTGGGCGAATCGCTCTGGAACTGAAATCGGAATGCTCACTGACATTTGCCCTATCTGAAAGTCTGATAAACGCCGGAAAAATGACTAAGTCCAAAAAAAAAAAATGTTTCAACTTTTTTCAATTTTACCCCCGTGGGATATATATTCTACCCACACACATTTGGAACTCTTCTGGGGTACCCTCACACATATTATTCCCTCATTTAGTGGATATTTTCACAAAAAAGTTAATTTTTCAAAAATCCAGAAAATGGCTGAAAATGACTAAATATCAAGGACTCATTGGGCGAATCGCTCTGGAACTGAAATCGGAATGCTCACTGACATTTGCCCTATCTGAAAGTCTGATAAACGCCGGAAAAATGACTAAGTCCAAAAAAAAATTTTTCTCAACTTTTTTCAATTTTACCCCCGTGGGATATATATTCTACCCACACACATTTGGAACTCTACTGGGCTACCCTCACACATATTATTCCCTCATTTAGTGGATAATTTCACAAAAAAGTGAAATTTTCAAAAATCCAGAAAATTGGCTGAAAATGACTAAATATCAAGGACTCATTGGGCAAATCGTTATGGAACTGAAATCGGAACGCTCACTGACATTTGCCCTATCTGAAAGTCTGATAAATGCCGAAAAAATGGCTAAGTCCAAAAAAAATTTTTTTTCAACATTTTTCAATTTTACCCCCGTGGGATATATATTCTACCCACACACATTTGGAACTCTTCTGGGGTACCCTCACACATATTATTCCCTCATTTAGTGGATATTTTCACAAAAAAGTTAATTTTTCAAAAATCCAGAAATTGGATGAAAATGACTAAATATCAAGGACTCATTGGGCAAATCGCTCTGGAACTGAAATCGGAACGCTCACTGACATTTGCCCTATCTGAAAGTCTGATAAACGCCGGAAAAATGACTAAGTCCAAAAAAAAAAATTTTTCAACTTTTTTCAATTTTACCCCCGTGGGATATATATTCTACCCACACACATTTGGAACTCTCCTGGGGTACCCTCACACATATTATTCCCTCATTTAGTGGATATTTTCACAAAAAAGTGAATTTTTCAAAAATCCAAAAAATTGGCTGAAAATGACTAAATATCAAGGACTCATTGGGCAAATCGCTCTGGAACTGAAATCGGAACGCTCACTGACATTTGCCCTATCTGAAAGTCTGATAAATGCCGGAAAAATGACTAAGTCCAAAAAAAAAAATTTTTCAACTTTTTTCAATTTTACCCCCGTGGGATATATATTCTACCCACACACATTTGGAACTCTTCTGGGGTACCCTCACACATATTATTCCCTCATTTAGTGGATATTTTCACAAAAAAGTTAATTTTTCAAAAATCCAGAAATTGGATGAAAATGACTAAATATCAAGGACTCATTGGGCGAATCGCTCTGGAACTGAAATCGGAATGCTCACTGACATTTGCCCTATCTGAAAGTCTGATAAACGCCGGAAAAATGACTAAGTCCAAAAAAAAAAATGTTTCAACTTTTTTCAATTTTACCCCCGTGGGATATATATTCTACCCACACACATTTGGAACTCTTCTGGGGTACCCTCACACATATTATTCCCTCATTTAGTGGATATTTTCACAAAAAAGTTAATTTTTCAAAAATCCAGAAAATGGCTGAAAATGACTAAATATCAAGGACTCATTGGGCGAATCGCTCTGGAACTGAAATCGGAATGCTCACTGACATTTGCCCTATCTGAAAGTCTGATAAACGCCGGAAAAATGACTAAGTCCAAAAAAAAAAAATGTTTCAACTTTTTTCAATTTTACCCCCGTGGGATATATATTCTACCCACACACATTTGGAACTCTTCTGGGGTACCCTCACACATATTATTCCCTCATTTAGTGGATATTTTCACAAAAAAGTTAATTTTTCAAAAATCCAGAAAATGGCTGAAAATGACTAAATATCAAGGACTCATTGGGCGAATCGCTCTGGAACTGAAATCGGAATGCTCACTGACATTTGCCCTATCTGAAAGTCTGATAAACGCCGGAAAAATGACTAAGTCCAAAAAAAAATTTTTCTCAACTTTTTTCAATTTTACCCCCGTGGGATATATATTCTACCCACACACATTTGGAACTCTACTGGGCTACCCTCACACATATTATTCCCTCATTTAGTGGATAATTTCACAAAAAAGTGAAATTTTCAAAAATCCAGAAAATTGGCTGAAAATGACTAAATATCAAGGACTCATTGGGCAAATCGTTATGGAACTGAAATCGGAACGCTCACTGACATTTGCCCTATCTGAAAGTCTGATAAACGCCGAAAAAATGGCTAAGTCCAAAAAAAATTTTTTTTCAACATTTTTCAATTTTACCCCCGTGGGATATATATTCTACCCACACACATTTGGAACTCTTCTGGGGTACCCTCACACATATTATTCCCTCATTTAGTGGATATTTTCACAAAAAAGTTAATTTTTCAAAAATCCAGAAATTGGATGAAAATGACTAAATATCAAGGACTCATTGGGCAAATCGCTCTGGAACTGAAATCGGAACGCTCACTGACATTTGCCCTATCTGAAAGTCTGATAAATGCCGGAAAAATGACTAAGTCCAAAAAAAAAAATTTTTCAACTTTTTTCAATTTTACCCCTGTGGGATATATATTCTACCCACACACATTTGGAACTCTCCTGGGGTACCCTCACACATATTATTCCCTCATTTAGTGGATATTTTCACAAAAAAGTTAATTTTTCAAAAATCCAAAAAATTGGCTGAAAATGACTAAATATCAAGGACTCATTGGGCAAATCGCTCTGGAACTGAAATCGGAACGCTCACTGACATTTGCCCTATCTGAAAGTCTGATAAATGCCGGAAAAATGACTAAGTCCAAAAAAAAAAATTTTTCAACTTTTTTCAATTTTACCCCTGTGGGATATATATTCTACCCACACACATTTGGAACTCTTCTGGGGTACCCTCACACATATTATTCCCTCATTTAGTGGATATTTTCACAAAAAAGTTAATTTTTCAAAAATCCAGAAATTGGATGAAAATGACTAAATATCAAGGACTCATTGGGCGAATCGCTCTGGAACTGAAATCGGAATGCTCACTGACATTTGCCCTATCTGAAAGTCTGATAAACGCCGGAAAAATGACTAAGTCCAAAAAAAAAAAATGTTTCAACTTTTTTCAATTTTACCCCCGTGGGATATATATTCTACCCACACACATTTGGAACTCTTCTGGGGTACCCTCACACATATTATTCCCTCATTTAGTGGATATTTTCACAAAAAAGTTAATTTTTCAAAAATCCAGAAAATGGCTGAAAATGACTAAATATCAAGGACTCATTGGGCGAATCGCTCTGGAACTGAAATCGGAATGCTCACTGACATTTGCCCTATCTGAAAGTCTGATAAACGCCGGAAAAATGACTAAGTCCAAAAAAAAATTTTTCTCAACTTTTTTCAATTTTACCCCCGTGGGATATATATTCTACCCACACACATTTGGAACTCTACTGGGCTACCCTCACACATATTATTCCCTCATTTAGTGGATAATTTCACAAAAAAGTGAAATTTTCAAAAATCCAGAAAATTGGCTGAAAATGACTAAATATCAAGGACTCATTGGGCAAATCGTTATGGAACTGAAATCGGAACGCTCACTGACATTTGCCCTATCTGAAAGTCTGATAAACGCCGAAAAAATGGCTAAGTCCAAAAAAAATTTTTTTTCAACATTTTTCAATTTTACCCCCGTGGGATATATATTCTACCCACACACATTTGGAACTCTTCTGGGGTACCCTCACACATATTATTCCCTCATTTAGTGGATATTTTCACAAAAAAGTTAATTTTTCAAAAATCCAGAAATTGGATGAAAATGACTAAATATCAAGGACTCATTGGGCGAATCGCTCTGGAACTGAAATCGGAATGCTCACTGACATTTGCCCTATCTGAAAGTCTGATAAACGCCGGAAAAATGACTAAGTCCAAAAAAAAAAATTTTTCAACTTTTTTCAATTTTACCCCCGTGGGATATATATTCTACCCACACACATTTGGAACTCTCCTGGGGTACCCTCACACATATTATTCCCTCATTTAGTGGATATTTTCACAAAAAAGTGAATTTTTCAAAAATCCAAAAAATTGGCTGAAAATGACTAAATATCAAGGACTCATTGGGCAAATCGCTCTGGAACTGAAATCGGAACGCTCACTGACATTTGCCCTATCTGAAAGTCTGATAAATGCCGGAAAAATGACTAAGTCCAAAAAAAAAAATTTTTCAACTTTTTTCAATTTTACCCCCGTGGGATATATATTCTACCCACACACATTTGGAACTCTTCTGGGGTACCCTCACACATATTATTCCCTCATTTAGTGGATATTTTCACAAAAAAGTTAATTTTTCAAAAATCCAGAAATTGGATGAAAATGACTAAATATCAAGGACTCATTGGGCGAATCGCTCTGGAACTGAAATCGGAATGCTCACTGACATTTGCCCTATCTGAAAGTCTGATAAACGCCGGAAAAATGACTAAGTCCAAAAAAAAAAATGTTTCAACTTTTTTCAATTTTACCCCCGTGGGATATATATTCTACCCACACACATTTGGAACTCTTCTGGGGTACCCTCACACATATTATTCCCTCATTTAGTGGATATTTTCACAAAAAAGTTAATTTTTCAAAAATCCAGAAAATGGCTGAAAATGACTAAATATCAAGGACTCATTGGGCGAATCGCTCTGGAACTGAAATCGGAATGCTCACTGACATTTGCCCTATCTGAAAGTCTGATAAACGCCGGAAAAATGACTAAGTCCAAAAAAAAAAAATGTTTCAACTTTTTTCAATTTTACCCCCGTGGGATATATATTCTACCCACACACATTTGGAACTCTTCTGGGGTACCCTCACACATATTATTCCCTCATTTAGTGGATATTTTCACAAAAAAGTTAATTTTTCAAAAATCCAGAAAATGGCTGAAAATGACTAAATATCAAGGACTCATTGGGCGAATCGCTCTGGAACTGAAATCGGAATGCTCACTGACATTTGCCCTATCTGAAAGTCTGATAAACGCCGGAAAAATGACTAAGTCCAAAAAAAAATTTTTCTCAACTTTTTTCAATTTTACCCCCGTGGGATATATATTCTACCCACACACATTTGGAACTCTTCTGGGGTACCCTCACACATATTATTCCCTCATTTAGTGGATATTTTCACAAAAAAGTTAATTTTTCAAAAATCCAGAAATTGGATGAAAATGACTAAATATCAAGGACTCATTGGGCGAATCGCTCTGGAACTGAAATCGGAATGCTCACTGACATTTGCCCTATCTGAAAGTCTGATAAACGCCGGAAAAATGACTAAGTCCAAAAAAAAAAATTTTTCAACTTTTTTCAATTTTACCCCCGTGGGATATATATTCTACCCACACACATTTGGAACTCTCCTGGGGTACCCTCACACATATTATTCCCTCATTTAGTGGATATTTTCACAAAAAAGTGAATTTTTCAAAAATCCAAAAAATTGGCTGAAAATGACTAAATATCAAGGACTCATTGGGCAAATCGCTCTGGAACTGAAATCGGAACGCTCACTGACATTTGCCCTATCTGAAAGTCTGATAAATGCCGGAAAAATGACTAAGTCCAAAAAAAAAAATTTTTCAACTTTTTTCAATTTTACCCCCGTGGGATATATATTCTACCCACACACATTTGGAACTCTTCTGGGGTACCCTCACACATATTATTCCCTCATTTAGTGGATATTTTCACAAAAAAGTTAATTTTTCAAAAATCCAGAAATTGGATGAAAATGACTAAATATCAAGGACTCATTGGGCGAATCGCTCTGGAACTGAAATCGGAATGCTCACTGACATTTGCCCTATCTGAAAGTCTGATAAACGCCGGAAAAATGACTAAGTCCAAAAAAAAAAAATGTTTCAACTTTTTTCAATTTTACCCCCGTGGGATATATATTCTACCCACACACATTTGGAACTCTTCTGGGGTACCCTCACACATATTATTCCCTCATTTAGTGGATATTTTCACAAAAAAGTTAATTTTTCAAAAATCCAGAAAATGGCTGAAAATGACTAAATATCAAGGACTCATTGGGCGAATCGCTCTGGAACTGAAATCGGAATGCTCACTGACATTTGCCCTATCTGAAAGTCTGATAAACGCCGGAAAAATGACTAAGTCCAAAAAAAAAAAATGTTTCAACTTTTTTCAATTTTACCCCCGTGGGATATATATTCTACCCACACACATTTGGAACTCTACTGGGCTACCCTCACACATATTATTCCCTCATTTAGTGGATAATTTCACAAAAAAGTGAAATTTTCAAAAATCCAGAAAATTGGCTGAAAATGACTAAATATCAAGGACTCATTGGGCAAATCGTTATGGAACTGAAATCGGAACGCTCACTGACATTTGCCCTATCTGAAAGTCTGATAAACGCCGAAAAAATGGCTAAGTCCAAAAAAAATTTTTTTTCAACATTTTTCAATTTTACCCCCGTGGGATATATATTCTACCCACACACATTTGGAACTCTTCTGGGGTACCCTCACACATATTATTCCCTCATTTAGTGGATATTTTCACAAAAAAGTTAATTTTTCAAAAATCCAGAAATTGGATGAAAATGACTAAATATCAAGGACTCATTGGGCGAATCGCTCTGGAACTGAAATCGGAATGCTCACTGACATTTGCCCTATCTGAAAGTCTGATAAACGCCGGAAAAATGACTAAGTCCAAAAAAAAAAATTTTTCAACTTTTTTCAATTTTACCCCCGTGGGATATATATTCTACCCACACACATTTGGAACTCTCCTGGGGTACCCTCACACATATTATTCCCTCATTTAGTGGATATTTTCACAAAAAAGTGAATTTTTCAAAAATCCAAAAAATTGGCTGAAAATGACTAAATATCAAGGACTCATTGGGCAAATCGCTCTGGAACTGAAATCGGAACGCTCACTGACATTTGCCCTATCTGAAAGTCTGATAAATGCCGGAAAAATGACTAAGTCCAAAAAAAAAAATTTTTCAACTTTTTTCAATTTTACCCCCGTGGGATATATATTCTACCCACACACATTTGGAACTCTTCTGGGGTACCCTCACACATATTATTCCCTCATTTAGTGGATATTTTCACAAAAAAGTTAATTTTTCAAAAATCCAGAAATTGGATGAAAATGACTAAATATCAAGGACTCATTGGGCGAATCGCTCTGGAACTGAAATCGGAATGCTCACTGACATTTGCCCTATCTGAAAGTCTGATAAACGCCGGAAAAATGACTAAGTCCAAAAAAAAAAATGTTTCAACTTTTTTCAATTTTACCCCCGTGGGATATATATTCTACCCACACACATTTGGAACTCTTCTGGGGTACCCTCACACATATTATTCCCTCATTTAGTGGATATTTTCACAAAAAAGTTAATTTTTCAAAAATCCAGAAAATGGCTGAAAATGACTAAATATCAAGGACTCATTGGGCGAATCACTCTGGAACTGAAATCGGAATGCTCACTGACATTTGCCCTATCTGAAAGTCTGATAAACGCCGGAAAAATGACTAAGTCCAAAAAAAAAAATTTTTCAACTTTTTTCAATTTTACCCCTGTGGGATATATATTCTACCCACACACATTTGGAACTCTCCTGGGGTACCCTCACACATATTATTCCCTCATTTAGTGGATATTTTCACAAAAAAGTTAATTTTTCAAAAATCCAAAAAATTGGCTGAAAATGACTAAATATCAAGGACTCATTGGGCAAATCGCTCTGGAACTGAAATCGGAACGCTCACTGACATTTGCCCTATCTGAAAGTCTGATAAATGCCGGAAAAATGACTAAGTCCAAAAAAAAAAATTTTTCAACTTTTTTCAATTTTACCCCTGTGGGATATATATTCTACCCACACACATTTGGAACTCTTCTGGGGTACCCTCACACATATTATTCCCTCATTTAGTGGATATTTTCACAAAAAAGTTAATTTTTCAAAAATCCAGAAATTGGATGAAAATGACTAAATATCAAGGACTCATTGGGCGAATCGCTCTGGAACTGAAATCGGAATGCTCACTGACATTTGCCCTATCTGAAAGTCTGATAAACGCCGGAAAAATGACTAAGTCCAAAAAAAAAAAATGTTTCAACTTTTTTCAATTTTACCCCCGTGGGATATATATTCTACCCACACACATTTGGAACTCTTCTGGGGTACCCTCACACATATTATTCCCTCATTTAGTGGATATTTTCACAAAAAAGTTAATTTTTCAAAAATCCAGAAAATGGCTGAAAATGACTAAATATCAAGGACTCATTGGGCGAATCGCTCTGGAACTGAAATCGGAATGCTCACTGACATTTGCCCTATCTGAAAGTCTGATAAACGCCGGAAAAATGACTAAGTCCAAAAAAAAATTTTTCTCAACTTTTTTCAATTTTACCCCCGTGGGATATATATTCTACCCACACACATTTGGAACTCTACTGGGCTACCCTCACACATATTATTCCCTCATTTAGTGGATAATTTCACAAAAAAGTGAAATTTTCAAAAATCCAGAAAATTGGCTGAAAATGACTAAATATCAAGGACTCATTGGGCAAATCGTTATGGAACTGAAATCGGAACGCTCACTGACATTTGCCCTATCTGAAAGTCTGATAAACGCCGAAAAAATGGCTAAGTCCAAAAAAAATTTTTTTTCAACATTTTTCAATTTTACCCCCGTGGGATATATATTCTACCCACACACATTTGGAACTCTTCTGGGGTACCCTCACACATATTATTCCCTCATTTAGTGGATATTTTCACAAAAAAGTTAATTTTTCAAAAATCCAGAAATTGGATGAAAATGACTAAATATCAAGGACTCATTGGGCGAATCGCTCTGGAACTGAAATCGGAATGCTCACTGACATTTGCCCTATCTGAAAGTCTGATAAACGCCGGAAAAATGACTAAGTCCAAAAAAAAAAATTTTTCAACTTTTTTCAATTTTACCCCCGTGGGATATATATTCTACCCACACACATTTGGAACTCTCCTGGGGTACCCTCACACATATTATTCCCTCATTTAGTGGATATTTTCACAAAAAAGTGAATTTTTCAAAAATCCAAAAAATTGGTTGAAAATGACTAAATATCAAGGACTCATTGGGCAAATCGCTCTGGAACTGAAATCGGAACGCTCACTGACATTTGCCCTATCTGAAAGTCTGATAAATGCCGGAAAAATGACTAAGTCCAAAAAAAAAAATTTTTCAACTTTTTTCAATTTTACCCCCGTGGGATATATATTCTACCCACACACATTTGGAACTCTTCTGGGGTACCCTCACACATATTATTCCCTCATTTAGTGGATATTTTCACAAAAAAGTTAATTTTTCAAAAATCCAGAAATTGGATGAAAATGACTAAATATCAAGGACTCATTGGGCGAATCGCTCTGGAACTGAAATCGGAATGCTCACTGACATTTGCCCTATCTGAAAGTCTGATAAACGCCGGAAAAATGACTAAGTCCAAAAAAAAAAATGTTTCAACTTTTTTCAATTTTACCCCCGTGGGATATATATTCTACCCACACACATTTGGAACTCTTCTGGGGTACCCTCACACATATTATTCCCTCATTTAGTGGATATTTTCACAAAAAAGTTAATTTTTCAAAAATCCAGAAAATGGCTGAAAATGACTAAATATCAAGGACTCATTGGGCGAATCGCTCTGGAACTGAAATCGGAATGCTCACTGCCATTTGCCCTATCTGAAAGTCTGATAAACGCCGGAAAAATGACTAAGTCCAAAAAAAAAAATTTTTCAACTTTTTTCAATTTTACCCCTGTGGGATATATATTCTACCCACACACATTTGGAACTCTCCTGGGGTACCCTCACACATATTATTCCCTCATTTAGTGGATATTTTCACAAAAAAGTTAATTTTTCAAAAATCCAGAAATTGGATGAAAATGACTAAATATCAAGGACTCATTGGGCGAATCGCTCTGGAACTGAAATCGGAATGCTCACTGACATTTGCCCTATCTGAAAGTCTGATAAACGCCGGAAAAATGACTAAGTCCAAAAAAAAAAAATTTTTCAACTTTTTTCAATTTTACCCCTGTGGGATATATATTCTACCCACACACATTTGGAACTCTTCTGGGGTACCCTCACACATATTATTCCCTCATTTAGTGGATATTTTCACAAAAAAGTTAATTTTTCAAAAATCCAGAAATTGGATGAAAATGACTAAATATCAAGGACTCATTGGGCGAATCGCTCTGGAACTGAAATCGGAATGCTCACTGACATTTGCCCTATCTGAAAGTCTGATAAACGCCGGAAAAATGACTAAGTCCAAAAAAAAAAAAGTTTCAACTTTTTTCAATTTTACCCCCGTGGGATATATATTCTACCCACACACATTTGGAACTCTACTGGGCTACCCTCACACATATTATTCCCTCATTTAGTGGATAATTTCACAAAAAAGTGAAATTTTCAAAAATCCAGAAAATTGGCTGAAAATGACTAAATATCAAGGACTCATTGGGCAAATCGTTATGGAACTGAAATCGGAACGCTCACTGACATTTGCCCTATCTGAAAGTCTGATAAACGCCGAAAAAATGGCTAAGTCCAAAAAAAATTTTTTTTCAACATTTTTCAATTTTACCCCCGTGGGATATATATTCTACCCACACACATTTGGAACTCTTCTGGGGTACCCTCACACATATTATTCCCTCATTTAGTGGATATTTTCACAAAAAAGTTAATTTTTCAAAAATCCAGAAATTGGATGAAAATGACTAAATATCAAGGACTCATTGGGCGAATCGCTCTGGAACTGAAATCGGAATGCTCACTGACATTTGCCCTATCTGAAAGTCTGATAAACGCCGGAAAAATGACTAAGTCCAAAAAAAAAAATTTTTCAACTTTTTTCAATTTTACCCCCGTGGGATATATATTCTACCCACACACATTTGGAACTCTCCTGGGGTACCCTCACACATATTATTCCCTCATTTAGTGGATATTTTCACAAAAAAGTGAATTTTTCAAAAATCCAAAAAATTGGCTGAAAATGACTAAATATCAAGGACTCATTGGGCAAATCGCTCTGGAACTGAAATCGGAACGCTCACTGACATTTGCCCTATCTGAAAGTCTGATAAATGCCGGAAAAATGACTAAGTCCAAAAAAAAAAATTTTTCAACTTTTTTCAATTTTACCCCCGTGGGATATATATTCTACCCACACACATTTGGAACTCTTCTGGGGTACCCTCACACATATTATTCCCTCATTTAGTGGATATTTTCACAAAAAAGTTAATTTTTCAAAAATCCAGAAAATGGCTGAAAATGACTAAATATCAAGGACTCATTGGGCGAATCGCTCTGGAACTGAAATCGGAATGCTCACTGACATTTGCCCTATCTGAAAGTCTGATAAACGCCGGAAAAATGACTAAGTCCAAAAAAAAAAATTTTTCAACTTTTTTCAATTTTACCCCTGTGGGATATATATTCTACCCACACACATTTGGAACTCTCCTGGGGTACCCTCACACATATTATTCCCTCATTTAGTGGATATTTTCACAAAAAAGTTAATTTTTCAAAAATCCAAAAAATTGGCTGAAAATGACTAAATATCAAGGACTCATTGGGCAAATCGCTCTGGAACTGAAATCGGAACGCTCACTGACATTTGCCCTATCTGAAAGTCTGATAAATGCCGGAAAAATGACTAAGTCCAAAAAAAAAAAATGTTTCAACTTTTTTCAATTTTACCCCCGTGGGATATATATTCTACCCACACACATTTGGAACTCTTCTGGGGTACCCTCACACATATTATTCCCTCATTTAGTGGATATTTTCACAAAAAAGTTAATTTTTCAAAAATCCAGAAAATGGCTGAAAATGACTAAATATCAAGGACTCATTGGGCGAATCGCTCTGGAACTGAAATCGGAATGCTCACTGACATTTGCCCTATCTGAAAGTCTGATAAACGCCGGAAAAATGACTAAGTCCAAAAAAAAAAATTTTTCAACTTTTTTCAATTTTACCCCTGTGGGATATATATTCTACCCACACACATTTGGAACTCTCCTGGGGTACCCTCACACATATTATTCCCTCATTTAGTGGATATTTTCACAAAAAAGTTAATTTTTCAAAAATCCAGAAAATGGCTGAAAATGACTAAATATCAAGGACTCATTGGGCGAATCGCTCTGGAACTGAAATCGGAATGCTCACTGACATTTGCCCTATCTGAAAGTCTGATAAACGCCGGAAAAATGACTAAGTCCAAAAAAAAATTTTTCTCAACTTTTTTCAATTTTACCCCCGTGGGATATATATTCTACCCACACACATTTGGAACTCTACTGGGCTACCCTCACACATATTATTCCCTCATTTAGTGGATATTTTCACAAAAAAGTGAAATTTTCAAAAATCCAGAAAATTGGCTGAAAATGACTAAATATCAAGGACTCATTGGGCAAATCGTTATGGAACTGAAATCGGAACGCTCACTGACATTTGCCCTATCTGAAAGTCTGATAAACGCCGAAAAAATGGCTAAGTCCAAAAAAAAATTTTTTTCAACATTTTTCAATTTTACCCCCGTGGGATATATATTCTACCCACACACATTTGGAACTCTTCTGGGGTACCCTCACACATATTATTCCCTCATTTAGTGGATATTTTCACAAAAAAGTTAATTTTTCAAAAATCCAGAAATTGGATGAAAATGACTAAATATCAAGGACTCATTGGGCGAATCGCTCTGGAACTGAAATCGGAATGCTCACTGACATTTGCCCTATCTGAAAGTCTGATAAACGCCGGAAAAATGACTAAGTCCAAAAAAAAAAATTTTTCAACTTTTTTCAATTTTACCCCCGTGGGATATATATTCTACCCACACACATTTGGAACTCTTCTGGGGTACCCTCACACATATTATTCCCTCATTTAGTGGATATTTTCACAAAAAAGTTAATTTTTCAAAAATCCAGAAAATGGCTGAAAATGAATAAATATCAAGGACTCATTGGGCGAATCGCTCTGGAACTGAAATCGGAATGCTCACTGACATTTGCCCTATCTGAAAGTCTGATAAACTCCGGAAAAATGACTAAGTCCAAAAAAAAATTTTTCTCAACTTTTTTCAATTTTACCCCCGTGGGATATATATTCTACCCACACACATTTGGAACCCTACTGGGCTACCCTCACACATATTATTCCCTCATTTAGTGGATATTTTCACAAAAAAGTGAAATTTTCAAAAATCCAGAAAATTGGCTGAAAATGACTAAATATCAAGGACTCATTGGGCAAATCGTTATGGAACTGAAATCGGAACGCTCACTGACATTTGCCCTATCTGAAAGTCTGATAAACGCCGAAAAAATGGCTAAGTCCAAAAAAAAATTTTTTTCAACATTTTTCAATTTTACCCCCGTGGGATATATATTCTACCCACACACATTTGGAACTCTCCTGGGGTACCCTCACACATATTATTCCCTCATTTAGTGGATATTTTCACAAAAAAGTGAATTTTTCAAAAATCCAAAAAATTGGCTGAAAATGACTAAATATCAAGGACTCATTGGGCAAATCGCTCTGGAACTGAAATCGGAACGCTCACTGACATTTGCCCTATCTGAAAGTCTGATAAACGCCGGAAAAATGACTAAGTCCAAAAAAAAATTTTTTTTCAACTTTTTTCAGTTTTACCCCCGTGGGATATATATTCTACCCACACACATTTGGAACTCTACTGGGGTACCCTCACACATATTATTCCCTCATTTAGTGGATATTTTCACAAAAAAGTGAATTATTCAAAAATCCAGAAAATTGGCTGAAAATGAATAAATATCAAGGACTCATTGGGCGAATCGCTCTGGAACTGAAATCGGAAAGCTCACTGACATTTGCCCTATCTGAAAGTCTGATAAACGCCGGAAAAATGACTAAGTCCAAAAAAAAAAATTTTTCAACTTTTTTCAATTTTACCCCCGTGGGATATATATTCTACCCACACACATTTGGAACTCTTCTGGGGTACCCTCACACATATTATTCCCTCATTTAGTGGATATTTTCACAAAAAAGTGAATTTTTCAAAAATCCAGAAAATGGCTGAAAATTACTAAATATCAAGGACTCATTGGGCGAATCGCTCTGGAACTGAAATCGGAATGCTCACTGACATTTGCCCTATCTGAAAGTCTGATAAACGCCGGAAAAATGACTAAGTCCAAAAAAAAATTTTTCTCAACTTTTTTCAATTTTACCCCCGTGGGATATATATTCTACCCACACACATTTGGAACTCTTCTGGGGTACCCTCACACATATTATTCCCTCATTTAGTGGATATTTTCACAAAAAAGTGAATTTTTCAAAAATCCAGAAAATTGGCTGAAAATGACTAAATATCAAGGACTCATTGGGCAAATCGCTCTGGAACTGAAATCGGAACGCTCACTGACATTTGCCCTATCTGAAAGTCTGATAAACGCCGGAAAAATGACTAAGTCCAAAAAAAAAATTTTCTCAACTTTTTTCAATTTTACCCCCGTGGGATATATATTCTACCCACACACATTTGGCACTCTACTGGGCTACCCTCACACATATTATTCCCTCATTTAGTGGATATTTTCACAAAAAAGTGAATTTTTCAAAAATCCAGAAAATTGGCTGAAAATGACTAAATATCAAGGACTCATTGGGCAAATCGCTCTGGAACTGAAATCAGAACGCTCACTGACATTTGCCCTATCTGAAAGTCTGATAAACGCCGGAAAAATGACTAAGTCCAAAAAAAATTTTTTTTTCAACTTTTTTCAGTTTTACCCCCGTGGGATATATATTCTACCCACACACATTTGGAACTCTACTGGGGTACCCTCACACATATTATTCCCTCATTTAGTGGATATTTTCACAAAAAAGTTAATTTTTCAAAAATCCAGAAAATGGCTGAAAATGACTAAATATCAAGGACTCATTGGGCGAATCGCTCTGGAACTGAAATCGGAATGCTCACTGACATTTGCCCTATCTGAAAGTCTGATAAACGCCGGAAAAATGACTAAGTCCAAAAAAAAATTTTTCTCAACTTTTTTCAATTTTACCCCCGTGGGATATATATTCTACCCACACACATTTGGAACTCTACTGGGCTACCCTCACACATATTATTCCCTCATTTAGTGGATATTTTCACAAAAAAGTGAAATTTTCAAAAATCCAGAAAATTGGCTGAAAATGACTAAATATCAAGGACTCATTGGGCAAATCGTTATGGAACTGAAATCGGAACGCTCACTGACATTTGCCCTATCTGAAAGTCTGATAAACGCCGAAAAAATGGCTAAGTCCAAAAAAAAATTTTTTTCAACATTTTTCAATTTTACCCCCGTGGGATATATATTCTACCCACACACATTTGGAACTCTACTGGGGTACCCTCACACATATTATTCCCTCATTTAGTGGATATTTTCACAAAAAAGTGAATTTTTCAAAAATCCAGAAAATTGGCTGAAAATGAATAAATATCAAGGACTCATTGGGCGAATCGCTCTGGAACTGAAATCGGAAAGCTCACTGACATTTGCCCTATCTGAAAGTCTGATAAACGCCGGAAAAATTACTAAGTCCAAAAAAAAAAATTTTTCAACTTTTTTCAATTTTACCCCCGTGGGATATATATTCTACCCACACACATTTGGAACTCTTCTGGGGTACCCTCACACATATTATTCCCTCATTTAGTGGATATTTTCACAAAAAAGTGAATTTTTCAAAAATCCAGAAAATTGGCTGAAAATGACTAAATATCAAGGACTCATTGGGCAAATCGCTCTGGAACTGAAATCGGAACGCTCACTGACATTTGCCCTATCTGAAAGTCTGATAAACGCCGGAAAAATGACTAAGTCCAAAAAAAAATTTTTCTCAACTTTTTTCAATTTTACCCCCGTGGGATATATATTCTACCCACACACATTTGGAACTCTACTGGGGTACCCTCACACATATTATTCCCTCATTTAGTGGATATTTTCACAAAAAAGTGAATTTTTCAAAAATCCAGAAAATTGGCTGAAAATGAATAAATATCAAGGACTCATTGGGCGAATCGCTCTGGAACTGAAATCGGAAAGCTCACTGACATTTGCCCTATCTGAAAGTCTGATAAACGCCGGAAAAATGACTAAGTCAAAAAAAAAAAATTTTTCAACTTTTTTCAATTTTACCCCCGTGGGATATATATTCTACCCACACACATTTGGAACTCTTCTGGGGTACCCTCACACTTATTATTCCCTCATTTAGTGGATATTTTCACAAAAAAGTGAATTTTTCAAAAATCCAGAAAATTGGCTGAAAATGACTAAATATCAAGGACTCATTGGGCAAATCGCTCTGGAACTGAAATCGGAACGCTCACTGACATTTGCCCTATCTGAAAGTCTGATAAACGCCGGAAAAATGACTAAGTCCAAAAAAAAATTTTTTTTCAACTTTTTTCAGTTTTACCCCGTGGGAGATATTTTCTACCCACACAGATTTGGAACTCTACTGGGGTACCCTCACACATATTATTCCCTCATTTAGTGGATATTTTCACAAAAAAGTTAATTTTTCAAAAATCCAGAAATTGGATGAAAATGACTAAATATCAAGGACTCATTGGGCGAATCGCTCTGGAACTGAAATCGGAATGCTCACTGACATTTGCCCTATCTGAAAGTCTGATAAACGCCTGAAAAATGACTAAGTCCAAAAAAAAAAATTTTTTCAACTTTTTTCAATTTTATCCCCGTGGGATATATATTCTACCCACACACATTTGGAACACTCCTGGGGTACCCTCACACATATTATTCCCTCATTTAGTGGATATTTTCACAAAAAAGTGAATTTTTCAAAAATCCAGAAAATTGGCTGAAAATGACTAAATATCAAGGACTCATTGGGCAAATCGCTCTGGAACTGAAATCGGAACGCTCACTGACATTTGCCCTATCTGAAAGTCTGATAAACGCCGGAAAAATGACTAAGTCCAAAAAAAAATTTTTTTTCAACTATTTTCAGTTTTACCCCCGTGGGATATATATTCTACCCACACACATTTGGAACTCTACTGGGGTACCCTCACACATATTATTCCCTCATTTAGTGGATATTTTCACAAAAAAGTGAATTTTTCAAAAATCCAGAAAATTGGCTGAAAATGAATAAATATCAAGGACTCATTGGGCGAATCGCTCTGGAACTGAAATCGGAACGCTCACTGACATTTGCCCTATCTGAAAGTCTGATAAACGCCGGAAAAATGACTAAGTCCAAAAAAAAAAATTTTTTCAAGTTTTTTCAATTTTACCCCCGTGGGATATATATTCTACCCACACACATTTGGAACTCTTCTGGGGTACCCTCACACATATTATTCCCTCATTTAGTGGATATTTTCACAAAAAAGTGAATTTTTCAAAAATCCAGAAGATTGGCTGAAAATGACTAAATATCAAAGACTCATTGGGCGAATCGCTCTGGAACTGAAATCGGAACGCTCACTGACATTTGCCCTATCTGAAAGTCTGATAAACGTCGGAAAAATGACTAAGTCCAAAAAAAAAAATTTTTTCAACTTTTTTCAATTTTACCCCCGTGGGATATATGTTCTACCCACAAACATTTGGAACTCTTCTGGGGTACCCTCACACATATTATTCCCTCATTTAGTGGATATTTTCACAAAAAAGTGAATTTTTCAAAAATCCAGAAAATTGGCTGAAAATGAATAAATATCAAGGACTCATTGGGCGAATCGCTCTGGAACTGAAATCGGAAAGCTCACTGACATTTGCCCTATCTGAAAGTCTGATAAACGCCGGAAAAATGACTAAGTCCAAAAAAAAATTTTTTTTCAACTTTTTTCAGTTTTACCCCGTGGGATATATTTTCTACCCACACAGATTTGGAACTCTACTGGGGTACACTCACACATATTATTCCCTCATTTAGTGGATATTTTCACAAAAAAGTTAATTTTTCAAAAATCCAGAAATTGGATGAAAATGACTAAATATCAAGGACTCATTGGGCGAATCGCTCTGGAACTGAAATCGGAATGCTCACTGACATTTGCCCTATCTGAAAGTCTGATAAACGCCGGAAAAATGACTAAGTCCAAAAAAAAAATTTTTTTCAACTTTTTTTAATTTTATCCCCGTGGGATATATATTCTACCCACACACATTTGGAACACTCCTGGGGTACCCTCACACATATTATTCCCTCATTTAGTGGATATTTTCACAAAAAAGTGAATTTTTCAAAAATCCAGAAAATTGGCTGAAAATGACTAAATATCAAGGACTCATTGGGCAAATCGCTCTGGAACTGAAATCGGAACGCTCACTGACATTTGCCCTATCTGAAAGTCTGATAAACGCCGGAAAAATGACTAAGTCCAAAAAAAAATTTTTTTTCAACTTTTTTCAATTTTACCCCCGTGGGATATATATTCTACCCACACACATTTGGAACTCTTCTGGGGTACCCTCACACATATTATTCCCTCATTTAGTGGATATTTTCACAAAAAAGTGAATTTTTCAAAAATCCAGAAAATTGGCTGAAAATGACTAAATATCAAAGACTCATTGGGCGAATCGCTCTGGAACTGAAATCAGAACGCTCACTGACATTTGCCCTATCTGAAGGTCTGATAAACGTCGGAAAAATGACTAAGTCCAAAAAAAAAATTTTTTTCAACTTTTTTCAATTTTACCCCCGTGGGATATATGTTCTACCCACAAACATTTGGAACTCTTCTGGGGTACCCTCACACATATTATTCCCTCATTTAGTAGATATTTTCACAAAAAAGTGAATTTTTCAAAAATCCAGAAAATTGGCTGAAAATGACTAAATATCAAGGACTCATTGGGCGAATCGCTCTGGAACTGAAATCGGAACGCTCACTGACATTTGCCCTATCTGAAAGTCTGATAAATGCCGGAAAAATGACTAAGTCCAAAAAAAAAAAATTTTCAACTTTTTTCAATTTTACCCCCGTGGGATATATATTCTACCCACACACATTTGGAACTCTCCTGGGGTACCCTCACACATATTATTCCCTCATTTAGTGGATATTTTCACAAAAAAGAGAATTTTTCAAAAATCCAGAAAATTGGCTGAAAATGACTAAATATCAAGGACTCATTGGGCGAATCGCTCTGGAACTGAAATCAGAACGCTCACAGACATTTGCCCTATTTGAAAGTCTGATAAACGCCGGAAAAATGACTAAGTCCAAAAAAAAATTTTTTCAACTTTTTTCAATTTTACTACCGTGGGATATATATTCTACCCACACACATTTGGAACTCTCCTGGGCTACCCTCACACATATTATTACCTCATTTAGTAGATATTTTCACAAAAAAGTGAATTTTTCAAAAATCCAGAAAATTGGCTGAAAATGACTAAATATCAAGGACTCATTGGGCGAATCGCTCTGGAACTGAAATCGGAACGCTCACTGACATTTGCCCTATCTGAAAGTCTGATAAATGCCGGAAAAATGACTAAGTCCAAAAAAAAAAAATTTTCAACTTTTTTCAATTTTACCCCCGTGGGATATATATTCTACCCACACACATTTGGAACTCTCCTGGGGTACCCTCACACATATTATTCCCTCATTTAGTGGATATTTTCACAAAAAAGTGAATTTTTCAAAAATCCAGAAAATTGGCTGAAAATGACTAAATATCAAGGACTCATTGGGCGAATCGCTCTGGAACTGAAATCGGAACGCTCATAGACATTTGCCCTATCTGAAAGTCTGATAAACGCCGGAAAAATGACTAAGTCCAAAAAAAAATTTTTTTTCAACTTTTTTCAATTTTACCCCCGTGGGATATATATTCTACCCACAAACATTTGGAACTCTCCTGGGGTACCCTCACACATATTATTCCCTCATTTAGTGGATATTTTCACAAAAAAGTGAATTTTTCAAAAATCCAGAAAATTGGCTGAAAATGACTAAATATCAAGGACTCATTGGGCGAATCGCTCTGGAACTGAAATCGGAACGCTCACTGACATTTGCCCTATCTGAAAGTCTGATAAATGCCGGAAAAATGACTAAGTCCAAAAAAAAAAATTTTTCAACTTTTTTCAATTTTACCCCCGTGGGATATATATTCTACCCACACACATTTGGAACTCTCCTGGGGTATCCTCACACATATTATTCCCTCATTTAGTGGATATTTTCACAAAAAAGTGAATTTTTCAAAAATCCAGAAAATTGGCTGAAAATGACTAAATATCAAGGACTCATTGGGCGAATCGCTCTGGAACTGAAATCGGAACGCTCACAGACATTTGCCCTATCTGAAAGTCTGATAAACGCCGGAAAAATGACTAAGTCCAAAAAAAAATTTTTTTTCAACTTTTTTCAATTTTACCCCCGTGGGATATATATTCTACCCACAAACATTTGGAACTCTCCTGGGGTACCCTCACACATATTATTCCCTCATTTAGTGGATATTTTCACAAAAAAGTGAATTTTTCAAAAATCCAGAAAATTGGCTGAAAATGACTAAATATCAAGGACTCGTTGGGTGAATCGCTCTGGAACTGAAATCGGAACGCTCACTGACATTTGCTCTACCTGAAAGTCTGATAAACGCCGGAAAAATGACTAAGTCCAAAAAAAATTTTTTTCAACTTTTTTAAATTTTACTCCCGTGGGATATCTATTCTACCCACACACATTTGGAACTCTCCTGGGCTACCCTCACACATATTATTCCCTCATTTAGTAGATATTTTCACAAAAAAGTGAATTTTTCAAAAATCCAGAAAATTGGCTGAAAATGACTAAATATCAAGGACTCATTGGGCGAATCGCTCTGGAACTGAAATCGGAACGCTCACTGACATTTGCCCTATCTGAAAGTCTGATAAACGCCGGAAAAATGACTAAGTCCAAAAAAAAAATTTTTTCAACTTTTTTCAATTTTACCCCCGTGGGATATATATTCTACCCACACACATTTGGAACTCTCCTGGGGTACCCTCACACATATTATTCCCTCATTTAGTGGATATTTTCACAAAAAAGTGAATTTTTCAAAAATCCAGAAATTGGATGAAAATGACTAAATATCAAGGACTCATTGGGCGAATCGCTCTGGAACTGAAATCGGAATGCTCACTGACATTTGCCCTATCTGAAAGTCTGATAAACGCCGGAAAAATGACTAAGTCCAAAAAAAAATTTTTTTTCAACTTTTTTCAATTTTACCCCCGTGGGATATATATTCTACCCACACACATTTGGAACTCTTCTGGGGTACCCTCACACATATTATTCCCTCATTTAGTGGATATTTTCACAAAAAAGTGAATTTTTCAAAAATCCAGAAAATTGGCTGAAAATGACTAAATATCAAGGACTCATTGGGCAAATCGCTCTGGAACTGAAATCGGAACGCTCACTGACATTTGCCCTATCTGAAAGTATGATAAACGCCGGAAAAATGACTAAGTCCAAAAAAAAATTTTTTTTCAACTATTTTCAGTTTTACCCCCGTGGGATATATATTCTACCCACACACATTTGGAACTCTACTGGGGTACCCTCACACATATTATTCCCTCATTTAGTGGATATTTTCACAAAAAAGTGAATTTTTCAAAAATCCAGAAAATTGGCTGAAAATGAATAAATATCAAGGACTCATTGGGCGAATCGCTCTGGAACTGAAATCGGAACGCTCACTGACATTTGCCCTATCTGAAAGTCTGATAAATGCCGGAAAAATGACTAAGTCCAAAAAAAAAAATTTTTTCAACTTTTTTCAATTTTACCCCCGTGGGATATATATTCTACCCACACACATTTGGAACTCTTCTGGGGTACCCTCACACATATTATTCCCTCATTTAGTGGATATTTTCACAAAAAAGTGAATTTTTCAAAAATCCAGAAGATTGGCTGAAAATGACTAAATATCAAAGACTCATTGGGCGAATCACTCTGGAACTGAAATCGGAACGCTCACTGACATTTGCCATATCTGAAAGTCTGATAAACGTCGGAAAAATGACTAAGTCCAAAAAAAAAAATTTTTTCAACTTTTTTCAATTTTACCCCCGTGGGATATATGTTCTACCCACAAACATTTGGAACTCTTCTGGGGTACCCTCACACATATTATTCCCTCATTTAGTGGATATTTTCACAAAAAAGTGAATTTTTCAAAAATCCAGAAAATTGGCTGAAAATGAATAAATATCAAGGACTCATTGGGCGAATCGCTCTGGAACTGAAATCGGAAAGCTCACTGACATTTGCCCTATCTGAAAGTCTGATAAACGCCGGAAAAATGACTAAGTCCAAAAAAAAAATTTTTTTTCAACTTTTTTCAGCTTTACCCCGTGGGATATATTTTCTACCCACACAGATTTGGAACTCTACTGGGGTACACTTACACATATTATTCCCTCATTTAGTGGATATTTTCACAAAAAAGTTAATTTTTCAAAAATCCAGAAATTGGATGAAAATGACTAAATATCAAGGACTCATTGGGCGAATCGCTCTGGAACTGAAATCGGAATGCTCACTGACATTTGCCCTATCTGAAAGTCTGATAAACGCCGGAAAAATGACTAAGTCCAAAAAAAAAATTTTTTTCAACTTTTTTCAATTTTATCCCCGTGGGATATATATTCTACCCACACACATTTGGAACACTCCTGGGGTACCCTCACACATATTATTCCCTCATTTAGTGGATGTTTTCACAAAAAAGTGAATTTTTCAAAAATCCAGAAAATTGGCTGAAAATGACTAAATATCAAAGACTCATTGGGCGAATCGCTCTGGAACTGAAATCAGAACGCTCACTGACATTTGCCCTATCTGAAAGTCTGATAAACGCCGGAAAAATGACTAAGTCCAAAAAAAAATGTTTTTTCAACTTTTTTCAATTTTACCCCTGTGGGATATATATTCTACCCACACACATTTGGAACTCTCCTGGGGTACCCTCACACATATTATTCCCTCATTTAGTGGATATTTTCACAAAAAAGTGAAATTTTCAAAAATCCAAAATATTGGCTGAAAACGACTAAATATCAAGACTCATTGGGCGAATCGCTCTGGAACTGAAATCGGAACGCTCACTGACATTTGCCCTATCTGAAAGTCTGATAAACGCTGGAAAAATGACTAAGTCCAAAAAAAAAATTTTTTTCAACTTTTTTCAGTTTTACCCCGTGGGATATATTTTCTACCCACACAGATTTGGAACTCTACTGGGGTACCCTCACACATATTATTCCCTCATTTAGTGGATATTTTCACAAAAAAGTTAATTTTTCAAAAATCCAGAAATTGGATGAAAATGACTAAATATCAAGGACTCATTGGGCGAATCGCTCTGGAACTGAAATCGGAATGCTCACTGACATTTGCCCTATCTGAAAGTCTGATAAACGCCGGAAAAATGACTAAGTCCAAAAAAAAATTTTTTTTCAACTTTTTTCAATTTTACCCCCGTGGGATATATATTCTACCCACACACATTTGGAACTCTTCTGGGGTACCCTCACACATATTATTCCCTCATTTAGTGGATATTTTCACAAAAAAGTGAATTTTTCAAAAATCCAGAAATTGGATGAAAATGACTAAATATCAAGGACTCATTGGGCGAATCGCTCTGGAACTGAAATCGGAATGCTCACTGACATTTGCCCTATCTGAAAGTCTGATAAACGCCTGAAAAATGACTAAGTCCAAAAAAAAAAATTTTTTCAACTTTTTTCAATTTTATCCCCGTGGGATATATATTCTACCCACACACATTTGGAACACTCCTGGGGTACCCTCACACATATTATTCCCTCATTTAGTGGATATTTTCACAAAAAAGTGAATTTTTCAAAAATCCAGAAAATTGGCTGAAAATGACTAAATATCAAGGACTCATTGGGCAAATCGCTCTGGAACTGAAATCGGAACGCTCACTGACATTTGCCCTATCTGAAAGTCTGATAAACGCCGGAAAAATGACTAAGTCCAAAAAAAAATTTTTTTTCAACTTTTTTCAATTTTACCCCCGTGGGATATATATTCTACCCACACACATTTGGAACTCTTCTGGGGTACCCTCACACATATTATTCCCTCATTTAGTGGATATTTTCACAAAAAAGTGAATTTTTCAAAAATCCAGAAAATTGGCTGAAAATGACTAAATATCAAAGACTCATTGGGCGAATCGCTCTGGAACTGAAATCAGAACGCTCACTGACATTTGCCCTATCTGAAAGTCTGATAAACGTCGGAAAAATGACTAAGTCCAAAAAAAAAATTTTTTTCAACTTTTTTCAATTTTACCCCCGTGGGATATATGTTCTACCCACAAACATTTGGAACTCTTCTGGGGTACCCTCACACATATTATTCCCTCATTTAGTGGATATTTTCACAAAAAAGTTAATTTTTCAAAAATCCAGAAATTGGATGAAAATGACTAAATATCAAGGACTCATTGGGCGAATCGCTCTGGAACTGAAATCGGAATGCTCACTGACATTTGCCCTATCTGAAAGTCTGATAAACGCCTGAAAAATGACTAAGTCCAAAAAAAAAAATTTTTTCAACTTTTTTCAATTTTATCCCCGTGGGATATATATTCTACCCACACACATTTGGAACACTCCTGGGGTACCCTCACACATATTATTCCCTCATTTAGTGGATATTTTCACAAAAAAGTGAATTTTTCAAAAATCCAGAAAATTGGCTGAAAATGACTAAATATCAAGGACTCATTCGGCGAATCGCTCTGGAACTGAAATCGGAACGCTCACTCACATTTGCCCTATCTGAAAGTCTGATAAACGTCCGAAAAATGACTAAGTCCAAAAAAAATTTTTTTCAACTTTTTTCAATTTTACTCCCGTGGGATATATATTCTACCCACACACATTTGGAACTCTCCTGGGCTACCCTCACACATATTATTCCCTCATTTAGTAGATATTTTCACAAAAAAGTGAATTTTTCAAAAATCCAGAAAATTGGCTGAAAATGACTAAATATCAAGGACTCATTGGGCGAATCGCTCTGGAACTGAAATCGGAACGCTCACTGACATTTGCCCTATCTGAAAGTCTGATAAATGCCGGAAAAATGACTAAGTCCAAAAAAAAAAAATTTTCAACTTTTTTCAATTTTACCCCCGTGGGATATATATTCTACCCACACACATTTGGAACTCTCCTGGGGTACCCTCACACATATTATTCCCTCATTTAGTGGATATTTTCACAAAAAAGAGAATTTTTCAAAAATCCAGAAAATTGGCTGAAAATGACTAAATATCAAGGACTCATTGGGCGAATCGCTCTGGAACTGAAATCGGAACGCTCACAGACATTTGCCCTATTTGAAAGTCTGATAAACGCCGGAAAAATGACTAAGTCCAAAAAAAAATTTTTTCAACTTTTTTCAATTTTACTCCCGTGGGATATATATTCTACCCACACACATTTGGAACTCTCCTGGGCTACCCTCACACATATTATTCCCTCATTTAGTAGATATTTTCACAAAAAAGTGAATTTTTCAAAAATCCAGAAAATTGGCTGAAAATGACTAAATATCAAGGACTCATTGGGCGAATCGCTCTGGAACTGAAATCGGAACGCTCACTGACATTTGCCCTATCTGAAAGTCTGATAAATGCCGGAAAAATGACTAAGTCCAAAAAAAAAAAATTTTCAACTTTTTTCAATTTTACCCCCGTGGGATATATATTCTACCCACACACATTTGGAACTCTCCTGGGGTACCCTCACACATATTATTCCCTCATTTAGTGGATATTTTCACAAAAAAGTGAATTTTTCAAAAATCCAGAAAATTGGCTGAAAATGACTAAATATCAAGGACTCGTTGGGCGAATCGCTCTGGAACTGAAATCGGAACGCTCACTGACATTTGCTCTACCTGAAAGTCTGATAAACGCCGGAAAAATGACTAAGTCCAAAAAAAATTTTTTTCAACTTTTTTAAATTTTACTCCCGTGGGATATCTATTCTACCCACACACATTTGGAACTCTCCTGGGCTACCCTCACACATATTATTCCCTCATTTAGTAGATATTTTCACAAAAAAGTGAATTTTTCAAAAATCCAGAAAATTGGCTGAAAATGACTAAATATCAAGGACTCATTGGGCGAATCGCTCTGGAACTGAAATCGGAACGCTCACTGACATTTGCCCTATCTGAAAGTCTGATAAACGCCGGAAAAATGACTAAGTCCAAAAAAAAAATTTTTTCAACTTTTTTCAATTTTACCCCCGTGGGATATATATTCTACCCACACACATTTGGAACTCTCCTGGGGTACCCTCACACATATTATTCCCTCATTTAGTGGATATTTTCACAAAAAAGTGAATTTTTCAAAAATCCAGAAATTGGATGAAAATGACTAAATATCAAGGACTCATTGGGCGAATCGCTCTGGAACTGAAATCGGAATGCTCACTGACATTTGCCCTATCTGAAAGTCTGATAAACGCCGGAAAAATGACTAAGTCCAAAAAAAAATTTTTTTTCAACTTTTTTCAATTTTACCCCCGTGGGATATATATTCTACCCACACACATTTGGAACTCTTCTGGGGTACCCTCACACATATTATTCCCTCATTTAGTGGATATTTTCACAAAAAAGTGAATTTTTCAAAAATCCAGAAAATTGGCTGAAAATGACTAAATATCAAGGACTCATTGGGCAAATCGCTCTGGAACTGAAATCGGAACGCTCACTGACATTTGCCCTATCTGAAAGTATGATAAACGCCGGAAAAATGACTAAGTCCAAAAAAAAATTTTTTTTCAACTATTTTCAGTTTTACCCCCGTGGGATATATATTCTACCCACACACATTTGGAACTCTACTGGGGTACCCTCACACATATTATTCCCTCATTTAGTGGATATTTTCACAAAAAAGTGAATTTTTCAAAAATCCAGAAAATTGGCTGAAAATGAATAAATATCAAGGACTCATTGGGCGAATCGCTCTGGAACTGAAATCGGAACGCTCACTGACATTTGCCCTATCTGAAAGTCTGATAAATGCCGGAAAAATGACTAAGTCCAAAAAAAAAAATTTTTTCAACTTTTTTCAATTTTACCCCCGTGGGATATATATTCTACCCACACACATTTGGAACTCTTCTGGGGTACCCTCACACATATTATTCCCTCATTTAGTGGATATTTTCACAAAAAAGTGAATTTTTCAAAAATCCAGAAAATTGGCTGAAAATGAATAAATATCAAGGACTCATTGGGCGAATCGCTCTGGAACTGAAATCGGAAAGCTCACTGACATTTGCCCTATCTGAAAGTCTGATAAACGCCGGAAAAATGACTAAGTCCAAAAAAAAAATTTTTTTTCAACTTTTTTCAGCTTTACCCCGTGGGATATATTTTCTACCCACACAGATTTGGAACTCTACTGGGGTACACTTACACATATTATTCCCTCATTTAGTGGATATTTTCACAAAAAAGTTAATTTTTCAAAAATCCAGAAATTGGATGAAAATGACTAAATATCAAGGACTCATTGGGCGAATCGCTCTGGAACTGAAATCGGAATGCTCACTGACATTTGCCCTATCTGAAAGTCTGATAAACGCCGGAAAAATGACTAAGTCCAAAAAAAAAATTTTTTTCAACTTTTTTCAATTTTATCCCCGTGGGATATATATTCTACCCACACACATTTGGAACACTCCTGGGGTACCCTCACACATATTATTCCCTCATTTAGTGGATATTTTCACAAAAAAGTGAATTTTTCAAAAATCCAGAAAATTGGCTGAAAATGACTAAATATCAAGGACTCATTGGGCAAATCGCTCTGGAACTGAAATCGGAACGCTCACTGACATTTGCCCTATCTGAAAGTCTGATAAACGCCGGAAAAATGACTAAGTCCAAAAAAAAATTTTTTTTCAACTTTTTTCAATTTTACCCCCGTGGGATATATATTCTACCCACACACATTTGGAACTCTTCTGGGGTACCCTCACACATATTATTCCCTCATTTAGTGGATATTTTCACAAAAAAGTGAATTTTTCAAAAATCCAGAAAATTGGCTGAAAATGACTAAATATCAAAGACTCATTGGGCGAATCGCTCTGGAACTGAAATCAGAACGCTCACTGACATTTGCCCTATCTGAAAGTCTGATAAACGCCGGAAAAATGACTAAGTCCAAAAAAAAATGTTTTTTCAACTTTTTTCAATTTTACCCCTGTGGGATATATATTCTACCCACACACATTTGGAACTCTCCTGGGGTACCCTCACACATATTATTCCCTCATTTAGTGGATATTTTCACAAAAAAGTGAAATTTTCAAAAATCCAAAATATTGGCTGAAAACGACTAAATATCAAGACTCATTGGGCGAATCGCTCTAGAACTGAAATCGGAACGCTCACTGACATTTGCCCTATCTGAAAGTCTGATAAACGCTGGAAAAATGACTAAGTCCAAAAAAAAAATTTTTTTCAACTTTTTTCAGTTTTACCCCGTGGGATATATTTTCTACCCACACAGATTTGGAACTCTACTGGGGTACCCTCACACATATTATTCCCTCATTTAGTGGATATTTTCACAAAAAAGTTAATTTTTCAAAAATCCAGAAATTGGATGAAAATGACTAAATATCAAGGACTCATTGGGCGAATCGCTCTGGAACTGAAATCGGAATGCTCACTGACATTTGCCCTATCTGAAAGTCTGATAAACGCCGGAAAAATGACTAAGTCCAAAAAAAAATTTTTTTTCAACTTTTTTCAATTTTACCCCCGTGGGATATATATTCTACCCACACACATTTGGAACTCTTCTGGGGTACCCTCACACATATTATTCCCTCATTTAGTGGATATTTTCACAAAAAAGTGAATTTTTCAAAAATCCAGAAATTGGATGAAAATGACTAAATATCAAGGACTCATTGGGCGAATCGCTCTGGAACTGAAATCGGAATGCTCACTGACATTTGCCCTATCTGAAAGTATGATAAACGCCTGAAAAATGACTAAGTCCAAAAAAAAAAATTTTTTCAACTTTTTTCAATTTTATCCCCGTGGGATATATATTCTACCCACACACATTTGGAACACTCCTGGGGTACCCTCACACATATTATTCCCTCATTTAGTGGATATTTTCACAAAAAAGTGAATTTTTCAAAAATCCAGAAAATTGGCTGAAAATGACTAAATATCAAGGACTCATTGGGCAAATCGCTCTGGAACTGAAATCGGAACGCTCACTGACATTTGCCCTATCTGAAAGTCTGATAAACGCCGGAAAAATGACTAAGTCCAAAAAAAAATTTTTTTTCAACTTTTTTCAATTTTACCCCCGTGGGATATATATTCTACCCACACACATTTGGAACTCTTCTGGGGTACCCTCACACATATTATTCCCTCATTTAGTGGATATTTTCACAAAAAAGTGAATTTTTCAAAAATCCAGAAAATTGGCTGAAAATGACTAAATATCAAAGACTCATTGGGCGAATCGCTCTGGAACTGAAATCAGAACGCTCACTGACATTTGCCCTATCTGAAAGTCTGATAAACGTCGGAAAAATGACTAAGTCCAAAAAAAAAATTTTTTTCAACTTTTTTCAATTTTACCCCCGTGGGATATATGTTCTACCCACAAACATTTGGAACTCTTCTGGGGTACCCTCACACATATTATTCCCTCATTTAGTGGATATTTTCACAAAAAAGTTAATTTTTCAAAAATCCAGAAATTGGATGAAAATGACTAAATATCAAGGACTCATTGGGCGAATCGCTCTGGAACTGAAATCGGAATGCTCACTCACATTTGCCCTATCTGAAAGTCTGATAAACGTCCGAAAAATGACTAAGTCCAAAAAAAATTTTTTTCAACTTTTTTCAATTTTACTCCCGTGGGATATATATTCTACCCACACACATTTGGAACTCTCCTGGGCTACCCTCACACATATTATTCCCTCATTTAGTAGATATTTTCACAAAAAAGTGAATTTTTCAAAAATCCAGAAAATTGGCTGAAAATGACTAAATATCAAGGACTCATTGGGCGAATCGCTCTGGAACTGAAATCGGAACGCTCACTGACATTTGCCCTATCTGAAAGTCTGATAAACGCCGGAAAAATGACTAAGTCCAAAAAAAAAATTTTTTCAACTTTTTTCAATTTTACCCCCGTGGGATATATATTCTACCCACACACATTTGGAACTCTCCTGGGGTACCCTCACACATATTATTCCCTCATTTAGTGGATATTTTCACAAAAAAGTGAATTTTTCAAAAATCCAGAAATTGGATGAAAATGACTAAATATCAAGGACTCATTGGGCGAATCGCTCTGGAACTGAAATCGGAATGCTCACTGACATTTGCCCTATCTGAAAGTCTGATAAACGCCGGAAAAATGACTAAGTCCAAAAAAAAATTTTTTTTCAACTTTTTTCAATTTTACCCCCGTGGGATATATATTCTACCCACACACATTTGGAACTCTTCTGGGGTACCCTCACACATATTATTCCCTCATTTAGTGGATATTTTCACAAAAAAGTGAATTTTTCAAAAATCCAGAAAATTGGCTGAAAATGACTAAATATCAAGGACTCATTGGGCAAATCGCTCTGGAACTGAAATCGGAACGCTCACTGACATTTGCCCTATCTGAAAGTATGATAAACGCCGGAAAAATGACTAAGTCCAAAAAAAAATTTTTTTTCAACTATTTTCAGTTTTACCCCCGTGGGATATATATTCTACCCACACACATTTGGAACTCTACTGGGGTACCCTCACACATATTATTCCCTCATTTAGTGGATATTTTCACAAAAAAGTGAATTTTTCAAAAATCCAGAAAATTGGCTGAAAATGAATAAATATCAAGGACTCATTGGGCGAATCGCTCTGGAACTGAAATCGGAACGCTCACTGACATTTGCCCTATCTGAAAGTCTGATAAATGCCGGAAAAATGACTAAGTCCAAAAAAAAAAATTTTTTCAACTTTTTTCAATTTTACCCCCGTGGGATATATATTCTACCCACACACATTTGGAACTCTTCTGGGGTACCCTCACACATATTATTCCCTCATTTAGTGGATATTTTCACAAAAAAGTGAATTTTTCAAAAATCCAGAAGATTGGCTGAAAATGACTAAATATCAAAGACTCATTGGGCGAATCACTCTGGAACTGAAATCGGAACGCTCACTGACATTTGCCATATCTGAAAGTCTGATAAACGTCGGAAAAATGACTAAGTCCAAAAAAAAAAATTTTTTCAACTTTTTTCAATTTTACCCCCGTGGGATATATGTTCTACCCACAAACATTTGGAACTCTTCTGGGGTACCCTCACACATATTATTCCCTCATTTAGTGGATATTTTCACAAAAAAGTGAATTTTTCAAAAATCCAGAAAATTGGCTGAAAATGAATAAATATCAAGGACTCATTGGGCGAATCGCTCTGGAACTGAAATCGGAAAGCTCACTGACATTTGCCCTATCTGAAAGTCTGATAAACGCCGGAAAAATGACTAAGTCCAAAAAAAAAATTTTTTTTCAACTTTTTTCAGCTTTACCCCGTGGGATATATTTTCTACCCACACAGATTTGGAACTCTACTGGGGTACACTTACACATATTATTCCCTCATTTAGTGGATATTTTCACAAAAAAGTTAATTTTTCAAAAATCCAGAAATTGGATGAAAATGACTAAATATCAAGGACTCATTGGGCGAATCGCTCTGGAACTGAAATCGGAATGCTCACTGACATTTGCCCTATCTGAAAGTCTGATAAACGCCGGAAAAATGACTAAGTCCAAAAAAAAAATTTTTTTCAACTTTTTTCAATTTTATCCCCGTGGGATATATATTCTACCCACACACATTTGGAACACTCCTGGGGTACCCTCACACATATTATTCCCTCATTTAGTGGATATTTTCACAAAAAAGTGAATTTTTCAAAAATCCAGAAAATTGGCTGAAAATGACTAAATATCAAGGACTCATTGGGCAAATCGCTCTGGAACTGAAATCGGAACGCTCACTGACATTTGCCCTATCTGAAAGTCTGATAAACGCCGGAAAAATGACTAAGTCCAAAAAAAAATTTTTTTTCAACTTTTTTCAATTTTACCCCCGTGGGATATATATTCTACCCACACACATTTGGAACTCTTCTGGGGTACCCTCACACATATTATTCCCTCATTTAGTGGATATTTTCACAAAAAAGTGAATTTTTCAAAAATCCAGAAAATTGGCTGAAAATGACTAAATATCAAAGACTCATTGGGCGAATCGCTCTGGAACTGAAATCAGAACGCTCACTGACATTTGCCCTATCTGAAAGTCTGATAAACGCCGGAAAAATGACTAAGTCCAAAAAAAAATGTTTTTTCAACTTTTTTCAATTTTACCCCTGTGGGATATATATTCTACCCACACACATTTGGAACTCTCCTGGGGTACCCTCACACATATTATTCCCTCATTTAGTGGATATTTTCACAAAAAAGTGAAATTTTCAAAAATCCAAAATATTGGCTGAAAACGACTAAATATCAAGACTCATTGGGCTAATCGCTCTGGAACTGAAATCGGAACGCTCACTGACATTTGCCCTATCTGAAAGTCTGATAAACGCTGGAAAAATGACTAAGTCCAAAAAAAAAATTTTTTTCAACTTTTTTCAGTTTTACCCCGTGGGATATATTTTCTACCCACACAGATTTGGAACTCTACTGGGGTACCCTCACACATATTATTCCCTCATTTAGTGGATATTTTCACAAAAAAGTTAATTTTTCAAAAATCCAGAAATTGGATGAAAATGACTAAATATCAAGGACTCATTGGGCGAATCGCTCTGGAACTGAAATCGGAATGCTCACTGACATTTGCCCTATCTGAAAGTCTGATAAACGCCGGAAAAATGACTAAGTCCAAAAAAAAATTTTTTTTCAACTTTTTTCAATTTTACCCCCGTGGGATATATATTCTACCCACACACATTTGGAACTCTTCTGGGGTACCCTCACACATATTATTCCCTCATTTAGTGGATATTTTCACAAAAAAGTGAATTTTTCAAAAATCCAGAAATTGGATGAAAATGACTAAATATCAAGGACTCATTGGGCGAATCGCTCTGGAACTGAAATCGGAATGCTCACTGACATTTGCCCTATCTGAAAGTCTGATAAACGCCTGAAAAATGACTAAGTCCAAAAAAAAAAATTTTTTCAACTTTTTTCAATTTTATCCCCGTGGGATATATATTCTACCCACACACATTTGGAACACTCCTGGGGTACCCTCACACATATTATTCCCTCATTTAGTGGATATTTTCACAAAAAAGTGAATTTTTCAAAAATCCAGAAAATTGGCTGAAAATGACTAAATATCAAGGACTCATTGGGCAAATCGCTCTGGAACTGAAATCGGAACGCTCACTGACATTTGCCCTATCTGAAAGTCTGATAAACGCCGGAAAAATGACTAAGTCCAAAAAAAAATTTTTTTTCAACTTTTTTCAATTTTACCCCCGTGGGATATATATTCTACCCACACACATTTGGAACTCTTCTGGGGTACCCTCACACATATTATTCCCTCATTTAGTGGATATTTTCACAAAAAAGTGAATTTTTCAAAAATCCAGAAAATTGGCTGAAAATGACTAAATATCAAAGACTCATTGGGCGAATCGCTCTGGAACTGAAATCAGAACGCTCACTGACATTTGCCCTATCTGAAAGTCTGATAAACGTCGGAAAAATGACTAAGTCCAAAAAAAAAATTTTTTTCAACTTTTTTCAATTTTACCCCCGTGGGATATATGTTCTACCCACAAACATTTGGAACTCTTCTGGGGTACCCTCACACATATTATTCCCTCATTTAGTGGATATTTTCACAAAAAAGTTAATTTTTCAAAAATCCAGAAATTGGATGAAAATGACTAAATATCAAGGACTCATTGGGCGAATCGCTCTGGAACTGAAATCGGAACGCTCACTCACATTTGCCCTATCTGAAAGTCTGATAAACGTCCGAAAAATGACTAAGTCCAAAAAAAATTTTTTTCAACTTTTTTCAATTTTACTCCCGTGGGATATATATTCTACCCACACACATTTGGAACTCTCCTGGGCTACCCTCACACATATTATTCCCTCATTTAGTAGATATTTTCACAAAAAAGTGAATTTTTCAAAAATCCAGAAAATTGGCTGAAAATGACTAAATATCAAGGACTCATTGGGCGAATCGCTCTGGAACTGAAATCGGAACGCTCACTGACATTTGCCCTATCTGAAAGTCTGATAAATGCCGGAAAAATGACTAAGTCCAAAAAAAAAAAATTTTCAACTTTTTTCAATTTTACCCCCGTGGGATATATATTCTACCCACACACATTTGGAACTCTCCTGGGGTACCCTCACACATATTATTCCCTCATTTAGTGGATATTTTCACAAAAAAGAGAATTTTTCAAAAATCCAGAAAATTGGCTGAAAATGACTAAATATCAAGGACTCATTGGGCGAATCGCTCTGGAACTGAAATCGGAACGCTCACAGACATTTGCCCTATTTGAAAGTCTGATAAACGCCGGAAAAATGACTAAGTCCAAAAAAAAATTTTTTCAACTTTTTTCAATTTTACTCCCGTGGGATATATATTCTACCCACACACATTTGGAACTCTCCTGGGCTACCCTCACACATATTATTCCCTCATTTAGTAGATATTTTCACAAAAAAGTGAATTTTTCAAAAATCCAGAAAATTGGCTGAAAATGACTAAATATCAAGGACTCATTGGGCGAATCGCTCTGGAACTGAAATCGGAACGCTCACTGACATTTGCCCTATCTGAAAGTCTGATAAATGCCGGAAAAATGACTAAGTCCAAAAAAAAAAAATTTTCAACTTTTTTCAATTTTACCCCCGTGGGATATATATTCTACCCACACACATTTGGAACTCTCCTGGGGTACCCTCACACATATTATTCCCTCATTTAGTGGATATTTTCACAAAAAAGTGAATTTTTCAAAAATCCAGAAAATTGGCTGAAAATGACTAAATATCAAGGACTCATTGGGCGAATCGCTCTGGAACTGAAATCGGAACGCTCATAGACATTTGCCCTATCTGAAAGTCTGATAAACGCCGGAAAAATGACTAAGTCCAAAAAAAAATTTTTTTTCAACTTTTTTCAATTTTACCCCTGTGGGATATATATTCTACCCACAAACATTTGGAACTCTCCTGGGGTACCCTCACACATATTATTCCCTCATTTAGTGGATATTTTCACAAAAAAGTGAATTTTTCAAAAATCCAGAAAATTGGCTGAAAATGACTAAATATCAAGGACTCATTGGGCGAATCGCTCTGGAACTGAAATCGGAACGCTCACTGACATTTGCCCTATCTGAAAGTCTGATAAATGCCGGAAAAATGACTAAGTCCAAAAAAAAAAATTTTTCAACTTTTTTCAATTTTACCCCCGTGGGATATATATTCTACCCACACACATTTGGAACTCTCCTGGGGTATCCTCACACATATTATTCCCTCATTTAGTGGATATTTTCACAAAAAAGTGAATTTTTCAAAAATCCAGAAAATTGGCTGAAAATGACTAAATATCAAGGACTCATTGGGCGAATCGCTCTGGAACTGATATCGGAACGCTCACAGACATTTGCCCTATCTGAAAGTCTGATAAACGCCGGAAAAATGACTAAGTCCAAAAAAAAATTTTTTTTCAACTTTTTTCAATTTTACCCCCGTGGGATATATATTCTACCCACAAACATTTGGAACTCTCCTGGGGTACCCTCACACATATTATTCCCTCATTTAGTGGATATTTTCACAAAAAAGTGAATTTTTCAAAAATCCAGAAAATTGGCTGAAAATGACTAAATATCAAGGACTCGTTGGGCGAATCGCTCTGGAACTGAAATCGGAACGCTCACTGACATTTGCTCTACCTGAAAGTCTGATAAACGCCGGAAAAATGACTAAGTCCAAAAAAAATTTTTTTCAACTTTTTTAAATTTTACTCCCGTGGGATATCTATTCTACCCAAACACATTTGGAACTCTCCTGGGCTACCCTCACACATATTATTCCCTCATTTAGTAGATATTTTCACAAAAAAGTGAATTTTTCAAAAATCCAGAAAATTGGCTGAAAATGACTAAATATCAAGGACTCATTGGGCGAATCGCTCTGGAACTGAAATCGGAACGCTCACTGACATTTGCCCTATCTGAAAGTCTGATAAACGCCGGAAAAATGACTAAGTCCAAAAAAAAAATTTTTTCAACTTTTTTCAATTTTACCCCCGTGGGATATATATTCTACCCACACACATTTGGAACTCTCCTGGGCTACCCTCACACATATTATTCCCTCATTTAGTGGATATTTTCACAAAAAAGTGAAATTTTCAAAAATCCAGAAAATTGGCTGAAAACGAATAAATATCAAGGACTCATTGGGTGAATCGCTCTGGAACTGAAATCGGAACGCTCACTGACATTTGCCCTATCTGAAAGTCTGATAAACGCCGGAAAAATGACTAAGTCAAAAAAAAATTTTTTTTCAACTTTTTTCAATTTTACCCCCGTGGGATATATATTCTACCCACACACATTTGGAACTCTCCTGGGCTACCCTCACACATATTATTCCCTCATTTAGTAGATATTTTCACAAAAGTGAATTTTTCAAAAATCCAGAAAATTGGCTGAAAACGACTAAATATCAAGGACTCATTGGGCGAATCGCTCTGGAACTGAAATTGGAACGCTCACTGACATTTGCCCTATCTGAAAGTCTGATAAACGCCGGAAAAATGACTAAGTCCAAAAAAAAATTTTTTTTCAACTTTTTTCAATTTTACCCCCGTGGGATATATATTCTACCCACACACATTTGGAACTCTCCTGGGGTACCCTCACACATATTATTCCCTCATTTAGTGGATATTTTCACAAAAAAGTGAATTTTTCAAAAATCCAGAAAATTGGCTGAAAATGACTAAATATCAAGGACTCATTGGGCGAATCGCTCTGGAACTGAAATCGGAACGATCACTGACATTTGCCCTATCTGAAAGTCTGATAAACGCCGGAAAAATGACTAAGTCCAAAAAAAAAATTTTTTTCAACTTTTTTCAGTTTTACCCCGTGGGATATATATTCTACCCACACACATTTGGAACTCTCCTGGGGTACCCTCACACATATTATTCCCTCATTTAGTGGATATTTTCACAAAAAAGTGAATTTTTCAAAAATCCAGAAAATTGGCTGAAAATGACTAAATATCAAGGACTCATTGGGCGAATCGCTCTGGAACTGAAATCGGAACGCTCACTGACATTTGCCCTATCTGAAAGTCTGATAAACGCCGGAAAAATGACTAAGTCCAAAAAAAATTTTTTTTCAACTTTTTTCAGTTTTACCCCGTGGGATATATATTCTACCCACACGCATTTGGAAATCTTCTGGGGTACCCTCACACATATTATTCCCTCATTTAGTGGATATTTTCAGAAAAAAGAGAAATTTTCAAAAATCCAAAATATTGGCTGAAAACGACTAAATATCAAGACTCATTGGGCGAATCGCTCTGGAACTGAAATCAGAACGCTCACTGACATTTGCCCTATCTGAAAGTCTCATAAATGCCGGAAAAATGACTAAGTCCAAAAAAAAATTTTTTTTCAACTTTTTTCAATTTTACCCCCGTGGGATATATATTCTACCCACAAACATTTGGAACTCTTCTGGGGTACCCTCACACATATTATTCCCTCATTTAGTGGATGTTTTCACAAAAAAGTTAATTTTTCAAAAATCCAGAAAATTGGCTGAAAATGACTAAATATCAAGGACTCATTGGGCGAATCGCTCTGGAACTGAAATCGGAATGCTCACAGACATTTGCCCTGTCTGAAAGTCTGATAAACGCCGGAAAAATGACTAAGTCCAAAAAAAAATTTTTTTTCAACTTTTTTCAGTTTTACCCCGTGGGATATATATTCTACCCACACACATTTGGAAATCTTCTGGGGTACCCTCACACATATTATTCCCTCATTTAGTGGATATTTTCAGAAAAAAGAGAAATTTTCAAAAATCCAAAATTGTGGCTGAAAATGACTAAATATCAAGACTCATTGGGCGAATCGCTCTGGAACTGAAATCGGAACGCTCACTGACATTTGCCCTATCTGAAAGTCTGATAAACGCCGGAAAAATGACTAAGTCCAAAAAAAAAAATTTTTGCAACTTTTTTCAATTTTACTCTCGTGGGATATATATTCTACCCACACACATTTGGAACTCTCCTGGGCTACCCTCACACATATTATTCCCTCATTTAGTAGATATTTTCACAAAAAAGTGAATTTTTCAAAAATCCAGAAAATTGGCTGAAAATGACTAAATATCAAGGACTCATTGGGCGAATCGCTCTGGAACTGAAATCGGAACGCTCACTGACATTTGCCCTATCTGAAAGTCTGATAAACGCCGGAAAAATGACTAAGTCGAAAAAAAAATTTTTTCAACTTTTTTCAATTTTACTCCCGTGGGATATATAGTCTACCCACACACATTTGGAACTCTCCTGGGCTACCCTCACACATATTATTCCCTCATTTAGTGGATATTTTCACAAAAAAGTGAAATTTTCAAAAATCCAGAAAATTGGCTGAAAACGAATAAATATCAAGGACTCATTGGGTGAATCGCTCTGGAACTGAAATCGGAACGCTCACTGACATTTGACCTATCTGAAAGTCTGATAAACGCCGGAAAAATGACTAAGTCCAAAAAAAAATTTTTTTTCAACTTTTTTCAATTTTACCCCCGTGGGATATATATTCTACCCACACACATTTGGAACTCTCCTGGGGTACCCTCACACATATTATTCCCTCATTTAGTGGATATTTTCACAAAAAAGTGAAATTTTCAAAAATCCAAAATATTGGCTGAAAACGACTAAATATCAAGGACTCATTGGGCGAATCGCTCTGGAACTGAAATCGGAACGATCACTGACATTTGCCCTATCTGAAAGTCTGATAAACGCCGGAAAAATGACTAAGTCCAAAAAAAAATTTTTTTTCAACTTTTTTCAATTTTACCCCCTTGGGATATATATTCTACCCACACACATTTGGAACTCTCCTGGGGTACCCTCACACATATTATTCCCTCATTTAGTAGATATTTTCACAAAAAAGTGCATTTTTCAAAAATCCAGAAAATTGGTTGAAAACGACTAAATATCAAGGACTCATTGGGCGAATCGCTCTGGAACTGAAATCGGAATGCTCACTGACATTTGCCCTATCTGAAAGTCTGATAAACGCCGGAAAAATGACAGTCCAAAAAAAAAATTTTTCAACTTTTTTCAATTTTACCCCCGTGGGATATATTTTCTACCCACACACATTTGGAAAACTCCTGGGGTACCCTCACACATATTATTCCCTCATTTAGTGGATATTTTCACAAAAAAGTGAAATTTTCAAAAATCCAAAATATTGGCTGAAAACGACTAAATATCAAGGACTCATTGGGCGAATCGCTCTGGAACTGAAATCGGAACGCTCAATGACATTTGCCATATCTGAAAGTCTGATAAACGCCGGAAAAATGACTAAGTCTAAAAAAAAAATTTTTTTCAACTTTTTGCAATTTTACCCCCGTGGGATATATATTCTACCCACACACATTTGGAACTCTTCTGGGGTATCCTCACACATATTATTCCCTCATTTAGTGGATATTTTCACAAAAAAGTGAATTTTTCAAAAATCCAGAAAATTGGCTGAAAATGACTAAATATCAAGGACTCATTGGGCGAATCGCTCTGGAACTGAAATCGGAACGCTCACAGACATTTGCCCTATCTGAAAGTCTGATAAACGCCGGAAAAATGACTAAGTCCAAAAAAAAATTTTTTTTCAACTTTTTTCAATTTTACCCCCGTGGGATATATATTCTACCCACAAACATTTGGAACTCTCCTGGGGTACCCTCACACATATTGTTCCCTCATTTAGTGGATATTTTCACAAAAAAGTGAATTTTTCAAAAATCCAGAAAATTGGCTGAAAATGACTAAATATCAAGGACTCATTGGGCGAATCGCTCTGGAACTGAAATCGGAACGCTCACTGACATTTGCCCTATCTGAAAGTCTGATAAACGCCGGAAAAATGACTAAGTCCAAAAAAAAATTTTTTTTCAACTTTTTTCAATTTTACCCCCGTGGGATATGTATTCTACCCACAAACATTTGGAACTCTTCTGGGGTACCCTCACACATATTATTCCCTCATTTAGTGGATATTTTCACAAAAAAGTTAATTTTTCAAAAATCCAGAAAATTGGCTGAAAATGACTAAATATCAAGGACTCATTGGGCGAATCGCTCTGGAACTGAAATCGGAACGATCACTGACATTTGCCCTATCTGAAAGTCTGATAAACACCGGAAAAATGACTAAGTCCAAAAAAAAATTTTTTTTCAACTTTTTTCAATTTTACCCCGGTGGGATATATATTCTACCCACACACATTTGGAACTCTCCTGGGGTACCCTCACATATTATTCCCTCATTTAGTGGATATTTTCACAAAAAAGTTAATTTTTCAAAAATCCAGAAAATTGGCTGAAAATGACTAAATATCAAGGACTCATTGGGCGAATCGCTCTGGAACTGAAATCGGAACGCTCACTGACATTTGCCCTATCTGAAAGTCTGATAAACGCCAGAAAAATGACTAAGTCCAAAAAAAAATTTTTTTTCAACTTTTATCAATTTTTCCCCCGTGGGATATATATTCTACCCACACACATTTGGAACTCTCCTGGGCTACCCTCACACATATTATTCCCTCATTTAGTGGATATTTTCACAAAAAAGTGAATTTTTCAAAAATCCAGAAAATTGACTGAAAATGACTAAATATCAAGGACTCATTGGGCGAATCGCTCTGGAACTGAAATCGGAACGCTCACTGACATTTGCCCTATCTGAAAGTCTGATAAACGCCGGAAAAATGACTTAGTCCAAAAAAAAAATTTTTCAACTTTTTTCAATTTTACCCCCGTGGGATATATTTTCTACCCATACACATTTGGAAAACTCCTGGGGTACCCTCACACATATTATTCCCTCATTTAGTGGATATTTTCACAAAAAAGTGAAATTTTCAAAAATCCAAAATATTGGCTGAAAACGACTAAATATCAAGGACTCATTGGCGAATCGCTCTGGAACTGAAATCGGAACGCTCAATGATATTTGCCATATCTGAAAGTCTGATAAACGCCGGAAAAATGACTAAGTCTAAAAAAAAATTTTTTTTCAACTTTTTTCAATTTTACCCCCGTGGGATATATATTCTACCCACACACATTTGGAACTCTTCTGGGGTATCCTCACACATATTATTCCCTCATTTAGTGGATATTTTCACAAAAAAGTGAATTTTTCAAAAATCCAGAAAATTGGCTGAAAATGACTAAATATAAAGGACTCATTGGGCGAATCGCTCTGGAACTGAAATCGGAACGCACACAGACATTTGCCCTATCTGAAAGTCTGATAAACGCCGGAAAAATGACTAAGTCCAAAAAAAAATTTTTTTTCAACTTTTTTCAATTTTACCCCCGTGGGATATATATTCTACCCACAAACATTTGGAACTCTCCTGGGGTACCCTCACACATATTGTTCCCTCATTTAGTGGATATTTTCACAAAAAAGTGAATTTTTCAAAAATCCAGAAAATTGGCTGAAAATGACTAAATATCAAGGACTCATTGGGCGAATCGCTCTGGAACTGAAATCGGAACGCTCACTGACATTTGCCCTATCTGAAAGTCTGATAAACGCCGGAAAAATGACTAAGTCCAAAAAAAAATTTTTTTTCAACTTTTTTCAATTTTACCCCCGTGGGATATGTATTCTACCCACAAACATTTGGAACTCTTCTGGGGTACCCTCACACATATTATTCCCTCATTTAGTGGATATTTTCACAAAAAAGTTAATTTTTCAAAAATCCAGAAAATTGGCTGAAAATGACTAAATATCAAGGACTCATTGGGCGAATCGCTCTGGAACTGAAATCGGAACGATCACTGACATTTGCCCTATCTGAAAGTCTGATAAACACCGGAAAAATGACTAAGTCCAAAAAAAAATTTTTTTTCAACTTTTTTCAATTTTACCCCGGTGGGATATATATTCTACCCACACACATTTGGAACTCTCCTGGGGTACCCTCACACATATTATTCCCTCATTTAGTGGATATTTTCACAAAAAAGTTAATTTTTCAAAAATCCAGAAAATTGGCTGAAAATGACTAAATATCAAGGACTCATTGGGCGAATCGCTCTGGAACTGAAATCGGAACGCTCACTGACATTTGCCCTATCTGAAAGTCTGATAAACGCCAGAAAAATGACTAAGTCCAAAAAAAAATTTTTTTTCAACTTTTATCAATTTTTCCCCCGTGGGATATATATTCTACCCACACACATTTGGAACTCTCCTGGGCTACCCTCACACATATTATTCCCTCATTTAGTGGATATTTTCACAAAAAAGTGAATTTTTCAAAAATCCAGAAAATTGACTGAAAATGACTAAATATCAAGGACTCATTGGGCGAATCGCTCTGGAACTGAAATCGGAACGCTCACTGACATTTGCCCTATCTGAAAGTCTGATAAACGCCGGAAAAATGACTTAGTCCAAAAAAAAAATTTTTCAACTTTTTTCAATTTTACCCCCGTGGGATATATTTTCTACCCATACACATTTGGAAAACTCCTGGGGTACCCTCACACATATTATTCCCTCATTTAGTGGATATTTTCACAAAAAAGTGAAATTTTCAAAAATCCAAAATATTGGCTGAAAACGACTAAATATCAAGGACTCATTGGCGAATCGCTCTGGAACTGAAATCGGAACGCTCAATGACATTTGCCATATCTGAAAGTCTGATAAACGCCGGAAAAATGACTAAGTCTAAAAAAAAATTTTTTTTCAACTTTTTTCAATTTTACCCCCGTGGGATATATATTCTACCCACACACATTTGGAACTCTTCTGGGGTATCCTCACACATATTATTCCCTCATTTAGTGGATATTTTCACAAAAAAGTGAATTTTTCAAAAATCCAGAAAATTGGCTGAAAATGACTAAATATAAAGGACTCATTGGGCGAATCGCTCTGGAACTGAAATCGGAACGCACACAGACATTTGCCCTATCTGAAAGTCTGATAAACGCCGGAAAAATGACTAAGTCCAAAAAAAAATTTTTTTTCAACTTTTTTCAATTTTACCCCCGTGGGATATATATTCTACCCACACACATTTGGAACTCTCCTGGGGTACCCTCACACATATTATTCCCTCATTTAGTGGATATTTTCACAAAAAAGTGAATTTTTCAAAAATCCAGAAAATTGGCTAAAAATGACTAAATATCAAGGACTCATTGGGCGAATCGCTCTGGAACTGAAATCGGAACGCTCACTGACATTTGCCCTATCTGAAAGTCTGATAAACGCCGGAAAAATGACTTAGTCCAAAAAAAAAATTTTTCAACTTTTTTCAATTTTACCCCCGTGGGATATATTTTCTACCCACACACATTTGGAAAACTCCTGGGGTACCCTCACACATATTATTCCCTCATTTAGTGGATATTTTCACAAAAAAGTGAAATTTTCAAAAATCCAAAATATTGGCTGAAAACGACTAAATATCAAGGACTCATTGGCGAATCGCTCTGGAACTGAAATCGGAACGCTCAATGACATTTGCCATATCTGAAAGTCTGATAAACGCCGGAAAAATGACTAAGTCTAAAAAAAAATTTTTTTTCAACTTTTTGCAATTTTACCCCCGTGGGATATATATTCTACCCACACACATTTGGAACTCTTCTGGGGTATCCTCACACATATTATTCCCTCATTTAGTGGATATTTTCACAAAAAAGTGAATTTTTCAAAAATCCAGAAAATTGGCTGAAAATGACTAAATATAAAGGACTCATTGGGCGAATCGCTCTGGAACTGAAATCGGAACGCTCACTGACATTTGCCCTATCTGAAAGTCTGATAAACGCCAGAAAAATGACTAAGTCCAAAAAAAAATTTTTTTTCAACTTTTATCAATTTTACCCTCGTGGGATATATATTCTACCCACACACATTTGGAACTCTCCTGGGGTACCCTCACACATATTATTCCCTCATTTAGTGGATATTTTCACAAAAAAGTGAAATTTTCAAAAATCCAAAATATTGGCTGAAAACGACTAAATATCAAGACTCATTGGGCGAATCGCTCTGGAACTGAAATCGGAACGCTCACTGACATTTGCCCTATCTGAAAGTGTGATAAACGCCGGAAAAATGACTAAGTCCAAAAAAAAAATTTTTCAACTTTTTTCAATTTTACCCCCGTGGGATATATATTCTACCCACACACATTTGGAACACTCCTGGGGTACCCTCACACATATTATTCCCTCATTTTGTGGATATTTTCACAAAAAAGTGAAATTTTCAAAAATCCAAAATATTGGCTGAAAACTAAATATCAAGGACTCATTGGGCGAATGGCTCTGGAACTGAAATCGGAACGCTCACTGACATTTGCCCTATCTGAAAGTCTGATAAACGCCGGAAAAATGACTAAGTCCAAAAAAAATTTTTTTTTCAACTTTTTTCAATTTTACCCCCATGGGATATATATTCTACCCACACACATTTGGAACTCTTCTGGGGTACCCTCACACATATTATTCACTCATTTAGTGGATATTTTCACAAAAAAGTGAATTTTTCAAAAATCCAGAAAATTGGCTGAAAATGACTAAATATCAAGGACTCATTGGGCGAATCGCTCTGGAACTGAAATCGGAACGCTCAGTGACATTTGCCCTATCTGAAAGTCTGATAAACGCCGGAAAAATGACTAAGCCCAAAAAAAAATTTTTTTTAAACTTTTTTCAATTTTACCCCCGTGGGATATATATTCTACCCACACACATTTGGAACTCTCCTGGGGTACCCTCACACATAGTATTCCCTCATTTAGTGGATATTTTCACAAAAAAGTGAATTTTTCAAAAATCCAGAAAATTGGCTGAAAATGACTAAATATCAAGGACTCATTGGGCGAATCGCTCTGGAACTGAAATCGGAACGCTCACTGACATTTGCCCTATCTGAAAGTCTGATAAACGCCGGAAAAATGACTAAGTCCAAAAAAAAATTTTTTTTCAACTTTTTTCAATTTTACCCCCGTGGGATATGTATTCTACCCACAAACATTTGGAACTCTTCTGGGGTACCCTCACACATATTATTCCCTCATTTAGTGGATATTTTCACAAAAAAGTTAATTTTTCAAAAATCCAGAAAATTGGCTGAAAATGACTAAATATCAAGGACTCATTGGGCGAATCGCTCTGGAACTGAAATCGGAACGATCACTGACATTTGCCCTATCTGAAAGTCTGATAAACACCGGAAAAATGACTAAGTCCAAAAAAAAATTTTTTTTCAACTTTTTTCAATTTTACCCCGGTGGGATATATATTCTACCCACACACATTTGGAACTCTCCTGGGGTACCCTCACACATATTATTCCCTCATTTAGTGGATATTTTCACAAAAAAGTTAATTTTTCAAAAATCCAGAAAATTGGCTGAAAATGACTAAATATCAAGGACTCATTGGGCGAATCGCTCTGGAACTGAAATCGGAACGCTCACTGACATTTGCCCTATCTGAAAGTCTGATAAACGCCAGAAAAATGACTAAGTCCAAAAAAAAATTTTTTTTCAACTTTTATCAATTTTTCCCCCGTGGGATATATATTCTACCCACACACATTTGGAACTCTCCTGGGCTACCCTCACACATATTATTCCCTCATTTAGTGGATATTTTCACAAAAAAGTGAATTTTTCAAAAATCCAGAAAATTGACTGAAAATGACTAAATATCAAGGACTCATTGGGCGAATCGCTCTGGAACTGAAATCGGAACGCTCACTGACATTTGCCCTATCTGAAAGTCTGATAAACGCCGGAAAAATGACTTAGTCCAAAAAAAAAATTTTTCAACTTTTTTCAATTTTACCCCCGTGGGATATATTTTCTACCCATACACATTTGGAAAACTCCTGGGGTACCCTCACACATATTATTCCCTCATTTAGTGGATATTTTCACAAAAAAGTGAAATTTTCAAAAATCCAAAATATTGGCTGAAAACGACTAAATATCAAGGACTCATTGGCGAATCGCTCTGGAACTGAAATCGGAACGCTCAATGACATTTGCCATATCTGAAAGTCTGATAAACGCCGGAAAAATGACTAAGTCTAAAAAAAAATTTTTTTTCAACTTTTTTCAATTTTACCCCCGTGGGATATATATTCTACCCACACACATTTGGAACTCTTCTGGGGTATCCTCACACATATTATTCCCTCATTTAGTGGATATTTTCACAAAAAAGTGAATTTTTCAAAAATCCAGAAAATTGGCTGAAAATGACTAAATATAAAGGACTCATTGGGCGAATCGCTCTGGAACTGAAATCGGAACGCACACAGACATTTGCCCTATCTGAAAGTCTGATAAACGCCGGAAAAATGACTAAGTCCAAAAAAAAATTTTTTTTCAACTTTTTTCAATTTTACCCCCGTGGGATATATATTCTACCCACACACATTTGGAACTCTCCTGGGGTACCCTCACACATATTATTCCCTCATTTAGTGGATATTTTCACAAAAAAGTGAATTTTTCAAAAATCCAGAAAATTGGCTAAAAATGACTAAATATCAAGGACTCATTGGGCGAATCGCTCTGGAACTGAAATCGGAACGCTCACTGACATTTGCCCTATCTGAAAGTCTGATAAACGCCGGAAAAATGACTTAGTCCAAAAAAAAAATTTTTCAACTTTTTTCAATTTTACCCCCGTGGGATATATTTTCTACCCACACACATTTGGAAAACTCCTGGGGTACCCTCACACATATTATTCCCTCATTTAGTGGATATTTTCACAAAAAAGTGAAATTTTCAAAAATCCAAAATATTGGCTGAAAACGACTAAATATCAAGGACTCATTGGCGAATCGCTCTGGAACTGAAATCGGAACGCTCAATGACATTTGCCATATCTGAAAGTCTGATAAACGCCGGAAAAATGACTAAGTCTAAAAAAAAATTTTTTTTCAACTTTTTGCAATTTTACCCCCGTGGGATATATATTCTACCCACACACATTTGGAACTCTTCTGGGGTATCCTCACACATATTATTCCCTCATTTAGTGGATATTTTCACAAAAAAGTGAATTTTTCAAAAATCCAGAAAATTGGCTGAAAATGACTAAATATCAAGGACTCATTGGGCGAATCGCTCTGGAACTGAAATCGGAACGCTCAGTGACATTTGCCCTATCTGAAAGTCTGATAAACGCCGGAAAAATGACTAAGCCCAAAAAAAAATTTTTTTTAAACTTTTTTCAATTTTACCCCCGTGGGATATATATTCTACCCACACACATTTGGAACTCTCCTGGGGTACCCTCACACATAGTATTCCCTCATTTAGTGGATATTTTCACAAAAAAGTGAATTTTTCAAAAATCCAGAAAATTGGCTGAAAATGACTAAATATCAAGGACTCATTGGGCGAATCGCTCTGGAACTGAAATTGGAACGCTCACTGACATTTGCCCTATCTGAAAGTCTGATAAACGCCGGAAAAATGACTAAGTCCAAAAAAAAAATTTTTCAACTTTTTTCAATTTTACCCCCGTGGGATATATATTCTACCCACACACATTTGGAACACTCCTGGGGTACCCTCACACATATTATTCCCTCATTTAGTGGATATTTTTACAAAAAAGTGACATTTTCAAAAATCCAAAATATTGGCTGAAAACGACTAAATATCAAGGACTCATTGGGCGAATCACTCTGGAACTGAAATCGGAATGCTCACTGACATTTGCCCTATCTGAAAGTCTGATAAACGCCGGAAAAATGACTAAGTTCAAAAAAAAAATTTTTTTCAACTTTTTTCAATTTTACCCCCGTGGGATATATATTTTACCCACACACATTTGGAACTCTCCTGGGGTTCCCTCACACATATTATTCCCTCATTTAGTGGATATTTTCACAAAAAAAGTGAATTTTTCAAAAATCCAGAAAATTGGCTGAAAATGACTAAATATCAAGGACTCATTGGGCGAATCGCTCTGGAACTGAAATCGGAACGCTCACTGACATTTGCCCTATCTGAAAGTCTGATAAACGCTGGAAAAATGACTAAGTCCAAAAAATAATTTTTTCAACTTTTTTCAATTTTACCCCCGTGGGATATATATTTTACCCACACACATTTGGAACTCTCCTGGGGTACCCTCACACATATTATTCCCTCATTTAGTGGATATTTTCACAAAAAAGTAAATTTTTCAAAAATCCAGAAAATTGGCTGAAAATGACTAAATATCAAGGACTCATTGGTCGAATCGCTCTGGAACAGAAATCGGAATGCTCACTGACATTTGCCCTATCTGAAAGTCTGATAAACGCCGGAAAAATGGCTAAGTCCAAAAATAATTTTTTCAACTTTTTTCAATTTTACCCCCGTGGGATATATATTTTACCCACACACATTTGGAACTCTCCTGGGGTTCCCTCACACATATTATTCCCTCATTTAGTGGATATTTTCACAAAAAAAGTGAATTTTTCAAAAATCCAGAAAATTGGCAGAAAACGACTAAATATCAAGACTCATTGGGCGAATGGCTCTGGAACTGAAATCGGAACGCTCACTGACATTTGCCCTATCTGAAAGTCTGATAAACGCCGGAAAAATGACTAAGTCCAAAAAAAAATTTTTTTTCAACTTTTTTCAATTTTACCCCCGTGGGATATATATTCTACCCACACACATTTGGAACTCTTCTGGGGTACCCTCACACATATTATTCACTCATTTAGTGGATATTTTCACAAAAAAGTGAATTTTTCAAAAATCCAGAAAATTGGCTGAAAATGACTAAATATCAAGGACTCATTGGGCGAATCGCTCTGGAACTGAAATTGGAACGCTCACTGACATTTGCCCTATCTGAAAGTCTGATAAACGCCGGAAAAATGACTAAGCCCAAAAAAAATGATTTTTTCAACTTTTTTCAATTTTACCCCCGTGGGATATATATTCTACCCACACACATTTGGAACACTCCAGGGGTATCCTCACACATATTATTCCCTCATTTAGTGGATATTTTCACAAAAAAGTGAAATTTTCAAAAATCCAGAAAATTGGCTGAAAACGACTAAATATCAAGGACCCATTGGGCGAATCGCTCTGGAACTGAAATCGGAACGCTCACTGACATTTGCCCTATCTGAAAGTCTGATAAACGCTGGAAAAATGACTAAGTCCAAAAAATAATTTTTTTCAACTTTTTTCAATTTTACCCCCGTGGGATATATATTTTACCCACACACATTTGGAACTCTCCTGGGGTACCCTCACACATATTATTCCCTCATTTAGTGGATATTTTCACAAAAAAGTAAATTTTTCAAAAATCCAGAAAATTGGCTGAAAATGACTAAATATCAAGGACTCATTGGTCGAATCGCTCTGGAACAGAAATCGGAATGCTCACTGACATTTGCCCTATCTGAAAGTCTGATAAACGCCGGAAAAATGGCTAAGTCCAAAAATAATTTTTTCAACTTTTTTCAATTTTACCCCCGTGGGATATATATTCTACCCACACACATTTGGAACACTCCTGGGGTATCCTCACACATATTATTCCCTCATTTAGTGGATATTTTCACAAAAAAGTGAAATTTTCAAAAATCCAGAAAATTGGCTGAAAACGACTAAATATCAAGGACTCATTGGTCGAATCGCTCTGGAACTGAAATCGGAATGCTCACTGACATTTGCCCTATCTGAAAGTCTGATAAACGCCGGAAAAATGAATAAATCCAAAAAAAAAATTTTTTTCAACTTTTTTCAATTTTACCCCCGTGGGATATATATTTTACCCACACACATTTGGAACTCTCCTGGGGTACCCTCACACATATTATTCCCTCATTTAGTGAATATTTTCACAAAAAAGTGAAATTTTCAAAAATCCAGAAAATTGGCTGAAAATGACTAAATATCAAGGACTCATTGGGCGAATCGCTCTGGAACTGAAATCGGAACGCTCACTGACATTTGCCCTATCTGAAAGTCTGATAAACGCCGGAAAAATGACTAAGTCCTAAAAAAAATTTTTCAACTTTTTTCAATTTTACCCCTGTGGGATATATATTCTACCCACACACATTTGAATCTCTCCTGGGGTACCCTCACACATATTATTCCCTCATTTAGTGGATATTTTCACAAAAAAGTGAATTTTTCAAAAATCCAGAAAATTGGCTGAAAATGACTAAATATCAAGGACACATTGGGCAAATCGCTCTGGAACTGAAATCGGAACGCTCACTGACATTTGCCCTATCTGAAAGTCTGATAAACGCCGGAAAAATGACTAAGTCCAAAAAAAAAATTTTTTTCAACTTTTTTCAATTTTACCCCCGTGGGATATATATTCTACCCACAAACATTTGGAACTCTTCTGGGGTACCCTCACACATATTATTCCCTCATTTAGTGGATATTTTCACAAAAAAAGTTAATTTTTCAAAAATCCAGAAAATTGGCTGAAAATGACTAAATATCAAGGACTCATTGGGCAAATCACTCTGGAACTGAAATCGAAACGCTCACTGACATTTGCCCTATCTGAAAGTCTGATAAACGCCGGAAACATGGCTAAGTCCAAAAAACTTTTTTTTAAACTTTTTTCAATTTTACCCCCGTAAGATATATATTTTACCCACACACATTTGGAACTCTCCTGGGGTACCCTCACACATATTATTCCCTCATTTAGTGGATATTTTCACAAAAAAAGTGAATTTTTCAAAAATCCAGAAAATTGGCTGAAAACGACTAAATATCAAGACTCATTGGGCGAATGGCTCTGGAACTGAAATCGGAACGCTCACTGACATTTGCCCTATCTGAAAGTCTGATAAACGTTGGAAAAATGACTAAGCCCAAAAAAAAAAAAATTTTTTAACTTTTTTCAATTTTACCCCCGTGGGATATATATTCTACCCACACACATTTGGAACTCTCCTGGGGTACCCTCACACATATTATTCCCTCATTTAGTGGATATTTTCACAAAAAAGTGAATTTTTCAAAAATCCAGAAAATTGGCTGAAAATAACTAAATATCAAGGACTCATTGGGCGAATCGCTCTGGAACTGAAATTGGAACGCTCACTGACATTTGCCCTATCTGAAAGTCTGATAAACGCCGGAAAAATGACTAAGTCCAAAAAAAAAATTTTTCAACTTTTTTCAATTTCCCCCCGTGGGATATATATTCTACCCACACACATTTGAAACACTCCTGGGGTACCCTCACACATATTATTCCCTCATTTAGTGGATATTTTTACAAAAAAGTGAAATTTTCAAAAATCCAAAATATTGGCTGAAAACGACTAAATATAAAGGACTCATTGGGCGAATCGCTCTGGAACTGAAATCGGATGCGCGCACTGACATGCTCCCCTGTCTGGAAGTCTGACACATGTTTGAAAATTTTCTAAGTCCCAAAAAAATTTTTTTTTCAACTTTTTTTCAATTTTCCCCCCGTGGGATATATATTTTACCCACACACATTTGAATCTCTCCTGGGGTACCCTCACACATATTATTCCCTCATTTAGTGGATATTTTCACAAAAAAGTGAAATTTTCAAAAATCGAGAAAATTGGCTGAAAACGACTAAATATCAAGGACTCATTGGGCGAATCGCTCTGGAACTGAAATCGGAACGCTCACTGACATTTGCCCTATCTGAAAGTCTGATAAACGTCGGAAAAATGACTAAGTCCAAAAAATATTTTTTTTCAACTTTTTTCAATTTTACCCCCGTGGGATATATATTTTACCCACACACATTTGGAACTCTCCTGGGGTACCCTCACACATATTATTCCCTCATTTAGTGGATATTTTCACAAAAAAGTGAATTTTTCAAAAATCCAGAAAATTGGCTGAAAACGACTAAATATCAAGGACTCATTGGGCGAATCGCTCTGGAACTGAAATCGGAACGCTCACTGACATTTGCCCTATCTGAAAGTCTGATAAACGCCGGAAAAATGACTAAGTCCAAAAAATAATTTTTTTCAACTTTTTTCAATTTTACCCCCGTGGGATATATATTTTACCCACACACATTTGGAACTCTCCTGGGGTACCCTCACACATATTATTCCCTCATTTAGTGGATATTTTCACAAAAAAGTGAATTTTTCAAAAATCCAGAAAATTGGCTGAAAACGACTAAATATCAAGGACTCATTGGGCGAATCGCTCTGGAACTGAAATCGGAACGCTCACTGACATTTGCCCTATCTGAAAGTCTGATAAACGCCGGAAAAATGACTAAGTCCAAAAAATAATTTTTTTCAACTTTTTTCAATTTTACCCCCGTGGGATATATATTTTACCCACACACATTTGGAACTCTCCTGGGGTACCCTCACACATATTATTCCCTCATTTAGTGGATATTTTCACAAAAAAGTAAATTTTTCAAAAATCCAGAAAATTGGCTGAAAATGACTAAATATCTAGGACTCATTGGGCGAATCGCTCTGGAACTGAAATCAGAACGCTCACTGACATTTGCCCTATCTGAAAGTCTGATAAACGCCGGAAAAATGACAAAGTCCAAAAAAAAAAATTTTCAACTTTTTTCAATTTTACCCCCGTGGGATATATATTCTACCCACACATTTGGAACACTCCTGGGGTACCCTCACACATATTATTCCCTCATTTAGTGGATATTTTCACAAAAAAGTGAAATTTTCAAAAATCCAAAATATTGGCTGAAAACAACTAAATATCAAGGACTCATTGGGCGAATCGCTCTGGAACTGAAATCGGAACGCTCACTGACATTTGCCCTATCTGAAAGTCTGATATACGCCGGAAAAATGACTAAGTCCAAAAAATATTTTTTTTCAACTTTTTTCAGGTTTACCCCCGTGGGATATTTATTTTACCCACACACATTTGGAACTCTCCTGGGGTACCCTCACACATATTATTCCCTCATTTAGTGGATATTTTCACAAAAAAGTGAATTTTTCAAAAATCCAGAAAATTGGCTGAAAACGACTAAATATCAAGGACTCATTGGGCGAATCACTCTGGAACTGAAATCGGAACGCTCACTGACATTTGCCCTATCTGAAAGTCTGATAAACGCCGGAAAAATGACTAAGTCCAAAAAAAAATTTTTTTCAACTTTTTTCAATTTTACCCCCGTGGGATATATATTTTACCCACACACATTTGGAACTCTCCTGGGGTACCCTCACACATATTATTCCCTCATTTAGTGGATATTTTCACAAAAAAGTGAATTTTTCAAAAATCCAGAAAATTGGCTGAAAACGACTAAATATCAAGGACTCATTGGGCGAATCGCTCTGTAACTGAAATCGGAATGGTCACTGACATTTGCCCTATCTGAAAGTCTGATAAACGCCGGAAAAATGACTAAGTCCAAAAAAAAATTTTTTTCAACTTTTTTCAATTTTACCCCCGTGGGAAATATATTTTACCCACACACATTTGGAACTCTCCTGGGGTACCCTCACACATATTATTCCCTCATTTAGTGGATATTTTCACAAAAAAGTAAATTTTTCAAAAATCCAGAAAATTGGCTGAAAATGACTAAATATCAAGGACTCATTGGTCGAATCGCTCTGGAACTGAAATCGGAATGCTCACTGACATTTGTCCTATCTGAAAGTCTGAAAAACGCCGGAAAAATGACTAAATCCCAAAAAAAAAATTTTTTCAACTTTTTTCAATTTTACTCCCGTGGGATATATATTTTACCCACACACATTTGGATCTCTCCTGGGGTACCCTCACACATATTATTCCCTCATTTAGTGGATATTTTCACAAAAAAGTAAATTTTTCAAAAATCCAGAAAATTGGCTGAAAATGACTAAATATCAAGGACTCATTGGGCGAATCGCTCTGGAACTGAAATCGGAACGCTCACTGACATTTGCCCTATCTGAAAGTCTGATAAACGCCGGAAAAATGACAAAGTCCAAAAAAAATAATTTTTCAACTTTTTTCAATTTTACCCCCGTGGGATATATATTCTACCCACACATTTGGAACACTCCTGGGGTACCCTCACATATATTATTCCCTCATTTAGTGGATATTTTCACAAAAAAGTGAAATTTTCAAAAATCCAAAATATTGGCTGAAAACAACTAAATATCAAGGACTCATTGGGCGAATCGCTCTGGAACTGAAATCGGAATGCTCACTGACATTTGCCCTATCTGAAAGTCTGATATACTCCGGAAAAATGACTAAGTCCAAAAAATAATTTTTTTCAACTTTTTTCAGGTTTACCCCCGTGGGATATATATTTTACCCACACACATTTGGAACTCTCCTGGGGTACCCTCACACATATTATTCCCTCATTTAGTGGATATTTTCACAAAAAAGTGAAATTTTCCAAAATCCAGAAAATTGGCTGAAAACGACTAAATATCAAGGACTCATTGGGCGAATCGCTCTGGAACTGAAATCGGAACGCTCACTGACATTTGCCCTATCTGAAAGTCTGATAAACGTCGGAAAAATGACTAAGTCCAAAAAATATTTTTTTTCAACTTTTTTCAATTTTACCCCCGTGGGATATATATTTTACCCACACACATTTGGAACTCTCCTGGGGTACCCTCACACATATTATTCCCTCATTTAGTGGATATTTTCACAAAAAAGTGAATTTTTCAAAAATCCAGAAAATTGGCTGAAAACGACTAAATATCAAGGACTCATTGGGCGAATCGCTCTGTAACTGAAATCGGAATGGTCACTGACATTTGCCCTATCTGAAAGTCTGATAAACGCCGGAAAAATGACTAAGTCCAAAAAAAAATTTTTTTCAACTTTTTTCAATTTTACCCCCGTGGGAAATATATTTTACCCACACACATTTGGAACTCTCCTGGGGTACCCTCACACATATTATTCCCTCATTTAGTGGATATTTTCACAAAAAAGTAAATTTTTCAAAAATCCAGAAAATTGGCTGAAAATGACTAAATATCAAGGACTCATTGGTCGAATCGCTCTGGAACTGAAATCGGAATGCTCACTGACATTTGTCCTATCTGAAAGTCTGAAAAACGCCGGAAAAATGACTAAATCCCAAAAAAAAAATTTTTTCAACTTTTTTCAATTTTACTCCCGTGGGATATATATTTTACCCACACACATTTGGAACTCTCCTGGGGTACCCTCACACATATTATTCCCTCATTTAGTGGATATTTTAAAAAAAAAGTGAAATTTTCAAAAATCCAGAAAATTGGCTGAAAATGACTAAATATGAAGGACTCATTGGGCGAATCGCTCTGGAACTGAAATCGGAACGCTCACTGACATTTGCCCTATCTGAAAGTTTGATAAATGTCGGAAAAATGACTAAGTCCAAAAAAAATAATTTTTCAACTTTTTTCAATTTTACCCCCGTGGGATATATATTCTACCCACACATTTGGAACACTCCTAGGGTACTCTCACATATATTATTCCCTCATTTAGTGGATATTTTCACAAAAAAGTGAAATTTTCAAAAATCCAAAATATTGGCTGAAAACGACTAAATATCAAGGACTCATTGGGCGAATCGCTCTGAAACTGAAATCGGAATGCTCACTGACATTTGCCCTATCTGAAAGTCTGATAAACGCCGGAAAAATGACTAAGTCCAAAAAATATTTTTTTTCAATTTTACCCCCGTGGGATATATATTTTACCCACACACATTTGGAACTCTCCTGGGGTACCCTCACACATATTATTCCCTCATTTAGTGGATATTTTCACCAAAAAGTAAATTTTTCAAAAATCCAGAAAATTGGCTGAAAATGACTAAATATCAAGGACTCATTGGGCGAATCACTCTGGAACTGAAATCGGAATGCTCACTGACATTTGTCCTATCTGAAAGTCTGATAAACGCCGGAAAAATGACTAAATCCCAAAAAAAAATTTTTTTCAACTTTTTTCTATTTTACTCCCGTGGGATATAAATTTTACCCACACACATTTGGAACTCTCCTGGGGTACCCTCACACATATTATTCCCTCATTTAGTGGATATTTTCACAAAAAAGTAAATTTTTCAAAAATCCAGAAAATTGGCTGAAAATGACTAAATATCTAGGACTCATTGGGCGAATCGCTCTGGAACTGAAATCGGAACGCTCACTGACATTTGCCCTATCTGAAAGTCTGATAAACGCCGGAAAAATGACAAAGTCCAAAAAAAATAATTTTTCAACTTTTTTCAATTTTACCCCCGTGGGATATATATTCTACCCACACATTTGGAACACTCCTGGGGTACCCTCACATATATTATTCCCTCATTTAGTGGATATTTTCACAAAAAAGTGAAATTTTCAAAAATCCAAAATATTGGCTGAAAACAACTAAATATCAAGGACTCATTGGGCGAATCGCTCTGGAACTGAAATCGGAACGCTCACTGACATTTGCCCTATCTGAAAGTCTGATATACGCCGGAAAAATGACTAAGTCCAAAAAATAATTTTTTTCAACTTTTTTCAGGTTTACCCCCGTGGGATATATATTTTACCCACACACATTTGGAACTCTCCTGGGGTACCCTCACACATATTATTCCCTCATTTAGTGGATATTTTCACAAAAAAGTGAATTTTTCAAAAATCCAGAAAATTGGCTGAAAACGACTAAATATCAAGGACTCATTGGGCGAATCGCTCTGGAACTGAAATCGGAATGCTCACTGATATTTGCCCTATCTGAAAGTCTGATAAACGCCGGAAAAATGACTAAGTCCAAAAAATATTCTTTTTCAATTTTACCCCCGTGGGATATATATTTTACCCACACACATTTGGAACTCTTCTGGGGTACCCTCACACATATTATTCCCTCATTTAGTGGATATTTTCACAAAAAAGTAAATTTTTCAAAAATCCAGAAAATTGGCTGAAAATGACTAAATATCAAGGACTCATTGGTCGAATCACTCTGGAACTGAAATCGGAATGCTCACTGACATTTGTCCTATCTGAAAGTCTGATAAACGCCGGAAAAATGACTAAATCCCAAAAAAAAATTTTTTTCAACTTTTTTCTATTTTACTCCCGTGGGATATATATTTTACCCACACACATTTGGAACTCTCCTGGGGTACCCTCACACATATTATTCCCTCATTTAGTGGATATTTTCACAAAAAAGTAAATTTTTCAAAAATCCAGAAAATTGGCTGAAAATGACTAAATATCTAGGACTCATTGGGCGAATCGCTCTGGAACTGAAATCGGAACGCTCACTGACATTTGCCCTATCTGAAAGTCTGATAAACGCCGGAAAAATGACAAAGTTCAAAAAAAATAATTTTTCAACTTTTTTCAATTTTACCCCCGTGGGATATATATTCTACCCACACATTTGGAACACTCCTGGGGTACCCTCACATATATTATTCCCTCATTTAGTGGATATTTTCACAAAAAAGTGAAATTTTCAAAAATCCAAAATATTGGCTGAAAACAACTAAATATCAAGGACTCATTGGGCGAATCGCTCTGGAACTGAAATCGGAACGCTCACTGACATTTGCCCTATCTGAAAGTCTGATATACGCCGGAAAAATGACTAAGTCCAAAAAATAATTTTTTTTAACTTTTTTGAGGTTTACCCCCGTGGGATATATATTTTACCCACACACATTTGGAACTCTCCTGGGGTACCCTCACACATATTATTCCCTCATTTAGTGGATATTTTCACAAAAAAGTGAATTTTTCAAAAATCCAGAAAATTGGCTGAAAACGACTAAATATCAAGGACTCATTGGGCGAATCGCTCTGGAACTGAAATCGGAACGCTCACTGACATTTGCCCTATCTGAAAGTCTGATAAACGCCGGAAAAATGACTAAGTCCAAAAAATAATTTTTTTCAACTTTTTTCAATTTTACCCCCGTGGGATATATATTCTACCCACACACATTTGGAATTCTCCTGGGCTACCCTCACACATATTATTCCCTCATTTAGTGGATATTTTCAAAAAAAAGTGAATTTTTCAAAAATCCAGAAAATTGGCTGAAAACGACTAAATATCAAGGACTCATTGGGCGAATCGCTCTGTAACTGAAATCGGAATGGTCACTGACATTTGCCCTATCTGAAAGTCTGATAAACGCCGGAAAAATGACTAAGTCCAAAAAAAAATTTTTTTCAACTTTTTTCAATTTTACCCCCGTGGGAAATATATTTTACCCACACACATTTGGAACTCTCCTGGGGTACCCTCACACATATTATTCCCTCATTTAGTGGATATTTTCACAAAAAAGTAAATTTTTCAAAAATCCAGAAAATTGGCTGAAAATGACTAAATATCAAGGACTCATTGGTCGAATCGCTCTGGAACTGAAATCGGAATGCTCACTGACATTTGTCCTATCTGAAAGTCTGAAAAACGCCGGAAAAATGACTAAATCCCAAAAAAAAAATTTTTTCAACTTTTTTCAATTTTACTCCCGTGGGATATATATTTTACCCACACACATTTGGAACTCTCCTGGGGTACCCTCACACATATTATTCCCTCATTTAGTGGATATTTTCACAAAAAAGTGAAATTTTCAAAAATCCAAAATATTGGCTGAAAACGACTAAATATCAAGGACTCATTGGGCGAATCGCTCTGGAACTGAAATCGGAACGCTCACTGACATTTGCCCTATCTGAAAGTTTGATAAACGCCGGAGAAATGACTAAGTCCCAAAAAAAAATTTTTTTCAACTTTTTTCAATTTTACCCCCGTGGGATATATATTCTACCCACACACATTTGGAATTCTCCTGGGCTACCCTCACACATATTATTCATTCATTTAGTGGATATTTTAAAAAAAAAGTGAAATTTTCAAAAATCCAGAAAATTGGCTGAAAATGACTAAATATGAAGGACTCATTGGGCGAATCGCTCTGGAACTGAAATCGGAACGCTCACTGACATTTGCCCTATCTGAAAGTTTGATAAATGTCGGAAAAATGACTAAGTCCAAAAAAAATAATTTTTCAACTTTTTTCAATTTTACCCCCGTGGGATATATATTCTACCCACACATTTGGAACACTCCTAGGGTACTCTCACATATATTATTCCCTCATTTAGTGGATATTTTCACAAAAAAGTGAAATTTTCAAAAATCCAAAATATTGGCTGAAAACGACTAAATATCAAGGACTCATTGGGCGAATCGCTCTGAAACTGAAATCGGAATGCTCACTGACATTTGCCCTATCTGAAAGTCTGATAAACGCCGGAAAAATGACTAAGTCCAAAAAATATTTTTTTTCAATTTTACCCCCGTGGGATATATATTTTACCCACACACATTTGGAACTCTCCTGGGGTACCCTCACACATATTATTCCCTCATTTAGTGGATATTTTCACAAAAAAGTAAATTTTTCAAAAATCCAGAAAATTGGCTGAAAATGACTAAATATCAAGGACTCATTGGGCGAATCACTCTGGAACTGAAATCGGAATGCTCACTGACATTTGTCCTATCTGAAAGTCTGATAAACGCCGGAAAAATGACTAAATCCCAAAAAAAAATTTTTTTCAACTTTTTTCTATTTTACTCCCGTGGGATATAAATTTTACCCACACACATTTGGAACTCTCCTGGGGTACCCTCACACATATTATTCCCTCATTTAGTGGATATTTTCACAAAAAAGTAAATTTTTCAAAAATCCAGAAAATTGGCTGAAAATGACTAAATATCTAGGACTCATTGGGCGAATCGCTCTGGAACTGAAATCGGAACGCTCACTGACATTTGCCCTATCTGAAAGTCTGATAAACGCCGGAAAAATGACAAAGTCCAAAAAAAATAATTTTTCAACTTTTTTCAATTTTACCCCCGTGGGATATATATTCTACCCACACATTTGGAACACTCCTGGGGTACCCTCACATATATTATTCCCTCATTTAGTGGATATTTTCACAAAAAAGTGAAATTTTCAAAAATCCAAAATATTGGCTGAAAACAACTAAATATCAAGGACTCATTGGGCGAATCGCTCTGGAACTGAAATCGGAACGCTCACTGACATTTGCCCTATCTGAAAGTCTGATATACGCCGGAAAAATGACTAAGTCCAAAAAATAATTTTTTTCAACTTTTTTAAGGTTTACCCCCGTGGGATATATATTTTACCCACACACATTTGGAACTCTCCTGGGGTACCCTCACACATATTATTCCCTCATTTAGTGGATATTTTCACAAAAAAGTGAATTTTTCAAAAATCCAGAAAATTGGCTGAAAACGACTAAATATCAAGGACTCATTGGGCGAATCGCTCTGGAACTGAAATCGGAATGCTCACTGATATTTGCCCTATCTGAAAGTCTGATAAACGCCGGAAAAATGACTAAGTCCAAAAAATATTTTTTTTCAATTTTACCCCCGTGGGATATATATTTTACCCACACACATTTGGAACTCTCCTGGGGTACCCTCACACATATTATTCCCTCATTTAGTGGATATTTTCACAAAAAAGTAAATTTTTCAAAAATCCAGAAAATTGGCTGAAAATGACTAAATATCTAGGACTCATTGGGCGAATCGCTCTGGAACTGAAATCGTAACGCTCACTGACATTTGCCCTATCTGAAAGTCTGATAAACGCCGGAAAAATGACAAAGTTCAAAAAAAATAATTTTTCAACTTTTTTCAATTTTACCCCCGTGGGATATATATTCTACCCACACATTTGGAACACTCCTGGGGTACCCTCACATATATTATTCCCTCATTTAGTGGATATTTTCACAAAAAAGTGAAATTTTCAAAAATCCAAAATATTGGCTGAAAACAACTAAATATCAAGGACTCATTGGGCGAATCGCTCTGGAACTGAAATCGGAACGCTCACTGACATTTGCCCTATCTGAAAGTCTGATATACGCCGGAAAAATGACTAAGTCCAAAAAATAATTTTTTTTAACTTTTTTGAGGTTTACCCCCGTGGGATATATATTTTACCCACACACATTTGGAACTCTCCTGGGGTACCCTCACACATATTATTCCCTCATTTAGTGGATATTTTCACAAAAAAGTGAATTTTTCAAAAATCCAGAAAATTGGCTGAAAACGACTAAATATCAAGGACTCATTGGGCGAATCGCTCTGGAACTGAAATCGGAACGCTCACTGACATTTGCCCTATCTGAAAGTCTGATAAACGCCGGAAAAATGACTAAGTCCAAAAAATAATTTTTTTCAACTTTTTTCAATTTTACCCCCGTGGGATATATATTCTACCCACACACATTTGGAATTCTCCTGGGCTACCCTCACACATATTATTCCCTCATTTAGTGGATATTTTCAAAAAAAAGTGAAATTTTCAAAAATCCAGAAAATTGGCTGAAAATGACTAAATATGAAGGACTCATTGGGCGAATCGCTCTGGAACTGAAATCGGAACGCTCACTGACATTTGCCATATCTGAAAGTCTGATAAATGTCGGAAAAATGACTAAGTCCAAAAAAAATAATTTTTCAACTTTTTCAATTTTACCCCCGTGGGATATATATTCTACCCACACATTTGGAACACTCCTAGGGTACCCTCACATATATTATTCCCTCATTTAGTGGATATTTTCACAAAAAAGTGAAATTTTCAAAAATCCAGAAAATTGGCTGAAAACGACTAAATATCAAGGACTCATTGGGCGAATCGCTCTGTAACTGAAATCGGAATGGTCACTGACATTTGCCCTATCTGAAAGTCTGATAAACGCCGGAAAAATGACTAAGTCCAAAAAAAAATTTTTTTTGAACTTTTTTCAATTTTACCCCCGTGGGATATATATTTTACCCACACACATTTGGAACTCTCCTGGGGTACCCTCACACATATTATTCCCTCATTTAGTGGATATTTTCACAAAAAAGTAAATTTTTCAAAAATCAGAAAATTGGCTGAAAATGACTAAATATCAAGGACTCATTGGTCGAATCGCTCTGGAACTGAAATCGGAATGCTCACTGACATTTGTCCTATCTGAAAGTCTGATAAACGCCGGAAAAATGACTAAATCCCAAAAAAAAAATTTTTTCAACTTTTTTCAATTTTACTCCCGTGGGATATATATTTTACCCACACACATTTGGAACTCTCCTGGGGTACCCTCACACATATTATTCCCTCATTTAGTGGATATTTTCACAAAAAAGTAAATTTTTCAAAAATCCAGAAAATTGGCTGAAAATGACTAAATATCAAGGACTCATTGGGCGAATCGCTCTGGAACTGAAATCGGAACGCTCACTGACATTTGCCCTATCTGAAAGTCTGATAAACGCCGGAAAAATGACAAAGTCCAAAAAAAATAATTTTTCAACTTTTTTCAATTTTACCCCCGTGGGATATATATTCTACCCACACATTTGGAACACTCCTGGGGTACCCTCACATATATTATTCCCTCATTTAGTGGATATTTTCACAAAAAAGTGAAATTTTCAAAAATCCAAAATATTGGCTGAAAACAACTAAATATCAAGGACTCATTGGGCGAATCGCTCTGGAACTGAAATCGGAATGCTCACTGACATTTGCCCTATCTGAAAATCTGATATACGCCGGAAAAATGACTAAGTCCAAAAAATAATTTTTTTCAACTTTTTTCAGGTTTACCCCCGTGGGATATATATTTTACCCACACACATTTGGAACTCTCCTGGGGTACCCTCACACATATTATTCCCTCATTTAGTGGATATTTTCACAAAAAAGTGAATTTTTCAAAAATCCAGAAAATTGGCTGAAAACGACTAAATATCAAGGACTCATTGGGCGAATCGCTCTGGAACTGAAATCGGAATGCTCACTGACATTTGCCCTATCTGAAATTCTGGTAAACGCCGGAAAAATGACTAAGTCCAAAAAATTTTTTTTTAAACTTTTTTCAATTTTACCCCCGTGGGATATATATTCTTCCCACACACATTTGGAACACTCCTGGGGTATCCTCACACATATTATTCCCTCATTTAGTGGATATTTTCACAAAAAAGTGAAATTTTCAAAAATCCAGAAAATTGGCTGAAAACGACTAAATATCAAGGACTGATTGGGCGAATCGCTCTGGAACTGAAATCGGAACACTCACTGACATTTGCCCTATCTGAAAGTCTGATAAACGCCGGAAAAATGACTAAGTCCAAAAAATAATTTTTTTCAACTTTTTTCAATTTTACCCCCGTGGGAGATATATTTTACCCACACACATTTGGAACTCTCCTGGGGTACCCTCACACATATTATTCCCTCACTTAGTGGATATTTTCACAAAAAAGTGAATTTTTCAAAAATCCAGAAAATTGGCTGAAAACGACTAAATATCAAGAACTCATTGGGCGAATCGCTCTGGAACTGAAATCGGAACGCTCACTGACATTTGCCCTATCTGAAAGTTTGATAAACGCCGGAGAAATGACTAAGTCCCAAAAAAAAATTTTTTTCAACTTTTTTCAATTTTACCCCCGTGGGATATATATTCTACCCACACACATTTGGAATTCTCCTGGGCTACCCTCACACATATTATTCCCTCATTTAGTGGATATTTTCACAAAAAAGTGAAATTTTCAAAAATCCAAAATATTGGCTGAAAACGACTAAATATCAAGGACTCATTGGGCGAATCGCTCTGAAACTGAAATCGGAATGCTCACTGACATTTGCCCTATCTGAAAGTCTGATAAACGCCGGAAAAATGGCTAAGTCCAAAAATAATTTTTTCAACTTTTTTCAATTTTACCCCCGTGGGATATATATTCTACCCACACACATTTGGAACACTCCTGGGGTATCCTCACACATATTATTCCCTCATTTAGTGGATGTTTTCACAAAAAAGTGAAATTTTCAAAAATCCAGAAAATTGGCTGAAAACGACTAAATATCAAGGACTCATTGGGCGAATCGCTCGGGAACTGAAATCGGAACGCTCACTGACATTTGCCCTATCTGAAAGTCTGATAAACGCCGGAAAAATGACTAAGTCCAAAAAATATTTTTTTTCAATTTTACCCCCGTGGGATATATATTTTACCCACACACATTTGGAACTCTCCTGGGGTACCCGCACACATATTATTCCCTCATTTAGTGGATATTTTCACAAAAAAGTAAATTTTTCAAAAATCCAGAAAATTGGCTGAAAATGACTAAATATCAAGGACTCATTGGGCGAATCACTCTGGAACTGAAATCGGAATGCTCACTGACATTTGTCCTATCTGAAAGTCTGATAAACGCCGGAAAAATGACTAAATCCCCAAAAAAAATTTTTTTCAACTTTTTTCTATTTTACTCCCGTGGGATATAAATTTTACCCACACACATTTGGAACTCTCCTGGGGTACCCTCACACATATTATTCCCTCATTTAGTGGATATTTTCACAAAAAAGTAAATTTTTCAAAAATCCAGAAAATTGGCTGAAAATGACTAAATATCTAGGACTCATTGGGCGAATCGCTCTGGAACTGAAATCGGAACGCTCACTGACATTTGCCCTATCTGAAAGTCTGATAAACGCCGGAAAAATGACAAAGTCCAAAAAAAATAATTTTTCAACTTTTTTCAATTTTACCCCCGTGGGATATATATTCTACCCACACATTTGGAACACTCCTGGGGTACCCTCACATATATTATTCCCTCATTTAGTGGATATTTTCACAAAAAAGTGAAATTTTCAAAAATCCAAAATATTGGCTGAAAACAACTAAATATCAAGGACTCATTGGGCGAATCGCTCTGGAACTGAAATCGGAACGCTCACTGACATTTGCCCTATCTGAAAGTCTGATATACGCCGGAAAAATGACTAAGTCCAAAAAATAATTTTTTTCAACTTTTTTCAGGTTTACCCCCGTGGGATATATATTTTACCCACACACATTTGGAACTCTCCTGGGGTACCCTCACACATATTATTCCCTCATTTAGTGGATATTTTCACAAAAAAGTGAATTTTTCAAAAATCCAGAAAATTGGCTGAAAACGACTAAATATCAAGGACTCATTGGGCGAATCGCTCTGGAACTGAAATCGGAATGCTCACTGATATTTGCCCTATCTGAAAGTCTGGTAAACGCCGGAAAAATGACTAAGTCCAAAAAATTTTTTTTTAAACTTTTTTCAATTTTACCCCCGTGGGATATATATTTTACCCACACACATTTGGAACTCTCCTGGGGTACCCTCACACATATTATTCCCTCATTTAGTGGATATTTTCACAAAAAAGTGAAATTTTCAAAAATCCAGAAAATTGGCTGAAAACGACTAAATATCAAGGACTGATTGGGCGAATCGCTCTGGAACTGAAATCGGAACACTCACTGACATTTGCCCTATCTGAAAGTCTGATAAACGCCGGAAAAATGACTAAGTCCAAAAAATAATTTTTTTCAACTTTTTTCAATTTTACCCCCGTGGGAGATATATTTTACCCACACACATTTGGAACTCTCCTGGGGTACCCTCACACATATTATTCCCTCACTTAGTGGATATTTTCACAAAAAAGTGAATTTTTCAAAAATCCAGAAAATTGGCTGAAAACGACTAAATATCAAGAACTCATTGGGCGAATCGCTCTGGAACTGAAATCGGAACGCTCACTGACATTTGCCCTATCTGAAAGTTTGATAAACGCCGGAGAAATGACTAAGTCCCAAAAAAAAATTTTTTTCAACTTTTTTCAATTTTACCCCCGTGGGATATATATTCTACCCACACACATTTGGAATTCTCCTGGGCTACCCTCACACATATTATTTCCTCATTTAGTGGATATTTTAAAAAAAAAGTGAAATTTTCAAAAATCCAAAATATTGGCTGAAAACGACTAAATATCAAGGACTCATTGGGCGAATCGCTCTGAAACTGAAATCGGAATGCTCACTGACATTTGCCCTATCTGAAAGTCTGATAAACGCCGGAAAAATGGCTAAGTCCAAAAATAATTTTTTCAACTTTTTTCAATTTTACCCCCGTGGGATATATATTCTACCCACACACATTTGGAACACTCCTGGGGTATCCTCACACATATTATTCCCTCATTTAGTGGATGTTTTCACAAAAAAGTGAAATTTTCAAAAATCCAGAAAATTGGCTGAAAACGACTAAATATCAAGGACTCATTGGGCGAATCGCTCTGGAACTGAAATCGGAACGCTCACTGACATTTGCCCTATCTGAAAGTCTGATAAACGCCGGAAAAATGACTAAGTCCAAAAAATATTTTTTTTCAATTTTACCCCCGTGGGATATATATTTTACCCACACACATTTGGAACTCTCCTGGGGTACCCGCACACATATTATTCCCTCATTTAGTGGATATTTTCACAAAAAAGTAAATTTTTCAAAAATCCAGAAAATTGGCTGAAAATGACTAAATATCAAGGACTCATTGGGCGAATCACTCTGGAACTGAAATCGGAATGCTCACTGACATTTGTCCTATCTGAAAGTCTGATAAACGCCGGAAAAATGACTAAATCCCAAAAAAAAATTTTTTTCAACTTTTTTCTATTTTACTCCCGTGGGATATAAATTTTACCCACACACATTTGGAACTCTCCTGGGGTACCCTCACACATATTATTCCCTCACTTAGTGGATATTTTCACAAAAAAGTGAATTTTTCAAAAATCCAGAAAATTGGCTGAAAACGACTAAATATCAAGAACTCATTGGGCGAATCGCTCTGGAACTGAAATCGGAACGCTCACTGACATTTGCCCTATCTGAAAGTTTGATAAACGCCGGAGAAATGACTAAGTCCCAAAAAAAAATTTTTTTCAACTTTTTTCAATTTTACCCCCGTGGGATATATATTCTACCCACACACATTTGGAATTCTCCTGGGCTACCCTCACACATATTATTCCCTCATTTAGTGGATGTTTTCACAAAAAAGTGAAATTTTCAAAAATCCAGAAAATTGGCTGAAAACGACTAAATATCAAGGACTCATTGGGCGAATCGCTCTGGAACTGAAATCGGAACGCTCACTGACATTTGCCCTATCTGAAAGTCTGATAAACGCCGGAAAAATGACTAAGTCCAAAAAATATTTTTTTTCAATTTTACCCCCGTGGGATATATATTTTACCCACACACATTTGGAACTCTCCTGGGGTACCCGCACACATATTATTCCCTCATTTAGTGGATATTTTCACAAAAAAGTAAATTTTTCAAAAATCCAGAAAATTGGCTGAAAATGACTAAATATCAAGGACTCATTGGGCGAATCACTCTGGAACTGAAATCGGAATGCTCACTGACATTTGTCCTATCTGAAAGTCTGATAAACGCCGGAAAAATGACTAAATCCCAAAAAAAAATTTTTTTCAACTTTTTTCTATTTTACTCCCGTGGGATATAAATTTTACCCACACACATTTGGAACTCTCCTGGGGTACCCTCACACATATTATTCCCTCATTTAGTGGATATTTTCACAAAAAAGTAAATTTTTCAAAAATCCAGAAAATTGGCTGAAAATGACTAAATATCTAGGACTCATTGGGCGAATCGCTCTGGAACTGAAATCGGAACGCTCACTGACATTTGCCCTATCTGAAAGTCTGATAAACGCCGGAAAAATGACAAAGTCCAAAAAAAATAATTTTTCAACTTTTTTCAATTTTACCCCCGTGGGATATATATTCTACCCACACATTTGGAACACTCCTGGGGTACCCTCACATATATTATTCCCTCATTTAGTGGATATTTTCACAAAAAAGTGAAATTTTCAAAAATCCAAAATATTGGCTGAAAACAACTAAATATCAAGGACTCATTGGGCGAATCGCTCTGGAACTGAAATCGGAACGCTCACTGACATTTGCCCTATCTGAAAGTCTGATATACGCCGGAAAAATGACTAAGTCCAAAAAATAATTTTTTTCAACTTTTTTCAGGTTTACCCCCGTGGGATATATATTTTACCCACACACATTTGGAACTCTCCTGGGGTACCCTCACACATATTATTCCCTCATTTAGTGGATATTTTCACAAAAAAGTGAATTTTTCAAAAATCCAGAAAATTGGCTGAAAACGACTAAATATCAAGGACTCATTGGGCGAATCGCTCTGGAACTGAAATCGGAATGCTCACTGATATTTGCCCTATCTGAAAGTCTGGTAAACGCCGGAAAAATGACTAAGTCCAAAAAATTTTTTTTTAAACTTTTTTCAATTTTACCCCCGTGGGATATATATTTTACCCACACACATTTGGAACTCTCCTGGGGTACCCTCACACATATTATTCCCTCATTTAGTGGATATTTTCACAAAAAAGTGAAATTTTCAAAAATCCAAAATATTGGCTGAAAACGACTAAATATCAAGGACTCATTGGGCGAATCGCTCTGGAACTGAAATCGGAACGCTCACTGACATTTGCCCTATCTGAAAGTCTGATAAACGCCGGAAAAATGGCTAAGTCCAAAAATAATTTTTTCAACTTTTTTCAATTTTACCCCCGTGGGATATATATTCTACCCACACACATTTGGAACTCTCCTGGGGTACCCTCACACATATTATTCCCTCACTTAGTGGATATTTTCACAAAAAAGTGAATTTTTCAAAAATCCAGAAAATTGGCTGAAAACGACTAAATATCAAGAACTCATTGGGCGAATCGCTCTGGAACTGAAATCGGAACGCTCACTGACATTTGCCCTATCTGAAAGTTTGATAAACGCCGGAGAAATGACTAAGTCCCAAAAAAAAATTTTTTTCAACTTTTTTCAATTTTACCCCCGTGGGATATATATTCTACCCACACACATTTGGAATTCTCCTGGGCTACCCTCACACATATTATTCCCTCATTTAGTGGATATTTAAAAAAAAAAGTGAAATTTTCAAAAATCCAGAAAATTGGCTGAAAATGACTAAATATGAAGGACTCATTGGGCGAATCGCTCTGGAACTGAAATCGGAAGGCTCACTGACATTTGCCCTATCTGAAAGTCTGATAAATGTCGGAAAAATGACTAAGTCCAAAAAAAATAATTTTTCAACTTTTTTCAATTTTACCCCGGTGGGATATATATTCTACCCACACATTTGGAACACTCCTAGGGTACCCTCACATATATTATTCCCTCATTTAGTGGATATTTTCACAAAAAAGTGAAATTTTCAAAAATCCAAAATATTGGCTGAAAACGACTAAATATCAAGGACTCATTGGGCGAATCGCTCTGAAACTGAAATCGGAATGCTCACTGACATTTGCCCTATCTGAAAGTCTGATAAACGCCGGAAAAATGGCTAAGTCCAAAAATAATTTTTTCAACTTTTTTCAATTTTACCCCCGTGGGATATATATTCTACCCACACACATTTGGAACACTCCTGGGGTATCCTCACACATATTATTCCCTCATTTAGTGGATATTTTCACAAAAAAGTGAAATTTTCAAAAATCCAGAAAATTGGCTGAAAACGACTAAATATCAAGGACTCATTGGGCGAATCGCTCTGGAACTGAAATCGGAACGCTCACTGACATTTGCCCTATCTGAAAGTCTGATAAACGCCGGAAAAATGACTAAGTCCAAAAAATATTTTTTTTCAATTTTACCCCCGTGGGATATATATTTTACCCACACACATTTGGAACTCTCCTGGGGTACCCTCACACATATTATTCCCTCATTTAGTGGATATTTTCACAAAAAAGTGAATTTTTCAAAAATCCAGAAAATTGGCTGAAAACGACTAAATATCAAGGACTCATTGGGCGAATCGCTCTGGAACTGAAATTGGAACGCTCACTGACATTTGCCCTATCTGAAAGTCTGATAAACGCCGGAAAAATGACTAAGTCCAAAAAATAATTTTTTTCAACTTTTTTCAGGTTTACCCCCGTGGGATATATATTTTACCCACACACATTTGGAACTCTCCTGGGGTACCCTCACACATATTATTCCCTCATTTAGTGGATATTTTCACAAAAAAGTGAAATTTTCAAAAATCCAAAATATTGGCTGAAAACGACTAAATATCAAGGACTCATTGGGCGAATCGCTCTGGAACTGAAATCGGAACGCTCACTGACATTTGCCCTATCTGAAAGTCTGATAAACGCCGGAAAAATGGCTAAGTCCAAAAATAATTTTTTCAACTTTTTTCAATTTTACCCCCGTGGGATATATATTCTACCCACACACATTTGGAACACTCCTGGGGTATCCTCACACATATTATTCCCTCATTTAGTGGATATTTTCACAAAAAAGTGAAATTTTCAAAAATCCAGAAAATTGGCTGAAAACGACTAAATATCAAGGACTCATTGGGCGAATCGCTCTGGAACTGAAATCGGAACGCTCACTGACATTTGCCCTATCTGAAAGTCTGATAAACGTCGGAAAAATGACTAAGTCCAAAAAAAATTTTTTTTCAACTTTTTTCAATTTTACCCCCGTGGGATATATATTTTACCCACACACATTTGTAACTCTCCTGGGGTACCCTCACACATATTATTCCCTCATTTAGTGGATATTTTCACAAAAAAGTAAATTTTTCAAAAATCCAGAAAATTGGCTGAAAATGACTAAATATCAAGGACTCATTGGGCGAATCGCTCTGGAACTGAAATCGGAACGCTCACTGACATTTGCCCTATCTGAAAGTCTGATAAACGCCGGAAAAATGACAAAGTCCAAAAAAAATAATTTTTCAACTTTTTTCAATTTTACCCCCGTGGGATATATATTCTACCCACACATTTGGAACACTCCTGGGGTACCCTCACATATATTATTCCCTCATTTAGTGGATATTTTCACAAAAAAGTGAAATTTTCAAAAATCCAAAATATTGGCTGAAAACGACTAAATATCAAGGACTCATTGGGCGAATCGCTCTGGAACTGAAATCGGAACGCTCACTGACATTTGCCCTATCTGAAAGTCTGATATACGCCGGAAAAATGACTAAGTCCAAAAAATAATTTTTTTCAACTTTTTTGAGGTTTACCCCCGTGGGATATATATTTTACCCACACACATTTGGAACTCTCCTGGGGTACCCTCGCACATATTATTCCCTCATTTAGTGGATATTTTCCCAAAAAATTGAATTTTTCAAAAATCCAGAAAATTGGCTGAAAACGACTAAATATCAAGGACTCATTGGGCGAATCGCTCTGGAACTGAAATCGGAATGCTCACTGACATTTGCCCTATCTGAAAGTCTGATAAACGCCGGAAAAATGGCTAAGTCCAAAAATAATTTTTTCAACTTTTTTCAATTTTACCCCCGTGGGAGATATATTTTACCCACACACATTTGGAACTCTCTTGGGGTACCCTCACACATATTATTCCCTCATTTAGTGGATATTTTCACAAAAAAGTGAATTTTTCAAAAATCCAGAAAATTGGCTGAAAACGACTAAATATCAAGAACTCATTGGGCGAATCGCTCTGGAACTGAAATCGGAACGCTCACTGACATTTGCCCTATCTGAAAGTTTGATAAACGCCGGAGAAATGACTAAGTCCCCCAAAAAAATTTTTTTCAACTTTTTTCAATTTTACCCCCGTGGGATATATATTCTACCCACACATTTGGAACACTCCTAGGGTACCCTCACATATATTATTCCCTCATTTAGTGGATATTTTCACAAAAAAGTGAAATTTTCAAAAATCCCAAATATTGGCTGAAAACGACTAAATATCAAGGACTCATTGGGCGAATCGCTCTGGAACTGAAATCGGAATGCTCACTGACATTTGCCCTATCTGAAAGTCTGATAAACGCCGGAAAAATGGCTAAGTCCAAAAATAATTTTTTTAACTTTTTTCAATTTTACCCCCGTGGGATATATATTCTACCCACACACATTTGGAACACTCCTGGGGTATCCTCACACATATTATTCCCTCATTTAGTGGATATTTTCACAAAAAAGTGAAATTTTCAAAAATCCAGAAAATTGGCTGAAAACGACTAAATATCAAGGACTCATTGGGCGAATCGCTCTGGAACTGAAATCGGAACGCTCACTGACATTTGCCCTATCTGAAAGTCTGATAAACGTCGGAAAAATGACTAAGTCCAAAAAATATTTTTTTTCAACTTTTTTCAATTTTACCCCCGTGGGATATATATTTTACCCACACACATTTGGAACTCTCCTGGGGTACCCTCACACATATTATTCCCTCATTTAGTGGATATTTTCACAAAAAAGTGAATTTTTCAAAAATCCAGAAAATTGGCTGAAAACGACTAAATATCAAGGACTCATTGGGCGAATCGCTCTGTAACTGAAATCGGAATGGTCACTGACATTTGCCCTATCTGAAAGTCTGATAAACGCCGGAAAAATGACTAAGTCCAAAAAAAATTTTTTTTCAACATTTTTCAATTTTACCCCCGTGGGATATATATTTTACCCACACACATTTGTAACTCTCCTAGGGTACCCTCACACATATTATTCCCTCATTTAGTGGATATTTTCACAAAAAAGTAAATTTTTCAAAAATCCAGAAAATTTCCTGAAAATGACTAAATATCAAGGACTCATTGGGCGAATCGCTCTGGAACTGAAATCGGAACGCTCACTGACATTTGCCCTATCTGAAAGTCTGATAAACGCCGGAAAAATGACAAAGTCCAAAAAAAATAATTTTTCAACTTTTTTCAATTTTACCCCCGTGGGATATATATTTTACCCACACACATTTGGAACTCTCCTGGGGTACCCTCACACATATTATTCCCTCATTTAGTGGATATTTTCACAAAAAAGTGAATTTTTCAAAAATCCAGAAAATTGGCTGAAAACGACTAAATATCAAGGACTCATTGGGCGAATCGCTCTGGAACTGAAATCGGAATGCTCACTGACATTTGCCCTATCTGAAAGTCTGATAAACGCCGGAAAAATGGCTAAGTCCAAAAATAATTTTTTCAACTTTTTTCAATTTTACCCCCGTGGGATATAAATTCTACCCACACACATTTGGAACACTCCTGGGGTATCCTCACACATATTATTCCCTCATTTAGTGGATATTTTCACAAAAAAGTGAAATTTTCAAAAATCCAGAAAATTGGCTGAAAACGACTAAATATCAAGGACTCATTGGGCGAATCGCTCTGGAACTGAAATCGGAACGCTCACTGACATTTGCCCTATCTGAAAGTCTGATAAACGCCGGAAAAATGACTAAGTCCAAAAAATAATTATTTTCAACTTTTTTCAATTTTACCCCCGTGGGATATATATTTTACCCACACACATTTGGAACTCTCCTGGGGTACCCTCACACATATTATTCCCTCATTTAGTGGATATTTTCACAAAAAAGTGAATTTTTCAAAAATCCAGAAAATTGGCTGAAAACGACTAAATATCAAGGACTCATTGGGCGAATCGCTCTGGAACTGAAATCGGAATGCTCACTGATATTTGCCCTATCTGAAAGTCTGATAAACGCCGGAAAAATGACTAAGTCCAAAAAATATTTTTTTTCAATTTTACCCCCGTGGGATATATATTTTACCCACACACATTTGGAACTCTTCTGGGGTACCCTCACACATATTATTCCCTCATTTAGTGGATATTTTCACAAAAAAGTAAATTTTTCAAAAATCCAGAAAATTGGCTGAAAATGACTAAATATCAAGGACTCATTGGTCGAATCACTCTGGAACTGAAATCGGAATGCTCACTGACATTTGTCCTATCTGAAAGTCTGATAAACGCCGGAAAAATGACAAAGTCCAAAAAAAATAATTTTTCAACTTTTTTCAATTTTACCCCCGTGGGATATATATTCTACCCACACATTTGGAACACTCCTGGGGTACCCTCACATATATTATTCCCTCATTTAGTGGATATTTTCACAAAAAAGTGAAATTTTCAAAAATCCAGAAAATTGTCTGAAAACGACTAAATATCAAGGACTCATTGGGCGAATCGCTCTGTAACTGAAATCGGAATGGTCACTGACATTTGCCCTATCTGAAAGTCTGATAAACGCCGGAAAAATGACTAAGTCCAAAAAAAAATTTTTTTTGAACTTTTTTCAATTTTACCCCCGTGGGATATATATTTTACCCACACACATTTGGAACTCTCCTGGGGTACCCTCACACATATTATTCCCTCATTTAGTGGATATTTTCACAAAAAAGTAAATTTTTCAAAAATCAGAAAATTGGCTGAAAATGACTAAATATCAAGGACTCATTGGTCGAATCGCTCTGGAACTGAAATCGGAATGCTCACTGACATTTGTCCTATCTGAAAGTCTGATAAACGCCGGAAAAATGACTAAATCCCAAAAAAAAAATTTTTTCAACTTTTTTCAATTTTACTCCCGTGGGATATATATTTTACCCACACACATTTGGAACTCTCCTGGGGTACCCTCACACATATTATTCCCTCATTTAGTGGATATTTTCACAAAAAAGTAAATTTTTCAAAAATCCAGAAAATTGGCTGAAAATGACTAAATATCAAGGACTCATTGGGCGAATCGCTCTGGAACTGAAATCGGAACGCTCACTGACATTTGCCCTATCTGAAAGTCTGATAAACGCCGGAAAAATGACTAAGTCCAAAAAATAATTTTTTTCAACTTTTTTCAATTTTACCCCCGTGGGATATATATTCTACCCACACATTTGGAACACTCCTGGGGTACCCTCACATATATTATTCCCTCATTTAGTGGATATTTTCACAAAAAAGTGAATTTTTCAAAAATCCAGAAAATTGGCTGAAAACGACTAAATATCAAGGACTCATTGGGCGAATCGCTCTGGAACTGAAATCGGAATGCTCACTGACATTTGCCCTATCTGAAATTCTGGTAAACGCCGGAAAAATGACTAAGTCCAAAAAATTTTTTTTTAAACTTTTTTCAATTTTACCCCCGTGGGATATATATTTTACCCACACACATTTGGAACTCTCCTGGGGTACCCTCACACATATTATTCCCTCATTTAGTGGATATTTTCACAAAAAAGTGAAATTTTCAAAAATCCAAAATATTGGCTGAAAACGACTAAATATCAAGGACTCATTGGGCGAATCGCTCTGGAACTGAAATCGGAACGCTCACTGACATTTGCCCTATCTGAAAGTCTGATAAACGCCGGAAAAATGGCTAAGTCCAAAAATAATTTTTTCAACTTTTTTCAATTTTACCCCCGTGGGATATATATTCTTCCCACACACATTTGGAACACTCCTGGGGTATCCTCACACATATTATTCCCTCATTTAGTGGATATTTTCACAAAAAAGTGAAATTTTCAAAAATCCAGAAAATTGGCTGAAAACGACTAAATATCAAGGACTGATTGGGCGAATCGCTCTGGAACTGAAATCGGAACACTCACTGACATTTGCCCTATCTGAAAGTCTGATAAACGCCGGAAAAATGACTAAGTCCAAAAAATAATTTTTTTCAACTTTTTTCAATTTTACCCCCGTGGGAGATATATTTTACCCACACACATTTGGAACTCTCCTGGGGTACCCTCACACATATTATTCCCTCACTTAGTGGATATTTTCACAAAAAAGTGAATTTTTCAAAAATCCAGAAAATTGGCTGAAAACGACTAAATATCAAGAACTCATTGGGCGAATCGCTCTGGAACTGAAATCGGAACGCTCACTGACATTTGCCCTATCTGAAAGTTTGATAAACGCCGGAGAAATGACTAAGTCCCAAAAAAAAATTTTTTTCAACTTTTTTCAATTTTACCCCCGTGGGATATATATTCTACCCACACACATTTGGAATTCTCCTGGGCTACCCTCACACATATTATTCCCTCATTTAGTGGATATTTTAAAAAAAAAGTGAAATTTTCAAAAATCCAAAATATTGGCTGAAAACGACTAAATATCAAGGACTCATTGGGCGAATCGCTCTGAAACTGAAATCGGAATGCTCACTGACATTTGCCCTATCTGAAAGTCTGATAAACGCCGGAAAAATGGCTAAGTCCAAAAATAATTTTTTCAACTTTTTTCAATTTTACCCCCGTGGGATATATATTCTACCCACACACATTTGGAACACTCCTGGGGTATCCTCACACATATTATTCCCTCATTTAGTGGATGTTTTCACAAAAAAGTGAAATTTTCAAAAATCCAGAAAATTGGCTGAAAACGACTAAATATCAAGGACTCATTGGGCGAATCGCTCTGGAACTGAAATCGGAACGCTCACTGACATTTGCCCTATCTGAAAGTCTGATAAACGCCGGAAAAATGACTAAGTCCAAAAAATATTTTTTTTCAATTTTACCCCCGTGGGATATATATTTTACCCACACACATTTGGAACTCTCCTGGGGTACCCGCACACATATTATTCCCTCATTTAGTGGATATTTTCACAAAAAAGTAAATTTTTCAAAAATCCAGAAAATTGGCTGAAAATGACTAAATATCAAGGACTCATTGGGCGAATCACTCTGGAAGTGAAATCGGAATGCTCACTGACATTTGTCCTATCTGAAAGTCTGATAAACGCCGGAAAAATGACTAAATCCCAAAAAAAAATTTTTTTCAACTTTTTTCTATTTTACTCCCGTGGGATATAAATTTTACCCACACACATTTGGAACTCTCCTGGGGTACCCTCACACATATTATTCCCTCATTTAGTGGATATTTTCACAAAAAAGTAAATTTTTCAAAAATCCAGAAAATTGGCTGAAAATGACTAAATATCTAGGACTCATTGGGCGAATCGCTCTGGAACTGAAATCGGAACGCTCACTGACATTTGCCCTATCTGAAAGTCTGATAAACGCCGGAAAAATGACAAAGTCCAAAAAAAATAATTTTTCAACTTTTTTCAATTTTACCCCCGTGGGATATATATTCTACCCACACATTTGGAACACTCCTGGGGTACCCTCACATATATTATTCCCTCATTTAGTGGATATTTTCACAAAAAAGTGAAATTTTCAAAAATCCAAAATATTGGCTGAAAACAACTAAATATCAAGGACTCATTGGGCGAATCGCTCTGGAACTGAAATCGGAACGCTCACTGACATTTGCCCTATCTGAAAGTCTGATATACGCCGGAAAAATGACTAAGTCCAAAAAATAATTTTTTTCAACTTTTTTCAGGTTTACCCCCGTGGGATATATATTTTACCCACACACATTTGGAACTCTCCTGGGGTACCCTCACACATATTATTCCCTCATTTAGTGGATATTTTCACAAAAAAGTGAATTTTTCAAAAATCCAGAAAATTGGCTGAAAACGACTAAATATCAAGGACTCATTGGGCGAATCGCTCTGGAACTGAAATCGGAATGCTCACTGATATTTGCCCTATCTGAAAGTCTGGTAAACGCCGGAAAAATGACTAAGTCCAAAAAATTTTTTTTTAAACTTTTTTCAATTTTACCCCCGTGGGATATATATTTTACCCACACACATTTGGAACTCTCCTGGGGTACCCTCACACATATTATTCCCTCATTTAGTGGATATTTTCACAAAAAAGTGAAATTTTCAAAAATCCAGAAAATTGGCTGAAAACGACTAAATATCAAGGACTGATTGGGCGAATCGCTCTGGAACTGAAATCGGAACGCTCACTGACATTTGCCCTATCTGAAAGTCTGATAAACGCCGGAAAAATGACTAAGTCCAAAAAATAATTTTTTTCAACTTTTTTCAATTTTACCCCCGTGGGAGATATATTTTACCCACACACATTTGGAACTCTCCTGGGGTACCCTCACACATATTATTCCCTCACTTAGTGGATATTTTCACAAAAAAGTGAATTTTTCAAAAATCCAGAAAATTGGCTGAAAACGACTAAATATCAAGAACTCATTGGGCGAATCGCTCTGGAACTGAAATCGGAACGCTCACTGACATTTGCCCTATCTGAAAGTTTGATAAACGCCGGAGAAATGACTAAGTCCCAAAAAAAAATTTTTTTCAACTTTTTTCAATTTTACCCCCGTGGGATATATATTCTACCCACACACATTTGGAATTCTCCTGGGCTACCCTCACACATATTATTCCCTCATTTAGTGGATATTTTAAAAAAAAAGTGAAATTTTCAAAAATCCAAAATATTGGCTGAAAACGACTAAATATCAAGGACTCATTGGGCGAATCGCTCTGAAACTGAAATCGGAATGCTCACTGACATTTGCCCTATCTGAAAGTCTGATAAACGCCGGAAAAATGGCTAAGTCCAAAAATAATTTTTTCAACTTTTTTCAATTTTACCCCCGTGGGATATATATTCTACCCACACACATTTGGAACACTCCTGGGGTATCCTCACACATATTATTCCCTCATTTAGTGGATGTTTTCACAAAAAAGTGAAATTTTCAAAAATCCAGAAAATTGGCTGAAAACGACTAAATATCAAGGACTCATTGGGCGAATCGCTCTGGAACTGAAATCGGAACGCTCACTGACATTTGCCCTATCTGAAAGTCTGATAAACGCCGGAAAAATGACTAAGTCCAAAAAATATTTTTTTTCAATTTTACCCCCGTGGGATATATATTTTACCCACACACATTTGGAACTCTCCTGGGGTACCCGCACACATATTATTCCCTCATTTAGTGGATATTTTCACAAAAAAGTAAATTTTTCAAAAATCCAGAAAATTGGCTGAAAATGACTAAATATCAAGGACTCATTGGGCGAATCACTCTGGAACTGAAATCGGAATGCTCACTGACATTTGTCCTATCTGAAAGTCTGATAAACGCCGGAAAAATGACTAAATCCCAAAAAAAAATTTTTTTCAACTTTTTTCTATTTTACTCCCGTGGGATATAAATTTTACCCACACACATTTGGAACTCTCCTGGGGTACCCTCACACATATTATTCCCTCATTTAGTGGATATTTTCACAAAAAAGTAAATTTTTCAAAAATCCAGAAAATTGGCTGAAAATGACTAAATATCTAGGACTCATTGGGCGAATCGCTCTGGAACTGAAATCGGAACGCTCACTGACATTTGCCCTATCTGAAAGTCTGATAAACGCCGGAAAAATGACAAAGTCCAAAAAAAATAATTTTTCAACTTTTTTCAATTTTACCCCCGTGGGATATATATTCTACCCACACATTTGGAACACTCCTGGGGTACCCTCACATATATTATTCCCTCATTTAGTGGATATTTTCACAAAAAAGTGAAATTTTCAAAAATCCAAAATATTGGCTGAAAACAACTAAATATCAAGGACTCATTGGGCGAATCGCTCTGGAACTGAAATCGGAACGCTCACTGACATTTGCCCTATCTGAAAGTCTGATATACGCCGGAAAAATGACTAAGTCCAAAAAATAATTTTTTTCAACTTTTTTCAGGTTTACCCCCGTGGGATATATATTTTACCCACACACATTTGGAACTCTCCTGGGGTACCCTCACACATATTATTCCCTCATTTAGTGGATATTTTCACAAAAAAGTGAATTTTTCAAAAATCCAGAAAATTGGCTGAAAACGACTAAATATCAAGGACTCATTGGGCGAATCGCTCTGGAACTGAAATCGGAATGCTCACTGATATTTGCCCTATCTGAAAGTCTGGTAAACGCCGGAAAAATGACTAAGTCCAAAAAATTTTTTTTTAAACTTTTTTCAATTTTACCCCCGTGGGATATATATTTTACCCACACACATTTGGAACTCTCCTGGGGTACCCTCACACATATTATTCCCTCATTTAGTGGATATTTTCACAAAAAAGTGAAATTTTCAAAAATCCAAAATATTGGCTGAAAACGACTAAATATCAAGGACTCATTGGGCGAATCGCTCTGGAACTGAAATCGGAACGCTCACTGACATTTGCCCTATCTGAAAGTCTGATAAACGCCGGAAAAATGGCTAAGTCCAAAAATAATTTTTTCAACTTTTTTCAATTTTACCCCCGTGGGATATATATTCTACCCACACACATTTGGAACTCTCCTGGGGTACCCTCACACATATTATTCCCTCACTTAGTGGATATTTTCACAAAAAAGTGAATTTTTCAAAAATCCAGAAAATTGGCTGAAAACGACTAAATATCAAGAACTCATTGGGCGAATCGCTCTGGAACTGAAATCGGAACGCTCACTGACATTTGCCCTATCTGAAAGTTTGATAAACGCCGGAGAAATGACTAAGTCCCAAAAAAAAATTTTTTTCAACTTTTTTCAATTTTACCCCCGTGGGATATATATTCTACCCACACACATTTGGAATTCTCCTGGGCTACCCTCACACATATTATTCCCTCATTTAGTGGATATTTAAAAAAAAAAGTGAAATTTTCAAAAATCCAGAAAATTGGCTGAAAATGACTAAATATGAAGGACTCATTGGGCGAATCGCTCTGGAACTGAAATCGGAAGGCTCACTGACATTTGCCCTATCTGAAAGTCTGATAAATGTCGGAAAAATGACTAAGTCCAAAAAAAATAATTTTTCAACTTTTTTCAATTTTACCCCGGTGGGATATATATTCTACCCACACATTTGGAACACTCCTAGGGTACCCTCACATATATTATTCCCTCATTTAGTGGATATTTTCACAAAAAAGTGAAATTTTCAAAAATCCAAAATATTGGCTGAAAACGACTAAATATCAAGGACTCATTGGGCGAATCGCTCTGAAACTGAAATCGGAATGCTCACTGACATTTGCCCTATCTGAAAGTCTGATAAACGCCGGAAAAATGGCTAAGTCCAAAAATAATTTTTTCAACTTTTTTCAATTTTACCCCCGTGGGATATATATTCTACCCACACACATTTGGAACACTCCTGGGGTATCCTCACACATATTATTCCCTCATTTAGTGGATATTTTCACAAAAAAGTGAAATTTTCAAAAATCCAGAAAATTGGCTGAAAACGACTAAATATCAAGGACTCATTGGGCGAATCGCTCTGGAACTGAAATCGGAACGCTCACTGACATTTGCCCTATCTGAAAGTCTGATAAACGCCGGAAAAATGACTAAGTCCAAAAAATATTTTTTTTCAATTTTACCCCCGTGGGATATATATTTTACCCACACACATTTGGAACTCTCCTGGGGTACCCTCACACATATTATTCCCTCATTTAGTGGATATTTTCACAAAAAAGTGAATTTTTCAAAAATCCAGAAAATTGGCTGAAAACGACTAAATATCAAGGACTCATTGGGCGAATCGCTCTGGAACTGAAATTGGAACGCTCACTGACATTTGCCCTATCTGAAAGTCTGATAAACGCCGGAAAAATGACTAAGTCCAAAAAATATTTTTTTTCAACTTTTTTCAATTTTACCCCCGTGGGATATATATTTTACCCACACACATTTGGAACTCTCCTGGGGTACCCTCACACATATTACTCCCTCATTTAGTGGATATTTTCACAAAAAAGTGAATTTTTCAAAAATCCAGAAAATTGGCTGAAAATGACTAAATATCAAGGACTCATTGGTCGAATCGCTCTGGAACTGAAATCGGAATGCTCACTGACATTTGCCCTATCTGAAAGTCTGATATACTCCGGAAAAATGACTAAGTCCAAAAAATAATTTTTTTCAACTTTTTTCAGGTTTACCCCCGTGGGATATATATTTTACCCACACACATTTGGAACTCTCCTGGGGTACCCTCACACATATTATTCCCTCATTTAGTGGATATTTTCACAAAAAAGTGAAATTTTCAAAAATCCAAAATATTGGCTGAAAACGACTAAATATCAAGGACTCATTGGGCGAATCGCTCTGGAACTGAAATCGGAACGCTCACTGACATTTGCCCTATCTGAAAGTCTGATAAACGCCGGAAAAATGGCTAAGTCCAAAAATAATTTTTTCAACTTTTTTCAATTTTACCCCCGTGGGATATATATTCTACCCACACACATTTGGAACACTCCTGGGGTATCCTCACACATATTATTCCCTCATTTAGTGGATATTTTCACAAAAAAGTGAAATTTTCAAAAATCCAGAAAATTGGCTGAAAACGACTAAATATCAAGGACTCATTGGGCGAATCGCTCTGGAACTGAAATCGGAACGCTCACTGACATTTGCCCTATCTGAAAGTCTGATAAACGTCGGAAAAATGACTAAGTCCAAAAAAAATTTTTTTTCAACTTTTTTCAATTTTACCCCCGTGGGATATATATTTTACCCACACACATTTGTAACTCTCCTGGGGTACCCTCACACATATTATTCCCTCATTTAGTGGATATTTTCACAAAAAAGTAAATTTTTCAAAAATCCAGAAAATTGGCTGAAAATGACTAAATATCAAGGACTCATTGGGCGAATCGCTCTGGAACTGAAATCGGAACGCTCACTGACATTTGCCCTATCTGAAAGTCTGATAAACGCCGGAAAAATGACAAAGTCCAAAAAAAATAATTTTTCAACTTTTTTCAATTTTACCCCCGTGGGATATATATTCTACCCACACATTTGGAACACTCCTGGGGTACCCTCACATATATTATTCCCTCATTTAGTGGATATTTTCACAAAAAAGTGAAATTTTCAAAAATCCAAAATATTGGCTGAAAACGACTAAATATCAAGGACTCATTGGGCGAATCGCTCTGGAACTGAAATCGGAACGCTCACTGACATTTGCCCTATCTGAAAGTCTGATATACGCCGGAAAAATGACTAAGTCCAAAAAATAATTTTTTTCAACTTTTTTGAGGTTTACCCCCGTGGGATATATATTTTACCCACACACATTTGGAACTCTCCTGGGGTACCCTCGCACATATTATTCCCTCATTTAGTGGATATTTTCCCAAAAAATTGAATTTTTCAAAAATCCAGAAAATTGGCTGAAAACGACTAAATATCAAGGACTCATTGGGCGAATCGCTCTGGAACTGAAATCGGAACGCTCACTGACATTTGCCCTATCTGAAAGTTTGATAAACGCCGGAGAAATGACTAAGTCCCCCAAAAAAATTTTTTTCAACTTTTTTCAATTTTACCCCCGTGGGATATATATTCTACCCACACATTTGGAACACTCCTAGGGTACCCTCACATATATTATTCCCTCATTTAGTGGATATTTTCACAAAAAAGTGAAATTTTCAAAAATCCCAAATATTGGCTGAAAACGACTAAATATCAAGGACTCATTGGGCGAATCGCTCTGGAACTGAAATCGGAATGCTCACTGACATTTGCCCTATCTGAAAGTCTGATAAACGCCGGAAAAATGACTAAGTCCAAAAAATATTTTTTTTCAACTTTTTTCAATTTTACCCCCGTGGGATATATATTTTACCCACACACATTTGGAACTCTCCTGGGGTACCCTCACACATATTATTCCCTCATTTAGTGGATATTTTCACAAAAAAGTGAATTTTTCAAAAATCCAGAAAATTGGCTGAAAACGACTAAATATCAAGGACTCATTGGGCGAATCGCTCTGTAACTGAAATCGGAATGGTCACTGACATTTGCCCTATCTGAAAGTCTGATAAACGCCGGAAAAATGACTAAGTCCAAAAAAAATTTTTTTTCAACATTTTTCAATTTTACCCCCGTGGGATATATATTTTACCCACACACATTTGTAACTCTCCTAGGGTACCCTCACACATATTATTCCCTCATTTAGTGGATATTTTCACAAAAAAGTAAATTTTTCAAAAATCCAGAAAATTGGCTGAAAATGACTAAATATCAAGGACTCATTGGGCGAATCGCTCTGGAACTGAAATCGGAACGCTCACTGACATTTGCCCTATCTGAAAGTCTGATAAACGCCGGAAAAATGACAAAGTCCAAAAAAAATAATTTTTCAACTTTTTTCAATTTTACCCCCGTGGGATATATATTCTACCCACACATTTGGAACACTCCTGGGGTACCCTCACATATATTATTCCCTCATTTAGTGGATATTTTCACAAAAAAGTGAAATTTTCAAAAATCCAAAATATTGGCTGAAAACGACTAAATATCAAGGACTCATTGGGCGAATCGCTCTGGAACTGAAATCGGAACGCTCACTGACATTTGCCCTATCTGAAAGTCTGATATACGCCGGAAAAATGACTAAGTCCAAAAAATAATTTTTTTCAACTTTTTTGAGGTTTACCCCCGTGGGATATATATTTTACCCACACACATTTGGAACTCTCCTGGGGTACCCTCACACATATTATTCCCTCATTTAGTGGATATTTTCACAAAAAAGTGAATTTTTCAAAAATCCAGAAAATTGGCTGAAAACGACTAAATATCAAGGACTCATTGGGCGAATCGCTCTGGAACTGAAATCGGAATGCTCACTGACATTTGCCCTATCTGAAAGTCTGATAAACGCCGGAAAAATGGCTAAGTCCAAAAATAATTTTTTCAACTTTTTTCAATTTTACCCCCGTGGGATATAAATTCTACCCACACACATTTGGAACACTCCTGGGGTATCCTCACACATATTATTCCCTCATTTAGTGGATATTTTCACAAAAAAGTGAAATTTTCAAAAATCCAGAAAATTGGCTGAAAACGACTAAATATCAAGGACTCATTGGGCGAATCGCTCTGGAACTGAAATCGGAACGCTCACTGACATTTGCCCTATCTGAAAGTCTGATAAACGCCGGAAAAATGACTAAGTCCAAAAAATAATTATTTTCAACTTTTTTCAATTTTACCCCCGTGGGAGATATATTTTACCCACACACATTTGGAACTCTCTTGGGGTACCCTCACACATATTATTCCCTCATTTAGTGGATATTTTCACAAAAAAGTGAATTTTTCAAAAATCCAGAAAATTGGCTGAAAACGACTAAATATCAAGGACTCATTGGGCGAATCGCTCTGGAACTGAAATCGGAACGCTCACTGACATTTGCCCTATCTGAAAGTCTGGTAAACGCCGGAAAAATGACTAAGTCCAAAAAATTTTTTTTTAAACTTTTTTCAATTTTACCCCCGTGGGATATATATTTTACCCACACACATTTGGAACTCTCCTGGGGTACCCTCACACATATTATTCCCTCATTTAGTGGATATTTTCACAAAAAAGTGAAATTTTCAAAAATCCAAAATATTGGCTGAAAACGACTAAATATCAAGGACTCATTGGGCGAATCGCTCTGGAACTGAAATCGGAACGCTCACTGACATTTGCCCTATCTGAAAGTCTGATAAACGCCGGAAAAATGGCTAAGTCCAAAAATAATTTTTCAACTTTTTTCAATTTTACCCCCGTGGGATATATATTCTACCCACACATTTGGAACACTCCTAGGGTACCCTCACATATATTATTCCCTCATTTAGTGGATATTTTCACAAAAAAGTGAAATTTTCCAAAATCCAGAAAATTGGCTGAAAACGACTAAATATCAAGGACTCATTGGGCGAATCGCTCTGGAACTGAAATCGGAACGCTCACTGACATTTGCCCTATCTGAAAGTCTGATAAACGTCGGAAAAATGACTAAGTCCAAAAAATATTTTTTTTCAACTTTTTTCAGGTTTACCCCCGTGGGATATATATTTTACCCACACACATTTGGAACTCTCCTGGGGTACCCTCACATATATTATTCCCTCATTTAGTGGATATTTTCACAAAAAAGTGAAATTTTCAAAAATCCAAAATATTGGCTGAAAACAACTAAATATCAAGGACTCATTGGGCGAATCGCATTGGAACTGAAATCGGAACGCTCACTGACATTTGCCCTATCTGAAAGTCTGATATACGCCGGAAAAATGACTAAGTCCAAAAAATAATTTTTTTCAACTTTTTTCAGGTTTACCCCCGTGGGATATATATTTTACCCACACACATTTGGAACTCTCCTGGGGTACCCTCACACATATTATTCCCTCATTTAGTGGATATTTTCACAAAAAAGTGAATTTTTCAAAAATCCAGAAAATTGGCTGAAAACGACTAAATATCAAGGACTCATTGGTCGAATCGCTCTGGAACTGAAATCGGAATGCTCACTGACATTTGCCCTATCTGAAAGTCTGATAAACGCCGGAAAAATGACAAAGTCCAAAAAAAATAATTTTTCAACTTTTTTCAATTTTACCCCCCTGGGATATATATTCCACATAAACATTTGGAACACTCCTGGGGTACCCTCACATATATTATTCCCTCATTTAGTGGATATTTTCACAAAAAAGTGAAATTTTCAAAAATCCAAAATATTGGCTGAAAACAACTAAATATCAAGGACTCATTGGGCGAATCGCTCTGGAACTGAAATCAGAATGCTCACTGACATTTGCCCTATCTGAAAGTCTGATATATGCCGGAAAAATGACTAAGTCCAAAAAATAATTTTTTTCAACTTTTTTCAGGTTTACCCCCGTGGGATATATATTTTACCCACACACATTTGGAACTCTCCTGGGGTACCCTCACACATATTATTCCCTCATTTAGTGGATATTTTCACAAAAAAGTGAAATTTTCAAAAATCCAAAATATTGGCTGAAAACGACTAAATATCAAGGACTCATTGGGCGAATCGCTCTGGAACTGAAATCGGAACGCTCACTGACATTTGCCCTATCTGAAAGTCTGATAAACGCCGGAAAAATGGCTAAGTCCAAAAATAATTTTTCAACTTTTTTCAATTTTACCCCCGTGGGATATATATTCTACCCACACATTTGGAACACTCCTAGGGTACCCTCACATATATTATTCCCTCATTTAGTGGATATTTTCACAAAAAAGTGAAATTTTCAAAAATCCAGAAAATTGGCTGAAAATGACTAAATATCAAGGACTCATTGGGCGAATCGCTCTGGAACTGAAATCGGAAAGCTCACTGACATTTGCCCTATCTGAAAGTCTGATAAACGCCGGAAAAATGACTTAGTCCAAAAAATATTTTTTTTCCATTTTACCCCCGTGGGATATATATTTTACCCACACACATTTGGAACTCTCCTGGGGTACCCTCACATATATTATTTCCTCATTTAGTGGATATTTTCACAAAAAAGTAAATTTTTCAAAAATCCAGAAAATTGGCTGAAAATGACTAAATATCAAGGACTCATTGGTCGAATCGCTCTGGAACTGAAATCGGAATGCTCACTGACATTTGCCCTATCTGAAAGTCTGATAAACGCCGGAAAAATGACTAAATCCCCAAAAAAAATTTTTTTCAACTTTTTTCAATTTTACTCCCGTGGGATATATATTTTTCCCACACACATTTGGAACTCTCCTGGGGTACCCTCACACATATTATTCCCTCATTTAGTGGATATTTTCACAAAAAAGTAAATTTTTCAAAAATCCAGAAAATTGGCTGAAAATGACTAAATATCTAGGACTCATTGGGCGAATCGCTCTGGAACTGAAATCGGAACGCTCACTGACATTTGCCCTATCTGAAAGTCTGATAAACGCCGGAAAAATGACAAAGTCCAAAAAAAATAATTTTTCAACTTTTTTCAATTTTACCCCGGTGGGATATATATTCTACGCACACATTTGGAACACTCCTGGGGTACCCTCACATATATTATTCCCTCATTTAGTGGATATTTTCACAAAAAAGTGAATTTTTCAAAAATCCAGAAAATTGGCTGAAAACGACTAAATATCAAGGACTCATTGGGCGAATCGCTCTGGAACTGAAATCGGAATGCTCACTGACATTTGCCCTATCTGAAAGTCTGGTAAACGCCGGAAAAATGACTAAGTCCAAAAAATTTTTTTTTAAACTTTTTTCAATTTTACCCCCGTGGGATATATATTTTACCCACACACATTTGGAACTCTCCTGGGGTACCCTCACACATATTATTCCCTCATTTAGTGGATATTTTCACAAAAAAGTGAATTTTTCAAAAATCCAGAAAATTGGCTGAAAATGACTAAATATCAAGGACTCATTGGGCGAATCGCTCTGGAACTGAAATCGGAACGCTCACTGACATTTGCCCTATCTGAAAGTCTGGTAAACGCCGGAAAAATGACTAAGTCCAAAAAATTTTTTTTTAAACTTTTTTCAATTTTACCCCCGTGGGATATATATTTTACCCACACACATTTGGAACTCTCCTGGGGTACCCTCACACATATTATTCCCTCATTTAGTGGATATTTTCACAAAAAAGTAAATTTTTCAAAAATCCAGAAAATTGGCTGAAAATGACTAAATATCAAGGACTCATTGGGCGAATCGCTCTGGAACTGAAATCGGAACGCTCACTGACATTTGCCCTATCTGAAAGTCTGATAAACGCCGGAAAAATGACAAAGTCCAAAAAAAATAATTTTTCAACTTTTTTCAATTTTACCCCGGTGGGATATATATTCTACGCACACATTTGGAACACTCCTGGGGTACCCTCACATATATTATTCCCTCATTTAGTGGATATTTTCACAAAAAAGTGAATTTTTCAAAAATCCAGAAAATTGGCTGAAAACGACTAAATATCAAGGACTCATTGGGCGAATCGCTCTGGAACTGAAATCGGAATGCTCACTGACATTTGCCCTATCTGAAAGTCTGGTAAACGCCGGAAAAATGACTAAGTCCAAAAAATTTTTTTTTAAACTTTTTTCAATTTTACCCCCGTGGGATATATATTTTACCCACACACATTTGGAACTCTCCTGGGGTACCCTCACACATATTATTCCCTCATTTAGTGGATATTTTCACAAAAAAGTGAATTTTTCAAAAATCCAGAAAATTGGCTGAAAATGACTAAATATCAAGGACTCATTGGGCGAATCGCTCTGGAACTGAAATCGGAACGCTCACTGACATTTGCCCTATCTGAAAGTCTGGTAAACGCCGGAAAAATGACTAAGTCCAAAAAATTTTTTTTTAAACTTTTTTCAATTTTACCCCCGTGGGATATATATTTTACCCACACACATTTGGAACTCTCCTGGGGTACCCTCACACATATTATTCCCTCATTTAGTGGATATTTTCACAAAAAAGTGAATTTTTCAAAAATCCAGAAAATTGGCTGAAAACGACAAAATATCAAGGACTCATTGGGCGAATCGCTCTGGAACTGAAATAGGAATGCTCACTGACATTTGCCCTATCTGAAAGTCTGATAAACGCCGGAAAAATGACTAAGTCCAAAAAAAAAATTTTTTCAACTTTTTTCAATTTTACCCCCGTGGGATATATATTTTACCCACACACATTTGGAACTCTCCTGGGGTACCCTCACACATATTATTCCCTCATTTAGTGGATATTTTCACAAAAAAGTGAATTTTTCAAAAATCCAGAAAATTGGCTGAAAACGACTAAATATCAAGGACTCATTGGGCGAATCGCTCTGGAACTGAAATAGGAATGCTCACTGACATTTGCCCTATCTGAAAGTCTGATAAACGCCGGAAAAATGACTAAGTCCAAAAAAAAAATTTTTTCAACTTTTTTCAATTTTACCCCCGTGGGATATATATTTTACCCACACACATTTGGATCTCTCCTGGGGTACCCTCACACATATTATTCCCTCATTTAGTGGATATTTTCACAAAAAAGTGAATTTTTCAAAAATCCAGAAAATTGGCTGAAAATGACTAAATATCAAGGACTCATTGGGCGTATCGCTCTGGAACTGAAAGCGGAACGCTCACTGACATTTTCCCTATCTGAAAGTCTGATAAACGCCGGAAAAATGACTAAGTCCAAAAAAAAAATTTTTCAACTTTTTTCAATTTTACCTCCGTGGGATATATATTTTACCCACACACATTTGGAACTCTCCTGGGGTACCCTCACACATATTTTTCCCTCATTTAGTGGATATTTTCACAAAAAAGTGAATTTTTAAAAAATCCAGAAAATTGGCTGAAAACAACTAAATATCAAGGACTCATTGGGCGAATCGCTCTGGAACTGAAATCGGAATGCTCACTGACATTTGCCCTATCTGAAAGTCTAATAAACGCCGGAAAAATGGCTAAGTCCAAAAAATAATTTTTTTCAACTTTTTTCAATTTTACCCCCGTGGGATATATATTTTACCCACACACATTTGGAACTCTCCTGGGGTACCCTCACACATATTATTCCCTCATTTAGTGGATATTTTCACAAAAAAGTGAATTTTTCAAAAATCCAGAAAATTGGCTGAAAACGACAAAATATCAAGGACTCATTGGGCGAATCGCTCTGGAACTGAAATAGGAATGCTCACTGACATTTGCCCTATCTGAAAGTCTGATAAACGCCGGAAAAATGACTAAGTCCAAAAAAAAAATTTTTTCAACTTTTTTCAATTTTACCCCCGTGGGATATATATTTTACCCACACACATTTGGAACTCTCCTGGGGTACCCTCACACATATTATTCCCTCATTTAGTGGATATTTTCACAAAAAAGTGAAATTTTCAAAAACCCAAAATATTGTCTGAAAACGACTAAATATCAAGGACTCATTTGGCGAATCGCTCTGGAACTGAAATCGGAACGCTCACTGACATTTGCCCTATCTGAAAGTCTGATAATCGCCGGAAAAATGGCTAAGTCCAAAAAATAATTTTTTTCAACTTTTTTCAATTTTACTCCCGTGGGATATATATTCTACCCACACACATTTGGAACTCTCCTGGGCTACCCTCACACAGATTATCCCCTCATTTAGTGGATATTTTCACAAAAAAGTGAAATTTTCAAAAATCCAAAATATTGTCTGAAAATGACTAAATATCAAGGACGCATTGGGCGAATCGCTCTGGAACTGAAATCGGAATGCTCACTGACATTTGCCCTATCTGAAAGTCTGATAAACGCCGGAAAAATGGCTAAGTCCAAAAAATAATTTTTTTCAACTTTTTTCAATTTTACTCCCGTGGGATATATATTTTACCCACACACATTTTGAACTCTCCTGGGGTACCCTCACACATATTATTCCCTCATTTAGTGGATATTTTCACAAAAAAGTGAATTTTTCAAAAATCCAGAAAATTGGCTGAAAATGACTAAATATCAAGGACTCATTGGGCGATTCGCTCTGGAACTGAAATCGGAACGCTCACAGACATTTGCCCTATCTGAAAGTCTGATAAACGCCGGAAAAATGGCTAAGTCCAAAAAATAATTTTTTTCAACTTTTTTCAATTTTACCCCTGTGGGATATATATTTTACCCACACACATTTGGAACTCTCCTGGGGTACCGGCACACATATTATTCCCTCATTTAGTGGATATTTTCACAAAAAAGTGAAATTTTCAAAAATCCAGAAAATTGGCTGAAAACAACTAAATATCAAGGACTCATTGGGCGAATCGCTCTGGAACTGAAATCGGAACGCTCGCTGACATTTGCCCTATCTGAAAGTCTGATAAACCCCGGAAAAATGACTAAGTCCAAAAAAAAATTTTTTCAACTTTTTTCAATTTTACCCCCGTGGGATATATATTCTACCCACACACATTTGGAACTCTCCTGGGCTACCCTCACACATATTATTCCCTCATTTAGTGGATATTTTCACGAAAAAGTGAAATTTTCAAAAATCCAGAAAATTGTCTGAAAATGACTAAATATCAAGGACTGATTGGGCGAATCGCTCTGGAACTGATATCGGAATGCTCACTGACATTTGCCCTATCTGAAAGTCTGATAAACGCCGGAAAAATGACTAAGTCCAACAAAAAATTTTTTTAAACTTTTTTCAATTTTACCCCCGTGGGATATATATTCTACCCACACACATTTGGAACTCTCCTGGGCTACCCTCACACATATTATTCCCTCATTTAGTGGATATTTTCACAAAAAAGTGAAATTTTCAAAAATCCAAAATATTGTCTGAAAATGACTAAATATCAAGGACTCATTGGGCGAATCGCTCTGGAACTGAAATCGGAACGCTCACTGACATTTGCCCTATCTGAAAGTCTGATAAACGCCGGAAAAATGGCTAAGTCCAAAAAATAATTTTTTTCAACTTTTTTCAATTTTACCCCTGTGGGATATATATTTTACCCACACTCATTTGGAACTCTCCTGGGGTACCCTCACACATATTATTCCCTCATTTAGTGGATATTTTCACAAAAAAGTGAAATTTTCAAAAATCCAAAATATTGGCTGAAAACGACTAAATATCAAGGACTCATTGGGCGAATCGCTCTGGAACTGAAATCGGAACGCTCACTGACATTTGCCCTATCTGAAAGTCTGATAAACGCCGGAAAAATGGCTAAGTCCAAAAATAATTTTTTCAACTTTTTTCAATTTTACCCCCGTGGGATATATATTCTACCCACACACATTTGGAACTCTCCTGGGGTACCCTCACACATATTATTCCCTCACTTAGTGGATATTTTCACAAAAAAGTGAATTTTTCAAAAATCCAGAAAATTGGCTGAAAACGACTAAATATCAAGAACTCATTGGGCGAATCGCTCTGGAACTGAAATCGGAAGGCTCACTGACATTTGCCCTATCTGAAAGTCTGATAAATGTCGGAAAAATGACTAAGTCCAAAAAAAATAATTTTTCAACTTTTTTCAATTTTACCCCGGTGGGATATATATTCTACCCACACATTTGGAACACTCCTAGGGTACCCTCACATATATTATTCCCTCATTTAGTGGATATTTTCACAAAAAAGTGAAATTTTCAAAAATCCAAAATATTGGCTGAAAACGACTAAATATCAAGGACTCATTGGGCGAATCGCTCTGAAACTGAAATCGGAATGCTCACTGACATTTGCCCTATCTGAAAGTCTGATAAACGCCGGAAAAATGGCTAAGTCCAAAAATAATTTTTTCAACTTTTTTCAATTTTACCCCCGTGGGATATATATTCTACCCACACACATTTGGAACACTCCTGGGGTATCCTCACACATATTATTCCCTCATTTAGTGGATATTTTCACAAAAAAGTGAAATTTTCAAAAATCCAGAAAATTGGCTGAAAACGACTAAATATCAAGGACTCATTGGGCGAATCGCTCTGGAACTGAAATCGGAACGCTCACTGACATTTGCCCTATCTGAAAGTCTGATAAACGCCGGAAAAATGACTAAGTCCAAAAAATATTTTTTTTCAATTTTACCCCCGTGGGATATATATTTTACCCACACACATTTGGAACTCTCCTGGGGTACCCTCACACATATTATTCCCTCATTTAGTGGATATTTTCACAAAAAAGTGAATTTTTCAAAAATCCAGAAAATTGGCTGAAAACGACTAAATATCAAGGACTCATTGGGCGAATCGCTCTGGAACTGAAATTGGAACGCTCACTGACATTTGCCCTATCTGAAAGTCTGATAAACGCCGGAAAAATGACTAAGTCCAAAAAATATTTTTTTTCAACTTTTTTCAATTTTACCCCCGTGGGATATATATTTTACCCACACACATTTGGAACTCTCCTGGGGTACCCTCACACATATTACTCCCTCATTTAGTGGATATTTTCACAAAAAAGTGAATTTTTCAAAAATCCAGAAAATTGGCTGAAAATGACTAAATATCAAGGACTCATTGGTCGAATCGCTCTGGAACTGAAATCGGAATGCTCACTGACATTTGCCCTATCTGAAAGTCTGATATACTCCGGAAAAATGACTAAGTCCAAAAAATAATTTTTTTCAACTTTTTTCAGGTTTACCCCCGTGGGATATATATTTTACCCACACACATTTGGAACTCTCCTGGGGTACCCTCACACATATTATTCCCTCATTTAGTGGATATTTTCACAAAAAAGTGAAATTTTCAAAAATCCAAAATATTGGCTGAAAACGACTAAATATCAAGGACTCATTGGGCGAATCGCTCTGGAACTGAAATCGGAACGCTCACTGACATTTGCCCTATCTGAAAGTCTGATAAACGCCGGAAAAATGGCTAAGTCCAAAAATAATTTTTTCAACTTTTTTCAATTTTACCCCCGTGGGAGATATATTTTACCCACACACATTTGGAACTCTCTTGGGGTACCCTCACACATATTATTCCCTCATTTAGTGGATATTTTCACAAAAAAGTGAATTTTTCAAAAATCCAGAAAATTGGCTGAAAACGACTAAATATCAAGAACTCATTGGGCGAATCACTCTGGAACTGAAATCGGAACGCTCACTGACATTTGCCCTATCTGAAAGTTTGATAAACGCCGGAGAAATGACTAAGTCCCCCAAAAAAATTTTTTTCAACTTTTTTCAATTTTACCCCCGTGGGATATATATTCTACCCACACATTTGGAACACTCCTAGGGTACCCTCACATATATTATTCCCTCATTTAGTGGATATTTTCACAAAAAAGTGAAATTTTCAAAAATCCCAAATATTGGCTGAAAACGACTAAATATCAAGGACTCATTGGGCGAATCGCTCTGGAACTGAAATCGGAATGCTCACTGACATTTGCCCTATCTGAAAGTCTGATAAACGCCGGAAAAATGACTAAGTCCAAAAAATATTTTTTTTCAACTTTTTTCAATTTTACCCCCGTGGGATATATATTTTACCCACACACATTTGTAACTCTCCTAGGGTACCCTCACACATATTATTCCCTCATTTAGTGGATATTTTCACAAAAAAGTAAATTTTTCAAAAATCCAGAAAATTGGCTGAAAATGACTAAATATCAAGGACTCATTGGGCGAATCGCTCTGGAACTGAAATCGGAACGCTCACTGACATTTGCCCTATCTGAAAGTCTGATAAACGCCGGAAAAATGACAAAGTCCAAAAAAAATAATTTTTCAACTTTTTTCAATTTTACCCCCGTGGGATATATATTCTACCCACACATTTGGAACACTCCTGGGGTACCCTCACATATATTATTCCCTCATTTAGTGGATATTTTCACAAAAAAGTGAAATTTTCAAAAATCCAAAATATTGGCTGAAAACGACTAAATATCAAGGACTCATTGGGCGAATCGCTCTGGAACTGAAATCGGAACGCTCACTGACATTTGCCCTATCTGAAAGTCTGATATACGCCGGAAAAATGACTAAGTCCAAAAAATAATTTTTTTCAACTTTTTTGAGGTTTACCCCCGTGGGATATATATTTTACCCACACACATTTGGAACTCTCCTGGGGTACCCTCACACATATTATTCCCTCATTTAGTGGATATTTTCACAAAAAAGTGAATTTTTCAAAAATCCAGAAAATTGGCTGAAAACGACTAAATATCAAGGACTCATTGGGCGAATCGCTCTGGAACTGAAATCGGAATGCTCACTGACATTTGCCCTATCTGAAAGTCTGATAAACGCCGGAAAAATGGCTAAGTCCAAAAATAATTTTTTCAACTTTTTTCAATTTTACCCCCGTGGGATAAAAATTCTACCCACACACATTTGGAACACTCCTGGGGTATCCTCACACATATTATTCCCTCATTTAGTGGATATTTTCACAAAAAAGTGAAATTTTCAAAAATCCAGAAAATTGGCTGAAAACGACTAAATATCAAGGACTCATTGGGCGAATCGCTCTGGAACTGAAATCGGAACGCTCACTGACATTTGCCCTATCTGAAAGTCTGATAAACGCCGGAAAAATGACTAAGTCCAAAAAATAATTATTTTCAACTTTTTTCAATTTTACCCCCGTGGGAGATATATTTTACCCACACACATTTGGAACTCTCTTGGGGTACTCTCACACATATTATTCCCTCATTTAGTGGATATTTTCACAAAAAAGTGAATTTTTCAAAAATCCAGAAAATTGGCTGAAAACGACTAAATATCAAGGACTCATTGGGCGAATCGCTCTGGAACTGAAATCGGAACGCTCACTGACATTTGCCCTATCTGAAAGTCTGGTAAACGCCGGAAAAATGACTAAGTCCAAAAAATTTTTTTTTAAACTTTTTTCAATTTTACCCCCGTGGGATATATATTTTACCCACACACATTTGGAACTCTCCTGGGGTACCCTCACACATATTATTCCCTCATTTAGTGGATATTTTCACAAAAAAGTGAAATTTTCAAAAATCCAAAATATTGGCTGAAAACGACTAAATATCAAGGACTCATTGGGCGAATCGCTCTGGAACTGAAATCGGAACGCTCACTGACATTTGCCCTATCTGAAAGTCTGATAAACGCCGGAAAAATGGCTAAGTCCAAAAATAATTTTTCAACTTTTTTCAATTTTACCCCCGTGGGATATATATTCTACCCACACATTTGGAACACTCCTAGGGTACCCTCACATATATTATTCCCTCATTTAGTGGATATTTTCACAAAAAAGTGAAATTTTCCAAAATCCAGAAAATTGGCTGAAAACGACTAAATATCAAGGACTCATTGGGCGAATCGCTCTGGAACTGAAATCGGAACGCTCACTGACATTTGCCCTATCTGAAAGTCTGATAAACGCCGGAAAAATGACTAAGTCCAAAAAATATTTTTTTTCAATTTTACCCCCGTGGGATATATATTTTACCCACACACATTTGGAACTCTCCTGGGGTACCCTCACACATATTATTCCCTCATTTAGTGGATATTTTCACAAAAAAGTGAATTTTTCAAAAATCCAGAAAATTGGCTGAAAACGACTAAATATCAAGGACTCATTGGGCGAATCGCTCTGGAACTGAAATTGGAACGCTCACTGACATTTGCCCTATCTGAAAGTCTGATAAACGCCGGAAAAATGACTAAGTCCAAAAAATATTTTTTTTCAACTTTTTTCAATTTTACCCCCGTGGGATATATATTTTACCCACACACATTTGGAACTCTCCTGGGGTACCCTCACACATATTACTCCCTCATTTAGTGGATATTTTCACAAAAAAGTGAATTTTTCAAAAATCCAGAAAATTGGCTGAAAATGACTAAATATCAAGGACTCATTGGTCGAATCGCTCTGGAACTGAAATCGGAATGCTCACTGACATTTGCCCTATCTGAAAGTCTGATATACTCCGGAAAAATGACTAAGTCCAAAAAATAATTTTTTTCAACTTTTTTCAGGTTTACCCCCGTGGGATATATATTTTACCCACACACATTTGGAACTCTCCTGGGGTACCCTCACACATATTATTCCCTCATTTAGTGGATATTTTCACAAAAAAGTGAAATTTTCAAAAATCCAAAATATTGGCTGAAAACGACTAAATATCAAGGACTCATTGGGCGAATCGCTCTGGAACTGAAATCGGAACGCTCACTGACATTTGCCCTATCTGAAAGTCTGATAAACGCCGGAAAAATGGCTAAGTCCAAAAATAATTTTTTCAACTTTTTTCAATTTTACCCCCGTGGGATATATATTCTACCCACACACATTTGGAACACTCCTGGGGTATCCTCACACATATTATTCCCTCATTTAGTGGATATTTTCACAAAAAAGTGAAATTTTCAAAAATCCAGAAAATTGGCTGAAAACGACTAAATATCAAGGACTCATTGGGCGAATCGCTCTGGAACTGAAATCGGAACGCTCACTGACATTTGCCCTATCTGAAAGTCTGATAAACGTCGGAAAAATGACTAAGTCCAAAAAAAATTTTTTTTCAACTTTTTTCAATTTTACCCCCGTGGGATATATATTTTACCCACACACATTTGTAACTCTCCTGGGGTACCCTCACACATATTATTCCCTCATTTAGTGGATATTTTCACAAAAAAGTAAATTTTTCAAAAATCCAGAAAATTGGCTGAAAATGACTAAATATCAAGGACTCATTGGGCGAATCGCTCTGGAACTGAAATCGGAACGCTCACTGACATTTGCCCTATCTGAAAGTCTGATAAACGCCGGAAAAATGACAAAGTCCAAAAAAAATAATTTTTCAACTTTTTTCAATTTTACCCCCGTGGGATATATATTCTACCCACACATTTGGAACACTCCTGGGGTACCCTCACATATATTATTCCCTCATTTAGTGGATATTTTCACAAAAAAGTGAAATTTTCAAAAATCCAAAATATTGGCTGAAAACGACTAAATATCAAGGACTCATTGGGCGAATCGCTCTGGAACTGAAATCGGAACGCTCACTGACATTTGCCCTATCTGAAAGTCTGATATACGCCGGAAAAATGACTAAGTCCAAAAAATAATTTTTTTCAACTTTTTTGAGGTTTACCCCCGTGGGATATATATTTTACCCACACACATTTGGAACTCTCCTGGGGTACCCTCGCACATATTATTCCCTCATTTAGTGGATATTTTCCCAAAAAATTGAATTTTTCAAAAATCCAGAAAATTGGCTGAAAACGACTAAATATCAAGGACTCATTGGGCGAATCGCTCTGGAACTGAAATCGGAATGGCTCACTGACATTTGCCCTATCTGAAAGTCTGATAAACGCCGGAAAAATGGCTAAGTCCAAAAATAATTTTTTCAACTTTTTTCAATTTTACCCCCGTGGGAGATATATTTTACCCACACACATTTGGAACTCTCTTGGGGTACCCTCACACATATTATTCCCTCATTTAGTGGATATTTTCACAAAAAAGTGAATTTTTCAAAAATCCAGAAAATTGGCTGAAAACGACTAAATATCAAGAACTCATTGGGCGAATCGCTCTGGAACTGAAATCGGAACGCTCACTGACATTTGCCCTATCTGAAAGTTTGATAAACGCCGGAGAAATGACTAAGTCCCCCAAAAAAATTTTTTTCAACTTTTTTCAATTTTACCCCCGTGGGATATATATTCTACCCACACATTTGGAACACTCCTAGGGTACCCTCACATATATTATTCCCTCATTTAGTGGATATTTTCACAAAAAAGTGAAATTTTCAAAAATCCCAAATATTGGCTGAAAACGACTAAATATCAAGGACTCATTGGGCGAATCGCTCTGGAACTGAAATCGGAATGCTCACTGACATTTGCCCTATCTGAAAGTCTGATAAACGCCGGAAAAATGACTAAGTCCAAAAAATATTTTTTTTCAACTTTTTTCAATTTTACCCCCGTGGGATATATATTTTACCCACACACATTTGTAACTCTCCTAGGGTACCCTCACACATATTATTCCCTCATTTAGTGGATATTTTCACAAAAAAGTAAATTTTTCAAAAATCCAGAAAATTGGCTGAAAATGACTAAATATCAAGGACTCATTGGGCGAATCGCTCTGGAACTGAAATCGGAACGCTCACTGACATTTGCCCTATCTGAAAGTCTGATAAACGCCGGAAAAATGACAAAGTCCAAAAAAAATAATTTTTCAACTTTTTTCAATTTTACCCCCGTGGGATATATATTCTACCCACACATTTGGAACACTCCTGGGGTACCCTCACATATATTATTCCCTCATTTAGTGGATATTTTCACAAAAAAGTGAAATTTTCAAAAATCCAAAATATTGGCTGAAAACGACTAAATATCAAGGACTCATTGGGCGAATCGCTCTGGAACTGAAATCGGAACGCTCACTGACATTTGCCCTATCTGAAAGTCTGATATACGCCGGAAAAATGACTAAGTCCAAAAAATAATTTTTTTCAACTTTTTTGAGGTTTACCCCCGTGGGATATATATTTTACCCACACACATTTGGAACTCTCCTGGGGTACCCTCACACATATTATTCCCTCATTTAGTGGATATTTTCACAAAAAAGTGAATTTTTCAAAAATCCAGAAAATTGGCTGAAAACGACTAAATATCAAGGACTCATTGGGCGAATCGCTCTGGAACTGAAATCGGAATGCTCACTGACATTTGCCCTATCTGAAAGTCTGATAAACGCCGGAAAAATGGCTAAGTCCAAAAATAATTTTTTCAACTTTTTTCAATTTTACCCCCGTGGGATATAAATTCTACCCACACACATTTGGAACACTCCTGGGGTATCCTCACACATATTATTCCCTCATTTAGTGGATATTTTCACAAAAAAGTGAAATTTTCAAAAATCCAGAAAATTGGCTGAAAACGACTAAATATCAAGGACTCATTGGGCGAATCGCTCTGGAACTGAAATCGGAACGCTCACTGACATTTGCCCTATCTGAAAGTCTGATAAACGCCGGAAAAATGACTAAGTCCAAAAAATAATTATTTTCAACTTTTTTCAATTTTACCCCCGTGGGAGATATATTTTACCCACACACATTTGGAACTCTCTTGGGGTACTCTCACACATATTATTCCCTCATTTAGTGGATATTTTCACAAAAAAGTGAATTTTTCAAAAATCCAGAAAATTGGCTGAAAACGACTAAATATCAAGGACTCATTGGGCGAATCGCTCTGGAACTGAAATCGGAACGCTCACTGACATTTGCCCTATCTGAAAGTCTGGTAAACGCCGGAAAAATGACTAAGTCCAAAAAATTTTTTTTTAAACTTTTTTCAATTTTACCCCCGTGGGATATATATTTTACCCACACACATTTGGAACTCTCCTGGGGTACCCTCACACATATTATTCCCTCATTTAGTGGATATTTTCACAAAAAAGTGAAATTTTCAAAAATCCAAAATATTGGCTGAAAACGACTAAATATCAAGGACTCATTGGGCGAATCGCTCTGGAACTGAAATCGGAACGCTCACTGACATTTGCCCTATCTGAAAGTCTGATAAACGCCGGAAAAATGGCTAAGTCCAAAAATAATTTTTCAACTTTTTTCAATTTTACCCCCGTGGGATATATATTCTACCCACACATTTGGAACACTCCTAGGGTACCCTCACATATATTATTCCCTCATTTAGTGGATATTTTCACAAAAAAGTGAAATTTTCCAAAATCCAGAAAATTGGCTGAAAACGACTAAATATCAAGGACTCATTGGGCGAATCGCTCTGGAACTGAAATCGGAACGCTCACTGACATTTGCCCTATCTGAAAGTCTGATAAACGTCGGAAAAATGACTAAGTCCAAAAAATATTTTTTTTCAACTTTTTTCAGGTTTACCCCCGTGGGATATATATTTTACCCACACACATTTGGAACTCTCCTGGGGTACCCTCACATATATTATTCCCTCATTTAGTGGATATTTTCACAAAAAAGTGAAATTTTCAAAAATCCAAAATATTGGCTGAAAACAACTAAATATCAAGGACTCATTGGGCGAATCGCATTGGAACTGAAATCGGAACGCTCACTGACATTTGCCCTATCTGAAAGTCTGATATACGCCGGAAAAATGACTAAGTCCAAAAAATAATTTTTTTCAACTTTTTTGAGGTTTACCCCCGTGGGATATATATTTTACCCACACACATTTGGAACTCTCCTGGGGTACCCTCACACATATTATTCCCTCATTTAGTGGATATTTTCACAAAAAAGTGAATTTTTCAAAAATCCAGAAAATTGGCTGAAAACGACTAAATATCAAGGACTCATTGGGCGAATCGCTCTGGAACTGAAATCGGAATGCTCACTGACATTTGCCCTATCTGAAAGTCTGATAAACGCCGGAAAAATGGCTAAGTCCAAAAATAATTTTTTCAACTTTTTTCAATTTTACCCCCGTGGGATATAAATTCTACCCACACACATTTGGAACACTCCTGGGGTATCCTCACACATATTATTCCCTCATTTAGTGGATATTTTCACAAAAAAGTGAAATTTTCAAAAATCCAGAAAATTGGCTGAAAACGACTAAATATCAAGGACTCATTGGGCGAATCGCTCTGGAACTGAAATCGGAACGCTCACTGACATTTGCCCTATCTGAAAGTCTGATAAACGCCGGAAAAATGACTAAGTCCAAAAAATAATTATTTTCAACTTTTTTCAATTTTACCCCCGTGGGAGATATATTTTACCCACACACATTTGGAACTCTCTTGGGGTACTCTCACACATATTATTCCCTCATTTAGTGGATATTTTCACAAAAAAGTGAATTTTTCAAAAATCCAGAAAATTGGCTGAAAACGACTAAATATCAAGGACTCATTGGGCGAATCGCTCTGGAACTGAAATCGGAACGCTCACTGACATTTGCCCTATCTGAAAGTCTGGTAAACGCCGGAAAAATGACTAAGTCCAAAAAATTTTTTTTTAAACTTTTTTCAATTTTACCCCCGTGGGATATATATTTTACCCACACACATTTGGAACTCTCCTGGGGTACCCTCACACATATTATTCCCTCATTTAGTGGATATTTTCACAAAAAAGTGAAATTTTCAAAAATCCAAAATATTGGCTGAAAACGACTAAATATCAAGGACTCATTGGGCGAATCGCTCTGGAACTGAAATCGGAACGCTCACTGACATTTGCCCTATCTGAAAGTCTGATAAACGCCGGAAAAATGGCTAAGTCCAAAAATAATTTTTCAACTTTTTTCAATTTTACCCCCGTGGGATATATATTCTACCCACACATTTGGAACACTCCTAGGGTACCCTCACATATATTATTCCCTCATTTAGTGGATATTTTCACAAAAAAGTGAAATTTTCCAAAATCCAGAAAATTGGCTGAAAACGACTAAATATCAAGGACTCATTGGGCGAATCGCTCTGGAACTGAAATCGGAACGCTCACTGACATTTGCCCTATCTGAAAGTCTGATAAACGTCGGAAAAATGACTAAGTCCAAAAAATATTTTTTTTCAACTTTTTTCAGGTTTACCCCCGTGGGATATATATTTTACCCACACACATTTGGAACTCTCCTGGGGTACCCTCACATATATTATTCCCTCATTTAGTGGATATTTTCACAAAAAAGTGAAATTTTCAAAAATCCAAAATATTGGCTGAAAACAACTAAATATCAAGGACTCATTGGGCGAATCGCATTGGAACTGAAATCGGAACGCTCACTGACATTTGCCCTATCTGAAAGTCTGATATACGCCGGAAAAATGACTAAGTCCAAAAAATAATTTTTTTCAACTTTTTTCAGGTTTACCCCCGTGGGATATATATTTTACCCACACACATTTGGAACTCTCCTGGGGTACCCTCACACATATTATTCCCTCATTTAGTGGATATTTTCACAAAAAAGTGAATTTTTCAAAAATCCAGAAAATTGGCTGAAAACGACTAAATATCAAGGACTCATTGGGCGAATCGCTCTGTAACTGAAATCGGAATGGTCACTGACATTTGCCCTATCTGAAAGTTTGATAAACGCCGGAAAAATGACTAAGTCCAAAAAAAAATTTTTTTCAACTTTTTTCAATTTTACCCCCGTGGGATATATATTTTACCCACACACATTTGGAACTCTCCTGGGGTACCCTCACACATATTATTCCCTCATTTAGTGGATATTTTCACAAAAAAGTAAATTTTTCAAAAATACAGAAAATTGGCTGAAAATGACTAAATATCAAGGACTCATTGGTCGAATCGCTCTGGAACTGAAATCGGAATGCTCACTGACATTTGCCCTATCTGAAAGTCTGATAAACGCCGGAAAAATGACTAAATCCCCCCAAAAAAATTTTTTCAACTTTTTTCAATTTTACCCCCGTGGGATATATATTTTACCCACACACATTTGAAACTCTCCTGGGGTACCCTCACACATATTATTCCCTCATTTAGTGGATATTTTCACAAAAAAGTGAATTTTTCAAAAATCCAGAAAATTGGCTGAAAATGACTAAATATCAAGGACTCATTGGGCGAATCGCTCTGGAACTGAAATCGGAACGCTCACTGACATTTGCCCTATCTGAAAGTCTGATAAACGCCGGAAAAATGGCTAAGTCCAAAAATAATTTTTTCAACTTTTTTTAATTTTACCCCCGTGGGATATATATTCTACCCACACACATTTGGAACACTCCTGGGGTATCCTCACACATATTATTCCCTCATTTAATGGATATTTTCACAAAAAAGTGAAATTTTCAAAAATCCAGAAAATTGGCTGAAAACGACTAAATATCAAGGACTCATTGGGTGAATCGCTCTGGAACTGAAATCGGAACGCTCACTGACATTTGCCCTATCTGAAAGTCTGATAAACGCCGGAAAAATGACTAAGTCCAAAAAATATTTTTTTTCAATTTTACCCCCGTGGGATATATATTTTACCCACACACATTTGGAACTCTCCTGGGGTACCCTCACACATATTATTCCCTCATTTAGTGGATATTTTCACAAAAAAGTAAATTTTTCAAAAATCCAGAAAATTGGCTGAAAATGACTAAATATCAAGGACTCATTGGGCGAATCGCTCTGGAATTGAAATCGGAACGCTCACTGACATTTGCCCTATCTGAAAGTCTGATAAACGCCGGAAAAATGACAAAGTCCAAAAAAAATAATTTTTCAACTTTTTTCAATTTTACCCCCGTGGGATATATATTCTACATAAACATTTGGAACACTCCTGGGGTACCCTCACATATATTATTCCCTCATTTAGTGGATATTTTCACAAAAAAGTGAAATTTTCAAAAATCCAAAATATTGGCTGAAAACAACTAAATATCAAGGACTCATTGGGCGAATCGCTCTGGAACTGAAATCGGAATGCTCACTGACATTTGCCCTATCTGAAAGTCTGGTAAACGCCGGAAAAATGACTAAGTCCAAAAAATTTTTTTTTAAACTTTTTTCAATTTTACCCCCGTGGGATATATATTTTACCCACACACATTTGGAACTCTCCTGGGGTACCCTCACACATATTATTCCCTCATTTAGTGGATATTTTCACAAAAAAGTGAATTTTTCAAAAATCCAGAAAATTGGCTGAAAATGACTAAATATCAAGGACTCATTGGGCGAATCGCTCTGGAACTGAAATCGGAACGCTCACTGACATTTGCCCTATCTGAAAGTCTGGTAAACGCCGGAAAAATGACTAAGTCCAAAAAATTTTTTTTTAAACTTTTTTCAATTTTACCCCCGTGGGATATATATTTTACCCACACACATTTGGAACTCTCCTGGGGTACCCTCACACATATTATTCCCTCATTTAGTGGATATTTTCACAAAAAAGTAAATTTTTCAAAAATCCAGAAAATTGGCTGAAAATGACTAAATATCAAGGACTCATTGGGCGAATCGCTCTGGAACTGAAATCGGAACGCTCACTGACATTTGCCCTATCTGAAAGTCTGATAAACGCCGGAAAAATGACAAAGTCCAAAAAAAATAATTTTTCAACTTTTTTCAATTTTACCCCGGTGGGATATATATTCTACGCACACATTTGGAACACTCCTGGGGTACCCTCACATATATTATTCCCTCATTTAGTGGATATTTTCACAAAAAAGTGAATTTTTCAAAAATCCAGAAAATTGGCTGAAAACGACTAAATATCAAGGACTCATTGGGCGAATCGCTCTGGAACTGAAATCGGAATGCTCACTGACATTTGCCCTATCTGAAAGTCTGGTAAACGCCGGAAAAATGACTAAGTCCAAAAAATTTTTTTTTAAACTTTTTTCAATTTTACCCCCGTGGGATATATATTTTACCCACACACATTTGGAACTCTCCTGGGGTACCCTCACACATATTATTCCCTCATTTAGTGGATATTTTCACAAAAAAGTGAATTTTTCAAAAATCCAGAAAATTGGCTGAAAATGACTAAATATCAAGGACTCATTGGGCGAATCGCTCTGGAACTGAAATCGGAACGCTCACTGACATTTGCCCTATCTGAAAGTCTGGTAAACGCCGGAAAAATGACTAAGTCCAAAAAATTTTTTTTTAAACTTTTTTCAATTTTACCCCCGTGGGATATATATTTTACCCACACACATTTGGAACTCTCCTGGGGTACCCTCACACATATTATTCCCTCATTTAGTGGATATTTTCACAAAAAAGTGAATTTTTCAAAAATCCAGAAAATTGGCTGAAAACGACAAAATATCAAGGACTCATTGGGCGAATCGCTCTGGAACTGAAATAGGAATGCTCACTGACATTTGCCCTATCTGAAAGTCTGATAAACGCCGGAAAAATGACTAAGTCCAAAAAAAAAATTTTTTCAACTTTTTTCAATTTTACCCCCGTGGGATATATATTTTACCCACACACATTTGGATCTCTCCTGGGGTACCCTCACACATATTATTCCCTCATTTAGTGGATATTTTCACAAAAAAGTGAATTTTTCAAAAATCCAGAAAATTGGCTGAAAATGACTAAATATCAAGGACTCATTGGGCGTATCGCTCTGGAACTGAAAGCGGAACGCTCACTGACATTTTCCCTATCTGAAAGTCTGATAAACGCCGGAAAAATGACTAAGTCCAAAAAAAAAATTTTTCAACTTTTTTCAATTTTACCTCCGTGGGATATATATTTTACCCACACACATTTGGAACTCTCCTGGGGTACCCTCACACATATTTTTCCCTCATTTAGTGGATATTTTCACAAAAAAGTGAATTTTTAAAAAATCCAGAAAATTGGCTGAAAACAACTAAATATCAAGGACTCATTGGGCGAATCGCTCTGGAACTGAAATCGGAATGCTCACTGACATTTGCCCTATCTGAAAGTCTAATAAACGCCGGAAAAATGGCTAAGTCCAAAAAATAATTTTTTTCAACTTTTTTCAATTTTACCCCCGTGGGATATATATTTTACCCACACACATTTGGAACTCTCCTGGGGTACCCTCACACATATTATTCCCTCATTTAGTGGATATTTTCACAAAAAAGTGTATTTTTCAAAAATCCAGAAAATTGGCTGAAAACGACTAAATATCAAGGACTCATTGGGCAAATCGCTCTGGAACTGAAATCGGAACGCTCACTGACATTTGCCCTATCTGAAAGTCTGATAAACGCCAGAAAAATGGCTAAGTCCAAAAAATAATTTTTTTCAACTTTTTTCAATTTTACCCCCGTGGGATATATATTCTACCCACACACATTTGGAACTCTCCTGGGCTACCCTCACACATATTATTCCCTCATTTAGTGGATATTTTCACAAAAAAGTGAAATTTTCAAAAACCCAAAATATTGTCTGAAAACGACTAAATATCAAGGACTCATTTGGCGAATCGCTCTGGAACTGAAATCGGAACGCTCACTGACATTTGCCCTATCTGAAAGTCTGATAATCGCCGGAAAAATGGCTAAGTCCAAAAAATAATTTTTTTCAACTTTTTTCAATTTTACTCCCGTGGGATATATATTCTACCCAAACACATTTGGAACTCTCCTGGGCTACCCTCACACAGATTATCCCCTCATTTAGTGGATATTTTCACAAAAAAGTGAAATTTTCAAAAATCCAAAATATTGTCTGAAAATGACTAAATATCAAGGACTCATTGGGCGAATCGCTCTGGAACTGAAATCGGAATGCTCACTGACATTTGCCCTATCTGAAAGTCTGATAAACGCCGGAAAAATGGCTAAGTCCAAAAAATAATTTTTTTCAACTTTTTTCAATTTTACTCCCGTGGGATATATATTTTACCCACACACATTTTAAACTCTCCTGGGGTACCCTCACACATATTATTCCCTCATTTAGTGGATATTTTCACAAAAAAGTGAATTTTTCAAAAATCCAGAAAATTGGCTGAAAATGACTAAATATCAAGGACTCATTGGGCGATTCGCTCTGGAACTGAAATCGGAACGCTCACAGACATTTGCCCTATCTGAAAGTCTGATAAACGCCGGAAAAATGGCTAAGTCCAAAAAATAATTTTTTTCAACTTTTTTCAATTTTACCCCTGTGGGATATATATTTTACCCACACACATTTGGAACTCTCCTGGGGTACCGGCACACATATTATTCCCTCATTTAGTGGATATTTTCACAAAAAAGTGAAATTTTCAAAAATCCAGAAAATTGGCTGAAAACAACTAAATATCAAGGACTCATTGGGCGAATCGCTCTGGAACTGAAATCGGAACGCTCGCTGACATTTGCCCTATCTGAAAGTCTGATAAACCCCGGAAAAATGACTAAGTCCAAAAAAAAATTTTTTCAACTTTTTTCAATTTTACCCCCGTGGGATATATATTCTACCCACACACATTTGGAACTCTCCTGGGCTACCCTCACACATATTATTCCCTCATTTAGTGGATATTTTCACGAAAAAGTGAATTTTTCAAAAATCCAGAAAATTGGCTGAAAACGACTAAATATCAAGGACTCATTGGGCGATTCGCTCTGGAACTGAAATCGGAACGCTCACAGACATTTGCCCTATCTGAAAGTCTGATAAACGCCGGAAAAATGGCTAAGTCCAAAAAATATTTTTTTTCAACTTTTTTCAATTTTACCCCTGTGGGATATATATTTTACCCACACTCATTTGGAACTCTCCTGGGGTACCGGCACACATATTATTCCCTCATTTAGTGGATATTTTCACAAAAAAGTGAAATTTTCAAAAATCCAGAAAATTGTCTGAAAATGACTAAATATCAAGGACTCATTGGGCGAATCGCTCTGGAACTGAAATCTGAACGCTCACTGACATTTGCCCTATCTGAAAGTCTGATAAACGCCGGAAAAATGACTAAGTCCAAAAAAAAATTTTTTCAACTTTTTTCAATTTTACCCCCGTGGGATATATATTCTGCCCACACACATTTGGAACTCTCCTGGGCTACCCTCACACATATTATTCCCTCATTTAGTGGATATTTTCACAAAAAAGTGAAATTTTCAAAAATCCAGAAAATTGGCTGAAAATGACTAAATATCAAGGACTGATTGGGCGAATCGCTCTGGAACTGATATCGGAATGCTCACTGACATTTGACCTATCTGAAAGTCTGATAAACGCCGGAAAAATGACTAAGTCCAAAAAAAAATTTTTCAACTTTTTTCAATTTTACCCCCGTGGGATATATATTCTGCCCACACACATTTGGAACTCTCCTGGGCTACCCTCACACATATTATTCCCTCATTTAGTGGATATTTTCACGAAAAAGTGAAATTTTCAAAAATCCAGAAAATTGTCTGAAAATGACTAAATATCAAGGACTGATTGGGCGAATCGCTCTGGAACTGATATCGGAATGCTCACTGACATTTGCCCTATCTGAAAGTCTGATAAACGCCGGAAAAATGACTAAGTCCAACAAAAAATTTTTTTAAACTTTTTTCAATTTTACCCCCGTGGGATATATATTCTACCCACACACATTTGGAACTCTCCTGGGCTACCCTCACACATATTATTCCCTCATTTAGTGGATATTTTCACAAAAAAAGTGAAATTTTCAAAAATCCAAAATATTGTCTGAAAATGACTAAATATCAAGGACTCATTGGGCGAATCGCTCTGGAACTGAAATCGGAACGCTCACTGACATTTGCCATATCTGAAAGTCTGATAAACGCCGGAAAAATGGCTAAGTCCAAAAAATAATTTTTTTCAACTTTTTTCAATTTTACTCCCGTGGGATATATATTTTACCCACACACATTTTGAACTCTCCTGGGGTACCCTCACACATATTATTCCCTCATTTAGTGGATATTTTCACAAAAAAGTGAATTTTTCAAAAATCCAGAAAATTGGCTGAAAACGACTAAATATCAAGGACTCATTGGGCGATTCGCTCTGGAACTGAAATCGGAACGCTCACAGACATTTGCCCTATCTGAAAGTCTGATAAACGCCGGAAAAATGGCTAAGTCCAAAAAATAATTTTTTTCAACTTTTTTCAATTTTACCCCTGTGGGATATATATTTTACCCACACACATTTGGAACTCTCCTGGGGTACCGGCACACATATTATTCCCTCATTTAGTGGATATTTTCACAAAAAAGTGAAATTTTCAAAAATCCAGAAAATTGTCTGAAAATGACTAAATATCAAGGACTCATTGGGCGAATAGCTCTGGAACTGAAATCTGAACGCTCACTGACATTTGCCCTATCTGAAAGTCTGATAAACGCCGGAAAAATGACTAAGTCCAAAAAAAAATTTTTTCAACTTTTTTCAATTTTACCCCCGTGGGATATATATTCTGCCCACACACATTTGGAACTCTCCTGGGCTACCCTCACACATATTATTCCCTCATTTAGTGGATATTTTCACAAAAAAGTGAAATTTTCAAAAATCCAAAATATTGTCTGAAAATGACTAAATATCAAGGACTCATTGGGCGAATCGCTCTGGAACTGAAATCGGAACGCTCACTGACATTTGCCCTATCTGAAAGTCTGATAAACGCCGGAAAAATGACTAAGTCCAAAAAAAAATTTTTTTCAATTTTACCCCAGTGGGATATATATTCTACCCACACACATTTGGAACTCTCCTGGGCTACCCTCACACATATTATTCCCTCATTTAGTGGATATTTTCACAAAAAAGTGAATTTTTCAAAAATCCAGAAAATTGGCTGAAAATGACTAAATATCAAGGACTCATTGGGCGATTCGCTCTGGAACTGAAATCGGAACGCTCACAGACATTTGCCCTATCTGAAAGTCTGATAAACGCCGGAAAAATGGCTAAGTCCAAAAAATAATTTTTTTCAACTTTTTTCAATTTTACCCCTGTGGGATATATATTTTACCCACACACATTTGGAACTCTCCTGGGGTACCGGCACACATATTATTCCCTCATTTAGTGGATATTTTCACAAAAAAGTGAAATTTTCAAAAATCCAGAAAATTGGCTGAAAACAACTAAATATCAAGGACTCATTGGGCGAATCGCTCTGGAACTGAAATCGGAACGCTCGCTGACATTTGCCCTATCTGAAAGTCTGATAAACCCCGGAAAAATGACTAAGTCCAAAAAAAAATTTTTTCAACTTTTTTCAATTTTACCCCCGTGGGATATATATTCTACCCACACACATTTGGAACTCTCCTGGGCTACCCTCACACATATTATTCCCTCATTTAGTGGATATTTTCACGAAAAAGTGAAATTTTCAAAAATCCAGAAAATTGTCTGAAAATGACTAAATATCAAGGACTGATTGGGCGAATCGCTCTGGAACTGATATCGGAATGCTCACTGACATTTGCCCTATCTGAAAGTCTGATAAACGCCGGAAAAATGACTAAGTCCAACAAAAAATTTTTTTAAACTTTTTTCAATTTTACCCCCGTGGGATATATATTCTACCCACACACATTTGGAACTCTCCTGGGCTACCCTCACACATATTATTCCCTCATTTAGTGGATATTTTCACAAAAAAGTGAAATTTTCAAAAATCCAAAATATTGTCTGAAAATGACTAAATATCAAGGACTCATTGGGCGAATCGCTCTGGAACTGAAATCGGAACGCTCACTGACATTTGCCCTATCTGAAAGTCTGATAAACGCCGGAAAAATGGCTAAGTCCAAAAAATAATTTTTTTCAACTTTTTTCAATTTTACTCCCGTGGGATATATATTTTACCCACACACATTTTGAACTCTCCTGGGGTACCCTCACACATATTATTCCCTCATTTAGTGGATATTTTCACAAAAAAGTGAATTTTTCAAAAATCCAGAAAATTGGCTGAAAACGACTAAATATCAAGGACTCATTGGGCGATTCGCTCTGGAACTGAAATCGGAACGCTCACAGACATTTGCCCTATCTGAAAGTCTGATAAACGCCGGAAAAATGGCTAAGTCCAAAAAATAATTTTTTTCAACTTTTTTCAATTTTACCCCTGTGGGATATATATTTTACCCACACTCATTTGGAACTCTCCTGGGGTACCGGCACACATATTATTCCCTCATTTAGTGGATATTTTCACAAAAAAGTGAAATTTTCAAAAATCCAGAAAATTGTCTGAAAATGACTAAATATCAAGGACTCATTGGGCGAATCGCTCTGGAACTGAAATCTGAACGCTCACTGACATTTGCCCTATCTGAAAGTCTGATAAACGCCGGAAAAATGACTAAGTCCAAAAAATAATTTTTTTCAACTTTTTTCAATTTTACCCCTGTGGGATATATATTTTACCCACACTCATTTGGAACTCTCCTGGGGTACCGGCACACATATTATTCCCTCATTTAGTGGATATTTTCACAAAAAAGTGAAATTTTCAAAAATCCAGAAAATTGTCTGAAAATGACTAAATATCAAGGACTCATTGGGCGAATCGCTCTGGAACTGAAATCTGAACGCTCACTGACATTTGCCCTATCTGAAAGTCTGATAAACGCCGGAAAAATGACTAAGTCCAAAAAAAAATTTTTTCAACTTTTTTCAATTTTACCCCCGTGGGATATATATTCTGCCCACACACATTTGGAACTCTCCTGGGCTACCCTCACACATATTATTCCCTCATTTAGTGGATATTTTCACAAAAAAGTGAAATTTTCAAAAATCCAGAAAATTGTCTGAAAATGACTAAATATCAAGGACTGATTGGGCGAATCGCTCTGGAACTGATATCGGAATGCTCACTGACATTTGCCCTATCTGAAAGTCTGATAAACGCCGGAAAAATGACTAAGTCCAACAAAAAATTTTTTTAAACTTTTTTCAATTTTACCCCCGTGGGATATATATTCCACCCACACACATTTGGAACTCTCCTGGGCTACCCTCACACATATTATTCCCTCATTTAGTGGATATTTTCACAAAAAAAGTGAAATTTTCAAAAATCCAAAATATTGTCTGAAAATGACTAAATATCAAGGACTCATTGGGCGAATCGCTCTGGAACTGAAATCGGAACGCTCACTGACATTTGCCATATCTGAAAGTCTGATAAACGCCGGAAAAATGGCTAAGTCCAAAAAATAATTTTTTTCAGCTTTTTTCAATTTTACTCCCGTGGGATATATATTTTACCCACACACATTTTGAACTCTCCTGGGGTACCCTCACACATATTATTCCCTCATTTAGTGGATATTTTCACAAAAAAGTGAATTTTTCAAAAATCCAGAAAATTGGCTGAAAACGACTAAATATCAAGGACTCATTGGGCGATTCGCTCTGGAACTGAAATCGGAACGCTCACAGACATTTGCCCTATCTGAAAGTCTGATAAACGCCGGAAAAATGGCTAAGTCCAAAAAATAATTTTTTTCAACTTTTTTCAATTTTACCCCTGTGGGATATATATTTTACCCACACACATTTGGAACTCTCCTGGGGTACCGGCACACATATTATTCCCTCATTTAGTGGATATTTTCACAAAAAAGTGAAATTTTCAAAAATCCAGAAAATTGTCTGAAAATGACTAAATATCAAGGACTCATTGGGCGAATCGCTCTGGAACTGAAATCTGAACGCTCACTGACATTTGCCCTATCTGAAAGTCTGATAAACGCCGGAAAAATGACTAAGTCCAAAAAAAAATTTTTTCAACTTTTTTCAATTTTACCCCCGTGGGATATATATTCTGCCCACACACATTTGGAACTCTCCTGGGCTACCCTCACACATATTATTCCCTCATTTAGTGGATATTTTCACAAAAAAGTGAAATTTTCAAAAATCCAAAATATTGTCTGAAAATGACTAAATATCAAGGACTCATTGGGCGAATCGCTCTGGAACTGAAATCGGAACGCTCACTGACATTTGCCCTATCTGAAAGTCTGATAAACGCCGGAAAAATGACTAAGTCCAAAAAAAAATTTTTTTCAATTTTACCCCAGTGGGATATATATTCTACCCACACACATTTGGAACTCTCCTGGGCTACCCTCACACATATTATTCCCTCATTTAGTGGATATTTTCACAAAAAAGTGAATTTTTCAAAAATCCAGAAAATTCCCTGAAAACGACTAAATATCAAGGACTCATTGGGCGATTCGCTCTGGAACAGAAATCGGAACGCTCACAGACATTTGCCCTATCTAAAAGTCTGATAAACGCCGTAAAAATGGCTAAGTCCAAAAAATAATTTTTTTCAACTTTTTTCAATTTTACCCCTGTGGGATATATATTTTACCCACACACATTTGGAACTCTCCTGGGGTACCGGCACACATATTATTCCCTCATTTAGTGGATATTTTCACAAAAAAGTGAAATTTTCAAAAATCCAGAAAATTGGCTGAAAACGACTAAATATCAAGGACTCATTGGGCGAATCGCTCTGGAACTGAAATCGGAACGCTCACTGACATTTGCCCTATCTGAAAGTCTGATAAACGCCGGAAAAATGACTAAGTCCAAAAAAAAATTTTTTCAACTTTTTTCAATTTTACCCCTGTGGGATATATATTTTACCCACACACATTTGGAACTCTCCTGGGGTACCCTCACACATATTATTCCCTCATTTAGTGGATATTTTCACAAAAAAGTGAATTTTTCAAAAATCCAGAAAATTCCCTGAAAACGACTAAATATCAAGGACTCATTGGGCGATTCGCTCTGGAACTGAAATCGGAACGCTCACAGACATTTGCCCTATCTGAAAGTTTGATAAACGCCGGAAAAATGGCTAAGTCCAAAAAATAATTTTTTTCAACTTTTTTCAATTTTACCCCTGTGGGATATATATTTTACCCACACGCATTTGGAACTCTCCTGGGGTACCGGCACACATATTATTCCCTCATTTAGTGGATATTTTCACAAAAAAGTGAAATTTTCAAAAATCCAGAAAATTGGCTGAAAACGACTAAATATCAACGACTCATTGGGCGAATCGCTCTGGAACTAAAATCGGAACGCTCACTGACATTTGCCCTATCTGAAAGTCTGATAAACGCCGGAAAAATGACTAAGTCCAAAAAAAAAATTTTTTCAACTTTTTTCAATTTTACCCCCGTGGGATATATATTCTGCCCACACACATTTGGAACTCTCCTGGGCTACCCTCACACATATTATTCCCTCATTTAGTGGATATTTTCACAAAAAAGTGAAATTTTCAAAAATCCAGAAAATTGGCTGAAAATGACTAAATATCAAGGACTGATTGGGCGAATCGCTCTGGAACTGATATCGGAATGCTCACTGACATTTGACCTATCTGAAAGTCTGATAAACGCCGGAAAAATGACTAAGTCCAAAAAAAAAATTTTTCAACTTTTTTCAATTTTACCCCGGTGGGATATATATTCTACCCACACACATTTGGAACTCTCCTGGGCTACCCTCACACATATTATTCCCTCATTTAGTGGATATTTTCACAAAAAAGTGAAATTTTCAAAAATCCAAAATATTGTCTGAAAATGACTAAATATCAAGGACTCATTGGGCGAATCGCTCTGGAACTGAAATCGGAACGCTCACTGACATTTGCCCTATCTGAAAGTCTGATAAACGCCGGAAAAATGGCTAAGTCCAAAAAATAATTTTTTTCAACTTTTTTCAATTTTACCCCTGTGGGATATATATTTTACCCACACACATTTGGAACTCTCCTGGGGTACCGGCACACATATTATTCCCTCATTTAGTGGATATTTTCACAATAAAGTGAAATTTTCAAAAATCCAGAAAATTGGCTGAAAACGACTAAATATCAAGGACTCATTGGGCAAATCGCTCTGGAACTGAAATCGGAACGCTCAATGACATTTGCCCTATCTGAAAGTCTGATAAACGCCGGAAAAATGACTAAGTCCAAAAAAATTTTTTTTTCAATTTTACCCCAGTGGGATATATATTCTACCCACACACATTTGGAACTCTCCTGGGCTACCCTCACACATATTATTCCCTCATTTAGTGGATATTTTCACAAAAAAGTGAAATTTTCAAAAATCCAGAAAATTGGCTGAATATGACTAAATATCAAGGACTGATTGGGCGAATCGCTCTGGAACTGATATCGGAATGCTCACTGACATTTGCCCTATCTGAAAGTCTGATAAACGCCGGAAAAATGGCTAAGTCCAAAAAATATTTTTTTTCAACTTTTTTTAATTTTACTCCCGTGGGATATATATTTTACCCACACACATTTTGAACTCTCCTGGGGTACCCTCACACATATTATTCCCTCATTTAGTGGATATTTTCACAAAAAAGTGAATTTTTCAAAAATCCAGAAAATTCCCTGAAAACGACTAAATATCAAGGACTCATTGGGCGAATCGCTCTGGAACAGAAATCGGAACGCTCACAGACATTTGCCCTATCTGAAAGTCTGATAAACGCCGGAAAAATGACTAAATCCCCCCAAAAATTTTTTTTCAACTTTTTTCAATTTTACCCCCGTGGGATATATATTTTACCCACACACATTTGGAACTCTCCTGGGGTACCCTCACACATATTATTCCCTCATTTAGTGGATATTTTCACAAAAAAGTAAATTTTTCAAAAATCCAGAAAATTGGCTGAAAATGACTAAATATCAAGGACTCATTGGGCGAATCGCTCTGGAACTGAAATCGGAATGCTCACTGACATTTGACCTATCTGAAAGTCTGGTAAACGCCGGAAAAATGACTAAGTCCCAAAAATATTTTTTTAAACTTTTTTCAATTTTACCCCCGTGGGATATATATTCTATGCACACATTTGGAACACTCCTGGGGTACCCTCACATATATTATTCCCTCATTTAGTGGATATTTTCACAAAAAAGTGAATTTTTCAAAAATCCAGAAAATTGGCTGAAAACGACTAAATATCAAGGACTCATTGGGCGAATCGCTCTGGAACTGAAATCGGAATGCTCACTGACATTTGACCTATCTGAAAGTCTGGTAAACGCCGGAAAAATGACTAAGTCCCAAAAATATTTTTTTAAACTTTTTTCAATTTTACCCCCGTGGGATATTATATTTTACCCACACACATTTGGAACTCTCCTGGGGTACCCTCACACATATTATTCCCTCATTTAGTGGATATTTTCACAAAAAAGTGAATTTTTCAAAAATCCAGAAAATTGGCTGAAAATGACTAAATATCAAGGACTCATTGGGCGAATTGCTCTGGAACTGAAATCGGAACGCTCACTGACATTTGCCCTATCTGAAAGTCTGATAAACGCCGGAAAAATGGCTAAGTCCAAAAATAATTTTTTCAACTTTTTTCAATTTTACCCCCGTGGGATATATATTCTACCCACACACATTTGGAACACTCCTGGGGTATCCTCACACATATTATTCCCTCATTTAATGGATATTTTCACAAAAAAGTGAAATTTTCAAAAATCCAGAAAATTGTCTGAAAACGACTAAATATCAAGGACTCATTGGGTGAATCGCTCTGGAACTGAAATCGGAACGCTCACTGACATTTGCCCTATCTGACAGTCTGATAAACGCCGGAAAAATGACTAAGTCCAAAAAATATTTTTTTTCAATTTTACCCCCGTGGGATATATATTTTACCCACACACATTTGGAACTCTCCTGGGGTACCCTCACACATATTATTCCCTCATTTAGTGGATATTTTCACAAAAAAGTAAATTTTTCAAAAATCCAGAAAATTGGCTGAAAATGACTAAATATCAAGGACTGATTGGTCGAATCGCTCTGGAACTGAAATCGGAACGCTCACTGACATTTGCCCTATATGAAAGTCTGATAAACGCCGGAAAAATGGCTAAGTCCAAAAAATTATTTTTTTCAACTTTTTTCAATTTTACTCCCGTGGGATATATATTTTACCCACACACATTTTGAACTCTCCTGGGGTACCCTCACACATATTATTCCCTCATTTAGTGGATATTTTCAAAAAAAAGTGAATTTTTCAAAAATCCAGAAAATTGGCTGAAAACGACTAAATATCAAGGAATCATTGGACAAATCGCTCTGGAACTGAAATCGGAACGCTCACTGACATTTGCCCTATCTGAAAGTCTGATAAACGCCGGAAAAATGACAAAGTCCAAAAAAAATAATTTTTCAACTTTTTTCAATTTTACCCCCGTGGGATATATATTCTACATAAACATTTGGAACACTCCTGGGGTACCCTCACATATATTATTCCCTCATTTAGTGGATATTTTCACAAAAAAGTGAAATTTTCAAAAATCCAAAATATTGGCTGAAAACAACTAAATATCAAGGACTCATTGGGCGAATCGCTCTGGAACTGAAATCGGAATGCTCACTGACATTTGCCCTATCTGAAAGTCTGATATATGCCGGAAAAATGACTAAGTCCAAAAAATAATTTTTTTCAACTTTTTTCAGGTTTACCCCCGTGGGATATATATTTTACCCACACACATTTGGAACTCTCCTGGGGTACCCTCACACATATTATTCCCTCATTTAGTGGATATTTTCACAAAAAAGTGTATTTTTCAAAAATCCAGAAAATTAGCTGAAAACGACTAAATATCAAGGACTCATTGGGCAAATCGCTCTGGAACTGAAATCGGAACGCTCACTGACATTTGCCCTATCTGAAAGTCTGATAAACGCCGGAAAAATGACTAAGTCCAAAAAAAAAATTTTTCAACTTTTTTCAATTTTACCCCGTGGGATATATATTCTACCCACACACATTTGGAACTCTCCTGGGCTACCCTCACACATATTATTCCCTCATTTAGTGGATATTTTCACAAAAAAGTGAAATTTTCAAAAATCCAGAAAATTGGCTGAAAATGACTAAATATCAAGGACTCATTGGGCGAATTGCTGTGGAACTGAAATCGGAACGCTCACTGACATTTGCCCTATCTGAAAGTCTGATAAACGCCGGAAAAATGACTAAGTCCAAAAAAAAATTTTTTTAAACTTTTTTCAATTTTACCCCCGTGGGATATATATTCTACCCACACACATTTGGAACTCTCCTGGGCTACCCTCACACATATTATTCCCTCATTTAGTGGATATTTTCACAAAAAAGTGAAATTTTCAAAAATCGAGAAAATTGGCTGAAAATGACTAAATATCAAGGACTGATTGGGCGAATCGCTCTGGAACTGATATCGGAATGCTCACTGACATTTGCCCTATCTGAAAGTCTGATAAACGCCGGAAAAATGACTAAGTCCAAAAAAAAAATTTTTCAACTTTTTTCAATTTTACCCCAGTGGGATATATATTCTACCCACACACATTTGGAACTCTCCTGGGCTACCCTCACACATATTATTCCCTCATTTAATGGATATTTTCACAAAAAAGTGAAATTTTCAAAAATCCAGGAAATTGGCTGAAAATGACTAAATATCAAGGACTCATTGGGCGAATTGCTCTGGAACTGAAATCGGAACGCTGACTGACATTTGACCTATCTGAAAGTCTGATAAACGCCGGAAAAATGACTAAGTCCAAAAAAAATTTTTTTTTTACTTTTTTCAATTTTACCCCCGTGGGATATATATCCTACCCACACACATTTGGAACTCTCCTGGGCTACCCTCACACATATTATTCCCTCATTTAGTGGATATTTTCACAAAAAAGTGAAATTTTCAAAAATCCAGAAAATTGGCTGAAAACGACTAAATATCAAGGACTCATTGGGCGAATCGCTCTGGAACTGAAATCGGAACGCTCACTGAAATTTGCCCTATCTGAAAGTCTGATAAACGCCGGAAAAATGACTAATTCCAAAAAAATATTTTTTTCAACTTTTTTCAATTTTACCACAGTGGGATATATATTTTACCCACACACATTTGGAACTCTCCTGGGCTACCCTCACACATTTTATTCCCTCATTTAGTGGATATTTTCACAAAAAAGTGAAATTTTCAAAAATCCAAAATATTGTCTGAAAACGACTAAATATCAAGGACTCATTGGGCGAATCGCTCTGGAACTGAAATCGGAACGCTCACTGACATTTGCCCTATCTGAAAGTCTGATAAACGCCGGAAAAATGGCTAAGTCCAAAAAATAATTTTTTTCAACTTTTTTCAATTTTACTCCCGTGGGATATATATTTTACCCACACACATTTTGAACTCTCCTGGGGTACCCTCACACATATTATTCCCTCATTTAGTGGATATTTTCACAAAAAAGTGAATTTTTCAAAAATCCAGAAAATTGGCTGAAAACGACTAAATATCAAGGACTCATTGGGCGAATCGCTCTGGAACTGAAATCGGAACGCTCACTGACATTTGCCCTATCTGAAAGTCTGATAAACGCCGGAAAAATGGCTAAGGCCAAAAAATAATTTTTTTCAACTTTTTTCAATTTTACCCCCGTGGGATATATATTTTACCCACACACATTTGGAACTCTCCTGGGGTACCGGCACACATATTATTCCCTCATTTAGTGCATATTTTCACAAAAAAGTGAAATTTTCAAAAATCCAGAAAATTGGCTGAAAATGACTAAATATCAAGGACTGATTGGGCAAATCGCTCTGGAACTGATATCGGAATGCTCACTGACATTTGCCCTATCTGAAAGTCTGATAAACGCCGGAAAAATGACTAAGTCCAAAAAAAAAATTTTTCAACTTTTTTCAATTTTACCCCCGTGGGATATATATTCTACCCACACACATTTGGAACTCTCCTGGGCTACCCTCACACATATTATTCCCTCATTTAGTGGATATTTTCACAAAAAAGTGAAATTTTCAAAAATCCAGAAAATTGGCTGAAAATGACTAAATATCAAGGACTCATTGGGCGAAACGCTCTGGAAGTGAAATCGGAACGCTCACTGACATTTGCCCTATCTGAAAGTCTGATAAACGCCGGAAAAATGGCTAAGTCCAAAAAATATTTTTTTTCAACTTTTTTCAATTTTACTCCCGTGGGATATATATTTTACCCACACACATTTTGAACTCTCCTGGGGTACCCTCACACATATTATTCCCTCATTTAGTGGATATTTTCACAAAAAAGTGAATTTTTCAAAAATCCAGAAAATTGGCTGAAAACGACTAAATATCAAGGAATCATTGGACAAATCGCTCTGGAACTGAAATCGGAACGCTCACTGACATTTGCCCTATCTGAAAGTCTGATAAACGCCGGAAAAATGACTAAGTTCAAAAAAAAATTTTTTTCAACTTTTTTCAATTTTACTCCCGTGGGATATATATTTTACCCACACACATTTTGAACTCTCTTGGGGTACCCTCACACATATTATTCCCTCATTTAGTGGATATTTTCACAAAAAAGGGAATTTTTCAAAAATGCAGAAAATTGGCTGAAAACGCATAAATATCAAGGACTCATTGGGCGAATCGCTCTGGAACTGAAATCGGAACGCTCACTGACATTTGCCCTATCTGAAAGTCTGATAAACGCCGGAAAAATGGCTAAGTCCAAAAAATAATTTTTTTCAACTTTTTTCAATTTTACCCCCGTGGGATATATATTTTACCCACACACATTTGGAACTCTCCTGGGGTACCGGCACACATATTATTCCCTCATTTAGTGGATATTTTCACAAAAAAGTGAATTTTTCAAAAATCCAGAAAATTGGCTGAAAACGACTAAATATCAAGGACTCATTGGGCGAATCGCTCTGGAACTGAAATCGGAACGCTCACTGACATTTGCCCTATCTGAAAGTCTGATAAACGCCGGAAAAATGACTAAGTCCAAAAAAAATATTTTTCAACTTTTTTCAATTTTACCCCCGTGGGATATATATTCTACCCACACACATTTGGAACTCTCCTGGGCTACCCTCACACATTTTATTCCCTCATTTAGTGGATATTTTCACAAAAAAGAGAATTTTCAAAAATCCAAAATATTGTCTGAAAACGACTAAATATCAAGGACTCATTGGGCGAATCGCTCTGGAACTGAAATCGGAACGCTCACTGACATTTGCCCTATCTGAAAGTCTGATAAACGCCGGAAAAATGGCTAAGTCCAAAAAAAAATTTTTTTCAACTTTTTTCAATTTTACCCCAGTGGGATATATATTATACCCACACACATTTGGAACTCTCCTGGGCTACCCTCACACATATTATTCCCTCATTTAGTGGATATTTTCACAAAAAAGTGAAATTTTCAAAAATCCAGAAAATTGGCTGAAAATGACTAAATATCAAGGACTGATTGGGCGAATCGCTCTGGAACTGATATCGGAATGCTCACTGACATTTGCCCTATCTGAAAGTCTGATAAACGCCGGAAAAATGACTAAGTCCAAAAAATAATTTTTTTCAACTTTTTTCAATTTTACCCCCGTGGGATATATATTTTACCCACACACATTTGGAACTCTCCTGGGGTACCGGCACACATGTTATTCCCTCATTTAGTGGATATTTTCACAAAAAAGTGAATTTTTCAAAAATCCAGAAAATTGGCTGAAAACGACTAAATATCAAGGACTCATTGGGCGAATCGCTCTGGAACTGAAATCGGAACGCTCACTGACATTTGCCCTATCTGAAAGTCTGATAAACGCCGGAAAAATGACTAAGTCCAAAAAAAATATTTTTCAACTTTTTTCAATTTTACCCCCGTGGGATATATATTCTACCCACACACATTTGGAACTCTCCTGGGCTACCCTCACACATTTTATTCCCTCATTTAGTGGATATTTTCACAAAAAGAGAATTTTCAAAAATCCAAAATATTGTCTGAAAACGACTAAATATCAAGGACTCATTGGGCGAATCGCTCTGGAACTGAAATCGGAACGCTCACTGACATTTGCCCTATCTGAAAGTCTGATAAACGCCGGAAAAATGGCTAAGTCCAAAAAAAAATTTTTTTCAACTTTTTTCAATTTTACCCCCGTGGGATATATATTCTACCCACACACATTTGGAACTCTCCTGGGCTACCCTCACACATATTATTCCCTCATTTAGTGGATATTTTCACAAAAAAGTGAAATTTTCAAAAATCCAGAAAATTGGCTGAAAATGACTAAATATCAAGGACTCATTGGGCGAAACGCTCTGGAAGTGAAATCGGAACGCTCACTGACATTTGCCCTATCTGAAAGTCTGATAAACGCCGGAAAAATGGCTAAGTCCAAAAAATATTTTTTTTTAACTTTTTTCAATTTTACTCCCGTGGGATATATATTTTACCCACACACATTTTGAACTCTCCTGGGGTACCCTCACACATATTATTCCCTCATTTAGTGGATATTTTCACAAAAAAGTGAATTTTTCAAAAATCCAGAAAATTGGCTGAAAACGACTAAATATCAAGGAATCATTGGACAAATCGCTCTGGAACTGAAATCGGAACGCTCACTGACATTTGCCCTATCTGAAAGTCTGATAAACGCCGGAAAAATGACTAAGTCCAAAAAAAAATTTTTTTCAACTTTTTTCAATTTTACTCCCGTGGGATATATATTTTACCCACACACATTTTGAACTCTCTTGGGGTACCCTCACACATATTATTCCCTCATTTAGTGGATATTTTCACAAAAAAGGGAATTTTTCAAAAATGCAGAAAATTGGCTGAAAACGCATAAATATCAAGGACTCATTGGGCGAATCGCTCTGGAACTGAAATCGGAACGCTCACTGACATTTGCCCTATCTGAAAGTCTGATAAACGCCGGAAAAATGGCTAAGTCCAAAAAATAATTTTTTTCAACTTTTTTCAATTTTACCCTTGTGGGATATATATTTTACCCACACACATTTGGAACTCTCCTGGGGTACCGGCACACATATTATTCCCTCATTTAGTGGATATTTTCACAAAAAAGTGAATTTTTCAAAAATCCAGAAAATTGGCTGAAATCGACTAAATATCAAGGACTCATTGGGCGAATCGCTCTGGAACTGAAATCGGAACGCTCACTGACATTTGCCCTATCTGAAAGTCTGATAAACGCCGGAAAAATGACTAAGTCCAAGAAAAAAATTTTTCAACTTTTTTCAATTTTACCCCCGTGGGATATATATTCTACCCACACACATTTGCAACTCTCCTGGGCTACCCTCACACATTTTATTCCCTCATTTAGTGGATATTTTCACAAAAAAGAGAATTTTCAAAAATCCAAAATATTGTCTGAAAACCACTAAATATCAAGGACTCATTGGGCGAATCGCTCTGGAACTGAAATCGGAACGCTCACTGACATTTGCCCTATCTGAAAGTCTGATAAACGCCGGAAAAATGGCTAAGTCCAAAAAAAAATTTTTTTCAACTTTTTTCAATTTTACCCCAGTGGGATATATATTATACCCACACACATTTGGAACTCTCCTGGGCTACCCTCACACATATTATTCCCTCATTTAGTGGATATTTTCACAAAAAAGTGAAATTTTCAAAAATCCAGAAAATTGGCTGAAAATGACTAAATATCAAGGACTGATTGGGCGAATCGCTCTGGAACTGATATCGGAATGCTCACTGACATTTGCCCTATCTGAAAGTCTGATAAACGCCGGAAAAATGACTAAGTCCAAAAAAAAATTTTTTTCAACTTTTTTCAATTTTACTCCCGTGGGATATGTATTTTACCCACACACATTTTGAACTCTCTTGGGGTACCCTCACACATATTATTCCCTCATTTAGTGGATATTTTCACAAAAAAGGGAATTTTTCAAAAATCCAGAAAATTGGCTGAAAACGCATAAATATCAAGGACTCATTGGGCGAATCGCTCTGGAACTGAAATCGGAACGCTCACTGACATTTGCCCTATCTGAAAGTCTGATAAACGCCGGAAAAATGGCTAAGTCCAAAAAATAATTTTTTTCAACTTTTTTCAATTTTACCCCCGTGGGATATATATTTAACCCACACACATTTGGAACTCTCCTGGGCTACCCTCACACATATTATTCCCTCATTTAGTGGATATTTTCACAAAAAAGTGAAATTTTCAAAAATCCAAAATATTGTCTGAAAACGACTAAATATCAAGGACTCATTGGGCGAATCGCTCTGGAACTGAAATCGGAACGCTCACTGACATTTGCCCTATCTGAAAGTCTGATAAACGCCGGAAAAATGGCTAAGTCCAAAAAATAATTTTTTTAAACTTTTTTCAATTTTACCCCCGTGGGATATATATTCTACCCACACACATTTGGAACTCTCCTGGGCTACCCTCACACATATTATTCCCTCATTTAGTGGATATTTTCACAAAAAAGTGAAATTTTCAAAAATCCAAAATATTGTCTGAAAACGACTAAATATCAAGGACTCATTGGGCGAATCGCTCTGGAACTGAAATCGGAACGCTCACTGACATTTGCCCTATCTGAAAGTCTGATAAACGCCGGAAAAATGGCTAAGTCCAAAAAATAATTTTTTTCAACTTTTTTCAATTTTACTCCCGTGGGATATATATTTTACCCACACACATTTGGAACTCTCCTGGGGTACCCTCACACATATTATTCCCTCATTTAGTGGATATTTTCACAAAAAAGTGAATTTTTCAAAAATCCAGAAAATTGGCTGAAAACGACTAAATATCAAGGAATCATTGGACAAATCGCTCTGGAACTGAAATCGGAACGCTCACTGACATTTGCCCTATCTGAAAGTCTGATAAACGCCGGAAAAATGACTAAGTCCAAAAAAAAATTTTTTTAAACTTTTTTCAATTTTACCCCCGTGGGATATATATTCTACCCACACACATTTGGAACTCTCCTGGGCTACCCTCACACATATTATTCCCTCATTTAGTGGATATTTTCACAAAAAAGTGAAATTTTCAAAAATCCAAAATATTGTCTGAAAACGACTAAATATCAAGGACTCATTGGGCGAATCGCTCTGGAACTGAAATCGGAACGCTCACTGACATTTGCCCTATCTGAAAGTCTGATAAACGCCGGAAAAATGGCTAAGTCCAAAAAATAATTTTTTTCAACTTTTTTCAATTTTACTCCCGTGGGATATATATTTTACCCACACACATTTTGAACTCTCTTGGGGTACCCTCACACATATTATTCCCTCATTTAGTGGATATTTTCACAAAAAAGTGAATTTTTCAAAAATCCAGAAAATTGGCTGAAAACAACTAAATATCAAGGACTCATTGGGCGAATCGCTCTGGAACAGAAATCGGAACGCTCACTGACATTTGCCCTATCTGAAAGTCTGATAAACGCCGGAAAAATGACTAAGTCCAAAAAAAAATTTTTTTAAACTTTTTTCAATTTTACCCCCGTGGGATATATATTCTACCCACACACATTTGGAACTCTCCTGGGCTACCCTCACACATATTATTCCCTCATTTAGTGGATATTTTCACAAAAAAGTGAAATTTTCAAAAATCCAGAAAATTGGCTGAAAACGACTAAATATCAAGGACTCATTGGGCGAATTGCTCTGGAACTGAAATCGGAACGCTCACTGACATTTGCCCTATCTGAAAGTCTGATAAACGCCGAAAAAATGACTAAGTCCAAAAAAAATTTTTTTTAAACTTTTTTCAATTTTACCCCCGTGGGATATATATTCTACCCACACACATTTGGAACTCTCCTGGGCTACCCTCACACATATTATTCCCTCATTTAGTGGATATTTTCACAAAAAAGTGAAATTTTCAAAAATCCAAAATATTGTCTGAAAACGACTAAATATCAAGGACTCATTGGGCGAATCGCTCTGGAACTGAAATCGGAACGCTCACTGACATTTGCCCTATCTGAAAGTCTGATAAACGCCGGAAAAATGGCTAAGTCCAAAAAATAATTTTTTTCAACTTTTTTCAATTTTACTCCCGTGGGATATATATTTTACCCACACACATTTGGAACTCTCCTGGGGTACCCTCACACATATTATTCCCTCATTTAGTGGATATTTTCACAAAAAAGTGAATTTTTCAAAAATCCAGAAAATTGGCTGAAAACGACTAAATATCAAGGAATCATTGGACAAATCGCTCTGGAACTGAAATCGGAACGCTCACTGACATTTGCCCTATCTGAAAGTCTGATAAACGCCGGAAAAATGACTAAGTCCAAAAAAAAATTTTTTTAAACTTTTTTCAATTTTACCCCCGTGGGATATATATTCTACCCACACACATTTGGAACTCTCCTGGGCTACCCTCACACATATTATTCCCTCATTTAGTGGATATTTTCACAAAAAAGTGAAATTTTCAAAAATCCAGAAAATTGGCTGAAAACGACTAAATATCAAGGACTCATTGGGCGAATTGCTCTGGAACTGAAATCGGAACGCTCACTGACATTTGCCCTATCTGAAAGTCTGATAAACGCCGAAAAAATGACTAAGTCCAAAAAAAATTTTTTTTAAACTTTTTTCAATTTTACCCCCGTGGGATATATATTCTACCCACACACATTTGGAACTCTCCTGGGCTACCCTCACACATATTATTCCCTCATTTAGTGGATATTTTCACAAAAAAGTGAAATTTTCAAAAATCCAAAATATTGTCTGAAAACGACTAAATATCAAGGACTCATTGGGCGAATCGCTCTGGAACTGAAATCGGAACGCTCACTGACATTTGCCCTATCTGAAAGTCTGATAAACGCCGGAAAAATGGCTAAGTCCAAAAAATAATTTTTTTCAACTTTTTTCAATTTTACTCCCGTGGGATATATATTTTACCCACACACATTTGGAACTCTCCTGGGGTACCCTCACACATATTATTCCCTCATTTAGTGGATATTTTCACAAAAAAGTGAATTTTTCAAAAATCCAGAAAATTGGCTGAAAACGACTAAATATCAAGGAATCATTGGACAAATCGCTCTGGAACTGAAATCGGAACGCTCACTGACATTTGCCCTATCTGAAAGTCTGATAAACGCCGGAAAAATGACTAAGTCCAAAAAAAAATTTTTTTAAACTTTTTTCAATTTTACCCCCGTGGGATATATATTCTACCCACACACATTTGGAACTCTCCTGGGCTACCCTCACACATATTATTCCCTCATTTAGTGGATATTTTCACAAAAAAGTGAAATTTTCAAAAATCCAAAATATTGTCTGAAAACGACTAAATATCAAGGACTCATTGGGCGAATCGCTCTGGAACTGAAATCGGAACGCTCACTGACATTTGCCCTATCTGAAAGTCTGATAAACGCCGGAAAAATGGCTAAGTCCAAAAAATAATTTTTTTCAACTTTTTTCAATTTTACTCCCGTGGGATATATATTTTACCCACACACATTTTGAACTCTCTTGGGGTACCCTCACACATATTATTCCCTCATTTAGTGGATATTTTCACAAAAAAGTGAATTTTTCAAAAATCCAGAAAATTGGCTGAAAACGCATAAATATCAAGGATTCATTGGGCGAATCGCTCTGGAACTGAAATCGGAACGCTCACTGACATTTGCCCTATCTGAAAGTCTGATAAACGCCGGAAAAATGGCTAAGTCCAAAAAATAATTTTTTTCAACTTTTTTCAATTTTACCCCCGTGGGATATATATTTTACCCACACACATTTGGAACTCTCCTGGGGTACCGGCACACATATTATTCCCTCATTTAGTGGATATTTTCACAAAAAAGTGAATTTTTCAAAAATCCAGAAAATTGGCTGAAAACGACTAAATATCAAGGACTCATTGGGCGAATCGCTCTGGAACTGAAATCGGAACGCTCACTGACATTTGCCCTATCTGAAAGTCTGATAAACGCCGGAAAAATGACTAAGTCCAAAAAAAAATTTTTTTAAACTTTTTTCAATTTTACCCCCGTGGGATATATATTCTACCCACACACATTTGGAACTCTCCTGGGCTACCCTCACACATATTATTCCCTCATTTAGTGGATATTTTCACAAAAAAGTGAAATTTTCAAAAATCCAGGAAATTGACTGAAAATGACTAAATATCAAGGACTCATTGGGCGAATTGCTCTGGAACTGAAATCGGAACGCTCACTGACATTTGCCCTATCTGAAAGTCTGATAAACGCCGGAAAAATGGCTAAGTCCAAAAAAAATTTTTTTTAAACTTTTTTCAATTTTACCCCCGTGGGATATATATTCTACCCACACACATTTGGAACTCTCCTGGGCTACCCTCACACATATTATTCCCTCATTTAGTGGATATTTTCACAAAAAAGTGAAATTTTCAAAAATCCAAAATATTGTCTGAAAACGACTAAATATCAAGGACTCATTGGGCGAATCGCTCTGGAACTGAAATCGGAACGCTCACTGACATTTGCCCTATCTGAAAGTCTGATAAACGCCGGAAAAATGGCTAAGTCCAAAAAATAATTTTTTTCAACTTTTTTCAATTTTACTCCCGTGGGATATATATTTTACCCACACACATTTTGAACTCTCCTGGGGTACCCTCACACATATTATTCCCTCATTTAGTGGATATTTTCACAAAAAAGTGAATTTTTCAAAAATCCAGAAAATTGGCTGAAAACGACTAAATATCAAGGAAACATTGGACAAATCGCTCTGGAACTGAAATCGGAACGCTCACTGACATTTGCCCTATCTGAAAGTCTGATAAACGCCGGAAAAATGACTAAGTCCAAAAAAAAATTTTTTTAAACTTTTTTCAATTTTACCCCCGTGGGATATATATTCTACCGACACACATTTGGAACTCTCCTGGGCTACCCTCACACATTTTATTCCCTCATTTAGTGGATATTTTCACAAAAAAGTGAAATTTTCAAAAATCCAAAATATTGTCTGAAAACGACTAAATATCAAGGACTCATTGGGCGAATCGCTCTGGAACTGAAATCGGAACGCTCACTGACATTTGCCCTATCTGAAAGTCTGATAAACGCCGGAAAAATGGCTAAGTCCAAAAAATAATTTTTTTCAACTTTTTTCAATTTTGCTCCCGTGGGATATATATTTTACCCACACACATTTTGAACTCTCCTGGGGTACCCTCACACATATTATTCCCTCATTTAGTGGATATTTTCACAAAAAAGTGAATTTTTCAAAAATCCAGAAAATTGGCTGAAAACGCATAAATATCAAGGACTCATTGGGCGAATCGCTCTGGAACTGAAATCGGAACGCTCACTGACATTTGCCCTATCTGAAAGTCTGATAAACGCCGGAAAAATGGCTAAGTCCAAAAAAAAATTTTTTTAAACTTTTTTCAATTTTACCCCCGTGGGATATATATTCTACCCACACACATTTGGAACTCTCCTGGGCTACCCTCACACATATTATTCCCTCATTTAGTGGATATTTTCACAAAAAAGTGAAATTTTCAAAAATCCAAAATATTGTCTGAAAACGACTAAATATCAAGGACTCATTGGGCGAATCGCTCTGGAACTGAAATCGGAACGCTCACTGACATTTGCCCTATCTGAAAGTCTGATAAACGCCGGAAAAATGGCTAAGTCCAAAAAATAATTTTTTTCAACTTTTTTCAATTTTACTCCCGTGGGATATATATTTTACCCACACACATTTTCAACTCTCTTGGGGTACCCTCACACATATTATTCCCTCATTTAGTGGATATTTTCACAAAAAAGGGAATTTTTCAAAAATCCAGAAAATTGGCTGAAAACGCATAAATATCAAGGATTCATTGGGCGAATCGCTCTGGAACTGAAATCGGAACGCTCACTGACATTTGCCCTATCTGAAAGTCTGATAAACGCCGGAAAAATGGCTAAGTCCAAAAAATAATTTTTTTCAACTTTTTTCAATTTTACCCCCGTGGGATATATATTTTACCCACACACATTTGGAACTCTCCTGGGGTACCGGCACACATATTATTCCCTCATTTAGTGGATATTTTCACAAAAAAGTGAATTTTTCAAAAATCCAGAAAATTGGCTGAAAACGACTAAATATCAAGGACTCATTGGGCGAATCGCTCTGGAACTGAAATCGGAACGCTCACTGACATTTGCCCTATCTGAAAGTCTGATAAACGCCGGAAAAATGACTAAGTCCAAAAAAAAAATTTTTCAACTTTTTTCAATTTTACCCCAGTGGGATATATATTCTACCCACACACATTTGGAACTCTCCTGGGCTACCCTCACACATATTATTCCCTCATTTAGTGGATATTTTCACAAAAAAGTGAAATTTTCAAAAATCCAAAATATTGTCTGAAAACGACTAAATATCAAGGACTCATTGGGCGAATCGCTCTGGAACTGAAATCGGAACGCTCACTGACATTTGCCCTATCTGAAAGTCTGATAAACGCCGGAAAAATGGCTAAGTCCAAAAAATAATTTTTTTCAACTTTTTTCAATTTTGCTCCCGTGGGATATATATTTTACCCACACACATTTTGAACTCTCCTGGGGTACCCTCACACATATTATTCCCTCATTTAGTGGATATTTTCACAAAAAAGTGAATTTTTCAAAAATCCAGAAAATTGGCTGAAAACGACTAAATATCAAGGACTCATTGGGCGAATCGCTCTGGAACAGAAATCGGAACGCTCACTGACATTTGCCCTATCTGAAAGTCTGATAAACGCCGGAAAAATGACTAAGTCCAAAAAAAAATTTTTTTAAACTTTTTTCAATTTTACCCCCGTGGGATATATATTCTACCCACACACATTTGGAACTCTCCTGGGCTACCCTCACACATATTATTCCCTCATTTAGTGGATATTTTCACAAAAAAGTGAAATTTTCAAAAATCCAGAAAATTGGCTGAAAACGACTAAATATCAAGGACTCATTGGGCGAATTGCTCTGGAACTGAAATCGGAACGCTCACTGACATTTGCCCTATCTGAAAGTCTGATAAACGCCGAAAAAATGACTAAGTCCAAAAAAAATTTTTTTTAAACTTTTTTCAATTTTACCCCCGTGGGATATATATTCTACCCACACACATTTGGAACTCTCCTGGGCTACCCTCACACATATTATTCCCTCATTTAGTGGATATTTTCACAAAAAAGTGAAATTTTCAAAAATCCAAAATATTGTCTGAAAACGACTAAATATCAAGGACTCATTGGGCGAATCGCTCTGGAACTGAAATCGGAACGCTCACTGACATTTGCCCTATCTGAAAGTCTGATAAACGCCGGAAAAATGGCTAAGTCCAAAAAATAATTTTTTTCAACTTTTTTCAATTTTACTCCCGTGGGATATATATTTTACCCACACACATTTTGAACTCTCTTGGGGTACCCTCACACATATTATTCCCTCATTTAGTGGATATTTTCACAAAAAAGGGAATTTTTCAAAAATCCAGAAAATTGGCTGAAAACGCATAAATATCAAGGATTCATTGGGCGAATCGCTCTGGAACTGAAATCGGAACGCTCACTGACATTTGCCCTATCTGAAAGTCTGATAAACGCCGGAAAAATGGCTAAGTCCAAAAAATAATTTTTTTCAACTTTTTTCAATTTTACCCCCGTGGGATATATATTTTACCCACACACATTTGGAACTCTCCTGGTGTACCGGCACACATATTATTCCCTCATTTAGTGGATATTTTCACAAAAAAGTGAATTTTTCAAAAATCCAGAAAATTGGCTGAAAACGACTAAATATCAAGGACTCATTGGGCGAATCGCTCTGGAACTGAAATCGGAACGCTCACTGACATTTGCCCTATCTGAAAGTCTGATAAACGCCGGAAAAATGACTAAGTCCAAAAAAAAAATTTTTCATCTTTTTTCAATTTTACCCCAGTGGGATATATATTCTACCCACACACATTTGGAACTCTCCTGGGCTACCCTCACACATATTATTCCCTCATTTAGTGGATATTTTCACAAAAAAGTGAAATTTTCAAAAATCCAAAATATTGTCTGAAAACGACTAAATATCAAGGACTCATTGGGCGAATCGCTCTGGAACTGAAATCGGAACGCTCACTGACATTTGCCCTATCTGAAAGTCTGATAAACGCCGGAAAAATGGCTAAGTCCAAAAAATAATTTTTTTCAACTTTTTTCAATTTTGCTCCCGTGGGATATATATTTTACCCACACACATTTGGAACTCTCCTGGGGTACCCTCACACATATTATTCCCTCATTTAGTGGATATTTTCACAAAAAAGTGAATTTTTCAAAAATCCAGAAAATTGGCTGAAAACGACAAAATATCAAGGACTCATTGGGCGAATCGCTCTGGAACAGAAATCGGAATGCTCACTGACATTTGCCCTATCTGAAAGTCTGATAAACGCCGGAAAAATGACTAAGTCCAAAAAAAAATTTTTTCAACTTTTTTCAATTTTACCCCAGTGGGATATATATTCTACCCACACACATTTTGAACTCTCCTGGGGTACCCTCACACATATTATTCCCTCATTTAGTGGATATTTTCACAAAAAAGTGAATTTTTCAAAAATCCAGAAAATTGGCTGAAAACGACTAAATATCAAGGACTCATTGGGCGAATCGCTCTGGAACAGAAATCGGAACGCTCACTGACATTTGCCCTATCTGAAAGTCTGATAAACGCCGGAAAAATGACTAAGTCCAAAAAAAAATTTTTTTAAACTTTTTTCAATTTTACCCCCGTGGGATATATATTCTACCCACACACATTTGGAACTCTCCTGGGCTACCCTCACACATATTATTCCCTCATTTAGTGGATATTTTCACAAAAAAGTGAAATTTTCAAAAATCCAGAAAATTGGCTGAAAACGACTAAATATCAAGGACTCATTGGGCGAATTGCTCTGGAACTGAAATCGGAACGCTCACTGACATTTGCCCTATCTGAAAGTCTGATAAACGCCGAAAAAATGACTAAGTCCAAAAAAAATTTTTTTTAAACTTTTTTCAATTTTACCCCCGTGGGATATATATTCTACCCACACACATTTGGAACTCTCCTGGGCTACCCTCACACATATTATTCCCTCATTTAGTGGATATTTTCACAAAAAAGTGAAATTTTCAAAAATCCAAAATATTGTCTGAAAACGACTAAATATCAAGGACTCATTGGGCGAATCGCTCTGGAACTGAAATCGGAACGCTCACTGACATTTGCCCTATCTGAAAGTCTGATAAACGCCGGAAAAATGGCTAAGTCCAAAAAATAATTTTTTTCAACTTTTTTCAATTTTACTCCCGTGGGATATATATTTTACCCACACACATTTTGAACTCTCTTGGGGTACCCTCACACATATTATTCCCTCATTTAGTGGATATTTTCACAAAAAAGGGAATTTTTCAAAAATCCAGAAAATTGGCTGAAAACGCATAAATATCAAGGATTCATTGGGCGAATCGCTCTGGAACTGAAATCGGAACGCTCACTGACATTTGCCCTATCTGAAAGTCTGATAAACGCCGGAAAAATGGCTAAGTCCAAAAAATAATTTTTTTCAACTTTTTTCAATTTTACCCCCGTGGGATATATATTTTACCCACACACATTTGGAACTCTCCTGGTGTACCGGCACACATATTATTCCCTCATTTAGTGGATATTTTCACAAAAAAGTGAATTTTTCAAAAATCCAGAAAATTGGCTGAAAACGACTAAATATCAAGGACTCATTGGGCGAATCGCTCTGGAACTGAAATCGGAACGCTCACTGACATTTGCCCTATCTGAAAGTCTGATAAACGCCGGAAAAATGACTAAGTCCAAAAAAAAAATTTTTCATCTTTTTTCAATTTTACCCCAGTGGGATATATATTCTACCCACACACATTTGGAACTCTCCTGGGCTACCCTCACACATATTATTCCCTCATTTAGTGGATATTTTCACAAAAAAGTGAAATTTTCAAAAATCCAAAATATTGTCTGAAAACGACTAAATATCAAGGACTCATTGGGCGAATCGCTCTGGAACTGAAATCGGAACGCTCACTGACATTTGCCCTATCTGAAAGTCTGATAAACGCCGGAAAAATGGCTAAGTCCAAAAAATAATTTTTTTCAACTTTTTTCAATTTTGCTCCCGTGGGATATATATTTTACCCACACACATTTGGAACTCTCCTGGGGTACCCTCACACATATTATTCCCTCATTTAGTGGATATTTTCACAAAAAAGTGAAATTTTCAAAAATCCAGGAAATTGACTGAAAATGACTAAATATCAAGGACTCATTGGGCGAATTGCTCTGGAACTGAAATCGGAACGCTCACTGACATTTGCCCTATCTGAAAGTCTGATAAACGCCGGAAAAATGGCTAAGTCCAAAAAAAATTTTTTTTAAACTTTTTTCAATTTTACCCCCGTGGGATATATATTCTACCCACACACATTTGGAACTCTCCTGGGCTACCCTCACACATATTATTCCCTCATTTAGTGGATATTTTCACAAAAAAGTGAAATTTTCAAAAATCCAAAATATTGTCTGAAAACGACTAAATATCAAGGACTCATTGGGCGAATCGCTCTGGAACTGAAATCGGAACGCTCACTGACATTTGCCCTATCTGAAAGTCTGATAAACGCCGGAAAAATGGCTAAGTCCAAAAAATAATTTTTTTCAACTTTTTTCAATTTTACTCCCGTGGGATATATATTTTACCCACACACATTTTGAACTCTCCTGGGGTACCCTCACACATATTATTCCCTCATTTAGTGGATATTTTCACAAAAAAGTGAATTTTTCAAAAATCCAGAAAATTGGCTGAAAACGACTAAATATCAAGGAAACATTGGACAAATCGCTCTGGAACTGAAATCGGAACGCTCACTGACATTTGCCCTATCTGAAAGTCTGATAAACGCCGGAAAAATGACTAAGTCCAAAAAAAAATTTTTTTAAACTTTTTTCAATTTTACCCCCGTGGGATATATATTCTACCGACACACATTTGGAACTCTCCTGGGCTACCCTCACACATTTTATTCCCTCATTTAGTGGATATTTTCACAAAAAAGTGAAATTTTCAAAAATCCAAAATATTGTCTGAAAACGACTAAATATCAAGGACTCATTGGGCGAATCGCTCTGGAACTGAAATCGGAACGCTCACTGACATTTGCCCTATCTGAAAGTCTGATAAACGCCGGAAAAATGGCTAAGTCCAAAAAATAATTTTTTTCAACTTTTTTCAATTTTGCTCCCGTGGGATATATATTTTACCCACACACATTTTGAACTCTCCTGGGGTACCCTCACACATATTATTCCCTCATTTAGTGGATATTTTCACAAAAAAGTGAATTTTTCAAAAATCCAGAAAATTGGCTGAAAACGCATAAATATCAAGGACTCATTGGGCGAATCGCTCTGGAACTGAAATCGGAACGCTCACTGACATTTGCCCTATCTGAAAGTCTGATAAACGCCGGAAAAATGGCTAAGTCCAAAAAAAAATTTTTTTAAACTTTTTTCAATTTTACCCCCGTGGGATATATATTCTACCCACACACATTTGGAACTCTCCTGGGCTACCCTCACACATATTATTCCCTCATTTAGTGGATATTTTCACAAAAAAGTGAAATTTTCAAAAATCCAAAATATTGTCTGAAAACGACTAAATATCAAGGACTCATTGGGCGAATCGCTCTGGAACTGAAATCGGAACGCTCACTGACATTTGCCCTATCTGAAAGTCTGATAAACGCCGGAAAAATGGCTAAGTCCAAAAAATAATTTTTTTCAACTTTTTTCAATTTTACCCCCGTGGGATATATATTTTACCCACACACATTTGGAACTCTCCTGGGGTACCGGCACACATACTATTCCCTCATTTAGTGGATATTTTCACAAAAAAAGTGAATTTTTCAAAAATCCAGAAAATTGGCTGAAAACGACTAAATATCAAGGACTCATTGGGCGAATCGCTCTGGAACTGAAATCAGAACGCTCACTGACATTTGCCCTATCTGAAAGTCTGATAAACGCCGGAAAAATGACTAAGTCCAAAAAAAAAATTTTTCAACTTTTTTCAATTTTACCCCAGTGGGATATATATTCTACCCACACACATTTGGAACTCTCCTGGGCTACCCTCACGCATATTATTCCCTCATTTAGTGGATATTTTCACAAAAAAGTGAAATTTTCAAAAATCCAAAATATTGTCTGAAAACGACTAAATATCAAGGACTCATTGGGCGAATCGCTCTGGAACTGAAATCGGAACGCTCACTGACATTTGCCCTATCTGAAAGTCTGATAAACGCCGGAAAAATGGCTAAGTCCAAAAAATATTTTTTTTCAACTTTTTTCAATTTTGCTCCCGTGGGATATATATTTTACCCACACACATTTTGAACTCTCCTGGGGTACCCTCACACATATTATTCCCTCATTTAGTGGATATTTTCACAAAAAAGTGAATTTTTCAAAAATCCAGAAAATTGGCTGAAAACGACTAAATATCAAGGAAACATTGGACAAATCGCTCTGGAACTGAAATCGGAACGCTCACTGACATTTGCCCTATCTGAAAGTCTGATAAACGCCGGAAAAATGACTAAGTCCAAAAAAAAATTTTTTTAAACTTTTTTCAATTTTACCCCCGTGGGATATATATTCTACCCACACACATTTGGAACTCTCCTGGGCTACCCTCACACATATTATTCCCTCATTTAGTGGATATTTTCACAAAAAAGTGAAATTTTCAAAAATCCAAAATATTGTCTGAAAACGACTAAATATCAAGGACTCATTGGGCGAATCGCTCTGGAACTGAAATCGGAACGCTCACTGACATTTGCCCTATCTGAAAGTCTGATAAACGCCGGAAAAATGGCTAAGTCCAAAAAATAATTTTTTTCAACTTTTTTCAATTTTACTCCCGTGGGATATATATTTTACCCACACACATTTTGAACTCTCTTGGGGTACCCTCACACATATTATTCCCTCATTTAGTGGATATTTTCACAAAAAAGTGAATTTTTCAAAAATCCAGAAAATTGGCTGAAAACGCATAAATCTCAAGGACTCATTGGGCGAATCGCTCTGGAACTGAAATCGGAACGCTCACTGACATTTGCCCTATCTGAAAGTCTGATAAACGCCGGAAAAATGGCTAAGTCCAAAAAATAATTTTTTTCAACTTTTTTCAATTTTACCCCCGTGGGATATATATTTTACCCACACACATTTGGAACTCTCCTGGGCTACCCTCACGCATATTATTCCCTCATTTAGTGGATATTTTCACAAAAAAGTGAAATTTTCAAAAATCCAAAATATTGTCTGAAAACGACAAAATATCAAGGACTCATTGGGCGAATCGCTCTGGAACTGAAATCGGAACGCTCACTGACATTTGCCCTATCTGAAAGTCTGATAAACGCCGGAAAAATGGCTAAGTCCAAAAAATAATTTTTTCCAACTTTTTTCAATTTTGCTCCCGTGGGATATATATTTTACCCACACACATTTTGAACTCTCCTGGGGTACCCTCACACATATTATTCCCTCATTTAGTGGATATTTTCACAAAAAAGTGAATTTTTCAAAAATCCAGAAAATTGGCTGAAAACGACTAAATATCAAGGACTCATTGGGCGAATCGCTCTGGAACAGAAATCGGAACGCTCACTGACATTTGCCCTATCTGAAAGTCTGATAAACGCCGGAAAAATGACTAAGTCCAAAAAAAAATTTTTTTAAACTTTTTTCAATTTTACCCCCGTGGGATATATATTCTACCCACACACATTTGGAACTCTCCTGGGCTACCCTCACACATATTATTCCCTCATTTAGTGGATATTTTCACAAAAAAGTGAAATTTTCAAAAATCCAAAATATTGTCTGAAAACGACTAAATATCAAGGACTCATTGGGCGAATCGCTCTGGAACTGAAATCGGAACGCTCACTGACATTTGCCCTATCTGAAAGTCTGATAAACGCCGGAAAAATGGCTAAGTCCAAAAAATAATTTTTTTCAACTTTTTTCAATTTTACTCCCGTGGGATATATATTTTACCCACACACATTTTGAACTCTCTTGGGGTACCCTCACACATATTATTCCCTCATTTAGTGGATATTTTCACAAAAAAGTGAATTTTTCAAAAATCCAGAAAATTGGCTGAAAACGCATAAATCTCAAGGACTCATTGGGCGAATCGCTCTGGAACTGAAATCGGAACGCTCACTGACATTTGCCCTATCTGAAAGTCTGATAAACGCCGGAAAAATGGCTAAGTCCAAAAAATAATTTTTTTCAACTTTTTTCAATTTTACCCCCGTGGGATATATATTTTACCCACACACATTTGGAACTCTCCTGGGGTACCGGCACACATACTATTCCCTCATTTAGTGGATATTTTCACAAAAAAAGTGAATTTTTCAAAAATCCAGAAAATTGGCTGAAAACGACTAAATATCAAGGACTCATTGGGCGAATCGCTCTGGAACTGAAATCGGAACGCTCACTGACATTTGCCCTATCTGAAAGTCTGATAAACGCCGGAAAAATGGCTAAGTCCAAAAAATAATTTTTTCCAACTTTTTTCAATTTTGCTCCCGTGGGATATATATTTTACCCACACACATTTTGAACTCTCCTGGGGTACCCTCACACATATTATTCCCTCATTTAGTGGATATTTTCACAAAAAAGTGAATTTTTCAAAAATCCAGAAAATTGGCTGAAAACGCATAAATATCAAGGACTCATTGGGCGAATCGCTCTGGAACTGAAATCGGAACGCTCACTGACATTTGCCCTATCTGAAAGTCTGATAAACGCCGGAAAAATGGCTAAGTCCAAAAAAAAATTTTTTTAAACTTTTTTCAATTTTACCCCCGTGGGATATATATTCTACCCACACACATTTGGAACTCTCCTGGGCTACCCTCACACATATTATTCCCTCATTTAGTGGATATTTTCACAAAAAAGTGAAATTTTCAAAAATCCAAAATATTGTCTGAAAACGACTAAATATCAAGGACTCATTGGGCGAATCGCTCTGGAACTGAAATCGGAACGCTCACTGACATTTGCCCTATCTGAAAGTCTGATAAACGCCGGAAAAATGGCTAAGTCCAAAAAATAATTTTTTTCAACTTTTTTCAATTTTACTCCCGTGGGATATATATTTTACCCACACACATTTTGAACTCTCTTGGGGTACCCTCACACATATTATTCCCTCATTTAGTGGATATTTTCACAAAAAAGTGAATTTTTCAAAAATCCAGAAAATTGGCTGAAAACGCATAAATCTCAAGGACTCATTGGGCGAATCGCTCTGGAACTGAAATCGGAACGCTCACTGACATTTGCCCTATCTGAAAGTCTGATAAACGCCGGAAAAATGGCTAAGTCCAAAAAATAATTTTTTTCAACTTTTTTCAATTTTACCCCCGTGGGATATATATTTTACCCACACACATTTGGAACTCTCCTGGGGTACCGGCACACATACTATTCCCTCATTTAGTGGATATTTTCACAAAAAAAGTGAATTTTTCAAAAATCCAGAAAATTGGCTGAAAACGACTAAATATCAAGGACTCATTGGGCGAATCGCTCTGGAACTGAAATCGGAACGCTCACTGACATTTGCCCTATCTGAAAGTCTGATAAACGCCGGAAAAATGACTAAGTCCAAAAAAAAAATTTTTCAACTTTTTTCAATTTTACCCCAGTGGGATATATATTCTACCCACACACATTTGGAACTCTCCTGGGCTACCCTCACGCATATTATTCCCTCATTTAGTGGATATTTTCACAAAAAAGTGAAATTTTCAAAAATCCAAAATATTGTCTGAAAACGACAAAATATCAAGGACTCATTGGGCGAATCGCTCTGGAACTGAAATCGGAACGCTCACTGACATTTGCCCTATCTGAAAGTCTGATAAACGCCGGAAAAATGGCTAAGTCCAAAAAATAATTTTTTCCAACTTTTTTCAATTTTGCTCCCGTGGGATATATATTTTACCCACACACATTTTGAACTCTCCTGGGGTACCCTCACACATATTATTCCCTCATTTAGTGGATATTTTCACAAAAAAGTGAATTTTTCAAAAATCCAGAAAATTGGCTGAAAACGACTAAATATCAAGCACTCATTGGGCGAATCGCTCTGGAACAGAAATCGGAACGCTCACTGACATTTGCCCTATCTGAAAGTCTGATAAACGCCGGAAAAATGACTAAGTCCAAAAAAAAAATTTTTCAACTTGTTTCAATTTTACCCCAGTGGGATATATATTCTACCCACACACATTTGGAACTCTCCTGGGCTACCCTCACACATATTATTCCCTCATTTAGTGGATATTTTCACAAAAAAGTGAAATTTTCAAAAATCCAGGAAATTGACTGAAAATGACTAAATATCAAGGACTCATTGGGCGAATTGCTCTGGAACTGAAATCGGAACGCTCACTGACATTTGCCCTATCTGAAAGTCTGATAAACGCCGGAAAAATGGCTAAGTCCAAAAAATAACTTTTTTCAACTTTTTTCAATTTTACTACCGTGGGATATATATTTTACCCACACACATTTTGAACTCTCCTGGGGTACCCTCACACATATTATTCCCTCATTTAGTGGATATTTTCACAAAAAAGTGAATTTTTCAAAAATCCAGAAAATTGGCTGAAAACGCCTAAATATCAAGGACTCATTGGGCGAATCGCTCTGGAACTGAAATCAGAACGCTCACTGACATTTGCCCTATCTGAAAGTCTGATAAACGCCGGAAAAATGGCTAAGTCCAAAAAATAATTTTTTTCAACTTTTTTCAATTTTATCCCCGTGGGATATATATTTTACCCACACACATTTGGAACTCTCCTGGGGTACCGGCACACATATTATTCCCTCATTTAGTGGATATTTTCACAAAAAAGTGAATTTTTCAAAAATCCAGAAAATTGGCTGAAAACGACTAAATATCAAGGACTCATTGGGGGAATCGCTCTGGAACTGAAATCGGAACGCTCACTGACATTTGCCCTATCTGAAAGTCTGATAAACGCCGGAAAAATGACTAAGTCCAAAAAAAAAAATTTTCAACTTTTTTCAATTTTACCCCAGTGGGATATATATTCTACCCACACACATTTGGAACTCTCCTGGGCTACCCTCACACATATTATTCCCTCATTTAGTGGATATTTTCACAAAAAAGTGAAATTTTCAAAAATCCAAAATATTGTCTGAAAATGACTAAATATCAAGGACTCATTGGGCGAATCGCTCTGGAACTGAAATCGGAACGCTCACTGACATTTGCCCTATCTGAAAGTCTGATAAACGCCGGAAAAATGGCTAAGTCCAAAAAATAATTTTTTTCAACTTTTTTCAATTTTATCCCCGTGGGATATATATTTTACCCACACACATTTGGAACTCTCCTGGGGTACCGGCACACATACTATTCCCTCATTTAGTGGATAATTTCACAAAAAAAGTGAATTTTTCAAAAATCCAGAAAATTGGCTGAAAACGACTAAATATCAAGGACTCATTGGGCGAATCGCTCTGGAACTGAAATCGGAACGCTCACTGACATTTGCCCTATCTGAAAGTCTGATAAACGCCGGAAAAATGACTAAGTCCAAAAAAAAAATTTTTCAACTTTTTTCAATTTTACCCCAGTGGGATATATATTCTACCCACACACATTTGGAACTCTCCTGGGCTACCCTCACGCATATTATTCCCTCATTTAGTGGATATTTTCACAAAAAAGTGAAATTTTCAAAAATCCAAAATATTGTCTGAAAACGACAAAATATCAAGGACTCATTGGGTGAATCGCTCTGGAACTGAAATCGGAATGCTCACTGACATTTGCCCTATCTGAAAGTCTGATAAACGCCGGAAAAATGGCTAAGTCCAAAAAATAATTTTTTTCAACTTTTTTCAATTTTACCCCCGTGGGATATATATTTTACCCACACACATTTGGAACTCTCCTGGGGTACCGGCACACATACTATTCCCTCATTTAGTGGATATTTTCACAAAAAAAGTGAATTTTTCAAAAATCCAGAAAATTGGCTGAAAACGACTAAATATCAAGGACTCATTGGGCGAATCGCTCTGGAACTGAAATCGGAACGCTCACTGACATTTGCCCTATCTGAAAGTCTGATAAACGCCGGAAAAATGACTAAGTCCAAAAAAAAAATTTTTCAACTTTTTTCAATTTTACCCCAGTGGGATATATATTCTACCCACACACATTTGGAACTCTCCTGGGCTACCCTCACGCATATTATTCCCTCATTTAGTGGATATTTTCACAAAAAAGTGAAATTTTCAAAAATCCAAAATATTGTCTGAAAACGACAAAATATCAAGGACTCATTGGGCGAATCGCTCTGGAACTGAAATCGGAACGCTCACTGACATTTGCCCTATCTGAAAGTCTGATAAACGCCGGAAAAATGGCTAAGTCCAAAAAATAATTTTTTTCAACTTTTTTCAATTTTACTCCCGTGGGATATATATTTTACCCACACACATTTTGAACTTTCCTGGGGTACCCTCACACATATTATTCCCTCATTTAGTGGATATTTTCACAAAAAAGTGAATTTTTCAAAAATCCAGAAAATTGGCTGAAAACGCCTAAATATCAAGGACTCATTGGGCGAATCGCTCTGGAACTGAAATCGGAACGCTCACTGACATTTGCCCTATCTGAAAGTCTGATAAACGCCGGAAAAATGGCTAAGTCCAAAAAATAATTTTTTTCAACTTTTTTCAATTTTATCCCCGTGGGATATATATTTTACCCACACACATTTGGAACTCTCCTGGGGTACCGGCACACATACTATTCCCTCATTTAGTGGATAATTTCACAAAAAAAGTGAATTTTTCAAAAATCCAGAAAATTGGCTGAAAACGACTAAATATCAAGGACTCATTGGGCGAATCGCTCTGGAACTGAAATCGGAACGCTCACTGACATTTGCCCTATCTGAAAGTCTGATAAACGCCGGAAAAATGACTAAGTCCAAAAAAAAAATTTTTCAACTTTTTTCAATTTTACCCCAGTGGGATATATATTCTACCCACACACATTTGGAACTCTCCTGGGCTACCCTCACGCATATTATTCCCTCATTTAGTGGATATTTTCACAAAAAAGTGAAATTTTCAAAAATCCAAAATATTGTCTGAAAACGACAAAATATCAAGGACTCATTGGGCGAATCGCTCTGGAACTGAAATCGGAACGCTCACTGACATTTGCCCTATCTGAAAGTCTGATAAACGCCGGAAAAATGGCTAAGTCCAAAAAATAATTTTTTTCAACTTTTTTCAATTTTACTCCCGTGGGATATATATTTTACCCACACACATTTTGAACTCTCTTGGGGTACCCTCACACATATTATTCCCTCATTTAGTGGATATTTTCACAAAAAAGTGAATTTTTCAAAAATCCAGAAAATTGGCTGAAAACGCATAAATATCAAGGACTCATTGGGCGAATCGCTTTGGAACTGAAATCGGAACGCTCACTGACATTTGCCCTATCTGAAAGTCTGATAAACGCCGGAAAAATGGCTAAGTCCAAAAAATAATTTTTTTCAACTTTTTTCAATTTTACCCCCGTGGGATATATATTTTACCCACACACATTTGGAACTCTCCTGGTGTACCGGCACACATATTATTCCCTCATTTAGTGGATATTTTCACAAAAAAGTGAATTTTTCAAAAATCCAGAAAATTGGCTGAAAACGACTAAATATCAAGGACTCATTGGGGGAATCGCTCTGGAACTGAAATCGGAACGCTCACTGACATTTGCCCTATCTGAAAGTCTGATAAACGCCGGAAAAATGACTAAGTCCAAAAAAAAAATTTTTCAACTTTTTTCAATTTTACCCCAGTGGGATATATATTCTACCCACACACATTTGGAACTCTCCTGGGCTACCCTCACACATATTATTCCCTCATTTAGTGGATATTTTCACAAAAAAGTGAAATTTTCAAAAATCCAAAATATTGTCTGAAAATGACTAAATATCAAGGACTCATTGGGCGAATCGCTCTGGAACTGAAATCGGAACGCTCACTGACATTTGCCCTATCTGAAAGTCTGATAAACGCCGGAAAAATGGCTAAGTCCAAAAAATAATTTTTTTCAACTTTTTTCAATTTTATCCCCGTGGGATATATATTTTACCCACACACATTTGGAACTCTCCTGGGGTACCGGCACACATACTATTCCCTCATTTAGTGGATATTTTCACAAAAAAAGTGAATTTTTCAAAAATCCAGAAAATTGGCTGAAAACGACTAAATATCAAGGACTCATTGGGCGAATCGCTCTGGAACTGAAATCGGAACGCTCACTGACATTTGCCCTATCTGAAAGTCTGATAAACGCCGGAAAAATGACTAAGTCCAAAAAAAAAATTTTTCGACTTTTTTCAATTTTACCCCAGTGGGATATATATTCTACCCACACACATTTGGAACTCTCCTGGGCTACCCTCACGCATATTATTCCCTCATTTAGTGGATATTTTCACAAAAAAGTGAAATTTTCAAAAATCCAAAATATTGTCTGAAAACGACAAAATATCAAGGACTCATTGGGCGAATCGCTCTGGAACTGAAATCGGAACGCTCACTGACATTTGCCCTATCTGAAAGTCTGATAAACGCCGGAAAAATGGCTAAGTCCAAAAAATAATTTTTTTCAACTTTTTTCAATTTTATCCCCGTGGGATATATATTTTACCCACACACATTTGGAACTCTCCTGGGGTACCGGCACACATACTATTCCCTCATTTAGTGGATATTTTCACAAAAAAAGTGAATTTTTCAAAAATCCAGAAAATTGGCTGAAAACGACTAAATATCAAGGACTCATTGGGCGAATCGCTCTGGAACTGAAATCGGAACGCTCACTGACATTTGCCCTATCTGAAAGTCTGATAAACGCCGGAAAAATGACTAAGTCCAAAAAAAAAATTTTTCGACTTTTTTCAATTTTACCCCAGTGGGATATATATTCTACCCACACACATTTGGAACTCTCCTGGGCTACCCTCACGCATATTATTCCCTCATTTAGTGGATATTTTCACAAAAAAGTGAAATTTTCAAAAATCCAAAATATTGTCTGAAAACGACAAAATATCAAGGACTCATTGGGCGAATCGCTCTGGAACTGAAATCGGAACGCTCACTGACATTTGCCCTATCTGAAAGTCTGATAAACGCCGGAAAAATGGCTAAGTCCAAAAAAAAATTTTTTTCAATTTTACCCCAGTGGGATATATATTCTATCCACACACATTTGGAACTCTCCTAGTCTACCCTCACACATATTATTCCCTCATTTAGTGGATATTTTCAAAAAAAAGTGAAATTTTCAAAAATCTAGAAAATTGGCTGAAAACGACTAAATATCAAGGACTCATTGCGCGAATCGCTCTGGAACTGAAATCGGAACGCTCACTGACATTTGCCCTATCTGAAAGTCTGATAAACGCCGGAAAAATGGCTAAGTCCAAAAAATAATTTTTTTCAACTTTTTTCAATTTTGCTCCCGTGGGATATATATTTTACCCACACACATTTTGAACTCTCCTGGGGTACCCTCACACATATTATTCCCTCATTTAGTGGATATTTTCACAAAAAAGTGAATTTTTCAAAAATCCAGAAAATTGGCTGAAAACGACTAAATATCAAGGACTCATTGGGCGAATCGCTTTGGAACAGAAATCGGAACGCTCACTGACATTTGCCCTATCTGAAAGTCTGATAAACGCCGGAAAAATGACTAAGTCCAAAAAAAAAATTTTTCAACTTTTTTCAATTTTACCCCAGTGGGATATATATTCTACCCACACACATTTGGAACTCTCCTGGGCTACCCTCACACATATTATTCCCTCATTTAGTGGATATTTTCACAAAAAAGTGAATTTTTCAAAAATCCAGAAAATTGGCTGAAAACGACTAAATATCAAGGAATCATTGGACAAATCGCTCTGGAACTGAAATCGGAACGCTCACTGACATTTGCCCTATCTGAAAGTCTGATAAACGCCGGAAAAATGGCTAAGTCCAAAAAATAATTTTTTTCAACTTTTTTCAATTTTACTCCCGTGGGATATATATTTTACCCACACACATTTGGAACTCTCCTGGGGTACCCTCACACATATTATTCCCTCATTTAGTGGATATTTTCACAAAAAAGTGAATTTTTCAAAAATCCAGAAAATTGGCTGAAAACGACTAAATATCAAGGACTCATTGGGCGAATCGCTTTGGAACAGAAATCGGAACGCTCACTGACATTTGCCCTATCTGAAAGTCTGATAAACGCCGGAAAAATGACTAAGTCCAAAAAAAAAATTTTTCAACTTTTTTCAATTTTACCCCAGTGGGATATATATTCTACCCACACACATTTGGAACTCTCCTGGGCTACCCTCACACATATTATTCCCTCATTTAGTGGATATTTTCACAAAAAAGTGAATTTTTCAAAAATCCAGAAAATTGGCTGAAAACGACTAAATATCAAGGAATCATTGGACAAATCGCTCTGGAACTGAAATCGGAACGCTCACTGACATTTGCCCTATCTGAAAGTCTGATAAACGCCGGAAAAATGGCTAAGTCCAAAAAATAATTTTTTTCAACTTTTTTCAATTTTACTCCCGTGGGATATATATTTTACCCACACACATTTGGAACTCTCCTGGGGTACCGGCACACATATTATTCCCTCATTTAGTGGATATTTTCACAAAAAAGTGAATTTTTCAAAAATCCAGAAAATTGGCTGAAAACGACTAAATATCAAGGACTCATTGGGCGAATCGCTCTGGAACTGAAATCGGAACGCTCACTGACATTTGCCCTATCTGAAAGTCTGATAAACGCCGGAAAAATGACTAAGTCCAAAAAAAATTTTTTTTCAATTTTACCCCAGTGGGATATATATTCTACCCACACACATTTGGAACTCTCCTAGTCTACCCTCACACATATTATTCCCTCATTTAGTGGATATTTTCAAAAAAAAGTGAAATTTTCAAAAATCCAGAAAATTGGCTGAAAACGACTAAATATCAAGGACTCATTGCGCGAATCGCTCTGGAACTGAAATCGGAACGCTCACTGACATTTGCCCTATCTGAAAGTCTGATAAACGCCGGAAAAATGACTAAGTCCAAAAAAAAATTTTTTTCAACTTTTTTCAATTTTACCCCAGTGGGATATATATTCTACTCACACACATTTGGAACTCTCCTGGGCTACTCTCACACATATTATTCCCTCATTTAGTGGATATTTTCACAAAAAAGTGAATTTTTCAAAAATCCAGAAAATTGGCTGAAAACGACTAAATATCAAGGAATCATTGGACAAATCGCTCTGGAACTGAAATCGGAACGCTCACTGACATTTGCCCTATCTGAAAGTCTGATAAACGCCGGAAAAATGGCTAAGTCCAAAAAATAATTTTTTTCAACTTTTTTCAATTTTACTCCCGTGGGATATATATTTTACCCACACACATTTTGAACTCTCCTGGGGTACCCTCACACATATTATTCCCTCATTTAGTGGATATGTTCACAAAAAAGTGAATTTTTCAAAAATCCAGAAAATTGGCTTAAAACGACTAAATATCAAGGACTCATTGGGCGAATCGCTCTGGAACAGAAATCGGAACGCTCACTGACATTTGCCCTATCTGAAAGTCTGATAAACGCCGGAAAAATGGCTAAGTCCAAAAAATAATTTTTTTCAACTTTTTTCAATTTTACTCCCGTGGGATATATATTTTACCCACACACATTTTGAACTCTCCTGGGGTACCCTCACACATATTATTCCATCATTTAGTGGATATTTTCACAAAAAAGTGAATTTTTCAAAAATCCAGAAAATTGGCTGAAAACGCCTAAATATCAAGGACTCATTGGGCGAATCGCTCTGGAACTGAAATCGGAACGCTCACTGACATTTGCCCTATCTGAAAGTCTGATAAACGCCGGAAAAATGGCTAAGTCCAAAAAATAATTTTTTTCAGTTTTTTTCAATTTTACCCCCGTGGGATATATATTTTACCCACACACATTTGGAACTCTCCTGGGCTACCCTCACACATATTATTCCCTCATTTAGTGGATATTTTCACAAAAAAGTGAAATTTTCAAAAATCCAGAAAATTGGCTGAAAATGACTAAATATCAAGGACTCATTGGGCGAATTGCTCTGGAACTCAAATCGGAATGCTCACTGACATTTGCCCTATCTGAAAGTCTGATAAACGCCGGAAAAATGGCTAAGTCCAAAAAATAATTTTTTTCAACTTTTTTCAATTTTACTCCCGTGGGATATATATTTTACCCACACACATTTTGAACTCTCCTGGGGTACCCTCACACATATTATTCCCTCATTTAGTGGATATTTTCACAAAAAAGTGAATTTTTCAAAAATCCAGAAAATTCCCTGAAAACGCCTAAATATCAAGGACTCATTGGGCGAATCGCTCTGGAACTGAAATCGGAACGCTCACTGACATTTGCCCTATCTGAAAGTCTGATAAACGCCGGAAAAATGGCTAAGTCCAAAAAATAATTTTTTTCAACTTTTTTCAATTTTACCCCCGTGGGATATACATTTTACCCACACACATTTGGAACTCTCCTGGGGTACCGGCACACATATTATTCCCTCATTTAGTGGATATTTTCACAAAAAAGTGAATTTTTCAAAAATCCAGAAAATTGGCTGAAAACGACTAAATATCAAGGACTCATTGGGCGAATCGCTCTGGAACTGAAATCGGAACGCTCACTGACATTTGCCCTATCTGAAAGTCTGATAAACGCCGGAAAAATGGCTAAGTCCAAAAAATAATTTTTTTCAACTTTTTTCAATTTTATCCCCGTGGGATATATATTTTACCCACACACATTTGGAACTCTCCTGGGGTACCGGCACACATACTATTCCCTCATTTAGTGGATAATTTCACAAAAAAAGTGAATTTTTCAAAAATCCAGAAAATTGGCTGAAAACGACTAAATATCAAGGACTCATTGGGCGAATTGCTCTGGAACTGAAATCGGAACGCTCACTGACATTTGCCCTATCTGAAAGTCTGATAAACGCCGGAAAAATGACTAAGTCCAAAAAAAAAATTTTTCAACTTTTTTCAATTTTACCCCAGTGGGATATATATTCTACCCACACACATTTGGAACTCTCCTGGGCTACCGTCACGCATATTATTCCCTCATTTAGTGGATATTTTCACAAAAAAGTGAAATTTTCAAAAATCCAAAATATTGTCTGAAAACGACAAAATATCAAGGACTCATTGGGCGAATCGCTCTGGAACTGAAATCGGAACGCTCACTGACATTTGCCCTATCTGAAAGTCTGATAAACGCCGGAAAAATGGCTAAGTCCAAAAAATAATTTTTTTCAACTTTTTTCAATTTTACTCCCGTGGGATATATATTTTACCCACACACATTTTGAACTCTCTTGGGGTACCCTCACACATATTATTCCCTCATTTAGTGGATATTTTCACAAAAAAGTGAATTTTTCAAAAATCCAGAAAATTGGCTGAAAACGCATAAATATCAAGGACTCATTGGGCGAATCGCTCTGGAACTGAAATCGGAACGCTCACTGACATTTGCCCTATCTGAAAGTCTGATAAACGCCGGAAAAATGGCTAAGTCCAAAAAATAATTTTTTTCAACTTTTTTCAATTTTACCCCCGTGGGATATATATTTTACCCACACACATTTGGAACTCTCCTGGGGTACCCTCACACATATTATTCCCTCATTTAGTGGATATTTTCACAAAAAAGTGAATTTTTCAAAAATCCAGAAAATTCCCTGAAAACGCCTAAATATCAAGGACTCATTGGGCGAATCGCTCTGGAACTGAAATCGGAACGCTCACTGACATTTGCCCTATCTGAAAGTCTGATAAACGCCGGAAAAATGGCTAAGTCCAAAAAATAATTTTTTTCAACTTTTTTCAATTTTACCCCCGTGGGATATACATTTTACCCACACACATTTGGAACTCTCCTGGGGTACCGGCACACATATTATTCCCTCATTTAGTGGATATTTTCACAAAAAAGTGAATTTTTCAAAAATCCAGAAAATTGGCTGAAAACGACTAAATATCAAGGACTCATTGGGCGAATCGCTCTGGAACTGAAATCGGAACGCTCACTGACATTTGCCCTATCTGAAAGTCTGATAAACGCCGGAAAAATGGCTAAGTCCAAAAAATAATTTTTTTCAACTTTTTTCAATTTTATCCCCGTGGGATATATATTTTACCCACACACATTTGGAACTCTCCTGGGGTACCGGCACACATACTATTCCCTCATTTAGTGGATAATTTCACAAAAAAAGTGAATTTTTCAAAAATCCAGAAAATTGGCTGAAAACGACTAAATATCAAGGACTCATTGGGCGAATTGCTCTGGAACTGAAATCGGAACGCTCACTGACATTTGCCCTATCTGAAAGTCTGATAAACGCCGGAAAAATGACTAAGTCCAAAAAAAAAATTTTTCAACTTTTTTCAATTTTACCCCAGTGGGATATATATTCTACCCACACACATTTGGAACTCTCCTGGGCTACCGTCACGCATATTATTCCCTCATTTAGTGGATATTTTCACAAAAAAGTGAAATTTTCAAAAATCCAAAATATTGTCTGAAAACGACAAAATATCAAGGACTCATTGGGCGAATCGCTCTGGAACTGAAATCGGAACGCTCACTGACATTTGCCCTATCTGAAAGTCTGATAAACGCCGGAAAAATGGCTAAGTCCAAAAAATAATTTTTTTCAACTTTTTTCAATTTTACTCCCGTGGGATATATATTTTACCCACACACATTTTGAACTCTCTTGGGGTACCCTCACACATATTATTCCCTCATTTAGTGGATATTTTCACAAAAAAGTGAATTTTTCAAAAATCCAGAAAATTGGCTGAAAACGCATAAATATCAAGGACTCATTGGGCGAATCGCTCTGGAACTGAAATCGGAACGCTCACTGACATTTGCCCTATCTGAAAGTCTGATAAACGCCGGAAAAATGGCTAAGTCCAAAAAATAATTTTTTTCAACTTTTTTCAATTTTACCCCCGTGGGATATATATTTTACCCACACACATTTGGAACTCTCCTGGGGTACCGGCACACATATTATTCCCTCATTTAGTGGATATTTTCACAAAAAAGTGAATTTTTCAAAAATCCAGAAAATTGGCTGAAAACGACTAAATATCAAGGACTCATTGGGGGAATCGCTCTGGAACTGAAATCGGAACGCTCACTGACATTTGCCCTATCTGAAAGTCTGATAAACGCCGGAAAAATGACTAAGTCCAAAAAAAAAATTTTTCAACTTTTTTCAATTTTACCCCAGTGGGATATATATTCTACCCACACACATTTGGAACTCTCCTGGGCTACCCTCACACATATTATTCCCTCATTTAGTGGATATTTTCACAAAAAAGTGAAATTTTCAAAAATCCAAAATATTGTCTGAAAATGACTAAATATCAAGGACTCATTGGGCGAATCGCTCTGGAACTGAAATCGGAACGCTCACTGACATTTGCCCTATCTGAAAGTCTGATAAACGCCGGAAAAATGGCTAAGTCCAAAAAATAATTTTTTTCAACTTTTTTCAATTTTATCCCCGTGGGATATATATTTTACCCACACACATTTGGAACTCTCCTGGGGTACCGGCACACATACTATTCCCTCATTTAGTGGATATTTTCACAAAAAAAGTGAATTTTTCAAAAATCCAGAAAATTGGCTGAAAACGACTAAATATCAAGGACTCATTGGGCGAATCGCTCTGGAACTGAAATCGGAACGCTCACTGACATTTGCCCTATCTGAAAGTCTGATAAACGCCGGAAAAATGACTAAGTCCAAAAAAAAAATTTTTCGACTTTTTTCAATTTTACCCCAGTGGGATATATATTCTACCCACACACATTTGGAACTCTCCTGGGCTACCCTCACGCATATTATTCCCTCATTTAGTGGATATTTTCACAAAAAAGTGAAATTTTCAAAAATCCAAAATATTGTCTGAAAACGACAAAATATCAAGGACTCATTGGGCGAATCGCTCTGGAACTGAAATCGGAACGCTCACTGACATTTGCCCTATCTGAAAGTCTGATAAACGCCGGAAAAATGGCTAAGTCCAAAAAAAAATTTTTTTCAATTTTACCCCAGTGGGATATATATTCTATCCACACACATTTGGAACTCTCCTAGTCTATCCTCACACATATTATTCCCTCATTTAGTGGATATTTTCAAAAAAAAGTGAAATTTTCAAAAATCTAGAAAATTGGCTGAAAACGACTAAATATCAAGGACTCATTGCGCGAATCGCTCTGGAACTGAAATCGGAACGCTCACTGACATTTGCCCTATCTGAAAGTCTGATAAACGCCGGAAAAATGGCTAAGTCCAAAAAATAATTTTTTTCAACTTTTTTCAATTTTGCTCCCGTGGGATATATATTTTACCCACACATATTTTGAACTCTCCTGGGGTACCCTCACACATATTATTCCCTCATTTAGTGGATATTTTCACAAAAAAGTGAATTTTTCAAAAATCCAGAAAATTGGCTGAAAACGACTAAATATCAAGGACTCATTGGGCGAATCGCTTTGGAACAGAAATCGGAACGCTCACTGACATTTGCCCTATCTGAAAGTCTGATAAACGCCGGAAAAATGACTAAGTCCAAAAAAAATATTTTTCAACTTTTTTCAATTTTACCCCAGTGGGATATATATTCTACCCACACACATTTGGAACTCTCCTGGGCTACCCTCACACATATTATTCCCTCATTTAGTGGATATTTTCACAAAAAAGGGAATTTTTCAAAAATCCAGAAAATTGGCTGAAAACGACTAAATATCAAGGAATCATTGGACAAATCGCTCTGGAACTGAAATCGGAACGCTCACTGACATTTGCCCTATCTGAAAGTCTGATAAACGCCGGAAAAATGGCTAAGTCCAAAAAATATTTTTTTTCAACTTTTTTCAATTTTACTCCCGTGGGATATATATTTTACCCACACACATTTGGAACTCTCCTGGGGTACCCTCACACATATTATTCCCTCATTTAGTGGATATTTTCACAAAAAAGTGAATTTTTCAAAAATCCAGAAAATTGGCTGAAAACGACTAAATATCAAGGACTCATTGGGCGAATCGCTTTGGAACAGAAATCGGAACGCTCACTGACATTTGCCCTATCTGAAAGTCTGATAAACGCCGGAAAAATGACTAAGTCCAAAAAAAAAATTTTTCAACTTTTTTCAATTTTACCCCAGTGGGATATATATTCTACCCACACACATTTGGAACTCTCCTGGGCTACCCTCACACATATTATTCCCTCATTTAGTGGATATTTTCACAAAAAAGTGAATTTTTCAAAAATCCAGAAAATTGGCTGAAAACGACTAAATATCAAGGAATCATTGGACAAATCGCTCTGGAACTGAAATCGGAACGCTCACTGACATTTGCCCTATCTGAAAGTCTGATAAACGCCGGAAAAATGGCTAAGTCCAAAAAATAATTTTTTTCAACTTTTTTCAATTTTACTCCCGTGGGATATATATTTTACCCACACACATTTGGAACTCTCCTGGGGTACCGGCACACATATTATTCCCTCATTTAGTGGATATTTTCACAAAAAAGTGAATTTTTCAAAAATCCAGAAAATTGGCTGAAAACGACTAAATATCAAGGACTCATTGGGCGAATCGCTCTGGAACTGAAATCGGAACGTTCACTGACATTTGCCCTATCTGAAAGTCTGATAAACGCCGGAAAAATGGCTAAGTCCAAAAAATAATTTTTTTCAGTTTTTTTCAATTTTACCCCCGTGGGATATATATTTTACCCACACACATTTGGAACTCTCCTGGGGTACCGGCACACATATTATTCCCTCATTTAGTGGATATTTTCACAAAAAAGTGAATTTTTCAAAAATCCAGAAAATTGGCTGAAAACGACTAAATATCAAGGACTCATTGGGCGAATCGCTCTGGAACTGAAATCGGAACGCTCACTGACATTTGCCCTATCTGAAAGTCTGATAAACGCCGGAAAAATGACTAAGTCCAAAAAAAAATTTTTTTCAACTTTTTTCAATTTTACCCCAGTGGGATATATATTCTATCCACACACATTTGGAACTCTCCTGGGCTACCCTCACACATATTATTCCCTCATTTAGTGGATATTTTCACAAAAAAGTGAAATTTTCAAAAATCCAGAAAATTGGCTGAAAATGACTAAATATCAAGGACTCATTGGGCGAATTGCTCTGGAACTCAAATCGGAATGCTCACTGACATTTGCCCTATCTGAAAGTCTGATAAATGCCGGAAAAATAAGTCCAAAAAAATTTTTTTTCAACTTTTTTCAATTTTACCCCCGTGGGATATATATTTTACCCACACACATTTGGACTCTCCTGGGGTACCCTCACACATATTATTCCCTCATTTAGTGGATATTTTCACAAAAAAGTGAATTTTTCAAAAATCCAGAAAATTGGCTGAAAACGACTAAATATCAAGGACTCATTGGGCAAATCGCTCTGGAACTGAAATCGGAACGCTCACTGACATTTGCCCTATCTGAAAGTCTGATAAACGCCGGAAAAATGGCTAAGTCCAAAAAATAATTTTTTTCAACTTTTTTCAATTTTACCCCCGTGGGATATATATTTTACCCACACACATTTGGAACTCTCCTGGGGTAGCCTCACACATATTATTCCCTCATTTAGTGGATATTTTCACAAAAAAGTGAAATTTTCAAAAATCCAAAATATTGGCTGAAAACGACTAAATATCAAGGACTCATTGGGCGAATCGCTCTGGAACTGAAATCGGAACGCTCACTGACATTTGCCCTATCTGAAAGTCTAATAAACGCCGAAAAAATGGCTAAGTCCAAAAAATAATTTTTTTCAACTTTTTTCAATTTTACCCCCGTGGGATATATATTTTACCCACACACATTTGGAACTCTCCTGGGGTACCCTCACACATATTATTCCCTCATTTAGTGGATATTTTCACAAAAAAGTGAATTTTTCAAAAATCCAGAAAATTGGCTGAAAACGCCTAAATATCAAGGACTCATTGGGCGAATCGCTCTGGAACTGAAATCGGAACGCTCACTGACATTTGCCCTATCTGAAAGTCTGATAAACGCCGGAAAAATGGCTAAGTCCAAAAAATAATTTTTTTCAACTTTTTTCAATTTTACCCCCGTGGGATATACATTTTACCCACACACATTTGGAACTCTCCTGGGGTACCGGCACACATATTATTCCCTCATTTAGTGGATATTTTCACAAAAAAGTGAATTTTTCAAAAATCCAGAAAATTGGCTGAAAACGACTAAATATCAAGGACTCATTGGGCGAATCGCTTTGGAACTGAAATCGGAACGCTCACTGACATTTGCCCTATCTGAAAGTCTGATAAACGCCGGAAAAATGGCTAAGTCCAAAAAATAATTTTTTTCAACTTTTTTCAATTTTACTCCCGTGGGATATATATTTTACCCACACACATTTGGAACTCTCCTGGGGTACCGGCACACATATTATTCCCTCATTTAGTGGATATTTTCACAAAAAAGTGAATTTTTCAAAAATCCAGAAAATTGGCTGAAAACGACTAAATATCAAGGAATCATTGGACAAATCGCTCTGGAACTGAAATCGGAACGCTCACTGACATTTGCCCTATCTGAAAGTCTGATAAACGCCGGAAAAATGGCTAAGTCCAAAAAATAATTTTTTTCAACTTTTTTCAATTTTACTCCCGTGGGATATATATTTTACCCACACACATTTGGAACTCTCCTGGGGTACCGGCACACATATTATTCCCTCATTTAGTGGATATTTTCACAAAAAAGTGAATTTTTCAAAAATCCAGAAAATTGGCTGAAAACGACTAAATATCAAGGACTCATTGGGCGAATCGCTCTGGAACTGAAATCGGAACGCTCACTGACATTTGCCCTATCTGAAAGTCTGATAAACGCCGGAAAAATGGCTAAGTCCAAAAAATAATTTTTTTCAGTTTTTTTCAATTTTACCCCCGTGGGATATATATTTTACCCACACACATTTGGAACTCTCCTGGGGTACCGGCACACATATTATTCCCTCATTTAGTGGATATTTTCACAAAAAAGTGAATTTTTCAAAAATCCAGAAAATTGGCTGAAAACGACTAAATATCAAGGACTCATTGGGCGAATCGCTCTGGAACTGAAATCGGAACGCTCACTGACATTTGCCCTATCTGAAAGTCTGATAAACGCCGGAAAAATGACTAAGTCCAAAAAAAAATTTTTTTCAACTTTTTTCAATTTTACCCCAGTGGGATATATATTCTATCCACACACATTTGGAACTCTCCTGGGCTACCCTCACACATATTATTCCCTCATTTAGTGGATATTTTCACAAAAAAGTGAAATTTTCAAAAATCCAGAAAATTGGCTGAAAATGACTAAATATCAAGGACTCATTGGGCGAATTGCTCTGGAACTCAAATCGGAATGCTCACTGACATTTGCCCTATCTGAAAGTCTGATAAATGCCGGAAAAATAAGTCCAAAAAAATTTTTTTTCAACTTTTTTCAATTTTACCCCCGTGGGATATATATTTTACCCACACACATTTGGACTCTCCTGGGGTACCCTCACACATATTATTCCCTCATTTAGTGGATATTTTCACAAAAAAGTGAATTTTTCAAAAATCCAGAAAATTGGCTGAAAACGACTAAATATCAAGGACTCATTGGGCAAATCGCTCTGGAACTGAAATCGGAACGCTCACTGACATTTGCCCTATCTGAAAGTCTGATAAACGCCGGAAAAATGGCTAAGTCCAAAAAATAATTTTTTTCAACTTTTTTCAATTTTACCCCCGTGGGATATATATTTTACCCACACACATTTGGAACTCTCCTGGGGTAGCCTCACACATATTATTCCCTCATTTAGTGGATATTTTCACAAAAAAGTGAAATTTTCAAAAATCCAAAATATTGGCTGAAAACGACTAAATATCAAGGACTCATTGGGCGAATCGCTCTGGAACTGAAATCGGAACGCTCACTGACATTTGCCCTATCTGAAAGTCTAATAAACGCCGAAAAAATGGCTAAGTCCAAAAAATAATTTTTTTCAACTTTTTTCAATTTTACCCCCGTGGGATATATATTTTACCCACACACATTTGGAACTCTCCTGGGGTACCCTCACACATATTATTCCCTCATTTAGTGGATATTTTCACAAAAAAGTGAATTTTTCAAAAATCCAGAAAATTGGCTGAAAACGCCTAAATATCAAGGACTCATTGGGCGAATCGCTCTGGAACTGAAATCGGAACGCTCACTGACATTTGCCCTATCTGAAAGTCTGATAAACGCCGGAAAAATGGCTAAGTCCAAAAAATAATTTTTTTCAACTTTTTTCAATTTTACCCCCGTGGGATATACATTTTACCCACACACATTTGGAACTCTCCTGGGGTACCGGCACACATATTATTCCCTCATTTAGTGGATATTTTCACAAAAAAGTGAATTTTTCAAAAATCCAGAAAATTGGCTGAAAACGACTAAATATCAAGGACTCATTGGGCGAATCGCTTTGGAACTGAAATCGGAACGCTCACTGACATTTGCCCTATCTGAAAGTCTGATAAACGCCGGAAAAATGGCTAAGTCCAAAAAATAATTTTTTTCAACTTTTTTCAATTTTACTCCCGTGGGATATATATTTTACCCACACACATTTGGAACTCTCCTGGGGTACCGGCACACATATTATTCCCTCATTTAGTGGATATTTTCACAAAAAAGTGAATTTTTCAAAAATCCAGAAAATTGGCTGAAAACGACTAAATATCAAGGAATCATTGGACAAATCGCTCTGGAACTGAAATCGGAACGCTCACTGACATTTGCCCTATCTGAAAGTCTGATAAACGCCGGAAAAATGGCTAAGTCCAAAAAATAATTTTTTTCAACTTTTTTCAATTTTACTCCCGTGGGATATATATTTTACCCACACACATTTGGAACTCTCCTGGGGTACCGGCACACATATTATTCCCTCATTTAGTGGATATTTTCACAAAAAAGTGAATTTTTCAAAAATCCAGAAAATTGGCTGAAAACGACTAAATATCAAGGACTCATTGGGCGAATCGCTCTGGAACTGAAATCGGAACGCTCACTGACATTTGCCCTATCTGAAAGTCTGATAAACGCCGGAAAAATGGCTAAGTCCAAAAAATAATTTTTTTCAGTTTTTTTCAATTTTACCCCCGTGGGATATATATTTTACCCACACACATTTGGAACTCTCCTGGGGTACCGGCACACATATTATTCCCTCATTTAGTGGATATTTTCACAAAAAAGTGAATTTTTCAAAAATCCAGAAAATTGGCTGAAAACGACTAAATATCAAGGACTCATTGGGCGAATCGCTCTGGAACTGAAATCGGAACGCTCACTGACATTTGCCCTATCTGAAAGTCTGATAAACGCCGGAAAAATGACTAAGTCCAAAAAAAAATTTTTTTCAACTTTTTTCAATTTTACCCCAGTGGGATATATATTCTATCCACACACATTTGGAACTCTCCTGGGCTACCCTCACACATATTATTCCCTCATTTAGTGGATATTTTCACAAAAAAGTGAAATTTTCAAAAATCCAGAAAATTGGCTGAAAATGACTAAATATCAAGGACTCATTGGGCGAATTGCTCTGGAACTCAAATCGGAATGCTCACTGACATTTGCCCTATCTGAAAGTCTGATAAATGCCGGAAAAATAAGTCCAAAAAAATTTTTTTTCAACTTTTTTCAATTTTACCCCCGTGGGATATATATTTTACCCACACACATTTGGACTCTCCTGGGGTACCCTCACACATATTATTCCCTCATTTAGTGGATATTTTCACAAAAAAGTGAATTTTTCAAAAATCCAGAAAATTGGCTGAAAACGACTAAATATCAAGGACTCATTGGGCAAATCGCTCTGGAACTGAAATCGGAACGCTCACTGACATTTGCCCTATCTGAAAGTCTGATAAACGCCGGAAAAATGGCTAAGTCCAAAAAATAATTTTTTTCAACTTTTTTCAATTTTACCCCCGTGGGATATATATTTTACCCACACACATTTGGAACTCTCCTGGGGTAGCCTCACACATATTATTCCCTCATTTAGTGGATATTTTCACAAAAAAGTGAAATTTTCAAAAATCCAAAATATTGGCTGAAAACGACTAAATATCAAGGACTCATTGGGCGAATCGCTCTGGAACTGAAATCGGAACGCTCACTGACATTTGCCTTTTCTGAAAGTCTAATAAACGCCGAAAAAATGGCTAAGTCCAAAAAATAATTTTTTTCAACTTTTTTCAATTTTACCCCCGTGGGATATATATTTTACCCACACACATTTGGAACTCTCCTGGGGTACCCTCACACATATTATTCCCTCATTTAGTGGATATTTTCACAAAAAAGTGAATTTTTCAAAAATCCAGAAAATTGGCTGAAAACGACTAAATATCAAGGACTCATTGGGCAAATCGCTCTGGAACTCAAATCGGAATGCTCACTGACATTTGCCCTATTTGAAAGTCTGATAAACGCCGGAAAAATGGCTAAGTCCAAAAAATAATTTTTTTCAACTTTTTTCAATTTTACCCCCGTGGGATATATATTTTACCCACACACATTTGGAACTCTCCTGGGGTACCGGCACACATATTATTCCCTCATTTAGTGGATATTTTCACAAAAAAGTGAATTTTTCAAAAATCCAGAAAATTGGCTGAAAACGACTAAATATCAAGGACTCATTGGGCGAATCGCTCTGGAACTGAAATCGGAACGCTCACTGACATTTGCCCTATCTGAAAGTCTGATAAACGCCGGAAAAATGACTAAGTCCAAAAAAAAAATTTTTCAACTTTTTTCAATTTTACCCCAGTGGGATATATATTCTACCCACACACATTTGGAACTCTCCTGGGCTACCCTCACACATATTATTCCCTCATTTAGTGGATATTTTCACAAAAAAGTGAAATTTTCAAAAATCCAAAATATTGTCTGAAAATGACTAAATATCAAGGACTCATTGGGCGAATCGCTCTGGAACTGAAATCGGAACGCTCACTGACATTTGCCCTATCTGAAAGTCTGATAAACGCCGGAAAAATGGCTAAGTCCAAAAAATAATTTTTTTCAACTTTTTTCAATTTTACTCCCGTGGGATATATATTTTACCCACACACATTTTGAACTCTCCTGGGGTACCCTCACACATATTATTCCCTCATTTAGTGGATATTTTCACAAAAAAGTGAATTTTTCAAAAATCCAGAAAATTGGCTGAAAACGCCTAAATATCAAGGACTCATTGGGCGAATCGCTCTGGAACTGAAATCGGAACGCTCACTGACATTTGCCCTATCTGAAAGTCTGATAAACGCCGGAAAAATGGCTAAGTCCAAAAAATAATTTTTTTCAACTTTTTTCAATTTTACCCCCGTGGGATATACATTTTACCCACACACATTTGGAACTCTCCTGGGGTACCGGCACACATATTATTCCCTCATTTAGTGGATATTTTCACAAAAAAGTGAATTTTTCAAAAATCCAGAAAATTGGCTGAAAACGACTAAATATCAAGGACTCATTGGGCGAATCGCTCTGGAACTGAAATCGGAACGCTCACTGACATTTGCCCTATCTGAAAGTCTGATAAACGCCGGAAAAATGACTAAGTCCAAAAAAAAAATTTTTCAACTTTTTTCAATTTTACCCCAGTGGGATATATATTCTACCCACACACATTTGGAACTCTCCTGGGCTACCCTCACACATATTATTCCCTCATTTAGTGGATATTTTCACAAAAAAGTGAAATTTTCAAAAATCCAAAATATTGTCTGAAAATGACTAAATATCAAGGACTCATTGGGCGAATCGCTCTGGAACTGAAATCGGAACGCTCACTGACATTTGCCCTATCTGAAAGTCTGATAAACGCCGGAAAAATGGCTAAGTCCAAAAAATAATTTTTTTCAACTTTTTTCAATTTTACTCCCGTGGGATATATATTTTACCCACACACATTTTGAACTCTCCTGGGGTACCCTCACACATATTATTCCCTCATTTAGTGGATATTTTCACAAAAAAGTGAATTTTTCAAAAATCCAGAAAATTGGCTGAAAACGCCTAAATATCAAGGACTCATTGGGCGAATCGCTCTGGAACTGAAATCGGAACGCTCACTGACATTTGCCCTATCTGAAAGTCTGATAAACGCCGGAAAAATGGCTAAGTCCAAAAAATAATTTTTTTCAACTTTTTTCAATTTTACCCCCGTGGGATATACATTTTACCCACACACATTTGGAACTCTCCTGGGGTACCGGCACACATATTATTCCCTCATTTAGTGGATATTTTCACAAAAAAGTGAATTTTTCAAAAATCCAGAAAATTGGCTGAAAACGACTAAATATCAAGGACTCATTGGGCGAATCGCTCTGGAACTGAAATCGGAACGCTCACTGACATTTGCCCTATCTGAAAGTCTGATAAACGCCGGAAAAATGACTAAGTCCAAAAAAAAATTTTTTTCAACTTTTTTCAATTTTACCCCAGTGGGATATATATTCTACCCACACACATTTGGAACTCTCCTGGGCTACCCTCACACATATTATTCCCTCATTTAGTGGATATTTTCACAAAAAAGTGAATTTTTCAAAAATCCAGAAAATTGGCTGAAAACGACTAAATATCAAGGAATCATTGGACAAATCGCTCTGGAACTGAAATCGGAACGCTCACTGACATTTGCCCTATCTGAAAATCTGATAAATGCCGGAAAAATGGCTAAGTCCAAAAAATAATTTTTTTCAACTTTTTTCAATTTTACCCCCGTGGGATATATATTTTACCCACACACATTTGGAACTCTCCTGGGGTACCCTCACACATATTATTCCCTCATTTAGTGGATATTTTCACAAAAAAGTGAAATTTTCAAAAATCCAAAATATTGTCTGAAAATGACTAAATATCAAGGACTCATTGGGCGAATCGCTCTGGAACTGAAATCGGAACGCTCACTGACATTTGCCCTATCTGAAAGTCTGATAAACGCCGGAAAAATGGCTAAGTCCAAAAAATAATTTTTTTCAACTTTTTTCAATTTTACTCCCGTGGGATATATATTTTACCCACACACATTTTGAACTCTCCTGGGGTACCCTCACACATATTATTCCCTCATTTAGTGGATATTTTCACAAAAAAGTGAATTTTTCAAAAATCCAGAAAATTGGCTGAAAACGCCTAAATATCAAGGACTCATTGGGCGATTCGCTCTGGAACTGAAATCGGAACGCTCACTGACATTTGCCCTATCTGAAAGTCTGATAAACGCCGGAAAAATGACTAAGTCCAAAAAAAAATTTTTTTCAACTTTTTTCAATTTTACCCCAGTGGGATATATATTCTACCCACACACATTTGGAACTCTCCTGGGCTACCCTCACACATATTATTCCCTCATTTAGTGGATATTTTCACAAAAAAGTGAATTTTTCAAAAATCCAGAAAATTGGCTGAAAACGACTAAATATCAAGGAATCATTGGACAAATCGCTCTGGAACTGAAATCGGAACGCTCACTGACATTTGCCCTATCTGAAAATCTGATAAATGCCGGAAAAATGGCTAAGTCCAAAAAATAATTTTTTTCAACTTTTTTCAATTTTACCCCCGTGGGATATATATTTTACCCACACACATTTGGAACTCTCCTGGGGTACCCTCACACATATTATTCCCTCATTTAGTGGATATTTTCACAAAAAAGTGAAATTTTCAAAAATCCAAAATATTGTCTGAAAATGACTAAATATCAAGGACTCATTGGGCGAATCGCTCTGGAACTGAAATCGGAACGCTCACTGACATTTGCCCTATCTGAAAGTCTGATAAACGCCGGAAAAATGGCTAAGTCCAAAAAATAATTTTTTTCAACTTTTTTCAATTTTACTCCCGTGGGATATATATTTTACCCACACACATTTTGAACTCTCCTGGGGTACCCTCACACATATTATTCCCTCATTTAGTGGATATTTTCACAAAAAAGTGAATTTTTCAAAAATCCAGAAAATTGGCTGAAAACGCCTAAATATCAAGGACTCATTGGGCGATTCGCTCTGGAACTGAAATCGGAACGCTCACTGACATTTGCCCTATCTGAAAGTCTGATAAACGCCGGAAAAATGGCTAAGTCCAAAAAATAATTTTTTTCAACTTTTTTCAATTTTACCCCCGTGGGATATACATTTTACCCACACACATTTGGAACTCTCCTGGGGTACCGGCACACATATTATTCCCTCATTTAGTGGATATTTTCACAAAAAAGTGAATTTTTCAAAAATCCAGAAAGTTGGCTGAAAACGACTAAATATCAAGGACTCATTGGGCGAATCGCTCTGGAACTGAAATCGGAACGCTCACTGACATTTGCCCTATCTGAAAGTCTGATAAACGCCGGAAAAATGACTAAGTCCAAAAAAAATTTTTTTTCAATTTTACCCCAGTGGGATATATATTCTATCCACACACATTTGGAACTCTCCTAGTCTACCCTCACACATATTATTCCCTCATTTAGTGGATATTTTCAAAAAAAAGTGAAATTTTCAAAAATCTAGAAAATTGGCTGAAAACGACTAAATATCAAGGACTCATTGCGCGAATCGCTCTGGAACTGAAATCGGAACGCTCACTGACATTTGCCCTATCTGAAAGTCTGATAAACGCCGGAAAAATGGCTAAGTCCAAAAAATAATTTTTTTCAACTTTTTTCAATTTTGCTCCCGTGGGATATATATTTTACCCACACACATTTTGAACTCTCCTGGGGTACCCTCACACATATTATTCCCTCATTTAGTGGATATTTTCACAAAAAAGTGAATTTTTCAAAAATCCAGAAAATTGGCTGAAAACGACTAAATATCAAGGACTCATTGGGCGAATCGCTCTGGAACAGAAATCGGAACGCTCACTGACATTTGCCCTATCTGAAAGTCTGATAAACGCCGGAAAAATGACTAAGTCCAAAAAAAAAATTTTTCAACTTTTTTCAATTTTACCCCAGTGGGATATATATTCTACCCACACACATTTGGAACTCTCCTGGGCTACCCTCACACATATTATTCCCTCATTTAGTGGATATTTTCACAAAAAAGTGAATTTTTCAAAAATCCAGAAAATTGGCTGAAAACGACTAAATATCAAGGAATCATTGGACAAATCGCTCTGGAACTGAAATCGGAACGCTCACTGACATTTGCCCTATCTGAAAGTCTGATAAACGCCGGAAAAATGACTAAGTCCAAAAAAAATTTTTTTTCAATTTTACCCCAGTGGGATATATATTCTATCCACACACATTTGGAACTCTCCTAGTCTACCCTCACACATATTATTCCCTCATTTAGTGGATATTTTCAAAAAAAAGTGAAATTTTCAAAAATCTAGAAAATTGGCTGAAAACGACTAAATATCAAGGACTCATTGCGCGAATCGCTCTGGAACTGAAATCGGAACGCTCACTGACATTTGCCCTATCTGAAAGTCTGATAAACGCCGGAAAAATGGCTAAGTCCAAAAAATAATTTTTTTCAACTTTTTTCAATTTTGCTCCCGTGGGATATATATTTTACCCACACACATTTTGAACTCTCCTGGGGTATCCTCACACATATTATTCCCTCATTTAGTGGATATTTTCACAAAAAAGTGAATTTTTCAAAAATCCAGAAAATTGGCTGAAAACGACTAAATATCAAGGACTCATTGGGCGAATCGCTCTGGAACTGAAATCGGAACGCTCACTGACATTTGCCCTATCTGAAAGTCTGATAAACGCCGGAAAAATGACTAAGTCCAAAAAATAATTTTTTTCAATTTTACCCCAGTGGGATATATATTCTACCCACACACATTTGGAACTCTCCTGGGCTACCCTCACACATATTATTCCCTCATTTAGTGGATATTTTCACAAAAAAGTGAAATTTTCAAAAATCCAGAAAATTGGCTGAAAATGACTAAATATCAAGGACTCATTGAGCGAATTGCTCTGGAACTCAAATCGGAATGCTCACTGACATTTGCCCTATCTGAAAGTCTGATAAATGCCGGAAAAATAAGTCCAAAAAAATTTTTTTTCAACTTTTTTCAATTTTACCCCCGTGGGATATATATTTTACCCACACACATTTGGACTCTCCTGGGGTACCCTCACACATATTATTCCCTCATTTAGTGGATATTTTCACAAAAAAGTGAATTTTTCAAAAATCCAGAAAATTGGCTGAAAACGACTAAATATCAAGGACTCATTGGGCAAATCGCTCTGGAACTGAAATCGGAACGCTCACTGACATTTGCCCTATCTGAAAGTCTGATAAACGCCGGAAAAATGGCTAAGTCCAAAAAATAATTTTTTTCAACTTTTTTCAATTTTACCCCCATGGGATATATATTTTACCCAAACACATTTGGAACTCTCCTGGGGTAGCCTCACACATATTATTCCCTCATTTAGTGGATATGTTCACAAAAAAGTGAATTTTTCAAAAATCCAGAAAATTGGCTGAAAACGACTAAATATCAAGGACTCATTGGGCGAATCGCTCTGGAACAGAAATCGGAACGCTCACTGACATTTGCCCTATCTGAAAGTCTGATAAACGCCGGAAAAATGGCTAAGTCCAAAAAATAATTTTTTTCAACTTTTTTCAATTTTACCCCCGTGGGATATATATTTTACCCACACACATTTGGAACTCTCCTGGGGTACCCTCACACATATTATTCCCTCATTTAGTGGATATTTTCACAAAAAAGTGAATTTTTCAAAAATCCAGAAAATTGGCTGAAAACGACTAAATATCAAGGACTCATTGGGCAAATCGCTCTGGAACTCAAATCGGAATGCTCACTGACATTTGCCCTATCTGAAAGTCTGATAAACGCCGGAAAAATGGCTAAGTCCAAAAAATAATTTTTTTCAACTTTTTTCAATTTTACCCCCGTGGGATATATATTTTACCCACACACATTTGGAACTCTCCTGGGGTACCGGCACACATATTATTCCCTCATTTAGTGGATATTTTCACAAAAAAGTGAATTTTTCAAAAATCCAGAAAATTGGCTGAAAACGACTAAATATCAAGGACTCATTGGGCGAATCGCTCTGGAACTGAAATCGGAACGCTCACTGACATTTGCCCTATCTGAAAGTCTGATAAACTCCGGAAAAATGACTAAGTCCAAAAAAAAAATTTTTCAACTTTTTTCAATTTTACCCCAGTGGGATATATATTCTACCCACACACATTTGGAACTCTCCTGGGCTACCCTCACACATATTATTCCCTCATTTAGTGGATATTTTCACAAAAAAGTGAAATTTTCAAAAATCCAAAATATTGTCTGAAAATGACTAAATATCAAGGACTCATTGGGCGAATCGCTCTGGAACTGAAATCGGAACGCTCACTGACATTTGCCCTATCTGAAAGTCTGATAAACGCCGGAAAAATGGCTAAGTCCAAAAAATAATTTTTTTCAACTTTTTTCAATTTTACCCCCGTGGGATATACATTTTACCCACACACATTTGGAACTCTCCTGGGGTACCGGCACACATATTATTCCCTCATTTAGTGGATATTTTCACAAAAAAGTGAATTTTTCAAAAATCCAGAAAGTTGGCTGAAAACGACTAAATATCAAGGACTCATTGGGCGAATCGCTCTGGAACTGAAATCGGAACGCTCACTGACATTTGCCCTATCTGAAAGTCTGATAAACGCCGGAAAAATGACTAAGTCCAAAAAAAAATTTTTTTCAACTTTTTTCAATTTTACCCCAGTGGGATATATATTCTACCCACACACATTTGGAACTCTCCTGGGCTACCCTCACACATATTATTCCCTCATTTAGTGGATATTTTCGCAAAAAAGTGAATTTTTCAAAAATCCAGAAAATTGGCTGAAAACGAATAAATATCAAGGAATCATTGGACAAATCGCTCTGGAACTGAAATCGGAACGCTCACTGACATTTGCCCTATCTGAAAGTCTGATAAACGCCGGAAAAATGGCTAAGTCCAAAAAATATTTTTTTTCAACTTTTTTCAATTTTACTCCCGTGGGATATATATTTTACCCACACACATTTTGAACTCTCCTGGGGTACCCTCACACATATTATTCCCTCATTTAGTGGATATGTTCACAAAAAAGTGAATTTTTCAAAAATCCAGAAAATTGGCTGAAAACGACTAAATATCAAGGACTCATTGGGCGAATCGCTCTGGAACAGAAATCGGAGCGCTCACTGACATTTGCCCTATCTGAAAGTCTGATAAACGCCGGAAAAATGGCTAAGTCCAAAAAATAATTTTTTTCAACTTTTTTCAATTTTACTCCCGTGGGATATATATTTTACCCACACACATTTTGAACTCTCCTGGGGTACCCTCACACATATTATTCCCTCATTTAGTGGATATTTTCACAAAAAAGTGAATTTTTCAAAAATCCAGAAAATTGGCTGAAAACGCCTAAATATCAAGGACTCATTGGGCGAATCGCTCTGGAACTGAAATCGGAACGCTCACTGACATTTGCCCTATCTGAAAGTCTAATAAACGCCGGAAAAATGGCTAAGTCCAAAAAATAATTTTTTTCAACTTTTTTCAATTTTACCCCCGTGGGATATATATTTTACCCACACACATTTGGAACTCTCCTGGGGTACCCTCACACATATTATTCCCTCATTTAGTGGATATTTTCACAAAAAAGTGAAATTTTCAAAAATCCAGAAAATTGGCTGAAAATAACTAAATATCAAGGACTGATTGGGCGAATCGCTCTGGAACTGATATCGGAATGCTCACTAACATTTGCCCTATCTGAAAGTCTGATAAACGCCGTAAAAATGACTAAGTCCAAAAAAAAATTTTTTCAACTTTTTTCAATTTTACCCCAGTGGGATATATATTCTACCCACACACATTTGGAACTCTCCTGGGCTACCCTCACACATATTATTCCCTCATTTAGTGGATATTTTCACAAAAAAGTGAAATTTTCAAAAATCCAGGAAATTGGCTGAAAATTACTAAATATCAAGGACTCATTGGGCGAATTGCTCTGGAACTCAAATCGGAATGCTCACTGACATTTGCCCTATCTGAAAGTCTGATAAATGCCGGAAAAATAAGTCCAAAAAAATTTTTTTCAACTTTTTTCAATTTTACCCCCGTGGGATATATATTTTACCCACACACATTTGGACTCTCCTGGGGTACCCTCACACATATTATTCCCTCATTTAGTGGATATTTTCACAAAAAAGTGAATTTTTCAAAAATCCAGAAAATTGGCTGAAAACGACTAAATATCAAGGACTCATTGGGCAAATCGCTCTGGAACTGAAATCGGAACGCTCACTGACATTTGCCCTATCTGAAAGTCTGATAAACGCCGGAAAAATGGCTAAGTCCAAAAAATAATTTTTTTCAACTTTTTTCAATTTTACCCCCGTGGGATATATATTTTACCCACACACATTTGGAACTCTCCTGGGGTACCCTCACACATATTATTCCCTCATTTAGTGGATATTTTCACAAAAAAGTGAATTTTTCAAAAATCCAGAAAATTGGCTGAAAACGACTAAATATCAAGGACTCATTGGGCAAATCGCTCTGGAACTCAAATCGGAATGCTCACTGACATTTGCCCTATCTGAAAGTCTGATAAATGCCGGAAAAATAAGTCTAAAAAAATTTTTTTTCAACTTTTTTCAATTTTACCCCCGTGGGATATATATTTTACCCACACACATTTGGACTCTCCTGGGGTACCCTCACACATATTATTCCCTCATTTAGTGGATATTTTCACAAAAAAGTGAATTTTTCAAAAATCCAGAAAATTGGCTGAAAACGACTAAATATCAAGGACTCATTGGGCAAATCGCTCTGGAACTGAAATCGGAACGCTCACTGACATTTGCCCTATCTGAAAGTCTGATAAACGCCGGAAAAATGGCTAAGTCCAAAAAATAATTTTTTTCAACTTTTTTCAATTTTACCCCCGTGGGATATATATTTTACCCACACACATTTGGAACTCTCCTGGGGTAGCCTCACACATATTATTCCCTCATTTAGTGGATATTTTCACAAAAAAGTGAATTTTTCAAAAATCCAGAAAATTGGCTGGAAACGACTAAATATCAAGGACTCATTGAGCGAATCGCTCTGGAACTGAAATCGGAATGCTCACTGACATTTGCCCTATCTGAAAGTCTGATAAACGCCGGAAAAATGACTAAGTCCAAAAAGTAATTTTTTTCAACTTTTTTCAATTTTACCCCCGTGGGATATATATTTTACCCACACACATTTGGAACTCTCCTGGGGTACCCTCACACATATTATTCCCTCATTTAGTGGATATTTTCACAAAAAAGTGAAATTTTCAAAAATCCAAAATATTGTCTGAAAATGACTAAATATCAAGGACTCATTGGGCGAATCGCTCTGGAACTGAAATCGGAACGCTCACTGACATTTGCCCTATCTGAAAGTCTGATAAACGCCGGAAAAATGGCTAAGTCCAAAAAATAATTTTTTTCAACTTTTTTCAATTTTACCCCAGTGGGATATATATTCTACCCACACACATTTGGAACTCTCCTGGGCTACCCTCACACATATTATTCCCTCATTTAGTGGATATTTTCGCAAAAAAGTGAAATTTTCAAAAATCCAGAAAATTGGCTGAAAATGACTAAATATCAAGGACTCATTGGGCGAATCGCTCTGGAACTGAAATCGGAATGCTCACTGACATTTGCCCTATCTGAAAGTCTGATAAACGCCGGAAAAATGACTAAGTCCATAAAAAATAATTTTTCAACTTTTTTCATTTTTACCCCCGTGGGATATATATTCTACCCACACACATTTGGAACTCTCCTGGGGTACCCTCACACATATTATTCCCTCATTTAGTGGATATTTTCACAAAAAAGTGAATTTTTCAAAAATCCAGAAAATTGGCTGAAAACGACTAAATATCAAGGACTCATTGGGCAAATCGCTCTGGAACTGAAATCGGAACGCTCACTGACATTTGCCCTATCTGAAAGTCTGATAAACGCCGGAAAAAAGGCTAAGTCCAAAAAATATTTTTTTTCAACTTTTTTCAATTTTACCCCCGTGGGATATATATTCTACCCACACACATTTGGAACACTCCTGGGGTACCCTCACACATATTATTCCCTCATTTAGTGGATTTTTTCACAAAGAAGTGAAATTTTCAAAAATCCAAAATATTGGCTGAAAACGACTAAATATCAAGGACTCATTGGGGGAATCGCTCTGGAACTGAAATCGGAACGCTCACTGACATTTGCCCTATCTGAAAGTCTGATAAACGCCGGAAAAATGACTAAGTCCTAAAAATTTTTTTTTTTACTTTTTTAAATTTTACCCCCATGGGATATATATTTTACCCACACACATTTGGAACTCTCCTGGTGTACCGGCACACATATTATTCCCTCATTTAGTGGATATTTTCACAAAAAAGTGAATTTTTCAAAAATCCAGAAAAATGGGTGAAAATGACTAAATATCAAGGACTCATTGGGCGAATCGCTCTGGAACTGAAATCGGAACGCTCACTGACATTTGCCCTATCTGAAAGTCTGATAAACGCCGGAAAAATGACTAAGTCCAAAAAAAAATTTTTTTCAACTTTTTTCAATTTTACCCCCGTGGGATATATATTCTACCCACACACATTTGGAACTCTCCTGGGGTACCCTCACACATATTATTCCCTCATTTAGTGGATATTTTCACAAAAAAGTGAATTTTTCAAAAATCCAGAAAATTGGCTGAAAATGACTAAATATCAAGGACTCATTGAGCGAATCGCTCTGGAACTGAAATCGGAATGCTCACTGACATTTGCCCTATCTGAAAGTCTGATAAACGCCGGAAAAATGACTAAGTCCAAAAAGTAATTTTTTTCAACTTTTTTCAATTTTACCCCCGTGGGATATATATTTTACCCACACACATTTGGAACTCTCCTGGGGTACCCTCACACATATTATTCCCTCATTTAGTGGATATTTTCACAAAAAAGTGAAATTTTCAAAAATCCAAAATATTGTCTGAAAATGACTAAATATCAAGGACTCATTGGGCGAATCGCTCTGGAACTGAAATCGGAACGCTCACTGACATTTGCCCTATCTGAAAGTCTGATAAACGCCGGAAAAATGGCTAAGTCCAAAAAATAATTTTTTTCAACTTTTTTCAATTTTACCCCAGTGGGATATATATTCTACCCACACACATTTGGAACTCTCCTGGGCTACCCTCACACATATTATTCCCTCATTTAGTGGATATTTTCACAAAAAAGTGAAGATTTCAAAATTCCAGAAAATTGGCTGAAAATGACTAAATATCAAGAACTAATTGGGCGAATCGCTCTGGAACTGATATCGGAATGCTCACTGACATTTGCCCTATCTGAAAGTCTGATAAACGCCGGAAAAATGACTAAGTCCAAAAAAAAAATTTTTCAACTTTTTTCAATTTTACCCCCGTGGGATATATATTCTACCCACACACATTTGGAACTCTCCTGGGCTACCCTCACACATATTATTCCCTCATTTAGTGGATATTTTCGCAAAAAAGTGAAATTTTCAAAAATCCAGAAAATTGGCTGAAAATGACTAAATATCAAGGACTCATTGGGCGAATCGCTCTGGAACTGAAATCGGAATGCTCACTGACATTTGCCCTATCTGAAAGTCTGATAAACGCCGGAAAAATGACTAAGTCCATAAAAAATAATTTTTCAACTTTTTTCAATTTTACCCCCGTGGGATATATATTCTACCCACACACATTTGGAACTCTCCTGGGGTACCCTCACACATATTATTCCCTCATTTAGTGGATATTTTCACAAAAAAGTGAATTTTTCAAAAATCCAGAAAATTGGCTGAAAACGACTAAATATCAAGGACTCATTGGGCAAATCGCTCTGGAACTGAAATCGGAACGCTCACTGACATTTGCCCTATCTGAAAGTCTGATAAACGCCGGAAAAAAGGCTAAGTCCAAAAAATATTTTTTTTCAACTTTTTTCAATTTTACCCCCGTGGGATATATATTCTACCCACACACATTTGGAACACTCCTGGGGTACCCTCACACATATTATTCCCTCATTTAGTGGATTTTTTCACAAAGAAGTGAATTTTTCAAAAATCCAGAAAATTGGCTGAAAATGACTAAATATCAAGGACTCATTGAGCGAATCGCTCTGGAACTGAAATCGGAATGCTCACTGACATTTGCCCTATCTGAAAGTCTGATAAACGCCGGAAAAATGACTAAGTCCAAAAAGTAATTTTTTTCAACTTTTTTCAATTTTACCCCCGTGGGATATATATTTTACCCACACACATTTGGAACTCTCCTGGGGTACCCTCACACATATTATTCCCTCATTTAGTGGATATTTTCACAAAAAAGTGAAATTTTCAAAAATCCAAAATATTGTCTGAAAATGACTAAATATCAAGGACTCATTGGGCGAATCGCTCTGGAACTGAAATCGGAACGCTCACTGACATTTGCCCTATCTGAAAGTCTGATAAACGCCGGAAAAATGGCTAAGTCCAAAAAATAATTTTTTTCAACTTTTTTCAATTTTACCCCAGTGGGATATATATTCTACCCACACACATTTGGAACTCTCCTGGGCTACCCTCACACATATTATTCCCTCATTTAGTGGATATTTTCACAAAAAAGTGAAGATTTCAAAAATCCAGAAAATTGGCTGAAAATGACTAAATATCAAGAACTAATTGGGCGAATCGCTCTGGAACTGATATCGGAATGCTCACTGACATTTGCCCTATCTGAAAGTCTGATAAACGCCGGAAAAATGACTAAGTCCAAAAAAAAAATTTTTCAACTTTTTTCAATTTTACCCCCGTGGGATATATATTCTACCCACACACATTTGGAACTCTCCTGGGCTACCCTCACACATATTATTCCCTCATTTAGTGGATATTTTCGCAAAAAAGTGAAATTTTCAAAAATCCAGAAAATTGGCTGAAAATGACTAAATATCAAGGACTCATTGGGCGAATCGCTCTGGAACTGAAATCGGAATGCTCACTGACATTTGCCCTATCTGAAAGTCTGATAAACGCCGGAAAAATGACTAAGTCCATAAAAAATAATTTTTCAACTTTTTTCAATTTTACCCCCGTGGGATATATATTCTACCCACACACATTTGGAACTCTCCTGGGGTACCCTCACACATATTATTCCCTCATTTAGTGGATATTTTCACAAAAAAGTGAATTTTTCAAAAATCCAGAAAATTGGCTGAAAACGACTAAATATCAAGGACTCATTGGGCAAATCGCTCTGGAACTGAAATCGGAACGCTCACTGACATTTGCCCTATCTGAAAGTCTGATAAACGCCGGAAAAAAGGCTAAGTCCAAAAAATATTTTTTTTCAACTTTTTTCAATTTTACCCCCGTGGGATATATATTCTACCCACACACATTTGGAACACTCCTGGGGTACCCTCACACATATTATTCCCTCATTTAGTGGATTTTTTCACAAAGAAGTGAAATTTTCAAAAATCCAAAATATTGGCTGAAAACGACTAAATATCAAGGACTCATTGGGGGAATCGCTCTGGAACTGAAATCGGAACGCTCACTGACATTTGCCCTATCTGAAAGTCTGATAAACGCCGGAAAAATGACTAAGTCCTAAAAATTTTTTTTTTTACTTTTTTAAATTTTACCCCCATGGGATATATATTTTACCCACACACATTTGGAACTCTCCTGGTGTACCGGCACACATATTATTCCCTCATTTAGTGGATATTTTCACAAAAAAGTGAATTTTTCAAAAATCCAGAAAAATGGGTGAAAATGACTAAATATCAAGGACTCATTGGGCGAATCGCTCTGGAACTGAAATCGGAACGCTCACTGACATTTGCCCTATCTGAAAGTCTGATAAACGCCGGAAAAATGACTAAGTCCAAAAAAAAATTTTTTTCAACTTTTTTCAATTTTACCCCCGTGGGATATATATTCTACCCACACACATTTGGAACTCTCCTGGGGTACCCTCACACATATTATTCCCTCATTTAGTGGATATTTTCACAAAAAAGTGAATTTTTCAAAAATCCAGAAAATTGGCTGAAAATGACTAAATATCAAGGACTCATTGGGCGAATCGCTCTGGAACTGAAATCGGAACGCTCACTGACATTTGCCCTATCTGAAAGTCTGATAAACGCCGGAAAAATGACTAAGTCCAAAAAAAAATTTTTTTCAACTTTTTTCAATTTTACCCCCGTGGGATATATATTTTACCCACATACATTTTGAACTCTCCTGGGGTACCCTCACACATATTATTCCCTCATTTAGTGGATATTTTCACAAAAAAGTGAATTTTTCAAAAATCCAGAAAATTGGCTGAAAATGACTAAATATCAAGAACTAATTGGGCGAATCGCTCTGGAACTGATATCGGAATGCTCACTGACATTTGCCCTATCTGAAAGTCTGATAAACGCCGGAAAAATGACTAAGTCCAAAAAAAAAATTTTTCAACTTTTTTCAATTTTACCCCCGTGGGATATATATTCTACCCACACACATTTGGAACTCTCCTGGGCTACCCTCACACATATTATTCCCTCATTTAGTGGATATTTTCACAAAAAAGTGAAATTTTCAAAAATCCAGAAAATTGGCTGAAAATGACTAAATATCAAGGACTCATTGGGCGAATCGCTCTGGAACTGAAATCGGAATGCTCACTGACATTTGCCCTATCTGAAAGTCTGATAAACGCCGGAAAAATGACTAAGTCCATAAAAAATAATTTTTCAACTTTTTTCAATTTTACCCCCGTGGGATATATATTCTACCCACACACATTTGGAACTCTCCTGGGGTACCCTCACACATATTATTCCCTCATTTAGTGGATATTTTCACAAAAAAGTGAATTTTTCAAAAATCCAGAAAATTGGCTGAAAACGACTAAATATCAAGGACTCATTGGGCAAATCGCTCTGGAACTGAAATCGGAACGCTCACTGACATTTGCCCTATCTGAAAGTCTGATAAACGCCGGAAAAAAGGCTAAGTCCAAAAAATATTTTTTTTCAACTTTTTTCAATTTTACCCCCGTGGGATATATATTTTACCCACACACATTTGGAACTCTCCTGGGGTACCCTCACACATATTATTCCCTCATTTAGTGGATATTTTCACAAAAAAGTGAAATTTTCAAAAATCCAGAAAATTGGCTGAAAATAACTAAATATCAAGGACTGATTGGGCGAATCGCTCTGGAACTGATATCGGAATGCTCACTAACATTTGCCCTATCTGAAAGTCTGATAAACGCCGTAAAAATGACTAAGTCCAAAAAAAAATTTTTTCAACTTTTTTCAATTTTACCCCAGTGGGATATATATTCTACCCACACACATTTGGAACTCTCCTGGGCTACCCTCACACATATTATTCCCTCATTTAGTGGATATTTTCACAAAAAAGTGAAATTTTCAAAAATCCAGGAAATTGGCTGAAAATTACTAAATATCAAGGACTCATTGGGCGAATTGCTCTGGAACTCAAATCGGAATGCTCACTGACATTTGCCCTATCTGAAAGTCTGATAAATGCCGGAAAAATAAGTCCAAAAAAATTTTTTTCAACTTTTTTCAATTTTACCCCCGTGGGATATATATTTTACCCACACACATTTGGACTCTCCTGGGGTACCCTCACACATATTATTCCCTCATTTAGTGGATATTTTCACAAAAAAGTGAATTTTTCAAAAATCCAGAAAATTGGCTGAAAACGACTAAATATCAAGGACTCATTGGGCAAATCGCTCTGGAACTGAAATCGGAACGCTCACTGACATTTGCCCTATCTGAAAGTCTGATAAACGCCGGAAAAATGGCTAAGTCCAAAAAATAATTTTTTTCAACTTTTTTCAATTTTACCCCCGTGGGATATATATTTTACCCACACACATTTGGAACTCTCCTGGGGTACCCTCACACATATTATTCCCTCATTTAGTGGATATTTTCACAAAAAAGTGAATTTTTCAAAAATCCAGAAAATTGGCTGAAAACGACTAAATATCAAGGACTCATTGGGCAAATCGCTCTGGAACTCAAATCGGAATGCTCACTGACATTTGCCCTATCTGAAAGTCTGATAAATGCCGGAAAAATAAGTCTAAAAAAATTTTTTTTCAACTTTTTTCAATTTTACCCCCGTGGGATATATATTTTACCCACACACATTTGGACTCTCCTGGGGTACCCTCACACATATTATTCCCTCATTTAGTGGATATTTTCACAAAAAAGTGAATTTTTCAAAAATCCAGAAAATTGGCTGAAAACGACTAAATATCAAGGACTCATTGGGCAAATCGCTCTGGAACTGAAATCGGAACGCTCACTGACATTTGCCCTATCTGAAAGTCTGATAAACGCCGGAAAAATGGCTAAGTCCAAAAAATAATTTTTTTCAACTTTTTTCAATTTTACCCCCGTGGGATATATATTTTACCCACACACATTTGGAACTCTCCTGGGGTAGACTCACACATATTATTCCCTCATTTAGTGGATATTTTCACAAAAAAGTGAATTTTTCAAAAATCCAGAAAATTGGCTGGAAACGACTAAATATCAAGGACTCATTGAGCGAATCGCTCTGGAACTGAAATCGGAATGCTCACTGACATTTGCCCTATCTGAAAGTCTGATAAACGCCGGAAAAATGACTAAGTCCAAAAAGTAATTTTTTTCAACTTTTTTCAATTTTACCCCCGTGGGATATATATTTTACCCACACACATTTGGAACTCTCCTGGGGTACCCTCACACATATTATTCCCTCATTTAGTGGATATTTTCACAAAAAAGTGAAATTTTCAAAAATCCAAAATATTGTCTGAAAATGACTAAATATCAAGGACTCATTGGGCGAATCGCTCTGGAACTGAAATCGGAACGCTCACTGACATTTGCCCTATCTGAAAGTCTGATAAACGCCGGAAAAATGGCTAAGTCCAAAAAATAATTTTTTTCAACTTTTTTCAATTTTACCCCAGTGGGATATATATTCTACCCACACACATTTGGAACTCTCCTGGGCTACCCTCACACATATTATTCCCTCATTTAGTGGATATTTTCACAAAAAAGTGAATTTTTCAAAAATCCAGAAAATTGGCTGAAAATGACTAAATATCAAGAACTAATTGGGCGAATCGCTCTGGAACTGATATCGGAATGCTCACTGACATTTGCCCTATCTGAAAGTCTGATAAACGCCGGAAAAATGACTAAGTCCAAAAAAAAAATTTTTCAACTTTTTTCAATTTTACCCCCGTGGGATATATATTCTACCCACACACATTTGGAACTCTCCTGGGCTACCCTCACACATATTATTCCCTCATTTAGTGGATATTTTCACAAAAAAGTGAAATTTTCAAAAATCCAGAAAATTGGCTGAAAATGACTAAATATCAAGGACTCATTGGGCGAATCGCTCTGGAACTGAAATCGGAATGCTCACTGACATTTGCCCTATCTGAAAGTCTGATAAACGCCGGAAAAATGACTAAGTCCATAAAAAATAATTTTTCAACTTTTTTCAATTTTACCCCCGTGGGATATATATTCTACCCACACACATTTGGAACTCTCCTGGGGTACCCTCACACATATTATTCCCTCATTTAGTGGATATTTTCACAAAAAAGTGAATTTTTCAAAAATCCAGAAAATTGGCTGAAAACGACTAAATATCAAGGACTCATTGGGCAAATCGCTCTGGAACTGAAATCGGAACGCTCACTGACATTTGCCCTATCTGAAAGTCTGATAAACGCCGGAAAAAAGGCTAAGTCCAAAAAATATTTTTTTTCAACTTTTTTCAATTTTACCCCCGTGGGATATATATTTTACCCACACACATTTGGAACTCTCCTGGGGTACCCTCACACATATTATTCCCTCATTTAGTGGATATTTTCACAAAAAAGTGAAATTTTCAAAAATCCAGAAAATTGGCTGAAAATAACTAAATATCAAGGACTGATTGGGCGAATCGCTCTGGAACTGATATCGGAATGCTCACTAACATTTGCCCTATCTGAAAGTCTGATAAACGCCGTAAAAATGACTAAGTCCAAAAAAAAATTTTTTCAACTTTTTTCAATTTTACCCCAGTGGGATATATATTCTACCCACACACATTTGGAACTCTCCTGGGCTACCCTCACACATATTATTCCCTCATTTAGTGGATATTTTCACAAAAAAGTGAAATTTTCAAAAATCCAGGAAATTGGCTGAAAATTACTAAATATCAAGGACTCATTGGGCGAATTGCTCTGGAACTCAAATCGGAATGCTCACTGACATTTGCCCTATCTGAAAGTCTGATAAATGCCGGAAAAATAAGTCCAAAAAAATTTTTTTCAACTTTTTTCAATTTTACCCCCGTGGGATATATATTTTACCCACACACATTTGGACTCTCCTGGGGTACCCTCACACATATTATTCCCTCATTTAGTGGATATTTTCACAAAAAAGTGAATTTTTCAAAAATCCAGAAAATTGGCTGAAAACGACTAAATATCAAGGACTCATTGGGCAAATCGCTCTGGAACTGAAATCGGAACGCTCACTGACATTTGCCCTATCTGAAAGTCTGATAAACGCCGGAAAAATGGCTAAGTCCAAAAAATAATTTTTTTCAACTTTTTTCAATTTTACCCCCGTGGGATATATATTTTACCCACACACATTTGGAACTCTCCTGGGGTACCCTCACACATATTATTCCCTCATTTAGTGGATATTTTCACAAAAAAGTGAATTTTTCAAAAATCCAGAAAATTGGCTGAAAACGACTAAATATCAAGGACTCATTGGGCAAATCGCTCTGGAACTCAAATCGGAATGCTCACTGACATTTGCCCTATCTGAAAGTCTGATAAATGCCGGAAAAATAAGTCTAAAAAAATTTTTTTTCAACTTTTTTCAATTTTACCCCCGTGGGATATATATTTTACCCACACACATTTGGACTCTCCTGGGGTACCCTCACACATATTATTCCCTCATTTAGTGGATATTTTCACAAAAAAGTGAATTTTTCAAAAATCCAGAAAATTGGCTGAAAACGACTAAATATCAAGGACTCATTGGGCAAATCGCTCTGGAACTGAAATCGGAACGCTCACTGACATTTGCCCTATCTGAAAGTCTGATAAACGCCGGAAAAATGGCTAAGTCCAAAAAATAATTTTTTTCAACTTTTTTCAATTTTACCCCCGTGGGATATATATTTTACCCACACACATTTGGAACTCTCCTGGGGTAGACTCACACATATTATTCCCTCATTTAGTGGATATTTTCACAAAAAAATGAATTTTTCAAAAATCCAGAAAATTGGCTGGAAACGACTAAATATCAAGGACTCATTGAGCGAATCGCTCTGGAACTGAAATCGGAATGCTCACTGACATTTGCCCTATCTGAAAGTCTGATAAACGCCGGAAAAATGACTAAGTCCAAAAAGTAATTTTTTTCAACTTTTTTCAATTTTACCCCCGTGGGATATATATTTTACCCACACACATTTGGAACTCTCCTGGGGTACCCTCACACATATTATTCCCTCATTTAGTGGATATTTTCACAAAAAAGTGAAATTTTCAAAAATCCAAAATATTGTCTGAAAATGACTAAATATCAAGGACTCATTGGGCGAATCGCTCTGGAACTGAAATCGGAACGCTCACTGACATTTGCCCTATCTGAAAGTCTGATAAACGCCGGAAAAATGGCTAAGTCCAAAAAATAATTTTTTTCAACTTTTTTCAATTTTACCCCAGTGGGATATATATTCTACCCACACACATTTGGAACTCTCCTGGGCTACCCTCACACATATTATTCCCTCATTTAGTGGATATTTTCACAAAAAAGTGAAGATTTCAAAAATCCAGAAAATTGGCTGAAAATGACTAAATATCAAGAACTAATTGGGCGAATCGCTCTGGAACTGATATCGGAATGCTCACTGACATTTGCCCTATCTGAAAGTCTGATAAACGCCGGAAAAATGACTAAGTCCATAAAAAATAATTTTTCAACTTTTTTCAATTTTACCCCCGTGGGATATATATTCTACCCACACACATTTGGAACTCTCCTGGGGTACCCTCACACATATTATTCCCTCATTTAGTGCATATTTTCACAAAAAAGTGAATTTTTCAAAAATCCAGAAAATTGGCTGAAAACGACTAAATATCAAGGACTCATTGGGCAAATCGCTCTGGAACTGAAATCGGAACGCTCACTGACATTTGCCCTATCTGAAAGTCTGATAAACGCCGGAAAAAAGGCTAAGTCCAAAAAATATTTTTTTTCAACTTTTTTCAATTTTACCCCCGTGGGATATATATTCTACCCACACACATTTGGAACACTCCTGGGGTACCCTCACACATATTATTCCCTCATTTAGTGGATTTTTTCACAAAGAAGTGAAATTTTCAAAAATCCAAAATATTGGCTGAAAACGACTAAATATCAAGGACTCATTGGGGGAATCGCTCTGGAACTGAAATCGGAACGCTCACTGACATTTGCCCTATCTGAAAGTCTGATAAACGCCGGAAAAATGACTAAGTCCTAAAAATTTTTTTTTTTACTTTTTTAAATTTTACCCCCATGGGATATATATTTTACCCACACACATTTGGAACTCTCCTGGGCTACCCTCACACATATTATTCCCTCATTTAGTGGATATTTTCACAAAAAAGTGAATTTTTCAAAAATCCAGAAAATTGGCTGAAAATGACTAAATATCAAGGACTCATTGGGCGAATCACTCTGGAACTGAAATCGGAACGCTAACTGACATTTGCCCTTTCTGAAAGTCTGATAAACGCCGGAAAAATGACTAAGTCCAAAAAAAAATTTTTTTTAACTTTTTTCAATTTTACCCCCGTGGGATATATATTCTACCCACACACATTTGGAACTCTCCTGGGGTACCCTCACACATATTATTTCCTCATTTAGTGGATATTTTCACAAAAAAGTGAAATTTTCAAAAATCCAAAATATTGTCTGAAAACGACTAAATATCAAGGACTCATTGGGCGAATCGCTCTGGAACTGAAATCGGAACGCTCACTGACATTTGCCCTCTCTGAAATTCTGATAAACGCCGGAAAAATGGCTAAGTCCAAAAAATAATTTTTTTCAACTTTTTTCAATTTTACCCCCGTGGGATATATATTTTACCCACATACATTTTGAACTCTCCTGGGGTACCCTCACACATATTATTCCCTCATTTAGTGGATATTTTCACAAAAAAGTGAATTTTTCAAAAATCCAGAAAATTGGCTGAAAACGACTAAATATCAAGGATTCATTGGGCGAATCGCTCTGGAACTGAAATCGGAACGCTCACTGACATTTGCCCTATGTGAAAGTCTGATAAACGCCGGAAAAATGACTAAGTCCAAAAAAAAATTTTTTTCAACTTTTTTCAATTTTACCCCCGTGGGATATATATTCTACCCACACACATTTGGAACTCTCCTGGGCTACCCTCACACATATTATTCCCTCATTTAGTGGATATTTTCACAAAAAAGTGAAATTTTCAAAAATCCAGAAAATTGGCTGAAAATGACTAAATATCAAGGACTCATTGGGCGAATCGCTCTGGAACTGAAATCGGAATGCTCACTGACATTTGCCCTATCTGAAAGTCTGATAAACGCCGGAAAAATGACTAAGTCCTAAAAATTTTTTTTTCAACTTTTTTAAATTTTACCCCCATGGGATATATATTTTACCCACACACATTTGGAACTCTCCTGGTGTACCGGCACACATATTATTCCCTCATTTAGTGGATATTTTCACAAAAAAGTGAATTTTTCAAAAATCCAGAAAATTGGCTGAAAACGACTAAATATCAAAGACTCATTGGGCGAATCGCTCTGGAACTGAAATCGGAATGCTCACTGACATTTGCCCTATCTGAAAGTCTAATAAACGCCGGAAAAATGACTAAGTCCATAAAAAATAATTTTTCAACTTTTTTCAATTTTACCCCCGTGGGATATATATTCTACCCACACACATTTGGAACTCTCCTGGGGTACCCTCACACATATTATTCCCTCATTTAGTGGATATTTTCACAAAAAAGTGAATTTTTCAAAAATCCAGAAAATTGGCTGAAAACGACTAAATATCAAGGACTCATTGGGCAAATCGCTCTGGAACTGAAATCGGAACGCTCACTGACATTTGCCCTATCTGAAAGTCTGATAAACACCGGAAAAAAGGCTAAGTCCAAAAAATATTTTTTTTCAACTTTTTTCAATTTTACCCCCGTGGGATATATATTCTACCCACACACATTTGGAACACTCCTGGGGTACCCTCACACATATTATTCCCTCATTTAGTGGATTTTTTCACAAAGAAGTGAAATTTTCAAAAATCCAAAATATTGGCTGAAAACGACTAAATATCAAGGACTCATTGGGGGAATCGCTCTGGAACTGAAATCGGAACGCTCACTGACATTTGCCCTATCTGAAAGTCTGATAAACGCCGGAAAAATGGCTAAGTCCAAAAAATAATTTTTTTCAACTTTTTTCAATTTTACCCCCGTGGGATATATATTTTACCCACACACATTTGGAACTCTCCTGGGGTACCCTCACACATATTATTCCCTCATTTAGTGGATATTTTCACAAAAAAGTGAATTTTTCAAAAATCCAGAAAATTGGCTGAAAACGACTAAATATCAAGGACTCATTGGGCAAATCGCTCTGGAACTCAAATCGGAATGCTCACTGACATTTGCCCTATCTGAAAGTCTGATAAATGCCGGAAAAATAAGTCTAAAAAAATTTTTTTTCAACTTTTTTCAATTTTACCCCCGTGGGATATATATTTTACCCACACACATTTGGAACTCTCCTGGGGTACCCTCACACATATTATTCCCTCATTTAGTGGATATTTTCACAAAAAAGTGAAATTTTCAAAAATCCAAAATATTGTCTGAAAATGACTAAATATCAAGGACTCATTGGGCGAATCGCTCTGGAACTGAAATCGGAACGCTCACTGACATTTGCCCTATCTGAAAGTCTGATAAACGCCGGAAAAATGGCTAAGTCCAAAAAATAATTTTTTTCAACTTTTTTCAATTTTACCCCAGTGGGATATATATTCTACCCACACACATTTGGAACTCTCCTGGGCTACCCTCACACATATTATTCCCTCATTTAGTGGATATTTTCACAAAAAAGTGAAGATTTCAAAAATCCAGAAAATTGGCTGAAAATGACTAAATATCAAGAACTAATTGGGCGAATCGCTCTGGAACTGATATCGGAATGCTCACTGACATTTGCCCTATCTGAAAGTCTGATAAACGCCGGAAAAATGACTAAGTCCAAAAAAAAAATTTTTCAACTTTTTTCAATTTTACCCCCGTGGGATATATATTCTACCCACACACATTTGGAACTCTCCTGGGCTACCCTCACACATATTATTCCCTCATTTAGTGGATATTTTCGCAAAAAAGTGAAATTTTCAAAAATCCAGAAAATTGGCTGAAAATGACTAAATATCAAGGACTCATTGGGCGAATCGCTCTGGAACTGAAATCGGAATGCTCACTGACATTTGCCCTATCTGAAAGTCTGATAAACGCCGGAAAAATGACTAAGTCCATAAAAAATAATTTTTCAACTTTTTTCAATTTTACCCCCGTGGGATATATATTCTACCCACACACATTTGGAACTCTCCTGGGGTACCCTCACACATATTATTCCCTCATTTAGTGCATATTTTCACAAAAAAGTGAATTTTTCAAAAATCCAGAAAATTGGCTGAAAACGACTAAATATCAAGGACTCATTGGGCAAATCGCTCTGGAACTGAAATCGGAACGCTCACTGACATTTGCCCTATCTGAAAGTCTGATAAACGCCGGAAAAAAGGCTAAGTCCAAAAAATATTTTTTTTCAACTTTTTTCAATTTTACCCCCGTGGGATATATATTCTACCCACACACATTTGGAACACTCCTGGGGTACCCTCACACATATTATTCCCTCATTTAGTGGATTTTTTCACAAAGAAGTGAAATTTTCAAAAATCCAAAATATTGGCTGAAAACGACTAAATATCAAGGACTCATTGGGGGAATCGCTCTGGAACTGAAATCGGAACGCTCACTGACATTTGCCCTATCTGAAAGTCTGATAAACGCCGGAAAAATGACTAAGTCCTAAAAATTTTTTTTTTTACTTTTTTAAATTTTACCCCCAAGGGAATATATATTTTACCCACACACATTTGGAACTCTCCTGGGCTACCCTCACACATATTATTCCCTCATTTAGTGGATATTTTCACAAAAAAGTGAATTTTTCAAAAATCCAGAAAATTGGCTGAAAATGACTAAATATCAAGGACTCATTGGGCGAATCACTCTGGAACTGAAATCGGAACGCTAACTGACATTTGCCCTTTCTGAAAGTCTGATAAACGCCGGAAAAATGACTAAGTCCAAAAAAAAATTTTTTTTAACTTTTTTCAATTTTACCCCCGTGGGATATATATTCTACCCACACACATTTGGAACTCTCCTGGGGTACCCTCACACATATTATTTCCTCATTTAGTGGATATTTTCACAAAAAAGTGAAATTTTCAAAAATCCAAAATATTGTCTGAAAACGACTAAATATCAAGGACTCATTGGGCGAATCGCTCTGGAACTGAAATCGGAACGCTCACTGACATTTGCCCTCTCTGAAATTCTGATAAACGCCGGAAAAATGGCTAAGTCCAAAAAATAATTTTTTTCAACTTTTTTCAATTTTACCCCCGTGGGATATATATTTTACCCACATACATTTTGAACTCTCCTGGGGTACCCTCACACATATTATTCCCTCATTTAGTGGATATTTTCACAAAAAAGTGAATTTTTCAAAAATCCAGAAAATTGGCTGAAAACGACTAAATATCAAGGATTCATTGGGCGAATCGCTCTGGAACTGAAATCGGAACGCTCACTGACATTTGCCCTATGTGAAAGTCTGATAAACGCCGGAAAAATGACTAAGTCCAAAAAAAAATTTTTTTCAACTTTTTTCAATTTTACCCCCGTGGGATATATATTCTACCCACACACATTTGGAACTCTCCTGGGCTACCCTCACACATATTATTCCCTCATTTAGTGGATATTTTCACAAAAAAGTGAAATTTTCAAAAATCCAGAAAATTGGCTGAAAATGACTAAATATCAAGGACTCATTGGGCGAATCGCTCTGGAACTGAAATCGGAATGCTCACTGACATTTGCCCTATCTGAAAGTCTGATAAACGCCGGAAAAATGACTAAGTCCTAAAAATTTTTTTTTCAACTTTTTTAAATTTTACCCCCATGGGATATATATTTTACCCACACACATTTGGAACTCTCCTGGTGTACCGGCACACATATTATTCCCTCATTTAGTGGATATTTTCACAAAAAAGTGAATTTTTCAAAAATCCAGAAAATTGGCTGAAAACGACTAAATATCAAAGACTCATTGGGCGAATCGCTCTGGAACTGAAATCGGAATGCTCACTGACATTTGCCCTATCTGAAAGTCTAATAAACGCCGGAAAAATGACTAAGTCCATAAAAAATAATTTTTCAACTTTTTTCAATTTTACCCCCGTGGGATATATATTCTACCCACACACATTTGGAACTCTCCTGGGGTACCCTCACACATATTATTCCCTCATTTAGTGGATATTTTCACAAAAAAGTGAATTCTTCAAAAATCCAGAAAATTGGCTGAAAACGACTAAATATCAAGGACTCATTGGGCAAATCGCTCTGGAACTGAAATCGGAACGCTCACTGACATTTGCCCTATCTGAAAGTCTGATAAACACCGGAAAAAAGGCTAAGTCCAAAAAATATTTTTTTTCAACTTTTTTCAATTTTACCCCCGTGGGATATATATTCTACCCACACACATTTGGAACACTCCTGGGGTACCCTCACACATATTATTCCCTCATTTAGTGGATTTTTTCACAAAGAAGTGAAATTTTCAAAAATCCAAAATATTGGCTGAAAACGACTAAATATCAAGGACTCATTGGGGGAATCGCTCTGGAACTGAAATCGGAACGCTCACTGACATTTGCCCTATCTGAAAGTCTGATAAACGCCGGAAAAATGACTAAGTCCTAAAAATTTTTTTTTTTACTTTTTTAAATTTTACCCCCATGGGATATATATTTTACCCACACACATTTGGAACTCTCCTGGTGTACCGGCACACATATTATTCCCTCATTTAGTGGATATTTTCACAAAAAAGTGAATTTTTCAAAAATCCAGAAAAATGGCTGAAAATGACTAAATATCAAGGACTCATTGGGCGAATCGTTCTGGAACTGAAATCGGAACGCTCACTGACATTTGCCCTATCTGAAAGTCTGATAAACGCCGGAAAAATGACTAAGTCCAAAAAAAAATTTTTTTCAACTTTTTTCAATTTTACCCCCGTGGGATATATATTCTACCCACACACATTTGGAACTCTCCTGGGGTACCCTCACACATATTATTCCCTCATTTAGTGGATATTTTCACAAAAAAGTGAATTTTTCAAAAATCCAGAAAATTGGCTGAAAATGACTAAATATCAAGGACTCATTGGGCGAATCGCTCTGGAACTGAAATCGGAACGCTCACTGACATTTGCCCTATCTGAAAGTCTGATAAACGCCGGAAAAATGACTAAGTCCAAAAAAAAATTTTTTTCAACTTTTTTCAATTTTACCCCCGTGGGATATATATTCTACCCACACACATTTGGAACTCTCCTGGGCTACCCTCACACATATTATTCCCTCATTTAGTGGATATTTTCATAAAAAAGTGAAATTTTCAAAAATCCAGAAAATTGGCTGAAAATGACTAAATATGAAGGACTCATTGGGCGAATCGCTCTGGAACTGAAATCGGAACGCTCACTGACATTTGCCCTATCTGAAAGTCTGATAAATGCCGGAAAAATGACTAAGTCCAAAAAAAAAATTTTTCAACTTTTTTCAATTTTACCCCCGTGGGATATATATTCTACCCACACACATTTGGAACTCTCCTGGGGTACCCTCACACATATTATTCCCTCATTTAGTGGATATTTTCACAAAAAAGTGAATTTTTCAAAAATCCAGAAAATTGGCTGAAAATGACTAAATATCAAGGACTCATTGGGCGAATCACTCTGGAACTGAAATCGGAACGCTAACTGACATTTGCCCTTTCTGAAAGTCTGATAAACGCCGGAAAAATGACTAAGTCCAAAAAAAAATTATTTTTAACTTTTTTCAATTTTACCCCCGTGGGATATATATTCTACCCACACACATTTGGAACTCTCCTGGGGTACCCTCACACATATTATTCCCTCATTTAGTGGATATTTTCACAAAAAAGTGAAATTTTCAAAAATCCAAAATATTGTCTGAAAACGACTAAATATCAAGGACTCATTGGGCGAATCGCTCTGGAACTGAAATCGGAATGCTCACTGACATTTGCCCTATCTGAAAGTCTGATAAACGCCGGAAAAATGACTAAGTCCTAAAAATTTTTTTTTCAACTTTTTTAAATTTTACCCCCATGGGATATATATTTTACCCACACACATTTGGAACTCTCCTGGTGTACCGGCACACATATTATTCCCTCATTTAGTGGATATTTTCACAAAAAAGTGAATTTTTCAAAAATCCAGAAAATTGGCTGAAAACGACTAAATATCAAAGACTCATTGGGCGAATCGCTCTGGAACTGAAATCGGAATGCTCACTGACATTTGCCCTATCTGAAAGTCTGATAAACGCCGGAAAAATGACTAAGTCCAAAAAATTTTTTTTTCAACTTTTTTCAATTTTACCCCCGTTGGATATATATTCTACCCACACACATTTGGAACAATCCTGGGGTACCCTAACACATATTATTCCCTCATTTAGTGGATATTTTCACAAAAAAGTGAAATTTTCAAAAATCCAAAATATTGGCTGAAAACGACTAAATATCAAGGACTCATTGGGCGAATCGCTCTGGAACTGAAATCGGAACGCTCACTGACATTTGCCCTATCTGAAAGTCTGATAAACGCCGGAAAAATGGCTAAGTCCAAAAAATAATTTTTTTCAACTTTTTTCAATTTTACCCCCGTGGGATATATATTTTACCCACACACATTTGGAACTCTCCTGGGGTACCCTCACACATATTATTCCCTCATTTAGTGGATATTTTCACAAAAATGTGAAATTTTCAAAAATCCAGAAAATTGGCTGAAAATGACTAAATATGAAGGACTCATTGGGCGAATCGCTCTGGAACTGAAATCGGAACGCTCACTGACATTTGCCCTATCTGAAAGTCTGATAAATGCCGGAAAAATGACTAAGTCCAAAAAAAAATTTTTCAACTTTTTTCAATTTTACCCCCGTGGGATATATATTCTACCCACACACATTTGGAACTCTCCTGGGGTACCCTCACACATATTATTCCCTCATTTAGTGGATATTTTCACAAAAAAGTGAATTTTTCAAAAATCCAGAAAATTGGCTGAAAATGACTAAATATCAAGGACTCATTGGGCGAATCGCTCTGTAACTGAAATCGGAATGCTCACTGACATTTGCCCTATCTGAAAGTCTGATAAACGCTGGAAAAATGACTAAGTCCAAAAAAAAATTTTTTTCAACTTTTTTCAATTTTACCCCCGTGGGATATATATTCTACCCACACACATTTGGAACTCTCCTGGGGTACCCTCACACATATTATTCCCTCATTTAGTGGATATTTTCACAAAAAAGTGAATTTTTCAAAAATCAAGAAAATTGGCTGAAAATGACTAAATATCAAAGACTCATTGGGCGAATCTCTCTGGAACTGAAATCGGAACGCTCACTGACATTTGCCCTATCTGAAAGTCTGATAAACGTCGGAAAAATGACTATGTCCAAAAAAAAAATTTTTTTCAACTTTTTTCAGTTTTACCCCCGTGGGATATATATTCTACCCACACACATTTGGAACTCTACTGGGGTACCCTCACACATATTATTCCCTCATTTAGTGGATATTTTCACAAAAAAGTGAATTTTTCAAAAATCCAGAAAATTGGCTGAAAACGACTAAATATCAAGGACTCATTGGGCGAATCGCTCTGGAACTGAAATCGGAATGCTCACTGACATTTGCCCTATCTGAAAGTCTGATAAACGCCGGAAAAATGACTAAGTCCAAAAAAATTTTTTTTCAACTTTTTTCAATTTTACCCCCGTGGGATATATATTTTACCCACAAACATTTGGAACTCTCCTGGGGTACCCTCACACATATTATTCCCTCATTTAGTGGATATTTTCACAAAAAAGTGAATTTTTCAAAAATCCAAAATATTGTCTGAAAACGACTAAATATCAAGGACTCATCGGGCGAATCGCTCTGGAACTGAAATCGGAACGCTCACTGACATTTTCCCTATCTGAAAGTCTGATAAACGCCGGAAAAATGACTAAGTCCAAAAAAAAATTTTTTTCAACTTTTTTCAATTTTACCCCCGTGGGATATATATTCTACCCACACACATTTGGAACTCTCCTGGGCTACCCTCACACATATTATTCCCTCATTTAGTGGATATTTTCATAAAAAAGTGAAATTTTCAAAAATCCAGAAAATTGGCTGAAAATGACTAAATATCAAGGACTCATTGGGCGAATCGCTCTGGAACTGAAATCGGAACGCTCACTGACATTTGCCCTATCTGAAAGTCTGATAAATGCCGGAAAAATGACTAAGTCCAAAAAAAAATTTTTTTCAACTTTTTTCAATTTTACCCCCGTGGGATATATAATCTACCCACACACATTTGGAACTCTCCTGGGGTACCCTCACACATATTATTCCCTCATTTAGTGGATATTTTCACAAAAAAGTGAATTTTTCAAAAATCCAGAAAATTGGCTGAAAATGACTAAATATCAAGGACTCATTGGGCGAATCGCTCTGGAACTGAAATCGGAACGCTAACTGACATTTGCCCTATCTGAAAGTCTGATAAACGCCGGAAAAATGACTAAGTCCAAAAAAAAATTTTTTTCAACTTTTTTCAATTTTACCCCCGTGGGATATATATTCTACCCACACACATTTGGAACACTCCTGGGGTACCCTAACACATATTATTCCCTCATTTAGTGGATTTTTTCACAAAGAAGTGAAATTTTCAAAAATCCAATATATTGGCTGAAAACGACTAAATATCAAGGACTCATTGGGGGAATCGCTCTGGAACTGAAATCGGAACGCTCACTGACATTTGCCCTATCTGAAAGTCTGATAAACGCCGGAAAAATTACTAAGTCCTAAAAAATTTTTTTTCAACTTTTTTCAATTTTACCCCCATGGGATATATATTTTACCCACACACATTTGGAACTCTCCTGGGGTACCCTCACACATATTATTCCCTCATTTAGTGGATATTTTCACAAAAAAGTGAATTTTTCAAAAATCCAGAAAATTGGCTGAAAACGACTAAATATCAAGGACTCATTGGGCGAATCGCTCTGGAACTGAAATCGGAACGCTCGCAGACATTTGCCCTATCTGAAAGTCTGATAAACGGCGGAAAAATGACTAAGTCCAAAAAAAAAATTTTTCAACTTTTTTCAATTTTACCCCCGTGGGATATATATTCTACCCACACACATTTGGAACACTCCTGGGGTACCCTCACACATATTATTCCCTCATTTAGTGGATTTTTTCACAAAGAAGTGAAATTTTCAAAAATCCAATATATTGGCTGAAAATGACTAAATATCAAGGACTCATTGGGGGAATCGCTCTGGAACTGAAATCGGAACGCTCACTGACATTTGCCCTATCTGAAAGTCTGATAAACGCTGGAAAAATGACTAAGTCCAAAAAAAAAATTTTTTTCAACTTTTTTCAGTTTTACCCCCGTGGGATATATATTCTACCCACACACATTTGGAACTCTACTGGGGTACCCTCACACATATTATTCCCTCATTTAGTGGATATTTTCACAAAAAAGTGAATTTTTCAAAAATCCAGAAAATTGGCTGAAAACGACTAAATATCAAGGACTCATTGGGCGAATCGCTCTGGAACTGAAATCGGAATGCTCACTGACATTTGCCCTATCTGAAAGTCTGATAAACGGCGGAAAAATGACTAAGTCCAAAAAAAAAATGTTTCAACTTTTTTCAATTTTACCCCCGTGGGATATATATTCTACCCACACACATTTGGAACACTCCTGGGGTACCCTCACACATATTATTCCCTCATTTAGTGGATTTTTTCACAAAGAAGTGAAATTTTCAAAAATCCAATATATTGGCTGAAAACGACTAAATATCAAGGACTCATTGGGGGAATCGCTCTGGAACTGAAATCGGAACGCTCACTGACATTTGCCCTATCTGAAAGTCTGATAAACGCCGGAAAAATTACTAAGTCCTAAAAAATTTTTTTTCAACTTTTTTCAATTTTACCCCCATGGGATATATATTTTACCCACACACATTTGGAACTCTCCTGGTGTACCGGCACACATATTATTCCCTCATTTAGTGGATATTTTCACAAAAAAATGAATTTTTCAAAAATCCAAAATATTGTCTGAAAACGACTAAATATCAAGGACTCATTGGGCGAATCGCTCTGGAACTGAAATCGGAACGCTCACTGACATTTGCCCTATCTGAAAGTCTGATAAACGCCGGAAAAATGACTAAGTCCAAAAAAAAATTTTTTTCAACTTTTTTCAATTTAACCCCGTGGGATATATATTCTACCCACACACATTTGGAACTCTCCTGGGCTACCCTCACACATATTATTCCCTCATTTAGTGGATATTTTCACGAAAAAGTGAATTTTTCAAAAATCCAGAAAATTGGCTGAAAATGACTAAATATCAAGGACTCATTGGGCGAATCGCTCTGGAACTGAAATCGGAACGCTAACTGACATTTGCCCTATCTGAAAGTCTGATAAACGCCGGAAAAATGACTAAGTCCAAAAAAAAAATTTTTTCAACTTTTTTCAATTTTACCCCCGTGGGATATATATTCTACCCACACACATTTGGAACACTCCTGGGGTACCCTAACACATATTATTCCCTCATTTAGTGGATTTTTTCACAAAGAAGTGAAATTTTCAAAAATCCAATATATTGGCTGAAAACGACTAAATATCAAGGACTCATTGGGGGAATCGCTCTGGAACTGAAATCGGAACGCTCACTGACATTTGCCCTATCTGAAAGTCTGATAAACGCCGGAAAAATTACTAAGTCCTAAAAAATTTTTTTTCAACTTTTTTCAATTTTACCCCCATGGGATATATATTTTACCCACACACATTTGGAGCTCTCCTGGTGTACCGGCACACATATTATTCCCTTATTTAGTGGATATTTTCACAAAAAAATGAATTTTTCAAAAATCCAGAAAATTGGCTGAAAACGACTAAATATCAAGGACTCATTGGGCGAATCGCTCTGGAACTGAAATCGGAACGCTCACTGACATTTGCCCTATCTGAAAGTCTGATAAACGCCGGAAAAATGGCTAAGTCCAAAAAATAATTTTTTTCAACTTTTTTCAATTTTACCCCCGTGGGATATATATTTTACCCACACACATTTGGAACTCTCCTGGGGTACCCTCACACATATTATTCCCTCATTTAGTGGATATTTTCACAAAAAAGTGAATTTTTCAAAAATCCAGAAAATTGGCTGAAAACGACTAAATATCAAGGACTCATTGGGCGAATCGCTCTGGAACTGAAATCGGAACGCTCGCAGACATTTGCCCTATCTGAAAGTCTGATAAACGGCGGAAAAATGACTAAGTCCAAAAAAAAAATTTTTCAACTTTTTTCAATTTTACCCCCGTGGGATATATATTCTACCCACACACATTTGGAACACTCCTGGGGTACCCTCACACATATTATTCCCTCATTTAGTGGATTTTTTCACAAAGAAGTGAAATTTTCAAAAATCCAATATATTGGCTGAAAACGACTAAATATCAAGGACTCATTGGGGGAATCGCTCTGGAACTGAAATCGGAACGCTCACTGACATTTGCCCTATCTGAAAGTCTGATAAACGCCGGAAAAATTACTAAGTCCTAAAAAATTTTTTTTCAACTTTTTTCAATTTTACCCCCATGGGATATATATTTTACCCACACACATTTGGAGCTCTCCTGGTGTACCGGCACACATATTATTCCCTCATTCAGTGGATATTTTCACAAAAAAATGAATTTTTCAAAAATCCAGAAAATTGGCTGAAAACGACTAAATATCAAGGACTCATTGGGCGAATCGCTCTGGAACTGAAATCGGAACGCTCACTGACATTTGCCCTATCTGAAAGTCTGATAAACGCCGGAAAAATGGCTAAGTCCAAAAAATAATTTTTTTCAACTTTTTTCAATTTAACCCCCGTGGGATATATATTTTACCCACACACATTTGGAACTCTCCTGGGGTACCCTCACACATATTATTCCCTCATTTAGTGGATATTTTCACAAAAAAGTGAATTTTTCAAAAATCCAGAAAATTGGCTGAAAACGACTAAATATCAAGGACTCATTGGGCGAATCGCTCTGGAACTGAAATCGGAACGCTCACAGACATTTGCCCTATCTGAAAGTCTGATAAACGGCGGAAAAATGACTAAGTCCAAAAAAAAAATTTTTCAACTTTTTTCAATTTTACCCCCGTGGGATATATATTCTACCCACACACATTTGGAACACTCCTGGGGTACCCTCACACATATTATTCCCTCATTTAGTGGAAATTTTCACAAAAAAGTGAAATTTTCAAAAATCCAAAATGTTGTCTGAAAACGACTAAATATCAAGGACTCATTGGGCGAATCGCTCTGGAACTGAAATCGGAATGCTCACTGACATTTGCCCTCTCTGAAATTCTGATAAACGCCGGAAAAATGGCTAAGTCCAAAAAATAATTTTTTTCAACTTTTTTCAATTTTACCCCCGTGGGATATATATAGGGCAAATGTCAGTGAGCGTTCCGATTTCAGTTCCAGAGCGATTCGCCCAATGAGTCCTTGATATTTAGTCGTTTTCAGACAACATTTTGGATTTTTGAAAATTTCACTTTTTTGTGAAAATTTCCACTAAATGAGGGAATAATATGTGTGAGGGTACCCCAGCAGAGTTCCAAATGTGTGTGGGTAGAATATATATCCCACGGGGATAAAATTGAAAAAAGTTGAAAAATTTTTTTTTTGGACTTAGTCATTTTTCCGCCGTTTATCAGACTTTCAGATAGGGCAAATGTCTGCGAGCGTTCCGATTTCAGTTCCAGAGTGATTCGCCCAATGAGTCCTTGATATTTAGTCATTTTCAGCCAATTTTCTGGAGTTTAGAAAATTTCACTTTTTTGTGAAAATATCCACTAAATGAGGGAATTATATGTGTGAGGGTACCCCAGGAAAGTTCCAAATGTGTGTGGGTAGAATATATATCCCACGGGGGTAAAAGTGAAAAAAGTTGAAAAAAATTATTTTTTGGACTTAGCCATTTTTCCGGCGTTTATCAGACTTTCAGATAGGGCAAATGTCAGTGAGCGTTCCGATTTCAGTTCCAGAGCGATTCGCCCAATGAGTCCTTGATATTTAGTCATTTTCAGCCAATTTTCTGGATTTTTGAAAAATTCATTTTTTTGTGAAAATATCCACTAAATGAGGGAATAATATGTGTGAGGGTAGCCCAGGAGAGTTCCAAATGTGTGTGGGTAGAATATATATCCCACGGGGGTAAAATTGAAAAAAGTTGAAAAATTATTTTTTTTGGACTTAGTCATTTTTCCGGCGTTTATCAGACATTCAGATAGGGCAAATGTCAGTGAGCGTTCCGATTTCAGTTTCAGAGCGATTCGCCCAATGAGTCCTTGATATTTAGTCGTTTTCAGCCAATTTTCTGGATTTTTGAAAAATTCACTTTTTTGGGGAAATATCCACTAAATGAGGGAATAATATGTGTGATGGTAGCCCAGGAGAGTTCCATATGTGTGTGGGTAGAATATATATCCCACGGGGGTAAAATTGAAAAAAGTTGAAAATTTTTTTTTTTTGGACTTAGTCATTTTTCCCGTGTTTATCAGACTTTCAGATAGGGCAAATGTCAGTGAGCGTACCGATTTCAGTTCGAGAGTGATTCGCCCAATGAGTCCGTGATATTTAGTCGTTTTCAGCCAATATTTTGGATTTTTGAAAATTTCACTTTTTTGTGAAAATATAAACTAAATGAGGGAATAATATGTGTGAGGTTACCCCAGGAGTGTTCCAAATGTATGTGGGTAGAATATATATCCCACGGGGGTAAAATTGAAAAAAGTTGAAAAATTATTTTTTTTGGACTTAGTCATTTTTCCGGCGTTTATCAGACTTTCAGATAGGGCAAATGTCAGTGAGCGTTCCGATTTCAGTTTCAGAGCGATTCGCCCAATGAGTCCTTGATATTTAGTCGTTTTCAGCCAATTTTCTGGATTTTTGAAAAATTCACTTTTTTGTGAAAATATCCACTAAATGAGGGAATAATATGTGTGAGGGTAGCCCAGGAGAGTTCCAAATGTGTGTGGGTAGAATATATATCCCACGGGGGTAAAATTGAAAAAAGTTGAAAAAATTTTTTTTTTCGACTGTCATTTTTCCAGCGTTTAACAGACTTTCAGATAGGGCAAATGTCAGTGAGTGTTCCGATTTCAGTTCCAGAGCGATTCGCCCAATGAGTCCATGATATTTAGTCGTTTTCAGCCAATATTTTGGATTTTTGAAAATTTCACTTTTTTGTGAAAATATCCACTAAATGAGGGAATAATATGTGTGAGAGTACCCCAGGAGTGTTCCAAATGTGCGTGGGTAGAATATATATCCCACGGGGGTAAAATTGAAAAAAGTTGAAAAATTATTTTTTTTGGACTTAGTCATTTTTCCGGCGTTTATCAGACTTTCTGATAGGGCAAATGTCAGTGAGCGTTCCGATTTCAGTTCCAGAGTGATTCGCCAATGAGTCCTTGATATTTAGTCATTTTCAGCCAATTTTCTGGATTTTAGAAAATTTCACTTTTTTGTGAAAATATCCACTAAATGAGGGAATAATATGTGTGAGGGTAGCCCAGGAGACTTCCAATTGTGTGTGGGTAGAATATATATCCCACGGGGGTAAAATGGAAAGAAGTTGAAAAATTTTTTTTTTTGGACTTAGTCATTTTTCCGGTGTTTATCAGACTTTCAGATAGGGCAAATGTCAGTGAGCGTTCCGATTTCAGTTCCAGAGCGATTCGCCCAATGAGTCCTTGATATTTAGCCATTTTCAGCCAATTTTCTGGATTTTTGAAAAATTCACTTTTTTGTGAAAATATCCACTAAATGAGGGAATAATATGTGTGATGGAACCCCACGAGAGTTCCAAATGTGTTTGGGTAGAATATATATCCCACGGGGGTAAAAGTGAAAAAAGTTGAAAAAAATTATTTTTTGGACTTAGCCATTTTTCCGGCATTTATCAGACTTTCAGATAGGGCAAATGTCAGTGAGCATTCCTTTTTCAGTTCCAGAGCGATTCGCCCAATGAGTCCTTGATATTTAGTCGTTTTCAGCCAATATTTTGGATTTTTGAAAATTTCACTTTTTTGTGAAAATATCCACTAAATGAGGGAATAATATGTGTGAGGGTACCCCAGGAGAGTTCCAAATGTGTGTGGGTAAAATATATATCCCACGGGGGTAAAACTGAAAAAAGTTGAAAAATACTTTTTTTTTGGACTTAGTCATTTTTCCGGCGTTTATCAGACTTTCAGATAGGGCAAATGTCAGTGAGCGTTCCGATTTCAGTTCCAGAGCGATTCGCCCAATGAGTCCATGATATTTTGTCGTTTTCAGCCAATATTTTGGATTTTTGAAAATTTCACTTTTTTGTGAAAATATCCACTAAATGAGGGAATAATATGTGTGAGGGTACCCCAGGAGAGTTCCAAATGTGTGTGGGTAAAATATATATCCCACGGGGGTAAAACTGAAAAAAGTTGAAAAATACTTTTTTTTTGGACTTAGTCATTTTTCCGGCGTTTATCAGACTTTCAGATAGGGCAAATGTCAGTGAGCGTTCCGATTTCAGTTCCAGAGCGATTCGCCCAATGAGTCCATGATATTTTGTCGTTTTCAGCTAATTTTCTGGATTTTTGAAAAATTCACTTTTTTGTGAAAATATCCACTAAATGAGGGAATAATATGTGTGATGGAACCCCACGAGAGTTCCAAATGTGTTTGGGTAGAATATATATCCCACGGGGGTAAAAGTGAAAAAAGTTGAAAAAAATTATTTTTTGGACTTAGCCATTTTTCCGGCATTTATCAGACTTTCAGATAGGGCAAATGTCAGTGAGCGTTCCGATTTCAGTTCCAGAGCGATTCGCCCAATGAGTCCTTGATATTTAGTCGTTTTCAGCCAATATTTTGGATTTTTGAAAATTTCACTTTTTTGTGAAAATATCCACTAAATGAGGGAATAATAAGTGTGAGGGTACCCCAGGAGAGTTCCAAATGTGTGTGGGTAAAATATATATCCCACGGGGGTAAAACTGAAAAAAGTTGAAAAATACTTTTTTTTTGGACTTAGTCATTTTTCCGGTGTTTATCAGACTTTCAGATAGGGCAAATGTCAGTGAGTGTTCCGATTTCAGTTCCAGAGCGATTCGCCAAATGAGTCCTTGATATTTAGTCGTTTTCAGCCAATATTTTGGATTTTTGAAAAATTCACTTTTTTGTGAAAATATCCACTAAATGAGGGAATAATATGTGTGAGGGAACCCCAGGAGTGTTCCAAATGTGCGTGGGTAGAATATATATCCCACGGGGGTAAAATTGAAAAAAGTTGAAAAATTATTTTTTTTGGACTTAGTCATTTTTCTGGCGTTTATCAGACTTTCAGATAGGGCAAATGTCAGTGAGCATTCCGATTTCAGTTCCAGAGCGATTCGACCAATGAGTCCTTGATATTTAGTCGTTTTCAGCCAATTTTCTGGATTTTTGAAAATTTCATTTTTTTGTGAAAATATCCACTAAATGAGGGAATAATATGTGTGAGGGTACCCCAGGAGAGTTCCAAATGTGTGTGGGTAAAATATATATCCCACGGGGGTAAAACTGAAAAAAGTTGAAAAATACTTTTTTTTTGGACTTAGTCATTTTTCTGGCGTTTATCAGACTTTCAGATAGGGCAAATGTCAGTGAGCATTCCGATTTCAGTTCCAGAGCGATTCGCCCAATGAGTCCTTGATATTTAGTCGTTTTCAGCCAATTTTCTGGATTTTTGAAAATTTCACTTTTTTGTGAAAATATCCACTAAATGAGGGAATAATATGTGTGAGGGTAGCCCAGGAGAGTTCCAAATGTGTGTGGGTAGAATATATATCCCACGGGGGTAAAATTGAAAAAAGTTGAAAAAAATTATTTTTTGGACTTAGCCATTTTTCCGGCGTTTATCAGACTTTCAGATAGGGCAAATTTCAGTGAGCGTTCCGATTTCAGTTCCAGAGCGATTCGCCCAATGAGTCCTTGATATTTAGTCGTTTTCAGCTAATTTTCTGGATTTTTAAAAATTCACTTTTTTGTGAAAATATCCACTAAATGAGGGAATAATATGTGAGAGGGTACCCCAGGAGAGTTCCAAATGTGTGTGGGTAGAATATATATCCCACGGGCGTAAAAGTGAAAAAAGTTGAAAAAAATTATTTTTTGGACTTAGTCATTTTTCCGGCGTTTAACAGACTTTCAGATAGGGCAAATGTCAGTGAGCATTCCGAATTCAGTTCCAGAGCCATTCGCCCAATGTGTCCTTGATATTTAGTCGTTTTCAGCCAATTTTCTGGATTTTTGAAAAATACACTTTTTTGCGAAAATATCCACTAAATGAGGGAATAATATGTGTGAGGGTAGCCCAGGAGAGTTCCAAATGTGTGTGGGTAGAATATATATTCCACGGGGGTAAAATTGAAAAAAGTTGAAAAAAATTATTTTTTGGACTTAGCCATTTTTCCGGCGTTTATCAGACTTTCAGATAGGGCAAATGTCAGTGAGCGTTACGATGTCAGTTCCAGAGCGATTCGCCCAATGAGTCCTTGATATTTAGTCGTTTTCAGCCAATATTTTGGATTTTTGAAAATTTCACTTTTTTGTGAAAATATCCACTAAATGAGGGAATAATATGTGTGAGGGTACCCCAGGAGTGTTCCAAATGTGCGTGGGTAGAATATATATCCCACGGGGGTAAAATTGAAAAAAGTTGAAAAATTATTTTTTGGACTTAGTCATTTTTCCGGCGTTTATCAGACTTTCAGATAGGGCAAATGTCAGTGACCGTTCCGATTTCAGTTCCAGAGCGATTCGCCCAATGAGTCCTTGATATTTAGTCGTTTTCAGCCAATATTTTGGATTTTTGAAAAATTCACTTTTTTGTGAAAATATCCACTAAATGAGGGAATAATATGTGTGAGGGTACCCCAGGAGTGTTCCAAATGTGCGTGGGTAGAATATATATCCCACGGGGGTAAAACTGAAAAAAGTTGAAAAATACTTTTTTTTTGGACTTAGTCATTTTTCCGGCGTTTATCAGACTTTCAGATAGGGCAAATGTCAGTGAGCGTTCCGATTTCAGTTCCAGAGCGATTCGCCCAATGAGTCCTTGATATTTAGTCGTTTTCAGCTAATTTTCTGGATTTTTAAAAATTCACTTTTTTGTGAAAATATCCACTAAATGAGGGAATAATATGTGAGAGGGTACCCCAGGAGAGTTCCAAATGTGTGTGGGTAGAATATATATCCCACGGGCGTAAAAGTGAAAAAAGTTGAAAAAAATTATTTTTTGGACTTAGTCATTTTTCCGGCGTTTAACAGACTTTCAGATAGGGCAAATGTCAGTGAGCATTCCGAATTCAGTTCCAGAGCCATTCGCCCAATGTGTCCTTGATATTTAGTCGTTTTCAGCCAATTTTCTGGATTTTTGAAAAATTCACTTTTTTGCGAAAATATCCACTAAATGAGGGAATAATATGTGTGAGGGTACCCCAGGAGCGTTCCAAATGTGTGTGGGTAAAAGATATATCCCACGGGGGTAAAACTGAAAAAATTTGAAAAATACTTTTTTTTTGGACTTAGTCGTTTTTCCGGCGTTTATCAGACTTTCAGATATGGCAAATGTCAGTGAGCGTTCCGTTTTCAGTTCCAGAGCGATTCGCCCAATGAGTCCTTGATATTTAGTCATTTTCAGCCAATTTTCTGGATTTTTGAAAATTTCACTTTTTTTTGAAAACATCCACTAAATGAGGGAATAATATGTGTGAGGGTAGCCCAGGAGAGTTCCAATTGTGTGTGGGTAGAATATATATCCCACGGGGGTAAAATTGAAAAAAGTTGAAAAATTTTTTTTTTAGGACTTAGTCATTTTTCCTGCGTTTATCAGACTTTCAGATAGGGCAAATGTCAGTGAGCGTTCCGATTTCAGTTCCTGAGCGATTCGCCCAATGAGTCCTTGATATTTAGTCGTTTTCAGCCAATATTTTGGATTTTTGAAAAATTCACTTTTTTGTGAAAATATCCACGAAATGAGGGAATAATATGTGTGAGGGTACCCCAGGAGTGTTCCAAATGTGTGTGGGTAGAATATATATCCCACAGGGGTAAAATTGAAAAAAGTTGAAAAATTATTTTTTTTGGACTTAGTCATTTTTCCGGGGTTTAACAGACTTTCAGATAGGGCAAATGTCAGTGAGCATTCCGATTTCAGTTCCAAAGCGATTCGCCCAATGTATCCTTGATATTTAGTCATTTTCAGCCAATTTTCTGGATTTTTGAAAAATTCACTTTTTTTGTGAAAATATCCACTAAATGAGGGAATAATATGTGTGAGGGTAGCCCGGGAGAGTTCCAAATGTGTGTGGGTAGAATATATATCCCACGGGGGTAAAATTGAAAAAAGTTGAAAAAAAATATTTTTTGGACTTAGTCATTTTTCCGGCGTTTATCAGACTTTCAGATAGGGCAAATGTCACTGAGCGTTCCGATTTCAGTTCCAGAGTGATTCGCCCAATGAGTCCTTGATATTTAGTCGTTTTCAGCCAATATTTTGGATTTTTGAAAATTTTACTTTTTTGTGAAAATATCCACTAAATGAGGGAATAATATGTGTGAGGGTACCCCAGGAGAGTACCAAATGTGTGTGGGTAGAATATTAATCCCACGGGGGTAAAATTGAAAAAAGTTGAAAAAAATTTTTTTTTGGACTTAGTCATTTTTCCGGCGTTTATCAGACTTTCAGATAGGGCAAATGTCAGTGAGCGTTCCGATTTTAGTTCCAGAGCGATTCGCCCAATGAGTCCTTGATCTCTAGTCGTTTTCAGCCAATTTTCTGGATTTTTGAAAATTTTACTTTTTTGTGAAAATATCCACTAAATGAGGGAATAATATGTGTGAGGGTACCCCAGGAGAGTTCCAAATGTGTGTGGGTAGAATATTAATCCCACGGGGGTAAAATTGAAAAAAGTTGGAAAATTATTTTTTTTGGACTTAGTCATTTTTCCGGCGTTTATCAGACTTTCAGATAGGGCAAATGTCAGTGAGCGTTCCGATTTTAGTTCCAGAGCGATTCGCCCAATGAGTCCTTGATCTCTAGTCGTTTTCAGCCAATTTTCTGGATTTTTGAAAAATTCACTTTTTTGTGAAAATATCCACTAAATGAGGGAATAATATGTGTGAGGGTAGCCCAGGAGAGTTCCAAATGTGTGTGGGTAGAATATATATCCCACGGGGGTAAAATTGAAAAAAGTTGAAAAAAATTATTTTTTGGACTTAGCCATTTTTCCGGCGTTTATCAGACTTTCAGATAGGGCAAATGTCAGTGAGCGTTCCGATTTCAGTTCCAGAGCGCTTAGCCCAATGAGTCCTTGATATTTAGTCGTTTTCAGCCAATATTTTTGATTTTTGAAAATTTCACTTTTTTGTGAAAATATCCACTAAATGAGGGAATAATATGTGTGAGGGTACCCCAGGAGCGTTCCAAATGTGTGTGGGTAAAATATATATCCCACGGGGTAAAACTGAAAAAAGTTGAAAAATACTTTTTTTTTGGAGTTAGTCATTTTTCCGGCGTTTATCAGACTTTCAGATAGGGCAAATGTCAGTGAGCGTTCAGATTTCAGTTCCTGAGCGATTCGCCCAATGAGTCGTTTAGTCGTTTTCAGCCAATATTTTGGATTTTTGAAAAATTCACTTTTTTGTGAAAATATCCACTAAATGAGGGAATAATATGTGTGAGGGTACCCCAGGAGTGTTCCAAATGTGTGTGGGTAGAATATATATCCCACAGGGGTAAAATTGAAAAAAGTTGAAAAATTATTTTTTTTGGACTTAGTCATTTTTCCGGGGTTTAACAGACTTTCAGATAGGGCAAATGTCAGTGAGCATTCCGATTTCAGTTCCAAAGCGATTCGCCCAATGTATCCTTGATATTTAGTCATTTTCAGCCAATTTTCTGGATTTTTGAAAAATTCACTTTTTTTGTGAAAATTTCCACTAAATGAGGGAATAATATGTGTGAGGGTAGCCCAGGAGAGTTCCAAATGTGTGTGGGTAGAATATATATCCCACGGGGGTAAAATTGAAAAAAGTTGAAAAAAATTATTTTTTGGACTTAGCCATTTTTCCGGCGTTTATCAGACTTTCAGATAGTGCAAATGTCAGTGAGCGTTCCGATTTCAGTTCCAGAGCGATTCGCCCAATGAGTCCATGATATTTAGTCGTTTTCAGCCAATTTTCTGGATTTTTGAAAAATTCACTTTTTTGTGAAAATATCCATTAAATGAGGGAATAATATGTGTGAGGGTACCCCAGGAGAGTTCCAAATGTGTGTGGGAAAAATACATATCCCACGGGGGTAAAATTGAAAAAAGTTGAAAAAATTTTTTTTTTGGACTTAGTCATTTTTCCGGCGTTTATCAGACTTTCAGATAGGGCAAATGTCACTGAGCGTTACGATGTCAGTTCCAGAGCGATTCGCCCAATGAGTCCTTGATATTTAGTCGTTTTCAGCCAATATTTTGGATTTTTGAAAATTTCACTTTTTTGTGAAAATATCCACTAAATGAGGGAATAATATGTGTGAGGGTACCCCAGGAGTGTTCCAAATGTGCGTGGGTAGCATATATATCCCACGGGGGTAAAATTGAAAAAAGTTGAAAAATTATTTTTTTTGGACTTAGTCATTTTTCCGGCGTTTATCAGACTTTCTGATAGGTCAAATGTCAGTGAGCGTTCCGATTTCAGTTCCAGAGCGATTCGCCCAATGAGTCCTTGATATTTAGTCAATTTCAGCCAATTTTCTGGATTTTTGAAAATTTCACTTTTTTTTTTAAAATATCCACTAAATGAGGGAATAATATGTGTGAGGGTACCCCAGGAGTGTTCCAAATGTGCGTGGGTAGAATATATATCCCACGGGGGTAAAATTGAAAAAAGTTGAAAAATTATTTTTTGGACTTAGTCATTTTTCCGGCGTTTATCAGACTTTCAGATAGGGCAAATGTCAGTGAGCGTTCCGATTTCAGTTCCAGAGCGATTCGCCCAATGAGTCCTTGATATTTAGTCGTTTTCAGCCAATATTTTGGATTTTTGAAAAATTCACTTTTTTGTGAAAATATCCACTAAATGAGGGAATAATATGTGTGAGGGTACGCCAGGAGTGTTCCAAATGTGCGTGGGTAGCATATATATCCCACGGGGGTAAAATTGAAAAAAGTTGAAAAATTATTTTTTTTGGACTTAGTCATTTTTCCGGCATTTATCAGACTTTCTGATAGGTCAAATGTCAGTGAGCGTTCCGATTTCAGTTCCAGAGCGATTCGCCCAATGAGTCCTTGATATTTAGTCAATTTCAGCCAATTTTCTGGATTTTTGAAAATTTCACTTTTTTTTAAAAATATCCACTAAATGAGGGAATAATATGTGTGAGGGTAGCCCAGGAGAGTTCCAAATGTGTGTGGGTAGAATATATATCCCACGGGGGTAAAAGTGAAAAAAGTTGAAAAAAATTATTTTTTGGACTTAGCCATTTTTCTGGCGTTTATCAGACTTTCAGATAGGGCAAATGTCAGTGAGCGTTCCGATTTCAGTTCCAGAGTGATTCGCCCAATGAGTCCTTGATATTTAGTCGTTTTCAGCCAATATTTTGGATTTTTGAAAAATTCACTTTTTTGTGAAAATATCCACTAAATGAGGGAATAATATGTGTGAGGGTACCCCAGGAGAGTTCCAAATGTGTGTGGGTAGAACATATATCCCACGGGGGTAAAATGGAAAAAAGTTGAAAAAAATTCTTTTTTGGACTTAGCCATTTTTCCGGCTTTTATCAGACTTTCAACATAGGTCAAATGTCAGTGAGCGTTCCGATTTCAGTTCCAGAGCGATTCTCCCAATGAGTCCTTGATATTTAGTCATTTTCAGCCAATTTTCTGGATTTTTGAAAATTTCACTTTTTTGTGAAAATATCCACTAAATGAGGGAATAATATGTGTGAGGGTACCCCAGGAGCGTTCCAAATGTGTGTGGGTAAAATATATATCCCACGGGGGTAAAACTGAAAAAAGTTGAAAAATACTTTTTTTTTGGACTAGAGTCATTTTTCCGGCGTTTATCAGACTTTCAGATAGGGCAAATGTCAGTGAGCGTTCCGTTTTCAGTTCCAGAGCGATTCGCCCAATGAGTCCTTGATATTTAGTCATTTTCAGCCAATTTTCTGGATTTTTGAAAATTTCACTTTTTTTTGAAAACATCCACTAAATGAGGGAATAATATGTGTGAGGGTAGCCCAGGAGAGTTCCAATTGTGTGTGGGTAGAATATATATCCCACGGGGGTAAAATTGAAAAAAGTTGAAAAATTTTTTTTTTAGGACTTAGTCATTTTTCCGGCGTTTATCAGACTTTCAGATAGGGCAAATGTCAGTGAGCATTCCGATTTCAGTTCCAAAGCGATTCGCCCAATGAGTCCTTGATATTTAGTCGTTTTCAGCTAATTTTCTGGATTTTTGAAAAATTCACTTTTTTGTGAAAATATCCACTAAATGAGGAATAATATGTGTGAGGGTAGCCCAGGAGAGTTCCAAATGTGTGTGGGTAGAATATATATCCCACGGGGGTAAAAGTGAAAAAAGTTGAAAAAAATTATGTTTTGGACTTAGTCATTTTTCCAGCGTTTATCAGACTTTCAGATAGGGCAAATGTCAGTGAGCGTTCCGATTTCAGTTCCTGAGCGATTCGCCCAATGAGTCCTTGATATTTAGTCGTTTTTAGCCAAAATTTTGGATTTTCGAAAAATTCACTTTTTTGTGAAAATATCCACTAAATGAGGGAATAATATGTGTGAGGGTACCCCAGGAGTGTTCCAAATGTGTGTGGGTAGAATATATATCCCACGGGGGTAAAATTGAAAAAAGTTGAAAAATTATTTTTTTTGGACTTAGTCATTTTTCCGGCGTTTATCAGGCTTTCAGATAGGGCAAATGTCAGTGAGCGTTCCGATTTCAGTTCCAGAGCGATTTGCCCGATGAGTACTTGATATTTAGTCGTTTTCAGTCAATATTTTGGATTTTTGAAAATTCACTTTTTTGTGAAAATATCCACTAAATGAGGGAATAATATGTGTGAAAGTAGCCCAGGAGAGTTCCAAATGTGTGTGGGTAGAATATATATCCCACGGGGGTAAAATTGAAAAAAGTTGAAAAAAATTATTTTTTGGACTTAGCCATTTGTCCGGCGTTTATCAGACTTTCAGATAGTGCAAATGTCAGTGAGCGTTCCGATTTCAGTTCCAGAGCGATTCGCCCAATGAGTCCTTGATATTTAGTCGTTTTCAGCCAATTTTCTGGATTTTTGAAAAATTCACTTTTTTGTGAAAATATCCACTAAATGAGGGAATAATATGTGTGAGGGTACCCCAGGAGAGTTCCAAATGTGTGTGGGAAAAATACATATCCCACGGAGGTAAAATTGAAAAAGGTTGAAAAAAATTTTTTTTTGGACTTAGTCATTTTTCCGGCGTTTATCAGACTTTCAGATAGGGCAAATGTCACTGAGCGTTCCGATTTCAGTTCCAGAGCGATTCGCCCAATGAGTCCTTGATATTTAGTCGTTTTCAGCCAATATTTTGGATTTTTGAAAATTTTACTTTTTTGTGAAAATATCCACTAAATGAGGGAATAATATGTGTGAGGGTACCCCAGGAGAGTTCCAAATGTGTGTGGATAGAATATTAATCCCACGGGGGTAAAATTGAAAAAAGTTGAAAAAAATTTTTTTTTTGGACTTAGTCATTTTTCCGGCGTTTATCAGACTTTCAGATAGGGCAAATGTCAGTGAGCGTTCCGATTTCAGTTCCAGAGCGATTCGCCCAATGAGTCCTTGATATTTAGTCATTTTCAGCCAATTTTCTGGATTTTTGAAAAATTCACTTTTTTGTGAAAATATCCACTAAATGAGGGAATAATATGTGTGAGGGTAGCCCAGGAGAGTTCCAAATGTGTGTGGGTAGAATATTAATCCCACGGGGGTAAAATTGAAAAAAGTTGAAAAAAATTTTTTTTTGGACTTAGTCATTTTTCCGGCGTTTATCAGACTTTCAGATAGGGCAAATGTCAGTGAGCGTTCCGATTTCAGTTCCAGAGCGATTCGCCCTATGAGTCTTGATATTTAGTCGTTTTCAGCCAATATTTTGGATTTTTGAAAATTTCTCTTTTTTGTGAAAATATCCACTAAATGAGGGAATAATATGTGTGAAAGTAGCCCAGGAGAGTTCCAAATGTGTGTGGGTAGAATATATATCCCACGGGGGTAAAATTGAAAAAAGTTGAAAAAAAATATTTTTTGGACTCAGCCATTTGTCCGGCGTTTATCAGACTTTCAGATAGTGCAAATGTCAGTGAGCGTTCCGATTTCAGTTCCAGAGCGATTCGCCCAATGAGTGCTTGATATTTAGTCGTTTTCAGCCAATTTTCTGGATTTTTGAAAAATTCACTTTTTTGTGAAAATATCCACTAAATGAGGGAATAATATGTGTGAGGGTACCCCAGGAGAGTTACAAATGTGTGTGGGTAGAATATTAATCCCACGGGGGTAAAATTGAAAAAAGTTGAAAAAATTTTTTTTTTTGGACTTAGTCATTTTTCCCGCGTTTATCAGACTTTCAGATAGGGCAAATGTCAGTGAGCGTTCCGATTTCAGTTCCAGAGCGATTCGCCCAATGAGTCCTTGATATTTAGTCATTTTCAGCCAATTTTCTGGATTTTTGAAAAATTCACTTTTTTGTGAAAATATCCACTAAATGAGGGAATAATATGTGTGAGGGTAGCCCAGGAGAGTTCCAAATGTGTGTGGGTAGAATATTAATCCCACGGGGGTAAAATTGAAAAAAGTTGAAAAAAATTTTTTTTTGGACTTAGTCATTTTTCCGGCGTTTATCAGACTTTCAGATAGGGCAAATGTCACTGAGCGTTCCGATTTCAGTTCCAGAGCGATTCGCCCTATGAGTCTTGATATTTAGTCGTTTTCAGCCAATATTTTGGATTTTTGAAAATTTCTCTTTTTTGTGAAAATATCCACTAAATGAGGGAATAATATGTGTGAGGGTACCCCAGGAGAGTTCCAAATGTGTGTGGGTAGAATATATATCCCAAGGGGGTAAAATTGAAAAAAGTTGAAAAATATTTTTTTTTGGACTTAGTCATTTTTCCGGCGTTTATCAGACTTTCAGATAGGGCAAATGTCACTGAGCGTTCCGATTTCAGTTCCAGAGCGATTCGCCCTATGAGTCTTGATATTTAGTCGTTTTCAGCCAATATTTTGGATTTTTGAAAATTTCTCTTTTTTGTGAAAATATCCACTAAATGAGGGAATAATATGTGTGAGGGTACCCCAGGAGAGTTCCAAATGTGTGTGGGTAGAATATATATCCCAAGGGGGTAAAATTGAAAAAAGTTGAAAAATATTTTTTTTTGGACTTAGTCATTTTTCCGGCGTTTATCAGACTTTCAGATAGGGCAAATGTCAGTGACCGTTCCGATTTCAGTTCCAGAGCGATTCACCCAATGAGTCCTTGATATTTAGTAATTTTCAGCCAATTTTCTGGATTTTTGAAAAATTAACTTTTTTGTGAAAATATCCACTAAATGAGGGAATAATATGTGTGAGGGTACCCCAGGAGAGTTCCAAATGTGTGTGGGTAGAATATATATCCCAAGGGGGTAAAATTGAAAAAAGTTGAAAAATATTTTTTTTTGGACTTTGTCATTTTTCCGGCGTTTATCAGACTTTCATTTAGGGCAAATGTTATTGAGCGTTCCGATTTCAGTTCCAGAGCGTTTCACCCAAAGAGTCCTTGATATTTAGTCGTTTTCAGCCAATATTTTGGATTTTTGAAAATTTCACTTTTTTGTGAAAATACCCACTAAATGAGGGAATAATATGTGTGAGGGTACCCCAGAAGAGTTCCAAATGTGTGTGGGTAGAATATATATCCCACGGGGGTAAAATTGAAAAAAGTTTAAAAAAAATTTTTTTTTGGACTTAGTCATTTTTCCGGCGTTTATCAGACTTTCAGATAGGGCAAATGTCAGTGAGCGTTCCGATTTCAGTTCCAGAGCGATTCGCCCAATGAGTCCTTGATATTTAGTCGTTTTCAGCCAATATTTTGGATTTTTGAAAATTTCACTTTTTTGTGAAAATATCCACTAAATGAGGGAATAATATGTGTGAGGGTAGCCCAGGAGAGTTCCAAATGTGTGTGGGTAGAATATATATCCCACAGGGGTAAAATTGAAAAAAGTTGAAAAAAAATTTTTTTTGGACTTAGTCATTTTTTTCGGCGTTTATCAGACTTTCAGATAGGGCAAATGTCAGAGAGCGTTCCGATTTCAGTTCCAGAGCGATTCGCCCAATAAGTCCTTGCTATTTAGTCGTTTTCAGCCAATTTTCTGGATTTTTGAAAAAGTCACTTTTTTGTGAAAATATCCACTAAATGAGGGAATAATATGTGTGAGGGTAGCCGAGGAGAGTTCCAAATGTGTGTGGGTAGAATATTAATCCCACGGGGGTAAAATTGAAAAAAGTTGAAAAAAATTTTTTTTTTGGACTTAGTCATTTTTCCGGCGTTTATCAGACTTTCAGATAGGGCAAATGTCAGTGAGCGTTCCGATTTCAGTTCCAGAGCGATTATCCCAATGAGTCCTTTATATTTAGTCGTTTTCAGCCAATTTGCTAGATTTTTGAAAAATTAACTTTTTTGTGAAAATATCCACTAAATGAGGGAATAATATGTGTGAGGGTACCCCAGAAGTGTTCCAAATGTGTGTGGGTAAAATATATATCCCACGGGGGTAAAATTGAAAAAAGTTGAAAAAAATTATTTTTTGGACTTAGCCATTTTTCCGGCGTTTATCAGACTTTCAGATAGGGCAAATGTCAGTGAGCGTTCCGATTTCAGTTCCAGAGCAATTCGCCCAATGAGTCCTTGATATTTAGTCGTTTTCAGCCAATATTTTGGATTTTTGAAAAATTCACTTTTTTGTGAAAATATCCACTAAATGAGGGAATAATATGTGTGAGGGTACCCCAGGAGTGTTCCAAATGTGTGTGGGTAGAATATATATCCCACGGGGGTAAAATTGAAAAAAGTTGAAAAAAATTATTTTTTGGACTTAGTCATTTTTCCGGCGTTTATCAGACTTTCAGATAGGGCAAATGTCAGTGAGCGTTCCGATTTCAGTTCCAGAGCGATTCGCCCAATGAGTCTTTGATATTTAGTCGTTTTCAGCCAATTTTTGAAAAATTCACTTTTTTGTGAAAATATCCACTAAATGAGGGAATAATATGTGTGAGGGTACCCCAGGAGAGTTCCAAATGTGTGTGGGTAGAATATATATCCCAAGGGGGTAAAATTGAAAAAAGTTGAAAAATATTTTTTTTTGGACTTAGTCATTTTTCCGGCGTTTATCAGACTTTCAGATAGGGCAAATGTCAGTGAGCGTTCCGATTTCAGTTCCAGAGCGATTCACCCAATGAGTCCTTGATATTTAGTAATTTTCAGCCAATTTTCTGGATTTTTGAAAAATTAACTTTTTTGTGAAAATATCCACTAAATGAGGGAATAATATGTGTGAGGGTACCCCAGGAGAGTTCCAAATGTGTGTGGGTAGAATATATATCCCAAGGGGGTAAAATTGAAAAAAGTTGAAAAATATTTTTTTTTGGACTTTGTCATTTTTCCGGCGTTTATCAGACTTTCATTTAGGGCAAATGTTATTGAGCGTTCCGATTTCAGTTCCAGAGCGTTTCACCCAAAGAGTCCTTGATATTTAGTCGTTTTCAGCCAATATTTTGGATTTTTGAAAATTTCACTTTTTTGTGAAAATACCCACTAAATGAGGGAATAATATGTGTGAGGGTACCCCAGAAGAGTTCCAAATGTGTGTGGGTAGAATATATATCCCACGGGGGTAAAATTGAAATAAGTTTAAAAAAAATTTTTTTTTGGACTTAGTCATTTTTCCGGCGTTTATCAGACTTTCAGATAGGGCAAATGTCAGTGAGCGTTCCGATTTCAGTTCCAGAGCGATTCGCCCAATGAGTCCTTGATATTTAGTCGTTTTCAGCCAATATTTTGGATTTTTGAAAATTTCACTTTTTTGTGAAAATATCCACTAAATGAGGGAATAATATGTGTGAGGGTAGCCCAGGAGAGTTCCAAATGTGTGTGGGTAGAATATATATCCCACAGGGGTAAAATTGAAAAAAGTTGAAAAAAATTTTTTTTTGGACTTAGTCATTTTTTTCGGCGTTTATCAGACTTTCAGATAGGGCAAATGTCAGTGAGCGTTCCGATTTCAGTTCCAGAGCGATTCGCCCAATAAGTCCTTGCTATTTAGTCGTTTTCAGCCAATTTTCTGGATTTTTGAAAAAGTCACTTTTTTGTGAAAATATCCACTAAATGAGGGAATAATATGTGTGAGGGTAGCCGAGGAGAGTTCCAAATGTGTGTGGGTAGAATATTAATCCCACGGGGGTAAAATTGAAAAAAGTTGAAAAAAATTTTTTTTTTGGACTTAGTCATTTTTCCGGCGTTTATCAGACTTTCAGATAGGGCAAATGTCAGTGAGCGTTCCGATTTCAGTTCCAGAGCGATTCGCCCTATGAGTCTTGATATTTAGTCGTTTTCAGCCAATATTTTGGATTTTTGAAAATTTCTCTTTTTTGTGAAAATATCCACTAAATGAGGGAAAAATATGTGTGAGGGTACCCCAGGAGTGTTCCAAATGTGTGTGGGTAGAATATATATCCCACGGGGGTAAAATTGAAAAAAGTTGAAAAAAATTTTTTTTTAGACTTAGTCATTTTTCCGGCGTTTATCAGACTTTCAGATAGGGCAAATGTCAGTGAGCGTTCCGATTTCAGTTCCAGAGCGATTATCCCAATGAGTCCTTGATATTTAGTCGTTTTCAGCCAATTTGCTAGATTTTTGAAAAATTAACTTTTTTGTGAAAATATCCACTAAATGAGGGAATAATATGTGTGAGGGTACCCCAGAAGTGTTCCAAATGTGTGTGGGTAAAATATATATCCCACGGGGGTAAAATTGAAAAAAGTTGAAAAAAATTATTTTTTGGACTTAGCCATTTTTCCGGCGTTTATCAGACTTTCAGATAGGGCAAATGTCAGTGAGCGTTCCGATTTCAGTTCCAGAGCAATTCGCCCAATGAGTCCTTGATATTTAGTCGTTTTCAGCCAATATTTTGGATTTTTGAAAAATTCACTTTTTTGTGAAAATATCCACTAAATGAGGGAATAATATGTGTGAGGGTAGCCAAGGAGAGTTCCAAATGTGTGTGGGTAGAATATATATCCCACAGGGGTAAAATTGAAAAAAGTTCAAATAATTTTTTTTTTGGACTTAATAATTTTTCCGGCGTTTATCAGACTTTCAGATAGGGCAAATGTCAGTGAGCGTTCCGATATCAGTTCCAGAGCGATTCGCCCAGTGAGTCCTTGATATTTAGTCATTTTCAGCCAATTTTCTGGATTTTTGAAAAATTCACTTTTTTGTGAAAATATCCACTAAATGAGGGAATAATATGTGTGAGGGTACCCCAGGAGAGTTCCAAATGTGTGTGGGTAAAATATATATCCCCCGGGGGTAATATTTAAAAAAGTTGAAAAAAATTGTTTTTTGCACTTAGCCATTTTTCCGGCGTTTATCAGACTTTCAGATAGGGCAAATGTTAGTGAGCATTCCGATTTCAATTCCAGAGCGATTCGCCCAATAAGTCCATGCTATTTAGTCATTTTCAGCCAATTTTCTGAATTTTTGAAAAATTCACTTTTTTTGTGAAAATATCCACTAAATGAGGGAATAATATGTGTGAGGGTACCCCAGGAGAGTTCCAAATGTGTGTGGCTAGAATATATATCCCACGGGGGTAAAACTGAAAAAAGTTGAAAAATACTTTTATTTTGGACTTAGTCATTTTTCCGGCGTTTATCAGACTTACAGATAGGGCAAATGTCAGTGAGCTTTCCGATTTCAGTTCCAGAGCGATTCGCCCAATGAGTCCTTGATATTTAGTCATTTTCAGCCAATTTTCTGGATTTTTGAAAAATTCACTTTTTTGTGAAAATATCCACTAAATGAGGGAATAATATGTGTGAGGGTACCCCAGGAGAGTTCCAAATGTGTGTGGGTAAAATATATATCCCCCGGGGGTAATATTTAAAAAAGTTTAAAAAAATTGTTTTTTGCACTTAGCCATTTTTCCGGCGTTTATCAGACTTTCAGATAGGGCAAATGTTAGTGAGCATTCCGATTTCAATTCCAGAGCGATTCGCCCAATAAGTCCATACTATTTAGTCATTTTCAGCCAATTTTCTGAATTTTTGAAAAATTCACTTTTTTTGTGAAAATATCCACTAAATGAGGGAATAATATGTGTGAGGGTACCCCAGGAGAGTTCCAAATGTGTGTGGCTAGAATATATATCCCACGGGGGTAAAACTGAAAAAAGTTGAAAAATACTTTTTTTTTGGACTTAGTCATTTTTCCGGCGTTTATCAGACTTACAGATAGGGCAAATGTCAGTGAGCTTTCCGATTTCAGTTCCAGAGCGATTCGCCCAATGAGTCCTTGATATTTAGTCATTTTCAGCCAATATTTTGGATTTTTGAAAATTTCACTTTTTTGTGAAAATATCCACTAAATGAGGGAATAATATGTGTGAGGGTACCCCAGGAGTGTTCCAAATGTGTGTGGGTAGAATATATATCCCATGGGGGTAAAATTGAAAAAAGTTTAAAAAAATTTTTTTTTGGACTTAGTCATTTTTCCGGCGTTTATCAGACTTTCAGATAGTTCAAATGTCAGTGAGCGTTCCGATTTCAGTTCCAGAGCGATTCGCCCAATGAGTCCTTGATATTTAGTCATTTTCAGCCAATTTTCTGGATTTTTGAAAAATTCACTTTTTTGTGAAAATATCCACTAAATGAGGCAATAATATGTGTGAGGGTACCTCAGGAGAGTTCCAAATGTGTGTGGGTAGAATATATATCCCACGGGGGTAAAATTGAAAAATGTTGAAAAAATTTTTTTTTGGACTTAGTCATTTTTCCGGCGTTTATCAGACTTTCAGATAGGGCAAATGTCAGTGAGCGTTCCGATTTCAGTTCCAGAGCGATTCTCCCAATGATTCCTTGATATTTAGTCATTTTCAGCCAATTTTCTGGATTTTTGAAAAATTCACTTTTTTGTGAAAATATCCACTAAATGAGGGAATAATATGTGTGAGGGTAGCCGAGGAGAGTTCCAAATGTGTGTGGGTAGAATATTAATCCCACGGGGGTAAAATTGAAAAAAGTTGAAAAAATTTTTTTTTTTGGACTTAGTCATTTTTCCGGCGTTTATCAGACTTTCAGATAGGGCAAATGTCAGTGAGCGTTCCGATTTCAGTTCCAGAGCAATTCGCCCAATGAGTCCTTGATATTTAGTCGTTTTCAGCCAATAGTTTGGATTTTTGAAAAATTCACTTTTTTGTGAAAATATCCACTAAATGAGGGAATAATATGTGTGAGGGTACCCCAGGAGAGTTCCAAATGTGTGTGGGTAGAATATATATCCCAAGGGGGTAAAATTGAAAAAAGTTGAAAAATATTTTTTTTTGGACTTTGTCATTTTTCCGGCGTTTATCAGACTTTCATTTAGGGCAAATGTTATTGAGCATTCCGATTTCAGTTCCAGAGCGTTTCACCCAAAGAGTCCTTGATATTTAGTCGTTTTCAGCCAATATTTTGGATTTTTGAAAATTTCACTTTTTTGTGAAAATACCCACTAAATGAGGGAATAATATGTGTGAGGGTACCCCAGAAGAGTTCCAAATGTGTGTGGGTAGAATATATATCCCACGGGGGTAAAATTGAAAAAAGTTTAAAAAAAATTTTTTTTTGGACTTAGTCATTTTTCCGGCGTTTATCAGACTTTCAGATAGGGCAAATGTCAGTGAGCGTTCCGATTTCAGTTCCAGAGCGATTCGCCCAATGAGTCCTTGATATTTAGTCGTTTTCAGCCAATATTTTGGATTTTTGAAAATTTCACTTTTTTGTGAAAATATCCACTAAATGAGGGAATAATATGTGTGAGGGTACCCCAGGAGAGTTCAAAATGTGTGTGGGTAGAATATATATCCCACGGGGGTAAAATTGAAAAAAGTTGAAAAATTATTTTTTGGACTTAGTCATTTTTCCGGCATTTATCAGACTTTCAGATAGGGCAAATGTCAGTGAGCGTTCCGATTTCAGTTCCTGAGCGATTCGCCCAATGAGTCCTTGATATTTAGTCGTTTTCAGCCAATATTTTGGATTTTTGAAAAATTCACTTTTTTGTGAAAATATCCACTAAATGAGGGAATAATATGTGTGAGGGTACCCCAGGAGTGTTCCAAATGTGTGTAGGTAGAATATATATCCCACGGGGGTAAAATTGAAAAAAGTTGAAAAATTATTTTATTTGGACTTAGTCATTTTTCCGGCGTTTAACAGACTTTCAGATAGGGCAAATGTCAGTGAGCATTCCGATTTCAGTTCCAGAGCGATTCGCCCAATGTGTCCTTGATATTTAGTCATTTTCAGCCAATTTTCTGGATTTTTGAAAAATTCACTTTTTTTGTGAAAATATCCACTAAATGAGGGAATAATATGTGTGAGGGTACCCCAGGAGTGTTCCAAATGTGTGTGGGTAGAATATATATCCCACGGGGGTAAAATTGAAAAAAGTTGAAAAATTATTTTTTTTGGACTTAGTCATTTTTCCGGCGTTTATCAGGCTTTCAGATAGGGCAAATGTCAGTGAGCGTTCCGATTTCAGTTCCAGAGCGATTTGCCCAATGAGTCCTTGATATTTAGTCGTTTTCAGCCAATATTTTGGATTTTTGAAAAATTCACTTTTTTGTGAAAATATCCACTAAATGAGGGAATAATATGTGTGAGGGTAGCCCAGGAGAGTTCCAAATGTGTGTGGGTAGAATATATATCCCACGGGAGTAAAATTGAAAAAAGTTGAAAAAAATTATTTTTTGGACTTAGCCATTTGTCCGGCGTTTATCAGACTTTCAGATAGGGCAAATGTTAGTGAGCGTTCCGATTTCAGTTCCAGAGCGATTCACCCAATGAGTCCTTGATATTTAGTCATTTTCAGCCAATATTTTGGATTTTTGAAAATTTCACTTTTTTGTGAAAATATCCACTAAATGAGGGAATAATATGTGTGAGGGTACCCCAGGAGAGTTCCAAATGTGTGTGGGTAAAATATATATCCCCCGGGGGTAATATTTAAAAAAGTTGAAAAAAATTTTTTTTTGCACTTAGCCATTTTTCCGGCGTTTATCAGACTTTCAGATAGGGCAAATGTCAGTTAGCGTTCCGATTTCAGTTCTAGAGCGATTCGCCCAATAAGTCCTTGCTATTTAGTCGTTTTCAGCCAATTTTCGGAATTTTTGAAAAATTCACTTTTTTTGTGAAAACATCAACTAAATGAGGGAATAATATGTGTGAGGGTACCCCAGGAGAGTTCCAAATGTGTGTGGGTAGGATATATATCCCACGGGGGTAAAACTGAAAAAAGTTGAAAAATACTTTTTTTTTGGACTTAGTCATTTTTCCGGCGTTTATCAGTCTTACAGATAGGGCAAATGTCAGTGAGCTTTCCGATTTCAGTTCCAGAGCGATTCGCCCAATGAGTCCTTGATATTTAGTCATTTTCAGCCAATATTTTGGATTTTTGAAAATTTCACTTTTTTGTGAAAATATCCACTATATGAGGGAATAATATGTGTGAGGGTAGCCGAGGAGAGTTCCAAATGTGTGTGGGTAGAATATTAATCCCACGGGGGTAAAATTGAAAAAAGTTGAAAAAATTTTTTTTTTTGGACTTAGTCATTTTTCCGGCGTTTATCAGACTTTCAGATAGGGCAAATGTCAGTGAGCGTTCTGATTTCAGTTCCAGAGTGATTCGCCCAATGAGTCCTTGATATTTAGTCATTTTCAGCCAATTTTCTGGATTTTTGAAAAATTCACTTTTTTGTGAAAATATCCACTAAATGAGGGAATAATATGTGTGAGGGTACCCCAGGAGTGTTCCAAATGTGTGTGGGTAGAATATATATCCCACGGGGGTAAAATTGAAAAAAGTTGAAAAAATTTTTTTTTTGGACTTAGTCATTTTTTTCGGCGTTTATCAGACTTTCAGATAGGGCAAATGTCAGTGAGCGTTCCGATTTCAGTTCCAGAGCGATTCGCCCAGTGAGTCCTTGATATTTAGTCATTTTCAGCCAATTTTCTGGATTTTTGAAAAATTCACTTTTTTGTGAAAATATCCACTAAATGAGGGAATAATATGTGTGAGGGTACCCCAGGAGAGTTCCAAATGTGTGTGGGTAAAATATATATCCCCCGGGGGTAATATTTAAAAAAGTTGAAAAAAATTGTTTTTTGCACTTAGCCATTTTTCCGGCGTTTATCAGACTTTCAGATAGGGCAAATGTTAGTGAGCATTCCGATTTCAATTCCAGAGCGATTCGCCCAATAAGTCCATGCTATTTAGTCATTTTCAGCCAATTTTCTGAATTTTTGAAAAATTCACTTTTTTTGTGAAAATATCCACTAAATGAGGGAATAATATGTGTGAGGGTACCCCAGGAGAGTTCCAAATGTGTGTGGCTAGAATATATATCCCACGGGGGTAAAACTGAAAAAAGTTGAAAAATACTTTTATTTTGGACTTAGTCATTTTTCCGGCGTTTATCAGACTTACAGATAGGGCAAATGTCAGTGAGCTTTCCGATTTCAGTTCCAGAGCGATTCGCCCAATGAGTCCTTGATATTTAGTCATTTTCAGCCAATTTTCTGGATTTTTGAAAAATTCACTTTTTTGTGAAAATATCCACTAAATGAGGGAATAATATGTGTGAGGGTACCCCAGGAGAGTTCCAAATGTGTGTGGGTAAAATATATATCCCCCGGGGGTAATATTTAAAAAAGTTTAAAAAAATTGTTTTTTGCACTTAGCCATTTTTCCGGCGTTTATCAGACTTTCAGATAGGGCAAATGTTAGTGAGCATTCCGATTTCAATTCCAGAGCGATTCGCCCAATAAGTCCATACTATTTAGTCATTTTCAGCCAATTTTCTGAATTTTTGAAAAATTCACTTTTTTTGTGAAAATATCCACTAAATGAGGGAATAATATGTGTGAGGGTACCCCAGGAGAGTTCCAAATGTGTGTGGCTAGAATATGTATCCCACGGGGGTAAAACTGAAAAAAGTTGAAAAATACTTTTTTTTTGGACTTAGTCATTTTTCCGGCGTTTATCAGACTTACAGATAGGGCAAATGACAGTGAGCTTTCCGATTTCAGTTCCAGAGCGATTCGCCCAATGAGTCCTTGATATTTAGTCATTTTCAGCCAATATTTTGGATTTTTGAAAATTTCACTTTTTTGTGAAAATATCCACTAAATGAGGGAATAATATGTGTGAGGGTACCCCAGGAGTGTTCCAAATGTGTGTGGGTAGAATATATATCCCATGGGGGTAAAATTGAAAAAAGTTTAAAAAAATTTTTTTTTGGACTTAGTCATTTTTCCGGCGTTTATCAGACTTTCAGATAGTTCAAATGTCAGTGAGCGTTCCGATTTCAGTTCCAGAGCGATTCGCCCAATGAGTCCTTGATATTTAGTCATTTTCAGCCAATTTTCTGGATTTTTGAAAAATTCACTTTTTTGTGAAAATATCCACTAAATGAGGGAATAATATGTGTGAGGGTACCTCAGGAGAGTTCCAAATGTGTGTGGGTAGAATATATATCCCACGGGGGTAAAATTGAAAAATGTTGAAAAAATTTTTTTTTGGACTTAGTCATTTTTCCGGCGTTTATCAGACTTTCAGATAGGGCAAATGTCAGTGAGCGTTCCGATTTCAGTTCCAGAGCGATTCTCCCAATGATTCCTTGATATTTAGTCATTTTCAGCCAATTTTCTGGATTTTTGAAAAATTCACTTTTTTGTGAAAATATCCACTAAATGAGGGAATAATATGTGTGAGGGTAGCCGAGGAGAGTTCCAAATGTGTGTGGGTAGAATATTAATCCCACGGGGGTAAAATTGAAAAAAGTTGAAAAAATTTTTTTTTTTGGACTTAGTCATTTTTCCGGCGTTTATCAGACTTTCACATAGGTCAAATGTCAGTGAGCGTTCCGATTTCAGTTCCAGAGCGATTCTCCCAATGAGTCCTTGATATTTAGTGATTTTCAGCCAATTTTCTGGATTTTTGAAAAATTCACTTTTTTGTGAAAATATCCACTAAATGAGGGAATAATATGTGTGAGGGTAGCCCAGGAGAGCTCCAAATGTGTGTGGGTAGAATATATATCCCACGGGGGTAAAATTGAAAAAACTTGAAAAAAATTATTTTTTGGACTTAGCCATTTTTCCGGCGTTTAACAGACTTTCAGATAGGGCAAATGTCAGTGAGCGCTCCGATTTCAGTTCCAGAGCAATTCTCCCAATGAGTCCTTGATATTTAGTCGTTTTCAGCCAATTTTCTAGATTTTTGAAAAATTAACTTTTTTGTGAAAATATCCACTAAATGAGGGAATAATATGTGTGAGGGTACCCCAGAAGTGTTCCAAATGTGTGTGGGTAGAATATATATCCCACGGGGGTAAAATTGAAAAAAGTTGAAAAAAAATTTTTTTTTGGACTTAGTCATTTTTCCGGCGTTTATCAGACTTTCAGATAGGGCAAATGTCAGTGAGCGTTCCGATTTCAGTTCCAGAGCGATTCGCCCAATTAGTCCTTGATATTTAGTCGTTTTCAGCCAATTTTCTGGATTTTTGAAAAATTCACTTTTTTGTGAAAATATCCACTAAATGAGGGAAAAATATGTGTGAGGGTACCCCAGGAGTGTTCCAAATGTGTGTGGGTAGAATATATATCCCACGGGGGTAAAATTGAAAAAAGTTGAAAAAATTTTTTTTTTAGACTTAGTCATTTTTCCGGCGTTTATCAGACTTTCAGATAGGGCAAATGTCAGTGAGCGTTCCGATTTCAGTTCCAGAGCGATCATCCCAATGAGTCCTTGATATTTAGTCGTTTTCAGCCAATTTTCTAGATTTTTGAAAAATTAACCTTTTTGTGAAAATATCCACTAAATGAGGGAATAATATGTGTGAGGGCATCCCAGAAGTGTTCCAAATGTGTGTGGGTAAAATATATATCCCACGGGGGTAAAATTGAAAAAAGTTGAAAAAAATTATTTTTTGGACTTAGCCATTTTTCCGGCGTTTATCAGACTTTCAGATAGGGCAAATGTCAGTGAGCGTTCCGATTTCAGTTCCAGAGCAATTCGCCCAATGAGTCCTTGATATTTAGTCGTTTTCAGCCAATATTTTGGATTTTTGAAAAATTCACTTTTTTGTGAAAATATCCACTAAATGAGGGAATAATATGTGTGAGGGTAGCCCAGGAGAGCTCCAAATGTGTGTGGGTAGAATATATATTCCACGGGGGTAAAATTGAAAAAAGTTGAAAAAAATTTTTTTTTTGGACTGTCATTTTTCCGGCGTTTATCAGGCTTTCAGATAGGGCAAATGTCAGTGAGCATTCCGATTTCAGTTCCAGAGCGATTCGCCCAATTAGTCCTTGATATTTAGTCGTTTTCAGCCAATTTTCTGGATTTTTGAAAATTTCACTTTTTTGTGAAAATATCCACTAAATGAGGGAATAATATGTGTGAGGGTAGCCCAGGAGAGTTCCAAATGTGTGTGGGTAGAATATATATCCCACGGGGGTAAAATTGAAAAAAGTTGAAAAAAATTATTTTTTGGACTTAGCCATTTGTCCGGCGTTTATCAGACTTTCAGATAGGGCAAATGTTAGTGAGCGTTCCGATTTCAGTTCCAGAGCGATTCACCCAATGAGTCCTTGATATTTAGTCATTTTCAGCCAATATTTTGGATTTTTGAAAAATTCACTTTTTTGTGAAAATATCCACTAAATGAGGGAATAATATGTGTGAGGGTACCCCAGGAGAGTTCCAAATGTGTGTGGGTAAAATATATATCCCCCGGGGGTAATATTTAAAAAAGTTGAAAAAAATTTTTTTTTGCACTTAGCCATTTTTCCGGCGTTTATCAGACTTTCAGATAGGGCAAATGTCAGTTAGCGTTCCGATTTCAGTTCTAGAGCGATTCGCCCAATAAGTCCTTGCTATTTAGTCGTTTTCAGCCAATTTTCGGAATTTTTGAAAAATTCACTTTTTTTGTGAAAATATCGACTAAATGAGGGAATAATATGTGTGAGGGTACCCCAGGAGAGTTCCAAATGTGTGTGGGTAGAATATATATCCCACGGGGGTAAAACTGAAAAAAGTTGAAAAATACTTTTTTTTTGGACTTAGTCATTTTTCCGGCGTTTATCAGTCTTACAGATAGGGCAAATGTCAGTGAGCTTTCCGATTTCAGTTCCAGAGCGATTCGCCCAATGAGTCCTTGATATTTAGTCATTTTCAGCCAATATTTTGGATTTTTGAAAATTTCACTTTTTTGTGAAAATATCCACTATCTGAGGGAATAATATGTGTGAGGGTAGCCGAGGAGAGTTCCAAATGTGTGTGGGTAGAATATTAATCCCACGGGGGTAAAATTGAAAAAAGTTGAAAAAATTTTTTTTTTTGGACTTAGTCATTTTTCCGGCGTTTATCAGACTTTCAGATAGGGCAAATGTCAGTGAGCGTTCTGATTTCAGTTCCAGAGCGATTCGCCCAATGAGTCCTTGATATTTAGTCATTTTCAGCCAATTTTCTGGATTTTTGAAAAATTCACTTTTTTGTGAAAATATCCACTAAATGAGGGAATAATATGTGTGAGGGTAGCCAAGGAGAGTTCCAAATGTGTGTGGGTAGAATATATATCCCACAGGGGTAAAATTGAAAAAAGTTCAAATAATTTTTTTTTTGGACTTAATAATTTTTCTGGCGTTTATCAGACTTTCAGATAGGGCAAATGTCAGTGAGCGTTCCGATTTCAGTTCCAGAGCGATTCACCCAATGAGTCCTTGATATTTAGTCGTTTTCAGCCAATTTTCTGGATTTTTGAAAAATTCACTTTTTTGTGAAAATATCCACTAAATGAGGGAATAATATGTGTGAGGGTAGCCCAGGAGAGTTCCAAATGTGTGTGGGTAGAATATATATCCCACAGGGGTAAAATTGAAAAAAGTTGAAAAAATTTTTTTTTTGGACTTAGTCATTTTTTTCGGCGTTTATCAGACTTTCAGATAGGGCAAATGTCAGTGAGTGTTCCGATTTCAGTTCCAGAGCGATTCGCCCAATAAGTCCATGCTATTTAGTCATTTTCAGCCAATTTTCTGAATTTTTGAAAAATTCACTTTTTTTGTGAAAATATCCACTAAATGAGGGAATAATATGTGTGAGGGTACCCCAGGAGAGTTCCAAATGTGTGTGGCTAGAATATATATCCCACGGGGGTAAAACTGAAAAAAGTTGAAAAATACTTTTTTTTTGGACTTAGTCATTTTTCCGGCGTTTATCAGACTTACAGATAGGGCAAATGTCAGTGAGCTTTCCGATTTCAGTTCCAGAGCGATTCGCCCAATGAGTCCTTGATATTTAGTCATTTTCAGCCAATATTTTGGATTTTTGAAAATTTCACTTTTTTGTGAAAATATCCACTAAATGAGGGAATAATATGTGTGAGGGTACCCCAGGAGTGTTCCAAATGTGTGTGGGTAGAATATATATCCCATGGGGGTAAAATTGAAAAAAGTTTAAAAAAATTTTTTTTTGGACTTAGTCATTTTTCCGGCGTTTATCAGACTTTCAGATAGTTCAAATGTCAGTGAGCGTTCCGATTTCAGTTCCAGAGCGATTCGCCCAATGAGTCCTTGATATTTAGTCATTTTCAGCCAATTTTCTGGATTTTTGAAAAATTCACTTTTTTGTGAAAATATCCACTAAATGAGGGAATAATATGTGTGAGGGTACCTCAGGAGAGTTCCAAATGTGTGTGGGTAGAATATATATCCCACGGGGGTAAAATTGAAAAATGTTGAAAAAAATTTTTTTTGGACTTAGTCATTTTTCCGGCGTTTATCAGACTTTCAGATAGGGCAAATGTCAGTGAGCGTTCCGATTTCAGTTCCAGAGCGATTCTCCCAATGATTCCTTGATATTTAGTCATTTTCAGCCAATTTTCTGGATTTTTGAAAAATTCACTTTTTTGTGAAAATATCCACTAAATGAGGGAATAATATGTGTGAGGGTAGCCGAGGAGAGTTCCAAATGTGTGTGGGTAGAATATTAATCCCACGGGGGTAAAATTGAAAAAAGTTGAAAAAATTTTTTTTTTTGGACTTAGTCATTTTTCCGGCGTTTATCAGACTTTCACATAGGTCAAATGTCAGTGAGCGTTCCGATTTCAGTTCCAGAGCGATTCTCCCAATGAGTCCTTGATATTTAGTCATTTTCAGCCAATTTTCTAGATTTTTGAAAAATTAACCTTTTTGTGAAAATATCCACTAAATGAGGGAATAATATGTGTGAGGGCATCCCAGAAGTGTTCCAAATGTGTGTGGGTAAAATATATATCCCACGGGGGTAAAATTGAAAAAAGTTGAAAAAAATTATTTTTTGGACTTAGCCATTTTTCCGGCGTTTATCAGACTTTCAGATAGGGCAAATGTCAGTGAGCGTTCCGATTTCAGTTCCAGAGCAATTCGCCCAATGAGTCCTTGATATTTAGTCGTTTTCAGCCAATATTTTGGATTTTTGAAAAATTCACTTTTTTGTGAAAATATCCACTAAATGAGGGAATAATATGTGTGAGGGTAGCCCAGGAGAGCTCCAAATGTGTGTGGGTAGAATATATATTCCACGGGGGTAAAATTGAAAAAAGTTGAAAAAAATTTTTTTTTGGACTTAGTCATTTTTCCGGCGTTTATCAGACTTTCAGATAGGGCAAATGTCAGTGAGCGTTCCGATTTCAGCTCCAGAGCAATTCGCCCAATACTCCTTGATATTTAGTCGTTTTCAGCCAATATTTTGGATTTTTGAAAAATTCACTTTTTTGTGAAAATATCCACTAAATGAGGGAATAATATGTGTGAGGGTAGCCCAGGAGAGCTCCAAATGTTTGTGGGTAGAATATATATCCCACGGGGGTAAAATTGAAAAAAGTTGAAAAAAATTTTTTTTTTGGACTGTCATTTTTCCGGCGTTTATCAGACTTTCAGATAGGGCAAATGTCAGTGAGCATTCCGATTTCAGTTCCAGAGCGATTCGCCCAATTAGTCCTTGATATTTAGTCGTTTTCAGCCAATTTTCTGGATTTTTGAAAATTTCACTTTTTTGTGAAAATATCCACTAAATGAGGGAAAAATATGTGTGAGGGTACCCCAGGAGTGTTCCAAATGTGTGTGGGTAGAATATATATCCCACGGGGGTAAAATTGAAAAAAGTTGAAAAAATTTTTTTTTTAGACTTAGTCATTTTTCCGGCGTTTATCAGACTTTCAGATAGGGCAAATGTCAGTGAGCGTTCCGATTTCAGTTCCAGAGCGATCATCCCAATGAGTCCTTGATATTTAGTCGTTTTCAGCCAATTTTCTAGATTTTTGAAAAATTAACTTTTTTGTGAAAATATCCACTAAATGAGGGAATAATATGTGTGAGGGCACCCCAGAAGTGTTCCAAATGTGTGTGGGTAAAATATATATCCCACGGGGGTAAAATTGAAAAAAGTTGAAAAAAATTATTTTTTGGACTTAGCCATTTTTCCGGCGTTTATCAGGCTTTCAGATAGGGCAAATGTCAGTGAGCGTTCCGATTTCAGTTCCAGAGCGATTTGCCCAATGAGTCCTTGATATTTAGTCGTTTTCAGCCAATATTTTGGATTTTTGAAAAATTCACTTTTTTGTAAAAATATCCACTAAATGAGGGAATAATATGTGTGAGGGTAGCCCAGGAGAGTTCCAAATGTGTGTGGGTAGAATATATATCCCACGGGGGTAAAATTGAAAAAAGTTGAAAAAAATTATTTTTTGGACTTAGCCATTTGTCCGGCGTTTATCAGACTTTCAGATAGGGCAAATGTTAGTGAGCGTTCCGATTTCAGTTCCAGAGCGATTCACCCAATGAGTCCTTGATATTTAGTCATTTTCAGCCAATATTTTGGATTTTTGAAAAATTCACTTTTTTGTGAAAATATCCACTAAATGAGGGAATAATATGTGTGAGGGTACCCCAGGAGAGTTCCAAATGTGTGTGGGTAAAATATATATCCCCCGGGGGTAATATTTAAAAAAGTTGAAAAAAATTTTTTTTTGCACTTAGCCATTTTTCCGGCGTTTATCAGACTTTCAGATAGGGCAAATGTCAGTTAGCGTTCCGATTTCAGTTCTAGAGCGATTCGCCCAATAAGTCCTTGCTATTTAGTCGTTTTCAGCCAATTTTCGGAATTTTTGAAAAATTCACTTTTTTTGTGAAAATATCGACTAAATGAGGGAATAATATGTGTGAGGGTACCCCAGGAGAGTTCCAAATGTGTGTGGGTAGAATATATATCCCACGGGGGTAAAACTGAAAAAAGTTGAAAAATACTTTTTTTTTGGACTTAGTCATTTTTCCGGCGTTTATCAGTCTTACAGATAGGGCAAATGTCAGTGAGCTTTCCGATTTCAGTTCCAGAGCGATTCGCCCAATGAGTCCTTGATATTTAGTCATTTTCAGCCAATATTTTGGATTTTTGAAAATTTCACTTTTTTGTGAAAATATCCACTATATGAGGGAATAATATGTGTGAGGGTAGCCGAGGAGAGTTCCAAATGTGTGTGGGTAGAATATTAATCCCACGGGGGTAAAATTGAAAAAAGTTGAAAAAATTTTTTTTTTTGGACTTAGTCATTTTTCCGGCGTTTATCAGACTTTCAGATAGGGCAAATGTCAGTGAGCGTTCTGATTTCAGTTCCAGAGCGATTCGCCCAATGAGTCCTTGATATTTAGTCATTTTCAGCCAATTTTCTGGATTTTTGAAAAATTCACTTTTTTGTGAAAATATCCACTAAATGAGGGAATAATATGTGTGAGGGTAGCCAAGGAGAGTTCCAAATGTGTGTGGGTAGAATATATATCCCACAGGGGTAAAATTGAAAAAAGTTCAAATAATTTTTTTTTTGGACTTAATAATTTTTCCGGCGTTTATCAGACTTTCAGATAGGGCAAATGTCAGTGAGCGTTCCGATTTCAGTTCCAGAGCGATTCACCCAATGAGTCCTTGATATTTAGTCGTTTTCAGCCAATATTTTGGATTTTTGAAAATTTCACTTTTTTGTGAAAATATCCACTAAATGAGGGAATAATATGTGTGAGGGTACCCCAGGAGTGTTCCAAATGTGTGTGGGTAGAATATATATCCCATGGGGGTAAAATTGAAAAAAGTTGAAAAAATTTTTTTTTTGCACTTAGCCATTTTTCCGGCGTTTATCAGACTTTCAGATAGGGCAAATGTTAGTGAGCATTCCGATTTCAATTCCAGAGCGATTCACCCAATGAGTCCTTGATATTTAGTAATTTTCAGCCAATTTTCTGGATTTTTGAAAAATTCACTTTTTTGTGAAAATATCCACTAAATGAGGGAATAATATGTGTGAGGGTAGCCCAGGAGAGTTCCAAATGTGTGTGGGTAGAATATATATCCCACAGGGGTAAAATTGAAAAAAGTTGAAAAAATTTTTTTTTTGGACTTAGTCATTTTTTTCGGCGTTTATCAGACTTTCAGATAGGGCAAATGTCAGTGAGTGTTCCGATTTCAGTTCCAGAGCGATTCGCCCAATGAGTCCTTGATATTTAGTCATTTTCAGCCAATATTTTGGATTTTTGAAAATTTCACTTTTTTGTGAAAATATCCACTAAATGAGGGAATAATATGTGTGAGGGTACCCCAGGAGTGTTCCAAATGTGTGTGGGTAGAATATATATCCCATGGGGGTAAAATTGAAAAAAGTTTAAAAAAATTTTTTTTTGGACTTAGTCATTTTTCCGGCGTTTATCAGACTTTCAGATAGTTCAAATGTCAGTGAGCATTCCGATTTCAGTTCCAGAGCGATTCGCCCAATGAGTCCTTGATATTTAGTCATTTTCAGCCAATTTTCTGGATTTTTGAAAAATTCACTTTTTTGTGAAAATATCCACTAAATGAGGGAATAATATGTGTGAGGGTACCTCAGGAGAGTTCCAAATGTGTGTGGGTAGAATATATATCCCACGGGGGTAAAATTGAAAAATGTTGAAAAAATTTTTTTTTGGACTTAGTCATTTTTCCGGCGTTTATCAGACTTTCAGATAGGGCAAATGTCAGTGAGCGTTCCGATTTCAGTTCCAGAGCGATTCTCCCAATGATTCCTTGATATTTAGTCATTTTCAGCCAATTTTCTGGATTTTTGAAAAATTCACTTTTTTGTGAAAATATCCACTAAATGAGGGAATAATATGTGTGAGGGTAGCCGAGGAGAGTTCCAAATGTGTGTGGGTAGAATATTAATCCCACGGGGGTAAAATTGAAAAAAGTTGAAAAAAATTTTTTTTTTGGACTTAGTCATTTTTCCGGCGTTTATCAGACTTTCACATAGGTCAAATGTCAGTGAGCGTTCCGATTTCAGTTCCAGAGCGATTCTCCCAATGAGTCCTTGATATTTAGTCATTTTCAGCCAATTTTCTGGATTTTTGAAAAATTCACTTTTTTGTGAAAATATCCACTAAATGAGGGAATAATATGTGTGAGGGTAGCCCAGGAGAGCTCCAAATGTGTGTGGGTAGAATATATATCCCACGGAGGTAAAATTGAAAAAACTTGAAAAAAAATATTTTTTGGACTTAGCCATTTTTCCGGCGTTTAACAGACTTTCAGATAGGGCAAATGTCAGTGAGCGCTCCGATTTCAGTTCCAGAGCAATTCGCCCAATGAGTCCTTGATATTTAGTCGTTTTCAGCCAATTTTCTAGATTTTTGAAAAATTTACTTTTTTGTGAAAATATCCACTAAATGAGGGAATAATATGTGTGAGGGTACCCCAGAAGTGTTCCAAATGTGTGTGGGTAGAATATATATCCCACGGGGGTAAAATTGAAAAAAGTTGAAAAAAAATTTTTTTTTGGACTTAGTCATTTTTCCGGCGTTTATCAGACTTTCAGATAGGGCAAATGTCAGTGAGCGTTCCGATTTCAGTTCCAGAGCGATTCGCCCAATTAGTCCTTGATATTTAGTCGTTTTCAGCCAATTTTCTGGATTTTTGAAAAATTCACTTTTTTGTGAAAATATCCACTAAACGAGGGAAAAATATGTGTGAGGGTACCCCAGGAGTGTTCCAAATGTGTGTGGGTAGAATATATATCCCACGGGGGTAAAATTGAAAAAAGTTGAAAAAATTTTTTTTTTAGACTTAGTCATTTTTCCGGCGTTTATCAGACTTTCAGATAGGTCAAATGTCAGTGAGCGTTCCGATTTCAGTTCCAGAGCGATCATCCCAATGAGTCCTTGATATTTAGTCGTTTTCAGCCAATTTTCTAGATTTTTGAAAAATTAACTTTTTTGTGAAAATATCCACTAAATGAGGGAATAATATGTGTGAGGGCACCCCAGAAGTGTTCCAAATGTGTGTGGGTAAAATATATATCCCACGGGGGTAAAATTGAAAAAAGTTGAAAAAAATTATTTTTTGGACTTAGCCATTTTTCCGGCGTTTATCAGACTTTCAGATAGGGCAAATGTCAGTGAGCGTTCCGATTTCAGTTCCAGAGCAATTCGCCCAATGAGTCCTTGATATTTAGTCGTTTTCAGCCAATATTTTGGATTTTTGAAAAATTCACTTTTTTGTGAAAATATCCACTAAATGAGGGAATAATATGTGTGAGGGTAGCCCAGGAGAGCTCCAAATGTGTGTGGGTAGAATATATATCCCACGGGGGTAAAATTGAAAAAAGTTGAAAAAAATTTTTTTTTTGGACTGTCATTTTTCCGGCGTTTATCAGACTTTCAGATAGGGCAAATGTCAGTGAGCGTTCCGATTTCAGTTCCAGAGCGATTCGCCCAATTAGTCCTTGATATTTAGTCGTTTTCAGCCAATTTTCTGGATTTTTGAAAATTTCACTTTTTTGTGAAAATATCCACTAAATGAGGGAAAAATATGTGTGAGGGTACCCCAGGAGTGTTCCAAATGTGTGTGGGTAGAATATATATCCCACGGGGGTAAAATTGAAAAAAGTTGAAAAAATTTTTTTTTTAGACTTAGTCATTTTTCCGGCGTTTATCAGACTTTCAGGTAGGGCAAATGTCAGTGAGCGTTCCGATTTCAGTTCCAGAGCGATCATCCCAATGAGTCCTTGATATTTAGTCGTTTTCAGCCAATTTTCTAGATTTTTGAAAAATTAACTTTTTTGTGAAAATATCCACTAAATGAGGGAATAATATGTGTGAGGGCATCCCAGAAGTGTTCCAAATGTGTGTGGGTAAAATATATATCCCACGGGGGTAAAATTGAAAAAAGTTGAAAAAAATTATTTTTTGGACTTAGCCATTTTTCCGGCGTTTATCAGACTTTCAGATAGGGCAAATGTCAGTGAGCGTTCCGATTTCAGTTCCAGAGCAATTCGCCCAATACTCCTTGATATTTAGTCGTTTTCAGCCAATATTTTGGATTTTTGAAAAATTCACTTTTTTGTGAAAATATCCACTAAATGAGGGAATAATATGTGTGAGGGTACCCCAGGAGAGTTCCAAATGTGTGTGGGTAGAATATATATCCCACGGGGGTAAAATTGAAAAAAGTTGAAAAAAAATAATTTTTGGACTTAGCCATTTTTCCGGCGTTTATCAGACTTTCAGATAGGGCAAATGTCAGTGAGCGTTCCGATTTCAGTTCCAGAGCAATTCGCCCAATGAGTCCTTGATATTTAGTCGTTTTCAGCCAATTTTCTAGATTTTTGAAAAATTAACTTTTTTGTGAAAATATCCACTAAATGAGGGAATAATATGTGTTAGGGTACCCCAGAAGTGTTCCAAATGTGTGTGGGTAGAATATATATCCCACGGGGGTAAAATTGAAAAAAGTTGAAAAAAAATTTTTTTTTGGACTTAGTCATTTTTCCGGCGTTTATCAGACTTTCAGATAGGGCAAATGTCAGTGAGCGTTCCGATTTCAGTTCCAGAGCGATTCGCCCAATTAGTCCTTGATATTTAGTCGTTTTCAGCCAATTTTCTGGATTTTTGAAAAATTCACTTTTTTGTGAAAATATCCACTAAATGAGGGAAAAATATGTGTGAGGGTACCCCAGGAGTGTTCCAAATGTGTGTGGGTAGAATATATATCCCACGGGGGTAAAATTGAAAAAAGTTGAAAAAATTTTTTTTTTAGACTTAGTCATTTTTCCGGCGTTTATCAGACTTTCAGATAGGTCAAATGTCAGTGAGCGTTCCGATTTCAGTTCCAGAGCGATCATCCCAATGAGTCCTTGATATTTAGTCGTTTTCAGCCAATTTTCTAGATTTTTGAAAAATTAACTTTTTTGTGAAAATATCCACTAAATGAGGGAATAATATGTGTGAGGGCACCCCAGAAGTGTTCCAAATGTGTGTGGGTAAAATATATATCCCACGGGGGTAAAATTGAAAAAAGTTGAAAAAAATTATTTTTTGGACTTAGCCATTTTTCCGGCGTTTATCAGACTTTCAGATAGGGCAAATGTCAGTGAGCGTTCCGATTTCAGTTCCAGAGCAATTCGCCCAATGAGTCCTTGATATTTAGTCGTTTTCAGCCAATATTTTGGATTTTTGAAAAATTCACTTTTTTGTGAAAATATCCACTAAATGAGGGAATAATATGTGTGAGGGTAGCCCAGGAGAGCTCCAAATGTGTGTGGGTAGAATATATATTCCACGGGGGTAAAATTGAAAAAAGTTGAAAAAATTTTTTTTTTGGACTTAGTCATTTTTCCGGCGTTTATCAGACTTTCAGATAGGGCAAATGTCAGTGAGCGTTCCGATTTCAGCTCCAGAGCAATTCGCCCAATACTCCTTGATATTTAGTCGTTTTCAGCCAATATTTTGGATTTTTGAAAAATTCACTTTTTTGTGAAAATATCCACTAAATGAGGGAATAATATGTGTGAGGGTAGCCCAGGAGAGCTCCAAATGTGTGTGGGTAGAATATATATCCCACGGGGGTAAAATTGAAAAAAGTTGAAAAAAATTTTTTTTTTGGACTGTCATTTTTCCGGCGTTTATCAGACTTTCAGATAGGGCAAATGTCAGTGAGCGTTCCGATTTCAGTTCCAGAGCGATTCGCCCAATTAGTCCTTGATATTTAGTCGTTTTCAGCCAATTTTCTGGATTTTTGAAAATTTCACTTTTTTGTGAAAATATCCACTAAATGAGGGAAAAATATGTGTGAGGGTACCCCAGGAGTGTTCCAAATGTGTGTGGGTAGAATATATATCCCACGGGGGTAAAATTGAAAAAAGTTGAAAAAAAATATTTTTTGGACTTAGCCATTTTTCCGGCGTTTATCAGACTTTCAGATAGGGCAAATGTCAGTGAGCGTTCCGATTTCAGTTCCAGAGCAATTCGCCCAATACTCCTTGATATTTAGTCGTTTTCAGCCAATATTTTGGATTTTTGAAAAATTCACTTTTTTGTGAAAATATCCACTAAATGAGGGAATAATATGTGTGAGGGTACCCCAGAAGTGTTCCAAATGTGTGTGGGTAGAATATATATCCCACGGGGGTAAAATTGAAAAAAGTTGAAAAAATTTTTTTTTTAGACTTAGTCATTTTTCCGGCGTTTATCAGACTTTCAGATAGGTCAAATGTCAGTGAGCGTTCCGATTTCAGTTCCAGAGCGATCATCCCAATGAGTCCTTGATATTTAGTCGTTTTCAGCCAATTTTCTAGATTTTTGAAAAATTAACTTTTTTGTGAAAATATCCACTAAATGAGGGAATAATATGTGTGAGGGCATCCCAGAAGTGTTCCAAATGTGTGTGGGTAAAATATATATCCCACGGGGGTAAAATTGAAAAAAGTTGAAAAAAAATATTTTTTGGACTTAGCCATTTTTCCGGCGTTTATCAGACTTTCAGATAGGGCAAATGTCAGTGAGCGTTCCGATTTCAGTTCCAGAGCAATTCGCCCAATACTCCTTGATATTTAGTCGTTTTCAGCCAATATTTTGGATTTTTGAAAAATTCACTTTTTTGTGAAAATATCCACTAAATGAGGGAATAATATGTGTGAGGGTACCCCAGAAGTGTTCCAAATGTGTGTGGGTAGAATATATATCCCACGGGGGTAAAATTGAAAAAAGTTGAAAAAAAATTTTTTTTTGGACTTAGTCATTTTTCCGGCGTTTATCAGACTTTCAGATAGGGCAAATGTCAGTGAGCGTTCCGATTTCAGTTCCAGAGCGATTCGCCCAATTAGTCCTTGATATTTAGTCGTTTTCAGCCAATTTTCTGGATTTTTGAAAAATTCACTTTTTTGTGAAAATATCCACTAAATGAGGGAAAAATATGTGTGAGGGTACCCCAGGAGTGTTCCAAATGTGTGTGGGTAGAATATATATCCCACGGGGGTAAAATTGAAAAAAGTTGAAAAAATTTTTTTTTTAGACTTAGTCATTTTTCCGGCGTTTATCAGACTTTCAGATAGGGCAAATGTCAGTGAGCGTTCCGATTTCAGTTCCAGAGCGATCATCCCAATGAGTCCTTGATATTTAGTCGTTTTCAGCCAATTTTCTAGATTTTTGAAAAATTAACTTTTTTGTGAAAATATCCACTAAATGAGGGAATAATATGTGTGAGGGTACCCCAGAAGTGTTCCAAATGTGTGTGGGTAGAATATATATCCCACGGGGGTAAAATTGAAAAAAGTTGAAAAATTTTTTTTTTTTGGACTTAGTCATTTTTCCGGCGTTTATCAGACTTTCAGATAGGGCAAATGTCAGTGAGCGTTCGGATTTCAGTTCCAGAGCTATTCGCCCAATGAGTCCTTGATATTTAGTCGTTTTCAGCCAATTTTCTGGATTTTTGAAAATTTCACTTTTTTGTGAAAATATCCACTAAATGAGGGAATAATATGTGTGAGGGTACCCCAGGAGTGTTCCAAATGTGTGTGGGTAAAATATATATCCCAAGGGGGTAAAATTGAAAAAAGTTGAAAAAAATATTTTTTGGACTTAGCCATTTTTCCAGCGTTTATCAGACTTTCAGATAGGGCAAATGTCAGTGTGCGTTTCGATTTCTGTTCCAGAGCAATACGCCCAATGAGTCCTTGATATTTATTCATTTTCAGCCAATTTTCTGGATTTTTGAAAAATTAACTTTTTTGTGAAAATATCCATTAAATGAGGGAATAATATGTGTGAGGGTACCCCAGAAGAGTTCCAAATGTGTGTGGGTAGAATATATATCCCACGGGGTAAAATTGAAAAAAGTTGAAAAAAAATGTTTTTTTGGAGTTAGTCATTTTTCCGGCGTTTATCAGACTTTCAGACAGGGCAAATGTCAGTGAGCGTTCCGATTTCAGTTCCAGAGCAATTCGCCCAATGAGTCCTTGATATTTAGTCGTTTTCAGACAATTTTCTAGATTTTTGAAAAATTTACTTTTTTGTGAAAATATCCACAAAATGATGGAATAATATGTGTGAGGGTACTCCAGGAGAGTTCCAAATGTGTGTGGGTAGAACATATATCCCACGGGGGTAAAATTGAAAAAAGTTGAAAAATTTTTTTTTTTGGACTTAGTCATTTTTCCGGCGTTTATCACACTTTCAGATAGGGCAAATGTCAGTGAGCGTTCCGATTTCAGTTCCAGAGCAATTTGCCCAATGAGTCCTTGATATTTAGTCGTTTTCAGCCAATTTTCTGGATTTTTGAAAAATTCACTTTTTTGTGAAAATATCCACTAAATGAGGGAATAATATGTGTGAGGGTACCCCAGGAGAGTTCCAAATGTGTGTGGGTAAAATATATATCCCACGGGGGTAAAATTGAAAAAACTTGAAAAAAATTATTTTTTGGACTTAGCCATTTTTCCGGCGTTTAACAGACTTTCAGATAGGGCAAATGTCAGTGAGCGCTCCGATTTCAGTTCCAGAGCAATTCGCCCAATGAGTCCTTGATATTTAGTCGTTTTCAGCCAATTTTCTAGATTTTTGAAAAATTTACTTTTTTTGTGAAAATATCCACTAAATGAGGGAATGATATGTGTGAGGGTACCCCCGAAGTGTTCCAAATGTGTGTGGGTAGAATATATATCCCACGGGATAAAACTGAAAAAAGTTGAAAAAATTTTTTTTTTTGGACTTAGTCATTTTTCCGGCGTTTATCAGACTTTCAGATAGGGCAAATGTCAGTGAGCGTTCCGATTTCAGTTTCAGAGCGATTCGCCCAATGAGTCCTTGATATTTAGTCATTTTCAGCCAATTTTCTGGATTTTTGAAAAATTCACTTTTTTGTGAAAATATCCACTAAATAAGGGAATAATATGTGTGAGGGTACCCCAGGAGTGTTCCAAATGTGTGTGGGTAGAATATATATCCCACGAGGGTAAAATTGAAAAAAGTTGAAAAAAAATTTTTTTTTTGACTTAGTCATTTTTCCCGCGTTTATCAGACTTTCAGATAGGGCAAATGTCAGTGAGCGTTCCGATTTCAGTTCCAGAGCGATTTGCCCAATGAGTCCTTGATATTTAGTCGTTTTCAGCCAATATTTTGGATTTTTGAAAATTTCACTTTGTGAAAATATCCACTAAATGAGGGAATAATATGTGTGAGGGTACCCCAGGAGTGTTCCAAATGTGTGTGGGTAGAATATATATCCCACGGGGGTAAAATTGAAAAAAGTTGAAAACATTTTTTTTTGGACTTAGTCATTTTTCCGGCGTTTATCAGACTTTCAGATAGGGCAAATGTCAGTGAGCGTTCCGATTTCAGTTCCAGAGCGATTCGCCCAATGAGTCCTTGATATTTAGTCATTTTCAGCCAATTTTCTGGATTTTTGAAAAATTCACTTTTTTGTGAAAATATCCACTAAATGAGGGAATAATATGTGTGAGGGTAGCCCAGGAGAGTTCCAAATGTGTGTGGGTAGAAGATATATCCCACGGGGGTAAAATTGAAAAAAGTTGAAAAAAATAATTTTTCTGACTTAGCCATTTTTCCGGCGTTTATCAGACTTTCAGATAGAGCAAATGTCAGTGAGCATTCCGATTTCAGTTCCAGAGCGATTCGCCCAATGAGTCCTTGATATTTAGTCGTTTTCAGCCAATATTTTGGATTTTTGAAAATTTCACTTTTTTGTGAAAATATCCACTAAATGAGGGAATAATATGTGTGAGGGTACCCCAGGAGTGTTCCAAATGTGTGTGGGTAGAATATATATCCCACGGGGGTAAAATTGAAAAAAGTTGAAAACATTTTTTTTTTGGACTTAGTCATTTTTCCGGCGTTTATCAGACTTTCAGATAGGGCAAATGTCAGTGAGCGTTCCGATTTCAGTTCCAGAGCGATTCGCCCTATTAGTCCTTGATATTTAGTCGTTTTCAGCCAATTTTCTGGATTTTTGAAAAATTCACTTTTTTGTGAAAATATCCACTAAATGAGGGAATAATATGTGTGAGGGTACCCCAGGAGAGTTCCAAATGTGTGTGGGTAGAATATATATCCCACGGGGGTAAAATTGAAAAAAGTTGAAAAAAAATATTTTTTGGACTTAGCCATTTTTCCGGCGTTTATCAGACTTTCAGATAGGGCAAATGTCAGTGAGCGTTCAGATTTCAGTTCCAGAGCAATTCGCCCAATGAGTCCTTGATATTTAGTCGTTTTCAGCCAATTTTCTAGATTTTTGAAAAATTTACTTTTTTGTGAAAATATCCACTAAATGAGGGAATAATATGTGTGAGGGTACCCCAGAAGTGTTCCAAATGTGTGTGGGTAGAATATATATCCCACGGGGGTAAAATTGAAAAAAGTTGAAAAATTTTTTTTTTTTGGACTTAGTCATTTTTCCGGCGTTTATCAGACTTTCAGATAGGGCAAATGTCAGTGAGCGTTCAGATTTCAGTTCCAGAGCAATTCGCCCAATGAGTCCTTGATATTTAGTCGTTTTCAGCCAATTTTCTAGATTTTTGAAAAATTTACTTTTTTGTGAAAATATCCACTAAATGAGGGAATAATATGTGTGAGGGTACCCCAGAAGAGTTCCAAATGTGTGTGGGTAGAATATATATCCCACGGGGGTAAAATTGAAAAAAGTTGAAAAAAAATGTTTTTTTGGAGTTAGTCATTTTTCCGGCGTTTATCAGACTTTCAGACAGGGCAAATGTCAGTGAGCGTTCCGATTTCAGTTCCAGAGCAATTCGCCCAATGAGTCCTTGATATTTAGTCGTTTTCAGACAATTTTCTAGATTTTTGAAAAATTTACTTTTTTGTGAAAATATCCACTAAATGATGGAATAATATGTGTGAGGGTACTCCAGGAGAGTTCCAAATGTGTGTGGGTAGAACATATATCCCACGGGGGTAAAATTGAAAAAAGTTGAAAAATTTTTTTTTTTGGACTTAGTCATTTTTCCGGCGTTTATCACACTTTCAGATAGGGCAAATGTCAGTGAGCGTTCCGATTTCAGTTCCAGAGCAATTTGCCCAATGAGTCCTTGATATTTAGTCGTTTTCAGCCAATTTTCTGGATTTTTGAAAAATTCACTTTTTTGTGAAAATATCCACTAAATGAGGGAATAATATGTGTGAGGGTACCCCAGGAGAGTTCCAAATGTGTGTGGGTAGAACATATATCCCACGGGGGTAAAATTGAAAAAAGTTGAAAAATTTTTTTTTTTTGGACTTAGTCATTTTTCCGGCGTTTATCAGACTTTCAGATAGGGCAAATGTCAGTGAGCGTTCGGATTTCAGTTCCAGAGCTATTCGCCCAATGAGTCCTTGATATTTAGTCGTTTTCAGCCAATTTTCTGGATTTTTGAAAATTTCACTTTTTTGTGAAAATATCCACTAAATGAGGGAATAATATGTGTGAGGGTACCCCAGGAGTGTTCCAAATGTGTGTGGGTAAAATATATATCCCAAGGGGGTAAAATTGAAAAAAGTTGAAAAAAATTATTTTTTGGACTTAGCCATTTTTCCAGCGTTTATCAGACTTTCAGATAGGGCAAATGTCAGTGTGCGTTTCGATTTCTGTTCCAGAGCAATACGCCCAATGAGTCCTTGATATTTATTCATTTTCAGCCAATTTTCTGGATTTTTGAAAAATTAACTTTTTTGTGAAAATATCCATTAAATGAGGGAATAATATGTGTGAGGGTACCCCAGAAGAGTTCCAAATGTGTGTGGGTAGAATATATATCCCACGGGGGTAAAATTGAAAAAAGTTGAAAAAAAATGTTTTTTTGGAGTTAGTCATTTTTCCGGCGTTTATCAGACTTTCAGACAGGGCAAATGTCAGTGAGCGTTCCGATTTCAGTTCCAGAGCAATTCGCCCAATGAGTCCTTGATATTTAGTCGTTTTCAGACAATTTTCTAGATTTTTGAAAAATTTACTTTTTTGTGAAAATATCCACTAAATGATGGAATAATATGTGTGAGGGTACTCCAGGAGAGTTCCAAATGTGTGTGGGTAGAACATATATCCCACGGGGGTAAAATTGAAAAAAGTTGAAAAATTTTTTTTTTTTGGACTTAGTCATTTTTCCGGCGTTTATCAGACTTTCAGATAGGGCAAATGTCAGTGAGCGTTCCGATTTCAGTTCCAGAGCAATTTGCCCAATGAGTCCTTGATATTTATTCGTTTTCAGCCAATTTTCTGGATTTTTGAAAAATTCACTTTTTTGTGAAAATATCCACTAAATGAGGGAATAATATGTGTGAGGGTACCCCAGGAGAGTTCCAAATGTGTGTGGGTAAAATATATATCCCACGGGGGTAAAATTGAAAAAACTTGAAAAAAATTATTTTTTGGACTTAGCCATTTTTCCGGCGTTTAACAGACTTTCAGATAGGGCAAATGTCAGTGAGCGCTCCGATTTCAGTTCCAGAGCAATTCGCCCAATGAGTCCTTGATATTTAGTCGTTTTCAGCCAATTTTCTAGATTTTTGAAAAATTTACTTTTTTTGTGAAAATATCCACTAAATGAGGGAATGATATGTGTGAGGGTACCCCCGAAGTGTTCCAAATGTGTGTGGGTAGAATATATATCCCACGGGATAAAACTGAAAAAAGTTGAAAAAATTTTTTTTTTTGGACTTAGTCATTTTTCCGGCGTTTATCAGACTTTCAGATAGGGCAAATGTCAGTGAGCGTTCCGATTTCAGTTTCAGAGCGATTCGCCCAATGAGTCCTTGATATTTAGTCATTTTCAGCCAATTTTCTGGATTTTTGAAAAATTCACTTTTTTGTGAAAATATCCACTAAATAAGGGAATAATATGTGTGAGGGTACCCCAGGAGTGTTCCAAATGTGTGTGGGTAGAATATATATCCCACGAGGGTAAAATTGAAAAAAGTTGAAAAAAAATTTTTTTTTGGACTTAGTCATTTTTCCCGCGTTTATCAGACTTTCAGATAGGGCAAATGTCAGTGAGCGTTCCGATTTCAGTTCCAGAGCGATTCGCCCAATGAGTCCTTGATATTTAGTCGTTTTCAGCCAATTTTCTGGATTTTTGAAAAATTCACTATTTTGTGAAAATATCCACTAAATGAGGGAATAATATGTGTGAGGGTAGCCCAGGAGAGTTCCAAATGTGTGTGGGTAGAATATGTATCCCACGGGGGTAAAAGTGAAAAAAGTTGAAAAAAATTATTTTTTGGACTTAGCCATTTTTCCGGCGTTTATCAGACTTTCAGATAGAGCAAATGTCAGTGAGCATTCCGATTTCAGTTCCAGAGCGATTCGCCCAATGAGTCCTTGATATTTAGTCGTTTTCAGCCAATATTTTGGATTTTTGAAAATTTCACTTTTTTGTGAAAATATCCACTAAATGAGGGAATAATATGTGTGAGGGTACCCCAGGAGTGTTCCAAATGTGTGTGGGTAGAATATATATCCCACGGGGGTAAAATTGAAAAAAGTTGAAAACATTTTTTTTTTGGACTTAGTCATTTTTCCGGCGTTTATCAGACTTTCAGATAGGGCAAATGTCAGTGAGCGTTCCGATTTCAGTTCCAGAGCGATTCGCCCAATGAGTCCTTGATATTTAGTCGTTTTCAGCCAATTTTCTGGATTTTTGAAAAATTCACTATTTTGTGAAAATATCCACTAAATGAGGGAATAATATGTGTGAGGGTAGCCCAGGAGAGTTCCAAATGTGTGTGGGTAGAATATGTATCCCACGGGGGTAAAAGTGAAAAAAGTTGAAAAAAATTATTTTTTGGACTTAGCCATTTTTCCGGCGTTTATCAGACTTTCAGATAGGGCAAATGTCAGTGAGCGTTCCGATTTCAGTTCCAGAGCGATTCGCCCAATGAGTCCTTGATATTTAGTCATTTTCAGCCAATATTTTGGATTTTTGAAAAATTAACTTTTTTGTGAAAATATCCACTAAATAAGGGAATAATATGTGTGAGGGTACCCCAGGAGAGTTCCAAATGTGTGTGGGTAGAATATATATCCCACGGGGGTAAAATTGAAAAAAGTTGAAAAAAAATATTTTTTGGACTTAGCCATTTTTCCGGCGTTTATCAGACTTTCAGATAGGGCAAATGTCAGTGAGCATTCCGATTTCAGTTCCAGAGCGATTTGCCCAATGAGTCCTTGATATTTAGTCGTTTTCAGCCAATTTTCTGGATTTTTGAAAAATGCACTTTTTTGTGAAAATATCCACTAAATGAGGGAATAATATGTGTGAGGGTACCCCAGGAGATTTCCAAATGTGTGTGGGTAAAATATATATCCCACGGGGGTAAAATTGAAAAAACTTGAAAAAAATTATTTTTTGGACTTAGCCATTTTTCCGGCGTTTAACAGACTTTCAGATAGGGCAAATGTCAGTGAGCGCTCCGATTTCAGTTCCAGAGCAATTCGCCCAATGAGTCCTTGATATTTAGTCGTTTTCAGCCAATTTTCTAGATTTTTGAAAAATTCACTTTTTTGTGAAAATATCCACTAAATGAGGGAATAATATGTGTGAGGGTACCCCAGAAGTGTTCCAAATGTGTGTGGGTAGAATATATATCCCACGGGGGTGAAATTGAAAAAAGTTGAAAAAAAATTTTTTTTTGGACTTAGTCATTTTTCCGGCGTTTATCAGACTTTCAGATAGGGCAAATGTCAGTGAGCATTCCGATTTGAGTTCCAGAGTGATTCGCCCAATGAGTCCTTGATATTTAGTCGTTTTGAGCCAATATTTTGGATTTTTGAAAATTTCACTTTTTTGTGAAAATACCCACTAAATGAGGGAATAATATGTGTGAGGGTACCCCAGGAGTGTTCCAAATGTGTGTGGGTAGAATATATATCCCACGGGGGTAAAATTGAAAAAAGTTGAAAAAAATTATTTTTTGGACTTAGCCATTTTTCCAGCGTTTATCAGACTTTCAGATAGGGCAAATGTCAGTGAGCGTTCGGATTTCAGTTCCAGAGCAATTCGCCCAATGAGTCCTTGATATTTAGTCATTTTCAGCCAATATTTTGGATTTTTGAAAATTTCACTTTGTGAAAATATCCACTAAATGAGGGAATAATATGTGTGAGGGTACCCCAGAAGTGTTCCAAATGTGTGTGGGTAGAATATATATCCCACGGGGGTAAAATTGAAAAAAGTTGAAAACATTTTTTTTTTGGACTTAGTCATTTTTCCGGCGTTTATCAGACTTTCAGATAGGGCAAATGTCAATGAGCGTTCCGATTTCAGTTCCAGAGCGATTCGCCCAATGAGTCCTTGATATTTAGTCATTTTCAGCCAATTTTCTGGATTTTTGAAAAATTCACTTTTTTGTGAAAATATCCACTAAATAAGGGAATAATATGTGTGAGGGTACCACAGGAGAGTTCCAAATGTGTGTGGGTAGAATATATATCCCACGGGGGTAAAATTGAAAAAAGTTGAAAAATTATTTTTTTTGGACTTAGTCATTTTTCCGGTGTTTATCAGACTTTCAGATAGGGCAAATGTCAGTGAGCGTTCCGATTTCAGTTAAAGAGCGATTCGCCCAATGAGTCCTTGATATTTAGTCATTTTCAGCCAATTTTCTGGATTTTTGAAAAATTCACTTTTTTGTGAAAATATCCACTAAATGAGGTAATAATATGTGTGAGGGTACCCCAGGAGTGTCCAAATGTGTGTGGGTAGAATATATATCCCACGGGGGTAAAATTGAAAAAAGTTGAAAACATTTTTTTTTTGGACTTAGTCATTTTTCCGGCGTTTATCAGACTTTCAGATAGGGCAAATGTCAGTGAGCGTTCGGATTTCAGTTCCAGAGCTATTCGCCCAATGAGTCCTTGATATTTAGTCGTTTTCAGCCAATTTTCTGGATTTTTGAAAATTTCACTTTTTTGGGAAAATATCCACTAAATGAGGGAATAATATGTATGAGGGTACCCCAGGAGTGTTCCAAATGTGTGTGGGTAGAATATATATCCCACGGGGGTAAAATTGAAAAAAGTTGAAAAAAATTATTTTTTGGACTTAGCCATTTTTCCAGCGTTTATCAGACTTTCAGATAGGGCAAATGTCAGTGAGCGTTCGGATTTCAGTTCCAGAGCAATTCGCCCAATGAGTCCTTGATATTTAGTCATTTTCAGCCAATATTTTGGATTTTTGAAAATTTCACTTTGTGAAAATATCCACTAAATGAGGGAATAATATGTGTGAGGGTACCCCAGAAGTGTTCCAAATGTGTGTGGGTAGAATATATATCCCACGGGGGTAAAATTGAAAAAAGTTGAAAAATTATTTTTTTTGGACTTAGTCATTTTTCCGGCGTTTATCAGACTTTCAGATAGGGCAAATGTCAGTGAGCGTTCCGATTTCAGTTCCAGAGCGATTCGCCCAATGGGTCCTTGATATTTAGTCGTTTTCAGCCAATATTTTGGATTTTTGAAAATTTCACTTTTTTGTGAAAATATCCACTAAATGAGGGAATAATATGTGTGAGGGTACCCCAGGAGAGTTCCAAATGTGTGTGGGTAGAATATATATCCCACGGGGGTAAAATTGAAAAAAGTTGAAAAAAAATATTTTTTGGACTTAGCCATTTTTCCGGCGTTTATCAGACTTTCAGATAGGGCAAATGTCAGTGAGCATTCCGATTTCAGTTCCAGAGCGATTTGCCCAATGAGTCCTTGATATTTAGTCGTTTTCAGCCAATATTTTGGATTTTTGAAAATTTCACTTTTTTGTGAAAATATCCACTAAATGAGGGAATAATATGTGTGAGGGTACCCCAGGAGAGTTCCAAATGTGTGTGGGTAGAATATATATCCCACGGGGGTAAAATTGAAAAAAGTTGAAAAAAAATATTTTTTGGACTTAGCCATTTTTCCGGCGTTTATCAGACTTTCAGATAGGGCAAATGTCAGTGAGCATTCCGATTTCAGTTCCAGAGCGATTTGCCCAATGAGTCCTTGATATTTAGTCGTTTTCAGCCAATTTTCTGGATTTTTGAAAAATGCACTTTTTTGTGAAAATATCCACTAAATGAGGGAATAATATGTGTGAGGGTACCCCAGGAGATTTCCAAATGTGTGTGGGTAGAATATATATCCCACGGGGGTAAAATTGAAAAAACTTGAAAAAAATTATTTTTTGGACTTAGCCATTTTTCCGGCGTTTAACAGACTTTCAGATAGGGCAAATGTCAGTGAGCGCTCCGATTTCAGTTCCAGAGCAATTCGCCCAATGAGTCCTTGATATTTAGTCGTTTTCAGCCAATTTTCTAGATTTTTGAAAAATTAACTTTTTTGTGAAAATATCCACTAAATGAGGGAATAATATGTGTGAGGGTACCCCAGAAGTGTTCCAAATGTGTGTGGGTAGAATATATATCCCACGGGGGTGAAATTGAAAAAAGTTGAAAAAAAATTTTTTTTTGGACTTAGTCATTTTTCCGGCGTTTATCAGACTTTCAGATAGGGCAAATGTCAGTGAGCATTCCGATTTGAGTTCCAGAGTGATTCGCCCAATGAGTCCTTGATATTTAGTCGTTTTGAGCCAATATTTTGGATTTTTGAAAATTTCACTTTTTTGTGAAAATACCCACTAAATGAGGGAATAATATGTGTGAGGGTACCCCAGGAGTGTTCCAAATGTGTGTGGGTAGAATATATATCCCACGGGGGTAAAATTGAAAAAAGTTGAAAAATTATTTTTTTTGGACTTAGTCATTTTTCCGGCGTTTATCAGACTTTCAGATAGGGCAAATGTCAGTGAGTGTTCCGAGTTCAGTTCCAGAGTGATTCGCCCAATGAGTCCTGGATATTTAGTCGTTTTCAGCCAATATTTTGGATTTTTGAAAATTTCACTTTTTTGTGAAAATATCCACTAAATGAGGGAATAATATGAGTGAGGGTACCCCAGGAGAGTTCCAAATGTTGGTGGGTAGAATATATATCCCACGTGGGTAAAATTGAAAAAAGTTGAAAAATTATTTTTTTTGGACTTAGTCATTTTTCCGGCGTTTATCAGACTTTCAGATTGGGCAAATGTCAGTGAGCATTCCGATTTCAGTTCCAGAGCGATTCGCCCAATGAGTCCTTGATATTTAGTCATTTTCAGCCAATTTTCTGGATTTTTGAAAATTTCACTTTTTTTTGAAAATATCCACTAAATGAGGGAATAATATGTGTGAGGGTAGCCCAGGAGAGTTCCAATTGTGTGTGGGTAGAATATATATCCCACGGGGGTAAAATTGAAAAAAGTTGAAAACATTTTTTTTTTGGACTTAGTCATTTTTCCGGCGTTTATCAGACTTTCAGATAGGGCAAATGTCAGTGAGCATTCCGATTTCAGTTCCAGAGCAATTCGTCCAATGAGTCCTTGATATTTAGTTGTTTTCAGCCAATTTTCTGGATTTTTGAAAAATTCACTTTTTTGTGAAAATATCCACTAAATGAGGGAATAATATGTGTGAGGGTACCCCAGGAGTGTTCCAAATGTGTGTGGGTAGAATATATATCCCACGGGGGTAAAATTGAAAAAAGTTGAAAAATTTTTTTTTTTGGACTTAGTCATTTTTCCGGCGTTTATCAGACTTTCAGATAGGGCAAATGTCAGTGAGCGTTCGGATTTCAGTTCCAGAGCTATTCGCCCAATGAGTCCTTGATATTTAGTCGTTTTCAGCCAATTTTCTGGATTTTTGAAAATTTCACTTTTTTGGGAAAATATCCACTAAATGAGGGAATAATATGTATGAGGGTACCCCAGGAGTGTTCCAAATGTGTGTGGGTAGAATATATATCCCACGGGGGTAAAATTGAAAAAAGTTGAAAAAAATTATTTTTTGGACTTAGCCATTTTTCCAGCGTTTATCAGACTTTCAGATAGGGCAAATGTCAGTGAGCGTTCGGATTTCAGTTCCAGAGCAATTCGCCCAATGAGTCCTTGATATTTAGTCATTTTCAGCCAATATTTTGGATTTTTGAAAATTTCACTTTGTGAAAATATCCACTAAATGAGGGAATAATATGTGTGAGGGTACCCCAGAAGTGTTCCAAATGTGTGTGGGTAGAATATATATCCCACGGGGGTAAAATTGAAAAAAGTTGAAAAATTTTTTTTTTTGGACTTAGTCATTTTTCCGGCGTTTATCAGACTTTCAGATAGGGCAAATGTCAGTGAGCGTTCGGATTTCAGTTCCAGAGCGATTTGCCCAATGAGTCCTTGATATTTAGTCGTTTTCAGCCAATTTTCTGGATTTTTGAAAAATGCACTTTTTTGTGAAAATATCCACTAAATGAGGGAATAATATGTGTGAGGGTACCCCAGGAGATTTCCAAATGTGTGTGGGTAAAATATATATCCCACGGGGGTAAAATTGAAAAAACTTGAAAAAAATTATTTTTTGGACTTAGCCATTTTTCCGGCGTTTAACAGACTTTCAGATAGGGCAAATGTCAGTGAGCGCTCCGATTTCAGTTCCAGAGCAATTCGCCCAATGAGTCCTTGATATTTAGTCGTTTTCAGCCAATTTTCTAGATTTTTGAAAAATTCACTTTTTTGTGAAAATATCCACTAAATGAGGGAATAATATGTGTGAGGGTACCCCAGAAGTGTTCCAAATGTGTGTGGGTAGAATATATATCCCACGGGGGTGAAATTGAAAAAAGTTGAAAAAAAATTTTTTTTTGGACTTAGTCATTTTTCCGGCGTTTATCAGACTTTCAGATAGGGCAAATGTCAGTGAGCATTCCGATTTGAGTTCCAGAGTGATTCGCCCAATGAGTCCTTGATATTTAGTCGTTTTGAGCCAATATTTTGGATTTTTGAAAATTTCACTTTTTTGTGAAAATACCCACTAAATGAGGGAATAATATGTGTGAGGGTACCCCAGGAGTGTTCCAAATGTGTGTGGGTAGAATATATATCCCACGGGGGTAAAATTGAAAAAAGTTGAAAAAAATTATTTTTTGGACTTAGCCATTTTTCCAGCGTTTATCAGACTTTCAGATAGGGCAAATGTCAGTGAGCGTTCGGATTTCAGTTCCAGAGCAATTCGCCCAATGAGTCCTTGATATTTAGTCATTTTCAGCCAATATTTTGGATTTTTGAAAATTTCACTTTGTGAAAATATCCACTAAATGAGGGAATAATATGTGTGAGGGTACCCCAGAAGTGTTCCAAATGTGTGTGGGTAGAATATATATCCCACGGGGGTAAAATTGAAAAAAGTTGAAAACATTTTTTTTTTGGACTTAGTCATTTTTCCGGCGTTTATCAGACTTTCAGATAGGGCAAATGTCAATGAGCGTTCCGATTTCAGTTCCAGAGCGATTCGCCCAATGAGTCCTTGATATTTAGTCATTTTCAGCCAATTTTCTGGATTTTTGAAAAATTCACTTTTTTGTGAAAATATCCACTAAATAAGGGAATAATATGTGTGAGGGTACCACAGGAGAGTTCCAAATGTGTGTGGGTAGAATATATATCCCACGGGGGTAAAATTGAAAAAAGTTGAAAAATTATTTTTTTTGGACTTAGTCATTTTTCCGGTGTTTATCAGACTTTCAGATAGGGCAAATGTCAGTGAGCGTTCCGATTTCAGTTAAAGAGCGATTCGCCCAATGAGTCCTTGATATTTAGTCATTTTCAGCCAATTTTCTGGATTTTTGAAAAATTCACTTTTTTGTGAAAATATCCACTAAATGAGGTAATAATATGTGTGAGGGTACCCCAGGAGTGTCCAAATGTGTGTGGGTAGAATATATATCCCACGGGGGTAAAATTGAAAAAAGTTGAAAACATTTTTTTTTTGGACTTAGTCATTTTTCCGGCGTTTATCAGACTTTCAGATAGGGCAAATGTCAGTGAGCGTTCGGATTTCAGTTCCAGAGCTATTCGCCCAATGAGTCCTTGATATTTAGTCGTTTTCAGCCAATTTTCTGGATTTTTGAAAATTTCACTTTTTTGGGAAAATATCCACTAAATGAGGGAATAATATGTATGAGGGTACCCCAGGAGTGTTCCAAATGTGTGTGGGTAGAATATATATCCCACGGGGGTAAAATTGAAAAAAGTTGAAAAAAATTATTTTTTGGACTTAGCCATTTTTCCAGCGTTTATCAGACTTTCAGATAGGGCAAATGTCAGTGAGCGTTCGGATTTCAGTTCCAGAGCAATTCGCCCAATGAGTCCTTGATATTTAGTCATTTTCAGCCAATATTTTGGATTTTTGAAAATTTCACTTTGTGAAAATATCCACTAAATGAGGGAATAATATGTGTGAGGGTACCCCAGAAGTGTTCCAAATGTGTGTGGGTAGAATATATATCCCACGGGGGTAAAATTGAAAAAAGTTGAAAAATTATTTTTTTTGGACTTAGTCATTTTTCCGGCGTTTATCAGACTTTCAGATAGGGCAAATGTCAGTGAGCGTTCCGATTTCAGTTCCAGAGCGATTCGCCCAATGGGTCCTTGATATTTAGTCGTTTTCAGCCAATATTTTGGATTTTTGAAAATTTCACTTTTTTGTGAAAATATCCACTAAATGAGGGAATAATATGTGTGAGGGTACCCCAGGAGAGTTCCAAATGTGTGTGGGTAGAATATATATCCCACGGGGGTAAAATTGAAAAAAGTTGAAAAAAAATATTTTTTGGACTTAGCCATTTTTCCGGCGTTTATCAGACTTTCAGATAGGGCAAATGTCAGTGAGCATTCCGATTTCAGTTCCAGAGCGATTTGCCCAATGAGTCCTTGATATTTAGTCGTTTTCAGCCAATATTTTGGATTTTTGAAAATTTCACTTTTTTGTGAAAATATCCACTAAATGAGGGAATAATATGTGTGAGGGTACCCCAGGAGAGTTCCAAATGTGTGTGGGTAGAATATATATCCCACGGGGGTAAAATTGAAAAAAGTTGAAAAAAAATATTTTTTGGACTTAGCCATTTTTCCGGCGTTTATCAGACTTTCAGATAGGGCAAATGTCAGTGAGCATTCCGATTTCAGTTCCAGAGCGATTTGCCCAATGAGTCCTTGATATTTAGTCGTTTTCAGCCAATTTTCTGGATTTTTGAAAAATGCACTTTTTTGTGAAAATATCCACTAAATGAGGGAATAATATGTGTGAGGGTACCCCAGGAGATTTCCAAATGTGTGTGGGTAGAATATATATCCCACGGGGGTAAAATTGAAAAAACTTGAAAAAAATTATTTTTTGGACTTAGCCATTTTTCCGGCGTTTAACAGACTTTCAGATAGGGCAAATGTCAGTGAGCGCTCCGATTTCAGTTCCAGAGCAATTCGCCCAATGAGTCCTTGATATTTAGTCGTTTTCAGCCAATTTTCTAGATTTTTGAAAAATTAACTTTTTTGTGAAAATATCCACTAAATGAGGGAATAATATGTGTGAGGGTACCCCAGAAGTGTTCCAAATGTGTGTGGGTAGAATATATATCCCACGGGGGTGAAATTGAAAAAAGTTGAAAAAAAATTTTTTTTTGGACTTAGTCATTTTTCCGGCGTTTATCAGACTTTCAGATAGGGCAAATGTCAGTGAGCATTCCGATTTGAGTTCCAGAGTGATTCGCCCAATGAGTCCTTGATATTTAGTCGTTTTGAGCCAATATTTTGGATTTTTGAAAATTTCACTTTTTTGTGAAAATACCCACTAAATGAGGGAATAATATGTGTGAGGGTACCCCAGGAGTGTTCCAAATGTGTGTGGGTAGAATATATATCCCACGGGGGTAAAATTGAAAAAAGTTGAAAAATTATTTTTTTTGGACTTAGTCATTTTTCCGGCGTTTATCAGACTTTCAGATAGGGCAAATGTCAGTGAGTGTTCCGAGTTCAGTTCCAGAGTGATTCGCCCAATGAGTCCTGGATATTTAGTCGTTTTCAGCCAATATTTTGGATTTTTGAAAATTTCACTTTTTTGTGAAAATATCCACTAAATGAGGGAATAATATGAGTGAGGGTACCCCAGGAGAGTTCCAAATGTTGGTGGGTAGAATATATATCCCACGTGGGTAAAATTGAAAAAAGTTGAAAAATTATTTTTTTTGGACTTAGTCATTTTTCCGGCGTTTATCAGACTTTCAGATTGGGCAAATGTCAGTGAGCATTCCGATTTCAGTTCCAGAGCGATTCGCCCAATGAGTCCTTGATATTTAGTCATTTTCAGCCAATTTTCTGGATTTTTGAAAATTTCACTTTTTTTTGAAAATATCCACTAAATGAGGGAATAATATGTGTGAGGGTAGCCCAGGAGAGTTCCAATTGTGTGTGGGTAGAATATATATCCCACGGGGGTAAAATTGAAAAAAGTTGAAAACATTTTTTTTTTGGACTTAGTCATTTTTCCGGCGTTTATCAGACTTTCAGATAGGGCAAATGTCAGTGAGCATTCCGATTTCAGTTCCAGAGCAATTCGTCCAATGAGTCCTTGATATTTAGTTGTTTTCAGCCAATTTTCTGGATTTTTGAAAAATTCACTTTTTTGTGAAAATATCCACTAAATGAGGGAATAATATGTGTGAGGGTACCCCAGGAGTGTTCCAAATGTGTGTGGGTAGAATATATATCCCACGGGGGTAAAATTGAAAAAAGTTGAAAAATTTTTTTTTTTGGACTTAGTCATTTTTCCGGCGTTTATCAGACTTTCAGATAGGGCAAATGTCAGTGAGCGTTCGGATTTCAGTTCCAGAGCTATTCGCCCAATGAGTCCTTGATATTTAGTCGTTTTCAGCCAATTTTCTGGATTTTTGAAAATTTCACTTTTTTGGGAAAATATCCACTAAATGAGGGAATAATATGTATGAGGGTACCCCAGGAGTGTTCCAAATGTGTGTGGGTAGAATATATATCCCACGGGGGTAAAATTGAAAAAAGTTGAAAAAAATTATTTTTTGGACTTAGCCATTTTTCCAGCGTTTATCAGACTTTCAGATAGGGCAAATGTCAGTGAGCGTTCGGATTTCAGTTCCAGAGCAATTCGCCCAATGAGTCCTTGATATTTAGTCATTTTCAGCCAATATTTTGGATTTTTGAAAATTTCACTTTGTGAAAATATCCACTAAATGAGGGAATAATATGTGTGAGGGTACCCCAGAAGTGTTCCAAATGTGTGTGGGTAGAATATATATCCCACGGGGGTAAAATTGAAAAAAGTTGAAAAATTATTTTTTTTGGACTTAGTCATTTTTCCGGCGTTTATCAGACTTTCAGATAGGGCAAATGTCAGTGAGCGTTCCGATTTCAGTTCCAGAGCGATTCGCCCAATGGGTCCTTGATATTTAGTCGTTTTCAGCCAATATTTTGGATTTTTGAAAATTTCACTTTTTTGTGAAAATATCCACTAAATGAGGGAATAATATGTGTGAGGGTACCCCAGGAGAGTTCCAAATGTGTGTGGGTAGAATATATATCCCACGGGGGTAAAATTGAAAAAAGTTGAAAAAAAATATTTTTTGGACTTAGCCATTTTTCCGGCGTTTATCAGACTTTCAGATAGGGCAAATGTCAGTGAGCATTCCGATTTCAGTTCCAGAGCGATTTGCCCAATGAGTCCTTGATATTTAGTCGTTTTCAGCCAATTTTCTGGATTTTTGAAAAATGCACTTTTTTGTGAAAATATCCACTAAATGAGGGAATAATATGTGTGAGGGTACCCCAGGAGATTTCCAAATGTGTGTGGGTAGAATATATATCCCACGGGGGTAAAATTGAAAAAACTTGAAAAAAATTATTTTTTGGACTTAGCCATTTTTCCGGCGTTTAACAGACTTTCAGATAGGGCAAATGTCAGTGAGCGCTCCGATTTCAGTTCCAGAGCAATTCGCCCAATGAGTCCTTGATATTTAGTCGTTTTCAGCCAATTTTCTAGATTTTTGAAAAATTAACTTTTTTGTGAAAATATCCACTAAATGAGGGAATAATATGTGTGAGGGTACCCCAGAAGTGTTCCAAATGTGTGTGGGTAGAATATATATCCCACGGGGGTGAAATTGAAAAAAGTTGAAAAAAAATTTTTTTTTGGACTTAGTCATTTTTCCGGCGTTTATCAGACTTTCAGATAGGGCAAATGTCAGTGAGCATTCCGATTTGAGTTCCAGAGTGATTCGCCCAATGAGTCCTTGATATTTAGTCGTTTTGAGCCAATATTTTGGATTTTTGAAAATTTCACTTTTTTGTGAAAATACCCACTAAATGAGGGAATAATATGTGTGAGGGTACCCCAGGAGTGTTCCAAATGTGTGTGGGTAGAATATATATCCCACGGGGGTAAAATTGAAAAAAGTTGAAAAATTATTTTTTTTGGACTTAGTCATTTTTCCGGCGTTTATCAGACTTTCAGATAGGGCAAATGTCAGTGAGTGTTCCGAGTTCAGTTCCAGAGTGATTCGCCCAATGAGTCCTGGATATTTAGTCGTTTTCAGCCAATATTTTGGATTTTTGAAAATTTCACTTTTTTGTGAAAATATCCACTAAATGAGGGAATAATATGAGTGAGGGTACCCCAGGAGAGTTCCAAATGTTGGTGGGTAGAATATATATCCCACGTGGGTAAAATTGAAAAAAGTTGAAAAATTATTTTTTTTGGACTTAGTCATTTTTCCGGCGTTTATCAGACTTTCAGATTGGGCAAATGTCAGTGAGCATTCCGATTTCAGTTCCAGAGCGATTCGCCCAATGAGTCCTTGATATTTAGTCATTTTCAGCCAATTTTCTGGATTTTTGAAAATTTCACTTTTTTTTGAAAATATCCACTAAATGAGGGAATAATATGTGTGAGGGTAGCCCAGGAGAGTTCCAATTGTGTGTGGGTAGAATATATATCCCACGGGGGTAAAATTGAAAAAAGTTGAAAAAATTTTTTTTTTGGACTTAGTCATTTTTCCGGCGTTTATCAGACTTTCAGATAGGGCAAATGTCAGTGAGCATTCCGATTTCAGTTCCAGAGCAATTCGTCCAATGAGTCCTTGATATTTAGTTGTTTTCAGCCAATTTTCTGGATTTTTGAAAAATTCACTTTTTTGTGAAAATATCCACTAAATGAGGGAATAATATGTGTGAGGGTACCCCAGGAGTGTTCCAAATGTGTGTGGGTAGAATATATATCCCACGGGGGTAAAATTGAAAAAAGTTGAAAAATTTTTTTTTTTGGACTTAGTCATTTTTCCGGCGTTTATCAGACTTTCAGATAGGGCAAATGTCAGTGAGCGTTCCGATTTCAGTTCCAGAGCGATTCGCCCAATGAGTCCTTGATATTTAGTCATTTTCAGCCAATTTTCTGGATTTTTGAAAAATTCACTTTTTTGTAAAAATATCCACTAAATAAGGGAATAATATGTGTGAGGGTACCCCAGGAGATTTCCAAATGTGTGTGGGTAGAATATATATCCCACGGGGGTAAAATTGAAAAAAGTTGAAAAAAATTATTTTTTGGACTTAGCCATTTTTCCGGCGTTTATCAGACTTTCAGATAGGGCAAATGTCAGTGAGCGTTCCGATTTCAGTTCCAGAGCGATTCGCCCAATGAGTCCTTGATATTTAGTCGTTTTCAGCCAATATTTTGGATTTTTGAAAATTTCACTTTTTTGTGAAAATATCCACTAAATGAGGGAATAATATGTGTGAGGGTACCCCAGGAGAGTTCCAAATGTGTGTGGGTAGAATATATATCCCACGGGGGTAAAATTGAAAAAAGTTGAAAAATTATTTTTTTTGGACTTAGTCATTTTTCCGGCGTTTATCAGACTTTCAGATAGGGCAAAGGTCAGTGAGCGTTCCGATTTCAGTTAAAGAGCGATTCGCCCAATGAGTCCTTGATATTTAGTCATTTTCAACCAATTTTCTGGATTTTTGAAAAATTCACTTTTTTGTGAAAATATCCACTAAATGAGGTAATAATATGTGTGAGGGTAGCCCAGGAGAGTTCCAAATGTGTGTGGGTAGAATATATATCCCACGGGGGTAAAATTGAAAAAAGTTGAAAAATTATTTTTTTTGGACTTAGTCATTTTTCCGGCGTTTATCAGACTTTCAGATAGGGCAAATGTCAGTGAGCATTCCGATTTGAGTTCCAGAGTGATTCGCCCAATGAGTCCTTGATATTTAGTCGTTTTGAGCCAATATTTTGGATTTTTGAAAATTTCACTTTTTTGTGAAAATACCCACTAAATGAGGGAATAATATGTGTGAGGGTACCCCAGGAGTGTTCCAAATGTGTGTGGGTAGAATATATATCCCACGGGGGTAAAATTGAAAAAAGTTGAAAAAAATTATTTTTTGGACTTAGCCATTTTTCCAGCGTTTATCAGACTTTCAGATAGGGCAAATGTCAGTGAGCGTTCGGATTTCAGTTCCAGAGCAATTCGCCCAATGAGTCCTTGATATTTAGTCATTTTCAGCCAATATTTTGGATTTTTGAAAATTTCACTTTGTGAAAATATCCACTAAATGAGGGAATAATATGTGTGAGGGTACCCCAGGAGTGTTTCAAATGTGTGTGGGTAGAATATATATCCCACGGGGGTAAGATTGAAAAAAGTTGAAAAAATTTTTTTTTTGGACTTAGTCATTTTTCCGGCGTTTATCAAACTTTCAGATAGGGCAAATGTCAGTGAGCGTTCCGATTTCAGTTCCAGAGCGATTCGCCCAATGAGTCCTTGATATTTAGTCATTTTCAGCCAATTTTCTGGATTTTTGAAAAATTCACTTTTTTGTGAAAATATCCACTAAATAAGGGAATAATATGTGTGAGGGTACCCCAGGAGAGTTCCAAATGTTGGTGGGTAGAATATATATCCCACGGGGGTAAAATTGAAAAAAGTTGAAAAAATTTTTTTTTTGGACTTAGTCATTTTTCCGGCGTTTATCAGACTTTCAGATAGGGCAATTGTCAGTGAGCGTTCGGATTTCAGTTCCAGAGCTATTCGCCCAATGAGTCCTTGATATTTAGTCGTTTTCAGCCAATTTTCTGGATTTTTGAAAATTTCACTTTTTTGGGAAAATATCCACTAAATGAGGGAATAATATGTGTGAGGGTACCCCAGGAGTGTTTCAAATGTGTGTGGGTAGAATATATATCCCACGGGGGTAAAATTGAAAAAAGTTGAAAACATTTTTTTTTTGGACTTAGTCATTTTTCCGGCGTTTATCAGACTTTCAGATAGGGCAAATGTCAGTGAGCGTTCCGATTTCAGTTCCAGAGCGATTCGCCCAATGAGTCCTTGATATTTAGTCGTTTTCAGCCAATATTTTGGATTTTTGAAAATTTCACTTTTTTGTGAAAATATCCACTAAATGAAGGAATAATATGTGTGAGGGTACCCCAGGAGTGTTCCAAATGTGTGTGGGTAGAATATATATCCCACGGGGGTAAAATTGAAAAAGGTTGAAAAAATTTTTTTTTGGACTTAGTCATTTTTCCGGCGTTTATCAAACTTTCAGATAGGGCAAATGTCAGTGAGCGTTCCGATTTCAGTTCCAGAGCGATTCGCCCAATGAGTCCTTGATATTTAGTCATTTTCAGCCAATTTTCTGGATTTTTGAAAAATTCACTTTTTTGTGAAAATATCCACTAAATAAGGGAATAATATGTGTGAGGGTACCCCAGGAGAGTTCCAAATGTGTGTGGGTAGAATATATATCCCACGGGGGTAAAATTGAAAAAAGTTGAAAAAAATTATTTTTTGGACTTAGCCATTTTTCCGGCGTTTATCAGACTTTCAGATAGGGCAAATGTCAGTGAGCGTTCGGATTTCAGTTCCAGAGCTATTCGCCCAATGAGTCCTTGATATTTAGTCGTTTTCAGCCAATTTTCTGGATTTTTGAAAATTTCACTTTTTTGGGAAAATATCCACTAAATGAGGGAATAATATGTGTGAGGGTACCCCAGGAGTGTCCAAATGTGTGTGGGTAGAATATATATCCCACGGGGGTAAAATTGAAAAAAGTTGAAAACATTTTTTTTTTGGACTTAGTCATTTTTCCGGCGTTTATCAGACTTTCAGATAGGGCAAATGTCAGTGAGCGTTCCGATTTCAGTTCCAGAGCGATTCGCCCAATGGGTCCTTGATATTTAGTCGTTTTCAGCCAATATTTTGGATTTTTGAAAATTTCACTTTTTTGTGAAAATATCCACTAAATGAGGGAATAATATGTGTGAGGGTACCCCAGGAGAGTTCCAAATGTTGGTGGGTAGAATATATATCCCACGGGGGTAAAATTGAAAAAAGTTGAAAAAATTTTTTTTTTGGACTTAGTCATTTTTCCGGCGTTTATCAGACTTTCAGATAGGGCAAATGTCAGTGAGCGTTCGGATTTCAGTTCCAGAGCTATTCGCCCAATGAGTCCTTGATATTTAGTCGTTTTCAGCCAATTTTCTGGATTTTTGAAAATTTCACTTTTTTGGGAAAATATCCACTAAATGAGGGAATAATATGTGTGAGGGTACCCCAGGAGTGTTTCAAATGTGTGTGGGTAGAATATATATCCCACGGGGGTAAAATTGAAAAAAGTTGAAAACATTTTTTTTTTGGACTTAGTCATTTTTCCGGCGTTTATCAGACTTTCAGATAGGGCAAATGTCAGTGAGCGTTCCGATTTCAGTTCCAGAGCGATTCGCCCAATGAGTCCTTGATATTTAGTCGTTTTCAGCCAATATTTTGGATTTTTAAAAATTTCACTTTTTTGTGAAAATATCCACTAAATGAAGGAATAATATGTGTGAGGGTACCCCAGGAGTGTTCCAAATGTGTGTGGGTAGAATATATATCCCACGGGGGTAAAATTGAAAAAGGTTGAAAAAATTTTTTTTTTGGACTTAGTCATTTTTCCGGCGTTTATCAAACTTTCAGATAGGGCAAATGTCAGTGAGCGTTCCGATTTCAGTTCCAGAGCGATTCGCCCAATGAGTCCTTGATATTTAGTCATTTTCAGCCAATTTTCTGGATTTTTGAAAAATTCACTTTTTTGTGAAAATATCCACTAAATAAGGGAATAATATGTGTGAGGGTACCCCAGGAGAGTTCCAAATGTGTGTGGGTAGAATATATATCCCACGGGGGTAAAATTGAAAAAAGTTGAAAAAAAATATTTTTTGGACTTAGCCATTTTTCCGGCGTTTATCAGACTTTCAGATAGGGCAAATGTCAGTGAGCGTTCGGATTTCAGTTCCAGAGCTATTCGCCCAATGAGTCCTTGATATTTAGTCGTTTTCAGCCAATTTTCTGGATTTTTGAAAATTTCACTTTTTTGGGAAAATATCCACTAAATGAGGGAATAATATGTGTGAGGGTACCCCAGGAGTGTCCAAATGTGTGTGGGTAGAATATATATCTCACGGGGGTAAAATTGAAAAAGGTTGAAAACATTTTTTTTTTGGACTTAGTCATTTTTCCGGCGTTTATCAGACTTTCAGATAGGGCAAATGTCAGTGAGCGTTCCGATTTCAGTTCCAGAGCGATTCGCCCAATGAGTGCTTGATATTTAGTCATTTTCAGCCAATTTTCTGGATTTTTGAAAAATTCACTTTTTTGTGAAAATATCCACTAAATAAGGGAATAATATGTGTGAGGGTACCCCAGGAGAGTTCCAAATGTGTGTGGGTAGAATATATATCCCACGGGGGTAAAATTGAAAAAAGTTGAAAAAAATTATATTTTGGACTTAGCCATTTTTCCGGCGTTTATCAGACTTTCAGATAGGGCAAATGTCAGTGAGCGTTCCGATTTCAGTTCCAGAGCGATTCGCCCAATGAGTCCTTGATATTTAGTCGTTTTCAGCCAATATTTTGGATTTTTGAAAATTTCACTTTTTTGTGAAAATATCCACTAAATGAGGGAATAATATGTGTGAGTGTACCCCAGGAGAGTTCCAAATGTGTGTGGGTAGAATATATATCCCACGGGGGTAAAATTGAAAAAAGTTGAAAAATTTTTTTTTTTGGACTTAGTCATTTTTCCGGCGTTTATCAGACTTTCAGATAGGGCAAATGTCAGTGAGAGTTCCAATTTCAGTTAAAGAGCGATTCGCCCAATGAGTCCTTGATATTTAGTCATTTTCAGCCAATTTTCTGGATTTTTGAAAAATTCACTTTTTTGTGAAAATATCCACTAAATGAGGGAATAATATGTGTGAGGGTAGCCCAGGAGAGTTCCAAATGTGTGTGGCTAGAATATATATCCCACGGGGGTAAAATTGAAAAAAGTTGAAAAAATTTTTTTTTTGGACTTAGTCATTTTTCTGGCGTTTATCAGACTTTCAGATAGGGCAAATGTCAGTGAGCATTCCGATTTCAGTTCCAGAGTGATTCGCCCAATGAGTCCTTGATGTTTAGTCATTTTCAGCCAATTTTCTGGATTTTTGAAAAATTCACTTTTTTGTGAAAATATCCACTAAATAAGGGAATAATATGTGTGAGGGTACCCCAGGAGAGTTCCAAATGTGTGTGGGTAGAATATATATCCCACGGGGGTAAAATTGAAAAAAGTTGAAAAAAATTATTTTTTGGACTTAGCCATTTTTCCGGCGTTTATCAGACTTTCAGATAGGGTAAATGTCAGTGAGCGTTCCGATTTCAGTTCCAGAGCGATTCGCCCAATGAGTCCTTGATATTTAGTTGTTTTCAGCCAATATTTTGGATTTTTGAAAATTTCACTTTTTTGTGAAAATATCCACTAAATGAGGGAATAATATGTGTGAGGGTACCCCAGGAGAGTTCCAAATGTGTGTGGGTAGAATATATATCCCACGGGGGTAAAATTGAAAAGAGTTGAAAAAATTTTTTTTTTGGACTTAGTCATTTTTCCGGCGTTTATCAGACTTTCAGATAGGGCAAATGTCAGTGAGCGTTCGGATTTCAGTTCCAGAGCTATTCGCCCAATGAGTCCTTGATATTTAGTCGTTTTCAGCCAATTTTCTGGATTTTTGAAAATTTCACTTTTTTGTGAAAATATCCACTAAATGAGGGAATAATATGTGTGAGGGTACCCCAGGAGTGTTCCAAATGTGTGTGGGTAGAATATATATCCCACGGGGGTAAAATTGAAAAAAGTTGAAAAATTTTTTTTTTTGGACTTAGTCATTTTTCCGGCGTTTATCAGACTTACAGATAGGGCAAATGTCAGTGAGCGTTCCGATTTCAGTTCCAGAGCGATTCGCCCAATGAGTCCTTGATATTTAGTCATTTTCAGCCAATTTTCTGGATTTTTGAAAAATTCACTTTTTTGTGAAAATATCCACTAAATAAGGGAATAATATGTGTGAGGGTACCCCAGGAGATTTCCAAATGTGTGTGGGTAGAATATATATCCCACGGGGGTAAAATTGAAAAAAGTTGAAAAAAATTATTTTTTGGACTTAGCCATTTTTCCGGCGTTTATCAGACTTTCAGATAGGGCAAATGTCAGTGAGCGTTCGGATATCAGTTCCAGAGCGATTCGCCCAATGAGTCCTTGATATTTAGGCGTTTTCAGCCAATATTTTGGATTTTTGAAAATTTCACTTTGTGAAAATATCCACTAAATGAGGGAATAATATGTGTGAGGGTACCCCAGGAGTGTTCCAAATGTGTGTGGGTAGAATATATATCCCACGGGGGTAAAATTGAAAAAAGTTGAAAAAATTTTTTTTTTGGACTTAGTCATTTTTCCGGCGTTTATCAAACTTTCAGATAGGGCAAATGTCAGTGAGCGTTCCGATTTCAGTTCCAGAGCGATTCGCCCAATGAGTCCTTGATATTTAGTCATTTTCAGCCAATTTTCTGGATTTTTGAAAAATTCACTTTTTTGTGAAAATATCCACTAAATAAGGGAATAATATGTGTGAGGGTACCCCAGCAGATTTCCAAATGTGTGTGGGTAGAATATATATCCCACGGGGGTAAAATTGAAAAAAGTTGAAAAAAATTATTTTTTGGACTTAGCCATTTTTCCGGCGTTTATCAGACTTTCAGATAGGGCAAATGTCAGTGAGCGTTCGGATTTCAGTTCCAGAGCGATTCGCACAATGAGTCCTTGATATTTAGTCGTTTTCAGCCAATATTTTGGATTTTTGAAAATTTCACTTTGTGAAAATATCCACTAAATGAGGGAATAATATGTGTGAGGGTACCCCAGGAGTGTTCCAAATGTGTGTGGGTAGAATATATATCCCACGGGGGTAAAATTGAAAAAAGTTGAAAACATTTTTTTTTTGGACTTAGTCATTTTTCCTGCGTTTATCAGACTTTCAGATAGGGCAAATGTCAGTGAGCATTCCGATTTCAGTTCCAGAGCGATTCGCCCAATGAGTCCTTGATATTTAGTCGTTTTCAGCCAATTTTCTGGATTTTTGAAAATTTCACTTTTTTGGGAAAATATCCACTAAATGAGGGAATAATATGTGTGAGGGTACCCCAGGAGTGTCCAAATGTGTGTGGGTAGAATATATATCTCACGGGGGTAAAATTGAAAAAGGTTGAAAACATTTTTTTTTTGGACTTAGTCATTTTTCCGGCGTTTATCAGACTTTCAGATAGGGCAAATGTCAGTGAGCGTTCCGATTTCAGTTCCAGAGCGATTCGCCCAATGAGTGCTTGATATTTAGTCATTTTCAGCCAATTTTCTGGATTTTTGAAAAATTCACTTTTTTGTGAAAATATCCACTAAATAAGGGAATAATATGTGTGAGGGTACCCCAGGAGAGTTCCAAATGTGTGTGGGTAGAATATATATCCCACGGGGGTAAAATTGAAAAAAGTTGAAAAAAATTATATTTTGGACTTAGCCATTTTTCCGGCGTTTATCAGACTTTCAGATAGGGCAAATGTCAGTGAGCGTTCCGATTTCAGTTCCAGAGCGATTCGCCCAATGAGTCCTTGATATTTAGTCGTTTTCAGCCAATATTTTGGATTTTTGAAAATTTCACTTTTTTGTGAAAATATCCACTAAATGAGGGAATAATATGTGTGAGTGTACCCCAGGAGAGTTCCAAATGTGTGTGGGTAGAATATATATCCCACGGGGGTAAAATTGAAAAAAGTTGAAAAATTTTTTTTTTTGGACTTAGTCATTTTTCCGGCGTTTATCAGACTTTCAGATAGGGCAAATGTCAGTGAGAGTTCCGATTTCAGTTAAAGAGCGATTCGCCCAATGAGTCCTTGATATTTAGTCATTTTCAGCCAATTTTCTGGATTTTTGAAAAATTCACTTTTTTGTGAAAATATCCACTAAATGAGGGAATAATATGTGTGAGGGTAGCCCAGGAGAGTTCCAAATGTGTGTGGCTAGAATATATATCCCACGGGGGTAAAATTGAAAAAAGTTGAAAAAATTTTTTTTTTGGACTTAGTCATTTTTCTGGCGTTTATCAGACTTTCAGATAGGGCAAATGTCAGTGAGCATTCCGATTTCAGTTCCAGAGTGATTCGCCCAATGAGTCCTTGATGTTTAGTCATTTTCAGCCAATTTTCTGGATTTTTGAAAAATTCACTTTTTTGTGAAAATATCCACTAAATAAGGGAATAATATGTGTGAGGGTACCCCAGGAGAGTTCCAAATGTGTGTGGGTAGAATATATATCCCACGGGGGTAAAATTGAAAAAAGTTGAAAAAAATTATTTTTTGGACTTAGCCATTTTTCCGGCGTTTATCAGACTTTCAGATAGGGTAAATGTCAGTGAGCGTTCCGATTTCAGTTCCAGAGCGATTCGCCCAATGAGTCCTTGATATTTAGTTGTTTTCAGCCAATATTTTGGATTTTTGAAAATTTCACTTTTTTGTGAAAATATCCACTAAATGAGGGAATAATATGTGTGAGGGTACCCCAGGAGAGTTCCAAATGTGTGTGGGTAGAATATATATCCCACGGGGGTAAAATTGAAAAGAGTTGAAAAAATTTTTTTTTTGGACTTAGTCATTTTTCCGGCGTTTATCAGACTTTCAGATAGGGCAAATGTCAGTGAGCGTTCGGATTTCAGTTCCAGAGCTATTCGCCCAATGAGTCCTTGATATTTAGTCGTTTTCAGCCAATTTTCTGGATTTTTGAAAATTTCACTTTTTTGTGAAAATATCCACTAAATGAGGGAATAATATGTGTGAGGGTACCCCAGGAGTGTTCCAAATGTGTGTGGGTAGAATATATATCCCACGGGGGTAAAATTGAAAAAAGTTGAAAAATTTTTTTTTTTGGACTTAGTCATTTTTCCGGCGTTTATCAGACTTACAGATAGGGCAAATGTCAGTGAGCGTTCCGATTTCAGTTCCAGAGCGATTCGCCCAATGAGTCCTTGATATTTAGTCATTTTCAGCCAATTTTCTGGATTTTTGAAAAATTCACTTTTTTGTGAAAATATCCACTAAATAAGGGAATAATATGTGTGAGGGTACCCCAGGAGATTTCCAAATGTGTGTGGGTAGAATATATATCCCACGGGGGTAAAATTGAAAAAAGTTGAAAAAAATTATTTTTTGGACTTAGCCATTTTTCCGGCGTTTATCAGACTTTCAGATAGGGCAAATGTCAGTGAGCGTTCGGATATCAGTTCCAGAGCGATTCGCCCAATGAGTCCTTGATATTTAGGCGTTTTCAGCCAATATTTTGGATTTTTGAAAATTTCACTTTGTGAAAATATCCACTAAATGAGGGAATAATATGTGTGAGGGTACCCCAGGAGTGTTCCAAATGTGTGTGGGTAGAATATATATCCCACGGGGGTAAAATTGAAAAAAGTTGAAAAAATTTTTTTTTTGGACTTAGTCATTTTTCCGGCGTTTATCAAACTTTCAGATAGGGCAAATGTCAGTGAGCGTTCCGATTTCAGTTCCAGAGCGATTCGCCCAATGAGTCCTTGATATTTAGTCATTTTCAGCCAATTTTCTGGATTTTTGAAAAATTCACTTTTTTGTGAAAATATCCACTAAATAAGGGAATAATATGTGTGAGGGTACCCCAGCAGATTTCCAAATGTGTGTGGGTAGAATATATATCCCACGGGGGTAAAATTGAAAAAAGTTGAAAAAAATTATTTTTTGGACTTAGCCATTTTTCCGGCGTTTATCAGACTTTCAGATAGGGCAAATGTCAGTGAGCGTTCGGATTTCAGTTCCAGAGCGATTCGCACAATGAGTCCTTGATATTTAGTCGTTTTCAGCCAATATTTTGGATTTTTGAAAATTTCACTTTGTGAAAATATCCACTAAATGAGGGAATAATATGTGTGAGGGTACCCCAGGAGTGTTCCAAATGTGTGTGGGTAGAATATATATCCCACGGGGGTAAAATTGAAAAAAGTTGAAAACATTTTTTTTTTGGACTTAGTCATTTTTCCTGCGTTTATCAGACTTTCAGATAGGGCAAATGTCAGTGAGCATTCCGATTTCAGTTCCAGAGCGATTCGCCCAATGAGTCCTTGATATTTAGTCGTTTTCAGCCAATATTTTGGATTTTTGAAAATTTCACTTTTTTGTGAAAATATCCACTAAATGAAGGAATAATATGTGTGAGGGTACCCCAGGAGTGTTCCAAATGTGTGTGGGTAGAATATATATCCCACGGGGGTAAAATTGAAAAAAGTTGAAAAAATTTTTTTTTTGGACTTAGTCATTTTTCCGGCGTTTATCAGACTTTCAGATAGGGCAAATGTCAGTGAGCGTTCCGATTTCAGTTCCAGAGCGATTCGCCCAATGAGTCCTTGATATTTAGTCATTTTCAGCCAATTTTCTGGATTTTTGAAAAATTCACTTTTTTGTGAAAATATCCACTAAATGAGGGAATAATATGTGTGAGGGTAGCCCAGGAGAGTTCCAAATGTGTGTGGCTAGAATATATATCCCACAGGGGTAAAATTGAAAAAAGTTGAAAAAATTTTTTTTTTGGACTTAGTCATTTTTCTGGCGTTTATCAGACTTTCAGATAGGGCAAATGTCAGTGAGCATTCCGATTTCAGTTCCAGAGTGATTCGCCCAATGAGTCCTTGATGTTTAGTCATTTTCAGCCAATTTTCTGGATTTTTGAAAAATTCACTTTTTTGTGAAAATATCCACTAAATAAGGGAATAATATGTGTGAGGGTACCCCAGGAGAGTTCCAAATGTGTGTGGGTAGAATATATATCCCACGGGGGTAAAATTGAAAAAAGTTGAAAAGAATTATTTTTTGGACTTAGCCATTTTTCCGGCGTTTATCAGACTTTCAGATAGGGTAAATGTCAGTGAGCGTTCCGATTTCAGTTCCAGAGCGATTCGCCCAATGAGTCCTTGATATTTAGTTGTTTTCAGCCAATATTTTGGATTTTTGAAAATTTCACTTTTTTGTGAAAATATCCACTAAATGAGGGAATAATATGTGTGAGGGTACCCCAGGAGAGTTCCAAATGTGTGTGGGTAGAATATATATCCCACGGGGGTAAAATTGAAAAGAGTTGAAAAATTTTTTTTTTTGGACTTAGTCATTTTTCCGGCGTTTATCAGACTTTCAGATAGGGCAAATGTCAGTGAGCGTTCGGATTTCAGTTCCAGAGCTATTCGCCCAATGAGTCCTTGATATTTAGTCGTTTTCAGCCAATTTTCTGGATTTTTGAAAATTTCACTTTTTTGGGAAAATATCCACTAAATGAGGGAATAATATGTGTGAGGGTACCCCAGGAGTGTTCCAAATGTGTGTGGGTAGAATATATATCCCACGGGGGTAAAATTGAAAAAAGTTGAAAAAGTTTTTTTTTGGACTTAGTCATTTTTCCGGCGTTTATCAGACTTACAGATAGGGCAAATGTCAGTGAGCGTTCCGATTTCAGTTCCAGAGCGATTCGCCCAATGAGTCCTTGATATTTAGTCATTTTCAGCCAATTTTCTGGATTTTTGAAAATTTCACTTTTTTGGGAAAATATCCACTAAATGAGGGAATAATATGTGTGAGGGTACCCCAGGAGTGTTCCAAATGTGTGTGGGTAGAATATATATCCCACGGGGGTAAAATTGAAAAAAGTTGAAAAAAATTATTTTTTGGACTTAGCCATTTTTCCGGCGTTTATCAGACTTTCAGATAGGGTAAATGTCAGTGAGCGTTCCGATTTCAGTTCCAGAGCGATTCGCCCAATGAGTCCTTGATATTTAGTTGTTTTCAGCCAATATTTTGGATTTTTGAAAATTTCACTTTTTTGTGAAAATATCCACTAAATGAGGGAATAATATGTGTGAGGGTACCCCAGGAGAGTTCCAAATGTGTGTGGGTAGAATATATATCCCACGGGGGTAAAATTGAAAAGAGTTGAAAAAATTTTTTTTTTGGACTTAGTCATTTTTCCGGCGTTTATCAGACTTTCAGATAGGGCAAATGTCAGTGAGCGTTCGGATTTCAGTTCCAGAGCTATTCGCCCAATGAGTCCTTGATATTTAGTCGTTTTCAGCCAATTTTCTGGATTTTTGAAAATTTCACTTTTTTGTGAAAATATCCACTAAATGAGGGAATAAAATGTGTGAGGGTACCCCAGGAGTGTTCCAAATGTGTGTGGGTAGAATATATATCCCACGGGGGTAAAATTGAAAAAAGTTGAAAAATTTTTTTTTTTGGACTTAGTCATTTTTCCGGCGTTTATCAGACTTACAGATAGGGCAAATGTCAGTGAGCGTTCCGATTTCAGTTCCAGAGCGATTCGCCCAATGAGTCCTTGATATTTAGTCATTTTCAGCCAATTTTCTGGATTTTTGAAAAATTCACTTTTTTGTGAAAATATCCAATAAATAAGGGAATAATATGTGTGAGGGTACCCCAGGAGATTTCCAAATGTGTGTGGGTAGAATATATATCCCACGGGGGTAAAATTGAAAAAAGTTGAAAAAAATTATTTTTTGGACTTAGCCATTTTTCCGGCGTTTATCAGACTTTCAGATAGGGCAAATGTCAGTGAGCGTTCGGATATCAGTTCCAGAGCGATTCGCCCAATGAGTCCTTGATATTTAGGCGTTTTCAGCCAATATTTTGGATTTTTGAAAATTTCACTTTGTGAAAATATCCACTAAATGAGGGAATAATATGTGTGAGGGTACCCCAGGAGTGTTCCAAATGTGTGTGGGTAGAATATATATCCCACGGGGGTAAAATTGAAAAAAGTTGAAAAAATTTTTTTTTTGGACTTAGTCATTTTTCCGGCGTTTATCAAACTTTCAGATAGGGCAAATGTCAGTGAGCGTTCCGATTTCAGTTCCAGAGCGATTCGCCCAATGAGTCCTTGATATTTAGTCATTTTCAGCCAATTTTCTGGATTTTTGAAAAATTCACTTTTTTGTGAAAATATCCACTAAATAAGGGAATAATATGTGTGAGGGTACCCCAGCAGATTTCCAAATGTGTGTGGGTAGAATATATATCCCACGGGGGTAAAATTGAAAAAAGTTGAAAAAAATTATTTTTTGGACTTAGCCATTTTTCCGGCGTTTATCAGACTTTCAGATAGGGCAAATGTCAGTGAGCGTTCGGATTTCAGTTCCAGAGCGATTCGCACAATGAGTCCTTGATATTTATTCGTTTTCAGCCAATATTTTGGATTTTTGAAAATTTCACTTTGTGAAAATATCCACTAAATGAGGGAATAATATGTGTGAGGGTACCCCAGGAGTGTTCCAAATGTGTGTGGGTAGAATATATATCCCACGGGGGTAAAATTGAAAAAAGTTGAAAAAATTTTTTTTTTGGACTTAGTCATTTTTCCGGCGTTTATCAGACTTTCAGATAGGGCAAATGTCAGTGAGCATTCCGATTTCAGTTCCAGAGCGATTCGCCCAATGAGTCCTTGATATTTAGTCATTTTCAGCCAATTTTCTGGATTTTTGAAAAATTCACTTTTTTGTGAAAATATCCACTAAATGAGGGAATAATATGTGTGAGGGTAGCCCAGGAGAGTTCCAAATGTGTGTGGCTAGAATATATATCCCACAGGGGTAAAATTGAAAAAAGTTGAAAAAATTTTTTTTTTGGACTTAGTCATTTTTCTGGCGTTTATCAGACTTTCAGATAGGGCAAATGTCAGTGAGCATTCCGATTTCAGTTCCAGAGTGATTCGCCCAATGAGTCCTTGATGTTTAGTCATTTTCAGCCAATTTTCTGGATTTTTGAAAAATTCACTTTTTTGTGAAAATATCCACTAAATAAGGGAATAATATGTGTGAGGGTACCCCAGGAGAGTTCCAAATGTGTGTGGGTAGAATATATATCCCACGGGGGTAAAATTGAAAAAAGTTGAAAAGAATTATTTTTTGGACTTAGCCATTTTTCCGGCGTTTATCAGACTTTCAGATAGGGTAAATGTCAGTGAGCGTTCCGATTTCAGTTCCAGAGCGATTCGCCCAATGAGTCCTTGATATTTAGTTGTTTTCAGCCAATATTTTGGATTTTTGAAAATTTCACTTTTTTGTGAAAATATCCACTAAATGAGGGAATAATATGTGTGAGGGTACCCCAGGAGAGTTCCAAATGTGTGTGGGTAGAATATATATCCCACGGGGGTAAAATTGAAAAGAGTTGAAAAATTTTTTTTTTTGGACTTAGTCATTTTTCCGGCGTTTATCAGACTTTCAGATAGGGCAAATGTCAGTGAGCGTTTGGATTTCAGTTCCAGAGCTATTCGCCCAATGAGTCCTTGATATTTAGTCGTTTTCAGCCAATTTTCTGGATTTTTGAAAATTTCACTTTTTTGGGAAAATATCCACTAAATGAGGGAATAATATGTGTGAGGGTACCCCAGGAGTGTTCCAAATGTGTGTGGGTAGAATATATATCCCACGGGGGTAAAATTGAAAAAAGTTGAAAAAGTTTTTTTTTGGACTTAGTCATTTTTCCGGCGTTTATCAGACTTACAGATAGGGCAAATGTCAGTGAGCGTTCCGATTTCAGTTCCAGAGCGATTCGCCCAATGAGTCCTTGATATTTAGTCATTTTCAGCCAATTTTCTGGATTTTTGAAAATTTCACTTTTTTGGGAAAATATCCACTAAATGAGGGAATAATATGTGTGAGGGTACCCCAGGAGTGTTCCAAATGTGTGTGGGTAGAATATATATCCCACGGGGGTAAAATTGAAAAAAGTTGAAAAAGTTTTTTTTTTGGACTTAGTCATTTTTCCGGCGTTTATCAGACTTACAGATAGGGCAAATGTCAGTGAGCGTTCCGATTTCAGTTCCAGAGCGATTCGCCCAATGAGTCCTTGATATTTAGTCATTTTCAGCCAATTTTCTGGATTTTTGAAAAATTCACTTTTTTGTGAAAATATCCACTAAATAAGGGAATAATATGTGTGAGGGTACCCCAGGAGATTTCCAAATGTGTGTGGGTAGAATATATATCCCACGGGGGTAAAATTGAAAAAAGTTGAAAAAAATTATTTTTTGGACTTAGCCATTTTTCCGGCGTTTATCAGACTTTCAGATAGGGCAAATGTCAGTGAGCGTTCGGATTTCAGTTCCAGAGCGATTCGCCCAATGAGTCCTTGATATTTAGTCGTTTTCAGCCAATATTTTGGATTTTTGAAAATTTCACTTTGTGAAAATATCCACTAAATGAGGGAATAATATGTGTGAGGGTACCCCAGGAGTGTTCCAAATGTGTGTGGGTAGAATATATATCCCACGGGGGTAAAATTGAAAAAAGTTGAAAACATTTTTTTTTTGGACTGTCATTTTTCCGGCGTTTATCAGACTTTCAGATAGGGCAAATGTCAGTGAGCATTCCGATTTCAGTTCCAGAGCGATTCGCCCAATGAGTCCTTGATATTTAGTCGTTTTCAGCCAATATTTTGGATTTTTGAAAATTTCACTTTGTGAAAATATCCACTAAATGAGGGAATAATATGTGTGAGGGTACCCCAGGAGTGTTCCAAATGTGTGTGGGTAGAATATATATCCCACGGGGGTAAAATTGAAAAAAGTTGAAAAAATTTTTTTTTTGGACTTAGTCATTTTTCCGGCGTTTATCAAACTTTCAGATAGGGCAAATGTCAGTGAGCGTTCCGATTTCAGTTCCAGAGCGATTCGCCCAATGAGTCCTTGATATTTAGTTGTTTTCAGCCAATTTTCTGGATTTTTGAAAAATTCACTTTTTTGTGAAAATATCCACTAAATAAGGGAATAATATGTGTGAGGGTACCCCAGGAGAGTTCCAAATGTGTGTGGGTAGAATATATATCCCACGGGGGTAAAATTGAAAAAAGTTGAAAAAAAATATTTTTTGGACTTAGCCATTTTTCCGGCGTTTATCAGACTTTCAGATAGGGTAAATGTCAGTGAGCGTTCCGATTTCAGTTCCAGAGCGATTCGCCCAATGAGTCCTTGATATTTAGTTGTTTTCAGCCAATATTTTGGATTTTTGAAAATTTCACTTTTTTGTGAAAATATCCACTAAATGAGGGAATAATATGTGTGAGGGTACCCCAGGAGAGTTCCAAATGTGTGTGGGTAGAATATATATCCCACGGGGGTAAAATTGAAAAGAGTTGAAAAAATTTTTTTTTTGGACTTAGTCATTTTTCCGGCGTTTATCAGACTTTCAGATAGGGCAAATGTCAGTGAGCGTTCGGATTTCAGTTCCAGAGCTATTCGCCCAATGAGTCCTTGATATTTAGTCGTTTTCAGCCAATTTTCTGGATTTTTGAAAATTTCACTTTTTTGGGAAAATATCCACTAAATGAGGGAATAATATGTGTGAGGGTACCCCAGGAGTGTTCCAAATGTGTGTGGGTAGAATATATATCCCACGGGGGTAAAATTGAAAAAAGTTGAAAAAATTTTTTTTTTGGACTTAGTCATTTTTCCGGCGTTTATCAGACTTTCAGATAGGGCAAATGTCAGTGAGCGTTCCGATTTCAGTTCCAGAGCGATTCGCCCAATGAGTCCTTGATATTTAGTCATTTTCAGCCAATTTTCTGGATTTTTGAAAAATTCACTTTTTTGTGAAAATATCCACTAAATGAGGGAATAATATGTGTGAGGGTAGCCCAGGAGAGTTCCAAATGTGTGTGGCTAGAATATATATCCCACGGGGGTAAAATTGAAAAAAGTTGAAAAAATTTTTTTTTTGGACTTAGTCATTTTTCTGGCGTTTATCAGACTTTCAGATAGGGCAAATGTCAGTGAGCATTCCGATTTCAGTTCCAGAGCGATTCGCCCAATGAGTCCTTGATGTTTAGTCATTTTCAGCCAATTTTCTGGATTTTTGAAAAATTCACTTTTTTGTGAAAATATCCACTAAATAAGGGAATAATATGTGTGAGGGTACCCCAGGAGAGTTCCAAATGTGTGTGGGTAGAATATATATCCCACGGGGGTAAAATTGAAAAAAGTTGAAAAAAATTATTTTTTGGACTTAGCCATTTTTCCGGCGTTTATCAGACTTTCAGATAGGGTAAATGTCAGTGAGCGTTCCGATTTCAGTTCCAGAGCGATTCGCCCAATGAGTCCTTGATATTTAGTTGTTTTCAGCCAATATTTTGGATTTTTGAAAATTTCACTTTTTTGTGAAAATATCCACTAAATGAGGGAATAATATGTGTGAGGGTACCCCAGGAGTGTTCCAAATGTGTGTGGGTAGAATATATATCCCACGGGGGTAAAATTGAAAAAAGTTGAAAAAATTTTTTTTTTGGACTTAGTCATTTTTCCGGCGTTTATCAAACTTTCAGATAGGGCAAATGTCAGTGAGCGTTCCGATTTCAGTTCCAGAGCGATTCGCCCAATGAGTCCTTGATATTTAGTCATTTTCAGCCAATTTTCTGGATTTTTGAAAAATTAACTTTTTTGTGAAAATATCCACTAAATAAGGGAATAATATGTGTGAGGGTACCCCAGGAGATTTCCAAATGTGTGTGGGTAGAATATATATCCCACGGGGGTAAAATTGAAAAAAGTTGAAAAAAATTATTTTTTGGACTTAGCCATTTTTCCGGCGTTTATCAGACTTTCAGATAGGGCAAATGTCAGTGAGCGTTCGGATTTCAGTTCCAGAGCTATTCGCCCAATGAGTCCTTGATATTTAGTCGTTTTCAGCCAATTTTCTGGATTTTTGAAAATTTCACTTTTTTGGGAAAATATCCACTAAATGAGGGAATAATATGTGTGAGGGTACCCCAGGAGTGTTCCAAATGTGTGTGGGTAGAATATATATCCCACGGGGGTAAAATTGAAAAAAGTTGAAAAAATTTTTTTTTTGGACTTAGTCATTTTTCCGGCGTTTATCAGACTTTCAGATAGGGCAAATGTCAGTGAGCGTTCCGATTTCAGTTCCAGAGCGATTCGCCCAATGAGTCCTTGATATTTAGTCATTTTCAGCCAATTTTCTGGATTTTTGAAAAATTCACTTTTTTGTGAAAATATCCACTAAATGAGGGAATAATATGTGTGAGGGTAGCCCAGGAGAGTTCCAAATGTGTGTGGCTAGAATATATATCCCACGGGGGTAAAATTGAAAAAAGTTGAAAAAATTTTTTTTTTGGACTTAGTCATTTTTCTGGCGTTTATCAGACTTTCAGATAGGGCAAATGTCAGTGAGCATTCCGATTTCAGTTCCAGAGCGATTCGCCCAATGAGTCCTTGATGTTTAGTCATTTTCAGCCAATTTTCTGGATTTTTGAAAAATTCACTTTTTTGTGAAAATATCCACTAAATAAGGGAATAATATGTGTGAGGGTACCCCAGGAGAGTTCCAAATGTGTGTGGGTAGAATATATATCCCACGGGGGTAAAATTGAAAAAAGTTGAAAAAAATTATTTTTTGGACTTAGCCATTTTTCCGGCGTTTATCAGACTTTCAGATAGGGTAAATGTCAGTGAGCGTTCCGATTTCAGTTCCAGAGCGATTCGCCCAATGAGTCCTTGATATTTAGTTGTTTTCAGCCAATATTTTGGATTTTTGAAAATTTCACTTTTTTGTGAAAATATCCACTAAATAAGGGAATAATATGTGTGAGGGTACCCCAGGAGATTTCCAAATGTGTGTGGGTAGAATATATATCCCACGGGGGTAAAATTGAAAAAAGTTGAAAAAAATTATTTTTTGGACTTAGCCATTTTTCCGGCGTTTATCAGACTTTCAGATAGGGCAAATGTCAGTGAGCGTTCGGATTTCAGTTCCAGAGCGATTCGCACAATGAGTCCTTGATATTTAGTCGTTTTCAGCCAATATTTTGGATTTTTGAAAATTTCACTTTGTGAAAATATCCACTAAATGAGGGAATAATATGTGTGAGGGTACCCCAGGAGTGTTCCAAATGTGTGTGGGTAGAATATATATCCCACGGGGGTAAAATTGAAAAAAGTTGAAAACATTTTTTTTTTGGACTTAGTCATTTTTCCGGCGTTTATCAGACTTTCAGATAGGGCAAATGTCAGTGAGCATTCCGATTTCAGTTCCAGAGCGATTCGCCCAATGAGTCCTTGATATTTAGTCGTTTTCAGCCAATATTTTGGATTTTTGAAAATTTCACTTTTTTGTGAAAATATCCACTAAATGAAGGAATAATATGTGTGAGGGTACCCCAGGAGTGTTCCAAATGTGTGTGGGTAGAATATATATCCCACGGGGGTAAAATTGAAAAAAGTTGAAAAGAATTATTTTTTGGACTTAGCCATTTTTCCGGCGTTTATCAGACTTTCAGATAGGGTAAATGTCAGTGAGCGTTCCGATTTCAGTTCCAGAGCGATTCGCCCAATGAGTCCTTGATATTTAGTTGTTTTCAGCCAATATTTTGGATTTTTGAAAATTTCACTTTTTTGTGAAAATATCCACTAAATGAGGGAATAATATGTGTGAGGGTACCCCAGGAGAGTTCCAAATGTGTGTGGGTAGAATATATATCCCACGGGGGTAAAATTGAAAAGAGTTGAAAAATTTTTTTTTTTGGACTTAGTCATTTTTCCGGCGTTTATCAGACTTTCAGATAGGGCAAATGTCAGTGAGCGTTCGGATTTCAGTTCCAGAGCTATTCGCCCAATGAGTCCTTGATATTTAGTCGTTTTCAGCCAATTTTCTGGATTTTTGAAAATTTCACTTTTTTGGGAAAATATCCACTAAATGAGGGAATAATATGTGTGAGGGTACCCCAGGAGTGTTCCAAATGTGTGTGGGTAGAATATATATCCCACGGGGGTAAAATTGAAAAAAGTTGAAAAAGTTTTTTTTTTGGACTTAGTCATTTTTCCGGCGTTTATCAGACTTACAGATAGGGCAAATGTCAGTGAGCGTTCCGATTTCAGTTCCAGAGCGATTCACCCAATGAGTCCTTGATATTTAGTCATTTTCAGCCAATTTTCTGGATTTTTGAAAAATTCACTTTTTTGTGAAAATATCCACTAAATAAGGGAATAATATGTGTGAGGGTACCCCAGGAGATTTCCAAATGTGTGTGGGTAGAATATATATCCCACGGGGGTAAAATTGAAAAAAGTTGAAAAAAATTATTTTTTGGACTTAGCCATTTTTCCGGCGTTTATCAGACTTTCAGATAGGGCAAATGTCAGTGAGCGTTCGGATTTCAGTTCCAGAGCGATTCGCCCAATGAGTCCTTGATATTTAGTCGTTTTCAGCCAATATTTTGGATTTTTGAAAATTTCACTTTGTGAAAATATCCACTAAATGAGGGAATAATATGTGTGAGGGTACCCCAGGAGTGTTCCAAATGTGTGTGGGTAGAATATATATCCCACGGGGGTAAAATTGAAAAAAGTTGAAAACATTTTTTTTTGGACTTAGTCATTTTTCCGGCGTTTATCAGACTTTCAGATAGGGCAAATGTCAGTGAGCATTCCGATTTCAGTTCCAGAGCGATTCGCCCAATGAGTCCTTGATATTTAGTCGTTTTCAGCCAATATTTTGGATTTTTGAAAATTTCACTTTTTTGTGAAAATATCCACTAAATGAAGGAATAATATGTGTGAGGGTACCCCAGGAGTGTTCCAAATGTGTGTGGGTAGAATATATATCCCACGGGGGTAAAATTGAAAAAAGTTGAAAAAATTTTTTTTTTGGACTTAGTCATTTTTCCGGCGTTTATCAGACTTTCAGATAGGGCAAATGTCAGTGAGCGTTCCGATTTCAGTTCCAGAGAGATTCGCCCAATGAGTCCTTGATATTTAGTCATTTTCAGCCAATTTTCTGGATTTTTGAAAAATTCACTTTTTTGTGAAAATATCCACTAAATGAGGGAATAATATGTGTGAGGGTAGCCCAGGAGAGTTCCAAATGTGTGTGGGTAGAATATATATCCCACGGGGGTAAAATTGAAAAAAGTTGAAAAGAATTATTTTTTGGACTTAGCCATTTTTCCGGCGTTTATCAGACTTTCAGATAGGGCAAATGTCAGTGAGCGTTCGGATTTCAGTTCCAGAGCTATTCGCCCAATGAGTCCTTGATATTTAGTCGTTTTCAGCCAATTTTCTGGATTTTTGAAAATTTCACTTTTTTGGGAAAATATCCACTAAATGAGGGAATAATATGTGTGAGGGTACCCCAGGAGTGTTCCAAATGTGTGTGGGTAGAATATATATCCCACGGGGGTAAAATTGAAAAAAGTTGAAAAAATTTTTTTTTTGGACTTAGTCATTTTTCCGGCGTTTATCAGACTTTCAGATAGGGCAAATGTCAGTGAGCGTTCCGATTTCAGTTCCAGAGCGATTCGCCCAATGAGTCCTTGATATTTAGTCATTTTCAGCCAATTTTCTGGATTTTTGAAAAATTCACTTTTTTGTGAAAATATCCACTAAATGAGGGAATAATATGTGTGAGGGTAGCCCAGGAGAGTTCCAAATGTGTGTGGCTAGAATATATATCCCACGGGGGTAAAATTGAAAAAAGTTGAAAAAATTTTTTTTTTGGACTTAGTCATTTTTCTGGCGTTTATCAGACTTTCAGATAGGGCAAATGTCAGTGAGCATTCCGATTTCAGTTCCAGAGCGATTCGCCCAATGAGTCCTTGATGTTTAGTCATTTTCAGCCAATTTTCTGGATTTTTGAAAAATTCACTTTTTTGTGAAAATATCCACTAAATAAGGGAATAATATGTGTGAGGGTACCCCAGGAGAGTTCCAAATGTGTGTGGGTAGAATATATATCCCACGGGGGTAAAATTGAAAAAAGTTGAAAAAAATTATTTTTTGGACTTAGCCATTTTTCCGGCGTTTATCAGACTTTCAGATAGGGTAAATGTCAGTGAGCGTTCCGATTTCAGTTCCAGAGCGATTCGCCCAATGAGTCCTTGATATTTAGTTGTTTTCAGCCAATATTTTGGATTTTTGAAAATTTCACTTTTTTGTGAAAATATCCACTAAATAAGGGAATAATATGTGTGAGGGTACCCCAGGAGATTTCCAAATGTGTGTGGGTAGAATATATATCCCACGGGGGTAAAATTGAAAAAAGTTGAAAAAAATTATTTTTTGGACTTAGCCATTTTTCCGGCGTTTATCAGACTTTCAGATAGGGCAAATGTCAGTGAGCGTTCGGATTTCAGTTCCAGAGCGATTCGCACAATGAGTCCTTGATATTTAGTCGTTTTCAGCCAATATTTTGGATTTTTGAAAATTTCACTTTGTGAAAATATCCACTAAATGAGGGAATAATATGTGTGAGGGTACCCCAGGAGTGTTCCAAATGTGTGTGGGTAGAATATATATCCCACGGGGGTAAAATTGAAAAAAGTTGAAAACATTTTTTTTTTGGACTTAGTCATTTTTCCGGCGTTTATCAGACTTTCAGATAGGGCAAATGTCAGTGAGCATTCCGATTTCAGTTCCAGAGCGATTCGCCCAATGAGTCCTTGATATTTAGTCGTTTTCAGCCAATATTTTGGATTTTTGAAAATTTCACTTTTTTGTGAAAATATCCACTAAATGAAGGAATAATATGTGTGAGGGTACCCCAGGAGTGTTCCAAATGTGTGTGGGTAGAATATATATCCCACGGGGGTAAAATTGAAAAAAGTTGAAAAAATTTTTTTTTTGGACTTAGTCATTTTTCCGGCGTTTATCAGACTTTCAGATAGGGCAAATGTCAGTGAGCGTTCCGATTTCAGTTCCAGAGCGATTCGCCCAATGAGTCCTTGATATTTAGTCATTTTCAGCCAATTTTCTGGATTTTTGAAAAATTCACTTTTTTGTGAAAATATCCACTAAATAAGGGAATAATATGTGTGAGGGTACCCCAGGAGAGTTCCAAATGTGTGTGGGTAGAATATATATCCCACGGGGGTAAAATTGAAAAAAGTTGAAAAGAATTATTTTTTGGACTTAGCCATTTTTCCGGCGTTTATCAGACTTTCAGATAGGGTAAATGTCAGTGAGCGTTCCGATTTCAGTTCCAGAGCGATTCGCCCAATGAGTCCTTGATATTTAGTTGTTTTCAGCCAATATTTTGGATTTTTGAAAATTTCACTTTTTTGTGAAAATATCCACTAAATGAGGGAATAATATGTGTGAGGGTACCCCAGGAGAGTTCCAAATGTGTGTGGGTAGAATATATATCCCACGGGGGTAAAATTGAAAAGAGTTGAAAAATTTTTTTTTTTGGACTTAGTCATTTTTCCGGCGTTTATCAGACTTTCAGATAGGGCAAATGTCAGTGAGCGTTCGGATTTCAGTTCCAGAGCTATTCGCCCAATGAGTCCTTGATATTTAGTCGTTTTCAGCCAATTTTCTGGATTTTTGAAAATTTCACTTTTTTGGGAAAATATCCACTAAATGAGGGAATAATATGTGTGAGGGTACCCCAGGAGTGTTCCAAATGTGTGTGGGTAGAATATATATCCCACGGGGGTAAAATTGAAAAAAGTTGAAAAAGTTTTTTTTTTGGACTTAGTCATTTTTCCGGCGTTTATCAGACTTACAGATAGGGCAAATGTCAGTGAGCGTTCCGATTTCAGTTCCAGAGCGATTCACCCAATGAGTCCTTGATATTTAGTCATTTTCAGCCAATTTTCTGGATTTTTGAAAAATTCACTTTTTTGTGAAAATATCCACTAAATAAGGGAATAATATGTGTGAGGGTACCCCAGGAGATTTCCAAATGTGTGTGGGTAGAATATATATCCCACGGGGGTAAAATTGAAAAAAGTTGAAAAAAATTATTTTTTGGACTTAGCCATTTTTCCGGCGTTTATCAGACTTTCAGATAGGGCAAATGTCAGTGAGCGTTCGGATTTCAGTTCCAGAGCGATTCGCCCAATGAGTCCTTGATATTTAGTCGTTTTCAGCCAATATTTTGGATTTTTGAAAATTTCACTTTGTGAAAATATCCACTAAATGAGGGAATAATATGTGTGAGGGTACCCCAGGAGTGTTCCAAATGTGTGTGGGTAGAATATATATCCCACGGGGGTAAAATTGAAAAAAGTTGAAAACATTTTTTTTTGGACTTAGTCATTTTTCCGGCGTTTATCAGACTTTCAGATAGGGCAAATGTCAGTGAGCATTCCGATTTCAGTTCCAGAGCGATTCGCCCAATGAGTCCTTGATATTTAGTCGTTTTCAGCCAATATTTTGGATTTTTGAAAATTTCACTTTTTTGTGAAAATATCCACTAAATGAAGGAATAATATGTGTGAGGGTACCCCAGGAGTGTTCCAAATGTGTGTGGGTAGAATATATATCCCACGGGGGTAAAATTGAAAAAAGTTGAAAAAATTTTTTTTTTGGACTTAGTCATTTTTCCGGCGTTTATCAGACTTTCAGATAGGGCAAATGTCAGTGAGCGTTCCGATTTCAGTTCCAGAGAGATTCGCCCAATGAGTCCTTGATATTTAGTCATTTTCAGCCAATTTTCTGGATTTTTGAAAAATTCACTTTTTTGTGAAAATATCCACTAAATGAGGGAATAATATGTGTGAGGGTAGCCCAGGAGAGTTCCAAATGTGTGTGGGTAGAATATATATCCCACGGGGGTAAAATTGAAAAAAGTTGAAAAGAATTATTTTTTGGACTTAGCCATTTTTCCGGCGTTTATCAGACTTTCAGATAGGGTAAATGTCAGTGAGCGTTCCGATTTCAGTTCCAGAGCGATTCGCCCAATGAGTCCTTGATATTTAGTTGTTTTCAGCCAATATTTACGATTTTTGAAAATTTCACTTTTTTGTGAAAATATCCACTAAATGAGGGAATAATATGTGTGAGGGTAGCCCAGGAGAGTTCCAAATGTGTGTGGGTAGAATATATATCCCACGGGGGTAAAATTGAAAAGAGTTGAAAAAATTTTTTTTTTGGACTTAGTCATTTTTCCGGCGTTTATCAGACTTTCAGATAGGGCAAATGTCAGTGAGCGTTCGGATTTCAGTTCCAGAGCTATTCGCCCAATGAGTCCTTGATATTTAGTCGTTTTCAGCCAATTTTCTGGATTTTTGAAAATTTCACTTTTTTGGGAAAATATCCACTAAATGAGGGAATAATATGTGTGAGGGTACCCCAGGAGTGTTCCAAATGTGTGTGGGTAGAATATATATCCCACGGGGGTAAAATTGAAAAAAGTTGAAAAAGTTTTTTTTTTGGACTTAGTCATTTTTCCGGCGTTTATCAGACTTACAGATAGGGCAAATGTCAGTGAGCGTTCCGATTTCAGTTCCAGAGCGATTCGCCCAATGAGTCCTTGATATTTAGTCATTTTCAGCCAATTTTCTGGATTTTTGAAAAATTCACTTTTTTGTGAAAATATCCACTAAATAAGGGAATAATATGTGTGAGGGTACCCCAGGAGATTTCCAAATGTGTGTGGGTAGAATATATATCCCACGGGGGTAAAATTGAAAAAAGTTGAAAAAAATTATTTTTTGGACTTAGCCATTTTTCCGGCGTTTATCAGACTTTCAGATAGGGCAAATGTCAGTGAGCGTTCGGATTTCAGTTCCAGAGCGATTCGCCCAATGAGTCCTTGATATTTAGTCGTTTTCAGCCAATATTTTGGATTTTTGAAAATTTCACTTTGTGAAAATATCCACTAAATGAGGGAATAATATGTGTGAGGGTACCCCAGGAGTGTTCCAAATGTGTGTGGGTAGAATATATATCCCACGGGGGTAAAATTGAAAAAAGTTGAAAACATTTTTTTTTGGACTTAGTCATTTTTCCGGCGTTTATCAGACTTTCAGATAGGGCAAATGTCAGTGAGCATTCCGATTTCAGTTCCAGAGCGATTCGCCCAATGAGTCCTTGATATTTAGTCGTTTTCAGCCAATATTTTGGATTTTTGAAAATTTCACTTTTTTGTGAAAATATCCACTAAATGAAGGAATAATATGTGTGAGGGTACCCCAGGAGTGTTCCAAATGTGTGTGGGTAGAATATATATCCCACGGGGGTAAAATTGAAAAAAGTTGAAAAAATTTTTTTTTTGGACTTAGTCATTTTTCCGGCGTTTATCAGACTTTCAGATAGGGCAAATGTCAGTGAGCGTTCCGATTTCAGTTCCAGAGCTATTCGCCCAATGAGTCCTTGATATTTAGTCATTTTCAGCCAATTTTCTGGATTTTTGAAAAATTCACTTTTTTGTGAAAATATCCACTAAATGAGGGAATAATATGTGTGAGGGTAGCCCAGGAGAGTTCCAAATGTGTGTGGGTAGAATATATATCCCACGGGGGTAAAATTGAAAAAAGTTGAAAAGAATTATTTTTTGGACTTAGCCATTTTTCCGGCGTTTATCAGACTTTCAGATAGGGTAAATGTCAGTGAGCGTTCCGATTTCAGTTCCAGAGCGATTCGCCCAATGAGTCCTTGATATTTAGTTGTTTTCAGCCAATATTTTGGATTTTTGAAAATTTCACTTTTTTGTGAAAATATCCACTAAATGAGGGAATAATATGTGTGAGGGTAGCCCAGGAGAGTTCCAAATGTGTGTGGGTAGAATATATATCCCACGGGGGTAAAATTGAAAAGAGTTGAAAAAATTTTTTTTTTGGACTTAGTCATTTTTCCGGCGTTTATCAGACTTTCAGATAGGGCAAATGTCAGTGAGCGTTCTGATTTCAGTTCCAGAGCGATTCGCCCAATGAGTCCTTGATATTTAGTCATTTTCAGCCAATTTTCTGGATTTTTGAAAAATTCACTTTTTTGTGAAAATATCCACTAAATAAGGGAATAATATGTGTGAGGGTACCCCAGGAGATTTCCAAATGTGTGTGGGTAGAATATATATCCCACGGGGGTAAAATTGAAAAAAGTTGAAAAAAATTATTTTTTGGACTTAGCCATTTTTCCGGCGTTTATCAGACTTTCAGATAGGGCAAATGTCAGTGAGCGTTCGGATTTCAGTTCCAGAGCGATTCGCCCAATGAGTCCTTGATATTTAGTCGTTTTCAGCCAATATTTTGGATTTTTGAAAATTTCACTTTGTGAAAATATCCACTAAATGAGGGAATAATATGTGTGAGGGTACCCCAGGAGTGTTCCAAATGTGTGTGGGTAGAATATATATCCCACGGGGGTAAAATTGAAAAAAGTTGAAAAAAATTATTTTTTGGACTTAGCCATTTTTCCGGCGTTTATCAGACTTTCAGATAGGGTAAATGTCAGTGAGCGTTCCGATTTCAGTTCCAGAGCGATTCGCCCAATGAGTCCTTGATATTTAGTTGTTTTCAGCCAATATTTTGGATTTTTGAAAATTTCACTTTTTTGTGAAAATATCCACTAAATGAGGGAATAATATGTGTGAGGGTAGCCCAGGAGAGTTCCAAATGTGTGTGGCTAGAATATATATCCCACGGGGGTAAAATTGAAAAAAGTTGAAAAAATTTTTTTTTTGGACTTAGTCATTTTTCTGGCGTTTATCAGACTTTCAGATAGGGCAAATGTCAGTGAGCATTCCGATTTCAGTTCCAGAGCGATACGCCCAATGAGTCCTTGATGTTTAGTCATTTTCAGCCAATTTTCTGGATTTTTGAAAAATTCACTTTTTTGTGAAAATATCCACTAAATAAGGGAATAATATGTGTGAGGGTACCCCAGGAGAGTTCCAAATGTGTGTGGGTAGAATATATATCCCACGGGGGTAAAATTGAAAAAAGTTGAAAAAAATTATTTTTTGGACTTAGCCATTTTTCCGGCGTTTATCAGACTTTCAGATAGGGTAAATGTCAGTGAGCGTTCCGATTTCAGTTCCAGAGCGATTCGCCCAATGAGTCCTTGATATTTAGTTGTTTTCAGCCAATATTTTGGATTTTTGAAAATTTCACTTTTTTGTGAAAATATCCACTAAATGAGGGAATAATATGTGTGAGGGTACCCCAGGAGAGTTCCAAATGTGTGTGGGTAGAATATATATCCCACGGGGGTAAAATTGAAAAGAGTTGAAAAAATTTTTTTTTTGGACTTAGTCATTTTTCCGGCGTTTATCAGACTTTCAGATAGGGCAAATGTCAGTGAGCGTTCGGATTTCAGTTCCAGAGCTATTCGCCCAATGAGTCCTTGATATTTAGTCGTTTTCAGCCAATTTTCTGGATTTTTGAAAATTTCACTTTTTTGGGAAAATATCCACTAAATGAGGGAATAATATGTGTGAGGGTACCCCAGGAGTGTTCCAAATGTGTGTGGGTAGAATATATATCCCACGGGGGTAAAATTGAAAAAAGTTGAAAAATTTTTTTTTTTGGACTTAGTCATTTTTCCGGCGTTTATCAGACTTACAGATAGGGCAAATGTCAGTGAGCGTTCCGATTTCAGTTCCAGAGCGATTCGCCCAATGAGTCCTTGATATTTAGTCATTTTCAGCCAATTTTCTGGATTTTTGAAAAATTCACTTTTTTGTGAAAATATCCACTAAATAAGGGAATAATATGTGTGAGGGTACCCCAGGAGATTTCCAAATGTGTGTGGGTAGAATATATATCCCACGGGGGTAAAATTGAAAAAAGTTGAAAAAAATTATTTTTTGGACTTAGCCATTTTTCCGGCGTTTATCAGACTTTCAGATAGGGCAAATGTCAGTGAGCGTTCGGATTTCAGTTCCAGAGCGATTCGCCCAATGAGTCCTTGATATTTAGTCGTTTTCAGCCAATATTTTGGATTTTTGAAAATTTCACTTTGTGAAAATATCCACTAAATGAGGGAATAATATGTGTGAGGGTACCCCAGGAGTGTTCCAAATGTGTGTGGGTAGAATATGTATCCCACGGGGGTAAAATTGAAAAAAGTTGAAAAAATTTTTTTTTTGGACTTAGTCATTTTTCCGGCGTTTATCAAACTTTCAGATAGGGCAAATGTCAGTGAGCGTTCCGATTTCAGTTCCAGAGCGATTCGCCCAATGAGTCCTTGATATTTAGTCATTTTCAGCCAATTTTCTGGATTTTTGAAAAATTCACTTTTTTGTGAAAATATCCACTAAATAAGGGAATAATATGTGTGAGGGTACCCCAGGAGAGTTCCAAATGTGTGTGGGTAGAATATATATCCCACGGGGGTAAAATTGAAAAAAGTTGAAAAAAAATATTTTTTGGACTTAGCCATTTTTCCGGCGTTTATCAGACTTTCAGATAGGGCAAATGTCAGTGAGCATTCCGATTTCAGTTCCAGAGCAATTCGCCCAATGAGTCCTTGATATTTAGTTGTTTTCAGCCAATATTTTGGATTTTTGAAAATTTCACTTTTTTGTGAAAATATCCACTAAATGAGGGAATAATATGTGTGAGGGTACCCCAGGAGAGTTCCAAATGTGTGTGGGTAGAATATATATCCCACGGGGGTAAAATTGAAAAGAGTTGAAAAAATTTTTTTTTTGGACTTAGTCATTTTTCCGGCGTTTATCAGACTTTCAGATAGGGCAAATGTCAGTGAGCGTTCGGATTTCAGTTCCAGAGCTATTCGCCCAATGAGTCCTTGATATTTAGTCGTTTTCAGCCAATTTTCTGGATTTTTGAAAATTTCACTTTTTTGGGAAAATATCCACTAAATAAGGGAATAATATGTGTGAGGGTACCCCAGGAGATTTCCAAATGTGTGTGGGTAGAATATATATCCCACGGGGGTAAAATTGAAAAAAGTTGAAAAAAATTATTTTTTGGACTTAGCCATTTTTCCGGCGTTTATCAGACTTTCAGATAGGGCAAATGTCAGTGAGCGTTCGGATTTCAGTTCCAGAGCGATTCGCCCAATGAGTCCTTGATATTTAGTCGTTTTCAGCCAATATTTTGGATTTTTGAAAATTTCACTTTGTGAAAATATCCACTAAATGAGGGAATAATATGTGTGAGGGTACCCCAGGAGTGTTCCAAATGTGTGTGGGTAGAATATGTATCCCACGGGGGTAAAATTGAAAAAAGTTGAAAAAATTTTTTTTTTGGACTTAGTCATTTTTCCGGCGTTTATCAAACTTTCAGATAGGGCAAATGTCAGTGAGCGTTCCGATTTCAGTTCCAGAGCGATTCGCCCAATGAGTCCTTGATATTTAGTCATTTTCAGCCAATTTTCTGGATTTTTGAAAAATTCACTTTTTTGTGAAAATATCCACTAAATAAGGGAATAATATGTGTGAGGGTACCCCAGGAGAGTTCCAAATGTGTGTGGGTAGAATATATATTCCACGGGGGTAAAATTGAAAAAAGTTGAAAAAAAATATTTTTTGGACTTAGCCATTTTTCCGGCGTTTATCAGACTTTCAGATAGGGCAAATGTCAGTGAGCATTCCGATTTCAGTTCCAGAGCAATTCGCCCAATGAGTCCTTGATATTTAGTCGTTTTCAGCCAATATTTTGGATTTTTGAAAATTTCACTTTGTGAAAATATCCATTAAATGAGGGAATAATATGAGTGAGGGTACCCCAGGAGTGTTCCAAATGTGTGTGGGTAGAATATATATCCCACGGGGGTAAAATTGAAAAAAGTTGAAAACATTTTTTTTTTGGACTTAGTCATTTTTCCGGCGTTTATCAGACTTTCAGATAGGGCAAATGTCAGTGAGCGTTCCGATTTCAGTTCCAGAGCGATTCGCCAATGAGTCCTTGATATTTAGTCGTTTTCCGCCAATATTTTGGATTTTTGAAAATTTCACTTTTTTGTGAAAATATCCACTAAAAGAAGGAATAATATGTGTGAGGGTACCCCAGGAGTGTTCCAAATGTGTGTGGGTAGAATATATATCCCACGGGGGTAAAATTGAAAAAAGTTGAAAAAAATTTTTTTTTGGACTTAGTCATTTTTCCGGCGTTTATCAGACTTTCAGATAGGGCAAATGTCAGTGAGCGTTCCGATTTCAGTTCCAGAGCGATTCGCCCAATGAGTCCTTGATATTTAGTCATTTTCAGCCAATTTTCTGGATTTTTGAAAAATTCACTTTTTTGTGAAAATATCCACTAAATGAGGGAATAATATGTGTGATGGTAGCCCAGGAGAGTTCCAAATGTGTGTGGCTAGAATATATATCCCACGGGGGTAAAATTGAAAAAAGTTGAAAAAATTTTTTTTTTGGACTTAGTCATTTTTCTGGCGTTTATCAGACTTTCAGATAGGGCAAATGTCAACGAGCATTCCGATTTCAGTTCCAGAGCGATTCGCCCAATGAGTCCTTGATGTTTAGTCATTTTCAGCCAATTTTCTGGATTTTTGAAAAATTCACTTTTTTGTGAAAATATCCACTAAATGAGGGAATAATATGTGTGAGGGTACCCCAGGAGAGTTCCAAATGTGTGTGGGTAGAATATATATCCCACGGGGGTAAAATTGAAAAAAGTTGAAAAAAATTTTTTTTTTGGACTTAGTCATTTTTCCGGCGTTTATCAGACTTTCAGATAGGGCAAATGTCAGTGAGCATTCCGATTTCAGTTCCAGAGCGATTCGCCCAATGAGTCCTTGATATTTAGTCGTTTTCAGCCAATATTTTGGATTTTTGAAAATTTCACTTTTTTGTGAAAATATCCACTAAATGAGGGAATAATATGTGTGAGGGTACCCCAGGAGAGTTCCAAATGTTGGTGGGTAGAATATATATCCCACGGGGGTAAAATTGAAAAAAGTTGAAAAAATTTTTTTTTTGGACTTAGTCATTTTTCCGGCGTTTATCAGACTTTCAGATAGGGCAAATGTCAGTGAGCGTTCGGATTTCAGTTCCAGAGCTATTCGCCCAATAAGTCCTTGATATTTAGTCGTTTTCAGCCAATTTTCTGGATTTTTGAAAATTTCACTTTTTTGGGAAAATATCCACTAAATGAGGGAATAATATGTGTGAGGGTACCCCAGGAGTGTTCCAAATGTGTGTGGGTAGAATATATATCCCACGGGGGTAAAATTGAAAAAAGTTGAAAAATTTTTTTTTTTGGACTTAGTCATTTTTCTGGCGTTTATCAGACTTTCAGATAGGGCAAATGTCAGTGAGCATTCTGATTTCAGTTCCAGAGCGATTCGCCCAATGAGTCCTTGATGTTTAGTCATTTTCAGCCAATTTTCTGGATTTTTGAAAAATTCACTTTTTTGTGAAAATATCCACTAAATAAGGGAATAATATGTGTGAGGGTACCCCAGGAGAGTTCCAAATGTGTGTGGGTAGAATATATATCCCACGGGGATAAAATTGAAAAAAGTTGAAAAAAATTATTTTTTGGACTTAGCCATTTTTCCGGCGTTTATCAGACTTTCAGATAGGGCAAATGTCAGTGAGCGTTCCGATTTCAGTTCCAGAGCGATTCGCCCAATGAGTCCTTGATATTTAGTAGTTTTCAGCCAATATTTTGGATTTTTGAAAATTTCACTTTGTGAAAATATCCACTAAATGAGGGAATAATATGTGTGAGGGTACCCCAGGAGTGTTCCAAATGTGTGTGGGTAGAATATATATCCCACGGGGGTAAAATTGAAAAAAGTTGAAAAAATTTTTTTTTTGGACTTAGTCATTTTTCCGGCGTTTATCAGACTTTCAGATAGGGCAAATGTCAGTGAGCGTTCGGATTTCAGTTCCAGAGCTATTCGCCCAATGAGTCCTTGATATTTAGTCGTTTTCAGCCAATTTTCTGGATTTTTGAAAATTTCACTTTTTTGGGAAAATATCCACTAAATGAGGGAATAATATGTGTGAGGGTACCCCAGGAGTGTTCCAAATGTGTGTGGGTAGAATATATATCCCACGGGGGTAAAATTGAAAAAAGTTGAAAAATTTTTTTTTTTGGACTTAGTCATTTTTCTGGCGTTTATCAGACTTTCAGATAGGGCAAATGTCAGTGAGCATTCTGATTTCAGTTCCAGAGCGATTCGCCCAATGAGTCCTTGATGTTTAGTCATTTTCAGCCAATTTTCTGGATTTTTGAAAAATTCACTTTTTTGTGAAAATATCCACTAAATAAGGGAATAATATGTGTGAGGGTACCCCAGGAGAGTTCCAAATGTGTGTGGGTAGAATATATATCCCACGGGGGTAAAATTGAAAAAAGTTGAAAAAAAATATTTTTTGGACTTAGCCATTTTTCCGGCGTTAATCAGACTTTCAGATAGGGCAAATGTCAGTGAGCGTTCCGATTTCAGTTCCAGAGCAATTCGCCCAATGAGTCCTTGATATTTAGTCGTTTTCAGCCAATATTTTGGATTTTTGAAAATTTCACTTTGTGAAAATATCCACTAAATGAGGGAATAATATGTGTGAGGGTACCCCAGGAGTGTTCCAAATGTGTGTGGGTAGAATATATATCCCACGGGGGTAAAATTGAAAAAAGTTGAAAACATTTTTTTTTTGGACTTAGTCATTTTTCCGGCGTTTATCAGACTTTCAGATAGGGCAAATGTCAGTGAGCGTTCGGATTTCAGTTCCAGAGCTATTCGCCCAATGTGTCCTTGATATTTAGTCGTTTTCAGCCAATTTTCTGGATTTTTGAAAATTTCACTTTTTTGGGAAAATATCCACTAAATGAGGGAATAATATGTGTGAGGGTACCCCAGGAGTGTTCCAAATGTGTGTGGGTAGAATATATATCCCACGGGGGTAAAATTGAAAAAAGTTGAAAAATTTTTTTTTTTGGACTTAGTCATTTTTCTGGCGTTTATCAGACTTTCAGATAGGGCAAATGTCAGTGAGCATTCCGATTTCAGTTCCAGAGTGATTCGCCCAATGAGTCCTTGATGTTTAGTCATTTTCAGCCAATTTTCTGGATTTTTGAAAAATTCACTTTTTTGTGAAAATATCCACTAAATAAGGGAATAATATGTGTGAGGGTACCCCAGGAGAGTTCCAAATGTGTGTGGGTAGAATATATATCCCACGGGGATAAAATTGAAAAAAGTTGAAAAAAATTATTTTTTGGACTTAGCCATTTTTCCGGCGTTTATCAGACTTTCAGACAGGGCAAATGTCAGTGAGCGTTCCGATTTCAGTTCCAGAGCGATTCGCCCAATGAGTCCTTGATATTTAGTCGTTTTCAGCCAATTTTCTGGATTTTTGAAAATTTCACTTTTTTGGGAAAATATCCACTAAATGAGGGAATAATATGTGTGAGAGTACCCCAGGAGTGTTCCAAATGTGTGTGGGTAGAATATATATCCCACGGGGGTAAAATTGAAAAAAGTTGAAAAATTTTTTTTTTTTGGACTTAGTCATTTTTCTGGCGTTTATCAGACTTTCAGATAGGGCAAATGTCAGTGAGCATTCCGATTTCAGTTCCAGAGCGATTCGCCCAATGAGTCCTTGATGTTTAGTCATTTTCAGCCAATTTTCTGGATTTTTGAAAAATTCACTTTTTTGTGAAAATATCCACTAAATAAGGGAATAATATGTGTGAGGGTACCCCAGGAGAGTTCCAAATGTGTGTGGGTAGAATATATATCCCACGGGGATAAAATTGAAAAAAGTTGAAAAAAATTATTTTTTGGACTTAGCCATTTTTCCGGCGTTTATCAGACTTTCAGATAGGGCAAATGTCAGTGAGCGTTCCGATTTCAGTTCCAGAGCAATTCGCCCAATGAGTCCTTGATATTTAGTCGTTTTCAGCCAATATTTTGGATTTTTGAAAATTTCACTTTGTGAAAATATCCACTAAATGAGGGAATAATATGTGTGAGGGTACCCCAGGAGTGTTCCAAATGTGTGTGGGTAGAATATATATCCCACGGGGGTAAAATTGAAAAAAGTTGAAAACATTTTTTTTTTGGACTTAGTCATTTTTCCGGCGTTTATCAGACTTTCAGATAGGGCAAATGTCAGTGAGCGTTCCGATTTCAGCTCCAGAGCGATTCGCCCAATGAGTCCTTGATATTTAGTCGTTTTCAGCCAATATTTTGGATTTTTCAAAAATTTCACTTTTTTGTGAAAATATCCACTAAATGAAGGAATAATATGTGTGGGGGTACCCCAGGAGTGTTCCAAATGTGTGTGGGTAGAATATATATCCCACGGGGGTAAAATTGAAAAAAGTTGAAAAAATTTTTTTTTTGGACTTAGTCATTTTTCCGGCGTTTATCAGACTTTCAGATAGGGCAAATGTCAGTGAGCGTTCCGATTTCAGTTCCAGAGCGATTCTCCCAATGAGTCCTTGATATTTAGTCATTTTCAGACAATTTTCTGGATTTTTGAAAAATTCACTTTTTTGTGAAAATATCCACTAAATAAGGGAATAATATGTGTGAGGGTACCCCAGGAGAGTTCCAAATGTGTGTGGGTAGAATATATATCCCACGGGGGTAAAATTGAAAAAAGTTGAAAAAAAATATTTTTTGGACTTAGCCATTTTTCCGGCGTTTATCAGACTTTCAGATAGGGCAAATGTCAGTGAGCGTTCCGATTTCAGTTCCAGAGCGATTCGCCCAATGAGTCCTTGATATTTAGTAGTTTTCAGCCAATATTTTGGATTTTTGAAAATTTCACTTTCTGAAAATATCCACTAAATGAGGGAATAATATGTGTGAGGGTACCCCAGGAGTGTTCCAAATGTGTGTGGGTAGAATATATATCCCACGGGGGTAAAATTGAAAAAAGTTGAAAAAATTTTTTTTTTGGACTTAGTCATTTTTCCGGCGTTTATCAGACTTTCAGATAGGGCAAATGTCAGTGAGCGTTCCGATTTCAGTTCCAGAGCGATTCGCCCAATGAGTCCTTGATATTTAGTCGTTTTCAGCCAATATTTTGGATTTTTGAAAATTTCACTTTTTTGTGAAAATATCCACTAAATGAAGGAATAATATGTGTGAGGGTACCCCAGGAGTGTTCCAAATGTGTGTGGGTAGAATATATATCCCACGGGGGTAAAATTGAAAAAAGTTGAAAAAATTTTTTTTTTGGACTTAGTCATTTTTCCGGCGTTTATCAGACTTTCAGATAGGGCAAATGTCAGTGAGCATTCCGATTTCAGTTCCAGAGCGATTCGCCCAATGAGTCCTTGAAATTTAGTCATTTTCAGCCAATTTTCTGGATTTTTGAAAAATTCACTTTTTTGTGAAAATATCCACTAAATGAGGGAATAATATGTGTGAGGGCAGCCCAGGAGAGTTCCAAATGTGTGTGGCTAGAATATATATCCCACGGGGGTAAAATTGAAAAAAGTTGAAAAAATTTTTTTTTTGGACTTAGTCATTTTTCCGGCGTTTATCAGACTTTCAGATAGGGCAAATGTCAGTGAGCGTTCGGATTTCAGTTCCAGAGCTATTCGCCCAATGTGTCCTTGATATTTAGTCGTTTTCAGCCAATTTTCTGGATTTTTGAAAATTTCACTTTTTTGGGAAAATATCCACTAAATGAGGGAATAATATGTGTGAGGGTACCCCAGGAGTGTTCCAAATGTGTGTGGGTAGAATATATATCCCACGGGGGTAAAATTGAAAAAAGTTGAAAAATTTTTTTTTTTGGACTTAGTCATTTTTCTGGCGTTTATCAGACTTTCAGATAGGGCAAATGTCAGTGAGCATTCCGATTTCAGTTCCAGAGTGATTCGCCCAATGAGTCCTTGATGTTTAGTCATTTTCAGCCAATTTTCTGGATTTTTGAAAAATTCACTTTTTTGTGAAAATATCCACTAAATAAGGGAATAATATGTGTGAGGGTACCCCAGGAGAGTTCCAAATGTGTGTGGGTAGAATATATATCCCACGGGGATAAAATTGAAAAAAGTTGAAAAAAATTATTTTTTGGACTTAGCCATTTTTCCGGCGTTTATCAGACTTTCAGACAGGGCAAATGTCAGTGAGCGTTCCGATTTCAGTTCCAGAGCGATTCGCCCAATGAGTCCTTGATATTTAGTCGTTTTCAGCCAATTTTCTGGATTTTTGAAAATTTCACTTTTTTGGGAAAATATCCACTAAATGAGGGAATAATATGTGTGAGGGTACCCCAGGAGTGTTCCAAATGTGTGTGGGTAGAATATATATCCCACGGGGGTAAAATTGAAAAAAGTTGAAAAATTTTTTTTTTTTGGACTTAGTCATTTTTCTGGCGTTTATCAGACTTTCAGATAGGGCAAATGTCAGTGAGCATTCCGATTTCAGTTCCAGAGCGATTCGCCCAATGAGTCCTTGATGTTTAGTCATTTTCAGCCAATTTTCTGGATTTTTGAAAAATTCACTTTTTTGTGAAAATATCCACTAAATAAGGGAATAATATGTGTGAGGGTACCCCAGGAGAGTTCCAAATGTGTGTGGGTAGAATATATATCCCACGGGGATAAAATTGAAAAAAGTTGAAAAAAATTATTTTTTGGACTTAGCCATTTTTCCGGCGTTTATCAGACTTTCAGATAGGGCAAATGTCAGTGAGCGTTCCGATTTCAGTTCCAGAGCAATTCGCCCAATGAGTCCTTGATATTTAGTCGTTTTCAGCCAATATTTTGGATTTTTGAAAATTTCACTTTGTGAAAATATCCACTAAATGAGGGAATAATATGTGTGAGGGTACCCCAGGAGTGTTCCAAATGTGTGTGGGTAGAATATATATCCCACGGGGGTAAAATTGAAAAAAGTTGAAAACATTTTTTTTTTGGACTTAGTCATTTTTCCGGCGTTTATCAGACTTTCAGATAGGGCAAATGTCAGTGAGCGTTCCGATTTCAGCTCCAGAGCGATTCGCCCAATGAGTCCTTGATATTTAGTCATTTTCAGCCAATATTTTGGATTTTTCAAAAATTTCACTTTTTTGTGAAAATATCCACTAAATGAAGGAATAATATGTGTGGGGGTACCCCAGGAGTGTTCCAAATGTGTGTGGGTAGAATATATATCCCACGGGGGTAAAATTGAAAAAAGTTGAAAAAATTTTTTTTTTGGACTTAGTCATTTTTCCGGCGTTTATCAGACTTTCAGATAGGGCAAATGTCAGTGAGCGTTCCGATTTCAGTTCCAGAGCGATTCTCCCAATGAGTCCTTGATATTTAGTCATTTTCAGACAATTTTCTGGATTTTTGAAAAATTCACTTTTTTGTGAAAATATCCACTAAATAAGGGAATAATATGTGTGAGGGTACCCCAGGAGAGTTCCAAATGTGTGTGGGTAGAATATATATCCCACGGGGGTAAAATTGAAAAAAGTTGAAAAAAAATATTTTTTGGACTTAGCCATTTTTCCGGCGTTTATCAGACTTTCAGATAGGGCAAATGTCAGTGAGCGTTCCGATTTCAGTTCCAGAGCAATTCGCCTAATGAGTCCTTGATATTTAGTCGTTTTCAGCCAATATTTTGGATTTTTGAAAATTTCACTTTGTGAAAATATCCACTAAATGAGGGAATAATATGTGTGAGGGTACCCCAGGAGTGTTCCAAATGTGTGTGGGTAGAATATATATCCCACGGGGGTAAAATTGAAAAAAGTTGAAAACATTTTTTTTTTGGACTTAGTCATTTTTCCGGCGTTTATCAGACTTTCAGATAGGGCAAATGTCAGTGAGCGTTCCGATTTCAGCTCCAGAGCGATTCGCCCAATGAGTCCTTGAGATTTAGTCGTTTTCAGCCAATATTTTGGATTTTTCAAAAATTTCACTTTTTTGTGAAAATATTCACTAAATGAAGGAATAATATGTGTGAGGGTACCCCAGGAGTGTTCCAAATGTGTGTGGGTAGAATATATATCCCACGGGGGTAAAATTGAAAAAAGTTGAAAAAATTTTTTTTTTGGACTTAGTCATTTTTCCGGCGTTTATCAGACTTTCAGATAGGGCAAATGTCAGTGAGCGTTCCGATTTCAGTTCCAGAGCGATTCGCCCAATGAGTCCTTGATATTTAGTCATTTTCAGCCAATTTTCTGGATTTTTGAAAAATTCACTTTTTTGTGAAAATATCCACTAAATGAGGGAATAATATGTGTGAGGGTAGCCCAGGAGAGTTCCAAATGTGTGTGGCTAGAATATATATCCCACGGGGGTAAAATTGAAAAAAGTTGAAAAAAATTTTTTTTTGGACTTAGTCATTTTTCTGGCGTTTATCAGACTTTCAGATAGGGCAAATGTCAGTGAGCATTCCGATTTCAGTTCCAGAGCGATTCGCCCAATGAGTCCTTGATGTTTAGTCATTTTCAGCCAATTTTCTGGATTTTTGAAAAATACACTTTTTTGTGAAAATATCCACTAAATAAGGGAATAATATGTGTGAGGGTACCCCAGGAGAGTTCCAAATGTGTGTGGGTAGAATATATATCCCACGGGGGTAAAATTGAAAAAAGTTGAAAAAAATTTTTTTTTGGACTTAGCCATTTTTCCGGCGTTTATCAGACTTTCAGATAGGGTAAATGTCAGTGAGCGTTCCGATTTCAGTTCCAGAGCGATTCGCCCAATGAGTCCTTGATATTTAGTCGTTTTCAGCCAATATTTTGGATTTTTGAAAATTTCACTTTTTTGTGAAAATATCCACTAAATGAGGGAATAATATGTGTGAGGGTACCCCAGGAGAGTTCCAAATGTGTGTGGGTAGAATATATATCCCACGGGGGTAAAATTGAAAAAAGTTGAAAAAATTTTTTTTTTGGACTTAGTCATTTTTCCGGCGTTTATCAGACTTTCAGATAGGGCAAATGTCAGTGAGCATTCCGATTTCAGTTCCAGAGCGATTCGCCCAATGAGTCCTTGATATTTAGTCGTTTTCAGCCAATATTTTGGATTTTTGAAAATTTCACTTTTTTGTGAAAATATCCACTAAATGAGGGAATAATATGTGTGAGGGTACCCCAGGAGTGTTCCAAATGTGTGTGGGTAGAATATATATCCCACGGGGGTAAAATTGAAAAAAGTTGAAAAATTTTTTTTTTGGACTTAGTCATTTTTCCGGCGTTTATCAGACTTTCAGATAGGGCAAATGTCAGTGAGCGTTCCGATTTCAGTTCCAGAGCGATTCGCCCAATGAGTCCTTGATATTTAGTCATTTTCAGCCAATTTTCTGGATTTTTGAAAAATTCACTTTTTTGTGAAAATATCCACAAATGAGGGAATAATATGTGTGAGGGTAGCCCAGGAGAGTTCCAAATGTGTGTGGGTAGAATATATATCCCACGGGGGTAAAATTGAAAAAAGTTGAAAAAATTTTTTTTTTGGACTTAGTCATTTTTCTGGCGTTTATCAGACTTTCGGATAGGGCAAATGTCAGTGAGCATTCCGATTTCAGTTCCAGAGCGATTCGCCCAATGAGTCCTTGATGTTTAGTCATTTTCAGCCAATTTTCTGGATTTTTGAAAAATTCACTTTTTTGTGAAAATATCCACTAAATAAGGGAATAATATGTGTGAGGGTAGCCCAGGAGAGTTCCAAATGTGTGTGGGTAGAATATATATCCCACGGGGGTAAAATTGAAAAAAGTTGAAAACATTTTTTTTTTGGACTTAGTCATTTTTCCGGCGTTTATCAGACTTTCAGATAGGGCAAATGTCAGTGAGCGTTCCGATTTCAGTTCCAGAGCGATTCGCCCAATGAGTCCTTGATATTTAGTCGTTTTCAGCCAATATTTTGGATTTTTGAAAATTTCACTTTTTTGTGAAAATATGTGGGTAGAATATATTTCCCACGGGGGTAAAATTGAAAAAAGTTGAAAAATTATTTTTTTTGTACTTAGTCATTTTTCCGGCGTTTATCAGACTTTCAGATAGGGCAAATGTTTGTGGGTAGAATATATTTCCCACGGGGGTAAAATTGAAAAAAGTTGAAAAATTATTTTTTTTGTACTTAGTCATTTTTCCGGCGTTTATCAGACTTTCAGATAGGGCAAATGTGTGAGGGTACCCCAGGAGAGTTCCAAATGTTTGTGGGTAGAATATATTTCCCACGGGGGTAAAATTTAAAAAAGTTGAAAAATTATTTTTTTTGTACTTAGTCATTTTTCCGGCGTTTATCAGACTTTCAGATAGGGCAAATGTCAGTGAGCGTTCCGATTTCAGTTCCAGAGCGATTCGCCCAATGAGTCCTTGATATTTAGTCGTTTTCAGCCAATTTTCTGGATTTTTGAAAAATTCACTTTTTTGTGAAAATATCCACTAAATGAGGGAATAATATGTGTGAGGGTAGCCCAGGAGAGTTCCAAATGTGTGTGGGTAGAATATATATCCCACGGGGGTAAAATTGAAAAAAGTTGAAAAATTATTTTTTTTGGACTTAGTCATTTTTCCGGCGTTTATCAGACTTTCAGATAGGGCAAATGTCATTGCGCGTTCCGATTTCAGTTCCAGAGCGATTCGCCAATGAGTCCTTGATATTTAGTCAATTTCAGCCAATTTTCTGGATTTTTGAAAAATTCACTTTTTTGTGAAAATATCCACTAAATGAGGTAATAATATGTGTGAGGGTAGCCCAGGAGAGTTCCAAATGTGTGTGGGTAGAATATATATCCCACGGGGGTAAAATTGAAAAAAGTTGAAAAAATTTTTTTTTTGGACTTAGTCATTTTTCCGGCGTTTATCAGACTTTCAGATAGGGCAAATGTCAGTGAGCATTCCGATTTCAGTTCCAGAGCGATTCGCCCATTGAGTCCTTGATATTTAGTCGTTTTCAGCCAATATTTTGGATTTTTGAAAAATTCACTTTTTTATGAAAATATCCACTAAATGAGGGAATAATATGTGTGTGGGTAGAATATATATCCCACGGGGGTAAAATTGAAAAAAGTTGAAAAAAATTTTTTTTTGGACTTAGTCATTTTTCCGGCGTTTATCAGACTTTCAGATAGGGCAAATGTCATTGAGTGTTCCGATTTCAGTTCCAGAGCGATTCGCCCAATGAGTCCTTGATATTTAGTCATTTTCAGCCAATTTTCTGGATTTTTGAAAATTTCACTTTTTTTTTGAAAATATCCACTAAATGAGGGAATAATATGTGTGAGGGTAGCCCAGGAGAGTTCCAATTGTGTGTGGGTAGAATATATATCCCACGGGGGTAAAATTGAAAAAAGTTAAAAAAATTTTTTTTTTGGACTTAGTCATTTTTCCGGCGTTTATCAGACTTTCAGATAGGGCAAATGTCAGTGAGCATTCCGATTTCAGTTCCAGAGCGATTCGCCCAATGAGTCCTTGATATTTAGTCATTTTCAGCCAATTTTCTGGATTTTTGAAAATTTCACTTTTTTTTTGAAAATATCCACTAAATGAGGGAATAATATGTGTGAGGGTAGCCCAGGAGAGTTCCAATTGTGTGTGGGTAAAATATATATCCCACGGGGGTAAAATTGAAAAAAGTTGAAAAAATTTTTTTTTTGGACTTAGTCATTTTTCCGGCGTTTATCAGACTTTCAGATAGGGCAAATGTCAGTGAGCATTCCGATTTCAGTTCCAGAGCGATTCGCCCAATGAGTCCTTCATATTTAGTCGTTTTCAGCCAATATTTTGGATTTTTGAAAATTTCACTTTTTTGTGAAAATATCCACTAAATGAGGGAATAATATGTGTGAGGGTACCCCAGGAGAGTTCCAAATGTTGGTGGGTAGAATATATATCCCACGGGGGTAAAATTGAAAAATTATTTTATTTTGGACTTAGTCATTTTTCCGGCGTTTATCAGACTTTCAGATAGGGCAAATGTCAGTGAGCGTTCCGATTTCAGTTCCAGAGCGATTCGCCCAATGAGTCCTTGATATTTAGTCGTTTTCAGCCAATTTTCTGGATTTTTGAAAAATTCACTTTTTTGTGAAAATATCCACTAAATGAGGGAATAATATGTGTGAGGGTAGCCCAGGAGAGTTCCAAATGTGTGTGGGTAGAATATATATCCCACGGGGGTAAAATTGAAAAAAGTTGAAAAATTATTTTTTTTGGACTTAGTCATTTTTCCGGCGTTTATCAGACTTTCAGATAGGGCAAATGTCATTGCGCGCTCCGATTTCAGTTCCAGAGCGATTCGCCCAATGAGTCCTTGATATTTAGTCAATTTCAGCCAATTTTCTGGATTTTTGAAAAATTCACTTTTTTGTGAAAATATCCACTAAATGAGGGAATAATATGTGTGAGGGTACCCCAGGAGAGTTCCAAATGTGTGTGGGTAGAATATATATCCCACGGGGGTAAAATTGAAAAAAGTTGAAAAAATTTTTTTTTTTGGACTTAGTCATTTTTCCGGCGTTTATCAGACTTTCAGATAGGGCAAATGTCAGTGAGAGTTCCGATTTCAGATAAAGAGCGATTCGCCCAATGAGTCCTTGATATTTAGTCATTTTCAGCCAATTTTCTGGATTTTTGAAAAATTCACTTTTTTGTGAAAATATCCACTAAATGAGGTAATAATATGTGTGAGGGTAGCCCAGGAGAGTTCCAAATGTGTGTGGGTAGAATATATATCCCACGGGGGTAAAATTGAAAAAAGTTGAAAAAATTTTTTTTTTGGACTTAGTCATTTTTCCGGCGTTTATCAGACTTTCAGATAGGGCAAATGTCATTGAGTGTTCCGATTTCAGTTCCAGAGCGATTCGCCCAATGAGTCCTTGATATTTAGTCATTTTCAGCCAATTTTCTGGATTTTTGAAAATTTCACTTTTTTTTTGAAAATATCCACTAAATGAGGGAATAATATGTGTGAGGGTAGCCCAGGAGAGTTCCAATTGTGTGTGGGTAGAATATATATCCCACGGGGGTAAAATTGAAAAAAGTTAAAAAAATTTTTTTTTTGGACTTAGTCATTTTTCCGGCGTTTATCAGACTTTCAGATAGGGCAAATGTCAGTGAGCGTTCCGATTTCAGTTCCAGAGCAATTCGCCCATTGAGTCCTTGATATTTAGTCGTTTTGAGCCAATATTTTGCATTTTTGAAAATTTCACTTTTTTGTGAAAATATCCACTAAATGAGGGAATAATATGTGTGTGGGTAGAATATATATCCCACGGGGGTAAAATTGAAAAAAGTTGAAAAAAATTTTTTTTTGGACTTAGTCATTTTTCTGGCGTTTATCAGACTTTCAGATAGGGCAAATGTCAGTGAGCATTCCGATTTCAGTTCCAGAGCGATTCGCCCAATGAGTCCTTGATATTTAGTCGTTTTGAGCCAATATTTTGGATTTTTGAAAATTTCACTTTTTTGTGAAAATACCCACTAAATGAGGGAATAATATGTGTGAGGGTACCCCAGGAGTGTTCCAAATGTGTGTGGGTAGAATATATATCCCACAGGGGTAAAATTGAAAAAAGTTGAAAAATTATTTTTTTTGGACTTAGTCATTTTTCCGGCGTTTATCAGACTTTCAGATAGGGCAAATGTCATTGAGTGTTCCGATTTCAGTTCCAGAGCGATTCGCCCAATGAGTCCTTGATATTTAGTCATTTTCAGCCAATTTTCTGGATTTTTGAAAATTTCACTTTTTTTTTGAAAATATCCACTAAATGAGGGAATAATATGTGTGAGGGTAGCCCAGGAGAGTTCCAATTGTGTGTGGGTAGAATATATATCCCACGGGGGTAAAATTGAAAAAAGTTTAAAAAATTTTTTTTTTGGACTTAGTCATTTTTCCGGCGTTTATCAGACTTTCAGATAGGGCAAATGTCAGTGAGCGTTCCGATTTCAGTTCCAGAGCAATTCGTCGAATGAGTCCTTGATATTTAGTCGTTTTGAGCCAATATTTTGCATTTTTGAAAATTTCACTTTTTTGTGAAAATACCCACTAAATGAGGGAATAATATGTGTGAGGGTACCCCAGGAGTGTTCCAAATGTGTTTGGGTAGAATATATATCCCACGGGGGTAAAATTGAAAAAAGTTGAAAAATTATTTTTTTTGGACGAAGTCATTTTTCTGGCGTTTATCAGACTTTCAGATAGGGCAAATGTCAGTGAGCGTTCCGATTTCAGTTCCAGAGCGATTCGCCCAATGAGTCCTTGATATTTAGTCGTTTTCAGCCAATTTTCTGGATTTTTGAAAATTTCACTTTTTTTTTAAAATATCCACTAAATGAGGGAATAATATGTGTGAGGGTAGCCCAGGAGAGTTCCAATTGTGTGTGGGTAGAATATATATCCCACGGGGGTAAAATTGGAAAAAGTTGAAAAAATTTTTTTTTTGGACTTAGTCATTTTTCCGGCGTTTATCAGACTTTCAGATAGGGCAAATGTCATTGAGCGTTCCGATTTCAGTTCCAGAGCAATTCTCCCAATGAGTCCTTGATATTTAGTCGTTTTCAGCCAATATTTTGGATTTTTGAAAAATTCACTTTTTTGTGAAAATATCCACTAAATGAGGGAATAATATGTGTGAGGGTACCCCAGGAGAGTTCCAAATGTTTGTGGGTAGAATATATATCCCACGGGGGTAAAATTGAAAAATTATTTTTTTTGGACTTAGTCATTTTTCCGGCGTTTATCAGACTTTCAGATAGGGCAAATGTCAGTGAGCGTTCCGATTTCAGTTCCAGAGCTATTCGTCCAATGAGTCCTTGATATTTAGTCGTTTTCAGCCAATTTTCTGGATTTTTGAAAAATTCACTTTTTTGTGAAAATATCCACTAAATGAGGGAATAATATGTGTGAGGGTACCCCAGGAGAGTTCCAAATGTGTGTGGGTAAAATATATATCCCACGGGGGTAAAAGTGAAAAAAGTTGAAAAAAATTATTTTTTGGACTTAGCCATTTTTCCGGCGTTTATCAGACTTTCAGATAGGGCAAATGTCAGTGAGCGTTCCGATTTCAGTTCCAGAGCGATTTGCCCAATGAGTCCTTGATATTTAGTCTTTTTCAGTCAATTTTCTGGATTTTCGAAAAATTCACTTTTTTGTGAAAATATCCACTAAATGAGGGAATAATATGTGTGAGGGTACTCCAGGAGAGTTCCAAATGTGTGTGGGTAGAATATATATCCCACGGGGGTAAAATTGAAAAAAGTTGAAAAATTATTTTTTTTGGACTTAGTCATTTTTCCGGCGTTTATCAGACTTTCAGATAGGGCAAATGTCATTGAGCGTTACGATTTCAGTTCCAGAGCGATTCGGCCAATGAGTCCTTGATATTTAGTCATTTTCAGCCAATATTTTGGATTTTTGAAAAATTCACTTTTTTGTGAAAATATCCACTAAATGAGGGAATAATATGTGTGAGGGTACCCCAGGAGAGTTACAAATGTGTGTGGGTAAAATATATATCCCACGGGGGTAAAAGTGGAAAAAGTTGAAAAAAATTATTTTTTGGACTTAGCCATTTTTCCGGCGTTTATCAGACTTTCAGACAGGGCAAATGTCAGTGAGCGTTCCGATTTCAGTTCCAGAGCGATTTGCCCAATGAGTCCTTGATATTTAGACGTTTTGAGCCAATATTTTGCATTTTTGAAAATTTCTCTTTTTTGTGAAAATACCCACTAAATGAGGGAATAATATGTGTGAGGGTACCCCAGGAGTGTTCCAAATGTGTGTGGGTAGAATATATATAACACGGGGGTAAAATTGAAAAAAGTTGAAAAATTATTTTTTTTGGACCTAGTCATTTTTCTGGCGTTTATCAGACTTTCAGATAGGGCAAATGTCAGTGAGCGTTCCGATTTCAGTTCCAGAGCGATTCGCCCAATGAGTCATTGATATTTAGTCGTTTTCAGCCAATTTTCTGGATTTTTGAAAATTTCACTTTTTTGTGAAAATATCCACTAAATGAGGGAATAATATGTGTGAGGGTAGCCCAGGAGAATTCCAATTGTGTGTGGGTAGAATATATATCCCACGGGGTTAAAATTGAAAAAAGTTGAAAAAATTTTTTTTTTTGGACTTAGTCATTTTTCCGGCGTTTATCAGACTTTCAGATAGGGCAAATGTCAGTGAGCGTTATGATTTCAGTTCCAGAGCGATTCGCCCAATGAGTCCTTGATATTTAGTCGTTTTGAGCCAATATTTTGGATTTTTGAAAATTTCACTTTTTTGTGAAAATACCCACTAAATGAGGGAATAATATGTGTGAGGGTACCCCAGGAGTGTTCCAAATGTGTGTGGGTAGAATATATATCCCACGGGGGTAAAATTGAAAAAAGTTGAAAAATTATTTTTTTTGGACTTAGTCATTTTTCCGGCTTTTATCAGACTTTCAGATAGGGCAAATGTCAGTGAGCGTTCCGATTTCAGTTCCAGAGCGATTCGCCCAATGAGTCCTTGATATTTAGTCATTTTCAGCCAATTTTCTGGATTTTCGAAAATTTCACTTTTTTAAAAAAATATCCACTAAATGAGGGAATAATATGTGTGAGGGTAGCACAGGAGAGTTCCAATTGTGTGTGGGTAGAATATATATCCCATGGGGGTAAAATTGAAAAAAGTTGAAAAAATTTTTTTTTTGGACTTAGTCATTTTTCCGGTGTTTATCAGACTTTCAGATAGGGCAAATGTCAGTGAGCGTTCCGATTTCAGTTCCAGAGCGATTCGCCCAATGAGTCCTTGATATTTAGTCATTTTCAGCCAATTTTCTGGATTTTTGAAAAATTCACTTTTTTTGTGAAAATATCCACTAAATGAGGGAATAATATGTGTGAGGGTAGCCCAGGAGAGTTCCAATTGTGTGTGGGTAGAATATATATCCCACGGGGGTAAAATTGAAAAAAGTTGAAAAAATTTTTTTTTTGGACTTAGTCATTTTTCCGGCGTTTATCAGACTTTCAGATAGGGCAAATGTCAGTGAGCGTTCCGATTTCAGTTCCAGAGCGATTCTCCCAATGAGTCCTTGATATTTAGTCGTTTTCAGCCAATATTCTGGATTTTTGAAAAATTCACTTTTTTGTGAAAATATCCACTAAATGAGGGAATAACATGTGTGAGGGTACCCCAGGAGTTTTCCAAATGTGTGTGGGTAGAATATATATCCCACGGAGGTAAAATTGAAAAAAGTTGAAAATTTTTTTTTTGGACTTAGTCATTTTTCCGGCGTTTATCAGACTTTCAGATAGGGCAAATGTCAGTTAGCGTTCCGATTTCAGTTACAGAGCGATTCGCCCAATGAGACCTTGATATTTAGTCGTTTTCAGCCAATATTTTGGATTTTTGAAAATTTAACTTTTTTGTGAAAATATCCACTAAATGAGGGAATAATATGTGTGAGGGTACCCCAGGAGAGTTCCAAATGTGTGTGGGTAGAATATATATCCCACGGGGGTAAAATTGAAAAAAGTTGAAAAATTATTTTTTTTGGACTTAGTCATTTTTCCGGCGTTTATCAGACTTTCAGATAGGGCAAATGTCAGTGAGCGTTACGATTTCAGTTCCAGAGCAATTCGCCCAATGAGTCCTTGATATTTAGTCGTTTTCAGCCAATTTTCTGGATTTTTGAAAAATTCACTTTTTTGTGAAAATATCCACTAAATGAGGGAATAATATGTGTGAGGGTAGCCCATGAGAGTTCCAAATGTGTGTGGGTAGAATATATATCCCACGGGGGTAAAATTGAAAAAAGTTTAAAAATTTTTTTTTTTGGACTTAGTCATTTTTCCGGCGTTTATAAGACTTTCAGAAAGGGCAAATGTCAGTGAGCATTCCGATTTCAGTTCCAGAGTGATTCGCCCAATGAGTCCTTGATATTTAGTCATTTTCAGCCAATTTTCTGGATTTTTGAAAATTTCACTTTTTTTTGAAAATATCCACTAAATGAGGGAATAATATGTGTGAGGGTAGCCCAGGAGAGTTCCAATTGTGTGTGGGTAGAATATATATCCCACGGGGGTAAAATTGAAAAAAGGTGAAAATTTTTTTTTTTGGACTTAGTCATTTTTCCGGCGTTTATCAGACTTTCAGATAGGGCAAATGTCAGTGAGCATTCCGATTTCAGTTCCAGAGTGATTCGCCCAATGAGTCCTTGATATTTAGTCATTTTCAGCCAATTTTCTGGATTTTTTAAAAATTCACTTTTTTTGTGAAAATATCCACTAAATGAGGGAATAATATGTGTGAGGGTAGCCCAGGAGAGTTCCAAATGTGTGTGGGTAGAATATATATCCCACGGGGGTAAAATTGAAAAAAGTTGAAAAAATTTTTATTTTGGACTTAGTCATTTTTCTGGCGTTTATCAGACTTTCAGATAGGGCAAATGTCAGTGAGCATTCCGATTTCAGTTCCAGAGCGATTCGCCCAATGAGTCCTTGATAGTTCGTCATTTTCAGCCAATTTTCTGGATTTTTGAAAAATTCACTATTTTGTGAAAATATCCACTAAATGAGGGAATAATATGTGTGAGGGTACCCCAGGAGAGTTTCAAATGTGTGTGGGTAAAATATATATCCCACGGGGGTAAAAGTGAAAAAAGTTGAAAAAAATTATTTTTTGGACTTAGCCAATTTTCCGGCGTTTATCAGACTTTCAGATAGGGCAAATGTCAGTGAGTGTTCCGATTTCAGTTCCAGAGTGATTCGCCCAATGAGTCCTTGATATTTAGTCGTTTTGAGCCAATATTTTGCATTTTTGAAAATTTCACTTTTTTGTGAAAATACCCACTAAATGAGGGAATAATATGTTTGAGGGTACCCCAGGAGTGTTCCAAATGTGTGTGGTTAGAATATATATCCCACGGGGGTAAAATTGAAAAAAGTTGAAAAATTATTTTTTTTGGACGTAGTCATTTTTCTGGCGTTTATCAGACTTTCAGATAGGGCAAATGTCAGTGAGCGTTCCGATTTCAGTTCCAGAGCGATTCGCCCAATGAGTCCATGATATTTAGTAGTTTTCAGCCAATTTTCTGGATTTTTGAAAATTTCACTTTTTTTTTTAAATACCCACTAAATGAGGGAATAATATGTTTGAGGGTACCCCAGGAGTGTTCCAAATGTGTGTGGGTAGAATATATATCCCACGGGGGTAAAATTGAAAAAAGTTGAAAAAATTTTTTTTTTGGACTTACATTTTTCCGGCGTTTATCAGACTTTCAGATAGGGCAAATGTCTGTGAGCGTTCCGATTTCAGTTCCAGAGCGATTCTCCCAATGAGTCTTTGATATTTAGTCGTTTTCAGCCAATTTTCTGGATTTTTGAAAAATTCACTTTTTTGTGAAAATATCCACTAAATGAGGGAATAATATGTGTGAGGGTACCCCAGGAGTTTTCCAAATGTGTGTGGGTATAATATATATCCCACGGAGGTAAAATTGAAAAAAGTTGAAAATTTTTTTTTTTGGACTTATTCATTTTTCCGGCGTTTATCAGACTTTCAGATAGGGCAAATGTCAGTGAGCGTTCCGATTTCAGTTCCAGAGCAATTCGCCCAATGAGTCCTTGATATTTAGTCGTTTTCAGCCAATTTTCTGGATTTTTGAAAAATTCACTTTTTTGTGAAAATATCCACTAAATGAGGGAATAATATGTGTGAGGGTAGCCCATGAGAGTTCCAAATGTGTGTGGGTAGAATATATATCCCACGGGGGTAAAATTGAAAAAAGTTGAAAAATTTTTTTTTTTGGACTTAGTCATTTTTCCGGCGTTTATCAGACTTTCAGATAGGGCAAATGTCAGTGAGCATTCCGATTTCAGTTCCAGAGTGATTCGCCCAATGAGTCCTTGATATTTAGTCATTTTCAGCCAATTTTCTGGATTTTTTAAAAATTCACTTTTTTTGTGAAAATATCCACTAAATGAGGGAATAATATGTGTGAGCGTAGCCCAGGAGAGTTCCAAATGTGTGTGGGTAGAATATATATCACACGGGGGTAAAATTGAAAAAAGTTGAAAAATTTTTTTTTTTGGACTTAGTCATTTTTCCGGCGTTTATAAGACTTTCAGATAGGGCAAATGTCAGTGAGCGTTCCGATTTCAGTTCCAGAGCAATTCGCCCAATGAGTCCTTGATATTTAGTCGTTTTCAGCCAATTTTCTGGATTTGTGAAAATATCCACTAAATGAGGGAATAATATGTGTGAGGGTAGCCCATGAGAGTTCCAAATGTGTGTGGGTAGAATATTTATCCCACGGGGGTAAAATTGAAAAAAGTTGAAAAATTTTTTTTTTTGGACTTAGTCATTTTTCCGGCGTTTATCAGACTTTCAGATAGGGCAAATGTCAGTGAGCATTCCGATTTCAGTTCCAGAGTGATTCGCCCAATGAGTCCTTGATATTTAGTCGTTTTCAGCCAATATTTTGGATTTTTGAAAATTTCACTTTTTTGTGAAAATATCCACTTAATGAGGGAATAATATGTGTGAGGGTAGCCCAGGAGAGTTCCAATTGTGTGTGGGTAGAATATATATCCCACGGGGGTAAAATTGAAAAAAGTTGAAAAATTTTTTTTTTGGACTTAGTCATTTTTCCGGCGTTTATCAGGCTTTCAGATAGGGCAAATGTCAGTGAGCGTTCCGATTTCAGTTCCAGAGCGATTCGCCCAATGAGTCCTTGATATTTAGTCGTTTTCAGCCAATATTTTGGATTTTTGAAAATTTCACTTTTTTGTGAAAATATCCACTTAATGAGGGAATAATATGTGTGAGGGTAGCCCAGGAGAGTTCCAATTGTGTGTGGGTAGAATATATATCCCACGGGGGTAAAATTGAAAAAAGTTGAAAAATTTTTTTTTTGGACTTAGTCATTTTTCCGGCGTTTATCAGACTTTCAGATAGGGCAAATGTCAGTGAGCATTCCGATTTCAGTTCCAGAGTGATTCGCCCAATGAGTCCGTGATATTTAGTCATTTTCAGCCAATTTTCTGGATTTTTTAAAAATTCACTTTTTTTGTGAAAATATCCACTAAATGAGGGAATAATATGTGTGAGGGTACCCCAGGAGAGTTCCAAATGTGTGTGGGTAGAATATATATCCCACGGGGGTAAAAGTGAAAAAAGTTGAAAGAAATTATTTTTTGGTCTTAGCCATTTTTCCGGCGTTTATCAAACTTTCAGATAGGGCTAATGTCAGTGATTGTTCCGATTTCAGTTCCAGAGCGATTCGCCCAATGAGTCCTTGATATTTAGTCGTTTTGAGCCAATATTTAGCATTTTTGAAAATTTAACTTTTTTGTGAAAATACCCACTAAATGAGGGAATAATATGTGTGAGGGTACCCCAGGAGTGTTCCAAATGTGTGTGGGTAGAATATATATCCCACGGGGGTAAAATTGAAAAAAGTTGAAAAATTATTTTTTTTGGACGTAGTCATTTGTCTGGCGTTTATCAGACTTTCAGATAGGGCAAATGTCAGTGAGCGTTCCGATTTCAGTTCCAGAGCGATTCGCCCAATGAGTCCTTGATATTTAGTCGTTTTCAGCCAATTTTCTGGATTTTTGAAAATTTCACTTTTTTTTTAAAATATCCACTAAATGAGGGAATAATATGTGTGAGGGTAGCCCAGGAGAGTTCCAATTGTGTGTGGGTAGAATATATATCCCACGGGGGTAAAATTGAAAAAAGTTGAAAAAATTTTTTTTTTGGACTTAGTCATTTTTCTGGCGTTTATCAGACTTTCAGATAGGGCAAATGTCAGTGAGCGTTCCGATTTCAGTTCCAGAGCGATTCGCCCAATGAGTCCATGATATTTAGTCGTTTTCAGCCAATTTTCTGGATTTTTGAAAATTTCACTTTTTTTTTTAAATACCCACTAAATGAGGGAATAATATGTTTGAGGGTACCCCAGGAGTGTTCCAAATGTGTGTGGGTAGAATATATATCCCACGGGGGTAAAATTGAAAAAAGTTGAAAAAATTTTTTTTTTGGACTTACATTTTTCCGGCGTTTATCAGACTTTCAGATAGGGCAAATGTCTGTGAGCGTTCCGATTTCAGTTCCAGAGCGATTCTCCCAATGAGTCTTTGATATTTAGTCGTTTTCAGCCAATTTTCTGGATTTTTGAAAAATTCACTTTTTTGTGAAAATATCCACTAAATGAGGGAATAATATGTGTGAGGGTACCCCAGGAGTTTTCCAAATGTGTGTGGGTATAATATATATCCCACGGAGGTAAAATTGAAAAAAGTTGAAAATTTTTTTTTTTGGACTTATTCATTTTTCCGGCGTTTATCAGACTTTCAGATAGGGCAAATGTCAGTTAGCGTTCCGATTTCAGTTACAGAGCGATTCGCCCAATGAGACCTTGATATTTAGTCATTTTCAGCCAATATTTTGGATTTTTGAAAATTTAACTTTTTTGTGAAAATATCCACTAAATGAGGGAATAATATGTGTGAGGGTACCCCAGGAGAGTTCCAAATGTGTGTGGGTAGAATATATATCCCACGGGGGTAAAATTGAAAAAAGTTGAAAAATTATTTTTTTTGGACTTAGTCATTTTTCCGGCGTTTATCAGACTTTCAGATAGGGCAAATGTCAGTGAGCGTTCCGATTTCAGTTCCAGAGCAATTCGCCCAATGAGTCCTTGATATTTAGTCGTTTTCAGCCAATTTTCTGGATTTTTGAAAAATTCACTTTTTTGTGAAAATATCCACTAAATGAGGGAATAATATGTGTGAGGGTAGCCCATGAGAGTTCCAAATGTGTGTGGGTAGAATATATATCCCACGGGGGTAAAATTGAAAAAAGTTGAAAAATTTTTTTTTTTTGACTTAGTCATTTTTCCGGCGTTTATCAGGCTTTCAGATAGGGCAAATGTCAGTGAGCGTTCCGATTTCAGTTCCAGAGCGATTCGCCCAATGAGTCCTTGATATTTAGTCGTTTTCAGCCAATATTTTGGATTTTTTGAAAATTTCACTTTTTTGTGAAAATATCCACTAAATGAGGGAATAATATGTGTGAGGGTAGCCCAGGAGAGTTCCAATTGTGTGTGGGTAGAATATATATCCCACGGGGGTAAAATTGAAAAAAGTTGAAAAATTTTTTTTTTTGGACTTAGTCATTTTTCCGGCGTTTATAAGACTTTCAGATAGGGCAAATGTCAGTGAGCGTTCCGATTTCAGTTCCAGAGCAATTCGCCCAATGAGTCCTTGATATTTAGTCGTTTTCAGCCAATTTTCTGGATTTGTGAAAATATCCACTAAATGAGGGAATAATATGTGTGAGGGTAGCCCATGAGAGTTCCAAATGTGTGTGGGTAGAATATTTATCCCACGGGGGTAAAATTGAAAAAAGTTGAAAAATTTTTTTTTTTGGACTTAGTCATTTTTCCGGCGTTTATCAGACTTTCAGATAGGGCAAATGTCAGTGAGCATTCCGATTTCAGTTCCAGAGTGATTCGCCCAATGAGTCCTTGATATTTAGTCATTTTCAGCCAATTTTCTGGATTTTTTAAAAATTCACTTTTTTTGTGAAAATATCCACTAAATGAGGGAATAATATGTGTGAGCGTAGCCCAGGAGAGTTCCAAATGTGTGTGGGTAGAATATATATCCCACGGGGGTAAAATTGAAAAAAGTTGAAAAATTTTTTTTTTTGGACTTAGTCATTTTTCCGGCGTTTATCAGACTTTCAGATAGGGCAAATGTCAGTGAGCATTCCGATTTCAGTTCCAGAGTGATTCGCCCAATGAGTCCTTGATATTTAGTCATTTTCAGCCAATTTTCTGGATTTTTGAAAATTTCACTTTTTTTTGAAAATATCCACTAAATGAGGGAATAATATGTGTGAGGGTAGCCCAGGAGAGTTCCAATTGTGTGTGGGTAGAATATATATCCCACGGGGGTAAAATTGAAAAAAGTTGAAAAAATTTTTTTTTTGGACTTAGTCATTTTTCCGGCGTTTATCAGGCTTTCAGATAGGGCAAATGTCAGTGAGCGTTCCGATTTCAGTTCCAGAGCGATTCGCCCAATGAGTCCTTGATATTTAGTCGTTTTCAGCCAATATTTTGGATTTTTGAAAATTTCACTTTTTTGTGAAAATATCCACTTAATGAGGGAATAATATGTGTGAGGGTAGCCCAGGAGAGTTCCAATTGTGTGTGGGTAGAATATATATCCCACGGGGGTAAAATTGAAAAAAGTTGAAAAATTTTTTTTTTGGACTTAGTCATTTTTCCGGCGTTTATCAGACTTTCAGATAGGGCAAATGTCAGTGAGCATTCCGATTTCAGTTCCAGAGTGATTGGCCCAATGAGTCCGTGATATTTAGTCATTTTCAGCCAATTTTCTGGATTTTTTAAAAATTCACTTTTTTTGTGAAAATATCCACTAAATGAGGGAATAATATGTGTGAGGGTACCCCAGGAGAGTTCCAAATGTGTGTCGGTAGAATATATATCCCACGGGGGTAAAATTGAAAAAAGTTGAAAATTTTTTTTTTTGGACTTAGTCATTTTTCCGGCGTTTATCAGACTTTCAGATAGGTCAAATGTCAGTTAGCGTTCCGATTTCAGTTACAGAGCGATTTGCCCAATGAGACCTTGATATTTAGTCGTTTTCAGCCAATATTTTGGATTTTTGAAAAATTCACTTTTTTGTGAAACTGTCCACTAAATGAGGGAATAATATGTGTGAGGGTACCCCCAGGAGAGTTCCAAATGTGTGTGGGTAGAATATATATCCCACGGGGGTAAAATTGAAAAAAGTTGAAAAATTATTTTTTTTGGACTTACTTATTTTTCCGGCGTTTATCAGACTTTCAGAGACGGCAAATGACATTGAGCGTTACGATTTCAGTTCCAGAGCGATTCGCCCAATGAGTCCTTGATATTTAGTCGTTTTCAGCCAATATTTTGGATTTTTGAAAAATTCACTTTTTTGTGAAAATATCCACTAAATGAGGGAATAATATGTGTGAGGGTAGCCCAGGAGAGTTCCAAATGTGTGTGGGTAGAATATATATCCCACGGGGGTAAAATTGAAAAAAGTTGAAAAAAATTTTATTTTGGACTTAGTCATTTTTCTGGCGTTTATCAGACTTTCAGATAGGGCAAATGTCAGTGAGCATTCCGATTTCAGTTCCAGAGCGATTCGCCCAATGAGTCCTTGATAGTTCGTCATTTTCAGCCAATTTTCTGGATTTTTGAAAAATTCACTATTTTGTGAAAATATCCACTAAATGAGGGAATAATATGTGTGAGGGTACCCCAGGAGAGTTCCAAATGTGTGTGGGTAAAATATATATCCCACGGGGGTAAAAGTGAAAAAAGTTGAAAGAAATTATTTTTTGGACTTAGCCATTTTTCCGGCGTTTATCAAACTTTCAGATAGGGCTAATGTCAGTGATTGTTCCGATTTCAGTTCCAGAGCGATTCGCCCAATGAGTCCTTGATATTTAGTCGTTTTGAGCCAATATTTAGCATTTTTGAAAATTTAACTTTTTTGTGAAAATACCCACTAAATGAGGGAATAATATGTGTGAGGGTACCCCAGGAGTGTTCCAAATGTGTGTGGGTAGAATATATATCCCACGGGGGTAAAATTGAAAAAAGTTGAAAAATTATTTTTTTTGGACGTAGTCATTTGTCTGGCGTTTATCAGACTTTCAGATAGGGCAAATGTCAGTGAGCGTTCCGATTTCAGTTCCAGAGCGATTCGCCCAATGAGTCCTTGATACTTAGTCGTTTTCAGCCAATTTTCTGGATTTTTGAAAATTTCACTTTTTTTTTAAAATATCCACTAAATGAGGGAATAATATGTGTGAGGGTAGCCCAGGAGAGTTCCAATTGTGTGTGGGTAGAATATATATCCCACGGGGGTAAAATTGAAAAAAGTTGAAAAAATTTTTTTTTTGGACTTAGTCATTTTTCCGGCGTTTATCAGACTTTCAGATAGAGCAAATGTCAGTGAGCGTTCCGATTTCAGTTCCAGAGCGATTCTCCCAATGAGTCCTTGATATTTAGTCGTTTTCAGCCAATTTTCTGGATTTTTGAAAAATTCACTTTTTTGTGAAAATATCCACTAAATGAGGGAATAATATGTGTGAGGGTACCCCAGGAGTTTTCCAAATGTGTGTGGGTAGAATATATATCCCACGGAGGTAAAATTGAAAAAAGTTGAAAATTTTTTTTTTTGGACTTAGTCATTTTTCCGGCGTTTATCAGACTTTCAGATAGGGCAAATGTCAGTTAGCGTTCCGATTTCAGTTACAGAGCGATTCGCCCAATGAGACCTTGATATTTAGTCGTTTTCAGCCAATATTTTGGATTTTTGAAAATTTAACTTTTTTGTGAAAATATCCACTAAATGAGGGAATAATATGTGTGAGGGTACCCCAGGAGAGTTCCAAATGTGTGTGGGTAGAATATATATCCCACGGGGGTAAAATTGAAAAAAGTTTAAAAATTTTTTTTTTTGGACTTAGTCATTTTTCCGGCGTTTATAAGACTTTCAGAAAGGGCAAATGTCAGTGAGCATTCCGATTTCAGTTCCAGAGTGATTCGCCCAATGAGTCCTTGATATTTAGTCATTTTCAGCCAATTTTCTGGATTTTTGAAAATTTCACTTTTTTTTGAAAATATCCACTAAATGAGGGAATAATATGTGTGAGGGTAGCCCAGGAGAGTTCCAATTGTGTGTGGGTAGAATATATATCCCAAGGGGGTAAAATTGAAAAAAGGTGAAAAATTTTTTTTTTTGGACTTAGTCATTTTTCCGGCGTTTATCAGACTTTCAGATAGGGCAAATGTCAGTGAGCATTCCGATTTCAGTTCCAGAGTGATTCGCCCAATGAGTCCTTGATATTTAGTCATTTTCAGCCAATTTTCTGGATTTTTTAAAAATTCACTTTTTTTGTGAAAATATCCACTAAATGAGGGAATAATATGTGTGAGGGTAGCCCAGGAGAGTTCCAAATGTGTGTGGGTAGAATATATATCCCACGGGGGTAAAATTGAAAAAAGTTGAAAAAATTTTTATTTTGGACTTAGTCATTTTTCTGGCGTTTATCAGACTTTCAGATAGGGCAAATGTCAGTGAGCATTCCGATTTCAGTTCCAGAGCGATTCGCCCAATGAGTCCTTGATAGTTCGTCATTTTCAGCCAATTTTCTGGATTTTTGAAAAATTCACTATTTTGTGAAAATATCCACTAAATGAGGGAATAATATGTGTGAGGGTACCCCAGGAGAGTTTCAAATGTGTGTGGGTAAAATATATATCCCACGGGGGTAAAAGTGAAAAAAGTTGAAAAAAATTATTTTTTGGACTTAGCCAATTTTCCGGCGTTTATCAGACTTTCAGACAGGGCAAATGTCAGTGAGCGTTCCGATTTCAGTTCCAGAGCAATTCGCCCAATGAGTCCTTGATATTTAGTCGTTTTCAGCCAATTTTCTGGATTTTTGAAAAATTCACTTTTTTGTGAAAATATCCACTAAATGAGGGAATAATATGTGTGAGGGTAGCCCATGAGAGTTCCAAATGTGTGTGGGTAGAATATATATCCCACGGGGGTAAAATTGAAAAAAGTTGAAAAATTTTTTTTTTTGGACTTAGTCATTTTTCCGGCGTTTATCAGGCTTTCAGATAGGGCAAATGTCAGTGAGCGTTCCGATTTCAGTTCCAGAGTGATTCGCCCAATGAGTCCTTTATATTTAGTCATTTTCAGCCAATTTTCTGGATTTTTTAAAAATTCACTTTTTTTGTGAAAATATCCACTAAATGAGGGAATAATATGTGTGAGCGTAGCCCAGGAGAGTTCCAAATGTGTGTGGGTAGAATATATATCCCACGGGGGTAAAATTGAAAAAAGTTGAAAAATTTTTTTTTTTGGACTTAGTCATTTTTCCGGCGTTTATAAGACTTTCAGATAGGGCAAATGTCAGTGAGCGTTCCGATTTCAGTTCCAGAGCAATTCGCCCAATGAGTCCTTGATATTTAGTCGTTTTCAGCCAATTTTCTGGATTTTTGAAAAATTCACTTTTTTGTGAAAATATCCACTAAATGAGGGAATAATATGTGTGAGGGTAGCCCATGAGAGTTCCAAATGTGTGTGGGTAGAATATTTATCCCACGGGGGTAAAATTGAAAAAAGTTGAAAAATTATTTTTTTTGGACGTAGTCATTTGTCTGGCGTTTATCAGACTTTCAGATAGGGCAAATGTCAGTGAGCGTTCCGATTTCAGTTCCAGAGCGATTCGCCCAATGAGTCCTTGATATTTAGTCGTTTTCAGCCAATTTTCTGGATTTTTGAAAATTTCACTTTTTTTTTTAAATATCCACTAAATGAGGGAATAATATGTGTGAGGGTAGCCCAGGAGAGTTCCAATTGTGTGTGGGTAGAATATATATCCCACGGGGGTAAAATTGAAAAAAGTTGAAAAAATTTTTTTTTTGGACTTAGTCATTTTTCCGGCGTTTATCAGACTTTCAGATAGGGCAAATGTCAGTGAGCGTTCCGATTTCAGTTCCAGAGCGATTCTCCCAATGAGTCCTTGATATTTAGTCGTTTTCAGCCAATTTTCTGGATTTTTGAAAAATTCACTTTTTTGTGAAAATATCCACTAAATGAGGGAATAATATGTGTGAGGGTACCCCAGGAGTTTTCCAAATGTGTGTGGGTAGAATATATATCCCACGGAGGTAAAATTGAAAAAAGTTGAAAAATTATTTTTTTTGGACGTAGTCATTTTTCTGGCGTTTATCAGACTTTCAGATAGGGCAAATGTCAGTGAGCGTTCCGATTTCAGTTCCAGAGTGATTCGCCCAATGAGTCCATGATATTTAGTCGTTTTCAGCCAATTTTCTGGATTTTTGAAAATTTCACTTTTTTTTTAAAATATCCACTAAATGAGGGAATAATATGTGTGAGGGTAGCCCAGGAGAAATCCAATTGTGTGTGGGTAGAATATATATCCCACGGGGGTAAAATTGAAAAAAGTTGAAAAAATTTTTTTTTTCGACTTAGTCATTTTTCCGGCGTTTATCAGACTTTCAGATAGGGCAAATGTCAGTGAGCGTTCCGATTTCAGTTCCAGAGCGATGCGCCCAATGAGTCCTTGATATTTAGTCGTTTTGAGCCAATATTTTGCATTTTTGAAAATTTCACTTTTTTGTGAAAATACCCACTAAATGAGGGAATAATATGTGTGAGGGTACCCCAGGAGTGTTCCAATTGTGTGTGGGTAGAATATATATCCCACGGGGGTAAAATTGAAAAAAGTTGAAAAAATTTTTTTTTTGGACTTAGTCATTTTTCCGGCGTTTATCAGGCTTTCAGATAGGGCAAATGTCAGTGAGCGTTCCGATTTCAGTTCCAGAGTGATTCGCCCGATGAGTCCTTGATATTTAGTCATTTTCAGCCAATTTTCTGGATTTTTGAAAATTTCACTTTTTTTTAAAAATATCCACTAAATGAGGGAATAATATGTGTGAGGGTAGCCCAGGAGAGTTCCAATTGTGTTTGGGTAGAATATATCCCACGGGGGTAAAATTGAAAAAAGTTGAAAAAATTTTTTTTTTGGACTTAGTCATTTTTCCGGCGTTTATCAGGCTTTCAGATAGGGCAAATGTCAGTGAGCGTTCCGATTTCAGTTCCAGAGCGATTCGCCCAATGAGTCCTTGATATTTAGTCATTTTCAGCCAATTTTCTGGATTTTTTAAAAATTCACTTTTTTTGTGAAAATATCCACTAAATGAGGGAATAATATGTGTGAGGGTACCCCAGGAGAGTTCCAAATGTGTGTGGGTAGAATATATATCCCACGGGGGTAAAATTGAAAAAAGTTGAAAATTTTTTTTTTTGGACTTAGTCATTTTTCCGGCGTTTATCAGACTTTCAGATAGGTCAAATGTCAGTTAGCGTTCCGATTTCAGTTACAGAGCGATTCGCCCAATGAGACCTTGATATTTAGTCGCTTTCAGCCAATATTTTGGATTTTTGAAAAATTCACTTTTTTGTGAAACTGTCCACTAAATGAGGGAATAATATGTGTGAGGGTACCCCCAGGAGAGTTCCAAATGTGTGTGGGAAGAATATATATCCCACGGGGGTAAAATTGAAAAAAGTTGAAAAATTATTTTTTTTGGACTTACTTATTTTTCCGGCGTTTATCAGACTTTCAGAGACGGCAAATGACATTGAGCGTTACGATTTCAGTTCCAGAGCGATTCGCCCAATGAGTCCTTGATATTTAGTCGTTTTCAGCCAATATTTTGGATTTTTGAAAAATTCACTTTTTTGTGAAAATATCCACTAAATGAGGGAATAATATGTGTGAGGGTAGCCCAGGAGAGTTCCAAATGTGTGTGGGTAGAATATATATCCCACGGGGGTAAAATTGAAAAAAGTTGAAAAAAATTTTATTTTGGACTTAGTCATTTTTCTGGCGTTTATCAGACTTTCAGATAGGGCAAATGTCAGTGAGCATTCCGATTTCAGTTCCAGAGCGATTCGCCCAATGAGTCCTTGATAGTTCGTCATTTTCAGCCAATTTTCTGGATTTTTGAAAAATTCACTATTTTGTGAAAATATCCACTAAATGAGGGAATAATATGTGTGAGGGTACCCCAGGAGAGTTCCAAATGTGTGTGGGTAAAATATATATCCCACGGGGGTAAAAGTGAAAAAAGTTGAAAGAAATTATTTTTTGGACTTAGCCATTTTTCCGGCGTTTATCAGACTTTCAGATAGGGCTAATGTCAGTGAGTGTTCCGATTTCAGTTCCAGAGCGATTCGCCCAATGAGTCCTTGATATTTAGTCGTTTTGAGCCAATATTTTGCATTTTTGAAAATTTAACTTTTTTGTGAAAATACCCACTAAATGAGGGAATAATATGTGTGAGGGTACCCCAGGAGAGTTCCAATTGTGTGTGGGTAGAATATATATCCCACGGGGGTAAAATTGAAAAAAGTTGAAAAATTATTTTTTTTGGACGTAGTCATTTGTCTGGCGTTTATCAGACTTTCAGATAGGGCAAATGTCAGTGAGCGTTCCGATTTCAGTTCCAGAGCGATTCGCCCAATGAGTCCTTGATATTTAGTCGTTTTCAGCCAATTTTCTGGATTTTTGAAAATTTCACTTTTTTTTTAAATATCCACTAAATGAGGGAATAATATGTGTGAGGGTAGCCCAGGAGAGTTCCAATTGTGTGTGGGTAGAATATATATCCCACGGGGGTAAAATTGAAAAAAGTTGAAAAAATTTTATTTTTGGACTTAGTCATTTTTCCGGCGTTTATCAGACTTTCAGATAGGGCAAATGTCAGTGAGCGTTCCGATTTCAGTTCCAGAGCGATTCTCCCAATGAGTCCTTGATATTTAGTCGTTTTCAGCCAATTTTCTGGATTTTTGAAAAATTCACTTTTTTGTGAAAATATCCACTAAATGAGGGAATAATATGTGTGAGGGTACCCCAGGAGTTTTCCAAATGTGTGTGGGTAGAATATATATCCCACGGAGGTAAAATTGAAAAAAGTTGAAAATTTTTTTTTTTGGACTTAGTCATTTTTCCGGCGTTTATCAGACTTTCAGATAGGGCAAATGTCAGTTAGCGTTCCGATTTCAGTTACAGAGCGATTCGCCCAATGAGTCCTTGATATTTAGTCGTTTTGAGCCAATATTTTGCATTTTTGAAAATTTCACTTTTTTGTGAAAATACCCACTAAATGAGGGAATAATATGTGTGAGGGTACCCCAGGAGTGTTCCAAATGTGTGTGGGTAGAATATATATCCCACGGAGGTAAAATTGAAAAAAGTTGAAAAATTATTTTTTTTGGACGTAGTCATTTTTCTGGCGTTTATCAGACTTTCAGATAGGGCAAATGTCAGTGAGCGTTCCGATTTCAGTTCCAGAGTGATTCGCCCAATGAGTCCATGATATTTAGTCGTTTTCAGCCAATTTTCTGGATTTTTGAAAATTTCACTTTTTTTTTAAAATATCCACTAAATGAGGGAATAATATGTGTGAGGGTAGCCCAGGAGAGTTCCAATTGTGTGTGGGTAGAATATATATCCCAAGGGGGTAAAATTGAAAAAAGTTGAAAAAATTTTTTTTTTTGGACTTAGTCATTTTTCGGCGTTTATCAGACTTTCAGATAGGGCAAATGTCAGTGAGCATTCCGATTTCAGTTCCAGAGCGATTCGCCCAATGAGTCTTTGATAGTTCGTCATTTTCAGCCAATTTTCTGGATTTTTGAAAAATTCACTATTTTGTGAAAATATCCACTAAATGAGGGAATAATATGTGTGAGGGTAGCCCAGGAGAGTTCCAATTGTGTGTGGGTAGAATATATATCCCACGGGGGTAAAATTGAAAAAAGTTGAAAAAATTTATTTTTTTGGACTTAGTCATTTTTCCGGCGTTTATCAGACTTTCAGATAGGGCAAAAGTCAGTGAGCATTCCGATTTCAGTTCCAGAGCGATTCGCCCAATGAGTCCTTGTTATTTAGTCGTTTTGAGCCAATATTTTGCATTTTTGAAAATTTCACTTTTTTGTGAAAATACCCACTAAATGAGGGAATAATATGTGTGAGGGTACCCCAGGAGTGTTCCAAATGTGTGTGGGTAGAATATATATCCCACGGGGGTAAAATTGAAAAAAGTTGAAAAATTATTTTTTTTGGACGTAGTCATTTTTCTGGCGTTTATCAGACTTTCAGATAGGGCAAATGTCAGTGAGCGTTCCGATTTCAGTTCCAGAGCGATTCGCCCAATGAGTCCTTGATATTTAGTCATTTTCAGCCAATTTTCTGGATTTTTGAAAATTTCACTTTTTTTTAAAATATCCACTAAATGAGGGAATAATATGTGTGAGGGTAGCCCAGGAGAGTTCCAATTGTGTGTGGGTAGAATATATATCCCACGGGGGTAAAATTGAAAAAAGTTGAAAAAAATTTTTTTTTGGACTTAGTCATTTTTCCGGCGTTTATCAGACTTTCAGATAGGGCAAATGTCAGTGAGCGTTCCGATTTCAGTTCCAGAGCGATTCGCCCAATGAGTCCTTGATATTTAGTCGTTTTCAGCCAATATTTTGGATTTTTGAAAAATTCACTATTTTGTGAAACTATCCACTAAATGAGGGAATAATATGTGTGAGGGTAGCCCAGGAGAGTTCCAATTGTGTGTGGGTAGAATATATATCCCACGGGGGTAAAATTGAAAAAAGTTGAAAAAATTTTTTTTTTGGACTTAGTCATTTTTCCGGCGTTTATCAGACTTTCAGATAGGGCAAATGTCAGTGAGCATTCCGATTTAAGTTCCAGAGCGATTCGCCCAATGAGTCCTTGATATTTAGTCGTTTTCAGCCAATATTTTGGATTTTTGAAAAATTCACTTTTTTGTGAAAATATCCACTAAATGAGGGAATAATACGTGTGAGGGTAGCCCAGGAGCGTTCCAAATGTGTGTGGGTAGAATATATATCCCACGGGGGTAAAATTGAAAAAAGTTGAAAAAATTTTTATTTTGGACTTAGTCATTTTTCTGGCGTTTATCAGACTTTCAGATAGGGCAAATGTCAGTGAGCATTCCGATTTCAGTTCCAGAACGATTCGCCCAATGAGTCCTTGATAGTTCGTCATTTTCAGCCAATTTTCTGGATTTTTGAAAAATTCACTATTTTGTGAAAATATCCACTAAATGAGGGAATAATATGTGTGAGGGTACCCCAGGAGAGTTCCAAATGTGTGTGGGTAAAACATATATCCCACGGGGGTAAAAGTGAAAAAAGTTGAAAAAAATTATTTTTTGGACATAGCCATTTTTCCGGCGTTTATCAGACTTTCAGATAGGGCAAATGTCAGTGAGCGTTCCGATTTCAGTTCCAGAGCGATTCGCCCAATGAGTCCTTGTTATTTAGTCGTTTTGAGCCAATATTTTGCATTTTTGAAAATTTCACTTTTTTGTGAAAATACCCACTAAATGAGGGAATAATATGTGTGAGGGTACCCCAGGAGTGTTCCAAATGTGTGTGGGTAGAATATATATCCCACGGGGGTAAAATTGAAAAAAGTTGAAAAATTATTTTTTTTGGACGTAGTCATTTTTCTGGCGTTTATCAGACTTTCAGATAGGGCAAATGTCAGTGAGCGTTCCGATTTCAGTTCCAGAGCTATTCGCCCAATGAGTCCTTGATATTTAGTCATTTTCAGCCAATTTTCTGGATTTTTGAAAATTTCACTTTTTTTTAAAATATCCACTAAATGAGGGAATAATATGTGTGAGGGTAGCCCAGGAGAGTTCCAATTGTGTGTGGGTAGAATATATATCCCACGGGGGTAAAATTGAAAAAAGTTGAAAAAATTTTTTTTTTGGACTTAGTCATTTTTCCGGCGTTTATCAGACTTTCAGATAGGGCAAATGACATTGAGCGTTACGATTTCAGTTCCAGACCGATTCGCCCAATGAGTCCTTGATATTTAGTCGTTTTCAGCCAATATTTTGGATTTTTGAAAAATTCACTTTTTTGTGAAAATATCCACTAAATGAGGGAATAATATGTGTGAGGGAAGCCCAGGAGAGTTCCAAATGTGTGTGGGTAGAATACATATCCAACGGGGGTAAAATTGAAAAAAGTTGAAAAAAAATTTATTTTGGACTTAGTCATTTTTCTGGCGTTTATCAGACTTTCAGATAGGGCAAATGTCAGTGAGCAGTCCGATTTCAGTTCCAGAGCGATTCGCCCAATGAGTCCTTGATAGTTCGTCATTTTCAGCCAATTTTCTGGATTTTTGAAAAATTCACTATTTTGTGAAAATATCCACTAAATGAGGGAATAATATGTGTGAGGGTACCCCAGGAGAGTTCCAAATGTGTGTGGGTAGAATATATATCCCACGGGGGTAAAATTGAAAAAAGTTGAAAAATTATTTTTTTTGGACGTAGTCATTTTTCTGGCGTTTATCAGACTTTCAGATAGGGCAAATGTCAGTGAGCGTTCCGATTTCAGTTCCAGAGCGATTCGCCCAATGAGTCCTTGATAGTTCGTCATTTTCAGCCAATTTTCTGGATTTTTGAAAAATTCACTATTTTGTGAAAATATCCACTAAATGAGGGAATAATATGTGTGAGGGTACCCCAGGAGAGTTCCAAATGTGTGTGGGTAAAATATATATCCCACGGAGGTAAAATTGAAAAAAGTTGAAAATTTTTTTTTTGGACTTAGTCATTTTTCCGGCGTTTATCAGACTTTCAGATAGGGCAAATGTCAGTGAGCGTTCCGATTTCAGTTCCAGAGCGATTCGCCCAATGAGTCCTTGATATTTAGTCATTTTCAGCCAATTTTCTGGATTTTTGAAAATTTCACTTTTTTTTTTAAATATCCACTAAATGAGGGAATAATATGTGTGAGGGTAGCCCAGGAGAGTTCCAATTGTTTGTGGGTAGAATATATATCCCACGGGGGTAAAATTGAAAAAAGTTGAAAAAATTTTTTTTTGGACTAAGTCATTTTTCCAGCGTTTATCAGACTTTCAGATAGGGCAAATGTCAGTGAGCGTTCCGATTTCAGTTCCAGAGCGATTCGCCCAATGAGTCCTTGATATTTAGTCGTTTTCAGCCAATATTTTTGATTTTTGAAAAATTCACTTTTTTGTGAAAATATCCACTAAATGAGGGAATAATATGTGTGAGGGTACCACAGGAGAGTTCCAAATGTGTGTGGGTAGAATATATATCCCGCGGGGGTAAAATTGAAAAAAGTTGAAAAAAATTTTTTTTGGGACTTAATCATTTTTCTGGCGTTTATCAGATTTTCAGATAGAGCAAATGTCAGTGAGCATTCCGATTTCAGTTCCAGAGCGATTCGCCCAATGAGTCCTTGATATTTAGTCATTTTCAGCCAATTTTCTGGATTTTTGAAAAATTCACTTTTTTGTGAAAATATCCACTAAATGAGGGAATAATATGTGTGAGGGTAGCCCAGGAGAGTTCCAATTGTGTGTGGGTAGAATATATATCCCACGGGGGTAAAATTGAAAAAAGTTGAAAAAATTTTTTTTTTGGACTTAGTCATTCTTCCGCGTTTATCAGACTTTCAGATAGGGCAAATGTCAGTGAGCGTTCCAATTTCAGTTCCAGAGCATTCGCCCAATGAGTCCTTGATATTTAGTCGTTTTCAGCCAATATTTTGGATTTTTGAAAATTTCACTTTTTTGTGAAAATATCCACTAAATGAGGGAATAATATGTGTGAGGGTAGCCCATGAGAGTTCAAAATGTGTGTGGGTAGAATATATATCCCACGGGGGTAAAATTGAAAAAAGTTGAAAAATTTTTTTTTTTGGACTTAGTCATTTTTCCGGCGTTTATCAGACTTTCAGATAGGGCAAATGTCAGTGAGCATTCCGATTTCAGTTCCAGAGCGATTCGCCCAATGAGTCCTTGATATTTAGTCATTTTCAGCCAATTTTCTGGATTTTTGAATATTTCACTTTTTTTTGAAAATATCCACTAAATGAGGGAATAATATGTGTGAGGGTAGCCCAGGAGAGTTCCAATTCTGTGTGGGTAGAATATATATCCAACGGGGGTAAAATTGAAAAAAGTTGAAAAAAAATTTATTTTGGACTTAGTCATTTTTCTGGCGTTTATCAGACTTTCAGATAGGGCAAATGTCAGTGAGCAGTCCGATTTCAGTTCCAGAGCGATTCGCCCAATGAGTCCTTGATAGTTCGTCATTTTCAGCCAATTTTCTGGATTTTTGAAAAATTCACTATTTTGTGAAAATATCCACTAAATGAGGGAATAATATGTGTGAGGGTACCCCAGGAGAGTTCCAAATGTGTGTGGGTAGAATATATATCCCACGGGGGTAAAATTGAAAAAAGTTGAAAAATTATTTTTTTTGGACGTAGTCATTTTTCTGGCGTTTATCAGACTTTCAGATAGGGCAAATGTCAGTGAGCGTTCCGATTTCAGTTCCAGAGCGATTCGCCCAATGAGTCCTTGATAGTTCGTCATTTTCAGCCAATTTTCTGGATTTTTGAAAAATTCACTATTTTGTGAAAATATCCACTAAATGAGGGAATAATATGTGTGAGGGTACCCCAGGAGAGTTCCAAATGTGTGTGGGTAAAATATATATCCCACGGAGGTAAAATTGAAAAAAGTTGAAAATTTTTTTTTTGGACTTAGTCATTTTTCCGGCGTTTATCAGACTTTCAGATAGGGCAAATGTCAGTGAGCGTTCCGATTTCAGTTCCAGAGCGATTCGCCCAATGAGTCCTTGATATTTAGTCATTTTCAGCCAATTTTCTGGATTTTTGAAAATTTCACTTTTTTTTTTAAATATCCACTAAATGAGGGAATAATATGTGTGAGGGTAGCCCAGGAGAGTTCCAATTGTTTGTGGGTAGAATATATATCCCACGGGGGTAAAATTGAAAAAAGTTGAAAAAATTTTTTTTTGGACTAAGTCATTTTTCCAGCGTTTATCAGACTTTCAGATAGGGCAAATGTCAGTGAGCGTTCCGATTTCAGTTCCAGAGCGATTCGCCCAATGAGTCCTTGATATTTAGTCGTTTTCAGCCAATATTTTTGATTTTTGAAAAATTCACTTTTTTGTGAAAATATCCACTAAATGAGGGAATAATATGTGTGAGGGTACCACAGGAGAGTTCCAAATGTGTGTGGGTAGAATATATATCCCGCGGGGGTAAAATTGAAAAAAGTTGAAAAAAATTTTTTTTGGGACTTAATCATTTTTCTGGCGTTTATCAGATTTTCAGATAGAGCAAATGTCAGTGAGCATTCCGATTTCAGTTCCAGAGCGATTCGCCCAATGAGTCCTTGATATTTAGTCATTTTCAGCCAATTTTCTGGATTTTTGAAAAATTCACTTTTTTGTGAAAATATCCACTAAATGAGGGAATAATATGTGTGAGGGTAGCCCAGGAGAGTTCCAATTGTGTGTGGGTAGAATATATATCCCACGGGGGTAAAATTGAAAAAAGTTGAAAAAATTTTTTTTTTGGACTTAGTCATTCTTCCGCGTTTATCAGACTTTCAGATAGGGCAAATGTCAGTGAGCGTTCCAATTTCAGTTCCAGAGCATTCGCCCAATGAGTCCTTGATATTTAGTCGTTTTCAGCCAATATTTTGGATTTTTGAAAATTTCACTTTTTTGTGAAAATATCCACTAAATGAGGGAATAATATGTGTGAGGGTAGCCCATGAGAGTTCAAAATGTGTGTGGGTAGAATATATATCCCACGGGGGTAAAATTGAAAAAAGTTGAAAAATTTTTTTTTTTGGACTTAGTCATTTTTCCGGCGTTTATCAGACTTTCAGATAGGGCAAATGTCAGTGAGCATTCCGATTTCAGTTCCAGAGCGATTCGCCCAATGAGTCCTTGATATTTAGTCATTTTCAGCCAATTTTCTGGATTTTTGAATATTTCACTTTTTTTTGAAAATATCCACTAAATGAGGGAATAATATGTGTGAGGGTAGCCCAGGAGAGTTCCAATTCTGTGTGGGTAGAATATATATCCCACGGAGGTAAAATTGAAAAAAGTTGAAAATTTTTTTTTTTGGACTTAGTCATTTTTCCGGCGTTTATCAGACTTTCAGATAGGGCAAATGTCAGTTAGCGTTCCGATTTCTGTTACAGAGCGATTCGCCCAATGAGACCTTGATATTTAGTCGTTTTCAGCCAATATTTTGGATTTTTGAAAATTTAACTTTTTTGTGAAAATATCCACTAAATGAGGGAATAATATGTGTGAGGGTACCCCAGGAGAGTTCCAAATGTGTGTGGGTAGAATATATATCCCACGGGGGTAAAATTGAAAAAAGTTGAAAAATAATTTTTTTTGGACTTAGTCATTTTTCTGGCGTTTATCAGACTTTCAGATAGGGCAAATGTCAGTGAGCGTTCCGATTTCAGTTCCAGAGCGATTCGCCCAATCAGTCCTTGATAGTTCGTCATTTTCAGCCAATTTTCTGGATTTTTGAAAAATTCACTATTTTGTGAAAATATCCACTAAATGAGGGAATAATATGTGTGAGGGTACCCCAGGAGAGTTCCAAATGTGTGTGGGTAAAATATATATCCCACGGGGGTAAAAGTGAAAAAAGTTGAAAAAAATTATTTTTTGGACTTAGCCATTTTTCCGGCGTTTATCAGACTTTCAGATAGGGCAAATGTCAGTGAGCGTTCCGATTTCAGTTCCAGAGCGATTCGCCCAATGAGTCCTTGATATTTAGTCATTTTCAGCCAATTTTCTGGATTTTTGAAAATTTCACTTTTTTTTTTAAATATCCACTAAATGAGGGAATAATATGTGTGAGGGTAGCCCAGGAGAGTTCCAATTGTGTGTGGGTAGAATATATATCCCACGGGGGTAAAATTGAAAAAAGTTGAAAAAAATTTTTTTTTGGACTTAATCATTTTTCTGGCGTTTATCAGATTTTCAGATAGAGCAAATGTCAGTGAGCATTCCGATTTCAGTTCCAGAGCGATTCACCCAATGAGTCCTTGATATTTAGTCATTTTCAGCCAATTTTCTGGATTTTTGAAAAATTCACTTTTTTGTGAAAATATCCACTAAATGAGGGAATAATATGTGTGAGGGTAGCCCAGGAGAGTTCCAATTGTGTGTGGGTAGAATATATATCCCACGGGGGTAAAATTGAAAAAAGTTGAAAAAATTTTTTTTTTGGACTTAGTCATTCTTCCGGCGTTTATCAGACTTTCAGATAGGGCAAATGTCAGTGAGCGTTCCAATTTCAGTTCCAGAGCATTCGCCCAATGAGTCCTTGATATTTAGTCATTTTCAGCCAATATTTTGGATTTTTGAAAATTTCACTTTTTTGTGAAAATATCCACTAAATGAGGGAATAATATGTGTGAGGGTACCCCAGGAGAGTTCCAAATGTGTGTGGGTAGAATATATATCCCACGGGGGTAAAATTGAAAAAAGTTGAAAAAAAATATTTTTTTTTGGACTTAGTCATTTTTCCGGCGTTTATCAGACTTTCAGATAGGGCAAATGTCAGTGAGCGTTCCGATTTCAGTTCCAGAGCGATTCGCCCAATGAGTCCTTGATATTTAGTTATTTTCAGCCAATTTTCTGGATTTTTGAAAATTTCACTTTTTTTTTTAAATATCCACTAAATGAGGGAATAATATGTGTGAGGGTAGCCCAGGAGAGTTCCAATTGTGTGTGGGTAGAATATATATACCACGGGGGTAAAATTGAAAAAAGTTGAAAAAATTTTTTTTTGGACTAAGTCATTTTTCCGGCGTTTATCAGACTTTCAGATAGGGCAAATGTCAGTGAGCGTTCCGATTTCAGTTCCAGAGCGATTCGCCCAATGAGTCCTTGATATTTAGTCGTTTTCAGCCAATATTTTTGATTTTTGAAAAATTCACTTTTTTGTGAAAATATCCACTAAATGAGGGAATAATATGTGTGAGGGTAGCCCAGGAGAGTTCCAAATGTGTGTGAGTAGAATATATATCCCACGGGGGTAAAATTGAAAAAAGTTTAAAAAAATTTTTTTTTTGGAGTTAGTCATTTTTCCGGCGTTTATCAGACTTTCAGATAGGGCAAATGTCAGTGAGCGTTCCGATTTCAGTTCCAGAGCGATTCGTCTAATGAGTCCTTGATACTTAGTCGTTTTGAGCCAATATTTTGCATTTTTGAAAATTTCACTTTTTTGTGAAAATACCCACTAAATGAGGGAATAATATGTGTGAGGGTACCCCAGGAGTGTTCCAAATGTGTGTGGGTAGAATATATATCCCACGGGGGTAAAATTGAAGAAGTTGAAAAATTATTTTTTTTGGACGTAGTCATTTTTCTGGCGTTTATCAGACTTTTAGATAGGGCAAATGTCAGTGAGCGTTCCGATTTCAGTTCCAGAGCGATTCGCCCAATGAGTCCTTGATATTTAGTCGTTTTCAGCCAATTTTCTGGATTTTTGAAAAATTCACTTTTTTGTGAAAATATCCACTAAATGATTGAATAATATGTGTGAGGGTACCCCAGGAGAGTTCCAAATGTGTGTGGGTAGAATATATATCCCACGGGGGTAAAATTGAAAAAAGTTGAAAAATAATTTTTTTTGGACTTAGTCATTTTTCCGGCGTTTATCAGACTTTCAGATAGGGCAAATGTCAGTGAGCGTTCCGATTTCAGTTCCAGAGCGATTCGCCCAATCAGTCCTTGATAGTTCGTCATTTTCAGCCAATTTTCTGGATTTTTGAAAAATTCACTATTTTGTGAAAATATCCACTAAATGAGGGAATAATATGTGTGAGGGTACCCCAGGAGAGTTCCAAATGTGTGTGGGTAAAATATATATCCCACGGGGGTAAAAGTGAAAAAAGTTGAAAAAAATTATTTTTTGGACTTAGCCATTTTTCCGGCGTTTATCAGACTTTCAGATAGGGCAAATGTCAGTGAGCGTTCCGATTTCAGTTCCAGAGCGATTCGCCCAATGAGTCCTTGATATTTAGTCATTTTCAGCCAATTTTCTGGATTTTTGAAAATTTCACTTTTTTTTTTAAATATCCACTAAATGAGGGAATAATATGTGTGAGGGTAGCCCAGGAGAGTTCCAATTGTGTGTGGGTAGAATATATATCCCACGGGGGTAAAATTGAAAAAAGTTGAAAAAAATTTTTTTTTGGACTTAATCATTTTTCTGGCGTTTATCAGATTTTCAGATAGAGCAAATGTCAGTGAGCATTCCGATTTCAGTTCCAGAGCGATTCACCCAATGAGTCCTTGATATTTAGTCATTTTCAGCCAATTTTCTGGATTTTTGAAAAATTCACTTTTTTGTGAAAATATACACTAAATGAGGGAATAATATGTGTGAGGGTAGCCCAGGAGAGTTCCAATTGTGTGTGGGTAGAATATATATCCCACGGGGGTAAAATTGAAAAAAGTTGAAAAAATTTTTTTTTTGGACTTAGTCATTCTTCCGGCGTTTATCAGACTTTCAGATAGGGCAAATGTCAGTGAGCGTTCCAATTTCAGTTCCAGAGCATTCGCCCAATGAGTCCTTGATATTTAGTCGTTTTCAGCCAATATTTTGGATTTTTGAAAATTTCACTTTTTTGTGAAAATATCCACTAAATGAGGGAATAATATGTGTGAGGGTACCCCAGGAGAGTTCCAAATGTGTGTGGGTAGAATATATATCCCACGGGGGTAAAATTGAAAAAAGTTGAAAAAAAATATTTTTTTTTGGACTTAGTCATTTTTCCGGCGTTTATCAGACTTTCAGATAGGGCAAATGTCAGTGAGCGTTCCGATTTCAGTTCCAGAGCGATTCGCCCAATGAGTCCTTGATATTTAGTTATTTTCAGCCAATTTTCTGGATTTTTGAAAATTTCACTTTTTTTTTTAAATATCCACTAAATGAGGGAATAATATGTGTGAGGGTAGCCCAGGAGAGTTCCAATTGTGTGTGGGTAGAATATATATACCACGGGGGTAAAATTGAAAAAAGTTGAAAAAATTTTTTTTTGGACTAAGTCATTTTTCCGGCGTTTATCAGACTTTCAGATAGGGCAAATGTCAGTGAGCGTTCCGATTTCAGTTCCAGAGCGATTCGCCCAATGAGTCCTTGATATTTAGTCGTTTTCAGCCAATATTTTTGATTTTTGAAAAATTCACTTTTTTGTGAAAATATCCACTAAATGAGGGAATAATATGTGTGAGGGTAGCCCAGGAGAGTTCCAAATGTGTGTGAGTAGAATATATATCCCACGGGGGTAAAATTGAAAAAAGTTTAAAAAAATTTTTTTTTTGGAGTTAGTCATTTTTCCGGCGTTTATCAGACTTTCAGATAGGGCAAATGTCAGTGAGCGTTCCGATTTCAGTTCCAGAGCGATTCGTCTAATGAGTCCTTGATACTTAGTCGTTTTGAGCCAATATTTTGCATTTTTGAAAATTTCACTTTTTTGTGAAAATACCCACTAAATGAGGGAATAATATGTGTGAGGGTACCCCAGGAGTGTTCCAAATGTGTGTGGGTAGAATATATATCCCACGGGGGTAAAATTGAAGAAGTTGAAAAATTATTTTTTTTGGACGTAGTCATTTTTCTGGCGTTTATCAGACTTTTAGATAGGGCAAATGTCAGTGAGCGTTCCGATTTCAGTTCCAGAGCGATTCGCCCAATGAGTCCTTGATATTTAGTCGTTTTCAGCCAATTTTCTGGATTTTTGAAAAATTCACTTTTTTGTGAAAATATCCACTAAATGATTGAATAATATGTGTGAGGGTACCCCAGGAGAGTTCCAAATGTGTGTGGGTAGAATATATATCCCACGGGGGTAAAATTGAAAAAAGTTGAAAAATATTTTTTTTTGGACTTAGTCATTTTTCCGGCGTTGATCAGACTTTCAGATAGGGCAAATGTCAGTGAGTGTTCCGATTTCAGTTCCAGAGCGATTCGCCCAATGAGTCCTTGATATTTAGTCATTTTCAGCCAATTTTCTGGATTTTTGAAAAATTCACTTTTTTGTGAAAATATCCACTAAATGAGGGAATAATATGTGTGAGGGTAGCCCAGGAGAGTTCCAATTGTGTGTGGGTAGAATATATATCCCACGGGGGTAAAATTGAAAAAAGTTGAAAAAATTTTTTTTTTGGACTTAGTCATTCTTCCGGCGTTTATCAGACTTTCAGATAGGGCAAATGTCAGTGAGCGTTCCAATTTCAGTTCCAGAGCATTCGCCCAATGAGTCCTTGATATTTAGTCGTTTTCAGCCAATATTTTGGATTTTTGAAAATTTCACTTTTTTGTGAAAATATCCACTAAATGAGGGAATAATATGTGTGAGGGTACCCCAGGAGAGTTCCAAATGTGTGTGGGTAGAATATATATCCCACGGGGGTAAAATTGAAAAAAGTTGAAAAAAAATATTTTTTTTTGGACTTAGTCATTTTTCCGGCGTTTATCAGACTTTCAGATAGGGCAAATGTCAGTGAGCGTTCCGATTTCAGTTCCAGAGCGATTCGCCCAATGAGTCCTTGATATTTAGTTATTTTCAGCCAATTTTCTGGATTTTTGAAAATTTCACTTTTTTTTTTAAATATCCACTAAATGAGGGAATAATATGTGTGAGGGTAGCCCAGGAGAGTTCCAATTGTGTGTGGGTAGAATATATATACCACGGGGGTAAAATTGAAAAAAGTTGAAAAAATTTTTTTTTGGACTAAGTCATTTTTCCGGCGTTTATCAGACTTTCAGATAGGGCAAATGTCAGTGAGCGTTCCGATTTCAGTTCCAGAGCGATTCGCCCAATGAGTCCTTGATATTTAGTCGTTTTCAGCCAATATTTTTGATTTTTGAAAAATTCACTTTTTTGTGAAAATATCCACTAAATGAGGGAATAATATGTGTGAGGGTAGCCCAGGAGAGTTCCAAATGTGTGTGAGTAGAATATATATCCCACGGGGGTAAAATTGAAAAAAGTTTAAAAAAATTTTTTTTTTGGAGTTAGTCATTTTTCCGGCGTTTATCAGACTTTCAGATAGGGCAAATGTCAGTGAGCGTTCCGATTTCAGTTCCAGAGCGATTCGTCTAATGAGTCCTTGATACTTAGTCGTTTTGAGCCAATATTTTGCATTTTTGAAAATTTCACTTTTTTGTGAAAATACCCACTAAATGAGGGAATAATATGTGTGAGGGTACCCCAGGAGTGTTCCAAATGTGTGTGGGTAGAATATATATCCCACGGGGGTAAAATTGAAGAAGTTGAAAAATTATTTTTTTTGGACGTAGTCATTTTTCTGGCGTTTATCAGACTTTTAGATAGGGCAAATGTCAGTGAGCGTTCCGATTTCAGTTCCAGAGCGATTCGCCCAATGAGTCCTTGATATTTAGTCGTTTTCAGCCAATTTTCTGGATTTTTGAAAAATTCACTTTTTTGTGAAAATATCCACTAAATGATTGAATAATATGTGTGAGGGTACCCCAGGAGAGTTCCAAATGTGTGTGGGTAAAATATATATCCCACGGGGGTAAAATTGAAAAAAGTTGAAAAATATTTTTTTTTGGACTTAGTCATTTTTCCGGCGTTGATCAGACTTTCAGATAGGGCAAATGTCAGTGAGTGTTCCGATTTCAGTTCCAGAGCGATTCGCCCAATGAGTCCTTGATATTTAGTCGTTTTCAGCCAATTTTCTGGATTTTTGAAAAATTCACTTTTTTGTGAAAATATCCACTAAATGAGGGAATAATATGTGTGAGGGTACCCCAGGAGAGTTCCAAATGTGTGTGGGTAGAATATATATCCCACGGGGGTAAAATTGAAAAAAGTTGAAAAATTTTTTTTTTTGGACTTAGTCATTTTTCCGGCGTTTATCAGACTTTCAGATAGGGCAAATGTCAGTTAGTGTTCCGATTTCAGTTCCAGAGCGATTCGCCCAATGAGTCCTTGATATTTAGTCATTTTCAGCCAATTTACTGGATTTTTGAAAAATTCACTTTTTTGTGAAAATATCCACTAAATGAGGGAATAATATGTGTGAGGGTACCCCAGGAGAGTTCCAAATGTGTGTGGGTAAAATATATATCCCACGGGGGTAAAAGTGAAAAAAGTTGAAAAAAAATATTTTTTGGACTTAGCCATTTTTCCGGCGTTTATCAGACTTTCAGATAGGGCAAATGTCAGTGAGTGTTCCGATTTCAGTTCCAGAGCGATTCGCCCAATGAGTCCTTGATATTTAGTCGTTTTCAGCCAATATTTTGGATTTTTGAAAATTTCACTTTTTTGTGAAAATATCCACTAAATGAGGGAATAATATGTGTGAGGGTAGCCCAAGAGAGTTCCAAATGTGTGTGGGTAGAATATATATCCCATGGGGGTAAAATTGAAAAACGTTGAAAATTTTTTTTTTGGACTTAGTCATTTTTCTGGCGTTTATCAGACTTTCAGATTGGGCAAATGTCAGTGAGCATTCTGATTTCAGTTCCAGAGTGATTCGCCCAATGAGTCCTTGATGTTTAGTCAATTTACTGGATTTTTGAAAAATTCACTTTTTTGTGAAAATATCCACTAAATGAGGGAATAATATGTGTGAGGGTACCCCAGGAGAGTTCCAAATGTGTGTGGGTAAAATATATATCCCACGGGGGTAAAAGTGAAAAAAGTTGAAAAAAATTATTTTTTGGACTTAGCCATTTTTCCGGCGTTCATCAGACTTTCAGATAGGGCAAATGTCAGTGAGTGTTCCGATTTCAGTTCCAGAGCGATTCGCCCAATGAGTCCTTGATATTTAGTCGTTTTCAGCCAATTTTCTGGATTTTTGAAAAATTCACTTTTTTGTGAAAATATCCACTAAATGAGGGAATAATATGTGTGAGGGTACCCCAGGAGAGTTCCAAATGTGTGTGGGTAGAATATATATCCCACGGGGGTAAAATTGAAAAAAGTTGAAAAATTTTTTTTTTTGGACTTAGTCATTTTTCCGGCGTTTATCAGACTTTCAGATAGGGCAAATGTCAGTTAGTGTTCCGATTTCAGTTCCAGAGCGATTCGCCCAATGAGTCCTTGATATTTAGTCGTTTTCAGCCAATACTTTGGATTTTTGAAAATTTCACTTTTTTGTGAAAATATCCACTAAATGAGGGAATAATATGTGTGAGGGTACCCCAGGAGAGTTCCAAATGTGTGTAGGCAAAATATATATCCCACGGGGGTAAAAGTGAAAAAAGTTAAAAAAAAATAATTTTTGGACTTAGCCATTTTTCCGGCGTTTATCAGACTTTCAGATAGGGCAAATGTCAGTGAGCGTTCCAATTTCAGTTCCAGAGCATTCGCCCAATGAGTCCTTGATATTTAGTCGTTTTCAGCCAATATTTTGGATTTTTGAAAATTTCACTTTTTTGTGAAAATATCCACTAAATGAGGGAATAATATGTGTGAGGGTAGCCCAGGAGAGTTCCAATTGTGTGTGGGTAGAATATATATACCACGGGGGTAAAATTGAAAAAAGTTGAAAAAATTTTTTTTTGGACTAAGTCATTTTTCCGGCGTTTATCAGACTTTCAGATAGGGCAAATGTCAGTGAGCGTTCCGATTTCAGTTCCAGAGCGAATCGCCCAATGAGTCCTTGATATTTAGTCGTTTTCAGCCAATATTTTTGATTTTTGAAAAATTCACTTTTTTGTGAAAATATCCACTAAATGAGGGAATAATATGTGTGAGGGTAGCCCAGGAGAGTTCCAAATGTGTGTGAGTAGAATATATATCCCACGGGGGTAAAATTGAAAAAAGTTTAAAAAATTTTTTTTTTGGACTTAGTCATTTTTCTAGCGTTTATCAGACTTTCAGATAGGGCAAATGTCAGTGAGCATTCCGATTTCAGTTCCAGAGCCATTCGCCCAATGAGTCCTTGATATTTAGTCATTTTCAACCAATTTTCTGGATTTTTGAAAAATTCACTTTTTTGTGAAAATATCCACTAAATGAGGGAATAATATGTGTGAGGGTACCCCAGGAGAGGTCCAAATGTGTATGGGTAAAATATATATCCCACCGGGGTAAAAGTGAAAAAAGTTGAAAAAAATTATTTTTTGGACTTAGCCATTTCTCCGGCGTTTATCAGACTTTCAGATAGGGCAAATGTCAGTGAGCATTCCGATTTCAGTTCCAGAGCGATTCGCCCAATGAGTCCTTGATATTTAGTCATTTTCAGCCAATATTTTGGATTTTTGAAAATTTCACTTATTTGTGAAAATATCCACTAAATGAGGGAATAATATGTGTGAGGGTACCCCAGGAGTGTTCCAAATGTGTGTGGGTAGAATATATCTCCCACGGGGGTAAAAGTGAAAAAAGTTGAAAAAAATTATTTTTTGGACTTAGCCATTTTTCCGGCGTTTATCAGACTTTCAGATAGGGCAAATGTCAGTGAGCGTTCCGATTTCAGTTCCAGAGCGATTCGCCCAATGAGTCCTTGATATTTAGTCATTTTCAGCCAATATTTTGGATTTTTGAAAATTTCACTTATTTGTGAAAATATCCACTAAATGAGGGAATAATATGTGTGAGGGTACCCCAGGAGAGTTCCAAATGTGTGTGGGTAAAATATATATCCCACGGTGGTAAAATTGAAAAAAGTTTAAAAATTATTTTTTTTGGACTTAGTCATTTTTCCGGCGTTTATCAGACTTTCAGATAGGGCAAATGTCAGTGAGCGTTCCGATTTCAATTCCAGAGCGATTCGCCCAATGAGTCCTTGATATTTAGTCATTTTCAGCCAATTTTCTGGATTTTTGAAAATTTCACTTTTTTGTGAAAATATCCACTAAATGAGGGAATAATATGTGTGAGGGTAGACCAGAAGAGTTCCAAATGTGTGTGGGTAGAATATATATCCCACGGGGGTAAAATTGAAAAAAGTTTAAAACATTTTTTTTTTGGACTTAGTCATTTTTCTAGCGTTTATCAGACTTTCAGATAGGGCAAATGTCAGTGAGCATTCCGATTTCAGTTCCAGAGCGATTCGCCCAATGAGTCCTTGATATTTAGTCATTTTCAACCAATTTTCTGGATTTTTGAAAAATTCACTTTTTTGTGAAAATATCCACTAAATGAGAGAATAATATGTGTGAGGGTACCCCAGGAGAGGTCCAAATGTGTATGGGTAAAATATATATCCCACCGGGGTAAAAGTGAAAAAAGTTGAAAAAAATTATTTTTTGGACTTAGCCATTTCTCCGGCGTTTATCAGACTTTGAGATAGGGCAAATGTCAGTGAGCGTTCCGATTTCAGTTCCAGAGCGATTCGCCCAATGAGTCCTTGATATTTAGTCATTTTCAGCCAATATTTTGGATTTTTGAAAATTTCACTTATTTGTGAAAATATCCACTAAATGAGGGAATAATATGTGTGAGGGTACCCCAGGAGTGTTCCAAATGTGTGTGGGTAGAATATATATCCCACGGGGGTAAAATTGAAAAAAGTTGAAAAATTATTTTTTTTGGACTTAGTCATTTTTCCGGCGTTTATCAGACTTTCAGATAGGGCAAATGTCAGTGAGCGTTCCGATTTCAGTTCCAGAGCGATTCGCCCAATGAGTCCTTGATATTTAGTCATTTTCAGCCAATTTTCTGGATTTTTGAAAATTTCACTTTTTTGTGAAAATATCCACTAAATGAGGGAATAATATGTGTGAGGGTACCCCAGGAGAGTTCCAAATGTGTGTGGGTAGAATATATATCCCACGGGGGTAAAATTGAAAAAAGTTGAAAAATTTTTTTTTTTGGACTTAGTCATTTTTCCGGCGTTTATCAGACTTTCAGATAGGGCAAATGTCAGTTAGTGTTCCGATTTCAGTTCCAGAGCGATTCGCCCAATGAGTCCTTGATATTTAGTCGTTTTCAGCCAATACTTTGGATTTTTGAAAATTTCACTTTTTTGTGAAAATATCCACTAAATGAGGGAATAATATGTGTGAGGGTACCCCAGGAGAGTTCCAAATGTGTGTAGGCAAAATATATATCCCACGGGGGTAAAAGTGAAAAAAGTTAAAAAAAAATAATTTTTGGACTTAGCCATTTTTCCGGCGTTTATCAGACTTTCAGATAGGGCAAATGTCAGTGAGCGTTCCAATTTCAGTTCCAGAGCATTCGCCCAATGAGTCCTTGATATTTAGTCGTTTTCAGCCAATATTTTGGATTTTTGAAAATTTCACTTTTTTGTGAAAATATCCACTAAATGAGGGAATAATATGTGTGAGGGTAGCCCAGGAGAGTTCCAATTGTGTGTGGGTAGAATATATATACCACGGGGGTAAAATTGAAAAAAGTTGAAAAAATTTTTTTTTGGACTAAGTCATTTTTCCGGCGTTTATCAGACTTTCAGATAGGGCAAATGTCAGTGAGCGTTCCGATTTCAGTTCCAGAGCGAATCGCCCAATGAGTCCTTGATATTTAGTCGTTTTCAGCCAATATTTTTGATTTTTGAAAAATTCACTTTTTTGTGAAAATATCCACTAAATGAGGGAATAATATGTGTGAGGGTAGCCCAGGAGAGTTCCAAATGTGTGTGAGTAGAATATATATCCCACGGGGGTAAAATTGAAAAAAGTTAAAAAAATTTTTTTTTTGGACTTAGTCATTTTTCTAGCGTTTATCAGACTTTCAGATAGGGCAAATGTCAGTGAGCATTCCGATTTCAGTTCCAGAGCCATTCGCCCAATGAGTCCTTGATATTTAGTCATTTTCAACCAATTTTCTGGATTTTTGAAAAATTCACTTTTTTGTGAAAATATCCACTAAATGAGGGAATAATATGTGTGAGGGTACCCCAGGAGAGGTCCAAATGTGTATGGGTAAAATATATATCCCACCGGGGTAAAAGTGAAAAAAGTTGAAAAAAATTATTTTTTGGACTTAGCCATTTCTCCGGCGTTTATCAGACTTTCAGATAGGGCAAATGTCAGTGAGCATTCCGATTTCAGTTCCAGAGCGATTCGCCCAATGAGTCCTTGATATTTAGTCATTTTCAGCCAATATTTTGGATTTTTGAAAATTTCACTTATTTGTGAAAATATCCACTAAATGAGGGAATAATATGTGTGAGGGTACCCCAGGAGTGTTCCAAATGTGTGTGGGTAGAATATATCTCCCACGGGGGTAAAATTGAAAAAAGTTGAAAAATTATTTTTTTTGGACTTAGTCATTTTTCCGGCGTTTATCAGACTTTCAGATAGGGCAAATGTCAGTGAGCGTTCCGATTTCAGTTCCAGAGCGATTCGCCCAATGAGTCCTTGATATTTAGTCATTTTCAGCCAATTTTCTGGATTTTTGAAAATTTCACTTTTTTGTGAAAATATCCACTAAATGAGGGAATAATATGTGTGAGGGTACCCCAGGAGAGTTCCAAATGTGTGTGGGTAAAATATATATCCCACGGGGGTAAAAGTGAAAAAAGTTGAAAAAAATTATTTTTTGGACTTAGCCATTTTTCCGGCGTTTATCAGACTTTCAGATAGGGCAAATGTCAGTGAGCGTTCCGATTTCAGTTCCAGAGCGATTCGCCCAATGAGTCCTTGATATTTAGTCATTTTCAGCCAATATTTTGGATTTTTGAAAATTTCACTTATTTGTGAAAATATCCACTAAATGAGGGAATAATATGTGTGAGGGTACCCCAGGAGAGTTCCAAATGTGTGTGGGTAAAATATATATCCCACGGTGGTAAAATTGAAAAAAGTTTAAAAATTATTTTTTTTGGACTTAGTCATTTTTCCGGCGTTTATCAGACTTTCAGATAGGGCAAATGTCAGTGAGCGTTCCGATTTCAATTCCAGAGCGATTCGCCCAATGAGTCCTTGATATTTAGTCATTTTCAGCCAATTTTCTGGATTTTTGAAAATTTCACTTTTTTGTGAAAATATCCACTAAATGAGGGAATAATATGTGTGAGGGTAGACCAGAAGAGTTCCAAATGTGTGTGGGTAGAATATATATCCCACGGGGGTAAAATTGAAAAAAGTTTAAAACATTTTTTTTTTGGACTTAGTCATTTTTCTAGCGTTTATCAGACTTTCAGATAGGGCAAATGTCAGTGAGCATTCCGATTTCAGTTCCAGAGCGATTCGCCCAATGAGTCCTTGATATTTAGTCATTTTCAACCAATTTTCTGGATTTTTGAAAAATTCACTTTTTTGTGAAAATATCCACTAAATGAGAGAATAATATGTGTGAGGGTACCCCAGGAGAGGTCCAAATGTGTATGGGTAAAATATATATCCCACCGGGGTAAAAGTGAAAAAAGTTGAAAAAAATTATTTTTTGGACTTAGCCATTTCTCCGGCGTTTATCAGACTTTGAGATAGGGCAAATGTCAGTGAGCGTTCCGATTTCAGTTCCAGAGCGATTCGCCCAATGAGTCCTTGATATTTAGTCATTTTCAGCCAATATTTTGGATTTTTGAAAATTTCACTTATTTGTGAAAATATCCACTAAATGAGGGAATAATATGTGTGAGGGTACCCCAGGAGTGTTCCAAATGTGTGTGGGTAGAATATATATCCCACGGGGGTAAAATTGAAAAAAGTTGAAAAATTATTTTTTTTGGACTTAGTCATTTTTCCGGCGTTTATCAGACTTTCAGATAGGGCAAATGTCAGTGAGCGTTCCGATTTCAGTTCCAGAGCGATTCGCCCAATGAGTCCTTGATATTTAGTCATTTTCAGCCAATTTTCTGGATTTTTGAAAATTTCACTTTTTTGTGAAAATATCCACTAAATGAGGGAATAATATGTGTGAGGGTAGCCCAGGAGAGTTCCAAATGTGTGTGGGTAGAATATATATCCCACGGGGGTAAAATTGAAAAAAGTTTAAAAAATTTTTTTTTTGGACTTAGTCATTTTTCTGGCGTTTATCAGACTTTCAGATAGGGCAAATGTCAGTGAGCATTCCGATTTTAGTTCCAGAGCGATTCGCCCAATGAGTCCTTGATATTTAGTCATTTTCAACCAATTTTCTGGATTTTTGAAAAATTCACTTTTTTGTGAAAATATCCACTAAATGAGGGAATAATATGTGTGAGGGTACCCCAGGAGAGTTCCAAATGTGTGTGGGTAAAATATATATCCCACGGGGGTAAAAGTGAAAAAAGTTGAAAAAAATTATTTTTTGGACTTAGCCATTTTTCCGGCGTTTATCAGACTTTCAGATAGGGCAAATGTCAGTGAGCGTTCCGATTTCAGTTCCAGAGCGATTCGCCCAATGAGTCCTTGATATTTAGTCATTTTCAGCCAATATTTTGGATTTTTGAAAATTTCAATTATTTGTGAAAATATCCACTAAATGAGGGAATAATATGTGTGAGGGTACCCCAGGAGAGTTCCAAATGTGTGTGGGTAAAATATATATCCCACGGGGGTAAAATTGAAAAAAGTTGAAAAATTATTTTTTTTGGACTTAGTCATTTTTCCGGCGTTTATCAGACTTTCAGATAGGGCAAATGTCAGTGAGCGTTCCGATTTCAATTCCAGAGCGATTCGCCCAATGAGTCCTTGATATTTAGTCATTTTCAGCCAATTTTCTGGATTTTTGAAAATTTCACTTTTTTGTGAAAATATCCACTAAATGAGGGAATAATATGTGTGAGGGTAGACCAGAAGAGTTCCAAATGTGTGTGGGTAGAATATATATCCCACGGGGGTAAAATTGAAAAAAGTTTAAAACATTTTTTTTTTGGACTTAGTCATTTTTCTAGCGTTTATCAGACTTTCAGATAGGGCAAATGTCAGTGAGCATTCCGATTTCAGTTCCAGAGCGATTCGCCCAATGAGTCCTTGATATTTAGTCATTTTCAACCAATTTTCTGGATTTTTGAAAAATTCACTTTTTTGTGAAAATATCCACTAAATGAGAGAATAATATGTGTGAGGGTACCCCAGGAGAGGTCCAAATGTGTATGGGTAAAATATATATCCCACCGGGGTAAAAGTGAAAAAAGTTGAAAAAAATTATTTTTTGGACTTAGCCATTTCTCCGGCGTTTATCAGACTTTGAGATAGGGCAAATGTCAGTGAGCGTTCCGATTTCAGTTCCAGAGCGATTCGCCCAATGAGTCCTTGATATTTAGTCATTTTCAGCCAATATTTTGGATTTTTGAAAATTTCACTTATTTGTGAAAATATCCACTAAATGAGGGAATAATATGTGTGAGGGTACCCCAGGAGTGTTCCAAATGTGTGTGGGTAGAATATATATCCCACGGGGGTAAAATTGAAAAAAGTTGAAAAATTATTTTTTTTGGACTTAGTCATTTTTCCGGCGTTTATCAGACTTTCAGATAGGGCAAATGTCAGTGAGCGTTCCGATTTCAGTTCCAGAGCGATTCGCCCAATGAGTCCTTGATATTTAGTCATTTTCAGCCAATTTTCTGGATTTTTGAAAATTTCACTTTTTTGTGAAAATATCCACTAAATGAGGGAATAATATGTGTGAGGGTAGCCCAGGAGAGTTCCAAATGTGTGTGGGTAGAATATATATCCCACGGGGGTAAAATTGAAAAAAGTTTAAAAAATTTTTTTTTTGGACTTAGTCATTTTTCTGGCGTTTATCAGACTTTCAGATAGGGCAAATGTCAGTGAGCATTCCGATTTTAGTTCCAGAGCGATTCGCCCAATGAGTCCTTGATATTTAGTCATTTTCAACCAATTTTCTGGATTTTTGAAAAATTCACTTTTTTGTGAAAATATCCACTAAATGAGGGAATAATATGTGTGAGGGTACCCCAGGAGAGTTCCAAATGTGTGTGGGTAAAATATATATCCCACGGGGGTAAAAGTGAAAAAAGTTGAAAAAAATTATTTTTTGGACTTAGCCATTTTTCCGGCGTTTATCAGACTTTCAGATAGGGCAAATGTCAGTGAGCGTTCCGATTTCAGTTCCAGAGCGATTCGCCCAATGAGTCCTTGATATTTAGTCATTTTCAGCCAATATTTTGGATTTTTGAAAATTTCAATTATTTGTGAAAATATCCACTAAATGAGGGAATAATATGTGTGAGGGTACCCCAGGAGAGTTCCAAATGTGTGTGGGTAAAATATATATCCCACGGGGGTAAAATTGAAAAAAGTTGAAAAATTATTTTTTTTGGACTTAGTCATTTTTCCGGCGTTTATCAGACTTTCAGATAGGGCAAATGTCAGTGAGCGTTCCGATTTCAATTCCAGAGCGATTCGCCCAATGAGTCCTTGATATTTAGTCATTTTCAGCCAATTTTCTGGATTTTTGAAAATTTCACTTTTTTGTGAAAATATCCACTAAATGAGGGAATAATATGTGTGAGGGTAGACCAGAAGAGTTCCAAATGTGTGTGGGTAGAATATATATCCCACGGGGGTAAAATTGAAAAAAGTTGAAAAAATTTTTTTTTGGACTAAGTCATTTTTCCGGCGTTTATCAGACTTTCAGATAGGGCAAATGTCAGTGAGCGTTCCGATTTCAGTTCCAGAGCGAATCGCCCAATGAGTCCTTGATATTTAGTCGTTTTCAGCCAATATTTTTGATTTTTGAAAAATTCACTTTTTTGTGAAAATATCCACTAAATGAGGGAATAATATGTGTGAGGGTAGCCCAGGAGAGTTCCAAATGTGTGTGAGTAGAATATATATCCCACGGGGGTAAAATTGAAAAAAGTTTAAAAAATTTTTTTTTTGGACTTAGTCATTTTTCTAGCGTTTATCAGACTTTCAGATAGGGCAAATGTCAGTGAGCATTCCGATTTCAGTTCCAGAGCCATTCGCCCAATGAGTCCTTGATATTTAGTCATTTTCAACCAATTTTCTGGATTTTTGAAAAATTCACTTTTTTGTGAAAATATCCACTAAATGAGGGAATAATATGTGTGAGGGTACCCCAGGAGAGGTCCAAATGTGTATGGGTAAAATATATATCCCACCGGGGTAAAAGTGAAAAAAGTTGAAAAAAATTATTTTTTGGACTTAGCCATTTCTCCGGCGTTTATCAGACTTTCAGATAGGGCAAATGTCAGTGAGCATTCCGATTTCAGTTCCAGAGCGATTCGCCCAATGAGTCCTTGATATTTAGTCATTTTCAGCCAATATTTTGGATTTTTGAAAATTTCACTTATTTGTGAAAATATCCACTAAATGAGGGAATAATATGTGTGAGGGTACCCCAGGAGTGTTCCAAATGTGTGTGGGTAGAATATATCTCCCACGGGGGTAAAATTGAAAAAAGTTGAAAAATTATTTTTTTTGGACTTAGTCATTTTTCCGGCGTTTATCAGACTTTCAGATAGGGCAAATGTCAGTGAGCGTTCCGATTTCAGTTCCAGAGCGATTCGCCCAATGAGTCCTTGATATTTAGTCATTTTCAGCCAATTTTCTGGATTTTTGAAAATTTCACTTTTTTGTGAAAATATCCACTAAATGAGGGAATAATATGTGTGAGGGTACCCCAGGAGAGTTCCAAATGTGTGTGGGTAAAATATATATCCCACGGGGGTAAAAGTGAAAAAAGTTGAAAAAAATTATTTTTTGGACTTAGCCATTTTTCCGGCGTTTATCAGACTTTCAGATAGGGCAAATGTCAGTGAGCGTTCCGATTTCAGTTCCAGAGCGATTCGCCCAATGAGTCCTTGATATTTAGTCATTTTCAGCCAATATTTTGGATTTTTGAAAATTTCACTTATTTGTGAAAATATCCACTAAATGAGGGAATAATATGTGTGAGGGTACCCCAGGAGAGTTCCAAATGTGTGTGGGTAAAATATATATCCCACGGTGGTAAAATTGAAAAAAGTTTAAAAATTATTTTTTTTGGACTTAGTCATTTTTCCGGCGTTTATCAGACTTTCAGATAGGGCAAATGTCAGTGAGCGTTCCGATTTCAATTCCAGAGCGATTCGCCCAATGAGTCCTTGATATTTAGTCATTTTCAGCCAATTTTCTGGATTTTTGAAAATTTCACTTTTTTGTGAAAATATCCACTAAATGAGGGAATAATATGTGTGAGGGTAGACCAGAAGAGTTCCAAATGTGTGTGGGTAGAATATATATCCCACGGGGGTAAAATTGAAAAAAGTTTAAAACATTTTTTTTTTGGACTTAGTCATTTTTCTAGCGTTTATCAGACTTTCAGATAGGGCAAATGTCAGTGAGCATTCCGATTTCAGTTCCAGAGCGATTCGCCCAATGAGTCCTTGATATTTAGTCATTTTCAACCAATTTTCTGGATTTTTGAAAAATTCACTTTTTTGTGAAAATATCCACTAAATGAGAGAATAATATGTGTGAGGGTACCCCAGGAGAGGTCCAAATGTGTATGGGTAAAATATATATCCCACCGGGGTAAAAGTGAAAAAAGTTGAAAAAAATTATTTTTTGGACTTAGCCATTTCTCCGGCGTTTATCAGACTTTCAGATAGGGCAAATGTCAGTGAGCGTTCCGATTTCAGTTCCAGAGCGATTCGCCCAATGAGTCCTTGATATTTAGTCATTTTCAGCCAATATTTTGGATTTTTGAAAATTTCACTTATTTGTGAAAATATCCACTAAATGAGGGAATAATATGTGTGAGGGTACCCCAGGAGTGTTCCAAATGTGTGTGGGTAGAATATATATCCCACGGGGGTAAAATTGAAAAAAGTTGAAAAATTATTTTTTTTGGACTTAGTCATTTTTCCGGCGTTTATCAGACTTTCAGATAGGGCAAATGTCAGTGAGCGTTCCGATTTCAGTTCCAGAGCGATTCGCCCAATGAGTCCTTGATATTTAGTCATTTTCAGCCAATTTTCTGGATTTTTGAAAATTTCACTTTTTTGTGAAAATATCCACTAAATGAGGGAATAATATGTGTGAGGGTAGCCCAGGAGAGTTCCAAATGTGTGTGGGTAGAATATATATCCCACGGGGGTAAAATTGAAAAAAGTTTAAAAAATTTTTTTTTTGGACTTAGTCATTTTTCTGGCGTTTATCAGACTTTCAGATAGGGCAAATGTCAGTGAGCATTCCGATTTTAGTTCCAGAGCGATTCGCCCAATGAGTCCTTGATATTTAGTCATTTTCAACCAATTTTCTGGATTTTTGAAAAATTCACTTTTTTGTGAAAATATCCACTAAATGAGGGAATAATATGTGTGAGGGTACCCCAGGAGAGTTCCAAATGTGTGTGGGTAAAATATATATCCCACGGGGGTAAAAGTGAAAAAAGTTGAAAAAAATTATTTTTTGGACTTAGCCATTTTTCCGGCGTTTATCAGACTTTCAGATAGGGCAAATGTCAGTGAGCGTTCCGATTTCAGTTCCAGAGCGATTCGCCCAATGAGTCCTTGATATTTAGTCATTTTCAGCCAATATTTTGGATTTTTGAAAATTTCAATTATTTGTGAAAATATCCACTAAATGAGGGAATAATATGTGTGAGGGTACCCCAGGAGAGTTCCAAATGTGTGTGGGTAAAATATATATCCCACGGGGGTAAAATTGAAAAAAGTTGAAAAATTATTTTTTTTGGACTTAGTCATTTTTCCGGCGTTTATCAGACTTTCAGATAGGGCAAATGTCAGTGAGCGTTCCGATTTCAATTCCAGAGCGATTCGCCCAATGAGTCCTTGATATTTAGTCATTTTCAGCCAATTTTCTGGATTTTTGAAAATTTCACTTTTTTGTGAAAATATCCACTAAATGAGGGAATAATATGTGTGAGGGTAGACCAGAAGAGTTCCAAATGTGTGTGGGTAGAATATATATCCCACGGGGGTAAAATTGAAAAAAGTTTAAAACATTTTTTTTTTGGACTTAGTCATTTTTCTAGCGTTTATCAGACTTTCAGATAGGGCAAATGTCAGTGAGCATTCCGATTTCAGTTCCAGAGCGATTCGCCCAATGAGTCCTTGATATTTAGTCATTTTCAACCAATTTTCTGGATTTTTGAAAAATTCACTTTTTTGTGAAAATATCCACTAAATGAGGGAATAATATGTGTGAGGGTACCCCAGGAGAGGTCCAAATGTGTATGGGTAAAATATATATCCCACCGGGGTAAAAGTGAAAAAAGTTGAAAAAAATTATTTTTTGGACTTAGCCATTTCTCCGGCGTTTATCAGACTTTCAGATAGGGCAAATGTCAGTGAGCGTTCCGATTTCAGTTCCAGAGCGATTCGCCCAATGAGTCCTTGATATTTAGTCATTTTCAGCCAATATTTTGGATTTTTGAAAATTTCACTTATTTGTGAAAATATCCACTAAATGAGGGAATAATATGTGTGAGGGTACCCCAGGAGTGTTCCAAATGTGTGTGGGTAGAATATATATCCCACGGGGGTAAAATTGAAAAAAGTTGAAAAATTATTTTTTTTGGACTTAGTCATTTTTCCGGCGTTTATCAGACTTTCAGATAGGGCAAATGTCAGTGAGCGTTCCGATTTCAGTTCCAGAGCGATTCGCCCAATGAGTCCTTGATATTTAGTCATTTTCAGCCAATTTTCTGGATTTTTGAAAATTTCACTTTTTTGTGAAAATATCCACTAAATGAGGGAATAATATGTGTGAGGGTAGCCCAGGAGAGTTCCAAATGTGTGTGGGTAGAATATATATCCCACGGGGGTAAAATTGAAAAAAGTTTAAAAAATTTTTTTTTTGGACTTAGTCATTTTTCTGGCGTTTATCAGACTTTCAGATAGGGCAAATGTCAGTGAGCATTCCGATTTTAGTTCCAGAGCGATTCGCCCAATGAGTCCTTGATATTTAGTCATTTTCAACCAATTTTCTGGATTTTTGAAAAATTCACTTTTTTGTGAAAATATCCACTAAATGAGGGAATAATATGTGTGAGGGTACCCCAGGAGTGTTCCAAATGTGTGTGGGTAGAATATATATCCCACGGGGGTAAAATTGAAAAAAGTTGAAAAATTATTTTTTTTGGACTTAGTCATTTTTCCGGCGTTTATCAGACTTTCAGATAGGGCAAATGTCAGTGAGCGTTCCGATTTCAATTCCAGAGCGATTCGCCCAATGAGTCCTTGATATTTAGTCATTTTCAGCCAATTTTCTGGATTTTTGAAAATTTCACTTTTTTGTGAAAATATCCACTAAATGAGGGAATAATATGTGTGAGGGTAGACCAGAAGAGTTCCAAATGTGTGTGGGTAGAATATATATCCCACGGGGGTAAAATTGAAAAAAGTTTAAAAAATTTTTTTTTTGGACTTAGTCATTTTTCTAGCGTTTATCAGACTTTCAGATAGGGCAAATGTCAGTGAGCATTCCGATTTCAGTTCCAGAGCGATTCGCCCAATGAGTCCTTGATATTTAGTCATTTTCAACCAATTTTCTGGATTTTTGAAAAATTCACTTTTTTGTGAAAATATCCACTAAATGAGGGAATAATATGTGTGAGGGTACCCCAGGAGAGGTCCAAATGTGTATGGGTAAAATATATATCCCACCGGGGTAAAAGTGAAAAAAGTTGAAAAAAATTATTTTTTGGACTTAGCCATTTCTCCGGCGTTTATCAGACTTTCAGATAGGGCAAATGTCAGTGAGCGTTCCGATTTCAGTTCCAGAGCGATTCGCCCAATGAGTCCTTGATATTTAGTCATTTTCAGCCAATATTTTGGATTTTTGAAAATTTCACTTATTTGTGAAAATATCCACTAAATGAGGGAATAATATGTGTGAGGGTACCCCAGGAGTGTTCCAAATGTGTGTGGGTAGAATATATATCCCACGGGGGTAAAATTGAAAAAAGTTGAAAAATTATTTTTTTTGGACTTAGTCATTTTTCCGGCGTTTATCAGACTTTCAGATAGGGCAAATGTCAGTGAGCGTTCCGATTTCAGTTCCAGAGCGATTCGCCCAATGAGTCCTTGATATTTAGTCATTTTCAGCCAATTTTCTGGATTTTTGAAAATTTCACTTTTTTGTGAAAATATCCACTAAATGAGGGAATAATATGTGTGAGGGTAGCCCAGGAGAGTTCCAAATGTGTGTGGGTAGAATATATATCCCACGGGGGTAAAATTGAAAAAAGTTTAAAAAATTTTTTTTTTGGACTTAGTCATTTTTCTGGCGTTTATCAGACTTTCAGATAGGGCAAATGTCAGTGAGCATTCAGATTTTAGTTCCAGAGCGATTCGCCCAATGAGTCCTTGATATTTAGTCATTTTCAACCAATTTTCTGGATTTTTGAAAAATTCACTTTTTTGTGAAAATATCCACTAAATGAGGGAATAATATGTGTGAGGGTACCCCAGGAGTGTTCCAAATGTGTGTGGGTAGAATATATATCCCACGGGGGTAAAATTGAAAAAAGTTGAAAAATTATTTTTTTTGGACTTAGTCATTTTTCCGGCGTTTATCAGACTTTCAGATAGGGCAAATGTCAGTGAGCGTTCCGATTTCAATTCCAGAGCGATTCGCCCAATGAGTCCTTGATATTTAGTCATTTTCAGCCAATTTTCTGGATTTTTGAAAATTTCACTTTTTTGTGAAAATATCCACTAAATGAGGGAATAATATGTGTGAGGGTAGACCAGAAGAGTTCCAAATGTGTGTGGGTAGAATATATATCCCACGGGGGTAAAATTGAAAAAAGTTTAAAAAATTTTTTTTTTGGACTTAGTCATTTTTCTAGCGTTTATCAGACTTTCAGATAGGGCAAATGTCAGTGAGCATTCCGATTTCAGTTCCAGAGCGATTCGCCCAATGAGTCCTTGATATTTAGTCATTTTCAACCAATTTTCTGGATTTTTGAAAAATTCACTTTTTTGTGAAAATATCCACTAAATGAGGGAATAATATGTGTGAGGGTACCCCAGGAGAGGTCCAAATGTGTATGGGTAAAATATATATCCCACCGGGGTAAAAGTGAAAAAAGTTGAAAAAAATTATTTTTTGGACTTAGCCATTTCTCCGGCGTTTATCAGACTTTCAGATAGGGCAAATGTCAGTGAGCATTCCGATTTCAGTTCCAGAGCGATTCGCCCAATGAGTCCTTGATATTTAGTCGTTTTCAGCCAATATTTTGGATTTTTGAAAATTTCACTTATTTGTGAAAATATCCACTAAATGAGGGAATAATATGTGTGAGGGTACCCCAGGAGAGTTCCAAATGTGTGTGGGTAGAATATATATCCCACGGGGGTAAAATTGAAAAAAGTTTAAAAAATTTTTTTTTTGGACTTAGTCATTTTTCTGGCGTTTATCAGACTTTCAGATAGGGCAAATGTCAGTGAGCATTCCGATTTTAGTTCCAGAGCGATTCGCCCAATGAGTCCTTGATATTTAGTCATTTTCAACCAATTTTCTGGATTTTTGAAAAATTCACTTTTTTGTGAAAATATCCACTAAATGAGGGAATAATATGTGTGAGGGTACCCCAGGAGTGTTCCAAATGTGTGTGGGTAGAATATATATCCCACGGGGGTAAAATTGAAAAAAGTTTAAAACATTTTTTTTTTGGACTTAGTCATTTTTCTAGCGTTTATCAGACTTTCAGATAGGGCAAATGTCAGTGAGCATTCCGATTTCAGTTCCAGAGCGATTCGCCCAATGAGTCCTTGATATTTAGTCATTTTCAACCAATTTTCTGGATTTTTGAAAAATTCACTTTTTTGTGAAAATATCCACTAAATGAGGGAATAATATGTGTGAGGGTACCCCAGGAGAGGTCCAAATGTGTATGGGTAAAATATATATCCCACCGGGGTAAAAGTGAAAAAAGTTGAAAAAAATTATTTTTTGGACTTAGCCATTTCTCCGGCGTTTATCAGACTTTCAGATAGGGCAAATGTCAGTGAGCGTTCCGATTTCAGTTCCAGAGCGATTCGCCCAATGAGTCCTTGATATTTAGTCATTTTCAGCCAATATTTTGGATTTTTGAAAATTTCACTTATTTGTGAAAATATCCACTAAATGAGGGAATAATATGTGTGAGGGTAGCCCAGGAGAGTTCCAAATGTGTGTGGGTAGAATATATATCCCACGGGGGTAAAATTGAAAAAAGTTTAAAAAATTTTTTTTTTGGACTTAGTCATTTTTCTGGCGTTTATCAGACTTTCAGATAGGGCAAATGTCAGTGAGCATTCCGATTTTAGTTCCAGAGCGATTCGCCCAATGAGTCCTTGATATTTAGTCATTTTCAACCAATTTTCTGGATTTTTGAAAAATTCACTTTTTTGTGAAAATATCCACTAAATGAGGGAATAATATGTGTGAGGGTACCCCAGGAGTGTTCCAAATGTGTGTGGGTAGAATATATATCCCACGGGGGTAAAATTGAAAAAAGTTGAAAAATTATTTTTTTTGGACTTAGTCATTTTTCCGGCGTTTATCAGACTTTCAGATAGGGCAAATGTCAGTGAGCGTTCCGATTTCAGTTCCAGAGCGATTCGCCCAATGAGTCCTTGATATTTAGTCATTTTCAGCCAATTTTCTGGATTTTTGAAAATTTCACTTTTTTGTGAAAATATCCACTAAATGAGGGAATAATATGTGTGAGGGTACCCCAGGAGAGTTCCAAATGTGTATGGGTAAAATATATATCCCACCGGGGTAAAAGTGAAAAAAGTTGAAAAAAAATATTTTTTGGACTTAACCATTTTTCCGGCGTTTATCAGACTTTCAGATAGGGCAAATTTCAGTGAGCGTTCCGATTTCAGTTCCAGAGCGATTCGCCCAATGAGTCCTTGATATTTAGTCATTTTCAGCCAATATTTTGGAATTTTGAAAATTTCACTTATTTGTGAAAATATCCACTAAATGAGGGAATAATATGTGTGAGGGTACCCCAGGAGAGTTCCAAATGTGTGTGGGTAAAATATATATCCCACGGGGGTAAAAGTGAAAAAAGTTGAAAAAAATTATTTTTTGGACTTAGCCATTTTTCCGGCGTTTATCAGACTTTCAGATAGGGCAAATGTCAGTGAGCGTTCCGATTTCAGTTCCAGAGCGATTCGCCCAATGAGTCCTTGATATTTAGTCATTTTCAGCCAATATTTTGGATTTTTGAAAATTTCACTTATTTTTGAAAATATCCACTAAATGAGGGAAGAATATGTGTGAGGGTAACCCAGGAGTGTTCCAAATGTGTGTGGGTAGAATATATATCCCACGGGGGTAAAATTGAAAAAAGTTGAAAAATTATTTTTTTTGGACTTAGTCATTTTTCCGGCGTTTATCAGACTTTCAGATAGGGCAAATGTCAGTGAGCGTTCCGATTTCAATTCCAGAGCGATTCGCCCAATGAGTCCTTGATATTTAGTCATTTTCAGCCAATTTTCTGGATTTTTGAAAATTTCACTTTTTTGTGAAAATATCCACTAAATGAGGGAATAATATGTGTGAGGGTAGACCAGAAGAGTTCCAAATGTGTGTGGGTAGAATATATATCCCACGGGGGTAAAATTGAAAAAAGTTTAAAACATTTTTTTTTTGGACTTAGTCATTTTTCTAGCGTTTATCAGACTTTCAGATAGGGCAAATGTCAGTGAGCATTCCGATTTCAGTTCCAGAGCGATTCGCCCAATGAGTCCTTGATATTTAGTCATTTTCAACCAATTTTCTGGATTTTTGAAAAATTCACTTTTTTGTGAAAATATCCACTAAATGAGGGAATAATATGTGTGAGGGTACCCCAGGAGAGGTCCAAATGTGTATGGGTAAAATATATATCCCACCGGGGTAAAAGTGAAAAAAGTTGAAAAAAATTATTTTTTGGACTTAGCCATTTCTCCGGCGTTTATCAGACTTTCAGATAGGGCAAATGTCAGTGAGCGTTCCGATTTCAGTTCCAGAGCGATTCGCCCAATGAGTCCTTGATATTTAGTCATTTTCAGCCAATATTTTGGATTTTTGAAAATTTCACTTATTTGTGAAAATATCCACTAAATGAGGGAATAATATGTGTGAGGGTACCCCAGGAGTGTTCCAAATGTGTGTGGGTAGAATATATATCCCACGGGGGTAAAATTGAAAAAAGTTGAAAAATTATTTTTTTTGGACTTAGTCATTTTTCCGGCGTTTATCAGACTTTCAGATAGGGCAAATGTCAGTGAGCGTTCCGATTTCAGTTCCAGAGCGATTCGCCCAATGAGTCCTTGATATTTAGTCATTTTCAGCCAATTTTCTGGATTTTTGAAAATTTCACTTTTTTGTGAAAATATCCACTAAATGAGGGAATAATATGTGTGAGGGTAGCCCAGGAGAGTTCCAAATGTGTGTGGGTAGAATATATATCCCACGGGGGTAAAATTGAAAAAAGTTTAAAAAATTTTTTTTTTGGACTTAGTCATTTTTCTGGCGTTTATCAGACTTTCAGATAGGGCAAATGTCAGTGAGCATTCCGATTTTAGTTCCAGAGCGATTCGCCCAATGAGTCCTTGATATTTAGTCATTTTCAACCAATTTTCTGGATTTTTGAAAAATTCACTTTTTTGTGAAAATATCCACTAAATGAGGGAATAATATGTGTGAGGGTACCCCAGGAGTGTTCCAAATGTGTGTGGGTAGAATATATATCCCACGGGGGTAAAATTGAAAAAAGTTGAAAAATTATTTTTTTTGGACTTATTCATTTTTCCGGCGTTTATCAGACTTTCAGATAGGGCAAATGTCAGTGAGCGTTCCGATTTCAATTCCAGAGCGATTCGCCCAATGAGTCCTTGATATTTAGTCATTTTCAGCCAATTTTCTGGATTTTTGAAAATTTCACTTTTTTGTGAAAATATCCACTAAATGAGGGAATAATATGTGTGAGGGTAGACCAGAAGAGTTCCAAATGTGTGTGGGTAGAATATATATCCCACGGGGGTAAAATTGAAAAAAGTTTAAAAAATTTTTTTTTTGGACTTAGTCATTTTTCTAGCGTTTATCAGACTTTCAGATAGGGCAAATGTCAGTGAGCATTCCGATTTCAGTTCCAGAGCGATTCGCCCAATGAGTCCTTGATATTTAGTCATTTTCAACCAATTTTCTGGATTTTTGAAAAATTCACTTTTTTGTGAAAATATCCACTAAATGAGGGAATAATATGTGTGAGGGTACCCCAGGAGAGGTCCAAATGTGTATGGGTAAAATATATATCCCACCGGGGTAAAAGTGAAAAAAGTTGAAAAAAATTATTTTTTGGACTTAGCCATTTCTCCGGCGTTTATCAGACTTTCAGATAGGGCAAATGTCAGTGAGCGTTCCGATTTCAGTTCCAGAGCGATTCGCCCAATGAGTCCTTGATATTTAGTCATTTTCAGCCAATATTTTGGATTTTTGAAAATTTCACTTATTTGTGAAAATATCCACTAAATGAGGGAATAATATGTGTGAGGGTACCCCAGGAGTGTTCCAAATGTGTGTGGGTAGAATATATATCCCACGGGGGTAAAATTGAAAAAAGTTGAAAAATTATTTTTTTTGGACTTAGTCATTTTTCCGGCGTTTATCAGACTTTCAGATAGGGCAAATGTCAGTGAGCATTCCGATTTCAGTTCCAGAGCGATTCGCCCAATGAGTCCTTGATATTTAGTCATTTTCAGCCAATTTTCTGGATTTTTGAAAATTTCACTTTTTTGTGAAAATATCCACTAAATGAGGGAATAATATGTGTGAGGATACCCCAGGAGAGTTCCAAATGTGTATGGGTAAAATATATATCCCACCGGGGTAAAAGTGAAAAAAGTTGAAAAAAAATATTTTTTGGACTTAACCATTTTTCCGGCGTTTATCAGACTTTCAGATAGGGCAAATTTCAGTGAGCGTTCCGATTTCAGTTCCAGAGCGATTCGCCCAATGAGTCCTTGATATTTAGTCATTTTCAGCCAATATTTTGGAATTTTGAAAATTTCACTTATTTGTGAAAATATCCACTAAATGAGGGAATAATATGTGTGAGGGTACCCCAGGAGAGTTCCAAATGTGTGTGGGTAAAATATATATCCCACGGGGGTAAAAGTGAAAAAAGTTGAAAAAAATTATTTTTTGGACTTAGCCATTTTTCCGGCGTTTATCAGACTTTCAGATAGGGCAAATGTCAGTGAGCGTTCCGATTTCAGTTCCAGAGCGATTCGCCCAATGAGTCCTTGATATTTAGTCATTTTCAGCCAATATTTTGGATTTTTGAAAATTTCACTTATTTGTGAAAATATCCACTAAATGAGGGAATAATATGTGTGAGGGTACCCCAGGAGTGTTCCAAATGTGTGTGGGTAGAATATATATCCCACGGGGGTAAAATTGAAAAAAGTTGAAAAATTATTTTTTTTGGACTTAGTCATTTTTCCGGCGTTTATCAGACTTTCAGATAGGGCAAATGTCAGTGAGCGTTCCGATTTCAATTCCAGAGCGATTCGCCCAATGAGTCCTTGATATTTAGTCATTTTCAGCCAATTTTCTGGATTTTTGAAAATTTCACTTTTTTGTAAAAATATCCACTAAATGAGGGAATAATATGTGTGAGGGTAGACCAGAAGAGTTCCAAATGTGTGTGGGTAGAATATATATCCCACGGGGGTAAAATTGAAAAAAGTTTAAAAAATTTTTTTTTTGGACTTAACCATTTTTCCGGCGTTTATCAGACTTTCAGATAGGGCAAATGTCAGTGAGCATTCCGATTTTAGTTCCAGAGCGATTCGCCCAATGAGTCCTTGATATTTAGTCATTTTCAACCAATTTTCTGGATTTTTGAAAAATTCACTTTTTTGTGAAAATATCCACTAAATGAGGGAATAATATGTGTGAGGGTACCCCAGGAGTGTTCCAAATGTGTGTGGGTAGAATATATATCCCACGGGGGTAAAATTGAAAAAAGTTGAAAAATTATTTTTTTTGGACTTAGTCATTTTTCCGGCGTTTATCAGACTTTCAGATAGGGCAAATGTCAGTGAGCGTTCCGATTTCAGTTCCAGAGCGATTCGCCCAATGAGTCCTTGATATTTAGTCATTTTCATCCAATATTTTGGATTTTTGAAAATTTCACTTATTTGTGAAAATATCCACTAAATGAGGGAATAATATGTGTGAGGGTACCCCAGGAGTGTTCCAAATGTGTGTGGGTAGAATATATATCCCACGGGGGTAAAATTGAAAAAAGTTGAAAAATTATTTTTTTTGGAGTTAGTCATTTTTCCGGCGTTTATCAGACTTTCAGATAGGGCAAATGTCAGTGAGCGTTCCGATTTCAATTCCAGAGCGATTCGCCCAATGAGTCCTTGATATTTAGTCATTTTCAGCCAATTTTCTGGATTTTTGAAAATTTCACTTTTTTGTGAAAATATCCACTAAATGAGGGAATAATATGTGTGAGGGTAGACCAGAAGAGTTCCAAATGTGTGTGGGTAGAATATATATCCCACGGGGGTAAAATTGAAAAAAGTTTAAAAAATTTTTTTTTTGGACTTAGCCATTTCTCCGGCGTTTATCAGACTTTCAGATAGGGCAAATGTCAGTGAGCGTTCCGATTTCAGTTCCAGAGCGATTCGCCCAATGAGTCCTTGATATTTAGTCATTTTCAGCCAATATTTTGGATTTTTGAAAATTTCACTTATTTGTGAAAATATCCACTAAATGAGGGAATAATATGTGTGAGGGTACCCCAGGAGTGTTCCAAATGTGTGTGGGTAGAATATATATCCCACGGGGGTAAAATTGAAAAAAGTTGAAAAATTATTTTTTTTGGACTTAGTCATTTTTCCGGCGTTTATCAGACTTTCAGATAGGGCAAATGTCAGTGAGCATTCCGATTTTAGTTCCAGAGCGATTCGCCCAATGAGTCCTTGATATTTAGTCATTTTCAACCAATTTTCTGGATTTTTGAAAAATTCACTTTTTTGTGAAAATATCCACTAAATGAGGGAATAATATGTGTGAGGGTACCCCAGGAGAGTTCCAAATGTGTATGGGTAAAATATATATCCCACCGGGGTAAAAGTGAAAAAAGTTGAAAAAAATTATTTTTTGGACTTAACCATTTTTCCGGCGTTTATCAGACTTTCAGATAGGGCAAATGTCAGTGAGCGTTCCGATTTCAGTTCCAGAGCGATTCGCCCAATGAGTCCTTGATATTTAGTCATTTTCAGCCAATATTTTGGAATTTTGAAAATTTCACTTATTTGTGAAAATATCCACTAAATGAGGGAATAATATGTGTGAGGGTACCCCAGGAGAGTTCCAAATGTGTGTGGGTAAAATATATATCCCACGGGGGTAAAAGTGAAAAAAGTTGAAAAAAATTATTTTTTGGACTTAGCCATTTTTCCGGCGTTTATCAGACTTTCAGATAGGGCAAATGTCAGTGAGCGTTCCGATTTCAGTTCCAGAGCGATTCGCCCAATGAGTCCTTGATATTTAGTCATTTTCAGCCAATATTTTGGAATTTTGAAAATTTCACTTATTTGTGAAAATATCCACTAAATGAGGGAATAATATGTGTGAGGGTACCCCAGGAGAGTTCCAAATGTGTGTGGGTAAAATATATATCCCACGGGGGTAAAAGTGAAAAAAGTTGAAAAAAATTATTTTTTGGACTTAGCCATTTTTCCGGCGTTTATCAGACTTTCAGATAGGGCAAATGTCAGTGAGCGTTCCGATTTCAGTTCCAGAGCGATTCGCCCAATGAGTCCTTGATATTTAGTCATTTTCATCCAATATTTTGGATTTTTGAAAATTTCACTTATTTGTGAAAATATCCACTAAATGAGGGAATAATATGTGTGAGGGTAACCCAGGAGTGTTCCAAATGTGTGTGGGTAGAATATATATCCCACGGGGGTAAAATTGAAAAAAGTTGAAAAATTATTTTTTTTGGACTTAGTCATTTTTCCGGCGTTTATCAGACTTTCAGATAGGGCAAATGTCAGTGAGCGTTCCGATTTCAGTTCCAGAGCGATTCGCCCAATGAGTCCTTGATATTTAGTCATTTTCATCCAATATTTTGGATTTTTGAAAATTTCACTTATTTGTGAAAATATCCACTAAATGAGGGAATAATATGTGTGAGGGTACCCCAGGAGTGTTCCAAATGTGTGTGGGTAGAATATATATCCCACGGGGGTAAAATTGAAAAAAGTTGAAAAATTATTTTTTTTGGAGTTAGTCATTTTTCCGGCGTTTATCAGACTTTCAGATAGGGCAAATGTCAGTGAGCGTTCCGATTTCAATTCCAGAGCGATTCGCCCAATGAGTCCTTGATATTTAGTCATTTTCAGCCAATTTTCTGGATTTTTGAAAATTTCACTTTTTTGTGAAAATATACACTAAATGAGGGAATAATATGTGTGAGGGTAGCCCAGGAGAGTTCCAAATGTGTGTGGGTAGAATATATATCCCATGGGGGTAAAATTGAAAAAAGTTGAAAACTTTTTTTTTGGATTTAGTCATTTTTCTGGCGTTTATCAGACTTTCAGATAGGGCAAATGTCAGTGAGCATTCTCATTTCAGTTCCAGAGTAATTCGCCCAATGAGTCCTTGATATTTAGTCATTTTCAGCCAATTTTCTGGATTTTTGAAAAATTCACTTATTGTGAAAATATCCACTAAATGAGGGAATAATATGTGTGAGGGTAGCCCAGGAGAGTTCCAAATGTGTGTGGGTAGAATATATATCCCACGGGGGTAAAATTGAAAAAAGTTTAAAAAATTTTTTTTTTGGACTTAGTCATTTTTCTGGCGTTTATCAGACTTTCAGATAGGGCAAATGTCAGTGAGCATTCCGATTTCAGTTCCAGAGCGATTCGCCCAATGAGTCCTTGATATTTAGTCATTTTCAACCAATTTTCTGGATTTTTGAAAAATTCACTTTTTTGTTAAAATATCCACTAAATGAGGGAATAATATGTGTGAGGGTACCCCAGGAGAGTTCCAAATGTGTATGGGTAAAATATATATCCCACCGGGGTAAAAGTGAAAAAAGTTGAAAAAAATTATTTTTTGGACTTAGCCATTTTTCCGGCGTTTATCAGACTTTCAGATAGGGCAAATGTCAGTGAGCGTTCCGATTTCAGTTCCAGAGCGATTCGCCCAATGAGTCCTTGATATTTAGTCATTTTCAGCCAATATTTTGGATTTTTGAAAATTTCACTTATTTGTGAAAATATCCACTAAATGAGGGAATAATATGTGTGAGGGTACCCCAGGAGAGTTCCAAATGTGTGTGGGTAAAATATATATCCCACGGGGGTAAAATTGAAAAAAGTTGAAAAATTATTTTTTTTGGACTTAGTCATTTTTCCGGCATTTATCAGACTTTCAGATAGGGCAAATGTCAGTGAGCGTTCCGATTTCAGTTCCAGAGCGATTCGTCCAATGAGTCCTTGATATTTAGTCATTTTCAGCCAATTTTCTGGATTTTTGAAAATTTCACTTTTTTTGTGAAAATATCCACTAAATGAGGGAATAATATGTGTGAGGGTAGCCCAGGAGAGTTCCAAATGTGTGTGGGTAGAATATATATCCCACGGGGGTAAAATTGAAAAAAGTTTAAAAAATTTTTTTTTTGGACTTAGTCATTTTTCTGGCGTTTATCAGACTTTCAGATAGGGCAAATGTCAGTGAGCATTCCGATTTCAGTTCCAGAGCGATTCGCCCAATGAGTCCTTGATATTTAGTCATTTTCAACCAATTTTCTGGATTTTTGAAAAATTCACTTTTTTGTGAAAATATCCACTAAATGAGGGAATAATATGTGTGAGGGTACCCCAGGAGAGGTCCAAATGTGTATGGGTAAAATATATATCCCACCGGGGTAAAAGTGAAAAAAGTTGAAAAAAATTATTTTTTGGACTTAGCCATTTTTCCGGCGTTTATCAGACTTTCAGATAGGGCAAATGTCAGTGAGCGTACCGATTTCAGTTCCAGAGCGATTCGCCCAATGAGTCCTTGATATTTAGTCATTTTCAGCCAATATTTTGGATTTTTGAAAATTTCACTTATTTGTGAAAATATCCACTAAATGAGGGAATAATATGTGTGAGGGTACCCCAGGAGAGTTCCAAATGTGTGTGGGTAAAATATATATCCCACGGGGGTAAAAGTGAAAAAAGTTGAAAAAAATTATTTTTTGGACTTAGCCATTTTTCCGGCGTTTATCAGACTTTCAGATAGGGCAAATGTCAGTGAGCGTTCCGATTTCAGTTCCAGAGCGATTCGCCCAATGAGTCCTTGATATTTAGTCATTTTCAGCCAATATTTTGGATTTTTGAAAATTTCACTTATTTGTGAAAATATCCACTAAATGAGGGAATAATATGTGTGAGGGTACCCCAGGAATGTTCCAAATGTGTGTGGGTAGAATATATATCCCACGGGGGTAAAATTGAAAAAAGTTGAAAAATTATTTTTTTTGGACTTAGTCATTTTTCCGACGTTTATCAGACTTTCAGATAGGGCAAATGTCAGTGAGCGTTCCAATTTCAGTTCCAGAGCGATTCGCCCAATGAGTCCTTGATATTTAGTCATTTTCAGCCAATTTTCTGGATTTTTGAAAATTTCACTTTTTTGTGAAAATATCCACTAAATGAGGGAATAATATGTGTGAGGGTAGACCAGGAGAGTTCCAAATGTGTGTGGGTAGAATATATATCCCACGGGGGTAAAATTGAAAAAAGTTAAAAAAATTTTTTTTTTGGACTTAGTCATTTTTCTAGCGTTTATCAGACTTTCAGATAGGGCAAATGTCAGTGAGCATTCCGATTTCAGTTCCAGAGCGATTCGCCCAATGAGTCCTTGATATTTAGTCATTTTCAACCAATTTTCTGGATTTTTGAAAAATTCACTTTTTTGTGAAAATATCCACTAAATGAGGGAATAATATGTGTGAGGGTACCTAAGGAGAGGTCCAAATGTGTATGGGTAAAATATATATCCCACCGGGGTAAAAGTGAAAAAAGTTGAAAAAAATTATTTTTTGGACTTAGCCATTTTTCCGGCGTTTATCAGACTTTCAGATAGGGCAAATGTCAGTGAGCGTTCCGATTTCAGTTCCAGAGCGATTCGCCCAATGAGTCCTTGATATTTAGTCATTTTCAGCCAATATTTTGGATTTTTGAAAATTTCACTTATTTGTGAAAATATCCACTAAATGAGGGAATAATATGTGTGAGGGTACCCCAGGAGTGTTCCAAATGTGTGTGGGTAGAATATATATCCCACGGGGGTAAAATTGAAAAAAGTTGAAAAATTATTTTTTTTGGACTTAGTCATTTTTCCGGCGTTTATCAGACTTTCAGATAGGGCAAATGTCAGTGAGCGTTCCGATTTCAGTTCCAGAGCGATTCGCCCAATGAGTCCTTGATATTTAGTCATTTTCAGCCAATTTTTGGGATTTTTGAAAATTTCACTTTTTTGTGAAAATATCCACTAAATGAGGGAATAATATGTGTGAGGGTACCCCAGGAGAATTCCAAATGTGTGTGGGTAGAATATATATCCCACGGGGGTAAAATTGAAAAAAGTTGAAAAATTATTTTTTTTGGACTTAGTCATTTTTCCGACGTTTATAAGACTTTCAGATAGGGCAAATGTCAGTGAGTGTTCCAATTTCAGTTCCAGAGCGATTCGCCCAATGAGTCCTTGATATTTAGTCATTTTCAGCCAATTTTCTGGATTTTTGAAAATTTCACTTTTTTGTGAAAATATCCACTAAATGAGGGAATAATATGTGTGAGGGTAGACCAGGAGAGTTCCAAATGTGTGTGGGTAGAATATATATCCCACGGGGGTAAAATTGAAAAAAGTTTAAAAAATTTTTTTTTTGGACTTAGTCATTTTTCTAGCGTTTATCAGACTTTCAGATAGGGCAAATGTCAGTGAGCATTCCGATTTCAGTTCCAGAGCGATTCGCCCAATGAGTCCTTGATATTTAGTCATTTTCAACCAATTTTCTGGAATTTTGAAAAATTCACTTTTTTGTGAAAATATCCACTAAATGAGGGAATAATATGTGTGAGGGTACCCCAGGAGTGTTCCAAATGTGTGTGGGTAGAATATATATCCCACGGGGGTAAAATTGAAAAAAGTTGAAAAATTATTTTTTTTGGACTTAGTCATTTTTCCGGCGTTTATCAGACTTTCAGATAGGGCAAATGTCAGTGAGCGTTCCGATTTCAGTTCCAGAGCGATTCGCCCAATGAGTCCTTGATATTTAGTCATTTTCAGCCAATATTTTGGATTTTTGAAAATTTCACTTATTTGTGAAAATATCCACTAAATGAGGGAATAATATGTGTGAGGGTACCCCAGGAGAGTTCCAAATGTGTGTGGGTAAAATATATATCCCACGGGGGTAAAAGTGAAAAAAGTTGAAAAAAATTATTTTTTGGACTTAGCCATTTTTCCGGCGTTTATCAGACTTTCAGATAGGGCAAATGTCAGTGAGCGTTCCGATTTCAGTTCCAGAGCGATTCGCCCAATGAGTCCTTGATAGTTCGTCGTTTTCAGCCAATATTTTGGATTTTTGAAAATTTCACTTTTTTTTTAAAATATCCACTAAATGAGGGAATAATATGTGTGAGGGTAGCCCAGGAGAGTTCCAATTGTGTGTGGGTAGAATATATATCCCACGAGGGTAAAATTGAAAAAAGTTGAAAAAATTTTTTTTTTGGACTTAGTCATTTTTCCGGCGTTTATCAGACTTTCAGATAGGGCAAATATCAGTGAGCGTTCCGATTTCAGTTCCAGAGCGATTCGCCCAATGAGTCCTTGATATTTAGTCGTTTTCAGCCAATTTTCTGGATTTTTGAAAATTTCACTTTTTTGTGAAAATATCCACTAAATGAGGGAATAATATGTGTGAGGGTAGCCCAGGAGAGTTCCAAATGTGTGTGGGTAGAATATATATCCCACGGGGGTAAAATTGAAAAAAGTTGAAAAAAATTATTTTTTGGACTTAGCCATTTTTCCGGCGTTTATCAGACTTTCAGATAGGGCAAATGTCAGTGAGCGTTCCGATTTCAGTTCCAGAGCGATTCGCCCAATGAGTCCTTGATAGTTAGTCGTTTTCAGCCAATATTTTGGATTTTTGAAAATTTCACTTTTTTGTGAAAATATCCACTAAATGAGGGAATAATATGTGTGAGGGTACCCCAGGAGTGTTCCAAATGTGTGTGGGTAGAATATATATCCCATGGGGGTAAAATTGAAAAAAGTTGAAAATTTTTTTTTTGGACTTAGTCATTTTTCTGGCGTTTATCAGACTTTCAGATAGGGCAAATGTCAGTGAGCGTTCCGATTTCAGTTCCAGAGCAATTCGCCCAATGAGTCCTTGATATTTAGTCATTTTCAGCCAATTTTCTGGATTTTTGAAAAATTCACTTTTTTGTGAAAATATCCACTAAATGAGGGAATAATATGTGTGAGGGTAGCCCAGGAGAGTTCCAAATGTGTGTGGGTAGAATATATATCCCACGGGGGTAAAATTGAAAAAAGTTTAAAAAATTTTTTTTTTGGACTTAGTCATTTTTCTGGCGTTTATCAGACTTTCAGATAGGGCAAATGTCAGTGAGCATTCCGATTTCAGTTCCAGAGCGATTCGCCCAATGAGTCCTTGATATTTAGTCATTTTCAACCAATTTTCTGGATTTTTGAAAAATTCACTTTTTTGTTAAAATATCCACTAAATGAGGGAATAATATGTGTGAGGGTACCCCAGGAGAGTTCCAAATGTGTGTGGGTAGAATATATATCCCACGGGGGTAAAATTGCAAAAAGTTTAAAAAATTTTTTTTTTGGACTTAGTCATTTTTCTGGCGTTTATCAGACTTTCAGATAGGGCAAATGTCAGTGAGCATTCCGATTTCAGTTCCAGAGCGATTCGCCCAATGAGTCCTTGATATTTAGTCATTTTCAACCAATTTTCTGGATTTTTGAAAAATTCACTTTTTTGTTAAAATATCCACTAAATGAGGGAATAATATGTGTGAGGGTACCCCAGGAGAGTTCCAAATGTGTATGGGTAAAATATATATCCCACCGGGGTAAAAGTGAAAAAAGTTGAAAAAAATTATTTTTTGGACTTAGCCATTTTTCCGGCGTTTATCAGACTTTCAGATAGGGCAAATGTCAGTGAGCGTTCCGATTTCAGTTCCAGAGCGATTCGCCCAATGAGTCCTTGATATTTAGTCATTTTCAACCAATTTTCTGGATTTTTGAAAAATTCACTTTTTTGTGAAAATATCCACTAAATGAGGGAATAATATGTGTGAGGGTACCTAAGGAGAGGTCCAAATGTGTATGGGTAAAATATATATCCCACCGGGGTAAAAGTGAAAAAAGTTGAAAAAAATTATTTTTTGGACTTAGCCATTTTTCCGGCGTTTATCAGACTTTCAGATAGGGCAAATGTCAGTGAGCGTTCCGATTTCAGTTCCAGAGCGATTCGCCCAATGAGTCCTTGATATTTAGTCATTTTCAGCCAATATTTTGGATTTTTGAAAATTTCACTTATTTGTGAAAATATCCACTAAATGAGGGAATAATATGTGTGAGGGTACCCCAGGAGTGTTCCAAATGTGTGTGGGTAGAATATATATCCCACGGGGGTAAAATTGAAAAAAGTTGAAAAATTATTTTTTTTGGACTTAGTCATTTTTCCGGCGTTTATCAGACTTTCAGATAGGGCAAATGTCAGTGAGCGTTCCGATTTCAGTTCCAGAGCGATTCGCCCAATGAGTCCTTGATATTTAGTCATTTTCAGCCAATTTTTGGGATTTTTGAAAATTTCACTTTTTTGTGAAAATATCCACTAAATGAGGGAATAATATGTGTGAGGGTACCCCAGGAGAATTCCAAATGTGTGTGGGTAGAATATATATCCCACGGGGGTAAAATTGAAAAAAGTTGAAAAATTATTTTTTTTGGACTTAGTCATTTTTCCGACGTTTATAAGACTTTCAGATAGGGCAAATGTCAGTGAGTGTTCCAATTTCAGTTCCAGAGCGATTCGCCCAATGAGTCCTTGATATTTAGTCATTTTCAGCCAATTTTCTGGATTTTTGAAAATTTCACTTTTTTGTGAAAATATCCACTAAATGAGGGAATAATATGTGTGAGGGTAGACCAGGAGAGTTCCAAATGTGTGTGGGTAGAATATATATCCCACGGGGGTAAAATTGAAAAAAGTTTAAAAAATTTTTTTTTTGGACTTAGTCATTTTTCTAGCGTTTATCAGACTTTCAGATAGGGCAAATGTCAGTGAGCATTCCGATTTCAGTTCCAGAGCGATTCGCCCAATGAGTCCTTGATATTTAGTCATTTTCAACCAATTTTCTGGAATTTTGAAAAATTCACTTTTTTGTGAAAATATCCACTAAATGAGGGAATAATATGTGTGAGGGTACCCCAGGAGTGTTCCAAATGTGTGTGGGTAGAATATATATCCCACGGGGGTAAAATTGAAAAAAGTTGAAAAATTATTTTTTTTGGACTTAGTCATTTTTCCGGCGTTTATCAGACTTTCAGATAGGGCAAATGTCAGTGAGCGTTCCGATTTCAGTTCCAGAGCGATTCGCCCAATGAGTCCTTGATATTTAGTCATTTTCAGCCAATATTTTGGATTTTTGAAAATTTCACTTATTTGTGAAAATATCCACTAAATGAGGGAATAATATGTGTGAGGGTACCCCAGGAGAGTTCCAAATGTGTGTGGGTAAAATATATATCCCACGGGGGTAAAAGTGAAAAAAGTTGAAAAAAATTATTTTTTGGACTTAGCCATTTTTCCGGCGTTTATCAGACTTTCAGATAGGGCAAATGTCAGTGAGCGTTCCGATTTCAGTTCCAGAGCGATTCGCCCAATGAGTCCTTGATAGTTCGTCGTTTTCAGCCAATATTTTGGATTTTTGAAAATTTCACTTTTTTTTTAAAATATCCACTAAATGAGGGAATAATATGTGTGAGGGTAGCCCAGGAGAGTTCCAATTGTGTGTGGGTAGAATATATATCCCACGAGGGTAAAATTGAAAAAAGTTGAAAAAATTTTTTTTTTGGACTTAGTCATTTTTCCGGCGTTTATCAGACTTTCAGATAGGGCAAATATCAGTGAGCGTTCCGATTTCAGTTCCAGAGCGATTCGCCCAATGAGTCCTTGATATTTAGTCGTTTTCAGCCAATTTTCTGGATTTTTGAAAATTTCACTTTTTTGTGAAAATATCCACTAAATGAGGGAATAATATGTGTGAGGGTAGCCCAGGAGAGTTCCAAATGTGTGTGGGTAGAATATATATCCCACGGGGGTAAAATTGAAAAAAGTTGAAAAAAATTATTTTTTGGACTTAGCCATTTTTCCGGCGTTTATCAGACTTTCAGATAGGGCAAATGTCAGTGAGCGTTCCGATTTCAGTTCCAGAGCGATTCGCCCAATGAGTCCTTGATAGTTAGTCGTTTTCAGCCAATATTTTGGATTTTTGAAAATTTCACTTTTTTGTGAAAATATCCACTAAATGAGGGAATAATATGTGTGAGGGTACCCCAGGAGTGTTCCAAATGTGTGTGGGTAGAATATATATCCCATGGGGGTAAAATTGAAAAAAGTTGAAAATTTTTTTTTTGGACTTAGTCATTTTTCTGGCGTTTATCAGACTTTCAGATAGGGCAAATGTCAGTGAGCGTTCCGATTTCAGTTCCAGAGCAATTCGCCCAATGAGTCCTTGATATTTAGTCATTTTCAGCCAATTTTCTGGATTTTTGAAAAATTCACTTTTTTGTGAAAATATCCACTAAATGAGGGAATAATATGTGTGAGGGTAGCCCAGGAGAGTTCCAAATGTGTGTGGGTAGAATATATATCCCACGGGGGTAAAATTGAAAAAAGTTTAAAAAATTTTTTTTTTGGACTTAGTCATTTTTCTGGCGTTTATCAGACTTTCAGATAGGGCAAATGTCAGTGAGCATTCCGATTTCAGTTCCAGAGCGATTCGCCCAATGAGTCCTTGATATTTAGTCATTTTCAACCAATTTTCTGGATTTTTGAAAAATTCACTTTTTTGTTAAAATATCCACTAAATGAGGGAATAATATGTGTGAGGGTACCCCAGGAGAGTTCCAAATGTGTGTGGGTAGAATATATATCCCACGGGGGTAAAATTGAAAAAAGTTTAAAAAATTTTTTTTTTGGACTTAGTCATTTTTCTGGCGTTTATCAGACTTTCAGATAGGGCAAATGTCAGTGAGCATTCCGATTTCAGTTCCAGAGCGATTCGCCCAATGAGTCCTTGATATTTAGTCATTTTCAACCAATTTTCTGGATTTTTGAAAAATTCACTTTTTTGTTAAAATATCCACTAAATGAGGGAATAATATGTGTGAGGGTACCCCAGGAGAGTTCCAAATGTGTATGGGTAAAATATATATCCCACCGGGGTAAAAGTGAAAAAAGTTGAAAAAAATTATTTTTTGGACTTAGCCATTTTTCCGGCGTTTATCAGACTTTCAGATAGGGCAAATGTCAGTGAGCGTTCCGATTTCAGTTCCAGAGCGATTCGCCCAATGAGTCCTTGATATTTAGTCATTTTCAGCCAATATTTTGGATTTTTGAAAATTTCACTTATTTGTGAAAATATCCACTAAATGAGGGAATAATATGTGTGAGGGTACCCCAGGAGAGTTCCAAATGTGTGTGGGTAAAATATATATCCCACGGGGGTAAAATTGAAAAAAGTTGAAAAATTATTTTTTTTGGACTTAGTCATTTTTCCGGCATTTATCAGACTTTCAGATAGGGCAAATGTCAGTGAGCGTTCCGATTTCAGTTCCAGAGCGATTCGTCCAATGAGTCCTTGATATTTAGTCATTTTCAGCCAATTTTCTGGATTTTTGAAAATTTCACTTTTTTTGTGAAAATATCCACTAAATGAGGGAATAATATGTGTGAGGGTAGCCCAGGAGAGTTCCAAATGTGTGTGGGTAGAATATATATCCCACGGGGGTAAAATTGAAAAAAGTTTAAAAAATTTTTTTTTTGGACTTAGTCATTTTTCTGGCGTTTATCAGACTTTCAGATAGGGCAAATGTCAGTGAGCATTCCGATTTCAGTTCCAGAGCGATTCGCCCAATGAGTCCTTGATATTTAGTCATTTTCAACCAATTTTCTGGATTTTTGAAAAATTCACTTTTTTGTGAAAATATCCACTAAATGAGGGAATAATATGTGTGAGGGTACCCCAGGAGAGGTCCAAATGTGTATGGGTAAAATATATATCCCACCGGGGTAAAAGTGAAAAAAGTTGAAAAAAATTATTTTTTGGACTTAGCCATTTTTCCGGCGTTTATCAGACTTTCAGATAGGGCAAATGTCAGTGAGCGTACCGATTTCAGTTCCAGAGCGATTCGCCCAATGAGTCCTTGATATTTAGTCATTTTCAGCCAATATTTTGGATTTTTGAAAATTTCACTTATTTGTGAAAATATCCACTAAATGAGGGAATAATATGTGTGAGGGTACCCCAGGAGAGTTCCAAATGTGTGTGGGTAAAATATATATCCCACGGGGGTAAAAGTGAAAAAAGTTGAAAAAAATTATTTTTTGGACTTAGCCATTTTTCCGGCGTTTATCAGACTTTCAGATAGGGCAAATGTCAGTGAGCGTTCCGATTTCAGTTCCAGAGCGATTCGCCCAATGAGTCCTTGATATTTAGTCATTTTCAGCCAATATTTTGGATTTTTGAAAATTTCACTTATTTGTGAAAATATCCACTAAATGAGGGAATAATATGTGTGAGGGTACCCCAGGAATGTTCCAAATGTGTGTGGGTAGAATATATATCCCACGGGGGTAAAATTGAAAAAAGTTGAAAAATTATTTTTTTTGGACTTAGTCATTTTTCCGACGTTTATCAGACTTTCAGATAGGGCAAATGTCAGTGAGCGTTCCAATTTCAGTTCCAGAGCGATTCGCCCAATGAGTCCTTGATATTTAGTCATTTTCAGCCAATTTTCTGGATTTTTGAAAATTTCACTTTTTTGTGAAAATATCCACTAAATGAGGGAATAATATGTGTGAGGGTAGACCAGGAGAGTTCCAAATGTGTGTGGGTAGAATATATATCCCACGGGGGTAAAATTGAAAAAAGTTTAAAAAATTTTTTTTTTGGACTTAGTCATTTTTCTAGCGTTTATCAGACTTTCAGATAGGGCAAATGTCAGTGAGCATTCCGATTTCAGTTCCAGAGCGATTCGCCCAATGAGTCCTTGATATTTAGTCATTTTCAACCAATTTTCTGGATTTTTGAAAAATTCACTTTTTTGTGAAAATATCCACTAAATGAGGGAATAATATGTGTGAGGGTACCTAAGGAGAGGTCCAAATGTGTATGGGTAAAATATATATCCCACCGGGGTAAAAGTGAAAAAAGTTGAAAAAAATTATTTTTTGGACTTAGCCATTTTTCCGGCGTTTATCAGACTTTCAGATAGGGCAAATGTCAGTGAGCGTTCCGATTTCAGTTCCAGAGCGATTCGCCCAATGAGTCCTTGATATTTAGTCATTTTCAGCCAATATTTTGGATTTTTGAAAATTTCACTTTTTTTTTAAAATATCCACTAAATGAGGGAATAATATGTGTGAGGGTAGCCCAGGAGAGTTCCAATTGTGTGTGGGTAGAATATATATCCCACGAGGGTAAAATTGAAAAAAGTTGAAAAAATTTTTTTTTTGGACTTAGTCATTTTTCCGGCGTTTATCAGACTTTCAGATAGGGCAAATATCAGTGAGCGTTCCGATTTCAGTTCCAGAGCGATTCGCCCAATGAGTCCTTGATATTTAGTCGTTTTCAGCCAATTTTCTGGATTTTTGAAAATTTCACTTTTTTGTTAAAATATCCACTAAATGAGGGAATAATATGTGTGAGGGTAGCCCAGGAGAGTTCCAAATGTGTGTGGGTAGAATATATATCCCACGGGGGTAAAATTGAAAAAAGTTGAAAAAAATTATTTTTTGGACTTAGCCATTTTTCCGGCGTTTATCAGACTTTCAGATAGGGCAAATGTCAGTGAGCGTTCCGATTTCAGTTCCAGAGCGATTCGCCCAATGAGTCCTTGATAGTTAGTCGTTTTCAGCCAATATTTTGGATTTTTGAAAATTTCACTTTTTTGTGAAAATATCCACTAAATGAGGGAATAATATGTGTGAGGGTACCCCAGGAGTGTTCCAAATGTGTGTGGGTAGAATATATATCCCATGGGGGTAAAATTGAAAAAAGTTGAAAATTTTTTTTTTGGACTTAGTCATTTTTCTGGCGTTTATCAGACTTTCAGATAGGGCAAATGTCAGTGAGCGTTCCGATTTCAGTTCCAGAGCAATTCGCCCAATGAGTCCTTGATATTTAGTCATTTTCAGCCAATTTTCTGGATTTTTGAAAATTTCACTTTTTTTAAAAATATCCACTAAATGAGGGAATAATATGTGTGAGGGTAGCCCAGGAGAGTTCCAATTGTGTGTGGGTAGAATATATATCCCACGGGGGTAAAATTGAAATAAGTTGAAATAAATTATTTTTTGGACTTAGCCATTTTTCCGGCGTTTATCAGACTTTCAGATAGGGCAAATGTCAGTGAGCGTTCCGATTTCAGTTTCAGAGCGATTCGCCCAATGAGTCCTTGATATTTAGTCATTTTCAGCCAATTTTCTGGATTTTTGAAAATTTCACTTTTTTTAAAAAATATTCACTAAATGAGGGAATAATATGTGTGAGGGTACCCCAGGAGAGTTCCAAATGTGTGTGGGTAAAATATATATCCCACGGGGGTAAAAGTGAAAAAATTTGAAAAAAATTATTTTTTGGACTTAGCCATTTTTCCGGCGTTTATCAGACTTTCAGATAGGGCAAATATCAGTGAGCGTTCCGATTTCAGTTCCAGAGCGATTCGCCCAATGAGTCCTTGATATTTAGTCGTTTTCAGCCAATTTTCTGGATTTTTGAAAATTTCACTTTTTTGTGAAAATATCCACTAAATGAGGGAATAATATGTGTGAGGGTAGCCCAGGAGAGTTCCAAATGTGTGTGGGTAGAATATATATCCCACGGGGGTAAAATTGAAAAAAGTTGAAAAAAATTATTTTTTGGACTTAGCCATTTTTCCGGCGTTTATCAGACTTTCAGATAGGGCAAATGTCAGTGAGCGTTCCGATTTCAGTTCCAGAGCGATTCGCCCAATGAGTCCTTGATAGTTCGTCGTTTTCAGCCAATATTTTGGATTTTTGAAAATTTCACTTTTTTTTTAAAATATCCACTAAATGAGGGAATAATATGTGTGAGGGTAGCCCAGGAGAGTTCCAATTGTGTGTGGGTAGAATATATATCCCACGAGGGTAAAATTGAAAAAAGTTGAAAAAATTTTTTTTTTGGACTTAGTCATTTTTCCGGCGTTTATCAGACTTTCAGATAGGGCAAATGTCAGTGAGCGTTCCGATTTCAGTTCCAGAGCGATTCGCCCAATGAGTCCTTGATAGTTAGTCGTTTTCAGCCAATATTTTGGATTTTTGAAAATTTCACTTTTTTGTGAAAATATCCACTAAATGAGGGAATAATATGTGTGAGGGTACCCCAGGAGTGTTCCAAATGTGTGTGGGTAGAATATATATCCCATGGGGGTAAAATTGAAAAAAGTTGAAAATTTTTTTTTTGGACTTAGTCATTTTTCTGGCGTTTATCAGACTTTCAGATAGGGCAAATGTCAGTGAGCGTTCCGATTTCAGTTCCAGAGCGATTCGCCCAATGAGTCCTTGATAGTTAGTCGTTTTCAGCCAATATTTTGGATTTTTGAAAATTTCACTTTTTTGTGAAAATATCCACTAAATGAGGGAATAATATGTGTGAGGGTACCCCAGGAGTGTTCCAAATGTGTGTGGGTAGAATATATATCCCATGGGGGTAAAATTGAAAAAAGTTGAAAATTTTTTTTTTGGACTTAGTCATTTTTCTGGCGTTTATCAGACTTTCAGATAGGGCAAATGTCAGTGAGCGTTCCGATTTCAGTTCCAGAGCGATTCGCCCAATGAGTCCTTGATAGTTAGTCGTTTTCAGCCAATATTTTGGATTTTTGAAAATTTCACTTTTTTGTGAAAATATCCACTAAATGAGGGAATAATATGTGTGAGGGTACCCCAGGAGTGTTCCAAATGTGTGTGGGTAGAATATATATCCCATGGGGGTAAAATTGAAAAAAGTTGAAAATTTTTCTTTTGGACTTAGTCATTTTTCTGGCGTTTATCAGACTTTCAGATAGGGCAAATGTCAGTGAGCGTTCCGATTTCAGTTCCAGAGCAATTCGCCCAATGAGTCCTTGATATTTAGTCATTTTCAGCCAATTTTCTGGATTTTTGAAAATTTCACTTTTTTTAAAAATATCCACTAAATGAGGGAATAATATGTGTGAGGGTAGCCCAGGAGAGTTCCAATTGTGTGTGGGTAGAATATATATCCCACGGGGGTAAAATTGAAATAAGTTGAAATAAATTATTTTTTGGACTTAGCCATTTTTCCGGCGTTTATCAGACTTTCAGATAGGGCAAATGTCAGTGAGCGTTCCGATTTCAGTTTCAGAGCGATTCGCCCAATGAGTCCTTGATATTTAGTCATTTTCAGCCAATTTTCTGGATTTTTGAAAATTTCACTTTTTTTAAAAAATATTCACTAAATGAGGGAATAATATGTGTGAGGGTACCCCAGGAGAGTTCCAAATGTGTGTGGGTAAAATATATATCCCACGGGGGTAAAAGTGAAAAAATTTGAAAAAAATTATTTTTTGGACTTAGCCATTTTTCCGGCGTTTATCAGACTTTCAGATAGGGCAAATATCAGTGAGCGTTCCGATTTCAGTTCCAGAGCGATTCGCCCAATGAGTCCTTGATATTTAGTCGTTTTCAGCCAATTTTCTGGATTTTTGAAAATTTCACTTTTTTGTGAAAATATCCACTAAATGAGGGAATAATATGTGTGAGGGTAGCCCAGGAGAGTTCCAAATGTGTGTGGGTAGAATATATATCCCACGGGGGTAAAATTGAAAAAAGTTGAAAAAAATTATTTTTTGGACTTAGCCATTTTTCCGGCGTTTATCAGACTTTCAGATAGGGCAAATGTCAGTGAGCGTTCCGATTTCAGTTCCAGAGCGATTCGCCCAATGAGTCCTTGATAGTTCGTCGTTTTCAGCCAATATTTTGGATTTTTGAAAATTTCACTTTTTTTTTAAAATATCCACTAAATGAGGGAATAATATGTGTGAGGGTAGCCCAGGAGAGTTCCAATTGTGTGTGGGTAGAATATATATCCCACGAGGGTAAAATTGAAAAAAGTTGAAAAAATTTTTTTTTTGGACTTAGTCATTTTTCCGGCGTTTATCAGACTTTCAGATAGGGCAAATGTCAGTGAGCGTTCCGATTTCAGTTCCAGAGCGATTCGCCCAATGAGTCCTTGATAGTTAGTCGTTTTCAGCCAATATTTTGGATTTTTGAAAATTTCACTTTTTTGTGAAAATATCCACTAAATGAGGGAATAATATGTGTGAGGGTACCCCAGGAGTGTTCCAAATGTGTGTGGGTAGAATATATATCCCATGGGGGTAAAATTGAAAAAAGTTGAAAATTTTTTTTTTGGACTTAGTCATTTTTCTGGCGTTTATCAGACTTTCAGATAGGGCAAATGTCAGTGAGCGTTCCGATTTCAGTTCCAGAGCGATTCGCCCAATGAGTCCTTGATAGTTAGTCGTTTTCAGCCAATATTTTGGATTTTTGAAAATTTCACTTTTTTGTGAAAATATCCACTAAATGAGGGAATAATATGTGTGAGGGTACCCCAGGAGTGTTCCAAATGTGTGTGGGTAGAATATATATCCCATGGGGGTAAAATTGAAAAAAGTTGAAAATTTTTCTTTTGGACTTAGTCATTTTTCTGGCGTTTATCAGACTTTCAGATAGGGCAAATGTCAGTGAGCGTTCCGATTTCAGTTCCAGAGCAATTCGCCCAATGAGTCCTTGATATTTAGTCATTTTCAGCCAATTTTCTGGATTTTTGAAAATTTCACTTTTTTTAAAAATATCCACTAAATGAGGGAATAATATGTGTGAGGGTAGCCCAGGAGAGTTCCAATTGTGTGTGGGTAGAATATATATCCCACGGGGGTAAAATTGAAATAAGTTGAAATAAATTATTTTTTGGACTTAGCCATTTTTCCGGCGTTTATCAGACTTTCAGATAGGGCAAATGTCAGTGAGCGTTCCGATTTCAGTTTCAGAGCGATTCGCCCAATGAGTCCTTGATATTTAGTCATTTTCAGCCAATTTTCTGGATTTTTGAAAATTTCACTTTTTTTAAAAAATATTCACTAAATGAGGGAATAATATGTGTGAGGGTACCCCAGGAGAGTTCCAAATGTGTGTGGGTAAAATATATATCCCACGGGGGTAAAAGTGAAAAAATTTGAAAAAAATTATTTTTTGGACTTAGCCATTTTTCCGGCGTTTATCAGACTTTCAGATAGGGCAAATATCAGTGAGCGTTCCGATTTCAGTTCCAGAGCGATTCGCCCAATGAGTCCTTGATATTTAGTCGTTTTCAGCCAATTTTCTGGATTTTTGAAAATTTCACTTTTTTGTGAAAATATCCACTAAATGAGGGAATAATATGTGTGAGGGTAGCCCAGGAGAGTTCCAAATGTGTGTGGGTAGAATATATATCCCACGGGGGTAAAATTGAAAAAAGTTGAAAAGAATTATTTTTTGGACTTAGCCATTTTTCCGGCGTTTATCAGACTTTCAGATAGGGCAAATGTCAGTGAGCGTTCCGATTTCAGTTCCAGAGCGATTCGCCCAATGAGTCCTTGATAGTTCGTCGTTTTCAGCCAATATTTTGGATTTTTGAAAATTTCACTTTTTTTTTAAAATATCCACTAAATGAGGGAATAATATGTGTGAGGGTAGCCCAGGAGAGTTCCAATTGTGTGTGGGTAGAATATATATCCCACGAGGGTAAAATTGAAAAAAGTTGAAAAAATTTTTTTTTTGGACTTAGTCATTTTTCCGGCGTTTATCAGACTTTCAGATAGGGCAAATGTCAGTGAGCGTTCCGATTTCAGTTCCAGAGCGATTCGCCCAATGAGTCCTTGATAGTTAGTCGTTTTCAGCCAATATTTTGGATTTTTGAAAATTTCACTTTTTTGTGAAAATATCCACTAAATGAGGGAATAATATGTGTGAGGGTACCCCAGGAGTGTTCCAAATGTGTGTGGGTAGAATATATATCCCATGGGGGTAAAATTGAAAAAAGTTGAAAATTTTTTTTTTGGACTTAGTCATTTTTCTGGCGTTTATCAGACTTTCAGATAGGGCAAATGTCAGTGAGCGTTCCGATTTCAGTTCCAGAGCGATTCGCCCAATGAGTCCTTGATAGTTAGTCGTTTTCAGCCAATATTTTGGATTTTTGAAAATTTCACTTTTTTGTGAAAATATCCACTAAATGAGGGAATAATATGTGTGAGGGTACCCCAGGAGTGTTCCAAATGTGTGTGGGTAGAATATATATCCCATGGGGGTAAAATTGAAAAAAGTTGAAAATTTTTCTTTTGGACTTAGTCATTTTTCTGGCGTTTATCAGACTTTCAGATAGGGCAAATGTCAGTGAGCGTTCCGATTTCAGTTCCAGAGCAATTCGCCCAATGAGTCCTTGATATTTAGTCATTTTCAGCCAATTTTCTGGATTTTTGAAAATTTCACTTTTTTTAAAAATATCCACTAAATGAGGGAATAATATGTGTGAGGGTAGCCCAGGAGAGTTCCAATTGTGTGTGGGTAGAATATATATCCCACGGGGGTAAAATTGAAATAAGTTGAAATAAATTATTTTTTGGACTTAGCCATTTTTCCGGCGTTTATCAGACTTTCAGATAGGGCAAATGTCAGTGAGCGTTCCGATTTCAGTTTCAGAGCGATTCGCCCAATGAGTCCTTGATATTTAGTCATTTTCAGCCAATTTTCTGGATTTTTGAAAATTTCACTTTTTTTAAAAAATATTCACTAAATGAGGGAATAATATGTGTGAGGGTACCCCAGGAGAGTTCCAAATGTGTGTGGGTAAAATATATATCCCACGGGGGTAAAAGTGAAAAAATTTGAAAAAAATTATTTTTTGGACTTAGCCATTTTTCCGGCGTTTATCAGACTTTCAGATAGGGCAAATATCAGTGAGCGTTCCGATTTCAGTTCCAGAGCGATTCGCCCAATGAGTCCTTGATATTTAGTCGTTTTCAGCCAATTTTCTGGATTTTTGAAAATTTCACTTTTTTGGGAAAATATCAACTAAATGAGGGAATAATATGTGTGAGGGTAGCCCAGGAGAGTTCCAAATGTGTGTGGGTAGAATATATATCCCACGGGGGTAAAATTGAAAAAAGTTGAAAAAAATTATTTTTTGGACTTAGCCATTTTTCCGGCGTTTATCAGACTTTCAGATAGGGCAAATGTCAGTGAGCGTTCCGATTTCAGTTCCAGAGCGATTCGCCCAATGAGTCCTTGATAGTTCGTCGTTTTCAGCCAATATTTTGGATTTTTGAAAATTTCACTTTTTTTTTAAAATATCCACTAAATGAGGGAATAATATGTGTGAGGGTAGCCCAGGAGAGTTCCAATTGTGTGTGGGTAGAATATATATCCCACGAGGGTAAAATTGAAAAAAGTTGAAAAAATTTTTTTTTTGGACTTAGTCATTTTTCCGGCGTTTATCAGACTTTCAGATAGGGCAAATGTCAGTGAGCGTTCCGATTTCAGTTCCAGAGCGATTCGCCCAATGAGTCCTTGATAGTTAGTCGTTTTCAGCCAATATTTTGGATTTTTGAAAATTTCACTTTTTTGTGAAAATATCCACTAAATGAGGGAATAATATGTGTGAGGGTACCCCAGGAGTGTTCCAAATGTGTGTGGGTAGAATATATATCCCATGGGGGTAAAATTGAAAAAAGTTGAAAATTTTTTTTTTGGACTTAGTCATTTTTCTGGCGTTTATCAGACTTTCAGATAGGGCAAATGTCAGTGAGCGTTCCGATTTCAGTTCCAGAGCGATTCGCCCAATGAGTCCTTGATAGTTAGTCGTTTTCAGCCAATATTTTGGATTTTTGAAAATTTCACTTTTTTGTGAAAATATCCACTAAATGAGGGAATAATATGTGTGAGGGTACCCCAGGAGTGTTCCAAATGTGTGTGGGTAGAATATATATCCCATGGGGGTAAAATTGAAAAAAGTTGAAAATTTTTTTTTTGGACTTAGTCATTTTTCTGGCGTTTATCAGACTTTCAGATAGGGCAAATGTCAGTGAGCGTTCCGATTTCAGTTCCAGAGCGATTCGCCCAATGAGTCCTTGATAGTTAGTCGTTTTCAGCCAATATTTTGGATTTTTGAAAATTTCACTTTTTTGTGAAAATATCCACTAAATGAGGGAATAATATGTGTGAGGGTACCCCAGGAGTGTTCCAAATGTGTGTGGGTAGAATATATATCCCATGGGGGTAAAATTGAAAAAAGTTGAAAATTTTTTTTTTGGACTTAGTCATTTTTCTGGCGTTTATCAGACTTTCAGATAGGGCAAATGTCAGTGAGCGTTCCGATTTCAGTTCCAGAGCAATTCGCCCAATGAGTCCTTGATATTTAGTCATTTTCAGCCAATTTTCTGGATTTTTGAAAATTTCACTTTTTTTTAAAATATCCACTAAATGAGGGAATAATATGTGTGAGGGTAGCCCAGGAGAGTTCCAATTGTGTGTGGGTAGAATATATATCCCACGGGGGTAAAATTGAAAGAAGTTGAAATAAATTATTTTTTGGACTTAGCCATTTTTCCGGCGTTTATCAGACTTTCAGATAGGGCAAATGTCAGTGAGCGTTCCGATTTCAGTTTCAGAGCGATTCGCCCAATGAGTCCTTGATATTTAGTCATTTTCAGCCAATTCTCTGGATTTTTGAAAATTTCACTTTTTTTAAAAAATATTCACTAAATGAGGGAATAATATGTGTGAGGGTACCCCAGGAGAGTTCCAAATGTGTGTGGGTAAAATATATATCCCACGGGGGTAAAAGTGAAAAAATTTGAAAAAATTTTTTTTTTGGACTTAGTCATTTTTCTGGCGTTTATCAGACTTTCAGATAGGGCAAATGTCAGTGAGCATTCTGATTTCAGTTCCAGAGCGATTCGCCCAATGAGTCCTTGATATTTAGTCATTTTCAGCCAATTTTCTGGATTTTTGAAAAATTCACTTTTTTGTGAAAATATCCACTAAATGAGGGAATAATATGTGTGAGGGTACCCCAGAAGAGTTCCAAAATGTGTGTGGGTAAAATATATATCCCACGGGGGTAAAAGTGAAAAAAGTTGAAAAAAATTATTTTTTGGACTTAGCCATTTTTCCGGCGTTTATCAGACTTTGAGATAGGGCAAATGTCAGTGAGCGTTCCGATTTCAGTTCCAGAGCGATTCGCCCAATGAGTCCTTGATAGTTCGTCGTTTTCAGCCAATATTTTGGATTTTTGAAAATTTCACTTTTTTGTGAAAATATCCACTAAATGAGGGAATAATATGTGTGAGGGTAACCCAGGAGTGTTCCAAATGTGTGTGGGTAGAATATATATCCCAAGGGGGTAAAATTGAAAAAAGTTGCAAATTTTTTTTTTGGACTTAGTCATTTTTCCGGCGTTTATCAGACTTTCAGATAGGGCAAATGTCAGTGAGCGTTCCGATTTCAGTTCCAGAGCGATTCGCCCAATGAGTCCTTGATATTTAGTCATTTTCAGCAAATTTTCTGGATTTTTGAAAATTTCACTTTTTTTTTAAAATATCCACTAAATGAGGGAATAATATGTGTGAGGGTAGCCCAGGAGAGTTCCAAATGTGTGTGGGTAGAATATATATCCCACGGGGGTAAAATTGAAAAAAGTTGAAAAAAATTATTTTTTGGACTTAGCCATTTTTCCGGCGTTTATCAGACTTTCAGATAGGGCAAATGTCAGTGAGCGTTCCGATTTCAGTTCCAGAGCGATTCGCGCAATGAATCGTTGATATTTAGTCATTTTCAGCCAATTTTCTGGATTATTGAAAATTTCACTTTTTTTTTAAAATATCCACTAAATGAGGGAATAATATGTGTGAGGGTAGCCCAGGAGAGTTCCAATTGTGTGTGGGTAGAATATATATCCCCCGGGGGTAAAATTGAAAAAAGTTGAAAAATTTTTTTTTTTGGACTTAGTCATTTTTCCAGCGTTTATCAGACTTTCAGATAGGGCAAATGTCAGTGAGTGTTCCGATTTCAGTTCCAGAGCGATTCGCCCAATGAGTCCTTGATATTTAGTCATTTTCAGCCAATATTCTGGATTTTTGAAAATTTCACTTTTTTGTGAAAATATCCACTAAATGAGGGAATAATATGTGTGAGGGTAGCCCAGGAGAGTTCCAAATGTGTGTGGGTAGAATATATATCCCACGGGGGTAAAATTGAAAAAAGTTGAAAAAAATTATTTTTTGGACTTAGCCATTTTTCCGGCGTTTATCAGACTTTCAGATAGGGCAAATGTCAGTGAGCGTTCCGATTTCAGTTCCAGAGCGATTCGCCCAATGAGTCCTTGATATTTAGTCATTTTCAGCCAATATTCTGGATTTTTGAAAATTTCACTTTTTTGTGAAAATATCCACTAAATGAGGGAATAATATGTGTGAGGGTAGCCCAGGAGAGTTCCAAATGTGTGTGGTTAGAATATATATCCCACGGGGTAAAATTGAAAAAAGTTGAAAAATTTTTTTTTTGGACTTAGTCATTTTTCCGGCGTTTATCAGACTTTCAGATATGGCAAATGTCAGTGAGCGTTCCGATTTCAGTTCCAGAGCGATTCGCCCAATGAGTCCTTGATATTTAGTCATTTTCAGCCAATATTCTGGATTTTTGAAAATTTCACTTTTTTGTGAAAATATCCACTAAAGGAGGGAATAATATGTGTGAGGGTACCCCAGGAGTGTTCCAAATGTGTGTGGGTAGAATATATATCCCACGGGGTAAAATTGAAAAAAGTTGAAAAATTTTTTTTTTGGACTTAGTCATTTTTCCGGCGTTTATCAGACTTTCAGATAGGGCAAATGTCAGTGAGCGTTCCGATTTCAGTTCCAGAGCGATTCGCGCAATGAGTCCTTGATATTTAGTCATTTTCAGCCAATATTCTGGATTTTTGAAAATTTCACTTTTTTTTTAAAATATCCACTAAATGAGGGAATAATATGTGTGAGGGTAGCCCAGGAGAGTTCCAATTGTGTGTGGGTAGAATATATATCCCACGGGGGTAAAATTGAAAAAAGTTGAAAAAATTTTTTTTTTGGACTTAGTCATTTTTCCGGCGTTTATCAGACTTTCAGATAGGGCAAATGTCAGTGAGCGTTCCGATTTCAGTTCCAGAGCGATTCGCCCAATGAGTCCTTGATATTTAGTCATTTTCAGCCAATATTCTGGATTTTTGAAAATTTCACTTTTTTGTGAAAATATCCACTAAATGAGGGAATAATATGTGTGAGGGTAGCCCAGGAGAGTTCCAAATGTGTGTGGGTAGAATATATATCCCACGGGGGTAAAATTGAAAAAAGTTGAAAAATTTTTTTTTGGACTTAGTCATTTTTCCGGCGTTTATCAGACTTTCAGATAGGGCAAATGTCAGTGAGCGTTCCGATTTCAGTTCCAGAGCGATTCGCCCAATGAGTCCTTAATATTTAGTCATTTTCAGCCAATATTCTGGATTTTTGAAAATTTCACTTTTTTGTGAAAATATCCACTAAATGAGGGAATAATATGTGTGAAGGTACCCCAGGAGTGTTCCAAATGTGTGTGGGTAGAATATATTTCCCACGCGGTAAAATTGAAAAAAGTTGAAAAAATTTTTTTTTGGACTTAGTCATTTTTCCGGCGTTTATCAGACTTTCAGATAGGGCAAATGTCAGTGAGCGTTCCGATTTCAGTTCCAGAGCGATTCGTCCAATGAGTCCTGGATATTTAGTCATTTTCAGCCAATATTCTGGATTTTTGAAAATTTCACTTTTTTGTGAAAATATCCACTAAATGAGGGAATAATATGTGTGAGGGTAGCCCAGGAGAGTTCCAAATGTGTGTGGGTAGAATATATATCCCACGGGGGTAAAATTGAAAAAAGTTGAAAAAAATTATTTTTTGGACTTAGCCATTTTTCCGGCGTTTATCAGACTTTCAGATAGGGCAAATGTCAGTGAGCTTTCCGATTTCAGTTCCAGAGCGATTCGCCCAATGAGTCCTTGATATTTAGTCATTTTCAGCCAATATTCTGGATTTTTGAAAATTTCACTTTTTTGTGAAAATATCCACTAAATGAGGGAATAATATGTGTGAGGGTACCCCAGGAGTGTTCCAAATGTGTGTGGGTAGAATATATATCCCACGGGGTAAAATTGAAAAAAGTTGAAAAATATTTTTTTTTGGACTTAGTCATTTTTCCGGCGTTTATCAGACTTTCAGATAAGGCAAATGTCAGTGAGCGTTCCGATTTCAGTTCCAGAGCGATTCGCCCAATGAGTCCTTGATATTTAGTCGTTTTCAGCCAATATTTTGGATTTTTGAAAATTTCACTTTTTTGTGAAAATATCCACTAAATGAGGGAATAATATGTGTGAGGGTACCCCAGGAGTGTTCCAAATGTGTGTGGGTAGAATATATATCCCACGGGGTAAAATTGAAAAAAGTTGAAAAATTTTTTTTTTGGACTTAGTCATTTTTCCGGCGTTTATCAGACTTTCAGATAGGGCAAATGTCAGTGAGCGTTCCGATTTCAGTTCCAGAGCGATTCGCCCAATGAGTCCTTGATATTTAGTCATTTTCAGCCAATTTTCTGGATTTTTGAAAATTTCACTTTTTTTTTAAACTATCCACTAAATGAGGGAATAATATGTGTGAGGGTACCCCAGGAGAGTTCCAAATGTGTGTGGGTAGAATATCTATCCCACGGGGGTAAAATTGAAAAAAGTTGAAAAATATTTTTTTTTGGACTTATTCATTTTTCCGGCGTTTATCAGACTTTCAGATAGGGCAAATGTCAGTGAGCGTTCTGATTTCAGTTCCAGAGCGATTCGCCCAATGAGTCCTTGATATTTAGTCATTTTCAGCCAATATACTGGATTTTTGAAAATTTCACTTTTTTGTGAAAATATCCACTAAATGAGGGAATAATATGTGTGAGGGTACCCCAGGAGTGTTCCAAATGTGTGTGGGTAGAATATATATCCCACGGGGTAAAATTGAAAAAAGTTGAAAAATTTTTCTTTTGGACTTAGCCATTTTTCCGGCGTTTATCAGACTTTCAGATAGGGCAAATGTCAGTGAGCGTTCCGATTTCAGTTCCAGAGCGATTCGCCCAATGAGTCCTTGATATTTAGTCGTTTTCAGCCAATATTTTGGATTTTTGAAAATTTCACTTTTTTGTGAAAATATCCACTAAATGAGGGAATAATATGTGTGAGGGTACCCCAGGAGTGTTCCAAATGTGTGTGGGTAGAATATATATCCCACGGGGTAAAATTGAAAAAAGTTGAACAATTTTTTTTTTGGACTTAGTCATTTTTCTGGCGTTTATCAGACTTTCAGATAGGGCAAATGTCAGTGAGCATTCCGATTTCAGTTCCAGACCGATTCGTCCAATGAGTCCTTGATATTTAGTCATTTTCAGCCAATACTCTGGATTTTTGAAAATTTCACTTTTTTGTGAAAATATCCACTAAGTGAGGGAATAATATGTGTGAGGGTAGCCCAGGAGAGTTCCAATTGTGTGTGGGTAGAATATATATCCCACGGGGGTAAAATTGAAAAAAGTTGAAAAAATTTTTTTTTTGGACTTAGTCATTTTTCCGGCGTTTATCAGACTTTCAGATAGGGCAAATGTCAGTGAGAGTTCCGATTTCAGTTCCAGATCGATTCGCCCAATGAGTCCTTGATATTTAGTCGTTTTCAGCCAATTTTCTGGATTTTTGAAAAATTCACTTTTTTGTGAAAATATCCACTAAATGAGGGAATAATATGTGTGAGGGTACCCCAGGAGAGTTCCAAATGTGTGTGGGGGAAATATATATCCCACAGGGGTAAAATTGAAAAAAGTTGAAAAAAATTATTTTTTGGACTTAGTCATTTTTCCGGCGTTTATCAGACTTTCAGAGAGGGCAAATGTCAGTGAGCGTTCCGATTTCAGTTCCAGAGCGATTCGCCCAATGAGTCCATGATATTTAGTCATTTTCAGCCAATATACTGGATTTTTGAAAATTTCACTTTTTTGTGAAAATATCCACTAAATGAGGGAATAATATGTGTGAGGGTACCCCAGGAGTGTTCCAAATGTGTGTTGGTAGAATATATATCCCACGGGGTAAAATTGAAAAAAGTTGAAAAATTTTTTTTTTGGACTTAGTCATTTTTCCGGCGTTTATCAGACTTTCAGAGAGGGCAAATGTCAGTGAGCGTTCCGATTTCAGTTCCAGAGCGATTCGTCCAATGAGTCCTTGATATTTAGTCATTTTCAGCCAATATTCTGGATTTTTGAAAATTTCACTTTTTTTTTTAAATATCCACTAAATGAGGGAATAATATGTGTGAGGGTAGCCCAGGAGAGTTCCAATTGTGTGTGGGTAGAATATATATCCCACGGGGGTAAAATTGAAAAAAGTTGAAAAAATTTTTTTTTTGGACTTAGTCATTTTTCCGGCGTTTATCAGACTTTCAGATAGGGCAAATGTCAGTGAGTGTTCCGATTTCAGTTCCAGAGCGATTCGCCCAATGAGTCCTTGATATTTATTCGTTTTCAGCCAATATTTAGGATTTTTGAAAAATTCACTTTTTTGTGAAAATATCCACTAAATGAGGGAATAATATGTGTGAGGGTAGCCCAGGAGAGTTCCAAATGTGTGTGGGTAGAATATATATCCCACGGGGGTAAAATTGAAAAAAGTTTAAAAAATTTTTTTTTTGGACTTAGCCATTTTTCCGGCGTTTATCAGACTTTCAGATAGGGCAAATGTCAGTGAGCGCTCCGATTTCAGTTCCAGATCGATTCGCCCAATGAGTCCTTGATATTTAGTCGTTTTCAGCCAATTTTCTGGATTTTTGAAAAATTCACTTTTTTGTGAAAATATCCACTAAATGAGGGAATAATATGTGTGAGGGTAGCCCAGGAGAGTTCCAAATGTGTGTGGGTAGAATATATATCCCACGGGGGTAAAATTGAAAAAAGTTGAAAAAAATTATTTTTTGGACTTAGCCATTTTTCCGTCGTTTATCAGACTTTCAGATAGGGCAAATGTCAGTGAGCATTCCGATTTCAGTTTCAGAGCGATTCGCCCAATGAGTCCTTGATATTTAGTCATTTTCAGCCAATTTTCTGGATTTTTGAAAATTTCACTTTTTTTTTAAAATATCCACTAAATGAGGGAATAATATGTGTGAGGGTACCCCAGGAGAGTTCCAAATGTGTGTGGGTAGAATATCTATCCCACGGGGGTAAAATTGAAAAAAGTTGAAAAATATTTTTTTTTGGACTTAGTCATTTTTCCGGCGTTTATCAGACTTTCAGATAGGGCAAATGTCAGTGAGCGTTCCGATTTCAGTTCCAGAGCGATTCGCCCAATGAGTCCTTGATATTTAGTCGTTTTCAGCCAATATTTTGGATTTTTGAAAATTTCACTTTTTTGTGAAAATATCCACTAAATGAGGGAATAATATGTGTGAGGGTACCCCAGGAGTGTTCCAAATGTGTGTGGGTAGAATATATATCCCACGGGGTAAAATTGAAAAAAGTTGAAAAATTTTTTTTTTGGACTTAGTCATTTTTCCGGCGTTTATCAGACTTTCAGATAGGGCAAATGTCAGTGAGCGTTCCGATTTCAGTTCCAGACCGATTCGTCCAATGAGTCCTTGATATTTAGTCATTTTCAGCCAATATTCTGGATTTTTGAAAATTTCACTTTTTTGTGAAAATATCCACTAAATGAGGGAATAATATGTGTGAGGGTAGCCCAGGAGAGTTCCAATTGTGTGTGGGTAGAATATATATCCCACGGGGGTAAAATTGAAAAAAGTTGAAAAAATTTTTTTTTTTGGACTTAGTCATTTTTCCGGCGTTTATCAGACTTTCAGATAGGGCAAATGTCAGTGAGAGTTCCGATTTCAGTTCCACATCGGTTCGCCCAATGAGTCCTTGATATTTAGTCGTTTTCAGCCAATTTTCTGGATTTTTGAAAAATTCACTTTTTTGTGAAAATATCCACTAAATGAGGGAATAATATGTGTGAGGGTACCCCAGGAGAGTTCCAAATGTGTGTGGGGAAAATATATATCCCACAGGGGTAAAATTGAAAAAAGTTGAAAAAAATTATTTTTTGGACTTAGTCATTTTTCCGGCGTTTATCAGACTTTCAGATAGGGCAAATGTCAGTGAGCGTTCCGATTTCAGTTCCAGAGCGATTCGCCCAATGAGTCCTTGATATTTAGTCATTTTCAGCCAATATTCTGGATTTTTGAAAATTTCACTTTTTTGTGAAAATATCCACTAAATGAGGGAATAATATGTGTGAGGGTAGCCCAGGAGAGTTCCAAATGTGTGTGGGTAGAATATATATCCCACGGGGGTAAATTTGAAAAAAGTTGAAAAAAAATATTTTTTGGACTTAGCCATTTTTCCGGCGTTTATCAGACTTTCAGATAGGGCAAATGTCAGTGAGCGTTCCGATTTTAGTTTCAGAGCGATTCGCCCAATGAGTCCTTGATATTTAGTCATTTTCAGCCAATTTTCTGGATTTTTGAAAATTTCACTTTTTTTAAAAAATATCCACTAAATGAGGGAATAATATGTGTGAGGGTACCCCAGGAGAGTTCCAAATGTGTGTGGGTAGAATATCTATCCCACGGGGGTAAAATTGAAAAAAGTTGAAAAATATTTTTTTTTGGACTTAGTCATTTTTCCGGCGTTTATCAGACTTTCAGATAGGGCAAATGTCAGTGAGCGTTCCGATTTCAGTTCCAGAGCGATTCGCCCAATGAGTCCATGATATTTAGTCATTTTCAGCCAATATACTGGATTTTTGAAAATTTCACTTTTTTGTGAAAATATCCACTAAATGAGGGAATAATATGTGTGAGGGTACCCCAGGAGTGTTCCAAATGTGTGTGGGTAGAATATATATCCCACGGGGTAAAATTGAAAAAAGTTGAAAAAATTTTTTTTTGGACTTAGTCATTTTTCCGGCGTTTATCAGACTTTCAGAGAGGGCAAATGTCAGTGAGCGTTCCGATTTCAGTTCCAGAGCGATTCGTCCAATGAGTCCTTGATATTTAGTCATTTTCAGCCAATATTCTGGATTTTTGAAAATTTCACTTTTTTTTTTAAATATCCACTAAATGAGGGAATAATATGTGTGAGGGTAGCCCAGGAGAGTTCCAAATGTGTGTGGGTAGAATATATATCCCACGGGGGTAAAATTGAAAAAAGTTTAAAAAATTTTTTTTTTGGACTTAGCCATTTTTCCGGCGTTTATCAGACTTTCAGATAGGGCAAATGTCAGTGAGCGTTCCGATTTCAGTTCCAGATCGATTCGCCCAATGAGTCCTTGATATTTAGTCGTTTTCAGCCAATTTTCTGGATTTTTGAAAATTTCACTTTTTTGTGAAAATATCCACTAAATGAGGGAATAATATGTGTGAGGGTAGCCCAGGAGAGTTCCAATTGTGTGTGGGTAGAATATATATCCCACGGGGGTAAAATTGAAAAAAGTTGAAAAAAAATTTTTTTTGGACTTAGTCATTTTTCCGGCGTTTATCAGACTTTCAGATAGGGCAAATATCAGTGAGCGTTCCGATTTCAGTTCCAGAGCGATTCGCCCAATGAGTCCTTGATATTTAGTCGTTTTCAGCCAATTTTCTGGATTTTTGAAAAATTCACTTTTTTGTGAAAATATCCACTAAATGAGGGAATAATATGTGTGAGGGTACCCCAGGAGAGTTCCAAATCTGTGTGGGTAAAATATATATCCCACGGGGGTAAAAGTGAAAAAAGTTGAAAAAAATTATTTTTTGGACTTAGCCATTTTTCCGGCGTTTATCAGACTTTCAGATAGGGCAAATGTCAGTGAGCGTTCCGATTTCAGTTCCAGAGCTATTCGCCCAATGAGTCCTTGATAGTTCGTCGTTTTCAGCCAATATTTTGGATTTTTGAAAATTTCACTTTTTTGTGAAAATATCCACTAAATGAGGGAATAATATGTGTGAGGGTACCCCAGGAGTGTTCCAAATGTGTGTGGGTAGAATATATATCCCACGGGGGTAAAATTGAAAGAAGTTGAAAATTTTTTTTTTGGACTTAGTCATTTTTCTGGCGTTTATCAGACTTTCAGATAGGGCAAATGTCAGTGAGCGTTCCGATTTCAGTTCCAGAGCAATTCGCCCAATGAGTCCTTGATATTTAGTCATTTTCAGCCAATTTTCTGGATTTTTGAAAATTTCACTTTTTTTTTTAAATATCCACTAAATGAGGGAATAATATGTGTGAGGGTAGCCCAGGAGAGTTCCAATTGTGTGTGGGTAGAATATATATCCCACGGGGGTAAAATTGAAAAAAGTTGAAAAAAATTTTTTTTTGGACTTAGTCATTTTTCCGGCGTTTATCAGACTTTCAGATAGGGCAAATGTCAGTGAGCGTTCCGATTTCAGTTCCAGAGCGATTCGCCCAATGAGTCCTTGATATTTAGTCGTTTTCAGCCAATATTTTGGATTTTTGAAAAATTCACTTTTTTGTGAAAATATCCACTAAATGAGGGAATAATATGTGTGAGGGTAGCCCAGGAGAGTTCCAAATGTGTGTGGGTAGAATATATATCCCACGGGGGTAAAATTGAAAAAAGTTTAAAAAATTTTTTTTTTGGACTTAGCCATTTTTCCGGCGTTTATCAGACTTTCAGATAGGGCAAATGTCAGTGAGCGTTCCGATTTCAGTTCCAGATCGATTCGCCCAATGAGTCCTTGATATTTAGTCGTTTTCAGCCAATTTTCTGGATTTTTGAAAATTTCACTTTTTTGTGAAAATATCCACTAAATGAGGGAATTATATGTGTGAGGGTAGCCCAGGAGAGTTCCAATTGTGTGTGGGTAGAATATATATCCCACGGGGGTAAAATTGAAAAAAGTTGAAAAAAAATTTTTTTTGGACTTAGTCATTTTTCCGGCGTTTATCAGACTTTCAGATAGGGCAAATATCAGTGAGCGTTCCGATTTCAGTTCCAGAGCGATTCGCCCAATGAGTCCTTGATATTTAGTCGTTTTCAGCCAATTTTCTGGATTTTTGAAAAATTCACTTTTTTGTGAAAATATCCACTAAATGAGGGAATAATATGTGTGAGGGTACCCCAGGAGAGTTCCAAATCAGTGTGGGTAAAATATATATCCCACGGGGGTAAAAGTGAAAAAAGTTGAAAAAAATTATTTTTTGGACTTAGCCATTTTTCCGGCGTTTATCAGACTTTCAGATAGGGCAAATGTCAGTGAGCGTTCCGATTTCAGTTCCAGAGCTATTCGCCCAATGAGTCCTTGATAGTTCGTCGTTTTCAGCCAATATTTTGGATTTTTGAAAATTTCACTTTTTTGTGAAAATATCCACTAAATGAGGGAATAATATGTGTGAGGGTACCCCAGGAGTGTTCCAAATGTGTGTGGGTAGAATATATATCCCAAGGGGGTAAAATTGAAAAAAGTTGAAAATTTTTTTTTTGGACTTAGTCATTTTTCTGGCGTTTATCAGACTTTCAGATAGGGCAAATGTCAGTGAGCATTCTGATTTCAGTTCCAGAGCGATTCGCCCAATGAGTCCTTGATATTTAGTCATTTTCAGCCAATTTTCTGGATTTTTGAAAAATTCACTTTTTTGTGAAAATATCCACTAAATGAGGGAATAATATGTGTGAGGGTAACCCAGGAGTGTTCCAAATGTGTGTGGGTAGAATATATATCCCAAGGGGGTAAAATTGAAAAAAGTTGCAAATTTTTTTTTTGGACTTAGTCATTTTTCTGGCGTTTATCAGACTTTCAGATAGGGCAAATGTCAGTGAGCGTTCCGATTTCAGTTCCAGAGCAATTCGCCCAATGAGTCCTTGATATTTAGTCATTTTCAGCCAATTTTCAGGATTTTTGAAAATTTCACTTTTTTTTTTAAATATCCACTAAATGAGGGAATAATATGTGTGAGGGTAGCCCAGGAGAGTTCCAATTGTGTGTGGGTAGAATATATATCCCACGGGGGTAAAATTGAAAAAAGTTGAAAAAATTTTTTTTTTGGACTTAGTCATTTTTCCGGCGTTTATCAGACTTTCAGATAGGGCAAATGTCAGTGAGCGTTCCGATTTCAGTTCCAGAGCGATTCGCCCAATGTGTCCTTGATATTTAGTCGTTTTCAGCCAATTTTCTGGATTTTTGAAAATTTCACTTTTTTGTGAAAATATCCACTAAATGAGGGAATAATATGTGTGAGGGTAGCCCAGGAGAGTTCCAAATGTGTGTGGGTAGAATATATATCCCACGGGGGTAAAATTGAAAAAAGTTGAAAAAAATTATTTTTTGGACTTAGCCATTTTTCCGGCGTTTATCAGACTTTCAGATAGGGCAAATGTCAGTGAGCGTTCCGATTTCAGTTCCAGAGCGATTCGCCCAATGAGTCCTTGATATTTAGTCGTTTTCAGCCAATATTTTGGATTTTTGAAAATTTCACTTTTTTGTGAAAATATCCACTAAATGAGGGAATAATATGTGTGAGGGTACCCCAGGAGTGTTCCAAATGTGTGTGGGTAGAATATATATCCCACGGGGGTAAAATTGAAAAAAGTTGAAAAAAATTATTTTTTGTACTTAGCCATTTTTCCGGCGTTTATCAGACTTTCAGAGAAGGCAAATGTCAGTGAGCGTTCCGATTTCAGTTCCAGAGCGATTCGCCCAATGAGTCCTTGATAGAAAGTCGTTTTCAGCCAATATTTTGGATTTTTGAAAATTTCACTTTTTTGTGAAAATATCCACTAAATGAGGGAATAATATGTGTGAGGGTACCCCAGGAGTGTTCCAAATGTGTGTGGGTAGAATATATATCCCATGGGGGTAAAATTGAAAAAAGTTGAAAATTTTTTTTTTGGACTTAGTCATTTTTCCGGCGTTTATCAGAATTTCAGATAGGGCAAATGTCAGTGAGCGTTCCGATTTCAGTTCCAGAGCGATTCGCCCAATGAGACCTTGATATTTAGTCATTTTCAGCCAATTTTCTGGATTTTTGAAAATTTCACTTTTTTGTGAAAATATCCACTAAATGAGGGAATAATATGTGTGAGGGTAGCCCTGGAGAGTTCCAAATGTGTGTGGGTAGAATATATATCCCACGGGGGTAAAATTGAAAAAAGTTGAAAAAAATTATTTTTTCGACTTAGCCATTTTTCCGGCGTTTATCAGACTTTCAGATAGGGCAAATGTCAGTGAGCGTTCCGATTTCAGTTCCAGAGCGATTCGCCCAATGAGTCCTTGATAGTTAGTCGTTTTCAGCCAATATTTTGGATTTTTGAAAATTTCACTTTTTTGTGAAAATATCCACTAAATGAGGGAATAATATGTGTGAGGGTACCCCAGGAGTGTTCCAAATGTGTGTGGGTAGAATATATATCCCAAGGGGTAAAATTGAAAAAAGTTGAAAATATTTTTTTTTGGACTTAGTCATTTTTCCGGCGTTTATCAGACTTTCAGATAGGGCAAATGTCAGTGAGCGTTCCGATTTCAGTTCCAGAGCGATTCGCCCAATGAGTCCTTGATATTTAGTCATTTTCAGCAAATTTTCTGGATTTTTGAAAATTTCACTTTTTTGTGAAAATATCCACTAAAGGAGGGAATAATATGTGTGAGGGTACCCCAGGAGTGTTCCAAATGTGTGTGGGTAGAATATATATCCCACGGGGGTAAAATTGAAAAAAGTTGAAAAAAATTATTTTTTGGACTTAGCCATTTTTCCGGCGTTTATCAGACTTTCAGATAGGGCAAATGTCAGTGAGCGTTCCGATTTCAGTTCCAGAGCGATTCGCCCAATGAGTCCTTGATATTTAGTCATTTTCAGCCAATATTCTGGATTTTTGAAAATTTCACTTTTTTGTGAAAATATCCACTAAATGAGGGAATAATATGTGTGAGGGTACCCCAGGAGTGTTCCAAATGTGTGTGGTTAGAATATATATCCCACGGGGTAAAATTGAAAAAAGTTGAAAAATTTTTTTTTTGGACTTAGTCATTTTTCCGGCGTTTATCAGACTTTCAGATAGGGCAAATGTCAGTGAGCGTTCCGATTTCAGTTCCAGAGCGATTCGCCCAATGAGTCCTTGATATTTAGTCATTTTCAGCCAATATTCTGGATTTTTGAAAATTTCACTTTTTTGTGAAAATATCCACTAAATGAGGGAATAATATGTGTGGGGGTAGCCCAGGAGAATTCCAAATGTGTGTGGGTAGAATATATATCCCACGGGGGTAAAATTGAAAAAAGTTGAAAAAAATTATTTTTTGGACTTAGCCATTTTTCCGGCGTTTATCAGACTTTCAGATAGGGCAAATGTCAGTGAGCGTTCCGATTTCAGTTCCAGAGCGATTCGCCCAATGAGTCCTTGATAGTTAGTCGTTTTCAGCCAATATTTTGGATTTTTGAAAATTTCACTTTTTTGTGAAAATATCCACTAAATGAGGGAATAATATGTGTGAGGGTACCCCAGGAGTGTTCCAAATGTGTGTGGGTAGAATATATATCCCACGTGGTAAAATTGAAAAAAGTTGAAAAATTTTTTTTTTGGACTTAGTCATTTTTCCGGCGTTTATCAGACTTTCAGATGGGGCAAATGTCAGTGAGCATTCCGATTTCAGTTCCAGAGCGATTCGCCCAATGAGTCCTTGATAGTCGTTTTCAGCCAATATTTTGGATTTTTGAAAATTTCACTTTTTTGTGAAAATATCCACTAAATGAGGGAATAATATGTGTGAGGGTAGCCCAGGAGAGTTCCAATTGTGTGTGGGTAGAATATATATCCCACGGGGGTAAAATTGAAAAAAGTTGAAAAAATTTTTTTTTTGGACTTAGTCATTTTTCCGGCGTTTATCAGACTTTCAGATAGGGCAAATGTCAGTGAGCGTTCCGATTTCAGTTCCAGAGCGATTCGCCCAATGAGTCTTTGATATTTAGTCGTTTTCAGCCAATATTTTGGATTTTTGAAAATTTCACTTTTTTGTGAAAATATCCACTAAATGAGGGAATAATATGTGTGAGGGTACCCCAGGAGTGTTCCAAATGTGTGTGGGTAGAATATATATCCCACGGGGTAAAAGTGAAAAAAGTTGAAAACATTTTTTTTTGGACTTAGTCATTTTTCCGGCGTTTATCAGACTTTCAGATAGGGCAAATGTCAGTGAGCGTTCCGATTTCAGTTCCAGAGCGATTCGCCCAATGAGTCCTTGATATTTAGTCATTTTCAGCCAATTTTCTGGATTTTTGAAAATTTCACTTTTTTTAAAAAATATCCACTAAATGAGGGAATAATATGTGTGAGGGTACCCCAGGAGTGTTCCAAATGTGTGTGGGTAGAATATATATCCCACGGGGTAAAATTGAAAAAAGTTGAAAAATTTTTTTTTTGGACTTAGTCATTTTTCCGGCGTTTATCAGACTTTCAGATAGGGCAAATGTCAGTGAGCGTTCCGATTTCAGTTCCAGAGTGATTCGCCCAATGAGTCCTTGATATTTAGTCATTTTCAGCCAATATTTTGGATTTTTGGAAATTTCACTTTTTTTTTTAAATATCCACTAAATGAGGGAATAATATGTGTGAGGGTACCCCAGGAGTGTTCCAAATGTGTGTGGGTAGAATATATATCCCACGGGGTAAAATTGAAAAAAGTTGAAAAATTTTTTTTTTGGACTTATTCATTTTTCCGGCGTTTATCAGACTTTCAGATTGGGCAAATGTCAGTGAGCGTTCCGATTTCAGTTCCAGAGCGATTCGCCCATTGAGTCCTTGAAATTTAGTCATTTTCAGCCAATATACTGGATTTTTGAAAATTTCACTTTTTTGTGAAAATATCCACTAAATGAGGGAATAATATGTGTGAGGGTACCCCAGGAGTGTTCCAAATGTGTGTGGGTAGAATATATATCCCACGGGGCAAAATTGAAAAAAGTTGAAAAATTTTTTTTTTGGACTTAGTCATTTTTCCGGCGTTTATCAGACTTTCAGATAGGGCAAATGTCAGTGAGCGTTCCGATTTCAGTTCCAGAGCGATTCGTCCAATGAGACCTTGATATTTAGTCATTTTCAGCCAATATTCTGGATTTTTGAAAATTTCACTTTTTTGTGAAAATATCCACTAAATGAGGGAATAATATGTGTGAGGGTAGCCCAGGAGAGTTCCAAATGTGTGTGGCTAGAATATATATCCCACGGGGGTAAAATTGAAAAAAGTTGAAAAAAATTTTTTTTTGGACTTAGCCATTTTTCCGGCGTTTATCAGACTTTCAGATAGGGCAAATGTCAGTGAGCGTTCCGATTTCAGTTCCAGATCGATTCGCCCAATGAGTCCTTGATATTTAGTCGTTTTCAGCCAATTTTCTGGATTTTTGAAAAATTCACTTTTTTGTGAAAATATCCACTAAATGAGGGAATAATATGTGTGAGGGTACCCCAGGAGAGTTCCAAATGTGTGTGGGGAAAATATATATCCCACAGGGGTAAAATTGAAAAAAGTTGAAAAAAATTATTTTTTGGACTTAGCCATTTTTCCGGCGTTTATCAGACTTTCAGATAGGGCAAATGTCAGTGAGCGTTCCGATTTCAGTTCCAGAGCGATTCGCCCAATGAGTCCTTGATATTTAGTCGTTTTCAGCCAATATTTTGGATTTTTGAAAATTTCACTTTTTTTGTGAAAATATCCACTAAATGAGGGAATAATATGTGTGAGGGTACCCCAGGAGTGTTCCAAATGTGTGTGGGTAGAATATATATCCCACGGGGTAAAATTGAAAAAAGTTGAAAAATTTTTTTTTTGGACTTAGTCATTTTTCCGGCATTTATCAGACTTTCAGAAAGGGCAAATGTCAGTGAGCGTTCCGATTTCAGTTTCAGAGCGATTCGCCCAATGAGTCCTTGATATTTAGTCATTTTCAGCCAATTTTCTGGATTTTTGAAAATTTCACTTTTTTTTTAAAATATCCACTAAATGAGGGAATAATATGTGTGAGGGTACCCCAGGAGAGTTCCAAATGTGTGTGGGTAGAATATATATCCCACGGGGTAAAATTGAAAAAAGTTGAAAAATTTTTTTTTGACTTAGTCATTTTTCCGGCGTTTATCAGACTTTCAGATAGGGCAAATGTCAGTGAGCGTTCCGATTTCAGTTCCAGAGCGATTCGTCCAATGAGACCTTGATATTTAGTCATTTTCAGCCAATATTCTGGATTTTTGAAAATTTCACTTTTTTGTGAAAATATCCACTAAATGAGGGAATAATATGTGTGAGGGTAGCCCAGGAGAGTTCCAAATGTGTGTGGCTAGAATATATATCCCACGGGGGTAAAATTGAAAAAAGTTGAAAAAAATTATTTTTTGGACTTAGCCATTTTTCCGGCGTTTATCAGACTTTCAGATAGGGCAAATGTCAGTGAGCGTTCTGATTTCAGTTCCAGAGCGATTTGCCCAATGAGTCCTTGATAGCTAGTCGTTTTCAGCCAATATTTTGGATTTTTGAAAATTTCACTTTTTTGTGAAAATATCCACTAAATGAGGGAATAATATGTGTGAGGGTACCCCAGGAGTGTTCCAAATGTGTGTGGGTAGAATATATATCCCACGGGGTAAAATTGAAAAAAGTTGAAAAATTTTTTTTTTGGACTTAGTCATTTTTCCGGCGTTTATCAGACTTTCAGATAGGGCAAATGTCAGTGAGCGTTCCGATTTCAGTTCCAGAGCGATTCGTCCAATGAGTCCTTGATATTTAGTCATTTTCAGCCAATTTTCTGGATTTTTGAAAATTTCACTTTTTTTTTTAAATATCCACTAAATGAGAGAATAATATGTGTGAGGGTAGCCCAGGAGAGTTCCAATTGTGTGTGGGTAGAATATATATCCCACGGGGGTAAAATTGAAAAAAGTTTAAAAAATTTTTTTTTTGGACTTAGCCATTTTTCCGGCGTTTATCAGACTTTCAGATAGGGCAAATGTCAGTGAGCGTTCCGATTTCAGTTCCAGATCGATTCGCCCAATGAGTCCTTGATATTTAGTCGTTTTCAGCCAATTTTCTGGATTTTTGAAAAATTCACTTTTTTGTGAAAATATCCACTAAATGAGGGAATAATATGTGTGAGGGTACCCCAGGAGTGTTCCAAATGTGTGTGGGTAGAATATATATCCCACGGGGTAAAATTGAAAAAAGTTGAAAAATTTTTTTTTTGGACTTAGTCATTTTTCCGGCGTTTATCAGACTTTCAGATAGGGCAAATGTCAGTGAGCGTTCCGATTTCAGTTCCAGAGCGATTCGCCCAATGAGTCCTTGATATTTAGTCATTTTCAGCCAATATACTGGATTTTTGAAAATTTCACTTTTTTGTGAAAATATCCACTAAATGAGGGAATAATATGTGTGAGGGTACCCCAGGAGTGTTCCAAATGTGTGTGGGTAGAATATATATCCCACGGGGTAAAATTGAAAAAAGTTGAAAAATTTTTTTTTTGGACTTAGTCATTTTTCCGGCATTTATCAGACTTTCAGATAGGGCAAGTGTCAGTGAGCGTTCCGATTTCAGTTCCAGAGCGATTCGTCCAATGAGTCCTTGATATTTAGTCATTTTCAGCCAATATACTGGATTTTTGAAAATTTCACTTTTTTGTGAAAATATCCACTAAATGAGGGAATAATATGTGTGAGGGTACCCCAGGAGTGTTCCAAATGTGTGTGGGTAGAATATATATCCCACGGGGTAAAATTGAAAAAAGTTGAAAAATTTTTTTTTTGGACTTAGTCATTTTTCCGGCATTTATCAGACTTTCAGATAGGGCAAATGTCAGTTTGCGTTCCGATTTCAGTTTCAGAGCGATTCGCCCAATGAGTCCTTGATATTTAGTCATTTTCAGCCAATTTTCTGGATTTTTGAAAATTTCACTTTTTTTTTAAAATATCCACTAAATGAGGGAATAATATGTGTGAGGGTACCCCAGGAGAGTTCCAAATGTGTGTGGGTAGAATATATATCCCACGGGGTAAAATTGAAAAAAGTTGAAAAATTTTTTTTTTGGACTTAGTCATTTTTCCGGCGTTTATCAGACTTTCAGATAGGGCAAATGTCAGTGAGCGTTCCGATTTCAGTTCCAGAGCGATTCGTCCAATGAGACCTTGATATTTAGTCATTTTCAGCCAATATTCTGGATTCTTGAAAATTTCACTTTTTTGTGAAAATATCCACTAAATGAGGGAATAATATGTGTGAGGGTAGCCCAGGAGAGTTCCAAATGTGTGTGGCTAGAATATATATCCCACGGGGGTAAAATTGAAAAAAGTTGAAAAAAATTATTTTTTGGACTTAGCCATTTTTCCGGCGTTTTTCACACTTTCAGATAGGGCAAATGTCAGTGAGCGTTCCGATTTCAGTTCCAGAGCGATTCGCCCAATGAGTCCTTGATATTTAGTCATTTTCAGCCAATATTCTGGATTTTTGAAAATTTCACTTTTTTGTGAAAATATCCACTAAATGAGGGAATAATATGTGTGAGGGTAGCCCAGGAGAGTTCCAAATGTGTGTGGGTAGAATATATATCCCACGGGGGTAAAATTGAAAAAAGTTGAAAAAAATTATTTTTTGGACTTAGCCATTTTTCCGGCGTTTATCAGACTTTCAGATAGGGCAAATGTCAGTGAGCGTTCCGATTTCAGATCCAGAGCGATTCGCCCAATGAGTCCTTGATATTTAGTCGTTTTCAGCCAATATTTTGGATTTTTGAAAATTTCACTTTTTTTGTGAAAATATCCACTAAATGAGGGAATAATATGTGTGAGGGTACCCCAGGAGTGTTCCAAATGTGTGTGGGTAGAATATATATCCCACGGGGTAAAATTTAAAAAAGTTGAAAAATTTTTTTTTTGGACTTAGTCATTTTTCCGGCGTTTATCAGACTTTCAGATAGGGCAAATGTCAGTGAGCGTTCCGATTTCAGTTCCAGAGCGATTCGCCCAATGAGTCCTTGATATTTAGTCATTTTCAGCCAATATACTGGATTTTTGAAAATTTCACTTTTTTGTGAAAATATCCACTAAATGAGGGAATAATATGTGTGAGGGTACCCCAGGAGTGTTCCAAATGTGTGTGGGTAGAATATATATCCCACGGGGTAAAATTGAAAAAAGTTGAAAAATTTTTTTTTTGGACTTAGTCATTTTTCCGGCATTTATCAGACTTTCAGATAGGGCAAATGTCAGTGAGCGTTCCGATTTCAGTTCCAGAGCGATTCGTCCAATGAGTCCTTGATATTTAGTCATTTTCAGCCAATATTCTGGATTTTTGAAAATTTCACTTTTTTGTGAAAATATCCACTAAATGAGGGAATAATATGTGTGAGGGTACCCCAGGAGTGTTCCAAATGTGTGTGGGTAGAATATATATCCCACGGGGGTAAAATTGAAAAAAGTTTAAAAAATTTTTTTTTTGGACTTAGCCATTTTTCCGGCGTTTATCAGACTTTCAGATAGGGCAAATGTCAGTGAGCGTTCCGATTTCAGTTCCAGATCGATTCGCCCAATGAGTCCTAGATATTTAGTCGTTTTCAGCCAATTTTCTGGATTTTTGAAAAATTCACTTTTTTTGTGAAAATATCCACTAAATGAGGGAATAATATGTGTGAGGGTACCCCAGGAGAGTTCCAAATGTGTGTGGGGAAAATATATATCCCACAGGGGTAAAATTGAAAAAAGTTGAAAAAAATTATTTTTTGGACTTAGTCATTTTTCCGGTGTTTATCAGACTTTCAGATAGGGCAAATGTCAGTGAGCGTTCCGGTTTCAGTTCCAGAGCGATTCGCCCAATGAGTCCTTGATATTTAGTCATTTTCAGCCAATATTCTGGATTTTTGAAAATTTCACTTTTTTGTGAAAATATCCACTAAATGAGGGAATAATATGTGTGAGGGTAGCCCAGGAGAGTTCCAAATGTGTGTGGGTAGAATATCTATCCCACGGGGGTAAAATTGAAAAAAGTTGAAAAATATTTTTTTTTGGACTTAGTCATTTTTCCGGCGTTTATCAGACTTTCAGATAGGGCAAATGTCAGTGAGCGTTCCGATTTCAGTTCCAGAGCGATTCGCCCAATGAGTCCTTGATATTTAGTCATTTTCAGCCAATATTCTGGATTTTTGAAAATTTCACTTTTTTGTGAAAATATCCACTAAATGAGGGAATAATATGTGTGAGGGTAGCCCAGGAGAGTTCCAAATGTGTGTGGGTAGAATATATATCCCACGGGGGTAAAATTGAAAAAAGTTGAAAAAAATTATTTTTTGGACTTAGCCATTTTTCCGGCGTTTATCAGACTTTCAGATAGGGCAAATGTCAGTGAGCGTTCCGATTTCAGATCCAGAGCGATTCGCCCAATGAGTCCTTGATATTTAGTCGTTTTCAGCCAATATTTTGGATTTTTGAAAATTTCACTTTTTTTGTGAAAATATCCACTAAATGAGGGAATAATATGTGTGAGGGTACCCCAGGAGTGTTCCAAATGTGTGTGGGTAGAATATATATCCCACGGGGTAAAATTTAAAAAAGTTGAAAAATTTTTTTTTTGGACTTAGTCATTTTTCCGGCGTTTATCAGACTTTCAGATAGGGCAAATGTCAGTGAGCGTTCCGATTTCAGTTCCAGAGCGATTCGCCCAATGAGTCCTTGATATTTAGTCATTTTCAGCCAATATACTGGATTTTTGAAAATTTCACTTTTTTGTGAAAATATCCACTAAATGAGGGAATAATATGTGTGAGGGTACCCCAGGAGTGTTCCAAATGTGTGTGGGTAGAATATATATCCCACGGGGTAAAATTGAAAAAAGTTGAAAAATTTTTTTTTTGGACTTAGTCATTTTTCCGGCATTTATCAGACTTTCAGATAGGGCAAATGTCAGTGAGCGTTCCGATTTCAGTTCCAGAGCGATTCGTCCAATGAGTCCTTGATATTTAGTCATTTTCAGCCAATATTCTGGATTTTTGAAAATTTCACTTTTTTGTGAAAATATCCACTAAATGAGGGAATAATATGTGTGAGGGTAGCCCAGGAGAGTTCCAAATGTGTGTGGGTAGAATATATATCCCACGGGGGTAAAATTGAAAAAAGTTTAAAAAATTTTTTTTTTGGACTTAGCCATTTTTCCGGCGTTTATCAGACTTTCAGATAGGGCAAATGTCAGTGAGCGTTCCGATTTCAGTTCCAGATCGATTCGCCCAATGAGTCCTTGATATTTAGTCGTTTTCAGCCAATTTTCTGGATTTTTGAAAAATTCACTTTTTTGTGAAAATATCCACTAAATGAGGGAATAATATGTGTGAGGGTACCCCAGGAGAGTTCCAAATGTGTGTGGGGAAAATATATATCCCACAGGGGTAAAATTGAAAAAAGTTGAAAAAAATTATTTTTTGGACTTAGTCATTTTTCCGGTGTTTATCAGACTTTCAGATAGGGCAAATGTCAGTGAGCGTTCCGGTTTCAGTTCCAGAGCGATTCGCCCAATGAGTCCTTGATATTTAGTCATTTTCAGCCAATATTCTGGATTTTTGAAAATTTCACTTTTTTGTGAAAATATCCACTAAATGAGGGAATAATATGTGTGAGGGTAGCCCAGGAGAGTTCCAAATGTGTGTGGGTAGAATATCTATCCCACGGGGGTAAAATTGAAAAAAGTTGAAAAATATTTTTTTTTGGACTTAGTCATTTTTCCGGCGTTTATCAGACTTTCAGATAGGGCAAATGTCAGTGAGCGTTCCGATTTCAGTTCCAGAGCGATTCGCCCAATGAGTCCTTGATATTTAGTCATTTTCAGCCAATATTCTGGATTTTTGAAAATTTCACTTTTTTGTGAAAATATCCACTAAATGAGGGAATAATATGTGTGAGGGTAGCCCAGGAGAGTTCCAAATGTGTGTGGGTAGAATATATATCCCACGGGGGTAAAATTGAAAAAAGTTGAAAAAAATTATTTTTTGGACTTAGCCATTTTTCCGGCGTTTATCAGACTTTCAGATAGGGCAAATGTCAGTGAGCGTTCCGATTTCAGTTTCAGAGCGATTCGCCCAATGAGTCCTTGATATTTAGTCGTTTTCAGCCAATATTTTGGATTTTTGAAAATTTCACTTTTTTGTGAAAATATCCACTAAATGAGGGAATAATATGTGTGAGGGTACCCCAGGAGTGTTCCAAATGTGTGTGGGTAGAATATATATCCCACGGGGTAAAATTGAAAAAAGTTGAAAAATTTTTTTTTTGGACTTAGTCATTTTTCCGGCGTTTATCAGACTTTCAGATAGGGCAAATGTCAGTGAGCGTTCCGATTTCAGTTCCAGAGCGATTCGCCCAATGAGTCCTTGATATTTAGTCATTTTCAGCCAATATACTGGATTTTTGAAAATTTCACTTTTTTGTGAAAATATCCACTAAATGAGGGAATAATATGTGTGAGGGTACCCCAGGAGTGTTCCAAATGTGTGTGGGTAGAATATATATCCCACGGGGTAAAATTGAAAAAAGTTGAAAAATTTTTTTTTTGGACTTAGTCATTTTTCCGGCGTTTATCAGACTTTCAGATAGGGCAAATGTCAGTGAGCGTTCCGATTTCAGTTCCAGATCGATTCGCCCAATGAGTCCTTGATATTTAGTCGTTTTCAGCCAATTTTCTGGATTTTTGAAAAATTCACTTTTTTGTGAAAATATCCACTAAATGAGGGAATAATATGTGTGAGGGTACCCCAGGAGAGTTCCAAATGTGTGTGGGGAAAATATATATCCCACAGGGGTAAAATTGAAAAAAGTTGAAAAAAATTATTTTTTGGACTTAGTCATTTTTCCGGTGTTTATCAGACTTTCAGATAGGGCAAATGTCAGTGAGCGTTCCGGTTTCAGTTCCAGAGCGATTCGCCCAATGAGTCCTTGATATTTAGTCATTTTCAGCCAATATTCTGGATTTTTGAAAATTTCACTTTTTTGTGAAAATATCCACTAAATGAGGGAATAATATGTGTGAGGGTAGCCCAGGAGAGTTCCAAATGTGTGTGGGTAGAATATCTATCCCACGGGGGTAAAATTGAAAAAAGTTGAAAAATATTTTTTTTTGGACTTAGTCATTTTTCCGGCGTTTATCAGACTTTCAGATAGGGCAAATGTCAGTGAGCGTTCCGATTTCAGTTCCAGAGCGATTCGCCCAATGAGTCCTTGATATTTAGTCATTTTCAGCCAATATTCTGGATTTTTGAAAATTTCACTTTTTTGTGAAAATATCCACTAAATGAGGGAATAATATGTGTGAGGGTAGCCCAGGAGAGTTCCAAATGTGTGTGGGTAGAATATATATCCCACGGGGGTAAAATTGAAAAAAGTTGAAAAAAATTATTTTTTGGACTTAGCCATTTTTCCGGCGTTTATCAGACTTTCAGATAGGGCAAATGTCAGTGAGCGTTCCGATTTCAGTTTCAGAGCGATTCGCCCAATGAGTCCTTGATATTTAGTCATTTTCAGCCAATTTTCTGGATTTTTGAAAATTTCACTTTTTTTTAAAAATATCCACTAAATGAGGGAATAATATGTGTGAGGGTACCCCAGGAGAGTTCCAAATGTGTGTGGGTAGAATATCTATCCCACGGGGGTAAAATTGAAAAAAGTTGAAAAATATTTTTTTTTGGACTTAGTCATTTTTCCGGCGTTTATCAGACTTTCAGATAGGGCAAATGTCAGTGAGCGTTCCGATTTCAGTTCCAGAGCGATTCGCCCAATGAGTCCTTGATATTTAGTCGTTTTCAGCCAATATTTTGGATTTTTGAAAATTTCACTTTTTTGTGAAAATATCCACTAAATGAGGGAATAATATGTGTGAGGGTACCCCAGGAGTGTTCCAAATGTGTGTGGGTAGAATATATATCCCACGGGGTAAAATTGAAAAAAGTTGAAAAATTTTTTTTTTGGACTTAGTCATTTTTCCGGCGTTTATCAGACTTTCAGATAGGGCAAATGTCAGTGAGCGTTCCGATTTCAGTTCCAGAGCGATTCGCCCAATGAGTCCTTGATATTTAGTCATTTTCAGCCAATTTTCTGGATTTTTGAAAATTTCACTTTTTTTTTAAAATATCCACTAAATGAGGGAATAATATGTGTGAGGGTACCCCAGGAGAGTTCCAAATGTGTGGGGGTAGAATATCTATCCCACGGGGGTAAAATTGAAAAAAGTTGAAAAATATTTTTTTTTGGACTTAGTCATTTTTCCGGCGTTTATCAGACTTTCAGATAGGGCAAATGTCAGTGAGCGTTCCGATTTCAGTTCCAGAGCGATTCGCCCAATGAGTCCTTGATATTTAGTCGTTTTCAGCCAATATTTTGGATTTTTGAAAATTTCACTTTTTTGTGAAAATATCCACTAAATGAGGGAATAATATGTGTGAGGGTACCCCAGGAGTGTTCCAAATGTGTGTGGGTAGAATATATATCCCACGGGGTAAAATTGAAAAAAGTTGAAAAATTTTTTTTTTGGACTTAGTCATTTTTCCGGCGTTTATCAGACTTTCAGATAGGGCAAATGTCAGTGAGCGTTCCGATTTCAGTTCCAGAGCGATTCGCCCAATGAGTCCTTGATATTTAGTCATTTTCAGCCAATTTTCTGGATTTTTGAAAATTTCACTTTTTTTTTAAAATATCCACTAAATGAGGGAATAATATGTGTGAGGGTACCCCAGGAGAGTTCCAAATGTGTGTGGGTAGAATATCTATCCCACGGGGGTAAAATTGAAAAAAGTTGAAAAATATTTTTTTTTGGACTTAGTCATTTTTCCGGCGTTTATCAGACTTTCAGATAGGGGAAATGTCAGTGAGCGTTCCGATTTCAGTTCCAGAGCGATTCGCCCAATGAGTCCTTGATATTTAATCGTTTTCAGCCAATATTTTGGATTTTTGAAAATTTCACTTTTTTGTGAAAATATCCACTAAATGAGGGAATAATATGTGTGAGGGTACCCCAGGAGTGTTCCAAATGTGTGTGGGTAGAATATATATCCCACGGGGTAAAATTGAAAAAAGTTGAAAAATTTTTTTTTTGGACTTAGTCATTTTTCCGGCGTTTATCAGACTTTCAGATAGGGCAAATGTCAGTGAGCGTTCCGATTTCAGTTCCAGAGCGATTCGCCCAATGAGTCCTTGATATTTAGTCATTTTCAGCCAATATACTGGATTTTTGAAAATTTCACTTTTTTGTGAAAATATCCACTAAATGAGGGAATAATATGTGTGAGGGTAGCCCAGGAGAGTTCCAAATGTGTGTGGGTAGAATATATATCCCACGGGGGTAAAATTGAAAAAAGTTTAAAAAATTTTTTTTTTGGACTTAGCCATTTTTCCGGCGTTTATCAGACTTTCAGATAGGGCAAATGTCAGTGAGTGTTCCGATTTCAGTTCCAGATCGATTCGCCCAATGAGTCCTTGATATTTAGTCGTTTTCAGCCAATTTTCTGGATTTTTGAAAAATTCACTTTTTTGTGAAAATATCCACTAAATGAGGGAATAATATGTGTGAGGGTACCCCAGGAGAGTTCCAAATGTGTGTGGGGAAAATATATATCCCACAGGGGTAAAATTGAAAAAAGTTGAAAAAAATTATTTTTTGGACTTAGCCATTTTTCCGGCGTTTATCACACTTTCAGATAGGGCAAATGTCAGTGAGCGTTGCGATTTCAGTTCCAGATCGATTCGCCCAATGAGTCCTTGATATTTAGTCATTTTCAGCCAATATTCTGGATTTTTGAAAATTTCACTTTTTTGTGAAAATATCCACTAAATGAGGGAATAATATGTGTGAGGGTACCCCAGGAGTGTTCCAAATGTGTGTGGGTAGAATATATATCCCACGGGGTAAAATTGAAAAAAGTTGAAAAATTTTTTTTTTGGACTTAGTCATTTTTCCGGCGTTTATCAGACTTTCAGATAGGGCAAATGTCAGTGAGCGTTCCGATTTCAGTTCCAGAGCGATTCGTCCAATGAGTCCTTGATATTTAGTCATTTTCAGCCAATATTCTGGATTTTTGAAAATTTCACTTTTTTGTGAAAATATCCACTAAATGAGGGAATAATATGTGTGAGGGTAGCCCAGGAGAGTTCCAATTGTGTGTGGGTAGAATATATATCCCACGGGGGTAAAATTGAAAAAAGTTGAAAAAATTTTTTTTTTGGACTTAGTCATTTTTCCGGCGTTTATCAGACTTTCAGATAGGGCAAATGTCAGTGAGCGTTCCGATTTCAGTTCCAGAGCGATTCGCCCAATGAGTCCTTGATATTTAGTCGTTTTCAGCCAATATTTTGGATTTTTGAAAAATTCACTTTTTTGTGAAAATATCCACTAAATGAGGGAATAATATGTGTGAGGGTACCCCAGGAGAGTTCCAAATGTGTGTGGGGAAAATATATATCCCACAGGGGTAAAATTGAAAAAAGTTGAAAAAAATTATTTTTTGGACTTAGTCATTTTTCCGGTGTTTATCAGACTTTCAGATAGGGCAAATGTCAGTGAGCGTTCCGATTTCAGTTCCAGAGCGATTCGCCCAATGAGTCCTTGATATTTAGTCATTTTCAGCCAATATTCTGGATTTTTGAAAATTTCACTTTTTTGTGAAAATATCCACTAAATGAGGGAATAATATGTGTGAGGGTACCCCAGGAGTGTTCCAAATGTGTGTGGGTAGAATATATATCCCACGGGGTAAAATTGAAAAAAGTTGAAAAATTTTTTTTTTGGACTTAGTCATTTTTCCGGCGTTTATCAGACTTTCAGATAGGGCAAATGTCAGTGAGCGTTCCGATTTCAGTTCCAGAGCGATTCGTCCAATGAGTCCTTGATATTTAGTCATTTTCAGCCAATATTCTGGATTTTTGAAAATTTCACTTTTTTGTGAAAATATCCACTAAATGAGGGAATAATATGTGTGAGGGTACCCCAGGAGAGTTCCAAATGTGTGTGGGGAAAATATATATCCCACGGGGTAAAATTGAAAAAAGTTGAAAAATTTTTTTTTTGGACTTAGTCATTTTTCCGGCGTTTATCAGACTTTCAGATAGGGCAAATGTCAGTGAGCGTTCCGATTTCAGTTCCAGAGCGATTCGTCCAATGAGTCCTTGATATTTAGTCATTTTCAGCCAATATTCTGGATTTTTGAAAATTTCACTTTTTTGTGAAAATATCCACTAAATGAGGGAATAATATGTGTGAGGGTACACCAGGAGAGTTCCAAATGTGTGTGGGGAAAATATATATCCCACAGGGGTAAAATTGAAAAAAGTTGAAAAAAAATATTTTTTGGACTTAGTCATTTTTCCGGTGTTTATCAGACTTTCAGATAGGGCAAATGTCAGTGAGCGTTCCGATTTCAGTTCCAGAGCGATTCGCCCAATGAGTCCTTGATATTTAGTCATTTTCAGCCAATATTCTGGATTTTTGAAAATTTCACTTTTTTGTGAAAATATCCACTAAATGAGGGAATAATATGTGTGAGGGTAGCCCAGGAGAGTTCCAATTGTGTGTGGGTAGAATATATATCCCACGGGGTAAAATTGAAAAAAGTTGAAAAATTTTTTTTTTGGACTTAGTCATTTTTCCGGCGTTTATCAGACTTTCAGATAGGGCAAATGTCAGTGAGCGTTCCGATTTCAGTTCCAGAGCGATTCGTCCAATGAGTCCTTGATATTTAGTCATTTTCAGCCAATATTCTGGATTTTTGAAAATTTCACTTTTTTGTGAAAATATCCACTAAATGAGGGAATAATATGTGTGAGGGTAGCCCAGGAGAGTTCCAATTGTGTGTGGGTAGAATATATATCCCACGGGGGTAAAATTGAAAAAAGTTGAAAAAATTTTTTTTTTGGACTTAGTCATTTTTCCGGCGTTTATCAGACTTTCAGATAGGGCAAATGTCAGTGAGCGTTCCGATTTCAGTTCCAGAGCGATTCGCCCAATGAGTCCTTGATATTTAGTCGTTTTCAGCCAATATTTTGGATTTTTGAAAAATTCACTTTTTTGTGAAAATATCCACTAAATGAGGGAATAATATGTGTGAGGGTACCCCAGGAGAGTTCCAAATGTGTGTGGGGAAAATATATATCCCACAGGGGTAAAATTGAAAAAAGTTGAAAAAAATTATTTTTTGGACTTAGTCATTTTTCCGGTGTTTATCAGACTTTCAGATAGGGCAAATGTCAGTGAGCGTTCCGATTTCAGTTCCAGAGCGATTCGCCCAATGAGTCCTTGATATTTAGTCATTTTCAGCCAATATTCTGGATTTTTGAAAATTTCACTTTTTTGTGAAAATATCCACTAAATGAGGGAATAATATGTGTGAGGGTACCCCAGGAGTGTTCCAAATGTGTGTGGGTAGAATATATATCCCACGGGGTAAAATTGAAAAAAGTTGAAAAATTTTTTTTTTGGACTTAGTCATTTTTCCGGCGTTTATCAGACTTTCAGATAGGGCAAATGTCAGTGAGCGTTCCGATTTCAGTTCCAGAGCGATTCGTCCAATGAGTCCTTGATATTTAGTCATTTTCAGCCAATATTCTGGATTTTTGAAAATTTCACTTTTTTGTGAAAATATCCACTAAATGAGGGAATAATATGTGTGAGGGTACCCCAGGAGAGTTCCAAATGTGTGTGGGGAAAATATATATCCCACGGGGTAAAATTGAAAAAAGTTGAAAAATTTTTTTTTTGGACTTAGTCATTTTTCCGGCGTTTATCAGACTTTCAGATAGGGCAAATGTCAGTGAGCGTTCCGATTTCAGTTCCAGAGCGATTCGTCCAATGAGTCCTTGATATTTAGTCATTTTCAGCCAATATTCTGGATTTTTGAAAATTTCACTTTTTTGTGAAAATATCCACTAAATGAGGGAATAATATGTGTGAGGGTACACCAGGAGAGTTCCAAATGTGTGTGGGGAAAATATATATCCCACAGGGGTAAAATTGAAAAAAGTTGAAAAAAAATATTTTTTGGACTTAGTCATTTTTCCGGTGTTTATCAGACTTTCAGATAGGGCAAATGTCAGTGAGCGTTCCGATTTCAGTTCCAGAGCGATTCGCCCAATGAGTCCTTGATATTTAGTCATTTTCAGCCAATATTCTGGATTTTTGAAAATTTCACTTTTTTGTGAAAATATCCACTAAATGAGGGAATAATATGTGTGAGGGTAGCCCAGGAGAGTTCCAATTGTGTGTGGGTAGAATATATATCCCACGGGGGTAAAATTGAAAAAAGTTGAAAAAATTTTTTTTTTGGACTTAGTCATTTTTCCGGCGTTTATCAGACTTTCAGATAGGGCAAATGTCAGTGAGCGTTCCGAATTCAGTTCCAGAGCGATTCGCCCAATGAGTCCTTGATAGTTAGTCGTTTTCAGCCAATATTTTGGATTTTTGAAAATTTCACTTTTTTGTGAAAATATCCACTAAATGAGGGAATAATATGTGTGAGGGTACCCCAGGAGTGTTCCAAATGTGTGTGGGTAGAATATATATCCCACGGGGTAAAATTGAAAAAAGTTGAAAAATTGTTTTTTTGGACTTAGTCATTTTTCCGGCGTTTATCAAACTTTCAGATAGGGCAAATGTCAGTGAGCATTCCGATTTCAGTTCCAGAGCGATTCGCCCAATGAGTCCTTGATATTTAGTCATTTTCAGCCAATATTCTGGATTTTTGAAAATTTCACTTTTTTTTTTAAATATCCACTAAATGAGGGAATAATATGTGTGAGGGTACCCCAGGAGTGTTCCAAATGTGTGTGGGTAGAATATATATCCCACGGGGTAAAATTGAAAAAAGTTGAAAAATTTTTTTTTTGGACTTAGTCATTTTTCCGACGTTTATCAGACTTTCAGATAGGGCAAATGTCAGTGAGCGTTCCGATTTCAGTTCCAGAGCGATTCGCCCAATGAGTCCTTGATAGTTAGTCGTTTTCAGCCAATATTTTGGATTTTTGAAAATTTCACTTTTTTGTGAAAATATCCACTAAATGAGGGAATAATATGTGTGAGGGTACCCCAGGAGTGTTCCAAATGTGTGTGGGTAGAATATATATCCCACGGGGTAAAATTGAAAAAAGTTGAAAAATTGTTTTTTTGGACTTAGTCATTTTTCCGGCGTTTATCAGACTTTCAGATAGGGCAAATGTCAGTGAGCGTTCCGATTTCAGTTCCAGAGCGATTAGCCCAATGAGTCCTTGATATTTAGTCATTTTCAGCCAATATTCTGGATTTTTGAAAATTTCACTTTTTTGTGAAAATATCCACTAAATGAGGGAATAATATGTGTGAGGGTAGCCCAGGAGAGTTCCAATTGTGTGGGTAGAATATATATCCCACGGGGGTAAAATTGAAAAAAGTTGAAAAAAATTATTTTTTGGACTTAGCCATTTTTCCGGCGTTTATCAGACTTTCAGATAGGGCAAATGTCAGTGAGCGTTCCAATTTCAGTTCCAGAGCGATTCGCCCAATGAGTCCTTGATAGTTAGTCGTTTTCAGCCAATATTTTGGATTTTTGAAAATTTCACTTTTTTGTGAAAATATCCACTAAATGAGGGAATAATATGTGTGAGGGTACCCCAGGAGTGTTCCAAATGTGTGTGGGTAGAATATATATCCCACGGGGTAAAATTGAAAAAAGTTGAAAAATTTTTTTTTTGGACTTAGTCATTTTTCCGGCGTTTATCAAACTTTCAGATAGGGCAAATGTTAGTGAGCGTTCCGATTTCAGTTCCAGAGCGATTCGCCCAATGACTCCTTGATATTTAGTCATTTTCAGCCAATATTCTGGATTTTTGAAAATTTCACTTTTTTGTGAAAATATCCACTAAATGAGGGAATAATATGTGTGAGGGTACCCCAGGAGTGTTCCAAATGTGTGTGGGTAGAATATATATCCCACGGGGTAAAATTGAAAAAAGTTGAAAAATTTTTTTTTTGGACTTAGTCATTTTTCCGGCGTTTATCAGACTTTCAGATAAGGCAAATGTCAGTGAGCGTTCCGATTTCAGTTCCAGAGCGATTAGCCCAATGAGTCCTTGATATTTAGTCATTTTCAGCCAATATTCTGGATTTTTGAAAATTTCACTTTTTTGTGAAAATATCCACTAAATGAGGGAATAATATGTGTGAGGGTACCCCAGGAGTGTTCCAAATGTGTGTGGGTAGAATATATATCCCACGGGGTAAAAGTGAAAAAAGTTGAAAAAAATTTTTTTTGGACTTAGTCATTTTTCCGGCGTTTATCAGACTTTCAGATAGGGCAAATGTCAGTGAGCATTCCGATTTCAGTTCCAGAGCGAATCGCAAAATGAGTCCTTGATATTTAGTCATTTTCAGCCAATTTTCTGGATTTTTGTAAATTTCACTTTTTTGTGAAAATATCCACTAAATGAGGGAATAATATGTGTGAGGGTACAACAGGAGAGTTCCAAATGTGTGTGGGTAGAATATATATCCCACAGGGGTAAAATTGAAAAAAGTTCAAAAAATTTTTTTTTTGGACTTAGTCATTTTTCCGGCATTTATCAGACTTTCAGATAGGGCAAATGTCAGTGAGCGTTCCGATTTCAGTTCCAGAGCGATTCGCCCAATGAGTCCTTGATATTTATTCGTTTTTAGCCAATATTTTGGATTTTTGAAAATTTCACTTTTTTGTGAAAATATCCACTAAATGAGGAAATAATATGTGTGCGGGTAATCCAGGAGAGTTCCAAATGTGTGTGCGTAGAATATATATCCTACGTGGGTAAAATTAAAAAAAGTTGAAACTTTTTTTTTTTGGACTTAGCCATTTTTCCGGCGTTTATCAGACTTTCAGATAGGGCAAATGTCAGTGAGCGTTCCGATTTCAGTTCCAGAGCGAATCGCCCAATGAATCCTTGATATTTAGTCATTTTCAGCTAATTTTCTGGATTTTTGAAAAATTCACTTTTTTGTGAAAATATCCACTAAATGAGGGAATAATATGTGTGAGGGTACCCCAGGAGAGTTCCAAATGTGTGTGGGTAGAATATATATCCCACGGGGGTAAAATTGAAAAAAGTTGAAAAATTTTTTTTTTTGGACTTAGTCATTTTTCCTGCGTTTATCAGACTTTCAGATAGGGCAAATGTCAGTGAGCGTTCCGATTTCAGTTCCAGAGCGAATCGCCCAATGAATCCTTGATATTTAGTCATTTTCAGCTAATTTTCTGGATTTTTGAAAATTTCACTTTTTTGTGAAAATATCCACTAAATGAGGGAATAATATGTGTGAGGGTACCCCAGGAGAGTTCCAAATGTGTGTGGGTAGAATATATATCCCACGGGAGTAAAATTGAAAAATGTTGAAAAATTATTTTTTTTGGACTTAGTCATCTTTCCTGCGTTTATCAGACTTTCAGATAGGGCAAATGTCAGTGAGCGTTCCGATTTCAGTTCCAGAGCGATTTACCCAATGAGTCCTTGATATTTATTCGTTTTCAGCCAATTTTCTGGATTTTTGTAAATTTCACTTTTTTGTGAAAATATCCACTAAATGAGGGAATAATATGTGTGAGGGTACCCCAGGAGAGTTCCAAATGTGTGTGGGTAGAATATATATCCCACGGGGGTAAAATTGAAAAAAGTTGAAAAATTTTTTTTTTTGGACTTAGTCATTTTTCCTGCGTTTATCAGACTTTCAGATAGGGCAAATGTCAGTGAGCGTTCCGATTTCAGTTCCAGAGCGAATCGCCCAATGAATCCTTGATATTTAGTCATTTTCAGCTAATTTTCTGGATTTTTGAAAATTTCACTTTTTTGTGAAAATATCCACTAAATGAGGGAATAATATGTGTGAGGGTACCCCAGGAGAGTTCCAAATGTGTGTGGGTAGAATATATATCCCACGGGGGTAAAATTGAAAAAATGTGAAAAAAAATTTTTTTTGGACTTAGTCATTTTTCCTGCGTTTATCAGACTTTCAGATAGGGCAAATGTCAGTGAGCGTTCCGATTTCAGTTCCAGAGCGAATCGCCCAATGAATCCTTGATATTTAGTCATTTTCAGCTAATTTTCTGGATTTTTGAAAATTTCACTTTTTTGTGAAAATATACACTAAATGAGGGAATAATATGTGTGAGGGTACCCCAGGAGTGTTCCAAATGTGTGTGGGTAGAATATATATCCCACGGGGGTAAAATTGAAAAAAGTTGAAAAAAATTATTTTTTGGACTTAGCCATTTTTCCGGCGTTTATCAGACTTTCAGATAGGGCAAATGTCAGTGAGCGTTCCGATTTCAGTTCCAGAGCGATTCGCCCAATGAGTCCTTGATATTTAGTCATTTTCAGCCAATATTCAGGATTTTTGAAAATTTCACTTTTTTGTGAAAATATCCACTAAATGAGGGAATAATATGTGTGGGGGTAGCCCAGGAGAATTCCAAATGTGTGTGGGTAGAATATATATCCCACGGGGGTAAAATTGAAAAAAGTTGAAAAAAATTATTTTTTGGACTTAGCCATTTTTCCGGCGTTTATCAGACTTTCAGATAGGGCAAATGTCAGTGAGCGTTCCGATTTCAGTTCCAGAGCGATTCGCCCAATGAGTCCTTGATAGTTAGTTGTTTTCAGCCAATATTTTGGATTTTTGAAAATTTCACTTTTTTGTGAAAATATCCACTAAATGAGGGAATAATATGTGTGAGGGTACCCCAGGAGTGTTCCAAATGTGTGTGGGTAGAATATATATCCCACGGGGTAAAATTGAAAAAAGTTGAAAAATTTTTTTTTTGGACTTAGTCATTTTTCCGGCGTTTATCAGACTTTCACATAGGGCAAATGTCAGTGAGCGTTCCGATTTCAGTTCCAGAGCGATTCGCCCAATGAGTCCTTGATATTTAGTCATTTTCAGCCAATATTCTGGATTTTTGAAAATTTCACTTTTTTGTGAAAATATCCACTAAAGGAGGGAATAATATGTGTGAGGGTACCCCAGAAGTGTTCCAAATGTGTGTGGGTAGAATATATATCCCACGGGGTAAAATTGAAAAAAGTTGAAAAATTTTTTTTTTGGACTTAGTCATTTTTCCGGCGTTTATCAGACTTTCAGATAGGGCAAATGTCAGTGAGCGTTCCGATTTCAGTTCCAGAGCGATTCGTCCAATGAGTCCTTGATATTTAGTCATTTTCAGCCAATTTTCTGGATTTTTGAAAATTTCACTTTTTTTTTTAAATATCCACTAAATGAGGGAATAATATGTGTGAGGGTAGCCCAGGAGAGTTCCAATTGTGTGTGGGTAGAATATATATCCCACGGGGGTAAAATTGAAAAAAGTTGAAAAAATTTTTTTTTTGGACTTAGTCATTTTTCCGGCGTTTATCAGACTTTCAGATAGGGCAAATGTCAGTGAGCGTTCCGATTTCAGTTCCAGAGCGATTCGCCCAATGAGTCTTTGATATTTAGTCGTTTTCAGCCAATATTTTGGATTTTTGAAAATTTCACTTTTTTGTGAAAATATCCACTAAATGAGGGAATAATATGTGTGAGGGTACCCCAGGAGTGTTCCAAATGTGTGTGGGTAGAATATATATCCCACAGGGTAAAAGTGAAAAAAGTTGAAAACATTTTTTTTTGGACTTAGTCATTTTTCCGGCGTTTATCAGACTTTCAGATAGGGCAAATGTCAGTGAGCGTTCCGATTTCAGTTCCAGAGCGATTCGCCCAATGAGTCCTTGATATTTAGTCATTTTCAGCCAATTTTCTGGATTTTTGAAAATTTCACTTTTTTTAAAAAATATCCACTAAATGAGGGAATAATATGTGTGAGGGTACCCCAGGAGTGTTCCAAATGTGTGTGGGTAGAATATATATCCCACGGGGTAAAATTGAAAAAAGTTGAAAAATTTTTTTTTTGGACTTAGTCATTTTTCCGGCGTTTATCAGACTTTCAGATAGGGCAAATGTCAGTGAGCGTTCCGATTTCAGTTCCAGAGCGATTCGCCCAATGAGTCCTTGATATTTAGTCGTTTTCAGCCAATATTTTGGATTTTTGGAAATTTCACTTTTTTTTTTAAATATCCACTAAATGAGGGAATAATATGTGTGAGGGTACCCCAGGAGTGTTCCAAATGTGTGTGGGTAGAATATATATCCCACGGGGTAAAATTGAAAAAAGTTGAAAAATTTTTTTTTTGGACTTAGTCATTTTTCCGGCGTTTATCAGACTTTCAGATTGGGCAAATGTCAGTGAGCGTTCCGATTTCAGTTCCAGAGCGATTCGCCCATTGAGTCCTTGAAATTTAGTCATTTTCAGCCAATATACTGGATTTTTGAAAATTTCACTTTTTTGTGAAATTATCCACTAAATGAGGGAATAATATGTGTGAGGGTACCCCAGGAGTGTTCCAAATGTGTGTGGGTAGAATATATATCCCACGGGGCAAAATTGAAAAAAGTTGAAAAATTTTTTTTTTGGACTTAGTCATTTTTCCGGCGTTTATCAGACTTTCAGATTGGGCAAATGTCAGTGAGCGTTCCGATTTCAGTTCCAGAGCGATTCGTCCAATGAGACCTTGATATTTAGTCATTTTCAGCCAATATTCTGGATTTTTGAAAATTTCACTTTTTTGTGAAAATATCCACTAAATGAGGGAATAATATGTGTGAGGGTAGCCCAGGAGAGTTCCAAATGTGTGTGGCTAGAATATATATCCCACGGGGGTAAAATTGAAAAAAGTTGAAAAAAATTTTTTTTTGGACTTAGCCATTTTTCCGGCGTTTATCAGACTTTCAGATAGGGCAAATGTCAGTGAGCGTTCCGATTTCAGTTCCAGATCAATTCGCCCAATGAGTCCTTGATATTTAGTCGTTTTCAGCCAATTTTCTGGATTTTTGAAAAATTCACTTTTTTGTGAAAATATCCACTAAATGAGGGAATAATATGTGTGAGGGTACCCCAGGAGAGTTCCAAATGTGTGTGGGGAAAATATATATCCCACAGGGGTAAAATTGAAAAAAGTTGAAAAAATTTTTTTTTTGGACTTAGTCATTTTTCCGGCGTTTATCAGACTTTCAGATAAGGCAAATGTCAGTGAGCGTTCCGATTTCAGTTCCAGAGCGATTAGCCCAATGAGTCCTTGATATTTAGTCATTTTCAGCCAATATTCTGGATTTTTGAAAATTTCACTTTTTTGTGAAAATATCCACTAAATGAGGGAATAATATGTGTGAGGGTACCCCAGGAGTGTTCCAAATGTGTGTGGGTAGAATATATATCCCACGGGGTAAAAGTGAAAAAAGTTGAAAAAAATTTTTTTTGGACTTAGTCATTTTTCCGGCGTTTATCAGACTTTCAGATAGGGCAAATGTCAGTGAGCATTCCGATTTCAGTTCCAGAGCGAATCGCAAAATGAGTCCTTGATATTTAGTCATTTTCAGCCAATTTTCTGGATTTTTGTAAATTTCACTTTTTTGTGAAAATATCCACTAAATGAGGGAATAATATGTGTGAGGGTACAACAGGAGAGTTCCAAATGTGTGTGGGTAGAATATATATCCCACAGGGGTAAAATTGAAAAAAGTTCAAAAAATTTTTTTTTTGGACTTAGTCATTTTTCCGGCATTTATCAGACTTTCAGATAGGGCAAATGTCAGTGAGCGTTCCGATTTCAGTTCCAGAGCGATTCGCCCAATGAGTCCTTGATATTTATTCGTTTTTAGCCAATATTTTGGATTTTTGAAAATTTCACTTTTTTGTGAAAATATCCACTAAATGAGGAAATAATATGTGTGCGGGTAATCCAGGAGAGTTCCAAATGTGTGTGCGTAGAATATATATCCTACGTGGGTAAAATTAAAAAAAGTTGAAACTTTTTTTTTTTGGACTTAGCCATTTTTCCGGCGTTTATCAGACTTTCAGATAGGGCAAATGTCAGTGAGCGTTCCGATTTCAGTTCCAGAGCGAATCGCCCAATGAATCCTTGATATTTAGTCATTTTCAGCTAATTTTCTGGATTTTTGAAAAATTCACTTTTTTGTGAAAATATCCACTAAATGAGGGAATAATATGTGTGAGGGTACCCCAGGAGAGTTCCAAATGTGTGTGGGTAGAATATATATCCCACGGGGGTAAAATTGAAAAAAGTTGAAAAATTTTTTTTTTTGGACTTAGTCATTTTTCCTGCGTTTATCAGACTTTCAGATAGGGCAAATGTCAGTGAGCGTTCCGATTTCAGTTCCAGAGCGAATCGCCCAATGAATCCTTGATATTTAGTCATTTTCAGCTAATTTTCTGGATTTTTGAAAATTTCACTTTTTTGTGAAAATATCCACTAAATGAGGGAATAATATGTGTGAGGGTACCCCAGGAGAGTTCCAAATGTGTGTGGGTAGAATATATATCCCACGGGAGTAAAATTGAAAAATGTTGAAAAATTATTTTTTTTGGACTTAGTCATCTTTCCTGCGTTTATCAGACTTTCAGATAGGGCAAATGTCAGTGAGCGTTCCGATTTCAGTTCCAGAGCGATTCGCCCAATGAGTCCTTGATATTTAGTCATTTTCAGCCAATATTCAGGATTTTTGAAAATTTCACTTTTTTGTGAAAATATCCACTAAATGAGGGAATAATATGTGTGGGGGTAGCCCAGGAGAATTCCAAATGTGTGTGGGTAGAATATATATCCCACGGGGGTAAAATTGAAAAAAGTTGAAAAAAATTATTTTTTGGACTTAGCCATTTTTCCGGCGTTTATCAGACTTTCAGATAGGGCAAATGTCAGTGAGCGTTCCGATTTCAGTTCCAGAGCGATTCGCCCAATGAGTCCTTGATAGTTAGTTGTTTTCAGCCAATATTTTGGATTTTTGAAAATTTCACTTTTTTGTGAAAATATCCACTAAATGAGGGAATAATATGTGTGAGGGTACCCCAGGAGTGTTCCAAATGTGTGTGGGTAGAATATATATCCCACGGGGTAAAATTGAAAAAAGTTGAAAAATTTTTTTTTTGGACTTAGTCATTTTTCCGGCGTTTATCAGACTTTCACATAGGGCAAATGTCAGTGAGCGTTCCGATTTCAGTTCCAGAGCGATTCGCCCAATGAGTCCTTGATATTTAGTCATTTTCAGCCAATATTCTGGATTTTTGAAAATTTCACTTTTTTGTGAAAATATCCACTAAAGGAGGGAATAATATGTGTGAGGGTACCCCAGAAGTGTTCCAAATGTGTGTGGGTAGAATATATATCCCACGGGGTAAAATTGAAAAAAGTTGAAAAATTTTTTTTTTGGACTTAGTCATTTTTCCGGCGTTTATCAGACTTTCAGATAGGGCAAATGTCAGTGAGCGTTCCGATTTCAGTTCCAGAGCGATTCGTCCAATGAGTCCTTGATATTTAGTCATTTTCAGCCAATTTTCTGGATTTTTGAAAATTTCACTTTTTTTTTTAAATATCCACTAAATGAGGGAATAATATGTGTGAGGGTAGCCCAGGAGAGTTCCAATTGTGTGTGGGTAGAATATATATCCCACGGGGGTAAAATTGAAAAAAGTTGAAAAAATTTTTTTTTTGGACTTAGTCATTTTTCCGGCGTTTATCAGACTTTCAGATAGGGCAAATGTCAGTGAGCGTTCCGATTTCAGTTCCAGAGCGATTCGCCCAATGAGTCTTTGATATTTAGTCGTTTTCAGCCAATATTTTGGATTTTTGAAAATTTCACTTTTTTGTGAAAATATCCACTAAATGAGGGAATAATATGTGTGAGGGTACCCCAGGAGTGTTCCAAATGTGTGTGGGTAGAATATATATCCCACAGGGTAAAAGTGAAAAAAGTTGAAAACATTTTTTTTTGGACTTAGTCATTTTTCCGGCGTTTATCAGACTTTCAGATAGGGCAAATGTCAGTGAGCGTTCCGATTTCAGTTCCAGAGCGATTCGCCCAATGAGTCCTTGATATTTAGTCATTTTCAGCCAATTTTCTGGATTTTTGAAAATTTCACTTTTTTTAAAAAATATCCACTAAATGAGGGAATAATATGTGTGAGGGTACCCCAGGAGTGTTCCAAATGTGTGTGGGTAGAATATATATCCCACGGGGTAAAATTGAAAAAAGTTGAAAAATTTTTTTTTTGGACTTAGTCATTTTTCCGGCGTTTATCAGACTTTCAGATAGGGCAAATGTCAGTGAGCGTTCCGATTTCAGTTCCAGAGCGATTCGCCCAATGAGTCCTTGATATTTAGTCGTTTTCAGCCAATATTTTGGATTTTTGGAAATTTCACTTTTTTTTTTAAATATCCACTAAATGAGGGAATAATATGTGTGAGGGTACCCCAGGAGTGTTCCAAATGTGTGTGGGTAGAATATATATCCCACGGGGTAAAATTGAAAAAAGTTGAAAAATTTTTTTTTTGGACTTAGTCATTTTTCCGGCGTTTATCAGACTTTCAGATTGGGCAAATGTCAGTGAGCGTTCCGATTTCAGTTCCAGAGCGATTCGCCCATTGAGTCCTTGAAATTTAGTCATTTTCAGCCAATATACTGGATTTTTGAAAATTTCACTTTTTTGTGAAATTATCCACTAAATGAGGGAATAATATGTGTGAGGGTACCCCAGGAGTGTTCCAAATGTGTGTGGGTAGAATATATATCCCACGGGGCAAAATTGAAAAAAGTTGAAAAATTTTTTTTTTGGACTTAGTCATTTTTCCGGCGTTTATCAGACTTTCAGATAGGGCAAATGTCAGTGAGCGTTCCGATTTCAGTTCCAGAGCGATTCGTCCAATGAGACCTTGATATTTAGTCATTTTCAGCCAATATTCTGGATTTTTGAAAATTTCACTTTTTTGTGAAAATATCCACTAAATGAGGGAATAATATGTGTGAGGGTAGCCCAGGAGAGTTCCAAATGTGTGTGGCTAGAATATATATCCCACGGGGTAAAATTGAAAAAAGTTGAAAAATTTTTTTTTTGGACTTAGTCATTTTTCCGGCGTTTATCAGACTTTCAGATAGGGCAAATGTCAGTGAGCGTTCCGATTTCAGTTCCAGAGCGATTCGTCCAATGAGTCCTTGATATTTAGTCATTTTCAGCCAATTTTCTGGATTTTTGAAAATTTCACTTTTTTTTTTAAATATCCACTAAATGAGGGAATAATATGTGTGAGGGTAGCCCAGGAGAGTTCCAATTGTGTGTGGGTAGAATATATATCCCACGGGGGTAAAATTGAAAAAAGTTTAAAAAATTTTTTTTTTGGACTTAGCCATTTTTCCGGCGTTTATCAGACTTTCAGATAGGGCAAATGTCAGTGAGCGTTCCGATTTCAGTTCCAGATCGATTCGCCCAATGAGTCCTTGATATTTAGTCGTTTTCAGCCAATTTTCTGGATTTTTGAAAAATTCACTTTTTTGTGAAAATATCCACTAAATGAGGGAATAATATGTGTGAGGGTACCCCAGGAGTGTTCCAAATGTGTGTGGGTAGAATATATATCCCACGGGGTAAAATTGAAAAAAGTTGAAAAATTTTTTTTTTGGACTTAGTCATTTTTCCGGCATTTATCAGACTTTCAGAAAGGGCAAATGTCAGTGAGCGTTCCGATTTCAGTTCCAGAGCGATTCGTCCAATGAGACCTTGATATTTAGTCATTTTCAGCCAATATTCTGGATTTTTGAAAATTTCACTTTTTTGTGAAAATATCCACTAAATGAGGGAATAATATGTGTGAGGGTAGCCCAGGAGAGTTCCAAATGTGTGTGGCTAGAATATATATCCCACGGGGGTAAAATTGAAAAAAGTTGAAAAAAATTATTTTTTGGACTTAGCCATTTTTCCGGCGTTTATCAGACTTTCAGATAGGGCAAATGTCAGTGAGCGTTCTGATTTCAGTTCCAGAGCGATTCGCCCAATGAGTCCTTGATAGTTAGTCGTTTTCAGCCAATATTTTGGATTTTTGAAAATTTCACTTTTTTGTGAAAATATCCACTAAATGAGGGAATAATATGTGTGAGGGTACCCCAGGAGTGTTCCAAATGTGTGTGGGTAGAATATATATCCCACGGGGTAAAATTGAAAAAAGTTGAAAAATTTTTTTTTTGGACTTAGTCATTTTTCCGGCGTTTATCAGACTTTCAGATAGGGCAAATGTCAGTGAGCGTTCCGATTTCAGTTCCAGAGCGATTCGTCCAATGAGTCCTTGATATTTAGTCATTTTCAGCCAATTTTCTGGATTTTTGAAAATTTCACTTTTTTTTTTAAATATCCACTAAATGAGGGAATAATATGTGTGAGGGTAGCCCAGGAGAGTTCCAATTGTGTGTGGGTAGAATATATATCCCACGGGGGTAAAATTGAAAAAAGTTTAAAAAATTTTTTTTTTGGACTTAGCCATTTTTCCGGCGTTTATCAGACTTTCAGATAGGGCAAATGTCAGTGAGCGTTCCGATTTCAGTTCCAGATCGATTCGCCCAATGAGTCCTTGATATTTAGTCGTTTTCAGCCAATTTTCTGGATTTTTGAAAAATTCACTTTTTTGTGAAAATATCCACTAAATGAGGGAATAATATGTGTGAGGGTACCCCAGGAGAGTTCCAAATGTGTGTGGGTAGAATATATATCCCACGGGGTAAAATTGAAAAAAGTTGAAAAATTTTTTTTTTGGACTTAGTCATTTTTCCGGCGTTTATCAGACTTTCAGATAGGGCAAATGTCAGTGAGCGTTCCGATTTCAGTTCCAGAGCGATTCGTCCAATGAGACCTTGATATTTAGTCATTTTCAGCCAATATTCTGGATTTTTGAAAATTTCACTTTTTTGTGAAAATATCCACTAAATGAGGGAATAATATGTGTGAGGGTAGCCCAGGAGAGTTCCAAATGTGTGTGGCTAGAATATATATCCCACGGGGGTAAAATTGAAAAAAGTTGAAAAAAATTATTTTTTGGACTTAGCCATTTTTCCGGCGTTTATCAGACTTTCAGATAGGGCAAATGTCAGTGAGCGTTCTGATTTCAGTTCCAGAGCGATTCGCCCAATGAGTCCTTGATAGTTAGTCGTTTTCAGCCAATATTTTGGATTTTTGAAAATTTCACTTTTTTGTGAAAATATCCACTAAATGAGGGAATAATATGTGTGAGGGTACCCCAGGAGTGTTCCAAATGTGTGTGGGTAGAATATATATCCCACGGGGTAAAATTGAAAAAAGTTGAAAAATTTTTTTTTTGGACTTAGTCATTTTTCCGGCGTTTATCAGACTTTCAGATAGGGCAAATGTCAGTGAGCGTTCCGATTTCAGTTCCAGAGCGATTCGTCCAATGAGTCCTTGATATTTAGTCATTTTCAGCCAATTTTCTGGATTTTTGAAAATTTCACTTTTTTTTTTAAATATCCACTAAATGAGGGAATAATATGTGTGAGGGTAGCCCAGGAGAGTTCCAATTGTGTGTGGGTAGAATATATATCCCACGGGGGTAAAATTGAAAAAAGTTTAAAAAATTTTTTTTTTGGACTTAGCCATTTTTCCGGCGTTTATCAGACTTTCAGATAGGGCAAATGTCAGTGAGCGTTCCGATTTCAGTTCCAGATCGATTCGCCCAATGAGTCCTTGATATTTAGTCGTTTTCAGCCAATTTTCTGGATTTTTGAAAAATTCACTTTTTTGTGAAAATATCCACTAAATGAGGGAATAATATGTGTGAGGGTACCCCAGGAGAGTTCCAAATGTGTGTGGGGAAAATATATATCCCACAGGGGTAAAATTGAAAAAAGTTGAAAAAAATTATTTTTTGGACTTAGCCATTTTTCCGGCGTTTTTCACACTTTCAGATAGGGCAAATGTCAGTGAGCGTTCCGATTTCAGTTCCAGAGCGATTCGCCCAATGAGTCCTTGATATTTAGTCATTTTCAGCCAATATTCTGGATTTTTGAAAATTTCACTTTTTTGTGAAAATATCCACTAAATGAGGGAATAATATTTGTGAGGGTAGCCCAGGAGAGTTCCAAATGTGTGTGGGTAGAATATATATCCCACGGGGGTAAAATTGAAAAAAGTTGAAAAAAATTATTTTTTGGACTTAGCCATTTTTCCGGCGTTTATCAGACTTTCAGATAGGGCAAATGTCAGTGAGCGTTCCGATTTCAGATCCAGAGCGATTCGCCCAATGAGTCCTTGATATTTAGTCATTTTCAGCCAATATACTGGATTTTTGAAAATTTCACTTTTTTGTGAAAATATCCACTAAATGAGGGAATAATATGTGTGAGGGTACCCCAGGAGTGTTCCAAATGTGTGTGGGTAGAATATATATCCCACGGGGTAAAATTGAAAAAAGTTGAAAAATTTTTTTTTTGGACTTAGTCATTTTTCCGGCATTTATCAGACTTTCAGATAGGGCAAATGTCAGTTTGCGTTCCGATTTCAGTTTCAGAGCGATTCGCCCAATGAGTCCTTGATATTTAGTCATTTTCAGCCAATTTTCTGGATTTTTGAAAATTTCACTTTTTTTTTAAAATATCCACTAAACGAGGGAATAATATGTGTGAGGGTACCCCAGGAGAGTTCCAAATGTGTGTGGGTAGAATATATATCCCACGGGGTAAAATTGAAAAAAGTTGAAAAATTTTTTTTTTGGACTTAGTCATTTTTCCGGCGTTTATCAGACTTTCAGATAGGGCAAATGTCAGTGAGCGTTCCGATTTCAGTTCCAGATCGATTCGCCCAATGAGTCCTTGATATTTAGTCGTTTTCAGCCAATTTTCTGGATTTTTGAAAAATTCACTTTTTTGTGAAAATATCCACTAAATGAGGGAATAATATGTGTGAGGGTACCCCAGGAGAGTTCCAAATGTGTGTGGGTAGAATATATATCCCACGGGGTAAAATTGAAAAAAGTTGAAAAATTTTTTTTTTGGACTTAGTCATTTTTCCGGCGTTTATCAGACTTTCAGATAGGGCAAATGTCAGTGAGCGTTCCGATTTCAGTTCCAGAGCGATTCGTCCAATGAGACCTTGATATTTAGTCATTTTCAGCCAATATTCTGGATTTTTGAAAATTTCACTTTTTTGTGAAAATATCCACTAAATGAGGGAATAATATGTGTGAGGGTAGCCCAGGAGAGTTCCAAATGTGTGTGGCTAGAATATATATCCCACGGGGGTAAAATTGAAAAAAGTTGAAAAAAATTATTTTTTGGACTTAGCCATTTTTCCGGCGTTTATCAGACTTTCAGATAGGGCAAATGTCAGTGAGCGTTCTGATTTCAGTTCCAGAGCGATTCGCCCAATGAGTCCTTGATAGTTAGTCGTTTTCAGCCAATATTTTGGATTTTTGAAAATTTCACTTTTTTGTGAAAATATCCACTAAATGAGGGAATAATATGTGTGAGGGTACCCCAGGAGTGTTCCAAATGTGTGTGGGTAGAATATATATCCCACGGGGTAAAATTGAAAAAAGTTGAAAAATTTTTTTTTTGGACTTAGTCATTTTTCCGGCGTTTATCAGACTTTCAGATAGGGCAAATGTCAGTGAGCGTTCCGATTTCAGTTCCAGAGCGATTCGTCCAATGAGTCCTTGATATTTAGTCATTTTCAGCCAATTTTCTGGATTTTTGAAAATTTCACTTTTTTTTTTAAATATCCACTAAATGAGGGAATAATATGTGTGAGGGTAGCCCAGGAGAGTTCCAATTGTGTGTGGGTAGAATATATATCCCACGGGGGTAAAATTGAAAAAAGTTTAAAAAATTTTTTTTTTGGACTTAGCCATTTTTCCGGCGTTTATCAGACTTTCAGATAGGGCAAATGTCAGTGAGCGTTCCGATTTCAGTTCCAGATCGATTCGCCCAATGAGTCCTTGATATTTAGTCGTTTTCAGCCAATTTTCTGGATTTTTGAAAAATTCACTTTTTTGTGAAAATATCCACTAAATGAGGGAATAATATGTGTGAGGGTACCCCAGGAGAGTTCCAAATGTGTGTGGGGAAAATATATATCCCACAGGGGTAAAATTGAAAAAAGTTGAAAAAAATTATTTTTTGGACTTAGCCATTTTTCCGGCGTTTTTCACACTTTCAGATAGGGCAAATGTCAGTGAGCGTTCCGATTTCAGTTCCAGAGCGATTCGCCCAATGAGTCCTTGATATTTAGTCATTTTCAGCCAATATTCTGGATTTTTGAAAATTTCACTTTTTTGTGAAAATATCCACTAAATGAGGGAATAATATTTGTGAGGGTAGCCCAGGAGAGTTCCAAATGTGTGTGGGTAGAATATATATCCCACGGGGGTAAAATTGAAAAAAGTTGAAAAAAATTATTTTTTGGACTTAGCCATTTTTCCGGCGTTTATCAGACTTTCAGATAGGGCAAATGTCAGTGAGCGTTCCGATTTCAGATCCAGAGCGATTCGCCCAATGAGTCCTTGATATTTAGTCATTTTCAGCCAATATACTGGATTTTTGAAAATTTCACTTTTTTGTGAAAATATCCACTAAATGAGGGAATAATATGTGTGAGGGTACCCCAGGAGTGTTCCAAATGTGTGTGGGTAGAATATATATCCCACGGGGTAAAATTGAAAAAAGTTGAAAAATTTTTTTTTTGGACTTAGTCATTTTTCCGGCATTTATCAGACTTTCAGATAGGGCAAATGTCAGTTTGCGTTCCGATTTCAGTTTCAGAGCGATTCGCCCAATGAGTCCTTGATATTTAGTCATTTTCAGCCAATTTTCTGGATTTTTGAAAATTTCACTTTTTTTTTAAAATATCCACTAAACGAGGGAATAATATGTGTGAGGGTACCCCAGGAGAGTTCCAAATGTGTGTGGGTAGAATATATATCCCACGGGGTAAAATTGAAAAAAGTTGAAAAATTTTTTTTTTGGACTTAGTCATTTTTCCGGCGTTTATCAGACTTTCAGATAGGGCAAATGTCAGTGAGCGTTCCGATTTCAGTTCCAGAGCGATTCGTCCAATGAGACCTTGATATTTAGTCATTTTCAGCCAATATTCTGGATTTTTGAAAATTTCACTTTTTTGTGAAAATATCCACTAAATGAGGGAATAATATGTGTGAGGGTAGCCCAGGAGAGTTCCAAATGTGTGTGGCTAGAATATATATCCCACGGGGGTAAAATTGAAAAAAGTTGAAAAAAATTATTTTTTGGACTTAGCCATTTTTCCGGCGTTTATCAGACTTTCAGATAGGGCAAATGTCAGTGAGCGTTCTGATTTCAGTTCCAGAGCGATTCGCCCAATGAGTCCTTGATAGTTAGTCGTTTTCAGCCAATATTTTGGATTTTTGAAAATTTCACTTTTTTGTGAAAATATCCACTAAATGAGGGAATAATATGTGTGAGGGTACCCCAGGAGTGTTCCAAATGTGTGTGGGTAGAATATATATCCCACGGGGTAAAATTGAAAAAAGTTGAAAAATTTTTTTTTTGGACTTAGTCATTTTTCCGGCGTTTATCAGACTTTCAGATAGGGCAAATGTCAGTGAGCGTTCCGATTTCAGTTCCAGAGCGATTCGTCCAATGAGTCCTTGATATTTAGTCATTTTCAGCCAATTTTCTGGATTTTTGAAAATTTCACTTTTTTTTTAAAATATCCACTAAATGAGGGAATAATATGTGTGAGGGTAGCCCAGGAGAGTTCCAATTGTGTGTGGGTAGAATATATATCCCACGGGGGTAAAATTGAAAAAAGTTTAAAAAATTTTTTTTTTGGACTTAGCCATTTTTCCGGCGTTTATCAGACTTTCAGATAGGGCAAATGTCAGTGAGCGTTCCGATTTCAGTTCCAGATCGATTCGCCCAATGAGTCCTTGATATTTAGTCGTTTTCAGCCAATTTTCTGGATTTTTGAAAAATTCACTTTTTTGTGAAAATATCCACTAAATGAGGGAATAATATGTGTGAGGGTACCCCAGGAGTGTTCCAAATGTGTGTGGGTAGAATATATATCCCACGGGGTAAAATTGAAAAAAGTTGAAAAATTTTTTTTTTGGACTTAGTCATTTTTCCGGCGTTTATCAGACTTTCAGATAGGGCAAATGTCAGTGAGCGTTCCGATTTCAGTTCCAGAGCGATTCGCCCAATGAGTCCTTGATATTTAGTCATTTTCAGCCAATATACTGGATTTTTGAAAATTTCACTTTTTTGTGAAAATATCCACTAAATGAGGGAATAATATGTGTGAGGGTACCCCAGGAGTGTTCCAAATGTGTGTGGGTAGAATATATATCCCACGGGGTAAAATTGAAAAAAGTTGAAAAAATTTTTTTTTGGACTTAGTCATTTTTCCGGCATTTATCAGACTTTCAGATAGGGCAAATGTCAGTGAGCGTTCCGATTTCAGTTTCAGAGCGATTCGCCCAATGAGTCCTTGATATTTAGTCATTTTCAGCCAATTTTCTGGATTTTTGAAAATTTCACTTTTTTTTTAAAATATCCACTAAATGAGGGAATAATATGTGTGAGGGTACCCCAGGAGAGTTCCAAATGTGTGTGGGTAGAATATATATCCCACGGGGTAAAATTGAAAAAAGTTGAAAAATTTTTTTTTTGGACTTAGTCATTTTTCCGGCGTTTATCAGACTTTCAGATAGGGCAAATGTCAGTGAGCGTTCCGATTTCAGTTCCAGAGCGATTCGTCCAATGAGACCTTGATATTTAGTCATTTTCAGCCAATATTCTGGATTCTTGAAAATTTCACTTTTTTGTGAAAATATCCACTAAATGAGGGAATAATATGTGTGAGGGTAGCCCAGGAGAGTTCCAAATGTGTGTGGCTAGAATATATATCCCACGGGGGTAAAATTGAAAAAAGTTGAAAAAAATTATTTTTTGGACTTAGCCATTTTTCCGGCGTTTAGCAGACTTTCAGATAGGGCAACTGTCAGTGAGCGTTCTGATTTCAGTTCCAGAGCGATTCGCCCAATGAGTCCTTGATAGTTAGTCGTTTTCAGCCAATATTTTGGATTTTTGAAAATTTCACTTTTTTGTGAAAATATCCACTAAATGAGGGAATAATATGTGTGAGGGTACCCCAGGAGTGTTCCAAATGTGTGTGGGTAGAATATATATCCCACGGGGTAAAATTGAAAAAAGTTGAAAAATTTTTTTTTTGGACTTAGTCATTTTTCCGGCGTTTATCAGACTTTCAGATAGGGCAAATGTCAGTGAGCGTTCCGATTTCAGTTCCAGAGCGATTCGTCCAATGAGTCCTTGATATTTAGTCATTTTCAGCCAATTTTCTGGATTTTTGAAAATTTCACTTTTTTTTTTAAATATCCACTAAATGAGGGAATAATATGTGTGAGGGTAGCCCAGGAGAGTTCCAATTGTGTGTGGGTAGAATATATATCCCACGGGGTAAAATTGAAAAAAGTTTAAAAAATTTTTTTTTTGGACTTAGCCATTTTTCCGGCGTTTATCAGACTTTCAGATAGGGCAAATGTCAGTGAGCGTTCCGATTTCAGTTCCAGAGCGATTCGCCCAATGAGTCCTTGATATTTAGTCATTTTCAGCCAATATTCTGGATTTTTAAAAATTTCACTTTTTTGTGAAAATATCCACTAAATGAGGGAATAATATGTGTGAGGGTAGCCCAGGAGAGTTCCAAATGTGTGTGGGTAGAATATATATCCCACGGGGGTAAAATTGAAAAAAGTTGAAAAAAATTATTTTTTGGACTTAGCCATTTTTCCGGCGTTTATCAGACTTTCAGATAGGGCAAATGTCAGTGAGCGTTCCGATTTCAGATCCAGAGCGATTCGCCCAATGAGTCCTTGATATTTAGTCGTTTTCAGCCAATATTTTGGATTTTTGAAAATTTCACTTTTTTTGTGAAAATATCCACTAAATGAGGGAATAATATGTGTGAGGGTACCCCAGGAGTGTTCCAAATGTGTGTGGGTAGAATATATATCCCACGGGGTAAAATTGAAAAAAGTTGAAAAATTTTTTTTTTGGACTTAGTCATTTTTCCGGCGTTTATCAGACTTTCAGATAGGGCAAATGTCAGTGAGCGTTCCGATTTCAGTTCCAGAGCGATTCGCCCAATGAGTCCTTGATATTTAGTCATTTTCAGCCAATATACTGGATTTTTGAAAATTTCACTTTTTTGTGAAAATATCCACTAAATGAGGGAATAATATGTGTGAGGGTACCCCAGGAGTGTTCCAAATGTGTGTGGGTAGAATATATATCCCACGGGGTAAAATTGAAAAAAGTTGAAAAATTTTTTTTTTGGACTTAGTCATTTTTCCGGCATTTATCAGACTTTCAGATAGGGCAAATGTCAGTGAGCGTTCCGATTTCAGTTCCAGAGCGATTCGTCCAATGAGTCCTTGATATTTAGTCATTTTCAGCCAATATTCTGGATTTTTGAAAATTTCACTTTTTTGTGAAAATATCCACTAAATGAGGGAATAATATGTGTGAGGGTAGCCCAGGAGAGTTCCAAATGTGTGTGGGTAGAATATATATCCCACGGGGGTAAAATTGAAAAAAGTTTAAAAAATTTTTTTTTTGGACTTAGCCATTTTTCCGGCGTTTATCAGACTTTCAGATAGGGCAAATGTCAGTGAGCGTTCCGATTTCAGTTCCAGATCGATTCGCCCAATGAGTCCTTGATATTTAGTCGTTTTCAGCCAATTTTCTGGATTTTTGAAAAATTCACTTTTTTGTGAAAATATCCACTAAATGAGGGAATAATATGTGTGAGGGTACCCCAGGAGAGTTCCAAATGTGTGTGGGGAAAATATATATCCCACAGGGGTAAAATTGAAAAAAGTTGAAAAAAATTATTTTTTGTACTTAGTCATTTTTCCGGTGTTTATCAGACTTTCAGATAGGGCAAATGTCAGTGAGCGTTCCGATTTCAGTTCCAGATCGATTCGCCCAATGAGTCCTTGATATTTAGTCATTTTCAGCCAATATTCTGGATTTTTGAAAATTTCACTTTTTTGTGAAAATATCCACTAAATGAGGGAATAATATGTGTGAGGGTAGCCCAGGAGAGTTCCAAATGTGTGTGGGTAGAATATCTATCCCACGGGGGTAAAATTGAAAAAAGTTGAAAAATATTTTTTTTTGGACTTAGTCATTTTTCCGGCGTTTATCAGACTTTCAGATAGGGCAAATGTCAGTGAGCGTTCCGATTTTAGTTCCAGAGCGATTCGCCCAATGAGTCCTTGATATTTAGTCATTTTCAGCCAATATTCTGGATTTTTGAAAATTTCACTTTTTTGTGAAAATATCCACTAAATGAGGGAATAATATGTGTGAGGGTACCCCAGGAGAGTTCCAAATGTGTGTGGGTAGAATATCTATCCCACGGGGGTAAAATTGAAAAAAGTTGAAAAATATTTTTTTTTGGACTTAGTCATTTTTCCGGCGTTTATCAGACTTTCAGATAGGGCAAATGTCAGTGAGCGTTCCGATTTCAGATCCAGAGCGATTCGCCCAATGAGTCCTTGATATTTAGTCATTTTCAGCCAATATACTGGATTTTTGAAAATTTCACTTTTTTGTGAAAATATCCACTAAATGAGGGAATAATATGTGTGAGGGTACCCCAGGAGTGTTCCAAATGTGTGTGGGTAGAATATATATCCCACGGGGTAAAATTGAAAAAAGTTGAAAAATTTTTTTTTTGGACTTAGTCATTTTTCCGGCATTTATCAGACTTTCAGATAGGGCAAATGTCAGTTTGCGTTCCGATTTCAGTTTCAGAGCGATTCGCCCAATGAGTCCTTGATATTTAGTCATTTTCAGCCAATTTTCTGGATTTTTGAAAATTTCACTTTTTTTTTAAAATATCCACTAAACGAGGGAATAATATGTGTGAGGGTACCCCAGGAGAGTTCCAAATGTGTGTGGGTAGAATATATATCCCACGGGGTAAAATTGAAAAAAGTTGAAAAATTTTTTTTTTGGACTTAGTCATTTTTCCGGCGTTTATCAGACTTTCAGATAGGGCAAATGTCAGTGAGCGTTCCGATTTCAGTTCCAGAGCGATTCGTCCAATGAGACCTTGATATTTAGTCATTTTCAGCCAATATTCTGGATTTTTGAAAATTTCACTTTTTTGTGAAAATATCCACTAAATGAGGGAATAATATGTGTGAGGGTAGCCCAGGAGAGTTCCAAATGTGTGTGGCTAGAATATATATCCCACGGGGGTAAAATTGAAAAAAGTTGAAAAAAATTATTTTTTGGACTTAGCCATTTTTCCGGCGTTTATCAGACTTTCAGATAGGGCAAATGTCAGTGAGCGTTCTGATTTCAGTTCCAGAGCGATTCGCCCAATGAGTCCTTGATAGTTAGTCGTTTTCAGCCAATATTTTGGATTTTTGAAAATTTCACTTTTTTGTGAAAATATCCACTAAATGAGGGAATAATATGTGTGAGGGTACCCCAGGAGTGTTCCAAATGTGTGTGGGTAGAATATATATCCCACGGGGTAAAATTGAAAAAAGTTGAAAAATTTTTTTTTTGGACTTAGTCATTTTTCCGGCGTTTATCAGACTTTCAGATAGGGCAAATGTCAGTGAGCGTTCCGATTTCAGTTCCAGAGCGATTCGTCCAATGAGTCCTTGATATTTAGTCATTTTCAGCCAATTTTCTGGATTTTTGAAAATTTCACTTTTTTTTTAAAATATCCACTAAATGAGGGAATAATATGTGTGAGGGTAGCCCAGGAGAGTTCCAATTGTGTGTGGGTAGAATATATATCCCACGGGGGTAAAATTGAAAAAAGTTTAAAAAATTTTTTTTTTGGACTTAGCCATTTTTCCGGCGTTTATCAGACTTTCAGATAGGTCAAATGTCAGTGAGCGTTCCGATTTCAGTTCCAGATCGATTCGCCCAATGAGTCCTTGATATTTAGTCGTTTTCAGCCAATTTTCTGGATTTTTGAAAAATTCACTTTTTTGTGAAAATATCCACTAAATGAGGGAATAATATGTGTGAGGGTACCCCAGGAGTGTTCCAAATGTGTGTGGGTAGAATATATATCCCACGGGGTAAAATTGAAAAAAGTTGAAAAATTTTTTTTTTGGACTTAGTCATTTTTCCGGCGTTTATCAGACTTTCAGATAGGGCAAATGTCAGTGAGCGTTCCGATTTCAGTTCCAGAGCGATTCGCCCAATGAGTCCTTGATATTTAGTCATTTTCAGCCAATATACTGGATTTTTGAAAATTTCACTTTTTTGTGAAAATATCCACTAAATGAGGGAATAATATGTGTGAGGGTACCCCAGGAGTGTTCCAAATGTGTGTGGGTAGAATATATATCCCACGGGGTAAAATTGAAAAAAGTTGAAAAAATTTTTTTTTGGACTTAGTCATTTTTCCGGCATTTATCAGACTTTCAGATAGGGCAAATGTCAGTGAGCGTTCCGATTTCAGTTTCAGAGCGATTCGCCCAATGAGTCCTTGATATTTAGTCATTTTCAGCCAATTTTCTGGATTTTTGAAAATTTCACTTTTTTTTTAAAATATCCACTAAATGAGGGAATAATATGTGTGAGGGTACCCCAGGAGAGTTCCAAATGTGTGTGGGTAGAATATATATCCCACGGGGTAAAATTGAAAAAAGTTGAAAAATTTTTTTTTTGGACTTAGTCATTTTTCCGGCGTTTATCAGACTTTCAGATAGGGCAAATGTCAGTGAGCGTTCCGATTTCAGTTCCAGAGCGATTCGTCCAATGAGACCTTGATATTTAGTCATTTTCAGCCAATATTCTGGATTCTTGAAAATTTCACTTTTTTGTGAAAATATCCACTAAATGAGGGAATAATATGTGTGAGGGTAGCCCAGGAGAGTTCCAAATGTGTGTGGCTAGAATATATATCCCACGGGGGTAAAATTGAAAAAAGTTGAAAAAAATTATTTTTTGGACTTAGCCATTTTTCCGGCGTTTAGCAGACTTTCAGATAGGGCAACTGTCAGTGAGCGTTCTGATTTCAGTTCCAGAGCGATTCGCCCAATGAGTCCTTGATAGTTAGTCGTTTTCAGCCAATATTTTGGATTTTTGAAAATTTCACTTTTTTGTGAAAATATCCACTAAATGAGGGAATAATATGTGTGAGGGTACCCCAGGAGTGTTCCAAATGTGTGTGGGTAGAATATATATCCCACGGGGTAAAATTGAAAAAAGTTGAAAAATTTTTTTTTTGGACTTAGTCATTTTTCCGGCGTTTATCAGACTTTCAGATAGGGCAAATGTCAGTGAGCGTTCCGATTTCAGTTCCAGAGCGATTCGTCCAATGAGTCCTTGATATTTAGTCATTTTCAGCCAATTTTCTGGATTTTTGAAAATTTCACTTTTTTTTTTAAATATCCACTAAATGAGGGAATAATATGTGTGAGGGTAGCCCAGGAGAGTTCCAATTGTGTGTGGGTAGAATATATATCCCACGGGGTAAAATTGAAAAAAGTTTAAAAAATTTTTTTTTTGGACTTAGCCATTTTTCCGGCGTTTATCAGACTTTCAGATAGGGCAAATGTCAGTGAGCGTTCCGATTTCAGTTCCAGAGCGATTCGCCCAATGAGTCCTTGATATTTAGTCATTTTCAGCCAATATTCTGGATTTTTAAAAATTTCACTTTTTTGTGAAAATATCCACTAAATGAGGGAATAATATGTGTGAGGGTAGCCCAGGAGAGTTCCAAATGTGTGTGGGTAGAATATATATCCCACGGGGGTAAAATTGAAAAAAGTTGAAAAAAATTATTTTTTGGACTTAGCCATTTTTCCGGCGTTTATCAGACTTTCAGATAGGGCAAATGTCAGTGAGCGTTCCGATTTCAGATCCAGAGCGATTCGCCCAATGAGTCCTTGACATTTAGTCGTTTTCAGCCAATATTTTGGATTTTTGAAAATTTCACTTTTTTTGTGAAAATATCCACTAAATGAGGGAATAATATGTGTGAGGGTACCCCAGGAGTGTTCCAAATGTGTGTGGGTAGAATATATATCCCACGGGGTAAAATTGAAAAAAGTTGAAAAATTTTTTTTTTGGACTTAGTCATTTTTCCGGCGTTTATCAGACTTTCAGATAGGGCAAATGTCAGTGAGCGTTCCGATTTCAGTTCCAGAGCGATTCGCCCAATGAGTCCTTGATATTTAGTCATTTTCAGCCAATATACTGGATTTTTGAAAATTTCACTTTTTTGTGAAAATATCCACTAAATGAGGGAATAATATGTGTGAGGGTACCCCAGGAGTGTTCCAAATGTGTGTGGGTAGAATATATATCCCACGGGGTAAAATTGAAAAAAGTTGAAAAATTTTTTTTTTGGACTTAGTCATTTTTCCGGCATTTATCAGACTTTCAGATAGGGCAAATGTCAGTGAGCGTTCCGATTTCAGTTCCAGAGCGATTCGTCCAATGAGTCCTTGATATTTAGTCATTTTCAGCCAATATTCTGGATTTTTGAAAATTTCACTTTTTTGTGAAAATATCCACTAAATGAGGGAATAATATGTGTGAGGGTAGCCCAGGAGAGTTCCAAATGTGTGTGGGTAGAATATATATCCCACGGGGGTAAAATTGAAAAAAGTTTAAAAAATTTTTTTTTTGGACTTAGCCATTTTTCCGGCGTTTATCAGACTTTCAGATAGGGCAAATGTCAGTGAGCGTTCCGATTTCAGTTCCAGATCGATTCGCCCAATGAGTCCTTGATATTTAGTCGTTTTCAGCCAATTTTCTGGATTTTTGAAAAATTCACTTTTTTGTGAAAATATCCACTAAATGAGGGAATAATATGTGTGAGGGTACCCCAGGAGAGTTCCAAATGTGTGTGGGGAAAATATATATCCCACAGGGGTAAAATTGAAAAAAGTTGAAAAAAATTATTTTTTGTACTTAGTCATTTTTCCGGTGTTTATCAGACTTTCAGATAGGGCAAATGTCAGTGAGCGTTCCGATTTCAGTTCCAGATCGATTCGCCCAATGAGTCCTTGATATTTAGTCATTTTCAGCCAATATTCTGGATTTTTGAAAATTTCACTTTTTTGTGAAAATATCCACTAAATGAGGGAATAATATGTGTGAGGGTAGCCCAGGAGAGTTCCAAATGTGTGTGGGTAGAATATCTATCCCACGGGGGTAAAATTGAAAAAAGTTGAAAAATATTTTTTTTTGGACTTAGTCATTTTTCCGGCGTTTATCAGACTTTCAGATAGGGCAAATGTCAGTGAGCGTTCCGATTTTAGTTCCAGAGCGATTCGCCCAATGAGTCCTTGATATTTAGTCATTTTCAGCCAATATTCTGGATTTTTGAAAATTTCACTTTTTTGTGAAAATATCCACTAAATGAGGGAATAATATGTGTGAGGGTACCCCAGGAGAGTTCCAAATGTGTGTGGGTAGAATATCTATCCCACGGGGGTAAAATTGAAAAAAGTTGAAAAATATTTTTTTTTGGACTTAGTCATTTTTCCGGCGTTTATCAGACTTTCAGATAGGGCAAATGTCAGTGAGCGTTCCGATTTCAGTTCCAGAGCGATTCGCCCAATGAGTCCTTGATATTTAGTCGTTTTCAGCCAATATTTTGGATTTTTGAAAATTTCACTTTTTTATGAAAATATCCACTAAATGAGGGAATAATATGTGTGAGGGTACCCCAGGAGTGTTCCAAATGTGTGTGGGTAGAATATATATCCCACGGGGTAAAATTGAAAAAAGTTGAAAAATTTTTTTTTTGGACTTAGTCATTTTTCCGGCGTTTATCAGACTTTCAGATAGGGCAAATGTCAGTGAGCGTTCCGATTTCAGTTCCAGAGCGATTCGCCCAATGAGTCCTTGATATTTAGTCATTTTCAGCCAATTTTCTGGATTTTTGAAAATTTCACTTTTTTTTTAAAATATCCACTAAATGAGGGAATAATATGTGTGAGGGTACCCCAGGAGAGTTCCAAATGTGTGTGGGTAGAATATCTATCCCACGGGGGTAAAATTGAAAAAAGTTGAAAAATATTTTTTTTTGGACTTAGTCATTTTTCCGGCGTTTATCAGACTTTCAGATAGGGCAAATGTCAGTGAGCGTTCCGATTTCAGTTCCAGAGCGATTCGCCCAATGAGTCCTTGATATTTAGTCGTTTTCAGCCAATATTTTGGATTTTTGAAAATTTCACTTTTTTGCGAAAATATCCACTAAATGAGGGAATAATATGTGTGAGGGTACCCCAGGAGTGTTCCAAATGTGTGTGGGTAGAATATATATCCCACGGGGTAAAATTGAAAAAAGTTGAAAAATTTTTTTTTTGGACTTAGTCATTTTTCCGGCGTTTATCAGACTTTCAGATAGGGCAAATGTCAGTGAGCGTTCCGATTTCAGTTCCAGAGCGATTCGCCCAATGAGTCCTTGATATTTAGTCATTTTCAGCCAATTTTCTGGATTTTTGAAAATTTCACTTTTTTTTTAAAATATCCACTAAATGAGGGAATAATATGTGTGAGGGTACCCCAGGAGAGTTCCAAATGTGTGTGGGTAGAATATCTATCCCACGGGGGTAAAATTGAAAAAAGTTGAAAAATATTTTTTTTTGGACTTAGTCATTTTTCCGGCGTTTATCAGACTTTCAGATAGGGCAAATGTCAGTGAGCGTTCCGATTTCAGTTCCAGAGCGATTCGCCCAATGAGTCCTTGATATTTAGTCGTTTTCAGCCAATATTTTGGATTTTTGAAAATTTCACTTTTTTGTGAAATTATCCACTAAATGAGGGAATAATATGTGTGAGGGTACCCCAGGAGTGTTCCAAATGTGTGTGGGTAGAATATATATCCCACGGGGTAAAATTGAAAAAAGTTGAAAAATTTTTTTTTTGGACTTAGTCATTTTTCCGGCGTTTATCAGACTTTCAGATAGGGCAAATGTCAGTGAGCGTTCCGATTTCAGTTCCAGAGCGATTCGCCCAATGAGTCCTTGATATTTAGTCATTTTCAGCCAATATACTGGATTTTTGAAAATTTCACTTTTTTGTGAAAATATCCACTAAATGAGGGAATAATATGTGTGAGGGTACCCCAGGAGTGTTCCAAATGTGTGTGGGTAGAATATATATCCCACGGGGTAAAATTGAAAAAAGTTGAAAAATTTTTTTTTTGGACTTAGTCATTTTTCCGGCGTTTATCAGACTTTCAGATAGGGCAAATGTCAGTGAGCGTTCCGATTTCAGTTCCAGAGCGATTCGCCCAATGAGTCCTTGATATTTAGTCATTTTCAGCCAATTTTCTGGATTTTTGAAAATTTCACTTTTTTTTTAAAATATCCACTAAATGAGGGAATAATATGTGTGAGGGTACCCCAGGAGAGTTCCAAATGTGTGTGGGTAGAATATCTATCCCACGGGGGTAAAATTGAAAAAAGTTGAAAAATATTTTTTTTTGGACTTAGTCATTTTTCCGGCGTTTATCAGACTTTCAGATAGGGCAAATGTCAGTGAGCGTTCCGATTTCAGTTCCAGAGCGATTCGCCCAATGAGTCCTTGATATTTAGTCGTTTTCAGCTAATATTTTGGATTTTTGAAAATTTCACTTTTTTGTGAAAATATCCACTAAATGAGGGAATAATATGTGTGAGGGTACCCCAGGAGTGTTCCAAATGTGTGTGGGTAGAATATATATCCCACGGGGTAAAATTGAAAAAAGTTGAAAAATTTTTTTTTTGGACTTAGTCATTTTTCCGGCGTTTATCAGACTTTCAGATAGGGCAAATGTCAGTGAGCGTTCCGATTTCAGTTCCAGAGCGATTCGCCCAATGAGTCCTTGATATTTAGTCATTTTCAGCCAATATACTGGATTTTTGAAAATTTCACTTTTTTGTGAAAATATCCACTAAATGAGGGAATAATATGTGTGAGGGTACCCCAGGAGTGTTCCAAATGTGTGTGGGTAGAATATATATCCCACGGGGTAAAATTGAAAAAAGTTGAAAAATTTTTTTTTTGGACTTAGTCATTTTTCCGGCGTTTATCAGACTTTCAGATAGGGCAAATGTCAGTGAGCGTTCCGATTTCAGTTCCAGATCGATTCGCCCAATGAGTCCTTGATATTTAGTCGTTTTCAGCCAATTTTCTGGATTTTTGAAAAATTCACTTTTTTGTGAAAATATCCACTAAATGAGGGAATAATATGTGTGAGAGTACCCCAGGAGAGTTCCAAATGTGTGTGGGGAAAATATATATCCCACAGGGGTAAAATTGAAAAAAGTTGAAAAAAATTATTTTTTGGACTTAGCCATTTTTCCGGCGTTTATCACACTTTCAGATAGGGCAAATGTCAGTGAGCGTTCCGATTTCAGTTCCAGAGCGATTCGCCCAATGAGTCCTTGATATTTAGTCATTTTCAGCCAATATTCTGGATTTTTGAAAATTTCACTTTTTTGTGAAAATATCCACTAAATGAGGGAATAATATGTGTGAGGGTACCCCAGGAGTGTTCCAAATGTGTGTGGGTAGAATATATATCCCACGGGGTAAAATTGAAAAAAGTTGAAAAATTTTTTTTTTGGACTTAGTCATTTTTCCGGCGTTTATCAGACTTTCAGATAGGGCAAATGTCAGTGAGCGTTCCGATTTCAGTTCCAGAGCGATTCGTCCAATGAGTCCTTGATATTTAGTCATTTTCAGCCAATATTCTGGATTTTTGAAAATTTCACTTTTTTGTGAAAATATCCACTAAATGAGGGAATAATATGTGTGAGGGTAGCCCAGGAGAGTTCCAATTGTGTGTGGGTAGAATATATATCCCACGGGGGTAAAATTGAAAAAAGTTGAAAAAATTTTTTTTTTGGACTTAGTCATTTTTCCGGCATTTATCAGACTTTCAGATAGGGCAAATGTCAGTGAGCGTTCCGATTTCAGTTCCAGAGCGATTCGCCCAATGAGTCCTTGATATTTAGTCGTTTTCAGCCAATATTTTGGATTTTTGAAAAATTCACTTTTTTGTGAAAATATCCACTAAATGAGGGAATAATATGTGTGAGGGTAGCCCAGGAGAGTTCCAAATGTGTGTGGGTAGAATATATATCCCACGGGGGTAAAATTGAAAAAAGTTTAAAAAATTTTTTTTTTGGACTTAGCCATTTTTCCGGCGTTTATCAGACTTTCAGATAGGGCAAATGTCAGTGAGTGTTCCGATTTCAGTTCCAGATCGATTCGCCCAATGAGTCCTTGATATTTAGTCGTTTTCAGCCAATTTTCTGGATTTTTGAAAAATTCACTTTTTTGTGAAAATATCCACTAAATGAGGGAATAATATGTGTGAGAGTACCCCAGGAGAGTTCCAAATGTGTGTGGGGAAAATATATATCCCACAGGGGTAAAATTGAAAAAAGTTGAAAAAAATTATTTTTTGGACTTAGCCATTTTTCCGGCGTTTATCACACTTTCAGATAGGGCAAATGTCAGTGAGCGTTCCGATTTCAGTTCCAGAGCGATTCGCCCAATGAGTCCTTGATATTTAGTCATTTTCAGCCAATATTCTGGATTTTTGAAAATTTCACTTTTTTGTGAAAATATCCACTAAATGAGGGAATAATATGTGTGAGGGTACCCCAGGAGTGTTCCAAATGTGTGTGGGTAGAATATATATCCCACGGGGTAAAATTGAAAAAAGTTGAAAATTTTTTTTTTTGGACTTAGTCATTTTTCCGGCGTTTATCAGACTTTCAGATAGGGCAAATGTCAGTGAGCGTTCCGATTTCAGTTCCAGAGCGATTCGTCCAATGAGTCCTTGATATTTAGTCATTTTCAGCCAATATTCTGGATTTTTGAAAATTTCACTTTTTTGTGAAAATATCCACTAAATGAGGGAATAATATGTGTGAGGGTAGCCCAGGAGAGTTCCAATTGTGTGTGGGTAGAATATATATCCCACGGGGGTAAAATTGAAAAAAGTTGAAAAAATTTTTTTTTTGGACTTAGTCATTTTTCCGGCATTTATCAGACTTTCAGATAGGGCAAATGTCAGTGAGCGTTCCGATTTCAGTTCCAGAGCGATTCGCCCAATGAGTCCTTGATATTTAGTCGTTTTCAGCCAATATTTTGGATTTTTGAAAAATTCACTTTTTTGTGAAAATATCCACTAAATGAGGGAATAATATGTGTGAGGGTAGCCCAGGAGAGTTCCAAATGTGTGTGGGTAGAATATATATCCCACGGGGGTAAAATTGAAAAAAGTTTAAAAAATTTTTTTTTTGGACTTAGCCATTTTTCCGGCGTTTATCAGACTTTCAGATAGGGCAAATGTCAGTGAGTGTTCCGATTTCAGTTCCAGATCGATTCGCCCAATGAGTCCTTGATATTTAGTCGTTTTCAGCCAATTTTCTGGATTTTTGAAAAATTCACTTTTTTGTGAAAATATCCACTAAATGAGGGAATAATATGTGTGAGGGTAGCCCAGGAGAGTTCCAATTGTGTGTGGGTAGAATATATATCCCACGGGGGTAAAATTGAAAAAAGTTGAAAAAAATTATTTTTTGGACTTAGTCATTTTTCCGGTGTTTATCAGACTTTCAGATAGGGCAAATGTCAGTGAGCGTTCCGATTTCAGTTCCAGAGCGATTTGCCCAATGCGTCCTTGATATTTAGTCATTTTCAGCCAATATTCTGGATTTTTGAAAATTTCACTTTTTTTGTGAAAATATCCACTAAATGAGGGAATAATATGTGTGAGGGTAGCCCAGGAGAGTTCCAAATGTGTGTGGGTAGAATATCTATCCCACGGGGGTAAAATTGAAAAAAGTTGAAAAATATTTTTTTTTGGACTTAGTCATTTTTCCGGCGTTTATCAGACTTTCAGATAGGGCAAATGTCAGTGAGCGTTCCGATTTCAGTTCCAGATCGATTCGCCCAATGAGTCCTTGATATTTAGTCGTTTTCAGCCAATTTTCTGGATTTTTGAAAAATTCACTTTTTTGTGAAAATATCCACTAAATGAGGGAATAATATGTGTGAGGGTACCCCAGGAGAGTTCCAAATGTGTGTGGGTAGAATATCTATCCCACGGGGGTAAAATTGAAAAAAGTTGAAAAATATTTTTTTTTGGACTTAGTCATTTTTCCGGCGTTTATCAGACTTTCAGATAGGGCAAATGTCAGTGAGCGTTCCGATTTCAGTTCCAGAGCGATTCGCCCAATGAGTCCTTGATATTTAGTCATTTTCAGCCAATATACTGGATTTTTGAAAATTTCACTTTTTTGTGAAAATATCCACTAAATGAGGGAATAATATGTGTGAGGGTACCCCAGGAGTGTTCCAAATGTGTGTGGGTAGAATATATATCCCACGGGGTAAAATTGAAAAAAGTTGAAAAATTTTTTTTTTGGACTTAGTCATTTTTCCGGCGTTTATCAGACTTTCAGATAGGGCAAATGTCAGTGAGCGTTCCGATTTCAGTTCCAGATCGATTCGCCCAATGAGTCCTTGATATTTAGTCGTTTTCAGCCAATTTTCTGGATTTTTGAAAAATTCACTTTTTTGTGAAAATATCCACTAAATGAGGGAATAATATGTGTGAGGGTACCCCAGGAGAGTTCCAAATGTGTGTGGGGAAAATATATATCCCACAGGGGTAAAATTGAAAAAAGTTGAAAAAAATTATTTTTTGGACTTAGTCATTTTTCCGGTGTTTATCAGACTTTCAGATAGGGCAAATGTCAGTGAGCGTTCCGGTTTCAGTTCCAGAGCGATTCGCCCAATGAGTCCTTGATATTTAGTCATTTTCAGCCAATATTCTGGATTTTTGAAAATTTCACTTTTTTGTGAAAATATCCACTAAATGAGGGAATAATATGTGTGAGGGTAGCCCAGGAGAGTTCCAAATGTGTGTGGGTAGAATATCTATCCCACGGGGGTAAAATTGAAAAAAGTTGAAAAATATTTTTTTTTGGACTTAGTCATTTTTCCGGCGTTTATCAGACTTTCAGATAGGGCAAATGTCAGTGAGCGTTCCGATTTCAGTTCCAGAGCGATTCGCCCAATGAGTCCTTGATATTTAGTCATTTTCAGCCAATATTCTGGATTTTTGAAAATTTCACTTTTTTGTGAAAATATCCACTAAATGAGGGAATAATATGTGTGAGGGTAGCCCAGGAGAGTTCCAAATGTGTGTGGGTAGAATATATATCCCACGGGGGTAAAATTGAAAAAAGTTGAAAAAAATTATTTTTTGGACTTAGCCATTTTTCCGGCGTTTATCAGACTTTCAGATAGGGCAAATGTCAGTGAGCGTTCCGATTTCAGTTTCAGAGCGATTCGCCCAATGAGTCCTTGATATTTAGTCATTTTCAGCCAATATACTGGATTTTTGAAAATTTCACTTTTTTGTGAAAATATCCACTAAATGAGGGAATAATATGTGTGAGGGTACCCCAGGAGTGTTCCAAATGTGTGTGGGTAGAATATATATCCCACGGGGTAAAATTGAAAAAAGTTGAAAAATTTTTTTTTTGGACTTAGTCATTTTTCCGGCGTTTATCAGACTTTCAGATAGGGCAAATGTCAGTGAGCGTTCCGATTTCAGTTCCAGAGCGATTCGCCCAATGAGTCCTTGATATTTAGTCATTTTCAGCCAATTTTCTGGATTTTTGAAAATTTCACTTTTTTTTTAAAATATCCACTAAATGAGGGAATAATATGTGTGAGGGTACCCCAGGAGAGTTCCAAATGTGTGTGGGTAGAATATCTATCCCACGGGGGTAAAATTGAAAAAAGTTGAAAAATATTTTTTTTTGGACTTAGTCATTTTTCCGGCGTTTATCAGACTTTCAGATAGGGCAAATGTCAGTGAGCGTTCCGATTTCAGTTCCAGAGCGATTCGCCCAATGAGTCCTTGATATTTAGTCGTTTTCAGCTAATATTTTGGATTTTTGAAAATTTCACTTTTTTGTGAAAATATCCACTAAATGAGGGAATAATATGTGTGAGGGTACCCCAGGAGTGTTCCAAATGTGTGTGGGTAGAATATATATCCCACGGGGTAAAATTGAAAAAAGTTGAAAAATTTTTTTTTTGGACTTAGTCATTTTTCCGGCGTTTATCAGACTTTCAGATAGGGCAAATGTCAGTGAGCGTTCCGATTTCAGTTCCAGAGCGATTCGCCCAATGAGTCCTTGATATTTAGTCATTTTCAGCCAATATACTGGATTTTTGAAAATTTCACTTTTTTGTGAAAATATCCACTAAATGAGGGAATAATATGTGTGAGGGTACCCCAGGAGTGTTCCAAATGTGTGTGGGTAGAATATATATCCCACGGGGTAAAATTGAAAAAAGTTGAAAAATTTTTTTTTTGGACTTAGTCATTTTTCCGGCGTTTATCAGACTTTCAGATAGGGCAAATGTCAGTGAGCGTTCCGATTTCAGTTCCAGATCGATTCGCCCAATGAGTCCTTGATATTTAGTCGTTTTCAGCCAATTTTCTGGATTTTTGAAAAATTCACTTTTTTGTGAAAATATCCACTAAATGAGGGAATAATATGTGTGAGAGTACCCCAGGAGAGTTCCAAATGTGTGTGGGGAAAATATATATCCCACAGGGGTAAAATTGAAAAAAGTTGAAAAAAATTATTTTTTGGACTTAGCCATTTTTCCGGCGTTTATCACACTTTCAGATAGGGCAAATGTCAGTGAGCGTTCCGATTTCAGTTCCAGAGCGATTCGCCCAATGAGTCCTTGATATTTAGTCATTTTCAGCCAATATTCTGGATTTTTGAAAATTTCACTTTTTTGTGAAAATATCCACTAAATGAGGGAATAATATGTGTGAGGGTACCCCAGGAGTGTTCCAAATGTGTGTGGGTAGAATATATATCCCACGGGGTAAAATTGAAAAAAGTTGAAAAATTTTTTTTTTGGACTTAGTCATTTTTCCGGCGTTTATCAGACTTTCAGATAGGGCAAATGTCAGTGAGCGTTCCGATTTCAGTTCCAGAGCGATTCGTCCAATGAGTCCTTGATATTTAGTCATTTTCAGCCAATATTCTGGATTTTTGAAAATTTCACTTTTTTGTGAAAATATCCACTAAATGAGGGAATAATATGTGTGAGGGTAGCCCAGGAGAGTTCCAATTGTGTGTGGGTAGAATATATATCCCACGGGGGTAAAATTGAAAAAAGTTGAAAAAATTTTTTTTTTGGACTTAGTCATTTTTCCGGCATTTATCAGACTTTCAGATAGGGCAAATGTCAGTGAGCGTTCCGATTTCAGTTCCAGAGCGATTCGCCCAATGAGTCCTTGATATTTAGTCGTTTTCAGCCAATATTTTGGATTTTTGAAAAATTCACTTTTTTGTGAAAATATCCACTAAATGAGGGAATAATATGTGTGAGGGTAGCCCAGGAGAGTTCCAAATGTGTGTGGGTAGAATATATATCCCACGGGGGTAAAATTGAAAAAAGTTTAAAAAATTTTTTTTTTGGACTTAGCCATTTTTCCGGCGTTTATCAGACTTTCAGATAGGGCAAATGTCAGTGAGTGTTCCGATTTCAGTTCCAGATCGATTCGCCCAATGAGTCCTTGATATTTAGTCGTTTTCAGCCAATTTTCTGGATTTTTGAAAAATTCACTTTTTTGTGAAAATATCCACTAAATGAGGGAATAATATGTGTGAGAGTACCCCAGGAGAGTTCCAAATGTGTGTGGGGAAAATATATATCCCACAGGGGTAAAATTGAAAAAAGTTGAAAAAAATTATTTTTTGGACTTAGCCATTTTTCCGGCGTTTATCACACTTTCAGATAGGGCAAATGTCAGTGAGCGTTCCGATTTCAGTTCCAGAGCGATTCGCCCAATGAGTCCTTGATATTTAGTCATTTTCAGCCAATATTCTGGATTTTTGAAAATTTCACTTTTTTGTGAAAATATCCACTAAATGAGGGAATAATATGTGTGAGGGTACCCCAGGAGTGTTCCAAATGTGTGTGGGTAGAATATATATCCCACGGGGTAAAATTGAAAAAAGTTGAAAATTTTTTTTTTTGGACTTAGTCATTTTTCCGGCGTTTATCAGACTTTCAGATAGGGCAAATGTCAGTGAGCGTTCCGATTTCAGTTCCAGAGCGATTCGTCCAATGAGTCCTTGATATTTAGTCATTTTCAGCCAATATTCTGGATTTTTGAAAATTTCACTTTTTTGTGAAAATATCCACTAAATGAGGGAATAATATGTGTGAGGGTAGCCCAGGAGAGTTCCAATTGTGTGTGGGTAGAATATATATCCCACGGGGGTAAAATTGAAAAAAGTTGAAAAAATTTTTTTTTTGGACTTAGTCATTTTTCCGGCATTTATCAGACTTTCAGATAGGGCAAATGTCAGTGAGCGTTCCGATTTCAGTTCCAGAGCGATTCGCCCAATGAGTCCTTGATATTTAGTCGTTTTCAGCCAATATTTTGGATTTTTGAAAAATTCACTTTTTTGTGAAAATATCCACTAAATGAGGGAATAATATGTGTGAGGGTAGCCCAGGAGAGTTCCAAATGTGTGTGGGTAGAATATATATCCCACGGGGGTAAAATTGAAAAAAGTTTAAAAAATTTTTTTTTTGGACTTAGCCATTTTTCCGGCGTTTATCAGACTTTCAGATAGGGCAAATGTCAGTGAGTGTTCCGATTTCAGTTCCAGATCGATTCGCCCAATGAGTCCTTGATATTTAGTCGTTTTCAGCCAATTTTCTGGATTTTTGAAAAATTCACTTTTTTGTGAAAATATCCACTAAATGAGGGAATAATATGTGTGAGGGTAGCCCAGGAGAGTTCCAATTGTGTGTGGGTAGAATATATATCCCACGGGGGTAAAATTGAAAAAAGTTGAAAAAAATTATTTTTTGGACTTAGTCATTTTTCCGGTGTTTATCAGACTTTCAGATAGGGCAAATGTCAGTGAGCGTTCCGATTTCAGTTCCAGAGCGATTTGCCCAATGCGTCCTTGATATTTAGTCATTTTCAGCCAATATTCTGGATTTTTGAAAATTTCACTTTTTTTGTGAAAATATCCACTAAATGAGGGAATAATATGTGTGAGGGTAGCCCAGGAGAGTTCCAAATGTGTGTGGGTAGAATATCTATCCCACGGGGGTAAAATTGAAAAAAGTTGAAAAATATTTTTTTTTGGACTTAGTCATTTTTCCGGCGTTTATCAGACTTTCAGATAGGGCAAATGTCAGTGAGCGTTCCGATTTCAGTTCCAGATCGATTCGCCCAATGAGTCCTTGATATTTAGTCGTTTTCAGCCAATTTTCTGGATTTTTGAAAAATTCACTTTTTTGTGAAAATATCCACTAAATGAGGGAATAATATGTGTGAGGGTACCCCAGGAGTGTTCCAAATGTGTGTGGGTAGAATATATATCCCACGGGGTAAAATTGAAAAAAGTTGAAAAATTTTTTTTTTGGACTTAGTCATTTTTCCGGCGTTTATCAGACTTTCAGATAGGGCAAATGTCAGTGAGCGTTCCGATTTCAGTTCCAGATCGATTCGCCCAATGAGTCCTTGATATTTAGTCGTTTTCAGCCAATTTTCTGGATTTTTGAAAAATTCACTTTTTTGTGAAAATATCCACTAAATGAGGGAATAATATGTGTGAGGGTACCCCAGGAGAGTTCCAAATGTGTGTGGGGAAAATATATATCCCACAGGGGTAAAATTGAAAAAAGTTGAAAAAAATTATTTTTTGGACTTAGTCATTTTTCCGGTGTTTATCAGACTTTCAGATAGGGCAAATGTCAGTGAGCGTTCCGGTTTCAGTTCCAGAGCGATTCGCCCAATGAGTCCTTGATATTTAGTCATTTTCAGCCAATATTCTGGATTTTTGAAAATTTCACTTTTTTGTGAAAATATCCACTAAATGAGGGAATAATATGTGTGAGGGTAGCCCAGGAGAGTTCCAAATGTGTGTGGGTAGAATATCTATCCCACGGGGGTAAAATTGAAAAAAGTTGAAAAATATTTTTTTTTGGACTTAGTCATTTTTCCGGCGTTTATCAGACTTTCAGATAGGGCAAATGTCAGTGAGCGTTCCGATTTCAGTTCCAGAGCGATTCGCCCAATGAGTCCTTGATATTTAGTCATTTTCAGCCAATATTCTGGATTTTTGAAAATTTCACTTTTTTGTGAAAATATCCACTAAATGAGGGAATAATATGTGTGAGGGTAGCCCAGGAGAGTTCCAAATGTGTGTGGGTAGAATATATATCCCACGGGGGTAAAATTGAAAAAAGTTGAAAAAAATTATTTTTTGGACTTAGCCATTTTTCCGGCGTTTATCAGACTTTCAGATAGGGCAAATGTCAGTGAGCGTTCCGATTTCAGTTTCAGAGCGATTCGCCCAATGAGTCCTTGATATTTAGTCATTTTCAGCCAATTTTCTGGATTTTTGAAAATTTCACTTTTTTTTAAAAATATCCACTAAATGAGGGAATAATATGTGTGAGGGTACCCCAGGAGAGTTCCAAATGTGTGTGGGTAGAATATCTATCCCACGGGGGTAAAATTGAAAAAAGTTGAAAAATATTTTTTTTTGGACTTAGTCATTTTTCCGGCGTTTATCAGACTTTCAGATAGGGCAAATGTCAGTGAGCGTTCCGATTTCAGTTCCAGAGCGATTCGCCCAATGAGTCCTTGATATTTAGTCATTTTCAGCCAATATACTGGATTTTTGAAAATTTCACTTTTTTGTGAAAATATCCACTAAATGAGGGAATAATATGTGTGAGGGTACCCCAGGAGTGTTCCAAATGTGTGTGGGTAGAATATATATCCCACGGGGTAAAATTGAAAAAAGTTGAAAAATTTTTTTTTTGGACTTAGTCATTTTTCCGGCGTTTATCAGACTTTCAGATAGGGCAAATGTCAGTGAGCGTTCCGATTTCAGTTCCAGATCGATTCGCCCAATGAGTCCTTGATATTTAGTCGTTTTCAGCCAATTTTCTGGATTTTTGAAAAATTCACTTTTTTGTGAAAATATCCACTAAATGAGGGAATAATATGTGTGAGGGTACCCCAGGAGTGTTCCAAATGTGTGTGGGTAGAATATATATCCCACGGGGTAAAATTGAAAAAAGTTGAAAAATTTTTTTTTTGGACTTAGTCATTTTTCCGGCGTTTATCAGACTTTCAGATAGGGCAAATGTCAGTGAGCGTTCCGATTTCAGTTCCAGATCGATTCGCCCAATGAGTCCTTGATATTTAGTCGTTTTCAGCCAATTTTCTGGATTTTTGAAAAATTCACTTTTTTGTGAAAATATCCACTAAATGAGGGAATAATATGTGTGAGGGTACCCCAGGAGAGTTCCAAATGTGTGTGGGTAGAATATCTATCCCACGGGGGTAAAATTGAAAAAAGTTGAAAAATATTTTTTTTTGGACTTAGTCATTTTTCCGGCGTTTATCAGACTTTCAGATAGGGCAAATGTCAGTGAGCATTCCGATTTCAGTTCCAGAGCGATTCGCCCAATGAGTCCTTGATATTTAGGCATTTTCAGCCAATATACTGGATTTTTGAAAATTTCACTTTTTTGTGAAAATATCCACTAAATGAGGGAATAATATGTGTGAGGGTACCCCAGGAGTGTTCCAAATGTGTGTGGGTAGAATATATATCCCACGGGGTAAAATTGAAAAAAGTTGAAAAATTTTTTTTTTGGACTTAGTCATTTTTCCGGCGTTCATCAGACTTTCAGATAGGGCAAATGTCAGTGATCGTTCCGATTTCAGTTCCAGATCGATTCGCCCAATGAGTCCTTGATATTTAGTCGTTTTCAGCCAATTTTCTGGATTTTTGAAAAATTCACTTTTTTGTGAAAATATCCACTAAATGAGGGAATAATATGTGTGAGGGTACCCCAGGAGTGTTCCAAATGTGTGTGGGTAGAATATATATCCCACGGGGTAAAATTGAAAAAAGTTGAAAAATTTTTTTTTTGGACTTAGTCATTTTTCCGGCGTTTATCAGACTTTCAGATAGGGCAAATGTCAGTGAGCGTTCCGATTTCAGTTCCAGATCGATTCGCCCAATGAGTCCTTGATATTTAGTCGTTTTCAGCCAATTTTCTGGATTTTTGAAAAATTCACTTTTTTGTGAAAATATCCACTAAATGAGGGAATAATATGTGTGAGGGTACCCCAGGAGAGTTCCAAATGTGTGTGGGGAAAATATATATCCCACAGGGGTAAAATTGAAAAAAGTTGAAAAAAATTATTTTTTGGACTTAGTCATTTTTCCGGTGTTTATCAGACTTTCAGATAGGGCAAATGTCAGTGAGCGTTCCGGTTTCAGTTCCAGAGCGATTCGCCCAATGAGTCCTTGATATTTAGTCATTTTCAGCCAATATTCTGGATTTTTGAAAATTTCACTTTTTTGTGAAAATATCCACTAAATGAGGGAATAATATGTGTGAGGGTAGCCCAGGAGAGTTCCAAATGTGTGTGGGTAGAATATCTATCCCACGGGGGTAAAATTGAAAAAAGTTGAAAAATATTTTTTTTTGGACTTAGTCATTTTTCCGGCGTTTATCAGACTTTCAGATAGGGCAAATGTCAGTGAGCGTTCCGATTTCAGTTCCAGAGCGATTCGCCCAATGAGTCCTTGATATTTAGTCATTTTCAGCCAATATTCTGGATTTTTGAAAATTTCACTTTTTTGTGAAAATATCCACTAAATGAGGGAATAATATGTGTGAGGGTAGCCCAGGAGAGTTCCAAATGTGTGTGGGTAGAATATATATCCCACGGGGGTAAAATTGAAAAAAGTTGAAAAAAATTATTTTTTGGACTTAGCCATTTTTCCGGCGTTTATCAGACTTTCAGATAGGGCAAATGTCAGTGAGCGTTCCGATTTCAGTTTCAGAGCGATTCGCCCAATGAGTCCTTGATATTTAGTCATTTTCAGCCAATTTTCTGGATTTTTGAAAATTTCACTTTTTTTTAAAAATATCCACTAAATGAGGGAATAATATGTGTGAGGGTACCCCAGGAGAGTTCCAAATGTGTGTGGGTAGAATATCTATCCCACGGGGGTAAAATTGAAAAAAGTTGAAAAATATTTTTTTTTGGACTTAGTCATTTTTCCGGCGTTTATCAGACTTTCAGATAGGGCAAATGTCAGTGAGCGTTCCGATTTCAGTTCCAGAGCGATTCGCCCAATGAGTCCTTGATATTTAGTCATTTTCAGCCAATATACTGGATTTTTGAAAATTTCACTTTTTTGTGAAAATATCCACTAAATGAGGGAATAATATGTGTGAGGGTACCCCAGGAGTGTTCCAAATGTGTGTGGGTAGAATATATATCCCACGGGGTAAAATTGAAAAAAGTTGAAAAATTTTTTTTTTTGGACTTAGTCATTTTTCCGGCGTTTATCAGACTTTCAGATAGGGCAAATGTCAGTGAGCGTTCCGATTTCAGTTCCAGATCGATTCGCCCAATGAGTCCTTGATATTTAGTCGTTTTCAGCCAATTTTCTGGATTTTTGAAAAATTCACTTTTTTGTGAAAATATCCACTAAATGAGGGAATAATATGTGTGAGGGTACCCCAGGAGTGTTCCAAATGTGTGTGGGTAGAATATATATCCCACGGGGTAAAATTGAAAAAAGTTGAAAAATTTTTTTTTTGGACTTAGTCATTTTTCCGGCGTTTATCAGACTTTCAGATAGGGCAAATGTCAGTGAGCGTTCCGATTTCAGTTCCAGATCGATTCGCCCAATGAGTCCTTGATATTTAGTCGTTTTCAGCCAATTTTCTGGATTTTTGAAAAATTCACTTTTTGGTGAAAATATCCACTAAATGAGGGAATAATATGTGTGAGGGTACCCCAGGAGAGTTCCAAATGTGTGTGGGGAAAATATATATCCCACAGGGGTAAAATTGAAAAAAGTTGAAAAAAATTATTTTTTGGACTTAGTCATTTTTCCGGTGTTTATCAGACTTTCAGATAGGGCAAATGTCAGTGAGCGTTCCGGTTTCAGTTCCAGAGCGATTCGCCCAATGAGTCCTTGATATTTAGTCATTTTCAGCCAATATTCTGGATTTTTGAAAATTTCACTTTTTTGTGAAAATATCCACTAAATGAGGGAATAATATGTGTGAGGGTAGCCCAGGAGAGTTCCAAATGTGTGTGGGTAGAATATCTATCCCACGGGGGTAAAATTGAAAAAAGTTGAAAAATATTTTTTTTTGGACTTAGTCATTTTTCCGGCGTTTATCAGACTTTCAGATAGGGCAAATGTCAGTGAGCGTTCCGATTTCAGTTCCAGAGCGATTCGCCCAATGAGTCCTTGATATTTAGTCATTTTCAGCCAATATTCTGGATTTTTGAAAATTTCACTTTTTTGTGAAAATATCCACTAAATGAGGGAATAATATGTGTGAGGGTAGCCCAGGAGAGTTCCAAATGTGTGTGGGTAGAATATATATCCCACGGGGGTAAAATTGAAAAAAGTTGAAAAAAATTATTTTTTGGACTTAGCCATTTTTCCGGCGTTTATCAGACTTTCAGATAGGGCAAATGTCAGTGAGCGTTCCGATTTCAGTTTCAGAGCGATTCGCCCAATAAGTCCTTGATATTTAGTCATTTTCAGCCAATTTTCTGGATTTTTGAAAATTTCACTTTTTTTTAAAAATATCCACTAAATGAGGGAATAATATGTGTGAGGGTACCCCAGGAGAGTTCCAAATGTGTGTGGGTAGAATATCTATCCCACGGGGGTAAAATTGAAAAAAGTTGAAAAATATTTTTTTTTGGACTTAGTCATTTTTCCGGCGTTTATCAGACTTTCAGATAGGGCAAATGTCAGTGAGCGTTCCGATTTCAGTTCCAGAGCGATTCGCCCAATGAGTCCTTGATATTTAGTCGTTTTCAGCCAATATTTTGGATTTTTGAAAATTTCACTTTTTTGTGAAAATATCCACTAAATGAGGGAATAATATGTGTGAGGGTACCCCAGGAGTGTTCCAAATGTGTGTGGGTAGAATATATATCCCACGGGGTAAAATTGAAAAAAGTTGAAAAATTTTTTTTTTGGACTTAGTCATTTTTCCGGCGTTTATCAGACTTTCAGATAGGGCAAATGTCAGTGAGCGTTCCGATTTCAGTTCCAGAGCGATTCGCCCAATGAGTCCTTGATATTTAGTCATTTTCAGCCAATTTTCTGGATTTTTGAAAATTTCACTTTTTTTTTAAAATATCCACTAAATGAGGGAATAATATGTGTGAGGGTACCCCAGGAGAGTTCCAAATGTGTGTGGGGAAAATATATATCCCACAGGGGTAAAATTGAAAAAAGTTGAAAAAAATTATTTTTTGGACTTAGCCATTTTTCCGGCGTTTATCACACTTTCAGATAGGGCAAATGTCAGTGAGCGTTGCGATTTCAGTTCCAGATCGATTCGCCCAATGAGTCCTTGATATTTAGTCATTTTCAGCCAATATTCTGGATTTTTGAAAATTTCACTTTTTTGTGAAAATATCCACTAAATGAGGGAATAATATGTGTGAGGGTACCCCAGGAGTGTTCCAAATGTGTGTGGGTAGAATATATATCCCACGGGGTAAAATTGAAAAAAGTTGAAAAATTTTTTTTTTGGACTTAGTCATTTTTCCGGCGTTTATCAGACTTTCAGATAGGGCAAATGTCAGTGAGCGTTCCGATTTCAGTTCCAGAGCGATTCGTCCAATGAGTCCTTGATATTTAGTCATTTTCAGCCAATATTCTGGATTTTTGAAAATTTCACTTTTTTGTGAAAATATCCACTAAATGAGGGAATAATATGTGTGAGGGTAGCCCAGGAGAGTTCCAATTGTGTGTGGGTAGAATATATATCCCACGGGGGTAAAATTGAAAAAAGTTGAAAAAAATTATTTTTTGGACTTAGCCATTTTTCCGGCGTTTATCACACTTTCAGATAGGGCAAATGTCAGTGAGCGTTCCGATTTCAGTTCCAGAGCGATTCGCCCAATGAGTCCTTGATATTTAGTCATTTTCAGCCAATATTCTGGATTTTTGAAAATTTCACTTTTTTGTGAAAATATCCACTAAATGAGGGAATAATATGTGTGAGGGTACCCCAGGAGTGTTCCAAATGTGTGTGGGTAGAATATATATCCCACAGGGGTAAAATTGAAAAAAGTTGAAAAATTTTTTTTTTGGACTTAGTCATTTTTCCGGCGTTTATCAGACTTTCAGATAGGGCAAATGTCAGTGAGCGTTCCGATTTCAGTTCCAGAGCGATTCGTCCAATGAGTCCTTGATATTTAGTCATTTTCAGCCAATATTCTGGATTTTTGAAAATTTCACTTTTTTGTGAAAATATCCACTAAATGAGGGAATAATATGTGTGAGGGTAGCCCAGGAGAGTTCCAATTGTGTGTGGGTAGAATATATATCCCACGGGGGTAAAATTGAAAAAAGTTGAAAAAATTTTTTTTTTGGACTTAGTCATTTTTCCGGCATTTATCAGACTTTCAGATAGGGCAAATGTCAGTGAGCGTTCCGATTTCAGTTCCAGAGCGATTCGCCCAATGAGTCCTTGATATTTAGTCGTTTTCAGCCAATATTTTGGATTTTTGAAAAATTCACTTTTTTGTGAAAATATCCACTAAATGAGGGAATAATATGTGTGAGGGTAGCCCAGGAGAGTTCCAAATGTGTGTGGGTAGAATATATATCCCACGGGGGTAAAATTGAAAAAAGTTTAAAAAATTTTTTTTTTGGACTTAGCCATTTTTCCGGCGTTTATCAGACTTTCAGATAGGGCAAATGTCAGTGAGTGTTCCGATTTCAGTTCCAGATCGATTCGCCCAATGAGTCCTTGATATTTAGTCGTTTTCAGCCAATTTTCTGGATTTTTGAAAAATTCACTTTTTTGTGAAAATATCCACTAAATGAGGGAATAATATGTGTGAGGGTACCCCAGGAGAGTTCCAAATGTGTGTGGGGAAAATATATATCCCACAGGGGTAAAATTGAAAAAAGTTGAAAAAAATTATTTTTTGGACTTAGTCATTTTTCCGGTGTTTATCAGACTTTCAGATAGGGCAAATGTCAGTGAGCGTTTCGATTTCAGTTCCAGAGCGATTTGCCCAATGCGTCCTTGATATTTAGTCATTTTCAGCCAATATTCTGGATTTTTGAAAATTTCACTTTTTTTGTGAAAATATCCACTAAATGAGGGAATAATATGTGTGAGGGTAGCCCAGGAGAGTTCCAAATGTGTGTGGGTAGAATATCTATCCCACGGGGGTAAAATTGAAAAAAGTTGAAAAATATTTTTTTTTGGACTTAGTCATTTTTCCGGCGTTTATCAGACTTTCAGATAGGGCAAATGTCAGTGAGCGTTCCGATTTCAGTTCCAGAGCGATTCGCCCAATGAGTCCTTGATATTTAGTCATTTTCAGCCAATATACTGGATTTTTGAAAATTTCACTTTTTTGTGAAAATATCCACTAAATGAGGGAATAATATGTGTGAGGGTACCCCAGGAGTGTTCCAAATGTGTGTGGGTAGAATATATATCCCACGGGGTAAAATTGAAAAAAGTTGAAAAATTTTTTTTTTTGGACTTAGTCATTTTTCTGGCGTTTATCAGACTTTCAGATAGGGCAAATGTCAGTGAGCGTTCCGATTTCAGTTCCAGATCGATTCGCCCAATGAGTCCTTGATATTTAGTCGTTTTCAGCCAATTTTCTGGATTTTTGAAAAATTCACTTTTTTGTGAAAATATCCACTAAATGAGGGAATAATATGTGTGAGGGTACCCCAGGAGAGTTCCAAATGTGTGTGGGTAGAATATCTATCCCACGGGGGTAAAATTGAAAAAAGTTGAAAAATATTTTTTTTTGGACTTAGTCATTTTTCCGGCGTTTATCAGACTTTCAGATAGGGCAAATGTCAGTGAGCGTTCCGATTTCAGTTCCAGAGCGATTCGCCCAATGAGTCCTTGATATTTAGTCATTTTCAGCCAATATACTGGATTTTTGAAAATTTCACTTTTTTGTGAAAATATCCACTAAATGAGGGAATAATATGTGTGAGGGTACCCCAGGAGTGTTCCAAATGTGTGTGGGTAGAATATATATCCCACGGGGTAAAATTGAAAAAAGTTGAAAAATTTTTTTTTTGGACTTAGTCATTTTTCTGGCGTTTATCAGACTTTCAGATAGGGCAAATGTCAGTGAGCGTTCCGATTTCAGTTCCAGATCGATTCGCCCAATGAGTCCTTGATATTTAGTCGTTTTCAGCCAATTTTCTGGATTTTTGAAAAATTCACTTTTTTGTGAAAATATCCACTAAATGAGGGAATAATATGTGTGAGGGTACCCCAGGAGAGTTCCAAATGTGTGTGGGGAAAATATATATCCCACAGGGGTAAAATTGAAAAAAGTTGAAAAAAATTATTTTTTGGACTTAGCCATTTTTCCGGCGTTTATCACACTTTCAGATAGGGCAAATGTCAGTGAGCGTTGCGATTTCAGTTCCAGATCGATTCACCCAATGAGTCCTTGATATTTAGTCATTTTCAGCCAATATTCTGGATTTTTGAAAATTTCACTTTTTTGTGAAAATATCCACTAAATGAGGGAATAATATGTGTGAGGGTACCCCAGGAGTGTTCCAAATGTGTGTGGGTAGAATATATATCCCACGGGGTAAAATTGAAAAAAGTTGAAAAATTTTTTTTTTGGACTTAGTCATTTTTCCGGCGTTTATCAGACTTTCAGATAGGGCAAATGTCAGTGAGCGTTCCGATTTCAGTTCCAGAGCGATTCGTCCAATGAGTCCTTGATATTTAGTCATTTTCAGCCAATATTCTGGATTTTTGAAAATTTCACTTTTTTGTGAAAATATCCACTAAATGAGGGAATAATATGTGTGAGGGTAGCCCAGGAGAGTTCCAATTGTGTGTGGGTAGAATATATATCCCACGGGGGTAAAATTGAAAAAAGTTGAAAAAATTTTTTTTTTGGACTTAGTCATTTTTCCGGCGTTTATCAGACTTTCAGATAGGGCAAATGTCAGTGAGCGTTCCGATTTCAGTTCCAGAGCGATTCGCCCAATGAGTCCTTGATATTTAGTCGTTTTCAGCCAATATTTTGGATTTTTGAAAAATTCACTTTTTTGTGAAAATATCCACTAAATGAGGGAATAATATGTGTGAGGGTACCCCAGGAGAGTTCCAAATGTGTGTGGGGAAAATATATATCCCACAGGGGTAAAATTGAAAAAAGTTGAAAAAAATTATTTTTTGGACTTAGTCATTTTTCCGGTGTTTATCAGACTTTCAGATAGGGCAAATGTCAGTGAGCGTTCCGATTTCAGTTCCAGAGCGATTCGCCCAATGAGTCCTTGATATTTAGTCATTTTCAGCCAATATTCTGGATTTTTGAAAATTTCACTTTTTTTTTTAAATATCCACTAAATGAGGGAATAATATGTGTGAGGGTACCCCAGGAGTGTTCCAAATGTGTGTGGGTAGAATATATATCCCACGGGGTAAAATTGAAAAAAGTTGAAAAATTTTTTTTTTGGACTTAGTCATTTTTGCGGCGTTTATCAAACTTTCAGATAGGGCAAATGTCAGTGAGCGTTCCGATTTCAGTTCCAGAGCGATTCGTCCAATGAGTCCTTGATATTTAGTCATTTTCAGCCAATATTCTGGATTTTTGAAAATTTCACTTTTTTGTGAAAATATCCACTAAATGAGGGAATAATATGTGTGAGGGTACCCCAGGAGTGTTCCAAATGTGTGTGGGGAAAATATATATCCCACAGGGGTAAAATTGAAAAAAGTTGAAAAAAAATATTTTTTGGACTTAGTCATTTTTCCGGTGTTTATCAGACTTTCAGATAGGGCAAATGGCAGTGAGCGTTCCGATTTCAGTTCCAGAGCGATTCGCCCAATGAGTCCTTGATATTTAGTCATTTTCAGCCAATATTCTGGATTTTTGAAAATTTCACTTTTTTGTGAAAATATCCACTAAATGAGGGAATAATATGTGTGAGGGTACCCCAGGAGTGTTCCAAATGTGTGTGGGTAGAATATATATCCCACGGGGTAAAATTGAAAAAAGTTGAAAAATTTTTTTTTTGGACTTAGTCATTTTTCTGGCGTTTATCAGACTTTCAGATAGGGCAAATGTCAGTGAGCGTTCCGATTTCAGTTCCAGATCGATTCGCCCAATGAGTCCTTGATATTTAGTCGTTTTCAGCCAATTTTCTGGATTTTTGAAAAATTCACTTTTTTGTGAAAATATCCACTAAATGAGGGAATAATATGTGTGAGGGTACCCCAGGAGAGTTCCAAATGTGTGTGGGGAAAATATATATCCCACAGGGGTAAAATTGAAAAAAGTTGAAAAAAATTATTTTTTGGACTTAGCCATTTTTCCGGCGTTTATCACACTTTCAGATAGGGCAAATGTCAGTGAGCGTTGCGATTTCAGTTCCAGATCGATTCACCCAATGAGTCCTTGATATTTAGTCATTTTCAGCCAATATTCTGGATTTTTGAAAATTTCACTTTTTTGTGAAAATATCCACTAAATGAGGGAATAATATGTGTGAGGGTACCCCAGGAGTGTTCCAAATGTGTGTGGGTAGAATATATATCCCACGGGGTAAAATTGAAAAAAGTTGAAAAATTTTTTTTTTGGACTTAGTCATTTTTCCGGCGTTTATCAGACTTTCAGATAGGGCAAATGTCAGTGAGCGTTCCGATTTCAGTTCCAGAGCGATTCGTCCAATGAGTCCTTGATATTTAGTCATTTTCAGCCAATATTCTGGATTTTTGAAAATTTCACTTTTTTGTGAAAATATCCACTAAATGAGGGAATAATATGTGTGAGGGTAGCCCAGGAGAGTTCCAATTGTGTGTGGGTAGAATATATATCCCACGGGGGTAAAATTGAAAAAAGTTGAAAAAATTTTTTTTTTGGACTTAGTCATTTTTCCGGCGTTTATCAGACTTTCAGATAGGGCAAATGTCAGTGAGCGTTCCGATTTCAGTTCCAGAGCGATTCGCCCAATGAGTCCTTGATATTTAGTCGTTTTCAGCCAATATTTTGGATTTTTGAAAAATTCACTTTTTTGTGAAAATATCCACTAAATGAGGGAATAATATGTGTGAGGGTACCCCAGGAGAGTTCCAAATGTGTGTGGGGAAAATATATATCCCACAGGGGTAAAATTGAAAAAAGTTGAAAAAAATTATTTTTTGGACTTAGTCATTTTTCCGGTGTTTATCAGACTTTCAGATAGGGCAAATGTCAGTGAGCGTTCCGATTTCAGTTCCAGAGCGATTCGCCCAATGAGTCCTTGATATTTAGTCATTTTCAGCCAATATTCTGGATTTTTGAAAATTTCACTTTTTTTTTTAAATATCCACTAAATGAGGGAATAATATGTGTGAGGGTACCCCAGGAGTGTTCCAAATGTGTGTGGGTAGAATATATATCCCACGGGGTAAAATTGAAAAAAGTTGAAAAATTTTTTTTTTGGACTTAGTCATTTTTGCGGCGTTTATCAAACTTTCAGATAGGGCAAATGTCAGTGAGCGTTCCGATTTCAGTTCCAGAGCGATTCGTCCAATGAGTCCTTGATATTTAGTCATTTTCAGCCAATATTCTGGATTTTTGAAAATTTCACTTTTTTGTGAAAATATCCACTAAATGAGGGAATAATATGTGTGAGGGTACCCCAGGAGTGTTCCAAATGTGTGTGGGGAAAATATATATCCCACAGGGGTAAAATTGAAAAAAGTTGAAAAAAAATATTTTTTGGACTTAGTCATTTTTCCGGTGTTTATCAGACTTTCAGATAGGGCAAATGGCAGTGAGCGTTCCGATTTCAGTTCCAGAGCGATTCGCCCAATGAGTCCTTGATATTTAGTCATTTTCAGCCAATATTCTGGATTTTTGAAAATTTCACTTTTTTGTGAAAATATCCACTAAATGAGGGAATAATATGTGTGAGGGTAGCCCAGGAGAGTTCCAATTGTGTGTGGGTAGAATATATATCCCACGGGGGTAAAATTGAAAAAAGTTGAAAAAATTTTTTTTTTGGACTTAGTCATTTTTCCGGCGTTTATCAGACTTTCAGATAGGGCAAATGTCAGTGAGCGTTCCGATTTCAGTTCCAGAGCGATTCGCCCAATGAGTCCTTGATAGTTAGTCGTTTTCAGCCAATATTTTGGATTTTTGAAAATTTCACTTTTTTGTGAAAATATCCACTAAATGAGGGAATAATATGTGTGAGGGTACCCCAGGAGTGTTCCAAATGTGTGTGGGTAGAATATCTATCCCACGGGGGTAAAATTGAAAAAAGTTGAAAAATATTTTTTTTTGGACTTAGTCATTTTTCCGGCGTTTATCAGACTTTCAGATAGGGCAAATGTCAGTGAGCGTTCCGATTTCAGTTCCAGAGCGATTCGCCCAATGAGTCCTTGATATTTAGTCATTTTCAGCCAATATACTGGATTTTTGAAAATTTCACTTTTTTGTGAAAATATCCACTAAATGAGGGAATAATATGTGTGAGGGTACCCCAGGAGTGTTCCAAATGTGTGTGGGTAGAATATATATCCCACGGGGTAAAATTGAAAAAAGTTGAAAAATTTTTTTTTTGGACTTAGTCATTTTTCCGGCGTTTATCAGACTTTCAGATAGGGCAAATGTCAGTGAGCGTTCCGATTTCAGTTCCAGAGCGATTCGTCCAATGAGTCCTTGATATTTAGTCATTTTCAGCCAATATTCTGGATTTTTGAAAATTTCACTTTTTTGTGAAAATATCCACTAAATGAGGGAATAATATGTGTGAGGGTACCCCAGGAGAGTTCCAAATGTGTGTGGGGAAAATATATATCCCACAGGGGTAAAATTGAAAAAAGTTGAAAAAAAATATTTTTTGGACTTAGTCATTTTTCCGGTGTTTATCAGACTTTCAGATAGGGCAAATGTCAGTGAGCGTTCCGATTTCAGTTCCAGAGCGATTCGCCCAATGAGTCCTTGATATTTAGTCATTTTCAGCCAATATTCTGGATTTTTGAAAATTTCACTTTTTTGTGAAAATATCCACTAAATGAGGGAATAATATGTGTGAGGGTAGCCCAGGAGAGTTCCAATTGTGTGTGGGTAGAATATATATCCCACGGGGGTAAAATTGAAAAAAGTTGAAAAAATTTTTTTTTTGGACTTAGTCATTTTTCCGGCGTTTATCAGACTTTCAGATAGGGCAAATGTCAGTGAGCGTTCCGAATTCAGTTCCAGAGCGATTCGCCCAATGAGTCCTTGATAGTTAGTCGTTTTCAGCCAATATTTTGGATTTTTGAAAATTTCACTTTTTTGTGAAAATATCCACTAAATGAGGGAATAATATGTGTGAGGGTACCCCAGGAGTGTTCCAAATGTGTGTGGGTAGAATATATATCCCACGGGGTAAAATTGAAAAAAGTTGAAAAATTGTTTTTTTGGACTTAGTCATTTTTCCGGCGTTTATCAAACTTTCAGATAGGGCAAATGTCAGTGAGCATTCCGATTTCAGTTCCAGAGCGATTCGCCCAATGAGTCCTTGATATTTAGTCATTTTCAGCCAATATTCTGGATTTTTGAAAATTTCACTTTTTTTTTTAAATATCCACTAAATGAGGGAATAATATGTGTGAGGGTACCCCAGGAGTGTTCCAAATGTGTGTGGGTAGAATATATATCCCACGGGGTAAAATTGAAAAAAGTTGAAAAATTTTTTTTTTGGACTTAGTCATTTTTCCGGCGTTTATCAAACTTTCAGATAGGGCAAATGTCAGTGAGCGTTCCGATTTCAGTTCCAGAGCGATTCGTCCAATGAGTCCTTGATATTTAGTCATTTTCAGCCAATATTCTGGATTTTTGAAAATTTCACTTTTTTGTGAAAATATCCACTAAATGAGGGAATAATATGTGTGAGGGTACCCCAGGAGTGTTCCAAATGTGTGTGGGTAGAATATATATCCAACGGGGTAAAATTGAAAAAAGTTGAAAATTTTTTTTTTTGGACTTAGTCATTTTTCCGGCGTTTATCAGACTTTCAGATAGGGCAAATGTCAGTGAGCGTTCCGATTTCAGTTCCAGAGCGATTCGCCCAATGAGTCCTTGATATTTAGTCATTTTCAGCCAATATACTGGATTTTTGAAAATTTCACTTTTTTGTGAAAATATCCACTAAATGAGGGAATAATATGTGTGAGGGTACCCCAGGAGTGTTCCAAATGTGTGTGGGTAGAATATATATCCCACGGGGTAAAATTGAAAAAAGTTGAAAAATTTTTTTTTTGGACTTAGTCATTTTTCCGGCGTTTATCAGACTTTCAGATAGGGCAAATGTCAGTGAGCGTTCCGATTTCAGTTCCAGAGCGATTCGTCCAATGAGTCCTTGATATTTAGTCATTTTCAGCCAATATTCTGGATTTTTGAAAATTTCACTTTTTTGTGAAAATATCCACTAAATGAGGGAATAATATGTGTGAGGGTACCCCAGGAGAGTTCCAAATGTGTGTGGGGAAAATATATATCCCACAGGGGTAAAATTGAAAAAAGTTGAAAAAAAATATTTTTTGGACTTAGTCATTTTTCCGGTGTTTATCAGACTTTCAGATAGGGCAAATGTCAGTGAGCGTTCCGATTTCAGTTCCAGAGCGATTCGCCCAATGAGTCCTTGATATTTAGTCATTTTCAGCCAATATTCTGGATTTTTGAAAATTTCACTTTTTTGTGAAAATATCCACTAAATGAGGGAATAATATGTGTGAGGGTAGCCCAGGAGAGTTCCAATTGTGTGTGGGTAGAATATATATCCCACGGGGGTAAAATTGAAAAAAGTTGAAAAAATTTTTTTTTTGGACTTAGTCATTTTTCCGGCGTTTATCAGACTTTCAGATAGGGCAAATGTCAGTGAGCGTTCCGAATTCAGTTCCAGAGCGATTCGCCCAATGAGTCCTTGATAGTTAGTCGTTTTCAGCCAATATTTTGGATTTTTGAAAATTTCACTTTTTTGTGAAAATATCCACTAAATGAGGGAATAATATGTGTGAGGGTACCCCAGGAGTGTTCCAAATGTGTGTGGGTAGAATATATATCCCACGGGGTAAAATTGAAAAAAGTTGAAAAATTGTTTTTTTGGACTTAGTCATTTTTCCGGCGTTTATCAAACTTTCAGATAGGGCAAATGTCAGTGAGCATTCCGATTTCAGTTCCAGAGCGATTCGCCCAATGAGTCCTTGATATTTAGTCATTTTCAGCCAATATTCTGGATTTTTGAAAATTTCACTTTTTTTTTTAAATATCCACTAAATGAGGGAATAATATGTGTGAGGGTACCCCAGGAGTGTTCCAAATGTGTGTGGGTAGAATATATATCCCACGGGGTAAAATTGAAAAAAGTTGAAAAATTTTTTTTTTGGACTTAGTCATTTTTCCGGCGTTTATCAAACTTTCAGATAGGGCAAATGTCAGTGAGCGTTCCGATTTCAGTTCCAGAGCGATTCGTCCAATGAGTCCTTGATATTTAGTCATTTTCAGCCAATATTCTGGATTTTTGAAAATTTCACTTTTTTGTGAAAATATCCACTAAATGAGGGAATAATATGTGTGAGGGTACCCCAGGAGTGTTCCAAATGTGTGTGGGTAGAATATATATCCAACGGGGTAAAATTGAAAAAAGTTGAAAATTTTTTTTTTTGGACTTAGTCATTTTTCCGGCGTTTATCAGACTTTCAGATAGGGCAAATGTCAGTGAGCGTTCCGATTTCAGTTCCAGAGCGATTCGCCCAATGAGTCCTTGATAGTTAGTCGTTTTCAGCCAATATTTTGGATTTTTGAAAATTTCACTTTTTTGTGAAAATATCCACTAAATGAGGGAATAATATGTGTGAGGGTACCCCAGGAGTGTTCCAAATGTGTGTGGGTAGAATATATATCCCACGGGGTAAAATTGAAAAAAGTTGAAAAATTGTTTTTTTGGACTTAGTCATTTTTCCGGCGTTTATCAGACTTTCAGATAGGGCAAATGTCAGTGAGCGTTCCGATTTCAGTTCCAGAGCGATTAGCCCAATGAGTCCTTGATATTTAGTCATTTTCAGCCAATATTCTGGATTTTTGAAAATTTCACTTTTTTGTGAAAATATCCACTAAATGAGGGAATAATATGTGTGAGGGTAGCCCAGGAGAGTTCCAATTGTGTGGGTAGAATATATATCCCACGGGGGTAAAATTGAAAAAAGTTGAAAAAAATTATTTTTTGGACTTAGCCATTTTTCCGGCGTTTATCAGACTTTCAGATAGGGCAAATGTCAGTGAGCGTTCCAATTTCAGTTCCAGAGCGATTCGCCCAATGAGTCCTTGATAGTTAGTCGTTTTCAGCCAATATTTTGGATTTTTGAAAATTTCACTTTTTTGTGAAAATATCCACTAAATGAGGGAATAATATGTGTGAGGGTACCCCAGGAGTGTTCCAAATGTGTGTGGGTAGAATATATATCCCACGGGGTAAAATTGAAAAAAGTTGAAAAATTTTTTTTTTGGACTTAGTCATTTTTCCGGCGTTTATCAAACTTTCAGATAGGGCAAATGTTAGTGAGCGTTCCGATTTCAGTTCCAGAGCGATTCGCCCAATGACTCCTTGATATTTAGTCATTTTCAGCCAATATTCTGGATTTTTGAAAATTTCACTTTTTTGTGAAAATATCCACTAAATGAGGGAATAATATGTGTGAGGGTACCCCAGGAGTGTTCCAAATGTGTGTGGGTAGAATATATATCCCACGGGGTAAAATTGAAAAAAGTTGAAAAATTTTTTTTTTGGACTTAGTCATTTTTCCGGCGTTTATCAGACTTTCAGATAAGGCAAATGTCAGTGAGCGTTCCGATTTCAGTTCCAGAGCGATTAGCCCAATGAGTCCTTGATATTTAGTCATTTTCAGCCAATATTCTGGATTTTTGAAAATTTCACTTTTTTGTGAAAATATCCACTAAATGAGGGAATAATATGTGTGAGGGTACCCCAGGAGTGTTCCAAATGTGTGTGGGTAGAATATATATCCCACGGGGTAAAAGTGAAAAAAGTTGAAAAAAATTTTTTTTGGACTTAGTCATTTTTCCGGCGTTTATCAGACTTTCAGATAGGGCAAATGTCAGTGAGCATTCCGATTTCAGTTCCAGAGCGAATCGCCCAATGAGTCCTTGATATTTAGTCATTTTCAGCCAATTTTCTGGATTTTTGAAAATTTCACTTTTTTTTTTAAATATCCACTAAATGAGGGAATAATATGTGTGAGGGTACCCCAGGAGTGTTCCATATGTGTGTGGGTAGAATATATATCCCACCGGGTAAAATTGAAAAAAGTTGAAAAATTTTTTTTTTGGACTTAGTCATTTTTCCGGCGTTTATCAGACTTTCAGATAGGGCAAATGTCAGTGAGTGTTCCGATTTCAGTTCCAGAGCGATTCGTCCAATGAGTCCTTGATAGTTAGTCGTTTTCAGCCAATATTTTGGATTTTTGAAAATTTCACTTTTTTGTGAAAATATCCACTAAATGAGGGAATAATATGTGTGAGGGTACCCCAGGAGTGTTCCAAATGTGTGTGGGTAGAATATATATCCCACGGGGGTAAAATTGAAAAAAGTTGAAAAAATTTTTTTTTTGGACTTAGTCATTTTTCCGGCGTTTATCAGACTTTCAGATAGGGCAAATGTCAGTGAGCGTTCCGATTTCAGTTCCAGAGCGATTCGCCCAATGAGTCCTTGATACTTAGTCATTTTCAGCCAATTTTCTGGATTTTTGAAAATTTCACTTTTTTTTTTAAATATCCACTAAATGAGGGAATAATATGTGTGAGGGTAGCCCAGGAGAGTTCCAATTGTGTGTGGGTAGAATATATATCCAACGGGGGTAAAATTTAAAAAAGTTGAAAAAAATTTTTTTTTGGACTTAGTCATTTTTCCGGCGTTTATCAGATTTTCAGATAGGGCAAATGTCAGTGAGCGTTCCGATTTCAGTTCCAGAGCGATTCGCCCAATGAGTCCTTGATATTTAGTCGTTTTCAGCCAATATTTTGGATTTTTGAAAATTTCACTTTTTTGTGAAAATATCCACTAAATGAGGGAATAATATGTGTGAGGGTACCCCAGGAGTGTTCCAAATGTGTGTGGGTAGAATATATATCCCACGGGGTAAAATTGAAAAAAGTTGAAAAATTTTTTTTTTGGACTTAGTCATTTTTCCGGCGTTTATCAAACTTTCAGATAGGGCAAATGTTAGTGAGCGTTCCGATTTCAGTTCCAGAGCGATTCGCCCAATGACTCCTTGATATTTAGTCATTTTCAGCCAATATTCTGGATTTTTGAAAATTTCACTTTTTTGTGAAAATATCCACTAAATGAGGGAATAATATGTGTGAGGGTACCCCAGGAGTGTTCCAAATGTGTGTGGGTAGAATATATATCCCACGGGGTAAAATTGAAAAAAGTTGAAAAATTTTTTTTTTGGACTTAGTCATTTTTCCGGCGTTTATCAGACTTTCAGATAAGGCAAATGTCAGTGAGCGTTCCGATTTCAGTTCCAGAGCGATTAGCCCAATGAGTCCTTGATATTTAGTCATTTTCAGCCAATATTCTGGATTTTTGAAAATTTCACTTTTTTGTGAAAATATCCACTAAATGAGGGAATAATATGTGTGAGGGTACCCCAGGAGTGTTCCAAATGTGTGTGGGTAGAATATATATCCCACGGGGTAAAAGTGAAAAAAGTTGAAAAAAATTTTTTTTGGACTTAGTCATTTTTCCGGCGTTTATCAGACTTTCAGATAGGGCAAATGTCAGTGAGCATTCCGATTTCAGTTCCAGAGCGAATCGCCCAATGAGTCCTTGATATTTAGTCATTTTCAGCCAATTTTCTGGATTTTTGAAAATTTCACTTTTTTTTTTAAATATCCACTAAATGAGGGAATAATATGTGTGAGGGTACCCCAGGAGTGTTCCATATGTGTGTGGGTAGAATATATATCCCACCGGGTAAAATTCAAAAAAGTTGAAAAATTTTTTTTTTGGACTTAGTCATTTTTCCGGCGTTTATCAGACTTTCAGATAGGGCAAATGTCAGTGAGTGTTCCGATTTCAGTTCCAGAGCGATTCGTCCAATGAGTCCTTGATAGTTAGTCGTTTTCAGCCAATATTTTGGATTTTTGAAAATTTCACTTTTTTGTGAAAATATCCACTAAATGAGGGAATAATATGTGTGAGGGTACCCCAGGAGTGTTCCAAATGTGTGTGGGTAGAATATATATCCCACGGGGGTAAAATTGAAAAAAGTTGAAAAAATTTTTTTTTTGGACTTAGTCATTTTTCCGGCGTTTATCAGACTTTCAGATAGGGCAAATGTCAGTGAGCGTTCCGATTTCAGTTCCAGAGCGATTCGCCCAATGAGTCCTTGATACTTAGTCATTTTCAGCCAATTTTCTGGATTTTTGAAAATTTCACTTTTTTTTTTAAATATCCACTAAATGAGGGAATAATATGTGTGAGGGTAGCCCAGGAGAGTTCCAATTGTGTGTGGGTAGAATATATATCCAACGGGGGTAAAATTTAAAAAAGTTGAAAAAAATTTTTTTTTGGACTTAGTCATTTTTCCGGCGTTTATCAGATTTTCAGATAGGGCAAATGTCAGTGAGCGTTCCGATTTCAGTTCCAGAGCGATTCGCCCAATGAGTCCTTGATATTTAGTCGTTTTCAGCCAATATTTTGGATTTTTGAAAATTTCACTTTTTTGTGAAAATATCCACTAAATGAGGGAATAATATGTGTGAGGGTACCCCAGGAGTGTTCCAAATGTGTGTGGGTAGAATATATATCCCACGGGGTAAAATTGAAAAAAGTTGAAAAATTTTTTTTTTGGACTTAGTCATTTTTCCGGCGTTTATCAAACTTTCAGATAGGGCAAATGTTAGTGAGCGTTCCGATTTCAGTTCCAGAGCGATTCGCCCAATGACTCCTTGATATTTAGTCATTTTCAGCCAATATTCTGGATTTTTGAAAATTTCACTTTTTTGTGAAAATATCCACTAAATGAGGGAATAATATGTGTGAGGGTACCCCAGGAGTGTTCCAAATGTGTGTGGGTAGAATATATATCCCACGGGGTAAAATTGAAAAAAGTTGAAAAATTTTTTTTTTGGACTTAGTCATTTTTCCGGCGTTTATCAGACTTTCAGATAAGGCAAATGTCAGTGAGCGTTCCGATTTCAGTTCCAGAGCGATTAGCCCAATGAGTCCTTGATATTTAGTCATTTTCAGCCAATATTCTGGATTTTTGAAAATTTCACTTTTTTGTGAAAATATCCACTAAATGAGGGAATAATATGTGTGAGGGTACCCCAGGAGTGTTCCAAATGTGTGTGGGTAGAATATATATCCCACGGGGTAAAAGTGAAAAAAGTTGAAAAAAATTTTTTTTGGACTTAGTCATTTTTCCGGCGTTTATCAGACTTTCAGATAGGGCAAATGTCAGTGAGCATTCCGATTTCAGTTCCAGAGCGAATCGCCCAATGAGTCCTTGATATTTAGTCATTTTCAGCCAATTTTCTGGATTTTTGAAAATTTCACTTTTTTTTTTAAATATCCACTAAATGAGGGAATAATATGTGTGAGGGTACCCCAGGAGTGTTCCATATGTGTGTGGGTAGAATATATATCCCACCGGGTAAAATTGAAAAAAGTTGAAAAATTTTTTTTTTGGACTTAGTCATTTTTCCGGCGTTTATCAGACTTTCAGATAGGGCAAATGTCAGTGAGTGTTCCGATTTCAGTTCCAGAGCGATTCGTCCAATGAGTCCTTGATAGTTAGTCGTTTTCAGCCAATATTTTGGATTTTTGAAAATTTCACTTTTTTGTGAAAATATCCACTAAATGAGGGAATAATATGTGTGAGGGTACCCCAGGAGTGTTCCAAATGTGTGTGGGTAGAATATATATCCCACGGGGGTAAAATTGAAAAAAGTTGAAAAAATTTTTTTTTTGGACTTAGTCATTTTTCCGGCGTTTATCAGACTTTCAGATAGGGCAAATGTCAGTGAGCGTTCCGATTTCAGTTCCAGAGCGATTCGCCCAATGAGTCCTTGATACTTAGTCATTTTCAGCCAATTTTCTGGATTTTTGAAAATTTCACTTTTTTTTTTAAATATCCACTAAATGAGGGAATAATATGTGTGAGGGTAGCCCAGGAGAGTTCCAATTGTGTGTGGGTAGAATATATATCCAACGGGGGTAAAATTGAAAAAAGTTGAAAAAAATTTTTTTTTGGACTTAGTCATTTTTCCGGCGTTTATCAGATTTTCAGATAGGGCAAATGTCAGTGAGCGTTCCGATTTCAGTTCCAGAGCGATTCGCCCAATGAGTCCTTGATATTTAGTCGTTTTCAGCCAATATTTTGGATTTTTGAAAATTTCACTTTTTTGTGAAAATATCCACTAAATGAGGGAATAATATGTGTGAGGGTACCCCAGGAGAGTTCCAAATGTGTGTGGGTAGAATATATATCCCACGGGGGTAAAATTGAAAAAAGTTGAAAAATTTTTTTTTTTGGACTTAGTCATTTTTCCGTCGTTTATCAGACTTTCAGAAAGGGCAAATGTCAGTGAGCATTCCGATTTCAGTTCCAGAGCGATTCGCCCAATGAGTCCTTGATATTTAGTCGTTTTGAGCCAATATTTTGGATTTTTGAAAATTTCACTTTTTTGTGAAAATACCCACTAAATAAGGGAATAATATGTGTGAGGGTAGCCCAGGAGAGTTCCAATTGTGTGTGGGTAGAATATATATCCCACGGGGGTAAAATTGAAAAAAGTTGAAAAAATTTTTTTTTTGGACTTAGTCATTTTTCCGGCGTTTATCAGACTTTCAGATAGGGCAAATGTCAGTGAGCGTTCCGATTTCAGTTCCAGAGCGATTCGCCCAATGAGTCCTTGATAGTTAGTCGTTTTCAGCCAATATTTTGGATTTTTGAAAATTTCACTTTTTTGTGAAAATATCCACTAAATGAGGGAATAATATGTGTGAGGGTACCCCAGGAGTGTTCCAAATGTGTGTGGGTAGAATATCTATCCCACGGGGGTAAAATTGAAAAAAGTTGAAAAATATTTTTTTTTGGACTTAGTCATTTTTCCGGCGTTTATCAGACTTTCAGATAGGGCAAATGTCAGTGAGCGTTCCGATTTCAGTTCCAGAGCGATTCGCCCAATGAGTCCTTGATATTTAGTCATTTTCAGCCAATATACTGGATTTTTGAAAATTTCACTTTTTTGTGAAAATATCCACTAAATGAGGGAATAATATGTGTGAGGGTACCCCAGGAGTGTTCCAAATGTGTGTGGGTAGAATATATATCCCACGGGGTAAAATTGAAAAAAGTTGAAAAATTTTTTTTTTGGACTTAGTCATTTTTCCGGCGTTTATCAGACTTTCAGATAGGGCAAATGTCAGTGAGCGTTCCGATTTCAGTTCCAGAGCAATTCGTCCAATGAGTCCTTGATATTTAGTCATTTTCAGCCAATATTCTGGATTTTTGAAAATTTCACTTTTTTGTGAAAATATCCACTAAATGAGGGAATAATATGTGTGAGGGTACCCCAGGAGAGTTCCAAATGTGTGTGGGGAAAATATATATCCCACAGGGGTAAAATTGAAAAAAGTTGAAAAAAAATATTTTTTGGACTTAGTCATTTTTCCGGTGTTTATCAGACTTTCAGATAGGGCAAATGTCAGTGAGCGTTCCGATTTCAGTTCCAGAGCGATTCGCCCAATGAGTCCTTGATATTTAGTCATTTTCAGCCAATATTCTGGATTTTTGAAAATTTCACTTTTTTGTGAAAATATCCACTAAATGAGGGAATAATATGTGTGAGGGTAGCCCAGGAGAGTTCCAATTGTGTGTGGGTAGAATATATATCCCACGGGGGTAAAATTGAAAAAAGTTGAAAAAATTTTTTTTTTGGACTTAGTCATTTTTCCGGCGTTTATCAGACTTTCAGATAGGGCAAATGTCAGTGAGCGTTCCGAATTCAGTTCCAGAGCGATTCGCCCAATGAGTCCTTGATAGTTAGTCGTTTTCAGCCAATATTTTGGATTTTTGAAAATTTCACTTTTTTGTGAAAATATCCACTAAATGAGGGAATAATATGTGTGAGGGTACCCCAGGAGTGTTCCAAATGTGTGTGGGTAGAATATATATCCCACGGGGTAAAATTGAAAAAAGTTGAAAAATTGTTTTTTTGGACTTAGTCATTTTTCCGGCGTTTATCAAACTTTCAGATAGGGCAAATGTCAGTGAGCATTCCGATTTCAGTTCCAGAGCGATTCGCCCAATGAGTCCTTGATATTTAGTCATTTTCAGCCAATATTCTGGATTTTTGAAAATTTCACTTTTTTTTTTAAATATCCACTAAATGAGGGAATAATATGTGTGAGGGTACCCCAGGAGTGTTCCAAATGTGTGTGGGTAGAATATATATCCCACGGGGTAAAATTGAAAAAAGTTGAAAAATTTTTTTTTTGGACTTAGTCATTTTTCCGGCGTTTATCAAACTTTCAGATAGGGCAAATGTCAGTGAGCGTTCCGATTTCAGTTCCAGAGCGATTCGTCCAATGAGTCCTTGATATTTAGTCATTTTCAGCCAATATTCTGGATTTTTGAAAATTTCACTTTTTTGTGAAAATATCCACTAAATGAGGGAATAATATGTGTGAGGGTACCCCAGGAGTGTTCCAAATGTGTGTGGGTAGAATATATATCCAACGGGGTAAAATTGAAAAAAGTTGAAAATTTTTTTTTTTGGACTTAGTCATTTTTCCGGCGTTTATCAGACTTTCAGATAGGGCAAATGTCAGTGAGCGTTCCGATTTCAGTTCCAGAGCGATTCGCCCAATGAGTCCTTGATAGTTAGTCGTTTTCAGCCAATATTTTGGATTTTTGAAAATTTCACTTTTTTGTGAAAATATCCACTAAATGAGGGAATAATATGTGTGAGGGTACCCCAGGAGTGTTCCAAATGTGTGTGGGTAGAATATATATCCCACGGGGTAAAATTGAAAAAAGTTGAAAAATTGTTTTTTTGGACTTAGTCATTTTTCCGGCGTTTATCAGACTTTCAGATAGGGCAAATGTCAGTGAGCGTTCCGATTTCAGTTCCAGAGCGATTAGCCCAATGAGTCCTTGATATTTAGTCATTTTCAGCCAATATTCTGGATTTTTGAAAATTTCACTTTTTTGTGAAAATATCCACTAAATGAGGGAATAATATGTGTGAGGGTAGCCCAGGAGAGTTCCAATTGTGTGGGTAGAATATATATCCCACGGGGGTAAAATTGAAAAAAGTTGAAAAAAATTATTTTTTGGACTTAGCCATTTTTCCGGCGTTTATCAGACTTTCAGATAGGGCAAATGTCAGTGAGCGTTCCAATTTCAGTTCCAGAGCGATTCGCACAATGAGTCCTTGATAGTTAGTCGTTTTCAGCCAATATTTTGGATTTTTGAAAATTTCACTTTTTTGTGAAAATATCCACTAAATGAGGGAATAATATGTGTGAGGGTACCCCAGGAGTGTTCCAAATGTGTGTGGGTAGAATATATATCCCACGGGGTAAAATTGAAAAAAGTTGAAAAATTTTTTTTTTGGACTTAGTCATTTTTCCGGCGTTTATCAAACTTTCAGATAGGGCAAATGTTAGTGAGCGTTCCGATTTCAGTTCCAGAGCGATTAGCCCAATGAGTCCTTGATATTTAGTCATTTTCAGCCAATATTCTGGATTTTTGAAAATTTTACTTTTTTGTGAAAATATCCACTAAATGAGGGAATAATATGTGTGAGGGTACCCCAGGAGTGTTCCAAATGTGTGTGGGTAGAATATATATCCCACGGGGTAAAAGTGAAAAAAGTTGAAAAAAATTTTTTTTGGACTTAGTCATTTTTCCGGCGTTTATCAGACTTTCAGATAGGGCAAATGTCAGTGAGCATTCCGATTTCAGTTCCAGAGCGAATCGCCCAATGAGTCCTTGATATTTAGTCATTTTCAGCCAATTTTCTGGATTTTTGAAAATTTCACTTTTTTTTTTAAATATCCACTAAATGAGGGAATAATATGTGTGAGGGTACCCCAGGAGTGTTCCATATGTGTGTGGGTAGAATATATATCCCACCGGGTAAAATTGAAAAAAGTTGAAAAATTTTTTTTTTGGACTTAGTCATTTTTCCGGCGTTTATCAGACTTTCAGATAGGGCAAATGTCAGTGAGTGTTCCGATTTCAGTTCCAGAGCGATTCGTCCAATGAGTCCTTGATAGTTAGTCGTTTTCAGCCAATATTTTGGATTTTTGAAAATTTCACTTTTTTGTGAAAATATCCACTAAATGAGGGAATAATATGTGTGAGGGTACCCCAGGAGTGTTCCAAATGTGTGTGGGTAGAATATATATCCCACGGGGGTAAAATTGAAAAAAGTTGAAAAAATTTTTTTTTTGGACTTAGTCATTTTTCCGGCGTTTATCAGACTTTCAGTTAGGGCAAATGTCAGTGAGCGTTCCGATTTCAGTTCCAGAGCGATTCGCCCAATGAGTCCTTGATACTTAGTCATTTTCAGCCAATTTTCTGGATTTTTGAAAATTTCACTTTTTTTTTTAAATATCCACTAAATGAGGGAATAATATGTGTGAGGGTAGCCCAGGAGAGTTCCAATTGTGTGTGGGTAGAATATATATCCAACGGGGGTAAAATTGAAAAAAGTTGAAAAAAATTTTTTTTTGGACTTAGTCATTTTTCCGGCGTTTATCAGATTTTCAGATAGGGCAAATGTCAGTGAGCGTTCCGATTTCAGTTCCAGAGCGATTCGCCCAATGAGTCCTTGATATTTAGTCGTTTTCAGCCAATATTTTGGATTTTTGAAAATTTCACTTTTTTGTGAAAATATCCACTAAATGAGGGAATAATATGTGTGAGGGTACCCCAGGAGAGTTCCAAATGTGTGTGGGTAGAATATATATCCCACGGGGGTAAAATTGAAAAAAGTTGAAAAATTTTTTTTTTTGGACTTAGTCATTTTTCCGTCGTTTATCAGACTTTCAGAAAGGGCAAATGTCAGTGAGCATTCCGATTTCAGTTCCAGAGCGATTCGCCCAATGAGTCCTTGATATTTAGTCGTTTTGAGCCAATATTTTGGATTTTTGAAAATTTCACTTTTTTGTGAAAATACCCACTAAATAAGGGAATAATATGTGTGAGGGTACCCCAGGAGTGTTCCAAATGTGTGTGGGTAGAATATATATCCCACGGGGGTAAAATTGAAAAAAGTTGAAAAAATTTTTTTTTTGAACTTAGTCATTTTTCCGGCGTTTATCAGACTTTCAGATAGGGCAAATGTCAGTGAGCGTTCCGATTTCAGTTCCAGAGCGATTCGCCCAATGAGTCCTTGATATTTAGTCATTTTCAGCCAATTTTCTGGATTTTTGAAAAATTCACTTTTTTGTGAAAATATCCACTAAATGAGGGAATAATATGTGTGAGGGTAGCCCAGGAGAGTTCCAAATGTGTGTGGGTAGAATATATATCCCATGGGGGTAAAATTGAAAAAAGTTGAAAAAATTTTTTTTTGGGATTTAGTCATTTTTCTGGCGTTTATCAGACTTTCAGATAGGGCAAATGTCAGTGAGCATTCCGATTTCAGTTCCAGAGCGATTCGCCCAATGAGTCCTTGATATTTAGTCATTTTCAGCCAATTTTCTGGATTTTTGAAAAATTCACTTTTTTGTGAAAATATCCACTAAATGAGGGAATAATATGTGTGAGGGTACCCCAGGAGAGTTCCAAATGTGTGTGGGTAAAATATATATCCCACGGGGGTAAAAGTGAAAAAAGTTGAAAAAAATTATTTTTTGGACTTAGCTATTTTTCCGGCGTTTATCAGACTTTCAGATAGGGCAAATGTCAGTGAGCATTCCGATTTCAGTTCCAGAGCGATTCGCCAAATGAGTCCTTGATATTTAGTCGTTTTGAGCCAATATTTTGGATTTTTGAAAATTTCACTTTTTTGTGAAAATACCCACTAAATGAGGGAATAATATGTGTGAGGGTACCGCAGGAGTGTTCCAAATGTGTGTGGGTAGAATATATATCCCACGGGGGTAAAATTGAAAAAAGTTGAAAAATTATTTTTTTTGGACTTAGTCATTTTTCCGGCGTTTATCAGACTTTCAGATAGGGCAAATGTCAGTGAGCGTTCCGATTTCAGTTCCAGAGCGATTCGCCCAATGAGTCCCTGATATTTAGTCATTTTCAGCCAATTTTCTGGATTTTTGAAAATTTCACTTTTTTTAAAAAATATCCACTAAATGAGGGAATAATATGTGTGAGGGTAGCCCAGGAGAGTTCCAAATGTGTGTGGGTAGAATATATATACCACGGGGGTAAAATTGAAAAAAGTTGAAAAAAATTATTTTTTGGACTTAGCCATTTTTCCGGCGTTTAAGAGTTCCAAATGTGTGTGGGTAAAATATATATCCCACGGGGGTAAAATTGAAAAAAGTTTTAAAAAATTATTTTTTGGACTTAGCCATTTTTCCGGCGTTTATCAAACTTTCAGATAGGGCAAATGTCAGTGAGCGTTCCGATTTCAGTTCCAGAGCGATTCGCCCAATGAGTCCTTGATATTTAGTCATTTTCAGCCAATATTCTGGATTTTTGAAAATTTCACTTTTTTGTGAAAATATCCACTAAATGAGGGAATAATATGTGTGAGGGTAGCCCAGGAGAGTTCCAAATGTGTGTGGGTAGAATATCTATCCCACGGGGGTAAAATTGAAAAAATTTGAAAAATATTTTTTTTTGGACTTAGTCATTTTTCCGGCGTTTATCAGACTTTCAGATAGGGCAAATGTCAGTGAGCGTTCCGATTTCAGTTCCAGAGCGATTCGCCCAATGAGTCCTTGATATTTAGTCATTTTCAGCCAATATACTGGATTTTTGAAAATTTCACTTTTTTGTGAAAATATCCACTAAATGAGGGAATAATATGTGTGAGGGTACCCCAGGAGTGTTCCAAATGTGTGTGGGTAGAATATATATCCCACGGGGTAAAATTGAAAAAAGTTGAAAAATTTTTTTTTTGGACTTAGTCATTTTTCCGGCGTTTATCAGACTTTCAGATAGGGCAAATGTCAGTGAGCGTTCCGATTTCAGTTCCAGAGCGATTCGTCCAATGAGTCCTTGATATTTAGTCATTTTCAGCCAATATTCTGGATTTTTGAAAATTTCACTTTTTTGTGAAAATATCCACTAAATGAGGGAATAATATGTGTGAGGGTACCCCAGGAGAGTTCCAAATGTGTGTGGGGAAAATATATATCCCACAGGGGTAAAATTGAAAAAAGTTGAAAAAAATATTTTTTGGACTTAGTCATTTTTCCGGTGTTTATCAGACTTTCAGATAGGGCAAATGTCAGTGAGCGTTCCGATTTCAGTTCCAGAGCGATTCGCCCAATGAGTCCTTGATATTTAGTCATTTTCAGCCAATATTCTGGATTTTTGAAAATTTCACTTTTTTGTGAAAATATCCACTAAATGAGGGAATAATATGTGTGAGGGTAGCCCAGGAGAGTTCCAATTGTGTGTGGGTAGAATATATATCCCACGGGGGTAAAATTGAAAAAAGTTGAAAAAATTTTTTTTTTGGACTTAGTCATTTTTCCGGCGTTTATCAGACTTTCAGATAGGGCAAATGTCAGTGAGCGTTCCGATTTCAGTTCCAGATCGATTCGCCCAATGAGTCCTTGATATTTAGTCGTTTTCAGCCAATTTTCTGGATTTTTGAAAAATTCACTTTTTTGTGAAAATATCCACTAAATGAGGGAATAATATGTGTGAAGGTACCCCAGGAGAGTTCCAAATGTGTGTGGGGAAAATATATATCCCACAGGGGTAAAATTGAAAAAAGTTGAAAAAAATTATTTTTTGGACTTAGTCATTTTTCCGGCGTTTATCAGACTTTCAGATAGGGCAAATGTCAGTGAGCGTTCCGATTTCAGTTCCAGAGCGATTCGCCCAAGAGTCCTTGATATTTAGTCATTTTCAGCCAATTTTCTGGATTTTTGAAAATTTCACTTTTTTTTTTAAATATCCACTAAATGAGGGAATAATATGTGTGAGGGTACCCCAGGAGAGTTCCAAATGTGTGTGGTTAGAATATCTATCCCACGGGGGTAAAATTGAAAAAAGTTGAAAAATATTTTTTTTTGGACTTAGTCATTTTTCCGGCGTTAATCAGACTTTCAGATAGGGCAAATGTCAGTGAGCGTTCCGATTTCAGTTCCAGAGCGATTCGCCCAATGAGTCCTTGATATTTAGTCGTTTTCAGCCAATATTTTGGATTTTTGAAAATTTCACTTTTTTGTGAAAATATCCACTAAATGAGGGAATAATATGTGTGAGGGTACCCCAGGAGAGTTCCAAATGTGTGTGGGTAGAATATATATCCCACGGGGGTAAAATTGAAAAAAGTTGAAAAATTATTTTTTTTGGACTTAGTCATTTTTCCGGCGTTTATCAGACTTTCAGATAGGGCAAATGTCAGTGAGCGTTCCGATTTCAGTTCCAGAGCGATTCGCCCAATGAGTCCTTGATATTTATTCGTTTTCAGCCAATATTTTGGATTTTTGAAAATTTCACTTTTTTGTGAAAATATCCACTAAATGAGGGAATAATATGTGTGAGGGTACCCCAGGAGAGTTCCAAATGTGTGTGGGTAGAATATATATCCCACAGGGGTAAAATTGAAAAAAGTTGAAAAATTATTTTTTTTGGACTTAGTCATTTTTCCGGCGTTTATCAGACTTTCAGATAGGGCAAATGTCATTGAGCGTTCCGATTTCAGTTCCAGAGCGATTCGCCCAATGAGTCCTTGATATTTAGTCGTTTTCAGCCAATATTTTGGATTTTTGAAAAATTCACTTTTTTGAGAAAATATCCACTAAATGAGGGAAAAATATGTGTGAGGGTACCCCAGGAGAGTTCCAAGGGTTTGTGGGTAGAATATATATCCCACAGGGGTAAAACTGAAAAAAGTTGAAAAATTATTTTTTTTGGACTTAGTCATTTTTCCAGCGTTTATCAGACTTTCAGATAGGGCAAATGTCATTGAGCGTTCCGATTTCAGTTCCAGAGCGATTCGCCCAATGAGTCCTTGATATTTAGTCATTTTCAGCCAATTTTCTGGATTTTTGAAAAATTCACTTTTTTGTGAAAATATCCACTAAATGAGGGAATAATATGTGTGAAGGTACCCCAGGAGAGTTCCAAATGTGTGTGGGGAAAATATATATCCCACAGGGGTAAAATTGAAAAAAGTTGAAAAAAATTATTTTTTGGACTTAGTCATTTTTCCGGCGTTTATCAGACTTTCAGATAGGGCAAATGTCAGTGAGCGTTCCGATTTCAGTTCCAGAGCGATTCGCCCAAGAGTCCTTGATATTTAGTCATTTTCAGCCAATATTCTGGATTTTTGAAAATTTCACTTTTTTGTGAAAATATCCACTAAATGAGGGAATAATATGTGTGAGGGTAGCCCAGGAGAGTTCCAATTGTGTGTGGGTAGAATATATATCCCACGGGGGTAAAATTGAAAAAAGTTGAAAAAATTTTTTTTTTGGACTTAGTCATTTTTCCGGCGTTTATCAGACTTTCAGATAGGGCAAATGTCAGTGAGCGTTCCGATTTCAGTTCCAGAGCGATTCGCCCAATGAGTCCTTGATAGTTAGTCGTTTTCAGCCAATATTTTGGATTTTTGAAAATTTCACTTTTTTGTGAAAATATCCACTAAATGAGGGAATAATATGTGTGAGGGTACCCCAGGAGTGTTCCAAATGTGTGTGGGTAGAATATATATCCCACGGGGTAAAATTGAAAAAAGTTGAAAAATTGTTTTTTTGGACTTAGTCATTTTTCCGGCGTTTATCAAACTTTCAGATAGGGCAAATGTCAGTGAGCGTTCCGATTTCAGTTCCAGAGCGATTCGCCCAATGAGTCCTTGATATTTAGTCATTTTCAGCCAATATTCTGGATTTTTGAAAATTTCACTTTTTTGTGAAAATATCCACTAAATGAGGGAATAATATGTGTGAGGGTACCCCAGGAGTGTTCCAAATGTGTGTGGGTAGAATATATATCCCACGGGGTAAAATTGAAAAAAGTTGAAAATTTTATTTTTTGGACTTAGTCATTTTTCCGGCGTTTATCAGACTTTCAGATAGGGCAAATGTCAGTGAGCGTTCCGATTTCAGTTCCAGAGCGATTCGCCCAATGAGTCCTTGATAGTTAGTCGTTTTCAGCCAATATTTTGGATTTTTGAAAATTTCACTTTTTTGTGAAAATATCCACTAAATGAGGGAATAATATGTGTGAGGGTACCCCAGGAGTGTTCCAAATGTGTGTGGGTAGAATATATATCCCACGGGGTAAAATTGAAAAAAGTTGAAAAATTGTTTTTTTGGACTTAGTCATTTTTCCGGCGTTTATCAGACTTTCAGATAGGGCAAATGTCAGTGAGCGTTCCGATTTCAGTTCCAGAGCGATTAGCCCAATGAGTCCTTGATATTTAGTCATTTTCAGCCAATATTCTGGATTTTTGAAAATTTCACTTTTTTTTTTAAATATCCACTAAATGAGGGAATAATATGTGTGAGGGTAGCCCAGGAGAGTTCCAATTGTGTGTGGGTAGAATATATATCCCACGGGGGTAAAATTGAAAAAAGTTGAAAAAAATTATTTTTTGGACTTAGCCATTTTTCCGGCGTTTATCAGACTTTCAGATAGGGCAAATGTCAGTGAGCGTTCCAATTTCAGTTCCAGAGCGATTCGCCCAATGAGTCCTTGATAGTTAGTCGTTTTCAGCCAATATTTTGGATTTTTGAAAATTTCACTTTTTTGTGAAAATATCCACTAAATGAGGGAATAATATGTGTGAGGGTACCCCAGGAGTGTTCCAAATGTGTGTGGGTAGAATATATATCCCACGGGGTAAAATTGAAAAAAGTTGAAAAATTTTTTTTTTGGACTTAGTCATTTTTCCGGCGTTTATCAGACTTTCAGATAGGGCAAATGTCAGTGAGCGTTCCGATTTCAGTTCCAGAGCGATTAGCCCAATGAGTCCTTGATATTTAGTCATTTTCAGCCAATATTCTGGATTTTTGAAAATTTCACTTTTTTTTTTAAATATCCACTAAATGAGGGAATAATATGTGTGAGGGTAGCCCAGGAGAGTTCCAATTGTGTGTGGGTAGAATATATATCCCACGGGGGTAAAATTGAAAAAAGTTGAAAAAAATTATTTTTTGGACTTAGCCATTTTTCCGGCGTTTATCAGACTTTCAGATAGGGCAAATGTCAGTGAGCGTTCCAATTTCAGTTCCAGAGCGATTCGCCCAATGAGTCCTTGATAGTTAGTCGTTTTCAGCCAATATTTTGGATTTTTGAAAATTTCACTTTTTTGTGAAAATATCCACTAAATGAGGGAATAATATGTGTGAGGGTACCCCAGGAGTGTTCCAAATGTGTGTGGGTAGAATATATATCCCACGGGGTAAAATTGAAAAAAGTTGAAAAATTTTTTTTTTGGACTTAGTCATTTTTCCGGCGTTTATCAGACTTTCAGATAAGGCAAATGTCAGTGAGCGTTCCGATTTCAGTTCCAGAGCGATTAGCCCAATGACTCCTTGATATTTAGTCATTTTCAGCCAATATTCTGGATTTTTGAAAATTTCACTTTTTTGTGAAAATATCCACTAAATGAGGGAATAATATGTGTGAGGGTACCCCAGGAGTGTTCCAAATGTGTGTGGGTAGAATATATATCCCACGGGGGTAAAAGTGAAAAAAGTTGAAAAAAATTATTTTTTGGACTTAGCCATTTTTCCGGCGTTTATCAGACTTTCAGATAGGGCAAATGTCAGTGAGCATTCCGATTTCAGTTCCAGAGCGATTCGCCAAATGAGTCCTTGATATTTAGTCGTTTTGAGCCAATATTTTGGATTTTTGAAAATTTCACTTTTTTGTGAAAATATCCACTAAATGAGGGAATAATATGTGTGAGGGTACCCCAGGAGAGTTCCAAATGTGTGTGGGTAAAATATATATCCCACGGGGGTAAAATTGAAAAAAGTTTTAAAAAATTATTTTTTGGACTTAGCCATTTTTCCGGCGTTTATCAAACTTTCAGATAGGGCAAATGTCAGTGAGCGTTCCGATTTCAGTTCCAGAGCGATTCGCCCAATCAGTCCTTGATATTTAGTCATTTTCAGCCAATATTCTGGATTTTTGAAAATTTCACTTTTTTGTGAAAATATCCACTAAATGAGGGAATAATATGTGTGAGGGTACCCCAGGAGTGTTCCAAATGTGTGTGGGTAGAATATATATCCCACGGGGTAAAAGTGAAAAAAGTTGAAAAAAATTTTTTTTGGACTTAGTCATTTTTCCGGCGTTTATCAGACTTTCAGATAGGGCAAATGTCAGTGAGCGTTCCGATTTCAGTTCCAGAGCGATTAGCCCAATGAGTCCTTGATATTTAGTCATTTTCAGCCAATTTTCTGGATTTTTGAAAATTTCACTTTTTTTTTTAAATATCCACTAAATGAGGGAATAATATGTGTGAGGGTACCCCAGGAGAGTTCCAAATGTGTGTGGTTAGAATATCTATCCCACGGGGGTAAAATTGAAAAAAGTTGAAAAATATTTTTTTTTGGACTTAGTCATTTTTCCGGCGTTAATCAGACTTTCAGATAGGGCAAATGTCAGTGAGCGTTCCGATTTCAGTTCCAGAGCGATTCGCCCAATGAGTCCTTGATATTTAGTCGTTTTCAGCCAATATTTTGGATTTTTGAAAATTTCACTTTTTTGTGAAAATATCCACTAAATGAGGGAATAATATGTGTGAGGGTACCCCAGGAGAGTTCCAAATGTGTGTGGGTAGAATATATATCCCACGGGGGTAAAATTGAAAAAAGTTGAAAAATTATTTTTTTTGGACTTAGTCATTTTTCCGGCGTTTATCAGACTTTCAGATAGGGCAAATGTCAGTGAGCGTTCCGATTTCAGTTCCAGAGCGATTCGCCCAATGAGTCCTTGATATTTATTCGTTTTCAGCCAATATTTTGGATTTTTGAAAATTTCACTTTTTTGTGAAAATATCCACTAAATGAGGGAATAATATGTGTGAGGGTACCCCAGGAGAGTTCCAAGGGTTTGTGGGTAGAATATATATCCCACAGGGGTAAAACTGAAAAAAGTTGAAAAATTATTTTTTTTGGACTTAGTCATTTTTCCAGCGTTTATCAGACTTTCAGATAGGGCAAATGTCATTGAGCGTTCCGATTTCAGTTCCAGAGCGATTCGCCCAATGAGTCCTTGATATTTAGTCATTTTCAGCCAATTTTCTGGATTTTTGAAAAATTCACTTTTTTGTGAAAATATGCACTAAATGAGGGAATAATATGTGTGAGAGTACCCCAGGAGAGTTCCAAATGTGTGTGGGTAAAATATATATCCCACGGGGGTAAAAGTGAAAAAAGTTGAAAAAAATTATTTTTTGGACTTAGCCATTTTTCCGACGTTTATCAGACTTTCAGATAGGGCAAATGTCAGTGAGCGTTTCGATTTCAGTTCCAGAGCGATTCGCCCAATGAGTCCTTGATATTTAGTCGTTTTGAGCCAATATTTTGGATTTTTGAAAATTTCACTTTTTTGTGAAAATACCCACTAAATGAGGGAATAATATGTGTGAGGGTACCCCAGGAGTGTTCCAAATGTGTGTGGGTAGAATATATATCCCACGGGGGTAAAATTGAAAAAAGTTGAAAAATTTTTTTTTTTGGACTTAGTCATTTTTCCGGCGTTTATCAGACTTTCAGATAGGGCAAATGTCAGTGAGCGTTCCGATTTCAGTTCCAGAGCGATTCGCCCAATGAGTCCTTGATATTTAGTCATTTTCAGCCAATTTTATGGATTTTTGAAAATTTCACTTTTTTGTGAAAATATCCACTAAATGAGGGAATAATATGTGTGAGGGTAGCCCAGGAGAGTTCCAAATGTGTGTGGGTAGAATATATATCCCACGGGGTAAAATTGAAAAAAGTTGAAAAATTTTTTTTTTGGACTTAGTCATTTTTCCGGCGTTTATCAAACTTTCAGATAGGGCAAATGTCAGTGAGCGTTCCGATTTCAGTTCCAGAGCGATTCGCCCAATGAGTCCTTGATATTTAGTCATTTTCAGCCAATATTCTGGATTTTTGAAAATTTCACTTTTTTGTGAAAATATCCACTAAATGAGGGAATAATATGTGTGAGGGTACCCCAGGAGTGTTCCAAATGTGTGTGGGTAGAATATATATCCCACGGGGTAAAATTGAAAAAAGTTGAAAAATTTTTTTTTTGGACTTAGTCATTTTTCGGGCGTTTATCAAACTTTCAGATAGGGCAAATGTCAGTGAGCGTTCCGATTTCAGTTCCAGAGCGATTAGCCCAATGAGTCCTTGATATTTAGTCATTTTCAGCCAATATTCTGGATTTTTGAAAATTTCACTTTTTTGTGAAAATATCCACTAAATGAGGGAATAATATGTGTGAGGGTACCCCAGGAGAGTTCCAAATGTGTGTGGGTAGAATATATATCCCACGGGGTAAAAGTGAAAAAAGTTGAAAAAAATTTTTTTTGGACTTAGTCATTTTTCCGGCGTTTATCAGACTTTCAGATAGGGCAAATGTCAGTGAGCGTTCCGATTTCAGTTCCAGAGCGATTCGACAAATGAGTCCTTGATATTTAGTCGTTTTCAGCGAATATTTTGGATTTTTGAAAAATTCACTTTTTTGTGAAAATATCCACTAAATGAGGGAATAATATGTGTGAGGGTAGCCCAGGAGAGTTCCAAATGTGTGTGGGTAGAATATATATCCCACGGGGGTAAAAATGAAAAAAGTTTTAAAAAATTTTTTTTTGGACTTAGTCATTTTTCCGGCGTTAATCAGACTTTCAGATAGGGCAAATGTCAGTCAGCGTTCCGATTTCAGTTCCAGAGCGATTCGCCCAATGAGTCCTTGATATTTAGTCGTTTTCAGCCAATTTTCTGGATTTTTGAAAAATTCACTTTTTTGTGAAAATATCCACTAAATGAGGGAATAATATGTGTGAGGGTACCCCAGGAGAGTTCCAAATGTGTGTGGGTAAAATATATATCCCACAGGGGTAAAATTGAAAAACGTTGAAAAAAATTATTTTTTGAACTTAGCCATTTTTCCGGCGTTTATCAGACTTTCAGATAGGGCAAATGTCAGTGAGCGTTCCGATTTCAGTTCCAGAGCGATTCGCCCAATGAGTCCTTGATATTTAGTCATTGTCAGCCAATATTTTGGATTTTTGAAAAATTCACTTTTTTGTGAAAATATCCACTAAATGAGGGAATAATATGTGTGAGGGTACCCCAGGAGAGTTCCAAATGTGTGTGGGTAGAATATATATCCCACAGGGGTAAAATTGAAAAAAGTTGAAAAATTATTTTTTTTGGACTTAGTCATTTTTCCGGCGTTTATCAGACTTTCAGATAGGGCAAATGTCATTGAGCGTTCCGATTTCAGTTCCAGAGCGATTCGCCCAATGAGTCCTTGATATTTATTCGTTTTCAGCCAATATTTTGGATTTTTGAAAAATTCACTTTTTTGAGAAAATATCCACTAAATGAGGGAATAATATGTGTGAGGGTACCCCAGGAGAGTTCCAAGGGAGTGTGGGTAGAATATATATCCCACAGGGGTAAAATTGAAAAAAGTTGAAAAATTATTTTTTTTGGACTTAGTCATTTTTCCAGCGTTTATCAGACTTTCAGATAGGGCAAATGTCATTGAGCGTTCCGATTTCAGTTTCAGAGCGATTCGCCCAATGAGTCCTTGATATTTAGTCATTTTCAGCCAATTTTCTGGATTTTTGAAAAATTCACTTTTTTGTGAAAATATCCACTAAATGAGGGAATAATATGTGTGAGGGTACCCCAGGAGTGTTCCAAATGTGTGTGGGTAGAATATATATCCCACGGGGTAAAAGTGAAAAAAGTTGAAAAAAATTTTTTTTGGACTTAGTCATTTTTCCGGCGTTTATCAGACTTTCAGATAGGGCAAATGTCAGTGAGCGTTCCGATTTCAGTTCCAGAGCGAATCGCCCAATGAGTCCTTGATATTTAGTCGTTTTCAGCCAATATTTTGGATTTTTGAAAAATTCACTTTTTTGAGAAAATATCCACTAAATGAGGGAATAATATGTGTGAGGGTACCCCAGGAGAGTTCCAAGGGTGTGTGGGTAGAATATATATCCCACAGGGGTAAAATTGAAAAAAGTTGAAAAATTATTTTTTTTGGACTTAGTCATTTTTCCAGCGTTTATCAGACTTTCAGATAGGGCAAATGTCATTGAGCGTTCCGATTTCAGTTCCAGAGCGATTCGCCCAATGAGTCCTTGATATTTAGTCATTTTCAGCCAATTTTCTGGATTTTTGAAAAATTCACTTTTTTGTGAAAATATCCACTAAATGAGGGAATAATATGTGTGAGGGTAGCCCAGGAGAGTTCCAAATGTGTGTGGGTAGAATATATATCCCATGGGGGTAAAATTGAAAAAAGTTGAAAAAAATTTTTTTTTGGACTTAGTCATTTTTCTGGCGTTTATCAGACTTTCAGATAGGGCAAATGTCAGTGAGCATTCCGATTTCAGTTCCAGAGCGATTCGCCCAATGAGTCCTTGATATTTAGTCATTTTCAGCCAATTTTCTGGATTTTTGAAAAATTCACTTTTTTGTGAAAATATGCACTAAATGAGGGAATAATATGTGTGAGAGTACCCCAGGAGAGTTCCAAATGTGTGTGGGTAGAATATATATCCCACGGGGGTAAAATTGAAAAAAGTTGAAAAATTTTTTTTTTTGGACTTAGTCATTTTTCCGGCGTTTATCAGACTTTCAGATAGGGCAAATGTCAGTGAGCGTTCCGATTTCAGTTCCAGAGCGATTCACCCAATGAGTCCTTGATAATAAGTCGTTTTCAGCCAATTTTCTGGATTTTTGAAAAATTCACTTTTTTGTGAAAATATCCACTAAATGAGGGAATAATATGTGTGAGGGTACCCCAGGAGAGTTCCAAATGTGTGTGGGTAAAATATATATCCCACAGGGGTAAAATTGAAAAACGTTGAAAAAAATTATTTTTTGAACTTAGCCATTTTTCCGGCGTTTATCAGACTTTCAGATAGGGCAAATGTCAGTGAGCGTTCCGATTTCAGTTCCAGAGCGATTCGCCCAATGAGTCCTTGATATTTATTCGTTTTCAGCCAATATTTTGGATTTTTGAAAATTTCACTTTTTTGTGAAAATATCCACTAAATGAGGGAATAATATGTGTGAGGGTACCCCAGGAGAGTTCCAAATGTGTGTGGGTAGAATATATATCCCACAGGGGTAAAATTGAAAAAAGTTGAAAAATTATTTTTTTTGGACTTAGTCATTTTTCCGGCGTTTATCAGACTTTCAGATAGGGCAAATGTCATTGAGCGTTCCGATTTCAGTTCCAGAGCGATTCGCCCAATGAGTCCTTGATATTTAGTCGTTTTCAGCCAATATTTTGGATTTTTGAAAAATTCACTTTTTTGAGAAAATATCCACTAAATGAGGGAATAATATGTGTGAGGGTAGCCCAGGAGAGTTCCAAATGTGTGTGGGTAGAATATATATCCCACGGGGGTAAAATTGAAAAAAGTTGAAAAAAATTTTTTTTTGGACTTAGTCATTTTTCTGGCGTTTATCAGACTTTCAGATAGGGCAAATGTCAGTGAGCATTCCGATTTCAGTTCCAGAGCGATTCGCCCAATGAGTCCTTGATATTTAGTCGTTTTCAGCCAATATTTTGGATTTTTGAAAATTTCACTTTTTTGTGAAAATACCCACTAAATGAGGGAATAATATGTGTGAGGGTACCCCAGGAGTGTTCCAAATGTGTGTGGGTAGAATATATATCCCACGGGGGTAAAATTGAAAAAAGTTGAAAAATTTTTTTTTTTTGGACTTAGTCATTTTTCCGGCGTTTATCAGACTTTCAGATAGGGCAAATGTCAGTGAGCGTTCCGATTTCAGTTCCAGAGCGATTCACCCAATGAGTCCTTGATAATAAGTCGTTTTCAGCCAATTTTCTGGATTTTTGAAAAATTCACTTTTTTGTGAAAATATCCACTAAATGAGGGAATAATATGTGTGAGGGTACCCCAGGAGAGTTCCAAATGTGTGTGGGTAAAATATATATCCCACGGGGGTAAAATTGAAAAAAGTTTTAAAAAATTATTTTTTGGACTTAGCCATTTTTCCGGCGTTTATCAAACTTTCAGATAGGGCAAATGTCAGTGAGCGTTCCGATTTCAGTTCCAGAGCGAATCGCCCAATGAGTCCTTGATATTTAGTCATTTTCAGCCAATTTTCTGGATTTTTGAAAATTTCACTTTTTTTTTTAAATATTCACTAAATGAGGGAATAATATGTGTGAGGGTACCGCAGGAGTGTTCCAAATGTGTGTGGGTAGAATATATATCCCACGGGGTAAAATTGAAAAAAGTTGAAAAATTATTTTTTTTGGACTTAGTCATTTTTCCGGCGTTTATCAGACTTTCAGATAGGGCAAATGTCAGTGAGCGTTCCGATTTCAGTTCCAGAGCGATTCGCCCAATGAGTCCCTGATATTTAGTCATTTTCAGCCAATTTTCTGGATTTTTGAAAATTTCACTTTTTTTTTAAAATATCCACTAAATGAGGGAATAATATGTGTGAGGGTAGCCCAGGAGACTTCCAAATGTGTGTGGGTAGAATATATATACCACGGGGGTAAAATTGAAAAAAGTTGAAAAAAATTATTTTTTGGACTTAGCCATTTTTCCGGCGTTTATCAGACTTTCAGATAGGGCAAATGTCAGTGAGCGTTCCGATTTCAGTTCCAGAGCGATTCACCCAATGAGTCCTTGATAATAAGTCGTTTTCAGCCAATTTTCTGGATTTTTGAAAAATTCACTTTTTTGTGAAAATATCCACTAAATGAGGGAATAATATGTGTGAGGGTACCCCAGGAGAGTTCCAAATGTGTGTGGGTAAAATATATACCCCACGGGGGTAAAATTGAAAAAAGTTTTAAAAAATTATTTTTTGGACTTAGCCATTTTTCCGGCGTTTATCAAACTTTCAGATAGGGCAAATGTCAGTGAGCGTTCCGATTTCAGTTCCAGAGCGATTCGCCCAATGAGTCCATGATATTTAGTCATTTTCAGCCAATATTCTGGATTTTTGAAAATTTCACTTTTTTGTGAAAATATCCACTAAATGAGGGAATAATATGTGTGAGGGTACCCCAGGAGTGTTCCAAATGTGTGTGGGTAGAATATATATCCCACGGGGTAAAATTGAAAAAAGTTGAAAAATTTTTTTTTTGGACTTAGTCATTTTTCGGGCGTTTATCAAACTTTCAGATAGGGCAAATGTCAGTGAGCGTTCCGATTTCAGTTCCAGAGCGATTAGCCCAATGAGTCCTTGATATTTAGTCATTTTCAGCCAATATTCTGGATTTTTGAAAATTTCACTTTTTTGTGAAAATATCCACTAAATGAGGGAATAATATGTGTGAGGGTACCCCAGGAGTGTTCCAAATGTGTGTGGGTAGAATATATATCCCACGGGGTAAAAGTGAAAAAAGTTGAAAAAAATTTTTTTTGGACTTAGTCATTTTTCCGGCGTTTATCAGACTTTCAGATAGGGCAAATGTCAGTGAGCGTTCCGATTTCAGTTCCAGAGCGAATCGCCCAATGAGTCCTTGATATTTAGTCATTTTCAGCCAATTTTCTGGATTTTTGAAAATTTCACTTTTTTTTTTAAATATTCACTAAATGAGGGAATAATATATGTGAGGGTACCCCAGGAGTGTTCCAAATGTGTGTGGGTAGAATATATATCCCACGGGGTAAAATTGAAAAAAGTTGAAAAATTTTTTTTTTGGACTTAGTCATTTTTCCGGCCTTTATCAAACTTTCAGATAGGGCAAATGTCAGTGAGCGTTCCGATTTCAGTTCCAGAGCGATTAGCCCAATGAGTCCTTGATATTTAGTCATTTTCAGCCAATATTCTGGATTTTTGAAAATTTCACTTTTTTGTGAAAATATCCACTAAATGAGGGAATAATATGTGTGAGGGTACCCCAGGAGTGTTCCAAATGTGTGTGGGTAGAATATATATCCCACGGGGTAAAAGTGAAAAAAGTTGAAAAAAATTTTTTTTGGACTTAGTCATTTTTCCGGCGTTTATCAGACTTTCAGATAGGGCAAATGTCAGTGAGCGTTCCGATTTCAGTTCCAGAGCGAATCGCCCAATGAGTCCTTGATATTTAGTCATTTTCAGCCAATTTTCTGGATTTTTGAAAATTTCACTTTTTTTTTTAAATATCCACTAAATGAGGGAATAATATGTGTGAGGGTACCCCAGGAGAGTTCCAAATGTGTGTGGGTAGAATATCTATCCCACGGGGGTAAAATTGAAAAAAGTTGAAAAATATTTTTTTTTGGACTTAGTCATTTTTCCGGCGTTTATCAGACTTTCAGATAGGGCAAATGTCAGTGAGCGTTCCGATTTCAGTTCCAGAGCGATTCGACAAATGAGTCCTTGATATTTAGTCGTTTTCAGCGAATATTTTGGATTTTTGAAAAATTCACTTTTTTGTGAAAATATCCACTAAATGAGGGAATAATATGTGTGAGGGTAGCCCAGGAGAGTTCCAAATGTGTGTGGGTAGAATATATATCCCACGGGGGTAAAATTGAAAAAAGTTTAAAAAAATTTTTTTTTGGACTTAGCCATTTTTCCGGCGTTAATCAGACTTTCAGATAGGGCAAATGTCAGTCAGCGTTCCGATTTCAGTTCCAGAGCGATTCGCCCAATGAGTCCTTGATATTTAGTCGTTTTCAGCCAATTTTCTGGATTTTTGAAAAATTCACTCTTTTGTGAAAATATCCACTAAATGAGGGAATAATATGTGTGAGGGTACCCCAGGAGAGTTCCAAATGTGTGTGGGTAAAATATATATCCCACAGGGGTAAAATTGAAAAACGTTGAAAAAAATTATTTTTTGAACTTAGCCATTTTTCCGGCGTTTATCAGATTTTCAGATAGGGCAAATGTCAGTGAGCGTTCCGATTTCAGTTCCAGAGCGATTCGCCCAATGAGTCCTTGATATTTATTCGTTTTCAGCCAATATTTTGGATTTTTGAAAATTTCACTTTTTTGTGAAAATATCCACTAAATGAGGGAATAATATGTGTGAGGGTACCCCAGGAGAGTTCCAAGGGTGTGTGGGTAGAATATATATCCCACAGGGGTAAAATTGAAAAAAGTTGAAAAATTATTTTTTTTGGACTTAGTCATTTTTCCAGCGTTTATCAGACTTTCAGATAGGGCAAATGTCATTGAGCGTTCCGATTTCAGTTCCAGAGCGATTCGCCCAATGAGTCCTTGATATCTAGTCATTTTCAGCCAATTTTCTGGATTTTTGAAAAATTCACTTTTTTGTGAAAATATCCACTAAATGAGGGAATAATATGTGTGAGGGTAGCCCAGGAGAGTTCCAAATGTGTGTGGGTAGAATATATATCCCACGGGGGTAAAATTGAAAAAAGTTGAAAAATTTTTTTTTTTGGACTTAGTCATTTTTCCGGCGTTTATCAAACTTTCAGATAGGGCAAATGTCAGTGAGCGTTCCGATTTCAGTTCCAGAGCGATTCGCCCAATGAGTCCTTGATATTTAGTCATTTTCAGCCAATTTTCTGGATTTTTGAAAATTTCACTTTTTTTTTAAAATATCCACTAAATGAGGGAATAATATGTGTGAGGGTACCCCAGGAGAGTTCCAAATGTGTGTGGGTAAAATATATATCCCACGGGGGTAAAATTGAAAAAAGTTTTAAAAAATTATTTTTTGGACTTAGCCATTTTTCCGGCGTTTATCAGACTTTCAGATAGGGCAAATGTCAGTGAGCTTTCCGATTTCAGTTCCAGAGCGATTCACCCAATGAGTCCTTGATATTTAGTCGTTTTCAGCCAATATTTTGGATTTTTGAAAATTTCACTTTTTTGTGAAAATATCCACTAAATGAGGGAATAATATGTGTGAGGGTACCCCAGGAGAGTTCCAAATGTGTGTGGGTAAAATATATATCCCACGGGGGTAAAAGTGAAAAAAGTTGAAAAAAAATATTTTTTGGACTTAGCCATTTTTCCGGCGTTTATCAGACTTTCAGATAGGGCAAATGTCAGTGAGCGTTCTGATTTCAGTTCCAGAGCGATTCGCCCAATGAGTCCTTGATATTTAGTCATTTTCAGCCAATATTTTGGATTTTTGAAAAATTCACTTTTTTGTGAAAATATCCACTAAATGAGGGAATAATATGTGTGAGGGTACCCCAGGAGAGTTCCAAATGTGTGTGGGTAGAATATATATCCCACAGGGGTAAAATTGAAAAAAGTTGAAAAATTATTTTTTTTGGACTTAGTCATTTTTCCAGCGTTTATCAGACTTTCAGATAGGGCAAATGTCAGTGAGCATTCCGATTTCAGTTCCAGAGCGATTCGCCCAATGAGTCCTTGATATTTAGTCATTTTCAGCCAATTTTCTGGATTTTTGAAAAATTCACTTTTTTGTGAAAATATGCACTAAATGAGGGAATAATATGTGTGAGAGTACCCCAGGAGAGTTCCAAACGTGTGTGGGTAAAATATTTATCCCACGGGGGTAAAAGTGAAAAAAGTTGAAAAAAATTATTTTTTGGACTTAGCCATTTTTCCGACGTTTATCAGACTTTCAGATAGGGCAAATGTCAGTGAGCGTTTCGATCTCAGTTCCAGAGCGATTCGCCCAATGAGTCCTTGATATTTAGTCGTTTTGAGCCAATATTTTGGATTTTTGAAAATTTCACTTTTTTGTGAAAATACCCACTAAATGAGGGAATAATATGTGTGAGGGTACCCCAGGAGTGTTCCAAATGTGTGTGGGTAGAATATATATCCCACGGGGGTAAAATTGAAAAAAGTTGAAAAAATTTTTTTTTTGGACTTAGTCATTTTTCCGGCGTTTATCAGACTTTCAGATAGGGCAAATGTCAGTGAGCGTTCCGATTTCAGTTCCAGAGCGATTCGCCCAATGAGTCCTTGATATTTAGTCATTTTCAGCCAATTTTCTGGATTTTTGAAAAATTCACTTTTTTGTGAAAATATCCACTAAATGAGGGAATAATATGTGTGAGGGTAGCCCAGGAGAGTTCCAAATGTGTGTGGGTAGAATATATATCCCATGGGGGTAAAATTGAAAAAAGTTGAAAAAATTTTTTTTTGGGATTTAGTCATTTTTCTGGCGTTTATCAGACTTTCAGATAGGGCAAATGTCAGTGAGCATTCCGATTTCAGTTCCAGAGCGATTCGCCCAATGAGTCCTTGATATTTAGTCATTTTCAGCCAATTTTCTGGATTTTTGAAAAATTCACTTTTTTGTGAAAATATCCACTAAATGAGGGAATAATATGTGTGAGGGTACCCCAGGAGAGTTCCAAATGTGTGTGGGTAAAATATATATCCCACGGGGGTAAAAGTGAAAAAAGTTGAAAAAAATTATTTTTTGGACTTAGCCATTTTTCCGGCGTTTATCAGACTTTCAGATAGGGCAAATGTCAGTGAGCATTCCGATTTCAGTTCCAGAGCGATTCGCCAAATGAGTCCTTGATATTTAGTCGTTTTGAGCCAATATTTTGGATTTTTGAAAATTTCACTTTTTTGTGAAAATACCCACTAAATGAGGGAATAATATGTGTGAGGGTACCGCAGGAGTGTTCCAAATGTGTGTGGGTAGAATATATATCCCACGGGGGTAAAATTGAAAAAAGTTGAAAAATTATTTTTTTTGGACTTAGTCATTTTTCCGGCGTTTATCAGACTTTCAGATAGGGCAAATGTCAGTGAGCATTCCGATTTCAGTTCCAGAGCGATTCGCCAAATGAGTCCTTGATATTTAGTCGTTTTGAGCCAATATTTTGGATTTTTGAAAATTTCACTTTTTTGTGAAAATACCCACTAAATGAGGGAATAATATGTGTGAGGGTACCGCAGGAGTATTCCAAATGTGTGTGGGTAGAATATATATCCCACGGGGGTAAAATTGAAAAAAGTTGAAAAATTATTTTTTTTGGACTTAGTCATTTTTCCGGCGTTTATCAGACTTTCAGATAGGGCAAATGTCAGTGAGCGTTCCGATTTCAGTTCCAGAGCGATTCGCCCAATGAGTCCCTGATATTTAGTCGTTTTCAGCCAATTTTCTGGATTTTTGAAAATTTCACTTTTTTTTAAAAATATCCACTAAATGAGGGAATAATATGTGTGAGGGTACCCCAGGAGAGTTCCAAATGTGTGTGGGTAAAATATACATCCCACGGGGGTAAAATTGAAAAAAGTTTTAAAAAATTATTTTTTGGACTTAGCCATTTTTCCGGCGTTTATCAGACTTTCAGATAGGGCAAATGTCAGTGAGCATTCCGATTTCAGTTCCAGAGCGATTCACCCAATGAGTCCTTGATATTTAGTCGTTTTCAGCCAATATTTTGGATTTTTGAAAATTTCACTTTTTTGTGAAAATATCCACTAAATGAGGGAATAATATGTGTGAGGGTACCCCAGGAGAGTTCCAAATGTGTGTGGGTAAAATATATATCCCACGGGGGTAAAAGTGAAAAAAGTTGAAAAAAAATATTTTTTGGACTTAGCCATTTTTCCGGCGTTTATCAGACTTTCAGATAGGGCAAATGTCAGTGAGCGTTCTGATTTCAGTTCCAGAGCGATTCGCCCAATGAGTCCTTGATATTTAGTCATTTTCAGCCAATATTTTGGATTTTTGAAAAATTCACTTTTTTGTGAAAATATCCACTAAATGAGGGAATAATATGTGTGAGGGTATCCCAGGAGAGTTCCAAATGTGTGTGGGTAGAATATATATCCCACAGGGGTAAAATTGAAAAAAGTTGAAAAATTATTTTTTTTGGACTTAGTCATTTTTCCGGCGTTTATCAGACTTTCAGATAGGGCAAATGTCATTGAGCGTTCCGATTTCAGTTCCAGAGCGATTCGCCCAATGAGTCCTTGATATTTAGTCGTTTTCAGCCAATATTTTGGATTTTTGAAAAATTCACTTTTTTGAGAAAATATCCACTAAATGAGGGAATAATATGTGTGAGGGTACCCCAGGAGAGTTCCAAGGGTGTGTGGGTAGAATATATATCCCACAGGGGTAAAATTGAAAAAAGTTGAAAAATTATTTTTTTTGGACTTAGTCATTTTTCCAGCGTTTATCAGACTTTCAGATAGGGCAAATGTCATTGAGCGTTCCGATTTCAGTTCCAGAGTGATTCGCCCAATGAGTCCTTGATATTTAGTCATTTTCAGCCAATTTTCTGGATTTTTGAAAAATTCACTTTTTTGTGAAAATATGCACTAAATGAGGGAATAATATGTGTGAGAGTACCCCAGGAGAGTTCCAAACGTGTGTGGGTAAAATATATATCCCACGGGGGTAAAAGTGAAAAAAGTTGAAAAAAATTATTTTTTGGACTTAGCCATTTTTCCGACGTTTATCAGACTTTCAGATAGGGCAAATGTCAGTGAGCGTTTCGATTTCAGTTCCAGAGCGATTCGCCCAATGAGTCCTTGATATTTAGTCGTTTTGAGCCAATATTTTGGATTTTTGAAAATTTCACTTTTTTGTGAAAATACCCACTAAATGAGGGAATAATATGTGTGAGGGTACCCCAGGAGTGTTCCAAATGTGTGTGGGTAGAATATATATCCCACGGGGGTAAAATTGAAAAAAGTTGAAAAATTTTTTTTTTTGGACTTAGTCATTTTTCCGGCGTTTATCAGACTTTCAGATAGGGCAAATGTCAGTGAGCGTTCCGATTTCAGTTCCAGAGCGATTCGCCCAATGAGTCCTTGATATTTAGTCATTTTCAGCCAATTTTCTGGATTTTTGAAAAATTCACTTTTTTGTGAAAATATCCACTAAATGAGGGAATAATATGTGTGAGGGTACCCCAGGAGTGTTCCAAATGTGTGTGGGTAGAATATATATCCCACGGGGTAAAATTGAAAAAAGTTGAAAAATTTTTTTTTTGGACTTAGTCATTTTTCGGGCGTTTATCAAACTTTCAGATAGGGCAAATGTCAGTGAGCGTTCCGATTTCAGTTCCAGAGCGATTAGCCCAATGAGTCCTTGATATTTAGTCATTTTCAGCCAATATTCTGGATTTTTGAAAATTTCACTTTTTTGTGAAAATATCCACTAAATGAGGGAATAATATGTGTGAGGGTACCCCAGGAGTGTTCCAAATGTGTGTGGGTAGAATATATATCCCACGGGGTAAAAGTGAAAAAAGTTGAAAAAAATTTTTTTTGGACTTAGTCATTTTTCCGGCGTTTATCAGACTTTCAGATAGGGCAAATGTCAGTGAGCGTTCCGATTTCAGTTCCAGAGCGAATCGCCCAATGAGTCCTTGATATTTAGTCATTTTCAGCCAATTTTCTGGATTTTTGAAAATTTCACTTTTTTTTTTAAATATTCACTAAATGAGGGAATAATATGTGTGAGGGTACCGCAGGAGTGTTCCAAATGTGTGTGGGTAGAATATATATCCCACGGGGGTAAAATTGAAAAAAGTTGAAAAATTATTTTTTTTGGACTTAGTCATTTTTCCGGCGTTTATCAGACTTTCAGATAGGGCAAATGTCAGTGAGCGTTCCGATTTCAGTTCCAGAGCGATTAGCCCAATGAGTCCTTGATATTTAGTCATTTTCAGCCAATATTCTGGATTTTTGAAAATTTCACTTTTTTGTGAAAATATCCACTAAATGAGGGAATAATATGTGTGAGGGTACCCCAGGAGTGTTCCAAATGTGTGTGGGTAGAATATATATCCCACGGGGTAAAAGTGAAAAAAGTTGAAAAAAATTTTTTTTGGACTTAGTCATTTTTCCGGCGTTTATCAGACTTTCAGATAGGGCAAATGTCAGTGAGCGTTCCGATTTCAGTTCCAGAGCGATTCGCCCAATGAGTTCCTGATATTTAGTCATTTTCAGCCAATTTTCTGGATTTTTGATAATTTCACTTTTTTTTTTAAATATCCACTAAATGAGGGAATAATATGTGTGAGGGTAGCCCAGGAGAGTTCCAAATGTGTGTGGGTAGAATATATATACCACGGGGGTAAAATTGAAAAAAGTTGAAAAAAATTATTTTTTGGACTTAGCCATTTTTCCGGCGTTTATCAGACTTTCAGATATGGCAAATGTCAGTGAGCGTTCCGATTTCAGTTCTAGAGCGATTCACCCAATGAGTCCTTGATAATAAGTCGTTTTCAGCCAATTTTCTGGATTTTTGAAAAATTCACTTTTTTGTGAAAATATCCACTAAATGAGGGAATAATATGTGTGAGGGTACCCCAGGAGAGTTCCAAATGTGTGTGGGTAAAATATATATCCCACGGGGGTAAAATTGAAAAAAGTTTTAAAAAAATATTTTTTGGACTTAGCCATTTTTCCGGCGTTTATCAAACTTTCAGATAGGGCAAATGTCAGTGAGCGTTCCGATTTCAGTTCCAGAGCGAATCGCCCAATGAGTCCTTGATATTTAGTCATTTTCAGCCAATATTTTGTATTTTTGAAAATTTCACTTTTTTGTGAAAATATCCACTAAATGAGGAAATAATATGTGTGAGGGTACCCCAGGAGAGTTCCAAATGTGTGTGGGTAGAATATCTATCCCACGGGGGTAAAATTGAAAAAAGTTGAAAAATATTTTTTTTTGGACTTAGTCATTTTTCCGGCGTTTATCAGACTTTCAGATAGGGCAAATGTCAGTGAGCGTTCCGATTTCAGTTCCAGAGCGATTCGACAAATGAGTCCTTGATATTTAGTCGTTTTCAGCAAATATTTTGGATTTTTGAAAAATTCACTTTTTTGTGAAAATATCCACTAAATGAGGGAATAATATGTGTGAGGGTAGCCCAGGAGAGTTCCAAATGTGTGTGGGTAGAATATATATCCCACGGGGGTAAAATTGAAAAAAGTTTAAAAAATTTTTTTTTTGGACTTAGCCATTTTTCCGGCGTTAATCAGACTTTCAGATAGGGCAAATGTCAGTCAGCGTTCCGATTTCAGTTCAAGAGCGATTCGCCCAATGAGTCCTTGATATTTAGTCGTTTTCAGCCAATTTTCTGGATTTTTGAAAAATTCACTTTTTTGTGAAAATATCCACTAAATGAGGGAATAATATGTGTGAGGGTACCCCAGGAGAGTTCCAAATGTGTGTGGGTAAAATATATATCCCACAGGGGTAAAATTGAAAAACGTTGAAAAAAATTATTTTTTGAACTTAGCCATTTTTCCGGCGTTTATCAGATTTTCAGATAGGGCAAATGTCATTGAGCGTTCCGATTTCAGTTCCAGAGCGATTCGCCCAATGAGTCCATGATATTTAGTCGTTTTCAGCCAATATTTTGGATTTTTGAAAAATTCACTTTTTTGAGAAAATATCCACTAAATGAGGGAATAATATGTGTGAGGGTACCCCAGGAGAGTTCCAAGGGTGTGTGGGTAGAATATATATCCCACAGGGGTAAAATTGAAAAAAGTTGAAAAAAATTTTTTTTTGGACTTAGTCATTTTTCTGGCGTTTATCAGACTTTCAGATAGGGCAAATGTCAGTGAGCATTCCGATTTCAGTTCCAGAGCGATTCGCCCAATGAGTCCTTGATATTTAGTCATTTTCAGCCAATTTTCTGGATTTTTGAAAAATTCACTTTTTTGTGAAAATAAGCACTAAATGAGGGAATAATATGTGTGAGAGTACCCCAGGAGAGTTCCAAATGTGTGTGGGTAAAATATATATCCCACGGGGGTAAAAGTGAAAAAAGTTGAAAAAAATTATTTTTTGGACTTAGCAATTTTTCCGACGTTTATCAGACTTTCAGATAGGGCAAATGTCAGTGAGCGTTTCGATTTCAGTTCCAGAGCGATTCGCCCAATGAGTCCTTGATATTTAGTCGTTTTGAGCCAATATTTTGGATTTTTGAAAATTTCACTTTTTTGTGAAAATACCCACTAAATGAGGGAATAATATGTGTGAGGGTACCCCAGGAGTGTTCCAAATGTGTGTGGGTAGAATATATATCCCACGGGGGTAAAATTGAAAAAAGTTGAAAAATTTTTTTTTTGGACTTAGTCATTTTTCCGGCGTTTATCAGACTTTCAGATAGGGCAAATGTCAGTGAGCGTTCCGATTTCAGTTCCAGAGCGATTCGCCCCATGAGTCCTTGATATTTAGTCATTTTCAGCCAATTTTCTGGATTTTTGAAAATTTCACTTTTTTTTTTAAATATCCACTAAATGAGGGAATAATATGTGTGAGGGTAGCCCAGGAGAGTTCCAATTGTGTGTGGGTAGAATATATATCCAACGGGGGTAAAATTGAAAAAAGTTGAAAAAAATTTTTTTTTGGACTTAGTCATTTTTCCGGCGTTTATCAGATTTTCAGATAGGGCAAATGTCAGTGAGCGTTCCGATTTCAGTTCCAGAGCGATTCGCCCAATGAGTCCTTGATATTTAGTCGTTTTCAGCCAATATTTTGGATTTTTGAAAATTTCACTTTTTTGTGAAAATGTCCACTAAATGAGGGAATAATATGTGTGAGGGTATCCCAGGAGAGTTCCAAATGTGTGTGGGTAAAATATATATCCCACGGGGGTAAAATTGAAAAAAGTTTTAAAAAATTATTTTTTGGACTTAGCCATTTTTCCGGCGTTTATCAGACTTTCAGATAGGGCAAATGTCAGTGAGCATTCCGATTTCAGTTCCAGAGCGATTCGCCCAATGAGTCCTTGATATTTAGTCATTTTCAGCCAATTTTCTGGATTTTTGAAAAATTCACTTTTTTGTGAAAATATGCACTAAATGAGGGAATAATATGTGTGAGAGTACCCCAGGAGAGTTCCAAACGTGTGTGGGTAAAATATTTATCCCACGGGGGTAAAAGTGAAAAAAGTTGAAAAAAATTATTTTTTGGACTTAGCCATTTTTCCGACGTTTATCAGACTTTCAGATAGGGCAAATGTCAGTGAGCGTTTCGATCTCAGTTCCAGAGCGATTCGCCCAATGAGTCCTTGATATTTAGTCGTTTTGAGCCAATATTTTGGATTTTTGAAAATTTCACTTTTTTGTGAAAATACCCACTAAATGAGGGAATAATATGTGTGAGGGTACCCCAGGAGTGTTCCAAATGTGTGTGGGTAGAATATATATTCCATGGGGGTAAAATTGAAAAAAGTTGAAAAAAATTTTTTTTGGGATTTAGTCATTTTTCTGGCGTTTATCAGACTTTCAGATAGGGCAAATGTCAGTGAGCATTCCGATTTCAGTTCCAGAGAGATTCGCCCAATGAGTCCTTGATATTTAGTCATTTTCAGCCAATTTTCTGGATTTTTGAAAAATTCACTTTTTTGTGAAAATATCCACTAAATGAGGGAATAATATGTGTGAGGGTACCCCAGGAGAGTTCCAAATGTGTGTGGGTAAAATATATATCCCACGGGGGTAAAAGTGAAAAAAGTTGAAAAAAATTATTTTTTGGACTTAGCCATTTTTCCGGCGTTTATCAGACTTTCAGATAGGGCAAATGTCAGTGAGCATTCCGATTTCAGTTCCAGAGCGATTCGCCAAATGAGTCCTTGATATTTAGTCGTTTTGAGCCAATATTTTGGATTTTTGAAAATTTCACTTTTTTGTGAAAATACCCACTAAATGAGGGAATAATATGTGTGAGGGTACCGCAGGAGTATTCCAAATGTGTGTGGGTAGAATATATATCCCACGGGGGTAAAATTGAAAAAGTTGAAAAATTATTTTTTTTGGACTTAGTCATTTTTCCGGCGTTTATCAGACTTTCAGATAGGGCAAATGTCAGTGAGCGTTCCGATTTCAGTTCCAGAGCGATTCGCCCAATGAGTCCCTGATATTTAGTCGTTTTCAGCCAATTTTCTGGATTTTTGAAAATTTCACTTTTTTTTAAAAATATCCACTAAATGAGGGAATAATATGTGTGAGGGTACCCCAGGAGAGTTCCAAATGTGTGTGGGTAAAATATACATCCCACGGGGGTAAAATTGAAAAAAGTTTTAAAAAATTATTTTTTGGACTTAGCCATTTTTCCGGCGTTTATCAGACTTTCAGATAGGGCAAATGTCAGTGAGCATTCCGATTTCAGTTCCAGAGCGATTCACCCAATGAGTCCTTGATATTTAGTCGTTTTCAGCCAATATTTTGGATTTTTGAAAATTTCACTTTTTTGTGAAAATATCCACTAAATGAGGGAATAATATGTGTGAGGGTACCCCAGGAGAGTTCCAAATGTGTGTGGGTAAAATATATATCCCACGGGGGTAAAAGTGAAAAAAGTTGAAAAAAAATATTTTTTGGACTTAGCCATTTTTCCGGCGTTTATCAGACTTTCAGATAGGGCAAATGTCAGTGAGCGTTCTGATTTCAGTTCCAGAGCGATTCGCCCAATGAGTCCTTGATATTTAGTCATTTTCAGCCAATATTTTGGATTTTTGAAAAATTCACTTTTTTGTGAAAATATCCACTAAATGAGGGAATAATATGTGTGAGGGTATCCCAGGAGAGTTCCAAATGTGTGTGGGTAGAATATATATCCCACAGGGGTAAAATTGAAAAAAGTTGAAAAATTATTTTTTTTGGACTTAGTCATTTTTCCAGCGTTTATCAGACTTTCAGATAGGGCAAATGTCATTGAGCGTTCCAATTTCAGTTCCAGAGTGATTCGCCCAATGAGTCCTTGATATTTAGTCATTTTCAGCCAATTTTCTGGATTTTTGAAAAATTCACTTTTTTGTGAAAATATCCACTAAATGAGGGAATAATATGTGTGAGGGTAGCCCAGGAGAGTTCCAAATGTGTGTGGGTAGAATATATATCCCATGGGGGTAAAATTGAAAAAAGTTGAAAAAAATTATTTTTTGGACTTAGCCATTTTTCCGACGTTTATCAGACTTTCAGATAGGGCAAATGTCAGTGAGCGTTTCGATCTCAGTTCCAGAGCGATTCGCCCAATGAGTCCTTGATATTTAGTCGTTTTGAGCCAATATTTTGGATTTTTGAAAATTTCACTTTTTTGTGAAAATACCCACTAAATGAGGGAATAATATGTGTGAGGGTACCCCAGGAGTGTTCCAAATGTGTGTGGGTAGAATATATATTCCATGGGGGTAAAATTGAAAAAAGTTGAAAAAAATTTTTTTTGGGATTTAGTCATTTTTCTGGCGTTTATCAGACTTTCAGATAGGGCAAATGTCAGTGAGCATTCCGATTTCAGTTCCAGAGCGATTCGCCCAATGAGTCCTTGATATTTAGTCATTTTCAGCCAATTTTCTGGATTTTTGAAAAATTCACTTTTTTGTGAAAATATCCACTAAATGAGGGAATAATATGTGTGAGGGTACCCCAGGAGAGTTCCAAATGTGTGTGGGTAAAATATATATCCCACGGGGGTAAAAGTGAAAAAAGTTGAAAAAAATTATTTTTTGGACTTAGCCATTTTTCCGGCGTTTATCAGACTTTCAGATAGGGCAAATGTCAGTGAGCATTCCGATTTCAGTTCCAGAGCGATTCGCCAAATGAGTCCTTGATATTTAGTCGTTTTGAGCCAATATTTTGGATTTTTGAAAATTTCACTTTTTTGTGAAAATACCCACTAAATGAGGGAATAATATGTGTGAGGGTACCGCAGGAGTATTCCAAATGTGTGTGGGTAGAATATATATCCCACGGGGGTAAAATTGAAAAAGTTGAAAAATTATTTTTTTTGGACTTAGTCATTTTTCCGGCGTTTATCAGACTTTCAGATAGGGCAAATGTCAGTGAGCGTTCCGATTTCAGTTCCAGAGCGATTCGCCCAATGAGTCCCTGATATTTAGTCGTTTTCAGCCAATTTTCTGGATTTTTGAAAATTTCACTTTTTTTTAAAAATATCCACTAAATGAGGGAATAATATGTGTGAGGGTACCCCAGGAGAGTTCCAAATGTGTGTGGGTAAAATATACATCCCACGGGGGTAAAATTGAAAAAAGTTTTAAAAAATTATTTTTTGGACTTAGCCATTTTTCCGGCGTTTATCAGACTTTCAGATAGGGCAAATGTCAGTGAGCATTCCGATTTCAGTTCCAGAGCGATTCACCCAATGAGTCCTTGATATTTAGTCGTTTTCAGCCAATATTTTGGATTTTTGAAAATTTCACTTTTTTGTGAAAATATCCACTAAATGAGGGAATAATATGTGTGAGGGTACCCCAGGAGAGTTCCAAATGTGTGTGGGTAAAATATATATCCCACGGGGGTAAAAGTGAAAAAAGTTGAAAAAAAATATTTTTTGGACTTAGCCATTTTTCCGGCGTTTATCAGACTTTCAGATAGGGCAAATGTCAGTGAGCGTTCTGATTTCAGTTCCAGAGCGATTCGCCCAATGAGTCCTTGATATTTAGTCATTTTCAGCCAATATTTTGGATTTTTGAAAAATTCACTTTTTTGTGAAAATATCCACTAAATGAGGGAATAATATGTGTGAGGGTATCCCAGGAGAGTTCCAAATGTGTGTGGGTAGAATATATATCCCACAGGGGTAAAATTGAAAAAAGTTGAAAAATTATTTTTTTTGGACTTAGTCATTTTTCCAGCGTTTATCAGACTTTCAGATAGGGCAAATGTCATTGAGCGTTCCAATTTCAGTTCCAGAGTGATTCGCCCAATGAGTCCTTGATATTTAGTCATTTTCAGCCAATTTTCTGGATTTTTGAAAAATTCACTTTTTTGTGAAAATATCCACTAAATGAGGGAATAATATGTGTGAGGGTAGCCCAGGAGAGTTCCAAATGTGTGTGGGTAGAATATATATCCCATGGGGGTAAAATTGAAAAAAGTTGAAAAAAATTATTTTTTGGACTTAGCCATTTTTCCGACGTTTATCAGACTTTCAGATAGGGCAAATGTCAGTGAGCGTTTCGATTTCAGTTCCAGAGCGATTCGCCCAATGAGTCCTTGATATTTAGTCGTTTTGAGCCAATATTTTGGATTTTTGAAAATTTCACTTTTTTGTGAAAATACCCACTAAATGAGGGAATAATATGTGTGAGGGTACCCCAGGAGTGTTCCAAATGTGTGTGGGTAGAATATATATCCCACGGGGGTAAAATTGAAAAAAGTTGAAAAATTATTTTTTTTGGACTTAGTCATTTTTCCGGCGTTTATCAGACTTTCAGATAGGGCAAATGTCAGTAAGCGTTCCGATTTCAGTTCCAGAGCGATTCACCCAATGAGTCCTTGATAATAAGTCGTTTTCAGCCAATTTTCTGGATTTTTGAAAAATTCACTTTTTTGTGAAAATATCCACTAAATGAGGGAATAATATGTGTGAGGGTACCCCAGGAGAGTTCCAAATGTGTGTGGGTAAAATATATATCCCATGGGGGTAAAATTGAAAAAAGTTTTAAAAAATTATTTTTTGGACTTAGTCATTTTTCCGGCGTTTATCAAACTTTCAGATAGGGCAAATGTCAGTGAGCGTTCCGATTTCAGTTCCAGAGCGATTCGCCCAATGAGTCCTTGATATTTAGTCATTTTCAGCCAATATTCTGGATTTTTGAAAATTTCACTTTTTTGTGAAAATATCCACTAAATGAGGGAATAATATGTGTGAGGGTACCCCAGGAGTGTTCCAAATGTGTGTGGGTAGAATATATATCCCACGGGGTAAAATTGAAAAAAGTTGAAAAATTTTTTTTTTGGACGTAGTCATTTTTCGGGCGTTTATCAAACTTTCAGATAGGGCAAATGTCAGTGAGCGTTCCGATTTCAGTTCCAGAGCGATTAGCCCAATGAGTCCTTGATATTTAGTCATTTTCAGCCAATATTCTGGATTTTTGAAAATTTCACTTTTTTGTGAAAATATCCACTAAATGAGGGAATAATATGTGTGAGGGTACCCCAGGAGTGTTCCAAATGTGTGTGGGTAGAATATATATCCCACGGGGTAAAAGTGAAAAAAGTTGAAAAAAATTTTTTTTGGACTTAGTCATTTTTCCGGCGTTTATCAGACTTTCAGATAGGGCAAATGTCAGTGAGCGTTCCGATTTCAGTTCCAGAGCGAATCGCCCAATGAGTCCTTGATATTTAGTCATTTTCAGCCAATTTTCTGGATTTTTGAAAATTTCACTTTTTTTTTTAAATATTCACTAAATGAGGGAATAATATGTGTGAGGGTACCGCAGGAGTGTTCCAAATGTGTGTGGGTAGAATATATATCCCACGGGGGTAAAATTGAAAAAAGTTGAAAAATTATTTTTTTTGGACTTAGTCATTTTTCCGGCGTTTATCAGACTTTCAGATAGGGCAAATGTCAGTAAGCGTTCCGATTTCAGTTCCAGAGCGATTCACCCAATGAGTCCTTGATAATAAGTCGTTTTCAGCCAATTTTCTGGATTTTTGAAAAATTCACTTTTTTGTGAAAATATCCACTAAATGAGGGAATAATATGTGTGAGGGTACCCCAGGAGAGTTCCAAATGTGTGTGGGTAAAATATATATCCCATGGGGGTAAAATTGAAAAAAGTTTTAAAAAATTATTTTTTGGACTTAGTCATTTTTCCGGCGTTTATCAAACTTTCAGATAGGGCAAATGTCAGTGAGCGTTCCGATTTCAGTTCCAGAGCGATTCGCCCAATGAGTCCTTGATATTTAGTCATTTTCAGCCAATATTCTGGATTTTTGAAAATTTCACTTTTTTGTGAAAATATCCACTAAATGAGGGAATAATATGTGTGAGGGTACCCCAGGAGTGTTCCAAATGTGTGTGGGTAGAATATATATCCCACGGGGTAAAATTGAAAAAAGTTGAAAAATTTTTTTTTTGGACTTAGTCATTTTTCGGGCGTTTATCAAACTTTCAGATAGGGCAAATGTCAGTGAGCGTTCCGATTTCAGTTCCAGAGCGATTAGCCCAATGAGTCCTTGATATTTAGTCATTTTCAGCCAATATTCTGGATTTTTGAAAATTTCACTTTTTTGTGAAAATATCCACTAAATGAGGGAATAATATGTGTGAGGGTACCCCAGGAGTGTTCCAAATGTGTGTGGGTAGAATATATATCCCACGGGGTAAAAGTGAAAAAAGTTGAAAAAAATTTTTTTTGGACTTAGTCATTTTTCCGGCGTTTATCAGACTTTCAGATAGGGCAAATGTCAGTGAGCGTTCCGATTTCAGTTCCAGAGCGAATCGCCCAATGAGTCCTTGATATTTAGTCATTTTCAGCCAATTTTCTGGATTTTTGAAAATTTCACTTTTTTTTTTAAATATTCACTAAATGAGGGAATAATATGTGTGAGGGTACCGCAGGAGTGTTCCAAATGTGTGTGGGTAGAATATATATCCCACGGGGGTAAAATTGAAAAAAGTTGAAAAATTATTTTTTTTGGACTTAGTCATTTTTCCGGCGTTTATCAGACTTTCAGATAGGGCAAATGTCAGTGAGCGTTCCGATTTCAGTTCCAGAGCGATTAGCCCAATGAGTCCTTGATATTTAGTCATTTTCAGCCAATATTCTGGATTTTTGAAAATTTCACTTTTTTGTGAAAATATCCACTAAATGAGGGAATAATATGTGTGAGGGTACCCCAGGAGTGTTCCAAATGTGTGTGGGTAGAATATATATCCCACGGGGTAAAAGTGAAAAAAGTTGAAAAAAATTTTTTTTGGACTTAGTCATTTTTCCGGCGTTTATCAGACTTTCAGATAGGGCAAATGTCAGTGAGCGTTCCGATTTCAGTTCCAGAGCGATTCGCCCAATGAGTTCCTGATATTTAGTCATTTTCAGCCAATTTTCTGGATTTTTGATAATTTCACTTTTTTTTTTAAATATCCACTAAATGAGGGAATAATATGTGTGAGGGTAGCCCAGGAGAGTTCCAAATGTGTGTGGGTAGAATATATATACCACGGGGGTAAAATTGAAAAAAGTTGAAAAAAATTATTTTTTGGACTTAGCCATTTTTCCGGCGTTTATCAGACTTTCAGATATGGCAAATGTCAGTGAGCGTTCCGATTTCAGTTCCAGAGCGATTCACCCAATGAGTCCTTGATAATAAGTCGTTTTCAGCCAATTTTCTGGATTTTTGAAAAATTCACTTTTTTGTGAAAATATCCACTAAATGAGGGAATAATATGTGTGAGGGTACCCCAGGAGAGTTCCAAATGTGTGTGGGTAAAATATATATCCCACGGGGGTAAAATTGAAAAAAGTTTTAAAAAATTATTTTTTGGACTTAGCCATTTTTCCGGCGTTTATCAAACTTTCAGATAGGGCAAATGTCAGTGAGCGTTCCGATTTCAGTTCCAGAGCGATTCGCCCAATCAGTCCTTGATATTTAGTCATTTTCAGCCAATATTCTGGATTTTTGAAAATTTCACTTTTTTGTGAAAATATCCACTAAATGAGGGAATAATATGTGTGAGGGTACCCCAGGAGTGTTCCAAATGTGTGTGGGTAGAATATATATCCCACGGGGTAAAATTGAAAAAAGTTGAAAAATTTTTTTTTTGGACTTAGTCATTTTTCGGGCGTTTATCAAACTTTCAGATAGGGCAAATGTCAGTGAGCGTTCCGATTTCAGTTCCAGAGCGATTAGCCCAATGAGTCCTTGATATTTAGTCATTTTCAGCCAATATTCTGGATTTTTGAAAATTTCACTTTTTTGTGAAAATATCCACTAAATGAGGGAATAATATGTGTGAGGGTACCCCAGGAGTGTTCCAAATGTGTGTGGGTAGAATATATATCCCACGGGGTAAAAGTGAAAAAAGTTGAAAAAAAATTTTTTTGGACTTAGTCATTTTTCCGGCGTTTATCAGACTTTCGGATAGGGCAAATGTCAGTGAGCGTTCCGATTTCAGTTCCAGAGCGATTCGCCCAATGAGTCCATGATATTTAGTCGTTTTCAGCCAATATTTTGGATTTTTGAAAAATTCACTTTTTTGAGAAAATATCCACTAAATGAGGGAATAATATGTGTGAGGGTACCCCAGGAGAGTTCCAAGGGTGTGTGGGTAGAATATATATCCCACAGGGGTAAAATTGAAAAAAGTTGAAAAAAATTTTTTTTTGGACTTAGTCATTTTTCTGGCGTTTATCAGACTTTCAGATAGGGCAAATGTCAGTGAGCATTCCGATTTCAGTTCCAGAGCGATTCGCCCAATGAGTCCTTGATATTTAGTCATTTTCAGCCAATTTTCTGGATTTTTGAAAAATTCACTTTTTTGTGAAAATAAGCACTAAATGAGGGAATAATATGTGTGAGAGTACCCCAGGAGAGTTCCAAATGTGTGTGGGTAAAATATATATCCCACGGGGGTAAAAGTGAAAAAAGTTGAAAAAAATTATTTTTTGGACTTAGCAATTTTTCCGACGTTTATCAGACTTTCAGATAGGGCAAATGTCAGTGAGCGTTTCGATTTCAGTTCCAGAGCGATTCGCCCAATGAGTCCTTGATATTTAGTCGTTTTGAGCGAATATTTTGGATTTTTGAAAATTTCACTTTTTTGTGAAAATACCCACTAAATGAGGGAATAATATGTGTGAGGGTACCCCAGGAGTGTTCCAAATGTGTGTGGGTAGAATATATATCCCACGGGGGTAAAATTGAAAAAAGTTGAAAAAATTTTTTTTTTGGACTTAGTCATTTTTCCGGCGTTTATCAGACTTTCAGATAGGGCAAATGTCAGTGAGCGTTCCGATTTCAGTTCCAGAGCGATTCGCCCCATGAGTCCTTGATATTTAGTCATTTTCAGCCAATTTTCTGGATTTTTGAAAATTTCACTTTTTTTTTTAAATATCCACTAAATGAGGGAATAATATGTGTGAGGGTAGCCCAGGAGAGTTCCAATTGTGTGTGGGTAGAATATATATCCAACGGGGGTAAAATTGAAAAAAGTTGAAAAAAATTTTTTTTTGGACTTAGTCATTTTTCCGGCGTTTATCAGATTTTCAGATAGGGCAAATGTCAGTGAGCGTTCCGATTTCAGTTCCAGAGCGATTCGCCCAATGAGTCCTTGATATTTAGTCGTTTTCAGCCAATATTTTGGATTTTTGAAAATTTCACTTTTTTGTGAAAATGTCCACTAAATGAGGGAATAATATGTGTGAGGGTATCCCAGGAGAGTTCCAAATGTGTGTGGGTAAAATATATATCCCACGGGGGTAAAATTGAAAAAAGTTTTAAAAAATTATTTTTTGGACTTAGCCATTTTTCCGGCGTTTATCAGACTTTCAGATAGGGCAAATGTCAGTGAGCATTCCGATTTCAGTTCCAGAGCGATTCGCCCAATGAGTCCTTGATATTTAGTCATTTTCAGCCAATTTTCTGGATTTTTGAAAAATTCACTTTTTTGTGAAAATATGCACTAAATGAGGGAATAATATGTGTGAGAGTACCCCAGGAGAGTTCCAAACGTGTGTGGGTAAAATATTTATCCCACGGGGGTAAAAGTGAAAAAAGTTGAAAAAAATTATTTTTTGGACTTAGCCATTTTTCCGACGTTTATCAGACTTTCAGATAGGGCAAATGTCAGTGAGCGTTTCGATCTCAGTTCCAGAGCGATTCGCCCAATGAGTCCTTGATATTTAGTCGTTTTGAGCCAATATTTTGGATTTTTGAAAATTTCACTTTTTTGTGAAAATACCCACTAAATGAGGGAATAATATGTGTGAGGGTACCCCAGGAGTGTTCCAAATGTGTGTGGGTAGAATATATATCCCATGGGGGTAAAATTGAAAAAAGTTGAAAAAAATTTTTTTTGGGATTTAGTCATTTTTCTGGCGTTTATCAGACTTTCAGATAGGGCAAATGTCAGTGAGCATTCCGATTTCAGTTCCAGAGCGATTCGCCCAATGAGTCCTTGATATTTAGTCATTTTCAGCCAATTTTCTGGATTTTTGAAAAATTCACTTTTTTGTGAAAATATCCACTAAATGAGGGAATAATATGTGTGAGGGTACCCCAGGAGAGTTCCAAATGTGTGTGGGTAAAATATATATCCCACGGGGGTAAAAGTGAAAAAAGTTGAAAAAAATTATTTTTTGGACTTAGCCATTTTTCCGGCGTTTATCAGACTTTCAGATAGGGCAAATGTCAGTGAGCATTCCGATTTCAGTTCCAGAGCGATTCGCCAAATGAGTCCTTGATATTTAGTCGTTTTGAGCCAATATTTTGGATTTTTGAAAATTTCACTTTTTTGTGAAAATACCCACTAAATGAGGGAATAATATGTGTGAGGGTACCGCAGGAGTGTTCCAAATGTGTGTGGGTAGAATATATATCCCACGGGGGTAAAATTGAAAAAAGTTGAAAAATTATTTTTTTTGGACTTAGTCATTTTTCCGGCGTTTATCAGACTTTCAGATAGGGCAAATGTCAGTGAGCATTCCGATTTCAGTTCCAGAGCGATTCGCCAAATGAGTCCTTGATATTTAGTCGTTTTGAGCCAATATTTTGGATTTTTGAAAATTTCACTTTTTTGTGAAAATACCCACTAAATGAGGGAATAATATGTGTGAGGGTACCGCAGGAGTATTCCAAATGTGTGTGGGTAGAATATATATCCCACGGGGGTAAAATTGAAAAAGTTGAAAAATTATTTTTTTTGGACTTAGTCATTTTTCCGGCGTTTATCAGACTTTCAGATAGGGCAAATGTCAGTGAGCGTTCCGATTTCAGTTCCAGAGCGATTCGCCCAATGAGTCCCTGATATTTAGTCGTTTTCAGCCAATTTTCTGGATTTTTGAAAATTTCACTTTTTTTTAAAAATATCCACTAAATGAGGGAATAATATGTGTGAGGGTACCCCAGGAGAGTTCCAAATGTGTGTGGGTAAAATATACATCCCACGGGGGTAAAATTGAAAAAAGTTTTAAAAAATTATTTTTTGGACTTAGCCATTTTTCCGGCGTTTATCAGACTTTCAGATAGGGCAAATGTCAGTGAGCATTCCGATTTCAGTTCCAGAGCGATTCACCCAATGAGTCCTTGATATTTAGTCGTTTTCAGCCAATATTTTGGATTTTTGAAAATTTCACTTTTTTGTGAAAATATCCACTAAATGAGGGAATAATATGTGTGAGGGTACCCCAGGAGAGTTCCAAATGTGTGTGGGTAAAATATATATCCCACGGGGGTAAAAGTGAAAAAAGTTGAAAAAAATTATTTTTTGGACTTAGCCATTTTTCCGGCGTTTATCAGACTTTCAGATATGGCAAATGTCAGTGAGCGTTCCGATTTCAGTTCCAGAGCGATTCACCCAATGAGTCCTTGATAATAAGTCGTTTTCAGCCAATTTTCTGGATTTTTGAAAAATTCACTTTTTTGTGAAAATATCCACTAAATGAGGGAATAATATGTGTGAGGGTACCCCAGGAGAGTTCCAAATGTGTGTGGGTAAAATATATATCCCACGGGGGTAAAATTGAAAAAACTTTTAAAAAATTATTTTTTGGACTTAGCCATTTTTCCGGCGTTTATCAAACTTTCAGATAGGGCAAATGTCAGTGAGCGTTCCGATTTCAGTTCCAGAGCGATTCGCCCAATCAGTCCTTGATATTTAGTCATTTTCAGCCAATATTCTGGATTTTTGAAAATTTCACTTTTTTGTGAAAATATCCACTAAATGAGGGAATAATATGTGTGAGGGTACCCCAGGAGTGTTCCAAATGTGTGTGGGTAGAATATATATCCCACGGGGTAAAATTGAAAAAAGTTGAAAAATTTTTTTTTTGGACTTAGTCATTTTTCGGGCGTTTATCAAACTTTCAGATAGGGCAAATGTCAGTGAGCGTTCCGATTTCAGTTCCAGAGCGATTAGCCCAATGAGTCCTTGATATTTAGTCATTTTCAGCCAATATTCTGGATTTTTGAAAATTTCACTTTTTTGTGAAAATATCCACTAAATGAGGGAATAATATGTGTGAGGGTACCCCAGGAGTGTTCCAAATGTGTGTGGGTAGAATATATATCCCACGGGGTAAAAGTGAAAAAAGTTGAAAAAAAATTTTTTTGGACTTAGTCATTTTTCCGGCGTTTATCAGACTTTCGGATAGGGCAAATGTCAGTGAGCGTTCCGATTTCAGTTCCAGAGCGATTCGCCCAATGAGTCCATGATATTTAGTCGTTTTCAGCCAATATTTTGGATTTTTGAAAAATTCACTTTTTTGAGAAAATATCCACTAAATGAGGGAATAATATGTGTGAGGGTACCCCAGGAGAGTTCCAAGGGTGTGTGGGTAGAATATATATCCCACAGGGGTAAAATTGAAAAAAGTTGAAAAAAATTTTTTTTTGGACTTAGTCATTTTTCTGGCGTTTATCAGACTTTCAGATAGGGCAAATGTCAGTGAGCATTCCGATTTCAGTTCCAGAGCGATTCGCCCAATGAGTCCTTGATATTTAGTCATTTTCAGCCAATTTTCTGGATTTTTGAAAAATTCACTTTTTTGTGAAAATAAGCACTAAATGAGGGAATAATATGTGTGAGAGTACCCCAGGAGAGTTCCAAATGTGTGTGGGTAAAATATATATCCCACGGGGGTAAAAGTGAAAAAAGTTGAAAAAAATTATTTTTTGGACTTAGCAATTTTTCCGACGTTTATCAGACTTTCAGATAGGGCAAATGTCAGTGAGCGTTTCGATTTCAGTTCCAGAGCGATTCGCCCAATGAGTCCTTGATATTTAGTCGTTTTGAGCGAATATTTTGGATTTTTGAAAATTTCACTTTTTTGTGAAAATACCCACTAAATGAGGGAATAATATGTGTGAGGGTACCCCAGGAGTGTTCCAAATGTGTGTGGGTAGAATATATATCCCACGGGGGTAAAATTGAAAAAAGTTGAAAAAATTTTTTTTTTGGACTTAGTCATTTTTCCGGCGTTTATCAGACTTTCAGATAGGGCAAATGTCAGTGAGCGTTCCGATTTCAGTTCCAGAGCGATTCGCCCCATGAGTCCTTGATATTTAGTCATTTTCAGCCAATTTTCTGGATTTTTGAAAATTTCACTTTTTTTTTTAAATATCCACTAAATGAGGGAATAATATGTGTGAGGGTAGCCCAGGAGAGTTCCAATTGTGTGTGGGTAGAATATATATCCAACGGGGGTAAAATTGAAAAAAGTTGAAAAAAATTTTTTTTTGGACTTAGTCATTTTTCCGGCGTTTATCAGATTTTCAGATAGGGCAAATGTCAGTGAGCGTTCCGATTTCAGTTCCAGAGCGATTCGCCCAATGAGTCCTTGATATTTAGTCGTTTTCAGCCAATATTTTGGATTTTTGAAAATTTCACTTTTTTGTGAAAATGTCCACTAAATGAGGGAATAATATGTGTGAGGGTATCCCAGGAGAGTTCCAAATGTGTGTGGGTAAAATATATATCCCACGGGGGTAAAATTGAAAAAAGTTTTAAAAAATTATTTTTTGGACTTAGCCATTTTTCCGGCGTTTATCAGACTTTCAGATAGGGCAAATGTCAGTGAGCATTCCGATTTCAGTTCCAGAGCGATTCGCCCAATGAGTCCTTGATATTTAGTCATTTTCAGCCAATTTTCTGGATTTTTGAAAAATTCACTTTTTTGTGAAAATATGCACTAAATGAGGGAATAATATGTGTGAGAGTACCCCAGGAGAGTTCCAAACGTGTGTGGGTAAAATATTTATCCCACGGGGGTAAAAGTGAAAAAAGTTGAAAAAAATTATTTTTTGGACTTAGCCATTTTTCCGACGTTTATCAGACTTTCAGATAGGGCAAATGTCAGTGAGCGTTTCGATCTCAGTTCCAGAGCGATTCGCCCAATGAGTCCTTGATATTTAGTCGTTTTGAGCCAATATTTTGGATTTTTGAAAATTTCACTTTTTTGTGAAAATACCCACTAAATGAGGGAATAATATGTGTGAGGGTACCCCAGGAGTGTTCCAAATGTGTGTGGGTAGAATATATATCCCATGGGGGTAAAATTGAAAAAAGTTGAAAAAAATTTTTTTTGGGATTTAGTCATTTTTCTGGCGTTTATCAGACTTTCAGATAGGGCAAATGTCAGTGAGCATTCCGATTTCAGTTCCAGAGCGATTCGCCCAATGAGTCCTTGATATTTAGTCATTTTCAGCCAATTTTCTGGATTTTTGAAAAATTCACTTTTTTGTGAAAATATCCACTAAATGAGGGAATAATATGTGTGAGGGTACCCCAGGAGAGTTCCAAATGTGTGTGGGTAAAATATATATCCCACGGGGGTAAAAGTGAAAAAAGTTGAAAAAAATTATTTTTTGGACTTAGCCATTTTTCCGGCGTTTATCAGACTTTCAGATAGGGCAAATGTCAGTGAGCATTCCGATTTCAGTTCCAGAGCGATTCGCCAAATGAGTCCTTGATATTTAGTCGTTTTGAGCCAATATTTTGGATTTTTGAAAATTTCACTTTTTTGTGAAAATACCCACTAAATGAGGGAATAATATGTGTGAGGGTACCGCAGGAGTGTTCCAAATGTGTGTGGGTAGAATATATATCCCACGGGGGTAAAATTGAAAAAAGTTGAAAAATTATTTTTTTTGGACTTAGTCATTTTTCCGGCGTTTATCAGACTTTCAGATAGGGCAAATGTCAGTGAGCATTCCGATTTCAGTTCCAGAGCGATTCGCCAAATGAGTCCTTGATATTTAGTCGTTTTGAGCCAATATTTTGGATTTTTGAAAATTTCACTTTTTTGTGAAAATACCCACTAAATGAGGGAATAATATGTGTGAGGGTACCGCAGGAGTATTCCAAATGTGTGTGGGTAGAATATATATCCCACGGGGGTAAAATTGAAAAAGTTGAAAAATTATTTTTTTTGGACTTAGTCATTTTTCCGGCGTTTATCAGACTTTCAGATAGGGCAAATGTCAGTGAGCGTTCCGATTTCAGTTCCAGAGCGATTCGCCCAATGAGTCCCTGATATTTAGTCGTTTTCAGCCAATTTTCTGGATTTTTGAAAATTTCACTTTTTTTTAAAAATATCCACTAAATGAGGGAATAATATGTGTGAGGGTACCCCAGGAGAGTTCCAAATGTGTGTGGGTAAAATATACATCCCACGGGGGTAAAATTGAAAAAAGTTTTAAAAAATTATTTTTTGGACTTAGCCATTTTTCCGGCGTTTATCAGACTTTCAGATAGGGCAAATGTCAGTGAGCATTCCGATTTCAGTTCCAGAGCGATTCACCCAATGAGTCCTTGATATTTAGTCGTTTTCAGCCAATATTTTGGATTTTTGAAAATTTCACTTTTTTGTGAAAATATCCACTAAATGAGGGAATAATATGTGTGAGGGTACCCCAGGAGAGTTCCAAATGTGTGTGGGTAAAATATATATCCCACGGGGGTAAAAGTGAAAAAAGTTGAAAAAAAATATTTTTTGGACTTAGCCATTTTTCCGGCGTTTATCAGACTTTCAGATAGGGCAAATGTCAGTGAGCGTTCTGATTTCAGTTCCAGAGCGATTCGCCCAATGAGTCCTTGATATTTAGTCATTTTCAGCCAATATTTTGGATTTTTGAAAAATTCACTTTTTTGTGAAAATATCCACTAAATGAGGGAATAATATGTGTGAGGGTATCCCAGGAGAGTTCCAAATGTGTGTGGGTAGAATATATATCCCACAGGGGTAAAATTGAAAAAAGTTGAAAAATTATTTTTTTTGGACTTAGTCATTTTTCCAGCGTTTATCAGACTTTCAGATAGGGCAAATGTCATTGAGCGTTCCGATTTCAGTTCCAGAGTGATTCGCCCAATGAGTCCTTGATATTTAGTCATTTTCAGCCAATTTTCTGGATTTTTGAAAAATTCACTTTTTTGTGAAAATATCCACTAAATGAGGGAATAATATGTGTGAGGGTAGCCCAGGAGAGTTCCAAATGTGTGTGGGTAGAATATATATCCCATGGGGGTAAAATTGAAAAAAGTTGAAAAAAATTATTTTTTGGACTTAGCCATTTTTCCGACGTTTATCAGACTTTCAGATAGGGCAAATGTCAGTGAGCGTTTCGATTTCAGTTCCAGAGCGATTCGCCCAATGAGTCCTTGATATTTAGTCGTTTTGAGCCAATATTTTGGATTTTTGAAAATTTCACTTTTTTGTGAAAATACCCACTAAATGAGGGAATAATATGTGTGAGGGTACCCCAGGAGTGTTCCAAATGTGTGTGGGTAGAATATATATCCCACGGGGTAAAAGTGAAAAAAGTTGAAAAAAATTTTTTTTGGACTTAGTCATTTTTCCGGCGTTTATCAGACTTTCAGATAGGGCAAATGTCAGTGAGCGTTCCGATTTCAGTTCCAGAGCGAATCGCCCAATGAGTCCTTGATATTTAGTCATTTTCAGCCAATTTTCTGGATTTTTGAAAATTTCACTTTTTTTTTTAAATATTCACTAAATGAGGGAATAATATGTGTGAGGGTACCGCAGGAGTGTTCCAAATGTGTGTGGGTAGAATATATATCCCACGGGGGTAAAATTGAAAAAAGTTGAAAAATTATTTTTTTTGGACTTAGTCATTTTTCCGGCGTTTATCAGACTTTCAGATAGGGCAAATGTCAGTAAGCGTTCCGATTTCAGTTCCAGAGCGATTCACCCAATGAGTCCTTGATAATAAGTCGTTTTCAGCCAATTTTCTGGATTTTTGAAAAATTCACTTTTTTGTGAAAATATCCACTAAATGAGGGAATAATATGTGTGAGGGTACCCCAGGAGAGTTCCAAATGTGTGTGGGTAAAATATATATCCCATGGGGGTAAAATTGAAAAAAGTTTTAAAAAATTATTTTTTGGACTTAGTCATTTTTCCGGCGTTTATCAAACTTTCAGATAGGGCAAATGTCAGTGAGCGTTCCGATTTCAGTTCCAGAGCGATTCGCCCAATGAGTCCTTGATATTTAGTCATTTTCAGCCAATATTCTGGATTTTTGAAAATTTCACTTTTTTGTGAAAATATCCACTAAATGAGGGAATAATATGTGTGAGGGTACCCCAGGAGTGTTCCAAATGTGTGTGGGTAGAATATATATCCCACGGGGTAAAATTGAAAAAAGTTGAAAAATTTTTTTTTTGGACTTAGTCATTTTTCGGGCGTTTATCAAACTTTCAGATAGGGCAAATGTCAGTGAGCGTTCCGATTTCAGTTCCAGAGCGATTAGCCCAATGAGTCCTTGATATTTAGTCATTTTCAGCCAATATTCTGGATTTTTGAAAATTTCACTTTTTTGTGAAAATATCCACTAAATGAGGGAATAATATGTGTGAGGGTACCCCAGGAGTGTTCCAAATGTGTGTGGGTAGAATATATATCCCACGGGGTAAAAGTGAAAAAAGTTGAAAAAAATTTTTTTTGGACTTAGTCATTTTTCCGGCGTTTATCAGACTTTCAGATAGGGCAAATGTCAGTGAGCGTTCCGATTTCAGTTCCAGAGCGAATCGCCCAATGAGTCCTTGATATTTAGTCATTTTCAGCCAATTTTCTGGATTTTTGAAAATTTCACTTTTTTTTTTAAATATTCACTAAATGAGGGAATAATATGTGTGAGGGTACCGCAGGAGTGTTCCAAATGTGTGTGGGTAGAATATATATCCCACGGGGGTAAAATTGAAAAAAGTTGAAAAATTATTTTTTTTGGACTTAGTCATTTTTCCGGCGTTTATCAGACTTTCAGATAGGGCAAATGTCAGTGAGCGTTCCGATTTCAGTTCCAGAGCGATTAGCCCAATGAGTCCTTGATATTTAGTCATTTTCAGCCAATATTCTGGATTTTTGAAAATTTCACTTTTTTGTGAAAATATCCACTAAATGAGGGAATAATATGTGTGAGGGTACCCCAGGAGTGTTCCAAATGTGTGTGGGTAGAATATATATCCCACGGGGTAAAAGTGAAAAAAGTTGAAAAAAATTTTTTTTGGACTTAGTCATTTTTCCGGCGTTTATCAGACTTTCAGATAGGGCAAATGTCAGTGAGCGTTCCGATTTCAGTTCCAGAGCGATTCGCCCAATGAGTTCCTGATATTTAGTCATTTTCAGCCAATTTTCTGGATTTTTGATAATTTCACTTTTTTTTTTAAATATCCACTAAATGAGGGAATAATATGTGTGAGGGTAGCCCAGGAGAGTTCCAAATGTGTGTGGGTAGAATATATATACCACGGGGGTAAAATTGAAAAAAGTTGAAAAAAATTATTTTTTGGACTTAGCCATTTTTCCGGCGTTTATCAGACTTTCAGATATGGCAAATGTCAGTGAGCGTTCCGATTTCAGTTCCAGAGCGATTCACCCAATGAGTCCTTGATAATAAGTCGTTTTCAGCCAATTTTCTGGATTTTTGAAAAATTCACTTTTTTGTGAAAATATCCACTAAATGAGGGAATAATATGTGTGAGGGTACCCCAGGAGAGTTCCAAATGTGTGTGGGTAAAATATATATCCCACGGGGGTAAAATTGAAAAAAGTTTTAAAAAATTATTTTTTGGACTTAGCCATTTTTCGGGCGTTTATCAAACTTTCAGATAGGGCAAATGTCAGTGAGCGTTCCGATTTCAGTTCCAGAGCGATTAGCCCAATGAGTCCTTGATATTTAGTCATTTTCAGCCAATATTCTGGATTTTTGAAAATTTCACTTTTTTGTGAAAATATCCACTAAATGAGGGAATAATATGTGTGAGGGTACCCCAGGAGTGTTCCAAATGTGTGTGGGTAGAATATATATCCCACGGGGTAAAAGTGAAAAAAGTTGAAAAAAAATTTTTTTGGACTTAGTCATTTTTCCGGCGTTTATCAGACTTTCGGATAGGGCAAATGTCAGTGAGCGTTCCGATTTCAGTTCCAGAGCGAATCGCCCAATGAGTCCTTGATATTTAGTCATTTTCAGCCAATTTTCTGGATTTTTTAAAATTTCACTTTTTTTTTTAAATATTCACTAAATGAGGGAATAATATGTGTGAGGGTACCCCAGGAGTGTTCCAAATGTGTGTGGGTAGAATATATATCCCACGGGGTAAAATTGAAAAAAGTTGAAAAATTTTTTTTTTGGACTTAGTCATTTTTCCGGCGTGTATCAGACTTTCAGATAGGGCAAATGTCAGTGAGCGTTCCGATTTCAGTTCCAGAGCGATTAGCCCAATGAGTCCTTGATATTTAGTCATTTTCAGCCAATATTCTGGATTTTTGAAAATTTCACTTTTTTGTGAAAATATCCACTAAATGAGGGAATAATATGTGTGAGGGTACCCCAGGAGTGTTCCAAATGTGTGTGGGTAGAATATATATCCCAAGGGGTAAAAGTGAAAAAAGTTGAAAAAAATTATTTTTTGGACTTAGCCATTTTTCCGGCGTTTATCAGACTTTCAGATAGGGCAAATGTCAGTGAGCGTTCCGATTTCAGTTCCAGAGCGAATCGCCCAATGAGTCCTTGATATTTAGTCATTTTCAGCCAATTTTCTGGATTTTTGAAAATTTCACTTTTTTTTTAAAATATCCACTAAATGAGGGAATAATATGTGTGAGGGTACCCCAGGAGAGTTCCAAATGTGTGTGGGTAGAATATCTATCCCACGGGGGTAAAATTGAAAAAAGTTGAAAAATATTTTTTTTTGGACTTAGTCATTTTTCCGGCGTTAATCAGACTTTCAGATAGGGCAAATGTCAGTGAGCGTTCCGATTTCAGTTCCAGAGCGATTCGCCCAATGAGTCCTTGATATTTAGTCGTTTTCAGCCAATATTTTGTATTTTTGAAAATTTCACTTTTTTGTGAAAATATCCACTAAATGAGGAAATAATATGTGTGAGGGTACCCCAGGAGAGTTCCAAATGTGTGTGGGTAGAATATCTATCCCACGGGGGTAAAATTGAAAAAAGTTGAAAAATATTTTTTTTTGGACTTAGTCATTTTTCCGGCGTTTATCAGACTTTCAGATAGGGCAAATGTCAGTGAGCGTTCCGATTTCAGTTCCAGAGCGATTAGCCCAATGAGTCCTTGATATTTAGTCATTTTCAGCCAATATTCTGGATTTTTGAAAATTTCACTTTTTTGTGAAAATATCCACTAAATGAGGGAATAATATGTGTGAGGGTACCCCAGGAGTGTTCCAAATGTGTGTGGGTAGAATATATATCCCACGGGGTAAAAGTGAAAAAAGTTGAAAAAAATTTTTTTTGGACTTAGTCATTTTTCCGGCGTTTATCAGACTTTCAGATAGGGCAAATGTCAGTGAGCGTTCCGATTTCAGTTCCAGAGCGATTCGCCCAATGAGTTCCTGATATTTAGTCATTTTCAGCCAATTTTCTGGATTTTTGATAATTTCACTTTTTTTTTTAAATATCCACTAAATGAGGGAATAATATGTGTGAGGGTAGCCCAGGAGAGTTCCAAATGTGTGTGGGTAGAATATATATACCACGGGGGTAAAATTGAAAAAAGTTGAAAAAAATTATTTTTTGGACTTAGCCATTTTTCCGGCGTTTATCAGACTTTCAGATATGGCAAATGTCAGTGAGCGTTCCGATTTCAGTTCCAGAGCGATTCACCCAATGAGTCCTTGATAATAAGTCGTTTTCAGCCAATTTTCTGGATTTTTGAAAAATTCACTTTTTTGTGAAAATATCCACTAAATGAGGGAATAATATGTGTGAGGGTACCCCAGGAGAGTTCCAAATGTGTGTGGGTAAAATATATATCCCACGGGGGTAAAATTGAAAAAAGTTTTAAAAAATTATTTTTTGGACTTAGCCATTTTTCCGGCGTTTATCAAACTTTCAGATAGGGCAAATGTCAGTGAGCGTTCCGATTTCAGTTCCAGAGCGATTAGCCCAATGAGTCCTTGATATTTAGTCATTTTCAGCCAATATTCTGGATTTTTGAAAATTTCACTTTTTTGTGAAAATATCCACTAAATGAGGGAATAATATGTGTGAGGGTACCCCAGGAGTGTTCCAAATGTGTGTGGGTAGAATATATATCCCAAGGGGTAAAAGTGAAAAAAGTTGAAAAAAATTTTTTTTGGACTTAGTCATTTTTCCGGCGTTTATCAGACTTTCAGATAGGGCAAATGTCAGTGAGCGTTCCGATTTCAGTTCCAGAGCGAATCGCCCAATGAGTCCTTGATATTTAGTCATTTTCAGCCAATTTTCTGGATTTTTGAAAATTTCACTTTTTTTTTAAAATATCCACTAAATGAGGGAATAATATGTGTGAGGGTACCCCAGGAGAGTTCCAAATGTGTGTGGGTAGAATATCTATCCCACGGGGGTAAAATTGAAAAAAGTTGAAAAATATTTTTTTTTGGACTTAGTCATTTTTCCGGCGTTAATCAGACTTTCAGATAGGGCAAATGTCAGTGAGCGTTCCGATTTCAGTTCCAGAGCGATTCGCCCAATGAGTCCTTGATATTTAGTCGTTTTCAGCCAATATTTTGTATTTTTGAAAATTTCACTTTTTTGTGAAAATATCCACTAAATGAGGAAATAATATGTGTGAGGGTACCCCAGGAGAGTTCCAAATGTGTGTGGGTAGAATATCTATCCCACGGGGGTAAAATTGAAAAAAGTTGAAAAATATTTTTTTTTGGACTTAGTCATTTTTCCGGCGTTTATCAGACTTTCAGATAGGGCAAATGTCAGTGAGCGTTCCGATTTCAGTTCCAGAGCGATTCGCCCAATGAGTCCTTGATATTTATTCGTTTTCAGCCAATATTTTGGATTTTTGAAAATTTCACTTTTTTGTGAAAATATCCACTAAATGAGGGAATAATTTGTGTGAGGGTACCTCAGGAGAGTTCCAAGGGTGTGTGGGTAGAATATATATCCCACAGGGGTAAAATTGAAAAAAGTTGAAAAATTATTTTTTTTGGACTTAGTCATTTTTCCAGCGTTTATCAGACTTTCAGATAGGGCAAATGTCATTGAGCGTTCCGATTTCAGTTCCAGAGCGATTCGCCCAATGAGTCCTTGATATCTAGTCATTTTCAGCCAATTTTCTGGATTTTTGAAAAATTCACTTTTTTGTGAAAATATCCACTAAATGAGGGAATAATATGTGTGAGGGTACCCCAGGAGAGTTCCAAATGTGTGTGGGTAAAATATATATCCCACGGGGGTAAAAGTGAAAAAAGTTGAAAAAAAATATTTTTTGGACTTAGCCATTTTTCCGGCGTTTATCAGACTTTCAGATAGGGCAAATGTCAGTGAGCGTTCTGATTTCAGTTCCAGAGCGATTCGCCCAATAAGTCCTTGATATTTAGTCATTTTCAGCCAATATTTTGGATTTTTGAAAAATTCACTTTTTTGTGAAAATATCCACTAAATGAGGGAATAATATGTGTGAGGGTACCCCAGGAGAGTTCCAAATGTGTGTGGGTAGAATATATATCCCACAGGGGTAAAATTGAAAAAAGTTGAAAAATTATTTTTTTTGGACTTAGTCATTTTTCCGGCGTTTATCAGACTTTCAGATAGGGCAAATGTCATTCAGCGTTCCGATTTCAGTTCCAGAGCGATTCGCCCAATGAGTCCATGATATTTAGTCGTTTTCAGCCAATATTTTGGATTTTTGAAAAATTCACTTTTTTGAGAAAATATCCACTAAATGAGGGAATAATATGTGTGAGGGTACCCCAGGAGAGTTCCAAGGGTGTGTGGGTAGAATATATATCCCACAGGGGTAAAATTGAAAAAAGTTGAAAAAAATTTTTTTTTGGACTTAGTCATTTTTTTGGCGTTTATCAGACTTTCAGATAGGGCAAATGTCAGTGAGCATTCCGATTTCAGTTCCAGAGCGATTCGCCCAATGAGTCCTTGATATTTAGTCATTTTCAGCCAATTTTCTGGATTTTTGAAAAATTCACTTTTTTGTGAAAATAAGCACTAAATGAGGGAATAATATGTGTGAGAGTACCCCAGGAGAGTTCCAAATGTGTGTGGGTAAAATATATATCCCACGGGGGTAAAAGTGAAAAAAGTTGAAAAAAATTATTTTTTGGACTTAGCAATTTTTCCGACGTTTATCAGACTTTCAGATAGGGCAAATGTCAGTGAGCGTTTCGATTTCAGTTCCAGAGCGATTCGCCCAATGAGTCCTTGATATTTAGTCGTTTTGAGCCAATATTTTGGATTTTTGAAAATTTCACTTTTTTGTGAAAATACCCACTAAATGAGGGAATAATATGTGTGAGGGTACCCCAGGAGTGTTCCAAATGTGTGTGGGTAGAATATATATCCCACGGGGGTAAAATTGAAAAAAGTTGAAAAATTTTTTTTTTGGACTTAGTCATTTTTCCGGCGTTTATCAGACTTTCAGATAGGGCAAATGTCAGTGAGCGTTCCGATTTCAGTTCCAGAGCGATTCGCCCCATGAGTCCTTGATATTTAGTCATTTTCAGCCAATTTTCTGGATTTTTGAAAATTTCACTTTTTTTTTTAAATATCCACTAAATGAGGGAATAATATGTGTGAGGGTAGCCCAGGAGAGTTCCAATTGTGTGTGGGTAGAATATATATCCAACGGGGGTAAAATTGAAAAAAGTTGAAAAAAATTTTTTTTTGGACTTAGTCATTTTTCCGGCGTTTATCAGATTTTCAGATAGGGCAAATGTCAGTGAGCGTTCCGATTTCAGTTCCAGAGCGATTCGCCCAATGAGTCCTTGATATTTAGTCGTTTTCAGCCAATATTTTGGATTTTTGAAAATTTCACTTTTTTGTGAAAATGTCCACTAAATGAGGGAATAATATGTGTGAGGGTATCCCAGGAGAGTTCCAAATGTGTGTGGGTAAAATATATATCCCACGGGGGTAAAATTGAAAAAAGTTTTAAAAAATTATTTTTTGGACTTAGCCATTTTTCCGGCGTTTATCAGACTTTCAGATAGGGCAAATGTCAGTGAGCATTCCGATTTCAGTTCCAGAGCGATTCGCCCCATGAGTCCTTGATATTTAGTCGTTTTCAGCCAATATTTTGGATTTTTGAAAATTTCACTTTTTTGTGAAAATATCCACTAAATGAGGGAATAATATGTGTGAGGGTACCCCAGGAGAGTTCCAAATGTGTGTGGGTAGAATATATATCCCACGGGGGTAAAATTGAAAAAAGTTGAAAATTTTTTTTTTTTGGACTTAGTCATTTTTCCGTCGTTTATCAGACTTTCAGAAAGGGCAAATGTCAGTGAGCGTTCCGATTTCAGTTCCAGAGCGATTCGCCCAATGAGTCCTTGATATTTAGTCATTTTCAGCCAATTTTCTGGATTTTTGAAAATTTCACTTTTTTTTTAAAATATCCACTAAATGAGGGAATAATATGTGTGAGGGTAGCCCAGGAGAGTTCCAAATGTGTGTGGGTAGAATATATATCCCATGGGGGTAAAATTGAAAAAAGTTAAAAAAAATTTTTGGGGGGATTTAGTCATTTTTCCGGCGTTTATCAGACTTTCAGATAGGGCAAATGTCAGTGAGCGTTCCGATTTCAGTTCCAGAGCGATTCACCCAATGAGTCCTTGATAATAAGTCGTTTTCAGCCAATTTTCTGGATTTTTGAAAAATTCACTTTTTTGTGAAAATATCCACTAAATGAGGGAATAATATGTGTGAGGGTACCCCAGGAGAGTTCCAAATGTGTGTGGGTAAAATATATATCCCACGGGGGTAAAAGTGAAAAAAGTTGAAAAAAATTATTTTTTAGACTTAGCAATTTTTCCGACGTTTATCAGACTTTCAGATAGGGCAAATGTCAGTGAGCGTTTCGATTTCAGTTCCAGAGCGATTCGCCCAATGAGTCCTTGATATTTAGTCGTTTTGAGCCAATATTTTGGATTTTTGAAAATTTCACTTTTTTGTGAAAATACCCACTAAATGAGGGAATAATATGTGTGAGGGTACCCCAGGAGTGTTCCAAATGTGTGTGGGTAGAATATATATCCCACGGGGGTAAAATTGAAAAAAGTTGAAAAATTTTTTTTTTGGACTTAGTCATTTTTCCGGCGTTTATCAGACTTTCAGATAGGGCAAATGTCAGTGAGCGTTCCGATTTCAGTTCCAGAGCGATTCGCCCCATGAGTCCTTGATATTTAGTCGTTTTGAGCCAATATTTTGGATTTTTGAAAATTTCACTTTTTTGTGAAAATATCCACTAAATGAGGGAATAATATGTGTGAGGGTAGCCCAGGAGAGTTCCAAATGTGTGTGGGTAGAATATATATCCCATGGGGGTAAAATTGAAAAAAGTTGAAAAAAATTTTTTTGGGGATTTAGTCATTTTTCTGGCGTTTATCAGACTTTCAGATAGGGCAAATGTCAGTGAGCGTTCCGATTTCAGTTCCAGAGCGATTCACCCAATGAGTCCTTGATAATAAGTCGTTTTCAGCCAATTTTCTGGATTTTTGAAAAATTCACTTTTTTGTGAAAATATCCACTAAATGAGGGAATAATATGTGTGAGGGTACCCCAGGAGAGTTCCAAATGTGTGTGGGTAAAATATATATCCCACGGGGGTAAAATTGAAAAAAGTTTTAAAAAATTATTTTTTGGACTTAGCCATTTTTCCGGCGTTTATCAGACTTTCAGATAGGGCAAATGTCAGTGAGCATTCCGATTTCAGTTCCAGAGCGATTCACCCAATGAGTCCTTGATATTTAGTCGTTTTCAGCCAATATTTTGGATTTTTGAAAATTTCACTTTTTTGTGAAAATATCCACTAAATGAGGGAATAATATGTGTGAGGGTACCCCAGGAGAGTTCCAAATGTGTGTGGGTAGAATATATATCCCACGGGGGTAAAATTGAAAAAAGTTGAAAAATTTTTTTTTTTGGACTTAGTCATTTTTCCGTTGTTTATCAGACTTTCAGATAGGGCAAATGTCAGTGAGCATTCCGATTTCAGTTCCAGAGCGATTCGCCCAATGAGTCCTTGATATTTAGTCCTTTTTAGCCAATTTTCTGGATTTTTGAAAAATTCACTTTTTTGTGAAAATATCCACTAAATGAGGGAATAATATGTGTGAGGGTAGCCCAGGAGAGTTCGAAATGTGTGTGGGTAGAATATATATCCCACGGGGGTAAAATTGAAAAAAGTTGAAAAAATTTTTTTTTTGGACTTAGTCATTTTTCTGGCGTTTATCAGACTTTCAGATAGGGCAAATGTCAGTGAGCATTCCGATTTCAGTTCCAGAGCGATTCGCCCAATGAGTCCTTGATATTTAGTCGTTTTGAGCCAATATTTTGGATTTTTGAAAATTTCACTTTTTTGTGAAAATACCCACTAAATGAGGGAATAATATGTGTGAGGGTACCCCAGGAGAGTTCCAAATGTGTGTGGGTAGAATATATATCCCACGGGGGTAAAATTGAAAAAAGTTGAAAAATTATTTTTTTTGGACTTAGTCATTTTTCCTGCGTTTATCAGACTTTCAGATAGGGCAAATGTCATTGAGCGTTCCGATTTCAGTTCCAGAGCGATTCGCCCAATGAGTCCTTGATATTTAGTCATTTTCAGCCAATTTTCTGGATTTTTGAAAAATTCACTTTTTTGTGAAAATATCCACTAAATGAGGGAATAATATGTGTGAGGGTACCCCAGGAGAGTTCCAAATGTGTGTGGGTAAAATATATATCCCACGGGGATAAAATTGAAAAAAGTTTAAAAAATTATTTTTTGGACTTAGCCATTTTTCCGGCGTTTATCAGACTTTCAGATAGGGCAAATGTCAGTGAGCATTCCGATTTCAGTTCCAGAGCGATTCGCCCAATGAGTCCTTGATATTTAGTCGTTTTGAGCCAATATTTTGGATTTTTGAAAATTTCACTTTTTTGTGAAAATACCCACTAATGAGGGAATAATATGTGTGAGGGTACCCCAGGAGTTTCCAAATGTGTGTGGGTAGAATATATATCCCACGGGGGTAAAATTGAAAAAAGTTGAAAAATTTTTTTTTTGGACTTAGTCATTTTTCCGGCGTTTATCAGACTTTCAGATAGGGCAAATGTCAGTGAGCATTCCGATTTCAGTTCCAGAGCGATTCACCCAATGAGTCCTTGATATTTAATCGTTTTCAGCCAATTTTCTGGATTTTTGAAAAATTCACTTTTTTGTGAAAATATCCACTAAATGAGGGAATAATATGTGTGAGGGTACCCCAGGAGAGTTCCAAATGTGTGTGGGTAGAATATATATCCCACGGGGGTAAAATTGAAAAAAGTTTAAAAATTATTTTTTTTGGAATTAGTCATTTTTCCTGCGTTTATCAGACTTTCAGATAGGGCAAATGTCATTGAGCGTTCCGATTTCAGTTCCAGAGCGATTCGCCCAATGAGTCCTTGATATTTAGTCCTTTTAGCCAATTTTCTGGATTTTTGAAAAATTCACTTTTTTTTGAAAATATCCACTAAATGAGGGAATAATATGTGTGAGGGTAGCCCAGGAGAGTTCGAAATGTGTGTGTGTAGAATATATATCCCACGGGGGTAAAATTGAAAAAAGTTGAAAAAAATTTTTTTTTGGACTTAGTCATTTTTCTGGCGTTTATCAGACTTTCAGATAGGGCAAATGTCAGTGAGCATTCCGATTTCAGTTCCAGAGCGATTCGCCCAATGAGTCCTTGATATTTAGTCGTTTTGAGCCAATATTTTGGATTTTTGAAAATTTCACTTTTTTGTGAAAATATCCACTAAATGAGGGAATAATATGTGTGAGGGTAGCCCAGGAGAGTTCCAAATGTGTGTGGGTAGAATATATATCCCATGGGGGTAAAATTGAAAAAAGTTGAAAAAAATTTTTTTGGGGATTTAGTCATTTTTCTGGCGTTTATCAGACTTTCAGATAGGGCAAATGTCAGTGAGCGTTCCGATTTCAGTTCCAGAGCGATTCACCCAATGAGTCCTTGATAATAAGTCGTTTTCAGCAAATTTTCTGGATTTTTGAAAAATTCACTTTTTTGTGAAAATATCCACTAAATGAGGGAATAATATGTGTGAGGGTACCCCAGGAGAGTTCCAAATGTGTGTGGGTAAAATATATATCCCACGGGGGTAAAATTGAAAAAAGTTTTAAAAAATTATTTTTTGGACTTAGCCATTTTTCCGGCGTTTATCAGACTTTCAGATAGGGCAAATGTCAGTGAGCATTCCGATTTCAGTTCCAGAGCGGTTCACCCAATGAGTCCTTGATATTTAGTCGTTTTCAGCCAATATTTTGGATTTTTGAAAATTTCACTTTTTTGTGAAAATATCCACTAAATGAGGGAATAATATGTGTGAGGGTACCCCAGGATAGTTCCAAATGTGTGTGGGTAGAATATATATCCCACGGGGGTAAAATTGAAAAAAGTTGAAAAATTTTTTTTTTTGGACTTAGTCATTTTTCCGTTGTTTATCAGACTTTCAGATAGGGCAAATGTCAGTGAGCATTCCGATTTCAGTTCCAGAGCGATTCGCCCAATGAGTCCTTGATATTTAGTCCTTTTTAGCCAATTTTCTGGATTTTTGAAAAATTCACTTTTTTGTGAAAATATCCACTAAATGAGGGAATAATATGTGTGAGGGTAGCCCAGGAGAGTTCGAAATGTGTGTGGGTAGAATATATATCCCACGGGGGTAAAATTGAAAAAAGTTGAAAAAATTTTTTTTTTGGACTTAGTCATTTTTCTGGCGTTTATCAGACTTTCAGATAGGGCAAATGTCAGTGAGCATTCCGATTTCAGTTCCAGAGCGATTCGCCCAATGAGTCCTTGATATTTAGTCGTTTTGAGCCAATATTTTGGATTTTTGAAAATTTCACTTTTTTGTGAAAATACCCACTAAATGAGGGAATAATATGTGTGAGGGTACCCCAGGAAAGTTCCAAATGTGTGTGGGTAGAATATATATCCCACGGGGGTAAAATTGAAAAAAGTTGAAAAATTATTTTTTTTGGACTTAGTCATTTTTCCTGCGTTTATCAGACTTTCAGATAGGGCAAATGTCATTGAGCGTTCCGATTTCAGTTCCAGAGCGATTCGCCCAATGAGTCCTTGATATTTAGTCATTTTCAGCCAATTTTCTGGATTTTTGAAAAATTCACTTTTTTGTGAAAATATCCACTAAATGAGGGAATAATATGTGTGAGGGTACCCCAGGAGAGTTCCAAATGTGTGTGGGTAAAATATATATCCCACGGGGATAAAATTGAAAAAAGTTTAAAAAATTATTTTTTGGACTTAGCCATTTTTCCGGCGTTTATCAGACTTTCAGATAGGGCAAATGTCAGTGAGCATTCCGATTTCAGTTCCAGAGCGATTCGCCCAATGAGTCCTTGATATTTAGTCGTTTTGAGCCAATATTTTGGATTTTTGAAAATTTCACTTTTTTGTGAAAATACCCACTAATGAGGGAATAATATGTGTGAGGGCACCCCAGGAGTTTCCAAATGTGTGTGGGTAGAAGATATATCCCACGGGGGTAAAATTGAAAAAAGTTGAAAAATTTTTTTTTTTGGACTTAGTCATTTTTCCGGCGTTTATCAGACTTTCAGATAGGGCAAATGTCAGTGAGCGTTCCGATTTCAGTTCCAGAGCGATTCACCCAATGAGTCCTTGATATTTAATCGTTTTCAGCCAATTTTCTGGATTTTTGAAAAATTCACTTTTTTGTGAAAATATCCACTAAATGAGGGAATAATATGTGTGAGGGTACCCCAGGAGAGTTCCAAATGTGTGTGGGTAAAATATATATCCCACGGGGATAAAATTGAAAAAAGTTTAAAAAATTATTTTTTGGACTTAGCCATTTTTCCGGCGTTTATCAGACTTTCAGATAGGGCAAATGTCAGTGAGCGTTCCGATTTCAGTTCCAGAGCGATTCGCCCAATGAGTCCTTGATATTTAGTCCTCTTTAGCCAATTTTCTGGATTTTTGAAAAATTCACTTTTTTGTGAAAATATCCACTAAATGAGGGAATAATATGTGTGAGGGTAGCCCAGGAGAGTTCGAAATGTGTGTGGGTAGAATATATATCCCACGGGGGTAAAATTGAAAAAAGTTGAAAAAAATTTTTTTTTGGACTTAGTCATTTTTCTGGCGTTTATCAGACTTTCAGATAGGGCAAATGTCAGTGAGCATTCCGATTTCAGTTCCAGAGCGATTCGCCCAATGAGTCCTTGATATTTAGTCGTTTTCAGCCAATATTTTGGATTTTTGAAAATTTCACTTTTTTGTGAAAATATCCACTAAATGAGGGAATAATATGTGTGAGGGTACCCCAGGAGAGTTCCAAATGTGTGTGGGTAGAATATATATCCCACAGGGGTAAAATTGAAAAAAGTTGAAAAATTATTTTTTTTGGACTTAGTGATTTTTCTGTCGTTTATCAGACTTTCAGATAGGGCAAATGTCAGTGAGCGTTCAGATTTCAGTTCCAGAGCGATTCGCCCAATGAGTCCTTGATATTTATTCATTTTCAGCCAATTTTCTGGATTTTTGAAAAATTCACTTTTTTGTGAAAATATCCACTAAATGAGGGAATAATATGTGTGAGGGTAGCCCAGGAGAGTTCCAAATGTGTGTGGGTAGAATATATATCCCACGGGGGTAAAATTGAAAAAAGTTGAAAAATTATTTTTTTTGGACTTAGTCATTTTTCCTGCGTTTATCAGACTTTCAGATAGGGTAAATGTCAGTGAGCGTTCCGATTTCAGTTCCAGAGCGATTCACCCAATGAGTCCTTGATATTTAGTCGTTTTCAGCCAATTTTCTGGATTTTTGAAAAATTCACTTTCTTGTGAAAATATCCACTAAATGAGGGAATAATATGTGTGAGGGTACCCCAGGAGAGTTCCAAATGTGTGTGGGTAAAATATATATCCCACGGGGATAAAATTGAAAAAAGTTTAAAAAATTATTTTTTGGACTTAGCCATTTTTCCGGCGTTTATCATACTTTCAGATAGGGCAAATGTCAGTGAGCATTCCGATTTCAGTTCCAGAGCGATTCGCCCAATGAGTCCTTGATATTTAGTCGTTTTGAGCCAATATTTTGGATTTTTGAAAATTTCACTTTTTTGTGAAAATACCCACTAAATGAGGGAATAATATGTGTGAGGGTACCCCAGGAGAGTTCCAAATGTGTGTGGGTAGAATATATCCCACGGGGGTAAAATTGAAAAAAGTTGAAAAATTTTTTTTTTTGGACTTAGTCATTTTTCCTGCGTTTATCAGACTTTCAGATAGGGCAAATGTCATTGAGCGTTCCGATTTCAGTTCCAGAGCGATTCGCCCAATGAGTCCTTGATATTTAGTCCTCTTTAGCCAATTTTCTGGATTTTTGAAAAATTCACTTTTTTGTGAAAATATCCACTAAATGAGGGAATAATATGTGTGAGGGTAGCCCAGGAGAGTTCGAAATGTGTGTGGATAGAATATATATCCCACGGGGGTAAAATTGAAAAAAGTTGAAAAAAATTTTTTTTTGGACTTAGTCATTTTTCTGGCCTTTATCAGACTTACAGATAGGGCAAATGTCAGTGAGCATTCCGATTTCAGTTCCAGAGCGATTCGCCCAATGAGTCCTTGATATTTAATCGTTTTCAGCCAATTTTCTGGATTTTTGAAAAATTCACTTTTTTGTGAAAATATCCACTAAATGAGGGAGTAATATGTGTGAGGGTACCCCAGGAGAGTTCCAAATGTGTGTGGGTAGAATATATCCCACGGGGGTAAAATTGAAAAAAGTTGAAAAATTTTTTTTTTTGGACTTAGTCATTTTTCCTGCGTTTATCAGACTTTCAGATAGGGCAAATGTCATTGAGCGTTCCGATTTCAGTTCCAGAGCGATTCGCCCAATGAGTCCTTGATATTTAGTCCTCTTTAGCCAATTTTCTGGATTTTTGAAAAATTCACTTTTTTGTGAAAATATCCACTAAATGAGGGAATAATATGTGTGAGGGTAGCCCAGGAGAGTTCAAAATGTGTGTGGGTAGAATATATATCCCACGGGGGTAAAATTGAAAAAAGTTGAAAAAAATTTTTTTTTGGACTTAGTCATTTTTCTGGCCTTTATCAGACTTTCAGATAGGGCAAATGTCAGTGAGCATTCCGATTTCAGTTCCAGAGCGATTCGCCCAATGAGTCCTTGATATTTAGTCGTTTTGAGCCAATATTTTGGATTTTTGAAAATTTCACTTTTTTGTGAAAATACCCACTAAATGAGGGAATAATATGTGTGAGGGTACCCCAGGAGAGTTCCAAATGTGTGTGGGTAGAATATATATCCCACGGGGGTAAAATTGAAAAAAGTTGAAAAATTATTTTTTTTGGACTTAGTCATTTTTCCTGCGTTTATCAGACTTTCAGATAGGGTAAATGTCAGTGAGCGTTCCGATTTCAGTTCCAGAGCGATTCACCCAATGAGTCCTTGATATTTAGTCGTTTTCAGCCAATTTTCTGGATTTTTGAAAAATTCACTTTGTTGTGAAAATATCCACTAAGTGAGGGAATAATATGTGTGAGTGTACCCCAGGAGAGTTCCAAATGTGTGTGGGTAAAATATATATCCCACGGGGATAAAATTGAAAAAAGTTTAAAAAATTATTTTTTGGACTTAGCCATTTTTCCGTCGTTTATCAGACTTTCAGATAGGGCAAATGTCAGTGAGCGTTCCGATTTCAGTTCCAGAGCGATTCGCCCAATTAGTCCTTGATATTTAGTCATTTTCAGCCAATTTTCTGGATTTTTGAAAAATTCACTTTTTTGTGAAAATATCCACTAAATGAGGGAATAATATGTGTGAGGGTAGCCCAGGAGAGTTCCAAATGTGTGTGGGTAGAATATATATCCCACGGGGGTAAAATTGAAAAAAGTTGAAAAATTTTTTTTTTTGGACTTAGTCATTTTTCTGGTGTTTATCAGACTTTCAGATAGGGCAAATGTCAGTGAGCATTCCGATTTCAGTTCCAGAGCGATTCGCCCAATGAGTCCTTGATATTTAGTCATTTTCAGCTAATTTTCTGGATTTTTGAAAAATTCACTTTTTTGTGAAAATATCCACTAAATGAGGGAATAATATGTGTGAGGGTAGCGCAGGAGAGTTCCAAATGTGTGTGGGTAGAATATATATCCCACGGGGGTAAAATTGAAAAAAGTTGAAAAAAATTTTTTTTTGGACTTAGTCATTTTTCCGGCGTTTATCAGACTTTCAGATAGGGCAAATGTCAGTGAGCATTCCGATTTGAGTTCCAGAGCGATTCACCCAATGAGTCCTTGATATTTAGTCATTTTCAGCCAATTTTCTGGATTTTTGAAAAATTCACTTTTTTGTGAAAATATCCACTAAATGAGGGAATAATATGTGTGAGTATACCCCAGGAAAGTTCCAAATGTGTGTGGGTAAAATATATATCCCACGGGGGTAAAAGTGAAAAAAGTTGAAAAAAATTATTTTTTGGACTTAGCCATTTTTCTGACGTTTATCAGACTTTCAGATAGGGCAAATGTCAGTGAGCGTTTCGATTTCAGTTCCAGAGCGATTCGCCCAATGAGTCCTTGATATTTAGTCGTTTTGAGCCAATATTTTGGATTTTTGAAAATTTCACTTTTTTGTGAAAATACCCACTAATGAGGGAATAATATGTGTGAGGGTACCCCAGGAGTTTCCAAATGTGTGTGGGTAGAATATATATCCCACGGGGGTAAAATTGAAAAAAGTTGAAAAATTTTTTTTTTTGGACTTAGTCATTTTTCCGGCGTTTATCAGACTTTCAGATAGGGCAAATGTCAGTGAGCGTTCCGATTTCAGTTCCAGAGCGATTCACCCAATGAGTCCTTGATATTTAGTCGTTTTCAGCCAATTTTCTGGATTTTTGAAAAATTCACTTTTTTGTGAAAATATCCACTAAATGAGGGAATAATATGTGTGAGGGTACCCCAGGAGAGTTCCAAATGTGTGTGGGTAAAATATATATCCCACGGGGGTAAAATTGAAAAAAGTTTAAAAAAATTATTTTTTGGACTTAGCCATATTTCCGGCGTTTATCAGACTTTCAGATAGGGCAAATGTCAGTGAGCGTTACGATTAGTGTTGAGCCACCCCCGTAGTGTTCGAGTTCGGTTCGGTTCGTCGAACACCCGTGTGTTCGCCGAACTGTTCGTCGAACTGTTCGTCGAACACCTTCGAACACCGTTAAAACCAATGGCAGGCAAACAAAAACACATAGAAACACATAGAAAACACCTTCAAAGGTGTCCAAAAGCTGACAAACTGCTCAGAAGACACAACTAACACATGGAAAAGTGACAAGTACATATAGTCATGCGAAAAGAAAAGAGGTGGAGGAGTAAAAGGAGGGGGAGACACAGATATAGGCATGTCATGCCCTTCTAAAATCCAAAAAGTGAGAAGCCGAGACGGCCAGTCCGCTCCTGCCCGTGCCACCTCCGTGTCGCCGGGTTTGTGCCAGAGCCGCGGTGAACTCTCATGGCCAGCCCCCCTCTCCCAATACTGGTGCCTGTCCGCTGGTGGGTCGAGAGAGCCCCCCTGTGGTGGAGGCAGCTCTAAGCTTTTTAATTTAAATTGTCCCTCTAATTTGAATGAATACACTTTAAATCCATTTACAAGGATCTATTGGAGGGCAAGTCTCATGCCAGCAGCCGCGTAATTCCAGCTCCAGTAGCGTCCACTAAAGCTGCTGCAGTTAAAAAGCTTTTATAAGGATCGAGCTCGGCTGTCCACCGCAAGGCATCCTAGTGCCAGTCCCAGCCCCTATGCCTTGGGGTGCCTCCTGATGCTCTTCACTGAGTATCCCGTGGTCCCGAAGCATTTCCTTTGAAAAAATTAAGTGTCCAAACTACAGGTGGTGTAGCTTGCTTAACAGCCGGGATAATCCGCTGACTAGCAGACACTGCTACTAGGCACAAAGTATTTCCTGGGCTAGATGCAGTTAAAAATTTGTAAGTAGATACTCTCGTTGGATGCTGAGAAAGCATTCCATAGAGTCTCCTGGCACGCCATATATGATTCTCTTAAAAAGCTTGGGGTAGGGGTCTAGGGGACCCTTTTATAGCCAAAATCACGGCCCTGTATCACAATACGTCACCTAGGCTGAAGATAAATGGAACTGTAGCACCGAGGGCTCGGTTGCTACAGACGTATTGCACCTCACCCAGAGGTGTGATATCTCACTCTCAGATAAGGATGGAGTGTGGATCAGGACCCGACACCTGCATGCATTACACCACATTGCCGTGGGGCAGGGCGACCAATATGCCCCTGAGATGGGCACGACAGTCCCTGTCCCTGGCTGGAGTGGGGGGAGGGAACACTGAGGAAGGGGAACCCTGCAGTGCAGGAGCAGGGAGGAAGCAGTTCCTGGGTGCATTGAGAAGGGAGTATAAAAGGTGGGCACCATCTTAGTTCAGTGCAGAGAAGTCTGAGCAGAAGTGGCAGGGAGCAGGGGCTCTGCATGAGCTCTGCTCCGGAGGCGGGCCTAGTAACAGAGGCCCAGGCCTGCAAGAGGGAGAAGGAAGGAAGAGGAGCGGAGAAGGCTCCAGGAACGAGGAATGAAGGGATCCCAGGGGTGCGGACGGGCGAGTCGCCACCGCACGCCCGAATCCACCTGCGTGGAGGGGTCAGGCCAAAGGGGGAGACCGGTCCCCGAACTAGTGGAGGCAGGAAACGACCCTCAGCTAGAAACCGGAGGCTCTGACATTTTATGTGGCGCAGCCCCTTGCTCCACCCGCTAGGAAGGCACCACATAGGGTCAGGGAAACTGGCGCCAAGTTTACCAAGAGGAGGCCCGAGGCAGCCGGATAGAAGTGTTGGTAAGAAAGGCCAGACAAAGGACACACAAAGGGGGTCCTGTGAAGCGCTCCAAAGTTATCTGGGAGTTGTCTGAGCCCCTCACCTGGTGAGCACAGTACGACGTGGGCAGCCGTTACCTGCAGACGTGGTCTGGATAATAAGAACTGTGAGTAAAGGCCCTGAACTGCATCACTGTCGTTACTGCTGCTGCCCTGCACCATCACCCCCATCCTCTGCATACACTGCCCTGAGGCTATACTCCTCCCGTGGGGAGTTATGCTACGCTCTGCTGCACCCACAACACCAGCCTTAGCGGTCTGCCCTGTAGCGGCGGTTCACTCTGACCGCAATCCACGGGTGGCGTAGTCGGACATTTAAACATCAAAACCACATAAATAGTTCCGCCACTGGTTTGACCGCCCTGAGCCACGGAACCGGATCGCCGCCACGAAGACTACAACCACCAGCATCCACCAAAAAGGGTCCGGCTCCGGGTGTCCCAAGGCCCAGGGGGTGCGTCAGAACATTTTCATCACCTTTCACAATCACCAATGGGACAAGGCAGGGATGTCCTCTGTCCCCTCTCTTATACATCCTAGTGACGGAGCACCTGCTCTCATCAATTCGCCATAACCCCAATATTAGGTGAATTGAGGTGGGAGGCACCGAGTACAAGTGCTCTCTATTTGCTGATGATGTCCTAGTATATATCACTCAATCACATATATCCATCCCTGCTGTTATTGTTAGAACCTTGCTGTTAGGTTTTTTTTCCTTTGCTGGTCACATGACCTTGTTGGCCTATTTAATCCTGCTCCGCCCTTCTGGCTTTGCTGGACTTCATTGTATATCTACTTTCTAGCTAGCTTGTGCTCTGTATCTAACTCTGTTAGTTTGCTTGGTCTACGGACCTCTAGGTTCTATCTATTTTGTTTGATCGTCTGTCTGCTGCTATTTCTGTTAGGAGGTGTCCCATATTCCTCCCAGTCCTTAGTACTTGTAGGGATTCCCTCCCCAAATCTATAGGTCTCCGTACAGACTAGATTAGGACTTTAGCAGGTCTGATCGCAGGATCAGGTTCCCTGTTACATCGTAGGGATTCAGCTGAGTCTTATAGTAGGGACAGATCTCCTCTCTTTCCTTAGCTTTGGTAGCAGAACATAACAGTAAGTCCAGCCTGTAAATTCTCTAAGGAAAGATTTTTTTTTGTTCCATCATGGTGTCGGTTCAGGATTTGGCTAAACACCTGCAGGGACTCTCTCTGGAAGTGGCCGAGCTCCGTCAGCACGTGAGTAACTGTCCTGGAGCATATTTCTTGGAGCCTAAGGTATGTTTGCCGGATTTATTTTTTGGTGAACATCGAGAATTTTTTTCATTTAAAAATGCTTGCTTATTGTATTTTCGTTTGAGACCCAAGTCCTCTGGGGATGAATCCCAGCGCGTAGGGTTCATAATGTCACTTTTGCGCAAAGAGCCTCAGGAGTGGGCCTTTTCTTTGCAACCTAGTGATACATGCTTCAGATCAGTGGATAGTTTTTTTTCTGCTTTAGGACTATTATATGATGATCCTGACCGTGTGGCATCAGCTGAGACTGAGTTGAGACGTTTAAAACAAGGATCAGGTAATATGGAAAAATATTGTACACATTTTCGTCGTTGGTCCACTCAAACAGGGTGGAACGATTCTGCTCTGAAAAGTCTATTTCTTGCTGGGCTCAGTGAAAAGGTTAAAGACCTGCTAATTGCTTATCCTACACCTGAGGATTTGCAACAGGCTATGCAATTAGCTATACGGGTGGACAGAAGACTGCGTGCTAGGGTTAATGAGAGCAAATCCTCTGCTATGTCAGTTTCTGGTTATGATAATGTGTGTACTAACAGTGGTGAACCGATGGAGATTGGATCGGTGGCACCTCGCTCTCAAGAAAAACACCGTCGTTTTTCAGAAGGCTTGTGTTTCTATTGTGGAAAATCTGGTCATTTGATTAAAGGCTGTGAGCTTCGTATGAAGAAAGAAAAAAAAATGGTCAGTCACGCCCGTATTGCCTGTTTAAATTCCAAGGGTATATTTTTAGCTGCTTCCACGATTGCTCAGGAAAAATTAATGGAATTTCGGGTGTTTGTTGATTGCGGGTCTACACTGAATGTTATTGATGGGGGATTCGTGGAAAAACTCAATTTAAAACCTGAACCTTTATCATCCCCCATTGCTGTGGTTTCTGTGGATGGCTCCCCTTTGAAGAATATTACTCTCAAGGTCAGTGAATTTCCTCTCACTATTAATGGTGTTCACCATGAGAAATTGGATTTGGTAGTGTTGAATAACTTGCCTTCTCCAGTAATATTGGGTTTGCCCTGGTTAAAATTTCACAATCCTGTACTGGATTGGTCTACCAGTGAAATTAAATCCTGGAGCCATAAATGTTATGACAAGTGTTGTAACGGGCGTATTGCAGCTTTGGATAGGGGAGAATTGCCTGTTCCTATTCAGGATTTTTGGAGAGTTTTTTCTGAGAAAGAATCGCAGGTTTTGCCTCCCCATAGAGACTATGATTGTTCTATTGAATTTGTCCCTGGAGCGACTCTTCCTAAAAGTCGTTTATTTAACCTTACTATTCCTGAGAGGAAGGCTTTGGAGGAATACATACAGACAAGTTTGGCCGCCGGTCACATTAGGCCCTCTAAGTCTCCTGTGGCGGTTGGATTTTTTTTTGTAAAAAAAAAGGACGGCGGTTTACGTCCTTGTCTGGATTTTCGTGAGATTAACAAAATTACGGTACGCAATCCTTACCCACTGCCATTGATTCCTGATCTGTTTAACCAGTTATTGGGGGCCAAGTGGTTCTCTAAAATTGACCTTAAGGGGGCATACAATCTGTTGCGCATGAAGGAGGGTGATGAATGGAAGACTGCTTTTAACACTCCTGTGGGTCATTTTGAGAATCTGGTTATGCCTTTTGGTCTTACTAATGCTCCTGCATTTTTTCAGAATCTGATTAATGACATCCTTAGACCTTTGATCGGTAAAAATGTGGTTGTGTATTTGGATGACATTTTGATTTATTCGCCAGATCTGGAGTCTCATTGGCGGAGCGTGCGTGAGGTATTACAGTTATTAATGGACAATTCGCTTTTTGCTAAGCTGGAGAAATGTGAGTTCGCTGTACAGAGAATTAGTTTTTTGGGCTACATTATCTCCAGCAAAGGTTTTGAGATGGATCCGGTTAAGGTTCAGGCTGTGCAGGAATGGCCTAGGCCTATTGGTTTGAAATCAATACAGAGGTTTTTGGGTTTCGCCAATTACTATAGAAAATTCATAAAAAATTTTTCTAGTATTGTCAAACCTCTGACTGATCTCACCAGGAAAGGTGCTGATGCAGTTCAGTGGTCTTCTGAGGCCATTGAAGCTTTTGTGTATCTCAAGGAGAGGTTCACCTCTGCTCCCATCCTTATGCAGCCTGATGTTACTAGGCCGTTTTTGGTTGAGGTTGATGCTTCCTCTGTGGGGGTTGGCGCAGTATTGTCTCAGGATAACGGGGATGGATTACATCCCTGTGCATTTTTTTCAAAAAAATTTTCGGAGACTGAATTGAATTACGATATTGGTAATCGGGAATTATTGGCTATTAAACTCGCATTTGAACACTGGCGCCACTTCTTGGAAGGTGCGGAATTTCCCGTTCAGGTTCTTACGGATCATAAAAATCTGATATATCTTGACGCTGCCAAGCGCCTGAATGCCCGTCAGGCTAGGTGGGCACTGTTTTTCTCGCGGTTTAATTTCTCCATTACTTACATCCCTGGTACTAAGAATGTTAAGGCGGATGCCTTGTCTCGCAGTTTTTCTCCCATAGTCGGTGCTGAGAAAGAGGAAAACATTTTACAAGAAGGTGTTGTGATAGCTGCTTTAGACTCCGTTTTGGAAGATGAGATTCTTAAAGCTCAGAAGAATGCCCCATCTAACACTCCTCATGGGAGGTTGTTTGTGCCTGGGACCTTTAGGAGAGATTTGTTTGTTGAGTGTCACGAATCTCGGTTGGCAGGTCATCCCGGAATCTCTGAGACCAAGAGACTGGTGGGTCGCAGTTTTTGGTGGCCTGGATGGCAGAAGGAAGTCATTAAGTGGGTGCGCCAATGTACTATATGTGCTAGATCTAAGTCCTCACATACTCCTGCTGCGGGGTTGCTTTGTCCTTTGGAGGTCCCCAGTGCTCCTTGGACACATTTGGCTATGGACTTTATAACTGACCTTCCCCCCTCTGAGGGTTTTACTGTCATCTGGGTGGTCGTGGACCGTTTTAGCAAGATGTGTCACTTGGTTCCCTTCGTCAAACTGCCCTGCGCTAAAACTCTCGCTAAGGCCTTTGTCAAGGAAATTGTCAGACTTCATGGCGTTCCTACTGACATTGTTTCTGATAGGGGTCCTCAGTTCGTGGCTCGTTTTTGGCGTGCCTTTTGTGACAGGTTGGGAATTCATTTGTCGTTTTCGTCCGGATATCATCCTGAATCTAATGGCCAGACAGAAAGGAAAAACCAGGATGTTGAGCAGTTCTTGCGTTGTTTTGTGGCAGACAATCAAGAGGGGTGGTCTGAGTTTCTGCCACTTGCCGAATTTGCTCTGAACAATCATACATCTTCTTCTGCTGGTTGTTCGCCTTTTTTTTGTTGTTCTGGGAGACATCCGTCGTTTGGGTCGTTCTCCAAGTTGGGATCTGCCGTGCCTGAGGAGGAGAATTTTTCCGGTGATTTGGAAAGAGTTTGGACGGATGTGCGTGGTAATCTTCAGGAGGCCAACAGAAAATCTAAAGACTACTTTGATAGGAAACGACAGGAGGTTTTGTTCGCTGTTGGTGACATGGTTTGGTTGTCCTCTAGGAATCTGCGGTTGAGGATTCCTTCTAAGAAATTGGGTCCCAAGTTTGTAGGGCCCTTTAAGGTGCTTCAGGTTGTCAACCAATCTGCTGTTAGGTTGGAGGTTCCTACCTCCTGGAGAATTAATCCGGTCTTTCATGTCTCTCTGTTAAAAAAAGCTGTTGTGTCGGATGGTGACGCCTCTGCCTCTGTTCCTCCGGTGGTGGAGGACGGGGAATATGAAATTTCTCGCATCCTTGACTCTAGACGGTATAGAGGTAGTTTGCAGTATCTTGTGGCCTGGAAAGGTTTCGGACCCGAGGATAACTCTTGGGTGAGGTCAGATGATGTTTCCGCGTCCAGACTTATCAGAGCGTTTCACAGGAGATTTCCTGATAAGCCTGGTCCTAGGGGATCCGGAGGATCCTCTTAGAAGGGGGGTACTGTTAGAACCTTGCTGTTAGGTTTTTTTTCCTTTGCTGGTCACATGACCTTGTTGGCCTATTTAATCCTGCTCCGCCCTTCTGGCTTTGCTGGACTTCATTGTATATCTACTTTCTAGCTAGCTTGTGCTCTGTATCTAACTCTGTTAGTTTGCTTGGTCTACGGACCTCTAGGTTCTATCTATTTTGTTTGATCGTCTGTCTGCTGCTATTTCTGTTAGGAGGTGTCCCATATTCCTCCCAGTCCTTAGTACTTGTAGGGATTCCCTCCCCAAATCTATAGGTCTCCGTACAGACTAGATTAGGACTTTAGCAGGTCTGATCGCAGGATCAGGTTCCCTGTTACATCGTAGGGATTCAGCTGAGTCTTATAGTAGGGACAGATCTCCTCTCTTTCCTTAGCTTTGGTAGCAGAACATAACAGTTATGGCTGAAATAGATCACTTTGTTACATGGTAAAATTTTAAAATCAATGCAGCGAAGTCTGAGGCCCTCGATGTCTCCCTCCCTAAATCCATATAGGATTCCATCCAGTCCAACTTTCCCTTTGCCTGGCCCTCACAGGGTATCAAATATTTAGGAATTCCTATTCATAGAGACCTCTCCCATCTATGTTATCTTAATTTTGGGCCCTTTATTGAACAATTCCATACAGACCACGGTTGGCAAGTTAGAACTGTAAGATTCACTACGTGAACCACTGGTGTTTTGTGGAAAAGCACATGTACACCGCGTTCCAAATTATTATGCAAAAAGTGTTTAGGAGTGATAAGGGAAGAATTTGTTTGTTTGTCAGTTAAACTCATTGATGGTGATGTGTGTCAGGGCTCTTTATATCACTGTAAGCAATTGCAGACACCTGTGCTAATTAGTTTGGCAGGTGTGTCCAATGAAAGGCAAGACTACTTAAGAAGGCTCTCTCACATTATTAAGCAGCCTACATTTTCTGCCAAAATGGGAAAGAAAAAGGATGTGTCGGCTGCTGAGAAGCAACAAATTGTGGAGTGTTTAGGTCAAGGCATGACTACAATCAACATTGTGCGATGATCAGGATGAAGTGTCTTGGCAATCAAGAAGTATGTAGCTGATTCACAGTACACACGTGTGCGTGCTGATAAGGGCAAATTGAGGACTCTTTCCTACAGGCAATTACGTCAGGTTGAAAGAGCAGCGGCAAAAAAGCCTTGTCATAGCAGCAGACAAGTTTTTGAAGCTGCTTGTGCCTCCAACGTCCCCCGAACAACAAGATGCAGGGTCCTTCAGAGGTTTGCAGCTGTGCATACGCCATCCTGTCGACCTCCTCTATCCACTTCACACAAGCAGAAACGGCTCCAGTGGGCCAAACATTACATGAAGACTGATTTCAAAACTGTTTTGTTCACGGATGAGTGCCGTGCAGCGCTCGATGGTCCAGATGAATGGAGTGGAGGATGGCTGGTTGATGGACACCCCACGCAAACACGGCTACAGCGCCAACAAGGAGGAGGTGGAGTAATGTTTTGGGCTGGAATCATGGGGAGAGAGATTGTCGGCCCCTTTAGGATCCCTGAAGGCGCTAAAGATGAACTCCATAATGTATGTGGATTTTCTCAAACAGCACTTCCTGCCATGGTTCAAGAAGAAGAACCGTGTATTTCACAGCAAGATCATTTTTCTGCATGATAATGCACCATCTCATGCTGCACATAAAACATCTGCATCTCTGGCTGATATGGGCATAAAAGGGGACAAACTTATGGTGTGACCCCCATGCTCCCCTGACCTCTACCCCATTCAGAACCTTTGGAGCATCATTAAAAGGAGTGTCTATGATGGCGGGAGGCAGTTCACATCTAAGCAACAGCTCTGGGAGGGTATTCTGTCCTCATGCAAAACAATTGAAGCAGAAACCATCCAAAACCTGACAAATTCAATGGATGAGAGAGTTCAGAAGCTCCTTTCGAACAAGGGGTCCTATGTGAAAATGTAACATCACCTAGAATAAAGTTTTGAGTTGAAAACTGTTTGATTTCAGTTTCTAACAACCTGTAATGCTTATAATTTCAAAAATGACCATTTTTTTGGTCTTTATTAAAATGAAAAGGTTGATCGAAAAGTTTGGGGGATCTAAGAGTGTGGCAACCCAGTAGTCATGATTACTTCGAATTCTGACAATATGAGGGTCATGCTGCAGGTAGTGCAGCAAGAAGGCACTTATGTGTCTTGCGCATCTCGGAGCCCCAAAATTATTTTCCGGGCTAGATGCAGCTAAAAATTATTTTTAATTTTAAATCTGGTGAAGCTTATTATAGATGGCCTAATAGGATCAGTGCTGCACACTGCTACAAAGCCCAAATTATTTTCCAGTCAAGATACAGATAAACATGATTAGTAATTTGAAAGCTTAAAACGGTTGGTAGGGTGATTTTAACCAATCATCAAGCTTTTACTCTCACCAGGATGACACAGGGGTAGAAAAGTCGTTTCGGATCCATGATTTGTTCATCTTTATGAACGTGAGTCTGTCTACATTATCAGTGGAGAGCCGCGTGCGCTTATCTGTCAGCACACCACCAGCAGCGCTGAACACACGTTCAGACAGAACGCTGGCTGCGGGGCATGACAAGATCTCCAAGGCGTAAGTGGCTAGCTCCGGCCATTTATCCAGATTGGAAGCCCAAAAAGAGCAAGGGTCCAGTGACACAGTCGTGGCTTCAATGTTTACTTGGAGATACTCCTGTACCATCGTCTCTAGGCGTTGACTATGTGTCAGACTTCTTGTCTCCTGTGGCCTTGCAAAGGATGGGCTAAAAAAGTGGTGAAATGATTCCGCAAAATTGATGTTACCAGCAGATACTGTGGTTCTGTTACGGTTTGAGTGCTGAACACTTGACGGTCCCACGGTTGGCAAGTTGGAACTGTGAGATTCACTACGTGCACCACTGGTATTTTGTGGAAAAGCACATGTAAGATTCTGCAACAGTCTCTGCTGATACTCCTGCATGCGTGCATCCCTTTCTATGGCAGAAATAATTTCTGCAAATTTACTTTTGTACCGGGGATCTAACAGTGTGGCAACCCAGTAGTCAGGATTATTTCTAATTCTCACAATTCGAGGGTCATGTTGCAGGTAGTGCAGCAAGAAGGCACTCATGTGTGTTGCACATCCAGGAGCACCAAGTCCCTGTTGTGTTGGTGGCGAGGTAACAATCATGCTTCCTTCCTCTGTCCTCTCCCCCCAACCTCGCACAACAGAAATGTGATCAAGGTCTCCCTCATCTGATGAGTCTTCCATCAGTTCGTCCTCCACTTCTTCCTGGGCTCCTGCACCTTCCTCACTAGTTTGGCTGCTACCATGCGCCCTGGTAAAATCATCTCCCCCACCCTCACATGCCTGCCGCCTTGGTGCTGCCGACCGTCTGGACCTTGCAGATGTTAGCCCTTCCGCATACAACTCCTCCTCCTCTACTTCCTCCACCTCCTCTTGTGCCACCACCTGACTCCGAATTCTGTTTAACATGTGCTCCAGCATGTAAATCACCGGAATAGTCATGCTGATAATGGCATCGTCAGCACTAAACATCTTCGTCGCCATTTCAAAACTGTGCAGAAGGGTGCATAGGTCCCTGATCTGAGACCACTCCTCCAGCGTGATTTGCCCCACCTCTGAATCTCGTTGGCCCAGGCTATACGTCAGAACGTATTGCACCAGGGCTTGTCGGTGCTGCCACAGTCGCTGCAACATGTGCAGAGTTGAATTCCACCGGGTAGGCACATCGCATTTTAGCCGGTGAAGTGGCAGGCCCAACGACTTCTGTAGAGATGTAAGTCGCTGAGCTGCGGGATGCGAACGGCGGAAGTGAGCACACAGCGACCGTGCCCTCTGCAGAAGGCCATCTAGTCTGGGATAGTGGGCTAAAAATTGCTGGACAATCAGGTTCAACACGTGAGCCATACAAGGCACGTGTGTGACATTGCCCCGGCGAAGGGCCGCACCCAGGTTTGCAGCATTGTCGCACACGGCCTTCCCTGGTTTCAGGTCCAGTGGAGACAACCATTCATGAAATTGGTTCTCCAGAGCTGACCACAACTCCTCAGCTGTGTGACTCACATTTCCCAGACATTTCAATGTAAAAACCGCCTGATGACGTTGAGCCCTACTGCCAGCATAGTAAGGAGGTGTGCAGGATCCCTTCTGCGCAGTTAGAAAGCTTGTGGCATGACCAGACAGGCTTTGGGTGCAGGTGGAAGACCGAGAGGAGGTTGAGGAGGCAGAAGCAGTGGAGGAACTTTGACATAAAGAGGATTGACGCACAACTCGTGGGGACGGCAAGACTTGGACAGCAGCCCCTTGTCCTGCTGTCACCATAGTTACCCAGTGCCCAGTCAGCGACATGTAACGCCCCTGTCCATGCCTACTCGTCCAAGTGTCTGTGGTGAAATGCACCCTGTCACACACAGAGTTTCTCAAAGAAGCGGTGATGTTGTGTGCGACATGCTGGTGGAGCGCAGGCACACCTTTCTTTGAGAAGTAGTGCCGACTGGGCATCTGGTACTGGGGCACTGCGACGGACATAAGGTCTCGAAAATCCTCTGTGTCCACCAGGCGGAAAGGCAGCATTTCTGTAGCCAAGAGCTTGCAGATGGTGAAATTCAACCTCTTAGCTTTCTCATGGCTAGGAGGAAATGGTCTTTTACTTGTCCACATCTGAGGGACCGAGGGCTGGCTATTGTGCTTAGACGGGGTTGATAAGGGTGTCCCCGGCAAACTGCCGGTCTGTGAGGAAGATGCAGGCGGACATGTTAGGTTGCCTTGATCCAAAGGTGGTGCTATCGATGTCGGACAGCGCTCAAGACCAGCTGGTGTTACCACCTCCAAAGAAAATGATGACCTGCCAATCACGCTGGCTGTTGCGGGTAAAGAGGTGGCAGGTCTGCGCCCCAAAACAGGTGTGACTGCTGTCCCCCCAGTCACAGAGGATGAAGAGGCCGCGGATGCATAAGATATGGCAGACGGTGGTTGGCCTGGCCGGCTAGGCCGCATTGTAGCACACTGAGCTTCCCACTGCAACTTATGCTTCATGTCCTTGTGCCGGTTCATGCATGAAGTACTCAAACTATGTATTTTTTGGCCTCTACTTAGCTTTTGCTGACAAATGTTACAGATAACACGAGTTGGGTCATCTTTATCGATCTGAAAAAATGCCCAGGCTATGCAAGGCTTAGCACCCATGCGACCTGAAGAGCCACCACGACTTGTGGTGAGAGGCAGAGTTGTGTTTGAGGATGCAGTTGTTGACGTGCTTCCAGTACTACGTCTCTGTCCAGGAAGGCGCAACCTGACCTCGTCGTCACTAGCATCTTCCTCCACCTCCTCTGCTGACCTCATCTCTTGGCTGACTGTGGGTTGACAGTAAGTGGGATCTCCGACCTCATCATCATCACCCTGTGCGTTATCACACCCGTCGTCCTCAGAGCCAACCTGTCCCTGCCCTGACAAAAAACTAAAGTTGTCGCTCCAATCAGGTATTTGAGTCTTATCATCATCTTCCTCATTGTCTCCACCAACAATAGTTACAGTTTGGGAATGAGGGTCTACATTATGGTCAGAACCTTCTGCGTCTGGTCCTGGATCCGACTCATAAAGATTCTGGGCATCAGTGCAGATCATTTCCTCGTCTGGATTCACAGAAGCGCTGGAGTCGACCTCTGATTCCCAGGCTATAGTATGAGTAAACAGCTCTGCAGACTCAACCATCTGTTCTACCTCATACTCAGACGGGCAGCTGGAGATTTGGGAGCTGTGAGGAAGCAAGTGCGATTTGGGTGACACCTTTGAGGACTGGAGTATTTGTGATGTTGAAGTTGATGTGGAGGAGAGCCCACTTAAAGGAGCACTTGATATCCGTTGAAGCACCTGCTGTTTTTGTGCCTCATCTGGAATTTGTAGCGATTGGCGTGGCCGTAAGAAAGGGATCTTATCACATTGTCCGCTAAAAGAAGTAGACATTTTAGTTTGGCTGGAAGATGGTCTTTCTTCTGCACCTACCCCACGGACACAACCTTTTTTCCCCTTCCCAACACGCCTATTCCCCTTTCCACCAGCAGCAGGCCTTTTTCCACTCATTTTGGTGGTTAACTAATTCACAACTCTGGAGTTGTTTGCACAAAAAAACAATGGATGGAAACCGAGCAGAGCTGAGTGGCCAAACTGTGGTATTAGGCCAAAACTATTGGCTGAGTTAGATGCAGAAAAAAATTATTTTTAATTTGCAACCTGATGGAGGTCAGTATAGATTGACTAATAGACCAAGTCCCACACACCGCTAGAAGCCCAAATATTTTTTCAGAGCTAGATGCAGAAAAAAATTATATTCAATTTGCAACCTGCTGGAGGTCAGTATAGAAGGACTAATAGAACAAGTCCCACACACTGCTAGAAGCCAAATATTTTTTCAGAGCTAAATGAAGAAAAAAATTATTTTTAATTTGCAACCTGATGGAGGTCAGTATAGATGGACTAATAGACCAAGTCCCACACACCGCTAGAAGCCCAAATATTTTTTCAGAGCTAGATGCAGAAAAAAATTATATTCAATTTGCAACCTGCTGGAGGTCAGTATAGAAGGACTAATAGAACAAGTCCCACACACTGCTAGAAGCCCAAATATTTTTTCAGAGCTAGATGCAGAAAAAAATTATTTTTAATTTGCAACCTGATGGAGGTCAGTATAGATGGACTAATAGAACAAGTCCCACACGCTGCTAGAAGCCCAAATATTTTTTCAGAGATAAATGAAGAAAAAAATTATTTTTAATTTGCAACCTGATGGAGGTCAGTATAGATGGACTAATAGACCAAGTCCCACACACTGCTAGAAGCCCAAATATTTTTTCAGAGCTAGATGCAGAAAAAAATTATTTTTAATTTGCAACCTGATGGAGGTCAGTATAGATGGACTAATAGAACAAGTCCCACACGCTGCTAGAAGCCCAAATATTTTTTCAGAGATAAATGAAGAAAAAAATTATTTTTAATTTGCAACCTGATGGAGGTCAGTATAGATGGACTAATAGACCAAGTCCCACACACTGCTAGAAGCCCAAATATTTTTTCAGAGCTAGATGCAGAAAAAAATTATTTTTAATTTGCAACCTGATGGAGGTCAGTATAGATGGACTAATAGACCAAGTCCCACACACCGCTAGAAGCCCAAATATTTTTTCAGAGCTAGATGCAGAAAAAAATTATATTCAATTTGCAACCTGCTGGAGGTCAGTATAGAAGGACTAATAGAACAAGTCCCACACACTGCTAGAAGCCCAAATATTTTTTCAGAGCTAAATGAAGAAAAAAATTATTTTTAATTTGCAACCTGATGGAGGTCAGTATAGATGGACTAATAGACCAAGTCCCACACACTGCTAGAAGCCCAAATATTTTTTCAGAGCTAGATGCAGAAAAAAATTATTTTTAATTTGCAACCTGATGGAGGTCAGTATAGATGGACTAATAGACCAAGTCCCACACACCGCTAGAAGCCCAAATATTTTTTCAGAGCTAGATGCAGAAAATTTTTTTATTCAATTTGCAACCTGATGGAGGTCAGTATAGATGGACTAATAGACCAAGTCCCACACACTGCTAGAAGCCCAAATATTTTTTCAGAGCTAGATGCAGAAAAAAATTATTTTTAATTTGCAACCTGATGGAGGTCAGTATAGATGGACTAATAGACCAAGTCCCACACACTGCTAGAAGCCCAAATATTTTTTCAGAGCTAGATGCAGAAAAAAATTATTTTTAATTTGCAACCTGATGGAGGTCAGTATAGATGGACTAATAGAACAAGTCCCACACGCTGCTAGAAGCCCAAATATTTTTTCAGAGATAAATGAAGAAAAAAATTATTTTTAATTTGCAACCTGATGGAGGTCAGTATAGATGGACTAATAGAATGATGCTATGCCCAAAAGATTTTACTTCACTAGGTGCAGTAAAAAAATTGGTATTCTATACACAGGTGGTATATCTTGCAACACAGATAGGCTACTCCACTGACTAACACACTCTGCAATAGGCCAAAAAGGATTAGCTTTGCTAGATTCAGCCAAATGCTGTGAAAAAAACTTGCACAGCACTGGCACAGACCTGCCTGGCAAAAACTGATAGGAACTGATGTAACCTAGTCCTGAAAAGGACTCCAATTACAATTAGTCTTTACTCCCACAATCTATCTATTTAAGAGCACAGACCTGCTTGATAAAAGTCGTAGGAAATGCTGTAACCTAGTCCTTAAAAGGACTGCAATCACAACTATTCCCTACTCCCAAGCTATCTGTATATTTGTGCGAAAATTGGCTTGAAATTAACAAGGTATAGCGCACACAGCAACAGCGGTGCCGTCTAACACGCAGCTGCAGCAGTGAGAAAATGGTGGCGACGGGGAAAATGGCTTGGTCTTATAGGGCAAGGACATGTGACATACACTGCCAATCACACATGCCCTTGCTTGTGTGAAAAAAAGCACTTCGCTCCGTGTGTGCGCTGCTGATAGGTTGACAGATTGCACCTCCCCACTGCAAATGCGGGAAAGAGAAAAAAAAATGGAGATCTTCATTGTTCCTGCAGAGATCCATCCCCTGCCCCTCCCCCCGCCCCGCTGTACACTCAAACTGCGTATTAACATTAATTTTCATCATTACTGAGAAAAAATCCAGTTATGATTTTGGTGCACGAACAGTTATCGAACATAACCTCGAACAGCCGAATTTTTCTCAAATTGTTCGTGTTCGCCGACCGGCTCGAACACCGCCCAAAACAGCTTGAATTTGAGATTGGCGAACAGTTCGAGTAGAACAACGCTCATCTCTAGTTCCGATTTCAGTTCCAGAGCGATTCGCCCAATGAGTCCTTGATATTTAGTCATTTTCAGCCAATATTTTGGATTTTTGAAAATTTCACTTTTTTGTGAAAATATCCACTAAATGAGGGAATAATATGTGTGAGGGTAGCCCAGGAGAGTTCCAAATGTGTGTGGGCAGAATATATATCCCACGGGGGTAAAATTGAAAAAAGTTGAAAAAATTTTTTTTTTGGACTTAGTCATTTTTCTGGTGTTTATCAGACTTTCAGATAGGGCAAATGTCAGTGAGCATTCCGATTTCAGTTCCAGAGCGATTCGCCCAATGAGTCCTTGATATTTAGTCGTTTTGAGCCAATATTTTGGATTTTTGAAAATTTCACTTTTTTGTGAAAATATCCACTAACTGAGGGAATAATAAGTGTGAGGGGACCCCAGGAGTATCCAAATGTGTGTGGGTAGAATATATATCCCACGGGGGTAAAATTGAAAAAAGTTGAAAAATTTTTTTTTTTGGACTTAGTCATTTTTCCGGCGTTTATCAGACTTTCAGATAGGGCAAATGTCAGTGAGCGTTCCGATTTCAGTTCCAGAGCGATTCGCCCAATGAGTCCTTGATATTTAGTCATTTTCAGCCAATTTTCTGGATTTTTGAAAAATTCACTTGTTTGTGAAAATATCCACTAACTGAGGGAATAATATGTGTGAGGGTACCCCAGGAGTTTCCAAATGTGTGTGGGTAGAATATATATCCCACAGGGATAAAATTGAAAAAAGTTGAAAAATTTTTTTTTTTGGACTTAGTCATTTTTCCGGCGTTTATCAGACTTTCAGATAGGGCAAATGTCAGTGAGCGTTCCGATTTCAGTTCCAGAGTGATTCACCCAATGAGTCCTTGATATTTAGTCGTTTTCAGCCAATTTTCTGGATTTTTGAAAAATTCACTTTTTTGTGAAAATATCCACTAAATGAGGGAATAATATGTGTGAGGGTACCCCAGGAGAGTTCCAAATGTGTGTGGGTAAAATATATATCCCACGGGAGTAAAATTGAAAAAAGTTTAAAAAAATTATTTTTTGGACTTAGCCATTTTTCCGGCGTTTATCAGACTTTCAGATAGGGCAAATGTCAGTGAGCGTTCCGATTTCAGTTCCAGAGCGATTCGCCCAATGAGTCCTTGATATTTAGTCATTTTCAGCCAATATTTTGGATTTTTGAAAAATTCACTTTTTTGTGAAAATATCCACTAAATGAGGGAATAATGTGTGTGAGGGTACCCCAGGAGAGATCCAAATGTGTGTGGGTAAAATATATATCCCACGGGGGTAAAAGTGAAAAAAGTTGAAAAAAATTATTTTTTGGACTTAGCCATTTTTCCGGCGTTTATCAGACTTTCAGATAGGGCAAATGTCAGTGAGCATTTCGTTTTCAGTTCCAGAGCGATTCGCCCAATGAGTCCCTGATATTTAGTCGTTTTGAGCCAATATTTTGGATTTTTGAAAATTTCACTTTTTTGTGAAAATATCCACTAACTGAGGGAATAATATGTGTGAGGGTACCCCAGGAGTTTCCAAATGTGTGTGGGTAGAATATATATCCCACGGGGGTAAAATTGAAAAAAGTTGAAAAATTTTTTTTTTGGACTTAGTCATTTTTGCGACGTTTATCAGACTTTCAGATAGGGCAAATGTCAGTGAGCGTTCCGATTTCAGTTCCAGAGTGATTCACCCAATGAGTCCTTGATATTTAGTCGTTTTCAGCCAATTTTCTGGATTTTTGAAAAATTCACTTTTTTGTGAAAATATCCACTAAATGAGGGAATAATATGTGTGAGGGTACCCCAGGAGAGTTCCAAATGTGTGTGGGTAAAATATATATCCCACGGGAGTAAAATTGAAAAAAGTTTAAAAAAATTATTTTTTGGACTTAGCCATTTTTCCGGCGTTTATCAGACTTTCAGATAGGGCAAATGTCAGTGAGCGTTCCGATTTCAGTTCCAGAGCGATTCGCCCAATGAGTCCTTGATATTTAGTCATTTTCAGCCAATATTTTGGATTTTTGAAAATTTCACTTTTTTGTGAAAATATCCACTAAATGAGGGAATAATATGTGTGAGGGTAGCCCAGGAGAGTTCCAAATGTGTGTGGGTAGAATATATATCCCACGGGGGTAAAATTGAAAAAAGTTGAAAAAATTTTTTTTTTGGACTTAGTCATTTTTCCGGCGTTTATCAGACTTTCAGATAGGGCAAATGCCAGTGAGCGTTCCGATTTCAATTCCAGAGCGATTCACCCAATGAGTCCTTGATATTTAGTCGTTTTGAGCCAATTTTCTGGATTTTTGAAAAATTCACTTTTTTGTGAAAATATCCACTAAATGAGGGAATAATATGTGTGAGGGTACCCCAGGAGAGTTCCAAATGTGTGTGGGTAAAATATATATCCCACGGGGGTAAAATTGAAAAAAGTTTAAAAAAATTATTTTTTGGACTTAGCCATTTTTCCGGCATTTATCAGACTTTCAGATAGGGCAAATGTCAGTGAGCGTTGCGATTTCAGTTCCAGAGCGATTCGCCCAATGAGTCCTTGATATTTAGTCATTTTCAGCCAATATTTTGGATTTTTGAAAATTTCACTTTTTTGAGAAAATATCCACTAAATGAGGGAATAATATGTGTGAGGGTACCCCAGGAGAGTTCCAAATGTGTGTGGGTAGAATATATATCCCACGGGGGTAAAATTGAAAAAAGTTGAAAAAAATTTTTTTTTGGACTTAGTCATTTTTCCAGCGTTTATCAGACTTTCAGATAGGGCAAATGTCAGTGAGCGTTCCGATTTCAGTTCCAGAGCGATTCGCCCAATGAGTCCTTGATATTTAGTCGTTTTCAGCCAATTTTCTGGATTTTTGAAAAATTCACTTTTTTGTGAAAATATCCACTAAATGAGGGAATAATGTGTGTGAGGGTACCCCAGGAGAGATGAAAATGTGTGTGGGTAAAATATATATCCCACGGGGGTAAAAGTGAAAAAAGTTGAAAAAAATTATTTTTTGGACTTAGCCATTTTTCCGGCGTTTATCAGACTTTCAGATAGGGCAAATGTCAGTGAGCGTTTCGATTTCAGTTCCAGAGCGATTCGCCCAATGAGTCCCTGATATTTAGTCGTTTTGAGCCAATATTTTGGATTTTTGAAAATTTCACTTTTTTGTGAAAATATCCACTAACTGAGGGAATAATATGTGTGAGGGTACCCCAGGAGTTTCCAAATGTGTGTGGGTAGAATATATATCCCACGGGGGTAAAATTGAAAAAAGTTGAAAAATTTTTTTTTTGGACTTAGTCATTTTTCCGGCGTTTATCAGACTTTCAGATAAGGCAAATGTCAGTGAGCGTTCCGATTTCAGTTCCAGAATGATTCACCCAATGAGTCCTTGATATTTAGTCGTTTTCAGCCAATTTTCTGGATTTTTGAAAAATTCACTTTTTTGTGAAAATATCCACTAAATGAGGGAATAATATGTGTGAGGGTACCCCAGGAGAGTTCCAAATGTGTGTGGGTAAAATATATATCCCACGGGAGTAAAATTGAAAAAAGTTTAAAAAAATTATTTTTTGGACTTAGCCATTTTTCCGGCGTTTATCAGACTTTCAGATAGGGCAAATGTCAGTGAGCATTCCGATTTCAGTTCCAGAGCGATTCGCTCAATGAGTCCTTGATATTTAGTCGTTTTCAGCCAATTTTCTGGATTTTTGAAAAATTCACTTTTTTGTGAAAATATCCACTAAATGAGGGAATAATATGTGTGAGGGTAGCCCAGGAGAGTTCCAAATGTATGTGGGTAGAATATATATCCCACGGGGGTAAAATTGAAAAAAGTTGAAAAAAATTATTTTTTGGACTTAGCCATTTTTCCGGCGTTTATCAGACTTTCAGATAGGGCAAATGTCAGTGAGCATTCCGATTTCAGTTCCAGAGCGATTCGCCCAATGAGTCCTTGATATTTAGTCGTTTTCAGCCAATATTTTGGATTTTTGAAAATTTCACTTTTTTGTGAAAATATCCACTAACTGAGGGAATAATATGTGTGAGGGGACCCCAGGAGTTTCCAAATGTGTGTGGGTAGAATATATATCCCACGGGGGTAAAATTGAAAAAAGTTGAAAAATTTTTTTTTTTTGGACTTAGTCATTTTTCCGGCGTTTATCAGACTTTCAGATAGGGCAAATGTCAGTGAGCGTTCCGATTTCAGTTCCAGAGCGATTCACCCAATGAGTCCTTGATATTTAGTCGTTTTGAGCCAATTTTCTGGATTTTTGAAAAATTCACTTTTTTGTGAAAATATCCACTAAATGAGGGAATAATATGTGTGAGGGTACCCCAGGAGAGTTCCAAATGTGTGTGGGTAAAATATATATCCCACGGGAGTAAAATTGAAAAAAGTTTAAAAAAATTATTTTTTGGACTTAGCCATTTTTCCGGCGTTTATCAGACTTTCAGATAGGGCAAATGTCAGTGAGCGTTCCGATTTCAGTTCCAGAGCGATTCGCCCAATGAGTCCTTGATATTTAGTCATTTTCAGCCAATATTTTGGATTTTTGAAAATTTCACTTTTTTGTGAAAATATCCACTAAATGAGGGAATAATATGTGTGAGGGTAGCCCAGGAGAGTTCCAAATGTGTGTGGGTAGAATATATATCCCACGGGGGTAAAATTGAAAAAAGTTGAAAAAAATTTTTTTTTGGACTTAGTCATTTTTCCGGCGTTTATCAGACTTTCAGATAGGGCAAATGCCAGTGAGCGTTCCGATTTCAATTCCAGAGCGATTCACCCAATGAGTCCTTGATATTTAGTCGTTTTGAGCCAATTTTCTGGATTTTTGAAAAATTCACTTTTTTGTGAAAATATCCACTAAATGAGGGAATAATATGTGTGAGGGTACCCCAGGAGAGTTCCAAATGTGTGTGGGTAAAATATATATCCCACGGGGGTAAAATTGAAAAAAGTTTAAAAAAATTATTTTTTGGACTTAGCCATTTTTCCGGCATTTATCAGACTTTCAGATAGGGCAAATGTCAGTGAGCGTTGCAATTTCAGTTCCAGAGCGATTCGCCCAATGAGTCCTTGATATTTAGTCATTTTCAGCCAATATTTTGGATTTTTGAAAATTTCACTTTTTTGAGAAAATATCCACTAAATGAGGGAATAATATGTGTGAGGGTACCCCAGGAGAGTTCCAAATGTGTGTGGGTAGAATATATATCCCACGGGGGTAAAATTGAAAAAAGTTGAAAAAATTTTTTTTTTGGACTTAGTCATTTTTCCGTCGTTTATCAGACTTTCAGATAGAGCAAATGTCAGTGAGCGTTCCGATTTCAGTTCCAGAGCGATTCGCCCAATGAGTCCTTGATATTTAGTCATTTTCAGCCAATTTTCTGGATTTTTGAAAAATTCACTTTTTTGTGAAAATATCCACTAAATGAGGGAATAATATGTGTGAGGGTAGCCCAGGAGAGTTCCAAATGTGTGTGGGTAGAATATATATCCCACGGGGGTAAAATTGAAAAAAGTTGAAAAAAATTTTTTTTTGGACTTAGTCATTTTTCTGGCGTTTATCAGACTTTCAGATAGGGCAAATGTCAGTGAGCATTCCGATTTCAGTTCCAGAGCGATTTGCCCAATGAGTCCTTGATATTTAGTCGTTTTGAGCCAATATTTTGGATTTTTGAAAATTTCACTTGTTTGTGAAAATACCCACTAAATGAGGGAATAATATGTGTGAGGGTACCCCAGGAGTGTTCCAAATGTGTGTGGGTAGAATATATATCCCACGGGGGTAAAATTGAAAAAAGTTGAAAAAAATTTTTTTTTGGACTTAGTCATTTTTCCAGCGTTTATCAGACTTTCAGATAGGGCAAATGTCAGTGAGCGTTTCGATTTCAGTTCCAGAGCGATTCGCCCAATGAGTCCCTGATATTTAGTCGTTTTGAGCCAATATTTTGGATTTTTGAAAATTTCACTTTTTTGTGAAAATATCCACTAACTGAGGGAATAATATGTGTGAGGGTACCCCAGGAGTTTCCAAATGTGTGTGGGTAGAATATATATCCCACGGGGGTAAAATTGAAAAAAGTTGAAAAATTTTTTTTTTGGACTTAGTCATTTTTCTGGCGTTTATCAGACTTTCAGATAGGGCAAATGTCAGTGAGCATTCCGATTTCAGTTCCAGAGCGATTCGCCCAATGAGTCCTTGATATTTAGTCGTTTTCAGCCAATTTTCTGGATTTTTGAAAAATTCACTTTTTTGTGAAAATATCCACTAAATGAGGGAATAATGTGTGTGAGGGTACCCCAGGAGAGATCCAAATGTGTGTGGGTAAAATATATATCCCACGGGGGTAAAAGTGAAAAAAGTTGAAAAAAATTAATTTTTGGACTTAGCCATTTTTCCGGCGTTTATCAGACTTTCAGATAGGGCAAATGTCAGTGAGCGTTTCGATTTCAGTTCCAGAGCGATTCGCCCAATGAGTCCCTGATATTTAGTCGTTTTGAGCCAATATTTTGGATTTTTGAAAATTTCACTTTTTTGTGAAAATATCCACTAACTGAGGGAATAATATGTGTGAGGGTAGCCCAGGAGAGTTCCAAATGTGTGTGGGTAGAATATATATCCCACGGGGGTAAAATTGAAAAAAGTTGAAGAAATTTTTTTTTTGGACTTAGTCATTTTTCCGGCGTTTATCAGACTTCCAGATAGGGCAAATGTCAGTGAGCGTTCCGATTTCAGTTCCAGAGCGATTCACCCAATGAGTCCTTGATATTTAGTCGTTTTGAGCCAATTTTCTGGATTTTTGAAAAATTCACTTTTTTGTGAAAATATCCACTATATGAGGGAATAATATGTGTGAGGGTACCCCAGGAGAGTTCCAAATGTGTGTGGGTAAAATATATATCCCACGGGGGTAAAATTGAAAAAAGTTTAAAAAAATTATTTTTTGGACTTAGCCATTTTTCCGGCGTTTATCAGACTTTCAGATAGGGCAAATGTCAGTGAGCGTTGCGATTTCAGTTCCAGAGCGATTCGCCCAATGAGTCCTTGATATTTAGTCATTTTCAGCCAATATTTTGGATTTTTGAAAATTTCACTTTTTTGAGAAAATATCCACTAAATGAGGGAATAATATGTGTGAGGGTACCCCAGGAGAGTTCCAAATGTGTGTGGGTAGAATATATATCCCACGGGGGTAAAATTGAAAAAAGTTGAAAAATTTTTTTTTTTGGACTTAGTCATTTTTCCGGCGTTTATCAGACTTTCAGATAGGGCAAATGTCAGTGAGCGTTCCGATTTCAGTTCCAGAATGATTCACCCAATGAGTCCTTGATATTTAGTCGTTTTCAGCCAATTTTCTGGATTTTTGAAAAATTCACTTTTTTGTGAAAATATCCACTAAATGAGGGAATAATATGTGTGAGGGTACCCCAGGAGAGTTCCAAATGTGTGTGGGTAGAATATATATCCCACGGGGGTAAAATTGAAAAAAGTTGAAAAAATTTTTTTTTTGGACTTAGTCATTTTTCCGGCGTTTATCAGACTTTCAGATAGGGCAAATGTCAGTGAGCATTCCGATTTCAGTTCCAGAGCGATTCGCCCAATGAGTCCTTGATATTTAGTCGTTTTCAGCCAATTTTCTGGATTTTTGAAAATTTCACTTTTTTGTGAAAATATCCACTAAATGAGGGAATAATATGTGTGAGGGTAGCCCAGGAGAGTTCCAAATGTATGTGGGTAGAATATATATCCCACGGGGGTAAAATTGAAAAAAGTTGAAAAAAATTATTTTTTGGACTTAGCCATTTTTCCGGCGTTTATCAGACTTTCAGATAGGGCAAATGTCAGTGAGCGTTCCGATTTCAGTTCCAGAATGATTCACCCAATGAGTCCTTGATATTTAGTCGTTTTCAGCCAATTTTCTGGATTTTTGAAAAATTCACTTTTTTGTGAAAATATCCACTAAATGAGGGAATAATATGTGTGAGGGTACCCCAGGAGAGTTCCAAATGTGTGTGGGTAAAATATATATCCCACGGGAGTAAAATTGAAAAAAGTTTAAAAAAATTATTTTTTGGACTTAGCCATTTTTCCGGCGTTTATCAGACTTTCAAGATAGGGCAAATGTCAGTGAGCGTTCCGATTTCAGTTCCAGAGCGATTCGCCCAATGAGTCCTTGATATTTAGTCATTTTCAGCCAATATTTTGGATTTTTGAAAATTTCACTTTTTTGTGAAAATATCCACTAAATGAGGGAATAATATGTGTGAGGGTACCCCAGGAGAGTTCCAAATGTGTGTGGGTAGAATATATATCCCACGGGGGTAAAATTGAAAAAAGTTGAAAAATTATTTTTTTTGGACTTTGTCTTTTTTCCGTCGTTTATCAGACTTTCAGATAGGGCAAATGTCAGTGAGCGTTCCGATTTCAGTTCCAGAGCGATTCGCCCAATGAGTCCTTGATATTTAGTCATTTTCAGCCAATTTTCTGGATTTTTGAAAAATTCACTTTTTTGTGAAAATATCCACTAAATGAGGGAATAATATGTGTGAGGGTAGCCCAGGAGAGTTCCAAATGTGTGTGGGTAGAATATATATCCCACGGGGGTAAAATTGAAAAAAGTTGAAAAAAATTTTTTTTTGGACTTAGTCATTTTTCTGGCGTTTATCAGACTTTCAGATAGGGCAAATGTCAGTGAGCATTCCGATTTCAGTTCCAGAGCGATTTGCCCAATGAGTCCTTGATATTTAGTCGTTTTGAGCCAATATTTTGGATTTTTGAAAATTTCACTTGTTTGTGAAAATACCCACTAAATGAGGGAATAATATGTGTGAGGGTACCCCAGGAGTGTTCCAAATGTGTGTGGGTAGAATATATATCCCACGGGGGTAAAATTGAAAAAAGTTGAAAAAAATTTTTTTTTGGACTTAGTCATTTTTCCAGCGTTTATCAGACTTTCAGATAGGGCAAATGTCAGTGAGCGTTCCGATTTCAGTTCCAGAGCGATTCGCCCAATGAGTCCTTGATATTTAGTCGTTTTCAGCCAATTTTCTGGATTTTTGAAAAATTCACTTTTTTGTGAAAATATCCACTAAATGAGGGAATAATGTGTGTGAGGGTACCCCAGGAGAGATCCAAATGTGTGTGGGTAAAATATATATCCCACGGGGGTAAAAGTGAAAAAAGTTGAAAAAAATTATTTTTTGGACTTAGCCATTTTTCCGGCGTTTATCAGACTTTCAGATAGGGCAAATGTCAGTGAGCGTTTCAATTTCAGTTCCAGAGCGATTCGCCCAATGAGTCCCTGATATTTAGTCGTTTTGAGCCAATATTTTGGATTTTTGAAAATTTCACTTTTTTGTGAAAATATCCACTAACTGAGGGAATAATATGTGTGAGGGTACCCCAGGAGTTTCCAAATGTGTGTGGGTAGAATATATATCCCACGGGGGTAAAATTGAAAAAAGTTGAAAAATTTTTTTTTTTGGACTTAGTCATTTTTCCGGCGTTTATCAGACTTTCAGATAGGGCAAATGTCAGTGAGCGTTCCGATTTCAGTTCCAGAGCGATTCGCCGAATGAGTCCTTGATATTTAGTCATTTTCAGCCAATTTTCTGGATTTTTGAAAAATTCACTTTTTTGTGAAAATATCCACTAAATGAGGGAATAATATGTGTGAGGGTACCCCAGGAGAGTTCCAAATGTTTGTGGGTAGAATATATATCCCACGGGGGTAAAATTGAAAAAAGTTGAAAAAAATTTTTTTTTTGGACTTAGTCATTTTTCCGGCGTTTATCAGACATTCAGATAGGGCAAATGTCAGTGAGCGTTCCGATTTCAGTTCCAGAGCGATTCGCCGAATGAGTCCTTGATATTTAGTCATTTTCAGCCAATTTTCTGGATTTTTGAAAAATTCACTTTTTTGTGAAAATATCCACTAAATGAGGGAATAATATGTGTGAGGGTACCCCAGGAGAGTTCCAAATGTGTGTGGGTAAAATATATATCCCACGGGAGTAAAATTGAAAAAAGTTTAAAAAAATTATTTTTTGGACTTAGCCATTTTTCCGGCGTTTATCAGACTTTCAGATAGGGCAAATGTCAGTGAGCGTTCCGATTTCAGTTCCAGAGCGATTCGCCCAATGAGTCCTTGATATTTAGTCATTTTCAGCCAATATTTTGGATTTTTGAAAATTTCACTTTTTTGTGAAAATATCCACTAACTGAGGGAATAATATGTGTGAGGGGACCCCAGGAGTTTCCAAATGTGTGTGGGTAGAATATATATCCCACGGGGGTAAAATTGAAAAAAGTTGAAAAATTTTTTTTTTTGGACTTAGTCATTTTTCCGGCGTTTATCAGACTTTCAGATAGGGCAAATGTCAGTGAGCGTTCCGATTTCAGTTCCAGAGCGATTCGCCCAATGAGTACTTGATATTTAGTCATTTTCAGCCAATTTTCTGGATTTTTGAAAAATTCACTTTTTTGTGAAAATATCCACTAAATGAGGGAATAATATGTGTGAGGGTAGCCCAGGAGAGTTCCAAATGTGTGTGGGTAGAATATATATCCCACGGGGGTAAAATTGAAAAAAGTTGAAAAAAATTTTTTTTTGGACTTAGTCATTTTTCTGGCGTTTATCAGACTTTCAGATAGGGCAAATGTCAGTGAGCATTCCGATTTCAGTTCCAGAGCGATTTGCCCAATGAGTCCTTGATATTTAGTCGTTTTGAGCCAATATTTTGGATTTTTGAAAATTTCACTTGTTTGTGAAAATACCCACTAAATGAGGGAATAATATGTGTGAGGGTACCCCAGGAGTGTTCCAAATGTGTGTGGGTAGAATATATATCCCACGGGGGTAAAATTGAAAAAAGTTGAAAAAAATTTTTTTTTGGACTTAGTCATTTTTCCAGCGTTTATCAGACTTTCAGATAGGGCAAATGTCAGTGAGCGTTCCGATTTCAGTTCCAGAGCGATTCGCCCAATGAGTCCTTGATATTTAGTCGTTTTCAGCCAATTTTCTGGATTTTTGAAAAATTCACTTTTTTGTGAAAATATCCACTAAATGAGGGAATAATGTGTGTGAGGGTACCCCAGGAGAGATCCAAATGTGTGTGGGTAAAATATATATCCCACGGGGGTAAAAGTGAAAAAAGTTGAAAAAAATTATTTTTTGGACTTAGCCATTTTTCCGGCGTTTATCAGACTTTCAGATAGGGCAAATGTCAGTGAGCGTTTCAATTTCAGTTCCAGAGCGATTCGCCCAATGAGTCCCTGATATTTAGTCGTTTTGAGCCAATATTTTGGATTTTTGAAAATTTCACTTTTTTGTGAAAATATCCACTAACTGAGGGAATAATATGTGTGAGGGTACCCCAGGAGTTTCCAAATGTGTGTGGGTAGAATATATATCCCACGGGGGTAAAATTGAAAAAAGTTGAAAAATTTTTTTTTTTGGACTTAGTCATTTTTCCGGCGTTTATCAGACTTTCAGATAGGGCAAATGTCAGTGAGTGTTCCGATTTCAGTTCCAGAGCGATTCGCCGAATGAGTCCTTGATATTTAGTCATTTTCAGCCAATTTTCTGGATTTTTGAAAAATTCACTTTTTTGTGAAAATATCCACTAAATGAGGGAATAATATGTGTGAGGGTACCCCAGGAGAGTTCCAAATGTGTGTGGGTAAAATATATATCCCACGGGAGTAAAATTGAAAAAAGTTTAAAAAAATTATTTTTTGGACTTAGCCATTTTTCCGGCGTTTATCAGACTTTCAGATAGGGCAAATGTCAGTGAGCGTTCCGATTTCAGTTCCAGAGCGATTCGCCCAATGAGTCCTTGATATTTAGTCATTTTCAGCCAATATTTTGGATTTTTGAAAATTTCACTTTTTTGTGAAAATATCCACTAAATGAGGGAATAGTATGTGTGAGGGTAGCCCAGGAGAGTTCCAAATGTATGTGGGTAGAATATATATCCCACGGGGGTAAAATTGAAAAAAGTTGAAAAAAATTATTTTTTGGACTTAGCCATTTTTCCGGCGTTTATCAGACTTTCAGATAGGGCAAATGTCAGTGAGCGTTCCGATTTCAGTTCCAGAGCGATTCGCCCAATGAGTCCTTGATATTTAGTCATTTTCAGCCAATATTTTGGATTTTTGAAAATTTCACTTTTTTGTGAAAATATCCACTAAATGAGGGAATAATATGTGTGAGGGTAGCCCAGGAGAGTTCCAAATGTGTGTGGGTAGAATATATATCCCACGGGGGTAAAATTGAAAAAAGTTGAAAAAATTTTTTTTTTGGACTTAGTCATTTTTCCGGCGTTTATCAGACTTTCAGATAGGGCAAATGTCAGTGAGCATTCCGATTTCAGTTCCAGAGCGATTCGCCCAATGAGTCCTTGATATTTAGTCGTTTTCAGCCAATTTTCTGGATTTTTGAAAAATTCACTTTTTTGTGAAAATATCCACTAAATGAGGGAATAGTATGTGTGAGGGTAGCCCAGGAGAGTTCCAAATGTATGTGGGTAGAATATATATCCCACGGGAGTAAAATTGAAAAAAGTTTAAAAAAATTATTTTTTGGACTTAGCCATTTTTCCGGCGTTTATCAGACTTTCAGATAGGGCAAATGTCAGTGAGCGTTCCGATTTCAGTTCCAGAGCGATTCGCCCAATGAGTCCTTGATATTTAGTCATTTTCAGCCAATTTTCTGGATTTTTGAAAAATTCACTTTTTTGTGAAAATATCCACTAAATGAGGGAATAATATGTGTGAGGGTACCCCAGGAGAGATCCAAATGTGTGTGGGTAAAATATATATCCCACGGGGGTAAAAGTGAAAAAAGTTGAAAAAAATTATTTTTTGGACTTAGCCATTTTTCCGGCGTTTATCAGACTTTCAGATAGGGCAAATGTCAGTGAGCGTTCCGATTTCAGTTCCAGAGCAATTCGCCCAATGAGTTTTGATATTTAGTCGTTTTCAGCCAATATTTTGGATTTTTGAAAATTTCACTTTTTTGTGAAAATATCCACTAAATGAGGGAATAATATGTGTGAGGGAACCCCAGAAGAGTTCCAAATGTTTGTGGGTAGAATATATATCCCACGGGGGTAAAATTGAAAAAAGTTGAAAAAAAATTTTTTTTTGGACTTAGTCATTTTTCCGGCGTTTATCAGACTTTCAGATAGGGCAAATGTCAGTGAGCGTTCCGATTTCAGTTCCAGAGCGATTCGCCGAATGAGTCCTTGATATTTAGTCATTTTCAGCCAATTTTTTGGATTTTTGAAAAATTCACTTTTTTGTGAAAATATCCACTAAATGAGGGAATAATATGTGTGAGGGTACCCCAGGAGAGTTCCAAATGTTTGTGGGTAGAATATATATCCCACGGGGGTAAAATTGAAAAAAGTTGAAAAAAATTTTTTTTTTGGACTTAGTCATTTTTCCGGCGTTTATCAGACTTTCAGATAGGGCAAATGTCAGTGAGCGTTCCGATTTCAGTTCCAGAGCGATTCGCCCAATGAGTCCTTGATATTTAGTCGTTTTCAGCCAATTTTCTGGATTTTTGAAAAATTCACTATTTTGTGAAAATATCCACTAAATGAGGGAATAATATGTGTGAGGGTACCCCAGGAGAGTTCCAAATGTGTGTGGGTAGAATATATATCCCACGGGGGTAAAATTGAAAAAAGTTGAAAAAAAATTTTTTTTTGGACTTAGTCATTTTTCCGGCGTTTATCAGACTTTCAGATAGGGCAAATGTCAGTGATCGTTCCGATTTCAGTTCCAGAGCGATTCGCCCAATGAGTCCTTGATATTTAGTCATTTTCAGCCAATTTTCTGGATTTTTGAAAAATTAACTTTTTTGTGAAAATATCCACTAAATGAGGGAATAATATGTGTGAGGGAACCCCAGAAGAGTTCCAAATGTTTGTGGGTAGAATATATATCCCACGGGGGTAAAATTGAAAAAAGTTGAAAAAAAATTTTTTTTTGGACTTAGCCATTTTTCCGGCGTTTATCAGACTTTCAGATAGGGCAAATGTCAGTGAGCGTTCCGATTTCAGTTCCAGAGCGATTCGCCCAATGAGTCCTTGATATTTAGTCATTTTCAGCCAATATTTTGGATTTTTGAAAATTTCACTTTTTTGTGAAAATATCCACTAAATGAGGGAATAATATGTGTGAGGGTAGCCTCGGAGAGTTCCAAATGTGTGTGGGTAGAATATATATCCCACGGGGGTAAAATTGAAAAAAGTTGAAAAAAATTTTTTTTTGGACTTAGTCATTTTTCCGGCGTTTATCAGACTTTCAGATAGGGCAAATGTCAGTGAGCATTCCGATTTCAGTTCCAGAGCGATTCGCCCAATGAGTCCTTGATATTTAGTCGTTTTCAGCCAATTTTCTGGATTTTTGAAAAATTCACTTTTTTGTGAAAATATCCACTAAATGAGGGAATAGTATGTGTGAGGGTAGCCCAGGAGAGTTCCAAATGTATGTGGGTAGAATATATATCCCACGGGGGTAAAATTGAAAAAAGTTGAAAAAAATTATTTTTTGGACTTAGCCATTTTTCCGGCGTTTATCAGACTTTCAGATAGGGCAAATGTCAGTGAGCATTCCGATTTCAGTTCCAGAGCGATTCGCTCAATGAGTCCTTGATCTTTAGTCGTTTTGAGCCAATATTTTGGATTTTTGAAAATTTCACTTTTTTGTGAAAATACCCACTAAATGAGGGAATAATATGTGTGAGGGTACCCCAGGAGTGTTCCAAATGTGTGTGGGTAAAATATATATCCCACGGGGGTAAAAGTGAAAAAAGTTGAAAAAAATTATTTTTTGGACTTAGCCATTTTTCCGGCGTTTATCAGACTTTCAGATAGGGCAAATGTCAGTGAGCGTTCCGATTTCAGTTCCAGAGCGATTCGCCCAATGAGTCTTGATATTTAGTCGTTTTCAGCCAATATTTTGGATTTTTGAAAATTTCACTTTTTTGTGAAAATATCCACTAAATGAGGGAATAATATGTGTGAGGGTACCCCAGGAGAGTTCCAAATGTGTGTGGGTAGAATATATATCCCACGGGGGTAAAATTGAAAAAAGTTGAAAAAAAATTTTTTTTTGGACTTAGTCATTTTTCCGGCGTTTATCAGACTTTCAGATAGGGCAAATGTCAGTGATCGTTCCGATTTCAGTTCCAGAGCGATTCACACAATGAGTCCTTGATATTTAGTCATTTTCAGCCAATTTTCTGGATTTTTGAAAAATTAACTTTTTTGTGAAAATATCCACTAAATGAGGGAATAATATGTGTGAGGGAACCCCAGAAGAGTTCCAAATGTTTGTGGGTAGAATATATATCCCACGGGGGTAAAATTGAAAAAAGTTGAAAAAAAATTTTTTTTTGGACTTAGTCATTTTTCCGGCGTTTATCAGACTTTCAGATAGGGCAAATGTCAGTGAGCGTTCCGATTTCAGTTCCAGAGCGATTCGCCGAATGAGTCCTTGATGTTTAGTCGTTTTCAGCCAATTTTCTGGATTTTTGAAAAATTCACTATTTTGTGAAAATATCCACTAAATGAGGGAATAATATGTGTGAGGGTACCCCAGGAGAGATCCAAATGTGTGTGGGTAAAATGTATATCCCATGGGGGTAAAAGTGAAAAAAGTTGAAAAAAAATTTTTTTTTGGACTTAGTCATTTTTCCGGCGTTTATCAGACTTTCAGATAGGGCAAATGTCAGTGATCGTTCCGATTTCAGTTCCAGAGCGATTCGCCCAATGAGTCCTTGATATTTAGTCATTTTCAGCCAATTTTCTGGATTTTTGAAAAATTAACTTTTTTGTGAAAATATCCACTAAATGAGGGAATAATATGTGTGAGGGAACCCCAGAAGAGTTCCAAATGTTTGTGGGTAGAATATATATCCCACGGGGGTAAAATTGAAAAAAGTTGAAAAAAAATTTTTTTTGGACTTAGTCATTTTTCCGGCGTTTATCAGACTTTCAGATAGGGCAAATGTCAGTGAGCATTCCGATTTCAGTTCCAGAGCGATTCGCCCAATGAGTCCTTGATATTTAGTCGTTTTCAGCCAATTTTCTGGATTTTTGAAAAATTCACTATTTTGTGAAAATATCCACTAAATGAGGGAATAATATGTGTGAGGGTACCCCAGGAGAGATCCAAATGTGTGTGGGTAAAATGTATATCCCACGGGGGTAAAAGTGAAAAAAGTTTAAAAAAATTATTTTTTGGACTTAGCCATTTTTCCGGCGTTTATCAGACTTTCAGATAGGGCAAATGTCAGTGAGCGTTCCGATTTCAGTTCCAGAGCGATTCGCCCAATGAGTCCTTGATATTTAGTCATTTTCAGCCAATATTTTGGATTTTTGAAAATTTCACTTTTTTGTGAAAATATCCACTAAATGAGGGAATAATATGTGTGAGGGTACCCCAGGAGTGTTCCAAATGTGTGTGGGTAGAATATATATCCCACGGGGGTAAAATTGAAAAAAGTTGAAAAAAATTTTTTTTTGGACTTAGTCATTTTTCCGGCGTTTATCAGACTTTCAGATAGGGCAAATGTCAGTGAGCGTTTCGATTTCAGTTCCAGAGCGATTCGCCCAATGAGTCCCTGATATTTAGTCGTTTTGAGCCAATATTTTGGATTTTTGAAAATTTCACTTTTTTGAGAAAATACCCACTAAATGAGGGAATAATATGTGTGAGGGTACCTCAGGAGTGTTCCAAATATGTGTGGGTAGAATATATATCCCACGGGGGTAAAATTGAAAAAAGTTAAAAAATTTTTTTTTTTGGACTTAGTCATTTTTCCGGCGTTTATCAGACTTTCAGATAGGGCAAATGTCAGTGAGCGTTCCGATTTCAATTCCAGAGCGATTCGCCCAATGAGTCCTTGATATTTAGTCGTTTTCAGCCAATTTTCTGGATTTTTGAAAAATTCACTATTTTGTGAAAATATCCACTAAATGAGGGAATAATATGTGTGAGGGTACCCCAGGAGAGATCCAAATGTGTGTGGGTATAATGTATATCCCACGGGGGTAAAAGTGAAAAAAGTTGAAAAAAATTATTTTTTGGACTTAGCCATTTTTCCGGCGTTTATCAGACTTTCAGATAGGGCAAATGTCAGTGAGCGTTTCGATTTCAGTTCAGAGCGATTCGCCCAATGAGTACCTGATATTTAGTTGTTTTGAGCCAATATTTTGGATTTTTGAAAATTTCACTTTTTTGTGAAAATACCCACTAAATGAGGGAATAATATGTGTGAGGGTACCTCAGGAGTGTTCCAAATGTGTGTGGGTAGAATATATATCCCACGGGGGTAAAATTGAAAAAAGTTAAAAAAAATATTTTTTTGGACTTAGTCATTTTTCCGGTGTTTATCAGACTTTCAGATAGGGCAAATGTCAGTGAGCATTCTGATTTCAGTTCCAGAGCGATTCGCGCAATGAGTCTTTGATATTTAGTCGTTTTCAGCCAATTTTCTGGATTTTTGAAAAATTCACTTTTTTGTGAAAATATCCACTAAATGAGGGAATAATATGTGTGAGGGTACCCCAGGAGAGATCCAAATGTGTGTGGGTAAAATATATATCCCACGGGGGTAAAAGTGAAAAAAGTTGAAAAAATTTATTTTTTGGACTTAGCCATTTTTCCGGCGTTTATCAGACTTTCAGATAGGGCAAATGTCAGTGAGCGTTCCGATTTCAGTTCCAGAGCGATTCGCCCAATGAGTCTTGATATTTAGTCGTTTTCAGCCAATATTTTGGATTTTTGAAAATTTCACTTTTTTGTGAAAATATCCACTAAATGAGGGAATAATATGTGTGAGGGTACCCCAGGAGAGTTCCAAATGTGTGTGGGTAGAATATATATCCCACGGGGGTAAAATTTAAAAAAGTTGAAAAAAAATTTTTTTTTGGACTTAGTCATTTTTCCGGCGTTTATCAGACTTTCAGATAGGGCAAATGTCAGTGATCGTTCCGATTTCAGTTCCAGAGCGATTCGCCCAATGAGTCCTTGATATTTAGTCATTTTCAGCCAATTTTCTGGATTTTTGAAAAATTAACTTTTTTGTGAAAATATCCACTAAATGAGGGAATAATATGTGTGAGGGAACCCCAGAAGAGTTCCAAATGTTTGTGGGTAGAATATATATCCCACGGGGGTAAAATTGAAAAAAGTTGAAAAAAAATTTTTTTTTGGACTTAGTCATTTTTCCGGCGTTTATCAGACTTTCAGATAGGGCAAATGTCAGTGAGCGTTCCGATTTCAGTTCCAGAGCGATTCGCCGAATGAGTCCTTGATATTTAGTAATTTTCAGCCAATTTTCTGGATTTTTGAAAAATTCACTTTTTTGTGAAAATATCCACTAAATGAGGGAATAATATGTGTGAGGGTACCCCAGGAGAGTTCCAAATGTTTGTGGGTAGAATATATATCCCACGGGGGTAAAATTGAAAAAAGTTGAAAAAAATTTTTTTTTTGGACTTAGTCATTTTTCCGGCGTTTATCAGACTTTCAGATAGGGCAAATGTCAGTGAGCGTTCCGATTTCAGTTCCAGAGCGATTCGCCCAATGAGTCGTTGATATTTAGTCATTTTCAGCCAATTTTCTGGATTTTTGAAAAATTCACTTTTTTGTGAAAATATCCACTAAATGAGGGAATAATATGTGTGACGGTACCCCAGGAGAGTTCCAAATGTTTGTGGGTAGAATATATATCCCACGGGGGTAAAATTGAAAAAAGTTGAAAAAAAATTTTTTTTTGGACTTAGCCATTTTTCCGGCGTTTATCAGACTTTCAGATAGGGCAAATGTCAGTGAGCGTTTCGATTTCAGTTCCAGAGCGATTCGCCCAATGCGTACCTGATATTTAGTCGTTTTGAGCCAATATTTTGGATTTTTGAAAATTTCACTTTTTTGTGAAAATACCCACTAAATGAGGGAATAATATGTGTGAGGGTACCCCAGGAGTGTTCCAAATGTGTGTGGGTAGAATATATATCCCACGGGGGTAAAATTGAAAAAAGTTGAAAAAATTTTTTTTTTGGACTTAGTCATTTTTCCGGCGTTTATCAGACTTTCACATAGGGCAAATGTCAGTGAGCGTTCCGATTTCAGTTCCAGAGCGATTCGCCCAATGAGTCCTTGATATTTAGTCATTTTCAGCCAATTTTCTGGATTTTTGAAAAATTCACTTTTTTGTGAAAATATCCACTAAATGAGGGAATAATATGTGTGAGGGAACCCCAGCAGAGTTCCAAATGTTTGTGGGTAGAATATATATCCCACGGGGGTAAAATTGAAAAAAGTTGAAAAAAAATTTTTTTTTGGACTTAGTCATTTTTCTGGCGTTTATCAGACTTTCAGATAGGGCAAATGTCAGTGAGCGTTCCGATTTCAGTTCCAGAGCGATTCGCCGAATGAGTCCTTGATATTTAGTAATTTTCAGCCAATTTTCTGGATTTTTGAAAAATTCACTTTTTTGTGAAAATATCCACTAAATGAGGGAATAATATGTGTGAGGGTACCCCAGGAGAGTTCCAAATGTTTGTGGGTAGAATATATATCCCACGGGGGTAAAATTGAAAAAAGTTGAAAAAAATTTTTTTTTTGGACTTAGTCATTTTTCCGGCGTTTATCAGACTTTCAGATAGGGCAAATGTCAGTGAGCGTTCCGATTTCAGTTCCAGAGCGATTCGCCCAATGAGTCCTTGATATTTAGTCATTTTCAGCCAATTTTCTGGATTTTTGAAAAATTCACTTTTTTGTGAAAATATCCACTAAATGAGGGAATAATATGTGTGAGGGTACCCCAGGAGAGTTCCAAATGTTTGTGGGTAGAATATATATCCCACGGGGGTAAAATTTAAAAAAGTTGAAAAAAAATTTTTTTTTGGACTTAGTCATTTTTCCGGCGTTTATCAGACTTTCAGATAGGGCAAATGTCAGTGATCGTTCCGATTTCAGTTCCAGAGCGATTCACCCAATGAGTCCTTGATATTTAGTCATTTTCAGCCAATTTTCTGGATTTTTGAAAAATTAAGTTTTTTGTGAAAATATCCACTAAATGAGGGAATAATATGTGTGAGGGAACCCCAGAAGAGTTCCAAATGTTTGTGGGTAGAATATATATCCCACGGGGGTAAAATTGAAAAAAGTTGAAAAAAAATTTTTTTTTGGACTTAGTCATTTTTCCGGCGTTTATCAGACTTTCAGATAGGGCAAATGTCAGTGAGCGTTCCGATTTCAGTTCCAGAGCGATTCGCCGAATGAGTCCTTGATATTTAGTAATTTTCAGCCAATTTTCTGGATTTTTGAAAAATTCACTTTTTTGTGAAAATATCCACTAAATGAGGGAATAATATGTGTGAGGGTACCCCAGGAGAGTTCCAAATGTTTGTGGGTAGAATATATATCCCACGGGGGTAAAATTGAAAAAAGTTGAAAAAAATTTTTTTTTTGGACTTAGTCATTTTTCCGGCGTTTATCAGACTTTCAGATAGGGCAAATGTCAGTGAGCGTTCCAATTTCAGTTCCAGAGCGATTCGCCCAATGAGTCCTTGATATTTAGTCATTTTCAGCCAATTTTCTGGATTTTTGAAAAATTCACTTTTTTGTGAAAATATCCACTAAATGAGGGAATAATATGTGTGAGGGTACCCCAGGAGAGTTCCAAATGTTTGTGGGTAGAATATATATCCCACGGGGGTAAAATTGAAAAAAGTTGAAAAAAAATTTTTTTTTGGACTTAGTCATTTTTCCGGCGTTTATCAGACTTTCAGATAGGGCAAATGTCTGTGAGCGTTCCGATTTCAGTTCCAGAGCGATTCGCCCAATGAGTCCTTGATATTTAGTCGTTTTCAGCCAATTTTCTGGATTTTTGAAAAATTCACTATTTTGTGAAAATATCCACTAAATGAGGGAATAATATGTGTGAGGGTACCCCAGGAGAGATCCAAATGTGTGTGGGTAAAATGTATATCCCACGGGGGTAAAAGTGAAAAAAGTTGAAAAAAATTATTTTTTGGACTTAGCCATTTTTCCGGCGTTTATCAGACTTTCAGATAGGGCAAATGTCAGTGAGTGTTCCGATTTCAGTTCCAGAGCGATTCGCCCAATGAGTCCTTAATATTTAGTCATTTTCAGCCAATATTTTGGATTTTTGAAAATTTCACTTTTTTGTGAAAATATCCACTAAATGAGGGAATAATATGTGTGAGGGTACCCCAGGAGTGTTCCAAATGTGTGTGGGTAGAATATATATCCCACGGGGGTAAAATTGAAAAAAGTTGAAAAAAATTTTTTTTTGGACTTAGTCATTTTTCCGGCGTTTATCAGACTTTCAGATAGGGCAAATGTCAGTGAGTGTTCCGATTTCAGTTCCAGAGCGATTCGCCCAATGAGTCCTTGATATTTAGACGTTTTCAGCCAATTTTCTGGATTTTTGAAAAATTCACTTTTTTGTGAAAATATCCACTAAATGAGGGAATAATATGTGTGAGGGTACCCCAGGAGAGATCCAAATGTGTGTGGGTAAAATATATTTCCCACGGGGGTAAAAGTGAAAAAAGTTGAAAAAAATTATTTTTTGGACTTAGCCATTTTTCCGGCGTTTATCAGACTTTCAGATAGGGCAAATGTCAGTGAGCGTTCCGATTTCAGTTCCAGAGCGATTCGCCCAATGAGTCCTTGATATTTAGTCATTTTCAGCCAATTTTCTGGATTTTTGAAAAATTCACTTTTTTGTGAAAATATCCACTAAATGAGGGAATAATATGTGTGAGGGTACCCCAGGAGAGTTCCAAATGTTTGTGGGTAGAATATATATCCCACGGGGGTAAAATTTAAAAAAGTTGAAAAAAAATTTTTTTTTGGACTTAGTCATTTTTCCGGCGTTTATCAGACTTTCAGATAGGGCAAATGTCAGTGATCGTTCTGATTTCAGTTCCAGAGCGATTCGCCCAATGAGTCCTTGATATTTAGTCATTTTCAGCCAATTTTCTGGATTTTTGAAAAATTAAGTTTTTTGTGAAAATATCCACTAAATGAGGGAATAATATGTGTGAGGGAACCCCAGAAGAGTTCCAAATGTTTGTGGGTAGAATATATATCCCACGGGGGTAAAATTGAAAAAAGTTGAAAACAAATTTTTTTTTGGACTTAGTCATTTTTCCGGCATTTATCAGACTTTCAGATAGGGCAAATGTCAGTGAGCGTTCCGATTTCAGTTCCAGAGCGATTCGCCGAATGAGTCCTTGATATTTAGTAATTTTCAGCCAATTTTCTGGATTTTTGAAAAATTCACTTTTTTGTGAAAATATCCACTAAATGAGGGAATAATATGTGTGAGGGTACCCCAGGAGAGTTCCAAATGTTTGTGGGTAGAATATATATCCCACGGGGGTAAAATTGAAAAAAGTTGAAAAAAATTTTTTTTTTGGACTTAGTCATTTTTCCGGCGTTTATCAGACTTTCAGATAGGGCAAATGTCAGTGAGCGTTCCGATTTCAGTTCCAGAGCGATTCGCCCAATGAGTCCTTGATATTTAGTCATTTTCAGCCAATTTTCTGGATTTTTGAAAAATTCACTTTTTTGTGAAAATATCCACTAAATGAGGGAATAATATGTGTGAGGGTACCCCAGGAGAGTTCCAAATGTTTGTGGGTAGAATATATATCCCACGGGGGTAAAATTGAAAAAAGTTGAAAAAAAATTTTTTTTTGGACTTAGTCATTTTTCCGGCGTTTATCAGACTTTCAGATAGGGCAAATGTCTGTGAGCGTTCCGATTTCAGTTCCAGAGCGATTCGCCCAATGAGTCCTTGATATTTAGTCGTTTTCAGCCAATTTTCTGGATTTTTGAAAAATTCACTATTTTGTGAAAATATCCACTAAATGAGGGAATAATATGTGTGAGGGTACCCCAGGAGAGATCCAAATGTGTGTGGGTAAAATGTATATCCCACGGGGGTAAAAGTGAAAAAAGTTGAAAAAAATTATTTTTTGGACTTAGCCATTTTTCCGGCGTTTATCAGACTTTCAGATAGGGCAAATGTCAGTGAGCGTTCCGATTTCAGTTCCAGAGCGATTCGCCCAATGAGTCCTTAATATTTAGTCATTTTCAGCCAATATTTTGGATTTTTGAAAATTTCACTTTTTTGTGAAAATATCCACTAAATGAGGGAATAATATGTGTGAGGGTACCCCAGGAGTGTTCCAAATGTGTGTGGGTAGAATATATATCCCACGGGGGTAAAATTGAAAAAAGTTGAAAAAAATTTTTTTTTGGACTTAGTCATTTTTCCGGCGTTTATCAGACTTTCAGATAGGGCAAATGTCAGTGAGCGTTCCGATTTCAGTTCCAGAGCGATTCGCCCAATGAGTCCTTGATATTTAGACGTTTTCAGCCAATTTTCTGGATTTTTGAAAAATTCACTTTTTTGTGAAAATATCCACTAAATGAGGGAATAATATGTGTGAGGGTACCCCAGGAGAGATCCAAATGTGTGTGGGTAAAATATATTTCCCACGGGGGTAAAAGTGAAAAAAGTTGAAAAAAATTATTTTTTGGACTTAGCCATTTTCCGGCGTTTATCAGACTTTCAGATAGGGCAAATGTCAGTGAGCGTTTCGATTTCAGTTCCAGAGCGATTCGCCCAATGAGTCCCTGATATTTAGTCGTTTTGAGCCAATATTTTGGATTTTTGAAAATTTCACTTTTGTGTGAAAATACCCACTAAATGAGGGAATAAAATGTGTGAGGGTACCTCAGGAGTGTTCCAAATGTGTGTGGGTAGAATATATATCCCACGGGGGTAAAATTGAAAAAAGTTAAAAAATTTTTTTTTTTGGACTTAGTCATTTTACCGGCGTTTATCAGACTTTCAGATAGGGCAAATGTCAGTGAGCGTTTTGATTTCAGTTCCAGAGCGATCCGCCCAATGAGTCCCTGATATTTAGTCGTTTTGAGCCAATATTTTGGATTTTTGAAAATTTCACTTTTTTGTGAAAATACCCACTAACTGAGGGAATAATATGTGTGAGGGTACCCCAGGAGTTTCCAAATGTGTGTGGGTAGAATATATATCCCACGGGGGTAAAATTGAAAAAAGTTGAAAAAAATTTTTTTTTGGACTTAGTCATTTTTCCGGCGTTTATCAGACTTTCAGATAGGGCAAATGTCAGTGAGCGTTCCGATTTCAGTTCCAGAGCGATTCGCCCAATGAGTCCTTGATATTTAGACGTTTTCAGCCAATTTTCTGGATTTTTGAAAAATTCACTTTTTTGTGAAAATATCCACTAAATGAGGGAATAATATGTGTGAGGGTACCCCAGGAGAGATCCAAATGTGTGTGGGTAAAATATATATCCCACGGGGGTAAAAGTGAAAAAAGTTGAAAAAAATAATTTTTTGGACTTAGCCATTTTTCCGGCGTTTATCAGACTTTCAGATAGGGCAAATGTCAGTGAGCGTTTCGATTTCAGTTTCAGAGCGATTCACCCAATGAGTCCTTGATATTTAGTCATTTTCAGCCAATTTTCTGGATTTTTGAAAAATTCACTTTTTTGTTAAAATATCCACTAAATGAGGGAATAATATGTGTGAGGGTACCCCAGGAGTGTTCCAAATGTGTGTGGGTAGAATATATATCCCACGGGGGTAAAATTGAAAAAAGTTGAAAAAAATTTTTTTTTGTACTTAGTCATTTTTCCGGCGTTTATCAGACTTTCAGATAGGGCAAATGTCAGTGAGCATTCTGATTTCAGTTCCAGAGCGATTCGCCCAATGAGTCCTTGATATTTAGTCGTTTTCAGCCAATTTTCTGGATTTTTGAAAAATTCACTTTTTTGTAAAAATATCCACTAAATGAGGGAATAATATGTGTGAGGGTACCCCAGGAGAGATCCAAATGTGTGTGGGTAAAATATATATCCCACGGGGGTAAAAGTGAAAAAAGTTGAAAAAAATTATTTTTTGGACTTAGCCATTTTCCGGCGTTTATCAGACTTTCAGATAGGGCAAATGTCAGTGAGCGTTTCGATTTCAGTTCCAGAGCGATTCGCCCAATGAGTCCCTGATATTTAGTCGTTTTGAGCCAATATTTTGGATTTTTGAAAATTTCACTTTTTTGTGAAAATACCCACTAAATGAGGGAATAAAATGTGTGAGGGTACCTCAGGAGTGTTCCAAATGTGTGTGGGTAGAATATATATCCCACGGGGGTAAAATTGAAAAAAGTTAAAAAATTTTTTTTTTTGGACTTAGTCATTTTACCGGCGTTTATCAGACTTTCAGATAGGGCAAATGTCAGTGAGCGTTTTGATTTCAGTTCCAGAGCGATCCGCCCAATGAGTCCCTGATATTTAGTCGTTTTGAGCCAATATTTTGGATTTTTGAAAATTTCACTTTTTTGTGAAAATACCCACTAACTGAGGGAATAATATGTGTGAGGGTACCCCAGGAGTTTCCAAATGTGTGTGGGTAGAATATATATCCCACGGGGGTAAAATTGAAAAAAGTTGAAAAATTTTTTTTTTTGGACTTAGTCATTTTTCCGGCGTTTATCAGACTTTCAGATAGGGCAAATGTCAGTGATCGTTCCGATTTCAGTTCCAGAGCGATTCGCCCAATGAGTCCTTGATATTTAGTCATTTTCAGCCAATTTTCTGGATTTTTGAAAAATTCACTTTTTTGTGAAAATATCTACTAAATGAGGGAATAATATGTGTGAGGGTAGCCCAGGAGAGTTCCAAATGTGTGTGGGTAGAATATATATCCCACGAGAGTAAAATTGAAAAAAGTTGCAAAAATATTTTTTTTTGGACTTAGTCATTTTTCCGGCGTTTATCAGACTTTCAGATAGGTCAAATGACAGTGAGCATTCCGATTTCAGTTCCAGAGCGATTCGCCCAATGAGTCTTGATATTTAGTCGTTTTCAGCCAATATTTTGGATTTTTGAAAATTTCTCTTTTTTCTGAAAATATCCACTAAATGAGGGAATAATATGTGTGAGGGTACCCCAGAAGATTTCCAAATGTGTGTGGGTAGAATATATATCCCACGGGGTAAAATTGAAAAAAGTTGAAAAAAAATTTTTTTTTGGACTTAGTCATTTTTCCGGCGTTTATCAGATTTTCAGATAGGGCAAATGTCAGTGAGCGTTCCAATTTCAGTTCCAGAGCGATTCGCCCAATGAGTCCTTGATATTTAGTCATTTTCAGCCAATTTTCTGGATTTTTGAAAAATTCACTTTTTTGTGAAAATATCCACTAAATGAGGGAATAATATGTGTGAGGGTACCCCAGGAGAGTTCCAAATGTGTGTGGGTAGAATATATATCCCACGGGGGTAAAATTGAAAAAAGTTGAAAAAAATTTTTCTTTTGACTTAGTCATTTTTCCGGCGTTTATCAGACTTTCAGATAGGGCAAATGTTAGTGAGCGTTCCGATTTCAGTTCCAGAGCGATTCGCCCAATGAGGCTTGATATTTAGTCGTTTTCAGCCAATATTTTGGATTTTTGAAAATTTCACTTTTTTGTGAAAATATCCACTAAATGAGGGAATAATATGTGTGAGGGTACCCCAGGAGAGTTCCAAATGTGTGTGGGTAGAATATATATCCCAAGGGGGTAAAATTGAAAAAAGTTGAAAAAAAAATTTTTTTTGGACTTAGTCATTTTTCCGGCGTTTATCAGACTTTCAGATAGGGCAAATGTCAGTGATCGTTCCGATTTCAGTTCCAGAGCGATTCGCCCAATGAGTCCTTGATATTTAGTCATTTTCAGCCAATTTTCTGGATTTTTGAAAAATTAACTTTTTTGTGAAAATATCCACTAAATGAGGGAATAATATGTGTGAGTGTACCCCAGAAGAGTTCCAAATGTTTGTGGGTAGAATATATATCAAACGGGGGTAAAATTGAAAAAAGTTGAAAAAAAATTTTTTTTTGGACTTAGTCATTTTTCCGGCGTTTATCAGACTTTCAGATAGGGCAAATGTCAGTGATCGTTCCGATTTCAGTTCCAGAGCGATTCGCCCAATGAGTCCTTGATATTTAGTCAATTTCAGCCAATTTTCTGGATTTTTGAAAAATTAACTTTTTTGTGAAAATATCCACTAAATGAGGGAATAATATGTGTGAGGGAACCCCAGAAGAGTTCCAAATGTTTGTGGGTAGAATATATATCCCACGGGGGTAAAATTGAAAAAAGTTGAAAAAAAATTTTTTTTTGGACTTAGTCATTTTTCCGGCGTTTATCAGACTTTCAGATAGGGCAAATGTCAGTGAGCGTTCCGATTTCAGTTCCAGAGCGATTCGCCGAATGAGTCCTTGATATTTAGTAATTTTCAGCCAATTTTCTGGATTTTTGAAAAATTCACTTTTTTGTGAAAATATCCACTAAATGAGGGAATAATATGTGTGAGGGTACCCCAGGAGAGTTCCAAATGTTTGTGGGTAGAATATATATCCCACGGGGGTAAAATTGAAAAAAGTTGAAAAAAATTTTTTTTTTGGACTTAGTCATTTTTCCGGCGTTTATCAGACTTTCAGATAGGGCAAATGTCAGTGAGCGTTCCGATTTCAGTTCCAGAGCGATTCGCCCAATGAGTCCTTGATATTTAGTCATTTTCAGCCAATTTTCTGGATTTTTGAAAAATTCACTTTTTTGTGAAAATATCCACTAAATGAGGGAATAATATGTGTGAGGGTACCCCAGGAGAGTTCCAAATGTTTGTGGGTAGAATATATATCCCACGGGGGTAAAATTTAAAAAAGGTGAAAAAAAATTTTTTTTTGGACTTAGTCATTTTTCCGGCGTTTATCAGACTTTCAGATAGGGCAAATGTCAGTGATCGTTCCGATTTCAGTTCCAGAGCGATTCGCCCAATGAGTCCTTGATATTTAGTAATTTTCAGCCAATTTTCTGGATTTTTGAAAAATTCACTTTTTTGTGAAAATATCCACTAAATGAGGGAATAATATGTGTGAGGGTACCCCAGGAGAGTTCCAAATGTTTGTGGGTAGAATATATATCCCACGGGGGTAAAATTGAAAAAAGTTGAAAAAAATTTTTTTTTTGGACTTAGTCATTTTTCCGGCGTTTATCAGACTTTCAGATAGGGCAAATGTCAGTGAGCGTTCCGATTTCAGTTCCAGAGCGATTCGCCCAATGAGTCCTTGATATTTAGTCATTTTCAGCCAATTTTCTGGATTTTTGAAAAATTCACTTTTTTGTGAAAATATCCACTAAATGAGGGAATAATATGTGTGAGGGTACCCCAGGAGAGATCCAAATGTGTGTGGGTAAAATATATATCCCACGGGGGTAAAAGTGAAAAAAGTTGAAAAAAATTATTTTTTGGACTTAGCCATTTTCCGGCGTTTATCAGACTTTCAGATAGGGCAAATGTCAGTGAGCGTTTCGATTTCAGTTCCAGAGCGATTCGCCCAATGAGTCCCTGATATTTAGTCGTTTTGAGCCAATATTTTGGATTTTTGAAAATTTCACTTTTTTGTGAAAATACCCACTAAATGAGGGAATAAAATGTGTGAGGGTACCTCAGGAGTGTTCCAAATGTGTGTGGGTAGAATATATATCCCACGGGGTAAAATTGAAAAAAGTTAAAAAATTTTTTTTTTTGGACTTAGTCATTTTACCGGCGTTTATCAGACTTTCAGATAGGGCAAATGTCAGTGAGCGTTTTGATTTCAGTTCCAGAGCGATCCGCCCAATGAGTCCCTGATATTTAGTCGTTTTGAGCCAATATTTTGGATTTTTGAAAATTTCACTTTTTTGTGAAAATACCCACTAACTGAGGGAATAATATGTGTGAGGGTACCCCAGGAGTTTCCAAATGTGTGTGGGTAGAATATATATCCCACGGGGGTAAAATTGAAAAAAGTTGAAAAATTTTTTTTTTTGGACTTAGTCATTTTTCCGGCGTTTATCAGACTTTCAGATAGGGCAAATGTCAGTGATCGTTCCGATTTCAGTTCCAGAGCGATTCGCCCAATGAGTCCTTGATATTTAGTCATTTTCAGCCAATTTTCTGGATTTTTGAAAAATTCACTTTTTTGTGAAAATATCTACTAAATGAGGGAATAATATGTGTGAGGGTAGCCCAGGAGAGTTCCAAATGTGTGTGGGTAGAATATATATCCCACGAGAGTAAAATTGAAAAAAGTTGCAAAAATATTTTTTTTTGGACTTAGTCATTTTTCCGGCGTTTATCAGACTTTCAGATAGGTCAAATGACAGTGAGCATTCCGATTTCAGTTCCAGAGCGATTCGCCCAATGAGTCTTGATATTTAGTCGTTTTCAGCCAATATTTTGGATTTTTGAAAATTTCTCTTTTTTCTGAAAATATCCACTAAATGAGGGAATAATATGTGTGAGGGTACCCCAGAAGATTTCCAAATGTGTGTGGGTAGAATATATATCCCACGGGGTAAAATTGAAAAAAGTTGAAAAAAAATTTTTTTTTGGACTTAGTCATTTTTCCGGCGTTTATCAGATTTTCAGATAGGGCAAATGTCAGTGAGCGTTCCAATTTCAGTTCCAGAGCGATTCGCCCAATGAGTCCTTGATATTTAGTCATTTTCAGCCAATTTTCTGGATTTTTGAAAAATTCACTTTTTTGTGAAAATATCCACTAAATGAGGGAATAATATGTGTGAGGGTACCCCAGGAGAGTTCCAAATGTGTGTGGTAGAATATATATCCCACGGGGGTAAAATTGAAAAAAGTTGAAAAAAATTTTTCTTTTGACTTAGTCATTTTTCCGGCGTTTATCAGACTTTCAGATAGGGCAAATGTTAGTGAGCGTTCCGATTTCAGTTCCAGAGCGATTCGCCCAATGAGGCTTGATATTTAGTCGTTTTCAGCCAATATTTTGGATTTTTGAAAATTTCACTTTTTTGTGAAAATATCCACTAAATGAGGGAATAATATGTGTGAGGGTACCCCAGGAGAGTTCCAAATGTGTGTGGGTAGAATATATATCCCAAGGGGGTAAAATTGAAAAAAGTTGAAAAAAAAATTTTTTTTGGACTTAGTCATTTTTCCGGCGTTTATCAGACTTTCAGATAGGGCAAATGTCAGTGATCGTTCCGATTTCAGTTCCAGAGCGATTCGCCCAATGAGTCCTTGATATTTAGTCATTTTCAGCCAATTTTCTGGATTTTTGAAAAATTAACTTTTTTGTGAAAATATCCACTAAATGAGGGAATAATATGTGTGAGTGTACCCCAGAAGAGTTCCAAATGTTTGTGGGTAGAATATATATCCCACGGGGGTAAAATTGAAAAAAGTTGAAAAAAAATTTTTTTTTGGACTTAGTCATTTTTCCGGCGTTTATCAGACTTTCAGATAGGGCAAATGTCAGTGATCGTTCCGATTTCAGTTCCAGAGCGATTCGCCCAATGAGTCCTTGATATTTAGTCATTTTCAGCCAATTTTCTGGATTTTTGAAAAATTAACTTTTTTGTGAAAATATCCACTAAATGAGGGAATAATATGTGTGAGGGAACCCCAGAAGAGTTCCAAATGTTTGTGGGTAGAATATATATCCCACGGGGGTAAAATTGAAAAAAGTTGAAAAAAAATTTTTTTTTGGACTTAGTCATTTTTCCGGCGTTTATCAGACTTTCAGATAGGGCAAATGTCAGTGAGCGTTCCGATTTCAGTTCCAGAGCGATTCGCCGAATGAGTCCTTGATATTTAGTAATTTTCAGCCAATTTTCTGGATTTTTGAAAAATTCACTTTTTTGTGAAAATATCCACTAAATGAGGGAATAATATGTGTGAGGGTACCCCAGGAGAGTTCCAAATGTTTGTGGGTAGAATATATATCCCACGGGGGTAAAATTGAAAAAAGTTGAAAAAAATTTTTTTTTTGGACTTAGTCATTTTTCCGGCGTTTATCAGACTTTCAGATAGGGCAAATGTCAGTGAGCGTTCCGATTTCAGTTCCAGAGCGATTCGCCCAATGAGTCCTTGATATTTAGTCATTTTCAGCCAATTTTCTGGATTTTTGAAAAATTCACTTTTTTGTGAAAATATCCACTAAATGAGGGAATAATATGTGTGAGGGTACCCCAGGAGAGTTCCAAATGTTTGTGGGTAGAATATATATCCCACGGGGGTAAAATTTAAAAAAGGTGAAAAAAAATTTTTTTTTGGACTTAGTCATTTTTCCGGCGTTTATCAGACTTTCAGATAGGGCAAATGTCAGTGATCGTTCCGATTTCAGTTCCAGAGCGATTCGCCCAATGAGTCCTTGATATTTAGTAATTTTCAGCCAATTTTCTGGATTTTTGAAAAATTCACTTTTTTGTGAAAATATCCACTAAATGAGGGAATAATATGTGTGAGGGTACCCCAGGAGAGTTCCAAATGTTTGTGGGTAGAATATATATCCCACGGGGGTAAAATTGAAAAAAGTTGAAAAAAATTTTTTTTTTGGACTTAGTCATTTTTCCGGCGTTTATCAGACTTTCAGATAGGGCAAATGTCAGTGAGCGTTCCGATTTCAGTTCCAGAGCGATTCGCCCAATGAGTCCTTGATATTTAGTCATTTTCAGCCAATTTTCTGGATTTTTGAAAAATTCACTTTTTTGTGAAAATATCCACTAAATGAGGGAATAATATGTGTGAGGGTACCCCAGGAGAGTTCCAAATGTTTGTGGGTAGAATATATATCCCACGGGGGTAAAATTGAAAAAAGTTGAAAAAAAATTTTTTTTTGGACTTAGCCATTTTTCCGGCGTTTATCAGACTTTCAGATAGGGCAAATGTCAGTGAGCGTTTCGATTTCAGTTCCAGAGCGATTCGCCCAATGCGTACCTGATATTTAGTCGTTTTGAGCCAATATTTTGGATTTTTGAAAATTTCACTTTTTTGTGAAAATACCCACTAACTGAGGGAATAATATGTGTGAGGGTACCCCAGGAGTTTCCAAATGTGTGTGGGTAGAATATATATCCCACGGGGGTAAAATTGAAAAAAGTTGAAAAAAATTTTTTTTTGGACTTAGTCATTTTTCCGGCGTTTATCAGACTTTCAGATAGGGCAAATGTCAGTGAGCGTTCCGATTTCAGTTCCAGAGCGATTCGCCCAATGAGTCCTTGATATTTAGACGTTTTCAGCCAATTTTCTGGATTTTTGAAAAATTCACTTTTTTGTGAAAATATCCACTAAATGAGGGAATAATATGTGTGAGGGTACCCCAGGAGAGATCCAAATGTGTGTGGGTAAAATATATATCCCACGGGGGTAAAAGTGAAAAAAGTTGAAAAAAATTATTTTTTGGACTTAGCCATTTTTCCGGCGTTTATCAGACTTTCAGATAGGGCAAATGTCAGTGAGCGTTTCGATTTCAGTTTCAGAGCGATTCACCCAATGAGTCCTTGATATTTAGTCATTTTCAGCCAATTTTCTGGATTTTTGAAAAATTCACTTTTTTGTTAAAATATCCACTAAATGAGGGAATAATATGTGTGAGGGTACCCCAGGAGAGATCCAAATGTGTGTGGGTAAAATATATATCCCACGGGGGTAAAAGTGAAAAAAGTTGAAAAAAATTATTTTTTGGACTTAGCCATTTTTCCGGTGTTTATCAGACTTTCAGATAGGGCAAATGTCAGTGAGCGTTTCGATTTCAGTTCCAGAGCGATTCGCCCAATGAGTCCCTGATATTTAGTCGTTTTGAGCCAATATTTTGGATTTTTGAAAATTTCACTTTTTTGTGAAAATACCCACTAAATGAGGGAATAATATGTGTGAGGGTACCCCAGGAGTGTTCCAAATGTGTGTGGGTAGAATATATATCCCACGGGGGTAAAATTGAAAAAAGTTGAAAAAAATTTTTTTTTGTACTTAGTCATTTTTCCGGCGTTTATCAGACTTTCAGATAGGGCAAATGTCAGTGAGCATTCTGATTTCAGTTCCAGAGCGATTCGCCCAATGAGTCCTTGATATTTAGTCGTTTTCAGCCAATTTTCTGGATTTTTGAAAAATTCACTTTTTTGTAAAAATATCCACTAAATGAGGGAATAATATGTGTGAGGGTACCCCAGGAGAGATCCAAATGTGTGTGGGTAAAATATATATCCCACGGGGGTAAAAGTGAAAAAAGTTGAAAAAAATTATTTTTTGGACTTAGCCATTTTCCGGCGTTTATCAGACTTTCAGATAGGGCAAATGTCAGTGAGCGTTTCGATTTCAGTTCCAGAGCGATTCGCCCAATGAGTCCCTGATATTTAGTCGTTTTGAGCCAATATTTTGGATTTTTGAAAATTTCACTTTTTTGTGAAAATACCCACTAAATGAGGGAATAAAATGTGTGAGGGTACCTCAGGAGTGTTCCAAATGTGTGTGGGTAGAATATATATCCCACGGGGGTAAAATTGAAAAAAGTTAAAAAATTTTTTTTTTTGGACTTAGTCATTTTACCGGCGTTTATCAGACTTTCAGATAGGGCAAATGTCAGTGATCGTTCCGATTTCAGTTCCAGAGCGATTCGCCCAATGAGTCCTTGATATTTAGTCATTTTCAGCCAATTTTCTGGATTTTTGAAAAATTAACTTTTTTGTGAAAATATCCACTAAATGAGGGAATAATATGTGTGAGTGTACCCCAGAAGAGTTCCAAATGTTTGTGGGTAGAATATATATCCCACGGGGGTAAAATTGAAAAAAGTTGAAAAAAAATTTTTTTTTGGACTTAGTCATTTTTCCGGCGTTTATCAGACTTTCAGATAGGGCAAATGTCAGTGATCGTTCTGATTTCAGTTCCAGAGCGATTCGCCCAATGAGTCCTTGATATTTAGTCATTTTCAGCCAATTTTCTGGATTTTTGAAAAATTAACTTTTTTGTGAAAATATCCACTAAATGAGGGAATAATATGTGTGAGGGAACCCCAGAAGAGTTCCAAATGTTTGTGGGTAGAATACATATCCCACGGGGGTAAAATTGAAAAAAGTTGAAAAAAAAATTTTTTTTGGACTTAGTCATTTTTCCGGCGTTTATCAGACTTTCAGATAGGGCAAATGTCAGTGAGCGTTCCGATTTCAGTTCCAGAGCGATTCGCCGAATGAGTCCTTGATATTTAGTAATTTTCAGCCAATTTTCTGGATTTTTGAAAAATTCACTTTTTTGTGAAAATATCCACTAAATGAGGGAATAATATGTGTGAGGGTACCCCAGGAGAGTTCCAAATGTTTGTGGGTAGAATATATATCCCACGGGGGTAAAATTGAAAAAAGTTGAAAAAAAATTTTTTTTTGGACTTAGCCATTTTTCCGGCGTTTATCAGACTTTCAGATAGGGCAAATGTCAGTGATCGTTCCGATTTCAGTTCCAGAGCGATTCGCCCAATGAGTCCTTGATATTTAGTAATTTTCAGCCAATTTTCTGGATTTTTGAAAAATTCACTTTTTTGTGAAAATATCCACTAAATGAGGGAATAATATGTGTGAGGGTACCCCAGGAGAGTTCCAAATGTTTGTGGGTAGAATATATATCCCACGGGGGTAAAATTGAAAAAAGTTGAAAAAAAATTTTTTTTTGGACTTAGCCATTTTTCCGGCGTTTATCAGACTTTCAGATAGGGCAAATGTCAGTGAGCGTTTCGATTTCAGTTCCAGAGCGATTCGCCCAATGCGTACCTGATATTTAGTCGTTTTGAGCCAATATTTTGGATTTTTGAAAATTTCACTTTTTTGTGAAAATATCCACTAAATGAGGGAATAATATGTGTGAGGGAACCCCAGAAGAGTTCCAAATGTTTGTGGGTAGAATATATATCCCACGGGGGTAAAATTGAAAAAAGTTGAAAAAAAATTTTTTTTTGGACTTAGTCATTTTTCCGGCGTTTATCAGACTTTCAGATAGGGCAAATGTCAGTGAGCGTTCCGATTTCAGTTCCAGAGCGATTCGCCGAATGAGTCCTTGATATTTAGTAATTTTCAGCCAATTTTCTGGATTTTTGAAAAATTCACTTTTTTGTGAAAATATCCACTAAATGAGGGAATAATATGTGTGAGGGTACCCCAGGAGAGTTCCAAATGTTTGTGGGTAGAATATATATCCCACGGGGGTAAAATTGAAAAAAGTTGAAAAAAATTTTTTTTTTGGACTTAGTCATTTTTCCGGCGTTTATCAGACTTTCAGATAGGGCAAATGTCAGTGAGCGTTCCGATTTCAGTTCCAGAGCGATTCGCCCAATGAGTCCTTGATATTTAGTCATTTTCAGCCAATTTTCTGGATTTTTGAAAAATTCACTTTTTTGTGAAAATATCCACTAAATGAGGGAATAATATGTGTGAGGGTACCCCAGGAGAGTTCCAAATGTTTGTGGGTAGAATATATATCCCACGGGGGTAAAATTGAAAAAAGTTGAAAAAAATTTTTTTTTTGGACTTAGTCATTTTTCCGGCGTTTATCAGACTTTCAGATAGGGCAAATGTCTGTGAGCGTTCCGATTTCAGTTCCAGAGCGATTCGCCCAATGAGTCCTTGATATTTAGTCGTTTTCAGCCAATTTTCTGGATTTTTGAAAAATTCACTATTTTGTGAAAATATCCACTAAATGAGGGAATAATATGTGTGAGGGTACCCCAGGAGAGATCCAAATGTGTGTGGGTAAAATGTATATCCCACGGGGGTAAAAGTGAAAAAAGTTGAAAAAAATTATTTTTTGGACTTAGCCATTTTTCCGGCGTTTATCAGACTTTCAGATAGGGCAAATGTCAGTGAGCGTTCCGATTTCAGTTCCAGAGCGATTCGCCCAATGAGTCCTTAATATTTAGTCATTTTCAGCCAATATTTTGGATTTTTGAAAATTTCACTTTTTTGTGAAAATATCCACTAAATGAGGGAATAATATGTGTGAGGGTACCCCAGGAGTGTTCCAAATGTGTGTGGGTAGAATATATATCCCACGGGGGTAAAATTGAAAAAAGTTGAAAAAAATTTTTTTTTGGACTTAGTCATTTTTCCGGCGTTTATCAGACTTTCAGATAGGGCAAATGTCAGTGAGCGTTCCGATTTCAGTTCCAGAGCGATTCGCCCAATGAGTCCTTGATATTTAGACGTTTTCAGCCAATTTTCTGGATTTTTGAAAAATTCACTTTTTTGTGAAAATATCCACTAAATGAGGGAATAATATGTGTGAGGGTACCCCAGGAGAGATCCAAATGTGTGTGGGTAAAATATATATCCCACGGGGGTAAAAGTGAAAAAAGTTGAAAAAAATTATTTTTTGGACTTAGCCATTTTTCCGGCGTTTATCAGACTTTCAGATAGGGCAAATGTCAGTGAGCGTTTCGATTTCAGTTTCAGAGCGATTCACCCAATGAGTCCTTGATATTTAGTCATTTTCAGCCAATTTTCTGGATTTTTGAAAAATTCACTTTTTTGTTAAAATATCCACTAAATGAGGGAATAATATGTGTGAGGGTACCCCAGGAGAGATCCAAATGTGTGTGGGTAAAATATATATCCCACGGGGGTAAAAGTGAAAAAAGTTGAAAAAAATTATTTTTTGGACTTAGCCATTTTTCCGGTGTTTATCAGACTTTCAGATAGGGCAAATGTCAGTGAGCGTTTCGATTTCAGTTCCAGAGCGATTCGCCCAATGTGTCCCTGATATTTAGTCGTTTTGAGCCAATATTTTGGATTTTTGAAAATTTCACTTTTTTGTGAAAATACCCACTAAATGAGGGAATAATATGTGTGAGGGTACCCCAGGAGTGTTCCAAATGTGTGTGGGTAGAATATATATCCCACGGGGGTAAAATTGAAAAAAGTTGAAAAAAATTTTTTTTTGTACTTAGTCATTTTTCCGGCGTTTATCAGACTTTCAGATAGGGCAAATGTCAGTGAGCATTCTGATTTCAGTTCCAGAGCGATTCGCCCAATGAGTCCTTGATATTTAGTCGTTTTCAGCCAATTTTCTGGATTTTTGAAAAATTCACTTTTTTGTAAAAATATCCACTAAATGAGGGAATAATATGTGTGAGGGTACCCCAGGAGAGATCCAAATGTGTGTGGGTAAAATATATATCCCACGGGGGTAAAAGTGAAAAAAGTTGAAAAAAATTATTTTTTGGACTTAGCCATTTTCCGGCGTTTATCAGACTTTCAGATAGGGCAAATGTCAGTGAGCGTTTCGATTTCAGTTCCAGAGCGATTCGCCCAATGAGTCCCTGATATTTAGTCGTTTTGAGCCAATATTTTGGATTTTTGAAAATTTCACTTTTTTGTGAAAATACCCACTAAATGAGGGAATAAAATGTGTGAGGGTACCTCAGGAGTGTTCCAAATGTGTGTGGGTAGAATATATATCCCACGGGGGTAAAATTGAAAAAAGTTAAAAAATTTTTTTTTTTGGACTTAGTCATTTTACCGGCGTTTATCAGACTTTCAGATAGGGCAAATGTCAGTGAGCGTTTTGATTTCAGTTCCAGAGCGATCCGCCCAATGAGTCCCTGATATTTAGTCGTTTTGAGCCAATATTTTGGATTTTTGAAAATTTCACTTTTTTGTGAAAATACCCACTAACTGAGGGAATAAAATGTGTGAGGGTACCCCAGGAGTTTCCAAATGTGTGTGGGTAGAATACATATCCCACGGGGGTAAAATTGAAAAAAGTTGAAAAAAATTTTTTTTTGGACTTAGTCATTTTTCCGGCGTTTATCAGACTTTCAGATAGGGCAAATGTCAGTGAGCGTTCCGATTTCAGTTCCAGAGCGATTCGCCCAATGAGTCCTTGATATTTAGACGTTTTCAGCCAATTTTCTGGATTTTTGAAAAATTCACTTTTTTGTGAAAATATCCACTAAATGAGGGAATAATATGTGTGAGGGTACCCCAGGAGAGATCCAAATGTGTGTGGGTAAAATATATATCCCACGGGGGTAAAAGTGAAAAAAGTTGAAAAAAATTATTTTTTGGACTTAGCCATTTTTCCGGCGTTTATCAGACTTTCAGATAGGGCAAATGTCAGTGAGCGTTTCGATTTCAGTTTCAGAGCGATTCACCCAATGAGTCCTTGATATTTAGTCATTTTCAGCCAATTTTCTGGATTTTTGAAAAATTCACTTTTTTGTTAAAATATCCACTAAATGAGGGAATAATATGTGTGAGGGTACCCCAGGAGAGATCCAAATGTGTGTGGGTAAAATATATATCCCACGGGGGTAAAAGTGAAAAAAGTTGAAAAAAATTATTTTTTGGACTTAGCCATTTTTCCGGTGTTTATCAGACTTTCAGATAGGGCAAATGTCAGTGAGCGTTTCGATTTCAGTTCCAGAGCGATTCGCCCAATGAGTCCCTGATATTTAGTCGTTTTGAGCCAATATTTTGGATTTTTGAAAATTTCACTTTTTTGTGAAAATACCCACTAAATGAGGGAATAATATGTGTGAGGGTACCCCAGGAGTGTTCCAAATGTGTGTGGGTAGAATATATATCCCACGGGGGTAAAATTGAAAAAAGTTGAAAAAAATTTTTTTTTGTACTTAGTCATTTTTCCGGCGTTTATCAGACTTTCAGATAGGGCAAATGTCAGTGAGCATTCTGATTTCAGTTCCAGAGCGATTCGCCCAATGAGTCCTTGATATTTAGTCGTTTTCAGCCAATTTTCTGGATTTTTGAAAAATTCACTTTTTTGTAAAAATATCCACTAAATGAGGGAATAATATGTGTGAGGGTACCCCAGGAGAGATCCAAATGTGTGTGGGTAAAATATATATCCCACGGGGGTAAAAGTGAAAAAAGTTGAAAAAAATTATTTTTTGGACTTAGCCATTTTCCGGCGTTTATCAGACTTTCAGATAGGGCAAATGTCAGTGAGCGTTTCGATTTCAGTTCCAGAGCGATTCGCCCAATGAGTCCCTGATATTTAGTCGTTTTGAGCCAATATTTTGGATTTTTGAAAATTTCACTTTTTTGTGAAAATACCCACTAAATGAGGGAATAAAATGTGTGAGGGTACCTCAGGAGTGTTCCAAATGTGTGTGGGTAGAATATATATCCCACGGGGGTAAAATTGAAAAAAGTTAAAAAATTTTTTTTTTTGGACTTAGTCATTTTACCGGCGTTTATCAGACTTTCAGATAGGGCAAATGTCAGTGAGCGTTTTGATTTCAGTTCCAGAGCGATCCGCCCAATGAGTCCCTGATATTTAGTCGTTTTGAGCCAATATTTTGGATTTTTGAAAATTTCACTTTTTTGTGAAAATACCCACTAACTGAGGGAATAATATGTGTGAGGGTACCCCAGGAGTTTCCAAATGTGTGTGGGTAGAATATATATCCCACGGGGGTAAAATTGAAAAAAGTTGAAAAATTTTTTTTTTTGGACTTAGTCATTTTTCCGGCGTTTATCAGACTTTCAGATAGGGCAAATGTCAGTGATCGTTCCGATTTCAGTTCCAGAGCGATTCGCCCAATGAGTCCTTGATATTTAGTCATTTTCAGCCAATTTTCTGGATTTTTGAAAAATTCACTTTTTTGTGAAAATATCCACTAAATGAGGGAATAATATTTGTGAGGGTACCCCAGGAGAGTTCCAAATGTGTGTGGGTAGAATATATATCCCACGGGAGTAAAATTGAAAAAAGTTGAAAAAATTTTTTTTTGGACTTAGTCATTTTTCCGGCGTTTATCAGACTTTCAGATAGGGCAAATGTCAGTGAGCGTTCCGATTTCAGTTCCAGAGCGATTCGCCCAATGAGTGCTTGATATTTAGTCATTTTCAGCCAATTTTCTGGATTTTTGAAAAATTCACTTTTTTGTGAAAATATCTACTAAATGAGGGAATAATATGTGTGAGGGTAGCCCAGGAGAGTTCCAAATGTGTGTGGGTAGAATATATATCCCACGAGAGTAAAATTGAAAAAAGTTGCAAAAATATTTTTTTTTGGACTTAGTCATTTTTCCGGCGTTTATCAGACTTTCAGATAGGTCAAATGACAGTGAGCATTCCGATTTCAGTTCCAGAGCGATTCGCCCAATGAGTCTTGATATTTAGTCGTTTTCAGCCAATATTTTGGATTTTTGAAAATTTCTCTTTTTTCTGAAAATATCCACTAAATGAGGGAATAATATGTGTGAGGGTACCCCAGAAGATTTCCAAATGTGTGTGGGTAGAATATATATCCCACGGGGTAAAATTGAAAAAAGTTGAAAAAAAATTTTTTTTTGGACTTAGTCATTTTTCCGGCGTTTATCAGACTTTCAGATAGGGCAAATGTCAGTGAGCGTTCCAATTTCAGTTCCAGAGCGATTCGCCCAATGAGTCCTTGATATTTAGTCATTTTCAGCCAATTTTCTGGATTTTTGAAAAATTCACTTTTTTGTGAAAATATCCACTAAATGAGGGAATAATATGTGTGAGGGTACCCCAGGAGAGTTCCAAATGTGTGTGGGTAGAATATATATCCCACGGGGGTAAAATTGAAAAAAGTTGAAAAAAATTTTTTTTTTGACTTAGTCATTTTTCCGGCGTTTATCAGACTTTCAGATAGGGCAAATGTCAGTGATCGTTCCGATTTCAGTTCCAGAGCGATTCGCCCAATGAGTCCTTGATATTTAGTCATTTTCAGCCAATTTTCTGGATTTTTGAAAAATTAACTTTTTTGTGAAAATATCCACTAAATGAGGGAATAATATGTGTGAGTGTACCCCAGAAGAGTTCCAAATGTTTGTGGGTAGAATATATATCCCACGGGGGTAAAATTGAAAAAAGTTGAAAAAAAAATTTATTTTGGACTTAGTCATTTTTCCGGCGTTTATCAGACTTTCAGATAGGGCAAATGTCAGTGAGCGTTCCGATTTCAGTTCCAGAGCGATTCGCCCAATGAGCCCTTGATATTTAGTCATTTTCAGCCAATTTTCTGGATTTTTGAAAAATTCACTTTTTTGTGAAAATATCCACTAAATGAGGGAATAATATGTGTGAGGGTACCCCAGGAGAGTTCCAAATGTGTGTGGGTAGAATATATATCCCACGGGAGTAAAATTGAAAAAAGTTGAAAAATTTTTTTTTTGGACTTAGTCATTTTTCCGGCGTTTATCAGACTTTCAGAGAGGGCAAATGTCAGTGAGCGTTCCGATTTCAGTTCCAGAGCGATTCGAACAATGAGTACTTGATATTTAGTCATTTTCAGCCAATTTTCTGGATTTTTGAAAAATTCACTTTTTTGTGAAAATATCTACTTAATGAGGGAATAATATGTGTGAGGGTAGCCCAGGAGAGTTCCAAATGTGTGTGGGTAGAATATATATCCCACGAGAGTAAAATTGAAAAAAGTTGCAAAAATTTTTTTTTTTGGACTTAGTCATTTTTCCGGCGTTTATCAGACTTTCAGATAGGTCAAATGTCAGTGAGCGTTCCGATTTCAGTTCCAGAGCGATTCGCCCAATGAGTCTTGATATTTAGTCGTTTTCAGCCAATATTTTGGATTTTTGAAAATTTCTCTTTTTTCTGAAAATATCCACTAAATGAGGGAATAATATGTGTGAGGGTACCCCAGAAGATTTCCAAATGTGTGTGGGTAGAATATATATCCCACGGGGTAAAACTGAAAAAAGTTGAAAAAAATTTTTTTTTTGGACTTATTCATTTTTCCGGCGTTTATCAGACTTTCAGATAGGGCAAATGTCAGTGAGCGTTCCGATTTCAGTTCCAGAGCGATTCGCCCAATGAGTCCTTGATATTTAGTCATTTTCAGCCAATTTTCTGGATTTTTGAAAAATTCACTTTTTTGTGAAAATATCCACTAAATGAGGGAATAATATGTGTGAGGGTACCACAGGAGAGTTCCAAATGTGTGTGGGTAGAATATATATCCCACGGGAGTAAAATTGAAAAAAGTTGCAAAAATTTTTTTTTTGGACTTAATCATTTTTCCGGCGTTTATCAGACTTTCAGATAGGGCAAATGTCAGTGAGCGTTCCGATTTCAGTTCCAGAGCAATTCGCCCAATGAGTCCTTGATATTTAGTCATTTTCAGCCAATTTTCTGGATTTTTGAAAAATTCACTTTTTTGAAAAAACTATCTACTAAATGAGGGAATAATGTGTGTGAGGGTAGCCCAGGAGAGTTCCAAATGTGTGTGGGTAGAATATATATCCCACGAGAGTAAAAGTGAAAAAAGTTGGAAAAATTTTTTTTTTTGGACTTAGTCATTTTTCCGGCGTTTATCAGACTTTCAGATAGGGCAAATGTCAGCGAGCGTTCCGATTTCAGTTCCAGAGCGATTCGCCCAATGAGTCCTTGATATTTAGTCATTTTCAGCCAATTTTCTGGATTTTTGAAAAATTCACTTTTTTGTGAAAATATCCACTAAATGAGGGAATAATATGTGTGAGGGTACCCCAGGAGAGTTCCAAATGTGTGTGGGTAGAATATATATCCCACGGGGGTAAAATTGAAAAAAGTTGAAAAATTTTTTTTTTTGGACTTAGTCATTTTTCCGGCATTTATCAGACTTTCAGATAGGGCAAATGTCAGTGAGCGTTCCGATTTCAGTTCCAGAGCGATTCGCCCAATGAGTCCTTGATATTTAGTCATTTTCAGGCAATTTTCTGGATTTTTGAAAAATTCACTTTTTTGTGAAAATATCTACTAAATGAGGGAATAATATGTGTGAGGGTAGCCCAGGAGAGTTCCAAATGTGTGTGGGTAGAATATATATCCCACGGGAGTAAAATTGAAAAAAGTTGAAAAAAATTTTTTTTTGGACTTAGTCATTTTTCCGGCGTTTATCAGACTTTCAGATAGGGCAAATGTCAGTGAGCGTTCCGATTTCAGTTCCAGAGCGGTTCGCCCAATGAGTCTTTGATATTTAGTCGTTTTCAGCCAATATTTTGGATTTTTGAAAATTCACTTTTTTGTAAAAATATCCACAAAATGAGGGAATAATATGTGTGAGGGTACCCCAGGAGTGTGCCAAATGTGTGTGGGTAGAATATATATCCCACGGGGGTAAAATTTAAAAAAGTTGAAAAATTTTTTTTAGGACTTAGTCATTTTTCCGGCGTTTATCAGACTTTCAGATAGGGCAAATGTCAGTGAGCGTTCCGATTTCAGTTCCAGAGCGATTCGCCCAATGATTCCTTGATATTTAGTCATTTTCAGCCAATTTTCTGGATTTTTGAAAATTTCACTTTTTTGTGAAAATATCCACTAAATGAGGGAATAATATGTGTGAGGGTAGCCCAGGAGAGTTCCAAATGTGTGTGGGTAGGATATATATCCTACGGGGGTAAAATTGAAAAAAGTTTAAAAAATTTTTTTTTTGGACTTAGTCATTTTTCCGGCGTTTATCAGACTTTCAGATAGGGCAAATGTCAGTGAGAATTCCGATTTCAGTTCCAGAGCGATTCGCCCAATGAGTCCTTGATATTTAGTAGTTTTCAGCCAATTTTCTGGATTTTTGAAAAATTCACTTTTTTGTGAAAATATCCACTAAATGAGGGAATAATATGTGTGAGGGTACCCCAGGAGAGTTCCAAATGTGTGTGGGTAAAATATATATCCCACGGGGGTAAAATTAAAAAAAGTTGAAAAAAATTATTTTTTGGACTTAGCCATTTTTCCGGCGTTTATCAGACTTTCAGATAGGGCAAATGTCAGTGAGCGTTCCGATTTCAGTTCCAGAGCGATTCGCCCAATGAGTCCTTGATATTTAGTCGTTTTCAGCCAATATTTTGGATTTTTGAAAATTTCACTTTTTGTGAAAATATCCACAAAATGAGGGAATAATATGTGTGAGGGTACCCCAGGAGTGTTCCAAATGTGTGTGGGTAGAATATATATCCCACGGGGGTAAAATTGAAAAAAGTTGAAAAATTTTTTTTTGGACTTAGTCATTTTTCCGGCGTTTATCAGACTTTCAGATAGGGCAAATGTCAGTGAGCGTTCCAATTTCAGTTCCAGAGCGATTCGCCCAATGAGTCCTTTATATTTAGTCATTTTCAGCCAATTTTCTGGATTTTTGAAAAATTCACTTTTTTGTGAAAATATCCACTAAATGAGGGAATAATATGTGTGAGGGTACCCCAGGAGAGTTCCAAATGTGTGTGGGTAGAATATATATCCCACGGGGGTAAAATTGAAAAAAGTTGAAAAAAAATTTTTTTTTGGACTTAGTCATTTTTCCGGCGTTTATCAGACTTTCAGATAGGGCAAATGTCTGTGAGCGTTCCGATTTCAGTTCCAGAGCGGTTCGCCCAATGAGTCTTTGATATTTAGTCGTTTTCAGCCAATATTTTGGATTTTTGAAAATTTCACTTTTTTGTAAAAATATCCACAAAATGAGGGAATAATATGCGTGAGGGTACCCCAGGAGTGTGCCAAATGTGTGTGGGTAGAATATATATCCCACGGGGGTAAAATTGAAAAAAGTTGAAAAAAAATTTTTTTTTGGACTTAGTCATTTTTCCAGCGTTTATCAGACTTTCAGATAGGGCAAATGTCTGTGAGCGTTCCGATTTCAGTTCCAGAGCGATTCGCCCAATGAGTCCTTTATATTTAGTCATTTTCAGCCAATTTTCTGGATTTTTGAAAAATTCACTTTTTTGTGAAAATATCCACTAAATGAGGGAATAATATGTGTGAGGGTACCCCAGAAGATTTCCAAATGTGTGTGGGTAGAATATATATCCCACGGGGTAAAAATGAAAAAAGTTGAAAAAAATTTTTTTTTTGGACTTAGTCATTTTTCCGGCGTTCATCAGACTTTCAGATAGGGCAAATGTCAGTGAGCGTTCCGATTTCAGTTCCAGAGCGATTCGCCCAATGAGTCCTTGATATTTAGTCATTTTCAGCCAATTTTCTGGATTTTTGAAAATTTCAGTTTTTTGTGAAAATATCCACTAAATGAGGGAATAATATGTGTGAGGGTACCCCAGGAGAGTTCCAAATGTGTGTGGGTAAAATATATATCCCACGGGGGTAAAATTAAAAAAAGTTGAAAAAAATAATTTTTTGGACTTAGCCATTTTTCCGGCGTTTATCAGACTTTCAGATAGGGCAAATGTCAGTGAGCGTTCCGATTTCAGTTCCAGAGCGATTCGCCCAATGAGTCCTTGATATTTAGTCGTTTTCAGCCAATATTTTGGATTTTTGAAAATTTCACTTTTTTGTGAAAATATCCACAAAATGAGGGAATAATATGTGTGAGGGTACCCCAGGAGTGTTTCAAATGTGTGTGGGTAGAATATATATCCCACGGGGGTAAAATTGAAAAAAGTTGAAAAATTTTTTTTTGGACTTAGTCATTTTTCCGGCGTTTATCAGACTTTCAGATAGGGCAAATGTCAGTGAGCGTTCCAATTTCAGTTCCAGAGCGATTCGCCCAATGATTCCTTGATATTTAGTCATTTTCAGCCAATTTTCTGGATTTTTGAAAATTTCACTTTTTTGTGAAAATATCCACTAAATGAGGGAATAATATGTGTGAGGGTAGCCCAGGAGAGTTCCAAATGTGTGTGGGTAGGATATATATCCTACGGGGGTAAAATTGAAAAAAGTTTAAAAAATTTTTTTTTTGGACTTAGTCATTTTTCCGGCGTTCATCAGACTTTCAGATACGGCAAATGTCAGTGAGAATTCCGATTTCAGTTCCAGAGCGATTCGCCCAATGAGTCCTTGATATTTAGTAGTTTTCAGCCAATTTTCTGGATTTTTGAAAAATTCACTTTTTTGTGAAAATATCCACTAAATGAGGGAATAATATGTGTGAGGGTACCCCAGGAGAGTTCCAAATGTGTGTGGGTAAAATATATATCCCACGGGGGTAAAATTAAAAAAAGTTGAAAAAAATTATTTTTTGGACTTAGCCATTTTTCCGGCGTTTATCAGACTTTCAGATAGGGCAAATGTCAGTGAGCGTTCCAATTTCAGTTCCAGAGCGATTCGCCCAATGAGTCCTTTATATTTAGTCATTTTCAGCCAATTTTCTGGATTTTTGAAAAATTCACTTTTTTGTGAAAATATCCACTAAATGAGGGAATAATATGTGTGAGGGTACCCCAGGAGAGTTCCAAATGTGTGTGGGTAGAATATATATCCCACGGGGGTAAAATTGAAAAAAGTTGAAAAATTTTTTTTAGGACTTAGTCATTTTTCCGGCGTTTATCAGACTTTCAGATAGGGCAAATGTCAGTGAGCGTTCCGATTTCAGTTCCAGAGCGATTCGCCCAATGAGTCTTGATATTTAGTCGTTTTCAGCCAATATTTTGGATTTTTGAAAATTTCTCTTTTTTGTGAAAATATCCACTAAATGAGGGAATAATATGTGTGAGGGTACCCCAGGAGAGTTCCAAATGTGTGTGGGTAGAATATATATCCCACGGGGGTAAAATTGAAAAAAGTTGAAAAAAAATTTTTTTTTGGACTTAGTCATTTTTCCAGCGTTTATCAGACTTTCAGATAGGGCAAATGTCAGTGAGCGTTCCGATTTCAGTTCCAGAGCGATTCGCCCAATGAGTCCTTGATATTTAGTCGTTTTCAGCCAATATTTTGGATTTTTGAAAATTTCACTTTTTGTGAAAATATCCACAAAATGAGGGAATAATATGTGTGAGGGTACCCCAGGAGTGTTCCAAATGTGTGTGGGTAGAATATATATCCCACGGGGGTAAAATTGAAAAAAGTTGAAAAATTTTTTTTTGGACTTAGTCATTTTTCCGGCGTTTATCAGACTTTCAGATAGGGCAAATGTCAGTGAGCGTTCCAATTTCAGTTCCAGAGCGATTCGCCCAATGAGTCCTTTATATTTAGTCATTTTCAGCCAATTTTCTGGATTTTTGAAAAATTCACTTTTTTGTGAAAATATCCACTAAATGAGGGAATAATATGTGTGAGGGTACCCCAGGAGAGTTCCAAATGTGTGTGGGTAGAATATATATCCCACGGGGGTAAAATTGAAAAAAGTTGAAAAAAAATTTTTTTTTGGACTTAGTCATTTTTCCGGCGTTTATCAGACTTTCAGATAGGGCAAATGTCTGTGAGCGTTCCGATTTCAGTTCCAGAGCGGTTCGCCCAATGAGTCTTTGATATTTAGTCGTTTTCAGCCAATATTTTGGATTTTTGAAAATTTCACTTTTTTGTAAAAATATCCACAAAATGAGGGAATAATATGTGTGAGGGTACCCCAGGAGTGTGCCAAATGTGTGTGGGTAGAATATATATCCCACGGGGGTAAAATTGAAAAAAGTTGAAAAAAAATTTTTTTTTGGACTTAGTCATTTTTCCAGCGTTTATCAGACTTTCAGATAGGGCAAATGTCTGTGAGCGTTCCGATTTCAGTTCCAGAGCGATTCGCCCAATGAGTCCTTTATATTTAGTCATTTTCAGCCAATTTTCTGGATTTTTGAAAAATTCACTTTTTTGTGAAAATATCCACTAAATGAGGGAATAATATGTGTGAGGGTACCCCAGAAGATTTCCAAATGTGTGTGGGTAGAATATATATCCCACGGGGTAAAAATGAAAAAAGTTGAAAAAAATTTTTTTTTTGGACTTAGTCATTTTTCCGGCGTTCATCAGACTTTCAGATAGGGCAAATGTCAGTGAGCGTTCCGATTTCAGTTCCAGAGCGATTCGCCCAATGAGTCCTTGATATTTAGTCATTTTCAGCCAATTTTCTGGATTTTTGAAAATTTCAGTTTTTTGTGAAAATATCCACTAAATGAGGGAATAATATGTGTGAGGGTACCCCAGGAGAGTTCCAAATGTGTGTGGGTAAAATATATATCCCACGGGGGTAAAATTAAAAAAAGTTGAAAAAAATAATTTTTTGGACTTAGCCATTTTTCCGGCGTTTATCAGACTTTCAGATAGGGCAAATGTCAGTGAGCGTTCCGATTTCAGTTCCAGAGCGATTCGCCCAATGAGTCCTTGATATTTAGTCGTTTTCAGCCAATATTTTGGATTTTTGAAAATTTCACTTTTTTGTGAAAATATCCACAAAATGGGGGAATAATATGTGTGAGGGTACCCCAGGAGTGTTTCAAATGTGTGTGGGTAGAATATATATCCCACGGGGGTAAAATTGAAAAAAGTTGAAAAATTTTTTTTTGGACTTAGTCATTTTTCCGGCGTTTATCAGACTTTCAGATAGGGCAAATGTCAGTGAGCGTTCCAATTTCAGTTCCAGAGCGATTCGCCCAATGAGTCCTTTATATTTAGTCATTTTCAGCCAATTTTCAGGATTTTTGAAAAATTCACTTTTCTGTGAAAATATCCACTAAATGAGGGAATAATATGTGTGAGGGTACCCCAGGAGAGTTCCAAATGTGTGTGGGTAGAATATATATCCCACGGGGGTAAAATTGAAAAAAGTTGAAAAAATTTTTTTTTTGGACTTAGTCATTTTTCCGGCGTTTATCAGACTTTCAGATAGGGCAAATGTCAGTGAGCGTTCCGATTTCAGTTCCAGAGCGGTTCGCCCAATGAGTCTTTGATATTTAGTCGTTTTCAGCCAATATTTTGGATTTTTGAAAATTCACTTTTTTGTAAAAATATCCACAAAATGAGGGAATAATATGTGTGAGGGTACCCCAGGAGTGTGCCAAATGTGTGTGGGTAGAATATATATCCCACGGGGGTAAAATTTAAAAAAGTTGAAAAATTTTTTTTAGGACTTAGTCATTTTTCCGGCGTTTATCAGACTTTCAGATAGGGCAAATGTCAGTGAGCGTTCCGATTTCAGTTCCAGAGCGATTCGCCCAATGATTCCTTGATATTTAGTCATTTTCAGCCAATTTTCTGGATTTTTGAAAATTTCACTTTTTTGTGAAAATATCCACTAAATGAGGGAATAATATGTGTGAGGGTAGCCCAGGAGAGTTCCAAATGTGTGTGGGTAGGATATATATCCTACGGGGGTAAAATTGAAAAAAGTTTAAAAAATTTTTTTTTTGGACTTAGTCATTTTTCCGGCGTTCATCAGACTTTCAGATACGGCAAATGTCAGTGAGAATTCCGATTTCAGTTCCAGAGCGATTCGCCCAATGAGTCCTTGATATTTAGTAGTTTTCAGCCAATTTTCTGGATTTTTGAAAAATTCACTTTTTTGTGAAAATATCCACTAAATGAGGGAATAATATGTGTGAGGGTACCCCAGGAGAGTTCCAAATGTGTGTGGGTAAAATATATATCCCACGGGGGTAAAATTAAAAAAAGTTGAAAAAAATTATTTTTTGGACTTAGCCATTTTTCCGGCGTTTATCAGACTTTCATATAGGGCAAATGTCAGTGAGCGTTCCAATTTCAGTTCCAGAGCGATTCGCCCAATGAGTCCTTTATATTTAGTCATTTTCAGCCAATTTTCTGGATTTTTGAAAAATTCACTTTTTTGTGAAAATATCCACTAAATGAGGGAATAATATGTGTGAGGGTACCCCAGGAGAGTTCCAAATGTGTGTGGGTAGAATATATATCCCACGGGGGTAAAATTGAAAAAAGTTGAAAAAAAATTTTTTTTTGGACTTAGTCATTTTTCCGGCGTTTATCAGACTTTCAGATAGTTCAAATGTCTGTGAGCGTTCCGATTTCAGTTCCAGAGCGGTTCGCACAATGAGTCTTTGATATTTAGTCGTTTTCAGCCAATATTTTGGATTTTTGAAAATTTCACTTTTTTGTAAAAATATCCACAAAATGAGGGAATAATATGTGTGAGGGTACCCCAGGAGTGTGCCAAATGTGTGTGGGTAGAATATATATCCCACGGGGGTAAAATTTAAAAAAGTTGAAAAATTTTTTTTAGGACTTAGTCATTTTTCCGGCGTTTATCAGACTTTCAGATAGGGCAAATGTCAGTGAGCGTTCCGATTTCAGTTCCAGAGCGATTCGCATAATGAGTCTTGATATTTAGTCGTTTTCAGCCAATATTTTGGATTTTTGAAAATTTCTCTTTTTTGTGAAAATATCCACTAAATGAGGGAATAATATGTGTGAGGGTACCCCAGGAGAGTTCCAAATGTGTGTGGGTAGAATATATATCCCACGGGGGTAAAATTGAAAAAAGTTGAAAAAAAATTTTTTTTTGGACTTAGTCATTTTTCCAGCGTTTATCAGACTTTCAGATAGGGCAAATGTCTGTGAGCGTTCCGATTTCAGTTCCAGAGCGATTCGCCCAATGAGTCCTTTATATTTAGTCATTTTCAGCCAATTTTCTGGATTTTTGAAAAATTCACTTTTTTGTGAAAATATCCACTAAATGAGGGAATAATATGTGTGAGGGTACCCCAGAAGATTTCCAAATGTGTGTGGGTAGAATATATATCCCACGGGGTAAAAATGAAAAAAGTTGAAAAAAATTTTTTTTTTGGACTTAGTCATTTTTCCGGCGTTCATCAGACTTTCAGATAGGGCAAATGTCAGTGAGCGTTCCGATTTCAGTTCCAGAGCGATTCGCCCAATGAGTCCTTGATATTTAGTCATTTTCAGCCAATTTTCTGGATTTTTGAAAATTTCAGTTTTTTGTGAAAATATCCACTAAATGAGGGAATAATATGTGTGAGGGTACCCCAGGAGAGTTCCAAATGTGTGTGGGTAAAATATATATCCCACGGGGGTAAAATTAAAAAAAGTTGAAAAAAATAATTTTTTGGACTTAGCCATTTTTCCGGCGTTTATCAGACTTTCAGATAGGGCAAATGTCAGTGAGCGTTCCGATTTCAGTTCCAGAGCGATTCGCCCAATGAGTCCTTGATATTTAGTCGTTTTCAGCCAATATTTTGGATTTTTGAAAATTTCACTTTTTTGTGAAAATATCCACAAAATGAGGGAATAATATGTGTGAGGGTACCCCAGGAGTGTTTCAAATGTGTGTGGGTAGAATATATATCCCACGGGGGTAAAATTGAAAAAAGTTGAAAAATTTTTTTTTGGACTTAGTCATTTTTCCGGCGTTTATCAGACTTTCAGATAGGGCAAATGTCAGTGAGCGTTCCGATTTCAGTTCCAGAGCGATTCGCCCAATGATTCCTTGATATTTAGTCATTTTCAGCCAATTTTCTGGATTTTTGAAAATTTCACTTTTTTGTGAAAATATCCACTAAATGAGGGAATAATATGTGTGAGGGTAGCCCAGGAGAGTTCCAAATGTGTGTGGGTAGGATATATATCCTACGGGGGTAAAATTGAAAAAAGTTTAAAAAATTTTTTTTTTGGACTTAGTCATTTTTCCGGCGTTCATCAGACTTTCAGATACGGCAAATGTCAGTGAGAATTCCGATTTCAGTTCCAGAGCGATTCGCCCAATGAGTCCTTGATATTTAGTAGTTTTCAGCCAATTTTCTGGATTTTTGAAAAATTCACTTTTTTGTGAAAATATCCACTAAATGAGGGAATAATATGTGTGAGGGTACCCCAGGAGAGTTCCAAATGTGTGTGGGTAAAATATATATCCCACGGGGGTAAAATTAAAAAAAGTTGAAAAAAATTATTTTTTGGACTTAGCCATTTTTCCGGCGTTTATCAGACTTTCAGATAGGGCAAATGTCAGTGAGCGTTCCAATTTCAGTTCCAGAGCGATTCGCCCAATGAGTCCTTTATATTTAGTCATTTTCAGCCAATTTTCTGGATTTTTGAAAAATTCACTTTTTTGTGAAAATATCCACTAAATGAGGGAATAATATGTGTGAGGGTACCCCAGGAGAGTTCCAAATGTGTGTGGGTAGAATATATATCCCACGGGGGTAAAATTGAAAAAAGTTGAAAAAAAATTTTTTTTTGGACTTAGTCATTTTTCCGGCGTTTATCAGACTTTCAGATAGTTCAAATGTCTGTGAGCGTTCCGATTTCAGTTCCAGAGCGGTTCGCACAATGAGTCTTTGATATTTAGTCGTTTTCAGCCAATATTTTGGATTTTTGAAAATTTCACTTTTTTGTAAAAATATCCACAAAATGAGGGAATAATATGTGTGAGGGTACCCCAGGAGTGTGCCAAATGTGTGTGGGTAGAATATATATCCCACGGGGGTAAAATTGAAAAAAGTTGAAAAAAAATTTTTTTTTGGACTTAGTCATTTTTCCAGCGTTTATCAGACTTTCAGATAGGGCAAATGTCTGTGAGCGTTCCGATTTCAGTTCCAGAGCGATTCGCCCAATGAGTCCTTTATATTTAGTCATTTTCAGCCAATTTTCTGGATTTTTGAAAAATTCACTTTTTTGTGAAAATATCCACTAAATGAGGGAATAATATGTGTGAGGGTACCCCAGAAGATTTCCAAATGTGTGTGGGTAGAATATATATCCCACGGGGTAAAAATGAAAAAAGTTGAAAAAAATTTTTTTTTTGGACTTAGTCATTTTTCCGGCGTTCATCAGACTTTCAGATAGGGCAAATGTCAGTGAGCGTTCCGATTTCAGTTCCAGAGCGATTCGCCCAATGAGTCCTTGATATTTAGTCATTTTCAGCCAATTTTCTGGATTTTTGAAAATTTCAGTTTTTTGTGAAAATATCCACTAAATGAGGGAATAATATGTGTGAGGGTACCCCAGGAGAGTTCCAAATGTGTGTGGGTAAAATATATATCCCACGGGGGTAAAATTAAAAAAAGTTGAAAAAAATAATTTTTTGGACTTAGCCATTTTTCCGGCGTTTATCAGACTTTCAGATAGGGCAAATGTCAGTGAGCGTTCCGATTTCAGTTCCAGAGCGATTCGCCCAATGAGTCCTTGATATTTAGTCGTTTTCAGCCAATATTTTGGATTTTTGAAAATTTCACTTTTTTGTGAAAATATCCACAAAATGGGGGAATAATATGTGTGAGGGTACCCCAGGAGTGTTTCAAATGTGTGTGGGTAGAATATATATCCCACGGGGGTAAAATTGAAAAAAGTTGAAAAATTTTTTTTTGGACTTAGTCATTTTTCCGGCGTTTATCAGACTTTCAGATAGGGCAAATGTCAGTGAGCGTTCCAATTTCAGTTCCAGAGCGATTCGCCCAATGAGTCCTTTATATTTAGTCATTTTCAGCCAATTTTCAGGATTTTTGAAAAATTCACTTTTCTGTGAAAATATCCACTAAATGAGGGAATAATATGTGTGAGGGTACCCCAGGAGAGTTCCAAATGTGTGTGGGTAGAATATATATCCCACGGGGGTAAAATTGAAAAAAGTTGAAAAAATTTTTTTTTTGGACTTAGTCATTTTTCCGGCGTTTATCAGACTTTCAGATAGGGCAAATGTCAGTGAGCGTTCCGATTTCAGTTCCAGAGCGGTTCGCCCAATGAGTCTTTGATATTTAGTCGTTTTCAGCCAATATTTTGGATTTTTGAAAATTCACTTTTTTGTAAAAATATCCACAAAATGAGGGAATAATATGTGTGAGGGTACCCCAGGAGTGTGCCAAATGTGTGTGGGTAGAATATATATCCCACGGGGGTAAAATTTAAAAAAGTTGAAAAATTTTTTTTAGGACTTAGTCATTTTTCCGGCGTTTATCAGACTTTCAGATAGGGCAAATGTCAGTGAGCGTTCCGATTTCAGTTCCAGAGCGATTCGCCCAATGATTCCTTGATATTTAGTCATTTTCAGCCAATTTTCTGGATTTTTGAAAATTTCACTTTTTTGTGAAAATATCCACTAAATGAGGGAATAATATGTGTGAGGGTAGCCCAGGAGAGTTCCAAATGTGTGTGGGTAGGATATATATCCTACGGGGGTAAAATTGAAAAAAGTTTAAAAAATTTTTTTTTTGGACTTAGTCATTTTTCCGGCGTTCATCAGACTTTCAGATACGGCAAATGTCAGTGAGAATTCCGATTTCAGTTCCAGAGCGATTCGCCCAATGAGTCCTTGATATTTAGTAGTTTTCAGCCAATTTTCTGGATTTTTGAAAAATTCACTTTTTTGTGAAAATATCCACTAAATGAGGGAATAATATGTGTGAGGGTACCCCAGGAGAGTTCCAAATGTGTGTGGGTAAAATATATATCCCACGGGGGTAAAATTAAAAAAAGTTGAAAAAAATTATTTTTTGGACTTAGCCATTTTTCCGGCGTTTATCAGACTTTCATATAGGGCAAATGTCAGTGAGCGTTCCAATTTCAGTTCCAGAGCGATTCGCCCAATGAGTCCTTTATATTTAGTCATTTTCAGCCAATTTTCTGGATTTTTGAAAAATTCACTTTTTTGTGAAAATATCCACTAAATGAGGGAATAATATGTGTGAGGGTACCCCAGGAGAGTTCCAAATGTGTGTGGGTAGAATATATATCCCACGGGGGTAAAATTGAAAAAAGTTGAAAAAAAATTTTTTTTTGGACTTAGTCATTTTTCCGGCGTTTATCAGACTTTCAGATAGTTCAAATGTCTGTGAGCGTTCCGATTTCAGTTCCAGAGCGGTTCGCACAATGAGTCTTTGATATTTAGTCGTTTTCAGCCAATATTTTGGATTTTTGAAAATTTCACTTTTTTGTAAAAATATCCACAAAATGAGGGAATAATATGTGTGAGGGTACCCCAGGAGTGTGCCAAATGTGTGTGGGTAGAATATATATCCCACGGGGGTAAAATTTAAAAAAGTTGAAAAATTTTTTTTAGGACTTAGTCATTTTTCCGGCGTTTATCAGACTTTCAGATAGGGCAAATGTCAGTGAGCGTTCCGATTTCAGTTCCAGAGCGATTCGCATAATGAGTCTTGATATTTAGTCGTTTTCAGCCAATATTTTGGATTTTTGAAAATTTCTCTTTTTTGTGAAAATATCCACTAAATGAGGGAATAATATGTGTGAGGGTACCCCAGGAGAGTTCCAAATGTGTGTGGGTAGAATATATATCCCACGGGGGTAAAATTGAAAAAAGTTGAAAAAAAATTTTTTTTTGGACTTAGTCATTTTTCCAGCGTTTATCAGACTTTCAGATAGGGCAAATGTCTGTGAGCGTTCCGATTTCAGTTCCAGAGCGATTCGCCCAATGAGTCCTTTATATTTAGTCATTTTCAGCCAATTTTCTGGATTTTTGAAAAATTCACTTTTTTGTGAAAATATCCACTAAATGAGGGAATAATATGTGTGAGGGTACCCCAGAAGATTTCCAAATGTGTGTGGGTAGAATATATATCCCACGGGGTAAAAATGAAAAAAGTTGAAAAAAATTTTTTTTTTGGACTTAGTCATTTTTCCGGCGTTCATCAGACTTTCAGATAGGGCAAATGTCAGTGAGCGTTCCGATTTCAGTTCCAGAGCGATTCGCCCAATGAGTCCTTGATATTTAGTCATTTTCAGCCAATTTTCTGGATTTTTGAAAATTTCAGTTTTTTGTGAAAATATCCACTAAATGAGGGAATAATATGTGTGAGGGTACCCCAGGAGAGTTCCAAATGTGTGTGGGTAAAATATATATCCCACGGGGGTAAAATTAAAAAAAGTTGAAAAAAATAATTTTTTGGACTTAGCCATTTTTCCGGCGTTTATCAGACTTTCAGATAGGGCAAATGTCAGTGAGCGTTCCGATTTCAGTTCCAGAGCGATTCGCCCAATGAGTCCTTGATATTTAGTCGTTTTCAGCCAATATTTTGGATTTTTGAAAATTTCACTTTTTTGTGAAAATATCCACAAAATGAGGGAATAATATGTGTGAGGGTACCCCAGGAGTGTTTCAAATGTGTGTGGGTAGAATATATATCCCACGGGGGTAAAATTGAAAAAAGTTGAAAAATTTTTTTTTGGACTTAGTCATTTTTCCGGCGTTTATCAGACTTTCAGATAGGGCAAATGTCAGTGAGCGTTCCGATTTCAGTTCCAGAGCGATTCGCCCAATGATTCCTTGATATTTAGTCATTTTCAGCCAATTTTCTGGATTTTTGAAAATTTCACTTTTTTGTGAAAATATCCACTAAATGAGGGAATAATATGTGTGAGGGTAGCCCAGGAGAGTTCCAAATGTGTGTGGGTAGGATATATATCCTACGGGGGTAAAATTGAAAAAAGTTTAAAAAATTTTTTTTTTGGACTTAGTCATTTTTCCGGCGTTCATCAGACTTTCAGATACGGCAAATGTCAGTGAGAATTCCGATTTCAGTTCCAGAGCGATTCGCCCAATGAGTCCTTGATATTTAGTAGTTTTCAGCCAATTTTCTGGATTTTTGAAAAATTCACTTTTTTGTGAAAATATCCACTAAATGAGGGAATAATATGTGTGAGGGTACCCCAGGAGAGTTCCAAATGTGTGTGGGTAAAATATATATCCCACGGGGGTAAAATTAAAAAAAGTTGAAAAAAATTATTTTTTGGACTTAGCCATTTTTCCGGCGTTTATCAGACTTTCAGATAGGGCAAATGTCAGTGAGCGTTCCAATTTCAGTTCCAGAGCGATTCGCCCAATGAGTCCTTTATATTTAGTCATTTTCAGCCAATTTTCTGGATTTTTGAAAAATTCACTTTTTTGTGAAAATATCCACTAAATGAGGGAATAATATGTGTGAGGGTACCCCAGGAGAGTTCCAAATGTGTGTGGGTAGAATATATATCCCACGGGGGTAAAATTGAAAAAAGTTGAAAAAAAATTTTTTTTTGGACTTAGTCATTTTTCCGGCGTTTATCAGACTTTCAGATAGTTCAAATGTCTGTGAGCGTTCCGATTTCAGTTCCAGAGCGGTTCGCACAATGAGTCTTTGATATTTAGTCGTTTTCAGCCAATATTTTGGATTTTTGAAAATTTCACTTTTTTGTAAAAATATCCACAAAATGAGGGAATAATATGTGTGAGGGTACCCCAGGAGTGTGCCAAATGTGTGTGGGTAGAATATATATCCCACGGGGGTAAAATTTAAAAAAGTTGAAAAATTTTTTTTAGGACTTAGTCATTTTTCCGGCGTTTATCAGACTTTCAGATAGGGCAAATGTCAGTGAGCGTTCCGATTTCAGTTCCAGAGCGATTCGCCCAATGAGTCTTGATATTTAGTCGTTTTCAGCCAATATTTTGGATTTTTGAAAATTTCTCTTTTTTGTGAAAATATCCACTAAATGAGGGAATAATATGTGTGAGGGTACCCCAGGAGAGTTCCAAATGTGTGTGGGTAGAATATATATCCCACGGGGGTAAAATTGAAAAAAGTTGAAAAAAAATTTTTTTTTGGACTTAGTCATTTTTCCAGCGTTTATCAGACTTTCAGATAGGGCAAATGTCTGTGAGCGTTCCGATTTCAGTTCCAGAGCGATTCGCCCAATGAGTCCTTTATATTTAGTCATTTTCAGCCAATTTTCTGGATTTTTGAAAAATTCACTTTTTTGTGAAAATATCCACTAAATGAGGGAATAATATGTGTGAGGGTACCCCAGAAGATTTCCAAATGTGTGTGGGTAGAATATATATCCCACGGGGTAAAAATGAAAAAAGTTGAAAAAAATTTTTTTTTTGGACTTAGTCATTTTTCCGGCGTTCATCAGACTTTCAGATAGGGCAAATGTCAGTGAGCGTTCCGATTTCAGTTCCAGAGCGATTCACCCAATGAGTCCTTGATATTTAGTCATTTTCAGCCAATTTTCTGGATTTTTGAAAATTTCAGTTTTTTGTGAAAATATCCACTAAATGAGGGAATAATATGTGTGAGGGTACCCCAGGAGAGTTCCAAATGTGTGTGGGTAAAATATATATCCCACGGGGGTAAAATTAAAAAAAGTTGAAAAAAATAATTTTTTGGACTTAGCCATTTTTCCGGCGTTTATCAGACTTTCAGATAGGGCAAATGTCAGTGAGCGTTCCGATTTCAGTTCCAGAGCGATTCGCCCAATGAGTCCTTGATATTTAGTCGTTTTCAGCCAATATTTTGGATTTTTGAAAATTTCACTTTTTTGTGAAAATATCCACAAAATGAGGGAATAATATGTGTGAGGGTACCCCAGGAGTGTTTCAAATGTGTGTGGGTAGAATATATATCCCACGGGGGTAAAATTGAAAAAAGTTGAAAAATTTTTTTTTGGACTTAGTCATTTTTCCGGCGTTTATCAGACTTTCAGATAGGGCAAATGTCAGTGAGCGTTCCAATTTCAGTTCCAGAGCGATTCGCCCAATGAGTCCTTTATATTTTGTCATTTTCAGCCAATTTTCTGGATTTTTGAAAAATTCACTTTTTTGTGAAAATATCCACTAAATGAGGGAATAATATGTGTGAGGGTACCCCAGGAGAGTTCCAAATGTGTGTGGGTAGAATATATATCCCACGGGGGTAAAATTGAAAAAAGTTGAAAAAAAATTTTTTTTTGGACTTAGTCATTTTTCCGGCGTTTATCAGACTTTCAGATAGGGCAAATGTCTGTGAGCGTTCCGATTTCAGTTCCAGAGCGGTTCGCCCAATGAGTCTTTGATATTTAGTCGTTTTCAGCCAATATTTTGGATTTTTGAAAATTTCACTTTTTTGTAAAAATATCCACAAAATGAGGGAATAATGTGTGTGAGGGTACCCCAGGAGTGTGCCAAATGTGTGTGGGTAGAATATATATCCCACGGGGGTAAAATTTAAAAAAGTTGAAAAAATTTTTTTAGGACTTAGTCATTTTTCCGGCGTTTATCAGACTTTCAGATAGGGCAAATGTCAGTGAGCGTTCCGATTTCAGTTCCAGAGCGATTCGCCCAATGAGTCCTTGATATTTAGTCATTTTCAGCCAATTTTCTGGATTTTTGAAAATTTCACTTTTTTGTGAAAATATCCACTAAATGAGGGAATAATATGTGTGAGGGTACCCCAGAAGAGTTCCAAATGTTTGTGGGTAGAATATATATCCCACGGGGGTAAAATTGAAAAAAGTTGAAAAAAAATTTTTTTTTGGACTTAGTCATTTTTCCGGCCTTTATCAGACTTTCAGATAGGGCAAATGTCAGTGAGCGTTCCGATTTCAGTTCCAGAGCGATTCCCCCAATGAGTCCTTGATATTTAGTCATTTTCAGCCAATTTTCTGGATTTTTGAAAAATTCACTTTTTTGTGAAAATATCCACTAAATGAGGGAATAATATGTGTGAGGGTACCCCAGGAGAGTTCCAAATGTGTGTGGGTAGAATATATATCCCACGGGGGTAAAATTGAAAAAAGTTGAAAAAAAATTTTTTTTTGGACTTAGTCATTTTTTCGGCGTTTATCAGACTTTCAGATAGGGCAAATGTCTGTGAGCGTTCCGATTTCAGTTCCAGAGCGATTCGCCCAATGAGTCCTTTATATTTAGTCATTTTCAGCCAATTTTCAGGATTTTTGAAAAATTCACTTTTTTGTGAAAATATCCACTAAATGAGGGAATAATATGTGTGAGGGTACCCCAGGAGAGTTCCAAATGTGTGTGGGTAGAATATATATCCCACGGGGGTAAAATTGAAAAAAGTTGAAAAAATTTTTTTTTTGGACATAGTCATTTTTCCGGCGTTTATCAGACTTTCAGATAGGGCAAATGTCAGTGAGCGTTCCGATTTCAGTTCCAGAGCGATTCTCCCAATGAGTCCTTGATATTTAGTCATTTTCAGCCAATTTTCTGGATTTTTGAAAAATTCACTTTTTTGTGAAAATATCCCCTAAATGAGGGAATAATATGTGTGAGGGTACCCCAGGAGAGTTCCAAATGTGTGTGGGTAGAATATATATCCCACGGGGGTAAAATTGAAAAAAGTTGAAAAAAAATTTTTTTTTGGACTTAGTCATTTTTTCGGCGTTTATCAGACTTTCAGATAGGGCAAATGTCTGTGAGCGTTCCGATTTCAGTTCCAGAGCGGTTCGCCCAATGAGTCTTTGATATTTAGTCGTTTTCAGCCAATATTTTGGATTTTTGAAAATTTCACTTTTTTGTAAAAATATCCACAAAATGAGGGAATAATATGTGTGAGGGTACCCCAGGAGTGTGCCAAATGTGTGTGGGTAGAATATATATCCCACGGGGGTAAAATTTAAAAAAGTTGAAAATTTTTTTTTAGGACTTAGTCATTTTTCCGGCGTTTATCAGACTTTCAGATGGGGCAAATGTCAGTGAGCGTTCCGATTTCAGTTCCAGAGCGATTCGCCCAATGAGTCCTTGATATTTAGTCATTTTCAGCCAATTTTCTGGATTTTTGAAAATTTCACTTTTTTGTGAAAATATCCACTAAATGAGGGAATAATATGTGTGAGGGTACCCCAGAAGATTTCCAAATGTGTGTGGGTAGAATATATATCCCACGGGGTAAAACTGAAAAAAGTTGAAAAAAATTTTTTTTTTGGACTTAGTCATTTTTCCGGCGTTTATCAGACTTTCAGATAGGGCAAATGTCAGTGAGCGTTCCGATTTCAGTTCCAGAGCGATTTGCCCAATGAGTCCTTGATATTTAGTCATTTTCAGCCAATTTTCTGGATTTTTGAAAAATTCACTTTTTTGTGAAAATATCCACTAAATGAGGGAATAATATGTGTGAGGGTACCCCAGGAGAGTTTCAAATGTGTGTGGGTAGAATATATATCCCACGGGGGTAAAATTGAAAAAAGTTGAAAAAAATTTTTTTTTGGACTTAGTCATTTTTCCGGCGTTTATCAGACTTTCAGATAGGGCAAATGTCAGTGAGCGTTCCGATTTCAGTTCCAGAGCGATTCGCCCAATGAGTCCTTGATATTTAGTCATTTTCAGCCAATTTTCAGGATTTTTGAAAAATTCACTTTTTTGTGAAAATATCCACTAAATGAGGGAATAATATGTGTGAGGGTACCCCAGGAGAGTTCCAAATGTGTGTGGGTAGAATATATATCCCACGGGGGTAAAATTGAAAAAAGTTGAAAAAAATTTTTTTTTGGACTTAGTCATTTTTCCGGCGTTTATCAGACTTTCAGATAGGGCAAATGTCAGTGAGCGTTCCGATTTCAGTTCCAGAGCGATTCCCCCAATGAGTCCTTGATATTTAGTCATTTTCAGACAATTTTCTGGATTTTTGAAAAATTCACTTTTTTGTGAAAATATCTACTAAATGAGGGAATAATATGTGTGAGGGTAGCCTAGGAGAGTTCCAAATGTGTGTGGGTAGAATATATATCCCACGGGGGTAAAATTGAAAAAAGTTGAAAAAATTTTTTTTTTGGACTTAGTCATTTTTCCGGCGTTTATCAGACTTTCAGATAGGGCAAATGTCAGTGAGCGTTCCGATTTCAGTTCCAGAGCGATTCCCCCAATGAGTCCTTGATATTTAGTCATTTTCAGCCAATTTTCTGGATGTTTGAAAAATTCACTTTTTTGTGAAAATATCCACTAAATGAGGGAATAATATGTGTGAGGGTACCCCAGGAGAGTTCCAAATGTGTGTGGGTAGAATATATATCCCACGGGGGTAAAATTGAAAAAAGTTGAAAAAAAATTTTTTTTTGGACTTAGTCATTTTTTCGGCGTTTATCAGACTTTCAGAGAGGGCAAATGTCTGTGAGCGTTCCGATTTCAGTTCCAGAGCGGTTCGCCCAATGAGTCTTTGATATTTAGTCGTTTTCAGCCAATATTTTGGATTTTTGAAAATTTCACTTTTTTGTGAAAATATCCACTAAATGAGGGAATAATATGTGTGAGGGTACCCCAGAAGATTTCCAAATGTGTGTGGGTAGAATATATATCCCACGGGGTAAAACTGAAAAAAGTTGAAAAAAATTTTTTTTTTGGACTTAGTCATTTTTACGGCGTTTATCAGACTTTCAGATAGGGCAAATGTCAGTGAGCGTTCCGATTTCAGTTCCAGAGCGATTCGCCCAATGAGTCCTTGATATTTAGTCATTTTCAGCCAATTTTCAGGATTTTTGAAAAATTCACTTTTTTGTGAAAATATCCACTAAATGAGGGAATAATATGTGTGAGGGTACCCCAGGAGAGTTCCAAATGTGTGTGGGTAGAATATATATCCCACGGGGGTAAAATTGAAAAAAGTTGAAAAAATTTTTTTTTTGGACTTAGTCATTTTTCCGGCGTTTATCAGACTTTCAGATAGGGCAAATGTCAGTGAGCGTTCCGATTTCAGTTCCAGAGCGATTCGCCCAATGAGTCCTTGATATTTAGTCATTTTCAGCCAATTTTCTGGATTTTTGAAAAATTCACTTTTTTGTGAAAATATCTACTAAATGAGGGAATAATATGTGTGAGGGTAGCCCAGGAGAGTTCCAAATGTGTGTGGGTAGAATATATATCCCACGGGGGTAAAATTGAAAAAAGTTGAAAAATTTTTTTTTTTGGACTTAGTCATTTTTCCGGCATTTATCAGACTTTCAGATAGGGCAAATGTCAGTGAGCGTTCCGGTTTCAGTTCCAGAGCGATTCGCCCAATGAGTCCTTGATATTTAGTCATTTTCAGCCAATTTTCTGGATTTTTGAAAAATTCACTTTTTTGTGAAAATATCTACTAAATGAGGGAATAATATGTGTGAGGGTAGCCTAGGAGAGTTCCAAATGTGTGTGGGTAGAATATATATCCCACGGGGGTAAAATTGAAAAAAGTTGAAAAATTTTTTTTTTTGGACTTAGTCATTTTTCCGGCGTTTATCAGACTTTCAGATAGGGCAAATGTCAGTGAGCGTTCCGATTTCAGTTCCAGAGCGATTCCCCCAATGAGTCCTTGATATTTAGTCATTTTCAGCCAATTTTCTGGATGTTTGAAAAATTCACTTTTTTGTGAAAATATCCACTAAATGAGGGAATAATATGTGTGAGGGTACCCCAGGAGAGTTCCAAATGTGTGTGGGTAGAATATATATCCCACGGGGGTAAAATTGAAAAAAGTTGAAAAAAAATTTTTTTTTGGACTTAGTCATTTTTTCGGCGTTTATCAGACTTTCAGAGAGGGCAAATGTCTGTGAGCGTTCCGATTTCAGTTCCAGAGCGGTTCGCCCAATGAGTCTTTGATATTTAGTCGTTTTCAGCCAATATTTTGGATTTTTGAAAATTTCACTTTTTTGTAAAAATATCCACAAAATGAGGGAATAATATGTGTGAGGGTACCCCAGGAGTGTGCCAAATGTGTGTGGGTAGAATATATATCCCACGGGGGTAAATTTTAAAAAAGTTGAAAAATTTTTTTTAGGACTTAGTCATTTTTCCGGCGTTTATCAGACTTTCAGATAGGGCAAATGTCAGTGAGCGTTCCGATTTCAGTTCCAGAGCGATTCGCCCAATGAGTCCTTGATATTTAGTCATTTTCAGCCAATTTTCTGGATTTTTGAAAATTTCACTTTTTTGTGAAAATATCCACTAAATGAGGGAATAATATGTGTGAGGGTACCCCAGAAGATTTCCAAATGTGTGTGGGTAGAATATATATCCCACGGGGTAAAACTGAAAAAAGTTGAAAAAAATTTTTTTTTTGGACTTAGTCATTTTTACGGCGTTTATCAGACTTTCAGATAGGGCAAATGTCAGTGAGCGTTCCGATTTCAGTTCCAGAGCGATTCGCCCAATGAGTCCTTGATATTTAGTCATTTTCAGCCAATTTTCAGGATTTTTGAAAAATTCACTTTTTTGTGAAAATATCCACTAAATGAGGGAATAATATGTGTGAGGGTACCCCAGGAGAGTTCCAAATGTGTGTGGGTAGAATATATATCCCACGGGGGTAAAATTGAAAAAAGTTGAAAAAATTTTTTTTTTGGACTTAGTCATTTTTCCGGCGTTTATCAGACTTTCAGATAGGGCAAATGTCAGTGAGCGTTCCGATTTCAGTTCCAGAGCGATTCGCCCAATGAGTCCTTGATATTTAGTCATTTTCAGCCAATTTTCTGGATTTTTGAAAAATTCACTTTTTTGTGAAAATATCCACTAAATGAGGGAATAATATGTGTGAGGGTACCCCAGGAGAGTTCCAAATGTGTGTGGGTAGAATATATATCCCACGGGGGTAAAATTGAAAAAAGTTGAAAAATTTTTTTTTTTGGACTTAGTCATTTTTCCGGCATTTATCAGACTTTCAGATAGGGCAAATGTCAGTGAGCGTTCCGGTTTCAGTTCCAGAGCGATTCGCCCAATGAGTCCTTGATATTTAGTCATTTTCAGCCAATTTTCAGGATTTTTGAAAAATTCACTTTTTTGTGAAAATATCCACTAAATGAGGGAATAATATGTGTGAGGGTACCCCAGGAGAGTTCCAAATGTGTGTGGGTAGAATATATATCCCACGGGGGTAAAATTGAAAAAAGTTGAAAAAAAATTTTTTTTTGGACTTAGTCATTTTTTCGGCGTTTATCAGACTTTCAGATAGGGCAAATGTCAGCGAGCGTTCCGATTTGAGTTCCAGAGCGATTCGCCCAATGAGTCTTGATATTTAGTCGTTTTCAGCCAATATTTTGGATTTTTGAAAATGTCTCTTTTTTGTGAAAATATTCACTAAACGAGGGAATAATATGTGTGAGGGTACCCCAGGAGAGTTCCAAATGTGTGTGGGTAGAATATATATCCCACGGGGGTAAAATTGAAAAAAGTTGAAAAAAATTATTTTTTTGGACTTAGTCATTTTTCCAGCGTTTATCAGACTTTCAGATAGGGCAAATGTCTGTGAGCGTTACGATTTCAGTTCCAGAGCGATTCGCCCAATGAGTCCTTTATATTTAGTCATTTTCAGCCAATTTTCTGGATTTTTGAAAAATTCACTTTTTTGTGAAAATATCCACTAAATGAGGGAATAATATGTGTGATGGTACCCCAGGAGAGTTCCAAATGTGTGTGGGTAGAATATATATCCCACGGGGGTAAAATTGAAAAAAGTTGAAAAAATTTCTTTTTTGGACTTAATCATTTTTCCGGCGTTTATCAGACTTTCAGATAGGGCAAATGTCAGTGAGCGTTCCGATTTCAGTTCCAGAGCGATTCGCCCAATGAGTCCTTGATATTTAGTCATTTTCAGCCAATTTTCTGGATTTTTGAAAAATTCACTTTTTTGAAAAAATATCTACTAAATGAGGGAATAATATGTGTGAGGGTAGCCCAGGAGAGTTCCAAATGTGTGTGGGTAGAATATATATCCCACGAGAGTAAAAGTGAAAAAAGTTGGAAAAATTTTTTTTTTTGGACTTAGTCATTTTTCCGGCGTTTATCAGACTTTCAGATAGGGCAAATGTCAGCGAGCGTTCCGATTTGAGTTCCAGAGCGATTCGCCCAATGAGTCTTGATATTTAGTCGTTTTCAGCCAATATTTTGGATTTTTGAAAATTTCTCTTTTTTGTGAAAATATCCACTAAATGAGGGAATAATATGTGTGAGGGTACCCCAGGAGAGTGCCAAATGTGTGTGGGTAGAATATATATCCCACGGGGGTAAAATTGAAAAAAGTTGAAAAAAATTTTTTTTTTGGACTTAGTCATTTTTCCAGCGTTTATCAGACTTTCAGATAGGGCAAATGTCTGTGAGCGTTCCGATTTCAGTTCCAGAGCGATTCGCCCAATGAGTCCTTTATATTTAGTCATTTTCAGCCAATTTTCTGGATTTTTGAAAAATTCACTTTTTTGTGAAAATATCCACTAAATGAGGGAATAATATGTGTGAGGGTACCCCAGAAGATTTCCAAATGTGTGTGGGTAGAATATATATCCCACGGGGTAAAAATGAAAAAAGTTGAAAAAAATTTTTTTTTTGGACTTAGTCATTTTTCCGGCGTTTATCAGACTTTCAGATAGGGCAAATGTCAGTGAGCGTTCCGATTTCAGTTCCAGAGCGATTCGCCCAATGAGTCCTTGATATTTAGTCATTTTCAGCCAATTTTCTGGATTTTTGAAAATTTCACTTTTTTGTGAAAATATCCACTAAATGAGGGAATAATATGTGTGAGGGTAGCCCAGGAGAGTTCCAAATGTGTGTGGGTAGAATATATATCCTACGGGGGTAAAATTGAAAAAAGTTTAAAAAATTTTTTTTTTGGACTTAGTCATTTTTCCGGCGTTTATCAGACTTTCAGATAGGGCAAATGTCTGTGAGAGTTCCGATTTCAGTTCCAGAGCGATTCGCCCAATGAGTCCTTTATATTTAGTCATTTTCAGCCAATTTTCTGGATTTTTGAAAAATTCACTTTTTTGTGAAAATATCCACTAAATGAGGGAATAATATGTGTGAGGGTACCCCAGGAGAGTTCCAAATGTGTGTGGGTAGAATATATATCCCACGGGGGTAAAATTGAAAAAAGTTGGAAAAATTTTTTTTTTTGGACTTAGTCATTTTTCCGGCGTTTATCAGACTTTCAGATAGGGCAAATGTCAGCGAGCGTTCCGATTTGAGTTCCAGAGCGATTCGCCCAATGAGTCTTGATATTTAGTCGTTTTCAGCCAATATTTTGGATTTTTGAAAATTTCTCTTTTTTGTGAAAATATCCACTAAATGAGGGAATAATATGTGTGAGGGTACCCCAGGAGAGTGCCAAATGTGTGTGGGTAGAATATATATCCCACGGGGGTAAAATTGAAAAAAGTTGAAAAAAAATTTTTTTTTGGACTTAGTCATTTTTCCAGCGTTTATCAGACTTTCAGATAGGGCAAATGTCTGTGAGCGTTCCGATTTCAGTTCCAGAGCGGTTCGCCCAATGAGTCTTTGATATTTAGTCGTTTTCAGCCAATATTTTGGATTTTTGAAAATTCACTTTTTTGTAAAAATATCCACAAAATGAGGGAATAATATGTGTGAGGGTACCCCAGGAGTGTGCCAAAGGTGTGTGGGTAGAATATATATCCCACGGGGGTAAAATTTAAAAAAGTTGAAAAATTTTTTTTAGGTCTTAGTCATTTTTCCGGCGTTTACCAGACTTTCAGATAGGGCAAATATCAGTGAGTGTTCCGATTTCAGTTCCAGAGCGATTCGCCCAATGAGTCCTTGATATTTAGTCGTTTTCAGCCAATTTTCTGGATTTTTGAAAAATTCACTTTTTTGTGAAAATATCCACTAAATGAGGGAATAATATGTGTGAGGGTACCCCAGGAGAGTTCCAAATGTGTGTGGGTAAAATATATATCCCACGGGGGTAAAATTAAAAAAAGTTGAAAAAAATAATTTTTTGGACTTAGCCATTTTTCCGGCGTTTATCAGACTTTCAGATAGGGCAAATGTCAGTGAGCGTTCCGATTTCAGTTCCAGAGCGATTCGCCCAATGAGTCCTTGATATTTAGTCGTTTTCAGCCAATATTTTGGATTTTTGAAAATTTCACTTTTTTGTGAAAATATCCACAAAATGAGGGAATAATATGTGTGAGGGTACCCCAGGAGTGTTCCAAATGTGTGTGGGTAGAATATATATCCCACGGGGGTAAAATTGAAAAAAGTTGAAAAATTTTTTTTTGGACTTAGTCATTTTTCCGGCGTTTATCAGACTTTCAGATAGGGCAAATGTCAGTGAGCGTTCCAATTTCAGTTCCAGAGCGATTCGCCCAATGAGTCCTTTATATTTTGTCATTTTCAGCCAATTTTCTGGATTTTTGAAAAATTCACTTTTTTGTGAAAATATCCACTAAATGAGGGAATAATATGTGTGAGGGTACCCCAGGAGAGTTCCAAATGTGTGTGGGTAGAATATATATCCCACGGGGGTAAAATTGAAAAAAGTTGAAAAAAAATTTTTTTTTGGACTTAGTCATTTTTCCGGCGTTTATCAGACTTTCAGATAGGGCAAATGTCTGTGAGCGTTCCGATTTCAGTTCCAGAGCGGTTCGCCCAATGAGTCTTTGATATTTAGTCGTTTTCAGCCAATATTTTGGATTTTTGAAAATTTCACTTTTTTGTAAAAATATCCACAAAATGAGGGAATAATATGTGTGAGGGTACCCCAGGAGTGTGCCAAATGTGTGTGGGTAGAATATATATCCCACGGGGGTAAAATTTAAAAAAGTTGAAAAATTTTTTTTAGGACTTAGTCATTTTTCCGGCGTTTATCAGACTTTCAGATAGGGCAAATGTCAGTGAGCGTTCCGATTTCAGTTCCAGAGCGATTCCCCCAATGAGTCCTTGATATTTAGTCATTTTCAGCCAATTTTCTGGATTTTTGAAAAATTCACTTTTTTGTGAAAATATCCACTAAATGAGGGAATAATATGTGCGAGGGTACCCCAGGAGAGTTCCAAATGTGTGTGGGTAGAATATATATCCCACGGGGGTAAAATTGAAAAAAGTTAAAAAAAAATTTTTTTTTGGACTTAGTCATTTTTTCGGCGTTTATCAGACTTTCAGATAGGGCAAATGTCTGTGAGCGTTCCGATTTCAGTTCCAGAGCGATTCGCCCAATGAGTCCTTTATATTTAGTCATTTTCAGCCAATTTTCAGGATTTTTGAAAAATTCACTTTTTTGTGAAAATATCCACTAAATGAGGGAATAATATGTGTGAGGGTACCCCAGGAGAGTTCCAAATGTGTGTGGGTAGAATATATATCCCACGGGGGTAAAATTGAAAAAAGTTGAAAAAAATTTTTTTTTGGACTTAGTCATTTTTCCGGCGTTTATCAGACTTTCAGATAGGGCAAATGTCAGTGAGCGTTCCGATTTCAGTTCCAGAGCGATTCGCCCAATGAGTCCTTGATATTTAGTCATTTTCAGCCAATTTTCTGGATTTTTGAAAAATTCACTTTTTTGTGAAAATATCCACTAAATGAGGGAATAATATGTGTGAGGGTACCCCAGGAGAGTTCCAAATGTGTGTGGGTAGAATATATATCCCACGGGGGTAAAATTGAAAAAAGTTGAAAAATTTTTTTTTTTGGACTTAGTCATTTTTCCGGCATTTATCACACTTTCAGATAGGGCAAATGTCAGTGAGCGTTCCGGTTTCAGTTCCAGAGCGATTCGCCCAATGAGTCCTTGATATTTAGTCATTTTCAGCCAATTTTCTGGATTTTTGAAAAATTCACTTTTTTGTGAAAATATCTACTAAATGAGGGAATAATATGTGTGAGGGTACCCCAGGAGAGTTCCAAATGTGTGTGGGTAGAATATATATCCCACGGGGGTAAAATTGAAAAAAGTTGAAAAATTTTTTTTTGGACTTAGTCATTTTTCCGGCGTTTATCAGACTTTCAGATAGGGCAAATGTCAGTGAGCGTTCCAATTTCAGTTCCAGAGCGATTCGCCCAATGAGTCCTTTATATTTTGTCATTTTCAGCCAATTTTCTGGATTTTTGAAAAATTCACTTTTTTGTGAAAATATCCACTAAATGAGGGAATAATATGTGTGAGGGTACCCCAGGAGAGTTCCAAATGTGTGTGGGTAGAATATATATCCCACGGGGGTAAAATTGAAAAAAGTTGAAAAAAAATTTTTTTTTGGACTTAGTCATTTTTCCGGCGTTTATCAGACTTTCAGATAGGGCAAATGTCTGTGAGCGTTCCGATTTCAGTTCCAGAGCGGTTCGCCCAATGAGTCTTTGATATTTAGTCGTTTTCAGCCAATATTTTGGATTTTTGAAAATTTCACTTTTTTGTAAAAATATCCACAAAATGAGGGAATAATATGTGTGAGGGTACCCCAGGAGTGTGCCAAATGTGTGTGGGTAGAATATATATCCCACGGGGGTAAAATTTAAAAAAGTTGAAAAATTTTTTTTAGGACTTAGTCATTTTTCCGGCGTTTATCAGACTTTCAGATAGGGCAAATGTCAGTGAGCGTTCCGATTTCAGTTCCAGAGCGATTCGCCCAATGAGTCCTTGATATTTAGTCATTTTCAGCCAATTTTCTGGATTTTTGAAAATTTCACTTTTTTGTGAAAATATCCACTAAATGAGGGAATAATATGTGTGAGGGTACCCCAGAAGAGTTCCAAATGTTTGTGGGTAGAATATATATCCCACGGCGGTAAAATTGAAAAAAGTTGAAAAAAAATTTTTTTTTGGACTTAGTCATTTTTCCGGCGTTTATCAGACTTTCAGATAGGGCAAATGTCAGTGAGCGTTCCGATTTCAGTTCCAGAGCGATTCCCCCAATGAGTCCTTGATATTTAGTCATTTTCAGCCAATTTTCTGGATTTTTGAAAAATTCACTTTTTTGTGAAAATATCCACTAAATGAGGGAATAATATGTGCGAGGGTACCCCAGGAGAGTTCCAAATGTGTGTGGGTAGAATATATATCCCACGGGGGTAAAATTGAAAAAAGTTAAAAAAAAATTTTTTTTTGGACTTAGTCATTTTTTCGGCGTTTATCAGACTTTCAGATAGGGCAAATGTCTGTGAGCGTTCCGATTTCAGTTCCAGAGCGATTCGCCCAATGAGTCCTTTATATTTAGTCATTTTCAGCCAATTTTCAGGATTTTTGAAAAATTCACTTTTTTGTGAAAATATCCACTAAATGAGGGAATAATATGTGTGAGGGTACCCCAGGAGAGTTCCAAATGTGTGTGGGTAGAATATATATCCCACGGGGGTAAAATTGAAAAAAGTTGAAAAAAATTTTTTTTTGGACTTAGTCATTTTTCCGGCGTTTATCAGACTTTCAGATAGGGCAAATGTCAGTGAGTGTTCCGATTTCAGTTCCAGAGCGATTCGCCCAATGAGTCCTTGATATTTAGTCATTTTCAGCCAATTTTCTGGATTTTTGAAAAATTCACTTTTTTGTGAAAATATCCACTAAATGAGGGAATAATATGTGTGAGGGTACCCCAGGAGAGTTCCAAATGTGTGTGGGTAGAATATATATCCCACGGGGGTAAAATTGAAAAAAGTTGAAAAATTTTTTTTTTTGGACTTAGTCATTTTTCCGGCATTTATCACACTTTCAGATAGGGCAAATGTCAGTGAGCGTTCCGGTTTCACTTCCAGAGCGATTCGCCCAATGAGTCCTTGATATTTAGTCATTTTCAGCCAATTTTCTGGATTTTTGAAAAATTCACTTTTTTGTGAAAATATCTACTAAATGAGGGAATAATAAGTGTGAGGGTACCCCAGGAGAGTTCCAAATGTGTGTGGGTAGAATATATATCCCACGGGGGTAAAATTGAAAAAAGTTGAAAAATTTTTTTTTTTGGACTTAGTCATTTTTCCGGCGTTTATCAGACTTTCAGATAGGGCAAATGTCAGTGAGCGTTCCGATTTCAGTTCCAGAGCGATTCCCCCAATGAGTCCTTGATATTTAGTCATTTTCTGCCAATTTTCTGGATTTTTGAAAAATTCACTTTTTTGTGAAAATATCCACTAAATGAGGGAATAATATGTGTGAGGGTACCCCAGGAGAGTTCCAAATGTGTGTGGGTAGAATATATATCCCACGGGGGTAAAATTGAAAAAAGTTGAAAAAAAATTTTTTTTTGGACTTAGTCATTTTTTCGGCGTTTATCAGACTTTCAGATAGGGCAAATGTCTGTGAGCGTTCTGATTTCAGTTCCAGAGCGATTCGCCCAATGAGTCCTTTATATTTAGTCATTTTCAGCCAATTTTCAGGATTTTTGAAAAATTCACTTTTTTGTGAAAATATCCACTAAATGAGGGAATAATATGTGTGAGGGTACCCCAGGAGAGTTCCAAATGTGTGTGGGTAGAATATATATCCCACGGGGGTAAAATTGAGAAAAGTTGAAAAAATTTTTTTTTTGGACTTAGTCATTTTTCCGGCGTTTATCAGACTTTCAGATAGGGCAAATGTCAGTGAGCGTTCCGATTTCAGTTCCAGAGCGATTCGCCCAATGAGTCTTTGATATTTAGTCATTTTCAGCCAATTTTCTGGATTTTTGAAAAATTCACTTTTTTGTGAAAATATCCACTAAATGAGGGAATAATATGTGTGAGGGTAGCCCAGGAGAGTTCCAAATGTGTGTGGGTAGAATATATATCCCACGGGGGTAAAATTTAAAAAAGTTGAAAAAATTTTTTTAGGACTTAGTCATTTTTCCGGCGTTTATCAGACTTTCAGATAGGGCAAATGTCAGTGAGCGTTCCGATTTCAGTTCCAGAGCGATTCGCCCAATGAGTCCTTGATATTTAGTCATTTTCAGCAAATTTTCTGGATTTTTGAAAATTTCACTTTTTTGTGAAAATATCCACTAAATGAGGGAATAATATGTGTGAGGGTACCTCAGGAGAGATCCAAATGTGTGTGGGTAGAATATATATCCCACGGGGGTAAAAGTGAAAAAAGTTGAAAAAAAATTTTTTTTTGGACTTAGTCATTTTTCCGGCGTTTATCAGACTTTCAGATAGGGCAAATGTCTGTGAGCGTTCCGATTTCAGTTCCAGAGCGATTCGCCCAATGAGTCCTTGATATTTAGTCATTTTCAGCCAATTTTCTGGATTTTTGAAAAATTCACTTTTTTGTGAAAATATCCACAAAATGAGGGAATAATATGTGTGAGGGTACCCCAGGAGTGTTCCAAATGTGTGTGGGTAAAATATATATCCCACGGGGGTAAAATTAAAAAAAGTTGAAAAAAATAATTTTTTGGACTTAGCCATTTTTCTGGCGTTTATCAGACTTTCAGATAGGGCAAATGTCAGTGAGCGTTCCAATTTCAGTTCCAGAGCGATTCGCCCAATGAGTCCTTGATGAGTCATTTTCAGCCAATTTTCTGGATTTTTGAAAATTTCACTTTTTTGTGAAAATATCCACTAAATGAGGGAATAATATGTGTGAGGGTAGCCCAGGAGAGTTCCAAATGTGTGTGGGTAGAATATATATCCTACGGGGGTAAAATTGAAAAAAGTTTAAAAAATTTTTTTTTTGGACTTATTCATTTTTCCGGCGTTTATCAGACTTTCAGATAGGGCAAATGTTAGTGAGAATTCCGATTTCAGTTCCAGAGCGATTCGCCCAATGAGTCCTTGATATTTAGTAGTTTTCAGCCAATTTTCTGGATTTTTGAAAAATTCACTTTTTTGTGAAAATATCCACTAAATGAGGGAATAATATGTGTGAGGGTACCCCAGGAGAGTTCCAAATGTGTGTGGGTAAAATATATATCCCACGGGGGTAAAATTAAAAAAAGTTGAAAAAAAATAATTTTTTGGACTTAGCCATTTTTCCGGCGTTTATCAGACTTTCAGATAGGGCAAATGTCTGTGAGCGTTCCGATTTCAGTTCCAGAGCGATTCGCCCAATGAGTCCTTGATATTTAGTCATTTTCAGACAATTTTCTGGATTTTTGAAAAATTCACTTTTTTGTGAAAATATCCACTAAATGAGGGAATAATATGTGTGAGGGTACCCCAGGAGAGTTCCAAATGTGTGTGGGTAGAATATATATCCCACGGGGGTAAAATTGAAAAAAGTTGAAAAAAAAATTTTTTTTGGACTTAGTCATTTTTCCGGCGTTTATCAGACTTTCAGATAGGGCAAATGTCTGTGAGCGTTCCGATTTCAGTTGCAGAGCGATTCGCCCAATGAGTCCTTGATATTTAGTCATTTTCAGCCGATTTTCTGGATTTTTGAAAAATTCACTTTTTTGTGAAAATATCCACTAACTGAGGGAATAATATGTGTGAGGATACCCCAGAAGAGTTCCAAATGTGTGTGGGTAGAAAATATATCCCACGGGGGTAAAATTGAAAAAAGTTGAAAAAATTTTTTTTTGGACTAAGTCATTTTTCCGGCTTTTATCAGACTTTCAGATAGGGCAAATGTCAGTGAGCGTTCCGATTTCAGTTCCAGAGCGATTCGCCCAATGAGTCCTTGATATTTAGTCATTTTCAGCCAATTTTCTGGATTTTTGAAAAATTCACATTTTTGTGAAAATATCCACTAAATGAGGGAATAATATGTGTGAGGGTAGGCCAGGAGAGTTCCAAATGTGTGTGGGTAGAATAAATATCCCACGGGGGTAAAATTGAAAAAAGTTGAAAAAATTTTTTTTTTTGACTTAGTTATTTTTCCGGCGTTTATCAGACTTTCAGATAGGGCAAATGTTAGTGAGCGTTCCGATTTCAGTTCCAGAGCGATTCGCCCAATGAGTCTTGATATTTAGTCGTTTTCAGCCAATATTTTGGATTTTTGAAAATTTCACTTTTTTGTGAAAATATCCACTAAATGAGGGAATAATATGTGTGAGGGTACCCCAGGAGAGTTCCAAATGTGTGTGGGTAGAATATATATCCCACGGGGGTAAAATTGAAAAAAGTTGAAAAATTTTTTTTTTTGGACTTAGTCATTTTTCCGGCATTTATCAGACTTTCAGATAGGGCAAATGTCAGTGAGCGTTCCGATTTCAGTTCCAGAGCGATTCGCCCAATGAGTCCTTGATATTTAGTCATTTTCAGCCAATTTTCTGGATTTTTGAAAAATTCACTTTTTTGTGAAAATATCTACTAAATGAGGGAATAATATGTGTGAGGGTAGCCCAGGAGAGTTCCAAATGTGTGTGGGTAGAATATATATCCCACGGGAGTAAAATTGAAAAAAGTTGAAAAAATTTTTTTTTGGACTTAGTCATTTTTCCGGCGTTTATCAGACTTTCAGATAGGGCAAATGTCAGTGAGCATTCCGATTTCAGTTCCAGAGCGGTTCGCCCAATGAGTCTTTGATATTTAGTCGTTTTCAGCCAATATTTTGGATTTTTGAAAATTTCACTTTTTTGTAAAAATATCCACAAAATGAGGGAATAATATGTGTGAGGGTACCCCAGGAGTGTGCCAAATGTGTGTGGGTAGAATATATATCCCACGGGGGTAAAATTTAAAAAAGTTGAAAAATTTTTTTTAGGACTTAGTCATTTTTCCGGCGTTTATCAGACTTTCAGATAGGGCAAATGTCAGTGAGCGTTCCGATTTCAGTTCCAGAGCGATTCGCCCAATGAGTCCTTGATATTTAGTCACTTTCAGCCAATTTTCTGGATTTTTGAAAATTTCACTTTTTTGTGAAAATATCCACTAAATGAGGGAATAATATGTGTGAGGGTAGCCCAGGAGAGTTCCAAATGTTTGTGTGGAAAATATATATCCCACGGGGGTAAAATTAAAAAAAGTTGAAAAAAATAATTTTTTGGACTTAGCCATTTTTCCGGCGTTTATCAGACTTTCAGATAGGGCAAATGTCAGTGAGCGTTCCGATTTCAGTTCCAGAGCGATTCGCCCAATGAGTCCTTGATATTTAGTCGTTTTCAGCCAATATTTTGGATTTTTGAAAATTTCAATTTTTTGTGAAAATATCCACAAAATGAGGGAATAATATGTGTGAGGGTACCCCAGGAGAGTTCCAAATGGGTGTGGTAGAATATATATCCCACGGGGGTAAAATTGAAAAAAGTTGAAAAATTTTTTTTTGTACTTAGTCATTTTTCCGGCGTTTATCAGACTTTCAGATAGGGCAAATGTCAGTGAGCGTTACAATTTCAGTTCCAGAGCGATTCGCCCAATGAGTCCTTTATATTTAGTCATTTTCAGCCAATTTTCCTGATTTTTGAAAAATTCACTTTTTTGTGAAAATATCCACTAAATGAGGGAATAATATGTGTGAGGGTACCCCAGGAGAGTTCCAAATGTGTGTGGGTAGAATATATATCCCACGGGGGTAAAATTGAAAAAAGTTGAAAAAATTTTTTTTTTGGACTTAGTCATTTTTCCGGCGTTTATCAGACTTTCAGATAGGGCAAATGTCAGTGAGCATTCCGATTTCAGTTCCAGAGCGATTCGCCCAATGAGTCCTTGATATTTAGTCATTTTCAGCCAATTTTCTGGATTTTTGAAAAATTCACTTTTTTGTGAAAATATCCACTAAATGAGGGAATAATATGTGTGAGGGTACCCCAGGAGAGTTCCAAATGTGTGTGGGTAGAATATATATCCCACGGGGGTAAAATTGAAAAAAGTTGAAAAATTTTTTTTTTTGGACTTAGTCATTTTTCCGGCGTTTATCAGACTTTCAGATAGGGCAAATGTCAGTGAGCATTCCGATTTCAGTTCCAGAGCGGTTCGTCCAATGAGTCTTTGATATTTAGTCGTTTTCAGCCAATATTTTGGATTTTTGAAAATTTCACTTTTTTGTAAAAATATCCACAAAATGAGGGAATAATATGTGTTAGGGTACCCCAGGAGTGTGCCAAATGTGTGTGGGTAGAATATATATCCCACGGGGGTAAAATTTAAAAAAGTTGAAAAATTTTTTTTAGGACTTAGTCATTTTTCTGGCGTTTATCAGACTTTCAGATAGGGCAAATGTCAGTGAGCGTTCCGATTTCAGTTCCAGAGCGATTCGCCCAATGAGTCCTTGATATTTAGTCATTTTCAGCCAATTTTCTGGATTTTTGAAAATTTCACTTTTTTGTGAAAATATCCACTAAATGAGGGAATAATATGTGTGAGGGTACCCCAGGAGTGTGCCAAATATGTGTGGGTAGAATATATATCCCACGGGGGTAAAATTGAAAAAAGTTGAAAAATTTTTTTTGGACTTAGTCATTTTTCCGGCGTTTATCAGACTTTCAGATAGGGCAAATGTCTGTGAGCGTTCCGATTTCAGTTCCAGAGCGATTCGCCCAATGAGTCCTTGATATTTAGTCATTTTCAGCCAATTTTCTGGATTTTTGAAAAATTCACTTTTTTGTGAAAATATCCACTAAATGAGGGAATAATATGTGTGAGGGTACCCCAGGAGAGTTCCAAATGTGTGTGGGTAGAATATATATCCCACGGGGGTAAAATTGAAAAAAGTTGAAAAATTTTTTTTTTTGGACTTAGTCATTTTTCCGGCGTTTATCAGACTTTCAGATAGGGCAAATGTCAGTGAGCGTTCCGATTTCAGTTCCAGAGCGATTCGCCCAATGAGTCCTTGATATTTAGTCATTTTCAGCCAATTTTCTGGATTTTTGAAAAATTCACTTTTTTGTGAAAATATACACTAAATGAGGGAATAATATGTGTGAGGGTACCCCAGGAGAGTTCCAAATGTGTGTGGGTAGAATATATATCCCACGGGGGTAAAATTGAAAAAAGTTGAAAAATTTTTTTTTTTGGACTTAGTCATTTTTCCGGCATTTATCAGACTTTCAGATAGGGCAAATGTCAGTGAGCGTTCCGATTTCAGTTCCAGAGCGATTCGCCTAATGAGTCCTTGATATTTAGTCATTTTCAGCCAATTTTCTGGATTTTTGAAAAATTCACTTTTTTGTGAAAATATCTACTAAATGAGGGAATAATATGTGTGAGGGTAGCCCAGGAGAGTTCCAAATGTGTGGGGGTAGAATATATATCCCACGGGAGTAAAATTGAAAAAAGTTGAAAAATTTTTTTTTTTGGACTTAGTCATTTTTCCGGCATTTATCAGACTTTCAGATAGGGCAAATGTCAGTGAGCATTCCGATTTCAGTTCCAGAGCGATTCGCCCAATGAGTCCTTGATATTTAGTCATTTTCAGCCAATTTTCTGGATTTTTGAAAAATTCACTTTTTTGTGAAAATATCTACTAAATGAGGGAATAATATGTGTGAGGGTACCCCAGAAGAGTTCCAAATGTTTGTGGGTAGAATATATATCCCACGGGGGTAAAATTGAAAAAAGTTGAAAAAAAATTTTTTTTTGGACTTAGTCATTTTTCCGGCGTTTATCAGACTTTCAGATAGGGCAAATGTCAGTGAGCGTTCCGATTTCAGTTCCAGAGCGATTCGCCCAATGAGTCCTTGATATTTAGTCATTTTCAGCCAATTTTCTGGATTTTTGAAAAATTCACTTTTTTGTGAAAATATCCACTAAATGAGGGAATAATATGTGTGAGGGTACCCCAGGAGAGTTCCAAATGTGTGTGGGTAGAATATATATCCCACGGGGGTAAAATTGAAAAAAGTTGAAAATTTTTTTTTTTTGGACTTAGTCATTTTTCCAGCATTTATCAGACTTTCAGATAGGGCAAATGTCAGTGAGCGTTCCGATTTCAGTTCCAGAGCGATTCGCCCAATGAGTCCTTGATATTTAGTCATTTTCAGCCAATTTTCTGGATTTTTGAAAAATTCACTTTTTTGTGAAAATATCTACTAAATGAGGGAATAATATGTGTGAGGGTAGCCCAGGAGAGTTCCAAATGTGTGTGGGTAAAATATATATCCCACGGGGGTAAAATTAAAAAAAGTTGAAAAAAATAATTTTTTGGACTTAGCCATTTTTCCGGCGTTTATCAGACTTTCAGATAGGGCAAATGTCAGTGAGCGTTCCGATTTCAGTTCCAGAGCGATTCGCCCAATGAGTCCTTGATATTTAGTCTTTTTCAGCCAATATTTTGGATTTTTGAAAATTTCACTTTTTTTGTGAAAATATCCACAAAATGAGGGAATAATATGTGTGAGGGTACCCCAGGAGTGTTCCAAATGTGTGTGGGTAGAATATATATCCCACGGGGGTAAAATTGAAAAAAGTTGAAAAATTTTTTTTGGACTTAGTCATTTTTCCGGCGTTTATCAGACTTTCAGATAGGGCAAATGTCAGTGAGCGTTCCGATTTCAGTTCCAGAGCGATTCGCCCAATGAGTCCTTGATATTTAGTCATTTTCAGCCAATTTTCTGGATTTTTGAAAAATTCACTTTTTTGTGAAAATATCCACTAAATGAGGGAATAATATGTGTGAGGGTACCCCAGGAGTGTGCCAAATGTGTGTGGGTAGAATATATATCCCACGGGGGTAAAATTTAAAAAAGTTAAAAAATTTTTTTTAGGACTTAGTCATTTTTCTGGCGTTTATCAGACTTTCAGATAGGGCAAATGTCAGTGAGCGTTCCGATTTCAGTTCCAGAGCGATTCGCCCAATGAGTCCTTGATATTTAGTCATTTTCAGCCAATTTTCTGGATTTTTGAAAATTTCACTTTTTTGTGAAAATATCCACTAAATGAGGGAATAATATGTGTGAGGGTAGCCCAGGAGAGTTCCAAATGTGTGTGGGTAGAATATATATCCCACGGGGGTAAAATTGAAAAAAGTTGAAAAATTTTTTTTTGGACTTAGTCATTTTTCCGGCGTTTATCAGACTTTCAGATAGGGCAAATGTCTGTGAGCGTTCCGATTTCAGTTCCAGAGCGATTCGCCCAATGAGTCCTTGATATTTAGTCATTTTCAGCCAATTTTCTGGATTTTTGAAAAATTCACTTTTTTGTGAAAATATCCACTAAATGAGGGAATAATATGTGTGAGGGTACCCCAGGAGAGTTCCAAATGTGTGTGGGTAGAATATATATCCCACGGGGGTAAAATTGAAAAAAGTTGAAAAATTTTTTTTTTTGGACTTAGTCATTTTTCCGGCGTTTATCAGACTTTCAGATAGGGCAAATGTCAGTGAGCGTTCCGATTTCAGTTCCAGAGCGATTCGCCCAATGAGTCCTTGATATTTAGTCATTTTCAGCCAATTTTCTGGATTTTTGAAAAATTCACTTTTTTGTGAAAATATCCACTAAATGAGGGAATAATATGTGTGAGGGTACCCCAGGAGAGTTCCAAATGTGTGTGGGTAGAATATATATCCCACGGGGGTAAAATTGAAAAAAGTTGAAAAATTTTTTTTTTTGGACTTAGTCATTTTTCCGGCATTTATCAGACTTTCAGATAGGGCAAATGTCAGTGAGCGTTCCGATTTCAGTTCCTGAGCGATTCGCCTAATGAGTCCTTGATATTTAGTCATTTTCAGCCAATTTTCTGGATTTTTGAAAAATTCACTTTTTTGTGAAAATATCTACTAAATGAGGGAATAATATGTGTGAGGGTAGCCCAGGAGAGTTCCAAATGTGTGTGGGTAGAATATATATCCCACGGGAGTAAAATTGAAAAAAGTTGAAAAATTTTTTTTTTTGGACTTAGTCATTTTTCCGGCATTTATCAGACTTTCAGATAGGGCAAATGTCAGTGAGCATTCCGATTTCAGTTCCAGAGCGATTCGCCCAATGAGTCCTTGATATTTAGTCATTTTCAGCCAATTTTCTGGATTTTTGAAAAATTCACTTTTTTGTGAAAATATCTACTAAATGAGGGAATAATATGTGTGAGGGTACCCCAGAAGAGTTCCAAATGTTTGTGGGTAGAATATATATCCCACGGGGGTAAAATTGAAAAAAGTTGAAAAAAAATTTTTTTTTGGACTTAGTCATTTTTCCGGCGTTTATCAGACTTTCAGATAGGGCAAATGTCTGTGAGCGTTCCGATTTCAGTTCCAGAGCGATTCGCCCAATGACTCCTTGATGTTTAGTCGTTTTCAGCAAATATTTTGGATTTTTGAAAAAGTCACTTTTTTGTGAAAATATCCACTAAATGAGGGAATAATTTGTGTGAGGGTACCCCAGGAGTTTTCCAAATGTGTGTGGGTAGAAAATATATCCCACGGGGGTAAAATTGAAAAAAGTTGAAAAATTTTTTTTTTGGACTAAGTCATTTTTCCGGCGTTTATCAGACTTTCAGATAGGGCAAATGTCAGTGAGCGTTCCGATTTCAGTTCCAGAGCGATTCGCCCAATGAGTCCTTGATATTTAGTCATTTTCAGTCAATTTTCTGGATTTTTGAAAAATTCACTTTTTTGTGAAAATATCCACTAAATGAGGGAATAATATGTGAGAGGGTACCCCAGGAGAGTTCCAAATGTGTGTGGGTAGAATATATATCCCACGGGGGTAAAATTGAAAAAAGTTGAAAAAAAATTTTTTTTTCGACTTAGTCATTTTTCCGGTGTTTATCAGACTTTCAGATAGGGCAAATGTCTGTGAGCGTTCCGATTTCAGTTCCAGAGCGATTCGCCCAATGAGTCCTTTATATTTAGTCATTTTCAGCCAATTTTCAGGATTTTTGAAAAATTCACTTTTTTGTGAAAATATCCACTAAATAAGGGAATAATATGTGTGAGGGTACCCCAGGAGAGTTCCAAATATGTGTGGGTAGAATATATATCCCACGGGGGTAAAATTGAAAAAAGTTGAAAAATTTTTTTTTTGGACTTAGTCATTTTTCCGGTGTTTATCAGACTTTCAGATAGGGCAAATGTCTGTGAGCGTTCCGATTTCAGTTCCAGAGCGATTCGCCCAATGAGTCTTGATATTTAGTCGTTTTCAGCCAATATTTTGGATTTTTGAAAATTTCACTTTTTTGTGAAAATATCCACTAAATGAGGGAATAATATGTGTGAGGGTACCCCAGGAGAGTTCCAAATGTGTGTGGGTAGAATATATATCCCACGGGGGTAAAATTGAAAAAAGTTGAAAAATTTTTTTTTTGGACTTAGTCATTTTTCCGGCATTTATCAGACTTTCAGATAGGGCAAATATCAGTGAGCGTTCCGATTTCAGTTCCAGAGCGATTCGCCCAATGAGTCCTTGATATTTAGTCATTTCCAGCCAATTTTCTGGATTTTTGAAAAATTCACTTTTTTGTGAAAATATCTACTAAATGAGGGAATAATATGTGTGAGGGTAGCCCAGGAGAGTTCCAAATGTGTGTGGGTAGAATATATATCCCACGAGAGTAAAATTGAAAAAAGTTGCAAAAATTTTTTTTTTGGACTTAGTCATTTTTCCGGCGTTTATCAGACTTTCAGATAGGGCAAATGTCAGTGAGCGTTCCGATTTCAGTTCCAGAGCGATTCGCCCAATGAGTCTTGATATATAGTCGTTTTCAGCCAATATTTTGGATTTTTGAAAATTTCTTTTTTTTGTGAAAATATCCACTAAATGAGGGAATAATATGTGTGAGGGTACCCCAGGAGAGTTCCAAATGTGTGTGGGTAGAATATATATCCCACGGGGTAAAACTGAAAAAAGTTGAAAACAATTTTTTTTTTGGATTTAGTCATTTTTCCAGCGTTTATCAGACTTTCAGATAGGGCAAATGTCAGTGAGCGTTCCGATTTCAGTTCCAGAGCGATTCGCCCAATGAGTCCTTGATATTTAGTCATTTTCAGCCAATTTTCTGGATTTTTGAAAAATTCACTTTTTTGTGAAAATATCCACTAAATGAGGGAATAATATGTGTGAGGGTACCCCAGGAGAGTTCCAAATGTGTGTGGGTAGAATATATATCCCACGGGGGTAAAATTGAAAAAATTTGAAAAAAAATTTTTTTTTTGACTTAGTCATTTTTCCGGCGTTTATCAGATTTTCAGATAGGGCAAATGTCTGTGAGCGTTCCGATTTCAGTTCCAGAGCGATTCGCCCAATGAGTCCTTTATATTTAGTCATTTTCAGCCAATTTTCTGGATTTTTGAAAAATTCACTTTTTTGTGAAAATATCCACTAAATGAGGGAATAATATGTGTGAGGGTACCCCAGGAGAGTTCCAAATGTGTGTGGGTAGAATAAATATCCCACGGGGGTAAAATTGAAAAAAGTTGAAAAATTTTTTTTTTTGGACTTAGTCATCTTTCCTGCGTTTATCAGACTTTCAGATAGGGCAAATGTCAGTGAGCATTCCGATTTCAGTTCCAGAGCGATTCGCCCAATGAGTCCTTGATATTTAGTCATTTTCAGCCAATTTTCTGGATTTTTGAAAAATTCACTTTTTTTGTGAAAATATCCACTAAATGAGGGAATAATATGTGTGAGGATACCCCAGAAGAGTTCCAAATGTGTGTGGGTAGAATATATATCCCACAGGGGTAAAATTGAAAAAAGTTGAAAAAAAATTTTTTTTTGGACTTAGTCATTTTTCCGGCGTTTATCAGACTTTCAGATAGGGCAAATGTCTGTGAGCGTTCCGATTTCAGTTCCAGAGCGATTCGCCCAATGACTCCTTGATGTTTAGTCGTTTTCAGCAAATATTTTGGATTTTTGAAAAAGTCACTTTTTTGTGAAAATATCCACTAAATGAGGGAATAATTTGTGTGAGGGTACCCCAGGAGTTTTCCAAATGTGTGTGGGTAGAAAATATATCCCACGGGGGTAAAATTGAAAAAAGTTGAAAAATTTTTTTTTTGGACTAAGTCATTTTTCCGGCGTTTATCAGACTTTCAGATAGGGCAAATGTCAGTGAGCGTTCCGATTTCAGTTCCAGAGCGATTCGCCCAATGAGTCCTTGATATTTAGTCATTTTCAGTCAATTTTCTGGATTTTTGAAAAATTCACTTTTTTGTGAAAATATCCACTAAATGAGGGAATAATATGTGAGAGGGTACCCCAGGAGAGTTCCAAATGTGTGTGGGTAGAATATATATCCCACGGGGGTAAAATTGAAAAAAGTTGAAAAAAAATTTTTTTTTGGACTTAGTCATTTTTCCGGTGTTTATCAGACTTTCAGATAGGGCAAATGTCTGTGAGCGTTCCGATTTCAGTTCCAGAGCGATTCGCCCAATGAGTCCTTTATATTTAGTCATTTTCAGCCAATTTTCAGGATTTTTGAAAAATTCACTTTTTTGTGAAAATATCCACTAAATAAGGGAATAATATGTGTGAGGGTACCCCAGGAGAGTTCCAAATATGTGTGGGTAGAATATATATCCCACGGGGGTAAAATTGAAAAAAGTTGAAAAATTTTTTTTTTTGGACTTAGTCATTTTTCCGGCGTTTATCAGACTTTCAGATAGGGCAAATGTCAGTGAGCGTTCCGATTTCAGTTCCAGAGCGATTCGCCCAATGAGTCCTTGATATTTAGTCATTTTCAGCCAATTTTCTGGATTTTTGAAAAATTCACTTTTTTGTGAAAATATCCACTAAATGAGGGAATAATATGTGTGAGGGTACCCCAGGAGAGTTCCAAATGTGTGTGGGTAGAATATATATCCCACGGGGGTAAAATTGAAAAAAGTTGAAAAATTTTTTTTTTGGACTTAGTCATTTTTCCGGCATTTATCAGACTTTCAGATAGGGCAAATATCAGTGAGCGTTCCGATTTCAGTTCCAGAGCGATTCGCCCAATGAGTCCTTGATATTTAGTCATTTCCAGCCAATTTTCTGGATTTTTGAAAAATTCACTTTTTTGTGAAAATATCTACTAAATGAGGGAATAATATGTGTGAGGGTAGCCCAGGAGAGTTCCAAATGTGTGTGGGTAGAATATATATCCCACGAGAGTAAAATTGAAAAAAGTTGCAAAAATTTTTTTTTTGGACTTAGTCATTTTTCCGGCGTTTATCAGACTTTCAGATAGGGCAAATGTCAGTGAGCGTTCCGATTTCAGTTCCAGAGCGATTCGCCCAATGAGTCTTGATATATAGTCGTTTTCAGCCAATATTTTGGATTTTTGAAAATTTCTTTTTTTTGTGAAAATATCCACTAAATGAGGGAATAATATGTGTGAGGGTACCCCAGGAGAGTTCCAAATGTGTGTGGGTAGAATATATATCCCACGGGGTAAAACTGAAAAAAGTTGAAAACAATTTTTTTTTTGGATTTAGTCATTTTTCCAGCGTTTATCAGACTTTCAGATAGGGCAAATGTCAGTGAGCGTTCCGATTTCAGTTCCAGAGCGATTCGCCCAATGAGTCCTTGATATTTAGTCATTTTCAGCCAATTTTCTGGATTTTTGAAAAATTCACTTTTTTGTGAAAATATCCACTAAATGAGGGAATAATATGTGTGAGGGTACCCCAGGAGAGTTCCAAATGTGTGTGGGTAGAATATATATCCCACGGGGGTAAAATTGAAAAAATTTGAAAAAAAATTTTTTTTTTGACTTAGTCATTTTTCCGGCGTTTATCAGATTTTCAGATAGGGCAAATGTCTGTGAGCGTTCCGATTTCAGTTCCAGAGCGATTCGCCCAATGAGTCCTTTATATTTAGTCATTTTCAGCCAATTTTCTGGATTTTTGAAAAATTCACTTTTTTGTGAAAATATCCACTAAATGAGGGAATAATATGTGTGAGGGTACCCCAGGAGAGTTCCAAATGTGTGTGGGTAGAATAAATATCCCACGGGGGTAAAATTGAAAAAAGTTGAAAAATTTTTTTTTTTGGACTTAGTCATCTTTCCTGCGTTTATCAGACTTTCAGATAGGGCAAATGTCAGTGAGCATTCCGATTTCAGTTCCAGAGCGATTCGCCCAATGAGTCCTTGATATTTAGTCATTTTCAGCCAATTTTCTGGATTTTTGAAAAATTCACTTTTTTTGTGAAAATATCCACTAAATGAGGGAATAATATGTGTGAGGATACCCCAGAAGAGTTCCAAATGTGTGTGGGTAGAATATATATCCCACAGGGGTAAAATTGAAAAAAGTTGAAAAAAATTTTTTTTTTCGACTTAGTCATTTTTCCGGCGTTTATCAGACTTTCAGATAGGGCAAATGTCATTGAGCGTTCCGATTTCAGTTCCAGAGCGATTCGCCCAATGACTCCTTGATGTTTAGTCGTTTTCAGCAAATATTTTGGATTTTTGAAAAAGTCACTTTTTTGTGAAAATATCCACTAAATGAGGGAATAATTTGTGTGAGGGTACCCCAGGAGTTTTCCAAATGTGTGTGGGTAGAAAATATATCCCACGGGGGTAAAATTGAAAAAAGTTGAAAAATTTTTTTTTTGGACTAAGTCATTTTTCCGGCGTTTATCAGACTTTCAGATAGGGCAAATGTCAGTGAGCGTTCCGATTTCAGTTCCAGAGCGATTCGCCCAATGAGTCCTTGATATTTAGTCATTTTCAGTCAATTTTCTGGATTTTTGAAAAATTCACTTTTTTTGTGAAAATATCCACTAAATGAGGGAATAATATGTGTGAGGGTAGGCCAGGAGAGTTCCAAATGTGTGTGGGTAGAATATATATCCCACGGGGGTAAAATTGAAAAAAGTTGAAAAAAAATTTTTTTTTGGACTTAGTCATTTTTCCGGCGTTTATCAGACTTTCAGATAGGGCAAATGTCTGTGAGTGTTCCGATTTCAGTTCCAGAGCGATTCGCCCAATGAGTCCTTTATATTTAGTCATTTTCAGCCAATTTTCAGGATTTTTGAAAAATTCACTTTTTTGTGAAAATATCCACTAAATGAGGGAATAATATGTGTGAGGGTACCCCAGGAGAGTTCCAAATGTGTGTGGGTAGAATATATATCCCACGGGGGTAAAATTGAAAAAATTTGAAAAAAAAATTTTTTTTGGACTTAGTCATCTTTCCGGCGTTTATCAGACTTTCAGATAGGGCAAATGTCAGTGAGCGTTCCGATTTCAGTTCCAGAGAGATTCGCCCAATGAGTCCTTGATATTTAGTCATTTTCAGCCAATTTTCTGGATTTTTGAAAATTTCACTTTTTTGTGAAAATATCCACTAAATGAGGGAATAATATGTGTGAGGGTAGCCCAGGAGAGTTCCAAATGTGTGTGGGTAGAATATATATCCCACGGGGGTAAAATTGAAAAAAGTTGAAAAATTTTTTTTTGGACTTAGTCATTTTTCCGGCGTTTATCAGACTTTCAGATAGGGCAAATGTCTGTGAGCGTTCCGATTTCAGTTCCAGAGCGATTCGCCCAATGAGTCCTTGATATTTAGTCATTTTCAGCCAATTTTCTGGATTTTTGAAAAATTCACTTTTTTGTGAAAATATCCACTAAATGAGGGAATAATATGTGTGAGGGTACCCCAGGAGAGTTCCAAATGTGTGTGGGTAGAATATATATCCCACGGGGGTAAAATTGAAAAAAGTTGAAAAATTTTTTTTTTTGGACTTAGTCATTTTTCCGGCGTTTATCAGACTTTCAGATAGGGCAAATGTCAGTGAGCGTTCCGATTTCAGTTCCAGAGCGATTCGCCCAATGAGTCCTTGATATTTAGTCATTTTCAGCCAATTTTCTGGATTTTTGAAAAATTCACTTTTTTGTGAAAATATCCACTAAATGAGGGAATAATATGTGTGAGGGTACCCCAGGAGAGTTCCAAATGTGTGTGGGTAGAATATATATCCCACGGGGGTAAAATTGAAAAAAGTTGAAAAATTTTTTTTTTTGGACTTAGTCATTTTTCCGGCATTTATCAGACTTTCAGATAGGGCAAATGTCAGTGAGCGTTCCGATTTCAGTTCCTGAGCGATTCGCCTAATGAGTCCTTGATATTTAGTCATTTTCAGCCAATTTTCTGGATTTTTGAAAAATTCACTTTTTTGTGAAAATATCTACTAAATGAGGGAATAATATGTGTGAGGGTAGCCCAGGAGAGTTCCAAATGTGTGTGGGTAGAATATATATCCCACGGGAGTAAAATTGAAAAAAGTTGAAAAATTTTTTTTTTTGGACTTAGTCATTTTTCCGGCATTTATCAGACTTTCAGATAGGGCAAATGTCAGTGAGCATTCCGATTTCAGTTCCAGAGCGATTCGCCCAATGAGTCCTTGATATTTAGTCATTTTCAGCCAATTTTCTGGATTTTTGAAAAATTCACTTTTTTGTGAAAATATCTACTAAATGAGGGAATAATATGTGTGAGGGTACCCCAGAAGAGTTCCAAATGTTTGTGGGTAGAATATATATCCCACGGGGGTAAAATTGAAAAAAGTTGAAAAAAAATTTTTTTTTGGACTTAGTCATTTTTCCGGCGTTTATCAGACTTTCAGATAGGGCAAATGTCTGTGAGCGTTCCGATTTCAGTTCCAGAGCGATTCGCCCAATGACTCCTTGATGTTTAGTCGTTTTCAGCAAATATTTTGGATTTTTGAAAAAGTCACTTTTTTGTGAAAATATCCACTAAATGAGGGAATAATTTGTGTGAGGGTACCCCAGGAGTTTTCCAAATGTGTGTGGGTAGAAAATATATCCCACGGGGGTAAAATTGAAAAAAGTTGAAAAATTTTTTTTTTGGACTAAGTCATTTTTCCGGCGTTTATCAGACTTTCAGATAGGGCAAATGTCAGTGAGCGTTCCGATTTCAGTTCCAGAGCGATTCGCCCAATGAGTCCTTGATATTTAGTCATTTTCAGTCAATTTTCTGGATTTTTGAAAAATTCACTTTTTTGTGAAAATATCCACTAAATGAGGGAATAATATGTGAGAGGGTACCCCAGGAGAGTTCCAAATGTGTGTGGGTAGAATATATATCCCACGGGGGTAAAATTGAAAAAAGTTGAAAAAAAATTTTTTTTTCGACTTAGTCATTTTTCCGGTGTTTATCAGACTTTCAGATAGGGCAAATGTCTGTGAGCGTTCCGATTTCAGTTCCAGAGCGATTCGCCCAATGAGTCCTTTATATTTAGTCATTTTCAGCCAATTTTCAGGATTTTTGAAAAATTCACTTTTTTGTGAAAATATCCACTAAATAAGGGAATAATATGTGTGAGGGTACCCCAGGAGAGTTCCAAATATGTGTGGGTAGAATATATATCCCACGGGGGTAAAATTGAAAAAAGTTGAAAAATTTTTTTTTTGGACTTAGTCATTTTTCCGGTGTTTATCAGACTTTCAGATAGGGCAAATGTCTGTGAGCGTTCCGATTTCAGTTCCAGAGCGATTCGCCCAATGAGTCTTGATATTTAGTCGTTTTCAGCCAATATTTTGGATTTTTGAAAATTTCACTTTTTTGTGAAAATATCCACTAAATGAGGGAATAATATGTGTGAGGGTACCCCAGGAGAGTTCCAAATGTGTGTGGGTAGAATATATATCCCACGGGGGTAAAATTGAAAAAAGTTGAAAAATTTTTTTTTTGGACTTAGTCATTTTTCCGGCATTTATCAGACTTTCAGATAGGGCAAATATCAGTGAGCGTTCCGATTTCAGTTCCAGAGCGATTCGCCCAATGAGTCCTTGATATTTAGTCATTTCCAGCCAATTTTCTGGATTTTTGAAAAATTCACTTTTTTGTGAAAATATCTACTAAATGAGGGAATAATATGTGTGAGGGTAGCCCAGGAGAGTTCCAAATGTGTGTGGGTAGAATATATATCCCACGAGAGTAAAATTGAAAAAAGTTGCAAAAATTTTTTTTTTGGACTTAGTCATTTTTCCGGCGTTTATCAGACTTTCAGATAGGGCAAATGTCAGTGAGCGTTCCGATTTCAGTTCCAGAGCGATTCGCCCAATGAGTCTTGATATATAGTCGTTTTCAGCCAATATTTTGGATTTTTGAAAATTTCTTTTTTTTGTGAAAATATCCACTAAATGAGGGAATAATATGTGTGAGGGTACCCCAGGAGAGTTCCAAATGTGTGTGGGTAGAATATATATCCCACGGGGTAAAACTGAAAAAAGTTGAAAACAATTTTTTTTTTGGATTTAGTCATTTTTCCAGCGTTTATCAGACTTTCAGATAGGGCAAATGTCAGTGAGCGTTCCGATTTCAGTTCCAGAGCGATTCGCCCAATGAGTCCTTGATATTTAGTCATTTTCAGCCAATTTTCTGGATTTTTGAAAAATTCACTTTTTTGTGAAAATATCCACTAAATGAGGGAATAATATGTGTGAGGGTACCCCAGGAGAGTTCCAAATGTGTGTGGGTAGAATATATATCCCACGGGGGTAAAATTGAAAAAATTTGAAAAAAAATTTTTTTTTTGACTTAGTCATTTTTCCGGCGTTTATCAGATTTTCAGATAGGGCAAATGTCTGTGAGCGTTCCGATTTCAGTTCCAGAGCGATTCGCCCAATGAGTCCTTTATATTTAGTCATTTTCAGCCAATTTTCTGGATTTTTGAAAAATTCACTTTTTTGTGAAAATATCCACTAAATGAGGGAATAATATGTGTGAGGGTACCCCAGGAGAGTTCCAAATGTGTGTGGGTAGAATAAATATCCCACGGGGGTAAAATTGAAAAAAGTTGAAAAATTTTTTTTTTTGGACTTAGTCATCTTTCCTGCGTTTATCAGACTTTCAGATAGGGCAAATGTCAGTGAGCATTCCGATTTCAGTTCCAGAGCGATTCGCCCAATGAGTCCTTGATATTTAGTCATTTTCAGCCAATTTTCTGGATTTTTGAAAAATTCACTTTTTTTGTGAAAATATCCACTAAATGAGGGAATAATATGTGTGAGGATACCCCAGAAGAGTTCCAAATGTGTGTGGGTAGAATATATATCCCACAGGGGTAAAATTGAAAAAAGTTGAAAAAAAATTTTTTTTTGGACTTAGTCATTTTTCCGGCGTTTATCAGACTTTCAGATAGGGCAAATGTCTGTGAGCGTTCCGATTTCAGTTCCAGAGCGATTCGCCCAATGACTCCTTGATGTTTAGTCGTTTTCAGCAAATATTTTGGATTTTTGAAAAAGTCACTTTTTTGTGAAAATATCCACTAAATGAGGGAATAATTTGTGTGAGGGTACCCCAGGAGTTTTCCAAATGTGTGTGGGTAGAAAATATATCCCACGGGGGTAAAATTGAAAAAAGTTGAAAAATTTTTTTTTTGGACTAAGTCATTTTTCCGGCGTTTATCAGACTTTCAGATAGGGCAAATGTCAGTGAGCGTTCCGATTTCAGTTCCAGAGCGATTCGCCCAATGAGTCCTTGATATTTAGTCATTTTCAGTCAATTTTCTGGATTTTTGAAAAATTCACTTTTTTGTGAAAATATCCACTAAATGAGGGAATAATATGTGAGAGGGTACCCCAGGAGAGTTCCAAATGTGTGTGGGTAGAATATATATCCCACGGGGGTAAAATTGAAAAAAGTTGAAAAAAAATTTTTTTTTGGACTTAGTCATTTTTCCGGTGTTTATCAGACTTTCAGATAGGGCAAATGTCTGTGAGCGTTCCGATTTCAGTTCCAGAGCGATTCGCCCAATGAGTCCTTTATATTTAGTCATTTTCAGCCAATTTTCAGGATTTTTGAAAAATTCACTTTTTTGTGAAAATATCCACTAAATAAGGGAATAATATGTGTGAGGGTACCCCAGGAGAGTTCCAAATATGTGTGGGTAGAATATATATCCCACGGGGGTAAAATTGAAAAAAGTTGAAAAATTTTTTTTTTTGGACTTAGTCATTTTTCCGGCGTTTATCAGACTTTCAGATAGGGCAAATGTCAGTGAGCGTTCCGATTTCAGTTCCAGAGCGATTCGCCCAATGAGTCCTTGATATTTAGTCATTTTCAGCCAATTTTCTGGATTTTTGAAAAATTCACTTTTTTGTGAAAATATCCACTAAATGAGGGAATAATATGTGTGAGGGTACCCCAGGAGAGTTCCAAATGTGTGTGGGTAGAATATATATCCCACGGGGGTAAAATTGAAAAAAGTTGAAAAATTTTTTTTTTGGACTTAGTCATTTTTCCGGCATTTATCAGACTTTCAGATAGGGCAAATATCAGTGAGCGTTCCGATTTCAGTTCCAGAGCGATTCGCCCAATGAGTCCTTGATATTTAGTCATTTCCAGCCAATTTTCTGGATTTTTGAAAAATTCACTTTTTTGTGAAAATATCTACTAAATGAGGGAATAATATGTGTGAGGGTAGCCCAGGAGAGTTCCAAATGTGTGTGGGTAGAATATATATCCCACGAGAGTAAAATTGAAAAAAGTTGCAAAAATTTTTTTTTTGGACTTAGTCATTTTTCCGGCGTTTATCAGACTTTCAGATAGGGCAAATGTCAGTGAGCGTTCCGATTTCAGTTCCAGAGCGATTCGCCCAATGAGTCTTGATATATAGTCGTTTTCAGCCAATATTTTGGATTTTTGAAAATTTCTTTTTTTTGTGAAAATATCCACTAAATGAGGGAATAATATGTGTGAGGGTACCCCAGGAGAGTTCCAAATGTGTGTGGGTAGAATATATATCCCACGGGGTAAAACTGAAAAAAGTTGAAAACAATTTTTTTTTTGGATTTAGTCATTTTTCCAGCGTTTATCAGACTTTCAGATAGGGCAAATGTCAGTGAGCGTTCCGATTTCAGTTCCAGAGCGATTCGCCCAATGAGTCCTTGATATTTAGTCATTTTCAGCCAATTTTCTGGATTTTTGAAAAATTCACTTTTTTGTGAAAATATCCACTAAATGAGGGAATAATATGTGTGAGGGTACCCCAGGAGAGTTCCAAATGTGTGTGGGTAGAATATATATCCCACGGGGGTAAAATTGAAAAAATTTGAAAAAAAATTTTTTTTTTGACTTAGTCATTTTTCCGGCGTTTATCAGATTTTCAGATAGGGCAAATGTCTGTGAGCGTTCCGATTTCAGTTCCAGAGCGATTCGCCCAATGAGTCCTTTATATTTAGTCATTTTCAGCCAATTTTCTGGATTTTTGAAAAATTCACTTTTTTGTGAAAATATCCACTAAATGAGGGAATAATATGTGTGAGGGTACCCCAGGAGAGTTCCAAATGTGTGTGGGTAGAATAAATATCCCACGGGGGTAAAATTGAAAAAAGTTGAAAAATTTTTTTTTTTGGACTTAGTCATCTTTCCTGCGTTTATCAGACTTTCAGATAGGGCAAATGTCAGTGAGCATTCCGATTTCAGTTCCAGAGCGATTCGCCCAATGAGTCCTTGATATTTAGTCATTTTCAGCCAATTTTCTGGATTTTTGAAAAATTCACTTTTTTTGTGAAAATATCCACTAAATGAGGGAATAATATGTGTGAGGATACCCCAGAAGAGTTCCAAATGTGTGTGGGTAGAATATATATCCCACAGGGGTAAAATTGAAAAAAGTTGAAAAAAATTTTTTTTTTCGACTTAGTCATTTTTCCGGCGTTTATCAGACTTTCAGATAGGGCAAATGTCATTGAGCGTTCCGATTTCAGTTCCAGAGCGATTCGCCCAATGACTCCTTGATGTTTAGTCGTTTTCAGCAAATATTTTGGATTTTTGAAAAAGTCACTTTTTTGTGAAAATATCCACTAAATGAGGGAATAATTTGTGTGAGGGTACCCCAGGAGTTTTCCAAATGTGTGTGGGTAGAAAATATATCCCACGGGGGTAAAATTGAAAAAAGTTGAAAAATTTTTTTTTTGGACTAAGTCATTTTTCCGGCGTTTATCAGACTTTCAGATAGGGCAAATGTCAGTGAGCGTTCCGATTTCAGTTCCAGAGCGATTCGCCCAATGAGTCCTTGATATTTAGTCATTTTCAGTCAATTTTCTGGATTTTTGAAAAATTCACTTTTTTTGTGAAAATATCCACTAAATGAGGGAATAATATGTGTGAGGGTAGGCCAGGAGAGTTCCAAATGTGTGTGGGTAGAATATATATCCCACGGGGGTAAAATTGAAAAAAGTTGAAAAAAAATTTTTTTTTGGACTTAGTCATTTTTCCGGCGTTTATCAGACTTTCAGATAGGGCAAATGTCTGTGAGTGTTCCGATTTCAGTTCCAGAGCGATTCGCCCAATGAGTCCTTTATATTTAGTCATTTTCAGCCAATTTTCAGGATTTTTGAAAAATTCACTTTTTTGTGAAAATATCCACTAAATGAGGGAATAATATGTGTGAGGGTACCCCAGGAGAGTTCCAAATGTGTGTGGGTAGAATATATATCCCACGGGGGTAAAATTGAAAAAATTTGAAAAAAAAATTTTTTTTGGACTTAGTCATCTTTCCGGCGTTTATCAGACTTTCAGATAGGGCAAATGTCAGTGAGCGTTCCGATTTCAGTTCCAGAGAGATTCGCCCAATGAGTCCTTGATATTTAGTCATTTTCAGCCAATTTTCTGGATTTTTGAAAAATTCACTTTTTTGTGAAAATATCCACTAAATGAGGGAATAATATGTGTGAGGGTACCCCAGGAGAGTTCCAAATGTGTGTGGGTAGAATATATATCCCACGGGGTAAAACTGAAAAAAGTTGAAAAAAATTTTTTTTTTGGACTTAGTCATTTTTCCAGCGTTTATCAGACTTTCAGATAGGGCAAATGTCAGTGAGCGTTCCGATTTCAGTTCCAGAGCGATTCGCCCAATGAGTCCTTTATATTTAGTCATTTTCAGCCAATTTTCAGGATTTTTGAAAAATTCACTTTTTTGTGAAAATATCCACTAAATAAGGGAATAATATGTGTGAGGGTACCCCAGGAGAGTTCCAAATATGTGTGGGTAGAATATATATCCCACGGGGGTAAAATTGAAAAAAGTTGAAAAATTTTTTTTTTTGGACTTAGTCATTTTTCCGGCGTTTATCAGACTTTCAGATAGGGCAAATGTCAGTGAGCGTTCCGATTTCAGTTCCAGAGCGATTCGCCCAATGAGTCCTTGATATTTAGTCATTTTCAGCCAATTTTCTGGATTTTTGAAAAATTCACTTTTTTGTGAAAATATCCACTAAATGAGGGAATAATATGTGTGAGGGTACCCCAGGAGAGTTCCAAATGTGTGTGGGTAGAATATATATCCCACGGGGGTAAAATTGAAAAAAGTTGAAAAATTTTTTTTTTTGGACTTAGTCATTTTTCCGGCATTTATCAGACTTTCAGATAGGGCAAATGTCAGTGAGCGTTCCGATTTCAGTTCCAGAGCGATTCGCCCAATGAGTCCTTGATATTTAGTCATTTCCAGCCAATTTTCTGGATTTTTGAAAAATTCACTTTTTTGTGAAAATATCTACTAAATGAGGGAATAATATGTGTGAGGGTAGCCCAGGAGAGTTCCAAATGTGTGTGGGTAGAATATATATCCCACGAGAGTAAAATTGAAAAAAGTTGCAAAAATTTTTTTTTTGGACTTAGTCATTTTTCCGGCGTTTATCAGACTTTCAGATAGGGCAAATGTCAGTGAGCGTTCCGATTTCAGTTCCAGAGCGATTCGCCCAATGAGTCTTGATATATAGTCGTTTTCAGCCAATATTTTGGATTTTTGAAAATTTCTCTTTTTTGTGAAAATATCCACTAAATGAGGGAATAATATGTGTGAGGGTACCCCAGGAGAGTTCCAAATGTGTGTGGGTAGAATATATATCCCACGGGGTAAAACTGAAAAAATTTGAAAACAATTTTTTTTTTGGATTTAGTCATTTTTCCAGCGTTTATCAGACTTTCAGATAGGGCAAATGTCAGTGAGCGTTCCGATTTCAGTTCCAGAGCGATTCGCCCAATGAGTCCTTGATATTTAGTCATTTTCAGCCAATTTTCTGGATTTTTGAAAAATTCACTTTTTTGTGAAAATATCCACTAAATGAGGGAATAATATGTGTGAGGGTACCCCAGGAGAGTTCCAAATGTGTGTGGGTAGAATATATATCCCACGGGGGTAAAATTGAAAAAAGTTGAAAAAAATTTTTTTTTTTACTTAGTCATTTTTCCGGCGTTTATCAGACTTTCAGATAGGGCAAATGTTAGTGAGCATTCCGATTTCAGTTCCAGAGCGATTCGCCCAATGAGTCCTTTATATTTAGTCATTTTCAGCCAATTTTCAGGATTTTTGAAAAATTCACTTTTTTGTGAAAATATCCACTAAATGAGGGAATAATATGTGTGAGGGTAGCCCAGGAGAGTTCCAAATGTGTGTGGGTAGAATATATATCCCATGAGAGTAAAAGTGAAAAAAGTTGGAAAAATTTTTTTTTTTGGACTTAGTCATTTTTCCGGCGTTTATCAGACTTTCAGATAGGGCAAATGTTAGTGAGCATTCCGATTTCAGTTCCAGAGCGATTCGCCCAATGAGTCCTTTATATTTAGTCATTTTCAGCCAATTTTCAGGATTTTTGAAAAATTCACTTTTTTGTGAAAATATCCACTAAATGAGGGAATAATATGTGTGAGGGTACCCCAGGAGAGTTCCAAATGTGTGTGGGTAGAATATATATCCCATGAGAGTAAAAGTGAAAAAAGTTGGAAAAATTTTTTTTTTTGGACTTAGTCATTTTTCCGGCGTTTATCAGACTTTCAGATAGGGCAAATGTCACTGAGCGTTCCGATTTCAGTTCCAGAGCGATTCGCCCAATGAGTCTTGATATATAGTCGTTTTCAGCCAATATTTTGGATTTTTGAAAATTTCTTTTTTTTGTGAAAATATCCACTAAATGAGGGAATAATATGTGTGAGGGTACCCCAGGAGAGTTCCAAATGTGTGTGGGTAGATTATATATCCCACGGGGTAAAACTGAAAAAAGTTGAAAACAATTTTTTTTTTGGATTTAGTCATTTTTCCAGCGTTTATCAGACTTTCAGATAGGGCAAATGTCAGTGAGCGTTCCGATTTCAGTTCCAGAGCGATTCGCCCAATGAGTCCTTGATATTTAGTCATTTTCAGCCAATTTTCTGGATTTTTGAAAAATTCACTTTTTTGTGAAAATATCCACTAAATGAGGGAATAATATGTGTGAGGGTACCCCAGGAGAGTTCCAAATGTGTGTGGGTAGAATATATATCCCACGGGGGTAAAATTGAAAAAATTTGAAAAAAAATTTTTTTTTGGACTTAGTCATTTTTCCGGCGTTTATCAGATTTTCAGATAGGGCAAATGTCTGTGAGCGTTCCGATTTCAGTTCCAGAGCGATTCGCCCAATGAGTCCTTTATATTTAGTCATTTTCAGCCAATTTTCTGGATTTTTGAAAAATTCACTTTTTTGTGAAAATATCCACTAAATGAGGGAATAATATGTGTGAGGGTACCCCAGGAGAGTTCCAAATGTGTGTGGGTAGAATAAATATCCCACGGGGGTAAAATTGAAAAAAGTTGAAAAATTTTTTTTTTTGGACTTAGTCATCTTTCCTGCGTTTATCAGACTTTCAGATAGGGCAAATGTCAGTGAGCATTCCGATTTCAGTTCCAGAGCGATTCGCCCAATGAGTCCTTGATATTTAGTCATTTTCAGCCAATTTTCTGGATTTTTGAAAAATTCACTTTTTTTGTGAAAATATCCACTAAATGAGGGAATAATATGTGTGAGGATACCCCAGAAGAGTTCCAAATGTGTGTGGGTAGAATATATATCCCACAGGGGTAAAATTGAAAAAAGTTGAAAAAAATTTTTTTTTTCGACTTAGTCATTTTTCCGGCGTTTATCAGACTTTCAGATAGGGCAAATGTCATTGAGCGTTCCGATTTCAGTTCCAGAGCGATTCGCCCAATGACTCCTTGATGTTTAGTCCTTTTCAGCAAATATTTTGGATTTTTGAAAAAGTTACTTTTTTGTGAAAATATCCACTAAATGAGGGAATAATTTGTGTGAGGGTACCCCAGGAGTTTTCCAAATGTGTGTGGGTAGAAAATATATCCCACGGGGGTAAAATTGAAAAAAGTTGAAAAATTTTTTTTTTGGACTAAGTCATTTTTCCGGCGTTTATCAGACTTTCAGATAGGGCAAATGTCAGTGAGCGTTCCGATTTCAGTTCCAGAGCGATTCGCCCAATGAGTCCTTGATATTTAGTCATTTTCAGTCAATTTTCTGGATTTTTGAAAAATTCACTTTTTTTGTGAAAATATCCACTAAATGAGGGAATAATATGTGTGAGGGTAGGCCAGGAGAGTTCCAAATGTGTGTGGGTAGAATATATATCCCACGGGGGTAAAATTGAAAAAAGTTGAAAAAAAATTTTTTTTTGGACTTAGTCATTTTTCCGGCGTTTATCAGACTTTCAGATAGGGCAAATGTCTGTGAGTGTTCCGATTTCAGTTCCAGAGCGATTCGCCCAATGAGTCCTTTATATTTAGTCATTTTCAGCCAATTTTCAGGATTTTTGAAAAATTCACTTTTTTGTGAAAATATCCACTAAATGAGGGAATAATATGTGTGAGGGTACCCCAGGAGAGTTCCAAATGTGTGTGGGTAGAATATATATCCCACGGGGGTAAAATTGAAAAAATTTGAAAAAAAAATTTTTTTTGGACTTAGTCATCTTTCCGGCGTTTATCAGACTTTCAGATAGGGCAAATGTCAGTGAGCGTTCCGATTTCAGTTCCAGAGCGATTCGCCCAATGAGTCCTTGATATTTAGTCATTTTCAGCCAATTTTCTGGATTTTTGAAAAATTCACTTTTTTGTGAAAATATCCACTAAATGAGGGAATAATATGTGTGAGGGTACCCCAGGAGAGTTCCAAATGTGTGTGGGTAGAATATATATCCCACGGGGTAAAACTGAAAAAAGTTGAAAAAAATTTTTTTTTTGGACTTAGTCATTTTTCCAGCGTTTATCAGACTTTCAGATAGGGCAAATGTCAGTGAGCGTTCCGATTTCAGTTCCAGAGCGATTCACCCAATGAGTCTTGATATTTAGTCGTTTTCAGCCAATATTTTGGATTTTTGAAAATTTCACTTTTTTTTGAAAATATCCACTAAATGAGGGAATAATATGTGTGAGGGTACCCCAGGAGAGTTCCAAATGTGTGTGGGTAGAATATATATCCCAAGGGGGTAAAATTGAAAAAAGTTGAAAAAAATTTTTTTTTGGACTTAGTCATTTTTCCGGTGTTTATCAGACTTTCAGATAGGGCAAATGTCTGTGAGCGTTCCAATTTCAGTTCCAGAGCGATTCGCCCAATGAGTCCTTTATATTTAGTCATTTTCAGCCAATTTTCAGGATTTTTGAAAAATTCACTTTTTTGTGAAAATATCCACTAAATAAGGGAATAATATGTGTGAGGGTACCCCAGGAGAGTTCCAAATATGTGTGGGTAGAAAATATATCCCACGGGGGTAAAATTGAAAAAAGTTGAAAAATTTTTTTTTTTGGACTTAGTCATTTTTCCGTCGTTTATCAGACTTTCAGATAGGGCAAATGTCAATGAGCGTTCCGATTTCAGTTCCAGAGCGATTCGCCCAATGAGTCCTTGATATTTAGTCATTTTCAGCCAATTTTCTGGATTTTTGAAAAATTCACTTTTTTGTGAAAATATCCACTAAATGAGGGAATAATATGTGTGAGGGTACCCCAGGAGAGTTCCAAATGTGTGTGGGTAGAATATATATCCCACGGGGGTAAAATTGAAAAAAGTTGAAAAATTTTTTTTTTTGGACTTAGTCATTTTTCCGGCATTTATCAGACTTTCAGATAGGGCAAATGTCAGTGAGCGTTCCGATTTCAGTTCCAGAGCGATTCGCCCAATGAGTCCTTGATATTTAGTCATTTCCAGCCAATTTTCTGGATTTTTGAAAAATTCACTTTTTTGTGAAAATATCCACTAAATGAGGGAATAATATGTGTGAGGGTACCCCAGGAGAGTTCCAAATGTGTGTGGGTAGAATATATATCCCACGGGGTAAAACTGAAAAAAGTTGAAAAAAATTTTTTTTTTGGACTTAGTCATTTTTCCAGCGTTTATCAGACTTTCAGATAGGGCAAATGTCAGTGAGCGTTCCGATTTCAGTTCCAGAGCGATTCGCCCAATGAGTCCTTTATATTTAGTCATTTTCAGCCAATTTTCAGGATTTTTGAAAAATTCACTTTTTTGTGAAAATATCCACTAAATAAGGGAATAATATGTGTGAGGGTACCCCAGGAGAGTTCCAAATATGTGTGGGTAGAATATATATCCCACGGGGGTAAAATTGAAAAAAGTTGAAAAATTTTTTTTTTTGGACTTAGTCATTTTTCCGGCGTTTATCAGACTTTCAGATAGGGCAAATGTCAGTGAGCGTTCCGATTTCAGTTCCAGAGCGATTCGCCCAATGAGTCCTTGATATTTAGTCATTTTCAGCCAATTTTCTGGATTTTTGAAAAATTCACTTTTTTGTGAAAATATCCACTAAATGAGGGAATAATATGTGTGAGGGTACCCCAGGAGAGTTCCAAATGTGTGTGGGTAGAATATATATCCCACGGGGGTAAAATTGAAAAAAGTTGAAAAATTTTTTTTTTTGGACTTAGTCATTTTTCCGGCATTTATCAGACTTTCAGATAGGGCAAATGTCAGTGAGCGTTCCGATTTCAGTTCCAGAGCGATTCGCCCAATGAGTCCTTGATATTTAGTCATTTCCAGCCAATTTTCTGGATTTTTGAAAAATTCACTTTTTTGTGAAAATATCTACTAAATGAGGGAATAATATGTGTGAGGGTAGCCCAGGAGAGTTCCAAATGTGTGTGGGTAGAATATATATCCCACGAGAGTAAAATTGAAAAAAGTTGCAAAAATTTTTTTTTTGGACTTAGTCATTTTTCCGGCGTTTATCAGACTTTCAGATAGGGCAAATGTCAGTGAGCGTTCCGATTTCAGTTCCAGAGCGATTCGCCCAATGAGTCTTGATATATAGTCGTTTTCAGCCAATATTTTGGATTTTTGAAAATTTCTCTTTTTTGTGAAAATATCCACTAAATGAGGGAATAATATGTGTGAGGGTACCCCAGGAGAGTTCCAAATGTGTGTGGGTAGAATATATATCCCACGGGGTAAAACTGAAAAAATTTGAAAACAATTTTTTTTTTGGATTTAGTCATTTTTCCAGCGTTTATCAGACTTTCAGATAGGGCAAATGTCAGTGAGCGTTCCGATTTCAGTTCCAGAGCGATTCGCCCAATGAGTCCTTGATATTTAGTCATTTTCAGCCAATTTTCTGGATTTTTGAAAAATTCACTTTTTTGTGAAAATATCCACTAAATGAGGGAATAATATGTGTGAGGGTACCCCAGGAGAGTTCCAAATGTGTGTGGGTAGAATATATATCCCACGGGGGTAAAATTGAAAAAAGTTGAAAAAAATTTTTTTTTTTACTTAGTCATTTTTCCGGCGTTTATCAGACTTTCAGATAGGGCAAATGTTAGTGAGCATTCCGATTTCAGTTCCAGAGCGATTCGCCCAATGAGTCCTTTATATTTAGTCATTTTCAGCCAATTTTCAGGATTTTTGAAAAATTCACTTTTTTGTGAAAATATCCACTAAATGAGGGAATAATATGTGTGAGGGTAGCCCAGGAGAGTTCCAAATGTGTGTGGGTAGAATATATATCCCATGAGAGTAAAAGTGAAAAAAGTTGGAAAAATTTTTTTTTTTGGACTTAGTCATTTTTCCGGCGTTTATCAGACTTTCAGATAGGGCAAATGTTAGTGAGCATTCCGATTTCAGTTCCAGAGCGATTCGCCCAATGAGTCCTTTATATTTAGTCATTTTCAGCCAATTTTCAGGATTTTTGAAAAATTCACTTTTTTGTGAAAATATCCACTAAATGAGGGAATAATATGTGTGAGGGTACCCCAGGAGAGTTCCAAATGTGTGTGGGTAGAATATATATCCCATGAGAGTAAAAGTGAAAAAAGTTGGAAAAATTTTTTTTTTTGGACTTAGTCATTTTTCCGGCGTTTATCAGACTTTCAGATAGGGCAAATGTCACTGAGCGTTCCGATTTCAGTTCCAGAGCGATTCGCCCAATGAGTCTTGATATATAGTCGTTTTCAGCCAATATTTTGGATTTTTGAAAATTTCTTTTTTTTGTGAAAATATCCACTAAATGAGGGAATAATATGTGTGAGGGTACCCCAGGAGAGTTCCAAATGTGTGTGGGTAGAATATATATCCCACGGGGTAAAACTGAAAAAAGTTGAAAACAATTTTTTTTTTGGATTTAGTCATTTTTCCAGCGTTTATCAGACTTTCAGATAGGGCAAATGTCAGTGAGCGTTCCGATTTCAGTTCCAGAGCGATTCGCCCAATGAGTCCTTGATATTTAGTCATTTTCAGCCAATTTTCTGGATTTTTGAAAAATTCACTTTTTTGTGAAAATATCCACTAAATGAGGGAATAATATGTGTGAGGGTACCCCAGGAGAGTTCCAAATGTGTGTGGGTAGAATATATATCCCACGGGGGTAAAATTGAAAAAATTTGAAAAAAAATTTTTTTTTGGACTTAGTCATTTTTCCGGCGTTTATCAGATTTTCAGATAGGGCAAATGTCTGTGAGCGTTCCGATTTCAGTTCCAGAGCGATTCGCCCAATGAGTCCTTTATATTTAGTCATTTTCAGCCAATTTTCTGGATTTTTGAAAAATTCACTTTTTTGTGAAAATATCCACTAAATGAGGGAATAATATGTGTGAGGGTACCCCAGGAGAGTTCCAAATGTGTGTGGGTAGAATAAATATCCCACGGGGGTAAAATTGAAAAAAGTTGAAAAATTTTTTTTTTTGGACTTAGTCATCTTTCCTGCGTTTATCAGACTTTCAGATAGGGCAAATGTCAGTGAGCATTCCGATTTCAGTTCCAGAGCGATTCGCCCAATGAGTCCTTGATATTTAGTCATTTTCAGCCAATTTTCTGGATTTTTGAAAAATTCACTTTTTTTGTGAAAATATCCACTAAATGAGGGAATAATATGTGTGAGGATACCCCAGAAGAGTTCCAAATGTGTGTGGGTAGAATATATATCCCACAGGGGTAAAATTGAAAAAAGTTGAAAAAAATTTTTTTTTTCGACTTAGTCATTTTTCCGGCGTTTATCAGACTTTCAGATAGGGCAAATGTCATTGAGCGTTCCGATTTCAGTTCCAGAGCGATTCGCCCAATGACTCCTTGATGTTTAGTCCTTTTCAGCAAATATTTTGGATTTTTGAAAAAGTTACTTTTTTGTGAAAATATCCACTAAATGAGGGAATAATTTGTGTGAGGGTACCCCAGGAGTTTTCCAAATGTGTGTGGGTAGAAAATATATCCCACGGGGGTAAAATTGAAAAAAGTTGAAAAATTTTTTTTTTGGACTAAGTCATTTTTCCGGCGTTTATCAGACTTTCAGATAGGGCAAATGTCAGTGAGCGTTCCGATTTCAGTTCCAGAGCGATTCGCCCAATGAGTCCTTGATATTTAGTCATTTTCAGTCAATTTTCTGGATTTTTGAAAAATTCACTTTTTTTGTGAAAATATCCACTAAATGAGGGAATAATATGTGTGAGGGTAGGCCAGGAGAGTTCCAAATGTGTGTGGGTAGAATATATATCCCACGGGGGTAAAATTGAAAAAAGTTGAAAAAAAATTTTTTTTTGGACTTAGTCATTTTTCCGGCGTTTATCAGACTTTCAGATAGGGCAAATGTCTGTGAGTGTTCCGATTTCAGTTCCAGAGCGATTCGCCCAATGAGTCCTTTATATTTAGTCATTTTCAGCCAATTTTCAGGATTTTTGAAAAATTCACTTTTTTGTGAAAATATCCACTAAATGAGGGAATAATATGTGTGAGGGTACCCCAGGAGAGTTCCAAATGTGTGTGGGTAGAATATATATCCCACGGGGGTAAAATTGAAAAAATTTGAAAAAAAAATTTTTTTTGGACTTAGTCATCTTTCCGGCGTTTATCAGACTTTCAGATAGGGCAAATGTCAGTGAGCGTTCCGATTTCAGTTCCAGAGCGATTCGCCCAATGAGTCCTTGATATTTAGTCATTTTCAGCCAATTTTCTGGATTTTTGAAAAATTCACTTTTTTGTGAAAATATCCACTAAATGAGGGAATAATATGTGTGAGGGTACCCCAGGAGAGTTCCAAATGTGTGTGGGTAGAATATATATCCCACGGGGTAAAACTGAAAAAAGTTGAAAAAAATTTTTTTTTTGGACTTAGTCATTTTTCCAGCGTTTATCAGACTTTCAGATAGGGCAAATGTCAGTGAGCGTTCCGATTTCAGTTCCAGAGCGATTCACCCAATGAGTCTTGATATTTAGTCGTTTTCAGCCAATATTTTGGATTTTTGAAAATTTCACTTTTTTTTGAAAATATCCACTAAATGAGGGAATAATATGTGTGAGGGTACCCCAGGAGAGTTCCAAATGTGTGTGGGTAGAATATATATCCCAAGGGGGTAAAATTGAAAAAAGTTGAAAAAAATTTTTTTTTGGACTTAGTCATTTTTCCGGTGTTTATCAGACTTTCAGATAGGGCAAATGTCTGTGAGCGTTCCAATTTCAGTTCCAGAGCGATTCGCCCAATGAGTCCTTTATATTTAGTCATTTTCAGCCAATTTTCAGGATTTTTGAAAAATTCACTTTTTTGTGAAAATATCCACTAAATAAGGGAATAATATGTGTGAGGGTACCCCAGGAGAGTTCCAAATATGTGTGGGTAGAATATATATCCCACGGGGGTAAAATTGAAAAAAGTTGAAAAATTTTTTTTTTTGGACTTAGTCATTTTTCCGTCGTTTATCAGACTTTCAGATAGGGCAAATGTCAATGAGCGTTCCGATTTCAGTTCCAGAGCGATTCGCCCAATGAGTCCTTGATATTTAGTCATTTTCAGCCAATTTTCTGGATTTTTGAAAAATTCACTTTTTTGTGAAAATATCCACTAAATGAGGGAATAATATGTGTGAGGGTACCCCAGGAGAGTTCCAAATGTGTGTGGGTAGAATATATATCCCACGGGGGTAAAATTGAAAAAAGTTGAAAAATTTTTTTTTTTGGACTTAGTCATTTTTCCGGCATTTATCAGACTTTCAGATAGGGCAAATGTCAGTGAGCGTTCCGATTTCAGTTCCAGAGCGATTCGCCCAATGAGTCCTTGATATTTAGTCATTTCCAGCCAATTTTCTGGATTTTTGAAAAATTCACTTTTTTGTGAAAATATCTACTAAATGAGGGAATAATATGTGTGAGGGTAGCCCAGGAGAGTTCCAAATGTGTGTGGGTAGAATATATATCCCACGAGAGTAAAATTGAAAAAAGTTGCAAAAATTTTTTTTTTGGACTTAGTCATTTTTCCGGCGTTTATCAGACTTTCAGATAGGGCAAATGTCAGTGAGCGTTCCGATTTCAGTTCCAGAGCGATTCGCCCAATGAGTCTTGATATATAGTCGTTTTCAGCCAATATTTTGGATTTTTGAAAATTTCTCTTTTTTGTGAAAATATCCACTAAATGAGGGAATAATATGTGTGAGGGTACCCCAGGAGAGTTCCAAATGTGTGTGGGTAGAATATATATCCCACGGGGTAAAACTGAAAAAAGTTGAAAACAATTTTTTTTTTGGATTTAGTCATTTTTCCAGCGTTTATCAGACTTTCAGATAGGGCAAATGTCAGTGAGCGTTCCGATTTCAGTTCCAGAGCGATTCGCCCAATGAGTCTTGATATTTAGTCGTTTTCAGCCAATATTTTGGATTTTTGAAAATTTCACTTTTTTGTGAAAATATCCACTAAATGAGGGAATAATATGTGTGAGGGTACCCCAGGAGAGTTCCAAATGTGTGTGGGTAGAATATATATCCCACGGGGGTAAAATTGAAAAAAGTTGAAAAAAAATTTTTTTTTGGACTTAGTCATTTTTCCGGCGTTCATCAGACTTTCAGATAGGGAAAATGTCAGTGAGCGTTCCGATTTCAGTTCCAGAGCGATTCGCCCAATGAGTCCTTGATATTTAGTCATTTTCAGCCAATTTTCTGGATTTTTGAAAAATTCACTTTTTTGTGAAAATATCCACTAAATGAGGGAATAATATGTGTGAGGGTACCCCAGGAGAGTTCCAAATGTGTGTGGGTAGAATATATATCCCACGGGGGTAAAATTGAAAAAAGTTGAAAAAAATTTTTTTTTTTACTTAGTCATTTTTCCGGCGTTTATCAGACTTTCAGATAGGGCAAATGTCTGTGAGCGTTCCGATTTCAGTTCCAGAGCAATTTGCCCAATGAGTCCTTTATATTTAGTCATTTTCAGCCAATTTGCTGGATTTTTGAAAAATTCACTTTTTTGTGAAAATATCCACTAAATGAGGGAATAATATGTGTGAGGGTACCACAGGAGAGTTCCAAATGTGTGTGGGTAGAATATATATCCCACGGTAGAAAAATTGAAAAAAGTTGCAAAAATTTTTTTTTTGGACTTAGTCATTTTTCCGGCGTTTATCAGACTTTCAGATAGGGCAAATGTCAGTGAGCGTTCCGATTTCAGTTCCAGAGCGATTCGCCCAATGAGTCCTTGATATTTAGTCATTTTCAGCCAATTTTCTGGATTTTTGAAAAATTCACTTTTTTGTGAAAATATCTACTAAATGAGGGAATAATATGTGTGAGGGTAGCCCAGGAGAGTTCCAAATGTGTGTGGGTAGAATATATATCCCATGAGAGTAAAAGTGAAAAAAGTTGGAAAAATTTTTTTTTTTGGACTTAGTCATTTTTCCGGCGTTTATCAGACTTTCAGATAGGGCAAATGTCAGTGAGCGTTCCGATTTCAGTTCCAGAGCGATTCGCCCAATGAGTCTTGATATTTAGTCGTTTTCAGCCAATATTTTGGATTTTTGAAAATTTCTCTTTTTTCTGAAAATATCCACTAAATGAGGGAATAATATGTGTGAGGGTACCCCAGGAGAGTTCCAAATGTGTGTGGGTAGAATATATATCCCACGGGGTAAAACTGAAAAAAGTTGAAAACAATTTTTTTTTTGGATTTAGTCATTTTTCCAGCGTTTATCAGACTTTCAGATAGGGCAAATGTCAGTGAGCGTTCCGATTTCAGTTCCAGAGCGATTCGCCCAATGAGTCTTGATATTTAGTCGTTTTCAGCCAATATTTTGGATTTTTGAAAATTTCACTTTTTTGTGAAAATATCCACTAAATGAGGGAATAATATGTGTGAGGGTACCCCAGGAGAGTTCCAAATGTGTGTGGGTAGAATATATATCCCACGGGGGTAAAATTGAAAAAAGTTGAAAAAAAATTTTTTTTTGGACTTAGTCATTTTTCCGGCGTTCATCAGACTTTCAGATAGGGAAAATGTCAGTGAGCGTTCCGATTTCAGTTCCAGAGCGATTCGCCCAATGAGTCCTTGATATTTAGTCATTTTCAGCCAATTTTCTGGATTTTTGAAAAATTCACTTTTTTGTGAAAATATCCACTAAATGAGGGAATAATATGTGTGAGGGTACCCCAGGAGAGTTCCAAATGTGTGTGGGTAGAATATATATCCCACGGGGGTAAAATTGAAAAAAGTTGAAAAAAATTTTTTTTTTTACTTAGTCATTTTTCCGGCGTTTATCAGACTTTCAGATAGGGCAAATGTTAGTGAGCATTCCGATTTCAGTTCCAGAGCGATTCGCCCAATGAGTCCTTTATATTTAGTCATTTTCAGCCAATTTTCAGGATTTTTGAAAAATTTACTTTTTTGTGAAAATATCCACTAAATGAGGGAATAATATGTGTGAGGGTAGCCCAGGAGAGTTCCAAATGTGTGTGGGTAGAATATATATCCCATGAGAGTAAAAGTGAAAAAAGTTGGAAAAATTTTTTTTTTTGGACTTAGTCATTTTTCCGGCGTTTATCAGACTTTCAGATAGGGCAAATGTCAGTGAGCGTTCCGATTTGAGTTCCAGAGCGATTCGCCCAATGAGTCTTGATATTTAGTCGTTTTCAGCCAATATTTTGGATTTTTGAAAATTTCTCTTTTTTGTGAAAATATCCACTAAATGAGGGAATAATATGTGTGAGGGTACCCCAGGAGAGTTCCAAATGTGTGTGGGTAGAATATATATCCCACGGGGGTAAAATTGAAAAAAGTTGAAAAAAATTTTTTTTGGACTTAGTCATTTTTCCGGCGTTTATCAGACTTTCAGATTGGGCAAATGTCTGTGAGCGTTCCGATTTCAGTTCCAGAGCGATTCACCCAATGAGTCCTTTATATTTAGTCATTTTCAGCCAATTTTCAGGATTTTTGAAAAATTCACTTTTTTGTGAAAATATCCACTAAATGAGGGAATAATATGTGTGAGGGTACCCCAGGAGAGTTCCAAATGTGTGTGGGTAGAATATATATCCCACGGGGGTAAAATTGAAAAAAGTTGAAAAAAAAAATTTTTTTGGACTTAGTCATTTTTCCGGCGTTTATCAGACTTTCAGATAGGGCAAATGTCAGTGAGCGTTCCGATTTCAGTTCCAGAGCGATTCGCCCAATGAGTCCTTGATATTTAGTCATTTTCAGCCAATTTTCTGGATTTTTGAAAAATTCACTTTTTTGTGAAAATATCCACTAAATGAGGGAATAATATGTGTGAGGGTACCCCAGGAGAGTTCCAAATGTGTGTGGGTAGAATATATATCCCACGGGGGTAAAATTGAAAAAAGTTGAAAAAAAATTTTTTTTTGGACTTAGTCATTTTTCCGGCGTTTATCAGACTTTCAGATAGGGCAAATGTCAGTGAGCGTTCCGATTTCAGTTCCAGAGCGATTCGCCCAATGAGTCCTTGATATTTAGTCATTTTCAGCCAATTTTCTGGATTTTTGAAAAATTCACTTTTTTGTGAAAATATCTACTAAATGAGGGAATAATATGTGTGAGGGTAGCCCAGGAGAGTTCCAAATGTGTGTGGGTAGAATATATATCCCATGAGAGTAAAAGTGAAAAAAGTTGGAAAAATTTTTTTTTTTGGACTTAGTCATTTTTCCGGCGTTTATCAGACTTTCAGATAGGGCAAATGTCAGTGAGCGTTCCGATTTCAGTTCCAGAGCGATTCGCCCAATGAGTCTTGATATTTAGTCGTTTTCAGCCAATATTTTGGATTTTTGAAAATTTCTCTTTTTTCTGAAAATATCCACTAAATGAGGGAATAATATGTGTGAGGGTACCCCAGAAGATTTCCAAATGTGTGTGGGTAGAATATATATCCCACGGGGTAAAACTGAAAAAAGTTGAAAAAAATTTTTTTTTTGGACTTAGTCATTTTTCCGGCGTTTATCAGACTTTCAGATAGGGCAAATGTCAGTGAGCGTTCCGATTTCAGTTCCAGAGCGATTCGCCCAATGAGTCCTTGATATTTAGTCATTTTCAGCCAATTTTCAGGATTTTTGAAAAATTCACTTTTTTGTGAAAATATCCACTAAATGAGGGAATAATATGTGTGAGGGTACCCCAGGAGAGTTCCAAATGTGTGTGGGTAGAATATATATCCCACGGGGGTAAAATTGAAAAAAGTTGAAAAAAAATTTTTTTTTGGACTTAGTCATTTTTCCGGCGTTTATCAGACTTTCAGATAGGGCAAATGTCAGTGAGCGTTCCGATTTCAGTTCCAGAGCGATTCGCCCAATGAGTCCTTGATATTTAGTCATTTTCAGCCAATTTTCTGGATTTTTGAAAAATTCACTTTTTTGTGAAAATATCTACTAAATGAGGGAATAATATGTGTGAGGGTAGCCCAGGAGAGTTCCAAATGTGTGTGGGTAGAATATATATCCCATGAGAGTAAAAGTGAAAAAAGTTGGAAAAATTTTTTTTTTTGGACTTAGTCATTTTTCCGGCGTTTATCAGACTTTCAGATAGGGCAAATGTCAGTGAGCGTTCCGATTTCAGTTCCAGAGCGATTCGCCCAATGAGTCTTGATATTTAGTCGTTTTCAGCCAATATTTTGGATTTTTGAAAATTTCTCTTTTTTCTGAAAATATCCACTAAATGAGGGAATAATATGTGTGAGGGTACCCCAGGAGAGTTCCAAATGTGTGTGGGTAGAATATATATCCCACGGGGTAAAACTGAAAAAAGTTGAAAACAATTTTTTTTTTGGATTTAGTCATTTTTCCAGCGTTTATCAGACTTTCAGATAGGGCAAATGTCAGTGAGCGTTCCGATTTCAGTTCCAGAGCGATTCGCCCAATGAGTCTTGATATTTAGTCGTTTTCAGCCAATATTTTGGATTTTTGAAAATTTCACTTTTTTGTGAAAATATCCACTAAATGAGGGAATAATATGTGTGAGGGTACCCCAGGAGAGTTCCAAATGTGTGTGGGTAGAATATATATCCCACGGGGGTAAAATTGAAAAAAGTTGAAAAAAAATTTTTTTTTGGACTTAGTCATTTTTCCGGCGTTCATCAGACTTTCAGATAGGGAAAATGTCAGTGAGCGTTCCGATTTCAGTTCCAGAGCGATTCGCCCAATGAGTCCTTGATATTTAGTCATTTTCAGCCAATTTTCTGGATTTTTGAAAAATTCACTTTTTTGTGAAAATATCCACTAAATGAGGGAATAATATGTGTGAGGGTACCCCAGGAGAGTTCCAAATGTGTGTGGGTAGAATATATATCCCACGGGGGTAAAATTGAAAAAAGTTGAAAAAAATTTTTTTTTTTACTTAGTCATTTTTCCGGCGTTTATCAGACTTTCAGATAGGGCAAATGTTAGTGAGCATTCCGATTTCAGTTCCAGAGCGATTCGCCCAATGAGTCCTTTATATTTAGTCATTTTCAGCCAATTTTCAGGATTTTTGAAAAATTCACTTTTTTGTGAAAATATCCACTAAATGAGGGAATAATATGTGTGAGGGTAGCCCAGGAGAGTTCCAAATGTGTGTGGGTAGAATATATATCCCACGGGGGTAAAATTGAAAAAAGTTGAAAAAAAATTTTTTTTTGGACTTAGTCATTTTTCCGGCGTTTATCAGACTTTCAGATAGGGCAAATGTCTGTGAGCGTTCCGATTTCAGTTCCAGAGCGATTCGCCCAATGAGTCCTTTATATTTAGTCATTTTCAGCCAATTTTCTGGATTTTTGAAAAATTCACTTTTTTGTGAAAATATCTACTAAATGAGGGAATAATATGTGTGAGGGTAGCCCAGGAGAGTTCCAAATGTGTGTGGGTAGAATATATATCCCACGGGAGTAAAATTGAAAAAAGTTGAAAAAAATTTTTTTTGGACTTAGTCATTTTTCCGGCGTTTATCAGACTTTCAGATAGGGCAAATGTCAGTGAGCGTTCCGATTTCAGTTCCAGAGCGATTCGCCCAATGAGTCTTGATATTTAGTCGTTTTCAGCCAATATTTTAGATTTTTGAAAATTTCTCTTTTTTCTGAAAATATCCACTAAATGAGGGAATAATATGTGTGAGGGTACCCCAGAAGATTTCCAAATGTGTGTGGGTAGAATATATATCCCACGGGGTAAAACTGAAAAAAGTTGAAAAAAATTTTTTTTTTGGACTTAGTCATTTTTCCGGCGTTTATCAGACTTTCAGATAGGGCAAATGTCAGTGAGCGTTCCGATTTCAGTTCCAGAGCGATTCGCCCAATGAGTCCTTGATATTTAGTCATTTTCAGCCAATTTTCTGGATTTTTGAAAAATTCACTTTTTTGTGAAAATATCCACTAAATGAGGGAATAATATGTGTGAGGGTACCCCAGGAGAGTTCCAAATGTGTGTGGGTAGAATATATATCCGACGGGGGTAAAATTGAAAAAAGTTGAAAAAAATTTTTTTTTTGGACTTAGTCATTTTTCCGGCGTTTATCAGACTTTCAGATAGGGCAAATGTCTGTGAGCGTTCCGATTTCAGTTCCAGAGCGATTCGCCCAATGAGTCCTTTATATTTAGTCATTTTCAGCCAATTTTCAGGATTTTTGAAAAATGCACTTTTTTGTGAAAATATCCACTAAATGAGGGAATAATATGTGTGAGGGTACCCCAGGAGAGTTCCAAATGTGTGTGGGTAGAATATATATCCCACGGGGGTAAAATTGAAAAAAGTTGAAAAAAAATTTTTTTTTGGACTTAGTCATTTTTCCGGCGTTTATCAGACTTTCAGATAGGGCAAATGTCAGTGAGCGTTCCGATTTCAGTTCCAGAGCGATTCGCCCAATGAGTCCTTGATATTTAGTCATTTTCAGCCAATTTTCAGGATTTTTGAAAAATTCACTTTTTTGTGAAAATATCTACTAAATGAGGGAATAATATGTGTGAGGGTAGCCCAGGAGAGTTCCAAATGTGTGTGGGTAGAATATATATCCCATGAGAGTAAAAGTGAAAAAAGTTGGAAAAATTTTTTTTTTTGGACTTAGTCATTTTTCCGGCGTTTATCAGACTTTCAGATAGGGCAAATGTCAGTGAGCGTTCCGATTTCAGTTCCAGAGCGATTCGCCCAATGAGTCCTTTATATTTAGTCATTTTCAGCCAATTTTCAGGATTTTTGAAAAATTCACTTTTTTGTGAAAATATCCACTAAATGAGGGAATAATATGTGTGAGGGTACCCCAGGAGAGTTCCAAATGTGTGTGGGTAGAATATATATCCCACGGGGGTAAAATTGAAAAAAGTTGAAAAAAAATTTTTTTTTGGACTTAGTCATTTTTCCGGCGTTTATCAGACTTTCAGATAGGGCAAATGTCTGTGAGCGTTCCGATTTCAGTTCCAGAGCGATTTGCCCAATGAGTCCTTTATATTTAGTCATTTTCAGCCAATTTGCTGGATTTTTGAAAAATTCACTTTTTTGTGAAAATATCCACTAAATGAGGGAATAATATGTGTGAGGGTACCACAGGAGAGTTCCAAATGTGTGTGGGTAGAATATATATCCCACGGTAGTAAAATTGAAAAAAGTTGCAAAAATTTTTTTTTTGGACTTAGTCATTTTTCCGGCGTTTATCAGACTTTCAGATAGGGCAAATGTCAGTGAGCGTTCCGATTTCAGTTCCAGAGCGATTCGCCCAATGAGTCCTTGATATTTAGTCATTTTCAGCCAATTTTCTGGATTTTTGAAAAATTCACTTTTTTGTGAAAATATCTACTGAATGAGGGAATAATATGTGTGAGGGTAGCCCAGGAGAGTTCCAAATGTGAGTGGGTAGAATATATATCCCATGAGAGTAAAAGTGAAAAAAGTTGGAAAAATTTTTTTTTTTGGACTTAGTCATTTTTCCGGCGTTTATCAGACTTTCAGATAGGGCAAATGTCAGTGAGCGTTCCGATTTCAGTTCCAGAGCGATTCGCCCAATGAGTCTTGATATTTAGTCGTTTTCAGCCAATATTTTGGATTTTTGAAAATTTCTCTTTTTTCTGAAAATATCCACTAAATGAGGGAATAATATGTGTGAGGGTACCCCAGGAGAGTTCCAAATGTGTGTGGGTAGAATATATATCCCACGGGGGTAAAATTGAAAAAAGTTGAAAAAATTTTTTTTTGGACTTAGTCATTTTTCCGGCGTTTATCAGACTTTCAGATTGGGCAAATGTCTGTGAGCGTTCCGATTTCAGTTCCAGAGCGATTCACCCAATGAGTCCTTTATATTTAGTCATTTTCAGCCAATTTTCAGGATTTTTGAAAAATTCACTTTTTTGTGAAAATATCCACTAAATGAGGGAATAATATGTGTGAGGGTACCCCAGGAGAGTTCCAAATGTGTGTGGGTAGAATATATATCCCACGGGGGTGAAATTGAAAAAAGTTGAAAAAAAAAATTTTTTTGGACTTAGTCATTTTTCCGGCGTTTATCAGACTTTCAGATAGGGCAAATGTCAGTGAGCGTTCCGATTTCAGTTCCAGAGCGATTCGCCCAATGAGTCCTTGATATTTAGTCATTTTCAGCCAATTTTCTGGATTTTTGAAAAATTCACTTTTTTGTGAAAATATCCACTAAATGAGGGAATAATATGTGTGAGGGTACCCCAGGAGAGTTCCAAATGTGTGTGGGTAGAATATATATCCCACGGGGGTAAAATTGAAAAAAGTTGAAAAAAAATTTTTTTTTTGACTTAGTCATTTTTCCGGCGTTTATCAGACTTTCAGATAGGGCAAATGTCTGTGAGCATCCCGATTTCAGTTCCAGAGCGATTCGCCCAATGAGTCCTTTATATTTAGTCATTTTCAGCCAATTTTCTGTATTTTTGAAAAATTCACTTTTTTGTGAAAATATCCACTAAATGAGGGAATAATATGTGTGAGGGTACCACAGGAGAGTTCCAAATGTGTGTGGGTAGAATATATATCCCACGGGAGTAAAATTGAAAAAAGTTGCAAAAATTTTTTTTTTGGACTTAGTCATTTTTCCGGCGTTTATCAGACTTTCAGATAGGGCAAATGTCTGTGAGCGTTCCGATTTCAGTTCCAGAGCGATTCGCCCAATGAGTCCTTTATATTTAGTCATTTTCAGCCAATTTTCAGGATTTTTGAAAAATTCACTTTTTTGTGAAAATATCCACTAAATGAGGGAATAATATGTGTGAGGGTACCCCAGGAGAGTTCCAAATGTGTGTGGGTAGAATATATATCCCACGGGGGTAAAATTGAAAAAAGTTGAAAAAAAATTTTTTTTTGGACTTAGTCATTTTTCCAGCGTTTATCAGACTTTCAGATAGGGCAAATGTCTGTGAGCGTTCCGATTTCAGTTCCAGAGCGATTCGCCCAATGAGTCCTTTATATTTAGTCATTTTCAGCCAATTTTCTGGATTTTTGAAAAATTCACTTTTTTGTGAAAATGTCCACTAAATGAGGGAATAATATGTGTGAGGGTAGCCCAGGAGAGTTCCAAATGTGTGTGGGTAGAATATATATCCCATGAGAGTAAAAGTGAAAAAAGTTGGAAAAATTTTTTTTTTTGGACTTAGTCATTTTTCCGGCGTTTATCAGACTTTCAGATAGGGCAAATGTCAGTGAGCGTTCCGATTTGAGTTCCAGAGCGATTCGCCCAATGAGTCTTGATATTTAGTCGTTTTCAGCCAATATTTTGGATTTTTGAAAATTTCACTTTTTCGTGAAAATATCCACTAAATGAGGGAATAATATGTGTGAGGGTACCCCAGGAGAGTTCCAAATGTGTGTGGGTAGAATATATATCCCACGGGGGTAAAATTGAAAAAAGTTGAAAAAAAATTTTTTTTTGGACTTAGTCATTTTTTCGGCGTTTATCAGACTTTCAGATAGGGCAAATGTCTGTGAGCGTTCCGATTTCAGTTCCAGAGCGATTCGCCCAATGAGTCCTTTATATTTAGTCATTTTCAGCCAATTTTCTGGATTTTTGAAAAATTCACTTTTTTGTGAAAATATCCACTAAATGAGGGAATAATATGTGTGAGGGTACCCCAGTAGAGTTCCAAATGTGTGTGGGTAGAATATATATCCCACGGGGGTAAAATTGAAAAAAGTTGAAAAAATTTTTTTTTTGGACTTAGTCATTTTTCCGGCGTTTATCAGACTTTCAGATAGGGCAAATGTCAGTGAGCGTTCCGATTTCAGTTCCAGAGCGATTCGCCCAATGAGTCTTGATATTTAGTCGTTTTCAGCCAATATTTTGGATTTTTGAAAATTTCTCTTTTTTCTGAAAATATCCACTAAATGAGGGAATAATATGTGTGAGGGTACCCCAGAAGATTTCCAAATGTGTGTGGGTAGAATATATATCCCACGGGGTAAAACTGAAAAAAGTTGAAAAAAATTTTTTTTTTGGACTTAGTCATTTTTTCGGCGTTTATCAGACTTTCAGATAGGGCAAATGTCTGTGAGCGTTCCGATTTCAGTTCCAGAGCGATTCGCCCAATGAGTCCTTTATATTTAGTCATTTTCAGCCAATTTTCTGGATTTTTGAAAAATTCACTTTTTTGTGAAAATATCCACTAAATGAGGGAATAATATGTGTGAGGGTACCCCAGTAGAGTTCCAAATGTGTGTGGGTAGAATATATATCCCACGGGGGTAAAATTGAAAAAAGTTGAAAAAATTTTTTTTTTGGACTTAGTCATTTTTCCGGCGTTTATCAGACTTTCAGATAGGGCAAATGTCAGTGAGCGTTCCGATTTCAGTTCCAGAGCGATTCGCCCAATGAGTCTTGATATTTAGTCGTTTTCAGCCAATATTTTGGATTTTTGAAAATTTCTCTTTTTTCTGAAAATATCCACTAAATGAGGGAATAATATGTGTGAGGGTACCCCAGAAGATTTCCAAATGTGTGTGGGTAGAATATATATCCCACGGGGTAAAACTGAAAAAAGTTGAAAAAAATTTTTTTTTTGGACTTAGTCATTTTTCCGGCGTTTATCAGACTTTCAGATAGGGCAAATGTCAGTGAGCGTTCCGATTTCAGTTCCAGAGCGATTCGCCCAATGAGTCCTTGATATTTAGTCATTTTCAGCCAATTTTCTGGATTTTTGAAAAATTCACTTTTTTGTGAAAATATCCACTAAATGAGGGAATAATATGTGTGAGGGTACCCCAGGAGAGTTCCAAATGTGTGTGGGTAGAATATATATCCGACGGGGGTAAAATTGAAAAAAGTTGAAAAAAATTTTTTTTTGGACTTAGTCATTTTTCCGGCGTTTATCAGACTTTCAGATAGGGCAAATGTCAGTGAGCGTTCCGATTTCAGTTCCAGAGCGATTCGCCCAATGAGTCCTTGATATTTAGTCATTTTCAGCCAATTTTCTGGATTTTTGAAAAATTCACTTTTTTGTGAAAATATCCACTAAATGAGGGAATAATATGTGTGAGGGAACCCCAGGAGAGTTCCAAATGTGTGTGGGTAGAATATATATCCCACGGGGGTAAAATTGAAAAAAGTTGAAAAAAATTTTTTTTTTGGACTTAGTCATTTTTCCGGCGTTTATCAGACTTTCAGATAGGGCAAATGTCAGTGAGCGTTCCGATTTCAGTTCCAGAGCGATTCGCCCAATGAGTCCTTGATATTTAGTCATTTTCAGCCAATTTTCTGGATTTTTGAAAAATTCACTTTTTTGTGAAAATATCCACTAAATGAGGGAATAATATGTGTGAGGGTACCCCAGGAGAGTTCCAAATGTTTGTGGGTAGAACATATATCCCACGGGGGTAAAATTGAAAAAAGTTGAAAAAAAATTTTTTTTTGGACTTAGTCATTTTTCCGGCGATTATCAGACTTTCAGATAGGGCAAATGTCTGTGAGCGTTCCGATTTCAGTTCCAGAGCGATTCGCCCAATGAGTCCTTTATATTTAGTCATTTTCAGCCAATTTTCAGGATTTTTGAAAAATTCACTTTTTTGTGAAAATATCCACTAAATGAGGGAATAATATGTGTGAGGGTACCCCAGGAGAGTTCCAAATGTGTGTGGGTAGAATATATATCCCACGGGGTAAAACTGAAAAAAGTTGAAAAAAATTTTTTTTTTGGACTTAGTCATTTTTCCGGCGTTTATCAGACTTTCAGATAGGGCAAATGTCAGTGAGTGTTCCGATTTCAGTTCCAGAGCGATTCGCCCAATGAGTCCTTGATATTTAGTCATTTTCAGCCAATTTTCTGGATTTTTGAAAAATTCACTTTTTTGTGAAAATATCCACTAAATGAGGGAATAATATGTGTGAGGGTACCCCAGGAGAGTTCCAAATGTTTGTGGGTAGAATATATATCCCACGGGGGTAAAATTGAAAAAAGTTGAAAAAAAATTTTTTTTTGGACTTAGTCATTTTTCCGGCGTTTATCAGACTTTCAGATAGGGCAAATGTCTGTGAGCGTTCCGATTTCAGTTCCAGAGCGATTCGCCCAATGAGTCCTTTATATTTAGTCATTTTCAGCCAATTTTCAGGATTTTTGAAAATTTCTCTTTTTTCAGAAAATATCCACTAAATGAGGGAATAATATGTGTGAGGGTACCCCAGAAGATTTCCAAGTGTGTGTGGGTAGAATATATATCCCAGGGGGTAAAACTGAAAAAAGTTGAAAAAAATTTTTTTTTTGGACTTAGTCATTTTTCCGGCATTTATCAGACTTTCAGATAGGGCAAATGTCAGCGAGCGTTCCGATTTGAGTTCCAGAGCGATTCGCCCAATGAGTCTTGATATTTAGTCGTTTTCAGCCAATATTTTGGATTTTTGAAAATTTCTCTTTTTTGTGAAAATATCCACTAAATGAGGGAATAATATGTGTGAGGGTACCCCAGTAGAGTTCCAAATGTGTGTGGGTAGAATATATATCCCACGGGGGTAAAATTGAAAAAAGTTGAAAAAATTTTTTTTTTTTGGACTTAGTCATTTTTCCGGCGTTTATCAGACTTTCAGATAGGGCAAATGTCAGTGAGCGTTCCGATTTCAGTTCCAGAGCGATTCGCCCAATGAGTCTTGATATTTAGTCGTTTTCAGCCAATATTTTGGATTTTTGAAAATTTCTCTTTTTTCTGAAAATATCCACTAAATGAGGGAATAATATGTGTGAGGGTACCCCAGAAGATTTCCAAATGTGTGTGGGTAGAATATATATCCCACGGGGTAAAACTGAAAAAAGTTGAAAAAAATTTTTTTTTTGGACTTAGTCATTTTTCCGGCGTTTATCAGACTTTCAGATAGGGCAAATGTCAGTGAGTGTTCCGATTTCAGTTCCAGAGCGATTCGCCCAATGAGTCCTTGATATTTAGTCATTTTCAGCCAATTTTCTGGATTTTTGAAAAATTCACTTTTTTGTGAAAATATCCACTAAATGAGGGAATAATATGTGTGAGGGTACCCCAGGAGAGTTCCAAATGTTTGTGGGTAGAATATATATCCCACGGGGGTAAAATTGAAAAAAGTTGAAAAAAAATTTTTTTTTGGACTTAGTCATTTTTCCGGCGTTTATCAGACTTTCAGATAGGGCAAATGTCTGTGAGCGTTCCGATTTCAGTTCCAGAGCGATTCGCCCAATGAGTCCTTTATATTTAGTCATTTTCAGCCAATTTTCAGGATTTTTGAAAATTTCTCTTTTTTCAGAAAATATCCACTAAATGAGGGAATAATATGTGTGAGGGTACCCCAGAAGATTTCCAAGTGTGTGTGGGTAGAATATATATCCCAGGGGGTAAAACTGAAAAAAGTTGAAAAAAATTTTTTTTTTGAACTTAGTCATTTTTCCGGCGTTTATCAGACTTTCAGATAGGGCAAATGTCAGTGAGCGTTCCGATTTCAGTTCCAGAGCGATTCGCCCAATGAGTCCTTGATATTTAGTCATTTTCAGCCAATTTTCTGGATTTTTGAAAAATTCACTTTTTTGTGAAAATATCCACTAAATGAGGGAATAATATGTGTGAGGGTACCCCAGGAGAGTTCCAAATGTTTGTGGGTAGAATATATATCCCACGGGGGTAAAATTGAAAAAAGTTGAAAAAAAATTTTTTTTTGGACTTAGTCATTTTTCCGGCGTTTATCAGACTTTCAGATAGGGCAAATGTCTGTGAGCGTTCCGATTTCAGTTCCAGAGCGATTCGCCCAATGAGTCCTTTATATTTAGTCATTTTCAGCCAATTTTCAGGATTTTTGAAAAATTCACTTTTTTGTGAAAATATCCACTAAATGAGGGAATAATATGTGTGAGGGTACACCAGAAGATTTCCAAATGTGTGTGGGTAGAATATATATCCCACGGGGTAAAACTGAAAAAAGTTGAAAAAAATTTTTTTTTTGTACTTAGTCATTTTTCCGGCGTTTATCAGACTTTCAGATAGGGCAAATGTCAGTGAGCGTTCCGATTTCAGTTCCAGAGCGATTCGCCCAATGAGTCCTTGATATTTAGTCATTTTCAGCCAATTTTCTGGATTTTTGAAAAATTCACTTTTTTGTGAAAATATCCACTAAATGAGGGAATAATATGTGTGAGGGAACCCCAGGAGAGTTCCAAATGTGTGTGGGTAGAATATATATCCCACGGGGGTAAAATTGAAAAAAGTTGAAAAAAATTTTTTTTTTGGACTTAGTCATTTTTCCGGCGTTTATCAGACTTTCAGATAGGGCAAATGTCAGTGAGCGTTCCGATTTCAGTTCCAGAGCGATTCGCCCAATGAGTCCTTGATATTTAGTCATTTTCAGCCAATTTTCTGGATTTTTGAAAAATTCACTTTTTTGTGAAAATATCCACTAAATGAGGGAATAATATGTGTGAGGGTACCCCAGGAGAGTTCCAAATGTTTGTGGGTAGAACATATATCCCACGGGGGTAAAATTGAAAAAAGTTGAAAAAAAATTTTTTTTTGGACTTAGTCATTTTTCCGGCGATTATCAGACTTTCAGATAGGGCAAATGTCTGTGAGCGTTCCGATTTCAGTTCCAGAGCGATTCGCCCAATGAGTCCTTTATATTTAGTCATTTTCAGCCAATTTTCAGGATTTTTGAAAAATTCACTTTTTTGTGAAAATATCCACTAAATGAGGGAATAATATGTGTGAGGGTACCCCAGGAGAGTTCCAAATGTGTGTGGGTAGAATATATATCCCACGGGGTAAAACTGAAAAAAGTTGAAAAAAATTTTTTTTTTGGACTTAGTCATTTTTCCGGCGTTTATCAGACTTTCAGATAGGGCAAATGTCAGTGAGTGTTCCGATTTCAGTTCCAGAGCGATTCGCCCAATGAGTCCTTGATATTTAGTCATTTTCAGCCAATTTTCTGGATTTTTGAAAAATTCACTTTTTTGTGAAAATATCCACTAAATGAGGGAATAATATGTGTGAGGGTACCCCAGGAGAGTTCCAAATGTTTGTGGGTAGAATATATATCCCACGGGGGTAAAATTGAAAAAAGTTGAAAAAAAATTTTTTTTTGGACTTAGTCATTTTTCCGGCGTTTATCAGACTTTCAGATAGGGCAAATGTCTGTGAGCGTTCCGATTTCAGTTCCAGAGCGATTCGCCCAATGAGTCCTTTATATTTAGTCATTTTCAGCCAATTTTCAGGATTTTTGAAAATTTCTCTTTTTTCAGAAAATATCCACTAAATGAGGGAATAATATGTGTGAGGGTACCCCAGAAGATTTCCAAGTGTGTGTGGGTAGAATATATATCCCAGGGGGTAAAACTGAAAAAAGTTGAAAAAAATTTTTTTTTTGGACTTAGTCATTTTTCCGGCGTTTATCAGACTTTCAGATAGGGCAAATGTCAGCGAGCGTTCCGATTTGAGTTCCAGAGCGATTCGCCCAATGAGTCTTGATATTTAGTCGTTTTCAGCCAATATTTTGGATTTTTGAAAATTTCTCTTTTTTGTGAAAATATCCACTAAATGAGGGAATAATATGTGTGAGGGTACCCCAGTAGAGTTCCAAATGTGTGTGGGTAGAATATATATCCCACGGGGGTAAAATTGAAAAAAGTTGAAAAAATTTTTTTTTTTTGGACTTAGTCATTTTTCCGGCGTTTATCAGACTTTCAGATAGGGCAAATGTCAGTGAGCGTTCCGATTTCAGTTCCAGAGCGATTCGCCCAATGAGTCTTGATATTTAGTCGTTTTCAGCCAATATTTTGGATTTTTGAAAATTTCTCTTTTTTCTGAAAATATCCACTAAATGAGGGAATAATATGTGTGAGGGTACCCCAGAAGATTTCCAAATGTGTGTGGGTAGAATATATATCCCACGGGGTAAAACTGAAAAAAGTTGAAAAAAATTTTTTTTTTGGACTTAGTCATTTTTCCGGCGTTTATCAGACTTTCAGATAGGGCAAATGTCAGTGAGTGTTCCGATTTCAGTTCCAGAGCGATTCGCCCAATGAGTCCTTGATATTTAGTCATTTTCAGCCAATTTTCTGGATTTTTGAAAAATTCACTTTTTTGTGAAAATATCCACTAAATGAGGGAATAATATGTGTGAGGGTACCCCAGGAGAGTTCCAAATGTTTGTGGGTAGAATATATATCCCACGGGGGTAAAATTGAAAAAAGTTGAAAAAAAATTTTTTTTTGGACTTAGTCATTTTTCCGGCGTTTATCAGACTTTCAGATAGGGCAAATGTCTGTGAGCGTTCCGATTTCAGTTCCAGAGCGATTCGCCCAATGAGTCCTTTATATTTAGTCATTTTCAGCCAATTTTCAGGATTTTTGAAAATTTCTCTTTTTTCAGAAAATATCCACTAAATGAGGGAATAATATGTGTGAGGGTACCCCAGAAGATTTCCAAGTGTGTGTGGGTAGAATATATATCCCAGGGGGTAAAACTGAAAAAAGTTGAAAAAAATTTTTTTTTTGAACTTAGTCATTTTTCCGGCGTTTATCAGACTTTCAGATAGGGCAAATGTCAGCGAGCGTTCCGATTTGAGTTCCAGAGCGATTCGCCCAATGAGTCTTGATATTTAGTCGTTTTCAGCCAATATTTTGGATTTTTGAAAATTTCTCTTTTTTGTGAAAATATCCACTAAATGAGGGAATAATATGTGTGAGGGTACCCCAGTAGAGTTCCAAATGTGTGTGGGTAGAATATATATCCCACGGGGGTAAAATTGAAAAAAGTTGAAAAAATTTTTTTTTTTTGGACTTAGTCATTTTTCCGGCGTTTATCAGACTTTCAGATAGGGCAAATGTCTGTGAGCGTTCCGATTTCAGTTCCAGAGCGATTCGCCCAATGAGTCCTTTATATTTAGTCATTTTCAGCCAATTTTCAGGATTTTTGAAAAATTCACTTTTTTGTGAAAATATCCACTAAATGAGGGAATAATATGTGTGAGGGTACCCCAGTAGAGTTCCAAATGTGTGTGGGTAGAATATATATCCCACGGGGGTAAAATTGAAAAAAGTTGAAAAAATTTTTTTTTTGGACTTAGTCATTTTTCCGGCGTTTATCAGACTTTCAGATAGGGCAAATGTCAGTGAGCGTTCCGATTTCAGTTTCAGAGCGATTCGCCCAATGAGTCCTTGATATTTAGTCATTTTCAGCCAATTTTCAGGATTTTTGAAAAATTCACTTTTTTGTGAAAATATCCACTAAATGAGGGAATAATATGTGTGAGGGTACCCCAGGAGAGTTCCAAATGTGTGTGGGTAGAATATATATCCCACGGGGTAAAACTGAAAAAAGTTGAAAAAAATTTTTTTTTTGGACTTAGTCATTTTTCCGGCGTTTATCAGACTTTCAGATAGGGCAAATGTCAGTGAGTGTTCCGATTTCAGTTCCAGAGCGATTCGCCCAATGAGTCCTTGATATTTAGTCATTTTCAGCCAATTTTCTGGATTTTTGAAAAATTCACTTTTTTGTGAAAATATCCACTAAATGAGGGAATAATATGTGTGAGGGTACCCCAGGAGACTTCCAAATGTGTGTGGGTAGAATATATATCCCACGGGGGTAAAATTGAAAAAAGTTGAAAAAAAAATTTTTTTTGGACTTAGTCATTTTTCCGGCGTTTATCAGACTTTCAGATAGGGCAAATGTCAGTGAGCGTTCCGATTTCAGTTCCAGAGCAATTCGCCCATTGAGTCCTTGATATTTAGTCATTTTCAGCCAATTTTCTGGATTTTTGAAAAATTCACTTTTTTGTGAAAATATCCACTAAATGAGGGAATAATATGTGTGAGGGTACCCCAGGAGAGTTCCAAATGTTTGTGGGTAGAATATATATCCCACGGGGGTAAAATTGAAAAAAGTTGAAAAAAAATTTTTTTTTGGACTTAGTCATTTTTCCGGCGTTTATCAGACTTTCAGATAGGGCAAATGTCTGTGAGCGTTCCGATTTCAGTTCCAGAGCGATTCGCCCAATGAGTCCTTTATATTTAGTCATTTTCAGCCAATTTTCAGGATTTTTGAAAATTTCTCTTTTTTCAGAAAATATCCACTAAATGAGGGAATAATATGTGTGAGGGTACCCCAGAAGATTTCCAAGTGTGTGTGGGTAGAATATATATCCCAGGGGGTAAAACTGAAAAAAGTTGAAAAAAATTTTTTTTTTGGACTTAGTCATTTTTCCGGCGTTTATCAGACTTTCAGATAGGGCAAATGTCAGCGATCGTTCCGATTTGAGTTCCAGAGCGATTCGCCCAATGAGTCTTGATATTTAGTCGTTTTCAGCCAATATTTTGGATTTTTGAAAATTTCTCTTTTTTGTGAAAATATCCACTAAATGAGGGAATAATATGTGTGAGGGTACCCCAGTAGAGTTCCAAATGTGTGTGGGTAGAATATATATCCCACGGGGGTAAAATTGAAAAAAGTTGAAAAAAATTTTTTTTTTTGGACTTAGTCATTTTTCCGGCGTTTATCAGACTTTCAGATAGGGCAAATGTCTGTGAGCGTTCCGATTTCAGTTCCAGAGCGATTCGCCCAATGAGTCCTTGATATTTAGTCATTTTCAGCCAATTTTCTGGATTTTTGAAAAATTCACTTTTTTGTGAAAATATCCACTAAATGAGGGAATAATATGTGTGAGGGTACCCCAGGAGAGTTCCAAATGTGTGTGGGTAGAATATATATCCCACGGGGGTAAAATTGAAAAAAGTTGAAAAAAAAATTTTTTTTGGACTTAGTCATTTTTCCGGCGTTTATCAGACTTTCAGATAGGGCAAATGTCAGTGAGCGTTCCGATTTCAGTTCCAGAGCAATTCGCCCAATGAGTCCTTGATATTTAGTCATTTTCAGCCAATTTTCTGGATTTTTGAAAAATTCACTTTTTTGTGAAAATATCCACTAAATGAGGGAATAATATGTGTGAGGGTACCCCAGGAGAGTTCCAAATGTGTGTGGGTAGAATATATATCCCACGGTGTAAAACTGAAAAAAGTTGAAAAAAATTTTTTTTTTGGACTTAGTCTTTTTTCCGGCGTTTATCAGACTTTCAGATAGGGCAAATGTCAGTGAGCGTTCCGATTTCAGTTCCAGAGCGATTCGCCCAATGAGTCCTTTATATTTAGTCATTTTCAGCCAATTTTCTGGATTTTTGAAAAATTCACTTTTTTGTGAAAATATCCACTAAATGAGGGAATAATATGTGTGAGGGTACCCCAGGAGAGTTCCAAATGTGTGTGGGTAGAATATATATCCCACGGGGGTAAAATTGAAAAAAGTTGAAAAATTTTTTTTTTTGGACTTAGTCATTTTTCTGGCATTTATCAGACTTTCAGATAGGGCAAATGTCAGTGAGCGTTCCGATTTCAGTTCCAGAGCGATTCGCCCAATGAGTTCTTGATATTTAGTCATTTTCAGCCAATTTTCTGGATTTTTGAAAAATTCACTTTTTTGTGAAAATATCTACTAAATGAGGGAATAATATGTGTGAGAGTAGCCCAGGAGAGTTCCAAATGTGTGTCGGTAGAATATATATCCCACGGGAGTAAAATTGAAAAAAGTTGAAAAAATTTTTTTTGGGACTTAGTCATTTTTCCGGCGTTTATCAGACTTTCAGATAGGGCAAATGTCAGTGAGCGTTCCGATTTCAGTTCCAGAGCGATTCGCCCAATGAGTCCTTGATATTTAGTCATTTTCAGCCAATTTTCTGGATTTTTGAAAAATTCACTTTTTTGTGAAAATATCCACTAAATGAGGGAATAATATGTGTGAGGGTACCCCAGGAGAGTTCCAAATGTGTGTGGGTAGAATATATATCCCACGGGGGTAAAATTGAAAAAAGTTGAAAAATTTTTTTTTTTGGACTTAGTCATTTTTCCGGCATTTATCAGACTTTCAGATAGGGCAAATGTCAGTGAGCGTTCCGATTTCAGTTCCAGAGCAATTCGCCCAATGAGTTCTTGATATTTAGTCATTTTCAGCCAATTTTCTGGATTTTTGAAAAATTCACTTTTTTGTGAAAATATCTACTAAATGAGGGAATAATATGTGTGAGAGTAGCCCAGGAGAGTTCCAAATGTGTGTGGGTAGAATATATATCCCACGGGAGTAAAATTGAAAAAAGTTGAAAAATTTTTTTTGGGACTTAGTCATTTTTCCGGCGTTTATCAGACTTTCAGATAGGGCAAATGTCAGTGAGTGTTCCGATTTCAGTTCCAGAGCGATTCGCCCAATGAGTCTTGATATTTATTCGTTTTCAGCCAATATTTTGGATTTTTGAAAATTTCTCTTTTTTGTGAAAATATCCACTAAATGAGGGAATAATATGTGTGAGGGTACCCCAGGAGAGTTCCAAATGTGTGTGGGTAGAATATATATCCCACGGGGGTAAAATTGATAAAAGTTGAAAAAAAATTTTTTTTTGGACTTAGTCATTTTTCCGGCGTTTATCAGACTTTCAGATAGGGCAAATGTCTGTGAGCGTTCCGATTTCAGTTCCAGAGCGATTCGCCCAATGAGTCCTTTATATTTAGTCATTTTCAGCCAATTTTCTGGATTTTTGAAAAATTCACTTTTTTGTGAAAATATCTACTAAATGAGGGAATAATATGTGTGAGGGTAGTCCAGGAGAGTTCCAAATGTGTGTGGGTAGAATATATATCCCACGAGAGTAAAATTGAAAAAAGTTGCAAAAATTTTTTTTTTTGGACTTAGTCATTTTTCCGGCGTTTATCAGACTTTCAGATAGGGCAAATGTCAGTGAGCGTTCCGATTTCAGTTCCAGAGCGATTCGCCCAATGAGTCCTTGATATTTAGTAATTTTCAGCCAATTTTCTGGATTTTTGAAAAATTCACTTTTTTGTGAAAATATCCACTAAATGAGGGAATAATATGTGTGAGGGTACCCCAGGAGAGTTCCAAATGTGTGTGGGTAGAATATATATCCCACGGGGGTAAAATTGAAAAAAGTTGAAAAAAAATTTTTTTTTGGACTTAGTCATTTTTCCGGCGTTTATCAGAATTTCAGATAGGGCAAATGTCTGTGAGCGTTCCGATTTCAGTTCCAGAGCGATTCGCCCAATGAGTCCTTTATATTTAGTCATTTTCAGCCAATTTTCAGGATTTTTGAAAAATTCACTTTTTTGTGAAAATATCCACTAAATGAGGGAATAATATGTGTGAGGGTACCCCAGGAGAGTTCCAAATGTGTGTGGGTAGAATATATATCCCACGGGGGTAAAATTGAAAAAAGTTGAAAAAAAAAATTTTTTGGACTTAGTCATTTTTTCCGGCGTTTATCAGACTTTCAGATAGGGCAAATGTCAGTGAGCGTTCCGATTTCAGTTCCAGAGCGATTCGCCCAATGAGTCCTTGATATTTAGTCATTTTCAGCCAATTTTCTGGATTTTTGAAAAATTCACTTTTTTGTGAAAATATCCACTAAATGAGGGAATAATATGTGTGAGGGTACCCCAGGAGAGTTCCAAATGTGTGTGGGTAGAATATATATCCCACGGGGGTAAAATTGAAAAAAGTTGAAAAATTTTTTTTTTTGGACTTAGTCATTTTTCCGGCATTTATCAGACTTTCAGATAGGGCAAATGTCAGTGAGCGTTCCGATTTCAGTTCCAGAGCAATTCGCCCAATGAGTTCTTGATATTTAGTCATTTTCAGCCAATTTTCTGGATTTTTGAAAAATTCACTTTTTTGTGAAAATATCTACTAAATGAGGGAATAATATGTGTGAGAGTAGCCCAGGAGAGTTCCAAATGTGTGTGGGTAGAATATATATCCCACGGGAGTAAAATTGAAAAAAGTTGAAAAATTTTTTTTGGGACTTAGTCATTTTTCCGGCGTTTATCAGACTTTCAGATAGGGCAAATGTCAGTGAGCGTTCCGATTTCAGTTCCAGAGCGATTCGCCCAATGAGTTCTTGATATTTAGTCATTTTCAGCCAATTTTCTGGATTTTTGAAAAATTCACTTTTTTGTGAAAATATCTACTAAATGAGGGAATAATATGTGTGAGAGTAGCCCAGGAGAGTTCCAAATGTGTGTGGGTAGAATATATATCCCACGGGAGTAAAATTGAAAAAAGTTGAAAAATTTTTTTGGGGACTTAGTCATTTTTCCGGCGTTTATCAGACTTTCAGATAGGGCAAATGTCAGTGAGCGTTCCGATTTCAGTTCCAGAGCGATTCGCCCAATGAGTTCTTGATATTTAGTCATTTTCAGCCAATTTTCTGGATTTTTGAAAAATTCACTTTTTTGTGAAAATATCTACTAAATGAGGGAATAATATGTGTGAGAGTAGCCCAGGAGAGTTCCAAATGTGTGTGGGTAGAATATATATCCCACGGGAGTAAAATTGAAAAAAGTTGAAAAATTTTTTTGGGACTTAGTCATTTTTCCGCCGTTTATCAGACTTTCAGATAGGGCAAATGTCAGTGAGCGTTCCGATTTCAGTTCCAGAGCGATTCGCCCAATGAGTCCTTGATATTTAGTCATTTTCAGCCAATTTTCTGGATTTTTGAAAAATTCACTTTCTTGTGAAAATATCTACTAAATGAGGGAATAATATGTGTGAGGGTAGCCCAGGAGAGTTCCAAATGTGTTTGGGTAGAATATATATCCCACGAGAGTAAAATTGAAAAAAGTTGCAAAAATTTTTTTTTTTGGACTTAGTCATTTTTCCGGCGTTTATCAGACTTTCAGATAGGGCAAATGTCAGTGAGCGTTCCGATTTCAGTTCCAGAGCGATTTGCCCAATGAGTCTTGATATTTAGTCGTTTTCAGCCAATATTTTGGATTTTTGAAAATTTCACTTTTTTGTGAAAATATCCACTAAATGAGGGAATAATATGTGTGAGGGTACCCCAGGAGAGTTCCAAATGTGTGTGGGTAGAATATATATCCCACGGGGGTAAAATTGAAAAAAGTTGAAAAAAAATTTTTTTTTGGACTTAGTCATTTTTCCGGCGTTTATCAGACTTTCAGATAGGGCAAATGTCAGTGAGCGTTCCGATTTCAGTTCCAGAGCGATTCGCCCAATGAGTCCTTGATATTTAGTCATTTTCAGCCAATTTTCTGGATTTTTGAAAAATTCACTTTTTTGTGAAAATATCCACTAAATGAGGGAATAATATGTGTGAGGGTACCCCAGGAGAGTTCCAAATGTGTGTGGGTAGAATATATATCCCACGGGGGTAAAATTGAAAAAATTTGAAAAAAAATTTTTTTTTGGACTTAGTCATTTTTCCGGCGTTTATCAGACTTTCAGAAAGGGCAAATGTCTGTGAGCGTTCCGATTTCAGTTCCAGAGCGATTCGCCCAATGAGTCCTTTATATTTAGTCATTTTCAGCCAATTTTCTGGATTTTTGAAAAATTCACTTTTTTGTGAAAATATCCACTAAATGAGGGAATAATATGTGTGAGGGTACCCCAGGAGAGTTCCAAATGTGTGTGGGTAGAATATATATCCCACGGGGGTAAAATTGTAAAAAGTTGAAAAATTTTTTTTTTTGGACTTAGTCATTTTTCCGGCGTTTATCAGACTTTCAGATAGGGCAAATGTCAGTGAGCATTGCGATTTCAGTTCCAGAGCGATTCGCCCAATGAGTCCTTGATATGTAGTCATTTTCAGCCAATTTTCTGGATTTTTGAAAAATTCACTTTTTTGTGAAAATATCCACTAAATGAGGGAATAATATGTGTGAGGATACCCCAGAAGAGTTCCAAATGTGTGTGGGTAGAATATATATCCCACGGGGGTAAAATTGAAAAAAGTTGAAAAAAATTTTTTTTTTAGACTTAGTCATTTTTCCGGCGTTTATCAGACTTTCAGATAGGGCAAATGTCAGTGAGCATTGCGATTTCAGTTCCAGAGCGATTCGCCCAATGAGTCCTTGATATGTAGTCATTTTCAGCCAATTTTCTGGATTTTTGAAAAATTCACTTTTTTGTGAAAATATCCACTAAATGAGGGAATAATATGTGTGAGGATACCCCAGAAGAGTTCCAAATGTGTGTGGGTAGAATATATATCCCACGGGGGTAAAATTGAAAAAAGTTGAAAAAAATTTTTTTTTTAGACTTAGTCATTTTTCCGGCGTTTATCAGACTTTCAGATAGGGCAAATGTCAGTGAGCATTGCGATTTCAGTTCCAGAGCGATTCGCCCAATGAGTCCTTGATATTTAGTCATTTTCAGCCAATTTTCTGGATTTTTGAAAAATTCACTTTTTTGTGAAAATATCCACTAAATGAGGGAATAATATGTGTGAGGATACCCCAGAAGAGTTCCACATGTGTGTGGGTAGAATATATATCCCACGGGGGTAAAATTGAAAAAAGTTGAAAAAAATTTTTTTTTTAGACTTAGTCATTTTTCCGGCGTTTATCAGACTTTCAGATAGGGCAAATGTCAGTGAGCGTTCCGATTTCAGTTCCAGAGCGATTCGCCCAATGAGTTCTTGATATTTAGTCATTTTCAGCCAATTTTCTGGATTTTTGAAAAATTCACTTTTTTGTGAAAATATCTACTAAATGAGGGAATAATATGTGTGAGGGTACCCCAGGAGAGTTCCAAATGTGTGTGGGTAGAATATATATCCCACGGGGGTAAAATTGATAAAAGTTGAAAAAAAAATTTTTTTTGGACTTAGTCATTTTTCCGGCGTTTATCAGACTTTCAGATAGGGCAAATGTCTGTGAGCGTTCCGATTTCAGTTCCAGAGCGATTCGCCCAATGAGTCCTTTATATTTAGTCATTTTCAGCCAATTTTCTGGATTTTTGAAAAATTCACGTTTTTGTGAAAATATCTACTAAATGAGGGAATAATATGTGTGAGGGTACCCCAGAAGATTTCCAAATGTGTGTGGGTAGAATATATATCCCACGGGGTAAAACTGAAAAAAGTTGAAAAAAATTTTTTTTTTGGACTTAGTCATTTTTCCGGCGTTTATCAGACTTTCAGATAGGGCAAATGTCAGTGAGTGTTCCGATTTCAGTTCCAGAGCGATTCGCCCAATGAGTCTTGATATTTATTCGTTTTCAGCCAATATTTTGGATTTTTGAAAATTTCTCTTTTTTGTGAAAATATCCACTAAATGAGGGAATAATATGTGTGAGGGTACCCCAGGAGAGTTCCAAATGTGTGTGGGTAGAATATATATCCCACGGGGGTAAAATTGATAAAAGTTGAAAAAAAATTTTTTTTTGGACTTAGTCATTTTTCCGGCGTTTATCAGACTTTCAGATAGGGCAAATGTCTGTGAGCGTTCCGATTTCAGTTCCAGAGCGATTCGCCCAATGAGTCCTTTATATTTAGTCATTTTCAGCCAATTTTCTGGATTTTTGAAAAATTCACTTTTTTGTGAAAATATCCACTAAATGAGGGAATAATATGTGTGAGGGTACCCCAGGAGAGTTCCAAATGTGTGTGGGTAGAATATATATCCCACGGGGGTAAAATTGAAAAAAGTTGAAAAAAAATTTTTTTTGGACTTAGTCATTTTTTCCGGCGTTTATCAGACTTTCAGATAGGGCAAATGTCAGTGAGCGTTCCGATTTCAGTTCCAGAGCGATTCGCCCAATGAGTCCTTGATATTTAGTCATTTTCAGCCAATTTTCTGGATTTTTGAAAAATTCACTTTTTTGTGAAAATATCCACTAAATGAGGGAATAATATGTGTGAGGGTACCCCAGGAGAGTTCCAAATGTGTGTGGGTAGAATATATATCCCACGGGGGTAAAATTGAAAAAAGTTGAAAAATTTTTTTTTTTGGACTTAGTCATTTTTCCGGCATTTATCAGACTTTCAGATAGGGCAAATGTCAGTGAGCGTTCCGATTTCAGTTCCAGAGCAATTCGCCCAATGAGTTCTTGATATTTAGTCATTTTCAGCCAATTTTCTGGATTTTTGAAAAATTCACTTTTTTGTGAAAATATCTACTAAATGAGGGAATAATATGTGTGAGAGTAGCCCAGGAGAGTTCCAAATGTGTGTGGGTAGAATATATAGTCCACGGGAGTAAAATTGAAAAAAGTTGAAAAATTTTTTTTGGGACTTAGTCATTTTTCCGGCGTTTATCAGACTTTCAGATAGGGCAAATGTCAGTGAGCGTTCCGATTTCAGTTCCAGAGCGATTCGCCCAATGAGTTCTTGATATTTAGTCATTTTCAGCCAATTTTCTGGATTTTTGAAAAATTCACTTTTTTGTGAAAATATCTACTAAATGAGGGAATAATATGTGTGAGAGTAGCCCAGGAGAGTTCCAAATGTGTGTGGGTAGAATATATATCCCACGGGAGTAAAATTGAAAAAAGTTGAAAAATTTTTTTTGGGACTTAGTCATTTTTCCGGCGTTTATCAGACTTTCAGATAGGGCAAATGTCAGTGAGCATTCCGATTTCAGTTCCAGAGCGATTCGCCCAATGAGTTCTTGATATTTAGTCATTTTCAGCGAATTTTCTGGATTTTTGAAAAATTCACTTTTTTGTGAAAATATCTACTAAATGAGGGAATAATATGTGTGAGAGTAGCCCAGGAGAGTTCCAAATGTGTGTGGGTAGAATATATATCCCACGGGAGTAAAATTGAAAAAAGTTGAAAAAATTTTTTGGGACTTAGTCATTTTTCCGCCGTTTATCAGACTTTCAGATAGGGCAAATGTCAGTGAGCGTTCCGATTTCAGTTCCAGAGCGATTCGCCCAATGAGTCCTTGATATTTAGTCATTTTCAGCCAATTTTCTGGATTTTTGAAAAATTCACTTTCTTGTGAAAATATCTACTAAATGAGGGAATAATATGTGTGAGGGTAGCCCAGGAGAGTTCCAAATGTGTTTGGGTAGAATATATATCCCACGAGAGTAAAATTGAAAAAAGTTGCAAAAATTTTTTTTTTTGGACTTAGTCATTTTTCCGGCGTTTATCAGACTTTCAGATAGGGCAAATGTCAGTGAGCGTTCCGATTTCAGTTCCAGAGCGATTCGCCCAATGAGTCTTGATATTTAGTCGTTTTCAGCCAATATTTTGGATTTTTGAAAATTTCACTTTTTTGTGAAAATATCCACTAAATGAGGGAATAATATGTGTGAGGGTACCCCAGGAGAGTTCCAAATGTGTGTGGGTAGAATATATATCCCACGGGGGTAAAATTGAAAAAAGTTGAAAAAAAATTTTTTTTTGGACTTAGTCATTTTTCCGGCGTTTATCAGACTTTCAGATAGGGCAAATGTCAGTGAGCGTTCCGATTTCAGTTCCAGAGCGATTCGCCCAATGAGTCCTTGATATTTAGTCATTTTCAGCCAATTTTCTGGATTTTTGAAAAATTCACTTTTTTGTGAAAATATCCACTAAATGAGGGAATAATATGTGTGAGGGTACCCCAGGAGAGTTCCAAATGTGTGTGGGTAGAATATATATCCCACGGGGGTAAAATTGAAAAAATTTGAAAAAAAATTTTTTTTTGGACTTAGTCATTTTTCCGGCGTTTATCAGACTTTCAGAAAGGGCAAATGTCTGTGAGCGTTCCGATTTCAGTTCCAGAGCGATTCGCCCAATGAGTCCTTTATATTTAGTCATTTTCAGCCAATTTTCTGGATTTTTGAAAAATTCACTTTTTTGTGAAAATATCCACTAAATGAGGGAATAATATGTGTGAGGGTACCCCAGGAGAGTTCCAAATGTGTGTGGGTAGAATATATATCCCACGGGGGTAAAATTGAAAAAAGTTGAAAAATTTTTTTTTTTGGACTTAGTCATTTTTCCGGCGTTTATCAGACTTTCAGATAGGGCAAATGTCAGTGAGCATTGCGATTTCAGTTCCAGAGCGATTCGCCCAATGAGTCCTTGATATGTAGTCATTTTCAGCCAATTTTCTGGATTTTTGAAAAATTCACTTTTTTGTGAAAATATCCACTAAATGAGGGAATAATATGTGTGAGGATACCCCAGAAGAGTTCCAAATGTGTGTGGGTAGAATATATATCCCACGGGGGTAAAATTGAAAAAAGTTGAAAAAAATTTTTTTTTTAGACTTAGTCATTTTTCCGGCGTTTATCAGACTTTCAGATAGGGCAAATGTCAGTGAGCATTGCGATTTCAGTTCCAGAGCGATTCGCCCAATGAGTCCTTGATATGTAGTCATTTTCAGCCAATTTTCTGGATTTTTGAAAAATTCACTTTTTTGTGAAAATATCCACTAAATGAGGGAATAATATGTGTGAGGATACCCCAGAAGAGTTCCAAATGTGTGTGGGTAGAATATATATCCCACGGGGGTAAAATTGAAAAAAGTTGAAAAAAATTTTTTTTTTAGACTTAGTCATTTTTCCGGCGTTTATCAGACTTTCAGATAGGGCAAATGTCAGTGAGCATTGCGATTTCAGTTCCAGAGCGATTCGCCCAATGAGTCCTTGATATTTAGTCATTTTCAGCCAATTTTCTGGATTTTTGAAAAATTCACTTTTTTGTGAAAATATCCACTAAATGAGGGAATAATATGTGTAAGGGTACCCCAGGAGAGTTCCAAATGTGTGTGGGTAGAATATATATCCCACGGGGGTAAAATTGAAAAAAGTAGAAAAATTTTTTTTTTGGACTTAGTCATCTTTCCGGCGTTTATCAGACTTTCAGATAGGGCAAATGTCAGTGAGCGTTCCGATTTCAGTTCCAGAGCGATTCGCCCAATGAGTCCTTGATATTTAGTCATTTTCAGCCAATTTTCTGGATTTTTGAAAAATTCACTTTTTTGTGAAAATATCCACTAAATGAGGGAATAATATGTGTGAGGATACCCCAGAAGAGTTCCACATGTGTGTGGGTAGAATATATATCCCACGGGGGTAAAATTGAAAAAAGTTGAAAAAAATTTTTTTTTTAGACTTAGTCATTTTTCCGGCATTTATCAGACTTTCAGATAGGGCAAATGTCATTGAGCATTCCGATTTCAGTTCCAGAGCGATTCGCCCAATGACTCCTTGATATTTAGTCGTTTTCAGCCAATATTTTGGATTTTTGAAAAAGTCACTTTTTTGTGAAAATATCCACTAAATGAGGGAATAATATGTGTGAGGGTACCCCAGGAGAGTTCCAAATGTGTGTGGGTAGAAAATATATCCCACGGGGGTAAAATTGAAAAAAGTTGAAAAATTTTTTTTTTGGACTAAGTCATTTTTCCGGCGTTTATCAGACTTTCAGATAGGGCAAATGTCAGTGAGCGTTCCGATTTCAGTTCCAGAGCGATTCGCCCAATGAGTCCTTGATATTTAGTCATTTTCAGCCAATTTTCTGGATTTTTGAAAAATTCACTTTTTTGTGAAAATATCTACTAAATGAGGGAATAATATGTGTGAGGGTACCCCAGGAGAGTTCCAAATGTGTGTGGGTAGAATATATATCCCACGGGGGTAAAATTGAAAAAAGTTGAAAAAAAATTTTTTTTTGGACTTAGTCATTTTTCCGGCGTTTATCAGACTTTCAGATAGGGCAAATGTCAGTGAGCGTTCCGATTTCAGTTCCAGAGCGATTCGCCCAATGAGCCTTGATATTTAGTCGTTTTCAGCCAATATTTTGGATTTTTGAAAATTTCTCTTTTTTGTGAAAATATCCACTAAATGAGGGAATAATATGTGTGAGGGTACCCCAGGAGAGTTCCAAATGTGTGTGGGTAGAATATGTATACCACGGGGTAAAACTGAAAAAAGTTGAAAAAAATTTTTTTTTTGGACTTAGTCATTTTTCCAGCGTTTATCAGACTTTCAGATAGGGCAAATGTCAGTGAGCGTTCCGATTTCAGTTCCAGAGCGATTTGCCCAATGAGTCTTGATATTTAGTAGTTTTCAGCCAATATTTTGGATTTTTGAAAATTTCGCTTTTTTGTGAAAATATCCACTAAATGAGGGAATAATATGTGTGAGGGTACCCCAGGAGAGTTCCAAATGTGTGTGGGTAGAATATATATCCCACGGGGGTAAAATTGAAAAAAGTTGAAAAAAAATTTTTTTTTGGACTTAGTCATTTTTCCGGCGTTTATCAGACTTTCAGATAGGGAAAATGTCAGTGAGCATTCCGATTTCAGTTCCAGAGCGATTCGCCCAATGAGTCCTTGATATTTAGTCATTTTCAGCCAATTTTCTGGATTTTTGAAAAATTCACTTTTTTGTGAAAATATCCACTAAATGAGGGAATAATATGTGTGAGGGTAGCCCAGGAGAGTTCCAAATGTGTGTGGGTAGAATATATATCCCACGAGAGTAAAATTGAAAAAAGTTGCAAACATTTTTTTTTTGTATTTAGTCATTTTTCCGGCGTTTATCAGACTTTCAGATAGGGCAAATGTCAGTGAGCGTTCCGATTTCAGTTCCAGAGCGATTTGCCCAATGAGTCTTGATATTTAGTAGTTTTCAGCCAATATTTTGGATTTTTGAAAATTTCACTTTTTTGTGAAAATATCCACTAAATGAGGGAATAATATGTGTGAGGGTACCCCAGGAGAGTTCCAAATGTGTGTGGGTAGAATATATATCCCACGGGGGTAAAATTGAAAAAAGTTGAAAAAAAATTTTTTTTTGGACTTAGTCATTTTTCCGGCGTTTATCAGACTTTCAGATAGGGAAAATGTCAGTGAGCATTCCGATTTCAGTTCCAGAGCGATTCGCCCAATGAGTCCTTGATATTTAGTCATTTTCAGCCAATTTTCTGGATTTTTGAAAAATTCACTTTTTTGTGAAAATATCCACTAAATGAGGGAATAATATGTGTGAGGGTAGCCCAGGAGAGTTCCAAATGTGTGTGGGTAGAATATATATCCCACGAGAGTAAAATTGAAAAAAGTTGCAAACATTTTTTTTTTGTACTTAGTCATTTTTCCGGCGTTTATCAGACTTTCAGATAGGGCAAATGTCAGTGAGCGTTCCGATTTCAGTTCCAGAGCGATTTGCCCAATGAGTCTTGATATTTAGTAGTTTTCAGCCAATATTTTGGATTTTTGAAAATTTCACTTTTTTGTGAAAATATCCACTAAATGAGGGAATAATATGTGTGAGGGTACCCCAGGAGAGTTCCAAATGTGTGTGGGTAGAATATATATCCCACGGGGGTAAAATTGAAAAAAGTTGAAAAAATTTTTTTTTGGACTTAGTCATTTTTCCGGCGTTTATCAGACTTTCAGATAGGGCAAATGTCAGTGAGCGTTCCGATTTCAGTTCCAGAGCGATTCGCCCAATGAGTCCTTGATATTTAGTCATTTTCAGCCAATTTTCTGGATTTTTGAAAAATTCACTTTTTTGTGAAAATATCTACTAAATGAGGGAATAATATGTGTGAGGGTAGCCCAGGAGAGTTCCAAATGTGTGTGGGTAGAATATATATCCCACGAGAGTAAAATTGAAAAAAGTTGCAAACATTTTTTTTTTGTACTTAGTCATTTTTCCGGCGTTTATCAGACTTTCAGATAGGGCAAATGTCAGTGAGCGTTCCGATTTCAGTTCCAGAGCGATTTGCCCAATGAGTCTTGATATTTAGTAGTTTTCAGCCAATATTTTGGATTTTTGAAAATTTCACTTTTTTGTGAAAATATCCACTAAATGAGGGAATAATATGTGTGAGGGTACCCCAGGAGAGTTCCAAATGTGTGTGGGTAGAATATATATCCCACGGGGGTAAAATTGAAAAAAGTTGAAAAAAAATTTTTTTTTGGACTTAGTCATTTTTCCGGCGTTTATCAGACTTTCAGATAGGGCAAATGTCATTGAGCGTTCCGATTTCAGTTCCAGAGCGATTCGCCCAATGACTCCTTGATATTTAGTCGTTTTCAGCCAATATTTTGGATTTTTGAAAAAGTCACTTTTTTGTGAAAATATCCACTAAATGAGGGAATAATATGTGTGAGGGTACCCCAGGAGTTTTCCAAATGTGTGTGGGTAGAAAATATATCCCACGGGGGTAAAATTGAAAAAAGTTGAAAAATTTTTTTTTTGGACTAAGTCATTTTTCCGGCGTTTATCAGACTTTCAGATAGGGCAAATGTCAGTGAGCGTTCCGATTTCAGTTCCAGAGCGATTCGCCCAATGAGTCCTTGATATTTAGTCATTTTCAGTCAATTTTCTGGATTTTTGAAAAATTCACTTTTTTTGTGAAAATATCCACTAAATGAGGGAATAATATGTGTGAGGGTAGCCCAGTAGAGTTCCAAATATGTGTGAGTAGAATATATATCTCACGGGGGTAAAATTGAAAAAAGTTGAAAAAATTTTTTTTTTTGACTTAGTCATTTTTCCGGCGTTTATCAGACTTTCAGATAGGGCAAATGTCAGTGAGCGTTCCGATTTCAGTTCCAGAGCGATTCGCCCAATGAGTCCTTGATATTTAGTCATTTTCAGCCAATTTTCTGGATTTTTGAAAAATTCACTTTTTTGTGAAAATATCCACTAAATGAGGGAATAATATGTGTGAGGATACCCCAGAAGAGTTCCACATGTGTGTGGGTAGAATATATATCCCACGGGGGTAAAATTGAAAAAAGTTGAAAAAAATTTTTTTTTTAGACTTAGTCATTTTTCCGGCATTTATCAGACTTTCAGATAGGGCAAATGTCATTGAGCATTCCGATTTCAGTTCCAGAGCGATTCGCCCAATGACTCCTTGATATTTAGTCGTTTTCAGCCAATATTTTGGATTTTTGAAAAAGTCACTTTTTTGTGAAAATATCCACTAAATGAGGGAATAATATGTGTGAGGGTACCCCAGGAGAGTTCCAAATGTGTGTGGGTAGAAAATATATCCCACGGGGGTAAAATTGAAAAAAGTTGAAAAATTTTTTTTTTGGACTAAGTCATTTTTCCGGCGTTTATCAGACTTTCAGATAGGGCAAATGTCAGTGAGCGTTCCGATTTCAGTTCCAGAGCGATTCGCCCAATGAGTCCTTGATATTTAGTCATTTTCAGCCAATTTTCTGGATTTTTGAAAAATTCACTTTTTTGTGAAAATATCTACTAAATGAGGGAATAATATGTGTGAGGGTAGCCCAGGAGAGTTCCAAATGTGTGTGGGTAGAATATATATCCCACGAGAGTAAAATTGAAAAAAGTTGCAAACATTTTTTTTTTGTACTTAGTCATTTTTCCGGCGTTTATCAGACTTTCAGATAGGGCAAATGTCAGTGAGCGTTCCGATTTCAGTTCCAGAGCGATTCGCCCAATGAGTCTTGATATTTAGTCGTTTTCAGCCAATATTTTGGATTTTTGAAAATTTCTCTTTTTTGTGAAAATATCCACTAAATGAGGGAATAATATGTGTGAGGGTACCCCAGGAGAGTTCCAAATGTGTGTGGGTAGAATATATATCCCACGGGGTAAAACTGAAAAAAGTTGAAAAAAATTTTTTTTTGGACTTAGTCATTTTTCCGGCGTTTATCAGACTTTCAGATAGGGAAAATGTCAGTGAGCATTCCGATTTCAGTTCCAGAGCGATTCGCCCAATGAGTCCTTGATATTTAGTCATTTTCAGCCAATTTTCTGGATTTTTGAAAATTTCACTTTTTTGTGAAAATATCCACTAAATGAGGGAATAATATGTGTGAGGGTACCCCAGGAGAGTTCCAAATGTGTGTGGGTAGAATATTTATACCACGGGGTAAAACTGAAAAAAGTTGAAAAAAATTTTTTTTTTGGACTTAGTCATTTTTCCAGCGTTTATCAGACTTTCAGATAGGGCAAATGTCAGTGAGCGTTCCGATTTCAGTTCCAGAGCGATTTGCCCAATGAGTCTTGATATTTAGTAGTTTTCAGCCAATATTTTGGATTTTTGAAAATTTCGCTTTTTTGTGAAAATATCCACTAAATGAGGGAATAATATGTGTGAGGGTACCCCAGGAGAGTTCCAAATGTGTGTGGGTAGAATATATATCCCACGGGGGTAAAATTGAAAAAAGTTGAAAAAAAATTTTTTTTTGGACTTAGTCATTTTTCCGGCGTTTATCAGACTTTCAGATAGGGAAAATGTCAGTGAGCATTCCGATTTCAGTTCCAGAGCGATTCGCCCAATGAGTCCTTGATATTTAGTCATTTTCAGCCAATTTTCTGGATTTTTGAAAAATTCACTTTTTTGTGAAAATATCCGCTAAATGAGGGAATAATATGTGTGAGGGTAGCCCAGGAGAGTTCCAAATGTGTGTGGGTAGAATATATATCCCACGAGAGTAAAATTGAAAAAAGTTGCAAACATTTTTTTTTTGTATTTAGTCATTTTTCCGGCGTTTATCAGACTTTCAGATAGGGCAAATGTCAGTGAGCGTTCCGATTTCAGTTCCAGAGCGATTTGCCCAATGAGTCTTGATATTTAGTAGTTTTCAGCCAATATTTTGGATTTTTGAAAATTTCACTTTTTTGTGAAAATATCCACTAAATGAGGGAATAATATGTGTGAGGGTACCCCAGGAGAGTTCCAAATGTGTGTGGGTAGAATATATATCCCACGGGGGTAAAATTGAAAAAAGTTGAAAAAAAATTTTTTTTTGGACTTAGTCATTTTTCCGGCGTTTATCAGACTTTCAGATAGGGAAAATGTCAGTGAGCATTCCGATTTCAGTTCCAGAGCGATTCGCCCAATGAGTCCTTGATATTTAGTCATTTTCAGCCAATTTTCTGGATTTTTGAAAAATTCACTTTTTTGTGAAAATATCCACTAAATGAGGGAATAATATGTGTGAGGGTACCCCAGGAGTTTTCCAAATGTGTGTGGGTAGAAAATATATCCCACGGGGGTAAAATTGAAAAAAGTTGAAAAAATTTTTTTTTGGACTAAGTCATTTTTCCGGCGTTTATCAGACTTTCAGATAGGGCAAATGTCAGTGAGCGTTCCGATTTCAGTTCCAGAGCGATTCGCCCAATGAGTCCTTGATATTTAGTCATTTTCAGTCAATTTTCTGGATTTTTGAAAAATTCACTTTTTTTGTGAAAATATCCACTAAATGAGGGAATAATATGTGTGAGGGTAGCCCAGTAGAGTTCCAAATGTGTGTGAGTAGAATATATATCTCACGGGGGTAAAATTGAAAAAAGTTGAAAAAATTTTTTTTTTTGACTTAGTCATTTTTCCGGCGTTTATCAGACTTTCAGATAGGGCAAATGTCAGTGAGCGTTCCGATTTCAGTTCCAGAGCGATTCGCCCAATGAGTCCTTGATATTTAGTCATTTTCAGCCAATTTTCTGGATTTTTGAAAAATTCACTTTTTTGTGAAAATATCTACTAAATGAGGGAATAATATGTGTGAGGGTAGCCCAGGAGAGTTCCAAATGTGTGTGGGTAGAATATATATCCCACGAGAGTAAAATTGAAAAAAGTTGCAAACATTTTTTTTTTGTACTTAGTCATTTTTCCGCCGTTTATCAGACTTTCAGATAGGGCAAATGTCAGTGAGCGTTCCGATTTCAGTTCCAGAGCGATTTGCCCAATGAGTCTTGATATTTAGTAGTTTTCAGCCAATATTTTGGATTTTTGAAAATTTCACTTTTTTGTGAAAATATCCACTAAATGAGGGAATAATATGTGTGAGGGTACCCCAGGAGAGTTCCAAATGTGTGTGGGTAGAATATATATCCCACGGGGGTAAAATTGAAAAAAGTTGAAAAAAAATTTTTTTTTGGACTTAGTCATTTTTCCGGCGTTTATCAGACTTTCAGATAGGGCAAATGTCATTGAGCGTTCCGATTTCAGTTCCAGAGCGATTCGCCCAATGACTCCTTGATATTTAGTCGTTTTCAGCCAATATTTTGGATTTTTGAAAAAGTCACTTTTTTGTGAAAATATCCACTAAATGAGGGAATAATATGTGTGAGGGTACCCCAGGAGTTTTCCAAATGTGTGTGGGTAGAAAATATATCCCACGGGGGTAAAATTGAAAAAAGTTGAAAAATTTTTTTTTTGGACTAAGTCATTTTTCCGGCGTTTATCAGACTTTCAGATAGGGCAAATGTCAGTGAGCGTTCCGATTTCAGTTCCAGAGCGATTCGCCCAATGAGTCCTTGATATTTAGTCATTTTCAGTCAATTTTCTGGATTTTTGAAAAATTCACTTTTTTTGTGAAAATATCCACTAAATGAGGGAATAATATGTGTGAGGGTATCCCAGTAGAGTTCCAAATGTGTGTGAGTAGAATATATATCTCACGGGGGTAAAATTGAAAAAAGTTGAAAAAAATTTTTTTTTTGACTTAGTCATTTTTCCGGCGTTTATCAGACTTTCAGATAAGGCAAATGTTAGTGAGCGTTCCGATTTCAGTTCCAGAGCGATTCGCCCAATGAGTCTTGATATTTAGTCGTTTTCAGCCAATATTTTGGATTTTTGAAAATTTCACTTTTTTGTGAAAATATCCACTAAATGAGGGAATAATATGTGTGAGGGTACCCCAGGAGAGTTCCAAATGTGTGTGGGTAGAATGTATATCCCAAGGGGGTAAAATTGAAAAAAGTTGAAAAAAAATTTTTTTTTGGACTTAGTCATTTTTCCGGCGTTTATCAGACTTTCAGATAGGGCAAATGTCAGTGAGCATTCCGATTTCAGTTCCAGAGCGATTCGCCCAATGAGTCCTTGATATTTAGTCATTTTCAGCCAATTTTCTGGATTTTTGAAAAATTCACTTTTTTGTGAAAATATCCACTAAATGAGGGAATAATATGTGTGAGGGTACCCCAGGAGAGTTCCAAATGTGTGTGGGTAGAATATATATCCCACGGGGGTAAAATTGAAAAAAGTTGAAAAAAATTTTTTTTTTGACTTAGTCATTTTTCCGGCGTTTATCAGACTTTCAGATAGGGCAAATGTCATTGAGCGTTCCGATTTCAGTTCCAGAGCGATTCGCCCAATGACTCCTTGATATTTAGTCGTTTTCAGCCAATATTTTGGATTTTTGAAAAAGTCACTTTTTTGTGAAAATATCCACTAAATGAGGGAATAATATGTGTGAGGGTACCCCAGGAGTTTTCCAAATGTGTGTGGGTAGAAAATATATCCCACGGGGGTAAAATTGAAAAAAGTTGAACAATTTTTTTTTTGGACTAAGTCATTTTTCCGGCGTTTATCAGACTTTCAGATAGGGCAAATGTCAGTGAGCGTTCCGATTTCAGTTCCAGAGCGATTCGCCCAATGAGTCTTGATATTTAGTCGTTTTCAGCCAATATTTTGGATTTTTGAAAATTTCACTTTTTTGTGAAAATATCCACTAAATGAGGGAATAATATGTGTGAGGGTACCCCAGGAGAGTTCCAAATGTGTGTGGGTAGAATGTATATCCCACGGGGGTAAAATTGAAAAAAGTTGAAAAAATTTTTTTTTGGACTTAGTCATTTTTCCGGCGTTTATCAGACTTTCAGATAGGGCAAATGTCAGTGAGCGTTCCAATTTCAGTTCCAGAGCGATTCGCCCAATGAGTCCTTGATATTTAGTCATTTTCAGCCAATTTTCTGGATTTTTGAAAAATTCACTTTTTTGTGAAAATATCCACTAAATGAGGGAATAATATGTGTGAGGGTACCCCAGGAGAGTTCCAAATGTGTGTGGGTAGAATGTATATCCCACGGGGGTAAAATTGAAAAAAGTTGAAAAAATTTTTTTTTGGACTTAGTCATTTTTCCGGCGTTTATCAGACTTTCAGATAGGGCAAATGTCAGTGAGCGTTCCGATTTCAGTTCCAGAGCGATTCGCCCAATGAGTCCTTGATATTTAGTCATTTTCAGCCAATTTTCTGGATTTTTGAAAAATTCACTTTTTTGTGAAAATATCTACTAAATGAGGGAATAATATGTGTGAGGGTAGCCCAGGAGAGTTCCAAATGTGTGTGGGTAGAATATAAATCCCACGAGAGTAAAATTGAAAAAAGTTGCAAACATTTTTTTTTTGTACTTAGTCATTTTTCCGGCGTTTATCAGACTTTCAGATAGGGCAAATGTCAGTGAGCGTTCCGATTTCAGTTCAAGAGCGATTTGCCCAATGAGTCTTGATATTTAGTAGTTTTCAGCCAATATTTTGGATTTTTGAAAATTTCACTTTTTTGTGAAAATATCCACTAAATGAGGGAATAATATGTGTGAGGGTACCCCAGGAGAGTTCCAAATGTGTGTGGGTAGAAAATATATCCCACGGGGGTAAAATTGAAAAAAGTTGAAAAATTTTTTTTTTGGACTAAGTCATTTTTCCGGCGTTTATCAGACTTTCAGATAGGGCAAATGTCAGTGAGCGTTCCGATTTCAGTTCCAGAGCGATTTGCCCAATGAGTCTTGATATTTAGTAGTTTTCAGCCAATATTTTGGATTTTTGAAAATTTCACTTTTTTGTGAAAATATCCACTAAATGAGGGAATAATATGTGTGAGGGTACCCCAGGAGAGTTCCAAATGTGTGTGGGTAGAATATATATCCCACGGGGGTAAAATTGAAAAAAGTTGAAAAAAAATTTTTTTTTGGACTTAGTCATTTTTCCGGCGTTTATCAGACTTTCAGATAGGGAAAATGTCAGTGAGCATTCCGATTTCAGTTCCAGAGCGATTCGCCCAATGAGTCCTTGATATTTAGTCATTTTCAGCCAATTTTCTGGATTTTTGAAAAATTCACTTTTTTGTGAAAATATCCACTAAATGAGGGAATAATATGTGTGAGGGTACCCCAGGAGAGTTCCAAATGTGTGTGGGTAGAATATATATCCCACGGGGGTAAAATTGAAAAAAGTTGAAAAAAATTTTTTTTTTGACTTAGTCATTTTTCCGGCGTTTATCAGACTTTCAGATAGGGCAAATGTCATTGAGCGTTCCGATTTCAGTTCCAGAGCGATTCGCCCAATGACTCCTTGATATTTAGTCGTTTTCAGCCAATATTTTGGATTTTTGAAAAAGTCACTTTTTTGTGAAAATATCCACTAAATGAGGGAATAATATGTGTGAGGGTACCCCAGGAGTTTTCCAAATGTGTGTGGGTAGAAAATATATCCCACGGGGGTAAAATTGAAAAAAGTTGAAAAATTTTTTTTTTGGACTAAGTCATTTTTCCGGCGTTTATCAGACTTTCAGATAGGGCAAATGTCAGTGAGCGTTCCGATTTCAGTTCCAGAGCGATTCGCCCAATGAGTCCTTGATATTTAGTCATTTTCAGTCAATTTTCTGGATCTTTGAAAAATTCACTTTTTTTGTGAAAATATCCACTAAATGAGGGATTAATATGTGTGAGGGTAGCCCAGTAGAGTTCCAAATGTGTGTGAGTAGAATATATATCTCACGGGGGTAAAATTGAAAAAAGTTGAAAAAAATTTTTTTTTTGACTTAGTCATTTTTCCGGCGTTTATCAGACTTTCAGATAGGGCAAATGTCAGTGAGCGTTCCGATTTCAGTTCCAGAGCGATTCGCCCAATGAGTCCTTGATATTTAGTCATTTTCAGCCAATTTTCTGGATTTTTGAAAAATTCACTTTTTTGTGAAAATATCCACTAAATGAGGGAATAATATGTGTGAGGGTACCCCAGGAGAGTTCCAAATGTGTGTGGGTAGAATGTATATCCCACGGGGGTAAAATTGAAAAAAGTTGAAAAAATTTTTTTTTGGACTTAGTCATTTTTCCGGCGTTTATCAGACTTTCAGATAGGGCAAATGTCAGTGAGCGTTCCGATTTCAGTTCCAGAGCGATTCGCCCAATGAGTCCTTGATATTTAGTCATTTTCAGCCAATTTTCTGGATTTTTGAAAAATTCACTTTTTTGTGAAAATATCTACTAAATGAGGGAATAATATGTGTGAGGGTAGCCCAGGAGAGTTCCAAATGTGTGTGGGTAGAATATATATCCCACGAGAGTAAAATTGAAAAAAGTTGCAAACATTTTTTTTTTGTACTTAGTCATTTTTCCGCCGTTTATCAGACTTTCAGATAGGGCAAATGTCAGTGAGCGTTCCGATTTCAGTTCCAGAGCGATTTGCCCAATGAGTCTTGATATTTAGTAGTTTTCAGCCAATATTTTGGATTTTTGAAAATTTCACTTTTTTGTGAAAATATCCACTAAATGAGGGAATAATATGTGTGAGGGTACCCCAGGAGAGTTCCAAATGTGTGTGGGTAGAATATATATCCCACGGGGGTAAAATTGAAAAAAGTTGAAAAAAAATTTTTTTTTGGACTTAGTCATTTTTCCGGCGTTTATCAGACTTTCAGATAGGGAAAATGTCAGTGAGCATTCCGATTTCAGTTCCAATGAGTCCTTGATATTTAGTCATTTTCAGCCAATTTTCTGGATTTTTGAAAAATTCACTTTTTTGTGAAAATATCCACTAAATGAGGGAATAATATGTGTGAGGGTACCCCAGGAGAGTTCCAAATGTGTGTGGGTAGAATATATATCCCACGGGGGTAAAATTGAAAAAAGTTGAAAAAAATTTTTTTTTTGACTTAGTCATTTTTCCGGCGTTTATCAGACTTTCAGATAGGGCAAATGTCATTGAGCGTTCCGATTTCAGTTCCAGAGCGATTCGCCCAATGACTCCTTGATATTTAGTCGTTTTCAGCCAATATTTTGGATTTTTGAAAAAGTCACTTTTTTGTGAAAAAATCCACTAAATGAGGGAATAATATGTGTGAGGGTACCCCAGGAGTTTTCCAAATGTGTGTGGGTAGAAAATATATCCCACGGGGGTAAAATTGAAAAAAGTTGAAAAAAATTTTTTTTTTGACTTAGTCATTTTTCCGGCGTTTATCAGACTTTCAGATAGGGCAAATGTTAGTGAGCGTTCCGATTTCAGTTCCAGAGCGATTCGCCCAATGAGTCTTGATATTTAGTCGTTTTCAGCCAATATTTTGGATTTTTGAAAATTTCACTTTTTTGTGAAAATATCCACTAAATGAGGGAATAATATGTGTGAGGGTACCCCAGGAGAGTTCCAAATGTGTGTGGGTAGAATGTATATCCCACGGGGGTAAAATTGAAAAAAGTTGAAAAAAAATTTTTTTTTGGACTTAGTCATTTTTCCGGCGTTTATCAGACTTTCAGATAGGGCAAATGTCATTGAGCGTTCCGATTTCAGTTCCAGAGCGATTCGCCCAATGACTCCTTGATATTTAGTCGTTTTCAGCCAATATTTTGGATTTTTGAAAAAGTCACTTTTTTGTGAAAATATCCACTAAATGAGGGAATAATATGTGTGAGGGTAGAATATATATCCCACGAGAGTAAAATTGAAAAAAGTTGCAAACATTTTTTTTTTGTACTTAGTCATTTTTCCGGCGTTTATCAGACTTTCAGATAGGGCAAATGTCAGTGAGCGTTCCGATTTCAGTTCCAGAGCGATTTGCCCAATGAGTCTTGATATTTAGTAGTTTTCAGCCAATATTTTGGATTTTTGAAAATTTCACTTTTTTGTGAAAATATCCACTAAATGAGGGAATAATATGTGTGAGGGTACCCCAGGAGAGTTCCAAATGTGTGTGGGTAGAATATATATCCCACGGGGGTAAAATTGAAAAAAGTTGAAAAAAAATTTTTTTTTGGACTTAGTCATTTTTCCGGCGTTTATCAGACTTTCAGATAGGGAAAATGTCAGTGAGCGTTCCGATTTCAGTTCCAGAGCGATTCGCCCAATGAGTCCTTGATATTTAGTCATTTTCAGCCAATTTTCTGGATTTTTGAAAAATTCACTTTTTTGTGAAAATATCCACTAAATGAGGGAATAATATGTGTGAGGGTAGCCCAGGAGAGTTCCAAATGTGTGTGGGTAGAATATATATCCCACGAGAGTAAAATTGAAAAAAGTTGCAAACATTTTTTTTTTGTACTTAGTCATTTTTCCGGCGTTTATCAGACTTTCAGAGAGGGCAAATGTCAGTGAGCGTTCCGATTTCAGTTCCAGAGCGATTCGCCCAATGAGTCTTGATATTTAGTCGTTTTCAGCCAATATTTTGGATTTTTGAAAATTTCTCTTTTTTGTGAAAATATCCACTAAATGAGGGAATAATATGTGTGAGGGTACCCCAGGAGAGTTCCAAATGTGTGTGGGTAGAATATATATCCCACGGGGTAAAACTGAAAAAAGTTGAAAAAAATTTTTTTTTTGGACTTAGTCATTTTTCCAGCGTTTATCAGACTTTCAGATAGGGCAAATGTCAGTGAGCGTTCCAATTTCAGTTCCAGAGCGATTTGCCCAATGAGTCTTGATATTTAGTAGTTTTCAGCCAATATTTTGGATTTTTGAAAATTTCACTTTTTTGTGAAAATATCCACTAAATGAGGGAATAATATGTGTGAGGGTACCCCAGGAGAGTTCCAAATGTGTGTGGGTAGAATATATATCCCACGGGGGTAAAATTGAAAAAAGTTGAAAAAAAATTTTTTTTTGGACTTAGTCATTTTTCCGGCGTTTATCAGACTTTCAGATAGGGCAAATGTCAGTGAGCGTTCCGATTTCAGTTCCAGAGCGATTCGCCCAATGAGTCTTGATATTTAGTCGTTTTCAGCCAATATTTTGGATTTTTGAAAATTTCTCTTTTTTGTGAAAATATCCACTAAATGAGGGAATAATATGTGTGAGGGTACCCCAGGAGAGTTCCAAATGTGTGTGGGTAGAATATATATCCCACGGGGTAAAACTGAAAAAAGTTGAAAAAAAATTTTTTTTTGGACTTAGTCATTTTTCCGGCGTTTATCAGACTTTCAGATAGGGAAAATGTCAGTGAGCATTCCGATTTCAGTTCCAGAGCGATTCGCCCAATGAGTCCTTGATATTTAGTCATTTTCAGCCAATTTTCTGGATTTTTGAAAAATTCACTTTTTTGTGAAAATATCCACTAAATGAGGGAATAATATGTGTGAGGGTAGCCCAGGAGAGTTCCAAATGTGTGTGGGTAGAATATATATCCCACGAGAGTAAAATTGAAAAAAGTTGCAAACATTTTTTTTTTGTACTTAGTCATTTTTCCGGCGTTTATCAGACTTTCAGATAGGGCAAATGTCATTGAGCGTTCCGATTTCAGTTCCAGAGCGATTCGCCCAATGAGTCTTGATATTTAGTCGTTTTCAGCCAATATTTTGGATTTTTGAAAATTTCTCTTTTTTGTGAAAATATCCACTAAATGAGGGAATAATATGTGTGAGGGTACCCCAGGAGAGTTCCAAATGTGTGTGGGTAGAATATATATCCCACGGGGTAAAACTGAAAAAAGTTGAAAAAAATTTTTTTTTTGGACTTAGTCATTTTTCCAGCGTTTATCAGACTTTCAGATAGGGCAAATGTCAGTGAGCGTTCCGATTTCAGTTCCAGAGCGATTTGCCCAATGAGTCTTGATATTTAGTAGTTTTCAGCCAATATTTTGGATTTTTGAAAATTTCACTTTTTTGTGAAAATATCCACTAAATGAGGGAATAATATGTGTGAGGGTACCCCAGGAGAGTTCCAAATGTGTGTGGGTAGAATATATATCCCACGGGGGTAAAATTGAAAAAAGTTGAAAAAAAATTTTTTTTTGGACTGTCATTTTTCCGGCGTTTATCAGACTTTCAGATAGGGCAAATGTCAGTGATCGTTCCGGTTTCAGTTCCAGAGCGATTCGCCCAATGAGTCCTTGATATTTAGTCATTTTCAGCCAATTTTCAGGATTTTTGAAAAATTCACTTTTTTGTGAAAATATCCACTAAATGAGGGAATAATATGTGTGAGGGTACCCCAGGAGAGTTCCAAATGTTTGTGGGTAGAATATATATCCCACGGGGGTAAAATTGAAAAAAGTTGAAAAAAAATTTTTTTTTGGACTTAGTCATTTTTCCGGCGTTTATCAGACTTTCAGATAGGGAAAATGTCAGTGAGCATTCCGATTTCAGTTCCAGAGCGATTCGCCCAATGAGTCCTTGATATTTAGTCATTTTCAGCCAATTTTCTGGATTTTTGAAAAATTCACTTTTTTGTGAAAATATCCACTAAATGAGGGAATAATATGTGTGAGGGTACCCCAGGAGAGTTCCAAATGTGTGTGGGTAGAATATATATCCCACGGGGGTAAAATTGAAAAAAGTTGAAAAAAATTTTTTTTTTGACTTAGTCATTTTTCCGGCGTTTATCAGACTTTCAGATAGGGCAAATGTCATTGAGCGTTCCGATTTCAGTTCCAGAGCGATTCGCCCAATGACTCCTTGATATTTAGTCGTTTTCAGCCAATATTTTGGATTTTTGAAAAAGTCACTTTTTTGTGAAAATATCCACTAAATGAGGGAATAATATGTGTGAGGGTACCCCAGGAGTTTTCCAAATGTGTGTGGGTAGAAAATATATCCCACGGGGGTAAAATTGAAAAAAGTTGAAAAATTTTTTTTTTGGACTAAGTCATTTTTCCGGCGTTTATCAGACTTTCAGATAGGGCAAATGTCAGTGAGCGTTCCGATTTCAGTTCCAGAGCGATTCGCCCAATGAGTCCTTGATATTTAGTCATTTTCAGTCAATTTTCTGGATTTTTGAAAAATTCACTTTTTTTGTGAAAATATCCACTAAATGAGGGAATAATATGTGTGAGGGTAGCCCAGTAGAGTTCCAAATGTGTGTGAGTAGAATATATATCTCACGGGGGTAAAATTGAAAAAAGTTGAAAAAAATTTTTTTTTTGACTTAGTCATTTTTCCGGCGTTTATCAGACTTTCAGATAGGGCAAATGTCAGTGAGCGTTCCGATTTCAGTTCCAGAGCGATTCGCCCAATGAGTCCTTGATATTTAGTCATTTTCAGCCAATTTTCTGGATTTTTGAAAAATTCACTTTTTTGTGAAAATATCCACTAAATGAGGGAATAATATGTGTGAGGGTACCCCAGGAGAGTTCCAAATGTGTGTGGGTAGAATATATATCCCACGGGGGTAAAATTGAAAAAAGTTGAAAAAATTTTTTTTTGGACTTAGTCATTTTTCCGGCGTTTATCAGACTTTCAGATAGGGCAAATGTCAGTGAGCGTTCCGATTTCAGTTCCAGAGCGATTCGCCCAATGAGTCCTTGATATTTAGTCATTTTCAGCCAATTTTCTGGATTTTTGAAAAATTCACTTTTTTGTGAAAATATCTACTAAATGAGGGAATAATATGTGTGAGGGTAGCCCAGGAGAGTTCCAAATGTGTGTGGGTAGAATATATATCCCACGAGAGTAAAATTGAAAAAAGTTGCAAACATTTTTTTTTTGTACTTAGTCATTTTTCCGGCGTTTATCAGACTTTCAGATAGGGCAAATGTCAGTGAGCGTTCCGATTTCAGTTCCAGAGCGATTTGCCCAATGAGTCTTGATATTTAGTAGTTTTCAGCCAATATTTTGGATTTTTGAAAATTTCACTTTTTTGTGAAAATATCCACTAAATGAGGGAATAATATGTGTGAGGGTACCCCAGGAGAGTTCCAAATGTGTGTGGGTAGAATATATATCCCACGGGGGTAAAATTGAAAAAAGTTGAAAAAAAATTTTTTTTTGGACTTAGTCATTTTTCCGGCGTTTATCAGACTTTCAGATAGGGAAAATGTCAGTGAGCATTCCGATTTCAGTTCCAATGAGTCCTTGATATTTAGTCATTTTCAGCCAATTTTCTGGATTTTTGAAAAATTCACTTTTTTGTGAAAATATCCACTAAATGAGGGAATAATATGTGTGAGGGTACCCCAGGAGAGTTCCAAATGTGTGTGGGTAGAATATATATCCCACGGGGGTAAAATTGAAAAAAGTTGAAAAAAATTTTTTTTTTGACTTAGTCATTTTTCCGGCGTTTATCAGACTTTCAGATAGGGCAAATGTCATTGAGCGTTCCGATTTCAGTTCCAGAGCGATTCGCCCAATGACTCCTTGATATTTAGTCGTTTTCAGCCAATATTTTGGATTTTTGAAAAAGTCACTTTTTTGTGAAAATATCCACTAAATGAGGGAATAATATGTGTGAGGGTACCCCAGGAGTTTTCCAAATGTGTGTGGGTAGAAAATATATCCCACGGGGGTAAAATTGAAAAAAGTTGAAAAAATTTTTTTTTTTGACTTAGTCATTTTTCCGGCGTTTATCAGACTTTCAGATAGGGCAAATGTTAGTGAGCGTTCCGATTTCAGTTCCAGAGCGATTCGCCCAATGAGTCTTGATATTTAGTCGTTTTCAGCCAATATTTTGGATTTTTGAAAATTTCACTTTTTTGTGAAAATATCCACTAAATGAGGGAATAATATGTGTGAGGGTACCCCAGGAGAGTTCCAAATGTGTGTGGGTAGAATGTATATCCCACGGGGGTAAAATTGAAAAAAGTTGAAAAAAAATTTTTTTTTGGACTTAGTCATTTTTCCGGCGTTTATCAGACTTTCAGATAGGGCAAATGTCATTGAGCGTTCCGATTTCAGTTCCAGAGCGATTCGCCCAATGACTCCTTGATATTTAGTCGTTTTCAGCCAATATTTTGGATTTTTGAAAAAGTCACTTTTTTGTGAAAATATCCACTAAATGAGGGAATAATATGTGTGAGGGTAGAATATATATCCCACGAGAGTAAAATTGAAAAAAGTTGCAAACATTTTTTTTTTGTACTTAGTCATTTTTCCGGCGTTTATCAGACTTTCAGATAGGGCAAATGTCAGTGAGCGTTCCGATTTCAGTTCCAGAGCGATTTGCCCAATGAGTCTTGATATTTAGTAGTTTTCAGCCAATATTTTGGATTTTTGAAAATTTCACTTTTTTGTGAAAATATCCACTAAATGAGGGAATAATATGTGTGAGGGTACCCCAGGAGAGTTCCAAATGTGTGTGGGTAGAATATATATCCCACGGGGGTAAAATTGAAAAAAGTTGAAAAAAAATTTTTTTTTGGACTTAGTCATTTTTCCGGCGTTTATCAGACTTTCAGATAGGGAAAATGTCAGTGAGCGTTCCGATTTCAGTTCCAGAGCGATTCGCCCAATGAGTCCTTGATATTTAGTCATTTTCAGCCAATTTTCTGGATTTTTGAAAAATTCACTTTTTTGTGAAAATATCCACTAAATGAGGGAATAATATGTGTGAGGGTAGCCCAGGAGAGTTCCAAATGTGTGTGGGTAGAATATATATCCCACGAGAGTAAAATTGAAAAAAAGTTGCAAACATTTTTTTTTTGTACTTAGTCATTTTTCCGGCGTTTATCAGACTTTCAGATAGGGCAAATGTCAGTGAGCGTTCCGATTTCAGTTCCAGAGCGATTCGCCCAATGAGTCTTGATATTTAGTCGTTTTCAGCCAATATTTTGGATTTTTGAAAATTTCTCTTTTTTGTGAAAATATCCACTAAATGAGGGAATAATATGTGTGAGGGTACCCCAGGAGAGTTCCAAATGTGTGTGGGTAGAATATATATCCCACGGGGTAAAACTGAAAAAAGTTGAAAAAAATTTTTTTTTTGGACTTAGTCATTTTTCCAGCGTTTATCAGACTTTCAGATAGGGCAAATGTCAGTGAGCGTTCCAATTTCAGTTCCAGAGCGATTTGCCCAATGAGTCTTGATATTTAGTAGTTTTCAGCCAATATTTTGGATTTTTGAAAATTTCACTTTTTTGTGAAAATATCCACTAAATGAGGGAATAATATGTGTGAGGGTACCCCAGGAGAGTTCCAAATGTGTGTGGGTAGAATATATATCCCACGGGGGTAAAATTGAAAAAAGTTGAAAAAAAAATTTTTTTTGGATTTAGTCATTTTTCCGGCGTTTATCAGACTTTCAGATAGGGAAAATGTCAGTGAGCATTCCGATTTCAGTTCCAGAGCGATTCGCCCAATGAGTCCTTGATATTTAGTCATTTTCAGCCAATTTTCTGGATTTTTGAAAAATTCACTTTTTTGTGAAAATATCCACTAAATGAGGGAATAATATGTGTGAGGGTACCCCAGGAGAGTTCCAAATGTGTGTGGGTAGAATATATATCCCACGGGGGTAAAATTGAAAAAAGTTGAAAAAAATTTTTTTTTTGACTTAGTCATTTTTCCGGCGTTTATCAGACTTTCAGATAGGGCAAATGTCATTGAGCGTTCCGATTTCAGTTCCAGAGCGATTCGCCCAATGACTCCTTGATATTTAGTCGTTTTCAGCCAATATTTTGGATTTTTGAAAAAGTCACTTTTTTGTGAAAATATCCACTAAATGAGGGAATAATATGTGTGAGGGTACCCCAGGAGTTTTCCAAATGTGTGTGGGTAGAAAATATATCCCACGGGGGTAAAATTGAAAAAAGTTGAAAAATTTTTTTTTTGGACTAAGTCATTTTTCCGGCGTTTATCAGACTTTCAGATAGGGCAAATGTCAGTGAGCGTTCCGATTTCAGTTCCAGAGCGATTCGCCCAATGAGTCCTTGATATTTAGTCATTTTCAGTCAATTTTCTGGATTTTTGAAAAATTCACTTTTTTTGTGAAAATATCCACTAAATGAGGGAATAATATGTGTGAGGGTAGCCCAGTAGAGTTCCAAATGTGTGTGAGTAGAATATATATCTCACGGGGGTAAAATTGAAAAAAGTTGAAAAAAATTTTTTTTTTGACTTAGTCATTTTTCCGGCGTTTATCAGACTTTCAGATAGGGCAAATGTCAGTGAGCGTTCCGATTTCAGTTCCAGAGCGATTCGCCCAATGAGTCCTTGATATTTAGTCATTTTCAGCCAATTTTCTGGATTTTTGAAAAATTCACTTTTTTGTGAAAATATCCACTAAATGAGGGAATAATATGTGTGAGGGTACCCCAGGAGAGTTCCAAATGTGTGTGGGTAGAATATATATCCCACGGGGGTAAAATTGAAAAAAGTTGAAAAAATTTTTTTTTGGACTTAGTCATTTTTCCGGCGTTTATCAGACTTTCAGATAGGGCAAATGTCAGTGAGCGTTCCGATTTCAGTTCCAGAGCGATTCGCCCAATGAGTCCTTGATATTTAGTAGTTTTCAGCCAATATTTTGGATTTTTGAAAAATTCACTTTTTTGTGAAAATATCCACTAAATGAGGGAATAATATGTGTGAGGGTACCCCAGGAGAGTTCCAAATGTGTGTGGGTAGAATATATATCCCACGGGGGTAAAATTGAAAAAAGTTGAAAAAAAATTTTTTTTTGGACTTAGTCATTTTTCCGGCGTTTATCAGACTTTCAGATAGGGCAAATGTCATTGAGCGTTCCGATTTCAGTTCCAGAGCGATTCGCCCAATGACTCCTTGATATTTAGTCGTTTTCAGCCAATATTTTGGATTTTTGAAAAAGTCACTTTTTTGTGAAAATATCCACTAAATGAGGGAATAATATGTGTGAGGGTACCCCAGGAGTTTTGCAAATGTGTGTGGGTAGAAAATATACCCCACGGGGGTAAAATTGAAAAAAGTTGAAAAAAATTTTTTTTTTGACTTAGTCATTTTTCCGGCGTTTATCAGACTTTCAGATAGGGCAAATGTTAGTGAGCGTTCCGATTTCAGTTCCAGAGCGATTCGCCCAATGAGTCTTGATATTTAGTCGTTTTCAGCCAATATTTTGGATTTTTGAAAATTTCACTTTTTTGTGAAAATATCCACTAAATGAGGGAATAATATGTGTGAGGGTACCCCAGGAGAGTTCCAAATGTGTGTGGGTAGAATGTATATCCCACGGGGGTAAAATTGAAAAAAGTTGAAAAAAAATTTTTTTTTGGACTTAGTCATTTTTCCGGCGTTTATCAGACTTTCAGATAGGGCAAATGTCATTGAGCGTTCCGATTTCAGTTCCAGAGCGATTCGCCCAATGACTCCTTGATATTTAGTCGTTTTCAGCCAATATTTTGGATTTTTGAAAAAGTCACTTTTTTGTGAAAATATCCACTAAATGAGGGAATAATATGTGTGAGGGTAGAATATATATCCCACGAGAGTAAAATTGAAAAAAGTTGCAAACATTTTTTTTTTGTACTTAGTCATTTTTCCGGCGTTTATCAGACTTTCAGATAGGGCAAATGTCAGTGAGCGTTCCGATTTCAGTTCCAGAGCGATTTGCCCAATGAGTCTTGATATTTAGTAGTTTTCAGCCAATATTTTGGATTTTTGAAAATTTCACTTTTTTGTGAAAATATCCACTAAATGAGGGAATAATATGTGTGAGGGTACCCCAGGAGAGTTCCAAATGTGTGTGGGTAGAATATATATCCCACGGGGGTAAAATTGAAAAAAGTTGAAAAAAAATTTTTTTTTGGACTTAGTCATTTTTCCGGCGTTTATCAGACTTTCAGATAGGGAAAATGTCAGTGAGCGTTCCGATTTCAGTTCCAGAGCGATTCGCCCAATGAGTCCTTGATATTTAGTCATTTTCAGCCAATTTTCTGGATTTTTGAAAAATTCACTTTTTTGTGAAAATATCCACTAAATGAGGGAATAATATGTGTGAGGGTAGCCCAGGAGAGTTCCAAATGTGTGTGGGTAGAATATATATCCCACGAGAGTAAAATTGAAAAAAAGTTGCAAACATTTTTTTTTTGTACTTAGTCATTTTTCCGGCGTTTATCAGACTTTCAGATAGGGCAAATGTCAGTGAGCGTTCCGATTTCAGTTCCAGAGCGATTCGCCCAATGAGTCTTGATATTTAGTCGTTTTCAGCCAATATTTTGGATTTTTGAAAATTTCTCTTTTTTGTGAAAATATCCACTAAATGAGGGAATAATATGTGTGAGGGTACCCCAGGAGAGTTCCAAATGTGTGTGGGTAGAATATATATCCCACGGGGTAAAACTGAAAAAAGTTGAAAAAAATTTTTTTTTTGGACTTAGTCATTTTTCCAGCGTTTATCAGACTTTCAGATAGGGCAAATGTCAGTGAGCGTTCCAATTTCAGTTCCAGAGCGATTTGCCCAATGAGTCTTGATATTTAGTAGTTTTCAGCCAATATTTTGGATTTTTGAAAATTTCACTTTTTTGTGAAAATATCCACTAAATGAGGGAATAATATGTGTGAGGGTACCCCAGGAGAGTTCCAAATGTGTGTGGGTAGAATATATATCCCACGGGGGTAAAATTGAAAAAAGTTGAAAAAAAATTTTTTTTTGGACTTAGTCATTTTTCCGGCGTTTATCAGACTTTCAGATAGGGAAAATGTCAGTGAGCATTCCGATTTCAGTTCCAGAGCGATTCGCCCAATGAGTCCTTTATATTTAGTCATTTTCAGCCAATTTTCAGGATTTTTGAAAAATTCACTTTTTTGTGAAAATATCCACTAAATGAGGGAATAATATGTGTGAGGGTACCCCAGGAGAGTTCCAAATATGTGTGGGTAGAATATATATCCCACGGGGGTAAAATTGAAAAAAGTTGAAAAAAATTTTTTTTTGGACTTAGTCATTTTTCCGGCGTTTATCAGACTTTCAGATAGGGCAAATGTCAGTGAGCGTTCCGATTTCAGTTCCAGAGCGATTCGCCCAATGATTCTTGATATTTAGTCGTTTTCAGCCAATATTTTGGATTTTTGAAAATTTCACTTTTTTGTGAAAATATCCACTAAATGAGGGAATAATATGTGTGAGGGTACCCCAGGAGAGTTCCAAATGTGTGTGGGTAGAATGTATATCCCACGGGGGTAAAATTGAAAAAAGTTGAAAAAAAATTTTTTTTTGGACTTAGTCATTTTTCCGGCGTTTATCAGACTTTCAGATAGGGCAAATGTCAGTGAGCGTTCCGATTTCAGTTCCTAGACCGATTCGCCCAATGAGTCCTTGATATTTAGTCATTTTCAGCCAATTTTCTGTATTTTTGAAAAATTCACTTTTTTGTGAAAATATCTACTAAATGAGGGAATAATATGTGTGAGGGTAGCCCAGGAGAGTTCCAAATGTGTGTGGGTAGAATATATATCCCACGAGAGTAAAATTGAAAAAAGTTGCAAACATTTTTTTTTTGTACTTAGTCATTTTTCCGGCGTTTATCAGACTTTCAGATAGGGCAAATGTCAGTGAGCGTTCCGATTTCAGTTCCAGAGCGATTCGCCCAATGAGTCTTGATATTTAGTCGTTTTCAGCCAATATTTTGGATTTTTGAAAATTTCTCTTTTTTGTGAAAATATCCACTAAATGAGGGAATAATATGTGTGAGGGTACCCCAGGAGAGTTCCAAATGTGTGTGGGTAGAATATATATCCCACGGGGTAAAACTGAAAAAAGTTGAAAAAAATTTTTTTTTTGGACTTAGTCATTTTTCCAGCGTTTATCAGACTTTCAGATAGGGCAAATGTCAGTGAGCGTTCCGATTTCAGTTCCAGAGCGATTTGCCCAATGAGTCTTGATATTTAGTAGTTTTCAGCCAATATTTTGGATTTTTGAAAATTTCACTTTTTTGTGAAAATATCCACTAAATGAGGGAATAATATGTGTGAGGGTACCCCAGGAGAGTTCCAAATGTGTGTGGGTAGAATATATATCCCACGGGGGTAAAATTGAAAAAAGTTGAAAAAAAAATTTTTTTTGGACTGTCATTTTTCCGGCGTTTATCAGACTTTCAGATAGGGCAAATGTCAGTGATCGTTCCGATTTCAGTTCCAGAGCGATTCGCCCAATGAGTCCTTGATATTTAGTCATTTTCAGCCAATTTTCAGGATTTTTGAAAAATTCACTTTTTTGTGAAAATATCCACTAAATGAGGGAATAATATGTGTGAGGGTACCCCAGGAGAGTTCCAAATGTGTGTGGGTAGAATATATATCCCACGGGGGTAAAATTGAAAAAAGTTGAAAAAAAATTTTTTTTTGGACTTAGTCATTTTTCCGGCGTTTATCAGACTTTCAGATAGGGCAAATGTCTGTGAGCGTTCCGATTTCAGTTCCAGAGCGATTCGCCCAATGAGTCCTTGATATTTAGTCATTTTCAGCCAATTTTCAGGATTTTTGAAAAATTCACTTTTTTGTGAAAATATCCACTAAATGAGGGAATAATATGTGTGAGGGTACCCCAGGAGAGTTCCAAATATGTGTGGGTAGAATATATATCCCACGGGGGTAAAATTGAAAAAAGTTGAAAAAATTTTTTTATTGGACTTAGTCATTTTTCCGGCGTTTATCAGACTTTCAGATAGGGCAAATGTTAGTGAGCGTTCCGATTTCAGTTCCAGAGCGATTCGCCCAATGAGTCTTGATATTTAGTCGTTTTCAGCCAATATTTTGGATTTTTGAAAATTTCACTTTTTTGTGAAAATATCCACTAAATGAGGGAATAATATGTGTGAGGGTACCCCAGGAGAGTTCCAAATGTGTGTGGGTAGAATATATATCCCACGGGGGTAAAATTGAAAAAAGTTGAAAAAAAATTTTTTTTTGGACTTAGTCATTTTTCCGGCGTTTATCAGACTTTCAGATAGGGAAAATGTCAGTGAGCATTCCGATTTCAGTTCCAGAGCGATTCGCCCAATGAGTCCTTGATATTTAGTCATTTTCAGCCAATTTTCTGGATTTTTGAAAAATTCACTTTTTTGTGAAAATATCCACTAAATGAGGGAATAATATGTGTGAGGGTAGCCCAGGAGAGTTCCAAATGTGTGTGCGTAGAATATATATCCCACGAGAGTAAAATTGAAAAAAGTTGCAAACATTTTTTTTTGTACTTAGTCATTTTTCCGGCGTTTATCAGACTTTCAGATAGGGCAAATGTCAGTGAGCGTTCCGATTTCAGTTCCAGAGCGATTCGCCCAATGAGTCTTGATATTTCGTCGTTTTCAGCCAATATTTTGGATTTTTGAAAATTTCACTTTTTTGTGAAAATATCCACTAAATGAGGGAATAATATGTGTGAGGGTACCCCAGGAGAGTTCCAAATGTGTGTGGGTAGAATATATATCCCACGGGGTAAAACTGAAAAAAGTTGAAAAAAATTTTTTTTTTGGACTTAGTCATTTTTCCAGCGTTTATCAGACTTTCAGATAGGGCAAATGTCAGTGAGCGTTCCGATTTCAGTTCCAGAGCGATTTGCCCAATGAGTCTTGATATTTAGTAGTTGTCAGCCAATATTTTGGATTTTTGAAAATTTCACTTTTTTGTGAAAATATCCACTAAATGAGGGAATAATATGTGTGAGGGTACCCCAGGAGAGTTCCAAATGTGTGTGGGTAGAATATATATCCCACGGGGGTAAAATTGAAAAAAGTTGAAAAAAAAATTTTTTTTGGACTGTCATTTTTCCGGCGTTTATCAGACTTTCAGATAGGGCAAATGTCAGTGATCGTTCCGATTTCAGTTCCAGAGCGATTCGCCCAATGAGTCCTTGATATTTAGTCATTTTCAGCCAATTTTCTGGATTTTTGAAAAATTCACTTTTTTGTGAAAATATCCACTAAATGAGGGAATAATATGTGTGAGGGTACCCCAGGAGAGTTCCAAATGTGTGTGGGTAGAATATATATCCCACGGGGGTAAAATTGAAAAAAGTTGAAAAAATTTTTTTTTGGACTTAGTCATTTTTCCGGCGTTTATCAGACTTTCAGATAGGGCAAATGTCAGTGAGTGTTCCGATTTCAGTTCCAGAGCGATTCGCCCAATGAGTCCTTGATATTTAGTCATTTTCAGCCAATTTTCTGGATTTTTGAAAAATTCACTTTTTTGTGAAAATATCTACTAAATGAGGGAATAATATGTGTGAGGGTAGCCCAGGAGAGTTCCAAATGTGTTTGGGTAGAATATATATCCCACGAGAGTAAAATTGAAAAAAGTTGCAAACATTTTTTTTTTGTACTTAGTCATTTTTCCGGCGTTTATCAGACTTTCAGATAGGGCAAATGTCAGTGAGCGTTCCGATTTCAGTTCCAGAGCGATTCGCCCAATGAGTCTTGATATTTAGTCGTTTTCAGCCAATATTTTGGATTTTTGAAAATTTCTCTTTTTTGTGAAAATATCCACTAAATGAGGGAATAATATGTGTGAGGGTACCCCAGGAGAGTTCCAAATGTGTGTGGGTAGAATATATATCCCACGGGGGTAAAATTGAAAAAAGTTGAAAAAAAATTTTTTTTTGGACTGTCATTTTTCCGGCGTTTATCAGACTTTCAGATAGGGCAAATGTCAGTGATCGTTCCGGTTTCAGTTCCAGAGCGATTCGCCCAATGAGTCCTTGATATTTAGTCATTTTCAGCCAATTTTCAGGATTTTTGAAAAATTCACTTTTTTGTGAAAATATCCACTAAATGAGGGAATAATATGTGTGAGGGTACCCCAGGAGAGTTCCAAATGTTTGTGGGTAGAATATATATCCCACGGGGGTAAAATTGAAAAAAGTTGAAAAAAAATTTTTTTTTGGACTTAGTCATTTTTCCGGCGTTTATCAGACTTTCAGATAGGGCAAATGTCTGTGAGCGTTCCGATTTCAGTTCCAGAGCGATTCGCCCAATGAGTCCTTTATATTTAGTCATTTTCAGCCAATTTTCAGGATTTTTGAAAAATTCACTTTTTTGTGAAAATATCCACTAAATGAGGGAATAATATGTGTGAGGGTACCCCAGGAGAGTTCCAAATGTGTGTGGGTAGAATATATATCCCACGGGGGTAAAATTGAAAAAAGTTGAAAAAAAATTTTTTTTTGGACTTAGTCATTTTTCCGGCGTTTATCAGACTTTCAGATAGGGCAAATGTCAGTGAGCGTTCCGATTTCAGTTCCAGAGCGATTCGCCCAATGAGTCCTTGATATTTAGTCATTTTCAGCCAATTTTCTGGATTTTTGAAAAATTCACTTTTTTGTGAAAATATCCACTAAATGAGGGAATAATATGTGTGAGGGTACCCCAGGAGAGTTCCAAATGTGTGTGGGTAGAATATATATCCCACGGGGGTAAAATTGAAAAAAGTTGAAAAAATTTTTTTTTGGACTTAGTCATTTTTCCGGCGTTTATCAGACTTTCAGATAGGGCAAATGTCAGTGAGCGTTCCGATTTCAGTTCCAGAGCGATTCGCCCAATGAGTCCTTGATATTTAGTCATTTTCAGCCAATTTTCTGGATTTTTGAAAAATTCACTTTTTTGTGAAAATATCTACTAAATGAGGGAATAATATGTGTGAGGGTAGCCCAGGAGAGTTCCAAATGTGTGTGGGTAGAATATATATCCCACGAGAGTAAAATTGAAAAAAGTTGCAAACATTTTTTTTTTGTACTTAGTCATTTTTCCGGCGTTTATCAGACTTTCAGATAGGGCAAATGTCAGTGAGCGTTCCGATTTCAGTTCCAGAGCGATTCGCCCAATGAGTCTTGATATTTAGTCGTTTTCAGCCAATATTTTGGATTTTTGAAAATTTCTCTTTTTTGTGAAAATATCCACTAAATGAGGGAATAATATGTGTGAGGGTACCCCAGGAGAGTTCCAAATGTGTGTGGGTAGAATATATATCCCACGGGGTAAAACTGAAAAAAGTTGAAAAAAATTTTTTTTTTGGACTTAGTCATTTTTCCAGCGTTTATCAGACTTTCAGATAGGGCAAATGTCAGTGAGCGTTCCGATTTCAGTTCCAGAGCGATTTGCCCAATGAGTCTTGATATTTAGTAGTTTTCAGCCAATATTTTGGATTTTTGAAAATTTCACTTTTTTGTGAAAATATCCACTAAATGAGGGAATAATATGTGTGAGGGTACCCCAGGAGAGTTCCAAATGTGTGTGGGTAGAATATATATCCCACGGGGGTAAAATTGAAAAAAGTTGAAAATAAATTTTTTTTTGGACTTAGTCATTTTTCCGGCGTTTATCAGACTTTCAGATAGGGAAAATGTCAGTGAGCATTCCGATTTCAGTTCCAGAGCGATTCGCCCAATGAGTCCTTGATATTTAGTCATTTTCAGCCAATTTTCTGGATTTTTGAAAAATTCACTTTTTTGTGAAAATATCCACTAAATGAGGGAATAATATGTGTGAGGGTAGCCCAGGAGAGTTCTAAATGTGTGTGGGTAGAATATATATCCCACGAGAGTAAAATTGAAAAAAGTTGCAAACATTTTTTTTTTGTACTTAGTCATTTTTCCGGCGTTTATCAGACTTTCAGATAGGGCAAATGTCAGTGAGCGTTCCGATTTCAGTTCCAGAGCGATTGGCCCAATGAGTCTTGATATTTAGTCGTTTTCAGCCAATATTTTGGATTTTTTTAAATTTCTCTTTTTTGTGAAAATATCCACTAACTGAGGGAATAATATGTGTGAGGGTACCCCAGGAGAGTTCCAAATGTGTGTGGGTAGAATATATATCCCACGGGGTAAAACTGAAAAAAGTTGAAAAAAATTTTTTTTTGGACTTAGTCATTTTTCCAGCGTTTATCAGACTTTCAGATAGGGCAAATGTCAGTGAGCGTTCCGATTTCAGTTCCAGAGCGATTTGCCCAATGAGTCTTGATATTTAGTAGTTTTCAGCCAATATTTTGGATTTTTGAAAATTTCACTTTTTTGTGAAAATATCCACTAAATGAGGGAATAATATGTGTGAGGGTACCCCAGGAGAGTTCCAAATGTGTGTGGGTAGAATATATATCCCACGGGGGTAAAATTGAAAAAAGTTGAAAAACAATTTTTTTTTGGACTTAGTCATTTTTCCGGCGTTTATCAGACTTTCAGATAGGGAAAATGTCAGTGAGCATTCCGATTTCAGTTCCAGAGCGATTCGCCCAATGAGTCCTTGATATTTAGTCATTTTCAGCCAATTTTCTGGATTTTTGAAAAATTCACTTTTTTGTGAAAATATCCACTAAATGAGGGAATAATATGTGTGAGGGTACCCCAGGAGAGTTCCAAATGTGTGTGGGTAGAATATATATCCCACGGGGGAAAAATTGAAAAAAGTTGAAAAAAAATTTTTTTTTTACTTAGTCATTTTTCCGGCGTTTATCAGACTTTCAGATAGGGCAAATGTTAGTGAGCGTTCCGATTTCAGTTCCAGAGCGATTCGCCCAATAAGTCTTGATATTTAGTCGTTTTCAGCCAATATTTTGAATTTTTGAAAATTTCACTTTTTTGTGAAAATATCCACTAAATGAGGGAATATGTGTGAGGGTACCCCAGGAGAGTTCCAAATGTGTGTGGGTAGAATATATATCCCACGGGAGTAAAATTGAAAAAAGTTGAAAAAATTTTTTTTTGGACTTAGTCATTTTTCCGGCGTTTATCAGACTTTCAGATAGGGCAAATGTCAGTGAGCGTTCCGGTTTCAGTTCCAGAGCGATTCGCCCAATGAGTCTTGATATTTAGTCGTTTTCAGCCAATATTTTGGATTTTTGAAAATTTCTCTTTTTTCTGAAAATATCCACTAAATGAGGGAATAATATGTGTGAGGGTACCACAGGAGAGTTCCAAATGTGTGTGGGTAGAATATATATCCCACGGGAGTAAAATTGAAAAAAGTTGCAAAAATTTTTTTTTTGGACTGTCATTTTTCCGGCGTTTATCAGACTTTCAGATAGGGCAAATGTCAGTGAGCGTTCCGATTTCAGTTCCAGAGCAATTCGCCCAATGAGTCCTTGATATTTAGTGATTTTCAGCCAATTTTCTGGATTTTTGTAAAATTCACTTTTTTATGAAAATATCTACTAAATGAGGGAATAATATGTGTGAGGGTAGCCCAGGAGAGTTCCAAATGTGTGTGGGTAGAATATATATCCCACGGGAGTAAAATTGAAAAAAGTTAAAAAAAATTTTTTTGGGACTTAGTCATTTTTCCGGCGTTTATCAGACTTTCAGATAGGGCAAATGTCAGTGAGCGTTCCGATTTGAGTTCCAGAGCGATTCGCCCAATGAGTCTTGATATTTAGTCGTTTTCAGCCAATATTTTGGATTTTTGAAAATTTCTCTTTTTTGTGAAAAGATCCACTAAATGAGGGAATATGTGTGAGGGTACCCCAGGAGAGTTCCAAATATGTGTGGGTAGAATATATATCCCACGGGGGTAAAATTGAAAAAAGTTGAAAAAATTTTTTTTTTGGACTTAGTCATTTTTCCGGCGTTTATCAGACTTTCAGATAGGGCAAATGTCAGTGAGCGTTCCGATTTCAGTTCCAGAGTGATTCGCCCAATGAGTCCTTGATATTTAGTCATTTTCAGCCAATTTTCTGGATTTTTGAAAAATTCACTTTTTTGTGAAAATATCTACTAAATGAGGGAATAATATGTGTGAGGGTAGCCCAGGAGAGTTCCAAATGTGTGTGGGTAGAATATATATCCCACGGGAGTAAAATTGAAAAAAGTTGAAAAAATTTTTTTTTGGACTTAGTCATTTTTCCGGCGTTTATCAGACTTTCAGATAGGGCAAATGTCAGTGAGCGTTCCGGTTTCAGTTCCAGAGCGATTCGCCCAATGAGTCTTGATATTTAGTCGTTTTCAGCCAATATTTTGGATTTTTGAAAATTTCTCTTTTTTCTGAAAATATCCACTAAATGAGGGAATAATATGTGTGAGGGTACCACAGGAGAGTTCCAAATGTGTGTGGGTAGAATATATATCCCACGGGAGTAAAATTGAAAAAAGTTGCAAAAATTTTTTTTTTGGACTGTCATTTTTCCGGCGTTTATCAGACTTTCAGATAGGGCAAATGTCAGTGAGCGTTCCGATTTCAGTTCCAGAGCAATTCGCCCAATGAGTCCTTGATATTTAGTGATTTTCAGCCAATTTTCTGGATTTTTGTAAAATTCACTTTTTTATGAAAATATCTACTAAATGAGGGAATAATATGTGTGAGGGTAGCCCAGGAGAGTTCCAAATGTGTGTGGGTAGAATATATATCCCACGGGAGTAAAATTGAAAAAAGTTAAAAAAAATTTTTTTGGGACTTAGTCATTTTTCCGGCGTTTATCAGACTTTCAGATAGGGCAAATGTCAGTGAGCGTTCCGATTTGAGTTCCAGAGCGATTCGCCCAATGAGTCTTGATATTTAGTCGTTTTCAGCCAATATTTTGGATTTTTGAAAATTTCTCTTTTTTGTGAAAATATCCACTAAATGAGGGAATAATATGTGTGAGGGTACCCCAGGAGAGTTCCAAATGTGTGTGGGTAGAATATATATCCCACGGGGGTAAAATTGAAAAAAGTTGAAAAAAAATTTTGTTTTGGACTTAGTCATTTTTCCGGCGTTTATCAGACTTTCAGATAGGGCAAATGTCTGTGAGCATCCCGATTTCAGTTCCAGAGCGTTTCGCCCAATGAGTCCTTTATATTTAGTCATTTTCAGCCAATTTTCTGGATTTTTGAAAAATTCACTTTTTTGTGAAAATATCCACTAAATGAGGGAATAATATGTGTGAGGGTACCACAGGAGAGTTCCAAATGTGTGTGGGTAGAATATATATCCCACGGGAGTAAAATTGAAAAAAGTTGCAAAAATTTTTTTTTTGGACTGTCATTTTTCCGGCGTTTATCAGACTTTCAGATAGGGCAAATGTCAGTGAGCGTTCCGATTTCAGTTCCAGAGCAATTCGCCCAATGAGTCCTTGATATTTAGTCATTTTCAGCCAATTTTCTGGATTTTTGTAAAATTCACTTTTTTATGAAAATATCTACTAAATGAGGGAATAATATGTGTGAGGGTACCCCAGGAGAGTTCCAAATATGTGTGGGTAGAATATATATCCCACGGGGGTAAAATTGAAAAAAGTTGAAAAAATTTTTTTTTTGGACTTAGTCATTTTTCCGGCGTTTATCAGACTTTCAGATAGGGCAAATGTCAGTGAGCATTCCGATTTCAGTTCCAGAGCGATTCGCCCAATGAGTCCTTGATATTTAGTCATTTTCAGTCAATTTTCTGGATTTTTGAAAAATTCACTTTTTTTGTGAAAATATCCACTAAATGAGGGAATAATATGTGTGAGGGTAGCCCAGTAGAGTTCCAAATGTGTGTGAGTAGAATATATATCCCACGGGGGTAAAATTGAAAAAAGTTGAAAAAAATTTTTTTTTTGACTTAGTCATTTTTCCGGCGTTTATCAGACTTTCAGATAGGGCAAATGTTAGTGAGCGTTCCGATTTCAGTTCCAGAGCGATTCGCCCAATGAGTCTTGATATTTAGACGTTTTCAGCCAATATTTTGGATTTTTGAAAATTTCACTTTTTTGTGAAAATATCCACTAAATGAGGGAATAATATGTGTGAGGGTACCCCAGGAGAGTTCCAAATGTGTGTGGGTAGAATGTATATCCCACGGGGGTAAAATTGAAAAAAGTTGAAAAAAAATTTTTTTTTGGACTTAGTCATTTTTCCGGCGTTTATCAGGCTTTCAGATAGGGCAAATGTCAGTGAGCGTTCCGATTTCAGTTCCAGAGCGATTCGCCCAATGAGTCCTTGATATTTAGTCATTTTCAGCCAATTTTCTGGATTTTTGAAAAATTCACTTTTTTGTGAAAATATCCACTAAATGAGGGAATAATATGTGTGAGGGTACCCCAGGAGAGTTCCAAATGTGTGTGGGTAGAATATATATCCCACGGGGGTAAAATTGAAAAAAGTTGAAAAAATTTTTTTTTGGACTTAGTCATTTTTCCGGCGTTTATCAGACTTTCAGATAGGGCAAATGTCAGTGAGCGTTCCGATTTCAGTTCCAGAGCGATTCGACCAATGAGTCCTTGATATTTAGTCATTTTCAGCCAATTTTCTGGATTTTTGAAAAATTCACTTTTTTGTGAAAATATCCACTAAATGAGGGAATAATATGTGTGAGGGTAACCCAGGAGAGTTCCAAATGTGTGTGGGTAGAATATATATCCCACGAGAGTAAAATTGAAAAAAGTTGCAAACATTTTTTTTTTGTACTTAGTCATTTTTCCGGCGTTTATCAGACTTTCAGATAGGGCAAATGTCAGTGAGCGTTCCGATTTCAGTTCCAGAGCGATTCACCCAATGAGTCTTGATATTTAGTCGTTTTCAGCCAATATTTTGGATTTTTGAAAATTTCTCTTTTTTGTGAAAATATCCACTAAATGAGGGAATAATATGTGTGAGGGTACCCCAGGAGAGTTCCAAATGTGTGTGGGTAGAATATATATCCCACGGGGGTAAAATTGAAAAAAGTTGAAAAAAAATTTTTTTTTGGACTTAGTCATTTTTCCGGCGTCTATCAGACTTTCAGATAGGGAAAATGTCAGTGAGCATTCCGATTTCAGTTCCAGAGCGATTCGCCCAATGAGTCCTTGATATTTAGTCATTTTCAGCCAATTTTCTGGATTTTTGAAAAATTCACTTTTTTGTGAAAATATCCACTAAATGAGGGAATAATATGTGTGAGGGTACCCCAGGAGAGTTCCAAATGTGTGTGGGTAGAATATATATCCCACGGGGGTAAAATTGAAAAAAGTTGAAAAAAAATTTTTTTTTGGACTGTCATTTTTCCGGCGTTTATCAGACTTTCAGATAGGGCAAATGTCAGTGATCGTTCCGGTTTCAGTTCCAGAGCGATTCGCCCAATGAGTCCTTGATATTTAGTCATTTTCAGCCAATTTTCAGGATTTTTGAAAAATTCACTTTTTTGTGAAAATATCCACTAAATGAGGGAATAATATGTGTGAGGGTACCCCAGGAGAGTTCCAAATGTTTGTGGGTAGAATATATATCCCACGGGGGTAAAATTGAAAAAAGTTGAAAAAAAATTTTTTTTTGGACTTAGTCATTTTTCCGGCGTTGATCAGACTTTCAGATAGGGCAAATGTCAGTGAGCGTTCCGGTTTCAGTTCCAGAGCGATTCGCCCAATGAGTCTTGATATTTAGTCGTTTTCAGTCAATATTTTGGATTTTTGAAAATTTCTCTTTTTTCTGAAAATATCCACTAAATGAGGGAATAATATGTGTGAGGGTACCACAGGAGAGTTCCAAATGTGTGTGGGTAGAATATATATCCCACGGGAGTAAAATTGAAAAAAGTTGCAAAAATTTTTTTTTTGGACTGTCATTTTTCCGGCGTTTATCAGACTTTCAGATAGGGCAAATGTCAGTGAGCGTTCCGATTTCAGTTCCAGAGCAATTCGCCCAATGAGTCCTTGATATTTAGTGATTTTCAGCCAATTTTCTGGATTTTTGTAAAATTCACTTTTTTATGAAAATATCCACTAAATGAGGGAATAATATGTGTGAGGGTACCCCAGGAGAGTTCCAAATGTGTGTGGGTAGAATATATATCCCACGGGGGTAAAATTGAAAAAAGTTGAAAAAAAATTTGGTTTTGGACTTAGTCATTTTTCCGGCGTTTATCAGACTTTCAGATAGGACAAATGTCTGTGAGCATCCCGATTTCAGTTCCAGAGCGATTCGCCCAATGAGTCCTTTATATTTAGTCATTTTCAGCCAATTTTCTGGATTTTTGAAAAATTCACTTTTTTGTGAAAATATCCACTAAATGAGGGAATAATATGTGTGAGGGTACCCCAGGAGAGTTCCAAATGTGTGTGGGTAGAATATATATCCCACGGGGGTAAAATTGAAAAAAGTTGAAAAAAAATTTTTTTTTGGACTGTCATTTTTCCGGCGTTTATCAGACTTTCAGATAGGGCAAATGTCAGTGATCGTTCCGGTTTCAGTTCCAGAGCGATTCGCCCAATGAGTCCTTGATATTTAGTCATTTTCAGCCAATTTTCAGGATTTTTGAAAAATTCACTTTTTTGTGAAAATATCCACTAAATGAGGGAATAATATGTGTGAGGGTACCCCAGGAGAGTTCCAAATGTTTGTGGGTAGAATATATATCCCACGGGGGTAAAATTGAAAAAAGTTGAAAAAAAATTTTTTTTTGGACTTAGTCATTTTTCCGGCGTTGATCAGACTTTCAGATAGGGCAAATGTCTGTGAGCGTTCCGATTTCTGTTCCAGAGCAATTCGCCCAATGAGTCCTTTATATTTAGTCATTTTCAGCCAATTTTCAGGATTTTTGAAAAATTCACTTTTTTGTGAAAATATCCACTAAATGAGGGAATAATATGTGTGAGGGTACCCCAGGAGAGTTCCAAATATGTGTGGGTAGAATATATATCCCACGGGGGTAAAATTGAAAAAAGTTGAAAAAATTTTTTTTTTGGACTTAGTCATTTTTCCGGCGTTTATCAGACTTTCAGATAGGGCAAATGTCAGTGAGCGTTCCGATTTCAGTTCCAGAGCGATTCGCCCAATGAGTCCTTGATATTTAGTCATTTTCAGCCAATTTTCTGGATTTTTGAAAAATTCACTTTTTTGTGAAAATATCTACTAAATGAGGGAATAATATGTGTGAGGGTAGCCCAGGAGAGTTCCAAATGTGTGTGGGTAGAATATATATCCCACGGGAGTAAAATTGAAAAAAGTTGAAAAAATTTTTTTTTGGACTTAGTCATTTTTCCGGCGTTGATCAGACTTTCAGATAGGGCAAATGTCAGTGAGCGTTCCGGTTTCAGTTCCAGAGCGATTCGCCCAATGAGTCTTGATATTTAGTCGTTTTCAGTCAATATTTTGGATTTTTGAAAATTTCTCTTTTTTCTGAAAATATCCACTAAATGAGGGAATAATATGTGTGAGGGTACCACAGGAGAGTTCCAAATGTGTGTGGGTAGAATATATATCCCACGGGAGTAAAATTGAAAAAAGTTGCAAAAATTTTTTTTTTGGACTGTCATTTTTCCGGCGTTTATCAGACTTTCAGATAGGGCAAATGTCAGTGAGCGTTCCGATTTCAGTTCCAGAGCAATTCGCCCAATGAGTCCTTGATATTTAGTGATTTTCAGCCAATTTTCTGGATTTTTGTAAAATTCACTTTTTTATGAAAATATCCACTAAATGAGGGAATAATATGTGTGAGGGTACCCCAGGAGAGTTCCAAATGTGTGTGGGTAGAATATATATCCCACGGGGGTAAAATTGAAAAAAGTTGAAAAAAAATTTGGTTTTGGACTTAGTCATTTTTCCGGCGTTTATCAGACTTTCAGATAGGACAAATGTCTGTGAGCATCCCGATTTCAGTTCCAGAGCGATTCGCCCAATGAGTCCTTTATATTTAGTCATTTTCAGCCAATTTTCTGGATTTTTGAAAAATTCACTTTTTTGTGAAAATATCCACTAAATGAGGGAATAATATGTGTGAGGGTACCCCAGGAGAGTTCCAAATGTGTGTGGGTAGAATATATATCCCACGGGGGTAAAATTGAAAAAAGTTGAAAAAAAATTTTTTTTTGGACTGTCATTTTTCCGGCGTTTATCAGACTTTCAGATAGGGCAAATGTCAGTGATCGTTCCGGTTTCAGTTCCAGAGCGATTCGCCCAATGAGTCCTTGATATTTAGTCATTTTCAGCCAATTTTCAGGATTTTTGAAAAATTCACTTTTTTGTGAAAATATCCACTAAATGAGGGAATAATATGTGTGAGGGTACCCCAGGAGAGTTCCAAATGTTTGTGGGTAGAATATATATCCCACGGGGGTAAAATTGAAAAAAGTTGAAAAAAAATTTTTTTTTGGACTTAGTCATTTTTCCGGCGTTGATCAGACTTTCAGATAGGGCAAATGTCTGTGAGCGTTCCGATTTCTGTTCCAGAGCAATTCGCCCAATGAGTCCTTTATATTTAGTCATTTTCAGCCAATTTTCAGGATTTTTGAAAAATTCACTTTTTTGTGAAAATATCCACTAAATGAGGGAATAATATGTGTGAGGGTACCCCAGGAGAGTTCCAAATATGTGTGGGTAGAATATATATCCCACGGGGGTAAAATTGAAAAAAGTTGAAAAAATTTTTTTTTTGGACTTAGTCATTTTTCCGGCGTTTATCAGACTTTCAGATAGGGCAAATGTCAGTGAGCGTTCCGATTTCAGTTCCAGAGCGATTCGCCCAATGAGTCCTTGATATTTAGTCATTTTCAGCCAATTTTCTGGATTTTTGAAAAATTCACTTTTTTGTGAAAATATCTACTAAATGAGGGAATAATATGTGTGAGGGTAGCCCAGGAGAGTTCCAAATGTGTGTGGGTAGAATATATATCCCACGGGAGTAAAATTGAAAAAAGTTGAAAAAATTTTTTTTTGGACTTAGTCATTTTTCCGGCGTTTATCAGACTTTCAGATAGGGCAAATGTCAGTGAGCGTTCCGGTTTCAGTTCCAGAGCGATTCGCCCAATGAGTCTTGATATTTAGTCGTTTTCAGTCAATATTTTGGATTTTTGAAAATTTCTCTTTTTTCTGAAAATATCCACTAAATGAGGGAATAATATGTGTGAGGGTACCACAGGAGAGTTCCAAATGTGTGTGGGTAGAATATATATCCCACGGGAGTAAAATTGAAAAAAGTTGCAAAAATTTTTTTTTTGGACTGTCATTTTTCCGGCGTTTATCAGACTTTCAGATAGGGCAAATGTCAGTGAGCGTTCCGATTTCAGTTCCAGAGCAATTCGCCCAATGAGTCCTTGATATTTAGTGATTTTCAGCCAATTTTCTGGATTTTTGTAAAATTCACTTTTTTATGAAAATATCCACTAAATGAGGGAATAATATGTGTGAGGGTACCCCAGGAGAGTTCCAAATGTGTGTGGGTAGAATATATATCCCACGGGGGTAAAATTGAAAAAAGTTGAAAAAAAATTTGGTTTTGGACTTAGTCATTTTTCCGGCGTTTATCAGACTTTCAGATAGGACAAATGTCTGTGAGCATCCCGATTTCAGTTCCAGAGCGATTCGCCCAATGAGTCCTTTATATTTAGTCATTTTCAGCCAATTTTCTGGATTTTTGAAAAATTCACTTTTTTGTGAAAATATCCACTAAATGAGGGAATAATATGTGTGAGGGTACCACAGGAGAGTTCCAAATGTGTGTGGGTAGAATATATATCCCACGGGGGTAAAATTGAAAAAAGTTGAAAAAATTTTTTTTTGGACTTAGTCATTTTTCCGGCGTTTATCAGACTTTCAGATAGGGCAAATGTCAGTGAGCGTTCCGATTTCAGTTCCAGAGCGATTCGACCAATGAGTCCTTGATATTTAGTCATTTTCAGCCAATTTTCTGGATTTTTGAAAAATTCACTTTTTTGTGAAAATATCCACTAAATGAGGGAATAATATGTGTGAGGGTAGCCCAGGAGAGTTCCAAATGTGTGTGGGTAGAATATATATCCCACGAGAGTAAAATTGAAAAAAGTTGCAAACATTTTTTTTTGTACTTAGTCATTTTTCCGGCGTTTATCAGACTTTCAGATAGGGCAAATGTCAGTGACCGTTCCGGTTTCAGTTCCAGAGCGATTCGCCCAATGAGTCCTTGATATTTAGTCATTTTCAGCCAATTTTCAGGATTTTTGAAAAATTCACTTTTTTGTGAAAATATCCACTAAATGAGGGAATAATATGTGTGAGGGTACCCCAGGAGAGTTCCAAATGTTTGTGGGTAGAATATATATCCCACGGGGGTAAAATTGAAAAAAGTTGAAAAAAAATTTTTTTTTGGACTTAGTCATTTTTCCGGCGTTTATCAGATCTTCAGATAGGGCAAATGTCTGTGAGCGTTCCGATTTCAGTTCCAGAGCGATTCGCCCAATGAGTCCTTTATATTTAGTCATTTTCAGCCAATTTTCAGGATTTTTGAAAAATTCACTTTTTTGTGAAAATATCCACTAAATGAGGGAATAATATGTGTGAGGGTAGCCCAGGAGAGTTCCAAATGTGTGTGGGTAGAATATATATCCCACGAGAGTAAAATTGAAAAAAGTTGCAAACATTTTTTTTTTGTACTTAGTCATTTTTCCGGCGTTTATCAGACTTTCAGATAGGGCAAATGTCAGTGAGCGTTCCGATTTCAGTTCCAGAGCGATTCGCCCAATGAGTCTTGATATTTAGTAGTTTTCAGCCAATATTTTGGATTTTTGAAAATTTCACTTTTTTGTGAAAATATCCACTAAATGAGGGAATAATATGTGTGAGGGTACCCCAGGAGAGTTCCAAATGTGTGTGGGTAGAATATATATCCCACGGGGGTAAAATTGAAAAAAGTTGAAAAAAAATTTTTTTTTGACTTAGTCATTTTTCCGGCGTTTATCAGACTTTCAGATAGGGCAAATGTTAGTGAGCGTTCCGATTTCAGTTCCAGAGCGATTCGCCCAATGAGTCTTGATATTTAGTCATTTTCAGCCAATATTTTGGATTTTTGAAAATTTCACTTTTTTGTGAAAATATCCACTAAATGAGGGAATAATATGTGTGAGGGTACCCCAGGAGAGTTCCAAATGTGTGTGGGTAGAATATATATCCCACGGGGGTAAAATTGAAAAAAGTTGAAAAAAAATTTTTTTTTGGACTGTCATTTTTCCGGCGTTTATCAGACTTTCAGATAGGGCAAATGTCAGTGATTGTTCCGGTTTCAGTTCCAGAGCGATTCGCCCAATGAGTCCTTGATATTTAGTCATTTTCAGCCAATTTTCAGGATTTTTGAAAAATTCACTTTTTTGTGAAAATATCCACTAAATGAGGGAATAATATGTGTGAGGGTACCCCAGGAGAGTTCCAAATATGTGTGGGTAGAATATATATCCCACGGGGGTAAAATTGAAAAAAGTTGAAAAAATTTTTTTTTTTGACTTAGTCATTTTTCCGGCGTTTATCAGACTTTCAGATAGGGCAAATGTTAGTGAGCGTTCCGATTTCAGTTCCAGAGCGATTCGCCCAATGAGTCTTGATATTTAGTCGTTTTCAGCCAATATTTTGGATTTTTGAAAATTTCACTTTTTTGTGAAAATATCCACTAAATGAGGGATTAATATGTGTGAGGGTACCCCAGGAGAGTTCCAAATGTGTGTGGGTAGAATATATATCCCACGGGGTAAAACTGAAAAAAGTTGAAAAAAATTTTTTTTTTGGACTTAGTCATTTTTCCAGCGTTTATCAGACTTTCAGATAGGGCAAATGTCAGTGAGCGTTCCGATTTCAGTTCCAGAGCGATTTGCCCAATGAGTCTTGATATTTAGTAGTTTTCAGCCAATATTTTGGATTTTTGAAAATTTCACTTTTTTGTGAAAATATCCACTAAATGAGGGAATAATATGTGTGAGGGTACCCCAGGAGAGTTCCAAATGTGTGTGGGTAGAATATATATCCCACGGGGGTAAAATTGAAAAAAGTTGGAAATAAATTTTTTTTTGGACTTAGTCATTTTTCCGGCGTTTATCAGACTTTCAGATAGGGAAAATGTCAGTGAGCATTCCGATTTCAGTTCCAGAGCGATTCGCCCAATGAGTCCTTGATATTTAGTCATTTTCAGCCAATTTTCTGGATTTTTGAAAAATTCACTTTTTTGTGAAAATATCCACTAAATGAGGGAATAATATGTGTGAGGGTAGCCCAGGAGAGTTCCAAATGTGTGTGGGTAGAATATATATCCCACGAGAGTAAAATTGAAAAAAGTTGCAAACATTTTTTTTTTGTACTTAGTCATTTTTCCGGCGTTTATCAGACTTTCAGATAGGGCAAATGTCAGTGAGCGTTCCGATTTCAGTTCCAGAGCGATTCGCCCAATGAGTCTTGATATTTAGTCGTTTTCAGCCAATATTTTGGATTTTTGAAAATTTCTCTTTTTTGTGAAAATATCCACTAAATGAGGGAATAATATGTGTGAGGGTACCCCAGGAGAGTTCCAAATGTGTGTGGGTAGAATATATATCCCACGGGGTAAAACTGAAAAAAGTTGAAAAAAATTTTTTTTTTGGACTTAGTCATTTTTCCAGCATTTATCAGACTTTCAGATAGGGCAAATGTCAGTGAGCGTTCCGATTTCAGTTCCAAAGCGATTTGCCCAATGAGTCTTGATATTTAGTAGTTTTCAGCCAATATTTTGGATTTTTGAAAATTTCACTTTTTTGTGAAAATATCCACTAAATGAGGGAATAATATGTGTGAGGGTACCCCAGGAGAGTTCCAAATGTGTGTGGGTAGAATATATATCCCACGGGGGTAAAATTGAAAAAAGTTGAAAAAAAATTTTTTTTTGACTTAGTCATTTTTCCGGCGTTTATCAGACTTTCAGATAGGGAAAATGTCAGTGAGCATTCCGATTTCAGTTCCAGAGCGATTCGCCCAATGAGTCCTTGATATTTAGTCATTTTCAGCCAATTTTCTGGATTTTTGAAAAATTCACTTTTTTGTGAAAATATCCACTAAATGAGGGAATAATATGTGTGAGGGTAGCCCAGGAGAGTTCCAAATGTGTGTGGGTAGAATATATATCCCACGAGAGTAAAATTGAAAAAAGTTGCAAACATTTTTTTTTTTGTACTTAGTCATTTTTCCGGCGTTTATCAGACTTTCAGATAGGGCAAATGTCAGTGAGCGTTCCGATTTCAGTTCCAGAGCGATTCGCCCAATGAGTCTTGATATTTAGTCGTTTTCAGCCAATATTTTGGATTTTTGAAAATTTCTCTTTTTTGTGAAAATATCCACTAAATGAGGGAATAATATGTGTGAGGGTACCCCAGGAGAGTTCCAAATGTGTGTGGGTAGAATATATATCCCACGGGGTAAAACTGAAAAAAGTTGAAAAAAATTTTTTTTTTGGACTTAGTCATTTTTCCAGCATTTATCAGACTTTCAGATAGGGCAAATGTCAGTGAGCGTTCCGATTTCAGTTCCAGAGCGATTTGCCCAATGAGTCTTGATATTTAGTAGTTTTCAGCCAATATTTTGGATTTTTGAAAATTTCACTTTTTTGTGAAAATATCCACTAAATGAGGGAATAATATGTGTGAGGGTACCCCAGGAGAGTTCCAAATGTGTGTGGGTAGAATATATATCCCACGGGGGTAAAATTGAAAAAAGTTGAAAAAAAATTTTTTTTTGGACTGTCATTTTTCCGGCGTTTATCAGACTTTCAGATAGGGCAAATGTCAGTGATTGTTCCGGTTTCAGTTCCAGAGCGATTCGCCCAATGAGTCCTTGATATTTAGTCATTTTCAGCCAATTTTCAGGATTTTTGAAAAATTCACTTTTTTGTGAAAATATCCACTAAATGAGGGAATAATATGTGTGAGGGTACCCCAGGAGAGTTCCAAATGTTTGTGGGTAGAATATATATCCCACGGGGGTAAAATTGAAAAAAGTTGAAAAAAAATTTTTTTTTGGACTTAGTCATTTTTCCGGCGTTTATCAGACTTTCAGATAGGGCAAATGTCTGTGAGCATTCCGATTTCAGTTCCAGAGCGATTCGCCCAATGAGTCCTTTATATTTAGTCATTTTCAGCCAATTTTCAGGATTTTTGAAAAATTCACTTTTTTGTGAAAATATCCACTAAATGAGGGAATAATATGTGTGAGGGTACCCCAGGAGAGTTCCAAATGTTTGTGGGTAGAATATATATCCCACGGGGGTAAAATTGAAAAAAGTTGAAAAAAAATTTTTTTTTGGACTTAGTCATTTTTCCGGCGTTTATCAGACTTTCAGATAGGGCAAATGTCTGTGAGCATTCCGATTTCAGTTCCAGAGCGATTCGCCCAATGAGTCCTTTATATTTAGTCATTTTCAGCCAATTTTCAGGATTTTTGAAAAATTCACTTTTTTGTGAAAATATCCACTAAATGAGGGAATAATATGTGTGAGGGTACCCCAGGAGAGTTCCAAATATGTGTGGGTAGAATATATATCCCACGGGGGTAAAATTGAAAAAAGTTGAAAAAAATTTTTTTTTTGACTTAGTCATTTTTCCGGCGTTTATCAGACTTTCAGATAGGGCAAATGTTAGTGAGCGTTCCGATTTCAGTTCCAGAGCGATTCGCCCAATGAGTCTTGATATTTAGTCGTTTTCAGCCAATATTTTGGATTTTTGAAAATTTCACTTTTTTGTGAAAATATCCACTAAATGAGGGAATAATATGTGTGAGGGTACCCCAGGAGAGTTCCAAATGTGTGTGGGAAGAATGTATATCCCACGGGGGTAAAATTGAAAAAAGTTGAAAAAAAATTTTTTTTTGGACTTAGTCATTTTTCCGGCGTTTATCAGACTTTCAGATAGGGCAAATGTCAGTGAGCGTTCCGATTTCAGTTCCAGAGCGATTCGCCCAATGAGTCTTGATATTTAGTCGTTTTCAGCCAATATTTTGGATTTTTGAAAATTTCACTTTTTTGTGAAAATATCCACTAAATGAGGGAATAATATGTGTGAGGGTACCCCAGGAGAGTTCCAAATGTTTGTGGGTAGAATATATATCCCACGGGGGTAAAATTGAAAAAAGTTGAAAAAAAATTTTTTTTTGGACTTAGTCATTTTTCCGGCGTTTATCAGACTTTCAGATAGGGCAAATGTCTGTGAGCGTTCCGATTTCAGTTCCAGAGCAATTCGCCCAATGAGTCCTTTATATTTAGTCATTTTCAGCCAATTTTCAGGATTTTTTAAAAATTCACTTTTTTGTGAAAATATCCACTAAATGAGGGAATAATATGTGTGAGGGCACCCCAGGAGAGTTCCAAATATGTGTGGGTAGAATATATATCCCACGGGGGTAAAATTGAAAAAAGTTGAAAAAATTTTTTTTTTGGACTTAGTCATTTTTCCGGCGTTTATCAGACTTTCAGATAGGGCAAATGTCAGTGAGCGTTCCGATTTCAGTTCCAGAGCGATTCGCCCAATGAGTCCTTGATATTTAGTCATTTTCAGCCAATTTTCTGGATTTTTGAAAAATTCACTTTTTTGTGAAAATATCTACTAAATGAGGGAATAATATGTGTGAGGGTAGCCCAGGAGAGTTCCAAATGTGTGTGGGTAGAATATATATCCCACGGGAGTAAAATTGAAAAAAGTTGCAAAAATTTTTTTTTGGACTTAGTCATTTTTCCGACGTTTATCAGACTTTCAGATAGGGCAAATGTCAGTGAGCGTTCCGATTTCAGTTCCAGAGCAATTCGCCCAATGAGTCCTTGATATTTAATCATTTTCAGCCAATTTTCTGGATTTTTGTAAAATTCACTTTTTTGTGAAAATATCTACTAAATGAGGGAATAATATGTGTGAGGGTAGCCCAGGAGAGTTCCAAATGTGTGTGGGTAGAATATATATCCCACGGGGGTAAAATTGAAAAAAGTTGAAAAAAAATTTTTTTTTGGACTTAGTCATTTTTCCGGCGTTTATCAGACTTTCAGATAGGGCAAATGTCTGTGAGCATCCCGATTTCAGTTCCAGAGCGATTCGCCCAATGAGTCCTTTATATTTAGTCATTTTCAGCCAATTTTCTGGATTTTTGAAAAATTCACTTTTTTGTGAATATATCCACTAAATGAGGGAATAATATGTGTGAGGTTACCACAGGAGAGTTCCAAATGTGTGTGGGTAGAATATATATCCCACGGGAGTAAAATTGAAAAAAGTTGCAAAAATTTTTTTTTTGGACTTAGTCATTTTTCCGGCGTTTATCAGACTTTCAGATAGGGCAAATGTCAGTGAGCGTTCCGATTTGAGTTCCAGAGCGATTCGCCCAATGAGTCTTGATATTTAGTCGTTTTCAGCCAATATTTTGGATTTTTGAAAATTTCTCTTTTTTGTGAAAATATCCACTAAATGAGGGAATATGTGTGAGGGTACCCCAGGAGAGTTCCAAATATGTGTGGGTAGAATATATATCCCACGGGGGTAAAATTGAAAAAAGTTGAAAAAATTTTTTTTTTGGACTTAGTCATTTTTCCGGCGTTTATCAGACTTTCAGATAGGGCAAATGTCAGTGAGCGTTCCGATTTCAGTTCCAGAGTGATTCGCCCAATGAGTCCTTGATATTTAGTCATTTTCAGCCAATTTTCTGGATTTTTGAAAAATTCACTTTTTTGTGAAAATATCTACTAAATGAGGGAATAATATGTGTGAGGGTAGCCCAGGAGAGTTCCAAATGTGTGTGGGTAGAATATATATCCCACGGGAGTAAAATTGAAAAAAGTTGAAAAAATTTTTTTTTGGACTTAGTCATTTTTCCGGCGTTTATCAGACTTTCAGATAGGGCAAATGTCAGTGAGCGTTCCGGTTTCAGTTCCAGAGCGATTCGCCCAATGAGTCTTGATATTTAGTCGTTTTCAGCCAATATTTTGGATTTTTGAAAATTTCTCTTTTTTCTGAAAATATCCACTAAATGAGGGAATAATATGTGTGAGGGTACCACAGGAGAGTTCCAAATGTGTGTGGGTAGAATATATATCCCACGGGAGTAAAATTGAAAAAAGTTGCAAAAATTTTTTTTTTGGACTGTCATTTTTCCGGCGTTTATCAGACTTTCAGATAGGGCAAATGTCAGTGAGCGTTCCGATTTCAGTTCCAGAGCAATTCGCCCAATGAGTCCTTGATATTTAGTGATTTTCAGCCAATTTTCTGGATTTTTGTAAAATTCACTTTTTTATGAAAATATCTACTAAATGAGGGAATAATATGTGTGAGGGTAGCCCAGGAGAGTTCCAAATGTGTGTGGGTAGAATATATATCCCACGGGAGTAAAATTGAAAAAAGTTGCAAAAATTTTTTTTTTGGACTTAGTCATTTTTCCGGCGTTTATCAGACTTTCAGATAGGGCAAATGTCAGTGAGCGTTCCGATTTCAGTTCCAGAGCAATTCGCCCAATGAGTCCTTGATATTTAGTCGTTTTCAGCCAGTATTTTGGATTTTTGAAAAAATCACTTTTTTGTGAAAATATCCACTAAATGAGGGAATAATATGTGTGAGGGTACCCCAGGAGAGTTCCAAATGTGTGTGGGTAGAATATATATCCCACGGGAGTAAAATTGAAAAAACTTGAAAACATTTTTTTTTGACTTAGTCATTTTTCCGGCGTTTATCAGACTTTCAGATAGGGCAAATGTCAGTGAGCGTTCCGATTTCAGTTTCAGAGCGATTCGCCCAATGAGTCCTTGATATCTAGTCGTTTTCAGCCAATTTTCTGAATTTTTGAAAATTTCACTTTTTTGTGAAAATATACACTAAATGAGGGAATAATATGTGTGAGGGTACCCCAGGAGTGTTCCAAATGAGTGTGGGTAGAATATATATCCCACAGAGGTAAAATTGAAAAAAGCTGAAGAAAAATTTTTTTTGGACTTAGTCATTTTTCCGCCGTTTATCAGACTTTCAGATAGGTGAAATGTCAGTGAGCGTTCCGATTTCAGTTACAGAGCGATTCGCCCGATTAGTCCTTGATATTTAGTCGTTTTCAGACAATTTTCTGAATTTTTGAAAATTTAACTTTTTTGTGAAAATATCCACTAAATGAGGAAATAATATGTGTGAGGGTACCCCAGGAGAGTTCCAAATGTGTGTGGGTAGAATATATATCCCACGGGGGTAAAATTGACAAAAGTTGAAAAAAATTTTTTTTGGACTTAGTCATTTTTCCGGCGTTTATCAGACTTTCAGATAGGGGAAATGTCAGTGAGCATTCCGATTTCAGTTCCAGAGCGATTCGCCCGATGAGTCCTTGATATTTTGTCGTTTTCAGCCAATTTTCTGTATTTTTTAAAATTTTACTTTTTTGTGAAAATATCCACTAAATGAGGGAATAATATGTGTGAGGGTACCACAGGAGAGTTCCAAATGTGTGTGGGTAGAAGATATATCCCACGGGCGTAAAATTGAAAAAAGTTGAAAACATTTTTTTTTTTGGACTTAGTTATTTTTCCGGCGTTTATCAGACTTTCAGATAGGGGAAATGTCAGTGAGCGTTCCGATTTCAATTCCAGAGCGATTCGCCCAATGAGTACTTGATATTTAGTTGTTTTCAGCCAATTTTCTGGATTTTTGAAAATTTCATTTTTTTGTGAAAATATCCACTAAATGAGGGAATAATATGTGTGAGGGTACCCCAGGAGTGTTCCAAATGTGTGTGGGTAGAATATATATCCCACAGGGGTAAAATTGAAAAAAGCTGAAAATAAATTTTTTTTGGACTTAGTCATTTTTCCGCCGTTTATCAGACTTTCAGATAGGTGAAATGTCAGTGAGCGTTCCGATTTCAGTTCCAGAGCGATTCGCCCGATTAGTCCTTGATATTTAGTCATTTTCAGACAATTTTCTGAATTTTTGAAAATTTCACTTTTTTGTGAAAATATCCACTAAATGAGGGAATAATATGTGTGAGGGTACCCCAGGAGAGTTCCAAATGAGTGTGGGTAGAATATATATCCCACAGGGGTAAAATTGAAAATTGTTTAAAAAATTTTTTTTTTGTATTTAGTCATTTTTCTGGCGTTTATCAGACTTTCAGATAGGGGAAATGTCATTGAGCATTCCGATTTCAGTTACAGAGCGATTCGCCCGATGAGTCCTTGATATTTAGTCGTTTTCAGCCAATTTTTGGAATTTTTTTAAATTTCAATTTTTTGTTAAAATATCCACTAAATGAGGGAATAATATGTGTGAGGGTATCCCAGGAGAGTTCCAAATGTGTGTGGGTAGAATATATATCCCACGGGGGTAAAATTGACAAAAGTTGAAAAAAATTTTTTTTGGGCCTAGTCATTTTTCCGGCGTTTATCAGACTTTCAGAGAGGGCAAGTGTCAGTGAGCATTCCGATTTCAATTCCAGAGCGATTTGCCCAATGAGTCCTTGATATTTAGTTGTTTTCAGCCAATTTTCTGGATTTTTGAAAATTTCATTTTTTTGTGAAAATATACACTAAATGAGGGAATAATATGTGTGAGGGTACCCCAGGAGTGTTCCAAATGAGTGTGGGTAGAATATATATCCCACAGGGGTAAAATTGAAAAAAGCTGAAGAAAAATTTTTTTTGGACTTAGTCATTTTTCCGCCGTTTATCAGACTTTCAGATAGGGGAAATGTCAGTGAGCATTCCGATTTCAGTTCCAGAGCGATTCGCCCGATGAGTCCTTGATATTTTGTCGTTTTCAGCCAATTTTCTGTATTTTTTAAAATTTTACTTTTTTGTGAAAATATCCACTAAATGAGGGAATAATATGTGTGAGGGTACCCCAGGAGAGTTCCAAATGTGTGTGGGTAGAAGATATATCCCACGGGCGTAAAATTGAAAAAAGTTGAAAACATTTTTTTTTTTGGACTTAGTCATTTTTCCGGCGTTTATCAGACTTTCAGATAGGGGAAATGTCAGTGAGCGTTCCGATTTCAATTCCAGAGCGATTCGCCCAATGAGTACTTGATATTTAGTTGTTTTCAGCCAATTTTCTGGATTTTTGAAAATTTCATTTTTTTGTGAAAATATCCACTAAATGAGGGAATAATATGTGTGAGGGTACCCCAGGAGTGTTCCAAATGAGTGTGGGTAGAATATATATCCCACAGGGGTAAAATTGAAAAAAGCTGAAAATAAATTTTTTTTGGACTTAGTCATTTTTCCGCCGTTTATCAGACTTTCAGATAGGTGAAATGTCAGTGAGCGTTCCGATTTCAGTTCCAGAGCGATTCGCCCGATTAGTCCTTGATATTTAGTCGTTTTCAGACAATTTTCTGGATTTTTGAAAAATTCACTTTTTTGTGAAAATATCTACTAAATGAGGGAATAATATGTGTGAGGGTAGCCCAGGAGAGTTCCAAATGTGTGTGGGTAGAATATATATCCCACAAGAGTAAAATTGAAAAAAGTTGCAAAAATTTTTTCTTTTGGACTTAGTCATTTTTCCGGCGTTTATCAGACTTTCAGATAGGGCAAATGTCAGTGAGCATTCCGATTTCAGTTCCAGAGCGATTCGCCCAATGAGTCTTGATATTTAGTCGTTTTCAGCCAATATTTTGGATTTTTGAAAATTTCTCTTTTTTCTGAAAATATCCACTAAATGAGGGAATAATATGTGTGAGGGTACCCCAGAAGATTTCCAAATGTGTGTGGGTAGAATATATATCCCACGGGGTAAAACTGAAAAAAGTTGAAAAAAATTTTTTTTTTGGACTTAGTCATTTTTCCGGCGTTTATCAGACTTTCAGATAGGGCAAATGTCAGTGAGCGTTCCGATTTCAGTTCCAGAGCGATTCGCCCAATGAGTCCTTGATATTTAGTCATTTTCAGCCAATTTTCTGGATTTTTGAAAAATTCACTTTTTTGTGAAAATATCCACTAAATGAGGGAATAATATGTGTGAGGGTACCCCAGGAGAGTTCCAAATGTGTGTGGGTAGAATATATATCCCACGGGGGTAAAATTGAAAAAAGTTGAAAAAAAATTTTTTTTTGGACTTAGTCATTTTTCCGGCGTTTATCAGACTTTCAGATAGGGCAAATGTCTGTGAGCATCCCGATTTCAGTTCCAGAGCGATTCGCCCAATGAGTCCTTTATATTTAGTCATTTTCAGCCAATTTTCTGTATTTTTGAAAAATTCACTTTTTTGTGAAAATATCCACTAAATGAGGGAATAATATGTGTGAGGGTACCACAGGAGAGTTCCAAATGTGTGTGGGTAGAATATATATCCCACGGGAGTAAAATTGAAAAAAGTTGCAAAAATTTTTTTTTTGGACTGTCATTTTTCCGGCGTTTATCAGACTTTCAGATAGGGCAAATGTCAGTGAGCGTTCCGATTTCAGTTCCAGAGCAATTCGCCCAATGAGTCCTTGATATTTAGTCATTTTCAGCCAATTTTCTGGATTTTTGTAAAATTCACTTTTTTATGAAAATATCTACTAAATGAGGGAATAATATGTGTGAGGGTACCCCAGGAGATTTCCAAATGTGTGTGGGTAGAATATATATCCCACGGGGTAAAACTGAAAAAAGTTGAAAAAAATTTTTTTTTTGGACTTAGTCATTTTTCCGGCGTTTATCAGACTTTCAGATAGGGCAAATGTCAGTGAGCGTTCCGATTTCAGTTCCAGAGCGATTCGCCCAATGAGTCCTTGATATTTAGTCATTTTCAGCCAATTTTCAGGATTTTTGAAAAATTCACTTTTTTGTGAAAATATCCACTAAATGAGGGAATAATATGTGTGAGGGTACCCCAGGAGAGTTCCAAATGTGTGTGGGTAGAATATATATCCCACGGGAGTAAAATTGAAAAAAGTTGCAAAAATTTTTTTTTTGGACTGTCATTTTTCCGGCGTTTATCAGACTTTCAGATAGGGCAAATGTCAGTGAGCGTTCCGATTTGAGTTCCAGAGCAATTCGCCCAATGAGTCCTTGATATTTAGTCATTTTCAGCCAATTTTCTGGATTTTTGTAAAATTCACTTTTTTATGAAAATATCTACTAAATGAGGGAATAATATGTGTGAGGGTAGCCCAGGAGAGTTCCAAATGTGTGTGGGTAGAATATATATCCCACGGGAGTAAAATTGAAAAAAGTTGAAAAAATTTTTTTTTTTGGACTTAGTAATTTTTCCGGCGTTTATCAGACTTTCAGATAGGGCAAATGTCAGTGAGCGTTCCGATTTCAGTTCCAGAGCGATTCGCCCAATGAGTCTTGATATTTAGTCGTTTTCAGCCAATATTTTGGATTTTTGAAAATTTCTATTTTTTCTGAAAATATCCACTAAATGAGGGAATAATATGTGTGAGGGTACCCCAGGAGATTTCCAAATGTGTGTGGGTAGAATATATATCCCACGGGGTAAAACTGAAAAAAGTTGAAAAAAATTTTTTTTTTGGACTTAGTCATTTTTCCGGCGTTTATCAGACTTTCAGATAGGGCAAATGTCAGTGAGCGTTCCGATTTCAGTTCCAGAGCGATTCGCCCAATGAGTCCTTGATATTTAGTCATTTTCAGCCAATTTTCAGGATTTTTGAAAAATTCACTTTTTTGTGAAAATATCCAAGAAATGAGGGAATAATATGTGTGAGGGTACCACAGGAGAGTTCCAAATGTGTGTGGGTAGAATATATATCCCACGGGGGTAAAATTGAAAAAAGTTGGAAAAAATTTTTTTTGGACTTAGTCATTTTTCCGGCGTTTATCAGACTTTCAGATAGGGGAAATGTCAGTGAGCATTCCGATTTCAGTTCCAGAGCGATTCGCCCGATGAGTCCTTGATATTTTGTCGTTTTCAGCCAATTTTCTGAATTTTTTAAAATTTTACTTTTTTGTGAAAATATCCACTAAATGAGGGAATAATCTGTGTGAGGGTACCCCAGGAGAGTTCCAAATGAGTGTGCGTAGAATATATATCCCACAGGGGTAAAATTGAAAATTGTTTAAAAAATTTTTTTTTTGTATTTAGTCATTTTTCTGGCGTTTATCAGACTTTCAGATAGGGGAAATGTCAGTGAGCATTGCGATTTCAGTTCCAGAGCGATTCGCCCGATGAGTCCTTGATATTTACTCGTTTTCAGTCAATTTTTTGAATTTTTGAAAATGTCACTTTTTTATGAAAATATCCACTAAATGAAGGAATAATATGTGTGAGGGTTCCCCAGGAGAGTTCCAAATGAGTGTGAGTAGAATATATATCCCACAGGGGTAAAATTGAAAAAAGTTGAAAAAAATTTTTTTTTGGACTTAGTCATTTTTCCAGCGTTTATCAGACTTTCAGATAGGGGAAATGTCAGTGAGCGTTCCGCTTTCAGTTCCAAAGCAATTCGCCCGAAGAGTCCTTGATATTTCGTCGTTTTCAGCCAATTTTCTGAATTTTTTAAAATTTCACTTTTTTGTGAAAATATCCACTAAATGAGGGAATAATATGTGTGAGAGTACCCCAGGAGAGTTCCAAATGAGTGTGGGTAGAATATATATCCCACGGGGGTAAAATTGAAAAAAGTAAAAAAAAATTTTTTTTTTGAAGTTAGTCATTTTTCCGGCGTTTATCAGACTTTCAGATAGGGGAAATGTCAGTGAGCGTTCCGATTTCAGTTCCAGAGCGATTCGCCCGATTAGTACTTGATATTTAGTCGTTTTCAGCCAATTTTTGGAATTTTTTAAAATTTCACTTTTTTGTGAAAATATCCACTAAATGAGGGAATAATATGTGTGAGGGTACCCCAGGAGAGTTCCAAATGAGTGTGGGTAGAATATATATCCCACAGGGGTAAAATTGAAAATTGTTTAAAAAATTTTTTTTTTGTACTTAGTCATTTTTCTGGCGTTTATCAGACTTTCAGATAGAGGAAATGTCAGTGAGCAATCCGATTTCAGTTCCAGAGCGATTCGCCCAATGAGTCCTTGATATTTAGTCGTTTTCAGCCAAATTTTGGAATTTTTTTAAATTTCAATTTTTTGTTAAAATATCCACTAAATGAGGAAATAATATGTGTGAGCCTACCCCAGGAGAGTTCCAAATGTGTGTGGGTAGAATATATATCCCACGGGGGTAAAATTGACAAAAGTTGAAAAAAATTTTTTTTGGACTAAGTCATTTTTCCGGCGCTTATCAGACTTTCAGATAGGGGAAATGTCAGTGAGCATTCCGATTTCAGTTCCAGAGCGATTCGCCCGATGAGTCCTTGGTATTTAGTCGTTTTCAGCCAATTTTTTGAATTTTTGAAAATGTCACTTTTTTATGAAAATATCCACTAAATGAGGGAATAATATGTGTGAGGGTACCCCAGGAGAGTTCCAAATGTGTGTGGGTAGAATATATATCCCACGGGGGTAAAATTGAAAAAAGTTGAAAAATTTTTTTTTTTTTGGACTTAGACATTTTTCCGGCGTTTATCAGACTTTCAGATAGGGCAAATGTCAGTGAGCATTCTGATTTCAGTTCCAGAGCAATTCGCCCACTGAGTCCTTGATATTTGGTCATTTTCAGCCAATATTTTGGATTTTTGAAAATTTTACTTTTTTGTGAAAATATTCACTAAATGAGGGAATAATATGTGTGAGGGTACCCCAGGAGAGTTCCAAATGAGTGTGGGTAGAATATATATCCCACGGGGGTAAAATTGAAAAAAGTTGAAAAAAAATTTTTTTTGGACTTAGTCATTTTTCCAGCGTTTATCAGACTTTCAGATAGGGGAAATGTCAGTGAGCATTCCGATTTCAGTTCCAGAGCGATTCGCCCGATGAGTCGTTGATATTTAGTCGTTTTCAGCCAATTTTTTGAATTTTTGAAAATGTCACTTTTTTATGAAAATATCCACTAAATGAGGGAATAATATGTGTGAGGGTACCCCAAGAGAGTTCCAAATGAGTGTGGGTAGAATATATATCCCACAGGGGTAAAATTGAAAAAAGTTGAAAAAAAATTTTTTGGGGACTTAGTCATTTTTCCGGCGTTTATCAGACTTTCAGATAGGGCAAATGTCAGTTAGCTTTCCGATTTCAGTTCCAGAGCGATTCGTCCAATGAGTCCTTGATATTTAGTCGTTTTCAGCAAATTTTCTGGATATTTGAAAATTTCACTTTTTTTGTGAAAATATCCACTAAATGAGGGAATAATATGTGTGAGGGTACCCCAGTAGACTTCCAAATGTGTGTGGGTAGAATATATATCCCACGGGGGTAAAATTGAAAAAAGTTGAAAAAATTTATTTTTCAGACTTACCCATTTTTCCGGCGTTTATCAGACTTTCAGATAGGGTAAATGTCAGTGAGGATTCTGATTTCAGTTCCAGAGCAATTCGCCCACTGAGTCCTTGATATTTGGTCATTTTCAGCAAATATTTTGGATTTTTGAAAATTTTACTTTTTTGTGAAAATATCCACTAAATGAGGGAATAATATGTGTGAGGGTACCCCAGCAGAGTTCCAAATGTGTGTGGGTAGAATATATATCCCATGTGGGTAAAATTGAAAAAAGTTGAAAAATTTTTTTTTTTGGACTTAGACATTTTCCCGGCGTTTATCAGACTTTCAGATAGGGCAAATGTCAGTGAGCATTCTGATTTCAGTTAAAGAGCGATTCGCCCACTCAGTCCTTGATATTTGGTGATTTTCAGCCAATATTTTGGATTTTTGAAAATTTCACTTTTTTGTGAAAATATCCACTAAATGAGGGAATAATATGTGTGAGGGTACCCCAGGAGTGTTTCAAATGTGTGTGGTTAGAATATATATCCCATGGGGGTAAAATTGAAAAAAGTTGAAAAAAAATATTTTTCAGACTTACCCATTTTTCCGGCGTTTATCAGACTTTCAGATAGGGCAAATGTCAGTGAGCATTCCGATTTCAGTTCCAGAGCGATTCGCCCAATGATTCCTTGATATTTAGTCGTTTTCAGCCAATATTTTGGATTTCTGAAAATTTCACTTTTTTGTGAAAATATCCACTAAATGAGGTAATAATATGTGTGAGGGTACCCCAGGAGAGTTCCAAATGTGTGTGGGTAGAATATATATCCCACGGGGGTAAAATTGAAAAAAGTTGAAAAATTTTTTTTTTGGACTTAGACATTTTTCCGGCGTTTATCAGACTTTCAGATAGGGCAAATGTCAGTGAGCATTCTGATTTCAGTTCCAGAGCGATTTGCCCACTCAGTCCTTGATATTTGGTGATTTTCAGCCAATATTTTGGATTTTTGAAAATTTCACTTTTTTGTGAAAATATCCACTAAATGAGGGAATAATATGTGTGAGGGTACCCCAGGAGTGTTTCAAATGTGTGTGGTTAGAATATATATCCCATGGGGGTAAAATTGAAAAAAGTTGAAAAAAAATATTTTTCAGACTTACCCACTTTTCCGGCGTTTATCAGACTTTCAGATAGGGCAAATGTCAGTGAGCATTCTGATTTCAGTTCCAGAGCGATTCGCCCACTGAGTCCTTGATATTTGGTCATTTTCATGCAATGTTTTGGATTTTTGAAAATTTCACTTTTTTTGTGAAAATATCCACTAAATGAGGGAATAATATGTGTGAGGGTACCCCAGGAGAATTCCAAATGTGTGTGGGTAAAATATATATACCACGGGGGTAAAATTGAAAAAAGTTGAAAAATTTTTTTTTTCAGACATACCCATTTTTCCGGCGTTTATCAAACTTTCAGATAGGGCAAATGTCAGTGAGCATTCCGATTTCAGTTCCAGAGCGATTCGCCCAATGATTCCTTGATATTTAGTCGTTTTCAGCCAATATTTTGGATTTCTGAAAATTTCACTTTTTTGTGAAAATATCCACTAAATGAGGTAATAATATGTGTGAGGGTACCCCAGGAGAGTTCCAAATGTGTGTGGGTAGAATATATATCCCACGGGGGTAAAATTGAAAAAAGTTGAAAAATTTTTTTTTTTGGACTTAGACATTTTTCTGGCGTTTATCAGACTTTCAGATAGGGCAAATGTCAGTGAGCATTCTGATTTCAGTTCCAGAGCGATTTGCCCACTCAGTCCTTGATATTTGGTGATTTTCAGCCAATATTTTGGATTTTTGAAAATTTCACTTTTTTTGTGAAAATATCTACTAAATGAGGGAATAATATGTGTGAGGGTACCCCAGGAGAGTTCCAAATGTGTGTGGGTAGAATATATATCCCACGGGGGTAAAATTGAAAAAAGTTGAAAAAAATTTTTTTTTGGACTTAGTCATTTTTCCGGCGTTTATCAGACTTTCAGATAGGGGAAATGTCAGTGAGCGTTCCGATTTCAGTTCCAGAGCGATTCGCCCAATGAGTCCTTGATATTTAGTCGTTTTCAGCCAATTTTCTGGATTTTTGAAAATTTCACTTTTTTTGTGAAAATATCCACTAAATGAGGGAATAATATGTGTGAGGGTACCCCAGGAGAATTCCAAATGTGTGTGGGTAAAATATATATACCACGGGGGTAAAATTGAAAAAAGTTGAAAAAAATTTTTTTTCAGACTTACCCATTTTTCCTTCGATTATCAGACTTTCAGATAGGGCAAATGTCAGTGAGCGTTCCAATTTCAGTTCCAGGGTGATTCGCCCAATGAGTTCTTGATATTTAGTCGTTTTCAGCCAATTTTCTGGATTTTTGAAAATTTCACTTTTTTTGTGAAAATATCCACTAAATGAGGGAATAATATGTGTGAGGGTACCCCAGGAGAATTCCAAATGTGTGTGGGTAAAATATATATACCACGGGGGTAAAATTGAAAAAAGTTGAAAATTTTTTTTTTTATACTTAGACATTTTTCCAGCGTTTATCAGACTTTCAGATAGGGCAAATGTCAGTGAGCATTCTGATTTCAGTTCCAGAGCAATTCGCCCACTGAGTCCTTGATATTTGGTCATTTTCAGCCAATATTTTGGATTTTTGAAAATTTTACTTTTTTGTGAAAATATCCACTAAATGAGGGAATAATATGTGTGAGGGTACCCCAGCAGAGTTCCAAATGTGTGTGGGTAGAATATATATCCCACGGGGGTAAAATTGAAAAAAGTTGAAAAATTTTTTTTTTTGGACTTAGACATTTTTTCGGCGTTTATGAGACTTTCAGATAGGGGAAATGTCAGTGAGCATTCCGATTTCAGTTCCAGAGCGATTCGCCCAATGAGTCCTTGATATTTAGTCGTTTTCAGCCAATTTTCTGGATTTTTGAAAATTTCACTTTTTTTGTGAAAATATCCACTAAATGAGGGAATAATATGTGTGAGGGTACCCCAGGAGAATTCCAAATGTGTGTGGGTAAAATATATATACCACGGGGGTAAAATTGAAAAAAGTTGAAAAAATTTATTTTTCAGACTTACCCATTTATCCGGCGTTTATCAGACTTTCAGATAGGGCAAATGTCAGTGAGCATTCCTATTTCAGTTCCAGAGCGATTTGCCCAATGAGTCCTTGATATTTAGTCGTTTCCAGCCAATATTTTGGATTTCTGAAAATTTCACTTTTTTGTGAAAATATCCACTAAATGAGGTAATAATATGTGTGAGGGTACCCCGGGAGAGTTCCAAATGTGTGTGGGTAGAATATATATCCCACGGGGGTAAAATTGAAAAAAGTTGAAAAAAATTTTTTTTTGGACTTAGTCATTTTTCCGGCGCTTATCAGACTTTCAGATAGGGGAAATGTCAGTGAGCATTCCGATTTCAGTTCCAGAGCGATTCGCCCGATGAGTCCTTGATATTTAGTCGTTTTCAGCCAATTTTTTGAATTTTTGAAAATGTCACTTTTTTATGAAAATATCCACTAAATGAGGGAATAATATGTGTGAGGGTACCCCAGGAGAGTTCCAAATGTGTGTGGGTAGAATATATATCCCACGGGGGTAAAATTGAAAAAAGTTGAAAAATTTTTTTTTTTGGACTTAGACATTTTTCCGGCGTTTATCAGACTTTCAGATAGGGCAAATGTCAGTGAGCATTCTGATTTCAGTTCCAGAGCAATTCGCCCACTGAGTCCTTGATATTTGGTCATTTTCAGCCAATATTTTGGATTTTTGAAAATTTTACTTTTTTGTGAAAATATCCACTAAATGAGGGAATAATATGTGTGAGGGTACCCCAGGAGAGTTTCAAATGAGTGTGGGTAGAATATATATCCCACGGGGGTAAAATTGAAAAAAGTTGAAACAAATTTTTTTTTGGACTTAGTCATTTTTCCGGCGTTTATCAGACTTTCAGATAGGGGAAATGTCAGTGAGCATTCCAATTTCAGTTCCAGAGCGATTCGCCCGATGAGTCCTTGATATTTAGTCGTTTTCAGCCAATTTTTTGAATTTTTGAAAATGTCACTTTTTTCTGAAAATATCCACTAAATGAGGGAATAATATGTGTGAGGGTACCCCAAGAGAGTTCCAAATGAGTGTGGGTAGAATATATATCCCACAGGGGTAAAATTGAAAAAAGTTGAAAAAAAATTGTTTTGGGACTTAGTCATTTTTCCGGCGTTTATCAGACTTTCAGATAGGGCAAATGTCAGTTAGCGTTCCGATTTCAGTTCCAGAGCGATTCGCCCAATGAGTCCTTGATATTTAGTCGTTTTCAGCAAATTTTCTGGATATTTGAAAATTTCACTTTTTTTGTGAAAATATCCACTAAATGAGGGAATAATATGTGTGAGGGTACCCCAGTAGACTTCCAAATGTGTGTGGGTAGAATATATATCCCACGGGGGTAAAATTGAAAAAAGTTGAAAAATTTTTTTTTTCTACTTAGACATTTTTCCGGCGTTTATCAGACTTTCAGATAGGGCAAATGTCAGTGAGCATTCTGATTTCAGTTCCAGAGCAATTCGCCCACTGAGTCCTTGATATTTGGTCATTTTCAGCCAATATTTTGGATTTTTGAAAATTTTACTTTTTTGTGAAAATATCCACTAAATGAGTGAATAATATGTGTGAGGGTACCCCAGCAGAGTTCCAAATGTGTGTGGGTAGAATATATATCCCACGGGGGTAAAATTGAAAAGAGTTGAAAAATTTTTTTTTTTGGACTTAGACATTTTTTCGGCGTTTATGAGACTTTCAGATAGGGGAAATGTCAGTGAGCATTCCGATTTCAGTTCCAGAGCGATTCGCCCAATGAGTCCTTGATATTTAGTCGTTTTCAGCCAATTTTCTGGATTTTTGAAAATTTCCCTTTTTTTGTGAAAATATCCACTAAATGAGGTAATAATATGTGTCAGGGTACCCCAGGAGAGTTCCAAATGTGTGTGGGTAGAAAATATATATCCCACGGGGGTAAAATTGAAAAAAGTTGAAAAATTTTTTTTTTTGGACTTAGACATTTTTCCGGCGTTTATCAGACTTTCAGATAGGGCAAATGTCAGTGAGCATTCTGATTTCAGTTCCACAGCGATTCGCCCACTCAGTCCTTGATATTTGGTGATTTTCAGCCAATATTTTGGATTTTTGAAAATTTCACTTTTTTGTTAAAAATATTCACTAAATGAGGGAATAATATGTGTGAGGGTACCCCAGGAAAGTTCCAAATGTGTGTGGGTAGAATATATATCCCACGGGGGTAAAATTGAAAAAAGTTGTAAAAATTTTTTTTTTGGACTTAGTCATTTTTCCGGCGTTAATCAGACTTTCAGATAGGGGAAATGTCAGTGAGCGTTCCGATTTCAGTTCCAGAGCGATTCGCCTAATGAGTCCTTGATATTTAGTCGTTTTCAGCCAATTTTCTGGATTTTTGAAAATTTCATTTTTTTTGTAAAAATATCCACTAAATGAGGGAATAATATGTGTGAGGGTACCCCAGGAGAATTCCAAATGTGTGTGGGTAAAATATATATACCACGGGGGTAAAATTGAAAAAAGTTGAAAAAATTTATTTTTCAGACTTACCCATTTATCCGGCGTTTATCAGACTTTCAGATAGGGCAAATGTCAGTGAGCATTCCGATTTCAGTTCCAGAGCGATTTGCCCAATGAGTCCTTGATATTTAGTCGTTTTCAGCCAATATTTTGGATTTCTGAAAATTTCACTTTTTTGTGAAAATATCCACTAAATGAGGTAATAATATGTGTGAGGGTACCCCGGGAGAGTTCCAAATGTGTGTGGGTAGAATATATATCCCACGGGGGTAAAATTGAAAAAAGTTGAAAAATTTTTTTTTTTGGACCTAGACATTTTTTCGGCGTTTATGAGACTTTCAGATAGGGGAAATGTCAGTGAGCATTCCGATTTCAGTTCCAGAGCGATTCGCCCAATGAGTCCTTGATATTTAGTCGTTTTCAGCCAATTTTCTGGATTTTTGAAAATTTCCCTTTTTTTGTGAAAATATCCACTGAATGAGGTAATAATATGTGTGAGGGTACCCCAGGAGAGTTCCAAATGTGTGTGGGTAGAATATATATCCCACGGGGGTAAAATTGAAAAAAGTTGAAAAATTTTTTTTTTTGGACTTAGACATTTTTCCGGCGTTTATCAGACTTTCAGATAGGGCAAATGTCAGTGAGCATTCTGATTTCAGTTCCAGAGCGATTCACCCACTCAGTCCTTGATATTTGGTGATTTTCAGCCAATATTTTGGATTTTTGAAAATTTCACTTTTTTGTGAAAATATTCACTAAATGAGGGAATAATATGTGTGAGGGTACCCCAGGAAAGTTCCAAATGTGTGTGGGTAGAATATATATCCCACGGGGGTAAATTGAAAAAAGTTGAAAAAAATTTTTTTTGGACTTAGTCATTTTTCCGGCGTTTATCAGACTTTCAGATAGGGCAAATGTCAGTGAGCATTCTGATTTCAGTTCCAGAGCGAATCGCCCACTGAGTCCTTGATATTTGGTCATTTTCAGCCAATATTTTGGATTTTTGAAAATTTCACTTTTTTGTGAAAATATCCACTAAATGAGGGAATAATATGTGAGAGGGTACCCCAGGAGTGTTCCAAATGTGTGTGGTTAGAATATATATCCCACGGGGGTAAAATTGAAAAAAGTTGAAAAAAAACATTTTTCAGACTTACCCATTTTTCCGGCGTTTATCAGACTTTCAGATAGGGCAAATGTCAGTGAGCATTCCGATTTCAGTTCCAGAGCGATTCGCCCAATGAGTCCTTGATATTTAGTCGTTTTCAGCCAATATTTTGGATTTCTGAAAATTTCACTTTTTTGTGAAAATATCCACTAAATGAGGTAATAATATGTGTGAGGGTACCCCAGGAGAGTTCCAAATGTGTGTGGGTAGAATATATATCCCACGGGTTTAAAATTGAAAAAAGTTGAAAAAAAATATTTTTCAGACTTACCCATTTTTCCGGCGTTTATCAGACTTTCAGATAGGGCAAATGTCAGTGAGCATTCTGATTTTAGTTCCAGAGCAATTCGCCCACTGAGTCCTTGATATTGGGTCATTTTCAGCCAATATTTTGGATTTTTGAAAATTTCACTTTTTTTGTGAAAATATCCACTAAATGAGGGAATAATATGTGTGAGGGTACGCCAGGAGAATTCCAAATGTGTGTGGGTAAAATATTTATACCACGGGGGTAAAATTGAAAAAAGTTGAAAAACATTTTTTTTCAGACTTACCCATTTTTCCGGCGTTTATCAGACTTTCAGATAGGGCAAATGTCAGTGAGCGTTCCAATTTCAGTTCCAGGGCGATTCGCCCAATGAGTCCTTGATATTTAGTCGTTTTCAGCCAATTTTCTGGATTTTTGAAAATTTCACTTTTTTTGTGAAAATATCCACTAAATGAGGGAATAATATGTGTGAGGGTACCCCAGGAGAATTCCAAATGTGTGTGGGTAAAATATATATACCACGGGGGTAAAATTGAAAAAAGTTGAAAAAATTTTTTTTCAGACTTACCCATTTTTCCGGCGTTTATCAGACTTTCAGATAGGGCAAATGTCAGTGAGCATTCCGATTTCAGTTCCAGAGCGATTCGCCCAATGATTCCTTGATATTTAGTCGTTTTCAGCCAATATTTTGGATTTCTGAAAATTTCACTTTTTTGTGAAAATATCCACTAAATGAGGTAATAATATGTGTGAGGGTACCCCAGGAGAGTTCCAAATGTGTGTGGGTAGAATATATATCCCACGGGGGTAAAATTGAAAAAAGTTGAAAAATTTTTTTTTTGGACTTAGACATTTTTCCGGCGTTTATCAGACTTTCAGATAGGGGAAATGTCAGTGAGCGTTCCGATTTCAGTTCCAGAGCGATTCGCCCAATGAGTCCTTGATATTTAGTCGTTTTCAGCCAATTTTCTGGATTTTTGAAAATTTCACTTTTTTTGTGAAAATATCCACTAAATGAGGGAATAATATGTGTGAGGGTACCCCAGGAGAATTCCAAATGTGTGTGGGTAAAATATATATACCACGGGGGTAAAATTGAAAAAAGTTGAAAAAAATTTTTTTTCAGACTTACCCATTTTTCCGGCGTTTATCAGACTTTCAGATAGGGCAAATGTCAGTGAGCGTTCCAATTTCAGTTCCAGGGTGATTCGCCCAATGAGTTCTTGATATTTAGTCGTTTTCAGCCAATTTTCTGGATTTTTGAAAATTTCACTTTTTTTGTGAAAATATCCACTAAATGAGGGAATAATATGTGTGAGGGTACCCCAGGAGAATTCCAAATGTGTGTGGGTAAAATATATATACCACGGGGGTAAAATTGAAAAAAGTTGAAAAAATTTTTTTTTTGGACTTAGACATTTTTTCGGCGTTTATGAGACTTTCAGATAGGGGAAATGTCAGTGAGCATTCCGATTTCAGTTCCAGAGCGATTCGCCCAATGAGTCCTTGATATTTAGTCGTTTTCAGCCAATTTTCTGGATTTTTGAAAATTTCCCTTTTTTTGTGAAAATATCCACTAAATGAGGTAATAATATGTGTGAGGGTACCCCAGGAGAGTTCCAAATGTGTGTGGGTAGAAAATATATATCCCACGGGGGTAAAATTGAAAAAAGTTGAAAAATTTTTTTTTTTGGACTTAGACATTTTTCCGGCGTTTATCAGACTTTCAGATAGGGCAAATGTCAGTGAGCATTCTGATTTCAGTTCCAGAGCAATTCGCCCAATGAGTCCTTGATATTTGGTCATTTTCAGCCAATATTTTGGATTTTTGAAAATTTCACTTTTTTGTTAAAATATCCACTAAATGAGGGAATAATATGTGTGAGGGTACCCCAGGAGAGTTCCAAATGTGTGTGGGTAGAATATATATCCCACGGGGGTAAAATTGAAAAAAGTTGAAAAAAATTATTTTTCAGACTTACCCATTTTTCCGGCGTTTATCAGACTTTCAGATAGGGCAAAGGTCAGTGAGCGTTCCGATTTCAGTTCCAGAGCGATTCGCCCAATGAGTCCTTGATATTTAGTCGTTTTCAGCCAATTTTCTGTATTTTTGAAAATTTCACTTTTTTTGTGAAAATATCCACTAAATGAGGGAATAATATGTGTGAGTGTACCCCAGGAGAATTCCAAATGTGTGTGGGTAAAATATATATACCACGGGGGTAAAACTGAAAAAAGTTGAAAAATTTTTTTTTTATACTTAGACATTTTTCCAGCGTTTATCAGACTTTCAGATAGGGCAAATGTCAGTGAGCATTCTGATTTCAGTTAAAGAGCGATTCGCCCACTCAGTCCTTGATATTTGGTGATTTTCAGCCAATATTTTGGATTTTTGAAAATTTCACTTTTTTGTGAAAATATCCACTAAATGAGGGAATAATATGTGTGAGGGTACCCCAGGAAAATTCCAAATGTGTGTGGGTAAAATATATATACCACGGGGGTAAAATTGAAAAAAGTTGAAAAAATTTATTTTTCAGACTTACCCATTTTTCCGGCGTTTATCAGACTTTCAGATAGGGCAAATGTCAGTGAGCATTCCGATTTCAGTTCCAGAGCGATTCGCCCAATGAGTCCTTGATATTTAGTCATTTTCAGCCAATATTTTGGATTTCTGAAAATTTCACTTTTTTGTGAAAATATCCACTAAATGAGGTAATAATATGTGTGAGGGTACCCCGGGAGAGTTCCAAATGTGTGTGGGTAGAATATATATCCCACGGGGTAAAATTGAAAAAAGTTGAAAAATTTTTTTTTTATACTTAGACATTTTTCCAGCGTTTATCAGACTTTCAGATAGGGCAAATGTCAGTGAGCATTCTGATTTCAGTTCCAGAGCAATTCGCCCACTGAGTCCTTGATATTTGGTCGTTTTCAGCCAATTTTCTGGATTTTTGAAAATTTCACTTTTTTGTGAAAATATCCACTAAATGAGGGAATAATATGTGTGAGGGTACCCCAGGAGTGTTTCAAATGTGTGTGGTTAGAATATATATCCCACGGGGGTAAAATTGAAAAAAGTTGAAAAAAAATATTTTTCAGACTTACCCATTTTTCCGGCGTTTATCAGACTTTCAGATAGGGCAAATGTCAGTGAGCATTCTGATTTCAGTTCCAGAGCGATTCGCCCACTGAGTCCTTGATATTTGGTCATTTTCAGGCAATGTTTTGGATTTTTGAAAATTTCACTTTTTTTGTGAAAATATCCTCTAAATGAGGGAATAATATGTGTGAGGGTACCCCAGGAGAGTTCCAAATGTGTGTGGGTAGAATATATATCCCACGGGGGTAAAATTGAAAAAAGTTGAAAAAAATTTTTTTTTGGACTTAGTCATTTTTCCGGCGTTTATCAGACTTTCAGATAGGGGAAATGTCAGTGAGCGTTCCGATTTCAGTTCCAGATCGATTCGCCCAATGAGTCCTTGATATTTAGTCGTTTTCATCCAATATTTTGGATTTTTGAAAATTTCACTTTTTTTGTGAAAATATCCACTAAATGAGGGAATAATATGTGTGAGGGTACCCCAGGAGAATTCCAAATGTGTTTGGGTAAAATATATATACCACGGGGGTAAAATTGAAAAAAGTTGAAAAATTTTTTTTTTGGACTTAGTCATTTTTCCGGCGTTTATCAGACTTTCAGATAGGGCAAATGTCAGTGAGCGTTCCAATTTCAGTTCCAGGGCGATTCGCCCAATGAGTCCTTGATATTTAGTCGTTTTCAGCCAATTTTCTGGATTTTTGAAAATTTCACTTTTTTGTGAAAATATCCACTAAATGAGGTAATAATATGTGTGAGGGTACCCCGGGAGAGTTCCAAATGTGTGTGGGTAGAATATATATCCCACGGGGGTAAAATTGAAAAAAGTTGAAAAATTTTTTTTTTATACTTAGACATTTTTCCAGCGTTTATCAGACTTTCAGATAGGGCAAATGACAGTGAGCATTCTGATTTCAGTTCCAGAGCAATTCGCCCACTGAGTCCTTGATATTTGGTCATTTTCAGCCAATATTTTGGATTTTTGAAAATTTCACTTTTTTGTTAAAATATCCACTAAATGAGGGAATAATATGTGTGAGGGTACCCCAGGAGAGTTCCAAATGTGTGTGGGTAGAATATATATCCCACGGGGGTAAAATTGAAAAAAGTTGAAAAAAATTATTTTTCAGACTTACCCATTTTTCCGGCGTTTATCAGACTTTCAGATAGGGCAAAGGTCAGTGAGCGTTCCGATTTCAGTTCCAGAGCGATTCGCCCAATGAGTCCTTGATATTTAGTCGTTTTCAGCCAATTTTCTGTATTTTTGAAAATTTCACTTTTTTTGTGAAAATATCCACTAAATGAGGGAATAATATGTGTGAGGGTACCCCAGGAGAGTTCCAAATGTGTGTGGGTAGAATATATATCCCACGTGGGTAAAATTGAAAAAAGTTGAAAAATTTTTTTTTTTGGACTTAGACATTTTTCCGGCGTTTATCAGACTTTCAGATAGGGCAAATGTCAGTGAGCGTTCCGATTTCAGTTCCAGAGCGATTCGCCCAATGAGTCCTTGATATTTAGTCGTTTTCAGCCAATTTTCTGTATTTTTGAAAATTTCACTTTTTTTGTGAAAATATCCACTAAATGAGGGAATAATATGTGTGAGGGTACCCCAGGAGAGTTCCAAATGTGTGTGGGTAAAATATATATACCACGGGGGTAAAATTGAAAAAAGTTGAAAAAAATTTTTTTTCAGACTTACCCATTTTTCCGGCGTTTATCAGACTTTCAGATAGGGCAAATGTCAGTGAGCGTTCCGCTTTCAGTTCCAGAGCGATTCGCCTAATGAGTCCTTGATATTTAGTCGTTTTCAGCCAATATTTTGGATTTTTGAAAATTTCACTTTTTTGTGAAAATATCCACTAAATGAGGGAATAATATGTGTGAGGGTACCCCAGGAGTGTTCCAAATGTGTGTGGTTAGAATATATATCCCACGGGGGTAAAATTGAAAAAAGTTGAAAAAAAATATTTTTCAGACTTACCCATTTTTCCGGCGTTTATCAGACTTTCAGATAGGGCAAATGTCAGTGAGCATTCTGATTTCAGTTCCAGAGCGATTCGCCCACTGAGTCCTTGATATTTGGTCATTTTCAGGCAATGTTTTGGATTTTTGAAAATTTCACTTTTTTTGTGAAAATATCCACTAAATGAGGGAATAATATGTGTGAGGGTACCCCAGGAGAGTTCCAAATGTGTGTGGGTAGAATATATATCCCACAGGGGTAAAATTGAAAAAAGTTGAAAAAATTTTTTTTTTTTCTTAGACATTTTTCCAGCGTTTATCAGACTTTCAGATAGGGCAAATGTCAGTGAGCATTCTGATTTCAGTTCCAGAGCAATTCGCCCACTGAGTCCTTGATATTTGGTCATTTTCAGCCAATATTTTGGATTTTTGAAAATTTTACTTTTTTGTGAAAATATCCACTAAATGAGGGAATAATATGTGTGAGGGTACCCCAGGAGAGTTCCAAATGTGTGTGGGTAGAATATATATCCCACAGGGGTAAAATTGAAAAAAGTTGAAAAAATTTTTTTTTTGGACTTAGACATTTTTCCGGCGTTTATCAGACTTTCAGATAGGGCAAATGTCAGTGAGCATTCTGATTTCAGTTCCAGAGCAATTCGCCCACTGAGTCCTTGATATTTGGTCGTTTTCAGCCAATTCTCTGGATTTTTGAAAATTTCACTTTTTTTGTGAAAATATCCACTAAATGAGGGAATAATATGTGTGAGGGTACCCCAGGAGAAATCCAAATGTGTGTGGGTAGAATATATAACCCACGGGGGTAAAATTGAAAAAAGTTGAAAAATTTTTTTTTTTCAGCCTTACCCATTTTTCCGGCGTTTAGAAGACTTTCAGATAGGGCAAATGTCAGTGAGCGTTCCGATTTCAGTTCCAGAGCGATTTGCCCAATGAGTCCTTGATACTTAGCTGTTTTCAGCCAATTTTTTGCATTTTTGAAAATTTCACTTTTTTGTGAAAATATCCACTAAATGAGGGAATAATATGTGTGAGGGTACCCCAGGAGAGTTCCAAATGTGTGTGGGTAGAATATATATCCCACGGGGGTAAAATTGAAAAAAGTTGAAAAAAATTATTTTTCAGACTTACCCATTTTTCCGGCGTTCATCAGACTTTCAGATAGGGCAAATGTCAGTGAGCATTCTGATTTCAGTTCCAGAGCGATTCGCCCACTGAGTCCTTGATATTTGGTCATTTTCAGACAATGTTTTGGATTTTTGAAAATTTCACTTTTTTTGTGAAAATATCCACTAAATGAGGGAATAATATGTGTGAGGGTACCCCAGGAGAGTTCCAAATGTGTGTGGGTAAAATATATATACCACGAGGGTAAAATTGAAAAAAGTTGAAAAAATTTTTTTTTCAGACTTACCCATTTTTCCGGCGTTTATCAGACTTTCAGATAGGGCAAATGTCAGTGAGCGTTCCACTTTCAGTTCCAGAGCGATTCGCCTAATGAGTCCTTGATATTTAGTCGTTTTCAGCCAATATTTTGGATTTTTGAAAATTTCACTTTTTTGTGAAAATATCCACTAAATGAGGGAATAATATGTGTGAGGGTACCCCAGGAGAGTTCCAAATGTGTGTGGGTAGAATATATATCCCACGGGGGTAAAATTGAAAAAAGTTGAAAAAAATTTTTTTTGGACTTAGTCATTTTTCCGGCGTTTATCAGACTTTCAGATAGGGCAAATGTCAATGAGCATTCTGATTTCAGTTCCAGAGCGATTCGCCCACTGAGTCCTTGATATTTGGTCATTTTCAGCCAATATTTTGAATTTTTGAAAATTTCACTTTTTTGTGAAAATATCCACTAAATGAGGGAATAATATGTGTGAGGGTACTCCAGGAGTGTTCCAAATGTGTGTGGTTAGAATATATATCCCACGGGGGTAAAATTGAAAAAAGTTGAAAAAAATAATTTTTCAGACTTACCCATTTTTCCGGCGTTTATCAGACTTTCAGATAGGGAAAATGTCAGTGAGCGTTCCGATTTTAGTTCCAGAGCGATTCACCCAATGAGTCCTTGATATTTAGTCTTTTTCAGCCAATTTTCTGGATTTTTGAAAATTTCACTTTTTTTGTGAAAATATCCACTAAATGAGGGAATAATATGTGTGAGGGTACCCCAGGAGAGTTCCAAATGTGTGTGGGTAAAATATATATACCACGGGGGTAAAATTGAAAAAAGTTGAAAAATTTTTTTTTTCAGACTTACCCATTTTTCTGGCGTTTATCAGACTTTCAGATAGAGCAAATGTCAGTGAGCGTTCCACTTTCAGTTCCAGAGCGATTCGCCTAATCAGTCCTTGATATTTAGTCGTTTTCAGCCAATATTTTGGATTTTTGAAAATTTCACTTTTTTGTGAAAATATCCACTAAATGAGGGAATAATATGTGTGAGAGTACCCCAGGAGAGTTCCAAATGTGTGTGGGTAGAATATATATCCCACGGGGGTAAATTTGAAAAAAGTTGGAATTTTTTTTTTTTTGGACTTAGTCATTTTTCCGGCGTTTTTCAGACTTTCAGATAGGGCAAATGTCAGTGAGCATTCCGATTTCAGTTCCAGAGCGATTTGCCCACTGAGTCCTTGATATTTGTTCATTTTCAGCCAATATTTTGGATTTTTGAAAATTTCACTTTTTTTGTGAAAATATCCACTAAATGAGGGAATAATATGTGTGAGGGTACCCCAGGAGAGTTCCAAATGTGTGTGGGTAAAATATATATACCACGGGGGTAAAATTGAAAAAAGTTGAAAAAAATTTTTTTTCAGACTTACCCATTTTTCTGGCGTTTATCAGACTTTCAGATAGTGCAAATGTCAGTGAGCGTTCCACTTTCAGTTCCAGAGCGATTCGCCTAATGAGTCCTTGATATTTAGTCGTTTTCAGCCAATTTTCTGGATTTTTGAAAATTTCACTTTTTTTGTGAAAATATCCACTAAATGAGGGAATAATATGTGTGAGGGTACCCCAGGAGAGTTCCAAATGTGTGTGGGTAGAATATATATCCCACGGGGGTAAAATTGAAAAAAGTCAAAAAAATTAGTCATTTTTCCGGCGTTTATCAGACTTTCAGATAGGGGAAATGTCAGTGAGCGTTCTGATTTCAGTTCCAGAGTGATTCTCCCAATGAGTCCTTGATATTTGGTCATTTTCAGCCAATTTTCTGGATTTTTGAAAATTTCGCTTTTTTTGTGAAAGTATCCACTAAATGAGGGAATAATATGTGTGAGGGTACCCCAGGAGAATTCCAAATGTGTGTGGGTAAAATATTTATACCACGGGGGTAAAATTGAAAAAAGTTGAAAAAATTTTATTTTCAGACTTACCCACTTTTCCGGCATTTATCAGACTTTCAGATAGGGCAAATGTCAGTGAGCATTCCGATTTCAGTTCCAGAGCGATTCGCCCAATGAGTCCTTGATATTTAGTCGTTTTCAGCCAATATTTTGGATTTCTGAAAATTTCACTTTTTTGTGAAAATATCCACTAAATGAGGTAATAATATGTGTGAGGGTACCCCAGGGAGAGTTCCAAACGTGTGTGGGTAGAATATATAACCCACGGGGGTAAAATTGAAAAAAGTTGAAAAATTTTTTTTTTTCAGCCTTACCCATTTTTCCGGCGTTTAGAAGACTTTCAGATAGGGCAAATGTCAGTGAGCATTCCGATTTCAGTTCCAGAGCGATTTGCCCAATGAGTCCTTGATACTTAGTCGTTTTCAGCCAATTTTTTGCATTTTTGAAAATTTCACTTTTTTGTGAAAATATCCACTAAATGAGGGAATAATATGTGTGAGGGTACCCCAGGAGAGTTCCAAATGTGTGTGGGTAGAATATATATCCCTCGGGGGTAAAATTGAAAAAAGTTGAAAAATTTTTTTTTTAGACTTAGTCATTTTTCCGGCGTTTATCAGACTTTCAGATAGGGCAAATGTCAGTGAGCATTCCGATTTCAGTTCCAGAGCGATTCGCCCAATGAGTCCTTGATATTTAGTCGTTTTCAGCCAATATTTTGGATTTCTGAAAATTTCACTTTTTTGTGAAAATATCCACTAAATGAGGTAATAATATGTGTGAGGGTACCCCAGGAGAGTTCCAAATGTGTGTGGGTAGAATATATATCCCACGGGGGTAAAATTGAAAAAAGTTCAAAAATTTATTTTTTTTGGACTTAGACATTTTTCCGCCGTTTATCAGACTTTCAGATAGGGCAAATGTCAGTGAGCATTCTGATTTCAGTTCCAGAGCGATTCGCCCACTCAGTCCTTGATATTTAGTAGTTTTCAGCCAATTTTCTGGATTTTTGAAAATTTCACTTTTTTTTGTGAAAATATCCACTAAATGAGGGAATAATATGTGTGAGGGTACCCCAGGAGAGTTCCAAATGTGTGTGGGTAAAATATTTATACCACAGGGGTAAAATTGAAAAAAGTTGAAAAATTTTTTTTTTCAGACTTACCCATTTTTCCGGCGTTTATCAGACTTTCAGATAGGGCAAATGTCAGTGAGCGTTCCACTTTCAGCTCCAGAGCGATTCGCCTAATCAGTCCTTGATATTTAGTCGTTTTCAGCCAATATTTTGGATTTTTGAAAATTTCACTTTTTTGTGAAAATATCCACTAAATGAGGGAATAATATGTGTGAGAGTACCCCAGGAGAGTTCCAAATGTGTGTGGGTAGAATATATATCCCACGGGGGTAAATTTGAAAAAAGTTGGAATTTTTTTTTTTTTGGACTTAGTCATTTTTCCGGCGTTTTTCAGACTTTCAGATAGGGCAAATGTCAGTGAGCATTCCGATTTCAGTTCCAGAGCGATTTGCCCACTGAGTCCTTGATATTTGTTCATTTTCAGCCAATATTTTGGATTTTTGAAAATTTCACTTTTTTTGTGAAAATATCCACTAAATGAGGGAATAATATGTGTGAGGGTACCCCAGGAGAGTTCCAAATGTGTGTGGGTAAAATATATATACCACGGGGGTAAAATTGAAAAAAGTTGAAAAAAATTTTTTTTCAGACTTACCCATTTTTCTGGCGTTTATCAGACTTTCAGATAGTGCAAATGTCAGTGAGCGTTCCACTTTCAGTTCCAGAGCGATTCGCCTAATGAGTCCTTGATATTTAGTCGTTTTCAGCCAATTTTCTGGATTTTTGAAAATTTCACTTTTTTTGTGAAAATATCCACTAAATGAGGGAATAATATGTGTGAGGGTACCCCAGGAGAGTTCCAAATGTGTGTGGGTAGAATATATATCCCACGGGGGTAAAATTGAAAAAAGTCAAAAAAATTAGTCATTTTTCCGGCGTTTATCAGACTTTCAGATAGGGGAAATGTCAGTGAGCGTTCTGATTTCAGTTCCAGAGTGATTCTCCCAATGAGTCCTTGATATTTGGTCATTTTCAGCCAATTTTCTGGATTTTTGAAAATTTCGCTTTTTTTGTGAAAGTATCCATTAAATGAGGGAATAATATGTGTGAGGGTACCCCAGGAGAATTCCAAATGTGTGTGGGTAAAATATTTATACCACGGGGGTAAAATTGAAAAAAGTTGAAAAAATTTTATTTTCAGACTTACCCACTTTTCCGGCATTTATCAGACTTTCAGATAGGGCAAATGTCAGTGAGCATTCCGATTTCAGTTCCAGAGCGATTCGCCCAATGAGTCCTTGATATTTAGTCGTTTTCAGCCAATATTTTGGATTTCTGAAAATTTCACTTTTTTGTGAAAATATCCACTAAATGAGGTAATAATATGTGTGAGGGTACCCCAGGGAGAGTTCCAAACGTGTGTGGGTAGAATATATAACCCACGGGGGTAAAATTGAAAAAAGTTGAAAAATTTTTTTTTTTCAGCCTTACCCATTTTTCCGGCGTTTAGAAGACTTTCAGATAGGGCAAATGTCAGTGAGCGTTCCGATTTCAGTTCCAGAGCGATTTGCCCAATGAGTCCTTGATACTTAGTCGTTTTCAGCCAATTTTTTGCATTTTTGAAAATTTCACTTTTTTGTGAAAATATCCACTAAATGAGGGAATAATATGTGTGAGGGTACCCCAGGAGAGTTCCAAATGTGTGTGGGTAGAATATATATCCCTCGGGGGTAAAATTGAAAAAAGTTGAAAAATTTTTTTTTTAGACTTAGTCATTTTTCCGGCGTTTATCAGACTTTCAGATAGGGCAAATGTCAGTGAGCATTCCGATTTCAGTTCCAGAGCGATTCGCCCAATGAGTCCTTGATATTTAGTCGTTTTCAGCCAATATTTTGGATTTCTGAAAATTTCACTTTTTTGTGAAAATATCCACTAAATGAGGTAATAATATGTGTGAGGGTACCCCAGGAGAGTTCCAAATGTGTGTGGGTAGAATATATATCCCACGGGGGTAAAATTGAAAAAAGTTCAAAAATTTATTTTTTTGGACTTAGACATTTTTCCGCCGTTTATCAGACTTTCAGATAGGGCAAATGTCAGTGAGCATTCCGATTTCAGTTCCAGAGCGATTTGCCCACTGAGTCCTTGATATTTGTTCATTTTCAGCCAATATTTTGGATTTTTGAAAATTTCACTTTTTTTGTGAAAATATCCACTAAATGAGGGAATAATATGTGTGAGGGTACCCCAGGAGAGTTCCAAATGTGTGTGGGTAAAATATATATACCACGGGGGTAAAATTGAAAAAAGTTGAAAAAAATTTTTTTTCAGACTTACCCATTTTTCTGGCGTTTATCAGACTTTCAGATAGTGCAAATGTCAGTGAGCGTTCCACTTTCAGTTCCAGAGCGATTCGCCTAATGAGTCCTTGATACTTAGTCGTTTTCAGCCAATTTTTTGCATTTTTGAAAATTTCACTTTTTTGTGAAAATATCCACTAAATGAGGGAATAATATGTGTGAGGGTACCCCAGGAGAGTTCCAAATGTGTGTGGGTAGAATATATATCCCACGGGGGTAAAATTGAAAAAAGTCAAAAAAATTAGTCATTTTTCCGGCGTTTATCAGACTTTCAGATAGGGCAAATGTCAGTGAGCATTCCGATTTCAGTTCCAGAGCGATTCGCAAAATGAGTCCTTGATATTTAGTCGTTTTCAGCCAATATTTTGGATTTCTGAAAATTTCACTTTTTTGTGAAAATATCCACTAAATGAGGTAATAATATGTGTGAGGGTACCCCAGGAGAGTTCCAAATGTGTGTGGGTAGAATATATATCCCACGGGGGTAAAATTGAAAAAAGTTCAAAAATTTATTTTTTTGGACTTAGACATTTTTCCGCCGTTTATCAGACTTTCAGATAGGGCAAATGTCAGTGAGCATTCTGATTTCAGTTCCAGAGCGATTCGCCCACTCAGTCCTTGATATTTGGTCATTTTCAGCCAATATTTTGGATTTTTGAAAATTTCACTTTTTTGTGAAAATATCCACTAAATGAGGGAATAATATGTGTGAGGGTACCCCAGGAGAGTTCCAAATGTGTGTGGGTAGAATATATATCCCACGGGGGAAAAATTGAAACAGTTGAAAAAAAATTTTTTTTGGACTTAGTCATTTTTCCGGCGTTTATCAGACTTTCAGATAGGGGAAATGTCAGTGAGCGTTCCGATTTCAGTTCCAGAGCGATTCGCCCAATGAGTCCTTGATATTTAGTAGTTTTCAGCCAATTTTCTGGATTTTTGAAAATTTCACTTTTTTTTGTGAAAATATCCACTAAATGAGGGAATAATATGTGTGAGGGTACCCCAGGAGAGTTCCAAATGTGTGTGGGTAAAATATTTATACCACAGGGGTAAAATTGAAAAAAGTTGAAAAATTTTTTTTTTCAGACTTACCCATTTTTCCGGCGTTTATCAGACTTTCAGATAGGGCAAATGTCAGTGAGCGTTCCGCTTTCAGTTCCAGAGCGATTCGCCTAATGAGTCCTTGATATTTAGTCGTTTTCAGCCAATATTTTGGATTTCTGAAAATTTCACTTTTTTTGTGAAAATATCCACTAAATGAGGGAATAATATGTGTGAGGGTACCCCAGGAGAGTTCCAAATGTGTGTGGGTAAAATATATATACCACAGGGGTAAAATTGAAAAAAGTTGAAAAATTTTTTTTTTCAGACTTACCCATTTTTCCGGCGTTTATCAGACTTTCAGATAGGGCAAATGTCAGTGAGCGTTCCGCTTTCAGTTCCAGAGCGATTCGCCTAATGAGTCCTTGATATTTAGTCGTTTTCAGCCAATATTTTGGATTTTTGAAAATTTCACTTTTTTGTGAAAATATCCACTAAATGAGGGAATAATATGTGTGAGGGTACCCCAGGAGTGTTCCAAATGTGTGTGGTTAGAATATATATCCCACGGGGGTAAAATTGAAAAAAGTCGAAAAAATTAGTCATTTTTCCGGCGTTTATCAGACTTTTAGATAGGGGAAATGTCAGTGAGCGTTTCGATTTCAGTTCCAGAGCGATTTGCCCACCGAGTCCTTGATATTTGGTCGTTTTCAGCCAATATTTTGGATTTCTGAAAATTTCACTTTTTTGTGAAAATATCCACTAAATGAGGTAATAATATGTGTGAGGGTACCCCAGGAGAGTTCCAAATGTGTGTGGGTAGAATATATATCCCACGGGGGTAAAATTGAAAAAAGTTCAAAAATTTATTTTTTTTGGACTTAGACATTTTTCCGCCGTTTATCAGACTTTCAGATAGGGCAAATGTCAGTGAGCATTCTGATTTCAGTTCCAGAGCGATTCGCCCACTCAGTCCTTGATATTTAGTAGTTTTCAGCCAATTTTCTGGATTTTTGAAAATTTCACTTTTTTTTGTGAAAATATCCACTAAATGAGGGAATAATATGTGTGAGGGTACCCCAGGAGAGTTCCAAATGTGTGTGGGTAAAATATTTATACCACAGGGGTAAAATTGAAAAAAGTTGAAAAATTTTTTTTTTCAGACTTACCCATTTTTCCGGCGTTTATCAGACTTTCAGATAGGGCAAATGTCAGTGAGCGTTCCACTTTCAGCTCCAGAGCGATTCGCCTAATCAGTCCTTGATATTTAGTCGTTTTCAGCCAATATTTTGGATTTTTGAAAATTTCACTTTTTTGTGAAAATATCCACTAAATGAGGGAATAATATGTGTGAGAGTACCCCAGGAGAGTTCCAAATGTGTGTGGGTAGAATATATATCCCACGGGGGTAAATTTGAAAAAAGTTGGAATTTTTTTTTTTTTGGACTTAGTCATTTTTCCGGCGTTTTTCAGACTTTCAGATAGGGCAAATGTCAGTGAGCATTCCGATTTCAGTTCCAGAGCGATTTGCCCACTGAGTCCTTGATATTTGTTCATTTTCAGCCAATATTTTGGATTTTTGAAAATTTCACTTTTTTTGTGAAAATATCCACTAAATGAGGGAATAATATGTGTGAGGGTACCCCAGGAGAGTTCCAAATGTGTGTGGGTAAAATATATATACCACGGGGGTAAAATTGAAAAAAGTTGAAAAAAATTTTTTTTCAGACTTACCCATTTTTCTGGCGTTTATCAGACTTTCAGATAGTGCAAATGTCAGTGAGCGTTCCACTTTCAGTTCCAGAGCGATTCGCCTAATGAGTCCTTGATATTTAGTCGTTTTCAGCCAATTTTCTGGATTTTTGAAAATTTCACTTTTTTTGTGAAAATATCCACTAAATGAGGGAATAATATGTGTGACGGTACCCCAGGAGAGTTCCAAATGTGTGTGGGTAGAATATATATCCCACGGGGGTAAAATTGAAAAAAGTCAAAAAAATTAGTCATTTTTCCGGCGTTTATCAGACTTTCAGATAGGGGAAATGTCAGTGAGCGTTCTGATTTCAGTTCCAGAGTGATTCTCCCAATGAGTCCTTGATATTTGGTCATTTTCAGCCAATTTTCTGGATTTTTGAAAATTTCGCTTTTTTTGTGAAAGTATCCACTAAATGAGGGAATAATATGTGTGAGGGTACCCCAGGAGAATTCCAAATGTGTGTGGGTAAAATATTTATACCACGGGGGTAAAATTGAAAAAAGTTGAAAAAATTTTATTTTCAGACTTACCCACTTTTCCGGCATTTATCAGACTTTCAGATAGGGCAAATGTCAGTGAGCATTCCGATTTCAGTTCCAGAGCGATTCGCCCAATGAGTCCTTGATATTTAGTCGTTTTCAGCCAATATTTTGGATTTCTGAAAATTTCACTTTTTTGTGAAAATATCCACTAAATGAGGTAATAATATGTGTGAGGGTACCCCAGGGAGAGTTCCAAACGTGTGTGGGTAGATTATATAACCCACGGGGGTAAAATTGAAAAAAGTTGAAAAATTTTTTTTTTTCAGCCTTACCCATTTTTCCGGCGTTTAGAAGACTTTCAGATAGGGCAAATGTCAGTGAGCGTTCCGATTTCAGTTCCAGAGCGATTTGCCCAATGAGTCCTTGATACTTAGTCGTTTTCAGCCAATTTTTTGCATTTTTGAAAATTTCACTTTTTTGTGAAAATATCCACTAAATGAGGGAATAATATGTGTGAGGGTACCCCAGGAGAGTTCCAAATGTGTGTGGGTAGAATATATATCCCTCGGGGGTAAAATTGAAAAAAGTTGAAAAATTTTTTTTTTAGACTTAGTCATTTTTCCGGCGTTTATCAGACTTTCAGATAGGGCAAATGTCAGTGAGCATTCCGATTTCAGTTCCAGAGCGATTCGCCCAATGAGTCCTTGATATTTAGTCGTTTTCAGCCAATATTTTGGATTTCTGAAAATTTCACTTTTTTGTGAAAATATCCACTAAATGAGGTAATAATATGTGTGAGGGTACCCCAGGAGAGTTCCAAATGTGTGTGGGTAGAATATATATCCCACGGGGGTAAAATTGAAAAAAGTTCAAAAATTTATTTTTTTGGACTTAGACATTTTTCCGCCGTTTATCAGACTTTCAGATAGGGCAAATGTCAGTGAGCATTCCGATTTCAGTTCCAGAGCGATTTGCCCACTGAGTCCTTGATATTTGTTCATTTTCAGCCAATATTTTGGATTTTTGAAAATTTCACTTTTTTTGTGAAAATATCCACTAAATGAGGGAATAATATGTGTGAGGGTACCCCAGGAGAGTTCCAAATGTGTGTGGGTAAAATATATATACCACGGGGGTAAAATTGAAAAAAGTTGAAAAAAATTTTTTTTCAGACTTACCCATTTTTCTGGCGTTTATCAGACTTTCAGATAGTGCAAATGTCAGTGAGCGTTCCACTTTCAGTTCCAGAGCGATTCGCCTAATGAGTCCTTGATATTTAGTCGTTTTCAGCCAATTTTCTGGATTTTTGAAAATTTCACTTTTTTTGTGAAAATATCCACTAAATGAGGGAATAATATGTGTGAGGGTACCCCAGGAGAGTTCCAAATGTGTGTGGGTAGAATATATATCCCACGGGGGTAAAATTGAAAAAAGTCAAAAAAATTAGTCATTTTTCCGGCGTTTATCAGACTTTCAGATAGGGCAAATGTCAGTGAGCATTCCGATTTCAGTTCCAGAGCGATTCGCCCAATGAGTCCTTGATATTTAGTCGTTTTCAGCCAATATTTTGGATTTCTGAAAATTTCACTTTTTTGTGAAAATATCCACTAAATGAGGTAATAATATGTGTGAGGGTACCCCAGGAGAGTTCCAAATGTGTGTGGGTAGAATATATATCCCACGGGGGTAAAATTGAAAAAAGTTCAAAAATTTATTTTTTTGGACTTAGACATTTTTCCGCCGTTTATCAGACTTTCAGATAGGGCAAATGTCAGTGAGCATTCTGATTTCAGTTCCAGAGCGATTCGCCCACTCAGTCCTTGATATTTGGTCATTTTCAGCCAATATTTTGGATTTTTGAAAATTTCACTTTTTTGTGAAAATATCCACTAAATGAGGGAATAATATGTGTGAGGGTACCCCAGGAGAGTTCCAAATGTGTGTGGGTAGAATATATATCCCACGGGGGTAAAATTGAAAAAAGTCGAAAAAATTAGTCATTTTTCCGGCGTTTATCAGACTTTCAGATAGGGGAAATGTCAGTGAGCGATCTGATTTCAGTTCCAGAGTGATTCGCCCAATGAGTCCTTGATATTTAGTCGTTTTCAGCCAATTTTCTGGATTTTTGAAAATTTCGCTTTTTTTGTGAAAATATCCACTAAATGAGGGAATAATATGTGTGAGGGTACCCCAGGAGAGTTCCAAATGTGTGTGGGTAAAATATATATACCACGGGGGTAAAATTGAAAAAAGTTGAAAAAAATTTTTTTTCAGACTTACCCATTTTTCCGGCGTTTATCAGACTTTCAGATAGGGCAAATGTCAGTGAGGGTTCCACTTTCAGTTCCAGAGCGATTCGCCTAATGAGTCCTTGATATTTTGTCGTTTTCAGCCAATACTTTGGATTTTTGAAAATTTCACTTTTTTGTGAAAATATCCACTAAATGAGGGAATAATATGTGTGAGAGTACCCCAGGAGAGTTCCAAATGTGTGTGGGTAGAATATATATCCCACGGGGGTAAAATTGAAAGAAGTTGAAAAATTTTTTTTTTTGGACTTAGTCATTTTTCCGGCATTTATCATACTTTCAGATAGGGCAAATGTCAGTGAGCATTCTGATTTCAGTTCCAGAGCGATTCGCCCACTGAGTCCTTGTTATTTGGTCATTTTCAGCCAATATTTTGGATTTTTGAAAATGTCACTTTTTTTGTGAAAATATCCACTAAATGAGGGAATAATATGTGTGAGGGTACCCCAGGAGAGTTCCAAATGTGTGTCGGTAGAATATATATCCCACGGGGGTAAAATTGAAAAAAGTTGAAAAAATTTCTTTTTGGACTTAGTCATTTTTCTGGCGTTTATCAGACTTTCAGATAGGGGAAATGTCAGTGAGCGTTCCGATTTCAGTTCCAGAGCGATTGGCCCAATGAGTCTTTGATATTTAGTCGTTTTCACCCAATTTTCTGGATTTTTGAAAATTTCACTTTTTTTGTGAAAATATCCACTAAATGAGGGAATAATATGTGTGAGGGTACCCCAGGAGAGTTCCATATGTGTGTGGATAGAATATATCCCACGGGGGTAAAATTGAAAAAAGTAGAAAAATTTTTTTTTTTAGACTTAGTCATTTTTCCGGCGTTTATCAGACTTTCAGATAGGTGAAATGTCAGTGAGCGTTCCGATTTCAGTTCCAGAGCGATTCGCCCAATGAGTCCTTGATATTTAGTCGTTTTCAGCCAATTTTCTGGATTTTTGAAAATTTCACTTTTTTTGTGAAAATGTCCACTAAATGAGGGAATAATATGTGTGAGGGTACCCCCAGGAGAGTTCCAAATGTGTGTGGGTAGAATATATATCCCACGGGGGTAAAATTGAAAAAAGTTTAAAAAAAATTTTTTTTGGACTTAGTCATTTTTCTGATGTTTATCAGACTTTCAGATAGGGCAAATGTCAGTGAGCATTCTGATTTCAGTTCCAGAGCGATTCGCCCACTGAGTCCTTGATATTTGGTCATTTTCAGCCAATATTTTGGATTTTTGAAAATTTCACTTTTTTTGTGAAAATATCCACTAAATGAGGGAATAATATGTGGGAGGATACCCCAGGAGAGTTCCAAATGTGTGTGGGTAGAATATATATCCCACGGGGCTAAAGTTGAAAAAAGTTAAAAAAAAATTTTTTTTTGGACTTAGTCATTTTTCCGGCGTTGATCAGACTTTCAGATAGGGGAAATGTCAGTGAGGTTTCTGATTTCAGTTTCAGAGCGATTTGCCCAATGAGTCCTTGATATTTATTCGTTTTCAGCCAATTTTCTGGATTTTTGAAAATTTCACTTTTTTGTGAAAATATCCACTAAATGAGGGAATAATATGTGTGAGGGTACCGCAGGAGAGTTCCAAATGCATGTGGGTAGAATATATATCCCACGGGGGTAAAATTGAAAAAAGTTTAAAAAAATTTTTTTGGACTTAGTCATTTTTCCGGCGTTTATCAGACTTTCAGATAGAGCAAATGTCAGTGAGCATTCCGATTTCAGTTCCAGAGCGATTCACCCAATGAGTCCTTGATATTTAGTCGTTTTCAGCCAATATTTTGGATTTTTAAAAATTTCACTTTTTTGTGAAAATATCCACTTAATGAGGGAGTAATATGTGTGAGGGTACCCCAGGAGTGTTCCAAATGTGTGTGGGTAGAATATATATCCCACGGGGGAAAAATTGAAAAAAGTTGAAATAAATTTTTTTTTGGACTTAGTCATTTTTCCGCCGTTTATCAGACTTTCAGATAGAGCAAATGTCAGTGAGCATTCCGATTTCAGTTCCAGAGCGATTCGCCCAATGAGTCCTTGATGTTTTGTCGTTTTCAGCCAATATTTTGGATTTTTGAAAATTTCACTTTTTTGTGAAAATATCCACTAAATGAGGGAATAATATGTGTGAGGGTACCCCAGGAGAGTTCCAAATGTGTGTGGGTAGAATATATATCCCACGGGGCTAAAGTTGAAAAAAGTTAAAAAAAAATTTTTTTTTGGACTTAGTCATTTTTCCGGCGTTGATCAGACTTTCAGATAGGGGAAATGTCAGTGAGATTTCTGATTTCAGTTTCAGAGCGATTTGCCCAATGAGTCCTTGATATTTATTCGTTTTCAGCCAATTTTCTGGATTTTTGAAAATTTCACTTTTTTGTGAAAATATCCACTAAATGAGGGAATAATATGTGTGAGGGTACCGCAGGAGAGTTCCAAATGCATGTGGGTAGAATATATATCCCACGGGGGTAAAATTGAAAAAAGTTAAAAAAAATTTTTTTTGGACTTAGTCATTTTTCCGGCGTTTATCAGACTTTCAGATAGAGCAAATGTCAGTGAGCGTTCCGATTTCAGTTCCAGAGCGATTCGCCCAATGAGTCCTTGATGTTTTGTCGTTTTCAGCCAATATTTTGGATTTTTGAAAATTTCACTTTTTTGTGAAAATATCCACTAAATGAGGGAATAATATGTGTGAGGGTACCCCAGGAGAGTTCCAAATGTGTGTGGGTAGAATATATATCCCACGGGGCTAAAGTTGAAAAAAGTTAAAAAAACATTTTTTTTTGGACTTAGTCATTTTTCCGGCGTTGATCAGACTTTCAGATAGGGGAAATGTCAGTGAGATTTCTGATTTCAGTTTCAGAGCGATTTGCCCAATGAGTCCTTGATATTTATTCGTTTTCAGCCAATTTTCTGGATTTTTGAAAATTTCACTTTTTTGTGAAAATATCCACTAAATGAGGGAATAATATGTGTGAGGGTACCGCAGGAGAGTTCCAAATGCATGTGGGTAGAATATATATCCCACGGGGGTAAAATTGAAAAAAGTTAAAAAAAATTTTTTTTGGACTTAGTCATTTTTCCGGCGTTTATCAGACTTTCAGATAGAGCAAATGTCAGTGAGCGTTCCGATTTCAGTTCCAGAGCGATTCGCCCAATGAGTCCTTGATGTTTTGTTTTTTTCAGCCAATATTTTGGAATTTTGAAAATTTCACTCTTTTGTGAAAATATCTACTAAATGAGGGAATAATATGTGTGAGGGTACCCCAGGAGAGTTCCAAATGTGTGTGGGTAGAATATATATCCCAAGGGGGTAAAATTGAAAAAAGTTTAAAAAAATTTTTTTGGGACTTCGCCATTTTCCCGGTGTTTATCAGACTTTCAGATAGGGCAAATGTCAGTAAGCAATCCGATTTCAGTTTCAGAGCGATTCGCCCAATGAGTCCTTGATATTTAGTCATTTTCAGCCAATTTTCTGGATTTTTGAAAATTTCAGTTTTTTTGTGAAAATATCCACTAAATGAGGGAATAATATGTGTGAGGGTACCCCAGGAGAGTTCCAAATGTGTGTTGGTAGATTATATATCCCACAGGGGTAAAATTGAAAAAAAATGAAAAAAATTTTGTTTTGGACTAAGTCATTTTTCCGGCTTTTATCAGATTTTCAGATATGGGAAATGTCAGGGAGCGTTCCGATTTCAGTTTCAGAGTGATTCGCCCAATGAGTCCTTGATGTTTTGTTGTTTTCAGCCAATATTTTGGATTTTTGAAAATTTCACTTTTTTGTGAAAATATCCACTAAATGAGGGAATAATATGTGTGAGGGTACCCCAGGAGAGTTCCAAATGTGTGTGGGTAGAATACATATCCCACAGGGGTAAAATTTAAAAAAAATGAAAAAAATTTTGTTTTGGACTTAGTCATTTTTCCGGCGTTGATCAGACTTTCAGATAGGGGAAATGTCAGTGAGCTTTCCGATTTCAGTTTCAGAGCGATTTGACCAATGAGTCCTTGATGTTTTGCTGTTTTCAGCCAATATTTTGGATTTTTGAAAATTTCACTTTTTTGTGAAAATATCCACTAAATGAGGGAATAATATGTGTGAGGGTACCCCAGGAGAGTTCCAAATGTGTGTGGGTAGAATATATATCCCACGGGGGTAAAATTGAAAAAAGTTTAAAAAAATTTTTTTGGTACTTCGCCATTTTTCCGGAGTTTATCAGACTTTCAGATAGAGGAAATGTCAGTGAGCGTTCCGATTTCAGTTCCAGAGCGATTCGCCCAATGAGTCCTTGATATTTATTCGTTTTCAGCCAATTTTCTGGATTTTTGAAAATTTCACTTTTTTGTGAAAATATCCACTAAATGAGGGAATAATATGTGTGAGGGTACCCCAGGAGAGTTCCAAATGTGTGTGGGTAGAATATATATCCCACAGGGGTAAAATAGAAAAAAGTAAAGAAAAAATTTTTGGGGGACTTAGTCATTTTTCCGGCGTTTATCAGACTTTTAGATAGGGGAAATTTCAGTGAGCGTTCCGATTTCAGTTCCAGAGCGATTCGCCCAATGAGTCCTTGATGTTTTGTCGTTTTCAGCCAATTTTCTGGATTTTTGAAAATTTCACTTTTTTTGTGAAAATATCCACTAAATGAGGGAATAATATGTGTGAGGGTACCCCAGGAGAGTTCCAAATGTGTGTGGGTAGAATATATATCCCACGGGGGTAAGATTGAAAAAAAAATGAAAAAAATTTTTTTTTGGACTGTCTTTTTTCCGGCGTTTATCAGACTTTCAGATAGGGGAAAGGTCAGTGAGCGTTCCGATTTCAGTTTCAGAGCGATTCGCCCAATGAGTCCTTGATATTTAGTCGTTTTCAGCCAATTTTCTGGATTTTTGAAAATTTTACTTTTTTTGTGAAAATATCCACTAAATGAGGGAATAATATGTGTGAGGGTACCCCAGGAGAGTTCCAAATGTGTGTGGGTAAAATATATATCCCACGGGGGTAAAATTGAAAAAAGTTGAAAAAAATTTTTTTTTGGACTTAGCCATTTTTCCGGCGTTTATCAGACTTTTAGATAGGGCAAATGTCAGTGAGCATTCCGATTTCAGTTCCAGAGCGATTCGCCCAATGAGACCTTCATATTTAGTCGTTTTCAGCCAATATTTAGGATTTTTGAAAATTTCACTTTTTTGTGAAAATATCCACTAAATGAGGGAATAATATGTGTGAGGGTACCCCAGGAGAGTTCCAAATGTGTGTGGGTAGAATATATATCCCACAGGGGTAAAATTGAAAAAAAATGAAAAAAAATTTGTTTTGGACTTAGTCATTTTTCCGGCGTTTATCAGACTTTCAGATAGAGGAAATGTCAGTGAGCGTTCCGATTTCAGTTCCAGAGCGATTCGCCCAATGTGTCCTTGATGTTTTGTTGTTTTCAGCCAATATTTTGGATTTTTGAAAATTTCACTTTTTTGTGAAAATATCCACTAAATGAGGGAATAATATGTGTGAGGGTACCCCAGGAGAGTTCCAAATGTGTGTGGGTAGAATATATATCCCACGGGGGTAAAATTGAAAAAAGTTTAAAAAAATTTTTTTGGTACTTCGCCATTTTTCCGGAGTTTATCAGACTTTCAGATAGAGGAAATGTCAGTGAGCGTTCCGATTTCAGTTCCAGAGCGATTCGCCCAATGAGTCCTTGATATTTAGTCGTTTTCAGCCAATTTTCTGCATTTTTGAAAATTTCAGTTTTTTTGTGAAAATATCCACTAAATGAGGGAATAATATGTGTGAGGGTACCCCAGGAGAGTTCCAAATGTGTGTGGGTAGAATATATATCCCACAGGGGTAAAATTGAAAAAAGTAAAAAAAAAATTTTTTTTGGACTTCGCCATTTTTCTGGTGTTGATCAGACTTTCAGATAGGGCAAATGTCAGTAAGCTTTCCGATTTCAGTTCCAGAGCGATTCGCCCAATGAGTCCTTGATATTTAGTCATTTTCAGCCAATATTTTCGATTTTTCAAAATGTCACTTTTTTGTGAAAATATCCACTAAATTAGGGAATAATATGTGTGAGGGTACCCCAGGAGAGTTCCAAATGTGTGTGGGTAGAATATATATCCCACAGGGGTAAAATAGAAAAAAGTAAAGAAAAAATTTTTGGGGGACTTAGTCATTTTTCCGGCGTTTATCAGACTTTTAGATAGGGGAAATGTCAGTGAGCGTTCCGATTTCAGTTTCAGAGCGATTCGCCCAATGAGTCCTTGATATTTAGTCGTTTTCAGCCAATTTTCTGGATTTTTGAAAATTTCAGTTTTTTTGTGAAAATATCCACTAAATAAGGGAATAATATGTGTGAGGCTACCCCAGGAGAGTTCCAAATGTGTGTGGGTAGAATATATATCCCACGGGGGTAAAATTGAAAAAAGTTAAAAAAAAATTTTTTTTGGACTTCGCCATTTTTCTGGCGTTTATCAGACTTTCAGATAGGGCGAATTTCAGTGAGCGTTCCGATTTCAGTTCCAGAGCGATTCGCCCAATGAGTCCTTGATGTTTTGTCGTTTTCAGCCAATTTTCTGGATTTTTTAAAATTTCACTTTTTTTGTGAAAATATCCACTAAATGTGTGAGGGTACCCCAGGAGAGTTCCAAATGTGTGTGGGTAGAATATATATCCCACGAGGTAAAATTGTAAAAAGTTGAAAAAGGTTTTTTTTTGGACTTTGTCATTTTTCCGGCATTTATCAGTCTTTCAGATAGGGCAAATTTCAGTGAGCGTTCCGATTTCAGTTCCAGAGCGATTCGCCCAATGAGTCCTTGATGTTTTGTCGTTTTCAGCCAATTTTCTTTAATTTTTGAAAATTTCACTTTTTTTGTGAAAATATCCACTAAATGAGGGAATAATATGTGTGAGGGTACCCCAGGAGAGTTCCAAATGTGTGTGGGTAGAATATATATCCCACGGGGGTAAGATTGAAAAAAAAATGAAAAAAATTTTTTTTTGGACTGTCTTTTTTCCGGCGTTTATCAGACTTTCAGATAGGGGAAAGGTCAGTGAGCGTTCCGATTTCAGTTTCAGAGCGATTCGCCCAATGAGTCCTTGATATTTAGTCGTTTTCAGCCAATTTTCTGGATTTTTGAAAATTTTACTTTTTTTTGTGAAAATATCCACTAAATGAGGGAATAATATGTGTGAGGGTACCCCAGGAGAGTTCCAAATGTGTGTGGGTAAAATGAATGTCCCACGGGGGTAAAATTGAAAAAAGTTGAAAAAAATTTTTTTTTGGACTTAGCCATTTTTCCGGCGTTTATCAGACTTTTAGTTAGGGCAAATGTCAGTGAGCATTCCGATTTCAGTTCCAGAGCGATTCGCCCAATGAGACCTTCATATTTAGTCGTTTTCAGCCAATATTTAGGATTTTTGAAAATTTCACTTTTTTGTGAAAATATCCACTAAATGAGGGAATAATATGTGTGAGGGTACCCCAGGAGAGTTCCAAATGTGTGTGGGTAGAATATATATCCCAGGGGGGTAAAATTGAAAAAAGTTGAAAAAAATTTTTTTTTGGACTTAGCCATTTTTCCGGCGTTTATCAGACTTTCAGATAGGGCAAATGTCAGTGAGCGTTCCGATTTCAGTTCCAGAGCGATTCGCCCAATGAGTCCTTGATATTTAGTCATTGTCAGCCAATATTTTGGATTTTTGAAAATTTCACCTTTTTGTGAAAATATCCACTAAATGAGGGAATAATATGTGTGAGGGTACCCCAGGAGAGTTCCAAATGTGTGTGGGTAGAATATATATCCCACGGGGGTAAAATAGAAAAAAGTAAAAAAAAAAATTTTTTTGGACTTAATCATTTTTCCGGCGTTTATCAGACTTTCCGATAGGGGAAATGTCTGTGAGCGTTCCGATTTCAGTTCCAGAGCGATTCGCCCAATGAGTCCTTGATATTTAGTCATTTTCAGCCAATTTTCTGGATTTTTGAAAATTTCACTTTTTTGTGAAAATATCCACTAAATGAGGGAATAATAGGTGTGAGGGTACCCCAGGAGAGTTCCAAATGTGTTTGGGTAGAATATATATCCCACGGGGGTAAAATTGAATAAAGTTGAAAAATTTTTTTTTTGGACTTAGTCATTTTTCCGGCGTTTATCAGACTTTCAGATAGGGGAAATGTCAGTGGCGTTCCGATTTCAGTTCCAGAGCGATTCGCGATATTTAGTCGTTTTCAGCCAATATTTTGGATTTTTGAAAATTTCACTTTTTTGTGAAAATATCCACTAAATGAGGGAATAATATGTGTGAGGGTACCCCAGGAGAGTTCCAAATGTGTGTGGGTAGAATATATATATGCCACAGGGGTAAAATTGAAAAACGTTGAAAATTTTTTTTTTCGGACTTAGTCATTTTTCTGGCGTTTATCACACTTTCAGATAGGGCAAATGTCAGTGAGCTTTCCGATTTCAGTTCCAGAGCGATTCACCCAATGAGTCCTTGATATTTAGTCATTTTCAGACAATATTTTGGTTTTTTGAAAATTTCACTTTTTTGGGAAAATATCCACTAAATGAGGGAATAATATGTGTGAGGGTACCCCAGGAGAGTTCCAAATGTGTGTGGGTAGAATATATATCCCACGGGGGTAAAATTGAAAAAAGTTTAAAAAATTTTTTTTTTTTTCGGACTTAGTCATTTTTCCGGGGTTTATCAGACTTTCAGATAGGGCAAATGTCAGTGAGCATTCTGATTGCAGTTCCAGAGCGATTCGCCCAATGAGTCCTTGATATTTAGTCGTTTTCAGCCAATTTTCTGGATTTTTGAAAATTTCACTTTTTTTGTGAAAATATCCACTAAATGAGGGAATAATATGTGTGAGGGTACCGCAGGAGAGTTCCAAATGTGTGTGGGTAGAATATATATCCCACGGGGGTAAAATTGAAAAAAGTTTTAATTTTTTTTTTTTTTTCGGACTTAGTCATTTTTCCGGGGTTTATCAGACTTTCAGATAGGGCAAATGTCTGTGAGCGTTCTGATTTCAGTTCCAGAGCAATTTGCCCAATGAGTCCTTGATATTTAGTCGTTTTCAGCCAATTATCTGGATTTTTGAAAATTTCAATTTTTTTGTGAAAATATCCACTAAATGAGGGAATAATATGTGTGAGGGTACCCCAGGAGAGTTCCAAATGTGTGTGGGTAGAATATATATCCCACGGGGGTAAAATTGAAAAAAGTTGAAAAAAAATTTTTTTTGGACTTATTCATTTTTCCGGCGTTTATCAGACTTTCAGATAGGGGAAATGTCAGTGAGCGTTCCGATTTCAGTTCCAGAGCAATTCGCCCAATGAGTCCTTGATATTTAGTCGTTTTCAGCCAATATTTTGTTTTTCTGAAAATTTCACTTTTTTGTGAAAATATCCACTAAATGAGGGAATAATATGTGTGAGGGTACCGCAGGAGAGTTCCAAATGTGTGTGGGTAGAATATATATCCCACGGGGGTAAAATTGAAAAACGTTGAAAAATTGTTTTTTTTCGGACTTAGTCATTTTTCCGGCGTTTATCAGACTTTCAGATAGGGCAAATGTCAGTGAGCATTCTGATTTCAGTTCCAGAGCGATTCGCCCACTGAGTCCTTGATATTTGGTCATTTTCAGCCAATATTTTGGATTTTTGAAAATTTCACTTTTTTGTGAAAATATCCACTAAATGAGGGAATAATATGTGTGAGGGTACCCCAGGAGAGTTCCAAATGTGTGTGGGTAGAATATATACCCCACGGGGGTAAAATTGAAAAACATTGAAAAATTTTTTTTTTCGGACTTAGTCATTTTTCCGGGGTTTATCAGACTTTCAGATAGGGCAAATGTCTGTGAGCATTCTGATTGCAGTTCCAGAGCGATTCGCCCAATGAGTCCTTGATATTTACTCGTTTTCAGCAAATTTTCTGGATTTTTGAAAATTTCACTTTTTTTGTGAAAATATCCACTAAATGAGGGAATAATATGTGTGAGGGTACCCCAGGAGAGTTCCAAATGTGTGTGGGTAGAATATATATCCCACGGGGGTAAAATTGAAAAAAGGTGAAAAAAATTTTTTTTTACTTTGTCATTTTTCCGGCGTTTATCAGACTTTCAGATAGGGGAAATGTCAGTGAGCGTTCCGATTTCAGTTCCAGAGCAATTCGCCCAATGAGTCCTTGATATTTAGTCGTTTTCAGCCAATATTTTGTTTTTCTGAAAATTTCACTTTTTTGTGAAAATATCCACTAAATGAGGGAATAATATGTGTGAGTCTACCGCAGGAGAGTTCCAAATGTGTGTGGGTAGAATATATATCCCACGGGGGTAAAATTGAAAAACGTTGAAAAATTTTTTTTTTCGGACTTAGTCATTTTTCCGGCGTTTATCAGTCTTTCTGATAGGAGAAATGTCAGTGAGCGTTCCGATTTCAGTTCCAGAGCGATTCGCGATATTTAGTCGTTTTCAGCCAATATTTTGGATTTTTGAAATTTTCACTTTTTTGTAAAAATATCCACTAAATGAGGGAATAATATGTGTGAAAGTACCCCAGGAGAGTTCCAAATGTGTGTGGGTAGAATATATATCCCATGGGGGTAAAATTGAAAAAAGTTAAAAAAATTTTTTTTATGGACTTAGTCATTTTTCCGGCGTTTATCAGACTTTCAGATAGGGCAAATGTCAGTGAGCGTTCTGATTTCAGTTCCAGAGCGATTTGCCCAATGAGTCCTTGATATTTAGTCATTTTCACCCAATATTTTGGATTTTTGAAAATTTCACTTTTTTGTGAAAATATCCACTAAATGAGGGAATTATATGTGTGAGGGTACCCCAGGAGAGTTCCAAATGTGTGTGGGTAGAATATATATCCCACGGGGGTAAAATTGAATAAAGTTGAAAAAATTTTTTTTTGGACTTAGTCATTTTTCCGGCGTTTATCAGACTTTCAGATAGGGGAAATGTCAGTGAGTATTCTGATTGCAGTTCCAGAGCGATTCGCCCACTGAGTCCTTGATATTTGGTCATTGTCAGCCAATATTTTGGATTTTTGAAAATTTCACTTTTTTGTGAAAATATCCACTAAATGAGGGAATAATATGTGTGAGGGTACCCCAGGAGAGTTCCAAATGTGTGTGGGTAGAATATATATCCCACGGGGGTAAAATTGAAAAACGTTGAAAAATTTTTTTTTTCGGACTTAGTCATTTCTTTGCCGTTTATCAGACTTTCAGATAGGACAAATGTCAGTGAGCGTTCCGATTTCAGTTTCAGAGCGATTCACCCAATGAGTCCTTGATATTTAGTCATTTTCAGCCAATATTTTGGATTTTTGAAAATTTCACTTTTTTGTGAAAATATCCACTAAATGAGGGAATAATATGTGTGAGGGTACCCCAGGAGTTTTCCAAATGTGTGTGGTTAGAATATATATCCCACGGGGGTAAAATTGAAAAACTTTGAAAATTTTTTTTTTTCGGACTTAGTCATTTTTCCGGCGTTTATCAGACTTTCAGATAGGGCAAATATCAGTGAGCGTTCCGATTTCAGTTCCAGAGCGATTCGCCCACTGAGTCCTTGATATTTAGTCGTTTTCACCAAATATTTTGGATTTTTCAAAATTTCACTTTTTTGTTAAAATATCCACTAAATGAGGGAATAATATGTGTGAGGGTACCCCAGGAGAGTTCCAAATGTGTGTGGGTAGAATATATATCCCACGGGGGTAAAATTGAAAAAAGTTGAAAAAAATTTTTTTTTGGACTTAGTCATTTTTCCGGAGTTTATCACACTTTCAGATAGGGGAAATGTCAGTGAGGGTTCCGATTTCAGTTCCAGAGCGATTCGCCCAATGAGTCCTTGATATTTACTCGTTTTCAGCAAATTTTCTGGATTTTTGAAAATTTCACTTTTTTTGTGAAAATATCCACTAAATGAGGGAATAATATGTGTGAGGGTACCCCAGGAGAGTTCCAAATGTGTGTGGGTAGAATATATATCCCACGGGGGTAAAATTGAAAAAAGTTGAAAAAAATTTTTTTTTGGACTTTGTCATTTTTCCGGCGTTTATCAGACTTTCAGATAGGGGAAATGTCAGTGAGCGTTCCGATTTCAGTTCCAGAGCAATTCGCCCAATGAGTCCTTGATATTTAGTCGTTTTCAGCCAATATTTTGTTTTTTTGAAAATTTCACTTTTTTGTGAAAATATCCACTAAATGAGGGAATAATATGTGTGAGTCTACCGCAGGAGAGTTCCAAATGTGTGTGGGTAGAATATATATCCCACGGGGGTAAAATTGAAAAACGTTGAAAAATTTTTTTTTTCGGACTTAGTCATTTTTCCAGCGTTTATCAGACTTTCTGATAGGACAAATGTCAGTGAGCGTTCCGATTTCAGTTCCAGAGCGATTCGCCCAATGAGTCCTTGATATTTAGTCATTTTCACCCAATATTTTGGATTTTTGAAAATTTCACTTTTTTGTGAAAATATCCACTAAATGAGGGAATAATATGTGTGAGGGTACCCCAGGACTTTTCCAAATATGTGTGGTTAAAATATATATCCCACGGGGGTAAAATTGAAAAAAGTTTAAAAAAATTTTTTTTTTTCGGACTTAGTCATTTTTCCGGGGTTTATCAGACTTTCAGATAGGGCAAATGTCTGCGAGCGTTCTGATTTCAGTTCCAGAGCGATTTGCCCAATGAGTCCTTGATATTTAGTCATTGTCACCCAATATTTTGGATTTTTGAAAATTTCACTTTTTTGTGAAAATATCCACTAAATGAGGGAATAATATGTGTGAGGGTACCCCAGGAGAGTTCCAAATGTGTGTGGGTAGAATATATATCCCACGGGGGTAAAATTGAATAAAGTTGAAAAAATTTTTTTTTGGACTTAGTCATTTTTCCGGCGTTTATCAGACTTTCAGATAGGGGAAATGTCAGTGCGCGTTCCGATTTCAGTTTCAGAGCGATTTGCCCAATGAGTCCTTGATATTTAGTCATTTTCAGCCAATATTTTGGATTTTTGAAAATTTCACTTTTTTGTGAAAATATCCACTAAATGAGGGAATAATATGTGTGAGGGTACCCCAGGAGTTTTCCAAATGTGTGTGGTTAGAATATATATCCCACGGGGGCAAAATTGAAAACTTTGAAAATGTATTTTTTTCGGACTTAGTCATTTTTCCGGCGTTTATCAGACTTTCAGATAGGGCAAATATCAGTGAGCGTTCCGATTTCAGTTCCAGAGCGATTCGCCCACTGAGTCCTTGATATTTAGTCGTTTTCACCAAATATTTTGGATTTTTCAAAATTTCACTTTTTTGTAAAAATATCCACTAAATGAGGGAATAATATGTGTGAAAGTACCCCAGGAGAGTTCCAAATGTGTGTGGGTAGAATATATATCCCATGGGGGTAAAATTGAAAAAAGTTAAAAAAAATTTTTTTATGGACTTAGTCATTTTTCCGGCGTTTATCAGACTTTCAGATAGGGCAAATGTCAGTGAGCGTTCTGATTTCAGTTCCAGAGCGATTCGCCCGCTGAGTCCTTGATATTTGGTCATTTTCAGCCAATATTTTGGATTTTTGAAAATTTCACTTTTTTGTGAAAATATCCACTAAATGAGGGAATAATATGTGTGAGGGTACCGCAGGAGAGTTCCAAATGTGTGTGGGTAGAATATATATCCCATGGGGGTAAAATTGAAAAAAGTTAAAAAAAATTTTTTTATGGACTTAGTCATTTTTCCGGCGTTTATCAGACTTTCAGATAGAGCAAATGTCAGTGAGCGTTCCGATTTCAGTTCCAGAGCGATTCGCCCAATGAGTCGTTGATATTTAGTCGTTTTCAGCCAATATTTTGGATTTTTGAAAATTTCACTTTTTTGTGAAAGTATCCACTAAATGAGGGAATAATGTGTGTGAGGGTACCCCAGGAGATTTCCAAATGTGTGTGGGTAGAATATATATCCCATGGGGGTAAAATTAAAAAAAGTTTTAAATTTTTTTTTTTCGACTTAGTCATTTTTCCGTCGTTTATCAGACTTTCAGATAGGGTAAATATCAGTGAGCATTCTGATTTCAGTTCCAGAGCGATTTGCCCACTGAGTCCTTGATATTTGGTCATTTTCAGCCAATATTTTGAATTTTTGAAAATTTCACTTTTTTGTGAAAATATCCACTAAATGAGGGAATAATATGTGTGAGGGTACCCCAGGAGAGTTCCAAATGTGTGTGGGTGGAATATATATCCCACGGGGGTAAAATTGAAAAAAGTTTAAAAAAATTTTTTTTTGGACTTAGTCATTTTTCCGGCGTTTATCAGACTTTCAGATAGGGCAAATATCAGTGAGCGTTCCGATTTCAGTTCGAAAGTGATTCGCGATATTTAGTCGTTTTCAGCCAATATTTTGGATTTTTGAAGCTTTCACTTTTTTGTAAAAATATCCTCTAAATGAGGGAATAATATGTGTGAGAGTACCCCAGGAGAGTTCCAAATGTGTGTGGGTAGAATATATATCCCACGGGGGTAAAATTGAAAAAAGTTGAAAAAAAAATTTTTTTTTGAATTTAGTCATTTTTCCAACGTTTATCAGACTTTCAGATAGGGGAAATGTCAGTGAGCGTTCCTTTTTCAGTTCCAGAGCGATACGCCCACTGAGTCCTTGATATTTGGTCATTTTCAGCCAATATTTTGGATTTTTGAAAATGTCACTTTTTTGTGAAAATATCCACTAAATGAGGGAATAATATGTGTGAGGGTACCCCAGGAGAGTTCCAAATGTGTGTGGGTAGAATATATATCCCATGGGGGTAAAATTAAAAAAAGTTTTAAAATTTTTTTTTTCGACTTAGTCATTTTTCCGTCGTTTATCAGACTTTCAGATAGGGTAAATATCAGTGAGCATTCTGATTTCAGTTCCAGAGCGATTCGCCCACTGAGTCCTTGATATTTGGTCATTTTCAGCCAATATTTTGAATTTTTGAAAATTTCACTTTTTTGTGAAAATATCCACTAAATGAGGGAATAATATGTGTGAGGGTACCCCAGGAGAGTTCCAAATGTGTTTGGGTGGAATATATATCCCACGGGGGTAAAATTGAAAAAAGTTTAAAAAAATTTTTTTTTGGACTTAGTCATTTTTCCGGCGTTTATCAGACTTTCAGATAGGGCAAATATCAGTGAGCGTTCCGATTTCAGTTCGAGAGTGATTCGCGATATTTAGTCGTTTTCAGCCAATATTTTGGATTTTTGAAGCTTTCACTTTTTTGTAAAAATATCCACTAAATGAGGGAATAATATGTGTGAGAGTACCCCAGGAGAGTTCCAAATGTGTGTGGGTAGAATATATATCCCACGGGGGTAAAATTGAAAAAAGTTGAAAAAAAAAATTTTTTTTGAATTTAGTCATTTTTCCAACGTTTATCAGACTTTCAGATAGGGGAAATGTCAGTGAGCGTTCCTTTTTCAGTTCCAGAGCGATACGCCCACTGAGTCCTTGATATTTGGTCATTTTCAGCCAATATTTTGGATTTTTGAAAATGTCACTTTTTTGTGAAAATATCCACTAAATGAGGGAATAATATGTGTGGGGGTACCCCAGGAGAGTTCCAAATGTGTGTGGGTAGAATATATATATCCCACGGGGGTAAAATTGAAAAAGTTGAAAAAAAATTTTTTTGGACTTAGTCATTTTTCCGGAGTTTATCAGACTTTCAGATAGGGGAAATGTCAGTGAGCTTTCCGATTTCAGTTCCAGAGCGATTTGCCCAATGAGCCCTTGATATTTAGTCGTTTTCAGCCAATTTTCTGGATTTTTCAAAATTTCACTTTTTTGTGAAAATATCCACTAAATGAGGGAATAATATGTGTGAGGGTACCGCAGGAGAGTTCCAAATGTGTGTGGGTAGAATATATATCCCACGGGGGTAAAATTGAAAAACGTTGAAAAATTTTTTTTTTCGGACTTAAACATTTCTTTGGCGTTTATCAGACTTTCAGATTGGACAAATGTCAGTGAGCGTTCCGATTTCAGTTTCAGAGCGATTCACCCAATGAGTCCTTGATATTTAGTCATTTTCAGCCAATATTTTGGATTTTTGAAAATTTCACTTTTTTGTGAAAATATCCACTAAATGAGGGAATAATAGGTGTGAGGGTACCCCAGGAGAGTTCCAAATGTGTGTGGTTAGAATATATATCCCACGGGGGTAAAATTGAAAAACGTTGAAATTTTTTTTTTTTCGGACTTAGTCATTTTTGCGGCGTTTATCAGACTTTCAGATAGGGCAAATATCAGTCAGCGTTCCGATTTCAGTTCCAGAGCGATTCGCCCACTGAGTCCTTGATATTTAGTCGTTTTCACCAAATATTTTGGATTTTTCAAAATTTCACGTTTTTGTGAAAATATCCACTAAATGTGGGAATAATATGTGTGAGGGTACCCCAGGAGAGTTCCAAATGTGTGTGGGTAGAATAGATATCCCACGGGGGTAAAATTGAAAAAAGTTGAAAAAAATTTTTTTTTGGACTTAGTCATTTTTCCGGCGTTTATCAGACTTTCAGATAGGGGAAATGTCAGTGAGCATTCCGATTTCAGTTCCAGAGCAATTCGCCCAATGAGTCCTTGATATTTAGTCGTTTTCAGCCAATATTTTGTTTTTCTGAAAATTTCACTTTTTTGTGAAAATATCCACTAAATGAGGGAATATTATGTGTGAGGGTACCCCAGGAGTTTTCCAAATGTGTGTGGTTAGAATATATATCCCACGGGGGTAAAATTGAAAAACGTTGAAAATTTTTTTTCGGACTTAATCATTTTTGCGGCGTTTATCAGACTTTCAGATAGGGCAAATATCAGTGAGCGTTCCGATTTCAGTTCCAGAGCGATTCGCCCACTGAGTCCTTGATATTTAGACGTTTTCACCAAATATTTTGGATTTTTCAAAATTTCACTTTTTTGTGAAAATATCCACTAAATGAGGGAATAATAGGTGTGAGGGTACCCCAGGAGAGTTCCAAATGTGTGTGGGTAGAATATATATCCCACCGGGGTAAAATTGAATAAAGTTGAAAAAAATTTTTTTTGGACTTAGTCATTTTTCCGGCGTTTATCAGACTTTCAGATAGGGGAAATGTCAGTGAGCATTCTGATTGCAGTTCCAGAGCGATTTGCCCACTGAGTCCTTGATATTTGGTCATTTTCAGCCAATATTTTGGATTTTTGAAAATTTCACTTTTTTGTGAAAATATCCACTAAATGAGGGAATAATATGTGTGAGGGTACCCCAGGAGAGTTCCAAATGTGTGTGGGTAGAATAGATATCCCACGGGGGTAAAATTGAAAAAAGTTGAAAAAAATTTTTTTTTGGACTTAGTCATTTTTCCGGCGTTTATCAGACTTTCAGATAGGGGAAATGTCAGTGAGCATTCCGATTTCAGTTCCAGAGCAATTCGCCCAATGAGTCCTTGATATTTAGTCGTTTTCAGCCAATATTTTGTTTTTCTGAAAATTTCACTTTTTTGTGAAAATATCCACTAAATGAGGGAATATTATGTGTGAGGGTACCGCAGGAGAGTTCCAAATGTGTGTGGGTAGAATATATATCCCACGGGGGTAAAATTGAAAAGCGTTGAAAATTTTTTTTTTTCGGACTTAGTCATTTTTCCGGCGTTTATCAGACTTTCAGATAGGGCAAATGTCAGTGAGCGTTCCGATTTCAGTTCCAGAGCGATTCGCCCAATGAGTCCTTGATATTTGGTCATTTTCAGCCAATATTTTGGATTTTTGAAAATTTCACTTTTTTGTGAAAATATCCACTAAATAAGGGAATAATATGTGTGAGGGTACTCCAGGAGAGTTCCAAATGTGTGTGGGTAGAATATATATCCCATGGGGGTAAAATTGAAAAAAGTTTAAAAAAATTTTTTTTTGGACTTAGTCATTTTTCCGGCATTTATCAGACTTTCAGATAGGGCAAATGTCATTGAGCATTCTGATTTCAGTTCCAGAGCGATTCGCCCACTGAGTCCTTGATATTTGGTCATTTTCAGCCAATATTTTGGATTTTTGAAAATTTCACTTTTTTGGGAAAATATCCAGTAAATGAGGGAATAATATGTGTGAGGGTACCCCAGGAGAGTTCCAAATGTGTGTGGGTAGAATATATATCCCACGGGGGTAAAATTGAAAAAAGTTTAAAAAAATTTTTTTTTGGACTTACTCATTTTTCCGGGGTTTATCAGACTTTCAGATAGGGGAAATGTCAGTGAGCGTTCCGATTTCAGTTCGAGAGTGATTCGCGATATTTAGTCGTTTTCAGCCAATATTTTGGATTTTTGAAACTTTCACTTTTTTGTAAAAATATCCACTAAATGAGGGAAAAATATGTGTGAGAGTACCCCAGGAGAGTTCCAAATGTGTGTGGGTAGAATATATATCCCACGGGCGTAAAATTGAAAAAAGTTGAAAAAAAAATTTTTTTTTTGAATTTAGTCATTTTTCCAACGTTTATCAGACTTTCAGATAGGGGAAATGTCAGTGAGCGTTCCGATTTCAGTTCCAGAGCGATACGCCCACTGAGTCCTTGATGTTTGGTCATTTTCAGCCAATATTTTGGATTTTTGAAAATTTCACTTTTTTGTGAAAATATCCACTAAATAAGGGAATAATATGTGTGAGGGTACCCCAGGAGAGTTCCAAATGTGTGTGGGTAGAATATATATATCCCACGGGGGTAAAATTGAAAAAGTTGAAAAAAATTTTTTTTTGGACTTAGTCATTTTTCCGGAGTTTATCAGACTTTCAGATAGGGGAAATGTCAGTGAGCTTTCCGATTTCAGTTCCAGAGTGATTTGCCCAATGAGCCCTTGATATTTAGTCGTTTTCAGCCAATTTTCTGGATTTTTGAAAATTTCACTTTTTTTGTGAAAATATCCACTAAATGAGGGAATAATATGTGTGAGGGTACCCCAGGAGTTTTCCAAATGTGTGTGGGTAGAATATATATCCCACGGGAGTAAAATTGAATGAAGTTGAAAAATTTTGTTTTTGGACTTAGTCATTTTTCCGGCGTTTATCAGACTTTCAGATAGGGGAAATGTCAGTGAGCGTTCCGATTTCAGTTCCAGAGTGATTCGCCCACTGAGTCCTTGATATTTGGTCATTTTCAGCCAATATTTTGGATTTTTGAAAATTTCACTTTTTTGTGAAAATATCCACTAAATAAGGGAATAATATGTGTGAGGGTACCCCAGGAGAGTTCCAAATGTGTGTGGGTAGAATTTATATCTCATGGGGGTAAAATTGAAAAAAGTTTAAAAAAATTTTTTTTGGACTTAGTCATTTTTCGGCATTTATCAGACTTTCAGATAGGGGAAATGTGAATGAGCGTTCCGATTTCTGTTCCAGAGCGATTCGCCCAATGAGTCCCTGATATTTAGTCGTTTTCAGCCAATATTTTGGATTTTTGAAAATTTCACTTTTTTGTGAAAATTTACACTAAATGAAGGAATAATATGTGTGAGGGTACCCCAGGAGAGTTCCAAATGTGTGTGGGTAGAATATATATCCTATGGGGGTAAAATTGAAAAAGGTTTAAAAAAATTTTTTTTTGGACTTAGTCATTTTTCCGGCGTTTATCAGACTTTCAGATAGGGCAAATGTCAGTGAGTGTTCCGAATTCAGTTCGAGAGCGATTCGCGATATTTAGTAGTTTTCAGCCAATATTTTGGATTTCTGAAAATTTCACTTTTTTGTGAAAATATCCACTAAATGAGTGAATAATATGTGTGAGGGTACCCCAGGAGAGTTCCAAATGTGTGTGGGTAGAATATATATCCCACGGGGGTAAAATTGAATAAAGTTGAAAAAAAATTTTTTTGGACTCAGTCATTTTTCCGGCGTTTATCAGACTTTCAGATAGGGGAAATGTCAGTGAGCGTTCCGATTTCAGTTCAAGAGCGATTCGCCCAATGAGTCCTTGATATTTAGTCGTTTTCAGCCAATTTTCTGGATTTTTGAAAATTTCACTTTTTTTGTGAAAATATCCACTAATTGAGGGAATAATAGGTGTGAGGGTACCCCAGGAGTTTTCCAAATGTGTGTGGGTAGAATATATATCCCACGGGGGTAAAATTGAATAAAGTTGAAAAAAAATGTTTTTGGACTTAGTAATTTTTCCGGCGTTTATCAGACTTTCAGATAGGGCAAATGTCAGTGAGCGTTCCGATTTCAGTTCCAGAGCGATTCGCCCAATGAGTCCTTGATATTTAGTCATTTTCAGCCAATATTTTGGATTTTTGAAAATTTCACTTTTTTGTGAAAATATCCACTAAATGAGGGAATAATATGTGTGAGGGTACCGCAGGAGAGTTCCAAATGTGTGTGGGTAGAATATATATCCCAAGGGGGTAAAATTGAAAACGTTGAAAAATTTTTTTTTTCGGACTTAGTCATTTTTCCGGCGTTTATCAGACTTTCAGATAGGGCAAATGTCAGTGAGTGTTCCGAATTCAGTTCGAGAGCGATTCGCGATATTTAGTAGTTTTCAGCCAATATTTTGGATTTTTGAAACTTTCACTTTTTTGTAAAAATATCCACTAAATGAGGGAATAATATGTGTGAGAGTACCCCAGGAGAGTTCCAAATGTGTGTGGGTAGAATATATATCCCACGGGGGTAAAATTGAAAAAAGTTGAAAAAAAATTTTTTTTTGGAATTTAGTCATTTTTCCAACGTTTATCAGACTTTCAGATAGGGGAAATGTCAGTGAGTGTTCCGATTTCAGTTCCAGAGCGATACGCCCACTGAGTCCTTGATATTTGGTCATTTTCAGCCAATATTTTGGATTTATGAAAATTTCACTTTTTTGTGAAAATATCCACTAAATGAGGGAATAATATGTGTGAGGGTACCCCAGGAGAGTTCCAAATGTGTGTGGGTAGACTATATATCCCACGGGGGTAAAATTGAAAAAAGTTGAAAAAAATTTTTTTTTGGACTTAGTCATTTTTCCGGAGTTTATCAGACTTTCAGATAGTGGAAATGTCAGTGAGCGTTCCGATTTCAGTTCCAGAGCGATTCGCCCAATGAGTCCTTGATATTTAGTCGTTTTCAGCCAATATTTTGGATTTCTGAAAATTTCACTTTTTTGTGAAAATATCCACTAAATGAGTGAATAATATGTGTGAGGGTACCCCAGGAGAGTTCCAAATGTGTGTGGGTAGAATATATATCCCACCGTGGTAAAATTGAAAAAAGTTGAAAAAAATTTTTTTTTGGACTTAGTCATTTTTCCGGAGTTTATCAGACTTTCAGATAGGGGAAATGAGAGTGAGCGTTCCGATTTCAGTTCCAGAGCGATTTGCCCAATGAGTCCTTGATATTTAGTCGTTTTCAGCCAATTTTCAGTATTTTTGAAAATTTCACTTTTTTTGTGAAAATATCCACTAAATGAGGGAATAATATGTGTGAGGGTACCCCAGGAGAGTTCCAAATGTGTGTGGGTAGAATATATATCCCATGGGGGTAAACTTGAAAAAAGTTTAAAAAAATTTTTTTTTGGACTTAGTCATTTTTCCGGGGTTTATCAGACTTTCAGATAGGGCAAATGTCTGTGAGCGTTCCGATTTCAGTTCCAGAGCGATTCGCCCACTGAGTCCTTGATATTTGGTCATTTTCAGCCAATATTTTGGATTTTTGAAAATTTCACTTTTTTGTGAAAATATCCACTAAATGAGGGAATAATAGGTGTGAGGGTACCCCAGGAGTTTTCCAAATGTGTGTGGGTAGAATATATATCCCACGGGGGTAAAATTGAAAAAAGTTGAAAAATTTTTTTTTTTGGACTTAGTCATTTTTCCGGAGTTTATCAGACTTTCAGATAGGGGAAATGTGAGTGAGCGTTCCGATTTCAGTTCCAGAGCGATTTGCCCAATGAGTCCTTGATATTTAGTCGTTTTCAGCCAATTTTCTGGATTTATGAAAATTTCACTTTTTTGTGAAAATATCCACTAAATGAGCGAATAATATGTGTGAGGGTACCCCAGGAGAGTTCCAAATGTGTGTGGGTAGAATATATATCCCACGGGGGTAAAATTGAAAAAAGTTGAAAAAAAATTTTTTTTGGACTTAGTCATTTTTCCGGCGTTTATCAGACTTTCAGATAGGGCAAATGTCAGTGAGCGTTCCGATTTCAGTTCCAGAGCGATTCGCCCAATGAGTCCTTGATATTTAGTCGTTTTCAGCCAATATTTTGGATTTCTGAAAATTTCACTTTTTTGTGAAAATATCCACTAAATGAGTGAATAATATGTGTGAGGGTACCCCAGGAGAGTTCCAAATGTGTGTGGGTAGAATATATATCCCACGGGGGTAAAATTGAAAAAAGTTGAAAAAAAATTTTTTTTGGACTTAGTCATTTTTCCGGAGTTTATCAGACTTTCAGATAGGGGAAATGTCAGTGAGCTTTCCGATTTCAGTTCCAGAGCGATTTGCCCAATGAGCCCTTGATATTTAGTCGTTTTCAGCCAATTTTCTGGATTTTTGAAAATTTCACTTTTTTTGTGAAAATATCCACTAAATGAGGGAATAATATGTGTGAGGGTACCCCAGGAGTTTTCCAAATGTGTGTGGGTAGAATATATATCCCACGGGAGTAAAATTGAATGAAGTTGAAAAATTTTGTTTTTGGACTTAGTCATTTTTCCGGCGTTTATCAGACTTTCAGATAGGGGAAATGTCAGTGAGCGTTCCGATTTCAGTTCCAGAGTGATTCGCCCACTGAGTCCTTGATATTTGGTCATTTTCAGCCAATATTTTGGATTTTTGAAAATTTCACTTTTTTGTGAAAATATCCACTAAATAAGGGAATAATATGTGTGAGGGTACCCCAGGAGAGTTCCAAATGTGTGTGGGTAGAATTTATATCTCATGGGGGTAAAATTGAAAAAAGTTTAAAAAAATTTTTTTTGGACTTAGTCATTTTTCGGCATTTATCAGACTTTCAGATAGGGGAAATGTGAATGAGCGTTCCGATTTCTGTTCCAGAGCGATTCGCCCAATGAGTCCCTGATATTTAGTCGTTTTCAGCCAATATTTTGGATTTTTGAAAATTTCACTTTTTTGTGAAAATTTACACTAAATGAAGGAATAATATGTGTGAGGGTACCCCAGGAGAGTTCCAAATGTGTGTGGGTAGAATATATATCCTATGGGGGTAAAATTGAAAAAGGTTTAAAAAAATTTTTTTTTGGACTTAGTCATTTTTCCGGCGTTTATCAGACTTTCAGATAGGGCAAATGTCAGTGAGTGTTCCGAATTCAGTTCGAGAGCGATTCGCGATATTTATTAGTTTTCAGCCAATATTTTGGATTTCTGAAAATTTCACTTTTTTGTGAAAATATCCACTAAATGAGTGAATAATATGTGTGAGGGTACCCCAGGAGAGTTCCAAATGTGTGTGGGTAGAATATATATCCCACGGGGGTAAAATTGAATAAAGTTGAAAAAAAAATTTTTTGGACTCAGTCATTTTTCCGGCGTTTATCAGACTTTCAGATAGGGGAAATGTCAGTGAGCGTTCCGATTTCAGTTCAAGAGCGATTCGCCCAATGAGTCCTTGATATTTAGTCGTTTTCAGCCAATTTTCTGGATTTTTGAAAATTTCACTTTTTTTGTGAAAATATCCACTAATTGAGGGAATAATAGGTGTGAGGGTACCCCAGGAGTTTTCCAAATGTGTGTGGGTAGAATATATATCCCACGGGGGTAAAATTGAATAAAGTTGAAAAAAAATGTTTTTGGACTTAGTAATTTTTCCGGCGTTTATCAGACTTTCAGATAGGGCAAATGTCAGTGAGCGTTCCGATTTCAGTTCCAGAGCGATTCGCCCAATGAGTCCTTGATATTTAGTCATTTTCAGCCAATATTTTGGATTTTTGAAAATTTCACTTTTTTGTGAAAATATCCACTAAATGAGGGAATAATATGTGTGAGGGTACCGCAGGAGAGTTCCAAATGTGTGTGGGTAGAATATATATCCCAAGGGGGTAATATTGAAAACGTTGAAAAATTTTTTTTTTCGGACTTAGTCATTTTTCCGGCGTTTATCAGACTTTCAGATAGGGCAAATGTCAGTGAGTGTTCCGAATTCAGTTCGAGAGCGATTCGCGATATTTAGTAGTTTTCAGCCAATATTTTGGATTTTTGAAACTTTCACTTTTTTGTAAAAATATCCACTAAATGAGGGAATAATATGTGTGAGAGTACCCCAGGAGAGTTCCAAATGTGTGTGGGTAGAATATATATCCCACGGGGGTAAAATTGAAAAAAGTTGAAAAAAAATTTTTTTTTGGAATTTAGTCATTTTTCCAACGTTTATCAGACTTTCAGATAGGGGAAATGTCAGTGAGTGTTCCGATTTCAGTTCCAGAGCGATACGCCCACTGAGTCCTTGATATTTGGTCATTTTCAGCCAATATTTTGGATTTATGAAAATTTCACTTTTTTGTGAAAATATCCACTAAATGAGGGAATAATATGTGTGAGGGTACCCCAGGAGAGTTCCAAATGTGTGTGGGTAGACTATATATCCCACGGGGGTAAAATTGAAAAAAGTTGAAAAAAATTTTTTTTTGGACTTAGTCATTTTTCCGGAGTTTATCAGACTTTCAGATAGTGGAAATGTCAGTGAGCGTTCCGATTTCAGTTCCAGAGCGATTCGCCCAATGAGTCCTTGATATTTAGTCGTTTTCAGCCAATATTTTGGATTTCTGAAAATTTCACTTTTTTGTGAAAATATCCACTAAATGAGTGAATAATATGTGTGAGGGTACCCCAGGAGAGTTCCAAATGTGTGTGGGTAGAATATATATCCCACCGTGGTAAAATTGAAAAAAGTTGAAAAAAATTTTTTTTTGGACTTAGTCATTTTTCCGGGGTTTATCAGACTTTCAGATAGGGCAAATGTCTGTGAGCGTTCCGATTTCAGTTCCAGAGCGATTCGCCCACTGAGTCCTTGATATTTGGTCATTTTCAGCCAATATTTTGGATTTTTGAAAATTTCACTTTTTTGTGAAAATATCCACTAAATGAGGGAATAATAGGTGTGAGGGTACCCCAGGAGTTTTCCAAATGTGTGTGGGTAGAATATATATCCCACGGGGGTAAAATTGAAAAAAGTTGAAAAATTTTTTTTTTTGGACTTAGTCATTTTTCCGGAGTTTATCAGACTTTCAGATAGGGGAAATGTGAGTGAGCGTTCCGATTTCAGTTCCAGAGCGATTTGCCCAATGAGTCCTTGATATTTAGTCGTTTTCAGCCAATTTTCTGGATTTATGAAAATTTCACTTTTTTTGTGAAAATATCCACTAAATGAGGGAATAATATGTGTGAGGGTACCCCAGGAGAGTTCCAAATGTGTGTGGGTAGAATATATATCCCATGGGGGTAAACTTGAAAAAAGTTTAAAAAAATTTTTTTTTGGACTTAGTCATTTTTCCGGGGTTTATCAGACTTTCAGATAGGGCAAATGTCTGTGAGCGTTCCGATTTCAGTTCCAGAGCGATTCGCCCACTGAGTCCTTGATATTTGGTCATTTTCAGCCAATATTTTGGATTTTTGAAAATTTCACTTTTTTGTGAAAATATCCACTAAATGAGGGAATAATAGGTGTGAGGGTACCCCAGGAGTTTTCCAAATGTGTGTGGGTAGAATATATATCCCACGGGGGTAAAATTGAAAAAAGTTGAAAAAAATTTTTTTTTGGACTTAGTCATTTTTCCGGAGTTTATCAGACTTTCAGATAGGGGAAATGTGAGTGAGCGTTCCGATTTCAGTTCCAGAGCGATTTGCCCAATGAGTCCTTGATATTTAGTCGTTTTCAGCCAATTTTCTGGATTTTTGAAAATTTCACTTTTTTTGTGAAAATATCCACTAAATGAGGGAATAATATGTGTGAGGGTACCCCAGGAGTCTTCCAAATGTGTGTGGGTAGAATATATATCCCACGGGGGTAAAATTGAATGAAGTTGAAAAATTTTTTTTTTGGACTTAGTCATTTTTCCGGCGTTTATCAGACTTTCAGATAGGGGAAATGTCAGTGAGCGTTCCGATTTCAGTTCCAGAGTGATTCGCCCACTGAGTCCTTGATATTTGGTCATTTTCAGCCAATATTTTGGATTTTTGAAAATTTCACTTTTTTGTGAAAATATCCACTAAATAAGGGAATAATATGTGTGAGGGTACCCCAGGAGTTTTTCAAATGTGTATGGGTAGAATATATATCCCACGGGGGTAAAATTGAAAAAAGTTGAAAAAAAATTTTTTTTGGACTTAGTCATTTTTCCGAAGTTCATCAGACTTTCAGATAGTGGAAATGTCAGTGAGCGTTCCGATTTCAGTTCCAGAGCGATTCGCCCAATAGGTCCTTGATATTTAGTCGTTTTCAGCCAATATTTTGGATTTATGAAAATTTCACTTTTTTGTGAAAATATCCACTAAATGAGCGAATAATATGTGTGAGGGTACCCCAGGAGTTTTCCAAATGTGTGTGGGTAGAATATATATCCCACGGGGGTAAAATTGAATAAAGTTGAAAAAATTTTTTTTTCGACTTAGTCATTTTTCCGGCGTTTATCAAACTTTCAGATAGGGGAAATGTCAGTGAGCGTTCCGATTTCAGTTCAAGAGCGATTCGCCCAATAAGTCCTTGATATTTAGTCGTTTTCAGCCAATTTTCTGGATTTTTGAAAATTTCACTTTTTTTGTGAAAATATCCACTAAATGAGGGAATAATAGGTGTGAGGGTACCCCAGGAGAGTTCCAAATGTGTGTGGGTAGAATATATATCCCACGGGGGTAAAATTGAAAAAAGTTTAAAAAAATTTTTTTTTGGACTTAGTCATTTTTCCGGGGTTTATCAGACTTTCAGATAGGGCAAATGTCTGTGAGCGTTCCGATTTCAGTTCCAGAGCGATTTGCCCAATGAGTCCTTGATATTTAGTCGTTTTCAGCCAATTTTCTGGATTTTTGAAAATTTCACTTTTTTTGTGAAAATATCCACTATATGAGGGAATAATATGTGTGAGGGTACCGCAGGAGAGTTCCAAATGTGTGTGGAAAACCTACAAAAGACAAAAGACAAAAATATATCTCATACCCTACCATCATTATATATAAATGTAAAGCAAAGTTGCATAATAAAAATAGGGTACTTAGTGAACTTTTTTTGATCAAAAAAAGTATACAAGCCGTCCCACCAGCGGCAAGGTGACCCTACATTGGGACGGTACCTATACTGCCTATATTAAAAACCTTACTGTATATCAAAGTTGAAGTAATGCATATAAAAGGGTAGACAAATAGGACCGGGACCCAACTCCAGACCACCCAGGCCCGTGGTTTTTAATATCGGCAGTATAGGTACCGTCCCAATTTAGGGTCACCTTGCCGCTGGTGGGACGGCTTGTATACTTTTTTGATCAAAAATAGTTCACTAAGTACCCTATATTTATTATGCAACTTTGCTTTACATTTATATATAATGATGGTAGGGTATGAGATATATTTTTGTCTTTTGTCTTTTGTAGGTTTTGTTTCTTTTTTGCTAGTGTGAACATGCTCCTATTTCTTGCATGTCTACCATCTTAGACCTCAGTTCACATTGCCTGGTTTTTTGTCTTGTTTGCATTCTGTGCAATTTAAGGGTGTGGCATCCCCTTTGTTGAGCTGACTGGTATATATGTAGCTTACCACGGGCCTGGGTGGTCTGGAGTTGGGACCCGGTCCTATTTGTCTACCCTTTTATATGCATTACTTCAACTTTGATATACAGTAAGGTTTTTAATATAGGCAGTATAGGTACCGTCCCAATTTAGGTTCACCTTGCCGCTGGTGGCACGGCTTGTATACTTTTTTTGATCAAAAATAGTTCACTAAGTACCCTATATTTATTATGCAACTTTGCTTTACATTTATATATAATGATGGTAGGGTATGAGATATATTTTTGTCTTTTGTCTTTTGTAGGTTTTGTTTCTTTTTTGCTAGTGTGAACATGCTCCTATTTCTTGCATGTCTACCATCTTAGACCTCAGTTCACATTGCCTGGTTTTTTGTCTTGTTTGCATTCTGTGCAATTTAAGGGTGTGGCATCCCCTTTGTTGAGCTGACTGGTATATATGTAGCTTACCACGGGCCTGGGTGGTCTGGAGTTGGGACCCGGTCCTATTTGTCTACCCTTTTATATGCATTACTTCAACTTTGATATACAGTAAGGTTTTTAATATAGGCAGTATAGGTACCGTCCCAATTTAGGGTCACCTTGCCGCTGGTGGGACGGCTTGTATACTTTTTTTGATCAAAAATAGTTCACTAAGTACCCTATATTTATTATGCAACTTTGCTTTACATTTATATATAATGATGGTAGGGTATGAGATATATTTTTGTCTTTTGTCTTTTGTAGGTTTTGTTTCTTTTTTGCTAGTGTGAACATGCTCCTATTTCTTGCATGTCTACCATCTTAGACCTCAGTTCACATTGCCTGGTCAAATGTGTGTGGGTAGAATATATATCCCACGGGGGTAAAATTGAATGAAGTTGAAAAATTTTTTTTTTGGACTTAGTCATTTTTCCGGCGTTTATCAGACTTTCAGATAGGGGAAATGTCAGTGATTGTTCCGATTTCAGTTCCAGAGTGATTCGCCCACTGAGTCCTTGATATTTGGTCATTTTCAGCCAATATTTTGGATTTTTGAAAATTTCACTTTTTTGTGAAAATATCCACTAAATGAGGGAATAATAGGTGTGAGGGTACCCCAGGAGTTTTCCAAATGTGTGTGGGTAGAATATATATCCCACGGGGGTAAAATTGAAAAAAGTTGAAAAAAAATTTTTTTTGGACTTAGTCATTTTTCCGGCGTTTATCAGACTTTCAGATAGGGCAAATGTCAGTGAGCGTTCCGATTTCAGTTCCAGAGCGATTCGCCCAATGAGTCCTTGATATTTAGTCATTTTAAGCCAATATTTTGGATTTTTGAAAATTTCACTTTTTTGTGAAAATATCCACTAAATGAGGGAATAATATGTGTGAGGGTACCCCAGGAGTTTTCCAAATGTGTGTGGGTAGAATATATATCCCACGGGGGTAAAATTGAATAAAGTTGAAAAAAATTTTTTTTCGACTTAGTCATTTTTCCGGCGTTTATCAAACTTTCAGATAGGGGAAATGTCAGTGAGCGTTCCGATTTCAGTTCAAGAGCGGTTCGCCCAATAAGTCCTTGATATTTAGTCGTTTTCAGCCAATTTTCTGGATTTTTGAAAATTTCACTTTTTTTGTGAAAATATCCACTAAATGAGGGAATAATAGGTGTGAGGGTACCCCAGGAGAGTTCCAAATGTGTGTGGGTAGAATATATATCCCACGGGGGTAAAATTGAAAAAAGTTTAAAAAAATTTTTTTTTGGACTTAGTCATTTTTCCGGGGTTTATCAGACTTTCAGATAGGGCAAATGTCTGTGAGCGTTCCGATTTCAGTTCCAGAGCGATTTGCCCAATGAGTCCTTGATATTTAGTCGTTTTCAGCCAATTTTCTGGATTTTTGAAAATTTCACTTTTTTTGTGAAAATATCCACTATATGAGGGAATAATATGTGTGAGGGTACTGCAGGAGAGTTCCAAATGTGTGTGGAAAACCTACAAAAGACAAAAGACAAAAATATATCTCATACCCTACCATCATTATATATAAATGTAAAGCAAAGTTGCATAATAAATATAGGGTACTTAGTGAACTATTTTTGATCAAAAAAAGTATACAAGCCGTCCCACCAGCGGCAAGGTGACCCTACATTGGGACGGTACCTATACTGCCTATATTAAAAACCTTACTGTATATCAAAGTTGAAGTAATGCATATAAAAGGGTAGACAAATAGGACCGGGACCCAACTCCAGACCACCCAGGCCCGTGGTTTTTAATATCGGCAGTATAGGTACCGTCCCAATTTAGGGTCACCTTGCCGCTGGTGGGACGGCTTGTATACTTTTTTGATCAAAAATAGTTCACTAAGTACCCTATATTTATTTTGCAACTTTGCTTTACATTTATATATAATGATGGTAGGGTATGAGATATATTTTTGTCTTTTGTCTTTTGTAGGTTTTGTTTCTTTTTTGCTAGTGTGAACATGCTCCTATTTCTTGCATGTCTACCATCTTAGACCTCAGTTCACATTGCCTGGTTTTTTGTCTTGTTTGCATTCTGTGCAATTTAAGGGTGTGGCATCCCCTTTGTTGAGCTGACTGGTATATATGTAGCTTACCACGGGCCTGGGTGGTCTGGAGTTGGGACCCGGTCCTATTTGTCTACCCTTTTATATGCATTACTTCAACTTTGATATACAGTAAGGTTTTTAATATAGGCAGTATAGGTACCGTCCCAATTTAGGTTCACCTTGCCGCTGGTGGCACGGCTTGTATACTTTTTTTGATCAAAAATAGTTCACTAAGTACCCTATATTTATTATGCAACTTTGCTTTACATTTATATATAATGATGGTAGGGTATGAGATATATTTTTGTCTTTTGTCTTTTGTAGGTTTTGTTTCTTTTTTGCTAGTGTGAACATGCTCCTATTTCTTGCATGTCTACCATCTTAGACCTCAGTTCACATTGCCTGGTTTTTTGTCTTGTTTGCATTCTGTGCAATTTAAGGGTGTGGCATCCCCTTTGTTGAGCTGACTGGTATATATGTAGCTTACCACGGGCCTGGGTGGTCTGGAGTTGGGACCCGGTCCTATTTGTCTACCCTTTTATATGCATTACTTCAACTTTGATATACAGTAAGGTTTTTAATATAGGCAGTATAGGTACCGTCCCAATTTAGGGTCACCTTGCCGCTGGTGGGACGGCTTGTATACTTTTTTTGATCAAAAATAGTTCACTAAGTACCCTATATTTATTATGCAACTTTGCTTTACATTTATATATAATGATGGTAGGGTATGAGATATATTTTTGTCTTTTGTCTTTTGTAGGTTTTGTTTCTTTTTTGCTAGTGTGAACATGCTCCTATTTCTTGCATGTCTACCATCTTAGACCTCAGTTCACAATGCCTGGTTTTTTGTCTTGTTTGCATTCTGTGCAATTTAAGGGTGTGGCATCCCCTTTGTTGAGCTGACTGGTATATATGTAGCTTACCATGGGCCTGGGTGGTCTGGAGTTGGGACCCGGTCCTATTTGTCTACCCTTTTATATGCATTACTTCAACTTTGATATACAGTAAGGTTTTTAATATAGGCAGTATAGGTACCGTCCCAATTTAGGGTCACCTTGCCGCTGGTGGGACGGCTTGTATACTTTTTTTGATCAAAAATAGTTCACTAAGTACCCTATATTTATTATGCAACTTTGCTTTACATTTATATATAATGATGGTAGGGTATGAGATATATTTTTCTCTTTTGTCTTTTGTAGGTTTTGTTTCTTTTTTGCTAGTGTGAACATGCTCCTATTTCTTGCATGTCTACCATCTTAGACCTCAGTTCACATTGCCTGGTCAAATGTGTGTGGGTAGAATATATATCCCACGGGGGTAAAATTGAATGAAGTTGAAAAATTTTTTTTTTGGACTTAGTCATTTTTCCGGCGTTTATCAGACTTTCAGATAGGGGAAATGTCAGTGATTGTTCCGATTTCAGTTCCAGAGTGATTCGCCCACTGAGTCCTTGATATTTGGTCATTTTCAGCCAATATTTTGGATTTTTGAAAATTTCACTTTTTTGTGAAAATATCCACTAAATGAGGGAATAATAGGTGTGAGGGTACCCCAGGAGTTTTCCAAATGTGTGTGGGTAGAATATATATCCCACGGGGGTAAAATTGAAAAAAGTTGAAAAAAATTTTTTTTTGGACTTAGTCATTTTTCCGGCGTTTATCAGACTTTCAGATAGGGCAAATGTCAGTGAGCGTTCCGATTTCAGTTCCAGAGCGATTCGCCCAATGAGTCCTTGATATTTAGTCATTTTAAGCCAATATTTTGGATTTTTGAAAATTTCACTTTTTTGTGAAAATATCCACTAAATGAGGGAATAATATGTGTGAGGGTACCCCAGGAGTTTTCCAAATGTGTGTGGGTAGAATATATATCCCACGGGGGTAAAATTGAATAAAGTTGAAAAAAATTTTTTTTCGACTTAGTCATTTTTCCGGCGTTTATCAAACTTTCAGATAGGGGAAATGTCAGTGAGCGTTCCGATTTCAGTTCAAGAGCGGTTCGCCCAATAAGTCCTTGATATTTAGTCGTTTTCAGCCAATTTTCTGGATTTTTGAAAATTTCACTTTTTTTGTGAAAATATCCACTAAATGAGGGAATAATAGGTGTGAGGGTACCCCAGGAGAGTTCCAAATGTGTGTGGGTAGAATATATATCCCACGGGGGTAAAATTGAAAAAAGTTTAAAAAAATTTTTTTTTGGACTTAGTCATTTTTCCGGGGTTTATCAGACTTTCAGATAGGGCAAATGTCTGTGAGCGTTCCGATTTCAGTTCCAGAGCGATTTGCCCAATGAGTCCTTGATATTTAGTCGTTTTCAGCCAATTTTCTGGATTTTTGAAAATTTCACTTTTTTTGTGAAAATATCCACTATATGAGGGAATAATATGTGTGAGGGTACTGCAGGAGAGTTCCAAATGTGTGTGGAAAACCTACAAAAGACAAAAGACAAAAATATATCTCATACCCTACCATCATTATATATAAATGTAAAGCAAAGTTGCATAATAAATATAGGGTACTTAGTGAACTATTTTTGATCAAAAAAAGTATACAAGCCGTCCCACCAGCGGCAAGGTGACCCTACATTGGGACGGTACCTATACTGCCTATATTAAAAACCTTACTGTATATCAAAGTTGAAGTAATGCATATAAAAGGGTAGACAAATAGGACCGGGACCCAACTCCAGACCACCCAGGCCCGTGGTTTTTAATATCGGCAGTATAGGTACCGTCCCAATTTAGGGTCACCTTGCCGCTGGTGGGACGGCTTGTATACTTTTTTGATCAAAAATAGTTCACTAAGTACCCTATATTTATTTTGCAACTTTGCTTTACATTTATATATAATGATGGTAGGGTATGAGATATATTTTTGTCTTTTGTCTTTTGTAGGTTTTGTTTCTTTTTTGCTAGTGTGAACATGCTCCTATTTCTTGCATGTCTACCATCTTAGACCTCAGTTCACATTGCCTGGTTTTTTGTCTTGTTTGCATTCTGTGCAATTTAAGGGTGTGGCATCCCCTTTGTTGAGCTGACTGGTATATATGTAGCTTACCACGGGCCTGGGTGGTCTGGAGTTGGGACCCGGTCCTATTTGTCTACCCTTTTATATGCATTACTTCAACTTTGATATACAGTAAGGTTTTTAATATAGGCAGTATAGGTACCGTCCCAATTTAGGTTCACCTTGCCGCTGGTGGCACGGCTTGTATACTTTTTTTGATCAAAAATAGTTCACTAAGTACCCTATATTTATTATGCAACTTTGCTTTACATTTATATATAATGATGGTAGGGTATGAGATATATTTTTGTCTTTTGTCTTTTGTAGGTTTTGTTTCTTTTTTGCTAGTGTGAACATGCTCCTATTTCTTGCATGTCTACCATCTTAGACCTCAGTTCACATTGCCTGGTTTTTTGTCTTGTTTGCATTCTGTGCAATTTAAGGGTGTGGCATCCCCTTTGTTGAGCTGACTGGTATATATGTAGCTTACCACGGGCCTGGGTGGTCTGGAGTTGGGACCCGGTCCTATTTGTCTACCCTTTTATATGCATTACTTCAACTTTGATATACAGTAAGGTTTTTAATATAGGCAGTATAGGTACCGTCCCAATTTAGGGTCACCTTGCCGCTGGTGGGACGGCTTGTATACTTTTTTTGATCAAAAATAGTTCACTAAGTACCCTATATTTATTATGCAACTTTGCTTTACATTTATATATAATGATGGTAGGGTATGAGATATATTTTTGTCTTTTGTCTTTTGTAGGTTTTGTTTCTTTTTTGCTAGTGTGAACATGCTCCTATTTCTTGCATGTCTACCATCTTAGACCTCAGTTCACAATGCCTGGTTTTTTCTCTTGTTTGCATTCTGTGCAATTTAAGGGTGTGGCATCCCCTTTGTTGAGCTGACTGGTATATATGTAGCTTACCATGGGCCTGGGTGGTCTGGAGTTGGGACCCGGTCCTATTTGTCTACCCTTTTATATGCATTACTTCAACTTTGATATACAGTAAGGTTTTTAATATAGGCAGTATAGGTACCGTCCCAATTTAGGGTCACCTTGCCGCTGGTGGGACGGCTTGTATACTTTTTTTGATCAAAAATAGTTCACTAAGTACCCTATATTTATTATGCAACTTTGCTTTACATTTATATATAATGATGGTAGGGTATGAGATATATTTTTCTCTTTTGTCTTTTGTAGGTTTTGTTTCTTTTTTGCTAGTGTGAACATGCTCCTATTTCTTGCATGTCTACCATCTTAGACCTCAGTTCACATTGCCTGGTCAAATGTGTGTGGGTAGAATATATATCCCACGGGGGTAAAATTGAATGAAGTTGAAAAATTTTTTTTTTGGACTTAGTCATTTTTCCGGCGTTTATCAGACTTTCAGATAGGGGAAATGTCAGTGATTGTTCCGATTTCAGTTCCAGAGTGATTCGCCCACTGAGTCCTTGATATTTGGTCATTTTCAGCCAATATTTTGGATTTTTGAAAATTTCACTTTTTTGTGAAAATATCCACTAAATGAGGGAATAATAGGTGTGAGGGTACCCCAGGAGTTTTCCAAATGTGTGTGGGTAGAATATATATCCCACGGGGGTAAAATTGAAAAAAGTTGAAAAAAATTTTTTTTTGGACTTAGTCATTTTTCCGGCGTTTATCAGACTTTCAGATAGGGCAAATGTCAGTGAGCGTTCCGATTTCAGTTCCAGAGCGATTCGCCCAATGAGTCCTTGATATTTAGTCATTTTAAGCCAATATTTTGGATTTTTGAAAATTTCACTTTTTTGTGAAAATATCCACTAAATGAGGGAATAATATGTGTGAGGGTACCCCAGGAGTTTTCCAAATGTGTGTGGGTAGAATATATATCCCACGGGGGTAAAATTGAATAAAGTTGAAAAAAATTTTTTTTCGACTTAGTCATTTTTCCGGCGTTTATCAAACTTTCAGATAGGGGAAATGTCAGTGAGCGTTCCGATTTCAGTTCAAGAGCGGTTCGCCCAATAAGTCCTTGATATTTAGTCGTTTTCAGCCAATTTTCTGGATTTTTGAAAATTTCACTTTTTTTGTGAAAATATCCACTAAATGAGGGAATAATAGGTGTGAGGGTACCCCAGGAGAGTTCCAAATGTGTGTGGGTAGAATATATATCCCACGGGGGTAAAATTGAAAAAAGTTTAAAAAAATTTTTTTTTGGACTTAGTCATTTTTCCGGGGTTTATCAGACTTTCAGATAGGGCAAATGTCTGTGAGCGTTCCGATTTCAGTTCCAGAGCGATTTGCCCAATGAGTCCTTGATATTTAGTCGTTTTCAGCCAATTTTCTGGATTTTTGAAAATTTCACTTTTTTTGTGAAAATATCCACTATATGAGGGAATAATATGTGTGAGGGTACTGCAGGAGAGTTCCAAATGTGTGTGGAAAACCTACAAAAGACAAAAGACAAAAATATATCTCATACCCTACCATCATTATATATAAATGTAAAGCAAAGTTGCATAATAAATATAGGGTACTTAGTGAACTATTTTTGATCAAAAAAAGTATACAAGCCGTCCCACCAGCGGCAAGGTGACCCTACATTGGGACGGTACCTATACTGCCTATATTAAAAACCTTACTGTATATCAAAGTTGAAGTAATGCATATAAAAGGGTAGACAAATAGGACCGGGACCCAACTCCAGACCACCCAGGCCCGTGGTTTTTAATATCGGCAGTATAGGTACCGTCCCAATTTAGGGTCACCTTGCCGCTGGTGGGACGGCTTGTATACTTTTTTGATCAAAAATAGTTCACTAAGTACCCTATATTTATTTTGCAACTTTGCTTTACATTTATATATAATGATGGTAGGGTATGAGATATATTTTTGTCTTTTGTCTTTTGTAGGTTTTGTTTCTTTTTTGCTAGTGTGAACATGCTCCTATTTCTTGCATGTCTACCATCTTAGACCTCAGTTCACATTGCCTGGTTTTTTGTCTTGTTTGCATTCTGTGCAATTTAAGGGTGTGGCATCCCCTTTGTTGAGCTGACTGGTATATATGTAGCTTACCACGGGCCTGGGTGGTCTGGAGTTGGGACCCGGTCCTATTTGTCTACCCTTTTATATGCATTACTTCAACTTTGATATACAGTAAGGTTTTTAATATAGGCAGTATAGGTACCGTCCCAATTTAGGTTCACCTTGCCGCTGGTGGCACGGCTTGTATACTTTTTTTGATCAAAAATAGTTCACTAAGTACCCTATATTTATTATGCAACTTTGCTTTACATTTATATATAATGATGGTAGGGTATGAGATATATTTTTGTCTTTTGTCTTTTGTAGGTTTTGTTTCTTTTTTGCTAGTGTGAACATGCTCCTATTTCTTGCATGTCTACCATCTTAGACCTCAGTTCACATTGCCTGGTTTTTTGTCTTGTTTGCATTCTGTGCAATTTAAGGGTGTGGCATCCCCTTTGTTGAGCTGACTGGTATATATGTAGCTTACCACGGGCCTGGGTGGTCTGGAGTTGGGACCCGGTCCTATTTGTCTACCCTTTTATATGCATTACTTCAACTTTGATATACAGTAAGGTTTTTAATATAGGCAGTATAGGTACCGTCCCAATTTAGGGTCACCTTGCCGCTGGTGGGACGGCTTGTATACTTTTTTTGATCAAAAATAGTTCACTAAGTACCCTATATTTATTATGCAACTTTGCTTTACATTTATATATAATGATGGTAGGGTATGAGATATATTTTTGTCTTTTGTCTTTTGTAGGTTTTGTTTCTTTTTTGCTAGTGTGAACATGCTCCTATTTCTTGCATGTCTACCATCTTAGACCTCAGTTCACAATGCCTGGTTTTTTCTCTTGTTTGCATTCTGTGCAATTTAAGGGTGTGGCATCCCCTTTGTTGAGCTGACTGGTATATATGTAGCTTACCATGGGCCTGGGTGGTCTGGAGTTGGGACCCGGTCCTATTTGTCTACCCTTTTATATGCATTACTTCAACTTTGATATACAGTAAGGTTTTTAATATAGGCAGTATAGGTACCGTCCCAATTTAGGGTCACCTTGCCGCTGGTGGGACGGCTTGTATACTTTTTTTGATCAAAAATAGTTCACTAAGTACCCTATATTTATTATGCAACTTTGCTTTACATTTATATATAATGATGGTAGGGTATGAGATATATTTTTGTCTTTTCTCTTTTGTAGGTTTTGTTTCTTTTTTGCTAGTGTGAACATGCTCCTATTTCTTGCATGTCTACCATCTTAGACCTCAGTTCACATTGCCTGGTCAAATGTGTGTGGGTAGAATATATGTCCCACGGGGGTAAAATTGAATGAAGTTGAAAAATTTTTTTTTTGGACTTAGTCATTTCTCCGGCGTTTATCAGACTTTCAGATAGGGGAAATGTCAGTGAGCGTTCCGATTTCAGTTCCAGAGCGATTCGCCCAATGAGTCCCTGATATTTAGTCGTTTTCAGCCAATATTTTGGATTTTTGAAAATTTCACTTTTTTGTGAAAATATCCACTAAATGAGGGAATAATATGTGTGAGGGTACCCCAGGAGAGTTCCAAATGTGTGTGGGTAGAATATATATCCCACGGGGGTAAAATTGAAAAAAGTTGAAAAAAAATTTTTTTTGGACTTAGTCATTTTTCCGGAGTTTATCAGACTTTCAGATAGTGGAAATGTCAGTGAGCGTTCCGATTTCAGTTCCAGAGCGATTCGCCCAATGGGTCCTTGATATTTAGTCGTTTTCAGCCAATATTTTGGATTTCTGAAAATTTCACTTTTTTGTGAAAATATCCACTAAATGAGCGAATAATATGTGTGAGGGTACCCCAGGAGAGTTCCAAATGTGTGTGGGTAGAATATATATCCCACGGGGGTAAAATTGAAAAAAGTTGAAAAAAATTTTTTTTTGGACTTAGTCATTTTTCCGGCGTTTATCAGACTTTCAGATAGGGCAAATGTCAGTGAGCGTTCCGATTTCAGTTCCAGAGCGATTCGCCCAATGAGTCCTTGATATTTAGTCGTTTTCAGCCAATTTTCTGGATTTTTGAAAATTTCACTTTTTTTGTGAAAATATCCACTAAATGAGGGAATAATAGGTGTGAGGGTGCCCCAGGAGAGTTCCAAATGTGTGTGGGTAGAATATATATCCCACGGGGGTAAAATTGAAAAAAGTTTAAAAAAATTTTTTTTTGGACTTATTCATTTTTCTGGCGTTTATCAGACTTTCAGATAGGACAAATGTCAGTGAGCATTCTGATTTCAGTTCCAGAGCGATTCACCCAATGAGTCCTTGATATTTAGTCATTTTCAGCCAATATTTTGGATTTTTGAAAATTTCACTTTTTTGTGAAAATATCCACTAAATGAGGGAATAATATGTGTGAGGGTACCCCAGGAGAGTTCCAAATGTGTGTGGGTAGAATATATATCCCACAGGGGTAAAATTGAAAAACGTTGAAAATTTTGTTTTTCGGACTTAGTCATTTTTCCGGCGTTTATCAGACTTTCAGATAGGGCAAATGTCAGTGAGCATTCTGATTTCAGTTCCAGAGCGATTCGCCCACTGAGTCCTTGATATTTGGTCATTTTCAGCCAATATTTTGGATTTTTGAAAATTTCACTTTTTTGTAAAAATATCCACTAAATGAGGGAATAATATGTGTGATGGTACCCCAGGAGAGTTCCAAATGTGTGTGGGTAGAATATATATCCCACGGGGGTAAAATTGAAAAAAGTTTAAAAAAATTTTTTTTTGGACTTAGTCATTTTTCCGGAGTTTATCAGACTTTCAGATAGGGGAAATGTGAGTGAGCGTTCCGATTTCAGTTCCAGAGCGATTTGCCCAATGAGTCCTTGATATTTAGTCGTTTTCAGCCAATTTTCTGGATTTTTGAAAATTTCACTTTTTTTGTGAAAATATCCACTAAATGAGGGAATAATAGGTGTGAGGGTACCCCAGGAGAGTTCCAAATGTGTGTGGGTAGAATATATATCCCACGGGGGTAAAATTGAAAAAAGTTGAAAAAATTTTTTTTTTGGACTTAGTCATTTTTCCGGAGTTTATCAGACTTTCAGATAGGGGAAATGTGAGTGAGCGTTCCGATTTCAGTTCCAGAGCGATTTGCCCAATGAGTCCTTGATATTTAGTCGTTTTCAGCCAATTTTCTGGATTTTTGAAAATTTCACTTTTTTTGTGAAAATATCCACTATATGAGGGAATAATATGTGTGAGGGTACTGCAGGAGAGTTCCAAATGTGTGTGGAAAACCTACAAAAGACAAAAGACAAAAATATATCTCATACCCTACCATCATTATATATAAATGTAAAGCAAAGTTGCATAATAAATATAGGGTACTTAGTGAACTATTTTTGATCAAAAAAAGTATACAAGCCGTCCCACCAGCGGCAAGGTGACCCTACATTGGGACGGTACCTATACTGCCTATATTAAAAACCTTACTGTATATCAAAGTTGAAGTAATGCATATAAAAGGGTAGACAAATAGGACCGGGACCCAACTCCAGACCACCCAGGCCCGTGGTTTTTAATATCGGCAGTATAGGTACCGTCCCAATTTAGGGTCACCTTGCCGCTGGTGGGACGGCTTGTATACTTTTTTGATCAAAAATAGTTCACTAAGTACCCTATATTTATTTTGCAACTTTGCTTTACATTTATATATAATGATGGTAGGGTATGAGATATATTTTTGTCTTTTGTCTTTTGTAGGTTTTGTTTCTTTTTTGCTAGTGTGAACATGCTCCTATTTCTTGCATGTCTACCATCTTAGACCTCAGTTCACATTGCCTGGTTTTTTGTCTTGTTTGCATTCTGTGCAATTTAAGGGTGTGGCATCCCCTTTGTTGAGCTGACTGGTATATATGTAGCTTACCACGGGCCTGGGTGGTCTGGAGTTGGGACCCGGTCCTATTTGTCTACCCTTTTATATGCATTACTTCAACTTTGATATACAGTAAGGTTTTTAATATAGGCAGTATAGGTACCGTCCCAATTTAGGTTCACCTTGCCGCTGGTGGCACGGCTTGTATACTTTTTTTGATCAAAAATAGTTCACTAAGTACCCTATATTTATTATGCAACTTTGCTTTACATTTATATATAATGATGGTAGGGTATGAGATATATTTTTGTCTTTTGTCTTTTGTAGGTTTTGTTTCTTTTTTGCTAGTGTGAACATGCTCCTATTTCTTGCATGTCTACCATCTTAGACCTCAGTTCACATTGCCTGGTTTTTTGTCTTGTTTGCATTCTGTGCAATTTAAGGGTGTGGCATCCCCTTTGTTGAGCTGACTGGTATATATGTAGCTTACCACGGGCCTGGGTGGTCTGGAGTTGGGACCCGGTCCTATTTGTCTACCCTTTTATATGCATTACTTCAACTTTGATATACAGTAAGGTTTTTAATATAGGCAGTATAGGTACCGTCCCAATTTAGGGTCACCTTGCCGCTGGTGGGACGGCTTGTATACTTTTTTTGATCAAAAATAGTTCACTAAGTACCCTATATTTATTATGCAACTTTGCTTTACATTTATATATAATGATGGTAGGGTATGAGATATATTTTTGTCTTTTGTCTTTTGTAGGTTTTGTTTCTTTTTTGCTAGTGTGAACATGCTCCTATTTCTTGCATGTCTACCATCTTAGACCTCAGTTCACAATGCCTGGTTTTTTCTCTTGTTTGCATTCTGTGCAATTTAAGGGTGTGGCATCCCCTTTGTTGAGCTGACTGGTATATATGTAGCTTACCATGGGCCTGGGTGGTCTGGAGTTGGGACCCGGTCCTATTTGTCTACCCTTTTATATGCATTACTTCAACTTTGATATACAGTAAGGTTTTTAATATAGGCAGTATAGGTACCGTCCCAATTTAGGGTCACCTTGCCGCTGGTGGGACGGCTTGTATACTTTTTTTGATCAAAAATAGTTCACTAAGTACCCTATATTTATTATGCAACTTTGCTTTACATTTATATATAATGATGGTAGGGTATGAGATATATTTTTGTCTTTTCTCTTTTGTAGGTTTTGTTTCTTTTTTGCTAGTGTGAACATGCTCCTATTTCTTGCATGTCTACCATCTTAGACCTCAGTTCACATTGCCTGGTCAAATGTGTGTGGGTAGAATATATGTCCCACGGGGGTAAAATTGAATGAAGTTGAAAAATTTTTTTTTTGGACTTAGTCATTTTTCCGGCGTTTATCAGACTTTCAGATAGGGGAAATGTCAGTGAGCGTTCCGATTTCAGTTCCAGAGCGATTCGCCCAATGAGTCCCTGATATTTAGTCGTTTTCAGCCAATATTTTGGATTTTTGAAAATTTCACTTTTTTGTGAAAATATCCACTAAATGAGGGAATAATATGTGTGAGGGTACCCCAGGAGAGTTCCAAATGTGTGTGGGTAGAATATATATCCCACGGGGGTAAAATTGAAAAAAGTTGAAAAAAAATTTTTTTTGGACTTAGTCATTTTTCCGGAGTTTATCAGACTTTCAGATAGTGGAAATGTCAGTGAGCGTTCCGATTTCAGTTCCAGAGCGATTCGCCCAATGGGTCCTTGATATTTAGTCGTTTTCAGCCAATATTTTGGATTTCTGAAAATTTCACTTTTTTGTGAAAATATCCACTAAATGAGCGAATAATATGTGTGAGGGTACCCCAGGAGAGTTCCAAATGTGTGTGGGTAGAATATATATCCCACGGGGGTAAAATTGAAAAAAGTTGAAAAAAATTTTTTTTTGGACTTAGTCATTTTTCCGGCGTTTATCAGACTTTCAGATAGGGCAAATGTCAGTGAGCGTTCCGATTTCAGTTCCAGAGCGATTCGCCCAATGAGTCCTTGATATTTAGTCATTTTCAGCCAATATTTTGGATTTTTGAAAATTTCACTTTTTTGTGAAAATATCCACTAAATGAGGGAATAATATGTGTGAGGGTACCCCAGGAGTTTTCCAAATGTGTGTGGGTAGAATATATATCCCATGGGGGTAAAATTGAATAAAGTTGAAAAAATTTTTTTTTGGACTTAGTCATTTTTCCGCCGTTTATCAGACTTTCAGATAGGGGAAATGTCAGTGAGCGTTCCGATTTCAGTTCCAGAGCGATTCGCCCAATGAGTCCTTGATATTTAGTCGTTTTCAGCCAATTTTCTGGATTTTTGAAAATTTCACTTTTTTTGTGAAAATATCCACTAAATGAGGGAATAATAGGTGTGAGGGTGCCCCAGGAGAGTTCCAAATGTGTGTGGGTAGAATATATATCCCACGGGGGTAAAATTGAAAAAAGTTTAAAAAAATTTTTTTTTGGACTTATTCATTTTTCTGGCGTTTATCAGACTTTCAGATAGGACAAATGTCAGTGAGCGTTCTGATTTCAGTTCCAGAGCGATTCACCCAATGAGTCCTTGATATTTAGTCATTTTCAGCCAATATTTTGGATTTTTGAAAATTTCACTTTTTTGTGAAAATATCCACTAAATGAGGGAATAATATGTGTGAGGGTACCCCAGGAGAGTTCCAAATGTGTGTGGGTAGAATATATATCCCACAGGGGTAAAATTGAAAAACGTTGAAAATTTTGTTTTTCGGACTTAGTCATTTTTCCGGCGTTTATCAGACTTTCAGATAGGGCAAATGTCAGTGAGCATTCTGATTTCAGTTCCAGAGCGATTCGCCCACTGAGTCCTTGATATTTGGTCATTTTCAGCCAATATTTTGGATTTTTGAAAATTTCACTTTTTTGTAAAAATATCCACTAAATGAGGGAATAATATGTGTGATGGTACCCCAGGAGAGTTCCAAATGTGTGTGGGTAGAATATATATCCCACGGGGGTAAAATTGAAAAAAGTTTAAAAAAATTTTTTTTTGGACTTAGTCATTTTTCCGGAGTTTATCAGACTTTCAGATAGGGGAAATGTGAGTGAGCGTTCCGATTTCAGTTCCAGAGCGATTTGCCCAATGAGTCCTTGATATTTAGTCGTTTTCAGCCAATTTTCTGGATTTTTGAAAATTTCACTTTTTTTGTGAAAATATCCACTAAATGAGGGAATAATAGGTGTGAGGGTACCCCAGGAGAGTTCCAAATGTGTGTGGGTAGAATATATATCCCACGGGGGTAAAATTGAAAAAAGTTGAAAAAATTTTTTTTTTGGACTTAGTCATTTTTCCGGAGTTTATCAGACTTTCAGATAGGGGAAATGTGAGTGAGCGTTCCGATTTCAGTTCCAGAGCGATTTGCCCAATGAGTCCTTGATATTTAGTCGTTTTCAGCCAATTTTCTGGATTTTTGAAAATTTCACTTTTTTTGTGAAAATATCCACTATATGAGGGAATAATATGTGTGAGGGTACTGCAGGAGAGTTCCAAATGTGTGTGGAAAACCTACAAAAGACAAAAGACAAAAATATATCTCATACCCTACCATCATTATATATAAATGTAAAGCAAAGTTGCATAATAAATATAGGGTACTTAGTGAACTATTTTTGATCAAAAAAAGTATACAAGCCGTCCCACCAGCGGCAAGGTGACCCTACATTGGGACGGTACCTATACTGCCTATATTAAAAACCTTACTGTATATCAAAGTTGAAGTAATGCATATAAAAGGGTAGACAAATAGGACCGGGACCCAACTCCAGACCACCCAGGCCCGTGGTTTTTAATATCGGCAGTATAGGTACCGTCCCAATTTAGGGTCACCTTGCCGCTGGTGGGACGGCTTGTATACTTTTTTGATCAAAAATAGTTCACTAAGTACCCTATATTTATTTTGCAACTTTGCTTTACATTTATATATAATGATGGTAGGGTATGAGATATATTTTTGTCTTTTGTCTTTTGTAGGTTTTGTTTCTTTTTTGCTAGTGTGAACATGCTCCTATTTCTTGCATGTCTACCATCTTAGACCTCAGTTCACATTGCCTGGTTTTTTGTCTTGTTTGCATTCTGTGCAATTTAAGGGTGTGGCATCCCCTTTGTTGAGCTGACTGGTATATATGTAGCTTACCACGGGCCTGGGTGGTCTGGAGTTGGGACCCGGTCCTATTTGTCTACCCTTTTATATGCATTACTTCAACTTTGATATACAGTAAGGTTTTTAATATAGGCAGTATAGGTACCGTCCCAATTTAGGTTCACCTTGCCGCTGGTGGCACGGCTTGTATACTTTTTTTGATCAAAAATAGTTCACTAAGTACCCTATATTTATTATGCAACTTTGCTTTACATTTATATATAATGATGGTAGGGTATGAGATATATTTTTGTCTTTTGTCTTTTGTAGGTTTTGTTTCTTTTTTGCTAGTGTGAACATGCTCCTATTTCTTGCATGTCTACCATCTTAGACCTCAGTTCACATTGCCTGGTTTTTTGTCTTGTTTGCATTCTGTGCAATTTAAGGGTGTGGCATCCCCTTTGTTGAGATGACTGGTATATATGTAGCTTACCACGGGCCTGGGTGGTCTGGAGTTGGGACCCGGTCCTATTTGTCTACCCTTTTATATGCATTACTTCAACTTTGATATACAGTAAGGTTTTTAATATAGGCAGTATAGGTACCGTCCCAATTTAGGGTCACCTTGCCGCTGGTGGGACGGCTTGTATACTTTTTTTGATCAAAAATAGTTCACTAAGTACCCTATATTTATTATGCAACTTTGCTTTACATTTATATATAATGATGGTAGGGTATGAGATATATTTTTGTCTTTTGTCTTTTGTAGGTTTTGTTTCTTTTTTGCTAGTGTGAACATGCTCCTATTTCTTGCATGTCTACCATCTTAGACCTCAGTTCACAATGCCTGGTTTTTTCTCTTGTTTGCATTCTGTGCAATTTAAGGGTGTGGCATCCCCTTTGTTGAGCTGACTGGTATATATGTAGCTTACCATGGGCCTGGGTGGTCTGGAGTTGGGACCCGGTCCTATTTGTCTACCCTTTTATATGCATTACTTCAACTTTGATATACAGTAAGGTTTTTAATATAGGCAGTATAGGTACCGTCCCAATTTAGGGTCACCTTGCCGCTGGTGGGACGGCTTGTATACTTTTTTTGATCAAAAATAGTTCACTAAGTACCCTATATTTATTATGCAACTTTGCTTTACATTTATATATAATGATGGTAGGGTATGAGATATATTTTTGTCTTTTCTCTTTTGTAGGTTTTGTTTCTTTTTTGCTAGTGTGAACATGCTCCTATTTCTTGCATGTCTACCATCTTAGACCTCAGTTCACATTGCCTGGTCAAATGTGTGTGGGTAGAATATATGTCCCACGGGGGTAAAATTGAATGAAGTTGAAAAATTTTTTTTTTGGACTTAGTCATTTTTCCGGCGTTTATCAGACTTTCAGATAGGGGAAATGTCAGTGAGCGTTCCGATTTCAGTTCCAGAGCGATTCGCCCAATGAGTCCCTGATATTTAGTCGTTTTCAGCCAATATTTTGGATTTTTGAAAATTTCACTTTTTTGTGAAAATATCCACTAAATGAGGGAATAATATGTGTGAGGGTACCCCAGGAGAGTTCCAAATGTGTGTGGGTAGAATATATATCCCACGGGGGTAAAATTGAAAAAAGTTGAAAAAAAATTTTTTTTGGACTTAGTCATTTTTCCGGAGTTTATCAGACTTTCAGATAGTGGAAATGTCAGTGAGCGTTCCGATTTCAGTTCCAGAGCGATTCGCCCAATGGGTCCTTGATATTTAGTCGTTTTCAGCCAATATTTTGGATTTCTGAAAATTTCACTTTTTTGTGAAAATATCCACTAAATGAGCGAATAATATGTGTGAGGGTACCCCAGGAGAGTTCCAAATGTGTGTGGGTAGAATATATATCCCACGGGGGTAAAATTGAAAAAAGTTGAAAAAAATTTTTTTTTGGACTTAGTCATTTTTCCGGCGTTTATCAGACTTTCAGATAGGGCAAATGTCAGTGAGCGTTCCGATTTCAGTTCCAGAGCGATTCGCCCAATGAGTCCTTGATATTTAGTCATTTTCAGCCAATATTTTGGATTTTTGAAAATTTCACTTTTTTGTGAAAATATCCACTAAATGAGGGAATAATATGTGTGAGGGTACCCCAGGAGTTTTCCAAATGTGTGTGGGTAGAATATATATCCCATGGGGGTAAAATTGAATAAAGTTGAAAAAATTTTTTTTTGGACTTAGTCATTTTTCCGGCGTTTATCAGACTTTCAGATAGGGGAAATGTCAGTGAGCGTTCCGATTTCAGTTCCAGAGCGATTCGCCCAATGAGTCCTTGATATTTAGTCGTTTTCAGCCAATTTTCTGGATTTTTGAAAATTTCACTTTTTTTGTGAAAATATCCACTAAATGAGGGAATAATAGGTGTGAGGGTGCCCCAGGAGAGTTCCAAATGTGTGTGGGTAGAATATATATCCCACGGGGGTAAAATTGAAAAAAGTTTAAAAAAATTTTTTTTTGGACTTATTCATTTTTCTGGCGTTTATCAGACTTTCAGATAGGACAAATGTCAGTGAGCGTTCTGATTTCAGTTCCAGAGCGATTCACCCAATGAGTCCTTGATATTTAGTCATTTTCAGCCAATATTTTGGATTTTTGAAAATTTCACTTTTTTGTGAAAATATCCACTAAATGAGGGAATAATATGTGTGAGGGTACCCCAGGAGAGTTCCAAATGTGTGTGGGTAGAATATATATCCCACAGGGGTAAAATTCAAAAACGTTGAAAATTTTGTTTTTCGGACTTAGTCATTTTTCCGGCGTTTATCAGACTTTCAGATAGGGCAAATGTCAGTGAGCATTCTGATTTCAGTTCCAGAGCGATTCGCCCACTGAGTCCTTGATATTTGGTCATTTTCAGCCAATATTTTGGATTTTTGAAAATTTCACTTTTTTGTAAAAATATCCACTAAATGAGGGAATAATATGTGTGATGGTACCCCAGGAGAGTTCCAAATGTGTGTGGGTAGAATATATATCCCACGGGGGTAAAATTGAAAAAAGTTGAAAAAATTTTTTTTTTGGACTTAGTCATTTTTCCGGAGTTTATCAGACTTTCAGATAGGGGAAATGTGAGTGAGCGTTCCGATTTCAGTTCCAGAGCGATTTGCCCAATGAGTCCTTGATATTTAGTCGTTTTCAGCCAATTTTCTGGATTTTTGAAAATTTCACTTTTTTTGTGAAAATATCCACTAAATGAGGGAATAATATGTGTGAGGGTACCGCAGGAGAGTTCCAAACGTGTGTGGGTAGAATATATATCCCACGGGGGTAAAATTGAAAAACGTTGAAAAATTTTTTTTTTCGGACTTAGTCATTTTTCCGGCGTTTATCAGACTTTCAGATAGGACAAATGTCAGTGAGCGTTCTGATTTCAGTTCCAGAGCGATTCACCCAATGAGTCCTTGATATTTAGTCATTTTCAGCCAATATTTTGGATTTTTCAAAATTTCACTTTTTTGTGAAAATATCCACTAAATGAGGGAATAATATGTGTGAGGGTACCCCAGGAGAGTTCCAAATGTGTGTGGGTAGAATATATATTCCACAGGGGTAAAATTGAAAAAAGTTGAAAAAATTTTTTTTTTGGACTTAGTCATTTTTCCGGAGTTTATCAGACTTTCAGATAGGGGAAATGTCAGTGAGCGTTCCGATTTCAGTTCCAGAGCGATTCGCCCAATGAGTCTTTGATATTTAGTCGTTTTCAGCCAATATTTTGGATTTCTGAAAATTTCACTTTTTTGTGAAAATATCCACTAAATGAGTGAAGAATATGTGTGAGGGTACCCCAGGAGAGTTCCAAATGTGTGTGGGTAGAATATATATCCCACGGGGGTAAAATTGAAAAAAGTTTAAAAAATTTTTTTTTTGGACTTAGTCATTTTTCCGGAGTTTATCAGACTTTCAGATAGGGGAAATGTGAGTGAGCGTTCCGATTTCAGTTCCAGAGCGATTTGCCCAATGAGTCCTTGATATTTAGTCGTTTTCAGCCAATTTTCTGGATTTTTGAATATTTCACTTTTTTTTGTGAAAATATCCACTAAATGAGGGAATAATAGGTGTGAGGGTACCCCAGGAGAGTTCTAAATGTGTGTGGGTAGAATATATATCACACGGGGGTAAAATTGAAAAAAGTTTAAAAAAATTTTTTTTTGGACTTAGTCATTTTTCCGGAGTTTATCAGACTTTCAGATAGGGCAATTGTCTGTGAGCGTTCCGATTTCAGTTCCAGAGCGATTTGCCCAATGAGTCCTTGATATTTAGTCGTTTTCAGCCAATTTTCTGGATTTTTGAAAATTTCACTTTTTTTGTGAAAATATCCACTAAATGAGGGAATAATATGTGTGAGGGTACCGCAGGAGAGTTCCAAATGTGTGTGGGTAGAATATATATCCCACGGGGGTAAAATTGAAAAACGTTGAAAATTTTTTTTTTTCGGACTTAGTCATTTTTCCGGCGTTTATCAGACTTTCAGATAGGACAAATGTCAGTGAGCGTTCCGATTTCAGTTCCAGAGCGATTCACCCAATGAGTCCTTGATATTTGGTCATTTTCAGCCAATATTTTGGATTTTTGAAAATTTCACTTTTTTGTGAAAATATCCACTAAATAAGGGAATAATATGTGTGAGGGTACCCCAGGAGTTTTCCAAATGTGTGTGGGTACAATATATATCCCACGGGGGTAAAATTGAATAAAGTTGAAAAAAAATTTTTTTGGACTTAGTCATTTTTCCGGTGTTTATCAGACTTTCAGATAGGGGAAATGTCAGTGAGCGTTCCGATTTCAGTTCCAGAGCGATTCGCCCAATGAGTCCTTGATGTTTAGTCGTTTTCAGCCAATTTTCTGGATTTTTGAAAATTTCACTTTTTTTGTGAAAATATCCACTAAATGAGGGAATAATAGGTGTGAGGGTACCCCAGGAGAGTTCCAAATGTGTGTGGGTAGAATATATATCCCACGGGGGTAAAATTGAAAAAAGTTTAAAAAAATTTTTTTTTGGACTTATTCATTTTTCTGGCGTTTATCAGACTTTCAGATAGGACAAATGTCAGTGAGCGTTCTGATTTCAGTTCCAGAGCGATTCACCCAATGAGTCCTTGATATTTAGTCATTTTCAGCCAATATTTTGGATTTTTGAAAATTTCACTTTTTTTGTGAAAATATCCACTAAATGAGGGAATAATATGTGTGAGGGTACCCCAGGAGTTTTCCAAATGTGTGTGGGTAGAATATATATCCCACGGGGGTAAAATTGAAAAACGTTGAAAAATTTTTTTTTTCGGACTTAGTCATTTCTTTGGCGTTTATCAGACTTTCAGATAGGATAAATGTCAGTGAGCGTTTCGATTTCAGATTCAGAGCGATTCAACCAATGAGTCCTTGATATTTAGTCATTTTCAGCCAATATTTTGGATTTTTGAAAATTTCACTTTTTTGTGAAAATATCCACTAAATGAGGGAATAATATGTGTGAGGGTACCCTAGGAGAGTTTCAAATGTGTGTGGGTAGAATATATATCCCACGGGGGTAAAATTGAAAAAAGTTTAAAAAAATTTTTTTTGGACTTAGTCATTTTTCCGGGGTTTATCAGGCTTTCAGATAGGGCAAATGTCTGTGAGCGTTCTGATTTCAGTTCCAGAGCGATTTGCCCGATGAGTCCTTGATATTTAGTCGTTTTCAGCGAATTTTCTGGATTTTTGAAAATTTCAATTTTTTTGTGAAAATATCCACTAAATGAGGAAATAATAGGTGTGAGGGTACCCCAGGAGAGTTCCAAATGTGTGTGGGTAGAATATATATCCCACGGGGGTAAAATTGAAAAACGTTGAAAAAATTTTTTTTTGGACTTAGTCATTTTTCCGGCGTTTATCAGACTTTCAGATAGGGCAAATGTCAGTGAGCATTCCGATTTCAGTTCCAGAGCGATTCGCCCAATGAGTCGTTGATATTTAGTCGTTTTCAGCCAATATTTTGGATTTTTGAAAATTTCACTTTTTTGTGAAAATATCCACTAAATGAGGGAATAATATGTGTGAGGCTACCCCAGGAGAGTTCCAAATGTGTGTGGGTAGAATATATATCCCATGGGGGTAAAATTAAAAAAAGTTTTAAATTTTTTTTTTTTCGACTTAGTCATTTTTCCGTCGTTTATCAGACTTTCAGATAGGGTAAATATCAGTGAGCATTCTGATTTCAGTTCCAGAGCGATTCACCCACTGAGTCCTTGATATTTGGTCATTTTAAGCCAATATTTTGGATTTTTGAAAATTTCACTTTTTTGTGAAAATATCCACTAAATAAGGGAATAATATGTGTGAGGGTACCCCAGGAGAGTTCCAAATGTGTGTGGGTAGAATATATATCCCATGGGGGTAAAATTGAAAAAAGTTTAAAACAATTTTTTTTTGGACTTAGTCATTTTTCCGGCATTTATCAGACTTTCAGATAGGGCAAATGTCCGTGAGCATTCTGATTTCAGTTCCAGAGCGATTCGCCCACTGAGTCCTTGATATTTGGTCATTTTAAGCCAATATTTTGGATTTTTGAAAATTTCACTTTTTTTGGGAAAATATCCACTAAATGAGGGAATAATATGTGTGAGGGTACCCCAGGAGAGTTCCAAATGTGTGTGGGTAGAATATATATCCCACGGGGGTAAAATTGAAAAAAGTTTAAAAAATTTTTTTTTTGGACTTAGTCATTTTTCCGGAGTTTATCAGACTTTCAGATAGGGTAAATATCAGTGAGCATTCTGATTTCAGTTCCAGAGCGATTCACCCACTGAGTCCTTGATATTTGGTCATTTTAAGCCAATATTTTGGATTTTTGAAAATTTCACTTTTTTGTGAAAATATCCACTAAATAAGGGAATAATATGTGTGAGGGTACCCCAGGAGAGTTCCAAATGTGTGTGGGTAGAATATATATCCCATGGGGGTAAAATTGAAAAAAGTTTAAAACAATTTTTTTTTGGACTTAGTCATTTTTCCGGCATTTATCAGACTTTCAGATAGGGCAAATGTCCGTGAGCATTCTGATTTCAGTTCCAGAGCGATTCGCCCACTGAGTCCTTGATATTTGGTCATTTTAAGCCAATATTTTGGATTTTTGAAAATTTCACTTTTTTTGGGAAAATATCCACTAAATGAGGGAATAATATGTGTGAGGGTACCCCAGGAGAGTTCCAAATGTGTGTGGGTAGAATATATATCCCACGGGGGTAAAATTGAAAAAAGTTTAAAAAATTTTTTTTTTGGACTTAGTCATTTTTCCGGAGTTTATCAGACTTTCAGATAGGGGAAATGTCAGTGAGTGTTCCGATTTCAGTTTCAGAGCGATTCACCCAATGAGTCCTTGATATTTAGTCATTTTCAGCCAATATTTTGGATTTTTGAAAATTTCACTTTTTTGTGAAAATATTCACTAAATGAGGGAATAATATGTGTGAGGGACCCCAGGAGTTTTCCAAATGTGTGTGGGTAAAATATATATCCCACGGGGGCAAAATTGAAAAACGTTGAAAATTTTTTTTTTTCGGACTTAGTCATTTTTCCGGCGTTTATCAGACTTTCAGATAGGGCAAATATCAGTGAGCGTTCCGATTTCAGTTCCAGAGCGATTCGCCCACTGAGTCCTTGATATTTAGTCGATTTCACGAAATATTTTGGATTTTTCAAAATTTCACTTTTTTGTGAAAATATCCACTAAATGAGGGAATAATATGTGTGAGGGTACCGCAGGAGAGTTCCAAATGTGTGTGGGTAGAATATATATCCCACAGGGGTAAAATTGAAAAAAGTTTAAAAAAATTTTTTTTTTGGACTTAGTCATTTTTCCGGGGTTTATCAGACTTTCAGATAGGGCAAATGTCTGTGAGCGTTCTGATTTCAGTTCTAGAGCGATTTGCCCAATGAGTCCTTGATATTTAGTCGTTTTCAGCCAATTTTCTGGATTTTTGAAAATTTCACATTTTTTGTGAAAATATCCACTAAATGAGGGAATAATAGGTGTGAGGGTACCCCAGGAGAGTTCCAAATGTGTTTGGGTAGAATATATATCCCATGGGGGTAAAATTGAAAAAAGTTAAAAAAAATTTTTTTATGGACTTAGTCATTTTTCCGGCGTTTATCAGACTTTCAGATAGGGGAAATGTGAGTGAGCGTTCCACTTTCAGTTGCAGAGCGATTTGCCCAATGAGTCCTTGATATTTAGTCGTTTTCAGCCAATTTTCTGGATTTTTGAAAATTTCACTTTTTTTGTGAAAATATCCACTAAATGAGGGAATGATATGTGTGAGGGTACCGCAGGAGAGTTCCAAATGTGTGTGGGTAGAATATATATCCCACAGGGGTAAAATTGAAAAAAGTTTAAAAAAAATTTTTTTTGGACTTAGTCATTTTTCCGGCTTTTATCAGACTTTCAGATAGGGCAAATGTCAGTGAGCATTCTTATTTCAGTTCCAGAGCGATTCGCCCACTGAGTCCTTGATATTTGGTCATTTTCAGCCAATATTTAGCATTTTTGAAAATTTCACTTTTTTGTGAAAATATCCACTAAATGAGGGAATAATATGTGTGAGGGTACCCCAGGAGAGTTCCAAATGTGTGTGGGTAGAATATATATCCCACGGGGGTAAAATTGAAAAAAGTTGAAAAAAATTTTTTTTTGGACTTAGTCATTTTTCCGGAGTTTATCAGACTTTCAGATAGGGGAAATGTGATTGAGCGTTCCGATTTCAGTTCCAGAGCCATTTGCCCAATGAGTCCTTGATATTTAGTCGTTTTCAGCCAATTTTCTGGATTTTTGAAAATTTCACTTTTTTTGTGAAAATATCCACTATATGAGGGAATAATATGTGTGAGGGTACCCCAGGAGTTTTACAAATGTGTGTGGGTAGAATATATATCCCATGGGGGTAAAATTGAATGAAGTTGAAAAATTTTTTTTTTGGACTTAGTCATTTTTCGGCATTTATCAGACTTTCAGATAGGGGAAATGTGAGTGAGCGTTCCGATTTCAGTTCCAGAGCGATTCGCCCAATGAGTCCCTGATATTTACCGTATATTCCGGCGTATAAGACGACCTGGTGTATAAGACGACCCTCCTACTTTCCTGTTAAAATATAGAGTTTAGGATATATTCACCGTATAAGACTACCCCTTTTCCAACGCATACCAAACACCGGTAAAAGTTAAAAAAAAACAGATTTGAATTTAACATGGTCCTTTTTTAATTTAAATTCTTATGACATGCAGGTATATAGCAGGAAAACTGTCACTCATAAACATATTAAAATAGGGGGGACCCCACGTCATTTTTTGGGGGGGTCCCCCATTCTAATAGCTAGTAAAGGCTAGGTATTCAGCTGGGGGCTGATATTAGTAGCCTGGGAAGCTCCGTGGGTATTACCCCCTTCCCAGACTTCAAACATCTGCCCCAGCCGTCTGCTTAACCTCCGCTAGAGACTATAATGATGGGGGATCCCACGCCAATTTTCTTTTTAAAAAATCCTTTATTTTAACACTAAATGACAATTGAGGGGTTAATAAAGATGCAGTCCCTAAATTATTATTAATTTTGTAATTAATTTTTCCCAAAAATGTTGACGTGGGCTTCGCCATATTTTTGTGTCCAGCCAGGTACAGCAGGCAGGAACGGGCTGCCCCCAACCACCAGCTGCCTATTTGTACCTGGCCGGACACAACAATATAGGGAAGCCCTTTTTTTTAAAATTATTTCATGAAATAATTTAAAAAAAAAAGACGTGGGGCTTCGCCCTATTTTTGTGTCCAGCCAGGTACAACTAGGCAGCCGGGGGCTGGAATCTGCAGCGCAGGGAGGCCCAAGCTTTCTGCCCCCCCCCCCGCTGCAAATTGCAGTCCGCAGCCACCCCAGAAAATGGCGCGTTCATAGAAGCGCCATCTTCTGGCGCTGTACCCAACTCATCCAGGGCCCTGGTGCGGTGGCTCACTGGGTAATAAAGGGGTTAGGGCCAGCTTGGCATTATCAGCTGGCCCTAAGCCTGAAATTCATGGGGTCACGCCAATATTAGACATGACCGCCATGAATTTCTAGTAAAGTAATTAAAAAAAACACAACACCCAGAATAAAGTCCTTTAATTGAAATAAACACACAATTCTTTATTGTTCTAAATTAAACCATACTTACCGTCACGCCCATTCCAGCTGAAGCCAACGATCTCCTGCAATAAAAGTAAAATAATAAAGCAACCTCATCCTTACCTCTCCATGGTTCCCAGGACCGGTCCATCTCTGCTACATTCACATGACAGGCTGCACCGCAGCAGAACACTGCCATCCAGCCTGTTATCCCGCAGACACTGAGAAGCGCAGGCATGCTTGTGCTCCTCAGTTTCTGACTGTGACGGCATCCAGATGAGCCGAGATCATGTCCAATGAACTCGGCTCACCTCATGCACGTCACTGACAGCGTGGGAAAATTCTCCTGCTCCCCGCATGCGCAGTAGAAGTTTCCCACGCTGTCAGTGACGGACGTCCAGGAGGTGAGCCGAGTTCATTGTGGGCTCATCTGGATGCCGTCACAGAGAGACGCTGAGGAGCGCAAGCATGCCTGCGCTTCTCAGTGTCTGCGGGATGACAGGCTGGATGGCAGCGTTCTGCTGCGCTCCAGCCTGTCATCTCGATGTAGCAGAGCTGGACCCGTCCTGGGAACCATGGAAAGGTAAGGATGAGGTTGCTTTATTATTTTACTTTTATTGCAGGAGATCGTTGGCTTCAGCTGGAATGGGCGTGATGGTAAGTATGGTTTAATTTAGAACAATAAAGAATTGTGTATTTATTTCAATTAAAGGACTTTATTCTGGGTGTTTGTGTTTTCTTTTAACTTTGACTATGGGGTTAGTAATGGGGGCGTCTTATAGACGCCTCTCCATTACTAACCTGGGCTTGATGTCAGCTGGCATTATAAGCTGACATCAACCCCAGCCCTATTACCCCACTGCCACCGCTACAGGGCAGTGGGAAGAGCGAGGCTAAGTGCCAGAATTGGCGCATCCTATGGATGCGCCATTTCTGGGGCGGCTGACGGCTGGTGTTTCTAGCCTGGGAGGGGGCCAATATTCATGGCACCCTTCCTGGGCTATTAATATCAGCCTCCAGCTGTCTGCCTAGCCTTTGCTAGCTATTAAAATAGGGGGGACCCCACGTCATTTTTTTGGGATCCCCCATTTTAATAGCTAGTAAAGGCTAGGTATTCAGCTGGGGGCTGATATTAGTAGCCTGGGAAGCTCCGTGGGTATTACCCCCTTCCCAGGCTTCAAACATCTGCCCCAGCCGTCTGCTTAACTTCGGCTAGAGACTAAAATTAAGGGGAATCCCACGCCAATTTTTTTTTAAATAAATCCGTTATTTTAACACTAGATGACAAGTACAGGAACCAGCACTGTCACTGTACTTCATATATATGTGACTGACATGTTTCTATCTATCTAATCTATGTGTGATGCTCTATTCTTTCTATTCTAAATTGTCGGGTACCACTGCTGAATTGCCGGCCGGCTTTTTTAAAGAGACGGTGCATGAAAACACTAATATTTGTTTTAATAAATCCTTTACACTAAATGACAAGTACAGTAAGCAATACTGTCACTGTACTTCATATATATGTGACTGACATGTTTCTATCTATCTAATCTATGTGTGATTCTCTATTCTTTCTATTCTAAATTGTCGGGTGCCGGCTTATGCCGCTGCTGAATTGCCGGCTTTTCATATATTGTCACAGAAGCGATGCGAACTTCCCTGCTCCGGACACAGCGCAGCGCTTCTGTGACAAGTGAAAGCTGTCGGCACAGAAGCCCTGCGCTGTGTCCGGAGCTGGGAATACGCAGCGATGTGTCAGTTTCAGCACAGAAGCGATGACTGTCTGGACCTACCGCCGCCGTATTTTAACTCCCTCCACCTTATATTAACTCCGACATGGCAGGGATACGGCCACGGCAGCTTATTAACACCCCCAGAGTATCCCCGCATGTCAATTTCTGAAAGTTCAAAAGCATTACCGGCGTATAAGACGACCCCAGACTAGACAGAAGATTTTTCAGTCTTCAAAAGTCATCTTATACGCCGGAATATACGGGTAGTCGTTTTCAGCCAATATTTTGGATTTTTGAAAATTTCACTTTTTTGTGAAAATTTCCACTAATTGAGGGAATAATATGTGTGAGGGTACCCCAGGAGAGTTCCAAATGTGTGTGGGTAGAATATATATCCCATGGGGGTAAAATTGAAAAAGGTTTAAAAAATTTTTTTTTTGGACTTAGTCATTTTTCCGGCGTTTATCAGACTTTCAGATAGGGCAACTGTCAGTGAGCATTCTGATTTCAGTTCCAGAGCGATTCGCCCACTGAGTCCTTGATATTTGGTCATTTTCAGCCAATATTTTGGATTTTTGAAAATTTCACTTTTTTGTGAAAATATCCACTAAATGAGGGAATAATATGTGTGAGGGTACCCCAGGAGAGTTCCAAATGTGTGGGTAGAATATATATCCCATGGGCGTAAAATTGAAAAAAGATTAAAAAAATTTTTTTTTGGACTTAGTCATTTTTTAGGGGTTTATCAAACTTTCAGATAGGGCAAATGTCTGTGAACGTTCCGATTTCAGTTCCGGGGCGATTTGCCCAATGAGTCCTTGATATTTAATCGTTTTCAGCCAATTTTCTGGATTTTTGAAAATTTCACTTTTTTTGTGAAAATATCCACTAAATGAGGGAATAATATGTGTGAGGGTACCCCAGGAGTTTTCCAAATGTGTGTGGGTAGAATATATATCCCACGGGGGTAAAATTGAAAAAAGGAGAAAATTTTTTTTTTTTGTACTTAGTCATTTTTACGGGGTTTATCACACTTTCAGATAGGGCAAATGTCTGTGAGCGTTCCGATTTCAGCTCCAGAGCGATTCTCCCAATGAGTCCTTGATATTTAGTCGTTTTCAGCCGATATTTTGGATTTGTGAAAATTTCACTTTTTTGTGAAAATATCCACTAAATGAGGGAATAATATGTGTGAGGGTACCCCAGGAGAGTTTCAAATGTGTGTGGGTAGAATATATATCCCACGGGGGTAAAATTGAAAAAAGTTGAAAAAATTTTTTTTTTGGACTTAGTCATTTTTCCGGCGTTTATCAGACTTTCAAGATAGGGGAAATGTCAGTGAGCGTTCCGATTTCAGTTCCAGAGCGATTCGCCCTATGAGTCCTTGATATTTAGTTATTTTCAGCCAATTTTCTGGATTTTTGAAAATTTCACTTTTTTGTGAAAATATCCACTAAATGAGGGAATAATATGTGTGAGGGTACCCCAGGAGAGTTCCAAATGTGTGGGGGTAGAATATATATCAGACGGGGGTAAAATTTAAAAACGTTGAAAAATTTTTTTTTTTTGGACTTGGTCATTTTTCCGGCGTTTATCAGACTTTCAGATAGGGCAAATGTCAGTGAGCGTTCCGATTTCAGTTCCAGAGCGATTTGCCCAATGAGTCCTTGATATTTAGTCGTTTTCAGCCAATTTTCTGGATTTTTGAAAATTTCACTTTTTTGTGAAAATATCCACTAAATGAGGGAATAATATGTGTGAGGGTACCCCAGGAGAGTTTCAAATGTGTGTGGGTAGAATATATATCCCACGGGGGTAAAATTGAAAAAAGTTGAAAAAATTTTTTTTTTGGACTTAGTCATTTTTCCGGCGTTTATCAGACTTTCAAGATAGGGGAAATGTCAGTGAGCGTTCCGATTTCAGTTCCAGAGCGATTCGCCCAATGAGTCCTTGATATTTAGTTGTTTTCAGCCAATTTTCTGGATTTTTGAAAATTTCACTTTTTTGTGAAAATATCCACTAAATGAGGGAATAATAGGTGTGAGGGTACCCCAGGAGAGTTCCAAATGTGTGTGGGTAGAATATATATCCCACGGGGGTAAAATTGAAAAAAGTTTAAAAAATATTTTTTTTGGACTTAGTCATTTTTCCGGGGTTTATCAGACTTTCAGATAGGGCAAATGTCTGTGAGCGTTCCGATTTCAGTTCCAGAGCGATTCGCCCAATGAGTCCTTGATATTTAGTCGTTTTCAGCCAATTTTCTGGATTTTTGAAAATTTCACTTTTTTGTGAAAATATCCACTAAATGAGGGAATAATATGTGTGAGAGTACCCCAGGAGAGTTCCAAATGTGTGTGGGTAGAATATATATCCCACGGGGGTAAAATTGAAAAAAGTTGAAAAATTTTTTTTTTCGGACTTAGTCATTTTTCCGCCATTTATTAGACTTTCAGATAGGGCAAATGTCAGTGAGCGTTCCAATTTAAGCTCCAGAGCGATTCGCCCAATGAATCCTTGATATTTATTCGTTTTCAGCCATTTTTCTGGATTTTTGAAAAATTCACTTTTTTGTGAAAAAATCCACTAAATGAGGGAATAATATGTGTGAGGGTACCCCAGGAGAGTTCCAAATGTGTGGGGGTAGAATATATATCCCACGGGGGTAAAATTAAAAAATGTTGAAAAAATATTTTTTTTGGACTTGGTCATTTTTCCGGCGTTTATCAGACTTTCAGATAGGGCAAATGTCAGTGAGCGTTCCGATTTCAGTTCCAGAGCGATTTGCCCAATGAGTCCTTGATATTTAGTCGTTTTCAGCCAATTTTCTGGATTTTTGAAAATTTCACTTTTTGTGAAAATATCCACTAAATGAGGGAATAATATGTGTGAGGGTACCCCAGGAGAGTTCCAAATGTGTGTGGGTAGAATATATATCCCACGGGGGTAAAATTGAATAAAGTTGAAAAATTTTTTTTTTGGACTTTGTCATTTTTCCGGCGTTTATCAGACTTTCAGATAGGGGAAAGGTCAGTGAGCGTTCCGATTTCAGTTCCAGAGCGATTCGCCCAATGAGTCCTTGATATTTAGTCGTTTTCAGCCAATATTTTGGATTTCTGAAAATTTCACTTTTTTGTGAAAATATCCACTAAATGAGGGAATAATATGTGTGAGGGTACCCCAGGAGAGTTCCAAATGTGTGTGGGTAGAATATATATCCCACGGGGGTAAAATTTAAAAAAGTTGAAAATTTTTTTTTTTCGGACTTAGTCATTTTTCCGCCATTTATTAGACTTTCAGATAGGGCAAATGTCAGTGAGCGTTCCAATTTCAGTTCCAGAGCGATTCGCCCAATGAATCCTTGATATTTATTCGTTTTCAGCCATTTTTCTGGATTTTTGAAAAATTCACTTTTTTGTGAAAAAATCCACTAAATGAGGGAATAATATGTGTGAGGGTACCCCAGGAGAGTTCCAAATGTGTGTGGGTAGAATATATATCAGACGGGGGTAAAATTTAAAAACGTTGAAAAATTTTTTTTTTTTGGACTTGGTCATTTTTCCGGCGTTTATCAGACTTTCAGATAGGGCAAATGTCAGTGAGCGTTCCGATTTCAGTTCCAGAGCGATTTGCCCAATGAGTCCTTGATATTTAGTCGTTTTCAGCCAATTTTCTGGATTTTTGAAAATTTCACTTTTTTGTGAAAATATCCACTAAATGAGGGAATAATATGTGTGAGGGTACCCCAGGAGAGTTTCAAATGTGTGTGGGTAGAATATATATCCCACGGGGGTAAAATTGAAAAAAGTTGAAAAAATTTTTTTTTTGGACTTAGTCATTTTTCCGGCGTTTATCAGACTTTCAAGATAGGGGAAATGTCAGTGAGCGTTCCGATTTCAGTTCCAGAGCGATTCGCCCAATGAGTCCTTGATATTTAGTTGTTTTCAGCCAATTTTCTGGATTTTTGAAAATTTCACTTTTTTGTGAAAATATCCACTAAATGAGGGAATAATAGGTGTGAGGGTACCCCAGGAGAGTTCCAAATGTGTGTGGGTAGAATATATATCCCACGGGGGTAAAATTGAAAAAAGTTTAAAAAATATTTTTTTTGGACTTAGTCATTTTTCCGGGGTTTATCAGACTTTCAGATAGGGCAAATGTCTGTGAGCGTTCCGATTTCAGTTCCAGAGCGATTCGCCCAATGAGTCCTTGATATTTAGTCGTTTTCAGTCAATTTTCTGATTTTTGAAAATTTCACTTTTTTTGTGAAAATATCCACTAAATGAGGGAATAATATGTGTGAGGGTACCCCAGGAGAGTTCCAAATGTGTGTGGGTAGAATATATATCCCATGGGGGTAAAATTAAAAAAAGTAAAAAAAAAATTTTTGGGGACTTAGTCATTTTTCCGACGTTTATCGGACTTTCAGATAGGGCAAATGTCAGTGAGCATTCCGATTTCAGTTCCAGAGCGATTTCCCAATGAGTCCTTGATATTTAGTCGTTTTCAGCCAATTTTCTGGATTTTTCAAAATTTCACTTTTTTGTGAAAATATCCACTAAATGAGGGAATAATATGTGTGAGGGTACCCCAGGAGAGTTTCACATGTGTGTGGGTAGAATATATATCCCACGGGGGTAAAATTGAAAAGAGTTGAAAAATTTTTTATTTTGGACTTAGTCATTTTTCCGGCATTTATCAGACTTTCAGATAGGGCAAATGTCAGTGAGCGTACCGATTTCAGTTCCAGAGCGATTTGCCCAATGAGTCCTTGATATTTAGTCATTCTCAGCCAATTTTCTGGATTTTTGAAAATTTCACTTTTTTGTGAAAATATCCACTAAATGAGGGAATAATATGTGTGAGGGTACCCCAGGAGAGTTCCAAATGTGTGTGGGTAGAATATATATCCCACGGGGGTAAAATTGAAAAAAGGTGAAACATTTTTTTTTTGGACTTAGTCATTTTTACGGGGTTTATCACACTTTCAGATAGGGCAAATGTCTGTGAGCGTTCCGATTTCAGTTCCAGAGCGATTTGCCCAATGAGTCCTTGATATTTAGTCGTTTTCAGCCAATTTTCTGGATTTTTGAAAATTTCACTTTTTTGTGAAAATATCCACTAAATGAGGGAATAATATATGTGAGGGTACCCCAGGAGAGTTCCAAATGTGTGGGGGTAGAATATATATCCCACGGGGGTAAAATTTAAAAACGTTGAAAAATTATTTTTTTTTGGACTTGGTCATTTTTCCGGCGTTTATCAGACTTTCAGATAGGGCAAATGTCAGTGAGCGTTCCGATTTCAGTTCCAGAGCGATTCGCCCAATGAGTCCTTGATATTTAGTCGTTTTCAGCCAATTTTCTGGATTTTTGAAAATTTCACTTTTTTGTGAAAATATCCACTAAATGAAGGAATAATATGTGTGAGGGTACCCCAGGAGAGTTCCAAATGTGTGTGGGTAGAATATATATCCCACGGGGGTAAAATTGAAAAAAGTTAAAAACATTTTTTTTTTGGACTTAGTCATTTTTCCAGCGTTTATCAGACTTTCACATAGTGCAAATGTCAGTGAGCGTTCCAATTTCAGTTCCAGAGCGATTCGCCCAATGAGTCCTTGATATTTATTCGTTTTCAGCCAATTTTCTGGATTTTTGAAAAATTCACTTTTTTGTGAAAATATCCACTAATTGAGGGAATAATATGTGTGAGGGTACCCCAGGAGAGTTCCAAATGTGTGTGGGTAGAATATATATCCCACGGGGGTAAAATTTAAAAAAGTTGAAAAATTTTTTTTTTCGGACTTAGTCATTTTTCCGCCATTCATTAGACTTTCAGATAGGGCAAATGTCAGTGAGCGTTCCAATTTCAGTTCCAGAGCGATTCGCCCAATGAATCCTTGATATTTATTCGTTTTCAGCCATTTTTCTGGATTTTTGAAAAATTCACTTTTTTGTGAAAAAATCCACTAAATGAGGGAATAATATGTGTGAGGGTACCCCAGGAGAGTTCCAAATGTGTGGGGGTAGAATATATATCCCACGGGGGTAAAATTAAAAAACGTTGAAAAATTATTTTTTTTGGACTTGGTCATTTTAACGGCGTTTATCAGACTTTCAGATAGGGCAAATGTCAGTGAGCGTTCCGATTTCAGTTCCAGAGCGATTCGCCCAATGAGTCCTTCATATTTAGTCGTTTTCAGCCAATTTTCTGGATTTTTGAAAATTTCACTTTTTTGTGAAAATATCCACTAAATGAGGGAATAATATGTGTGAGGGTACCCCAGGAGAGTTCCAAATGTGTGTGGGTAGAATATATATCCCACAGGGGTAAAATTGAAAAAAGTTGAAAAAAAATGTTTTTTTTAGACTTAGTCATTTTTTCCAACTTTTATCAGACTTTCAGATAGGGGAAACATCAGTGAGCATTCCAATTTCAGTTCCAGAGCGATTCGCCCAATGAGTCCTTGATATTTAGTCGTTTTCAGCCAATTTTCTGGATTTTTGAAAATTTCACTTTTTTGTGAAAATATCCACTAAATGAGGGAATAATATGTGTGAGAGTACCCCAGGAGAGTTCCAAATGTGTGTGGGTAGAATATATATCCCACGGGGGTAAAATAGAAAAAAGTTGAAAAATTTTTTTTTTCGGACTTAGTCATTTTTCCGCCATTTATTAGACTTTCAGATAGGGCAAATGTCAGTGAGCGTTCCAAGTTAAGCTCCAGAGCGATTCGCCCAATGAATCCTTGATATTTATTCGTTTTCAGCCATTTTTCTGGATTTTTGAAAAATTCACTTTTTTGTGAAAAAATCCACTAAATGAGGGAATAATATGTGTGAGGGTACCCCAGGAGAGTTCCAAATGTGTGGGGGTAGAATATATATCCCACGGGGGTAAAATTAAAAAATGTTGAAAAAATATTTTTTTTGGACTTGGTCATTTTTCCGGCGTTTATCAGACTTTCAGATAGGGCAAATGTCAGTGAGCGTTCCGATTTCAGTTCCAGAGCGATTTGCCCAATGAGTCCTTGATATTTAGTCGTTTTCAGCCAATTTTCTGGATTTTTGAAAATTTCACTTTTTGTGAAAATATCCACTAAATGAGGGAATAATATGTGTGAGGGTACCCCAGGAGAGTTCCAAATGTGTGGGGGTAGAATATATATCCCACGGGGGTAAAATTTAAAAACGTTGAAAAATTATTTTTTTTGGACTTAGTCATTTTTCCGGCGTTTATCAGACTTTCAGATAGGGCAAATGTCAGTGAGCGTTCCGATTTCAGTTCCAGAGCGATTCGCCCAATGAGTCCTTGATATTTAGTCATTTTCAGCCAATATTTTGGATTTTTGAAAATTTCACTTTTTTGTGAAAATATCCACTAAATGAGGGAATAATATGTGTGAGGGTACCCCAGGAGTTTTCCAAATGTGTGTGGGTAGAATATATATCCCACGGGGGTAAAATTGAAAAAAGGAGAAAAATTTTTTTTTTTGTACTTAGTCATTTTTACGGGGTTTATCACACTTTCAGATAGGGCAAATGTCTGTGAGCGTTCCGATTTCAGCTCCAGAGCGATTCTCCCAATGAGTCCTTGATATTTAGTCGTTTTCAGCCAATATTTTGGATTTGTGAAAATTTCACTTTTTTGTGAAAATATCCACTAAATGAGGGAATAATATGTGTGAGGGTACCCCAGGAGAGTTCCAAATGTGTGTGGGTAGAATATATATCCCACAGGGGTAAAATTGAATAAAGTTGAAAAATTTTTTTTTTGGACTTTGTCATTTTTCCGGCGTTTATCACACTTTCAGATAGGGGAAAGGTCAGTGAGCGTTCCGATTTCAGTTCCAGAGCGATTCGCCCAATGAGTCCTTGATATTTAGTCGTTTTCAGCCAATATTTTGGATTTCTGAAAATTTCACTTTTTTGTGAAAATATCCACTAAATGAGGGAATAATATGTGTGAGGGTACCCCAGGAGAGTTCCAAATGTGTGTGGGTAGAATATATATCCCACGGGGGTAAAATTTAAAAAAGTTGAAAAATTTTTTTTTTCGGACTTAGTCATTTTTCCGCCATTTATTAGACTTTCAGATAGGGCAAATGTCAGTGAGCGTTCCAATTTCAGTTCCAGAGCGATTCGCCCAATGAATCCTTGATATTTATTCGTTTTCAGCCATTTTTCTGGATTTTTGAAAAATTCACTTTTTTGTGAAAAAATCCACTAAATGAGGGAATAATATGTGTGAGGGTACCCCAGGAGAGTTCCAAATGTGTGGGGGTAGAATATATATCCCACGGGGGTAAAATTAAAAAACGTTGAAAAATTATTTTTTTTGGACTTGGTCATTTTAACAGCGTTTATCAGACTTTCAGATAGGGCAAATGTCAGTGAGCGTTCCGATTTCAGTTCCAGAGCGATTTGCCCAATGAGTCCTTGATATTTAGTCGTTTTCAGCCAATTTTCTGGATTTTTGAAAATTTCACTTTTTTGTGAAAATATCCACTAAATGAGGGAATAATATGTGTGAGGGTACCCCAGGAGAGTTCCAAATGTGTGTGGGTAGAATATATATCCCACAGGGGTAAAATTGAAAAAAGTTGAAAAAAAATGTTTTTTTTAGACTTAGTCATTTTTTCCAACTTTTATCAGACTTTCAGATAGGGGAAACATCAGTGAGCATTCCAATTTCAGTTCCAGAGCGATTCGCCCAATGAGTCCTTGATATTTAGTCGTTTTCAGCCAATTTTCTGGATTTTTGAAAATTTCACTTTTTTGTGAAAATATCCACTAAATGAGGGAATAATATGTGTGAGAGTACCCCAGGAGAGTTCCAAATGTGTGTGGGTAGAATATATATCCCACGGGGGTAAAATTGAAAAAAGTTGAAAAATTTTTTTTTTCGGACTTAGTCATTTTTCCGCCATTTATTAGACTTTCAGATAGGGCAAATGTCAGTGAGCTTTCCCATTTAAGCTCCAGAGCGATTCGCCCAATGAATCCTTGATATTTATTCGTTTTCAGCCATTTTTCTGGATTTTTGAAAAATTCACTTTTTTGTGAAAAAATCCACTAAATGAGGGAATAATATGTGTGAGGGTACCCCAGGAGAGTTCCAAATGTGTGGGGGTAGAATATATATCCCACGGGGGTAAAATTAAAAAACGTTGAAAAAATATTTTTTTTGGACTTGGTCATTTTTCCGGCGTTTATCAGACTTTCAGATAGGGCAAATGTCAGTGAGCGTTCCGATTTCAGTTCCAGAGCGATTTGCCCAATGAGTCCTTGATATTTAGTCGTTTTCAGCCAATTTTCTGGATTTTTGAAAATTTCACTTTTTGTGAAAATATCCACTAAATGAGGGAATAATATGTGTGAGGGTACCCCAGGAGAGTTCCAAATGTGTGGGGGTAGAATATATATCCCACGGGGGTAAAATTTAAAAACGTTGAAAAATTATTTTTTTTGGACTTAGTCATTTTTCCGGCGTTTATCAGACTTTCAGATAGGGCAAATGTCAGTGAGCGTTCCGATTTCAGTTTCAGAGCGATTCGCCCAATGAGTCCTTGATATTTAGTCATTTTCAGCCAATATTTTGGATTTTTGAAAATTTCACTTTTTTGTGAAAATATCCACTAAATGAGGGAATAATATGTGTGAGGGTACCCCAGGAGTTTTCCAAATGTGTGTGGGTAGAATATATATCCCACGGGGGTAAAATTGAATAAAGTTGAAAAATTTTTTTTTTGGACTTTGTCATTTTTCCGGCGTTTATCACACTTTCAGATAGGGGAAAGGTCAGTGTGCGTTCCGATTTCAGTTCCAGAGCGATTCGCCCAATGAGTCCTTGATATTTAGTCGTTTTCAGCCAATATTTTGGATTTCTGAAAATTTCACTTTTTTGTGAAAATATCCACTAAATGAGGGAATAATATGTGTGAGGGTACCCCAGGAGAGTTCCAAATGTGTGTGGGTAGAATATATATCTCACGGGGGTAAAATTCAAAAACATTGAAAAAATTTCTTTTCGGACTTAGTCATTTTTCCGGCGTTTATCAGACTTTCAGATAGGACAAATGTCAGTGAGCGTTCCGATTTCAGTTCCAGAGCGATTCACCCAATGAGTCCTTGATATTTAGTCATTTTCAGCCAATATTTTGGATTTTTGAAAATTTCACTTTTTTGTGAAAATATCCACTAAATGAGGGAATAATATGTGTGAGGGTACCCCAGGAGTTTTCAAAATGTGTGTGGGTAGAATATATATCCCACGGGGGTAAAATTGAATAAAGTTGAAAAATTTTTTTTTTGGACTTTGTCATTTTTCCGGCGTTTATCAGACTTTCAGATAGGGCAAATGTCAGTGAGCGTTCCGATTTCAGTTCCAGAGCGATTTGCCCAATGAGTCCTTGATATTTAGTCGTTCTCAGCCAATTTTCTGGATTTTTGAAAATTTCACTTTTTTGTGAAAATATCCACTAAATGAGGGAATAATATGTGTGAGGGTACCCCAGGAGAGTTCCAAATGTGTGTGGGTAGAATATATATCCCACGGGGGTAAAATTGAAAAAAGGTGAAAAATTTTTTTTTTGGACTTAGTCATTTTTACGGGGTTTATCACACTTTCAGATAGGGCAAATGTCTGTGAGCGTTCCGATTTCAGTTACAGAGCGATTCGCCCAATGAGTCCTTGATATTTAGTCGTTTTCAGCCAATATTTAGGATTTCTGAAAATTTCACTTTTTTGTGAAAATATCCACTAAATGAGGGAATAATATGTGTGAGGGTACCCCAGGAGAGTTCCAAATGTGTGTGGGTAGAATATATATCCCACAGGGGTAAAATTGAAAAAAGTTGAAAAAAAATGTTTTTTTTAGACTTAGTCATTTTTTCCAACTTTTATCAGACTTTCAGATAGGGGAAACATCAGTGAGCATTCCAATTTCAGTTCCAGAGCGATTCGCCCAATGAGTCCTTGATATTTAGTCGTTTTCAGCCAATTTTCTGGATTTTTGAAAATTTCACTTTTTTGTGAAAATATCCACTAAATGAGGGAATAATATGTGTGAGAGTACCCCAGGAGAGTTCCAAATGTGTGTGGGTAGAATATATATCCCACGGGGGTAAAATTGAAAAAAGTTGAAAAATTTTTTTTTTCGGACTTAGTCATTTTTCCGCCATTTATTAGACTTTCAGATAGGGCAAATGTCAGTGAGCTTTCCAATTTAAGCTCCAGAGCGATTCGCCCAATGAATCCTTGATATTTATTCGTTTTCAGCCATTTTTCTGGATTTTTGAAAAATTCACTTTTTTGTGAAAAAATCCACTAAATGAGGGAATAATATGTGTGAGGGTACCCCAGGAGAGTTCCAAATGTGTGTGGGTAGAATATATATCCCACGGGGGTAAAATTGAATAAAGTTGAAAAATTTTTTTTTTGGACTTTGTCATTTTTCCGGCGTTTATCACACTTTCAGATAGGGGAAAGGTCAGTGAGCGTTCCGATTTCAGTTCCAGAGCGATTCGCCCAATGAGTCCTTGATATTTAGTCGTTTTCAGCCAATATTTTGGATTTCTGAAAATTTCACTTTTTTGTGAAAATATCCACTAAATGAGGGAATAATATGTGTGAGGGTACCCCAGGAGAGTTCCAAATGTGTGTGGGTAGAATATATATCCCACGGGGGTAAAATTGAAAAACGTTGAAAAATTTTTTTTTCGGACTTAGTCATTTTTCCGGCGTTTATCAGACTTTCAGATAGGACAAATGTCAGTGAGCGTTCCGATTTCAGTTCCAGAGCGATTCACCAAATGAGTCCTTGATATTTAGTCATTTTCAGCCAATATTTTGGATTTTTGAAAATTTCACTTTTTTTGTGAAAATATCCACTAAATGAGGGAATAATATGTGTGAGGGTACCCCAGGAGAGTTCCAAATGTGTGTGGGTAGAATATATATCTCACGGGGGTAAAATTCAAAAACATTGAAAAAATTTCTTTTCGGACTTAGTCATTTTTCCGGCGTTTATCAGACTTTCAGATAGGACAAATGTCAGTGAGCGTTCCGATTTCAGTTCCAGAGCGATTCACCCAATGAGTCCTTGATATTTAGTCATTTTCAGCCAATATTTTGGATTTTTCAAAATTTCACTTTTTTGTGAAAATATCCACTAAATGAGGGAATAATATGTGTGAGGGTACCCCAGGAGTTTTCAAAATGTGTGTGGGTAGAATATATATCCCACGGGGGTAAAATTGAATAAAGTTGAAAAATTTTTTTTTTGGACTTTGTCATTTTTCCGGCGTTTATCAGACTTTCAGATAGGGGAAAGGTCAGTGAGCGTTCCGATTTCAGTTCCAGAGCGATTCGCCCAATGAGTCCTTGAGATTTAGTCGTTTTCAGCCAATATTTTGGATTTTTGAAAATTTCACTTTTTTGTGAAAATATCCACTAAATGAGGGAATAATATGTGTGAGGGTACCCCAGGAGAGTTCCAAATGTGTGTGGGTAAAATATATATCCCCCGGTGTTAAAATTGAAAAAAGTTGAAACATTTTTTTTTTGCACTTAGTCATTTTTCCGGCGTTTATCAGACTTTCAGATAGGCGAAATGTCAGTGAGCGTTCCGATTTCAGTTCCAGAGCGATTCACCCAATGAGTCCTTGATATTTAGTCGTTTTCAGCCAATTTTCTGGATTTTTGAAAATTTCACTTTTTTGTGAAAATATCCAATAAATGAGGGAATAATATGTGTGAGGGTACCCCAGGAGAGTTCCAAATGTGTGTGGGTAGAATATATATCCCACGGGGGTAAAATTGAAAAAAGGAGAAAAAAATTTTTTTTTTTGGACTTAGTCATTTTTCCGGCGTTTATCAGACTTTCAGATAGGGCAAATGTCAGTGAGCGTTCCGATTTCAGTTCCAGAGCGATTCGCCCAATGAGTCCTTGATATTTAGTCGTTTTCAGCCAATATTTTGGATTTCTGAAAATTTCACTTTTTTGTGAAAATATCCACTAAATGAGGGAATAATATGTGTGAGGGTACCCCAGGAGAGTTCCAAATGTGTGTGGGTAGAATATATATCCCACGGGCGTAAAATTGAAAAAAGTTGAAAATTTTTTTTTTTGGACTTAGTCATTTTTCCGGCGTTTATCAGACTTTCAGATAGGGCAAATGTCAGTGAGCGTTCCGATTTCAGTTCCAGAGCGATTTGCCCAATGAGTCCTTGATATTTAGTCGTTTTCAGCCAATTTTCTGGATTTTTGAAAATTTCACTTTTTTGTGAAAATATCCACTAAATGAGGGAATAATATGTGTGAGGGTACCCCAGGAGAGTTTCAAATGTGTGTGGGTAGAATATATATCCCACGGGGGTAAAATTGAAAAAAGTTGAAAAAAATTTTTTTTTGGACTTAGTCATTTTTCCGGCGTTTATCAGACTTTCAAGATAGGGGAAATGTCAGTGAGCGTTCCGATTTCAGTTCCAGAGCGATTCGCCCTATGAGTCCTTGATATTTAGTTGTTTTCAGCCAATTTTCTGGATTTTTGAAAATTTCACTTTTTTGTGAAAATATCCACTAAATGAGGGAATAATAGGTGTGAGGGTACCCCAGGAGAGTTTCACATGTGTGTGGGTAGAATATATGTCCCACGGGGGTAAAATTGAAAAGAGTTGAAAAATTTTTTATTTTGGACTTAGTCATTTTTCCGGCATTTATCAGACTTTCAGATAGGGCAAATGTCAGTGAGCGTACCGATTTCAGTTCCAGAGCGATTTGCCCAATGAGTCCTTGATATTTAGTCGTTCTCAGCCAATTTTCTGGATTTTTGAAAATTTCACTTTTTTGTGAAAATATCCACTAAATGAGGGAATAATATGTGTGAGGGTACCCCAGGAGAGTTCCAAATGTGTGTGGGTAGAATATATATCCCACGGGGGTAAAATTGAAAAAAGGTGAAAAATTTTTTTTTTGGACTTAGTCATTTTTACGGGGTTTATCACACTTTCAGATAGGGCAAATGTCTGTGAGCGTTCCGATTTCAGTTCCAGAGCGATTCGCCCAATGAGTCCTTGATATTTAGTCGTTTTCAGCCAATATTTTGGATTTCTGAAAATTTCACTTTTTTGTGAAAATATCCACTAAATGAGGGAATAATATGTGTGAGGGTACCCCAGGAGAGTTCCAAATGTGTGTGGGTAGAATATATATCCCACGGGGGTAAAATTTAAAAAAGTTGAAAATTTTTTTTTTTCGGACTTAGTCATTTTTCCGCCATTTATTAGACTTTCAGATAGGGCAAATGTCAGTGAGCGTTCCAATTTCAGTTCCAGAGCGATTCGCCCAATGAATCCTTGATATTTATTCGTTTTCAGCCATTTTTCTGGATTTTTGAAAAATTCACTTTTTTGTGAAAAAATCCACTAAATGAGGGAATAATATGTGTGAGGGTACCCCAGGAGAGTTCCAAATGTGTGGGGGTAGAATATATATCCCACGGGGGTAAAATTAAAAAACGTTGAAAAATTATTTTTTTTGGACTTGGTCATTTCAACGGCGTTTATCAGACTTTCAGATAGGGCAAATGTCAGTGAGCGTTCCGATTTCAGTTCCAGAGCGATTCGCCCAATGAGTCCTTGATATTTAGTCGTTTTCAGCCAATTTTCTGGATTTTTGAAAATTTCACTTTTTTGTGAAAATATCCACTAAATGAGGGAATAATATGTGTGAGGGTACCCCAGGAGAGTTCCAAATGTGTGTGGGTAGAATATATATCCCACAGGGGTAAAATTGAAAAAAGTTGAAAAAAAATGTTTTTTTTAGAATTAGTCATTTTTTCCAACTTTTATCAGACTTTCAGATAGGGGAAACATCAGTGAGCATTCCAATTTCAGTTCCAGAGCGATTCGCCCAATGAGTCCTTGATATTTAGTCGTTTTCAGCCAATTTTCTGGATTTTTGAAAATTTCACTTTTTTGTGAAAATATCCACTAAATGAGGGAATAATATGTGTGAGAGTACCCCAGGAGAGTTCCAAATGTGTGTGGGTAGAATATATATCCCACGGGGGTAAAATTGAAAAAAGTTGAAAAATTTTTTTTTTCGGACTTAGTCATTTTTCCGCCATTTATTAGACTTTCAGATAGGGCAAATGTCAGTGAGCGTTCCAATTTAAGCTCCAGAGCGATTCGCCCAATGAATCCTTGATATTTATTCGTTTTCAGCCATTTTTCTGGATTTTTGAAAAATTCACTTTTTTGTGAAAAAATCCACTAAATGAGGGAATAATATGTGTGAGGGTACCCCAGGAGAGTTCCAAATGTGTGGGGGTAGAATATATATCCCACGGGGGTAAAATTAAAAAATGTTGAAAAAATATTTTTTTTGGACTTGGTCATTTTTCCGGCGTTTATCAGACTTTCAGATAGGGCAAATGTCAGTGAGCGTTCCGATTTCAGTTCCAGAGCGATTTGCCCAATGAGTCCTTGATATTTAGTCGTTTTCAGCCAATTTTCTGGATTTTTGAAAATTTCACTTTTTGTGAAAATATCCACTAAATGAGGGAATAATATGTGTGAGGGTACCCCAGGAGAGTTCCAAATGTGTGGGGGTAGAATATATATCCCACGGGGGTAAAATTTAAAAACGTTGAAAAATTATTTTTTTTGGACTTAGTCATTTTTCCGGCGTTTATCAGACTTTCAGATAGGGCAAATGTCAGTGAGCGTTCCGATTTCAGTTCCAGAGCGATTCGCCCAATGAGTCCTTGATATTTAGTCATTTTCAGCCAATATTTTGGATTTTTGAAAATTTCACTTTTTTGTGAAAATATCCACTAAATGAGGGAATAATATGTGTGAGGGTACCCCAGGAGTTTTCCAAATGTGTGTGGGTAGAATATATATCCCACGGGGGTAAAATTGAAAAAAGGAGAAAAATTTTTTTTTTTGTACTTAGTCATTTTTACGGGGTTTATCACACTTTCAGATAGGGCAAATGTCTGTGAGCGTTCCGATTTCAGCTCCAGAGCGATTCTCCCAATGAGTCCTTGATATTTAGTCGTTTTCAGCCAATATTTTGGATTTGTGAAAATTTCACTTTTTTGTGAAAATATCCACTAAATGAGGGAATAATATGTGTGAGGGTACCCCAGGAGAGTTCCAAATGTGTGTGGGTAGAATATATATCCCACGGGGGTAAAATTGAATAAAGTTGAAAAATTTTTTTTTTGGACTTTGTCATTTTTCCGGCGTTTATCAGACTTTCAAGATAGGGGAAATGTCAGTGAGCGTTTCGATTTCAGTTCCAGAGCGATTCGCCCTATGAGTCCTTGATATTTAGTTGTTTTCAGCCAATTTTCTGGATTTTTGAAAATTTCACTTCTTTGTGAAAATATCCACTAAATGAGGGAATAATAGGTGTGAGGGTACCCCAGGAGAGTTTCACATGTGTGTGGGTAGAATATATGTCCCACGGGGGTAAAATTGAAAAGAGTTGAAAAATTTTTTATTTTGGACTTAGTCATTTTTCCGGCATTTATCAGACTTTCAGATAGGGCAAATGTCAGTGAGCGTACCGATTTCAGTTCCAGAGCGATTTGCCCAATGAGTCCTTGATATTTAGTCGTTCTCAGCCAATTTTCTGGATTTTTGAAAATTTCACTTTTTTGTGAAAATATCCACTAAATGAGGGAATAATATGTGTGAGGGTACCCCAGGAGAGTTCCAAATGTGTGTGGGTAGAATATATATCCCACGGGGGTAAAATTGAAAAAAGGTGAAAAATTTTTTTTTTGGACTTAGTCATTTTTACGGGGTTTATCACACTTTCAGATAGGGCAAATGTCTGTGAGCGTTCCGATTTCAGTTCCAGAGCGATTTGCCCAATGAGTCCTTGATATTTATTCGTTTTCAGCCAATTTTCTGGATTTTTGAAAAATTCACTTTTTTGTGAAAATATCCACTAAATGAGGGAATAATATGTGTGAGGGTACCCCAGGAGAGTTCCAAATGTGTGTGGGTAGAATATATATCCCACGGGGGTAAAATTTAAAAACGTTGAAAAATTATTTTTTTTGGACTTGGTCATTTTTCCGGTGTTTATCAGACTTTCAGATAGGGCAAATGTCAGTGAGCATTCCGATTTCAGTTCCAGAGCGATTCGCCCAATGAGTCCTTGATATTTAGTCGTTTTCAGCCAATATTTTGGATTTCTGAAAATTTCACTTTTTTGTGAAAATATCCACTAAATGAGGGAATAATATGTGTGAGGGTACCCCAGGAGAGTTCCAAATGTGTGTGGGTAGAATATATATCCCACGGGGGTAAAATTTAAAAAAGTTGAAAAATTTTTTTTTTCGGACTTAGTCATTTTTTTGCCATTTATTAGACTTTCAGATAGGGCAAATGTCAGTGAGCGTTCCAATTTCAGTTCCAGAGCGATTCGCCCAATGAATCCTTGATATTTATTCGTTTTCAGCCATTTTTCTGGATTTTTGAAAAATTCACTTTTTTGTGAAAAAATCCACTAAATGAGGGAATAATATGTGTGAGGGTACCCCAGGAGAGTTCCAAATGTGTGGGGGTAGAATATATATCCCACGGGGGTAAAATTAAAAAACGTTGAAAAATTATTTTTTTTGGACTTGGTCATTTCAACGGCGTTTATCAGACTTTCAGATAGGGCAAATGTCAGTGAGCGTTCCGATTTCAGTTCCAGAGCGATTCGCCCAATGAGTCCTTGATATTTAGTCGTTTTCAGCCAATTTTCTGGATTTTTGAAAATTTCACTTTTTTGTGAAAATATCCACTAAATGAGGGAATAATATGTGTGAGGGTACCCCAGGAGAGTTCCAAATGTGTGTGGGTAGAATATATATCCCACAGGGGTAAAATTGAAAAAAGTTGAAAAAAAATGTTTTTTTTAGACTTAGTCATTTTTTCCAACTTTTATCAGACTTTCAGATAGGGGAAACATCAGTGAGCATTCCAATTTCAGTTCCAGAGCGATTCGCCCAATGAGTCCTTGATATTTAGTCGTTTTCAGCCAATTTTCTGGATTTTTGAAAATTTCACTTTTTTGTGAAAATATCCACTAAATGAGGGAATAATATGTGTGAGAGTACCCCAGGAGAGTTCCAAATGTGTGTGGGTAGAATATATATCCCACGGGGGTAAAATTGAAAAAAGTTGAAAAATTTTTTTTTTCGGACTTAGTCATTTTTCCGCCATTTATTAGACTTTCAGATAGGGCAAATGTCAGTGAGCGTTCCAATTTAAGCTCCAGAGCGATTCGCCCAATGAATCCTTGATATTTATTCGTTTTCAGCCATTTTTCTGGATTTTTGAAAAATTCACTTTTTTGTGAAAAAATCCACTAAATGAGGGAATAATATGTGTGAGGGTACCCCAGGAGAGTTCCAAATGTGTGGGGGTAGAATATATATCCCACGGGGGTAAAATTAAAAAATGTTGAAAAAATATTTTTTTTGGACTTGGTCATTTTTCCGGCGTTTATCAGACTTTCAGATAGGGCAAATGTCAGTGAGCGTTCCGATTTCAGTTCCAGAGCGATTTGCCCAATGAGTCCTTGATATTTAGTCGTTTTCAGCCAATTTTCTGGATTTTTGAAAATTTCACTTTTTGTGAAAATATCCACTAAATGAGGGAATAATATGTGTGAGGGTACCCCAGGAGAGTTCCAAATGTGTGGGGGTAGAATATATATCCCACGGGGGTAAAATTTAAAAACGTTGAAAAATTATTTTTTTTGGACTTAGTCATTTTTCCGGCGTTTATCAGACTTTCAGATAGGGCAAATGTCAGTGAGCGTTCCGATTTCAGTTCCAGAGCGATTCGCCCAATGAGTCCTTGATATTTAGTCATTTTCAGCCAATATTTTGGATTTTTGAAAATTTCACTTTTTTGTGAAAATATCCACTAAATGAGGGAATAATATGTGTGAGGGTACCCCAGGAGTTTTCCAAATGTGTGTGGGTAGAATATATATCCCACGGGGGTAAAATTGAAAAAAGGAGAAAAATTTTTTTTTTTGTACTTAGTCATTTTTACGGGGTTTATCACACTTTCAGATAGGGCAAATGTCTGTGAGCGTTCCGATTTCAGCTCCAGAGCGATTCTCCCAATGAGTCCTTGATATTTAGTCGTTTTCAGCCAATATTTTGGATTTGTGAAAATTTCACTTTTTTGTGAAAATATCCACTAAATGAGGGAATAATATGTGTGAGGGTACCCCAGGAGAGTTCCAAATGTGTGTGGGTAGAATATATATCCCACGGGGGTAAAATTGAATAAAGTTGAAAAATTTTTTTTTTGGACTTTGTCATTTTTCCGCCATTTATTAGACTTTCAGATAGGGCAAATGTCAGTGAGCGTTCCAATTTCAGTTCCAGAGCGATTAGCCCAATGAATCCTTGATATTTATTCGTTTTCAGCCATTTTTCTGGATTTTTGAAAAATTCACTTTTTTGTGAAAAAATCCACTAAATGAGGGAATAATATGTGTGAGGGTACCCCAGGAGAGTTCCAAATGTGTGGGGGTAGAATATATATCCCACGGGGGTAAAATTAAAAAACGTTGAAAAATTATTTTTTTTGGACTTGGTCATTTCAACGGCGTTTATCAGACTTTCAGATAGGGCAAATGTCAGTGAGCGTTCCGATTTCAGTTCCAGAGCGATTCGCCCAATGAGTCCTTGATATTTAGTCGTTTTCAGCCAATTTTCTGGATTTTTGAAAATTTCACTTTTTTGTGAAAATATCCACTAAATGAGGGAATAATATGTGTGAGGGTACCCCAGGAGAGTTCCAAATGTGTGTGGGTAGAATATATATCCCACAGGGGTAAAATTGAAAAAAGTTGAAAAAAAATGTTTTTTTTAGACTTAGTCATTTTTTCCAACTTTTATCAGACTTTCAGATAGGGGAAACATCAGTGAGCATTCCAATTTCAGTTCCAGAGCGATTCGCCCAATGAGTCCTTGATATTTAGTCGTTTTCAGCCAATTTTCTGGATTTTTGAAAATTTCACTTTTTTGTGAAAATATCCACTAAATGAGGGAATAATATGTGTGAGAGTACCCCAGGAGAGTTCCAAATGTGTGTGGGTAGAATATATATCCCACGGGGGTAAAATTGAAAAAAGTTGAAAAATTTTTTTTTTCGGACTTAGTCATTTTTCCGCCATTTATTAGACTTTCAAATAGGGCAAATGTCAGTGAGCGTTCCAATTTAAGCTCCAGAGCGATTCGCCCAATGAATCCTTGATATTTATTCGTTTTCAGCCATTTTTCTGGATTTTTGAAAAATTCACTTTTTTGTGAAAAAATCCACTAAATGAGGGAATAATATGTGTGAGGGTACCCCAGGAGAGTTCCAAATGTGTGGGGGTAGAATATATATCCCACGGGGGTAAAATTAAAAAACGTTGAAAAAATATTTTTTTTGGACTTGGTCATTTTTCCGGCGTTTATCAGACTTTCAGATAGGGCAAATGTCAGTGAGCGTACCGATTTCAGTTCCAGAGCGATTTGCCCAATGAGTCCTTGATATTTAGTCGTTCTCAGCCAATTTTCTGGATTTTTGAAAATTTCACTTTTTTGTGAAAATATCCACTAAATGAGGGAATAATATGTGTGAGGGTACCCCAGGAGAGTTCCAAATGTGTGTGGGTAGAATATATATCCCACGGGGGTAAAATTGAAAAAAGGTGAAAAATTTTTTTTTTGGACTTAGTCATTTTTACGGGGTTTATCACACTTTCAGATAGGGCAAATGTCTGTGAGCGTTCCGATTTCAGTTCCAGAGCGATTTGCCCAATGAGTCCTTGATATTTATTCGTTTTCAGCCAATTTTCTGGATTTTTGAAAAATTCACTTTTTTGTGAAAATATCCACTAAATGAGGGAATAATATGTGTGAGGGTACCCCAGGAGAGTTCCAAATGTGTGTGGGTAGAATATATATCCCACGGGGGTAAAATTTAAAAACGTTGAAAAATTATTTTTTTTGGACTTGGTCATTTTTCCGGTGTTTATCAGACTTTCAGATAGGGCAAATGTCAGTGAGCATTCCGATTTCAGTTCCAGAGCGATTCGCCCAATGAGTCCTTGATATTTAGTCGTTTTCAGCCAATATTTTGGATTTCTGAAAATTTCACTTTTTTGTGAAAATATCCACTAAATGAGGGAATAATATGTGTGAGGGTACCCCAGGAGAGTTCCAAATGTGTGTGGGTAGAATATATATCCCACGGGGGTAAAATTTAAAAAAGTTGAAAAATTTTTTTTTTCGGACTTAGTCATTTTTTTGCCATTTATTAGACTTTCAGATAGGGCAAATGTCAGTGAGCGTTCCAATTTCAGTTCCAGAGCGATTCGCCCAATGAATCCTTGATATTTATTCGTTTTCAGCCATTTTTCTGGATTTTTGAAAAATTCACTTTTTTGTGAAAAAATCCACTAAATGAGGGAATAATATGTGTGAGGGTACCCCAGGAGAGTTCCAAATGTGTGGGGGTAGAATATATATCCCACGGGGGTAAAATTAAAAAACGTTGAAAAATTATTTTTTTTGGACTTGGTCATTTCAACGGCGTTTATCAGACTTTCAGATAGGGCAAATGTCAGTGAGCGTTCCGATTTCAGTTCCAGAGCGATTCGCCCAATGAGTCCTTGATATTTAGTCGTTTTCAGCCAATTTTCTGGATTTTTGAAAATTTCACTTTTTTGTGAAAATATCCACTAAATGAGGGAATAATATGTGTGAGGGTACCCCAGGAGAGTTCCAAATGTGTGTGGGTAGAATATATATCCCACAGGGGTAAAATTGAAAAAAGTTGAAAAAAAATGTTTTTTTTAGACTTAGTCATTTTTTCCAACTTTTATCAGACTTTCAGATAGGGGAAACATCAGTGAGCATTCCAATTTCAGTTCCAGAGCGATTCGCCCAATGAGTCCTTGATATTTAGTCGTTTTCAGCCAATTTTCTGGATTTTTGAAAATTTCACTTTTTTGTGAAAATATCCACTAAATGAGGGAATAATATGTGTGAGAGTACCCCAGGAGAGTTCCAAATGTGTGTGGGTAGAATATATATCCCACGGGGGTAAAATTGAAAAAAGTTGAAAAATTTTTTTTTTCGGACTTAGTCATTTTTCCGCCATTTATTAGACTTTCAGATAGGGCAAATGTCAGTGAGCGTTCCAATTTAAGCTCCAGAGCGATTCGCCCAATGAATCCTTGATATTTATTCGTTTTCAGCCATTTTTCTGGATTTTTGAAAAATTCACTTTTTTGTGAAAAAATCCACTAAATGAGGGAATAATATGTGTGAGGGTACCCCAGGAGAGTTCCAAATGTGTGGGGGTAGAATATATATCCCACGGGGGTAAAATTAAAAAATGTTGAAAAAATATTTTTTTTGGACTTGGTCATTTTTCCGGCGTTTATCAGACTTTCAGATAGGGCAAATGTCAGTGAGCGTTCCGATTTCAGTTCCAGAGCGATTTGCCCAATGAGTCCTTGATATTTAGTCGTTTTCAGCCAATTTTCTGGATTTTTGAAAATTTCACTTTTTGTGAAAATATCCACTAAATGAGGGAATAATATGTGTGAGGGTACCCCAGGAGAGTTCCAAATGTGTGGGGGTAGAATATATATCCCACGGGGGTAAAATTTAAAAACGTTGAAAAATTATTTTTTTTGGACTTAGTCATTTTTCCGGCGTTTATCAGACTTTCAGATAGGGCAAATGTCAGTGAGCGTTCCGATTTCAGTTCCAGAGCGATTCGCCCAATGAGTCCTTGATATTTAGTCATTTTCAGCCAATATTTTGGATTTTTGAAAATTTCACTTTTTTGTGAAAATATCCACTAAATGAGGGAATAATATGTGTGAGGGTACCCCAGGAGTTTTCCAAATGTGTGTGGGTAGAATATATATCCCACGGGGGTAAAATTGAAAAAAGGAGAAAAATTTTTTTTTTTGTACTTAGTCATTTTTACGGGGTTTATCACACTTTCAGATAGGGCAAATGTCTGTGAGCGTTCCGATTTCAGCTCCAGAGCGATTCTCCCAATGAGTCCTTGATATTTAGTCGTTTTCAGCCAATATTTTGGATTTGTGAAAATTTCACTTTTTTGTGAAAATATCCACTAAATGAGGGAATAATATGTGTGAGGGTACCCCAGGAGAGTTCCAAATGTGTGTGGGTAGAATATATATCCCACGGGGGTAAAATTGAATAAAGTTGAAAAATTTTTTTTTTGGACTTTGTCATTTTTCCGCCATTTATTAGACTTTCAGATAGGGCAAATGTCAGTGAGCGTTCCAATTTCAGTTCCAGAGCGATTAGCCCAATGAATCCTTGATATTTATTCGTTTTCAGCCATTTTTCTGGATTTTTGAAAAATTCACTTTTTTGTGAAAAAATCCACTAAATGAGGGAATAATATGTGTGAGGGTACCCCAGGAGAGTTCCAAATGTGTGGGGGTAGAATATATATCCCACGGGGGTAAAATTAAAAAACGTTGAAAAATTATTTTTTTTGGACTTGGTCATTTCAACGGCGTTTATCAGACTTTCAGATAGGGCAAATGTCAGTGAGCGTTCCGATTTCAGTTCCAGAGCGATTCGCCCAATGAGTCCTTGATATTTAGTCGTTTTCAGCCAATTTTCTGGATTTTTGAAAATTTCACTTTTTTGTGAAAATATCCACTAAATGAGGGAATAATATGTGTGAGGGTACCCCAGGAGAGTTCCAAATGTGTGTGGGTAGAATATATATCCCACAGGGGTAAAATTGAAAAAAGTTGAAAAAAAATGTTTTTTTTAGACTTAGTCATTTTTTCCAACTTTTATCAGACTTTCAGATAGGGGAAACATCAGTGAGCATTCCAATTTCAGTTCCAGAGCGATTCGCCCAATGAGTCCTTGATATTTAGTCGTTTTCAGCCAATTTTCTGGATTTTTGAAAATTTCACTTTTTTGTGAAAATATCCACTAAATGAGGGAATAATATGTGTGAGAGTACCCCAGGAGAGTTCCAAATGTGTGTGGGTAGAATATATATCCCACGGGGGTAAAATTGAAAAAAGTTGAAAAATTTTTTTTTTCGGACTTAGTCATTTTTCCGCCATTTATTAGACTTTCAAATAGGGCAAATGTCAGTGAGCGTTCCAATTTAAGCTCCAGAGCGATTCGCCCAATGAATCCTTGATATTTATTCGTTTTCAGCCATTTTTCTGGATTTTTGAAAAATTCACTTTTTTGTGAAAAAATCCACTAAATGAGGGAATAATATGTGTGAGGGTACCCCAGGAGAGTTCCAAATGTGTGGGGGTAGAATATATATCCCACGGGGGTAAAATTAAAAAACGTTGAAAAAATATTTTTTTTGGACTTGGTCATTTTTCCGGCGTTTATCAGACTTTCAGATAGGGCAAATGTCAGTGAGCGTTCCGATTTCAGTTCCAGAGCGATTTGCCCAATGAGTCCTTGATATTTAGTCGTTTTCAGCCAATTTTCTGGATTTTTGAAAATTTCACTTTTTGTGAAAATATCCACTAAATGAGGGAATAATATGTGTGAGGGTACCCCAGGAGAGTTCCAAATGTGTGGGGGTAGAATATATATCCCACGGGGGTAAAATTTAAAAACGTTGAAAAATTATTTTTTTTGGACTTAGTCATTTTTCCGGCGTTTATCAGACTTTCAGATAGGGCAAATGTCAGTGAGCGTTCCGATTTCAGTTCCAGAGCGATTCGCCCAATGAGTCCTTGATATTTAGTCATTTTCAGCCAATATTTTGGATTTTTCAAAATTTCACTTTTTTGTGAAAATATCCACTAAATGAGGGAATAATATGTGTGAGGGTACCCCAGGAGTTTTCCAAATGTGTGTGGGTAGAATATATATCCCACGGGGGTAAAATTGAAAAAAGGAGAAAAATTTTTTTTTTTGTACTTAGTCATTTTTACGGGGTTTATCACACTTTCAGATAGGGCAAATGTCTGTGAGCGTTCCGATTTCAGCTCCAGAGCGATTCTCCCAATGAGTCCTTGATATTTAGTCGTTTTCAGCCAATATTTTGGATTTGTGAAAATTTCACTTTTTTGTGAAAATATCCACTAAATGAGGGAATAATATGTGTGAGGGTACCCCAGGAGAGTTCCAAATGTGTGTGGGTAGAATATATATCCCACGGGGGTAAAATTGAATAAAGTTGAAAAATTTTTTTTTTGGACTTTGTCATTTTTCCGGCGTTTATCAGACTTTCAGATAGGACAAATGTCAGTGAGCGTTCCGATTTCAGTTCCAGAGCGATTCACCAAATGAGTCCTTGATATTTAGTCATTTTCAGCCAATATTTTGGAGTTTTGAAAATTTCACTTTTTTTGTGAAAATATCCACTAAATGAGGGAATAATATTTGTGAGGGTACCCCAGGAGAGTTCCAAATGTGTGTGGGTAGAATATATATCTCACGGGGGTAAAATTCAAAAACGTTGAAAAAATTTTTTTTCGGACTTAGTCATTTTTCCGGCGTTTATCAGACTTTCAGATAGGACAAATGTCAGTGAGCGTTCCGATTTCAGTTCCAGAGCGATTCACCCAATGAGTCCTTGATATTTAGTCATTTTCAGCCAATATTTTGGATTTTTCAAAATTTCACTTTTTTGTGAAAATATCCACTAAATGAGGGAATAATATGTGTGAGGGTACCCCAGGAGTTTTCAAAATGTGTGTGGGTAGAATATATATCCCACGGGGGTAAAATTGAATAAAGTTGAAAAATTTTTTTTTTGGACTTTGTCATTTTTCCGGCGTTTATCACACTTTCAGATAGGGGAAAGGTCAGTGAGCGTTCCGATTTCAGTTCCAGAGCGATTCGCCCAATGAGTCCTTGATATTTAGTCGTTTTCAGCCAATATTTTGGATTTCTGAAAATTTCACTTTTTTGTGAAAATATCCACTAAATGAGGGAATAATATGTGTGAGGGTACCCCAGGAGAGTTCCAAATGTGTGTGGGTAGAATATATATCCCACGGGGGTAAAATTGAAAAACGTTGAAAAATTTTTTTTTCGGACTTAGTCATTTTTCCGGCGTTTATCAGACTTTCAGATAGGACAAATGTCAGTGAGCGTTCCGATTTCAGTTCCAGAGCGATTCACCAAATGAGTCCTTGATATTTAGTCATTTTCAGCCAATATTTTGGATTTTTGAAAATTTCACTTTTTTTGTGAAAATATCCACTAAATGAGGGAATAATATGTGTGAGGGTACCCCAGGAGAGTTCCAAATGTGTGTGGGTAGAATATATATCTCACGGGGGTAAAATTCAAAAACATTGAAAAAAATTTTTTTCGGACTTAGTCATTTTTCCGGCGTTTATCAGACTTTCAGATAGGACAAATGTCAGTGAGCGTTCCGATTTCAGTTCCAGAGCGATTCACCCAATGAGTCCTTGATATTTAGTCATTTTCAGCCAATATTTTGGATTTTTGAAAATTTCACTTTTTTGTGAAAATATCCACTAAATGAGGGAATAATATGTGTGAGGGTACCCCAGGAGTTTTCAAAATGTGTGTGGGTAGAATATATATCCCACGGGGGTAAAATTGAATAAAGTTGAAAAATTTTTTTTTTGGACTTTGTCATTTTTCCGGCGTTTATCAGACTTTCAGATAGGGGAAAGGTCAGTGAGCGTTCCGATTTCAGTTCCAGAGCGATTCGCCCAATGAGTCCTTGAGATTTAGTCGTTTTCAGCCAATATTTTGGATTTTTGAAAATTTCACTTTTTTGTGAAAATATCCACTAAATGAGGGAATAATATGTGTGAGGGTACCCCAGGAGAGTTCCAAATGTGTGTGGGTAAAATATATATCCCCCGGTGTTAAAATTGAAAAAAGTTGAAACATTTTTTTTTTGGACTTAGTCATTTTTCCGGCGTTTATCAGACTTTCAGATAGGCGAAATGTCAGTGAGCGTTCCGATTTCAGTTCCAGAGCGATTCACCCAATGAGTCCTTGATATTTAGTCGTTTTCAGCCAATTTTCTGGATTTTTGAAAATTTCACTTTTTTGTGAAAATATCCACTAAATGAGGGAATAATATGTGTGAGGGTACCCCAGGAGAGTTCCAAATGTGTGTGGGTAGAATATATATCCCACGGGGGTAAAATTGAAAAAAGGAGAAAAAAATTTTTTTTTTTGGACTTAGTCATTTTTCCGGCGTTTATCAGACTTTCAGATAGGGCAAATGTCAGTGAGCGTTCCGATTTCAGTTCCAGAGCGATTCGCCCAATGAGTCCTTGATATTTAGTCGTTTTCAGCCAATATTTTGGATTTCTGAAAATTTCACTTTTTTGTGAAAATATCCACTAAATGAGGGAATAATATGTGTGAGGGTACCCCAGGAGAGTTCCAAATGTGTGTGGGTAGAATATATATCCCACGGGGGTAAAATTGAAAAAAGTTGAAAAATTTTTTTTTTGGACTTAGTCATTTTTCCGGCGTTTATCAGACTTTCAGATAGGGCAAATGTCAGTGAGCGTTCCGATTTCAGTTCCAGAGCGATTTCCCCAATGAGTCCTTGATATTTAGTCGTTTTCAGCCAATTTTCTGGATTTTTGAAAATTTCACTTTTTTGTGAAAATATCCACTAAATGAGGGAATAATATGTGTGAGGGTACCCCAGGAGAGTTTCAAATGTGTGTGGGTAGAATATATATCCCACGGGGGTAAAATTGAAAAAAGTTGAAAAAAATTTTTTTTTGGACTTAGTCATTTTTCTGGCGTTTATCAGACTTTCAAGATAGGGGAAATGTCAGTGAGCGTTCCGATTTCAGTTCCAGAGCGATTCGCCCTATGAGTCCTTGATATTTAGTTGTTTTCAGCCAATATTTTGGATTTCTGAAAATTTCACTTTTTTGTGAAAATATCCACTAAATGAGGGAATAATATGTGTGAGGGTACCCCAGGAGAGTTCCAAATGTGTGTGGGTAGAATATATATCCCACGGGGGTAAAATTGAAAAAAGGTGAAAAATTTTTTTTTTGGACTTAGTCATTTTTACGGGGTTTATCACACTTTCAGATAGGGCAAATGTCTGTGAGCGTTCCGATTTCAGTTCCAGAGCGATTTGCCCAATGAGTCCTTGATATTTATTCGTTTTCAGCCAATTTTCTGGATTTTTGAAAAATTCACTTTTTTGTGAAAATATCCACTAAATGAGAGAATAATATGTGTGAGGGTACCCCAGGAGAGTTCCAAATGTGTGTGGGTAGAATATATATCCCACGGGGGTAAAATTTAAAAACGTTGAAAAATTATTTTTTTTGGACTTGGTCATTTTTCCGGTGTTTATCAGACTTTCAGATAGGGCAAATGTCAGTGAGCATTCCGATTTCAGTTCCAGAGCGATTCGCCCAATGAGTCCTTGATATTTAGTCGTTTTCAGCCAATATTTTGGATTTCTGAAAATTTCACTTTTTTGTGAAAATATCCACTAAATGAGGGAATAATATGTGTGAGGGTACCCCAGGAGAGTTCCAAATGTGTGTGGGTAGAATATATATCCCACGGGGGTAAAATTTAAAAAAGTTGAAAAATTTTTTTTTTCGGACTTAGTCATTTTTCCGCCATTTATTAGACTTTCAGATAGGGCAAATGTCAGTGAGCGTTCCAATTTCAGTTCCAGAGCGATTCGCCCAATGAATCCTTGATATTTATTCGTTTTCAGCCATTTTTCTGGATTTTTGAAAAATTCACTTTTTTGTGAAAAAATCCACTAAATGAGGGAATAATATGTGTGAGGGTACCCCAGGAGAGTTCCAAATGTGTGTGGGTAGAATATATATCCCACAGGGGTAAAATTGAAAAAAGTTGAAAAAAAATGTTTTTTTTAGACTTAGTCATTTTTTCCAACTTTTATCAGACTTTCAGATAGGGGAAACATCAGTGAGCATTCCAATTTCAGTTCCAGAGCGATTCGCCCAATGAGTCCTTGATATTTAGTCGTTTTCAGCCAATTTTCTGGATTTTTGAAAATTTCACTTTTTTGTGAAAATATCCACTAAATGAGGGAATAATATGTGTGAGGGTACCCCAGGAGAGTTCCAAATGTGTGGGGGTAGAATATATATCCCACGGGGGAAAAATTTAAAAACGTTGAAAAATTATTTTTTTTTGGACTTGGTCATTTTTCCGGCGTTTATCAGACTTTCAGATAGGGCAAATGTCAGTGAGCGTTCCGATTTCAGTTCCAGAGCGTTTCGCCCAATGAGTCCTTGATATTTAGTCGTTTTCAGCCAATTTTCTGGATTTTTGAAAATTTCACTTTTTTGTGAAAATATCCACTAAATGAAGGAATAATATGTGTGAGGGTACCCCAGGAGAGTTCCAAATGTGTGTGGGTAGAATATATATCCCACGGGGGTAAAATTGAAAAAAGTTAAAAACATTTTTTTTTTGGACTTAGTCATTTTTCCGGCGTTTATCAGACTTTCACATAGTGCAAATGTCAGTGAGCGTTCCAATTTCAGTTCCAGAGCGATTCGCCCAATGAGTCCTTGATATTTATTCGTTTTCAGCCAATTTTCTGGATTTTTGAAAAATTCACTTTTTTGTGAAAATATCCACTAAATGAGGGAATAATATGTGTGAGGGTACCCCAGGAGAGTTCCAAATGTGTGTGGGTAGAATATATATCCCACGGGGGTAAAATTTAAAAACGTTGAAAAATTATTTTTTTTGGACTTGGTCATTTTTCCGGTGTTTATCAGACTTTCAGATAGGGCAAATGTCAGTGAGCATTCCGATTTCAGTTCCAGAGCGATTCGCCCAATGAGTCCTTGATATTTAGTCGTTTTCAGCCAATATTTTGGATTTCTGAAAATTTCACTTTTTTGTGAAAATATCCACTAAATGAGGGAATAATATGTGTGAGGGTACCACAGGAGAGTTCCAAATGTGTGTGGGTAGAATATATATCCCACGGGGGTAAAATTGAAAAAAGTTGAAAAATTTTTTTTTTCGGACTTAGTCATTTTTCCGCCATTTATTAGACTTTCAGATAGGGCAAATGTCAGTGAGCGTTCCAATTTAAGCTCCAGAGCGATTCGCCCAATGAATCCTTGATATTTATTCGTTTTCAGCCATTTTTCTGGATTTTTGAAAAATTCACTTTTTTGTGAAAAAATCCACTAAATGAGGGAATAATATGTGTGAGGGTACCCCAGGAGAGTTCCAAATGTGTGGGGGTAGAATATATATCCCACGGGGGTAAAATTAAAAAACGTTGAAAAAATATTTTTTTTGGACTTGGTCATTTTTCCGGCGTTTATCAGACTTTCAGATAGGGCAAATGTCAGTGAGCGTTCCGATTTCAGTTCCAGAGCGATTTGCCCAATGAGTCCTTGATATTTAGTCGTTTTCAGCCAATTTTCTGGATTTTTGAAAATTTCACTTTTTGTGAAAATATCCACTAAATGAGGGAATAATATGTGTGAGGGTACCCCAGGAGAGTTCCAAATGTGTGGGGGTAGAATATATATCCCACGGGGGTAAAATTTAAAAACGTTGAAAAATTATTTTTTTTGGACTTAGTCATTTTTCCGGCGTTTATCAGACTTTCAGATAGGGCAAATGTCAGTGAGCGTTCCGATTTCAGTTCCAGAGCGATTTGCCCAATGAGTCCTTGATATTTAGTCGTTTTCAGCCAATTTTCTGGATTTTTGAAAATTTCACTTTTTGTGAAAATATCCACTAAATGAGGGAATAATATGTGTGAGGGTACCCCAGGAGAGTTCCAAATGTGTGGGGGTAGAATATATATCCCACGGGGGTAAAATTTAAAAACGTTGAAAAATTATTTTTTTTGGACTTAGTCATTTTTCCGGCGTTTATCAGACTTTCAGATAGGGCAAATGTCAGTGAGCGTTCCGATTTCAGTTCCAGAGCGATTCGCCCAATGAGTCCTTGATATTTAGTCATTTTCAGCCAATATTTTGGATTTTTGAAAATTTCACTTTTTTGTGAAAATATCCACTAAATGAGGGAATAATATGTGTGAGGGTACCCCAGGAGTTTTCCAAATGTGTGTGGGTAGAATATATATCCCACGGGGGTAAAATTGAAAAAAGTTGAAAATTTTTTTTTTTGGACTTAGTCATTTTTCCGGCGTTTATCAGACTTTCAGATAGGGCAAATGTCAGTGAGCGTTCCGATTTCAGTTCCAGAGCGATTTGCCCAATGAGTCCTTGATATTTAGTCGTTTTCAGCCAATTTTCTGGATTTTTGAAAATTTCACTTTTTTGTGAAAATATCCACTAAATGAGGGAATAATATGTGTGAGGGTACCCCAGGAGAGTTCCAAATGTGTGGGGGTAGAATATATATCCCACGGGGGTAAAATTTAAAAACGTTGAAAAATTATTTTTTTTTTGACTTGGTCATTTTTCCGGCGTTTATCAGACTTTCAGATAGGGCAAATGTCAGTGAGCGTTCCGATTTCAGTTCCAGAGCGTTTCGCCCAATGAGTCCTTGATATTTAGTCGTTTTCAGCCAATTTTCTGGATTTTTGAAAATTTCACTTTTTTGTGAAAATATCCACTAAATGAAGGAATAATATGTGTGAGGGTACCCCAGGAGAGTTCCAAATGTGTGTGGGTAGAATATATATCCCACGGGGGTAAAATTGAAAAAAGTTAAAAACATTTTTTTTTTGGACTTAGTCATTTTTCCGGCGTTTATCAGACTTTCACATAGTGCAAATGTCAGTGAGCGTTCCAATTTCAGTTCCAGAGCGATTCGCCCAATGAGTCCTTGATATTTATTCGTTTTCAGCCAATTTTCTGGATTTTTGAAAAATTCACTTTTTTGTGAAAATATCCACTAAATGAGGGAATAATATGTGTGAGGGTACCCCAGGAGAGTTCCAAATGTGTGTGGGTAGAATATATATCCCACGGGGGTAAAATTTAAAAACGTTGAAAAATTATTTTTTTTGGACTTGGTCATTTTTCCGGTGTTTATCAGACTTTCAGATAGGGCAAATGTCAGTGAGCATTCCGATTTCAGTTCCAGAGCGATTCGCCCAATGAGTCCTTGATATTTAGTCGTTTTCAGCCAATATTTTGGATTTCTGAAAATTTCACTTTTTTGTGAAAATATCCACTAAATGAGGGAATAATATGTGTGAGGGTACCACAGGAGAGTTCCAAATGTGTGTGGGTAGAATATATATCCCACGGGGGTAAAATTGAAAAAAGTTGAAAAATTTTTTTTTTCGGACTTAGTCATTTTTCCGCCATTTATTAGACTTTCAGATAGGGCAAATGTCAGTGAGCGTTCCAATTTAAGCTCCAGAGCGATTCGCCCAATGAATCCTTGATATTTATTCGTTTTCAGCCATTTTTCTGGATTTTTGAAAAATTCACTTTTTTGTGAAAAAATCCACTAAATGAGGGAATAATATGTGTGAGGGTACCCCAGGAGAGTTCCAAATGTGTGGGGGTAGAATATATATCCCACGGGGGTAAAATTAAAAAACGTTGAAAAAATATTTTTTTTGGACTTGGTCATTTTTCCGGCGTTTATCAGACTTTCAGATAGGGCAAATGTCAGTGAGCGTTCCGATTTCAGTTCCAGAGCGATTTGCCCAATGAGTCCTTGATATTTAGTCGTTTTCAGCCAATTTTCTGGATTTTTGAAAATTTCACTTTTTTGTGAAAATATCCACTAAATGAGGGAATAATATGTGTGAGGGTACCCCAGGAGAGTTCCAAATGTGTGGGGGTAGAATATATATCCCACGGGGGTAAAATTTAAAAACGTTGAAAAATTATTTTTTTTTTGACTTGGTCATTTTTCCGGCGTTTATCAGACTTTCAGATAGGGCAAATGTCAGTGAGCGTTCCGATTTCAGTTCCAGAGCGTTTCGCCCAATGAGTCCTTGATATTTAGTCGTTTTCAGCCAATTTTCTGGATTTTTGAAAATTTCACTTTTTTGTGAAAATATCCACTAAATGAAGGAATAATATGTGTGAGGGTACCCCAGGAGAGTTCCAAATGTGTGTGGGTAGAATATATATCCCACGGGGGTAAAATTGAAAAAAGTTAAAAACATTTTTTTTTTGGACTTAGTCATTTTTCCGGCGTTTATCAGACTTTCACATAGTGCAAATGTCAGTGAGCGTTCCAATTTCAGTTCCAGAGCGATTCGCCCAATGAGTCCTTGATATTTATTCGTTTTCAGCCAATTTTCTGGATTTTTGAAAAATTCACTTTTTTGTGAAAATATCCACTAAATGAGGGAATAATATGTGTGAGGGTACCCCAGGAGAGTTCCAAATGTGTGTGGGTAGAATATATATCCCACGGGGGTAAAATTTAAAAACGTTGAAAAATTATTTTTTTTGGACTTGGTCATTTTTCCGGTGTTTATCAGACTTTCAGATAGGGCAAATGTCAGTGAGCATTCCGATTTCAGTTCCAGAGCGATTCGCCCAATGAGTCCTTGATATTTAGTCGTTTTCAGCCAATATTTTGGATTTCTGAAAATTTCACTTTTTTGTGAAAATATCCACTAAATGAGGGAATAATATGTGTGAGGGTACCACAGGAGAGTTCCAAATGTGTGTGGGTAGAATATATATCCCACGGGGGTAAAATTGAAAAAAGTTGAAAAATTTTTTTTTTCGGACTTAGTCATTTTTCCGCCATTTATTAGACTTTCAGATAGGGCAAATGTCAGTGAGCGTTCCAATTTAAGCTCCAGAGCGATTCGCCCAATGAATCCTTGATATTTATTCGTTTTCAGCCATTTTTCTGGATTTTTGAAAAATTCACTTTTTTGTGAAAAAATCCACTAAATGAGGGAATAATATGTGTGAGGGTACCCCAGGAGAGTTCCAAATGTGTGGGGGTAGAATATATATCCCACGGGGGTAAAATTAAAAAACGTTGAAAAAATATTTTTTTTGGACTTGGTCATTTTTCCGGCGTTTATCAGACTTTCAGATAGGGCAAATGTCAGTGAGCGTTCCGATTTCAGTTCCAGAGCGATTTGCCCAATGAGTCCTTGATATTTAGTCGTTTTCAGCCAATTTTCTGGATTTTTGAAAATTTCACTTTTTGTGAAAATATCCACTAAATGAGGGAATAATATGTGTGAGGGTACCCCAGGAGAGTTCCAAATGTGTGGGGGTAGAATATATATCCCACGGGGGTAAAATTTAAAAACGTTGAAAAATTATTTTTTTTGGACTTAGTCATTTTTCCGGCGTTTATCAGACTTTCAGATAGGGCAAATGTCAGTGAGCGTTCCGATTTCAGTTCCAGAGCGATTTGCCCAATGAGTCCTTGATATTTAGTCGTTTTCAGCCAATTTTCTGGATTTTTGAAAATTTCACTTTTTGTGAAAATATCCACTAAATGAGGGAATAATATGTGTGAGGGTACCCCAGGAGAGTTCCAAATGTGTGGGGGTAGAATATATATCCCACGGGGGTAAAATTTAAAAACGTTGAAAAATTATTTTTTTTGGACTTAGTCATTTTTCCGGCGTTTATCAGACTTTCAGATAGGGCAAATGTCAGTGAGCGTTCCGATTTCAGTTCCAGAGCGATTCGCCCAATGAGTCCTTGATATTTAGTCATTTTCAGCCAATATTTTGGATTTTTGAAAATTTCACTTTTTTGTGAAAATATCCACTAAATGAGGGAATAATATGTGTGAGGGTACCCCAGGAGTTTTCCAAATGTGTGTGGGTAGAATATATATCCCACGGGGGTAAAATTGAAAAAAGTTGAAAATTTTTTTTTTTGGACTTAGTCATTTTTCCGGCGTTTATCAGACTTTCAGATAGGGCAAATGTCAGTGAGCGTTCCGATTTCAGTTCCAGAGCGATTTGCCCAATGAGTCCTTGATATTTAGTCGTTTTCAGCCAATTTTCTGGATTTTTGAAAATTTCACTTTTTTGTGAAAATATCCACTAAATGAGGGAATAATATGTGTGAGGGTACCCCAGGAGAGTTCCAAATGTGTGGGGGTAGAATATATATCCCACGGGGGTAAAATTTAAAAACGTTGAAAAATTATTTTTTTTTGGACTTGGTCATTTTTCCGGCGTTTATCAGACTTTCAGATAGGGCAAATGTCAGTGAGCGTTCCGATTTCAGTTCCAGAGCGTTTCGCCCAATGAGTCCTTGATATTTAGTCGTTTTCAGCCAATTTTCTGGATTTTTGAAAATTTCACTTTTTTGTGAAAATATCCACTAAATGAAGGAATAATATGTGTGAGGGTACCCCAGGAGAGTTCCAAATGTGTGTGGGTAGAATATATATCCCACGGGGGTAAAATTGAAAAAAGTTAAAAACATTTTTTTTTTGGACTTAGTCATTTTTCCGGCGTTTATCAGACTTTCACATAGTGCAAATGTCAGTGAGCGTTCCAATTTCAGTTCCAGAGCGATTCGCCCAATGAGTCCTTGATATTTATTCGTTTTCAGCCAATTTTCTGGATTTTTGAAAAATTCACTTTTTTGTGAAAATATCCACTAAATGAGGGAATAATATGTGTGAGGGTACCCCAGGAGAGTTCCAAATGTGTGTGGGTAGAATATATATCCCACGGGGGTAAAATTTAAAAACGTTGAAAAATTATTTTTTTTGGACTTGGTCATTTTTCCGGTGTTTATCAGACTTTCAGATAGGGCAAATGTCAGTGAGCATTCCGATTTCAGTTCCAGAGCGATTCGCCCAATGAGTCCTGGATATTTAGTCGTTTTCAGCCAATATTTTGGATTTCTGAAAATTTCACTTTTTTGTGAAAATATCCACTAAATGAGGGAATAATATGTGTGAGGGTACCACAGGAGAGTTCCAAATGTGTGTGGGTAGAATATATATCCCACGGGGGTAAAATTGAAAAAAGTTGAAAAATTTTTTTTTTCGGACTTAGTCATTTTTCCGCCATTTATTAGACTTTCAGATAGGGCAAATGTCAGTGAGCGTTCCAATTTAAGCTCCAGAGCGATTCGCCCAATGAATCCTTGATATTTATTCGTTTTCAGCCATTTTTCTGGATTTTTGAAAAATTCACTTTTTTGTGAAAAAATCCACTAAATGAGGGAATAATATGTGTGAGGGTACCCCAGGAGAGTTCCAAATGTGTGGGGGTAGAATATATATCCCACGGGGGTAAAATTAAAAAACGTTGAAAAAATATTTTTTTTGGACTTGGTCATTTTTCCGGCGTTTATCAGACTTTCAGATAGGGCAAATGTCAGTGAGCGTTCCGATTTCAGTTCCAGAGCGATTTGCCCAATGAGTCCTTGATATTTAGTCGTTTTCAGCCAATTTTCTGGATTTTTGAAAATTTCACTTTTTGTGAAAATATCCACTAAATGAGGGAATAATATGTGTGAGGGTACCCCAGGAGAGTTCCAAATGTGTGGGGGTAGAATATATATCCCACGGGGGTAAAATTTAAAAACGTTGAAAAATTATTTTTTTTGGACTTAGTCATTTTTCCGGCGTTTATCAGACTTTCAGATAGGGCAAATGTCAGTGAGCGTTCCGATTTCAGTTCCAGAGCGATTTGCCCAATGAGTCCTTGATATTTAGTCGTTTTCAGCCAATTTTCTGGATTTTTGAAAATTTCACTTTTTGTGAAAATATCCACTAAATGAGGGAATAATATGTGTGAGGGTACCCCAGGAGAGTTCCAAATGTGTGGGGGTAGAATATATATCACACGGGGGTAAAATTTAAAAACGTTGAAAAATTATTTTTTTTGGACTTAGTCATTTTTCCGGCGTTTATCGGACTTTCAGATAGGGCAAATGTCAGTGAGCGTTCCGATTTCAGTTCCAGAGCGATTCGCCCAATGAGTCCTTGATATTTAGTCATTTTCAGCCAATATTTTGGATTTTTGAAAATTTCACTTTTTTGTGAAAATATCCACTAAATGAGGGAATAATATGTGTGAGGGTACCCCAGGAGTTTTCCAAATGTGTGTGGGTAGAATATATATCCCACGGGGGTAAAATTGAAAAAAGTTGAAAATTTTTTTTTTTGGACTTAGTCATTTTTCCGGCGTTTATCAGACTTTCAGATAGGGCAAATGTCAGTGAGCGTTCCGATTTCAGTTCCAGAGCGATTTGCCCAATGAGTCCTTGATATTTAGTCGTTTTCAGCCAATTTTCTGGATTTTTGAAAATTTCACTTTTTTGTGAAAATATCCACTAAATGAGGGAATAATATGTGTGAGGGTACCCCAGGAGAGTTCCAAATGTGTGGGGGTAGAATATATATCCCACGGGGGTAAAATTTAAAAACGTTGAAAAATTATTTTTTTTTGGACTTGGTCATTTTTCCGGCGTTTATCAGACTTTCAGATAGGGCAAATGTCAGTGAGCGTTCCGATTTCAGTTCCAGAGCGTTTCGCCCAATGAGTCCTTGATATTTAGTCGTTTTCAGCCAATTTTCTGGATTTTTGAAAATTTCACTTTTTTGTGAAAATATCCACTAAATGAAGGAATAATATGTGTGAGGGTACCCCAGGAGAGTTCCAAATGTGTGTGGGTAGAATATATATCCCACGGGGGTAAAATTGAAAAAAGTTAAAAACATTTTTTTTTTGGACTTAGTCATTTTTCCGGCGTTTATCAGACTTTCACATAGTGCAAATGTCAGTGAGCGTTCCAATTTCAGTTCCAGAGCGATTCGCCCAATGAGTCCTTGATATTTATTCGTTTTCAGCCAATTTTCTGGATTTTTGAAAAATTCACTTTTTTGTGAAAATATCCACTAAATGAGGGAATAATATGTGTGAGGGTACCCCAGGAGAGTTCCAAATGTGTGTGGGTAGAATATATATCCCACGGGGGTAAAATTTAAAAACGTTGAAAAATTATTTTTTTTGGACTTGGTCATTTTTCCGGTGTTTATCAGACTTTCAGATAGGGCAAATGTCAGTGAGCATTCCGATTTCAGTTCCAGAGCGATTCGCCCAATGAGTCCTTGATATTTAGTCGTTTTCAGCCAATATTTTGGATTTCTGAAAATTTCACTTTTTTGTGAAAATATCCACTAAATGAGGGAATAATATGTGTGAGGGTACCACAGGAGAGTTCCAAATGTGTGTGGGTAGAATATATATCCCACGGGGGTAAAATTGAAAAAAGTTGAAAAATTTTTTTTTTCGGACTTAGTCATTTTTCCGCCATTTATTAGACTTTCAGATAGGGCAAATGTCAGTGAGCGTTCCAATTTAAGCTCCAGAGCGATTCGCCCAATGAATCCTTGATATTTATTCGTTTTCAGCCATTTTTCTGGATTTTTGAAAAATTCACTTTTTTGTGAAAAAATCCACTAAATGAGGGAATAATATGTGTGAGGGTACCCCAGGAGAGTTCCAAATGTGTGGGGGTAGAATATATATCCCACGGGGGTAAAATTAAAAAACGTTGAAAAAATATTTTTTTTGGACTTGGTCATTTTTCCGGCGTTTATCAGACTTTCAGATAGGGCAAATGTCAGTGAGCGTTCCGATTTCAGTTCCAGAGCGATTTGCCCAATGAGTCCTTGATATTTAGTCGTTTTCAGCCAATTTTCTGGATTTTTGAAAATTTCACTTTTTGTGAAAATATCCACTAAATGAGGGAATAATATGTGTGAGGGTACCCCAGGAGAGTTCCAAATGTGTGGGGGTAGAATATATATCCCACGGGGGTAAAATTTAAAAACGTTGAAAAATTATTTTTTTTGGACTTAGTCATTTTTCCGGCGTTTATCAGACTTTCAGATAGGGCAAATGTCAGTGAGCGTTCCGATTTCAGTTCCAGAGCGATTTGCCCAATGAGTCCTTGATATTTAGTCGTTTTCAGCCAATTTTCTGGATTTTTGAAAATTTCACTTTTTGTGAAAATATCCACTAAATGAGGGAATAATATGTGTGAGGGTACCCCAGGAGTTTTCCAAATGTGTGTGGGTAGAATATATATCCCACGGGGGTAAAATTGAAAAAAGTTGAAAATTTTTTTTTTTGGACTTAGTCATTTTTCCGGCGTTTATCAGACTTTCAGATAGGGCAAATGTCAGTGAGCGTTCCGATTTCAGTTCCAGAGCGATTTGCCCAATGAGTCCTTGATATTTAGTCGTTTTCAGCCAATTTTCTGGATTTTTGAAAATTTCACTTTTTTGTGAAAATATCCACTAAATGAGGGAATAATAGGTGTGAGGGTACCCCAGGAGAATTTCACATGTGTGTGGGTAGAATATATGTCCCACGGGGGTAAAATTGAAAAGAGTTGAAAAATTTTTTATTTTGGACTTAGTCATTTTTCCGGCATTTATCAGACTTTCAGATAGGGCAAATGTCAGTGAGCGTACCGATTTCAGTTCCAGAGCGATTTGCCCAATGAGTCCTTGATATTTAGTCGTTCTCAGCCAATTTTCTGGATTTTTGAAAATTTCACTTTTTTGTGAAAATATCCACTAAATGAGGGAATAATATGTGTGAGGGTACCCCAGGAGAGTTCCAAATGTGTGTGGGTAGAATATATATCCCACGGGGGTAAAATTGAAAAAAGGTGAAAAATTTTTTTTTTGGACTTAGTCATTTTTACGGGGTTTATCTCACTTTCAGATAGGGCAAATGTCTGTGAGCGTTCCGATTTCAGTTCCAGAGCGATTTGCCCAATGAGTCCTTGATATTTAGTCGTTTTCAGCCAATTTTCTGGATTTTTGAAAATTTCACTTTTTTGTGAAAATATCCACTAAATGAGGGAATAATATGTGTGAGGGTACCCCAGGAGAGTTCCAAATGTGTGGGGGTAGAATATATATCCCACGGGGGTAAAATTTAAAAACGTTGAAAAATTATTTTTTTTTGGACTTGGTCATTTTTCCGGCGTTTATCAGACTTTCAGATAGGGCAAATGTCAGTGAGCGTTCCGATTTCAGTTCCAGAGCGTTTCGCCCAATGAGTCCTTGATATTTAGTCGTTTTCAGCCAATTTTCTGGATTTTTGAAAATTTCACTTTTTTGTGAAAATATCCACTAAATGAAGGAATAATATGTGTGAGGGTACCCCAGGAGAGTTCCAAATGTGTGTGGGTAGAATATATATCCCACGGGGGTAAAATTGAAAAAAGTTAAAAACATTTTTTTTTTGGACTTAGTCATTTTTCCGGCGTTTATCAGACTTTCACATAGTGCAAATGTCAGTGAGCGTTCCGATTTCAGTTCCAGAGCGATTCACCAAATGAGTCCTTGATATTTAGTCATTTTCAGCCAATATTTTGGAGTTTTGAAAATTTCACTTTTTTTGTGAAAATATCCACTAAATGAGGGAATAATATGTGTGAGGGTACCCCAGGAGAGTTCCAAATGTGTGTGGGTAGAATATATATCTCACGGGGGTAAAATTCAAAAACGTTGAAAAAATTTTTTTTCGGACTTAGTCATTTTTCCGGCGTTTATCAGACTTTCAGATAGGACAAATGTCAGTGAGCGTTCCGATTTCAGTTCCAGAGCGATTCACCCAATGAGTCCTTGATATTTAGTCATTTTCAGCCAATATTTTGGATTTTTCAAAATTTCACTTTTTTGTGAAAATATCCACTAAATGAGGGAATAATATGTGTGAGGGTACCCCAGGAGTTTTCAAAATGTGTGTGGGTAGAATATATATCCCACGGGGGTAAAATTGAATAAAGTTGAAACATTTTTTTTTTGGACTTTGTCATTTTTCCGGCGTTTATCACACTTTCAGATAGGGGAAAGGTCAGTGAGCGTTCCGATTTCAGTTCCAGAGCGATTCGCCCAATGAGTCCTTGATATTTAGTCGTTTTCAGCCAATATTTTGGATTTCTGAAAATTTCACTTTTTTGTGAAAATATCCACTAAATGAGGGAATAATATGTGTGAGGGTACCCCAGGAGAGTTCCAAATGTGTGTGGGTAGAATATATATCCCACGGGGGTAAAATTGAAAAACGGAGAAAATTTTTTTTTTTTGTACTTAGTCATTTTTACGGGGTTTATCACACTTTCAGATAGGGCAAATGTCTGTGAGCGTTCCGATTTCAGCTCCAGAGCGATTCTCCCAATGAGTCCTTGATATTTAGTCGTTTTCAGCCAATATTTTGGATTTGTGAAAATTTCACTTTTTTGTGAAAATATCCACTAAATGAGGGAATAATATGTGTGAGGGTACCCCAGGAGAGTTCCAAATGTGTGTGGGTAGAATATATATCCCACGGGGGTAAAATTGAATAAAGTTGAAAAATTTTTTTTTTGGACTTTGTCATTTTTCCGGCGTTTATCAGACTTTCAGATAGGGGAAAGGTCAGTGAGCGTTCCGATTTCAGTTCCAGAGCGATTCGCCCAATGAGTCCTTGATATTTAGTCGTTTTCAGCCAATATTTTGGATTTCTGAAAATTTCACTTTTTTGTGAAAATATCCACTAAATGAGGGAATAATATGTGTGAGGGTACCCCAGGAGAGTTCCAAATGTGTGTGGGTAGAATATATATCCCACGGGGGTAAAATTGAAAAACGTTGAAAATTTTTTTTTTCGGACTTAGTCATTTTTCCGGCGTTTATCAGACTTTCAGATAGGACAAATGTCAGTGAGCGTTCCGATTTCAGTTCCAGAGCGATTCACCAAATGAGTCCTTGATATTTAGTCATTTTCAGCCAATATTTTGGATTTTTGAAAATTTCACTTTTTTTGTGAAAATATCCACTAAATGAGGGAATAATATGTGTGAGGGTACCCCAGGAGAGTTCCAAATGTGTGTGGGTAGAATATATATCTCACGGGGGTAAAATTCAAAAACATTGAAAAAAATTTTTTTCGGACTTAGTCATTTTTCCGGCGTTTATCAGACTTTCAGATAGGACAAATGTCAGTGAGCGTTCCGATTTCAGTTCCAGAGCGATTCACCCAATGAGTCCTTGATATTTAGTCATTTTCAGCCAATATTTTGGATTTTTGAAAATTTCACTTTTTTGTGAAAATATCCACTAAATGAGGGAATAATATGTGTGAGGGTACCCCAGGAGTTTTCAAAATGTGTGTGGGTAGAATATATATCCCACGGGGGTAAAAATTGAATAAAGTTGAAAAATTTTTTTTTTGGACTTTGTCATTTTTCCGGCGTTTATCAGACTTTCAGATAGGGGAAAGGTCAGTGAGCGTTCCGATTTCAGTTCCAGAGCGATTCGCCCAATGAGTCCTTGAGATTTAGTCGTTTTCAGCCAATATTTTGTATTTTTGAAAATTTCACTTTTTTGTGAAAATATCCACTAAATGAGGGAATAATATGTGTGAGGGTACCCCAGGAGAGTTCCAAATGTGTGTGGGTAAAATATATATCCCCCGGTGTTAAAATTGAAAAAAGTTGAAACATTTTTTTTTTGGACTTAGTCATTTTTCCGGCGTTTATCAGACTTTCAGATAGGCGAAATGTCAGTGAGCGTTCCGATTTCAGTTCCAGAGCGATTCACCCAATGAGTCCTTGATATTTAGTCGTTTTCAGCCAATTTTCTGGATTTTTGAAAATTTCACTTTTTTCTGAAAATATCCACTAAATGAGGGAATAATATGTGTGAGGGTACCCCAGGAGAGTTCCAAATGTGTGTGGGTAGAATATATATCCCACGGGGGTAAAATTGAAAAAAGGAGAAAAAAATTTTTTTTTTTGGACTTAGTCATTTTTCCGGCGTTTATCAGACTTTCAGATAGGGCAAATGTCAGTGAGCGTTCCGATTTCAGTTCCAGAGCGATTCGCCCAATGAGTCCTTGATATTTAGTCGTTTTCAGCCAATATTTTGGATTTCTGAAAATTTCACTTTTTTGTGAAAATATCCACTAAATGAGGGAATAATATGTGTGAGGGTACCCCAGGAGAGTTTCAAATGTGTGTGGGTAGAATATATATCCCACGGGGGTAAAATTTAAAAAAGTTGAAAAAAATTTTTTTTTGGACTTAGTCATTTTTCCGGCGTTTATCAGACTTTCAAGATAGGGGAAATGTCAGTGAGCATTCCGATTTCAGTTCCAGAGCGATTCGCCCTATGAGTCCTTGATATTTAGTTGTTTTCAGCCAATTTTCTGGATTTTTGAAAATTTCACTTTTTTGTGAAAATATCCACTAAATGAGGGAATAATAGGTGTGAGGGTACCCCAGGAGAGTTTCACATGTGTGTGGGTAGAATATATGTCCCACGGGGGTAAAATTGAAAAGAGTTGAAAAATTTTTTATTTTGGACTTAGTCATTTTTCCGGCATTTATCAGACTTTCAGATAGGGCAAATGTCAGTGAGCGTACCGATTTCAGTTCCAGAGCGATTTGCCCAATGAGTCCTTGATATTTAGTCGTTCTCAGCCAATTTTCTGGATTTTTGAAAATTTCACTTTTTTGTGAAAATATCCACTAAATGAGGGAATAATATGTGTGAGGGTACCCCAGGAGAGTTCCAAATGTGTGTGGGTAGAATATATATCCCACGGGGGTAAAATTGAAAAAAGGTGAAAAATTTTTTTTTTGGACTTAGTCATTTTTACGGGGTTTATCACACTTTCAGATAGGGCAAATGTCTGTGAGCGTTCCGATTTCAGTTCCAGAGCGATTTGCCCAATGAGTCCTTGAGATTTATTCGTTTTCAGCCAATTTTCTGGATTTTTGAAAAATTCACTTTTTTGTGAAAATATCCACTAAATGAGGGAATAATATGTGTGAGGGTACCCCAGGAGAGTTCCAAATGTGTGTGGGTAGAATATATATCCCACGGGGGTAAAATTTAAAAACGTTGAAAAATTATTTTTTTTGGACTTGGTCATTTTTCCGGTGTTTATCAGACTTTCAGATAGGGCAAATGTCAGTGAGCATTCCGATTTCAGTTCCAGAGCGATTCGCCCAATGAGTCCTTGATATTTAGTCGTTTTCAGCCAATATTTTGGATTTCTGAAAATTTCACTTTTTTGTGAAAATATCCACTAAATGAGGGAATAATATGTGTGAGGGTACCAGAGGAGAGTTCCAAATGTGTGTGGGTAGAATATATATCCCACGGGGGTAAAATTGAAAAACGTTGAAAATTTTTTTTTTCGGACTTAGTCATTTTTCCGGCGTTTATCAGACTTTCAGATAGGACAAATGTCAGTGAGCGTTCCGATTTCAGTTCCAGAGCGATTCACCAAATGAGTCCTTGATATTTAGTCATTTTCAGCCAATATTTTGGAGTTTTGAAAATTTCACTTTTTTTGTGAAAATATCCACTAAATGAGGGAATAATATGTGTGAGGGTACCCCAGGAGAGTTCCAAATGTGTGTGGGTAGAATATATATCTCACGGGGGTAAAATTCAAAAACGTTGAAAAAATTTTTTTTCAGACTTAGTCATTTTTCCGGCGTTTATCAGACTTTCAGATAGGACAAATGTCAGTGAGCGTTCCGATTTCAGTTCCAGAGCGATTCACCCAATGAGTCCTTGATATTTAGTCATTTTCAGCCAATATTTTGGATTTTTCAAAATTTCACTTTTTTGTGAAAATATCCACTAAATGAGGGAATAATATGTGTGAGGGTACCCCAGGAGTTTTCAAAATGTGTGTGGGTAGAATATATATCCCACGGGGGTAAAATTGAATAAAGTTGAAAAATTTTTTTTTTGGACTTTGTCATTTTTCCGGCGTTTATCACACTTTCAGATAGGGGAAAGGTCAGTGAGCGTTCCGATTTCAGTTCCAGAGCGATTCGCCCAATGAGTCCTTGATATTTAGTCGTTTTCAGCCAATATTTTGGATTTCTGAAAATTTCACTTTTTTGTGAAAATATCCACTAAATGAGGGAATAATATGTGTGAGGGTACCCCAGGAGAGTTCCAAATGTGTGTGGGTAGAATATATATCCCACGGGGGTAAAATTGAAAAACGTTGAAAATTTTTTTTTTCGGACTTAGTCATTTTTCCGGCGTTTATCAGACTTTCAGATTGGACAAATGTCAGTGAGCGTTCCGATTTCAGTTCCAGAGCGATTCACCAAATGAGTCCTTGATATTTAGTCATTTTCAGCCAATATTTTGGATTTTTGAAAATTTCACTTTTTTTGTGAAAATATCCACTAAATGAGGGAATAATATGTGTGAGGGTACCCCAGGAGAGTTCCAAATGTGTGTGGGTAGAATATATATCTCACGGGGGTAAAATTCAAAAACATTGAAAAAAATTTTTTTCGGACTTAGTCATTTTTCCGGCGTTTATCAGACTTTCAGATAGGACAAATGTCAGTGAGCGTTCCGATTTCAGTTCCAGAGCGATTCACCCAATGAGTCCTTGATATTTAGTCATTTTCAGCCAATATTTTGGATTTTTGAAAATTTCACTTTTTTGTGAAAATATCCACTAAATGAGGGAATAATATGTGTGAGGGTACCCCAGGAGTTTTCAAAATGTGTGTGGGTAGAATATATATCCCACGGGGGTAAAATTGAATAAAGTTGAAAAATTTTTTTTTTGGACTTTGTCATTTTTCCGGCGTTTATCAGACTTTCAGATAGGGGAAAGGTCAGTGAGCGTTCCGATTTCAGTTCCAGAGCGATTCGCCCAATGAGTCCTTGAGATTTAGTCGTTTTCAGCCAATATTTTGTATTTTTGAAAATTTCACTTTTTTGTGAAAATATCCACTAAATGAGGGAATAATATGTGTGAGGGTACCCCAGGAGAGTTCCAAATGTGTGTGGGTAAAATATATATCCCCCGGTGTTAAAATTGAAAAAAGTTGAAACATTTTTTTTTTGGACTTAGTCATTTTTCCGGCGTTTATCAGACTTTCAGATAGGCGAAATGTCAGTGAGCGTTCCGATTTCAGTTCCAGAGCGATTCACCCAATGAGTCCTTGATATTTAGTCGTTTTCAGCCAATTTTCTGGATTTTTGAAAATTTCACTTTTTTGTGAAAATATCCACTAAATGAGGGAATAATATGTGTGAGGGTACCCCAGGAGAGTTCCAAATGTGTGTGGGTAGAATATATATCCCACGGGGGTAAAATTGAAAAAAGGAGAAAAAAATTTTTTTTTTTGGACTTAGTCATTTTTCCGGCGTTTATCAGACTTTCAGATAGGGCAAATGTCAGTGAGCGTTCCGATTTCAGTTCCAGAGCGATTCACCAAATGAGTCCTTGATATTTAGTCATTTTCAGCCAATATTTTGGATTTTTGAAAATTTCACTTTTTTTGTGAAAATATCCACTAAATGAGGGAATAATATGTGTGAGGGTACCCCAGGAGAGTTCCAAATGTGTGTGGGTAGAATATATATCTCACGGGGGTAAAATTCAAAAACATTGAAAAAAATTTTTTTCGGACTTAGTCATTTTTCCGGCGTTTATCAGACTTTCAGATAGGACAAATGTCAGTGAGCGTTCCGATTTCAGTTCCAGAGCGATTCACCCAATGAGTCCTTGATATTTAGTCATTTTCAGCCAATATTTTGGATTTTTGAAAATTTCACTTTTTTGTGAAAATATCCACTAAATGAGGGAATAATATGTGTGAGGGTACCCCAGGAAAGTTCCAAATGTGTGTGGGTAGAATATATATCTCACGGGGGTAAAATTCAAAAACATTGAAAAAAAATTTTTTCGGACTTAGTCATTTTTCCGGCGTTTATCAGACTTTCAGATAGGACAAATGTCAGTGAGCGTTCCGATTTCAGTTCCAGAGCGATTCACCCAATGAGTCCTTGATATTTAGTCATTTTCAGCCAATATTTTGGATTTTTGAAAATTTCACTTTTTTGTGAAAATATCCACTAAATGAGGGAATAATATGTGTGAGGGTACCCCAGGAGTTTTCAAAATGTGTGTGGGTAGAATATATATCCCACGGGGGTAAAATTGAATAAAGTTGAAAAATTTTTTTTTTGGACTTTGTCATTTTTCCGGCGTTTATCAGACTTTCAGATAGGGGAAAGGTCAGTGAGCGTTCCGATTTCAGTTCCAGAGCGATTCGCCCAATGAGTCCTTGAGATTTAGTCGTTTTCAGCCAATATTTTGTATTTTTGAAAATTTCACTTTTTTGTGAAAATATCCACTAAATGAGGGAATAATATGTGTGAGGGTACCCCAGGAGAGTTCCAAATGTGTGTGGGTAAAATATATATCCCCCGGTGTTAAAATTGAAAAAAGTTGAAACATTTTTTTTTTGGACTTAGTCATTTTTCCTGCGTTTATCAGACTTTCAGATAGGCGAAATGTCAGTGAGCGTTCCGATTTCAGTTCCAGAGCGATTCACCCAATGAGTCCTTGATATTTAGTCGTTTTCAGCCAATTTTCTGGATTTTTGAAAATTTCACTTTTTTGTGAAAATATCCACTAAATGAGGGAATAATATGTGTGAGGGTACCCCAGGAGAGTTTCAAATGTGTGTGGGTAGAATATATATCCCACGGGGGTAAAATTTAAAAAAGTTGAAAAAAATTTTTTTTTGGACTTAGTCATTTTTCCGGCGTTTATCAGACTTTCAAGATAGGGGAAATGTCAGTGAGCATTCCGATTTCAGTTCCAGAGCGATTCGCCCTATGAGTCCTTGATATTTAGTTGTTTTCAGCCAATTTTCTGGATTTTTGAAAATTTCACTTTTTTGTGAAAATATCCACTAAATGAGGGAATAATAGGTGTGAGGGTACCCCAGGAGAGTTTCACATGTGTGTGGGTAGAATATATGTCCCACGGGGGTAAAATTGAAAAGAGTTGAAAAATTTTTTATTTTGGACTTAGTCATTTTTCCGGCATTTATCAGACTTTCAGATAGGGCAAATGTCAGTGAGCGTACCGATTTCAGTTCCAGAGCGATTTGCCCAATGAGTCCTTGATATTTAGTCGTTCTCAGCCAATTTTCTGGATTTTTGAAAATTTCACTTTTTTGTGAAAATATCCACTAAATGAGGGAATAATATGTGTGAGGGTACCCCAGGAGAGTTCCAAATGTGTGTGGGTAGAATATATATCCCACGGGGGTAAAATTGAAAAAAGGTGAAAAATTTTTTTTTTGGACTTAGTCATTTTTACGGGGTTTATCACACTTTCAGATAGGGCAAATGTCTGTGAGCGTTCCGATTTCAGTTCCAGAGCGATTTGCCCAATGAGTCCTTGATATTTATTCGTTTTCAGCCAATTTTCTGGATTTTTGAAAAATTCACTTTTTTGTGAAAATATCCACTAAATGAGGGAATAATATGTGTGAGGGTACCCCAGGAGAGTTCCAAATGTGTGTGGGTAGAATATATATCCCACGGGGGTAAAATTTAAAAACGTTGAAAAATTATTTTTTTTGGACTTGGTCATTTTTCCGGTGTTTATCAGACTTTCAGATAGGGCAAATGTCAGTGAGCATTCCGATTTCAGTTCCAGAGCGATTCGCCCAATGAGTCCTTGATATTTAGTCGTTTTCAGCCAATATTTTGGATTTCTGAAAATTTCACTTTTTTGTGAAAATATCCACTAAATGAGGGAATAATATGTGTGAGGGTACCAGAGGAGAGTTCCAAATGTGTGTGGGTAGAATATATATCCCACGGGGGTAAAATTGAAAAACGTTGAAAATTTTTTTTTTCGGACTTAGTCATTTTTCCGGCGTTTATCAGACTTTCAGATAGGACAAATGTCAGTGAGCGTTCCGATTTCAGTTCCAGAGCGATTCACCAAATGAGTCCTTGATATTTAGTCATTTTCAGCCAATATTTTGGAGTTTTGAAAATTTCACTTTTTTTGTGAAAATATCCACTAAATGAGGGAATAATATGTGTGAGGGTACCCCAGGAGAGTTCCAAATGTGTGTGGGTAGAATATATATCTCACGGGGGTAAAATTCAAAAACGTTGAAAAAATTTTTTTTCGGACTTAGTCATTTTTCCGGCGTTTATCAGACTTTCAGATAGGACAAATGTCAGTGAGCGTTCCGATTTCAGTTCCAGAGCGATTCACCCAATGAGTCCTTGATATTTAGTCATTTTCAGCCAATATTTTGGATTTTTCAAAATTTCACTTTTTTGTGAAAATATCCACTAAATGAGGGAATAATATGTGTGAGGGTACCCCAGGAGTTTTCAAAATGTGTGTGGGTAGAATATATATCCCACGGGGGTAAAATTGAATAAAGTTGAAAAATTTTTTTTTTGGACTTTGTCATTTTTCCGGCGTTTATCACACTTTCAGATAGGGGAAAGGTCAGTGAGCGTTCCGATTTCAGTTCCAGAGCGATTCGCCCAATGAGTCCTTGATATTTAGTCGTTTTCAGCCAATATTTTGGATTTCTGAAAATTTCACTTTTTTGTGAAAATATCCACTAAATGAGGGAATAATATGTGTGAGGGTACCCCAGGAGAGTTCCAAATGTGTGTGGGTAGAATATATATCCCACGGGGGTAAAATTGAAAAACGTTGAAAATTTTTTTTTTCGGACTTAGTCATTTTTCCGGCGTTTATCAGACTTTCAGATAGGACAAATGTCAGTGAGCGTTCCGATTTCAGTTCCAGAGCGATTCACCAAATGAGTCCTTGATATTTAGTCATTTTCAGCCAATATTTTGGATTTTTGAAAATTTCACTTTTTTTGTGAAAATATCCACTAAATGAGGGAATAATATGTGTGAGGGTACCCCAGGAGAGTTCCAAATGTGTGTGGGTAGAATATATATCTCACGGGGGTAAAATTCAAAAACATTGAAAAAAATTTTTTTCGGACTTAGTCATTTTTCCGGCGTTTATCAGACTTTCAGATAGGACAAATGTCAGTGAGCGTTCCGATTTCAGTTCCAGAGCGATTCACCCAATGAGTCCTTGATATTTAGTCATTTTCAGCCAATATTTTGGATTTTTGAAAATTTCACTTTTTTGTGAAAATATCCACTAAATGAGGGAATAATATGTGTGAGGGTACCCCAGGAGTTTTCAAAATGTGTGTGGGTAGAATATATATCCCACGGGGGTAAAATTGAATAAAGTTGAAAAATTTTTTTTTTGGACTTTGTCATTTTTCCGGCGTTTATCAGACTTTCAGATAGGGGAAAGGTCAGTGAGCGTTCCGATTTCAGTTCCAGAGCGATTCGCCCAATGAGTCCTTGAGATTTAGTCGTTTTCAGCCAATATTTTGTATTTTTGAAAATTTCACTTTTTTGTGAAAATATCCACTAAATGAGGGAATAATATGTGTGAGGGTACCCCAGGAGAGTTCCAAATGTGTGTGGGTAAAATATATATCCCCCGGTGTTAAAATTGAAAAAAGTTGAAACATTTTTTTTTTGGACTTAGTCATTTTTCCGGCGTTTATCAGACTTTCAGATAGGCGAAATGTCAGTGAGCGTTCCGATTTCAGTTCCAGAGCGATTCACCCAATGAGTCCTTGATATTTAGTCGTTTTCAGCCAATTTTCTGGATTTTTGAAAATTTCACTTTTTTGTGAAAATATCCACTAAATGAGGGAATAATATGTGTGAGGGTACCCCAGGAGAGTTCCAAATGTGTGTGGGTAGAATATATATCCCACGGGGGTAAAATTGAAAAAAGGAGAAAAAAATTTTTTTTTTTGGACTTAGTCATTTTTCCGGCGTTTATCAGACTTTCAGATAGGGCAAATGTCAGTGAGCGTTCCGATTTCAGTTCCAGAGCGATTCGCCCAATGAGTCCTTGATATTTAGTCGTTTTCAGCCAATTTTCTGGATTTTTGAAAATTTCACTTTTTTGTGAAAATATCCACTAAATGAGGGAATAATATGTGTGAGAGTACCCCAGGAGAGTTCCAAATGTGTGTGGGTAGAATATATATCCCACGGGGGTAAAATTGAAAAAAGTTGAAAAATTTTTTTTTTCGGACTTAGTCATTTTTCCGCCATTTATTAGACTTTCAGATAGGGCAAATGTCAGTGAGCGTTCCAATTTAAGCTCCAGAGCGATTCGCCCAATGAATCCTTGATATTTATTCGTTTTCAGCCATTTTTCTGGATTTTTGAAAAATTCACTTTTTTGTGAAAAAATCCACTAAATGAGGGAATAATATGTGTGAGGGTACCCCAGGAGAGTTCCAAATGTGTGGGGGTAGAATATATATCCCACGGGGGTAAAATTAAAAAACGTTGAAAAAATATTTTTTTTGGACTTGGTCATTTTTCCGGCGTTTATCAGACTTTCAGATAGGGCAAATGTCAGTGAGCGTTTCGATTTCAGTTCCAGAGCGATTTGCCCAATGAGTCCTTGATATTTAGTCGTTTTCAGCCAATTTTCTGGATTTTTGAAAATTTCACTTTTTGTGAAAATATCCACTAAATGAGGGAATAATATGTGTGAGGGTACCCCAGGAGAGTTCCAAATGTGTGGGGGTAGAATATATATCCCACGGGGGTAAAATTTAAAAACGTTGAAAAATTATTTTTTTTGGACTTAGTCATTTTTCCGGCGTTTATCAGACTTTCAGATAGGGCAAATGTCAGTGAGCGTTTCGATTTCAGTTCCAGAGCGATTCACCCAATGAGTCCTTGATATTTAGTCATTTTCAGCCAATATTTTGGATTTTTGAAAAATTCACTTTTTTGTGAAAATATCCACTAAATGAGGGAATAATATGTGTGAGGGTACCCCAGGAGTTTTCAAAATGTGTGTGGGTAGAATATATATCCCACGGGGGTAAAATTGAATAAAGTTGAAAAATTTTTTTTTTGGACTTTGTCATTTTTCCGGCGTTTATCAGACTTTCAGATAGGGGAAAGGTCAGTGAGCGTTCCGATTTCAGTTCCAGAGCGATTCGCCCAATGAGTCCTTGAGATTTAGTCGTTTTCAGCCAATATTTTGGATTTTTGAAAATTTCACTTTTTTGTGAAAATATCCACTAAATGAGGGAATAATATGTGTGAGGGTACCCCAGGAGAGTTCCAAATGTGTGTGGGTAAAATATATATCCCCCGGTGTTAAAATTGAAAAAAGTTGAAACATTTTTTTTTTGGACTTAGTCATTTTTCCGGCGTTTATCAGACTTTCAGATAGGCGAAATGTCAGTGAGCGTTCCGATTTCAGTTCCAGAGCGATTCACCCAATGAGTCCTTGATATTTAGTCGTTTTCAGCCAATTTTCTGGATTTTTGAAAATTTCACTTTTTTGTGAAAATATCCACTAAATGAGGGAATAATATGTGTGAGGGTACCCCAGGAGAGTTCCAAATGTGTGTGGGTAGAATATATATCCCACGGGGGTAAAATTGAAAAAAGGAGAAAAAAATTTTTTTTTTTGGACTTAGTTATTTTTCCGGCGTTTATCAGACTTTCAGATAGGGCAAATGTCAGTGAGCGTTCCGATTTCAGTTCCAGAGCGATTCGCCCAATGAGTCCTTGATATTTAGTCGTTTTCAGCCAATATTTTGGATTTCTGAAAATTTCACTTTTTTGTGAAAATATCCACTAAATGAGGGAATAATATGTGTGAGGGTACCCCAGGAGAGTTCCAAATGTGTGTGGGTAGAATATATATCCCACGGGGGTAAAATTGAAAAAAGTTGAAAATTTTTTTTTTTGGACTTAGTCATTTTTCCGGCGTTTATCAGACTTTCAGATAGGGCAAATGTCTGTGAGCGTTCCGATTTCAGTTCCAGAGCGATTTGCCCAATGAGTCCTTGATATTTATTCGTTTTCAGCCAATTTTCTGGATTTTTGAAAAATTCACTTTTTTGTGAAAATATCCACTAAATGAGGGAATAATATGTGTGAGGGTACCCCAGGAGAGTTCCAAATGTGTGTGGGTAGAATATATATCCCACGGTGGTAAAATTTAAAAACGTTGAAAAATTATTTTTTTTGGACTTGGTCATTTTTCCGGTGTTTATCAGACTTTCAGATAGGGCAAATGTCAGTGAGCATTCCGATTTCAGTTCCAGAGCGATTCGCCCAATGAGTCCTTGATATTTAGTCGTTTTCAGCCAATATTTTGGATTTCTGAAAATTTCACTTTTTTGTGAAAATATCCACTAAATGAGGGAATAATATGTGTGAGGGTACCCCAGGAGAGTTCCAAATGTGTGTGGGTAGAATATATATCCCACGGGGGTAAAATTTAAAAAAGTTGAAAAATTTTTTTTTTCGGACTTAGTCATTTTTCCGCCATTTATTAGACTTTCAGATAGGGCAAATGTCAGTGAGCGTTCCAATTTCAGTTCCAGAGCGATTCGCCCAATGAATCCTTGATATTTATTCGTTTTCAGCCATTTTTCTGGATTTTTGAAAAATTCACTTTTTTGTGAAAAAATCCACTAAATGAGGGAATAATATGTGTGAGGGTACCCCAGGAGAGTTCCAAATGTGTGGGGGTAGAATATATATCCCACAGGGGTAAAATTGAAAAAAGTTGAAAAAAAATGTTTTTTTTAGACTTAGTCATTTTTTCCAACTTTTATCAGACTTTCAGATAGGGGAAACATCAGTGAGCATTCCAATTTCAGTTCCAGAGCGATTCGCCCAATGAGTCCTTGATATTTAGTCGTTTTCAGCCAATTTTCTGGATTTTTGAAAATTTCACTTTTTTGTGAAAATATCCACTAAATGAGGGAATAATATGTGTGAGAGTACCCCAGGAGAGTTCCAAATGTGTGTGGGTAGAATATATATCCCACGGGGGTAAAATTGAAAAAAGTTGAAAAATTTTTTTTTTCGGACTTAGTCATTTTTCCGCCATTTATTAGACTTTCAGATAGGGCAAATGTCAGTGAGCGTTCCAATTTAAGCTCCAGAGCGATTCGCCCAATGAATCCTTGATATTTATTCGTTTTCAGCCATTTTTCTGGATTTTTGAAAAATTCACTTTTTTGTGAAAAAATCCACTAAATGAGGGAATAATATGTGTGAGGGTACCCCAGGAGAGTTCCAAATGTGTGGGGGTAGAATATATATCCCACGGGGGTAAAATTAAAAAACGTTGAAAAAATATTTTTTTTGGACTTGGTCATTTTTCCGGCGTTTATCAGACTTTCAGATAGGGCAAATGTCAGTGAGCGTTTCGATTTCAGTTCCAGAGCGATTTGCCCAATGAGTCCTTGATATTTAGTCGTTTTCAGCCAATTTTCTGGATTTTTGAAAATTTCACTTTTTGTGAAAATATCCACTAAATGAGGGAATAATATGTGTGAGGGTACCCCAGGAGAGTTCCAAATGTGTGGGGGTAGAATATATATCCCACGGGGGTAAAATTTAAAAACGTTGAAAAATTATTTTTTTTGGACTTAGTCATTTTTCCGGCGTTTATCAGACTTTCAGATAGGGCAAATGTCAGTGAGCGTTCCGATTTCAGTTCCAGAGCGATTCACCCAATGAGTCCTTGATATTTAGTCATTTTCAGCCAATATTTTGGATTTTTGAAAATTTCACTTTTTTGTGAAAATATCCACTAAATGAGGGAATAATATGTGTGAGGGTACCCCAGGAGTTTTCAAAATGTGTGTGGGTAGAATATATATCCCACGGGGGTAAAATTGAATAAAGTTGAAAAATTTTTTTTTTGGACTTTGTCATTTTTCCGGCGTTTATCAGACTTTCAGATAGGGGAAAGGTCAGTGAGCGTTCCGATTTCAGTTCCAGAGCGATTCGCCCAATGAGTCCTTGAGATTTAGTCGTTTTCAGCCAATATTTTGGATTTTTGAAAATTTCACTTTTTTGTGAAAATATCCACTAAATGAGGGAATAATATGTGTGAGGGTACCCCAGGAGAGTTCCAAATGTGTGTGGGTAAAATATATATCCCCCGGTGTTAAAATTGAAAAAAGTTGAAACATTTTTTTTTTGGACTTAGTCATTTTTCCGGCGTTTATCAGACTTTCAGATAGGCGAAATGTCAGTGAGCGTTCCGATATCAGTTCCAGAGCGATTCACCCAATGAGTCCTTGATATTTAGTCGTTTTCAGCCAATTTTCTGGATTTTTGAAAATTTCACTTTTTTGTGAAAATATCCACTAAATGAGGGAATAATATGTGTGAGGGTACCCCAGGAGAGTTCCAAATGTGTGTGGGTAGAATATATATCCCACGGGGGTAAAATTGAAAAAAGGAGAAAAAAATTTTTTTTTTTGGACTTAGTTATTTTTCCGGCGTTTATCAGACTTTCAGATAGGGCAAATGTCAGTGAGCGTTCCGATTTCAGTTCCAGAGCGATTCGCCCAATGAGTCCTTGATATTTAGTCGTTTTCAGCCAATATTTTGGATTTCTGAAAATTTCACTTTTTTGTGAAAATATCCACTAAATGAGGGAATAATATGTGTGAGGGTACCCCAGGAGAGTTCCAAATGTGTGTGGGTAGAATACATATCCCACGGGGGTAAAATTGAAAAAAGTTGAAAATTTTTTTTTTTGGACTTAGTCATTTTTCCGGCGTTTATCAGACTTTCAGATAGGGCAAATGTCAGTGAGCGTTCCGATTTCAGTTCCAGAGCGATTCGCCCTATGAGTCCTTGATATTTAGTTGTTTTCAGCCAATTTTCTGGATTTTTGAAAATTTCACTTTTTTGTGAAAATATCCACTAAATGAGGGAATAATAGGTGTGAGGGTACCCCAGGAGAGTTTCACATGTGTGTGGGTAGAATATATGTCCCACGGGGGTAAAATTGAAAAGAGTTGAAAAATTTTTTATTTTGGACTTAGTCATTTTTCCGGCATTTATCAGACTTTCAGTTAGGGCAAATGTCAGTGAGCGTACCGATTTCAGTTCCAGAGCGATTTGCCCAATGAGTCCTTGATATTTAGTCGTTCTCAGCCAATTTTCTGGATTTTTGAAAATTTCACTTTTTTGTGAAAATATCCACTAAATGAGGGAATAATATGTGTGAGGGTACCCCAGGAGAGTTCCAAATGTGTGTGGGTAGAATATATATCCCACGGGGGTAAAATTGAAAAAAGGTGAAAAATTTTTTTTTTGGACTTAGTCATTTTTACGGGGTTTATCACACTTTCAGATAGGGCAAATGTCTGTGAGCGTTCCGATTTCAGTTCCAGAGCGATTTGCCCAATGAGTCCTTGATATTTAGTCGTTTTCAGCCAATTTTCTGGATTTTTGAAAATTTCACTTTTTTGTGAAAATATCCACTAAATGAGGGAATAATATGTGTGAGGGTACCCCAGGAGAGTTCCAAATGTGTGGGGGTAGAATATATATCCCACGGGGGTAAAATTGAAAAAAGTTAAAAACATTTTTTTTTTGGACTTAGTCATTTTTCCGGCGTTTATCAGACTTTCACATAGTGCAAATGTCAGTGAGCGTTCCAATTTCAGTTCCAGAGCGATTCGCCCAATGAGTCCTTGATATTTATTCGTTTTCAGCCAATTTTCTGGATTTTTGAAAAATTCACTTTTTTGTGAAAAAATCCACTAAATGAGGGAATAATATGTGTGAGGGTACCCCAGGAGAGTTCCAAATGTGTGGGGGTAGAATATATATCCCACGGGGGTAAAATTAAAAAACGTTGAAAAATTATTTTTTTTGGACTTGGTCATTTTAACGGCGTTTATCAGACTTTCAGATAGGGCAAATGTCAGTGAGCGTTCCGATTTCAGTTCCAGAGCGATTCACCCAATGAGTCCTTGATATTTAGTCATTTTCAGCCAATATTTTGGATTTTTGAAAATTTCACTTTTTTGTGAAAATATCCACTAAATGAGGGAATAATATGCGTGAGGGTACCCCAGGAGTTTTCAAAATGTGTGTGGGTAGAATATATATCCCACGGGGGTAAAATTGAATAAAGTTGAAAAATTTTTTTTTTGGACTTTGTCATTTTTCCGGCGTTTATCAGACTTTCAGATAGGGGAAAGGTCAGTGAGCGTTCCGATTTCAGTTCCAGAGCGATTCGCCCAATGAGTCCTTGAGATTTAGTCGTTTTCAGCCAATATTTTGGATTTTTGAAAATTTCACTTTTTTGTGAAAATATCCACTAAATGAGGGAATAATATGTGTGAGGGTACCCCAGGAGAGTTCCAAATGTGTGTGGGTAAAATATATATCCCCCGGTGTTAAAATTGAAAAAAGTTGAAACATTTTTTTTTTGGACTTAGTCATTTTTCCGGCGTTTATCAGACTTTCAGATAGGCGAAATGTCAGTGAGCGTTCCGATTTCAGTTCCAGAGCGATTCACCCAATGAGTCCTTGATATTTAGTCGTTTTCAGCCAATTTTCTGGATTTTTGAAAATTTCACTTTTTTGTGAAAATATCCACTAAATGAGGGAATAATATGTGTGAGGGTACCCCAGGAGAGTTCCAAATGTGTGTGGGTAGAATATATATCCCACGGGGGTAAAATTGAAAAAAGGAGAAAAAAATTTTTTTTTTTGGACTTAGTTATTTTTCCGGCGTTTATCAGACTTTCAGATAGGGCAAATGTCAGTGAGCGTTCCGATTTCAGTTCCAGAGCGATTCGCCCAATGAGTCCTTGATATTTAGTCGTTTTCAGCCAATATTTTGGATTTCTGAAAATTTCACTTTTTTGTGAAAATATCCACTAAATGAGGGAATAATATGTGTGAGGGTACCCCAGGAGAGTTCCAAATGTGTGTGGGTAGAATATATATCCCACGGGGGTAAAATTGAAAAAAGTTGAAAATTTTTTTTTTTGGACTTAGTCATTTTTCCGGCGTTTATCAGACTTTCAGATAGGGCAAATGTCAGTGAGCGTTCCGATTTCAGTTCCAGAGCGATTTGCCCAATGAGTCCTTGATATTTAGTCGTTTTCAGCCAATTTTCTGGATTTTTGAAAATTTCACTTTTTTGTGAAAATATCCACTAAATGAGGGAATAATATGTGTGAGGGTACCCCAGGAGAGTTTCAAATGTGTGTGGGTAGAATATATATCCCACGGGGGTAAAATTGAAAAAAGTTGAAAAAAATTTTTTTTTGGACTTAGTCATTTTTCCAGCGTTTATCAGACTTTCAAGATAGGGGAAATGTCAGTGAGCGTTCCGATTTCAGTTCCAGAGCGATTCGCCCTATGAGTCCTTGATATTTAGTTGTTTTCAGCCAATTTTCTGGATTTTTGAAAATTTCACTTTTTTGTGAAAATATCCACTAAATGAGGGAATAATAGGTGTGAGGGTACCCCAGGAGAGTTTCACATGTGTGTGGGTAGAATATATGTCCCACGGGGGTAAAATTGAAAAGAGTTGAAAAATTTTTTATTTTGGACTTAGTCATTTTTCCGGCATTTATCAGACTTTCAGTTAGGGCAAATGTCAGTGAGCGTACCGATTTCAGTTCCAGAGCGATTTGCCCAATGAGTCCTTGATATTTAGTCGTTCTCAGCCAATTTTCTGGATTTTTGAAAATTTCACTTTTTTGTGAAAATATCCACTAAATGAGGGAATAATATGTGTGAGGGTACCCCAGGAGAGTTCCAAATGTGTGTGGGTAGAATATATATCCCACGGGGGTAAAATTGAAAAAAGGTGAAAAATTTTTTTTTTGGACTTAGTCATTTTTACGGGGTTTATCACACTTTCAGATAGGGCAAATGTCTGTGAGCGTTCCGATTTCAGTTCCAGAGCGATTTGCCCAATGAGTCCTTGATATTTAGTCGTTTTCAGCCAATTTTCTGGATTTTTGAAAATTTCACTTTTTTGTGAAAATATCCACTAAATGAGGGAATAATATGTGTGAGGGTACCCCAGGAGAGTTCCAAATGTGTGGGGGTAGAATATATATCCCACGGGGGTAAAATTTAAAAACGTTGAAAAATTATTTTTTTTTGGACTTGGTCATTTTTCCGGCGTTTATCAGACTTTCAGATAGGGCAAATGTCAGTGAGCGTTCCGATTTCAGTTCCAGAGCGTTTCGCCCAATGAGTCCTTGATATTTAGTCGTTTTCAGCCAATTTTCTGGATTTTTGAAAATTTCACTTTTTTGTGAAAATATCCACTAAATGAAGGAATAATATGTGTGAGGGTACCCCAGGAGAGTTCCAAATGTGTGTGGGTAGAATATATATCCCACGGGGGTAAAATTGAAAAAAGTTAAAAACATTTTTTTTTTGGACTTAGTCATTTTTCCGGCGTTTATCAGACTTTCACATAGTGCAAATGTCAGTGAGCGTTCCAATTTCAGTTCCAGAGCGATTCGCCCAATGAGTCCTTGATATTTATTCGTTTTCAGCCAATTTTCTGGATTTTTGAAAAATTCACTTTTTTGTGAAAAAATCCACTAAATGAGGGAATAATATGTGTGAGGGTACCCCAGGAGAGTTCCAAATGTGTGGGGGTAGAATATATATCCCACGGGGGTAAAATTAAAAAACGTTGAAAAATTATTTTTTTTGGACTTGGTCATTTTAACGGCGTTTATCAGACTTTCAGATAGGGCAAATGTCAGTGAGCGTTCCGATTTCAGTTCCAGAGCGATTTGCCCAATGAGTCCTTGATATTTAGTCGTTTTCAGCCAATTTTCTGGATTTTTGAAAATTTCACTTTTTTGTGAAAATATCCACTAAATGAGGGAATAATATGTGTGAGGGTACCCCAGGAGAGTTCCAAATGTGTGGGGGTAGAATATATATCCCACAGGGGTAAAATTTAAAAACATTGAAAAATTATTTTTTTTGGACTTAGTCATTTTTCCGGCGTTTATCAGACTTTCAGATAGGGCAAATGTCAGTGAGCGTTCCGATTTCAGTTCCAGAGCGATTTGCCCAATGAGTCCTTGATATTTAGTCGTTTTCAGCCAATATTTTGGATTTCTGAAAATTTCACTTTTTTGTGAAAATATCCACTAAATGAGGGAATAATATGTGTGAGTGTACCCCAGGAGAGTTCCAAATGTGTGTGGGTAGAATATATATCCCACGGGGGTAAAATTGAAAAAAGTTGAAAAAAAATGTTTTTTTTAGACTTAGTCATTTTTTCCAACTTTTATCAGACTTTCAGATAGGGGAAACATCAGTGAGCACTCCGATTTCAGTTCCAGAGCGATTCGCCCAATGAGTCCTTGATATTTAGTCGTTTTCAGCCAATTTTCTGGATTTTTGAAAATTTCACTTTTTTGTGAAAATATCCACTAAATGAGGGAATAATATGTGTGAGGGTACCCCAGGAGAGTTCCAAATGTGTGGGGGTAGAATATATATCCCACGGGGGTAAAATTTAAAAACGTTGAAAAATTATTTTTTTTGGACTTAGTCATTTTTCCGGCGTTTATCAGACTTTCAGATAGGGCAAATGTCAGTGAGCGTTCCGATTTCAGTTCCAGAGCGATTCGCCCAATGAGTCCTTGATATTTAGTCGTTTTCAGCCAATATTTTGGATTTCTGAAAATTTCACTTTTTTGTGAAAATATCCACTAAATGAGGGAATAATACGTGTGAGGGTACCCCAGGAGAGTTCCAAATGTGTGTGGGTAGAATATATATCCCACGGGGGTAAAATTGAAAAAAGTTGAAAAAAAATGTTTTTTTTAGACTTAGTCATTTTTTCCAACTTTTATCAGACTTTCAGATAGGGGAAACATCAGTGAGCATTCCGATTTCAGTTCCAGAGCGATTCGCCCAATGAGTCCTTGATATTTAGTCGTTTTCAGCCAATTTTCTGGATTTTTGAAAATTTCACTTTTTTGTGAAAATATCCACTAAATGAGGGAATAATATGTGTGAGGGTACCCCAGGAGAGTTCCAAATGTTTGTGGGTAGAATATATATCCCTCGGGGGTAAAATTGAAAAAAGTTGAAAAATTTTTTTTTTAGACTTAGTCATTTTTCCGGCGTTTATCAGACTTTCAGATAGGCGAAATGTCAGTGAGCGTTCCGATTTCAGTTCCAGAGCGATTCGCCCAATGAGTCCTTGATATTTAGTCGTTTTCAGCCAATTTTCTGGATTTTTGAAAATTTCACTTTTTTGTGAAAATATCCACTAAATGAGGGAATAATATGTGTGAGGGTACCCCAGGAGAGTTCCAAGTGTTGTGTGGGTAGAATATATATCCCACGGGGGGTAAAATTGAAAAAAGTTGAAAAAAAATGTTTTTTTGGACTTAGTCATTTTTTCCAACGTTTATTAGACTTTCAGATAGGGGAAACATCAGTGAGCATTCCGATTTCAGTTCCAGAGCGATTCGCCCAATGAGTCCTTGATATTTAGTCGTTTTCAGCCAATTTTCTGGATTTTTGAAAATTTCACTTTTTTGTGAAAATATCCACTAAATGAGGGAATAATATGTGTGAGGGTACCCCAGGAGAGTTCCAAATGTGTGTGGGTAGAATATATATCCCACGGGGTAAAATTGAAAAAAGTTGAAAAAATATTTTTTTTGGACTTAGTAATTTTTTCCACCGTTTATCAGACTTCCAGATAGGGGAAACATCAGTTAGCATTCCGATTTCAGTTCCAGAGTGATTAGCCCAATGAGTCCTTGATATTTAGTCGTTTTCAGCCAATTTTCTGGATTTTTGAAAATTTCACTTTTTTGTGAAAATATCCACTAAATGAGGGAACAATATGTGTGAGGGTACCCCAGGAGAGTTCCAAATGTGTGTGGGTAGAATATATATCCCACGGGGGTAAAATTGAAAAAAGTTGAAAAAAATTTTTTTTTGGACTTAGTCATTTTTCCGGCGTTTATCAGACTTTCAGATAGGGCAAATGTCAGTGAGCGTTCCGATTTCAGTTCCAGAGCGATTTGCCCTATGAGTCCTTGATATTTAGTCGTTTTCAGCCAATATTTTGGATTTTTGAAAATTTAATTTTTTGTGAAAATATCCACTAAATGAGGGAATAATATGTGTGAGGGTACACCAGGAGAGTTCCAAATGTGTGTGGGAAGAATATATATCCCACGGGGGTAAAATTGAAAAAAGTTGAAAAATTTTTTTTTTTGAACTTAGTCATTTTTCCGACTTTTATCAGACTTTCAGATAGGGCAAATGTCAGTGAGCGCTCCGATTGCAGTTCCAGAGCGATTCGCCCAATCAGTCCTTGATATTTAGTCGTTTTCAGCCAATTTTCTGGATTTTTGAAAATTTCACTTTTTTGTGAAAATATCCACTAAATGAGGGAATAATATGTGTGAGGGTACCCCAGGAGAGTTCCAAATGTGTTTGGGTAGAATATATATCCCACGGGGGTAAAATTGAAAAATGTTAAAAATTTTTTTTTTTTGGACTGTCATTTTTCTGGTGTTTATCAGACTTTCAGATACGGCAAATGTCAGTGATCATTCCGATTTCAGTTCCAGAGCGATTCGCCCAATGAGTTCTTGATATTTAGTCGTTTTCAGCCAATTTTCTGGATTTTTGAAAATTTCACTTTTTTGTGAAAATATCCACTAAATGAGGGAATAATATGTGTGAGGGTACCCCAGGAGAGTTCCAAATGTGTGTGGGTAGAATATATATCCCACGGGGGTAAAATTGAAAAAAGGTGAAAAAATTTTTTTTTTGGACTTAGTCATTTTTCCGCCGTTTATCAGACTTTCAGATAGGGCAAATGTCAGTGAGCGTTCCAATTTCAGTTCCAGAGCGATTCGCCCAATGAGTCCTTGATATTTAGTCGTTTTCAGCCAATTTTCTGGATTTTTGAAAATTTCACTTTGTTGTGAAAATATCCACTAAATGAGGGAATAATATGTGTGAGGGTACCCCAGGAGAGTTCCAAATGTGTGTGGGTAGAATATATATCCCACGGGGGTAAAATTGAAAAAAGTTGAAAAAAAATTTTTTTTGGACTTAGACATTTTTCTGGCGTTTATCAGACTTTCAGATAGGGCAAATGTCAGTGAGCATTCCGATTTCAGTTCCAGAGCGATTTGCCCAATGAGTCCTTGATATTTAGTCGTTTTCAGCCAATTTTCTGGATTTTTGAAAATTTCACTTTTTTGTGAAAATATCCACTAAATGAGGGAATAATATGTGTGAGGGTACCCCAGGAGAGTTCCAAATGTGTGGGGGTAGAATATATATCCCACGGGGGTAAAATTTAAAAACGTTGAAAAATTATTTTTTTTAGACTTAGTCATTTTTCCGGCGTTTATCAGACTTTCAGATAGGGGAAACATCAGTGAGCATTCCGATTTCAGTTCCAGAGCGATTCGCCCAATGAGTCCTTGATATTTAGTCGTTTTCAGCCAATTTTCTGGATTTTTGAAAATTTCACTTTTTTGTGAAAATATCCACTAAATGAGGGAATAATATGTGTGAGGGTACCCCAGGAGAGTTCCAAATGTTTGTGGGTAGAATATATATCCCACGGGGGTAAAATTGAAAAAAGTTGAAAAAATTTTTTTTTATACTTAGTCATTTTTCCGGCGTTTATCAGACTTTCAGATAGGCGAAATGTCAGTGAGCGTTCCGATTTCAGTTCCAGAGCGATTCGCCCAATGAGTCCTTGATATTTAGTCGTTTTCAGCCAATTTTCTGGATTTTTGAAAATTTCACTTTTTTGTGAAAATATCCACTAAATGAGGGAATAATATGTGTGAGGGTACCCCAGGAGAGTTCCAAGTGTTGTGTGGGTAGAATATATATCCCACGGGGGGTAAAATTGAAAAAAGTTGAAAAAAAATGTTTTTTTGGACTTAGTCATTTCTTCCAACGTTTATTAGACTTTCAGATAGGGGAAACATCAGTGAGCGTTCCGATTTCAGTTCCAGAGCGATTCGCCCAATGAGTCCTTGATATTAAGTTGTTTTCAGCCAATTTTCTGGATTTTAGAAAATTTCACTTTTTTGTGAAAATATCCACTAAATGAGGGAATAATATGTGTGAGGTTACCCCAGGAGAGCTCCAAATGTGTGTGGGTAGAATATATATCCCACGGGGGTAAAATTGAAAAAAGTTGAAAAAATTTTTTTTTTGGACTGTCATTTTTCCATTGTTTATCAGACTTTCAGATAGTTCAAATGTCAGTGATCGTTCCGATTTCAGTTCCAGAGCGATTCGCCCAATGAGTCCTTGATATTTAGTCGTTTTCAGCCAATTTTCTGGATTTTTGAAAATTTCACTTTTTTGTGAAAATATCCACTAAATGAGGGAATAATATGTGTGAGGGTACCCCAGGAGAGTTCCAAATGTGTGTGGGTAGAATATATATCCCACGGGGGTAAAATTGAAAAAAGTTGAAAAATTTTTTTTTTTGGACTTAGTAATTTTTCTGGCGTTTATTAGACTTTCATATAGGGCAAATGTCAGTGAGGGTTCCGATTTCAGTTCCAGAGCGATTCGCCCAATGAGTCCTTGATATTTAGTCGTTTTCAGCCAATTTTCTGGATTTTTGAAAATTCACTTTTTTGTGAAAATATCTACTAAATGAGTTAATAATATGTGTGAGGGAACCCCAGGAGAGTACCAAATATTGTGTGGGTAGAATATATATCCCACGGGGGTAAAATTGAAAAATGTTAAAAAATTTTTTTTTTTCGACTGTCATTTTTCTGGTGTTTATCAGACTTTCAGATACGGCAAATGTCAGTGATCATTCCGATTTCAGTTCCAGAGCGATTCGCCCAATGAGTTCTTGATATTTATTCGTTTTCAGCCAATTTTCTGGATTTTTGAAAATTTCACTTTTTTGTGAAAATATCCACTAAATGAGGGAATAATATGTGTGAGGGTACCCCAGGAGAGTTCCAAATGTGTGTGGGTAGAATATATATCCCACGGGGGTAAAATTGAAAAAAGTTGAAAAATATTTTTTTTTGGACTTAGTAATTTTTCTGGGGTTTATTAGACTTTCATATAGGGCAAATGTCAGTGAGGGTTCCGATTTCAGTTCCAGAGCGATTCGCCCAATGAGTCCTTGATATTTAGTCGTTTTCAGCCAATTTTCTGGATTTTTGAAAATTTCACTTTTTTGTGAAAATATCCACTAAATGAGGGAATAATAGGTGTGAGGGTACCCCAAGAGAGTTCCAAATGTGTGTGGGTAGAATATATATCCCACGGGGGTAAAATTGAAAAAAGTTGAAAAAAAATTTTTTTTTTGGACTGTCATTTTTCCGGTGTTTATCAGACTTTCAGATAGTTCAAATGTCAGTGATCGTTCCGATTTCAGATCCAGAGCGATTCGCCCAATGAGTCCTTGATATTTAGTCGTTTTCAGCCAATTTTCTGGATTTTTGAAAATGTCACTTTTTTGTGAAAATATCCACTAAATGAGGGAATAATATGTGTGAGGGTATCCCAGGAGAGTTCCAAATGTGTGTGGGTAGAATGTATATCCCACGGGGGTAAAATTGAAAAAATTTTTTTTTTTTGGCTTAGTAATTTTTCTGGCGTTTATCAGACTTTCAGATAGGACAAATGTCAGTGAGGGTTCCGATTTCAGTTCCAGAGCGATTCGCCAAATGAGTCCTTGATATTTAGTCGTTTTCAGCCAATTTTCTGGATTTTTGAAAATTTCACTTTTTTGTGAAAATATCCACTAAATGAGGGAATAATATGTGTGAGGGTATCCCAGGAGAGTTCCAAATGTGTGTGGGTAGAATGTATATCCCACGGGGGTAAAATTTAAAAAAATTTTTTTTTTGGACTTAGTCATTTTTCCGGCGTTTATCAGACTTTCAGATAGGGCAAATGTCAGTGAGAGTTCCGATTTCAGTTCCAGAGCGATTCGCCCAATGAGTCCTTGATATTTAGTCGTTTTCAGCCAATTTTCTGGATTTTTTAAAATTTCACTTTTTTGTGAAAATATCCACTAAATGAGCGAATAATATGTGTGAGGGTACCCCAGGAGAGTTCCAAATGTGTGTGGGTAGAATATATATCCCACGGGGGTAAAATTGAAAAAAGTTGAAAAAAATTTTTTTTTGGACTTAGACATTTTTCCGGCGTTTATCAGACTTTCAGATAGGGCAAATGTCAGTGAGCGTTCCGATTTAAGTTCCAGAGCGATTCGCCCAATGAGTCCTTGATATTTAGTCGTTTTCAGCCAATATTTTGGATTTTTGAAAATTTCACTTTTTTTGTGAAAATATCCACTAAATGAGGGAATAATATGTGTGAGGGTACCCCAGGAGAGTTCCAAATGTGTGTGGGTAGAATATATATCCCACGGGGGTAAAATTGAAAAAAGTTGAAACATTTTTTTTTTTGAACTTAGTCATTTTTCCGACTTTTATCAGACTTTCAGATAGGGCAAATGTCAGTGAGCGTTCCGATTTCAGTTCCAGAGCGATTCGCCCAATGATTCCTTGATATTTAGTCGTTTTCGGCCAATTTTCTGGATTTTTGAAAATTTCACTTTTTTGTGAAAATATCCACTAAATGAGGGAATAATATGTGTGAGGTTACCCCAGGAGAGTTCCAAATGTGTGTGGGTAGAATATATATCCCACGGGGGAAAAATTGAAAAAAGTTGAAAAATTTTTTTTTTTGGACTTAGTAATTTTTCTGGCGTTTATCAGACTTTCATATAGGGCAAATGTCAGTGAGGGTTCGATTTCAGTTCTAGAGCGATTCGCCCAATGAGTCCTTGATATTTAGTCGTTTTCAGCCAATTTTCTGGATTTTTGAAAATTTCACTTTTTTTGTGAAAATATCCACTAAATGAGGGAATAATATATGTGAGGGTACCCCAGGAGAGTTCCAAATGTGTGTGGGTAAAATATATATCCCACGGGGGTAAAATTGAAAAATGTTGAAAAATTTTTTTTTTTGGACTGTCATTTTTCTGGTGTTTATCAGACTTTCAGATAGGGCAAATGTCTGTGAGCATTGCGATTTCAGTTCCAGAGCGATTCGCCCAATGAGTCCTTGATATTTAGTCGTTTTCAGCCAATATTTTGGATTTTTGAAAATTTCACTTTTTTTGTGAAAATATCCACCAAATGAGGGAATAATATGTGTGAGGGTACCCCAGGAGAGTTCCAAATGTGTGTGGGTAGAATATATATCCCACGGGGGTAAAATTGAAAAATGTTGAAAAATTTTTTTTTTTGGACTGTCATTTTTCTGTTGTTTATCAGACTTTCAGATAGGTCAAATGTCAGTGAGCGTTCCGATTTCAGTTCCAGAGCGATTCGCCCAATGAGTCCTTGATATTTAGTCGTTTTCAGCCAATTTTCTGGATTTTTTAAAATTTCACTTTTTTGTGAAAATATCCACTAAATGAGCGAATAATATGTGTGAGGGTACCCCAGGAGAGTTCCAAATGTGTGTGGGTAGAATATATATCCCACGGGGGTAAAATTGAAAAAAGTTGAAAAATTTTTTTTTTTGGACTTAGACATTTTTCCGGCGTTTATCAGACTTTCAGATAGGGCAAATGTCAGTGAGCATTCCGATTTCAGTTCCAGAGCGATTCGCCCAATGAGTCCTTGATATTTAGTCGTTTTCAGCCAATTTTCTGGATTTTTGAAAATTTCACTTTTTTGTGAAAATATCCACTAAATGAGGGAATAATAGGTGTGAGGGTACCCCAAGAGAGTTCCAAATGTGTGTGGGTAGAATATATATCACACGGGGGTAAAATTGAAAAAAGTTGAAAAATTTTTTTTTTTGGACTTAGACATTTTTCCGGCGTTTATCAGACTTTCATATAGGGCAAATGTCAGTGAGGGTTCGATTTCAGTTCCAGAGCGATTCGCCCAATGAGTCCTTGATATTTAGTCGTTTTCAGCCAATTTTCTGGATTTTTGAAAATTTCACTTTTTTGTGAAAATATCCACTAAATGAGGGAATAATATGTGTGAGGGACCCCAGGAGAGTTCCAAATATTGAGTGGGTAGAATATATATCCCACGGGGGTAAAATTGAAAAAAGTTGAAATTTTTTTTTTTTTGGACTTAGTCATTTTTCCGGTGTTTATCAGACTTTCAGATAGGGCAAATGTCAGTGAGCGTTCCGATTTCAGTTCCAGAGCGATTCGCCCAATGAGTCCTTGATATTTAGTCGTTTTCAGCCAATTTTCTGGATTTTAGAAAATTTCACTTTTTTTGTGAAAATATCCACTAAATGAGGCAATAATATGTGTGAGGTTACCCCAGGAGAGTTCCAAATGTGTATGGGTAGAATATATATCCCACGGGGGTAAAATTTAAAAAAGTTGACAAAAAATTTTTTTTGGACTTAGACATTTTTCTGGCGTTTCTCAGACTTTCAGATAGGGCAAATGTCAGTGAGCGTTCCGATTTCAGTTCCAGAGCGATTCGCCCAATGAGTCCTTGATATTTAGTCGTTTTCAGCCAATTTTCTGGATTTTTGAAAATTTCACTTTTTTGTGAAAATATCCACTAAATGAGGGAATAATATGTGTGAGGGTACCCCAGGAGAGTTCCAAATGTGTGTGGGTAGAATATATATCCCACGGGGGTAAAATTGAAAAATGTTGAACAATTTTTTTTTTTGGACTGTCATTTTTCTGGTGTTTATTAGACTTTCAGATACGGCAAATGTCAGTGATCGTTCCGATTTCAGTTCCAGAGCGATTCGCCCAATGAGTCCTTGATATTTAGTCGTTTTCAGCCAATATTTTGGATTTTTGAAAATTTCACTTTTTTGTGAAAATATCCACTATATGAGGGAATAATATGTGTAAGGGTACCCCAGGAGTGTTTCAAATGTGTGTGGGTAGAATATATATCCCACGGCGGTAAAATTGAAAAAAGTTGAAAAATTTTTTTTTTTGAACTTAGTCATTTTTCCGACTTTTATCAGACTTTCAGAGAGGGCAAATGTCAGTGAGCACTCCGATTTCAGTTCCAGAGCGATTCGCCCAATGAGTCCTTGATATTTAGTCGTTTTCAGCCAATTTTCTGGATTTTTGAAAATTTCACTTTTTTGTGAAAATATCCACTAAATGAGGGAATAATATGTGTGAGGGTACCCCAGGAGAGTTCCAAATGTGTGTGGCTAGAATATATATCCCACGGGGGTAAAATTGAAAAAAGTTGAAAAAAAATTTTTTTTGGACTTAGACATTTTTCTGGCGTTTATTAGACTTTCAGATAGGGCAAATGTCAGTGAGCGTTCCGATTTCAGTTCCAGAGCGATTCGCCCAATGAGTCCTTGATATTTAGTCGTTTTCAGCCAATTTTCAGGATTTTTGAAAATTTCACTTTTTTGTGAAAATATCCACTAAATGAGGGAATAATATGTGTGAGGGTACCCCAGGAGAGTTCCAAATGTGTGTGGGAAGAATATATATCCCACGGGGGTAAAATTGAAAAATGTTGAAAAATTTTTTTTTTTGGACTGTCATTTTTCTGGTGTTTATCAGACTTTCAGATAGGGCAAATGTCTGTGAGCATTCCGATTTCAGTTCCAGAGCGATTCGCCCAATGAGTCCTTGATATTTAGTCGTATTCAGCCAATTTTCTGGATTTTTTAAAATTTCACTTTTTTGTGAAAATATACACTAAATGAGCGAATAATATGTGTGAGGGTACCCCAGGAGAGTTCCAAATGTGTGTGGGTAGAATATATATCCCACGGGGGTAAAATTGAAAAAAGTTGAACAATTTTTTTTTTTTGACTTAGTAATTTTTCTGGCGTTTATCAGACTTTCATATAGGGCAAATGTCAGTGAGGGTTCGATTTCAGTTCCAGAGCGATTCGCCAAATGAGTCCTTGATATTTAGTCGTTTTCAGCCAATTTTCTTAATTTTTGAAAATTTCACTTTTTTGTGAAAATATCCACTAAATGAGGGAATAATATGTGTGAGGGTACCCCAGGAGAGTTCCAAATGTGTGTGGGTAGAATATATATCCCACGGGGGTAAAATTGAAAAATGTTGAACAATTTTTTTTTTTGGACTGTCATTTTTCTGGTGTTTATTAGACTTTCAGATACGGCAAATGTCAGTGATCGTTCCGATTTCAGTTCCAGAGCGATTCGCCCAATGAGTCCTTGATATTTAGTCGTTTTCAGCCAATATTTTGGATTTTTGAAATTGTCACTTTTTTGTGAAAATATCCACTATATGAGGGAATAATATGTGTAAGGGTACCCCAGGAGTGTTTCAAATGTGTGTGGGTAGAATATATATCCCACGGCGGTAAAATTGAAAAAAGTTGAAACATTTTTTTTTTTGAACTTAGTCATTTTTCCGACTTTTATCAGACTTTCAGAGAGGGCAAATGTCAGTGAGCACTCCGATTTCAGTTCCAGAGCGATTCGCCCAATGAGTCCTTGATATTTAGTCGTTTTCAGCCAATTTTCTGGATTTTTGAAAATTTCACTTTTTTGTGAAAATATCCACTAAATGAGGGAATAATATGTGTGAGGGTACCCCAGGAGAGTTCCAAATGTGTGTGGGAAGAATATATATCCCACGGGGGTAAAATTGAAAAATGTTGAAAAATTTTTTTTTTTGGACCGTCATTTTTCTAGTGTTTATCAGACTTTCAGATAGGGCAAATGTCTGTGAGCATTCCGATTTCAATTCCAGAGCGATTCGCCCAATGAGTCTTTGATATTTAGTCGTTTTCAGCCAATATTTTGGATTTTTAAAATTCCACTTTTTTGTGAAAATATCCACTAAATGAGGGAATAATATGTGTGAAAGTACCCCAGGAGTGTTCCAAATGTGTGTGGGTAGAATGTATATCCCACGGGGTAAAATTGAAAAAATTTGAAAAATTTTTTTTTTTGGACTTAGTCATTTTTCCGACTTTTATCAGACTTTCAGATAGGGCAAATGTCAGTGAGAGTTCCGATTTCAGTTCCAGAGCGATTCGCCCAATGAGTCCTTGATATTTAGTCGTTTTCAGCCAATTTTCTGGATTTTTGAAAATTTCACTTTTTTGTGAAAATATACACTAAATGAGGGAATAATATGTGTGAGGGTACCCCAGGAGAGTTCCAAATGTGTGTGGGTAGAATATATATCCCACGGGGGTAAAATTGAAAAAAGTTGACAAAAATTTTTTTTTGGACTTAGACATTTTTCTGGCGTTTATCAGACTTTCATATAGGGCAAATGTCAGTGAGGGTTCGATTTCAGTTCTAGAGCGATTCGCCCAATGAGTCCTTGATATTTAGTCGTTTTCAGCCAATTTTCTGGATTTTTGAAAATTTCACTTTTTTTGTGAAAATATCCACTAAATGAGGGAATAATATATGTGAGGGTACCCCAGGAGAGTTCCAAATGTGTGTGGGTAAAATATATATCCCACGGGGGTAAAATTGAAAAATGTTGAAAAATTTTTTTTTTTGGACTGTCATTTTTCTGGTGTTTATCAGACTTTCAGATAGGGCAAATGTCTGTGAGCATTGCGATTTCAGTTCCAGAGCGATTCGCCCAATGAGTCCTTGATATTTAGTCGTTTTCAGCCAATATTTTGGATTTTTGAAAATTTCACTTTTTTTGTGAAAATATCCACCAAATGAGGGAATAATATGTGTGAGGGTACCCCAGGAGAGTTCCAAATGTGTGTGGGTAGAATATATATCCCACGGGGGTAAAATTGAAAAATGTTGAAAAATTTTTTTTTTTGGACTGTCATTTTTCTGTTGTTTATCAGACTTTCAGATAGGTCAAATGTCAGTGAGCGTTCCGATTTCAGTTCCAGAGCGATTCGCCCAATGAGTCCTTGATATTTAGTCGTTTTCAGCCAATTTTCTGGATTTTTTAAAATTTCACTTTTTTGTGAAAATATCCACTAAATGAGCGAATAATATGTGTGAGGGTACCCCAGGAGAGTTCCAAATGTGTGTGGGTAGAATATATATCCCACGGGGGTAAAATTGAAAAAAGTTGAAAAATTTTTTTTTTTGGACTTAGACATTTTTCCGGCGTTTATCAGACTTTCAGATAGGGCAAATGTCAGTGAGCATTCCGATTTCAGTTCCAGAGCGATTCGCCCAATGAGTCCTTGATATTTAGTCGTTTTCAGCCAATTTTCTGGATTTTTGAAAATTTCACTTTTTTGTGAAAATATCCACTAAATGAGGGAATAATAGGTGTGAGGGTACCCCAAGAGAGTTCCAAATGTGTGTGGGTAGAATATATATCACACGGGGGTAAAATTGAAAAAAGTTGAAAAATTTTTTTTTTTGGACTTAGACATTTTTCCGGCGTTTATCAGACTTTCATATAGGGCAAATGTCAGTGAGGGTTCGATTTCAGTTCCAGAGCGATTCGCCCAATGAGTCCTTGATATTTAGTCGTTTTCAGCCAATTTTCTGGATTTTTGAAAATTTCACTTTTTTGTGAAAATATCCACTAAATGAGGGAATAATATGTGTGAGGGACCCCAGGAGAGTTCCAAATATTGAGTGGGTAGAATATATATCCCACGGGGGTAAAATTGAAAAAAGTTGAAATTTTTTTTTTTTTGGACTTAGTCATTTTTCCGGTGTTTATCAGACTTTCAGATAGGGCAAATGTCAGTGAGCGTTCCGATTTCAGTTCCAGAGCGATTCGCCCAATGAGTCCTTGATATTTAGTCGTTTTCAGCCAATTTTCTGGATTTTAGAAAATTTCACTTTTTTTGTGAAAATATCCACTAAATGAGGCAATATTATGTGTGAGGTTACCCCAGGAGAGTTCCAAATGTGTATGGGTAGAATATATATCCCACGGGGGTAAAATTTAAAAAAGTTGACAAAAAATTTTTTTTGGACTTAGACATTTTTCTGGCGTTTCTCAGACTTTCAGATAGGGCAAATGTCAGTGAGCGTTCCGATTTCAGTTCCAGAGCGATTCGCCCAATGAGTCCTTGATATTTAGTCGTTTTCAGCCAATTTTCTGGATTTTTGAAAATTTCACTTTTTTGTGAAAATATCCACTAAATGAGGGAATAATATGTGTGAGGGTACCCCAGGAGAGTTCCAAATGTGTGTGGGTAGAATATATATCCCACGGGGGTAAAATTGAAAAATGTTGAACAATTTTTTTTTTTGGACTGTCATTTTTCTGGTGTTTATTAGACTTTCAGATACGGCAAATGTCAGTGATCGTTCCGATTTCAGTTCCAGAGCGATTCGCCCAATGAGTCCTTGATATTTAGTCGTTTTCAGCCAATATTTTGGATTTTTGAAAATTTCACTTTTTTGTGAAAATATCCACTATATGAGGGAATAATATGTGTAAGGGTACCCCAGGAGTGTTTCAAATGTGTGTGGGTAGAATATATATCCCACGGCGGTAAAATTGAAAAAAGTTGAAAAATTTTTTTTTTTGAACTTAGTCATTTTTCCGACTTTTATCAGACTTTCAGAGAGGGCAAATGTCAGTGAGCACTCCGATTTCAGTTCCAGAGCGATTCGCCCAATGAGTCCTTGATATTTAGTCGTTTTCAGCCAATTTTCTGGATTTTTGAAAATTTCACTTTTTTGTGAAAATATCCACTAAATGAGGGAATAATATGTGTGAGGGTACCCCAGGAGAGTTCCAAATGTGTGTGGCTAGAATATATATCCCACGGGGGTAAAATTGAAAAAAGTTGAAAAAAAATTTTTTTTGGACTTAGACATTTTTCTGGCGTTTATTAGACTTTCAGATAGGGCAAATGTCAGTGAGCGTTCCGATTTCAGTTCCAGAGCGATTCGCCCAATGAGTCCTTGATATTTAGTCGTTTTCAGCCAATTTTCAGGATTTTTGAAAATTTCACTTTTTTGTGAAAATATCCACTAAATGAGGGAATAATATGTGTGAGGGTACCCCAGGAGAGTTCCAAATGTGTGTGGGAAGAATATATATCCCACGGGGGTAAAATTGAAAAATGTTGAAAAATTTTTTTTTTTGGACTGTCATTTTTCTGGTGTTTATCAGACTTTCAGATAGGGCAAATGTCTGTGAGCATTCCGATTTCAGTTCCAGAGCGATTCGCCCAATGAGTCCTTGATATTTAGTCGTATTCAGCCAATTTTCTGGATTTTTTAAAATTTCACTTTTTTGTGAAAATATACACTAAATGAGCGAATAATATGTGTGAGGGTACCCCAGGAGAGTTCCAAATGTGTGTGGGTAGAATATATATCCCACGGGGGTAAAATTGAAAAAAGTTGAACAATTTTTTTTTTTTGACTTAGTAATTTTTCTGGCGTTTATCAGACTTTCATATAGGGCAAATGTCAGTGAGGGTTCGATTTCAGTTCCAGAGCGATTCGCCAAATGAGTCCTTGATATTTAGTCGTTTTCAGCCAATTTTCTTAATTTTTGAAAATTTCACTTTTTTGTGAAAATATCCACTAAATGAGGGAATAATATGTGTGAGGGTACCCCAGGAGAGTTCCAAATGTGTGTGGGTAGAATATATATCCCACGGGGGTAAAATTGAAAAATGTTGAACAATTTTTTTTTTTGGACTGTCATTTTTCTGGTGTTTATTAGACTTTCAGATACGGCAAATGTCAGTGATCGTTCCGATTTCAGTTCCAGAGCGATTCGCCCAATGAGTCCTTGATATTTAGTCGTTTTCAGCCAATATTTTGGATTTTTGAAATTGTCACTTTTTTGTGAAAATATCCACTATATGAGGGAATAATATGTGTAAGGGTACCCCAGGAGTGTTTCAAATGTGTGTGGGTAGAATATATATCCCACGGCGGTAAAATTGAAAAAAGTTGAAACATTTTTTTTTTTGAACTTAGTCATTTTTCCGACTTTTATCAGACTTTCAGAGAGGGCAAATGTCAGTGAGCACTCCGATTTCAGTTCCAGAGCGATTCGCCCAATGAGTCCTTGATATTTAGTCGTTTTCAGCCAATTTTCTGGATTTTTGAAAATTTCACTTTTTTGTGAAAATATCCACTAAATGAGGGAATAATATGTGTGAGGGTACCCCAGGAGAGTTCCAAATGTGTGTGGGAAGAATATATATCCCACGGGGGTAAAATTGAAAAATGTTGAAAAATTTTTTTTTTTGGACCGTCATTTTTCTAGTGTTTATCAGACTTTCAGATAGGGCAAATGTCTGTGAGCATTCCGATTTCAATTCCAGAGCGATTCGCCCAATGAGTCTTTGATATTTAGTCGTTTTCAGCCAATATTTTGGATTTTTAAAATTCCACTTTTTTGTGAAAATATCCACTAAATGAGGGAATAATATGTGTGAAAGTACCCCAGGAGTGTTCCAAATGTGTGTGGGTAGAATGTATATCCCACGGGGTAAAATTGAAAAAATTTGAAAAATTTTTTTTTTTGGACTTAGTCATTTTTCCGACTTTTATCAGACTTTCAGATAGGGCAAATGTCAGTGAGAGTTCCGATTTCAGTTCCAGAGCGATTCGCCCAATGAGTCCTTGATATTTAGTCGTTTTCAGCCAATTTTCTGGATTTTTGAAAATTTCACTTTTTTGTGAAAATATACACTAAATGAGGGAATAATATGTGTGAGGGTACCCCAGGAGAGTTCCAAATGTGTGTGGGTAGAATATATATCCCACGGGGGTAAAATTGAAAAAAGTTGACAAAAATTTTTTTTTGGACTTAGACATTTTTCTGGCGTTTATCAGACTTTCAGATAGGGCAAATGTCAGTGAGCGTTCCGATTTCAGTTCCAGAGCGATTCGCCCAATGAGTCCTTGATATTTAGTCGTTTTCAGCCAATTTTCTGGATTTTTTAAAATTTCACTTTTTTGTGAAAATATCCACTAAATGAGCGAATAATATGTGTGAGGGTACCCCAGGAGAGTTCCAAATGTGTGTGGGTAGAATATATATCCCACGGGGGTAAAATTGAAAAAAGTTGAAAAATTTTTTTTTTTGGACTTAGACATTTTTCCGGCGTTTATCAGACTTTCAGATAGGGTAAATGTCAGTGAGCATTCCGATTTCAGTTCCAGAGCGATTCGCCCAATGAGTCCTTGATATTTAGTCGTTTTCAGCCAATTTTCTGGATTTTTGAAAATTTCACTTTTTTGTGAAAATATCCACTAAATGAGGGAATAATAGGTGTGAGGGTACCCCAAGAGAGTTCCAAATGTGTGTGGGTAGAATATATATCCCACCGGGGTAAAATTGAAAAAAGTTGAAAAATTTTTTTTTTTGGACTTAGTAATTTTTCTGGCGTTTATCAGACTTTCATATAGGGCAAATGTCAGTGAGGGTTCGATTTCAGTTCCAGAGCGATTCGCCCAATGAGTCCTTGATATTTAGTCGTTTTCAGCCAATTTTCTGGATTTTTGAAAATTTCACTTTTTTGTGAAAATATCCACTAAATGAGGGAATAATATGTGTGAGGGAACCCCAGGAGAGTTCCAAATATTGAGTGGGTAGAATATATATCCCACGGGGGTAAAATTGAAAAAAGTTGACAATAAATTTTTTTTGGACTTAGACATTTTTCTGGCGTTTATCAGACTTTCAGATAGGGCAAATGTCAGTGAGCGTTCCGATTTCAGTTCCAGAGCGATTCGCCCAATGAGTCCTTGATATTTAGTCGTTTTCAGCCAATTTTCTGGATTTTTGAAAATTTCACTTTTTTGTGAAAATATCCACTAAATGAGGGAATAATATGTGTGAGGGTACCCCAGGAGAGTTCCAAATGTGTGTGGGTAGAATATATATCCCACGGGGGTAAAATTGAAAAATGTTGAACAATTTTTTTTTTTGGACTGTCATTTTTCTGGTGTTTATTAGACTTTCAGATACGGCAAATGTCAGTGATCGTTCCGATTTCAGTTCCAGAGCGATTCGCCCAATGAGTCCTTGATATTTAGTCGTTTTCAGCCAATATTTTGGATTTTTGAAAATTTCACTTTTTTGTGAAAATATCCACTATATGAGGGACTAATATGTGTAAGGGTACCCCAGGAGTGTTTCAAATGTGTGTGGGTAGAATATATATCCCACGGCGGTAAAATTGAAAAAAGTTGAAAAATTTTTTTTTTTGAACTTAGTCATTTTTCCGACTTTTATCAGACTTTCAGAGAGGGCAAATGTCAGTGAGCACTCCGATTTCAGTTCCAGAGCGATTCGCCCAATGAGTCCTTGATATTTAGTCGTTTTCAGCCAATTTTCTGGATTTTTGAAAATTTCTCTTTTTTGTGAAAATATCCACTAAAAGAGGGAATAATATGTGTGAGGGTACCCCAGGAGAGTTCCAAATGTGTGTGGCTAGAATATATATCCCACGGGGGTAAAATTGAAAAAAGTTGAAAAAAAATTTTTTTTGGACTTAGACATTTTTCTGGCGTTTATTAGACTTTCAGATAGGGCAAATGTCAGTGAGCGTTCCAATTTCAGTTCCAGAGCGATTCGCCCAATGAGTCCTTGATATTTAGTCGTTTTCAGCCAATTTTCTGGATTTTTTAAAATTTCACTTTTTTGTGAAAATATCCACTAAATGAGGGAATAATATGTGTGAGGGTACCCCAGGAGAGTTCCAAATGTGTGTGGCTAGAATATATATCCCACGGGGGTAAAATTGAAAAAAGTTGAAAAAAAATTTTTTTTGGACTTAGACATTTTTCTGGCGTTTATTAGACTTTCAGATAGGGCAAATGTCAGTGAGCGTTCCGAATTCAGTTCCAGAGCGATTCGCCCAATGAGTCCTTGATATTTAGTCGTTCTTAGCCAATTTTCTGGATTTTTGAAAATTTCACTTTTTTGTGAAAATATCCACTAAATGAGGGAATAATATGTGTGAGGGTACCCCAGGAGAGTTCCAAATGTGTGTGGGTAGAATATATATCCCACGGGGGTAAAATTGAAAAATGTTGAAAAATTTTTTTTTTTGGACTGTCATTTTTCTGTTGTTTATCAGACTTTCAGATAGGGCAAATGTCAGTGAGCGTTCCGATTTCAGTTCCAGAGCGATTCGCCCAATGAGTCCTTGATATTTAGTCGTTTTCAGCCAATTTTCTGGATTTTTGAAAATTTCACTTTTTTGTGAAAATATCCACTAAATGAGGGAATAATAGGTGTGAGGGTACCCCAAGAGAGTTCCAAATGTTTGTGGGTAGAATATATATCCCACGGGGGTAAAATTGAAAAAAGTTGAAAATTTTTTTTTTTCGGACTTAGTAATTTTTCTGGCGTTTATCAGACTTTCATATAGGGCAAATGTCAGTGAGGGTTCCGATTTCAGCTCCAGAGCGATTCGCCAAATGAGTCCTTGATATTTAGTCGTTTTCAGCCAATTTTCTGGATTTCTGAAAATATCCACTAAATGAGGGAATAATATGTGTGAGGGTACCCCAGTAGAGTTCCAAATGTGTGTGGGTAGAATATGTATCCCACGGGGGTAAAATTGAAAAAAGTTGAAAAAAATTTTTTTTTTGGACTTAGTCATTTTTCCGGTGTTTATCAGACTTTCAGATAGGGCAAATGTCAGTGAGCATTCCGATTTCAGTTCCAGAGCGATTCGCCCAATGAGTCCTTGATATTTAGTCGTTTTCAGCCAATATTTTGGATTTTTGAAAATTTCACTTTTTTTTGAAAATATCCACTAAATGAGGGAATAATATGTGTGAGAGTACCACAGGAGTGTTCCAAATGTGTGTGGGTAGAATATATATCCCACGGGGTAAAATTGAAAAATGTTGAAAATTTTTTTTTTTTGGACTGTCATTTTTCTGGTGTTTATCAGACTTTCAGATAGGGCAAATGTCAGTGAGCGATCCGATTTCAGTTCCAGATTGATTCGCCCAATGAGTCCTTGATATTTAGTAGTTTTCAGCCAATTTTCAGGATTTTTGAAAAATTCACTTTTTTGTGAAAATATCCACTAAATAAGGGAATAATATGGGTGAGGGTACCCCAGGAGAGGTCCAAATGTGTGTGGGTAGAACATATATCCCACGGGGGTAAAATTGAAAAAAGTTGAAAAACATTTTTTTTTGGACTTAGTCATTTTTCCGTCATTTATCAGACTTTCAGATAGGGCAAATGTCAGTGAGCATTCTGATTTCAGTTCCAAAGCGATTCGCCCACTGAGTCCTTGATATTTGGTCATTTTCAGGCAATATTTTGGATTTTTGAAAATTTCACTTTTTTGTGAAAATATCCACTAAATGAGGGAATAATATGTGTGAGGGTACCCCAGGAGAGTTCGAAATGTGTGTGGGTAGAATATATATCCCACGGGGGTAAAATTGAAAAAAGTTAAAAAAAAATTTTTTTTGGACTTAGTCATTATTTCGGTGTTTATCAGACTTTCAGATAGGGCAAATGTCAGTGAGCATTCTGATTTCAGTTCCAGAGCTATTCGCCCACTGAGTCCTTGATATTTGGTCATTTTCAGGCAATATTTTGGATTTTTGAAAATTTCACTTTTTTGTGAAAATATCCACTAAATGAGGGAATAATATGGGTGAGGGTACCCCAGGAGAGGTCCAAATGTGTGTGGGTAGAACATATATCCCACGGGGGTAAAATTGAAAAAAGTTGAAAAACATTTTTTTTTGGACTTAGTCATTTTTCCGTCATTTATCAGACTTTCAGATAGGGCAAATGTCAGTGAGCATTCTGATTTCAGTTCCAAAGCGATTCGCCCACTGAGTCCTTGATATTTGGTCATTTTCAGGCAATATTTTGGATTTTTGAAAATTTCACTTTTTTGTGAAAATATCCACTAAATGAGGGAATAATATGTGTGAGGGTACCCCAGGAGAGTTCCAAATGTGTGTGGGTAGAATATATATCCCACGGGGGTAAAATTGAAAAAAGTTGAAAAAAAATTTTTTTTTGACTTAGCCATTTTTCTGGCGTTTATCAGACTTTCAGATAGGGCAAATGTCAGTGAGTGTTGTGATTTCAGTTCCAGAGCGATTCGCCAATTGAGTCCATGATATTTAGTCGTTTTCAGCAAATATTTTGGATTTTTGAAAATTTCACTTTTTTGTGAAAATATCCACTAAATGAGGGAATAATATGTGTGAGGGTACCCCAGGAGAGTTCCAAATGTGTGTGGGTAGAATATATATCCCACGGGGGTAAAATTGAAAAAAGTTGAAAAATATTTTTTTTCGGACTTAGTCATTATTCCGGCGTTTATCAGACTTTCAGATAGGGCAAATGTCAGTGAGCATTCTGATTTCAGTTCCAGAGCGATTCGTCCACTGAGTCCTTGATATTTGGTCATTTTCAGCCAATATTTTGGATTTTTGAAAATTTCACTTTTTTGTGAAAATATCCACTAAATGAGGGAATAATATGTGTGAGGGTACCCCAGGAGAGTTCGAAATGTGTGTGGGTAGAATATATATCCCACGGGGGTAAAATTGAAAAAAGTTAAAAAAAATTTTTTTTTGGACTTAGTCATTATTCCGGTGTTTATCAGACTTTCAGATAGGGCAAATGTCAGTGAGCGATCCGATTTCAGTTCCAGATTGATTCGCCCAATGAGTCCTTGATATTTAGTAGTTTTCAGCCAATTTTCAAGATTTTTGAAAATTTCACTTTTTTGTGAAAATATCCACTAAATGAGGGAATAATATGTGTGAGGGTACCCCAGAAGAGTTCGAAATGTGTGTTGGTAGAATATATATCCCACGGGGGTAAAATTGAAAAAAGTAAAAAAAAAAGTTTTTTGGACTTAGTCATTTTTCCTGCGTTTATCAGACTTTCAGATAGGGCAACTGTCAGTGAGCGTTCCGATTTCAGTTGCAGATTGATTCGCCCAATGAGTCCTTGATATTTAGTCGTTTTCAGACAATATTTTGGATTTCTGAAAATTTCACTTTTTTGTGAAAATATCCACTAAATGAGGGAATAATATGTGTGAGGGTGCCCCATGAGAGTTCCAAATGTGTGTGGGTAGAATATATAATCCACGGGGCTAAAATTGAAAAAAGTTGAAAAAAATTTTTTTTTGGACTTAGTAATTTTTCCGGCTTTTATCAGACTTTCAGATAGGGCAAATGTCAGTGAGCGTTCTGATTTCAGTTCCAGAGCGATTCGCCAAATGAGTCCATGATATTTAGTCGTTTTCAGCCAATATTTTGGATTTTTGAAAATTTCACTTTTTTGTGAAAATATCCACTAAATGAGGGAATAATATGTGTGAAGGTACCCCAGGAGAGTTCCAAATGTGTGTGGGTAGAACATATATCCCACGGGGGTAAAATTGAAAAAAGTTGAAAAACATTTTTTTTTGGACTTAGTCATTTTTCCGTCGTTTATCAGACTTTCAGATAGGGAAAATGTCAGTGAGCATTCTGATTTCAGTTCCAGAGTGATTCGCCCACTCAGTCCATGATATTTGGTCATTTTCAGCCAATATTTTGGATTTTTGAAAATTTCACTTTTTTGTGAAAATATCCACTAAAAGAGGGAATAATATGTGTGAGGGTACCCCAGAAGAGTTCGAAATGTATGTTGGTAGAATATATATCCCACGGGGGTAAAATTGAAAAAAGTAAAAAAAAAAGTTTTTTTGGACTTAGTCATTTTTCCTGCGTTTATCAGACTTTCAGATAGGGCAAATGTCAGTAAGCGTTCCGATTTCAGATCCAGATTGATTCGCCCAATGAGTCCTTGATATTTAGTAGTGTTCAGCCAATTTTCTGGATTTTTGAAAAATTCACTTTTTTGTGAAAATATCCACTAAATGAGGGAATAATATGTGTGAGGGTACCCCAGGAGAGTTCCAAATGTGTGTGGGTAGAATATATATCCCACGGGGGTAAAATTGAAAAAAGTTGAAAAACATTTTTTTTTGGACTTAGTCATTTTTCCGTCATTTATCAGACTTTCAGAAAGGGCAAATGTCAGTGAGCATTCTGATTTCAGTTCCAAAGCGATTCGCCCACTGAGTCCTTGATATTTGGTCATTTTCAGGCAATATTTTGGATTTTTGAAAATTTCACTTTTTTGTGAAAATATCCACTAAATGAGGGAATAATATGTGTGAGGGTACCCCAGGAGAGTTCCAAATGTGTGTGGGTAGAATATATATCCCACGGGGGTAAAATTGAAAAAAGTTGAAAAAAATTTTTTTTTTGACTTAGCCATTTTTCTGGCGTTTATCAGACTTTCAGATAGGGCAAATGTCAGTGAGTGTTGTGATTTCAGTTCCAGAGCGATTCGCCAATTGAGTCCATGATATTTAGTCGTTTTCAGCAAATATTTTGGATTTTTGAAAATTTCACTTTTTTGTGAAAATATCCACTAAATGAGGGAATAATATGTGTGAGGGTACCCCAGGAGAGTTCCAAATGTGTGTGGGTAGAATATATATCCCACGGGGGTAAAATTGAAAAAAGTTGAAAAATATTTTTTTTCGGACTTAGTCATTATTCCGGCGTTTATCAGACTTTCAGATAGGGCAAATGTCAGTGAGCGATCCGATTTCAGTTCCAGATTGATTCGCCCAATGAGTCCTTGATATTTAGTAGTTTTCAGCCAATTTTCAGGATTTTTGAAAAATTCACTTTTTTGTGAAAATATCCACTAAATGAGGGAATAATATGGGTGAGGGTACCCCAGGAGAGTTCCAAATGTGTGTTGGTAGAATATATATCCCACGGGGGTAAAATTGAAAAAAGTAAAAAAAAAAGTTTTTTGGACTTAGTCATTTTTCCTGCGTTTATCAGACTTTCAGATAGGGCAAATGTCAGTGAGCGTTCCGATTTCAGTTGCAGATTGATTCGCCCAATGAGTCCTTGATATTTAGTCGTTTTCAGACAATATTTTGGATTTCTGAAAATTTCACTTTTTTGTGAAAATATCCACTAAATGAGGGAATAATATGTGTGAGGGTACCCCAAGAGAGTTCCAAATGTGTGTGGGTAGAATATATATCCCACGGGGGTAAAATTTAAAAAAGATGAAAAAAATTTTTTTTTGGACTTAGTCATTTTTCCGGCGTTTATCAGACTTTCAGATAGGGCAAATGTCAGTGAGCGTTCCGATTTCAGTTCCAGAGCGATTCGCCCAATGCGTCCTTGATGTTTGGTCGTTTTCAGCCAAATTTCTGGATTTTTGAAAATTTAAATTTTTTGTGAAAATATCCACTAAATGAGGGAATAATATGTGTGAGGGTACCCCAGGAGAGTTCCAAATGTGTGTGGGTAGAATATATATCCCACGGGGGTAAAATTGAAAAAAGTTGAAAAATATTTTTTTTCGGACTTAGTCATTATTCCGGTGTTTATCAGACTTTCAGATAGGGCAAATGTCAGTGAGCATTCTGATTTCAGTTCCAGAGCGATTCGTCCACTGAGTCCTTGATATTTGGTCATTTTCAGCCAATATTTTGGATTTTTGAAAATTTCACTTTTTTGTGAAAATATCCACTAAATGAGGGAATAATATGTGTGAGGGTGCCCCATGAGAGTTCCAAATGTGTGTGGGTAGAATATATAATCCACGGGGCTAAAATTGAAAAAAGTTGAAAAAAATTTTTTTTTGGACTTAGTAATTTTTCCGGCTTTTATCAGACTTTCAGATAGGGCAAATGTCAGTGAGCGTTCTGATTTCAGTTCCAGAGCGATTCGCCAAATGAGTCCATGATATTTAGTCGTTTTCAGCCAATATTTTGGATTTTTGAAAATTTCACTTTTTTGTGAAAATATCCACTAAATGAGGGAATAATATGTGTGAAGGTACCCCAGGAGAGTTCCAAATGTGTGTGGGTAGAACATATATCCCACGGGGGTAAAATTGAAAAAAGTTGAAAAACATTTTTTTTTGGACTTAGTCATTTTTCCGTCGTTTATCAGACTTTCAGATAGGGAAAATGTCAGTGAGCATTCTGATTTCAGTTCCAGAGTGATTCGCCCACTCAGTCCATGATATTTGGTCATTTTCAGCCAATATTTTGGATTTTTGAAAATTTCACTTTTTTGTGAAAATATCCACTAAATGAGGGAATAATATGTGTGAGGGTACCCCAGGATAGTTCCAAATGTGTGTGGGTAGAATATATATCCCACGGGGGTAAAATTGAAAAAAGTTGAAAAAAAATTTTTTTTGGACTTAGTCATTTTTCCGGCGTTTATCACACTTTCAGATAGGGCAAATGTCAGTGAGCATTCTGATTTCAGTTCCAGAGCGATTCGCCCACTGAGTCCTTGATATTTGGTCATTTTCAGGCAATATTTAGGATTTTTGAAAATTTCACTTTTTTGTGAAAATATCCACTAAAGAGGGAATAATATGTGTGAGGGTACCCCAGAAGAGTTCGAAATGTATGTTGGTAGAATATATATCCCACGGGGGTAAAATTGAAAAAAGTAAAAAAAAAAGTTTTTTTGGACTTAGTCATTTTTCCTGCGTTTATCAGACTTTCAGATAGGGCAAATGTCAGTAAGCGTTCCGATTTCAGATCCAGATTGATTCGCCCAATGAGTCCTTGATATTTAGTAGTGTTCAGCCAATTTTCTGGATTTTTGAAAAATTCACTTTTTTGTGAAAATATCCACTAAATGAGGGAATAATATGTGTGAGGGTACCCCAGGAGAGTTCCAAATGTGTGTGGGTAGAATATATATCCCACGGGGGTAAAATTGAAAAAAGTTGAAAAAAATTTTTTTTTGGACTAAGTCATTTTTCCGGCGTTTATCAGAATTTCAGATAGGGCAAATGTCAGTGAGCATTCTGATTTCAGTTCCAAAGCGATTCGCCCACTGAGTCCTTGATATTTGGTCATTTTCAGGCAATATTTTGGATTTTTGAACATTTCACTTTTTTGTGAATATATCCACTAAATGAGGGAATAATATGTGTGAGGGTACCCCAGAAGAGTTCCAAATCTGTGTGGGTAGAATATATATCCCACGGGGGTAAAATTGAAAAAAGTTGAAAAAAATTTTTTTTTGTACTTAGTCATTTTTCCGGCCTTTATCAGACTTTTAGATAGGCCAAATGTCAGTGAGCATTCTGATTTCAGTTCCAGAGCGATTCGCCCACTGAGTCCTTGATATTTGGTCATTTTCAGCCAATATTTTGGATTTTTGAAAATTTCACATTTTTGTGAAAATATCCACTAAATGAGGGAATAATATGTGTGAGGGTACCCCAGGAGAGTTCCAAATGTGTGTGGGTAGAATATATATCCCACGGGGGTAAAATTGAAAAAAGTAAAAAAAAAAGTTTTTTTGGACTTAGTCATTTTTCCGGCGTTTATCAGAATTTCAGATAGGGCAAATGTCAGTGAGCGTTCTGATTTCAGTTCCAGAGCGATTCGCCAAATGAGTCCATGATATTTAGTCGTTTTCAGCCAATATTTTGGATTTTTGAAAATTTCACTTTTTTGTGAAAATATCCACTAAATGAGGGAATAATATGTGTGAAGGTACCCCAGGAGAGTTCCAAATGTGTGTGGGTAGAACATATATCCCACGGAGGTAAAATTGAAAAAAGTTGAAAAACATTTTTTTTTGGACTTAGTCATTTTTCCGTGGTTTATCAGACTTTCAGATAGGGAAAATGTCAGTGAGCATTCTGATTTCAGTTCCAGAGTGATTCGCCCACTCAGTCCTTGATATTTGGTCATTTTCAGCCAATATTTTGGATTTTTGAAAATTTCACTTTTTTGTGAAAATATCCACTAAATGAGGGAATAATATGTGTGAGGGTACCCCAGGATAGTTCCAAATGTGTGTGGGTAGAATATATATCCCACGGGGGTAAAATTGAAAAAAATTGAAAAAAAATTTTTTTTGGACTTAGTCATTTTTCCGGCGTTTATCACACTTTCAGATAGGGCAAATGTCAGTGAGCATTCTGATTTCAGTTCCAGAGCGATTCGCCCACTGAGTCCTTGATATTTGGTCATTTTCAGGCAATATTTTGGATTTTTGAAAATTTCACTTTTTTGTGAAAATATCCACTAAAGAGGGAATAATATGTGTGAGGGTACCCCAGGAGAGTTCGAAATGTGTGTGGGTAGAATATATATCCCACGGGTGTAAAATTGAAAAAAGTTAAAAAAAATTTTTTTTTGGACTTAGTCATTTTTCCGGCGTTTATCAGACTTTCAGATAGGGCAAATGTCAGTGAGCGTTCCGATTTCAGTTCCAGAGCGATTCGCCCACTGAGTCCTTGATATTTGGTCATTTTCAGGCAATATTTAGGATTTATGAAAATTTCACTTTTTTGTGAAAATATCCACTAAAGAGGGAATAATATGTGTGAGGGTACCCCAGAAGAGTTCGAAATGTATGTTGGTAGAATATATATCCCACGGGTGTAAAATTGAAAAAAGTTAAAAAAAATTTTTTTTTGGACTTAGTCATTTTTCCGGCGTTTATCAGACTTTCAGATAGGGCAAATGTCAGTGAGCGTTCCGATTTCAGTTCCAGAGCGATTCGCCCAATGAGTCCTTGATATTTAGTCGTTTTCAGCCAATTTTCTGGATTTTTGAAAATTTCACTTTTTTGTGAAAATATCCACTAAATGAGGGAATAATATGTGTGAGGGTACCCCAGGAGAGTTCCAAATGTGTATGGGTAGAATATATATCCCACGGGGGTAAAATTGAAAAAAGTTGAAAAAAATTTTTTTTTGGACTTAGTCATTTTTCCGGCGTTTATCAGACTTTCAGATAGGGCAAATGTCAGTGAGCATTCTGATTTCAGTTCCAAAGCGATTCGCCCACTGAGTCCTTGATATTTGGTCATTTTCAGGTAATATTTTGGATTTTTGAAAATTTCACTTTTTTGTGAAAATATCCCCTAAATGAGGGAATAATATGTGTGAGGGTACCCCAGGAGAGATCCAAATGTGTGTGGGTAGAATATATATCCCACGGGGGTAAAATTGAAAAAAGTTGAAACATTTTTTTTTTTGGACTTAGTCATTTTTCCGTCGTTTATCAGACTTTCAGATAGAGCAAATGTCAGTGAGCATTTTGATTTTCAGTTCCAGAGCGATTCGCCCACTGAGTCCTTGATATTTGGTCATTTTCAGCCAATATTTTGGATTTTTGAAAATTTCACTTTTTTGTAAAAATATCCACTAAATGAGAGAATAATATGTGTGAGGGTACCCCAAGAGAGTTCCAAATGTGTGTGGGTAGAATATATATCCCACGGGGGCAAAATTGAAAAAAGTTAAAAAAAAATTTTTTTGGACTTAGTCATTTTTCCGGCGGTTATCAGCCTTTCAGATAGGGCAAATGTCAGTGAGCGCTCCGATTTCAGTTCCAGAGCGATTCGCCCAATGAGTCCTTGATGTTTAGTCGTTTTCAGCCAAATTTCTGGATTTTTGAAAATTTCAATTTTTTGTGAAAATATCCACTAAATGAGGGAATAATATGTGTGAGGGTACCCCAGGAGAGTTCCAAATGTGTGTGGGTAGAATATATATCCCACGGGGGTAAAATTGAAAAAAGTTGAAAAATTTTTTTTTTTGGACTTAGTCATTATTCCGTCGTTTATCAGACTTTCAGATAGGGCAAATGTCAGTGAGCGTTCTGATTTCAGTTCCAGAGCGATTCGCCAAATGAGTCCATGATATTTAGTCGTTTTCAGCCAATATTTTGGATTTTTGAAAATTTCACTTTTTTGTGAAAATATCCACTAAATGAGGGAATAATATGTGTGAGGGTACCCCAGGAGAGTTCCAAATGTGTGTGGGTAGAATATATATCCCACGGGGGTAAAATTGAAAAAAGTTGAAAAACATTTTTTTTTGGACTTAGTCATTTTTCCGTCGTTTATCAGACTTTCAGATAGGGCAAATGTCAGTGAGCATTCTGATTTCAGTTCCAGAGTGATTCGCCCACTCAGTCCTTGATATTTGGTCATTTTCAGCCAATATTTTGGATTTTTGAAAATTTCACTTTTTTGTGAAAATATCCACTAAATGAGGGAATAATATGTGTGAGGGTACCCCAGGATAGTTCCAAATGTGTGTGGGTAGAATATATATCCCACGGGGGTAAAATTGAAAAAAGTTGAAACATTTTTTTTTTTGGACTTAGTCATTTTTCCGTCGTTTATCAGACTTTCGGATAGAGCAAATGTCAGTGAGCATTTTGATTTTCAGTTCCAGAGCGATTCGCCCACTGAGTCCTTGATATTTGGTCATTTTCAGCCAATATTTTGGATTTTTGAAAATTTCACTTTTTTGTAAAAATATCCACTAAATGAGGGAATAATATGTGTGAGAGTACCCCAAGAGAGTTCCAAATGTGTGTGGGTAGAATATATATCCCACGGGGGTAAAATTGAAAAAAGTTAAAAAAAAATTTTTTTGGACTTAGTCATTTTTCCGGCGGTTATCAGACTTTCAGATAGGGCAAATGTCAGTGAGCATTCTGATTTCAGTTCCAAAGCGATTCGCCCACTGAGTCCTTGATATTTGGTCATTTTCAGGTAATATTTTGGATTTTTGAAAATTTCACTTTTTTGTGAAAATATCCCCTAAATGAGGGAATAATATGTGTGAGGGTACCCCAGGAGAGATCCAAATGTGTGTGGGTAGAATATATATCCCACGGGGGTAAAATTGAAAAAAGTTGAAACATTTTTTTTTTTGGACTTAGTCATTTTTCCGTCGTTTATCAGACTTTCAGATAGAGCAAATGTCAGTGAGCATTTTGATTTTCAGTTCCAGAGCGATTCGCCCACTGAGTCCTTGATATTTGGTCATTTTCAGCCAATATTTTGGATTTTTGAAAATTTCACTTTTTTGTAAAAATATCCACTAAATGAGGGAATAATATGTGTGAGGGTACCCCAAGAGAGTTCCAAATGTGTGTGGGTAGAATATATATCCCACGGGGGTAAAATTGAAAAAAGTTAAAAAAAAATTTTTTTGGACTTAGTCATTTTTCCGGCGGTTATCAGACTTTCAGATAGGGCAAATGTCAGTGAGCATTCTGATTTCAGTTCCAGAGTGATTCGCCCACTCAGTCCTTGATATTTGGTCATTTTCAGCCAATATTTTGGATTTTTGACAATTTCACTTTTTTGTGAAAATATCCACTAAATGAGGGAATAATATGTGTGAGGGAACCCCAGGATAGTTCCAAATGTGTGTGGGTAGAATATATATCCCACGGGGGTAAAATTGAAAAAAGTTGAAACATTTTTTTTTTTGGACTTAGTCATTTTTCCGGCGGTTATCAGACTTTCAGATAGGGCAAATGTCAGTGAGCGTTCCGATTTCAGTTCCAGAGCGATTCGCCCACTGAGTCCTTGATATTTGGTCATTTTCAGGCAATATTTAGGATTTTTGAAAATTTCACTTTTTTGTGAAAATATCCACTAAAGAGGGAATAATATGTGTGAGGGTACCCCAGAAGAGTTCGAAATGTATGTTGGTAGAATATATATCCCACGGGTGTAAAATTGAAAAAAGTTAAAAAAAATTTTTTTTTGGACTTAGTCATTTTTCCGGCGTTTATCAGACTTTCAGATAGGGCAAATGTCAGTGAGCATTCCGATTTCAGTTCCAGAGCGATTCGCCCAATGAGTCCTTGATGTTTAGTCGTTTTCAGCCAATTTTCTGGATTTTTGAAAATTTCACTTTTTTGTGAAAATATCCACTAAATGAGGGAATAATATGTGTGAGGGTACCCCAGGAGAGTTCCAAATGTGTATGGGTAGAATATATATCCCACGGGGGTAAAATTGAAAAAAGTTGAAACATTTTTTTTTTTGGACTTAGTCATTATTCCGGTGTTTATCAGACTTTCAGATAGGGCAAATGTCAGTGAGCGATCCGATTTCAGTTCCAGATTGATTCGCCCAATGAGTCCTTGATATTTAGTAGTTTTCAGCCAATTTTCTGGATTTTTGAAAAATTCACTTTTTTGTGAAAATATCCACTAAATGAGGGAATAATATGTGTGAGGGTACCCCAGGAGAGTTCCAAATGTGTGTGGGTAGAATATATATCCCACGGGGGTAAAATTGAAAAAAGTTGAAAAAAATTTTTTTTTGGACTTAGTCATTTTTCCGGCGTTTATCAGACTTTCAGATAGGGCAAATGTCAGTGAGCATTCTGATTTCAGTTCCAAAGCGATTCGCCCACTGAGTCCTTGATATTTGGTCATTTTCAGGTAATATTTTGGATTTTTGAAAATTTCACTTTTTTGTGAAAATATCCCCTAAATGAGGGAATAATATGTGTGAGGGTACCCCAGGAGAGATCCAAATGTGTGTGGGTAGAATATATATCCCACGGGGGTAAAATTGAAAAAAGTTGAAACATTTTTTTTTTTGGACTTAGTCATTTTTCCGTCGTTTATCAGACTTTCAGATAGAGCAAATGTCAGTGAGCATTTTGATTTTCAGTTCCAGAGCGATTCGCCCACTGAGTCCTTGATATTTGGTCATTTTCAGCCAATATTTTGGATTTTTGAAAATTTCACTTTTTTGTAAAAATATCCACTAAATGAGGGAATAATATGTGTGAGGGTACCCCAAGAGAGTTCCAAATGTGTGTGGGTAGAATATATATCCCACGGGGGTAAAATTGAAAAAAGTTAAAAAAAAATTTTTTTGGACTTAGTCATTTTTCCGGCGGTTATCAGACTTTCAGATAGGGCAAATGTCAGTGAGCGCTCCGATTTCAGTTCCAGAGCGATTCGCCCAATGAGTCCTTGATGTTTAGTCGTTTTCAGCCAAATTTCTGGATTTTTGAAAATTTCAATTTTTTGTGAAAATATCCACTAAATGAGGGAATAATATGTGTGAGGGTACCCCAGGAGAGTTCCAAATGTGTTTGGGTAGAATATATATCCCACGGGGGTAAAATTGAAAAAAGTTGAAAAATATTTTTTTTTGGACTTAGTCATTTTTCCGGCGGTTATCAGACTTTCAGATAGGGCAAATGTCAGTGAGCGCTCCGATTTCAGTTCCAGAGCGATTCGCCCAATGAGTCCTTGATGTTTAGTCGTTTTCAGCCAATATTTTGGATTTTTGAAAATTTCACTTTTTTGTGAAAATATCCACTAAATGAGGGAATAATATGTGTGAGGGTACCCCAGGAGAGTTCCAAATGTGTGTGGGTAGAATATATATCCCACGGGGGTAAAATTGAAAAAAGTTGAAAAACATTTTTTTTTGGACTTAGTCATTTTTCCGTCGTTTATCAGACTTTCAGATAGGGCAAATGTCAGTGAGCATTCTGATTTCAGTTCCAGAGTGATTCGCCCACTCAGTCCTTGATATTTGGTCATTTTCAGCCAATATTTTGGATTTTTGAAAATTTCACTTTTTTGTGAAAATATCCACTAAAGAGGGAATAATATGTGTGAGGGTACCCCAGAAGAGTTCGAAATGTATGTTGGTAGAATATATATCCCACGGGGGTAAAATTGAAAAAAGTAAAAAAAAAAGTTTTTTTGGACTTAGTCATTTTTCCTGCGTTTATCAGACTTTCAGATAGGGCAAATGTCAGTGAGCGTTCCGATTTCAGATCCAGATTGATTCGCCCAATGAGTCCTTGATATTTAGTAGTGTTCAGCCAATTTTCTGGATTTTTGAAAAATTCACTTTTTTGTGAAAATATCCACTAAATGAGGGAATAATATGTGTGAGGGTACCCCAGGAGAGTTCCAAATGTGTGTGGGTAGAATATATATCCCACGGGGGTAAAATTGAAAAAAGTTAAAAAAAAATTTTTTTTGGACTTAATCATTTTTCCGGCGTTTATCAGACTTTCAGATAGGGCAAATGTCAGTGAGCATTCTGATTTCAGTTCCAAAGCGATTCGCCCACTGAGTCCTTGATATTTGGTCATTTTCAGGCAATATTTTGGATTTTTGAAAATTTCACTTTTTTGTGAAAATATCCACTAAATGAGGGAATAATATGTGTGAGGGTACCCCAGGAGAGTTCCAAATGTGTGTGGGTAGAATATATATCCCACGGGGGTAAAATTGAAAAAAGTTGAAAAATTTTTTTTTTGGACTTAGTCATTATTCCGGTGTTTATCAGACTTTCAGATAGGGCAAATGTCAGTGAGCGATCCGATTACAGTTCCAGATTGATTCGCCCAATGAGTCCTTGATATTTAGTAGTTTTCAGCCAATTTTCAGGATTTTTGAAAACTTCACTTTTTTGTGAAAATATCCACTAAATGAGGGAATAATATGTGTGAGGGTACCCCAGGAGAGTTCCAAATGTGTGTGGGTAGAATATATATCCCACGGGGGTAAAATTGAAAAAAGTTGAAAAAAATTTTTTTTTGGACTTAGTCATTATTCCGGCATTTATCAGACTTTCAGATAGGGCAAATGTCAGTGAGCGATCCGATTTCAGTTCCAGATTGATTCACCCAATGAGTCCCTGATATTTAGTAGTGTTCAGCCAATTTTCTGGATTTTTGAAAAATTCACTTTTTTGTGAAAATATCCACTAAATGAGGGAATAATATGTGTGAGGGTACCCCAGGAGAGTTCCAAATGCGTGTGGGTAGAATATATATCCCACGGGGGTAAAATTGAAAAAAGTTGAAAAAAATTTTTTTTTGGACTTAGTCATTTTTCCGACGTTTATCAGAATTTCAGATAGGGCAAATGTCAGTGAGCATTCTGATTTCAGTTCCAAAGCGATTCGCCCACTGAGTCCTTGATATTTGGTCATTTTCCGGCAATATTTTGGATTTTTGAACATTTCACTTTTTTGTGAATATATCCACTAAATGAGGGAATAATATGTGTGAGGGTACCCCAGGAGAGTTCCAAATCTGTGTGGGTAGAATATATATCCCACGGGGGTAAAATTGAAAAAAGTTGAAAAAAATTTTTTTTTGTACTTAGTCATTTTTCCGGCCTTTATCAGACTTTCAGATAGGCCAAATGTCAGTGAGCATTCTGATTTCAGTTCCAGAGCGATTCGCCCACTGAGTCCTTGATATTTGGTCATTTTCAGCCAATATTTTGGATTTTTGAAAATTTCACATTTTTGTGAAAATATCCACTAAATGAGGGAATAATATGTGTGAGGGTACCCCAGGAGAGTTCCAAATGTGTGTGGGTAGAATATATATCCCACGGGGGTAAAATTGAAAAAAGTAAAAAAAAAAGTTTTTTTGGACTTAGTCATTTTTCCTGCGTTTATCAGACTTTCAGATAGGGCAAATGTCAGTGAGCGTTCCAATTTCAGTTCCAGATTGATTCGCCCAATGAGTCCTTGATATTTAGTAGTGTTCAGCCAATTTTCTGGATTTTTGAAAAATTCACTTTTTTGTGAAAATATCCACTAAATGAGGGAATAATATGTGTGAGGGTACCCCAGGAGAGTTCCAAATGTGTGTTGGTAGAATATATATCCCACGGGGGTAAAATTGAGAAAAGTTGAAAAATAATTTTTTTTGGACTTAGTCATTTTTCCGGCGTTTATCAGACTTTCAGATAGGGCAAATGTCAGTGAGCGTTCCGATTTCAGTTCCAGAGCGATTCGCCCAATGATTCCTTGATATTTAGTCGTTTTCAGCCAATATTTTGGATTTTTGAAAATTTCACTTTTTTGTGAAAATATCCACTAAATGAGGGAATAATTTGTGTGAGGGTACCGCAGGAGTGTTCCAAATGTGTGTGGGTAGAATATATATCCCACGGGGGTAAAATTGAAAAAAGTTGAAAAAAAATTATTTGGGACTTAGTCATTTTTCTGGCGTTTATCAGACTTTCAGATAGGGCAAATGTCAGTGAGCATTCTGATTTCAGTTCCAGAGTGATTCGCCCACTGAGTCCTTGATATTTTGTCAATTTCAGCCAAAAGTTTGGATTTTTGAAAATTTCACTTTTTTGTGAAAATATCCACTAAATGAGGGAATAATATGTGTGAGGGTAACCCAGGAGAGTTCCAAATGTGTGTGGGTAGAATATATATCCCACGGGGGTAAAATTGAAAAAAGTTGAAAAAAATTTTTTTTTGGACTTAGTCATTTTTCCGGCGGTTATCAGACTTTCAGATAGGGCAAATGTCAGTGAGCGCTCCGATTTCAGTTCCAGAGCGATTCGCCCAATGAGTCCTTGATGTTTAGTCGTTTTCAGCCAAATTTCTGGATTTTTGAAAATTTCAATTTTTTGTGAAAATATCCACTAAATGAGGGAATAATATGTGTGAGGGTACCCCAGGAGAGTTCCAAATGTGTTTGGGTAGAATATATATCCCACGGGGGTAAAATTGAAAAAAGTTGAAAAATATTTTTTTTTGGACTTAGTCATTATTCCGTCGTTTATCAGACTTTCAGATAGGGCAAATGTCAGTGAGCGTTCTGATTTCAGTTCCAGAGCGATTCGCCAAATGAGTCCATGATATTTAGTCGTTTTCAGCCAATATTTTGGATTTTTGAAAATTTCACTTTTTTGTGAAAATATCCACTAAATGAGGGAATAATATGTGTGAGGGTACCCCAGGAGAGTTCCAAATGTGTGTGGGTAGAATATATATCCCACGGGGGTAAAATTGAAAAAAGTTGAAAAACATTTTTTTTTGGACTTAGTCATTTTTCCGTCGTTTATCAGACTTTCAGATAGGGCAAATGTCAGTGAGCATTCTGATTTCAGTTCCAGAGTGATTCGCCCACTCAGTCCTTGATATTTGGTCATTTTCAGCCAATATTTTGGATTTTTGAAAATTTCACTTTTTTGTGAAAATATCCACTAAATGAGGGAATAATATGTGTGAGGGTACCCCAGGATAGTTCCAAATGTGTGTGGGTAGAATATATATCCCACGGGGGTAAAATTGAAAAAAGTTGAAACATTTTTTTTTTTGGACTTAGTCATTTTTCCGTCGTTTATCAGACTTTCAGATAGAGCAAATGTCAGTGAGCATTTTGATTTTCAGTTCCAGAGCGATTCGCCCACTGAGTCCTTGATATTTGGTCATTTTCAGCCAATATTTTGGATTTTTGAAAATTTCACTTTTTTGTAAAAATATCCACTAAATGAGGCAATAATATGTGTGAGGGTACCCCAAGAGAGTTCCAAATGTGTGTGGGTAGAATATATATCCCACGGGGGTAAAATTGAAAAAAGTTAAAAAAAAATTTTTTTGGACTTAGTCATTTTTCCGGCGGTTATCAGACTTTCAGATAGGGCAAATGTCAGTGAGCGCTCCGATTTCAGTTCCAGAGCGATTCGCCCAATGAGTCCTTGATGTTTAGTCGTTTTCAGCCAAATTTCTGGATTTTTGAAAATTTCAATTTTTTGTGAAAATATCCACTAAATGAGGGAATAATATGTGTGAGGGTACCCCAGGAGAGTTCCAAATGTGTGTGGGTAGAATATATATCCCACGGGGGTAAAATTGAAAAAAGTTGAAAAATATTTTTTTTTGGACTTAGTCATTATTCCGTCGTTTATCAGACTTTCAGATAGGGCAAATGTCAGTGAGCATTCTGATTTCAGTTCCAAAGCGATTCGCCCACTGAGTCCTTGATATTTGGTCATTTTCCGGCAATATTTTGGATTTTTGAACATTTCACTTTTTTGTGAATATATCCACTAAATGAGGGAATAATATGTGTGAGGGTACCCCAGGAGAGTTCCAAATCTGTGTGGGTAGAATATATATCCCACGGGGGTAAAATTGAAAAAAGTTGAAAAAAATTTTTTTTTGTACTTAGTCATTTTTCCGCCCTTTATCAGACTTTCAGATAGGCCAAATGTCAGTGAGCATTCTGATTTCAGTTCCAGAGCGATTCGCCCACTGAGTCCTTGATATTTGGTCATTTTCAGCCAATATTTTGGATTTTTGAAAATTTCACATTTTTGTGAAAATATCCACTAAATGAGGGAATAATATGTGTGAGGGTACCCCAGGAGAGTTCCAAATGTGTGTGGGTAGAATATATATCCCACGGGGGTAAAATTGAAAAAAGTAAAAAAAAAAGTTTTTTTGGACTTAGTCATTTTTCCTGCGTTTATCAGACTTTCAGATAGGGCAAATGTCAGTGAGCGTTCCGATTTCAGTTCCAGATTGATTCGCCCAATGAGTCCTTGATATTTAGTAGTGTTCAGCCAATTTTCTGGATTTTTGAAAAATTCACTTTTTTGTGAAAATATCCACTAAATGAGGGAATAATATGTGTGAGGGTACCCCAGGAGAGTTCCAAATGTGTGTTGGTAGAATATATATCCCACGGGGGTAAAATTGAGAAAAGTTGAAAAATAATTTTTTTTGGACTTAGTCATTTTTCCGGCGTTTATCAGACTTTCAGATAGGGCAAATGTCAGTGAGCGTTCCGATTTCAGTTCCAGAGCGATTCGCCCAATGATTCCTTGATATTTAGTCGTTTTCAGCCAATATTTTGGATTTTTGAAAATTTCACTTTTTTGTGAAAATATCCACTAAATGAGGGAATAATTTGTGTGAGGGTACCGCAGGAGTGTTCCAAATGTGTGTGGGTAGAATATATATCCCACGGGGGTAAAATTGAAAAAAGTTGAAAAAAAATTATTTGGGACTTAGTCATTTTTCTGGCGTTTATCAGACTTTCAGATAGGGCAAATGTCAGTGAGCATTCTGATTTCAGTTCCAGAGTGATTCGCCCACTGAGTCCTTGATATTTTGTCAATTTCAGCCAAAAGTTTGGATTTTTGAAAATTTCACTTTTTTGTGAAAATATCCACTAAATGAGGGAATAATATGTGTGAGGGTAACCCAGGAGAGTTCCAAATGTGTGTGGGTAGAATATATATCCCACGGGGGTAAAATTGAAAAAAGTTGAAAAAAATTTTTTTTTGGACTTAGTCATTTTTCCGGCGGTTATCAGACTTTCAGATAGGGCAAATGTCAGTGAGCGCTCCGATTTCAGTTCCAGAGCGATTCGCCCAATGAGTCCTTGATGTTTAGTCGTTTTCAGCCAAATTTCTGGATTTTTGAAAATTTCAATTTTTTGTGAAAATATCCACTAAATGAGGGAATAATATGTGTGAGGGTACCCCAGGAGAGTTCCAAATGTGTTTGGGTAGAATATATATCCCACGGGGGTAAAATTGAAAAAAGTTGAAAAATATTTTTTTTTGGACTTAGTCATTATTCCGTCGTTTATCAGACTTTCAGATAGGGCAAATGTCAGTGAGCGTTCTGATTTCAGTTCCAGAGCGATTCGCCAAATGAGTCCATGATATTTAGTCGTTTTCAGCCAATATTTTGGATTTTTGAAAATTTCACTTTTTTGTGAAAATATCCACTAAATGAGGGAATAATATGTGTGAGGGTACCCCAGGAGAGTTCCAAATGTGTGTGGGTAGAATATATATCCCACGGGGGTAAAATTGAAAAAAGTTGAAAAACATTTTTTTTTGGACTTAGTCATTTTTCCGTCGTTTATCAGACTTTCAGATAGGGCAAATGTCAGTGAGCATTCTGATTTCAGTTCCAGAGTGATTCGCCCACTCAGTCCTTGATATTTGGTCATTTTCAGCCAATATTTTGGATTTTTGAAAATTTCACTTTTTTGTGAAAATATCCACTAAATGAGGGAATAATATGTGTGAGGGTACCCCAGGATAGTTCCAAATGTGTGTGGGTAGAATATATATCCCACGGGGGTAAAATTGAAAAAAGTTGAAACATTTTTTTTTTTGGACTTAGTCATTTTTCCGTCGTTTATCAGACTTTCAGATAGAGCAAATGTCAGTGAGCATTTTGATTTTCAGTTCCAGAGCGATTCGCCCACTGAGTCCTTGATATTTGGTCATTTTCAGCCAATATTTTGGATTTTTGAAAATTTCACTTTTTTGTAAAAATATCCACTAAATGAGGCAATAATATGTGTGAGGGTACCCCAAGAGAGTTCCAAATGTGTGTGGGTAGAATATATATCCCACGGGGGTAAAATTGAAAAAAGTTAAAAAAAAATTTTTTTGGACTTAGTCATTTTTCCGGCGGTTATCAGACTTTCAGATAGGGCAAATGTCAGTGAGCGCTCCGATTTCAGTTCCAGAGCGATTCGCCCAATGAGTCCTTGATGTTTAGTCGTTTTCAGCCAAATTTCTGGATTTTTGAAAATTTCAATTTTTTGTGAAAATATCCACTAAATGAGGGAATAATATGTGTGAGGGTACCCCAGGAGAGTTCCAAATGTGTGTGGGTAGAATATATATCCCACGGGGGTAAAATTGAAAAAAGTTGAAAAATATTTTTTTTTGGACTTAGTCATTATTCCGTCGTTTATCAGACTTTCAGATAGGGCAAATGTCAGTGAGCGTTCTGATTTCAGTTCCAGAGCGATTCGCCAAATGAGTCCATGATATTTAGTCGTTTTCAGCCAATATTTTGGATTTTTGAAAATTTCACTTTTTTGTGAAAATATCCACTAAATGAGGGAATAATATGTGTGAGGGTACCCCAGGAGAGTTCCAAATGTGTGTGGGTAGAATATATATCCCACGGGGGTAAAATTGAAAAAAGTTGAAAAACATTTTTTTTTGGACTTAGTCATTTTTCCGTCGTTTATCAGACTTTCAGATAGGGCAAATGTCAGTGAGCATTCTGATTTCAGTTCCAGAGTGATTCGCCCACTCAGCCCTTGATATTTGGTCATTTTCAGCCAATATTTTGGATTTTTGAAAATTTCACTTTTTTGTGAAAATATCCACTAAAGAGGGAATAATATGTGTGAGGGTACCCCAGAAGAGTTCGAAATGTATGTTGGTAGAATATATATCCCACGGGGGTAAAATTGAAAAAAGTAAAAAAAAAAGTTTTTTTGGACTTAGTCATTTTTCCTGCGTTTATCAGACTTTCAGATAGGGCAAATGTCAGTGAGCGTTCCGATTTCAGATCCAGATTGATTCGCCCAATGAGTCCTTGATATTTAGTAGTGTTCAGCCAATTTTCTGGATTTTTGGAAAATTCACTTTTTTGTGAAAATATCCACTAAATGAGGGAATAATATGTGTGAGGGTACCCCAGGAGAGTTCCAAATGTGTGTGGGTAGAATATATATCCCACGGGGGTAAAATTGAAAAAAGTTAAAAAAAAATTTTTTTTGGACTTAATCATTTTTCCGGCGTTTATCAGACTTTCAGATAGGGCAAATGTCAGTGAGCATTCTGATTTCAGTTCCAAAGCGATTCGCCCACTGAGTCCTTGATATTTGGTCATTTTCAGGCAATATTTTGGATTTTTGAAAATTTCACTTTTTTGTGAAAATATCCACTAAATGAGGGAATAATATGTGTGAGGGTACCCCAGGAGAGTTCCAAATGTGTGTGGGTAGAATATATATCCCACGGGGGTAAAATTGAAAAAAGTTGAAAAATTTTTTTTTTTGGACTTAGTCATTATTCCGGTGTTTATCAGACTTTCAGATAGGGCAAATGTCAGTGAGCGATCCGATTACAGTTCCAGATTGATTCGCCCAATGAGTCCTTGATATTTAGTAGTTTTCAGCCAATTTTCAGGATTTTTGAAAACTTCACTTTTTTGTGAAAATATCCACTAAATGAGGGAATAATATGTGTGAGGGTACCCCAGGAGAGTTCCAAATGTGTGTGGGTAGAATATATATCCCACGGGGGTAAAATTGAAAAAAGTTGAAAAAAATTTTTTTTTGGACTTAGTCATTATTCCGGCATTTATCAGACTTTCAGATAGGGCAAATGTCAGTGAGCGATCCGATTTCAGTTCCAGATTGATTCACCCAATGAGTCCCTGATATTTAGTAGTGTTCAGCCAATTTTCTGGATTTTTGAAAAATTCACTTTTTTGTGAAAATATCCACTAAATGAGGGAATAATATGTGTGAGGGTACCCCAGGAGAGTTCCAAATGCGTGTGGGTAGAATATATATCCCACGGGGGTAAAATTGAAAAAAGTTGAAAAAAATTTTTTTTTGGACTTAGTCATTTTTCCGACGTTTATCAGAATTTCAGATAGGGCAAATGTCAGTGAGCATTCTGATTTCAGTTCCAAAGCGATTCGCCCACTTAGTCCTTGATATTTGGTCATTTTCCGGCAATATTTTGGATTTTTGAACATTTCACTTTTTTGTGAATATATCCACTAAATGAGGGAATAATATGTGTGAGGGTACCCCAGGAGAGTTCCAAATGTGTGTGGGTAGAATATATATCCCACGGGGGTAAAATTGAAAAAAGTAAAAAAAAAAGTTTTTTTGGACTTAGTCATTTTTCCGGCGTTTATCAGACTTTCAGATAGGGCAAATGTCAGTGAGCGTTCCGATTTCAGTTCCAGAGCGATTCGCCCAATGAGTCCTTGATGTTTAGTCGTTTTCAGCCAATTTTCTGGATTTTTGAAAATTTCACTTTTTTGTGAAAATATCCACTAAATGAGGGAATAATATGTGTGAGGGTACCCCAGGAGAGTTCCAAATGTGTGTGGGTAGAATATATATCCCACGGGGGTAAAATTGAAAAAAGTTGAAAAAAATTTTTTTTTAGACTTAGTCATTTTTCCGGCGTTTATCAGACTTTCAGATAGGGCAAATGTCAGTGAGCATTCTGATTTCAGTTCCAGAGTGATTCGCCCACTGAGTCCTTGATATTTTGTCAATTTCAGCCAAAAGTTTGGATTTTTGAACATTTCACTTTTTTGTGAAAATATCCACTAAATGAGGGAATAATATGTGTGAGGGTACCCCAGGAGAGTTCCAAATGTGTGTGGGTAGAATATATATCCCACGGGGGTAAAATTGAAAAAAGTTGAAAAAAAATTTTTTTTGGACTTAGTCATTTTTCCGGCGTTTATCAGACTTTCAGATAGGGCAAATGTCAGTGACCATTCTGATTTCAGTTCCAAAGCGATTCGCCCACTGAGTCCTTGATATTTGGTCATTTTCAGGCAAAATTTTGGATTTTTGAAAATTTCACTTTTTTGTGAAAATATCCACTAAATAAGGGAATAATATGTGTGAGGGTACCCCAGGAGAGATCCAAATGTGTGTGGGTAGAATATATATCCCACGGGGTTAAAATTGAAAAAAGGTGAAACATTTTTTTTTTTTGACTTAGTCATTATTCCGTCGTTTATCAGACTTTCAGATAGGGCAAATGTCAGTGAGCGTTCTGATTTCAGTTCCAGAGCGATTCGCCAAATGAGTCCATGATATTTAGTCGTTTTCAGCCAATATTTTGGATTTTTGAAAATTTCACTTTTTTGTGAAAATATCCACTAAATGAGGGAATAATATGTGTGAGGGTACCCCAGGAGAGTTCCAAATGTGTGTGGGTAGAATATATATCCCACGGGGGTAAAATTGAAAAAAGTTGAAAAACATTTTTTTTTGGACTTAGTCATTTTTCCGTCGTTTATCAGACTTTCAGATAGGGCAAATGTCAGTGAGCATTCTGATTGCAGTTCCAGAGTGATTCGCCCACTCAGTCCTTGATATTTGGTCATTTTCAGCCACTATTTTGGATTTTTGAAAATTTCACTTTTTTGTGAAAATATCCACTACATGAGGGAATAATATGTGTGAGGGTACCCCAGGATAGTTCAAAATGTGTGTGGGTAGAATATATATCCCACGGGGGTAAAATTGAAAAAAGTTGAAAAAAATTTTTTTTTGGAGTTAGTCATTTTTCCGGCGTTTATCAGACTTTCAGATAGGGCAAATGTCAGTGACCATTCTGATTTCAGTTCCAAAGCGATTAGCCCACTGAGTCCTTGATATTTGGTCATTTTCAGGCAAAATTTTGGATTTTTGAAAATTTCACTTTTTTGTGAAAATATCCACTAAATGAGGGAATAATATGTGTGAGGGTACCCCAGGAGAGTTCCAAATGTGTGTGGGTAGAATATATATCCCACGGGGGTAAAATTGAAAAAAGTTGAAAAAAATTTTTTTTTAGACTTAGTCATTTTTCCGGCGTTTATCAGACTTTCAGATAGGGCAAATGTCAGTGAGCATTCTGATTTCAGTTCCAGAGTGATTCGCCCACTGAGTCCTTGATATTTTGTCAATTTCAGCCAAAAGTTTGGATTTTTGAACATTTCACTTTTTTGTGAAAATATCCACTAAATGAGGGAATAATATGTGTGAGGGTACCCCAGGAGAGTTCCAAATGTGTGTGGGTAGAATATATATCCCACGGGGGTAAAATTGAAAAAAGTTGAAAAAAAATTTTTTTTGGACTTAGTCATTTTTCCGGCGTTTATCAGACTTTCAGATAGGGCAAATGTCAGTGACCATTCTGATTTCAGTTCCAAAGCGATTCGCCCACTGAGTCCTTGATATTTGGTCATTTTCAGGCAAAATTTTGGATTTTTGAAAATTTCACTTTTTTGTGAAAATATCCACTAAATAAGGGAATAATATGTGTGAGGGTACCCCAGGAGAGATCCAAATGTGTGTGGGTAGAATATATATCCCACGGGGGTAAAATTGAAAAAAGGTGAAACATTTTTTTTTTTGGACTTAGTCATTATTCCGTCGTTTATCAGACTTTCAGATAGGGCAAATGTCAGTGAGCGTTCTGATTTCAGTTCCAGAGCGATTCGCCAAATGAGTCCATGATATTTAGTCGTTTTCAGCCAATATTTTGGATTTTTGAAAATTTCACTTTTTTGTGAAAATATCCACTAAATGAGGGAATAATATGTGTGAGGGTACCCCAGGAGAGATCCAAATGTGTGTGGGTAGAATATATATCCCACGGGGGTAAAATTGAAAAAAGTTGAAACATTTTTTTTTTTGGACTTAGTCATTTTTCCGTCGTTTATCAGACTTTCAGATAGAGCAAATGTCAGTGAGCATTTTGATTTTCAGTTCCAGAGCGATTCGCCCACTGAGTCCTTGATATTTGGTCATTTTCAGCCAATATTTTGGATTTTTGAAAATTTCACTTTTTTGTAAAAATATCCACTAAATGAGGGAATAATATGTGTGAGGGTACCCCAAGAGAGTTCCAAATGTGTGTGGGTAGAATATATATCCCACGGGGGTAAAATTGAAAAAAGTTAAAAAAAAATTTTTTAGGACTTTGTCATTTTTCCGGCATTTATCAGACTTTCAGATAGGGCAAATGTCAGTGAGCGCTCCAATTTCAGTTCCAGAGCGATTCGCCCAATGAGTCCTTGATGTTTAGTCGTTTTCAGCCAAATTTCTGGATTTTCGAAAATTTCAATTTTTTGTGAAAATATCCACTAAATGAGGGAATAATATGTGTGAGGGTACCCCAGGAGAGTTCCAAATGTGTGTGGGTAGAATATATATCCCACGGGGGTAAAATTGAAAAAAGTTGAAAAAATTTTTTTTTTCGACTTAGACATTTTTCCGCCGTTTATCAGACTTTCAGATAGGGCAAATGTCAGTGAGCATTCTGATTTCAGTTTCAGAGCGAATCGCCAAATGAGTCCTTGATATTTAGTCGTTTTCAACCAATTTTCTAGATTTTTGAAAATTTCACTTTTTTGTGAAAATAACCACTAAATGAGGGAATAATATGTGTGAGGGTACCCCAGGAGAGTTCCAAATGTGTGTGGGTAGAATATATATCCGACGGGGGTAAAATTGAAAAAAGTTGAAAAAAATTTTTTTTTGGACTTAGTCATCTTTCCGTCGTTTATCAGACTTTCAGATAGGGCAAATGTCAGTGAGCGTTCCGATTTCAGTTCCAGAGCGATTCGCCCAATGAGTCCTTGATATTTAGTCGTTTTCAGCCAATTTTCTGGATTTTTGAAAATTTCACTTTTTTGTGAAAATATCCACTAAATGAGGGAATAATATGTGTGAGGGTACCCCAGGAGAGTTCCAAATGTGTGTGGATAGAATATATATCCCACGGGGGTAAAATTGAAAAAAGTTGAAAAAATTTTTTTTTTCGACTTAGTCATTTTTCGGCGTTTATCAGACTTTCAGATAGGGCAAATGTCAGTGAGCGTTCCGATTTCAGTTCCAGAGCGATTCGCCCAATGAGTCCTTGATATTTAGTCGTATTCAGCCAATATTTTGGATTTTTGAAAATTTCACTTTTTTGTGAAAATATCCACTAAATGAGGGAATAATATGTGTGAGGGTACCCCAGGAGTGTTCCAAATGTGTGTGGGTAGAATATATATCCCACGGGGGTAAAATTGAAAAAAGTTTAAAAATTTTTTTTTTTGGACTTAGTCATCTTTCCGGCGTTTATCAGACTTTCAGATAGGGCAAATGTCAGTGAGCGTTCCGATTTCAGTTTCAGAGCGATTCGCCCAATGAGTCCTTGATATTTAGTCGTTTTCAGCCAATTTTCTGGATTTTTGAAAATTTCACTTTTTTGTGAAAATATCCACTAAATGAGGGAATAATATGTGTGAGGGTACCCCAGGAGTGTTCCAAATGTGTGTGGGTAGAATATATATCCCACGGGGGTAAAATTGAAAAAAGTTGAAAAATTTTTTTTTGGGGACTTAGTCATCTTTCCGGCGTTTATCAGACTTTCAGATAGGGCAAATGTCAGTGAGCGTTCTGATTTCAGTTCCAGAGCGATTCGCCAAATGAGTCCTTGATATTTAGTCGTTTTCAGCCAATTTTCTGGATTTTTGAAAATTTCACTTTTTTGTGAAAATATCCACTAAATGAGGGAATAATATGTGTGAGGGTACCTCAGGAGAGTTCCAAATGTGTGTGGGTAGAATATATATCCGACGGGGGTAAAATTGAAAAAAGTTGAAAAAAATTTTTTTTTGGACTTAGTCATCTTTCCGTCGTTTATCAGACTTTCAGATAGGGCAAATGTCAGTGATCGTTCCGATTTCAGTTCCAGAGCGATTCACCCAATGAGTCCTTGATATTTAGTCATTTTCAGTCAATTTTCTGGATTTTTGAAAATTTCACTTTTTTGTGAAAATATCCACTAAATGAGGGAATAATATGTGTGAGGGAACCCCAGGAGAGTTCCAAATGTGTGTGGGTAGAATATATATCCCACGGGGGTAAAATTGAAAAAAGTTGAAAAAAATTTTTTTTGGACTTAGTCATCTTTCCGTCGTTTATCAGACTTTCAGATAGGGCAAATGTCAGTGAGCGTTCCGATATCAGTTCCAGAGCAATTCGCCCAATGAGTCCTTGATATTTAGTCGTTTTCAGCCAATTTTCTGGATTTTTGAAAATTTCACTTTTTTGTGAAAATATCCACTAAATGAGGGAATAATATGTGTGAGGGTACCCCAGGAGAGTTCCAAATGTGTGTGGGTAGAATATATATCCCACGGGGGTAAAATTGAAAAAAGTTGAAAAAATTTTTTTTTTCGACTTAGACATTTTTCCGCCGTTTATCAGACTTTCAGATAGGGCAAATATCAGTGAGCGTTCTGATTTCAGTTCCAGAGCGATTCGCCAAATGAGTCCTTGATATTTAGTCGTTTTCAGCCAATTTTCTGGATTTTTGAAAATTTCACTTTTCTGTGAAAATATCCACTAAATGAGGGAATAATATGTGTGAGGGTACCCCAGGAGAGTTCCAAATGTGTGTGGGTAGAATATATATCCGACGGGGGTAAAATTGAAAAAAGTTGAAAAAATTTTTTTTTTGGACTGTCATCTTTCCGTCGTTTATCAGACTTTCAGATAGGGCAAATGTCAGTGAGCGTTCCGATTTCAGTTCCAGAGCGATTCGCCCAATGAGTCCTTGATATTTATTCGTTTTCAGCCAATTTTCTGGATTTTTGAAAATTTCACTTTTTTGTGAAAATATCCACTAAATGAGGGAATAATATGTGTGAGGGTACCCCAGGAGAGTTCCAAATCTGTGTGGGTAGAACATATATCCCACGGGGGTAAAATTGAAAAAAGTTGAAAAACATTTTTTTTTGGACTTAGTCATTTTTCCGTCGTTTATCAGACTTTCAGATAGGGCAAATGTCAGTGAGCATTCTGATTTCAGTTCCAGAGTGATTCGCCCACTCAGTCCTTGATATTTGGTCATTTTCAGCCACTATTTTGGATTTTTGAAAATTTCACTTTTTTGTGAAAATATCCACTACATGAGGGAATAATATGTGTGAGGGTACCCCAGGATAGTTCAAAATGTGTGTGGGTAGAATATATATCCCACGGGGGTAAAATTGAAAAAAGTTGAAAAAAATTTTTTTTTGGAGTTAGTCATTTTTCCGGCGTTTATCAGACTTTCAGATAGGGCAAATGTCAGTGACCATTCTGATTTCAGTTCCAAAGCGATTAGCCCACTGAGTCCTTGATATTTGGTCATTTTCAGGCAAAATTTTGGATTTTTGAAAATTTCACTTTTTTGTGAAAATATCCACTAAATGAGGGAATAATATGTGTGAGGGTACCCCAGGAGAGATCCAAATGTGTGTGGGTAGAATATATATCCCACGGGGGTAAAATTGAAAAAAGTTGAAACATTTTTTTTTTTGGACTTAGTCATTTTTCCGTCGTTTATCAGACTTTCAGATAGAGCAAATGTCAGTGAGCATTTTGATTTTCAGTTCCAGAGCGATTCGCCCACTGAGTCCTTGATATTTGGTCATTTTCAGCCAATATTTTGGATTTTTGAAAATTTCACTTTTTTGTAAAAATATCCACTAAATGAGGGAATAATATGTGTGAGGGTACCCCAAGAGAGTTCCAAATGTGTGTGGGTAGAATATATATCCCACGGGGGTAAAATTGAAAAAAGTTAAAAAAAAATTTTTTAGGACTTTGTCATTTTTCCGGCATTTATCAGACTTTCAGATAGGGCAAATGTCAGTGAGCGCTCCAATTTCAGTTCCAGAGCGATTCGCCCAATGAGTCCTTGATGTTTAGTCGTTTTCAGCCAAATTTCTGGATTTTCGAAAATTTCAATTTTTTGTGAAAATATCCACTAAATGAGGGAATAATATGTGTGAGGGTACCCCAGGAGAGTTCCAAATGTGTGTGGGTAGAATATATATCCCACGGGGGTAAAATTGAAAAAAGTTGAAAAAATTTTTTTTTTCGACTTAGACATTTTTCCGCCGTTTATCAGACTTTCAGATAGGGCAAATGTCAGTGAGCGTTCTGATTTCAGTTTCAGAGCGAATCGCCAAATGAGTCCTTGATATTTAGTCGTTTTCAACCAATTTTCTAGATTTTTGAAAATTTCACTTTTTTGTGAAAATATCCACTAAATGAGGGAATAATATGTGTGAGGGTACCCCAGGAGAGTTCCAAATGTGTGTGGGTAGAATATATATCCGACGGGGGTAAAATTGAAAAAAGTTGAAAAAAATTTTTTTTTGGACTTAGTCATCTTTCCGTCGTTTATCAGACTTTCAGATAGGGCAAATGTCAGTGAGCGTTCTGATTTCAGTTTCAGAGCGAATCGCCAAATGAGTCCTTGATATTTAGTCGTTTTCAACCAATTTTCTAGATTTTTGAAAATTTCACTTTTTTGTGAAAATATCCACTAAATGAGGGAATAATATGTGTGAGGGTACCCCAGGAGAGTTCCAAATGTGTGTGGGTAGAATATATATCCGACGGGGGTAAAATTGAAAAAAGTTGAAAAAAATTTTTTTTTGGACTTAGTCATCTTTCCGTCGTTTATCAGACTTTCAGATAGGGCAAATGTCAGTGAGCGTTCCGATTTCAGTTCCAGAGCGATTCGCCCAATGAGTCCTTGATATTTAGTCGTTTTCAGCCAATTTTCTGGATTTTTGAAAATTTCACTTTTTTGTGAAAATATCCACTAAATGAGGGAATAATATGTGTGAGGGTACCCCAGGAGAGTTCCAAATGTGTGTGGATAGAATATATATCCCACGGGGGTAAAATTGAAAAAAGTTGAAAAAATTTTTTTTTTCGACTTAGTCATTTTTCGGCGTTTATCAGACTTTCAGATAGGGCAAATGTCAGTGAGCGTTCCGATTTCAGTTCCAGAGCGATTCGCCCAATGAGTCCTTGATATTTAGTCGTATTCAGCCAATATTTTGGATTTTTGAAAATTTCACTTTTTTGTGAAAATATCCACTAAATGAGGGAATAATATGTGTGAGGGTACCCCAGGAGTGTTCCAAATGTGTGTGGGTAGAATATATATCCCACGGGGGTAAAATTGAAAAAAGTTTAAAAATTTTTTTTTTTGGACTTAGTCATCTTTCCGGCGTTTATCAGACTTTCAGATAGGGCAAATGTCAGTGAGCGTTCCGATTTCAGTTTCAGAGCGATTCGCCCAATGAGTCCTTGATATTTAGTCGTTTTCAGCCAATTTTCTGGATTTTTGAAAATTTCACTTTTTTGTGAAAATATCCACTAAATGAGGGAATAATATGTGTGAGGGTACCCCAGGAGTGTTCCAAATGTGTGTGGGTAGAATATATATCCCACGGGGGTAAAATTGAAAAAAGTTGAAAAATTTTTTTTTGGGGACTTAGTCATCTTTCCGGCGTTTATCAGACTTTCAGATAGGGCAAATGTCAGTGAGCGTTCTGATTTCAGTTCCAGAGCGATTCGCCAAATGAGTCCTTGATATTTAGTCGTTTTCAGCCAATTTTCTGGATTTTTGAAAATTTCACTTTTTTGTGAAAATATCCACTAAATGAGGGAATAATATGTGTGAGGGTACCTCAGGAGAGTTCCAAATGTGTGTGGGTAGAATATATATCCGACGGGGGTAAAATTGAAAAAAGTTGAAAAAAATTTTTTTTTGGACTTAGTCATCTTTCCGTCGTTTATCAGACTTTCAGATAGGGCAAATGTCAGTGATCGTTCCGATTTCAGTTCCAGAGCGATTCACCCAATGAGTCCTTGATATTTAGTCATTTTCAGTCAATTTTCTGGATTTTTGAAAATTTCACTTTTTTGTGAAAATATCCACTAAATGAGGGAATAATATGTGTGAGGGTACCCCAGGAGAGTTCCAAATGTGTGTGGGTAGAATATATATCCCACGGGGGTAAAATTGAAAAAAGTTGAAAAAAATTTTTTTTGGACTTAGTCATCTTTCCGTCGTTTATCAGACTTTCAGATAGGGCAAATGTCAGTGAGCGTTCCGATATCAGTTCCAGAGCAATTCGCCCAATGAGTCCTTGATATTTAGTCGTTTTCAGCCAATTTTCTGGATTTTTGAAAATTTCACTTTTTTGTGAAAATATCCACTAAATGAGGGAATAATATGTGTGAGGGTACCCCAGGAGAGTTCCAAATGTGTGTGGGTAGAATATATATCCCACGGGGGTAAAATTGAAAAAAGTTGAAAAAATTTTTTTTTTCGACTTAGACATTTTTCCGCCGTTTATCAGACTTTCAGATAGGGCAAATATCAGTGAGCGTTCTGATTTCAGTTCCAGAGCGATTCGCCAAATGAGTCCTTGATATTTAGTCGTTTTCAGCCAATTTTCTGGATTTTTGAAAATTTCACTTTTCTGTGAAAATATCCACTAAATGAGGGAATAATATGTGTGAGGGTACCCCAGGAGAGTTCCAAATGTGTGTGGGTAGAATATATATCCGACGGGGGTAAAATTGAAAAAAGTTGAAAAAATTTTTTTTTTGGACTGTCATCTTTCCGTCGTTTATCAGACTTTCAGATAGGGCAAATGTCAGTGAGCGTTCCGATTTCAGTTCCAGAGCGATTCGCCCAATGAGTCCTTGATATTTAGTCGTTTTCAGCCAATTTTCTGGATTTTTGAAAATTTCACTTTTTTGTGAAAATATCCACTAAATGAGGGAATAATATGTGTGAGGGTACCCCAGGAGAGTTCCAAATCTGTGTGGGTAGAACATATATCCCACGGGGGTAAAATTGAAAAAAGTTGAAAAAATTTTTTTTTGTACTTAGTCATTTTTCCGGCCTTTATCAGACTTTCAGATAGGCCAAATGTCTGTGAGCATTCTGATTTCAGTTCCAGAGCGATTCGCCCACTGAGTCCTTGTTATTTGGTCATTTTCAGCCAATATTTTGGATTTTTGAAAATTTCTCATTTTTGTGAAAATATCCACTAAATGAGGGAATAATATGTGTGAGGGTACCCCAGGAGAGTTCCAAATGTGTGTGGGTAGAATATATATCCCACGGGGGTAAAATTGAAAAAAGTAAAAAAAAAAGTTTTTTTGGACTTAGTGATTTTTCCTGCGTTTATCAGACTTTCAGATAGGGCAAATGTCAGTGAGCGTTCCGATTTCAGTTCCAGAGCGATTCGCCCAATGAGTCCTTGATGTTTAGTCGTTTTCAGCCAATTTTCTGGATTTTTGAAAATTTCACTTTTTTGTGAAAATATCCACTAAATGAGGGAATAATATGTGTGAGTGTACCCCAGGAGAGTTCCAAATGTGTGTGGGTAGAATATATATCCCACGGGGGTAAAATTGAAAAAAGTTGAAAAATTTTTTTTTTTGGACTTAGTCATTATTCCGGTGTTTATCAGACTTTCAGATAGGGCAAATGTCAGTGAGCGATCTGATTTCAGTTCCAGATTGATTCGCCCAATGAGTCCTTGATATTTAGTAGTTTTCAGCCAATTTTCAGGATTTTTGAAAAATTTACTTTTTTGTGAAAATATCCACTAAATGAGGGAATAATATGTGTGAGGGTACCCCAGGAGAGTTCCAAATGTGTGTGGGTAGAATATATATCCCACGGGGATAAAATTGAAAAAAAGTTAAATCATTTTTTTTTTTTCGACTTAGTCATTTTTACGGCGTTTATCAGACTTTCAGATAGGGCAAATGTCAGTGACCATTCTGATTTCAGTTCCAAAGCGATTCGCCCACTGAGTCCTTGATATTTGGTCATTTTCAGCCAATATTTAGGATTTTTGAAAATTTCACTTTTTTGTAAAAATATCCACTAAATGAGGGAATAATATGTGTGAGGGTACCCCAAGAGAGTTCCAAATGTGTGTGGGTAGAATATATATCCCACGGGGGTAAAATTGAAAAAAGTAAAAAAAAAAATTTTTAGGACTTTGTCATTTTTCCGGCGTTTATCAGACTTTCAGATAGGGCAAATGTCAGTGAGCGCTCCGATTTCAGTTCCAGAGCGATTCGCCCAATGAGTCCTTGATGTTTAGTCGTTTTCAGTCAAATTTCTGGATTTTCGAAAATTTCAATTTTTTGTGAAAATATCCACTAAATGAGGGAATAATATGTGTGAGGGTACCCCAGGAGAGTTCCAAATGTGTGTGGGTAGAATATATATCCCACGGGGGTAAAATTGAAAAAAGTTGAAAAACATTTTTTTTTGGACTTAGTCATTTTTCCGTCGTTTATCAGACTGTCAGATAGGGCAAATGTCAGTGAGCATTCTGATTTCAGTTCCAGAGTGATTCGCCCACTCAGTCCTTGATATTTGGTCATTTTCAGCCACTATTTTGGATTTTTGAAAATTTCACTTTTTTGTGAAAATATCCACTACATGATCGAATAATATGTGTGAGGGTACCCCAGGATAGTTCAAAATGTGTGTGGGTAGAATATATATCCCACGGGGGTAAAATTGAAAAAAGTTGAAAAAATTTTTTTTTTGGAGTTAGTCATTTTTCCGGCGTTTATCAGACTTTCAGATAGGGCAAATGTCAGTGAGCATTCTGATTTCAGTTCCAGAGCGATTCGCCCACTGAGTCCTTGATATTTGGTCATTTTCAGGCAATATTTTGGATTTTTGAAAATTTCACTTTTTTGTGAAAATATCCACTAAATGAGGGAATAATATGTGTGAGGGTACCCCAAAAGAGTTCGAAATGTGTGTTGGTAGAATATATATCCCACGGGGGTAAAATTGAAAAAAGTAAAAAAAAAAAGTTTTTTTGGACTTAGTCATTTTTCCTGCATTTATCAGACTTTCAGAAAGGGCTAATGTTAGTGAGCGTTCCGATTTCAGTTCCAGAGCGATTGGCACAATGAGTCCTTGATATTTAGTCGTATTCAGCCAATATTTTGGATTTTTGAAAATTTCACTTTTTTGTGAAAATATCCACTAAATGAGGGAATAATATGTGTGAGGGTACCCCAGGAGAGTTCCAAATGTGTGTGGGTAGAATATATATCCGACGGGGGTAAAATTGAAAAAAGTTGAAAAAAATTTTTTTTTGGACTTAGTCATCTTTCCGTCGTTTATCAGACTTTCAGATAGGGCAAATGTCAGTGAGCGTTCCGATTTCAGTTCCAGAGCGATTCGCCCAATGAGTCCTTGATATTTAGTCGTTTTCAGCCAATTTTCTGGATTTTTGAAAATTTCACTTTTTTGTGAAAATATCCACTAAATGAGGGAATAATATGTGTGAGGGTACCCCAGGAGAGTTCCAAATGTGTGTGGATAGAATATATATCCCACGGGGGTAAAATTGAAAAAAGTTGAAAAAATTTTTTTTTTCGACTTAGTCATTTTTCGGCGTTTATCAGACTTTCAGATAGGGCAAATGTCAGTGAGCGTTCCGATTTCAGTTCCAGAGCGATTCGCCCAATGAGTCCTTGATATTTAGTCGTATTCAGCCAATATTTTGGATTTTTGAAAATTTCACTTTTTTGTGAAAATATCCACTAAATGAGGGAATAATATGTGTGAGGGTACCCCAGGAGTGTTCCAAATGTGTGTGGGTAGAATATATATCCCACGGGGGTAAAATTGAAAAAAGTTTAAAAATTTTTTTTTTTGGACTTAGTCATCTTTCCGGCGTTTATCAGACTTTCAGATAGGGCAAATGTCAGTGAGCGTTCCGATTTCAGTTTCAGAGCGATTCGCCCAATGAGTCCTTGATATTTAGTCATTTTCAGCCAATTTTCTGGATTTTTGAAAATTTCACTTTTTTGTGAAAATATCCACTAAATGAGGGAATAATATGTGTGAGGGTACCCCAGGAGTGTTCCAAATGTTTGTGGGTAGAATATATATCCCACGGGGGTAAAATTGAAAAAAGTTGAAAAATTTTTTTTTGGGGACTTAGTCATCTTTCCGGCGTTTATCAGACTTTCAGATAGGGCAAATGTCAGTGAGCGTTCCGATTTCAGTCCCAGAGCGATTCGCCCAATGAGTCCTTGATATTTAGTCGTTTTCAGCCAATTTTCTGGATTTTTGAAAATTTCACTTTTTTGTGAAAATATCCACTAAATGAGGGAATAATATGTGTGAGGGTACCCCAGGAGAGTTCCAAATGTGTGTGGGTAGAATATATATCCGACGGGGGTAAAATTGAAAAAAGTTGAAAAAAATTTTTTTTTGGACTTAGTCATCTTTCCGTCGTTTATCAGACTTTCAGATAGGGCAAATGTCAGTGAGCGTTCCGATTTCAGTTCCAGAGCGATTCGCCCAATGAGTCCTTGATATTTAGTCGTTTTCAGCCAATTTTCTGGATTTTTGAAAATTTCACTTTTTTGTGAAAATATCCACAAAATGAGGGAATAATATGTGTGAGGGTACACCAGGAGAGTTCCAAATGTGTGTGGGTAGAATATATATCCCACGGGGGTAAAATTGAAAAAAGTTGAAAAAATTTTTTTGTTCGACTTAGACATTTTTCCGCCGTTTATCAGACTTTCAGATAGGGCAAATGTCAGTGAGCGTTCTGATTTCAGTTCCAGAGCGAATCGCCAAATGAGTCCTTGATATTTAGTCGTTTTCAACCAATTTTCTAGATTTTTGAAAATTTCACTTTTTTGTGAAAATATCCACTAAATGAGGGAATAATATGTGTGAGGGTACCCCAGGAGAGTTCCAAATGTGTGTGGGTAGAATATATATCCGACGGGGGTAAAATTGAAAAAAGTTGAAAAAAATTTTTTTTTGGACTTAGTCATCTTTCCCTCGTTTATCAGACTTTCAGATAGGGCAAATGTAAGTGAGATTTCAGTTCCAGAGCGATTCGCCCAATGAGTCCTTGATATTTAGTCGTTTTCAGCCAATTTTCTGGATTTTTGAAAATTTCACTTTTTTGTGAAAATATCCACTAAATGAGGGAATAATATGTGTGAGGGTACCCCAGGAGAGTTCCAAATGTGTGTGGGTAGAATATATATCCCACGGGGGTAAAATTGAAAAAAGTTGAAAAAATTTTTTTGTTCGACTTAGACATTTTTCCGCCGTTTATCAGACTTTCAGATAGGGCAAATGTCAGTGAGCGTTCTGATTTCAGTTCCAGAGCGATTCGCCAAATGAGTCCTTGATATTTAGTCGTTTTCAGCAAATTTTCTGGATTTTTAAAATTTCACTTTTTTGTGAAAATATCCACTAAATGAGGGAATAATATGTGTGAGGGTACCCCAGGAGAGTTCCAAATGTGTGTGGGTAGAATATTTATCCCATGGGGGTAAAATAGAAAAAAGTTGAAAAAATTTTTTTTTAGACTTAGTCATTTTTCCGGCGTTTATCAGACTTTCAGATAGGGCAAATGTCAGTGAGCGTTCCGATTTCAGTTCCAGAGCGATTTGCCCAATGAGTCCTTGATATTTAGTCGTTTTCAGCCAATATTTTGGATTTTTGAAAATTTCACTTTTTTGTGAAAATATCCACTAAATGAGGGAATAATATGTTTGAGGGTACCCCAGGAGTGTTCCAAATGTGTGTGGGTAGAATATATATCCCACGGGGGTAAAATTGAGAAAAGTTGAAAAATAATTTTTTTTGGACTGTCATTTTTCCGGCGTTTATCAGACTTTCAGAGAGGGCAAATGTCAGTGAGCGTTCCGATTTCAGTTCCAGAGCGATTCGCCCAATGAGTCCTTGATATTTAGTCGTTTTCAGACACTTTTCTAGATTTTTGAAAATTTCACTTTTTTGTGAAAATATCCACTAAATGAGGGAATAATATGTGTGAGGGTACCCCAGGAGAGTTCCAAATGTGTGTGGGTAGAATATTTATCCCACGGGGTTAAGATAGAAAAAAGTTGAAAAAATTTTTTTTTGGACTTCGTCATTTTTCCGGCGTTTATCAGACTTTCAGATAGGGCAAATGTCAGTGAGCGTTCCGATTTCAGTTCCAGAGCGATTTGCCCAATGAGTCCTTGATATTTAGTCGTTTTCAGCCAATATTTTGGATTTTTGAAAATTTCACTTTTTTATGAAAATATCCACTAAATGAGGGAATAATATGTGTGAGGGTACCCCAGGAGTGTTCCAAATGTGTGTGGGTAGAATATATATCCCACGGGGGTAAAATTGAGAAAAGTTGAAAAATAATTTTTTTTGGACTTAGTCATTTTTCCGGCGTTTATCAGACTTTCAGATAGGGCAAATGTCAGTGAGCGTTCCGATTTCAGTTCCAGAGCGATTCACCCAATGAGTCCTTGATATTTAGTCATTTTCAGCCAATTTTCTGTATTTTTGAAAATTTCACTTTTTTGTGAAAATATCCACTAAATGAGGGAATAATATGTGTGAGGGTACCCGAGGAGAGTTCCAAATGTGTGTGGGTAGAATATATATCCCACGGGGGTAAAATTGAGAAAAGTTGAAAAATAATTTTTTTTGGACTTAGTCATTTTTCCGGCGTTTATCAGACTTTCAGATAGGGCAAATGTCAGTGAGTGTTCCGATTTCAGTTCCAGAGCGATTCGCCCAATGAGTCCTTGATATTTCATCGTTTTCAGCCAATATTTTGGATTTTTGAAAATTTCACTTTTTTGTGAAAATATCCACTAAATGAGGGAATAATATGTGTGAGGGTACCGCAGGAGTGTTCCAAATGTGTGTGGGTAGAATATATATCCCACGGGGGTAAAATTGAAAAAAGCTGAAAAATTTTTATTTTTGGACTTAGTCATCTTTCCGGCGTTTATCAGACTTTCAGATTGGGCAAATGTCAGTGAGCGTTCCGATTTCAGTTCCAGAGCGATTCGCCCAATGTGTACTTGATATTTAGTCGTTTTCAGCCAATTTTCTGGATTTTTGAAAATTTCACTTTTTTGTGAAAATATCCACTAAATGAGGGAATAATATGTGTGAGGGTCCCCCAGGAGGGTTCCAAATGTGTGTGGGTAGAATATATATCCCACGGGGGTAAAATTGAAAAAAGTTGAAAAAAATTTTTTTAGACTTAGTCATTTTTCCGGCGTTTATCAGACTTTCAGATTGGGCAAATGTCAGTGAGCGTTCTGATTTCAGTTCCAGAGCGATTCGCCCAATGTGTACTTGATATTTAGTCGTTTTCAGCCAATTTTCTGGATTTTTGAAAATTTCACTTTTTTGTGAAAATATCCACTAAATGAGGGAATAATATGTGTGAGGGTCCCCCAGGAGGGTTCCAAATGTGTGTGGGTAGAATATATATCCCACGGGGGTAAAATTGAAAAAAGTTGAAAAAAAATTTTTTGGGGACTTAGTCATTTTTCTGGCGTTTATCAGACTTTCAGATAGGGCAAATGTCAGTGAGCGTTCCGATTTCAGTTCCAGAGCGATTCACCCAATGAGTCCTTGATATTTATTCGTTTTCAGCCAATTTTCTGTATTTTTGAAAATTTCACTTTTTTGTGAAAATATCCACTAAATGAGGGAATAATATGTGTGAGGGTACCCCAGGAGAGTTCCAAATGTGTGTGGGTAGAATATATATCCCACGGGGGTAAAATTGAGAAAAGTTGAAAAATAATTTTTTTTGGACTTAGTCATTTTTCCGGCGTTTATCAGACTTTCAGATAGGGCAAATGTCAGTGAGCGTTCCGATTTCAGTTCCAGAGCGATTCGCCCAATGAGTCCTTGATATTTAGTCGTTTTCAGCCAATTTTCTGGATTTTTGAAAATTTCACTTTTTTGTGAAAATATCCACTAAATGAGGGAATAATATGTGTGAGGGTACACCAGGAGGGTTCCAAATGTGTGTGGGTAGAATATATATCCCACGGGGGTAAAATTGAAAAAAGTTGAAAAAAATTTTTTTTGGGACTTAGTCATTTTTCTGGCGTTTATCAGACTTTCAGATAGGGCAAATGTCAGTGAGCGTTCCGATTTCAGTTCCAGAGCGATTCGCCCAATGAGTCCTTGATATTTAGTCGTTTTCAGCCAATTTTCTGGATTTTTGAAAATTTTCACTTTTTTGTGAAAATATCCACTAAATGAGGGAATAATATGTGTGAGGGTACCCCAGGAGAGTTCCAAATGTGTGTGGGTAGAATATTTATCCCACCGGGGTAAAATAGAAAAAAGTTGAAAAAATTTTTTTTTGGACTTAGTCATTTTTCCGGCGTTTATCAGACTTTCAGATACGGCAAATGTCAGTGAGCGTTCCGATTTCAGTTCCAGAGCGATTCGCCCAATGAGTCCTTGATATTTAGTCGTTTTCAGCCAATTTTCTGGATTTTTGAAAATTTCACTTTTTTGTGAAAATATCCACTAAATGAGGGAATAATATGTGTGATGGTACCCCAGGAGAGTTCCAAATGTGTGTGGGTAGAATATATATCCCACGGGGGTAAAATTTAAAAAAGTTGAAAATCAAAATTTTTTCGACTTAGACATTTTTCCGGCGTTTATCAGACTTTCAGATAGGGCAAATGTCAGTGAGCGTTCCGATTTCAGTTCCAGAGCGATTCGCCCAATGAGTCCTTGATATTTAGTCGTTTTCAGCAAATTTTCTGGATTTTTGAAAATTTCACTTTTTTGTGAAAATATCCACTAAATGAGGGAATAATATGTGTGAGGGTACCCCAGGAGAATTCCAAATGTGTGTTGGTAGAATATATATCCCACGGGGGTAAAATTTAAAAAAGTTGAAAAAAATTTTTTTTTCGACTTAGACATTTTTCCGGCGTTTATCAGACTTTCAGATAGGGCAAATGTCAGTGAGCGTTCCGATTTCAGTTCCAGAGCGATTCGCCCAATGAGTCCTTGATATTTAGTCGTTTTCAGCAAATTTTCTGGATTTTTGAAAATTTCACTTTTTTGTGAAAATATCCACTAAATGAGGGAATAGTATGTGTGAGGTTACCCCAGGAAGGTTCCAAATGTGTGTGGGTAGAATATATATCCCACGGGGGTAAAATTGAAAAAAGTTGAAAAAAAATTTTTTGGACTTAGTCATTTTTCCGGCGTTTATCAGACTTTCAGATAGGGCAAATGTAAGTGAGCGTTCCGATTTCAGTTCCAGGGCGATTCGCCCAATGAGTCCTTGATATTTAGTCGCTTTCAGCAAATTTTCTGGATTTTTGAAAATTTCACTTTTTCTTGAAAATATCCACTAAATGAGGGAATAATATGTGTGAGGGTACCCCAGGAGAGTTCCAAATGTGTGTGGGTAGAATATATATCCCACGGGGGTAAAATTTAAAAAAGTTGAAAATTTTTTTTTTTTCGACTTAGACATTTTTCCGGCGTTTATCAGACTTTCAGATAGGGCAAATGTCAGTGAGCATTCCGATTTCAGTTCCAGAGCGATTCGCCCAATGAGTCCTTGATATTTAGTCTTTTTCAGCCAATTTTCTGGATTTTTGAAAATTTTCACTTTTTTGTGAAAATATCCACTAAATGAGGGAATAATATGTGTGAGGGTACCCCAGGAGAGTTCCAAATGTGTGTGGGTAGAATATTTATCCCACGGGGGTAAAATAGAAAAAAGTTGAAAAAATTTTTTTTTGGACTTAGTCATTTTTCCGGCGTTTATCAGACTTTCAGATATGGCAAATGTCAGTGAGCGTTCCGATTTCAGTTCCAGAGCGATTCGCCCAATGAGTCCTTGATATTTAGTCGTTTTCAGCCAATTTTCTGGATTTTTGAAAATTTCACTTTTTTGTGAAAATATCCACTAAATGAGGGAATAATATGTGTGAGGGTACCCCAGGAGAGTTCCAAATGTGTGTGGGTAGAATATTTATCCCACAGGGGTAAAATTGAAAAAAGTTGAAAAAATTTTTTCGTCTTAGTCATCTTTCCGTCGTTTATCAGACTTTCATATAGGGCAAATGTCAGTGAGCGTTCCGATTTCAGTTCCAGAGCGAGTCGCCCAATGAGTCCTTGATATTTAGTCGTTTTCAGCCAATTTTCTGGATATTTGAAAATTTCACTTTTTTTTGTGAAAATATCCACTAAATGAGGGAATAATATGTGTGAGGGAACCCCAGGAGAGTTCCAAATGTGTGTGGGTAGAATAAATATCCCACGGGGGTAAAATTTAAAAAAGTTTAAAAAATTTTTTTTTTTGACTTGGACATTTTTCCGGCGTTTATCAGACTTTCAGATAGGGCAAATGTCAGTGAGCGTTCCGATTTCAGTTCCAGAGCGATTCGCCCAATGTGTACTTGATATTTAGTCGTTTTCAGCCAATTTTCTGGATTTTTGAAAATTTCACTTTTTTGTGAAAATATCCACTAAATGAGGGAATAATATGTGTGAGGGTCCCCCAGGAGGGTTCCAAATGTGTGTGGGTAGAATATATATCCCACGGGGGTAAAATTGAAAAAAGTTGAAAAAATTTTTTTGGGGACTTAGTCATTTTTCTGGCGTTTATCAGACTTTCAGATAGGGCAAATGTCAGTGAGCGTTCCGATTTCAGTTCCAGAGCGATTCGCCCAATGAGTCCTTGATATTTAGTCGTTTTCAGCCAATTTTCTGGATTTTTGAAAATTTCACTTTTTTGTGAAAATATCCACTAAATGAGGGAATAATATGTGTGATGGTACCCCAGGAGAGTTCCAAATGTGTGTGGGTAGAATATATATCCCACGGGGGTAAAATTTAAAAAAGTTGAAAAAAAAAATTTTTTCGACTTAGACATTTTTCCGGCGTTTATCAGACTTTCAGATAGGGCAAATGTCAGTGAGCGTTCCGATTTCAGTTCCAGAGCGATTCGCCCAATGAGTCCTTGATATTTAGTCGTTTTCAGCAAATTTTCTGGATTTTTGAAAATTTCACTTTTTTGTGAAAATATCCACTAAATGAGGGAATAATATGTGTGAGGGTACCCCAGGAGAATTCCAAATGTGTGTTGGTAGAATATATATCCCACGGGGGTAAAATTTAAAAAAGTTGAAAAAAAAATTTTTTTCGACTTAGACATTTTTCCGGCGTTTATCAGACTTTCAGATAGGGCAAATGTCAGTGAGCGTTCCGATTTCAGTTCCAGAGCGATTCGCCCAATGAGTCCTTGATATTTAGTCGTTTTCAGCAAATTTTCTGGATTTTTGAAAATTTCACTTTTTTGTGAAAATATCCACTAAATGAGGGAATAATATGTGTGAGGTTACCCCAGGAAGGTTCCAAATGTGTGTGGGTAGAATATATATCCCACGGGGGTAAAATTGAAAAAAGTTGAAAAAAATTTTTTTGGACTTAGTCATTTTTCCGGCGTTTATCAGACTTTCAGATAGGGCAAATGTCAGTGAGTGTTCCGATTTCAGTTCCAGAGCGATTCGCCCAATGAGTCCTTGATATTTCGTCGTTTTCAGCCAATATTTTGGATTTTTGAAAATTTCACTTTTTTGTGAAAATATCCACTAAATGAGGGAATAATATGTGTGAGGGTACCGCAGGCGTGTTCCAAATGTGTGTGGGTAGAATATATATCCCACGGGGGTAAAATTGAAAAAAGCTGAAAAATTTTTATTTTTGGACTTAGTCATCTTTCCGGCGTTTATCAGACTTTCAGATTGGGCAAATGTCAGTGAGCGTTCCGATTTCAGTTCCAGAGCGATTCGCCCAATGTGTACTTGATATTTAGTCGTTTTCAGCCAATTTTCTGGATTTTTGAAAATTTCACTTTTTTGTGAAAATATCCACTAAATGAGGGAATAATATGTGTGAGGGTCCCCCAGGAATGTTCCAAATGTGTGTGGGTAGAATATATATCCCACGGGGGTAAAATTGAAAAAAGTTGAAAAAAATTTTTTTAGACTTAGTCATTTTTCCGGCGTTTATCAGACTTTCAGATAGGGCAAATGTCAGTGAGCGTTCCGATTTCAGTTCCAGAGCGATTCGCCCAATGAGTCCTTGATATTTAGTCGTTTTCAGCCAATTTTCTGGATTTTTGAAAATTTCACTTTTTTGTGAAAATATCCACTAAATGAGGGAATAATATGTGTGAGGGTACACCAGGAGGGTTCCAAATGTGTGTGGGTAGAATATATATCCCACGGGGGTAAAATTGAAAAAAATTTTTTTTGGACTTAGTCATTTTTCCGGCGTTTATCAGACTTTCAGATAGGGCAAATGTCAGTGAGCATTCCGATTTCAGTTCCAGAGCGATTCGCCCAATGAGTCCTTGATATTTATTCGTTTTCAGCCAATTTTCTGGATTTTTGAAAATTTCACTTTTTTGTGAAAATATCCACTAAATGAGGGAATAATATGTGTGAGGGTACCCCAGGAGAGTTCCAAATGTGTGTGGGTAGAATATTTATCCCACGGGGGTAAAATTGAAAAAAGTTGAAAAAATTTTTTTTTGGACTTAGTCATCTTTCCGGCGTTTATCAGACTTTCAGATTGGGCAAATGTCAGTGAGCGTTCCGATTTCAGTTCCAGAGCGATTCGCCCAATGTGTACTTGATATTTAGTCGTTTTCAGCCAATTTTCTGGATTTTTGAAAATTTCACTTTTTTGTGAAAATATCCACTAAATGAGGGAATAATATGTGTGAGGGTCCCCCAGGAGGGTTCCAAATGTGTGTGGGTAGAATATATATCCCACGGGGGTAAAATTGAAAAAAGTTGAAAAAATTTTTTTGGGGACTTAGTCATTTTTCTGGCGTTTATCAGACTTTCAGATAGGGCAAATGTCAGTGAGCGTTCCGATTTCAGTTCCAGAGCGATTCGCCCAATGAGTCCTTGATATTTAGTCGTTTTCAGCCAATTTTCTGGATTTTTGAAAATTTCACTTTTTTGTGAAAATATCCACTAAATGAGGGAATAATATGTGTGATGGTACCCCAGGAGAGTTCCAAATGTGTGTGGGTAGAATATATATCCCACGGGGGTAAAATTTAAAAAAGTTGAAAAAAAAATTTTTTTCGACTTAGACATTTTTCCGGCGTTTATCAGACTTTCAGATAGGGCAAATGTCAGTGAGCGTTCCGATTTCAGTTCCAGAGCGATTCGCCCAATGAGTCCTTGATATTTAGTCGTTTTCAGCAAATTTTCTGGATTTTTGAAAATTTCACTTTTTTGTGAAAATATCCACTAAATGAGGGAATAATATGTGTGAGGGTACCCCAGGAGAATTCCAAATGTGTGTTGGTAGAATATATATCCCACGGGGGTAAAATTTAAAAAAGTTGAAAAAAAAATTTTTTTCGACTTAGACATTTTTCCGGCGTTTATCAGACTTTCAGATAGGGCAAATGTTAGTGAGCGTTCCGATTTCAGTTCCAGAGCGATTCGCCCAATGAGTCCTTGATATTTAGTCGTTTTCAGCAAATTTTCTGGATTTTTGAAAATTTCACTTTTTTGTGAAAATATCCACTAAATGAGGGAATAATATGTGTGAGGGTACCGCAGGAGTGTTCCAAATGTGTGTGGGTAGAATATATATCCCACGGGGGTAAAATTGAAAAAAGCTGAAAAATTTTTATTTTTGGACTTAGTCATCTTTCCGGCGTTTATCAGACTTTCAGATTGGGCAAATGTCAGTGAGCGTTCCGATTTCAGTTCCAGAGCGATTCGCCCAATGTGTACTTGATATTTAGTCGTTTTCAGCCAATTTTCTGGATTTTTGAAAATTTCACTTTTTTGTGAAAATATCCACTAAATGAGGGAATAATATGTGTGAGGGTCCCCCAGGAGGGTTCCAAATGTGTGTGGGTAGAATATATATCCCACGGGGGTAAAATTGAAAAAAGTTGAAAAAAATTTTTTAGACTTAGTCATTTTTCCGGCGTTTATCAGACTTTCAGATAGGGCAAATGTCAGTGAGCGTTCCGATTTCAGTTCCAGAGCGATTCGCCCAATGAGTCCTTGATATTTAGTCGTTTTCAGCCAATTTTCTGGATTTTTGAAAATTTCACTTTTTTGTGAAAATATCCGCTAAATGAGGGAATAATATGTGTGAGGGTACACCAGGAGGGTTCCAAATGTGTGTGGGTAGAATATATATCCCACGGGGGTAAAATTGAAAAAAATTTTTTTTGGACTTAGTCATTTTTCCGGCGTTTATCAGACTTTCAGATAGGGCAAATGTCAGTGAGCGTTCCGATTTCAGTTCCAGAGCGATTCGCCCAATGAGTCCTTGATATTTATTCGTTTTCAGCCAATTTTCTGGATTTTTGAAAATTTTCACTTTTTTGTGAAAATATCCACTAAATGAGGGAATAATATGTGTGAGGGTACCCCAGGAGAGTTCCAAATGTGCGTGGGTAGAATATTTATCCCACGGGGGTAAAATAGAAAAAAGTTGAAAAAATTTTTTTTTGGACTTAGTCATTTTTCCGGCGTTTATCAGACTTTCAGATACGGCAAATGTCAGTGAGCGTTCCGATTTCAGTTCCAGAGCGATTCGCCCAATGAGTCCTTGATATTTAGTCGTTTTCAGCCAATTTTCTGGATTTTTGAAAATTTCACTTTTTTGTGAAAATATCCACTAAATGAGGGAATAATATGTGTGATGGTACCCCAGGAGAGTTCCAAATGTGTGTGGGTAGAATATATATCCCACGGGGGTAAAATTTAAAAAAGTTGAAAAAAAAAATTTTTTCGACTTAGACATTTTTCCGGCGTTTATCAGACTTTCAGATAGGGCAAATGTCAGTGAGTGTTCCGATTTCAGTTCCAGAGCGATTCGCCCAATGAGTCCTTGATATTTCGTCGTTTTCAGCCAATATTTTGGATTTTTGAAAATTTCACTTTTTTGTGAAAATATCCACTAAATGAGGGAATAATATGTGTGAGGGTACCGCAGGCGTGTTCCAAATGTGTGTGGGTAGAATATATATCCCACGGGGGTAAAATTGAAAAAAGCTGAAAAATTTTTATTTTTGGACTTAGTCATCTTTCCGGCGTTTATCAGACTTTCAGATTGGGCAAATGTCAGTGAGCGTTCCGATTTCAGTTCCAGAGCGATTCGCCCAATGTGTACTTGATATTTAGTCGTTTTCAGCCAATTTTCTGGATTTTTGAAAATTTCACTTTTTTGTGAAAATATCCACTAAATGAGGGAATAATATGTGTGAGGGTCCCCCAGGAGGGTTCCAAATGTGTGTGGGTAGAATATATATCCCACGGGGGTAAAATTGAAAAAAGTTGAAAAAAATTTTTTTAGACTTAGTCATTTTTCCGGCGTTTATCAGACTTTCAGATAGGGCAAATGTCAGTGAGCGTTCCGATTTCAGTTCCAGAGCGATTCGCCCAATGAGTCCTTGATATTTAGTCGTTTTCAGCCAATTTTCTGGATTTTTGAAAATTTCACTTTTTTGTGAAAATATCCACTAAATGAGGGAATAATATGTGTGAGGGTACACCAGGAGGGTTCCAAATGTGTGTGGGTAGAATATATATCCCACGGGGGTAAAATTGAAAAAAAATTTTTTTGGACTTAGTCATTTTTCCGGCGTTTATCAGACTTTCAGATAGGGCAAATGTCAGTGAGCATTCCGATTTCAGTTCCAGAGCGATTCGCCCAATGAGTCCTTGATATTTATTCGTTTTCAGCCAATTTTCTGGATTTTTGAAAATTTCACTTTTTTGTGAAAATATCCACTAAATGAGGGAATAATATGTGTGAGGGTACCCCAGGAGAGTTCCAAATGTGTGTGGGTAGAATATTTATCCCACGGGGGTAAAATTGAAAAAAGTTGAAAAAATTTTTTTTTGGACTTAGTCATCTTTCCGGCGTTTATCAGACTTTCAGATTGGGCAAATGTCAGTGAGCGTTCCGATTTCAGTTCCAGAGCGATTCGCCCAATGTGTACTTGATATTTAGTCGTTTTCAGCCAATTTTCTGGATTTTTGAAAATTTCACTTTTTTGTGAAAATATCCACTAAATGAGGGAATAATATGTGTGAGGGTCCCCCAGGAGGGTTCCAAATGTGTGTGGGTAGAATATATATCCCACGGGGGTAAAATTGAAAAAAGTTGAAAAAATTTTTTTGGGGACTTAGTCATTTTTCTGGCGTTTATCAGACTTTCAGATAGGGCAAATGTCAGTGAGCGTTCCGATTTCAGTTCCAGAGCGATTCGCCCAATGAGTCCTTGATATTTAGTCGTTTTCAGCCAATTTTCTGGATTTTTGAAAATTTCACTTTTTTGTGAAAATATCCACTAAATGAGGGAATAATATGTGTGATGGTACCCCAGGAGAGTTCCAAATGTGTGTGGGTAGAATATATATCCCACGGGGGTAAAATTTAAAAAAGTTGAAAAAAAAATTTTTTTCGACTTAGACATTTTTCCGGCGTTTATCAGACTTTCAGATAGGGCAAATGTCAGTGAGCGTTCCGATTTCAGTTCCAGAGCGATTCGCCCAATGAGTCCTTGATATTTAGTCGTTTTCAGCAAATTTTCTGGATTTTTGAAAATTTCACTTTTTTGTGAAAATATCCACTAAATGAGGGAATAATATGTGTGAGGGTACCCCAGGAGAATTCCAAATGTGTGTTGGTAGAATATATATCCCACGGGGGTAAAATTTAAAAAAGTTGAAAAAAAAATTTTTTTCGACTTAGACATTTTTCCGGCGTTTATCAGACTTTCAGATAGGGCAAATGTTAGTGAGCGTTCCGATTTCAGTTCCAGAGCGATTCGCCCAATGAGTCCTTGATATTTAGTCGTTTTCAGCAAATTTTCTGGATTTTTGAAAATTTCACTTTTTTGTGAAAATATCCACTAAATGAGGGAATAATATGTGTGAGGTTACCCCAGGAAGGTTCCAAATGTGTGTGGGTAGAATATATATCCCACGGGGGTAAAATTGAAAAAAGTTGAAAAAAATTTTTTTGGACTTAGTCATTTTTCCGGCGTTTATCAGACTTTCAGATAGGGCAAATGTCAGTGAGTGTTCCGATTTCAGTTCCAGAGCGATTCGCCCAATGAGTCCTTGATATTTCGTCGTTTTCAGCCAATATTTTGGATTTTTGAAAATTTCACTTTTTTGTGAAAATATCCACTAAATGAGGGAATAATATGTGTGAGGGTACCGCAGGAGTGTTCCAAATGTGTGTGGGTAGAATATATATCCCACGGGGGTAAAATTGAAAAAAGCTGAAAAATTTTTATTTTTGGACTTAGTCATCTTTCCGGCGTTTATCAGACTTTCAGATTGGGCAAATGTCAGTGAGCGTTCCGATTTCAGTTCCAGAGCGATTCGCCCAATGTGTACTTGATATTTAGTCGTTTTCAGCCAATTTTCTGGATTTTTGAAAATTTCACTTTTTTGTGAAAATATCCACTAAATGAGGGAATAATATGTGTGAGGGTCCCCCAGGAGGGTTCCAAATGTGTGTGGGTAGAATATATATCCCACGGGGGTAAAATTGAAAAAAGTTGAAAAAAATTTTTTAGACTTAGTCATTTTTCCGGCGTTTATCAGACTTTCAGATAGGGCAAATGTCAGTGAGCGTTCCGATTTCAGTTCCAGAGCGATTCGCCCAATGAGTCCTTGATATTTAGTCGTTTTCAGCCAATTTTCTGGATTTTTGAAAATTTCACTTTTTTGTGAAAATATCCGCTAAATGAGGGAATAATATGTTTGAGGGTACACCAGGAGGGTTCCAAATGTGTGTGGGTAGAATATATATCCCACGGGGGTAAAATTGAAAAAAATTTTTTTTGGACTTAGTCATTTTTCCGGCGTTTATCAGACTTTCAGATAGGGCAAATGTCAGTGAGCGTTCCGATTTCAGTTCCAGAGCGATTCGCCCAATGAGTCCTTGATATTTATTCGTTTTCTGCCAATTTTCTGGATTTTTGAAAATTTTCACTTTTTTGTGAAAATATCCACTAAATGAGGGAATAATATGTGTGAGGGTACCCCAGGAGAGTTCCAAATGTGCGTGGGTAGAATATTTATCCCACGGGGGTAAAATAGAAAAAAGTTGAAAAAATTTTTTTTTGGACTTAGTCATTTTTCCGGCGTTTATCAGACTTTCAGATACGGCAAATGTCAGTGAGCGTTCCGATTTCAGTTCCAGAGCGATTCGCCCAATGAGTCCTTGATATTTAGTCGTTTTCAGCCAATTTTCTGGATTTTTGAAAATTTCACTTTTTTGTGAAAATATCCACTAAATGAGGGAATAATATGTGTGATGGTACCCCAGGAGAGTTCCAAATGTGTGTGGGTAGAATATATATCCCACGGGGGTAAAATTTAAAAAAGTTGAAAAAAAAAATTTTTTCGACTTAGACATTTTTCCGGCGTTTATCAGACTTTCAGATAGGGCAAATGTCAGTGAGCGTTCCGATTTCAGTTCCAGAGCGATTCGCCCAATGAGTCCTTGATATTTAGTCGTTTTCAGCAAATTTTCTGGATTTTTGAAAATTTCACTTTTTTGTGAAAATATCCACTAAATGAGGGAATAATATGTGTGAGGGTACCCCAGGAGAATTCCAAATGTGTGTTGGTAGAATATATATCCCACGGGGGTAAAATTTAAAAAAGTTGAAAAAAAAAATTTTTTCGACTTAGACATTTTTCCGGCGTTTATCAGACTTTCAGATAGGGCAAATGTCAGTGAGCGTTCCGATTTCAGTTCCAGAGCGATTCGCCCAATGAGTCCTTGATATTTAGTCGTTTTCAGCAAATTTTCTGGATTTTTGAAAATTTCACTTTTTTGTGAAAATATCCACTAAATGAGGGAATAATATGTGTGAGGTTACCCCAGGAAGGTTCCAAATGTGTGTGGGTAGAATATATATCCCACGGGGGTAAAATTGAAAAAAGTTGAAAAAAATTTTTTTGGACTTAGTCATTTTTCCGGCGTTTATCAGACTTTCAGATAGGGCAAATGTCAGTGAGCATTCCGATTTCAGTTCCAGAGCGATTCGCCCAATGAGTCCTTGATATTTATTCGTTTTCAGCCAATTTTCTGGATTTTTGAAAATTTCACTTTTTTGTGAAAATATCCACTAAATGAGGGAATAATATGTGTGAGGGTACCCCAGGAGAGTTCCAAATGTGTGTGGGTAGAATATTTATCCCACGGGGGTAAAATTGAAAATAGTTGAAAAAATTTTTTTTTGGACTTAGTCATTTTTCCGGCGTTTATCAGACTTTCAGATAGGGCAAATGTCAGTGAGCGTTCCGATTTCAGTTCCAGAGCGAGTCGCCCAATGAGTCCTTGATATTTAGTCGTTTTCAGCCAATTTTCTGGATATTTGAAAATTTCACTTTTTTTTGTGAAAATATCCACTAAATGAGGGAATAATATGTGTGAGGGCACCCCAGGAGGGTTCCAAATGTGTGTGGGTAGAATATATATCCCACGGGGGTAAAATTGAAAAAAGTTGAAAAAAATTATTTTTTGGACTTAGCCATTTTTCCGGCGTTTATCAGACTTTCAGATAGGGCAAATGTCAGTGAGCGTTCCGATTTCAGTTCCAGCGCGATTCGCCGAATGAGTCCTTGATATTTAGTCGTTTTCAGCCAATTTTCTGGATTTTTGAAAATTTCACTTTTTTGTGAAAATATCCATTAAATGAGGGAATAATATGTGTGAGGGTACCCCAGGAGAGTTCCAAATGTGTGTGGATAGAATATATATCCCACGGGGGTAAAATTGAAAAAAGTTGAAAATTTTTTATTTTTGGACTTAGCCATCTTTCCGCCGTTTATCAGACTTTCAGATAGGGCAAATGTCAGTGAGCGTTCCGATTTCAGTTCCAGAGCGATTCGCCCAATGAGTCCTTGATATTTAGTCGTTTTCAGCCAATTTTCTGGATTTTTGAAAATTTCACTTTTTTTGTGAAAATATCCACTAAATGAGGGAATAATATGTGTGAGGGTACCCCAGCAGTGTTCCAAATGTGTGTGGGTGGAATATATATTCCACGGGGGTAAAATTGAGAAAAATTCAATAATTTTTTTTTTTGGACTTAGTCATCTTTCCGGCGTTTATCAGACTTTCAGATAGGGCAAATGTCAGTGAGCGTTCCGATTTCAGTTCCAGAGCGATTCGCCCAATGAGTCTTTGATATTTAGTCGTTTTCAGCCAATTTTCTGGATTTTTGAAAATTTCACTTTTTTGTGAAAATATCCACTAAATGAGGGAATAATATGTGTGAGGGTACCCCAGGAGGGTTCCAAATGTGTGTGGGTAGAATATATATCCCACAGGGGTAAAATTGAAAAAAGTTGAAAAAAATATTTTTTAGACTTAGTCATCTTTCCGGCGTTAATCAGACTTTCAGATAGGGCAAATGTCAGTGAGCGCTCCAATTTCAGTTCCAGAGCGATTCGCCCAATGAGTCCTTGATATTTAGTCGTTTTCAGCTAATTTTCTAGATTTTTGAAAAATTCACTTTTTTGTGAAAATATCCACTAAATGAGGTAATAATTAGAGATGAGCGTTGTTCTACTCGAACTGTTCGCCAATCTCAAATTCGAGCTGTTTTGGGCGGTGTTCGAGCCGGTCGGCGAACACGAACAATTTGAGAAAAATTCGGCTGTTCGAGGTTATGTTCGATAACTGTTCGTGCACCAAAATCATAACTGGATTTTTTCTCAGTAATGATGAAAATTAATGTTAATACGCAGTTTAAGTGTACAGCGGGGCGGGGGGAGGGGCAGGGGATGGATCTCTGCAGGAACAATGAAGATCTCCATTTTTTTTTCTCTTTCCCGCATTTGCAGTGGGGAGGTGCAATCTGTCAGCCTATCAGCAGCGCACACACGGAGCGAAGTGCTTTTTTTCACACAAGCAAGGGCATGTGTGATTGGCAGTGTATGTCACATGTCCTTGCCCTATAAGACCAAGCCATTTTCCCCGTCGCCACCATTTTCTCACTGCTGCAGCTGCGTGTTAGACGGCACCGCTGTTGCTGTGTGCGCTATACCTTGTTAATTTCAAGCCAATTTTTGCACAAATATACAGATAGCTTGGGAGTAGGGAATAGTTGTGATTGCAGTCCTTTTAAGGACTAGGTTACAGCATTTCCTACGACTTTTATCAAGCAGGTCTGTGCTCTTAAATAGATAGATTGTGGGAGTAAAGACTAATTGTAATTGGAGTCCTTTTCAGGACTAGGTTACATCAGTTCCTATCAGTTTTTGCCAGGCAGGTCTGTGCCAGTGCTGTGCAAGTTTTTTTCACAGCATTTGGCTGAATCTAGCAAAGCTAATCCTTTTTGGCCTATTGCAGAGTGTGTTAGTCAGTGGAGTAGCCTATCTGTGTTGCAAGATATACCACCTGTGGATAGAATACCAATTTTTTTACTGCACCTAGTGAAGTAAAATCTTTTGGGCATAGCATCATTCTATTAGTCCATCTATACTGACCTCCATCAGGTTGCAAATTAAAAATAATTTTTTTCTGCATCTAGCTCTGAAAAAATATTTGGGCTTCTAGCAGTGTGTGGGACTTGGTCTATTAGTCCATCTATACTGACCTCCATCAGGTTGCAAATTAAAAATATTTTTTTTCTTCATTTATCTCTGAAAAAATATTTGGGCTTCTAGCAGCGTGTGGGACTTGTTCTATTAGTCCATCTATACTGACCTCCATCAGGTTGCAAATTAAAAATAATTTTTTTCTGCATCTAGCTCTGAAAAAATATTTGGGCTTCTAGCCGTGTGTGGGACTTGGTCTATTAGTCCATCTATACTGACCTCCATCAGGTTGCAAATTAAAAATAATTTTTTTCTGCATCTAGCTGTGAAAAAATATTTGGGCTTCTAGCAGTGTGTGGGACTTGGTCTATTAGTCCATCTATACTGACCTCCATCAGGTTGCAAATTAAAAATAATTTTTTTCTTCATTTAGCTCTGAAAAAATATTTGGGCTTCTAGCAGTGTGTGGGACTTGTTCTATTAGTCCTTCTATACTGACCTCCAGAAGGTTGCAAATTGAATATAATTTTTTTCTGCATCTAGCTCTGAAAAAATATTTGGGCTTCTAGCGGTGTGTGGGACTTGGTCTATTAGTCCATCTATACTGACCTCCATCAGGTTGCAAATTAAAAATAATTTTTTTCTGCATCTAGCTCTGAAAAAATATTTGGGCTTCTAGCAGTGTGTGGGACTTGGTCTATTAGTCCATCTATACTGACCTCCATCAGGTTGCAAATTGAATAAAAAAAATTTCTGCATCTAGCTCTGAAAAAATATTTGGGCTTCTAGCGGTGTGTGGGACTTGGTCTATTAGTCCATCTATACTGACCTCCATCAGGTTGCAAATTAAAAATAATTTTTTTCTGCATCTAACCCAGCCAATAGTTTTGGCCTAATACCACAGTTTGGCCACTCAGCTCTGCTCGGTTACCATCCATTGTTTTTTTGTGCAAACAACTCCAGAGTTGTGAATTAGTTAACCACCAAAATGAGTGGAAAAAGGCCTGCTGCTGGTGGAAAGGGGAATAGGCGTGTTGGGAAGGGGAAAAAAGGTTGTGTCCGTGGGGTAGGTGCAGAAGAAAGACCATCTTCCAGCCAAACTAAAATGTCTACTTCTTTTAGCGGACAATGTGATAAGATCCCTTTCTTACGGCCACGCCAATCGCTACAAATTCCAGATGAGGCACAAAAACAGCAGGTGCTTCAACGGATATCAAGTGCTCCTTTAAGTGGGCTCTCCTCCACATCAACTTCAACATCACAAATACTCCAGTCCTCAAAGGTGTCACCCAAATCGCACTTGCTTCCTCACAGCTCCCAAATCTCCAGCTGCCCGTCTGAGTATGAGGTAGAACAGATGGTTGAGTCTGCAGAGCTGTTTACTCATACTATAGCCTGGGAATCAGAGGTCGACTCCAGCGCTTCTGTGAATCCAGACGAGGAAATGATCTGCACTGATGCCCAGAATCTTTATGAGTCGGATCCAGGACCAGACGCAGAAGGTTCTGACCATAATGTAGACCCTCATTCCCAAACTGTAACTCCTGTTGGTGGAGACAATGAGGAAGACGATGATAAGACTCAAATACCTGATTGGAGCGACAACTTTAGTTTTTTGTCAGGGCAGGAACAGGTTGGCTCTGAGGACGACGGGTGTGATAACGCACAGGGTGATGATGATGAGGTCGGAGATCCCACTTACTGTCAACCCACAGTCAGCCAAGAGATGAGGTCAGCAGAGGAGGTGGAGGAAGATGCTAGTGACGACGAGGTCAGGTTGCGCCTTCCTGGACAGAGACGTAGTACTGGAAGCACGTCAACAACTGCATCCTCAAACACAACTCTGCCTCTCACCACAAGTCGTGGTGGCTCTTCAGGTCGCATGGGTGCTAAGCCTTGCATAGCCTGGGCATTTTTTCAGATCGATAAAGATGACCCAACTCGTGTTATCTGTAACATTTGTCAGCAAAAGCTAAGTAGAGGCCAAAAAATACATAGTTTGAGTACTTCATGCATGAACCGGCACATGGACATGAAGCATAAGTTGCAGTGGGAAGCTCAGTGTGCTACAATGCGGCCTAGCCGGCCGGGCCAACCACCGTCTGCCATATCTTGTGCATCCGCGGCCTCTTCATCCTCTGTGACTGGGGGGACAGCAGTCACACCTGTTTTGGGGCGCAGACCTGCCACCTCTTTACCCGCAACAGCCAGCGTGATTGGCAGGTCATCATTTTCTTTGGAGGTGGTAACACCAGCTGGTCTTGAGCGCTGTCCGACATCGATAGCACCACCTTTGGATCAAGGCAACCTAACATGTCCGCCTGCATCTTCCTCACAGACCGGCAGTTTGCCGGGGACACCCTTATCAACCCCGTCTAAGCACAATAGCCAGCCCTCGGTCCCTCAGATGTGGACAAGTAAAAGACCATTTCCTCCTAGCCATGAGAAAGCTAAGAGGTTGAATTTCACCATCTGCAAGCTCTTGGCTACAGAAATGCTGCCTTTCCACCTGGTGGACACAGAGGATTTTCGAGACCTTATGTCCGTCGCAGTGCCCCAGTACCAGATGCCCAGTCGGCACTACTTCTCAAAGAAAGGTGTGCCTGCGCTCCACCAGCATGTCGCACACAACATCACCGCTTCTTTGAGAAACTCTGTGTGTGACAGGGTGCATTTCACCACAGACACTTGGACGAGTAGGCATGGACAGGGGCGTTACATGTCGCTGACTGGGCACTGGGTAACTATGGTGACAGCAGGACAAGGGGCTGCTGTCCAAGTCTTGCCGTCCCCACGAGTTGTGCGTCAATCCTCTTTATGTCAAAGTTCCTCCACTGCTTCTGCCTCCTCAACCTCCTCTCGGTCTTCCACCTGCACCCAAAGCCTGTCTGGTCATGCCACAAGCTTTCTAACTGCGCAGAAGGGATCCTGCACACCTCCTTACTATGCTGGCAGAAGGGCTCAACGTCATCAGGCGATTTTTACATTGAAATGTCTGGGAAATGTGAGTCACACAGCTGAGGAGTTGTGGTCAGCTCTGGAGAACCAATTTCATGAATGGTTGTCTCCACTGGACCTGAAACCAGGGAAGGCCGTGTGCGACAATGCTGCAAACCTGGGTGCGGCCCTTCGCCGGGGCAATGTCACACACGTGCCTTGTATGGCTCACGTGTTGAACCTGGTTGTCCAGCAATTTTTAGCCCACTATCCCAGACTAGATGGCCTTCTGCAGAGGGCACGGTCGCTGTGTGCTCACTTCCGCCGTTCACATCCCGCAGCTCAGCGACTTACATCTCTACAGAAGTCGTTGGGCCTGCCACTTCACCGGCTAAAATGCGATGTGCCTACCCGGTGGAATTCAACTCTGCACATGTTGCAGCGACTGTGGCAGCACTGACAAGCCCTGGTGCAGTACGTTCTGACGTATAGCCTGGGCCAACGAGATTCAGAGGTGGGGCAAATCATGCTGGAGGAGTGGTCTCAGATCAGGGACCTATGCACCCTTCTGCACAGTTTTGAAATGGCGACGAAGATGTTTAGTGCTGACGATGCCATTATCAGCATGACTATTCCGGTGATTTACATGCTGGAGCACATGTTAAACAGAATTCGGAGTCAGGTGGTGGCACAAGAGGAGGTGGAGGAAGTAGAGGAGGAGGAGTTGTATGCAGAAGGGCTAATGACGCGCCCCCTGGGACATATTCCTTTTTGAGGGGAATACCCGGCACCGGATCAGATGGGGGGGGGGTTGTAGTCTCCGAGCGGCTGTGACCCGGTCCCGTGCCCAGGGCGTCAAGCTCAGTGTGATGTGGCAGTTCTACAGATGTTACTAAAGTTCTTTTGTGTCGACTACGCCACCCGTTGTGATGCGGTCACTGTGGCCGCCGCTGCAGCAGGGTCCGCTGAGGCTGATAGTGGGTGCGCAGCTTGGTGGGATAACCCCCAACGGGAGGGGTATAGCCTCAGAGGGGACAGGCGCAGAGGATGGGGGTTGTGGTGGTGTAGTGCAGACGGCAGTGAAGACAGAGTCGGGTTGTGCAGTTAAGGGTGTTTACTTACTGCAGATGTTGTACTGGTCACTCCAGCTGCTAGTGACCACCCGAGCCGTGCTGCGTCCACCAGGTCCTGGATCCAGCCAACCCCCAAACAAGTCCGGAGCGTGGCCCTGAGCTCTCCCTCTGTCCTTTCTTCAGCCGTCCCCACCAGTGATCCACCTAGGTCCAGCTCCCTCGGGCCTTCTGTTGGGACACCCTTGGCCCTGGGTTCCCTGACCCTTCATGTGGTGTGCCTTCGGGGTGAATGTGGTGGGTGACCGTGACAGACACTGCCCACGGTCTCCGGTCTCTGGCTGGGGATTGTTTTCTGCCCCCACCAGCTTGGGTTCCGGTACCCTGATGCTGACTCCTCACCCGGTGCTCTGATTTGGGTTCTTGGGTCCCTTCTCTTCTGTGCTCTGGGTCTTTCTCTTTTCTCCTCTCTCACTCTGGGTCTTGGTCTTTCTTCTCTCCTCTCCTAACTTGTTTTCTGCAGCTGATCCTCTCTGCATCTGACTCTCTGCGTCTGACCCTGATTCTAGTTGGTGCCCACCTTATATACACCCTCTATGTGTGAGCTCAGGTGACCAGCACCCAATGAGCTCCTATCTTTACCCAGGCTGCTCCCCCTATCTGCCCCTACACTACATGGGATGTACCACCCCCCTCCCACTCCAGCCAGGAACAGACTCGGTCGTACCTGCACATTTCTAAGTGGGAGTACCGTCGGCCTGTTCCTCGGAAATGGGATGTGTGTAGTGCATGCAGCCTACCGAGCTCAGTTCCACACTCCATCCTTACCCGGGAGTGGAATATCACACCTCTGGGTTGAGGTGCAATACTCCTGTAGCAGCCGAATCCTCAGGGTGCTACACTAACATCTGCAAGGTCCAGACGGTCGGCAGCACCAAGGCGGCAGGCATGTGAGGGTGGGGGAGATGATTTTACCAGGGCGCATGGTAGCAGCCAAACTAGTGAGGAAGGTGCAGGAGCCCAGGAAGAAGTGGAGGACGAACTGATGGAAGACTCATCAGATGAGGGAGACCTTGATCACATTTCTGTTGTGCGAGGTTGGGGGGAGAGGACAGAGGAAGGAAGCATGATTGTTACCTCGCCACCAACACAACAGGGACTTGGTGCTCCTGGATGCGCAACACACATGAGTGCCTTCTTGCTGCACTACCTGCAACATGACCCTCGAATTGTGAGAATTAGAAATAATCCTGACTACTGGGTTGCCACACTGTTAGATCCCCGGTACAAAAGTAAATTTGCAGAAATTATTCCTGCCATAGAAAGGGATGCACGCATGCAGGAGTATCAGCAGAGACTGTTGCAGAATCTTACATGTGCTTTTCCACAAAATACCAGTGGTGCACGTAGTGAATCTCACAGTTCCAACTTGCCAACCGTGGGACCGTCAAGTGTTCAGCACTCAAACCGTAACAGAACCACAGTATCTGCTGGTAACATCAATTTTGCGGAATCATTTCACCACTTTTTTAGCCCATCCTTTGCAAGGCCACAGGAGACAAGAAGTCTGACACATAGTCAACGCCTAGAGACGATGGTACAGGAGTATCTCCAAGTAAACATTGAAGCCACGACTGTGTCACTGGACCCTTGCTCTTTTTGGGCTTCCAATCTGGATAAATGGCCGGAGCTAGCCACTTACGCCTTGGAGATCTTGTCATGCCCCGCAGCCAGCGTTCTGTCTGAACGTGTGTTCAGCGCTGCTGGTGGTGTGCTGACAGATAAGCGCACGCGGCTCTCCACTGATAATGTAGACAGACTCACGTTCATAAAGATGAACAAATCATGGATCCGAAACGACTTTTCTACCCCTGTGTCATCCTGGGGAGAGTAAAAGCTTGATGATTGGTTAAAATCACCCTACCAACCGTTTTAAGCTTTCAAATTACTAATCATGTTTATCTGTATCTTGACTGGAAAATAATTTGGGCTTTGTAGCAGTGTGCAGCACTGATCCTATTAGGCCATCTATAATAAGCTTCACCAGATTTAAAATTAAAAATAATTTTTAGCTGCATCTAGCCCGGAAAATAATTTTGGGGCTCCGAGATGCTCAAGACACATAAGTGCCTTCTTGCTGCACTACTTGCAGCATGACCCTCATATTGTCAGAATTCGAAGTAATCATGACTACTGGGTTGCCACACTCTTAGATCCCCCAAACTTTTCGATCAACCTTTTCATTTTAATAAAGACCAAAAAAATGGTCATTTTTGAAATTATAAGCATTAGCAGGTTGTTAGAAACTGAAATCAAACAGTTTTCAACTCAAAACTTTATTCTAGGTGATGTTACATTTTCACATAGGACCCCTTGTTCGAAAGGAGCTTCTGAACTCTCTCGTCCATTGAATTTGTCAGGTTTTGGATGGTTTCTGCTTCAATTGTTTTGCATGAGGACAGAATACCCTCCCAGAGCTGTTGCTTAGATGTGAACTGCCTCCCGCCATCATAGACACTCCTTTTAATGATGCTCCAAAGGTTCTGAATGGGGTAGAGGTCAGGGGAGCATGGGGGTCACACCATAAGTTTGTCCCCTTTTATGCCCATATCAGCCAGAGATGCAGATGTTTTATGTGCAGCATGAGATGGTGCATTATCATGCAGAAAAATGATCTTGCTGTGAAATACACGGTTCTTCTTCTTGAACCATGGCAGGAAGTGCTGTTTGAGAAAATCCACATACATTATGGAGTTCATCTTTAGCGCCTTCAGGGATCCTAAAGGGGCCGACAATCTCTCTCCCCATGATTCCAGCCCAAAACATTACTCCACCTCCTCCTTGTTGGCGCTGTAGCCGTGTTTGCGTGGGGTGTCCATCAACCAGCCATCCTCCACTCCATTCATCTGGACCATCGAGCGCTGCACGGCACTCATCCGTGAACAAAACAGTTTTGAAATCAGTCTTCATGTAATGTTTGGCCCACTGGAGCCGTTTCTGCTTGTGTGAAGTGGATAGAGGAGGTCGACAGGATGGCGTATGCACAGCTGCAAACCTCTGAAGGACCCTGCATCTTGTTGTTCGGGGGACGTTGGAGGCACAAGCAGCTTCAAAAACTTGTTTGCTGCTATGACAAGGCTTTTTTGCCACTGCTCTTTCAACCTGACGTAATTGCCTGTAGGAAAGAGTCCTCAATTTGCCCTTATCAGCACGCACACGTGTGTACTGTGAATCAGCTACATACTTCTTGATTGCCAAGACACTTCATCCTGATCATCGCACAATGTTGATTGTAGTCATGCCTTGACCTAAACACTCCACAATTTGTTGCTTCTCAGCAGCCGACACATCCTTTTTCTTTCCCATTTTGGCAGAAAATGTAGGCTGCTTAATAATGTGAGAGAGCCTTCTTAAGTAGTCTTGCCTTTCATTGGACACACCTGCCAAACTAATTAGCACAGGTGTCTGCAATTGCTTACAGTGATATAAAGAGCCCTGACACACATCACCATCAATGAGTTTAACTGACAAACAAACAAATTCTTCCCTTATCACTCCTAAACACTTTTTGCATAATAATTTGGAACGCGGTGTACATGTGCTTTTCCACAAAACACCAGTGGTTCACGTAGTGAATCTTACAGTTCTAACTTGCCAACCGTGGTCTGTTTGGAATTGTTCAATAAAGGGCCCAAAATTAAGATAACATAGATGGGAGAGGTCTCTATGAATAGGAATTCCTAAGTATTTGATACCCTGTGAGGGCCAGGCAAAGGGAAAGTTGGACTGGATGGAATCCTATATGGATTTAGGGAGGGAGACATCGAGGGCCTCAGACTTCGCTGCATTGATTTTAAAATTTTACCATGTAACAAAGTGATCTATTTCAGCCATAACAGCAGGGATGGATATATGTGATTGAGTGATATATACTAGGACATCATCAGCAAATAGAGAGCACTTGTACTCGGTGCCTCCCACCTCAATCCACCTAATATTGGGGTTATGGCGAATTGATGAGAGCAGGTGCTCCGTCACTAGGATGTATAAGAGAGTGGACAGAGGACATCCCTGCCTTGTCCCATTGGTGATTGTGAAAGGTGATGAAAATGTTCTGACGCACCCCCTGGGCCTTGGGACACCCGGAGCCGGACCCTTTTTGGTGGATGCTGGTGGTTGTAGTCTTCGTGGCGGCGATCCGGTTCCGTGGCTCAGGGCGGTCAAACCAGTGGCGGAACTATTTATGTGGTTTTGATGTTTAAATGTCCGACTACGCCACCCGTGGATTGCGGTCAGAGTGAACCGCCGCTACAGGGCAGACCGCTAAGGCTGGTGTTGTGGGTGCAGTAGAGCGTAGCATAACTCCCCACGGGAGGAGTATAGCCTCAGGGCAGTGTATGCGGAGGATGGGGGTGATGGTGCAGGGCAGCAGCAGTAACGACACGGAGTCAGTGATGCAGTTCAGGGCTTTACTCACAGTTCTTATTATCCAGACCACGTCTGCAGGTAACGGCTGCCCACGTCGTACTGTGCTCACCAGGTGAGGGGCTCAGACAACTCCCAGATAACTTTGGAGCGCTTCACAGGACCCCCTTTGTGTGTCCTTTGTCTGGCCTTTCTTACCAACACTTCTGTCCGGCTGCCTCGGGCCTCCTCTTGGTAAACTTGGTGCCAGTTTCCCTGACCCTATGTGGTGCCTTCCTAGCGGGTGGAGCAAGGGGATGCGCCACATAAAATGTCAGAGCCTCCGGTTTCTAGCTGAGGGTCGTTCACTGCCTCCACTAGTTCGGGGACCGGTCTCCCCCTTTGGCCTGACCCCTCCACGCAGGTGGATTCGGGCGTGCGGTGGCGACTCGCCCGTCCGCACCCCTGGGATCCCTTCATTCCTCGTTCCTGGAGCCTTCTCCGCTCCTCTTCCTTCCTTCTCCCTCTTGCAGGCCTGGGCCTCTGTTACTAGGCCCGCCTCCGGAGCAGAGCTCATGCAGAGCCCCTGCTCCCTGCCACTTCTGCTCAGACTTCTCTGCACTGAACTAAGATGGTGCCCACCTTTTATACTCCCTTCTCAATGCACCCAGGAACTGCTTCCTCCCTGCTCCTGCACTGCAGGGTTCCCCTTCCTCAGTGTTCCCTCCCCCCACTCCAGCCAGGGACAGGGACTGTCGTGCCCATCTCAGGGGCATATTGGTCGCCCTGCCCCACGGCAATGTGGTGTAATGCATGCAGGTGTCGGGTCCTGATCCACACTCCATCCTTATCTGAGAGTGAGATATCACACCTCTGGGTGAGGTGCAATACGTCTGTAGCAACCGAGCCCTCGGTGCTACAGTTCCATTTATCTTCAGCCTAGGTGACGTATTGTGATACAGGGCCGTGATTTTGGCTATAAAAGGGTCCCCTAGACCCCTACCCCAAGCTTTTTAAGAGAATCATATATGGCGTGCCAGGAGACTCTATGGAATGCTTTCTCAGCATCCAACGAGAGTATCTACTTACAAATTTTTAACTGCATCTAGCCCAGGAAATACTTTGTGCCTAGTAGCAGTGTCTGCTAGTCAGCGGATTATCCCGGCTGTTAAGCAAGCTACACCACCTGTAGTTTGGACACTTAATTTTTTCAAAGGAAATGCTTCGGGACCACGGGATACTTAGTGAAGAGCATCAGGAGGCACCCCAAGGCATAGGGGCTGGGACTGGCACTAGGATGCCTTGCGGTGGACAGCCGAGCTCGATCCTTATAAAAGCTTTTTAACTGCAGCAGCTTTAGTGGACGCTACTGGAGCTGGAATTACGCGGCTGCTGGCATGAGACTTGCCCTCCAATAGATCCTTGTAAATGGATTTAAAGTGTATTCATTCAAATTAGAGGGACAATTTAAATTAAAAAGCTTAGAGCTGCCTCCACCACAGGGGGGCTCTCTCGACCCACCAGCGGACAGGCACCAGTATTGGGAGAGGGGGGCTGGCCGTCAGGGTTCACCGCGGCTCTGGCACAAACCCGGCGACACGGAGGTGGCACGGGCAGGAGCGGACTGGCCGTCTCGGCTTCTCACTTTTTGGATTTTAGAAGGGCATGACATGCCTATATCTGTGTCTCCCCCTCCTTTTACTCCTCCACCTCTTTTCTTTTCGCATGACTATATGTACTTGTCACTTTTCCATGTGTTAGTTGTGTCTTCTGACCAGTTTGTCAGCTTTTGGACACCTTTGAAGGTGTTTTCTATGTGTTTCTATGTGTTTTTGTTTGCCTGCCATTGGTTTTAACGGTGTTCGAAGGTGTTCGACGAACAGTTCGACGAACAGTTCGGCGAACACACGGGTGTTCGAAGAACCGAGCCGAACTCGAACACTACGGGGGTGGCTCAACACTAGTAATAATATGTGTGAGGGTACCCCAGGAGTGTTCCAAATGTGTGTGGGTAGAATATATATCCGACAGGGTAAAATTGAAAAAAGTTCAAAAAAATTTTTTTTTGGACTTAGTCATCTTTCCGTCGTTTATCAGACTTTCAGATAGGGCAAATGTCAGTGAGCGTTCCGATTTCAGTTCCAGAGCGATTCGCCCAATGAGTCCTTGATATTTAGTCGTTTTCAGCCAATTTTCTGGATTTTTGAAAATTTCACTTTTTTGTGAAAATATCCACTAAATGAGGGAATAATATGTGTGAGGGTACCCCAGGAGAGTTCCAAATGTGTGTGGGTAGAATATATATCCGACGGGGGTAAAATTGAAAAAAGTTAAAAAAAATTTTTTTTTGGACTTAGTCATCTTTCCGTCGTTTATCAGACTTTCAGATAGGGCAAATGTCAGTGAGCGTTCCGATTTCAGTTCCAGAGCGATTCGCCCATTGAGTCCTTGATATTTAGTCGTTTTCAGCCAATTTTCTGGATTTTTGAAAATTTCACTTTTTTGTGAAAATATCCACTAAATGAGGGAATAATATGTGTGAGGGTACCCCAGGAGAGTTCCAAATGTGTGTGGGTAGAATATTTATCCCACGGGGGTAGAATAGAAAAAAGTTGAAAAAAATTTTTTTTGGACTTAGTCATTTTTCGGCGTTTATCAGACTTTCAGATAGGGCAAATGTCAGTGAGCGTTCCGATTTCAGTTCCAGATCGATTCGCCCAATGAGTACTTGATATTTAGTCGTTTTCAGCCAATTTTCTGGATTTTTGAAAATTTCACTTTTTTGTGAAAATATCCACTAAATGAGGGAATAATATGTGTGAGGGTACCCCAGGAGTGTTCCAAATGTGTGTGGGTAGAATATATATCCCACGGGGGTAAAATTGAAAATAGTTGAAAAACTTTTTTTTTTGGACTTAGTCATCTTTCCGGCGTTTATCAGACTTTCAGATAGGGCAAATGTCAGTGAGCGTTCCGATTTCAGTTCCAGAGTGATTCGCCCAATGAGTCCTTGATATTTAGTCGTTTTCAGCCAATATTTTGGATTTTTGAAAATTTCACTTTTTTTTGAAAATATCCACTAAATGAGGGAATAATATGTGTGAGGGTACCCCAGGACTGTTCCAAATGTGTGTGGATAGAATATATATCCCACGGGGGTAAAATTGAAAAATGTTGAAAAAATTTTTTTTTTCGACTTAGACATTTTTCTGGCGTTTATCAGACTTTCAGATAGGGCAAATGTCAGTGAGCATTCCGATTTCAGTTCCAGAGCGATTCGCCCAATGAGTCCTTGATATTTAGTAGTTTTCAGCCAATTTTCTGGATTTTTGAAAATTTCACTTTTTTGTGAAAATATCCACTAAATGAGGGAATAATATGTGTGACGGTACCCCAGGAGAGTTCCAAATGTGTGTGGGTAGAATATATATCCCACGGCGTAAAATTGAAAAAAGTTGAAAAATTTTTTTTTTTGGACTTAGTCATCTTTCCGGCGTTTATCAGACTTTCAGATAGGGCAAATGTCAGTGAGCGTTCCGATTTCAGTTTCAGAGCGATTCGCCCAATGAGTCCTTGATATTTAGTCGTTTTCAGCCAATTTTCTGGATTTTTGAAAATTTCACTTTTTTGTGAAAATATCCACTAAATGAGGGAATAATATGTGTGAGGGTACCCCAGGAGAGTTCCAAATGTGTGTGGGTAGAATATATATCCCACGGGGGTAAAATTGAAAAAAGTTGAAAAATTTTTTTTTTGGACTTAGTCATCTTTCCGTTGTTTATCAGACTTTCAGATAGGGCAAATGTCAGTGAGCATTCCGATTTCAGTTCCAGAGCGATTCGCCCAATGAGTCCTTGATATTTAGTCGTTTTCAGCCAATATTTTGGATTTTTGAAAATTTCACTTTTTTGTGAAAATATCCACTAAATGAGGGAATAATATGTGTGAGGGTACCCCAGGAGTGTTCCAAATGTGTGTGGGTAGAATATATATCCCACGGGGGTAAAATTGAGAAATGTTGAAAAATTTTTTTTTTTGAACTTAGTCATCTTTCCGGCGTTTATCAGACTTTCAGATAGGGCAAATGTCAGTGAGCATTCCGATTTCAGTTCCAGAGTGATTCGCCCAATGAGTCCTTGATATTTAGTCGTTTTCAGCCAATATTTTGTATTTTTGAAAATTTCACTTTTTTGTGAAAATATCCACTAAATGAGGGAATAATATGTGTGAGGTTACCGCAGGAGTGTTCCAAATGTGTGTGGGTAGAATATATATCCCACGGGGGTAAAATTGAAAAAAGTTGAAAATTTTTTTTTTTGGACTTACTCATCTTTCCGGCGTTTATCAGACTTTCAGATAGGGCAAATGTCAGTGAGCGCTCCGATTTCAGTTCCAGAGCGATTCGCCCAATGAGTCCTTGATATTTACTCGTTTTCAGCCAATTTTCTGAATTTTTGAAAATTTCACTTTTTTGTGAAAATATCCACTAAATGAGGGAATAATATGTGTGAGGGTACCCCAGGAGAGTTCCAAATGTGTGTGGATAGAATATATATCCCACGGGGGTAAAATTTAAAAAAGTTGAAAAAAAATTTTTTTTGGACTTAGACATTTTTCCGGCGTTTATCAGACTTTCAGATAGGGCAAATGTCAGTGAGCGTTCCGATTTCAGTACCAGAGCGATTCGCCCAATGAGTCCTTGATATTTAGTCGTTTTCAGCCAATTTTCTGGATTTTTGAAAAATTCACTTTTTAGTGAAAATATCCACTAAATGAGGGAATAATTTGTGTGAAGGAACCGCAGGAATGTTCGAAATGTGTGTGGGTAGAATATTTATCCCACGGGGGTAAAATAGAAAAAAGTTGAAAAAAATTTTTTTTTGGACTTACTCATTTTTCCGGCGTTTATCAGACTTTCAGATAGGGAAAATGTCAGTGAGCGTTCCGATTTCAATTCCAGAGTGATTCGCCCAATGAGTCCTTGATATTTAGTCGTTTTCAGCCAATATTTTGGATTTTTGAAAATTTCACTTTTTTGTGAAAATATCCACTAAATGAGGGAATAATATGTGTGAGGGTACCCCAGGACTGTTCCAAATGTGTGTGGATAGAATATATATCCCACGGGGGTAAAATTGAAAAATGTTGAAAAAAATTTTTTTTTCGACTTAGACATTTTTCCGGCGTTTATCAGACTTTCAGATAGGGCAAATGTCAGTGAGCATTCCGATTTCAGTTCCAGAGCGATTCGCCCAATGAGTCCTTGATATTTAGTAGTTTTCAGCCAATTTTCTGGATTTTTGAAAATTTCACTTTTTTGTGAAAATATCCACTAAATGAGGGAATAATATGTGTGACGGTACCCCAGGAGAGTTCCAAATGTGTGTGGGTAGAATATATATCCCACGGGGGTAAAATTGAAAAAAGTTGAAAAAAAATTTATTTTGGACTTAGTCATCTTTCCGTCGTTTATCAGACTTTCAGATAGGCAAATGTCAGTGAGCATTCCGATTTCAGTTCCAGAGCGATTTGCCCAATGAGTCCTTGATATTTAGTCGTTTTCAGCCAATTTTCTGGATTTTTGAAAATTTCACTTTTTTGTGAAAATATCCACTAAATGAGGGAATAATATGTGTGAGGGTACCCCAGGAGAGTTCCAAATGTGTGTGGGTAGAATATTTATCCCACGGGGGTAAAATAGAAAAAAGTTGAAAAAATTTTTTTTTTGGACTTACTCATTTTTCCGGCGTTTATCAGACTTTCAGATAGGGAAAATGTCAGTGAGCGTTCCGATTTCAGTTCCAGAGTGATTCGCCCAATGAGTCCTTGATATTTAGTCGTTTTCAGCCAATATTTTGGATTTTTGAAAATTTCACTTTTTTGTGAAAATATCCACTAAATGAGGGAATAATATGTGTGAGGGTACCCCAGGACTGTTCCAAATGTGTGTGGATAGAATATATATCCCACGGGGGTAAAATTGAAAAATGTTGAAAAAAATTTTTTTTTCGACTTAGACATTTTTCCGGCGTTTATCAGACTTTCAGATAGGGCAAATGTCAGTGAGCATTCCGATTTCAGTTCCAGAGCGATTCGCCCAATGAGTCCTTGATATTTAGTAGTTTTCAGCCAATTTTCTGGATTTTTGAAAATTTCACTTTTTTGTGAAAATATCCACTAAATGAGGGAATAATATGTGTGACGGTACCCCAGGAGAGTTCCAAATGTGTGTGGGTAGAATATATATCCCACGGGGGTAAAATTGAAAAAAGTTGAAAAAAAATTTATTTTGGACTTAGTCATCTTTCCGTCGTTTATCAGACTTTCAGATAGGCAAATGTCAGTGAGCATTCCGATTTCAGTTCCAGAGCGATTTGCCCAATGAGTCCTTGATATTTAGTCGTTTTCAGCCAATTTTCTGGATTTTTGAAAATTTCACTTTTTTGTGAAAATATCCACTAAATGAGGGAATAATGTGTGTGAGGGTACCCCAGGAGTGTTCCAAATGTGTGTGGGTAGAATATATATCCCACGGGGGTAAAATTGAGAAAAGTTGAAAAAATTTTTTTTTTGCACTTACTCATTTTTCCGGCGTTTATCAGACTTTCAGATAGGGCAAGTGTCAGTGAGCGTTCCGATTTCAGTTCCAGAGTGATTCGCCCAATGAGTCCTTGATATTTAGTCGTTTTCAGCCAATATTTTGGATTTTTGAAAATTTCACTTTTTTGTGAAAATATCCACTAAATGAGGGAATAATATGTGTGAGGGTACCCCAGGAGAGTTCCAAATGTGTGTGGCTAGAATATATATCCCACGGGGGTAAAATTGAAAAAAGTTGAAAAATTTTTTTTTTGGACTTAGTAATCTTTCCGTTGTTTATCAGACTTTCAGATAGGGCAAATGTCAGTGAGCGTTCCGATTTCAGTTCCAGAGCGATTCGCCCAATGAGTCCTTGATATTTAGTCGTTTTCAGCCAATATTTTGGATTTTTGAAAATTTCACTTTTTTGTGAAAATATCCACTAAATGAGGGAATAATATGTGTGAGGGTACCCCAGGAGTGTTCCAAATGTGTGTGGGTAGAATATATATCCCACGGGGGTAAAATTGAGAAATGTTGAAAAATTTTTTTTTTTGAACTTAGTCATCTTTCCGGCGTTTATCAGACTTTCAGATAGGGCAAATGTCAGTGAGCATTCCGATTTCAGTTCCAGAGTGATTCGCCCAATGAGTCCTTGATATTTAGTCGTTTTCAGCCAATATTTTGTATTTTTGAAAATTTCACTTTTTTGTGAAAATATCCACTAAATGAGGGAATAATATGTGTGAGGTTACCGCAGGAGTGTTCCAAATGTGTGTGGGTAGAATATATATCCCACGGGGGTAAAATTGAAAAAAGTTGAAAATTTTTTTTTTTGGACTTACTCATCTTTCCGGCGTTTATCAGACTTTCAGATAGGGCAAATGTCAGTGAGCGCTCCGATTTCAGTTCCAGAGCGATTCGCCCAATGAGTCCTTGATATTTACTCGTTTTCAGCCAATTTTCTGAATTTTTGAAAATTTTACTTTTTTGTGAAAATATCCACTAAATGAGGGAATAATATGTGTGAGGGTACCCCAGGAGAGTTCCAAATGTGTGTGGATAGAATATATATCCCACGGGGGTAAAATTTAAAAAAGTTGAAAAAAAATTTTTTTTGGACTTAGACATTTTTCCGGCGTTTATCAGACTTTCAGATAGGGCAAATGTCAGTGAGCGTTCCGATTTCAGTACCAGAGCGATTCGCCCAATGAGTCCTTGATATTTAGTCGTTTTCAGCCAATTTTCTGGATTTTTGAAAAATTCACTTTTTAGTGAAAATATCCACTAAATGAGGGAATAATTTGTGTGAAGGAACGGCAGGAATGTTCGAAATGTGTGTGGGTAGAATATTTATCCCACGGGGGTAAAATAGATAAAAGTTGAAAAAATTTTTTTTTTGGACTTACTCATTTTTCCGGCGTTTATCAGACTTTCAGATAGGGAAAATGTCAGTGAGCGTTCCGATTTCAGTTCCAGAGTGATTCGCCCAATGAGTCCTTGATATTTAGTCGTTTTCAGCCAATATTTTGGATTTTTGAAAATTTCACTTTTTTGTGAAAATATCCACTAAATGAGGGAATAATATGTGTGAGGGTACCCCAGGACTGTTCCAAATGTGTGTGGATAGAATATATATCCCACGGGGGTAAAATTGAAAAATGTTGAAAAAAATTTTTTTTTCGACTTAGACATTTTTCCGGCGTTTATCAGACTTTCAGATAGGGCAAATGTCAGTGAGCATTCCGATTTCAGTTCCAGAGCGATTCGCCCAATGAGTCCTTGATATTTAGTAGTTTTCAGCCAATTTTCTGGATTTTTGAAAATTTCACTTTTTTGTGAAAATATCCACTAAATGAGGGAATAATATGTGTGACGGTACCCCAGGAGAGTTCCAAATGTGTGTGGGTAGAATATATATCCCACGGGGGTAAAATTGAAAAAAGTTGAAAAAAAATGTATTTTGGACTTAGTCATCTTTCCGTCGTTTATCAGACTTTCAGATAGGCAAATGTCAGTGAGCATTCCGATTTCAGTTCCAGAGCGATTTGCCCAATGAGTCCTTGATATTTAGTCATTTTCAGCCAATTTTCTGGATTTTTGAAAATTTCACTTTTTTGTGAAAATATCCACTAAATGAGGGAATAATATGTGTGAGGGTACCCCAGGAGAGTTCCAAATGTGTGTGGGTAGAATATTTATCCCACGGGGGTAAAATAGAAAAAAGTTGAAAAAAATTTTTTTTGGACTTAGTCATTTTTCCGGCGTTTATCAGACTTTCAGATAGGGCAAATGTCAGTGAGCGTTCCCATTTCAGTTCCAGAGCGATTCGCCCAATGAGTCCTTGATATTTAGTCGTTTTCAGCCAATATTTTGGATTTTTGAAAATTTCACTTTTTTGTGAAAATATCCACTAAATGAGGGAATAATATGTGTGAGGGTACCCCAGGAGTGTTCCAAATGTGTGTGGGTAGAATATATATCCCACGGGGGTAAAATTGAGAAAAGTTGAAAAAATTTTTTTTTTGCACTTACTCATTTTTCCGGCGTTTATCAGACTTTCAGATAGGGCAAATGTCAGTGAGCGTTCCGATTTCAGTTCCAGAGTGATTCGCCCAATGAGTCCTTGATATTTAGTCGTTTTCAGCCAATATTTATGATTTTTGAAAATTTCACTTTTTTGTGAAAACATCCACTAAATGAGGGAATAATATGTGTGAGGGTACCCCAGGACTGTTCCAAATGTGTGTGGGTAGAATATTTATCCCACGGGGGTAAAATTGAGAAAAGTTGAAAAAAATTTTTTTTTGGACATAGACATTTTTCCGGCGTTTATCAGACTTTCAGATAGGACAAATGTCAGTGAGCGTTCCGATTTCAGTACCAGAGCGATTCGCCCAATGAGTCCTTGATATTTAGTCGTTTTCAGCCAATTTTCTGGATTTTTGAAAAATTCACTTTTTAGTGAAAATATCCACTAAATGAGGGAATAATATGTGTGAGGGTACCGCAGGAGTGTTCCAAATGTGTGTGGGTAGAATATATATCCCACGGGGGTAAAATTGAAAAAAGTTGAAAAATTTTTTTTTTTGGACTTAGTCATCTTTCCGGCGTTTATCAGAATTTCAGATAGGGCAAATGTCAGTGAGCGTTCCGATTTCAGTTCCAGAGCGATTCGCCCAATGAGTCCTTGATATTTAGTCGTTTTCAGCCAATTTTCTGGATTTTTGAAAATTTCAATTTTGTGAAAATATCCACTAAATGAGGGAATAATATGTGTGAGGGTACCCCAGGAGTGTTCTAAATGTTTGTCGGTAGAATATATATCCCACGGGGGTAAAATTGAAAAAAGTTGAAAAAAAATATTTTTGGACTTAGTCATTTTTCCGGCGTTTATCAGACTTTCAGATAGGGCAAATGTCAGTGAGCGTTCCGATTTCAGTTCCAGAGCGATTCGCCCAATGAGTCCTTGATATTTAGTCGTTTTCAGCCAATTTTCTGGATTTTTGAAAATTTCACTTTTTTGTGAAAATATCCACTAAATGAGGGAATAATATGTGTGAGGATACCCCAGGAGAGTTCCAAATGTGTGTGGGTAGAATATATATCCCATGGGGGTAAAATTGAAAAAAGTTGAAAAATTTTTATTTTTGGACTTAGGGTATGTGCACACGATGCAGAAATGCTCAGGATTTTTTCCTGAGCGTTTCTGCATCTCTCTGGCAGGAAAAAACGCATGCGGATTGTACATGCGGTTTCCTGCCAGGGACATGCGGAAATGAAGCGGTCTTCACTTTCATTTCCGCATGCGGGTTGACAAGCGCTTCCCAAGCGATTTTAGCATCACTTGGAAAGTGCTTGTCAACTTCACACTATATAAATCCATGCAACCGGCATGGATTTATATAGTGTGTGAATGTCAAAAAATAAAAAATAAATCTATACGTTACCATCTGATGGCACCCGGTGTCCTGCTTCATCGGTCCCGGCTGCCAGCAGTGAAGACTGTAGGACCTTCCGACATCAGCGTCACGTGACCCGTCACATGACTCTGACATCAGCGAAGGTCCTTCTTCATTCAGCCGCGAAGTGCCCGGGAAGCCGGCAGGACGCAGCGCGGGCCGACAGAAGGTGAGAATATATATATTTTTTATTTTATTCTTTTTTTTTTAATGGTACCTGGGTCTGGATGAGAATCCTCTCATCCACACCCGGGTACCATCCGCACATTAGACCGCATGAAAAGCGCATCAACATATACAGTGATGCGGATTCCATGCAGTCTAATGCAAGTCAATGGCGGCAAAAGAACAGAGTTTCCGCAAAATTAATTGACATGCTGCGGATTTTTGACCGCAGCGTTTACGCTGCGGAAAAATCCGCATCATGGGCACAGCACATGCGGATTTCCATTGGGGAACATTGCTGCCCTTCTACCATGCGTTTTTCATGCGTTTCCACGGCGTTTACGCAACTGCAAAAACGCCGCAGAAACGCTTGAAAAACGCATCGTGTGAACTCAGCCTTAGTCATCTTTCCGGCGTTTATCAGACTTTCAGATAGGGCAAATGTCAGTGAGCGTTCCGATTTCAGTTCCAGAGCGATTTGCCCAATGAGTCCTTGATATTTAGTCGTTTTCAGCCAATTTTCTGGATTTTTGAAAATTTCACTTTTTGTGAAAATATCCACTAAATGAGGGAATAATATGTGTGAGGGTACCCCAGGAGAGTTCCAAATGTGTGTGGGTAGAACATATATCCCACAGGGGTAAAATTTAAAAAAGTTGAAAAATTTTTTTTTTTGGACTTAGTCATCTTTCCGGCGTTTATCAGACTTTCAGATAGGGCAAAAGTCAGTGAGCGTTCCGATTTCAGTTCCAGAGCGATTCGCCCAATGAGTCCTTGATATTTAGTCGTTTTCAGCCAATTTTCTGGATTTTTTAAAATTTCACTTTTTTGTGAAAATATCCACTAAATGAGGGAATAATATGTGTGAGGGTACCCCAGGAGAGTTCCAAATGTGTGTGGATAGAATATATATCCCACGGGGGTAAAATTGAAAAAAGTTGAAAAATTTTTATTTTTGGACTTAGTCATCTTTCCGGCGTTTATCAGACTTTCAGATAGGGCAAATGTCAGTGAGCGTTCCGATTTCAGTTCCAGAGCGATTCGCCCAATGAGTCCTTGATATTTAGTCGTTTTCAGCCAATTTTCTGGATTTTTGAAAATTTCACTTTTTTGTGAAAATATCCACTAAATGAGGGAATAATATGTGTGAGGGTACCCCAGGAGAGTTCCAAATGTGTGTGGGTAGAATATATATCCCACGGGGGTAAAATTGAAAAAAGTTGAAAAATTTTTTTTTGGGACTTAGCCATTTTTCCGGCGTTTATCAGACTTTCAGATAGGGCAAATGTCAGTGAGCGTTCCGATTTCAGTTCCAGAGTGATTCGCCGAATGAGCCCTTGATATTTATTCGTTTTCAGCCAATTTTCTGGATTTTTGAAAAATTCACTTTTTTTGTGAAAATATCCAGTAAGTGAGGGAATAATATGTGTGAGGGTACCCCAGGAGTGTTCCAAATGTGTGTGGATAGAATATATATCCCACGGGGGTAAAATTGAAAAAAGTTGAAACATTTTTTTTTTTTGGACTTAGCCATTTTTCCGCCGTTTATCAGACTTTCAGATAGGGCAAATGTCAGTGAGCATTCCGATTTCAGTTCCAGAACGATTCGCCCAATGAGTCCTTGATATGTAGTCGTTTTCAGCCAATATATTGGATTTTTGAAAATTTCACTTTTTGGGAAAATATCCACTAAATGAGGGAATAATATGTGTGAGGGTACCCCAGGAGAGTTCCAAATGTGTCTGGGTAGAATATATATCCCACGGGGGTAAAATTGAAAAAATGTGAAAAAAAAATTTTTTTGGACTTAGCCATTTTTCCGGCGTTTATCAGACTTTCAGATAGGGCAAATGTCAGTGAGCGTTCCGATTTCAGTTCCAGAGTGATTCGCCCAATGAGCCCTTGATATTTATTCGTTTTCAGCCAATTTTCTGGATTTTTGAAAAATTCACTTTTTTTGTGAAAATATCCAGTAAATGAGGGAATAATATGTGTGAGGGTACCCCAGGAGAGTTCCAAATGTGTGTGGGTAGAATATATATCCCACGGGGGTAAAATTGAAAAAAGTTGAAAATTTTTTTTTTTTGGACTTAGCCATTTTTCCGCCGTTTATCAGACTTTCAGATAGGGCAAATGTCAGTGAGCATTCCGATTTCAGTTCCAGAGCGATTCGCCCAATGAGTCCTTGATATGTAGTCGTTTTCAGCCAATATATTGGATTTTTGAAAATTTCACTTTTTTGTGAAAATATCCACTAAATGAGGGAATAATATGTGTGAGGGTACCCCAGGAGAGTTCCAAATGTGTGTGGGTAGAATATATATTCCACGGGGGTAAAATTGAAAAAAGTTGAAACATTTTTTTTTTTTGGACTTAGCCATTTTTCCGCCGTTTATCAGACTTTCAGATAGGGCAAATGTTAGTGAGCGTTCCGATTTCAGTTCCAGAGCGATTCGCCCAATGAATCCTTGATATTTAGTCGTTTTCAGCCAATATTTTGGTTTTTTGAAAATTTCACTTTTTTGTGAAAATATCCACTAAATGAGGGAATAATATGTGTGAGGGTACCCCAGGAGTGTTCCAAATGTGCGTGGGTAGAATATATATCCCACGGGGGTAAAATTGAAAAAAGTTGAAAATTTTTTTTTTTGGACTTAGTCATTTTTTCGGCGTTTATCACACTTTCAGATAGGGCAAATGTCAGTGAGCGTTCCGATTTCAGTTCCAGAGCGATTCGCCCAATGAGTCCTTGATATTTATTCGTTTTCAGCCAATTTTCTGGATTTTTGAAAATTTCACTTTTTTGTGAAAATATCCACTAAATGAGGGAATAATATGTGTGAGGGTACCCCAGGAGAGTTCCAAATGTGTGTGGGTAGAATATATATCCCACGGGGGTAAAATTGAAAAAAGTTGAAACATTTTTTTTTTTGGACTTAGCCATTTTTCCGCCGTTTATCAGACTTTCAGATAGGGCCAATGTCAGTGAGCATTCCGGTTTCAGTTCCAGAGCGATTCGCCCAATGAGTCCTTGATATTTAGTCATTTTCAGCCAATTTTCTGGATTTTTGAAAATTTCACTTTTTTGTGAAAATATCCACTAAATGAGGGAATAATATGTGTGAGGGTACCCCAGGAGAGTTCCAAATGTGTGTGGGTAGAATATATATCCCACGGGGGTAAAATTGAAAAAATTTGAAACATTTTTTTTTTTGGACTTATCCATTTTTCCACCGTTTATCAGACTTTCAGATAGGGCAAATGTAAGTGAGCGTTCCGATTTCAGTTCCAGAGCGATTCGCCCAATGATTCCTTGATATTTAGTCGTTTTCAGCCAATTTTCTGGATTTTTGAAAATTTCACTTTTTTTGTGGAAATATCCACTAAATGAGGGAACAATATGTGTGAGGGTACCCCAGGAGAGTTCCAAATGTGTGTGGGTAGAATATATATCCCACGGGGGTAAAATTGAAAATTTGAAACATTTTTTTTTTTGGACTTAGCCATTTTTCCACCGTTTATCAGACTTTCAGATAGGGCAAATGTCAGTGAGCGTTCCGATTTCAGTTCCAGAGCGATTCACCCAATGAGTCCTTGATATGTAGTCGTTTTCAGCCAATATATTGGATTTTTGAAAATTTCACTTTTTTGTGAAAATATCCACTAAATGAGGGAATAATATGTGTGAGGGTACCCCAGGAGAGATCCAAATGTCTGTGGGTAGAATATATATCCCACAGGGGTAAAATTGAAAAAAGTTGAAAAAAATTTTTTTTTTTGGACTTAGTCATTTTTCCAGCGTTTATCAGACATTCAGATAGGGCAAATGTCATTGAGCGTTCCGATTTCAGTTCCAGAGCGATTCGCCGCATGAGTCCTTGATATGTAGTCGTTTTCAGCCAATATATTGGATTTTTGAAAATTTCACTTTTTGTGAAAATATCCACTAAATGAGGGAATAATATGTGTGAGGGTACCCCAGGAGAGTTCCAAATGTGTCTGGGTAGAATATATATCCCACGGGGGTAAAATTGAAAAAATGTGAAAAAAAAATTTTTTTGGACTTAGCCATTTTTCCGGCGTTTATCAGACTTTCAGATAGGGCAAATGTTAGTGAGCGTTCCGATTTCAGTTCCAGAGCGATTCGCCCAATGAGTCCTTGATATTTAGTCGTTTTCAGCCAATATTTTGGTTTTTTGAAAATTTCACTTTTTTGTGAAAATATCCACTAAATGAGGGAATAATATGTGTGAGGGAAACCCAGGAGTGTTCCAAATGTGCGTGGGTAGAATATATATCCCACAGGGGTAAAATTGAAAAAAGTTGAAAATTTTTTTTTTTTGGACTTAGTCATTTTTTCGGCGTTTATCACACTTTCAGATAGGGCAAATGTCAGTGAGCGTTCCGATTTCAGTTCCAGAGCGATTCGCCCAATGAGTCCTTGATATTTATTCGTTTTCAGCCAATTTTCTGGATTTTTGAAAATTTCACTTTTTTGTGAAAATATCCACTAAATGAGGGAATAATATGTGTGAGGTTACCCCAGGAGAGTTCCAAATGTGTGTATGTAGAATATATATCCCACGGGGGTAAAATTGAAAAAAGTTGAAAAAAATTTTTTTTTGGACTTAGCCATTTTTCCGGCGTTTATCAGACTTTCAGATAGGGCAAATGTTAGTGAGCGTTCCGATTTCAGTTCCAGAGCGATTCGCCCAATGAGTCCTTGATATTTAGTCGTTTTCAGCCAATTTTCTGGATTTTTGAAAATTTCATTTTTTTGTGAAAATATCCACTAAATGAGGGAATAATATGTGTGAGTGTACCCCAGGAGAGTTCCAAATGTGTGTGGGTAGAATATATATCCCACGGGGGTAAAATTGAAAAAAGTTGAAACATTTTTTTTTTTTGGACTTAGCCATTTTTCCGCCGTTTATCAGACTTTCAGATAGGGCCAATGTCAGTGAGCATTCCGTTTTCAGTTCCAGAGCGATTCGCCCAATGAGTCCTTGATATTTAGTCGTTTTCAGCCAATTTTCTGGATTTTTGAAAATTTCACTTTTTTGTGAAAATATCCACTAAATGAGGGAATAATATGTGTGAGGGTACCCCAGGAGAGTTCCAAATGTGTGTGGGTAGAATGTATATCCCACGGGGGTAAAATTGAAAAAATTTGAAACTTTTTTTTTTTGGACTTAGCCATTTTTCCACCGTTTATCAGACTTTCAGATAGGGCAAATGTAAGTGAGCGTTCCGATTTCAGTTCCAGAGCGATTCGCCCAATGAGTCCTTGATATTTAGTCGTTTTCAGCCAATTTTCTGGATTTTTGAAAATTTCACTTTTTTGTGGAAATATCCACTAAGTGAGGGAACAATATGTGTGAGGGTACCCCAGGAGAGTTCCAAATGTGTGTGGGTAGAATATATATCCTTCCGGGGGTAAAATTGAAAATTTGAAACATTTTTTTTTTTGGACTTAGCCATTTTTCCACCGTTTATCAGACTTTCAGATAGGGCAAATGTCAGTGAGCGTTCCGATTTCAGTTCCAGAGCGATTCACCCAATGAGTCCTTGATATGTAGTCGTTTTCAGCCAATATATTGGATTTTTGAAAATTTCACTTTTTTGTGAAAATATCCACTAAATGAGGGAATAATATGTGTGAGGGTACCCCAGGAGAGTTCCAAATGTGTCTGGGTAGAATATATATCCCACGGGGGTAAAATTGAAAAAAGTTTAAAAAATTTTTTTTTTGGACTTAGTCATTTTTCCAGCGTTTATCAGACTTTCAGATAGGGCAAATGTCAGTGAGCGTTCCGATTTCAGTTCCAGAGCAATTCGCCCAATGAGTCCTTGATATTTAGTCGTTTTCAGCCAATTTTCTGGATTTTTGAAAATTTCACTTTTTTGTGAAAATATCCACTAAATGAGGGAATAATATGTGTGAGGGTACCCCAGTAGAGTTCCAAATGTCGTGGGTAGAATATATATCCCACGGGGGTAAAATTGAAAAAAGTTGAAACATTTTTTTTTTTGGACTTAGCCATTTTTCCGCCGTTTATCAGACTTTCAGATAGGGCAAATGTCAGTGAGCGTTCCGATTTCAGTTCCAGAGCGATTCGCCCAATGAGTCCTTGATATTTAGTCGTTTTCAGCCAATTTTCTGGATTTTTGAAAATTTCACTTTTTTGTGAAAATATCCACTAAATGAGGGAATAATATGTGTGAGGGTACCCCAGTAGAGTTCCAAATGTCTGTGGGTAGAATATATATCCCACGGGGGTAAAATTGAAAAAATGTGAAAAAAATTTTTTTTTGGACTTAGACATTTTTCCGGCGTTTATCAGACTTTGAGATAAGGCAAATGTCAGTGAGCGTTCCGATTTCAGTTCCAGAGCGATTCGCCCAATGAGTCCTTGATATTTAGTCGTTTTCAGCCAATATTTTGGATTTTTGAAAATTTCACTTTTTTGTGAAAATATCCACTAAATGAGGGAATAATATGTGTGAGGGTACCCCAGGAGAGTTCCAAATGTGTGTGGGTAGAATATATATCCCACGGGGGTAAAATTGAAAAAAGTTGAAAAATTTTTTTTTTTGTACTTAGTCATCTTTCCGGCGTTTATCAGACTTTCAGATAGGGCAAATGTCAGTGAGCGTTCTGATTTCAGTTCCAGAGTGATTCGCCCAATGAGCCCTTGATATTTATTCGTTTTCAGCCAATTTTCTGGATTTTTGAAAATTTCATTTTTTTGTGAAAATATCCACTAAATGAGGGAATAATATGTGTGAGGGTACCCCAGGAGAGTTCCAAATGTGTGTGGGTAGAATATATATCCCACGGGGGTAAAATTGAAAAAAGTTTAAACATTTTTTTTTTTGGACTTAGTCATCTTTCCGGCGTTTATCAGACTTTCAGATAGGGCAAATGTCAGTGAGTGCTCCGATTTCAGTTCCAGAGCGATTCGCCCAATGAGTCCTTGATATTAATTTGTTTTCAGCCAATTTTCGAAAATTTCATTTTTTTGTGAAAATATCCACTAAATGAGGGAATAATATGTGTGAGGGTACCCCAGGAGAGTTCCAAATGTGTGTGGGTAGAATATATATCCCACGGGGGTAAAATTGAAAAAAGTTGAAACATTTTTTTTTTGGACTTAGCCATTTTTCTGCCGTTTATCAGACTTTCAGATAGGGCAAATGTCAGTGAGCGTTCCGATTTCAGTTCCAGAGCGATTCGCTCAATGAGTCCTTGATATGTAGTCGTTATCAGCCAATATATTGGATTTTTGAAAATTTCACTTTTTTGTGAAAATATCCACTAAATGAGGGAATAATATGTGTGAGGGTACCCCAGGAGAGTTCCAAACGTGTCTGGGTAGAATATATATCCCACGGGGGTAAAATTGAAAAAAGTTTAAAAAATTTTTTTTTTGGACTTAGTCATTTTTCCAGCGTTTATCAGACTTTCAGATTTGGAAAATGTCAGTGAGCGTTCCGATTTCAGTTCCAGAGCGATTCGCCCAATGAGTCCTTGATATTTAGTCGTTTTCAGCCAATTTTCTGGATTTTTGAAAATTTCACTTTTTTGTGAAAATATCCACTAAATGAGGGAATAATATTTGTGAGGGTACCCCAGTAGAGTTCCAAATGTCTGTGGGTAGAATATATATCCCACGGGGGTAAAATTGAAAAAAGTTGAAAAAAATTTTTTTTTTGGACTTAGTAATTTTTCCAGCGTTTATCAGACTTTCAGATAGGGCAAATGTCAGTGAGCGTTCCGATTTCAGTTCCAGAGCGATTCGCCCAATGAGTCCTTGATATTTAGTCGTTTTCAGCCAATTTTCTGGATTTTTGAAAATTTGACTTTTTTGTGAAAATATCCACTAAATGAGGGAATAATATGTGTGATGGTACCCCAGGAGAGTTCCAAATGTGTGTGGGTAGAATATATATCCCACGGGGGTAGAATTGAAAAAATTTGAAACATTTTTTTTTTTGGACTTAGCCATTTTTCCACCGTTTATCAGACTTTCAGATAAGGCAAATGTCAGTGAGCGTTCCGATTTCAGTTCCAGAGCGATTCGCCCAATGAGTCCTTGATATTTAGTCGTTTTCAGCCAATATTTTGGATTTTTGAAAATTTCACTTTTTTGTGAAAATATCCCCTAAATGAGGGAATAATATGTGTGAGGGTACCCCAGGAGAGTTCCAAATGTGTGTGGGTAGAATATATATCCCACGGGGGTAAAATTGAAAAAAGTTGAAACATTTTTTTTTTTGGACTTAGCCATTTTTCCGCCGTTTATCAGACTTTCAGATAGGGCAAATGTCAGTGAGCGTTCCGATTTCAGTTCCAGAGCGATTCGCCCAATGAGTCCTTGATATTTAGTCGTTTTCAGCCAATTTTCTGGATTTTTGAAAATTTCACTTTTTTGTGAAAATATCCACTAAATGAGGGAATAATATTTGTGAGGGTACCCCAGTAGAGTTCCAAATGTCTGTGGGTAGAATATATATCCCACGGGGGTAAAATTGAAAAAAGTTGAAAAAAATTTTTTTTTTGGACTTAGTAATTTTTCCAGCGTTTATCAGACTTTCAGATAGGGCAAATGTCAGTGAGCGTTCCGATTTCAGTTCCAGAGCGATTCGCCCAATGAGTCCTTGATATTTAGTCGTTTTCAGCCAATTTTCTGGATTTTTGAAAATTTGACTTTTTTGTGAAAATATCCACTAAATGAGGGAATAATATGTGTGATGGTACCCCAGGAGAGTTCCAAATGTGTGTGGGTAGAATATATATCCCACGGGGGTAAAATTGAAAAAAGTTTAAACATTTTTTTTTTTGGACTTAGCCATTTTTCCACCGTTTATCAGACTTTCAGATAGGGCAAATGTCAGTGAGCGTTCCGATTTCAGTTCCAGAGCGATTCGCCCAATGAGTCCTTGATATGTAGTCGTTTTCAGTCAATATATTGGATTTTTGAAAATTTCACTTTTTTGTGAAACTATCCACTAAATGAGGGAATAATATGTGTGAGGGTACCCCAGGAGAGTTCCAAATGTGTGTGGGTAGAATATATATCCCACGGGGGTAAAATTGAAAAAAGTTTAAAAAAATTTTTTTTTTGGACTTAGTCATTTTTCCAGCGTTTATCAGACTTTCAGATAGGGCAAATGTCAGTGAGTGCTCCGATTTCAGTTCCAGAGCGATTCGCCCAATGAGTCCTTGATGTTTATTTGTTTTCAGCCAATTTTCGAAAATTTAACTTTTTTGTGAAAATATCCACTAAATGAGGGAATAATATGTGTGAGGGTACCCCAGGAGATTTCCAAATGTGTGTGGGTAGAATATATATCCCACGGGGGTAAAATTGAGAAAAGTTGAAAAAAATTTTTTTTTGGACATAGACATTTTTCCGGCGTTTATCAGACTTTCAGATAGGACAAATGTCAGTGAGCGTTCCGATTTCAGTACCAGAGCGATTCGCCCAATGAGTCCTTGATATTTAGTCGTTTTCAGCCAATTTTCTGGATTTTTGAAAATTTCACTTTTTTGTGAAAATATCCACTTAATGAGGGAATAATATGTGTGAGGGTACCCCAGGAGAGTTCCAAATGTGTGTGGGTAGAATATATATCCCACGGGGGTAAAATTGAAAAAAGTTTAAAAAAATTTTTTTTTTGGACTTAGTCATTTTTCCAGCGTTTATCAGACTTTCAGATAGGGCAAATGTCAGTGAGCGTTTCGATTTCAGTTCCAGAGCGATTCGCCCAATGAGTCCTTGATATGCAGTCGTTTTCAGCCAATTTTCTGGATTTTTGAAAATTCACTTTTTTTGTGAAAATATCCACTAAATGAGGGAATAATTTGTGTGAGGGTACCGCAGGAATGTTCGAAATGTGTGTGGGTAGAATATATATCCTACGGGGGTAAAATTGAAAAAAGTTGAAAAATTTTTTTTTGTGGACTTTGTCATTTTTCCGGCGTTTATCAGACTTTCAGATAGGGCAAATGTCAGTGAGCGTTCCGATTTCAGTTCCAGAGCGATTCGCCCAATGAGTCCTTGATATTTAGTCGTTTTCAGCCAATTTTCTGGATTTTTGAAAATTTCACTTTTTTGTGAAAATATCCACTAAATGAGGGAATAATATGTGTGAGGGTACCCCAGGAGAGTTCCAAATGTGTGTGGGTAGAATATATATCCCACGGGGGTAAAATTGAAAAAAGTTTAAAAAAATTTTTTTTTTGGACTTAGTCATTTTTCCAGCATTTATCAGACTTTCAGATAGGGCAAATGTCAGTGAGCATTCCGATTTCAGTTCCAGAGCGATTCGCCCAATGAGTCCTTGATATTTATTCGTTTTTAGCCAATTTTCTGGATTTTTGAAAATTTCACTTTTTTGTGAAAATATCCACTAAATGAGGGAATAATATGTGTGAGGGTACCCCAGGAGAGTTCCAAATGTGTGTGGGTAGAATATATATCCCACGGGGGTAAAATTGAAAAAAGTTTTAAAAAATTTTTTTTTTGGACTTAGTCATTTTTCCGGCGTTTATCAGACTTTCAGATAGGGCAAATGTCAGTGAGCGCTCCGATTTCAGTTCCAGAACGATTCACCCAATGAGTCCTTGATATTTATTCGTTTTCAGCCAATTTTCAAAAATTTCACTTTTTTGTGAAAATATCCACTAAATGAGGGAGTAATATGTGTGAGGGTACCTCAGGAGAGTTACAAATGTGTGTGGGTAGAATATATATCCCATGGGGGTAAAATTGAAAAAAGTTTAAAAATTATTTTTTTTCGACTTAGACATTTTTCCGGCGTTTATCAGACTTTCAGATAGGGCAAATGTCAGTGAGCGCTCCGATTTCAGTTCCAGAGCGATTCACCCAATGAGTCCTTGATATTTATTCGTTTTCAGCCAATTTTTGAAAATTTCACTTTTTTGTGAAAATATCCACTAAATGAGGGAGTAATATGTGTGAGGGTACCCCAGGAGAGTTTCAAATGTGTGTTGGTAGAATATATATCCCACGGGGGTAAAATTGAAAAAAGTTGAAAAAAATTTTTTTGGGGATTTAACCATTTTTCCGGCGTTTATCAGACTTTCAGATAGGGCAAATGTCAGTGAGCGTTCCGATTTCAGTTCCAGAGCGATTCGCCCAATGAGTCCTTGATATTTATTCGTTTTCAGCCAATATTTTAGATTTTTGAAAATTTAACTTTTTTGTGAAAATATCCACTAAATGAGGGAATAATATGTGTGAGGGTACCCCAGGAGAGTTCCAAGTGTGTGTGGGTAGAATATATATCCTACGGGGGTAAAATTGAAAAAAGTTGAAAAATTTTTTTTTTGGTCTTAGTCATTTTTCCGGCGTTTATCAGACTTTCAGATAGGGAAAATGTCAGTGAGCGTTCCGATTTCAGTTCCAGAGCGATTCGCCCAATGAGTCCTTGATATTTATTCGTTTTCAGCCAATTTTCTGGATTTTTGAAAATTTCACTTTTTTGTGAAAATATCCACTTAATGAGGGAATAATATGTGTGAGGATACCCCAGGAGAGTTCCAAATGTGTGTGGATAGAATATATATCCCACGGGGGTAAAATTGAAAAAATGTGAAAAAAATTTTTTTTTGGACTTAGCCATTTTTCCGGCGTTTATCAGACTTTCAGATAGGGCAAATGTCAGTGAGCGTTCCGATTTCAGCTCCAGAGCGATTCGCCCAATGAGTCCTTGATATGTAGTCGTTTTCAGCCAATTTTCTGGATTTTTGAAAATTTCACTTTTTTGTGAAAATATCCACTAAATGAGGGAATAATATGTGTGAGGGTACCCCAGGAGAGTTCCAAATGTGTGTGGGTAGAATATATATCCCACGGGGGTAAAATTGAAAAAAGTTTAAAAAAATTTTTTTTCTTGGACTTAGTCATTTTTCCAGCGTTTATCAGACTTTCAGATAGGGCAAATGTCAGTGAGCGTTTCGATTTCAGTTCCAGAGCGATTCGCCCAATGAGTCCTTGATATGCAGTCGTTTTCAGCCAATATTTTGGATTTTTGAAAATTTCACTTTTTTGTGAAAATATCCACTAAATGAGGGAATAATATGTGTGAGGGTACCCCAGGAGAGTTTCAAATGTGTGTGGGTAGAATATATATCCCACGGGGGTAAAATTGAAAAAAGTTGAAAAATTTTTTTTTTTCGACTTTGACATTTTTCCGCCGTTTATCAGACTTTCAGATAGGGCAAATGTCAGTGAGCTTTCCGATTTCAGTTCCAGAGTGATTCGCCCAATGAGTCCTTGATATTTAGTCGTTTTCAGCTAATTTTCTGGATTTTGGAAAAATTCACTTTTTTGTGAAAATATCCACTAAAATGAGGGAATAATATGTGTGAGGGTACCCCAGGAGAGTTCCAAATGTGTGTGGGTAAAATATATATCCCACGGGGGTAAAATTGAAAAAAGTTGAAACATTTTTTTTTTTGGACTTAGCCATTTTTCCGCCGTTTATCAGACTTTCAGATAGGGCAAATGTCAGTGAGCGTTCCGATTTCAGTTCCAGAGCGATTCATCCAATAAGTCCTTGATATTTATTCGTTTTCAGCCAATTTTCTGGATTTTTGAAAATTTCACTTTTTTGTGAAAATGTCCACTAAATGAGGGAATAATATGTGTGAGGGTACCCCAGGAGAGTTCCAAATGTGTGTGGGTAGAATATATATCCCACGGGGGTAAAATTGAAAAAAGTTTAAAAAAATTTTTTTTTTTGGACTTAGTCATTTTTCCGGCGTTTATCAGACTTTCAGATAGGGCAAATGTCAGTGAGCGCTCCGATTTCAGTTCCAGAGCGATTCACCCAATGAGTCCTTGATATTTATTCGTTTTCAGCCAATTTTCAAAAATTTCACTTTTTTGTGAAAATATCCACTAAATGAGGGAATAATATGTGTGAGGGTACCTCAGGAGAGTTACAAATGTGTGTGGGTAGAATATATATCCCATGGGGGTAAAATTGAAAAAAGTTTAAAAAATTTTTTTTTTCGACTTAGACATTTTTCCGGCGTTTATCAGACTTTCAGATAGGGCAAATGTCAGTGAGCGCTCCGATTTCAGTTCCAGAGCGATTCACCCAATGAGTCCTTGATATTTATTCGTTTTCAGCCAATTTTCGAAAATTTCACTTTTTTGTGAAAATATCCACTAAATGAGGGAGTAATATGTGTGAGGGTACCCCAGGAGAGTTTCAAATGTGTGTTGGTAGAATATATATCCCACGGGGGTAAAATTGAAAAAAGTTGAAAAAAATTTTTTTGGGGATTTAACCATTTTTCCGGCGTTTATCAGACTTTCAGATAGGGCAAATGTCAATGAGCGTTCCGATTTCAGTTCCAGAGCGATTCGCCCAATGAGTCCTTGATATTTAGTCGTTTTCAGCCAATATTTTTGATTTTTGAAAATTTAACTTTTTTGTGAAAATATCCACTAAATGAGGGAATAATATGTGTGAGGGTACCCCAGGAGAGTTCCAAATGTGTGTGGGTAGAATATATATCCTACGGGGGTAAAATTGAAAAAAGTTGAAAAATTTTTTTTTTGGTCTTAGTCATTTTTCCGGCGTTTATCAGACTTTCAGATAGGGCAAATGTCAGTGAGCGTTCCGATTTCAGTTCCAGAGCGATTCGCCCAATGAGTCCTTGATATTTAGTCGTTTTCAGCCAATATTTTGGATTTTTGAAAATTTCACTTTTTTGGGAAAATATCCACTAAATGAGAGAATAATATGTGTGAGGGTACCCCAGGAGTGTTCCAAATGTGCGTGGGTAGAATATACAGTGCCTACAAGTAGTATTCAACCCCCTGCAGATTTAGCTGGTTGACACATGCGGAATTAACTTGGCATTGTGACATTTGTACTGTAGATCAGCCTGGAAGTGGGAAATGCACTGCAGCAAATTTTGTTTTTGTTTTGTTTTTTTTGTTTTTTTTTAAAACGTAAAAAGTTAATTCAGAGTGTCATTTATTATTCAACCCCTCAAACCAGAAGAATTCTGTTTGGTCCCCCTAAAGTATTAAGAAGTAGTTCAGGCACCAAGAATAATGAACTTCACATGTGTGGATTAAAGGTCTCTTTTGCCAGCCTTTTCTGACTATTTAAGACCCTCCCCAAACTTGTGAACAGCACTCAGACATGGTCAACATGGGAAAGACAAAGGAGCATTCCAAGGCCATCAGAGACAAGATCGTGGAGGGTCACAAGGCTGGCAAGGGGTACAAAACCCTTTCCAAGGAGTTGAGCCTACCTGTCTCCACTGTTGGGAGCATCATCCGTAAGTGGAAGGCTTATGGAACTACTGTTAGCCTTCCACGGCCAGGACAGCCTTTGAAAGTGTCCTCCCGTGCCGAGGCCAGGCTTGTCCGAAGAGTCAAGGCTAACCCAAGGACAACAAGGAAGGAGCTCCGAGAAGATCTCATGGCAGTGGGGACATTGGTTTCAGTCAATACCATAAGTAACGTACTCCACCGCAATGGTCTCCGTTCCAGACGAGCCCGTAAGTTACCTTTACTTTCAAAGCGTCATGTCAAGGCTCGTCTACAGTTTGCTCATGATCACTTGGAGGACTCTGAGACAGACTGGTTCAAGGTTCTATGGTCTGATGAGACCAAGATCGAGATCTTTGGTGCCAACCACACACGTGACGTTTGGAGACTGGATGGCACTGCATACGACCCCAAGAATACCATCCCTACAGTCAAGCATGGTGGTGGCAGCATCATGCTGTGGGGCTGTTTCTCTGCCAAGGGGCCTGGCCATCTGGTCCGCATCCATGGGAAGATGGATAGCACGGCTTACCTGGAGATTTTGGCCAAGAACCTCCGCTCCTCCATCAAGGATCTTAAGATGGGTCGTAATTTCATCTTCCAACAAGACAATGACCCAAAGCACACAGCCAAGAAAACCAAGGCCTGGTTCAATAGGGAAAAAGTCAAGGTGTTGGAGTGGCCTAGTCAGTCTCCTGACCTTAACCCAATTGAAAACTTGTGGAAGGAGCTCAAGAATAAAGTCCACATGAGACACCCAAAGAACCTAGATAACTTGGAGAAGATCTGCATGGAGGAGTGGGCCAAGATAACTCCACAGACCTGTGCCGGCCTGATCAGGTCTTATAAAAGATGATTATTAGCTGTAATTGCAAACAAGGGTTATTCCACAAAATATTAAACATAGGGGTTGTATAATAATTGACCCACACTTTTATGTTTAAAATTTAATAAAATTCAACTGAGCAACATAACTTTTTGGTTTGTAAGATTTATGCTTCTGTTCATAAAACCTACTCTCGTTTGCAGTTTGAAGGCTCTAACTTATTTGCATCTTATCAAACCAGCTAAATCTGCAGGGGGTTGAATAATACTTGTAGGCACTGTATATCCCACGGGGGTAAAATTGAAAAAAGTTGAAAACTTTTTTTTTTTGGACTTAGTCATCTTTCCGGCGTTTATCAGACTTTCAGATAGGGCAAATGTCAGTGAGCGTTCCGATTTCAGTTCCAGAGTGATTCGCCCAATGAGCCCTTGATATTTATTCGTTTTCAGCCAATTTTCTGGATTTTTGAAAAATTCACATTTTTTCTGAAAATATCCACTAAATGAGGGAATAATATGTGTGAGGGTACCCCAGGAGAGTTCCAAATGTGTGTGGGTAGAATATATATCCCACGGGGGTAAAATTTAAAAAAGTTGAAAATTTTTTTTTTTTGGACTTAGACATTTTTTCGGCGTTTATCAGACTTTCAGATAGGGCAAATGTCAGTGAGCGTTCCGATTTCAGTTCCAGAGCGATTCGCCCAATGAGTCCTTGATATTTATTCGTTTTCAGCCAATTTTCTGGATTTTTGAAAATTTCACTTTTTTGTGAAAATATCCTCTCAATGAGGGAATAATATGTGTGAGGGTACCTCAGGAGAGTTTCAAATGTGTGTGGGTAGAATATATATCCCATGGGGGTAAAATTGAAAAAAGTTTAAAAATTTTTTTTTTTTTCGACTTAGACATTTTTCCGGCGTTTATCAGACTTTCAGATAGGGCAAATGTCAGTGAGCGCTCCGATTTCAGTTCCAGAGCGATTCACCCAATGAGTCCTTGATATTTATTCGTTTTCAGCCAATTTTCGAAAATTTCACTTTTTTGTGAAAATATCCATTAAATGAGGGAATAATATGTGTGAGGGTACCCCAGGAGAGTTCCAAATGTGCTTGGGTAGAATATATATCCCACGGGGGTAAAATTGAAAAAAGTTGAAAAATTTTTTTTTTTGGACTTAGTCATCTTTCCGGCGTTTATCAGACTTTCAAATAGGGCAAATGTCAGTGAGCGTTCCGATTTCAGTTCCAGAGTGATTCGCCCAATGAGCCCTTGAAATTTATTCGTTTTCAGCCAATTTTCTGGATTTTTGAAAATTTCACTTTTTTGTGAAAATATCCACTAAATGAGGGAATAATATGTGTGAGGGTACCCCAGGAGAGTTCCAAATGTGTGTGGGTAGAATATATATCCCACGGGGGTAAAATTGAAAAAAGTTTAAAAAAATTTTTTTTTGGGACTTAGTCATTTTTCCAGCATTTATCAGACTTTCAGATAGGGCAAATGTCAGTGAGCATTCCGATTTCAGTTCCAGAGCGATTCGCCCAATGAGTCCTTGATATTTATTCGTTTTCAGCCAATTTTCTGGATTTTTGAAAATTTCACTTTTTTGTGAAAATATCCACTAAATGAGGGAATAATATGTGTGAGGGTACCCCAGGAGAGTTCCAAATGTGTGTGGGTAGAATATATATCCCACGGGGGTAAAATTGAAAAAAGTTTAAAAAAATTTTTTTTTGGACTTAGTCATTTTTCCGGCGTTTATCAGACTTTCAGATAGGGCAAATGTCAGTGAGCGCTCCAATTTCAGTTCCAGAGCGATGCACCCAATGAGTCCTTGATATTTATTCGTTTTCAGCCAATTTTCGAAAATTTCACTTTTTTGTGAAAATATCCACTAAATGAGGGAATAATATGTGTTAGGGTACCTCAGGAGAGTTTCAAATGTGTGTGGGTAGAATATATATCCCATGGGGGTAAAATTGAAAAAAGTTTAAAAAATTTTTTTTTTCGACTTAGACATTTTTCCGGCGTTTATCAGACTTTCAGATAGGGCAAATGTCAGTGAGCGCTCCGATTTCAGTTCCAGAGCGATTCACCCAATGAGTCCTTGATATTTATTCATTTTCAGCCAATTTTCGAAAATTTCACTTTTTTGTGAAAATATCCACTAAATGAGGGAGTAATATGTGTGAGGGTACCCCAGGAGAGTTTCAAATGTGTGTTGGTAGAATATATATCCCACGGGGGTAAAATTGAAAAAAGTTGAAAAATTTTTTTTTGGGGATGTAGCCATTTTTCCGGCGTTTATCAGACTTTCAGATAGGGCAAATGTCAGTGAGCGTTCCGATTTCAGTTCCAGAGCGATTCGCCCAATGAGTCCTTGATATTTAGTGGTTTTCAGCCAATATTTTTGATTTTTGAAAATTTCACTTTTTTGTGAAAATATCCACTAAATGAGGGAATAATATGTGTGAGGGTACCCCAGGAGAGTTCCAAATGTGTGTGGGTAGAATATATATCCTACGGGGGTAAAATTGAAAAAAGTTGAAAAAATTTTTTTTTGGACTTAGTCATTTTTCCGGCGTTTATCAGACTTTCAGATAGGGCAAATGTCAGTGAGCGTTCCGATTTCAACTCCAGAGCGATTCGCCCAATGAGTCCTTGATATTTAGTCGTTTTCAGGCAAATTTCTGGATTTTTGAAAATTTCACTTTTTTGTGAAAATATCCACTAAATGAGGGAATAATATGTGTGAGGGTACCCCAGGAGAATTCCAAATGTGTGTGGGTAGAATATATATCCTACGGGGGTAAAATTGAAAAAAGTTTAAAAAAATTTTTTTTTTGGACTTAGTCATTTTTCCAGCGTTTATCAGACTTTCAGATAGGGCAAATGTCAGTGAGCGTTCCGATTTCAGTTCCAGAGCGATTCGCCCAATGAGTCCTTGATATTTAGTCGTTTTCAGCCAATTTTTTTGATTTTTGAAAATTTCACTTTTTTGTGAAAATATCCACTAAATGAGGGAATAATATGTGTGAGGGTACCCCAGGAGAGTTCCAAATGTGTGTGGGTAGAATATATATCCCACGGGGGTAAAATTTAAAAAAGTTGAAAATTTTTTTTTTTTGGACTTAGTCATTTTTTCGGCGTTTATCAGACTTTCAGATAGGGCAAATGTCAGTGAGCGTTCCGATTTCAGTTCCAGAGCGATTCACCCGATAAGTCCTTGATATTTATTCGTTTTCAGCCAATTTTCTGGATTTTTGAAAATTTCACTTTTTTGTGAAAATATCCACTAAATGAGGGAATAATATGTGTGAGGGTACCCCAGGAGAATTCCAAATGTGTGTGGGTAGAATATATATCCCACGGGGGTAAAATTGAAAAAAGTTTAAAAAAATTATTTTTTTTGGACTTAGTCATTTTTCCAGCGTTTATCAGACTTTCAGATAGGGCAAATGTCAGTGAGCGTTTCGATTTCAGTTCCAGAGCGATTCGCCCAATGAGTCCTTGATATGTAGTCGTTTTCAGCCAATATTTTGGATTTTGAAAATTTCACTTTTTTGTGAAAATATCCAATAACTGAGGGAATAATATGTGTGAAGGTACCCCAGGAGTGTTCCAAATGTGTGTGGGTAGAATATATATCCCACGGGGGTAAAATTGAAAAAAGTTTAAAAAATTTTTTTTTTCGACTTAGACATTTTTCCGGCGTTTATCAGACTTTCAGATAGGGCAAATGTCAGTGAGCGCTCCGATTTCAGTTCCAGAGCGATTCACCCAATGAGTCCTTGATATTTATTCGTTTTCAGCCAATTTTCGAAAATTTCACTTTTTTGTGAAAATATCCACTAAATGAGGGAGTAATATGTGTGAGGGTACCTCAGGAGAGTTTCAAATGTGTGTGGGTAGAATATATATCCCACGGGGGTAAAATTGAAAAAAGTTGAAAAAATTTTTTTTGGGGATTTAGCCATTTTTCCGGCGTTTATCAGACTTTCAGATATGGCAAATGTCAGTGAGCGTTCCGATTTCAGTTCTAGAGCGATTCGCCCAATGAGTCCTTGATATTTATTCGTTTTCAGCCAATTTTCTGGATTTTTGAAAATTTCACTTTTTTGTGAAAATATCCACTAAATGAGATAATAATATGTGTGAGGGTACCCCAGGAGAGTTCCAAATGTGTGTGGGTAGAATATATATCCCACGGGGGTAAAATTGAAAAAAGTTGAAAATTTTTTTTTTGGGGATTTAGCCATTTTTCCGGCATTTATCAGACTTTCAGATAGGGCAAATGTCAGTGAGCGTTCCGATTTCAGTTCCAGAGCGATTCGCCCAATGAGTCCTTGATATTTAGTCGTTTTCAGCCAATATTTTTGATTTTTGAAAATTTCACTTTTTTGTGAAAATATCCACTAAATGAGGGAATAATATGTGTGAGGGTACCCCAGGAGAGTTCCAAATGTGTGTGGGTAGAATATATATCCTACGGGGGTAAAATTGAAAAAAGTTGAAAAATTTTTTTTTTGGACTTAGTCATTTTTCCAGCATTTATCAGACTTTCAGATAGGGCAAATGTCAGTGAGCATTCCGATTTCAGTTCCAGAGCGATTCGCCCAATGAGTCCTTGATATTTATTCGTTTTCAGCCAATTTTCTGGATTTTTGAAAATTTCTCTTTTTTCTGAAAATATCCACTAAATGAGGGAATAATATGTGTGAGGGTACCCCAGGAGAATTCCAAATGTGTGTGGGTAGAATATATATCCCACGGGGGTAAAATTGAAAAAAGTTTAAAAAAATTTTTTATTTGGACTTAGTCATTTTTCCAGCGTTTATCAGACTTTCAGATAGGGCAAATGTCAGTGAGCGTTTCGATTTCAGTTCCAGAGCGATTCACCCAATGAGTCCTTGATATTTATTCGTTTTCAGCCAATTTTCGAAAATTTCACTTTTTTGTGAAAATATCCACTAAATGAGGGAATAATATGTGTGAGGGTACCTCAGGAGAGTTTCAAATGTGTGTGGGTAGAATATATATCCCATGGGGGTAAAATTGAAAAAAGTTTAAAAAATTTTTTTTTTCGACTTAGACATTTTTCCGGCGTTTATCAGACTTTCAGATAGGGCAAATGTCAGTGAGCGCTCCGATTTCAGTTCCAGAGCGATTCACCCAATGAGTCCTTGATATTTATTCGTTTTCAGCCAATTTTCGAAAATTTCACTTTTTTGTGAAAATATCCACTAAATGAGGGAGTAATATGTGTGAGGGTACCTCAGGAGAGTTTCAAATGTGTGTGGGTAGAATATATATCCCACGGGGGTAAAATTGAAAAAAGTTGAAAAAATTTTTTTGGGGGATTTAGATATTTTTCCGGAGTTTATCAGACTTTCAGATATGGCAAATGTCAGTGACTGTTCCGATTTCAGTTCTAGAGCGATTCGCCCAATGAGTCCTTGATATTTAGTCGTTTTCAGCCAATATTTTGGATTTTTAAAAATTTCACTTTTTTGTGAAAATATCCACTAAATGAGGGAATAATATGTGTGAGGGTACCCCAGGATAGTTCCAAATGTGTGTGGGTAGAATATATCCCACGGGGGTAAAATTTAAAAAAGTTGAAAATTACTTTTTTTTGGACTTAGTCATTTTTTCGGCGTTTATCAGACTTTCAGATAGGGCAAATGTCAGTGAGCGTTCCGATTTCAGTTCCAGAGCGATTCGCCCAATGAGTCCTTGATATTTATTCGTTTTCTGCCAATTTTCTGGATTTTTGAAAATTTCACTTTTTTGTGAAAATATCCACTAAATGAGGGAATAATATGTGTGAGGGTACCCCAGGAGAGTTCCAAATGTGTGTGGGTAGAATATATATCCCAAGGGGGTAAAATTGAAAAAAGTTTAAAAAAATTTTTTTTTTGGACTTAGTCATTTTTCCAGCATTTATCAGACTTTCAGATAGGGCAAATGTCAGTGAGCGTTCCGATTTCAACTCCAGAGCGATTCGCCCAATGAGTCCTTGATATTTAGTCGTTTTCAGCCAATATTTTGGATTTTTGAAAATTTCACTTTTTTGTGAAAATATCCAATAAATGAGGGAATAATATGTGTGAAGGTACCACAGGAGTGTTCCAAATGTGTGTGGGTAGAATATATATCCCACGGGGGTAAAATTGAAAAAAGTTGAAAAATTTTTTTTTTGGACTTAGTCATTTTTCCGGCGTTTATCAGACTTTCAGATAGGGCAAATGTCAGTGAGCGCTCCGATTTCAGTTCCAGAGCGATTCACCCAATGAGTCCTTGATATTTATTCGTTTTCAGCCAATTTTCGAAAATTTCACTTTTTTGTGAAAATATCCACTAAATGAGGGAATAATATGTGTGAGGGTACCTCAGGAGAGTTTCAAATGTGTGTGGGTAGAATATATATCCCACGGGGGTAAAATTGAAAAAAGTTTAAAAAAATTTTTTTTTTGGACTTAGTCATTTTTCCAGCATTTATCAGACTTTCAGATAGGGCAAATGTCAGTGAGCGTTCCGATTTCAACTCCAGAGCGATTCGCCCAATGAGTCCTTGATATTTAGTCGTTTTCAGCCAATTTTCTGGATTTTTGAAAATTTCTCTTTTTTGTGAAAATATCCACTAAATGAGGGAATAATATGTGTGAGGGTACCCCAGGAGAATTCCAAATGTGTGTGGGTAGAATATATATCCCACGGGGGTAAAATTGAAAAAAGTTTAAAAAAAATTTTTATTTGGACTTAGTCATTTTTCCAGCGTTTATCAGACTTTCAGATAGGGCAAATGTCAGTGAGCGTTTCGATTTCAGTTCCAGAGCGATTCGCCCAATGAGTCCTTGATATTTATTCGTTTTCAGCCAATTTTCGAAAATTTCACTTTTTTGTGAAAATATCCACTAAATGAGGGAATAATATGTGTGAGGGTACCTCAGGAGAGTTTCAAATGTGTGTGGGTAGAATATATATCCCACGGGGGTAAAATTGAAAAAAGTTTAAAAAATTTTTTTTTTCGACTTAGACATTTTTCCGGCGATTATGAGACTTTCAGATAGGGCAAATTTCAGTGAGCGCTCCGATTTCAGTTCCAGAGCGATTCACCCAATGAGTCCTTGATATTTATTCGTTTTCAGCCAATTTTCAAAAATTTTACTTTTTTGTGAAAATATCCACTAAATGAGGGAGTAATATGTGTGAGGGTACCCCAGGAGAGTTTCAAATGTGTGTGGGTAGAATATATATCCCACGGGGGTAAAATTGAAAAAAGTTGAAAAATTTTTTTTTTGGGGATTTAGCCATTTTTCCGGCGTTTATCAGACTTTCAGATAGGGCAAATGTCAGTGAGCGTTCCGATTTCAGTTCCAGAGCGATTCGCCCAATGAGTCCTTGATATTTAGTCGTTTTCAGCCAATATTTATGATTTTTGAAAATTTCACTTTTTTGTGAAAATATCCACTAAATGAGGGAATAATATGTGTGAGGGTACCCCAGGAGAGTTCCAAATGTGTGTGGGTAGAATATATATCCTACGGGGGTAAAATTGAAAAAAGTTGAAAAATTTTTTTTTTGGACTTAGTCATTTTTCCGGCGTTTATCAGACTTTCAGATAGGGCAAATGTCAGTGAGCGTTCCGATGTCAGTTCCAGAGTGATTCGCCCAATGAGTCCTTGATATTTAGTCGTTTTCAGCTAATTTTCTGGATTTTGGAAAAATTCACTTTTTTGTGAAAATATCCACTAAAATGAGGGAATAATATGTGTGAGGGTATCCCAGGAGAGTTCCAAATGTGTGTGGGTAAAATATATATCCCACGGGGGTAAAATTGAAAAAAGTTGAAAAAAATTTTTTTTTGGACTTAGCCATTTTTCCGGCGTTTATCAGACTTTCAGATAGGGCAAATGTCAGTGAGCGTTCCGATTTCAACTCCAGAGCGATTCGCCCAATGAGTCCTTGATATTTAGTCGTTTTCAGCCAATTTTCTGGATTTTTGAAAATTTCTCTTTTTTGTGAAAATATCCACTAAATGAGGGAATAATATGTGTGAGGGTACCCCAGGAGAATTCCAAATGTGTGTGGGTAGAATATATATCCCACGGGGGTAAAATTGAAAAAAGTTTAAAAAAATTTTTTATTTGGACTTAGTCATTTTTCCAGCGTTTATCAGACTTTCAGATAGGGCAAATGTCAGTGAGCGTTTCGATTTCAGTTCCAGAGCGATTCGCCCAATGAGTCCTTGATATTTATTCGTTTTCAGCCAATTTTCGAAAATTTCACTTTTTTGTGAAAATATCCACTAAATGAGGGAATAATATGTGTGAGGGTACCTCAGGAGAGTTTCAAATGTGTGTGGGTAGAATATATATCCCATGGGGGTAAAATTGAAAAAAGTTTAAAAATTTTTTTTTTTCGACTTAGACATTTTTCCGGCGTTTATCAGACTTTCAGATAGGGCAAATGTCAGTGAGCGCTCCGATTTCAGTTCCAGAGCGATTCACCCAATGAGTCCTTGATATTTATTCGTTTTCAGCCAATTTTCGAAAATTTCACTTTTTTGTGAAAATATCCACTAAATGAGGGAGTAATATGTGTGAGGGTACCTCAGGAGAGTTTCAAATGTGTGTGGGTAGAATATATATCCCACGGGGGTAAAATTGAAAAAAGTTGAAAAAATTTTTTTGGGGGATTTAGCCATTTTTCCGGAGTTTATCAGACTTTCAGATATGGCAAATGTCAGTGAGCGTTCCGATTTCAGTTCTAGAGCGATTCGCCCAATGAGTCCTTGATATTTAGTCGTTTTCAGCCAATATTTTGGATTTTTAAAAATTTCACTTTTTTGTGAAAATATCCACTAAATGAGGGAATAATATGTGTGAGGGTACCCCAGGATAGTTCCAAATGTGTGTGGGTAGAATATATATCCCACGGGGGTAAAATTTAAAAAAGTTGAAAATTACTTTTTTTTGGACTTAGTCATTTTTTCGGCGTTTATCAGACTTTCAGATAGGGCAAATGTCAGTGAGCGTTCCGATTTCAGTTCCAGAGCGATTCGCCCAATGAGTCCTTGATATTTATTCGTTTTCAGCCAATTTTCTGGATTTTTGAAAATTTCACTTTTTTGTGAAAATATCCACTAAATGAGGGAATAATATGTGTGAGGGTACCCCAGGAGAGTTCCAAATGTGTGTGGGTAGAATATATATCCCAAGGGGGTAAAATTGAAAAAAGTTTAAAAAAATTTTTTTTTTGGACTTAGTCATTTTTCCAGCATTTATCAGACTTTCAGATAGGGCAAATGTCAGTGAGCGTTCCGATTTCAACTCCAGAGCGATTCGCCCAATGAGTCCTTGATATTTAGTCGTTTTCAGCCAATTTTCTGGATTTTTGAAAATTTCACTTTTTTGTGAAAATATCCACTAAATGAGGGAATAATATGTGTGAGGGTACACCAGGAGAATTCCAAATGTGTGTGGGTAGAATATATATCCCACGGGGGTAAAATTGAAAAAAGTTTAAAAAAATTTTTTTTTTGGACTTAGTCATTTTTCCACCGTTTATCAGACTTTCAGATAGGGCAAATGTCAGTGAGCGTTTCGATTTCAGTTCCAGAGCGATTCGCCCAATGAGTCCTTGATATGTAGTCGTTTTCAGCCAATATTTTGGATTTTTGAAAATTTCACTTTTTTGTGAAAATATCCACTAAATGAGGGAATAATATGTGTGAGGGTACCTCAGGAGAGTTTCAAATGTGTGTGGGTAGAATATATATCCCACGGGGGTAAAATTGAAAAAAGTTTAAAATTTTTTTTTTTTCGACTTAGACGTTTTTCCGGCGTTTATCAGACTTTCAGATAGGGCAAATGTCAGTGAGCGCTCCGATTTCAGTTCCAGAGCGATTCACCCAATGAGTCCTTGATATTTATTCGTTTTCAGCCAATTTTCGAAAATTTCACTTTTTTGTGAAAATATCCACTAAATGAGGGAGTAATATGTGTGAGGGTACCTCAGGAGAGTTTCAAATGTGTGTGGGTAGAATATATATCCCACGGGGGTAAAATTGAAAAAAGTTGAAAAAATTTTTTTTGGGGATTTAGCCATTTTTCTGGAGTTTATCAGACTTTCAGATATGGCAAATGTCAGTGAGCGTTCCGATTTCAGTTCTAGAGCGATTCGCCCAATGAGTCCTTGATATTTAGTCGTTTTCAGCCAATATTTTGGATTTTTGAAAATTTCACTTTTTTTGTGAAAATATCCACTAAATGAGGGAATAATATGTGTGAGGGTACCCCAGGAGAGTTCCAAATGTGTGTGGGTAGAATATATATCCCACGGGGGTAAAATTTAAAAAAGTTGAAAATTATTTTTTTTTGGACTTAGTCATTTTTTCGGCGTTTATCAGACTTTCAGATAGGTCAAATGTCAGTGAGCGTTCCGATTTCAACTCCAGAGCGATTCGCCCAATGAGTCCTTGATATTTAGTCATTTTCAGCCAATTTTCTGGATTTTTGAAAATTTCACTTTTTTGTGAAAATATCCACTAAATGAGGGAATAATATGTGTGAGGGTACCTCAGGAGAGTTTCAAATGTGTGTGGGTAGAATATATATCCCACGGGGGTAAAATTGAAAAAAGTTTAAAAAATTTTTTTTTTCGACTTAGACATTTTTCCGGCGATTATGAGACTTTCAGATAGGGCAAATTTCAGTGAGCGCTCCGATTTCAGTTCCAGAGCGATTCACCCAATGAGTCCTTGATATTTATTCGTTTTCAGCCAATTTTCAAAAATTTCACTTTTTTGTGAAAATATCCACTAAATGAGGGAGTAATATGTGTGAGGGTACCCCAGGAGAGTTTCAAATGTGTGTGGGTAGAATATATATCCCACGGGGGTAAAATTGAAAAAAGTTGAAAAATTTTTTTTTTGGGGATTTAGCCATTTTTCCGGCGTTTATCAGACTTTCAGATAGGGCAAATGTCAGTGAGCGTTCCGATTTCAGTTCCAGAGCGATTCACCCAATGAGTCCTTGATATTTAGTCGTTTTCAGCCAATATTTATGATTTTTGAAAATTTCACTTTTTTGTGAAAAAATCCACTAAATGAGGGAATAATATGTGTGAGGGTACCCCAGGAGAGTTCCAAATGTGTGTGGGTAGAATATATATCCTACGGGGGTAAAATTGAAAAAAGTTGAAAAATTTTTTTTTTGGACTTAGTCATTTTTCCGGCGTTTATCAGACTTTCAGATAGGGCAAATGTCAGTGATCGTTCCGATGTCAGTTCCAGAGTGATTCGCCCAATGAGTCCTTGATATTTAGTCGTTTTCAGCTAATTTTCTGGATTTTGGAAAAATTCACTTTTTTGTGAAAATATCCACTAAAATGAGGGAATAATATGTGTGAGGGTATCCCAGGAGAGTTCCAAATATGTGTGGGTAAAATATATATCCCACGGGGGTAAAATTGAAAAAAGTTGAAAAAAATTTTTTTTTGGACTTAGCCATTTTTCCGGCGTTTATCAGACTTTCAGATAGGGCAAATGTCAGTGAGCATTCCGATTTCAGTTCCAGAGCGATTCGCCCAATGAGTCCTTGATATTTAGTCGCTTTCAGCCAATATTTTGGATTTTAGAAAATGTCACTTTTTTGTGAAAATATCCACTAAATAAGGGAATAATATGTGTGAGGGTACCCCAGGAGTGTTCCAAATGTGTGTGGGTAGAATATATATCCCACGGGGGTAAAATTGAAAAAAGTTGAAAAATTTTTCTTTTTGGACTTAGTCATCTTTCCGGGGTTTATCAGACTTTCAGATAGGGCAAATGTCAGTGAGCGCTCCGATTTCAGTTCCAGAGCGATTCGCCCAATGAGTCCTTGATATTTAGTCGTTTTCAGCCAATTTTCTGGATTTTTGAAAATTTCACTTTTTTGTGAAAATATCCACTAAATGAGGGAATAATATGTGTGAGGGTACCCCAGGAGAGTTCCAAATGTGTGTGGGTAGAATATATATCCCACGGGGGTAAAACTGAAAAAAGTTTAAAAATTTTTTTTTTTTGGACTTAGTCATTTTTCCGGCATTTATCAGACTTTCAGATAGGGCAAATGTCAGTGAGCATTCCGATTTCAGTTCCAGAGCGATTCTCCGAATGAGTCCTTGATATTTATTCATTTTCAGTCAATTTTCTGGATTTTTGAAAATTTCACTTTTTTGTGAAAATATCCACTAAATGAGGGAATAATATTTGTTAGGGTACCCCAGGAGAGTTCCAAATGTGTGTGGGTAGAATATATATCCCACGGGGGTAAAATTGAAAAAAGTTGAAAACAATTTTTTTTGGACTTAGACATTTTTCCGGCGTTTATCACACTTTCAGATAGGGCAAATGTCAGTGAGCGTTTCGATTTCAGTTCCAGAGAGATTCGCCCAATGAGTCCTTGATATTTAGTCGTTTTCAACCAATTTTCTGGATTTTTGAAAAATTCACTTTTTTGTGAAAATATCCACTAAATGAGGGAATAATATGTGTGAGGGTACCCCAGGATAGTTCCAAATGTGTGTGGGTAGAATATATATCCCACGGGGGTAAAATTTAAAAAAGTTGAAAATTACTTTTTTTTGGACTTAGTCATTTTTTCGGCGTTTATCAGACTTTCAGATAGGGCAAATGTCAGTGAGCGTTCCGATTTCAGTTCCAGAGCGATTCGCCCAATGAGTCCTTTATATTTATTCGTTTTCAGCCAATTTTCTGGATTTTTGAAAATTTCACTTTTTTGTGAAAATATCCACTAAATGAGGGAATAATATGTGTGAGGGTACCCCAGGAGAGTTCCAAATGTGTGTGGGTAGAATATATATCCCAAGGGGGTAAAATTGAAAAAAGTTTAAAAAAATTTTTTTTTTGGACTTAGTCATTTTTCCAGCATTTATCAGACTTTCAGATAGGGCAAATGTCAGTGAGCGTTCCGATTTCAACTCCAGAGCGATTCGCCCAATGAGTCCTTGATATTTAGTCGTTTTCAGCCAATTTTCTGGATTTTTGAAAATTTCACTTTTTTGTGAAAATATCCACTAAATGAGGGAATAATATGTGTGAGGGTACACCAGGAGAATTCCAAATGTGTGTGGGTAGAATATATATCCCACGGGGGTAAAATTGAAAAAAGTTTAAAAAAATTTTTTTTTTGGACTTAGTCATTTTTCCACCGTTTATCAGACTTTCAGATAGGGCAAATGTCAGTGAGCGTTTCGATTTCAGTTCCAGAGCGATTCGCCCAATGAGTCCTTGATATGTAGTCGTTTTCAGCCAATATTTTGGATTTTTGAAAATTTCACTTTTTTGTGAAAATATCCACTAAATGAGGGAATAATATGTGTGAGGGTACCTCAGGAGAGTTTCAAATGTGTGTGGGTAGAATATATATCCCACGGGGGTAAAATTGAAAAAAGTTTAAAATTTTTTTTTTTTCGACTTAGACGTTTTTCCGGCGTTTATCAGACTTTCAGATAGGGCAAATGTCAGTGAGCGCTCCGATTTCAGTTCCAGAGCGATTCACCCAATGAGTCCTTGATATTTATTCGTTTTCAGCCAATTTTCGAAAATTTCACTTTTTTGTGAAAATATCCACTAAATGAGGGAGTAATATGTGTGAGGGTACCTCAGGAGAGTTTCAAATGTGTGTGGGTAGAATATATATCCCACGGGGGTAAAATTGAAAAAAGTTGAAAAAATTTTTTTTGGGGATTTAGCCATTTTTCTGGAGTTTATCAGACTTTCAGATATGGCAAATGTCAGTGAGCGTTCCGATTTCAGTTCTAGAGCGATTCGCCCAATGAGTCCTTGATATTTAGTCGTTTTCAGCCAATATTTTGGATTTTTGAAAATTTCACTTTTTTTGTGAAAATATCCACTAAATGAGGGAATAATATGTGTGAGGGTACCCCAGGAGAGTTCCAAATGTGTGTGGGTAGAATATATATCCCACGGGGGTAAAATTTAAAAAAGTTGAAAATTATTTTTTTTTGGACTTAGTCATTTTTTCGGCGTTTATCAGACTTTCAGATAGGTCAAATGTCAGTGAGCGTTCCGATTTCAACTCCAGAGCGATTCGCCCAATGAGTCCTTGATATTTAGTCATTTTCAGCCAATTTTCTGGATTTTTGAAAATTTCACTTTTTTGTGAAAATATCCACTAAATGAGGGAATAATATGTGTGAGGGTACCTCAGGAGAGTTTCAAATGTGTGTGGGTAGAATATATATCCCACGGGGGTAAAATTGAAAAAAGTTTAAAAAATTTTTTTTTTCGACTTAGACATTTTTCCGGCGATTATGAGACTTTCAGATAGGGCAAATTTCAGTGAGCGCTCCGATTTCAGTTCCAGAGCGATTCACCCAATGAGTCCTTGATATTTATTCGTTTTCAGCCAATTTTCAAAAATTTCACTTTTTTGTGAAAATATCCACTAAATGAGGGAGTAATATGTGTGAGGGTACCCCAGGAGAGTTTCAAATGTGTGTGGGTAGAATATATATCCCACGGGGGTAAAATTGAAAAAAGTTGAAAAATTTTTTTTTTGGGGATTTAGCCATTTTTCCGGCGTTTATCAGACTTTCAGATAGGGCAAATGTCAGTGAGCGTTCCGATTTCAGTTCCAGAGCGATTCACCCAATGAGTCCTTGATATTTAGTCGTTTTCAGCCAATATTTATGATTTTTGAAAATTTCACTTTTTTGTGAAAATATCCACTAAATGAGGGAATAATATGTGTGAGGGTACCCCAGGAGAGTTCCAAATGTGTGTGGGTAGAATATATATCCTACGGGGGTAAAATTGAAAAAAGTTGAAAAATTTTTTTTTTGGACTTTGTCATTTTTCCGGCGTTTATCAGACTTTCAGATAGGGCAAATGTCAGTGATCGTTCCGATGTCAGTTCCAGAGTGATTCGCCCAATGAGTCCTTGATATTTAGTCGTTTTCAGCTAATTTTCTGGATTTTGGAAAAATTCACTTTTTTGTGAAAATATCCACTAAAATGAGGGAATAATATGTGTGAGGGTATCCCAGGAGAGTTCCAAATATGTGTGGGTAAAATATATATCCCACGGGGGTAAAATTGAAAAAAGTTGAAAAAAATTTTTTTTTGGACTTAGCCATTTTTCCGGCGTTTATCAGACTTTCAGATAGGGCAAATGTCAGTGAGCATTCCGATTTCAGTTCCAGAGCGATTCGCCCAATGAGTCCTTGATATTTAGTCGCTTTCAGCCAATATTTTGGATTTTAGAAAATGTCACTTTTTTGTGAAAATATCCACTAAATAAGGGAATAATATGTGTGAGGGTACCCCAGGAGTGTTCCAAATGTGTGTGGGTAGAATATATATCCCACGGGGGTAAAATTGAAAAAAGTTGAAAAATTTTTCTTTTTGGACTTAGTCATCTTTCCGGGGTTTATCAGACTTTCAGATAGGGCAAATGTCAGTGAGCGCTCCGATTTCAGTTCCAGAGCGATTCGCCCAATGAGTCCTTGATATTTAGTCGTTTTCAGCCAATTTTCTGGATTTTTGAAAATTTCACTTTTTTGTGAAAATATCCACTAAATGAGGGAATAATATGTGTGAGGGTACCCCAGGAGAGTTCCAAATGTGTGTGGGTAGAATATATATCCCACGGGGGTAAAACTGAAAAAAGTTTAAAAATTTTTTTTTTTTGGACTTAGTCATTTTTCCGGCATTTATCAGACTTTCAGATAGGGCAAATGTCAGTGAGCATTCCGATTTCAGTTCCAGAGCGATTCTCCGAATGAGTCCTTGATATTTATTCATTTTCAGTCAATTTTCTGGATTTTTGAAAATTTCACTTTTTTGTGAAAATATCCACTAAATGAGGGAATAATATTTGTTAGGGTACCCCAGGAGAGTTCCAAATGTGTGTGGGTAGAATATATATCCCACGGGGGTAAAATTGAAAAAAGTTGAAAACAATTTTTTTTGGACTTAGACATTTTTCCGGCGTTTATCACACTTTCAGATAGGGCAAATGTCAGTGAGCGTTTCGATTTCAGTTCCAGAGAGATTCGCCCAATGAGTCCTTGATATTTAGTCGTTTTCAACCAATTTTCTGGATTTTTGAAAAATTCACTTTTTTGTGAAAATATCCACTAAATGAGGTAATAATATGTGTGAGGGTACCCCAGGAGAGTTCCAAATGTGTGTGGGTAAAATATATATCCCACGGGGTAAAATTGAAAAAAGTTGAAAAAAATTTTTTTTGGGATTTAGCCATTTTTCGGGCGTTTATCAGACTTTCAGATAGGGCAAATGTCAGTGAGCGTTCCGATTTCAGTTCCAGAGCGATTCGCCCAATGAGTCCTTGATATTTAGTCGTTTACATCCAATATTTTATATTTTTGAAAATTTCACTTTTTTGTGAAAATATCCACTAAAGTGAGGGAATAATATGTGTGAGGGTATCCCAGGAGAGTTCCAAATGTGTGTGGGTAAAATATATATCCCACGGGGGTAAAATTGAAAAAAGTTGAAAAATTTTTCTTTTTGGACTTAGTCATCTTTCCGGCGTTTATCAGACTTTCAGATAGGGCAAATGTCAGTGAGCGTTCCGATTTCAGTTCCAGAGCGATTTGCCCAATGAGTCCTTGATATTTAGTCGTTTTCAGCCAATTTTCTGGGTGTTTGAAAATTTCACTTTTTTGTGAAAATATCCACTAAATGAGGGAATAATATGTGTGAGGGTACCCCAGGAGAGTTCCAAATGTGTGTGGGTAGAATATATATCCCACGGGGGTAAAATTGAAAAAAGTTTAAAAATTTTTTTTTTTTTGACTTAGTCATTTTTCCGGCGTTTATCAGACTTTCAGATAGGGCAAGTGTCAGTGAGCGTTCCGATTTCAACTCCAGAGCGATTCGCCCAATGAGTCCTTGATATTTAGTCGTTTTCAGCCAATTTTCTGGATTTTTGAAAATTTCACTTTTTTGTGAAAATATCCACTAAATGAGGGAATAATATGTGTGAGGGTACACCAGGAGAATTCCAAATGTGTGTGGGTAGAATATATATCCCACGGGGGTAAAATTGAAAAAAGTTTAAAAAAATTTTTTTTTTGGACTTAGTCATTTTTCCAGCGTTTATCAGACTTTCAGATAGGGCAAATGTCAGTGAGCGTTTCGATTTCAGTTCCAGAGCGATTCGCCCAATGAGTCCTTGATATGTAGTCGTTTTCAGCCAATATTTTGGATTTTTGAAAATTTCACTTCTTTGTGAAAATATCCAATAAATGAGGGAATAATATGTGTGAAGGTACCCCAGGAGTGTTCCAAATGTGTGTGGGTAGAATATATATCCCACGGGGGTAAAATTGAAAAAAGTTGAAAAATTTTTTTTTTGGACTTAGTCATTTTTCCGGCGTTTATCAGACTTTCAGATAGGGCAAATGTCAGTGAGCGCTCCGATTTCAGTTCCAGAGCGATTCACCCAATGAGTCCTTGATATTTATTCGTTTTCAGCCAATTTTCGAAAATTTCACTTTTTTGTGAAAATATCCACTAAATGAGGGAATAATATGTGTGAGGGTACCTCAGGAGAGTTTCAAATGTGTGTGGGTAGAATATATATCCCATGGGGGTAAAATTGAAAAAAGTTAAAAAAATTTTTTTTTTCGACTTAGACGTTTTTCCGGCGTTTATCAGACTTTCAGATAGGGCAAATGTCAGTGAGCGCTCCGATTTCAGTTCCAGAGCGATTCACCCAATGAGTCCTTGATATTTATTCGTTTTCAGCCAATTTTCGAAAATTAAACTTTTTTGTGAAAATATCCACTAAATGAGGGAGTAATATGTGTGAGGGTACCTCAGGAGAGTTTCAAATGTGTGTGGGTAGAATATATATCCCACGGGGGTAAAATTGAAGAAAGTTGAAAAAATTTTTTTTGGGGATTTAGCCATTTTTCCGGAGTTTATCAGACTTTCAGATATGGCAAATGTCAGTGAGCGTTCCGATTTCAGTTCTAGAGCGATTCGCCCAATGAGTCCTTGATATTTAGTCGTTTTCAGCCAATATTTTGGATTTTTGAAAATTTCACTTTTTTGTGAAAATATCCACTAAATGAGGGAATAATATGTGTGAGGGTACCCCAGGAGAGTTCCAAATGTGTGTGGGTAGAATATATATCCCACGGGGGTAAAATTGAAAAAAGTTGAAAAAATTTTTTTTTGGACTTAGTCATTTTTCCGGCGTTTATCAGACTTTCAGATAGGGCAAATATCAGTGAGCGTTCCGATGTCAGTTCCAGAGTGATTCGCCCAATGAGTCCTTGATATTTAGTCGTTTTCAGCTAATTTTCTGGATTTTGGAAAAATTCACTTTTTTGTGAAAATATCCACTAAAATGAGGGAATAATATGTGTGAGGGTATCCCAGGAGAGTTCCAAATGTGTGTGGGTAAAATATATATCCCACGGGGGTAAAATTGAAAAAAGTTGAAAATTATTTTTTTTTGGACTTAGTCATTTTTTCGGCGTTTATCAGACTTTCAGATAGGGCAAATGTCAGTGAGCGTTCCGATTTCAACTCCAGAGCGATTCGCCCAATGAGTCCTTGATATTTAGTCATTTTCAGCCAATTTTCTGGATTTTTGAAAATTTCACTTTTTTGTGAAAATATCCACTAAATGAGGGAATAATATCTGTGAGGGTACCCCAGGAGAGTTCCAAATGTGTGTGGGTAGAATATATATCCCACGGGGGTAAAATTGAAAAAAGTTGAAAAAATTTTTTTTTGGACTTAGACATTTTTCCGGCGTTTATCACACTTTCAGATAGGGCAAATGTCAGTGAGCGTTTCGATTTCAGTTCCAGAGAGATTCGCCCAATGAGTCCTTGATATTTAGTCGTTTTCAACCAATTTTCTGGATTTTTGAAAAATTCACTTTTTTGTGAAAATATCCACTAAATGAGGTAATAATATGTGTGAGGGTACCCCAGGAGAGTTCCAAATGTGTGTGGGTAAAATATATATCCCACGGGGGTAAAATTGAAAAAAGTTGAAAAAATTTTTTTTTGGGATTTAGCCATTTTTCGGGCGTTTATCCGACTTTCAGATAGGGCAAATGTCAGTGAGCGTTCCGATTTCAGTTCCAGAGCGATTCGCCCAATGAGTCCTTGATATTTAGTCGTTTACATCCAATATTTTATATTTTTGAAAATTTCACTTTTTTGTGAAAATATCCACTAAAGTGAGGGAATAATATGTGTGAGGGTATCCCAGGAGAGTTCCAAATGTGTGTGGGTAAAATATATATCCCACGGGGGTAAAATTGAAAAAAGTTGAAAAATTTTTCTTTTTGGACTTAGTCATCTTTCCGGCGTTTATCAGACTTTCAGATAGGGCAAATGTCAGTGAGCGTTCCGATTTCAGTTCCAGAGCGATTTGCCCAATGAGTCCTTGATATTTAGTCGTTTTCAGCCAATTTTCTGGGTGTTTGAAAATTTCACTTTTTTTGTGAAAATATCCACTAAATGAGGGAATAATATGTGTGAGGGTACCCCAGGAGAGTTCCAAATGTGTTTGGGTAGAATATATATCCCACGGGGGTAAAATTGAAAAAAGTTGAAAACATTTTTTTTTTGGACTTAGTCATTTTTCCGGCGTTTATCAGACTTTCAGATAGGGCAAATGTCAGTAAGCGTTCCGATTTCAGTTCCAGAGCGATTCGCCCAATGAGCCCTTGAAATTTAGTCGTTTTCAGCCAATTTTCTGGATTTTTGAAAATTTCACTTTTTTGTGAAAATATCCACTAAACGAGGGAATAATATGTGTGAGGCTACCCCAGGAGAGTTCCAAATGTGTGTGGGTAGAATATATATCCCACGGGGGTAAAATTGAAAAAAGTTAAAAAAAAATTTTTTTTTGACTTAGTCATTTTTCCGGCGTTTATCAGACTTTCAGATAGGGCAAATGTCAGTGAGCGTTCCGATTTCAATTCCAGAGTGATTTGCCCAATGAGCCCTTGATATTTATTCGTTTTCAGCCAATTTTCTGGATTTTTGAAAATTTCACTTTTTTGTGAAAATATCCACTAAATGAGGGAATAATATGTGTGAGGGTACGCCAGGAGTGTTCCAAATGTGTGTGGGTAGAATATATATCCCACGGGGGTAAAATTGAAAAAAGTTGAAAAATTTTTTTTTTTGGACTTAGTCATTTTTTCGGCGTTTATCAGACTTTCAGATAGGGCAAATGTCAGTGAGCGTTACGATTTCAGTTCCAGAGCGATTCCCCCAATGAGTCCTTGATATTTAGTCGTTTTCATCCAATTTTCTGGATTTTTGAAAATTTCACTTTTTTGTGAAAATATCCACTAAATGAGGGAATAATATGTGTGAGGGTACCCCAGGAGAGTTCTAATTGTGTTTGGGTAAAATATATATCCCACGGGGGTAAAATTGAAAAAAGTTGAAAAAATTTTTTTTGGGGATTTAGCCATTTTTCGGGCGTTTATCAGACTTTCAGATAGGGCAAATGTCAGTGAGCGTTCCGATTTCAGTTCCAGAGCGATTCGCCCAATGAGTCCTTGATATTTAGTCGTTTACATCCAATATTTTATATTTTTGAAAATTTCACTTTTTTGTGAAAATATCCACTAAAGTGAGGGAATAATATGTGTGAGGGTATCCCAGGAGAGTTCCAAATGTGTGTGGGTAAAATATATATCCCACGGGGGTAAAATTGAAAAAAGTTGAAAAATTTTTCTTTTTGGACTTAGTCATCTTTCCGGCGTTTATCAGACTTTCAGATAGGGCAAATGTCAGTGAGCGTTCCGATTTCAGTTCCAGAGCGATTTGCCCAATGAGTCCTTGATATTTAGTCATTTTCAGCCAATTTTCTGGGTGTTTGAAAATTTCACTTTTTTGTGAAAATATCCACTAAATGAGGGAATAATATGTGTGAGGGTACCCCAGGAGAGTTCCAAATGTGTGTGGGTAGAATATATATCCCACGGGGGTAAAATTGAAAAAAGTTTAAAAATTTTTTTTTTTTGACTTAGTCATTTTTCCGGCGTTTATCAGACTTTCAGATAGGGCAAATGTCAGTGAGCGTTCCGATTTCAGTTCCAGAGCGATTCGCCCAATGAGCCCTTGAAATTTAGTCGTTTTCAGCCAATTTTCTGGATTTTTGAAAATTTCACTTTTTTGTGAAAATATCCACTAAACGAGGGAATAATATGTGTGAGGCTACCCCAGGAGAGTTCCAAATGTGTGTGGGTAGAATATATATCCCACGGGGGTAAAATTGAAAAAAGTTAAAAAAAAATTTTTTTTTGACTTAGTCATTTTTCCGGCGTTTATCAGACTTTCAGATAGGGCAAATGTCAGTGAGCGTTCCGATTTCAATTCCAGAGTGATTTGCCCAATGAGCCCTTGATATTTATTCGTTTTCAGCCAATTTTCTGGATTTTTGAAAATTTCACTTTTTTGTGAAAATATCCACTAAATGAGGGAATAATATGTGTGAGGGTACCCCAGGAGAGTTCCAAATGCGTGTGGGTAGAATATATATCCTACGGGGGTAAAATTAAAAAAACTTGAAACTTTTTTTTTTTGGACTTAGCCATTTTTCCGGAGTTTATCAGACTTTCAGATAGGGCAAATGTCAGTGAGCGTTCCGATTTCAGTACCAGAGCGATTCGCCCAATGAGTCCTTGATATTTATTCGTTTTCAGCCAATTTTCTGGATTTTTGAAAATTTCACTTTTTTGTGAAAATATCCACTAAATGAGGGAATAATATGTGTGAGGGTACCCCAGGAGAGTTCCAAATGTGTGTGGGTAGAATATATATCCCACAGGGGTAAAATTGAAAAAAGTTGAAAAAAAATTTTTTTTGGACTTAGACATTTTTCCGGCGTTTATCAGACTTTCAGATAGGGCAAATGTCAGTGATTGTTCCGATTTCAGTTCCAGAGCGATTCTCCCAATGAGTCCTTGATATTTATTCGTTTTTAGCCAATATTTTGGATTTTTGAAAATTTCACTTTTTTGTGAAAATATCCACTAAATGAGGGAATAATATGTGTGAGGGTACCCCAGGAGAGTTCCAAATGTGTGTGGGTAGAATATATATCCTTCGGGGGTAAAATTAAAAAAACTTGAAACTTTTTTTTTTTGGACTTAGCCATTTTTCCGGCGTTTATCAGACTTTCAGATAGGGCAAATGTCAGTGAGTGTTCCGATTTCAGTTCCAGAGCGATTCGCCCAATGAGTCCTTGATATTTAGTCATTTTCAGCTAATTTTCTGGATTTTTGAAAATTTCATTTTTTGTGAAAATATCCACTAAATGAGGGAATAATATGTGTGAGGGTACCCCAGGAGAGTTCCAAATGTGTGTGGGTAGAATATATATCCCACGGGGGTAAAATTGAAAAAAGTTGAAAAATTTTTTTTTTTGGACCTAGACATTTTTCCGGCGTTTATCAGACTTTCAGATAGGGTAAATGTCAGTGAGCGTTCTGATTTCAGTTCCAGAGCGATTCGCCCAATGAGTCCTTGATATTTAGTCGTTTTCAGCCAATTTTCTGGATTTTTGAAAATTTCACTTTTTTGTGAAAATATCCACTAAATGAGAGAATAATATGTGTGAGGGTACCCCAGGAGAGTTACAAATGTGTGTGGGTAGAATATATATCCCACGGGGGTAAAATTGAAAAAAGTTTAAAAAAAAATTTTTTTGGACTTAGTAATTGTTCCAGCGTTTATCAAACTTTCAGATAGGGCAAATGTCAGTGAGCATTCTAATTTCAGTTCCAGAGCGATTCGCCCAATGAGACCTTGATATTTAGTCATTTTCAGCTAATTTTCTGGATTTTTGAAAATTTCATCTTTTGTGAAAATATCCACTAAATGAGGGAATAATATGTGTGAGGGTACCTCAGGAGAGTTCCAAATGTGTGTGGGTAGAATATATATCCCACGGGGGTAAAATTGAAAAAAGTTGAAAATTTTTTTTTTTGGACTTAGACTTTTTTCCGGCGTTTATTAGACTTTCAGATAGGGCAAATGTCAGTGAGCGTTCCCATTTCAGTTCCAGAGTGATTCGCCCAATGAGCCCTTGATATTTATTCGTTTTCAGCCAATTTTCTGGATTTTTGAAAAATTCACTTTTTTTGTGAAAATATCCACTAAATGAGGGAATAATATGTGTGAGGGTACCTCAGGAGAGTTCCAAATGTGTGTGGGTAGAATATATATCCCACGGGGGTAAAATTGAAAAAAGTTGAAAAAAATTTTTTTTTGGACTTAGACATTTTTCCGGCGTTTATCAGGCTTTCAGATAGGGCAAATGTCAGTGAGTGTTCCGATTTCAGTTCCAGAGCGATTCTCCCAATGAGTCCTTGATATTTATTCGTTTTTAGCCAATATTTTGGATTTTTGAAAATTTCACTTTTTTGTGAAAATATCCACTAAATGAGGGAATAATATGTGTGAGGGTACCCCAGGAGAGTTCCAAATGTGTGTGGGTAGAATATATATCCTACGGGGGTAAAATTAAAAAAACTTGAAACTTTTTTTTTTTGGACTTAGCCATTTTTCCGGCGTTTATCAGACTTTCAGATAGGGCAAATGTCAGTGAGCGTTCCGATTTCAGTTCCAGAGCGATTAGCCCAATGAGTCCTTGATATTTATTCGTTTTTAGCCAATATTTTGGATTTTTGAAAATTTCACTTTTTTGTGAAAATATCCACTAAATGAGGGAATAATATGTGTGAGGGTACCCCAGGAGAGTTCCAAATGTGTGTGTGTAGAATATATATCCCACGGGGGTAAAATTGAAAAAAGTTGAAAAAAATTTTTTTTTGGACTCAGACATTTTTGCGGCGTTTATCAGACTTTCAGATAGGGCAAATGTCAGTGAGCATTCCGATTTCAGTTCCAGAGCGATACGCCCAATGAGTCCTTGATATTCATTCGTTTTCAGCCAATTTTCTGGATTTTTGAAAATTTCACTTTTTTGTGAAAATATCCACTAAACGAGGGAATAATATGTGTGAGGCTACCCCAGGAGAGTTCCAAATGTGTGTGGGTAGAATATATATCCCACGGGGGTAAAATTGAAAAAAGTTAAAAAAAAATTTTTTTTTGACTTAGTCATTTTTCCGGCGTTTATCAGACTTTCAGATAGGGCAAATGTCAGTGAGCGTTCCGATTTCAATTCCAGAGTGATTTGCCCAATGAGCCCTTGATATTTATTCGTTTTCAGCCAATTTTCTGGATTTTTGAAAATTTCACTTTTTTGTGAAAATATCCACTAAATGAGGGAATAATATGTGTGAGGGTACCCCAGGAGAGTTCCAAATGTGTGTGGGTAGAATATATATCCTACGGGGGTAAAATTGAAAAAAGTTGAAAAATTTTTTTTTTTGGACTTAGACATTTTTCCGGCGTTTATCAGACTTTCAGATAGGGTAAATGTCAGTGAGCGTTCTGATTTCAGTTCCAGAGCGATTCGCCCAATGAGTCCTTGATATTTAGTCGTTTTCAGCCAATTTTCTGGATTTTTGAAAATTTCACTTTTTTGTGAAAATATCCACTAAATGAGAGAATAATATGTGTGAGGGTACCCCAGGAGAGTTACAAATGTGTGTGGGTATAATATATATCCCACGGGGGTAAAATTGAAAAAAGTTTAAAAAAAAATTTTTTTGAACTTAGTAATTGTTCCAGCGTTTATCAGACTTTCATATAGGGCAAATGTCAGTGAGCATTCCAATTTGAGTTCCAGAGCGATTCGCCCAATGAGACCTTGATATTTAGTCATTTTCAGCTAATTTTCTGGATTTTTGAAAATTTCATTTTTTGTGAAAATATCCACTAAATGAGGGAATAATATGTGTGAGGGTACCCCAGGAGAGTTCCAAATGCGTGTGGGTAGAATATATATCCTACGGGGGTAAAATTAAAAAAAACTTGAAACTTTTTTTTTTTGGACTTAGCCATTTTTCCGGAGTTTATCAGACTTTCAGATAGGGCAAATGTCAGTGAGCGTTCCGATTTCAGTACCAGAGCGATTCGCCCAATGAGTCCTTGATATTTATTCGTTTTCAGCCAATTTTCTGGATTTTTGAAAATTTCACTTTTTTGTGAAAATATCCACTAAATGAGGGAATAATATGTGTGAGGGTACCCCAGGAGAGTTCCAAATGTGTGTGGGTAGAATATATATCCCACAGGGGTAAAATTGAAAAAAGTTGAAAAAAAATTTTTTTTGGACTTAGACATTTTTCCGGCGTTTATCAGACTTTCAGATAGGGCAAATGTCAGTGATTGTTCCGATTTCAGTTCCAGAGCGATTCTCCCAATGAGTCCTTGATATTTATTCGTTTTTAGCCAATATTTTGGATTTTTGAAAATTTCACTTTTTTGTGAAAATATCCACTAAATGAGGGAATAATATGTGTGAGGGTACCCCAGGAGAGTTCCAAATGTGTGTGGGTAGAATATATATCCTTCGGGGGTAAAATTAAAAAAACTTGAAACTTTTTTTTTTTGGACTTAGCCATTTTTCCGGCGTTTATCAGACTTTCAGATAGGGCAAATGTCAGTGAGTGTTCCGATTTCAGTTCCAGAGCGATTCGCCCAATGAGTCCTTGATATTTAGTCATTTTCAGCTAATTTTCTGGATTTTTGAAAATTTCATTTTTTGTGAAAATATCCACTAAATGAGGGAATAATATGTGTGAGGGTACCCCAGGAGAGTTCCAAATGTGTGTGGGTAGAATATATATCCCACGGGGGTAAAATTGAAAAAAGTTGAAAAATTTTTTTTTTTGGACCTAGACATTTTTCCGGCGTTTATCAGACTTTCAGATAGGGTAAATGTCAGTGAGCGTTCTGATTTCAGTTCCAGAGCGATTCGCCCAATGAGTCCTTGATATTTAGTCGTTTTCAGCCAATTTTCTGGATTTTTGAAAATTTCACTTTTTTGTGAAAATATCCACTAAATGAGAGAATAATATGTGTGAGGGTACCCCAGGAGAGTTACAAATGTGTGTGGGTAGAATATATATCCCACGGGGGTAAAATTGAAAAAAGTTTAAAAAAAAATTTTTTTGGACTTAGTAATTGTTCCAGCGTTTATCAAACTTTCAGATAGGGCAAATGTCAGTGAGCATTCTAATTTCAGTTCCAGAGCGATTCGCCCAATGAGACCTTGATATTTAGTCATTTTCAGCTAATTTTCTGGATTTTTGAAAATTTCATCTTTTGTGAAAATATCCACTAAATGAGGGAATAATATGTGTGAGGGTACCTCAGGAGAGTTCCAAATGTGTGTGGGTAGAATATATATCCCACGGGGGTAAAATTGAAAAAAGTTGAAAATTTTTTTTTTTGGACTTAGACTTTTTTCCGGCGTTTATCAGACTTTCAGATAGGGCAAATGTCAGTGAGCGTTCCCATTTCAGTTCCAGAGTGATTCGCCCAATGAGCCCTTGATATTTATTCGTTTTCAGCCAATTTTCTGGATTTTTGAAAAATTCACTTTTTTTGTGAAAATATCCACTAAATGAGGGAATAATATGTGTGAGGGTACCTCAGGAGAGTTCCAAATGTGTGTGGGTAGAATATATATCCCACGGGGGTAAAATTGAAAAAAGTTGAAAAAAATTTTTTTTTGGACTTAGACATTTTTCCGGCGTTTATCAGGCTTTCAGATAGGGCAAATGTCAGTGAGTGTTCCGATTTCAGTTCCAGAGCGATTCTCCCAATGAGTCCTTGATATTTATTCGTTTTTAGCCAATATTTTGGATTTTTGAAAATTTCACTTTTTTGTGAAAATATCCACTAAATGAGGGAATAATATGTGTGAGGGTACCCCAGGAGAGTTCCAAATGTGTGTGGGTAGAATATATATCCTACGGGGGTAAAATTAAAAAAACTTGAAACTTTTTTTTTTTGGACTTAGCCATTTTTCCGGCGTTTATCAGACTTTCAGATAGGGCAAATGTCAGTGAGCGTTCCGATTTCAGTTCCAGAGCGATTCGCCCAATGAGTCCTTGATATTTATTCGTTTTTAGCCAATATTTTGGATTTTTGAAAATTTCACTTTTTTGTGAAAATATCCACTAAATGAGGGAATAATATGTGTGAGGGTACCCCAGGAGAGTTCCAAATGTGTGTGTGTAGAATATATATCCCACTGGGGTAAAATTGAAAAAAGTTGAAAAAATTTTTTTTTTGGACTCAGACATTTTTGCTGCGTTTATCAGACTTTCAGATAGGGCAAATGTCAGTGAGCATTCCGATTTCAGTTCCAGAGCGATACGCCCAATGAGTCCTTGATATTTATTCGTTTTCAGCCAATTTTCTGGATTTTTGAAAATTTCACTTTTTTGTGAAAATATCCACTAAATGAGGGAATAATATGTGTGAGGGTACCTCAGGAGAGTTCCAAATGTGTGTGGGTAGAATATATATCCCACGGGGGTAAAATTGAAAAAAGTTGAAAAAAATTTTTTTTTGGACTCAGACATTTTTCCGGCGTTTATCAGACTTTCAGATAAGGCAAATGTCAGTGAGTGTTCCGATTTCAGTTCCAGAGCGATTCTCCCAATGAGTCCTTGATATTTATTCGTTTTTAGCCAATATTTTGGATTTTTGATAATTTCACTTTTTTGTGAAAATATCCACTAAATGAGGTAATAATATGTGTGAGGGTACCCCAGGAGAGTTCCAAATGTGTGTGGGTAGAATATATATCCTACGGGGGTAAAATTAAAAAAACTTGAAACTTTTTTTTTTTGGACTTAGCCATTTTTCCGGCGTTTATCAGACTTTCAGATAGGGCAAATGTCAGTGAGCGTTCCGATTTCAGTTCCAGAGCGATTCGACCAATGAGTCCTTGATATTTATTCGTTTTCAGCCAATTTTCTGGATTTTTGAAAATTTCACTTTTTTGTGAAATTATCCACTAAATGAGGGAATAATATGTGTGAGGGTACCCCAGGAGAGTTCCAAATGTGTGTGGGTAGAATATATATCCCACAGGGGTAAAATTGAAAAAGTTGAAAATTTTTTTTTTTGGACTTAGTCATTTTTCCGGCGTTTATCAGACTTTCAGATAGGGCAAATGTCAGTGAGCGTTCCGATTTCAGTTCCAGAGCGATTCGCCCAATGAGTCCTTGATATTTAGTCATTTTCAGCTGATTTTCTGGATTTTTGAAAATTTCACTTTTTTGTGAAAATATCAACTAAATGAGGGAATAATATGTGTGAGGGTACCCCAGTAGAGTTCCAAATGTGTGTGGGTAGAACATATATCCCACGGGGGTAAAATTGAAAAAAGTTGAAAAAAAATTTTTTTTGGACTTAGACATTTTTCCGGCGTTTATCAGACTTTCAGATAGGGCAAATGTCAGTGAGCGTTCCGATTTCAGTTCCAGAGTGATTCGCCCAATGAGCCCTTGATATTTATTCGTTTTCAGCCAATTTTCTGGATTTTTGAAAAATTCACTTTTTTGTGAAAATATCCACTAAATGAGAGAATAATATGTGTGAGGGTACCCCAGGAGAGTTACAAATGTGTGTGGGTAGAATATATATCCCACGGGGGTAAAATTGAAAAAAGTTGAAAATTTTTTTTTTTCTGGACTCAGACATTGTTGCGGCGTTTATCAGACTTTCAGATAGGGCAAATGTCAGTGAGCGTTCCGATTTCAGTTCCAGAGCGATACGCCCAATGCGTCCTTGATATTTATTCGTTTTCAGCCAATTTTCTGGATTTTTGAAAATTTCACTTTTTTGTGAAAATATCCACTAAATGAGAGAATAATATGTGTGAGGGTACCCCAGGAGAGTTCCAAATGTGTGTGGGTAGAATATATATCCCACAGGGGTAAAAGTGAAAAAAGTTGAAAAATTTTTTTTTTTGGACTTAGTCATTTTTCCGGCGTTTATCAGACTTTCAGATAGGGCAAATGTCAGTGAGCGTTCCGATTTCAGTTCCAGAGCGATTCGCCCAATGAGTCCTTGATATTTAGTCATTTTCAGCTGATTTTCTGGATTTTTGAAAATTTCACTTTTTTGTGAAAATATCCACTAAATGAGGTAATAATATGTGTGAGGGTACCCCAGGAGAGTTCCAAATGTGTGTGGGTAGAATATATATCCCACGGGGGTAAAATTGAAAAAAGTTGAAAAAATTTTTTTTTGGGACTCAGACATTTTTCCGGCGTTTATCAGACTTTCAGATAAGGCAAATGTCAGTGAGTGTTCCGATTTCAGTTCCAGAGCGATTCTCCCAATGAGTCCTTGATATTTATTCGTTTTTAGCCAATATTTTGGATTTTTGATAATTTCACTTTTTTGTGAAAATATCCACTAAATGAGGGAATAATATGTGTGAGGGTACCCCAGGAGAGTTCCAAATGTGTGTGGGTAGAATATATATCCTACGGGGGTAAAATTAAAAAAACTTGAAACTTTTTTTTTTTGGACTTAGCCATTTTTCCGGCGTTTATCAGACTTTCAGATAGGGCAAATGTCAGTGAGCGTTCCGATTTCAGTTCCAGAGCGATTCGCCCAATGAGTCCTTGATATTTAGTCATTTTCAGCTGATTTTCTGGATTTTTGAAAATTTCACTTTTTTGTGAAAATATCCACTAAATGAGGGAATAATATGTGTGAGGGTACCCCAGGAGAGTTCCAAATGTGTGTGGGTAGAATATATATCCCACGGGGGTAAAATTGAAAAAAGTTGAAAAAATTTTTTTTTGGGACTCAGACATTTTTCCGGCGTTTATCAGACTTTCAGATAAGGCAAATGTCAGTGAGTGTTCCGATTTCAGTTCCAGAGCGATTCTCCCAATGAGTCCTTGATATTTATTCGTTTTTAGCCAATATTTTGGATTTTTGATAATTTCACTTTTTTGTGAAAATATCCACTAAATGAGGGAATAATATGTGTGAGGGTACCCCAGGAGAGTTCCAAATGTGTGTGGGTAGAATATATATCCTACGGGGGTAAAATTAAAAAAACTTGAAACTTTTTTTTTTTGGACTTAGCCATTTTTCCGGCGTTTATCAGACTTTCAGATAGGGCAAATGTCAGTGAGCGTTCCGATTTCAGTTCCAGAGCGATTCGACCAATGAGTCCTTGATATTTATTCGTTTTCAGCCAATTTTCTGGATTTTTGAAAATTTCACTTTTTTGTGAAAATATCCACTAAATGAGGGAATAATATGTGTGAGGGTACCCCAGGAGAGTTCCAAATGTGTGTGGGTAGAATATATATCCCACAGGGGTAAAATTGAAAAAAGTTGAAAATTTTTTTTTTTTGGATTTAGTCATTTTTCCGGCGTTTATCAGACTTTCAGATAGGGCAAATGTCAGTGAGCGTTCCGATTTCAGTTCCAGAGTGATTCGCCCAATGAGCCCTTGATATTTATTCGCTTTCAGCCAATTTTCTGGATTTTTGAAAAATTCACTTTTTTGTGAAAATATCCACTAAATGAGAGAATAATATGTGTGAGGGTACCCCAGGAGAGTTACAAATGTGTGTGGGTAGAATATATATCCCACGGGGGTAAAATTGAAAAAAGTTGAAAATTTTTTTTTTTCTGGACTCAGACATTTTTGCGGCGTTTATCAGACTTTCAGATAGGGCAAATGTCAGTGAGCGTTCCGATTTCAGTTCCAGAGCGATTCGCCCAATGAGTCCTTGATATTTAGTCATTTTCAGCTAATTTTCTGGATTTTTGAAAATTTCATTTTTTGTGAAAATATCCACTAAATGAGGGAATAATATGTGTGAGGGTACCCCAGGAGAGTTCCAAATGTGTGTGGGTAGAATATATATCCCACGGGGGTAAAATTGAAAAAAGTTGAAAAAAATTTTTTTTTGGACTCAGACATTTTTGCGGTGTTTATCAGACTTTCAGATAGGGCAAATGTCAGTGAGCATTCCGATTTCAGTTCCAGAGCGATTCTCCCAATGAGTCCTTGATATTTATTCGTTTTTAGCCAATATTTTGGATTTTTGAAAATTTCACTTTTTTGTGAAAATATCCACTAAATGAGGGAATAATATGTGTGAGGGTACCCCAGGAGAGTTCCAAATGTGTGTGGGTAGAATATATATCCCACAGGGGTAAAATTGAAAAAAGTTGAAAATTTTTTTTTTTGGACTTAGTCATTTTTCCGGCGTTTATCAGACTTTCAGATAGGGCAAATGTCAGTGAGCGTTCCGATTTCAGTTCCAGAGCGATTCGCCCAATGAGTCCTTGATATTTAGTCATTTTCAGCTGATTTTCTGGATTTTTGAAAATTTCACTTTTTTGTGAAAATATCAACTAAATGAGGGAATAATATGTGTGAGGGTACCCCAGTAGAGTTCCAAATGTGTGTGGGTAGAATATATATCCCACGGGGGTAAAATTGAAAAAAGTTGAAAAAAATTTTTTTTTGGACTTAGACATTTTTCCGGCGTTTATCAGACTTTCAGATAGGGCAAATGTCAGTGAGCGTTCCGATTTCAGTTCCAGAGTGATTCGCCCAATGAGCCCTTGATATTTATTCGTTTTCAGCCAATTTTCTGGATTTTTGAAAAATTCACTTTTTTGTGAAAATATCCACTAAATGAGAGAATAATATGTGTGAGGGTACCCCAGGAGAGTTACAAATGTGTGTGGGTAGAATATATATCCCACGGGGGTAAAATTGAAAAAAGTTGAAAAATTTTTTTTTTCTGGACTCAGACATTTTTGCGGCGTTTATCAGACTTTCAGATAGGGCAAATGTCAGTGAGCGTTCCGATTTCAGTTCCAGAGCGATACGCCCAATGAGTCCTTGATATTTATTCGTTTTCAGCCAATTTTCTGGATTTTTGAAAATTTCACTTTTTTGTGAAAATATCCACTAAATGAGAGAATAATATGTGTGAGGGTACCCCAGGAGACTTCCAAATGTGTGTGGGTAGAATATATATCCCACAGGGGTAAAAGTGAAAAAAGTTGAAAAATTTTTTTTTTTGGACTTAGTCATTTTTCCGGCGTTTATCAGACTTTCAGATAGGGCAAATGTCAGTGAGCGTTCCGATTTCAGTTCCAGAGCGATTCGCCCAATGAGTCCTTGATATTTAGTCATTTTCAGCTGATTTTCTGGATTTTTGAAAATTTCACTTTTTTGTGAAAATATCCACTAAATGAGGGAATAATATGTGTGAGGGTACCCCAGGAGAGTTCCAAATGTGTGTGGGTAGAATATATATCCCACGGGGGTAAAATTGAAAAAAGTTGAAAAAATTTTTTTTTTGGACTCAGACATTTTTCCGGCGTTTATCAGACTTTCAGATAAGGCAAATGTCAGTGAGTGTTCCGATTTCAGTTCCAGAGCGATTCTCCCAATGAGTCCTTGATATTTATTCGTTTTTAGCCAATATTTTGGATTTTTGATAATTTCACTTTTTTGTGAAAATATCCACTAAATGAGGGAATAATATGTGTGAGGGTACCCCAGGAGAGTTCCAAATGTGTGTGGGTAGAATATATATCCTACGGGGGTAAAATTAAAAAAACTTGAAACTTTTTTTTTTTGGACTTAGCCATTTTTCCGGCGTTTATCAGACTTTCAGATAGGGCAAATGTCAGTGAGCGTTCCGATTTCAGTTCCAGAGCGATTCGACCAATGAGTCCTTGATATTTATTCGTTTTCAGCCAATTTTCTGGATTTTTGAAAATTTCACTTTTTTGTGAAAATATCCACTAAATGAGGGAATAATATGTGTGAGGGTACCCCAGGAGAGTTCCAAATGTGTGTGGGTAGAATATATATCCCACAGGGGTAAAATTGAAAAAAGTTGAAATTTTTTTTTTTTTGGACTTAGTCATTTTTCCGGCGTTTATCAGACTTTCAGATAGGGCAAATGTCAGTGAGCGTTCCGATTTCAGTTCCAGAGCGATTCGCCCAATGAGTCCTTGATATTTAGTCATTTTCAGCTGATTTTCTGGATTTTTGAAAATTTCACTTTTTTGTGAAAATATCAACTAAATGAGGGAATAATATGTGTGAGGGTACCCCAGTAGAGTTCCAAATGTGTGTGGGTAGAATATATATCCCACGGGGGTAAAATTGAAAAAAGTTGAAAAAAATTTTTTTCTGGACTTAGACATTTTTCCGGCGTTTATCAGACTTTCAGATAGGGCAAATGTCAGTGAGCGTTCCGATTTCAGTTGCAGAGTGATTCGCCCAATGAGCCCTTGATATTTATTCGTTTTCAGCCAATTTTCTGGATTTTTGAAAAATTCACTTTTTTGTGAAAATATCCACTAAATGAGAGAATAATATGTGTGAGGGTACCCCAGGAGAGTTACAAATGTGTGTGGGTAGAATATATATCCCACGGGGGTAAAATTGAAAAAAGTTGAAATTTTTTTTTTTTCTGGACTCAGACATTTTTGCGGCGTTTATCAGACTTTCAGATAGGGCAAATGTCAGTGAGCGTTCCGATTTCAGTTCCAGAGCGATACGCCCAATGAGTCCTTGATATTTATTCGTTTTCAGCCAATTTTCTGGATTTTTGAAAATTTCACTTTTTTGTGAAAATATCCACTAAATGAGAGAATAATATGTGTGAGGGTACCCCAGGAGAGTTCCAAATGTGTGTGGGTAGAATATATATCCCACAGGGGTAAAAGTGAAAAAAGTTGAAAAATTTTTTTTTTTGGACTTAGTCATTTTTCCGGCGTTTATCAGACTTTCAGATAGGGCAAATGTCAGTGAGCGTTCCGATTTCAGTTCCAGAGCGATTCGCCCAATGAGTCCTTGATATTTAGTCATTTTCAGCTGATTTTCTTTATTTTTGAAAATTTCACTTTTTTGTGAAATTATCCACTAAATGAGGGAATAATATGTGTGAGGGTACCCCAGGAGAGTTCCAAATGTGTGTGGGTAGAATATATATCCCACGGGGGTAAAATTGAAAAAAGTTGAAAAAATTTTTTTTTTGGACTTAGACATTTTTCCGGCGTTTATCAGACTTTCAGATAGGGTAAATGTCAGTGAGCGTTCCGATTTCAGTTCCAGAGTGATTCGCCCAATGAGCCCTTGATATTTATTCGTTTTCAGCCAATTTTCTGGATTTTTGAAAAATTCACTTTTTTGTGAAAATATCCACTAAATGAGAGAATAATATGTGTGAGGGTACCCCAGGAGAGTTACAAATTTGTGTGGGTAGAATATATATCCCACGGGGGTAAAATTGAAAAAAGTTTAAAAAAAATTTTTTTTGGACTTAGACATTTTTCCAGCGTTTATCAGACTTTCAGATAGGGCAAATGTCAGTGAGCGTTCCAATTTCAGTTCCAGAGCGATTCGCCCAATGAGTCCTTGATATTTAGTCATTTTCAGCTAATTTTCTGGATTTTTGAAAATTTCATTTTTTGCGAAAATATCCACTAAATGAGGGAATAATATGTGTGAGGGTGCCCTAGGAGAGTTCCAAATGTGTGTGGGTAGAATATATATCCCACGGGGGTAAAATTGAAAAAAGTTGAAAACATTTTTTTTTTGGACTCAGACATTTTTGCGGCGTTTATCAGACTTTCAGATAGGGCAAATGTCAGTGAGCGTTCCGATTTCAGTTCCAGAGCGATACGCCCAATGAGTCCTTGATATTTATTCGTTTTCAGCCAATTTTCTGGATTTTTGAAAATTTCACTTTTTTGTGAAAATATCCACTAAATGAGAGAATAATATGTGTGAGGGTACCCCAGGAGAGTTACAAATGTGTGTGGGTAGAATATATATCCCACAGGGGTAAAAGTGAAAAAAGTTGAAAAATTTTTTTTTTTGGACTTAGTCATTTTTCCGGCGTTTATCAGACTTTCAGATAGGGCAAATGTCAGTGAGCGTTCCGATTTCAGTTCCAGAGCGATTCGCCCAATGAGTCCTTGATATTTAGTCATTTTCATCTGATTTTCTTGATTTTTGAAAATTTCACTTTTTTGTGAAATTATCCACTAAATGAGGGAATAATATGTGTGAGGGTACCCCAGGAGAGTTCCAAATGTGTGTGGGTAGAATATATATCCCACGGGGGTAAAATTGAAAAAAGTTGAAAAATTTTTTTTTTTGGACTTAGTCATTTTTCCGGCGTTTATCAGACTTTCAGATAGGGCAAATGTCAGTGAGCGTTCAGATTTCAGTTCCAGAGCGATTCGGCCAATGAGTCCTTGATATTTAGTCGTTTTCAGCCAATATTTTGGATTTTTGAAAATTTCACTTTTTTGTGAAAATATCAACAAAATGAGGGAATAATATGTGTGAGGGTACCCCATTAGAGTTCCAAATGTGTGTGGGTAGAATATATATCCCACGGGGGTAAAATTGAAAAAAGTTTAAAATTTTTTTTTTTTGGACTTAGCCATTTTTCCGGCGTTTATCAGACTTTCAGATAGGGCAAATGTCAGTGAGCGTTCCGATTTCAGTTCCAGAGCGATACGCCCAATGAGTCCTTGATATGTATTCGTTTTCAGCCAATTTTCTGGATTTTTGGAAATTTCACTTTTTTGTGAAAATATCCACTAAATGAGAGAATAATATGTGTGAGGGTACCCCAGGAGAGTTACAAATGTGTGTGGGTAGAATATATATCCCACGGGGGTAAAATTGAAAAAAGTTTAAAAAAATATTTTTTTTGACTTAGACATTTTTCCAGCGTTTATCAGACTTTCAGATAGGGCAAATGTCAGTGAGCGTTCCAATTTCAGTTCCAGAGCGATTCGCCCAATGAGTCCTTTATATTTAGTCATTTTCAGCTAATTTTCTGGATTTTTGAAAATTTCATTTTTTGCGAAAATATCCACTAAATGAGGGAATAATATGTGTGAGGGTACCCTAGGAGAGTTCCAAATGTGTGTGGGTAGAATATATATCCCACGGGGGTAAAATTGAAAAAAGTTGAAAAAATTTTTTTTTTGGACTCAGACATTTTTGCGGCGTTTATCAGACTTTCAGATAGGGCAAATGTCAGTGAGCGTTCCGATTTCAGTTCCAGAGCGATTCGCCCAATGAGTCCTTGATATTTAGTCAATTTAAGCTGATTTTCTGGATTTTTGAAAATTTCACTTTTTTGTGAAAATATCCACTAAATGAGGGAATAATATGTGTGAGGGTACCCCAGGAGAGTTCCAAATGTGTGTGGGTAGAATATATATCCCACGGGGGTAAAATTGAAAAAAGTTGAAAAATTTTTTTTTTTGGACTTAGTCATTTTTCCGGCGTTTATCAGACTTTCAGATAGGGCAAATGTCAGTGAGCGTTCCGTTTTCAGTTCCAGAGCGATTCGCCCAATGAGTCCATGATATTTATTCGTTTTCAGCCAATTTTCTGGATTTTTGAAAATTTCACTTTTTTGTGAAAATATCCACTAAATGAGGGAATAATATGCGTGAGGGTACCCCAGGAGAGTTACAAATGTGTGTGGGTAGAATATATATCCCACAGGGGTAAAATTGAAAAAAGTTGAAAAATTTTTTTTTTTGGACTTAGTCATTTTTCCGGCGTTTATCAGACGTTCAGATAGGGCAAATGTCAGTGAGCGTTCTGATTTCAGTTCCAGAGCGATTCGCCCAATGAGTCCTTGATATTTAGTTATTTTCAGCTGATTTCCTGGATTTTTGAAAATTTCACTTTTTTGTGAAAATATCCACTAAATGAGGGAATAATATGTGTGAGGGTACCCCAGGAGAGTTCCAAATGTGTGTGGGTAGAATATATATCCCACGGGGGTAAAATTGAAAAAAGTTGAAAATTTTTTTTTTCTGGACTCAGACATTTTTGCGGCGTTTATCAGACTTTCAGATAGGGCAAATGTCAGTGAGCGTTCCGATTTCAGTTCCAGAGCGATACTCCCAATGAGTCCTTGATATTTATTCGTTTTCAGCCAATTTTCTGGATTTTTGAAAATTTCACTTTTTTGTGAAAATATCCACTAAATGAGAGAATAATATGTGTGAGGGTACCCCAGGAGAGTTACAAATGTGTGTGGGTAGAATATATATCCCACGGGGGTAAAATTGAAAAAAGTTTAAAAAAAAATTTTTTTGGACTTAGTAATTTTTCCAGCGTTTATCAGACTTTCAGATAGGGCAAATGTCAGTGAGCATTCCAATTTCAGTTCCAGAGCGGTTCGCCCAATGAGACCTTGATATTTAGTCATTTTCAGCTAATTTTCTGGATTTTTGAAAATTTCATTTTTTGTGAAAATATCCACTAAATGAGGGAATAATATGTGTGAAGGTACCCCAGTAGAGTTCCAAATGTGTGTGGGTAGAATATATATCCCACGGGGGTAAAATTGAAAAAAGTTGAAAAAATTTTTTTTTTCGACTTAGTCATTTTTCCGGCGTTTATCAGACTTTCAGATAGGGCAAATGTCAGTGAGCGTTCCGATTTCAGTTCCAGAGCGATTCGCCCAATGAGTCCTTGATATTTAGTCATTTTCAGCTGATTTTCTGGATTTTTGAAAATTTCACTTTTTTGTGAAATTATCCACTAAATGAGGGAATAATATGTGTGAGGGTACCCCAGGAGAGTTCCAAATGTGTGTGGGTAGAATATATATCCCACGGGGGTAAAATTGAAAAAAGTTGAAAAAATTTTTTTTTTGGACTTAGACATTTTTCCGGCGTTTATCAGACTTTCAGATAGGGTAAATGTCAGTGAGCGTTCCGATTTCAGTTCCAGAGTGATTCGCCCAATGAGCCCTTGATATTTATTCGTTTTCAGCCAATTTTCTGGATTTTTGAAAAATTCACTTTTTTGTGAAAATATCCACTAAATGAGAGAATAATATGTGTGGGGGTACCCCAGGAGAGTTACAAATGTGTGTGGGTAGAATATATATCCCACGGGGGTAAAATTGAAAAAAGTTTAAAAAAAATTTTTTTTGGACTTAGACATTTTTCCAGCGTTTATCAGACTATCAGATAGGGCAAATGTCAGTGAGCGTTCCAATTTCAGTTCCAGAGCGATTCGCCCAATGAGTCCTTGATATTTAGTCATTTTCAGCTAATTTTCTGGATTTTTGAAAATTTCATTTTTTGCGAAAATATCCACTAAATGAGGGAATAATATGTGTGAGGGTGCCCTAGGAGAGTTCCAAATGTGTGTGGGTAGAATATATATCCCACGGGGGTAAAATTGAAAAAAGTTGAAAACATTTTTTTTTTGGACTCAGACATTTTTGCGGCGTTTATCAGACTTTCAGATAGGGCAAATGTCAGTGAGCGTTCCGATTTCAGTTCCAGAGCGATACGCCCAATGAGTCCTTGATATTTATTCGTTTTCAGCCAATTTTCTGGATTTTTGAAAATTTCACTTTTTTGTGAAAATATCCACTAAATGAGAGAATAATATGTGTGAGGGTACCCCAGGAGAGTTACAAATGTGTGTGGGTAGAATATATATCCCACAGGGGTAAAAGTGAAAAAAGTTGAAAAATTTTTTTTTTTGGACTTAGTCATTTTTCCGGCGTTTATCAGACTTTCAGATAGGGCAAATGTCAGTGAGCGTTCCGATTTCAGTTCCAGAGCGATTCGCCCAATGAGTCCTTGATATTTAGTCATTTTCATCTGATTTTCTTGATTTTTGAAAATTTCACTTTTTTGTGAAATTATCCACTAAATGAGGGAATAATATGTGTGAGGGTACCCCAGGAGAGTTCCAAATGTGTGTGGGTAGAATATATATCCCACGGGGGTAAAATTGAAAAAAGTTGAAAAATTTTTTTTTTTGGACTTAGTCATTTTTCCGGCGTTTATCAGACTTTCAGATAGGGCAAATGTCAGTGAGCGTTCAGATTTCAGTTCCAGAGCGATTCGGCCAATGAGTCCTTGATATTTAGTCGTTTTCAGCCAATATTTTGGATTTTTGAAAATTTCACTTTTTTGTGAAAATATCAACAAAATGAGGGAATAATATGTGTGAGGGTACCCCATTAGAGTTCCAAATGTGTGTGGGTAGAATATATATCCCACGGGGGTAAAATTGAAAAAAGTTTAAAATTTTTTTTTTTTGGACTTAGCCATTTTTCCGGCGTTTATCAGACTTTCAGATAGGGCAAATGTCAGTGAGCGTTCCGATTTCAGTTCCAGAGCGATACGCCCAATGAGTCCTTGATATGTATTCGTTTTCAGCCAATTTTCTGGATTTTTGGAAATTTCACTTTTTTGTGAAAATATCCACTAAATGAGAGAATAATATGTGTGAGGGTACCCCAGGAGAGTTACAAATGTGTGTGGGTAGAATATATATCCCACGGGGGTAAAATTGAAAAAAGTTTAAAAAAATATTTTTTTTGACTTAGACATTTTTCCAGCGTTTATCAGACTTTCAGATAGGGCAAATGTCAGTGAGCGTTCCAATTTCAGTTCCAGAGCGATTCGCCCAATGAGTCCTTTATATTTAGTCATTTTCAGCTAATTTTCTGGATTTTTGAAAATTTCATTTTTTGCGAAAATATCCACTAAATGAGGGAATAATATGTGTGAGGGTACCCTAGGAGAGTTCCAAATGTGTGTGGGTAGAATATATATCCCACGGGGGTAAAATTGAAAAAAGTTGAAAAAATTTTTTTTTTGGACTCAGACATTTTTGCGGCGTTTATCAGACTTTCAGATAGGGCAAATGTCAGTGAGCGTTCCGATTTCAGTTCCAGAGCGATTCGCCCAATGAGTCCTTGATATTTAGTCAATTTAAGCTGATTTTCTGGATTTTTGAAAATTTCACTTTTTTGTGAAAATATCCACTAAATGAGGGAATAATATGTGTGAGGGTACCCAGGAGAGTTCCAAATGTGTGTGGGTAGAATATATATCCCACGGGGGTAAAATTGAAAAAAGTTGAAAAATTTTTTTTTTTGGACTTAGTCATTTTTCCGGCGTTTATCAGACTTTCAGATAGGGCAAATGTCAGTGAGCGTTCCGTTTTCAGTTCCAGAGCGATTCGCCCAATGAGTCCATGATATTTATTCGTTTTCAGCCAATTTTCTGGATTTTTGAAAATTTCACTTTTTTGTGAAAATATCCACTAAATGAGGGAATAATATGCGTGAGGGTACCCCAGGAGAGTTCCAAATGTGTGTGGGTAGAATATATATCCCACAGGGGTAAAATTGAAAAAAGTTGAAAAATTTTTTTTTTTGGACTTAGTCATTTTTCCGGCGTTTATCAGACATTCAGATAGGGCAAATGTCAGTGAGCGTTCTGATTTCAGTTCCAGAGCGATTCGCCCAATGAGTCCTTGATATTTAGTTATTTTCAGCTGATTTCCTGGATTTTTGAAAATTTCACTTTTTTGTGAAAATATCCACTAAATGAGGGAATAATATGTGTGAGGGTACCCCAGGAGAGTTCCAAATGTGTGTGGGTAGAATATATATCCCACGGGGGTAAAATTGAAAAAAGTTGAAAATTTTTTTTTTCTGGACTCAGACATTTTTGCGGCGTTTATCAGACTTTCAGATAGGGCAAATGTCAGTGAGCGTTCCGATTTCAGTTCCAGAGCGATACTCCCAATGAGTCCTTGATATTTATTCGTTTTCAGCCAATTTTCTGGATTTTTGAAAATTTCACTTTTTTGTGAAAATATCCACTAAATGAGAGAATAATATGTGTGAGGGTACCCCAGGAGAGTTACAAATGTGTGTGGGTAGAATATATATCCCACGGGGGTAAAATTGAAAAAAGTTTAAAAAAAAATTTTTTTGGACTTAGTAATTTTTCCAGCGTTTATCAGACTTTCAGATAGGGCAAATGTCAGTGAGCATTCCAATTTCAGTTCCAGAGCGATTCGCCCAATGAGACCTTGATATTTAGTCATTTTCAGCTAATTTTCTGGATTTTTGAAAATTTCATTTTTTGTGAAAATATCCACTAAATGAGGGAATAATATGTGTGAAGGTACCCCAGTAGAGTTCCAAATGTGTGTGGGTAGAATATATATCCCACGGGGGTAAAATTGAAAAAAGTTGAAAAAATTTTTTTTTTGGACTTAGTCATTTTTCCGGCGTTTATCAGACTTTCAGATAGGGCAAATGTCAGTGAGCGTTCCGATTTCAGTTCCAGAGCGATTCGCCCAATGAGTCCTTGATATTTAGTCATTTTCAGCTGATTTTCTGGATTTTTGAAAATTTCACTTTTTTGTGAAAATATCCACTAAATGAGGGAATAATATGTGTGAGGGTACCACAGGAGAGTTCCAAATGTGTGTGGGTAGAATATATATCCCACAGGGGTAAAATTGAAAAAAGTTGAAAAATTTTTTTTTGGACTTAGTCATTTTTCCGGCGTTTATCAGACTTTCAGATAGGGCAAATGTCAGTGAGCGTTCCGATTTCAGTTCCAGAGCGATTCGGCCAATGAGTCCTTGATATTTAGACGTTTTCAGCCAATATTTTGGATTTTTGAAAATTTCACTTTTTTGTGAAAATATCCACTAAACGAGGGAATAATATGTGTGAGGGTACCCCAGGAGTGTTCCAAATGTGTGTGGGTAGAATATATATCCCACGGGGGTAAAATTGAAAAAAGTTGAAAAATTTTTTTTTTGGACTTAGACATTTTTCCGGCGTTTATCAGACTTTCAGATAGGGCAAATGTCAGTGAGCGTTCCGATTTCAGTTCCAGAGCGATTTGCCCAATGAGTCCTTGATATTTATTCGTTTTCATCCAATTTTCTGGATTTTTGAAAATTTCCCTTTTTTGTGAAAATATCCACTAAATGAGGGAATAATATGCGTGAGGGTACCCCAGGAGAGCTCCAAATGTGTGGGGGTAGAATATATATCCCACAGGGGTAAAATTGAAAAAAGTTGAAAAATTTTTTTTTTTGGACTTAGCCATTTTTCCAGCGTTTATCAGACTTTCAGATAGGGCAAATGTCAGTGAGCGTTCCGATTTCAGTTCCTGAGCGATTCGGCCAATGAGTCCTTGATATTTAGTCGTTTTCAGCTAATTTTCTGGATTTTTGAAAATTTCACTTTTTTGTTAAAATATCCACTAAATGAGGGAATAATATGTGTGAGGGTACCCCAGGAGAGTTACAAATGTGTGTGGGTAGAATATATATCCCACAGGGGTAAAATTGAAAAAACAATTTTTTTGAACTTAGACATTTTTCCGACGTTTATCAGACTTTCAGATAGGGGAAATGTCAGTGAGCGTTCCGATTTCAGTTCCAGAGCGATTCGCCCAATGAGTCCTTGATATTTAGTCGTTTTCAGCCAATTTTCTGGATTTTTGAAAATTTCACTTTTTTGTGAAAATATCCACTAAATGAGAGAATAATATGTGTGAGGGTACCCCAGGAGAGTTACAAATGTGTGTGGGTAGAATATATATCCCACAGGGGTAAAATTGAAAAAAGTTGAAAAATTTTTTTTTTTGGACTTAGTCATTTTTCCGGCGTTTATCAGACTTTCAGATACGGCAAATGTCAGTGAGCGTTCCGATTTCAGTTCCAGAGCGATTCGCCCAATGAGTCCTTGATATTTAGTCATTTTCAGCTGATTTTCTGGATTTTTGAAAATTTCACTTTTTTGTGAAAATATCCACTAAATGAGGGAATAATATGTGTGAGGGTACCCCAGGAGAGTTCCAAATGTGTGTGGGTAGAATATATATCCCACGGGGGTAAAATTGAAAAAAGTTGAAAATTTTTTTTTTTTGGACTTAGTCATTTTTCCGGCGTTTATCAGACTTTCAGATAGGGCAAATGTCAGTGAGCGTTCCGATTTCAGTTCCAGAGTGATTCGCCGAATGAGCCCTTGATATTTATTCGTTTTCAGCCAATTTTCTGGATTTTTGAAAAATTCACTTTTTTGTGAAAATATCCACTAAATGAGAGAATAATATGTGTGAGGGTACCCCAGGAGAGTTACAAATGTGTGTGGGTAGAATATATATCCCACGGGGGTAAAATTGAAAAAAGTTTAAAAAAAAATTTTTTGGGACGTAGACATTTTTCCGGCGTTTATCAGACTTTCAGATAGGGCAAATGTCAGTGAGCGTTCCGATTTCAGTTCCAGAGCGATTCGGCCAATGAGTCCTTGATATTTAGTCGTTTTCAGCTAATTTTCTGGATTTTTGAAAATTTCACTTTTTTGTTAAAATATCCACTAAATGAGGGAATAATAGGTGTGAGGGTACCCCAGGAGAGTTACAAATGTGTGTGGGTAGAATATATATCCCACAGGGGTAAAATTGAAAAAAGTTGAAAAATTTTTTTTTGGACTTAGACATTTTTCCGGCGTTTATCAGACTTTCAGATAGGGCAAATGTCAGTGAGCGTTCCGATTTCAGTTCCAGAGCGATACGCCCAATGAGTCCTTGATATTTATTCGTTTTCAGCCAATTTTCTGGATTTTTGGAAATTTCACTTTTTTGTGAAAATATCCACTAAATGAGGGAATAATATGTGTGAGGGTACCCCAGGAGAGTTCCAAATGTGTGTGGGTAGAATATATATCCCACGGGGGTAAAATTGAAAAAAGTTTAAAAAAATATTTTTTTGGACTTAGACATTTTTCCAGCGTTTATCAGACTTTCAGATAGGGCAAATGTCAGTGAGCGTTCCAATTTCAGTTCCAGAGCGATTCGCCCAATGAGTCCTTTATATTTAGTCATTTTCAGCTAATTTTCTGGATTTTTGAAAATTTCATTTTTTGCGAAAATATCCACTAAATGAGGGAATAATATGTGTGAGGGTACCCTAGGAGAGTTCCAAATGTGTGTGGGTAGAATATATATCCCACGGGGGTAAAATTGAAAAAAGTTGAAAAATTTTTTTTTGGACTTAGACATTTTTCCGGCGTTTATCAGACTTTCAGATAGGGCAAACGTCAGTGAGCGTTCCGATTTCAGTTCCAGAGCGATTCGCCCATTGAGTCCTTGATATTTAGTCGTTTTCAGCCAATTTTCTGGATTTTTGAAAATTTCACTTTTTTGTGAAGCTATCCACTAAATGAGGGAATAATATGTGTGAGGGTACCCCAGGAGAGTCTCAAATGTGTGGGTAGAATACATATCCCACGGGGGTAAAATTGAAAAAACAATTTTTTTGTACTTAGACATTTTTCCGACGTTTATCAGACTTTCAGATAGGGCAAATGTCAGTGAGCGTTCCGATTTCAGTTCCAGAGCGATTCGCCCAATGACTCCTTGATATTTAGTCGTTTTCAGCCAATTTTCTGGATTTTTGAAAAATTCACTTTTTTGTGAAAATATCCACTAAATGAGGGAATAATATGTGTGAGGGTACCCCAGGAGAGTTCCAAATGTGTGTGGGTAGAATATATATCCCACGGGGGTAATATTGAAAAAAGTTGAAAAAATTTTTTTTTTGGACTCAGACATTTTTGCGGCGTTTATCAGACTTTCAGATAGGGCAAATGTCAGTGAGCGTTCCGATTTCAGTTCCAGAGCGATACGCCCAATGAGTCCTTGATATTTATTCGTTTTCAGCCAATTTTCTGGATTTTTGAAAATTTCACTTTTTTGTGAAAATATCCACTAAATGAGAGAATAATATGTGTGAGGGTACCCCAGGAGAGTTACAAATGTGTGTGGGTAGAATATATATCCCACAGGGGTAAAATTGAAAAAAGTTGAAAAATTTTTTTTTTTGGACTTAGTCATTTTTCCGGCGTTTATCAGACTTTCAGATACGGCAAATGTCAGTGAGCATTCCGATTTCAGTTCCAGAGCGATTCGCCCAATGAGTCCTTGATATTTAGTCATTTTCAGCTGATTTTCTGGATTTTTGAAAATTTCACTTTTTTGTGAAAATATCCACTAAATGAGGGAATAATATGTGTGAGGGTACCCCAGGAGAGTTCCAAATGTGTGTGGGTAGAATATATATCCCACGGGGGTAAAATTGAAAAAAGTTGAAATTTTTTTTTTTTTGGACTTAGTCATTTTTCCGGCGTTTATCAGACTTTCAGATAGGGCAAATGTCAGTGAGCGTTCCGATTTCAGTTCCAGAGTGATTCGCCGAATGAGCCCTTGATATTTATTCGTTTTCAGCCAATTTTCTGGATTTTTGAAAAATTCACTTTTTTGTGAAAATATCCACTAAATGAGAGAATAATATGTGTGAGGGTACCCCAGGAGAGTTACAAATGTGTGTGGGTAGAATATATATCCCACGGGGGTAAAATTGAAAAAAGTTTAAAAAAAAATTTTTTTGGACTTAGACATTTTTCCGGCGTTTATCAGACTTTCAGATAGGGCAAATGTCAGTGAGCGTTCCGATTTCAGTTCCAGAGCGATTCGGCCAATGAGTCCTTGATATTTAGTCGTTTTCAGCTAATTTTCTGGATTTTTGAAAATTTCACTTTTTTGTGAAAATATCCACTAAATGAGGGAATAATATGTGTTAGGGTACCCCAGGAGAGTTCCAAATGTGTGTGCGTAGAATATATATCCTACGTGGGTAAAATTAAAAAAAGTTGAAACTTTTTTTTTTGGACTTAGCCATTTTTCCGCCGTTTATCAGACTTTCAGATAGGGCAAATGTCAGTGAGCGTTCCGATTTTAGTTCCAGAGCGATTCGCCCAATGAGTCCTTCATATTTATTCGTTTTCAGCCAATTTTCTGGATTTTTGAAAATTTCACTTTTTTGTGAAAATATCCACTAAATGAGGGAATAATATGTGTTAGGGTACCCCAGGAGAGTTCCAAATGTGTGTGGGTAGAATATATATCCCACGGGGGTAAAATTGAAAAAAGTTTAAACATTTTTTTTTTTGGACTTAGTCATTTTTCCGGCGTTTATCAGACTTTCAGATAGGGCAAATGTCAGTGAGCGTTCCGATTTCAGTTCCAGAGTGATTCGCCCAATGAGCCCTTGATATTTAGTCGTTTTCAGCCAATTTTCTGGATTTTTGAAAAATTCTCTTTTTTGTGAACATATCCACTAAATGAGGGAATAATATGTGTGAAGCTACCCCAGGAGAGTTCCAATGTGTGTGGGTAGAATATACATCCTACGGGGGTAAAATTGAAAAAAGTTGAAAAATTTTTTTTTTTGGACTTAGACATTTTTCCGGCGTTTATCAGACTTTCAGATAGGGCAAATGTCAGTGAGCGTTCCGATTTCAGTTCCAGAGTGATTCGCCCAATGAGCCCTTGATATTTATTCGTTTTCAGCCAATTTTCTGGATTTTTAAAAATTTAACTTTTTTGTGAAATTATCCACTAAATTAGGGAATAATATGTGTGAGGGTACCACAGGAGAGTTCCAAATGTGTGTGGGTAGAATATATATCCCACGGGGGTAAAATTTAAAAAAGTTGAAAAATTTTTTTTTTTGGACTTAGTCATTTTTTCGGCATTTATCAGACTTTCAGATAGGGCAAATGTCAGTGAGCGTTCCGATTTCAGTTCCAGAGCGATTCGCCCAATGAATCCTTCATATTTATTCGTTTTCAGCCAATTTTCACTTTTTTGAAAATTTCACTTTTTTGGGAAAATATCCACTAAATGAGGGATTAATATGTGTGAGGGTACTCCAGGAGAGTTCCAAATGTGTGTGGGTAGAATATATATCCTACGGGTTTAAAATTAAAAAAAGTTGAAACTTTTTTTTTTTGGACTTAGTCATCTTTCCTGCGTTTATCAGACTTTCAGATAGGGCAAATGTCAGTGAGCGTTCCGATTTCAGTTCCAGAGCGATTTGCCCAATGAGTCCTTGATATTTATTCGTTTTCAGCCAATTTTCTGGATTTTTGTAAATTTCACTTTTTTGTGAAAATATCCACTAAATGAGGGAATAATATGTGTGAGGGTACCCCAGGAGAGTTCCAAATGTGTGTGGGTAGAATATATATCCCACGGGGGTAAAATTGAAAAAATGTGAAAAAAATTTTTTTTTGGACTTAGTCATTTTTCCTGCGTTTATCAGACTTTCAGATAGGGCAAATGTCAGTGAGCGTTCCGATTTCAGTTCCAGAGCGAATCGCCCAATGAATCCTTGATATTTAGTCATTTTCAGCTAATTTTCTGGATTTTTGAAAAATTCACTTTTTTGTGAAAATATCCACTAAATGAGGGAATAATATGTGTGAGGGTACCCCAGGAGAGTTCCAAATGTGTGTGGGTAGAATATATATCCCACGGGGGTAAAATTGAAAAAAGTTGAAAAATTTTTTTTTTTGGACTTAGTCATTTTTCCTGCGTTTATCAGACTTTCAGATAGGGCAAATGTCAGTGAGCGTTCCGATTTCAGTTCCAGAGCGAATCGCCCAATGAATCCTTGATATTTAGTCATTTTCAGCTAATTTTCTGGATTTTTGAAAATTTCACTTTTTTGTGAAAATATCCACTAAATGAGGGAATAATATGTGTGAGGGTACCCCAGGAGAGTTCCAAATGTGTGTGGGTAGAATATATATCCCACGGGGGTAAAATTGAAAAAAGTTTAAAAAAAAATTTTTTTGGACGTAGACATTTTTCCGGCGTTTATCAGACTTTCAGATAGGGCAAATGTCAGTGAGCGTTCCGATTTCAGTTCCAGAGCGATTCGGCCAATGAGTCCTTGATATTTAGTCGTTTTCAGCTAATTTTCTGGATTTTTGAAAATTTCACTTTTTTGTTAAAATATCCACTAAATGAGGGAATAATATGTGTGAGGGTACCCCAGGAGAGTTACAAATGTGTGTGGGTAGAATATATATCCCACAGGGGTAAAATTGAAAAAAGTTGAAAAATTTTTTTTTGGACTTAGACATTTTTCCGGCGTTTATCAGACTTTCAGATAGGGCAAATGTCAGTGAGCGTTCCGATTTCAGTTCCAGAGCGATTCGCCCATTGAGTCCTTGATATTTAGTCGTTTTCAGCCAATTTTCTGGATTTTTGAAAATTTCACTTTTTTGTGAAGCTATCCACTAAATGAGGGAATAATATGTGTGAGGGTACCCCAGGAGAGTCTCAAATGTGTGCGTAGAATACATATCCCACGGGGGTAAAATTGAAAAAACAATTTTTTTGTACTTAGACATTTTTCCGACGTTTATCAGACTTTCAGATAGGGCAAATGTCAGTGAGCGTTCCGATTTCAGTTCCAGAGCGATTCGCCCAATGAGTCCTTGATATTTAGTCGTTTTCAGCCAATTTTCTGGATATTTGAAAAATTCACTTTTTTGTGAAAATATCCACTAAATGAGGGAATAATATGTGTGAGGGTACCCCAGGAGAGTTCCAAATGTGTGTGGGTAGAATATATATCCCACGGGGGTAATATTGAAAAAAGTTGAAAAAATTTTTTTTTTGGACTCAGACATTTTTGCGGCGTTTATCAGACTTTCAGATAGGGCAAATGTCAGTGAGCGTTCCGATTTCAGTTCCAGAGCGATACGCCCAATGAGTCCTTGATATTTAGTCATTTTCAGCTGATTTTCTGGATTTTTGAAAATTTCACTTTTTTGTGAAAATATCCACTAAATGAGGGAATAATATGTGTGAGGGTACCCCAGGAGAGTTCCAAATGTGTGTGGGTAGAATATATATCCCACGGGGGTAAAATTGAAAAAAGTTGAAATTTTTTTTTTTTTGGACTTAGTCATTTTTCCGGCGTTTATCAGACTTTCAGATAGGGAAAATGTCAGTGAGCGTTCCGATTTCAGTTCCAGAGTGATTCGCCGAATGAGCCCTTGATATTTATTCGTTTTCAGCCAATTTTCTGGATTTTTGAAAAATTCACTTTTTTGTGAAAATATCCACTAAATGAGAGAATAATATGTGTGAGGGTACCCCAGGAGAGTTACAAATGTGTGTGGGTAGAATATATATCCCACGGGGGTAAAATTGAAAAAAGTTTAAAAAAAAATTTTTTTGGACTTAGTCATTTTTCCGGCGTTTATCAGACTTTCAGATAGGGAAAATGTCAGTGAGCGTTCCGATTTCAGTTCCAGAGTGATTCGCCCAATGAGCCCTTGATATTTATTCGTTTTCAGCCAATTTTCTGGATTTTTGAAAATTTCACTTTTTTGTGAAAATATCCACTAAATGAGGGAATAATATGTGTTAGGGTACCCCAGGAGAGTTCCAAATGTGTGTGCGTAAAATATATATCCTACGTGGGTAAAATTAAAAAAAGTTGAAACTTTTTTTTTTGGACTTAGCCATTTTTCCGCCGTTTATCAGACTTTCAGATAGGGCAAATGTCAGTGAGCGTTCCGATTTTAGTTCCAGAGCGATTCGCCCAATGAGTCCTTCATATTTATTCGTTTTCAGCCAATTTTCTGGATTTTTGAAAATTTCACTTTTTTGTGAAAATATCCACTAAATGAGGGAATAATATGTGTTAGGGTACCCCAGGAGAGTTCCAAATGTGTGTGGGTAGAATATATATCCCACGGGGGTAAAATTGAAAAAAGTTTAAACATTTTTTTTTTTGGACTTAGTCATTTTTCCGGCGTTTATCAGACTTTCAGATAGGGCAAATGTCAGTGAGCGTTCCGATTTCAGTTCCAGAGTGATTCGCCCAATGAGCCCTTGATATTTAGTCGTTTTCAGCCAATTTTCTGGATTTTTCAAAAATTCTCTTTTTTGTGAAAATATCCACTAAATGAGGGAATAATATGTGTGAAGCTACCCCAGGAGAGTTCCAATGTGTGTGGGTAGAATATACATCCTACGGGGGTAAAATTGAAAAAAGTTGAAAAATTTTTTTTTTTGGACTTAGACATTTTTCCGGCGTTTATCAGACTTTCAGATAGGGCAAATGTCAGTGAGCGTTCCGATTTCAGTTCCAGAGCGATTCGCCCAATGAGTCCTTGATATTTAGTCATTTTCAGCTGATTTTCTGGATTTTTGAAAATTTCACTTTTTTGTGAAAATATCCACTAAATGAGGGAATAATATGTGTGAGGGTACCCCAGGAGAGTTCCAAATGTGTGTGGGTAGAATATATATCCCACGGGGGTAAAATTGAAAAAAGTTGAAATTTTTTTTTTTTTGGACTTAGTCATTTTTCCGGCGTTTATCAGACTTTCAGATAGGGCAAATGTCAGTGAGCGTTCCGATTTCAGTTCCAGAGTGATTCGCCCAATGAGCCCTTGATATTTATTCGTTTTCAGCCAATTTTCTGGATTTTTAAAAATTTAACTTTTTTGTGAAATTATCCACTAAATTAGGGAATAATATGTGTGAGGGTACCACAGGAGAGTTCCAAATGTGTGTGGGTAGAATATATATCCCACGGGAGTAAAATTGAAAAAAGTTGAAAAATTTTTTTTTTTGGACTTAGTCATCTTTCCTGCGTTTATCAGACTTTCAGATAGGGCAAATGTCAGTGAGCGTTCCGATTTCAGTTCCAGAGCGATTTGCCCAATGAGTCCTTGATATTTATTCGTTTTCAGCCAATTTTCTGGATTTTTGTAAATTTCACTTTTTTGTGAAAATATCCACTAAATGAGAGAATAATATGTGTGAGGGTACTCCAGGAGAGTTACAAATGTGTGTGGGTAGAATATATATCCCACGGGAGTAAAATTTAAAAAAGTTGAAAAATTTTTTTTTTTGGACTTAGTAATTCTTCCGGCGTTTATCAGACTTTCAGATAGGGCAAATGTCAGTGAGCGTTCCGATTTCAGTTCCAGAGCGATTCGCCCAATGAGTCCTTGATATTTATTCGTTTTCAGCCCATTTTCTGGATTTTTGAAAATTTCACTTTTTTGTGAAAATATCCACTAAATGAGGGAATAATATGTGTTAGGGTACCCCAGGAGAGTTCCAAATGTGTGTGCGTAGAATATATATCCTACGTGGGTAAAATTAAAAAAAGTTGAAACTTTTTTTTTTTGGACTTAGCCATTTTTCCGCCGTTTATCAGACTTTCAGATAGGGCAAATGTCAGTGAGCGTTCCGATTTCAGTTCCAGAGCGATTCGCCCAATGAGTCCTTGATATGTAGTCGTTTTCAGCCAATATTTTGGATTTTTGAAAATTTCACTTTTTTGTGAAAATATCCACTAAATGAGGGAATAATATGTGTGAGGGTACCCCAGGACAGTTCCAAATGTGTGTGGGTAGAATATATATCCCACGGGGGTAAAATTGAAAAAAGTTGAAAAAAATTTTTTTTTGGACTTAGTCATTTTTCCTGCGTTTATCAGACTTTCAGATAGGGCAAATGTCAGTGAGCGTTCCGATTTCAGTTCCAGAGCGAATCGCCCAATGAGTCCTTGATATTTATTCGTTTTCAGCCAATTTTCTGGATTTTTGTAAATTTCACTTTTTTGTGAAAATATCCACTAAATGAGGGAATAATATGTGTGAGGGTACCCCAGGAGAGTTCCAAATGTGTGTGGGTAGAATATATATCCCACGGGGGTAAAATTGAAAAAAGTTTAAAAATTTTTTTTTTTGGACTTAGTCATTTTTCCGGCGTTTATCAGACTTTCAGATAGGGCAAATGTCAGTGAGCATTCCGATTTCAGTTCCAGAGCTATTCGCCCAATGAGTCCTTAATATGTAGTCGTTTTCAGCCAATTTTCTGGATTTTTGAAAAATTCACTTTTTTGTGAAAATATCCACTAAATGAGGGAATAATATGTGTGAGGGTACCCCAGGAGAGTTCCAAATGTGTGTGGGTAGAATATATATCCCACGGGAGTAAAATTGAAAAAAGTTGAAAAATTTTTTTTTTTGGACTTAGTCATCTTTCCTGCGTTTATCAGACTTTCAGATAGGGCAAATGTCAGTGAGCGTTCCGATTTCAGTTCCAGAGCGATTTGCCCAATGAGTCCTTGATATTTATTCGTTTTCAGCCAATTTTCTGGATTTTTGTAAATTTCACTTTTTTGTGAAAATATCCACTAAATGAGGGAATAATATGTGTGAGGGTACCCCAGGAGAGTTCCAAATGTGTGTGGGTAGAATATATATCCCACGGGGGTAAAATTGAAAAAATGTGAAAAAAATTTTTTTTTGGACTTAGTCATTTTTCCTGCGTTCATCAGACTTTCAGATAGGGCAAATGTCAGTGAGCGTTCCGATTTCAGTTCCAGAGCGAATCGCCCAATGAATCCTTGATATTTAGTCATTTTCAGCTAATTTTCTGGATTTTTGAAAAATTCACTTTTTTGTGAAAATATCCACTAAATGAGGGAATAATATGTGTGAGGGTACCCCAGGAGAGTTCCAAATGTGTGTGGGTAGAATATATATCCACGGGAGTAAAATTGAAAAAAGTTGAAAAAAATTTTTTTTTGGACTTAGTCATCTTTCCTGCGTTTATCAGACTTTCAGATAGGGCAAATGTCAGTGAGCGTTCCGATTTCAGTTCCAGAGCGATTTACCCAATGAGTCCTTGATATTTATTCGTTTTCAGCCAATTTTCTGGATTTTTGTAAATTTCACTTTTTTGTGAAAATATCCACTAAATGAGGGAATAATATGTGTGAGGGTACCCCAGGAGAGTTCCAAATGTGTGTGGGTAGAATATATATCCCACGGGGGTAAAATTGAAAAAAGTTGAAAAATTTTTTTTTTTGGACTTAGTCATTTTTCCTGCGTTTATCAGACTTTCAGATAGGGCAAATGTCAGTGAGCGTTCCGATTTCAGTTCCAGAGCGAATCGCCCAATGAATCCTTGATATTTAGTCATTTTCAGCTAATTTTCTGGATTTTTGAAAATTTCACTTTTTTGTGAAAATATCCACTAAATGAGGGAATAATATGTGTGAGGGTACCCCAGGAGAGTTCCAAATGTGTGTGGGTAGAATATATATCCCACGGGGGTAAAATTGAAAAAAGTTTAAAAATTTTTTTTTTTGGACTTAGTCATTTTTCCGGCGTTTATCAGACTTTCAGATAGGGCAAATGTCAGTGAGCATTCCGATTTCAGTTCCAGAGCTATTCGCCCAATGAGTCCTTAATATTTAGTCGTTTTCAGCCAATTTTCTGGATTTTTGAAAAATTCACTTTTTTGTGAAAATATCCACTAAATGAGGGAATAATATGTGTGAGGGTACCCCAGGAGAGTTCCAAATGTGTGTGGGTAGAATATATATCCCACGGGAGTAAAATTGAAAAAAGTTGAAAAATTTTTTTTTTTGGACTTAGTCATCTTTCCTGCGTTTATCAGACTTTCAGATAGGGCAAATGTCAGTGAGCGTTCCGATTTCAGTTCCAGAGCGATTTGCCCAATGAGTCCTTGATATTTATTCGTTTTCAGCCAATTTTCTGGATTTTTGTAAATTTCACTTTTTTGTGAAAATATCCACTAAATGAGGGAATAATATGTGTGAGGGTACCCCAGGAGAGTTCCAAATGTGTGTGGGTAGAATATATATCCCACGGGGGTAAAATTGAAAAAATGTGAAAAAAATTTTTTTTTGGACTTAGTCATTTTTCCTGCGTTTATCAGACTTTCAGATAGGGCAAATGTCAGTGAGCGTTCCGATTTCAGTTCCAGAGCGAATCGCCCAATGAATCCTTGATATTTAGTCATTTTTAGCTAATTTTCTGGATTTTTGAAAAATTCACTTTTTTGTGAAAATATCCACTAAATGAGGGAATAATATGTGTGAGGGTACCCCAGGAGAGTTCCAAATGTGTGTGGGTAGAATATATATCCCACGGGGGTAAAATTGAAAAAAGTTGAAAAATTTTTTTTTTTGGACTTAGTCATTTTTCCTGCGTTTATCAGACTTTCAGATAGGGCAAATGTCAGTGAGCGTTCCGATTTCAGTTCCAGAGCGAATCGCCCAATGAATCCTTGATATTTAGTCATTTTCAGCTAATTTTCTGGATTTTTGAAAATTTCACTTTTTTGTGAAAATATCCACTAAATGAGGGAATAATATGTGTGAGGGTACCCCAGGAGAGTTCCAAATGTGTGTGGGTAGAATATATATCCCACGGGAGTAAAATTGAAAAAAGTTGAAAAATTTTTTTTTTTGGACTTAGTCATTTTTCCGGCGTTTATCAGACTTTCAGATAGGGCAAATGTCAGTGAGCATTCCGATTTCAGTTCCAGAGCTATTCGCCCAATGAGTCCTTAATATTTAGTCGTTTTCAGCCAATTTTCTGGATTTTTGAAAAATTCACTTTTTTGTGAAAATATCCACTAAATGAGGGAATAATATGTGTGAGGGTACCCCAGGAGAGTTCCAAATGTGTGTGGGTAGAATATATATCCCACGGGAGTAAAATTGAAAAAAGTTGAAAAAATTTTTTTTTTGGACTTAGTCATCTTTCCTGCGTTTATCAGACTTTCAGATAGGGCAAATGTCAGTGAGCATTCCGATTTCAGTTCCAGAGCGATTTGCCCAATGAGTCCTTGATATTTATTCGTTTTCAGCCAATTTTCTGGATTTTTGTAAATTTCACTTTTTTGTGAAAATATCCACTAAATGAGGGAATAATATGTGTGAGGGTACCCCAGGAGAGTTCCAAATGTGTGTGGGTAGAATATATATCCCACGGGGGTAAAATTGAAAAAAGTTGAAAAATTTTTTTTTTTGGACTTAGTCATTTTTCCTGCGTTTATCAGACTTTCAGATAGGGCAAATGTCAGTGAGCGTTCCGATTTCAGTTCCAGAGCGAATCGCCCAATGAATCCTTGATATTTAGTCATTTTCAGCTAATTTTCTGGATTTTTGAAAATTTCACTTTTTTGTGAAAATATCCACTAAATGAGGGAATAATATGTGTGAGGGTACCCCAGGAGAGTTCCAAATGTGTGTGGGTAGAATATATATCCCACAGGAGTAAAATTGAAAAAAGTTGAAAAAATTTTTTTTTTGGACTTAGCCATTTTTCCGGCGTTTATCAGACTTTCAGATAGGGCAAATGTCAGTGAGCGTTCCGATTTCAGTTCCAGAGCGATTCGCCCAATGAGTCCTTGATATTTATTCGTTTTTAGCCAATATTTTGGATTTTTGAAAATTTCACTTTTTTGTGAAAATATCCACTAAATGAGGAAATAATATGTGTGCGGGTACCCCAGGAGAGTTCCAAATGTGTGTGGGTAGAATATATATCCTACGGGGGTAAAATTTAAAAAAGTTGAAACTTTTTTTTTTTGGACTTAGCCATTTTTCCGCCGTTTATCAGACTTTCAGATAGTGCAAATGTCAGTGAGCGTTCCGATTTCAGTTCCAGAGCGATTCTCCCAATGAGCCCTTGATATTTATTCGTTTTCAGCCAATTTTCTGGATTTTTGAAAAATTCACTTTTTTTTGTGAAAATATCCACTAAATGACGGAATAATATGTGTGACGGTACCCCAGGAGAGTTCCAAATGTGTTTGGGTAGAATATATATCCCACGGGGGCAAAATTGAAAAAAGTTGAAAAATATTTTTTTTTGGACTTAGTAATTCTTCCGGCGTTTATCAGACTTTCAGATAGGGCAAATGTCAGTGAGCGTTCCGATTTCAGTTCCAGAGCGCTTTGCCCAATGAGTCCTTGATATTTATTCGTTTTCAGCCAATTTTCTGGATTTTTGTAAATTTCACTTTTTTGTGAAAATATCCACTAAATGAGGGAATAATATGTGTGAGGGTACCCCAGGAGAGTTCCAAATGTGTGTGGGTAGAATATATATCCCACGGGAGTAAAATTGAAAAAAGTTGAAAAATTTTTTTTTTTGGACTTAGTCATTTTTCCTGCGTTTATCAGACTTTCAGATAGGGCAAATGTCAGTGAGCGTTCCGATTTCAGTTCCAGAGCGAATCGCCCAATGAATCCTTGATATTTAGTCATTTTCAGCTAATTTTCTGGATTTTTGAAAAATTCACTTTTTTGTGAAAATATCCACTAAATGAGGGAATAATATGTGTGAGGGTACCCCAGGAGAGTTCCAAATGTGTGTGGGTAGAATATATATCCCACGGGAGTAAAATTGAAAAAAGTTGAAAAAAAATTTTTTTTGGACTTAGTCATCTTTCCTGCGTTTATCAGACTTTCAGATAGGGCAAATGTCAGTGAGCGTTCCGATTTCAGTTCCAGAGCGATTTACCCAATGAGTCCTTGATATTTATTCTTTTTCAGCCAATTTTCTGGATTTTTGTAAATTTCACTTTTTTGTGAAAATATCCACTAAATGAGGGAATAATATGTGTGAGGGTACCCCAGGAGAGTTCCAAATGTGTGTGGGTAGAATATATATCCCACGGGGGTAAAATTGAAAAAAGTTGAAAAATTTTTTTTTTTGGACTTAGTCATTTTTCCTGCGTTTATCAGACTTTCAGATAGGGCAAATGTCAGTGAGCGTTCCGATTTCAGTTCCAGAGCGAATCGCCCAATGAATCCTTGATATTTAGTCATTTTCAGCTAATTTTCTGGATTTTTGAAAATTTCACTTTTTTGTGAAAATATCCACTAAATGAGGGAATAATATGTGTGAGGGTACCCCAGGAGAGTTCCAAATGTGTGTGGGTAGAATATATATCCCACGGGGGTAAAATTGAAAAAAGTTTAAAAATTTTTTTTTTTGGACTTAGTCATTTTTCCGGCGTTTATCAGACTTTCAGATAGGGCAAATGTCAGTGAGCATTCCGATTTCAGTTCCAGAGCTATTCGCCCAATGAGACCTTAATATTTAGTCGTTTTCAGCCAATTTTCTGGATTTTTGTAAATTTCACTTTTTTGTGAAAATATCCACTAAATGAGGGAATAATATGTGTGAGGGTACCCCAGGAGAGTTCCAAATGTGTGTGGGTAGAATATATATCCCACGGGGGTAAAATTGAAAAAATGTGAAAAAATTTTTTTTTTGGACTTAGTCATTTTTCCTGCGTTTATCAGACTTTCAGATAGGGCAAATGTCAGTGAGCGTTCTGATTTCAGTTCCAGAGCAAATCGCCCAATGAATCCTTGATATTTAGTCATTTTCAGCTAATTTTCTGGATTTTTGAAAAATTCACTTTTTTGTGAAAATATCCACTAAATGAGGGAATAATATGTGTGAGGGTACCCCAGGAGAGTTCCAAATGTGTGTGGGTAGAATATATATCCCACGGGGGTAAAATTGAAAAAAGTTGAAAAAATTTTTTTTTTGGACTTAGTCATTTTTCCTGCGTTTATCAGACTTTCAGATAGGGCAAATGTCAGTGAGCGTTCCGATTTCAGTTCCAGAGCGAATCGCCCAATGAATCCTTGATATTTAGTCATTTTCAGCTAATTTTCTGGATTTTTGAAAATTTCACTTTTTTGTGAAAATATCCACTAAATGAGGGAATAATATGTGTGAGGGTACCCCAGGAGAGTTCCAAATGTGTGTGGGTAGAATATATATCCCACGGGGGTAAAATTGAAAAAAGTTTAAAAATTTTTTTTTTTGGACTTAGTCATTTTTCCGGCGTTTATCAGACTTTCAGATAGGGCAAATGTCAGTGAGCATTCCGATTTCAGTTCCAGAGCTATTCGCCCAATGAGTCCTTAATATTTAGTCGTTTTCAGCCAATTTTCTGGATTTTTGAAAAATTCACTTTTTTGTGAAAATATCCACTAAATGAGGGAATAATATGTGTGAGGGTACCCCAGGAGAGTTCCAAATGTGTGTGGGTAGAATATATATCCCACGGGAGTAAAATTGAAAAAAGTTGAAAAATTTTTTTTTTTGGACTTAGTCATCTTTCCTGCGTTTATCAGACTTTCAGATAGGGCAAATGTCAGTGAGCGTTCCGATTTCAGTTCCAGAGCGATTTGCCCAATGAGTCCTTGATATTTATTCGTTTTCAGCCAATTTTCTGGATTTTTGTAAATTTCACTTTTTTGTGAAAATATCCACTAAATGAGGGAATAATATGTGTGAGGGTACCCCAGGAGAGTTCCAAATGTGTGTGGGTAGAATATATATCCCACGGGGGTAAAATTGAAAAAATGTGAAAAAAATTTTTTTTTGGACTTAGTCATTTTTCCTGCGTTTATCAGACTTTCAGATAGGGCAAATGTCAGTGAGCGTTCCGATTTCAGTTCCAGAGCGAATCGCCCAATGAATCCTTGATATTTAGTCATTTTCAGCTAATTTTCTGGATTTTTGAAAAATTCACTTTTTTGTGAAAATATCCACTAAATGAGGGAATAATATGTGTGAGGGTACCCCAGGAGAGTTCCAAATGTGTGTGGGTAGAATATATATCCCACGGGAGTAAAATTGAAAAAAGTTGAAAAATTTTTTTTTTTGGACTTAGTCATCTTTCCTGCGTTTATCAGACTTTCAGATAGGGCAAATGTCAGTGAGCGTTCCGATTTCAGTTCCAGAGCGATTTACCCAATGAGTCCTTGATATTTATTCGTTTTCAGCCAATTTTCTGGATTTTTGTAAATTTCACTTTTTTGTGAAAATATCCACTAAATGAGGGAATAATATGTGTGAGGGTACCCCAGGAGAGTTCCAAATGTGTGTGGGTAGAATATATATCCCACGGGGGTAAAATTGAAAAAAGTTTAAAAAATTTTTTTTTTGGACTTAGTCATTTTTCCGGCGTTTATCAGACTTTCAGATAGGGCAAATGTCAGTGAGCGTTCCGATTTCAGTTCCAGAGCGATTCACCCAATGAGTCCTTGATATTTATTCGTTTTTAGCCAATATTTTGGATTTTTGAAAATTTCACTTTTTTGTGAAAATATCCACTAAATGAGGAAATAATATGTGTGCGGGTACCCCAGGAGAGTTCCAAATGTGTGTGGGTAGAATATATATCCTACGGGGGTAAAATTTAAAAAAGTTGAAACTTTTTTTTTTTTGGACTTAGCCATTTTTCCGCCGTTTATCAGACTTTCAGATAGTGCAAATGTCAGTGAGCGTTCCGATTTCAGTTCCAGAGCGATTCTCCCCATGAGCCCTTGATATTTATTCGTTTTCAGCCAATTTTCTGGATTTTTGAAAAATTCACTTTTTTTGTGAAAATATCCACTAAATGAGGGAATAATATGTGTGACGGTACCCCAGGAGTGTTCCAAATGTGTTTGGGTAGAATATATATCCCACGGGGGCAAAATTGAAAAAAGTTGAAAAATATTTTTTTTTGGACTTAGTAATTCTTCCGGCGTTTATCAGACTTTCAGATAGGGCAAATGTCAGTGAGCGTTCCGATTTCAGTTCCAGAGCGATTCGCCCAATGAGTCCTTGATATTTATTCGTTTTCAGCCAATTTTCTGGATTTTTGTAAATTTCACTTTTTTGTGAAAATATCCACTAAATGAGGGAATAATATGTGTGAGGGTACCCCAGGAGAGTTCCAAATGTGTGTGGGTAGAATATATATCCCACGGGGGTAAAATTGAAAAAATGTGAAAAAAATTTTTTTTTGGACTTAGTCATTTTTCCTGCGTTTATCATACTTTCAGATAGGGCAAATGTCAGTGAGCGTTCCGATTTCAGTTCCAGAGCGAATCGCCCAATGAATCCTTGATATTTAGTCATTTTCAGCTAATTTTCTGGATTTTTGAAAAATTCACTTTTTTGTGAAAATATCCACTAAATGAGGGAATAATATGTGTGAGGGTACCCCAGGAGAGTTCCAAATGTGTGTGGGTAGAATATATATCCCACGGGGGTAAAATTGAAAAAAGTTGAAAAATTTTTTTTTTTTGGACTTAGTCATTTTTCCTGCGTTTATCAGACTTTCAGATAGGGCAAATGTCAGTGAGCATTCCGATTTCAGTTCCAGAGCGAATCGCCCAATGAATCCTTGATATTTAGTCATTTTCAGCTAATTTTCTGGATTTTTGAAAATTTCACTTTTTTGTGAAAATATCCACTAAATGAGGGAATAATATGTGTGAGGGTACCCCAGGAGAGTTCCAAATGTGTGTGGGTAGAATATATATCCCACGGGGGTAAAATTGAAAAAAGTTTAAAAATTTTTTTTTTTGGACTTAGTCATTTTTCCGGCGTTTATCAGACTTTCAGATAGGGCAAATGTCAGTGAGCATTCCGATTTCAGTTCCAGAGCTATTCGCCCAATGAGTCCTTAATATTTAGTCGTTTTCAGCCAATTTTCTGGATTTTTGAAAAATTCACTTTTTTGTGAAAATATCCACTAAATGAGGGAATAATATGTGTGAGGGTACCCCAGGAGAGTTCCAAATGTGTGTGGGTAGAATATATATCCCACGGGAGTAAAATTGAAAAAAGTTGAAAAATTTTTTTTTTTGGACTTAGTCATCTTTCCTGCGTTTATCAGACTTTCAGATAGGGCAAATGTCAGTGAGCGTTCCGATTTCAGTTCCAGAGCGATTTGCCCAATGAGTCCTTGATATTTATTCGTTTTCAGCCAATTTTCTGGATTTTTGTAAATTTCACTTTTTTGTGAAAATATCCACTAAATGAGGGAATAATATGTGTGAGGGTACCCCAGGAGAGTTCCAAATGTGTGTGGGTAGAATATATATCCCACGGGGGTAAAATTGAAAAAATGTGAAAAAAATTTTTTTTTGGACTTAGTCATTTTTCCTGCGTTTATCAGACTTTCAGATAGGGCAAATGTCAGTGAGCGTTCCGATTTCAGTTCCAGAGCGAATCGCCCAATGAATCCTTGATATTTAGTCATTTTCAGCTAATTTTCTGGATTTTTGAAAAATTCACTTTTTTGTGAAAATATCCACTAAATGAGGGAATAATATGTGTGAGGGTACCCCAGGAGAGTTCCAAATGTGTGTGGGTAGAATATATATCCCACGGGAGTAAAATTGAAAAAAGTTGAAAAATTTTTTTTTTTTGGACTTAGTCATCTTTCCTGCGTTTATCAGACTTTCAGATAGTGCAAATGTCAGTGAGCGTTCCGATTTCAGTTCCAGAGCGATTCTCCCCATGAGCCCTTGATATTTATTCGTTTTCAGCCAATTTTCTGGATTTTTGAAAAATTCACTTTTTTTGTGAAAATATCCACTAAATGAGGGAATAATATGTGTGACGGTACCCCAGGAGAGTTCCAAATGTGTTTGGGTAGAATATATATCCCACGGGGGCAAAATTGAAAAAAGTTGAAAAATATTTTTTTTTGGACTTAGTAATTCTTCCGGCGTTTATCAGACTTTCAGATAGGGCAAATGTCAGTGAGCGTTCCGATTTCAGTTCCAGAGCGATTCGCCCAATGAGTCCTTGATATTTATTCGTTTTCAGCCAATTTTCTGGATTTTTGTAAATTTCACTTTTTTGTGAAAATATCCACTAAATGAGGGAATAATATGTGTGAGGGTACCCCAGGAGAGTTCCAAATGTGTGTGGGTAGAATATATATCCCACGGGGGTAAAATTGAAAAAATGTGAAAAAAATTTTTTTTTGGACTTAGTCATTTTTCCTGCGTTTATCATACTTTCAGATAGGGCAAATGTCAGTGAGCGTTCCGATTTCAGTTCCAGAGCGAATCGCCCAATGAATCCTTGATATTTAGTCATTTTCAGCTAATTTTCTGGATTTTTGAAAAATTCACTTTTTTTGTGAAAATATCCACTAAATGAGGGAATAATATGTGTGAGGGTACCCCAGGAGAGTTCCAAATGTGTGTGGGTAGAATATATATACCACGGGGGTAAAATTGAAAAAAGTTGAAAAATTTTTTTTTTTTGGACTTAGTCATTTTTCCTGCGTTTATCAGACTTTCAGATAGGGCAAATGTCAGTGAGCGTTCCGATTTCAGTTCCAGAGCGAATCGCCCAATGAATCCTTGATATTTAGTCATTTTCAGCTAATTTTCTGGATTTTTGAAAATTTCACTTTTTTGTGAAAATATCCACTAAATGAGGGAATAATATGTGTGAGGGTACCCCAGGAGAGTTCCAAATGTGTGTGGGTAGAATATATATCCCACGGGGGTAAAATTGAAAAAAGTTTAAAAATTTTTTTTTTTGGACTTAGTCATTTTTCCGGCGTTTATCAGACTTTCAGATAGGGCAAATGTCAGTGAGCATTCCGATTTCAGTTCCAGAGCTATTCGCCCAATGAGTCCTTAATATTTAGTCGTTTTCAGCCAATTTTCTGGATTTTTGAAAAATTCACTTTTTTGTGAAAATATCCACTAAATGAGGGAATAATATGTGTGAGGGTACCCCAGGAGAGTTCCAAATGTGTGTGGGTAGAATATATATCCCACGGGAGTAAAATTGAAAAAAGTTGAAAAATTTTTTTTTTTGGACTTAGTCATCTTTCCTGCGTTTATCAGACTTTCAGATAGGGCAAATGTCAGTGAGCGTTCCGATTTCAGTTCCAGAGCGATTTGCCCAATGAGTCCTTGATATTTATTCGTTTTCAGCCAATTTTCTGGATTTTTGTAAATTTCACTTTTTTGTGAAAATATCCACTAAATGAGGGAATAATATGTGTGAGGGTACCCCAGGAGAGTTCCAAATGTGTGTGGGTAGAATATATATCCCACGGGGGTAAAATTGAAAAAATGTGAAAAAAATTTTTTTTTGGACTTAGTCATTTTTCCTGCGTTTATCAGACTTTCAGATAGGGCAAATGTCAGTGAGCGTTCCGATTTCAGTTCCAGAGCGAATCGCCCAATGAATCCTTGATATTTAGTCATTTTCAGCTAATTTTCTGGATTTTTGAAAAATTCACTTTTTTGTGAAAATATCCACTAAATGAGGGAATAATATGTGTGAGGGTACCCCAGGAGAGTTCCAAATGTGTGTGGGTAGAATATATATCCCACGGGAGTAAAATTGAAAAAAGTTGAAAAATTTTTTTTTTTTGGACTTAGTCATCTTTCCTGCGTTTATCAGACTTTCAGATAGGGCAAATGTCAGTGAGCGTTCCGATTTCAGTTCCAGAGCGATTTACCCAATGAGTCCTTGATATTTATTCGTTTTCAGCCAATTTTCTGGATTTTTGTAAATTTCACTTTTTTGTGAAAATATCCACTAAATGAGGGAATAATATGTGTGAGGGTACAACAGGAGAGTTCCAAATGTGTGTGGGTAGAATATATATCCCACAGGGGTAAAATTGAAAAAAGTTAAAAAAAATTTTTTTTTGGACTTAGTCATTTTTCCGGCATTTATCAGACTTTCAGATAGGGCAAATGTCAGTGAGCGTTCCGATTTCAGTTCCAGAGCGATTCGCCCAATGAGTCCTTGATATTTATTCGTTTTTAGCCAATATTTTGGATTTTTGAAAATTTCACTTTTTTGTGAAAATATCCACTAAATGAGGAAATAATATGTGTGCGGGTACCCCAGGAGAGTTCCAAATGTGTGTGGGTAGAATATATATCCTACGGGGGTAAAATTTAAAAAAGTTGAAACTTTTTTTTTTTGGACTTAGCCATTTTTCCGCCGTTTATCAGACTTTCAGATAGTGCAAATGTCAGTGAGCGTTCCGATTTCAGTTCCAGAGCGATTCTCCCAATGAGCCCTTGATATTTATTCGTTTTCAGCCAATTTTCTGGATTTTTGAAAAATTCACTTTTTTTGTGAAAATATCCACTAAATGAGGGAATAATATGTGTGACGGTACCCCAGGAGAGTTCCAAATGTGTTTGGGTAGAATATATATCCCACGGGGGCAAAATTGAAAAAAGTTTAAAAATATTTTTTTTTGGACTTAGTAATTCTTCCGGCGTTTATCAGACTTTCAGATAGGGCAAATGTCAGTGAGCGTTCCGATTTCAGTTCCAGAGCGATTCGCCCAATGAGTCCTTGATATTTATTCGTTTTCAGCCAATTTTCTGGATTTTTGAAAATTTCACTTTTTTGTGAAAATATCCACTAAATGAGGAAATAATATGTGTTAGGGTACCCCAGGAGAGTTCCAAATGTGTGTGCGTAGAATATATATCCTACGTGGGTAAAATTAAAAAAAGTTGAAACTTTTTTTTTTTGGACTTAGCCATTTTTCCGGCGTTTATCAGACTTTCAGATAGGGCAAATGTCAGTGAGCGTTCCGATTTCAGTTCCAGAGCGAATCGCCCAATGAATCCTTGATATTTAGTCATTTTCAGCTAATTTTCTGGATTTTTGAAAAATTCACTTTTTTGTGAAAATATCCACTAAATGAGGGAATAATATGTGTGAGGGTACCCCAGGAGAGTTCCAAATGTGTGTGGGTAGAATATATATCCCACGGGAGTAAAATTGAAAAATGTTGAAAAATTATTTTTTTTGGACTTAGTCATCTTTCCTGCGTTTATCAGACTTTCAGATAGGGCAAATGTCAGTGAGCGTTCCGATTTCAGTTCCAGAGCGATTTACCCAATGAGTCCTTGATATTTATTCGTTTTCAGCCAATTTTCTGGATTTTTGTAAATTTCACTTTTTTGTGAAAATATCCACTAAATGAGGGAATAATATGTGTGAGGGTACCCCAGGAGAGTTCCAAATGTGTGTGGGTAGAATATATATCCCACGGGGGTAAAATTGAAAAAAGTTGAAAAATTTTTTTTTTTGGACTTAGTCATTTTTCCTGCGTTTATCAGACTTTCAGATAGGGCAAATGTCAGTGAGCGTTCCGATTTCAGTTCCAGAGCGAATCGCCCAATGAATCCTTGATATTTAGTCATTTTCAGCTAATTTTCTGGATTTTTGAAAATTTCACTTTTTTGTGAAAATATCCACTAAATGAGGGAATAATATGTGTGAGGGTACCCCAGGAGAGTTCCAAATGTGTGTGGGTAGAATATATATCCCACGGGGGTAAAATTGAAAAAAGTTTAAAAATTTTTTTTTTGGACTTAGTCATTTTTCCGGCGTTTATCAGACTTTCAGATAGGGCAAATGTCAGTGAACGTTCCGATTTCAGTTCCAGAGCGATTTGCCCAATGAGTCCTTGATATTTATTCGTTTTCAGCCAATTTTCTGGATTTTTGTAAATTTCACTTTTTTGTGAAAATATCCACTAAATGAGGGAATAATATGTGTGAGGGTACCCCAGGAGTGTTCCAAATGTGTGTGGGTAGAATATATATCCCAAGGGGGTAAAATTGAAAAAATGTGAAAAAAAAATTTTTTTGGACTTATCCATTTTTCCGCCGTTTATCAGACTTTCAGATAGGGCAAATGTCAGTGAGCGTTCCGATTTCAGTTCCAGAGCGATTCGCCCAATGAGTCCTTGATATTTAGTCGTTTTCAGCCAATTTTCTGGATTTTTGAAAATTTCACTTTTTTGTGAAAATATCCGCTAAATGAGGGAATAATATGTGTGAGGGTACCCCAGGAGTGTTCCAAATGTGTGTGGGTAGAATATATATCCCACGGGGGTAAAATTGAAAAAAGTTAAAAAAAATTTTTTTTTGGACTTAGTCATTTTTCCGGCGTTTATCAGACTTTCAGATAGGGCAAATGTCAGTGAGCGTTTCGATTTCAGTTCCAGAGCGATTCGCCCAATGAGTCCTTGATATGTAGTCGTTTTCAGCCAATATTTTGGATTTTTGAAAATTTAACTTCTTTATGAAAATATCCACTAAATGAGGGAATAATATGTGTGAGGGTACCCCAGGAGAGTTCCAAATGTGTGTGGGTAGAATATATATCCCACGGGGGTAAAATTGAAAAAAGTTGAAAAAAATTTTTTTTTGACTGTCATTTTTCCGGCGTTTATCAGACTTTCAGATAGGGCAAATGTCAGTGAGCGTTCCGATTTCAGTTCCAGAGCGATTCGCCCAATGAGTCCTTGATATTTATTCGTTTTCAGCCAATTTTCTGGATTTTTGAAAATTTCACTTTTTTTGTGAAAATATCCATTAAATGAGGGAATAATATGTGTGAGGGAACCCCAGGAGAGTTCCAAATGTGTGTGGGTAGAATATATATCCTACGGGGGTAAAATTGAAAAAAGTTGAAAAAAATTTTTTTTTGGACTTTGTCATTTTTCCGGCGTTTATCAGACTTTCAGATAGGGCAAATGTGAGTGAGCGTTCCGATTTCAGTTTCAGAGCGATTCTCCCAATGAGTCCTTGATATTTATTCGTTTTCAGCCAATTTTCTGGATTTTTGAAAATGTCACTTTTTTGTGAAAATATCCACTAAATGAGAGAATAATATGTGTGAGGGTACCCCAGGAGAGTTCCAAATGTGTGTGGGTAGAATATATATCCCACGGGGGTAAAATTGAAAAAAGTTGAAAAAATTTTATTTTTGGACTTAGACATTTTTCCGGCGTTTATCAGACTTTCAGATAGGGCAAATGTCAGTGAGCATTCCGATTTCAGTTCCAGAGCGATTCGCCCAATGAGTCCTTGATATGTAGTCGTTTTCAGCCAATATTTTGGATTTTTGAAAATTTCACTTCTTTGTGAAAATATCCAATAAATGAGGGAATAATATGTGTGAGGGTACCCCAGGAGAGTTCCAAATGTGTGTGGGTAGAATATATATCCCACGGGGGTAAAATTGAAAAAAGTTTAAAAAAATTTTTTTTTGGACTTAGTCATTTTTCCAGCGTTTATCAGACTTTCAGATAGGGCAAATGTCAGTGAGCATTTCGATTTCAGTTCCAGAGCGATTCGCCCAATGAGTCCTTGATATGTAGTCGTTTTCAGCCAATATTTTGGATTTTTGAAAATTTCACTTTTTTGTGAAAATATCCACTAAATGTGGGAATAATATGTGTGAGGGTACCCCAGGAGAGTTCCAAATGTGTGAGGGTAGAATATATAACCCACGGGGGTAAAATTGAAAAAAGTTGAAAAAATTTTTTTTTTGACTGTCATTTTTCCGGCGTTTATCAGACTTTCAGATAGGGCAAATGTCAGTGAGCGTTCCGATTTCAGTTCCAGAGCGATTTACCCAATGAGTCCTTGATATTTATTCGTTTTCAGCCAATTTTCTGGATTTTTGTAAATTTCACTTTTTTGTGAAAATATCCACTAAATGAGGGAATAATATGTGTGAGGGTACCCCAGGAGAGTTCCAAATGTGTGTGGGTAGAATATATATCCCACGGGGGTAAAATTGAAAAAAGTTGAAAAATTTTTTTTTTTGGACTTAGTCATTTTTCCTGCGTTTATCAGACTTTCAGATAGGGCAAATGTCAGTGAGCGTTCCGATTTCAGTTCCAGAGCGAATCGCCCAATGAATCCTTGATATTTAGTCATTTTCAGCTAATTTTCTGGATTTTTGAAAATTTCACTTTTTTGTGAAAATATCCACTAAATGAGGGAATAATATGTGTGAGGGTACCCCAGGAGAGTTCCAAATGTGTGTGGGTAGAATATATATCCCACGGGGGTAAAATTGAAAAAAGTTTAAAAATTTTTTTTTTGGACTTAGTCATTTTTCCGGCGTTTATCAGACTTTCAGATAGGGCAAATGTCAGTGAACGTTCCGATTTCAGTTCCAGAGCGATTTGCCCAATGAGTCCTTGATATTTATTCGTTTTCAGCCAATTTTCTGGATTTTTGTAAATTTCACTTTTTTGTGAAAATATACACTAAATGAGGGAATAATATGTGTGAGGGTACCCCAGGAGTGTTCCAAATGTGTGTGGGTAGAATATATATCCCAAGGGGGTAAAATTGAAAGAATGTGAAAAAAATTTTTTTTTGGACTTATCCATTTTTCCGCCGTTTATCAGACTTTCAGATAGGGCAAATGTCAGTGAGCGTTCCGATTTCAGTTCCAGAGCGATTCGCCCAATGAGTCCTTGATATTTAGTCGTTTTCAGCCAATTTTCTGGATTTTTGAAAATTTCACTTTTTTGTGAAAATATCCGCTAAATGAGGGAATAATATGTGTGAGGGTACCCCAGGAGTGTTCCAAATGTGTGTGGGTAGAATATATATCCCACGGGGGTAAAATTGAAAAAAGTTAAAAAAAATTTTTTTTTGGACTTAGTCATTTTTCCGGCGTTTATCAGACTTTCAGATAGGGCAAATGTCAGTGAGCGTTTCGATTTCAGTTCCAGAGCGATTCGCCCAATGAGTCCTTGATATGTAGTCGTTTTCAGCCAATATTTTGGATTTTTGAAAATTTAACTTCTTTATGAAAATATCCACTAAATGAGGGAATAATATGTGTGAGGGTACCCCAGGAGAGTTCCAAATGTGTGTGGGTAGAATATATATCCCACGGGGGTAAAATTGAAAAAAGTTGAAAAAAATTTTTTTTTGACTGTCATTTTTCCGGCGTTTATCAGACTTTCAGATAGGGCAAATGTCAGTGAGCGTTCCGATTTCAGTTCCAGAGCGATTCGCCCAATGAGTCCTTGATATTTATTCGTTTTCAGCCAATTTTCTGGATTTTTGAAAATTTCACTTTTTTTGTGAAAATATCCATTAAATGAGGGAATAATATGTGTGAGGGAACCCCAGGAGAGTTCCAAATGTGTGTGGGTAGAATATATATCCTACGGGGGTAAAATTGAAAAAAGTTGAAAAAATTTTTTTTTTGGACTTTGTCATTTTTCCGGCGTTTATCAGACTTTCAGATAGGGCAAATGTGAGTGAGCGTTCCGATTTCAGTTTCAGAGCGATTCTCCCAATGAGTCCTTGATATTTATTCGTTTTCAGCCAATTTTCTGGATTTTTGAAAATTTCACTTTTTTGTGAAAATATCCACTAAATGAGAGAATAATATGTGTGAGGGTACCCCAGGAGAGTTCCAAATGTGTGTGGGTAGAATATATATCCCACGGGGGTAAAATTGAAAAAAGTTGAAAAAATTTTATTTTTGGACTTAGACATTTTTCCGGCGTTTATCAGACTTTCAGATAGGGCAAATGTCAGTGAGCATTCCGATTTCAGTTCCAGAGCGATTCGCCCAATGAGTCCTTGATATGTAGTCGTTTTCAGCCAATATTTTGGATTTTTGAAAATTTCACTTCTTTGTGAAAATATCCAATAAATGAGGGAATAATATGTGTGAGGGTACCCCAGGAGAGTTCCAAATGTGTGTGGGTAGAATATATATCCCACGGGGGTAAAATTGAAAAAAGTTTAAAAAAATTTTTTTTTGGACTTAGTCATTTTTCCAGCGTTTATCAGACTTTCAGATAGGGCAAATGTCAGTGAGCATTTCGATTTCAGTTCCAGAGCGATTCGCCCAATGAGTCCTTGATATGTAGTCGTTTTCAGCCAATATTTTGGATTTTTGAAAATTTCACTTTTTTGTGAAAATATCCACTAAATGAGGGAATAATATGTGTGAGGGTACCCCAGGAGAGTTCCAAATGTGTGAGGGTAGAATATATAACCCACGGGGGTAAAATTGAAAAAAGTTGAAAAAATTTTTTTTTTGACTGTCATTTTTCCGGCGTTTATCAGACTTTCAGATAGGGCAAATGTGAGTGAGCGTTCCGATTTCAGTTTCAGAGCGATTCTCCAAATGAGTCCTTGATATTTATTCGTTTTCAGCCAATTTTCTGGATTTTTGAAAATTTCACTTTTTTGTGAAAATATCCACTAAATGAGAGAATAATATGTGTGAGGGTACCCCAGGAGAGTTCCAAATGTGTGTGGGTAGAATATATATCCCACGGGGGTAAAATTGAAAAAAGTTGAAAAAATTTTATTTTTGGACTTAGACATTTTTCCGGCGTTTATCAGACTTTCAGATAGGGCAAATGTCAGTGAGCATTCCGATTTCAGTTCCAGAGCGATTCGCCCAATGAGTCCTTGATATGTAGTCGTTTTCAGCCAATATTTTGGATTTTTGAAAATTTCACTTCTTTGTGAAAATATCCAATAAATGAGGGAATAATATGTGTGAGGGTACCCCAGGAGAGTTCCAAATGTGTGTGGGTAGAATATATATCCCACGGGGGTAAAATTGAAAAAAGTTTAAAAAAATTTTTTTTTGGACTTAGTCATTTTTCCAGCGTTTATCAGACTTTCAGATAGGGCAAATGTCAGTGAGCATTTCGATTTCAGTTCCAGAGCGATTCGCCCAATGAGTCCTTGATATGTAGTCGTTTTCAGCCAATATTTTGGATTTTTGAAAATTTCACTTTTTTGTGAAAATATCCACTAAATGAGGGAATAATATGTGTGAGGGTACCCCAGGAGAGTTCCAAATGTGTGAGGGTAGAATATATAACCCACGGGGGTAAAATTGAAAAAAGTTGAAAAAATTTTTTTTTTGACTGTCATTTTTCCGGCGTTTATCAGACTTTCAGATAGGGCAAATGTGAGTGAGCGTTCCGATTTCAGTTTCAGAGCGATTCTCCAAATGAGTCCTTGATATTTATTCGTTTTCAGCCAATTTTCTGGATTTTTGAAAATTTCACTTTTTTGTGAAAATATCCACTAAATGAGAGAATAATATGTGTGAGGGTACGCCAGGAGAGTTCCAAATGTGTGTGGGTAGAATATATATCCCACGGGGGTAAAATTGAAAAAAGTTGAAAAAATTTTATTTTTGGACTTAGACATTTTTCCGGCGTTTATCAGACTTTCAGATAGGGCAAATGTCAGTGAGCATTCCGATTTCAGTTCCAGAGCGATTCGCCCAATGAGTCCTTGATATGTAGTCGTTTTCAGCCAATATTTTGGATTTTTGAAAATTTCACTTCTTTGTGAAAATATCCAATAAATGAGGGAATAATATGTGTGAGGGTACCCCAGGAGAGTTCCAAATGTGTGTGGGTAGAATATATATCCCACGGGGGTAAAATTGAAAAAAGTTTAAAAAAATTTTTTTTTGGACTTAGTCATTTTTCCAGCGTTTATCAGACTTTCAGATAGGGCAAATGTCAGTGAGCATTTCGATTTCAGTTCCAGAGCGATTCGCCCAATGAGTTCTTGATATGTAGTCGTTTTCAGCCAATATTTTGGATTTTTGAAAATTTCACTTTTTTGTGAAAATATCCACTAAATGAGGGAATAATATGTGTGAGGGTACCCCAGGAGTGTTCCAAATGTGTGTGGGTAGAATATATATCCCACGGGGGTAAAATTGAAAAAAGTTGAAAAAATTTTTTTTGGACTTAGACATTTTTCTGGCATTTATCAGACTATCAGATAGGGCAATTGTCAGTGAGCGTTCCAATTTCAGTTCCAGAGCGATTCGCCCAATGAGTCCTTGATATTTAGTCATTTTCAGCCAATTTTCAGGATTTTTGAAAAATTCACTTTTTTGTGAAAATATCCACTAAATGAGGGAATAATATGTGTGAGGGTACCCCAGGAGAGTTCAAAATGTGTGTGGGTAGAATATATATCCCACGGGGGTAAAATTTAAAAAAGTTGAAAAATTTTTTTTTTTGAACTTAGCCATTTTTCCGGCGTTTATCAGACTTTCAGATAGGGCAAATGTCAGTGAGCGTTCCGATTTCAGTTCCAGAGTGATTCGCCCAATGAGTCCTTGATATTTATTCGTTTTCAGCCAATTTTCTGGATTTTTGAAAATTTCACTTTTTTGTGAAAATATCCACTAAATGAGGGAATAATATGTGTGAGGGTACCCCAGGAGAGTTCCAAATGTATGTGGGTAGAATATATATATCACGGGGGTAAAATTTAAAAATGTTGAAAAAATTTTTTTTTTGAACTTAGCCATTTTTCCAGCGTTTATCAGACTTTCAGACAGGGCAAATGTCAGTGAGCGTTCCGATTTCAGTTCTAGAGCGATTCGCCCAATGAGTCCTTGATATTTATTCGTTTTCAGCCAATTTTCTGGATTTTTGAAAATTTCACTTTTTTGTGAAAATATCCACTAAATGAGGGAATAATATGTGTGAGGGTACCCCAGGAGAGTTCCAAATGTGTGTGGGTAGAATATATATCCCACGGGGGTAAAATTGAAAAAAGTTGAAAAAATTTTTTTTTGGACTTATCCATTTTTCCGGCGTTTATCAGACTTTCAGATAGGGCAATTGTCAGTGAGCGTTCCGATTTCAGTTCCAGAGCGATTCGCCCAATGAGTCCTTGATATTAAGTCGTTTTCAGCCAATTTTCAGGATTTTTGAAAAATTCACTTTTTTGTGCAAATATCCACTAAATGAGGGAATAATATGTGTGAGGGTAGCCCAGGAGAGTTCCAAATGTGTGTAGGTAAAATATATATCCCACAGGGGTAAAATTGAAAAAAGTTGAAAAAAAATTTTTTTTTGGACTTAGTCATTTTTCCGGCGTTTATAAGACTTTCAGATAGGGCAAATGTCAGTGAGCGTTCCGATTTCAGTTCCAGAGCGATTCGCCCAATGAGTCCTTGATATTTAATCATTTTCAGCCAATTTTCTGGATTTTTGAAAATTTCACTTTTTTGTGAAAATATCCACTAAATGAGAGAATAATATGTGTGAGGGTACCCCAGGAGATTTCCAAATGTGTGTGGGTAGAATATATATCCCACGGGGGTAAAACTGAAAAAAGTTGAAAAAAAATTTTTTTTTGGACTTAGTCATTTTTCCGGCGTTTATCAGACTTTCAGATAGGGTACATGTCAGTGAGCATTCCGATTTCAGTTCCAGAGCGATTCGCCCAATGAGTCCTTGATATTTAGTCGTTTTCAGCCAATATTTTGGATTTTTGAAAATTTCACTTTTTTGTGAAAATATCCACTAAATGAGGGAATAATATGTGTGAGGGTACCCCAGGAGTGTTCCAAATGTGTGTGGGTAGAATATATATCCCACGGGGGTAAAATTGAAAAAAGTTGAAAAAATTTTTTTTTTGGACTTAGTCATTTTTCCGGCGTTTATCAGACTTTCAGATAGGGCAAATGTCAGTGAGCATTCCGATTTCAGTTCCAGAGCGATTCGCCCAATGAGTCCTTGATATTTATTCGTTTTCAGCCAATTTTCTGGATTTTTGAAAATTTCACTTTTTTGTGAAAATATCCACTAAATGAGGGAATAATATGTGTGAGGGTACCCCAGGAGAGTTCCAAATGTGTGTGGGTAGAATATATATAGCACGGGGGTAAAATTTAAAAAAGTTAAAAAATTTTTTTTTTTGAACTTAGCCATTTTTCCGGCGTTTATCAGACTTTCAGATAGGGCAAATGTCAGTGAGCATTCCGATTTCAGTTCCAGAGCGATTCGCCCAATGAGTCCTTGATATTTATTCGTTTTCAGCCAATTTTCTGGATTTTTGAAAATTTCACTTTTTTGTGAAAATATCCATTAAATGAGGGAATAATATGTGTGAGGGTACCCCAGGAAAGTTCCAAATGTGTGTGGTTAGAATATATACCCCACGGGGGTAAAATTGAAAAAAGTTTAAAAATTTTTTTTTTTGGACTTAGCCATTTTTCCGGCGTTTATCAGACTTTCAGATAGGGCAAATGTCAGTGAGCGTTCCGATTTCAGTTCCAGAGCGATTCGCCAAATGAGTCCTTGATATTTATTCATTTTCAGCCAATTTTCTGGATTTTTTAAAAAATTAACTTTTTTGTGAAAATATCCACTAAATGAGGGAATAATATGTGTGAGGGTACCCCAGGAGAGTTCCAAATGTGTGTGGGTAGAATATATATCCCACGGGGGTAAAATTGAAAAAAGTTGAAAAAAAATTTTTTTTTGGACTTAGTCATTTTTCCGGCGTTTATCAGACTTTCAGATAGGGCAAATGTCAGTGAGCGTTCCGATTTCAGTTCCAGAGCGATTCGCCCAATGAGTCCTTGATATTTAATCATTTTCAGCCAATTTTCTGGATTTTTGAAAATTTCACTTTTTTGTGAAAATATCCACTAAATGAGAGAATAATATGTGTGAGGGTACCCCAGGAGATTTCCAAATTTGTGTGGGTAGAATATATATCCCACGGGGGTAAAACTGAAAAAAGTTGAAAAATAATTTTTTTTTGGACTTAGTCATTTTTCCGGCGTTTATCAGACTTTCAGATAGGGCACATGTCAGTGAGCATTCCGATTTCAGTTCCAGAGCGATTCGCCCAATGAGTCCTTGATATTTATTTGTTTTCAGCCAATTTTCTGGATTTTTGAAAATTTCACTTTTTTGTGAAAATATCCACTAAATGAGGGAATAATATGTGTGAGGGTACCCCAGGAGAGTTCCAAATGTGTGTGGGTAGAATATATATAGCACGGGGGTAAAATTTAAAAAAGTTGAAAAATTTTTTTTTTTGAACTTAGCCATTTTTCCGGCGTTTATCAGACTTTCAGATAGGGCAAATGTCAGTGAGCGTTCCGATTTCAGTTCCAGAGCGATTCGCCCAATGAGTCCTTGATATTTATTCGTTTTCAGCCAATTTTATGGATTTTTGAAAATTTCACTTTTTTGTGAAAATATCCATTAAATGAGGGAATAATATGTGTGAGGGTACCCCAGGAGAGTTCCAAATGTGTGTGGGTAGAATATATACCCCACGGGGGAAAAATTGAAAAAAGTTGAAAAATTTTTTTTTTTGGACTTAGTCATTTTTCCGGCGTTTATCAGACTTTCAGATGGGGCAAATGTCAGTGAGCATTCCGATTTCAGTTCCAGAGCGATTCGCCCAATGAGTCCTTGATATTTATTCATTTTCAGCCAATTTTCTGGATTTTTTAAAAAATTAACTTTTTTGTGAAAATATCCACTAAATGAGGGAATAATATGTGTGAGGGTACCCCAGGAGAGTTCCAAATGTGTGTGGGTAGAATATATATCCCACGGGGGTAAAACTGAAAAAAATTTTTTTTTTGGACTTAGCCATTTTTCCGGCGTTTATCAGACTTTCAGATAGGGCAAATGTCAGTGAGCGTTCCGATTTCAGTTCCAGAGAGATTCGCCCAATGAGTCCTTGATATTTAGTAGTTTTCAGCCAATTTTCTGGATTTTTTAAAAATTAACTTTTTTGTGAAAATATCCACTAAATGAGGGAATAATATGTGTGAGGGTACCCCAGGAGAGTTCCAAATGTGTGTGGGTAAAATATATATCCCACGGGGGTAAAATTTAAAAAAGTTGAAAAAATTTTTTTTTTGGACTTAGCCATTTTTCCGGCGTTTATCAGACTTTCAGATAGGGCAATTGTCAGTGAGCGTTCCGATTTCAGTTCCAGAGCGATTCGCCCAATGAGTCCTTGATATTTATTCATTTTCAGCCAATTTTCTGGATTTTTTAAAAAATTAACTTTTTTGTGAAAATATCCACTAAATGAGGGAATAATATGTGTGAGGGTACCCCAGGAGAGTTCCAAATGTGTGTGGGTAGAATATATATCCCACGGGGGTAAAATTGAAAAAAGTTGAAAAAAATTTTTTTTTTGGACTTAGTCATTTTTCCGGCGTTTATCAGACTTTCAGATAGGGCAAATGTCAGTGATCGTTCCGATTTCAGTTCCAGAGCGATTCGCCCAATGAGTCCTTGATATTTAATCATTTTCAGCCAATTTTCTGGATTTTTGAAAATTTCACTTTTTTGTGAAAATATCCACTAAATGAGAGAATAATATGTGTGAGGGTACCCCAGGAGATTTCCAAATGTGTGTGGGTAGAATATATATCCCACGGGGGTAAAACTGAAAAAAGTTGAAAAATAATTTTTTTTTGGACTTAGTCATTTATCCGGCGTTTATCAGACTTTCAGATAGGGCACATGTCAGTGAGCATTCCGATTTCAGTTCCAGAGCGATTCGCCCAATGAGTCCTTGATATTTATTCGTTTTCAGCCAATTTTCTGGATTTTTGAAAATTTCACTTTTTTGTGAAAATATCCACTAAATGAGGGAATAATATGTGTGAGGGTACCCCAGGAGAGTTCCAAATGTGTGTGGGTAGAATATATATAGCACGGGGGTAAAATTTAAAAAAGTTGAAAAATTTTTTTTTTTGAACTTAGAGATTTTTCCGGCGTTTATCAGACTTTCAGATAGGGCAAATGTCAGTGAGCGTTCCGATTTCAGTTCCAGAGCGATTCGCCCAATGAGTCCTTGATATTTATTCGTTTTCAGCCAACTTTATGGATTTTTGAAAATTTCACTTTTTTGTGAAAATATCCATTAAATGAGGGAATAATATGTGTGAGGGTACCCCAGGAGAGTTCCAAATGTGTGTGGGTAGAATATATACCCCACGGGGTAAAATTGAAAAAAGTTTAAAAATTTTTTTTTTTGGACTTAGTCATTTTTCCGGCGTTTATCAGACTTTCAGATGGGGCAAATGTCAGTGAGCATTCCGATTTCAGTTCCAGAGCGATTCGCCCAATGAGTCCTTGATATTTATTCATTTTCAGCCAATTTTCTGGATTTTTTAAAAAATTAACTTTTTTGTGAAAATATCCACTAAATGAGGGAATAATATGTGTGAGGGTACCCCAGGAGAGTTCCAAATGTGTGTGGGTAGAATATATATCCCACGGGGGTAAAACTGAAAAATTTTTTTTTTTTGGACTTAGCCATTTTTCCGGCGTTTATCAGACTTTCAGATAGGGCAAATGTCAGTGAGCGTTCCGATTTCAGTTCCAGAGAGATTCGCCCAATGAGTCCTTGATATTTAGTAGTTTTCAGCCAATTTTCTGGATTTTTTAAAAATTAACTTTTTTGTGAAAATATCCACTAAATGAGGGAATAATATGTGTGAGGGTACCCCAGGAGAGTTCCAAATGTGTGTGGGTAAAATATATATCCCACGGGGGTAAAATTGAAAAAAGTTGAAAAAATTTTATTTTTGGACTTAGACATTTTTCCGGCGTTTATCAGACTTTCAGATAGGGCAAATGTCAGTGAGCATTCCGATTTCAGTTCCAGAGCGATTCGCCCAATGAGTCCTTGATATGTAGTCGTTTTCAGCCAATATTTTGGATTTTTGAAAATTTCACTTCTTTGTGAAAATATCCACTAAATGAGGGAATAATATGTGTGAGGGTACCCCAGGAGAGTTCCAAATGTGTGTGGGTAGAATATATATCCCACTCGGGTAAAATTGAAAAAATGTGAAAAAATTTTTTTTTTGGACTTAGCCATTTTTCCGGCGTATATCAGACTTTCAGATAGGGCAAATGTCAGTGAGCGTTCCGATTTCAGTTCCAGAGCGATTCGCCCAATGAGTCCTTGATATTTATTCGTTTTCAGCCAATTTTCTGGATTTTTGAAAATTTCACTTTTTTGTGAAAATATCCACTAAATGAGGGAATAATATGTGTGAGGGTACCCCAGGAGAGTTCCAAATGTGTGTGGGTAGAATATATATCCCAAGGGGGTAAAATTGAAAAAAGTTTAAAAAAAATTTTTTTTGGACTTAGTCATTTTTCCAGCGTTTATCAGACTTTCAGATAGGGCAAATGTCAGTGAGCGTTTCGATTTCAGTTCCAGAGCGATTCGCCCAATGAGTCCTTGATATGTAGTCGTTTTCAGCCAATATTTTGGATTTTTGAAAATTTCACTTCTTTGTGAAAATATCCACTAAATGAGGGAATAATATGTGTGAGGGTACCCCAGGAGAGTTCCAAATGTGTGTGGGTAGAATATATATCCCACGGGGGTAAAATTGAAAAAAGTTTAAAAAAATTTTTTTTTGGACTTAGTCATTTTCCCAGCGTTTATCAGACTTTCAGATAGGGCAAATGTCAGTGAGAGTTTCGATTTCAGTTCCAGAGCGATTCGCCCAATGAGTCCTTGATATGTAGTCGTTTTCAGCCAATATTTTGGATTTTTGAAAATTTCACTTTTTTGTGAAAATATCCACTAAATGAGGGAATAATATGTGTGAGGGTACCCCAGGAGAGTTCCAAATGTGTTTGGGTAGAATACATATCCCACGGGGGTAAAATTGAAAAAAGTTGAAAAAATTTTTTTTGGACTTAGACATTTTTCTGGCATTTATCAGACTATCAGATAGGGCAATTGTCAGTGAGCGTTCCAATTTCAGTTCCAGAGCGATTCGCCCAATGAGTCCTTGATATTTAGTCATTTTCAGCCAATTTTCAGGATTTTTGAAAAATTCACTTTTTTGTGAAAATATCCACTAAATGAGGGAATAATATGTGTGAGGGTACCCCAGGAGAGTTCAAAATGTGTGTGGGTAGAATATATATCCCACGGGGGTAAAATTTAAAAAAGTTGAAAAATTTTTTTTTTTGAACTTAGCCATTTTTCCGGCGTTTATCAGACTTTCAGATAGGGCAAATGTCAGTGAGCGTTCCGATTTCAGTTCCAGAGTGATTCGCCCAATGAGTCCTTGATATTTATTCGTTTTCAGCCAATTTTCTGGATTTTTGAAAATTTCACTTTTTTGTGAAAATATCCACTAAATGAGGGAATAATATGTGTGAGGGTACCCCAGGAGAGTTCCAAATGTATGTGGGTAGAATATATATATCACGGGGGTAAAATTTAAAAATGTTGAAAAAATTTTTTTTTTGAACTTAGCCATTTTTCCAGCGTTTATCAGACTTTCAGACAGGGCAAATGTCAGTGAGCGTTCCGATTTCAGTTCTAGAGCGATTCGCCCAATGAGTCCTTGATATTTATTCGTTTTCAGCCAATTTTCTGGATTTTTGAAAATTTCACTTTTTTGTGAAAATATCCACTAAATGAGGGAATAATATGTGTGAGGGTACCCCAGGAGAGTTCCAAATGTGTGTGGGTAGAATATATATCCCATGGGGGTAAAATTGAAAAAAGTTGAAAAAATTTTTTTTTGGACTTATCCATTTTTCCGGCGTTTATCAGACTTTCAGATAGGGCAATTGTCAGTGAGCGTTCCGATTTCAGTTCCAGAGCGATTCGCCCAATGAGTCCTTGATATTAAGTCGTTTTCAGCCAATTTTCAGGATTTTTGAAAAATTCACTTTTTTGTGCAAATATCCACTAAATGAGGGAATAATATGTGTGAGGGTAGCCCAGGAGAGTTCCAAATGTGTGTAGGTAAAATATATATCCCACAGGGGTAAAATTGAAAAAAGTTGAAAAAAAATTTTTTTTTGGACTTAGTCATTTTTCCGGCGTTTATAAGACTTTCAGATAGGGCAAATGTCAGTGAGCGTTCCGATTTCAGTTCCAGAGCGATTCGCCCAATGAGTCCTTGATATTTAATCATTTTCAGCCAATTTTCTGGATTTTTGAAAATTTCACTTTTTTGTGAAAATATCCACTAAATGAGAGAATAATATGTGTGAGGGTACCCCAGGAGATTTCCAAATGTGTGTGGGTAGAATATATATCCCACGGGGGTAAAACTGAAAAAAGTTGAAAAAAAATTTTTTTTTGGACTTAGTCATTTTTCCGGCGTTTATCAGACTTTCAGATAGGGCACATGTCAGTGAGCATTCCGATTTCAGTTCCAGAGCGATTCGCCCAATGAGTCCTTGATATTTAGTCGTTTTCAGCCAATATTTTGGATTTTTGAAAATTTCACTTTTTTGTGAAAATATCCACTAAATGAGGGAATAATATGTGTGAGGGTACCCCAGGAGTGTTCCAAATGTGTGTGGGTAGAATATATATCCCACGGGGGTAAAATTGAAAAAAGTTGAAAAAATTTTTTTTTTGGACTTAGTCATTTTTCCGGCGTTTATCAGACTTTCAGATAGGGCAAATGTCAGTGAGCATTCCGATTTCAGTTCCAGAGCGATTCGCCCAATGAGTCCTTGATATTTATTCGTTTTCAGCCAATTTTCTGGATTTTTGAAAATTTCACTTTTTTGTGAAAATATCCACTAAATGAGGGAATAATATGTGTGAGGGTACCCCAGGAGAGTTCCAAATGTGTGTGGGTAGAATATATATAGCACGGGGGTAAAATTTAAAAAAGTTAAAAAATTTTTTTTTTTGAACTTAGCCATTTTTCCGGCGTTTATCAGACTTTCAGATAGGGCAAATGTCAGTGAGCATTCCGATTTCAGTTCCAGAGCGATTCGCCCAATGAGTCCTTGATATTTATTCGTTTTCAGCCAATTTTCTGGATTTTTGAAAATTTCACTTTTTTGTGAAAATATCCATTAAATGAGGGAATAATATGTGTGAGGGTACCCCAGGAAAGTTCCAAATGTGTGTGGGTAGAATATATACCCCACGGGGGTAAAATTGAAAAAAGTTTAAAAATTTTTTTTTTTGGACTTAGCCATTTTTCCGGCGTTTATCAGACTTTCAGATAGGGCAAATGTCAGTGAGCGTTCCGATTTCAGTTCCAGAGTGATTCTCCCAATGAGACCTTTATATGTAGTCGTTTTCAGCCAATATTTTGGATTTTTGAAATTTTCACTTTTTTGTGAAAATATCCACTAAATGAGGGAATAATATGTGTGAGGGTACCCCAGGAGAGTTCCAAATGTGTGTGGGTAGAATATATACCCCACGGGGGAAAAATTGAAAAAAGTTGAAAAATTTTTTTTTTTGGACTTAGTCATTTTTCCGGCGTTTATCAGACTTTCAGATGGGGCAAATGTCAGTGAGCATTCCGATTTCAGTTCCAGAGCGATTCGCCCAATGAGTCCTTGATATTTATTCATTTTCAGCCAATTTTCTGGATTTTTTAAAAAATTAACTTTTTTGTGAAAATATCCACTAAATGAGGGAATAATATGTGTGAGGGTACCCCAGGAGAGTTCCAAATGTGTGTGGGTAGAATATATATCCCACGGGGGTAAAACTGAAAAAAATTTTTTTTTTGGACTTAGCCATTTTTCCGGCGTTTATCAGACTTTCAGATAGGGCAAATGTCAGTGAGCGTTCCGATTTCAGTTCCAGAGAGATTCGCCCAATGAGTCCTTGATATTTAGTAGTTTTCAGCCAATTTTCTGGATTTTTTAAAAATTAACTTTTTTGTGAAAATATCCACTAAATGAGGGAATAATATGTGTGAGGGTACCCCAGGAGAGTTCCAAATGTGTGTGGGTAAAATATATATCCCACGGGGGTAAAATTTAAAAAAGTTGAAAAAATTTTTTTTTTGGACTTAGCCATTTTTCCGGCGTTTATCAGACTTTCAGATAGGGCAATTGTCAGTGAGCGTTCCGATTTCAGTTCCAGAGCGATTCGCCCAATGAGTCCTTGATATTTATTCATTTTCAGCCAATTTTCTGGATTTTTTAAAAAATTAACTTTTTTGTGAAAATATCCACTAAATGAGGGAATAATATGTGTGAGGGTACCCCAGGAGAGTTCCAAATGTGTGTGGGTAGAATATATATCCCACGGGGGTAAAATTGAAAAAAGTTGAAAAAAATTTTTTTTTTGGACTTAGTCATTTTTCCGGCGTTTATCAGACTTTCAGATAGGGCAAATGTCAGTGAGCGTTCCGATTTCAGTTCCAGAGCGATTCGCCCAATGAGTCCTTGATATTTAATCATTTTCAGCCAATTTTCTGGATTTTTGAAAATTTCACTTTTTTGTGAAAATATCCACTAAATGAGAGAATAATATGTGTGAGGGTACCCCAGGAGATTTCCAAATGTGTGTGGGTAGAATATATATCCCACGGGGGTAAAACTGAAAAAAGTTGAAAAATAATTTTTTTTTGGACTTAGTCATTTATCCGGCGTTTATCAGACTTTCAGATAGGGCACATGTCAGTGAGCATTCCGATTTCAGTTCCAGAGCGATTCGCCCAATGAGTCCTTGATATTTATTCGTTTTCAGCCAATTTTCTGGATTTTTGAAAATTTCACTTTTTTGTGAAAATATCCACTAAATGAGGGAATAATATGTGTGAGGGTACCCCAGGAGAGTTCCAAATGTGTGTGGGTAGAATATATATAGCACGGGGGTAAAATTTAAAAAAGTTGAAAAATTTTTTTTTTTGAACTTAGCCATTTTTCCGGCGTTTATCAGACTTTCAGATAGGGCAAATGTCAGTGAGCGTTCCGATTTCAGTTCCAGAGCGATTCGCCCAATGAGTCCTTGATATTTATTCGTTTTCAGCCAACTTTATGGATTTTTGAAAATTTCACTTTTTTGTGAAAATATCCATTAAATGAGGGAATAATATGTGTGAGGGTACCCCAGGAGAGTTCCAAATGTGTGTGGGTAGAATATATACCCCACGGGGGTAAAATTGAAAAAAGTTTAAAAATTTTTTTTTTTGGACTTAGTCATTTTTCCGGCGTTTATCAGACTTTCAGATGGGGCAAATGTCAGTGAGCATTCCGATTTCAGTTCCAGAGCGATTCGCCCAATGAGTCCTTGATATTTATTCATTTTCAGCCAATTTTCTGGATTTTTTAAAAAATTAACTTTTTTGTGAAAATATCCACTAAATGAGGGAATAATATGTGTGAGGGTACCCCAGGAGAGTTCCAAATGTGTGTGGGTAAAATATATATCCCACGGGGGTAAAATTGAAAAACGTTGAAAAAAATTATTTTTTGGACTTAGCCATTTTTCCGGCGTTTATCAGACTTTCAGATAGGGCAAATGTCAGTGAGCGTTCCGATTTCAGTTCCAGAGCGATTCGGCCAGTGAGTCCTTGATATTTAGTCGTTTTAGCCAATATTTTGGATTTTTGAAAATTTCACTTTTTTGTGAAAATATCCACTAAATGAGGGAATAATATGTGTGAGGGTACCCCAGAAGAGTTCCAAATGTGTGTGGGTAGAATATATATCCCACGGGGGTAAAATTGAAAAAAGTTGAAAAATTTTTTTTTTTGGACTTAGTCATTTTTCCGGCATTTATCAGACGTTCAGATAGGGCAAATGTCAGTGAGCGTTCCGATTTCAGTTCCAGAGCGATTCGCTCAATGAGTCCTTGATATTTAATTATTTTCAGCCAATTTTCTGGATTTTTGAAAATTTCACTTTTTTGTGAAAATATCCACTAAATGAGGGAATAATATATGTGAGGGTAGCCCAGGAGAGTTCCAAATGTGTGTGGGTAGAATATATATCCCACGAGGGTAAAATTGAAAAAAGTTGAAAAAATTTCTTTTTTGGACTTAGTCATTTTTCCGGCGTTTATCAGACTTTCAGATGGGGCAAATGTCAGTGAGCGTTCCGATTTCAGTTCCAGAGCGATTCGCCCAATGAGTCCTTGATATTTATTCATTTTCAGCCAATTTTCTGGATTTTTTTAAAAATTCACTTTTTTGTGAAAATATCCACTAAATGAGGGAATAATATGTGTGAGGGTACCCCAGGAGAGTTCCAAATGTGTGTGGGTAGAATATATATCCCACGGGGGTAAAATTGAAAAAAGTTGAAAAAAAATTTTTTTTGGACTTAGCCATTTTTCCGGCGTTTATCAGACTTTCAGATAGGGCAAATGTCAGTGAGCGTTCCGATTTCAGTTCCAGAGCGATTCGCCCAATGAGTCCTTGATATTTAGTCGTTTTCAGCCAATATTTTGGATTTTTGAAAATTTCACTTTTTTGTGAAAATATCCACTAAATGAGGGAATAATATGTGTGAGGGTACCCCAGGAGAGTTCCAAATGTGTGTGGATAGAATATATATCGCACGGGGGTAAAATTGAAAAAAGTTGAAAACATTTTTTTTTTGGACTTAGACATTTTTCTGGCGTTTATCAGACTTTCAGATAGGGCAAATGTCAGTGAGCGTTCCGATTTCAGTTCCAGAGCGATTCGCCCAATGAGTCCTTGATATTTAATCATTTTCAGCCAATTTTCTGGATTTTTGAAAATTTCACTTTTTTGTGAAAATATCCACTAAATGAGGGAATAATATGTGTGAGGGTACCCCAGAAGAGTTCCAAATGTGTGTGGGTAGAATATATATCCCACGGAGGTAAAGCTGAAAAAAGTTGAAAAAAAATTTTTTTTTGGGCTTAGTCATTTTTCCGGCGTTTATCAGACTTTCAGATAGGGCAAGTGTCAGTGAGCGTTCCGATTTCAGTTCCAGAGCGATTCGCCCAATCAGTCCTTGATATTTAGTCGTTTTCAGCCAATTTTCTGGATTTTTTAAAAATTCACTTTTTTGTGAAAATATCCACTAAATGAGGGAATAATATGTGTGAGGGTACCCCAGGAGAGTTCCAAATGTGTGTGGGTAAAATATATATCCCACGGGGGTAAAATTTAAAAAAGTTGAAAAAATTTTTTTTTTGGACTTAGCCATTTTTCCGGCGTTTATCAGACTTTCAGATAGGGCAATTGTCAGTGAGCGTTCCGATTTCAGTTCCAGAGCGATTCGCCCAATGAGTCCTTGATATTTATTCATTTTCAGCCAATTTTCTGGATTTTTTAAAAAATTAACTTTTTTGTGAAAATATCCACTAAATGAGGGAATAATATGTGTGAGGGTACCCCAGGAGAGTTCCAAATGTGTGTGGGTAGAATATATATCCCACGGGGGTAAAATTGAAAAAAGTTGAAAAAAATTTTTTTTTTGGACTTAGTCATTTTTCCGGCGTTTATCAGACTTTCAGATAGGGCAAATGTCAGTGAGCGTTCCGATTTCAGTTCCAGAGCGATTCGCCCAATGAGTCCTTGATATTTAATCATTTTCAGCCAATTTTCTGGATTTTTGAAAATTTCACTTTTTTGTGAAAATATCCACTAAATGAGAGAATAATATGTGTGAGGGTACCCCAGGAGATTTCCAAATGTGTGTGGGTAGAATATATATCCCACGGGGGTAAAACTGAAAAAAGTTGAAAAATAATTTTTTTTTGGACTTAGTCATTTATCCGGCGTTTATCAGACTTTCAGATAGGGCACATGTCAGTGAGCATTCCGATTTCAGTTCCAGAGCGATTCGCCCAATGAGTCCTTGATATTTATTCGTTTTCAGCCAATTTTCTGGATTTTTGAAAATTTCACTTTTTTGTGAAAATATCCACTAAATGAGGGAATAATATGTGTGAGGGTACCCCAGGAGAGTTCCAAATGTGTGTGGGTAGAATATATACCCCACGGGGGTAAAATTGAAAAAAGTTTAAAAATTTTTTTTTTTGGACTTAGTCATTTTTCCTGCGTTTATCAGACTTTCAGATGGGGCAAATGTCAGTGAGCATTCCGATTTCAGTTCCAGAGCGATTCGCCCAATGAGTCCTTGATATTTATTCATTTTCAGCCAATTTTCTGGATTTTTTAAAAAATTAACTTTTTTGTGAAAATATCCACTAAATGAGGGAATAATATGTGTGAGGGTACCCCAGGAGAGTTCCAAATGTGTGTGGGTAGAATATATATCCCACGGGGGTAAAACTGAAAAATTTTTTTTTTTTGGACTTAGCCATTTTTCCGGCGTTTATCAGACTTTCAGATAGGGCAAATGTCAGTGAGCGTTCCGATTTCAGTTCCAGAGCGATTCGGCCAGTGAGTCCTTGATATTTAGTCGTTTTAGCCAATATTTTGGATTTTTGAAAATTTCACTTTTTTGTGAAAATATCCACTAAATGAGGGAATAATATGTGTGAGGGTACCCCAGAAGAGTTCCAAATGTGTGTGGGTAGAATATATATCCCACGGGGGTAAAATTGAAAAAAGTTGAAAAATTTTTTTTTTTGGACTTAGTCATTTTTCCGGCATTTATCAGACGTTCAGATAGGGCAAATGTCAGTGAGCGTTCCGATTTCAGTTCCAGAGCGATTCGCTCAATGAGTCCTTGATATTTAATTATTTTCAGCCAATTTTCTGGATTTTTGAAAATTTCACTTTTTTGTGAAAATATCCACTAAATGAGGGAATAATATATGTGAGGGTAGCCCAGGAGAGTTCCAAATGTGTGTGGGTAGAATATATATCCCACGAGGGTAAAATTGAAAAAAGTTGAAAAAATTTCTTTTTTGGACTTAGTCATTTTTCCGGCGTTTATCAGACTTTCAGATGGGGCAAATGTCAGTGAGCGTTCCGATTTCAGTTCCAGAGCGATTCGCCCAATGAGTCCTTGATATTTATTCATTTTCAGCCAATTTTCTGGATTTTTTTAAAAATTCACTTTTTTGTGAAAATATCCACTAAATGAGGGAATAATATGTGTGAGGGTACCCCAGGAGAGTTCCAAATGTGTGTGGGTAGAATATATATCCCACGGGGGTAAAATTGAAAAAAGTTGAAAAAAAATTTTTTTTGGACTTAGCCATTTTTCCGGCGTTTATCAGACTTTCAGATAGGGCAAATGTCAGTGAGCGTTCCGATTTCAGTTCCAGAGCGATTCGCCCAATCAGTCCTTGATATTTAGTCGTTTTCAGCCAATTTTCTGGATTTTTGAAAAATTCACTTTTTTGTGAAAATATCCATTAAATGAGGGAATAATATGTGTGAGGGTACCCCAGGAGAGTTCCAAATGTGTGTGGGTAAAATATATATCCCACGGGGTTAAAATTGAAAAAAGTTGAAAAAAATTATTTTTTGGACTTAGCCATTTTTCCGGCGTTTATCAGACTTTCAGATAGGGCAAATGTCAGTGAGCGTTCCGATTTCAGTTCCAGAGCGATTCGCCCAATGAGTCCTTGATATTAAGTCGTTTTCAGCCAATATTTTGGATTTTTGAAAATTTCACTTTTTTGTGAAAATATCCACTAAATGAGGGAATAATATGTGTGAGGGTACCCCAGGAGAGTTCCAAATGTGTGTGGGTAAAATATATATCCCACGGGGGTAAAATTGAAAAAAGTTGAAAAAAATTATTTTTTGGACTTAGCCATTTTTCCGGCGTTTATCAGACTTTCAGATAGGGCAAATGTCAGTGAGCGTTCCGATTTCAGTTCCAGAGCGATTCGCCCAATGAGTCCTTGATATTTAGTCGTTTTCAGCCAATTTTCTGGTTTTTTGAAAAATTCACTTTTTTGTGAAAATATCCACTATATGAGGGAATAATATGTGTGAGGGTACCCCAGGAGAGTTCCAAATGTGTGTGGGTAAAATATATATCCCACGGGGGTAAAACTGAAAAAAAAATTTTTTTTGGGCTTAGCCATTTTTCCGGCGTTTATCAGACTTTCAGATAGGGCAAATGTCAGTGAGTGTTCCGATTTCAGTTCCAGAGCGATTCGCCAAATGAGTCCTTGATATTTAGTCGTTTTCAGCCAATTTTCTCTATTTTTTAAAAATTCACTTTTTTGTGAAAATATCCACTAAATGAGGGAATAATATGTGTGAGGGTACCCCAGAAGAGTTCCAAATGTGTGTGGGTAAAATATATATCCCACGGGGGTAAAATTGAAAAAAGTTGAAAAAAATTATTTTTTGGACTTAGCCATTTTTCCGGCATTTATCAGACTTTCAGATAGGGCAAATGTCAGTGAGCGTTCCGATTTCAGTTCCAGAGCGATTCGCTCAATGAGACCTTGATATTTAATCATTTTCAGCCAATTTTCTGGATTTTTGAAAATTTCACTTTTTTGTGAAAATATCCACTAAATGAGTGAATAATATGTGTGAGGGTAGCCCAGGAGAGTTCCAAATGTGTGTGGGTAGAATATATATCCCACGGGGGTAAAATTGAAAAAAGTTGAAAATTTTTTTTTTTTGGACTTAGTCATTTTTCCGGCGTTTATCAGACTTTCAGATAGGGCAAATGTCAGTGAGCGTTCCGATTTCAGTTCCAGAGCGATTCGCCCAATGAGTCCTTGATATTTAATCATTTTCAGCCAATTTTCTGGATTTTTGAAAATTTCACTTTTTTGTGAAAATATCCACTAAATGAGGGAATAATATGTGTGAGGGTACCCCAGGAGAGTTCCAAATGTGTGTGGGTAAAATATATATCCCACGGGGGTAAAATTGAAAAAAGTTGAAAAAAATTATTTTTTGGACTTAGCCATTTTTCCGGCGTTTATCAGACTTTCAGATAGGGCAAATGTCAGTGAGCGTTCCGATTTCAGTTCCAGAGCGATTCGCTCAATGAGTCCTTGATATTTAGTCGTTTTAGCCAATATTTTGGATTTTTGAAAATTTCACTTTTTTGTGAAAATATCCACTAAATGAGGGAATAATATGTGTGAGGGTACCCCAGGAGAGTTCCAAATGTGTGTGGGTAAAATATATATCCCACGGGGGTAAAATTGAAAAAAGTTGAAAAATTTTTTTTTTTGGACTTAGTTATTTTTCCGGCGTTTATCAGACTTTCAGATGGGGCAAATGTCAGTGAGCGTTCCGATTTCAGTTCCAGAGCGATTCGCCAAATGAGTCCTTGATATTTATTCATTTTCAGCCAATTTTCTGGATTTTTTAAAAAATTCACTTTTTTGTGAAAATATCCACTAAATGAGGGAATAATATGTGTGAGGGTACCCCAGAAGAGTTCCAAATGTGTGTGGGTAGAATATATATCCCACGGGGGTAAAATTGAAAAAAGTTGAAAAAAATTATTTTTTGGACTTAGCCATTTTTCCGGCGTTTATCAGACTTTCAGATAGGGCAAATGTCAGTGAGCGTTCCGATTTCAGTTCCAGAGCGATTCGCCCAATGGGTCCTTGATATTTAGTCGTTTTAGCCAATGTTTTGGATTTTTGAAAATTTCACTTTTTTGTGAAAATATCCACTAAATGAGGGAATAATATGTGTGAGGGTACCCCAGGAGAGTTCCAAATGTGTGTGGGTAAAATATATATCCCACGGGGGTAAAATTGAAAAAAGTTGAAAAATTTTTTTTTTTGGACTTAGTTATTTTTCCGGCGTTTATCAGACTTTCAGATAGGGCATATGTCAGTGAGCATTCCGATTTCAGTTCCAGAGCGATTCGCCCAATGAGTCCTTGATATTTAGTCGTTTTCAGCCAATATTTTGGATTTTTGAAAAATTCACTTTTTTGTGAAAATATCCACTAAATGAGGGAATAATATGTGTGAGGGTACCCCAGGAGTGTTCCAAATGTGTGTGGGTAGAATATATATCCCACGGGGGTAAAATTGAAAAAAGTTGAAAAAACTTTTTTTTTGGACTTAGTCATTTTTCCGGCGTTTATCAGACTTTCAGATAGGGCAAATGTCAGTGAGCATTCCGATTTCAGTTCCAGAGCGATTCGCCCAATGAGTCCTTGATATTTAGTCGTTTTCAGCCAATTTTCTGGATTTTTGAAAAATTCACTTTTTTGTGAAAATATCCACTAAGTGAGGGAATAATATGTGTGAGGGTACCCCAGGAGAGTTCCAAATGTGTGTGGGTAGAATATATATCCCACGGAGGTAAAACTGAAAAAAGTTGAAAAAAAATTTTTTTTTGGGCTTAGTCATTTTTCCGGCGTTTATCAGACTTTCAGATAGGGCAAGTGTCAGTGAGCGTTCCGATTTCAGTTCCAGAGCGATTCGCCCAATCAGTCCTTGATATTTAGTCGTTTTCAGCCAATTTTCTGGATTTTTGAAAAATTCACTTTTTTGTGAAAATATCCATTAAATGAGGGAATAATATGTGTGAGGGTACCCCAGGAGAGTTCCAAATGTGTGTGGGTAAAATATATATCCCACGGGGTTAAAATTGAAAAAAGTTGAAAAAAATTATTTTTTGGACTTAGCCATTTTTCCGGCGTTTATCAGACTTTCAGATAGGGCAAATGTCAGTGAGCGTTCCGATTTCAGTTCCAGAGCGATTCGCCCAATGAGTCCTTGATATTTAGTCGTTTTCAGCCAATATTTTGGATTTTTGAAAATTTCACTTTTTTGTGAAAATATCCACTAAATGAGGGAATAATATGTGTGAGGGTACCCCAGGAGAGTTCCAAATGTGTGTGGGTAAAATATATATCCCACGGGGGTAAAATTGAAAAAAGTTGAAAAAAATTATTTTTTGGACTTAGCCATTTTTCCGGTGTTTATCAGACTTTCAGATAGGGCAAATGTCAGTGAGCGTTCCGATTTCAGTTCCAGAGCGATTCGGCCAATGAGTCCTTGATATTTAGTCGTTTTAGCCAATGTTTTGGATTTTTGAAAATTTCACTTTTTTGTGAAAATATCCACTAAATGAGGGAATAATATGTGTGAGGGTACCCCAGAAGAGTTCCAAATGTGTGTGGGTAGAATATATATCCCACGGGGGTAAAATTGAAAAAAGTTGAAAAAAATTATTTTTTGGACTTAGCCATTTTTCCGGCGTTTATCAGACTTTCAGATAGGGCAAATGTCAGTGAGCGTTCCGATTTCAGTTCCAGAGCGATTCGCCCAATGAGTCCTTGATATTTAGTCGTTTTCAGCCAATATTTTGGATTTTTGAAAATTTCACTTTTTTGTGAAAATATCCACTAAATGAGGAAATAATATGTGTGAGGGTAGCCCAGGAGAGTTCCAAATGTGTGTGGGTAGAATATATATCCCACGGGGGTAAAACTGAAAAAAGTTAAAAAAATTTTTTTTTTGGACTTAGTCATTTTTCCGGCGTTTATCAGACTTTCAGATAGGGCATATGTCAGTGAGCGTTCCGATTTCAGTTCCAGAGCGATTCGCCCAATGAGTCCTTGATATTTAGTCGTTTTCAGGCAATATTTTGGATTTTTGAAAAATTCACTTTTTTGTGAAAATATCCACTAAATGAGGGAATAATATGTGTGAGGGTACCCCAGGAGTGTTCCAAATGTGTGTGGGTAGAATATATATCCCACGGGGGTAAAATTGAAAAAAGTTGAAAAAACTTTTTTTTTGGACTTAGTCATTTTTCCGGCGTTTATCAGACTTTCAGATAGGGCAAATGTCAGTGAGCATTCCGATTTCAGTTCCAGAGCGATTCGCCCAATGAGTCCTTGATATTTAGTCGTTTTCAGCCAATTTTCTGGATTTTTGAAAAATTCACTTTTTTGTGAAAATATCCACTAAGTGAGGGAATAATATGTGTGAGGGTACCCCAGGAGAGTTCCAAATGTGTGTGGGTAGAATATATATCCCACGGAGGTAAAACTGAAAGAAGTTGAAAAAAAATTTTTTTTTGGGCTTAGTCATTTTTCCGGCGTTTATCAGACTTTCAGATAGGGCAAGTGTCAGTGAGCGTTCCGATTTCAGTTCCAGAGCGATTCGCCCAATCAATCCTTGATATTTAGTCGTTTTCAGCCAATTTTCTGGATTTTTGAAAAATTCACTTTTTTGTGAAAATATCCATTAAATGAGGGAATAATATGTGTGAGGGTACCCCAGGAGAGTTCCAAATGTGTGTGGGTAAAATATATATCCCACGGGGGTAAAATTGAAAAAAGTTGAAAAAAATTATTTTTTGGACTTAGCCATTTTTCCGGCGTTTATCAGACTTTCAGATAGGGCAAATGTCAGTGAGCATTCCGATTTCAGTTCCAGAGCGATTCGCCCAATGAGTCCTTGAGATTTAGTCATTTTAGCCAATATTTTGGATTTTTGAAAATTTCACTTTTTTGTGAAAATATCCACTAAATGAGGGAATAATATGTGTGAGGGTACCCCAGGAGAGTTCCAAATGTGTGTGGGTAAAATATATATCCCACGGGGGTAAAATTGAAAAAAGTTGAAAAATTTTTTTTTTTGGACTTAGTTATTCTTCCGGCGTTTATCAGACTTTCAGATGGGGCAAATGTCAGTGAGCGTTCCGATTTCAGTTCCAGAGCGATTCGCCCAATGAGTCCTTGATATTTATTCATTTTCAGCCAATTTTCTGGATTTTTGAAAAATTCACTTTTTTGTGAAAATATCCACTAAATGAGGGAATAATATGTGTGAGGGTACCCCAGGAGAGTTCCAAATGTGTGTGGGTAGAATATATATCCCACGGGGGTAAAACTGAAAAAAGTTGAAAAAAATTTTTTTTTGGACTTAGTCATTTTTCCGGCGTTTATCAGACTTTCAGATAGGGCAAATGTCAGTGAGCGTTCCGATTTCAGTTCCAGAGCGATTCGCCCAATGAGTCCTTGATATTTAGTCGTTTTCAGCCAATTTTCTGGATTTTTGAAAAATTCACTTTTTTGTGAAAATATCCACTAAATGAGGGAATAATATGTGTGAGGGTACCCCAGGAGTGTTCCAAATGTGTGTGGGTAGAATATATATCCCACGGGGGTAAAATTGAAAAAAGTTGAAAAATTTTTTTTTTTGGACTTAGTCATTTTTCCGGCGTTTATCAGACTTTCAGATAGGGCAAATGTCAGTGAGCGTTCCGATTTCAGTTCCAGAGCGATTCGCCCAATGAGTCCTTGATATTTAATCATTTTCAGCCAATTTTCTGGATTTTTGAAAATTTCACTTTTTTGTGAAAATATCCACTAAGTGAGGGAATAATATGTGTGAGGGTACCCCAGGAGAGTTCCAAATGTGTGTGGGTAGAATATATATCCCACGGAGGTAAAACTGAAAAAAGTTGAAAAAAAATTTTTTTTTGGGCTTAGTCATTTTTCCGGCGTTTATCAGACTTTCAGATAGGGCAAGTGTCAGTGAGCGTTCCGATTTCAGTTCCAGAGCGATTCGCCCAATCAGTCCTTGATATTTAGTCATTTTCAGCCAATTTTCTGGATTTTTGAAAAATTCACTTTTTTGTGAAAATATCCATTAAATGAGGGAATAATATGTGTGAGGGTACCCCAGGAGAGTTCCAAATGTGTGTGGGTAAAATATATATCCCACGGGGGTAAAATTGAAAAAAGTTGAAAAAAATTATTTTTTGGACTTAGCCATTTTTCCGGCGTTTATCAGACTTTCAGATAGGGCAAATGTCAGTGAGCGTTCCGATTTCAGTTCCAGAGCGATTCGCCCAATGAGTCCTTGATATTTAGTCGTTTTCAGCCAATATTTTGGATTTTTGAAAATTTCACTTTTTTGTGAAAATATCCACTAAATGAGGAAATAATATGTGTGAGGGTAGCCCAGGAGAGTTCCAAATGTGTGTGGGTAGAATATATATCCCACGGGGGTAAAACTGAAAAAAGTTAAAAAAATTTTTTTTTTGGACTTAGTCATTTTTCCGGCGTTTATCAGACTTTCAGATAGGGCATATGTCAGTGAGCGTTCCGATTTCAGTTCCAGAGCGATTCGCCCAATGAGTCCTTGATATTTAGTCGTTTTCAGCCAATATTTTGGATTTTTGAAAAATTCACTTTTTTGTGAAAATATCCACTAAATGAGGGAATAATATGTGTGAGGGTACCCCAGGAGTGTTCCAAATGTGTGTGGGTAGAATATATATCCCACGGGGGTAAAATTGAAAAAAGTTGAAAAAACTTTTTTTTTGGACTTAGTCATTTTTCCGGCGTTTATCAGACTTTCAGATAGGGCAAATGTCAGTGAGCATTCCGATTTCAGTTCCAGAGCGATTCGCCCAATGAGTCCTTGATATTTAGTCGTTTTCAGCCAATTTTCTGGATTTTTGAAAAATTCACTTTTTTGTGAAAATATCCACTAAGTGAGGGAATAATATGTGTGAGGGTACCCCAGGAGAGTTCCAAATGTGTGTGGGTAGAATATATATCCCACGGAGGTAAAACTGAAAGAAGTTGAAAAAAAATTTTTTTTTGGGCTTAGTCATTTTTCCGGCGTTTATCAGACTTTCAGATAGGGCAAGTGTCAGTGAGCGTTCCGATTTCAGTTCCAGAGCGATTCGCCCAATCAGTCCTTGATATTTAGTCGTTTTCAGCCAATTTTCTGGATTTTTGAAAAATTCACTTTTTTGTGAAAATATCCATTAAATGAGGGAATAATATGTGTGAGGGTACCCCAGGAGAGTTCCAAATGTGTGTGGGTAAAATATATATCCCACGGGGGTAAAATTGAAAAAAGTTGAAAAAAATTATTTTTTGGACTTAGCCATTTTTCCGGCGTTTATCAGACTTTCAGATAGGGCAAATGTCAGTGAGCATTCCGATTTCAGTTCCAGAGCGATTCGCCCAATGAGTCCTTGAGATTTAGTCATTTTAGCCAATATTTTGGATTTTTGAAAATGTCACTTTTTTGTGAAAATATCCACTAAATGAGGGAATAATATGTGTGAGGGTACCCCAGGAGAGTTCCAAATGTGTGTGGGTAAAATATATATCCCACGGGGGTAAAATTGAAAAAAGTTGAAAAATTTTTTTTTTTGGACTTAGTTATTCTTCCGGCGTTTATCAGACTTTCAGATGGGGCAAATGTCAGTGAGCGTTCCGATTTCAGTTCCAGAGCGATTCGCCCAATGAGTCCTTGATATTTATTCATTTTCAGCCAATTTTCTGGATTTTTGAAAAATTCACTTTTTTGTGAAAATATCCACTAAATGAGGGAATAATATGTGTGAGGGTACCCCAGGAGAGTTCCAAATGTGTGTGGGTAGAATATATATCCCACGGGGGTAAAACTGAAAAAAGTTGAAAAAAATTTTTTTTTGGACTTAGTCATTTTTCCGGCGTTTATCAGACTTTCAGATAGGGCAAATGTCAGTGAGCGTTCCGATTTCAGTTCCAGAGCGATTCGCCCAATGAGTCCTTGATATTTAGTCGTTTTCAGCCAATTTTCTGGATTTTTGAAAAATTCACTTTTTTGTGAAAATATCCACTAAATGAGGGAATAATATGTGTGAGGGTACCCCAGGAGTGTTCCAAATGTGTGTGGGTAGAATATATATCCCACGGGGGTAAAATTGAAAAAAGTTGAAAAATTTTTTTTTTTGGACTTAGTCATTTTTCCGGCGTTTATCAGACTTTCAGATAGGGCAAATGTCAGTGAGCGTTCCGATTTCAGTTCCAGAGCGATTCGCCCAATGAGTCCTTGATATTTAATCATTTTCAGCCAATTTTCTGGATTTTTGAAAATTTCACTTTTTTGTGAAAATATCCACTAAGTGAGGGAATAATATGTGTGAGGGTACCCCAGGAGAGTTCCAAATGTGTGTGGGTAGAATATATATCCCACGGAGGTAAAACTGAAAAAAGTTGAAAAAAAATTTTTTTTTGGGCTTAGTCATTTTTCCGGCGTTTATCAGACTTTCAGATAGGGCAAGTGTCAGTGAGCGTTCCGATTTCAGTTCCAGAGCGATTCGCCCAATCAGTCCTTGATATTTAGTCATTTTCAGCCAATTTTCTGGATTTTTGAAAAATTCACTTTTTTGTGAAAATATCCATTAAATGAGGGAATAATATGTGTGAGGGTACCCCAGGAGAGTTCCAAATGTGTGTGGGTAAAATATATATCCCACGGGGGTAAAATTGAAAAAAGTTGAAAAAAATTATTTTTTGGACTTAGCCATTTTTCCGGCGTTTATCAGACTTTCAGATAGGGCAAATGTCAGTGAGCGTTCCGATTTCAGTTCCAGAGCGATTCGCCCAATGAGTCCTTGATATTTAGTCGTTTTCAGCCAATATTTTGGATTTTTGAAAATTTCACTTTTTTGTGAAAATATCCACTAAATGAGGAAATAATATGTGTGAGGGTAGCCCAGGAGAGTTCCAAATGTGTGTGGGTAGAATATATATCCCACGGGGGTAAAACTGAAAAAAGTTAAAAAAATTTTTTTTTTGGACTTAGTCATTTTTCCGGCGTTTATCAGACTTTCAGATAGGGCATATGTCAGTGAGCGTTCCGATTTCAGTTCCAGAGCGATTCGCCCAATGAGTCCTTGATATATAGTCGTTTTCAGCCAATATTTTGGATTTTTGAAAAATTCACTTTTTTGTGAAAATATCCACTAAATGAGGGAATAATATGTGTGAGGGTACCCCAGGAGTGTTCCAAATGTGTGTGGGTAGAATATATATCCCACGGGGGTAAAATTGAAAAAAGTTGAAAAAACTTTTTTTTTGGACTTAGTCATTTTTCCGGCGTTTATCAGACTTTCAGATAGGGCAAATGTCAGTGAGCATTCCGATTTCAGTTCCAGAGCGATTCGCCCAATGAGTCCTTGATATTTAGTCGTTTTCAGCCAATTTTCTGGATTTTTGAAAAATTCACTTTTTTGTGAAAATATCCACTAAGTGAGGGAATAATATGTGTGAGGGTACCCCAGGAGAGTTCCAAATGTGTGTGGGTAGAATATATATCCCACGGAGGTAAAACTGAAAGAAGTTGAAAAAAAATTTTTTTTTGGGCTTAGTCATTTTTCCGGCGTTTATCAGACTTTCAGATAGGGCAAGTGTCAGTGAGCGTTCCGATTTCAGTTCCAGAGCGATTCGCCCAATCAGTCCTTGATATTTAGTCGTTTTCAGCCAATTTTCTGGATTTTTGAAAAATTCACTTTTTTGTGAAAATATCCATTAAATGAGGGAATAATATGTGTGAGGGTACCCCAGGAGAGTTCCAAATGTGTGTGGGTAAAATATATATCCCACGGGGGTAAAATTGAAAAAAGTTGAAAAAAATTATTTTTTGGACTTAGCCATTTTTCCGGCGTTTATCAGACTTTCAGATAGGGCAAATGTCAGTGAGCATTCCGATTTCAGTTCCAGAGCGATTCGCCCAATGAGTCCTTGAGATTTAGTCATTTTAGCCAATATTTTGGATTTTTGAAAATTTCACTTTTTTGTGAAAATATCCACTAAATGAGGGAATAATATGTGTGAGGGTACCCCAGGAGAGTTCCAAATGTGTGTGGGTAAAATATATATCCCACGGGGGTAAAATTGAAAAAAGTTGAAAAATTTTTTTTTTTGGACTTAGTTATTCTTCCGGCGTTTATCAGACTTTCAGATGGGGCAAATGTCAGTGAGCGTTCCGATTTCAGTTCCAGAGCGATTCGCCCAATGAGTCCTTGATATTTATTCATTTTCAGCCAATTTTCTGGATTTTTGAAAAATTCACTTTTTTGTGAAAATATCCACTAAATGAGGGAATAATATGTGTGAGGGTACCCCAGGAGAGTTCCAAATGTGTGTGGGTAGAATATATATCCCACGGGGGTAAAACTGAAAAAAGTTGAAAAAAATTTTTTTTTGGACTTAGTCATTTTTCCGGCGTTTATCAGACTTTCAGATAGGGCAAATGTCAGTGAGCGTTCCGATTTCAGTTCCAGAGCGATTCGCCCAATGAGTCCTTGATATTTAGTCGTTTTCAGCCAATTTTCTGGATTTTTGAAAAATTCACTTTTTTGTGAAAATATCCACTAAATGAGGGAATAATATGTGTGAGGGTAGCCCAGGAGAGTTCCAAATGTGTGTGGGTAGAATATATATCCCACGGGGGTAAAACTGAAAAAAGTTAAAAAAATTTTTTTTTTGGACTTAGTCATTTTTCCGGCGTTTATCAGACTTTCAGATAGGGCATATGTCAGTGAGCGTTCCGATTTCAGTTCCAGAGCGATTCGCCCAATGAGTCCTTGATATTTAGTCGTTTTCAGCCAATATTTTGGATTTTTGAAAAATTCACTTTTTTGTGAAAATATCCACTAAATGAGGGAATAATATGTGTGAGGGTACCCCAGGAGTGTTCCAAATGTGTGTGGGTAGAATATATATCCCACGGGGGTAAAATTGAAAAAAGTTGAAAAAACTTTTTTTTTGGACTTAGTCGTTTTTCCGGCGTTTATCAGACTTTCAGATAGGGCAAATGTCAGTGAGCATTCCGATTTCAGTTCCAGAGCGATTCGCCCAATGAGTCCTTGATATTTAGTCGTTTTCAGCCAATTTTCTGGATTTTTGAAAAATTCACTTTTTTGTGAAAATATCCACTAAGTGAGGGAATAATATGTGTGAGGGTACCCCAGGAGAGTTCCAAATGTGTGTGGGTAGAATATATATCCCACGGAGGTAAAACTGAAAGAAGTTGAAAAAAAATTTTTTTTTGGGCTTAGTCATTTTTCCGGCGTTTATCAGACTTTCAGATAGGGCAAGTGTCAGTGAGCGTTCCGATTTCAGTTCCAGAGCGATTCGCCCAATCAGTCCTTGATATTTAGTCGTTTTCAGCCAATTTTCTGGATTTTTGAAAAATTCACTTTTTTGTGAAAATATCCATTAAATGAGGGAATAATATGTGTGAGGGTACCCCAGGAGAGTTCCAAATGTGTGTGGGTAAAATATATATCCCACGGGGGTAAAATTGAAAAAAGTTGAAAAAAATTATTTTTTGGACTTAGCCATTTTTCCGGCGTTTATCAGACTTTCAGATAGGGCAAATGTCAGTGAGCATTCCGATTTCAGTTCCAGAGCGATTCGCCCAATGAGTCCTTGAGATTTAGTCATTTTAGCCAATATTTTGGATTTTTGAAAATTTCACTTTTTTGTGAAAATATCCACTAAATGAGGGAATAATATGTGTGAGGGTACCCCAGGAGAGTTCCAAATGTGTGTGGGTAAAATATATATCCCACGGGGGTAAAATTGAAAAAAGTTGAAAAATTTTTTTTTTTGGACTTAGTTATTCTTCCGGCGTTTATCAGACTTTCAGATGGGGCAAATGTCAGTGAGCGTTCCGATTTCAGTTCCAGAGCGATTCGCCCAATGAGTCCTTGATATTTATTCATTTTCAGCCAATTTTCTGGATTTTTGAAAAATTCACTTTTTTGTGAAAATATCCACTAAATGAGGGAATAATATGTGTGAGGGTACCCCAGGAGAGTTCCAAATGTGTGTGGGTAGAATATATATCCCACGGGGGTAAAACTGAAAAAAGTTGAAAAAAATTTTTTTTTGGACTTAGTCATTTTTCCGGCGTTTATCAGACTTTCAGATAGGGCAAATGTCAGTGAGCGTTCCGATTTCAGTTCCAGAGCGATTCGCCCAATGAGTCCTTGATATTTAGTCGTTTTCAGCCAATTTTCTGGATTTTTGAAAAATTCACTTTTTTGTGAAAATATCCACTAAATGAGGGAATAATATGTGTGAGGGTACCCCAGGAGTGTTCCAAATGTGTGTGGGTAGAATATATATCCCACGGGGGTAAAATTGAAAAAAGTTGAAAAATTTTTTTTTTTGGACTTAGTCATTTTTCCGGCGTTTATCAGACTTTCAGATAGGGCAAATGTCAGTGAGCGTTCCGATTTCAGTTCCAGAGCGATTCGCCCAATGAGTCCTTGATATTTAATCATTTTCAGCCAATTTTCTGGATTTTTGAAAATTTCACTTTTTTGTGAAAATATCCACTAAGTGAGGGAATAATATGTGTGAGGGTACCCCAGGAGAGTTCCAAATGTGTGTGGGTAGAATATATATCCCACGGAGGTAAAACTGAAAAAAGTTGAAAAAAAATTTTTTTTTGGGCTTAGTCATTTTTCCGGCGTTTATCAGACTTTCAGATAGAGCAAGTGTCAGTGAGCGTTCCGATTTCAGTTCCAGAGCGATTCGCCCAATCAGTCCTTGATATTTAGTCATTTTCAACCAATTTTCTGGATTTTTGAAAAATTCACTTTTTTGTGAAAATATCCATTAAATGAGGGAATAATATGTGTGAGGGTACCCCAGGAGAGTTCCAAATGTGTGTGGGTAAAATATATATCCCACGGGGGTAAAATTGAAAAAAGTTGAAAAAAATTATTTTTTGGACTTAGCCATTTTTCCGGCGTTTATCAGACTTTCAGATAGGGCAAATGTCAGTGAGCGTTCCGATTTCAGTTCCAGAGCGATTCGCCCAATGAGTCCTTGATATTTAGTCGTTTTCAGCCAATATTTTGGATTTTTGAAAATTTCACTTTTTTGTGAAAATATCCACTAAATGAGGGAATAATATGTGTGAGGGTACCCCAGGAGAGTTCCAAATGTGTGTGGGTAAAATATATATCCCACGGGGGTAAAATTGAAAAAAGTTGAAAAAAATTATTTTTTGGACTTAGCCATTTTTCCGGCGTTTATCAGACTTTCAGATAGGGCAAATGTCAGTGAGCGTTCCGATTTCAGTTCCAGAGCGATTCGGCCAATGAGTCCTTGATATTTAGTCGTTTTAGCCAATGTTTTGGATTTTTGAAAATTTCACTTTTTTGTGAAAATATCCACTAAATGAGGGAATAATATGTGTGAGGGTACCCCAGAAGAGTTCCAAATGTGTGTGGGTAGAATATATATCCCACGGGGGTAAAATTGAAAAAAGTTGAAAAAAATTATTTTTTGGACTTAGCCATTTTTCCGGCGTTTATCAGACTTTCAGATAGGGCAAATGTCAGTGAGCGTTCCGATTTCAGTTCCAGAGCGATTCGGCCAATGAGTCCTTGATATTTAGTCGTTTTAGCCAATGTTTTGGATTTTTGAAAATTTCACTTTTTTGTGAAAATATCCACTAAATGAGGGAATAATATGTGTGAGGGTACCCCAGAAGAGTTCCAAATGTGTGTGGGTAGAATATATATCCCACGGGGGTAAAATTGAAAAAAGTTGAAAAAAAATATTTTTTGGACTTAGCCATTTTTCCGGCGTTTATCAGACTTTCAGATAGGGCAAATGTCAGTGAGCGTTCCGATTTCAGTTCCAGAGCGATTCGGCCAATGAGTCCTTGATATTTAGTCATTTTAGCCAATATTTTGGATTTTTGAAAATTTCACTTTTTTGTGAAAATATCCACTAAATGAGGGAATAATATGTGTGAGGGTACCCCAGGAGAGTTCCAAATGTGTGTGGGTAAAATATATATCCCACGGGGGTAAAATTGAAAAAAGTTGAAAAATTTTTTTTTTTGGACTTAGTTATTTTTCCGGCGTTTATCAGACTTTCAGATAGGGCAAGTGTCAGTGAGCGTTCCGATTTCAGTTCCAGAGCGATTCGCCCAATGAGTCCTTGATATTTAGTCGTTTTCAGCCAATATTTTGGATTTTTGAAAATTTCACTTTTTTGTGAAAATATCCACTAAATGAGGGAATAATATGTGTGAGGGTACCCCAGGAGAGTTCCAAATGTGTGTGGGTAAAATATATATCCCACGGGGGTAAAATTGAAAAAAGTTGAAAAAAATTATTTTTTGGACTTAGCCATTTTTCCGGCGTTTATCAGACTTTCAGATAGGGCAAATGTCAGTGAGCGTTCCGATTTCAGTTCCAGAGCGATTCGGCCAATGAGTCCTTGATATTTAGTCGTTTTAGCCAATGTTTTGGATTTTTGAAAATTTCACTTTTTTGTGAAAATATCCACTAAATGAGGGAATAATATGTGTGAGGGTACCCCAGAAGAGTTCCAAATGTGTTTGGGTAGAATATATATCCCACGGGGGTAAAATTGAAAAAAGTTGAAAAAAATTATTTTTTGGACTTAGCCATTTTTCCGGCGTTTATCAGACTTTCAGATAGGGCAAATGTCAGTGAGCGTTCCGATTTCAGTTCCAGAGCGATTCGGCCAATGAGTCCTTGATATTTAGTCGTTTTAGCCAATGTTTTGGATTTTTGAAAATTTCACTTTTTTGTGAAAATATCCACTAAATGAGGGAATAATATGTGTGAGGGTACCCCAGAAGAGTTCCAAATGTGTGTGGGTAGAATATATATCCCACGGGGGTAAAATTGAAAAAAGTTGAAAAAAAATATTTTTTGGACTTAGCCATTTTTCCGGCGTTTATCAGACTTTCAGATAGGGCAAATGTCAGTGAGCGTTCCGATTTCAGTTCCAGAGCGATTCGGCCAATGAGTCCTTGATATTTAGTCATTTTAGCCAATATTTTGGATTTTTGAAAATTTCACTTTTTTGTGAAAATATCCACTAAATGAGGGAATAATATGTGTGAGGGTACCCCAGGAGAGTTCCAAATGTGTGTGGGTAAAATATATATCCCACGGGGGTAAAATTGAAAAAAGTTGAAAAATTTTTTTTTTTGGACTTAGTTATTTTTCCGGCGTTTATCAGACTTTCAGATAGGGCATATGTCAGTGAGCGTTCCGATTTCAGTTCCAGAGCGATTCGCCCAATGAGTCCTTGAGATTTAGTCATTTTAGCCAATATTTTGGATTTTTGAAAATTTCACTTTTTTGTGAAAATATCCACTAAATGAGGGAATAATATGTGTGAGGGTACCCCAGGAGAGTTCCAAATGTGTGTGGGTAAAATATATATCCCACGGGGGTAAAATTGAAAAAAGTTGAAAAATTTTTTTTTTTGGACTTAGTTATTCTTCCGGCGTTTATCAGACTTTCAGATGGGGCAAATGTCAGTGAGCGTTCCGATTTCAGTTCCAGAGCGATTCGCCCAATGAGTCCTTGATATTTATTCATTTTCAGCCAATTTTCTGGATTTTTGAAAAATTCACTTTTTTGTGAAAATATCCACTAAATGAGGGAATAATATGTGTGAGGGTACCCCAGGAGAGTTCCAAATGTGTGTGGGTAGAATATATATCCCACGGGGGTAAAACTGAAAAAAGTTGAAAAAAATTTTTTTTTGGACTTAGTCATTTTTCCGGCGTTTATCAGACTTTCAGATAGGGCAAATGTCAGTGAGCGTTCCGATTTCAGTTCCAGAGCGATTCGCCCAATGAGTCCTTGATATTTAATCATTTTCAGCCAATTTTCTGGATTTTTGAAAATTTCACTTTTTTGTGAAAATATCCACTAAGTGAGGGAATAATATGTGTGAGGGTACCCCAGGAGAGTTCCAAATGTGTGTGGGTAGAATATATATCCCACGGAGGTAAAACTGAAAAAAGTTGAAAAAAAATTTTTTTTTGGGCTTAGTCATTTTTCCGGCGTTTATCAGACTTTCAGATAGGGCAAGTGTCAGTGAGCGTTCCGATTTCAGTTCCAGAGCGATTCGCCCAATCAGTCCTTGATATTTAGTCATTTTCAGCCAATTTTCTGGATTTTTGAAAAATTCACTTTTTTGTGAAAATATCCATTAAATGAGGGAATAATATGTGTGAGGGTACCCCAGGAGAGTTCCAAATGTGTGTGGGTAAAATATATATCCCACGGGGGTAAAATTGAAAAAAGTTGAAAAAAATTATTTTTTGGACTTAGCCATTTTTCCGGCGTTTATCAGACTTTCAGATAGGGCAAATGTCAGTGAGCGTTCCGATTTCAGTTCCAGAGCGATTCGCCCAATGAGTCCTTGATATTTAGTCGTTTTCAGCCAATATTTTGGATTTTTGAAAATTTCACTTTTTTGTGAAAATATCCACTAAATGAGGGAATAATATGTGTGAGGGTACCCCAGGAGAGTTCCAAATGTGTGTGGGTAAAATATATATCCCACGGGGGTAAAATTGAAAAAAGTTGAAAAAAATTATTTTTTGGACTTAGCCATTTTTCCGGCGTTTATCAGACTTTCAGATAGGGCAAATGTCAGTGAGCGTTCCGATTTCAGTTCCAGAGCGATTCGGCCAATGAGTCCTTGATATTTAGTCGTTTTAGCCAATGTTTTGGATTTTTGAAAATTTCACTTTTTTGTGAAAATATCCACTAAATGAGGGAATAATATGTGTGAGGGTACCCCAGAAGAGTTCCAAATGTGTGTGGGTAGAATATATATCCCACGGGGGTAAAATTGAAAAAAGTTGAAAAAAATTATTTTTTGGACTTAGCCATTTTTCCGGCGTTTATCAGACTTTCAGATAGGGCAAATGTCAATGAGCGTTCCGATTTCAGTTCCAGAGCGATTCGGCCAATGAGTCCTTGATATTTAGTCGTTTTAGCCAATGTTTTGGATTTTTGAAAATTTCACTTTTTTGTGAAAATATCCACTAAATGAGGGAATAATATGTGTGAGGGTACCCCAGAAGAGTTCCAAATGTGTGTGGGTAGAATATATATCCCACGGGGGTAAAATTGAAAAAAGTTGAAAAAAAATATTTTTTGGACTTAGCCATTTTTCCGGCGTTTATCAGACTTTCAGATAGGGCAAATGTCAGTGAGCGTTCCGATTTCAGTTCCAGAGCGATTCGGCCAATGAGTCCTTGATATTTAGTCATTTTAGCCAATATTTTGGATTTTTGAAAATTTCACTTTTTTGTGAAAATATCCACTAAATGAGGGAATAATATGTGTGAGGGTACCCCAGGAGAGTTCCAAATGTGTGTGGGTAAAATATATATCCCACGGGGGTAAAATTGAAAAAAGTTGAAAAATTTTTTTTTTTGGACTTAGTTATTTTTCCGGCGTTTATCAGACTTTCAGATAGGGCAAGTGTCAGTGAGCATTCCGATTTCAGTTCCAGAGCGATTCGCCCAATGAGTCCTTGATATTTAGTCGTTTTCAGCCAATATTTTGGATTTTTGAAAATTTCACTTTTTTGTGAAAATATCCACTAAATGAGGGAATAATATGTGTGAGGGTACCCCAGGAGTGTTCCAAATGTGTGTGGGTAGAATATATATCCCACGGGGGTAAAATTGAAAAAAGTTGAAAAAACTTTTTTTTTGGACTTAGTCATTTTTCCGGCGTTTATCAGACTTTCAGATAGGGCAAGTGTCAGTGAGCGTTCCGATTTCAGTTCCAGAGCGATTCGCCCAATCAGTCCTTGATATTTAGTCGTTTTCAGCCAATTTTCTGGATTTTTGAAAAATTCACTTTTTTGTGAAAATATCCATTAAATGAGGGAATAATATGTGTGAGGGTACCCCAGGAGAGTTCCAAATGTGTGTGGGTAAAATATATATCCCACGGGGGTAAAATTGAAAAAAGTTGAAAAAAATTATTTTTTGGACTTAGCCATTTTTCCGGCGTTTATCAGACTTTCAGATAGGGCAAATGTCAGTGAGCGTTCCGATTTCAGTTCCAGAGCGATTCGCCCAATGAGTCCTTGATATTTAGTCGTTTTCAGCCAATATTTTGGATTTTTGAAAATTTCACTTTTTTGTGAAAATATCCACTAAATGAGGGAATAATATGTGTGAGGGTACCCCAGGAGAGTTCCAAATGTGTGTGGGTAAAATATATATCCCACGGGGGTAAAATTGAAAAAAGTTGAAAAAAATTATTTTTTGGACTTAGCCATTTTTCCGGCGTTTATCAGACTTTCAGATAGGGCAAATGTCAGTGAGCGTTCCCATTTCAGTTCCAGAGCGATTCGGCCAATGAGTCCTTGATATTTAGTCGTTTTAGCCAATGTTTTGGATTTTTGAAAATTTCACTTTTTTGTGAAAATATCCACTAAATGAGGGAATAATATGTGTGAGGGTACCCCAGGAGTGTTCCAAATGTGTGTGGGTAGAATATATATCCCACGGGGGTAAAATTGAAAAAAGTTGAAAAAACTTTTTTTTTGGACTTAGTCATTTTTCCGGCATTTATCAGACTTTCAGATAGGGCAAATGTCAGTGAGCATTCCGATTTCAGTTCCAGAGCGATTCGCCCAATGAGTCCTTGATATTTAGTCGTTTTCAGCCAATTTTCTGGATTTTTGAAAAATTCACTTTTTTGTGAAAATATCCACTAAGTGAGGGAATAATATGTGTGAGGGTACCCCAGGAGAGTTTCAAATGTGTGTGGGTAGAATATATATCCCACGGAGGTAAAACTGAAAAAAGTTGAAAAAAAATTTTTTTTTGGGCTTAGTCATTTTTCCGGCGTTTATCAGACTTTCAGATAGGGCAAGTGTCAGTGAGCGTTCCGATTTCAGTTCCAGAGCGATTCGCCCAATCAGTCCTTGATATTTAGTCGTTTTCAGCCAATTTTCTGGATTTTTGAAAAATTCACTTTTTTGTGAAAATATCCATTAAATGAGGGAATAATATGTGTGACGGTACCCCAGAAGAGTTCCAAATGTGTGTGGGTAAAATATATATCCCACGGGGGTAAAATTGAAAAAAGTTGAAAAAAATTATTTTTTGGACTTAGCCATTTTTCCGGCGTTTATCAGACTTTCAGATAGGGCAAATGTCAGTGAGCGTTCCGATTTCAGTTCCAGAGCGATTCGCCCAATGAGTCCTTGATATTTAATCATTTTCAGCCAATTTTCTGGATTTATGAAAATTTCACTTTTTTGTGAAAATATCCACTAAATGAGGGAATAATATGTGTGAGGGTAGCCCAGGAGAGTTCCAAATGTGTGTGGGTAGAATATATATCCCACGGGGGTAAAACTGAAAAAAGTTGAAAAAAAATTTTTTTTTGGACTTAGTCATTTTTCCGGCGTTCATCAGACTTTCAGATAGGGCAAATGTCAGTGAGCGTTCCGATTTCAGTTCCAGAGCGATTCGCCCAATGAGTCCTTGATATTTAGTCTTTTTCAGCCAATATTTTGTATTTGTGAAAAATTCACTTTTTTGTGAAAATATCCACTAAATGAGGGAATAATATGTGTGAGGGTACCCCAGGAGTGTTCCAAATGTGTGTGGGTAGAATATATATCCCACGGGGGTAAAATTAAAAAAAGTTGAAAAAATTTTTTTTTTGGACTTAGTCATTTTTCCGGCATTTATCAGACGTTCAGATAGGGCAAATGTCAGTGATCGTTCCGATTTCAGTTCCAGAGTGATTCGCCCAATGAGTCCTTGATATTTATTCATTTTCAGCCAATTTTCTGGATTTTTGAAAAATTCACTTTTTTGTGAAAATATCCACTAAATGAGGGAATAATATGTGTGAGGGTACCCCAGAAGAGTTCCAGATGTGTGTGGGTAAAATATATATCCCACGGGGGTAAAATTGAAAAAAGTTGAAAAAAATTATTTTTTTGGACTTAGCCATTTTTCCGGCGTTTATCAGACTTTCAGATAGGGCAAATGTCAGTGAGCGTTCCGATTTCAGTTCCAGAGCGATTCGCCCAATGAGTCCTTGATATTTAGTCGTTTTCAGCCAATATTTTGGATTTTTGAAAATTCCACTTTTTTGTGAAAATATCCACTAAATGAGGGAATAATATGTGTGAGGGTACCCCAGGAGTGTTCCAAATGTGTGTGGGTAGAATATATATCCCACGGGGGTAAAATTGAAAAAAGTTAAAAAAAATTATTTTTTGGACTTAGCCATTTTTCCGGCGTTTATCAGACTTTCAGATAGGGCAAATGTCAGTGAGCGTTCGGATTTCAGTTCCAGAGTGATTCGCCCAATGAGTCCTTGATATTTAGTCGTTTTCAGCCAATTTTTGGGATTTTTGAAAAATTCACTTTTTTGTGAAAATATCCACTAAATGAGGGAATAATATGTGTGAGGGTACCCCAGGAGAGTTCCAAATGTGTGTGGGTAAAATTGAAAAAAGTTGAAAAAATTTTTTTTTGGACTTAGTCATTTTTCCGGCGTTTATCAGTTTCAGATAGGGCAAATGTCAGTGAGCGTTCCGATTTCAGTTCCAGAGCGATTCGCCCAATGAGTCCTTGATATTTATTCATTTTCAGCCAATTTTCTGGATTTTTGAAAAATTCACTTTTTTGTGAAAATATCCACTAAATGAGGGAATAATATGTGTGAGGGTAGCCCAGGAGAGTTCCAAATGTGTGTGGGTAGAATATATATCCAACGGGGGTAAAACTGAAAAAAGTTGAAAAAAAATTTTTTTTTTGGACTTAGTCATTTTTCCGACGTTTATCAGACTTTCAGATAGGGCATATGTCAGTGAGCGTTCCGATTTCAGTTCCAGAGCGATTCGCCCAATGAGTCCTTGATATTTAGTCGTTTTCAGCCAATATTTTGGATTTTTGAAAAATTCACTTTTTTGTGAAAATATCCACTAAATGAGGGAATAATATGTGTGAGGGTACCCCAGGAGAGTTCCAAATGTGTGTGGGTAGAATATATATCCCACGGAGGTAAAACTGAAAAAAGTTGAAAAAAAATTTTTTTTTGGGCTTAGTCATTTTTCCGGCGTATATCAGACTTTCAGATAGGGCAAGTGTCAGTGAGCGTTCCGATTTCAGTTCCAGAGCGATTCGCCCAATCAGTCCTTGATATTTAGTCGTTTTCAGCCAATTTTCTGGATTTTTGAAAAATTCACTTTTTTGTGAAAATATCCATTAAATGAGGGAATAATATGTGTGACGGTACCCCAGGAGAGTTCCAAATGTGTGTGGGTAAAATATATATCCCACGGGGGTAAAATTGAAAAAAGTTGAAAAAAATTATTTTTTGGACTTAGCCATTTTTCCGGCGTTTATCAGACTTTCAGATAGGGCAAATGTCAGTGAGCATTCCGATTTCAGTTCCAGAGCGATTCGCCCAATGAGTCCTTGATATTTAGTCGTTTTCAGCCAATTTTCTGGATTTTTGAAAAATTCACTTTTTTGTGAAAATATCCACTAAGTGAGGGAATAATATGTGTGAGGGTACCCCAGGAGAGTTCCAAATGTGTGTGGGTAGAATATATATCCCACGGAGGTAAAACTGAAAAAAGTTGAAAAAAAATTTTTTTTTGGGCTTAGTCATTTTTCCGGCGTTTATCAGACTTTCAGATAGGGCAAGTGTCAGTGAGCGTTCCGATTTCAGTTCCAGAGCGATTCGCCCAATCAGTCCTTGATATTTAGTCGTTTTCAGCCAATTTTCTGGATTTTTGAAAAATTCACTTTTTTGTGAAAATATCCATTAAATGAGGGAATAATATGTGTGACGGTACCCCAGGAGAGTTCCAAATGTGTGTGGGTAAAATATATATCCCACGGGGGTAAAATTGAAAAAAGTTGAAAAAAATTATTTTTTGGACTTAGCCATTTTTCCGGCGTTTATCAGACTTTCAGATAGGGCAAATGTCAGTGAGCGTTCCGATTTCAGTTCCAGAGCGATTCGCCCAATGAGTCCTTGATATTTAATCATTTTCAGCCAATTTTCTGGATTTTTGAAAATTTCACTTTTTTGTGAAAATATCCACTAAATGAGGGAATAATATGTGTGAGGGTAGCCCAGGAGAGTTCCAAATGTGTGTGGGTAGAATATATATCCCACGGGGGTAAAACTGAAAAAAGTTGAAAAAAAATTTTTTTTTGGACTTAGTCATTTTTCCGGCGTTCATCAGACTTTCAGATAGGGCAAATGTCAGTGAGCGTTCCGATTTCAGTTCCAGAGCGATTCGCCCAATGAGTCCTTGATATTTAGTCTTTTTCAGCCAATATTTTGTATTTGTGAAAAATTCACTTTTTTGTGAAAATATCCACTAAATGAGGGAATAATATGTGTGAGGGTACCCCAGGAGTGTTCCAAATGTGTGTGGGTAGAATATATATCCCACGGGGGTAAAATTAAAAAAAGTTGAAAAAATTTTTTTTTTGGACTTAGTCATTTTTCCGGCATTTATCAGACGTTCAGATAGGGCAAATGTCAGTGATCGTTCCGATTTCAGTTCCAGAGTGATTCGCCCAATGAGTCCTTGATATTTATTCATTTTCAGCCAATTTTCTGGATTTTTGAAAAATTCACTTTTTTGTGAAAATATCCACTAAATGAGGGAATAATATGTGTGAGGGTACCCCAGAAGAGTTCCAGATGTGTGTGGGTAAAATATATATCCCACGGGGGTAAAATTGAAAAAAGTTGAAAAAAATTATTTTTTTGGACTTAGCCATTTTTCCGGCGTTTATCAGACTTTCAGATAGGGCAAATGTCAGTGAGCGTTCCGATTTCAGTTCCAGAGCGATTCGCCCAATGAGTCCTTGATATTTAGTCGTTTTCAGCCAATATTTTGGATTTTTGAAAATTCCACTTTTTTGTGAAAATATCCACTAAATGAGGGAATAATATGTGTGAGGGTACCCCAGGAGTGTTCCAAATGTGTGTGGGTAGAATATATATCCCACGGGGGTAAAATTGAAAAAAGTTAAAAAAAATTATTTTTTGGACTTAGCCATTTTTCCGGCGTTTATCAGACTTTCAGATAGGGCAAATGTCAGTGAGCGTTCCGATTTCAGTTCCAGAGTGATTCGCCCAATGAGTCCTTGATATTTAGTCGTTTTCAGCCAATTTTTGGGATTTTTGAAAAATTCACTTTTTTGTGAAAATATCCACTAAATGAGGGAATAATATGTGTGAGGGTACCCCAGGAGAGTTCCAAATGTGTGTGGGTAAAATTGAAAAAAGTTGAAAAAATTTTTTTTTGGACTTAGTCATTTTTCCGGCGTTTATCAGTTTCAGATAGGGCAAATGTCAGTGAGCGTTCCGATTTCAGTTCCAGAGCGATTCGCCCAATGAGTCCTTGATATTTATTCATTTTCAGCCAATTTTCTGGATTTTTGAAAAATTCACTTTTTTGTGAAAATATCCACTAAATGAGGGAATAATATGTGTGAGGGTAGCCCAGGAGAGTTCCAAATGTGTGTGGGTAGAATATATATCCAACGGGGGTAAAACTGAAAAAAGTTGAAAAAAAATTTTTTTTTTGGACTTAGTCATTTTTCCGACGTTTATCAGACTTTCAGATAGGGCATATGTCAGTGAGCGTTCCGATTTCAGTTCCAGAGCGATTCGCCCAATGAGTCCTTGATATTTAGTCGTTTTCAGCCAATATTTTGGATTTTTGAAAAATTCACTTTTTTGTGAAAATATCCACTAAATGAGGGAATAATATGTGTGAGGGTACCCCAGGAGTGTTCCAAATGTGTGTGGGTAGAATATATATCCCACGGGGGTAAAATTGAAAAAAGTTGAAAAAACTTTTTTTTTGGACTTAGTCATTTTTCCGGCATTTATCAGACTTTCAGATAGGGCAAATGTCAGTGAGCATTCCGATTTCAGTTCCAGAGCGATTCGCCCAATGAGTCCTTGATATTTAGTCGTTTTCAGCCAATTTTCTGGATTTTTGAAAAATTCACTTTTTTGTGAAAATATCCACTAAGTGAGGGAATAATATGTGTGAGGGTACCCCAGGAGAGTTCCAAATGTGTGTGGGTAGAATATATATCCCACGGAGGTAAAACTGAAAAAAGTTGAAAAAAAATTTTTTTTTGGGCTTAGTCATTTTTCCGGCGTATATCAGACTTTCAGATAGGGCAAGTGTCAGTGAGCGTACCGATTTCAGTTCCAGAGCGATTCGCCCAATCAGTCCTTGATATTTAGTCGTTTTCAGCCAATTTTCTGGATTTTTGAAAAATTCACTTTTTTGTGAAAATATCCATTAAATGAGGGAATAATATGTGTGACGGTACCCCAGGAGAGTTCCAAATGTGTGTGGGTAAAATATATATCCCACGGGGGTAAAATTGAAAAAAGTTGAAAAAAATTATTTTTTGGACTTAGCCATTTTTCCGGCGTTTATCAGACTTTCAGATAGGGCAAATGTCAGTGAGCATTCCGATTTCAGTTCCAGAGCGATTCGCCTAATGAGTCCTTGATATTTAGTCGTTTTCAGCCAATTTTCTGGATTTTTGAAAAATTCACTTTTTTGTGAAAATATCCACTAAGTGAGGGAATAATATGTGTGAGGGTACCCCAGGAGAGTTCCAAATGTGTGTGGGTAGAATATATATCCCACGGAGGTAAAACTGAAAAAAGTTGAAAAAAAATTTTTTTTTGGGCTTAGTCATTTTTCCGGCGTTTATCAGACTTTCAGATAGGGCAAGTGTCAGTGAGCGTTCCGATTTCAGTTCCAGAGCGATTCGCCCAATCAGTCCTTGATATTTAGTCGTTTTCAGCCAATTTTCTGGATTTTTGAAAAATTCACTTTTTTGTGAAAATATCCATTAAATGAGGGAATAATATGTGTGACGGTACCCCAGGAGAGTTCCAAATGTGTGTGGGTAAAATATATATCCCACGGGGGTAAAATTGAAAAAAGTTGAAAAAAATTATTTTTTGGACTTAGCCATTTTTCCGGCGTTTATCAGACTTTCAGATAGGGCAAATGTCAGTGAGCGTTCCGATTTCAGTTCCAGAGCGATTCGCCCAATGAGTCCTTGATATTTAGTCGTTTTCAGCCAATATTTTGGATTTTTGAAAATTTCACTTTTTTGTGAAAATATCCACTAAATGAGGGAATAATATGTGTGAGGGTAGCCCAGGAGAGTTCCAAATGTGTGTGGGTAGAATATATATCCCAGGGGGTAAAATTGAAAAAAGTTGAAAAATTTTTTTTTTTGGACTTAGTCATTTTTCCGGCGTTTATCAGACTTTCAGATAGGGCAAATGTCAGTGAGCGTTCCGATTTCAGTTCCAGAGCGATTCGCCCAATGAGTCCTTGATATTTAATCATTTTCAGCCAATTTTCTGGATTTTTGAAAATTTCACTTTTTTGTGAAAATATCCACTAAATGAGGGAATAATATGTGTGAGGGTAGCCCAGGAGAGTTCCAAATGTGTGTGGGTAGAATATATATCCCACGGGGGTAAAACTGAAAAAAGTTGAAAAAAAATTTTTTTTTGGACTTAGTCATTTTTCCGGCGTTCATCAGACTTTCAGATAGGGCAAATGTCAGTGAGCGTTCCGATTTCAGTTCCAGAGCGATTCGCCCAATGAGTCCTTGATATTTAGTCTTTTTCAGCCAATATTTTGTATTTGTGAAAAATTCACTTTTTTGTGAAAATATCCACTAAATGAGGGAATAATATGTGTGAGGGTACCCCAGGAGTGTTCCAAATGTGTGTGGGTAGAATATATATCCCACGGGGGTAAAATTAAAAAAAGTTGAAAAAAATTATTTTTTGGACTTAGCCATTTTTCCGGCGTTTATCAGACTTTCAGATAGGGCAAATGTCAGTGAGCGTTCCGATTTCAGTTCCAGAGTGATTCGCCCAATGAGTCCTTGATATTTAGTCGTTTTCAGCCAATTTTCGGGATTTTTGAAAAATTCACTTTTTTGTGAAAATATCCACTAAATGAGGGAATAATATGTGTGAGGGTACCCCAGGAGAGTTCCAAATGTGTGTGGGTAAAATTGAAAAAAGTTGAAAAAATTTTTTTTTGGACTTAGTCATTTTTCCGGCGTTTATCAGTTTCAGATAGGGCAAATGTCAGTGAGCGTTCCGATTTCAGTTCCAGAGCGATTCGCCCAATGAGTCCTTGATATTTATTCATTTTCAGCCAATTTTCTGGATTTTTGAAAAATTCACTTTTTTGTGAAAATATCCACTAAATGAGGGAATAATATGTGTGAGGGTAGCCCAGGAGAGTTCCAAATGTGTGTGGGTAGAATATATATCCAACGGGGGTAAAACTGAAAAAAGTTGAAAAAAAATTTTTTTTTTGGACTTAGTCATTTTTCCGGCGTTTATCAGACTTTCAGATAGGGCATATGTCAGTGAGCGTTCCGATTTCAGTTCCAGAGCGATTCGCCCAATGAGTCCTTGATATTTAGTCGTTTTCAGCCAATATTTTGGATTTTTGAAAAATTCACTTTTTTGTGAAAATATCCACTAAATGAGGGAATAATATGTGTGAGGGTACCCCAGGAGTGTTCCAAATGTGTGTGGGTAGAATATATATCCCACGGGGGTAAAATTGAAAAAAGTTGAAAAAACTTTTTTTTTGGACTTAGTCATTTTTCCGGCATTTATCAGACTTTCAGATAGGGCAAATGTCAGTGAGCATTCCGATTTCAGTTCCAGAGCGATTCGCCCAATGAGTCCTTGATATTTAGTCGTTTTCAGCCAATTTTCTGGATTTTTGAAAAATTCACTTTTTTGTGAAAATATCCACTAAGTGAGGGAATAATATGTGTGAGGGTACCCCAGGAGAGTTCCAAATGTGTGTGGGTAGAATATATATCCCACGGAGGTAAAACTGAAAAAAGTTGAAAAAAAATTTTTTTTTGGGCTTAGTCATTTTTCCGGCGTTTATCAGACTTTCAGATAGGGCAAGTGTCAGTGAGCGTTCCGATTTCAGTTCCAGAGCGATTCGCCCAATCAGTCCTTGATATTTAGTCGTTTTCAGCCAATTTTCTGGATTTTTGAAAAATTCACTTTTTTGTGAAAATATCCATTAAATGAGGGAATAATATGTGTGACGGTACCCCAGGAGAGTTCCAAATGTGTGTGGGTAAAATATATATCCCACGGGGGTAAAATTGAAAAAAGTTGAAAAAAATTATTTTTTGGACTTAGCCATTTTTCCGGCGTTTATCAGACTTTCAGATAGGGCAAATGTCAGTGAGCGTTCCGATTTCAGTTCCAGAGCGATTCGCCCAATGAGTCCTTGATATTTAGTCGTTTTCAGCCAATATTTTGGATTTTTGAAAATTTCACTTTTTTGTGAAAATATCCACTAAATGAGGGAATAATATGTGTGAGGGTAGCCCAGGAGAGTTCCAAATGTGTGTGGGTAGAATATATATCCCACGGGGGTAAAATTAAAAAAAGTTGAAAAAATTTTTTTTTTGGACTTAGTCATTTTTCCGGCATTTATCAGACGTTCAGATAGGGCAAATGTCAGTGATCGTTCCGATTTCAGTTCCAGAGCGATTCGCCCAATGAGTCCTTGATATTTATTCATTTTCAGCCAATTTTCTGGATTTTTGAAAAATTCACTTTTTTGTGAAAATATCCACTAAATGAGGGAATAATATGTGTGAGGGTACCCCAGAAGAGTTCCAGATGTGTGTGGGTAAAATATATATCCCACGGGGGTAAAATTGAAAAAAGTTGAAAAAAATTATTTTTTTGGACTTAGCCATTTTTCCGGCGTTTATCAGACTTTCAGATAGGGCAAATGTCAGTGAGCGTTCCGATTTCAGTTCCAGAGCGATTCGCCCAATGAGTCCTTGATATTTAGTCGTTTTCAGCCAATATTTTGGATTTTTGAAAATTCCACTTTTTTGTGAAAATATCCACTAAATGAGGGAATAATATGTGTGAGGGTACCCCAGGAGTGTTCCAAATGTGTGTGGGTAGAATATATATCCCACGGGGGTAAAATTGAAAAAAGTTAAAAAAAATTATTTTTTGGACTTAGCCATTTTTCCGGCGTTTATCAGACTTTCAGATAGGGCAAATGTCAGTGAGCGTTCCGATTTCAGTTCCAGAGTGATTCGCCCAATGAGTCCTTGATATTTAGTCGTTTTCAGCCAATTTTCGGGATTTTTGAAAAATTCACTTTTTTGTGAAAATATCCACTAAATGAGGGAATAATATGTGTGAGGGTACCCCAGGAGAGTTCCAAATGTGTGTGGGTAAAATTGAAAAAAGTTGAAAAAATTTTTTTTTGGACTTAGTCATTTTTCCGGCGTTTATCAGTTTCAGATAGGGCAAATGTCAGTGAGCGTTCCGATTTCAGTTCCAGAGCGATTCGCCCAATGAGTCCTTGATATTTAGTCGTTTTCAGCCAATATTTTGGATTTTTGAAAATTTCACTTTTTTGTGAAAATATCCACTAAATGAGGGAATAATATGTGTGAGGGTACCCCAGGAGAGTTCCAAATGTGTGTGGGTAAAATATATATCCCACGGGGGTAAAATTGAAAAAAGTTGAAAAAAAATATTTTTTGGACTTAGCCATTTTTTCCGGCGTTTATCAGACTTTCAGATAGGGCAAATGTCTGTGAGCGTTCCGATTTCAGTTCGAGAGCGATTCGCCAAAGGAGTCCATGATATTTAGTCGTTTTCAGCCAATATTTTGGATTTTTGAAAATTTCACTTTTTTGTGAAAATATCCACTAAATGAGGGAATAATATGTGTGAGGGTACCCCAGGAGAATTCCAAATGTGTGTGGGTAAAAATATATCCCACGGGGGTAAAATTGAAAAAAGTTGAAAAAAATTATTTTTTCGACTTAGCCATTTTTCCGGCGTTTATCAGACTTTCAGATAGGGCAAATGTCAGTGAGCGTTCCAATTTCAGTTCCAGAGCGATTCGCCCAATGAGTCCTTGATATTTAGTCGTTTTCAGCCAATATTTTGGATTTTTCAAAATTTCACTTTTTTGTGAAAATATCCACTAAATGAGGGAATAATATGTGTGAGGGTACCCCAGGAGAGTTCCAAATGTGTGTGGGTAGAATATATATCCCACGGGGGTAATACTGAAAAAAGTTGAAAAAAAATTTTTTTTTAGACTTAGTCATTTTTCCGGCGTTTATCAGACTTTCAGATAGGGCAAATGTCAGTGAGCGTTCCGATTTCAGTTCCAGAGCGATTCGCCCAATGAGTCCTTGATATTTAGTCGTTTTCAGCCAATTTTCTGGATTTTTGAAAAATTCACTTTTTTGTGAAAATATCCACTAAATGAGGGAATAATATGTGTGAGGGTACCCCAGGAGAGTTCCAAATGTGTGTGGGTAGAATATATATCCCACGGGGGTAAAATTGAAAAAAGTTGAAAATTTTTTTTATTTGGACTTAGTCATTTTTCCGGCGTTTATCAGACTTTCAGATAGGGAAAATGTCAGTGAGCGTTCCGATTTCAGTTCCAGAGCGATTCGCCCAATGAGTCCTTAACCTTTAGTCGTTTTCAGCCAATTTTCTGGATTTTTGAAAAATTCACTTTTTTTTTAAAATATCCACTAAATGAGGGAATAATATGTGTGAGGGTACCCCAGGAGAGTTCCAAATGTGTGTGGGTAAAATATATATCCCACTGGGGTAAAATTGAAAAAAGTTGAAAAAAAATATTTTTTGGACTTAGCCATTTTTCCGGCGTTTATCAGACTTTCAGATAGGGCAAATGTCAGTGAGCATTCCGATTTCAGTTCCAGAGCGATTCACCCAATGAGTCCTTGATATTTAGTCATTTTCAGCCAATATTTTGGATTTTTGAAAATTTCACTTTTTTGTGAAAATATCCACTAAATGAGGGAATAATATGTGTGAGGGTAGCCCAGGAGAGTTCCAAATGTGTGTGGGTAGAATATATATCCAACAGGCTAAAATTGAAAAAAGTTGAAAAATTTTTTTTTTTGGACTTAGCCATTTTTCCGGCGTTTATCAGACTTTCAGATAGGGCAAATGTCAGTGAGCGTTCCGATTTCAGTTCCAGAGCGATTCGCCCAATGAGTCCTTGATATTTAGTCGTTTTCAGCCAATTTTCTGGATTTTTGAAAAATTCACTTTTTTGTGAAAATATCCACTAAATGAGGGAATAATATGTGTGAGGGTACCCCAGGAGAGTTCCAAATGTGTGTGGGTAAAATATATATCCCAAGGGGGTAAAATTGAAAAAAGTTGAAAAAAAATATTTTTTGGACTTAGCCATTTTTCCGGCGTTTATCAGACTTTCAGATAGGGCAAATGTCAGTGAGCGTTCCGATTTCAGTTCCAGAGTGATTCGCCCAATGAGTCCTTGATATTTAGTCGTTTTCAGCCAATTTTCGGGATTTTTGAAAAATTCACTTTTTTGTGAAAATATCCACTAAATGAGGGAATAATATGTGTGAGGGTACCCCAGGAGAGTTCCAAATGTGTGTGGGTAAAATTGAAAAAAGTTGAAAAAATTTTTTTTTGGACTTAGTCATTTTTCCGGCGTTTATCAGTTTCAGATAGGGCAAATGTCAGTGAGCGTTCCGATTTCAGTTCCAGAGCGATTCGCCCAATGAGTCCTTGATATTTATTCATTTTCAGCCAATTTTCTGGATTTTTGAAAAATTCACTTTTTTGTGAAAATATCCACTAAATGAGGGAATAATATGTGTGAGGGTACCCCAGGAGAGTTCCAGATGTGTGTGGGTAAAATATATATCCCACGGGGGTAAAATTGAAAAAAGTTGAAAAAAATTATTTTTTTGGACTTAGCCATTTTTCCGGCGTTTATCAGACTTTCAGATAGGGCAAATGTCAGTGAGCGTTCCGATTTCAGTTCCAGAGCGATTCGCCCAATGAGTCCTTGATATTTAGTCGTTTTCAGCCAATATTTTGGATTTTTGAAAATTTCACTTTTTTGTGAAAATATCCACTAAATGAGGGAATAATATGTGTGAGGGTACCCCAGGAGAGTTCCAAATGTGTGTGGGTAAAATATATATCCCACGGGGGTAAAATTGAAAAAAGTTGAAAAAAAATATTTTTTGGACTTAGCCATTTTTTCCGGCGTTTATCAGACTTTCAGATAGGGCAAATGTCTGTGAGCGTTCCGATTTCAGTTCGAGAGCGATTCGCCAAAGGAGTCCATGATATTTAGTCGTTTTCAGCCAATATTTTGGATTTTTGAAAATTTCACTTTTTTGTGAAAATATCCACTAAATGAGGGAATAATATGTGTGAGGGTACCCCAGGAGAATTCCAAATGTGTGTGGGTAAAAATATATCCCACGGGGGTAAAATTGAAAAAAGTTGAAAAAAATTATTTTTTCGACTTAGCCATTTTTCCGGCGTTTATCAGACTTTCAGATAGGGCAAATGTCAGTGAGCGTTCCGATTTCAGTTCCAGAGCGATTCGCCCAATGAGTCCTTGATATTTAGTCGTTTTCAGCCAATATTTTGGATTTTTCAAAATTTCACTTTTTTGTGAAAATATCCACTAAATGAGGGAATAATATGTGTGAGGGTACCCCAGGAGAGTTCCAAATGTGTGTGGGTAGAATATATATCCCACGGGGGTAATACTGAAAAAAGTTGAAAAAAAATTTTTTTTTAGACTTAGTCATTTTTCCGGCGTTTATCAGACTTTCAGATAGGGCAAATGTCAGTGAGCGTTCCGATTTCAGTTCCAGAGCGATTCGCCCAATGAGTCCTTGATATTTAGTCGTTTTCAGCCAATTTTCTGGATTTTTGAAAAATTCACTTTTTTGTGAAAATATCCACTAAATGAGGGAATAATATGTGTGAGGGTACCCCAGGAGAGTTCCAAATGTGTGTGGGTAGAATATATATCCCACGGGGGTAAAATTGAAAAAAGTTGAAAAATTTTTTTATTTGGACTTAGTCATTTTTCCGGCGTTTATCAGACTTTCAGATAGGGCAAATGTCAGTGAGCGTTCCGATTTCAGTTCCAGAGCGATTCGCCCAATGAGTCCTTAACCTTTAGTCGTTTTCATCCAATTTTCTGGATTTTTGAAAAATTCACTTTTTTTTGAAAATATCCACTAAATGAGGGAATAATATGTGTGAGGGTACCCCAGGAGAGTTCCAAATGTGTGTGGGTAAAATATATATCCCACGGGGGTAAAATTGAAAAAAGTTGAAAAAAAATATTTTTTGGACTTAGCCATTTTTCCGGCGTTTATCAGACTTTCAGATAGGGCAAATGTCAGTGAGCGTTCCGATTTCAGTTCCAGAGCGATTCGCCCAATGAGTCCTTGATATTTAGTCGTTTTCAGCCAATATTTTGGATTTTTGAAAATTTCACTTTTTTGTGAAAATATCCACTAAATGAGGGAATAATATGTGTGAGGGTACCCCAGGAGAGTTCCAAATGTGTGTGGGTAGAATATATATCCCACAGGGGTAAAATTGAAAAAAGTTGAAAAATTTTTTTTTTTGGACTGTCATTTTTCCGGCGTTTATCAGACTTTCAGATAGGGCAAATGTCAGTGAGCGTTCCGATTTCAGTTCCAGAGCGATTCGCCCAATGAGTCCTTGATATTTAGTCGTTTTCAGCCAATTTTCTGGATTTTTGAAAAATTCACTTTTTTGTGAAAATATCCACTAAATGAGGGAATAATATGTGTGAGGGTACCCCAGGAGAGTTCCAAATGTGTGTGGGTAAAATATATATCCCACGGGGGTAAAATTGAAAAAAGTTGAAAAAAAATATTTTTTGGACTTAGCCATTTTTCCGGCGTTTATCAGACTTTCAGATAGGGCAAATGTCAGTGAGCGTTCCGATTTCAGTTCCAGAGCGATTCGCCCAATGAGTCCTTGATATTTAGTCATTTTCAGCCAATATTTTGGATTTTTGAAAATTTCACTTTTTTGTGAAAATATCCACTAAATGAGGGAATAATATGTGTGAGGGTAGCCCAGGAGAGTTCCAAATGTGTGTGGGTAGAATATATATCCCACGGGCTAAAATTGAAAAAAGTTGAAAATTTTTTTTTTTTGGACTTAGTCATTTTTCCGGCGTTTATCAGTTTCAGATAGGGCAAATGTCAGTGAGCGTTCCGATTTCAGTTCCAGAGCGATTCGCCCAATGAGTCCTTGATATTTAGTCGTTTTCAGCCAATTTTCTGGATTTTTGAAAAATTCACTTTTTTGTGAAAATATCCACTAAATGAGGGAATAATATGTGTGAGGGTACCCCAGGAGAGTTCCAAATGTGTGTGGGTAGAATATATATCCCACGGGGGTAAAATTGAAAAAAGTTGAAAATTTTTTTTATTTGGACTTAGTCATTTTTCCGGCGTTTATCAGACTTTCAGATAGGGAAAATGTCAGTGAGCGTTCCGATTTCAGTTCCAGAGCGATTCGCCCAATGAGTCCTTAACCTTTAGTCGTTTTCAGCCAATTTTCTGGATTTTTGAAAAATTCACTTTTTTTTTAAAATATCCACTAAATGAGGGAATAATATGTGTGAGGGTACCCCAGGAGAGTTCCAAATGTGTGTGGGTAAAATATATATCCCACTGGGGTAAAATTGAAAAAAGTTGAAAAAAAATATTTTTTGGACTTAGCCATTTTTCCGGCGTTTATCAGACTTTCAGATAGGGCAAATGTCAGTGAGCATTCCGATTTCAGTTCCAGAGCGATTCACCCAATGAGTCCTTGATATTTAGTCATTTTCAGCCAATATTTTGGATTTTTGAAAATTTCACTTTTTTGTGAAAATATCCACTAAATGAGGGAATAATATGTGTGAGGATAGCCCAGGAGAGTTCCAAATGTGTGTGGGTAGAATATATATCCAACGGGCTAAAATTGAAAAAAGTTGAAAAATTTTTTTTTTTGGACTTAGCCATTTTTCCGGCGTTTATCAGACTTTCAGATAGGGCAAATGTCAGTGAGCGTTCCGATTTCAGTTCCAGAGCGATTCGCCCAATGAGTCCTTGATATTTAGTCGTTTTCAGCCAATTTTCTGGATTTTTGAAAAATTCACTTTTTTGTGAAAATATCCACTAAATGAGGGAATAATATGTGTGAGGGTACCCCAGGAGAGTTCCAAATGTGTGTGGGTAAAATATATATCCCAAGGGGGTAAAATTGAAAAAAGTTGAAAAAAAATATTTTTTGGACTTAGCCATTTTTCCGGCGTTTATCAGACTTTCAGATAGGGCAAATGTCAGTGAGCGTTCCGATTTCAGTTCCAGAGCGATTCGCCCAATGAGTCCTTGATATTTAGTCATTTTCAGCCAATATTTTGGATTTTTGAAAATTTCACTTTTTTGTGAAAATATCCACTAAATGAGGGAATAATATGTGTGAGGGTAGCCCAGGAGAGTTCCAAATGTGTGTGGGTAGAATATATATCGCACGGGCTAAAATTGAAAAAAGTTGAAAATTTTTTTTTTTTGGACTTAGTCATTTTTCCGGCGTTTATCAGTTTCAGATAGGGCAAATGTCAGTGAGCGTTCCGATTTCAGTTCCAGAGCGATTCGCCCAATGAGTCCTTAACCTTTAGTCGTTTTCAGTCAATTTTCTGGATTTTTGAAAAATTCACTTTTTTTTGAAAATATCCACTAAATGAGGGAATAATATGTGTGAGGGTACCCCAGGAGAGTTCCAAATGTGTGTGGGTAAAATATATATCCCACGGGGGTAAAATTGAAAAAAGTTGAAAAATTTTTTTTTTTTGGACTTAGCCATTTTTCCGGCGTTTATCAGACTTTCAGATAGGGCAAATGTCAGTGAGCGTTCCGATTTCAGTTCCAGAGCGATTCGCCCAATGAGTCCTTGATATTTAGTCGTTTTCAGCCAATATTTTGGATTTTTGAAAATTTCACTTTTTTGTGAAAATATCCACTAAATGAGGGAATAATATGTGTGAGGGTACCCCAGGAGTGTTCCAAATGTGTGTGGGTAGAATATATATCCCACGGGGGTAAAATTGAAAAAAGGTGAAAAATTTTTTTTTTTTGGACTTAGTCATTTTTCCGGCGTTTATCAGACTTTCAGATAGGGCAAATGTCAGTGAGCGTTCCGATTTCAGTTCCAGAGCGATTCGCCCAATGAGTCCTTGATATTTAGTCGTTTTCAGCCAATTTTCTGGATTTTTGAAAAATTCACTTTTTTGTGAAAATATCCACTAAATGAGGGAATAATATGTGTGAGGGTACCCCAGGAGAGTTCCAAATGTGTGTGGGTAAAATATATATCCCACGGGGGTAAAATTGAAAAAAGTTGAAAAAAAATATTTTTTGGACTTAGCCATTTTTCCGGCGTTTATCAGACTTTCAGATCGGGCAAATGTCAGTGATCGTTCCGATTTCAGTTCCAGAGCGATTCGCCCAATGAGTCCTTGATATTTAGTCGTTTTCAGCCAATATTTTGGATTTTTGAAAATTTCACTTTTTTGTGAAAATATCCACTAAATGAGGGAATAATATGTGTGAGGGTACCCCAGGAGAGTTCCAAATGTGTGTGGGTAGAATATATATCCCACGGGCTAAAATTGAAAAAAGTTGAAAATTTTTTTTTTTTGGACTAAGTCATTTTTCCGGCGTTTATCAGTTTCAGATAGGGCAAATGTCAGTGAGCGTTCCGATTTCAGTTCCAGAGCGATTCGCCCAATGAGTCCTTGATATTTAGGCATTTTCAGCCAATATTTTGGATTTTTGAAAATTTCACTTTTTTGTGAAAATATCCACTAAATGAGGGAATAATATGTGTGAGGGTAGCCCAGGAGAGTTCCAAATGTGTGTGGGTAGAATATATATCGCACGGGCTAAAATTGAAAAAAGTTGAAAATTTTTTTTTTTTGGACTTAGTCATTTTTCCGGCGTTTATCAGTTTCAGATAGGGCAAATGTCAGTGAGCGTTCCGATTTCAGTTCCAGAGCGATTCGCCCAATGAGTCCTTGATATTTAGTCGTTTTCAGCCAATTTTCTGGATTTTTGAAAAATTCACTTTTTTGTGAAAATATCCACTAAATGAGGGAATAATATGTGTGAGGGTACCCCAGGAGAGTTCCAAATGTGTGTGGGTAGAATATATATCCCACGGGGGTAAAATTGAAAAAAGTTGAAAAATTTTTTTATTTGGACTTAGTCATTTTTCCGGCGTTTATCAGACTTTCAGATAGGGCAAATGTCTGTGAGCATTCCGATTTCAGTTCCAGAGCGATTCGCCCAATGAGTCCTTGATATTTAGTCGTTTTCAGCCAATTTTCTGGATTTTTGAAAAATTCACTTTTTTGTGAAAATATCCACTAAATGAGGGAATAATATGTGTGAGGGTACCCCAGGAGAGTTCCAAATGTGTGTGGGTAAAATATATATCCCACGGGGGTAAAATTGAAAAAAGTTGAAAAAAAATATTTTTTGGACTTAGCCATTTTTCCGGCGTTTATCAGACTTTCAGATCGGGCAAATGTCAGTGATCGTTCCGATTTCAGTTCCAGAGCGATTCGCCCAATGAGTCCTTGATATTTAGTCGTTTTCAGCCAATATTTTGGATTTTTGAAAATTTCACTTTTTTGTGAAAATATCCACTAAATGAGGGAATAATATGTGTGAGGGTACCCCAGGAGAGTTCCAAATGTGTGTGGGTAGAATATATATCCCACAGGGGTAAAATTGAAAAAAGTTGAAAAATTTTTTTTTTTGGACTGTCATTTTTCCGGCGTTTATCAGACTTTCAGATAGGGCAAATGTCAGTGAGCGTTCCGATTTCAGTTCCAGAGCGATTCGCCCAATGAGTCCTTAACCTTTAGTCGTTTTCAGCCATTTTTCTGGATTTTTGAAAAATTCACTTTTTTGTGAAAATATCCACTAAATGAGGGAATAATATGTGTGAGGGTACCCCAGGAGAGTTCCAAATGTGTGTGGGTAAAATATATATCCCACGGGGGTAAAATTGAAAAAAGTTGAAAAAAAATATTTTTTGGACTTAGCCATTTTTCCGGCGTTTATCAGACTTTCAGATAGGGCAAATGTCAGTGAGCGTTCCGATTTCAGTTCCAGAGCGATTCGCCCAATGAGTCCTTGATATTTAGTCATTTTCAGCCAATATTTTGGATTTTTGAAAATTTCACTTTTTTGTGAAAATATCCACTAAATGAGGGAATAATATGTGTGAGGGTAGCCCAGGAGAGTTCCAAATGTGTGTGGGTAGAATATATATCCCACGGGCTAAAATTGAAAAAAGTTGAAAATTTTTTTTTTTTGGACTAAGTCATTTTTCCGGCGTTTATCAGTTTCAGATAGGGCAAATGTCAGTGAGCGTTCCGATTTCAGTTCCAGAGCGATTCGCCCAATGAGTCCTTGATATTTAGTCGTTTTCAGCCAATTTTCTGGATTTTTGAAAATTTCACTTTTTTGTGAAAATATCCACTAAATGAGGGAATAATATGTGTGAGGGTACCCCAGGAGAGTTCCAAATGTGTGTGGGTAAAATATATATCCCACGGGGGTAAAATTGAAAAAAGTTGAAATAAAATATTTTTTGGACTTAGCCATTTTTCCGGCGTTTATCAGACTTTCAGATAGGGCAAATGTCAGTGAGCGTTCCGATTTCAGTTCCAGAGCGATTCGCCCAATGAGTCCTTGATATTTAGTCATTCTCAGCCAATATTTTGGATTTTTGAAAATTTCACTTTTTTGTGAAAATATCCACTAAATGAGGGAATAATATGTGTGAGGGTAGCCCAGGAGAGTTCCAAATGTGTGTGGGTAGAATATATATCCCACGGGCTAAAATTGAAAAAAGTTGAAAATTTTTTTTTTTTGGACTTAGTCATTTTTCCGGCGTTTATCAGTTTCAGATAGGGCAAATGTCAGTGAGCGTTCCGATTTCAGTTCCAGAGCGATTCGCCCAATGAGTCCTTGATATTTAGTCGTTTTCAGCCAATTTTCTGGATTTTTGAAAAATTCACTTTTTTGTGAAAATATCCACTAAATGAGGGAATAATATGTGTGAGGGTACCCCAGGAGAGTTCCAAATGTGTGTGGGTAAAATATATATCCCACGGGGGTAAAATTGAAAAAAGTTGAAAAAAAATATTTTTTGGACTTAGCCATTTTTCCGGCGTTTATCAGACTTTCAGATAGGGCAAATGTCAGTGAGCGTTCCGATTTCAGTTCCAGAGCGATTCGCCCAATGAGTCCTTGATATTTAGTCATTTTCAGCCAATATTTTGAATTTTTGAAAATTTCACTTTTTTGTGAAAATATCCACTAAATGAGGGAATAATATGTGTGAGGGTAGCCCAGGAGAGTTCCAAATGTGTGTGGGTAGAATATATATCCCACGGGCTAAAATTGAAAAAAGTTGAAAATTTTTTTTTTTTGGACTTAGTCATTTTTCCGGCGTTTATCAGTTTCAGATAGGGCAAATGTCAGTGAGCGTTCCGATTTCAGTTCCAGAGCGATTCGCCCAATGAGTCCTTGATATTTAGTCATTTTCAGCCAATTTTCTGGATTTTTGAAAAATTCACTTTTTTGTGAAAATATCCACTAAATGAGGGAATAATATGTGTGAGGGTACCCCAGGAGAGTTCCAAATGTGTGTGGGTAGAATATATATCCCACGGGGGTAAAATTGAAAAAAGTTGAAAAATTTTTTTATTTGGACTTAGTCATTTTTCCGGCGTTTATCAGACTTTCAGATAGGGCAAATGTCAGTGAGCGTTCCGATTTCAGTTCCAGAGCGATTCGCCCAATGAGTCCTTAACCTTTAGTCGTTTTCATCCAATTTTCTGGATTTTTGAAAAATTCACTTTTTTTTGAAAATATCCACTAAATGAGGGAATAATATGTGTGAGGGTACCCCAGGAGAGTTCCAAATGTGTGTGGGTAAAATATATATCCCACGGGGGTAAAATTGAAAAAAGTTGAAAAAAAATATTTTTTGGACTTAGCCATTTTTCCGGCGTTTATCAGACTTTCAGATAGGGCAAATGTCAGTGAGCGTTCCGATTTCAGTTCCAGAGCGATTCGCCCAATGAGTCCTTGATATTTAGTCGTTTTCAGCCAATATTTTGGATTTTTGAAAATTTCACTTTTTTGTGAAAATATCCACTAAATGAGGGAATAATATGTGTGAGGGTACCCCAGGAGAGTTCCAAATGTGTGTGGGTAGAATATATATCCCACAGGGGTAAAATTGAAAAAAGTTGAAAAATTTTTTTTTTTGGACTGTCATTTTTCCGGCGTTTATCAGACTTTCAGATAGGGCAAATGTCAGTGAGCGTTCCGATTTCAGTTCCAGAGCGATTCGCCCAATGAGTCCTTGATATTTAGTCGTTTTCAGCCAATTTTCTGGATTTTTGAAAAATTCACTTTTTTGTGAAAATATCCACTAAATGAGGGAATAATATGTGTGAGGGTACCCCAGGAGAGTTCCAAATGTGTGTGGGTAAAATATATATCCCACGGGGGTAAAATTGAAAAAAGTTGAAAAAAAATATTTTTTGGACTTAGCCATTTTTCCGGCGTTTATCAGACTTTCAGATAGGGCAAATGTCAGTGAGCGTTCCGATTTCAGTTCCAGAGCGATTCGCCCAATGAGTCCTTGATATTTAGTCATTTTCAGCCAATATTTTGGATTTTTGAAAATTTCACTTTTTTGTGAAAATATCCACTAAATGAGGGAATAATATGTGTGAGGGTAGCCCAGGAGAGTTCCAAATGTGTGTGGGTAGAATATATATCCCACGGGCTAAAATTGAAAAAAGTTGAAAATTTTTTTTTTTTGGACTTAGTCATTTTTCCGGCGTTTATCAGTTTCAGATAGGGCAAATGTCAGTGAGCGTTCCGATTTCAGTTCCAGAGCGATTCGCCCAATGAGTCCTTGATATTTAGTCGTTTTCAGCCAATTTTCTGGATTTTTGAAAAATTCACTTTTTTGTGAAAATATCCACTAAATGAGGGAATAATATGTGTGAGGGTACCCCAGGAGAGTTCCAAATGTGTGTGGGTAGAATATATATCCCACGGGGGTAAAATTGAAAAAAGTTGAAAATTTTTTTTATTTGGACTTAGTCATTTTTCCGGCGTTTATCAGACTTTCAGATAGGGAAAATGTCAGTGAGCGTTCCGATTTCAGTTCCAGAGCGATTCGCCCAATGAGTCCTTAACCTTTAGTCGTTTTCAGCCAATTTTCTGGATTTTTGAAAAATTCACTTTTTTTTTAAAATATCCACTAAATGAGGGAATAATATGTGTGAGGGTACCCCAGGAGAGTTCCAAATGTGTGTGGGTAAAATATATATCCCACTGGGGTAAAATTGAAAAAAGTTGAAAAAAAATATTTTTTGGACTTAGCCATTTTTCCGGCGTTTATCAGACTTTCAGATAGGGCAAATGTCAGTGAGCATTCCGATTTCAGTTCCAGAGCGATTCACCCAATGAGTCCTTGATATTTAGTCATTTTCAGCCAATATTTTGGATTTTTGAAAATTTCACTTTTTTGTGAAAATATCCACTAAATGAGGGAATAATATGTGTGAGGATAGCCCAGGAGAGTTCCAAATGTGTGTGGGTAGAATATATATCCAACGGGCTAAAATTGAAAAAAGTTGAAAAATTTTTTTTTTTGGACTTAGCCATTTTTCCGGCGTTTATCAGACTTTCAGATAGGGCAAATGTCAGTGAGCGTTCCGATTTCAGTTCCAGAGCGATTCGCCCAATGAGTCCTTGATATTTAGTCGTTTTCAGCCAATTTTCTGGATTTTTGAAAAATTCACTTTTTTGTGAAAATATCCACTAAATGAGGGAATAATATGTGTGAGGGTACCCCAGGAGAGTTCCAAATGTGTGTGGGTAAAATATATATCCCAAGGGGGTAAAATTGAAAAAAGTTGAAAAAAAATATTTTTTGGACTTAGCCATTTTTCCGGCGTTTATCAGACTTTCAGATAGGGCAAATGTCAGTGAGCGTTCCGATTTCAGTTCCAGAGCGATTCGCCCAATGAGTCCTTGATATTTAGTCATTTTCAGCCAATATTTTGGATTTTTGAAAATTTCACTTTTTTGTGAAAATATCCACTAAATGAGGGAATAATATGTGTGAGGGTAGCCCAGGAGAGTTCCAAATGTGTGTGGGTAGAATATATATCGCACGGGCTAAAATTGAAAAAAGTTGAAAATTTTTTTTTTTTGGACTTAGTCATTTTTCCGGCGTTTATCAGTTTCAGATAGGGCAAATGTCAGTGAGCGTTCCGATTTCAGTTCCAGAGCGATTCGCCCAATGAGTCCTTAACCTTTAGTCGTTTTCAGTCAATTTTCTGGATTTTTGAAAAATTCACTTTTTTTTGAAAATATCCACTAAATGAGGGAATAATATGTGTGAGGGTACCCCAGGAGAGTTCCAAATGTGTGTGGGTAAAATATATATCCCACGGGGGTAAAATTGAAAAAAGTTGAAAAATTTTTTTTTTTTGGACTTAGCCATTTTTCCGGCGTTTATCAGACTTTCAGATAGGGCAAATGTCAGTGAGCGTTCCGATTTCAGTTCCAGAGCGATTCGCCCAATGAGTCCTTGATATTTAGTCGTTTTCAGCCAATATTTTGGATTTTTGAAAATTTCACTTTTTTGTGAAAATATCCACTAAATGAGGGAATAATATGTGTGAGGGTACCCCAGGAGTGTTCCAAATGTGTGTGGGTAGAATATATATCCCACGGGGGTAAAATTGAAAAAAGGTGAAAAATTTTTTTTTTTTGGACTTAGTCATTTTTCCGGCGTTTATCAGACTTTCAGATAGGGCAAATGTCAGTGAGCGTTCCGATTTCAGTTCCAGAGCGATTCGCCCAATGAGTCCTTGATATTTAGTCGTTTTCAGCCAATTTTCTGGATTTTTGAAAAATTCACTTTTTTGTGAAAATATCCACTAAATGAGGGAATAATATGTGTGAGGGTACCCCAGGAGAGTTCCAAATGTGTGTGGGTAAAATATATATCCCACGGGGGTAAAATTGAAAAAAGTTGAAAAAAAATATTTTTTGGACTTAGCCATTTTTCCGGCGTTTATCAGACTTTCAGATCGGGCAAATGTCAGTGATCGTTCCGATTTCAGTTCCAGAGCGATTCGCCCAATGAGTCCTTGATATTTAGTCGTTTTCAGCCAATATTTTGGATTTTTGAAAATTTCACTTTTTTGTGAAAATATCCACTAAATGAGGGAATAATATGTGTGAGGGTACCCCAGGAGAGTTCCAAATGTGTGTGGGTAGAATATATATCCCACGGGCTAAAATTGAAAAAAGTTGAAAATTTTTTTTTTTTGGACTAAGTCATTTTTCCGGCGTTTATCAGTTTCAGATAGGGCAAATGTCAGTGAGCGTTCCGATTTCAGTTCCAGAGCGATTCGCCCAATGAGTCCTTGATATTTAGGCATTTTCAGCCAATATTTTGGATTTTTGAAAATTTCACTTTTTTGTGAAAATATCCACTAAATGAGGGAATAATATGTGTGAGGGTAGCCCAGGAGAGTTCCAAATGTGTGTGGGTAGAATATATATCGCACGGGCTAAAATTGAAAAAAGTTGAAAATTTTTTTTTTTTGGACTTAGTCATTTTTCCGGCGTTTATCAGTTTCAGATAGGGCAAATGTCAGTGAGCGTTCCGATTTCAGTTCCAGAGCGATTCGCCCAATGAGTCCTTGATATTTAGTCGTTTTCAGCCAATTTTCTGGATTTTTGAAAAATTCACTTTTTTGTGAAAATATCCACTAAATGAGGGAATAATATGTGTGAGGGTACCCCAGGAGAGTTCCAAATGTGTGTGGGTAGAATATATATCCCACGGGGGTAAAATTGAAAAAAGTTGAAAAATTTTTTTATTTGGACTTAGTCATTTTTCCGGCGTTTATCAGACTTTCAGATAGGGCAAATGTCTGTGAGCATTCCGATTTCAGTTCCAGAGCGATTCGCCCAATGAGTCCTTGATATTTAGTCGTTTTCAGCCAATTTTCTGGATTTTTGAAAAATTCACTTTTTTGTGAAAATATCCACTAAATGAGGGAATAATATGTGTGAGGGTACCCCAGGAGAGTTCCAAATGTGTGTGGGTAAAATATATATCCCACGGGGGTAAAATTGAAAAAAGTTGAAAAAAAATATTTTTTGGACTTAGCCATTTTTCCGGCGTTTATCAGACTTTCAGATCGGGCAAATGTCAGTGATCGTTCCGATTTCAGTTCCAGAGCGATTCGCCCAATGAGTCCTTGATATTTAGTCGTTTTCAGCCAATATTTTGGATTTTTGAAAATTTCACTTTTTTGTGAAAATATCCACTAAATGAGGGAATAATATGTGTGAGGGTACCCCAGGAGAGTTCCAAATGTGTGTGGGTAGAATATATATCCCACAGGGGTAAAATTGAAAAAAGTTGAAAAATTTTTTTTTTTGGACTGTCATTTTTCCGGCGTTTATCAGACTTTCAGATAGGGCAAATGTCAGTGAGCGTTCCGATTTCAGTTCCAGAGCGATTCGCCCAATGAGTCCTTAACCTTTAGTCGTTTTCAGCCATTTTTCTGGATTTTTGAAAAATTCACTTTTTTGTGAAAATATCCACTAAATGAGGGAATAATATGTGTGAGGGTACCCCAGGAGAGTTCCAAATGTGTGTGGGTAAAATATATATCCCACGGGGGTAAAATTGAAAAAAGTTGAAAAAAAATATTTTTTGGACTTAGCCATTTTTCCGGCGTTTATCAGACTTTCAGATAGGGCAAATGTCAGTGAGCGTTCCGATTTCAGTTCCAGAGCGATTCGCCCAATGAGTCCTTGATATTTAGTCATTTTCAGCCAATATTTTGGATTTTTGAAAATTTCACTTTTTTGTGAAAATATCCACTAAATGAGGGAATAATATGTGTGAGGGTAGCCCAGGAGAGTTCCAAATGTGTGTGGGTAGAATATATATCCCACGGGCTAAAATTGAAAAAAGTTGAAAATTTTTTTTTTTTGGACTAAGTCATTTTTCCGGCGTTTATCAGTTTCAGATAGGGCAAATGTCAGTGAGCGTTCCGATTTCAGTTCCAGAGCGATTCGCCCAATGAGTCCTTGATATTTAGTCGTTTTCAGCCAATTTTCTGGATTTTTGAAAATTTCACTTTTTTGTGAAAATATCCACTAAATGAGGGAATAATATGTGTGAGGGTACCCCAGGAGAGTTCCAAATGTGTGTGGGTAAAATATATATCCCACGGGGGTAAAATTGAAAAAAGTTGAAATAAAATATTTTTTGGACTTAGCCATTTTTCCGGCGTTTATCAGACTTTCAGATAGGGCAAATGTCAGTGAGCGTTCCGATTTCAGTTCCAGAGCGATTCGCCCAATGAGTCCTTGATATTTAGTCATTCTCAGCCAATATTTTGGATTTTTGAAAATTTCACTTTTTTGTGAAAATATCCACTAAATGAGGGAATAATATGTGTGAGGGTAGCCCAGGAGAGTTCCAAATGTGTGTGGGTAGAATATATATCCCACGGGCTAAAATTGAAAAAAGTTGAAAATTTTTTTTTTTTGGACTTAGTCATTTTTCCGGCGTTTATCAGTTTCAGATAGGGCAAATGTCAGTGAGCGTTCCGATTTCAGTTCCAGAGCGATTCGCCCAATGAGTCCTTGATATTTAGTCGTTTTCAGCCAATTTTCTGGATTTTTGAAAAATTCACTTTTTTGTGAAAATATCCACTAAATGAGGGAATAATATGTGTGAGGGTACCCCAGGAGAGTTCCAAATGTGTGTGGGTAAAATATATATCCCACGGGGGTAAAATTGAAAAAAGTTGAAAAAAAATATTTTTTGGACTTAGCCATTTTTCCGGCGTTTATCAGACTTTCAGATAGGGCAAATGTCAGTGAGCGTTCCGATTTCAGTTCCAGAGCGATTCGCCCAATGAGTCCTTGATATTTAGTCATTTTCAGCCAATATTTTGAATTTTTGAAAATTTCACTTTTTTGTGAAAATATCCACTAAATGAGGGAATAATATGTGTGAGGGTAGCCCAGGAGAGTTCCAAATGTGTGTGGGTAGAATATATATCCCACGGGCTAAAATTGAAAAAAGTTGAAAATTTTTTTTTTTTGGACTTAGTCATTTTTCCGGCGTTTATCAGTTTCAGATAGGGCAAATGTCAGTGAGCGTTCCGATTTCAGTTCCAGAGCGATTCGCCCAATGAGTCCTTGATATTTAGTCATTTTCAGCCAATTTTCTGGATTTTTGAAAAATTCACTTTTTTGTGAAAATATCCACTAAATGAGGGAATAATATGTGTGAGGGTACCCCAGGAGAGTTCCAAATGTGTGTGGGTAGAATATATATCCCACGGGGGTAAAATTGAAAAAAGTTGAAAAATTTTTTTATTTGGACTTAGTCATTTTTCCGGCGTTTATCAGACTTTCAGATAGGGCAAATGTCAGTGAGCGTTCCGATTTCAGTTCCAGAGCGATTCGCCCAATGAGTCCTTAACCTTTAGTCGTTTTCAGCCATTTTTCTGGATTTTTGAAAAATTCACTTTTTTTTGAAAATATCCACTAAATGAGGGAATAATATGTGTGAGGGTACCCCAGGAGAGTTCCAAATGTGTGTGGGTAAAATATATATCCCACGGGGGTAAAATTGAAAAAAGTTGAAAAAAAATATTTTTTGGACTTAGCCATTTTTCCGGCGTTTATCAGACTTTCAGATAGGGCAAATGTCAGTGAGCGTTCCGATTTCAGTTCCAGAGCGATTCGCCCAATGAGTCCTTGATATTTAGTCATTTTCAGCCAATATTTTGGATTTTTGAAAATTTCACTTTTTTGTGAAAATATCCACTAAATGAGGGAATAATATGTGTGAGGGTAGCCCAGGAGAGTTCCAAATGTGTGTGGGTAGAATATATATCCCACGGGCTAAAATTGAAAAAAGTTGAAAATTTTTTTTTTTTGGACTAAGTCATTTTTCCGGCGTTTATCAGTTTCAGATAGGGCAAATGTCAGTGAGCGTTCCGATTTCAGTTCCAGAGCGATTCGCCCAATGAGTCCTTGATATTTAGTCATTTTCAGCCAATTTTCTGGATTTTTGAAAATTTCACTTTTTTGTGAAAATATCCACTAAATGAGGGAATAATATGTGTGAGGGTACCCCAGGAGAGTTCCAAATGTGTGTGGGTAAAATATATATCCCACGGGGGTAAAATTGAAAAAAGTTGAAAAAAAATATTTTTTGGACTTAGCCATTTTTCCGGCGTTTATCAGACTTTCAGATAGGGCAAATGTCAGTGAGCGTTCCGATTTCAGTTCCAGAGCGATTCGCCCAATGAGTCCTTGATATTTAGTCGTTTTCAGCCAATTTTCTGGATTTTTGAAAAATTCACTTTTTTGTGAAAATATCCACTAAATGAGGGAATAATATGTGTGAGGGTACCCCAGGAGAGTTCCAAATGTGTGTGGGTAAAATATATATCCCACGGGGGTAAAATTGAAAAAAGTTGAAAAAAAATATTTTTTGGACTTAGCCATTTTTCCGGCGTTTATCAGACTTTCAGATAGGGCAAATGTCAGTGAGCGTTCCGATTTCAGTTCCAGAGCGATTCGCCCAATGAGTCCTTGATATTTAGTCATTTTCAGCCAATATTTTGGATTTTTGAAAATTTCACTTTTTTGTGAAAATATCCACTAAATGAGGGAATAATATGTGTGAGGGTAGCCCAGGAGAGTTCCAAATGTGTGTGGGTAGAATATATATCCCATGGGCTAAAATTGAAAAAAGTTGAAAATTTTTTTTTTTTGGACTTAGTCATTTTTCCGGCGTTTATCAGTTTCAGATAGGGCAAATGTCAGTGAGCGTTCCGATTTCAGTTCCAGAGCGATTCGCCCAATGAGTCCTTGATATTTAGTCGTTTTCAGCCAATTTTCTGGATTTTTGAAAATTTCACTTTTTTGTGAAAATATCCACTAAATGAGGGAATAATATGTGTGAGGGTACCCCAGGAGAGTTCCAAATGTGTGTGGGTAAAATATATATCCCACGGGGGTAAAATTGAAAAAAGGTGAAAAAAAATATTTTTTGGACTTAGCCATTTTTCCGGCGTTTATCAGACTTTCAGATAGGGCAAATGTCAGTGAGCGTTCCGATTTCAGTTCCAGAGCGATTCGCCCAATGAGTCCTTAACCTTTAGTCGTTTTCAGCCATTTTTCTGGATTTTTGAAAAATTCACTTTTTTTTGAAAATATCCACTAAATGAGGGAATAATATGTGTGAGGGTACCCCAGGAGAGTTCCAAATGTGTGTGGGTAGAATATATATCCCACGGGCTAAAATTGAAAAAAGTTGAAAATTTTTTTTTTTTGGACTAAGTCATTTTTCCGGCGTTTATCAGTTTCAGATAGGGCAAATGTCAGTGAGCGTTCCGATTTCAGTTCCAGAGCGATTCGCCCAATGAGTCCTTGATATTTAGTCGTTTTCAGCCAATTTTCTGGATTTTTGAAAATTTCACTTTTTTGTGAAAATATCCACTAAATGAGGGAATAATATGTGTGAGGGTAGCCCAGGAGAGTTCCAAATGTGTGTGGGTAAAATATATATCCCACGGGGGTAAAATTGAAAAAAGTTGAAAAAAAATATTTTTTGGACTTAGCCATTTTTCCGGCGTTTATCAGACTTTCAGATAGGGCAAATGTCAGTGAGCGTTCCGATTTCAGTTCCAGAGCGATTCGCCCAATGAGTCCTTGATATTTAGTCATTTTCAGCCAATATTTTGGATTTTTGAAAATTTCACTTTTTTGTGAAAATATCCCCTAAATGAGGGAATAATATGTGTGAGGGTAGCCCAGGAGAGTTCCAAATGTGTGTGGGTAGAATATATATCCCACGGGCTAAAATTGAAAAAAGTTGAAAATTTTTTTTTTTTGGACTTAGTCATTTTTCCGGCGTTTATCAGTTTCAGATAGGGCAAATGTCAGTGAGCGTTCCGATTTCAGTTCCAGAGCGATTCGCCCAATGAGTCCTTGATATTTAGTCATTTTCAGCCAATTTTCTGGATTTTTGAAAAATTCACTTTTTTGTGAAAATATCCACTAAATGAGGGAATAATATGTGTGAGGGTACCCCAGGAGAGTTCCAAATGTGTGTGGGTAGAATATATATCCCACGGGGGTAAAATTGAAAAAAGTTGAAAAATTGTTTTATTTGGACTTAGTCATTTTTCCGGCGTTTCTCAGACTTTCAGATAGGGCAAATGTCAGTGAGCGTTCCGATTTCAGTTCCAGAGCGATTCGCCCAATGAGTCCTTAACCTTTAGTCGTTTTCAGCCATTTTTCTGGATTTTTGAAAAATTCACTTTTTTTTGAAAATATCCACTAAATGAGAGAATAATATGTGTGAGGGTACCCCAGGAGAGTTCCAAATGTGTGTGGGTAAAATATATATCCCACGGGGGTAAAATTGAAAAAAGTTGAAAAAAAATATTTTTTGGACTTAGCCATTTTTCCGGCGTTTATCAGACTTTCAGATAGGGCAAATGTCAGTGAGCGTTCCGATTTCAGTTCCAGAGTGATTCGCCCAATGAGTCCTTGATATTTAGTCGTTTTCAGCCAATTTTCAGGATTTTTGAAAAATTCACTTTTTTGTGAAAATATCCACTAAATGAGGGAATAATATGTGTGAGGGTACCCCAGGAGAGTTCCAAATGTGTGTGGGTAAAATATATATCCCACGGGGGTAAAATTGAAAAAAGTTGAAAAAAAATATTTTTTGGACTTAGCCATTTTTCCGGCGTTTATCAGACTTTCAGATAGGGCAAATGTCAGTGAGCGTTCCGATTTCAGTTCCAGAGCGATTCGCCCAATGAGTCCTTGATATTTAGTCATTTTCAGCCAATATTTTGGATTTTTGAAAATTTCACTTTTTTGTGAAAATATCCACTAAATGAGGGAATAATATGTGTGAGGGTAGCCCAGGAGAGTTCCAAATGTGTGTGGGTAGAATATATATCCCACGGGCTAAAATTGAAAAAAGTTGAAAATTTTTTTTTTTTGGACTAAGTCATTTTTCCGGCGTTTATCAGTTTCAGATAGGGCAAATGTCAGTGAGCGTTCCGATTTCAGTTCCAGAGCGATTCGCCCAATGAGTCCTTGATATTTAGTCGTTTTCAGCCAATTTTCTGGATTTTTGAAAATTTCACTTTTTTGTGAAAATATCCACTAAATGAGGGAATAATATGTGTGAGGGTAGCCCAGGAGAGTTCCAAATGTGTGTGGGTAAAATATATATCCCACGGGGGTAAAATTGAAAAAAGTTGAAAAAAAATATTTTTTGGACTTAGCCATTTTTCCGGCGTTTATCAGACTTTCAGATAGGGCAAATGTCAGTGAGCGTTCCGATTTCAGTTCCAGAGCGATTCGCCCAATGAGTCCTTGATATTTAGTCATTTTCAGCCAATATTTTGGATTTTTGAAAATTTCACTTTTTTGTGAAAATATCCACTAAATGAGGGAATAATATGTGTGAGGGTACCCCAGGAGAGTTCCAAATGTGTGTGGGTAGAATATATATCCCACGGGGGTAAAATTGAAAAAAGTTGAAAAATTTTTTTATTTGGACTTAGTCATTTTTCCGGCGTTTATCAGACTTTCAGATAGGGCAAATGTCAGTGAGCGTTCCGATTTCAGTTCCAGAGCGATTCGCCCAATGAGTCCTTAACCTTTAGTCGTTTTCAGCCATTTTTCTGGATTTTTGAAAAATTCACTTTTTTTTGAAAATATCCACTAAATGAGGGAATAATATGTGTGAGGGTAGCCCAGGAGAGTTCCAAATGTGTGTGGGTAGAATATATATCCCACGGGCTAAAATTGAAAAAAGTTGAAAATTTTTTTTTTTTGGACTTAGTCATTTTTCCGGCGTTTATCAGTTTCAGATAGGGCAAATGTCAGTGAGCGTTCCGATTTCAGTTCCAGAGCGATTCGCCCAATGAGTCCTTGATATTTAGTCGTTTTCAGCCAATTTTCTGGATTTTTGAAAATTTCACTTTTTTGTGAAAATATCCACTAAATGAGGGAATAATATGTGTGAGGGTACTCCAGGAGAGTTCCAAATGTGTGTGGGTAGAATATATATCCCACAGGGGTAAAATTGAAAAAAGTTGAAAAATTTTTTTTTTTGGACTGTCATTTTTCCGGCGTTTATCAGACTTTCAGATAGGGCAAATGTCAGTGAGCGTTCCGATTTCAGTTCCAGAGCGATTCGCCCAATGAGTCCTTGATATTTAGTCGTTTTCAGCCAATTTTCAGGATTTTTGAAAAATTCACTTTTTTGTGAAAATATCCACTAAATGAGGGAATAATATGTGTGAGGGTACCCCAGGAGAGTTCCAAATGTGTGTGGGTAAAATATATATCCCACGGGGGTAAAATTGAAAAAAGTTGAAAAAAAATATTTTTTGGACTTAGCCATTTTTCCGGCGTTTATCAGACTTTCAGATAGGGCAAATGTCAGTGAGCGTTCCGATTTCAGTTCCAGAGCGATTCGCCCAATGAGTCCTTGATATTTAGTCATTTTCAGCCAATATTTTGGATTTTTGAAAATTTCACTTTTTTGTGAAAATATCCACTAAATGAGGGAATAATATGTGTGAGGGTAGCCCAGGAGAGTTCCAAATGTGTGTGGGTAGAATATATATCCCACGGGCTAAAATTGAAAAAAGTTGAAAATTTTTTTTTTTTGGACTAAGTCATTTTTCCGGCGTTTATCAGTTTCAGATAGGGCAAATGTCAGTGAGCGTTCCGATTTCAGTTCCAGAGCGATTCGCCCAATGAGTCCTTGATATTTAGTCGTTTTCAGCCAATTTTCTGGATTTTTGAAAATTTCACTTTTTTGTGAAAATATCCACTAAATGAGGGAATAATATGTGTGAGGGTAGCCCAGGAGAGTTCCAAATGTGTGTGGGTAAAATATATATCCCACGGGGGTAAAATTGAAAAAAGTTGAAAAAAAATATTTTTTGGACTTAGCCATTTTTCCGGCGTTTATCAGACTTTCAGATAGGGCAAATGTCAGTGAGCGTTCCGATTTCAGTTCCAGAGCGATTCGCCCAATGAGTCCTTGATATTTAGTCATTTTCAGCCAATATTTTGGATTTTTGAAAATTTCACTTTTTTGTGAAAATATCCACTAAATGAGGGAATAATATGTGTGAGGGTACCCCAGGAGAGTTCCAAATGTGTGTGGGTAGAATATATATCCCACGGGGGTAAAATTGAAAAAAGTTGAAAAATTTTTTTATTTGGACTTAGTCATTTTTCCGGCGTTTATCAGACTTTCAGATAGGGCAAATGTCAGTGAGCGTTCCGATTTCAGTTCCAGAGCGATTCGCCCAATGAGTCCTTAACCTTTAGTCGTTTTCAGCCATTTTTCTGGATTTTTGAAAAATTCACTTTTTTTTGAAAATATCCACTAAATGAGGGAATAATATGTGTGAGGGTAGCCCAGGAGAGTTCCAAATGTGTGTGGGTAGAATATATATCCCACGGGCTAAAATTGAAAAAAGTTGAAAATTTTTTTTTTTTGGACTTAGTCATTTTTCCGGCGTTTATCAGTTTCAGATAGGGCAAATGTCAGTGAGCGTTCCGATTTCAGTTCCAGAGCGATTCGCCCAATGAGTCCTTGATATTTAGTCGTTTTCAGCCAATTTTCTGGATTTTTGAAAATTTCACTTTTTTGTGAAAATATCCACTAAATGAGGGAATAATATGTGTGAGGGTACTCCAGGAGAGTTCCAAATGTGTGTGGGTAGAATATATATCCCACAGGGGTAAAATTGAAAAAAGTTGAAAAATTTTTTTTTTTGGACTGTCATTTTTCCGGCGTTTATCAGACTTTCAGATAGGGCAAATGTCAGTGAGCGTTCCGATTTCAGTTCCAGAGCGATTCGCCCAATGAGTCCTTGATATTTAGTCGTTTTCAGCCAATTTTCTGGATTTTTGAAAAATTCACTTTTTTGTGAAAATATCCACTAAATGAGGGAATAATATGTGTGAGGGTACCCCAGGAGAGTTCCAAATGTGTGTGGGTAAAATATATATCCCACGGGGGTAAAATTGAAAAAAGTTGAAAAAAAATATTTTTTGGACTTAGCCATTTTTCCGGCGTTTATCAGACTTTCAGATAGGGCAAATGTCAGTGAGCGTTCCGATTTCAGTTCCAGAGCGATTCGCCCAATGAGTCCTTGATATTTAGTCATTTTCAGCCAATATTTTGGATTTTTGAAAATTTCACTTTTTTGTGAAAATATCCACTAAATGAGGGAATAATATGTGTGAGGGTAGCCCAGGAGAGTTCCAAATGTGTGTGGGTAGAATATATATCCCACGGGCTAAAATTGAAAAAAGTTGAAAAATTTTTTTTTTTGGACTTAGTCATTTTTCCGGCGTTTATCAGTTTCAGATAGGGCAAATGTCAGTGAGCGTTCCGATTTCAGTTCCAGAGCGATTCGCCCAATGAGTCCTTGATATTTAGTCGTTTTCAGCCAATTTTCAGGATTTTTGAAAAATTCACTTTTTTGTGAAAATATCCACTAAATGAGGGAATTATATGTGTGAGGGTACCCCAGAAGAGTTCCAAATGTGTGTGGGTAGAATATATATCCCACAGGGGTAAAATTGAAAAAAGTTGAAAAATTTTTTTTTTTGGACCGTCATTTTTCCGGCGTTTATCAGACTTTCAGATAGGGCAAATGTCAGTGTGCGTTCCGATTTCAGTTCCAGAGCGATTCGCCCAATGAGTCCTTGATATTTAGTCATTTTCAGCCAATATTTTGGATTTTTGAAAATTTCACTTTTTTGTGAAAATATCCACTAAATGAGGGAATAATATGTGTGAGGGTAGCCCAGGAGAGTTCCAAATGTGTGTGGGTAAAATATATATCCCACGGGGGTAAAATTGAAAAAAGGTGAAAAAAAATATTTTTTGGACTTAGCCATTTTTCCGGCGTTTATCAGACTTTCAGATAGGGCAAATGTCAGTGAGCGTTCCGATTTCAGTTCCAGAGCGATTCGCCCAATTAGTCCTTGATATTTAGTCGTTTTCAGCCAATATTTTGGATTTTTGAAAATTTCACTTTTTTGTGAAAATATCCACTAAATGACGGAATAATATGTGTGAGGGTACCCCAGGAGAGTTCCAAATGTGTGTGGGTAGAATATATATCCCACGGGGGTAAAATTGAAAAAAGTTTAAAAAAATTATTTTTTGGACTTAGCCATTTTTCCGGCGTTTATCAGACTTTCAGATAGGGCAAATGTCAGTGAGCGTTCCGATTTCAGTTCCAGAGCGATTCGCCCAATTAGTCCTTGATATTTAGTCGTTTTCAGCCAATATTTTGGATTTTTGAAAAATTCACTTTTTTGTGAAAATATCCACTAAATGAGGGAATAATATATGTGAGGGTACCCCAGGAGAGTTCCAAATGTGTGTGGGTAGAATATATATCCCACGGGGGTAAAATTGAAAAACGTTAAAAAAAATTTTTATTTGGACTTAGTCATTTTTCCGACGTTTATCTGACTTTCAGATAGGGCAAACGTCAGTGAGCGTTCCGATTTCAGTTCCAGAGCGATTCGCCCAATGAGTCCTTGATATTTAGTCAGTTTCAGCCAATTTTCTGGATTTTTGAAAAATTCACTTTTTTGTGAAAATATCCACTAAATGAGGGAATAATATGTGTGAGGGTACCCCAGGAGAGTTCCAAATGTGTGTGGGTAGAATATATATCCCACAGGGGTAAAATTGAAAAAAGTTGAAAAATTTTTTTTTTTGGACTTAGTCATTTTTCCGGCGTTTATCAGACTTTCAGATAGGGCAAATGTCAGTGAGCGTTCCGATTTCAGTTCCAGAGCGATTCGCCCAATGAGTCCTTGATATTTAGTCGTTTTCAGCCAATTTTCTGGATTTTTGAAAAATTCACTTTTTTGTGAAAATATCCACTAAATGAGGGAATAATATGTGTGAGGGTACCCCAGGAGTGTTCCAAATGTGTGTGGGTAGAATATATATCCCACGGGGGTAAAATTGAAAAAAGTTGAAAAATTTTTTTTTTTGGACTTAGTCATTTCTCCGGCGTTTATCAGTTTCAGATAGGGCAAATGTCAGTGAGCGTTCCGATTTCAGTTCCAGAGCGATTCGCCCAATTAGTCCTTGATATTTAGTCGTTTTCAGCCAATATTTTGGATTTTTGAAAAATTCACTTTTTTGTGAAAATATCCACTAAATGAGGGAATAATATATGTGAGGGTACCCCAGGAGAGTTCCAAATGTGTGTGGGTAGAATATATATACCACGGGGGTAAAATTGAAAAAAGTTAAAAAAAATTTTTATTTGGACTTAGTCATTTTTCCGACGTTTATCTGACTTTCAGATAGGGCAAATGTCAGTGAGCGTTCCGATTTCAGTTCCAGAGCGATTCGCCCAATGAGTCCTTGATATTTAGTCAGTTTCAGCCAATTTTCTGGATTTTTGAAAAATTCACTTTTTTGTGAAAATATCCACTAAATGAGGGAATAATATGTGTGAGGGTACCCCAGGAGAGTTCCAAATGTGTGTGGGTAGAATATATATCCCACAGGGGTAAAATTGAAAAAAGTTGAAAAATTTTTTTTTTTGGACTTAGTCATTTTTCCGGCGTTTATCAGACTTTCAGATAGGGCAAATGTCAGTGAGCGTTCCGATTTCAGTTCCAGAGCGATTCGCCCAATGAGTCCTTGATATTTAGTCGTTTTCAGCCAATTTTCTGGATTTTTGGAAAATTCACTTTTTTGTGAAAATATCCACTAAATGAGGGAATAATATGTGTGAGGGTACCCCAGGAGTGTTCCAAATGTGTGTGGGTAGAATATATATCCCACGGGGGTAAAATTGAAAAAAGTTGAAAAATTTTTTTTTTTGGACTTAGTCATTTCTCCGGCGTTTATCAGTTTCAGATAGGGCAAATGTCAGTGAGTATTCCGATTTCAGTTCCAGAGCGATTCGCCCAATGAGTCCTTGATATTTATTCATTTTCAGCCAATTTTCTGGATTTTTGAAAAATTCACTTTTTTGTGAAAATATCCACTAAATGAGGGAATAATATGTGTGAGGGTACCCCAGGAGAGTTCCAGATGTGTGTGGGTAAAATATATATCCCACGGGGGTAAAATTGAAAAAAGTTGAAAAAAAATATTTTTTGGACTTAGCCATTTTTCCGGCGTTTATCAGACTTTCAGATAGGGCAAATGTCAGTGAGCGTTCCGATTTCAGTTCCAGAGCGATTCGCCCAATGAGTCCTTGATATTTAGTCAGTTTCAGCCAATTTTCTGGATTTTTGAAAAATTCACTTTTTTGTGAAAATATCCACTAAATGAGGGAATAATATGTGTGAGGGTACCCCAGGAGTGTTCCAAATGTGTGTGGGTAGAATATATATCCCACGGGGGTAAAATTGAAAAAAGTTGAAAATTTTTTTTTTTTGGACTTAGTCATTTCTCCGGCGTTTATCAGTTTCAGATAGGGCAAATGTCAGTGAGCGTTCCGATTTCAGTTCCAGAGCGATTCGCCCAATTAGTCCTTGATATTTAGTCGTTTTCAGCCAATATTTTGGATTTTTGAAAAATTCACTTTTTTGTGAAAATATCCACTAAATGAGGGAATAATATATGTGAGGGTACCCCAGGAGAGTTCCAAATGTGTGTGGGTAGAATATATATCTCACGGGGGTAAAATTGAAAAAAGTTAAAAAAAAATTTTATTTGGACTTAGTCATTTTTCCGACGTTTATCTGACTTTCAGATAGGGCAAATGTCAGTGAGCGTTCCGATTTCAGTTCCAGAGCGATTCGCCCAATGAGTCCTTGATATTTAGTCAGTTTCAGCCAATTTTCTGGATTTTTGAAAAATTCACTTTTTTGTGAAAATATCCACTAAATGAGGGAATAATATGTGTGAGGGTACCCCAGGAGAGTTCCAAATGTGTGTGGGTAGAATATATATCCCACAGGGGTAAAATTGAAAAAAGTTGAAAAATTTTTTTTTTTGGACCTAGTCATTTTTCCCGCGTTTATCAGACTTTCAGATAGGGCAAATGTCAGTGAGCGTTCCGATTTCAGTTCCAGAGCGATTCGCCCAATGAGTCCTTGATATTTAGTCGTTTTCAGCCAATTTTCTGGATTTTTGAAAAATTCACTTTTTTGTGAAAATATCCACTAAATGAGGGAATAATATGTGTGAGGGTACCCCAGGAGTGTTCCAAATGTGTGTGGGTAGAATATATATCCCACGGGGGTAAAATTGAAAAAAGTTGAAAAATTTTTTTTTTTGGACTTAGTCATTTCTCCGGCGTTTATCAGTTTCAGATAGGGCAAATGTCAGTGAGTATTCCGATTTCAGTTCCAGAGCGATTCGCCCAATGAGTCCTTGATATTTATTCATTTTCAGCCAATTTTCTGGATTTTTGAAAAATTCACTTTTTTGTGAAAATATCCACTAAATGAGGGAATAATATGTGTGAGGGTACCCCAGGAGAGTTCCAGATGTGTGTGGGTAAAATATATATCCCACGGGGGTAAAATTGAAAAAAGTTGAAAAAAAATATTTTTTGGACTTAGCCATTTTTCCGGCGTTTATCAGACTTTCAGATAGGGCAAATGTCAGTGAGCGTTCCGATTTCAGTTCCAGAGTGATTCGCCCAATGAGTCCTTGATATTTAGTCGTTTTCAGCCAATATTTTGGATTTTTGAAAATTTCACTTTTTTGTGAAAATATCCACTAAATGAGGGAATAATATGTGTGAGGGTACCCCAGGAGTGTTCCAAATGTGTGTGGGTAGAATATATATTCCACGGGGGTAAAATTGAAAAAAGTTGAAAAATTTTTTCTTTTTGACTTAGTCATTTTTCCGGCGTTTATCAGACTTTCAGATAGGGCAAATGTCAGTGAGCGTTCCGATTTCAGTTCCAGAGCGATTCGCCCAATGAGTCCTTGATATTTAGTCGTTTTCAGCCAATTTTCTGGATTTTTTAAAAATTCACTTTTTTGTAAAAATATCCACTAAATGAGGGAATAATATGTGTGAGGGTACCCCAGGAGAGTTCCAAATGTGTGTGGGTAGAACATATATCCCACGGGCTAAAATTGAAAAAAGTTGAAAATTTTTTTTTTTTGGACTTAGTCATTTTTCCGGCATTTATCAGACGTTCAGATAGGGCAAATGTCAGTGAGCGTTCCGATTTCAGTTCCAGAGCGATTCGCCCAATGAGTCCTTGATATTTATGCATTTTCAGCCAATTTTCTGGATTTTTGGAAAATTCACTTTTTTTGTGAAAATATCCACTAAATGAGGAAATAATATGTGTGAGGGTACCCCAGGAGAGTTCCAAATGTGTGTGGGTAAATATATATCCCACGGGGGTAAAATTGAAAAAAGTTGAAAAATTTTTTTTTTTGGACTTAGTCATTTTTCCGGCGTTTATCAGACTTTCAGATAGGGCAAATGTCAGTGAGCGTTCCGGTTTCAGTTCCAGAGCGATTCGCCCACTGAGTCCTTGATATTTAGTCTTTTTCAGCCAATATTTTGGATTTTTGAAAATTTCACTTTTTTGTGAAAATATCCACTAAATGAGGGAATAATATGTGTGAGGGTAGCCCAGGAGAGTTCCAAATGTGTTTGGGTAGAATATATATCCCACGGGGGTAAAATTGAAAAAAGTTGAAAATTTTTTTTTTTTGGACTTAGTCATTTTTCCGGCGTTTATCAGACTTTCAGATAGGGCAAATGTCAGTGAGCGTTCCAATTTCAGTTCCAGAGCGATTCGCCCAATGAGTCCTTGATATTTAGTCGTTTTCAGCCAATTTTCTGGATTTTTTAAAAATTCACTTTTTTGTAAAAATATCCACTAAATGAGGGAATAATATGTGTGAGGGTACCCCAGGAGAGTTCCAAATGTGTGTGGGTAGAATATATATCCCACGGGGGTAAAATTTAAAAAAGTTGAAAAATTTTTTTTTTTGGACTTAGTCATTTTTCCGGCGTTTATCAGACTTTCAGATAGGGCAAATGTCAGTGAGCGTTCCGATTTCAGTTCCAGAGCGATTGGCCCAATGAGTCCTTGATATTTAGTCGTTTTCAGCCAATATTTTGGATTTTTGAAAATTTCACTTTTTTGTGAAAATATCCACTAAATGAGGGAATAATATGTGTGAGGGTACCCCAGGAGTGTTCCAAATGTGTGTGGGTAGAATATATATCCCACGGGGGTAAAATTGAAAAAAGTTTAAAATTTTTTTTTTTGGACTTAGTCATTTTTCCGGCGTTTATCAGACTTTCAGATAGGGCAAATGCCAGTGAGCGTTCCGATTTCAGTTCCAGAGCGATTCGCCCAATGAGTCCTTGATATTTATGCATTTTCAGCCAATTTTCTGGATTTTTGGAAAATTCACTTTTTTTGTGAAAATATCCACTAAATGAGGAAATAATATGTGTGAGGGTACCCCAGGAGAGTTCCAAATGTGTGTGGGTAGAATATATATCCCACGGGGGTAAAATTGAAAAAAGTTGAAAAATTTTTTTTTTTGGACTTAGTCATTTTTCCGGCGTTTATCAGACTTTCAGATAGGGCAAATGTCAGTGAGCATTCCGATTTCAGTTCCAGAGCGATTCGCCCACTGAGTCCTTGATATTTAGTCTTTTTCAGCCAATATTTTGGATTTTTGAAAATTTCACTTTTTTGTGAAAATATCCACTAAATGAGGGAATAATATGTGTGAGGGTAGCCCAGGAGAGTTCCAAATGTGTGTGGGTAGAATATATATCCCACGGGGGTAAAATTGAAAAAAGTTTAAAATTTTTTTTTTTTGGACTGTCATTTTTCCGGCGTTTATCCGACTTTCAGATAGGGCAAATGTCAGTGAGCGTTCCGATTTCAGTTCCAGAGCGATTCGCCCAATGAGTCCTTGATATTTATGCATTTTCAGCCAATTTTCTGGATTTTTGAAAAATTCACTTTTTTGTGAAAATATCCACTAAATGAGGGAATAATATGTGTGAGGGTACCCCAGGAGAGTTCCAAATGTGTGTGGGTAGAATATATATCACACGGGGGTAAAATTGAAAAAAGTTGAAAAATTTTTTTTTTTGGACTTAGTCATTTTTCCGGCGTTTATCAGACTTTCAGATAGGGCAAATGTCAGTGAGCGTTCCGATTTCAGTTCCAGAGCGATTCGCCCAATGAGTCCTTGATATTTAGTCGTTTTCAGCCAATTTTCTGGATTTTTGAAAAATTTACTTTTTTGTGAAAATATCCACTAAATGAGGGAATAATATGTGTGAGGGTACCCCAGGAGAGTTCCAAATGTGTGTGGGTAGAATATATATCCCACGGGGGTAAAATTGAAAAAAGTTTAAAAATTTTTTTTTTTGGACTTAGTCATTTTTCCGGCGTTTATCAGACTTTGAGATAGGGCAAATGTCAGTGAGCGTTCCGATTTCAGTTCCAGAGCGATTCGCCCAAAGAGTCCTTGATATTTAGTCGTTTTCAGCCAATATTTTGGATTTTTGAAAATTTCAATTTTGTGAAAATATCCACTAAATGAGGGAATAATATGTGTGAGGGTACCCCAGGAGTGTTCCAAATGTGTGTGGGTAGAATATATATCCCACGGGGGTAAAATTGAAAAAAGTTTAAAATTTTTTTTTTTTGGACTTAGTCATTTTTCCGGCGTTTATCTGACTTTCAGATAGGGCAAATGTCAGTGAGCGTTCCGATTTCAGTTCCAGAGCGATTCGCCCAATGAGTCCTTGATATTTAGTCGTTTTCAGCCAATATTTTGGATTTTTGAAAATTTCACTTTTTTGTGAAAATATCCACTAAATGAGGGAACAATATGTGTGAGGGTACCCCAGGAGAGTTCCAAATGTGTGTGGGTAGAATATATATCCCACGGGGGTAAAATTGAAAAAAGTTGAAAAAAAATTTTTTTTTGGACTTAGTCATTTTTCCGTCGTTTATCAGACTTTCAGATAGGGCAAATGTCAGTGAGCGTTCCGATTTCAGTTCCAGAGCGATTTGCCCAATGAGTCCTTGATATTTAATCATTTTCAGCCAATTTTCTGGATTTTTGAAAATTTCACTTTTTTGTGAAAATATCCACTAAATGAGGGAATAATATGTCTGAGGGTAGCCCAGGAGAGTTCCAAATGTGTGTGGGTAGAATATATATCCCACGGGGGTAAAATTGAAAAAAGTTGAAAAATTTTTTTTTTTGGACTTAGTCATTTTTCCGGCGTTTATCAGACTTTCAGATAGGGCAAATGTCAGTGAGCGTTCCGATTTCAGTTCCAGAGCGATTCGCCCAATGAGTCCTTGATATTTAGTCGTTTTCAGCCAATATTTTGGATTTTTGAAAATTTCACTTTTTTGTGAAAATATCCACTAAATGAGGGAATAATATGTGTGAGGGTAGCCCAGGAGAGTTCCAAATGTGTGTGGGTAGAATATATATCCCACGGGGGTAAAATTGAAAAAAGTTTAAAATTTTTTTTTTTGGACTTAGTCATTTTTCCGGCGTTTATCAGACTTTCAGATAGGGCAAATGCCAGTGAGCGTTCCGATTTCAGTTCCAGAGCGATTCGCCCAATGAGTCCTTGATATTTATGCATTTTCAGCCAATTTTCTGGATTTTTGGAAAATTCACTTTTTTTGTGAAAATATCCACTAAATGAGGAAATAATATGTGTGAGGGTACCCCAGGAGAGTTCCAAATGTGTGTGGGTAGAATATATATCCCACGGGGGTAAAATTGAAAAAAGTTGAAAAATTTTTTTTTTTGGACTTAGTCATTTTTCCGGCGTTTATCAGACTTTCAGATAGGGCAAATGTCAGTGAGCGTTCCGATTTCAGTTCCAGAGCGATTCGCCCACTGAGTCCTTGATATTTAGTCTTTTTCAGCCAATATTTTGGATTTTTGAAAATTTCACTTTTTTGTGAAAATATCCACTATATAAGGGAATAATATGTGTGAGGGTAGCCCAGGAGAGTTCCAAATGTGTTTGGGTAGAATATATATCCCACGGGGGTAAAATTGAAAAAAGTTGAAAATTTTTTTTTTTTGGACTTAGTCATTTTTCCGGCGTTTATCAGACTTTCAGATAGGGCAAATGTCAGTGAGCGTTCCGATTTCAGTTCCAGAGCGATTGGCCCAATGAGTCCTTGATATTTAGTCGTTTTCAGCCAATATTTTGGATTTTTGAAAATTTCACTTTTTTGTGAAAATATCCACTAAATGAGGGAATAATATGTGTGAGGGTACCCCAGGAGTGTTCCAAATGTGTGTGGGTAGAATATATATCCCACGGGGGTAAAATTGAAAAAAGTTTAAAATTTTTTTTTTTGGACTTAGTCATTTTTCCGGCGTTTATCAGACTTTCAGATAGGGCAAATGCCAGTGAGCGTTCCGATTTCAGTTCCAGAGCGATTCGCCCAATGAGTCCTTGATATTTATGCATTTTCAGCCAATTTTCTGGATTTTTGAAAAATTCACTTTTTTGTGAAAATATCCACTAAATGAGGGAATAATATGTGTGAGGGTACCCCAGGAGAGTTCCAAATGTGTGTGGGTAGAATATATATCCCACGGGGGTAAAATTGAAAAAAGTTGAAAAATTTTTTTTTTTGGACTTAGTCATTTTTCCGGCGTTTATCAGACTTTCAGATAGGGCAAATGTCAGTGAGCGTTCCGATTTCAGTTCCAGAGCGATTTGCCCAATGAGTCCTTGATATTTAATCATTTTCAGCCAATTTTCTGGATTTTTGAAAATTTCACTTTTTTGTGAAAATATCCACTAAATGAGGGAATAATATGTGTGAGGGTAGCCCAGGAGAGTTCCAAATGTGTGTGGGTAGAATATATATCCCACGGGGGTAAAATTGAAAAAAGTTAAAAATTTTTTTTTTTTGGTCTTAGTCATTTTTCCGGCGTTTATCAGACTTTCAGATAGGGCAAATGTCAGTGAGCGTTCCGATTTCAGTTCCAGAGCGATTCGCCCAATGAGTCCTTGATATTTAGTCGTTTTCAGCCAATATTTTGGATTTTTGAAAATTTCACTTTTTTGTGAAAATATCCACTAAATGAGGGAACAATATGTGTGAGGGTACCCCAGGAGAGTTCCAAATGTGTGTGGGTAGAATATATATCCCACGGGGGTAAAATTGAAAAAAGTTGAAAAAAAATTTTTTTTTGGACTTAGTCATTTTTCCGTCGTTTATCAGACTTTCAGATAGGGCAAATGTCAGTGAGCGTTCCGATTTCAGTTCCAGAGCGATTTGCCCAATGAGTCCTTGATATTTAATCATTTTCAGCCAATTTTCTGGATTTTTGAAAATTTCACTTTTTTGTGAAAATATCCACTAAATGAGGGAATAATATGTGTGAGGGTAGCCCAGGAGAGTTCCAAATGTGTGTGGGTAGAATATATATCCCACGGGGGTAAAATTGAAAAAAGTTGAAAAATTTTTTTTTTTGGACTTAGTCATTTTTCCGGCGTTTATCAGACTTTCAGATAGGGCAAATGTCAGTGAGCGTTCCGATTTCAGTTCCAGAGCGATTCGCCCAATGAGTCCTTGATATTTAGTCGTTTTCAGCCAATATTTTGGATTTTTGAAAATTTCACTTTTTTGTGAAAATATCCACTAAATGAGGGAATAATATGTGTGAGGGTAGCCCAGGAGAGTTCCAAATGTGTGTGGGTAGAATATATATCCCACGGGGGTAAAATTGAAAAAAGTTTAAAATTTTTTTTTTTGGACTTAGTCATTTTTCCGGCGTTTATCAGACTTTCAGATAGGGCAAATGCCAGTGAGCGTTCCGATTTCAGTTCCAGAGCGATTCGCCCAATGAGTCCTTGATATTTATGCATTTTCAGCCAATTTTCTGGATTTTTGGAAAATTCACTTTTTTTGTGAAAATATCCACTAAATGAGGAAATAATATGTGTGAGGGTACCCCAGGAGAGTTCCAAATGTGTGTGGGTAGAATATATATCCCACGGGGGTAAAATTGAAAAAAGTTGAAAAATTTTTTTTTTTGGACTTAGTCATTTTTCCGGCGTTTATCAGACTTTCAGATAGGGCAAATGTCAGTGAGCGTTCCGATTTCAGTTCCAGAGCGATTCGCCCACTGAGTCCTTGATATTTAGTCTTTTTCAGCCAATATTTTGGATTTTTGAAAATTTCACTTTTTTGTGAAAATATCCACTAAATGAGGGAATAATATGTGTGAGGGTACCCCAGGAGAGTTAAAAATGTGTGTGGGTAGAATATATATCCCACGGCGGTAAAATTGAAAAAAGTTGAAAAATTTTTTTTTTTGGACTTAGTCATTTTTCCGGCGTTTATCAGACTTTCAGATAGGGCAAATGTCAGTGAGCATTCCGATTTCAGTTCCAGAGCGATTCGCCCAATGAGTCCTTGATATTTAGTCGTTTTCAGCCAATATTTTGGATTTTTGAAAATTTCACTTTTTTGTGAAAATATCCACTAAATGAGGGAATAATATGTGTGAGGGTACCCCAGGAGAGTTCCAAATGTGTGTGGGTAGAATATATATCCCACGGGGGTAAAATTGAAAAAAGTTTAAAATTTTTTTTTTTTGGACTTAGTCATTTTTCCGGCGTTTATCAGACTTTCAGATAGGGCAAATGTCAGTGAGCGTTCCGATTTCAGTTTCAGAGCGATTCGCCCAATGAGTCCTTGATATTTATTCATTTTCAGCCAATTTTCTGGATTTTTGAAAAATTCACTTTTTTGTGAAAATATCCACTAAATGAGGGAATAATATGTGTGAGGGTACCCCAGGAGAGTTCCAGATGTGTGTGGGTAAAATATATATCCCACGGGGGTAAAATTGAAAAAAGTTGAAAAAAAATATTTTTTGGACTTAGCCATTTTTCCGGCGTTTATCAGACTTTCAGATAGGGCAAATGTCAGTGAGCGTTCCGATTTCAGTTCCAGAGCGATTCGCCCAATGAGTCCTTGATATTTAATCATTTTCAGCCAATTTTCTGGATTTTTGAAAATTTCACTTTTTTGTGAAAATATCCACTAAATGAGGGAATAATATGTGTGAGGGTAGCCCAGGAGAGTTCCAAATGTGTGTGGGTAGAATATATATCCCACGGGGGTAAAATTGAAAAAAGTTTTAAATTTTTTTTTTTTGGACTTAGTCATTTTTCCGGCGTTTATCAGACTTTCAGATAGGGCAAATGTCAGTGAGCGTTCCGATTTCAGTTCCAGAGCGATTCGCCCACTGAGTCCTTGATATTTAGTCTTTTTCAGCCAATATTTTGGATTTTTGAAAATTTCACTTTTTTGTGAAAATATCCACTAAATGAGGGAATAATATGTGTGAGGGTAGCCCAGGAGAGTTCCAAATGTGTGTGGGTAGAATATATATCCCACGGGGGTAAAATTGAAAAAAGTTTTAAATTTTTTTTTTTTGGACTGTCATTTTTCCGGCGTTTATCCGACTTTCAATTAGGGCAAATGTCAGTGAGCGTTCCGATTTCAGTTCCAGAGCGATTCGCCCAATGAGTCCTTGATATTTATGCATTTTCAGCCAATTTTCTGGATTTTTGAAAAATTCACTTTTTTGTGAAAATATCCACTAAATGAGGGAATAATATGTGTGAGGGTACCCCAGGAGAGTTCTAAATGTGTGTGGGTAGAATATATATCCCACGGGGGTAAAATTGAAAAAAGTTGAAAAATTTTTTTTTTTGGACTTAGTCATTTTTCCGGCGTTTATCAGACTTTCAGATAGGGCAAATGTCAGTGAGCATTCCGATTTCAGTTCCAGAGCGATTCGCCCAATGAGTCCTTGATATTTAGTCGTTTTCAGCCAATATTTTGGATTTTTGAAAATTTCACTTTTTTGTGAAAATATCCACTAAATGAGGGAATAATATGTGTGAGGGTACCCCAGGAGTGTTCCAAATGTGTGTGGGTAAAATATATATCCCACGGGGGTAAAATTGAAAAAAGTTGAAAAATTTTTTTTTTGGACTTAGTCATTTTTCCGGCGTTTATCAGACTTTCAGATAGGGCAAATGTCAGTGAGCGTTCCGATTTCAGTTCCAGAGCGATTCGCCCAATGAGTCCTTGATATTTAGTCGTTTTCAGCCAATTTTCTGGATTTTTGAAAAATTTACTTTTTTGTGAAAATATCCACTAAATAAGGGAATAATATGTGTGAGGGTACCCCAGGAGAGTTCCAAATGTGTGTGGGTAGAATATATATCCCACGGGGGTAAAATTGAAAAAAGTTTAAAATTTTTTTTTTTTGGACTTAGTCATTTTTCCGGCGTTTATCAGACTTTCAGATAGGGCAAATGTCAGTGAGCGTTCCGATTTCAGTTCCAGAGCGATTCGCCCAATGAGTCCTTGATATTTAGTCGTTTTCAGCCAATATTTTGGATTTTTGAAAATTTCACTTTTTTGTGAAAATATCCACTAAATGAGGGAATAATATGTGTGAGGGTACCCCAGGAGTGTTCCAAATGTGTGTGGGTAGAATATATATCCCACGGGGGTAAAATTGAAAAAAGTTGAAAAAAAATATTTTTTGGACTTAGCCATTTTTCCGGCGTTTATCAGACTTTCAGATAGGGCAAATGTCAGTGAGCGTTCCGATTTCAGTTCCAGAGCGATTCGCCCAATGAGTCCTTGATATTTAATCATTTTCAGCCAATTTTCTGGATTTTTGAAAATTTCACTTTTTTGTGAAAATATCCACTAAATGAGGGAATAATATGTGTGAGGGTACCCCAGGAGAGTTCCAAATGTGTGTGGGTAGAATATATATCCCACGGGGGTAAAATTGAAAAAAGTTTTAAATTTTTTTTTTTTGGACTTAGTCATTTTTCCGGCGTTTATCAGACTTTCAGATAGGGCAAATGTCAGTGAGCGTTCCGATTTCAGTTCCAGAGCGATTCGCCCAATGAGTCCTTGATATTTAGTCGTTTTCAGCCAATATTTTGGATTTTTGAAAATTTCACTTTTTTGTGAAAATATCCACTAAATGAGGGAACAATATGTGTGAGGGTACCCCAGGAGAGTTCCAAATGTGTGTGGGTAGAATATATATCCCACGGGGGTAAAATTGAAAAAAGTTGAAAAAAAATTTTTTTTTGGACTTAGTCATTTTTCCGTCGTTTATCAGACTTTCAGATAGGGCAAATGTCAGTGAGCGTTCCGATTTCAGTTCCAGAGCGATTTGCCCAATGAGTCCTTGATATTTAATCATTTTCAGCCAATTTTCTGGATTTTTGAAAATTTCACTTTTTTGTGAAAATATCCACTAAATGAGGGAATAATATGTGTGAGGGTAGCCCAGGAGAGTTCCAAATGTGTGTGGGTAGAATATATATCCCACGGGGGTAAAATTGAAAAAAGTTGAAAAATTTTTTTTTTTGGACTTAGTCATTTTTCCGGCGTTTATCAGACTTTCAGATAGGGCAAATGTCAGTGAGCGTTCCGATTTCAGTTCCAGAGCGATTCGCCCAATGAGTCCTTGATATTTAGTCGTTTTCAGCCAATATTTTGGATTTTTGAAAATTTCACTTTTTTGTGAAAATATCCACTAAATGAGGGAATAATATGTGTGAGGGTAGCCCAGGAGAGTTCCAAATGTGTGTGGGTAGAATATATATCCCACGGGGGTAAAATTGAAAAAAGTTTAAAATTTTTTTTTTTGGACTTAGTCATTTTTCCGGCGTTTATCAGACTTTCAGATAGGGCAAATGCCAGTGAGCGTTCCGATTTCAGTTCCAGAGCGATTCGCCCAATGAGTCCTTGATATTTATGCATTTTCAGCCAATTTTCTGGATTTTTGGAAAATTCACTTTTTTTGTGAAAATATCCACTAAATGAGGAAATAATATGTGTGAGGGTACCCCAGGAGAGTTCCAAATGTGTGTGGGTAGAATATATATCCCACGGGGGTAAAATTGAAAAAAGTTGAAAAATTTTTTTTTTTGGACTTAGTCATTTTTCCGGCGTTTATCAGACTTTCAGATAGGGCAAATGTCAGTGAGCGTTCCGATTTCAGTTCCAGAGCGATTCGCCCACTGAGTCCTTGATATTTAGTCTTTTTCAGCCAATATTTTGGATTTTTGAAAATTTCACTTTTTTGTGAAAATATCCACTAAATGAGGGAATAATATGTGTGAGGGTACCCCAGGAGAGTTCCAAATGTGTGTGGGTAGAATATATATCCCACGGCGGTAAAATTGAAAAAAGTTGAAAAATTTTTTTTTTTGGACTTAGTCATTTTTCCGGCGTTTATCAGACTTTCAGATAGGGCAAATGTCAGTGAGCATTCCGATTTCAGTTCCAGAGCGATTCGCCCAATGAGTCCTTGATATTTAGTCGTTTTCAGCCAATATTTTGGATTTTTGAAAATTTCACTTTTTTGTGAAAATATCCACTAAATGAGGGAATAATATGTGTGAGGGTACCCCAGGAGAGTTCCAAATGTGTGTGGGTAGAATATATATCCCACGGGGGTAAAATTGAAAAAAGTTTAAAATTTTTTTTTTTTGGACTTAGTCATTTTTCCGGCGTTTATCAGACTTTCAGATAGGGCAAATGTCAGTGAGCGTTCCGATTTCAGTTTCAGAGCGATTCGCCCAATGAGTCCTTGATATTTATTCATTTTCAGCCAATTTTCTGGATTTTTGAAAAATTCACTTTTTTGTGAAAATATCCACTAAATGAGGGAATAATATGTGTGAGGGTACCCCAGGAGAGTTCCAGATGTGTGTGGGTAAAATATATATCCCACGGGGGTAAAATTGAAAAAAGTTGAAAAAAAATATTTTTTGGACTTAGCCATTTTTCCGGCGTTTATCAGACTTTCAGATAGGGCAAATGTCAGTGAGCGTTCCGATTTCAGTTCCAGAGCGATTCGCCCAATGAGTCCTTGATATTTAATCATTTTCAGCCAATTTTCTGGATTTTTGAAAATTTCACTTTTTTGTGAAAATATCCACTAAATGAGGGAATAATATGTGTGAGGGTAGCCCAGGAGAGTTCCAAATGTGTGTGGGTAGAATATATATCCCACGGGGGTAAAATTGAAAAAAGTTTTAAATTTTTTTTTTTTGGACTTAGTCATTTTTCCGGCGTTTATCAGACTTTCAGATAGGGCAAATGTCAGTGAGCGTTCCGATTTCAGTTCCAGAGCGATTCGCCCACTGAGTCCTTGATATTTAGTCTTTTTCAGCCAATATTTTGGATTTTTGAAAATTTCACTTTTTTGTGAAAATATCCACTAAATGAGGGAATAATATGTGTGAGGGTAGCCCAGGAGAGTTCCAAATGTGTGTGGGTAGAATATATATCCCACGGGGGTAAAATTGAAAAAAGTTTTAAATTTTTTTTTTTTGGACTGTCATTTTTCCGGCGTTTATCCGACTTTCAATTAGGGCAAATGTCAGTGAGCGTTCCGATTTCAGTTCCAGAGCGATTCGCCCAATGAGTCCTTGATATTTATGCATTTTCAGCCAATTTTCTGGATTTTTGAAAAATTCACTTTTTTGTGAAAATATCCACTAAATGAGGGAATAATATGTGTGAGGGTACCCCAGGAGAGTTCTAAATGTGTGTGGGTAGAATATATATCCCACGGGGGTAAAATTGAAAAAAGTTGAAAAATTTTTTTTTTTGGACTTAGTCATTTTTCCGGCGTTTATCAGACTTTCAGATAGGGCAAATGTCAGTGAGCATTCCGATTTCAGTTCCAGAGCGATTCGCCCAATGAGTCCTTGATATTTAGTCGTTTTCAGCCAATATTTTGGATTTTTGAAAATTTCACTTTTTTGTGAAAATATCCACTAAATGAGGGAATAATATGTGTGAGGGTACCCCAGGAGTGTTCCAAATGTGTGTGGGTAAAATATATATCCCACGGGGGTAAAATTGAAAAAAGTTGAAAAATTTTTTTTTTGGACTTAGTCATTTTTCCGGCGTTTATCAGACTTTCAGATAGGGCAAATGTCAGTGAGCGTTCCGATTTCAGTTCCAGAGCGATTCGCCCAATGAGTCCTTGATATTTAGTCGTTTTCAGCCAATTTTCTGGATTTTTGAAAAATTTACTTTTTTGTGAAAATATCCACTAAATGAGGGAATAATATGTGTGAGGGTACCCCAGGAGAGTTCCAAATGTGTGTGGGTAGAATATATATCCCACGGGGGTAAAATTGAAAAAAGTTTAAAATTTTTTTTTTTTGGACTTAGTCATTTTTCCGGCGTTTATCAGACTTTCAGATAGGGCAAATGTCAGTGAGCGTTCCGATTTCAGTTCCAGAGCGATTCGCCCAATGAGTCCTTGATATTTAGTCGTTTTCAGCCAATATTTTGGATTTTTGAAAATTTCACTTTTTTGTGAAAATATCCACTAAATGAGGGAATAATATGTGTGAGGGTACCCCAGGAGTGTTCCAAATGTGTGTGGGTAGAATATATATCCCACGGGGGTAAAATTGAAAAAAGTTGAAAAAAAATATTTTTTGGACTTAGCCATTTTTCCGGCGTTTATCAGACTTTCAGATAGGGCAAATGTCAGTGAGCGTTCCGATTTCAGTTCCAGAGCGATTCGCCCAATGAGTCCTTGATATTTAATCATTTTCAGCCAATTTTCTGGATTTTTGAAAATTTCACTTTTTTGTGAAAATATCCACTAAATGAGGGAATAATATGTGTGAGGGTAGCCCAGGAGAGTTCCAAATGTGTGTGGGTAGAATATATATCCCACGGGGGTAAAATTGAAAAAAGTTTTAAATTTTTTTTTTTTGGACTTAGTCATTTTTCCGGCGTTTATCAGACTTTCAGATAGGGCAAATGTTAGTGAGCGTTCCGATTTCAGTTCCAGAGCGATTCGCCCACTGAGTCCTTGATATTTAGTCTTTTTCAGCCAATATTTTGGATTTTTGAAAATTTCACTTTTTTGTGAAAATATCCACTAAATGAGGGAATAATATGTGTGAGGGTAGCCCAGGAGAGTTCCAAATGTGTGTGGGTAGAATATATATCCCACGGGGGTAAAATTGAAAAAAGTTTAAAATTTTTTTTTTTTGGACTGTCATTTTTCCGGCGTTTATCCGACTTTCAGATAGGGCAAATGTCAGTGAGCGTTCCGATTTCAGTTCCAGAGCGATTCGCCCAATGAGTCCTTGATATTTATGCATTTTCAGCCAATTTTCTGGATTTTTAAAAAATTCACTTTTTTGTGAAAATATCCACTAAATGAGGGAATAATATGTGTGAGGGTACCCCAGGAGAGTTCCAAATGTGTGTGGGTAAAATATATATCCCACGGGGGTAAAATTGAAAAAAGTTGAAAATTTTTTTTTTTGGACTTAGTCATTTTTCCGGCGTTTATCAGACTTTCAGATAGGGCAAATGTCAGTGAGCGTTCCGATTTCAGTTCCAGAGCGATTCGCCCAATGAGTCCTTGATATTTAGTCGTTTTCAGCCAATTTTCTGGATTTTTGAAAAATTTACTTTTTTGTGAAAATATCCACTAAATGAGGGAATAATATGTGTGAGGGTACCCCAGGAGAGTTCCAAATGTGTGTGGGTAGAATATATATCCCACGGGGGTAAAATTGAAAAAAGTTTAAAATTTTTTTTTTTTGGACTTAGTCATTTTTCCGGCGTTTATCAGACTTTCAGATAGGGCAAATGTCAGTGAGCGTTCCGATTTCAGTTCCAGAGCGATTCGCCCAATGAGTCCTTGATATTTAGTCGTTTTCAGCCAATATTTTGGATTTTTGAAAATTTCACTTTTTTGTGAAAATATCCACTAAATGAGGGAATAATATGTGTGAGGGTACCCCAGGAGTGTTCCAAATGTGTGTGGGTAGAATATATATCCCACGGGGGTAAAATTGAAAAAAGTTGAAAAATTTTTTTTTTTGGACTTAGTCATTTTTCCGGCGTTTATCAGTTTCAGATAGGGCAAATGTCAGTGAGCGTTCCGATTTCAGTTCCAGAGCGATTCGCCCAATGAGTCCTTGATATTTATTCATTTTCAGCCAATTTTCTGGATTTTTGAAAAATTCACTTTTTTGTGAAAATATCCACTAAATGAGGGAATAATATGTGTGAGGGTACCCCAGGAGAGTTCCAGATGTGTGTGGGTAAAATATATATCCCACGGGGGTAAAATTGAAAAAAGTTGAAAAAAAATATTTTTTGGACTTAGCCATTTTTCCGGCGTTTATCAGACTTTCAGATAGGGCAAATGTCAGTGAGCGTTCCGATTTCAGTTCCAGAGCGATTTGCCCAATGAGTCCTTGATATTTAATCATTTTCAGCCAATTTTCTGGATTTTTGAAAATTTCACTTTTTTGTGAAAATATCCACTAAATGAGGGAATAATATGTGTGAGGGTAGCCCAGGAGAGTTCCAAATGTGTGTGGGTAGAATATATATCCCACGGGGGTAAAATTGAAAAAAGTTTAAAATTTTTTTTTTTTGGACTGTCATTTTTCCGGCGTTTATCCGACTTTCAGATAGGGCAAATGTCAGTGAGCGTTCCGATTTCAGTTCCAGAGCGATTCGCCCAATGAGTCCTTGATATTTATGCATTTTCAGCCAATTTTCTGGATTTTTGAAAAATTCACTTTTTTGTGAAAATATCCACTAAATGAGGGAATAATATGTGTGAGGGTACCGCAGGAGAGTTCCAAATGTGTGTGGGTAGAATATATATCCCACGGGGGTAAAATTGAAAAAAGTTGAAAAATTTTTTTTTTTGGACTTAGTCATTTTTCCGGCGTTTATCAGACTTTCAGATAGGGCAAATGTCAGTGAGCATTCCGATTTCAGTTCCAGAGCGATTCGCCCAATGAGTCCTTGATATTTAGTCGTTTTCAGCCAATATTTTGGATTTTTGAAAATTTCACTTTTTTGTGAAAATATCCACTAAATGAGGGAATAATATGTGTGAGGGTACCCCAGGAGTGTTCCAAATGTGTGTGGGTAAAATATATATCCCACGGGGGTAAAATTGAAAAAAGTTGAAAAATTTTTTTTTTGGACTTAGTCATTTTTCCGGCGTTTATCAGACTTTCAGATAGGGCAAATGTCAGTGAGCGTTCCGATTTCAGTTCCAGAGCGATTCGCCCAATGAGTCCTTGATATTTATGCATTTTCAGCCAATTTTCTGGATTTTTGAAAAATTCACTTTTTTGTGAAAATATCCACTAAATGAGGGAATAATATGTGTGAGGGTACCCCAGGAGAGTTCCAAATGTGTGTGGGTAGAATATATATCCCATGGGGGTAAAATTGAAAAAAGTTGAAAAATTTTTTTTTTTGGACTTAGTCATTTTTCCGGCGTTTATCAGACTTTCAGATAGGGCAAATGTCAGTGAGCGTTCCGATTTCAGTTCCAGAGCGATTCGCCCAATGAGTCCTTGATATTTAGTCGTTTTCAGCCAATATTTTGGATTTTTGAAAATTTCACTTTTTTGTGAAAATATCCACTAAATGAGGGAATAATATGTGTGAGGGTACCCCAGGAGTGTTCCAAATGTGTGTGGGTAAAATATATATCCCACGGGGGTAAAATTGAAAAAAGTTGAAAATTTTTTTTTTTGGACTTAGTCATTTTTCCGGCGTTTATCAGACTTTCAGATAGGGCAAATGTCAGTGAGCGTTCCGATTTCAGTTCCAGAGCGATTCGCCCAATGAGTCCTTGATATTTAGTCGTTTTCAGCCAATTTTCTGGATTTTTGAAAAATTTACTTTTTTGTGAAAATATCCACTAAATGAGGGAATAATATGTGTGAGGGTACCCCAGGAGAGTTCCAAATGTGTGTGGGTAGAATATATATCCCACGGGGGTAAAATTGAAAAAAGTTTAAAATTTTTTTTTTTTGGACTTAGTCATTTTTCCGGCGTTTATCAGACTTTCAGATAGGGCAAATGTCAGTGAGCGTTCCGATTTCAGTTCCAGAGCGATTCGCCCAATGAGTCCTTGATATTTAGTCGTTTTCAGCCAATATTTTGGATTTTTGAAAATTTCACTTTTTTGTGAAAATATCCACTAAATGAGGGAATAATATGTGTGAGGGTACCCCAGGAGTGTTCCAAATGTGTGTGGGTAAAATATATATCCCACGGGGGTAAAATTGAAAAAAGTTGAAAAATTTTTTTTTTGGACTTAGTCATTTTTCCGGCGTTTATCAGACTTTCAGATAGGGCAAATGTCAGTGAGCGTTCCGATTTCAGTTCCAGAGCGATTCGCCCAATGAGTCCTTGATATTTAGTCGTTTTCAGCCAATTTTCTGGATTTTTGAAAAATTTACTTTTTTGTGAAAATATCCACTAAATGAGGGAATAATATGTGTGTGGGTACCCCAGGAGAGTTCCAAATGTGTGTGGGTAGAATATATATCCCACGGGGGTAAAATTGAAAAAAGTTTAAAATTTTTTTTTTTTGGACTTAGTCATTTTTCCGGCGTTTATCAGACTTTCAGATAGGGCAAATGTCAGTGAGCGTTCCGATTTCAGTTCCAGAGCGATTTGCCCAATGAGTCCTTGATATTTAATCATTTTCAGCCAATTTTCTGGATTTTTGAAAATTTCACTTTTTTGTGAAAATATCCACTAAATGAGGGAATAATATGTGTGAGGGTAGCCCAGGAGAGTTCCAAATGTGTGTGGGTAGAATATATATCCCACGGGGGTAAAATTGAAAAAAGTTTAAAAATTTTTTTTTTTGGACTTAGTCATTTTTCCGGCGTTTATCAGACTTTCAGATAGGGCAAATGTCAGTGAGCGTTCCGATTTCAGTTCCAGAGCGATTCGCCCAATGAGTCCTTGATATTTAGTCGTTTTCAGCCAATATTTTGGATTTTTGAAAATTTCACTTTTTTGTGAAAATATCCACTAAATGAGGGAATAATATGTGTGAGGGTACCCCAGGAGTGTTCCAAATGTGTGTGGGTAGAATATATATCCCACGGGGGTAAAATTGAAAAAAGTTGAAAAATTTTTTTTTTTGGACTTAGTCATTTTTCCGGCGTTTATCAGTTTCAGATAGGGCAAATGTCAGTGAGCGTTCCGATTTCAGTTCCAGAGCGATTCGCCCAATGAGTCCTTGATATTTATTCATTTTCAGCCAATTTTCTGGATTTTTGAAAAATTCACTTTTTTGTGAAAATATCCACTAAATGAGGGAATAATATGTGTGAGGGTACCCCAGGAGAGTTCCAGATGTGTGTGGGTAAAATATATATCCCACGGGGGTAAAATTGAAAAAAGTTGAAAAAAAATATTTTTTGGACTTAGCCATTTTTCCGGCGTTTATCAGACTTTCAGATAGGGCAAATGTCAGTGAGCGTTCCGATTTCAGTTCCAGAGCGATTTGCCCAATGAGTCCTTGATATTTAATCATTTTCAGCCAATTTTCTGGATTTTTGAAAATTTCACTTTTTTGTGAAAATATCCACTAAATGAGGGAATAATATGTGTGAGGGTAGCCCAGGAGAGTTCCAAATGTGTGTGGGTAGAATATATATCCCACGGGGGTAAAATTGAAAAAAGTTTAAAAATTTTTTTTTTTGGACTTAGTCATTTTTCCGGCGTTTATCAGACTTTCAGATAGGGCAAATGTCAGTGAGCGTTCCGATTTCAGTTCCAGAGCGATTCGCCCAATGAGTCCTTGATATTTAGACGTTTTCAGCCAATATTTTGGATTTTTGAAAATTTCACTTTTTTGTGAAAATATCCACTAAATGAGGGAATAATATGTGTGAGGGTACCCCAGGAGAGTTCCAAATGTGTGTGGGTAGAATATATATCCCACGGGGGTAAAATTGAAAAAAGTTGAAAAAAAATTTTTTTTTGGACTTAGTCATTTTTCCGGCGTTTATCAGACTTTCAGATAGGGCAAATGTCAGTGAGCGTTCCGATTTCAGTTCCAGAGCGATTCGCCCAATGAGTCCTTGATATTTAGTCGTTTTCAGCCAATATTTTGGATTTTTGAAAATTTCACTTTTTTGTGAAAATATCCACTAAATGAGGGAATAATATGTGTGAGGGTAGCCCAGGAGAGTTCCAAATGTGTGTGGGTAGAATATATATCCCACGGGGGTAAAATTGAAAAAAGTTTAAAATTTTTTTTTTTTGGACTGTCATTTTTCCGGCGTTTATCCGACTTTCAGATAGGGCAAATGTCAGTGAGCGTTCCGATTTCAGTTCCAGAGCGATTCGCCCAATGAGTCCTTGATATTTATGCATTTTCAGCCAATTTTCTGGATTTTTGAAAAATTCACTTTTTTGTGAAAATATCCACTAAATGAGGGAATAATATGTGTGAGGGTACCGCAGGAGAGTTCCAAATGTGTGTGGGTAGAATATATATCCCACGGGGGTAAAATTGAAAAAAGTTGAAAAATTTTTTTTTTTGGACTTAGTCATTTTTCCGGCGTTTATCAGACTTTCAGATAGGGCAAATGTCAGTGAGCATTCCGATTTCAGTTCCAGAGCGATTCGCCCAATGAGTCCTTGATATTTAGTCGTTTTCAGCCAATATTTTGGATTTTTGAAAATTTCACTTTTTTGTGAAAATATCCACTAAATGAGGGAATAATATGTGTGAGGGTACCCCAGGAGTGTTCCAAATGTGTGTGGGTAAAATATATATCCCACGGGGGTAAAATTGAAAAAAGTTGAAAAATTTTTTTTTTGGACTTAGTCATTTTTCCGGCGTTTATCAGACTTTCAGATAGGGCAAATGTCAGTGAGCGTTCCGATTTCAGTTCCAGAGCGATTCGCCCAATGAGTCCTTGATATTTATGCATTTTCAGCCAATTTTCTGGATTTTTGAAAAATTCACTTTTTTGTGAAAATATCCACTAAATGAGGGAATAATATGTGTGAGGGTACCCCAGGAGAGTTCCAAATGTGTGTGGGTAGAATATATATCCCATGGGGGTAAAATTGAAAAAAGTTGAAAAATTTTTTTTTTTGGACTTAGTCATTTTTCCGGCGTTTATCAGACTTTCAGATAGGGCAAATGTCAGTGAGCGTTCCGATTTCAGTTCCAGAGCGATTCGCCCAATGAGTCCTTGATATTTAGTCGTTTTCAGCCAATATTTTGGATTTTTGAAAATTTCACTTTTTTGTGAAAATATCCACTAAATGAGGGAATAATATGTGTGAGGGTACCCCAGGAGTGTTCCAAATGTGTGTGGGTAAAATATATATCCCACGGGGGTAAAATTGAAAAAAGTTGAAAATTTTTTTTTTTGGACTTAGTCATTTTTCCGGCGTTTATCAGACTTTCAGATAGGGCAAATGTCAGTGAGCGTTCCGATTTCAGTTCCAGAGCGATTCGCCCAATGAGTCCTTGATATTTAGTCGTTTTCAGCCAATTTTCTGGATTTTTGAAAAATTTACTTTTTTGTGAAAATATCCACTAAATGAGGGAATAATATGTGTGAGGGTACCCCAGGAGAGTTCCAAATGTGTGTGGGTAGAATATATATCCCACGGGGGTAAAATTGAAAAAAGTTTAAAATTTTTTTTTTTTGGACTTAGTCATTTTTCCGGCGTTTATCAGACTTTCAGATAGGGCAAATGTCAGTGAGCGTTCCGATTTCAGTTCCAGAGCGATTCGCCCAATGAGTCCTTGATATTTAGTCGTTTTCAGCCAATATTTTGGATTTTTGAAAATTTCACTTTTTTGTGAAAATATCCACTAAATGAGGGAATAATATGTGTGAGGGTACCCCAGGAGTGTTCCAAATGTGTGTGGGTAGAATATATATCCCACGGGGGTAAAATTGAAAAAAGTTGAAAAATTTTTTTTTTTGGACTTAGTCATTTTTCCGGCGTTTATCAGTTTCAGATAGGGCAAATGTCAGTGAGCGTTCCGATTTCAGTTCCAGAGCGATTCGCCCAATGAGTCCTTGATATTTATTCATTTTCAGCCAATTTTCTGGATTTTTGAAAAATTCACTTTTTTGTGAAAATATCCACTAAATGAGGGAATAATATGTGTGAGGGTACCCCAGGAGAGTTCCAGATGTGTGTGGGTAAAATATATATCCCACGGGGGTAAAATTGAAAAAAGTTGAAAAAAAATATTTTTTGGACTTAGCCATTTTTCCGGCGTTTATCAGACTTTCAGATAGGGCAAATGTCAGTGAGCGTTCCGATTTCAGTTCCAGAGCGATTTGCCCAATGAGTCCTTGATATTTAATCATTTTCAGCCAATTTTCTGGATTTTTGAAAATTTCACTTTTTTGTGAAAATATCCACTAAATGAGGGAATAATATGTGTGAGGGTAGCCCAGGAGAGTTCCAAATGTGTGTGGGTAGAATATATATCCCACGGGGGTAAAATTGAAAAAAGTTTAAAAATTTTTTTTTTTGGACTTAGTCATTTTTCCGGCGTTTATCAGACTTTCAGATAGGGCAAATGTCAGTGAGCGTTCCGATTTCAGTTCCAGAGCGATTCGCCCAATGAGTCCTTGATATTTAGACGTTTTCAGCCAATATTTTGGATTTTTGAAAATTTCACTTTTTTGTGAAAATATCCACTAAATGAGGGAATAATATGTGTGAGGGTACCCCAGGAGAGTTCCAAATGTGTGTGGGTAGAATATATATCCCACGGGGGTAAAATTGAAAAAAGTTGAAAAAAAATTTTTTTTTGGACTTAGTCATTTTTCCGGCGTTTATCAGACTTTCAGATAGGGCAAATGTCAGTGAGCGTTCCGATTTCAGTTCCAGAGCGATTCGCCCAATGAGTCCTTGATATTTAGTCGTTTTCAGCCAATATTTTGGATTTTTGAAAATTTCACTTTTTTGTGAAAATATCCACTAAATGAGGGAATAATATGTGTGAGGGTAGCCCAGGAGAGTTCCAAATGTGTGTGGGTAGAATATATATCCCACGGGGGTAAAATTGAAAAAAGTTTAAAATTTTTTTTTTTTGGACTGTCATTTTTCCGGCGTTTATCCGACTTTCAGATAGGGCAAATGTCAGTGAGCGTTCCGATTTCAGTTCCAGAGCGATTCGCCCAATGAGTCCTTGATATTTATGCATTTTCAGCCAATTTTCTGGATTTTTGAAAAATTCACTTTTTTGTGAAAATATCCACTAATTGAGGGAATAATATGTGTGAGGGTACCGCAGGAGAGTTCCAAATGTGTGTGGGTAGAATATATATCCCACGGGGGTAAAATTGAAAAAAGTTGAAAAATTTTTTTTTTTGGACTTAGTCATTTTTCCGGCGTTTATCAGACTTTCAGATAGGGCAAATGTCAGTGAGCATTCCGATTTCAGTTCCAGAGCGATTCGCCCAATGAGTCCTTGATATTTAGTCGTTTTCAGCCAATATTTTGGATTTTTGAAAATTTCACTTTTTTGTGAAAATATCCACTAAATGAGGGAATAATATGTGTGAGGGTACCCCAGGAGTGTTCCAAATGTGTGTGGGTAAAATATATATCCCACGGGGGTAAAATTGAAAAAAGTTGAAAAATTTTTTTTTTGGACTTAGTCATTTTTCCGGCGTTTATCAGACTTTCAGATAGGGCAAATGTCAGTGAGCGTTCCGATTTCAGTTCCAGAGCGATTCGCCCAATGAGTCCTTGATATTTATGCATTTTCAGCCAATTTTCTGGATTTTTGAAAAATTCACTTTTTTGTGAAAATATCCACTAAATGAGGGAATAATATGTGTGAGGGTACCCCAGGAGAGTTCCAAATGTGTGTGGGTAGAATATATATCCCATGGGGGTAAAATTGAAAAAAGTTGAAAAATTTTTTTTTTTGGACTTAGTCATTTTTCCGGCGTTTATCAGACTTTCAGATAGGGCAAATGTCAGTGAGCGTTCCGATTTCAGTTCCAGAGCGATTCGCCCAATGAGTCCTTGATATTTAGTCGTTTTCAGCCAATATTTTGGATTTTTGAAAATTTCACTTTTTTGTGAAAATATCCACTAAATGAGGGAATAATATGTGTGAGGGTAGCCCAGGAGAGTTCCAAATGTGTGTGGGTAGAATATATATCCCACGGGGGTAAAATTGAAAAAAGTTTAAAATTTTTTTTTTTTGGACTGTCATTTTTCCGGCGTTTATCCGACTTTCAGATAGGGCAAATGTCAGTGAGCGTTCCGATTTCAGTTCCAGAGCGATTCGCCCAATGAGTCCTTGATATTTATGCATTTTCAGCCAATTTTCTGGATTTTTGAAAAATTCACTTTTTTGTGAAAATATCCACTAAATGAGGGAATAATATGTGTGAGGGTACCCCAGGAGAGTTCCAAATGTGTGTGGGTAGAATATATATCCCACGGGGGTAAAATTGAAAAAAGTTGAAAAATTTTTTTTTTTGGACTTAGTCATTTTTCCGGCGTTTATCAGACTTTCAGATAGGGCAAATGTCAGTGAGCATTCCGATTTCAGTTCCAGAGCGATTCGCCCAATGAGTCCTTGATATTTAGTCGTTTTCAGCCAATATTTTGGATTTTTGAAAATTTCACTTTTTTGTGAAAATATCCACTAAATGAGGGAATAATATGTGTGAGGGTACCCCAGGAGTGTTCCAAATGTGTGTGGGTAAAATATATATCCCACGGGGGTAAAATTGAAAAAAGTTGAAAAATTTTTTTTTTGGACTTAGTCATTTTTCCGGCGTTTATCAGACTTTCAGATAGGGCAAATGTCAGTGAGCGTTCCGATTTCAGTTCCAGAGCGATTCGCCCAATGAGTCCTTGATATTTAGTCGTTTTCAGCCAATTTTCTGGATTTTTGAAAAATTTACTTTTTTGTGAAAATATCCACTAAATGAGGGAATAATATGTGTGTGGGTACCCCAGGAGAGTTCCAAATGTGTGTGGGTAGAATATATATCCCACGGGGGTAAAATTGAAAAAAGTTTAAAATTTTTTTTTTTTGGACTTAGTCATTTTTCCGGCGTTTATCAGACTTTCAGATAGGGCAAATGTCAGTGAGCGTTCCGATTTCAGTTCCAGAGCGATTTGCCCAATGAGTCCTTGATATTTAATCATTTTCAGCCAATTTTCTGGATTTTTGAAAATTTCACTTTTTTGTGAAAATATCCACTAAATGAGGGAATAATATGTGTGAGGGTAGCCCAGGAGAGTTCCAAATGTGTGTGGGTAGAATATATATCCCACGGGGGTAAAATTGAAAAAAGTTTAAAAATTTTTTTTTTTGGACTTAGTCATTTTTCCGGCGTTTATCAGACTTTCAGATAGGGCAAATGTCAGTGAGCGTTCCGATTTCAGTTCCAGAGCGATTCGCCCAATGAGTCCTTGATATTTAGACGTTTTCAGCCAATATTTTGGATTTTTGAAAATTTCACTTTTTTGTGAAAATATCCACTAAATGAGGGAATAATATGTGTGAGGGTACCCCAGGAGAGTTCCAAATGTGTGTGGGTAGAATATATATCCCACGGGGGTAAAATTGAAAAAAGTTGAAAAATTTTTTTTTTTGGACTTAGTCATTTTTCCGGCGTTTATCAGACTTTCAGATAGGGCAAATGTCAGTGAGCATTCCGATTTCAGTTCCAGAGCGATTCGCCCAATGAGTCCTTGATATTTAGTCGTTTTCAGCCAATATTTTGGATTTTTGAAAATTTCACTTTTTTGTGAAAATATCCACTATATGAGGGAATAATATGTGTGAGGGTAGCCCAGGAGAGTTCCAAATGTGTGTGGGTAGAATATATATCCCACGGGGGTAAAATTGAAAAAAGTTTAAAATTTTTTTTTTTTGGACTGTCATTTTTCCGGCGTTTATCCGACTTTCAGATAGGGCAAATGTCAGTGAGCGTTCCGATTTCAGTTCCAGAGCGATTCGCCCAATGAGTCCTTGATATTTATGCATTTTCAGCCAATTTTCTGGATTTTTGAAAAATTCACTTTTTTGTGAAAATATCCACTAAATGAGGGAATAATATGTGTGAGGGTACCGCAGGAGAGTTCCAAATGTGTGTGGGTAGAATATATATCCCACGGGGGTAAAATTGAAAAAAGTTGAAAAATTTTTTTTTTTGGACTTAGTCATTTTTCCGGCGTTTATCAGACTTTCAGATAGGGCAAATGTCAGTGAGCATTCCGATTTCAGTTCCAGAGCGATTCGCCCAATGAGTCCTTGATATTTAGTCGTTTTCAGCCAATATTTTGGATTTTTGAAAATTTCACTTTTTTGTGAAAATATCCACTAAATGAGGGAATAATATGTGTGAGGGTACCCCAGGAGTGTTCCAAATGTGTGTGGGTAAAATATATATCCCACGGGGGTAAAATTGAAAAAAGTTGAAAAATTTTTTTTTTGGACTTAGTCATTTTTCCGGCGTTTATCAGACTTTCAGATAGGGCAAATGTCAGTGAGCGTTCCGATTTCAGTTCCAGAGCGATTCGCCCAATGAGTCCTTGATATTTATGCATTTTCAGCCAATTTTCTGGATTTTTGAAAAATTCACTTTTTTGTGAAAATATCCACTAAATGAGGGAATAATATGTGTGAGGGTACCCCAGGAGAGTTCCAAATGTGTGTGGGTAGAATATATATCCCATGGGGGTAAAATTGAAAAAAGTTGAAAAATTTTTTTTTTTGGACTTAGTCATTTTTCCGGCGTTTATCAGACTTTCAGATAGGGCAAATGTCAGTGAGCGTTCCGATTTCAGTTCCAGAGCGATTCGCCCAATGAGTCCTTGATATTTAGTCGTTTTCAGCCAATATTTTGGATTTTTGAAAATTTCACTTTTTTGTGAAAATATCCACTAAATGAGGGAATAATATGTGTGAGGGTAGCCCAGGAGAGTTCCAAATGTGTGTGGGTAGAATATATATCCCACGGGGGTAAAATTGAAAAAAGTTTAAAATTTTTTTTTTTTGGACTGTCATTTTTCCGGCGTTTATCCGACTTTCAGATAGGGCAAATGTCAGTGAGCGTTCCGATTTCAGTTCCAGAGCGATTCGCCCAATGAGTCCTTGATATTTATGCATTTTCAGCCAATTTTCTGGATTTTTGAAAAATTCACTTTTTTGTGAAAATATCCACTAAATGAGGGAATAATATGTGTGAGGGTACCCCAGGAGAGTTCCAAATGTGTGTGGGTAGAATATATATCCCACGGGGGTAAAATTGAAAAAAGTTGAAAAATTTTTTTTTTTGGACTTAGTCATTTTTCCGGCGTTTATCAGACTTTCAGATAGGGCAAATGTCAGTGAGCATTCCGATTTCAGTTCCAGAGCGATTCGCCCAATGAGTCCTTGATATTTAGTCGTTTTCAGCCAATATTTTGGATTTTTGAAAATTTCACTTTTTTGTGAAAATATCCACTAAATGAGGGAATAATATGTGTGAGGGTACCCCAGGAGTGTTCCAAATGTGTGTGGGTAAAATATATATCCCACGGGGGTAAAATTGAAAAAAGTTGAAAAATTTTTTTTTTGGACTTAGTCATTTTTCCGGCGTTTATCAGACTTTCAGATAGGGCAAATGTCAGTGAGCGTTCCGATTTCAGTTCCAGAGCGATTCGCCCAATGAGTCCTTGATATTTAGTCGTTTTCAGCCAATTTTCTGGATTTTTGAAAAATTTACTTTTTTGTGAAAATATCCACTAAATGAGGGAATAATATGTGTGTGGGTACCCCAGGAGAGTTCCAAATGTGTGTGGGTAGAATATATATCCCACGGGGGTAAAATTGAAAAAAGTTTAAAATTTTTTTTTTTTGGACTTAGTCATTTTTCCGGCGTTTATCAGACTTTCAGATAGGGCAAATGTCAGTGAGCGTTCCGATTTCAGTTCCAGAGCGATTTGCCCAATGAGTCCTTGATATTTAATCATTTTCAGCCAATTTTCTGGATTTTTGAAAATTTCACTTTTTTGTGAAAATATCCACTAAATGAGGGAATAATATGTGTGAGGGTAGCCCAGGAGAGTTCCAAATGTGTGTGGGTAGAATATATATCCCACGGGGGTAAAATTGAAAAAAGTTTAAAAATTTTTTTTTTTGGACTTAGTCATTTTTCCGGCGTTTATCAGACTTTCAGATAGGGCAAATGTCAGTGAGCGTTCCGATTTCAGTTCCAGAGCGATTCGCCCAATGAGTCCTTGATATTTAGACGTTTTCAGCCAATATTTTGGATTTTTGAAAATTTCACTTTTTTGTGAAAATATCCACTAAATGAGGGAATAATATGTGTGAGGGTACCCCAGGAGAGTTCCAAATGTGTGTGGGTAGAATATATATCCCACGGGGGTAAAATTGAAAAAAGTTGAAAAAAAATTTTTTTTTGGACTTAGTCATTTTTCCGGCGTTTATCAGACTTTCAGATAGGGCAAATGTCAGTGAGCGTTCCGATTTCAGTTCCAGAGCGATTTGCCCAATGAGTCCTTGATATTTAGTCGTTTTCAGCCAATATTTTGGATTTTTGAAAATTTCACTTTTTTGTGAAAATATCCACTAAATGAGGGAATAATATGTGTGAGGGTAGCCCAGGAGAGTTCCAAATGTGTGTGGGTAGAATATATATCCCACGGGGGTAAAATTGAAAAAAGTTTAAAATTTTTTTTTTTTGGACTGTCATTTTTCCGGCGTTTATCCGACTTTCAGATAGGGCAAATGTCAGTGAGCGTTCCGATTTCAGTTCCAGAGCGATTCGCCCAATGAGTCCTTGATATTTATACATTTTCAGCCAATTTTCTGGATTTTTGAAAAATTCACTTTTTTGTGAAAATATCCACTAAATGAGGGAATAATATGTGTGAGGGTACCCCAGGAGAGTTCCAAATGTGTGTGGGTAGAATATATATCCCACGGGGGTAAAATTGAAAAAAGTTGAAAAATTTTTTTTTTTGGACTTAGTCATTTTTCCGGCGTTTATCAGACTTTCAGATAGGGCAAATGTCAGTGAGCATTCCGATTTCAGTTCCAGAGCGATTCGCCCAATGAGTCCTTGATATTTAGTCGTTTTCAGCCAATATTTTGGATTTTTGAAAATTTCACTTTTTTGTGAAAATATCCACTAAATGAGGGAATAATATGTGTGAGGGTACCCCAGGAGTGTTCCAAATGTGTGTGGGTAAAATATATATCCCACGGGGGTAAAATTGAAAAAAGTTGAAAAATTTTTTTTTTGGACTTAGTCATTTTTCCGGCGTTTATCAGACTTTCAGATAGGGCAAATGTCAGTGAGCGTTCCGATTTCAGTTCCAGAGCGATTCGCCCAATGAGTCCTTGATATTTATGCATTTTCAGCCAATTTTCTGGATTTTTGAAAAATTCACTTTTTTGTGAAAATATCCACTAAATGAGGGAATAATATGTGTGAGGGTACCCCAGGAGAGTTCCAAATGTGTGTGGGTAGAATATATATCCCATGGGGGTAAAATTGAAAAAAGTTGAAAAATTTTTTTTTTTGGACTTAGTCATTTTTCCGGCGTTTATCAGACTTTCAGATAGGGCAAATGTCAGTGAGCGTTCCGATTTCAGTTCCAGAGCGATTCGCCCAATGAGTCCTTGATATTTAGTCGTTTTCAGCCAATATTTTGGATTTTTGAAAATTTCACTTTTTTGTGAAAATATCCACTAAATGAGGGAATAATATGTGTGAGGGTAGCCCAGGAGAGTTCCAAATGTGTGTGGGTAGAATATATATCCCACGGGGGTAAAATTGAAAAAAGTTTAAAATTTTTTTTTTTTGGACTGTCATTTTTCCGGCGTTTATCCGACTTTCAGATAGGGCAAATGTCAGTGAGCGTTCCGATTTCAGTTCCAGAGCGATTCGCCCAATGAGTCCTTGATATTTATGCATTTTCAGCCAATTTTCTGGATTTTTGAAAAATTCACTTTTTTGTGAAAATATCCACTAAATGAGGGAATAATATGTGTGAGGGTACCCCAGGAGAGTTCCAAATGTGTGTGGGTAGAATATATATCCCACGGGGGTAAAATTGAAAAAAGTTGAAAAATTTTTTTTTTTGGACTTAGTCATTTTTCCGGCGTTTATCAGACTTTCAGATAGGGCAAATGTCAGTGAGCATTCCGATTTCAGTTCCAGAGCGATTCGCCCAATGAGTCCTTGATATTTAGTCGTTTTCAGCCAATATTTTGGATTTTTGAAAATTTCACTTTTTTGTGAAAATATCCACTAAATGAGGGAATAATATGTGTGAGGGTACCCCAGGAGTGTTCCAAATGTGTGTGGGTAAAATATATATCCCACGGGGGTAAAATTGAAAAAAGTTGAAAAATTTTTTTTTTGGACTTAGTCATTTTTCCGGCGTTTATCAGACTTTCAGATAGGGCAAATGTCAGTGAGCGTTCCGATTTCAGTTCCAGAGCGATTCGCCCAATGAGTCCTTGATATTTAGTCGTTTTCAGCCAATTTTCTGGATTTTTGAAAAATTTACTTTTTTGTGAAAATATCCACTAAATGAGGGAATAATATGTGTGAGGGTACCCCAGGAGAGTTCCAAATGTGTGTGGGTAGAATATATATCCCACGGGGGTAAAATTGAAAAAAGTTTAAAATTTTTTTTTTTTGGACTTAGTCATTTTTCCGGCGTTTATCAGACTTTCAGATAGGGCAAATGTCAGTGAGCGTTCCGATTTCAGTTCCAGAGCGATTCGCCCAATGAGTCCTTGATATTTAGTCGTTTTCAGCCAATATTTTGGATTTTTGAAAATTTCACTTTTTTGTGAAAATATCCACTAAATGAGGGAATAATATGTGTGAGGGTACCCCAGGAGTGTTCCAAATGTGTGTGGGTAGAATATATATCCCACGGGGGTAAAATTGAAAAAAGTTGAAAAATTTTTTTTTTTGGACTTAGTCATTTTTCCGGCGTTTATCAGTTTCAGATAGGGCAAATGTCAGTGAGCGTTCCGATTTCAGTTCCAGAGCGATTCGCCCAATGAGTCCTTGATATTTATTCATTTTCAGCCAATTTTCTGGATTTTTGAAAAATTCACTTTTTTGTGAAAATATCCACTAAATGAGGGAATAATATGTGTGAGGGTACCCCAGGAGAGTTCCAGATGTGTGTGGGTAAAATATATATCCCACGGGGGTAAAATTGAAAAAAGTTGAAAAAAAATATTTTTTGGACTTAGCCATTTTTCCGGCGTTTATCAGACTTTCAGATAGGGCAAATGTCAGTGAGCGTTCCGATTTCAGTTCCAGAGCGATTCGCCCAATGAGTCCTTGATATTTAGACGTTTTCAGCCAATATTTTGGATTTTTGAAAATTTCACTTTTTTGTGAAAATATCCACTAAATGAGGGAATAATATGTGTGAGGGTACCCCAGGAGAGTTCCAAATGTGTGTGGGTAGAATATATATCCCACGGGGGTAAAATTGAAAAAAGTTTAAAATTTTTTTTTTTTGGACTGTCATTTTTCCGGCGTTTATCAGACTTTCAGATAGGGCAAATGTCAGTGAGCGTTCCGATTTCAGTTCCAGAGCGATTCGCCCAATGAGTCCTTGATATTTATGCATTTTCAGCCAATTTTCTGGATTTTTGAAAAATTCACTTTTTTGTGAAAATATCCACTAAATGAGGGAATAATATGTGTGAGGGTACCCCAGGAGAGTTCCAAATGTGTGTGGGTAGAATATATATCCCACGGGGGTAAAATTGAAAAAAGTTGAAAAATTTTTTTTTTTGGACTTAGTCATTTTTCCGGCGTTTATCAGACTTTCAGATAGGGCAAATGTCAGTGAGCGTTCCGATTTCAGTTCCAGAGCGATTCGCCCAATGAGTCCTTGATATTTAGTCGTTTTCAGCCAATATTTTGGATTTTTGAAAATTTCACTTTTTTGTGAAAATATCCACTAAATGAGGGAATAATATGTGTGAGGGTAGCCCAGGAGAGTTCCAAATGTGTGTGGGTAGAATATATATCCCACGGGAGTAAAATTGAAAAAAGTTTAAAATTTTTTTTTTTTGGACTGTCATTTTTCCGGCGTTTATCAGACTTTCAGATAGGGCAAATGTCATTGAGCGTTCCGATTTCAGTTCCAGAGCGATTCGCCCAATGAGTCCTTGATATTTATGCATTTTCAGCCAATTTTCTGGATTTTTGAAAAATTCACTTTTTTGTGAAAATATCCACTAAATGAGGGAATAATATGTGTGAGGGTACCCCAGGAGAGTTCCAAATGTGTGTGGGTAGAATATATATCCCACGGGGGTAAAATTGAAAAAAGTTGAAAAATTTTTTTTTTTGGACTTAGTCATTTTTCCGGCGTTTATCAGACTTTCAGATAGGGCAAATGTCAGTGAGCATTCCGATTTCAGTTCCAGAGCGATTTGCCCAATGAGTCCTTGATATTTAGTCGTTTTCAGCCAATATTTTGGATTTTTGAAAATTTCACTTTTTTGTGAAAATATCCACTAAATGAGGGAATAATATGTGTGAGGGTACCCCAGGAGTGTTCCAAATGTGTGTGGGTAAAATATATATCCCACGGGGGTAAAATTGAAAAAAGTTGAAAAATTTTTTTTTTGGACTTAGTCATTTTTCCCGCGTTTATCAGACTTTCAGATAGGGCAAATGTCAGTTAGCGTTCCGATTTCAGTTCCAGAGCGATTCGCCCAATGAGTCCTTGATATTTAGTCGTTTTCAGCCAATTTTCTGGATTTTTGAAAAATTTACTTTTTTGTGAAAATATCCACTAAATGAGGGAATAATATGTGTGAGGGTACCCCAGGAGAGTTCCAAATGTGTGTGGGTAGAATATATATCCCACGGGGGTAAAATTGAAAAAAGTTTAAAATTTTTTTTTTTTGGACTTAGTCATTTTTCCGGCGTTTATCAGACTTTCAGATAGGGCAAATGTCAGTGAGCGTTCCGATTTCAGTTCCAGAGCGATTCGCCCAATGAGTCCTTGATATTTAGTCGTTTTCAGCCAATATTTTGGATTTTTGAAAATTTCACTTTTTTGTGAAAATATCCACTAAATGAGGGAATAATATGTGTGAGGGTACCCCAGGAGTGTTCCAAATGTGTGTGGGTAGAATATATATCCCACGGGGGTAAAATTGAAAAAAGTTGAAAAATTTTTTTTTTTGGACTTAGTCATTTTTCCGGCGTTTATCAGTTTCAGATAGGGCAAATGTCAGTGAGCGTTCCGATTTCAGTTCCAGAGCGATTCGCCCAATGAGTCCTTGATATTTATTCATTTTCAGCCAATTTTCTGGATTTTTGAAAAATTCACTTTTTTGTGAAAATATCCACTAAATGAGGGAATAATATGTGTGAGGGTACCCCAGGAGAGTTCCAGATGTGTGTGGGTAAAATATATATCCCACGGGGGTAAAATTGAAAAAAGTTGAAAAAAAATATTTTTTGGACTTAGCCATTTTTCCGGCGTTTATCAGACTTTCAGATAGGGCAAATGTCAGTGAGCGTTCCGATTTCAGTTCCAGAGCGATTCGCCCAATGAGTCCTTGATATTTAGACGTTTTCAGCCAATATTTTGGATTTTTGAAAATTTCACTTTTTTGTGAAAATATCCACTAAATGAGGGAATAATATGTGTGAGGGTACCCCAGGAGAGTTCCAAATGTGTGTGGGTAGAATATATATCCCACGGGGGTAAAATTGAAAAAAGTTTAAAATTTTTTTTTTTTGGACTGTCATTTTTCCGGCGTTTATCAGACTTTCAGATAGGGCAAATGTCAGTGAGCGTTCCGATTTCAGTTCCAGAGCGATTCGCCCAATGAGTCCTTGATATTTATGCATTTTCAGCCAATTTTCTGGATTTTTGAAAAATTCACTTTTTTGTGAAAATATCCACTAAATGAGGGAATAATATGTGTGAGGGTACCCCAGGAGAGTTCCAAATGTGTGTGGGTAGAATATATATCCCACGGGGGTAAAATTGAAAAAAGTTGAAAAATTTTTTTTTTTGGACTTAGTCATTTTTCCGGCGTTTATCAGACTTTCAGATAGGGCAAATGTCAGTGAGCGTTCCGATTTCAGTTCCAGAGCGATTCGCCCAATGAGTCCTTGATATTTAGTCGTTTTCAGCCAATATTTTGGATTTTTGAAAATTTCACTTTTTTGTGAAAATATCCACTAAATGAGGGAATAATATGTGTGAGGGTAGCCCAGGAGAGTTCCAAATGTGTGTGGGTAGAATATATATCCCACGGGAGTAAAATTGAAAAAAGTTTAAAATTTTTTTTTTTTGGACTGTCATTTTTCCGGCGTTTATCAGACTTTCAGATAGGGCAAATGTCATTGAGCGTTCCGATTTCAGTTCCAGAGCGATTCGCCCAATGAGTCCTTGATATTTATGCATTTTCAGCCAATTTTCTGGATTTTTGAAAAATTCACTTTTTTGTGAAAATATCCACTAAATGAGGGAATAATATGTGTGAGGGTACCCCAGGAGAGTTCCAAATGTGTGTGGGTAGAATATATATCCCACGGGGGTAAAATTGAAAAAAGTTGAAAAATTTTTTTTTTTGGACTTAGTCATTTTTCCGGCGTTTATCAGACTTTCAGATAGGGCAAATGTCAGTGAGCATTCCGATTTCAGTTCCAGAGCGATTTGCCCAATGAGTCCTTGATATTTAGTCGTTTTCAGCCAATATTTTGGATTTTTGAAAATTTCACTTTTTTGTGAAAATATCCACTAAATGAGGGAATAATATGTGTGAGGGTACCCCAGGAGTGTTCCAAATGTGTGTGGGTAAAATATATATCCCACGGGGGTAAAATTGAAAAAAGTTGAAAAATTTTTTTTTTGGACTTAGTCATTTTTCCCGCGTTTATCAGACTTTCAGATAGGGCAAATGTCAGTTAGCGTTCCGATTTCAGTTCCAGAGCGATTCGCCCAATGAGTCCTTGATATTTAGTCGTTTTCAGCCAATTTTCTGGATTTTTGAAAAATTTACTTTTTTGTGAAAATATCCACTAAATGAGGGAATAATATGTGTGAGGGTAGCCCAGGAGAGTTCCAAATGTGTGTGGGTAGAATATATATCCCACGGGGGTAAAATTGAAAAAAGTTGAAAAATTTTTTTTTTTGGACTTAGTCATTTTTCCGGCGTTTATCAGACTTTCAGATAGGGCAAATGTCAGTGAGCATTCCGATTTCAGTTCCAGAGCGATTTGCCCAATGAGTCCTTGATATTTAGTCGTTTTAAGCCAATATTTTGGATTTTTGAAAATTTCACTTTTTTGTGAAAATATCCACTAAATGAGGGAATAATATGTGTGAGGGTACCCCAGGAGTGTTCCAAATGTGTGTGGGTAAAATATATATCCCACGGGGGTAAAATTGAAAAAAGTTGAAAAATTTTTTTTTTGGACTTAGTCATTTTTCCCGCGTTTATCAGACTTTCAGATAGGGCAAATGTCAGTTAGCGTTCCGATTTCAGTTCCAGAGCGATTCGCCCAATGAGTCCTTGATATTTAGTCGTTTTCAGCCAATTTTCTGGATTTTTGAAAAATTTACTTTTTTGTGAAAATATCCACTAAATGAGGGAATAATATGTGTGAGGGTAGCCCAGGAGAGTTCCAAATGTGTGTGGGTAGAATATATATCCCACGGGGGTAAAATTGAAAAAAGTTTAAAAATTTTTTTTTTTGGACTTAGTCATTTTTCCGGCGTTTATCAGACTTTCAGATAGGGCAAATGTCAGTGAGCGTTCCGATTTCAGTTCCAGAGCGATTCGCCCAATGAGTCCTTGATATTTAGACGTTTTCAGCCAATATTTTGGATTTTTGAAAATTTCACTTTTTTGTGAAAATATCCACTAAATGAGGGAATAATATGTGTGAGGGTACCCCAGGAGAGTTCCAAATGTGTGTGGGTAGAATATATATCCCACGGGGGTAAAATTGAAAAAAGTTGAAAAATTTTTTTTTTTGGACTTAGTCATTTTTCCGGCGTTTATCAGTTTCAGATAGGGCAAATGTCAGTGAGCGTTCCGATTTCAGTTCCAGAGCGATTCGCCCAATGAGTCCTTGATATTTATTCATTTTCAGCCAATTTTCTGGATTTTTGAAAAATTCACTTTTTTGTGAAAATATCCACTAAATGAGGGAATAATATGTGTGAGGGTACCCCAGGAGAGTTCCAGATGTGTGTGGGTAAAATATATATCCCACGGGGGTAAAATTGAAAAAAGTTGAAAAAAAATATTTTTTGGACTTAGCCATTTTTCCGGCGTTTATCAGACTTTCAGATAGGGCAAATGTCAGTGAGCGTTCCGATTTCAGTTCCAGAGCGATTCGCCCAATGAGTCCTTGATATTTAGACGTTTTCAGCCAATATTTTGGATTTTTGAAAATTTCACTTTTTTGTGAAAATATCCACTAAATGAGGGAATAATATGTGTGAGGGTACCCCAGGAGAGTTCCAAATGTGTGTGGGTAGAATATATATCCCACGGGGGTAAAATTGAAAAAAGTTTAAAATTTTTTTTTTTTGGACTGTCATTTTTCCGGCGTTTATCAGACTTTCAGATAGGGCAAATGTCAGTGAGCGTTCCGATTTCAGTTCCAGAGCGATTCGCCCAATGAGTCCTTGATATTTATGCATTTTCAGCCAATTTTCTGGATTTTTGAAAAATTCACTTTTTTGTGAAAATATCCACTAAATGAGGGAATAATATGTGTGAGGGTACCCCAGGAGAGTTCCAAATGTGTGTGGGTAGAATATATATCCCACGGGGGTAAAATTGAAAAAAGTTGAAAAATTTTTTTTTTTGGACTTAGTCATTTTTCCGGCGTTTATCAGACTTTCAGATAGGGCAAATGTCAGTGAGCGTTCCGATTTCAGTTCCAGAGCGATTCGCCCAATGAGTCCTTGATATTTAGTCGTTTTCAGCCAATATTTTGGATTTTTGAAAATTTCACTTTTTTGTGAAAATATCCACTAAATGAGGGAATAATATGTGTGAGGGTAGCCCAGGAGAGTTCCAAATGTGTGTGGGTAGAATATATATCCCACGGGAGTAAAATTGAAAAAAGTTTAAAATTTTTTTTTTTTGGACTGTCATTTTTCCGGCGTTTATCAGACTTTCAGATAGGGCAAATGTCATTGAGCGTTCCGATTTCAGTTCCAGAGCGATTCGCCCAATGAGTCCTTGATATTTATGCATTTTCAGCCAATTTTCTGGATTTTTGAAAAATTCACTTTTTTGTGAAAATATCCACTAAATGAGGGAATAATATGTGTGAGGGTACCCCAGGAGAGTTCCAAATGTGTGTGGGTAGAATATATATCCCACGGGGGTAAAATTGAAAAAAGTTGAAAAATTTTTTTTTTTGGACTTAGTCATTTTTCCGGCGTTTATCAGACTTTCAGATAGGGCAAATGTCAGTGAGCATTCCGATTTCAGTTCCAGAGCGATTTGCCCAATGAGTCCTTGATATTTAGTCGTTTTCAGCCAATATTTTGGATTTTTGAAAATTTCACTTTTTTGTGAAAATATCCACTAAATGAGGGAATAATATGTGTGAGGGTACCCCAGGAGTGTTCCAAATGTGTGTGGGTAAAATATATATCCCACGGGGGTAAAATTGAAAAAAGTTGAAAAATTTTTTTTTTGGACTTAGTCATTTTTCCCGCGTTTATCAGACTTTCAGATAGGGCAAATGTCAGTTAGCGTTCCGATTTCAGTTCCAGAGCGATTCGCCCAATGAGTCCTTGATATTTAGTCGTTTTCAGCCAATTTTCTGGATTTTTGAAAAATTTACTTTTTTGTGAAAATATCCACTAAATGAGGGAATAATATGTGTGAGGGTAGCCCAGGAGAGTTCCAAATGTGTGTGGGTAGAATATATATCCCACGGGGGTAAAATTGAAAAAAGTTGAAAAATTTTTTTTTTTTGGACTTAGTCATTTTTCCGGCGTTTATCAGACTTTCAGATAGGGCAAATGTCAGTGAGCATTCCGATTTCAGTTCCAGAGCGATTTGCCCAATGAGTCCTTGATATTTAGTCGTTTTAAGCCAATATTTTGGATTTTTGAAAATTTCACTTTTTTGTGAAAATATCCACTAAATGAGGGAATAATATGTGTGAGGGTACCCCAGGAGTGTTCCAAATGTGTGTGGGTAAAATATATATCCCACGGGGGTAAAATTGAAAAAAGTTGAAAAATTTTTTTTTTGGACTTAGTCATTTTTCCCGCGTTTATCAGACTTTCAGATAGGGCAAATGTCAGTTAGCGTTCCGATTTCAGTTCCAGAGCGATTCGCCCAATGAGTCCTTGATATTTAGTCGTTTTCAGCCAATTTTCTGGATTTTTGAAAAATTTACTTTTTTGTGAAAATATCCACTAAATGAGGGAATAATATGTGTGAGGGTAGCCCAGGAGAGTTCCAAATGTGTGTGGGTAGAATATATATCCCACGGGGGTAAAATTGAAAAAAGTTTAAAAATTTTTTTTTTTGGACTTAGTCATTTTTCCGGCGTTTATCAGACTTTCAGATAGGGCAAATGTCAGTGAGCGTTCCGATTTCAGTTCCAGAGCGATTCGCCCAATGAGTCCTTGATATTTAGACGTTTTCAGCCAATATTTTGGATTTTTGAAAATTTCACTTTTTTGTGAAAATATCCACTAAATGAGGGAATAATATGTGTGAGGGTACCCCAGGAGAGTTCCAAATGTGTGTGGGTAGAATATATATCCCACGGGGGTAAAATTGAAAAAAGTTGAAAAATTTTTTTTTTTGGACTTAGTCATTTTTCCGGCGTTTATCAGTTTCAGATAGGGCAAATGTCAGTGAGCGTTCCGATTTCAGTTCCAGAGCGATTCGCCCAATGAGTCCTTGATATTTATTCATTTTCAGCCAATTTTCTGGATTTTTGAAAAATTCACTTTTTTGTGAAAATATCCACTAAATGAGGGAATAATATGTGTGAGGGTACCCCAGGAGAGTTCCAGATGTGTGTGGGTAAAATATATATCCCACGGGGGTAAAATTGAAAAAAGTTGAAAAAAAATATTTTTTGGACTTAGCCATTTTTCCGGCGTTTATCAGACTTTCAGATAGGGCAAATGTCAGTGAGCGTTCCGATTTCAGTTCCAGAGCGATTCGCCCAATGAGTCCTTGATATTTAGACGTTTTCAGCCAATATTTTGGATTTTTGAAAATTTCACTTTTTTGTGAAAATATCCACTAAATGAGGGAATAATATGTGTGAGGGTACCCCAGGAGAGTTCCAAATGTGTGTGGGTAGAATATATATCCCACGGGGGTAAAATTGAAAAAAGTTTAAAATTTTTTTTTTTTGGACTGTCATTTTTCCGGCGTTTATCAGACTTTCAGATAGGGCAAATGTCAGTGAGCGTTCCGATTTCAGTTCCAGAGCGATTCGCCCAATGAGTCCTTGATATTTATGCATTTTCAGCCAATTTTCTGGATTTTTGAAAAATTCACTTTTTTGTGAAAATATCCACTAAATGAGGGAATAATATGTGTGAGGGTACCCCAGGAGAGTTCCAAATGTGTGTGGGTAGAATATATATCCCACGGGGGTAAAATTGAAAAAAGTTGAAAAATTTTTTTTTTTGGACTTAGTCATTTTTCCGGCGTTTATCAGACTTTCAGATAGGGCAAATGTCAGTGAGCGTTCCGATTTCAGTTCCAGAGCGATTCGCCCAATGAGTCCTTGATATTTAGTCGTTTTCAGCCAATATTTTGGATTTTTGAAAATTTCACTTTTTTGTGAAAATATCCACTAAATGAGGGAATAATATGTGTGAGGGTAGCCCAGGAGAGTTCCAAATGTGTGTGGGTAGAATATATATCCCACGGGAGTAAAATTGAAAAAAGTTTAAAATTTTTTTTTTTTGGACTGTCATTTTTCCGGCGTTTATCAGACTTTCAGATAGGGCAAATGTCAGTGAGCGTTCCGATTTCAGTTCCAGAGCGATTCGCCCAATGAGTCCTTGATATTTATGCATTTTCAGCCAATTTTCTGGATTTTTGAAAAATTCACTTTTTTGTGAAAATATCCACTAAATGAGGGAATAATATGTGTGAGGGTACCCCAGGAGAGTTCCAAATGTGTGTGGGTAGAATATATATCCCACGGGGGTAAAATTGAAAAAAGTTGAAAAATTTTTTTTTTTGGACTTAGTCATTTTTCCGGCGTTTATCAGACTTTCAGATAGGGCAAATGTCAGTGAGCATTCCGATTTCAGTTCCAGAGCGATTTGCCCAATGAGTCCTTGATATTTAGTCGTTTTCAGCCAATATTTTGGATTTTTGAAAATTTCACTTTTTTGTGAAAATATCCACTAAATGAGGGAATAATATGTGTGAGGGTACCCCAGGAGTGTTCCAAATGTGTGTGGGTAAAATATATATCCCACGGGGGTAAAATTGAAAAAAGTTGAAAAATTTTTTTTTTGGACTTAGTCATTTTTCCCGCGTTTATCAGACTTTCAGATAGGGCAAATGTCAGTTAGCGTTCCGATTTCAGTTCCAGAGCGATTCGCCCAATGAGTCCTTGATATTTAGTCGTTTTCAGCCAATTTTCTGGATTTTTGAAAAATTTACTTTTTTGTGAAAATATCCACTAAATGAGGGAATAATATGTGTGAGGGTAGCCCAGGAGAGTTCCAAATGTGTGTGGGTAGAATATATATCCCACGGGGGTAAAATTGAAAAAAGTTGAAAAATTTTTTTTTTTGGACTTAGTCATTTTTCCGGCGTTTATCAGACTTTCAGATAGGGCAAATGTCAGTGAGCATTCCGATTTCAGTTCCAGAGCGATTTGCCCAATGAGTCCTTGATATTTAGTCGTTTTCAGCCAATATTTTGGATTTTTGAAAATTTCACTTTTTTGTGAAAATATCCACTAAATGAGGGAATAATATGTGTGAGGGTACCCCAGGAGTGTTCCAAATGTGTGTGGGTAAAATATATATCCCACGGGGGTAAAATTGAAAAAAGTTGAAAAATTTTTTTTTTGGACTTAGTCATTTTTCCCGCGTTTATCAGACTTTCAGATAGGGCAAATGTCAGTTAGCGTTCCGATTTCAGTTCCAGAGCGATTCGCCCAATGAGTCCTTGATATTTAGTCGTTTTCAGCCAATTTTCTGGATTTTTGAAAAATTTACTTTTTTGTGAAAATATCCACTAAATGAGGGAATAATATGTGTGAGGGTAGCCCAGGAGAGTTCCAAATGTGTGTGGGTAGAATATATATCCCACGGGGGTAAAATTGAAAAAAGTTTAAAAATTTTTTTTTTTGGACTTAGTCATTTTTCCGGCGTTTATCAGACTTTCAGATAGGGCAAATGTCAGTGAGCGTTCCGATTTCAGTTCCAGAGCGATTCGCCCAATGAGTCCTTGATATTTAGACGTTTTCAGCCAATATTTTGGATTTTTGAAAATTTCACTTTTTTGTGAAAATATCCACTAAATGAGGGAATAATATGTGTGAGGGTACCCCAGGAGAGTTCCAAATGTGTGTGGGTAGAATATATATCCCACGGGGGTAAAATTGAAAAAAGTTGAAAAAAAATTTTTTTTTGGACTTAGTCATTTTTCCGGCGTTTATCAGACTTTCAGATAGGGCAAATGTCAGTGAGCGTTCCGATTTCAGTTCCAGAGCGATTTGCCCAATGAGTCCTTGATATTTAATCATTTTCAGCCAATTTTCTGGATTTTTGAAAATTTCACTTTTTTGTGAAAATATCCACTAAATGAGGGAATAATATGTGTGAGGGTAGCCCAGGAGAGTTCCAAATGTGTGTGGGTAGAATATATATCCCACGGGGGTAAAATTGAAAAAAGTTGAAAAATTTTTTTTTTTGGACTTAGTCATTTTTCCGGCGTTTATCAGACTTTCAGATAGGGCAAATGTCAGTGAGCGTTCCGATTTCAGTTCCAGAGCGATTCGCCCATTGAGTCCTTGATATTTAGTCGTTTTCAGCCAATATTTTGGATTTTTGAAAATTTCACTTTTTTGTGAAAATATCCACTAAATGAGGGAATAATATGTGTGAGGGTAGCCCAGGAGAGTTCCAAATGTGTGTGGGTAGAATATATATCCCACGGGAGTAAAATTGAAAAAAGTTTAAAATTTTTTTTTTTTGGACTGTCATTTTTCCGGCGTTTATCAGACTTTCAGATAGGGCAAATGTCAGTGAGCGTTCCGATTTCAGTTCCAGAGCGATTCGCCCAATGAGTCCTTGATATTTATGCATTTTCAGCCAATTTTCTGGATTTTTGAAAAATTCACTTTTTTGTGAAAATATCCACTAAATGAGGGAATAATATGTGTGAGGGTACCCCAGGAGAGTTCCAAATGTGTGTGGGTAGAATATATATCCCACGGGGGTAAAATTGAAAAAAGTTGAAAAATTTTTTTTTTTGGACTTAGTCATTTTTCCGGCGTTTATCAGACTTTCAGATAGGGCAAATGTCAGTGAGCATTCCGATTTCAGTTCCAGAGCGATTTGCCCAATGAGTCCTTGATATTTAGTCGTTTTCAGCCAATATTTTGGATTTTTGAAAATTTCACTTTTTTGTGAAAATATCCACTAAATGAGGGAATAATATGTGTGAGGGTACCCCAGGAGTGTTCCAAATGTGTGTGGGTAAAATATATATCCCACGGGGGTAAAATTGAAAAAAGTTGAAAAATTTTTTTTTTGGACTTAGTCATTTTTCCCGCGTTTATCAGACTTTCAGATAGGGCAAATGTCAGTTAGCGTTCCGATTTCAGTTCCAGAGCGATTCGCCCAATGAGTCCTTGATATTTAGTCGTTTTCAGCCAATTTTCTGGATTTTTGAAAAATTTACTTTTTTGTGAAAATATCCACTAAATGAGGGAATAATATGTGTGAGGGTACCCCAGGAGAGTTCCAAATGTGTGTGGGTAGAATATATATCCCACGGGGGTAAAATTGAAAAAAGTTGAAAAAAAATTTTTTTTTGGACTTAGTCATTTTTCCGGCGTTTATCAGACTTTCAGATAGGGCAAATGTCAGTGAGCGTTCCGATTTCAGTTCCAGAGCGATTTGCCCAATGAGTCCTTGATATTTAATCATTTTCAGCCAATTTTCTGGATTTTTGAAAATTTCACTTTTTTGTGAAAATATCCACTAAATGAGGGAATAATATGTGTGAGGGTAGCCCAGGAGAGTTCCAAATGTGTGTGGGTAGAATATATATCCCACGGGGGTAAAATTGAAAAAAGTTGAAAAATTTTTTTTTTTGGACTTAGTCATTTTTCCGGCGTTTATCAGACTTTCAGATAGGGCAAATGTCAGTGAGCGTTCCGATTTCAGTTCCAGAGCGATTCGCCCATTGAGTCCTTGATATTTAGTCGTTTTCAGCCAATATTTTGGATTTTTGAAAATTTCACTTTTTTGTGAAAATATCCACTAAATGAGGGAATAATATGTGTGAGGGTACCCCAGGAGAGTTCCAGATGTGTGTGGGTAAAATATATATCCCACGGGGGTAAAATTGAAAAAAGTTGAAAAAAAATATTTTTTGGACTTAGCCATTTTTCCGGCGTTTATCAGACTTTCAGATAGGGCAAATGTCAGTGAGCGTTCCGATTTCAGTTCCAGAGCGATTCGCCCAATGAGTCCTTGATATTTATTCATTTTCAGCCAATTTTCTGGATTTTTGAAAAATTCACTTTTTTGTGAAAATATCCACTAAATGAGGGAATAATATGTGTGAGGGTACCCCAGGAGAGTTCCAGATGTGTGTGGGTAAAATATATATCCCACGGGGGTAAAATTGAAAAAAGTTGAAAAAAAATATTTTTTGGACTTAGCCATTTTTCCGGCGTTTATCAGACTTTCAGATAGGGCAAATGTCAGTGAGCGTTCCGATTTCAGTTCCAGAGCGATTCGCCCAATGAGTCCTTGATATTTAATCATTTTCAGCCAATTTTCTGGATTTTTGAAAATTTCACTTTTTTGTGAAAATATCCACTAAATGAGGGAATAATATGTGTGAGGGTAGCCCAGGAGAGTTCCAAATGTGTGTGGGTAGAATATATATCCCATGGGGGTAAAATTGAAAAAAGTTTAAAATTTTTTTTTTTTGGACTTAGTCATTTTTCCGGCGTTTATCAGACTTTCAGATAGGGCAAATGTCAGTGAGCGTTCCGATTTCAGTTCCAGAGCGATTCGCCCAATGAGTCCTTGATATTTATGCATTTTCAGCCAATTTTCTGGATTTTTGAAAAATTCACTTTTTTGTGAAAATATCCACTAAATGAGGGAATAATATGTGTGAGGGTACCCCAGGAGAGTTCCAAATGTGTGTGGGTAGAATATATATCCCACGGGGGTAAAATTGAAAAAAGTTGAAACATTTTTTTTTTGGACTTAGTCATTTTTCCGGCGTTTATCAGACTTTCAGATAGGGCAAATGTCAGTTAGCGTTCCGATTTCAGTTCCAGAGCGATTCGCCCAATGAGTCCTTGATATTTAGTCGTTTTCAGCCAATTTTCTGGATTTTTGAAAAATTTACTTTTTTGTGAAAATATCCACTAAATGAGGGAATAATATGTGTGAGGGTAGCCCAGGAGAGTTCCAAATGTGTGTGGGTAGAATATATATCCCACGGGGGTAAAATTGAAAAAAGTTTAAAAATTTTTTTTTTTGGACTTAGTCATTTTTCCGGCGTTTATCAGACTTTCAGATAGGGCAAATGTCAGTGAGCGTTCCGATTTCAGTTCCAGAGCGATTCGCCCAATGAGTCCTTGATATTTAGACGTTTTCAGCCAATATTTTGGATTTTTGAAAATTTCACTTTTTTGTGAAAATATCCACTAAATGAGGGAATAATATGTGTGAGGGTACCCCAGGAGAGTTCCAAATGTGTGTGGGTAGAATATATATCCCACGGGGGTAAAATTGAAAAAAGTTGAAAAAAAATTTTTTTTTGGACTTAGTCATTTTTCCGGCGTTTATCAGACTTTCAGATAGGGCAAATGTCAGTGAGCGTTCCGATTTCAGTTCCAGAGCGATTCGCCCAATGAGTCCTTGATATTTAATCATTTTCAGCCAATTTTCTGGATTTTTGAAAATTTCACTTTTTTGTGAAAATATCCACTAAATGAGGGAATAATATGTGTGAGGGTAGCCCAGGAGAGTTCCAAATGTGTGTGGGTAGAATATATATCCCATGGGGGTAAAATTGAAAAAAGTTTAAAATTTTTTTTTTTTGGACTTAGTCATTTTTCCGGCGTTTATCAGACTTTCAGATAGGGCAAATGTCAGTGAGCGTTCCGATTTCAGTTCCAGAGCGATTCGCCCAATGAGTCCTTGATATTTATGCATTTTCAGCCAATTTTCTGGATTTTTGAAAAATTCACTTTTTTGTGAAAATATCCACTAAATGAGGGAATAATATGTGTGAGGGTACCCCAGGAGAGTTCCAAATGTGTGTGGGTAGAATATATATCCCACGGGGGTAAAATTGAAAAAAGTTGAAACATTTTTTTTTTGGACTTAGTCATTTTTCCGGCGTTTATCAGACTTTCAGATAGGGCAAATGTCAGTTAGCGTTCCGATTTCAGTTCCAGAGCGATTCGCCCAATGAGTCCTTGATATTTAGTCGTTTTCAGCCAATTTTCTGGATTTTTGAAAAATTTACTTTTTTGTGAAAATATCCACTAAATGAGGGAATAATATGTGTGAGGGTAGCCCAGGAGAGTTCCAAATGTGTGTGGGTAGAATATATATCCCACGGGGGTAAAATTGAAAAAAGTTTAAAAATTTTTTTTTTTGGACTTAGTCATTTTTCCGGCGTTTATCAGACTTTCAGATAGGGCAAATGTCAGTGAGCGTTCCGATTTCAGTTCCAGAGCGATTCGCCCAATGAGTCCTTGATATTTAGACGTTTTCAGCCAATATTTTGGATTTTTGAAAATTTCACTTTTTTGTGAAAATATCCACTAAATGAGGGAATAATATGTGTGAGGGTACCCCAGGAGAGTTCCAAATGTGTGTGGGTAGAATATATATCCCACGGGGGTAAAATTGAAAAAAGTTGAAAAAAAATTTTTTTTTGGACTTAGTCATTTTTCCGGCGTTTATCAGACTTTCAGATAGGGCAAATGTCAGTGAGCGTTCCGATTTCAGTTCCAGAGCGATTTGCCCAATGAGTCCTTGATATTTAATCATTTTCAGCCAATTTTCTGGATTTTTGAAAATTTCACTTTTTTGTGAAAATATCCACTAAATGAGGGAATAATATGTGTGAGGGTAGCCCAGGAGAGTTCCAAATGTGTGTGGGTAGAATATATATCCCACGGGGGTAAAATTGAAAAAAGTTGAAAAATTTTTTTTTTTGGACTTAGTCATTTTTCCGGCGTTTATCAGACTTTCAGATAGGGCAAATGTCAGTGAGCGTTCCGATTTCAGTTCCAGAGCGATTCGCCCATTGAGTCCTTGATATTTAGTCGTTTTCAGCCAATATTTTGGATTTTTGAAAATTTCACTTTTTTGTGAAAATATCCACTAAATGAGGGAATAATATGTGTGAGGGTAGCCCAGGAGAGTTCCAAATGTGTGTGGGTAGAATATATATCCCACGGGAGTAAAATTGAAAAAAGTTTAAAATTTTTTTTTTTTGGACTGTCATTTTTCCGGCGTTTATCAGACTTTCAGATAGGGCAAATGTCAGTGAGCGTTCCGATTTCAGTTCCAGAGCGATTCGCCCAATGAGTCCTTGATATTTATGCATTTTCAGCCAATTTTCTGGATTTTTGAAAAATTCACTTTTTTGTGAAAATATCCACTAAATGAGGGAATAATATGTGTGAGGGTACCCCAGGAGAGTTCCAAATGTGTGTGGGTAGAATATATATCCCACGGGGGTAAAATTGAAAAAAGTTGAAAAATTTTTTTTTTTGGACTTAGTCATTTTTCCGGCGTTTATCAGACTTTCAGATAGGGCAAATGTCAGTGAGCATTCCGATTTCAGTTCCAGAGCGATTTGCCCAATGAGTCCTTGATATTTAGTCGTTTTCAGCCAATATTTTGGATTTTTGAAAATTTCACTTTTTTGTGAAAATATCCACTAAATGAGGGAATAATATGTGTGAGGGTACCCCAGGAGTGTTCCAAATGTGTGTGGGTAAAATATATATCCCACGGGGGTAAAATTGAAAAAAGTTGAAAAATTTTTTTTTTGGACTTAGTCATTTTTCCCGCGTTTATCAGACTTTCAGATAGGGCAAATGTCAGTGAGCGTTCCGATTTCAGTTCCAGAGCGATTCGCCCAATGAGTCCTTGATATTTATTCATTTTCAGCCAATTTTCTGGATTTTTGAAAAATTCACTTTTTTGTGAAAATATCCACTAAATGAGGGAATAATATGTGTGAGGGTACCCCAGGAGAGTTCCAGATGTGTGTGGGTAAAATATATATCCCACGGGGGTAAAATTGAAAAAAGTTGAAAAAAAATATTTTTTGGACTTAGCCATTTTTCCGGCGTTTATCAGACTTTCAGATAGGGCAAATGTCAGTGAGCGTTCCGATTTCAGTTCCAGAGCGATTCGCCCAATGAGTCCTTGATATTTAATCATTTTCAGCCAATTTTCTGGATTTTTGAAAATTTCACTTTTTTGTGAAAATATCCACTAAATGAGGGAATAATATGTGTGAGGGTAGCCCAGGAGAGTTCCAAATGTGTGTGGGTAGAATATATATCCCATGGGGGTAAAATTGAAAAAAGTTTAAAATTTTTTTTTTTTGGACTTAGTCATTTTTCCGGCGTTTATCAGACTTTCAGATAGGGCAAATGTCAGTGAGCGTTCCGATTTCAGTTCCAGAGCGATTCGCCCAATGAGTCCTTGATATTTATGCATTTTCAGCCAATTTTCTGGATTTTTGAAAAATTCACTTTTTTGTGAAAATATCCACTAAATGAGGGAATAATATGTGTGAGGGTACCCCAGGAGAGTTCCAAATGTGTGTGGGTAGAATATATATCCCACGGGGGTAAAATTGAAAAAAGTTGAAAAATTTTTTTTTTTGGACTTAGTCATTTTTCCGGCGTTTATCAGACTTTGAGATAGGGCAAATGTCAGTGAGCGTTCCGATTTCAGTTCCAGAGCGATTCGCCCAATGAGTCCTTGATATTTAGTCGTTTTCAGCCAATTTTCTGGATTTTTGAAAAATTTACTTTATTGTGAAAATATCCACTAAATGAGGGAATAATATGTGTGAGGGTACCCCAGGAGAGTTCCAAATGTGTGTGGGTAGAATATATATCCCACGGGGGTAAAATTGAAAAAAGTTTAAAAATTTTTTTTTTTGGACTTAGTCATTTTTCCGGCGTTTATCAGACTTTCAGATAGGGCAAATGTCAGTGAGCGTTCCGATTTCAGTTCCAGAGCGATTCGCCCAATGAGTCCTTGATATTTATTCATTTTCAGCCAATTTTCTGGATTTTTGAAAAATTCACTTTTTTTGTGAAAATATCCACTAAATGAGGGAATAATATGTGTGAGGGTACCCCAGGAGAGTTCCAAATGTGTGTGGGTAGAATATATATCCCACGGGGGTAAAATTGAAAAAAGTTGAAACATTTTTTTTTTGGACTTAGTCATTTTTCCGGCGTTTATCAGACTTTCAGATAGGGCAAATGTCAGTGAGCGTTCCGATTTCAGTTCCAGAGCGATTCGCCCAATGAGTCCTTGATATTTAGTCGTTTTCAGCCAATATTTTGGATTTTTGAAAATTTCACTTTTTTGTGAAAATATCCACTAAATGAGGGAATAATATGTGTGAGGGTACCCCAGGAGAGTTCCAAATGTGTGTGGGTAAAATATATATCCCACGGGGGTAAAATTGAAAAAAGTTGAAAAATTTTTTTTTTGGACTTAGTCATTTTTCCCGCGTTTATCAGACTTTCAGATAGGGCAAATGTCAGTGAGCGTTCCGATTTCAGTTCCAGAGCGATTCGCCCAATGAGTCCTTGATATTTATTCATTTTCAGCCAATTTTCTGGATTTTTGAAAAATTCACTTTTTTGTGAAAATATCCACTAAATGAGGGAATAATATGTGTGAGGGTACCCCAGGAGAGTTCCAAATGTGTGTGGGTAGAATATATATCCCACGGGGGTAAAATTGAAAAAAGTTGAAAAATTTTTTTTTTTGGACTTAGTCATTTTTCCGGCGTTTATCAGACTTTGAGATAGGGCAAATGTCAGTGAGCGTTCCGATTTCAGTTCCAGAGCGATTCGCCCAATGAGTCCTTGATATTTAGTCGTTTTCAGCCAATTTTCTGGATTTTTGAAAAATTTACTTTATTGTGAAAATATCCACTAAATGAGGGAATAATATGTGTGAGGGTACCCCAGGAGAGTTCCAAATGTGTGTGGGTAGAATATATATCCCACGGGGTAAAATTGAAAAAAGTTTAAAAATTTTTTTTTTTGGACTTAGTCATTTTTCCGGCGTTTATCAGACTTTCAGATTGGGCAAATGTCAGTGAGCGTTCCGATTTCAGTTCCAGAGCGATTCGCCCAATGAGTCCTTGATATTTAGTCGTTTTCAGCCAATTTTCTGGATTTTTGAAAAATTTACTTTTTTGTGAAAATATCCACTAAATGAGGGAATAATATGTGTGAGGGTACCCCAGGAGAGTTCCAAATGTGTGTGGGTAGAATATATATCTCACGGGGGTAAAATTGAAAAAAGTTTAAAATTTTTTTTTTTTGGACTTAGTCATTTTTCCGGCGTTTATCAGACTTTCAGATAGGGCAAATGTCAGTGAGCGTTCCGATTTCAGTTCCAGAGCGATTCGCCCAATGAGTCCTTGATATTTAATCATTTTCAGCCAATTTTCTGGATTTTTGAAAATTTCACTTTTTTGTGAAAATATCCACTAAATGAGGGAATAATATGTGTGAGGGTAGCCCAGGAGAATTCCAAACGTGTGTGGGTAGAATATATATCCCATGGGGGTAAAATTGAAAAAAGTTTAAAATTTTTTTTTTTTGGACTTAGTCATTTTTCCGGCGTTTATCAGACTTTCAGATAGGGCAAATGTCAGTGAGCGTTCCGATTTCAGTTCCAGAGCGATTCGCCCAATGAGTCCTTGATATTTATGCATTTTCAGCCAATTTTCTGGATTTTTGAAAAATTCACTTTTTTGTGAAAATATCCACTAAATGAGGGAATAATATGTGTGAGGGTACCCCAGGAGAGTTCCAAATGTGTGTGGGTAGAATATATATCCCACGGGGGTAAAATTGAAAAAAGTTGAAAAATTTTTTTTTTTGGACTTAGTCATTTTTCCGGCGTTTATCAGACTTTGAGATAGGGCAAATGTCAGTGAGCGTTCCGATTTCAGTTCCAGAGCGATTCGCCCAATGAGTCCTTGATATTTAGTCGTTTTCAGCCAATTTTCTGGATTTTTGAAAAATTTACTTTATTGTGAAAATATCCACTAAATGAGGGAATAATATGTGTGAGGGTACCCCAGGAGAGTTCCAAATGTGTGTGGGTAGAATATATATCCCACGGGGGTAAAATTGAAAAAAGTTGAAACATTTTTTTTTTGGACTTAGTCATTTTTCCGGCGTTTATCAGACTTTCAGATAGGGCAAATGTCAGTGAGCGTTCCGATTTCAGTTCCAGAGCGATTCGCCCAATGAGTCCTTGATATTTAGTCGTTTTCAGCCAATATTTTGGATTTTTGAAAATTTCACTTTTTTGTGAAAATATCCACTAAATGAGGGAATAATATGTGTGAGGGTACCCCAGGAGAGTTCCAAATGTGTGTGGGTAGAATATATATCCCACGGGGGTAAAATTGAAAAAAGTTGAAAAAATTTTTTTTTTGGACTTAGTCATTTTTCCGGCGTTTATCAGACTTTCAGATAGGGCAAATGTCAGTGAGCGTTCCGATTTCAGTTCCAGAGCGATTCGCCCAATGAGTCCTTGATATTTATTCATTTTCAGCCAATTTTCTGGATTTTTGAAAAATTCACTTTTTTGTGAAAATATCCACTAAATGAGGGAATAATATGTGTGAGGGTACCCCAGGAGAGTTCCAGATGTGTGTGGGTAAAATATATATCCCACGGGGGTAAAATTGAAAAAAGTTGAAAAAAAATATTTTTTGGACTTAGCCATTTTTCCGGCGTTTATCAGACTTTCAGATAGGGCAAATGTCAGTGAGCGTTCCGATTTCAGTTCCAGAGCGATTCGCCCAATGAGTCCTTGATATTTATTCATTTTCAGCCAATTTTCTGGATTTTTGAAAAATTCACTTTTTTGTGAAAATATCCACTAAATGAGGGAATAATATGTGTGAGGGTACCCCAGGAGAGTTCCAGATGTGTGTGGGTAAAATATATATCCCACGGGGGTAAAATTGAAAAAAGTTGAAAAAAAATATTTTTTGGACTTAGCCATTTTTCCGGCGTTTATCAGACTTTCAGATAGGGCAAATGTCAGTGAGCGTTCCGATTTCAGTTCCAGAGCGATTCGCCCAATGAGTCCTTGATATTTAATCATTTTCAGCCAATTTTCTGGATTTTTGAAAATTTCACTTTTTTGTGAAAATATCCACTAAATGAGGGAATAATATGTGTGAGGGTAGCCCAGGAGAGTTCCAAATGTGTGTGGGTAGAATATATATCCCATGGGGGTAAAATTGAAAAAAGTTTAAAATTTTTTTTTTTTGGACTTAGTCATTTTTCCGGCGTTTATCAGACTTTCAGATAGGGCAAATGTCAGTGAGCGTTCCGATTTCAGTTCCAGAGCGATTCGCCCAATGAGTCCTTGATATTTATGCATTTTCAGCCAATTTTCTGGATTTTTGAAAAATTCACTTTTTTGTGAAAATATCCACTAAATGAGGGAATAATATGTGTGAGGGTACCCCAGGAGAGTTCCAAATGTGTGTGGGTAGAATATATATCCCACGGGGGTAAAATTGAAAAAAGTTGAAACATTTTTTTTTTGGACTTAGTCATTTTTCCGGCGTTTATCAGACTTTCAGATAGGGCAAATGTCAGTGAGCGTTCCGATTTCAGTTCCAGAGCGATTCGCCCAATGAGTCCTTGATATTTAGTCGTTTTCAGCCAATATTTTGGATTTTTGAAAATTTCACTTTTTTGTGAAAATATCCACTAAATGAGGGAATAATATGTGTGAGGGTACCCCAGGAGAGTTCCAAATGTGTGTGGGTAGAATATATATCCCACGGGGGTAAAATTGAAAAAAGTTGAAAAATTTTTTTTTTTGGACTTAGTCATTTTTCCGGCGTTTATCAGACTTTCAGATAGGGCAAATGTCAGTGAGCGTTCCGATTTCAGTTCCAGAGCGATTCGCCCAATGAGTCCTTGATATTTATTCATTTTCAGCCAATTTTCTGGATTTTTGAAAAATTCACTTTTTTGTGAAAATATCCACTAAATGAGGGAATAATATGTGTGAGGGTACCCCAGGAGAGTTCCAGATGTGTGTGGGTAAAATATATATCCCACGGGGGTAAAATTGAAAAAAGTTGAAAAAAAATATTTTTTGGACTTAGCCATTTTTCCGGCGTTTATCAGACTTTCAGATAGGGCAAATGTCAGTGAGCGTTCCGATTTCAGTTCCAGAGCGATTCGCCCAATGAGTCCTTGATATTTATTCATTTTCAGCCAATTTTCTGGATTTTTGAAAAATTCACTTTTTTGTGAAAATATCCACTAAATGAGGGAATAATATGTGTGAGGGTACCCCAGGAGAGTTCCAGATGTGTGTGGGTAAAATATATATCCCACGGGGGTAAAATTGAAAAAAGTTGAAAAAAAATATTTTTTGGACTTAGCCATTTTTCCGGCGTTTATCAGACTTTCAGATAGGGCAAATGTCAGTGAGCGTTCCGATTTCAGTTCCAGAGCGATTCGCCCAATGAGTCCTTGATATTTAGTCGTTTTCAGCCAATTTTCTGGATTTTTGAAAAATTTACTTTTTTGTGAAAATATCCACTAAATGAGGGAATAATATGTGTGAGGGTACCCCAGGAGAGTTCCAAATGTGTGTGGGTAGAATATATATCCCACGGGGGTAAAATTGAAAAAAGTTTAAAATTTTTTTTTTTTGGACTTAGTCATTTTTCCGGCGTTTATCAGACTTTCAGATAGGGCAAATGTCAGTGAGCGTTCCAATTTCAGTTCCAGAGCGATTCGCCCAATGAGTCCTTGATATTTAATCATTTTCAGCCAATTTTCTGGATTTTTGAAAATTTCACTTTTTTGTGAAAATATCCACTAAATGAGGGAATAATATGTGTGAGGGTAGCCCAGGAGAGTTCCAAACGTGTGTGGGTAGAATATATATCCCATGGGGGTAAAATTGAAAAAAGTTTAAAATTTTTTTTTTTTGGACTTAGTCATTTTTCCGGCGTTTATCAGACTTTCAGATAGGGCAAATGTCAGTGAGCGTTCCAATTTCAGTTCCAGAGCGATTCGCCCAATGAGTCCTTGATATTTATGCATTTTCAGCCAATTTTCTGGATTTTTGAAAAATTCACTTTTTTGTGAAAATATCCACTAAATGAGGGAATAATATGTGTGAGGGTACCCCAGGAGAGTTCCAAATGTGTGTGGGTAGAATATATATCCCACGGGGGTAAAATTGAAAAAAGTTGAAAAATTTTTTTTTTTGGACTTAGTCATTTTTCCGGCGTTTATCAGACTTTGAGATAGGGCAAATGTCAGTGAGCGTTCCGATTTCAGTTCCAGAGCGATTCGCCCAATGAGTCCTTGATATTTAGTCGTTTTCAGCCAATTTTCTGGATTTTTGAAAAATTTACTTTATTGTGAAAATATCCACTAAATGAGGGAATAATATGTGTGAGGGTACCCCAGGAGAGTTCCAAATGTGTGTGGGTAGAATATATATCCCACGGGGGTAAAATTGAAAAAAGTTGAAAAATTTTTTTTTTTGGACTTAGTCATTTTTCCGGCGTTTATCAGACTTTCAGATAGGGCAAATGTCAGTGAGCGTTCCGATTTCAGTTCCAGAGCGATTCGCCCAATGAGTCCTTGATATTTATTCATTTTCAGCCAATTTTCTGGATTTTTGAAAAATTCACTTTTTTGTGAAAATATCCACTAAATGAGGGAATAATATTTGTGAGGGTACCCCAGGAGAGTTCCAGATGTGTGTGGGTAAAATATATATCCCACGGGGGTAAAATTGAAAAAAGTTGAAAAAAAATATTTTTTGGACTTAGCCATTTTTCCGGCGTTTATCAGACTTTCAGATAGGGCAAATGTCAGTGAGCGTTCCGATTTCAGTTCCAGAGCGATTCGCCCAATGAGTCCTTGATATTTATTCATTTTCAGCCAATTTTCTGGATTTTTGAAAAATTCACTTTTTTGTGAAAATATCCACTAAATGAGGGAATAATATGTGTGAGGGTACCCCAGGAGAGTTCCAGATGTGTGTGGGTAAAATATATATCCCACGGGGGTAAAATTGAAAAAAGTTGAAAAAAAATATTTTTTGGACTTAGCCATTTTTCCGGCGTTTATCAGACTTTCAGATAGGGCAAATGTCAGTGAGCGTTCCGATTTCAGTTCCAGAGCGATTCGCCCAATGAGTCCTTGATATTTAATCATTTTCAGCCAATTTTCTGGATTTTTGAAAATTTCACTTTTTTGTGAAAATATCCACTAAATGAGGGAATAATATGTGTGAGGGTAGCCCAGGAGAGTTCCAAATGTGTGTGGGTAGAATATATATCCCATGGGGGTAAAATTGAAAAAAGTTTAAAATTTTTTTTTTTTGGACTTAGTCATTTTTCCGGCGTTTATCAGACTTTCAGATAGGGCAAATGTCAGTGAGCGTTCCGATTTCAGTTCCAGAGCGATTCGCCCAATGAGTCCTTGATATTTATGCATTTTCAGCCAATTTTCTGGATTTTTGAAAAATTCACTTTTTTGTGAAAATATCCACTAAATGAGGGAATAATATGTGTGAGGGTACCCCAGGAGAGTTCCAAATGTGTGTGGGTAGAATATATATCCCACGGGGGTAAAATTGAAAAAAGTTGAAACATTTTTTTTTTGGACTTAGTCATTTTTCCGGCGTTTATCAGACTTTCAGATAGGGCAAATGTCAGTGAGCGTTCCGATTTCAGTTCCAGAGCGATTCGCCCAATGAGTCCTTGATATTTAGTCGTTTTCAGCCAATATTTTGGATTTTTGAAAATTTCACTTTTTTGTGAAAATATCCACTAAATGAGGGAATAATATGTGTGAGGGTACCCCAGGAGAGTTCCAAATGTGTGTGGGTAGAATATATATCCCACGGGGGTAAAATTGAAAAAAGTTGAAAAATTTTTTTTTTTGGACTTAGTCATTTTTCCGGCGTTTATCAGACTTTCAGATAGGGCAAATGTCAGTGAGCGTTCCGATTTCAGTTCCAGAGCGATTCGCCCAATGAGTCCTTGATATTTATTCATTTTCAGCCAATTTTCTGGATTTTTGAAAAATTCACTTTTTTGTGAAAATATCCACTAAATGAGGGAATAATATGTGTGAGGGTACCCCAGGAGAGTTCCAGATGTGTGTGGGTAAAATATATATCCCACGGGGGTAAAATTGAAAAAAGTTGAAAAAAAATATTTTTTGGACTTAGCCATTTTTCCGGCGTTTATCAGACTTTCAGATAGGGCAAATGTCAGTGAGCGTTCCGATTTCAGTTCCAGAGCGATTCGCCCAATGAGTCCTTGATATTTAGTCGTTTTCAGCCAATATTTTGGATTTTTGAAAATTTCACTTTTTTGTGAAAATATCCACTAAATGAGGGAATAATATGTGTGAGGTTACCCCAGGAGAGTTCCAAATGTGTGTGGGTAGAATATATATCCCACGGGGGTAAAATTGAAAAAAGTTGAAAAAAAATATTTTTTGGACTTAGCCATTTTTCCGGCGTTTATCAGACTTTCAGATAGGGCAAATGTCAGTGAGCGTTCCGATTTCAGTTCCAGAGCGATTCGCCCAATGAGTCCTTGATATTTAATCATTTTCAGCCAATTTTCTGGATTTTTGAAAATTTCACTTTTTTGTGAAAATATCCACTAAATGAGGGAATAATATGTGTGAGGGTAGCCCAGGAGAGTTCCAAATGTGTGTGGGTAGAATATATATCCCATGGGGGTAAAATTGAAAAAAGTTTAAAATTTTTTTATTTTGGACTTAGTCATTTTTCCGGCGTTTATCAGACTTTCAGATAGGGCAAATGTCAGTGAGCGTTCCGATTTCAGTTCCAGAGCGATTCGCCCAATGAGTCCTTGATATTTATGCATTTTCAGCCAATTTTCTGGATTTTTGAAAAATTCACTTTTTTGTGAAAATATCCACTAAATGAGGGAATAATATGTGTGAGGGTACCCCAGGAGAGTTCCAAATGTGTGTGGGTAGAATATATATCCCACGGGGGTAAAATTGAAAAAAGTTGAAAAATTTTTTTTTTTGGACTTAGTCATTTTTCCGCCGTTTATCAGACTTTGAGATAGGGCAAATGTCAGTGAGCGTTCCGATTTCAGTTCCAGAGCGATTTGCCCAATGAGTCCTTGATATTTAGTCGTTTTCAGCCAATTTTCTGGATTTTTGAAAAATTTACTTTATTGTGAAAATATCCACTAAATGAGGGAATAATATGTGTGAGGGTACCCCATGAGAGTTCCAAATGTGTGTGGGTAGAATACATATCCCACAGGGGTAAAATTGAAAAAAGTTGAAACATTTTTTTTTTGGACTTAGTCATTTTTCCGGCGTTTATCAGACTTTCAGATAGGGCAAATGTCAGTGAGCGTTCCGATTTCAGTTCCAGAGCGATTCGCCCAATGAGTCCTTGATATTTAGTCGTTTTCAGCCAATATTTTGGATTTTTGAAAATTTCACTTTTTTGTGAAAATATCCACTAAATGAGGGAATAATATGTGTGAGGGTACCCCAGGAGAGTTCCAAATGTGTGTGGGTAGAATATATATCCCACGGGGGTAAAATTGAAAAAAGTTGAAAAATTTTTTTTTTTGGACTTAGTCATTTTTCCGGCGTTTATCAGACTTTGAGATAGGGCAAATGTCAGTGAGCGTTCCGATTTCAGTTCCAGAGCGATTCGCCCAATGAGTCCTTGATATTTACTCGTTTTCAGCCAATTTTCTGGATTTTTGAAAAATTTACTTTATTGTGAAAATATCCACTAAATGAGGGAATAATATGTGTGAGGGTACAACAGGAGAGTTCCAAATGTGTGTGGGTAGAATATATATCCCACAGGGGTAAAATTGAAAAAAGTTTAAAAATTTTTTTTTTTGGACTTAGTCATTTTTCCGGCGTTTATCAGACTTTCAGATAGGGCAAATGTCAGTGAGCGTTCCGATTTCAGTTCCAGAGCGATTCGCCCAATGAGTCCTTGATATTTATTCATTTTCAGCCAATTTTCTGGATTTTTGAAAAATTCACTTTTTTTGTGAAAATATCCACTAAATGAGGGAATAATATGTGTGAGGGTACCCCAGGAGAGTTCCAAATGTGTGTGGGTAGAATATATATCCCACGGGGGTAAAATTGAAAAAAGTTGAAACATTTTTTTTTTGGACTTAGTCATTTTTCCGGCGTTTATCAGACTTTCAGATAGGGCAAATGTCAGTGAGCGTTCCGATTTCAGTTCCAGAGCGATTCGCCCAATGAGTCCTTGATATTTAATCATTTTCAGCCAATTTTCTGGATTTTTGAAAATTTCACTTTTTTGTGAAAATATCCACTAAATGAGGGAATAATATGTGTGAGGGTACCCCAGGAGAGTTCCAAATGTGTGTGGGTAGAATATATATCCCACGGGGGTAAAATTGAAAAAAGTTGAAAAATTTTTTTTTTTGGACTTAGTCATTTTTCCGGCGTTTATCAGACTTTCAGATAGGGCAAATGTCAGTGAGCGTTCCGATTTCAGTTCCAGAGCGATTCGCCCAATGAGTCCTTGATATTTAGTCGTTTTCAGCCAATTTTCTGGATTTTTGAAAAATTTACTTTTTTGTGAAAATATCCACTAAATGAGGGAATAATATGTGTGAGGGTACCCCAGGAGAGTTCCAAATGTGTGTGGGTAGAATATATATCCCACGGGGGTAAAATTGAAAAAAGTTTAAATTTTTTTTTTTTGGACTTAGTCATTTTTCCGGCGTTTATCAGTCTTTCAGATAGGGCAAATGTCAGTGAGCGTTCCGATTTCAGTTCCAGAGCGATTCGCCCAATGAGTCCTTGATATTTAGTCGTTTTCAGCCAATATTTTGGATTTTTGAAAATTTCACTTTTTTGTGAAAATATCCACTAAATGAGGGAATAATATGTGTGAGGGTACCCCAGGAGAGTTCCAAATGTGTGTGGGTAGAATATATATCCCACGGGGGTAAAATTGAAAAAAGTTGAAACATTTTTTTTTTGGACTTAGTCATTTTTCCGGCGTTTATCAGACTTTCAGATAGGGCAAATGTCAGTGAGCGTTCCGATTTCAGTTCCAGAGCGATTCGCCCAATGAGTCCTTGATATTTAGTCGTTTTCAGCCAATATTTTGGATTTTTGAAAATTTCACTTTTTTGTGAAAATATCCACTAAATGAGGGAATAATATGTGTGAGGGTACCCCAGGAGAGTTCCAAATGTGTGTGGGTAGAATATATATCCCACGGGGGTAAAATTGAAAAAAGTTGAAAAATTTTTTTTTTTGGACTTAGTCATTTTTCCGGCGTTTATCAGACTTTCAGATAGGGCAAATGTCAGTGAGCGTTCCGATTTCAGTTCCAGAGCGATTCGCCCAATGAGTCCTTGATATTTATTCATTTTCAGCCAATTTTCTGGATTTTTGAAAAATTCAGTTTTTTGTGAAAATATCCACTAAATGAGGGAATAATATGTGTGAGGGTACCCCAGGAGAGTTCCAGATGTGTGTGGGTAAAATATATATCCCACGGGGGTAAAATTGAAAAAAGTTGAAAAAAAATATTTTTTGGACTTAGCCATTTTTCCGGCGTTTATCAGACTTTCAGATAGGGCAAATGTCAGTGAGCGTTCCGATTTCAGTTCCAGAGCGATTCGCCCAATGAGTCCTTGATATTTAGTCGTTTTCAGCCAATATTTTGGATTTTTGAAAATTTCACTTTTTTGTGAAAATATCCACTAAATGAGGGAATAATATGTGTGAGGTTACCCCAGGAGAGTTCCAAATGTGTGTGGGTAGAATATATATCCCACGGGGGTAAAATTGAAAAAAGTTGAAAAAAAATATTTTTTGGACTTAGCCATTTTTCCGGCGTTTATCAGACTTTCAGATAGGGCAAATGTCAGTGAGCGTTCCGATTTCAGTTCCAGAGCGATTCGCCCAATGAGTCCTTGATATTTAATCATTTTCAGCCAATTTTCTGGATTTTTGAAAATTTCACTTTTTTGTGAAAATATCCACTAAATGAGGGAATAATATGTGTGAGGGTAGCCCAGGAGAGTTCCAAATGTGTGTGGGTAGAATATATATCCCATGGGGGTAAAATTGAAAAAAGTTTAAAATTTTTTTATTTTGGACTTAGTCATTTTTCCGGCGTTTATCAGACTTTCAGATAGGGCAAATGTCAGTGAGCGTTCCGATTTCAGTTCCAGAGCGATTCGCCCAATGAGTCCTTGATATTTATGCATTTTCAGCCAATTTTCTGGATTTTTGAAAAATTCACTTTTTTGTGAAAATATCCACTAAATGAGGGAATAATATGTGTGAGGGTACCCCAGGAGAGTTCCAAATGTGTGTGGGTAGAATATATATCCCACGGGGGTAAAATTGAAAAAAGTTGAAAAATTTTTTTTTTTGGACTTAGTCATTTTTCCGCCGTTTATCAGACTTTGAGATAGGGCAAATGTCAGTGAGCGTTCCGATTTCAGTTCCAGAGCGATTTGCCCAATGAGTCCTTGATATTTAGTCGTTTTCAGCCAATTTTCTGGATTTTTGAAAAATTTACTTTATTGTGAAAATATCCACTAAATGAGGGAATAATATGTGTGAGGGTACCCCATGAGAGTTCCAAATGTGTGTGGGTAGAATATATATCCCACAGGGGTAAAATTGAAAAAAGTTGAAACATTTTTTTTTTGGACTTAGTCATTTTTCCGGCGTTTATCAGACTTTCAGATAGGGCAAATGTCAGTGAGCGTTCCGATTTCAGTTCCAGAGCGATTCGCCCAATGAGTCCTTGATATTTAGTCGTTTTCAGCCAATATTTTGGATTTTTGAAAATTTCACTTTTTTGTGAAAATATCCACTAAATGAGGGAATAATATGTGTGAGGGTACCCCAGGAGAGTTCCAAATGTGTGTGGGTAGAATATATATCCCACGGGGGTAAAATTGAAAAAAGTTGAAAAATTTTTTTTTTTGGACTTAGTCATTTTTCCGGCGTTTATCAGACTTTGAGATAGGGCAAATGTCAGTGAGCGTTCCGATTTCAGTTCCAGAGCGATTCGCCCAATGAGTCCTTGATATTTACTCGTTTTCAGCCAATTTTCTGGATTTTTGAAAAATTTACTTTATTGTGAAAATATCCACTAAATGAGGGAATAATATGTGTGAGGGTACAACAGGAGAGTTCCAAATGTGTGTGGGTAGAATATATATCCCACAGGGGTAAAATTGAAAAAAGTTTAAAAATTTTTTTTTTTGGACTTAGTCATTTTTCCGGCGTTTATCAGACTTTCAGATAGGGCAAATGTCAGTGAGCGTTCCGATTTCAGTTCCAGAGCGATTCGCCCAATGAGTCCTTGATATTTATTCATTTTCAGCCAATTTTCTGGATTTTTGAAAAATTCACTTTTTTTGTGAAAATATCCACTAAATGAGGGAATAATATGTGTGAGGGTACCCCAGGAGAGTTCCAAATGTGTGTGGGTAGAATATATATCCCACGGGGGTAAAATTGAAAAAAGTTGAAACATTTTTTTTTTGGACTTAGTCATTTTTCCGGCGTTTATCAGACTTTCAGATAGGGCAAATGTCAGTGAGCGTTCCGATTTCAGTTCCAGAGCGATTCGCCCAATGAGTCCTTGATATTTAATCATTTTCAGCCAATTTTCTGGATTTTTGAAAATTTCACTTTTTTGTGAAAATATCCACTAAATGAGGGAATAATATGTGTGAGGGTACCCCAGGAGAGTTCCAAATGTGTGTGGGTAGAATATATATCCCACGGGGGTAAAATTGAAAAAAGTTGAAAAATTTTTTTTTTTGGACTTAGTCATTTTTCCGGCGTTTATCAGACTTTCAGATAGGGCAAATGTCAGTGAGCGTTCCGATTTCAGTTCCAGAGCGATTCGCCCAATGAGTCCTTGATATTTAGTCGTTTTCAGCCAATTTTCTGGATTTTTGAAAAATTTACTTTTTTGTGAAAATATCCACTAAATGAGGGAATAATATGTGTGAGGGTACCCCAGGAGAGTTCCAAATGTGTGTGGGTAGAATATATATCCCACGGGGGTAAAATTGAAAAAAGTTTAAATTTTTTTTTTTTGGACTTAGTCATTTTTCCGGCGTTTATCAGTCTTTCAGATAGGGCAAATGTCAGTGAGCGTTCCGATTTCAGTTCCAGAGCGATTCGCCCAATGAGTCCTTGATATTTAGTCGTTTTCAGCCAATATTTTGGATTTTTGAAAATTTCACTTTTTTGTGAAAATATCCACTAAATGAGGGAATAATATGTGTGAGGGTACCCCAGGAGAGTTCCAAATGTGTGTGGGTAGAATATATATCCCACGGGGGTAAAATTGAAAAAAGTTGAAAAAAAATTTTTTTTTGGACTTAGTCATTTTTCCGTCGTTTATCAGACTTTCAGATAGGGCAAATGTCAGTGAGCGTTCCGATTTCAGTTCCAGAGCGATTCGCCTAATGAGTCCTTGATATTTAATCATTTTCAGCCAATTTTCTGGATTTTTGAAAATTTCACTTTTTTGTGAAAATATCCACTAAATGAGGGAATAATATGTGTGAGGGTAGCCCAGGAGAGTTCCAAATGTGTGTGGGTAGAATATATATCCCACGGGGGTAAAATTGAAAAAAGTTTAAAATTTTTTTTTTTTGGACTTAGTCATTTTTCCGGCGTTTATCAGACTTTCAGATAGGGCAAATGTCAGTGAGCGTTCCGATTTCAGTTCCAGAGCGATTCGCCCAATGAGTCTTTGATATTTATGCATTTTCAGCCAATTTTCTGGATTTTTGAAAAATTCACTTTTTTGTGAAAATATCCACTAAATGAGGGAATAATATGTGTGAGGGTACCCCAGGAGAGTTCCAAATGTGTGTGGGTAGAATATATATCCCACGGGGGTAAAATTGAAAAAAGTTGAAAAATTTTTTTTTTTGGACTTAGTCATTTTTCCGGCGTTTATCAGACTTTGAGATAGGGCAAATGTCAGTGAGCGTTCCGATTTCAGTTCCAGAGCGATTCGCCCAATGAGTCCTTGATATTTAGTCATTTTCAGCCAATTTTCTGGATTTTTGAAAAATTTACTTTTTTGTGAAAATATCCACTAAATGAGGGAATAATATGTGTGAGGGTACCCCAGGAGAGTTCCAAATGTGTGTGGGTAGAATATATATCCCACGGGGGTAAAATTGAAAAAAGTTTAAAATTTTTTTTTTTTGGACTTAGTCATTTTTCCGGCGTTTATCAGACTTTCAGATAGGGCAAATGTCAGTGAGCGTTCCGATTTCAGTTCCAGAGCGATTCGCCCAATGAGTCCTTGATATTTAATCATTTTCAGCCAATTTTCTGGATTTTTGAAAAATTCACTTTTTTGTGAAAATATCCACTAAATGAGGGAATAATATGTGTGAGGGTACCCCAGGAGAGTTCCAAATGTGTGTGGGTAGAATATATATCCCACGGGGGTAAAATTGAAAAAAGTTGAAAAATTTTTTTTTTTGGACTTAGTCATTTTTCCGCCGTTTATCAGACTTTGAGATAGGGCAAATGTCAGTGAGCGTTCCGATTTCAGTTCCAGAGCGATTTGCCCAATGAGTCCTTGATATTTAGTCGTTTTCAGCCAATTTTCTGGATTTTTGAAAAATTTACTTTATTGTGAAAATATCCACTAAATGAGGGAATAATATGTGTGAGGGTACCCCATGAGAGTTCCAAATGTGTGTGGGTAGAATATATATCCCACAGGGGTAAAATTGAAAAAAGTTGAAACATTTTTTTTTTGGACTTAGTCATTTTTCCGGCGTTTATCAGACTTTCAGATAGGGCAAATGTCAGTGAGCGTTCCGATTTCAGTTCCAGAGCGATTCGCCCAATGAGTCCTTGATATTTAGTCGTTTTCAGCCAATATTTTGGATTTTTGAAAATTTCACTTTTTTGTGAAAATATCCACTAAATGAGGGAATAATATGTGTGAGGGTACCCCAGGAGAGTTCCAAATGTGTGTGGGTAGAATATATATCCCACGGGGGTAAAATTGAAAAAAGTTGAAAAATTTTTTTTTTTGGACTTAGTCATTTTTCCGGCGTTTATCAGACTTTCAGATAGGGCAAATGTCAGTGAGCGTTCCGATTTCAGTTCCAGAGCGATTCGCCCAATGAGTCCTTGATATTTACTCGTTTTCAGCCAATTTTCTGGATTTTTGAAAAATTTACTTTATTGTGAAAATATCCACTAAATGAGGGAATAATATGTGTGAGGGTACCCCAGGAGAGTTCCAAATGTGTGTGGGTAGAATATATATCCCACAGGGGTAAAATTGAAAAAAGTTTAAAAATTTTTTTTTTTGGACTTAGTCATTTTTCCGGCGTTTATCAGACTTTCAGATAGGGCAAATGTCAGTGAGCGTTCCGATTTCAGTTCCAGAGCGATTCGCCCAATGAGTCCTTGATATTTATTCATTTTCAGCCAATTTTCTGGATTTTTGAAAAATTCACTTTTTTTGTGAAAATATCCACTAAATGAGGGAATAATATGTGTGAGGGTACCCCAGGAGAGTTCCAAATGTGTGTGGGTAGAATATATATCCCACGGGGGTAAAATTGAAAAAAGTTGAAACATTTTTTTTTTGGACTTAGTCATTTTTCCGGCGTTTATCAGACTTTCAGATAGGGCAAATGTCAGTGAGCGTTCCGATTTCAGTTCCAGAGCGATTCGCCCAATGAGTCCTTGATATTTAATCATTTTCAGCCAATTTTCTGGATTTTTGAAAATTTCACTTTTTTGTGAAAATATCCACTAAATGAGGGAATAATATGTGTGAGGGTACCCCAGGAGAGTTCCAAATGTGTGTGGGTAGAATATATATCCCACGGGGGTAAAATTGAAAAAAGTTTAAAATTTTTTTTTTTTGGACTTAGTCATTTTTCCGGCGTTTATCAGACTTTCAGATAGGGCAAATGTCAGTGAGCGTTCCGATTTCAGTTCCAGAGCGATTCGCCCAATGAGTCTTTGATATTTATGCATTTTCAGCCAATTTTCTGGATTTTTGAAAAATTCACTTTTTTGTGAAAATATCCACTAAATGAGGGAATAATATGTGTGAGGGTACCCCAGGAGAGTTCCAAATGTGTGTGGGTAGAATATATATCCCACGGGGGTAAAATTGAAAAAAGTTGAAAAATTTTTTTTTTTGGACTTAGTCATTTTTCCGGCGTTTATCAGACTTTGAGATAGGGCAAATGTCAGTGAGCGTTCCGATTTCAGTTCCAGAGCGATTCGCCCAATGAGTCCTTGATATTTAGTCGTTTTCAGCCAATTTTCTGGATTTTTGAAAAATTTACTTTTTTGTGAAAATATCCACTAAATGAGGGAATAATATGTGTGAGGGTACCCCAGGAGAGTTCCAAATGTGTGTGGGTAGAATATATATCCCACGGGGGTAAAATTGAAAAAAGTTTAAAATTTTTTTTTTTTGGACTTAGTCATTTTTCCGGCGTTTATCAGACTTTCAGATAGGGCAAATGTCAGTGAGCGTTCCGATTTCAGTTCCAGAGCGATTCGCCCAATGAGTCCTTGATATTTATTCATTTTCAGCCAATTTTCTGTATTTTTGAAAAATTCACTTTTTTGTGAAAATATCCACTAAATGAGGGAATAATATGTGTGAGGGTACCCCAGGAGAGTTCCAAATGTGTGTGGGTAGAATATATATCCCACGGGGGTAAAATTGAAAAAAGTTGAAACATTTTTTTTTTGGACTTAGTCATTTTTCCGGCGTTTATCAGACTTTCAGATAGGGCAAATGTCAGTGAGCGTTCCGATTTCAGTTCCAGAGCGATTCGCCCAATGAGTCCTTGATATTTAGTCGTTTTCAGCCAATATTTTGGATTTTTGAAAATTTCACTTTTTTGTGAAAATATCCACTAAATGAGGGAATAATATGTGTGAGGGTACCCCAGGAGAGTTCCAAATGTGTGTGGGTAGAATATATATCCCACGGGGGTAAAATTGAAAAAAGTTTAAAATTTTTTTTTTTTGGACTTAGTCATTTTTCCGGCGTTTATCAGACTTTCAGATAGGGCAAATGTCAGTGAGCGTTCCGATTTCAGTTCCAGAGCGATTCGCCTAATGAGTCCTTGATGTTTAATCATTTTCAGCCAATTTTCTGGATTTTTGAAAATTTCACTTTTTTGTGAAAATATCCACTAAATGAGGGAATAATATGTGTGAGGGTAACCCAGGAGAGTTCCAAATGTGTGTGGGTAGAATATATATCCCACGGGGGTAAAATTGAAAAAAGTTTAAAATTTTTTTTTTTTGGACTTAGTCATTTTTCCGGCGTTTATCAGACTTTCAGATAGGGCAAATGTCAGTGAGCGTTCCGATTTCAGTTCCAGAGCGATTCGCCCAATGAGTCTTTGATATTTATGCATTTTCAGCCAATTTTCTGGATTTTTGAAAAATTCACTTTTTTGTGAAAATATCCACTAAATGAGGGAATAATATGTGTGAGGGTACCCCAGGAGAGTTCCAAATGTGTGTGGGTAGAATATATATCCCACGGGGGTAAAATTGAAAAAAGTTTAAAATTTTTTTTTTTTGGACTTAGTCATTTTTCCGGCGTTTATCAGACTTTCAGATAGGGCAAATGTCAGTGAGCATTCCGATTTCAGTTCCAGAGCGATTCGCCTAATGAGTCCTTGATATTTAATCATTTTCAGCCAATTTTCTGGATTTTTGAAAATTTCACTTTTTTGTGAAAATATCCACTAAATGAGGGAATAATATGTGTGAGGGTAGCCCAGGAGAGTTCCAAATGTGTGTGGGTAGAATATATATCCCACGGGGGTAAAATTGAAAAAAGTTTAAAATTTTTTTTTTTTGGACTTAGTCATTTTTCCGGCGTTTATCAGACTTTCAGATAGGGCAAATGTCAGTGAGCGTTCCAATTTCAGTTCCAGAGCGATTCGCCCAATGAGTCTTTGATATTTATGCATTTTCAGCCAATTTTCTGGATTTTTGAAAAATTCACTTTTTTGTGAAAATATCCACTAAATGAGGGAATAATATGTGTCAGGGTAGCCCAGGAGAGTTCCAAATGTGTGTGGGTAGAATATATATCCCACGGGGGTAAAATTGAAAAAAGTTTAAAATTTTTTTTTTTTGGACTTAGTCATTTTTCCGGCGTTTATCAGACTTTCAGATAGGGCAAATGTCAGTGAGCGTTCCGATTTCAGTTCCAGAGCGATTCGCCCAATGAGTCTTTGATATTTATGCATTTTCAGCCAATTTTCTGGATTTTTGAAAAATTCACTTTTTTGTGAAAATATCCACTAAATGAGGGAATAATATGTGTGAGGGTACCCCAGGAGAGTTCCAAATGTGTGTGGGTAGAATATATATCCCACGGGGGTAAAATTGAAAAAAGTTGAAACATTTTTTTTTTGGACTTAGTCATTTTTCCGGCGTTTATCAGACTTTCAGATAGGGCAAATGTCAGTGAGCGTTCCGATTTCAGTTCCAGAGCGATTCGCCCAATGAGTCCTTGATATTTAATCATTTTCAGCCAATTTTCTGGATTTTTGAAAATTTCACTTTTTTGTGAAAATATCCACTAAATGAGGGAATAATATGTGTGAGGGTACCCCAGGAGAGTTCCAAATGTGTGTGGGTAGAATATATATCCCACGGGGGTAAAATTGAAAAAAGTTGAAAAATTTTTTTTTTTGGACTTAGTCATTTTTCCGGCGTTTATCAGACTTTCAGATAGGGCAAATGTCAGTGAGCGTTCCGATTTCAGTTCCAGAGCGATTCGCCCAATGAGTCCTTGATATTTAGTCGTTTTCAGCCAATTTTCTGGATTTTTGAAAAATTTACTTTTTTGTGAAAATATCCACTAAATGAGGGAATAATATGTGTGAGGGTACCCCAGGAGAGTTCCAAATGTGTGTGGGTAGAATATATATCCCACGGGGGTAAAATTGAAAAAAGTTTAAATTTTTTTTTTTTGGACTTAGTCATTTTTCCGGCGTTTATCAGTCTTTCAGATAGGGCAAATGTCAGTGAGCATTCCGATTTCAGTTCCAGAGCGATTCGCCCAATGAGTCCTTGATATTTAGTCGTTTTCAGCCAATATTTTGGATTTTTGAAAATTTCATTTTTTTGTGAAAATATCCACTAAATGAGGGAATAATATGTGTGAGGGTACCCCAGGAGAGTTCCAAATGTGTGTGGGTAGAATATATATCCCACGGGGGTAAAATTGAAAAAAGTTGAAAAAAAATTTTTTTTTGGACTTAGTCATTTTTCCGTCGTTTATCAGACTTTCAGATAGGGCAAATGTCAGTGAGCGTTCCGATTTCAGTTCCAGAGCGATTCGCCTAATGAGTCCTTGATATTTAATCATTTTCAGCCAATTTTCTGGATTTTTGAAAATTTCACTTTTTTGTGAAAATATCCACTAAATGAGGGAATAATATGTGTGAGGGTAGCCCAGGAGAGTTCCAAATGTGTGTGGGTAGAATATATATCCCACGGGGGTAAAATTGAAAAAAGTTTAAAATTTTTTTTTTTTGGACTTAGTCATTTTTCCGGCGTTTATCAGACTTTCAGATAGGGCAAATGTCAGTGAGCGTTCCGATTTCAGTTCCAGAGCGATTCGCCCAATGAGTCTTTGATATTTATGCATTTTCAGCCAATTTTCTGGATTTTTGAAAAATTCACTTTTTTGTGAAAATATCCACTAAATGAGGGAATAATATGTGTGAGGGTACCCCAGGAGAGTTCCAAATGTGTGTGGGTAGAATATATATCCCACGGGGGTAAAATTGAAAAAAGTTGAAAAATTTTTTTTTTTGGACTTAGTCATTTTTCCGGCGTTTATCAGACTTTGAGATAGGGCAAATGTCAGTGAGCGTTCCGATTTCAGTTCCAGAGCGATTCGCCCAATGAGTCCTTGATATTTAGTCGTTTTCAGCCAATTTTCTGGATTTTTGAAAAATTTACTTTTTTGTGAAAATATCCACTAAATGAGGGAATAATATGTGTGAGGGTACCCCAGGAGAGTTCCAAATGTGTGTGGGTAGAATATATATCCCACGGGGGTAAAATTGAAAAAAGTTTAAAATTTTTTTTTTTTGGACTTAGTCATTTTTCCGGCGTTTATCAGACTTTCAGATAGGGCAAATGTCAGTGAGCGTTCCGATTTCAGTTCCAGAGCGATTCGCCCAATGAGTCCTTGATATTTATTCATTTTCAGCCAATTTTCTGTATTTTTGAAAAATTCACTTTTTTGTGAAAATATCCACTAAATGAGGGAATAATATGTGTGAGGGTACCCCAGGAGAGTTCCAAATGTGTGTGGGTAGAATATATATCCCACGGGGGTAAAATTGAAAAAAGTTGAAACATTTTTTTTTTGGACTTAGTCATTTTTCCGGCGTTTATCAGACTTTCAGATAGGGCAAATGTCAGTGAGCGTTCCGATTTCAGTTCCAGAGCGATTCGCCCAATGAGTCCTTGATATTTAGTCGTTTTCAGCCAATATTTTGGATTTTTGAAAATTTCACTTTTTTGTGAAAATATCCACTAAATGAGGGAATAATATGTGTGAGGGTACCCCAGGAGAGTTCCAAATGTGTGTGGGTAGAATATATATCCCACGGGGGTAAAATTGAAAAAAGTTTAAAATTTTTTTTTTTTGGACTTAGTCATTTTTCCGGCGTTTATCAGACTTTCAGATAGGGCAAATGTCAGTGAGCGTTCCGATTTCAGTTCCAGAGCGATTCGCCTAATGAGTCCTTGATGTTTAATCATTTTCAGCCAATTTTCTGGATTTTTGAAAATTTCACTTTTTTGTGAAAATATCCACTAAATGAGGGAATAATATGTGTGAGGGTAACCCAGGAGAGTTCCAAATGTGTGTGGGTAGAATATATATCCCACGGGGGTAAAATTGAAAAAAGTTTAAAATTTTTTTTTTTTGGACTTAGTCATTTTTCCGGCGTTTATCAGACTTTCAGATAGGGCAAATGTCAGTGAGCATTCCGATTTCAGTTCCAGAGCGATTCGCCTAATGAGTCCTTGATATTTAATCATTTTCAGCCAATTTTCTGGATTTTTGAAAATTTCACTTTTTTGTGAAAATATCCACTAAATGAGGGAATAATATGTGTGAGGGTAGCCCAGGAGAGTTCCAAATGTGTGTGGGTAGAATATATATCCCACGGGGGTAAAATTGAAAAAAGTTTAAAATTTTTTTTTTTTGGACTTAGTCATTTTTCCGGCGTTTATCAGACTTTCAGATAGGGCAAATGTCAGTGAGCGTTCCGATTTCAGTTCCAGAGCGATTCGCCCAATGAGTCTTTGATATTTATGCATTTTCAGCCAATTTTCTGGATTTTTGAAAAATTCACTTTTTTGTGAAAATATCCACTAAATGAGGGAATAATATGTGTCAGGGTAGCCCAGGAGAGTTCCAAATGTGTGTGGGTAGAATATATATCCCACGGGGGTAAAATTGAAAAAAGTTTAAAATTTTTTTTTTTTGGACTTAGTCATTTTTCCGGCGTTTATCAGACTTTCAGATAGGGCAAATGTCAGTGAGCGTTCCGATTTCAGTTCCAGAGCGATTCGCCCAATGAGTCTTTGATATTTATGCATTTTCAGCCAATTTTCTGGATTTTTGAAAAATTCACTTTTTTGTGAAAATATCCACTAAATGAGGGAATAATATGTGTGAGGGTACCCCAGGAGAGTTCCAAATGTGTGTGGGTAGAATATATATCCCACGGGGGTAAAATTGAAAAAAGTTTAAAATTTTTTTTTTTTGGACTTAGTCATTTTTCCGGCGTTTATCAGACTTTCAGATAGGGCAAATGTCAGTGAGCGTTCCGATTTCAGTTCCAGAGCGATTCGCCTAATGAGTCCTTGATATTTAATCATTTTCAGCCAATTTTCTGGATTTTTGAAAATTTCACTTTTTTGTGAAAATATCCACTAAATGAGGGAATAATATGTGTGAGGGTAGCCCAGGAGAGTTCCAAATGTGTGTGGGTAGAATATATATCCCACGGGGGTAAAATTGAAAAAAGTTTAAAATTTTTTTTTTTTGGACTTAGTCATTTTTCCGGCGTTTATCAGACTTTCAGATAGGGAAAATGTCAGTGAGCGTTCCGATTTCAGTTCCAGAGCGATTCGCCCAATGAGTCCTTGATATTTAGTCGTTTTCAGCCAATTTTCTGGATTTTTGAAAAATTTACTTTTTTGTGAAAATATCCACTAAATGAGGGAATAATATGTGTGAGGGTACCCCAGGAGAGTTCCAAATGTGTGTGGGTAGAATATATATCCCACGGGGGTAAAATTGAAAAAAGTTTAAATTTTTTTTTTTTGGACTTAGTCATTTTTCCGGCGTTTATCAGACTTTCAGATAGGGCAAATGTCAGTGAGCGTTCCGATTTCAGTTCCAGAGCGATTCGCCCAATGAGTCCTTGATATTTAGTCGTTTTCAGCCAATATTTTGGATTTTTGAAAATTTCACTTTTTTGTGAAAATATCCACTAAATGAGGGAATAATATGTGTGAGGGTACCCCAGGAGAGTTCCAAATGTGTGTGGGTAGAATATATATCCCACGGGGGTAAAATTGAAAAAAGTTGAAAAAAAATTTTTTTTTGACTTAGTCATTTTTCCGTCGTTTATCAGACTTTCAGATAGGGCAAATGTCAGTGAGCGTTCCGATTTCAGTTCCAGAGCGATTCGCCTAATGAGTCCTTGATATTTAATCATTTTCAGCCAATTTTCTGGATTTTTGAAAATTTCACTTTTTTGTGAAAATATCCACTAAATGAGGGAATAATATGTGTGAGGGTACCCCAGGAGAGTTCCAAATGTGTGTGGGTAGAATATATATCCCACGGGGGTAAAATTGAAAAAAGTTGAAAAAATTTTTTTTTTGGACTTAGTCATTTTTCCGGCGTTTATCAGACTTTGAGATAGGGCAAATGTCAGTGAGCGTTCCGATTTCAGTTCCAGAGCGATTCGCCCAATGAGTCCTTGATATTTAGTCGTTTTCAGCCAATTTTCTGGATTTTTGAAAAATTTACTTTTTTGTGAAAATATCCACTAAATGAGGGAATAATATGTGTGAGGGTACCCCAGGAGAGTTCCAAATGTGTGTGGGTAGAATATATATCCCACGGGGGTAAAATTGAAAAAAGTTTAAAATTTTTTTTTTTTGGACTTAGTCATTTTTCCGGCGTTTATCAGACTTTCAGATAGGGCAAATGTCAGTGAGCGTTCCGATTTCAGTTCCAGAGCGATTCGCCCAATGAGTCCTTGATATTTATTCATTTTCAGCCAATTTTCTGGATTTTTGAAAAATTCACTTTTTTGTGAAAATATCCACTAAATGAGGGAATAATATGTGTGAGGGTACCCCAGGAGAGTTCCAAATGTGTGTGGGTAGAATATATATCCCACGGGGGTAAAATTGAAAAAAGTTGAAACATTTTTTTTTTGGACTTAGTCATTTTTCCGGCGTTTATCAGACTTTCAGATAGGGCAAATGTCAGTGAGCGTTCCGATTTCAGTTCCAGAGCGATTCGCCCAATGAGTCCTTGATATTTAGTCGTTTTCAGCCAATATTTTGGATTTTTGAAAATTTCACTTTTTTGTGAAAATATCCACTAAATGAGGGAATAATATGTGTGAGGGTACCCCAGGAGAGTTCCAAATGTGTGTGGGTAGAATATATATCCCACGGGGGTAAAATTGAAAAAAGTTTAAAATTTTTTTTTTTTGGACTTAGTCATTTTTCCGGCGTTTATCAGACTTTGAGATAGGGCAAATGTCAGTGAGCGTTCCGATTTCAGTTCCAGAGCGATTCGCCCAATGAGTCCTTGATATTTATTCGTTTTCAGCCAATTTTCTGGATTTTTGAAAAATTTACTTTTTTGTGAAAATATCCACTAAATGAGGGAATAATATGTGTGAGGGTACCCCAGGAGAGTTCCAAATGTGTGTGGGTAGAATATATATCCCACGGGGGTAAAATTGAAAAAAGTTTAAAATTTTTTTTTTTTGGACTTAGTCATTTTTCCGGCGTTTATCAGACTTTCAGATAGGGCAAATGTCAGTGAGCGTTCCGATTTCAGTTCCAGAGCGATTCGCCCAATGAGTCCTTGATATTTATTCATTTTCAGCCAATTTTCTGGATTTTTGAAAAATTCACTTTTTTGTGAAAATATCCACTAAATGAGGGAATAATATGTGTGAGGGTACCCCAGGAGAGTTCCAAATGTGTGTGGGTAGAATATATATCCCACGGGGGTAAAATTGAAAAAAGTTGAAACATTTTTTTTTTGGACTTAGTCATTTTTCCGGCGTTTATCAGACTTTCAGATAGGGCAAATGTCAGTGAGCGTTCCGATTTCAGTTCCAGAGCGATTCGCCCAATGAGTCCTTGATATTTAGTCGTTTTCAGCCAATATTTTGGATTTTTGAAAATTTCACTTTTTTGTGAAAATATCCACTAAATGAGGGAATAATATGTGTGAGGGTACCCCTGGAGAGTTCCAAATGTGTGTGGGTAGAATATATATCCCACGGGGGTAAAATTGAAAAAAGTTTAAAATTTTTTTTTTTTGGACTTAGTCATTTTTCCGGCGTTTATCAGACTTTCAGATAGGGCAAATGTCAGTGAGCGTTCCGATTTCAGTTCCAGAGCGATTCGCCCAATGAGTCTTTGATATTTATGCATTTTCAGCCAATTTTCTGGATTTTTGAAAAATTCACTTTTTTGTGAAAATATCCACTAAATGAGGGAATAATATGTGTCAGGGTAGCCCAGGAGAGTTCCAAATGTGTGTGGGTAGAATATATATCCCACGGGGGTAAAATTGAAAAAAGTTTAAAATTTTTTTTTTTTGGACTTAGTCATTTTTCCGGCGTTTATCAGACTTTCAGATAGGGCAAATGTCAGTGAGCGTTCCGATTTCAGTTCCAGAGCGATTCTCCTAATGAGTCCTTGATATTTAATCATTTTCAGCCAATTTTCTGGATTTTTGAAAATTTCACTTTTTTGTGAAAATATCCACTAAATGAGGGAATAATATGTGTGAGGGTAGCCCAGGAGAGTTCCAAATGTGTGTGGGTAGAATATATATCCCACGGGGGTAAAATTGAAAAAAGTTTAAATTTTTTTTTTTTTGGACTTAGTCATTTTTCCGGCGTTTATCAGACTTTCAGATAGGGCAAATGTCAGTGAGCGTTCCGATTTCAGTTCCAGAGCGATTCGCCCAATGAGTCCTTGATATTTAGTCGATTTCAGCCAATATTTTGGATTTTTGAAAATTTCACTTTTTTGTAAAAATATCCACTAAATGAGGGAATAATATGTGTGAGGGTAGCCCAGGAGAGTTCCAAATGTGTGTGGGTAGAATATATATCCCACGGGGGTAAAATTGAAAAAAGTTTAAAATTTTTTTTTTTTGGACTTAGTCATTTTTCCGGCGTTTATCAGACTTTCAGATAGGGAAAATGTCAGTGAGCGTTCCGATTTCAGTTCCAGAGCGATTCGCCCAATGAGTCCTTGATATTTAGTCGTTTTCAGCCAATTTTCTGGATTTTTGAAAAATTTACTTTTTTGTGAAAATATCCACTAAATGAGGGAATAATATGTGTGAGGGTACCCCAGGAGAGTTCCAAATGTGTGTGGGTAGAATATATATCCCACGGGGGTAAAATTGAAAAAAGTTTAAATTTTTTTTTTTTTGGACTTAGTCATTTTTCCGGCGTTTATCAGACTTTCAGATAGGGCAAATGTCAGTGAGCGTTCCGATTTCAGTTCCAGAGCGATTCGCCCAATGAGTCCTTGATATTTAGTCGTTTTCAGCCAATATTTTGGATTTTTGAAAATTTCACTTTTTTGTGAAAATATCCACTAAATGAGGGAATAATATGTGTGAGGGTACCCCAGGAGAGTTCCAAATGTGTGTGGGTAGAATATATATCCCACGGGGGTAAAATTGAAAAAAGTTGAAAAAAAATTTTTTTTTTACTTAGTCATTTTTCCGTCGTTTATCAGACTTTCAGATAGGGCAAATGTCAGTGAGCGTTCCGATTTCAGTTCCAGAGCGATTCGCCTAATGAGTCCTTGATATTTAATCATTTTCAGCCAATTTTCTGGATTTTTGAAAATTTCACTTTTTTGTGAAAATATCCACTAAATGAGGGAATAATATGTGTGAGGGTACCCCAGGAGAGTTCCAAATGTGTGTGGGTAGAATATATATCCCACGGGGGTAAAATTGAAAAAAGTTGAAAAAATTTTTTTTTTGGACTTAGTCATTTTTCCGGCGTTTATCAGACTTTGAGATAGGGCAAATGTCAGTGAGCGTTCCGATTTCAGTTCCAGAGCGATTCGCCCAATGAGTCCTTGATATTTAGTCGTTTTCAGCCAATTTTCTGGATTTTTGAAAAATTTACTTTTTTGTGAAAATATCCACTAAATGAGGGAATAATATGTGTGAGGGTACCCCAGGAGAGTTCCAAATGTGTGTGGGTAGAATATATATCCCACGGGGGTAAAATTGAAAAAAGTTTAAAATTTTTTTTTTTTGGACTTAGTCATTTTTCCGGCGTTTATCAGACTTTCAGATAGGGCAAATGTCAGTGAGCGTTCCGATTTCAGTTCCAGAGCGATTCGCCCAATGAGTCCTTGATATTTATTCATTTTCAGCCAATTTTCTGGATTTTTGAAAAATTCACTTTTTTGTGAAAATATCCACTAAATGAGGGAATAATATGTGTGAGGGTACCCCAGGAGAGTTCCAAATGTGTGTGGGTAGAATATATATCCCACGGGGGTAAAATTGAAAAAAGTTGAAACATTTTTTTTTTGGACTTAGTCATTTTTCCGGCGTTTATCAGACTTTCAGATAGGGCAAATGTCAGTGAGCGTTCCGATTTCAGTTCCAGAGCGATTCGCCCAATGAGTCCTTGATATTTAGTCGTTTTCAGCCAATATTTTGGATTTTTGAAAATTTCACTTTTTTGTGAAAATATCCACTAAATGAGGGAATAATATGTGTGAGGGTACCCCAGGAGAGTTCCAAATGTGTGTGGGTAGAATATATATCCCACGGGGGTAAAATTGAAAAAAGTTTAAAATTTTTTTTTTTTGGACTTAGTCATTTTTCCGGCGTTTATCAGACTTTCAGATAGGGCAAATGTCAGTGAGCGTTCCGATTTCAGTTCCAGAGCGATTCGCCTAATGAGTCCTTGATGTTTAATCATTTTCAGCCAATTTTCTGGATTTTTGAAAATTTCACTTTTTTGTGAAAATATCCACTAAATGAGGGAATAATATGTGTGAGGGTACCCCAGGAGAGTTCCAAATGTGTGTGGGTAGAATATATATCCCACGGGGGTAAAATTGAAAAAAGTTGAAAAATTTTTTTTTTTGGACTTAGTCATTTTTCCGGCGTTTATCAGACTTTGAGATAGGGCAAATGTCAGTGAGCGTTCCGATTTCAGTTCCAGAGCGATTCGCCCAATGAGTCCTTGATATTTATTCGTTTTCAGCCAATTTTCTGGATTTTTGAAAAATTTACTTTTTTGTGAAAATATCCACTAAATGAGGGAATAATATGTGTGAGGGTACCCCAGGAGAGTTCCAAATGTGTGTGGGTAGAATATATATCCCACGGGGGTAAAATTGAAAAAAGTTTAAAATTTTTTTTTTTTGGACTTAGTCATTTTTCCGGCGTTTATCAGACTTTCAGATAGGGCAAATGTCAGTGAGCGTTCCGATTTCAGTTCCAGAGCGATTCGCCCAATGAGTCCTTGATATTTATTCATTTTCAGCCAATTTTCTGGATTTTTGAAAAATTCACTTTTTTGTGAAAATATCCACTAAATGAGGGAATAATATGTGTGAGGGTACCCCAGGAGAGTTCCAAATGTGTGTGGGTAGAATATATATCCCACGGGGGTAAAATTGAAAAAAGTTGAAACATTTTTTTTTTGGACTTAGTCATTTTTCCGGCGTTTATCAGACTTTCAGATAGGGCAAATGTCAGTGAGCGTTCCGATTTCAGTTCCAGAGCGATTCGCCCAATGAGTCCTTGATATTTAGTCGTTTTCAGCCAATATTTTGGATTTTTGAAAATTTCACTTTTTTGTGAAAATATCCACTAAATGAGGGAATAATATGTGTGAGGGTACCCCTGGAGAGTTCCAAATGTGTGTGGGTAGAATATATATCCCACGGGGGTAAAATTGAAAAAAGTTTAAAATTTTTTTTTTTTGGACTTAGTCATTTTTCCGGCGTTTATCAGACTTTCAGATAGGGCAAATGTCAGTGAGCGTTCCGATTTCAGTTCCAGAGCGATTCGCCCAATGAGTCTTTGATATTTATGCATTTTCAGCCAATTTTCTGGATTTTTGAAAAATTCACTTTTTTGTGAAAATATCCACTAAATGAGGGAATAATATGTGTCAGGGTAGCCCAGGAGAGTTCCAAATGTGTGTGGGTAGAATATATATCCCACGGGGGTAAAATTGAAAAAAGTTTAAATTTTTTTTTTTTTGGACTTAGTCATTTTTCCGGCGTTTATCAGACTTTCAGATAGGGCAAATGTCAGTGAGCGTTCCGATTTCAGTTCCAGAGCGATTCGCCCAATGAGTCCTTGATATTTAGTCGTTTTCAGCCAATATTTTGGATTTTTGAAAATTTCACTTTTTTGTAAAAATATCCACTAAATGAGGGAATAATATGTGTGAGGGTACCCCAGGAGTGTTCCAAATGTGTGTGGGTAAAATATATATCCCACGGGGGTAAAATTGAAAAAAGTTGAAAAATTTTTTTTTTGGACTTAGTCATTTTTCCGACGTTTATCAGACTTTCAGATAGGGCAAATGTCAGTGAGCGTTCCGATTTCAGTTCCAGAGCGATTCACCCAATGAGTCCTTGATATTTATTCATTTTCAGCCAATTTTCTGGATTTTTGAAAAATTCACTTTTTTGTGAAAATATCCACTAAATGAGGGAATAATATGTGTGAGGGTACCCCAGGAGAGTTCCAAATGTGTGTGGGTAGAATATATATCCCACGAGGGTAAAATTGAAAAAAGTTGAAAAATTTTTTTTTTTGACTTAGTCATTTTTCCGGCGTTTATCAGACTTTCAGATAGGGCAAATGTCAGTGAGCGTTCCGATTTCAGTTCCAGAGCGATTCGCCCAATGAGTCCTTGATATTTAGTCGTTTTCAGCCAATATTTTGGATTTTTGAAAATTTCACTTTTTTGTGAAAATATCCACTAAATGAGGGAATAATATGTGTGAGGGTACCCCAGGAGAGTTCCAGATGTGTGTGGGTAAAATATATATCCCACGGGGGTAAAATTGAAAAAAGTTGAAAAAAAATATTTTTTGGACTTAGCCATTTTTCCGGCGCTTATCAGACTTTCAGATAGGGCAAATGTCAGTGAGCGTTCCGATTTCAGTTCCAGAGCGATTCGCCCAATGAGTCCTTGATATTTATTCATTTTCAGCCAATTTTCTGGATTTTTGAAAAATTCACTTTTTTGTGAAAATATCCACTAAATGAGGGAATAATATGTGTGAGGGTACCCCAGGAGAGTTCCAGATGTGTGTGGGTAAAATATATATCCCACGGGGGTAAAATTGAAAAAAGTTGAAAAAAAATATTTTTTGGACTTAGCCATTTTTCCGGCGCTTATCAGACTTTCAGATAGGGCAAATGTCAGTGAGCGTTCCTATTTCAGTTCCAGAGCGATTCGCCTAATGAGTCCTTGATATTTAATCATTTTCAGCCAATTTTCTGGATTTTTGAAAATTTCACTTTTTTGTGAAAATATCCACTAAATGAGGGAATAATATGTGTGAGGGTAGCCCAGGAGAGTTCCAAATGTGTGTGGGTAGAATATATATCCCACGGGGGTAAAATTGAAAAAAGTTTAAAATTTTTTTTTTTTGGACTTAGTCATTTTTCCGGCGTTTATCAGACTTTCAGATAGGGCAAATGTCATGAGCGTTCCGATTTCAGTTCCAGAGCGATTCGCCCAATGAGTCCTTGATATTTAGTCGTTTTCAGCCAATATTTTGGATTTTTGAAAATTTCACTTTGTTGTGAAAATATCCACTAAATGAGGGAATAATATGTGTGAGGGTACCCCAGGAGTGTTCCAAATGTGTGTGGGTAGAATATATATCCCACGGGGGTAAAATTGAAAAAAGTTAAAAAATTTTTTTTTTTGGACTTAGTCATTTTTCCGGCGTTTATCAGTTTCAGATAGGGCAAATGTCAGTGAGCGTTCCGATTTCAGTTCCAGAGCGATTCGCCCAATGAGTCCTTGATATTTATTCATTTTCAGCCAATTTTCTGGATTTTTGAAAAATTCACTTTTTTGTGAAAATATCCACTAAATGAGGGAATAATATGTGTGAGGGTAGCCCAGGAGAGTTCCAAATGTGTGTGGGTAGAATATATATCCCACGGGGGTAAAATTGAAAAAAGTTTAAAATTTTTTTTTTTTGGACTTAGTCATTTTTCCGGCGTTTATCAGACTTTCAGATAGGGCAAATGTCAGTGAGCGTTCCGATTTCAGTTCCAGAGCGATTCGCCCAATGAGTCTTTGATATTTATGCATTTTCAGCCAATTTTCTGGATTTTTGAAAAATTCACTTTTTTGTGAAAATATCCACTAAATGAGGGAATAATATGTGTGAGGGTACCCCAGGAGAGTTCCAAATGTGTGTGGGTAGAATATATATCCCACGGGGGTAAAATTGAAAAAAGTTGAAAAATTTTTTTTTTTTGGACTTAGTCATTTTTCCGGCGTTTATCAGACTTTCAGATAGGGCAAATGTCAGTGAGCGTTCCGATTTCAGTTCCAGAGCGATTCGCCCAATGAGTCTTTGATATTTATGCATTTTCAGCCAATTTTCTGGATTTTTGAAAAATTCACTTTTTTGTGAAAATATCCACTAAATGAGGGAATAATATGTGTGAGAGTACCCCAGGAGAGTTCCAAATGTGTGTGGGTAGAATATATATCCCACGGGGGTAAAATTGAAAAAAGTTGAAAAATTTTTTTTTTTGGACTTAGTCATTTTTCCGGCGTTTATCAGACTTTCAGATAGGGCAAATGTCAGTGAGCGTTCCGATTTCAGTTCCAGAGCGATTCGCCCAATGAGTCCTTGATATTTATTCATTTTCAGCCAATTTTCTGGATTTTTGAAAAATTCACTTTTTTGTGAAAATATCCACTAAATGAGGGAATAATATGTGTGAGGGTACCCCAGGAGAGTTCCAAATGTGTGTGGGTAGAATATATATCCCACGGGGGTAAAATTGAAAAAAGTTGAAAAATTTTTTTTTTTGGACTTAGTCATTTTTCCGGCGTTTATCAGACTTTCAGATAGGGCAAATGTCAGTGAGCGTTCCGATTTCAGTTCCAGAGCGATTCGCCCAATGAGTCCTTGATATTTAGTCGTTTTCAGCCAAATTTCTGGATTTTTGAAAAATTCACTTTTTTGTGAAAATATCCACTAAATGAGGGAATAATATGTGTGAGGGTACCCCAGGAGTGTTCCAAATGTGAGTGGGTAGAATATATATCCCACGGGGGTAAAATTGAAAAAAGTTGAAAAATTTTTTTTTTTGGACTTAGTCATTTTTCCGGCGTTTATCAGTTTCAGATAGGGCAAATGTCAGTGAGCGTTCCGATTTCAGTTCCAGAGCGATTCGCCCAATGAGTCCTTGATATTTATTCATTTTCAGCCAATTTTCTGGATTTTTGAAAAATTCACTTTTTTGTGAAAATATCCACTAAATGAGGGAATAATATGTGTGAGGGTACCCCAGGAGAGTTCCAGATGTGTGTGGGTAAAATATATATCCCACGGGGGTAAAATTGAAAAAAGTTGAAAAAAAATATTTTTTGGACTTAGCCATTTTTCCGGCGCTTATCAGACTTTCAGATAGGGCAAATGTCAGTGAGCGTTCCTATTTCAGTTCCAGAGCGATTCGCCTAATGAGTCCTTGATATTTAATCATTTTCAGCCAATTTTCTGGATTTTTGAAAATTTCACTTTTTTGTGAAAATATCCACTAAATGAGGGAATAATATGTGTGAGGGTAGCACAGGAGAGTTCCAAATGTATGTGGGTAGAATATATATCCCACGGGGGTAAAATTGAAAAAAGTTTAAAATTTTTTTTTTTTGGACTTAGTCATTTTTCCGGCGTTTATCAGACTTTCAGATAGGGCAAATGTCAGTGAGCGTTCCGATTTCAGTTCCAGAGCGATTCGCCCAATGAGTCCTTGATATTTAGTCGTTTTCAGCCAATATTTTGGATTTTTGAAAATTTCACTTTTTTGTGAAAATATCCACTAAATGAGGGAATAATATGTGTGAGGGTACCCCAGGAGTGTTCCAAATGTGTGTGGGTAGAATATATATCCCACGGGGGTAAAATTGAAAAAAGTTGAAAAATTTTTTTTTTTGGACTTAGTCATTTTTCCGGCGTTTATCAGACTTTGAGATAGGGCAAATGTCAGTGAGCGTTCCGATTTCAGTTCCAGAGCGATTCGCCCAATGAGTCCTTGATATTTATTCGTTTTCAGCCAATTTTCTGGATTTTTGAAAAATTTACTTTTTTGTGAAAATATCCACTAAATGAGGGAATAATATGTGTGAGGGTACCCCAGGAGAGTTCCAAATGTGTGTGGGTAGAATATATATCCCACGGGGGTAAAATTGAAAAAAGTTTAAAATTTTTTTTTTTTGGACTTAGTCATTTTTCCGGCGTTTATCAGACTTTCAGATAGGGCAAATGTCAGTGAGCGTTCCGATTTCAGTTCCAGAGCGATTCGCCCAATGAGTCCTTGATATTTATTCATTTTCAGCCAATTTTCTGGATTTTTGAAAAATTCACTTTTTTGTGAAAATATCCACTAAATGAGGGAATAATATGTGTGAGGGTACCCCAGGAGAGTTCCAAATGTGTGTGGGTAGAATATATATCCCACGGGGGTAAAATTGAAAAAAGTTGAAACATTTTTTTTTTGGACTTAGTCATTTTTCCGGCGTTTATCAGACTTTCAGATAGGGCAAATGTCAGTGAGCGTTCCGATTTCAGTTCCAGAGCGATTCGCCCAATGAGTCCTTGATATTTAGTCGTTTTCAGCCAATATTTTGGATTTTTGAAAATTTCACTTTTTTGTGAAAATATCCACTAAATGAGGGAATAATATGTGTGAGGGTACCCCTGGAGAGTTCCAAATGTGTGTGGTTAGAATATATATCCCACGGGGGTAAAATTGAAAAAAGTTTAAAATTTTTTTTTTTTGGACTTAGTCATTTTTCCGGCGTTTATCAGACTTTCAGATAGGGCAAATGTCAGTGAGCGTTCCGATTTCAGTTCCAGAGCGATTCGCCCAATGAGTCTTTGATATTTATGCATTTTCAGCCAATTTTCTGGATTTTTGAAAAATTCACTTTTTTGTGAAAATATCCACTAAATGAGGGAATAATATGTGTCAGGGTAGCCCAGGAGAGTTCCAAATGTGTGTGGGTAGAATATATATCCCACGGGGGTAAAATTGAAAAAAGTTTAAAATTTTTTTTTTTTGGACTTAGTCATTTTTCCGGCGTTTATCAGACTTTCAGATAGGGCAAATGTCAGTGAGCGTTCCGATTTCAGTTCCAGAGCGATTCGCCTAATGAGTCCTTGATATTTAATCATTTTCAGCCAATTTTCTGGATTTTTGAAAATTTCACTTTTTTGTGAAAATATCCACTAAATGAGGGAATAATATGTGTGAGGGTAGCCCAGGAGAGTTCCAAATGTGTGTGGGTAGAATATATATCCCACGGGGGTAAAATTGAAAAAAGTTTAAATTTTTTTTTTTTTGGACTTAGTCATTTTTCCGGCGTTTATCAGACTTTCAGATAGGGCAAATGTCAGTGAGCGTTCCGATTTCAGTTCCAGAGCGATTCGCCCAATGAGTCCTTGATATTTAGTCGTTTTCAGCCAATATTTTGGATTTTTGAAAATTTCACTTTTTTGTAAAAATATCCACTAAATGAGGGAATAATATGTGTGAGGGTACCCCAGGAGTGTTCCAAATGTGTGTGGGTAAAATATATATCCCACGGGGGTAAAATTGAAAAAAGTTGAAAAATTTTTTTTTTGGACTTAGTCATTTTTCCGACGTTTATCAGACTTTCAGATAGGGCAAATGTCAGTGAGCGTTCCGATTTCAGTTCCAGAGCGATTCACCCAATGAGTCCTTGATATTTATTCATTTTCAGCCAATTTTCTGGATTTTTGAAAAATTCACTTTTTTGTGAAAATATCCACTAAATGAGGGAATAATATGTGTGAGGGTACCCCAGGAGAGTTCCAAATGTGTGTGGGTAGAATATATATCCCACGAGGGTAAAATTGAAAAAAGTTGAAAAATTTTTTTTTTTGACTTAGTCATTTTTCCGGCGTTTATCAGACTTTCAGATAGGGCAAATGTCAGTGAGCGTTCCGATTTCAGTTCCAGAGCGATTCGCCCAATGAGTCCTTGATATTTAGTCGTTTTCAGCCAATATTTTGGATTTTTGAAAATTTCACTTTTTTGTGAAAATATCCACTAAATGAGGGAATAATATGTGTGAGGGTACCCCAGGAGAGTTCCAGATGTGTGTGGGTAAAATATATATCCCACGGGGGTAAAATTGAAAAAAGTTGAAAAAAAATATTTTTTGGACTTAGCCATTTTTCCGGCGCTTATCAGACTTTCAGATAGGGCAAATGTCAGTGAGCGTTCCGATTTCAGTTCCAGAGCGATTCGCCCAATGAGTCCTTGATATTTATTCATTTTCAGCCAATTTTCTGGATTTTTGAAAAATTCACTTTTTTGTGAAAATATCCACTAAATGAGGGAATAATATGTGTGAGGGTACCCCAGGAGAGTTCCAGATGTGTGTGGGTAAAATATATATCCCACGGGGGTAAAATTGAAAAAAGTTGAAAAAAAATATTTTTTGGACTTAGCCATTTTTCCGGCGCTTATCAGACTTTCAGATAGGGCAAATGTCAGTGAGCGTTCCTATTTCAGTTCCAGAGCGATTCGCCTAATGAGTCCTTGATATTTAATCATTTTCAGCCAATTTTCTGGATTTTTGAAAATTTCACTTTTTTGTGAAAATATCCACTAAATGAGGGAATAATATGTGTGAGGGTAGCCCAGGAGAGTTCCAAATGTGTGTGGGTAGAATATATATCCCACGGGGGTAAAATTGAAAAAAGTTTAAAATTTTTTTTTTTTGGACTTAGTCATTTTTCCGGCGTTTATCAGACTTTCAGATAGGGCAAATGTCATGAGCGTTCCGATTTCAGTTCCAGAGCGATTCGCCCAATGAGTCCTTGATATTTAGTCGTTTTCAGCCAATATTTTGGATTTTTGAAAATTTCACTTTGTTGTGAAAATATCCACTAAATGAGGGAATAATATGTGTGAGGGTACCCCAGGAGTGTTCCAAATGTGTGTGGGTAGAATATATATCCCACGGGGGTAAAATTGAAAAAAGTTAAAAAATTTTTTTTTTTGGACTTAGTCATTTTTCCGGCGTTTATCAGTTTCAGATAGGGCAAATGTCAGTGAGCGTTCCGATTTCAGTTCCAGAGCGATTCGCCCAATGAGTCCTTGATATTTATTCATTTTCAGCCAATTTTCTGGATTTTTGAAAAATTCACTTTTTTGTGAAAATATCCACTAAATGAGGGAATAATATGTGTGAGGGTAGCCCAGGAGAGTTCCAAATGTGTGTGGGTAGAATATATATCCCACGGGGGTAAAATTGAAAAAAGTTTAAAATTTTTTTTTTTTGGACTTAGTCATTTTTCCGGCGTTTATCAGACTTTCAGATAGGGCAAATGTCAGTGAGCGTTCCGATTTCAGTTCCAGAGCGATTCGCCCAATGAGTCTTTGATATTTATGCATTTTCAGCCAATTTTCTGGATTTTTGAAAAATTCACTTTTTTGTGAAAATATCCACTAAATGAGGGAATAATATGTGTGAGGGTACCCCAGGAGAGTTCCAAATGTGTGTGGGTAGAATATATATCCCACGGGGGTAAAATTGAAAAAAGTTGAAAAATTTTTTTTTTTTGGACTTAGTCATTTTTCCGGCGTTTATCAGACTTTCAGATAGGGCAAATGTCAGTGAGCGTTCCGATTTCAGTTCCAGAGCGATTCGCCCAATGAGTCTTTGATATTTATGCATTTTCAGCCAATTTTCTGGATTTTTGAAAAATTCACTTTTTTGTGAAAATATCCACTAAATGAGGGAATAATATGTGTGAGAGTACCCCAGGAGAGTTCCAAATGTGTGTGGGTAGAATATATATCCCACGGGGGTAAAATTGAAAAAAGTTGAAAAATTTTTTTTTTTGGACTTAGTCATTTTTCCGGCGTTTATCAGACTTTCAGATAGGGCAAATGTCAGTGAGCGTTCCGATTTCAGTTCCAGAGCGATTCGCCCAATGAGTCCTTGATATTTATTCATTTTCAGCCAATTTTCTGGATTTTTGAAAAATTCACTTTTTTGTGAAAATATCCACTAAATGAGGGAATAATATGTGTGAGGGTACCCCAGGAGAGTTCCAAATGTGTGTGGGTAGAATATATATCCCACGGGGGTAAAATTGAAAAAAGTTGAAAAATTTTTTTTTTTGGACTTAGTCATTTTTCCGGCGTTTATCAGACTTTCAGATAGGGCAAATGTCAGTGAGCGTTCCGATTTCAGTTCCAGAGCGATTCGCCCAATGAGTCCTTGATATTTAGTCGTTTTCAGCCAAATTTCTGGATTTTTGAAAAATTCACTTTTTTGTGAAAATATCCACTAAATGAGGGAATAATATGTGTGAGGGTACCCCAGGAGTGTTCCAAATGTGAGTGGGTAGAATATATATCCCACGGGGGTAAAATTGAAAAAAGTTGAAAAATTTTTTTTTTTGGACTTAGTCATTTTTCCGGCGTTTATCAGTTTCAGATAGGGCAAATGTCAGTGAGCGTTCCGATTTCAGTTCCAGAGCGATTCGCCCAATGAGTCCTTGATATTTATTCATTTTCAGCCAATTTTCTGGATTTTTGAAAAATTCACTTTTTTGTGAAAATATCCACTAAATGAGGGAATAATATGTGTGAGGGTACCCCAGGAGAGTTCCAGATGTGTGTGGGTAAAATATATATCCCACGGGGGTAAAATTGAAAAAAGTTGAAAAAAAATATTTTTTGGACTTAGCCATTTTTCCGGCGCTTATCAGACTTTCAGATAGGGCAAATGTCAGTGAGCGTTCCTATTTCAGTTCCAGAGCGATTCGCCTAATGAGTCCTTGATATTTAATCATTTTCAGCCAATTTTCTGGATTTTTGAAAATTTCACTTTTTTGTGAAAATATCCACTAAATGAGGGAATAATATGTGTGAGGGTAGCACAGGAGAGTTCCAAATGTATGTGGGTAGAATATATATCCCACGGGGGTAAAATTGAAAAAAGTTTAAAATTTTTTTTTTTTGGACTTAGTCATTTTTCCGGCGTTTATCAGACTTTCAGATAGGGCAAATGTCAGTGAGCGTTCCGATTTCAGTTCCAGAGCGATTCGCCCAATGAGTCCTTGATATTTAGTCGTTTTCAGCCAATATTTTGGATTTTTGAAAATTTCACTTTTTTGTGAAAATATCCACTAAATGAGGGAATAATATGTGTGAGGGTACCCCAGGAGTGTTCCAAATGTGTGTGGGTAGAATATATATCCCACGGGGGTAAAATTGAAAAAAGTTGAAAAATTTTTTTTTTTGGACTTAGTCATTTTTCCGGCGTTTATCAGTTTCAGATAGGGCAAATGTCAGTGAGCGTTCCGATTTCAGTTCCAGAGCGATTCGCCCAATGAGTCCTTGATATTTATTCATTTTCAGCCAATTTTCTGGATTTTTGAAAAATTCACTTTTTTGTGAAAATATCCACTAAATGAGGGAATAATATGTGTGAGGGTACCCCAGGAGAGTTCCAAATGTGTGTGGGTAGAATATATATCCCACGGGGGTAAAATTGAAAAAAGTTGAAAAATTTTTTTTTTTGGACTTAGTCATTTTTCCGGCGTTTATCAGACTTTCAGATAGGGCAAATGTCAGTGAGCGTTCCGATTTCAGTTCCAGAGCGATTCGCCCAATGAGTCCTTGATATTTATTCATTTTCAGCCAATTTTCTGGATTTTTGAAAAATTCACTTTTTTGTGAAAATATCCACTAAATGAGGGAATAATATGTGTGAGGGTACCCCAGGAGTGTTCCAAATGTGTGTGGGTAGAATATATATCCCACGGGGGTAAAATTGAAAAAAGTTGAAAAATTTTTTTTTTTGGACTTAGTCATTTTTCTGGCGTTTATCAGACTTTCAGATAGGGCAAATGTCAGTGAGCGTTCCGATTTCAGTTCCAGAGCGATTGGCAAAATGAGTCCTTGATATTTAGTCGTTTTCAGCCAATATTTTGGATTTTTGAAAATTTCACTTTTTTGTGAAAATATCCACTAAATGAGGGAATAATATGTGTGAGGGTACCCCAGGAGAGTTCCAAATGTGTGTGGGTAGAATATATATCCCACGGGGGTAAAATTGAAAAAAGTTTAAAATTTTTTTTTTTTGGACTTAGTCATTTTTCCGGCGTTTATCAGACTTTCAGATAGGGCAAATGTCAGTGAGCGTTCCGATTTCAGTTCCAGAGCGATTCGCCCAATGAGTCCTTGATATTTATTCATTTTCAGCCAATTTTCTGGATTTTTGAAAAATTCACTTTTTTGTGAAAATATCCACTAAATGAGGGAATAATATGTGTGAGGGTAACCCAGGAGTGTTCCAAATGTGTGTGGGTAGAATACATATCCCACGGGGGTAAAATTGAAAAAAGTTGAAAAATTTTTTTTTTTTGGACTTAGTCATTTTTCCGGCATTTATCAGACGTTCAGATAGGGCAAATGTCAGTGAGCGTTCCGATTTCAGTTCCAGAGCGATACGCCCAATGAGTCCTTGATATTTAATCATTTTCAGCCAATTTTCTGGATTTTTGAAAATTTAACTTTTTTGTGAAAATATCCACTAAATGAGGGAATAATATGTGTGAGGGTACCCCAGGAGAGTTCCAAATGTGTGTGGGTAGAATATATATCCCACGAGGGTAAAATTGAAAAAAGTTGAAAAATTTTTTTTTTGGACTTAGTCATTTTTCCGGCGTTTATCAGACTTTCAGATAGGGCAAATGTCAGTGAGCGTTCCGATTTCAGTTCCAGAGCGATTCGCCCAATGAGTCCTTGATATTTAGTCGTTTTCAGCCAATATTTTGGATTTTTGAAAATTTCACTTTTTTGTGAAAATATCCACTAAATGAGGGAATAATATGTGTGAGGGTACCCCAGGAGTGTTCCAAATGTGTGTGGGTAGAATATATATCCCATGGGGGTAAAATTGAAAAAAGTTGAAAAATTTTTTTTTTTGGACTTAGTCATTTTTCCGGCGTTTATCAGTTTCAGATAGGGCAAATGTCAGTGAGCATTCCGATTTCAGTTCCAGAGCGATTCGCCCAATGAGTCCTTGATATTTATTCATTTTCAGCCAATTTTCTGGATTTATGAAAAATTCACTTTTTTGTGAAAATATCCACTAAATGAGGGAATAATATGTGTGAGGGTACCCCAGGAGAGTTCCAGATGTGTGTGGGTAAAATATATATCCCACGGGTGTAAAATTGAAAAAAGTTGAAAAAAAATATTTTTTGGACTTAGCCATTTTTCCGGCGCTTATCAGACTTTCAGATAGGGCAAATGTCAGTGAGCGTTCCTATTTCAGTTCCAGAGTGATTCGCCTAATGAGTCCTTGATATTTAATCATTTTCAGCCAATTTTCTGGATTTTTGAAAATTTCACTTTTTTGTGAAAATATCCACTAAATGAGGGAATAATATGTGTGAGGGTACCCCAGGAGAGTTCCAAATGTGTGTGGGTAGAATATATATCCCACGGGGGTAAAATTGAAAAAAGTTTAAAAATTTTTTTTTTTGGACTTAGTCATTTTTCCGGCGTTTATCAGACTTTGAGATAGGGCAAATGTCAGTGAGCGTTCCGATTTCAGTTCCAGAGCGATTCGCCCAATGAGTCCTTGATATTTAGTCGTTTTCAGCCAATTTTCTGGATTTTTGAAAAATTTACTTTTTTGTGAAAATATCCACTAAATGAGGGAATAATATGTGTGAGGGTACCCCAGGAGAGTTTCAAATGTGTGTGGGTAGAATATATATCCCACGGGGGTAAAATTGAAAAAAGTTTAAAATTTTTTTTTTTTGGACTTAGTCATTTTTCCGGCGTTTATCAGACTTTCAGATAGGGCAAATGTCAGTGAGCGTTCCGATTTCAGTTCCAGAGCGATTCGCCCAATGAGTCCTTGATATTTAGTCATTTTCAGCCAATTTTCTGGATTTTTGAAAATTTCACTTTTTTGTGAAAATATCCACTAAATGAGGGAATAATATGTGTGAGGGTACCCCAGGAAAGTTCCAAATGTGTGTGGGTAGAATATATATCCCACGGGGGTAAAATTGAAAAAAGTTGAAAAATTTTTTTTTTTGGACTTAGTCATTTTTCCGGCGTTTATCAGACTTTCAGATAGGGCAAATGTCAGTGAGTGTTCCGATTTCAGTTCCAGAGCGATTCGCCCAATGAGTCCTTGATATTTATTCATTTTCAGCCAATTTTCTGGATTTTTGAAAAATTCACTTTTTTGTGAAAATATCCACTAAATGAGGGAATAATATGTGTGAGGGTACCCCAGGAGAGTTCCAAATGTGTGTGGGTAGAATATATATCCCACGGGGGTAAAATTGAAAAAAGTTGAAAAATTTTTTTTTTTGGACTTAGTCATTTTTCCGGCGTTTATCAGACTTTGAGATAGGGCAAATGTCAGTGAGCGTTCCGATTTCAGTTCCAGAGCGATTCGCCCAATGAGTCCTTGATATTTAGTCGTTTTCAGCCAATTTTCTGGATTTTTGAAAAATTTACTTTTTTGTGAAAATATCCACTAAATGAGGGAATAATATGTGTGAGGGTACCCCAGGAGAGTTTCAAATGTGTGTGGGTAGAATATATATCCCACGGGGGTAAAACTGAAAAAAGTTTAAAATTTTTTTTTTTTGGACTTAGTCATTTTTCCGGCGTTTATCAGACTTTCAGATAGGGCAAATGTCAGTGAGCGTTCCGATTTCAGTTCCAGAGCGATTCGCCCAATGAGTCCTTGATATTTATTCATTTTCAGCCAATTTTCTGGATTTTTGAAAAATTCACTTTTTTGTGAAAATATCCACTAAATGAGGGAATAATATGTGTGAGGGTACCCCAGGAAAGTTCCAAATGTGTGTGGGTAGAATATATATCCCACGGGGGTAAAATTGAAAAAAGTTGAAAAATTTTTTTTTTTGGACTTAGTCATTTTTCCGGCGTTTATCAGACTTTCAGATAGGGCAAATGTCAGTGAGCGTTCCGATTTCAGTTCCAGAGCGATTCGCCCAATGAGTCCTTGATATTTATTCATTTTCAGCCAATTTTCTGGATTTTTGAAAAATTCACTTTTTTGTGAAAATATCCACTAAATGAGGGAATAATATGTGTGAGGGTACCCCAGGAGAGTTCCAAATGTGTGTGGGTAGAATATATATCCCACGGGGGTAAAATTGAAAAAAGTTGAAAAATTTTTTTTTTTGGACTTAGTCATTTTTCCGGCGTTTATCAGACTTTCAGATAGGGCAAATGTCAGTGAGCGTTCCGATTTCAGTTCCAGAGCGATTCGCCCAATGAGTCCTTGATATTTAGTCGTTTTCAGCCAAATTTCTGGATTTTTGAAAAATTCACTTTTTTGTGAAAATATCCACTAAATGAGGGAATAATATGTGTGAGGGTACCCCAGGAGTGTTCCAAATGTGTGTGGGTAGAATATATATCCCACGGGGGTAAAATTGAAAAAAGTTGAAAAATTTTTTTTTTTGGACTTAGTCATTTTTCCGGCGTTTATCAGACTTTCAGATAGGGCAAATGTCAGTGAGCGTTCCGATTTCAGTTCCAGAGCGATTGGCAAAATGAGTCCTTGATATTTAGTCGTTTTCAGCCAATATTTTGGATTTTTGAAAATTTCACTTTTTTGTGAAAATATCCACTAAATGAGGGAATAATATGTGTGAGGGTACCCCAGGAGAGTTCCAAATGTGTGTGGGTAGAATATATATCCCACGGGGGTAAAATTGAAAAAAGTTTAAAATTTTTTTTTTTTGGACTTAGTCATTTTTCCGGCGTTTATCAGACTTTCAGATAGGGCAAATGTCAGTGAGCGTTCCGATTTCAGTTCCAGAGCGATTCGCTCAATGAGTCCTTGATATTTATTCATTTTCAGCCAATTTTCTGGATTTTTGAAAAATTCACTTTTTTGTGAAAATATCCACTAAATGAGGGAATAATATGTGTGAGGGTACACCAGGAGTGTTCCAAATGTGTGTGGGTAGAATACATATCCCACGGGGGTAAAATTGAAAAAAGTTGAAAAATTTTTTTTTTTGGACTTAGTCATTTTTCCGGCATTTATCAGACGTTCAGATAGGGCAAATGTCAGTGAGCGTTCCGATTTCAGTTCCAGAGCGATACGCCCAATGAGTCCTTGATATTTAATCATTTTCAGCCAATTTTCTGGATTTTTGAAAATTTAACTTTTTTGTGAAAATATCCACTAAATGAGGGAATAATATGTGTGAGGGTACCCCAGGAGAGTTCCAAATGTGTGTGGGTAGAATATATATCCCACGGGGGTAAAATTGAAAAAAGTTGAAAAAAAATTTTTTTTTGGACTTAGTCATTTTTCCGGTGTTTATCAGACTTTCAGATAGGGCAAATGTCAGTGAGCGTTCCGATTTCAGTTCCAGAGCGATTCGCCCAATGAGTCCTTGATATTTATTCATTTTCAGCCAATTTTCTGGATTTTTGAAAAATTCAATTTTGTGAAAATATCCACTAAATGAGGGAATAATATGTGTGAGGGTACCCCAGGAGAGTTCCAGATGTGTGTGGGTAAAATATATATCCCACGGGGGTAAAATTGAAAAAAGTTGAAAAAAAATATTTTTTGGACTTAGCCATTTTTCCGGCGTTTATCAGACTTTCAGATAGGGCAAATGTCAGTGAGCGTTCCGATTTCAGTTCCAGAGCGATTCGCCCAATGAGTCCTTGATATTTAGTCATTTTCAGCCAATTTTCTGGATTTTTGAAAATTTCACTTTTTTGTGAAAATATCCACTAAATGAGGGAATAATATGTGTGAGGGTAGCCCAGGAGTGTTCCAAATGTGTGTGGGTAGAATATATATCCCACGGGGGTAAAATTGAAAAAAGTTGAAAAATTTTTTTTTTTGGACTTAGTCATTTTTCCGGCGTTTATCAGACTTTGAGATAGGGCAAATGTCAGTGAGCGTTCCGATTTCAGTTCCAGAGCGATTCGCCCAATGAGTCCTTGATATTTAGTCGTTTTCAGCCAATATTTTGGATTTTAGAAAATTTCACTTTTTTGTGAAAATATCCACTAAATGAGGGAATAATATGTGTGAGGGTACCCCAGAAGAGTTCCAAATGTGTGTGGGTAGAATATATATCCCACGGGGGTAAAATTGAAAAAAGTTAAAAAAAAATTTTTTTTGGACTTAGTCATTTTTCCGGCGTTTATCAGACTTTCAGATAGGGCAAATGTCAGTGAGCGTTCCGATTTCAGTTCCAGAGCGATACGCCCAATGAGTCCTTGATATTTAATAATTTTCAGCCAATTTTCTGGATTTTTGAAAATTTCACTTTTTTGTGAAAATATCCACTAAATGAGGGAATAATATGTGTGAGGGTACCCCAGGAGAGTTCCAAATGTGTGTGGGTAAAATATATATCCCACGGGGGTAAAATTGAAAAAAGTTGAAAAATTTTTTTTTTGGACTTAGTCATTTTTCCGGCGTTTATCAGACTTTCAGATAGGGCAAATGTCAGTGAGCGTTCCGATTTCAGTTCCAGAGCGATTCGCCCAATGAGTCCTTGATATTTAGTCATTTTCAGCCAATTTTCTGGATTTTTGAAAATTTCACTATTTTGTGAAAATATCCACTAAATGAGGGAATAATATGTGTGAGGGTAGCCCAGGAGTGTTCCAAATGTGTGTGGGTAGAATATATATCCCACGGGGGTAAAATTGAAAAAAGTTGAAAAATTTTTTTTTTTGGACTTAGTCATTTTTCCGGCGTTTATCAGACTTTGAGATAGGGCAAATGTCAGTGAGCGTTCCGATTTCAGTTCCAGAGCGATTCGCCCAATGAGTCCTTGATATTTAGTCGTTTTCAGCCAATATTTTGGATTTTAGAAAATTTCACTTTTTTGTGAAAATATCCACTAAATGAGGGAATAATATGTGTGAGGGTACCCCAGAAGAGTTCCAAATGTGTGTGGGTAGAATATATATCCCACGGGGGTAAAATTGAAAAAAGTTGAAAAAAAATTTTTTTTGGACTTAGTCATTTTTCCGGCGTTTATCAGACTTTCAGATAGGGCAAATGTCAGTGAGCGTTCCGATTTCAGTTCCAGAGCGATACGCCCAATGAGTCCTTGATATTTAATAATTTTCAGCCAATTTTCTGGATTTTTGAAAATTTCACTTTTTTGTGAAAATATCCACTAAATGAGGGAATAATATGTGTGAGGGTACCCCAGGAGAGTTCCAAATGTGTGTGGGTAAAATATATATCCCACGGGGGTAAAATTGAAAAAAGTTGAAAAATTTTTTTTTTGGACTTAGTCATTTTTCCGGCGTTTATCAGACTTTCAGATAGGGCAAATGTCAGTGAGCGTTCCGATTTCAGTTCCAGAGCGATTCGCCCAATGAGTCCTTGATATTTAGTCATTTTCAGCCAATTTTCTGGATTTTTGAAAATTTCACTATTTTGTGAAAATATCCACTAAATGAGGGAATAATATGTGTGAGGGTAGCCCAGGAGTGTTCCAAATGTGTGTGGGTAGAATATATATCCCACGGGGGTAAAATTGAAAAAAGTTGAAAAATTTTTTTTTTTGGACTTAGTCATTTTTCCGGCGTTTATCAGACTTTGAGATAGGGCAAATGTCAGTGAGCGTTCCGATTTCAGTTCCAGAGCGATTCGCCCAATGAGTCCTTGATATTTAGTCGTTTTCAGCCAATATTTTGGATTTTAGAAAATTTCACTTTTTTGTGAAAATATCCACTAAATGAGGGAATAATATGTGTGAGGGTACCCCAGAAGAGTTCCAAATGTGTGTGGGTAGAATATATATCCCACGGGGGTAAAATTGAAAAAAGTTGAAAAAAAATTTTTTTTGGACTTAGTCATTTTTCCGGCGTTTATCAGACTTTCAGATAGGGCAAATGTCAGTGAGCGTTCCGATTTCAGTTCCAGAGCGATACGCCCAATGAGTCCTTGATATTTAATAATTTTCAGCCAATTTTCTGGATTTTTGAAAATTTCACTTTTTTGTGAAAATATCCACTAAATGAGGGAATAATATGTGTGAGGGTACCCCAGGAGAGTTCCAAATGTGTGTGGGTAAAATATATATCCCACGGGGGTAAAATTGAAAAAAGTTGAAAAATTTTTTTTTTGGACTTAGTCATTTTTCCGGCGTTTATCAGACTTTCAGATAGGGCAAATGTCAGTGAGCATTCCGATTTCAGTTCCAGAGCGATTCGCCCAATGAGTCCTTGATATTTAGTCGTTTTCGGCCAATTTTCTGGATTTTTGAAAAATTTACTTTTTTGTGAAAATATCCACTAAATGAGTGAATAATATGTGTGAGGGTACCCCAGGAGAGTTCCAAATGTGTGTGGGTAAAATATATATCCCACGGGGGTAAAATTGAAAAAAGTTGAAAAAAATTATTTTTTGGACTTAGCCATTTTTCCGGCGTTTATCAGACTTTCAGACAGGGCAAATGTCAGTGAGCGTTCCGATTTCAGTTCCAGAGCGATTCGCCCAATGAGTCCTTGATATTTAGTCGTTTTCAGCCAATATTTTGGATTTTTGAAAATTTCATTTTTTTGTGAAAATATCCACTAAATGAGGGAATAATATGTGTGAGGGTACCCCAGAAGAGTTCCAAATGTGTGTGGGTAGAATATATATCCCACGGGGGTAAAATTGAAAAAAGTTGAAAAAAAAATTTTTTTTGGACTTAGTCATTTTTCCGGCGTTTATCAGACTTTCAGATAGGGCTAACGTCAGTGAGCGTTCCGATTTCAGTTCCAGAGCGATTCGCCCAATGATTCCTTGATATTTAATCATTTTCAGCCAATTTTCTGTATTTTTGAAAATTTCACTTTTTTGTGAAAATATCCACTAAATGAGGGAATAATATGTGTGAGGGTACCCCAGGAAAGTTCCAAATGTGTGTGGGTAGAATATATATCCCACGGGGGTAAAATTGAAAAAAGTTGAAAAATTTTTTTTTTTGGACTTAGTCATTTTTCCGGCGTTTATCAGACTTTCAGATAGGGCAAATGTCAGTGAGCGTTCCGATTTCAGTTCCAGAGCGATTCGCCCAATGAGTCCTTGATATTTATTCATTTTCAGCCAATTTTCTGGATTTTTGAAAAATTCACTTTTTTGTGAAAATATCCACTAAATGAGGGAATAATATGTGTGAGGGTACTCCAGGAGAGTTCCAAATGTGTGTGGGTAGAATATATATCCCACGGGGGTAAAATTGAAAAAAGTTGAAAAATTTTTTTTTTTGGACTTAGTCATTTTTCCGGCGTTTATCAGACTTTCAGATAGGGCAAATGTCAGTGAGCGTTCCGATTTCAGTTCCAGAGCGATTCGCCCAATGAGTCCTTGATATTTAGTCGTTTTCAGCCAAATTTCTGGATTTTTGAAAAATTCACTTTTTTGTGAAAATATCCACTAAATGAGGGAATAATATGTGTGAGGGTACCCCAGGAGTGTTCCAAATGTGTGTGGGTAGAATATATATCCCACGGGGGTAAAATTGAAAAAAGTTGAAAAATTTTTTTTTTTGGACTTAGTCATTTTTCCGGCGTTTATCAGACTTTCAGATAGGGCAAATGTCAGTGAGCGTTCCGATTTCAGTTCCAGAGCGATTGGCAAAATGAGTCCTTGATATTTAGTCGTTTTCAGCCAATATTTTGGATTTTTGAAAATTTCACTTTTTTGTGAAAATATCCACTAAATGAGGGAATAATATGTGTGAGGGTACCCCAGGAGAGTTCCAAATGTGTGTGGGTAGAATATATATCCCACGGGGGTAAAATTGAAAAAAGTTTAAAATTTTTTTTTTTTGGACTTAGTCATTTTTCCGGCGTTTATCAGACTTTCAGATAGGGCAAATGTCAGTGAGCGTTCCGATTTCAGTTCCAGAGCGATTCGCCCAATGAGTCCTTGATATTTATTCATTTTCAGCCAATTTTCTGGATTTTTGAAAAATTCACTTTTTTGTGAAAATATCCACTAAATGAGGGAATAATATGTGTGAGGGTACACCAGGAGTGTTCCAAATGTGTGTGGGTAGAATACATATCCCACGGGGGTAAAATTGAAAAAAGTTGAAAAATTTTTTTTTTTGGACTTAGTCATTTTTCCGGCATTTATCAGACGTTCAGATAGGGCAAATGTCAGTGAGCGTTCCGATTTCAGTTCCAGAGCGATACGCCCAATGAGTCCTTGATATTTAATCATTTTCAGCCAATTTTCTGGATTTTTGAAAATTTCACTTTTTTGTGAAAATATCCACTAAATGAGGGAATAATATGTGTGAGGGTACCCCAGGAGAGTTCCAAATGTGTGTGGGTAGAATATATATCCCACGGGGGTAAAATTGAAAAAAGTTGAAAAAAAATTTTTTTTTGGACTTAGTCATTTTTCCGGTGTTTATCAGACTTTCAGATAGGGCAAATGTCAGTGAGCGTTCCGATTTCAGCTCCAGAGCGATTCGCCCAATGAGTCCTTGATATTTATTCATTTTCAGCCAATTTTCTGGATTTTTGAAAAATTCACTTTTTTGTGAAAATATCCACTAAATGAGGGAATAATATGTGTGAGGGTACCCCAGGAGAGTTCCAGATGTGTGTGGGTAAAATATATATCCCACGGGGGTAAAATTGAAAAAAGTTGAAAAAAAATATTTTTTGGACTTAGCCATTTTTCCGGCGTTTATCAGACTTTCAGATAGGGCAAATGTCAGTGAGCGTTCCGATTTCAGTTCCAGAGCGATTCGCCCAATGAGTCCTTGATATTTAGTCATTTTCAGCCAATTTTCTGGATTTTTGAAAATTTCACTTTTTTGTGAAAATATCCACTAAATGAGGGAATAATATGTGTGAGGGTAGCCCAGGAGTGTTCCAAATGTGTGTGGGTAGAATATATATCCCACGGGGGTAAAATTGAAAAAAGTTGAAAAATTTTTTTTTTTGGACTTAGTCATTTTTCCGGCGTTTATCAGACTTTGAGATAGGGCAAATGTCAGTGAGCGTTCCGATTTCAGTTCCAGAGCGATTCGCCCAATGAGTCCTTGATATTTAGTCGTTTTCAGCCAATATTTTGGATTTTAGAAAATTTCACTTTTTTGTGAAAATATCCACTAAATGAGGGAATAATATGTGTGAGGGTACCCCAGAAGAGTTCCAAATGTGTGTGGGTAGAATATATATCCCACGGGGGTAAAATTGAAAAAAGTTGAAAAAAAATTTTTTTTGGACTTAGTCATTTTTCCGGCGTTTATCAGACTTTCAGATAGGGCAAATGTCAGTGAGCGTTCCGATTTCAGTTCCAGAGCGATACGCCCAATGAGTCCTTGATATTTAATAATTTTCAGCCAATTTTCTGGATTTTTGAAAATTTCACTTTTTTGTGAAAATATCCACTAAATGAGGGAATAATATGTGTGAGGGTACCCCAGGAGAGTTCCAAATGTGTGTGGGTAAAATATATATCCCACGGGGGTAAAATTGAAAAAAGTTGAAAAATTTTTTTTTTGGACTTAGTCATTTTTCCGGCGTTTATCAGACTTTCAGATAGGGCAAATGTCAGTGAGCGTTCCGATTTCAGTTCCAGAGCGATTCGCCCAATGAGTCCTTGATATTTAGTCATTTTCAGCCAATTTTCTGGATTTTTGAAAATTTCACTATTTTGTGAAAATATCCACTAAATGAGGGAATAATATGTGTGAGGGTACACCAGGAGTGTTCCAAATGTGTGTGGGTAGAATACATATCCCACGGGGGTAAAATTGAAAAAAGTTGAAAAATTTTTTTTTTTGGACTTAGTCATTTTTCCGGCATTTATCAGACGTTCAGATAGGGCAAATGTCAGTGAGCGTTCCGATTTCAGTTCCAGAGCGATACGCCCAATGAGTCCTTGATATTTAATCATTTTCAGCCAATTTTCTGGATTTTTGAAAATTTCACTTTTTTGTGAAAATATCCACTAAATGAGGGAATAATATGTGTGAGGGTACCCCAGGAGAGTTCCAAATGTGTGTGGGTAGAATATATATCCCACGGGGGTAAAATTGAAAAAAGTTGAAAAAAAATTTTTTTTTGGACTTAGTCATTTTTCCGGTGTTTATCAGACTTTCAGATAGGGCAAATGTCAGTGAGCGTTCCGATTTCAGTTCCAGAGCGATTCGCCCAATGAGTCCTTGATATTTATTCATTTTCAGCCAATTTTCTGGATTTTTGAAAAATTCACTTTTTTGTGAAAATATCCACTAAATGAGGGAATAATATGTGTGAGGGTACCCCAGGAGAGTTCCAGATGTGTGTGGGTAAAATATATATCCCACGGGGGTAAAATTGAAAAAAGTTGAAAAAAAATATTTTTTGGACTTAGCCATTTTTCCGGCGTTTATCAGACTTTCAGATAGGGCAAATGTCAGTGAGCGTTCCGATTTCAGTTCCAGAGCGATTCGCCCAATGAGTCCTTGATATTTAGTCATTTTCAGCCAATTTTCTGGATTTTTGAAAATTTCACTTTTTTGTGAAAATATCCACTAAATGAGGGAATAATATGTGTGAGGGTAGCCCAGGAGTGTTCCAAATGTGTGTGGGTAGAATATATATCCCACGGGGGTAAAATTGAAAAAAGTTGAAAAATTTTTTTTTTTGGACTTAGTCATTTTTCCGGCGTTTATCAGACTTTGAGATAGGGCAAATGTCAGTGAGCGTTCCGATTTCAGTTCCAGAGCGATTCGCCCAATGAGTCCTTGATATTTAGTCGTTTTCAGCCAATATTTTGGATTTTAGAAAATTTCACTTTTTTGTGAAAATATCCACTAAATGAGGGAATAATATGTGTGAGGGTACCCCAGAAGAGTTCCAAATGTGTGTGGGTAGAATATATATCCCACGGGGGTAAAATTGAAAAAAGTTGAAAAAAAATTTTTTTTGGACTTAGTCATTTTTCCGGCGTTTATCAGACTTTCAGATAGGGCAAATGTCAGTGAGCGTTCCGATTTCAGTTCCAGAGCGATACGCCCAATGAGTCCTTGATATTTAATAATTTTCAGCCAATTTTCTGGATTTTTGAAAATTTCACTTTTTTGTGAAAATATCCACTAAATGAGGGAATAATATGTGTGAGGGTACCCCAGGAGAGTTCCAAATGTGTGTGGGTAAAATATATATCCCACGGGGGTAAAATTGAAAAAAGTTGAAAAATTTTTTTTTTGGACTTAGTCATTTTTCCGGCGTTTATCAGACTTTCAGATAGGGCAAATGTCAGTGAGCGTTCCGATTTCAGTTCCAGAGCGATTCGCCCAATGAGTCCTTGATATTTAGTCATTTTCAGCCAATTTTCTGGATTTTTGAAAATTTCACTATTTTGTGAAAATATCCACTAAATGAGGGAATAATATGTGTGAGGGTAGCCCAGGAGTGTTCCAAATGTGTGTGGGTAGAATATATATCCCACGGGGGTAAAATTGAAAAAAGTTGAAAAATTTTTTTTTTTGGACTTAGTCATTTTTCCGGCGTTTATCAGACTTTGAGATAGGGCAAATGTCAGTGAGCGTTCCGATTTCAGTTCCAGAGCGATTCGCTCAATGAGTCCTTGATATTTAGTCGTTTTCAGCCAATATTTTGGATTTTAGAAAATTTCACTTTTTTGTGAAAATATCCACTAAATGAGGGAATAATATGTGTGAGGGTACCCCAGAAGAGTTCCAAATGTGTGTGGGTAGAATATATATCCCACGGGGGTAAAATTGAAAAAAGTTGAAAAAAAATTTTTTTTGGACTTAGTCATTTTTCCGGCGTTTATCAGACTTTCAGATAGGGCAAATGTCAGTGAGCGTTCCGATTTCAGTTCCAGAGCGATACGCCCAATGAGTCCTTGATATTTAATAATTTTCAGCCAATTTTCTGGATTTTTGAAAATTTCACTTTTTTGTGAAAATATCCACTAAATGAGGGAATAATATGTGTGAGGGTACCCCAGGAGAGTTCCAAATGTGTGTGGGTAAAATATATATCCCACGGGGGTAAAATTGAAAAAAGTTGAAAAATTTTTTTTTTGGACTTAGTCATTTTTCCGGCGTTTATCAGACTTTCAGATAGGGCAAATGTCAGTGAGCATTCCGATTTCAGTTCCAGAGCGATTCGCCCAATGAGTCCTTGATATTTAGTCGTTTTCGGCCAATTTTCTGGATTTTTGAAAAATTTACTTTTTTGTGAAAATATCCACTAAATGAGTGAATAATATGTGTGAGGGTACCCCAGGAGAGTTCCAAATGTGTGTGGGTAAAATATATATCCCACGGGGGTAAAATTGAAAAAAGTTGAAAAAAATTATTTTTTGGACTTAGCCATTTTTCCGGCGTTTATCAGACTTTCAGACAGGGCAAATGTCAGTGAGCGTTCCGATTTCAGTTCCAGAGCGATTCGCCCAATGAGTCCTTGATATTTAGTCGTTTTCAGCCAATATTTTGGATTTTTGAAAATTTCATTTTTTTGTGAAAATATCCACTAAATGAGGGAATAATATGTGTGAGGGTACCCCAGAAGAGTTCCAAATGTGTGTGGGTAGAATATATATCCCACGGGGGTAAAATTGAAAAAAGTTGAAAAAAACATTTTTTTTGGACTTAGTCATTTTTCCGGCGTTTATCAGACTTTCAGATAGGGCTAACGTCAGTGAGCGTTCCGATTTCAGTTCCAGAGCGATTCGCCCAATGATTCCTTGATATTTAATCATTTTCAGCCAATTTTCTGTATTTTTGAAAATTTCACTTTTTTGTGAAAATATCCACTAAATGAGGGAATAATATGTGTGAGGGTACCCCAGGAAAGTTCCAAATGTGTGTGGGTAGAATATATATCCCACGGGGGTAAAATTGAAAAAAGTTTAAAAATTTTTTTTTTTGGACTTAGTCATTTTTCCGGCGTTTATCAGACTTTCAGATAGGGCAAATGTCAGTGAGCGTTCCGATTTCAGTTCCAGAGCGATTCGCCCAATGAGTCCTTGATATTTATTCATTTTCAGCCAATTTTCTGGATTTTTGAAAAATTCACTTTTTTGTGAAAATATCCACTAAATGAGGGAATAATATGTGTGAGGGTACCCCAGGAGTGTTCCAAATGTGTGTGGGTAGAATATATATCCCACGGGGGTAAAATTGAAAAAAGTTGAAAAATTTTTTTTTTTGGACTTAGTCATTTTTCCGGCGTTTATCAGACTTTCAGATAGGGCAAATGTCAGTGAGCGTTCCGATTTCAGTTCCAGAGCGATTGGCAAAATGAGTCCTTGATATTTAGTCGTTTTCAGCCAATATTTTGGATTTTTGAAAATTTCACTTTTTTGTGAAAATATCCACTAAATGAGGGAATAATATGTGTGAGGGTACCCCAGGAGAGTTCCAAATGTGTGTGGGTAGAATATATATCCCACGGGGGTAAAATTGAAAAAAGTTTAAAAATTTTTTTTTTTGGACTTAGTCATTTTTCCGGCGTTTATCAGACTTTCAGATAGGGCAAATGTCAGTGAGCGTTCCGATTTCAGTTCCAGAGCGATTCGCCCAATGAGTCCTTGATATTTATTCATTTTCAGCCAATTTTCTGGATTTTTGAAAAATTCACTTTTTTGTGAAAATATCCACTAAATGAGGGAATAATATGTGTGAGGGTACACCAGGAGTGTTCCAAATGTGTGTGGGTAGAATACATATCCCACGGGGGTAAAATTGAAAAAAGTTGAAAAATTTTTTTTTTTGGACTTAGTCATTTTTCCGGCATTTATCAGACGTTCAGATAGGGCAAATGTCAGTGAGCGTTCCGATTTCAGTTCCAGAGCGATACGCCCAATGAGTCCTTGATATTTAATCATTTTCAGCCAATTTTCTGGATTTTTGAAAATTTAACTTTTTTGTGAAAATATCCACTAAATGAGGGAATAATATGTGTGAGGGTACCCCAGGAGAGTTCCAAATGTGTGTGGGTAGAATATATATCCCACGGGGGTAAAATTGAAAAAAGTTGAAAAAAAATTTTTTTTTGGACTTAGTCATTTTTCCGGTGTTTATCAGACTTTCAGATAGGGCAAATGTCAGTGAGCGTTCCGATTTCAGTTCCAGAGCGATTCGCCCAATGAGTCCTTGATATTTATTCATTTTCAGCCAATTTTCTGGATTTTTGAAAAATTCACTTTTTTGTGAAAATATCCACTAAATGAGGGAATAATATGTGTGAGGGTACCCCAGGAGAGTTCCAGATGTGTGTGGGTAAAATATATATCCCACGGGGGTAAAATTGAAAAAAGTTGAAAAAAAATATTTTTTGGACTTAGCCATTTTTCCGGCGTTTATCAGACTTTCAGATAGGGCAAATGTCAGTGAGCGTTCCGATTTCAGTTCCAGAGCGATTCGCCCAATGAGTCCTTGATATTTAGTCATTTTCAGCCAATTTTCTGGATTTTTGAAAATTTCACTTTTTTGTGAAAATATCCACTAAATGAGGGAATAATATGTGTGAGGGTAGCCCAGGAGTGTTCCAAATGTGTGTGGGTAGAATATATATCCCACGGGGGTAAAATTGAAAAAAGTTGAAAAATTTTTTTTTTTGGACTTAGTCATTTTTCCGGCGTTTATCAGACTTTGAGATAGGGCAAATGTCAGTGAGCGTTCCGATTTCAGTTCCAGAGCGATTCGCCCAATGAGTCCTTGATATTTAGTCGTTTTCAGCCAATATTTTGGATTTTAGAAAATTTCACTTTTTTGTGAAAATATCCACTAAATGAGGGAATAATATGTGTGAGGGTACCCCAGAAGAGTTCCAAATGTGTGTGGGTAGAATATATATCCCACGGGGGTAAAATTGAAAAAAGTTGAAAAAAAATTTTTTTTGGACTTAGTCATTTTTCCGGCGTTTATCAGACTTTCAGATAGGGCAAATGTCAGTGAGCGTTCCGATTTCAGTTCCAGAGCGATACGCCCAATGAGTCCTTGATATTTAATAATTTTCAGCCAATTTTCTGGATTTTTGAAAATTTCACTTTTTTGTGAAAATATCCACTAAATGAGGGAATAATATGTGTGAGGGTACCCCAGGAGAGTTCCAAATGTGTGTGGGTAAAATATATATCCCACGGGGGTAAAATTGAAAAAAGTTGAAAAATTTTTTTTTTGGACTTAGTCATTTTTCCGGCGTTTATCAGACTTTCAGATAGGGCAAATGTCAGTGAGCGTTCCGATTTCAGTTCCAGAGCGATTCGCCCAATGAGTCCTTGATATTTAGTCATTTTCAGCCAATTTTCTGGATTTTTGAAAATTTCACTATTTTGTGAAAATATCCACTAAATGAGGGAATAATATGTGTGAGGGTAGCCCAGGAGTGTTCCAAATGTGTGTGGGTAGAATATATATCCCACGGGGGTAAAATTGAAAAAAGTTGAAAAATTTTTTTTTTTGGACTTAGTCATTTTTCCGGCGTTTATCAGACTTTGAGATAGGGCAAATGTCAGTGAGCGTTCCGATTTCAGTTCCAGAGCGATTCGCCCAATGAGTCCTTGATATTTAGTCGTTTTCAGCCAATATTTTGGATTTTAGAAAATTTCACTTTTTTGTGAAAATATCCACTAAATGAGGGAATAATATGTGTGAGGGTACCCCAGAAGAGTTCCAAATGTGTGTGGGTAGAATATATATCCCACGGGGGTAAAATTGAAAAAAGTTGAAAAAAAATTTTTTTTGGACTAAGTCATTTTTCCGGCGTTTATCAGACTTTCAGATAGGGCAAATGTCAGTGAGCGTTCCGATTTCAGTTCCAGAGCGATACGCCCAATGAGTCCTTGATATTTAATAATTTTCAGCCAATTTTCTGGATTTTTGAAAATTTCACTTTTTTGTGAAAATATCCACTAAATGAGGGAATAATATGTGTGAGGGTACCCCAGGAGAGTTCCAAATGTGTGTGGGTAAAATATATATCCCACGGGGGTAAAATTGAAAAAAGTTGAAAAATTTTTTTTTTGGACTTAGTCATTTTTCCGGCGTTTATCAGACTTTCAGATAGGGCAAATGTCAGTGAGCATTCCGATTTCAGTTCCAGAGCGATTCGCCCAATGAGTCCTTGATATTTAGTCGTTTTCGGCCAATTTTCTGGATTTTTGAAAAATTTACTTTTTTGTGAAAATATCCACTAAATGAGTGAATAATATGTGTGAGGGTACCCCAGGAGAGTTCCAAATGTGTGTGGGTAAAATATATATCCCACGGGGGTAAAATTGAAAAAAGTTGAAAAAAATTATTTTTTGGACTTAGCCATTTTTCCGGCGTTTATCAGACTTTCAGACAGGGCAAATGTCAGTGAGCGTTCCGATTTCAGTTCCAGAGCGATTCGCCCAATGAGTCCTTGATATTTAGTCGTTTTCAGCCAATATTTTGGATTTTTGAAAATTTCATTTTTTTGTGAAAATATCCACTAAATGAGGGAATAATATGTGTGAGGGTACCCCAGAAGAGTTCCAAATGTGTGTGGGTAGAATATATATCCCACGGGGGTAAAATTGAAAAAAGTTGAAAAAAAAATTTTTTTTGGACTTAGTCATTTTTCCGGCGTTTATCAGACTTTCAGATAGGGCTAACGTCAGTGAGCGTTCCGATTTCAGTTCCAGAGCGATTCGCCCAATGATTCCTTGATATTTAATCATTTTCAGCCAATTTTCTGTATTTTTGAAAATTTCACTTTTTTGTGAAAATATCCACTAAATGAGGGAATAATATGTGTGAGGGTAGCCCAGGAGAGTTCCAAATGTGTGTGGGTAGAATTTATATCCCACGGGGGTAAAATTGAAAAAAGTTTAAAATTTTTTTTTTTGGACTTAGTCATTTTTCCGGCGTTTATCAGACTTTCAGATAGGGCAAATGTCAGTGAGCGTTCCCATTTCAGTTCCAGAGCGATTCGCCAATGAGTCCTTGATATTTATGCATTTTCAGCCAATTTTCTGGATTTTTGAAAAATTCACTTTTTTGTGAAAATATCCACTAAATGAGGGAATAATATGTGTGAGGGTACCCCAGGAGTGTTCCAAATGTGTGTGGGTAGAATATATATCCCACGGGGATAAAATTGAAAAAAGTTGAAAAATTTTTTTTTTTGGACTTAGTCATTTTTCCGGCGTTTATCAGACTTTCAGATACGGCAAATGTCAGTGAGCATTCCGATTTCAGTTCCAGAGCGATTCGCCCAATGAGTCCTTGATATTTAGTCGTTTTCAGCCAATATTTTGGATTTTTGAAAATTTCACTTTTTTGTGAAAATATCCACTAAATGAGGGAATAATATGTGTGAGGGTACCCCAGGAGTGTTCCAAATGTGTGTGGGTAGAATACATATCCCACGGGGGTAAAATTGAAAAAAGTTGAAAAATTTTTTGGACTTAGTCATTTTCCGGCATTTATCAGACGTTCAGATAGGGCAAATGTCAGTGAGCGTTCCGATTTCAGTTCCAGAGCGATACGCCCAATGAGTCCTTGATATTTAATCATTTTCAGCCAATTTTCTGGATTTTTGAAAATTTCACTTTTTTGTGAAAATATCCACTAAATGAGGGAATAATATGTGTGAGGGTACCCCAGGAGAGTTCCAAATGTGTTTGGGTAGAATATATATCCCACGGGGGTAAAATTGAAAAAAGTTGAAAAATTTTTTTTTTTGGACTTAGTCATTTTTCCGGCGTTTATCAGACTTTCAGATAGGGCAAATGTCAGTGAGCGTTCCCATTTCAGTTCCAGAGCGATTCGCCCAATGAGTCCTTGATATTTATGCATTTTCAGCCAATTTTCTGGATTTTTGAAAAATTCACTTTTTTGTGAAAATATCCACTAAATGAGGGAATAATATGTGTGAGGGTACCCCAGGAGTGTTCCAAATGTGTGTGGGTAGAATATATATCCCACGGGGACAAAATTGAAAAAAGTTGAACAATTTTTTTTTTTGGACTTAGTCATTTTTCCGGCGTTTATCAGACTTTCAGATAGGGCAAATGTCAGTGAGCGTTCCGATTTCAGTTCCAGAGCGATTCGCCCAATGAGTCCTTGATATTTAGTCGTTTTCAGCCAATATTTTGGATTTTTGAAAATTTCACTTTTTTGTGAAAATATCCACTAAATGAGGGAATAATATGTGTGAGGGTACCCCAGGAGAGTTCCAAATGTGTGTGGGTAAAATATATATCCCACGGGGGTAAAATTGAAAAAAGTTGAAAAATTTTTTTTTTGGACTTAATCATTTTTCCGGCGTTTATCAGACTTTCAGATAGGGCAAATGTCAGTGAGCGTTCCGATTTCAGTTCCAGAGCGATTCGCCCAATGAGTCCTTGATATTTAGTCGTTTTCAGCCAATTTTCTGGATTTTTGAAAAATTTACTTTTTTGTGAAAATATCCACTAAATGAGGGAATAATATGTGTGAGGGTACCCCAGGAGAGTTCCAAATGTGTGTGGGTAAAATATATATCCCACGGGGGTAAAATTTAAAAAAGTTGAAAAAAATTATTTTTTGGACTTAGCCATTTTTCCGGCGTTTATCAGACTTTCAGATAGGGCAAATGTCAGTGACCGTTCCGATTTCAGTTCCAGAGCAATTCGCCCAATGAGTCCTTGATATTTAATCATTTTCAGCCAATTTTCTGGATTTTTGAAAATTTCACTTTTTTGTGAAAATATCCACTAAATGAGGGAATAATATGTGTGAGGGTAGCCCAGGAGAGTTCCAAATGTGTGTGGGTAGAATATATATCCCACGGGGGTAAAATTGAAAAAAGTTTAAAATTTTTTTTTTTTGGACTTAGTCATTTTTCCGGCGTTTATCAGACTTTCAGATAGGGCAAATGACAGTGAGCGTTCACATTTCAGTTCCAGAGCGATTCGCCCAATGAGTCCTTGATATTTATGCATTTTCAGCCAATTTTCTGGATTTTTGAAAAATTCACTTTTTTGTGAAAATATCCACTAAATGAGGGAATAATATGTGTGAGGGTACCCCAGGAGTGTTCCAAATATTTGTGGGTAGAATATATATCCCACGGGGATAAAATTGAAAAAAGTTGAAAAATTTTTTTTTTTGGACTTAGTCATTTTTCCGGCGTTTATCAGACTTTCAGATACGGCAAATGTCAGTGAGCGTTCCGATTTCAGTTCCAGAGCGATTCACCCAATGAGTCCTTGATATTTAGTCGTTTTCAGCCAATATTTTGGATTTTTGAAAATTTCACTTTTTTGTGAAAATATCCACTAAATGAGGGAATAATATGTGTGAGGGTACCCCAGGAGTGTTCCAAATGTGTGTGGGTAGAATACATATCCCACGGGGGTAAAATTGAAAAAAGTTGAAAAATTTTTTGGACTTAGTCATTTTTCCGGCATTTATCAGACGTTCAGATAGGGCAAATGTCAGTGAGCGTTCCGATTTCAGTTCCAGAGCGATACGCCCAATGAGTCCTTGATATTTAATCATTTTTAGCCAATTTTCTGGATTTTTGAAAATTTCACTTTTTTTGTGAAAATATCCACTAAATGAGGGAATAATATGTGTGAGGGTACCCCAGGAGAGTTCCAAATGTGTGTGGGTAGAATATATATCCCACGGGGGTAAAATTGAAAAAAGTTTAAAATTTTTTTTTTTTGGACTTAGTCATTTTTCCGGCGTTTATCAGACTTTCAGATAGGGCAAATGTCAGTGAGCGTTCCGATTTCAGTTCCAGAGCGATTCGCCCAATGAGTCCTTGATATTTATTCATTTTCAGCCAATTTTCTGGATTTTTGAAAAATTCACTTTTTTGTGAAAATATCCACTAAATGAGGGAATAATATGTGTGAGGGTACACCAGGAGTGTTCCAAATGTGTGTGGGTAGAATACATATCCCACGGGGGTAAAATTGAAAAAAGTTGAAAAATTTTTGTTTTTGGACTTAGTCATTTTTCCGGCATTTATCAGACGTTCAGATAGGGCAAATGTCAGTGAGCGTTCCGATTTCAGTTCCAGAGCGATACGCCCAATGAGTCCTTGATATTTAATCATTTTCAGCCAATTTTCTGGATTTTTGAAAATTTAACTTTTTTGTGAAAATATCCACTAAATGAGGGAATAATATGTGTGAGGGTACCCCAGGAGAGTTCCAAATGTGTGTGGGTAGAATATATATCCCACGGGGGTAAAATTGAAAAAAGTTGAAAAAAAATTTTTTTTTGGACTTAGTCATTTTTCCGGTGTTTATCAGACTTTCAGATAGGGCAAATGTCAGTGAGCGTTCCGATTTCAGTTCCAGAGCGATTCGCCCAATGAGTCCTTGATATTTATTCATTTTCAGCCAATTTTCTGGATTTTTGAAAAATTCACTTTTTTGTGAAAATATCCACTAAATGAGGGAATAATATGTGTGAGGGTACCCCAGGAGAGTTCCAGATGTGTGTGGGTAAAATATATATCCCACGGGGGTAAAATTGAAAAAAGTTGAAAAAAAATATTTTTTGGACTTAGCCATTTTTCCGGCGTTTATCAGACTTTCAGATAGGGCAAATGTCAGTGAGCGTTCCGATTTCAGTTCCAGAGCGATTCGCCCAATGAGTCCTTGATATTTAGTCATTTTCAGCCAATTTTCTGGATTTTTGAAAATTTCACTTTTTTGTGAAAATATCCACTAAATGAGGGAATAATATGTGTGAGGGTAGCCCAGGAGTGTTCCAAATGTGTGTGGGTAGAATATATATCCCACGGGGGTAAAATTGAAAAAAGTTGAAAAATTTTTTTTTTTGGACTTAGTCATTTTTCCGGCGTTTATCAGACTTTGAGATAGGGCAAATGTCAGTGAGCGTTCCGATTTCAGTTCCAGAGCGATTCGCCCAATGAGTCCTTGATATTTAGTCGTTTTCAGCCAATATTTTGGATTTTAGAAAATTTCACTTTTTTGTGAAAATATCCACTAAATGAGGGAATAATATGTGTGAGGGTACCCCAGAAGAGTTCCAAATGTGTGTGGGTAGAATATATATCCCACGGGGGTAAAATTGAAAAAAGTTGAAAAAAAATTTTTTTTGGACTTAGTCATTTTTCCGGCGTTTATCAGACTTTCAGATAGGGCAAATGTCAGTGAGCGTTCCGATTTCAGTTCCAGAGCGATACGCCCAATGAGTCCTTGATATTTAATAATTTTCAGCCAATTTTCTGGATTTTTGAAAATTTCACTTTTTTGTGAAAATATCCACTAAATGAGGGAATAATATGTGTGAGGGTACCCCAGGAGAGTTCCAAATGTGTGTGGGTAAAATATATATCCCACGGGGGTAAAATTGAAAAAAGTTGAAAAATTTTTTTTTTGGACTTAGTCATTTTTCCGGCGTTTATCAGACTTTCAGATAGGGCAAATGTCAGTGAGCGTTCCGATTTCAGTTCCAGAGCGATTCGCCCAATGAGTCCTTGATATTTAGTCATTTTCAGCCAATTTTCTGGATTTTTGAAAATTTCACTATTTTGTGAAAATATCCACTAAATGAGGGAATAATATGTGTGAGGGTAGCCCAGGAGTGTTCCAAATGTGTGTGGGTAGAATATATATCCCACGGGGGTAAAATTGAAAAAAGTTGAAAAATTTTTTTTTTTGGACTTAGTCATTTTTCCGGCGTTTATCAGACTTTGAGATAGGGCAAATGTCAGTGAGCGTTCCGATTTCAGTTCCAGAGCGATTCGCCCAATGAGTCCTTGATATTTAGTCGTTTTCAGCCAATATTTTGGATTTTAGAAAATTTCACTTTTTTGTGAAAATATCCACTAAATGAGGGAATAATATGTGTGAGGGTACCCCAGAAGAGTTCCAAATGTGTGTGGGTAGAATATATATCCCACGGGGGTAAAATTGAAAAAAGTTGAAAAAAAATTTTTTTTGGACTTAGTCATTTTTCCGGCGTTTATCAGACTTTCAGATAGGGCAAATGTCAGTGAGCGTTCCGATTTCAGTTCCAGAGCGATACGCCCAATGAGTCCTTGATATTTAATAATTTTCAGCCAATTTTCTGGATTTTTGAAAATTTCACTTTTTTGTGAAAATATCCACTAAATGAGGGAATAATATGTGTGAGGGTACCCCAGGAGAGTTCCAAATGTGTGTGGGTAAAATATATATCCCACGGGGGTAAAATTGAAAAAAGTTGAAAAATTTTTTTTTTGGACTTAGTCATTTTTCCGGCGTTTATCAGACTTTCAGATAGGGCAAATGTCAGTGAGCATTCCGATTTCAGTTCCAGAGCGATTCGCCCAATGAGTCCTTGATATTTAGTCGTTTTCGGCCAATTTTCTGGATTTTTGAAAAATTTACTTTTTTGTGAAAATATCCACTAAATGAGTGAATAATATGTGTGAGGGTACCCCAGGAGAGTTCCAAATGTGTGTGGGTAAAATATATATCCCACGGGGGTAAAATTGAAAAAAGTTGAAAAAAATTATTTTTTGGACTTAGCCATTTTTCCGGCGTTTATCAGACTTTCAGACAGGGCAAATGTCAGTGAGCGTTCCGATTTCAGTTCCAGAGCGATTCGCCCAATGAGTCCTTGATATTTAGTCGTTTTCAGCCAATATTTTGGATTTTTGAAAATTTCATTTTTTTGTGAAAATATCCACTAAATGAGGGAATAATATGTGTGAGGGTACCCCAGAAGAGTTCCAAATGTGTGTGGGTAGAATATATATCCCACGGGGGTAAAATTGAAAAAAGTTGAAAAAAAAATTTTTTTTGGACTTAGTCATTTTTCCGGCGTTTATCAGACTTTCAGATAGGGCTAACGTCAGTGAGCGTTCCGATTTCAGTTCCAGAGCGATTCGCCCAATGATTCCTTGATATTTAATCATTTTCAGCCAATTTTCTGTATTTTTGAAAATTTCACTTTTTTGTGAAAATATCCACTAAATGAGGGAATAATATGTGTGAGGGTAGCCCAGGAGAGTTCCAAATGTGTGTGGGTAGAATTTATATCCCACGGGGGTAAAATTGAAAAAAGTTTAAAATTTTTTTTTTTGGACTTAGTCATTTTTCCGGCGTTTATCAGACTTTCAGATAGGGCAAATGTCAGTGAGCGTTCCCATTTCAGTTCCAGAGCGATTCGCCAATGAGTCCTTGATATTTATGCATTTTCAGCCAATTTTCTGGATTTTTGAAAAATTCACTTTTTTGTGAAAATATCCACTAAATGAGGGAATAATATGTGTGAGGGTACCCCAGGAGTGTTCCAAATGTGTGTGGGTAGAATATATATCCCACGGGGATAAAATTGAAAAAAGTTGAAAAATTTTTTTTTTTGGACTTAGTCATTTTTCCGGCGTTTATCAGACTTTCAGATACGGCAAATGTCAGTGAGCATTCCGATTTCAGTTCCAGAGCGATTCGCCCAATGAGTCCTTGATATTTAGTCGTTTTCAGCCAATATTTTGGATTTTTGAAAATTTCACTTTTTTGTGAAAATATCCACTAAATGAGGGAATAATATGTGTGAGGGTACCCCAGGAGTGTTCCAAATGTGTGTGGGTAGAATACATATCCCACGGGGGTAAAATTGAAAAAAGTTGAAAAATTTTTTGGACTTAGTCATTTTCCGGCATTTATCAGACGTTCAGATAGGGCAAATGTCAGTGAGCGTTCCGATTTCAGTTCCAGAGCGATACGCCCAATGAGTCCTTGATATTTAATCATTTTCAGCCAATTTTCTGGATTTTTGAAAATTTCACTTTTTTGTGAAAATATCCACTAAATGAGGGAATAATATGTGTGAGGGTACCCCAGGAGAGTTCCAAATGTGTTTGGGTAGAATATATATCCCACGGGGGTAAAATTGAAAAAAGTTGAAAAATTTTTTTTTTTGGACTTAGTCATTTTTCCGGCGTTTATCAGACTTTCAGATAGGGCAAATGTCAGTGAGCGTTCCCATTTCAGTTCCAGAGCGATTCGCCCAATGAGTCCTTGATATTTATGCATTTTCAGCCAATTTTCTGGATTTTTGAAAAATTCACTTTTTTGTGAAAATATCCACTAAATGAGGGAATAATATGTGTGAGGGTACCCCAGGAGTGTTCCAAATGTGTGTGGGTAGAATATATATCCCACGGGGACAAAATTGAAAAAAGTTGAACAATTTTTTTTTTTGGACTTAGTCATTTTTCCGGCGTTTATCAGACTTTCAGATAGGGCAAATGTCAGTGAGCGTTCCGATTTCAGTTCCAGAGCGATTCGCCCAATGAGTCCTTGATATTTAGTCGTTTTCAGCCAATATTTTGGATTTTTGAAAATTTCACTTTTTTGTGAAAATATCCACTAAATGAGGGAATAATATGTGTGAGGGTACCCCAGGAGTGTTCCAAATGTGTGTGGGTAGAATATATATCCCACGGGGGTAAAATTGAAAAAAGTTTAAAATTTTTTTTTTTTGGACTTAGTCATTTTTCCGGCGTTTATCAGACTTTCAGATAGGGCAAATGTCAGTGAGCGTTCCGATTTCAGTTCCAGAGCGATTCGCCCAATGAGTCCTTGATATTTATTCATTTTCAGCCAATTTTCTGGATTTTTGAAAAATTCACTTTTTTGTGAAAATATCCACTAAATGAGGGAATAATATGTGTGAGGGTACCCCAGGAGAGTTCCAAATGTGTGTGGGTAAAATATATATCCCACGGGGGTAAAATTGAAAAAAGTTGAAAAATTTTTTTTTTGGACTTAATCATTTTTCCGGCGTTTATCAGACTTTCAGATAGGGCAAATGTCAGTGAGCGTTCCGATTTCAGTTCCAGAGCGATTCGCCCAATGAGTCCTTGATATTTAGTCGTTTTCAGCCAATTTTCTGGATTTTTGAAAAATTTACTTTTTTGTGAAAATATCCACTAAATGAGGGAATAATATGTGTGAGGGTACCCCAGGAGAGTTCCAAATGTGTGTGGGTAAAATATATATCCCACGGGGGTAAAATTTAAAAAAGTTGAAAAAAATTATTTTTTGGACTTAGCCATTTTTCCGGCGTTTATCAGACTTTCAGATAGGGCAAATGTCAGTGACCGTTCCGATTTCAGTTCCAGAGCAATTCGCCCAATGAGTCCTTGATATTTAATCATTTTCAGCCAATTTTCTGGATTTTTGAAAATTTCACTTTTTTGTGAAAATATCCACTAAATGAGGGAATAATATGTGTGAGGGTAGCCCAGGAGAGTTCCAAATGTGTGTGGGTAGAATATATATCCCACGGGGGTAAAATTGAAAAAAGTTTAAAATTTTTTTTTTTTGGACTTAGTCATTTTTCCGGCGTTTATCAGACTTTCAGATAGGGCAAATGACAGTGAGCGTTCACATTTCAGTTCCAGAGCGATTCGCCCAATGAGTCCTTGATATTTATGCATTTTCAGCCAATTTTCTGGATTTTTGAAAAATTCACTTTTTTGTGAAAATATCCACTAAATGAGGGAATAATATGTGTGAGGGTACCCCAGGAGTGTTCCAAATATTTGTGGGTAGAATATATATCCCACGGGGATAAAATTGAAAAAAGTTGAAAAATTTTTTTTTTTGGACTTAGTCATTTTTCCGGCGTTTATCAGACTTTCAGATACGGCAAATGTCAGTGAGCGTTCCGATTTCAGTTCCAGAGCGATTCACCCAATGAGTCCTTGATATTTAGTCGTTTTCAGCCAATATTTTGGATTTTTAAAAATTTCACTTTTTTGTGAAAATATCCACTAAATGAGGGAATAATATGTGTGAGGGTACCCCAGGAGTGTTCCAAATGTGTGTGGGTAGAATACATATCCCACGGGGGTAAAATTGAAAAAAGTTGAAAAATTTTTTGGACTTAGTCATTTTTCCGGCATTTATCAGACGTTCAGATAGGGCAAATGTCAGTGAGCGTTCCGATTTCAGTTCCAGAGCGATACGCCCAATGAGTCCTTGATATTTAATCATTTTTAGCCAATTTTCTGGATTTTTGAAAATTTCACTTTTTTTGTGAAAATATCCACTAAATGAGGGAATAATATGTGTGAGGGTACCCCAGGAGAGTTCCAAATGTGTGTGGGTAGAATATATATCCCACGGGGGTAAAATTGAAAAAAGTTTAAAATTTTTTTTTTTTGGACTTAGTCATTTTTCCGGCGTTTATCAGACTTTCAGATAGGGCAAATGTCAGTGAGCGTTCCGATTTCAGTTCCAGAGCGATTCGCCCAATGAGTCCTTGATATTTATTCATTTTCAGCCAATTTTCTGGATTTTTGAAAAATTCACTTTTTTGTGAAAATATCCACTAAATGAGGGAATAATATGTGTGAGGGTACACCAGGAGTGTTCCAAATGTGTGTGGGTAGAATACATATCCCACGGGGGTAAAATTGAAAAAAGTTGAAAAATTTTTTTTTTTGGACTTAGTCATTTTTCCGGCATTTATCAGACGTTCAGATAGGGCAAATGTCAGTGAGCGTTCCGATTTCAGTTCCAGAGCGATACGCCCAATGAGTCCTTGATATTTAATCATTTTCAGCCAATTTTCTGGATTTTTGAAAATTTAACTTTTTTGTGAAAATATCCACTAAATGAGGGAATAATATGTGTGAGGGTACCCCAGGAGAGTTCCAAATGTGTGTGGGTAGAATATATATCCCACGGGGGTAAAATTGAAAAAAGTTGAAAAAAAATTTTTTTTTGGACTTAGTCATTTTTCCGGTGTTTATCAGACTTTCAGATAGGGCAAATGTCAGTGAGCGTTCCGATTTCAGTTCCAGAGCGATTCGCCCAATGAGTCCTTGATATTTATTCATTTTCAGCCAATTTTCTGGATTTTTGAAAAATTCACTTTTTTGTGAAAATATCCACTAAATGAGGGAATAATATGTGTGAGGGTACCCCAGGAGAGTTCCAGATGTGTGTGGGTAAAATATATATCCCACGGGGGTAAAATTGAAAAAAGTTGAAAAAAAATATTTTTTGGACTTAGCCATTTTTCCGGCGTTTATCAGACTTTCAGATAGGGCAAATGTCAGTGAGCGTTCCGATTTCAGTTCCAGAGCGATTCGCCCAATGAGTCCTTGATATTTAGTCATTTTCAGCCAATTTTCTGGATTTTTGAAAATTTCACTTTTTTGTGAAAATATCCACTAAATGAGGGAATAATATGTGTGAGGGTAGCCCAGGAGTGTTCCAAATGTGTGTGGGTAGAATATATATCCCACGGGGGTAAAATTGAAAAAAGTTGAAAAATTTTTTTTTTTGGACTTAGTCATTTTTCCGGCGTTTATCAGACTTTGAGATAGGGCAAATGTCAGTGAGCGTTCCGATTTCAGTTCCAGAGCGATTCGCCCAATGAGTCCTTGATATTTAGTCGTTTTCAGCCAATATTTTGGATTTTAGAAAATTTCACTTTTTTGTGAAAATATCCACTAAATGAGGGAATAATATGTGTGAGGGTACCCCAGAAGAGTTCCAAATGTGTGTGGGTAGAATATATATCCCACGGGGGTAAAATTGAAAAAAGTTGAAAAAAAATTTTTTTTGGACTTAGTCATTTTTCCGGCGTTTATCAGACTTTCAGATAGGGCAAATGTCAGTGATCGTTCCGATTTCAGTTCCAGAGCGATACGCCCAATGAGTCCTTGATATTTAATAATTTTCAGCCAATTTTCTGGATTTTTGAAAATTTCACTTTTTTGTGAAAATATCCACTAAATGAGGGAATAATATGTGTGAGGGTACCCCAGGAGAGTTCCAAATGTGTGTGGGTAAAATATATATCCCACGGGGGTAAAATTGAAAAAAGTTGAAAAATTTTTTTTTTGGACTTAGTCATTTTTCCGGCGTTTATCAGACTTTCAGATAGGGCAAATGTCAGTGAGCGTTCCGATTTCAGTTCCAGAGCGATTCGCCCAATGAGTCCTTGATATTTAGTCATTTTCAGCCAATTTTCTGGATTTTTGAAAATTTCACTATTTTGTGAAAATATCCACTAAATGAGGGAATAATATGTGTGAGGGTAGCCCAGGAGTGTTCCAAATGTGTGTGGGTAGAATATATATCCCACGGGGGTAAAATTGAAAAAAGTTGAAAAATTTTTTTTTTTGGACTTAGTCATTTTTCCGGCGTTTATCAGACTTTGAGATAGGGCAAATGTCAGTGAGCGTTCCGATTTCAGTTCCAGAGCGATTCGCCCAATGAGTCCTTGATATTTAGTCGTTTTCAGCCAATATTTTGGATTTTAGAAAATTTCACTTTTTTGTGAAAATATCCACTAAATGAGGGAATAATATGTGTGAGGGTACCCCAGAAGAGTTCCAAATGTGTGTGGGTAGAATATATATCCCACGGGGGTAAAATTGAAAAAAGTTGAAAAAAAATTTTTTTTGGACTTAGTCATTTTTCCGGCGTTTATCAGACTTTCAGATAGGGCAAATGTCAGTGAGCGTTCCGATTTCAGTTCCAGAGCGATTCGCCCAATGATTCCTTGATATTTAATCATTTTCAGCCAATTTTCTGTATTTTTGAAAATTTCACTTTTTTGTGAAAATATCCACTAAATGAGGGAATAATATGTGTGAGGGTAGCCCAGGAGAGTTCCAAATGTGTGTGGGTAGAATTTATATCCCACGGGGGTAAAATTGAAAAAAGTTTAAAATTTTTTTTTTTGGACTTAGTCATTTTTCCGGCGTTTATCAGACTTTCAGATAGAGCAAATGTCAGTGAGCGTTCCCATTTCAGTTCCAGAGCGATTCGCCAATGAGTCCTTGATATTTATGCATTTTCAGCCAATTTTCTGGATTTTTGAAAAATTCACTTTTTTGTGAAAATATCCACTAAATGAGGGAATAATATGTGTGAGGGTACCCCAGGAGAGTTCCAAATGTGTTTGGGTAGAATATATATCCCACGGGGGTAAAATTGAAAAAAGTTGAAAAATTTTTTTTTTTGGACTTAGTCATTTTTCCGGCGTTTATCAGACTTTCAGATAGGGCAAATGTCAGTGAGCGTTCCCATTTCAGTTCCAGAGCGATTCGCCCAATGAGTCCTTGATATTTATGCATTTTCAGCCAATTTTCTGGATTTTTGAAAAATTCACTTTTTTGTGAAAATATCCACTAAATGAGGGAATAATATGTGTGAGGGTACCCCAGGAGTGTTCCAAATGTGTGTGGGTAGAATATATATCCCACGGGGACAAAATTGAAAAAAGTTGAACAATTTTTTTTTTTGGACTTAGTCATTTTTCCGGCGTTTATCAGACTTTCAGATAGGGCAAATGTCAGTGAGCGTTCCGATTTCAGTTCCAGAGCGATTCGCCCAATGAGTCCTTGATATTTAGTCGTTTTCAGCCAATATTTTGGATTTTTGAAAATTTCACTTTTTTGTGAAAATATCCACTAAATGAGGGAATAATATGTGTGAGGGTACCCCAGGAGTGTTCCAAATGTGTGTGGGTAGAATATATATCCCACGGGGGTAAAATTGAAAAAAGTTTAAAATTTTTTTTTTTTGGACTTAGTCATTTTTCCGGCGTTTATCAGACTTTCAGATAGGGCAAATGTCAGTGAGCGTTCCGATTTCAGTTCCAGAGCGATTCGCCCAATGAGTCCTTGATATTTATTCATTTTCAGCCAATTTTCTGGATTTTTGAAAAATTCACTTTTTTGTGAAAATATCCACTAAATGAGGGAATAATATGTGTGAGGGTACCCCAGGAGAGTTCCAAATGTGTGTGGGTAAAATATATATCCCACGGGGGTAAAATTGAAAAAAGTTGAAAAATTTTTTTTTTGGACTTAATCATTTTTCCGGCGTTTATCAGACTTTCAGATAGGGCAAATATCAGTGAGCGTTCCGATTTCAGTTCCAGAGCGATTCGCCCAATGAGTCCTTGATATTTAGTCGTTTTCAGCCAATTTTCTGGATTTTTGAAAAATTTACTTTTTTGTGAAAATATCCACTAAATGAGGGAATAATATGTGTGAGGGTACCCCAGGAGAGTTCCAAATGTGTGTGGGTAAAATATATATCCCACGGGGGTAAAATTTAAAAAAGTTGAAAAAAATTATTTTTTGGACTTAGCCATTTTTCCGGCGTTTATCAGACTTTCAGATAGGGCAAATGTCAGTGACCGTTCCGATTTCAGTTCCAGAGCAATTCGCCCAATGAGTCCTTGATATTTAATCATTTTCAGCCAATTTTCTGGATTTTTGAAAATTTCACTTTTTTGTGAAAATATCCACTAAATGAGGGAATAATATGTGTGAGGGTAGCCCAGGAGAGTTCCAAATGTGTGTGGGTAGAATATATATCCCACGGGGGTAAAATTGAAAAAAGTTTAAAATTTTTTTTTTTTGGACTTAGTCATTTTTCCGGCGTTTATCAGACTTTCAGATAGGGCAAATGACAGTGAGCGTTCACATTTCAGTTCCAGAGCGATTCGCCCAATGAGTCCTTGATATTTATGCATTTTCAGCCAATTTTCTGGATTTTTGAAAAATTCACTTTTTTGTGAAAATATCCACTAAATGAGGGAATAATATGTGTGAGGGTACCCCAGGAGTGTTCCAAATATTTGTGGGTAGAATATATATCCCACGGGGATAAAATTGAAAAAAGTTGAAAAATTTTTTTTTTTGGACTTAGTCATTTTTCCGGCGTTTATCAGACTTTCAGATACGGCAAATGTCAGTGAGCGTTCCGATTTCAGTTCCAGAGCGATTCACCCAATGAGTCCTTGATATTTAGTCGTTTTCAGCCAATATTTTGGATTTTTGAAAATTTCACTTTTTTGTGAAAATATCCACTAAATGAGGGAATAATATGTGTGAGGGTACCCCAGGAGTGTTCCAAATGTGTGTGGGTAGAATACATATCCCACGGGGGTAAAATTGAAAAAAGTTGAAAAATTTTTTGGACTTAGTCATTTTTCCGGCATTTATCAGACGTTCAGATAGGGCAAATGTCAGTGAGCGTTCCGATTTCAGTTCCAGAGCGATACGCCCAATGAGTCCTTGATATTTAATCATTTTTAGCCAATTTTCTGGATTTTTGAAAATTTCACTTTTTTTGTGAAAATATCCACTAAATGAGGGAATAATATGTGTGAGGGTACCCCAGGAGAGTTCCAAATGTGTGTGGGTAAAATATATATCCCACGGGGGTAAAATTGAAAAAAGTTGAAAAATTTTTTTTTTGGACTTAGTCATTTTTCCGGCGTTTATCAGACTTTCAGATAGGGCAAATGTCAGTGAGCGTTCCCATTTCAGTTCCAGAGCGATTCGCCCAATGAGTCCTTGATATTTATGCATTTTCAGCCAATTTTCTGGATTTTTGAAAAATTCACTTTTTTGTGAAAATATCCACTAAATGAGGGAATAATATGTGTGAGGGTACCCCAGGAGTGTTCCAAATGTGTGTGGGTAGAATATATATCCCACGGGGGTAAAATTGAAAAAAGTTTAAAATTTTTTTTTTTTGGACTTAGTCATTTTTCCGGCGTTTATCAGACTTTCAGATAGGGCAAATGACAGTGAGCGTTCACATTTCAGTTCCAGAGCGATTCGCCCAATGAGTCCTTGATATTTATGCATTTTCAGCCAATTTTCTGGATTTTTGAAAAATTCACTTTTTTGTGAAAATATCCACTAAATGAGGGAATAATATGTGTGAGGGTACCCCAGGAGTGTTCCAAATATTTGTGGGTAGAATATATATCCCACGGGGATAAAATTGAAAAAAGTTGAAAAATTTTTTTTTTTGGACTTAGTCATTTTTCCGGCGTTTATCAGACTTTCAGATACGGCAAATGTCAGTGAGCGTTCCGATTTCAGTTCCAGAGCGATTCACCCAATGAGTCCTTGATATTTAGTCGTTTTCAGCCAATATTTTGGATTTTTGAAAATTTCACTTTTTTGTGAAAATATCCACTAAATGAGGGAATAATATGTGTGAGGGTACCCCAGGAGTGTTCCAAATGTGTGTGGGTAGAATACATATCCCACGGGGGTAAAATTGAAAAAAGTTGAAAAATTTTTTGGACTTAGTCATTTTTCCGGCATTTATCAGACGTTCAGATAGGGCAAATGTCAGTGAGCGTTCCGATTTCAGTTCCAGAGCGATACGCCCAATGAGTCCTTGATATTTAATCATTTTTAGCCAATTTTCTGGATTTTTGAAAATTTCACTTTTTTTGTGAAAATATCCACTAAATGAGGGAATAATATGTGTGAGGGTACCCCAGGAGAGTTCCAAATGTGTGTGGGTAAAATATATATCCCACGGGGGTAAAATTGAAAAAAGTTGAAAAATTTTTTTTTTGGACTTAGTCATTTTTCCGGCGTTTATCAGACTTTCAGATAGGGCAAATGTCAGTGAGCGTTCCCATTTCAGTTCCAGAGCGATTCGCCCAATGAGTCCTTGATATTTATGCATTTTCAGCCAATTTTCTGGATTTTTGAAAAATTCACTTTTTTGTGAAAATATCCACTAAATGAGGGAATAATATGTGTGAGGGTACCCCAGGAGTGTTCCAAATGTGTGTGGGTAGAATATATATCCCACGGGGATAAAATTGAAAAAAGTTGAAAAAATTTTTTTTTTGGACTTAGTCATTTTTCCGGCGTTTATCAGACTTTCAGATAGGGCAAATGTCAGTGAGCGCTCCGATTTCAGTTCCAGAGCGATTCGCCCAATGAGTCCTTGATATTTAGTCGTTTTCAGCCAATATTTTGGATTTTTGAAAATTCACTTTTTTGTGAAAATATCCACTAAATGAGGGAATAATATGTGTGAGGGTACCCCAGGAGTGTTCCAAATGTGTGTGGGTAGAATACATATCCCACGGGGGTAAAATTGAAAAAAGTTGAAAAATTTTTTTTTTTGGACTTAGTCATTTTTCCGGCATTTATCAGACGTTCAGATAGGGCAAATGTCAGTGAGCGTTCCGATTTCAGTTCCAGAGCGATACGCCCAATGAGTCCTTGATATTTAATCATTTTCAGCCAATTTTCTGGATTTTTGAAAATTTAACTTTTTTGTGAAAATATCCACTAAATGAGGGAATAATATGTGTGAGGGTACCCCAGGAGAGTTCCAAATGTGTGTGGGTAGAATATATATCCCACGGGGGTAAAATTGAAAAAAGTTGAAAAAAAAATTTTTTTTTGACTTAGTCATTTTTCCGCTGTTTATCAGACTTTCAGATAGGGCAAATGTCAGTGAGCGTTCCGATTTCAGTTCCAGAGCGATTCGCCCAATGAGTCCTTGATATTTAATCATTTTCAGCCAATTTTCTGGATTTTTGAAAAATTTACTTTTTTGTGAAAATATCCACTAAATGAGGGAATAATATGTGTGAGGGTACCCCAGAAGAGTTCCAAATGTGTGTGGGTAGAATATATATCCCACGGGGGTAAAATTGAAAAAAGTTGAAAAAAAATTTTTTTTTGGACTTAGTCATTTTTCCGGCGTTTATCAGACTTTCAGATAGGGCTAACGTCAGTGAGCGTTCCGATTTCAGTTCCAGAGCGATTCGCCCAATGAGTCCTTGATATTTAATCATTTTCAGCCAATTTTCTGTATTTTTGAAAATTTCACTTTTTTGTGAAAATATCCACTAAATGAGGGAATAATATGTGTGAGGGTAGCCCAGGAGAGTTCCAAATGTGTGTGGGTAGAATATATATCCCACGGGGGTAAAATTGAAAAAAGTTTAAAATTTTTTTTTTTGGACTTAGTCATTTTTCCGGCGTTTATCAGACTTTCAGATAGGGCAAATGTCAGTGAGCGTTCCCATTTCAGTTCCAGAGCGATTCGCCCAATGAGTCCTTGATATTTATGCATTTTCAGCCAATTTTCTGGATTTTTGAAAAATTCACTTTTTTGTGAAAATATCCACTAAATGAGGGAATAATATGTGTGAGGGTACCCCAGGAGTGTTCCAAATGTGTGTGGGTAGAATATATATCCCACGGGGATAAAATTGAAAAAAGTTGAAAAATTTTTTTTTTTGGACTTAGTCATTTTTCCGGCGTTTATCAGACTTTCAGATACGGCAAATGTCAGTGAGCATTCCGATTTCAGTTCCAGAGCGATTCGCCCAATGAGTCCTTGATATTTAGTCGTTTTCAGCCAATATTTTGGATTTTTGAAAATTTCACTTTTTTGTGAAAATATCCACTAAATGAGGGAATAATATGTGTGAGGGTACCCCAGGAGTGTTCCAAATGTGTGTGGGTAGAATACATATCCCACGGGGGTAAAATTGAAAAAAGTTGAAAAATTTTTTGGACTTAGTCATTTTCTGGCATTTATCAGACGTTCAGATAGGGCAAATGTCAGTGAGCGTTCCGATTTCAGTTCCAGAGCGATACGCCCAATGAGTCCTTGATATTTAATCATTTTCAGCCAATTTTCTGGATTTTTGAAAATTTCACTTTTTTGTGAAAATATCCACTAAATGAGGGAATAATATGTGTGAGGGTACCCCAGGAGAGTTCCAAATGTGTTTGGGTAGAATATATATCCCACGGGGGTAAAATTGAAAAAAGTTGAAAAATTTTTTTTTTTGGACTTAGTCATTCTTCCGGCGTTTATCAGACTTTCAGATAGGGCAAATGTCAGTGAGCGTTCCCATTTCAGTTCCAGAGCGATTCGCCCAATGAGTCCTTGATATTTATGCATTTTCAGCCAATTTTCTGGATTTTTGAAAAATTCACTTTTTTGTGAAAATATCCACTAAATGAGGGAATAATATGTGTGAGGGTACCCCAGGAGTGTTCCAAATGTGTGTGGGTAGAATATATATCCCACGGGGATAAAATTGAAAAAAGTTGAACAATTTTTTTTTTTGGACTTAGTCATTTTTCCGGCGTTTATCAGACTTTCAGATAGGGCAAATGTCAGTGAGCGTTCCGATTTCAGTTCCAGAGCGATTCGCCCAATGAGTCCTTGATATTTAGTCGTTTTCAGCCAATATTTTGGATTTTTGAAAAATTCACTTTTTTGTGAAAATATCCACTAAATGAGGGAATAATATGTGTGAGGGTACCCCAGGAGTGTTCCAAATGTGAGTGGGTAGAATATATATCCCACGGGGGTAAAATTGAAAAAAGTTTAAAATTTTTTTTTTTTGGACTTAGTCATTTTTCCGGCGTTTATCAGACTTTCAGATAGGGCAAATGTCAGTGAGCGTTCCGATTTCAGTTCCAGAGCGATTCGCCCAATGAGTCCTTGATATTTATTCATTTTCAGCCAATTTTCTGGATTTTTGAAAAATTCACTTTTTTGTGAAAATATCCACTAAATGAGGGAATAATATGTGTGAGGGTACCCCAGGAGAGTTCCAAATGTGTGTGGGTAAAATATATATCCCACGGGGGTAAAATTGAAAAAAGTTGAAAAATTTTTTTTTTGGACTTAATCATTTTTCCGGCGTTTATCAGACTTTCAGATAGGGCAAATGTCAGTGAGCGTTCCGATTTCAGTTCCAGAGCGATTCGCCCAATGAGTCCTTGATATTTAGTCGTTTTCAGCCAATTTTCTGGATTTTTGAAAAATTTACTTTTTTGTGAAAATATCCACTAAATGAGGGAATAATATGTGTGAGGGTACCCCAGGAGAGTTCCAAATGTGTGTGGGTAAAATATATATCCCACGGGGGTAAAATTTAAAAAAGTTGAAAAAAATTATTTTTTGGACTTAGCCATTTTTCCGGCGTTTATCAGACTTTCAGATAGGGCAAATGTCAGTGAGCGTTCCGATTTCAGTTCCAGAGCAATTCGCCCAATGAGTCCTTGATATTTAATCATTTTCAGCCAATTTTCTGTATTTTTGAAAATTTCACTTTTTTGTGAAAATATCCACTAAATGAGGGAATAATATGTGTGAGGGTAGCCCAGGAGAGTTCCAAATGTGTGTGGGTAGAATATATATCCCACGGGGGTAAAATTGAAAAAAGTTTAAAATTTTTTTTTTTGGACTTAGTCATTTTTCCGGCGTTTATCAGACTTTCAGATAGGGCAAATGTCAGTGAGCGTTCCCATTTCAGTTCCAGAGCGATTCGCCCAATGAGTCCTTGATATTTATGCATTTTCAGCCAATTTTCTGGATTTTTGAAAAATTCACTTTTTTGTGAAAATATCCACTAAATGAGGGAATAATATGTGTGAGGGTACCCCAGGAGTGTTCCAAATGTGTGTGGGTAGAATATATATCCCACGGGGATAAAATTGAAAAAAGTTGAAAAATTTTTTTTTTTGGACTTAGTCATTTTTCCGGCGTTTATCAGACTTTCAGATACGGCAAATGTCAGTGAGCATTCCGATTTCAGTTCCAGAGCGATTCGCCCAATGAGTCCTTGATATTTAGTCGTTTTCAGCCAATATTTTGGATTTTTGAAAATTTCACTTTTTTGTGAAAATATCCACTAAATGAGGGAATAATATGTGTGAGGGTACCCCAGGAGTGTTCCAAATGTGTGTGGGTAGAATACATATCCCACGGGGGTAAAATTGAAAAAAGTTGAAAAATTTTTTGGACTTAGTCATTTTCTGGCATTTATCAGACGTTCAGATAGGGCAAATGTCAGTGAGCGTTCCGATTTCAGTTCCAGAGCGATACGCCCAATGAGTCCTTGATATTTAATCATTTTCAGCCAATTTTCTGGATTTTTGAAAATTTCACTTTTTTGTGAAAATATCCACTAAATGAGGGAATAATATGTGTGAGGGTACCCCAGGAGAGTTCCAAATGTGTTTGGGTAGAATATATATCCCACGGGGGTAAAATTGAAAAAAGTTGAAAAATTTTTTTTTTTGGACTTAGTCATTCTTCCGGCGTTTATCAGACTTTCAGATAGGGCAAATGTCAGTGAGCGTTCCGATTTCAGTTCCAGAGCGATTCGCCCAATGAGTCCTTGATATTTAGTCGTTTTCAGCCAATATTTTGGATTTTTGAAAAATTCACTTTTTTGTGAAAATATCCACTAAATGAGGGAATAATATGTGTGAGGGTACCCCAGGAGTGTTCCAAATGTGAGTGGGTAGAATATATATCCCACGGGGGTAAAATTGAAAAAAGTTTAAAATTTTTTTTTTTTGGACTTAGTCATTTTTCCGGCGTTTATCAGACTTTCAGATAGGGCAAATGTCAGTGAGCGTTCCGATTTCAGTTCCAGAGCGATTCGCCCAATGAGTCCTTGATATTTATTCATTTTCAGCCAATTTTCTGGATTTTTGAAAAATTCACTTTTTTGTGAAAATATCCACTAAATGAGGGAATAATATGTGTGAGGGTACCCCAGGAGAGTTCCAAATGTGTGTGGGTAAAATATATATCCCACGGGGGTAAAATTGAAAAAAGTTGAAAAATTTTTTTTTTGGACTTAATCATTTTTCCGGCGTTTATCAGACTTTCAGATAGGGCAAATGTCAGTGAGCGTTCCGATTTCAGTTCCAGAGCGATTCGCCCAATGAGTCCTTGATATTTAGTCGTTTTCAGCCAATTTTCTGGATTTTTGAAAAATTTACTTTTTTGTGAAAATATCCACTAAATGAGGGAATAATATGTGTGAGGGTACCCCAGGAGAGTTCCAAATGTGTGTGGGTAAAATATATATCCCACGGGGGTAAAATTTAAAAAAGTTGAAAAAAATTATTTTTTGGACTTAGCCATTTTTCCGGCGTTTATCAGACTTTCAGATAGGGCAAATGTCAGTGAGCGTTCCGATTTCAGTTCCAGAGCAATTCGCCCAATGAGTCCTTGATATTTAATCATTTTCAGCCAATTTTCTGTATTTTTGAAAATTTCACTTTTTTGTGAAAATATCCACTAAATGAGGGAATAATATGTGTGAGGGTAGCCCAGGAGAGTTCCAAATGTGTGTGGGTAGAATATATATCCCACGGGGGTAAAATTGAAAAAAGTTTAAAATTTTTTTTTTTGGACTTAGTCATTTTTCCGGCGTTTATCAGACTTTCAGATAGGGCAAATGTCAGTGAGCGTTCCCATTTCAGTTCCAGAGCGATTCGCCCAATGAGTCCTTGATATTTATGCATTTTCAGCCAATTTTCTGGATTTTTGAAAAATTCACTTTTTTGTGAAAATATCCACTAAATGAGGGAATAATATGTGTGAGGGTACCCCAGGAGTGTTCCAAATGTGTGTGGGTAGAATATATATCCCACGGGGATAAAATTGAAAAAAGTTGAAAAATTTTTTTTTTTGGACTTAGTCATTTTTCCGGCGTTTATCAGACTTTCAGATACGGCAAATGTCAGTGAGCATTCCGATTTCAGTTCCAGAGCGATTCGCCCAATGAGTCCTTGATATTTAGTCGTTTTCAGCCAATATTTTGGATTTTTGAAAATTTCACTTTTTTGTGAAAATATCCACTAAATGAGGGAATAATATGTGTGAGGGTACCCCAGGAGTGTTCCAAATGTGTGTGGGTAGAATACATATCCCACGGGGGTAAAATTGAAAAAAGTTGAAAAATTTTTTGGACTTAGTCATTTTCTGGCATTTATCAGACGTTCAGATAGGGCAAATGTCAGTGAGCGTTCCGATTTCAGTTCCAGAGCGATACGCCCAATGAGTCCTTGATATTTAATCATTTTCAGCCAATTTTCTGGATTTTTGAAAATTTCACTTTTTTGTGAAAATATCCACTAAATGAGGGAATAATATGTGTGAGGGTACCCCAGGAGAGTTCCAAATGTGTTTGGGTAGAATATATATCCCACGGGGGTAAAATTGAAAAAAGTTGAAAAATTTTTTTTTTTGGACTTAGTCATTCTTCCGGCGTTTATCAGACTTTCAGATAGGGCAAATGTCAGTGAGCGTTCCCATTTCAGTTCCAGAGCGATTCGCCCAATGAGTCCTTGATATTTATGCATTTTCAGCCAATTTTCTGGATTTTTGAAAAATTCACTTTTTTGTGAAAATATCCACTAAATGAGGGAATAATATGTGTGAGGGTACCCCAGGAGTGTTCCAAATGTGTGTGGGTAGAATATATATCCCACGGGGATAAAATTGAAAAAAGTTGAACAATTTTTTTTTTTGGACTTAGTCATTTTTCCGGCGTTTATCAGACTTTCAGATAGGGCAAATGTCAGTGAGCGTTCCGATTTCAGTTCCAGAGCGATTCGCCCAATGAGTCCTTGATATTTAGTCGTTTTCAGCCAATATTTTGGATTTTTGAAAAATTCACTTTTTTGTGAAAATATCCACTAAATGAGGGAATAATATGTGTGAGGGTACCCCAGGAGTGTTCCAAATGTGAGTGGGTAGAATATATATCCCACGGGGGTAAAATTGAAAAAAGTTTAAAATTTTTTTTTTTTGGACTTAGTCATTTTTCCGGCGTTTATCAGACTTTCAGATAGGGCAAATGTCAGTGAGCGTTCCGATTTCAGTTCCAGAGCGATTCGCCCAATGAGTCCTTGATATTTATTCATTTTCAGCCAATTTTCTGGATTTTTGAAAAATTCACTTTTTTGTGAAAATATCCACTAAATGAGGGAATAATATGTGTGAGGGTACCCCAGGAGAGTTCCAAATGTGTGTGGGTAAAATATATATCCCACGGGGGTAAAATTGAAAAAAGTTGAAAAATTTTTTTTTTGGACTTAATCATTTTTCCGGCGTTTATCAGACTTTCAGATAGGGCAAATGTCAGTGAGCGTTCCGATTTCAGTTCCAGAGCGATTCGCCCAATGAGTCCTTGATATTTAGTCGTTTTCAGCCAATTTTCTGGATTTTTGAAAAATTTACTTTTTTGTGAAAATATCCACTAAATGAGGGAATAATATGTGTGAGGGTACCCCAGGAGAGTTCCAAATGTGTGTGGGTAAAATATATATCCCACGGGGGTAAAATTTAAAAAAGTTGAAAAAAATTATTTTTTGGACTTAGCCATTTTTCCGGCGTTTATCAGACTTTCAGATAGGGCAAATGTCAGTGAGCGTTCCGATTTCAGTTCCAGAGCAATTCGCCCAATGAGTCCTTGATATTTAATCATTTTCAGCCAATTTTCTGGATTTTTGAAAATTTCACTTTTTTGTGAAAATATCCACTAAATGAGGGAATAATATGTGTGAGGGTAGCCCAGGAGAGTTCCAAATGTGTGTGGGTAGAATATATATCCCACGGGGGTAAAATTGAAAAAAGTTTAAAATTTTTTTTTTTTGGACTTAGTCATTTTTCCGGCGTTTATCAGACTTTCAGATAGGGCAAATGTCAGTGAGCGTTCCCATTTCAGTTCCAGAGCGATTCGCCCAATGAGTCCTTGATATTTATGCATTTTCAGCCAATTTTCTGGATTTTTGAAAAATTCACTTTTTTGTGAAAATATCCACTAAATGAGGGAATAATATGTGTGAGGGTACCCCAGGAGTGTTCCAAATATTTGTGGGTAGAATATATATCCCACGGGGATAAAATTGAAAAAAGTTGAAAAATTTTTTTTTTTGGACTTAGTCATTTTTCCGGCGTTTATCAGACTTTCAGATACGGCAAATGTCAGTGAGCGTTCCGATTTCAGTTCCAGAGCGATTCGCCCAATGAGTCCTTGATATTTAGTCGTTTTCAGCCAATATTTTGGATTTTTGAAAATTTCACTTTTTTGTGAAAATATCCACTAAATGAGGGAATAATATGTGTGAGGGTACCCCAGGAGTGTTCCAAATGTGTGTGGGTAGAATACATATCCCACGGGGGTAAAATTGAAAAAAGTTGAAAAATTTTTTGGACTTAGTCATTTTTCCGGCATTTATCAGACGTTCAGATAGGGCAAATGTCAGTGAGCGTTCCGATTTCAGTTCCAGAGCGATACGCCCAATGAGTCCTTGATATTTAATCATTTTCAGCCAATTTTCTGGATTTTTGAAAATTTCACTTTTTTTGTGAAAATATCCACTAAATGAGGGAATAATATGTGTGAGGGTACCCCAGAAGAGTTCCAAATGTGTGTGGGTAAAATATATATCCCACGGGGGTAAAATTGAAAAAAGTTGAAAAAAAATATTTTTTGGACTTAGTCATTTTTCCGGCGTTTATCAGACTTTCAGATAGGGCAAATGTCAGTGAGCGTTCCCATTTCAGTTCCAGAGCGATTCGCCCAATGAGTCCTTGATATTTATGCATTTTCAGCTTATTTTCTGGATTTTTGAAAAATTCACTTTTTTCTGAAAATATCCACTAAATGAGGGAATAATATGTGTGAGGGTACCCCAGGAGAGTTCCAAATGTGTGTGGGTAGAATATATATCCCACGGGGGTAAAATTGAAAAAAGTTGAAAAAAAATTTTTTTTTTGACTTAGTCATTTTTCCGCTGTTTATCAGACTTTCAGATAGGGCAAATGTCAGTGAGCGTTCCGATTTCAGTTCCAGAGCGATTCGCCCAATGAGTCCTTGATATTTAATCATTTTCAGCCAATTTTCTGGATTTTTGAAAAATTTACTTTTTTGTGAAAATATCCACTAAATGAGGGAATAATATGTGTGATGGTACCCCAGGAGAGTTCCAAATGTGTGTGGGTAAAATATATATCCCACGGGGATAAAATTGAAAAAAGTTGAAAAATTTTTTTTTTTGGACTTAGTCATTTTTCCGGCGTTTATCAGACTTTCAGATACGGCAAATGTCAGTGAGCATTCCGATTTCAGTTCCAGAGCGATTCGCCCAATGAGTCCTTGATATTTAGTCGTTTTCAGCCAATATTTTGGATTTTTGAAAATTTCACTTTTTTGTGAAAATATCCACTAAATGAGGGAATAATATGTGTGAGGGTACCCCAGGAGTGTTCCAAATGTGTGTGGGTAGAATACATATCCCACGGGGGTAAAATTGAAAAAAGTTGAAAAATTTTTTGGACTTAGTCATTTTCTGGCATTTATCAGACGTTCAGATAGGGCAAATGTCAGTGAGCGTTCCGATTTCAGTTCCAGAGCGATACGCCCAATGAGTCCTTGATATTTAATCATTTTCAGCCAATTTTCTGGATTTTTGAAAATTTCACTTTTTTGTGAAAATATCCACTAAATGAGGGAATAATATGTGTGAGGGTACCCCAGGAGAGTTCCAAATGTGTTTGGGTAGAATATATATCCCACGGGGGTAAAATTGAAAAAAGTTGAAAAATTTTTTTTTTTGGACTTAGTCATTCTTCCGGCGTTTATCAGACTTTCAGATAGGGCAAATGTCAGTGAGCGTTCCCATTTCAGTTCCAGAGCGATTCGCCCAATGAGTCCTTGATATTTATGCATTTTCAGCCAATTTTCTGGATTTTTGAAAAATTCACTTTTTTGTGAAAATATCCACTAAATGAGGGAATAATATGTGTGAGGGTACCCCAGGAGTGTTCCAAATGTGTGTGGGTAGAATATATATCCCACGGGGATAAAATTGAAAAAAGTTGAACAATTTTTTTTTTTGGACTTAGTCATTTTTCCGGCGTTTATCAGACTTTCAGATAGGGCAAATGTCAGTGAGCGTTCCGATTTCAGTTCCAGAGCGATTCGCCCAATGAGTCCTTGATATTTAGTCGTTTTCAGCCAATTTTCTGGATTTTTGAAAAATTTACTTTTTTGTGAAAATATCCACTAAATGAGGGAATAATATGTGTGAGGGTACCCCAGGAGAGTTCCAAATGTGTGTGGGTAAAATATATATCCCACGGGGGTAAAATTTAAAAAAGTTGAAAAAAATTATTTTTTGGACTTAGCCATTTTTCCGGCGTTTATCAGACTTTCAGATAGGGCAAATGTCAGTGAGCGTTCCGATTTCAGTTCCAGAGCAATTCGCCCAATGAGTCCTTGATATTTAATCATTTTCAGCCAATTTTCTGGATTTTTGAAAATTTCACTTTTTTGTGAAAATATCCACTAAATGAGGGAATAATATGTGTGAGGGTAGCCCAGGAGAGTTCCAAATGTGTGTGGGTAGAATATATATCCCACGGGGGTAAAATTGAAAAAAGTTTAAAATTTTTTTTTTTTGGACTTAGTCATTTTTCCGGCGTTTATCAGACTTTCAGATAGGGCAAATGTCAGTGAGCGTTCCCATTTCAGTTCCAGAGCGATTCGCCCAATGAGTCCTTGATATTTATGCATTTTCAGCCAATTTTCTGGATTTTTGAAAAATTCACTTTTTTGTGAAAATATCCACTAAATGAGGGAATAATATGTGTGAGGGTACCCCAGGAGTGTTCCAAATATTTGTGGGTAGAATATATATCCCACGGGGATAAAATTGAAAAAAGTTGAAAAATTTTTTTTTTTGGACTTAGTCATTTTTCCGGCGTTTATCAGACTTTCAGATACGGCAAATGTCAGTGAGCGTTCCGATTTCAGTTCCAGAGCGATTCGCCCAATGAGTCCTTGATATTTAGTCGTTTTCAGCCAATATTTTGGATTTTTGAAAATTTCACTTTTTTGTGAAAATATCCACTAAATGAGGGAATAATATGTGTGAGGGTACCCCAGGAGTGTTCCAAATGTGTGTGGGTAGAATACATATCCCACGGGGGTAAAATTGAAAAAAGTTGAAAAATTTTTTGGACTTAGTCATTTTTCCGGCATTTATCAGACGTTCAGATAGGGCAAATGTCAGTGAGCGTTCCGATTTCAGTTCCAGAGCGATACGCCCAATGAGTCCTTGATATTTAATCATTTTCAGCCAATTTTCTGGATTTTTGAAAATTTCACTTTTTTTGTGAAAATATCCACTAAATGAGGGAATAATATGTGTGAGGGTACCCCAGAAGAGTTCCAAATGTGTGTGGGTAAAATATATATCCCACGGGGGTAAAATTGAAAAAAGTTGAAAAAAAATATTTTTTGGACTTAGTCATTTTTCCGGCGTTTATCAGACTTTCAGATAGGGCAAATGTCAGTGAGCGTTCCCATTTCAGTTCCAGAGCGATTCGCCCAATGAGTCCTTGATATTTATGCATTTTCAGCTTATTTTCTGGATTTTTGAAAAATTCACTTTTTTCTGAAAATATCCACTAAATGAGGGAATAATATGTGTGAGGGTACCCCAGGAGAGTTCCAAATGTGTGTGGGTAGAATATATATCCCACGGGGGTAAAATTGAAAAAAGTTGAAAAAAAATTTTTTTTTTGACTTAGTCATTTTTCCGCTGTTTATCAGACTTTCAGATAGGGCAAATGTCAGTGAGCGTTCCGATTTCAGTTCCAGAGCGATTCGCCCAATGAGTCCTTGATATTTAATCATTTTCAGCCAATTTTCTGGATTTTTGAAAAATTTACTTTTTTGTGAAAATATCCACTAAATGAGGGAATAATATGTGTGATGGTACCCCAGGAGAGTTCCAAATGTGTGTGGGTAAAATATATATCCCACGGGGGTAAAATTGAAAAAAGTTGAAAAAAATTATTTTTTGGACTTAGCCATTTTTCCGGCGTTTATCAGACTTTCAGATAGGGCAAATGTCAGTGAGCGTTCCGATTTCAGTTCCAGAGCGATTCGCCCAATGAGTCCTTGATATTTAGTCGTTTTCAGCCAATATTTTGGATTTTAGAAAATTTCACTTTTTTGTGAAAATATCCACTAAATGAGGGAATAATATGTGTGAGGGTACCCCAGAAGAGTTCCAAATGTGTGTGGGTAGAATATATATCCCACGGGGGTAAAATTGAAAAAAGTTGAAAAAAAATTTTTTTTTGGACTTAGTCATTTTTCCGGCGATTATCAGACTTTCAGATAGGGCAAATGTCAGTGAGCGTTCCGATTTCAGTTCCAGAGCGATACGCCCAATGAGTCCTTGATATTTAATAATTTTCAGCCAATTTTCTGGATTTTTGAAAATTTCACTTTTTTGTGAAAATATCCACTAAATGAGGGAATAATATGTGTGAGGGTACCCCAGGAGAGTTCCAAATGTGTGTGGGTAAAATATATATCCCACGGGGGTAAAATTGAAAAAAGTTGAAAAATTTTTTTTTTGGACTTAGTCATTTTTCCGGCGTTTATCAGACTTTCAGATAGGGCAAATGTCAGTGAGCGTTCCGATTTCAGTTCCAGAGCGATTTGCCCAATGAGTCCTTGATATTTAGTCGTTTTCAGCCAATTTTCTGGATTTTTGAAAAATTTACTTTTTTGTGAAAATATCCACTAAATGAGGGAATAATATGTGTGAGGGTACCCCAGGAGAGTTCCAAATGTGTGTGGGTAAAATATATATCCCACGGGGGTAAAATTGAAAAAAGTTGAAAAAAATTATTTTTTGGACTTAGCCATTTTTCCGGCGTTTATCAGACTTTCAGACAGGGCAAATGTCAGTGAGCGTTCCGATTTCAGTTCCAGAGCGATTCGCCCAATGAGTCCTTGATATTTATGCATTTTCAGCCAATTTTCTGGATTTTTGAAAAATTCACTTTTTTGTGAAAATATCCACTAAATGAGGGAATAATATGTGTGAGGGTACCCCAGGAGTGTTCCAAATGTGTGTGGGTAGAATACATATCCCACGGGGGTAAAATTGAAAAAAGTTGAAAAATTTTTTTTTTTGGACTTAGTCATTTTTCCGGCATTTATCAGACGTTCAGATAGGGCAAATGTCAGTGAGCGTTCCGATTTCAGTTCCAGAGCGATACGCCCAATGAGTCCTTGATATTTAATCATTTTCAGCCAATTTTCTGGATTTTTGAAAATTTAACTTTTTTGTGAAAATATCCACTAAATGAGGGAATAATATGTGTGAGGGTACCCCAGGAGAGTTCCAAATGTGTGTGGGTAGAATATATATCCCACGGGGGTAAAATTGAAAAAAGTTGAAAAAAAATTTTTTTTTTGACTTAGTCATTTTTCCGCTGTTTATCAGACTTTCAGATAGGGCAAATGTCAGTGAGCGTTCCGATTTCAGTTCCAGAGCGATTCGCCCAATGAGTCCTTGATATTTAATCATTTTCAGCCAATTTTCTGGATTTTTGAAAAATTTACTTTTTTGTGAAAATATCCACTAAATGAGGGAATAATATGTGTGAGGGTACCCCAGGAGAGTTCCAAATGTGTGTGGGTAAAATATATATCCCACGGGGGTAAAATTGAAAAAAGTTGAAAAAAATTATTTTTTGGACTTAGTCATTTTTCCGGCGTTTATCAGACTTTCAGATACGGCAAATGTCAGTGAGCGTTCCGATTTCAGTTCCAGAGCGATTCGCCCAATGAGTCCTTGATATTTAGGCGTTTTCAGCCAATATTTTGGATTTTTGAAAATTTCACTTTTTTGTGAAAATATCCACTAAATGAGGGAATAATATGTGTGAGGGTACCCCAGGAGTGTTCCAAATGTGTGTGGGTAGAATACATATCCCACGGGGGTAAAATTGAAAAAAGTTGAAAAATTTTTTGGACTTAGTCATTTTTCCGGCATTTATCAGACGTTCAGATAGGGCAAATGTCAGTGAGCGTTCCGATTTCAGTTCCAGAGCGATACGCCCAATGAGTCCTTGAAATTTAATCATTTTCAGCCAATTTTCTGGATTTTTGAAAATTTCACTTTTTTGTGAAAATATCCACTAAATGAGGGAATAATATGTGTGAGGGTACCCCAGGAGAGTTCCAAATGTGTGTGGGTAAAATATATATCCCACGGGGGTAAAATTGAAAAAAGTTGAAAAATTTTTTTTTTGGACTTAGTCATTTTTCCGGCGTTTATCAGACTTTCAGATAGGGCAAATGTCAGTGAGCGTTCCGATTTCAGTTCCAGAGCGATTTGCCCAATGAGTCCTTGATATTTAGTCGTTTTCAGCCAATTTTCTGGATTTTTGAAAAATTTACTTTTTTGTGAAATTATCCACTAAATGAGGGAATAATATGTGTGATGGTACCCCAGGAGAGTTCCAAATGTGTGTGGGTAAAATATATATCCCACGGGGGTAAAATTGAAAAAAGTTGAAAAAAAATATTTTTTGGACTTAGTCATTTTTCCGGCGTTTATCAGACTTTCAGATAGGGCAAATGTCAGTGAGCGTTCCCATTTCAGTTCCAGAGCGATTCGCCCAATGAGTCCTTGATATTTATGCATTTTCAGCCAATTTTCTGGATTTTTGAAAAATTCACTTTTTTGTGAAAATATCCACTAAATGAGGGAATAATATGTGTGAGGGTACCCCAGGAGTGTTCCAAATGTGTGTGGGTAGAATATATATCCCACGGGGATAAAATTGAAAAAAGTTGAAAAATTTTTTTTTTTGGACTTAGTCATTTTTCCGGCGTTTATCAGACTTTCAGATAGGGCAAATGTCAGTGAGCGCTCCGATTTCAGTTCCAGAGCGATTCGCCCAATGAGTCCTTGATATTTAGTCATTTTCAGCCAATATTTTGGATTTTTGAAAATTTCACTTTTTTGTGAAAATATCCACTAAATGAGGGAATAATATGTGTGAGGGTAGCCCAGGAGTGTTCCAAATGTGTGTGGGTAGAATATATATCCCACGGGGGTAAAATTGAAAAAAGTTGAAAAAAAAATTTTTTTTGGACTTAGTCATTTTTCCGGTGTTTATCAGACTTTCAGATAGGGCAAATGTCAGTGAGCGTTCCGATTTCAGTTCCAGAGCGATTCGCCCAATGAGTCCTTGATATTTATTCATTTTCAGCCAATTTTCTGGATTTTTGAAAAATTCACTTTTTTGTGAAAATATCCACTAAATGAGGGAATAATATGTGTGAGGGTACCCCAGGAGAGTTCCAGATGTGTGTGGGTAAAATATATATCCCACGGGGGTAAAATTGAAAAAAGTTGAAAAAAAATATTTTTTGGACTTAGCCATTTTTCCGGCGTTTATCAGACTTTCAGATAGGGCAAATGTAAGTGAGCGTTCCGATTTCAGTTCCAGAGCGATTCGCCCAATGAGTCCTTGATATTTAATCATTTTCAGCCAATTTTCTGGATTTTTGAAAATTTCACTTTTTTGTGAAAATATCCACTAAATGAGGGAATAATATGTGTGAGGGTAGCCCAGGAGTGTTCCAAATGTGTGTGGGTAGAATATATATCCCACGGGGGTAAAATTGAAAAAAGTTTAAAATTTTTTTTTTTTTGGACTTAGTCATTTTTCCGGCGTTTATCAGACTTTCAGATAGGGCAAATGTCAGTGAGCGTTCCGATTTCAGTTCCAGAGCGATTCGCCCAATGAGTCCTTGATATTTAGTCGTTTTCAGCCAATATTTTGGATTTTTGAAAATTTCACTTTTTTGTGAAAATATCCACTAAATGAGGGAATAATATGTGTGAGGGTACCCCAGAAGAGTTCCAAATGTGTGTGGGTAGAATATATATCCCACGGGGGTAAAATTGAAAAAAGTTGAAAAATTTTTTTTTTTGGACTTAGTCATTTTTCCGGCGTTTATCAGACTTTCAGATAGGGCAAATGTCAGTGAGCGTTCCCATTTCAGTTCCAGAGCGATTCGCCCAATGAGTCCTTGATATTTATGCATTTTCAGCCAATTTTCTGGATTTTTGAAAAATTCACTTTTTTGTGAAAATATCCACTAAATGAGGGAATAATATGTGTGAGGGTACCCCAGGAGAGTTCCAAATGTGTGTGGGTAGAATATATATCCCACGGGGGTAAAATTGAAAAAAGTTGAAAAAAAAATTTTTTTTGGACTTAGTCATTTTTCCGGTGTTTATCAGACTTTCAGATAGGGCAAATGTCAGTGAGCGTTCCGATTTCAGTTCCAGAGCGATTCGCCCAATGAGTCCTTGATATTTATTCATTTTCAGCCAATTTTCTGGATTTTTGAAAAATTCACTTTTTTGTGAAAATATCCACTAAATGAGGGAATAATATGTGTGAGGGTACCCCAGGAGAGTTCCAGATGTGTGTGGGTAAAATATATATCCCACGGGGGTAAAATTGAAAAAAGTTGAAAAAAAATATTTTTTGGACTTAGCCATTTTTCCGGCGTTTATCAGACTTTCAGATAGGGCAAATGTAAGTGAGCGTTCCGATTTCAGTTCCAGAGCGATTCGCCCAATGAGTCCTTGATATTTAATCATTTTCAGCCAATTTTCTGGATTTTTGAAAATTTCACTTTTTTGTGAAAATATCCACTAAATGAGGGAATAATATGTGTGAGGGTAGCCCAGGAGTGTTCCAAATGTGTGTGGGTAGAATATATATCCCACGGGGGTAAAATTGAAAAAAGTTGAAAAATTTTTTTTTTTGGACTTAGTCATTTTTCCGGCGTTTATCAGACTTTGAGATAGGGCAAATGTCAGTGAGCGTTCCGATTTCAGTTCCAGAGCGATTCGCCCAATGAGTCCTTGATATTTAGTCGTTTTCAGCCAATTTTCTGGATTTTTGAAAAATTTACTTTTTTGTGAAAATATCCACGAAATGAGGGAATAATATGTGTGAGGGTACCCCAGGAGAGTTCCAAATGTGTGTGGGTAGAATATATATCCCACGGGGGTAAAATTGAAAAAAGTTGAAAAATTTTTTTTTTTGGACTTAGTCATTTTTCCGGCGTTTATCAGACTTTCAGATAGGGCAAATGTCAGTGAGCGTTCCCATTTCAGTTCCAGAGCGATTCGCCCAATGAGTCCTTGATATTTATGCATTTTCAGCCAATTTTCTGGATTTTTGAAAAATTCACTTTTTTGTGAAAATATCCACTAAATGAGGGAATAATATGTGTGAGGGTACCCCAGGAGAGTTCCAGATGTGTGTGGGTAAAATATATATCCCACGGGGGTAAAATTGAAAAAAGTTGAAAAAAAATTTTTTTTTTGACTTAGTCATTTTTCCGCTGTTTATCAGACTTTCAGATAGGGCAAATGTCAGTGAGCGTTCCGATTTCAGTTCCAGAGCGGTTCGCCCAATGAGTCCTTGATATTTAGTCGTTTTCAGCCAATATTTTGGATTTTTGAAAATTTCACTTTTTTGTGAAAATATCCACTAAATGAGGGAATAATATGTGTGAGGGTACCCCAGAAGAGTTCCAAATGTGTGTGGGTAGAATATATATCCCACGGGGGTAAAATTGAAAAAAGTTGAAAAATTTTTTTTTTTGGACTTAGTCATTTTTCCGGCGTTTATCAGACTTTCAGATAGGGCAAATGTCAGTGAGCGTTCCCATTTCAGTTCCAGAGCGATTCGCCCAATGAGTCCTTGATATTTATGAATTTTCAGCCAATTTTCTGGATTTTTGAAAAATTCACTTTTTTGTGAAAATATCCACTAAATGAGGGAATAATATGTGTGAGGGTACCCCAGGAGTGTTCCAAATGTGTGTGGGTAGAATATATATCCCACGGGGATAAAATTGAAAAAAGTTGAAAAATTTTTTTTTTTGGACTTAGTCATTTTTCCGGCGTTTATCAGACTTTCAGATAGGGCAAATGTCAGTGAGCGCTCCGATTTCAGTTCCAGAGCGATTCGCCCAATGAGTCCTTGATATTTAATCATTTTCAGCCAATTTTCTGGATTTTTGAAAATTTAACTTTTTTGTGAAAATATCCACTAAATGAGGGAATAATATGTGTGAGGGTACCCCAGAAGAGTTCCAAATGTGTGTGGGTAGAATATATATCCCACGGGGGTAAAATTGAAAAAAGTTGAAAAATTTTTTTTTTTGGACTTAGTCATTTTTCCGGCGTTTATCAGACTTTCAGATAGGGCAAATGTCAGTGAGCGTTCCCATTTCAGTTCCAGAGCGATTCGCCCAATGAGTCCTTGATATTTATGCATTTTCAGCCAATTTTCTGGATTTTTGAAAAATTCACTTTTTTGTGAAAATATCCACTAAATGAGGGAATAATATGTGTGAGGGTACCCCAGGAGAGTTCCAGATGTGTGTGGGTAAAATATATATCCCACGGGGGTAAAATTGAAAAAAGTTGAAAAAAAATATTTTTTGGACTTAGCCATTTTTCCGGCGTTTATCAGACTTTCAGATAGGGCAAATGTAAGTGAGCGTTCCGATTTCAGTTCCAGAGCGATTCGCCCAATGAGTCCTTGATATTTAATCATTTTCAGCCAATTTTCTGGATTTTTGAAAATTTCACTTTTTTGTGAAAATATCCACTAAATGAGGGAATAATATGTGTGAGGGTAGCCCAGGAGTGTTCCAAATGTGTGTGGGTAGAATATATATCCCACGGGGGTAAAATTGAAAAAAGTTGAAAAAATTTTTTTTTTGGACTTAGTCATTTTTCCGGCGTTTATCAGACTTTGAGATAGGGCAAATGTCAGTGAGCGTTCCGATTTCAGTTCCAGAGCGATTCGCCCAATGAGTCCTTGATATTTAGTCGTTTTCAGCCAATTTTCTGGATTTTTGAAAAATTTACTTTTTTGTGAAAATATCCACGAAATGAGGGAATAATATGTGTGAGGGTACCCCAGGAGAGTTCCAAATGTGTGTGGGTAGAATATATATCCCACGGGGGTAAAATTGAAAAAAGTTTAAAATTTTTTTTTTTTGGACTTAGTCATTTTTCCGGCGTTTATCAGACTTTCAGATAGGGCAAATGTCAGTGAGCGTTCCGATTTCAGTTCCAGAGCGATTCGCCCAATGAGTCCTTGATATTTAGTCGTTTTCAGCCAATATTTTGGATTTTTGAAAATTTCACTTTTTTGTGAAAATATCCACTAAATGAGGGAATAATATGTGTGAGGGTACCCCAGAAGAGTTCCAAATGTGTGTGGGTAGAATATATATCCCACGGGGGTAAAATTGAAAAAAGTTGAAAAATTTTTTTTTTTGGACTTAGTCATTTTTCCGGCGTTTATCAGACTTTCAGATAGGGCAAATGTCAGTGAGCGTTCCCATTTCAGTTCCAGAGCGATTCGCCCAATGAGTCCTTGATATTTATGCATTTTCAGCCAATTTTCTGGATTTTTGAAAAATTCACTTTTTTGTGAAAATATCCACTAAATGAGGGAATAATATGTGTGAGGGTACCCCAGGAGTGTTCCAAATGTGTGTGGGTAGAATATATATCCCACGGGGATAAAATTGAAAAAAGTTGAAAAATTTTTTTTTTTGGACTTAGTCATTTTTCCGGCGTTTATCAGACTTTCAGATAGGGCAAATGTCAGTGAGCGCTCCGATTTCAGTTCCAGAGCGATTCGCCCAATGAGTCCTTGATATTTAATCATTTTCAGCCAATTTTCTGGATTTTTGAAAATTTAACTTTTTTGTGAAAATATCCACTAAATGAGGGAATAATATGTGTGAGGGTACCCCAGGAGAGTTCCAAATGTGTGTGGGTAGAATATATATCCCACGGGGGTAAAATTGAAAAAAGTTGAAAAAAAATTTTTTTTTGGACTTAGTCATTTTTCCGGTGTTTATCAGACTTTCAGATAGGGCAAATGTCAGTGAGCGTTCCGATTTCAGTTCCAGAGCGATTCGCCCAATGAGTCCTTGATATTTATTCATTTTCAGCCAATTTTCTGGATTTTTGAAAAATTCACTTTTTTGTGAAAATATCCACTAAATGAGGGAATAATATGTGTGAGGGTACCCCAGGAGAGTTCCAGATGTGTGTGGGTAAAATATATATCCCACGGGGGTAAAATTGAAAAAAGTTGAAAAAAAATATTTTTTGGACTTAGCCATTTTTCCGGCGTTTATCAGACTTTCAGATAGGGCAAATGTAAGTGAGCGTTCCGATTTCAGTTCCAGAGCGATTCGCCCAATGAGTCCTTGATATTTAATCATTTTCAGCCAATTTTCTGGATTTTTGAAAATTTCACTTTTTTGTGGAAATATCCACTAAATGAGGGAATAATATGTGTGAGGGTAGCCCAGGAGTGTTCCAAATGTGTGTGGGTAGAATATATATCCCACGGGGGTAAAATTGAAAAAAGTTGAAAATTTTTTTTTTTTGGACTTAGTCATTTTTCCGGCGTTTATCAGACTTTGAGATGGGGCAAATGTCAGTGAGCGTTCCGATTTCAGTTCCAGCGCGATTCGCCCAATGAGTCCTTGATATTTAGTCGTTTTCAGCCAATTTTCGGGATTTTTGAAAAATTTACTTTTTTGTGAAAATATCCACTAAATGAGGGAATAATATGTGTGAGGGTACCCCAGGAGAGTTCCAAATGTGTGTGGGTAGAATATATATCCCACGGGGGTAAAATTGAAAAAAGTTTAAAATTTTTTTTTTTTGGACTTAGTCATTTTTCCGGCGTTTATCAGACTTTCAGATAGGGCAAATGTCAGTGAGCGTTCCCATTTCAGTTCCAGAGCGATTCGCCCAATGAGTCCTTGATATTTATGCATTTTCAGCCAATTTTCTGGATTTTTGAAAAATTCACTTTTTTGTGAAAATATCCACTAAATGAGGGAATAATATGTGTGAGGGTACCCCAGGAGAGTTCCAGATGTGTGTGGGTAAAATATATATCCCACGGGGGTAAAATTGAAAAAAGTTGAAAAAAAATTTTTTTTTTGACTTAGTCATTTTTCCGCTGTTTATCAGACTTTCAGATAGGGCAAATGTCAGTGAGCGTTCCGATTTCAGTTCCAGAGCGATTCGCCCAATGAGTCCTTGATATTTAGTCGTTTTCAGCCAATATTTTGGATTTTTGAAAATTTCACTTTTTTGTGAAAATATCCACTAAATGAGGGAATAATATGTGTGAGGGTACCCCAGAAGAGTTCCAAATGTGTGTGGGTAGAATATATATCCCACGGGGGTAAAATTGAAAAAAGTTGAAAAATTTTTTTTTTTGGACTTAGTCATTTTTCCGGCGTTTATCAGACTTTCAGATAGGGCAAATGTCAGTGAGCGTTCCCATTTCAGTTCCAGAGCGATTCGCCCAATGAGTCCTTGATATTTATGCATTTTCAGCCAATTTTCTGGATTTTTGAAAAATTCACTTTTTTGTGAAAATATCCACTAAATGAGGGAATAATATGTGTGAGGGTACCCCAGGAGTGTTCCAAATGTGTGTGGGTAGAATATATATCCCACGGGGATAAAATTGAAAAAAGTTGAAAAATTTTTTTTTTTGGACTTAGTCATTTTTCCGGCGTTTATCAGACTTTCAGATAGGGCAAATGACAGTGAGCGCTCCGATTTCAGTTCCAGAGCGATTCGCCCAATGAGTCCTTGATATTTAATCATTTTCAGCCAATTTTCTGGATTTTTGAAAATTTAACTTTTTTGTGAAAATATCCACTAAATGAGGGAATAATATGTGTGAGGGTACCCCAGGAGAGTTCCAAATGTGTGTGGGTAGAATATATATCCCACGGGGGTAAAATTGAAAAAAGTTGAAAAAAAATTTTTTTTTGGACTTAGTCATTTTTCCGGTGTTTATCAGACTTTCAGATAGGGCAAATGTCAGTGAGCGTTCCGATTTCAGTTCCAGAGCGATTCACCCAATGAGTCCTTGATATTTAGTCGTTTTCAGCCAATTTTCTGGATTTTTGAAAAATTTACTTTTTTGTGAAAATATCCACTAAATGAGGGAATAATATGTGTGAGGGTAGCCCAGGAGAGTTCCAAATGTGTGTGGGTAAAATATACATCCCACGGGGGTAAAATTTAAAAAAGTTGAAAAAAATTATTTTTTGGACTTAGCCATTTTTCCGGCGTTTATCAGACTTTCAGATAGGGCAAATGTCAGTGAGCGTTCCGATTTCAGTTCCAGAGCAATTCGCCCAATGAGTCCTTGATATTTAATCATTTTCAGCCAATTTTCTGGATTTTTGAAAATTTCACTTTTTTGTGAAAATATCCACTAAATGAGGGAATAATATGTGTGAGGGTAGCCCAAGAGAGTTACAAATGTGTGTGGGTAGAATATATATCCCACGGGGGTAAAATTGAAAAAAGTTTAAAAATTTTTTTTTTTGGACTTAGTCATTTTTCCGGCGTTTATCAGACTTTCAGATAGGGCAAATGTCAGTGAGCGTTCCCATTTCAGTTCCAGAGCGATTCGCCCAATGAGTCCTTGATATTTATGCATTTTCAGCCAATTTTCTGGATTTTTGAAAAATTCACTTTTTTGTGAAAATATCCACTAAATGAGGGAATAATATGTGTGAGGGTACCCCAGGAGTGTTCCAAATGTTTGTGGGTAGAATATATATCCCACGGGGATAAAATTGAAAAAAGTTGAAAAATTTTTTTTTTTGGACTTAGTCATTTTTCCGGCGTTTATCAGACTTTCAGATAGGGCAAATGTCAGTGAGCGCTCCGATTTCAGTTCCAGAGCGATTCGCCCAATGAGTCCTTGATATTTAGTCGTTTTCAGCCAATATTTTGGATTTTTGAAAATTTCACTTTTTTGTGAAAATATCCACTAAATGAGGGAATAATATGTGTGAGGGTACCCCAGGAGTGTTCCAAATGTGTATGGGTAGAATATATATCCCACGGGGATAAAATTGAAAAAAGTTGAAAAATTTTTTTTTTTGGACTTAGTCATTTTTCCGGCGTTTATCAGACTTTCAGATAGGGCAAATGTCAGTGAGCGTTCCCATTTCAGTTCCAGAGCGATTCGCCCAATGAGTCCTTGATATTTATGCATTTTGAGCCAATTTTCAGGATTTTTGAAAAATTCACTTTTTTGTGAAAATATCCACTAAATGAGGGAATAATATGTGTGAGGGTACCCCAGGAGTGTTCCAAATGTTTGTGGGTAGAATATATATCCCACGGGGATAAAATTGAAAAAAGTTGAAAAATTTTTTTTTTTTTACTTAGTCATTTTTCCGGCGTTTATCAGACTTTCAGATACGGCAAATGTCAGTGAGCGTTCCGATTTCAGTTCCAGAGCGATTCGCCCAATGAGTCCTTGATATTTAGTCGTTTTCAGCCAATATTTTGGATTTTTGAAAATTTCACTTTTTTGTGAAAATATCCACTAAATGAGGGAATAATATGTGTGAGGGTACCCCAGAAGAGTTCCAAATGTGTGTGGGTAGAATATATATCCCACGGGGGTAAAATTGAAAAAAGTTGAAAAATTTTTTTTTTTTTGACTTAGTCATTTTTCCGGCGTTTATCAGACTTTCAGATAGGGCAAATGTCAGTGAGCGTTCCCATTTCAGTTCCAGAGCGATTCGCCCAATGAGTCCTTGATATTTATGCATTTTCAGCCAATTTTCTGGATTTTTGAAAAATTCACTTTTTTGTGAAAATATCCACTAAATGAGGGAATAATATGTGTGAGGGTACCCCAGGAGAGTTCCAAATGTGTGTGGGTAAAATATATATCCCACGGGGGTAAAATTGAAAAAATTTGAAAAATTTTTTTTTTGGACTTAATCATTTTTCCGGCGTTTATCAGACTTTCAGATAGGGCAAATGTCAGTGAGCGTTCCGATTTCAGTTCCAGAGCGATTCACCCAATGAGTCCTTGATATTTAGTCGTTTTCAGCCAATTTTCTGGATTTTTGAAAAATTTACTTTTTTGTGAAAATATCCACTAAATGAGGGAATAATATGTGTGAGGGTACCCCAGGAGAGTTCCAAATGTGTGTGGGTAAAATATATATCCCACGGGGGTAAAATTTAAAAAAGTTGAAAAAAATTATTTTTTGGACTTAGCCATTTTTCCGGCGTTTATCAGACTTTCAGATAGGGCAAATGTCAGTGAGCGTTCCGATTTCAGTTCCAGAGCAATTCGCCCAATGAGTCCTTGATATTTAATCATTTTCAGCCAATTTTCTGGATTTTTGAAAATTTCACTTTTTTGTGAAAATATCCACTAAATGAGGGAATAATATGTGTGAGGGTAGCCCAGGAGAGTTCCAAATGTGTGTGGGTAGAATATATATCCCACGGGGGTAAAATTGAAAAAAGTTTAAAATTTTTTTTTTTTGGACTTAGTCATTTTTCCGGCGTTTATCAGACTTTCAGATAGGGCAAATGTCAGTGAGTGTTCCCATTTCAGTTCCAGAGCGATTCGCCCAATGAGTCCTTGATATTTATGCATTTTCAGCCAATTTTCAGGATTTTTGAAAAATTCACTTTTTTGTGAAAATATCCACTAAATGAGGGAATAATATGTGTGAGGGTACCCCAGGAGTGTTCCAAATGTTTGTGGGTAGAATATATATCCCACGGGGATAAAATTGAAAAAAGTTGAAAAATTTTTTTTTTTGGACTTAGTCATTTTTCCGGCGTTTATCAGACTTTCAGATAGGGCAAATGTCAGTGAGCGTTCCGATTTCAGTTCCAGAGCGATTCGCCCAATGAGTCCTTGATATTTAGTCGTTTTCAGCCAATTTTCTGGATTTTTGAAAAATTTACTTTTTTGTGAAATTATCCAGTAAATGAGGGAATAATATGTGTGATGGTACCCCAGGAGAGTTCCAAATGTGTGTGGGTAAAATATATATCCCACGCGGGTAAAATTGAAAAAAGTTGAAAAAAATTATTTTTTGGACTTAGTCATTTTTCCGGCGTTTATCAGACTTTCAGATAGGGCAAATGTCAGTGAGCGTTCCCATTTCAGTTCCAGAGCGATTCGCCCAATGAGTCCTTGATATTTATGCATTTTCAGCCAATTTTCTGGATTTTTGAAAAATTCACTTTTTTGTGAAAATATCCACTAAATGAGGGAATAATATGTGTGAGGGTACCCCAGGAGTGTTCCAAATGTGTGTGGGTAAAATATATATCCCACGGGGGTAAAATTGAAAAAAGTTGAAAAATTTTTTTTTTGGACTTAATCATTTTTCCGGCGTTTATCAGACTTTCAGATAGGGCAAATGTCAGTGAGCGTTCCGATTTCAGTTCCAGAGCGATTCGCCCAATGAGTCCTTGATATTTATGCATTTTCAGCCAATTTTCTGGATTTTTGAAAATTTCACTTTTTTGTGAAAATATCCACTAAATGAGGGAATAATATGTGTGAGGGTACCCCAGGAGTGTTCCAAATGTGTATGGGTAGAATATATATCCCACGGGGATAAAATTGAAAAAAGTTGAAAAATTTTTTTTTTTGGACTTAGTCATTTTTCCGGCGTTTATCAGACTTTCAGATAGGGCAAATGTCAGTGAGCGTTCCGATTTCAGTTCCAGAGCAATTCGCCCAATGAGTCCTTGATATTTAATCATTTTCAGCCAATTTTCTGGATTTTTGAAAATTTCACTTTTTTGTGAAAATATCCACTAAATGAGGGAATAATATGTGTGAGGGTAGCCCAGGAGAGTTCCAAATGTGTGTGGGTAGAATATATATCCCACGGGGGTAAAATTGAAAAAAGTTTAAAATTTTTTTTTTTTGGACTTAGTCATTTTTCCGGCGTTTATCAGACTTTCAGATAGGGCAAATGTCAGTGAGCGTTCCCATTTCAGTTCCAGAGCGATTCGCCCAATGAGTCCTTGATATTTATGCATTTTCAGCCAATTTTCAGGATTTTTGAAAAATTCACTTTTTTGTGAAAATATCCACTAAATGAGGGAATAATATGTGTGAGGGTACCCCAGGAGTGTTCCAAATGTTTGTGGGTAGAATATATATCCCACGGGGATAAAATTGAAAAAAGTTGAAAAATTTTTTTTTTTGGACTTAGTCATTTTTCCGGCGTTTATCAGACTTTCAGATACGGCAAATGTCAGTGAGCGTTCCGATTTCAGTTCCAGAGCGATTCGCCCAATGAGTCCTTGATATTTAGTCGTTTTCAGCCAATATTTTGGATTTTTGAAAATTTCACTTTTTTGTGAAAATATCCACTAAATGAGGGAATAATATGTGTGAGGGTACCCCAGGAGTGTTCCAAATGTGTGTGGGTAGAATACATATCCCACGGGGGTAAAATTGAAAAAAGTTGAAAAATTTTTTGGACTTAGTCATTTTTCCGGCATTTATCAGACGTTCAGATAGGGCAAATGTCAGTGAGCGTTCCGATTTCAGTTCCAGAGCGATACGCCCAATGAGTCCTTGATATTTAATCATTTTCAGCCAATTTTCTGGATTTTTGAAAATTTCACTTTTTTGTGAAAATATCCACTAAATGAGGGAATAATATGTGTGAGGGTACCCCAGGAGAGTTCCAAATGTGTGTGGGTAAAATATATATCCCACGGGGGTAAAATTTAAAAAAGTTGAAAAAAATTATTTTTTGGACTTAGCCATTTTTCCGGCGTTTATCAGACTTTCAGATAGGGCAAATGTCAGTGAGCGTTCCGATTTCAGTTCCAGAGCAATTCGCCCAATGAGTCCTTGATATTTAATCATTTTCAGCCAATTTTCTGGATTTTTGAAAATTTCACTTTTTTGTGAAAATATCCACTAAATGAGGGAATAATATGTGTGAGGGTAGCCCAGGAGAGTTCCAAATGTGTGTGGGTAGAATATATATCCCACGGGGGTAAAATTGAAAAAAGTTTAAAATTTTTTTTTTTTGGACTTAGTCATTTTTCCGGCGTTTATCAGACTTTCAGATAGGGCAAATGTCAGTGAGCGTTCCCATTTCAGTTCCAGAGCGATTCGCCCAATGAGTCCTTGATATTTATGCATTTTCAGCCAATTTTCAGGATTTTTGAAAAATTCACTTTTTTGTGAAAATATCCACTAAATGAGGGAATAATATGTGTGAGGGTACCCCAGGAGTGTTCCAAATGTGTGTGGGTAGAATATATATCCCACGGGGATAAAATTGAAAAAAGTTGAAAAATTTTTTTTTTTGGACTTAGTCATTTTTCCGGCATTTATCAGACGTTCAGATAGGGCAAATGTCAGTGAGCGTTCCGATTTCAGTTCCAGAGCGATACGCCCAATGAGTCCTTGATATTTAATCATTTTCAGCCAATTTTCTGGATTTTTGAAAATTTCACTTTTTTGTGAAAATATCCACTAAATGAGGGAATAATATGTGTGAGGGTACCCCAGGAGAGTTCCAAATGTGTGTGGGTAAAATATATATCCCACGCGGGTAAAATTGAAAAAAGTTGAAAAAAATTATTTTTTGGACTTAGTCATTTTTCCGGCGTTTATCAGACTTTCAGATAGGGCAAATGTCAGTGAGCGTTCCCATTTCAGTTCCAGAGCGATTCGAACAATGAGTCCTTGATATTTATGCATTTTCAGCCAATTTTCTGGATTTTTGAAAAATTCACTTTTTTGTGAAAATATCCACTAAATGAGGGAATAATATGTGTGAGGGTACCCCAGGAGTGTTCCAAATGTGTGTGGGTAGAATATATATCCCACGGGGATAAAATTGAAAAAAGTTGAAAAATTTTTTTTTTTGGACTTAGTCATTTTTCCGGCGTTTATCAGACTTTCAGATAGGGCAAATGTCAGTGAGCGCTCCGATTTCAGTTCCAGAGCGATTCGCCCAATGAGTCCTTGATATTTAGTCGTTTTCAGCCAATATTTTGGATTTTTGAAAATTTCACTTTTTTGTGAAAATATCCACTAAATGAGGGAATAATATGTGTGAGGGTACACCAGGAGTGTTCCAAATGTGTGTGGGTAGAATATATATCCCACGGGGTAAAATTGAAAAAAGTTTAAAATTTTTTTTTTTTGGACTTAGTCATTTTTCCGGCGTTTATCAGACTTTCAGATAGGGCAAATGTCAGTGAGCGTTCCGATTTCAGTTCCAGAGCGATTCGCCCAATGAGTCCTTGATATTTATTCATTTTCAGCCAATTTTCTGGATTTTTGAAAAATTCACTTTTTTGTGAAAATATCCACTAAATGAGGGAATAATATGTGTGAGGGTACCCCAGGAGAGTTCCAAATGTGTGTGGGTAAAATATATATCCCACGGGGGTAAAATTGAAAAAAGTTGAAAAATTTTTTTTTTGGACTTAATCATTTTTCCGGCGTTTATCAGACTTTCAGATACGGCAAATGTCAGTGAGCGTTCCGATTTCAGTTCCAGAGCGATTCGCCCAATGAGTCCTTGATATTTAGTCGTTTTCAGCCAATATTTTGGATTTTTGAAAATTTCACTTTTTTGTGAAAATATCCACTAAATGAGGGAATAATATGTGTGAGGGTACCCCAGGAGTGTTCCAAATGTGTGTGGGTAGAATACATATCCCACGGGGGTAAAATTGAAAAAAGTTGAAAAATTTTTTGGACTTAGTCATTTTTCCGGCATTTATCAGACGTTCAGATAGGGCAAATGTCAGTGAGCGTTCCGATTTCAGTTCCAGAGCGATACGCCCAATGAGTCCTTGATATTTAATCATTTTCAGCCAATTTTCAGGATTTTTGAAAAATTCACTTTTTTGTGAAAATATCCACTAAATGAGGGAATAATATGTGTGAGGGTACCCCAGGAGTGTTCCAAATGTTTGTGGGTAGAATATATATCCCACGGGGATAAAATTGAAAAAAGTTGAAAAATTTTTTTTTTTGGACTTAGTCATTTTTCCGGCGTTTATCAGACTTTCAGATACGGCAAATGTCAGTGAGCGTTCCGATTTCAGTTCCAGAGCGATTCGCCCAATGAGTCCTTGATATTTAGTCGTTTTCAGCCAATATTTTGGATTTTTGAAAATTTCACTTTTTTGTGAAAATATCCACTAAATGAGGGAATAATATGTGTGAGGGTACCCCAGGAGTGTTCCAAATGTGTGTGGGTAGAATACATATCCCACGGGGGTAAAATTGAAAAAAGTTGAAAAATTTTTTGGACTTAGTCATTTTTCCGGCATTTATCAGACGTTCAGATAGGGCAAATGTCAGTGAGCGTTCCGATTTCAGTTCCAGAGCGATACGCCCAATGAGTCCTTGATATTTAATCATTTTCAGCCAATTTTCTGGATTTTTGAAAATTTCACTTTTTTGTGAAAATATCCACTAAATGAGGGAATAATATGTGTGAGGGTACCCCAGGAGAGTTCCAAATGTGTGTGGGTAAAATATATATCCCACGGGGGTAAAATTTAAAAAAGTTGAAAAAAATTATTTTTTGGACTTAGCCATTTTTCCGGCGTTTATCAGACTTTCAGATAGGGCAAATGTCAGTGAGCGTTCCGATTTCAGTTCCAGAGCAATTCGCCCAATGAGTCCTTGATATTTAATCATTTTCAGCCAATTTTCTGGATTTTTGAAAATTTCACTTTTTTGTGAAAATATCCACTAAATGAGGGAATAATATGTGTGAGGGTAGCCCAGGAGAGTTCCAAATGTGTGTGGGTAGAATATATATCCCACGGGGGTAAAATTGAAAAAAGTTTAAAATTTTTTTTTTTTGGACTTAGTCATTTTTCCGGCGTTTATCAGACTTTCAGATAGGGCAAATGTCAGTGAGCGTTCCCATTTCAGTTCCAGAGCGATTCGCCCAATGAGTCCTTGATATTTATGCATTTTCAGCCAATTTTCAGGATTTTTGAAAAATTCACTTTTTTGTGAAAATATCCACTAAATGAGGGAATAATATGTGTGAGGGTACCCCAGGAGTGTTCCAAATGTGTGTGGGTAGAATATATATCCCACGGGGATAAAATTGAAAAAAGTTGAAAAATTTTTTTTTTTGGACTTAGTCATTTTTCCGGCATTTATCAGACGTTCAGATAGGGCAAATGTCAGTGAGCGTTCCGATTTCAGTTCCAGAGCGATACGCCCAATGAGTCCTTGATATTTAATCATTTTCAGCCAATTTTCTGGATTTTTGAAAATTTCACTTTTTTGTGAAAATATCCACTAAATGAGGGAATAATATGTGTGAGGGTACCCCAGGAGAGTTCCAAATGTGTGTGGGTAAAATATATATCCCACGCGGGTAAAATTGAAAAAAGTTGAAAAAAATTATTTTTTGGACTTAGTCATTTTTCCGGCGTTTATCAGACTTTCAGATAGGGCAAATGTCAGTGAGCGTTCCCATTTCAGTTCCAGAGCGATTCGAACAATGAGTCCTTGATATTTATGCATTTTCAGCCAATTTTCTGGATTTTTGAAAAATTCACTTTTTTGTGAAAATATCCACTAAATGAGGGAATAATATGTGTGAGGGTACCCCAGGAGTGTTCCAAATGTGTGTGGGTAGAATATATATCCCACGGGGATAAAATTGAAAAAAGTTGAAAAATTTTTTTTTTTGGACTTAGTCATTTTTCCGGCGTTTATCAGACTTTCAGATAGGGCAAATGTCAGTGAGCGCTCCGATTTCAGTTCCAGAGCGATTCGCCCAATGAGTCCTTGATATTTAGTCGTTTTCAGCCAATATTTTGGATTTTTGAAAATTTCACTTTTTTGTGAAAATATCCACTAAATGAGGGAATAATATGTGTGAGGGTACACCAGGAGTGTTCCAAATGTGTGTGGGTAGAATATATATCCCACGGGGTAAAATTGAAAAAAGTTTAAAATTTTTTTTTTTTGGACTTAGTCATTTTTCCGGCGTTTATCAGACTTTCAGATAGGGCAAATGTCAGTGAGCGTTCCGATTTCAGTTCCAGAGCGATTCGCCCAATGAGTCCTTGATATTTATTCATTTTCAGCCAATTTTCTGGATTTTTGAAAAATTCACTTTTTTGTGAAAATATCCACTAAATGAGGGAATAATATGTGTGAGGGTACCCCAGGAGAGTTCCAAATGTGTGTGGGTAAAATATATATCCCACGGGGGTAAAATTGAAAAAAGTTGAAAAATTTTTTTTTTGGACTTAATCATTTTTCCGGCGTTTATCAGACTTTCAGATACGGCAAATGTCAGTGAGCGTTCCGATTTCAGTTCCAGAGCGATTCGCCCAATGAGTCCTTGATATTTAGTCGTTTTCAGCCAATATTTTGGATTTTTGAAAATTTCACTTTTTTGTGAAAATATCCACTAAATGAGGGAATAATATGTGTGAGGGTACCCCAGGAGTGTTCCAAATGTGTGTGGGTAGAATACATATCCCACGGGGGTAAAATTGAAAAAAGTTGAAAAATTTTTTGGACTTAGTCATTTTTCCGGCATTTATCAGACGTTCAGATAGGGCAAATGTCAGTGAGCGTTCCGATTTCAGTTCCAGAGCGATACGCCCAATGAGTCCTTGATATTTAATCATTTTCAGCCAATTTTCTGGATTTTTGAAAATTTCACTTTTTTGTGAAAATATCCACTAAATGAGGGAATAATATGTGTGAGGGTACCCCAGGAGAGTTCCAAATGTGTGTGGGTAAAATATATATCCCACGCGGGTAAAATTGAAAAAAGTTGAAAAAAATTATTTTTTGGACTTAGTCATTTTTCCGGCGTTTATCAGACTTTCAGATAGGGCAAATGTCAGTGAGCATTCCCATTTCAGTTCCAGAGCGATTCGCCCAATGAGTCCTTGATATTTATGCATTTTCAGCCAATTTTCTGGATTTTTGAAAAATTCACTTTTTTGTGAAAATATCCACTAAATGAGGGAATAATATGTGTGAGGGTACCCCAGGAGTGTTCCAAATGTGTGTGGGTAGAATATATATCCCACGGGGATAAAATTGAAAAAAGTTGAAAAATTTTTTTTTTTGGACTTAGTCATTTTTCCGGCGTTTATCAGACTTTCAGATAGGGCAAATGTCAGTGAGCGCTCCGATTTCAGTTCCAGAGCGATTCGCCCAATGAGTCCTTGATATTTAGTCGTTTTCAGCCAATATTTTGGATTTTTGAAAATTTCACTTTTTTGTGAAAATATCCACTAAATGAGGGAATAATATGTGTGAGGGTACACCAGGAGTGTTCCAAATGTGTGTGGGTAGAATATATATCCCACGGGGTAAAATTGAAAAAAGTTTAAAATTTTTTTTTTTTGGACTTAGTCATTTTTCCGGCGTTTATCAGACTTTCAGATAGGGCAAATGACAGTGAGCGTTCCGATTTCAGTTCCAGAGCGATTCGCCCAATGAGTCCTTGATATTTATTCATTTTCAGCCAATTTTCTGGATTTTTGAAAAATTCACTTTTTTGTGAAAATATCCACTAAATGAGGGAATAATATGTGTGAGGGTACCCCAGGAGAGTTCCAAATGTGTGTGGGTAAAATATATATCCCACGGGGGTAAAATTGAGAAAAGTTGAAAAATTTTTTTTTTGGACTTAATCATTTTTCCGGCGTTTATCAGACTTTCAGATAGGGCAAATGTCAGTGAGCGTTCCGATTTCAGTTCCAGAGCGATTCGCCCAATGAGTCCTTGATATTTAGTCGTTTTCAGCCAATATTTTGGATTTTTGAAAATTTCACTTTTTTGTGAAAATATCCACTAAATGAGGGAATAATATGTGTGAGGGTACCCCAGGAGTGTTCCAAATGTGTGTGGGTAGAATACATATCCCACGGGGGTAAAATTGAAAAAAGTTGAAAAATTTTTTGGACTTAGTCATTTTTCCGGCATTTATCAGACGTTCAGATAGGGCAAATGTCAGTGAGCGTTCCGATTTCAGTTCCAGAGCGATACGCCCAATGAGTCCTTGATATTTATGCATTTTCAGCCAATTTTCAGGATTTTTGAAAAATTCACTTTTTTGTGAAAATATCCACTAAATGAGGGAATAATATGTGTGAGGGTACCCCAGGAGTGTTCCAAATGTTTGTGGGTAGAATATATATCCCACGGGGATAAAATTGAAAAAAGTTGAAAAATTTTTTTTTTTGGACTTAGTCATTTTTCCGGCGTTTATCAGACTTTCAGATACGGCAAATGTCAGTGAGCGTTCCGATTTCAGTTCCAGAGCGATTCGCCCAATGAGTCCTTGATATTTAGTCGTTTTCAGCCAATATTTTGGATTTTTGAAAATTTCACTTTTTTGTGAAAATATCCACTAAATGAGGGAATAATATGTGTGAGGGTACCCCAGGAGTGTTCCAAATGTGTGTGGGTAGAATACATATCCCACGGGGGTAAAATTGAAAAAAGTTGAAAAATTTTTTGGACTTAGTCATTTTTCCGGCATTTATCAGACGTTCAGATAGGGCAAATGTCAGTGAGCGTTCCGATTTCAGTTCCAGAGCGATACGCCCAATGAGTCCTTGATATTTAATCATTTTCAGCCAATTTTCTGGATTTTTGAAAATTTCACTTTTTTGTGAAAATATCCACTAAATGAGGGAATAATATGTGTGAGGGTACCCCAGGAGAGTTCCAAATGTGTGTGGGTAAAATATATATCCCACGGGGGTAAAATTTAAAAAAGTTGAAAAAAATTATTTTTTGGACTTAGCCATTTTTCCGGCGTTTATCAGACTTTCAGATAGGGCAAATGTCAGTGAGCGTTCCGATTTCAGTTCCAGAGCAATTCGCCCAATGAGTCCTTGATATTTAATCATTTTCAGCCAATTTTCTGGATTTTTGAAAATTTCACTTTTTTGTGAAAATATCCACTAAATGAGGGAATAATATGTGTGAGGGTAGCCCAGGAGAGTTCCAAATGTGTGTGGGTAGAATATATATCCCACGGGGGTAAAATTGAAAAAAGTTTAAAATTTTTTTTTTTTGGACTTAGTCATTTTTCCGGCGTTTATCAGACTTTCAGATAGGGCAAATGTCAGTGAGCGTTCCCATTTCAGTTCCAGAGCGATTCGCCCAATGAGTCCTTGATATTTATGCATTTTCAGCCAATTTTCAGGATTTTTGAAAAATTCACTTTTTTGTGAAAATATCCACTAAATGAGGGAATAATATGTGTGAGGGTACCCCAGGAGTGTTCCAAATGTGTGTGGGTAGAATATATATCCCACGGGGATAAAATTGAAAAAAGTTGAAAAATTTTTTTTTTTGGACTTAGTCATTTTTCCGGCGTTTATCAGACTTTCAGATACGGCAAATGTCAGTGAGCGTTCCGATTTCAGTTCCAGAGCGATTCGCCCAATGAGTCCTTGATATTTAGTCGTTTTCAGCCAATATTTTGGATTTTTGAAAATTTCACTTTTTTGTGAAAATATCCACTAAATGAGGGAATAATATGTGTGAGGGTACCCCAGGAGAGTTCCAAATGTGTGTGGGTAAAATATATATCCCACGGGGGTAAAATTGAAAAAAGTTGAAAAATTTTTTTTTTGGACTTAATCATTTTTCCGGCGTTTATCAGACTTTCAGATACGGCAAATGTCAGTGAGCGTTCCGATTTCAGTTCCAGAGCGATTCGCCCAATGAGTCCTTGATATTTAGTCGTTTTCAGCCAATATTTTGGATTTTTGAAAATTTCACTTTTTTGTGAAAATATCCACTAAATGAGGGAATAATATGTGTGAGGGTACCCCAGGAGTGTTCCAAATGTGTGTGGGTAGAATACATATCCCACGGGGGTAAAATTGAAAAAAGTTGAAAAATTTTTTGGACTTAGTCATTTTTCCGGCATTTATCAGACGTTCAGATAGGGCAAATGTCAGTGAGCGTTCCGATTTCAGTTCCAGAGCGATACGCCCAATGAGTCCTTGATATTTAATCATTTTCAGCCAATTTTCTGGATTTTTGAAAATTTCACTTTTTTGTGAAAATATCCACTAAATGAGGGAATAATATGTGTGAGGGTACCCCAGGAGAGTTCCAAATGTGTGTGGGTAAAATATATATCCCACGCGGGTAAAATTGAAAAAAGTTGAAAAAAATTATTTTTTGGACTTAGTCATTTTTCCGGCGTTTATCAGACTTTCAGATAGGGCAAATGTCAGTGAGCATTCCCATTTCAGTTCCAGAGCGATTCGCCCAATGAGTCCTTGATATTTATGCATTTTCAGCCAATTTTCTGGATTTTTGAAAAATTCACTTTTTTGTGAAAATATCCACTAAATGAGGGAATAATATGTGTGAGGGTACCCCAGGAGTGTTCCAAATGTGTGTGGGTAGAATATATATCCCACGGGGATAAAATTGAAAAAAGTTGAAAAATTTTTTTTTTTGGACTTAGTCATTTTTCCGGCGTTTATCAGACTTTCAGATAGGGCAAATGTCAGTGAGCGCTCCGATTTCAGTTCCAGAGCGATTCGCCCAATGAGTCCTTGATATTTAGTCGTTTTCAGCCAATATTTTGGATTTTTGAAAATTTCACTTTTTTGTGAAAATATCCACTAAATGAGGGAATAATATGTGTGAGGGTACACCAGGAGTGTTCCAAATGTGTGTGGGTAGAATATATATCCCACGGGGTAAAATTGAAAAAAGTTTAAAATTTTTTTTTTTTGGACTTAGTCATTTTTCCGGCGTTTATCAGACTTTCAGATAGGGCAAATGACAGTGAGCGTTCCGATTTCAGTTCCAGAGCGATTCGCCCAATGAGTCCTTGATATTTATTCATTTTCAGCCAATTTTCTGGATTTTTGAAAAATTCACTTTTTTGTGAAAATATCCACTAAATGAGGGAATAATATGTGTGAGGGTACCCCAGGAGAGTTCCAAATGTGTGTGGGTAAAATATATATCCCACGGGGGTAAAATTGAGAAAAGTTGAAAAATTTTTTTTTTGGACTTAATCATTTTTCCGGCGTTTATCAGACTTTCAGATAGGGCAAATGTCAGTGAGCGTTCCGATTTCAGTTCCAGAGCGATTCGCCCAATGAGTCCTTGATATTTAGTCGTTTTCAGCCAATATTTTGGATTTTTGAAAATTTCACTTTTTTGTGAAAATATCCACTAAATGAGGGAATAATATGTGTGAGGGTACCCCAGGAGTGTTCCAAATGTGTGTGGGTAGAATACATATCCCACGGGGGTAAAATTGAAAAAAGTTGAAAAATTTTTTGGACTTAGTCATTTTTCCGGCATTTATCAGACGTTCAGATAGGGCAAATGTCAGTGAGCGTTCCGATTTCAGTTCCAGAGCGATACGCCCAATGAGTCCTTGATATTTAATCATTTTCAGCCAATTTTCTGGATTTTTGAAAATTTCACTTTTTTGTGAAAATATCCACTAAATGAGGGAATAATATGTGTGAGGGTACCCCAGGAGAGTTCCAAATGTGTGTGGGTAAAATATATATCCCACGGGGGTAAAATTGAAAAAAGTTGAAAAAATTTTTTTTTGGACTTAATCATTTTTCCGGCGTTTATCAGACTTTCAGATAGGGCAAATGTCAGTGAGCGTTCCGATTTCAGTTCCAGAGCGATTCGCCCAATGAGTCCTTGATATTTAGTCGTTTTCAGCCAATTTTCTGGATTTTTGAAAAATTTACTTTTTTGTGAAAATATCCACTAAATGAGGGAATAATATGTGTGAGGGTAGCCCAGGAGAGTTCCAAATGTGTGTGGGTAGAATACATATCCCACGGGGGTAAAATTGAAAAAAGTTTAAAATTTTTTTTTTTTGGACTTAGTCATTTTTCCGGCATTTATCAGACGTTCAGATAGGGCAAATGTCAGTGAGCGTTCCGATTTCAGTTCCAGAGCGATTCGCCCAATGAGTCCTTGATATTTATGCATTTTCAGCCAATATTTTGGATTTTTGAAAATTTCACTTTTTTGTGAAAATATCCACTAAATGAGGGAATAATATGTGTGAGGGTACCCCAGGAGTGTTCCAAATGTGTGTGGGTAGAATATATATCCCACGGGGGTAAAATTGAAAAAAGTTTAAAATTTTTTTTTTTTGGACTTAGTCATTTTTCCGGCGTTTATCAGACTTTCAGATAGGGCAAATGTCAGTGAGCGTTCCGATTTCAGTTCCAGAGCGATTCGCCCAATGAGTCCTTGATATTTATTCATTTTCAGCCAATTTTCTGGATTTTTGAAAAATTCACTTTTTTGTGAAAATATCCACTAAATGAGGGAATAATATGTGTGAGGGTACCCCAGGAGAGTTCCAAATGTGTGTGGGTAAAATATATATCCCACGGGGGTAAAATTGAAAAAAGTTGAAAAATTTTTTTTTTGGACTTAATCATTTTTCCGGCGTTTATCAGACTTTCAGATAGGGCAAATGTCAGTGAGCGTTCCGATTTCAGTTCCAGAGCGATTCGCCCAATGAGTCCTTGATATTTAGTAGTTTTCAGCCAATTTTCTGGATTTTTGAAAAATTTACTTTTTTGTGAAAATATCCACTAAATGAGGGAATAATATGTGTGAGGGTACCCCAGGAGAGTTCCAAATGTGTGTGGGTAAAATATATATCCCACGTGGGTAAAATTGAAAAAAGTTTAAAATTTTTTTTTTTTGGACTTAGTCATTTTTCCGGCATTTATCAGACGTTCAGATAGGGCAAATGTCAGTGAGCGTTCCGATTTCAGTTCCAGAGCGATTCGCCCAATGAGTCCTTGATATTTAGTCGTTTTCAGCCAATATTTTGGATTTTTGAAAATTTCACTTTTTTGTGAAAATATCCACTAAATGAGGGAATAATATGTGTGAGGGTACCCCAGGAGTGTTCCAAATGTGTGTGGGTAGAATATATATCCCACGGGGGTAAAATTGAAAAAAGTTTAAAATTTTTTTTTTTTGGACTTAGTCATTTTTCTGGCGTTTATCAGACTTTCAGATAGGGTAAATGTCAGTGAGCGTTCCGATTTCAGTTCCAGAGCGATTCGCCCAATGAGTCCTTGATATTTATTCATTTTCAGCCAATTTTCTGGATTTTTGAAAAATTCACTTTTTTGTGAAAATATCCACTAAATGAGGGAATAATATGTGTGAGGGTACCCCAGGAGAGTTCCAAATGTGTGTGGGTAAAATATATATCCCACGGGGGTAAAATTGAAAAAAGTTGAAAAATTTTTTTTTTGGACTTAATCATTTTTCCGGCGTTTATCAGACTTTCAGATAGGGCAAATGTCAGTGAGCGTTCCGATTTCAGTTCCAGAGCGATTCGCCCAATGAGTCCTTGATATTTAGTCGTTTTCAGCCAATTTTCTGGATTTTTGAAAAATTTACTTTTTTGTGAAAATATCCACTAAATGAGGGAATAATATGTGTGAGGGTACCCCAGGAGAGTTCCAAATGTGTGTGGGTAAAATATATATCCCACGGGGGTAAAATTGAAAAAAGTTGAAAAAAATTATTTTTCGGACTTAGCCATTTTTCCGGCGATTATCAGACTTTCAGATAGGGCAAATGTCAGTGAGCGTTCCGATTTCAGTTCCAGAGCGATTCGCCCAATGAGTCCTTGATATTTATTCATTTTCAGCCAATTTTCTGGATTTTTGAAAAATTCACTTTTTTGTGAAAATATCCACTAAATGAGGGAATAATATGTGTGAGGGTACCCCAGGAGAGTTCCAAATGTGTGTGGGTAAAATATATATCCCACGGGGGTAAAATTGAAAAAAGTTGAAAAATTTTTTTTTTGGACTTAATCATTTTTCCGGCGTTTATCAGACTTTCAGATAGGGCAAATGTCAGTGAGCGTTCCGATTTCAGTTCCAGAGCGATTCGCCCAATGAGTCCTTGATATTTAGTCGTTTTCAGCCAATTTTCTGGATTTTTGAAAAATTTACTTTTTTGTGAAAATATCCACTAAATGAGGGAATAATATGTGTGAGGGTACCCCAGGAGAGTTCCAAATGTGTGTGGGTAAAATATATATCCCACGGGGGTAAAATTGAAAAAAGTTGAAAAAAATTATTTTTTGGACTTAGCCATTTTTCCGGCGTTTATCAGACTTTCAGATAGGGCAAATGTCAGTGAGCGTTCCGATTTCAGTTCCAGAGCAATTCGCCCAATGAGTCCTTGATATTTAATCATTTTCAGCCAATTTTCTGGATTTTTGAAAATTTCACTTTTTTGTGAAAATATCCACTAAATGAGGGAATAATATGTGTGAGGGTAGCCCAGGAGAGTTCCAAATGTGTGTGGGTAGAATATATATCCCACGGGGTTAAAATTGAAAAAAGTTTAAAATTTTTTTTTTTGGACTCAGTCATTTTTCCGGTGTTTATCAGACTTTCAGATAGGGCAAATGTCAGTGAGCGTTCCCATTTCAGTTCCAGAGCGATTCGCCCCATGAGTCCTTGATATTTATGCATTTTCAGCCAATTTTCTGGATTTTTGAAAAATTCACTTTTTTGTGAAAATATCCACTAAATGAGGGAATAAAATGTGTGAGGGTACCCCAGGAAAGTTCCAAATGTGTGTGGGTAGAATATATATCCCACGGGGGTAAAATTGAAAAAAGTTGAAAAATTTTTTTTTTTGGACTTAGTCATTTTTCCGGCGTTTATCAGACTTTCAGATAGGGCAAATGTCAGTGAGCGTTCCCATTTCAGTTCCAGAGCGATTCGCCCAATGAGTCCTTGATATTTATGCATTTTCAGCCAATTTTCTGGATTTTTGAAAAATTCACTTTTTTGTGAAAATATCCACTAAATGAGGGAATAATATGTGTGAGGGTACCCCAGGAGTGTTCCAAATGTGTGTGGGTAGAATATATATCCCACGGGGATAAAATTGAAAAAAGTTGAAAAAAATTTTTTTTTGGACTTAGTCATTTTTCCGGCGTTTATCAGACTTTCAGATAGGGCAAATGTCAGTGAGCGTTCCGATTTCAGTTCCAGAGCGATTCGCCCAATGAGTCCTTGATATTTAGTCGTTTTCAGCCAATATTTTGGATTTTTGAAAATTTCACTTTTTTGTGAAAATATCCACTAAATGAGGGAATAATATGTGTGAGGGTACCCCAGGAGTGTTCCAAATGTGTGTGGGTAGAATATATATCCCACGGGGGTAAAATTGAAAAAAGTTTAAATTTTTTTTTTTTTGGACTTAGTCATTTTTCCGGCGTTTATCAGACTTTCAGATAGGGCAAATGTCAGTGAGCGTTCCGATTTCAGTTCCAGAGCGATTCGCCCAATGAGTCCTTGATATTTAGTCGTTTTCAGCCAATTTTCTGGATTTTTGAAAAATTTACTTTTTTGTGAAAATATCCACTAAATGAGGGAATAATATGTGTGAGGGTACCCCAGGAGAGTTCCAAATGTGTGTGGGTAAAATATATATCCCACGGGGGTAAAATTGAAAAAAGTTGAAAAAAATTATTTTTTGGACTTAGCCATTTTTCCGGCGTTTATCAGACTTTCAGATAGGGCAAATGTCAGTGAGCGTTCCGATTTCAGTTCCAGAGCAATTCGCCCAATGAGTCCTTGATATTTAATCATTTTCAGCCAATTTTCTGGATTTTTGAAAATTTCACTTTTTTGTGAAAATATCCACTAAATGAGGGAATAATATGTGTGAGGGTAGCCCAGGAGAGTTCCAAATGTGTGTGGGTAGAATATATATCCCACGGGGTTAAAATTGAAAAAAGTTTAAAATTTTTTTTTTTTGGACTCAGTCATTTTTCCGGCGTTTATCAGACTTTCAGATAGGGCAAATGTCAGTGAGCGTTCCGATTTCAGTTCCAGAGCGATTCGCCCAATGAGTCCTTGATATTTAGTCGTTTTCAGCCAATTTTCTGGATTTTTGAAAAATTCACTTTTTTGTGAAAATATCCACTAAATGAGGGAATAAAATGTGTGAGGGTACCCCAGGAAAGTTCCAAATGTGTGTGGGTAGAATATATATCCCACGGGGGTAAAATTGAAAAAAGTTGAAAAATTTTTTTTTTTGGACTTAGTCATTTTTCCGGCGTTTATCAGACTTTCAGATAGGGCAAATGTCAGTGAGCGTTCCCATTTCAGTTCCAGAGCGATTCGCCCAATGAGTCCTTGATATTTATGCATTTTCAGCCAATTTTCTGGATTTTTGAAAAATTCACTTTTTTGTGAAAATATCCACTAAATGAGGGAATAAAATGTGTGAGGGTACCCCAGGAAAGTTCCAAATGTGTGTGGGTAGAATATATATCCCACGGGGGTAAAATTGAAAAAAGTTGAAAAAATTTTTTTTTTGGAATTAGTCATTTTTCCGGCGTTTATCAGACTTTCAGATAGGGCAAATGTCAGTGAGCGTTCCGATTTCAGTTCCAGAGCGATTCGCCCAATGAGTCCTTGATATTTAGTCGTTTTCAGCCAATATTTTGGATTTTTGAAAATTTCACTTTTTTGTGAAAATATACACTAAATGAGGGAATAATATGTGTGAGGGTACCCCAGGAGTGTTCCAAATGTGTGTGGGAAGAATATATATCCCACGGGGGTAAAATTGAAAAAAGTTTAAAATTTTTTTTTTTTGGACTTAGTCATTTTTCCGGCGTTTATCAGACTTTCAGATAGGGCAAATGTCAGTGAGCGTTCCGATTTCAGTTCCAGAGCGATTCGCCCAATGAGTCCTTGATATTTATTCATTTTCAGCCAATTTTCTGGATTTTTGAAAAATTTACTTTTTTGTGAAAATATCCACTAAATGAGGGAATAATATGTGTGAGGGTACCCCAGGAGAGTTCCAAATGTGTGTGGGTAAAATATATATCCCACGGGGGTAAAATTGAAAAAAGTTGAAAAAAATTATTTTTTTGACTTAGCCATTTTTCCGGCGTTTATCACACTTTCAGATAGGGCAAATGTCAGTGAGCGTTCCGATTTCAGTTCCAGAGCAATTCGCCCAATGAGTCCTTGATATTTAATCATTTTCAGCCAATTTTCTGGATTTTTGAAAATTTCACTTTTTTGTGAAAATATCCACTAAATGAGGGAATAATATGTGTGAGGGTAGCCCAGGAGAGTTCCAAATGTGTGTGGGTAGAATATATATCCCACGGGGTTAAAATTGAAAAAAGTTTAAAATTTTTTTTTTTTGGACTTCGTCATTTTTCCGGCGTTTATCAGACTTTCAGATAGGGCAAATGTCAGTGAGTGTTCCGATTTCAGTTCCAGAGCGATTCGCCCAAGGAGTCCTTGATATGTATTCATTTTCAGCCAATTTTCTGGATTTTTGAAAAATTCACTTTTTTGTGAAAATATCCACTAAATGAGGGAAAAATATGTGTGATGGTACCCCAGGAGAGTTCCAAATGTGTGTGGGTAGAATATATATCCCACGGGGGTAAAATTGAAAAAAGTTGAAAAATTTTTTTTTTGGACTTAGTCATTTTTCCGGCGTTTATCAGACTTTCAGATAGGGCAAATGTCAGTGAGCGTTCCGATTTCAGTTCCAGAGCGATTCGCCCAATGAGTCCTTGATATTTAGTCGTTTTCAGCCAATATTTTGGATTTTTGAAAATTTCACTTTTTTGTGAAAATATCCACTAAATGAGGGAATAATATGTGTGAGGGTACCCCAGGATTGTTCCAAATGTGTGTGGGTAGAATACATATCCCACGGGGGTAAAATTGAAAAAAGTTGAAAAATTTTTTTTTTTGGACTTAGTCATTTTTCCGGCGTTTATCAGACTTTCAGATAGGGCAAATGTCAGTGAGCGTTCCGATTTCAGTTCCAGAGCGATTCGCCCAATGAGTCCTTGATATTTAGTCGTTTTCAGCCAATATTTTGGATTTTTGAAAATTTCACTTTTTTGTGAAAATATCCACTAAATGAGGGAATAATATGTGTGAGGGTACTCCAGGAGAGTTCCAAATGTGTGTGGGTAAAATATATATCCCACGGGGGTAAAATTGAAAAAAGTTGAAAAAAATTATTTTTTGGACTTAGCCATTTTTCCGGCGTTTATCAGACTTTCAGATAGGGCAAATGTCAGTGAGCGTTCTGATTTCAGTTCCAGAGCTATTCGCCCAATGAGTCCTTGATATTTATGCATTTTCAGCCAATTTTCTGGATTTTTGAAAAATTCACTTTTTTGTGAAAATATCCACTAAATGAGGGAATAAAATGTGTGAGGGTACCCCAGGAAAGTTCCAAATGTGTGTGGGTAGAATATATATCCCACGGGGGTAAAATTGAAAAAAGTTGAAAAATTTTTTTTTTTGGACTTAGTCATTTTTCCGGCGTTTATCAGACTTTCAGATAGGGCAAATGTCAGTGAGCGTTCCGATTTCAGTTCCAGAGCGATTCGCCCAATGAGTCCTTGATATTTATTCATTTTCAGCCAATTTTCTGGATTTTTGAAAAATTCACTTTTTTGTGAAAATATCCACTAAATGAGGGAATAATATGTGTGAGGGTACCCCAGGAGAGTTCCAAATGTGTGTGGGTAAAATATATATCCCACGGGGGTAAAATTGAAAAAAGTTGAAAAATTTTTTTTTTGGACTTAATCATTTTTCCGGCGTTTATCAGACTTTCAGATAGGGCAAATGTCAGTGAGCGTTCCGATTTCAGTTCCAGAGCGATTCGCCCAATGAGTCCTTGATATTTAGTAGTTTTCAGCCAATTTTCTGGATTTTTGAAAAATTTACTTTTTTGTGAAAATATCCACTAAATGAGGGAATAATATGTGTGAGGGTACCCCAGGAGAGTTCCAAATGTGTGTGGGTAAAATATATATCCCACGTGGGTAAAATTGAAAAAAGTTTAAAATTTTTTTTTTTTGGACTTAGTCATTTTTTCGGCATTTATCAGACGTTCAGATAGGGCAAATGTCAGTGAGCGTTCCGATTTCAGTTCCAGAGCGATTCGCCCAATGAGTCCTTGATATTTAGTCGTTTTCAGCCAATATTTTGGATTTTTGAAAATTTCACTTTTTTGTGAAAATATCCACTAAATGAGGGAATAATATGTGTGAGGGTACCCCAGGAGTGTTCCAAATGTGTGTGGGTAGAATATATATCCCACGGGGGTAAAATTGAAAAAAGTTTAAAATTTTTTTTTTTTGGACTTAGTCATTTTTCTGGCGTTTATCAGACTTTCAGATAGGGCAAATGTCAGTGAGCGTTCCGATTTCAGTTCCAGAGCGATTCGCCCAATGAGTCCTTGATATTTATTCATTTTCAGCCAATTTTCTGGATTTTTGAAAAATTCACTTTTTTGTGAAAATATCCACTAAATGAGGGAATAATATGTGTGAGGGTACCCCAGGAGAGTTCCAAATGTGTGTGGGTAAAATATATATCCCACGGGGGTAAAATTGAAAAAAGTTGAAAAATTTTTTTTTTGGACTTAATCATTTTTCCGGCGTTTATCAGACTTTCAGATAGGGCAAATGTCAGTGAGCGTTCCGATTTCAGTTCCAGAGCGATTCGCCCAATGAGTCCTTGATATTTAGTCGTTTTCAGCCAATTTTCTGGATTTTTGAAAAATTTACTTTTTTGTGAAAATATCCACTAAATGAGGGAATAATATGTGTGAGGGTACCCCAGGAGAGTTCCAAATGTGTGTGGGTAAAATATATATCCCACGGGGGTAAAATTGAAAAAAGTTGAAAAAAATTATTTTTCGGACTTAGCCATTTTTCCGGCGATTATCAGACTTTCAGATAGGGCAAATGTCAGTGAGCGTTCCGATTTCAGTTCCAGAGCGATTCGCCCAATGAGTCCTTGATATTTATTCATTTTCAGCCAATTTTCTGGATTTTTGAAAAATTCACTTTTTTGTGAAAATTTCCACTAAATGAGGGAATAATATGTGTGAGGGTACCCCAGGAGAGTTCCAAATGTGTGTGGGTAAAATATATATCCCACGGGGGTAAAATTGAAAAAAGTTGAAAAATTTTTTTTTTGGACTTAATCATTTTTCCGGCGTTTATCAGACTTTCAGATAGGGCAAATGTCAGTGAGCATTCCGATTTCAGTTCCAGAGCGATTCGCCCAATGAGTCCTTGATATTTAGTCGTTTTCAGCCAATTTTCTGGATTTTTGAAAAATTTACTTTTTTGTGAAAATATCCACTAAATGAGGGAATAATATGTGTGAGGGTACCCCAGGAGAGTTCCAAATGTGTGTGGGTAAAATATATATCCCACGGGGGTAAAATTGAAAAAAGTTGAAAAAAATTATTTTTTGGACTTAGCCATTTTTCCGGCGTTTATCAGACTTTCAGATAGGGCAAATGTCAGTGAGCGTTCCGATTTCAGTTCCAGAGCAATTCGCCCAATGAGTCCTTGATATTTAATCATTTTCAGCCAATTTTCTGGATTTTTGAAAATTTCACTTTTTTGTGAAAATATCCACTAAATGAGGGAATAATATGTGTGAGGGTAGCCCAGGAGAGTTCCAAATGTGTGTGGGTAGAATATATATCCCACGGGGTTAAAATTGAAAAAAGTTTAAAATTTTTTTTTTTTGGACTCAGTCATTTTTCCGGCGTTTATCAGACTTTCAGATAGGGCAAATGTCAGTGAGCGTTCCCATTTCAGTTCCAGAGCGATTCGCCCCATGAGTCCTTGATATTTATGCATTTTCAGCCAATTTTCTGGATTTTTGAAAAATTCACTTTTTTGTGAAAATATCCACTAAATGAGGGAATAAAATGTGTGAGGGTACCCCAGGAAAGTTCCAAATGTGTGTGGGTAGAATATATATCCCACGGGGGTAAAATTGAAAAAAGTTGAAAAATTTTTTTTTTTGGACTTAGTCATTTTTCCGGCGTTTATCAGACTTTCAGATAGGGCAAATGTCAGTGAGCGCTCCGATTTCAGTTCCAGAGCGATTCGCCCAATGAGTCCTTGATATTTAGTCGTTTTCAGCCAATATTTTGGATTTTTGAAAATTTCACTTTTTTGTGAAAATATACACTAAATGAGGGAATAATATGTGTGAGGGTACCCCAGGAGTGTTCCAAATGTGTGTGGGTAGAATATATATCCCACGGGGGTAAAATTGAAAAAAGTTTAAAATTTTTTTTTTTTGGACTTAGTCATTTTTCCGGCGTTTATCAGACTTTCAGATAGGGCAAATGTCAGTGAGCGTTCCGATTTCAGTTCCAGAGCGATTCGCCCAATGAGTCCTTGATATTTATTCATTTTCAGCCAATTTTCTGGATTTTTGAAAAATTCACTTTTTTGTGAAAATATCCACTAAATGAGGGAATAATATGTGTGAGGGTACCCCAGGAGAGTTCCAAATGTGTGTGGGTAAAATATATATCCCACGGGGGTAAAATTGAAAAAAGTTGAAAAATTTTTTTTTTGGACTTAATCATTTTTCCGGCGTTTATCAGACTTTCAGATAGGGCAAATGTCAGTGAGCGTTCCGATTTCAGTTCCAGAGCGATTCGCCCAATGAGTCCTTGATATTTAGTAGTTTTCAGCCAATTTTCTGGATTTTTGAAAAATTTACTTTTTTGTGAAAATATCCACTAAATGAGGGAATAATATGTGTGAGGGTACCCCAGGAGAGTTCCAAATGTGTGTGGGTAAAATATATATCCCACGTGGGTAAAATTGAAAAAAGTTTAAAATTTTTTTTTTTTGGACTTAGTCATTTTTCCGGCATTTATCAGACGTTCAGATAGGGCAAATGTCAGTGAGCGTTCCGATTTCAGTTCCAGAGCGATTCGCCCAATGAGTCCTTGATATTTAGTCGTTTTCAGCCAATATTTTGGATTTTTGAAAATTTCACTTTTTTGTGAAAATATCCACTAAATGAGGGAATAATATGTGTGAGGGTACCCCAGGAGTGTTCCAAATGTGTGTGGGTAGAATATATATCCCACGGGGGTAAAATTGAAAAAAGTTTAAAATTTTTTTTTTTTGGACTTAGTCATTTTTCTGGCGTTTATCAGACTTTCAGATAGGGCAAATGTCAGTGAGCGTTCCGATTTCAGTTCCAGAGCGATTCGCCCAATGAGTCCTTGATATTTATTCATTTTCAGCCAATTTTCTGGATTTTTGAAAAATTCACTTTTTTGTGAAAATATCCACTAAATGAGGGAATAATATGTGTGAGGGTTCCCCAGGAGAGTTCCAAATGTGTGTGGGTAAAATATATATCCCACGGGGGTAAAATTGAAAAAAGTTGAAAAATTTTTTTTTTGGACTTAATCATTTTTCCGGCGTTTATCAGACTTTCAGATAGGGCAAATGTCAGTGAGCGTTCCGATTTCAGTTCCAGAGCGATTCGCCCAATGAGTCCTTGATATTTAGTCGTTTTCAGCCAATTTTCTGGATTTTTGAAAAATTTACTTTTTTGTGAAAATATCCACTAAATGAGGGAATAATATGTGTGAGGGTACCCCAGGAGAGTTCCAAATGTGTGTGGGTAAAATATATATCCCACGGGGGTAAAATTGAAAAAAGTTGAAAAAAATTATTTTTCGGACTTAGCCATTTTTCCGGCGATTATCAGACTTTCAGATAGGGCAAATGTCAGTGAGCGTTCCGATTTCAGTTCCAGAGCGATTCGCCCAATGAGTCCTTGATATTTATTCATTTTCAGCCAATTTTCTGGATTTTTGAAAAATTCACTTTTTTGTGAAAATATCCACTAAATGAGGGAATAATATGTGTGAGGGTACCCCAGGAGAGTTCCAAATGTGTGTGGGTAAAATATATATCCCACGGGGGTAAAATTGAAAAAAGTTGAAAAATTTTTTTTTTGGACTTAATCATTTTTCCGGCGTTTATCAGACTTTCAGATAGGGCAAATGTCAGTGAGCGTTCCGATTTCAGTTCCAGAGCGATTCGCCCAATGAGTCCTTGATATTTAGTCGTTTTCAGCCAATTTTCTGGATTTTTGAAAAATTTACTTTTTTGTGAAAATATCCACTAAATGAGGGAATAATATGTGTGAGGGTACCCCAGGAGAGTTCCAAATGTGTGTGGGTAAAATATATATCCCACGGGGGTAAAATTGAAAAAAGTTGAAAAAAATTATTTTTTGGACTTAGCCATTTTTCCGGCGTTTATCAGACTTTCAGATAGGGCAAATGTCAGTGAGCGTTCCGATTTCAGTTCCAGAGCAATTCGCCCAATGAGTCCTTGATATTTAATCATTTTCAGCCAATTTTCTGGATTTTTGAAAATTTCACTTTTTTGTGAAAATATCCACTAAATGAGGGAATAATATGTGTGAGGGTAGCCCAGGAGAGTTCCAAATGTGTGTGGGTAGAATATATATCCCACGGGGTTAAAATTGAAAAAAGTTTAAAATTTTTTTTTTTTGGACTCAGTCATTTTTCCGGCGTTTATCAGACTTTCAGATAGGGCAAATGTCAGTGAGCGTTCCCATTTCAGTTCCAGAGCGATTTGCCCAATGAGTCCTTGATATTTAGTCGTTTTCAGCCAATATTTTGGATTTTTGAAAATTTCACTTTTTTGTGAAAATATCCACTAAATGAGGGAATAATATGTGTGAGGGTACCCCAGGAGTGTTCCAAATGTGTGTGGGTAGAATATATATCCCACGGGGGTAAAATTGAAAAAAGTTTAAAATTTTTTTTTTTTGGACTTAGTCATTTTTCTGGCGTTTATCAGACTTTCAGATAGGGCAAATGTCAGTGAGCGTTCCGATTTCAGTTCCAGAGCGATTCGCCCAATGAGTCCTTGATATTTATTCATTTTCAGCCAATTTTCTGGATTTTTGAAAAATTCACTTTTTTGTGAAAATATCCACTAAATGAGGGAATAATATGTGTGAGGGTACCCCAGGAGAGTTCCAAATGTGTGTGGGTAAAATATATATCCCACGGGGGTAAAATTGAAAAAAGTTGAAAAATTTTTTTTTTGGACTTAATCATTTTTCCGGCGTTTATCAGACTTTCAGATAGGGCAAATGTCAGTGAGCGTTCCGATTTCAGTTCCAGAGCGATTCGCCCAATGAGTCCTTGATATTTAGTCGTTTTCAGCCAATTTTCTGGATTTTTGAAAAATTTACTTTTTTGTGAAAATATCCACTAAATGAGGGAATAATATGTGTGAGGGTACCCCAGGAGAGTTCCAAATGTGTGTGGGTAAAATATATATCCCACGGGGGTAAAATTGAAAAAAGTTGAAAAAAATTATTTTTCGGACTTAGCCATTTTTCCGGCGATTATCAGACTTTCAGATAGGGCAAATGTCAGTGAGCGTTCCGATTTCAGTTCCAGAGCGATTCGCCCAATGAGTCCTTGATATTTATTCATTTTCAGCGAATTTTCTGGATTTTTGAAAAATTCACTTTTTTGTGAAAATATCCACTAAATGAGGGAATAATATGTGTGAGGGTACCCCAGGAGAGTTCCAAATGTGTGTGGGTAAAATATATATCCCACGGGGGTAAAATTGAAAAAAGTTGAAAAATTTTTTTTTTGGACTTAATCATTTTTCCGGCGTTTATCAGACTTTCAGATAGGGCAAATGTCAGTGAGCGTTCCGATTTCAGTTCCAGAGCGATTCGCCCAATGAGTCCTTGATATTTAGTCGTTTTCAGCCAATTTTCTGGATTTTTGAAAAATTTACTTTTTTGTGAAAATATCCACTAAATGAGGGAATAATATGTGTGAGGGTACCCCAGGAGAGTTCCAAATGTGTGTGGGTAAAATATATATCCCACGGGGGTAAAATTGAAAAAAGTTGAAAAAAATTATTTTTTGGACTTAGCCATTTTTCCGGCGTTTATCAGACTTTCAGATAGGGCAAATGTCAGTGAGCGTTCCGATTTCAGTTCCAGAGCAATTCGCCCAATGAGTCCTTGATATTTAATCATTTTCAGCCAATTTTCTGGATTTTTGAAAATTTCACTTTTTTGTGAAAATATCCACTAAATGAGGGAATAATATGTGTGAGGGTAGCCCAGGAGAGTTCCAAATGTGTGTGGGTAGAATATATATCCCACGGGGTTAAAATTGAAAAAAGTTTAAAATTTTTTTTTTTTGGACTCAGTCATTTTTCCGGCGTTTATCAGACTTTCAGATAGGGCAAATGTCAGTGAGCGTTCCCATTTCAGTTCCAGAGCGATTCGCCCCATGAGTCCTTGATATTTATGCATTTTCAGCCAATTTTCTGGATTTTTGAAAAATTCACTTTTTTGTGAAAATATCCACTAAATGAGGGAATAAAATGTGTGAGGGTACCCCAGGAAAGTTCCAAATGTGTGTGGGTAGAATATATATCCCACGGGGGTAAAATTGAAAAAAGTTGAAAAATTTTTTTTTTTGGACTTAGTCATTTTTCCGGCGTTTATCAGACTTTCAGATAGGGCAAATGTCAGTGAGCGCTCCGATTTCCGTTCCAGAGCGATTCGCCCAATGAGTCCTTGATATTTAGTCGTTTTCAGCCAATATTTTGGATTTTTGAAAATTTCACTTTTTTGTGAAAATATACACTAAATGAGGGAATAATATGTGTGAGGGTACCCCAGGAGTGTTCCAAATGTGTGTGGGTAGAATATATATCCCACGGGGGTAAAATTGAAAAAATTTTAAAATTTTTTTTTTTTGGACTTAGTCATTTTTCCGGCGTTTATCAGACTTTCAGATAGGGCAAATGTCAGTGAGCGTTCCGATTTCAGTTCCAGAGCGATTCGCCCAATGAGTCCTTGATATTTATTCATTTTCAGCCAATTTTCTGGATTTTTGAAAAATTCACTTTTTTGTGAAAATATCCACTAAATGAGGGAATAATATGTGTGAGGGTACCCCAGGAGAGTTCCAAATGTGTGTGGGTAAAATATATATCCCACGGGGGTAAAATTGAAAAAAGTTGAAAAATTTTTTTTTTGGACTTAATCATTTTTCCGGCGTTTATCAGACTTTCAGATAGGGCAAATGTCAGTGAGCGTTCCGATTTCAGTTCCAGAGCGATTCGCCCAATGAGTCCTTGATATTTAGTAGTTTTCAGCCAATTTTCTGGATTTTTGAAAAATTTACTTTTTTGTGAAAATATCCACTAAATGAGGGAATAATATGTGTGAGGGTACCCCAGGAGAGTTCCAAATGTGTGTGGGTAAAATATATATCCCACGTGGGTAAAATTGAAAAAAGTTTAAAATTTTTTTTTTTTGGACTTAGTCATTTTTCCGGCATTTATCAGACGTTCAGATAGGGCAAATGTCAGTGAGCGTTCCGATTTCAGTTCCAGAGCGATTCGCCCAATGAGTCCTTGATATTTAGTCGTTTTCAGCCAATATTTTGGATTTTTGAAAATTTCACTTTTTTGTGAAAATATCCACTAAATGAGGGAATAATATGTGTGAGGGTACCCCAGGAGTGTTCCAAATGTGTGTGGGTAGAATATATATCCCACGGGGGTAAAATTGAAAAAAGTTTAAAATTTTTTTTTTTTGGACTTAGTCATTTTTCTGGCGTTTATCAGACTTTCAGATAGGGCAAATGTCAGTGAGCGTTCCGATTTCAGTTCCAGAGCGATTCGCCCAATGAGTCCTTGATATTTATTCATTTTCAGCCAATTTTCTGGATTTTTGAAAAATTCACTTTTTTGTGAAAATATCCACTAAATGAGGGAATAATATGTGTGAGGGTACCCCAGGAGAGTTCCAAATGTGTGTGGGTAAAATATATATCCCACGGGGGTAAAATTGAAAAAAGTTGAAAAATTTTTTTTTTGGACTTAATCATTTTTCCGGCGTTTATCAGACTTTCAGATAGGGCAAATGTCAGTGAGCGTTCCGATTTCAGTTCCAGAGCGATTCGCCCAATGAGTCCTTGATATTTAGTCGTTTTCAGCCAATTTTCTGGATTTTTGAAAAATTTACTTTTTTGTGAAAATATCCACTAAATGAGGGAATAATATGTGTGAGGGTACCCCAGGAGAGTTCCAAATGTGTGTGGGTAAAATATATATCCCACGGGGGTAAAATTGAAAAAAGTTGAAAAAAATTATTTTTCGGACTTAGCCATTTTTCCGGCGATTATCAGACTTTCAGATAGGGCAAATGTCAGTGAGCGTTCCGATTTCAGTTCCAGAGCGATTCGCCCAATGAGTCCTTGATATTTATTCATTTTCAGCCAATTTTCTGGATTTTTGAAAAATTCACTTTTTTGTGAAAATATCCACTAAATGAGGGAATAATATGTGTGAGGGTACCCCAGGAGAGTTCCAAATGTGTGTGGGTAAAATATATATCCCACGGGGGTAAAATTGAAAAAAGTTGAAAAATTTTTTTTTTGGACTTAATCATTTTTCCGGCGTTTATCAGACTTTCAGATAGGGCAAATGTCAGTGAGCGTTCCGATTTCAGTTCCAGAGCGATTCGCCCAATGAGTCCTTGATATTTAGTCGTTTTCAGCCAATTTTCTGGATTTTTGAAAAATTTACTTTTTTGTGAAAATATCCACTAAATGAGGGAATAATATGTGTGAGGGTACCCCAGGAGAGTTCCAAATGTGTGTGGGTAAAATATATATCCCACGGGGGTAAAATTGAAAAAAGTTGAAAAAAATTATTTTTTGGACTTAGCCATTTTTCCGGCGTTTATCAGACTTTCAGATAGGGCAAATGTCAGTGAGCGTTCCGATTTCAGTTCCAGAGCAATTCGCCCAATGAGTCCTTGATATTTAATCATTTTCAGCCAATTTTCTGGATTTTTGAAAATTTCACTTTTTTGTGAAAATATCCACTAAATGAGGGAATGATATGTGTGAGGGTAGCCCAGGAGAGTTCCAAATGTGTGTGGGTAGAATATATATCCCACGGGGTTAAAATTGAAAAAAGTTTAAAATTTTTTTTTTTTGGACTCAGTCATTTTTCCGGCGTTTATCAGACTTTCAGATAGGGCAAATGTCAGTGAGCGTTCCGATTTCAGTTCCAGAGCGATTCGCCCAATGAGTCCTTGATATTTAGTCGTTTTCAGCCAATTTTCTGGATTTTTGAAAAATTCACTTTTTTGTGAAAATATCCACTAAATGAGGGAATAAAATGTGTGAGGGTACCCCAGGAAAGTTCCAAATGTGTGTGGGTAGAATATATATCCCACGGGGGTAAAATTGAAAAAAGTTGAAAAATTTTTTTTTTTGGACTTAGTCATTTTTCCGGCGTTTATCAGACTTTCAGATAGGGCAAATGTCAGTGAGCGTTCCCATTTCAGTTCCAGAGCGATTCGCCCAATGAGTCCTTGATATTTATGCATTTTCAGCCAATTTTCTGGATTTTTGAAAAATTCACTTTTTTGTGAAAATATCCACTAAATGAGGGAATAAAATGTGTGAGGGTACCCCAGGAAAGTTCCAAATGTGTGTGGGTAGAATATATATCCCACGGGGGTAAAATTGAAAAAAGTTGAAAAATTTTTTTTTTTGGACTTAGTCATTTTTCCGGCGTTTATCAGACTTTCAGATAGGGCAAATGTCAGTGAGCGTTCCCATTTCAGTTCCAGAGCGATTCGCCCAATGAGTCCTTGATATTTATGCATTTTCAGCCAATTTTCTGGATTTTTGAAAAATTCACTTTTTTGTGAAAATATCCACTAAATGAGGGAATAATATGTGTGAGGGTACCCCAGGAGTGTTCCAAATGTGTGTGGGTAGAATATATATCCCACGGGGATAAAATTGAAAAAAGTTGAAAAAATTTTTTTTTTGGAATTAGTCATTTTTCCGGCGTTTATCAGACTTTCAGATAGGGCAAATGTCAGTGAGCGTTCCGATTTCAGTTCCAGAGCGATTCGCCCAATGAGTCCTTGATATTTAGTCGTTTTCAGCCAATATTTTGGATTTTTGAAAATTTCACTTTTTTGTGAAAATATACACTAAATGAGGGAATAATATGTGTGAGGGTACCCCAGGAGTGTTCCAAATGTGTGTGGGAAGAATATATATCCCACGGGGGTAAAATTGAAAAAAGTTTAAAATTTTTTTTTTTTGGACTTAGTCATTTTTCCGGCGTTTATCAGACTTTCAGATAGGGCAAATGTCAGTGAGCGTTCCGATTTCAGTTCCAGAGCGATTCGCCCAATGAGTCCTTGATATTTATTCATTTTCAGCCAATTTTCTGGATTTTTGAAAAATTTACTTTTTTGTGAAAATATCCACTAAATGAGGGAATAATATGTGTGAGGGTACCCCAGGAGAGTTCCAAATGTGTGTGGGTAAAATATATATCCCACGGGGGTAAAATTGAAAAAAGTTGAAAAAAATTATTTTTTTGACTTAGCCATTTTTCCGGCGTTTATCACACTTTCAGATAGGGCAAATGTCAGTGAGCGTTCCGATTTCAGTTCCAGAGCAATTCGCCCAATGAGTCCTTGATATTTAATCATTTTCAGCCAATTTTCTGGATTTTTGAAAATTTCACTTTTTTGTGAAAATATCCACTAAATGAGGGAATAATATGTGTGAGGGTAGCCCAGGAGAGTTCCAAATGTGTGTGGGTAGAATATATATCCCACGGGGTTAAAATTGAAAAAAGTTTAAAATTTTTTTTTTTTGGACTTCGTCATTTTTCCGGCGTTTATCAGACTTTCAGATAGGGCAAATGTCAGTGAGTGTTCCGATTTCAGTTCCAGAGCGATTCGCCCAAGGAGTCCTTGATATGTATTCATTTTCAGCCAATTTTCTGGATTTTTGAAAAATTCACTTTTTTGTGAAAATATCCACTAAATGAGGGAAAAATATGTGTGATGGTACCCCAGGAGAGTTCCAAATGTGTGTGGGTAGAATATATATCCCACGGGGGTAAAATTGAAAAAAGTTGAAAAATTTTTTTTTTGGACTTAGTCATTTTTCCGGCGTTTATCAGACTTTCAGATAGGGCAAATGTCAGTGAGCGTTCCGATTTCAGTTCCAGAGCGATTCGCCCAATGAGTCCTTGATATTTAGTCGTTTTCAGCCAATATTTTGGATTTTTGAAAATTTCACTTTTTTGTGAAAATATCCACTAAATGAGGGAATAATATGTGTGAGGGTACCCCAGGATTGTTCCAAATGTGTGTGGGTAGAATACATATCCCACGGGGGTAAAATTGAAAAAAGTTGAAAAATTTTTTTTTTTGGACTTAGTCATTTTTCCGGCGTTTATCAGACTTTCAGATAGGGCAAATGTCAGTGAGCGTTCCGATTTCAGTTCCAGAGCGATTCGCCCAATGAGTCCTTGATATTTAGTCGTTTTCAGCCAATATTTTGGATTTTTGAAAATTTCACTTTTTTGTGAAAATATCCACTAAATGAGGGAATAATATGTGTGAGGGTACTCCAGGAGAGTTCCAAATGTGTGTGGGTAAAATATATATCCCACGGGGGTAAAATTGAAAAAAGTTGAAAAAAATTATTTTTTGGACTTAGCCATTTTTCCGGCGTTTATCAGACTTTCAGATAGGGCAAATGTCAGTGAGCGTTCTGATTTCAGTTCCAGAGCTATTCGCCCAATGAGTCCTTGATATTTATGCATTTTCAGCCAATTTTCTGGATTTTTGAAAAATTCACTTTTTTGTGAAAATATCCACTAAATGAGGGAATAAAATGTGTGAGGGTACCCCAGGAAAGTTCCAAATGTGTGTGGGTAGAATATATATCCCACGGGGGTAAAATTGAAAAAAGTTGAAAAATTTTTTTTTTTGGACTTAGTCATTTTTCCGGCGTTTATCAGACTTTCAGATAGGGCAAATGTCAGTGAGCGTTCCCATTTCAGTTCCAGAGCGATTCGCCCAATGAGTCCTTGATATTTATGCATTTTCAGCCAATTTTCTGGATTTTTGAAAAATTCACTTTTTTGTGAAAATATCCACTAAATGAGGGAATAATATGTGTGAGGGTACCCCAGGAGTGTTCCAAATGTGTGTGGGTAGAATATATATCCCACGGGGATAAAATTGAAAAAAGTTGAAAAAATTTTTTTTTTGGACTTAGTCATTTTTCCGGCGTTTATCAGACTTTCAGATAGGGCAAATGTCAGTGAGCGCTCCGATTTCAGTTCCAGAGCGATTCGCCCAATGAGTCCTTGATATTTAGTCGTTTTCAGCCAATATTTTGGATTTTTGAAAATTTCACTTTTTTGTGAAAATATACACTAAATGAGGGAATAATATGTGTGAGGGTACCCCAGGAGTGTTCCAAATGTGTGTGGGTAGAATATATATCCCACGGGGGTAAAATTGAAAAAAGTTTAAAATTTTTTTTTTTTGGACTTAGTCATTTTTCCGGCGTTTATCAGACTTTCAGATAGGGCAAATGTCAGTGAGCGTTCCGATTTCAGTTCCAGAGCGATTCGCCCAATGAGTCCTTGATATTTATTCATTTTCAGCCAATTTTCTGGATTTTTGAAAAATTTACTTTTTTGTGAAAATATCCACTAAATGAGGGAATAATATGTGTGAGGGTACCCCAGGAGAGTTCCAAATGTGTGTGGGTAAAATATATATCCCACGGGGGTAAAATTGAAAAAAGTTGAAAAAAATTATTTTTTGGACTTAGCCATTTTTCCGGCGTTTATCACACTTTCAGATAGGGCAAATGTCAGTGAGCGTTCCGATTTCAGTTCCAGAGCAATTCGCCCAATGAGTCCTTGATATTTAATCATTTTCAGCCAATTTTCTGGATTTTTGAAAATTTCACTTTTTTGTGAAAATATCCACTAAATGAGGGAATAATATGTGTGAGGGTAGCCCAGGAGAGTTCCAAATGTGTGTGGGTAGAATATATATCCCACGGGGTTAAAATTGAAAAAAGTTTAAAATTTTTTTTTTTTGGACTTCGTCATTTTTCCGGCGTTTATCAGACTTTCAGATAGGGCAAATGTCAGTGAGTGTTCCGATTTCAGTTCCAGAGCGATTCGCCCAATGAGTCCTTGATATGTATTCATTTTCAGCCAATTTTCTGGATTTTTGAAAAATTCACTTTTTTGTGAAAATATCCACTAAATGAGGGAATAATATGTGTGATGGTACCCCAGGAGAGTTCCAAATGTGTGTGGGTAGAATATATATCCCACGGGGGTAAAATTGAAAAAAGTTGAAAAATTTTTTTTTTGGACTTAGTCATTTTTCCGGCGTTTATCAGACTTTCAGATAGGGCAAATGTCAGTGAGCGTTCCGATTTCAGTTCCAGAGCGATTCGCCCAATGAGTCCTTGATATTTAGTCGTTTTCAGCCAATATTTTGGATTTTTGAAAATTTCACTTTTTTGTGAAAATATCCACTAAATGAGGGAATAATATGTGTGAGGGTACCCCAGGATTGTTCCAAATGTGTGTGGGTAGAATACATATCCCACGGGGGTAAAATTGAAAAAAGTTGAAAAATTTTTTTTTTTGGACTTAGTCATTTTTCCGGCGTTTATCAGACTTTCAGATAGGGCAAATGTCAGTGAGCGTTCCGATTTCAGTTCCAGAGCGATTCGCCCAATGAGTCCTTGATATTTAGTCGTTTTCAGCCAATATTTTGGATTTTTGAAAATTTCACTTTTTTGTGAAAATATCCACTAAATGAGGGAATAATATGTGTGAGGGTACTCCAGGAGAGTTCCAAATGTGTGTGGGTAAAATATATATCCCACGGGGGTAAAATTGAAAAAAGTTGAAAAAAAATATTTTTTGGACTTAGCCATTTTTCCGGCGTTTATCAGACTTTCAGATAGGGCAAATGTCAGTGAGCGTTCCGATTTCAGCTCCAGAGCGATTCGCCCAATGAGTCCTTGATATTTAGTCTTTTTCAGCCAATTTTCTGGATTTTTGAAAAATTCACTTTTTTGTGAAAATATCCACTAAATGAGGGAATAATATGTGTGAGGGTACTCCAGGAGAGTTCCAAATGTGTGTGGGTAAAATATATATCCCACGGGGGTAAAATTGAAAAAAGTTGAAAAAAATTATTTTTTGGACTTAGTCATTTTTCCGGCGTTTATCAGACTTTCAGATAGGGCAAATGTCAGTGAGCGTTCCGATTTCAGTTCCAGAGAGATTCGCCCAATGAGTCCTTGATATTTAATCATTTTCAGCCAATTTTCTGGATTTTTGAAAATTTCACTTTTTTGTGAAAATATCCACTAAATGAGGGAATAATATGTGTGAGGGTACCCCAGGAGTGTTCCAAATGTGTGTGGGTAGAATATATATCCCACGGGGGTAAAACTGAAAAAAGTTGAACAATATTTTTTTTTGGACTTAGTCATTTTTCCGGCGTTTATCAGACTTTCAGATAGGGCAAATGTCAGTGAGCGTTCCGATTTCAGTTCCAGAGCGATTCGCCCAATGAGTCCTTGATATTTAATCATTTTCAGCCATTTTTCTGGATTTTTGAAAATTTCACTTTTTTGTGAAAATATCCACTAAATGAGGGAATAATATGTGTGAGGGTAGCCCAGGAGAGTTCCAAATGTGTGTGGGTAGAATATATATCCCACGGGGTTAAAATTGAAAAAAGTTTAAAATTTTTTTTTTTTGGACTTAGTCATTTTTCCGGCGTTTATCAGACTTTCAGATAGGGCAAATGTCAGTGAGCGTTCCGATTTCAGTTCCAGAGCGATTCGCCCAATGAGTCCTTGATATTTATTCATTTTCAGCCAATTTTCTGGATTTTTGAAAAATTCACTTTTTTGTGAAAATATCCACTAAATGAGGGAATAATATGTGTGATGGTATCCCAGGAGAGTTCCAAATGTGTGTGGGTAGAATATATATCCCACGGGGTTAAAATTGAAAAAAGTTTAAAATTTTTTTTTTTTGGACTTAGTCATTTTTCCGGCGTTTATCAGACTTTCAGATAGGGCAAATGTCAGTGAGCGTTCCGATTTCAGTTCCAGAGCGATTTGCCCAATGAGTCCTTGATATTTATTCATTTTCAGCCAATTTTCTGGATTTTTGAAAAATTCACTTTTTTGTGAAAATATCCACTAAATGAGGGAATAATATGTGTGATGGTACCCCAGGAGAGTTCCAAATGTGTGTGGATAGAATATATATCCCACGGGGGTAAAATTGAAAAAAGTTGAAAAATTTTTTTTTTTGGACTTAGTCATTTTTCCGGCGTTTATCAGACTTTCAGATAGGGCAAATGTCAGTGAGCGTTCCGATTTCAGTTCCAGAACGATTCACCCAATGAGTCCTTGATATTTAGTCGTTTTCAGCCAATATTTTGGATTTTTGAAAATTTCACTTTTTTGTGAAAATATCCACTAAATGAGGGAATAATATGTGTGAGGGTACCCCAGAAGAGTTCCAAATGTGTGTGGGTAAAATATATATCCCACGGGGGTAAAATTGAAAAAAGTTGAAAAAAATTATTTTTTGGACTTAGCCATTTTTCCGGCGTTTATCAGACTTTCAGATAGGGCAAATGTCAGTGAGCGTTCCGATTTCAGTTCCAGAGCGATTCACCCAATGAGTCCTTGATATTTAGTCGTTTTCAGCCAATTTTCTGGATTTTTGAAAAATTCACTTTTTTGTGAAAATATCCACTAAATGAGGGAATAATATGTGTGAGGGTACCCCAGGAGAGTTCCAAATGTGTGTGGGTAAAATATATATCCCACGGGGGTAAAATTGAAAAAAGTTGAAAAAAATTATTTTTTGGACTTAGCCATTTTTCCGGCGTTTATCACACTTTCAGATAGGGCAAATGTCAGTGAGCGTTCCGATTTCAGTTCCAGAGCAATTCGCCCAATGAGTCCTTGATATTTAATCATTTTCAGCCAATTTTCTGGATTTTTGAAAATTTCACTTTTTTGTGAAAATATCCACTAAATGAGGGAATAATATGTGTGAGGGTAGCCCAGGAGAGTTCCAAATGTGTGTGGGTAGAATATATATCCCACGGGGTTAAAATTGAAAAAAGTTTAAAATTTTTTTTTTTTGGACTTCGTCATTTTTCCGGCGTTTATCAGACTTTCAGATAGGGCAAATGTCAGTGAGTGTTCCGATTTCAGTTCCAGAGCGATTCGCCCAATGAGTCCTTGATATGTATTCATTTTCAGCCAATTTTCTGGATTTTTGAAAAATTCACTTTTTTGTGAAAATATCCACTAAATGAGGGAATAATATGTGTGATGGTACCCCAGGAGAGTTCCAAATGTGTGTGGGTAGAATATATATCCCACGGGGGTAAAATTGAAAAAAGTTGAAAAATTTTTTTTTTGGACTTAGTCATTTTTCCGGCGTTTATCAGACTTTCAGATAGGGCAAATGTCAGTGAGCGTTCCGATTTCAGTTCCAGAGCGATTCGCCCAATGAGTCCTTGATATTTAGTCGTTTTCAGCCAATATTTTGGATTTTTGAAAATTTCACTTTTTTGTGAAAATATCCACTAAACGAGGGAATAATATGTGTGAGGGTACTCCAGGAGAGTTCCAAATGTGTGTGGGTAAAATATATATCCCACGGGGGTAAAATTGAAAAAAGTTGAAAAAAAATATTTTTTGGACTTAGCCATTTTTCCGGCGTTTATCAGACTTTCAGATAGGGCAAATGTCAGTGAGCGTTCCGATTTCAGCTCCAGAGCGATTCGCCCAATGAGTCCTTGATATTTAGTCTTTTTCAGCCAATTTTCTGGATTTTTGAAAAATTCACTTTTTTGTGAAAATATCCACTAAATGAGGGAATAATATGTGTGAGGGTACTCCAGGAGAGTTCCAAATGTGTGTGGGTAAAATATATATCCCACGGGGGTAAAATTGAAAAAAGTTGAAAAAAATTATTTTTTGGACTTAGTCATTTTTCCGGCGTTTATCAGACTTTCAGATAGGGCAAATGTCAGTGAGCGTTCCGATTTCAGTTCCAGAGAGATTCGCCCAATGAGTCCTTGATATTTAATCATTTTCAGCCAATTTTCTGGATTTTTGAAAATTTCACTTTTTTGTGAAAATATCCACTAAATGAGGGAATAATATGTGTGAGGGTACCCCAGGAGTGTTCCAAATGTGTGTGGGTAGAATATATATCCCACGGGGGTAAAACTGAAAAAAGTTGAACAATATTTTTTTTTGGACTTAGTCATTTTTCCGGCGTTTATCAGACTTTCAGATAGGGCAAATGTCAGTGAGCGTTCCGATTTCAGTTCCAGAGCGATTCGCCCAATGAGTCCTTGATATTTAATCATTTTCAGCCATTTTTCTGGATTTTTGAAAATTTCACTTTTTTGTGAAAATATCCACTAAATGAGGGAATAATATGTGTGAGGGTAGCCCAGGAGAGTTCCAAATGTGTGTGGGTAGAATATATATCCCACGGGGTTAAAATTGAAAAAAGTTTAAAATTTTTTTTTTTTGGACTTAGTCATTTTTCCGGCGTTTATCAGACTTTCAGATAGGGCAAATGTCAGTGAGCGTTCCGATTTCAGTTCCAGAGCGATTCGCCCAATGAGTCCTTGATATTTATTCATTTTCAGCCAATTTTCTGGATTTTTGAAAAATTCACTTTTTTGTGAAAATATCCACTAAATGAGGGAATAATATGTGTGATGGTATCCCAGGAGAGTTCCAAATGTGTGTGGGTAGAATATACATCCCACGGGGTTAAAATTGAAAAAAGTTTAAAATTTTTTTTTTTTGGACTTAGTCATTTTTCCGGCGTTTATCAGACTTTCAGATAGGGCAAATGTCAGTGAGCGTTCCGATTTCAGTTCCAGAGCGATTTGCCCAATGAGTCCTTGATATTTATTCATTTTCAGCCAATTTTCTGGATTTTTGAAAAATTCACTTTTTTGTGAAAATATCCACTAAATGAGGGAATAATATGTGTGATGGTACCCCAGGAGAGTTCCAAATGTGTGTGGATAGAATATATATCCCACGGGGGTAAAATTGAAAAAAGTTGAAAAATTTTTTTTTTTGGACTTAGTCATTTTTCCGGCGTTTATCAGACTTTCAGATAGGGCAAATGTCAGTGAGCGTTCCGATTTCAGTTCCAGAACGATTCACCCAATGAGTCCTTGATATTTAGTCGTTTTCAGCCAATATTTTGGATTTTTGAAAATTTCACTTTTTTGTGAAAATATCCACTAAATGAGGGAATAATATGTGTGAGGGTACCCCAGAAGAGTTCCAAATGTGTGTGGGTAAAATATATATCCCACGGGGGTAAAATTGAAAAAAGTTGAAAAAAATTATTTTTTGGACTTAGCCATTTTTCCGGCGTTTATCAGACTTTCAGATAGGGCAAATGTCAGTGAGCGTTCCGATTTCAGTTCCAGAGCGATTCACCCAATGAGTCCTTGATATTTAGTCGTTTTCAGCCAATTTTCTGGATTTTTGAAAAATTCACTTTTTTGTGAAAATATCCACTAAATGAGGGAATAATATGTGTGAGGGTACCCCAGGAGAGTTCCAAATGTGTGTGGGTAAAATATATATCCCACGGGGGTAAAATTGAAAAAAGTTGAAAAAAAGTATTTTTTGGACTTAGCCATTTTTCCGGCGTTTATCAGACTTTCAGATAGGGCAAAGGTCAGTGAGCGTTCCGATTTCAGCTCCAGAGCGATTTGCCCAATGAGTCCTTGATATTTAGTCTTTTTCAGCCAATTTTCTGGATTTTTGAAAAATTCACTTTTTTGTGAAAATATCCACTAAATGAGGGAATAATATGTGTGAGGGTACTCCAGGAGAGTTCCAAATGTGTGTGGGTAAAATATATATCCCACGGGGGTAAAATTGAAAAAAGTTGAAAAAAATTATTTTTTGGACTTAGTCATTTTTCCGGCGTTTATCAGACTTTCAGATAGGGCAAATGTCAGTGAGCGTTCCGATTTCAGTTCCAGAGCGATTCGCCCAATGAGTCCTTGATATTTATTCATTTTCAGCCAATTTTCTGGATTTTTGAAAAATTCACTTTTTTGTGAAAATATCCACTAAATGAGGGAATAATATGTGTGATGGTATCCCAGGAGAGTTCCAAATGTGTGTGGGTAGAATATATATCCCACGGGGTTAAAATTGAAAAAAGTTTAAAATTTTTTTTTTTTGGACTTAGTCATTTTTCCGGCGTTTATCAGACTTTCAGATAGGGCAAATGTCAGTGAGCGTTCCGATTTCAGTTCCAGAGCGATTTGCCCAATGAGTCCTTGATATTTATTCATTTTCAGCCAATTTTCTGGATTTTTGAAAAATTCACTTTTTTGTGAAAATATCCACTAAATGAGGGAATAATATGTGTGATGGTACCCCAGGAGAGTTCCAAATGTGTGTGGATAGAATATATATCCCACGGGGGTAAAATTGAAAAAAGTTGAAAAATTTTTTTTTTTGGACTTAGTCATTTTTCCGGCGTTTATCAGACTTTCAGATAGGGCAAATGTCAGTGAGCGTTCCGATTTCAGTTCCAGAACGATTCACCCAATGAGTCCTTGATATTTAGTCGTTTTCAGCCAATATTTTGGATTTTTGAAAATTTCACTTTTTTGTGAAAATATCCACTAAATGAGGGAATAATATGTGTGAGGGTACCCCAGAAGAGTTCCAAATGTGTGTGGGTAAAATATATATCCCACGGGGGTAAAATTGAAAAAAGTTGAAAAAAATTATTTTTTGGACTTAGCCATTTTTCCGGCGTTTATCAGACTTTCAGATAGGGCAAATGTCAGTGAGCGTTCCGATTTCAGTTCCAGAGCGATTCACCCAATGAGTCCTTGATATTTAGTCGTTTTCAGCCAATTTTCTGGATTTTTGAAAAATTCACTTTTTTGTGAAAATATCCACTAAATGAGGGAATAATATGTGTGAGGGTACCCCAGGAGAGTTCCAAATGTGTGTGGGTAAAATATATATCCCACGGGGGTAAAATTGAAAAAAGTTGAAAAAAAGTATTTTTTGGACTTAGCCATTTTTCCGGCGTTTATCAGACTTTCAGATAGGGCAAATGTCAGTGAGCGTTCCGATTTCAGCTCCAGAGCGATTTGCCCAATGAGTCCTTGATATTTAGTCTTTTTCAGCCAATTTTCTGGATTTTTGAAAAATTCACTTTTTTGTGAAAATATCCACTAAATGAGGGAATAATATGTGTGAGGGTACTCCAGGAGAGTTCCAAATGTGTGTGGGTAAAATATATATCCCACGGGGGTAAAATTGAAAAAAGTTGAAAAAAATTATTTTTTGGACTTAGTCATTTTTCCGGCGTTTATCAGACTTTCAGATAGGGCAAATGTCAGTGAGCGTTCCGATTTCAGTTCCAGAGAGATTCGCCCAATGAGTCCTTGATATTTAATCATTTTCAGCCATTTTTCTGGATTTTTGAAAATTTCACTTTTTTGTGAAAATATCCACTAAATGAGGGAATAATATGTGTGAGGGTAGCCCAGGAGAGTTCCAAATGTGTGTGGGTAGAATATATATCCCACGGGGTTAAAATTGAAAAAAGTTTAAAATTTTTTTTTTTTGGACTTAGTCATTTTTCCGGCGTTTATCAGACTTTCAGATAGGGCAAATGTCAGTGAGCGTTCCGATTTCAGTTCCAGAGCGATTTGCCCAATGAGTCCTTGATATTTATTCATTTTCAGCCAATTTTCTGGATTTTTGAAAAATTCACTTTTTTGTGAAAATATCCACTAAATGAGGGAATAATATGTGTGATGGTACCCCAGGAGAGTTCCAAATGTGTGTGGATAGAATATATATCCCACGGGGGTAAAATTGAAAAAAGTTGAAAATTTTTTTTTTTTGGACTTAGTCATTTTTCCGGCGTTTATCAGACTTTCAGATAGGGCAAATGTCAGTGAGCGTTCCGATTTCAGTTCCAGAACGATTCACCCAATGAGTCCTTGATATTTAGTCGTTTTCAGCCAATATTTTGGATTTTTGAAAATTTCACTTTTTTGTGAAAATATCCACTAAATGAGGGAATAATATGTGTGAGGGTACCCCAGAAGAGTTCCAAATGTGTGTGGGTAAAATATATATCCCACGGGGGTAAAATTGAAAAAAGTTGAAAAAAATTATTTTTTGGACTTAGCCTTTTTTCCGGCGTTTATCAGACTTTCAGATAGGGCAAATGTCAGTGAGCGTTCCGATTTCAGTTCCAGAGCGATTCACCCAATGAGTCCTTGATATTTAGTCGTTTTCAGCCAATTTTCTGGATTTTTGAAAAATTCACTTTTTTGTGAAAATATCCACTAAATGAGGGAATAATATGTGTGAGGGTACCCCAGGAGAGTTCCAAATGTGTGTGGGTAAAATATATATCCCACGGGGGTAAAATTGAAAAAAGTTGAAAAAAAGTATTTTTTGGACTTAGCCATTTTTCCGGCGTTTATCAGACTTTCAGATAGGGCAAAGGTCAGTGAGCGTTCCGATTTCAGCTCCAGAGCGATTTGCCCAATGAGTCCTTGATATTTAGTCTTTTTCAGCCAATTTTCTGGATTTTTGAAAAATTCACTTTTTTGTGAAAATATCCACTAAATGAGGGAATAATATGTGTGAGGGTACTCCAGGAGAGTTCCAAATGTGTGTGGGTAAAATATATATCCCACGGGGGTAAAATTGAAAAAAGTTGAAAAAAATTATTTTTTGGACTTAGTCATTTTTCCGGCGTTTATCAGACTTTCAGATAGGGCAAATGTCAGTGAGCGTTCCGATTTCAGTTCCAGAGCGATTCGCCCAATGAGTCCTTGATATTTATTCATTTTCAGCCAATTTTCTGGATTTTTGAAAAATTCACTTTTTTGTGAAAATATCCACTAAATGAGGGAATAATATGTGTGATGGTATCCCAGGAGAGTTCCAAATGTGTGTGGGTAGAATATATATCCCACGGGGTTAAAATTGAAAAAAGTTTAAAATTTTTTTTTTTTGGACTTAGTCATTTTTCCGGCGTTTATCAGACTTTCAGATAGGGCAAATGTCAGTGAGCGTTCCGATTTCAGTTCCAGAGCGATTTGCCCAATGAGTCCTTGATATTTATTCATTTTCAGCCAATTTTCTGGATTTTTGAAAAATTCACTTTTTTGTGAAAATATCCACTAAATGAGGGAATAATATGTGTGATGGTACCCCAGGAGAGTTCCAAATGTGTGTGGATAGAATATATATCCCACGGGGGTAAAATTGAAAAAAGTTGAAAAATTTTTTTTTTTGGACTTAGTCATTTTTCCGGCGTTTATCAGACTTTCAGATAGGGCAAATGTCAGTGAGCGTTCCGATTTCAGTTCCAGAACGATTCACCCAATGAGTCCTTGATATTTAGTCGTTTTCAGCCAATATTTTGGATTTTTGAAAATTTCACTTTTTTGTGAAAATATCCACTAAATGAGGGAATAATATGTGTGAGGGTACCCCAGAAGAGTTCCAAATGTGTGTGGGTAAAATATATATCCCACGGGGGTAAAATTGAAAAAAGTTGAAAAAAATTATTTTTTGGACTTAGCCATTTTTCCGGCGTTTATCAGACTTTCAGATAGGGCAAATGTCAGTGAGCGTTCCGATTTCAGTTCCAGAGCGATTCACCCAATGAGTCCTTGATATTTAGTCGTTTTCAGCCAATTTTCTGGATTTTTGAAAAATTCACTTTTTTGTGAAAATATCCACTAAATGAGGGAATAATATGTGTGAGGGTACCCCAGGAGAGTTCCAAATGTGTGTGGGTAAAATATATATCCCACGGGGGTAAAATTGAAAAAAGTTGAAAAAAAGTATTTTTTGGACTTAGCCATTTTTCCGGCGTTTATCAGACTTTCAGATAGGGCAAATGTCAGTGAGCGTTCCGATTTCAGCTCCAGAGCGATTTGCCCAATGAGTCCTTGATATTTAGTCTTTTTCAGCCAATTTTCTGGATTTTTGAAAAATTCACTTTTTTGTGAAAATATCCACTAAATGAGGGAATAATATGTGTGAGGGTACTCCAGGAGAGTTCCAAATGTGTGTGGGTAAAATATATATCCCACGGGGGTAAAATTGAAAAAAGTTGAAAAAAATTATTTTTTGGACTTAGTCATTTTTCCGGCGTTTATCAGACTTTCAGATAGGGCAAATGTCAGTGAGCGTTCCGATTTCAGTTCCAGAGCGATTCGCCCAATGAGTCCTTGATATTTATTCATTTTCAGCCAATTTTCTGGATTTTTGAAAAATTCACTTTTTTGTGAAAATATCCACTAAATGAGGGAATAATATGTGTGATGGTATCCCAGGAGAGTTCCAAATGTGTGTGGGTAGAATATATATCCCACGGGGTTAAAATTGAAAAAAGTTTAAAATTTTTTTTTTTTGGACTTAGTCATTTTTCCGGCGTTTATCAGACTTTCAGATAGGGCAAATGTCAGTGAGCGTTCCGATTTCAGTTCCAGAGCGATTTGCCCAATGAGTCCTTGATATTTATTCATTTTCAGCCAATTTTCTGGATTTTTGAAAAATTCACTTTTTTGTGAAAATATCCACTAAATGAGGGAATAATATGTGTGATGGTACCCCAGGAGAGTTCCAAATGTGTGTGGATAGAATATATATCCCACGGGGGTAAAATTGAAAAAAGTTGAAAAATTTTTTTTTTTGGACTTAGTCATTTTTCCGGCGTTTATCAGACTTTCAGATAGGGCAAATGTCAGTGAGCGTTCCGATTTCAGTTCCAGAACGATTCACCCAATGAGTCCTTGATATTTAGTCGTTTTCAGCCAATATTTTGGATTTTTGAAAATTTCACTTTTTTGTGAAAATATCCACTAAATGAGGGAATAATATGTGTGAGGGTACCCCAGAAGAGTTCCAAATGTGTGTGGGTAAAATATATATCCCACGGGGGTAAAATTGAAAAAAGTTGAAAAAAATTATTTTTTGGACTTAGCCATTTTTCCGGCGTTTATCAGACTTTCAGATAGGGCAAATGTCAGTGAGCGTTCCGATTTCAGTTCCAGAGCGATTCACCCAATGAGTCCTTGATATTTAGTCGTTTTCAGCCAATTTTCTGGATTTTTGAAAAATTCACTTTTTTGTGAAAATATCCACTAAATGAGGGAATAATATGTGTGAGGGTACCCCAGGAGAGTTCCAAATGTGTGTGGGTAAAATATATATCCCACGGGGGTAAAATTGAAAAAAGTTGAAAAAAAGTATTTTTTGGACTTAGCCATTTTTCCGGCGTTTATCAGACTTTCAGATAGGGCAAATGTCAGTGAGCGTTCCGATTTCAGCTCCAGAGCGATTTGCCCAATGAGTCCTTGATATTTAGTCTTTTTCAGCCAATTTTCTGGATTTTTGAAAAATTCACTTTTTTGTGAAAATATCCACTAAATGAGGGAATAATATGTGTGAGGGTACTCCAGGAGAGTTCCAAATGTGTGTGGGTAAAATATATATCCCACGGGGGTAAAATTGAAAAAAGTTGAAAAAAATTATTTTTTGGACTTAGTCATTTTTCCGGCGTTTATCAGACTTTCAGATAGGGCAAATGTCAGTGAGCGTTCCGATTTCAGTTCCAGAGAGATTCGCCCAATGAGTCCTTGATATTTAATCATTTTCAGCCAATTTTCTGGATTTTTGAAAATTTCACTTTTTTGTGAAAATATCCACTAAATGAGGGAATAATATGTGTGAGGGTACTCCAGGAGAGTTCCAAATGTGTGTGGGTAAAATATATATCCCACGGGGGTAAAATTGAAAAAAGTTGAAAAAAATTATTTTTTGGACTTAGTCATTTTTCCGGCGTTTATCAGACTTTCAGATAGGGCAAATGTCAGTGAGCGTTCCGATTTCAGTTCTAGAGAGATTCGCCCAATGAGTCCTTGATATTTAATCATTTTCAGCCAATTTTCTGGATTTTTGAAAATTTCACTTTTTTGTGAAAATATCCACTAAATGAGGGAATAATATGTGTGAGGGTACCCCAGGAGTGTTCCAAATGTGTGTGGGTAGAATATATATCCCACGGGGGTAAAACTGAAAAAAGTTGAAAAATTTTTTTTTTTGGACTTAGTCATTTTTCCGGCGTTTATCAGACTTTCAGATAGGGCAAATGTCAGTGAGCGTTCCGATTTCAGTTCCAGAGCGATTCGCCCAATGAGTCCTTGATATTTAATCATTTTCAGCCATTTTTCTGGATTTTTGAAAATTTCACTTTTTTGTGAAAATATCCACTAAATGAGGGAATAATATGTGTGAGGGTAGCCCAGGAGAGTTCCAAATGTGTGTGGGTAGAATATATATCCCACGGGGTTAAAATTGAAAAAAGTTTAAAATTTTTTTTTTTTGGACTTAGTCATTTTTCCGGCGTTTATCAGACTTTCAGATAGGGCAAATGTCAGTGAGCGTTCCGATTTCAGTTCCAGAGCGATTCGCCCAATGAGTCCTTGATATTTATTCATTTTCAGCCAATTTTCTGGATTTTTGAAAAATTCACTTTTTTGTGAAAATATCCACTAAATGAGGGAATAATATGTGTGATGGTACCCCAGGAGAGTTCCAAATGTGTGTGGATAGAATATATATCCCACGGGGGTAAAATTGAAAAAAGTTGAAAAATTTTTTTTTTTGGACTTAGTCATTTTTCCGGCGTTTATCAGACTTTCAGATAGGGCAAATGTCAGTGAGCGTTCCGATTTCAGTTCCAGAACGATTCACCCAATGAGTCCTTGATATTTAGTCGTTTTCAGCCAATATTTTGGATTTTTGAAAATTTCACTTTTTTGTGAAAATATCCACTAAATGAGGGAATAATATGTGTGAGGGTACCCCAGAAGAGTTCCAAATGTGTGTGGGTAAAATATATATCCCACGGGGGTAAAATTGAAAAAAGTTGAAAAAAATTATTTTTTGGACTTAGCCATTTTTCCGGCGTTTATCAGACTTTCAGATAGGGCAAATGTCAGTGAGCGTTCCGATTTCAGTTCCAGAGCGATTCACCCAATGAGTCCTTGATATTTAGTCGTTTTCAGCCAATTTTCTGGATTTTTGAAAAATTTACTTTTTTGTGAAAATATCCACTAAATGAGGGAATAATATGTGTGAGGGTACCCCAGGAGAGTTCCAAATGTGTGTGGGTAAAATATATATCCCACGGGGGTAAAATTGAAAAAAGTTGAAAAAAATTATTTTTTGGACTTAGCCATTTTTCCGGCGTTTATCAGACTTTCAGATAGGGCAAATGTCAGTGAGCGTTCCGATTTCAGCTCCAGAGCGATTCGCCCAATGAGTCCTTGATATTTAGTCTTTTTCAGCCAATTTTCTGGATGTTTGAAAAATTCACTTTTTTGTGAAAATATCCACTAAATGAGGGAATAATATGTGTGAGGGTACCCCAGGAGAGTTCCAAATGTGTGTGGGTAAAATATATATCCCACGGGGGTAAAATTGAAAAAAGTTGAAAAAAAGTATTTTTTGGACTTAGCCATTTTTCCGGCGTTTATCAGACTTTCAGATAGGGCAAATGTCAGTGAGCGTTCCGATTTCAGCTCCAGAGCGATTCGCCCAATGAGTCCTTGATATTTAGTCTTTTTCAGCCAATTTTCTGGATTTTTGAAAAATTCACTTTTTTGTGAAAATATCCACTAAATGAGGGAATAATATGTGTGAGGGTACTCCAGGAGAGTTCCAAATGTGTGTGAGTAAAATATATATCCCACGGGGGTAAAATTGAAAAAAGTTGAAAAAAATTATTTTTTGGACTTAGTCATTTTTCCGGCGTTTATCAGACTTTCAGATAGGGCAAATGTCAGTGAGCGTTCCGATTTCAGTTCCAGAGCGATTTGCCCAATGAGTCCTTGATATTTATTCATTTTCAGCCAATTTTCTGGATTTTTGAAAAATTCACTTTTTTGTGAAAATATCCACTAAATGAGGGAATAATATGTGTGATGGTACCCCAGGAGAGTTCCAAATGTGTGTGGATAGAATATATATCCCACGGGGGTAAAATTGAAAAAAGTTGAAAAATTTTTTTTTTTGGACTTAGTCATTTTTCCGGCGTTTATCAGACTTTCAGATAGGGCAAATGTCAGTGAGCGTTCCGATTTCAGTTCCAGAACGATTCACCCAATGAGTCCTTGATATTTAGTCGTTTTCAGCCAATATTTTGGATTTTTGAAAATTTCACTTTTTTGTGAAAATATCCACTAAATGAGGGAATAATATGTGTGAGGGTACCCCAGAAGAGTTCCAAATGTGTGTGGGTAAAATATATATCCCACGGGGGTAAAATTGAAAAAAGTTGAAAAAAATTATTTTTTGGACTTAGCCATTTTTCTGGCGTTTATCAGACTTTCAGATAGGGCAAATGTCAGTGAGCGTTCCGATTTCAGCTCCAGAGCGATTCGCCCAATGAGTCCTTGATATTTAGTCTTTTTCAGCCAATTTTCTGGATGTTTGAAAAATTCACTTTTTTGTGAAAATATCCACTAAATGAGGGAATAATATGTGTGAGGGTACCCCAGGAGAGTTCCAAATGTGTGTGGGTAAAATATATATCCCACGGGGGTAAAATTGAAAAAAGTTGAAAAAAAATATTTTTTGGACTTAGCCATTTTTCCGGCGTTTATCAGACTTTCAGATAGGGCAAATGTCAGTGAGCGTTCCGATTTCAGCTCCAGAGCGATTCGCCCAATGAGTCCTTGATATTTAGTCTTTTTCAGCCAATTTTCTGGATTTTTGAAAAATTCACTTTTTTGTGAAAATATCCACTAAATGAGGGAATAATATGTGTGAGGGTACTCCAGGAGAGTTCCAAATGTGTGTGGGTAAAATATATATCCCACGGGGGTAAAATTGAAAAAAGTTGAAAAAAATTATTTTTTGGACTTAGTCATTTTTCCGGCGTTTATCAGACTTTCAGATAGGGCAAATGTCAGTGAGCGTTCCGATTTCAGTTCTAGAGAGATTCGCCCAATGAGTCCTTGATATTTAATCATTTTCAGCCAATTTTCTGGATTTTTGAAAATTTCACTTTTTTGTGAAAATATCCACTAAATGAGGGAATAATATGTGTGAGGGTACCCCAGGAGTGTTCCAAATGTGTGTGGGTAGAATATATATCCCACGGGGGTAAAACTGAAAAAAGTTGAAAAATTTTTTTTTTTGGACTTAGTCATTTTTCCGGCGTTTATCAGACTTTCAGATAGGGCAAATGTCAGTGAGCGTTCCGATTTCAGTTCCAGAGCGATTCGCCCAATGAGTCCTTGATATTTAATCATTTTCAGCCATTTTTCTGGATTTTTGAAAATTTCACTTTTTTGTGAAAATATCCACTAAATGAGGGAATAATATGTGTGAGGGTAGCCCAGGAGAGTTCCAAATGTGTGTGGGTAGAATATATATCCCACGGGGTTAAAATTGAAAAAAGTTTAAAATTTTTTTTTTTTGGACTTAGTCATTTTTCCGGCGTTTATCAGACTTTCAGATAGGGCAAATGTCAGTGAGCGTTCCGATTTCAGTTCCAGAGCGATTCGCCCAATGAGTCCTTGATATTTATTCATTTTCAGCCAATTTTCTGGATTTTTGAAAAATTCACTTTTTTGTGAAAATATCCACTAAATGAGGGAATAATATGTGTGAGGGTACCCCAGGAGTGTTCCAAATGTGTGTGGGTAGAATATATATCCCACGGGGGTAAAACTGAAAAAAGTTGAAAAATTTTTTTTTTTGGACTTAGTCATTTTTCCGGCGTTTATCAGACTTTCAGATAGGGCAAATGTCAGTGAGCGTTCCGATTTCAGTTCCAGAACGATTCACCAATGAGTCCTTGATATTTAGTCGTTTTCAGCCAATATTTTGGATTTTTGAAAATTTCACTTTTTTGTGAAAATATCCACTAAATGAGGAAATAATATGTGTGAGGGTACCCCAGAAGAGTTCCAAATGTGTGTGGGTAGAATATATATGCCACGGGGGTAAAATTGAAAAAAGTTGAAAAAAAATTTTTTTTTGGACTTAGTCATTTTTCCGGCATTTATCAGACTTTCAGATAGGGCAAATGTTAGTGAGCGTTCCGATTTCAGTTCCAGAGCGATTCGCCCAATGAGTCCTTGATATTTAATCATTTTCAGCCAATTTTCTGGATTTTTGAAAATTTCACTTTTTTGTGAAAATATCCACTAAATGAGGGAATAATATGTGTGAGGGTAGCCCAGGAGAGTTCCAAATGTGTGTGGGTAGAATATATATCCCACGGGGGTAAAATTGAAAAAAGTTTAAAATTTTTTTTTTTTGGACTTAGTCATTTTTCCGGCGTTTATCAGACTTTCAGATAGGGCAAATGTCAGTGAGCGTTCCGATTTCAGTTCCAGAGCGATTCGCCCAATGAGTCCTTGATATTTATTCATTTTCAGCCAATTTTCTGGATTTTTGAAAAATTCACTTTTTTGTGAAAATATCCACTAAATGAGGGAATAATATGTGTGAGGGTACCCCAGAAGAGTTCCAAATGTGTGTGGGTAGAATATATATCCCACGGGGGTAAAATTGAAAAAAGTTGAAAAATTTTTTTTTTTGGCCTTAGTCATTTTTCCGGCGTTTATCAGACTTTCAGATAAGGCAAATGTCAGTGAGCGTTCCGATTTCAGTTCCAGAGCGATTCGCCCAATGAGTCCTTGATATTTAGTCGTTTTCAGCCAATATTTTGGATTTTTGAAAATTTCACTTTTTTGTGAAAATATCCACTAAATGAGGGAATAATATGTGTGAGGGTACCCCAGAAGAGTTCCAAATGTGTGTGGGTAGAATATATATCCCACGGGGGTAAAATTGAAAAAATTTGAAAAATTTTTTTTTTTGGTCTTAGTCATTTTTCCGGCGTTTATCAGACTTTCAGATAGGGCAAATGTCAGTGAGCGTTCCGATTTCAGTTCCAGAGCGATTCGCCCAATGAGTCCTTGATATTTAATCATTTTCAGCCAATTTTCTGGATTTTTGAAAATTTCACTTTTTTGTGAAAATATCCACTAAATGAGGGAATAATATGTGTGAGGGTAGCCCAGGAGAGTTCCAAATGTGTGTGGGTAGAATATATATCCCACGGGGTTAAAATTGAAAAAAGTTTAAAATTTTTTTTTTTTGGACTTAGTCATTTTTCCGGCGTTTATCAGACTTTCAGATAGGGCAAATGTCAGTGAGCGTTCCGATTTCAGCTCCAGAGCGATTCGCCCAATGAGTCCTTGATATTTAGTCTTTTTCAGCCAATTTTCTGGATTTTTGAAAAATTCACTTTTTTGTGAAAATATCCACTAAATGAGGGAATAATATGTGTGAGGGTACTCCAGGAGAGTTCCAAATGTGTGTGGGTAAAATATATATCCCACGGGGGTAAAATTGAAAAAAGTTGAAAAAAATTATTTTTTGGACTTAGTCATTTTTCCGGCGTTTATCAGACTTTCAGATAGGGCAAATGTCAGTGAGCGTTCCGATTTCAGTTCCAGAGCGATTTGCCCAATGAGTCCTTGATATTTATTCATTTTCAGCCAATTTTCTGGATTTTTGAAAAATTCACTTTTTTGTGAAAATATCCACTAAATGAGGGAATAATATGTGTGATGGTACCCCAGGAGAGTTCCAAATGTGTGTGGATAGAATATATATCCCACGGGGGTAAAATTGAAAAAAGTTGAAAAATTTTTTTTTTTGGACTTAGTCATTTTTCCGGCGTTTATCAGACTTTCAGATAGGGCAAATGTCAGTGAGCGTTCCGATTTCAGTTCCAGAACGATTCACCCAATGAGTCCTTGATATTTAGTCGTTTTCAGCCAATATTTTGGATTTTTGAAAATTTCACTTTTTTGTGAAAATATCCACTAAATGAGGGAATAATATGTGTGAGGGTACCCCAGAAGAGTTCCAAATGTGTGTGGGTAAAATATATATCCCACGGGGGTAAAATTGAAAAAAGTTGAAAAAAATTATTTTTTGGACTTAGCCATTTTTCCGGCGTTTATCAGACTTTCAGATAGGGCAAATGTCAGTGAGCGTTCCGATTTCAGTTCCAGAGCGATTCACCCAATGAGTCCTTGATATTTAGTCGTTTTCAGCCAATTTTCTGGATTTTTGAAAAATTCACTTTTTTGTGAAAATATCCACTAAATGAGGGAATAATATGTGTGAGGGTACCCCAGGAGAGTTCCAAATGTGTGTGGGTAAAATATATATCCCACGGGGGTAAAATTGAAAAAAGTTGAAAAAAAGTATTTTTTGGACTTAGCCATTTTTCCGGCGTTTATCAGACTTTCAGATAGGGCAAATGTCAGTGAGCGTTCCGATTTCAGCTCCAGAGCGATTTGCCCAATGAGTCCTTGATATTTAGTCTTTTTCAGCCAATTTTCTGGATTTTTGAAAAATTCACTTTTTTGTGAAAATATCCACTAAATGAGGGAATAATATGTGTGAGGGTACTCCAGGAGAGTTCCAAATGTGTGTGGGTAAAATATATATCCCACGGGGGTAAAATTGAAAAAAGTTGAAAAAAATTATTTTTTGGACTTAGTCATTTTTCCGGCGTTTATCAGACTTTCAGATAGGGCAAATGTCAGTGAGCGTTCCGATTTCAGTTCCAGAGAGATTCGCCCAATGAGTCCTTGATATTTAATCATTTTCAGCCAATTTTCTGGATTTTTGAAAATTTCACTTTTTTGTGAAAATATCCACTAAATGAGGGAATAATATGTGTGAGGGTACTCCAGGAGAGTTCCAAATGTGTGTGGGTAAAATATATATCCCACGGGGGTAAAATTGAAAAAAGTTGAAAAAAATTATTTTTTGGACTTAGTCATTTTTCCGGCGTTTATCAGACTTTCAGATAGGGCAAATGTCAGTGAGCGTTCCGATTTCAGTTCTAGAGAGATTCGCCCAATGAGTCCTTGATATTTAATCATTTTCAGCCAATTTTCTGGATTTTTGAAAATTTCACTTTTTTGTGAAAATATCCACTAAATGAGGGAATAATATGTGTGAGGGTACCCCAGGAGTGTTCCAAATGTGTGTGGGTAGAATATATATCCCACGGGGGTAAAACTGAAAAAAGTTGAAAAATTTTTTTTTTTGGACTTAGTCATTTTTCCGGCGTTTATCAGACTTTCAGATAGGGCAAATGTCAGTGAGCGTTCCGATTTCAGTTCCAGAGCGATTCGCCCAATGAGTCCTTGATATTTAATCATTTTCAGCCATTTTTCTGGATTTTTGAAAATTTCACTTTTTTGTGAAAATATCCACTAAATGAGGGAATAATATGTGTGAGGGTAGCCCAGGAGAGTTCCAAATGTGTGTGGGTAGAATATATATCCCACGGGGTTAAAATTGAAAAAAGTTTAAAATTTTTTTTTTTTGGACTTAGTCATTTTTCCGGCGTTTATCAGACTTTCAGATAGGGCAAATGTCAGTGAGCGTTCCGATTTCAGTTCCAGAGCGATTCGCCCAATGAGTCCTTGATATTTATTCATTTTCAGCCAATTTTCTGGATTTTTGAAAAATTCACTTTTTTGTGAAAATATCCACTAAATGAGGGAATAATATGTGTGATGGTACCCCAGGAGAGTTCCAAATGTGTGTGGATAGAATATATATCCCACGGGGGTAAAATTGAAAAAAGTTGAAAAATTTTTTTTTTTGGACTTAGTCATTTTTCCGGCGTTTATCAGACTTTCAGATAGGGCAAATGTCAGTGAGCGTTCCGATTTCAGTTCCAGAACGATTCACCCAATGAGTCCTTGATATTTAGTCGTTTTCAGCCAATATTTTGGATTTTTGAAAATTTCACTTTTTTGTGAAAATATCCACTAAATGAGGGAATAATATGTGTGAGGGTACCCCAGAAGAGTTCCAAATGTGTGTGGGTAAAATATATATCCCACGGGGGTAAAATTGAAAAAAGTTGAAAAAAATTATTTTTTGGACTTAGCCATTTTTCCGGCGTTTATCAGACTTTCAGATAGGGCAAATGTCAGTGAGCGTTCCGATTTCAGTTCCAGAGCGATTCACCCAATGAGTCCTTGATATTTAGTCGTTTTCAGCCAATTTTCTGGATTTTTGAAAAATTTACTTTTTTGTGAAAATATCCACTAAATGAGGGAATAATATGTGTGAGGGTACCCCAGGAGAGTTCCAAATGTGTGTGGGTAAAATATATATCCCACGGGGGTAAAATTGAAAAAAGTTGAAAAAAATTATTTTTTGGACTTAGCCATTTTTCCGGCGTTTATCAGACTTTCAGATAGGGCAAATGTCAGTGAGCGTTCCGATTTCAGCTCCAGAGCGATTCGCCCAATGAGTCCTTGATATTTAGTCTTTTTCAGCCAATTTTCTGGATGTTTGAAAAATTCACTTTTTTGTGAAAATATCCACTAAATGAGGGAATAATATGTGTGAGGGTACCCCAGGAGAGTTCCAAATGTGTGTGGGTAAAATATATATCCCACGGGGGTAAAATTGAAAAAAGTTGAAAAAAAGTATTTTTTGGACTTAGCCATTTTTCCGGCGTTTATCAGACTTTCAGATAGGGCAAATGTCAGTGAGCGTTCCGATTTCAGCTCCAGAGCGATTCGCCCAATGAGTCCTTGATATTTAGTCTTTTTCAGCCAATTTTCTGGATTTTTGAAAAATTCACTTTTTTGTGAAAATATCCACTAAATGAGGGAATAATATGTGTGAGGGTACTCCAGGAGAGTTCCAAATGTGTGTGGGTAAAATATATATCCCACGGGGGTAAAATTGAAAAAAGTTGAAAAAAATTATTTTTTGGACTTAGTCATTTTTCCGGCGTTTATCAGACTTTCAGATAGGGCAAATGTCAGTGAGCGTTCCGATTTCAGTTCCAGAGCGATTTGCCCAATGAGTCCTTGATATTTATTCATTTTCAGCCAATTTTCTGGATTTTTGAAAAATTCACTTTTTTGTGAAAATATCCACTAAATGAGGGAATAATATGTGTGATGGTACCCCAGGAGAGTTCCAAATGTGTGTGGATAGAATATATATCCCACGGGGGTAAAATTGAAAAAAGTTGAAAAATTTTTTTTTTTGGACTTAGTCATTTTTCCGGCGTTTATCAGACTTTCAGATAGGGCAAATGTCAGTGAGCGTTCCGATTTCAGTTCCAGAACGATTCACCCAATGAGTCCTTGATATTTAGTCGTTTTCAGCCAATATTTTGGATTTTTGAAAATTTCACTTTTTTGTGAAAATATCCACTAAATGAGGGAATAATATGTGTGAGGGTACCCCAGAAGAGTTCCAAATGTGTGTGGGTAAAATATATATCCCACGGGGGTAAAATTGAAAAAAGTTGAAAAAAATTATTTTTTGGACTTAGCCATTTTTCTGGCGTTTATCAGACTTTCAGATAGGGCAAATGTCAGTGAGCGTTCCGATTTCAGCTCCAGAGCGATTCGCCCAATGAGTCCTTGATATTTAGTCTTTTTCAGCCAATTTTCTGGATGTTTGAAAAATTCACTTTTTTGTGAAAATATCCACTAAATGAGGGAATAATATGTGTGAGGGTACCCCAGGAGAGTTCCAAATGTGTGTGGGTAAAATATATATCCCACGGGGGTAAAATTGAAAAAAGTTGAAAAAAAATATTTTTTGGACTTAGCCATTTTTCCGGCGTTTATCAGACTTTCAGATAGGGCAAATGTCAGTGAGCGTTCCGATTTCAGCTCCAGAGCGATTCGCCCAATGAGTCCTTGATATTTAGTCTTTTTCAGCCAATTTTCTGGATTTTTGAAAAATTCACTTTTTTGTGAAAATATCCACTAAATGAGGGAATAATATGTGTGAGGGTACTCCAGGAGAGTTCCAAATGTGTGTGGGTAAAATATATATCCCACGGGGGTAAAATTGAAAAAAGTTGAAAAAAATTATTTTTTGGACTTAGTCATTTTTCCGGCGTTTATCAGACTTTCAGATAGGGCAAATGTCAGTGAGCGTTCCGATTTCAGTTCTAGAGAGATTCGCCCAATGAGTCCTTGATATTTAATCATTTTCAGCCAATTTTCTGGATTTTTGAAAATTTCACTTTTTTGTGAAAATATCCACTAAATGAGGGAATAATATGTGTGAGGGTACCCCAGGAGTGTTCCAAATGTGTGTGGGTAGAATATATATCCCACGGGGGTAAAACTGAAAAAAGTTGAAAAATTTTTTTTTTTGGACTTAGTCATTTTTCCGGCGTTTATCAGACTTTCAGATAGGGCAAATGTCAGTGAGCGTTCCGATTTCAGTTCCAGAGCGATTCGCCCAATGAGTCCTTGATATTTAATCATTTTCAGCCATTTTTCTGGATTTTTGAAAATTTCACTTTTTTGTGAAAATATCCACTAAATGAGGGAATAATATGTGTGAGGGTAGCCCAGGAGAGTTCCAAATGTGTGTGGGTAGAATATATATCCCACGGGGTTAAAATTGAAAAAAGTTTAAAATTTTTTTTTTTTGGACTTAGTCATTTTTCCGGCGTTTATCAGACTTTCAGATAGGGCAAATGTCAGTGAGCGTTCCGATTTCAGTTCCAGAGCGATTCGCCCAATGAGTCCTTGATATTTATTCATTTTCAGCCAATTTTCTGGATTTTTGAAAAATTCACTTTTTTGTGAAAATATCCACTAAATGAGGGAATAATATGTGTGAGGGTACCCCAGGAGTGTTCCAAATGTGTGTGGGTAGAATATATATCCCACGGGGGTAAAACTGAAAAAAGTTGAAAAATTTTTTTTTTTGGACTTAGTCATTTTTCCGGCGTTTATCAGACTTTCAGATAGGGCAAATGTCAGTGAGCGTTCCGATTTCAGTTCCAGAACGATTCACCAATGAGTCCTTGATATTTAGTCGTTTTCAGCCAATATTTTGGATTTTTGAAAATTTCACTTTTTTGTGAAAATATCCACTAAATGAGGAAATAATATGTGTGAGGGTACCCCAGAAGAGTTCCAAATGTGTGTGGGTAGAATATATATCCCACGGGGGTAAAATTGAAAAAAGTTGAAAAAAAATTTTTTTTTGGACTTAGTCATTTTTCCGGCGTTTATCAGACTTTCAGATAGGGCAAATGTTAGTGAGCGTTCCGATTTCAGTTCCAGAGCGATTCGCCCAATGAGTCCTTGATATTTAATCATTTTCAGCCAATTTTCTGGATTTTTGAAAATTTCACTTTTTTGTGAAAATATCCACTAAATGAGGGAATAATATGTGTGAGGGTAGCCCAGGAGAGTTCCAAATGTGTGTGGGTAGAATATATATCCCACGGGGGTAAAATTGAAAAAAGTTTAAAATTTTTTTTTTTTGGACTTAGTCATTTTTCCGGCATTTATCAGACGTTCAGATAGGGCAAATGTCAGTGAGCGTTCCGATTTCAGTTCCAGAGCGATTCGCCCAATGAGTCCTTGATATTTAGTCGTTTTCAGCCAATATTTTGGATTTTTGAAAATTTCACTTTTTTGTGAAAATATCCACTAAATGAGGGAATAATATGTGTGAGGGTACCCCAGAAGAGTTCCAAATGTGTGTGGGTAGAATATATATCCCACGGGGGTAAAATTGAAAAAATTTGAAAAATTTTTTTTTTTGGTCTTAGTCATTTTTCCGGCGTTTATCAGACTTTCAGATAGGGCAAATGTCAGTGAGCGTTCCGATTTCAGTTCCAGAGCGATTCGCCCAATGAGTCCTTGATATTTAATCATTTTCAGCCAATTTTCTGGATTTTTGAAAATTTCACTTTTTTGTGAAAATATCCACTAAATGAGGGAATAATATGTGTGAGGGTAGCCCAGGAGAGTTCCAAATGTGTGTGGGTAGAATATATATCCCACGGGGTTAAAATTGAAAAAAGTTTAAAATTTTTTTTTTTTGGACTTAGTCATTTTTCCGGCGTTTATCAGACTTTCAGATAGGGCAAATGTCAGTGAGCGTTCCGATTTCAGTTCCAGAGCGATTCGCCCAATGAGTCCTTGATATTTATTCATTTTCAGCCAATTTTCTGGATTTTTGAAAAATTCACTTTTTTGTGAAAATATCCACTAAATGAGGGAATAATATGTGTGAGGGTACCCCAGAAGAGTTCCAAATGTGTGTGGGTAGAATATATATCCCACGGGGGTAAAATTGAAAAAAGTTGAAAAATTTTTTTTTTTGGCCTTAGTCATTTTTCCGGCGTTTATCAGACTTTCAGATAAGGCAAATGTCAGTGAGCGTTCCGATTTCAGTTCCAGAGCGATTCGCCCAATGAGTCCTTGATATTTAGTCGTTTTCAGCCAATATTTTGGATTTTTGAAAATTTCACTTTTTTGTGAAAATATCCACTAAATGAGGGAATAATATGTGTGAGGGTACCCCAGAAGAGTTCCAAATGTGTGTGGGTAGAATATATATCCCACGGGGGTAAAATTGAAAAAATTTGAAAAATTTTTTTTTTTGGTCTTAGTCATTTTTCCGGCGTTTATCAGACTTTCAGATAGGGCAAATGTCAGTGAGCGTTCCGATTTCAGTTCCAGAGCGATTCGCCCAATGAGTCCTTGATATTTAATCATTTTCAGCCAATTTTCTGGATTTTTGAAAATTTCACTTTTTTGTGAAAATATCCACTAAATGAGGGAATAATATGTGTGAGGGTAGCCCAGGAGAGTTCCAAATGTGTGTGGGTAGAATATATATCCCACGGGGTTAAAATTGAAAAAAGTTTAAAATTTTTTTTTTTTGGACTTAGTCATTTTTCCGGCGTTTATCAGACTTTCAGATAGGGCAAATGTCAGTGAGCGTTCCGATTTCAGCTCCAGAGCGATTCGCCCAATGAGTCCTTGATATTTAGTCTTTTTCAGCCAATTTTCTGGATTTTTGAAAAATTCACTTTTTTGTGAAAATATCCACTAAATGAGGGAATAATATGTGTGAGGGTACTCCAGGAGAGTTCCAAATGTGTGTGGGTAAAATATATATCCCACGGGGGTAAAATTGAAAAAAGTTGAAAAAAATTATTTTTTGGACTTAGTCATTTTTCCGGCGTTTATCAGACTTTCAGATAGGGCAAATGTCAGTGAGCGTTCCGATTTCAGTTCCAGAGAGATTCGCCCAATGAGTCCTTGATATTTAATCATTTTCAGCCAATTTTCTGGATTTTTGAAAATTTCACTTTTTTGTGAAAATATCCACTAAATGAGGGAATAATATGTGTGAGGGTACCCCAGGAGTGTTCCAAATGTGTGTGGGTAGAATATATATCCCACGGGGGTAAAACTGAAAAAAGTTGAACAATATTTTTTTTGGGACTTAGTCATTTTTCCGGCGTTTATCAGACTTTCAGATAGGGCAAATGTCAGTGAGCGTTCCGATTTCAGTTCCAGAGCGATTCGCCCAATGAGTCCTTGATATTTAATCATTTTCAGCCATTTTTCTGGATTTTTGAAAATTTCACTTTTTTGTGAAAATATCCACTAAATGAGGGAATAATATGTGTGATGGTACCCCAGGAGAGTTCCAAATGTGTGTGGGTAGAATATATATCCCACGGGGTTAAAATTGAAAAAAGTTTAAAATTTTTTTTTTTTGTACTTAGTCATTTTTCCGGCGTTTATCAGACTTTCAGATAGGGCAAATGTCAGTGAGCGTGCCGATTTCAGTTCCAGAGCGATTCGCCCAATGAGTCCTTGATATTTAGTCGTTTTCAGCCAATATTTTGGATTTTTGAAAATTTCACTTTTTTGTGAAAATATCCACTAAATGAGGGAATAATATGTGTGAGGGTACCCCAGGAGAGTTCCAAATGTGTGTGGGTAAAATATATATCCCACAGGGGTAAAATTGAAAAAAGTTGAAAAATTTTTTTTTGGACTTAGTCATTTTTCCGGCGTTTATCAGACTTTCAGATAGGGCAAATGTCAGTGAGCGTTCCGATTTCAGTTCCAGAGTGATTCGCCCAATGAGTCCTTGATATTTAGTCGTTTTCAGCCAATTTTCTGGATTTTTGAAAAATTTACTTTTTTGTGAAAATATCCACTAAATGAGGGAATAATATGTGTGAGGGTACTCCAGGAGAGTTCCAAATGTGTGTGGGTAAAATATATATCCCACGGGGGTAAAATTGAAAAAAGTTGAAAAAAATTATTTTTTGGACTTAGTCATTTTTCCGGCGTTTATCAGACTTTCAGATAGGGCAAATGTCAGTGAGCGTTCCGATTTCAGTTCCAGAGAGATTCGCCCAATGAGTCCTTGATATTTAATCATTTTCAGCCAATTTTCTGGATTTTTGAAAATTTCACTTTTTTGTGAAAATATCCACTAAATGAGGGAATAATATGTGTGAGGGTACCCCAGGAGTGTTCCAAATGTGTGTGGGTAGAATATATATCCCACGGGGGTAAAACTGAAAAAAGTTGAACAATATTTTTTTTTGGACTTAGTCATTTTTCCGGCGTTTATCAGACTTTCAGATAGGGCAAATGTCAGTGAGCGTTCCGATTTCAGTTCCAGAGCGATTCGCCCAATGAGTCCTTGATATTTAATCATTTTCAGCCATTTTTCTGGATTTTTGAAAATTTCACTTTTTTGTGAAAATATCCACTAAATGAGGGAATAATATGTGTGAGGTGGCCCAGGAGAGTTCCAAATGTGTGTGGGTAGAATATATACCCCACGGGGTTAAAATTGAAAAAAGTTTAAAATTTTTTTTTTTTGGACTTAGTCATTTTTCCGGCGTTTATCAGACTTTCAGATAGGGCAAATGTCAGTGAGCGTTCCGATTTCAGTTCCAGAGCGATTCGCCCAATGAGTCCTTGATATTTAGTCGTTTTCAGCCAATATTTTGGATTTTTGAAAATTTCACTTTTTTGTGAAAATATCCACTAAATTAGGGAATAATATGTGTGAGGGTACCCCAGAAGAGTTCCAATTGTGTGTGGGTAGAATATATATCCCACGGGGGTAAAATTGGAAAAAGTTGAAAAAAAATTTTTTTTTGGACTTCATTTTTCCGGCGTTTATCAGACTTTCAGATAGGGCAAATGTCAGTGAGCGTTCCGATTTCAGTTCCAGAGCGATTCGCCCAATGAGTCCTTGATATTTATTCATTTTCAGCCAATTTTCTGGATTTTTGAAAAATTCACTTTTTTGTGAAAATATCCACTAAATGAGGGAATAATATGTGTGATGGTACCCCAGGAGAGTTCCAAATGTGTGTGGGTAGAATATATATCCCACGGGGTTAAAATTGAAAAAAGTTTAAAATTTTTTTTTTTTGGACTTAGTCATTTTTCCGGCGTTTATCAGACTTTCAGATAGGGCAAATGTCAGTGAGCGTTCCGATTTCAGTTCCAGAGCGATTCGCCCAATGAGTCCTTGATATTTATTCATTTTCAGCCAATTTTCTGGATTTTTGAAAAATTCACTTTTTTGTGAAAATATCCACTAAATGAGGGAATAATATGTGTGATGGTACCCCAGGAGAGTTCCAAATGTGTGTGGGTAGAATATATATCCCACGGGGTAAAATTGAAAAAAGTTGAAAAATTTTTTTTTTTGGACTTAGTCATTTTTCCGGCGTTTATCAGACTTTCAGATAGGGCAAATGTCAGTGAGCATTCCGATTTCAGTTCCAAAGCGATTCACCCAATGAGTCCTTGATATTTAGTCGTTTTCAGCCAATATTTTGGATTTTTGAAAATTTCACTTTTTTGTGAAAATATCCACTAAATGAGGGAATAATATGTGTGAGGGTACCCCAGGAGAGTTCCAAATGTGTGTGGGTAAAATATATATCCCACAGGGGTAAAATTGAAAAAAGTTGAAAAATTTTTTTTTTGGACTTAGTCATTTTTCCGGCGTTTATCAGACTTTCAGATAGGGCAAATGTCAGTGAGCGTTCCGATTTCAGTTCCAGAGCGATTCGCCCAATGAGTCCTTGATATTTAATCATTTTCAGCCATTTTTCTGGATTTTTGAAAATTTCACTTTTTTGTGAAAATATCCACTAAATGAGGGAATAATATGTGTGATGGTACCCCAGGAGAGTTCCAAATGTGTGTGGGTAGAATATATATCCCACGGGGTTAAAATTGAAAAAAGTTTAAAATTTTTTTTTTTTTGTACTTAGTCATTTTTCCGGCGTTTATCAGACTTTCAGATAGGGCAAATGTCAGTGAGCGTTCCGATTTCAGTTCCAGAGCGATTCGCCCAATGAGTCCTTGATATTTATTCATTTTCAGCCAATTTTCTGGATTTTTGAAAAATTCACTTTTTTGTGAAAATATCCACTAAATGAGGGAATAATATGTGTGATGGTACCCCAGGAGAGTTCCAAATGTGTGTGGGTAGAATATATATCCCACGGGGGTAAAATTGAAAAAAGTTGAAAAATTTTTTTTTTTGGACTTAGTCATTTTTCCGGCGTTTATCAGACTTTCAGATAGGGCAAATGTCAGTGAGCGTTCCGATTTCAGTTCCAAAGCGATTCACCCAATGAGTCCTTGATATTTAGTCGTTTTCAGCCAATATTTTGGATTTTTGAAAATTTCACTTTTTTGTGAAAATATCCACTAAATGAGGGAATAATATGTGTGAGGGTACCCCAGAAGAGTTCCAAATGTGTGTGGGTAGAATATATATCCCACGGGGGTAAAATTGAAAAAAGTTGAAAAAAAATTTTTTTTTGGACTTAGTCATTTTTCCGGCGTTTATCAGACTTTCAGATAGGGCAAATGTCAGTGAGCGTTCCGATTTCAGTTCCAGAGCGATTCGCCCAATGAGTCCTTGATATTTAGTCTTTTTCAGCCAATTTTCTGGATTTTTGAAAAATTCACTTTTTTGTGAAAATATCCACTAAATGAGGGAATAATATGTGTGAGGGTACTCCAGGAGAGTTCCAAATGTGTGTGGGTAAAATATATATCCCACGGGGGTAAAATTGAAAAAAGTTGAAAAAAATTATTTTTTGGACTTAGTCATTTTTCCGGCGTTTATCAGACTTTCAGATAGGGCAAATGTCAGTGAGCGTTCCGATTTCAGTTCCAGAGAGATTCGCCCAATGAGTCCTTGATATTTAATCATTTTCAGCCAATTTTCTGGATTTTTGAAAATTTCACTTTTTTTGTGAAAATATCCACTAAATGAGGGAATAATATGTGTGAGGGTACCCCAGGAGTGTTCCAAATGTGTGTGGGTAGAATATATATCCCACGGGGGTAAAACTGAAAAAAGTTGAACAATATTTTTTTTGGGACTTAGTCATTTTTCCGGCGTTTATCAGACTTTCAGATAGGGCAAATGTCAGTGAGCGTTCCGATTTCAGTTCCAGAGCGATTCGCCCAATGAGTCCTTGATATTTAATCATTTTCAGCCATTTTTCTGGATTTTTGAAAATTTCACTTTTTTGTGAAAATATCCACTAAATGAGGGAATAATATGTGTGATGGTACCCCAGGAGAGTTCCAAATGTGTGTGGGTAGAATATATATCCCACGGGGTTAAAATTGAAAAAAGTTTAAAATTTTTTTTTTTTGTACTTAGTCATTTTTCCGGCGTTTATCAGACTTTCAGATAGGGCAAATGTCAGTGAGCGTTCCGATTTCAGTTCCAGAGCGATTCGCCCAATGAGTCCTTGATATTTATTCATTTTCAGCCAATTTTCTGGATTTTTGAAAAATTCACTTTTTTGTGAAAATATCCACTAAATGAGGGAATAATATGTGTGAGGGTACTCCAGGAGAGTTCCAAATGTGTGTGGGTAAAATATATATCCCACGGGGGTAAAATTGAAAAAAGTTGAAAAAAATTATTTTTTGGACTTAGTCATTTTTCCGGCGTTTATCAGACTTTCAGATAGGGCAAATGTCAGTGAGCGTTCCGATTTCAGTTCCAGAGCGATTCGCCCAATGAGTCCTTGATATTTAATCATTTTCAGCCATTTTTCTGGATTTTTGAAAATTTCACTTTTTTGTGAAAATATCCACTAAATGAGGGAATAATATGTGTGATGGTACCCCAGGAGAGTTCCAAATGTGTGTGGGTAGAATATATATCCCACGGGGTTAAAATTGAAAAAAGTTTAAAATTTTTTTTTTTTGTACTTAGTCATTTTTCCGGCGTTTATCAGACTTTCAGATAGGGCAAATGTCAGTGAGCGTTCCGATTTCAGTTCCAGAGCGATTCGCCCAATGAGTCCTTGATATTTATTCATTTTCAGCCAATTTTCTGGATTTTTGAAAAATTCACTTTTTTGTGAAAATATCCACTAAATGAGGGAATAATATGTGTGATGGTACCCCAGGAGAGTTCCAAATGTGTGTGGGTAGAATATATATCCCACGGGGGTAAAATTGAAAAAAGTTGAAAAATTTTTTTTTTTGGACTTAGTCATTTTTCCGGCGTTTATCAGACTTTCAGATAGGGGAAATGTCAGTGAGCGTTCCGATTTCAGTTCCAAAGCGATTCACCCAATGAGTCCTTGATATTTAGTCGTTTTCAGCCAATATTTTGGATTTTTGAAAATTTCACTTTTTTGTGAAAATATCCACTAAATGAGGGAATAATATGTGTGAGGGTACCCCAGAAGAGTTCCAAATGTGTGTGGGTAGAATATATATCCCACGGGGGTAAAATTGAAAAAAGTTGAAAAAAAATTTTTTTTTGGACTTAGTCATTTTTCCGGCGTTTATCAGACTTTCAGATAGGGCAAATGTCAGTGAGCGTTCCGATTTCAGTTCCAGAGCGATTCGCCCAATGAGTCCTTGATATTTAGTCGTTTTCAGCCAATATTTTGGATTTTTGAAAATTTCACTTTTTTGTGAAAATATCCACTAAATGAGGGAATAATATGTGTGAGGGTACCCCAGGAGAGTTCCAAATGTGTGTGGGTAAAATATATATCCCACAGGGGTAAAATTGAAAAAAGTTGAAAAATTTTTTTTTTGGACTTAGCCATTTTTCCGGCGTTTATCAGACTTTCAGATAGGGCAAATGTCAGTGAGCGTTCCGATTTCAGCTCCAGAGCGATTCGCCCAATGAGTCCTTGATATTTAGTCTTTTTCAGCCAATTTTCTGGATTTTTGAAAAATTCACTTTTTTGTGAAAATATCCACTAAATGAGGGAATAATATGTGTGAGGGTACTCCAGGAGAGTTCCAAATGTGTGTGGGTAAAATATATATCCCACGGGGGTAAAATTGAAAAAAGTTGAAAAAAATTATTTTTTGGACTTAGTCATTTTTCCGGCGTTTATCAGACTTTCAGATAGGGCAAATGTCAGTGAGCGTTCCGATTTCAGTTCCAGAGAGATTCGCCCAATGAGTCCTTGATATTTAATCATTTTCAGCCAATTTTCTGGATTTTTGAAAATTTCACTTTTTTGTGAAAATATCCACTAAATGAGGGAATAATATGTGTGAGGGTACCCCAGGAGTGTTCCAAATGTGTGTGGGTAGAATATATATCCCACGGGGGTAAAACTGAAAAAAGTTGAACAATATTTTTTTTTGGACTTAGTCATTTTTCCGGCGTTTATCAGACTTTCAGATAGGGCAAATGTCAGTGAGCGTTCCGATTTCAGTTCCAGAGCGATTCGCCCAATGAGTCCTTGATATTTAATCATTTTCAGCCATTTTTCTGGATTTTTGAAAATTTCACTTTTTTGTGAAAATATCCACTAAATGAGGGAATAATATGTGTGAGGTAGCCCAGGAGAGTTCCAAATGTGTGTGGGTAGAATATATATCCCACGGGGTTAAAATTGAAAAAAGTTTAAAATTTTTTTTTTTTGGACTTAGTCATTTTTCCGGCGTTTATCAGACTTTCAGATAGGGCAAATGTCAGTGAGCGTTCCGATTTCAGTTCCAGAGCGATTCGCCCAATGAGTCCTTGATATTTATTCATTTTCAGCCAATTTTCTGGATTTTTGAAAAATTCACTTTTTTGTGAAAATATCCACTAAATGAGGGAATAATATGTGTGATGGTACCCCAGGAGAGTTCCAAATGTGTGTGGGTAGAATATATATCCCACGGGGTTAAAATTGAAAAAAGTTTAAAAATTTTTTTTTTTGGACTTAGTCATTTTTCCGGCGTTTATCAGACTTTCAGATAGGGCAAATGTCAGTGAGCGTTCCGATTTCAGTTCCAGAGCGATTTGCCCAATGAGTCCTTGATATTTATTCATTTTCAGCCAATTTTCTGGATTTTTGAAAAATTCACTTTTTTGTGAAAATATCCACTAAATGAGGGAATAATATGTGTGATGGTACCCCAGGAGAGTTCCAAATGTGTGTGGATAGAATATATATCCCACGGGGGTAAAATTGAAAAAAGTTGAAAAATTTTTTTTTTTGGACTTAGTCATTTTTCCGGCGTTTATCAGACTTTCAGATAGGGCAAATGTCAGTGAGCGTTCAGATTTCAGTTCCAGAATGATTCACCCAATGAGTCCTTGATATTTAGTCGTTTTCAGCCAATATTTTGGATTTTTGAAAATTTCACTTTTTTGTGAAAATATCCACTAAATGAGGGAATAATATGTGTGAGGGTACCCCAGAAGAGCTCCAAATGTGTGTGGGTAGAATATATATCCCACGGGGGTAAAATTGAAAAAAGTTGAAAATTTTTTTTTTTTGGACTTAGTCATTTTTCCGGCGTTTATCAGACTTTCAGATAGGGCAAATGTCAGTGAGCGTTCCGATTTCAGTTCCAGAGCGATTCGCCCAATGAGTCCTTGATATTTAGTCGTTTTCAGCCAATATTTTGGATTTTTGAAAATTTCACTTTTTTGTGAAAATATCCACTAAATGAGGGAATAATATGTGTGAGGGTACCCCAGGAGAGTTCCAAATGTGTGTGGGTAAAATATATATCCCACAGGGGTAAAATTGAAAAAAGTTGAAAAATTTTTTTTTTGGACTTAGTCATTTTTCCGGCGTTTATCAGACTTTCAGATAGGGCAAATGTCAGTGAGCGTTCCGATTTCAGTTCCAGAGCGATTCGCCTAATGAGTCCTTGATATTTAATCATTTTCAGCCAATTTTCTGGATTTTTGAAAATTTCACTTTTTTGTGAAAATATCCACTAAATGAGGGAATAATATGTGTGAGGGTAGCCCAGGAGAGTTCCAAATGTGTGTGGGTAGAATATATATCCCACGGGGTTAAAATTGAAAAAAGTTTAAAATTTTTTTTTTTTGGACTTAGTCATTTTTCCGGCGTTTATCAGACTTTCAGATAGGGCAAATGTCAGTGAGCGTTCCGATTTCAGTTCCAGAGCGATTCGCCCAATGAGTCCTTGATATTTATTCATTTTCAGCCAATTTTCTGGATTTTTGAAAAATTCACTTTTTTGTGAAAATATCCACTAAATGAGGGAATAATATGTGTGATGGTACCCCAGGAGAGTTCCAAATGTGTGTGGGTAGAATATATATCCCACGGGGGTAAAATTGAAAAAAGTTGAAAAAAAATTTTTTTTTGGACTTAGTCATTTTTCCGGCGTTTATCAGACTTTCAGATAGGGCAAATGTCAGTGAGCGTTCCGATTTCAGTTCCAGAGCGATTCGCCCAATGAGTCCTTGATATTTAATCATTTTCAGCCAATTTTCTGGATTTTTGAAAATTTCACTTTTTTGTGAAAATATCCACTAAATGAGGGAATAATATGTGTGAGGGTAGCCCAGGAGAGTTCCAAATGTGTGTGGGTAGAATATATATCCCACGGGGGTAAAATTGAAAAAAGTTTAAAATTTTTTTTTTTTGGACTTAGTCATTTTTCCGGCGTTTATCAGATTTTCAGATAGGGCAAATGTCAGTGAGCGTTCCGATTTCAGTTCCAGAGCGATTCGCCCAATGAGTCCTTGATATTTAGTCGTTTTCAGCCAATATTTTGGATTTTTGAAAATTTCACTTTTTCGTGAAAATATCCACTAAATGAGGGAATAATATGTGTGAGGGTACCCCAGGAGAGTTCCAAATGTGTGTGGGTAAAATATATATCCCACAGGGGTAAAATTGAAAAAAGTTGAAAAATTTTTTTTTTGGACTTAGTCATTTTTCCGGCGTTTATCAGACTTTCAGATAGGGCAAATGTCAGTGAGCGTTCCGATTTCAGTTCCAGAGCGATTCGCCCAATGAGCCCTTGATATTTAGTCATTTTCAGCCAATTTTCTGGATTTTTGAAAAATTTACTTTTTTGTGAAAATATCCACTAAATGAGGGAATAATATGTGTGAGGGTACCCCAGGAGAGTTCCAAATGTGTGTGGGTAAAATATATATCCCACGGGGGTAAAATTGAAAAAAGTTGAAAAAAATTATTTTTTGGACTTAGCCATTTTTCCGGCGTTTATCAGACTTTCAGATAGGGCAAATGTCAGTGAGCGTTCCGATTTCAGTTCCAGAGAGATCCGCCCAATGAGTCCTTGATATTTAATCATTTTCAGCCAATTTTCTGGATTTTTGAAAATTTCACTTTTTTGTGAAAATATCCACTAAATGAGGGAATAATATGTGTGAGGGTACCCCAGAAGAGTTCCAAATGTGTGTGGGTAGAATATATATCCCACGGGGGTAAAATTGAAAAAATTTGAAAAATTATTTTTTTTGGACTTAGTCATTTTTCCGGCGTTTATCAGACTTTCAGATAGGGCAAATGTCAGTGAGCGTTCCGATTTCAGTTCCAGAGCGATTCGCCCAATGAGTCCTTGATATTTAGTCGTTTTCAGCCAATATTTTGGATTTTTGAAAATTTCACTTTTTTGTGAAAATATCCACTAAATGAGGGAATAATATGTGTGAGGGTACCCCAGGAGTGTTCCAAATGTGTGTGGGTAGAATACATATCCCACGGGGGTAAAATTGAAAAAAGTTGAAAATTTTTTTTTTTTGGACTTAGTCATTTTTCCGGCATTTATCAGACGTTCAGATAGGGCAAATGTCAGTGAGCGTTCCGATTTCAGTTCCAGAGCGATTCGCCCAATGAGTCCTTGATATTTAGTCGTTTTCAGCCAATATTTTGGATTTTTGAAAATTTCACTTTTTTGTGAAAATATCCACTAAATTAGGGAATAATATGTGTGAGGGTACCCCAGAAGAGTTCCAATTGTGTGTGGGTAGAATATATATCCCACGGGGGTAAAATTGGAAAAAGTTGAAAAAAAATTTTTTTTTGGACTTAGTCATTTTTCCGGCGTTTATCAGACTTTCAGATAGGGCAAATGTCAGTGAGCGTTCCGATTTCAGTTCCAGAGCGATTCGCCCAATGAGTCCTTGATATTTAATCATTTTCAGAAAATTTTCTGGATTTTTGAAAATTTCACTTTTTTGTGAAAATATCCACTAAATGAGGGAATAATATGTGTGAGGGTAGCCCAGGAGAGTTCCAAATGTGTGTGGGTAGAATATATATCCCACGGGGGTAAAATTGAAAAAAGTTGAAAATTTTTTTTTTTTGGACTTAGTCATTTTTCCGGCGTTTATCAGACTTTCAGATAAGGCAAATGTCAGTGAGCGTTCCGATTTCAGTTCCAGAGCGATTCGCCCAATGAATCCTTGATATTTAGTCGTTTTCAGCCAATATTTTGGATTTTTGAAAATTTCACTTTTTTGTGAAAATATCCACTAAATGAGGGAATAATATGTGTGAGGGTACCCCAGGAGAGTTCCAAATGTGTGTGGGTAAAATATATATCCCACGGGGGTAAAACTGAAAAAAGTTGAAAAAAAATTTTTTTTTGGACTTAGTCATTTTTCCGGCGTTTATCAGACTTTCAGATAGGGCAAATGTCAGTGAGCGTTCCGATTTCAGTTCCAGAGCGATTCGCCCAATGAGTCCTTGATATTTAATCATTTTCAGCCAATTTTCTGGATTTTTGAAAATTTCACTTTTTTGTGAAAATATCCACTAAATGAGGGAATAATATGTGTGAGGGTAGCCCAGGAGAGTTCCAAATGTGTGTGGGTAGAATATATATCCCACGGGGGTAAAATTGAAAAAAGTTGAAAATTTTTTTTTTTTGGACTTAGTCATTTTTCCGGCGTTTATCAGACTTTCAGATAGCGCAAATGTCAGTGAGCGTTCCGATTTCAGTTCCAGAGCGATCCGCCCAATGAGTCCTTGATATTTAGTCGTTTTCAGCCAATTTTCTGGATTTTTGAAAAATTCACTTTTTTGTGAAAATATCCACTAAATGAGGGAATAATATGTGTGAGGGTACCCCAGGAGTGTTCCAAATGTGTGTGGGTAGAATACATATCCCACGGGGGTAAAATTGAAAAAAGTTGAAAAATTTTTTTTTTTGGACTTAGTCATTTTTCCGGCATTTATCAGACTTTCAGATAGGGCAAATGTCAGTGAGCGTTCCGATTTCAGTTCCAGAGCGATTCGCCCAATGAGTCCTTGATATTTAGTCGTTTTCAGCCAATTTTCTGGATTTTTGAAAAATTCACTTTTTTGTGAAAATATCCACTAAATGAGGGAATAATATGTGTGAGGGTACTCCAGGAGAGTTCCAAATGTGTGTGGGTAAAATATATATCCCACGGGGGTAAAATTGAAAAAAGTTGAAAAAAATTATTTTTTGGACTTAGCCATTTTTCCGGCGTTTATCAGACTTTCAGATAGGGCAAATGTCAGTGAGCGTTCCGATTTCAGTTCCAGAGCGATTCGCCCAATGAGTCCTTGATATTTAGTCGTTTTCAGCCAATATTTTGGATTTTTGAAAATTTAACTTTTTTGTGAAAATATCCAGTAAATGAGGGAAAAATATGTGTGAGGGTAGCCCAGGAAAGTTCCAAATGTGTGTGGGTAGAATATATATCCCACGGGGGTAAAATTGAAAAAAGTTGAAAATTTTTTTTTTTTGGACTTAGTCATTTTTCCGGCGTTTATCAGACTTTCAGATAGGGCAAATGTCAGTGAGCGTTCCGATTTCAGTTCCAGAATCATTCGCCCAATGAGTCCTTGATATTTAGTCGTTTTCAGCCACTTTTCTGGATTTTTGAAAAATTCACTTTTTTGTGAAAATATCCACTAAATGAGGGAATAATATGTATGAGGGTACCCCAGGAGTGTTCCAAATGTGTGTGGGTAGAATACATATCCCACGGGGGTAAAATTGAAAAAAGTTGAAAAATTTTTTTTTTTGGACTTAGTTATTTTTCCGGCATTCATCAGACTTTCAGATAGGGCAAATGTCAGTGAGCGTTCCGATTTCAGTTCCACAGCGATTCGCCCAATGAGTCCTTGATAGTTATTCATTTTCAGCCAATTTTCTGGATTTTTGAAAAATTCACTTTTTTGTGAAAATATCCACTAAATGAGGGAATAATATGTGTGAGGGTAGCCCAGGAGAGTTCCAAATGTGTGTGGGTAGAATATATATCCCACGGGGGTAAAATTGAAAAAAGTTGAAAAATTTTTTTTTTTGGACTTAGTCATTTTTCCGGCGTTTATCAGACTTTCAGATAAGGCAAATGTCAGTGAGCGTTTCGATTTCAGTTCCAGAGCGATTCGCCCAATGAGTCCTTGATATTTAGTCGTTTTCAGCCAATATTTTGGATTTTTGAAAATTTCACTTTTTTGTGAAAATATCCACTAAATGAGGGAATAATATGTGTGAGGGTACCCCAGAAGAGTTCCAAATGTGTGTGGGTAGAATATATATCCCACGGGGGTAAAATTGAAAAAAGTTGAAAAAAAATTTTTTTTTGGACTTAGTCATTTTTCCGGCGTTTATCAGACTTTCAGATAGGGCAAATGTCAGTGAGCGTTCCGATTTCAGTTCCAGAGCGATTCGCCCAATGAGTCCTTGATATTTAATCATTTTCAGCCAATTTTCTGGATTTTTGAAAATTTCACTTTTTTGTGAAAATATCCACTAAATGAGGGAATAATATGTGTGAGGGTAGCCCAGGAGAGTTCCAAATGTGTGTGGGTAGAATATATATCCCACGGGGGTAAAATTGAAAAAAGTTTAAAATTTTTTTTTTTTGGACTTAGTCATTTTTCCGGCGTTTATCAGATTTTCAGATAGGGCAAATGTCAGTGAGCGTTCCGATTTCAGTTCCAGAGCGATTCGCCCAATGAGTCCTTGATATTTAGTCGTTTTCAGCCAATATTTTGGATTTTTGAAAATTTCACTTTTTCGTGAAAATATCCACTAAATGAGGGAATAATATGTGTGAGGGTACCCCAGGAGAGTTCCAAATGTGTGTGGGTAAAATATATATCCCACAGGGGTAAAATTGAAAAAAGTTGAAAAATTTTTTTTTTGGACTTAGTCATTTTTCCGGCGTTTATCAGACTTTCAGATAGGGCAAATGTCAGTGAGCGTTCCGATTTCAGTTCCAGAGCGATTCGCCCAATGAGCCCTTGATATTTAGTCATTTTCAGCCAATTTTCTGGATTTTTGAAAAATTTACTTTTTTGTGAAAATATCCACTAAATGAGGGAATAATATGTGTGAGGGTACCCCAGGAGAGTTCCAAATGTGTGTGGGTAAAATATATATCCCACGGGGGTAAAATTGAAAAAAGTTGAAAAAAATTATTTTTTGGACTTAGCCATTTTTCCGGCGTTTATCAGACTTTCAGATAGGGCAAATGTCAGTGAGCGTTCCGATTTCAGTTCCAGAGAGATCCGCCCAATGAGTCCTTGATATTTAATCATTTTCAGCCAATTTTCTGGATTTTTGAAAATTTCACTTTTTTGTGAAAATATCCACTAAATGAGGGAATAATATGTGTGAGGGTACCCCAGGAGTGTTCCAAATGTGTGTGGGTAGAATATATATCCCACGGGGGTAAAACTGAAAAAAGTTGAACAATATTTTTTTTTGGACTTAGTCATTTTTCCGGCGTTTATCAGACTTTCAGATAGGGCAAATGTCAGTGAGCGTTCCGATTTCAGTTCCAGAGCGATTCGCCCAATGAGTCCTTGATATTTAGTCGTTTTCAGCCAATATTTTGGATTTTTGAAAATTTCACTTTTTTGTGAAAATATCCACTAAATGAGGGAATAATATGTGTGAGGGTACCCCAGGAGTGTTCCAAATGTGTGTGGGTAGAATACATATCCCACGGGGGTAAAATTGAAAAAAGTTGAAAATTTTTTTTTTTTGGACTTAGTCATTTTTCCGGCGTTTATCAGACTTTCAGATAGGGCAAATGTCAGTGAGCGTTCCGATTTCAGTTCCAGAGCGATTCGCCCAATGAGTCCTTGATATTTAATCATTTTCAGAAAATTTTCTGGATTTTTGAAAATTTCACTTTTTTGTGAAAATATCCACTAAATGAGGGAATAATATGTGTGAGGGTAGCCCAGGAGAGTTCCAAATGTGTGTGGGTAGAATATATATCCCACGGGGGTAAAATTGAAAAAAGTTGAAAATTTTTTTTTTTTGGACTTAGTCATTTTTCCGGCGTTTATCAGACTTTCAGATAAGGCAAATGTCAGTGAGCGTTCCGATTTCAGTTCCAGAGCGATTCGCCCAATGAGTCCTTGATATTTAGTCGTTTTCAGCCAATATTTTGGATTTTTGAAAATTTCACTTTTTTGTGAAAATATCCACTAAATGAGGGAATAATATGTGTGAGGGTACCCCAGGAGTGTTCCAAATGTGTGTGGGTAGAATATATATCCCACGGGGGTAAAACTGAAAAAAGTTGAACAATATTTTTTTTTGGACTTAGTCATTTTTCCGGCGTTTATCAGACTTTCAGATAGGGCAAATGTCAGTGAGCGTTCCGATTTCAGTTCCAGAGCGATTCGCCCAATGAGTACTTGATATTTAGTCGTTTTCAGCCAATATTTTGGATTTTTGAAAATTTCACTTTTTTGTGAAAATATCCACTAAATGAGGGAATAATATGTGTGAGGGTACCCCAGAAGAGTTCCAAATGTGTGTGGGTAGAATATATATCCCACGGGGGTAAAATTGAAAAAATTTGAAAAATTATTTTTTTTGGACTTAGTCATTTTTCCGGCGTTTATCAGACTTTCAGATAGGGCAAATGTCAGTGAGCGTTCCGATTTCAGTTCCAGAGCGATTCGCCCAATGAGTCCTTGATATTTAGTCGTTTTCAGCCAATATTTTGGATTTTTGAAAATTTCACTTTTTTGTGAAAATATCCACTAAATGAGGGAATAATATGTGTGAGGGTACCCCAGGAGTGTTCCAAATGTGTGTGGGTAGAATACATATCCCACGGGGGTAAAATTGAAAAAAGTTGAAAATTTTTTTTTTTTGGACTTAGTCATTTTTCCGGCGTTTATCAGACTTTCAGATAGGGCAAATGTCAGTGAGCGTTCCGATTTCAGTTCCAGAGCGATTCGCCCAATGAGTCCTTGATATTTAATCATTTTCAGAAAATTTTCTGGATTTTTGAAAATTTCACTTTTTTGTGAAAATATCCACTAAATGAGGGAATAATATGTGTGAGGGTACCCCAGAAGAGTTCCAAATGTGTGTGGGTAGAATATATATCCCACGGGGGTAAAATTGAAAAAATTTGAAAAATTTTTTTTTTTGGTCTTAGTCATTTTTCCGGCGTTTATCAGACTTTCAGATAGGGCAAATGTCAGTGAGCGTTCCGATTTCAGTTCCAGAGCGATTCGCCCAATGAATCCTTGATATTTAGTCGTTTTCAGCCAATATTTTGGATTTTTGAAAATTTCACTTTTTTGTGAAAATATCCACTAAATTAGGGAATAATATGTGTGAGGGTACCCCAGAAGAGTTCCAATTGTGTGTGGGTAGAATATATATCCCACGGGGGTAAAATTGAAAAAAGTTGAAAAAAAATTTTTTTTTGGACTTAGTCATTTTTCCGGCGTTTATCAGACTTTCAGATAGGGCAAATGTCAGTGAGCGTTCCGATTTCAGTTCCAGAGTGATTCGCCCAATGAGTCCTTGATATTTAGTCATTTTCAGCCAATTTTCTGGATTTTTGAAAAATTTACTTTTTTGTGAAAATATCCACTAAATGAGGGAATAATATGTGTGAGGGTACCCCAGGAGAGTTCCAAATGTGTGTGGGTAAAATATATATCCCACGGGGGTAAAATTGAAAAAAGTTGAAAAAAATTATTTTTTGGACTTAGCCATTTTTCCGGCGTTTATCAGACTTTCAGATAGGGCAAATGTCAGTGAGCGTTCCGATTTCAGTTCCAGAGAGATCCGCCCAATGAGTCCTTGATATTTAATCATTTTCAGCCAATTTTCTGGATTTTTGAAAATTTCACTTTTTTGTGAAAATATCCACTAAATGAGGGAATAATATGTGTGAGGGTACCCCAGGAGTGTTCCAAATGTGTGTGGGTAGAATATATATCCCACGGGGGTAAAACTGAAAAAAGTTGAACAATATTTTTTTTTGGACTTAGTCATTTTTCCGGCGTTTATCAGACTTTCAGATAGGGCAAATGTCAGTGAGCGTTCCGATTTCAGTTCCAGAGCGATTCGCCCAATGAGTACTTGATATTTAGTCGTTTTCAGCCAATATTTTGGATTTTTGAAAATTTCACTTTTTTGTGAAAATATCCACTAAATGAGGGAATAATATGTGTGAGGGTACCCCAAAAGAGTTCCAAATGTGTGTGGGTAGAATATATATCCCACGGGGGTAAAATTGAAAAAATTTGAAAAATTATTTTTTTTGGACTTAGTCATTTTTCCGGCGTTTATCAGACTTTCAGATAGGGCAAATGTCAGTGAGCGTTCCGATTTCAGTTCCAGAGCGATTCGCCCAATGAGTCCTTGATATTTAGTCGTTTTCAGCCAATATTTTGGATTTTTGAAAATTTCACTTTTTTGTGAAAATATCCACTAAATGAGGGAATAATATGTGTGAGGGTACCCCAGGAGTGTTCCAAATGTGTGTGGGTAGAATACATATCCCACGGGGGTAAAATTGAAAAAAGTTGAAAATTTTTTTTTTTTGGACTTAGTCATTTTTCCGGCGTTTATCAGACTTTCAGATAGGGCAAATGTCAGTGAGCGTTCCGATTTCAGTTCCAGAGCGATTCGCCCAATGAGTCCTTGATATTTAATCATTTTCAGAAAATTTTCTGGATTTTTGAAAATTTCACTTTTTTGTGAAAATATCCACTAAATGAGGGAATAATATGTGTGAGGGTAGCCCAGGAGAGTTCCAAATGTGTGTGGGTAGAATATATATCCCACGGGGGTAAAATTGAAAAAAGTTGAAAATTTTTTTTTTTTGGACTTAGTCATTTTTCCGGCGTTTATCAGACTTTCAGATAAGGCAAATGTCAGTGAGCGTTCCGATTTCAGTTCCAGAGCGATTCGCCCAATGAGTCCTTGATATTTAGTCGTTTTCAGCCAATATTTTGGATTTTTGAAAATTTCACTTTTTTGTGAAAATATCCACTAAATGAGGGAATAATATGTGTGAGGGTACCCCAGGAGTGTTCCAAATGTGTGTGGGTAGAATATATATCCCACGGGGGTAAAACTGAAAAAAGTTGAACAATATTTTTTTTTGGACTTAGTCATTTTTCCGGCGTTTATCAGACTTTCAGATAGGGCAAATGTCAGTGAGCGTTCCGATTTCAGTTCCAGAGCGATTCGCCCAATGAGTACTTGATATTTAGTCGTTTTCAGCCAATATTTTGGATTTTTGAAAATTTCACTTTTTTGTGAAAATATCCACTAAATGAGGGAATAATATGTGTGAGGGTACCCCAGAAGAGTTCCAAATGTGTGTGGGTAGAATATATATCCCACGGGGGTAAAATTGAAAAAATTTGAAAAATTATTTTTTTTGGACTTAGTCATTTTTCCGGCGTTTATCAGACTTTCAGATAGGGCAAATGTCAGTGAGCGTTCCGATTTCAGTTCCAGAGCGATTCGCCCAATGAGTCCTTGATATTTAATCATTTTCAGCCAATTTTCTGGATTTTTGAAAATTTCACTTTTTTGTGAAAATATCCACTAAATGAGGGAATAATATGTGTGAGGGTAGCCCAGGAGAGTTCCAAATGTGTGTGGGTAGAATATATATCCCACGGGGGTAAAATTGAAAAAAGTTGAAAATTTTTTTTTTTTGGACTTAGTCATTTTTCCGGCGTTTATCAGACTTTCAGATAGCGCAAATGTCAGTCAGCGTTCCGATTTCAGTTCCAGAGCGATCCGCCCAATGAGTCCTTGATATTTAGTCGTTTTCAGCCAATTTTCTGGATTTTTGAAAAATTCACTTTTTTGTGAAAATATCCACTAAATGAGGGAATAATATGTGTGAGGGTACCCCAGGAGTGTTCCAAATGTGTGTGGGTAGAATACATATCCCACGGGGGTAAAATTGAAAAAAGTTGAAAAATTTTTTTTTTTGGACTTAGTCATTTTTCCGGCATTTATCAGACTTTCAGATAGGGCAAATGTCAGTGAGCGTTCCGATTTCAGTTCCAGAGCGATTCGCCCAATGAGTCCTTGATATTTAGTCGTTTTCAGCCAATTTTCTGGATTTTTGAAAAATTCACTTTTTTGTGAAAATATCCACTAAATGAGGGAATAATATGTGTGAGGGTACTCCAGGAGAGTTCCAAATGTGTGTGGGTAAAATATATATCCCACGGGGGTAAAATTGAAAAAAGTTGAAAAAAATTATTTTTTGGACTTAGCCATTTTTCCGGCGTTTATCAGACTTTCAGATAGGGCAAATGTCAGTGAGCGTTCCGATTTCAGTTCCAGAGCGATTCGCCCAATGAGTCCTTGATATTTAGTCGTTTTCAGCCAATATTTTGGATTTTTGAAAATTTAACTTTTTTGTGAAAATATCCAGTAAATGAGGGAAAAATATGTGTGAGGGTAGCCCAGGAAAGTTCCAAATGTGTGTGGGTAGAATATATATCCCACGGGGGTAAAATTGAAAAAAGTTGAAAATTTTTTTTTTTTGGACTTAGTCATTTTTCCGGCGTTTATCAGACTTTCAGATAGGGCAAATGTCAGTGAGCGTTCCGATTTCAGTTCCAGAATGATTCGCCCAATGAGTCCTTGATATTTAGTCGTTTTCAGCCACTTTTCTGGATTTTTGAAAAATTCACTTTTTTGTGAAAATATCCACTAAATGAGGGAATAATATGTATGAGGGTACCCCAGGAGTGTTCCAAATGTGTGTGGGTAGAATACATATCCCACGGGGGTAAAATTGAAAAAAGTTGAAAAATTTTTTTTTTTGGACTTAGTTATTTTTCCGGCATTCATCAGACTTTCAGATAGGGCAAATGTCAGTGAGCGTTCCGATTTCAGTTCCACAGCGATTCGCCCAATGAGTCCTTGATAGTTATTCATTTTCAGCCAATTTTCTGGATTTTTGAAAAATTCACTTTTTTGTGAAAATATCCACTAAATGAGGGAATAATATGTGTGAGGGTAGCCCAGGAGAGTTCCAAATGTGTGTGGGTAGAATATATATCCCACGGGGGTAAAATTGAAAAAAGTTGAAAAATTTTTTTTTTTGGACTTAGTCATTTTTCCGGCGTTTATCAGACTTTCAGATAAGGCAAATGTCAGTGAGCGTTTCGATTTCAGTTCCAGAGCGATTCGCCCAATGAGTCCTTGATATTTAGTCGTTTTCAGCCAATATTTTGGATTTTTGAAAATTTCACTTTTTTGTGAAAATATCCACTAAATGAGGGAATAATATGTGTGAGGGTACCCCAGGAGTGTTCCAAATGTGTGTGGGTAGAATACATATCCCACGGGGGTAAAATTGAAAAAAGTTGAAAATTTTTTTTTTTTGGACTTAGTCATTTTTCCGGCGTTTATCAGACTTTCAGATAGGGCAAATGTCAGTGAGCGTTCCGATTTCAGTTCCAGAGCGATTCGCCCAATGAGTCCTTGATATTTAATCATTTTCAGAAAATTTTCTGGATTTTTGAAAATTTCACTTTTTTGTGAAAATATCCACTAAATGAGGGAATAATATGTGTGAGGGTAGCCCAGGAGAGTTCCAAATGTGTGTGGGTAGAATATATATCCCACGGGGGTAAAATTGAAAAAAGTTGAAAATTTTTTTTTTTTGGACTTAGTCATTTTTCCGGCGTTTATCAGACTTTCAGATAAGGCAAATGTCAGTCAGCGTTCCGATTTCAGTTCCAGAGAGATCCGCCCAATGAGTCCTTGATATTTAGTCGTTTTCAGCCAATTTTCTGGATTTTTGAAAAATTCACTTTTTTGTGAAAATATCCACTAAATGAGGGAATAATATGTGTGAGGGTACCCCAGGAGTGTTCCAAATGTGTGTGGGTAGAATACATATCCCACGGGGGTAAAATTGAAAAAAGTTGAAAAATTTTTTTTTTTGGACTTAGTCATTTTTCCGGCATTTATCAGACTTTCAGATAGGGCAAATGTCAGTGAGCGTTCCGATTTCAGTTCCAGAGCGATTCGCCCAATGAGTCCTTGATATTTAGTCGTTTTCAGCCAATTTTCTGGATTTTTGAAAAATTCACTTTTTTGTGAAAATATCCACTAAATGAGGGAATAATATGTGTGAGGGTACTCCAGGAGAGTTCCAAATGTGTGTGGGTAAAATATATATCCCACGGGGGTAAAATTGAAAAAAGTTGAAAAAAATTATTTTTTGGACTTAGCCATTTTTCCGGCGTTTATCAGACTTTCAGATAGGGCAAATGTCAGTGAGCGTTCCGATTTCAGTTCCAGAGCGATTCGCCCAATGAGTCCTTGATATTTAGTCGTTTTCAGCCAATATTTTGGATTTTTGAAAATTTAACTTTTTTGTGAAAATATCCAGTAAATGAGGGAAAAATATGTGTGAGGGTAGCCCAGGAAAGTTCCAAATGTGTGTGGGTAGAATATATATCCCACGGGGGTAAAATTGAAAAAAGTTGAAAATTTTTTTTTTTTGGACTTAGTCATTTTTCCGGCGTTTATCAGACTTTCAGATAGGGCAAATGTCAGTGAGCGTTCCGATTTCAGTTCCAGAATGATTCGCCCAATGAGTCCTTGATATTTAGTCGTTTTCAGCCACTTTTCTGGATTTTTGAAAAATTCACTTTTTTGTGAAAATATCCACTAAATGAGGGAATAATATGTATGAGGGTACCCCAGGAGTGTTCCAAATGTGTGTGGGTAGAATACATATCCCACGGGGGTAAAATTGAAAAAAGTTGAAAAATTTTTTTTTTTGGACTTAGTTATTTTTCCGGCATTCATCAGACTTTCAGATAGGGCAAATGTCAGTGAGCGTTCCGATTTCAGTTCCACAGCGATTCGCCCAATGAGTCCTTGATAGTTATTCATTTTCAGCCAATTTTCTGGATTTTTGAAAAATTCACTTTTTTGTGAAAATATCCACTAAATGAGGGAATAATATGTGTGAGGGTAGCCCAGGAGAGTTCCAAATGTGTGTGGGTAGAATATATATCCCACGGGGGTAAAATTGAAAAAAGTTGAAAAATTTTTTTTTTTGGACTTAGTCATTTTTCCGGCGTTTATCAGACTTTCAGATAAGGCAAATGTCAGTGAGCGTTTCGATTTCAGTTCCAGAGCGATTCGCCCAATGAGTCCTTGATATTTAGTCGTTTTCAGCCAATATTTTGGATTTTTGAAAATTTCACTTTTTTGTGAAAATATCCACTAAATTAGGGAATAATATGTGTGAGGGTACCCCAGAAGAGTTCCAATTGTGTGTGGGTAGAATATATATCCCACGGGGGTAAAATTGAAAAAAGTTGAAAAAAAATTTTTTTTTGGACTTAGTCATTTTTCCGGCGTTTATCAGACTTTCAGATAGGGCAAATGTCAGTGAGCGTTCCGATTTCAGTTCCAGAGCGATTCGCCCAATGAGTCCTTGATATTTAATCATTTTCAGCCAATTTTCTGGATTTTTGAAAATTTCACTTTTTTGTGAAAATATCCACTAAATGAGGGAATAATATGTGTGAGGGTAGCCCAGGAGAGTTCCAAATGTGTGTGGGTAGAATATATATCCCACGGGGGTAAAATTGAAAAAAGTTGAAAATTTTTTTTTTTTGGACTTAGTCCTTTTTCCGGCGTTTATCAGACTTTCAGATAGGGCAAATGTCAGTGAGCGTTCCGATTTCAGTTCCAGAGCGATCCGCCCAATGAGTCCTTGATATTTAGTCATTTTCAGCCAATTTTCTGGATTTTTGAAAAATTCACCTTTTTGTGAAAATATCCACTAAATGAGGGAATAAAATGTGTGAGGGTACCCCAGGAGTGTTCCAAATGTGTGTGGGTAGAATACATATCCCTGGTGGTAAAATTGAAAAAAGTTGAAAAATTTTTTTTTTTGGACTTAGTCATTTTTCCGGCATTTATCAGACTTTTAGATAGGGCAAATGTCAGTGAGCGTTCCGATTTCAGTTCCAGAGCGATTCGCCCAATGAGTCCTTGATATTTATTCGTTTTCAGCCAATTTTCTGGATTTTTGAAAAATTCACTTTTTTGTGAAAATATCCACTAAATGAGGGAATAATATGTGTGAGGGTACTCCAGGAGAGTTCCAAATGTGTGTGGGTAAAATATATATCCCACGGGGGTAAAATTGAAAAAAGTTGAAAAAAATTATTTTTTTGACTTAGCCATTTTTCCGGCGTTTATCAGACTTTCAGATAGGGCAAATGTCAGTGAGCGTTCCGATTTCAGTTCCAGAGCGATTCGCCCAATGAGTCCTTGATATTTAGTCGTTTTCAGCCAATATTTTGGATTTTTGAAAATTTAACTTTTTTGTGAAAATATCCAGTAAATGAGGGAAAAATATGTGTGAGGGTAGCCCAGGAAAGTTCCAAATGTGTGTGGGTAGAATATATATCCCACGGGGGTAAAATTGAAAAAAGTTGAAAATTTTTTTTTTTTGGACTTAGTCATTTTTCCGGCGTTTATCAGACTTTCAGATAGGGCAAATGTCAGTGAGCGTTCCGATTTCAGTTCCAGAACGATTCGCCCAATGAGTCCTTGATATTTAGTCGTTTTCAGCCACTTTTCTGGATTTTTGAAAAATTCACTTTTTTGTGAAAATATCCACTAAATGAGGGAATAATATGTATGAGGGTACCCCAGGAGTGTTCCAAATGTGTGTGGGTAGAATACATATCCCACGGGGGTAAAATTGAAAAAAGTTGAAAAATTTTTTTTTTTGGACTTAGTTATTTTTCCGGCATTCATCAGACTTTCAGATAGGGCAAATGTCAGTGAGCGTTCCGATTTCAGTTCCAGAGCGATTCGCCCAATGAGTCCTTGATATTTAGTCGTTTTCAGCCAATATTTTGGATTTTTGAAAATTTCACTTTTTTGTGAAAATATCCACTAAATGAGGGAATAATATGTGTGAGGGTACCCCAGAAGAGTTCCAAATGTGTGTGGGTAGAATATATATCCCACGGGGGTAAAATTGAAAAAATTTGAAAAATTTTTTTTTTTGGTCTTAGTCATTTTTCCGGCGTTTATCAGACTTTCAGATAGGGCAAATGTCAGTGAGCGTTCCGATTTCAGTTCCAGAGCGATTCGCCCAATGAATCCTTGATATTTAGTCGTTTTCAGCCAATATTTTGGATTTTTGAAAATTTCACTTTTTTGTGAAAATATCCACTAAATTAGGGAATAATATGTGTGAGGGTACCCCAGAAGAGTTCCAATTGTGTGTGGGTAGAATATATATCCCACGGGGGTAAAATTGAAAAAAGTTGAAAAAAAATTTTTTTTTGGACTTAGTCATTTTTCCGGCGTTTATCAGACTTTCAGATAGGGCAAATGTCAGTGAGCGTTCCGATTTCAGTTCCAGAGCGATTCGCCCAATGAGTCCTTGATATTTAATCATTTTCAGCCAATTTTCTGGATTTTTGAAAATTTCACTTTTTTGTGAAAATATCCACTAAATGAGGGAATAATATGTGTGAGGGTAGCCCAGGAGAGTTCCAAATGTGTGTGGGTAGAATATATATCCCACGGGGGTAAAATTGAAAAAAGTTGAAAATTTTTTTTTTTTGGACTTAGTCCTTTTTCCGGCGTTTATCAGACTTTCAGATAGGGCAAATGTCAGTGAGCGTTCCGATTTCAGTTCCAGAGCGATCCGCCCAATGAGTCCTTGATATTTAGTCGTTTTCAGCCAATTTTCTGGATTTTTGAAAAATTCACCTTTTTGTGAAAATATCCACTAAATGAGGGAATAAAATGTGTGAGGGTACCCCAGGAGTGTTCCAAATGTGTGTGGGTAGAATACATATCCCACGGGGGTAAAATTGAAAAAAGTTGAAAAATTTTTTTTTTTGGACTTAGTCATTTTTCCGGCATTTATCAGACTTTTAGATAGGGCAAATGTCAGTGAGCGTTCCGATTTCAGTTCCAGAGCGATTCGCCCAATGAGTCCTTGATATTTATTCGTTTTCAGCCAATTTTCTGGATTTTTGAAAAATTCACTTTTTTGTGAAAATATCCACTAAATGAGGGAATAATATGTGTGAGGGTACTCCAGGAGAGTTCCAAATGTGTGTGGGTAAAATATATATCCCACGGGGGTAAAATTGAAAAAAGTTGAAAAAAATTATTTTTTGGACTTAGCCATTTTTCCGGCGTTTATCAGACTTTCAGATAGGGCAAATGTCAGTGAGCGTTCCGATTTCAGTTCCAGAGCGATTCGCCCAATGAGTCCTTGATATTTAGTCGTTTTCAGCCAATATTTTGGATTTTTGAAAATTTCACTTTTTTGTGAAAATATCCAGTAAATGAGGGAATAATATGTGTGAGGGTACCCCAGAAGAGTTCCAAATGTGTGTGGGTAGAATATATATCCCACGGGGGTAAAATTGAAAAAATTTGAAAAATTTTTTTTTTTGGTCTTAGTCATTTTTCCGGCGTTTATCAGACTTTCAGATAGGGCAAATGTCAGTGAGCGTTCCGATTTCAGTTCCAGAGCGATTCGCCCAATGAATCCTTGATATTTAGTCGTTTTCAGCCAATATTTTGGATTTTTGAAAATTTCACTTTTTTGTGAAAATATCCACTAAATTAGGGAATAATATGTGTGAGGGTACCCCAGAAGAGTTCCAATTGTGTGTGGGTAGAATATATATCCCACGGGGGTAAAATTGAAAAAAGTTGAAAAAAAATTTTTTTTTGGACTTAGTCATTTTTCCGGCGTTTATCAGACTTTCAGATAGGGCAAATGTCAGTGAGCGTTCCGATTTCAGTTCCAGAGCGATTCGCCCAATGAGTCCTTGATATTTAATCATTTTCAGCCAATTTTCTGGATTTTTGAAAATTTCACTTTTTTGTGAAAATATCCACTAAATGAGGGAATAATATGTGTGAGGGTAGCCCAGGAGAGTTCCAAATGTGTGTGGGTAGAATATATATCCCACGGGGGTAAAATTGAAAAAAGTTGAAAATTTTTTTTTTTTGGACTTAGTCATTTTTCCGGCATTTATCAGACTTTTAGATAGGGCAAATGTCAGTGAGCGTTCCGATTTCAGTTCCAGAGCGATTCGCCCAATGAGTCCTTGATATTTATTCGTTTTCAGCCAATTTTCTGGATTTTTGAAAAATTCACTTTTTTGTGAAAATATCCACTAAATGAGGGAATAATATGTGTGAGGGTACTCCAGGAGAGTTCCAAATGTGTGTGGGTAAAATATATATCCCACGGGGGTAAAATTGAAAAAAGTTGAAAAAAATTATTTTTTGGACTTAGCCATTTTTCCGGCGTTTATCAGACTTTCAGATAGGGCAAATGTCAGTGAGCGTTCCGATTTCAGTTCCAGAGCGATTCGCCCAATGAGTCCTTGATATTTAGTCGTTTTCAGCCAATATTTTGGATTTTTGAAAATTTCACTTTTTTGTGAAAATATCCAGTAAATGAGGGAATAATATGTGTGAGGGTAGCCCAGGAAAGTTCCAAATGTGTGTGGGTAGAATATATATCCCACGGGGGTAAAATTGAAAAAAGTTGAAAATTTTTTTTTTTTGGACTTAGTCATTTTTCCGGCGTTTATCAGACTTTCAGATAGGGCAAATGTCAGTGAGCGTTCCGATTTCAGTTCCAGAACGATTCGCCCAATGAGTCCTTGATATTTAGTCGTTTTCAGCCAATATTTTGGATTTTTGAAAATTTCACTTTTTTGTGAAAATATCCACTAAATGAGGGAATAATATGTGTGAGGGTACCCCAGAAGAGTTCCAAATGTGTGTGGGTAGAATATATATCCCACGGGGGTAAAATTGAAAAAATTTGAAAAATTTTTTTTTTTGGTCTTAGTCATTTTTCCGGCGTTTATCAGACTTTCAGATAGGGCAAATGTCAGTGAGCGTTCCGATTTCAGTTCCAGAGCGATTCGCCCAATGAATCCTTGATATTTAGTCGTTTTCAGCCAATATTTTGGATTTTTGAAAATTTCACTTTTTTGTGAAAATATCCACTAAATTAGGGAATAATATGTGTGAGGGTACCCCAGAAGAGTTCCAATTGTGTGTGGGTAGAATATATATCCCACGGGGGTAAAATTGAAAAAAGTTGAAAAAAAATTTTTTTTTGGACTTAGTCATTTTTCCGGCGTTTATCAGACTTTCAGATAGGGCAAATGTCAGTGAGCGTTCCGATTTCAGTTCCAGAGCGATTCGCCCAATGAGTCCTTGATATTTAATCATTTTCAGCCAATTTTCTGGATTTTTGAAAATTTCACTTTTTTGTGAAAATATCCACTAAATGAGGGAATAATATGTGTGAGGGTAGCCCAGGAGAGTTCCAAATGTGTGTGGGTAGAATATATATCCCACGGGGGTAAAATTGAAAAAAGTTGAAAATTTTTTTTTTTTTGGACTTAGTCATTTTTCCGGCGTTTATCAGACTTTCAGATAGGGCAAATGTCAGTGAGCGTTCCGATTTCAGTTCCAGAGCGATTCGCCGAATGAGTCCTTGATATTTAATCATTTTCAGCCAATTTTCTGGATTTTTGAAAATTTCACTTTTTTGTGAAAATATCCACTAAATGAGGGAATAATATGTGTGAGGGTAGCCCAGGAAAGTTCCAAATGTGTGTGGGTAGAATATATATCCCACGGGGGTAAAATTGAAAAAAGTTGAAAAATTTTTTTTTTTGAACTTAGTCATTTTTCCGGCGTTTATCAGACTTTCAGATAGGGCAAATGTCAGTGAGCGTTCCGATTTCAGTTCCAGAACGATTCGCCCAATGAGTCCTTGATATTTAGTCGTTTTCAGCCAATTTTCTGGATTTTTGAAAAATTCACTTTTTTGTGAAAATATCCACTAAATGAGGGAATAATATGTATGAGGGTACCCCAGGAGTGTTCCAAATGTGTGTGGGTAGAATACATATCCCACGGGGGTAAAATTGAAAAAAGTTGAAAAATTTTTTTTTTTGGACTTAGTTATTTTTCCGGCATTCATCAGACTTTCAGATAGGGCAAATGTCAGTGAGCGTTCCGATTTCAGTTCCAGAGCGATTCGCCCAATGAGTCCTTGATATTTATTCATTTTCAGCCAATTTTCTGGATTTTTGAAAAATTCACTTTTTTGTGAAAATATCCACTAAATGAGGGAATAATATGTGTGAGGGTACCCCAGGAGTGTTCCAAATGTGTGTGGGTAGAATACATATCCCACGGGGGTAAAATTGAAAAAAGTTGAAAAATTTTTTTTTTTGGACTTAGTCATTTTTCCGGCGTTTATCAGACTTTCAGATAGGGCAAATGTCAGTGAGCATTCCGATTTCAGTACCAGAGCGATTCGCCCAATGAGTCCTTGATATTTAATCATTTTCAGCCAAATTTCTGGATTTTTGAAAATTTCACTTTTTTGTGAAAATATCCACTAAATGAGGGAATAATATGTGTGAGGGTACCCCAGGAGAGTTCCAAATGTGTGTGGGTAGAATATATATCCCACGGGGGTAAAATTGAAAAAAGTTGAAAAATTTTTTTTTGTTGGACTTAGTCATTTTTCCGGTGTTTATCAGACTTTCAGATAGGGCAAATGTCAGTGAGCGTTCCGATTTCAGTTCCAGAGCGATTCGCCCAATGAGTCCTTGATATTTAGTCGTTTTCAGCCAATTTTCTGGATTTTTGAAAAATTCACTTTTTTGTGAAAATATCCACTAAATGAGGGAATAATATGTATGAGGGTACCCCAGGAGTGTTCCAAATGTGTGTGGGTAGAATACATATCCCATGGGGGTAAAATTGAAAAAAGTTGAAAAATTTTTTTTTTTGGACTTAGTTATTTTTCCGGCATTTATCAGACTTTCAGATAGGGCAAATGTCAGTGAGCATTCCGATTTCAGTACCAGAGCGATTTGCCCAATGAGTCCTTGATATTTATTCATTTTCAGCCAATTTTCTGGATTTTTGAAAAATTCACTTTTTTGTGAAAATATCCACTAAATGAGGGAATAATATGTGTGAGGGTACCCCAGGAGAGTTCCAAATGTGTGTGGGTAGAATATATATCCCACGGGGGTAAAACTGAAAAAAGTTGAAAAAAAAATTTTTTTTGGACTTAGTCATTTTTCCGGCGTTTATCAGTCTTTCAGATAGGGCAAATGTCAGTGAGCGTTCCGATTTCAGTTCCAGAGCGATTCGCCCAATGAGTCCTTGATATTTAGTCATTTTCAGCCAATTTTCTGGATTTTTGAAAAATTCACTTTTTTGTGAAAATATCCACTAAATGAGGGAATAATATGTATGAGGGTACCCCAGGAGTGTTCCAAATGTGTGTGGGTAGAATACATATCCCATGGGGGTAAAATTGAAAAAAGTTGAAAAATTTTTTTTTTTGGACTTAGTTATTTTTCCGGCATTTATCAGACTTTCAGATAGGGCAAATGTCAGTGAGCATTCCGATTTCAGTACCAGAGCGATTTGCCCAATGAGTCCTTGATATTTATTCATTTTCAGCCAATTTTCTGGATTTTTGAAAAATTCACTTTTTTGTGAAAATATCCACTAAATGAGGGAATAATATGTGTGAGGGTACCCCAGGAGAGTTCCAAATGTGTGTGGGTAGAATATATATCCCACGGGGGTAAAACTGAAAAAAGTTGAAAAAAAAATTTTTTTTGGACTTAGTCATTTTTCCGGCGTTTATCAGTCTTTCAGATAGGGCAAATGTCAGTGAGCGTTCCGATTTCAGTTCCAGAGCGATTCGCCCAATGAGTCCTTGATATTTAGTCGTTTTCAGCCAATATTTTGGATTTTTGAAAATTTCACTTTTTTGTGAAAATATCCACTAAATGAGGGAATAATATGTGTGAGGGTACCCCAGGAGAGTTCCAAATGTGTGTGGGTAGAATATATATCCCACGGGGGTAAAATTGAAAAAAGTTGAAAATTTTTTTTTTGTTGGACTTAGTCATTTTTCCGGCGTTTATCAGACTTTCAGATAGGGCAAATGTCAGTGAGCGTTCCGATTTCAGTTCCAGAGCGATTCGCCGAATGAGTCCTTGATATTTAATCATTTTCAGCCAATTTTCTGGATTTTTGAAAATTTCACTTTTTTGTGAAAATATCCACTAAATGAGGGAATAATATGTATGAGGGTACCCCAGGAGTGTTCCAAATGTGTGTGGGTAGAATACATATCCCACGGGGGTAAAATTGAAAAAAGTTGAAAAATTTTTTTTTTTGGACTTAGTTATTTTTCCGTCATTCATCAGACTTTCAGATAGGGCAAATGTCAGTGAGCGTTCCGATTTCAGTTCCAGAGCGATTCGCCCAATGAGTCCTTGATATTTATTCATTTTCAGCCAATTTTCTAGATTTTTGAAAAATTCACTTTTTTGTGAAAATATCCACTAAATGAGGGAATAATATGTGTGAGGGTACCCCAGGAGTGTTCCAAATGTGTGTGGGTAGAATACATATCCCACGGGGGTAAAATTGAAAAAAGTTGAAAAATTTTTTTTTTTGGACTTAGTCATTTTTCCGGTGTTTATCAGACTTTCAGATAGGGCAAATGTCAGTGAGCGTTCCGATTTCAGTTCCAGAGCGATTCGCCCAATGAGTCCTTGATATTTAGTCCTTTTCAGCCAATTTTCTGGATTTTTGAAAAATTCACTTTTTTGTGAAAATATCCACTAAATGAGGGAATAATATGTATGAGGGTACCCCAGGAGTGTTCCAAATGTGTGTGGGTAGAATACATATCCCATGGGGGTAAAATTGAAAAAAGTTGAAAAATTTTTTTTTTTGGACTTAGTTATTTTTCCGGCATTTATCAGACTTTCAGATAGGGCAAATGTCAGTGAGCATTCCGATTTCAGTACCAGAGCGATTTGCCCAATCAGTCCTTGATATTTATTCATTTTCAGCCAATTTTCTGGATTTTTGAAAAATTCACTTTTTTGTGAAAATATCCACTAAATGAGGGAATAATATGTGTGAGGGTACCCCAGGAGAGTTCCAAATGTGTGTGGGTAGAATATATATCCCACGGGGGTAAAACTGAAAAAAGTTGAAAAAAAAATTTTTTTTGGACTTAGTCATTTTTCCGGCGTTTATCAGTCTTTCAGATAGGTCAAATGTCAGTGAGCGTTCCGATTTCAGTTCCAGAGCGATTCGCCCAATGAGTCCTTGATATTTAGTCGTTTTCAGCCAATTTTCTGGATTTTTGAAAAATTCACTTTTTTGTGAAAATATCCACTAAATGAGGGAATAATATGTATGAGGGTACCCCAGGAGTGTTCCAAATGTGTGTGGGTAGAATACATATCCCATGGGGGTAAAATTGAAAAAAGTTGAAAAATTTTTTTTTTTGGACTTAGTTATTTTTCCGGCATTTATCAGACTTTCAGATAGGGCAAATGTCAGTGAGCATTCCGATTTCAGTACCAGAGCGATTTGCCCAATGAGTCCTTGATATTTATTCATTTTCAGCCAATTTTCTGGATTTTTGAAAAATTCACTTTTTTGTGAAAATATCCACTAAATGAGGGAATAATATGTGTGAGGGTACCCCAGGAGAGTTCCAAATGTGTGTGGGTAGAATATATATCCCACGGGGGTAAAACTGAAAAAAGTTGAAAAAAAAATTTTTTTTGGACTTAGTCATTTTTCCGGCGTTTATCAGTCTTTCAGATAGGGCAAATGTCAGTGAGCGTTCCGATTTCAGTTCCAGAGCGATTCGCCCAATGAGTCCTTGATATTTAGTCGTTTTCAGCCAATATTTTGGATTTTTGAAAATTTCACTTTTTTGTGAAAATATCCACTAAATGAGGGAATAATATGTGTGAGGGTACCCCAGGAGAGTTCCAAATGTGTGTGGGTAGAATATATATCCCACGGGGGTAAAATTGAAAAAAGTTGAAAATTTTTTTTTTGTTGGACTTAGTCATTTTTCCGGCGTTTATCAGACTTTCAGATAGGGCAAATGTCAGTGAGCATTCCGATTTCAGTTCCAGAGTGATTCGCCTAATGAGTCCTTGATATTTAATCATTTTCAGCCAATTTTCTGGATTTTTGAAAATTTCACTTTTTTGTGAAAATATCCACTAAATGAGGGAATAATATGTGTGAGGGTAGCCCAGGAAAGTTCCAAATGTGTGTGGGTAGAATATATATCCCACGGGGGTAAAATTGAAGAAAGTTGAAAATTTTTTTTTTTTGGACTTAGTCATTTTTCCGGCGTTTATCAGACTTTCAGATAGGGCAAATGTCAGTGAGCGTTCCGATTTCAGTTCCAGAGCGATTCGCCGAATGAGTCCTTGATATTTAATCATTTTCAGCCAATTTTCTGGATTTTTGAAAATTTCACTTTTTTGTGAAAATATCCACTAAATGAGGGAATAATATGTATGAGGGTACCCCAGGAGTGTTCCAAATGTGTGTGGGTAGAATACATATCCCACGGGGGTAAAATTGAAAAAAGTTGAAAAATTTTTTTTTTTGGACTTAGTTATTTTTCCGTCATTCATCAGACTTTCAGATAGGGCAAATGTCAGTGAGCGTTCCGATTTCAGTTCCAGAGCGATTCGCCCAATGAGTCCTTGATATTTATTCATTTTCAGCCAATTTTCTGGATTTTTGAAAAATTCACTTTTTTGTGAAAATATCCACTAAATGAGGGAATAATATGTGTGAGGGTACCCCAGGAGTGTTCCAAATGTGTGTGGGTAGAATACATATCCCACGGGGGTAAAATTGAAAAAAGTTGAAAAATTTTTTTTTTTGGACTTAGTCATTTTTCCGGCGTTTATCAGACTTTCAGATAGGGCAAATGTCAGTGAGCATTCCGATTTCAGTACCAGAGCGATTCGCCCAATGAGTCCTTGATATTTAATCATTTTCAGCCAAATTTCTGGATTTTTGAAAATTTCACTTTTTTGTGAAAATATCCACTAAATGAGGGAATAATATGTGTGAGGGTACCCCAGGAGAGTTCCAAATGTGTGTGGGTAGAATATATATCCCACGGGGGTAAAACTGAAAAAAGTTGAAAAAAAAATTTTTTTTGGACTTAGTCATTTTTCCGGCGTTTATCAGTCTTTCAGATAGGGCAAATGTCAGTGAGCGTTCCGATTTCAGTTCCAGAGCGATTCGCCCAATGAGTCCTTGATATTTAGTCGTTTTCAGCCAATATTTTGGATTTTTGAAAATTTCACTTTTTTGTGAAAATATCCACTAAATGAGGGAATAATATGTGTGAGGGTACCCCAGGAGTGTTCCAAATGTGTGTGGGTAGAATATATATCCCACGGGGGTAAAATTGAAAAAAGTTGAAAAATTTTTTTTTTTGGACTTAGTCATTTTTCCGGTGTTTATCAGACTTTCAGATAGGGCAAATGTCAGTGAGCGTTCCGATTTCAGTTCCAGAGCGATTCGCCCAATGAGTCCTTGATATTTAGTCGTTTTCAGCCAATTTTCTGGATTTTTGAAAAATTCACTTTTTTGTGAAAATATCCACTAAATGAGGGAATAATATGTATGAGGGTACCCCAGGAGTGTTCCAAATGTGTGTGGGTAGAATACATATCCCATGGGGGTAAAATTGAAAAAAGTTGAAAAATTTTTTTTTTTGGACTTAGTTATTTTTCCGGCATTTATCAGACTTTCAGATAGGGCAAATGTCAGTGAGCATTCCGATTTCAGTACCAGAGCGATTTGCCCAATGAGTCCTTGATATTTATTCATTTTCAGCCAATTTTCTGGATTTTTGAAAAATTCACTTTTTTGTGAAAATATCCACTAAATGAGGGAATAATATGTGTGAGGGTACCCCAGGAGAGTTCCAAATGTGTGTGGGTAGAATATATATCCCACGGGGGTAAAACTGAAAAAAGTTGAAAAAAAAATTTTTTTTGGACTTAGTCATTTTTCCGGCGTTTATCAGTCTTTCAGATAGGGCAAATGTCAGTGAGCGTTCCGATTTCAGTTCCAGAGCGATTCGCCCAATGAGTCCTTGATATTTAGTCGTTTTCAGCCAATTTTCTGGATTTTTGAAAAATTCACTTTTTTGTGAAAATATCCACTAAATGAGGGAATAATATGTATGAGGGTACCCCAGGAGTGTTCCAAATGTGTGTGGGTAGAATACATATCCCATGGGGGTAAAATTGAAAAAAGTTGAAAAATTTTTTTTTTTGGACTTAGTTATTTTTCCGGCATTTATCAGACTTTCAGATAGGGCAAATGTCAGTGAGCATTCCGATTTCAGTACCAGAGCGATTTGCCCAATGAGTCCTTGATATTTATTCATTTTCAGCCAATTTTCTGGATTTTTGAAAAATTCACTTTTTTGTGAAAATATCCACTAAATGAGGGAATAATATGTGTGAGGGTACCCCAGGAGAGTTCCAAATGTGTGTGGGTAGAATATATATCCCACGGGGGTAAAACTGAAAAAAGTTGAAAAAAAAATTTTTTTTGGACTTAGTCATTTTTCCGGCGTTTATCAGTCTTTCAGATAGGGCAAATGTCAGTGAGCGTTCCGATTTCAGTTCCAGAGCGATTCGCCCAATGAGTCCTTGATATTTAGTCGTTTTCAGCCAATATTTTGGATTTTTGAAAATTTCACTTTTTTGTGAAAATATCCACTAAATGAGGGAATAATATGTGTGAGGGTACCCCAGGAGAGTTCCAAATGTGTGTGGGTAGAATATATATCCCACGGGGGTAAAATTGAAAAAAGTTGAAAATTTTTTTTTTGTTGGACTTAGTCATTTTTCCGGCGTTTATCAGACTTTCAGATAGGGCAAATGTCAGTGAGCATTCCGATTTCAGTTCCAGAGTGATTCGCCTAATGAGTCCTTGATATTTAATCATTTTCAGCCAATTTTCTGGATTTTTGAAAATTTCACTTTTTTGTGAAAATATCCACTAAATGAGGGAATAATATGTGTGAGGGTAGCCCAGGAAAGTTCCAAATGTGTGTGGGTAGAATATATATCCCACGGGGGTAAAATTGAAGAAAGTTGAAAATTTTTTTTTTTTGGACTTAGTCATTTTTCCGGCGTTTATCAGACTTTCAGATAGGGCAAATGTCAGTGAGCGTTCCGATTTCAGTTCCAGAGCGATTCGCCGAATGAGTCCTTGATATTTAATCATTTTCAGCCAATTTTCTGGATTTTTGAAAATTTCACTTTTTTGTGAAAATATCCACTAAATGAGGGAATAATATGTGTGAGGGTAGCCCAGGAAAGTTCCAAATGTGTGTGGGTAGAATATATATCCCACGGGGGTAAAATTGAAGAAAGTTGAAAATTTTTTTTTTTTGGACTTAGTCATTTTTCCGGCGTTTATCAGACTTTCAGATAGGGCAAATGTCAGTGAGCGTTCCGATTTCAGTACCAGAGCGATTCGCCCAATGAGTCCTTGATATTTAATCATTTTCAGCCAAATTTCTGGATTTTTGAAAATTTCACTTTTTTGTGAAAATATCCACTAAATGAGGGAATAATATGTGTGAGGGTACCCCAGGAGAGTTCCAAATGTGTGTGGGTAGAATATATATCCCACGGGGGTAAAACTGAAAAAAGTTGAAAAAAAAATTTTTTTTGGACTTAGTCATTTTTCCGGCGTTTATCAGTCTTTCAGATAGGGCAAATGTCAGTGAGCGTTCCGATTTCAGTTCCAGAGCGATTCGCCCAATGAGTCCTTGATATTTAGTCGTTTTCAGCCAATATTTTGGATTTTTGAAAATTTCACTTTTTTGTGAAAATATCCACTAAATGAGGGAATAATATGTGTGAGGGTACCCCAGGAGTGTTCCAAATGTGTGTGGGTAGAATATATATCCCACGGGGGTAAAATTGAAAAAAGTTGAAAATTTTTTTTTTGTTGGACTTAGTCATTTTTCCGGCGTTTATCAGACTTTCAGATAGGGCAAATGTCAGTGAGCATTCCGATTTCAGTTCCAGAGTGATTCGCCTAATGAGTCCTTGATATTTAATCATTTTCAGCCAATTTTCTGGATTTTTGAAAATTTCACTTTTTTGTGAAAATATCCACTAAATGAGGGAATAATATGTGTGAGGGTAGCCCAGGAAAGTTCCAAATGTGTGTGGGTAGAATATATATCCCACGGGGGTAAAATTGAAGAAAGTTGAAAATTTTTTTTTTTTGGACTTAGTCATTTTTCCGGCGTTTATCAGACTTTCAGATAGGGCAAATGTCAGTGAGCGTTCCGATTTCAGTTCCAGAGCGATTCGCCGAATGAGTCCTTGATATTTAATCATTTTCAGCCAATTTTCTGGATTTTTGAAAATTTCACTTTTTTGTGAAAATATCCACTAAATGAGGGAATAATATGTGTGAGGGTAGCCCAGGAAAGTTCCAAATGTGTGTGGGTAGAATATATATCCCACGGGGGTAAAATTGAAGAAAGTTGAAAATTTTTTTTTTTTGGACTTAGTCATTTTTCCGGCGTTTATCAGACTTTCAGATAGGGCAAATGTCAGTGAGCGTTCCGATTTCAGTACCAGAGCGATTCGCCCAATGAGTCCTTGATATTTAATCATTTTCAGCCAAATTTCTGGATTTTTGAAAATTTCACTTTTTTGTGAAAATATCCACTAAATGAGGGAATAATATGTGTGAGGGTACCCCAGGAGAGTTCCAAATGTGTGTGGGTAGAATATATATCCCACGGGGGTAAAACTGAAAAAAGTTGAAAAAAAAATTTTTTTTGGACTTAGTCATTTTTCCGGCGTTTATCAGTCTTTCAGATAGGGCAAATGTCAGTGAGCGTTCCGATTTCAGTTCCAGAGCGATTCGCCCAATGAGTCCTTGATATTTAGTCGTTTTCAGCCAATATTTTGGATTTTTGAAAATTTCACTTTTTTGTGAAAATATCCACTAAATGAGGGAATAATATGTGTGAGGGTACCCCAGGAGTGTTCCAAATGTGTGTGGGTAGAATATATATCCCACGGGGGTAAAATTGAAAAAAGTTGAAAAATTTTTTTTTTTGGACTTAGTCATTTTTCCGGTGTTTATCAGACTTTCAGATAGGGCAAATGTCAGTGAGCGTTCCGATTTCAGTTCCAGAGCGATTCGCCCAATGAGTCCTTGATATTTAGTCGTTTTCAGCCAATTTTCTGGATTTTTGAAAAATTCACTTTTTTGTGAAAATATCCACTAAATGAGGGAATAATATGTATGAGGGTACCCCAGGAGTGTTCCAAATGTGTGTGGGTAGAATACATATCCCATGGGGGTAAAATTGAAAAAAGTTGAAAAATTTTTTTTTTTGGACTTAGTTATTTTTCCGGCATTTATCAGACTTTCAGATAGGGCAAATGTCAGTGAGCATTCCGATTTCAGTACCAGAGCGATTTGCCCAATGAGTCCTTGATATTTATTCATTTTCAGCCAATTTTCTGGATTTTTGAAAAATTCACTTTTTTGTGAAAATATCCACTAAATGAGGGAATAATATGTGTGAGGGTACCCCAGGAGTGTTCCAAATGTGTGTGGGTAGAATACATATCCCACGGGGGTAAAATTGAAAAAAGTTGAAAAATTTTTTTTTTTGGACTTAGTCATTTTTCCGGCGTTTATCAGACTTTCAGATAGGGCAAATGTCAGTGAGCATTCCGATTTCAGTACCAGAGCGATTCGCCCAATGAGTCCTTGATATTTAATCATTTTCAGCCAAATTTCTGGATTTTTGAAAATTTCACTTTTTTGTGAAAATATCCACTAAATGAGGGAATAATATGTGTGAGGGTACCCCAGGAGAGTTCCAAATGTGTGTGGGTAGAATATATATCCCACGGGGGTAAAACTGAAAAAAGTTGAAAAAAAAATTTTTTTTGGACTTAGTCATTTTTCCGGCGTTTATCAGTCTTTCAGATAGGGCAAATGTCAGTGAGCGTTCCGATTTCAGTTCCAGAGCGATTCGCCCAATGAGTCCTTGATATTTAGTCGTTTTCAGCCAATATTTTGGATTTTTGAAAATTTCACTTTTTTGTGAAAATATCCACTAAATGAGGGAATAATATGTGTGAGGGTACCCCAGGAGTGTTCCAAATGTGTGTGGGTAGAATATATATCCCACGGGGGTAAAATTGAAAAAAGTTGAAAATTTTTTTTTTTTGGACTTAGTCATTTTTCCGGTGTTTATCAGACTTTCAGATAGGGCAAATGTCAGTGAGCGTTCCGATTTCAGTTCCAGAGCGATTCGCCCAATGAGTCCTTGATATTTAGTCGTTTTCAGCCAATTTTCTGGATTTTTGAAAAATTCACTTTTTTGTGAAAATATCCACTAAATGAGGGAATAATATGTGTGAGGGTACCCCAGGAGAGTTCCAAATGTGTGTGGGTAGAATATATATCCCACGGGGGTAAAATTGAAAAAAGTTGAAAATTTTTTTTTTGTTGGACTTAGTCATTTTTCCGGCGTTTATCAGACTTTCAGATAGGGCAAATGTCAGTGAGCATTCCGATTTCAGTTCCAGAGTGATTCGCCTAATGAGTCCTTGATATTTAATCATTTTCAGCCAATTTTCTGGATTTTTGAAAATTTCACTTTTTTGTGAAAATATCCACTAAATGAGGGAATAATATGTGTTAGGGTACCCCAGGAGTGTTCCAAATGTGTGTGGGTAGAATACATATCCCACGGGGGTAAAATTGAAAAAAGTTGAAAAATTTTTTTTTTTGGACTTAGTCATTTTTCCGTCGTTTATCAGACTTTCAGATAGGGCAAATGTCAGTGAGCGTTCCGATTTCAGTTCCAGAGCGATTCGCCCAATGAGTCCTTGATATTTAATCATTTTCAGCCAATTTTCTGGATTTTTGAAAATTTCACTTTTTTGTGAAAATATCCACTAAATGAGGGAATAATATGTATGAGGGTACCCCAGGAGTGTTCCAAATGTGTGTGGGTAGAATACATATCCCACGGGGGTAAAATTGAAAAAAGTTGAAAAATATTTTTTTTTGGACTTAGTTATTTTTCCGGCATTTATCGGACTTTCAGATAGGGCAAATGTCAGTGAGCATTCCGATTTCAGTACCAGAGCGATTCGCCCAATGAGTCCTTGATATTTAATCATTTTCAGCCAAATTTCTGGATTTTTGAAAATTTCACTTTTTTGTGAAAATATCCACTAAATGAGGGAATAATATGTGTGAGGGTACCCCAGGAGAGTTCCAAATGTGTGTGGGTAGAATATATATCCCACGGGGGTAAAACTGAAAAAAGTTGAAAAAAAAATTTTTTTTGGACTTAGTCATTTTTCCGGCGTTTATCAGTCTTTCAGATAGGGCAAATGTCAGTGAGCGTTCCGATTTCAGTTCCAGAGCGATTCGCCCAATGAGTCCTTGATATTTAGTCGTTTTCAGCCAATTTTCTGGATTTTTGAAAAATTCACTTTTTTGTGAAAATATCCACTAAATGAGGGAATAATATGTATGAGGGTACCCCAGGAGTGTTCCAAATGTGTGTGGGTAGAATACATATCCCATGGGGGTAAAATTGAAAAAAGTTGAAAAATTTTTTTTTTTGGACTTAGTTATTTTTCCGGCATTTATCAGACTTTCAGATAGGGCAAATGTCAGTGAGCATTCCGATTTCAGTACCAGAGCGATTTGCCCAATGAGTCCTTGATATTTAGTCGTTTTCAGCCAATTTTCTGGATTTTTGAAAAATTCACTTTTTTGTGAAAATATCCACTAAATGAGGGAATAATATGTATGAGGGTACCCCAGGAGTGTTCCAAATGTGTGTGGGTAGAATACATATCCCATGGGGGTAAAATTGAAAAAAGTTGAAAAATTTTTTTTTTTGGACTTAGTTATTTTTCCGGCATTTATCAGACTTTCAGATAGGGCAAATGTCAGTGAGCATTCCGATTTCAGTACCAGAGCGATTTGCCCAATGAGTCCTTGATATTTATTCATTTTCAGCCAATTTTCTGGATTTTTGAAAAATTCACTTTTTTGTGAAAATATCCACTAAATGAGGGAATAATATGTGTGAGGGTACCCCAGGAGAGTTCCAAATGTGTGTGGGTAGAATATATATCCCACGGGGGTAAAACTGAAAAAAGTTGAAAAAAAAATTTTTTTTGGACTTAGTCATTTTTCCGGCGTTTATCAGTCTTTCAGATAGGGCAAATGTCAGTGAGCGTTCCGATTTCAGTTCCAGAGCGATTCGCCCAATGAGTCCTTGATATTTAGTCGTTTTCAGCCAATATTTTGGATTTTTGAAAATTTCACTTTTTTGTGAAAATATCCACTAAATGAGGGAATAATATGTGTGAGGGTACCCCAGGAGAGTTCCAAATGTGTGTGGGTAGAATATATATCCCACGGGGGTAAAATTGAAAAAAGTTGAAAATTTTTTTTTTGTTGGACTTAGTCATTTTTCCGGCGTTTATCAGACTTTCAGATAGGGCAAATGTCAGTGAGCATTCCGATTTCAGTTCCAGAGTGATTCGCCTAATGAGTCCTTGATATTTAATCATTTTCAGCCAATTTTCTGGATTTTTGAAAATTTCACTTTTTTGTGAAAATATCCACTAAATGAGGGAATAATATGTGTGAGGGTAGCCCAGGAAAGTTCCAAATGTGTGTGGGTAGAATATATATCCCACGGGGGTAAAATTGAAAAAAGTTGAAAATTATTTTTTTTTGGACTTAGTCATTTTTCCGGCGTTTATCAGACTTTCAGATAGGGCAAATGTCAGTGAGCATTCCGATTTCAGTTCCAGAGCGATTCGCCCAATGAGTCCTTGATATTTAGACGTTTTCAGCCAATTTTCTGGATTTTTGAAAAATTCACTTTTTTGTGAAAATATCCACTAAATGAGGGAATAATATGTATGAGGGTACCCCAGGAGTGTTCCAAATGTGTGTGGGTAGAATACATATCCCACGGGGGTAAAATTGAAAAAAGTTGAAAAATATTTTTTTTTGGACTTAGTTATTTTTCCGGCATTTATCGGACTTTCAGATAGGGCAAATGTCAGTGAGCATTCCGATTTCAGTACCAGAGCGATTCACCCAATGAGTCCTTGATATTTAATCATTTTCAGCCAAATTTCTGGATTTTTGAAAATTTCACTTTTTTGTGAAAATATCCACTAAATGAGGGAATAATATGTGTGAGGGTACCCCAGGAGAGTTCCAAATGTGTGTGGGTAGAATATATATCCCACGGGGGTAAAACTGAAAAAAGTTGAAAAAAAAATTTTTTTTGGACTTAGTCATTTTTCCGGCGTTTATCAGTCTTTCAGATAGGGCAAATGTCAGTGAGCGTTCCGATTTCAGTTCCAGAGCGATTCGCCCAATGAGTCCTTGATATTTAGTCGTTTTCAGCCAATATTTTGGATTTTTGAAAATTTCACTTTTTTGTGAAAATATCCACTAAATGAGGGAATAATATGTGTGAGGGTACCCCAGGAGAGTTCCAAATGTGTGTGGGTAGAATATATATCCCACGGGGGTAAAACTGAAAAAAGTTGAAAAAAATTTTTTTTTTGGACTTAGTCATTTTTCCGGCGTTTATCGGACTTTCAGTTAGGGCAAATGTCAGTGAGCGTTCCGATTTCAGTTCCAGAGCGATTCGCCCAATGAGTCCTTGATATTTAGTCGTTTTCAGCCAATATTTTGGATTTTTGAAAATTTCACTTTTTTGTGAAAATATCCACTAAATGAGGGAATAATATGTGTGAGGGTACCCCAGGAGTGTTCCAAATGTGTGTGGGTAGAATATATATCCCACGGGGGTAAAATTGAAAAAAGTTGAAAATTTTTTTTTTGTTGGACTTAGTCATTTTTCCGGCGTTTATCAGACTTTCAGATAGGGCAAATGTCAGTGAGCATTCCGATTTCAGTTCCAGAGTGATTCGCCTAATGAGTCCTTGATATTTAATCATTTTCAGCCAATTTTCTGGATTTTTGAAAATTTCACTTTTTTGTGAAAATATCCACTAAATGAGGGAATAATATGTGTGAGGGTAGCCCAGGAGAGTTCCAAATGTGTGTGGGTAGAATATATATCCCACGGGCTAAAATTGAAAAAAGTTGAAAATTTTTTTTTTGTTGGACTTAGTCATTTTTCCGGCGTTTATCAGACTTTCAGATAGGGCAAATGTCAGTGAGCGTTCCGATTTCAGTTCCAGAGCGATTCGCCCAATGAGTCCTTGATATTTATTCATTTTCAGCCAATTTTCTGGATTTTTGAAAAATTCACTTTTTTGTGAAAATATCCACTAAATGAGGGAATAATATGTGTGAGGGTGCCCCAGGAGAGTTCCAAATGTGTGTGGGTAGAATATATATCCCACGGGGGTAAAACTGAAAAAAGTTGAAAAAAAATTTTTTTTTGGACTTAGTCATTTTTCCGGCGTTTATCAGTCTTTCAGATAGGGCAAATGTCAGTGAGTGTTCCGATTTCAGTTCCAGAGCGATTCGCCCAATGAGTCCTTGATATTTAGTCGTTTTCAGCCAATATTTTGGATTTTTGAAAATTTCACTTTTTTGTGAAAATATCCACTAAATGAGGGAATAATATGTGTGAGGGTACCCCAGGAGTGTTCCAAATGTGTGTGGGTAGAATACATATCCCACGGGGGTAAAATTGAAAAAAGTTGAAAAATTTTTTTTTTTGGACTTAGTCATTTTTCCGGCATTTATCAGATGTTCAGATAGGGCAAATGTCAGTGAGCGTTCCGATTTCAGTTCCAGAGCGATACGCCCAATGAGTCCTTGATATTTAATCATTTTCAGCCAATTTTCTGGATTTTTGAAAATTTAACTTTTTTGTGAAAATATCCACTAAATGAGGGAATAATATGTGTGAGGGTACCCCAGGAGAGTTCCAAATGTGTGTGGGTAGAATATATATCCCACGGGGGTAAAATTGAAAAAAGTTGAATAATATTTTTTTTTGGACTTAGTCATTTTTCCGGCGTTTATCAGTTTCAGATAGGGCAAATGTCAGTGAGCGTTCCGATTTCAGTTCCAGAGCGATTCGCCCATTGAGTCCTTGATATTTATTCATTTTCAGCCAATTTTTGGGATTTTTGAAAAATTCACTTTTTTGTGAAAATATCCACTAAATGAGGGAATAATATGTGTGAGGGTACCCCAGGAGAGTTCCAGATGTGTGTGGGTAAAATATATATCCCACGGGGGTAAAATTGAAAAAAGTTGAAAAAAAATATTTTTTGAACTTAGCCATTTTTCCGGCGTTTATCAGACTTTCAGATAGGGCAAATGTCAGTGAGCATTCCGATTTCAGTTCCAGAGCGATTCGCCCAATGAGTCCTTGATATTTATTCATTTTCAGCCAATTTTCTGGATTTTTGAAAAATTCACTTTTTTGTGAAAATATCCACTAAATGAGGGAATAATATGTGTGAGGGTACCCCAGGAGAGTTCCAAATGTGTGTGGGTAGAATATATATCCCACGGGGGTAAAATTGAAAAAAGTTGAAAAATTTTTTTTTTTTGGACTTAGTCATTTTTCCGGCATTTATCAGACTTTCAGATAGGGCAAATGTCAGTGAGCGTTCCGATTTCAGTTCCAGAGCGATTCGCCCAATGAGTCCTTGATATTTATTCATTTTCAGCCAATTTTCTGGATTTTTGAAAAATTCAATTTTGTGAAAATATCCACTAAATGAGGGAATAATATGTGTGAGGGTACCCCAGGAGAGTTCCAAATGTGTGTGGGTAGAATATATATCCCACGGGGGTAAAACTGAAAAAAGTTGAAAAAAAAATTTTTTTTGGACTTAGTCATTTTTCCGGCGTTTATCAGTCTTTCAGATAGGGCAAATGTCAGTGAGCGTTCCGATTTCAGTTCCAAAGCGATTCGCCAAATGAGTCCTTGATATTTAGTCATTTTCAGCCAATATTTTGGATTTTTGAAAATTTCACTTTTTTGTGAAAATATCCACTAAATGAGGGAATAATATGTGTGAGGGTAGCCCAGGAGAGTTCCAAATGTGTGTGGGTAGAATATATATCCCACGGGCTAAAATTGAAAAAAGTTGAACATTTTTTTTTTTTGGACTTAGTCATTTTTCCGGCGTTTATCAGTTTCAGATAGGGCAAATGTCAGTGAGCGTTCCGATTTCAGTTCCAGAGCGATTCGCCCAATGAGTCCTTGATATTTATTCATTTTCAGCCAATTTTCTGGATTTTTGAAAAATTCACTTTTTTGTGAAAATATCCACTAAATGAGGGAATAATATGTGTGAGGGTACCCCAGGAGAGTTCCAGATGTGTGTGGGTAAAATATATATCCCACGGGGGTAAAATTGAAAAAAGTTGAAAAAAAATATTTTTTGGACTTAGTCATTTTTTCGGCGTTTATCAGACTTTCAGATAGGGCAAATGTCAGTGAGCGTTCCGATTTCAGTTCCAGAGCGATTCGCCCAATAAGTCCTTGATATTTATTCATTTTCAGCCAATTTTCTTGATTTTTGACAAATTCACTTTTTTGTGAAAATATCCACTAAATGAGGGAATAATATGTGTGAGGGTACCCCAGGAGTGTTCCAAATGTGTGTGGGTATAATATATATCCCACGGGGGTAAAATTGAAAAAAGTTGAAAAATTTTTTTTTTTGGACTTAGTCATTTTTCCGGCGTTTATCAGACTTTCAGATAGGGCAAATGTCAGTGAGCGTTCCGATTTCAGTTCCAGAGCGATTCGCCCACTGAGTCCTTGATATTTCGTCGTTTTCAGCCAATATTTTGGATTTTTGAAAATTTCACTTTTTTGTGAAAATATCCACTAAATGAGGGATATGTGTGAGGGTACCCCAGGAGTGTTCCAAATGTGTGTGGGTAGAATACATATCCCACGGGGGTAAAATTGAAAAAAGTTAAAAAATTTTTTTTTTTGGACTTAGTCATTTTTCCGGCATTTATCAGACGTTCAGATAGGGCAAATGTCAGTGAGCGTTCCGATTTCAGTTCCAGAGTGATACGCCCAATGAGTCCTTGATATTTAATCATTTTCAGCCAATTTTCTGGATTTTTGAAAATTTAACTTTTTTGTGAAAATATCCACTAAATGAGGGAATAATATGTGTGAGGGTACCCCAGGAGAGTTCCAAATGTGTGTGGGTAGAATATATATCCCACGGGGGTAAAATTGAAAAAAGTTGAATAATATTTTTTTTTGGACTTAGTCATTTTTCCGGCGTTTATCAGTTTCAGATAGGGCAAATGTCAGTGAGCGTTCCGATTTCAGTTCCAGAGCGATTCGCCCAATGAGTCCTTGATATTTATTCATTTTCAGCCAATTTTCTGGATTTTTGAAAAATTCACTTTTTTGTGAAAATATCCACTAAATGAGGGAATAATATGTGTGAGGGTACCCCAGGAGAGTTCCAGATGTGTGTGGGTAAAATATATATCCCACGGGGGTAAAATTGAAAAAAGTTGAAAAAAAATATTTTTTGGACTTAGCCATTTTTCCGGCGTTTATCAGACTTTCAGATAGGGCAAATGTCAGTGAGCATTCCGATTTCAGTTCCAGAGCGATTCGCCCAATGAGTCCATGATATTTAGTCGTTTTCAGCCAATATTTTGGATTTTTGAAAAATTCACTTTTTTGTGAAAATATCCACTAAATGAGGGAATAATATGTGTGAGGGTACCCCAGGAGTGTTCCAAATGTGTGTGGGTAGAATATATATCCCACGGGGGTAAAATTGAAAAAAGTTGAAAAATTTTTTTTTGTTGGACTTAGTCATTTTTCCGGCGTTTATCAGACTTTCAGATAGGGCAAATGTCAGTGAGCATTCCGATTTCAGTTCCAGAGTGATTCGCCTAATGAGTCCTTGATATTTAATCATTTTCAGCCAATTTTCTGGATTTTTGAAAATTTCACTTTTTTGTGAAAATATCCACTAAATGAGGGAATAATATGTGTTAGGGTACCCCAGGAGTGTTCCAAATGTGTGTGGGTAGAATACATATCCCACGGGGGTAAAATTGAAAAAAGTTGAAAAATTTTTTTTTTTGGACTTAGTCATTTTTCCGTCGTTTATCAGACTTTCAGATAGGGCAAATGTCAGTGAGCGTTCCGATTTCAGTTCCAGAGCGATTCGCCCAATGAGTCCTTGATATTTAATCATTTTCAGCCAATTTTCTGGATTTTTGAAAATTTCACTTTTTTGTGAAAATATCCACTAAATGAGGGAATAATATGTGTGAGGGTAGCCCAGGAAAGTTCCAAATGTGTGTGGGTAGAATATATATCCCACGGGGGTAAAATTGAAAAAAGTTGAAAATTATTTTTTTTTGGACTTAGTCATTTTTCCGGCGTTTATCAGACTTTCAGATAGGGCAAATGTCAGTGAGCATTCCGATTTCAGTTCCAGAGCGATTCGCCCAATGAGTCCTTGATATTTAGTCGTTTTCAGCCAATTTTCTGGATTTTTGAAAAATTCACTTTTTTGTGAAAATATCCACTAAATGAGGGAATAATATGTATGAGGGTACCCCAGGAGTGTTCCAAATGTGTGTGGGTAGAATACATATCCCACGGGGGTAAAATTGAAAAAAGTTGAAAAATATTTTTTTTTGGACTTAGTTATTTTTCCGGCATTTATCGGACTTTCAGATAGGGCAAATGTCAGTGAGCATTCCGATTTCAGTACCAGAGCGATTCACCCAATGAGTCCTTGATATTTAATCATTTTCAGCCAAATTTCTGGATTTTTGAAAATTTCACTTTTTTGTGAAAATATCCACTAAATGAGGGAATAATATGTGTGAGGGTACCCCAGGAGAGTTCCAAATGTGTGTGGGTAGAATATATATCCCACGGGGGTAAAACTGAAAAAAGTTGAAAAAAAAATTTTTTTTGGACTTAGTCATTTTTCCGGCGTTTATCAGTCTTTCAGATAGGGCAAATGTCAGTGAGCGTTCCGATTTCAGTTCCAGAGCGATTCGCCCAATGAGTCCTTGATATTTAGTCGTTTTCAGCCAATATTTTGGATTTTTGAAAATTTCACTTTTTTGTGAAAATATCCACTAAATGAGGGAATAATATGTGTGAGGGTACCCCAGGAGAGTTCCAAATGTGTGTGGGTAGAATATATATCCCACGGGGGTAAAATTGAAAAAAGTTGAAAATTTTTTTTTTGTTGGACTTAGTCATTTTTCCGGCGTTTATCAGACTTTCAGATAGGGCAAATGTCAGTGAGCATTCCGATTTCAGTTCCAGAGTGATTCGCCTAATGAGTCCTTGATATTTAATCATTTTCAGCCAATTTTCTGGATTTTTGAAAATTTCACTTTTTTGTGAAAATATCCACTAAATGAGGGAATAATATGTGTGAGGGTAGCCCAGGAGAGTTCCAAATGTGTGTGGGTAGAATATATATCCCACGGGCTAAAATTGAAAAAAGTTGAAAATTTTTTTTTTGTTGGACTTAGTCATTTTTCCGGCGTTTATCAGACTTTCAGATAGGGCAAATGTCAGTGAGCATTCCGATTTCAGTTCCAGAGTGATTCGCCCAATGAGTCCTTGATATTTAGTCGTTTTCAGCCAATATTTTGGATTTTTGAAAATTTCACTTTTTTGTGAAAATATCCACTAAATGAGGGAATAATATGTGTGAGGGTACCCCAGGAGTGTTCCAAATGTGTGTGGGTAGAATACATATCCCACGGGGGTAAAATTGAAAAAAGTTGAAAAATTTTTTTTTTTGGACTTAGTCATTTTTCCGGCATTTATCAGACGTTCAGATAGGGCAAATGTCAGTGAGCGTTCCGATTTCAGTTCCAGAGCGATACGCCCAATGAGTCCTTGATATTTAATCATTTTCAGCCAATTTTCTGGATTTTTGAAAATTTAACTTTTTTGTGAAAATATCCACTAAATGAGGGAATAATATGTGTGAGGGTACCCCAGGAGAGTTCCAAATGTGTGTGGGTAGAATATATATCCCACGGGGGTAAAATTGAAAAAAGTTGAATAATATTTTTTTTTGGACTTAGTCATTTTTCCGGCGTTTATCAGTTTCAGATAGGGCAAATGTCAGTGAGCGTTCCGATTTCAGTTCCAGAGCGATTCGCCCATTGAGTCCTTGATATTTATTCATTTTCAGCCAATTTTTGGGATTTTTGAAAAATTCACTTTTTTGTGAAAATATCCACTAAATGAGGGAATAATATGTGTGAGGGTACCCCAGGAGAGTTCCAGATGTGTGTGGGTAAAATATATATCCCACGGGGGTAAAATTGAAAAAAGTTGAAAAAAAATATTTTTTGAACTTAGCCATTTTTCCGGCGTTTATCAGACTTTCAGATAGGGCAAATGTCAGTGAGCATTCCGATTTCAGTTCCAGAGCGATTCGCCCAATGAGTCCTTGATATTTATTCATTTTCAGCCAATTTTCTGGATTTTTGAAAAATTCACTTTTTTGTGAAAATATCCACTAAATGAGGGAATAATATGTGTGAGGGTACCCCAGGAGAGTTCCAAATGTGTGTGGGTAGAATATATATCCCACGGGGGTAAAATTGAAAAAAGTTGAAAAATTTTTTTTTTTTGGACTTAGTCATTTTTCCGGCATTTATCAGACTTTCAGATAGGGCAAATGTCAGTGAGCGTTCCGATTTCAGTTCCAGAGCGATTCGCCCAATGAGTCCTTGATATTTATTCATTTTCAGCCAATTTTCTGGATTTTTGAAAAATTCAATTTTGTGAAAATATCCACTAAATGAGGGAATAATATGTGTGAGGGTACCCCAGGAGAGTTCCAAATGTGTGTGGGTAGAATATATATCCCACGGGGGTAAAACTGAAAAAAGTTGAAAAAAAAATTTTTTTTGGACTTAGTCATTTTTCCGGCGTTTATCAGTCTTTCAGATAGGGCAAATGTCAGTGAGCGTTCCGATTTCAGTTCCAAAGCGATTCGCCAAATGAGTCCTTGATATTTAGTCATTTTCAGCCAATATTTTGGATTTTTGAAAATTTCACTTTTTTTGTGAAAATATCCACTAAATGAGGGAATAATATGTGTGAGGGTACCCCAGGAGAGTTCCAAATGTGTGTGGGTAGAATATATATCCCACGGGGGTAAAATTGAAAAAAGTTGAAAAATTTTTTTTTTTGGACTTAGTCATTTTTCCGGCGTTTATCAGACTTTCAGATAGGGCAAATGTCAGTGAGCGTTCCGATTTCAGTTCCAAAGCGATTCGCCAAATGAGTCCTTGATATTTAGTCATTTTCAGCCAATATTTTGGATTTTTGAAAATTTCACTTTTTTGTGAAAATATCCACTAAATGAGGGAATAATATGTGTGAGGGTAGCCCAGGAGAGTTCCAAATGTGTGTGGGTAGAATATATATCCCACGGGCTAAAATTGAAAAAAGTTGAACATTTTTTTTTTTTGGACTTAGTCATTTTTCCGGCGTTTATCAGTTTCAGATAGGGCAAATGTCAGTGAGCGTTCCGATTTCAGTTCCAGAGCGATTCGCCCAATGAGTCCTTGATATTTATTCATTTTCAGCCAATTTTCTGGATTTTTGAAAAATTCACTTTTTTGTGAAAATATCCACTAAATGAGGGAATAATATGTGTGAGGGTACCCCAGGAGAGTTCCAGATGTGTGTGGGTAAAATATATATCCCACGGGGGTAAAATTGAAAAAAGTTGAAAAAAAATATTTTTTGGACTTAGTCATTTTTTCGGCGTTTATCAGACTTTCAGATAGGGCAAATGTCAGTGAGCGTTCCGATTTCAGTTCCAGAGCGATTCGCCCAATAAGTCCTTGATATTTATTCATTTTCAGCCAATTTTCTTGATTTTTGACAAATTCACTTTTTTGTGAAAATATCCACTAAATGAGGGAATAATATGTGTGAGGGTACCCCAGGAGTGTTCCAAATGTGTGTGGGTATAATATATATCCCACGGGGGTAAAATTGAAAAAAGTTGAAAAATTTTTTTTTTTGGACTTAGTCATTTTTCCGGCGTTTATCAGACTTTCAGATAGGGCAAATGTCAGTGAGCGTTCCGATTTCAGTTCCAGAGCGATTCGCCCACTGAGTCCTTGATATTTCGTCGTTTTCAGCCAATATTTTGGATTTTTGAAAATTTCACTTTTTTGTGAAAATATCCACTAAATGAGGGATATGTGTGAGGGTACCCCAGGAGTGTTCCAAATGTGTGTGGGTAGAATACATATCCCACGGGGGTAAAATTGAAAAAAGTTAAAAAATTTTTTTTTTTGGACTTAGTCATTTTTCCGGCATTTATCAGACGTTCAGATAGGGCAAATGTCAGTGAGCGTTCCGATTTCAGTTCCAGAGTGATACGCCCAATGAGTCCTTGATATTTAATCATTTTCAGCCAATTTTCTGGATTTTTGAAAATTTAACTTTTTTGTGAAAATATCCACTAAATGAGGGAATAATATGTGTGAGGGTACCCCAGGAGAGTTCCAAATGTGTGTGGGTAGAATATATATCCCACGGGGGTAAAATTGAAAAAAGTTGAATAATATTTTTTTTTGGACTTAGTCATTTTTCCGGCGTTTATCAGTTTCAGATAGGGCAAATGTCAGTGAGCGTTCCGATTTCAGTTCCAGAGCGATTCGCCCAATGAGTCCTTGATATTTATTCATTTTCAGCCAATTTTCTGGATTTTTGAAAAATTCACTTTTTTGTGAAAATATCCACTAAATGAGGGAATAATATGTGTGAGGGTACCCCAGGAGAGTTCCAGATGTGTGTGGGTAAAATATATATCCCACGGGGGTAAAATTGAAAAAAGTTGAAAAAAAATATTTTTTGGACTTAGCCATTTTTCCGGCGTTTATCAGACTTTCAGATAGGGCAAATGTCAGTGAGCATTCCGATTTCAGTTCCAGAGCGATTCGCCCAATGAGTCCATGATATTTAGTCGTTTTCAGCCAATATTTTGGATTTTTGAAAAATTCACTTTTTTGTGAAAATATCCACTAAATGAGGGAATAATATGTGTGAGGGTACCCCAGGAGTGTTCCAAATGTGTGTGGGTAGAATATATATCCCACGGGGGTAAAATTGAAAAAAGTTGAAAAATTTTTTTTTTTGGACTTAGTCATTTTTCCGGCGTTTATCAGACTTTCAGATAGGGCAAATGTCAGTGAGCGTTCCGATTTCAGTTCCAGAGCGATTCGCCCACTGAGTCCTTGATATTTCGTCGTTTTCAGCCAATATTTTGGATTTTTGAAAATTTCACTTTTTTGTGAAAATATCCACTAAATGAGGGATATGTGTGAGGGTACCCCAGGAGTGTTCCAAATGTGTGTGGGTAGAATACATATCCCACGGGGGTAAAATTGAAAAAAGTTAAAAAATTTTTTTTTTTGGACTTAGTCATTTTTCCGGCGTTTATCAGACTTTCAGATAGGGCAAATGTCAGTGAGCGTTCCGATTTCAGTTCCAAAGCGATTCGCCAAATGAGTCCTTGATATTTAGTCATTTTCAGCCAATATTTTGGATTTTTGAAAATTTCACTTTTTTGTGAAAATATCCACTAAATGAGGGAATAATATGTGTGAGGGTAGCCCAGGAGAGTTCCAAATGTGTGTGGGTAGAATATATATCCCACGGGCTAAAATTGAAAAAAGTTGAACATTTTTTTTTTTTGGACTTAGTCATTTTTCCGGCGTTTATCAGTTTCAGATAGGGCAAATGTCAGTGAGCGTTCCGATTTCAGTTCCAGAGCGATTCGCCCAATGAGTCCTTGATATTTATTCATTTTCAGCCAATTTTCTGGATTTTTGAAAAATTCACTTTTTTGTGAAAATATCCACTAAATGAGGGAATAATATGTGTGAGGGTACCCCAGGAGAGTTCCAGATGTGTGTGGGTAAAATATATATCCCACGGGGGTAAAATTGAAAAAAGTTGAAAAAAAATATTTTTTGGACTTAGTCATTTTTTCGGCGTTTATCAGACTTTCAGATAGGGCAAATGTCAGTGAGCGTTCCGATTTCAGTTCCAGAGCGATTCGCCCAATAAGTCCTTGATATTTATTCATTTTCAGCCAATTTTCTTGATTTTTGACAAATTCACTTTTTTGTGAAAATATCCACTAAATGAGGGAATAATATGTGTGAGGGTACCCCAGGAGTGTTCCAAATGTGTGTGGGTATAATATATATCCCACGGGGGTAAAATTGAAAAAAGTTGAAAAATTTTTTTTTTTGGACTTAGTCATTTTTCCGGCGTTTATCAGACTTTCAGATAGGGCAAATGTCAGTGAGCGTTCCGATTTCAGTTCCAGAGCGATTCGCCCACTGAGTCCTTGATATTTCGTCGTTTTCAGCCAATATTTTGGATTTTTGAAAATTTCACTTTTTTGTGAAAATATCCACTAAATGAGGGATATGTGTGAGGGTACCCCAGGAGTGTTCCAAATGTGTGTGGGTAGAATACATATCCCACGGGGGTAAAATTGAAAAAAGTTAAAAAATTTTTTTTTTTGGACTTAGTCATTTTTCCGGCATTTATCAGACGTTCAGATAGGGCAAATGTCAGTGAGCGTTCCGATTTCAGTTCCAGAGTGATACGCCCAATGAGTCCTTGATATTTAATCATTTTCAGCCAATTTTCTGGATTTTTGAAAATTTAACTTTTTTGTGAAAATATCCACTAAATGAGGGAATAATATGTGTGAGGGTACCCCAGGAGAGTTCCAAATGTGTGTGGGTAGAATATATATCCCACGGGGGTAAAATTGAAAAAAGTTGAATAATATTTTTTTTTGGACTTAGTCATTTTTCCGGCGTTTATCAGTTTCAGATAGGGCAAATGTCAGTGAGCGTTCCGATTTCAGTTCCAGAGCGATTCGCCCAATGAGTCCTTGATATTTATTCATTTTCAGCCAATTTTCTGGATTTTTGAAAAATTCACTTTTTTGTGAAAATATCCACTAAATGAGGGAATAATATGTGTGAGGGTACCCCAGGAGAGTTCCAGATGTGTGTGGGTAAAATATATATCCCACGGGGGTAAAATTGAAAAAAGTTGAAAAAAAATATTTTTTGGACTTAGCCATTTTTCCGGCGTTTATCAGACTTTCAGATAGGGCAAATGTCAGTGAGCATTCCGATTTCAGTTCCAGAGCGATTCGCCCAATGAGTCCATGATATTTAGTCGTTTTCAGCCAATATTTTGGATTTTTGAAAAATTCACTTTTTTGTGAAAATATCCACTAAATGAGGGAATAATATGTGTGAGGGTACCCCAGGAGTGTTCCAAATGTGTGTGGGTAGAATATATATCCCACGGGGGTAAAATTGAAAAAAGTTGAAAAATTTTTTTTTTTGGACTTAGTCATTTTTCCGGCGTTTATCAGTTTCAGATAGGGCAAATGTCAGTGAGCGTTCCGATTTCAGTTCCAGAGCGATTCGCCCAATGAGTCCTTGATATTTATTCATTTTCAGCCAATTTTCTGGATTTTTGAAAAATTCACTTTTTTGTGAAAATATCCACTAAATGAGGGAATAATATGTGTGAGGGTACCCCAGGAGAGTTCCAGATGTGTGTGGGTAAAATATATATCCCACGGGGGTAAAATTGAAAAAAGTTGAAAAAAAATATTTTTTGGACTTAGTCATTTTTTCGGCGTTTATCAGACTTTCAGATAGGGCAAATGTCAGTGAGCGTTCCGATTTCAGTTCCAGAGCGATTCGCCCAATAAGTCCTTGATATTTATTCATTTTCAGCCAATTTTCTTGATTTTTGACAAATTCACTTTTTTGTGAAAATATCCACTAAATGAGGGAATAATATGTGTGAGGGTACCCCAGGAGTGTTCCAAATGTGTGTGGGTATAATATATATCCCACGGGGGTAAAATTGAAAAAAGTTGAAAAATTTTTTTTTTTGGACTTAGTCATTTTTCCGGCGTTTATCAGACTTTCAGATAGGGCAAATGTCAGTGAGCGTTCCGATTTCAGTTCCAGAGCGATTCGCCCACTGAGTCCTTGATATTTCGTCGTTTTCAGCCAATATTTTGGATTTTTGAAAATTTCACTTTTTTGTGAAAATATCCACTAAATGAGGGATATGTGTGAGGGTACCCCAGGAGTGTTCCAAATGTGTGTGGGTAGAATACATATCCCACGGGGGTAAAATTGAAAAAAGTTAAAAAATTTTTTTTTTTGGACTTAGTCATTTTTCCGGCATTTATCAGACGTTCAGATAGGGCAAATGTCAGTGAGCGTTCCGATTTCAGTTCCAGAGTGATACGCCCAATGAGTCCTTGATATTTAATCATTTTCAGCCAATTTTCTGGATTTTTGAAAATTTAACTTTTTTGTGAAAATATCCACTAAATGAGGGAATAATATGTGTGAGGGTACCCCAGGAGAGTTCCAAATGTGTGTGGGTAGAATATATATCCCACGGGGGTAAAATTGAAAAAAGTTGAATAATATTTTTTTTTGGACTTAGTCATTTTTCCGGCGTTTATCAGTTTCAGATAGGGCAAATGTCAGTGAGCGTTCCGATTTCAGTTCCAGAGCGATTCGCCCAATGAGTCCTTGATATTTATTCATTTTCAGCCAATTTTCTGGATTTTTGAAAAATTCACTTTTTTGTGAAAATATCCACTAAATGAGGGAATAATATGTGTGAGGGTACCCCAGGAGAGTTCCAGATGTGTGTGGGTAAAATATATATCCCACGGGGGTAAAATTGAAAAAAGTTGAAAAAAAATATTTTTTGGACTTAGCCATTTTTCCGGCGTTTATCAGACTTTCAGATAGGGCAAATGTCAGTGAGCATTCCGATTTCAGTTCCAGAGCGATTCGCCCAATGAGTCCATGATATTTAGTCGTTTTCAGCCAATATTTTGGATTTTTGAAAAATTCACTTTTTTGTGAAAATATCCACTAAATGAGGGAATAATATGTGTGAGGGTACCCCAGGAGTGTTCCAAATGTGTGTGGGTAGAATATATATCCCACGGGGGTAAAATTGAAAAAAGTTGAAAAATTTTTTTTTTTGGACTTAGTCATTTTTCCGGCGTTTATCAGACTTTCAGATAGGGCAAATGTCAGTGAGCATTCCGATTTCAGTTCCAGAGCGATTCGCCTAATGAGTCCTTGATATTTAATCATTTTCAGCCAATTTTCTGGATTTTTGAAAATTTCACTTTTTTGTGAAAATATCCACTAAATGAGGGAATAATATGTGTGAGGGTAGCCCAGGAGAGTTCCAAATGTGTGTGGGTAGAATATATATCCCACGGGGATAAAATTGAAAAAAGTTGAAAAAAATTTTTTTTTGGACTTAGTCATTTTTCCGGCGTTTATCAGACTTTCAGATAGGGAAAATGTTAGTGAGCGTTCCGATTTCAGTTCCAGAGCGATTCGCCCAATGAGTCCTTGATATTTAGTCGTTTTCAGCCAATATTTTGGATTTTTGAAAATTTCACTTTTTTGTGAAAATATCCACTAAATGAGGGAATAATATGTGTGAGGGTACCCCAGGAGAGTTCCAAATGTGTGTGGGTAGAATATATATCCCACGGGGGTAAAATTGAAAAAAGTTGAAAAAAAATATTTTTTTGGACTTAGTCATTTTTCCGGCGTTTATCAGACTTTGAGATAGGGCAAATGTCAGTGAGCGTTCCGAATTCAGTTCCAGAGCGATTCGCCCAATGAGTCCTTGATATTTAATCATTTTCAGCCAATTTTCTGGATTTTTGAAAATTTCACTTTTTTGTGAAGATATCCACTAAATGAGGGAATATTATGTGTGAGGGTAGCCCAGGAGAGTTCCAAATGTGTGTGGGTAGAATATATATCCCACGGGGGTAAAATTGAAAAGAGTTAAAAATTTTTTTTTTTTGGACTTAGTCATTTTTCCGGCGTTTATCAGACTTTCAGATAGGGCAAATGTCAGTGAGCGTTCCCATTTCAGTTCCAGAGCGATTCGCCCAATGAGTCCTTGATATTTAGTCGTTTTCAGCCAATATTTTGGATTTTTGAAAAATTCACTTTTTTGTGAAAATATCCACTAAATGAGGGAATAATATGTGTGAGGGTACTCCAGGAGAGTTCCAAATGTGTGTGGGTAAAATATATATCCCACGGGGGTAAAATTGAAAAAAGTTGAAAAAAATTATTTTTTGGACTTAGCCATTTTTCCGGCGTTTATCAGACTTTCAGATAGGGCAAATGTCAGTGAGCGTTCCGATTTCAGTTCCAGAGCGATTCGCCCAATGAGTCCTTGATATTTATTCATTTTCAGCCAATATTTTGGATTTTTGAAAATTTCACTTTTTTGTGAAAATATCCACTAAATGAGGGAATAATATGTGTGAGGGTACCCCAGAAGAGTTCCAAATGTGTGTGGGTAGAATATATATCACACGGGGGTAAAATTGAAAAAAGTTGAAGAATTTTTTTTTTTGGACTTAGTCATTTTTCCGGCATTTATCAGACGTTCAGATAGGGCAAATGTCAGTGAGCGTTCCGATTTCAGTTCCAGAGCGATACGCCCAATGAGTCCTTGATATTTAATCATTTTCAGCCAATTTTCTGGATTTTTGAAAATTTCACTTTTTTGTGAAAATATCCACTAAATGAGGGAATAATATGTGTGAGGGTACCCCAGGAGAGTTCCAAATCTGTGTGGGTAAAATATATATCCCACGGGGGTAAAATTGAAAAAAGTTGAAAAAAAATATTTTTTGGACTTAGCCATTTTTCCGGCGTTTATCAGACTTTCAGATAGGGCAAATGTCAGTGAGCGTTCCGATTTCAGTTCCAGAGCGATTCGCCCAATGAGTCCTTGATATTTAGTCGTTTTCAGCCAATATTTTGGATTTTTGAAAATTTCACTTTTTTGTGAAAATATCCACTAAATGAGGGAATAATATGTGTGAGGGTACCCCAGAAGAGTTCCAAATGTGTGTGGGTAGAATATATATCCCACGGGGGTAAAATTGAAAAAAGTTGAAAAAAAATTTTTTTTTGGACTTAGTCATTTTTCCGGCATTTATCAGATTTTCAGATAGGGCAAATGTCAGTGAGCGTTCCGATTTCAGTTCCAGAGCGATTCGCCTAATGAGTCCTTGATATTTAATCATTTTCAGCCAATTTTCTGGATTTTTGAAAATTTCACTTTTTTGTGAAAATATCCACTAAATGAGGGAATAATATGTGTGAGGGTACTCCAGGAGAGTTCCAAATGTGTGTGGGTAAAATATATATCCCACGGGGGTAAAATTGAAAAAAGTTGAAAAAAATTATTTTTTGGACTTAGCCATTTTTCCGGCGTTTATCAAACTTTCAGATAGGACAAATGTCAGTGAGCGTACCGATTTCAGTTCCAGAGCGATTCGCCCAATGAGTCCTTGATATTTAGTCGTTTTCAGCCAATATTTTGGATTTTTGAAAATTTCACTTTTTTGTGAAAATATCCACTAAATTAGGGAATAATATGTGTGAGGGTACCCCAGAAGAGTTCCAAATGTGTGTGGGTAGAATATATATTCCACGGGGGTAAAATTGAAAAAAGTTGAAAAATTTTTTTTTTTGGACTTAGTCATTTTTCTGGCGTTTATCAGACTTTCAGATGGGGCAAATGTCAGTGAGCATTCCGATTTCAGTTCCAGAGCGATTCGCCCAATGAGTCCTTGATATTTATTCATTTTCAGCCAATTTTCTGGATTTTTGAAAAATTCACTTTTTTGTGAAAATATCCACTAAATGAGGGAATAATATGTGTGAGGGTACCCCAGGAGAGTTCCAAATGTGTGTGGGTAGAATATATATCCCACGGGGGTAAAATTGAAAAAAGTTGAAAATTTTTTTTTTTTGGACTTAGTCATTTTTCCAGCGTTTATCAGACTTTCAGATAGGGCAAATGTCAGTGAGCGTTCCGATTTCAGTTCCAGAGCGATTCGCCCAATGAGTCCTTGATATTTAGTCGTTTTCAGCCAATTTTCTGGATTTTTGAAAAATTCACTTTTTTGTGAAAATATCCACTAAATGAGGGAATAATATGTGTGAGGGTACCCCAGGAGTGTTCCAAATGTGTGTGGGTAGAATACATATCACACGGGGGTAAAATTGAAAAAAGTTGAAAAATTTTTTTTTTTGGACTTAGTCATTTTTCCGGCATTTATCAGACGTTCAGATAGGGCAAATGTCAGTGAGCGTTCCGATTTCAGTTCCAGAGCGATACGCCCAATGAGTCCTTGATATTTAATCATTTTCAGCCAATTTTCTGGATTTTTGAAAATTTCACTTTTTTGTGAAAATATCCACTAAATGAGGGAATAATATGTGTGAGGGTACCCCAGGAGAGTTCCAAATCTGTGTGGGTAAAATATATATCCCACGGGGGTAAAATTGAAAAAAGTTGAAAAAAAATATTTTTTGGACTTAGCCATTTTTCCGGCGTTTATCAGACTTTCAGATAGGGCAAATGTCAGTGAGCATTCCGATTTCAGTTCCAGAGCGATTCGCCCAATGAGTCCTTGATATTTAGTCGTTTTCAGCCAATATTTTGGATTTTTGAAAATTTCACTTTTTTGTGAAAATATCCAATAAATGAGGGAATAATATGTGTGAGGGTACCCCAGAAGAGTTCCAAATGTGTGTGGGTAGAATATATATTCCACGGGGGTAAAATTGAAAAAAGTTGAAAAATTTTTTTTTTTGGACTTAGTCATTTTTCTGGCGTTTATCAAACTTTCAGATGGGGCAAATGTCAGTGAGCATTCCGATTTCAGTTCCAGAGCGATTCGCCCAATGAGTCCTTGATATTTATTCATTTTCAGCCAATTTTCTGGATTTTTGAAAAATTCACTTTTTTGTGAAAATATCCACTAAATGAGGGAATAATATGTGTGAGGGTACCCCAGGAGTGTTCCAAATGTGTGTGGGTAGAATACATATCACACGGGGGTAAAATTGAAAAAAGTTGAAGAATTTTTTTTTTTGGACTTAGTCATTTTTCCGGCATTTATCAGACGTTCAGATAGGGCAAATGTCAGTGAGCGTTCCGATTTCAGTTCCAGAGCGATACGCCCAATGAGTCCTTGATATTTAATCATTTTCAGCCAATTTTCTGGATTTTTGAAAATTTCACTTTTTTGTGAAAATATCCACTAAATGAGGGAATAATATGTGTGAGGGTACCCCAGGAGAGTTCCAAATCTGTGTGGGTAAAATATATATCCCACGGGGGTAAAATTGAAAAAAGTTGAAAAAAAATATTTTTTGGACTTAGCCATTTTTCCGGCGTTTATCAGACTTTCAGATAGGGCAAATGTCAGTGAGCGTTCCGATTTCAGTTCCAGAGCGATTCGCCCAATGAGTCCTTGATATTTAGTCGTTTTCAGCCAATATTTTGGATTTTTGAAAATTTCACTTTTTTGTGAAAATATCCACTAAATGAGGGAATAATATGTGTGAGGGTACCCCAGAAGAGTTCCAAATGTGTGTGGGTAGAATATATATCCCACGGGGGTAAAATTGAAAAAAGTTGAAAAAAAATTTTTTTTTGGACTTAGTCATTTTTCCGGCATTTATCAGATTTTCAGATAGGGCAAATGTCAGTGAGCGTTCCGATTTCAGTTCCAGAGCGATTCGCCTAATGAGTCCTTGATATTTAATCATTTTCAGCCAATTTTCTGGATTTTTGAAAATTTCACTTTTTTGTGAAAATATCCACTAAATGAGGGAATAATATGTGTGAGGGTACTCCAGGAGAGTTCCAAATGTGTGTGGGTAAAATATATATCCCACGGGGGTAAAATTGAAAAAAGTTGAAAAAAATTATTTTTTGGACTTAGCCATTTTTCCGGCGTTTATCAAACTTTCAGATAGGACAAATGTCAGTGAGCGTACCGATTTCAGTTCCAGAGCGATTCGCCCAATGAGTCCTTGATATTTAGTCGTTTTCAGCCAATATTTTGGATTTTTGAAAATTTCACTTTTTTGTGAAAATATCCACTAAATTAGGGAATAATATGTGTGAGGGTACCCCAGAAGAGTTCCAAATGTGTGTGGGTAGAATATATATTCCACGGGGGTAAAATTGAAAAAAGTTGAAAAATTTTTTTTTTTGGACTTAGTCATTTTTCTGGCGTTTATCAGACTTTCAGATGGGGCAAATGTCAGTGAGCATTCCGATTTCAGTTCCAGAGCGATTCGCCCAATGAGTCCTTGATATTTATTCATTTTCAGCCAATTTTCTGGATTTTTGAAAAATTCACTTTTTTGTGAAAATATCCACTAAATGAGGGAATAATATGTGTGAGGGTACCCCAGGAGAGTTCCAAATGTGTGTGGGTAGAATATATATCCCACGGGGGTAAAATTGAAAAAAGTTGAAAATTTTTTTTTTTTGGACTTAGTCATTTTTCCAGCGTTTATCAGACTTTCAGATAGGGCAAATGTCAGTGAGCGTTCCGATTTCAGTTCCAGAGCGATTCGCCCAATGAGTCCTTGATATTTAGTCGTTTTCAGCCAATTTTCTGGATTTTTGAAAAATTCACTTTTTTGTGAAAATATCCACTAAATGAGGGAATAATATGTGTGAGGGTACCCCAGGAGTGTTCCAAATGTGTGTGGGTAGAATACATATCACACGGGGGTAAAATTGAAAAAAGTTGAAAAATTTTTTTTTTTGGACTTAGTCATTTTTCCGGCATTTATCAGACGTTCAGATAGGGCAAATGTCAGTGAGCGTTCCGATTTCAGTTCCAGAGCGATACGCCCAATGAGTCCTTGATATTTAATCATTTTCAGCCAATTTTCTGGATTTTTGAAAATTTCACTTTTTTGTGAAAATATCCACTAAATGAGGGAATAATATGTGTGAGGGTACCCCAGGAGAGTTCCAAATCTGTGTGGGTAAAATATATATCCCACGGGGGTAAAATTGAAAAAAGTTGAAAAAAAATATTTTTTGGACTTAGCCATTTTTCCGGCGTTTATCAGACTTTCAGATAGGGCAAATGTCAGTGAGCATTCCGATTTCAGTTCCAGAGCGATTCGCCCAATGAGTCCTTGATATTTAGTCGTTTTCAGCCAATATTTTGGATTTTTGAAAATTTCACTTTTTTGTGAAAATATCCAATAAATGAGGGAATAATATGTGTGAGGGTACCCCAGAAGAGGTCCAAATGTGTGTGGGTAGAATATATATCCCACGGGGGTAAAATTGAAAAAAGTTGAAAAAAAATTTTTTTTTGGACTTAGTCATTTTTCCGGCATTTATCAGATTTTCAGAGAGGGCAAATGTCAGTGAGCGTTCCGATTTCAGTTCCAGAGCGATTCGCCTAATGAGTCCTTGATATTTAATCATTTTCAGCCAATTTTCTGGATTTTTGAAAATTTCACTTTTTTGTGAAAATATCCACTAAATGAGGGAATAATATGTGTGAGGGTACTCCAGGAGAGTTCCAAATGTGTGTGGGTAAAATATATATCCCACGGGGGTAAAATTGAAAAAAGTTGAAAAAAATTATTTTTTGGACTTAGTCATTTTTCCGGCGTTTATCAGACTTTCAGATGGGGCAAATGTCAGTGAGCGTTCCGATTTCAGTTCCAGAGCGATTCGCCCAATGAGTCCTTGATATTTATTCATTTTCAGCCAATTTTCTCGATTTTTGAAAAATTCACTTTTTTGTGAAAATATCCACTAAATGAGGGAATAATATGTGTGAGGGTACCCCAGGAGAGTTCCAAATGTGTGTGGGTAGAATATATATCCCACGGGGGTAAAATTGAAAAAAGTTGAAAAAAAATTTTTTTTTGGACTTAGTCATTTTTCCGGCGTTTATCAGACTTTCAGATAGGGCAAATGTCAGTGAGCGTTCCGATTTCAGTTCCAGAGCGATTCGCCTAATGAGTCCTTGATATTTAATCATTTTCAGCCAATTTTCTGGATTTTTGAAAATTTCACTTTTTTGTGAAAATATCCACTAAATGAGGGAATAATATGTGTGAGGGTACTCCAGGAGAGTTCCAAATGTGTGTGGGTAAAATATATATCCCACGGGAGTAAAATTGAAAAAAGTTTAAAATTTTTTTTTTTTGGACTTAGTCATTTTTCCGGCGTTTATCAGACTTTCAGATAGGGCAAATGTCAGTGAGCGTTCCCATTTCAGTTCCAGAGCGATTCGCCCAATGAGTCCTTGATATTTATGCATTTTCAGCCAATTTTCTGGATTTTTGAAAAATTCACTTTTTTGTGAAAATATCCACTAAATGAGGGAATAATATGTGTGAGGGTACCCCAGAAGAGTTCCAAATGTGTGTGGGTAGAATATATATCCCACGGGGGTAAAATTGAAAAAAGTTGAAAAAAAATTTTTTTTTGGACTTAGTCATTTTTCCGGCGTTTATCAGACTTTCAGATAGGACAAATGTCAGTGAGCGTTCTGATTTCAGTTCCAGAGCGATTCGCCTAATGAGTCCTTGATATTTAATCATTTTCAGCCAATTTTCTGGATTTTTGAAAATTTCACTTTTTTGTGAAAATATCCACTAAATGAGGGAATAATATGTGTGAGGTACTCCAGGAGAGTTCCAAATGTGTGTGGGTAAAATATATATCCCACGGGGGTAAAATTGAAAAAAGTTAAAAAAAATTATTTTTTGGACTTAGCCATTTTTCCGGCGTTTATCAGACTTTCAGATGGGGCAAATGTCAGTGAGCATTCCGATTTCAGTTCCAGAGCGATTCGCCCAATGAGTCCTTGATATTTATTCATTTTCAGCCAATTTTCTGGATTTTTGAAAAATTCACTTTTTTGTGAAAATATCCACTAAATGAGGGAATAATATGTGTGAGGGTACCCCAGGAGAGTTCCAAATGTGTGTGGGTAGAATATATATCCCACGGGGGTAAAATTGAAAAAAGTTGAAAAAAAATTTTTTTTTGGACTTAGTCATTTTTCCGGCATTTATCAGATTTTCAGATAGGGCAAATGTCAGTGAGCGTTCCGATTTCAGTTCCAGAGCGATTCGCCCAATGAGTCCTTGATATTTATTCATTTTCAGCCAATTTTCTGGATTTTTGAAAAATTCACTTTTTTGTGAAAATATCCACTAAATGAGGGAATAATATGTGTGAGGGTACCCCAGGAGAGTTCCAAATGTGTGTGGGTAGAATATATATCCCACGGGGGTAAAATTGAAAAAAGTTGAAAAATATTTTTTTTTGGACTTAGTCATTTTTCCGGCGTTTATCAGACTTTCAGATGGGGCAAATGTCAGTGAGCGTTCCGATTTCAGTTCCAGAGCGATTCGCCCAATGAGTCCTTGATATTTATTCATTTTCAGCCAATTTTCTGGATTTTTGAAAAATTCACTTTTTTGTGAAAATATCCACTAAATGAGGGAATAATATGTGTGAGGGTACCCCAGGAGAGTTCCAAATGTGTGTGGGTAGAATATATATCCCACGGGGGTAAAACTGAAAAAATTTGAAAAAAAATTTTTTTTTGGACTTAGTCATTTTTCCGGCGTTTATCAGACTTTCAGATAGGGCAAATGTCAGTGAGCATTCCGATTTCAGTTCCAGAGCGATTCGCCCAATGAGTCCTTGATATTTAATCATTTTCAGCCAATTTTCTGGATTTTTGAAAATTTCACTTTTTTGTGAAAATATCCACTAAATGAGGGAATAATATGTGTGAGGGTAGCCCAGGAGAGTTCCAAATGTGTGTGGGTAGAATATATATCCCACGGGAGTAAAATTGAAAAAAGTTTAAAATTTTTTTTTTTTGGACTTAGTCATTTTTCCGGCGTTTATCAGACTTTCAGATAGGGCAAATGTCAGTGAGCGTTCCCATTTCAGTTCCAGAGCGATTCGCCCAATGAGTCCTTGATATTTATGCATTTTCAGCCAATTTTCTGGATTTTTGAAAAATTCACTTTTTTGTGAAAATATCCACTAAATGAGGGAATAATATGTGTGAGGGTACCCCAGAAGAGTTCCAAATGTGTGTGGGTAGAATATATATCCCACGGGGGTAAAATTGAAAAAAGTTAAAAAAAATTATTTTTTGGACTTAGCCATTTTTCCGGCGTTTATCAGACTTTCAGATGGGGCAAATGTCAGTGAGCATTCCGATTTCAGTTCCAGAGCGATTCGCCCAATGAGTCCTTGATATTTATTCATTTTCAGCCAATTTTCTGGATTTTTGAAAAATTCACTTTTTTGTGAAAATATCCACTAAATGAGGGAATAATATGTGTGAGGGTACCCCAGGAGAGTTCCAAATGTGTGTGGGTAGAATATATATCCCACGGGGGTAAAATTGAAAAAAGTTGAAATTTTTTTTTTTTTGGACTTAGTCATTTTTCCAGCGTTTATCAGACTTTCAGATAGGGCAAATGTCAGTGAGCGTTCCGATTTCAGTTCCAGAGCGATTCGCCCAATGAGTCCTTGATATTTAGTCGTTTTCAGCCAATTTTCTGGATTTTTGAAAAATTCACTTTTTTGTGAAAATATCCACTAAATGAGGGAATAATATGTGTGAGGGTACCCCAGGAGTGTTCCAAATGTGTGTGGGTAGAATACATATCCCACGGGGGTAAAATTGAAAAAAGTTGAAAAATTTTTTTTTTTGGACTTAGTCATTTTTCCCACATTTATCAGACGTTCAGATAGGGCAAATGTCAGTGAGCGTTCCGATTTCAGTTCCAGAGCGATTCGCCCAATGAGACCTTGATATTTAGTCGTTTTCAGCCAATTTTCTGGATTTTTGAAAAATTCACTTTTTTGTGAAAATATCCACTAAATGAGGGAATAATATGTGTGAGGGTACCCCAGGAGAGTTCCAAATCTGTGTGGGTAAAATATATATCCCACGGGGGTAAAATTGAAAAAAGTTGAAAAAAATTATTTTTTGGACTTAGCCATTTTTCCAGCGTTTATCAGACTTTCAGATAGGGCAAATGTCAGTGACCGTTCCGATTTCAGTTCCAGAGCGATTCGCCCAATGAGTCCTTGATATTTAGTCGTTTTCAGCCAATATTTTGGATTTTTGAAAATTTCACTTTTTTGTGAAAATATCCACTAAATTAGGGAATAATATGTGTGAGGGTACCCCAGAAGAGTTCCAATTGTGTGTGGGTAGAATATATATCCCACGGGGGTAAAATTGAAAAAAGTTGAAAAAAAATATTTTTTTGGACTTAGTCATTTTTCCGGCGTTTATCAGACTTTCAGATAGGGCAAATGTCAGTGAGCGTTCCGATTTCAGTTCCAGAGCGATTCGCCTAATGACTCCTTGATATTTAATCATTTTCAGCCAATTTTCTGGATTTTTGAAAATTTCACTTTTTTGTGAAAATATCCACTAAATGAGGGAATAATATGTGTGAGGGTACTCCAGGAGAGTTCCAAATGTGTGTGGGTAAAATATATATCCCACGGGGGTAAAATTGAAAAAAGTTAAAAAAAATTATTTTTTGGACTTAGCCATTTTTCCGGCGTTTATCAGACTTTCAGATGGGGCAAATGTCAGTGAGCATTCCGATTTCAGTTCCAGAGCGATTCGCCCAATGAGTCCTTGATATTTATTCATTTTCAGCCAATTTTCTGGATTTTTGAAAAATTCACTTTTTTGTGAAAATATCCACTAAATGAGGGAATAATATGTGTGAGGGTACCCCAGGAGAGTTCCAAATGTGTGTGGGTAGAATATATATCCCACGGGGGTAAAATTGAAAAAAGTTGAAAATTTTTTTTTTTTGGACTTAGTCATTTTTCCAGCGTTTATCAGACTTTCAGATAGGGCAAATGTCAGTGAGCGTTCCGATTTCAGTTCCAGAGCGATTCGCCCAATGAGTCCTTGATATTTAGTCGATTTCAGCCAATTTTCTGGATTTTTGAAAAATTCACTTTTTTGTGAAAATATCCACTAAATGAGGGAATACTATGTGTGAGGGTACCCCAGGAGAGTTCCAATTGTGTGTGGAAAGAATATATATCCCACGGGGGTAAAATTGAAAAAAGTTGAAAAAAATTATTTTTTGGACTTAGCCATTTTTCCAGCGTTTATCAGACTTTCAGATAGGGCAAATGTCAGTGAGCGTTCCGATTTCAGTTCCAGAGTGATTCGCCCAATGAGTCCTTGATATTTAGTCGTTTTCAGCCAATATTTTGGATTTTTGAAAATGTCACTTTTTTGTGAAAATATCCACTAAATTAGGGAATAATATGTGTGAGGGTACCCCAGAAGAGTTCCAATTGTGTGTGGGTAAAATATATATCCCATGGGGGTAAAATTGAAAAAAGTTGAAAAAAAATTTTTTTTTGGACTTAGTCATTTTTCCGGCGTTTATCAGACTTTCAGATAGGGCAAATGTCAGTGAGCGTAACGATTTCAGTTCCAGAGCGATTCGCCCAATGAGTCCTTGATATTTAATCATTTTCAGCCAATTTTCTGGATTTTTGAAAATTTCACTTTTTTGTGAAATTATCCACTAAATGAGGGAATAATATGTGTGAGGGTAGCCCAGGAGAGTTCCAAATGTGTGTGGGTAGAATATATATCCCACGGGGGTAAAATTGAAAAAAGTTTAAAATTTTTTTTTTTTGGACTTAGTCATTTTTCCGGCGTTTATCAGACTTTCAGATAGGGCAAATGTCAGTGAGCGTTCCCATTTCAGTTCCAGAGCGATTCGCCCAATGAGTCCTTGATATTTATGCATTTTCAGCCAATTTTCTGGATTTTTGAAAAATTCACTTTTTTGTGAAAATATCCACTAAATGAGGGAATAATATGTGTGAGGGTACCCCAGGAGTGTTCCAAATGTGTGTGGGTAGAATATATATCCCACGGGGGTAAAATTGAAAAAAGTTTAAAAATAATTTTTTTTTGGACTTAGTCATTTTTCCGGCGTTTATCAGACTTTCAGATAGGGCAAATGTCAGTGAGCATTCCGATTTCAGTTCCAGAGCGATTCGCCCAATGAGTCCTTGATATTTAGTCGTTTTCAGCCAATATTTTGGATTTTTGAAAATTTCACTTTTTTGTGAAAATATCCACTAAATTAGGGAATAATATGTGTGAGGGTACCCCAGAAGAGTTCCAAATGTGTGTGGGTAGAATATATATCCCACGGGGGTAAAATTGAAAAAAGTTGAAAAATATTTTTTTTTGGACTTAGTCATTTTTCCGGCGTTTATCAGACTTTCAGATGGGGCAAATGTCAGTGAGCGTTCCGATTTCAGTTCCAGAGCGATTCGCCCAATGAGTCCTTGATATTTAGTCGTTTTCAGCCAATATTTTGGATTTTTGAAAATTTCACTTTTTTGTGAAAATATCCACTAAATTAGGGAATAATATGTGTGAGGGTACCCCAGAAGAGTTCCAATTGTGTGTGGGTAGAATATATATCCCACGGGGGTAAAATTGAAAAAAGTTGAAAAAAAATATTTTTTTGGACTTAGTCATTTTTCCGGCGTTTATCAGACTTTCAGATAGGGCAAATGTCAGTGAGCGTTCCGATTTCAGTTCCAGAGCGATTCGCCTAATGACTCCTTGATATTTAATCATTTTCAGCCAATTTTCTGGATTTTTGAAAATTTCACTTTTTTGTGAAAATATCCACTAAATGAGGGAATAATATGTGTGAGGGTACTCCAGGAGAGTTCCAAATGTGTGTGGGTAAAATATATATCCCACGGGGGTAAAATTGAAAAAAGTTAAAAAAAATTATTTTTTGGACTTAGCCATTTGTCCGGCGTTTATCAGACTTTCAGATGGGGCAAATGTCAGTGAGCATTCCGACTTCAGTTCCAGAGCGATTCGCCCAATGAGTCCTTGATATTTATTCATTTTCAGCCAATTTTCTGGATTTTTGAAAAATTCACTTTTTTGTGAAAATATCCACTAAATGAGGGAATAATATGTGTGAGGGTACCCCAGGAGAGTTCCAAATGTGTGTGGGTAGAATATATATCCCACGGGGGTAAAATTGAAAAAAGTTGAAAATTTTTTTTTTTTGGACTTAGTCATTTTTCCAGCGTTTATCAGACTTTCAGATAGGGCAAATGTCAGTGAGCGTTCCGATTTCAGTTCCAGAGCGATTCGCCCAATGAGTCCTTGATATTTAGTCGATTTCAGCCAATTTTCTGGATTTTTGAAAAATTCACTTTTTTGTGAAAATATCCACTAAATGAGGGAATACTATGTGTGAGGGTACCCCAGGAGAGTTCCAATTGTGTGTGGAAAGAATATATATCCCACGGGGGTAAAATTGAAAAAAGTTGAAAAAAATTATTTTTTGGACTTAGCCATTTTTCCAGCGTTTATCAGACTTTCAGATAGGGCAAATGTCAGTGAGCGTTCCGATTTCAGTTCCAGAGTGATTCGCCCAATGAGTCCTTGATATTTAGTCGTTTTCAGCCAATATTTTGGATTTTTGAAAATGTCACTTTTTTGTGAAAATATCCACTAAATTAGGGAATAATATGTGTGAGGGTACCCCAGAAGAGTTCCAATTGTGTGTGGGTAAAATATATATCCCATGGGGGTAAAATTGAAAAAAGTTGAAAAAAAATTTTTTTTTGGACTTAGTCATTTTTCCGGCGTTTATCAGACTTTCAGATAGGGCAAATGTCAGTGAGCGTAACGATTTCAGTTCCAGAGCGATTCGCCCAATGAGTCCTTGATATTTAATCATTTTCAGCCAATTTTCTGGATTTTTGAAAATTTCACTTTTTTGTGAAATTATCCACTAAATGAGGGAATAATATGTGTGAGGGTAGCCCAGGAGAGTTCCAAATGTGTGTGGGTAGAATATATATCCCACGGGGGTAAAATTGAAAAAAGTTTAAAATTTTTTTTTTTTGGACTTAGTCATTTTTCCGGCGTTTATCAGACTTTCAGATAGGGCAAATGTCAGTGAGCGTTCCCATTTCAGTTCCAGAGCGATTCGCCCAATGAGTCCTTGATATTTATGCATTTTCAGCCAATTTTCTGGATTTTTGAAAAATTCACTTTTTTGTGAAAATATCCACTAAATGAGGGAATAATATGTGTGAGGGTACCCCAGGAGTGTTCCAAATGTGTGTGGGTAGAATATATATCCCACGGGGGTAAAATTGAAAAAAGTTTAAAAATAATTTTTTTTTGGACTTAGTCATTTTTCCGGCGTTTATCAGACTTTCAGATAGGGCAAATGTCAGTGAGCATTCCGATTTCAGTTCCAGAGCGATTCGCCCAATGAGTCCTTGATATTTAGTCGTTTTCAGCCAATATTTTGGATTTTTGAAAATTTCACTTTTTTGTGAAAATATCCACTAAATTAGGGAATAATATGTGTGAGGGTACCCCAGAAGAGTTCCAAATGTGTGTGGGTAGAATATATATCCCACGGGGGTAAAATTGAAAAAAGTTGAAAAATATTTTTTTTTGGACTTAGTCATTTTTCCGGCGTTTATCAGACTTTCAGATGGGGCAAATGTCAGTGAGCGTTCCGATTTCAGTTCCAGAGCGATTCGCCCAATGAGTCCTTGATATTTATTCATTTTCAGCCAATTTTCTGGATTTTTGAAAAATTCACTTTTTTGTGAAAATATCCACTAAATGAGGGAATAATATGTGTGAGGGTACCCCAGGAGAGTTCCAAATGTGTGTGGGTAGAATATATATCCCACGGGGGTAAAACTGAAAAAATTTGAAAAAAAATTTTTTTTTGGACTTACTCATTTTTCCGGCGTTTATCAGACTTTCAGATAGGGCAAATGTCAGTGAGCGTTCCGATTTCAGTTCCAGAGCGATTCGCCCAATGAGTCCTTGATATTTAATCGTTTTCAGCCAATATTTTGGATTTTTGAAAATGTCACTTTTTTGTGAAAATATCCACTAAATGAGGGAATAATATGTGTGAGGGTACCCCAGAAGAGTTCCAAATGTGTGTGGGTAGAATCTATATCCCACGGGGGTAAAATTGAAAAAAGTTTAAAATTTTTTTTTTTTGGACTTAGTCATTTTTCCGGCGTTTATCAGACTTTCAGATAGGGCAAATGTCAGTGAGCGTTCCCATTTCAGTTCCAGAGCGATTCGCCCAATGAGTCCTTGATATTTATGCATTTTCAGCCAATTTTCTGGATTTTTGAAAAATTCACTTTTTTGTGAAAATATCCACTAAATGAGGGAATAATATGTGTGAGGGTACTCCAGGAGAGTTCCAAATGTGTGTGGGTAAAATATATATCCCACGGGGGTAAAATTGAAAAAAGTTAAAAAAAATAATTTTTTGGACTTAGCCATTTTTCCGGCGTTTATCAGACTTTCAGATGGGGCAAATGTCAGTGAGCATTCCGATTTCAGTTCCAGAGCGATTCGCCCAATGAGTCCTTGATATTTATTCATTTTCAGCCAATTTTCTGGATTTTTGAAAAATTCACTTTTTTGTGAAAATATCCACTAAATGAGGGAATAATATGTGTGAGGGTACCCCAGGAGAGTTCCAAATGTGTGTGGGTAGAATATATATCCCACGGGGGTAAAATTGAAAAAAGTTGAAAATTTTTTTTTTTTGGACTTAGTCATTTTTCCAGCGTTTATCAGACTTTCAGATAGGGCAAATGTCAGTGAGCGTTCCGATTTCAGTTCCAGAGCGATTCGCCCAATGAGTCCTTGATATTTAGTCGTTTTCAGCCAATTTTCTGGATTTTTGAAAAATTCACTTTTTTGTGAAAATATCCACTAAATGAGGGAATAATATGTGTGAGGGTACCCCAGGAGAGTTCCAATTGTGTGTGGAAAGAATATATATCCCACGGGGGTAAAATTGAAAAAAGTTGAAAAAAATTATTTTTTGGACTTAGCCATTTTTCCAGCGTTTATCAGACTTTCAGATAGGGCAAATGTCAGTGAGCGTTCCGATTTCAGTTCCAGAGTGATTCGCCCAATGAGTCCTTGATATTTAGTCGTTTTCAGCCAATATTTTGGATTTTTGAAAATGTCACTTTTTTGTGAAAATATCCACTAAATTAGGGAATAATATGTGTGAGGGTACCCCAGAAGAGTTCCAATTGTGTGTGGGTAAAATATATATCCCACGGGGGTAAAATTGAAAAAAGTTGAAAAAAAATTTTTTTTTGGACTTAGTCATTTTTCCGGCGTTTATCAGACTTTCAGATAGGGCAAATGTCAGTGAGCGTTCCCATTTCAGTTCCAGAGCGATTCGCCCAATGAGTCCTTGATATTTAATCATTTTCAGCCAATTTTCTGGATTTTTGAAAATTTCACTTTTTTGTGAAATTATCCACTAAATGAGGGAATAATATGTGTGAGGGTAGCCCAGGAGAGTTCCAAATGTGTGTGGGTAGAATATATATCCCACGGGGGTAAAATTGAAAAAAGTTTAAAATTTTTTTTTTTTGGACTTAGTCATTTTTCCGGCGTTTATCAGACTTTCAGATAGGGCAAATGTCAGTGAGCGTTCCCATTTCAGTTCCAGAGCGATTCGCCCAATGAGTCCTTGATATTTATGCATTTTCAGCCAATTTTCTGGATTTTTGAAAAATTCACTTTTTTGTGAAAATATCCACTAAATGAGGGAATAATATGTGTGAGGGTACCCCAGGAGTGTTCCAAATGTGTGTGGGTAGAATATATATCCCACGGGGGTAAAATTGAAAAAAGTTGAAAAATAATTTTTTTTTGGACTTAGTCATTTTTCCGGCGTTTATCAGACTTTCAGATAGGGCAAATGTCAGTGAGCGTTCCGATTTCAGTTCCAGAGCGATTCGCCTAATGAGTCCTTGATATTTAATCATTTTCAGCCAATTTTCTGGATTTTTGAAAATTTCACTTTTTTGTGAAAATATCCACTAAATGAGGGAATAATATGTGTGAGGGTACTCCAGGAGAGTTCCAAATGTGTGTGGGTAAAATATATATCCCACGGGGGTAAAATTGAAAAAAGTTAAAAAAAAATATTTTTTGGACTTAGCCATTTTTCCGGCGTTTATCAGACTTTCAGATAGGGCAAATGTCAGTGAGCATTCCGATTTCAGTTCCAGAGCGATTCGCCCAATGAGTCCTTGATATTTAGTCGTTTTCAGCCAATATTTTGGATTTTTGAAAATTTCACTTTTTTGTGAAAATATCCACTAAATTAGGGAATAATATGTGTGAGGGTACCCCAGAAGAGTTCCAAATGTGTGTGGGTAGAATATATATCCCACGGGGGTAAAATTGAAAAAAGTTGAAAAATATTTTTTTTTGGACTTAGTCATTTTTCCGGCGTTTATCAGACTTTCAGATGGGGCAAATGTCAGTGAGCGTTCCGATTTCAGTTCCAGAGCGATTCGCCCAATGAGTCCTTGATATTTATTCATTTTCAGCCAATTTTCTGGATTTTTGAAAAATTCACTTTTTTGTGAAAATATCCACTAAATGAGGGAATAATATGTGTGAGGGTACCCCAGGAGAGTTCCAAATGTGTGTGGGTAGAATATATATCCCACGGGGGTAAAACTGAAAAAATTTGAAAAAAAATTTTTTTTTGGACTTACTCATTTTTCCGGCGTTTATCAGACTTTCAGATAGGGCAAATGTCAGTGAGCGTTCCGATTTCAGTTCCAGAGCGATTCGCCCAATGAGTCCTTGATATTTAATCGTTTTCAGCCAATATTTTGGATTTTTGAAAATGTCACTTTTTTGTGAAAATATCCACTAAATGAGGGAATAATATGTGTGAGGGTACCCCAGAAGAGTTCCAAATGTGTGTGGGTAGAATCTATATCCCACGGGGGTAAAATTGAAAAAAGTTTAAAATTTTTTTTTTTTGGACTTAGTCATTTTTCCGGCGTTTATCAGACTTTCAGATAGGGCAAATGTCAGTGAGCGTTCCCATTTCAGTTCCAGAGCGATTCGCCCAATGAGTCCTTGATATTTATGCATTTTCAGCCAATTTTCTGGATTTTTGAAAAATTCACTTTTTTGTGAAAATATCCACTAAATGAGGGAATAATATGTGTGAGGGTACTCCAGGAGAGTTCCAAATGTGTGTGGGTAAAATATATATCCCACGGGGGTAAAATTGAAAAAAGTTAAAAAAAATTATTTTTTGGACTTAGCCATTTTTCCGGCGTTTATCAGACTTTCAGATGGGGCAAATGTCAGTGAGCATTCCGATTTCAGTTCCAGAGCGATTCGCCCAATGAGTCCTTGATATTTATTCATTTTCAGCCAATTTTCTGGATTTTTGAAAAATTCACTTTTTTGTGAAAATATCCACTAAATGAGGGAATAATATGTGTGAGGGTACCCCAGGAGAGTTCCAAATGTGTGTGGGTAGAATATATATCCCACGGGGGTAAAATTGAAAAAAGTTGAAAATTTTTTTTTTTTGGACTTAGTCATTTTTCCAGCGTTTATCAGACTTTCAGATAGGGCAAATGTCAGTGAGCGTTCCGATTTCAGTTCCAGAGCGATTCGCCCAATGAGTCCTTGATATTTAGTCGTTTTCAGCCAATTTTCTGGATTTTTGAAAAATTCACTTTTTTGTGAAAATATCCACTAAATGAGGGAATAATATGTGTGAGGGTACCCCAGGAGAGTTCCAATTGTGTGTGGAAAGAATATATATCCCACGGGGGTAAAATTGAAAAAAGTTGAAAAAAATTATTTTTTGGACTTAGCCATTTTTCCAGCGTTTATCAGACTTTCAGATAGGGCAAATGTCAGTGAGCGTTCCGATTTCAGTTCCAGAGTGATTCGCCCAATGAGTCCTTGATATTTAGTCGTTTTCAGCCAATATTTTGGATTTTTGAAAATGTCACTTTTTTGTGAAAATATCCACTAAATTAGGGAATAATATGTGTGAGGGTACCCCAGAAGAGTTCCAATTGTGTGTGGGTAAAATATATATCCCACGGGGGTAAAATTGAAAAAAGTTGAAAAAAAATTTTTTTTTGGACTTAGTCATTTTTCCGGCGTTTATCAGACTTTCAGATAGGGCAAATGTCAGTGAGCGTTCCGATTTCAGTTCCAGAGCGATTCGCCCAATGAGTCCTTGATATTTAATCATTTTCAGCCAATTTTCTGGATTTTTGAAAATTTCACTTTTTTGTGAAATTATCCACTAAATGAGGGAATAATATGTGTGAGGGTAGCCCAGGAGAGTTCCAAATGTGTGTGGGTAGAATATATATCCCACGGGGGTAAAATTGAAAAAAGTTTAAAATTTTTTTTTTTTGGACTTAGTCATTTTTCCGGCGTTTATCAGACTTTCAGATAGGGCAAATGTCAGTGAGCGTTCCCATTTCAGTTCCAGAGCGATTCGCCCAATGAGTCCTTGATATTTATGCATTTTCAGCCAATTTTCTGGATTTTTGAAAAATTCACTTTTTTGTGAAAATATCCACTAAATGAGGGAATAATATGTGTGAGGGTACCCCAGGAGTGTTCCAAATGTGTGTGGGTAGAATATATATCCCACGGGGGTAAAATTGAAAAAAGTTGAAAAATAATTTTTTTTTGGACTTAGTCATTTTTCCGGCGTTTATCAGACTTTCAGATAGGGCAAATGTCAGTGAGCGTTCCGATTTCAGTTCCAGAGCGATTCGCCTAATGAGTCCTTGATATTTAATCATTTTCAGCCAATTTTCTGGATTTTTGAAAATTTCACTTTTTTGTGAAAATATCCACTAAATGAGGGAATAATATGTGTGAGGGTACTCCAGGAGAGTTCCAAATGTGTGTGGGTAAAATATATATCCCACGGGGGTAAAATTGAAAAAAGTTAAAAAAAAATATTTTTTGGACTTAGCCATTTTTCCGGCGTTTATCAGACTTTCAGATAGGGCAAATGTCAGTGAGCATTCCGATTTCAGTTCCAGAGCGATTCGCCCAATGAGTCCTTGATATTTAGTCGTTTTCAGCCAATATTTTGGATTTTTGAAAATTTCACTTTTTTGTGAAAATATCCACTAAATTAGGGAATAATATGTGTGAGGGTACCCCAGAAGAGTTCCAAATGTGTGTGGGTAGAATATATATCCCACGGGGGTAAAATTGAAAAAAGTTGAAAAATATTTTTTTTTGGACTTAGTCATTTTTCCGGCGTTTATCAGACTTTCAGATGGGGCAAATGTCAGTGAGCGTTCCGATTTCAGTTCCAGAGCGATTCGCCCAATGAGTCCTTGATATTTATTCATTTTCAGCCAATTTTCTGGATTTTTGAAAAATTCACTTTTTTGTGAAAATATCCACTAAATGAGGGAATAATATGTGTGAGGGTACCCCAGGAGAGTTCCAAATGTGTGTGGGTAGAATATATATCCCACGGGGGTAAAACTGAAAAAATTTGAAAAAAAATTTTTTTTTGGACTTACTCATTTTTCCGGCGTTTATCAGACTTTCAGATAGGGCAAATGTCAGTGAGCATTCCGATTTCAGTTCCAGAGCGATTCGCCCAATGAGTCCTTGATATTTAATCGTTTTCAGCCAATATTTTGGATTTTTGAAAATGTCACTTTTTTGTGAAAATATCCACTAAATGAGGGAATAATATGTGTGAGGGTACCCCAGAAGAGTTCCAAATGTGTGTGGGTAGAATCTATATCCCACGGGGGTAAAATTGAAAAAAGTTTAAAATTTTTTTTTTTGGACTTAGTCATTTTTCCGGCGTTTATCAGACTTTCAGATAGGGCAAATGTCAGTGAGCGTTCCCATTTCAGTTCCAGAGCGATTCGCCCAATGAGTCCTTGATATTTATGCATTTTCAGCCAATTTTCTGGATTTTTGAAAAATTCACTTTTTTGTGAAAATATCCACTAAATGAGGGAATAATATGTGTGAGGGTACTCCAGGAGAGTTCCAAATGTGTGTGGGTAAAATATATATCCCACGGGGGTAAAATTGAAAAAAGTTAAAAAAAATTATTTTTTGGACTTAGCCATTTTTCCGGCGTTTATCAGACTTTCAGATGGGGCAAATGTCAGTGAGCATTCCGATTTCAGTTCCAGAGCGATTCGCCCAATGAGTCCTTGATATTTATTCATTTTCAGCCAATTTTCTGGATTTTTGAAAAATTCACTTTTTTGTGAAAATATCCACTAAATGAGGGAATAATATGTGTGAGGGTACCCCAGGAGAGTTCCAAATGTGTGTGGGTAGAATATATATCCCACGGGGGTAAAATTGAAAAAAGTTGAAAATTTTTTTTTTTTGGACTTAGTCATTTTTCCAGCGTTTATCAGACTTTCAGATAGGGCAAATGTCAGTGAGCGTTCCGATTTCAGTTCCAGAGCGATTCGCCCAATGAGTCCTTGATATTTAGTCGTTTTCAGCCAATTTTCTGGATTTTTGAAAAATTCACTTTTTTGTGAAAATATCCACTAAATGAGGGAATAATATGTGTGAGGGTACCCCAGGAGAGTTCCAATTGTGTGTGGAAAGAATATATATCCCACGGGGGTAAAATTGAAAAAAGTTGAAAAAAATTATTTTTTGGACTTAGCCATTTTTCCAGCGTTTATCAGACTTTCAGATAGGGCAAATGTCAGTGAGCGTTCCGATTTCAGTTCCAGAGTGATTCGCCCAATGAGTCCTTGATATTTAGTCGTTTTCAGCCAATATTTTGGATTTTTGAAAATGTCACTTTTTTGTGAAAATATCCACTAAATTAGGGAATAATATGTGTGAGGGTACCCCAGAAGAGTTCCAATTGTGTGTGGGTAAAATATATATCCCACGGGGGTAAAATTGAAAAAAGTTGAAAAAAAATTTTTTTTTGGACTTAGTCATTTTTCCGGCGTTTATCAGACTTTCAGATAGGGCAAATGTCAGTGAGCGTTCCGATTTCAGTTCCAGAGCGATTCGCCCAATGAGTCCTTGATATTTAATCATTTTCAGCCAATTTTCTGGATTTTTGAAAATTTCACTTTTTTGTGAAATTATCCACTAAATGAGGGAATAATATGTGTGAGGGTAGCCCAGGAGAGTTCCAAATGTGTGTGGGTAGAATATATATCCCACGGGGGTAAAATTGAAAAAAGTTTAAAATTTTTTTTTTTTGGACTTAGTCATTTTTCCGGCGTTTATCAGACTTTCAGATAGGGCAAATGTCAGTGAGCGTTCCCATTTCAGTTCCAGAGCGATTCGCCCAATGAGTCCTTGATATTTATGCATTTTCAGCCAATTTTCTGGATTTTTGAAAAATTCACTTTTTTGTGAAAATATCCACTAAATGAGGGAATAATATGTGTGAGGGTACCCCAGGAGTGTTCCAAATGTGTGTGGGTAGAATATATATCCCACGGGGGTAAAATTGAAAAAAGTTGAAAAAAAATTTTTTTTTGGACTTAGTCATTTTTCCGGCGTTTATCAGACTTTCAGATAGGGCAAATGTCAGTGAGCGTTCCGATTTCAGTTCCAGAGCGATTCGCCTAATGAGTCCTTGATATGAAATCATTTTCAGCCAATTTTCTGGATTTTTGAAAATTTCACTTTTTTGTGAAAATATCCACTAAATGAGGGAATAATATGTGTGAGGGTACTCCAGGAGAGTTCCAAATGTGTGTGGGTAAAATATATATCCCACGGGGGTAAAATTGAAAAAAGTTAAAAAAAAATATTTTTTGGACTTAGCCATTTTTCCGGCGTTTATCAGACTTTCAGATAGGGCAAATGTCAGTGAGCATTCCGATTTCAGTTCCAGAGCGATTCGCCCAATGAGTCCTTGATATTTAGTCGTTTTCAGCCAATATTTTGGATTTTTGAAAATGTCACTTTTTTGTGAAAATATCCACTAAATTAGGGAATAATATGTGTGAGGGTACCCCAGAAGAGTTCCAAATGTGTGTGGGTAGAATATATATCCCACGGGGGTAAAATTGAAAAAAGTTGAAAAATATTTTTTTTTGGACTTAGTCATTTTTCCGGCGTTTATCAGACTTTCAGATGGGGCAAATGTCAGTGAGCGTTCCGATTTCAGTTCCAGAGCGATTCGCCCAATGAGTCCTTGATATTTATTCATTTTCAGCCAATTTTCTGGATTTTTGAAAAATTCACTTTTTTGTGAAAATATCCACTAAATGAGGGAATAATATGTGTGAGGGTACCCCAGGAGAGTTCCAAATGTGTGTGGGTAGAATATATATCCCACGGGGGTAAAACTGAAAAAATTTGAAAAAAAATTTTTTTTTGGACTTAGTCATTTTTCCGGCGTTTATCAGACTTTCAGATAGGGCAAATGTCAGTGAGCGTTCCGATTTCAGTTCCAGAGCGATTCGCCCAATGAGTCCTTGATATTTAATCGTTTTCAGCCAATATTTTGGATTTTTGAAAATGTCACTTTTTTGTGAAAATATCCACTAAATGAGGGAATAATATGTGTGAGGGTACCCCAGAAGAGTTCCAAATGTGTGTGGGTAGAATCTATATCCCACGGGGGTAAAATTGAAAAAAGTTTAAAATTTTTTTTTTTTGGACTTAGTCATTTTTCCGGCGTTTATCAGACTTTCAGATAGGGCAAATGTCAGTGAGCGTTCCCATTTCAGTTCCAGAGCGATTCGCCCAATGAGTCCTTGATATTTATGCATTTTCAGCCAATTTTCTGGATTTTTGAAAAATTCACTTTTTTGTGAAAATATCCACTAAATGAGGGAATAATATGTGTGAGGGTACTCCAGGAGAGTTCCAAATGTGTGTGGGTAAAATATATATCCCACGGGGGTAAAATTGAAAAAAGTTTAAAAAAATTATTTTTTGGACTTAGCCATTTTTCCGGCGTTTATCAGACTTTCAGATAGGGCAAATGTCAGTGAGCATTCCGATTTCAGTTCCAGAGCGATTCGCCCAATGAGTCCTTGATATTTAGTCGTTTTCAGCCAATATTTTGGATTTTTGAAAATTTCACTTTTTTGGTGAAAATATCCACTAAATTAGGGAATAATATGTGTGAGGGTACCCCAGAAGAGTTCCAAATGTGTGTGGGTAGAATATATATTCCACGGGGGTAAAATTGAAAAAAGTTGAAAAATTTTTTTTTTTGGACTTAGTCATTTTTCCGGCGTTTATCAGACTTTCAGATGGGGCAAATGTCAGTGAGCATTCCGATTTCAGTTCCAGAGTGATTCGCCCAATGAGTCCTTGATATTTATTCATTTTCAGCCAATTTTCTGGATTTTTGAAAAATTCACTTTTTTGTGAAAATATCCACTAAATGAGGGAATAATATGTGTGAGGGTACCCCAGGAGAGTTCCAAATGTGTGTGGGTAGAATATATATCCCACGGGGGTAAAATTGAAAAAAGTTGAAAAAAATTATTTTTTGGACTTAGCCATTTTTCCAGCGTTTATCAGACTTTCAGATAGGGCAAATGTCAGTGAGCGTTCCGATTTCAGTTCCAGAGTGATTCGCCCAATGAGTCCTTGATATTTAGTCGTTTTCAGCCAATATTTTGGATTTTTGAAAATGTCACTTTTTTGTGAAAATATCCACTAAATTAGGGAATAATATGTGTGAGGGTACCCCAGAAGAGTTCCAATTGTGTGTGGGTAAAATATATATCCCACGGGGGTAAAATTGAAAAAAGTTGAAAAAAAATTTTTTTTTGGACTTAGTCATTTTTCCGGCGTTTATCAGACTTTCAGATAGGGCAAATGTCAGTGAGCGTTCCGATTTCAGTTCCAGAGCGATTCGCCCAATGAGTCCTTGATATTTAATCATTTTCAGCCAATTTTCTGGATTTTTGAAAATTTCACTTTTTTGTGAAATTATCCACTAAATGAGGGAATAATATGTGTGAGGGTAGCCCAGGAGAGTTCCAAATGTGTGTGGGTAGAATATATATCCCACGGGGGTAAAATTGAAAAAAGTTTAAAATTTTTTTTTTTTGGACTTAGTCATTTTTCCGGCGTTTATCAGACTTTCAGATAGGGCAAATGTCAGTGAGCGTTCCCATTTCAGTTCCAGAGCGATTCGCCCAATGAGTCCTTGATATTTATGCATTTTCAGCCAATTTTCTGGATTTTTGAAAAATTCACTTTTTTGTGAAAATATCCACTAAATGAGGGAATAATATGTGTGAGGGTACCCCAGGAGTGTTCCAAATGTGTGTGGGTAGAATATATATCCCACGGGGGTAAAATTGAAAAAAGTTGAAAAAAAATTTTTTTTTGGACTTAGTCATTTTTCCGGCGTTTATCAGACTTTCAGATAGGGCAAATGTCAGTGAGCGTTCCGATTTCAGTTCCAGAGCGATTCGCCTAATGAGTCCTTGATATGTAATCATTTTCAGCCAATTTTCTGGATTTTTGAAAATTTCACTTTTTTGTGAAAATATCCACTAAATGAGGGAATAATATGTGTGAGGGTACTCCAGGAGAGTTCCAAATGTGTGTGGGTAAAATATATATCCCACGGGGGTAAAATTGAAAAAAGTTAAAAAAAAATATTTTTTGGACTTAGCCATTTTTCCGGCGTTTATCAGACTTTCAGATAGGGCAAATGTCAGTGAGCATTCCGATTTCAGTTCCAGAGCGATTCGCCCAATGAGTCCTTGATATTTAGTCGTTTTCAGCCAATATTTTGGATTTTTGAAAATGTCACTTTTTTGTGAAAATATCCACTAAATTAGGGAATAATATGTGTGAGGGTACCCCAGAAGAGTTCCAAATGTGTGTGGGTAGAATATATATCCCACGGGGGTAAAATTGAAAAAAGTTGAAAAATATTTTTTTTTGGACTTAGTCATTTTTCCGGCGTTTATCAGACTTTCAGATGGGGCAAATGTCAGTGAGCGTTCCGATTTCAGTTCCAGAGCGATTCGCCCAATGAGTCCTTGATATTTATTCATTTTCAGCCAATTTTCTGGATTTTTGAAAAATTCACTTTTTTGTGAAAATATCCACTAAATGAGGGAATAATATGTGTGAGGGTACCCCAGGAGAGTTCCAAATGTGTGTGGGTAGAATATATATCCCACGGGGGTAAAACTGAAAAAATTTGAAAAAAAATTTTTTTTTGGACTCAGTCATTTTTCCGGCGTTTATCAGACTTTCAGATAGGGCAAATGTCAGTGAGCGTTCCGATTTCAGTTCCAGAGCGATTCGCCCAATGAGTCCTTGATATTTAATCGTTTTCAGCCAATATTTTGGATTTTTGAAAATGTCACTTTTTTGTGAAAATATCCACTAAATGAGGGAATAATATGTGTGAGGGTACCCCAGAAGAGTTCCAAATGTGTGTGGGTAGAATCTATATCCCACGGGGGTAAAATTGAAAAAAGTTTAAAATTTTTTTTTTTTGGACTTAGTCATTTTTCCGGCGTTTATCAGACTTTCAGATAGGGCAAATGTCAGTGAGCGTTCCCATTTCAGTTCCAGAGCGATTCGCCCAATGAGTCCTTGATATTTATGCATTTTCAGCCAATTTTCTGGATTTTTGAAAAATTCACTTTTTTGTGAAAATATCCACTAAATGAGGGAATAATATGTGTGAGGGTACTCCAGGAGAGTTCCAAATGTGTGTGGGTAAAATATATATCCCACGGGGGTAAAATTGAAAAAAGTTTAAAAAAATTATTTTTTGGACTTAGCCATTTTTCCGGCGTTTATCAGACTTTCAGATAGGGCAAATGTCAGTGAGCATTCCGATTTCAGTTCCAGAGCGATTCGCCCAATGAGTCCTTGATATTTAGTCGTTTTCAGCCAATATTTTGGATTTTTGAAAATTTCACTTTTTTGGTGAAAATATCCACTAAATTAGGGAATAATATGTGTGAGGGTACCCCAGAAGAGTTCCAAATGTGTGTGGGTAGAATATATATTCCACGGGGGTAAAATTGAAAAAAGTTGAAAAATTTTTTTTTTTGGACTTAGTCATTTTTCCGGCGTTTATCAGACTTTCAGATGGGGCAAATGTCAGTGAGCATTCCGATTTCAGTTCCAGAGTGATTCGCCCAATGAGTCCTTGATATTTATTCATTTTCAGCCAATTTTCTGGATTTTTGAAAAATTCACTTTTTTGTGAAAATATCCACTAAATGAGGGAATAATATGTGTGAGGGTACCCCAGGAGAGTTCCAAATGTGTGTGGGTAGAATATATATCCCACGGGGGTAAAATTGAAAAAAGTTGAAAATTTTTTTTTTTTGGACTTAGTCATTTTTCCAGCGTTTATCAGACTTTCAGATAGGGCAAATGTCAGTGAGCGTTCCGATTTCAGTTCCAGAGCGATTCGCCCAATGAGTCCTTGATATTTAGTCGTTTTCAGCCAATTTTCTGGATTTTTGAAAAATTCACTTTTTTTGTGAAAATATCCAGTAAATGAGGGAATAATATGTGTGAGGGTACCCCAGGAGTGTTCCAAATGTGTGTGGGTAGAATACATATCCCACGGGGGTAAAATTGAAAAAAGTTGAAAAATTTTTTTTTTTGGACTTAGCCATTTTTCCAGCGTTTATCAGACTTTCAGATAGGGCAAATGTCAGTGAGCGTTCCGATTTCAGTTCCAGAGCGATTCGCCCAATGAGTCCTTGATATTTAATCGTTTTCAGCCAATATTTTGGATTTTTGAAAATGTCACTTTTTTGTGAAAATATCCACTAAATGAGGGAATAATATGTGTGAGTTTACCCCAGAAGAGTTCCAAATGTGTGTGGGTAGAATATATATCCCACGGGGGTAAAATTGAAAAAAGTTGAAAAAAAATTTTTTTTTGGACTTAGTCATTTTTCCGGCGTTTATCAGACTTTCAGATAGGGCAAATGTCAGTGAGCGTTCCGATTTCAGTTCCAGAGCGATTCGCCCAATGAGTCCTTGATATTTAATCATTTTCAGCCAATTTTCTGGATTTTTGAAAATTTCACTTTTTTGTGAAAATATCCACTAAATGAGGGAATAATATGTGTGAGGGTAGCCCAGGAGAATTCCAAATGTGTGTGGGTAGAATATATATCCCACGGGGGTAAAATTGAAAAAAGTTTAAAATTTTTTTTTTTTGGACTTAGTCATTTTTCCGGCGTTTATCAGACTTTCAGATAGGGCAAATGTCAGAGAGCGTTCCCATTTCAGTTCCAGAGCGATTCGCCCAATGAGTCCTTGATATGTAATCATTTTCAGCCAATTTTCTGGATTTTTGAAAATTTCACTTTTTTGTGAAAATATCCACTAAATGAGGGAATAATATGTGTGAGGGTACTCCAGGAGAGTTCCAAATGTGTGTGGGTAAAATATATATCCCACGGGGGTAAAATTGAAAAAAGTTAAAAAAAAATATTTTTTGGACTTAGCCATTTTTCCGGCGTTTATCAGACTTTCAGATAGGGCAAATGTCAGTGAGCATTCCGATTTCAGTTCCAGAGCGATTCGCCCAATGAGTCCTTGATATTTAGTCGTTTTCAGCCAATATTTTGGATTTTTGAAAATGTCACTTTTTTGTGAAAATATCCACTAAATTAGGGAATAATATGTGTGAGGGTACCCCAGAAGAGTTCCAAATGTGTGTGGGTAGAATATATATCCCACGGGGGTAAAATTGAAAAAAGTTGAAAAATATTTTTTTTTGGACTTAGTCATTTTTCCGGCGTTTATCAGACTTTCAGATGGGGCAAATGTCAGTGAGCGTTCCGATTTCAGTTCCAGAGCGATTCGCCCAATGAGTCCTTGATATTTATTCATTTTCAGCCAATTTTCTGGATTTTTGAAAAATTCACTTTTTTGTGAAAATATCCACTAAATGAGGGAATAATATGTGTGAGGGTACCCCAGGAGAGTTCCAAATGTGTGTGGGTAGAATATATATCCCACGGGGGTAAAACTGAAAAAATTTGAAAAAAAATTTTTTTTTGGACTTAGTCATTTTTCCGGCGTTTATCAGACTTTCAGATAGGGCAAATGTCAGTGAGCGTTCCGATTTCAGTTCCAGAGCGATTCGCCCAATGAGTCCTTGATATTTAATCGTTTTCAGCCAATATTTTGGATTTTTGAAAATGTCACTTTTTTGTGAAAATATCCACTAAATGAGGGAATAATATGTGTGAGGGTACCCCAGAAGAGTTCCAAATGTGTGTGGGTAGAATCTATATCCCACGGGGGTAAAATTGAAAAAAGTTTAAAATTTTTTTTTTTTGGACTTAGTCATTTTTCCGGCGTTTATCAGACTTTCAGATAGGGCAAATGTCAGTGAGCGTTCCCATTTCAGTTCCAGAGCGATTCGCCCAATGAGTCCTTGATATTTATGCATTTTCAGCCAATTTTCTGGATTTTTGAAAAATTCACTTTTTTGTGAAAATATCCACTAAATGAGGGAATAATATGTGTGAGGGTACTCCAGGAGAGTTCCAAATGTGTGTGGGTAAAATATATATCCCACGGGGGTAAAATTGAAAAAAGTTTAAAAAAATTATTTTTTGGACTTAGCCATTTTTCCGGCGTTTATCAGACTTTCAGATAGGGCAAATGTCAGTGAGCATTCCGATTTCAGTTCCAGAGCGATTCGCCCAATGAGTCCTTGATATTTAGTCGTTTTCAGCCAATATTTTGGATTTTTGAAAATTTCACTTTTTTGGTGAAAATATCCACTAAATTAGGGAATAATATGTGTGAGGGTACCCCAGAAGAGTTCCAAATGTGTGTGGGTAGAATATATATTCCACGGGGGTAAAATTGAAAAAAGTTGAAAAATTTTTTTTTTTGGACTTAGTCATTTTTCCGGCGTTTATCAGACTTTCAGATGGGGCAAATGTCAGTGAGCATTCCGATTTCAGTTCCAGAGTGATTCGCCCAATGAGTCCTTGATATTTATTCATTTTCAGCCAATTTTCTGGATTTTTGAAAAATTCACTTTTTTGTGAAAATATCCACTAAATGAGGGAATAATATGTGTGAGGGTACCCCAGGAGAGTTCCAAATGTGTGTGGGTAGAATATATATCCCACGGGGGTAAAATTGAAAAAAGTTGAAAATTTTTTTTTTTTGGACTTAGTCATTTTTCCAGCGTTTATCAGACTTTCAGATAGGGCAAATGTCAGTGAGCGTTCCGATTTCAGTTCCAGAGCGATTCGCCCAATGAGTCCTTGATATTTAGTCGTTTTCAGCCAATTTTCTGGATTTTTGAAAAATTCACTTTTTTTGTGAAAATATCCAGTAAATGAGGGAATAATATGTGTGAGGGTACCCCAGGAGTGTTCCAAATGTGTGTGGGTAGAATACATATCCCACGGGGGTAAAATTGAAAAAAGTTGAAAAATTTTTTTTTTTGGACTTAGCCATTTTTCCAGCGTTTATCAGACTTTCAGATAGGGCAAATGTCAGTGAGCGTTCCGATTTCAGTTCCAGAGCGATTCGCCCAATGAGTCCTTGATATTTAATCGTTTTCAGCCAATATTTTGGATTTTTGAAAATGTCACTTTTTTGTGAAAATATCCACTAAATGAGGGAATAATATGTGTGAGTTTACCCCAGAAGAGTTCCAAATGTGTGTGGGTAGAATATATATCCCACGGGGGTAAAATTGAAAAAAGTTGAAAAAAAATTTTTTTTTGGACTTAGTCATTTTTCCGGCGTTTATCAGACTTTCAGATAGGGCAAATGTCAGTGAGCGTTCCGATTTCAGTTCCAGAGCGATTCGCCCAATGAGTCCTTGATATTTAATCATTTTCAGCCAATTTTCTGGATTTTTGAAAATTTCACTTTTTTGTGAAAATATCCACTAAATGAGGGAATAATATGTGTGAGGGTAGCCCAGGAGAATTCCAAATGTGTGTGGGTAGAATATATATCCCACGGGGGTAAAATTGAAAAAAGTTTAAAATTTTTTTTTTTTGGACTTAGTCATTTTTCCGGCGTTTATCAGACTTTCAGATAGGGCAAATGTCAGTGAGCGTTCCCATTTCAGTTCCAGAGCGATTCGCCCAATGAGTCCTTGATATTTATGCATTTTCAGCCAATTTTCTGGATTTTTGAAAAATTCACTTTTTTGTGAAAATATCCACTAAATGAGGGAATAATATGTGTGAGGGTACCCCAGGAGTGTTCCAAATGTCTGTGGGTAGAATATATATCCCACGGGGATAAAATTGAAAAAAGTTGAAAAATTTTTTTTTTTGGACTTAGTCATTTTTCCGGCGTTTATCAGACTTTCAGATAGGGCAAATGTCAGTGAGCGTTCCGATTTCAGTTCCAGAGCGATTCGCCTAATCAGTCCTTGATATTTAATCATTTTCAGCCAATTTTCTGGATTTTTGAAAATTTCACTTTTTTGTGAAAATATCCACTAAATGAGGGAATAATATGTGTGAGGGTACTCCAGGAGAGTTCCAAATGTGTGTGGGTAAAATATATATCCCACGGGGGTAAAATTGAAAAAAGTTAAAAATTTTTTTTTTTTGGACTTAGTCATTTTTCCGGCGTTTATCAGACTTTCAGATAGGGCAAATGTCAGTGAGCATTCCAATTTCAGTTCCAGAGCGATTCGCCCAATGAGTCCTTGATATTTAGTCGTTTTCAGCCAATATTTTGGATTTTTGAAAATTTCACTTTTTTGTGAAAATATCCACTAAATTAGGGAATAATATGTGTGAGGGTACCCCAGAAGAGTTCCAAATGTGTGTGGGTAGAATATATATTCCACGGGGGTAAAATTGAAAAAAGTTGAAAAATTTTTTTTTTTGGACTTAGTCATTTTTCCGGCGTTTATCAGACTTTCAGATGGGGCAAATGTCAGTGAGCATTCCGATTTCAGTTCCAGAGCGATTCGCCCAATGAGTCCTTGATATTTATTCATTTTCAGCCAATTTTCTGGATTTTTGAAAAATTCACTTTTTTGTGAAAATATCCACTAAATGAGGGAATAATATGTGTGAGGGTACCCCAGGAGAGTTCCAAATGTGTGTGGGTAGAATATATATCCCACGGGGGTAAAACTGAAAAAATTTGAAAAAAAATTTTTTTTTGGACTTAGTCATTTTTCCGGCGTTTATCAGACTTTCAGATAGGGCAAATGTCAGTGAGCGTTCCGATTTCAGTTCCAGAGCGATTCGCCCAATGAGTCCTTGATATTTAATCGTTTTCAGCCAATATTTTGGATTTTTGAAAATGTCACTTTTTTGTGAAAATATCCACTAAATGAGGGAATAATATGTGTGAGGGTACCCCAGAAGAGTTCCAAATGTGTGTGGGTAGAATCTATATCCCACGGGGGTAAAATTGAAAAAAGTTTAAAATTTTTTTTTTTTGGACTTAGTCATTTTTCCGGCGTTTATCAGACTTTCAGATGGGGCAAATGTCAGTGAGCATTCCGATTTCAGTTCCAGAGTGATTCGCCCAATGAGTCCTTGATATTTATTCATTTTCAGCCAATTTTCTGGATTTTTGAAAAATTCACTTTTTTGTGAAAATATCCACTAAATGAGGGAATAATATGTGTGAGGGTACCCCAGGAGTGTTCCAAATGTGTGTGGGTAGAATACATATCCCACGGGGGTAAAATTGAAAAAAGTTGAAAAATTTTTTTTTTTGGACTTAGCCATTTTTCCAGCGTTTATCAGACTTTCAGATAGGGCAAATGTCAGTGAGCGTTCCGATTTCAGTTCCAGAGCGATTCGCCCAATGAGTCCTTGATATTTAGTCATTTTCAGCCAATATTTTGGATTTTTGAAAATTTCACTTTTTTGTGAAAATATCCACTAAATTAGGGAATAATATGTGTGAGGGTACCCCAGAAGAGTTCCAATTGTGTGTGGGTAGAATATATATCCCACGGGGGTAAAATTGAAAAAAGTTGAAAAAAAATTTTTTTTTGGACTTAGTCATTTTTCCGGCGTTTATCAGACTTTCAGATAGGGCAAATGTCAGTGAGCGTTCCGATTTCAGTTCCAGAGCGATTCGCCCAATGAGTCCTTGATATTTAATCATTTTCAGCCAATTTTCTGGATTTTTGAAAATTTCACTTTTTTGTGAAAATATCCACTAAATGAGGGAATAATATGTGTGAGGGTAGCCCAGGAGAATTCCAAATGTGTGTGGGTAGAATATATATCCCACGGGGGTAAAATTGAAAAAAGTTTAAAATTTTTTTTTTTTGGACTTAGTCATTTTTCCGGCGTTTATCAGACTTTCAGATAGGGCAAATGTCAGTGAGCGTTCCCATTTCAGTTCCAGAGCGATTCGCCCAATGAGTCCTTGATATTTATGCATTTTCAGCCAATTTTCTGGATTTTTGAAAAATTCACTTTTTTGTGAAAATATCCACTAAATGAGGGAATAATATGTGTGAGGGTACCCCAGGAGTGTTCCAAATGTGTGTGGGTAGAATATATATCCCACGGGGATAAAATTGAAAAAAGTTGAAAAATTTTTTTTTTTGGACTTAGTCATTTTTCCGGCGTTTATCAGACTTTCAGATAGGGCAAATGTCAGTGAGCGTTCCGATTTCAGTTCCAGAGCGATTCGCCTAATCAGTCCTTGATATTTAATCATTTTCAGCCAATTTTCTGGATTTTTGAAAATTTCACTTTTTTGTGAAAATATCCACTAAATGAGGGAATAATATGTGTGAGGGTACTCCAGGAGAGTTCCAAATGTGTGTGGGTAAAATATATATCCCACGGGGGTAAAATTGAAAAAAGTTAAAAAATTTTTTTTTTTGGACTTAGTCATTTTTCCGGCGTTTATCAGACTTTCAGATAGGGCAAATGTCAGTGAGCATTCCGATTTCAGTTCCAGAGCGATTCGCCCAATGAGTCCTTGATATTTAGTCGTTTTCAGCCAATATTTTGGATTTTTGAAAATTTCACTTTTTTGTGAAAATATCCACTAAATTAGGGAATAATATGTGTCAGGGTACCCCAGAAGAGTTCCAAATGTGTGTGGGTAGAATATATATTCCACGGGGGTAAAATTGAAAAAAGTTGAAAAATTTTTTTTTTTGGACTTAGTCATTTTTCCGGCGTTTATCAGACTTTCAGATGGGGCAAATGTCAGTGAGCATTCCGATTTCAGTTCCAGAGCGATTCGCCCAATGAGTCCTTGATATTTATTCATTTTCAGCCAATTTTCTGGATTTTTGAAAAATTCACTTTTTTGTGAAAATATCCACTAAATGAGGGAATAATATGTGTGAGGGTACCCCAGGAGAGTTCCAAATGTGTGTGGGTAGAATATATATCCCACGGGGGTAAAACTGAAAAAATTTGAAAAAAAATTTTTTTTTGGACTTAGTCATTTTTCCGGCGTTTATCAGACTTTCAGATAGGGCAAATGTCAGTGAGCGTTCCGATTTCAGTTCCAGAGCGATTCGCCCAATGAGTCCTTGATATTTAATCGTTTTCAGCCAATATTTTGGATTTTTGAAAATGTCACTTTTTTGTGAAAATATCCACTAAATGAGGGAATAATATGTGTGAGGGTACCCCAGAAGAGTTCCAAATGTGTGTGGGTAGAATCTATATCCCACGGGGGTAAAATTGAAAAAAGTTTAAAATTTTTTTTTTTTGGACTTAGTCATTTTTCCGGCGTTTATCAGACTTTCAGATAGGGCAAATGTCAGTGAGCGTTCCCATTTCAGTTCCAGAGCGATTCGCCCAATGAGTCCTTGATATTTATGCATTTTCAACCAATTTTCTGGATTTTTGAAAAATTCACTTTTTTGTGAAAATATCCACTAAATGAGGGAATAATATGTGTGAGGGTACTCCAGGAGAGTTCCAAATGTGTGTGGGTAAAATATATATCCCACGGGGGTAAAATTGAAAAAAGTTTAAAAAAATTATTTTTTGGACTTAGCCATTTTTCCGGCGTTTATCAGACTTTCAGATAGGGCAAATGTCAGTGAGCATTCCGATTTCAGTTCCAGAGCGATTCGCCCAATGAGTCCTTGATATTTAGTCGTTTTCAGCCAATATGTTGGATTTTTGAAAATTTCACTTTTTTGGTGAAAATATCCACTAAATTAGGGAATAATATGTGTGAGGGTACCCCAGAAGAGTTCCAAATGTGTGTGGGTAGAATATATATTCCACGGGGGTAAAATTGAAAAAAGTTGAAAAATTTTTTTTTTTGGACTTAGTCATTTTTCCGGCGTTTATCAGACTTTCAGATGGGGCAAATGTCAGTGAGCATTCCGATTTCAGTTCCAGAGTGATTCGCCCAATGAGTCCTTGATATTTATTCATTTTCAGCCAATTTTCTGGATTTTTGAAAAATTCACTTTTTTGTGAAAATATCCACTAAATGAGGGAATAATATGTGTGAGGGTACCCCAGGAGAGTTCCAAATGTGTGTGGGTAGAATATATATCCCACGGGGGTAAAATTGAAAAAAGTTGAAAATTTTTTTTTTTTGGACTTAGTCATTTTTCCAGCGTTTATCAGACTTTCAGATAGGGCAAATGTCAGTGAGCGTTCCGATTTCAGTTCCAGAGCGATTCGCCCAATGAGTCCTTGATATTTAGTCGTTTTCAGCCAATTTTCTGGATTTTTGAAAAATTCACTTTTTTGTGAAAATATCCAGTAAATGAGGGAATAATATGTGTGAGGGTACCCCAGGAGTGTTCCAAATGTGTGTGGGTAGAATACATATCCCACGGGGGTAAAATTGAAAAAAGTTGAAAAATTTTTTTTTTTGGACTTAGCCATTTTTCCAGCGTTTATCAGACTTTCAGATAGGGCAAATGTCAGTGAGCGTTCCGATTTCAGTTCCAGAGCGATTCGCCCAATGAGTCCTTGATATTTAGTCATTTTCAGCCAATATTTTGGATTTTTGAAAATTTCACTTTTTTGTGAAAATATCCACTAAATTAGGGAATAATATGTGTGAGGGTACCCCAGAAGAGTTCCAATTGTGTGTGGGTAGAATATATATCCCACGGGGGTAAAATTGAAAAAAGTTGAAAAAAAATTTTTTTTTGGACTTAGTCATTTTTCCGGCGTTTATCAGACTTTCAGATAGGGCAAATGTCAGTGAGCGTTCCGATTTCAGTTCCAGAGCGATTCGCCCAATGAGTCCTTGATGTTTAATCGTTTTCAGCCAATATTTTGGATTTTTGAAAATGTCACTTTTTTGTGAAAATATCCACTAAATGAGGGAATAATATGTGTGAGTTTACCCCAGAAGAGTTCCAAATGTGTGTGGGTAGAATATATATCCCACGGGGGTAAAATTGAAAAAAGTTGAAAAAAAATTTTTTTTTGGACTTAGTCATTTTTCCGGCGTTTATCAGACTTTCAGATAGGGCAAATGTCAGTGAGCGTTCCGATTTCAGTTCCAGAGCGATTCGCCCAATGAGTCCTTGATATTTAATCATTTTCAGCCAATTTTCTGGATTTTTGAAAATTTCACTTTTTTGTGAAAATATCCACTAAATGAGGGAATAATATGTGTGAGGGTAGCCCAGGAGAATTCCAAATGTGTGTGGGTAGAATATATATCCCACGGGGGTAAAATTGAAAAAAGTTTAAAATTTTTTTTTTTTGGACTTAGTCATTTTTCCGGCGTTTATCAGACTTTCAGATAGGGCAAATGTCAGTGAGCGTTCCCATTTCAGTTCCAGAGCGATTCGCCCAATGAGTCCTTGATATTTATGCATTTTCAGCCAATTTTCTGGATTTTTGAAAAATTCACTTTTTTGTGAAAATATCCACTAAATGAGGGAATAATATGTGTGAGGGTACCCCAGGAGTGTTCCAAATGTGTGTGGGTAGAATATATATCCCACGGGGATAAAATTGAAAAAAGTTGAAAAATTTTTTTTTTTGGACTTAGTCATTTTTCCGGCGTTTATCAGACTTTCAGATAGGGCAAATGTCAGTGAGCGTTCCGATTTCAGTTCCAGAGTGATTCGCCTAATCAGTCCTTGATATTTAATCATTTTCAGCCAATTTTCTGGATTTTTGAAAATTTCACTTTTTTGTGAAAATATCCACTAAATGAGGGAATAATATGTGTGAGGGTACTCCAGGAGAGTTCCAAATGTGTGTGGGTAAAATATATATCCCACGGGGGTAAAATTGAAAAAAGTTAAAAAAAAATATTTTTTGGACTTAGCCATTTTTCCGGCGTTTATCAGACTTTCAGATAGGGCAAATGTCAGTGAGCATTCCGATTTCAGTTCCAGAGCGATTCGCCCAATGAGTCCTTGATATTTAGTCGTTTTCAGCCAATATTTTGGATTTTTGAAAATTTCACTTTTTTGTGAAAATATCCACTAAATTAGGGAATAATATGTGTGAGGGTACCCCAGAAGAGTTCCAAATGTGTGTGGGTAGAATATATATTCCACGGGGGTAAAATTGAAAAAAGTTGAAAAATTTTTTTTTTTGGACTTAGTCATTTTTCCGGCGTTTATCAGACTTTCAGATGGGGCAAATGTCAGTGAGCATTCCGATTTCAGTTCCAGAGCGATTCGCCCAATGAGTCCTTGATATTTATTCATTTTCAGCCAATTTTCTGGATTTTTGAAAAATTCACTTTTTTGTGAAAATATCCACTAAATGAGGGAATAATATGTGTGAGGGTACCCCAGGAGAGTTCCAAATGTGTGTGGGTAGAATATATATCCCACGGGGGTAAAATTGAAAAAAGTTGAAAATTTTTTTTTTTTGGACTTAGTCATTTTTCCAGCGTTTATCAGACTTTCAGATAGGGCAAATGTCAGTGAGCGTTCCGATTTCAGTTCCAGAGCGATTCGCCCAATGAGTCCTTGATATTTAGTCGTTTTCAGCCAATATTTTGGATTTTTGAAAATTTCACTTTTTTGGTGAAAATATCCACTAAATTAGGGAATAATATGTGTGAGGGTACCCCAGAAGAGTTCCAAATGTGTGTGGGTAGAATATATATTCCACGGGGGTAAAATTGAAAAAAGTTGAAAAATTTTTTTTTTTGGACTTAGTCATTTTTCCGGCGTTTATCAGACTTTCAGATGGGGCAAATGTCAGTGAGCATTCCGATTTCAGTTCCAGAGTGATTCGCCCAATGAGTCCTTGATATTTATTCATTTTCAGCCAATTTTCTGGATTTTTGAAAAATTCACTTTTTTGTGAAAATATCCACTAAATGAGGGAATAATATGTGTGAGGGTACCCCAGGAGAGTTCCAAATGTGTGTGGGTAGAATATATATCCCACGGGGGTAAAATTGAAAAAAGTTGAAAAAAAATTTTTTTTTGGACTTAGTCATTTTTCCGGCGTTTATCAGACTTTCAGATAGGGCAAATGTCAGTGAGCGTTCCGATTTCAGTTCCAGAGCGATTCGCCCAATGAGTCCTTGATATTTAATCGTTTTCAGCCAATATTTTGGATTTTTGAAAATGTCACTTTTTTGTGAAAATATCCACTAAATGAGGGAATAATATGTGTGAGTTTACCCCAGAAGAGTTCCAAATGTGTGTGGGTAGAATATATATCCCACGGGGGTAAAATTGAAAAAAGTTGAAAAAAAATTTTTTTTTGGACTTAGTCATTTTTCCGGCGTTTATCAGACTTTCAGATAGGGCAAATGTCAGTGAGCGTTCCGATTTCAGTTCCAGAGCGATTCGCCCAATGAGTCCTTGATATTTAATCATTTTCAGCCAATTTTCTGGATTTTTGAAAATTTCACTTTTTTGTGAAAATATCCACTAAATGAGGGAATAATATGTGTGAGGGTAGCCCAGGAGAATTCCAAATGTGTGTGGGTAGAATATATATCCCACGGGGGTAAAATTGAAAAAAGTTTAAAATTTTTTTTTTTTGGACTTAGTCATTTTTCCGGCGTTTATCAGACTTTCAGATAGGGCAAATGTCAGTGAGCGTTCCCATTTCAGTTCCAGAGCGATTCGCCCAATGAGTCCTTGATATTTATGCATTTTCAGCCAATTTTCTGGATTTTTGAAAAATTCACTTTTTTGTGAAAATATCCACTAAATGAGGGAATAATATGTGTGAGGGTACCCCAGGAGTGTTCCAAATGTGTGTGGGTAGAATATATATCCCACGGGGATAAAATTGAAAAAAGTTGAAAAATTTTTTTTTTGGACTTAGTCATTTTTCCGGCGTTTATCAGACTTTCAGATAGGGCAAATGTCAGTGAGCGTTCCGATTTCAGTTCCAGAGCGATTCGCCTAATCAGTCCTTGATATTTAATCATTTTCAGCCAATTTTCTGGATTTTTGAAAATTTCACTTTTTTGTGAAAATATCCACTAAATGAGGGAATAATATGTGTGAGGGTACTCCAGGAGAGTTCCAAATGTGTGTGGGTAAAATATATATCCCACGGGGGTAAAATTGAAAAAAGTTAAAAAAAAATATTTTTTGGACTTAGCCATTTTTCCGGCGTTTATCAGACTTTCAGATAGGGCAAATGTTAGTGAGCATTCCGATTTCAGTTCCAGAGCGATTCGCCCAATGAGTCCTTGATATTTAGTCGTTTTCAGCCAATATTTTGGATTTTTGAAAATTTCACTTTTTTGTGAAAATATCCACTAAATTAGGGAATAATATGTGTGAGGGTACCCCAGAAGAGTTCCAAATGTGTGTGGGTAGAATATATATTCCACGGGGGTAAAATTGAAAAAAGTTGAAAAATTTTTTTTTTTGGACTTAGTCATTTTTCCGGCGTTTATCAGACTTTCAGATGGGGCAAATGTCAGTGAGCATTCCGATTTCAGTTCCAGAGCGATTCGCCCAATGAGTCCTTGATATTTATTCATTTTCAGCCAATTTTCTGGATTTTTGAAAAATTCACTTTTTTGTGAAAATATCCACTAAATGAGGGAATAATATGTGTGAGGGTACCCCAGGAGAGTTCCAAATGTGTGTGGGTAGAATATATATCCCACGGGGGTAAAATTGAAAAAAGTTGAAAATTTTTTTTTTTTGGACTTAGTCATTTTTCCAGCGTTTATCAGACTTTCAGATAGGGCAAATGTCAGTGAGCGTTCCGATTTCAGTTCCAGAGCGATTCGCCCAATGAGTCCTTGATATTTAGTCGTTTTCAGCCAATATTTTGGATTTTTGAAAATTTCACTTTTTTGGTGAAAATATCCACTAAATTAGGGAATAATATGTGTGAGGGTACCCCAGAAGAGTTCCAAATGTGTGTGGGTAGAATATATATTCCACGGGGGTAAAATTGAAAAAAGTTGAAAAATTTTTTTTTTTGGACTTAGTCATTTTTCCGGCGTTTATCAGACTTTCAGATGGGGCAAATGTCAGTGAGCATTCCGATTTCAGTTCCAGAGTGATTCGCCCAATGAGTCCTTGATATTTATTCATTTTCAGCCAATTTTCTGGATTTTTGAAAAATTCACTTTTTTGTGAAAATATCCACTAAATGAGGGAATAATATGTGTGAGGGTACCCCAGGAGAGTTCCAAATGTGTGTGGGTAGAATATATATCCCACGGGGGTAAAATTGAAAAAAGTTGAAAAAAAATTTTTTTTTGGACTTAGTCATTTTTCCGGCGTTTATCAGACTTTCAGATAGGGCAAATGTCAGTGAGCGTTCCGATTTCAGTTCCAGAGCGATTCGCCCAATGAGTCCTTGATATTTAATCGTTTTCAGCCAATATTTTGGATTTTTGAAAATGTCACTTTTTTGTGAAAATATCCACTAAATGAGGGAATAATATGTGTGAGTTTACCCCAGAAGAGTTCCAAATGTGTGTGGGTAGAATATATATCCCACGGGGGTAAAATTGAAAAAAGTTGAAAAAAAATTTTTTTTTGGACTTAGTCATTTTTCCGGCGTTTATCAGACTTTCAGATAGGGCAAATGTCAGTGAGCGTTCCGATTTCAGTTCCAGAGCGATTCGCCCAATGAGTCCTTGATATTTAATCATTTTCAGCCAATTTTCTGGATTTTTGAAAATTTCACTTTTTTGTGAAAATATCCACTAAATGAGGGAATAATATGTGTGAGGGTAGCCCAGGAGAATTCCAAATGTGTGTGGGTAGAATATATATCCCACGGGGGTAAAATTGAAAAAAGTTTAAAATTTTTTTTTTTTGGACTTAGTCATTTTTCCGGCGTTTATCAGACTTTCAGATAGGGCAAATGTCAGTGAGCGTTCCCATTTCAGTTCCAGAGCGATTCGCCCAATGAGTCCTTGATATTTATGCATTTTCAGCCAATTTTCTGGATTTTTGAAAAATTCACTTTTTTGTGAAAATATCCACTAAATGAGGGAATAATATGTGTGAGGGTACCCCAGGAGTGTTCCAAATGTGTGTGGGTAGAATATATATCCCACGGGGATAAAATTGAAAAAAGTTGAAAAATTTTTTTTTTTGGACTTAGTCATTTTTCCGGCGTTTATCAGACTTTCAGATAGGGCAAATGTCAGTGAGCGTTCCGATTTCAGTTCCAGAGCGATTCGCCTAATCAGTCCTTGATATTTAATCATTTTCAGCCAATTTTCTGGATTTTTGAAAATTTCACTTTTTTGTGAAAATATCCACTAAATGAGGGAATAATATGTGTGAGGGTACTCCAGGAGAGTTCCAAATGTGTGTGGGTAAAATATATATCCCACGGGGGTAAAATTGAAAAAAGTTAAAAAAAAATATTTTTTGGACTTAGCCATTTTTCCGGCGTTTATCAGACTTTCAGATAGGGCAAATGTTAGTGAGCATTCCGATTTCAGTTCCAGAGCGATTCGCCCAATGAGTCCTTGATATTTAGTCGTTTTCAGCCAATATTTTGGATTTTTGAAAATTTCACTTTTTTGTGAAAATATCCACTAAATTAGGGAATAATATGTGTGAGGGTACCCCAGAAGAGTTCCAAATGTGTGTGGGTAGAATATATATTCCACGGGGGTAAAATTGAAAAAAGTTGAAAAATTTTTTTTTTTGGACTTAGTCATTTTTCCGGCGTTTATCAGACTTTCAGATGGGGCAAATGTCAGTGAGCATTCCGATTTCAGTTCCAGAGCGATTCGCCCAATGAGTCCTTGATATTTATTCATTTTCAGCCAATTTTCTGGATTTTTGAAAAATTCACTTTTTTGTGAAAATATCCACTAAATGAGGGAATAATATGTGTGAGGGTACCCCAGGAGAGTTCCAAATGTGTGTGGGTAGAATATATATCCCACGGGGGTAAAATTGAAAAAAGTTGAAAATTTTTTTTTTTTGGACTTAGTCATTTTTCCAGCGTTTATCAGACTTTCAGATAGGGCAAATGTCAGTGAGCGTTCCGATTTCAGTTCCAGAGCGATTCGCCCAATGAGTCCTTGATATTTAGTCGTTTTCAGCCAATTTTCTGGATTTTTGAAAAATTCACTTTTTTGTGAAAATATCCACTAAATGAGGGAATAATATGTGTGAGGGTACCCCAGGAGAGTTCCAAATCTGTGTGGGTAAAATATATATCCCACGGGGGTAAAATTGAAAAAAGTTGAAAAAAAATATTTTTTGGACTTAGCCATTTTTCCAGCGTTTATCAGACTTTCAGATAGGGCAAATGTCAGTGAGCGTTCCGATTTCAGTTCCAGAGCGATTCGCCCAATGAGTCCTTGATATTTAGTCGTTTTCAGCCAATATTTTGGATTTTTGAAAATTTCACTTTTTTGTGAAAATATCCACTAAATGAGGGAATAATATGTGTAAGGGTACCCCAGGAGTGTTCCAAATGTGTGTGGGTAGAATATATATCCCACGGGGGTAAAATTGAAAAAAGTTGAAAAATTTTTTTTTTGACTTAGTCATTTTTCCGGCGTTTATCAGACTTTCAGATACGGCAAATGATAGTGAGCATTCCGATTTCAGTTCCAGAGCGATTCGCCCAATGAGTCCTTGATATTTAATCATTTTCAGCCAATTTTCTGGATTTTTGAAAAATTCACTTTTTTGTGAAAATATCCACTAAATGAGGGAATAATATGTGTGAGGGTACCCCAGGAGTGTTCCAAATGTGTGTGGGTAGAATATATATTCCACGGGGATAAAATTGAAAAAAGTTGAAAAATTTTTTTTTTTGGACTTAGTCATTTTTCCGGCATTTATCAGACGTTCAGATAGGGCAAATGTCAGTGAGCATTCCGATTTCAGTTCCAGAGCGATTCACCCAATGAGTCCTTGATATTTAGTCGTTTTCAGCCAATATTTTGGATTTTTAAAAATTTCACTTTTTTGTGAAAATATCCACTAAATGAGGGAATAATATGTGTAAGGGTACCCCAGGAGTGTTCCAAATGTGTGTGGGTAGAATATATATCCCACGGGGGTAAAATTGAAAAAAGTTGAAAAATTTTTTTTTGGACTTAGTCATTTTTCCGGCGTTTATCAGACTTTCAGATAGGGCAAATGTCAGTGAGCGTTCCGATTTCAGTTCCAGAGCGATTTGCCCAATGAGTCCTTGATATTTAGTCGTTTTCAGCCAATATTTTGGATTTTTGAAAATTTCACTTTTTTGTGAAAATATCCAGTAAATGAGGGAATAATATGTGTGAGGGTACCCCAGAAGAGTTCCAAATGTGTGTGGGTAGAATATATATCCCACGGGGGTAAAATTGAAAAAAGTTGAAAAAAATTTTTTTTTGGACTTAGTCATTTTTCAGGCGTTTATCAGACTTTCAGATAGGGCAAATGTCAGTGAGCGTTCCGATTTCAGTTCCAGAGCAATTCGCCCAATGAGTCCTTGATATTTAATCATTTTCAGCCAATTTTCTGGATTTTTGAAAATTTCACTTTTTTGTGAAAATATCCACTAAATGAGGGAATAATATGTGTGAGGGTAGCCCAGGAGAGTTCCAAATGTGTGTGGGTAGAATATATATCCCACGGGGGTAAAATTGAAAAAAGTTTAACATTTTTTTTTTTTGGACTTAGTCATTTTTCCGGCGTTTATCAGACTTTCAGATAGGGCAAATGCCAGTGAGCGTTCCCATTTCAGTTCCAGAGCGATTCGCCCAATGAGTCCTTGATATTTATGCATTTTCAGCCAATTTTCTGGATTTTTGAAAAATTCACTTTTTTGTGAAAATATCCACTAAATGAGGGAATAATATGTGTGAGGGTACCCCAGGAGTGTTCCAAATGTGTGTGGGTAGAATATATATCCCACGGGGATAAAATTGAAAAAAGTTGAAAAATTTTTTTTTTTGGACTTAGTCATTTTTCCGGCATTTATCAGACGTTCAGATAGGGCAAATGTCAGTGAGCGTTCCGATTTCAGTTCCAGAGCGATTCGCCCAATGAGTCCTTGATATTTAGTCGTTTTCAGCCAATTTTCTGGATTTTTGAAAATTTCACTTTTTTGTGAAAATATCCACTAAATGAGGGAATAATATGTGTGAGGGTACTCCAGGAGAGTTCCAAATGTGTGTGGGTAAAATATATATCCCACGGGGGTAAAATTGAAAAAAGTTAAAAAAAATTATTTTTTGGACTTAGCCATTTTTCCGGCGTTTATCAGACTTTCAGATAGGGCAAATGTCAGTGAGCATTCCGATTTCAGTTCCAGAGCGATTCGCCCAATGAGTCCTTGATATTTAGTCGTTTTCAGCCAATATTTTGGATTTTTGAAAATTTCACTTTTTTGTGAAAATATCCACTAAATGAGGGAATAATATGTGTAAGGGTACCCCAGGAGTGTTCCAAATGTGTGTGGGTAGAATATATATCCCACGGGGGTAAAATTGAAAAAAGTTGAAAAATTTTTTTTTGGACTTAGTCATTTTTCCGGCGTTTATCAGACTTTCAGATAGGGCAAATGTCAGTGAGCGTTCCGATTTCAGTTCCAGAGCGATTTGCCCAATGAGTCCTTGATATTTAGTCGTTTTCAGCCAATATTTTGGATTTTTGAAAATTTCACTTTTTTGTGAAAATATCCAGTAAATGAGGGAATAATATGTGTGAGGGTACCCCAGAAGAGTTCCAAATGTGTGTGGGTAGAATATATATCCCACGGGGGTAAAATTGAAAAAAGTTGAAAAAAATTTTTTTTTTGGACTTAGTCATTTTTCCGGCGTTTATCAGACTTTCAGATAGGGCAAATGTCAGTGAGCGTTCCGATTTCAATTCCAGAGCGATTCGCCCAATGAGTCCTTGATATTTAGTCGTTTTCAGCCAATTTTCTGGATTTTTGAAAAATTCACTTTTTTTGTGAAAATATCCACTAAATGAGGGAATAATATGTGTAAGGGTACCCCAGGAGAGTTCCAAATGTGTGTGGGTAGAATATATATCCCACGGGCTAAAATTGAAAAAAGTTGAAATTTTTTTTTTTGGACTTAGTCATTTTTCCGGCGTTTATCAGACTTTCAGATAGGGCAAATGTCAGTGAGCGTTCCGATTTCAGTTCCAGAGCGATTCGCTCAATGAGTACTTGATATTTATTCATTTTCAGCCAATTTTCTGGATTTTTGAAAAATTCACTTTTTTGTGAAAATATCCACTAAATGAGGGAATAATATGTGTGAGGGTACCCCAGGAGAGTTCCAAATGTGTGTGGGTAAAATATATATCCCACGGGGGTAAAATTGAAAAAAGTTGAAAAAAAATTTTTTTTTGGACTTAGTCATTTTTCCGGCGTTTATCAGACTTTCAGATAGGGCAAATGTCAGTGAGCGTTCCGATTTCAGTTCCAGAGCGATTCGCCCAATGAGTCCTTGATATTTAATCATTTTCAGCCAATTTTCTGGATTTTTGAAAAATTCACTTTTTTTGTGAAAATATCCACTAAATGAGGGAATAATATGTGTGAGGGTACCCCAGGAGAGTTCCAAATGTGTGTGGGTAGAATATATATCCCACGGGCTAAAATTGGAAAAAGTTGAAATTTTTTTTTTTTTGCACTTAGTCATTTTTCCGGCGTTTATCAGACTTTCAGATAGGGCAAATGTCAGTGAGCGTTCCGATTTCAGTTCCAGAGCGATTCGCCTAATGAGTCCTTGATATTTAATCATTTTCAGCCAATTTTCTGGATTTTTGAAAATTTCACTTTTTTGTGAAAATATCCACTAAATGAGGGAATAATATGTGTGAGGGTACTCCAGGAGAGTTCCAAATGTGTGTGGGTAAAATATATATCCCACGGGGGTAAAATTGAAAAAAGTTAAAAAAAATTATTTTTTGGACTTAGCCATTTTTCCGGCGTTTATCAGACTTTCAGATAGGGCAAATGTCAGTGAGCATTCCGATTTCAGTTCCAGAGCGATTCGCCCAATGAGTCCTTGATATTTAGTCGTTTTCAGCCAATATTTTGGATTTTTGAAAATTTCACTTTTTTGTGAAAATATCCACTAAATGAGGGAATAATATGTGTAAGGGTACCCCAGGAGTGTTCCAAATGTGTGTGGGTAGAATATATATCCCACGGGGGTAAAATTGAAAAAAGTTGAAAAATTTTTTTTTGGACTTAGTCATTTTTCCGGCGTTTATCAGACTTTCAGATAGGGCAAATGTCAGTGAGCGTTCCGATTTCAGTTCCAGAGCGATTTGCCCAATGAGTCCTTGATATTTAGTCGTTTTCAGCCAATATTTTGGATTTTTGAAAATTTCACTTTTTTGTGAAAATATCCAGTAAATGAGGGAATAATATGTGTGAGGGTACCCCAGAAGAGTTCCAAATGTGTGTGGGTAGAATATATATACCACGGGGGTAAAATTGAAAAAAGTTGAAAAAAATTTTTTTTTTGGACTTAGTCATTTTTCCGGCGTTTATCAGACTTTCAGATAGGGCAAATGTCAGTGAGCGTTCCGATTTCAATTCCAGAGCGATTCGCCCAATGAGTCCTTGATATTTAGTCGTTTTCAGCCAATTTTCTGGATTTTTGAAAAATTCACTTTTTTTGTGAAAATATCCACTAAATGAGGGAATAATATGTGTAAGGGTACCCCAGGAGAGTTCCAAATGTGTGTGGGTAGAATATATATCCCACGGGCTAAAATTGAAAAAAGTTGAAATTTTTTTTTTTTGGACTTAGTCATTTTTCCGGCGTTTATCAGACTTTCAGATAGGGCAAATGTCAGTGAGCGTTCCCATTTCAGTTCCAGAGCGATTCGCCCAATGAGTCCTTGATATTTATGCATTTTCAGCCAATTTTCTGGATTTTTGAAAAATTCACTTTTTTGTGAAAATATCCACTAAATGAGGGAATAATATGTGTGAGGGTACCCCAGGAGTGTTCCAAATGTGTGTGGGTAGAATATATATCCCACGGGGATAAAATTGAAAAAAGTTGAAAAATTTTTTTTTTTGGACTTAGTCATTTTTCCGGCATTTATCAGACGTTCAGATAGGGCAAATGTCAGTGAGCGTTCCGATTTCAGTTCCAGAGCGATTCGCCCAATGAGTCCTTGATATTTAGTCGTTTTCAGCCAATTTTCTGGATTTTTGAAAATTTCACTTTTTTGTGAAAATATCCACTAAATGAGGGAATAATATGTGTGAGGGTACTCCAGGAGAGTTCCAAATGTGTGTGGGTAAAATATATATCCCACGGGGGTAAAATTGAAAAAAGTTAAAAAAAATTATTTTTTGGACTTAGCCATTTTTCCGGCGTTTATCAGACTTTCAGATAGGGCAAATGTCAGTGAGCATTCCGATTTCAGTTCCAGAGCGATTCGCCCAATGAGTCCTTGATATTTAGTCGTTTTCAGCCAATATTTTGGATTTTTGAAAATTTCACTTTTTTGTGAAAATATCCACTAAATGAGGGAATAATATGTGTAAGGGTACCCCAGGAGTGTTCCAAATGTGTGTGGGTAGAATATATATCCCACGGGGGTAAAATTGAAAAAAGTTGAAAAATTTTTTTTTGGACTTAGTCATTTTTCCGGCGTTTATCAGACTTTCAGATAGGGCAAATGTCAGTGAGCGTTCCGATTTCAGTTCCAGAGCGATTTGCCCAATGAGTCCTTGATATTTAGTCGTTTTCAGCCAATATTTTGGATTTTTGAAAATTTCACTTTTTTGTGAAAATATCCAGTAAATGAGGGAATAATATGTGTGAGGGTACCCCAGAAGAGTTCCAAATGTGTGTGGGTAGAATATATATCCCACGGGGGTAAAATTGAAAAAAGTTGAAAAAAATTTTTTTTTTGGACTTAGTCATTTTTCCGGCGTTTATCAGACTTTCAGATAGGGCAAATGTCAGTGAGCGTTCCGATTTCAATTCCAGAGCGATTCGCCCAATGAGTCCTTGATATTTAGTCGTTTTCAGCCAATTTTCTGGATTTTTGAAAAATTCACTTTTTTTGTGAAAATATCCACTAAATGAGGGAATAATATGTGTAAGGGTACCCCAGGAGAGTTCCAAATGTGTGTGGGTAGAATATATATCCCACGGGCTAAAATTGAAAAAAGTTGAAATTTTTTTTTTTGGACTTAGTCATTTTTCCGGCGTTTATCAGACTTTCAGATAGGGCAAATGTCAGTGAGCGTTCCGATTTCAGTTCCAGAGCGATTCGCTCAATGAGTACTTGATATTTATTCATTTTCAGCCAATTTTCTGGATTTTTGAAAAATTCACTTTTTTGTGAAAATATCCACTAAATGAGGGAATAATATGTGTGAGGGTACCCCAGGAGAGTTCCAAATGTGTGTGGGTAAAATATATATCCCACGGGGGTAAAATTGAAAAAAGTTGAAAAAAAATTTTTTTTTGGACTTAGTCATTTTTCCGGCGTTTATCAGACTTTCAGATAGGGCAAATGTCAGTGAGCGTTCCGATTTCAGTTCCAGAGCGATTCGCCCAATGAGTCCTTGATATTTAATCATTTTCAGCCAATTTTCTGGATTTTTGAAAAATTCACTTTTTTTGTGAAAATATCCACTAAATGAGGGAATAATATGTGTGAGGGTACCCCAGGAGAGTTCCAAATGTGTGTGGGTAGAATATATATCCCACGGGCTAAAATTGGAAAAAGTTGAAATTTTTTTTTTTTTGCACTTAGTCATTTTTCCGGCGTTTATCAGACTTTCAGATAGGGCAAATGTCAGTGAGCGTTCCGATTTCAGTTCCAGAGCGATTCGCCTAATGAGTCCTTGATATTTAATCATTTTCAGCCAATTTTCTGGATTTTTGAAAATTTCACTTTTTTGTGAAAATATCCACTAAATGAGGGAATAATATGTGTAAGGGTACCCCAGGAGTGTTCCAAATGTGTGTGGGTAGAATATATATCCCACGGGGGTAAAATTGAAAAAAGTTGAAAAATTTTTTTTTGGACTTAGTCATTTTTCCGGCGTTTATCAGACTTTCAGATAGGGCAAATGTCAGTGAGCGTTCCGATTTCAGTTCCAGAGCGATTTGCCCAATGAGTCCTTGATATTTAGTCGTTTTCAGCCAATATTTTGGATTTTTGAAAATTTCACTTTTTTGTGAAAATATCCAGTAAATGAGGGAATAATATGTGTGAGGGTACCCCAGAAGAGTTCCAAATGTGTGTGGGTAGAATATATATCCCACGGGGGTAAAATTGAAAAAAGTTGAAAAAAATTTTTTTTTGGACTTAGTCATTTTTCCGGCGTTTATCAGACTTTCAGATAGGGCAAATGTCAGTGAGCGTTCCGATTTCAGTTCCAGAGCGATTCGCCCAATGAGTCCTTGATATTTAATCATTTTCAGCCAATTTTCTGGATTTTTGAAAAATTCACTTTTTTTGTGAAAATATCCACTAAATGAGGGAATAATATGTGTGAGGGTACCCCAGGAGAGTTCCAAATGTGTGTGGGTAGAATATATATCCCACGGGCTAAAATTGGAAAAAGTTGAAATTTTTTTTTTTTTGCACTTAGTCATTTTTCCGGCGTTTATCAGACTTTCAGATAGGGCAAATGTCAGTGAGCGTTCCGATTTCAGTTCCAGAGCGATTCGCTCAATGAGTACTTGATATTTATTCATTTTCAGCCAATTTTCTGGATTTTTGAAAAATTCACTTTTTTGTGAAAATATCCACTAAATGAGGGAATAATATGTGTGAGGGTACCCCAGGAGAGTTCCAAATGTGTGTGGGTAAAATATATATCCCACGGGGGTAAAATTGAAAAAAGTTGAAAAAAAATTTTTTTTTGGACTTAGTCATTTTTCCGGCGTTTATCAGACTTTCAGATAGGGCAAATGTCAGTGAGCGTTCCGATTTCAGTTCCAGAGCGATTCGCCCAATGAGTCCTTGATATTTAATCATTTTCAGCCAATTTTCTGGATTTTTGAAAAATTCACTTTTTTTGTGAAAATATCCACTAAATGAGGGAATAATATGTGTGAGGGTACCCCAGGAGAGTTCCAAATGTGTGTGGGTAGAATATATATCCCACGGGCTAAAATTGGAAAAAGTTGAAATTTTTTTTTTTTTGCACTTAGTCATTTTTCCGGCGTTTATCAGACTTTCAGATAGGGCAAATGTCAGTGAGCGTTCCGATTTCAGTTCCAGAGCGATTCGCCTAATGAGTCCTTGATATTTAATCATTTTCAGCCAATTTTCTGGATTTTTGAAAATTTCACTTTTTTGTGAAAATATCCACTAAATGAGGGAATAATATGTGTGAGGGTACTCCAGGAGAGTTCCAAATGTGTGTGGGTAAAATATATATCCCACGGGGGTAAAATTGAAAAAAGTTAAAAAAAATTATTTTTTGGACTTAGCCATTTTTCCGGCGTTTATCAGACTTTCAGATAGGGCAAATGTCAGTGAGCATTCCGATTTCAGTTCCAGAGCGATTCACCCAATGAGTCCTTGATATTTAGTCGTTTTCAGCCAATATTTTGGATTTTTGAAAATTTCACTTTTTTGTGAAAATATCCACTAAATGAGGGAATAATATGTGTGAGGGTACCCCAGGAGAGTTCCAAATGTGTGTGGGTAGAATATTTATCCCACGGGGGTAAAACTGAAAAAAGTTGAAAAAAAATTTTTTTTTGGACTTAGTCATTTTTCCGGCGTTTATCAGACTTTCAGATAGGGCAAATGTCAGTGAGCGTTCCGATTTTAGTTCCAGAGCGATTCGCCCAATGAGTCCTTGATATTTAGTCGTTTTCAGCCAATATTTTGGATTTTTGAAAATGTCACTTTTTTGTGAAAATATCCACTAAATGAGGGAATAATATGTGTGAGGGTACCCCAGAAGAGTTCCAAATGTGTGTGGGTAGAATATATATCCCACGGGGGTAAAATTGAAAAAAGTTGAAAAAAAATTTTTTTTTCGACTTAGTCATTTTTCCGGCGTTTATCAGACTTTCAGATAGGGCAAATGTCAGTGAGCGTTCCGATTTCAGTTCCAGAGCGATTCGCCCAATGAGTCCTTGATATTTAATCATTTTCAGCCAATTTTCTGGATTTTTGAAAATTTCACTTTTTTGTGAAAATATCCACTAAATGAGGGAATAATATGTGTGAGGGTACCCCAGGAGTGTTCCAAATGTGTGTGGGTAGAATATATATCCCACGGGGATAATATTGAAAAAAGTTGAAAAATTTTTTTTTTTGGACTTAGTCATTTTTCCGGCATTTATCAGACGTTCAGATAGGGCAAATGTCAGTGAGCGTTCCGATTTCAGTTCCAGAGCGATTCACCCAATGAGTCCTTGATATTTAGTCGTTTTCAGCCAATATTTTGGATTTTTGAAAATTTCACTTTTTTGTGAAAATATCCACTAAATGAGGGAATAATATGTGTGAGGGTACCCCAGAAGAGTTCCAAATGTGTGTGGGTAGAATATATATCCCACGGGGGTAAAATTGAAAAAAGTTGAAAAAAAATTTTTTTTTGGACTTAGTCATTTTTCCGGCGTTTATCAGACTTTCAGATAGGGCAAATATCAGTGAGCGTTCCGATTTCAGTTCCAGAGCGATTCGCCTAATGAGTCCTTGATATTTAATCATTTTCAGCCAATTTTCTGGATTTTTGAAAATTTCACTTTTTTTGTGAAAATATCCACTAAATGAGGGAATAATATGTGTGAGGGTACTCCAGGAGTGTTCCTAATGTGTGTGGGTAAAATATATATCCCAGGGGGGTAAAATTGAAAAAAGTTGAAAAAAAATATTTTTTGGACTTAGCCATTTTTCCGGCGTTTATCAGACTTTCAGATAGGGTAAATGTCAGTGAGCGTTCCGATTTCAGTTCCAGAGCGATTCGCCCAATGAGTCCTTGATATTTATTCATTTTCAGCCAATTTTCTGGATTTTTGAAAAATTCACTTTTTTGTGAAAATATCCACTAAATGAGGGAATAATATGTGTGAGGGTACCCCAGGAGAGTTCCAAATGTGTGTGGGTAGAATATATATCCCACGGGGGTAAAATTGAAAAAAGTTGAAAATTTTTTTTTTTTGGACTTAGTCATTTTTCCGGCATTTATCAGACGTTCAGATAGGGCAAATGTCAGTGAGCGTTCCGATTTCAGTTCCAGAGCGATACGCCCAATGAGTCCTTGATATTTAATCATTTTCAGCCAATTTTCTGGATTTTTGAAAATTTCACTTTTTTGTGAAAATATCCACTAAATGAGGGAATAATATGTGTGAGGGTACCCCAGGAGAGTTCCAAATCTGTGTGGGTAAAATATATATCCCACGGGGGTAAAATTGAAAAAAGTTGAAAAAAATTATTTTTTGGACTTAGCCATTTTTCCAGCTTTTATCAGACTTTCAGATTGGGCAAATGTCAGTGAGCGTTCCGATTTCAGTTCCAGAGCGATTCGCCTAATGAGTCCTTGATATTTAGTCATTTTCAGCCAATATTTTGGATTTTTGAAAATTTCACTTTTTTTGTGAAAATATCCACTAAATTAGGGAATAATATGTGTGAGGGTACCCCAGAAGAGTTCCAATTGTGTGTGGGTAGAATATATATCCCACGGGGGTAAAATTGAAAAAAGTTGAAAAAAAAATTTTTTTTCGACTTAGTCATTTTTCCGGCGTTTATCAGACTTTCAGATAGGGCAAATGTCAGTGAGCATTCCGATTTCAGTTCCAGAGCGATTCGCCCAATGACTCCTTGATATTTAATCATTTTCAGCCAATTTTCTGGATTTTTGAAAAATTCACTTTTTTTGTGAAAATATCCACTAAATTAGGGAATAATATGTGTGAGGGTACCCCAGGAGAGTTCCAAATGTGTGTGGGTAAAATATATATCCCACGGGGGTAAAATTGAAAAAAGTTAAAAAAAAAAATTTTTTGGACTTAGCCATTTTTCCGGCGTTTATCAGACTTTCAGATAGGGCAAATGTCAGTGAGCATTCCGATTTCAGTTCCATAGCGATTCGCCCAATGAGTCCTTGATATTTAATCATTTTCAGCCAATTTTCTGGATTTTTGAAAATTTCACTTTTTTGTGAAAATATCCACTAAATGAGGGAATAATATGTGTGAGGGTAGCCCAGGAGAGTTCCAAATGTGTGTGGGTAGAATATATATCCCACGGGGGTAAAATTGAAAAAAGTTGAAAAATTTTTTTTTTTGGACTTAGTCATTTTTCCGGCGTTTATCAGACTTTCAGATGGGGCAAATGTCAGTGAGCGTTCCGATTTCAGTTCCAGAGCGATTCGCCCAATGAGTCCTTGATATTTAGTCATTTTCAGCCAATTTTCTGGATTTTTGAAAAATTCACTTTTTTTGTGAAAATATCCACTAAATGAGGGAATAATATGTGTGAGGGTACCCCAGGAGAGTTCCAAATGTGTGTTGGTAGAATATTTATCCCACGGGGGTAAAACTGAAAAAAGTTGAAAAAAAATTTTTTTTTGGACTGTCATTTTTCCGGCGTTTATCAGACTTTCAGATAGGGCAAATGTCAGTGAGCGTTCCGATTTCAGTTCCAGAGCGATTCGCCCAATGAGTCCTTGATATTTAGTCGTTTTCAGCCAATATTTTGGATTTTTGAAAATGTCACTTTTTTGTGAAAATATCCACTAAATGAGGGAATAATATGTGTGAGGGTACCCCAGAAGAGTTCCAAATGTGTGTGGGTAGAATATATATCCCACGGGGGTAAAATTGAAAAAAGTTGAAAAAAAATTTTTTTTTGGACTTAGTCATTTTTCCGGCGTTTATCAGACTTTCAGATAGGGCAAATGTCAGTGAGCGTTCCGATTTCAGTTCCAGAGCGATTCGCCCAATGAGTCCTTGATATTTAATCATTTTCAGCCAATTTTCTGGATTTTTGAAAATTTCACTTTTTTGTGAAAATATCCACTAAATGAGGGAATAATATGTGTGAGGGTAGCCCAGGAGAGTTCCAAATGTGTGTGGGTAGAATATATATCCCACGGGGGTAAAATTGAAAAAAGTTTAAAATTTTTTTTTTTTGGACTTAGTCATTTTTCCGGCGTTTATCAGACTTTCAGATAGGGCAAATGTCAGTGAGCGTTCCCATTTCAGTTCCAGAGCGATTCGCCCAATGAGTCCTTGATATTTATGCATTTTCAGCCAATTTTCTGGATTTTTGAAAAATTCATTTTTTGTGAAAATATCCACTAAATGAGGGAATAATATGTGTGAGGGTACCCCAGGAGTGTTCCAAATGTGTGTGGGTAGAATATATATCCCACGGGGATAAAATTGAAAAAAGTTGAAAAATTTTTTTTTGGACTTAGTCATTTTTCCGGCGTTTATCAGACTTTCAGATAGGGCAAATGTCAGTGAGCGTTCCGATTTCAGTTCCAGAGCGATTTGCCCAATGAGTCCTTGATATTTAGTCGTTTTCAGCCAATATTTTGGATTTTTGAAAATGTCACTTTTTTGTGAAAATATCCACTAAATGAGGGAATAATATGTGTGAGGGTACCCCAGAAGAGTTCCAAATGTGTGTGGGTAGAATATATATCCCACGGGGGTAAAATTGAAAAAAGTTGAAAAAAAATTTTTTTTTGGACTTAGTCATTTTTCCGGCGTTTATCAGACTTTCAGATAGGGCAAATGTCAGTGAGCGTTCCGATTTCAGTTCCAGAGCGATTCGCCCAATGAGTCCTTGATATTTAATCATTTTCAGCCAATTTTCTGGATTTTTGAAAATTTCACTTTTTTGTGAAAATATCCACTAAATGAGGGAATAATATGTGTGAGGGTAGCCCAGGAGAGTTCCAAATGTGTGTGGGTAGAATATATATCCCACGGGGGTAAAATTGAAAAAAGTTTAAAATTTTTTTTTTTTGGACTTAGTCATTTTTCCGGCGTTTATCAGACTTTCAGATAGGGCAAATGTCAGTGAGCGTTCCCATTTCAGTTCCAGAGCGATTCGCCCAATGAGTCCTTGATATTTATGCATTTTCAGCCAATTTTCTGGATTTTTGAAAAATTCATTTTTTGTGAAAATATCCACTAAATGAGGGAATAATATGTGTGAGGGTACCCCAGGAGTGTTCCAAATGTGTGTGGGTAGAATATATATCCCACGGGGATAAAATTGAAAAAAGTTGAAAAATTTTTTTTTGGACTTAGTCATTTTTCCGGCGTTTATCAGACTTTCAGATAGGGCAAATGTCAGTGAGCGTTCCGATTTCAGTTCCAGAGCGATTTGCCCAATGAGTCCTTGATATTTAGTCGTTTTCAGCCAATATTTTGGATTTTTGAAAATTTCACTTTTTTTGTGAAAATATCCACTAAATTAGGGAATAATATGTGTGAGGGTACCCCAGAAGAGTTCCAATTGTGTGTGGGTAGAATATATATCCCACGGGGGTAAAATTGAAAAAAGTTGAAAAAAAATTTTTTTTTCGACTTAGTCATTTTTCCGGCGTTTATCAGACTTTCAGATAGGGCAAATGTCAGTGAGCGTTCCGATTTCAGTTCCAGAGCGATTCGCCCAATGACTCCTTGATATTTAATCATTTTCAGCCAATTTTCTGGATTTTTGAAAAATTCACTTTTTTTGTGAAAATATCCACTAAATTAGGGAATAATATGTGTGAGGGTACCCCAGGAGAGTTCCAAATGTGTGTGGGTAAAATATATATCCCACGGGGGTAAAATTGAAAAAAGTTAAAAAAAAATATTTTTTGGACTTAGCCATTTTTCCGGCGTTTATCAGACTTTCAGATAGGGCAAATGTCAGTGAGCATTCCGATTTCAGTTCCAGAGCGATTCGCCCAATGAGTCCTTGATATTTAATCATTTTCAGCCAATTTTCTGGATTTTTGAAAATTTCACTTTTTTGTGAAAATATCCACTAAATGAGGGAATAATATGTGTGAGGGTAGCCCAGGAGAGTTCCAAATGTGTGTGGGTAGAATATATATCCCACGGGGGTAAAATTGAAAAAAGTTGAAAAATTTTTTTTTTTGGACTTAGTCATTTTTCCGGCGTTTATCAGACTTTCAGATGGGGCAAATGTCAGTGAGCGTTCCGATTTCAGTTCCAGAGCGATTTGCCCAATGAGTCCTTGATATTTAGTCATTTTCAGCCAATTTTCTGGATTTTTGAAAAATTCACTTTTTTTGTGAAAATATCCACTAAATGAGGGAATAATATGTGTGAGGGTACCCCAGGAGAGTTCCAAATGTGTGTTGGTAGAATATTTATCCCACGGGGGTAAAACTGAAAAAAGTTGAAAAAAAATTTTTTTTTGGACTGTCATTTTTCCGGCGTTTATCAGACTTTCAGATAGGGCAAATGTCAGTGAGCGTTCCGATTTCAGTTCCAGAGCGATTCGCCCAATGAGTCCTTGATATTTAGTCGTTTTCAGCCAATATTTTGGATTTTTGAAAATGTCACTTTTTTGTGAAAATATCCACTAAATGAGGGAATAATATGTGTGAGGGTACCCCAGAAGAGTTCCAAATGTGTGTGGGTAGAATATATATCCCACGGGGGTAAAATTGAAAAAAGTTGAAAAAAAATTTTTTTTTGGACTTAGTCATTTTTCCGGCGTTTATCAGACTTTCAGATAGGGCAAATGTCAGTGAGCGTTCCGATTTCAGTTCCAGAGCGATTCGCCCAATGAGTCCTTGATATTTAATCATTTTCAGCCAATTTTCTGGATTTTTGAAAATTTCACTTTTTTGTGAAAATATCCACTAAATGAGGGAATAATATGTGTGAGGGTAGCCCAGGAGAGTTCCAAATGTGTGTGGGTAGAATATATATCCCACGGGGGTAAAATTGAAAAAAGTTGAAAAATTTTTTTTTTTGGACTTAGTCATTTTTCCGGCGTTTATCAGACTTTCAGATGGGGCAAATGTCAGTGAGCGTTCCGATTTCAGTTCCAGAGCGATTCGCCCAATGAGTCCTTGATATTTATTCATTTTCAGCCAATTTTCTGGATTTTTGAAAAATTCACTTTTTTTGTGAAAATATCCACTAAATGAGGGAATAATATGTGTGAGGGTACCCCAGGAGAGTTCCAAATGTGTGTGGGTAGAATATTTATCCCACGAGGGTAAAACTGAAAAAAGTTGAAAAAAATTTTTTTTTTGGACTTAGTCATTTTTCCGGCGTTTATCAGACTTTCAGATAGGGCAAATGTCAGTGAGCGTTCCGATTTCAGTTCCAGAGCGATTCGCCCAATGAGTCCTTGATATTTAGTCGTTTTCAGCCAATATTTTGGATTTTTGAAAATGTCACTTTTTTGTGAAAATATCCACTAAATGAGGGAATAATATGTGTGAGGGTACCCCAGAAGAGTTCCAAATGTGTGTGGGTAGAATATATATCCCACGGGGGTAAAATTGAAAAAAGTTGAAAAAAAATTTTTTTTTGGACTTAGTCATTTTTCCGGCGTTTATCAGACTTTCAGATAGGGCAAATGTCAGTGAGCGTTCCGATTTCAGTTCCAGAGCGATTCGCCCAATGAGTCCTTGATATTTAATCATTTTCAGCCAATTTTCTGGATTTTTGAAAATTTCACTTTTTTGTGAAAATATCCACTAAATGAGGGAATAATATGTGTGAGGGTAGCCCAGGAGAGTTCCAAATGTGTGTGGGTAGAATATATATCCCACGGGGGTAAAATTGAAAAAAGTTTAAAATTTTTTTTTTTTGGACTTAGTCATTTTTCCGGCGTTTATCAGACTTTCAGATAGGGCAAATGTCAGTGAGCGTTCCCATTTCAGTTCCAGAGCGATTCGCCCAATGAGTCCTTGATATTTATGCATTTTCAGCCAATTTTCTGGATTTTTGAAAAATTCATTTTTTGTGAAAATATCCACTAAATGAGGGAATAATATGTGTGAGGGTACCCCAGGAGTGTTCCAAATGTGTGTGGGTAGAATATATATCCCACGGGGATAAAATTGAAAAAAGTTGAAAAATTTTTTTTTGGACTTAGTCATTTTTCCGGCGTTTATCAGACTTTCAGATAGGGCAAATGTCAGTGAGCGTTCCGATTTCAGTTCCAGAGCGATTTGCCCAATGAGTCCTTGATATTTAGTCATTTTCAGCCAATATTTTGGATTTTTGAAAATGTCACTTTTTTGTGAAAATATCCACTAAATGAGGGAATAATATGTGTGAGGGTACCCCAGAAGAGTTCCAAATGTGTGTGGGTAGAATATATATCCCACGGGGGTAAAATTGAAAAAAGTTGAAAAAAAATTTTTTTTTGGACTTAGTCATTTTTCCGGCGTTTATCAGACTTTCAGATAGGGCAAATGTCAGTGAGCGTTCCGATTTCAGTTCCAGAGCGATTCGCCCAATGAGTCCTTGATATTTAATCATTTTCAGCCAATTTTCTGGATTTTTGAAAATTTCACTTTTTTGTGAAAATATCCACTAAATGAGGGAATAATATGTGTGAGGGTAGCCCAGGAGAGTTCCAAATGTGTGTGGGTAGAATATATATCCCACGGGGGTAAAATTGAAAAAAGTTTAAAATTTTTTTTTTTTGGACTTAGTCATTTTTCCGGCGTTTATCAGACTTTCAGATAGGGCAAATGTCAGTGAGCGTTCCCATTTCAGTTCCAGAGCGATTCGCCCAATGAGTCCTTGATATTTATGCATTTTCAGCCAATTTTCTGGATTTTTGAAAAATTCATTTTTTGTGAAAATATCCACTAAATGAGGGAATAATATGTGTGAGGGTACCCCAGGAGTGTTCCAAATGTGTGTGGGTAGAATATATATCCCACGGGGATAAAATTGAAAAAAGTTGAAAAATTTTTTTTTGGACTTAGTCATTTTTCCGGCGTTTATCAGACTTTCAGATAGGGCAAATGTCAGTGAGCGTTCCGATTTCAGTTCCAGAGCGATTTGCCCAATGAGTCCTTGATATTTAGTCGTTTTCAGCCAATATTTTGGATTTTTGAAAATTTCACTTTTTTTGTGAAAATATCCACTAAATTAGGGAATAATATGTGTGAGGGTACCCCAGAAGAGTTCCAATTGTGTGTGGGTAGAATATATATCCCACGGGGGTAAAATTGAAAAAGTTGAAAAAAAATTTTTTTTTCGACTTAGTCATTTTTCCGGCGTTTATCAGACTTTCAGATAGGGCAAATGTCAGTGAGCGTTCCGATTTCAGTTCCAGAGCGATTCGCCCAATGACTCCTTGATATTTAATCATTTTCAGCCAATTTTCTGGATTTTTGAAAAATTCACTTTTTTTGTGAAAATATCCACTAAATTAGGGAATAATATGTGTGAGGGTACCCCAGGAGAGTTCCAAATGTGTGTGGGTAAAATATATATCCCACGGGGGTAAAATTGAAAAAAGTTAAAAAAAAATATTTTTTGGACTTAGCCATTTTTCCGGCGTTTATCAGACTTTCAGATAGGGCAAATGTCAGTGAGCATTCCGATTTCAGTTCCAGAGCGATTCGCCCAATGAGTCCTTGATATTTAATCATTTTCAGCCAATTTTCTGGATTTTTGAAAATTTCACTTTTTTGTGAAAATATCCACTAAATGAGGGAATAATATGTGTGAGGGTACCCCAGGAGAGTTCCAAATGTGTGTTGGTAGAATATTTATCCCACGGGGGTAAAACTGAAAAAAGTTGAAAAAAAATTTTTTTTTGGACTGTCATTTTTCCGGCGTTTATCAGACTTTCAGATAGGGCAAATGTCAGTGAGCGTTCCGATTTCAGTTCCAGAGCGATTCGCCCAATGAGTCCTTGATATTTAGTCGTTTTCAGCCAATATTTTGGATTTTTGAAAATGTCACTTTTTTGTGAAAATATCCACTAAATGAGGGAATAATATGTGTGAGGGTACCCCAGAAGAGTTCCAAATGTGTGTGGGTAGAATATATATCCCACGGGGGTAAAATTGAAAAAAGTTGAAAAAAAATTTTTTTTTGGACTTAGTCATTTTTCCGGCGTTTATCAGACTTTCAGATAGGGCAAATGTCAGTGAGCGTTCCGATTTCAGTTCCAGAGCGATTCGCCCAATGAGTCCTTGATATTTAATCATTTTCAGCCAATTTTCTGGATTTTTGAAAATTTCACTTTTTTGTGAAAATATCCACTAAATGAGGGAATAATATGTGTGAGGGTAGCCCAGGAGAGTTCCAAATGTGTGTGGGTAGAATATATATCCCACGGGGGTAAAATTGAAAAAAGTTGAAAAATTTTTTTTTTTGGACTTAGTCATTTTTCCGGCGTTTATCAGACTTTCAGATGGGGCAAATGTCAGTGAGCGTTCCGATTTCAGTTCCAGAGCGATTCGCCCAATGAGTCCTTGATATTTATTCATTTTCAGCCAATTTTCTGGATTTTTGAAAAATTCACTTTTTTTGTGAAAATATCCACTAAATGAGGGAATAATATGTGTGAGGGTACCCCAGGAGAGTTCCAAATGTGTGTGGGTAGAATATTTATCCCACGGGGGTAAAACTGAAAAAAGTTGAAAAAAATTTTTTTTTTGGACTTAGTCATTTTTCCGGCGTTTATCAGACTTTTAGATAGGGCAAATGTCAGTGAGCGTTCCGATTTCAGTTCCAGAGCGATTCGCCCAATGAGTCCTTGATATTTAATCATTTTCAGCCAATTTTCTGGATTTTTGAAAATTTCACTTTTTTGTGAAAATATCCACTAAATGAGGGAATAATATGTGTGAGGGTAGCCCAGGAGAGTTCCAAATGTGTGTGGGTAGAATATATATCCCACGGGGGTAAAATTGAAAAAAGTTTAAAATTTTTTTTTTTTGGACTTAGTCATTTTTCCGGCGTTTATCAGACTTTCAGATAGGGCAAATGTCAGTGAGCGTTCCCATTTCAGTTCCAGAGCGATTCGCCCAATGAGTCCTTGATATTTATGCATTTTCAGCCAATTTTCTGGATTTTTGAAAAATTCATTTTTTGTGAAAATATCCACTAAATGAGGGAATAATATGTGTGAGGGTACCCCAGGAGTGTTCCAAATGTGTGTGGGTAGAATATATATCCCACGGGGATAAAATTGAAAAAAGTTGAAAAATTTTTTTTTGGACTTAGTCATTTTTCCGGCGTTTATCAGACTTTCAGATAGGGCAAATGTCAGTGAGCGTTCCGATTTCAGTTCCAGAGCGATTTGCCCAATGAGTCCTTGATATTTAGTCATTTTCAGCCAATATTTTGGATTTTTGAAAATGTCACTTTTTTGTGAAAATATCCACTAAATGAGGGAATAATATGTGTGAGGGTACCCCAGAAGAGTTCCAAATGTGTGTGGGTAGAATATATATCCCACGGGGGTAAAATTGAAAAAAGTTGAAAAAAAATTTTTTTTTGGACTTAGTCATTTTTCCGGCGTTTATCAGACTTTCAGATAGGGCAAATGTCAGTGAGCGTTCCGATTTCAGTTCCAGAGCGATTCGCCCAATGAGTCCTTGATATTTAATCATTTTCAGCCAATTTTCTGGATTTTTGAAAATTTCACTTTTTTGTGAAAATATCCACTAAATGAGGGAATAATATGTGTGAGGGTAGCCCAGGAGAGTTCCAAATGTGTGTGGGTAGAATATATATCCCACGGGGGTAAAATTGAAAAAAGTTTAAAATTTTTTTTTTTTGGACTTAGTCATTTTTCCGGCGTTTATCAGACTTTCAGATAGGGCAAATGTCAGTGAGCGTTCCCATTTCAGTTCCAGAGCGATTCGCCCAATGAGTCCTTGATATTTATGCATTTTCAGCCAATTTTCTGGATTTTTGAAAAATTCATTTTTTGTGAAAATATCCACTAAATGAGGGAATAATATGTGTGAGGGTACCCCAGGAGTGTTCCAAATGTGTGTGGGTAGAATACATATCCCACGGGGATAAAATTGAAAAAAGTTGAAAAATTTTTTTTTGGACTTAGTCATTTTTCCGGCGTTTATCAGACTTTCAGATAGGGCAAATGTCAGTGAGCGTTCCGATTTCAGTTCCAGAGCGATTTGCCCAATGAGTCCTTGATATTTAGTCGTTTTCAGCCAATATTTTGGATTTTTGAAAATTTCACTTTTTTTGTGAAAATATCCACTAAATTAGGGAATAATATGTGTGAGGGTACCCCAGAAGAGTTCCAATTGTGTGTGGGTAGAATATATATCCCACGGGGGTAAAATTGAAAAAGTTGAAAAAAAATTTTTTTTTCGACTTAGTCATTTTTCCGGCGTTTATCAGACTTTCAGATAGGGCAAATGTCAGTGAGCGTTCCGATTTCAGTTCCAGAGCGATTCGCCCAATGACTCCTTGATATTTAATCATTTTCAGCCAATTTTCTGGATTTTTGAAAAATTCACTTTTTTTGTGAAAATATCCACTAAATTAGGGAATAATATGTGTGAGGGTACCCCAGGAGAGTTCCAAATGTGTGTGGGTAAAATATATATCCCACGGGGGTAAAATTGAAAAAAGTTAAAAAAAAATATTTTTTGGACTTAGCCATTTTTCCGGCGTTTATCAGACTTTCAGATAGGGCAAATGTCAGTGAGCATTCCGATTTCAGTTCCAGAGCGATTCGCCCAATGAGTCCTTGATATTTAATCATTTTCAGCCAATTTTCTGGATTTTTGAAAATTTCACTTTTTTGTGAAAATATCCACTAAATGAGGGAATAATATGTGTGAGGGTACCCCAGGAGAGTTCCAAATGTGTGTTGGTAGAATATTTATCCCACGGGGGTAAAACTGAAAAAAGTTGAAAAAAAATTTTTTTTTGGACTGTCATTTTTCCGGCGTTTATCAGACTTTCAGATAGGGCAAATGTCAGTGAGCGTTCCGATTTCAGTTCCAGAGCGATTCGCCCAATGAGTCCTTGATATTTAGTCGTTTTCAGCCAATATTTTGGATTTTTGAAAATGTCACTTTTTTGTGAAAATATCCACTAAATGAGGGAATAATATGTGTGAGGGTACCCCAGAAGAGTTCCAAATGTGTGTGGGTAGAATATATATCCCACGGGGGTAAAATTGAAAAAAGTTGAAAAAAAATTTTTTTTTGGACTTAGTCATTTTTCCGGCGTTTATCAGACTTTCAGATAGGGCAAATGTCAGTGAGCGTTCCGATTTCAGTTCCAGAGCGATTCGCCCAATGAGTCCTTGATATTTAATCATTTTCAGCCAATTTTCTGGATTTTTGAAAATTTCACTTTTTTGTGAAAATATCCACTAAATGAGGGAATAATATGTGTGAGGGTAGCCCAGGAGAGTTCCAAATGTGTGTGGGTAGAATATATATCCCACGGGGGTAAAATTGAAAAAAGTTGAAAAATTTTTTTTTTTGGACTTAGTCATTTTTCCGGCGTTTATCAGACTTTCAGATAGGGCAAATGTCAGTGAGCGTTCCGATTTCAGTTCCAGAGCGATTCGCCCAATGAGTCCTTGATATTTAATCATTTTCAGCCAATTTTCTGGATTTTTGAAAATTTCACTTTTTTGTGAAAATATCCACTAAATGAGGGAATAATATGTGTGAGGGTAGCCCAGGAGAGTTCCAAATGTGTGTGGGTAGAATATATATCCCACGGGGGTAAAATTGAAAAAAGTTTAAAATTTTTTTTTTTTGGACTTAGTCATTTTTCCGGCGTTTATCAGACTTTCACATAGGGCAAATGTCAGTGAGCGTTCCCATTTCAGTTCCAGAGCGATTCGCCCAATGAGTCCTTGATATTTATGCATTTTCAGCCAATTTTCTGGATTTTTGAAAAATTCATTTTTTGTGAAAATATCCACTAAATGAGGGAATAATATGTGTGAGGGTACCCCAGGAGTGTTCCAAATGTGTGTGGGTAGAATATATATCCCACGGGGATAAAATTGAAAAAAGTTGAAAAATTTTTTTTTGGACTTAGTCATTTTTCCGGCGTTTATCAGACTTTCAGATAGGGCAAATGTCAGTGAGCGTTCCGATTTCAGTTCCAGAGCGATTTGCCCAATGAGTCCTTGATATTTAGTCGTTTTCAGCCAATATTTTGGATTTTTGAAAATTTCACTTTTTTTGTGAAAATATCCACTAAATTAGGGAATAATATGTGTGAGGGTACCCCAGAAGAGTTCCAATTGTGTGTGGGTAGAATATATATCCCACGGGGGTAAAATTGAAAAAGTTGAAAAAAAATTTTTTTTTCGACTTAGTCATTTTTCCGGCGTTTATCAGACTTTCAGATAGGGCAAATGTCAGTGAGCGTTCCGATTTCAGTTCCAGAGCGATTCGCCCAATGACTCCTTGATATTTAATCATTTTCAGCCAATTTTCTGGATTTTTGAAAATTTCACTTTTTTGTGAAAATATCCACTAAATGAGGGAATAATATGTGTGAGGGTAGCCCAGGAGAGTTCCAAATGTGTGTGGGTAGAATATATATCCCACGGGGGTAAAATTGAAAAAAGTTGAAAAATTTTTTTTTTTGGACTTAGTCATTTTTCCGGCGTTTATCAGACTTTCAGATGGGGCAAATGTCAGTGAGCGTTCCGATTTCAGTTCCAGAGCGATTCGCCCAATGAGTCCTTGATATTTATTCATTTTCAGCCAATTTTCTGGATTTTTGAAAAATTCACTTTTTTTGTGAAAATATCCACTAAATGAGGGAATAATATGTGTGAGGGTACCCCAGGAGAGTTCCAAATGTGTGTGGGTAGAATATTTATCCCACGGGGGTAAAACTGAAAAAAGTTGAAAAAAATTTTTTTTTTGGACTTAGTCATTTTTCCGGCGTTTATCAGACTTTTAGATAGGGCAAATGTCAGTGAGCGTTCCGATTTCAGTTCCAGAGCGATTCGCCCAATGAGTCCTTGATATTTAATCATTTTCAGCCAATTTTCTGGATTTTTGAAAATTTCACTTTTTTGTGAAAATATCCACTAAATGAGGGAATAATATGTGTGAGGGTAGCCCAGGAGAGTTCCAAATGTGTGTGGGTAGAATATATATCCCACGGGGGTAAAATTGAAAAAAGTTTAAAATTTTTTTTTTTTGGACTTAGTCATTTTTCCGGCGTTTATCAGACTTTCAGATAGGGCAAATGTCAGTGAGCGTTCCCATTTCAGTTCCAGAGCGATTCGCCCAATGAGTCCTTGATATTTATGCATTTTCAGCCAATTTTCTGGATTTTTGAAAAATTCATTTTTTGTGAAAATATCCACTAAATGAGGGAATAATATGTGTGAGGGTACCCCAGGAGTGTTCCAAATGTGTGTGGGTAGAATATATATCCCACGGGGATAAAATTGAAAAAAGTTGAAAAATTTTTTTTTGGACTTAGTCATTTTTCCGGCGTTTATCAGACTTTCAGATAGGGCAAATGTCAGTGAGCGTTCCGATTTCAGTTCCAGAGCGATTTGCCCAATGAGTCCTTGATATTTAGTCATTTTCAGCCAATATTTTGGATTTTTGAAAATGTCACTTTTTTGTGAAAATATCCACTAAATGAGGGAATAATATGTGTGAGGGTACCCCAGAAGAGTTCCAAATGTGTGTGGGTAGAATATATATCCCACGGGGGTAAAATTGAAAAAAGTTGAAAAAAAATTTTTTTTTGGACTTAGTCATTTTTCCGGCGTTTATCAGACTTTCAGATAGGGCAAATGTCAGTGAGCGTTCCGATTTCAGTTCCAGAGCGATTCGCCCAATGAGTCCTTGATATTTAATCATTTTCAGCCAATTTTCTGGATTTTTGAAAATTTCACTTTTTTGTGAAAATATCCACTAAATGAGGGAATAATATGTGTGAGGGTAGCCCAGGAGAGTTCCAAATGTGTGTGGGTAGAATATATATCCCACGGGGGTAAAATTGAAAAAAGTTTAAAATTTTTTTTTTTTGGACTTAGTCATTTTTCCGGCGTTTATCAGACTTTCAGATAGGGCAAATGTCAGTGAGCGTTCCCATTTCAGTTCCAGAGCGATTCGCCCAATGAGTCCTTGATATTTATGCATTTTCAGCCAATTTTCTGGATTTTTGAAAAATTCATTTTTTGTGAAAATATCCACTAAATGAGGGAATAATATGTGTGAGGGTACCCCAGGAGTGTTCCAAATGTGTGTGGGTAGAATACATATCCCACGGGGATAAAATTGAAAAAAGTTGAAAAATTTTTTTTTGGACTTAGTCATTTTTCCGGCGTTTATCAGACTTTCAGATAGGGCAAATGTCAGTGAGCGTTCCGATTTCAGTTCCAGAGCGATTTGCCCAATGAGTCCTTGATATTTAGTCGTTTTCAGCCAATATTTTGGATTTTTGAAAATTTCACTTTTTTTGTGAAAATATCCACTAAATTAGGGAATAATATGTGTGAGGGTACCCCAGAAGAGTTCCAATTGTGTGTGGGTAGAATATATATCCCACGGGGGTAAAATTGAAAAAGTTGAAAAAAAATTTTTTTTTCGACTTAGTCATTTTTCCGGCGTTTATCAGACTTTCAGATAGGGCAAATGTCAGTGAGCGTTCCGATTTCAGTTCCAGAGCGATTCGCCCAATGACTCCTTGATATTTAATCATTTTCAGCCAATTTTCTGGATTTTTGAAAAATTCACTTTTTTTGTGAAAATATCCACTAAATTAGGGAATAATATGTGTGAGGGTACCCCAGGAGAGTTCCAAATGTGTGTGGGTAAAATATATATCCCACGGGGGTAAAATTGAAAAAAGTTAAAAAAAAATATTTTTTGGACTTAGCCATTTTTCCGGCGTTTATCAGACTTTCAGATAGGGCAAATGTCAGTGAGCATTCCGATTTCAGTTCCAGAGCGATTCGCCCAATGAGTCCTTGATATTTAATCATTTTCAGCCAATTTTCTGGATTTTTGAAAATTTCACTTTTTTGTGAAAATATCCACTAAATGAGGGAATAATATGTGTGAGGGTACCCCAGGAGAGTTCCAAATGTGTGTTGGTAGAATATTTATCCCACGGGGGTAAAACTGAAAAAAGTTGAAAAAAAATTTTTTTTTGGACTGTCATTTTTCCGGCGTTTATCAGACTTTCAGATAGGGCAAATGTCAGTGAGCGTTCCGATTTCAGTTCCAGAGCGATTCGCCCAATGAGTCCTTGATATTTAGTCGTTTTCAGCCAATATTTTGGATTTTTGAAAATGTCACTTTTTTGTGAAAATATCCACTAAATGAGGGAATAATATGTGTGAGGGTACCCCAGAAGAGTTCCAAATGTGTGTGGGTAGAATATATATCCCACGGGGGTAAAATTGAAAAAAGTTGAAAAAAAATTTTTTTTTGGACTTAGTCATTTTTCCGGCGTTTATCAGACTTTCAGATAGGGCAAATGTCAGTGAGCTTTCCGATTTCAGTTCCAGAGCGATTCGCCCAATGAGTCCTTGATATTTAATCATTTTCAGCCAATTTTCTGGATTTTTGAAAATTTCACTTTTTTGTGAAAATATCCACTAAATGAGGGAATAATATGTGTGAGGGTAGCCCAGGAGAGTTCCAAATGTGTGTGGGTAGAATATATATCCCACGGGGGTAAAATTGAAAAAAGTTGAAAAATTTTTTTTTTTGGACTTAGTCATTTTTCCGGCGTTTATCAGACTTTCAGATAGGGCAAATGTCAGTGAGCGTTCCGATTTCAGTTCCAGAGCGATTCGCCCAATGAGTCCTTGATATTTAATCATTTTCAGCCAATTTTCTGGATTTTTGAAAATTTCACTTTTTTGTGAAAATATCCACTAAATGAGGGAATAATATGTGTGAGGGTAGCCCAGGAGAGTTCCAAATGTGTGTGGGTAGAATATATATCCCACGGGGGTAAAATTGAAAAAAGTTTAAAATTTTTTTTTTTTGGACTTAGTCATTTTTCCGGCGTTTATCAGACTTTCACATAGGGCAAATGTCAGTGAGCGTTCCCATTTCAGTTCCAGAGCGATTCGCCCAATGAGTCCTTGATATTTATGCATTTTCAGCCAATTTTCTGGATTTTTGAAAAATTCATTTTTTGTGAAAATATCCACTAAATGAGGGAATAATATGTGTGAGGGTACCCCAGGAGTGTTCCAAATGTGTGTGGGTAGAATATATATCCCACGGGGATAAAATTGAAAAAAGTTGAAAAATTTTTTTTTGGACTTAGTCATTTTTCCGGCGTTTATCAGACTTTCAGATAGGGCAAATGTCAGTGAGCGTTCCGATTTCAGTTCCAGAGCGATTTGCCCAATGAGTCCTTGATATTTAGTCGTTTTCAGCCAATATTTTGGATTTTTGAAAATTTCACTTTTTTTGTGAAAATATCCACTAAATTAGGGAATAATATGTGTGAGGGTACCCCAGAAGAGTTCCAATTGTGTGTGGGTAGAATATATATCCCACGGGGGTAAAATTGAAAAAGTTGAAAAAAATTTTTTTTTTCGACTTAGTCATTTTTCCGGCGTTTATCAGACTTTCAGATAGGGCAAATGTCAGTGAGCGTTCCGATTTCAGTTCCAGAGCGATTCGCCCAATGACTCCTTGATATTTAATCATTTTCAGCCAATTTTCTGGATTTTTGAAAAATTCACTTTTTTTGTGAAAATATCCACTAAATTAGGGAATAATATGTGTGAGGGTACCCCAGGAGAGTTCCAAATGTGTGTGGGTAAAATATATATCCCACGGGGGTAAAATTGAAAAAAGTTAAAAAAAAATATTTTTTGGACTTAGCCATTTTTCCGGCGTTTATCAGACTTTCAGATAGGGCAAATGTCAGTGAGCATTCCGATTTCAGTTCCAGAGCGATTCGCCCAATGAGTCCTTGATATTTAATCATTTTCAGCCAATTTTCTGGATTTTTGAAAATTTCACTTTTTTGTGAAAATATCCACTAAATGAGGGAATAATATGTGTGAGGGTACCCCAGGAGAGTTCCAAATGTGTGTTGGTAGAATATTTATCCCACGGGGGTAAAACTGAAAAAAGTTGAAAAAAAATTTTTTTTTGGACTGTCATTTTTCCGGCGTTTATCAGACTTTCAGATAGGGCAAATGTCAGTGAGCGTTCCGATTTCAGTTCCAGAGCGATTCGCCCAATGAGTCCTTGATATTTAGTCGTTTTCAGCCAATATTTTGGATTTTTGAAAATGTCACTTTTTTGTGAAAATATCCACTAAATGAGGGAATAATATGTGTGAGGGTACCCCAGAAGAGTTCCAAATGTGTGTGGGTAGAATATATATCCCACGGGGGTAAAATTGAAAAAAGTTGAAAAAAAATTTTTTTTTGGACTTAGTCATTTTTCCGGCGTTTATCAGACTTTCAGATAGGGCAAATGTCAGTGAGCGTTCCGATTTCAGTTCCAGAGCGATTCGCCCAATGAGTCCTTGATATTTAATCATTTTCAGCCAATTTTCTGGATTTTTGAAAATTTCACTTTTTTGTGAAAATATCCACTAAATGAGGGAATAATATGTGTGAGGGTAGCCCAGGAGAGTTCCAAATGTGTGTGGGTAGAATATATATCCCACGGGGGTAAAATTGAAAAAAGTTGAAAAATTTTTTTTTTTGGACTTAGTCATTTTTCCGGCGTTTATCAGACTTTCAGATGGGGCAAATGTCAGTGAGCGTTCCGATTTCAGTTCCAGAGCGATTCGCCCAATGAGTCCTTGATATTTAGTCGTTTTCAGCCAATATTTTGGATTTTTGAAAATGTCACTTTTTTGTGAAAATATCCACTAAATGAGGGAATAATATGTGTGAGGGTACCCCAGAAGAGTTCCAAATGTGTGTGGGTAGAATATATATCCCACGGGGGTAAAATTGAAAAAAGTTGAAAAAAAATTTTTTTTTGGACTTAGTCATTTTTCCGGCGTTTATCAGACTTTCAGATAGGGCAAATGTCAGTGAGCGTTCCGATTTCAGTTCCAGAGCGATTCGCCCAATGAGTCCTTGATATTTAATCATTTTCAGCCAATTTTCTGGATTTTTGAAAATTTCACTTTTTTGTGAAAATATCCACTAAATGAGGGAATAATATGTGTGAGGGTAGCCCAGGAGAGTTCCAAATGTGTGTGGGTAGAATATATATCCCACGGGGGTAAAATTGAAAAAAGTTAAAAATTTTTTTTTTTTGGACTTAGTCATTTTTCTGGCGTTTATCAGACTTTCAGATAGGGCAAATGTCAGTGAGCGTTCCCATTTCAGTTCCAGAGCGATTCGCCCAATGAGTCCTTGATATTTATGCATTTTCAGCCAATTTTCTGGATTTTTGAAAAATTCATTTTTTGTGAAAATATCCACTAAATGAGGGAATAATATGTGTGAGGGTACCCCAGGAGTGTTCCAAATGTGTGTGGGTAGAATATATATCCCACGGGGATAAAATTGAAAAAAGTTGAAAAATTTTTTTTTGGACTTAGTCATTTTTCCGGCGTTTATCAGACTTTCAGATAGGGCAAATGTCAGTGAGCGTTCCGATTTCAGTTCCAGAGCGATTTGCCCAATGAGTCCTTGATATTTAGTCGTTTTCAGCCAATATTTTGGATTTTTGAAAATTTCACTTTTTTTGTGAAAATATCCACTAAATTAGGGAATAATATGTGTGAGGGTACCCCAGAAGAGTTCCAATTGTGTGTGGGTAGAATATATATCCCACGGGGGTAAAATTGAAAAAAGTTGAAAAAAAATTTTTTTTTCGACTTAGTCATTTTTCCGGCGTTTATCAGACTTTCAGATAGGGCAAATGTCAGTGAGCGTTCCGATTTCAGTTCCAGAGCGATTCGCCCAATGACTCCTTGATATTTAATCATTTTCAGCCAATTTTCTGGATTTTTGAAAAATTCACTTTTTTTGTGAAAATATCCACTAAATTAGGGAATAATATGTGTGAGGGTACCCCAGGAGAGTTCCAAATGTGTGTGGGTAAAATATATATCCCACGGGGGTAAAATTGAAAAAAGTTAAAAAAAAATATTTTTTGGACTTAGCCATTTTTCCGGCGTTTATCAGACTTTCAGATAGGGCAAATGTCAGTGAGCATTCCGATTTCAGTTCCAGAGCGATTCGCCCAATGAGTCCTTGATATTTAATCATTTTCAGCCAATTTTCTGGATTTTTGAAAATTTCACTTTTTTGTGAAAATATCCACTAAATGAGGGAATAATATGTGTGAGGGTAGCCCAGGAGAGTTCCAAATGTGTGTGGGTAGAATATATATCCCACGGGGATAAAATTGAAAAAAGTTGAAAAATTTTTTTTTGGACTTAGTCATTTTTCCGGCGTTTATCAGACTTTCAGATAGGGCAAATGTCAGTGAGCGTTCCGATTTCAGTTCCAGAGCGATTTGCCCAATGAGTCCTTGATATTTAGTCGTTTTCAGCCAATATTTTGGATTTTTGAAAATGTCACTTTTTTGTGAAAATATCCACTAAATGAGGGAATAATATGTGTGAGGGTACCCCAGAAGAGTTCCAAATGTGTGTGGGTAGAATATATATCCCACGGGGGTAAAATTGAAAAAAGTTGAAAAAAAATTTTTTTTTGGACTTAGTCATTTTTCCGGCGTTTATCAGACTTTCAGATAGGGCAAATGTCAGTGAGCGTTCCGATTTCAGTTCCAGAGCGATTCGCCCAATGAGTCCTTGATATTTAATCATTTTCAGCCAATTTTCTGGATTTTTGAAAATTTCACTTTTTTGTGAAAATATCCACTAAATGAGGGAATAATATGTGTGAGGGTAGCCCAGGAGAGTTCCAAATGTGTGTGGGTAGAATATATATCCCACGGGGGTAAAATTGAAAAAAGTTGAAAAATTTTTTTTTTTGGACTTAGTCATTTTTCCGGCGTTTATCAGACTTTCAGATGGGGCAAATGTCAGTGAGCGTTCCGATTTCAGTTGCAGAGCGATTCGCCCAATGAGTCCTTGATATTTATTCATTTTCAGCCAATTTTCTGGATTTTTGAAAAATTCACTTTTTTTGTGAAAATATCCACTAAATGAGGGAATAATATGTGTGAGGGTACCCCAGGAGAGTTCCAAATGTGTGTGGGTAGAATATTTATCCCACGGGGGTAAAACTGAAAAAAGTTGAAAAAAATTTTTTTTTTGGACTTAGTCATTTTTCCGGCATTTATCAGACTTTCAGATAGGGCAAATGTCAGTGAGCGTTCCGATTTCAGTTCCAGAGCGATTCGCCCAATGAGTCCTTGATATTTAGTCGTTTTCAGCCAATATTTTGGATTTTTGAAAATGTCACTTTTTTGTGAAAATATCCACTAAATGAGGGAATAATATGTGTGAGGGTACCCCAGAAGAGTTCCAAATGTGTGTGGGTAGAATATATATCCCACGGGGGTAAAATTGAAAAAAGTTGAAAAAAAATTTTTTTTTGGACTTAGTCATTTTTCCGGCGTTTATCAGACTTTCAGATAGGGCAAATGTCAGTGAGCGTTCCGATTTCAGTTCCAGAGCGATTCGCCCAATGAGTCCTTGATATTTAATCATTTTCAGCCAATTTTCTGGATTTTTGAAAATTTCACTTTTTTGTGAAAATATCCACTAAATGAGGGAATAATATGTGTGAGGGTAGCCCAGGAGAGTTCCAAATGTGTGTGGGTAGAATATATATCCCACGGGGGTAAAATTGAAAAAAGTTTAAAATTTTTGTTTTTTGGACTTAGTCATTTTTCCGGTGTTTATCAGACTTTCAGATAGGGCAAATGTCAGTGAGCGTTCCCATTTCAGTTCCAGAGCGATTCGCCCAATGAGTCCTTGATATTTATGCATTTTCAGCCAATTTTCTGGATTTTTGAAAAATTCATTTTTTGTGAAAATATCCACTAAATGAGGGAATAATATGTGTGAGGGTACCCCAGGAGTGTTCCAAATGTGTGTGGGTAGAATATATATCCCACGGGGATAAAATTGAAAAAAGTTGAAAAATTTTTTTTTGGACTTAGTCATTTTTCCGGCGTTTATCAGACTTTCAGATAGGGCAAATGTCAGTGAGCGTTCCGATTTCAGTTCCAGAGCGATTTGCCCAATGAGTCCTTGATATTTAGTCGTTTTCAGCCAATATTTTGGATTTTTGAAAATGTCACTTTTTTGTGAAAATATCCACTAAATGAGGGAATAATATGTGTGAGGGTACCCCAGAAGAGTTCCAAATGTGTGTGGGTAGAATATATATCCCACGGGGGTAAAATTGAAAAAAGTTGAAAAAAAATTTTTTTTTGGACTTAGTCATTTTTCCGGCGTTTATCAGACTTTCAGATAGGGCAAATGTCAGTGAGCGTTCCGATTTCAGTTCCAGAGCGATTCGCCCAATGAGTCCTTGATATTTAATCATTTTCAGCCAATTTTCTGGATTTTTGAAAATTTCACTTTTTTGTGAAAATATCCACTAAATGAGGGAATAATATGTGTGAGGGTAGCCCAGGAGAGTTCCAAATGTGTGTGGGTAGAATATATATCCCACGGGGGTAAAATTGAAAAAAGTTTAAAATTTTTTTTTTTTGGACTTAGCCATTTTTCCGGCGTTTATCAGACTTTCAGATAGGGCAAATGTCAGTGAGCATTCCGATTTCAGTTCCAGAGCGATTCGCCCAATGAGTCCTTGATATTTAGTCGTTTTCAGCCAATTTTCTGGATTTTTGAAAAATTCACTTTTTTTGTGAAAATATCCACTAAATGATGGAATAATATGTGTGAGGGTACCCCAGGAGAGTTCCAAATGTGTGTGGGTAGAATATTTATCCCACGGGGGTAAAACTGAAAAAAGTTGAAAAAAAATTTTTTTTTGGACTTAGTCATTTTTCCGGCATTTATCAGACTTTCAGATAGGGCAAATGTCAGTGAGCGTTCCGATTTCAGTTCCAGAGCGATTCGCCCAATGAGTCCTTGATATTTAGTCGTTTTCAGCCAATATTTTGGATTTTTGAAAATGTCACTTTTTTGTGAAAATATCCACTAAATGAGGGAATAATATGTGTGAGGGTACCCCAGAAGAGTTCCAAATGTGTGTGGGTAGAATATATATCCCACGGGGGTAAAATTGAAAAAAGTTGAAAAAAAATTTTTTTTTGGACTTAGTCATTTTTCCGGCGTTTATCAGACTTTCAGATAGGGTAAATGTCAGTGAGCGTTCCGATTTCAGTTCCAGAGCGATTCGCCCAATGAGTCCTTGATATTTAATCATTTTCAGCCAATTTTCTGGATTTTTGAAAATTTCACTTTTTTGTGAAAATATCCACTAAATGAGGGAATAATATGTGTGAGGGTAGCCCAGGAGAGTTCCAAATGTGTGTGGGTAGAATATATATCCCACGGGGGTAAAATTGAAAAAAGTTTAAAATTTTTGTTTTTTGGACTTAGTCATTTTTCCGGCGTTTATCAGACTTTCAGATAGGGCAAATGTCAGTGAGCGTTCCCATTTCAGTTCCAGAGCGATTCGCCCAATGAGTCCTTGATATTTATGCATTTTCAGCCAATTTTCTGGATTTTTGAAAAATTCATTTTTTGTGAAAATATCCACTAAATGAGGGAATAATATGTGTGAGGGTACCCCAGGAGTGTTCCAAATGTGTGTGGGTAGAATATATATCCCACGGGGATAAAATTGAAAAAAGTTGAAAAATTTTTTTTTGGACTTAGTCATTTTTCCGGCGTTTATCAGACTTTCAGATAGGGCAAATGTCAGTGAGCGTTCCGATTTCAGTTCCAGAGCGATTTGCCCAATGAGTCCTTGATATTTAGTCGTTTTCAGCCAATATTTTGGATTTTTGAAAATGTCACTTTGTTGTGAAAATATCCACTAAATGAGGGAATAATATGTGTGAGGGTACCCCAGAAGAGTTCCAAATGTGTGTGGGTAGAATATATATCCCACGGGGGTAAAATTGAAAAAAGTTGAAAAAAAATTTTTTTTTGGACTTAGTCATTTTTCCGGCGTTTATCAGACTTTCAGATAGGGCAAATGTCAGTGAGCGTTCCGATTTCAGTTCCAGAGCGATTCGCCCAATGAGTCCTTGATATTTAATCATTTTCAGCCAATTTTCTGGATTTTTGAAAATTTCACTTTTTTGTGAAAATATCCACTAAATGAGGGAATAATATGTGTGAGGGTAGCCCAGGAGAGTTCCAAATGTGTGTGGGTAGAATATATATCCCACGGGGGTAAAATTGAAAAAAGTTTAAAATTTTTTTTTTTTGGACTTAGCCATTTTTCCGGCGTTTATCAGACTTTCAGATAGGGCAAATGTCAGTGAGCATTCCGATTTCAGTTCCAGAGCGATTCGCCCAATGAGTCCTTGATATTTAGTCGTTTTCAGCCAATTTTCTGGATTTTTGAAAAATTCACTTTTTTTGTGAAAATATCCACTAAATGATGGAATAATATGTGTGAGGGTACCCCAGGAGAGTTCCAAATGTGTGTGGGTAGAATATTTATCCCACGGGGGTAAAACTGAAAAAAGTTGAAAAAAAATTTTTTTTTGGACTGTCATTTTTCCGGCGTTTATCAGACTTTCAGATAGGGCAAATGTCAGTGAGCGTTCCGATTTCAGTTCCAGAGCGATTCGCCCAATGAGTCTTTGATATTTAGTCGTTTTCAGCCAATATTTTGGATTTTTGAAAATGTCACTTTTTTGTGAAAATATCCACTAAATGAGGGAATAATATGTGTGAGGGTACCCCAGAAGAGTTCCAAATGTGTGTGGGTAGAATATATATCCCACGGGGGTAAAATTGAAAAAAGTTGAAAAAAAATTTTTTTTTGGACTTAGTCATTTTTCCGGCGTTTATCAGACTTTCAGATAGGGCAAATGTCAGTGAGCGTTCCGATTTCAGTTCCAGAGCGATTCGCCCAATGAGTCCTTGATATTTAATCATTTTCAGCCAATTTTCTGGATTTTTGAAAATTTCACTTTTTTGTGAAAATATCCACTAAATGAGGGAATAATATGTGTGAGGGTAGCCCAGGAGAGTTCCAAATGTGTGTGGGTAGAATATATATCCCACGGGGGTAAAATTGAAAAAAGTTTAAAATTTTTTTTTTTTTGGACTTAGTCATTTTTCCGGCGTTTATCAGACTTTCAGATAGGGCAAATGTCAGTGAGCGTTCCCATTTCAGTTCCAGAGCGATTCGCCCAATGAGTCCTTGATATTTATGCATTTTCAGCCAATTTTCTGGATTTTTGAAAAATTCACTTTTTTGTGAAAATATCCACTAAATGAGGGAATAATATGTGTGAGGGTACCCCAGGAGTGTTCCAAATGTGTGTGGGTAGAATATATATCCCACGGGGATAAAATTGAAAAAAGTTGAAAAAAATTTTTTTGGACTTAGTCATTTTTCCGGCGTTTATCAGACTTTCAGATAGGGCAAATGTCAGTGAGCGTTCCGATTTCAGTTCCAGAGCGATTTGCCCAATGAGTCCTTGATATTTAGTCGTTTTCAGCCAATATTTTGGATTTTTGAAAATTTCACTTTTTTGTGAAAATATCCAGTAAATGAGGGAATAATATGTGTGAGGGTACCCCAGAAGAGTTCCAAATGTGTGTGGGTAGAATATATATCCCACGGGGGTAAAATTGAAAAAAGTTGAAAAAAATTTTTTTTTTGGACTTAGTCATTTTTCCGGCGTTTATCAGACTTTCAGATAGGGCAAATGTCAGTGAGCGTTCCGATTTCAGTTCCAGAGCGATTCGCCCAATGAGTCCTTGATATTTAATCATTTTCAGCCAATTTTCTGGATTTTTGAAAATTTCACTTTTTTGTGAAAATATCCACTAAATGAGGGAATAATATGTGTGAGGGTAGCCCAGGAGAGTTCCAAATGTGTGTGGGTAGAATATATATCCCACGGGGGTAAAATTGAAAAAAGTTGAAAAATTTTTTTTTTTGGACTTAGTCATTTTTCCGGCGTTTATCAGACTTTCAGATGGGGCAAATGTCAGTGAGCGTTCCGATTTCAGTTCCAGAGCGATTCGCCCAATGAGTCCTTGATATTTAATCATTTTCAGCCAATTTTCTGGATTTTTGAAAATTTCACTTTTTTGTGAAAATATCCACTAAATGAGGGAATAATATGTGTGAGGGTAGCCCAGGAGAGTTCCAAATGTGTGTGGGTAGAATATATATCCCACGGGGGTAAAATTGAAAAAAGTTGAAAAATTTTTTTTTTTGGACTTAGTCATTTTTCCGGCGTTTATCAGACTTTCAGATGGGGCAAATGTCAGTGAGCGTTCCGATTTCAGTTGCAGAGCGATTCGCCCAATGAGTCCTTGATATTTATTCATTTTCAGCCAATTTTCTGGATTTTTGAAAAATTCACTTTTTTTGTGAAAATATCCACTAAATGATGGAATAATATGTGTGAGGGTACCCCAGGAGAGTTCCAAATGTGTGTGGGTAGAATATTTATCCCACGGGGGTAAAACTGAAAAAAGTTGAAAAAAAATTTTTTTTTGGACTTAGTCATTTTTCCGGCATTTATCAGACTTTCAGATAGGGCAAATGTCAGTGAGCGTTCCGATTTCAGTTCCAGAGCGATTCGCCCAATGAGTCCTTGATATTTAGTCGTTTTCAGCCAATATTTTGGATTTTTGAAAATGTCACTTTTTTGTGAAAATATCCACTAAATGAGGGAATAATATGTGTGAGGGTACCCCAGAAGAGTTCCAAATGTGTGTGGGTAGAATATATATCCCACGGGGGTAAAATTGAAAAAAGTTGAAAAAAAATTTTTTTTTGGACTTAGTCATTTTTCCGGCGTTTATCAGACTTTCAGATAGGGCAAATGTCAGTGAGCGTTCCGATTTCAGTTCCAGAGCGATTCGCCCAATGAGTCCTTGATATTTAATCATTTTCAGCCAATTTTCTGGATTTTTGAAAATTTCACTTTTTTGTGAAAATATCCACTAAATGAGGGAATAATATGTGTGAGGGTAGCCCAGGAGAGTTCCAAATGTGTGTGGGTAGAATATATATCCCACGGGGGTAAAATTGAAAAAAGTTTAAAATTTTTGTTTTTTGGACTTAGTCATTTTTCCGGCGTTTATCAGACTTTCAGATAGGGCAAATGTCAGTGAGCGTTCCCATTTCAGTTCCAGAGCGATTCGCCCAATGAGTCCTTGATATTTATGCATTTTCAGCCAATTTTCTGGATTTTTGAAAAATTCATTTTTTGTGAAAATATCCACTAAATGAGGGAATAATATGTGTGAGGGTACCCCAGGAGTGTTCCAAAAGTGTGTGGGTAGAATATATATCCCACGGGGATAAAATTGAAAAAAGTTGAAAAATTTTTTTTTGGACTTAGTCATTTTTCCGGCGTTTATCAGACTTTCAGATAGGGCAAATGTCAGTGAGCGTTCCGATTTCAGTTCCAGAGCGATTTGCCCAATGAGTCCTTGATATTTAGTCGTTTTCAGCCAATATTTTGGATTTTTGAAAATGTCACTTTGTTGTGAAAATATCCACTAAATGAGGGAATAATATGTGTGAGGGTACCCCAGAAGAGTTCCAAATGTGTGTGGGTAGAATATATATCCCACGGGGGTAAAATTGAAAAAAGTTGAAAAAAAATTTTTTTTTGGACTTAGTCATTTTTCCGGCGTTTATCAGACTTTCAGATAGGGCAAATGTCAGTGAGCGTTCCGATTTCAGTTCCAGAGCGATTCGCCCAATGAGTCCTTGATATTTAATCATTTTCAGCCAATTTTCTGGATTTTTGAAAATTTCACTTTTTTGTGAAAATATCCACTAAATGAGGGAATAATATGTGTGAGGGTAGCCCAGGAGAGTTCCAAATGTGTGTGGGTAGAATATATATCCCACGGGGGTAAAATTGAAAAAAGTTTAAAATTTTTTTTTTTTGGACTTAGCCATTTTTCCGGCGTTTATCAGACTTTCAGATAGGGCAAATGTCAGTGAGCATTCCGATTTCAGTTCCAGAGCGATTCGCCCAATGAGTCCTTGATATTTAGTCGTTTTCAGCCAATTTTCTGGATTTTTGAAAAATTCACTTTTTTTGTGAAAATATCCACTAAATGATGGAATAATATGTGTGAGGGTACCCCAGGAGAGTTCCAAATGTGTGTGGGTAGAATATTTATCCCACGGGGGTAAAACTGAAAAAAGTTGAAAAAAAATTTTTTTTTGGACTGTCATTTTTCCGGCGTTTATCAGACTTTCAGATAGGGCAAATGTCAGTGAGCGTTCCGATTTCAGTTCCAGAGCGATTCGCCCAATGAGTCCTTGATATTTAGTCGTTTTCAGCCAATATTTTGGATTTTTGAAAATGTCACTTTTTTGTGAAAATATCCACTAAATGAGGGAATAATATGTGTGAGGGTACCCCAGAAGAGTTCCAAATGTGTGTGGGTAGAATATATATCCCACGGGGGTAAAATTGAAAAAGTTGAAAAAAAATTTTTTTTTGGACTTAGTCATTTTTCCGGCGTTTATCAGACTTTCAGATAGGGCAAATGTCAGTGAGCGTTCCGATTTCAGTTCCAGAGCGATTCGCCCAATGAGTCCTTGATATTTAATCATTTTCAGCCAATTTTCTGGATTTTTGAAAATTTCACTTTTTTGTGAAAATATCCACTAAATGAGGGAATAATATGTGTGAGGGTAGCCCAGGAGAGTTCCAAATGTGTGTGGGTAGAATATATATCCCACGGGGGTAAAATTGAAAAAAGTTTAAAATTTTTTTTTTTTTGGACTTAGTCATTTTTCCGGCGTTTATCAGACTTTCAGATAGGGCAAATGTCAGTGAGCGTTCCCATTTCAGTTCCAGAGCGATTCGCCCAATGAGTCCTTGATATTTATGCATTTTCAGCCAATTTTCTGGATTTTTGAAAAATTCACTTTTTTGTGAAAATATCCACTAAATGAGGGAATAATATGTGTGAGGGTACCCCAGGAGTGTTCCAAATGTGTGTGGGTAGAATATATATCCCACGGGGATAAAATTGAAAAAAGTTGAAAAAATTTTTTTTGGACTTAGTCATTTTTCCGGCGTTTATCAGACTTTCAGATAGGGCAAATGTCAGTGAGCGTTCCGATTTCAGTTCCAGAGCGATTTGCCCAATGAGTCCTTGATATTTAGTCGTTTTCAGCCAATATTTTGGATTTTTGAAAATTTCACTTTTTTGTGAAAATATCCAGTAAATGAGGGAATAATATGTGTGAGGGTACCCCAGAAGAGTTCCAAATGTGTGTGGGTAGAATATATATCCCACGGGGGTAAAATTGAAAAAAGTTGAAAAAAATTTTTTTTTTGGACTTAGTCATTTTTCCGGCGTTTATCAGACTTTCAGATAGGGCAAATGTCAGTGAGCGTTCCGATTTCAGTTCCAGAGCGATTCGCCCAATGAGTCCTTGATATTTAATCATTTTCAGCCAATTTTCTGGATTTTTGAAAATTTCACTTTTTTGTGAAAATATCCACTAAATGAGGGAATAATATGTGTGAGGGTAGCCCAGGAGAGTTCCAAATGTGTGTGGGTAGAATATATATCCCACGGGGGTAAAATTGAAAAAAGTTGAAAAATTTTTTTTTTTGGACTTAGTCATTTTTCCGGCGTTTATCAGACTTTCAGATGGGGCAAATGTCAGTGAGCGTTCCGATTTCAGTTCCAGAGCGATTCGCCCAATGAGTCCTTGATATTTAATCATTTTCAGCCAATTTTCTGGATTTTTGAAAATTTCACTTTTTTGTGAAAATATCCACTAAATGAGGGAATAATATGTGTGAGGGTAGCCCAGGAGAGTTCCAAATGTGTGTGGGTAGAATATATATCCCACGGGGGTAAAATTGAAAAAAGTTGAAAAATTTTTTTTTTTGGACTTAGTCATTTTTCCGGCGTTTATCAGACTTTCAGATGGGGCAAATGTCAGTGAGCGTTCCGATTTCAGTTGCAGAGCGATTCGCCCAATGAGTCCTTGATATTTATTCATTTTCAGCCAATTTTCTGGATTTTTGAAAAATTCACTTTTTTTGTGAAAATATCCACTAAATGAGGGAATAATATGTGTGAGGGTACCCCAGGAGAGTTCCAAATGTGTGTGGGTAGAATATTTATCCCACGGGGGTAAAACTGAAAAAAGTTGAAAAAAATTTTTTTTTTGGACTTAGTCATTTTTCCGGCATTTATCAGACTTTCAGATAGGGCAAATGTCAGTGAGCGTTCCGATTTCAGTTCCAGAGCGATTCGCCCAATGAGTCCTTGATATTTAGTCGTTTTCAGCCAATATTTTGGATTTTTGAAAATGTCACTTTTTTGTGAAAATATCCAATAAATGAGGGAATAATATGTGTGAGGGTACCCCAGAAGAGTTCCAAATGTGTGTGGGTAGAATATATATCCCACGGGGGTAAAATTGAAAAAAGTTGAAAAAAAATTTTTTTTTGGACTTAGTCATTTTTCCGGCGTTTATCAGACTTTCAGATAGGGCAAATGTCAGTGAGCGTTCCGATTTCAGTTCCAGAGCGATTCGCCCAATGAGTCCTTGATATTTAATCATTTTCAGCCAATTTTCTGGATTTTTGAAAATTTCACTTTTTTGTGAAAATATCCACTAAATGAGGGAATAATATGTGTGAGGGTAGCCCAGGAGAGTTCCAAATGTGTGTGGGTAGAATATATATCCCACGGGGGTAAAATTGAAAAAAGTTTAAAATTTTTTTTTTTTGGACTTAGTCATTTTTCCGGCGTTTATCAGACTTTCAGATAGGGCAAATGTCAGTGAGCGTTCCCATTTCAGTTCCAGAGCGATTCGCCCAATGAGTCCTTGATATTTATGCATTTTCAGCCAATTTTCTGGATTTTTGAAAAATTCATTTTTTGTGAAAATATCCACTAAATGAGGGAATAATATGTGTGAGGGTACCCCAGGAGTGTTCCAAATGTGTGTGGGTAGAATATATATCCCACGGGGATAAAATTGAAAAAAGTTGAAAAATTTTTTTTTGGACTTAGTCATTTTTCCGGCGTTTATCAGACTTTCAGATAGGGCAAATGTCAGTGAGCGTTCCGATTTCAGTTCCAGAGCGATTTGCCCAATGAGTCCTTGATATTTAGTCGTTTTCAGCCAATATTTTGGATTTTTGAAAATTTCACTTTTTTGTGAAAATATCCAGTAAATGAGGGAATAATATGTGTGAGGGTACCCCAGAAGAGTTCCAAATGTGTGTGGGTAGAATATATATCCCACGGGGGTAAAATTGAAAAAAGTTGAAAAAAATTTTTTTTTTGGACTGTCATTTTTCCGGCGTTTATCAGACTTTCAGATAGGGCAAATGTCAGTGAGCGTTCCGATTTCAGTTCCAGAGCGATTCGCCCAATGAGTCCTTGATATTTAATCATTTTCAGCCAATTTTCTGGATTTTTGAAAATTTCACTTTTTTGTGAAAATATCCACTAAATGAGGGAATAATATGTGTGAGGGTAGCCCAGGAGAGTTCCAAATGTGTGTGGGTAGAATATATATCCCACGGGGGTAAAATTGAAAAAAGTTAAAAAAAATTTTTTTTTGGACTGTCATTTTTCCAGCGTTTATCAGACTTTCAAATAGGGCAAATGTCAGTGAGCGTTCCGATTTCAGTTCCAGAGCGATTCGCCCAATGAGTCCTTGATATTTAGTCGTTTTCAGCCAATATTTTGGATTTTTGAAAATGTCACTTTTTTGTGAAAATATCCACTAAATGAGGGAATAATATGTGTGAGGGTACCCCAGAAGAGTTCCAAATGTGTGTGGGTAGAATATATATCCCACGGGGGTAAAATTGAAAAAAGTTAAAAAAAATTTTTTTTTGGACTTAGCCATTTTTCCGGCGTTTATCAGACTTTCAGATAGGGCAAATGTCAGTGAGCATTCCGATTTCAGTTCCAGAGCGATTCGCCCAATGAGTCCTTGATATTTAGTCGTTTTCAGCCAATTTTCTGGATTTTTGAAAAATTCACTTTTTTTGTGAAAATATCCACTAAATGATGGAATAATATGTGTGAGGGTACCCCAGGAGAGTTCCAAATGTGTGTGGGTAGAATATATATCCCACGGGCTAAAATTGAAAAAAGTTGAAATTTTTTTTTTTTGGACTTAGTCATTTTTCCGGCGTTTATCAGACTTTCAGATAGGGCAAATGTCAGTGAGCGTTCCCATTTCAGTTCCAGAGCGATTTGCCCAATGAGTCCTTGATATTTATGCATTTTCAGCCAATTTTCTTGATTTTTGAAAAGTTCACTTTTTTGTGAAAATATCCACTAAATGAGGGAATAATATGTGTGAGGGTACCCCAGGAGAGTTCCAAATGTGTGTGGGTAAAATATATATCCCACGGGGGTAAAATTGAAAAAAGTTGAAAAAAAATTTTTTTTTGGACTTAGTCATTTTTCCGGCGTTTATCAGACTTTCAGATAGGGCAAATGTCAGTGAGCGTTCCGATTTCAGTTCCAGAGCGATTCGCCCAATGATGAGTCCTTGATATTTAATCATTTTCAGCCAATTTTCTGGATTTTTGAAAAATTCACTTTTTTTGTGAAAATATCCACTAAATGAGGGAATAATATGTGTGAGGGTACCCCAGGAGAGTTCCAAATGTGTGTGGGTAGAATATATATCCCACGGGCTAAAATTGGAAAAAGTTGAAATTTTTTTTTTTTGGACTTAGTCATTTTTCCGGCGTTTATCAGACTTTCAGATAGGGCAGATGTCAGTGAGCGTTCCGATTTCAGTTCCAGAGCGATTTGCCCAATGAGTCCTTGATATTTATTCATTTTCAGCCAATTTTCTGGATTTTTGAAAAATTCACTTTTTTGTGAAAATATCCACTAAATGAGGGAATAATATGTGTGAGGGTACCCCAGGAGAGTTCCAAATGTGTGTGGGCAAAATATATCTCCCACGGGGGTAAAATTGAAAAAAGTTGAAAAAAATTATTTTTTTGACTTAGCCATTTTTCCGGCGTTTATCAGACTTTCAGATAGGGCAAATGTCAGTGAGCGTTCCGATTTCAATTCCAGAGCGATTCGCCCAATGAGTCCTTGATATTTAGTCGTTTTCAGCCAATTTTCTGGATTTTTGAAAAATTCACTTTTTTTGTGAAAATATCCACTAAATGAGGGAATAATATGTGTAAGGGTACCCCAGGAGTGTTCCAAATGTGTGTGGGTAGAATATATATCCCACGGGGGTAAAATTGAAAAAAGTTGAAAAATTTTTTTTTGGACTTAGTCATTTTTCCGGCGTTTATCAGACTTTCAGATAGGGCAAATGTCAGTGAGCGTTCCGATTTCAGTTCCAGAGCGATTTCCCCAATGAGTCCTTGATATTTAGTCGTTTTCAGCCAATATTTTGGATTTTTGAAAATTTCACTTTTTTGTGAAAATATCCAGTAAATGAGGGAATAATATGTGTGAGGGTACCCCAGAAGAGTTCCAAATGTGTGTGGGTAGAATATATATCCCACGGGGGTAAAATTGAAAAAAGTTGAAAAATTTTTTTTTTTGGACTTAGTCATTTTTCCGGCGTTTATCAGACTTTCAGATGGGGCAAATGTCAGTGAGCGTTCCGATTTCAGTTCCAGAGCGATTCGCCCAATGAGTCCTTGATATTTATTCATTTTCAGCCAATTTTCTGGATTTTTGAAAAATTCACTTTTTTTGTGAAAATATCCACTAAATGAGCGAATAATATGTGTGAGGGTACCCCAGGAGAGTTCCAAATGTGTGTGGGTAGAATATTTATCCCACGGGGGTAAAACTGAAAAAAGTTGAAAAAAAATTTTTTTTTGGACTTAGTCATTTTTCCGGCGTTTATCAGACTTTCAGATAGGGCAAATGTCAGTGAGCGTTCCGATTTCAGTTCCAGAGCGATTCGCCCAATGAGTCATTGATATTTAGTCGTTTTCAGCCAATATTTTGGATTTTTGAAAATGTCACTTTTTTGTGAAAATATCCACTAAATGAGGGAATAATATGTGTGAGGGTACCCCAGAAGAGTTCCAAATGTGTGTGGGTAGAATATATATCCCACGGGGGTAAAATTGAAAAAAGTTGAAAAAAAATTTTTTTTTGGACTTAGTCATTTTTCCGGCGTTTATCAGACTTTCAGATAGGGCAAATGTCAGTGAGCGTTCCCATTTCAGTTCCAGAGCGATTCGCCCAATGAGTCCTTGATATTTATGCATTTTCAGCCAATTTTCTGGATTTTTGAAAAATTCACTTTTTTGTGAAAATATCCACTAAATGAGGGAATAATATGTGTGAGGGTACCCCAGGAGTGTTCCAAATGTGTGTGGGTAGAATATATATCCCACGGGGATAAAATTGAAAAAAGTTGAAAAATTTTTTTTTTTGGACTTAGTCATTTTTCCGGCATTTATCAGACGTTCAGATAGGGCAAATGTCAGTGAGCGTTCCGATTTCAGTTCCAGAGCGATTCGCCCAATGAGTCCTTGATATTTAGTCGTTTTCAGCCAATATTTTGGATTTTTGAAAATTTCACTTTTTTGTGAAAATATCCACTAAATGAGGGAATAATATGTGTGAGGGTACCCCAGAAGAGTTCCAAATGTGTGTGGGTAGAATATATATCCCACGGGGGTAAAATTGAAAAAAGTTGAAAAAAATTTTTTTTTTGGACTTAGTCATTTTTCCGGCATTTATCAGACTTTCAGATAGGGCAAATGTCAGTGAGCGTTCCAATTTCAGTTCCAGAGCGATTCGCCTAATGAGTCCTTGATATTTAATCATTTTCAGCCAATTTTCTGGATTTTTGAAAATTTCACTTTTTTGTGAAAATATCCACTAAATGAGGGAATAATATGTGTGAGGGTAGCCCAGGAGAGTTCCAAATGTGTGTGGGTAAAATATATATCCCACGGGGGTAAAATTGAAAAAAGTTAAAAAAAATTATTTTTTGGACTTAGCCATTTTTCCGGCGTTTATCAGACTTTCAGATAGGGCAAATGTCAGTGAGCATTCCGATTTCAGTTCCAGAGCGATTCGCCCAATGAGCCCTTGATATTTAGTCGTTTTCAGCCAATATTTTGGATTTTTGAAAATTTCACTTTTTTGTGAAAATATCCACTAAATGAGGGAATAATATGTGTAAGGGTACCCCAGGAGTGTTCCAAATGTGTGTGGGTAGAATATATATCCCACGGGCTAAAATTGAAAAAAGTTGAAATTTTTTTTTTTTGGACTTAGTCATTTTTCCGACGTTTATCAGACTTTCAGATAGGGCAAATGTCAGTGAGCGTTCCGATTTCAGTTCCAGAGCGATTCGCCCAATGAGTCCTTGATATTTAATCATTTTCAGACAATTTTCTGGATTTTTGAAAATTTCACTTTTTTGTGAAAATATCCACTAAATGAGGGAATAATATGTGTGAGGGTAGCCCAGGAGAGTTCCAAATGTGTGTGGGTAGAATATATATCCCACGGGGGTAAAATTGAAAAAAGTTTAAAATTCTTTTTTTTTGGACTTAGTCATTTTTCCGGCGTTTATCAGACTTTCAGATAGGGCAAATGTCAGTGAGCGTTCCCATTTCAGTTCCAGAGCGATTCGCCCAATGAGTCCTTGATATTTATGCATTTTCAGCCAATTTTCTGGATTTTTGAAAAATTCACTTTTTTGTGAAAATATCCACTAAATGAGGGAATAATATGTGTGAGGGTACCCCAGGAGTGTTCCAAATGTGTGTGGGTAGAATATATATCCCACGGGGATAAAATTGAAAAAAGTTGAAAAATTTTTTTTTGGACTTAGTCATTTTTCCGGCGTTTATCAGACTTTCAGATAGGGCAAATGTCAGTGAGCGTTCCGATTTCAGTTCCAGAGCGATTTGCCCAATGAGTCCTTGATATTTAGTCGTTTTCAGCCAATATTTTGGATTTTTGAAAATTTCACTTTTTTGTGAAAATATCCAGTAAATGAGGGAATAATATGTGTGAGGGTACCCCAGAAGAGTTCCAAATGTGTGTGGGTAGAATATATATCCCACGGGGGTAAAATTGAAAAAAGTTGAAAAAAATTTTTTTTTTGGACTTAGTCATTTTTCCGGCGTTTATCAGACTTTCAGATAGGGCAAATGTGAGTGAGCGTTCCGATTTCAGTTCCAGAGCGATTCGCCCAATGAGTCCTTGATATTTAATCATTTTCAGCCAATTTTCTGGATTTTTGAAAATTTCACTTTTTTGTGAAAATATCCACTAAATGAGGGAATAATATGTGTGAGGGTAGCCCAGGAGAGTTCCAAATGTGTGTGGGTAGAATATATATCCCACGGGGGTAAAATTGAAAAAAGTTTAAAATTTTTTTTTTTTGGACTTAGTCATTTTTCCGGCGTTTATCAGACTTTCAGATAGGGCAAATGTCAGTGAGCGTTCCCATTTCAGTTCCAGAGCGATTCGCCCAATGAGTCCTTGATATTTAGTCGTTTTCAGCCAATATTTTGGATTTTTGAAAATTTCACTTTTTTGTAAAAATATCCACTAAATGAGGGAATAATATGTGTGAGGGTACCCCAGAAGAGTTCCAAATGTGTGGGTAGAATATATATCCCACGGGGGTAAAATTGAAAAAAGTTGAAAAAAAATTTTTTTTTGGACTTAGTCATTTTTCCGGCGTTTATCAGACTTTCAGATAGGGCAAATGTGAGTGAGCGTTCCGATTTCAGTTCCAGAGCGATTCGCCCAATGAGTCCTTGATATTTATTCATTTTCAGCCAATTTTCTGGATTTTTGAAAAATTCACTTTTTTTGTGAAAATATCCACTAAATGAGGGAATAATATGTGTGAGGGTACCCCAGGAGAGTTCCAAATGTGTGTGGGTAGAATATTTATCCCACGGGGGTAAAACTGAAAAAAGTTGAAAAAAAATTTTTTTTTGGACTTAGTCATTTTTCCGGCGTTTATCAGACTTTCAGATAGGGCAAATGTCAGTGAGCGTTCCGATTTCAGTTCCAGAGCGATTCGCCCAATGAGTCATTGATATTTAGTCGTTTTCAGCCAATATTTTGGATTTTTGAAAATGTCACTTTTTTGTGAAAATATCCACTAAATGAGGGAATAATATGTGTGAGGGTACCCCAGAAGAGTTCCAAATGTGTGTGGGTAGAATATATATCCCACGGGGGTAAAATTGAAAAAAGTTGAAAAAAAATTTTTTTTTGGACTTAGTCATTTTTCCGGCGTTTATCAGACTTTCAGATAGGGCAAATGTCAGTGAGCGTTCCCATTTCAGTTCCAGAGCGATTCGCCCAATGAGTCCTTGATATTTATGCATTTTCAGCCAATTTTCTGGATTTTTGAAAAATTCACTTTTTTGTGAAAATATCCACTAAATGAGGGAATAATATGTGTGAGGGTACCCCAGGAGTGTTCCAAATGTGTGTGGGTAGAATATATATCCCACGGGGATAAAATTGAAAAAAGTTGAAAAATTTTTTTTTTTGGACTTAGTCATTTTTCCGGCATTTATCAGACGTTCAGATAGGGCAAATGTCAGTGAGCGTTCCGATTTCAGTTCCAGAGCGATTCGCCCAATGAGTCCTTGATATTTAGTTGTTTTCAGCCAATATTTTGGATTTTTGAAAAATTCACTTTTTTGTGAAAATATCCACTAAATGAGGGAATAATATGTGTGAGGGTACCCCAGGAGTGTTCCAAATGTGTGTGGGTAGAATATATATCCCACGGGGATAAAATTGAAAAAAGTTGAAAAATTTTTTTTTGGACTTAGTCATTTTTCCGGCGTTTATCAGACTTTCAGATAGGGCAAATGTCAGTGAGCGTTCCGATTTCAGTTCCAGAGCGATTTGCCCAATGAGTCCTTGATATTTAGTCGTTTTCAGCCAATATTTTGGATTTTTGAAAATTTCACTTTTTTGTGAAAATATCCAGTAAATGAGGGAATAATATGTGTGAGGGTACCCCAGAAGAGTTCCAAATGTGTGTGGGTAGAATATATATCCCACGGGGGTAAAATTGAAAAAAGTTGAAAAAAATTTTTTTTTTGGACTTAGTCATTTTTCCGGCGTTTATCAGACTTTCAGATAGGGCAAATGTGAGTGAGCGTTCCGATTTCAGTTCCAGAGCGATTCGCCCAATGAGTCCTTGATATTTAATCATTTTCAGCCAATTTTCTGGATTTTTGAAAATTTCACTTTTTTGTGAAAATATCCACTAAATGAGGGAATAATATGTGTGAGGGTAGCCCAGGAGAGTTCAAAATGTGTGTGGGTAGAATATATATCCCACGGGGGTAAAATTGAAAAAAGTTTAAAATTTTTTTTTTTTGGACTTAGTCATTTTTCCGGCGTTTATCAGACTTTCAGATAGGGCAAATGTCAGTGAGCGTTCCCATTTCAGTTCCAGAGCGATTCGCCCAATGAGTCCTTGATATTTAGTCGTTTTCAGCCAATATTTTGGATTTTTGAAAATTTCACTTTTTTGTGAAAATATCCACTAAATGAGGGAATAATATGTGTGAGGGTACCCCAGAAGAGTTCCAAATGTGTGTGGGTAGAATATATATCCCACGGGGGTAAAATTGAAAAAAGTTGAAAAAAAATTTTTTTTTGGACTTAGTCATTTTTCCGGCGTTTATCAGACTTTCAGATAGGGCAAATGTCAGTGAGCGTTCCGATTTCAGTTCCAGAGCGATTCGCCTAATGAGTCCTTGATATTTAATCATTTTCAGCCAATTTTCTGGATTTTTGAAAATTTCACTTTTTTGTGAAAATATCCACTAAATGAGGGAATAATATGTGTGAGGGTAGCCCAGGAGAGTTCCAAATGTGTGTGGGTAGAATATATATCCCACGGGGGTAAAATTGAAAAAAGTTTAAAATTTTTTTTTTTTGGACTTAGTCATTTTTCCGGCGTTTATCAGACTTTCAGATAGGGCAAATGTCAGTGAGCGTTCCCATTTCAGTTCCAGAGCGATTCGCCCAATGAGTCCTTGATATTTAGTCGTTTTCAGCCAATATTTTGGATTTTTGAAAATTTCACTTTTTTGTGAAAATATCCACTAAATGAGGGAATAATATGTGTGAGGGTACCCCAGAAGAGTTCCAAATGTGTGTGGGTAGAATATATATCCCACGGGGGTAAAATTGAAAAAAGGAAAAAAAATTTTTTTTTGGACTTAGTCATTTTTCCGGCGTTTATCAGACTTTCAGATAGGGCAAATGTCAGTGAGCGTTCCGATTTCAGTTCCAGAGCGATTCGCCTAATGAGTCCTTGATATTTAATCATTTTCAGCCAATTTTCTGGATTTTTGAAAATTTCACTTTTTTGTGAAAATATCCACTAAATGAGGGAATAATATGTGTGAGGGTAGCCCAGGAGAGTTCCAAATGTGTGTGGGTAGAATATATATCCCACGGGGGTAAAATTGAAAAAAGTTTAAAATTTTTTTTTTTTGGACTTAGTCATTTTTCCGGCGTTTATCAGACTTTCAGATAGGGCAAATGTCAGTGAGCGTTCCCATTTCAGTTCCAGAGCGATTCGCCCAATGAGTCCTTGATATTTAGTCGTTTTCAGCCAATATTTTGGATTTTTGAAAATTTCACTTTTTTGTAAAAATATCCACTAAATGAGGGAATAATATGTGTGAGGGTACCCCAGAAGAGTTCCAAATGTGTGTGGGTAGAATATATATCCCACGGGGGTAAAATTGAAAAAAGTTGAAAAAAAATTTTTTTTTGGACTTAGTCATTTTTCCGGCGTTTATCAGACTTTCAGATAGGGCAAATGTGAGTGAGCGTTCCGATTTCAGATCCAGAGCGATTCGCCCAATGAGTCCTTGATATTTATTCATTTTCAGCCAATTTTCTGGATTTTTGAAAAATTCACTTTTTTTGTGAAAATATCCACTAAATGAGGGAATAATATGTGTGAGGGTACCCCAGGAGAGTTCCAAATGTGTGTGGGTAGAATATTTATCCCACGGGGGTAAAACTGAAAAAAGTTGAAAAAAAATTTTTTTTTGGACTTAGTCATTTTTCCGGCGTTTATCAGACTTTCAGATAGGGCAAATGTCAGTGAGCGTTCCGATTTCAGTTCCAGAGCGATTCGCCCAATGAGTCATTGATATTTAGTCGTTTTCAGCCAATATTTTGGATTTTTGAAAATGTCACTTTTTTGTGAAAATATCCACTAAATGAGGGAATAATATGTGTGAGGGTACCCCAGAAGAGTTCCAAATGTGTGTGGGTAGAATATATATCCCACGGGGGTAAAATTGAAAAAAGTTGAAAAAAAATTTTTTTTTGGACTTAGTCATTTTTCCGGCGTTTATCAGACTTTCAGATAGGGCAAATGTCAGTGAGCGTTCCCATTTCAGTTCCAGAGCGATTCGCCCAATGAGTCCTTGATATTTATGCATTTTCAGCCAATTTTCTGGATTTTTGAAAAATTCACTTTTTTGTGAAAATATCCACTAAATGATGGAATAATATGTGTGAGGGTACCCCAGGAGAGTTCCAAATGTGTGTGGGTAGAATATATATCCCACGGGCTAAAATTGAAAAAAGTTGAAATTTTTTTTTTTTGGACTTAGTCATTTTTCCGGCGTTTATCAGACTTTCAGATAGGGCAAATGTCAGTGAGCGTTCCCATTTCAGTTCCAGAGCGATTTGCCCAATGAGTCCTTGATATTTATGCATTTTCAGCCAATTTTCTTGATTTTTGAAAAGTTCACTTTTTTGTGAAAATATCCACTAAATGAGGGAATAATATGTGTGAGGGTACCCCAGGAGAGTTCCAAATGTGTGTGGGTAAAATATATATCCCACGGGGGTAAAATTGAAAAAAGTTGAAAAAAAATTTTTTTTTGGACTTAGTCATTTTTCCGGCGTTTATCAGACTTTCAGATAGGGCAAATGTCAGTGAGCGTTCCGATTTCAGTTCCAGAGCGATTCGCCCAATGAGTCCTTGATATTTAATCATTTTCAGCCAATTTTCTGGATTTTTGAAAAATTCACTTTTTTTGTGAAAATATCCACTAAATGAGGGAATAATATGTGTGAGGGTACCCCAGGAGAGTTCCAAATGTGTGTGGGTAGAATATATATCCCACGGGCTAAAATTGGAAAAAGTTGAAATTTTTTTTTTTTGGACTTAGTCATTTTTCCGGCGTTTATCAGACTTTCAGATAGGGCAGATGTCAGTGAGCGTTCCGATTTCAGTTCCAGAGCGATTTGCCCAATGAGTCCTTGATATTTATTCATTTTCAGCCAATTTTCTGGATTTTTGAAAAATTCACTTTTTTGTGAAAATATCCACTAAATGAGGGAATAATATGTGTGAGGGTACCCCAGGAGAGTTCCAAATGTGTGTGGGCAAAATATATCTCCCACGGGGGTAAAATTGAAATAAGTTGAAAAAAATTATTTTTTTGACTTAGCCATTTTTCCGGCGTTTATCAGACTTTCAGATAGGGCAAATGTCAGTGAGCGTTCCGATTTCAATTCCAGAGCGATTCGCCCAATGAGTCCTTGATATTTAGTCGTTTTCAGCCAATTTTCTGGATTTTTGAAAAATTCACTTTTTTTGTGAAAATATCCACTAAATGAGGGAATAATATGTGTAAGGGTACCCCAGGAGTGTTCCAAATGTGTGTGGGTAGAATATATATCCCACGGGGGTAAAATTGAAAAAAGTTGAAAAATTTTTTTTTGGACTTAGTCATTTTTCCGGCGTTTATCAGACTTTCAGATAGGGCAAATGTCAGTGAGCGTTCCGATTTCAGTTCCAGAGCGATTTCCCCAATGAGTCCTTGATATTTAGTCGTTTTCAGCCAATATTTTGGATTTTTGAAAATTTCACTTTTTTGTGAAAATATCCAGTAAATGAGGGAATAATATGTGTGAGGGTACCCCAGAAGAGTTCCAAATGTGTGTGGGTAGAATATATATCCCACGGGGGTAAAATTGAAAAAAGTTGAAAAATTTTTTTTTTTGGACTTAGTCATTTTTCCGGCGTTTATCAGACTTTCAGATGGGGCAAATGTCAGTGAGCGTTCCGATTTCAGTTCCAGAGCGATTCGCCCAATGAGTCCTTGATATTTATTCATTTTCAGCCAATTTTCTGGATTTTTGAAAAATTCACTTTTTTTGTGAAAATATCCACTAAATGAGGGAATAATATGTGTGAGGGTACCCCAGAAGAGTTCCAAATGTGTGTGGGTAGAATATATATCCCACGGGGGTAAAATTGAAAAAAGTTGAAAAAAAATTTTTTTTTGGACTTAGTCATTTTTCCGGCGTTTATCAGACTTTCAGATAGGGCAAATGTCAGTGAGCGTTCCCATTTCAGTTCCAGAGCGATTCGCCCAATGAGTCCTTGATATTTATGCATTTTCAGCCAATTTTCTGGATTTTTGAAAAATTCACTTTTTTGTGAAAATATCCACTAAATGAGGGAATAATATGTGTGAGGGTACCCCAGGAGTGTTCCAAATGTGTGTGGGTAGAATATATATCCCACGGGGATAAAATTGAAAAAAGTTGAAAAATTTTTTTTTTTGGACTTAGTCATTTTTCCGGCATTTATCAGACGTTCAGATAGGGCAAATGTCAGTGAGCGTTCCGATTTCAGTTCCAGAGCGATTCGCCCAATGAGTCCTTGATATTTAGTCGTTTTCAGCCAATATTTTGGATTTTTGAAAATTTCACTTTTTTGTGAAAATATCCACTAAATGAGGGAATAATATGTGTGAGGGTACCCCAGAAGAGTTCCAAATGTGTGTGGGTAGAATATATATCCCACGGGGGTAAAATTGAAAAAAGTTGAAAAAAATTTTTTTTTTGGACTTAGTCATTTTTCCGGCATTTATCAGACTTTCAGATAGGGCAAATGTCAGTGAGCGTTCCAATTTCAGTTCCAGAGCGATTCGCCTAATGAGTCCTTGATATTTAATCATTTTCAGCCAATTTTCTGGATTTTTGAAAATTTCACTTTTTTGTGAAAATATCCACTAAATGAGGGAATAATATGTGTGAGGGTACTCCAGGAGAGTTCCAAATGTGTGTGGGTAAAATATATATCCCACGGGGGTAAAATTGAAAAAAGTTAAAAAAAATTATTTTTTGGACTTAGCCATTTTTCCGGCGTTTATCAGACTTTCAGATAGGGCAAATGTCAGTGAGCATTCCGATTTCAGTTCCAGAGCGATTCGCCCAATGAGCCCTTGATATTTAGTCGTTTTCAGCCAATATTTTGGATTTTTGAAAATTTCACTTTTTTGTGAAAATATCCACTAAATGAGGGAATAATATGTGTAAGGGTACCCCAGGAGTGTTCCAAATGTGTGTGGGTAGAATATATATCCCACGGGCTAAAATTGAAAAAAGTTGAAATTTTTTTTTTTTGGACTTAGTCATTTTTCCGACGTTTATCAGACTTTCAGATAGGGCAAATGTCAGTGAGCGTTCCGATTTCAGTTCCAGAGCGATTCGCCCAATGAGTCCTTGATATTTAATCATTTTCAGACAATTTTCTGGATTTTTGGAAATTTCACTTTTTTGTGAAAATATCCACTAAATGAGGGAATAATATGTGTGAGGGTAGCCCAGGAGAGTTCCAAATGTGTGTGGGTAGAATATATATCCCACGGGGGTAAAATTGAAAAAAGTTTAAAATTCTTTTTTTTTGGACTTAGTCATTTTTCCGGCGTTTATCAGACTTTCAGATAGGGCAAATGTCAGTGAGCGTTCCCATTTCAGTTCCAGAGCGATTCGCCCAATGAGTCCTTGATATTTATGCATTTTCAGCCAATTTTCTGGATTTTTGAAAAATTCACTTTTTTGTGAAAATATCCACTAAATGAGGGAATAATATGTGTGAGGGTACCCCAGGAGTGTTCCAAATGTGTGTGGGTAGAATATATATCCCACGGGGATAAAATTGAAAAAAGTTGAAAAATTTTTTTTTGGACTTAGTCATTTTTCCGGCGTTTATCAGACTTTCAGATAGGGCAAATGTGAGTGAGCGTTCCGATTTCAGTTCCAGAGCGATTCGCCCAATGAGTCCTTGATATTTAATCATTTTCAGCCAATTTTCTGGATTTTTGAAAATTTCACTTTTTTGTGAAAATATCCACTAAATGAGGGAATAATATGTGTGAGGGTAGCCCAGGAGAGTTCCAAATGTGTGTGGGTAGAATATATATCCCACGGGGGTAAAATTGAAAAAAGTTGAAAATTTTTTTTTTTTGGACTTAGTCATTTTTCCGGCGTTTATCAGACTTTCAGATAGGGCAAATGTCAGTGAGCGTTCCCATTTCAGTTCCAGAGCGATTCGCCCAATGAGTCCTTGATATTTAGTCGTTTTCAGCCAATATTTTGGATTTTTGAAAATTTCACTTTTTTGTGAAAATATCCACTAAATGAGGGAATAATATGTGTGAGGGTACCCCAGAAGAGTTCCAAATGTGTGTGGGTAGAATATATATCCCACGGGGGTAAAATTGAAAAAAGTTGAAAAAAAATTTTTTTTTGGACTTAGTCATTTTTCCGGCGTTTATCAGACTTTCAGATAGGGCAAATGTCAGTGAGCGTTCCGATTTCAGTTCCAGAGCGATTCGCCTAATGAGTCCTTGATATTTAATCATTTTCAGCCAATTTTCTGGATTTTTGAAAATTTCACTTTTTTGTGAAAATATCCACTAAATGAGGGAATAATATGTGTGAGGGTAGCCCAGGAGAGTTCCAAATGTGTGTGGGTAGAATATATATCCCACGGGGGTAAAATTGAAAAAAGTTTAAAATTTTTTTTTTTTGGACTTAGTCATTTTTCCGGCGTTTATCAGACTTTCAGATAGGGCAAATGTCAGTGAGCGTTCCCATTTCAGTTCCAGAGCGATTCGCCCAATGAGTCCTTGATATTTATTCATTTTCAGCCAATTTTCTGGATTTTTGAAAAATTCACTTTTTTTGTGAAAATATCCACTAAATGAGGGAATAATATGTGTGAGGGTACCCCAGGAGAGTTCCAAATGTGTGTGGGTAGAATATTTATCCCACGGGGGTAAAACTGAAAAAAGTTGAAAAAAAATTTTTTTTTGGACTTAGTCATTTTTCCGGCGTTTATCAGACTTTCAGATAGGGCAAATGTCAGTGAGCGTTCCGATTTCAGTTCCAGAGCGATTCGCCCAATGAGTCATTGATATTTAGTCGTTTTCAGCCAATATTTTGGATTTTTGAAAATGTCACTTTTTTGTGAAAATATCCACTAAATGAGGGAATAATATGTGTGAGGGTACCCCAGAAGAGTTCCAAATGTGTGTGGGTAGAATATATATCCCACGGGGGTAAAATTGAAAAAAGTTGAAAAAAAATTTTTTTTTGGACTTAGTCATTTTTCCGGCGTTTATCAGACTTTCAGATAGGGCAAATGTCAGTGAGCGTTCCCATTTCAGTTCCAGAGCGATTCGCCCAATGAGTCCTTGATATTTATGCATTTTCAGCCAATTTTCTGGATTTTTGAAAAATTCACTTTTTTGTGAAAATATCCACTAAATGAGGGAATAATATGTGTGAGGGTACCCCAGGAGTGTTCCAAATGTGTGTGGGTAGAATATATATCCCACGGGGATAAAATTGAAAAAAGTTGAAAAATTTTTTTTTTTGGACTTAGTCATTTTTCCGGCATTTATCAGACGTTCAGATAGGGCAAATGTCAGTGAGCGTTCCGATTTCAGTTCCAGAGCGATTTGCCCAATGAGTCCTTGATATTTAGTCGTTTTCAGCCAATATTTTGGATTTTTGAAAATTTCACTTTTTTGTGAAAATATCCAGTAAATGAGGGAATAATATGTGTGAGGGTACCCCAGAAGAGTTCCAAATGTGTGTGGGTAGAATATATATCCCACGGGGGTAAAATTGAAAAAAGTTGAAAAAAATTTTTTTTTTGGACTTAGTCATTTTTCCGGCGTTTATCAGACTTTCAGATAGGGCAAATGTGAGTGAGCGTTCCGATTTCAGTTCCAGAGCGATTCGCCCAATGAGTCCTTGATATTTAATCATTTTCAGCCAATTTTCTGGATTTTTGAAAATTTCACTTTTTTGTGAAAATATCCACTAAATGAGGGAATAATATGTGTGAGGGTAGCCCAGGAGAGTTCCAAATGTGTGTGGGTAGAATATATATCCCACGGGGGTAAAATTGAAAAAAGTTTAAAATTTTTTTTTTTTGGACTTAGTCATTTTTCCGGCGTTTATCAGACTTTCAGATAGGGCAAATGTCAGTGAGCGTTCCCATTTCAGTTCCAGAGCGATTCGCCCAATGAGTCCTTGATATTTAGTCGTTTTCAGCCAATATTTTGGATTTTTGAAAATTTCACTTTTTTGTAAAAATATCCACTAAATGAGGGAATAATATGTGTGAGGGTACCCCAGAAGAGTTCCAAATGTGTGTGGGTAGAATATATATCCCACGGGGGTAAAATTGAAAAAAGTTGAAAAAAAATTTTTTTTTGGACTTAGTCATTTTTCCGGCGTTTATCAGACTTTCAGATAGGGCAAATGTGAGTGAGCGTTCCGATTTCAGTTCCAGAGCGATTCGCCCAATGAGTCCTTGATATTTATTCATTTTCAGCCAATTTTCTGGATTTTTGAAAAATTCACTTTTTTTGTGAAAATATCCACTAAATGAGGGAATAATATGTGTGAGGGTACCCCAGGAGAGTTCCAAATGTGTGTGGGTAGAATATTTATCCCACGGGGGTAAAACTGAAAAAAGTTGAAAAAAAATTTTTTTTTGGACTTAGTCATTTTTCCGGCGTTTATCAGACTTTCAGATAGGGCAAATGTCAGTGAGCGTTCCGATTTCAGTTCCAGAGCGATTCGCCCAATGAGTCATTGATATTTAGTCGTTTTCAGCCAATATTTTGGATTTTTGAAAATGTCACTTTTTTGTGAAAATATCCACTAAATGAGGGAATAATATGTGTGAGGGTACCCCAGAAGAGTTCCAAATGTGTGTGGGTAGAATATATATCCCACGGGGGTAAAATTGAAAAAAGTTGAAAAAAAATTTTTTTTTGGACTTAGTCATTTTTCCGGCGTTTATCAGACTTTCAGATAGGGCAAATGTCAGTGAGCATTCCCATTTCAGTTCCAGAGCGATTCGCCCAATGAGTCCTTGATATTTATGCATTTTCAGCCAATTTTCTGGATTTTTGAAAAATTCACTTTTTTGTGAAAATATCCACTAAATGAGGGAATAATATGTGTGAGGGTACCCCAGGAGTGTTCCAAATGTGTGTGGGTAGAATATATATCCCACGGGGATAAAATTGAAAAAAGTTGAAAAATTTTTTTTTTTGGACTTAGTCATTTTTCCGGCATTTATCAGACGTTCAGATAGGGCAAATGTCAGTGAGCGTTCCGATTTCAGTTCCAGAGCGATTCGCCCAATGAGTCCTTGATATTTAGTCGTTTTCAGCCAATATTTTGGATTTTTGAAAAATTCACTTTTTTGTGAAAATATCCACTAAATGAGGGAATAATATGTGTGAGGGTACCCCAGGAGTGTTCCAAATGTGTGTGGGTAGAATATATATCCCACGGGGATAAAATTGAAAAAAGTTGAAAAATTTTTTTTTGGACTTAGTCATTTTTCCGGCGTTTATCAGACTTTCAGATAGGGCAAATGTCAGTGAGCGTTCCGATTTCAGTTCCAGAGCGATTTGCCCAATGAGTCCTTGATATTTAGTCGTTTTCAGCCAATATTTTGGATTTTTGAAAATTTCACTTTTTTGTGAAAATATCCAGTAAATGAGGGAATAATATGTGTGAGGGTACCCCAGAAGAGTTCCAAATGTGTGTGGGTAGAATATATATCCCACGGGGGTAAAATTGAAAAAAGTTGAAAAAAATTTTTTTTTTGGACTTAGTCATTTTTCCGGCGTTTATCAGACTTTCAGATAGGGCAAATGTGAGTGAGCGTTCCGATTTCAGTTCCAGAGCGATTCGCCCAATGAGTCCTTGATATTTAATCATTTTCAGCCAATTTTCTGGATTTTTGAAAATTTCACTTTTTTGTGAAAATATCCACTAAATGAGGGAATAATATGTGTGAGGGTAGCCCAGGAGAGTTCCAAATGTGTGTGGGTAGAATATATATCCCACGGGGGTAAAATTGAAAAAAGTTTAAAATTTTTTTTTTTTGGACTTAGTCATTTTTCCGGCGTTTATCAGACTTTCAGATAGGGCAAATGTCAGTGAGCGTTCCCATTTCAGTTCCAGAGCGATTCGCCCAATGAGTCCTTGATATTTAGTCGTTTTCAGCCAATATTTTGGATTTTTGAAAATTTCACTTTTTTGTGAAAATATCCACTAAATGAGGGAATAATATGTGTGAGGGTACCCCAGAAGAGTTCCAAATGTGTGTGGGTAGAATATATATCCCACGGGGGTAAAATTGAAAAAAGTTGAAAAAAAATTTTTTTTTGGACTTAGTCATTTTTCCGGCGTTTATCAGACTTTCAGATAGGGCAAATGTCAGTGAGCGTTCCGATTTCAGTTCCAGAGCGATTCGCCTAATGAGTCCTTGATATTTAATCATTTTCAGCCAATTTTCTGGATTTTTGAAAATTTCACTTTTTTGTGAAAATATCCACTAAATGAGGGAATAATATGTGTGAGGGTAGCCCAGGAGAGTTCCAAATGTGTGTGGGTAGAATATATATCCCACGGGGGTAAAATTGAAAAAAGTTTAAAATTTTTTTTTTTTGGACTTAGTCATTTTTCCGGCGTTTATCAGACTTTCAGATAGGGCAAATGTCAGTGAGCGTTCCCATTTCAGTTCCAGAGCGATTCGCCCAATGAGTCCTTGATATTTAGTCGTTTTCAGCCAATATTTTGGATTTTTGAAAATTTCACTTTTTTGTAAAAATATCCACTAAATGAGGGAATAATATGTGTGAGGGTACCCCAGAAGAGTTCCAAATGTGTGTGGGTAGAATATATATCCCACGGGGGTAAAATTGAAAAAAGTTGAAAAAAATTTTTTTTTTGGACTTAGTCATTTTTCCGGCATTTATCAGACTTTCAGATAGGGCAAATGTCAGTGAGCGTTCCAATTTCAGTTCCAGAGCGATTCGCCTAATGAGTCCTTGATATTTAATCATTTTCAGCCAATTTTCTGGATTTTTGAAAATTTCACTTTTTTGTGAAAATATCCACTAAATGAGGGAATAATATGTGTGAGGGTACTCCAGGAGAGTTCCAAATGTGTGTGGGTAAAATATATATCCCACGGGGGTAAAATTGAAAAAAGTTAAAAAAAATTATTTTTTGGACTTAGCCATTTTTCCGGCGTTTATCAGACTTTCAGATAGGGCAAATGTCAGTGAGCATTCCGATTTCAGTTCCAGAGCAATTCGCCCAATGAGCCCTTGATATTTAGTCGTTTTCAGCCAATATTTTGGATTTTTGAAAATTTCACTTTTTTGTGAAAATATCCACTAAATGAGGGAATAATATGTGTAAGGGTACCCCAGGAGTGTTCCAAATGTGTGTGGGTAGAATATATATCCCACGGGCTAAAATTGAAAAAAGTTGACATTTTTTTTTTTTGGACTTAGTCATTTTTCCGACGTTTATCAGACTTTCAGATAGGGCAAATGTCAGTGAGCGTTCCGATTTCAGTTCCAGAGCGATTCGCCCAATGAGTCCTTGATATTTAATCATTTTCAGACAATTTTCTGGATTTTTGAAAATTTCACTTTTTTGTGAAAATATCCACTAAATGAGGGAATAATATGTGTGAGGGTACCCCAGGAGTGTTCCAAATGTGTGTGGGTAGAATATATATCCCACGGGGATAAAATTGAAAAAAGTTGAAAAATTTTTTTTTGGACTTAGTCATTTTTCCGGCGTTTATCAGACTTTCAGATAGGGCAAATGTCAGTGAGCGTTCCGATTTCAGTTCCAGAGCGATTTGCCCAATGAGTCCTTGATATTTAGTCGTTTTCAGCCAATATTTTGGATTTTTGAAAATTTCACTTTTTTGTGAAAATATCCAGTAAATGAGGGAATAATATGTGTGAGGGTACCCCAGAAGAGTTCCAAATGTGTGTGGGTAGAATATATATCCCACGGGGGTAAAATTGAAAAAAGTTGAAAAAAATTTTTTTTTTGGACTTAGTCATTTTTCCGGCGTTTATCAGACTTTCAGATAGGGCAAATGTGAGTGAGCGTTCCGATTTCAGTTCCAGAGCGATTCGCCCAATGAGTCCTTGATATTTAATCATTTTCAGCCAATTTTCTGGATTTTTGAAAATTTCACTTTTTTGTGAAAATATCCACTAAATGAGGGAATAATATGTGTGAGGGTAGCCCAGGAGAGTTCCAAATGTGTGTGGGTAGAATATATATCCCACGGGGGTAAAATTGAAAAAAGTTTAAAATTTTTTTTTTTTGGACTTAGTCATTTTTCCTGCGTTTATCAGACTTTCAGATAGGGCAAATGTCAGTGAGCGTTCCCATTTCAGTTCCAGAGCGATTCGCCCAATGAGTCCTTGATATTTAGTCGTTTTCAGCCAATATTTTGGATTTTTGAAAATTTCACTTTTTTGTGAAAATATCCACTAAATGAGGGAATAATATGTGTGAGGGTACCCCAGAAGAGTTCCAAATGTGTGTGGGTAGAATATATATCCCACGGGGGTAAAATTGAAAAAAGTTGAAAAAAAATTTTTTTTTGGACTTAGTCATTTTTCCGGCGTTTATCAGACTTTCAGATAGGGCAAATGTCAGTGAGCGTTCCGATTTCAGTTCCAGAGCGATTCGCCTAATGAGTCCTTGATATTTAATCATTTTCAGCCAATTTTCTGAATTTTTGAAAATTTCACTTTTTTGTGAAAATATCCACTAAATGAGGGAATAATATGTGTGAGGGTACCCCAGGAGTGTTCCAAATGTGTGTGGGTAGAATATATATCCCACGGGGATAAAATTGAAAAAAGTTGAAAAATTTTTTTTTTTGGACTTAGTCATTTTTCCGGCATTTATCAGACGTTCAGATAGGGCAAATGTCAGTGAGCGTTCCGATTTCAGTTCCAGAGCGATTCGCCCAATGAGTCCTTGATATTTAGTCGTTTTCAGCCAATATTTTGGATTTTTGAAAAATTCACTTTTTTGTGAAAATATCCACTAAATGAGGGAATAATATGTGTGAGGGTACCCCAGGAGTGTTCCAAATGTGTGTGGGTAGAATATATATCCCACGGGGATAAAATTGAAAAAAGTTGAAAAATTTTTTTTTGGACTTAGTCATTTTTCCGGCGTTTATCAGACTTTCAGATAGGGCAAATGTCAGTGAGCGTTCCGATTTCAGTTCCAGAGCGATTTGCCCAATGAGTCCTTGATATTTAGTCGTTTTCAGCCAATATTTTGGATTTTTGAAAATTTCACTTTTTTGTGAAAATATCCAGTAAATGAGGGAATAATATGTGTGAGGGTACCCCAGAAGAGTTCCAAATGTGTGTGGGTAGAATATATATCCCACGGGGGTAAAATTGAAAAAAGTTGAAAAAAATTTTTTTTTTGGACTTAGTCATTTTTCCGGCGTTTATCAGACTTTCAGATAGGGCAAATGTGAGTGAGCGTTCCGATTTCAGTTCCAGAGCGATTCGCCCAATGAGTCCTTGATATTTAATCATTTTCAGCCAATTTTCTGGATTTTTGAAAATTTCACTTTTTTGTGAAAATATCCACTAAATGAGGGAATAATATGTGTGAGGGTAGCCCAGGAGAGTTCCAAATGTGTGTGGGTAGAATATATATCCCACGGGGGTAAAATTGAAAAAAGTTTAAAATTTTTTTTTTTTGGACTTAGTCATTTTTCCGGCGTTTATCAGACTTTCAGATAGGGCAAATGTCAGTGAGCGTTCCCATTTCAGTTCCAGAGCGATTCGCCCAATGAGTCCTTGATATTTAGTCGTTTTCAGCCAATATTTTGGATTTTTGAAAATTTCACTTTTTTGTGAAAATATCCACTAAATGAGGGAATAATATGTGTGAGGGTACCCCAGAAGAGTTCCAAATGTGTGTGGGTAGAATATATATCCCACGGGGGTAAAATTGAAAAAAGTTGAAAAAAAATTTTTTTTTGGACTTAGTCATTTTTCCGGCGTTTATCAGACTTTCAGATAGGGCAAATGTCAGTGAGCGTTCCGATTTCAGTTCCAGAGCGATTCGCCTAATGAGTCCTTGATATTTAATCATTTTCAGCCAATTTTCTGGATTTTTGAAAATTTCACTTTTTTGTGAAAATATCCACTAAATGAGGGAATAATATGTGTGAGGGTAGCCCAGGAGAGTTCCAAATGTGTGTGGGTAGAATATATATCCCACGGGGGTAAAATTGAAAAAAGTTTAAAATTTTTTTTTTTTGGACTTAGTCATTTTTCCGGCGTTTATCAGACTTTCAGATAGGGCAAATGTCAGTGAGCGTTCCCATTTCAGTTCCAGAGCGATTCGCCCAATGAGTCCTTGATATTTAGTCGTTTTCAGCCAATATTTTGGATTTTTGAAAATTTCACTTTTTTGTAAAAATATCCACTAAATGAGGGAATAATATGTGTGAGGGTACCCCAGAAGAGTTCCAAATGTGTGTGGGTAGAATATATATCCCACGGGGGTAAAATTGAAAAAAGTTGAAAAAAAATTTTTTTTTGGACTTAGTCATTTTTCCGGCGTTTATCAGACTTTCAGATAGGGCAAATGTGAGTGAGCGTTCCGATTTCAGTTCCAGAGCGATTCGCCCAATGAGTCCTTGATATTTATTCATTTTCAGCCAATTTTCTGGATTTTTGAAAAATTCACTTTTTTTGTGAAAATATCCACTAAATGAGGGAATAATATGTGTGAGGGTACCCCAGGAGAGTTCCAAATGTGTGTGGGTAGAATATTTATCCCACGGGGGTAAAACTGAAAAAAGTTGAAAAAAAATTTTTTTTTGGACTTAGTCATTTTTCCGGCGTTTATCAGACTTTCAGATAGGGCAAATGTCAGTGAGCGTTCCGATTTCAGTTCCAGAGCGATTCGCCCAATGAGTCATTGATATTTAGTCGTTTTCAGCCAATATTTTGGATTTTTGAAAATGTCACTTTTTTGTGAAAATATCCACTAAATGAGGGAATAATATGTGTGAGGGTACCCCAGAAGAGTTCCAAATGTGTGTGGGTAGAATATATATCCCACGCGGGTAAAATTGAAAAAAGTTGAAAAAAAATTTTTTTTTGGACTTAGTCATTTTTCCGGCGTTTATCAGACTTTCAGATAGGGCAAATGTCAGTGAGCGTTCCCATTTCAGTTCCAGAGCGATTCGCCCAATGAGTCCTTGATATTTATGCATTTTCAGCCAATTTTCTGGATTTTTGAAAAATTCACTTTTTTGTGAAAATATCCACTAAATGAGGGAATAATATGTGTGAGGGTACCCCAGGAGTGTTCCAAATGTGTGTGGGTAGAATATATATCCCACGGGGATAAAATTGAAAAAAGTTGAAAAATTTTTTTTTTTGGACTTAGTCATTTTTCCGGCATTTATCAGACGTTCAGATAGGGCAAATGTCAGTGAGCGTTCCGATTTCAGTTCCAGAGCGATTCGCCCAATGAGTCCTTGATATTTAGTCGTTTTCAGCCAATATTTTGGATTTTTGAAAATTTCACTTTTTTGTGAAAATATCCACTAAATGAGGGAATAATATGTGTGAGGGTACCCCAGAAGAGTTCCAAATGTGTGTGGGTAGAATATATATCCCACGGGGGTAAAATTGAAAAAAGTTGAAAAAAATTTTTTTTTTGGACTTAGTCATTTTTCCGGCATTTATCAGACTTTCAGATAGGGCAAATGTCAGTGAGCGTTCCAATTTCAGTTCCAGAGCGATTCGCCTAATGAGTCCTTGATATTTAATCATTTTCAGCCAATTTTCTGGATTTTTGAAAATTTCACTTTTTTGTGAAAATATCCACTAAATGAGGGAATAATATGTGTGAGGGTACTCCAGGAGAGTTCCAAATGTGTGTGGGTAAAATATATATCCCACGGGGGTAAAATTGAAAAAAGTTAAAAAAAATTATTTTTTGGACTTAGCCATTTTTCCGGCGTTTATCAGACTTTCAGATAGGGCAAATGTCAGTGAGCATTCCGATTTCAGTTCCAGAGCGATTCGCCCAATGAGCCCTTGATATTTAGTCGTTTTCAGCCAATATTTTGGATTTTTGAAAATTTCACTTTTTTGTGAAAATATCCACTAAATGAGGGAATAATATGTGTAAGGGTACCCCAGGAGTGTTCCAAATGTGTGTGGGTAGAATATATATCCCACGGGCTAAAATTGAAAAAAGTTGAAATTTTTTTTTTTTGGACTTAGTCATTTTTCCGACGTTTATCAGACTTTCAGATAGGGCAAATGTCAGTGAGCGTTCCGATTTCAGTTCCAGAGCGATTCGCCCAATGAGTCCTTGATATTTATGCATTTTCAGCCAATTTTCTGGATTTTTGAAAATTTCACTTTTTTGTGAAAATATCCACTAAATGAGGGAATAATATGTGTGAGGGTACCCCAGAAGAGTTCCAAATGTGTGTGGGTAGAATATATATCCCACGGGGGTAAAATTGAAAAAAGTTGAAAAAAATTTTTTTTTTGGACTTAGTCATTTTTCCGGCATTTATCAGACTTTCAGATAGGGCAAATGTCAGTGAGCGTTCCAATTTCAGTTCCAGAGCGATTCGCCTAATGAGTCCTTGATATTTAATCATTTTCAGCCAATTTTCTGGATTTTTGAAAATTTCACTTTTTTGTGAAAATATCCACTAAATGAGGGAATAATATGTGTGAGGGTACTCCAGGAGAGTTCCAAATGTGTGTGGGTAAAATATATATCCCACGGGGGTAAAATTGAAAAAAGTTAAAAAAAATTATTTTTTGGACTTAGCCATTTTTCCGGCGTTTATCAGACTTTCAGATAGGGCAAATGTCAGTGAGCATTCCGATTTCAGTTCCAGAGCGATTCGCCCAATGAGCCCTTGATATTTAGTCGTTTTCAGCCAATATTTTGGATTTTTGAAAATTTCACTTTTTTGTGAAAATATCCACTAAATGAGGGAATAATATGTGTAAGGGTACCCCAGGAGTGTTCCAAATGTGTGTGGGTAGAATATATATCCCACGGGCTAAAATTGAAAAAAGTTGAAATTTTTTTTTTTTGGACTTAGTCATTTTTCCGACGTTTATCAGACTTTCAGATAGGGCAAATGTCAGTGAGCGTTCCGATTTCAGTTCCAGAGCGATTCGCCCAATGAGTCCTTGATATTTAATCATTTTCAGACAATTTTCTGGATTTTTGAAAATTTCACTTTTTTGTGAAAATATCCACTAAATGAGGGAATAAAATGTGTGAGGGTAGCCCAGGAGAGTTCCAAATGTGTGTGGGTAGAATATATATCCCACGGGGGTAAAATTGAAAAAAGTTTAAAATTCTTTTTTTTTGGACTTAGTCATTTTTCCGGCGTTTATCAGACTTTCAGATAGGGCAAATGTCAGTGAGCGTTCCCATTTCAGTTCCAGAGCGATTCGCCCAATGAGTCCTTGATATTTATGCATTTTCAGCCAATTTTCTGGATTTTTGAAAAATTCACTTTTTTGTGAAAATATCCACTAAATGAGGGAATAATATGTGTGAGGGTACCCCAGGAGTGTTCCAAATGTGTGTGGGTAGAATATATATCCCACGGGGGTAAAATTGAAAAAAGTTGAAAAATTTTTTTTTTTGGACTTAGTCATTTTTCCGGCGTTTATCAGACTTTCAGATAGGGCAAATGTCAGTGAGCGTTCCGATTTCAGTTCCAGAGCGATTCGCCCAATGAGTCCTTGATACTTAGTCGTTTTCAGCCAATTTTCTGGATTTTTGAAAAATTCACTTTTTTTGTGAAAATATCCACTAAATGAGGGAATAATATGTGTGAGGGTACCCCAGAAGAGTTCCAAATGTGTGTGGGTAGAATATATATCCCACGGGGGTAAAATTGAAAAAAGTTGAAAAAAATTTTTTTTTTGGACTTAGTCATTTTTCCGGCGTTTATCAGACTTTCAGATAGGGCAAATGTGAGTGAGCGTTCCGATTTCAGTTCCAGAGCGATTCGCCCAATGAGTCCTTGATATTTAATCATTTTCAGCCAATTTTCTGGATTTTTGAAAATTTCACTTTTTTGTGAAAATATCCACTAAATGAGGGAATAATATGTGTGAGGGTAGCCCAGGAGAGTTCCAAATGTGTGTGGGTAGAATATATATCCCACGGGGGTAAAATTGAAAAAAGTTTAAAATTTTTTTTTTTTGGACTTAGTCATTTTTCCTGCGTTTATCAGACTTTCAGATAGGGCAAATGTCAGTGAGCGTTCCCATTTCAGTTCCAGAGCGATTCGCCCAATGAGTCCTTGATATTTAGTCGTTTTCAGCCAATATTTTGGATTTTTGAAAATTTCACTTTTTTGTGAAAATATCCACTAAATGAGGGAATAATATGTGTGAGGGTACCCCAGAAGAGTTCCAAATGTGTGTGGGTAGAATATATATCCCACGGGGGTAAAATTGAAAAAAGTTGAAAAAAAATTTTTTTTTGGACTTAGTCATTTTTCCGGCGTTTATCAGACTTTCAGATAGGGCAAATGTCAGTGAGCGTTCCGATTTCAGTTCCAGAGCGATTCGCCTAATGAGTCCTTGATATTTAATCATTTTCAGCCAATTTTCTGAATTTTTGAAAATTTCACTTTTTTGTGAAAATATCCACTAAATGAGGGAATAATATGTGTGAGGGTACCCCAGGAGTGTTCCAAATGTGTGTGGGTAGAATATATATCCCACGGGGATAAAATTGAAAAAAGTTGAAAAATTTTTTTTTTTGGACTTAGTCATTTTTCCGGCATTTATCAGACGTTCAGATAGGGCAAATGTCAGTGAGCGTTCCGATTTCAGTTCCAGAGCGATTCGCCCAATGAGTCCTTGATATTTAGTCGTTTTCAGCCAATATTTTGGATTTTTGAAAAATTCACTTTTTTGTGAAAATATCCACTAAATGAGGGAATAATATGTGTGAGGGTACCCCAGGAGTGTTCCAAATGTGTGTGGGTAGAATATATATCCCACGGGGATAAAATTGAAAAAAGTTGAAAAATTTTTTTTTGGACTTAGTCATTTTTCCGGCGTTTATCAGACTTTCAGATAGGGCAAATGTCAGTGAGCGTTCCGATTTCAGTTCCAGAGCGATTTGCCCAATGAGTCCTTGATATTTAGTCGTTTTCAGCCAATATTTTGGATTTTTGAAAATTTCACTTTTTTGTGAAAATATCCAGTAAATGAGGGAATAATATGTGTGAGGGTACCCCAGAAGAGTTCCAAATGTGTGTGGGTAGAATATATATCCCACGGGGGTAAAATTGAAAAAAGTTGAAAAAAATTTTTTTTTTGGACTTAGTCATTTTTCCGGCGTTTATCAGACTTTCAGATAGGGCAAATGTGAGTGAGCGTTCCGATTTCAGTTCCAGAGCGATTCGCCCAATGAGTCCTTGATATTTAATCATTTTCAGCCAATTTTCTGGATTTTTGAAAATTTCACTTTTTTGTGAAAATATCCACTAAATGAGGGAATAATATGTGTGAGGGTAGCCCAGGAGAGTTCCAAATGTGTGTGGGTAGAATATATATCCCACGGGGGTAAAATTGAAAAAAGTTTAAAATTTTTTTTTTTTGGACTTAGTCATTTTTCCGGCGTTTATCAGACTTTCAGATAGGGCAAATGTCAGTGAGCGTTCCCATTTCAGTTCCAGAGCGATTCGCCCAATGAGTCCTTGATATTTAGTCGTTTTCAGCCAATATTTTGGATTTTTGAAAATTTCACTTTTTTGTGAAAATATCCACTAAATGAGGGAATAATATGTGTGAGGGTACCCCAGAAGAGTTCCAAATGTGTGTGGGTAGAATATATATCCCACGGGGGTAAAATTGAAAAAAGTTGAAAAAAAATTTTTTTTTGGACTTAGTCATTTTTCCGGCGTTTATCAGACTTTCAGATAGGGCAAATGTCAGTGAGCGTTCCGATTTCAGTTCCAGAGCGATTCGCCTAATGAGTCCTTGATATTTAATCATTTTCAGCCAATTTTCTGGATTTTTGAAAATTTCACTTTTTTGTGAAAATATCCACTAAATGAGGGAATAATATGTGTGAGGGTAGCCCAGGAGAGTTCCAAATGTGTGTGGGTAGAATATATATCCCACGGGGGTAAAATTGAAAAAAGTTTAAAATTTTTTTTTTTTGGACTTAGTCATTTTTCCGGCGTTTATCAGACTTTCAGATAGGGCAAATGTCAGTGAGCGTTCCCATTTCAGTTCCAGAGCGATTCGCCCAATGAGTCCTTGATATTTAGTCGTTTTCAGCCAATATTTTGGATTTTTGAAAATTTCACTTTTTTGTAAAAATATCCACTAAATGAGGGAATAATATGTGTGAGGGTACCCCAGAAGAGTTCCAAATGTGTGTGGGTAGAATATATATCCCACGGGGGTAAAATTGAAAAAAGTTGAAAAAAAATTTTTTTTTGGACTTAGTCATTTTTCCGGCGTTTATCAGACTTTCAGATAGGGCAAATGTGAGTGAGCGTTCCGATTTCAGTTCCAGAGCGATTCGCCCAATGAGTCCTTGATATTTATTCATTTTCAGCCAATTTTCTGGATTTTTGAAAAATTCACTTTTTTTGTGAAAATATCCACTAAATGAGGGAATAATATGTGTGAGGGTACCCCAGGAGAGTTCCAAATGTGTGTGGGTAGAATATTTATCCCACGGGGGTAAAACTGAAAAAAGTTGAAAAAAAATTTTTTTTTGGACTTAGTCATTTTTCCGGCGTTTATCAGACTTTCAGATAGGGCAAATGTCAGTGAGCGTTCCGATTTCAGTTCCAGAGCGATTCGCCCAATGAGTCATTGATATTTAGTCGTTTTCAGCCAATATTTTGGATTTTTGAAAATGTCACTTTTTTGTGAAAATATCCACTAAATGAGGGAATAATATGTGTGAGGGTACCCCAGAAGAGTTCCAAATGTGTGTGGGTAGAATATATATCCCACGCGGGTAAAATTGAAAAAAGTTGAAAAAAAATTTTTTTTTGGACTTAGTCATTTTTCCGGCGTTTATCAGACTTTCAGATAGGGCAAATGTCAGTGAGCGTTCCCATTTCAGTTCCAGAGCGATTCGCCCAATGAGTCCTTGATATTTATGCATTTTCAGCCAATTTTCTGGATTTTTGAAAAATTCACTTTTTTGTGAAAATATCCACTAAATGAGGGAATAATATGTGTGAGGGTACCCCAGGAGTGTTCCAAATGTGTGTGGGTAGAATATATATCCCACGGGGATAAAATTGAAAAAAGTTGAAAAATTTTTTTTTTTGGACTTAGTCATTTTTCCGGCATTTATCAGACGTTCAGATAGGGCAAATGTCAGTGAGCGTTCCGATTTCAGTTCCAGAGCGATTCGCCCAATGAGTCCTTGATATTTAGTCGTTTTCAGCCAATATTTTGGATTTTTGAAAATTTCACTTTTTTGTGAAAATATCCACTAAATGAGGGAATAATATGTGTGAGGGTACCCCAGAAGAGTTCCAAATGTGTGTGGGTAGAATATATATCCCACGGGGGTAAAATTGAAAAAAGTTGAAAAAAATTTTTTTTTTGGACTTAGTCATTTTTCCGGCATTTATCAGACTTTCAGATAGGGCAAATGTCAGTGAGCGTTCCAATTTCAGTTCCAGAGCGATTCGCCTAATGAGTCCTTGATATTTAATCATTTTCAGCCAATTTTCTGGATTTTTGAAAATTTCACTTTTTTGTGAAAATATCCACTAAATGAGGGAATAATATGTGTGAGGGTACTCCAGGAGAGTTCCAAATGTGTGTGGGTAAAATATATATCCCACGGGGGTAAAATTGAAAAAAGTTAAAAAAAATTATTTTTTGGACTTAGCCATTTTTCCGGCGTTTATCAGACTTTCAGATAGGGCAAATGTCAGTGAGCATTCCGATTTCAGTTCCAGAGCGATTCGCCCAATGAGCCCTTGATATTTAGTCGTTTTCAGCCAATATTTTGGATTTTTGAAAATTTCACTTTTTTGTGAAAATATCCACTAAATGAGGGAATAATATGTGTAAGGGTACCCCAGGAGTGTTCCAAATGTGTGTGGGTAGAATATATATCCCACGGGCTAAAATTGAAAAAAGTTGAAATTTTTTTTTTTTGGACTTAGTCATTTTTCCGACGTTTATCAGACTTTCAGATAGGGCAAATGTCAGTGAGCGTTCCGATTTCAGTTCCAGAGCGATTCGCCCAATGAGTCCTTGATATTTAATCATTTTCAGACAATTTTCTGGATTTTTGAAAATTTCACTTTTTTGTGAAAATATCCACTAAATGAGGGAATAAAATGTGTGAGGGTAGCCCAGGAGAGTTCCAAATGTGTGTGGGTAGAATATATATCCCACGGGGGTAAAATTGAAAAAAGTTTAAAATTCTTTTTTTTTGGACTTAGTCATTTTTCCGGCGTTTATCAGACTTTCAGATAGGGCAAATGTCAGTGAGCGTTCCCATTTCAGTTCCAGAGCGATTCGCCCAATGAGTCCTTGATATTTATGCATTTTCAGCCAATTTTCTGGATTTTTGAAAAATTCACTTTTTTGTGAAAATATCCACTAAATGAGGGAATAATATGTGTGAGGGTACCCCAGAAGAGTTCCAAATGTGTGTGGGTAGAATATATATCCCACGGGGGTAAAATTGAAAAAAGTTGAAAAAAATTTTTTTTTTGGACTTAGTCATTTTTCCGGCATTTATCAGACTTTCAGATAGGGCAAATGTCAGTGAGCGTTCCAATTTCAGTTCCAGAGCGATTCGCCTAATGAGTCCTTGATATTTAATCATTTTCAGCCAATTTTCTGGATTTTTGAAAATTTCACTTTTTTGTGAAAATATCCACTAAATGAGGGAATAATATGTGTGAGGGTACTCCAGGAGAGTTCCAAATGTGTGTGGGTAAAATATATATCCCACGGGGGTAAAATTGAAAAAAGTTAAAAAAAATTATTTTTTGGACTTAGCCATTTTTCCGGCGTTTATCAGACTTTCAGATAGGGCAAATGTCAGTGAGCATTCCGATTTCAGTTCCAGAGCGATTCGCCCAATGAGCCCTTGATATTTAGTCGTTTTCAGCCAATATTTTGGATTTTTGAAAATTTCACTTTTTTGTGAAAATATCCACTAAATGAGGGAATAATATGTGTAAGGGTACCCCAGGAGTGTTCCAAATGTGTGTGGGTAGAATATATATCCCACGGGCTAAAATTGAAAAAAGTTGAAATTTTTTTTTTTTGGACTTAGTCATTTTTCCGACGTTTATCAGACTTTCAGATAGGGCAAATGTCAGTGAGCGTTCCGATTTCAGTTCCAGAGCGATTCGCCCAATGAGTCCTTGATATTTAATCATTTTCAGACAATTTTCTGGATTTTTGAAAATTTCACTTTTTTGTGAAAATATCCACTAAATGAGGGAATAAAATGTGTGAGGGTAGCCCAGGAGAGTTCCAAATGTGTGTGGGTAGAATATATATCCCACGGGGGTAAAATTGAAAAAAGTTTAAAATTCTTTTTTTTTGGACTTAGTCATTTTTCCGGCGTTTATCAGACTTTCAGATAGGGCAAATGTCAGTGAGCGTTCCCATTTCAGTTCCAGAGCGATTCGCCCAATGAGTCCTTGATATTTATGCATTTTCAGCCAATTTTCTGGATTTTTGAAAAATTCACTTTTTTGTGAAAATATCCACTAAATGAGGGAATAATATGTGTGAGGGTACCCCAGGAGTGTTCCAAATGTGTGTGGGTAGAATATATATCCCACGGGGATAAAATTGAAAAAAGTTGAAAAATTTTTTTTTGGACTTAGTCATTTTTCCGGCGTTTATCAGACTTTCAGATAGGGCAAATGTCAGTGAGCGTTCCGATTTCAGTTCCAGAGCGATTTGCCCAATGAGTCCTTGATATTTAATCATTTTCAGCCAATTTTCTGGATTTTTGAAAATTTCACTTTTTTGTGAAAATATCCACTAAATGAGGGAATAATATGTGTGAGGGTAGCCCAGGAGAGTTCCAAATGTGTGTGGGTAGAATATATATCCCACGGGGGTAAAATTGAAAAAAGTTTAAAATTTTTTTTTTTTGGACTTAGTCATTTTTCCTGCGTTTATCAGACTTTCAGATAGGGCAAATGTCAGTGAGCGTTCCCATTTCAGTTCCAGAGCGATTCGCCCAATGAGTCCTTGATATTTAGTCGTTTTCAGCCAATATTTTGGATTTTTGAAAATTTCACTTTTTTGTGAAAATATCCACTAAATGAGGGAATAATATGTGTGAGGGTACCCCAGAAGAGTTCCAAATGTGTGTGGGTAGAATATATATCCCACGGGGGTAAAATTGAAAAAAATTGAAAAAAAATTTTTTTTTGGACTTAGTCATTTTTCCGGCGTTTATCAGACTTTCAGATAGGGCAAATGTCAGTGAGCGTTCCGATTTCAGTTCCAGAGCGATTCGCCTAATGAGTCCTTGATATTTAATCATTTTCAGCCAATTTTCTGAATTTTTGAAAATTTCACTTTTTTGTGAAAATATCCACTAAATGAGGGAATAATATGTGTGAGGGTAGCCCAGGAGAGTTCCAAATGTGTGTGGGTAGAATATATATCCCACGGGGGTAAAATTGAAAAAAGTTTAAAATTTTTTTTTTTTGGACTTAGTCATTTTTCCGGCGTTTATCAGACTTTCAGATAGGGCAAATGTCAGTGAGCGTTCCCATTTCAGTTCCAGAGCGATTCGCCCAATGAGTCCTTGATATTTAGTCGTTTTCAGCCAATATTTTGGATTTTTGAAAATTTCACTTTTTTGTAAAAATATCCACTAAATGAGGGAATAATATGTGTGAGGGTACCCCAGAAGAGTTCCAAATGTGTGTGGGTAGAATATATATCCCACGGGGGTAAAATTGAAAAAAGTTGAAAAAAAATTTTTTTTTGGACTTAATCATTTTTCCGGCGTTTATCAGACTTTCAGATAGGGCAAATGTGAGTGAGCGTTCCGATTTCAGTTCCAGAGCGATTCGCCCAATGAGTCCTTGATATTTAATCATTTTCAGCCAATTTTCTGGATTTTTGAAAATTTCACTTTTTTGTGAAAATATCCACTAAATGAGGGAATAATATGTGTGAGGGTAGCCCAGGAGAGTTCCAAATGTGTGTGGGTAGAATATATATCCCACGGGGGTAAAATTGAAAAAAGTTTAAAATTTTTTTTTTTTGGACTTAGTCATTTTTCCGGCGTTTATCAGACTTTCAGATAGGGCAAATGTCAGTGAGCGTTCCCATTTCAGTTCCAGAGCGATTCGCCCAATGAGTCCTTGATATTTAGTCGTTTTCAGCCAATATTTTGGATTTTTGAAAATTTCACTTTTTTGTGAAAATATCCACTAAATGAGGGAATAATATGTGTGAGGGTACCCCAGAAGAGTTCCAAATGTGTGTGGGTAGAATATATATCCCACGGGGGTAAAATTGAAAAAAGTTGAAAAAAAATTTTTTTTTGGACTTAGTCATTTTTCCGGCGTTTATCAGACTTTCAGATAGGGCAAATGTCAGTGAGCGTTCCGATTTCAGTTCCAGAGCGATTCGCCTAATGAGTCCTTGATATTTAATCATTTTCAGCCAATTTTCTGGATTTTTGAAAATTTCACTTTTTTGTGAAAATATCCACTAAATGAGGGAATAATATGTGTGAGGGTAGCCCAGGAGAGTTCCAAATGTGTGTGGGTAGAATATATATCCCACGGGGGTAAAATTGAAAAAAGTTTAAAATTTTTTTTTTTTGGACTTAGTCATTTTTCCGGCGTTTATCAGACTTTCAGATAGGGCAAATGTCAGTGAGCGTTCCCATTTCAGTTCCAGAGCGATTCGCCCAATGAGTCCTTGATATTTAGTCGTTTTCAGCCAATATTTTGGATTTTTGAAAATTTCACTTTTTTGTGAAAATATCCACTAAATGAGGGAATAATATGTGTGAGGGTACCCCAGAAGAGTTCCAAATGTGTGTGGGTAGAATATATATCCCACGGGGGTAAAATTGAAAAAAGTTGAAAAAAAATTTTTTTTTGGACTTAGTCATTTTTCCGGCGTTTATCAGACTTTCAGATAGGGCAAATGTCAGTGAGCGTTCCGATTTCAGTTCCAGAGCGATTCGCCTAATGAGTCCTTGATATTTAATCATTTTCAGCCAATTTTCTGGATTTTTGAAAATTTCACTTTTTTGTGAAAATATCCACTAAATGAGGGAATAATATGTGTGAGGGTAGCCCAGGAGAGTTCCAAATGTGTGTGGGTAGAATATATATCCCACGGGGGTAAAATTGAAAAAAGTTTAAAATTTTTTTTTTTTGGACTTAGTCATTTTTCCGGCGTTTATCAGACTTTCAGATAGGGCAAATGTCAGTGAGCGTTCCCATTTCAGTTCCAGAGCGATTCGCCCAATGAGTCCTTGATATTTAGTCGTTTTCAGCCAATATTTTGGATTTTTGAAAATTTCACTTTTTTGTAAAAATATCCACTAAATGAGGGAATAATATGTGTGAGGGTACCCCAGAAGAGTTCCAAATGTGTGTGGGTAGAATATATATCCCACGGGGGTAAAATTGAAAAAAGTTGAAAAAAAATTTTTTTTTGGACTTAATCATTTTTCCGGCGTTTATCAGACTTTCAGATAGGGCAAATGTGAGTGAGCGTTCCGATTTCAGTTCCAGAGCGATTCGCCCAATGAGTCCTTGATATTTAATCATTTTCAGCCAATTTTCTGGATTTTTGAAAATTTCACTTTTTTGTGAAAATATCCACTAAATGAGGGAATAATATGTGTGAGGGTAGCCCAGGAGAGTTCCAAATGTGTGTGGGTAGAATATATATCCCACGGGGGTAAAATTGAAAAAAGTTTAAAATTTTTTTTTTTTGGACTTAGTCATTTTTCCGGCGTTTATCAGACTTTCAGATAGGGCAAATGTCAGTGAGCGTTCCCATTTCAGTTCCAGAGCGATTCGCCCAATGAGTCCTTGATATTTAGTCGTTTTCAGCCAATATTTTGGATTTTTGAAAATTTCACTTTTTTGTAAAAATATCCACTAAATGAGGGAATAATATGTGTGAGGGTACCCCAGAAGAGTTCCAAATGTGTGTGGGTAGAATATATATCCCACGGGGGTAAAATTGAAAAAAGTTGAAAAAAAATTTTTTTTTGGACTTAGTCATTTTTCCGGCGTTTATCAGACTTTCAGATAGGGCAAATGTCAGTGAGCGTTCCGATTTCAGTTCCAGAGCGATTCGCCTAATGAGTCCTTGATATTTAATCATTTTCAGCCAATTTTCTGGATTTTTGAAAATTTCACTTTTTTGTGAAAATATCCACTAAATGAGGGAATAATATGTGTGAGGGTACTCCAGGAGAGTTCCAAATGTGTGTGGGTAAAATATATATCCCACGGGGGTAAAATTGAAAAAAGTTAAAAAAAAATATTTTTTGGACTTAGCCATTTTTCCGGCGTTTATCAGACTTTCAGATAGGGCAAATGTCAGTGAGCATTCCGATTTCAGTTCCAGAGCGATTCGCCCAATGAGTCCTTGATATTTAGTCGTTTTCAGCCAATTTTCTGGATTTTTGAAAAATTCACTTTTTTTGTGAAAATATCCACTAAATGATGGAATAATATGTGTGAGGGTACCCCAGGAGAGTTCCAAATGTGTGTGGGTAGAATATATATCCCACGGGCTAAAATTGAAAAAAGTTGAAATTTTTTTTTTTTGGACTTAGTCATTTTTCCGGCGTTTATCAGACTTTCAGATAGGGCAAATGTCAGTGAGCGTTCCGATTTCAGTTCCAGAGCGATTCGCTCAATGAGTCCTTGATATTTATTCATTTTCAGCCAATTTTCTGGATTTTTGAAAAATTCACTTTTTTGTGAAAATATCCACTAAATGAGGGAATAATATGTGTGAGGGTACCCCAGGAGAGTTCCAAATGTGTGTGGGTAAAATATATATCCCACGGGGGTAAAATTGAAAAAAGTTGAAAAAAGTTATTTTTTTGACTTAGCCATTTTTCCGGCGTTTATCAGACTTTCAGATAGGGCAAATGTCAGTGAGCGTTCCGATTTCAGTTCCAGAGCGATTCGCCCAATGAGTCCTTGATATTTATTCATTTTCAGCCAATATTTTGGATTTTTGAAAATGTCACTTTTTTGTGAAAATATCCACTAAATGAGGGAATAATATGTGTGAGGGTACCCCAGAAGAGTTCCAAATGTGTGTGGGTAGAATATATATCCCACGGGGGTAAAATTGAAAAAAGTTGAAAAAAAATTTTTTTTTGGACTTAGTCATTTTTCCGGCGTTTATCAGACTTTCAGATAGGGCAAATGTCAGTGAGCGTTCCCATTTCAGTTCCAGAGCGATTCGCCCAATGAGTCCTTGATATTTATGCATTTTCAGCCAATTTTCTGGATTTTTGAAAAATTCACTTTTTTGTGAAAATATCCACTAAATGAGGGAATAATATGTGTGAGGGTACCCCAGGAGTGTTCCAAATGTGTGTGGGTAGAATATATATCCCACGGGGATAAAATTGAAAAAAGTTGAAAAATTTTTTTTTTTGGACTTAGTCATTTTTCCGGCATTTATCAGACGTTCAGATAGGGCAAATGTCAGTGAGCGTTCCGATTTCAGTTCCAGAGCGATTCGCCCAATGAGTCCTTGATATTTAGTCGTTTTCAGCCAATATTTTGGATTTTTGAAAATTTCACTTTTTTGTGAAAATATCCACTAAATGAGGGAATAATATGTGTGAGGGTACCCCAGAAGAGTTCCAAATGTGTGTGGGTAGAATATATATCCCACGGGGGTAAAATTGAAAAAAGTTGAAAAAAAATTTTTTTTTGGACTTAGTCATTTTTCCGGCGTTTATCAGACTTTCAGATAGGGCAAATGTCAGTGAGCGTTCCGATTTCAGTTCCAGAGCGATTCGCCTAATGAGTCCTTGATATTTAATCATTTTCAGCCAATTTTCTGGATTTTTGAAAATTTCACTTTTTTGTGAAAATATCCACTAAATGAGGGAATAATATGTGTGAGGGTACTCCAGGAGAGTTCCAAATGTGTGTGGGTAAAATATATATCCCACGGGGGTAAAATTGAAAAAAGTTAAAAAAAAATATTTTTTGGACTTAGCCATTTTTCCGGCGTTTATCAGACTTTCAGATAGGGCAAATGTCAGTGAGCATTCCGATTTCAGTTCCAGAACGATTCGCCCAATGAGCCCTTGATATTTAGTAGTTTTCAGCCAATATTTTGGATTTTTGAAAATTTCACTTTTTTGTGAAAATATCCACTAAATGAGGGAATAATATGTGTAAGGGTACCCCAGGAGTGTTCCAAATGTGTGTGGGTAGAATATATATCCCACGGGCTAAAATTGAAAAAAGTTGAAATTTTTTTTTTTTGGACTTAGTCATTTTTCCGGCGTTTATCAGACTTTCAGATAGGGCAAATGTCAGTGAGCGTTCCGATTTCAGTTCCAGAGCGATTCGCTCAATGAGTCCTTGATATTTATTCATTTTCAGCCAATTTTCTGGATTTTTGAAAAATTCACTTTTTTGTGAAAATATCCACTAAATGAGGGAATAATATGTGTGAGGGTAGCCCAGGAGAGTTCCAAATGTGTGTGGGTAGAATATATATCCCACGGGGGTAAAATTGAAAAAAGTTGAAAAATTTTTTTTTTTGGACTTAGTCATTTTTCCGGCGTTTATCAGACTTTCAGATAGGGCAAATGTCAGTGAGCGTTCCGATTTCAGTTCCAGAGCGATTCGCCCAATGAGTCCTTGATATTTAGTCGTTTTCAGCCAATATTTTGGATTTTTGAAAATGTCACTTTTTTGTGAAAATATCCACTAAATGAGGGAATAATATGTGTGAGGGTACCCCAGAAGAGTTCCAAATGTGTGTGGGTAGAATATATATCCCACGGGGGTAAAATTGAAAAAAGTTGAAAAAAAATTTTTTTTTAGACTTAGTCATTTTTCCGGCGTTTATCAGACTTTCAGATAGGGCAAATGTCAGTGAGCGTTCCCATTTCAGTTCCAGAGCGATTCGCCCAATGAGTCCTTGATATTTATGCATTTTCAGCCAATTTTCTGGATTTTTGAAAAATTCACTTTTTTGTGAAAATATCCACTAAATGAGGGAATAATATGTGTGAGGGTACCCCAGGAGTGTTCCAAATGTGTGTGGGTAGAATATATATCCCACGGGGATAAAATTGAAAAAAGTTGAAAAATTTTTTTTTTTGGACTTAGTCATTTTTCCGGCGTTTATCAGACTTTCAGATAGGGCAAATGTCAGTGAGCGTTCCGATTTCAGTTCCAGAGCGATTCGCCTAATGAGTCCTTGATATTTAATCATTTTCAGCCAATTTTCTGGATTTTTGAAAATTTCACTTTTTTGTGAAAATATCCACTAAATGAGGGAATAATATGTGTGAGGGTACCCCAGGAGTGTTCCAAATGTGTGTGGGTAGAATATATATCCCACGGGGATAAAATTGAAAAAAGTTAAAAAATTTTTTTTTTTGGACTTAGTCATTTTTCCGGCATTTATCAGACGTTCAGATAGGGCAAATGTCAGTGAGCGTTCCGATTTCAGTTCCAGAGCGATTCGCCCAATGAGTCCTTGATATTTAGTCGTTTTCAGCCAATATTTTGGATTTTTGAAAATTTCACTTTTTTGTGAAAATATCCACTAAATGAGGGAATAATATGTGTGAGGGTACCCCAGAAGAGTTCCAAATGTGTGTGGGTAGAATATATATCCCACGGGGGTAAAATTGAAAAAAGTTGAAAAAAAATTTTTTTTTGGACTTAGTCATTTTTCCGGCGTTTATCAGACTTTCAGATAGGGCAAATGTCAGTGAGCGTTCCGATTTCAGTTCCAGAGCGATTCGCCTAATGAGTCCTTGATATTTAATCATTTTCAGCCAATTTTCTGGATTTTTGAAAATTTCACTTTTTTGTGAAAATATCCACTAAATGAGGGAATAATATGTGTGAGGGTACTCCAGGAGAGTTCCAAATGTGTGTGGGTAAAATATATATCCCACGGGGGTAAAATTGAAAAAAGTTAAAAAAAAATATTTTTTGGACTTAGCCATTTTTCCGGCGTTTATCAGACTTTCAGATAGGGCAAATGTCAGTGAGCATTCCGATTTCAGTTCCAGAACGATTCGCCCAATGAGCCCTTGATATTTAGTAGTTTTCAGCCAATATTTTGGATTTTTGAAAATTTCACTTTTTTGTGAAAATATCCACTAAATGAGGGAATAATATGTGTAAGGGTACCCCAGGAGTGTTCCAAATGTGTGTGGGTAGAATATATATCCCACGGGCTAAAATTGAAAAAAGTTGAAATTTTTTTTTTTTGGACTTAGTCATTTTTCCGGCGTTTATCAGACTTTCAGATAGGGCAAATGTCAGTGAGCGTTCCGATTTCAGTTCCAGAGCGATTCGCTCAATGAGTCCTTGATATTTATTCATTTTCAGCCAATTTTCTGGATTTTTGAAAAATTCACTTTTTTGTGAAAATATCCACTAAATGAGGGAATAATATGTGTGAGGGTAGCCCAGGAGAGTTCCAAATGTGTGTGGGTAGAATATATATCCCACGGGGGTAAAATTGAAAAAAGTTGAAAAATTTTTTTTTTTGGACTTAGTCATTTTTCCGGCGTTTATCAGACTTTCAGATAGGGCAAATGTCAGTGAGCGTTCCGATTTCAGTTCCAGAGCGATTCGCCCAATGAGTCCTTGATATTTAGTCGTTTTCAGCCAATATTTTGGATTTTTGAAAATGTCACTTTTTTGTGAAAATATCCACTAAATGAGGGAATAATATGTGTGAGGGTACCCCAGAAGAGTTCCAAATGTGTGTGGGTAGAATATATATCCCACGGGGGTAAAATTGAAAAAAGTTGAAAAAAAATTTTTTTTTAGACTTAGTCATTTTTCCGGCGTTTATCAGACTTTCAGATAGGGCAAATGTCAGTGAGCGTTCCCATTTCAGTTCCAGAGCGATTCGCCCAATGAGTCCTTGATATTTATGCATTTTCAGCCAATTTTCTGGATTTTTGAAAAATTCACTTTTTTGTGAAAATATCCACTAAATGAGGGAATAATATGTGTGAGGGTACCCCAGGAGTGTTCCAAATGTGTGTGGGTAGAATATATATCCCACGGGGATAAAATTGAAAAAAGTTGAAAAATTTTTTTTTTTGGACTTAGTCATTTTTCCGGCGTTTATCAGACTTTCAGATAGGGCAAATGTCAGTGAGCGTTCCGATTTCAGTTCCAGAGCGATTCGCCTAATGAGTCCTTGATATTTAATCATTTTCAGCCAATTTTCTGGATTTTTGAAAATTTCACTTTTTTGTGAAAATATCCACTAAATGAGGGAATAATATGTGTGAGGGTACTCCAGGAGAGTTTCAAATGTGTGTGGGTAAAATATATATCCCACGGGGGTAAAATTGAAAAAAGTAAAAAAAAAATATTTTTTGGACTTAGCCATTTTTCCGGCGTTTATCAGACTTTCAGATAGGGCAAATGTCAGTGAGCATTCCGATTTCAGTTCCAGAGCGATTCGCCCAATGAGTCCTTGATATTTAGTCGTTTTCAGCCAATATTTTGGATTTTTGAAAATTTCACTTTTTTGTGAAAATATCCACTAAATGAGGGAATAATATGTGTAAGGGTACCCCAGGAGTGTTCCAAATGTGTGTGGGTAGAATATATATCCCACGGGGGTAAAATTGAAAAAAGTTGAAAAATTTTTTTTTGGACTTAGTCATTTTTCCGGCGTTTATCAGACTTTCAGATAGGGCAAATGTCAGTGAGCGTTCCGATTTCAGTTCCAGAGCGATTTGCCCAATGAGTCCTTGATATTTAGTCGTTTTCAGCCAATATTTTGGATTTTTGAAAATTTCACTTTTTTGTGAAAATATCCAGTAAATGAGGGAATAATATGTGTGAGGGTACCCCAGAAGAGTTCCAAATGTGTGTGGGTAGAATATATATCCCACGGGGGTAAAATTGAAAAAAGTTGAAAAAAATTTTTTTTTTGGACTTAGTCATTTTTCCGGCGTTTATCAGACTTTCAGATAGGGCAAATGTCAGTGAGCGTTCCGATTTCAGTTCCAGAGCGATTCGCCCAATGAGTCCTTGATATTTAGTCGTTTTCAGCCAATTTTCTGGATTTTTGAAAAATTCACTTTTTTTGTGAAAATATCCACTAAATGAGGGAATAATATGTGTGAGGGTACCCCAGGAGAGTTCCAAATGTGTGTGGGTAGAATATATATCCCACGGGCTAAAATTGAAAAAAGTTGAAATTTTTTTTTTTTGGACTTAGTCATTTTTCCGGCGTTTATCAGACTTTCAGATAGGGCAAATGTCAGTGAGCGTTCCCATTTCAGTTCCAGAGCGATTCGCCCAATGAGTCCTTGATATTTATGCATTTTCAGCCAATTTTCTGGATTTTTGAAAAATTCACTTTTTTGTGAAAATATCCACTAAATGAGGGAATAATATGTGTGAGGGTACCCCAGGAGTGTTCCAAATGTGTGTGGGTAGAATATATATCCCACGGGGATAAAATTGAAAAAAGTTGAAAAATTTTTTTTTTTGGACTTAGTCATTTTTCCGGCGTTTATCAGACTTTCAGATAGGGCAAATGTCAGTGAGCGTTCCGATTTCAGTTCCAGAGCGATTCGCCTAATGAGTCCTTGATATTTAATCATTTTCAGCCAATTTTCTGGATTTTTGAAAATTTCACTTTTTTGTGAAAATATCCACTAAATGAGGGAATAATATGTGTGAGGGTACTCCAGGAGAGTTCCAAATGTGTGTGGGTAAAATATATATCCCACGGGGGTAAAATTGAAAAAAGTAAAAAAAAATTATTTTTTGGACTTAGCCATTTTTCCGGCGTTTATCAGACTTTCAGATAGGGCAAATGTCAGTGAGCATTCCGATTTCAGTTCCAGAGCGATTCGCCCAATGAGTCCTTGATATTTAGTCGTTTTCAGCCAATATTTTGGATTTTTGAAAATTTCACTTTTTTGTGAAAATATCCACTAAATGAGGGAATAATATGTGTAAGGGTACCCCAGGAGTGTTCCAAATGTGTGTGGGTAGAATATATATCCCACGGGGGTAAAATTGAAAAAAGTTGAAAAATTTTTTTTTGGACTTAGTCATTTTTCCGGCGTTTATCAGACTTTCAGATAGGGCAAATGTCAGTGAGCGTTCCGATTTCAGTTCCAGAGCGATTTGCCCAATGAGTCCTTGATATTTAGTCGTTTTCAGCCAATATTTTGGATTTTTGAAAATTTCACTTTTTTGTGAAAATATCCAGTAAATGAGGGAATAATATGTGTGAGGGTACCCCAGAAGAGTTCCAAATGTGTGTGGGTAGAATATATATCCCACGGGGGTAAAATTGAAAAAAGTTGAAAAAAATTTTTTTTTTGGACTTAGTCATTTTTCCGGCGTTTATCAGACTTTCAGATAGGGCAAATGTCAGTGAGCGTTCCGATTTCAGTTCCAGAGCGATTCGCCCAATGAGTCCTTGATATTTAGTCGTTTTCAGCCAATTTTCTGGATTTTTGAAAAATTCACTTTTTTTGTGAAAATATCCACTAAATGAGGGAATAATATGTGTGAGGGTACCCCAGGAGAGTTCCAAATGTGTGTGGGTAGAATATATATCCCACGGGCTAAAATTGAAAAAAGTTGAAATTTTTTTTTTTTGGACTTAGTCATTTTTCCGGCGTTTATCAGACTTTCAGATAGGGCAAATGTCAGTGAGCGTTCCGATTTCAGTTCCAGAGCGATTCGCTCAATGAGTCCTTGATATTTATTCATTTTCAGCCAATTTTCTGGATTTTTGAAAAATTCACTTTTTTGTGAAAATATCCACTAAATGAGGGAATAATATGTGTGAGGGTAGCCCAGGAGAGTTCCAAATGTGTGTGGGTAGAATATATATCCCACGGGGGTAAAATTGAAAAAAGTTGAAAAATTTTTTTTTTTGGACTTAGTCATTTTTCCGGCGTTTATCAGACTTTCAGATAGGGCAAATGTCAGTGAGCGTTCCGATTTCAGTTCCAGAGCGATTCGCCCAATGAGTCCTTGATATTTAGTCGTTTTCAGCCAATTTTATGGATTTTTGAAAAATTCACTTTTTTGTGAAAATATCCACTAAATGAGGGAATAATATGTGTGAGGGTAGCCCAGGAGAGTTCCAAATGTGTGTGGGTAGAATATATATCCCACGGGGGTAAAATTGAAAAAAGTTGAAAAATTTTTTTTTTTGGACTTAGTCATTTTTCCGGCGTTTATCAGACTTTCAGATGAGGCAAATGTCAGTGAGCGTTCCGATTTCAGTTCCAGAGCGTTTTGCCCCATGAGTCCTTGATATTTAGTCGTTTTCAGCCAATATTTTGGATTTTTGAAAATTTCACTTTTTTGTGAAAATATCCACTAAATGAGGGAATAATATGTGTGAGGGTACCCCAGGAGTGTTCCTAATGTGTGTGGGTAAAATATATATCCCACGGGGGTAAAATTGAAAAAAGTTGAAAAAAAATATTTTTTGGACTTAGCCATTTTTCCGACGTTTATCAGACTTTCAGATAGGGTAAATGTCAGTGAGCGTTCCGATTTCAGTTCCAGAGCGATTCGCCCAATGAGTCCTTGATATTTAGTCGTTTTCAGCCAATATTTTGGATTTTTGAAAATTTCACTTTTTTGTGAAAATATCCACTAAATGAGGGAATAATATGTGTGAGGGTACCCCAGAAGAGTTCCAAATGTGTGTGGGTAGAATATATATCCCACGGGGGTAAAATTGAAAAAAGTTGAAAAATTTTTTTTTTTTGACTTAGTCATTTTTCCGGCGTTTATCAGACTTTCAGATAGGGCAAATGTCAGTGAGCGTTCCGATTTCAGTTCCAGAGCGATTCGCCCAATGAGTCCTTGATATTTAGTCGTTTTCAGCCAATATTTTGGATTTTTGAAAATTTCACTTTTTTGTGAAAATATCCACTAAATGAGGGAATAATATGTGTGAGGGTACCCCAGGAGTGTTCCAAATGTGTGTGGGTAGAATACATATCCCACGGGGGTAAAATTGAAAAAAGTTGAAAAATTTTTTTTTTTGGACTTAGTCATTTTTCCGGCATTTATCAGACGTTCAGATAGGGCAAATGTCAGTGAGCGTTCCGATTTCAGTTCCAGAGCAATACGCCCAATGAGTCCTTGATATTTAATCATTTTCAGCCAATTTTCTGGATTTTTGAAAATTTCACTTTTTTGTGAAAATATCCACTAAATGAGGGAATAATATGTGTGAGGGTACCCCAGGAGAGTTCCAAATCTGTGTGGGTAAAATATATATCCCACGGGGGTAAAATTGAAAAAAGTTGAAAAAAATAATTTTTTGGACTTAGCCATTTTTCCGGCGTTTATCAGACTTTCAGATAGGGCAAATGTCATTGAGCGTTCCGATTTCAGTTCCAGAGCGATTCGCCCAATGAGTCCTTGATATTTAGTCGTTTTCAGCCAATATTTTGGATTTTTGAAAATTTCACTTTTTTGTGAAAATATCCACTAAATGAGGGAATAATATGTGTGAGGGTACCCCAGAAGAGTTCCAAATGTGTGTGGGTAGAATATATATCCCACGGGGGTAAAATTGAAAAAAGTTGAAAAATTTTTTTTTTGGACTTAGTCATTTTTCCGGCGTTTATCAGACTTTCAGATAGGGCAAATGTCAGTGAGCGTTCCGATTTCAGTTCCAGAGCGATTCGCCCAATGAGTCCTTGATATTTAGTCGTTTTCAGCCAATATTTTGGATTTTTGAAAATGTCACTTTTTTGTGAAAATATCCACTAAATGAGGGAATAATATGTGTGAGGGTACCCCAGGAGTGTTCCAAATGTGTGTGGGTAGAATACATATCCCACGGGGGTAAAATTGAAAAAAGTTGAAAAATTTTTTTTTTCGGACTTAGTCATTTTTCCGGCATTTATCAGACGTTCAGATAGGGCAAATGTCAGTGAGCGTTCCGATTTCAGTTCCAGAGCGATACGCCCAATGAGTCCTTGATATTTAATCATTTTCAGCCAATTTTCTGGATTTTTGAAAATTTCACTTTTTTGTGAAAATATCCACTAAATGAGGGAATAATATGTGTGAGGGTACCCCAGGAGAGTTCCAAATCTGTGTGGGTAAAATATGTATCCCACGGGGGTAAAATTGAAAAAAGTTGAAAAAAATTATTTTTTGGACTTAGCCATTTTTCCAGCGTTTATCAGACTTTCAGATAGGGCAAATGTCAGTGAGCGTTCCGATTTCAGTTCCAGAGCGATTCGCCCAATGAGTCCTTGATATTTAGTCGTTTTCAGCCAATATTTTGGATTTTTGAAAATTTCACTTTTTTGTGAAAATATCCACTAAATTAGGGAATAATATGTGTGAGGGTACCCCAGAAGAGTTCCAATTGTGTGTGGGTAGAATATATATCCCACGGGGGTAAAATTGAAAAAAGTTGAAAAAAAATTTTTTTTTGCACTTAGTCATTTTTCCGGCGTTTATCAGACTTTCAGATAGGGCAAATGTCAGTGAGCGTTCCGATTTCAGTTCCAGAGCGATTCGCCCAATGAGTCCTTGATATTTAATCATTTTCAGCCAATTTTCTGGATTTTTGAAAATTTCACTTTTTTGTGAAAATATCCACTAAATGAGGGAATAATATGTGTGAGGGTAGCCCAGGAGAGATCCAAATGTGTGTGGGTAGAATATATATCCCACGGGGGTAAAATTGAAAAAAGTAGAAAAAATTTTTTTTTTGGACTTAGTCATTTTTCCGGCGTTTATCAGACTTTCAGATGGGGCAAATGTCAGTGAGCGTTCCGATTTCAGTTCCAGAGCGATTTGCCCAATGAGTCCTTGATATTTATTCATTTTCAGCCAATTTTCTGGATTTTTGAAAAATTCACTTTTTTGTGAAAATATCCACTAAATGAGGGAATAATATGTGTGAGGGTACCCCAGGAGAGTTCCAAATGTGTGTGGGTAGAATATTTATCCCACGGGGGTAAAACTGAAAAAAGTTGAAAAAAAATTTTTTTTTGGACTTAGTCATTTTTCCGGCGTTTATCACACTTTCAGATAGGGCAAATGTCAGTGAGCGTTCCGATTTCAGTTCCAGAGCGATTCGCCCAATGAGTCCTTGATATTTAGTCGTTTTCAGCCAATATTTTGGATTTTTGAAAATTTCACTTTTTTGTGAAAATATCCACTAAATGAGGGAATAATATGTGTAAGGGTACTGTTAGAACCTTGCTGTTAGGTTTTTTTTCCTTTGCTGGTCACATGACCTTGTTGGCCTATTTAATCCTGCTCCGCCCTTCTGGCTTTGCTGGACTTCATTGTATATCTACTTTCTAGCTAGCCTGTGCTCTGTATCTAACTCTGTTAGTTTGCTTGGTCTACGGACCTCTATGTTCTATCTATTTTGTTTGTTCGTCTGTCTGCTACTATTTCTGTTAGGAGGTGTCCCATATTCCTCCCAGTCCTTAGTACTTGTAGGGATTCCCTCCTCACATCTATAGGTCTCCGTACAGACTAGATTAGGACTTTAGCAGGTCTGATCGCAGGATCAGGTTCCCTGTTACATCGTAGGGATTCAGCTGAGTCTTATAGTAGGGACAGATCTCCTCTCTTTCCTTAGCTTTGGTAGCAGAACATAACAGGTACCCCAGGAGTGTTCCAAATGTGTGTGGGTAGAATATATATCCCACGGGGGTAAAATTGAAAAAAGTTGAAAAATTTTTTTTTTGGACTTAGTCATTTTTCCAGCGTTTATCAGACTTTCAGATAGGGCAAATGTCAGTGAGCGTTCCGATTTCAGTTCCAGAGCGATTCGCCCAATGAGTCCTTGATATTTAGTCGTTTTCAGCCAATATTTTGGATTTTTGAAAATTTCACTTTTTTGTGAAAATATCCACTAAATGAGGGAATAATATGTGTGAGGGTACCCCAGAAGAGTTCCAAATGTGTGTGGGTAGAATATATATCCCACGGGGGTAAAATTGAAAAAAGTTGAAAAATTTTTTTTTTGGACTTAGTCATTTTTCCGGCATTTATCAGACGTTCAGATAGGGCAAATGTCAGTGATCGTTCCGATTTCAGTTCCAGAGCGATACGCCCAATGAGTCCTTGATATTTAATCATTTTCAGCCAATTTTCTGGATTTTTGAAAATTTCACTTTTTTGTGAAAATATCCACTAAATGAGGGAATAATATGTGTGAGGGTACCCCAGGAGAGTTCCAAATCTGTGTGGGTAAAATATGTATCCCACGGGGGTAAAATTGAAAAAAGTTGAAAAAAATTATTTTTTGGACTTAGCCATTTTTCCAGCGTTTATCAGACTTTCAGATAGGGCAAATGTCAGTGAGCGTTCCGATTTCAGTTCCAGAGCGATTCGCCCAATGAGTCCTTGATATTTAATTATTTTCAGCCAATTTTCTGGATTTTTGAAAAATTCACTTTTTTTGTGAAAATATCCACTAAATGAGGGAATAATATGTGTGAGGGTACCCCAGGAGAGTTCCAAATGTGTGTGGGTAAAATATATATCCCACGGGCTAAAATTGAAAAAAGTTGAAAAATTTTTTTTTTTGGACTTCGCCATTTTTCCAGCGTTTATCAGACTTTCAGATAGGGCAAATGTCAGTGAGCATTCCGATTTCAGTTCCAGAGCGATTCGCCCAATGAGTCCTTGATATTTAGTCGTTTTCAGCCAATATTTTGGATTTTTGAAAATTTCACTTTTTTGTGAAAATATCCACTAAATTAGGGAATAATATGTGTGAGGGTACCCCAGAAGAGTTCCAATTGTGTGTGGGTAGAATATATATCCCACGGGGGTAAAATTGAAAAAAGTTGAAAAAAAATTTTTTTTTGCACTTAGTCATTTTTCCGGCGTTTATCAGACTTTCAGATAGGGCAAATGTCAGTGAGCGTTCCGATTTCAGTTCCAGAGCGATTCGCCCAATGAGTCCTTGATATTTAATCATTTTCAGCCAATTTTCTGGATTTTTGAAAATTTCACTTTTTTGTGAAAATATCCACTAAATGAGGGAATAATATGTGTGAGGGTAGCCCAGGAGAGATCCAAATGTGTGTGGGTAGAATATATATCCCACGGGGGTAAAATTGAAAAAAGTAGAAAAAATTTTTTTTTTGGACTTAGTCATTTTTCCGGCGTTTATCAGACTTTCAGATGGGGCAAATGTCAGTGAGCGTTCCGATTTCAGTTCCAGAGCGATTTGCCCAATGAGTCCTTGATATTTATTCATTTTCAGCCAATTTTCTGGATTTTTGAAAAATTCACTTTTTTGTGAAAATATCCACTAAATGAGGGAATAATATGTGTGAGGGTACCCCAGGAGAGTTCCAAATGTGTGTGGGTAGAATATTTATCCCACGGGGGTAAAACTGAAAAAAGTTGAAAAAAAATTTTTTTTTGGACTTAGTCATTTTTCCGGCGTTTATCACACTTTCAGATAGGGCAAATGTCAGTGAGCGTTCCGATTTCAGTTCCAGAGCGATTCGCCCAATGAGTCCTTGATATTTAGTCGTTTTCAGCCAATATTTTGGATTTTTGAAAATTTCACTTTTTTGTGAAAATATCCACTAAATGAGGGAATAATATGTGTAAGGGTACTGTTAGAACCTTGCTGTTAGGTTTTTTTTCCTTTGCTGGTCACATGACCTTGTTGGCCTATTTAATCCTGCTCCGCCCTTCTGGCTTTGCTGGACTTCATTGTATATCTACTTTCTAGCTAGCCTGTGCTCTGTATCTAACTCTGTTAGTTTGCTTGGTCTACGGACCTCTATGTTCTATCTATTTTGTTTGTTCGTCTGTCTGCTACTATTTCTGTTAGGAGGTGTCCCATATTCCTCCCAGTCCTTAGTACTTGTAGGGATTCCCTCCTCACATCTATAGGTCTCCGTACAGACTAGATTAGGACTTTAGCAGGTCTGATCGCAGGATCAGGTTCCCTGTTACATCGTAGGGATTCAGCTGAGTCTTATAGTAGGGACAGATCTCCTCTCTTTCCTTAGCTTTGGTAGCAGAACATAACAGGTACCCCAGGAGTGTTCCAAATGTGTGTGGGTAGAATATATATCCCACGGGGGTAAAATTGAAAAAAGTTGAAAAATTTTTTTTTTGGACTTAGTCATTTTTCCAGCGTTTATCAGACTTTCAGATAGGGCAAATGTCAGTGAGCGTTCCGATTTCAGTTCCAGAGCGATTCGCCCAATGAGTCCTTGATATTTAGTCGTTTTCAGCCAATATTTTGGATTTTTGAAAATTTCACTTTTTTGTGAAAATATCCACTAAATGAGGGAATAATATGTGTGAGGGTACCCCAGAAGAGTTCCAAATGTGTGTGGGTAGAATATATATCCCACGGGGGTAAAATTGAAAAAAGTTGAAAAATTTTTTTTTTGGACTTAGTCATTTTTCCGGCATTTATCAGACGTTCAGATAGGGCAAATGTCAGTGATCGTTCCGATTTCAGTTCCAGAGCGATACGCCCAATGAGTCCTTGATATTTAATCATTTTCAGCCAATTTTCTGGATTTTTGAAAATTTCACTTTTTTGTGAAAATATCCACTAAATGAGGGAATAATATGTGTGAGGGTACCCCAGGAGAGTTCCAAATCTGTGTGGGTAAAATATGTATCCCACGGGGGTAAAATTGAAAAAAGTTGAAAAAAATTATTTTTTGGACTTAGCCATTTTTCCAGCGTTTATCAGACTTTCAGATAGGGCAAATGTCAGTGAGCGTTCCGATTTCAGTTCCAGAGCGATTCGCCCAATGAGTCCTTGATATTTAATTATTTTCAGCCAATTTTCTGGATTTTTGAAAAATTCACTTTTTTTGTGAAAATATCCACTAAATGAGGGAATAATATGTGTGAGGGTACCCCAGGAGAGTTCCAAATGTGTGTGGGTAAAATATATATCCCACGGGCTAAAATTGAAAAAAGTTGAAAAATTTTTTTTTTTGGACTTCGCCATTTTTCCAGCGTTTATCAGACTTTCAGATAGGGCAAATGTCAGTGAGCATTCCGATTTCAGTTCCAGAGCGATTCGCCCAATGAGTCCTTGATATTTAGTCGTTTTCAGCCAATATTTTGGATTTTTGAAAATTTCACTTTTTTGTGAAAATATCCACTAAATTAGGGAATAATATGTGTGAGGGTACCCCAGAAGAGTTCCAATTGTGTGTGGGTGGAATATATATCCCACGGGGGTAAAATTGAAAAAAGTTGAAAAAAAAATTTTTTTTGGACTTAGTCATTTTTCCGGCGTTTATCAGACTTTCAGATAGGGCAAATGTCAGTGAGCGTTCCGATTTCAGTTCCAGAGCGATTCGCCCAATGAGTCCTTGATATTTAATCATTTTCAGCCAATTTAATGGATTTTTGAAAAATTCACTTTTTTTGTGAAAATATCCACTAAATGAGGGAATAATATGTGTGAGGGTACCCCAGGAGAGTTCCAAATGTGTGTGGGTAGAATATATATCCCACGGGCTAAAATTGAAAAAAGTTGAAATTTTTTTTTTTTTGGACTTCGTCATTTTTCCGGCGTTTATCAGACTTTCAGATAGGGCAAATGTCAGTGAGCGTTCCGATTTCAGTTCCAGAGCGATTCGCCCAATGAGTCCTTGATATTTAATCATTTTCAGCCAATTTTCTGGATTTTTGAAAATTTCACTTTTTTGTGAAAATATCCACTAAATGAGGGAATAATATGTGTGAGGGTAGCCCAGGAGAGTTCCAAATGTGTGTGGGTAGAATATATATCCCACGGGGGTAAAATTGAAAAAAGTAGAAAAATTTTTTTTTTTGGACTTAGTCATTTTTCCGGCGTTTATCAGACTTTCAGATGGGGCAAATGTCAGTGAGCGTTCCGATTTCAGTTCCAGAGCGATTCGCCCAATGAGTCCTTGATATTTATTCATTTTCAGCCAATTTTCTGGATTTTTGAAAAATTCACTTTTTTGTGAAAATATCCACTAAATGAGGGAATAATATGTGTGAGGGTACCCCAGGAGAGTTCCAAATGTGTGTGGGTAGAATATTTATCCCACGGGGGTAAAACTGAAAAAAGTTGAAAAAAAATTTTTTTTTGGACTTAGTCATTTTTCCGGCGTTTATCAGACTTTCAGATAGGGCAAATGTCAGTGAGCGTTCCGATTTCAGTTCCAGAGCGATTCGCCCAATGAGTCCTTGATATTTAGTCGTTTTCAGCCAATATTTTGGATTTTTGAAAATTTCACTTTTTTGTGAAAATATCCACTAAATGAGGGAATAATATGTGTAAGGGTACTGTTAGAACCTTGCTGTTAGGTTTTTTTCCTTTGCTGGTCACATGACCTTGTTGGCCTATTTAATCCTGCTCCGCCCTTCTAGCTTTGCTGGACTTCATTGTATATCTACTTTCTAGCTAGCCTGTGCTCTGTATCTAACTCTGTTAGTTTGCTTGGTCTACGGACCTCTATGTTCTATCTATTTTGTTTGTTCGTCTGTCTGCTACTATTTCTGTTAGGAGGTGTCCCATATTCCTCCCAGTCCTTAGTACTTGTAGGGATTCCCTCCTCACATCTATAGGTCTCCGTACAGACTAGATTAGGACTTTAGCAGGTCTGATCGCAGGATCAGGTTCCCTGTTACATCGTAGGGATTCAGCTGAGTCTTATAGTAGGGACAGATCTCCTCTCTTTCCTTAGCTTTGGAAGCAGAACATAACAGGTACCCCAGGAGTGTTCCAAATGTGTGTGGGTAGAATATATATCCCACGGGGGTAAAATTGAAAAAAGTAGAAAAATTTTTTTTTGGACTTAGTCATTTTTCCAGCGTTTATCAGACTTTCAGATAGGGCAAATGTCAGTGAGCGTTCCGATTTCAGTTCCAGAGCGATTCGCCCAATGAGTCCTTGATATTTAATCATTTTCAGCCAATTTTCTGGATTTTTGAAAATTTCACTTTTTTGTGAAAATATCCACTAAATGAGGGAATAATATGTGTGAGGGTAGCCCAGGAGAGTTCCAAATGTGTGTGGGTAGAATATATATCCCACGGGGGTAAAATTGAAAAAAGTTTTAAATTTTTTTTTTTTGGACTTAGTCATTTTTCCGGCGTTTATCAGACTTTCAGATAGGGCAAATGTCAGTGAGCGTTCCCATTTCAGTTCCAGAGCGATTCGCCCAATGAGTCCTTGATATTTAGTCGTTTTCAGCCAATTTTCTGGATTTTTGAAAAATTCACTTTTTTGTGAAAATATCCACTAAATGAGGGAATAATATGTGTGAGGGTACTCCAGGAGAGTTCCAAATGTGTGTGGGTAAAATATATATCCCACGGGGGTAAAATTGAAAAAAGTTGAAAAAAATAATTTTTTGGACTTAGCTATTTTTCCGGCGTTTATCAGACTTTCAGATAGGGCAAATGTAATTGAGCGTTCCGATTTCAGTTCCAGAGCGATTCGCCCAATGAGTCCTTGATATTTAGTCGTTTTCAGCCAATATTTTGGATTTTTGAAAATTTCACTTTTTTGTGAAAATATCCACTAAATGAGGGAATAATATGTGTGAGGGTACCCCAGAAGAGTTCCAAATGTGTGTGGGTAGAATATATATCCCACGGGGGTAAAATTGAAAAAAGTTGAAAAATTTTTTTTTTGGACTTAGTCTTTTTTCCGGCATTTATCAGACGTTCAGATAGGGCAAATGTCAGTGAGCGTTCCGATTTCAGTTCCAAAGCGATACGCCCAATGAGTCCTTGATATTTAATCATTTTCAGCCAATTTTCTGGATTTTTGAAAATTTCACTTTTTTGTGAAAATATCCACTAAATGAGGGAATAATATGTGTGAGGGTACCCCAGGAGAGTTCCAAATCTGTGTGGGTAAAATATGTATCCCACGGGGGTAAAATTGAAAAAAGTTGAAAAAAATTATTTTTTGGACTTAGCCATTTTTCCAGCGTTTATCAGACTTTCAGATAGGGCAAATGTCAGTGAGCATTCCGATTTCAGTTCCAGAGCGATTCGCCCAATGAGTCCTTGATATTTAGTCGTTTTCAGCCAATATTTTGGATTTTTGAAAATTTCACTTTTTTGTGAAAATATCCACTAAATTAGGGAATAATATGTGTGAGGGTACCCCAGAAGAGTTCCAATTGTGTGTGGGTGGAATATATATCCCACGGGGGTAAAATTGAAAAAAGTTGAAAAAAAAATTTTTTTTGGACTTAGTCATTTTTCCGGCGTTTATCAGACTTTCAGATAGGGCAAATGTCAGTGAGCGTTCCGATTTCAGTTCCAGAGCGATTCGCCCAATGAGTCCTTGATATTTAATCATTTTCAGCCAATTTAATGGATTTTTGAAAAATTCACTTTTTTTGTGAAAATATCCACTAAATGAGGGAATAATATGTGTGAGGGTACCCCAGGAGAGTTCCAAATGTGTGTGGGTAGAATATATATCCCACGGGCTAAAATTGAAAAAAGTTGAAATTTTTTTTTTTTTGGACTTCGTCATTTTTCCGGCGTTTATCAGACTTTCAGATAGGGCAAATGTCAGTGAGCGTTCCGATTTCAGTTCCAGAGCGATTCGCCCAATGAGTCCTTGATATTTAATCATTTTCAGCCAATTTTCTGGATTTTTGAAAATTTCACTTTTTTGTGAAAATATCCACTAAATGAGGGAATAATATGTGTGAGGGTAGCCCAGGAGAGTTCCAAATGTGTGTGGGTAGAATATATATCCCACGGGGGTAAAACTGAAAAAAGTTGAAAAAAAATTTTTTTTTGGACTTAGTCATTTTTCCGGCGTTTATCAGACTTTCAGATAGGGCAAATGTCAGTGAGCGTTCCGATTTCAGTTCCAGAGCGATTCGCCCAATGAGTCCTTGATATTTAGTCGTTTTCAGCCAATATTTTGGATTTTTGAAAATTTCACTTTTTTGTGAAAATATCCACTAAATGAGGGAATAATATGTGTAAGGGTACTGTTAGAACCTTGCTGTTAGGTTTTTTTCCTTTGCTGGTCACATGACCTTGTTGGCCTATTTAATCCTGCTCCGCCCTTCTAGCTTTGCTGGACTTCATTGTATATCTACTTTCTAGCTAGCCTGTGCTCTGTATCTAACTCTGTTAGTTTGCTTGGTCTACGGACCTCTATGTTCTATCTATTTTTTTTGTTCGTCTGTCTGCTACTATTTCTGTTAGGAGGTGTCCCATATTCCTCCCAGTCCTTAGTACTTGTAGGGATTCCCTCCTCACATCTATAGGTCTCCGTACAGACTAGATTAGGACTTTAGCAGGTCTGATCGCAGGATCAGGTTCCCTGTTACATCGTAGGGATTCAGCTGAGTCTTATAGTAGGGACAGATCTCCTCTCTTTCCTTAGCTTTGGTAGCAGAACATAACAGGTACCCCAGGAGTGTTCCAAATGTGTGTGGGTAGAATATATATCCCACGGGGGTAAAATTGAAAAAAGTAGAAAAATTTTTTTTTGGACTTAGTCATTTTTCCAGCGTTTATCAGACTTTCAGATAGGGCAAATGTCAGTGAGCGTTCCGATTTCAGTTCCAGAGCGATTCGCCCAATGAGTCCTTGATATTTAATCATTTTCAGCCAATTTTCTGGATTTTTGAAAATTTCACTTTTTTGTGAAAATATCCACTAAATGAGGGAATAATATGTGTGAGGGTACCCCAGAAGAGTTCCAAATGTGTGTGGGTAGAATATATATCCCACGGGGGTAAAATTGAAAAAAGTTGAAAAAAATTTTTTTTTTGGACTTAGTCATTTTTCCGGCGTTTATCAGACTTTCAGATAGGGCAAATGTCAGTGAGGGTTCCGATTTCAGTTCCAGAGCGATTCACCTAATGAGTCCTTGATATTTAATCATTTTCAGCCAATTTTCTGGATTTTTGAAAATTTCACTTTTTTGTGAAAATATCCACTAAATGAGGGAATAATATGTGTGAGGGTACTCCAGGAGAGTTCCAAATGTGTGTGGGTAGAATATATATCCCACGGGGGTAAAATTGAAAAAAGTTGAAAAAAATTTTTTTTTTGGACTTAGTCATTTTTCCGGCGTTTATCAGACTTTCAGATAGGGCAAATGTCAGTGAGCGTTCCGATTTCAATTCCAGAGCGATTCTCCCAATGAGTCCTTGATATTTAGTCGTTTTCAGCCAATTTTCTGGATTTTTGAAAAATTCACTTTTTTTGTGAAAATATCCACTAAATGAGGGAATAATATGTGTGAGGGTACCCCAGGAGAGTTCCAAATGTGTGTGGGTAGAATATATATCCCACGGGCTAAAATTGAAAAAAGTTGAAATTTTTTTTTTTTGGACTTAGTCATTTTTCCGGCGTTTATCAGACTTTCAGATAGGGCAAATGTCAGTGAGCGTTCCGATTTCAGTTCCAGAGCGATTCGCTCAATGAGTCCTTGATATTTATTCATTTTCAGCCAATTTTCTGGATTTTTGAAAAATTCACTTTTTTGTGAAAATATCCACTAAATGAGGGAATAATATGTGTGAGGGTACCCCAGGAGAGTTCCAAATGTGTGTGGGTAAAATATATATCCCACGGGGGTAAAATTGAAAAAAGTTGAAAAAAATAATTTTTTTGACTTAGCCATTTTTCCGGCGTTTATCAGACTTTCAGATAGGGCAAATGTCAGTGAGCGTTCCGATTTCAGTTCCAGAGCGATTCGCCCAATGAGTCCTTGATATTTAATCATTTTCAGCCAATTTTCTGGATTTTTGAAAATTTCACTTTTTTGTGAAAATATCCACTAAATGAGGGAATAATATGTGTGAGGGTACCCCAGAAGAGTTCCAAATGTGTGTGGGTAGAATATATATCCCACGGGGGTAAAATTGAAAAAAGTTGAAAAATTTTTTTTTTTGACTTAGTCATTTTTCCGGCGTTTATCAGACTTTCAGATAGGGCAAATGTCAGTGAGCTTTCCGATTTCAGTTCCAGAGCGATTTGCCCAATGAGTCCTTGATATTTAGTCGTTTTCAGCCAATATTTTGGATTTTTGAAAATTTCACTTTTTTGTGAAAATATCCACTAAATGAGGGAATAATATGTGTGAGGGTACCCCAGGAGTGTTCCAAATGTGTGTGGGTAGAATACATATCCCACGGGGGTAAAATTGAAAAAAGTTGAAAAATTTTTTTTTTTGGACTTAGTCATTTTTCCGGCATTTATCAGACGTTCAGATAGGGCAAATGTCAGTGAGCGTTCCGATTTCAGTTCCAGAGCGATACGCCCAATGAGTCCTTGATATTTAATCATTTTCAGCCAATTTTCTGGATTTTTGAAAATTTCACTTTTTTGTGAAAATATCCACTAAATGAGGGAATAATATGTGTGAGGGTACCCCAGGAGTGTTCCAAATGTGTGTGGGTAAAATATATATCCCACGGGGGTAAAATTGAAAAAAGTTGAAAAAAAATATTTTTTGGACTTAGCCATTTTTCCGGCGTTTATCAGACTTTCAGATAGGGCAAATGTCAGTGAGCGTTCCGATTTCAGTTCCAGAGCGATTCGCCCAATGAGTCCTTGATATTTATTCATTTTCAGCCACTTTTCTGGATTTTTGAAAAATTCACTTTTTTGTGAAAATATCCACTAAATGAGGGAATAATATGTGTGAGGGTACCCCAGGAGAGTTCCAAATGTGTGTGGGTAAAATATATATCCCACGGGGGTAAAATTGAAAAAAGTTGAAAAAAATTATTTTTTGGACTTAGCCATTTTTCCGGCGTTTATCAGACTTTCAGATAGGGCAAATGTCAGTGAGCGTTCCGATTTCAGTTCCAGAGCGATTCGCCCAATGAGTCCTTGATATTTAATCATTTTCAGCCAATATTTTGGATTTTTGAAAATTTCACTTTTTTGTGAAAATATCCACTAAATGAGGGAATAATATGTGTGAGGGTACCCCAGGAGTGTTCCAAATGTGTGTGGGTAAAATATATATCCCACGGGGGTAAAATTGAAAAAAGTTGAAAAAAAATATTTTTTGGACTTAGCCATTTTTCCGGCGTTTATCAGACTTTCAGATAGGGTAAATGTCAGTGAGCGTTCCGATTTCAGTTCCAGAGCGATTCGCCCAATGAGTCCTTGATATTTAGTCGTTTTCATCCAATATTTTGGATTTTTGAAAATTTCACTTTTTTGTGAAAATATCCACTAAATGAGGGAATAATATGTGTGAGGGTACCCCAGAAGAGTTCCAAATGTGTGTGGGTAGAATATATATCCCACGGGGGTAAAATTGAAAAAAGTTGAAAAAAATTTTTTTTTTGGACTTAGTCATTTTTCCGGCGTTTATCAGACTTTCAGATAGGGCAAATGTCAGTGAGGGTTCCGATTTCAGTTCCAGAGCGATTCACCTAATGAGTCCTTGATATTTAATCATTTTCAGCCAATTTTCTGGATTTTTGAAAATTTCACTTTTTTGTGAAAATATCCACTAAATGAGGGAATAATATGTGTGAGGGTACTCCAGGAGAGTTCCAAATGTGTGTGGGTAGAATATATATCCCACGGGGGTAAAATTGAAAAAAGTTGAAAAAAATTTTTTTTTTGGACTTAGTCATTTTTCCGGCGTTTATCAGACTTTCAGATAGGGCAAATGTCAGTGAGCGTTCCGATTTCAATTCCAGAGCGATTCTCCCAATGAGTCCTTGATATTTAGTCGTTTTCAGCCAATTTTCTGGATTTTTGAAAAATTCACTTTTTTTGTGAAAATATCCACTAAATGAGGGAATAATATGTGTGAGGGTACCCCAGGAGAGTTCCAAATGTGTGTGGGTAGAATATATATCCCACGGGCTAAAATTGAAAAAAGTTGAAATTTTTTTTTTTTGGACTTAGTCATTTTTCCGGCGTTTATCAGACTTTCAGATAGGGCAAATGTCAGTGAGCGTTCCGATTTCAGTTCCAGAGCGATTCGCTCAATGAGTCCTTGATATTTATTCATTTTCAGCCAATTTTCTGGATTTTTGAAAAATTCACTTTTTTGTGAAAATATCCACTAAATGAGGGAATAATATGTGTGAGGGTACCCCAGGAGAGTTCCAAATGTGTGTGGGTAAAATATATATCCCACGGGGGTAAAATTGAAAAAAGTTGAAAAAAATAATTTTTTTGACTTAGCCATTTTTCCGGCGTTTATCAGACTTTCAGATAGGGCAAATGTCAGTGAGCGTTCCGATTTCAGTTCCAGAGCGATTCACCCAATGAGTCCTTGATATTTAATCATTTTCAGCCAATTTTCTGGATTTTTGAAAATTTCACTTTTTTGTGAAAATATCCACTAAATGAGGGAATAATATGTGTGAGGGTACCCCAGAAGAGTTCCAAATGTGTGTGGGTAGAATATATATCCCACGGGGGTAAAATTGAAAAAAGTTGAAAAATTTTTTTTTTTGACTTAGTCTTTTTTCCGGCGTTTATCAGACTTTTAGATAGGGCAAATGTCAGTGAGCTTTCCGATTTCAGTTCCAGAGCGATTTGCCCAATGAGTCCTTGATATTTAGTCGTTTTCAGCCAATATTTTGGATTTTTGAAAATTTCACTTTTTTGTGAAAATATCCACTAAATGAGGGAATAATATGTGTGAGGGTACCCCAGGAGTGTTCCAAATGTGTGTGGGTAGAATACATATCCCACGGGGGTAAAATTGAAAAAAGTTGAAAAATTTTTTTTTTTGGACTTAGTCATTTTTCCGGCATTTATCAGACGTTCAGATAGGGCAAATGTCAGTGAGCGTTCCGATTTCAGTTCCAGAGCGATACGCCCAATGAGTCCTTGATATTTAATCATTTTCAGCCAATTTTCTGGATTTTTGAAAATTTCACTTTTTTGTGAAAATATCCACTAAATGAGGGAATAATATGTGTGAGGGTACCCCAGGAGAGTTCCAAATCTGTGTGGGTAAAATATATATCCCACGGGGGTAAAATTGAAAAAAGTTGAAAAAAATTATTTTTTGGACTTAGCCATTTTTCCAGCGTTTATCAGACTTTCAGATAGGGCAAATGTCAGTGAGCATTCCGATTTCAGTTCCAGAGCGATTCGACCAATGAGTCCTTGATATTTAGTCGTTTTTAGCCAATTTTCTGGATTTTTGAAAAATTCACTTTTTTGTGAAAATATCCACTAAATGAGGGAATAATATGTGTGAGGGTAGCCCAGGAGAGTTCCAAATGTGTGTGGGTAGAATATATATCCCACGGGGGTAAAATTGAAAAAAGTTGAAGAATTTTTTTTTTTGGACTTAGTCATTTTTCCGGCGTTTATCAGACTTTCAGATGAGGCAAATGTCAGTGAGCGTTCCGATTTCAGTTCCAGAGCGTTTCGCCCCATGAGTCCTTGATATTTAGTCGTTTTCAGCCAATATTTTGGATTTTTGAAAATTTCACTTTTTTGTGAAAATATCCACTAAATGAGGGAATAATATGTGTGAGGGTACCCCAGGAGTGTTCCAAATGTGTGTGGGTAAAATATATATCCCACGGGGGTAAAATTGAAAAAAGTTGAAAAAAAATATTTTTTGGACTTAGCCATTTTTCCGGCGTTTATCAGACTTTCAGATAGGGTAAATGTCAGTGAGCGTTCCGATTTCAGTTCCAGAGCGATTCGCCCAATGAGTCCTTGATATTTAGTCGTTTTCAGCCAATATTTTGGATTTTTGAAAATTTCACTTTTTTGTGAAAATATCCACTAAATGAGGGAATAATATGTGTGAGGGTACCCCAGAAGAGTTCCAAATGTGTGTGGGTAGAATATATATCCCACGGGGGTAAAATTGAAAAAAGTTGAAAAATTTTTTTTTTTTGACTTAGTCATTTTTCCGGCGTTTATCAGACTTTCAGATAGGGCAAATGTCAGTGAGCGTTCCGATTTCAGTTCCAGAGCGATTCGCCCAATGAGTCCTTGATATTTAGTCATTTTCAGCCAATATTTTGGATTTTTGAAAATTTCACTTTTTTGTGAAGATATCCACTAAATGAGGGAATAATATGTGTGAGGGTACCCCAGGAGTGTTCCAAATGTGTGTGGGTAGAATACATATCCCACGGGGGTAAAATTGAAAAAAGTTGAAAAATTTTTTTTTTTGGACTTAGTCATTTTTCCGGCATTTATCAGACGTTCAGATAGGGCAAATGTCAGTGAGCGTTCCGATTTCAGTTCCAGAGCGATACGCCCAATGAGTCCTTGATATTTAATCATTTTCAGCCAATTTTCTGGATTTTTGAAAATTTCACTTTTTTGTGAAAATATCCACTAAATGAGGGAATAATATGTGTGAGGGTACCCCAGGAGAGTTCCAAATCTGTGTGGGTAAAATATATATCCCACGGGGGTAAAATTGAAAAAAGTTGAAAAAAATTATTTTTTGGACTTAGCCATTTTTCCAGCGTTTATCAGACTTTCAGATAGGGCAAATGTCAGTGAGCGTTCCGATTTCAGTTCCAGAGCGATTCGCCCAATGAGTCCTTGATATTTAGTCGTTTTCAGCCAATTTTCTGGATTTTTGAAAAATTCACTTTTTTGTGAAAATATCCACTAAATGAGGGAATAATATGTGTGAGGGTACTCCAGGAGAGTTCCAAATGTGTGTGGGTAAAATATATATCCCACGGGGGTAAAATTGAAAAAAGTTGAAAAAAATAATTTTTTGGACTTAGCCATTTTTCCGGCGTTTATCAGACTTTCAGATAGGGCAAATGTCATTGAGCGTTCCGATTTCAGTTCCAGAGCTATTCGCCCAATGAGTCCTTGATATTTAGTCGTTTTCAGCCAATATTTTGGATTTTTGAAAATTTCACTTTTTTTTGAAAATATCCACTAAATGAGGGAATAATATGTGTGAGGGTACCCCAGAAGAGTTCCAAATGTGTGTGGGTAGAATATATATCCCACGGGGGTAAAATTGAAAAAAGTTGAAAAATTTTTTTTTTTGGACTTAGTCATTTTTCCGGCGTTTATCAGACTTTCAGATGGGGCAAATGTCAGTGAGCGTTCCGATTTCAGTTCCAGAGCGATTCGCCCAATGAGTCCTTGATATTTATTCATTTTCAGCCAATTTACTGGATTTTGAAAAATTCACTTTTTTGTGAAAATATCCACTAAATGAGGGAATAATATGTGTAAGGGTACCCCAAGAGTGTTCCAAATGTGTGTGGGTAGAATATATATCCCACGGGGGTAAAATTGAAAAAAGTTGAAAAATTTTTTTTTGGACTTAGTCATTTTTCCGGCGTTTATCAGACTTTCAGATAGGGCAAATGTCAGTGAGCGTTCCGATTTCAGTTCCAGAGCGATTCGCCCAATGAGTCCTTGATATTTAGTCGTTTTCAGCCAATATTTTGGATTTTTGAAAATTTCACTTTTTTGTGAAAATATCCAGTAAATGAGGGAATAATATGTGTGAGGGTACCCCAGAAGAGTTCCAAATGTGTGTGGGTAGAATATATATCCCACGGGGGTAAAATTGAAAAAAGTTGAAAAAAATTTTTTTTTTGGACTTAGTCATTTTTCCGGCGTTTATCAGACTTTCAGATAGGGCAAATGTCAGTGAGCGTTCCGATTTCAGTTCCAGAGCGATTCGCCCAATGAGTCCTTGATATTTATTCATTTTCAGCCAATTTTCTGGATTTTTGAAAAATTCACTTTTTTGTGAAAATATCCACTAAATGAGGGAATAATATGTGTGAGGGTACCCCAGGAGAGTTCCAAATGTGTGTGGGTAGAATATATATCCCACGAGCTAAAATTGAAAAAAGTTGAAATTTTTTTTTTTTGGACTTAGTCATTTTTCCGACGTTTATCAGACTTTCAGATAGGGCAAATGTCAGTGAGCGTTCCGATTTCAGTTCCAGAGCGATTCGCCCAATGAGTCCTTGATATTTAATCATTTTCAGCCAATTTTCTGGATTTTTGAAAATTTCACTTTTTTGTGAAAATATCCACTAAATGAGGGAATAATATGTGTGAGGGTAGCCCAGGAGAGTTCCAAATATGTGTGGGTAGAATATATATCCCACGGGGGTAAAATTGAAAAAAGTTGAAAAATTTTTTTTTTTGGACTTAGTCATTTTTCCGGCGTTTATCAGACTTTCAGATGGGGCAAATGTCAGTGAGCGTTCCGATTTCAGTTCCAGAGCGTTTCGCCCCATGAGTCCTTGATATTTAGTCGTTTTCAGCCAATATTTTGGATTTTTGAAAATTTCACTTTTTTGTGAAAATATCCACTAAATGAGGGAATAATATGTGTGAGGGTACCCCAGGAGTGTTCGAAATGTGTGTGGGTAAAATATATATCCCACGGGGGTAAAATTGAAAAAAGTTGAAAAAAAATATTTTTTGGACTTAGCCATTTTTCCGGCGTTTATCAGACTTTCAGATAGGGTAAATGTCAGTGAGCGTTCCGATTTCAGTTCCAGAGCGATTCGCCCAATGAGTCCTTGATATTTAGTCGTTTTCAGCCAATATTTTGGATTTTTGAAAATTTCACTTTTTTGTGAAAATATCCACTAAATGAGGGAATAATATGTGTGAGGGTACCCCAGAAGAGTTCCAAAAGTGTGTGGGTAGAATATATATCCCACGGGGGTAAAATTGAAAAAAGTTGAAAAAATTTTTTTTTTGGACTTAGTCATTTTTCCGGCGTTTATCAGACTTTCAGATAGGGCAAATGTCAGTGAGCGTTCCGATTTCAGTTCCAGAGCGATTCGCCCAATGAGTCCTTGATATTTATTCATTTTCAGCCAATTTTCTGGATTTTTGAAAAATTCACTTTTTTGTGAAAATATCCACTAAATGAGGGAATAATATGTGTGAGGGTACCCCAGGAGTGTTCCAAATGTGTGTGGGTAGAATATATATCCCACGGGGGTAAAATTGAAAAAAGTTGAAAAATTTTTTTTTTTGGACTTAGTCATTTTTCCGGCGTTTATCAGACTTTCAGATAGGGCAAATGTCAGTGAGCGTTCCGATTTCAGTTCCAGAGCGATTCGCCCAATGAGTCCTTGATATTTAGTCGTTTTCAGCCAATATTTTGGATTTTTGAAAATTTCACTTTTTTGTGAAAATATCCACTAAATGAGGGAATAATATGTGTGAGGGTACCCCAGAAGAGTTCCAAATGTGTGTGGGTAGAATATATATCCCACGGGGGTAAAATTGAAAAAAGTTGAAAAATTTTTTTTTTTTGACTTAGTCATTTTTCCGGCGTTTATCAGACTTTCAGATAGGGCAAATGTCAGTGAGCGTTCCGATTTCAGTTCCAGAGCGATTCGCCCAATGAGTCCTTGATATTTAGTCATTTTCAGCCAATATTTTGGATTTTTGAAAATTTCACTTTTTTGTGAAGATATCCACTAAATGAGGGAATAATATGTGTGAGGGTACCCCAGGAGTGTTCCAAATGTGTGTGGGTAGAATACATATCCCACGGGGGTAAAATTGAAAAAAGTTGAAAAATTTTTTTTTTTGGACTTAGTCATTTTTCCGGCATTTATCAGACGTTCAGATAGGGCAAATGTCAGTGAGCGTTCCGATTTCAGTTCCAGAGCGATACGCCCAATGAGTCCTTGATATTTAATCATTTTCAGCCAATTTTCTGGATTTTTGAAAATTTCACTTTTTTGTGAAAATATCCACTAAATGAGGGAATAATATGTGTGAGGGTACCCCAGGAGAGTTCCAAATCTGTGTGGGTAAAATATATATCCCACGGGGGTAAAATTGAAAAAAGTTGAAAAAAATTATTTTTTGGACTTAGCCATTTTTCCAGCGTTTATCAGACTTTCAGATAGGGCAAATGTCAGTGAGCGTTCCGATTTCAGTTCCAGAGCGATTCGCCCAATGAGTCCTTGATATTTAGTCGTTTTCAGCCAATTTTCTGGATTTTTGAAAAATTCACTTTTTTGTGAAAATATCCACTAAATGAGGGAATAATATGTGTGAGGGTACTCCAGGAGAGTTCCAAATGTGTGTGGGTAAAATATATATCCCACGGGGGTAAAATTGAAAAAAGTTGAAAAAAATAATTTTTTGGACTTAGCCATTTTTCCGGCGTTTATCAGACTTTCAGATAGGGCAAATGTCATTGAGCGTTCCGATTTCAGTTCCAGAGCGATTCGCCCAATGAGTCCTTGATATTTAGTCGTTTTCAGCCAATATTTTGGATTTTTGAAAATTTCACTTTTTTTTGAAAATATCCACTAAATGAGGGAATAATATGTGTGAGGGTACCCCAGAAGAGTTCCAAATGTGTGTGGGTAGAATATATATCCCACGGGGGTAAAATTGAAAAAAGTTGAAAAATTTTTTTTTTGGACTTATTCATTTTTCCGGCGTTTATCAGACTTTCAGATAGGGCAAATGTCAGTGAGCGTTCCGATTTCAGTTCCAGAGCGATTCTCCCAATGAGTCCTTGATATTTAGTCGTTTTCAGCCAATATTTTGGATTTTTGAAAATTTCACTTTTTTTGTGAAAATATCCACTAAATGAGGGAATAATATGTGTGAGGGTAGCCCAGGAGAGTTCCAAATGTGTGTGGGTAGAATATATATCCCACGGGGGTAAAATTGAAAAAAGTTGAAAAATTTTTTTTTTTGGACTTAGTCATTTTTCCGGCGTTTATCAGACTTTCAGATGGGGCAAATGTCAGTGAGCGTTCCGATTTCAGTTCCAGAGCGATTCGCCCAATGAGTCCTTGATATTTATTCATTTTCAGCCAATTTTCTGGATTTTGAAAAATTCACTTTTTTGTGAAAATATCCACTAAATGAGGGAATAATATGTGTAAGGGTACCCCAGGAGTGTTCCAAATGTGTGTGGGTAGAATATATATCCCACGGGGGTAAAATTGAAAAAAGTTGAAAAATTTTTTTTTGGACTTAGTCATTTTTCCGGCGTTTATCAGACTTTCAGATAGGGCAAATGTCAGTGAGCGTTCCGATTTCAGTTCCAGAGCGATTCGCCCAATGAGTCCTTGATATTTAGTCGTTTTCAGCCAATATTTTGGATTTTTGAAAATTTCACTTTTTTGTGAAAATATCCAGTAAATGAAGGAATAATATGTGTGAGGGTACCCCAGAAGAGTTCCAAATGTGTGTGGGTAGAATATATATCCCACGGGGGTAAAATTGAAAAAAGTTGAAAAAAATTTTTTTTTTGGACTTAGTCATTTTTCCGGCGTTTATCAGACTTTCAGATAGGGCAAATGTCAGTGAGCGTTCCGATTTCAGTTCCAGAGCGATTCGCCCAATGAGTCCTTGATATTTATTCATTTTCAGCCAATTTTCTGGATTTTTGAAAAATTCACTTTTTTGTGAAAATATCCACTAAATGAGGGAATAATATGTGTGAGGGTACCCCAGGAGAGTTCCAAATGTGTGTGGGTAGAATATATATCCCACGAGCTAAAATTGAAAAAAGTTGAAATTTTTTTTTTTTGGACTTAGTCATTTTTCCGGCGTTTATCAGACTTTCAGATAGGGCAAATGTCAGTGAGCGTTCCGATTTCAGTTCCAGAGCGATTCGCCCAATGAGTCCTTGATATTTAATCATTTTCAGCCAATTTTCTGGATTTTTGAAAATTTCACTTTTTTGTGAAAATATCCACTAAATGAGGGAATAATATGTGTGAGGGTAGCCCAGGAGAGTTCCAAATATGTGTGGGTAGAATATATATCCCACGGGGGTAAAATTGAAAAAAGTTGAAAAATTTTTTTTTTTGGACTTAGTCATTTTTCCGGCGTTTATCAGACTTTCAGATGGGGCAAATGTCAGTGAGCGTTCCGATTTCAGTTCCAGAGCGTTTCGCCCCATTAGTCCTTGATATTTAGTCGTTTTCAGCCAATATTTTGGATTTTTGAAAATTTCACTTTTTTGTGAAAATATCCACTAAATGAGGGAATAATATGTGTGAGGGTACCCCAGGAGTGTTCGAAATGTGTGTGGGTAAAATATATATCCCACGGGGGTAAAATTGAAAAAAGTTGAAAAAAAATATTTTTTGAACTTAGCCATTTTTCCGGCGTTTATCAGACTTTCCGATAGGGTAAATGTCAGTGAGCGTTCCGATTTCAGTTCCAGAGCGATTCGCCCAATGAGTCCTTGATATTTAGTCGTTTTCAGCCAATATTTTGGATTTTTGAAAATTTCACTTTTTTGTGAAAATATCCACTAAATGAGGGAATAATATGTGTGAGGGTACCCCAGAAGAGTTCCAAAAGTGTGTGGGTAGAATATATATCCCACGGGGGTAAAATTGAAAAAAGTTGAAAAAATTTTTTTTTTGGACTTAGTCATTTTTCCGGCGTTTATCAGACTTTCAGATAGGGCAAATGTCAGTGAGCGTTCCGATTTCAGTTCCAGAGCGATTCGCCCAATGAGTCCTTGATGTTTAGTCGTTTTCAGCCAATATTTTGGATTTTTGAAAATTTCACTTTTTTGTGAAAATATCCACTAAATTAGGGAATAATATGTGTGAGGGTACCCCAGAAGAGTTCCAATTGTGTGTGGGTAGAATATATATCCCACGGGGGTAAAATTGAAAAAAGTTGAAAAAAATTTTTTTTTTGGACTTAGTCATTTTTCCGGCGTTTATCAGACTTTCAGATAGGGCAAATGTCAGTGAGCGTTCCGATTTCAGTTCCAGAGCGATTCGCCCAATGAGTCCTTGATATTTATTCATTTTCAGCCAATTTTCTGGATTTTTGAAAAATTCACTTTTTTGTGAAAATATCCACTAAATGAGGGAATAATATGTGTGAGGGTACCCCAGGAGTGTTCCAAATGTGTGTGGGTAGAATATATATCCCACGGGGGTAAAATTGAAAAAAGTTGAAAAATTTTTTTTTTTGGACTTAGCCATTTTTCCGGCGTTTATCAGACTTTCAGATAGGGCAAATGTCAGTGAGCGTTCCGATTTCAGTTCCAGAGCGATTCGCCCAATGAGTCCTTGATATTTAATCATTTTCAGCCAATTTTCTGGATTTTTGAAAATTTCACTTTTTTGTGAAAATATCCACTAAATGAGGGAATAATATGTGTGAGGGTACCCCAGGAGAGTTCCAAATCTGTGTGGGTAAAATATATATCCCACGGGGGTAAAATTGAAAAAAGTTGAAAAAAATTATTTTTTGGACTTAGCCATTTTTCCAGCGTTTATCAGACTTTCAGATAGGGCAAATGTCAGTGAGCGTTCCGATTTCAGTTCCAGAGCGATTCGCCCAATGAGTCCTTGATATTTAGTCGTTTTCAGCCAATTTTCTGGATTTTTGAAAAATTCACTTTTTTGTGAAAATATCCACTAAATGAGGGAATAATATGTGTGAGGGTACTCCAGGAGAGTTCCAAATGTGTGTGGGTAAAATATATATCCCACGGGGGTAAAATTGAAAAAAGTTGAAAAAAATAATTTTTTGGACTTAGCCATTTTTCCGGCGTTTATCAGACTTTCAGATAGGGCAAATGTCAGTGAGCGTTCCGATTTCAGTTCCAGAGCGATTCGCCCAATGAGTCCTTGATATTTAAACATTTTCAGCCAATTTTCTGGATTTTTGAAAATTTCAATTTTTTGTGAAAATATCCACTAAATGAGGGAATAATATGTGTGAGGGTAGCCCAGGAGAGTTCCAAATGTGTGTGGGTAGAATATATATCCCACGGGGGTAAAATTGAAAAAAGTTGAAAAATTTTTTTTTTTGGACTTAGTCATTTTTCCGGCGTTTATCAGACTTTCAGATGGGGCAAATGTCAGTGAGCGTTCCGATTTCAGTTCCAGAGCGTTTCGCCCCATGAGTCCTTGATATTTAGTCGTTTTCAGCCAATATTTTGGATTTTTGAAAATTTCACTTTTTTGTGAAAATATCCACTAAATGAGGGAATAATATGTGTGAGGGTACCCCAGAAGAGTTCCAAAAGTGTGTGGGTAGAATATATATCCCACGGGGGTAAAATTGAAAAAAGTTGAAAAAATTTTTTTTTTGGACTTAGTCATTTTTCCGGCGTTTATCAGACTTTCAGATAGGGCAAATGTCAGTGAGCATTCCGATTTCAGTTCCAGAGCGATTCGCCCAATGAGTCCTTGATATTTAAACATTTTCAGCCAATTTTCTGGATTTTTGAAAATTTCAATTTTTTGTGAAAATATCCACTAAATGAGGGAATAATATGTGTGAGGGTAGCCCAGGAGAGTTCCAAATGTGTGTGGGTAGAATATATATCCCACGGGGGTAAAATTGAAAAAAGTTGAAAAATTTTTTTTTTTGGACTTAGTCATTTTTCCGGCGTTTATCAGACTTTCAGATGGGGCAAATGTCAGTGAGCGTTCCGATTTCAGTTCCAGAGCGTTTCGCCCCATGAGTCCTTGATATTTAGTCGTTTTCAGCCAATATTTTGGATTTTTGAAAATTTCACTTTTTTGTGAAAATATCCACTAAATGAGGGAATAATATGTGTGAGGGTACCCCAGAAGAGTTCCAAAAGTGTGTGGGTAGAATATATATCCCACGGGGGTAAAATTGAAAAAAGTTGAAAAAATTTTTTTTTTGGACTTAGTCATTTTTCCGGCGTTTATCAGACTTTCAGATAGGGCAAATGTCAGTGAGCATTCCGATTTCAGTTCCAGAGCGATTCGCCCAATGAGTCCTTGATATTTAAACATTTTCAGCCAATTTTCTGGATTTTTGAAAATTTCACTTTTTTGTGAAAATATCCACTAAATGAGGGAATAATATGTGTGAGGGTAGCCCAGGAGAGTTCCAAATGTGTGTGGGTAGAATATATATCCCACGGGGGTAAAATTGAAAAAAGTTGAAAAATTTTTTTTTTTGGACTTAGTCATTTTTCCGGCGTTTATCAGACTTTCAGATGGGGCAAATGTCAGTGAGCGTTCCGATTTCAGTTCCAGAGCGATTCGCCCAATGAGTGCTTGATATTTATTCATTTTCAGCCAATTTTCTGGATTTTTGAAAAATTCACTTTTTTGTGAAAATATCCACTAAATGAGGGAATAATATGTGTGAGGGTACCCCAGGAGAGTTCCAAATGTGTGTGGGTAGAATATTTATCTCACGGGGGTAAAACTGAAAAAAGTTGAAAAAAAATTTTTTTTTGGACTTAGTCATTTTTCCGGCGTTTATCAGACTTTCAGATAGGGCAAATGTCAGTGAGCGTTCCGATTTCAGTTCCAGAGCGATTCGCCCAATGAGTCCTTGATATTTAGTCGTTTTCAGCCAATATTTTGGATTTTTGAAAATTTCACTTTTTTGTGAAAATATCCAGTAAATGAGGGAATAATATGTGTGAGGGTACCCCAGGAGTGTTCCAAATGTGTGTGGGTAGAATATATATCCCACGGGGGTAAAATTGAAAAAAGTTGAAAAATTTTTTTTTTTGGACTTAGTCATTTTTCCGGCGTTTATCAGACTTTCAGATAGGGCAAATGTCAGTGAGCGTTCCGATTTCAGTTCCAGAGCGATTCGCCCAATGAGTCCTTGATACTTAGTCGTTTTCAGCCAATTTTCTGGATTTTTGAAAAATTCTCTTTTTTTGTGAAAATATCCACTAAATGAGGGAATAATATGTGTGAGGGTACCCCAGGAGAGTTCCAAATGTGTGTGGCTAGAATATATATCCCACGGGCTAAAATTGAAAAAAGTTGAAATTTTTTTTTTTTGGACTTAGTCATTTTTCCGGCGTTTATCAGACTTTCAGATAGGGCAAATGTCAGTGAGCGTTCCGATTTCAGTTCCAGAGCGATTCGCCCAATGAGTCCTTGATATTTAATCATTTTCAGCCAATTTTCTGGAGTTTTGAAAATTTCACTTTTTTGTGAAAATATCCACTAAATGAGGGAATAATATGTGTGAGGGTAGCCCAGGAGAGTTCCAAATATGTGTGGGTAGAATATATATCCCACGGGGGTAAAATTGAAAAAAGTTGAAAAAATTTTTTTTTTGGACTTAGTCATTTTTCCGGCATTTATCAGACTTTCAGATGGGGCAAATGTCAGTGAGCGTTCCGATTTCAGTTCCAGAGTGTTTCGCCCCATGAGTCCTTGATATTTAGTCGTTTTCAGCCAATATTTTGGATTTTTGAAAATTTCACTTTTTTGTGAAAATATCCACTAAATGAGGGAATAATATGTGTGAGGGTACCCCAGGAGTGTTCGAAATGTGTGTGGGTAAAATATATATCCCACGGGGGTAAAATTGAAAAAAGTTGAAAAAAAATATTTTTTGGACTTAGCCATTTTTCCGGCGTTTATCAGACTTTCAGATAGGGTAAATGTCAGTGAGCGTTCCGATTTCAGTTCCAGAGCGATTCGCCCAATGAGTCCTTGATATTTAGTCGTTTTCAGCCAATATTTTGGATTTTTGAAAATTTCACTTTTTTGTGAAAATATCAACTAAATGAGGGAATAATATGTGTGAGGGTAGCCCAGGAGAGTTCCAAATGTGTGTGGGTAGAATATATATCCCACGGGGGTAAAATTGAAAAAAGTTGAAAAATTTTTTTTTTTGGACTTAGTCATTTTTCCGGCGTTTATCAGACTTTCAGATGGGGCAAATGTCAGTGAGCGTTCCGATTTCAGTTCCAGAGCGATTCGCCCAATGAGTCCTTGATATTTATTCATTTTCAGCCAATTTTCTGGATTTTTGAAAAATTCACTTTTTTGTGAAAATATCCACTAAATGAGGGAATAATATGTGTGAGGGTACCCCAGGAGAGTTCCAAATGTGTGTGGGTAGAATATTTATCCCACGGGGGTAAAACTGAAAAAAGTTGAAAAAAAATTTTTTTTTGGACTTAGTCATTTTTCCGGCGTTTATCAGACTTTCAGATAGGGCAAATGTCAGTGAGCGTTCCGATTTCAGTTCCAGAGCGATTCGCCCAATGAGTCCTTGATATTTAGTCGTTTTCAGCCAATATTTTGGATTTTTGAAAATTTCACTTTTTTGTGAAAATATCCAGTAAATGAGGGAATAATATGTGTGAGGGTACCCCAGGAGTGTTCCAAATGTGTGTGGGTAGAATATATATCCCACGGGGGTAAAATTGAAAAAAGTTAAAAAATTTTTTTTTTTGGACTTAGTCATTTTTCCGGCGTTTATCAGACTTTCAGATAGGGCAAATGTCAGTGAGCGTTCCGATTTCAGTTCCAGAGCGATTCGCCCAATGAGTCCTTGATACTTAGTCGTTTTCAGCCAATTTTCTGGATTTTTGAAAAATTCTCTTTTTTTGTGAAAATATCCACTAAATGAGGGAATAATATGTGTGAGGGTACCCCAGGAGAGTTCCAAATGTGTGTGGCTAGAATATATATCCCACGGGCTAAAATTGAAAAAAGTTGAAATTTTTTTTTTTTGGACTTAGTCATTTTTCCGGCGTTTATCAGACTTTCAGATAGGGCAAATGTCAGTGAGCGTTCCGATTTCAGTTCCAGAGCGATTCGCCCAATGAGTCCTTGATATTTAATCATTTTCAGCCAATTTTCTGGAGTTTTGAAAATTTCACTTTTTTGTGAAAATATCCACTAAATGAGGGAATAATATGTGTGAGGGTAGCCCAGGAGAGTTCCAAATATGTGTGGGTAGAATATATATCCCACGGGGGTAAAATTGAAAAAAGTTGAAAAAATTTTTTTTTTGGACTTAGTCATTTTTCCGGCATTTATCAGACTTTCAGATGGGGCAAATGTCAGTGAGCGTTCCGATTTCAGTTCCAGAGTGTTTCGCCCCATGAGTCCTTGATATTTAGTCGTTTTCAGCCAATATTTTGGATTTTTGAAAATTTCACTTTTTTGTGAAAATATCCACTAAATGAGGGAATAATATGTGTGAGGGTACCCCAGGAGTGTTCGAAATGTGTGTGGGTAAAATATATATCCCACGGGGGTAAAATTGAAAAAAGTTGAAAAAAAATATTTTTTGGACTTAGCCATTTTTCCGGCGTTTATCAGACTTTCAGATAGGGTAAATGTCAGTGAGCGTTCCGATTTCAGTTCCAGAGCGATTCGCCCAATGAGTCCTTGATATTTAGTCGTTTTCAGCCAATATTTTGGATTTTTGAAAATTTCACTTTTTTGTGAAAATATCAACTAAATGAGGGAATAATATGTGTGAGGGTACCCCAGAAGAGTTCCAAAAGTGTGTGGGTAGAATATATATCCCACGGGGGTAAAATTGAAAAAAGTTGAAAAAATTTTTTTTTTGGACTTAGTCATTTTTCCGGCGTTTATCAGACTTTCAGATAGGGCAAATGTCAGTGAGCGTTCCGATTTCAGTTCCAGAGCGATTCGCCCAATGAGTCCTTGATGTTTAGTCGTTTTCAGCCAATATTTTGGATTTTTGAAAATTTCACTTTTTTGTGAAAATATCCACTAAATTAGGGAATAATATGTGTGAGGGTACCCCAGAAGAGTTCCAATTGTGTGTGGGTAGAATATATATCCCACGGGGGTAAAATTGAAAAAAGTTGAAAAAAAATTTTTTTTGGACTTAGTCATTTTTCCGGCGTTTATCAGACTTTCAGATAGGGCAAATGTCAGTGAGCGTTCCGATTTCAGTTCCAGAGCGATTCGCCCAATGAGTCCTTGATATTTAAACATTTTCAGCCAATTTTCTGGATTTTTGAAAATTTCACTTTTTTGTGAAAATATCCACTAAATGAGGGAATAATATGTGTGAGGGTAGCCCAGGAGAGTTCCAAATGTGTGTGGGTAGAATATATATCCCACGGGGGTAAAATTGAAAAAAGTTGAAAAATTTTTTTTTTTGGACTTAGTCATTTTTCCGGCGTTTATCAGACTTTCAGATGGGGCAAATGTCAGTGAGCGTTCCGATTTCAGTTCCAGAGCGATTCGCCCAATGAGTCCTTGATATTTATTCATTTTCAGCCAATTTTCTGGATTTTTGAAAAATTCACTTTTTTGTGAAAATATCCACTAAATGAGGGAATAATATGTGTGAGGGTACCCCAGGAGAGTTCCAAATGTGTGTGGGTAGAATATTTATCCCACGGGGGTAAAACTGAAAAAAGTTGAAAAAAAATTTTTTTTTGGACTTAGTCATTTTTCCGGCGTTTATCAGACTTTCAGATAGGGCAAATGTCAGTGAGCGTTCCGATTTCAGTTCCAGAGCGATTCGCCCAATGAGTCCTTGATATTTAGTCGTTTTCAGCCAATATTTTGGATTTTTGAAAATTTCACTTTTTTGTGAAAATATCCAGTAAATGAGGGAATAATATGTGTGAGGGTACCCCAGGAGTGTTCCAAATGTGTGTGGGTAGAATATATATCCCACGGGGGTAAAATTGAAAAAAGTTAAAAAATTTTTTTTTTTGGACTTAGTCATTTTTCCGGCGTTTATCAGACTTTCAGATAGGGCAAATGTCAGTGAGCGTTCCGATTTCAGTTCCAGAGCGATTCGCCCAATGAGTCCTTGATACTTAGTCGTTTTCAGCCAATTTTCTGGATTTTTGAAAAATTCTCTTTTTTTGTGAAAATATCCACTAAATGAGGGAATAATATGTGTGAGGGTACCCCAGGAGAGTTCCAAATGTGTGTGGCTAGAATATATATCCCACGGGCTAAAATTGAAAAAAGTTGAAATTTTTTTTTTTTGGACTTAGTCATTTTTCCGGCGTTTATCAGACTTTCAGATAGGGCAAATGTCAGTGAGCGTTCCGATTTCAGTTCCAGAGCGATTCGCCCAATGAGTCCTTGATATTTAATCATTTTCAGCCAATTTTCTGGAGTTTTGAAAATTTCACTTTTTTGTGAAAATATCCACTAAATGAGGGAATAATATGTGTGAGGGTAGCCCAGGAGAGTTCCAAATATGTGTGGGTAGAATATATATCCCACGGGGGTAAAATTGAAAAAAGTTGAAAAAATTTTTTTTTTGGACTTAGTCATTTTTCCGGCATTTATCAGACTTTCAGATGGGGCAAATGTCAGTGAGCGTTCCGATTTCAGTTCCAGAGTGTTTCGCCCCATGAGTCCTTGATATTTAGTCGTTTTCAGCCAATATTTTGGATTTTTGAAAATTTCACTTTTTTGTGAAAATATCCACTAAATGAGGGAATAATATGTGTGAGGGTACCCCAGGAGTGTTCGAAATGTGTGTGGGTAAAATATATATCCCACGGGGGTAAAATTGAAAAAAGTTGAAAAAAAATATTTTTTGGACTTAGCCATTTTTCCGGCGTTTATCAGACTTTCAGATAGGGTAAATGTCAGTGAGCGTTCCGATTTCAGTTCCAGAGCGATTCGCCCAATGAGTCCTTGATATTTAGTCGTTTTCAGCCAATATTTTGGATTTTTGAAAATTTCACTTTTTTGTGAAAATATCAACTAAATGAGGGAATAATATGTGTGAGGGTACCCCAGAAGAGTTCCAAAAGTGTGTGGGTAGAATATATATCCCACGGGGGTAAAATTGAAAAAAGTTGAAAAAAAATTTTTTTTTGGACTTAGTCATTTTTCCGGCGTTTATCAGACTTTCAGATAGGGCAAATGTCAGTGAGCGTTCCGATTTCAGTTCCAGAGCGATTCGCCCAATGAGTCCTTGATGTTTAGTCGTTTTCAGCCAATATTTTGGATTTTTGAAAATTTCACTTTTTTGTGAAAATATCCACTAAATTAGGGAATAATATGTGTGAGGGTACCCCAGAAGAGTTCCAATTGTGTGTGGGTAGAATATATATCCCACGGGGGTAAAATTGAAAAAAGTTGAAAAAAAATTTTTTTTGGACTTAGTCATTTTTCCGGCGTTTATCAGACTTTCAGATAGGGCAAATGTCAGTGAGCGTTCCGATTTCAGTTCCAGAGCGATTCGCCCAATGAGTCCTTGATATTTAAACATTTTCAGCCAATTTTCTGGATTTTTGAAAATTTCACTTTTTTGTGAAAATATCCACTAAATGAGGGAATAATATGTGTGAGGGTAGCCCAGGAGAGTTCCAAATGTGTGTGGGTAGAATATATATCCCACGGGGGTAAAATTGAAAAAAGTTGAAAAATTTTTTTTTTTGGACTTAGTCATTTTTCCGGCGTTTATCAGACTTTCAGATGGGGCAAATGTCAGTGAGCGTTCCGATTTCAGTTCCAGAGCGATTCGCCCAATGAGTCCTTGATATTTATTCATTTTCAGCCAATTTTCTGGATTTTTGAAAAATTCACTTTTTTGTGAAAATATCCACTAAATGAGGGAATAATATGTGTGAGGGTACCCCAGGAGAGTTCCAAATGTGTGTGGGTAGAATATTTATCCCACGGGGGTAAAACTGAAAAAAGTTGAAAAAAAATTTTTTTTTGGACTTAGTCATTTTTCCGGCGTTTATCAGACTTTCAGATAGGGCAAATGTCAGTGAGCGTTCCGATTTCAGTTCCAGAGCGATTCGCCCAATGAGTCCTTGATATTTAGTCGTTTTCAGCCAATATTTTGGATTTTTGAAAATTTCACTTTTTTGTGAAAATATCCAGTAAATGAGGGAATAATATGTGTGAGGGTACCCCAGAAGAGTTCCAAATGTGTGTGGGTAGAATATATATCCCACGGGGGTAAAATTGAAAGAAGTTGAAAAAAATTTTTTTTTTGGACTTAGTCATTTTTCCGGCGTTTATCAGACTTTCAGATAGGGCAAATGTCAGTGAGCATTCCGATTTCAGTTCCAGAGCGATTCGCCCAATGAGTCCTTGATATTTATTCATTTTCAGCCAATTTTCTGGATTTTTGAAAAATTCACTTTTTTGTGAAAATATCCACTAAATGAGGGAATAATATGTGTGAGGGTACCCCAGGAGTGTTCCAAATGTGTGTGGGTAGAATATATATCCCACGGGGGTAAAATTGAAAAAAGTTGAAAAATTTTTTTTTTTGGACTTAGTCATTTTTCCGGCGTTTATCAGACTTTCAGATAGGGCAAATGTCAGTGAGCGTTCCGATTTCAGTTCCAGAGCGATTCGCCCAATGAGTCCTTGATACTTAGTCGTTTTCAGCCAATTTTCTGGATTTTTGAAAAATTCACTTTTTTTGTGAAAATATCCACTAAATGAGGGAATAATATGTGTGAGGGTACCCCAGGAGAGTTCCAAATGTGTGTGGGTAGAATATATATCCCACGGGCTAAAATTGAAAAAAGTTGAAATTTTTTTTTTTTGGACTTAGTCATTTTTCCGGCGTTTATCAGACTTTCAGATAGGGCAAATGTCAGTGAGCGTTCCGATTTCAGTTCCAGAGCGATTCGCCCAATGAGTCCTTGATATTTAATCATTTTCAGCCAATTTTCTGGATTTTTGAAAATTTCACTTTTTTGTGAAAATATCCACTAAATGAGGGAATAATATGTGTGAGGGTAGCCCAGGAGATTTCCAAATATGTGTGGGTAGAATATATATCCCACGGGGGTAAAATTGAAAAAAGTTGAAAAAATTTTTTTTTTGGACTTAGTCATTTTTCCGGCGTTTATCAGACTTTCAGATGGGGCAAATGTCAGTGAGCGTTCCGATTTCAGTTCCAGAGCGTTTCGCCCCATGAGTCCTTGATATTTAGTCGTTTTCAGCCAATATTTTGGATTTTTGAAAATTTCACTTTTTTGTGAAAATATCCAGTAAATGAGGGAATAATATGTGTGAGGGTACCCCAGAAGAGTTCCAAATGTGTGTGGGTAGAATATATATCCCACGGGGGTAAAATTGAAAAAAGTTGAAAAAAATTTTTTTTTTGGACTTAGTCATTTTTCCGGCGTTTATCAGACTTTCAGATAGGGCAAATGTCAGTGAGCATTCCGATTTCAGTTCCAGAGCGATTCGCCCAATGAGTCCTTGATATTTATTCATTTTCATCCAATTTTCTGGATTTTTGAAAAATTCACTTTTTTGTGAAAATATCCACTAAATGAGGGAATAATATGTGTGAGGGTACCCCAGGAGTGTTCCAAATGTGTGTGGGTAGAATATATATCCCACGGGGGTAAAATTGAAAAAAGTTGAAAAATTTTTTTTTTTGGACTTAGTCATTTTTCCGGCGTTTATCAGACTTTCAGATAGGGCAAATGTCAGTGAGCGTTCCGATTTCAGTTCCAGAGCGATTCGCCCAATGAGTCCTTGATACTTAGTCGTTTTCAGCCAATTTTCTGGATTTTTGAAAAATTCACTTTTTTTGTGAAAATATCCACTAAATGAGGGAATAATATGTGTGAGGTTACCCCAGGAGAGTTCCAAATGTGTGTGGGTAGAATATATATCCCACGGGCTAAAATTGAAAAAAGTTGAAATTTTTTTTTTTTGGACTTAGTCATTTTTCCGGCGTTTATCAGACTTTCAGATAGGGCAAATGTCAGTGAGCGTTCCGATTTCAGTTCCAGAGCGATTCGCCCAATGAGTCCTTGATATTTAATCATTTTCAGCCAATTTTCTGGATTTTTGAAAATTTCACTTTTTTGTGAAAATATCCACTAAATGAGGGAATAATATGTGTGAGGGTAGCCCAGGAGATTTCCAAATATGTGTGGGTAGAATATATATCCCACGGGGGTAAAATTGAAAAAAGTTGAAAAAATTTTTTTTTTGGACTTAGTCATTTTTCCGGCGTTTATCAGACTTTCAGATGGGGCAAATGTCAGTGAGCGTTCCGATTTCAGTTCCAGAGCGTTTCGCCCCATGAGTCCTTGATATTTAGTCGTTTTCAGCCAATATTTTGGATTTTTGAAAATTTCACTTTTTTGTGAAAATATCCACTAAATGAGGGAATAATATGTGTGAGGGTACCCCAGGAGTGTTCGAAATGTGTGTGGGTAAAATATATATCCCACGGGGGTAAAATTGAAAAAAGTTGAAAAAAAATATTTTTTGGACTTAGCCATTTTTCCGGCGTTTATCAGACTTTCAGATAGGGTAAATGTCAGTGAGCGTTCCGATTTCAGTTCCAGAGCGATTCGCCCAATGAGTCCTTGATATTTAGTCGTTTTCAGCCAATATTTTGGATTTTTGAAAATTTCACTTTTTTGTGAAAATATCAACTAAATGAGGGAATAATATGTGTGAGGGTACCCCAGAAGAGTTCCAAAAGTGTGTGGGTAGAATATATATCCCACGGGGGTAAAATTGAAAAAAGTTGAAAAAATTTTTTTTTTGGACTTAGTCATTTTTCCGGCGTTTATCAGACTTTCAGATAGGGCAAATGTCAGTGAGTGTTCCGATTTCAGTTCCAGAGCGATTCGCCCAATGAGTCCTTGATATTTAGTCGTTTTCAGCCAATTTTCTGGATTTTTGAAAAATTCACTTTTTTTGTGAAAATATCCACAAAATGAGGGAATAATATGTGTGAGGGTACCCCAGGAGAGTTCCAAATGTGTGTGGGTAGAATATATATCCCACGGGGGTAAAATTGAAAAAAATGAAAAATTTTTTTTTTTGGACTTAGTCATTTTTCCGGCGTTTATCAGACTTTCAGATAGGGCAAATGTCAGTGAGCGTTCCGATTTCAGTTCCAGAGCGATTCGCCCAATGAGTCCTTGATATTTAGTCGTTTTCAGCCAATATTTTGGATTTTTGAAAATTTCACTTTTTTGTGAAAATATCCACTATATGAGAGAATAATATGTGTGAGGGTACCCCAGGAGTGTTCCAAATGTGTGTGGGTAGAATACATATCCCACGGGGGTAAAATTGTAAAAAGTTGAAAAATTTTTTTTTTTTGGACTTGGACATTTTTCCAGCGTTTATCAGACTTTCAGATAGGGCAAATGTCAGTGAGCGTTCCGATTTCAGTTCCAGAGCGATTCGCCCAATGAGTCCTTGATATTTAGTCGTTTTCAGCCAATATTTTGGATTTTTGAAAATTTCACTTTTTTGTGAAAATATCCACTAAATTAGGGAATAATATGTGTGAGGGTACCCCAGAAGAGTTCCTATTGTGTTTGGGTAGAATATATATCCCACGGGGGTAAAATTGAAAAAAGTTGAAAAAAATTTTTTTTTTGGACTTAGTCATTTTTCCGGCGTTTATCAGACTTTCAGATAGGGCAAATGTCAGTGAGCGTTCCGATTTCAGTTCCAGAGCGATTCGCCCAATGAGTCCTTGATATTTAGTCGTTTTCAGCCAATTTTCTGGATTTTTGAAAAATTCACTTTTTTTGTGAAAATATCCACTAAATGAGGGAATAATATGTGTGAGGGTACCCCAGGAGAATTCAAAATGTGTGTGGGTAGAATATATATCCCACGGGCTAAAATTGAAAAAAGTTGAAATTTTTTTTTTTTTGGACTTAGTCATTTTTACGGCGTTTATCAGACTTTCAGATAGGGCAAATGTCAGTGAGCGTTCCGATTTCAGTTCCAGAGCGATTCGCCCAATGAGTCCTTGATATTTATTCATTTTCAGCCAATTTTCTGGATTTTTGAAAAATTCACTTTTTTGTGAAAATATCCACTAAATGAGGGAATAATATGTGTGAGGGTACCCCAGGAGTGTTCCAAATGTGTGTGGGTAGAATATATATCCCACGGGGGTAAAATTGAAAAAAGTTGAAAAATTTTTTTTTGGACTTAGTCATTTTTCCGGCGTTTATCAGACTTTCAGATAGGGCAAATGTCAGTGAGTGTTCCGATTTCAGTTCCAGAGCGATTCGCCCAATGAGTCCTTGATATTTAGTCGTTTTCAGCCAATTTTCTGGATTTTTGAAAAATTCACTTTTTTTGTGAAAATATCCACAAAATGAGGGAATAATATGTGTGAGGGTACCCCAGGAGAGTTCCAAATGTGTGTGGGTAGAATATATATCCCACGGGGGTAAAATTGAAAAAAATGAAAAATTTTTTTTTTTGGACTTAGTCATTTTTCCGGCGTTTATCAGACTTTCAGATAGGGCAAATGTCAGTGAGCGTTCCGATTTCAGTTCCAGAGCGATTCGCCCAATGAGTCCTTGATATTTAGTCGTTTTCAGCCAATATTTTGGATTTTTGAAAATTTCACTTTTTTGTGAAAATATCCACTATATGAGAGAATAATATGTGTGAGGGTACCCCAGGAGTGTTCCAAATGTGTGTGGGTAGAATACATATCCCACGGGGGTAAAATTGTAAAAAGTTGAAAAATTTTTTTTTTTTGGACTTGGACATTTTTCCAGCGTTTATCAGACTTTCAGATAGGGCAAATGTCAGTGAGCGTTCCGATTTCAGTTCCAGAGCGATTCGCCCAATGAGTCCTTGATATTTAGTCGTTTTCAGCCAATTTTCTGGATTTTTGAAAAATTCACTTTTTTTGTGAAAATATCCACTAAATGAGGGAATAATATGTGTGAGGGTACCCCAGGAGAATTCAAAATGTGTGTGGGTAGAATATATATCCCACGGGCTAAAATTGAAAAAAGTTGAAATTTTTTTTTTTTTGGACTTAGTCATTTTTCCGGCGTTTATCAGACTTTCAGATAGGGCAAATGTCAGTGAGCGTTCCGATTTCAGTTCCAGAGCGATTCGCCCAATGAGTCCTTGATATTTATTCATTTTCAGCCAATTTTCTGGATTTTTGAAAAATTCACTTTTTTGTGAAAATATCCACTAAATGAGGGAATAATATGTGTGAGGGTACCCCAGGAGTGTTCCAAATGTGTGTGGGTAGAATATATATCCCACGGGGGTAAAATTGAAAAAAGTTGAAAAATTTTTTTTTGGACTTAGTCATTTTTCCGGCGTTTATCAGACTTTCAGATAGGGCAAATGTCAGTGAGCGTTCCGATTTCAGTTCCAGAGCGATTCGCCCAATGAGTCCTTGATATTTAGTCGTTTTCAGCCAATATTTTGGATTTTTTAAAATTTCACTTTTTTGTGAAAATTTCCAGTAAATGAGGGAATAATATGTGTGAGGGTACCCCAGAAGAGTTCCAAATGTGTGTGGGTAGAATATATATCCCACGGGCTAAAATTGAAAAAAGTTGAAATTATTTTTTTTTTGCACTTAGTCATTTTTCCGGCGTTTATCAGACTTTCAGATAGGGCAAATGTCAGTGAGCGTTCCGATTTCAGTTCCAGAGCGATTCGCCCAATGAGTCCTTGATATTTAGTCGTTTTCAGCCAATATTTTGGATTTTTGAAAATTTCACTTTTTTGTGAAAATATCCACTAAATGAGGGAATAATATGTGTAAGGGTACTCCAGGAGTGTTCCTAATGTGTGTGGGTAGAATATATATCCCACGGGGGTAAAATTGAAAAAAGTTGAAAAATTTTTTTTTGGACTTAGTCATTTTTCCGGCGTTTATCAGACTTTCAGATAGGGCAAATGTCAGTGAGCGTTCCGATTTCAGTTCCAGAGCGATTCGCCCAATGAGTCCTTGATATTTAGTCGTTTTCAGCCAATATTTTGGATTTTTGAAAATTTCACTTTTTTGTGAAAATATCCACTAAATGAGGGAATAATATGTGTAAGGGTACCCCAGGAGTGTTCCAAATGTGTGTGGGTAGAATATATATCCCACGGAGGTAAAATTGAAAAAAGTTGAAAAATTTTTTTTTGGACTTAGTCATTTTTCCGGCGTTTATCAGACTTTCAGATAGGGCAAATGTCAGTGAGCATTCCGATTTCAGTTCCAGAGCGATTCGCCCAATGAGTCCTTGATATTTAGTCGTTTTCAGCCAATATTTTGGATTTTTGAAAATTTCACTTTTTTGTGAAAATATCCACTAAATGAGGGAATAATATGTGTAAGGGTACCCCAGGAGTGTTCCAAATGTGTGTGGGTGGAATATATATCCCACGGGGGTAAAATTGAAAAAAGTTGAAAAATTTTTTTTTTGGACTTAGTCATTTTTCCGGCGTTTATCAGACTTTCAGATAGGGCAAATGTCAGTGAGCGTTCCGATTTCAGTTCCAGAGCGATTCGCCCAATGAGTCCTTGATATTTAGTCGTTTTCAGCCAATATTTTGAATTTTTGAAAATTTCACTTTTTTGTGAAAATATCCAGTAAATGAGGGAATAATATGTGTGAGGGTACCCCAGAAGAGTTCCAAATGTGTGTGGGTAGAATATATATCCCACGGGGGTAAAATTGAAAAAAGTTGAAAAAAAATTTTTTTCTGGACTTAGTCATTTTTCCGGCGTTTATCAGACTTTCAGATAGGGCAAATGTCAGTGAGCGTTCCGATTTCAGTTCCAGAGCGATTCGCCCAATGAGTCCTTGATATTTATTCATTTTCAGCCAATTTTCTGGATTTTTGAAAAATTCACTTTTTTGTGAAAATATCCACTAAATGAGGGAATAATATGTGTGAGGGTACCCCAGGAGTGTTCCAAATGTGTGTGGGTAGAATATATATCCCACGGGGGTAAAATTGAAAAAAGTTGAAAAATTTTTTTTTTTGGACTTAGTCATTTTTCCGGCGTTTATCAGACTTTCAGATAGGGCAAATGTCAGTGAGCGTTCCGATTTCAGTTCCAGAGCGATTCGCCCAATGAGTCCTTGATATTTAATCATTTTCAGCCAATTTTCTGGATTTTTGAAAATTTCACTTTTTTGTGAAAATATCCACTAAATGAGGGAATAATATGTGTGAGGGTACCCCAGAAGAGTTCCAAATGTGTGTGGGTAGAATATATATCCCACGGGGGTAAAATTGAAAAAAGTTGAAAAAAATTTTTTTTTTGGACTTAGTCATTTTTCCGGCGTTTATCAGACTTTCAGATAGGGCAAATGTCAGTGAGCGTTCCGATTTCAGTTCCAGAGCGATTCGCCCAATGAGTCCTTGATATTTAGTCGTTTTCAGCCAATATTTTGGATTTTTGAAAATTTCACTTTTTTGTGAAAATATCCACTAAATTAGGGAATAATATGTGTGAGGGTACCCCAGAAGAGTTCCTATTGTGTTTGGGTAGAATATATATCCCACGGGGGTAAAATTGAAAAAAGTTGAAAAAAAATTTTTTTTTGGACTTAGTCATTATTCCGGCGTTTATCAGACTTTCAGATAGGGCAAATGTCAGTGAGCGTTCCGATTTCAGTTCCAGAGCGATTCGCCCAATGAGTCCTTGATATTTAGTCGTTTTCAGCCAATTTTCTGGATTTTTGAAAAATTCACTTTTTTTGTGAAAATATCCACTAAATGAGGGAATAATATGTGTGAGGGTACCCCAGGAGAGTTCCAAATGTGTGTGGGTAGAATATTTATCCCACGGGGGTAAAACTGAAAAAAGTTGAAAAAAAATTTTTTTTTGGACTTAGTCATTTTTCCGGCGTTTATCAGACTTTCAGATAGGGCAAATGTCAGTGAGCGTTCCGATTTCAGTTCCAGAGCGATTCACCCAATGAGTCCTTGATATTTAGTCGTTTTCAGCCAATATTTTGGATTTTTGAAAATTTCACTTTTTTGTGAAAATATCCACTAAATGAGGGAATAATATGTGTAAGGGTACCCCAGGAGTGTTCCAAATGTGTGTGGGTAGAATATATATCCCACGGGGGTAAAATTGAAAAAAGTTGAAAAATTTTTTTTTGGACTTAGTCATTTTTCCGGCGTTTATCAGACTTTCAGATAGGGCAAATGTCAGTGAGCGTTCCGATTTCAGTTCCAGAGCGATTCGCCCAATGAGTCCTTGATATTTATTCGTTTTCAGCCAATATTTTGGATTTTTTAAAATTTCACTTTTTTGTGAAAATATCCAGTAAATGAGGGAATAATATGTGTGAGGGTACCCCAGAAGAGTTCCAAATGTGTGTGGGTAGAATATATATCCCACGGGCTAAAATTGAAAAAAGTTGAAATTATTTTTTTTTTGCACTTAGTCATTTTTCCGGCGTTTATCAGACTTTCAGATAGGGCAAATGTCAGTGAGCGTTCCGATTTCAGTTCCAGAGCGATTCGCCCAATGAGTCCTTGATATTTATTCATTTTCAGCCAATTTTCTGGATTTTTGAAAAATTCACTTTTTTGTGAAAATATCCACTAAATGAGGGAATAATATGTGTGAGGGTACCCCAGAAGAGTTCCAAATGTGTGTGGGTAGAATATATATCCCACGGGGGTAAAATTGAAAAAAGTTGAAAAATTTTTTTTTTTGGACTTAGTCATTTTTCCGGCGTTTATCAGACTTTCAGATAGGGCAAATGTCAGTGAGCGTTCCGATTTCAGTTCCAGAGCGATTCGCCCAATGAGTCCTTGATATTTAGTCGTTTTCAGCCAATATTTTGGATTTTTGAAAATTTCACTTTTTTGTGAAAATATCCACTAAATGAGGGAATAATATGTGTAAGGGTACCCCAGGAGTGTTCCAAATGTGTGTGGGTAGAATATATATCCCACGGGGGTAAAATTTAAAAAAGTTGAAAAATTTTTTTTTGGACTTAGTCATTTTTCCGGCGTTTATCAGACTTTCAGATAGGGCAAATGTCAGTGAGCGTTCCGATTTCAGTTCCAGAGCGATTCGCCCAATGAGTCCTTGATATTTAGTCGTTTTCAGCCAATATTTTGGATTTTTGAAAATTTCACTTTTTTGTGAAAATATCCAGTAAATGAGGGAATAATATGTGTGAGGGTAGCCCAGGAGAGTTCCAAATGTGTGTGGATAGAATATATATCCCACGGGGGTAAAATTGAAAAAAGTTGAAAAAAATTTTTTTTTTGGACTTAGTCATTTTTCCGGCGTTTATCAGACTTTCAGATAGGGCAAATGTCAGTGAGCGTTCCGATTTCAGTTCCAGAGCGATTCGCCCAATGAGTTCTTGATATTTAATCATTTTCAGCCAATTTTCTGGATTTTTGAAAATTTCACTTTTTTGTGAAAATATCCACTAAATGAGGGAATAATATGTGTGAGAGTAGCCCAGGAGAGTTTCAAATGTGTGTGGGTAGTATCTATATCCCACGGGGGTAAAATTGAAAAAAGTTTAAAAATTTTTTTTTTTGGACTTAGTCATTTTTCCGGCGTTTATCAGACTTTCAGATAGGGCAAATGTCAGTGAGCGTTCCGATTTCAGTTCCAGAGTGATTCGCCCAATGAGTCCTTGATATTTAGTCGTTTTCAGCCAATTTTCTGGATTTTTGAAAAATTCACTTTTTTGTGAAAATATCCACTAAATGAGGGAATAATATGTGTGAGGGTACCCCAGGAGTGTTCCAAATGTGTGTGGGTAGAATATATATCCCACGGGGGTAAAATTGAAAAAAGTTGAAAAAAAATTTTTTTTTGGACTTAGTCATTTTTCCGGCGTTTATCAGACTTTCAGATAGGGCAAATGTCAGTGAGCGTTCCGATTTCAGTTCCAGAGCGATTCGCCCAATGAGTCCTTGATATTTAGTCGTTTTCAGCCAATTTTCTGGATTTTTGAAAAATTCACTTTTTTTATGAAAATATCCACTAAATGAGGGAATAATATGTGTGAGGGTACCCCAGGAGAGTTCAAAATGTGTGTGGGTAGAATATATATCCCACGGGGGTAAAATTGAAAAAAGTTGAAAAATTTTTTTTTTTGGACTGAGCCATTTTTCCAGCGTTTATCAGACTTTCAGATAGGGCAAATGTCAGTGAGCGTTCCGATTTCAGTTCCAGAGCGATTCGCCCAATGAGTCCTTGATATTTAGTCGTTTTCAGCCAATATTTTGGATTTTTGAAAATTTCACTTTTTTGTGAAAATATCCACTAAATTAGGGAATAATATGTGTGAGGGTACCCCAGAAGAGTTCCTATTGTGTTTGGGTAGAATATATATCCCACGGGGGTAAAATTGAAAAAAGTTGAAAAAAAATTTTTTTTTGGACTTAGTCATTTTTCCGGCGTTTATCAGACTTTCAGATAGGGCAAATGTCAGTGAGCGTTCCGATTTCAGTTCCAGAGCGATTCGCCCAATGAGTCCTTGATATTTAGTCGTTTTCAGCCAATTTTCTGGATTTTTGAAAAATTCACTTTTTTTGTGAAAATATCCACTAAATGAGGGAATAATATGTGTGAGGGTACCCCAGGAGAGTTCCAAATGTGTGTGGGTAGAATATTTATCCCACGGGGGTAAAATTGAAAAAAGTTGAAAAATTTTTTTTTGGACTTAGTCATTTTTCCGGCGTTTATCAGACTTTCAGATAGGGCAAATGTCAGTGAGCGTTCCGATTTCAGTTCCAGAGCGATTCGCCCAATGAGTCCTTGATATTTAGTCGTTTTCAGCCAATATTTTGGATTTTTTAAAATTTCACTTTTTTGTGAAAATATCCAGTAAATGAGGGAATAATATGTGTGAGGGTACCCCAGAAGAGTTCCAAATGTGTGTGGGTAGAATATATATCCCACGGGCTAAAATTGAAAAAAGTTGAAATTATTTTTTTTTTGCACTTAGTCATTTTTCCGCCGTTTATCAGACTTTCAGATAGGGCAAATGTCAGTGAGCGTTCCGATTTCAGTTCCAGAGCGATTCGCCCAATGAGTCCTTGATATTTATTCATTTTCAGCCAATTTTCTGGATTTTTGAAAAATTCACTTTTTTGTGAAAATATCCACTAAATGAGGGAATAATATGTGTGAGGGTACCCCAGAAGAGTTCCAAATGTGTGTGGGTAGAATATATATCCCACGGGGGTAAAATTGAAAAAAGTTGAAAAATTTTTTTTTTTGGACTTAGTCATTTTTCCGGCGTTTATCAGACTTTCAGATAGGGCAAATGTCAGTGAGCGTTCCGATTTCAGTTCCAGAGCGATTCGCCCAATGAGTCCTTGATATTTAGTCGTTTTCAGCCAATATTTTGGATTTTTGAAAATTTCACTTTTTTGTGAAAATATCCACTAAATGAGGGAATAATATGTGTAAGGGTACCCCAGGAGTGTTCCAAATGTGTGTGGGTAGAATATATATCCCACGGGGGTAAAATTGAAAAAAGTTGAAAAATTTTTTTTTGGACTTAGTCATTTTTCCGGCGTTTATCAGACTTTCAGATAGGGCAAATGTCAGTGAGCGTTCCGATTTCAGTTCCAGAGCGATTCGCCCAATGAGTCCTTGATATTTAGTCGTTTTCAGCCAATATTTTGGATTTTTGAAAATTTCACTTTTTTGTGAAAATATCCACTAAATGAGGGAATAATATGTGTAAGGGTACCCCAGGAGTGTTCCAAATGTGTGTGGGTAGAATATATATCCCACGGGGGTAAAATTGAAAAAAGTTGAAAAATTTTTTTTTGGACTTAGTCATTTTTCCGGCGTTTATCAGACTTTCAGATAGGGCAAATGTCAGTGAGCGTTCCGATTTCAGTTCCAGAGCGATTCGCCCAATGAGTCCTTGATATTTAATCATTTTCAGCCAATTTTCTGGATTTTTGAAAATTTCACTTTTTTGTGAAAATATCCACTAAATGGGGGAATAATATGTGTGAGGGTACCCCAGGAGTGTTCCAAATGTGTGTGGGTAGAATATATATCCCACGGGGGTAAAACTGAAAAAAGTTGAACAATTTTTTTTTTTGGACTTAGTCATTTTTCCGGCGTTTATCAGACTTTCAGATAGGGCAAATGTCAGTGAGCGTTCCGATTTCAGTTCCAGAGCGATTCGCCCAATGAGTCCTTGATATTTAATCATTTTCAGCCAATTTTCTGGATTTTTGAAAATTTCACTTTTTTGTGAAAATATCCACTAAATGAGGGAATAATATGTGTGAGAGTAGCCCAGGAGAGTTCCAAATGTGTGTGGGTAGAATCTATATCCCACGGGGGTAAAATTGAAAAAAGTTTAAAATTTATTTTTTTTGGACTTAGTCATTTTTCCGGCATTTATCAGACTTTCAGATAGGGCAAATGTCAGTGAGCGTTCCGATTTCAGTTCCAGAGTGATTCGCCCAATGAGTCCTTGATATTTAGTCGTTTTCAGCCAATTTTCTGGATTTTTGAAAAATTCACTTTTTTGTGAAAATATCCACTAAATGAGGGAATAATATGTGTGAGGGTACCCCAGGAGTGTTCCAAATGTGTGTGGGTAGAATATATATCCCACGGGGGTAAAACTGAAAAAAGTTGAACAATTTTTTTTTTTGGACTTAGTCATTTTTCCGGCGTTTATCAGAATTTCAGATGGGGCAAATGTCAGGGAGCGTTCCGATTTCAGATCCAGAGCGTTTCGCCCCATGAGTCCTTGATATTTAGTCGTTTTCAGCCAATATTTTGGATTTTTGAAAATTTCACTTTTTTGTGAAAATATCCACTAAATGAGGGAATAATATGTGTGAGGGTACCCCAGGAGTGTTCCAAATGTGTGTGGGTAAAATATATATCCCACGGGGGTAAAATTGAAAAAAGTTGAAAAAAAATATTTTTTGGACTTAGTCATTTTTCCGGCGTTTATCAGACTTTCAGATAGGGTAAATGTCAGTGAGCGTTCCGATTTCAGTTCCAGAGCGATTCGCCCAATGAGTCCTTGTTATTTAGTCGTTTTCAGCCAATTTTCTGGATTTTTGAAAAATTCACTTTTTTTGTGAAAATATCCACAAAATGAGGGAATAATATGTGTGAGGGTACCCCAGGAGAGTTCCAAATGTGTCTGGGTAGAATATATATCCCACGGGCTAAAATTGAAAAAAGTTGAAATTTTTTTTTTTTTGGACTTAGTCATTTTTCCGGCGTTTATCAGACTTTCAGATAGGGCAAATGTCAGTGAGCGTTCCGATTTCAGTTCCAGAGCGATTCGCCCAATGAGTCCTTGATATTTATTCATTTTCAGCCAATTTTCTGGATTTTTGAAAAATTCACTTTTTTGTGAAAATATCCACTAAATGAGGGAATAATATGTGTGAGGGTACCCCAGAAGAGTTCCAAATGTGTGTGGGTAGAATATATATCCCACGGGGGTAAAATTGAAAAAAGTTGAAAAATTTTTTTTTTTGGACTTAGTCATTTTTCCGGCGTTTATCAGACTTTCAGATAGTGCAAATGTCAGTGAGCGTTCCGATTTCAGTTCCAGAGCGATTCGCCCAATGAGTCCTTGATATTTAGTCGTTTTCAGCCAATATTTTGGATTTTTGAAAATTTCACTTTTTTGTGAAAATATCCACTAAATGAGGGAATAATATGTGTGAGGGTACCCCAGGAGTGTTCCAAATGTGTGTGGGTAGAATACATATCCCACGGGGGTAAAATTGAAAAAAGTTGAAAAATTTTTTTTTTTGGACTGAGCCATTTTTCCAGCGTTTATCAGACTTTCAGATAGGGCAAATGTCAGTGAGCGTTCCGATTTCAGTTCCAGAGCGATTCGCCCAATGAGTCCTTGATATTTAATCATTTTCAGCCAATTTTCTGGATTTTTGAAAATTTCACTTTTTTGTGAAAATATCCACTAAATGAGGGAATAATATGTGTGAGAGTAGCCCAGGAGAGTTCCAAATGTGTGTGGGTAGAATCTATATCCCACGGGGGTAAAATTGAAAAAAGTTTAAAATTTATTTTTTTTGGACTTAGTCATTTTTCCGGCATTTATCAGACTTTCAGATAGGGCAAATGTCAGTGAGCGTTCCGATTTCAGTTCCAGAGTGATTCGCCCAATGAGTCCTTGATATTTAGTCGTTTTCAGCCAATTTTCTGGATTTTTGAAAAATTCACTTTTTTGTGAAAATATCCACTAAATGAGGGAATAATATGTGTGAGGGTACCCCAGGAGTGTTCCAAATGTGTGTGGGTAGAATATATATCCCACGGGGGTAAAACTGAAAAAAGTTGAACAATTTTTTTTTTTGGACTTAGTCATTTTTCCGGCGTTTATCAGAATTTCAGATGGGGCAAATGTCAGGGAGCGTTCCGATTTCAGATCCAGAGCGTTTCGCCCCATGAGTCCTTGATATTTAGTCGTTTTCAGCCAATATTTTGGATTTTTGAAAATTTCACTTTTTTGTGAAAATATCCACTAAATGAGGGAATAATATGTGTGAGGGTACCCCAGGAGTGTTCCAAATGTGTGTGGGTAAAATATATATCCCACGGGGGTAAAATTGAAAAAAGTTGAAAAAAAATATTTTTTGGACTTAGTCATTTTTCCGGCGTTTATCAGACTTTCAGATAGGGTAAATGTCAGTGAGCGTTCCGATTTCAGTTCCAGAGCGATTCGCCCAATGAGTCCTTGTTATTTAGTCGTTTTCAGCCAATTTTCTGGATTTTTGAAAAATTCACTTTTTTTGTGAAAATATCCACAAAATGAGGGAATAATATGTGTGAGGGTACCCCAGGAGAGTTCCAAATGTGTCTGGGTAGAATATATATCCCACGGGCTAAAATTGAAAAAAGTTGAAATTTTTTTTTTTTTGGACTTAGTCATTTTTCCGGCGTTTATCAGACTTTCAGATAGGGCAAATGTCAGTGAGCGTTCCGATTTCAGTTCCAGAGCGATTCGCCCAATGAGTCCTTGATATTTATTCATTTTCAGCCAATTTTCTGGATTTTTGAAAAATTCACTTTTTTGTGAAAATATCCACTAAATGAGGGAATAATATGTGTGAGGGTACCCCAGAAGAGTTCCAAATGTGTGTGGGTAGAATATATATCCCACGGGGGTAAAATTGAAAAAAGTTGAAAAATTTTTTTTTTTGGACTTAGTCATTTTTCCGGCGTTTATCAGACTTTCAGATAGTGCAAATGTCAGTGAGCGTTCCGATTTCAGTTCCAGAGCGATTCGCCCAATGAGTCCTTGATATTTAGTCGTTTTCAGCCAATATTTTGGATTTTTGAAAATTTCACTTTTTTGTGAAAAAATCCACTAAATGAGGGAATAATATGTGTGAGGGTACCCCAGGAGTGTTCCAAATGTGTGTGGGTAGAATACATATCCCACGGGGGTAAAATTGAAAAAAGTTGAAAAATTTTTTTTTTTGGACTGAGCCATTTTTCCAGCGTTTATCAGACTTTCAGATAGGGCAAATGTCAGTGAGCGTTCCGATTTCAGTTCCAGAGCGATTCGCCCAATGAGTCCTTGATATTTAGTCGTTTTCAGCCAATATTTTGGATTTTTGAAAATTTCACTTTTTTGTGAAAATATCCACTAAATTAGGGAATAATATGTGTAAGGGTACCCCAGGAGTGTTCCAAATGTGTGTGGGTAGAATATATATCCCACGGGGGTAAAATTGAAAAAAGTTGAAAAATTTTTTTTTGGACTTAGTCATTTTTCCGGCGTTTATCAGACTTTCAGATAGGGCAAATGTCAGTGAGCGTTCCGATTTCAGTTCCAGAGCGATTCGCCCAATGAGTCCTTGATATTTAGTCGTTTTCAGCCAATATTTTGGATTTTTTAAAATTTCACTTTTTTGTGAAAATATCCAGTAAATGAGGGAATAATATGTGTGAGGGTAGCCCAGGAGAGTTCCAAATGTGTGTGGATAGAATATATATCCCACGGGGGTAAAATTGAAAAAAGTTGAAAAAAATTTTTTTTTTGGACTTAGTCATTTTTCCGGCGTTTATCAGACTTTCAGATAGGGCAAATGTCAGTGAGCGTTCCGATTTCAGTTCCAGAGCGATTCGCCCAATGAGTCCTTGATATTTAATCATTTTCAGCCAATTTTCTGGATTTTTGAAAATTTCACTTTTTTGTGAAAATATCCACTAAATGAGGGAATAATATGTGTGAGGGTACCCCAGGAGTGTTCCAAATGTGTGTGGGTAGAATATATATCCCACGGGGGTAAAACTGAAAAAAGTTGAACAATTTTTTTTTTTGGACTTAGTCATTTTTCCGGCGTTTATCAGACTTTCAGATAGGGCAAATGTCAGTGAGCGTTCCGATTTCAGTTCCAGAGCGATTCGCCCAATGAGTCCTTGATATTTAGTCGTTTTCAGCCAATATTTTGGATTTTTGAAAATTTCACTTTTTTGTGAAAATATCCACTAAATGAGGGAATAATATGTGTGAGGGTACCCCAGGAGAGTTCCAAATGTGTGTGGGTAAAATATATATCCCACGGGGGTAAAATTGAAAAAAGTTGAAAAAAATTATTTTTTGGACTTAGCCATTTTTCCAGCGTTTATCAGACTTTCAGATAGGGCAAATGTCAGTGAGCGTTCCGATTTCAGTTCCAGAGCGATTCGCCCAATGAGTCCTTGATATTTATTCATTTTCAGCCAATTTTCTGGATTTTTGAAAAATTCACTTTTTTGTGAAAATATCCACTAAATGAGGGAATAATATGTGTGAGGGTACCCCAGGAGAGTTCCAAATGTGTGTGGGTAGAATATATATCCCACGGGGGTAAAATTGAAAAAAGTTGAAAAATTTTTTTTTTTGGACTTAGTCATTTTTCCGCCGTTTATCAGACTTTCAGATAGGGCAAATGTCAGTGAGCGTTCCGATTTCAGTTCCAGAGCGATTCGCCCAATGAGTCCTTGATATTTAGTCGTTTTCAGCCAATTTTCTGGATTTTTGAAAAATTCACTTTTTTGTGAAAATATCCACTAAATGAGGGAATAATATGTGTGAGGGTACGCCAGAAGAGTTCCAAATGTGTGTGGGTAAAATATATATCCCACGGGGGTAAAATTGAAAAAAGTTGAAAAAAATTATTTTTTGGACTTAGCCATTTTTCTGGCGTTTATCAGACTTTCAGATAGGCCAAATGTCAGTGAGCGTTCCGATTTCAGTTCCAGAGCGATTCGCCCAATGAGTCCTTGATATTTAGTCGTTTTCAGCCAATTTTCTGGATTTTTGAAAAATTCACTTTTTTGTGAAAATATCCACTAAATGAGGGAATAATATGTGTGAGGGTACCCCAGAAGAGTTCCAAATGTGTGTGGGTAAAATATATATCCCACGGGGGTAAAATTGAAAAAAGTTGAAAAAAATTATTTTTTGGACTTAGCCATTTTTCCGGCGTTTATCAGACTTTCAGATAGGCCAAATGTCAGTGAGCGTTCCGATTTCAATTCCAGAGCGATTCGCCCAATGAGTCCTTGATATTTAGTCGTTTTCAGCCAATATTTTGGATTTTTGAAAATTTCACTTTTTTGTGAAAATATCCAGTAAATGAGGGAATAATATGTGTGAGGGTACCCCAGGAGAGTTCCAAATGTGTGTGGGTAAAATATATATCCCACGGGGGTAAAATTGAAAAAAGTTTAAAATTTTTTTTTTTGGACTTAGTCATTTTTCCGGCGTTTATCAGACTTTCTGATAGGGCAAATGTCAGTGAGCGTTCCGATTTCAGTTCTAGAGCGATTCGCCCAATGAGTCCTTGATATTTAGTCGTTTTCAGCCAATTTTCTGGATTTTTGAAAAATTCACTTTTTTGTGAAAATATCCACTAAATGAGGGAATAAAATGTGTGAGGGTACCCCAGCAGTGTTCCAAATGTGTGTGGGTAGAATATATATCCCACGGGGGTAAAACTGAAAAAAGTTGAACAATTTTTTTTTTTGGACTTAGTCATTTTTCCGGCGTTTATCAGACTTTCAGATAGGGCAAATGTCAGTGAGCGTTCCGATTTCAGTTCCAGAGCGATTCGCCCAATGAGTCCTTGATATTTAGTCGTTTTCAGCCAATTTTCTGGATTTTTGAAAATTTCACTTTTTTGTGAAAATATCCAGTGAATGAGGGAATAATATGTGTGAGGGTACCCCAGAAGAGTTCCAAATGTGTGTGGGTAGAATATATATCCCACGGGGGAAAAATTGAAAAAAGTTGAAAAAAAATTTTTTTTTGGACTTAGTCATTTTTCCGGCGTTTATCAGACTTTCAGATAGGGCAAATGTCAGTGAGCGTTCCGATTTCAGTTCCAGAGCAATTCGCCCAATGAGTCCTTGATATTTAATCATTTTCAGCCCATTTTCTGGATTTTTGAAAATTTCACTTTTTTGTGAAAATATCCACTAAATGAGGGAATAATATGTGTGAGGGTAGCCCAGGAGAGTTCCAAATGTGTGTGGGTAGAATCTATATCCCACGGGGGTAAAATTGAAAAAAGTTTAAAAATTTTTTTTTTTGGACTTAGTCATTTTTCCGGCGTTTATCAGACTTTCTGATAGGGCAAATGTCAGTGAGCGTTCCGATTTCAGTTCTAGAGCGATTCGCCCAATGAGTCCTTGATATTTAATCATTTTCAGCCAATTTTCTGGATTTTTGAAAATTTCACTTTTTTGTGAAAATATCCACTAAATGAGGGAATAAAATGTGTGAGGGTACCCCAGGAGAGTTTCAAATGTGTGTGGGTAAAATATATATCCCACGGGGGTAAAATTGAAAAAAGTTGAAAAAAATTATTTTTTGGACTTAGCCGTTTTTCCGGCGTTTATCAGACTTTCAGATAGGGCAAATGTCAGTGAGCGTTCCTATTTCAGTTCCAGAGCGATTCGCCCAATGAGTCCTTGATATTTAGTCGTTTTCAGCCAATATTTTGGATTTTTGAAAATTTCACTTTTTTGTGAAAATATCCACTAAATGAGGGAATAATATGTGTGAGGGTACCCCAGGAGTGCTCCAAATGTGTGTGGGTAGAATACATATCCCACGGGGGTAAAATTGAAAAAAGTTGAAAAATTTATTTTTTGGACTTAGTCATTTTTCTGGCATTTATCAGACGTTCAGATAGAGCAAATGTCAGTGAGTGTTCCGATTTCATTTCCAGAGCGATACGCCCAATGAGTCCTTGATATTTAATCATTTTCAGCCAATTTTCTGGATTTTTGAAAATTTCACTTTTTTGTGAAAATATCCACTAAATGAGGGAATGATATGTGTGAGGGTACCCCAGGAGTGTTCCAAATGTGTGTGGGTAGAATATAAATCCCACGGGGGTAAAATTGAAAAAATTTGAAAAATTTTTTTTTTGGACTTAGTCATTTTTCCGGCGTTTATCAGACTTTCAGATAGGGCAAATGTCAGTGAGCGTTCCGATTTCAGTTCCAGAGCGATTCGCCCAATGAGTCCTTGATATTTAGTCGTTTTCAGCCAATTTTCTGGATTTTTGAAAAATTCACTTTTTTGTGAAAATATCCACTAAATGAGGGAATAATATGTGTGAGGGTACCCCAGAAGAGTTCCAAATGTGTGTGGGTAAAATATATATCCCACGGGGGTAAAATTGAAAAAAGTTGAAAAAAATTATTTTTTGGACTTAGCCATTTTTCCGGCGTTTATCAGACTTTCAGATAGGCCAAATGTCAGTGAGCGTTCCGATTTCAATTCCAGAGCGATTCGCCCAATGAGTCCTTGATATTTAGTCGTTTTCAGCCAATATTTTGGATTTTTGAAAATTTCACTTTTTTGTGAAAATATCCAGTAAATGAGGGAATAATATGTGTGAGGGTACCCCAGGAGAGTTCCAAATGTGTGTGGGTAAAATATATATCCCACGGGGGTAAAATTGAAAAAAGTTTAAAATTTTTTTTTTTGGACTTAGTCATTTTTCCGGCGTTTATCAGACTTTCTGATAGGGCAAATGTCAGTGAGCGTTCCGATTTCAGTTCTAGAGCGATTCGCCCAATGAGTCCTTGATATTTAGTCGTTTTCAGCCAATTTTCTGGATTTTTGAAAAATTCACTTTTTTGTGAAAATATCCACTAAATGAGGGAATAAAATGTGTGAGGGTACCCCAGCAGTGTTCCAAATGTGTGTGGGTAGAATATATATCCCACGGGGGTAAAACTGAAAAAAGTTGAACAATTTTTTTTTTTGGACTTAGTCATTTTTCCGGCGTTTATCAGACTTTCAGATAGGGCAAATGTCAGTGAGCGTTCCGATTTCAGTTCCAGAGCGATTCGCCCAATGAGTCCTTGATATTTAGTCGTTTTCAGCCAATTTTCTGGATTTTTGAAAATTTCACTTTTTTGTGAAAATATCCAGTGAATGAGGGAATAATATGTGTGAGGGTACCCCAGAAGAGTTCCAAATGTGTGTGGGTAGAATATATATCCCACGGGGGAAAAATTGAAAAAAGTTGAAAAAAAATTTTTTTTTGGACTTAGTCATTTTTCCGGCGTTTATCAGACTTTCAGATAGGGCAAATGTCAGTGAGCGTTCCGATTTCAGTTCCAGAGCAATTCGCCCAATGAGTCCTTGATATTTAATCATTTTCAGCCCATTTTCTGGATTTTTGAAAATTTCACTTTTTTGTGAAAATATCCACTAAATGAGGGAATAATATGTGTGAGGGTAGCCCAGGAGAGTTCCAAATGTGTGTGGGTAGAATCTATATCCCACGGGGGTAAAATTGAAAAAAGTTTAAAAATTTTTTTTTTTGGACTTAGTCATTTTTCCGGCGTTTATCAGACTTTCTGATAGGGCAAATGTCAGTGAGCGTTCCGATTTCAGTTCTAGAGCGATTCGCCCAATGAGTCCTTGATATTTAATCATTTTCAGCCAATTTTCTGGATTTTTGAAAATTTCACTTTTTTGTGAAAATATCCACTAAATGAGGGAATAAAATGTGTGAGGGTACCCCAGGAGAGTTTCAAATGTGTGTGGGTAAAATATATATCCCACGGGGGTAAAATTGAAAAAAGTTGAAAAAAATTATTTTTTGGACTTAGCCGTTTTTCCGGCGTTTATCAGACTTTCAGATAGGGCAAATGTCAGTGAGCGTTCCTATTTCAGTTCCAGAGCGATTCGCCCAATGAGTCCTTGATATTTAGTCGTTTTCAGCCAATATTTTGGATTTTTGAAAATTTCACTTTTTTGTGAAAATATCCACTAAATGAGGGAATAATATGTGTGAGGGTACCCCAGGAGTGCTCCAAATGTGTGTGGGTAGAATACATATCCCACGGGGGTAAAATTGAAAAAAGTTGAAAAATTTATTTTTTGGACTTAGTCATTTTTCTGGCATTTATCAGACGTTCAGATAGAGCAAATGTCAGTGAGTGTTCCGATTTCATTTCCAGAGCGATACGCCCAATGAGTCCTTGATATTTAATCATTTTCAGCCAATTTTCTGGATTTTTGAAAATTTCACTTTTTTGTGAAAATATCCACTAAATGAGGGAATGATATGTGTGAGGGTACCCCAGGAGTGTTCCAAATGTGTGTGGGTAGAATATAAATCCCACGGGGGTAAAATTGAAAAAATTTGAAAAATTTTTTTTTTGGACTTAGTCATTTTTCCGGCGTTTATCAGACTTTCAGATAGGGCAAATGTCAGTGAGCGTTCCGATTTCAGTTCCAGAGCGATTCGCCCAATGAGTCCTTGATATTTAGTCGTTTTCAGCCAATATTTTAGATTTTTGAAAATTTCACTTTTTTGTGAAAATATCCAGTAAATGAGGGAATAATATGTGTGAGGGTACCCCAGAAGAGTTCCAAATGTGTGTGGGTAGAATATATATCCCACGGGGGTAAAATTGAAAAAAGTTGAAAAAAATTATTTTTTGGACTTAGCCATTTTTCCGGCGTTTATCAGACTTTCAGATAGGCCAAATGTCAGTGAGCGTTCCGATTTCAGTTCCAGAGCGATTCGCCCAATGAGTCCTTGATATTTAGTCGTTTTCAGCCAATATTTTGGATTTTTGAAAATTTCACTTTTTTGTGAAAATATCCAGTAAATGAGGGAATAATATGTGTGAGGGTACCCCAGAAGAGTTCCAAATGTGTGTGGGTAGAATATATATCCCACGGGGGTAAAATTGAAAAAAGTTGAAAAAAAATTTTTTTTTGGACTTAGTCATTTTTCCGGCGTTTATCAGACTTTCAGATAGGGCAAATGTCAGTGAGCGTTCCGATTTCAGTTCCAGAGAGATTCGCCCAATGAGTCTTTGATATTTAGTCATTTTCAGCCAATTTTCTGGATTTTTGAAAAATTCACTTTTTTGTGAAAATATCCACTAAATGAGGGAATAATATGTGTGAGGGTACCCCAGAAGAGTTCCAAATGTGTGTGGGTAGAATATATATCCCACGGGGGTAAAACTGAAAATAGTAGAAAAAAAATTTTTTTTTGGACTTAGTCATTTTTCCGGCGTTTATCAGACTTTCAGATAGGGCAAATGTCAGTGAGCGTTCCGATTTCAGTTCCAGAGCGATTTGCCCATTGAGTCCTTGATATTTAGTCATTTTCAGCCAATTTTCTGGATTTTTGAAAAATTCACTTTTTTGTGAAAATATCCACTAAATGAGGGAATAATATGTGTGAGAGTACCCCAGGAGTGTTCCAAATGTGTGTGGGTAGAATATATATCCCACGGGGGTAAAATTGAAAAAAGTTGAAAATTTTTTTTTTTGGACTTAGTCATTCTTCCGGCGTTTATCAGACTTTCAGATAGGGCAAATGTCAGTGAGCGTTCCGATTTCAGTTCCAGAGCGATTCGCCCAATGAGTCCTTGATATTTAGTCATTTTCAGCCAATTTTCTGGATTTTTGAAAAATTCACTTTTTTGTGAAAATATCCACTAAATGAGGGAATAATATGTGTGAGGGTACCCCAGGAGTGTTCCAAATGTGTGTGGGTAGAATATATATCCCACGGGGGTAAAATTGAAAAAAGTTGAAAATTTTTTTTTTTGGACTTAGTCATTTTTCCGGCGTTTATCAGACTTTCAGATAGGGCAAATGTCAGTGAGCGTTCCGATTTCAGTTCCAGAGCGATTCGCCCAATGAGTCCTTGATATTTAGTCATTTTCAGCCAATTTCTGGATTTTTGAAAAATTTACTTTTTTTGTGAAAATATCCGCTAAATGAGGGAATAATATGTGTGAGGGTACCCCAGAAGAGTTCCAAATGTGTGTGGGTAGAATATATATCCCACGGGGGTAAAATTGAAAAAAGTTGAAAATTTTTTTTTTTGGACTTAGTCATTTTTCCGGCGTTTATCAGACTTTCAGATAGGGCAAATGTCAGTGAGCGTTCCGATTTCAGTTCCAGAGTGATTCGCCCAATGAGTCCTTGATATTTAGTCATTTTCAGCCAATTTTCTGGATTTTTGAAAAATTCACTTTTTTGTGAAAATATCCACTAAATGAGGGAATAATATGTGTGAGGGTACCCCAGGAGAGTTCCAAATGTGTGTGGGTAGAATATATATCCCACGGGTTTAAAATTGAAAAAAGTTGAAAATTTTTTTTTTTGGACTTAGTCATTTTTCCGGCGTTTATCAGACTTTCAGATAGGGCAAATGTCAGTGAGCGTTCCTATTTCAGTTCCAGAGCGATTCGCCCAATGAGTCCTTGATATTTAGTCGTTTTCAGCCAATATTTTGGATTTTTGAAAATTTCACTTTTTTGTGAAAATATCCACTAAATGAGGGAATAATATGTGTGAGGGTACCCCAGGAGTGTTCCAAATGTGTGTGGGTAGAATATATATCCCACGGGGGTAAAACTGAAAAAAGTTGAACAATTTTTTTTTTTGGACTTAGTCATTTTTCCGGCGTTTATCAGAATTTCAGATGGGGCAAATGTCAGGGAGCGTTCCGATTTCAGATCCAGAGCGTTTCGCCCCATGAGTCCTTGATATTTAGTCGTTTTCAGCCAATATTTTGGATTTTTGAAAATTTCACTTTTTTGTGAAAATATCCACTAAATGAGGGAATAATATGTGTGAGGGTACCCCAGGAGTGTTCCAAATGTGTGTGGGTAAAATATATATCCCACGGGGGTAAAATTGAAAAAAGTTGAAAAAAAATATTTTTTGGACTTAGTCATTTTTCCGGCGTTTATCAGACTTTCAGATAGGGTAAATGTCAGTGAGCGTTCCGATTTCAGTTCCAGAGCGATTCGCCCAATGAGTCCTTGTTATTTAGTCGTTTTCAGCCAATTTTCTGGATTTTTGAAAAATTCACTTTTTTTGTGAAAATATCCACAAAATGAGGGAATAATATGTGTGAGGGTACCCCAGGAGAGTTCCAAATGTGTCTGGGTAGAATATATATCCCACGGGCTAAAATTGAAAAAAGTTGAAATTTTTTTTTTTTTGGACTTAGTCATTTTTCCGGCGTTTATCAGACTTTCAGATAGGGCAAATGTCAGTGAGCGTTCCGATTTCAGTTCCAGAGCGATTCGCCCAATGAGTCCTTGATATTTATTCATTTTCAGCCAATTTTCTGGATTTTTGAAAAATTCACTTTTTTGTGAAAATATCCACTAAATGAGGGAATAATATGTGTGAGGGTACCCCAGGAGTGTTCCAAATGTGTGTGGGTAGAATACATATCCCACGGGGGTAAAATTGAAAAAAGTTGAAAAATTTTTTTTTTTGGACTGAGCCATTTTTCCAGCGTTTATCAGACTTTCAGATAGGGCAAATGTCAGTGAGCGTTCCGATTTCAGTTCCAGAGCGATTCGCCCAATGAGTCCTTGATATTTAGTCGTTTTCAGCCAATATTTTGGATTTTTGAAAATTTCACTTTTTTGTGAAAATATCCACTAAATTAGGGAATAATATGTGTAAGGGTACCCCAGGAGTGTTCCAAATGTGTGTGGGTAGAATATATATCCCACGGGGGTAAAATTGAAAAAAGTTGAAAAATTTTTTTTTGGACTTAGTCATTTTTCCGGCGTTTATCAGACTTTCAGATAGGGCAAATGTCAGTGAGCGTTCCGATTTCAGTTCCAGAGCGATTCGCCCAATGAGTCCTTGATATTTAGTCGTTTTCAGCCAATATTTTGGATTTTTTAAAATTTCACTTTTTTGTGAAAATATCCAGTAAATGAGGGAATAATATGTGTGAGGGTAGCCCAGGAGAGTTCCAAATGTGTGTGGATAGAATATATATCCCACGGGGGTAAAATTGAAAAAAGTTGAAAAAAATTTTTTTTTTGGACTTAGTCATTTTTCCGGCGTTTATCAGACTTTCAGATAGGGCAAATGTCAGTGAGCGTTCCGATTTCAGTTCCAGAGCGATTCGCCCAATGAGTCCTTGATATTTAATCATTTTCAGCCAATTTTCTGGATTTTTGAAAATTTCACTTTTTTGTGAAAATATCCACTAAATGAGGGAATAATATGTGTGAGGGTACCCCAGGAGTGTTCCAAATGTGTGTGGGTAGAATATATATCCCACGGGGGTAAAACTGAAAAAAGTTGAACAATTTTTTTTTTTGGACTTAGTCATTTTTCCGGCGTTTATCAGACTTTCAGATAGGGCAAATGTCAGTGAGCGTTCCGATTTCAGTTCCAGAGCGATTCGCCCAATGAGTCCTTGATATTTAGTCGTTTTCAGCCAATATTTTGGATTTTTGAAAATTTCACTTTTTTGTGAAAATATCCACTAAATGAGGGAATAATATGTGTGAGGGTACCCCAGGAGAGTTCCAAATGTGTGTGGGTAAAATATATATCCCACGGGGGTAAAATTGAAAAAAGTTGAAAAAAATTATTTTTTGGACTTAGCCATTTTTCCAGCGTTTATCAGACTTTCAGATAGGGCAAATGTCAGTGAGCGTTCCGATTTCAGTTCCAGAGCGATTCGCCCAATGAGTCCTTGATATTTATTCATTTTCAGCCAATTTTCTGGATTTTTGAAAAATTCACTTTTTTGTGAAAATATCCACTAAATGAGGGAATAATATGTGTGAGGGTACCCCAGGAGAGTTCCAAATGTGTGTGGGTAGAATATATATCCCACGGGGGTAAAATTGAAAAAAGTTGAAAAATTTTTTTTTTTGGACTTAGTCATTTTTCCGCCGTTTATCAGACTTTCAGATAGGGCAAATGTCAGTGAGCGTTCCGATTTCAGTTCCAGAGCGATTCGCCCAATGAGTCCTTGATATTTAGTCGTTTTCAGCCAATTTTCTGGATTTTTGAAAAAATCACTTTTTTGTGAAAATATCCACTAAATGAGGGAATAATATGTGTGAGGGTACGCCAGAAGAGTTCCAAATGTGTGTGGGTAAAATATATATCCCACGGGGGTAAAATTGAAAAAAGTTGAAAAAAATTATTTTTTGGACTTAGCCATTTTTCTGGCGTTTATCAGACTTTCAGATAGGCCAAATGTCAGTGAGCGTTCCGATTTCAGTTCCAGAGCGATTCGCCCAATGAGTCCTTGATATTTAGTCGTTTTCAGCCAATTTTCTGGATTTTTGAAAAATTCACTTTTTTGTGAAAATATCCACTAAATGAGGGAATAATATGTGTGAGGGTACCCCAGAAGAGTTCCAAATGTGTGTGGGTAAAATATATATCCCACGGGGGTAAAATTGAAAAAAGTTGAAAAAAATTATTTTTTGGACTTAGCCATTTTTCCGGCGTTTATCAGACTTTCAGATAGGCCAAATGTCAGTGAGCGTTCCGATTTCAATTCCAGAGCGATTCGCCCAATGAGTCCTTGATATTTAGTCGTTTTCAGCCAATATTTTGGATTTTTGAAAATTTCACTTTTTTGTGAAAATATCCAGTAAATGAGGGAATAATATGTGTGAGGGTACCCCAGGAGAGTTCCAAATGTGTGTGGGTAAAATATATATCCCACGGGGGTAAAATTGAAAAAAGTTTAAAATTTTTTTTTTTGGACTTAGTCATTTTTCCGGCGTTTATCAGACTTTCTGATAGGGCAAATGTCAGTGAGCGTTCCGATTTCAGTTCTAGAGCGATTCGCCCAATGAGTCCTTGATATTTAGTCGTTTTCAGCCAATTTTCTGGATTTTTGAAAAATTCACTTTTTTGTGAAAATATCCACTAAATGAGGGAATAAAATGTGTGAGGGTACCCCAGCAGTGTTCCAAATGTGTGTGGGTAGAATATATATCCCACGGGGGTAAAACTGAAAAAAGTTGAACAATTTTTTTTTTTGGACTTAGTCATTTTTCCGGCGTTTATCAGACTTTCAGATAGGGCAAATGTCAGTGAGCGTTCCGATTTCAGTTCCAGAGCGATTCGCCCAATGAGTCCTTGATATTTAGTCGTTTTCAGCCAATTTTCTGGATTTTTGAAAATTTCACTTTTTTGTGAAAATATCCAGTGAATGAGGGAATAATATGTGTGAGGGTACCCCAGAAGAGTTCCAAATGTGTGTGGGTAGAATATATATCCCACGGGGGAAAAATTGAAAAAAGTTGAAAAAAAATTTTTTTTTGGACTTAGTCATTTTTCCGGCGTTTATCAGACTTTCAGATAGGGCAAATGTCAGTGAGCGTTCCGATTTCAGTTCCAGAGCAATTCGCCCAATGAGTCCTTGATATTTAATCATTTTCAGCCCATTTTCTGGATTTTTGAAAATTTCACTTTTTTGTGAAAATATCCACTAAATGAGGGAATAATATGTGTGAGGGTAGCCCAGGAGAGTTCCAAATGTGTGTGGGTAGAATCTATATCCCACGGGGGTAAAATTGAAAAAAGTTTAAAAATTTTTTTTTTTGGACTTAGTCATTTTTCCGGCGTTTATCAGACTTTCTGATAGGGCAAATGTCAGTGAGCGTTCCGATTTCAGTTCTAGAGCGATTCGCCCAATGAGTCCTTGATATTTAATCATTTTCAGCCAATTTTCTGGATTTTTGAAAATTTCACTTTTTTGTGAAAATATCCACTAAATGAGGGAATAAAATGTGTGAGGGTACCCCAGGAGAGTTTCAAATGTGTGTGGGTAAAATATATATCCCACGGGGGTAAAATTGAAAAAAGTTGAAAAAAATTATTTTTTGGACTTAGCCGTTTTTCCGGCGTTTATCAGACTTTCAGATAGGGCAAATGTCAGTGAGCGTTCCTATTTCAGTTCCAGAGCGATTCGCCCAATGAGTCCTTGATATTTAGTCGTTTTCAGCCAATATTTTGGATTTTTGAAAATTTCACTTTTTTGTGAAAATATCCACTAAATGAGGGAATAATATGTGTGAGGGTACCCCAGGAGTGCTCCAAATGTGTGTGGGTAGAATACATATCCCACGGGGGTAAAATTGAAAAAAGTTGAAAAATTTATTTTTTGGACTTAGTCATTTTTCTGGCATTTATCAGACGTTCAGATAGAGCAAATGTCAGTGAGTGTTCCGATTTCATTTCCAGAGCGATACGCCCAATGAGTCCTTGATATTTAATCATTTTCAGCCAATTTTCTGGATTTTTGAAAATTTCACTTTTTTGTGAAAATATCCACTAAATGAGGGAATGATATGTGTGAGGGTACCCCAGGAGTGTTCCAAATGTGTGTGGGTAGAATATAAATCCCACGGGGGTAAAATTGAAAAAATTTGAAAAATTTTTTTTTTGGACTTAGTCATTTTTCCGGCGTTTATCAGACTTTCAGATAGGGCAAATGTCAGTGAGCGTTCCGATTTCAGTTCCAGAGCGATTCGCCCAATGAGTCCTTGATATTTAGTCGTTTTCAGCCAATATTTTAGATTTTTGAAAATTTCACTTTTTTGTGAAAATATCCAGTAAATGAGGGAATAATATGTGTGAGCGTACCCCAGAAGAGTTCCAAATGTGTGTGGGTAGAATATATATCCCACGGGGGTAAAATTGAAAAAAGTTGAAAAAAATTATTTTTTGGACTTAGCCATTTTTCCGGCGTTTATCAGACTTTCAGATAGGCCAAATGTCAGTGAGCGTTCCGATTTCAGTTCCAGAGCGATTCGCCCAATGAGTCCTTGATATTTAGTCGTTTTCAGCCAATATTTTGGATTTTTGAAAATTTCACTTTTTTGTGAAAATATCCAGTAAATGAGGGAATAATATGTGTGAGGGTACCCCAGAAGAGTTCCAAATGTGTGTGGGTAGAATATATATCCCACGGGGGTAAAATTGAAAAAAGTTGAAAAAAAATTTTTTTTTGGACTTAGTCATTTTTCCGGCGTTTATCAGACTTTCAGATAGGGCAAATGTCAGTGAGCGTTCCGATTTCAGTTCCAGAGAGATTCGCCCAATGAGTCTTTGATATTTAGTCATTTTCAGCCAATTTTCTGGATTTTTGAAAAATTCACTTTTTTGTGAAAATATCCACTAAATGAGGGAATAATATGTGTGAGGGTACCCCAGAAGAGTTCCAAATGTGTGTGGGTAGAATATATATCCCACGGGGGTAAAACTGAAAATAGTAGAAAAAAAATTTTTTTTTGGACTTAGTCATTTTTCCGGCGTTTATCAGACTTTCAGATAGGGCAAATGTCAGTGAGCGTTCCGATTTCAGTTCCAGAGCGATTTGCCCATTGAGTCCTTGATATTTAGTCATTTTCAGCCAATTTTCTGGATTTTTGAAAAATTCACTTTTTTGTGAAAATATCCACTAAATGAGGGAATAATATGTGTGAGAGTACCCCAGGAGTGTTCCAAATGTGTGTGGGTAGAATATATATCCCACGGGGGTAAAATTGAAAAAAGTTGAAAATTTTTTTTTTTGGACTTAGTCATTCTTCCGGCGTTTATCAGACTTTCAGATAGGGCAAATGTCAGTGAGCGTTCCGATTTCAGTTCCAGAGCGATTCGCCCAATGAGTCCTTGATATTTAGTCATTTTCAGCCAATTTTCTGGATTTTTGAAAAATTCACTTTTTTGTGAAAATATCCACTAAATGAGGGAATAATATGTGTGAGGGTACCCCAGGAGTGTTCCAAATGTGTGTGGGTAGAATATATATCCCACGGGGGTAAAATTGAAAAAAGTTGAAAATTTTTTTTTTTGGACTTAGTCATTTTTCCGGCGTTTATCAGACTTTCAGATAGGGCAAATGTCAGTGAGCGTTCCGATTTCAGTTCCAGAGCGATTCGCCCAATGAGTCCTTGATATTTAGTCATTTTCAGCCAATTTCTGGATTTTTGAAAAATTTACTTTTTTTGTGAAAATATCCGCTAAATGAGGGAATAATATGTGTGAGGGTACCCCAGAAGAGTTCCAAATGTGTGTGGGTAGAATATATATCCCACGGGGGTAAAATTGAAAAAAGTTGAAAATTTTTTTTTTTGGACTTAGTCATTTTTCCGGCGTTTATCAGACTTTCAGATAGGGCAAATGTCAGTGAGCGTTCCGATTTCAGTTCCAGAGTGATTCGCCCAATGAGTCCTTGATATTTAGTCATTTTCAGCCAATTTTCTGGATTTTTGAAAAATTCACTTTTTTGTGAAAATATCCACTAAATGAGGGAATAATATGTGTGAGGGTACCCCAGGAGAGTTCCAAATGTGTGTGGGTAGAATATATATCCCACGGGTTTAAAATTGAAAAAAGTTGAAATTTTTTTTTTTTGGACTTAGTCATTTTTCCGGCGTTTATCAGACTTTCAGATAGGGCAAATGTCAGTGAGCGTTCCTATTTCAGTTCCAGAGCGATTCGCCCAATGAGTCCTTGATATTTAGTCGTTTTCAGCCAATATTTTGGATTTTTGAAAATTTCACTTTTTTGTGAAAATATCCACTAAATGAGGGAATAATATGTGTGAGGGTACCCCAGGAGTGCTCCAAATGTGTGTGGGTAGAATACATATCCCACGGGGGTAAAATTGAAAAAAGTTGAAAAATTTATTTTTTGGACTTAGCCATTTTTCCAGCGTTCATCAGACTTTCAGATAGGGCAAATGTCAGTGAGCGTTCCGATTTCAGTTCCAGAGCGATTCGCCAAATGGGTCCTTGATATTTAGTCGTTTTCAGCCAATATTTTGGATTTTTGAAAATTTCACTTTTTTGTGAAAATATCCACTAAATGAGGGAATAATATGTGTGAGGGTAGCCCAGGAGAGTTCCAAATGTGTGTGGGTAGAATCTATATCCCACGGGGGTAAAATTGAAAAAAGTTTAAAATTTTTTTTTTTTGGACTTAGTCATTTTTCCGGCGTTTATCAGACTTTCTGATAGGGCAAATGTCAGTGAGCGTTCCGATTTCAGTTCTAGAGCGATTCGCCCAATGAGTCCTTGATATTTAATCATTTTCAGCCAATTTTCTGGATTTTTGAAAATTTCACTTTTTTGTGAAAATATCCACTAAATGAGGGAATAATATGTGTGAGGGTACCCCAGGAGAGTTCCAAATGTGTGTGGGTAAAATTTATATCCCACGGGGGTAAAATTGAAAAAAGTTGAAAAAAATTATTTTTTGGACTTAGCCATTTTTCCAGCGTTTATCAGACTTTCAGATAGGGCAAATGTCAGTGAGCGTTCCGATTTCAGTTCCAGAGCAATTCGCCCAATGAGTCCTTGATATTTAATCATTTTCAGCCCATTTTCTGGATTTTTGAAAATTTCACTTTTTTGTGAAAATATCCACTAAATGAGGGAATAATATGTGTGAGGGTAGCCCAGGAGAGTTCCAAATGTGTGTGGGTAGAATCTATATCCCACGGGGGTAAAATTGAAAAAAGTTTAAAATTTTTTTTTTTTGGACTTAGTCATTTTTCCGGCGTTTATCAGACTTTCTGATAGGGCAAATGTCAGTGAGCGTTCCGATTTCAGTTCTAGAGCGATTCGCCCAATGAGTCCTTGATATTTAATCATTTTCAGCCAATTTTCTGGATTTTTGAAAATTTCACTTTTTTGTGAAAATATCCACTAAATGAGGGAATAAAATGTGTGAGGGTACCCCAGGAGAGTTTCAAATGTGTGTGGGTAAAATATATATCCCACGGGGGTAAAATTGAAAAAAGTTGAAAAAAATTATTTTTTGAACTTAGCCATTTTTCCGGCGTTTATCAGACTTTCAGATAGGGCAAATGTCAGTGAGCGTTCCTATTTCAGTTCCAGAGCGATTCGCCCAATGGGTCCTTGATATTTAGTCGTTTTCAGCCAATATTTTGGATTTTTGAAAATTTCACTTTTTTGTGAAAATATCCACTAAATGAGGGAATAATATGTGTGAGGGTACCCCAGGAGTGCTCCAAATGTGTGTGGGTAGAATATATATCCCACGGGGGTAAAATTGTAAAAAGTTGAAAAAAAATTTTTTTTTGGACTTAGTCATTTTTCCGGCGTTTATCGGACTTTCAGATAGGGCAAATGTCAGTGAGCGTTCCGATTTCAGTTCCAGAGCGATTCGCCCAATGAGTCCTTGATATTTAGTCATTTTCAGCCAATTTTCTGGATTTTTGAAAATTTCACTTTTTTGTGAAAATATCCACTAAATGAGGGAATAATATGTGTGAGGGTAGCCCAGGAGAGTTCCAATTGTGTGTGGGTAGAATATATATCCCACGTGGGTAAAACTGAAAAAAGTTGAAAAAAATTTTTTGTTGGACTTAGTCGTTTTTCCGGCGTTTATCAGACTTTCAGATAGGGCAAATGTCAGTGAGCGTTCCGATTTCAGTTCCAGAGCGATTCGCCCAATGAGTCCTTGATATTTAGTCATTTTCAGCCAATTGTCTGGATTTTTGAAAAATTCACTTTTTTGTGAAAATATCCACTAAATGAGGGAATAATATGTGTGAGGGTACCCCAGGAGAGTTCCAAATGTGTGTGGGTAGAATATATATCCCACGGGGGTAAAATTGAAAACAGCTGAAAAAAATTATTTTTTGGACTTAGCCATTTTTCCGGCGTTTATCAGACTTTCAGATAGGGCAAATGTCAGTGAGCGTTCCGATTTCAGTTCCAGAGCGATTCGCCCAATGAGTCCGTGATATTTAGTCGTTTTCAGCCAATATTTTGGATTTTTGAAAATTTCACTTTTTTGTGAAAATATCCACTAAATGAGGGAATAATATGTGTGAGAGTACCCCAGAAGAGTTCCAAATGTGTGTGGGTAGAATATATATCCCACGGGGGAAAATTGAAAAAAGTTGAAAAAAATTTTTTTGTTGGACTTAGTCATTTTTCCGGCGTTTATCAGACTTTCAGTTAAGGCAAATGTCAGTGAGCGTTCCGATTTCAGTTCCAGAGCGATTCGCCCAATGAGTCCTTGATATTTAGTCATTTTCAACCAATTTTCTGGATTTTTGAAAAATTCACTTTTTTGTGAAAATATCCACTAAATGAGGGAATAATATGTGTGAGGGTACCCCAGGAGAGTTCCAAATGTGTGTGGTTAAAATATATAACCCACGGGGGTAAAAGTGAAAAAAATTGAAAAAAATTATTTTTTGGACTTAGCCATTTTTCCGGCGTTTATCAGACTTTCAGATAGGGCAAATGTCAGTGAGCGTTCCGATTTCAGTTCCAGAGCGATTCGCCCAATGAGTCCTTGATATTTAGTCATTTTCAGCCAATTTTCTGGATTTTTGAAAATTTCACTTTTTTGTGAAAATATCCACTAAATGAGGGAATAATATGTGTGAGGGTAGCCCAGGAGAGTTCCAATTGTGTGTGGGTAGAATATATATCCCACGTGGGTAAAATTGAAAAAAGTTGAAAAATATTTTTTTTTGGACTTAGTCATTTTTCCGGCGTTTATCAGACTTTCAGATAGGGCAAATGTCAGTGAGCGTTCCGATTTCAGTTCCAGAGCGATTCGTCCAATGAGTCCTTGATATTTAGTCATTTTCAGCCAATTTTCTGGATTTTTGAAAAATTCACTTTTTTGTGAAAATATCCACTAAATGAGGGAATAATATGTGTGAGGGTACCCCAGGAGAGTTCCAAATGTGTGTGGGTAAAATATATATCCCACGGGGGTAAAAGTGAAAAAAGTTGAAAAAAATAATTTTTTGGACTTAGCCATTTTTCCGGCGTTTATCAGACTTTCAGATAGGGCAAATGTCAGTGAGCGTTCCGATTTCAGTTCCAGAGCGATTCGTCCAATGAGTCCTTGATATTTAGTCATTTTCAGCCAATTTTCTGGATTTTTGAAAAATTCACTTTTTTGTGAAAATATCCACTAAATGAGGGAATAATATGTGTGAGGGTACCCCAGGAGAGTTCCAAATGTGTGTGGGTAAAATATATATCCCACGGGGGTAAAAGTGAAAAAAGTTGAAAAAAATAATTTTTTGGACTTAGCCATTTTTCCGGCGTTTATCAGACTTTCAGATAGGGCAAATGTCAGTGAGCGTTCCGATTTCAGTTCCAGAGCGATTCGCCCAATGAGTCCTTGATATTTAGTCATTTTCAGCCAATTTTCTGGATTTTTGAAAAATTCACTTTTTTGTGAAAATATCCACTAAATGAGGGAATAATATGTGTGAGGGTACCCCAGGAGAGTTCCAAATGGGTGTGGGTAGAATATATATCCCACGGGGGTAAAATTGAAAACAGCTGAAAAAAATTATTTTTTGGACTTAGCCATTTTTCCGGCGTTTATCAGACTTTCAGATAGGGCAAATGTCAGCGAGCGTTCCGATTTCAGTTCCAGAGCGATTCGCCCAATGAGTCCTTGATATTTAGTCGTTTTCAGCCAATATTTTGGATTTTTGAAAATTTCACTTTTTTGTGAAAATATCCACTAAATGAGGGAATAATATGTGTGAGGGTACCCCAGGAGTGTTCCAAATGTGTGTGGGTAGAATATATATCCCACGGGGGTAAAATTGAAAAAAGTTGAAAAATTATTTTTTTTGGACTTAGTCATTTTTCCGGCGTTTATCAGACTTTCAGATAGGGCAAATGTCAGTGAGCGTTCCGATTTCAGTTCCAGAGCGATTCGTCCAATGAGTCCTTGATATTTAGTCATTTTCAGCCAATTTTCTGGATTTTTGAAAAATTCACTTTTTTGTGAAAATATCCACTAAATGAGGGAATAATATGTGTGAGGGTACCCCAGGAGAGTTCCAAATGTGTGTGGGTAAAATATATATCCCACGGGGGTAAAAGTGAAAAAAGTTGAAAAAAATAATTTTTTGGACTTAGCCATTTTTCCGGCGTTTATCAGACTTTCAGATAGGGCAAATGTCAGTGAGCGTTCCGATTTCAGTTCCAGAGCGATTCGCCCAATGAGTCCTTGATATTTAGTCATTTTCAGCCAATTTTCTGGATTTTTGAAAAATTCACTTTTTTGTGAAAATATCCACTAAATGAGGGAATAATATGTGTGAGGGTACCCCAGGAGAGTTCCAAATGGGTGTGGGTAGAATATATATCCCACGGGGGTAAAATTGAAAACAGCTGAAAAAAATTATTTTTTGGACTTAGCCATTTTTCCGGCGTTTATCAGACTTTCAGATAGGGCAAATGTCAGCGAGCGTTCCGATTTCAGTTCCAGAGCGATTCGCCCAATGAGTCCTTGATATTTAGTCGTTTTCAGCCAATATTTTGGATTTTTGAAAATTTCACTTTTTTGTGAAAATATCCACTAAATGAGGGAATAATATGTGTGAGGGTACCCCAGGAGTGTTCCAAATGTGTGTGGGTAGAATATATATCCCACGGGGGTAAAATTGAAAAAAGTTGAAAAATTATTTTTTTTGGACTTAGTCATTTTTCCGGCGTTTATCAGACTTTCAGATAGGGCAAATGTCAGTGAGCGTTCCGATTTCAGTTCCAGAGCGATTCGTCCAATGAGTCCTTGATATTTAGTCATTTTCAGCCAATTTTCTGGATTTTTGAAAAATTCACTTTTTTGTGAAAATATCCACTAAATGAGGGAATAATATGTGTGAGGGTACCCCAGGAGAGTTCCAAATGTGTGTGGGTAAAATATATATCCCACGGGGGTAAAAGTGAAAAAAGTTGAAAAAAATAATTTTTTGGACTTAGCCATTTTTCCGGCGTTTATCAGACTTTCAGATAGGGCAAATGTCAGTGAGCGTTCCGATTTCAGTTCCAGAGCGATTCGCCCAATGAGTCCTTGATATTTAGTCATTTTCAGCCAATTTTCTGGATTTTTGAAAAATTCACTTTTTTGTGAAAATATCCACTAAATGAGGGAATAATATGTGTGAGGGTACCCCAGGAGAGTTCCAAATGGGTGTGGGTAGAATATATATCCCACGGGGGTAAAATTGAAAACAGCTGAAAAAAATTATTTTTTGGACTTAGCCATTTTTCCGGCGTTTATCAGACTTTCAGATAGGGCAAATGTCAGCGAGCGTTCCGATTTCAGTTCCAGAGCGATTCGCCCAATGAGTCCTTGATATTTAGTCGTTTTCAGCCAATATTTTGGATTTTTGAAAATTTCACTTTTTTGTGAAAATATCCACTAAATGAGGGAATAATATGTGTGAGGGTACCCCAGGAGTGTTCCAAATGTGTGTGGGTAGAATATATATCCCACGGGGGTAAAATTGAAAAAAGTTGAAAAATTATTTTTTTTGGACTTAGTCATTTTTCCGGCGTTTATCAGACTTTCAGATAGGGCAAATGTCAGTGAGCGTTCCGATTTCAGTTCCAGAGCGATTCGCCCAATGAGTCATTGATATTTAGTCATTTTCAGCCAATTTTCTGGATTTTTGAAAATTTCACTTTTTTGTGAAAATATCCACTAAATGAGGGAATAATATGTGTGAGGGTAGCCCAGGAGAGTTCCAATTGTGTGTGGGTAGAATATATATCCCACGTGGGTAAAATTGAAAAAAGTTGAAAAAAAATTTTTTTTGGACTTAGTCATTTTTCCGGCGTTTATCAGACTTTCAGATAGGGCAAATGTCAGTGAGCGTTCCGATTTCAGTTCCAGAGCGATTCGCCCAATGAGTCCTTGATATTTAGTCATTTTCAGCCAATTTTCTGGATTTTTGAAAAATTCACTTTTTTGTGAAAATGTCCACTAAATGAGGGAATAATATGTGTGAGGGTACCCCAGGAGAGTTCCAAATGTGTGTGGGTAAAATATATATCCCACGGGGGTAAAAGTGAAAAAAGTTGAAAAAAATAATTTTTTGGACTTAACCATTTTTCCGGCGTTTATCAGACTTTCAGATAGGGCAAATGTCAGTGAGCGTTCCGATTTCAGTTCCAGAGCGATTCGCGCAATGAGTCCTTGATATTTAGTCATTTTCAGCCAATTTTCTGGATTTTTGAAAATTTCACTTTTTTGTGAAAATATCCACTAAATGAGGGAATAATATGTGTGAGGGTAGCCCAGGAGAGGTCCAATTGTGTGTGGGTAGAATATATATCCCACGTGGGTAAAACTGAAAAAAGTTGAAAAATTTTTTTTTTTGGACTTAGTCATTTTTCCGGCGTTTATCAGACTTTCAGATAGGGCAAATGTCAGTGAGCGTTCCGATTTCAGTTCCAGAGCGATTCGCCCAATGAGTCCTTGATATTTAGTCATTTTCAGCCAATTTTCTGGATTTTTGAAAAATTCACTTTTTTGTGAAAATATCCACTAAATGAGGGAATAATATGTGTGAGGGTACCCCAGGAGAGTTCCAAATGTGTGTGGGTAGAATATATATCCCACGGGGGTAAAATTGAAAACAGCTGAAAAAAATTATTTTTTGGACTTAACCATTTTTCCGGCGTTTATCAGACTTTCAGATAGGGCAAATGTCAGTGAGCGTTCCGAATTCAGTTCCAGAGCGATTCGCCCAATGAGTCCTTGATATTTAGTCATTTTCAGCCAATTTTCTGGATTTTTGAAAAATTCACTGTTTTGTGAAAATATCCACTAAATGAGGGAATAATATGTGTGAGGGTACCCCAGGAGAGTTCCAAATGTGTGTGGGTAGAATATATATCCCACGGGGGTAAAATTGAAAACAGCTGAAAAAAATTATTTTTTGGACTTAGCCATTTTTCCGGCGTTTATCAGACTTTCAGATAGGGCAAATGTCAGTGAGCGTTCCGATTTCAGTTCCAGAGCGATTCGCCCAATGAGTCCTTGATATTTAGTCATTTTCAGCCAATTTTCTCGATTTTTGAAAAATTCACTTTTTTGTGAAAATATCCACTAAATGAGGGAATAATATGTGTGAGGGTAACCCAGGAGAGTTCCAAATGTGTGTGGTTAAAATATATAACCCACGGGGGTAAAAGTGAAAAAAATTGAAAAAAATTATTTTTTGGTCTTAGCCATTTTTCCGGCGTTTATCAGACTTTCAGATAGGGCAAATGTCAGTGAGCGTTCCGATTTCAGTTCCAGAGCGATTCGCCCAATGAGTCCTTGATATTTAGTCGTTTTCAGCCAATATTTTGGATTTTTGAAAATTTCACTTTTTTGTGAAAATATCCACTAAATGAGGGAATAATATGTGTGAGGGTACCCCAGGAGAGTTCCAAATGTGTGTGGGTAGAATATATATCCCACGGGGGTAAAATTGAAAAAAGTTGAAAAATATTTTTTTTTGGATCTAGTCATATTTCCGGCGTTTATCAGACTTTCAGATAGGGCAAATGTCAGTTAGCGTTCCGATTTCAGTTCTAGAGTGATTCGCCCAATGAGTCCTTGATATTTAGTCATTTTCAGCCAATTTTCTGGATTTTTGAAAAATTCACTTTTTTGTGAAAATATCCACTAAATGAGGGAATAATATGTGTGAGGGTACCCCAGGAGAGTTCCAAATGTGTGTGGGTAGAATATATATCCCACGGGGGTAAAATTGAAAAAAGTTGAAAAATATTTTTTTTTGGACTTAGTCATTTTTCCGGCGTTTATCAGACTTTCAGATAGGGCAAATGTCAGTGAGCGTTCCGATTTCAGTTCCAGAGCGATTCGCCCAATGAGTCCTTGATATTTAGTCATTTTCAGCCAATTTTCTGGATTTTTGAAAAATTCACTTTTTTGTGAAAATATCCACTAAATGAGGGAATAATATGTGTGAGGGTACCCCAGGAGAGTTCCAAATGGGTGTGGGTAGAATATATATCCCACGGGGGTAAAATTGAAAACAGCTGAAAAAAATTATTTTTTGGACTTAGCCATTTTTCCGGCGTTTATCAGACTTTCAGTTAAGGCAAATGTCAGTGAGCGTTCCGATTTCAGTTCCAGAGCGATTCGCCCAATGAGTCCTTGATATTTAGTCATTTTCAACCAATTTTCTGGATTTTTGAAAAATTCACTTTTTTGTGAAAATATCCACTAAATGAGGGAATAATATGTGTGAGGGTACCCCAGGAGAGTTCCAAATGTGTGTGGTTAAAATATATAACCCACGGGGGTAAAAGTGAAAAAAATTGAAAAAAATTATTTTTTGGACTTAGCCATTTTTCCGGCGTTTATCAGACTTTCAGATAGGGCAAATGTCAGTGAGCGTTCCGATTTCAGTTCCAGAGCGATTCGCCCAATGAGTCCTTGATATTTAGTCATTTTCAGCCAATTTTCTGGATTTTTGAAAATTTCACTTTTTTGTGAAAATATCCACTAAATGAGGGAATAATATGTGTGAGGGTAGCCCAGGAGAGTTCCAATTGTGTGTGGGTAGAATATATATCCCACGTGGGTAAAATTGAAAAAAGTTGAAAAATATTTTTTTTTGGACTTAGTCATTTTTCCGGCGTTTATCAGACTTTCAGATAGGGCAAATGTCAGTGAGCGTTCCGATTTCAGTTCCAGAGCGATTCGTCCAATGAGTCCTTGATATTTAGTCATTTTCAGCCAATTTTCTGGATTTTTGAAAAATTCACTTTTTTGTGAAAATATCCACTAAATGAGGGAATAATATGTGTGAGGGTACCCCAGGAGAGTTCCAAATGTGTGTGGGTAAAATATATATCCCACGGGGGTAAAAGTGAAAAAAGTTGAAAAAAATAATTTTTTGGACTTAGCCATTTTTCCGGCGTTTATCAGACTTTCAGATAGGGCAAATGTCAGTGAGCGTTCCGATTTCAGTTCCAGAGCGATTCGTCCAATGAGTCCTTGATATTTAGTCATTTTCAGCCAATTTTCTGGATTTTTGAAAAATTCACTTTTTTGTGAAAATATCCACTAAATGAGGGAATAATATGTGTGAGGGTACCCCAGGAGAGTTCCAAATGTGTGTGGGTAAAATATATATCCCACGGGGGTAAAAGTGAAAAAAGTTGAAAAAAATAATTTTTTGGACTTAGCCATTTTTCCGGCGTTTATCAGACTTTCAGATAGGGCAAATGTCAGTGAGCGTTCCGATTTCAGTTCCAGAGCGATTCGCCCAATGAGTCCTTGATATTTAGTCATTTTCAGCCAATTTTCTGGATTTTTGAAAAATTCACTTTTTTGTGAAAATATCCACTAAATGAGGGAATAATATGTGTGAGGGTACCCCAGGAGAGTTCCAAATGGGTGTGGGTAGAATATATATCCCACGGGGGTAAAATTGAAAACAGCTGAAAAAAATTATTTTTTGGACTTAGCCATTTTTCCGGCGTTTATCAGACTTTCAGATAGGGCAAATGTCAGCGAGCGTTCCGATTTCAGTTCCAGAGCGATTCGCCCAATGAGTCCTTGATATTTAGTCGTTTTCAGCCAATATTTTGGATTTTTGAAAATTTCACTTTTTTGTGAAAATATCCACTAAATGAGGGAATAATATGTGTGAGGGTACCCCAGGAGTGTTCCAAATGTGTGTGGGTAGAATATATATCCCACGGGGGTAAAATTGAAAAAAGTTGAAAAATTATTTTTTTTGGACTTAGTCATTTTTCCGGCGTTTATCAGACTTTCAGATAGGGCAAATGTCAGTGAGCGTTCCGATTTCAGTTCCAGAGCGATTCGTCCAATGAGTCCTTGATATTTAGTCATTTTCAGCCAATTTTCTGGATTTTTGAAAAATTCACTTTTTTGTGAAAATATCCACTAAATGAGGGAATAATATGTGTGAGGGTACCCCAGGAGAGTTCCAAATGTGTGTGGGTAAAATATATATCCCACGGGGGTAAAAGTGAAAAAAGTTGAAAAAAATAATTTTTTGGACTTAGCCATTTTTCCGGCGTTTATCAGACTTTCAGATAGGGCAAATGTCAGTGAGCGTTCCGATTTCAGTTCCAGAGCGATTCGCCCAATGAGTCCTTGATATTTAGTCATTTTCAGCCAATTTTCTGGATTTTTGAAAAATTCACTTTTTTGTGAAAATATCCACTAAATGAGGGAATAATATGTGTGAGGGTACCCCAGGAGAGTTCCAAATGGGTGTGGGTAGAATATATATCCCACGGGGGTAAAATTGAAAACAGCTGAAAAAAATTATTTTTTGGACTTAGCCATTTTTCCGGCGTTTATCAGACTTTCAGATAGGGCAAATGTCAGCGAGCGTTCCGATTTCAGTTCCAGAGCGATTCGCCCAATGAGTCCTTGATATTTAGTCGTTTTCAGCCAATATTTTGGATTTTTGAAAATTTCACTTTTTTGTGAAAATATCCACTAAATGAGGGAATAATATGTGTGAGGGTACCCCAGGAGTGTTCCAAATGTGTGTGGGTAGAATATATATCCCACGGGGGTAAAATTGAAAAAAGTTGAAAAATTATTTTTTTTGGACTTAGTCATTTTTCCGGCGTTTATCAGACTTTCAGATAGGGCAAATGTCAGTGAGCGTTCCGATTTCAGTTCCAGAGCGATTCGTCCAATGAGTCCTTGATATTTAGTCATTTTCAGCCAATTTTCTGGATTTTTGAAAAATTCACTTTTTTGTGAAAATATCCACTAAATGAGGGAATAATATGTGTGAGGGTACCCCAGGAGAGTTCCAAATGTGTGTGGGTAAAATATATATCCCACGGGGGTAAAAGTGAAAAAAGTTGAAAAAAATAATTTTTTGGACTTAGCCATTTTTCCGGCGTTTATCAGACTTTCAGATAGGGCAAATGTCAGTGAGCGTTCCGATTTCAGTTCCAGAGCGATTCGCCCAATGAGTCCTTGATATTTAGTCATTTTCAGCCAATTTTCTGGATTTTTGAAAAATTCACTTTTTTGTGAAAATATCCACTAAATGAGGGAATAATATGTGTGAGGGTACCCCAGGAGAGTTCCAAATGGGTGTGGGTAGAATATATATCCCACGGGGGTAAAATTGAAAACAGCTGAAAAAAATTATTTTTTGGACTTAGCCATTTTTCCGGCGTTTATCAGACTTTCAGATAGGGCAAATGTCAGCGAGCGTTCCGATTTCAGTTCCAGAGCGATTCGCCCAATGAGTCCTTGATATTTAGTCGTTTTCAGCCAATATTTTGGATTTTTGAAAATTTCACTTTTTTGTGAAAATATCCACTAAATGAGGGAATAATATGTGTGAGGGTACCCCAGGAGTGTTCCAAATGTGTGTGGGTAGAATATATATCCCACGGGGGTAAAATTGAAAAAAGTTGAAAAATTATTTTTTTTGGACTTAGTCATTTTTCCGGCGTTTATCAGACTTTCAGATAGGGCAAATGTCAGTGAGCGTTCCGATTTCAGTTCCAGAGCGATTCGCCCAATGAGTCATTGATATTTAGTCATTTTCAGCCAATTTTCTGGATTTTTGAAAATTTCACTTTTTTGTGAAAATATCCACTAAATGAGGGAATAATATGTGTGAGGGTAGCCCAGGAGAGTTCCAATTGTGTGTGGGTAGAATATATATCCCACGTGGGTAAAATTGAAAAAAGTTGAAAAAAAATTTTTTTTGGACTTAGTCATTTTTCCGGCGTTTATCAGACTTTCAGATAGGGCAAATGTCAGTGAGCGTTCCGATTTCAGTTCCAGAGCGATTCGCCCAATGAGTCCTTGATATTTAGTCATTTTCAGCCAATTTTCTGGATTTTTGAAAAATTCACTTTTTTGTGAAAATGTCCACTAAATGAGGGAATAATATGTGTGAGGGTACCCCAGGAGAGTTCCAAATGTGTGTGGGTAAAATATATATCCCACGGGGGTAAAAGTGAAAAAAGTTGAAAAAAATAATTTTTTGGACTTAACCATTTTTCCGGCGTTTATCAGACTTTCAGATAGGGCAAATGTCAGTGAGCGTTCCGATTTCAGTTCCAGAGCGATTCGCGCAATGAGTCCTTGATATTTAGTCATTTTCAGCCAATTTTCTGGATTTTTGAAAATTTCACTTTTTTGTGAAAATATCCACTAAATGAGGGAATAATATGTGTGAGGGTAGCCCAGGAGAGGTCCAATTGTGTGTGGGTAGAATATATATCCCACGTGGGTAAAACTGAAAAAAGTTGAAAAATTTTTTTTTTTGGACTTAGTCATTTTTCCGGCGTTTATCAGACTTTCAGATAGGGCAAATGTCAGTGAGCGTTCCGATTTCAGTTCCAGAGCGATTCGCCCAATGAGTCCTTGATATTTAGTCATTTTCAGCCAATTTTCTGGATTTTTGAAAAATTCACTTTTTTGTGAAAATATCCACTAAATGAGGGAATAATATGTGTGAGGGTACCCCAGGAGAGTTCCAAATGTGTGTGGGTAGAATATATATCCCACGGGGGTAAAATTGAAAACAGCTGAAAAAAATTATTTTTTGGACTTAACCATTTTTCCGGCGTTTATCAGACTTTCAGATAGGGCAAATGTCAGTGAGCGTTCCGAATTCAGTTCCAGAGCGATTCGCCCAATGAGTCCTTGATATTTAGTCATTTTCAGCCAATTTTCTGGATTTTTGAAAAATTCACTGTTTTGTGAAAATATCCACTAAATGAGGGAATAATATGTGTGAGGGTACCCCAGGAGAGTTCCAAATGTGTGTGGGTAGAATATATATCCCACGGGGGTAAAATTGAAAACAGCTGAAAAAAATTATTTTTTGGACTTAGCCATTTTTCCGGCGTTTATCAGACTTTCAGATAGGGCAAATGTCAGTGAGCGTTCCGATTTCAGTTCCAGAGCGATTCGCCCAATGAGTCCTTGATATTTAGTCATTTTCAGCCAATTTTCTCGATTTTTGAAAAATTCACTTTTTTGTGAAAATATCCACTAAATGAGGGAATAATATGTGTGAGGGTAACCCAGGAGAGTTCCAAATGTGTGTGGTTAAAATATATAACCCACGGGGGTAAAAGTGAAAAAAATTGAAAAAAATTATTTTTTGGTCTTAGCCATTTTTCCGGCGTTTATCAGACTTTCAGATAGGGCAAATGTCAGTGAGCGTTCCGATTTCAGTTCCAGAGCGATTCGCCCAATGAGTCCTTGATATTTAGTCGTTTTCAGCCAATATTTTGGATTTTTGAAAATTTCACTTTTTTGTGAAAATATCCACTAAATGAGGGAATAATATGTGTGAGGGTACCCCAGGAGAGTTCCAAATGTGTGTGGGTAGAATATATATCCCACGGGGGTAAAATTGAAAAAAGTTGAAAAATATTTTTTTTTGGATCTAGTCATATTTCCGGCGTTTATCAGACTTTCAGATAGGGCAAATGTCAGTTAGCGTTCCGATTTCAGTTCTAGAGTGATTCGCCCAATGAGTCCTTGATATTTAGTCATTTTCAGCCAATTTTCTGGATTTTTGAAAAATTCACTTTTTTGTGAAAATATCCACTAAATGAGGGAATAATATGTGTGAGGGTACCCCAGGAGAGTTCCAAATGTGTGTGGGTAGAATATATATCCCACGGGGGTAAAATTGAAAAAAGTTGAAAAATATTTTTTTTTGGACTTAGTCATTTTTCCGGCGTTTATCAGACTTTCAGATAGGGCAAATGTCAGTGAGCGTTCCGATTTCAGTTCCAGAGCGATTCGCCCAATGAGTCCTTGATATTTAGTCATTTTCAGCCAATTTTCTGGATTTTTGAAAAATTCACTTTTTTGTGAAAATATCCACTAAATGAGGGAATAATATGTGTGAGGGTACCCCAGGAGAGTTCCAAATGGGTGTGGGTAGAATATATATCCCACGGGGGTAAAATTGAAAACAGCTGAAAAAAATTATTTTTTGGACTTAGCCATTTTTCCGGCGTTTATCAGACTTTCAGATATGGCAATTGTCAGCGAGCGTTCCGATTTCAGTTCCAGAGCGATTCGCCCAATGAGTCCTTGATATTTAGTCGTTTTCAGCCAATATTTTGGATTTTTGATAATTTCACTTTTTTGTGAAAATATCCACTAAATGAGGGAATAATATGTGTGAGGGTACCCCAGGAGTGTTCCAAATGTGTGTGGGTAGAATATATATCCCACGGGGGTAAAATTGAAAAAAGTTGAAAAATTATTTTTTTTGGACTTAGTCATTTTTCCGGCGTTTATCAGACTTTCAGATAGGGCAAATGTCAGTGAGCGTTCCGATTTCAGTTCCAGAGCGATTCGCCCAATGAGTCATTGATATTTAGTCATTTTCAGCCAATTTTCTGGATTTTTGAAAATTTCACTTTTTTGTGAAAATATCCACTAAATGAGGGAATAATATGTGTGAGGGTAGCCCAGGAGAGTTCCAATTGTGTGTGGGTAGAATATATATCCCACGTGGGTAAAATTGAAAAAAGTTGAAAAAAAATTTTTTTTGGACTTAGTCATTTTTCCGGCGTTTATCAGACTTTCAGATAGGGCAAATGTCAGTGAGCGTTCCGATTTCAGTTCCAGAGCGATTCGCCCAATGAGTCCTTGATATTTAGTCATTTTCAGCCAATTTTCTGGATTTTTGAAAAATTCACTTTTTTGTGAAAATGTCCACTAAATGAGGGAATAATATGTGTGAGGGTACCCCAGGAGAGTTCCAAATGTGTGTGGGTAAAATATATATCCCACGGGGGTAAAAGTGAAAAAAGTTGAAAAAAATAATTTTTTGGACTTAACCATTTTTCCGGCGTTTATCAGACTTTCAGATAGGGCAAATGTCAGTGAGCGTTCCGATTTCAGTTCCAGTGCGATTCGCGCAATGAGTCCTTGATATTTAGTCATTTTCAGCCAATTTTCTGGATTTTTGAAAATTTCACTTTTTTGTGAAAATATCCACTAAATGAGGGAATAATATGTGTGAGGGTACCCCAGGAGAGTTCCAAATGTGTGTGGGTAAAATATATATCCCACGGGGGTAAAAGTGAAAAAAGTTGAAAAAAATAATTTTTTGGACTTAGCCATTTTTCCGGCGTTTATCAGACTTTCAGATAGGGCAAATGTCAGTGAGCGTTCCGATTTCAGTTCCAGAGCGATTCGCCCAATGAGTCCTTGATATTTAGTCATTTTCAGCCAATTTTCTGGATTTTTGAAAAATTCACTTTTTTGTGAAAATATCCACTAAATGAGGGAATAATATGTGTGAGGGTACCCCAGGAGAGTTCCAAATGGGTGTGGGTAGAATATATATCCCACGGGGGTAAAATTGAAAACAGCTGAAAAAAATTATTTTTTGGACTTAGCCATTTTTCCGGCGTTTATCAGACTTTCAGATAGGGCAAATGTCAGCGAGCGTTCCGATTTCAGTTCCAGAGCGATTCGCCCAATGAGTCCTTGATATTTAGTCGTTTTCAGCCAATATTTTGGATTTTTGAAAATTTCACTTTTTTGTGAAAATATCCACTAAATGAGGGAATAATATGTGTGAGGGTACCCCAGGAGTGTTCCAAATGTGTGTGGGTAGAATATATATCCCACGGGGGTAAAATTGAAAAAAGTTGAAAAATTATTTTTTTTGGACTTAGTCATTTTTCCGGCGTTTATCAGACTTTCAGATAGGGCAAATGTCAGTGAGCGTTCCGATTTCAGTTCCAGAGCGATTCGTCCAATGAGTCCTTGATATTTAGTCATTTTCAGCCAATTTTCTGGATTTTTGAAAAATTCACTTTTTTGTGAAAATATCCACTAAATGAGGGAATAATATGTGTGAGGGTACCCCAGGAGAGTTCCAAATGTGTGTGGGTAAAATATATATCCCACGGGGGTAAAAGTGAAAAAAGTTGAAAAAAATAATTTTTTGGACTTAGCCATTTTTCCGGCGTTTATCAGACTTTCAGATAGGGCAAATGTCAGTGAGCGTTCCGATTTCAGTTCCAGAGCGATTCGCCCAATGAGTCCTTGATATTTAGTCATTTTCAGCCAATTTTCTGGATTTTTGAAAAATTCACTTTTTTGTGAAAATATCCACTAAATGAGGGAATAATATGTGTGAGGGTACCCCAGGAGAGTTCCAAATGGGTGTGGGTAGAATATATATCCCACGGGGGTAAAATTGAAAACAGCTGAAAAAAATTATTTTTTGGACTTAGCCATTTTTCCGGCGTTTATCAGACTTTCAGATAGGGCAAATGTCAGCGAGCGTTCCGATTTCAGTTCCAGAGCGATTCGCCCAATGAGTCCTTGATATTTAGTCGTTTTCAGCCAATATTTTGGATTTTTGAAAATTTCACTTTTTTGTGAAAATATCCACTAAATGAGGGAATAATATGTGTGAGGGTACCCCAGGAGTGTTCCAAATGTGTGTGGGTAGAATATATATCCCACGGGGGTAAAATTGAAAAAAGTTGAAAAATTATTTTTTTTGGACTTAGTCATTTTTCCGGCGTTTATCAGACTTTCAGATAGGGCAAATGTCAGTGAGCGTTCCGATTTCAGTTCCAGAGCGATTCGTCCAATGAGTCCTTGATATTTAGTCATTTTCAGCCAATTTTCTGGATTTTTGAAAAATTCACTTTTTTGTGAAAATATCCACTAAATGAGGGAATAATATGTGTGAGGGTACCCCAGGAGAGTTCCAAATGTGTGTGGGTAAAATATATATCCCACGGGGGTAAAAGTGAAAAAAGTTGAAAAAAATAATTTTTTGGACTTAGCCATTTTTCCGGCGTTTATCAGACTTTCAGATAGGGCAAATGTCAGTGAGCGTTCCGATTTCAGTTCCAGAGCGATTCGCCCAATGAGTCCTTGATATTTAGTCATTTTCAGCCAATTTTCTGGATTTTTGAAAAATTCACTTTTTTGTGAAAATATCCACTAAATGAGGGAATAATATGTGTGAGGGTACCCCAGGAGAGTTCCAAATGGGTGTGGGTAGAATATATATCCCACGGGGGTAAAATTGAAAACAGCTGAAAAAAATTATTTTTTGGACTTAGCCATTTTTCCGGCGTTTATCAGACTTTCAGATAGGGCAAATGTCAGCGAGCGTTCCGATTTCAGTTCCAGAGCGATTCGCCCAATGAGTCCTTGATATTTAGTCGTTTTCAGCCAATATTTTGGATTTTTGAAAATTTCACTTTTTTGTGAAAATATCCACTAAATGAGGGAATAATATGTGTGAGGGTACCCCAGGAGTGTTCCAAATGTGTGTGGGTAGAATATATATCCCACGGGGGTAAAATTGAAAAAAGTTGAAAAATTATTTTTTTTGGACTTAGTCATTTTTCCGGCGTTTATCAGACTTTCAGATAGGGCAAATGTCAGTGAGCGTTCCGATTTCAGTTCCAGAGCGATTCGCCCAATGAGTCATTGATATTTAGTCATTTTCAGCCAATTTTCTGGATTTTTGAAAATTTCACTTTTTTGTGAAAATATCCACTAAATGAGGGAATAATATGTGTGAGGGTAGCCCAGGAGAGTTCCAATTGTGTGTGGGTAGAATATATATCCCACGTGGGTAAAATTGAAAAAAGTTGAAAAAAAATTTTTTTTGGACTTAGTCATTTTTCCGGCGTTTATCAGACTTTCAGATAGGGCAAATGTCAGTGAGCGTTCCGATTTCAGTTCCAGAGCGATTCGCCCAATGAGTCCTTGATATTTAGTCATTTTCAGCCAATTTTCTGGATTTTTGAAAAATTCACTTTTTTGTGAAAATGTCCACTAAATGAGGGAATAATATGTGTGAGGGTACCCCAGGAGAGTTCCAAATGTGTGTGGGTAAAATATATATCCCACGGGGGTAAAAGTGAAAAAAGTTGAAAAAAATAATTTTTTGGACTTAACCATTTTTCCGGCGTTTATCAGACTTTCAGATAGGGCAAATGTCAGTGAGCGTTCCGATTTCAGTTCCAGAGCGATTCGCGCAATGAGTCCTTGATATTTAGTCATTTTCAGCCAATTTTCTGGATTTTTGAAAATTTCACTTTTTTGTGAAAATATCCACTAAATGAGGGAATAATATGTGTGAGGGTAGCCCAGGAGAGGTCCAATTGTGTGTGGGTAGAATATATATCCCACGTGGGTAAAACTGAAAAAAGTTGAAAAATTTTTTTTTTTGGACTTAGTCATTTTTCCGGCGTTTATCAGACTTTCAGATAGGGCAAATGTCAGTGAGCGTTCCGATTTCAGTTCCAGAGCGATTCGCCCAATGAGTCCTTGATATTTAGTCATTTTCAGCCAATTTTCTGGATTTTTGAAAAATTCACTTTTTTGTGAAAATATCCACTAAATGAGGGAATAATATGTGTGAGGGTACCCCAGGAGAGTTCCAAATGTGTGTGGGTAGAATATATATCCCACGGGGGTAAAATTGAAAACAGCTGAAAAAAATTATTTTTTGGACTTAACCATTTTTCCGGCGTTTATCAGACTTTCAGATAGGGCAAATGTCAGTGAGCGTTCCGAATTCAGTTCCAGAGCGATTCGCCCAATGAGTCCTTGATATTTAGTCATTTTCAGCCAATTTTCTGGATTTTTGAAAAATTCACTGTTTTGTGAAAATATCCACTAAATGAGGGAATAATATGTGTGAGGGTACCCCAGGAGAGTTCCAAATGTGTGTGGGTAGAATATATATCCCACGGGGGTAAAATTGAAAACAGCTGAAAAAAATTATTTTTTGGACTTAGCCATTTTTCCGGCGTTTATCAGACTTTCAGATAGGGCAAATGTCAGTGAGCGTTCCGATTTCAGTTCCAGAGCGATTCGCCCAATGAGTCCTTGATATTTAGTCATTTTCAGCCAATTTTCTCGATTTTTGAAAAATTCACTTTTTTGTGAAAATATCCACTAAATGAGGGAATAATATGTGTGAGGGTAACCCAGGAGAGTTCCAAATGTGTGTGGTTAAAATATATAACCCACGGGGGTAAAAGTGAAAAAAATTGAAAAAAATTATTTTTTGGTCTTAGCCATTTTTCCGGCGTTTATCAGACTTTCAGATAGGGCAAATGTCAGTGAGCGTTCCGATTTCAGTTCCAGAGCGATTCGCCCAATGAGTCCTTGATATTTAGTCGTTTTCAGCCAATATTTTGGATTTTTGAAAATTTCACTTTTTTGTGAAAATATCCACTAAATGAGGGAATAATATGTGTGAGGGTACCCCAGGAGAGTTCCAAATGTGTGTGGGTAGAATATATATCCCACGGGGGTAAAATTGAAAAAAGTTGAAAAATATTTTTTTTTGGATCTAGTCATATTTCCGGCGTTTATCAGACTTTCAGATAGGGCAAATGTCAGTTAGCGTTCCGATTTCAGTTCTAGAGTGATTCGCCCAATGAGTCCTTGATATTTAGTCATTTTCAGCCAATTTTCTGGATTTTTGAAAAATTCACTTTTTTGTGAAAATATCCACTAAATGAGGGAATAATATGTGTGAGGGTACCCCAGGAGAGTTCCAAATGTGTGTGGGTAGAATATATATCCCACGGGGGTAAAATTGAAAAAAGTTGAAAAATATTTTTTTTTGGACTTAGTCATTTTTCCGGCGTTTATCAGACTTTCAGATAGGGCAAATGTCAGTGAGCGTTCCGATTTCAGTTCCAGAGCGATTCGCCCAATGAGTCCTTGATATTTAGTCATTTTCAGCCAATTTTCTGGATTTTTGAAAAATTCACTTTTTTGTGAAAATATCCACTAAATGAGGGAATAATATGTGTGAGGGTACCCCAGGAGAGTTCCAAATGGGTGTGGGTAGAATATATATCCCACGGGGGTAAAATTGAAAACAGCTGAAAAAAATTATTTTTTGGACTTAGCCATTTTTCCGGCGTTTATCAGACTTTCAGATATGGCAATTGTCAGCGAGCGTTCCGATTTCAGTTCCAGAGCGATTCGCCCAATGAGTCCTTGATATTTAGTCGTTTTCAGCCAATATTTTGGATTTTTGATAATTTCACTTTTTTGTGAAAATATCCACTAAATGAGGGAATAATATGTGTGAGGGTACCCCAGGAGTGTTCCAAATGTGTGTGGGTAGAATATATATCCCACGAGGGTAAAATTGAAAAAAGTTGAAAAATTATTTTTTTTGGACTTAGTCATTTTTCCGGCGTTTATCAGACTTTCAGATAGGGCAAATGTCAGTGAGCGTTCCGATTTCAGTTCCAGAGCGATTCGCCCAATGAGTCATTGATATTTAGTCATTTTCAGCCAATTTTCTGGATTTTTGAAAATTTCACTTTTTTGTGAAAATATCCACTAAATGAGGGAATAATATGTGTGAGGGTAGCCCAGGAGAGTTCCAATTGTGTGTGGGTAGAATATATATCCCACGTGGGTAAAATTGAAAAAAGTTGAAAAAAAATTTTTTTTGGACTTAGTCATTTTTCCGGCGTTTATCAGACTTTCAGATAGGGCAAATGTCAGTGAGCGTTCCGATTTCAGTTCCAGAGCGATTCGCCCAATGAGTCCTTGATATTTAGTCATTTTCAGCCAATTTTCTGGATTTTTGAAAAATTCACTTTTTTGTGAAAATGTCCACTAAATGAGGGAATAATATGTGTGAGGGTACCCCAGGAGAGTTCCAAATGTGTGTGGGTAAAATATATATCCCACGGGGGTAAAAGTGAAAAAAGTTGAAAAAAATAATTTTTTGGACTTAACCATTTTTCCGGCGTTTATCAGACTTTCAGATAGGGCAAATGTCAGTGAGCGTTCCGATTTCAGTTCCAGTGCGATTCGCGCAATGAGTCCTTGATATTTAGTCATTTTCAGCCAATTTTCTGGATTTTTGAAAATTTCACTTTTTTGTGAAAATATCCACTAAATGAGGGAATAATATGTGTGAGGGTAGCCCAGGAGAGGTCCAATTGTGTGTGGGTAGAATATATATCCCACGTGGGTAAAACTGAAAAAAGTTGAAAATTTTTTTTTTTTGGACTTAGTCATTTTTCCGGCGTTTATCAGACTTTCAGATAGGGCAAATGTCAGTGAGCGTTCCGATTTCAGTTCCAGAGCGATTCGCCCAATGAGTCCTTGATATTTAGTCATTTTCAGCCAATTTTCTGGATTTTTGAAAAATTCACTTTTTTGTGAAAATATCCACTAAATGAGGGAATAATATGTGTGAGGGTACCCCAGGAGAGTTCCAAATGTGTGTGGGTAGAATATATATCCCACGGGGGTAAAATTGAAAACAGCTGAAAAAAATTATTTTTTGGACTTAACCATTTTTCCGGCGTTTATCAGACTTTCAGATAGGGCAAATGTCAGTGAGCGTTCCGAATTCAGTTCCAGAGCGATTCGCCCAATGAGTCCTTGATATTTAGTCATTTTCAGCCAATTTTCTGGATTTTTGAAAAATTCACTGTTTTGTGAAAATATCCACTAAATGAGGGAATAATATGTGTGAGGGTACCCCAGGAGAGTTCCAAATGTGTGTGGGTAGAATATATATCCCACGGGGGTAAAATTGAAAACAGCTGAAAAAAATTATTTTTTGGACTTAGCCATTTTTCCGGCGTTTATCAGACTTTCAGATAGGGCAAATGTCAGTGAGCGTTCCGATTTCAGTTCCAGAGCGATTCGCCCAATGAGTCCTTGATATTTAGTCATTTTCAGCCAATTTTCTCGATTTTTGAAAAATTCACTTTTTTGTGAAAATATCCACTAAATGAGGGAATAATATGTGTGAGGGTAACCCAGGAGAGTTCCAAATGTGTGTGGTTAAAATATATAACCCACGGGGGTAAAAGTGAAAAAAATTGAAAAAAATTATTTTTTGGTCTTAGCCATTTTTCCGGCGTTTATCAGACTTTCAGATAGGGCAAATGTCAGTGAGCGTTCCGATTTCAGTTCCAGAGCGATTCGCCCAATGAGTCCTTGATATTTAGTCGTTTTCAGCCAATATTTTGGATTTTTGAAAATTTCACTTTTTTGTGAAAATATCCACTAAATGAGGGAATAATATGTGTGAGGGTACCCCAGGAGAGTTCCAAATGTGTGTGGGTAGAATATATATCCCACGGGGGTAAAATTGAAAAAAGTTGAAAAATATTTTTTTTTGGATCTAGTCATATTTCCGGCGTTTATCAGACTTTCAGATAGGGCAAATGTCAGTTAGCGTTCCGATTTCAGTTCTAGAGTGATTCGCCCAATGAGTCCTTGATATTTAGTCATTTTCAGCCAATTTTCTGGATTTTTGAAAAATTCACTTTTTTGTGAAAATATCCACTAAATGAGGGAATAATATGTGTGAGGGTACCCCAGGAGAGTTCCAAATGTGTGTGGGTAGAATATATATCCCACGGGGGTAAAATTGAAAAAAGTTGAAAAATATTTTTTTTTGGACTTAGTCATTTTTCCGGCGTTTATCAGACTTTCAGATAGGGCAAATGTCAGTGAGCATTCCGATTTCAGTTCCAGAGCGATTCGCCCAATGAGTCATTGATATTTAGTCTTTTTCAGCCAATTTTCTGGATTTTTGAAAATTTCACTTTTTTGTGAAAATATCCACTAAATGAGGGAATAATATGTGTGAGGGTACCCCAGGAGAGTTCCAAATGTGTGTGGGTAGAATATATATCCCACGGGGGTAAAATTGTAAAAAGTTGAAAAAAAAATTTTTTTTGGACTTAGTCATTTTTCCGGCGTTTATCAGACTTTCAGATAGGGCAAATGTCAGTGAGCGTTCCGATTTCAGTTCCAGAGCGATTCGCCCAATGAGTCCTTGATATTTAGTCATTTTCAGCCAATTTTCTGGATTTTTGAAAAATTCACTTTTTTGTGAAAATATCCACTAAATGAGGGAATAATATGTGTGAGGGTACCCCAGGAGAGTTCCAAATGGGTGTGGGTAGAATATATATCCCACGGGGGTAAAATTGAAAACAGCTGAAAAAAATTATTTTTTGGACTTAGCCATTTTTCCGGCGTTTATCAGACTTTCAGATAGGGCAATTGTCAGCGAGCGTTCCGATTTCAGTTCCAGAGCGATTCGCCCAATGAGTCCTTGATATTTAGTCGTTTTCAGCCAATATTTTGGATTTTTGATAATTTCACTTTTTTGTGAAAATATCCACTAAATGAGGGAATAATATGTGTGAGGGTACCCCAGGAGTGTTCCAAATGTGTGTGGGTAGAATATATATCCCACGGGGGTAAAATTGAAAAAAGTTGAAAAATTATTTTTTTTGGACTTAGTCATTTTTCCGGCGTTTATCAGACTTTCAGATAGGGCAAATGTCAGTGAGCGTTCCGATTTCAGTTCCAGAGCGATTCGCCCAATGAGTCATTGATATTTAGTCATTTTCAGCCAATTTTCTGGATTTTTGAAAATTTCACTTTTTTGTGAAAATATCCACTAAATGAGGGAATAATATGTGTGAGGGTAGCCCAGGAGAGTTCCAATTGTGTGTGGGTAGAATATATATCCCACGTGGGTAAAATTGAAAAAAGTTGAAAAAAAATTTTTTTTGGACTTAGTCATTTTTCCGGCGTTTATCAGACTTTCAGATAGGGCAAATGTCAGTAAGCGTTCCGATTTCAGTTCCAGAGCGATTCGCCCAATGAGTCCTTGATATTTAGTCATTTTCAGCCAATTTTCTGGATTTTTGAAAAATTCACTTTTTTGTGAAAATGTCCACTAAATGAGGGAATAATATGTGTGAGGGTACCCCAGGAGAGTTCCAAATGTGTGTGGGTAAAATATATATCCCACGGGGGTAAAAGTGAAAAAAGTTGAAAAAAATAATTTTTTGGACTTAACCATTTTTCCGGCGTTTATCAGACTTTCAGATAGGGCAAATGTCAGTGAGCGTTCCGATTTCAGTTCCAGAGCGATTCGCGCAATGAGTCCTTGATATTTAGTCATTTTCAGCCAATTTTCTGGATTTTTGAAAATTTCACTTTTTTGTGAAAATATCCACTAAATGAGGGAATAATATGTGTGAGGGTAGCCCAGGAGAGGTCCAATTGTGTGTGGGTAGAATATATATCCCACGTGGGTAAAACTGAAAAAAGTTGAAAATTTTTTTTTTTTGGACTTAGTCATTTTTCCGGCGTTTATCAGACTTTCAGATAGGGCAAATGTCAGTGAGCGTTCCGATTTCAGTTCCAGAGCGATTCGCCCAATGAGTCCTTGATATTTAGTCATTTTCAGCCAATTTTCTGGATTTTTGAAAAATTCACTTTTTTGTGAAAATATCCACTAAATGAGGGAATAATATGTGTGAGGGTACCCCAGGAGAGTTCCAAATGTGTGTGGGTAGAATATATATCCCACGGGGGTAAAATTGAAAACAGCTGAAAAAAATTATTTTTTGGACTTAACCATTTTTCCGGCGTTTATCAGACTTTCAGATAGGGCAAATGTCAGTGAGCGTTCCGATTTCAGTTCCAGAGCGATTCGCCCAATGAGTCCTTGATATTTAGTCATTTTCAGCCAATTTTCTGGATTTTTGAAAAATTCACTTTTTTGTGAAAATATCCACTAAATGAGGGAATAATATGTGTGAGGGTACCCCAGGAGAGTTCCAAATGTGTGTGGGTAGAATATATATCCCACGGGGGTAAAATTGAAAACAGCTGAAAAAAATTATTTTTTGGACTTAGCCATTTTTCCGGCGTTTATCAGACTTTCAGATAGGGCAAATGTCAGTGAGCGTTCCGATTTCAGTTCCAGAGCGATTCGCCCAATGAGTCCTTGATATTTAGTCATTTTCAGCCAATTTTCTCGATTTTTGAAAAATTCACTTTTTTGTGAAAATATCCACTAAATGAGGGAATAATATGTGTGAGGGTAACCCAGGAGAGTTCCAAATGTGTGTGGTTAAAATATATAACCCACGGGGGTAAAAGTGAAAAAAATTGAAAAAAATTATTTTTTGGTCTTAGCCATTTTTCCGGCGTTTATCAGACTTTCAGATAGGGCAAATGTCAGTGAGCATTCCGATTTCAGTTCCAGAGCGATTCGCCCAATGAGTCCTTGATATTTAGTCGTTTTCAGCCAATATTTTGGATTTTTGAAAATTTCACTTTTTTGTGAAAATATCCACTAAATGAGGGAATAATATGTGTGAGGGTACCCCAGGAGAGTTCCAAATGTGTGTGGGTAGAATATATATCCCACGGGGGTAAAATTGAAAAAAGTTGAAAAATATTTTTTTTTGGATCTAGTCATATTTCCGGCGTTTATCAGACTTTCAGATAGGGCAAATGTCAGTTAGCGTTCCGATTTCAGTTCTAGAGTGATTCGCCCAATGAGTCCTTGATATTTAGTCATTTTCAGCCAATTTTCTGGATTTTTGAAAAATTCACTTTTTTGTGAAAATATCCACTAAATGAGGGAATAATATGTGTGAGGGTACCCCAGGAGAGTTCCAAATGTGTGTGGGTAGAATATATATCCCACGGGGGTAAAATTGAAAAAAGTTGAAAACTATTTTTTTTTGGACTTAGTCATTTTTCCGGCGTTTATCAGACTTTCAGATAGGGCAAATGTCAGTGAGCGTTCCGATTTCAGTTCCAGAGCGATTCGCCCAATGAGTCCTTGATATTTAGTCATTTTCAGCCAATTTTCTGGATTTTTGAAAAATTCACTTTTTTGTGAAAATGTCCACTAAATGAGGGAATAATATGTGTGAGGGTACCCCAGGAGAGTTCCAAATGTGTGTGGGTAAAATATATATCCCACGGGGGTAAAAGTGAAAAAAGTTGAAAAAAATAATTTTTTTGACTTAACCATTTTTCCGGCGTTTATCAGACTTTCAGATAGGGCAAATGTCAGTGAGCGTTCCGATTTCAGTTCCAGAGCGATTCGCGCAATGAGTCCTTGATATTTAGTCATTTTCAGCCAATTTTCTGGATTTTTGAAAATTTCACTTTTTTGTGAAAATATCCACTAAATGAGGGAATAATATGTGTGAGGGTAGCCCAGGAGAGGTCCAATTGTGTGTGGGTAGAATATATATCCCACGTGGGTAAAACTGAAAAAAGTTGAAAAATTTTTTTTTTTGGACTTAGTCATTTTTCCGGCGTTTATCAGACTTTCAGATAGGGCAAATGTCAGTGAGCGTTCCGATTTCAGTTCCAGAGCGATTCGCCCAATGAGTCCTTGATATTTAGTCATTTTCAGCCAATTTTCTGGATTTTTGAAAAATTCACTTTTTTGTGAAAATGTCCACTAAATGAGGGAATAATATGTGTGAGGGTACCCCAGGAGAGTTCCAAATGTGTGTGGGTAAAATATATATCCCACGGGGGTAAAAGTGAAAAAAGTTGAAAAAAATAATTTTTTGGACTTAACCATTTTTCCGGCGTTTATCAGACTTTCAGATAGGGCAAATGTCAGTGAGCGTTCCGATTTCAGTTCCAGAGCGATTCGCGCAATGAGTCCTTGATATTTAGTCATTTTCAGCCAATTTTCTGGATTTTTGAAAATTTCACTTTTTTGTGAAAATATCCACTAAATGAGGGAATAATATGTGTGAGGGTACCCCAGGAGAGGTCCAATTGTGTGTGGGTAGAATATATATCCCACGTGGGTAAAACTGAAAAAAGTTGAAAATTTTTTTTTTTTGGACTTAGTCATTTTTCCGGCGTTTATCAGACTTTCAGATAGGGCAAATGTCAGTGAGCGTTCCGATTTCAGTTCCAGAGCGATTCGCCCAATGAGTCCTTGATATTTAGTCATTTTCAGCCAATTTTCTGGATTTTTGAAAAATTCACTTTTTTGTGAAAATATCCACTAAATGAGGGAATAATATGTGTGAGGGTACCCCAGGAGAGTTCCAAATGTGTGTGGGTAGAATATATATCCCACGGGGGTAAAATTGAAAACAGCTGAAAAAAATTATTTTTTGGACTTAGCCATTTTTCCGGCGTTTATCAGACTTTCAGATAGGGCAAATGTCAGTGAGCGTTCCGATTTCAGTTCCAGAGCGATTCGCCCAATGAGTCCTTGATATTTAGTCATTTTCAGCCAATTTTCTCGATTTTTGAAAAATTCACTTTTTTGTGAAAATATCCACTAAATGAGGGAATAATATGTGTGAGGGTAACCCAGGAGAGTTCCAAATGTGTGTGGTTAAAATATATAACCCACGGGGGTAAAAGTGAAAAAAATTGAAAAAAATTATTTTTTGGTCTTAGCCATTTTTCCGGCGTTTATCAGACTTTCAGATAGGGCAAATGTCAGTGAGCGTTCCGATTTCAGTTCCAGAGCGATTCGCCCAATGAGTCCTTGATATTTAGTCGTTTTCAGCCAATATTTTGGATTTTTGAAAATTTCACTTTTTTGTGAAAATATCCACTAAATGAGGGAATAATATGTGTGAGGGTACCCCAGGAGAGTTCCAAATGTGTGTGGGTAGAATATATATCCCACGGGGGTAAAATTGAAAAAAGTTGAAAAATATTTTTTTTTGGATCTAGTCATATTTCCGGCGTTTATCAGACTTTCAGATAGGGCAAATGTCAGTTAGCGTTCCGATTTCAGTTCTAGAGTGATTCGCCCAATGAGTCCTTGATATTTAGTCATTTTCAGCCAATTTTCTGGATTTTTGAAAAATTCACTTTTTTGTGAAAATGTCCACTAAATGAGGGAATAATATGTGTGAGGGTACCCCAGGAGAGTTCCAAATGTGTGTGGGTAAAATATATATCCCACGGGGGTAAAAGTGAAAAAAGTTGAAAAAAATAATTTTTTGGACTTAACCATTTTTCCGGCGTTTATCAGACTTTCAGATAGGGCAAATGTCAGTGAGCGTTCCGATTTCAGTTCCAGAGCGATTCGCGCAATGAGTCCTTGATATTTAGTCATTTTCAGCCAATTTTCTGGATTTTTGAAAATTTCACTTTTTTGTGAAAATATCCACTAAATGAGGGAATAATATGTGTGAGGGTAGCCCAGGAGAGGTCCAATTGTGTGTGGGTAGAATATATATCCCACGTGGGTAAAACTGAAAAAAGTTGAAAAATTTTTTTTTTTGGACTTAGTCATTTTTCCGGCGTTTATCAGACTTTCAGATAGGGCAAATGTCAGTGAGCGTTCCGATTTCAGTTCCAGAGCGATTCACCCAATGAGTCCTTGATATTTAGTCATTTTCAGCCAATTTTCTGGATTTTTGAAAAATTCACTTTTTTGTGAAAATATCCACTAAATGAGGGAATAATATGTGTGAGGGTAACCCAGGAGAGTTCCAAATGTGTGTGGTTAAAATATATAACCCACGGGGGTAAAAGTGAAAAAAATTGAAAAAAATTATTTTTTGGTCTTAGCCATTTTTCCGGCGTTTATCAGACTTTCAGATAGGGCAAATGTCAGTGAGCGTTCCGATTTCAGTTCCAGAGCGATTCGCCCAATGAGTCCTTGATATTTAGTCGTTTTCAGCCAATATTTTGGATTTTTGAAAATTTCACTTTTTTGTGAAAATATCCACTAAATGAGGGAATAATATGTGTGAGGGTACCCCAGGAGAGTTCCAAATGTGTGTGGGTAGAATATATATCCCACGGGGGTAAAATTGAAAAAAGTTGAAAAATATTTTTTTTTGGATCTAGTCATATTTCCGGCGTTTATCAGACTTTCAGATAGGGCAAATGTCAGTTAGCGTTCCGATTTCAGTTCTAGAGTGATTCGCCCAATGAGTCCTTGATATTTAGTCATTTTCAGCCAATTTTCTGGATTTTTGAAAAATTCACTTTTTTGTGAAAATATCCACTAAATGAGGGAATAATATGTGTGAGGGTACCCCAGGAGAGTTCCAAATGTGTGTGGGTAGAATATATATCCCACGGGGGTAAAATTGAAAAAAGTTGAAAAATATTTTTTTTTGGACTTAGTCATTTTTCCGGCGTTTATCAGACTTTCAGATAGGGCAAATGTCAGTGAGCGTTCCGATTTCAGTTCCAGAGCGATTCGCCCAATGAGTCAATGATATTTAGTCTTTTTCAGCCAATTTTCTGGATTTTTGAAAATTTCACTTTTTTGTGAAAATATCCACTAAATGAGGGAATAATATGTGTGAGGGTAGCCCAGGAGAGTTCCAATTGTGTGTGGGTAGAATATATATCCCACGTGGGTAAAATTGAAAAAAGTTGAAAAATATTTTTTTTTGGACTTAGTCATTTTTCCGGCGTTTATCAGACTTTCAGATAGGGCAAATGTCAGTGAGCGTTCCGATTTCAGTTCCAGAGCGATTCGTCCAATGAGTCCTTGATATTTAGTCATTTTCAGCCAATTTTCTGGATTTTTGAAAAATTCACTTTTTTGTGAAAATATCCACTAAATGAGGGAATAATATGTGTGAGGGTACCCCAGGAGAGTTCCAAATGTGTGTGGGTAAAATATATATCCCACGGGGGTAAAAGTGAAAAAAGTTGAAAAAAATAATTTTTTGGACTTAGCCATTTTTCCGGCGTTTATCAGACTTTCAGATAGGGCAAATGTCAGTGAGCGTTCCGATTTCAGTTCCAGAGCGATTCGCCCAATGAGTCCTTGATATTTAGTCATTTTCAGCCAATTTTCTGGATTTTTGAAAAATTCACTTTTTTGTGAAAATATCCACTAAATGAGGGAATAATATGTGTGAGGGTACCCCAGGAGAGTTCCAAATGGGTGTGGGTAGAATATATATCCCACGGGGGTAAAATTGAAAACAGCTGAAAAAAATTATTTTTTGGACTTAGCCATTTTTCCGGCGTTTATCAGACTTTCAGATAGGGCAAATGTCAGCGAGCGTTCCGATTTCAGTTCCAGAGCGATTCGCCCAATGAGTCCTTGATATTTAGTCGTTTTCAGCCAATATTTTGGATTTTTGAAAATTTCACTTTTTTGTGAAAATATCCACTAAGTGAGGGAATAATATGTGTGAGGGTACCCCAGGAGTGTTCCAAATGTGTGTGGGTAGAATATATATCCCACGGGGGTAAAATTGAAAAAAGTTGAAAAATTATGTTTTTTGGACTTAGTCATTTTTCCGGCGTTTATCAGACTTTCAGATAGGGCAAATGTCAGTGAGCGTTCCGATTTCAGTTCCAGAGCGATTCGCCCAATGAGTCATTGATATTTAGTCATTTTCAGCCAATTTTCTGGATTTTTGAAAATTTCACTTTTTTGTGAAAATATCCACTAAATGAGGGAATAATATGTGTGAGGGTAGCCCAGGAGAGTTCCAATTGTGTGTGTGTAGAATATATATCCCACGTGGGTAAAACTGAAAAAAGTTGAAAAAAAATTTTTTTGGGACTTAGTCATTTTTCCGGCGTTTATCAGACTTTCAGATAGGGCAAATGTCAGTGAGCGTTCCGATTTCAGTTCCAGAGCGATTCGCCCAATGAGTCCTTGATATTTAGTCATTTTCAGCCAATTTTCTGGATTTTTGAAAAATTCACTTTTTTGTGAAAATGTCCACTAAATGAGGGAATAATATGTGTGAGGGTACCCCAGGAGAGTTCCAAATGTGTGTGGGTAAAATATATATCCCACGGGGGTAAAAGTGAAAAAAGTTGAAAAAAATAATTTTTTGGAATTAACCATTTTTCCGGCGTTTATCAGACTTTCAGATAGGGCAAATGTCAGTGAGCGTTCCGATTTCAGTTCCAGAGCGATTCGCGCAATGAGTCCTTGATATTTAGTCATTTTCAGCCAATTTTCTGGATTTTTGAAAATTTCACTTTTTTGTGAAAATATCCACTAAATGAGGGAATAATATGTGTGAGGGTAGCCCAGGAGAGGTCCAATTGTGTGTGGGTAGAATATATATCCCACGTGGGTAAAACTGAAAAAAGTTGAAAAATTTTTTTTTTTGGACTTAGTCATTTTTCCGGCGTTTATCAGACTTTCAGATAGGGCAAATGTCAGTGAGCGTTCCGATTTCAGTTCCAGAGCGATTCGCCCAATGAGTCCTTGATATTTAGTCATTTTCAGCCAATTTTCTGGATTTTTGAAAAATTCACTTTTTTGTGAAAATATCCACTAAATGAGGGAATAATATGTGTGAGGGTACCCCAGGAGAGTTCCAAATGTGTGTGGGTAGAATATATATCCCACGGGGGTAAAATTGAAAAAAGTTGAAAAATATTTTTTTTTGGACTTAGTCATTTTTCCGGCGTTTATCAGACTTTCAGATAGGGCAAATGTCAGTGAGCGTTCCGATTTCAGTTCCAGAGCGATTCACCCAATGAGTCCTTGATATTTAGTCATTTTCAGCCAATTTTCTGGATTTTTGAAAAATTCACTTTTTTGTGAAAATATCCACTAAATGAGGGAATAATATGTGTGAGGGTAACCCAGGAGAGTTCCAAATGTGTGTGGTTAAAATATATAACCCACGGGGGTAAAAGTGAAAAAAATTGAAAAAAATTATTTTTTGGTCTTAGCCATTTTTCCGGCGTTTATCAGACTTTCAGATAGGGCAAATGTCAGTGAGCGTTCCGATTTCAGTTCCAGAGCGATTCGCCCAATGAGTCCTTGATATTTAGTCGTTTTCAGCCAATATTTTGGATTTTTGAAAATTTCACTTTTTTGTGAAAATATCCACTAAATGAGGGAATAATATGTGTGAGGGTACCCCAGGAGAGTTCCAAATGTGTGTGGGTAGAATATATATCCCACGGGGGTAAAATTGAAAAAAGTTGAAAAATATTTTTTTTTGGATCTAGTCATATTTCCGGCGTTTATCAGACTTTCAGATAGGGCAAATGTCAGTGAGCGTTCCGATTTCAGTTCCAGAGCGATTCGCCCAATGAGTCAATGATATTTAGTCTTTTTCAGCCAATTTTCTGGATTTTTGAAAATTTCACTTTTTTGTGAAAATATCCACTAAATGAGGGAATAATATGTGTGAGGGTAGCCCAGGAGAGTTCCAATTGTGTGTGGGTAGAATATATATCCCACGTGGGTAAAATTGAAAAAAGTTGAAAAATATTTTTTTTTGGACTTAGTCATTTTTCCGGCGTTTATCAGACTTTCAGATAGGGCAAATGTCAGTGAGCGTTCCGATTTCAGTTCCAGAGCGATTCGTCCAATGAGTCCTTGATATTTAGTCATTTTCAGCCAATTTTCTGGATTTTTGAAAAATTCACTTTTTTGTGAAAATATCCACTAAATGAGGGAATAATATGTGTGAGGGTACCCCAGGAGAGTTCCAAATGTGTGTGGGTAAAATATATATCCCACGGGGGTAAAAGTGAAAAAAGTTGAAAAAAATAATTTTTTGGACTTAGCCATTTTTCCGGCGTTTATCAGACTTTCAGATAGGGCAAATGTCAGTGAGCGTTCCGATTTCAGCTCCAGAGCGATTCGCCCAATGAGTCCTTGATATTTAGTCATTTTCAGCCAATTTTCTGGATTTTTGAAAAATTCACTTTTTTGTGAAAATATCCACTAAATGAGGGAATAATATGTGTGAGGGTACCCCACGAGAGTTCCAAATGGGTGTGGGTAGAATATATATCCCACGGGGGTAAAATTGAAAACAGCTGAAAAAAATTATTTTTTGGACTTAGCCATTTTTCCGGCGTTTATCAGACTTTCAGATAGGGCAAATGTCAGCGAGCGTTCCGATTTCAGTTCCAGAGCGATTCGCCCAATGAGTCCTTGATATTTAGTCGTTTTCAGCCAATATTTTGGATTTTTGAAAATTTCACTTTTTTGTGAAAATATCCACTAAGTGAGGGAATAATATGTGTGAGGGTACCCCAGGAGTGTTCCAAATGTGTGTGGGTAGAATATATATCCCACGGGGGTAAAATTGAAAAAAGTTGAAAAATTATTTTTTTTGGACTTAGTCATTTTTCCGGCGTTTATCAGACTTTCAGATAGGGCAAATGTCAGTGAGCGTTCCGATTTCAGTTCCAGAGCGATTCGCCCAATGAGTCCTTGATATTTAGTCATTTTCAGCCAATTTTCTGGATTTTTGAAAAATTCACTTTTTTGTGAAAATGTCCACTAAATGAGGGAATAATATGTGTGAGGGTACCCCAGGAGAGTTCCAAATGTGTGTGGGTAAAATATATATCCCACGGGGGTAAAAGTGAAAAAAGTTGAAAAAAATAATTTTTTGGACTTAACCATTTTTCCGGCGTTTATCAGACTTTCAGATAGGGCAAATGTCAGTGAGCGTTCCGATTTCAGTTCCAGAGCGATTCGCGCAATGAGTCCTTGATATTTAGTCATTTTCAGCCAATTTTCTGGATTTTTGAAAATTTCACTTTTTTGTGAAAATATCCACTAAATGAGGGAATAATATGTGTGAGGGTAGCCCAGGAGAGGTCCAATTGTGTGTGGGTAGAATATATATCCCACGTGGGTAAAACTGAAAAAAGTTGAAAAATTTTTTTTTTTGGACTTAGTCATTTTTCCGGCGTTTATCAGACTTTCAGATAGGGCAAATGTCAGTGAGCGTTCCGATTTCAGTTCCAGAGCGATTCGCCCAATGAGTCCTTGATATTTAGTCATTTTCAGCCAATTTTCTGGATTTTTGAAAAATTCACTTTTTTGTGAAAATATCCACTAAATGAGGGAATAATATGTGTGAGGGTACCCCAGGAGAGTTCCAAATGTGTGTGGGTAGAATATATATCCCACGGGGGTAAAATTGAAAACAGCTGAAAAAAATTATTTTTTGGACTTAACCATTTTTCCGGCGTTTATCAGACTTTCAGATAGGGCAAATGTCAGTGAGCGTTCCGATTTCAGTTCCAGAGCGATTCGCCCAATGAGTCCTTGATATTTAGTCATTTTCAGCCAATTTTCTGGATTTTTGAAAAATTCACTTTTTTGTGAAAATATCCACTAAATGAGGGAATAATATGTGTGAGGGTACCCCAGGAGAGTTCCAAATGTGTGTGGGTAGAATATATATCCCACGGGGGTAAAATTGAAAACAGCTGAAAAAAATTATTTTTTGGACTTAACCATTTTTCCGGCGTTTATCAGACTTTCAGATAGGGCAAATGTCAGTGAGCGTTCCGATTTCAGTTCCAGAGCGATTCGCCCAATGAGTCCTTGATATTTAGTCATTTTCAGCCAATTTTCTGGATTTTTGAAAAATTCACTTTTTTGTGAAAATATCCACTAAATGAGGGAATAATATGTGTGAGGGTACCCCAGGAGAGTTCCAAATGTGTGTGGGTAGAATATATATCCCACGGGGGTAAAATTGAAAACAGCTGAAAAAAATTATTTTTTGGACTTAGCCATTTTTCCGGCGTTTATCAGACTTTCAGATAGGGCAAATGTCAGTGAGCGTTCCGATTTCAGTTCCAGAGCGATTCGCCCAATGAGTCCTTGATATTTAGTCATTTTCAGCCAATTTTCTCGATTTTTGAAAAATTCACTTTTTTGTGAAAATATCCACTAAATGAGGGAATAATATGTGTGAGGGTAACCCAGGAGAGTTCCAAATGTGTGTGGTTAAAATATATAACCCACGGGGGTAAAAGTGAAAAAAATTGAAAAAAATTATTTTTTGGTCTTAGCCATTTTTCCGGCGTTTATCAGACTTTCAGATAGGGCAAATGTCAGTGAGCGTTCCGATTTCAGTTCCAGAGCGATTCTCCCAATGAGTCCTTGATATTTAGTCGTTTTCAGCCAATATTTTGGATTTTTGAAAATTTCACTTTTTTGTGAAAATATCCACTAAATGAGGGAATAATATGTGTGAGGGTACCCCAGGAGAGTTCCAAATGTGTGTGGGTAGAATATATATCCCACGGGGGTAAAATTGAAAAAAGTTGAAAAATATTTTTTTTTGGATCTAGTCATATTTCCGGCGTTTATCAGACTTTCAGATAGGGCAAATGTCAGTTAGCGTTCCGATTTCAGTTCTAGAGTGATTCGCCCAATGAGTCCTTGATATTTAGTCATTTTCAGCCAATTTTCTGGATTTTTGAAAAATTCACTTTTTTGTGAAAATATCCACTAAATGAGGGAATAATATGTGTGAGGGTACCCCAGGAGAGTTCCAAATGGGTGTGGGTAGAATATATATCCCACGGGGGTAAAATTGAAAACAGCTGAAAAAAATTATTTTTTGGACTTAGCCATTTTTCCGGCGTTTATCAGACTTTCAGATAGGGCAAATGTCAGCGAGCGTTCCGATTTCAGTTCCAGAGCGATTCGCCCAATGAGTCCTTGATATTTAGTCGTTTTCAGCCAATATTTTGGATTTTTGAAAATTTCACTTTTTTGTGAAAATATCCACTAAGTGAGGGAATAATATGTGTGAGGGTACCCCAGGAGTGTTCCAAATGTGTGTGGGTAGAATATATATCCCACGGGGGTAAAATTGAAAAAAGTTGAAAAATTATTTTTTTTGGACTTAGTCATTTTTCCGGCGTTTATCAGACTTTCAGATAGGGCAAATGTCAGTGAGCGTTCCGATTTCAGTTCCAGAGCGATTCGCCCAATGAGTCCTTGATATTTAGTCATTTTCAGCCAATTTTCTGGATTTTTGAAAAATTCACTTTTTTGTGAAAATGTCCACTAAATGAGGGAATAATATGTGTGAGGGTACCCCAGGAGAGTTCCAAATGTGTGTGGGTAAAATATATATCCCACGGGGGTAAAAGTGAAAAAAGTTGAAAAAAATAATTTTTTGGACTTAACCATTTTTCCGGCGTTTATCAGACTTTCAGATAGGGCAAATGTCAGTGAGCGTTCCGATTTCAGTTCCAGAGCGATTCGCGCAATGAGTCCTTGATATTTAGTCATTTTCAGCCAATTTTCTGGATTTTTGAAAATTTCACTTTTTTGTGAAAATATCCACTAAATGAGGGAATAATATGTGTGAGGGTAGCCCAGGAGAGGTCCAATTGTGTGTGGGTAGAATATATATCCCACGTGGGTAAAACTGAAAAAAGTTGAAAAATTTTTTTTTTTGGACTTAGTCATTTTTCCGGCGTTTATCAGACTTTCAGATAGGGCAAATGTCAGTGAGCGTTCCGATTTCAGTTCCAGAGCGATTCGCCCAATGAGTCCTTGATATTTAGTCATTTTCAGCCAATTTTCTGGATTTTTGAAAAATTCACTTTTTTGTGAAAATATCCACTAAATGAGGGAATAATATGTGTGAGGGTACCCCAGGAGAGTTCCAAATGTGTGTGGGTAGAATATATATCCCACGGGGGTAAAATTGAAAACAGCTGAAAAAAATTATTTTTTGGACTTAACCATTTTTCCGGCGTTTATCAGACTTTCAGATAGGGCAAATGTCAGTGAGCGTTCCGATTTCAGTTCCAGAGCGATTCGCCCAATGAGTCCTTGATATTTAGTCATTTTCAGCCAATTTTCTGGATTTTTGAAAAATTCACTTTTTTGTGAAAATATCCACTAAATGAGGGAATAATATGTGTGAGGGTACCCCAGGAGAGTTCCAAATGTGTGTGGGTAGAATATATATCCCACGGGGGTAAAATTGAAAACAGCTGAAAAAAATTATTTTTTGGACTTAACCATTTTTCCGGCGTTTATCAGACTTTCAGATAGGGCAAATGTCAGTGAGCGTTCCGATTTCAGTTCCAGAGCGATTCGCCCAATGAGTCCTTGATATTTAGTCATTTTCAGCCAATTTTCTGGATTTTTGAAAAATTCACTTTTTTGTGAAAATATCCACTAAATGAGGGAATAATATGTGTGAGGGTACCCCAGGAGAGTTCCAAATGTGTGTGGGTAGAATATATATCCCACGGGGGTAAAATTGAAAACAGCTGAAAAAAATTATTTTTTGGACTTAGCCATTTTTCCGGCGTTTATCAGACTTTCAGATAGGGCAAATGTCAGTGAGCGTTCCGATTTCAGTTCCAGAGCGATTCGCCCAATGAGTCCTTGATATTTAGTCATTTTCAGCCAATTTTCTCGATTTTTGAAAAATTCACTTTTTTGTGAAAATATCCACTAAATGAGGGAATAATATGTGTGAGGGTAACCCAGGAGAGTTCCAAATGTGTGTGGTTAAAATATATAACCCACGGGGGTAAAAGTGAAAAAAATTGAAAAAAATTATTTTTTGGTCTTAGCCATTTTTCCGGCGTTTATCAGACTTTCAGATAGGGCAAATGTCAGTGAGCGTTCCGATTTCAGTTCCAGAGCGATTCTCCCAATGAGTCCTTGATATTTAGTCGTTTTCAGCCAATATTTTGGATTTTTGAAAATTTCACTTTTTTGTGAAAATATCCACTAAATGAGGGAATAATATGTGTGAGGGTACCCCAGGAGAGTTCCAAATGTGTGTGGGTAGAATATATATCCCACGGGGGTAAAATTGAAAAAAGTTGAAAAATATTTTTTTTTGGATCTAGTCATATTTCCGGCGTTTATCAGACTTTCAGATAGGGCAAATGTCAGTTAGCGTTCCGATTTCAGTTCTAGAGTGATTCGCCCAATGAGTCCTTGATATTTAGTCATTTTCAGCCAATTTTCTGGATTTTTGAAAAATTCACTTTTTTGTGAAAATATCCACTAAATGAGGGAATAATATGTGTGAGGGTAGCCCAGGAGAGTTCCAATTGTGTGTGGGTAGAATATATATCCCACGTGGGTAAAATTGAAAAAAGTTGAAAAATATTTTTTTTTGGACTTAGTCATTTTTCCGGCGTTTATCAGACTTTCAGATAGGGCAAATGTCAGTGAGCGTTCCGATTTCAGTTCCAGAGCGATTCGCCCAATGAGTCCTTGATATTTAGTCATTTTCAGCCAATTTTCTGGATTTTTGAAAAATTCACTTTTTTGTGAAAATGTCCACTAAATGAGGGAATAATATGTGTGAGGGTACCCCAGGAGAGTTCCAAATGTGTGTGGGTAAAATATATATCCCACGGGGGTAAAAGTGAAAAAAGTTGAAAAAAATAATTTTTTGGACTTAACCATTTTTCCGGCGTTTATCAGACTTTCAGATAGGGCAAATGTCAGTGAGCGTTCCGATTTCAGTTCCAGAGCGATTCGCGCAATGAGTCCTTGATATTTAGTCATTTTCAGCCAATTTTCTGGATTTTTGAAAATTTCACTTTTTTGTGAAAATATCCACTAAATGAGGGAATAATATGTGTGAGGGTAGCCCAGGAGAGGTCCAATTGTGTGTGGGTAGAATATATATCCCACGTGGGTAAAACTGAAAAAAGTTGAAAAATTTTTTTTTTTGGACTTAGTCATTTTTCCGGCGTTTATCAGACTTTCAGATAGGGCAAATGTCAGTGAGCGTTCCGATTTCAGTTCCAGAGCGATTCGCCCAATGAGTCCTTGATATTTAGTCATTTTCAGCCAATTTTCTGGATTTTTGAAAAATTCACTTTTTTGTGAAAATATCCACTAAATGAGGGAATAATATGTGTGAGGGTACCCCAGGAGAGTTCCAAATGTGTGTGGGTAGAATATATATCCCACGGGGGTAAAATTGAAAACAGCTGAAAAAAATTATTTTTTGGACTTAACCATTTTTCCGGCGTTTATCAGACTTTCAGATAGGGCAAATGTCAGTGAGCGTTCCGATTTCAGTTCCAGAGCGATTCGCCCAATTTGTCCTTGATATTTAGTCATTTTCAGCCAATTTTCTGGATTTTTGAAAAATTCACTTTTTTGTGAAAATATCCACTAAATGAGGGAATAATATGTGTGAGGGTACCCCAGGAGAGTTCCAAATGTGTGTGGGTAGAATATATATCCCACGGGGGTAAAATTGAAAACAGCTGAAAAAAATTATTTTTTGGACTTAGCCATTTTTCCGGCGTTTATCAGACTTTCAGATAGGGCAAATGTCAGTGAGCGTTCCGATTTCAGTTCCAGAGCGATTCGCCCAATGAGTCCTTGATATTTAGTCATTTTCAGCCAATTTTCTCGATTTTTGAAAAATTCACTTTTTTGTGAAAATATCCACTAAATGAGGGAATAATATGTGTGAGGGTAACCCAGGAGAGTTCCAAATGTGTGTGGTTAAAATATATAACCCACGGGGGTAAAAGTGAAAAAAATTGAAAAAAATTATTTTTTGGTCTTAGCCATTTTTCCGGCGTTTATCAGACTTTCAGATAGGGCAAATGTCAGTGAGCGTTCCGATTTCAGTTCCAGAGCGATTCGCCCAATGAGTCCTTGATATTTAGTCGTTTTCAGCCAATATTTTGGATTTTTGAAAATTTCACTTTTTTGTGAAAATATCCACTAAATGAGGGAATAATATGTGTGAGGGTACCCCAGGAGAGTTCCAAATGTGTGTGGGTAGAATATATATCCCACGGGGGTAAAATTGAAAAAAGTTGAAAAATATTTTTTTTTGGATCTAGTCATATTTCCGGCGTTTATCAGACTTTCAGATAGGGCAAATGTCAGTTAGCGTTCCGATTTCAGTTCTAGAGTGATTCGCCCAATGAGTCCTTGATATTTAGTCATTTTCAGCCAATTTTCTGGATTTTTGAAAAATTCACTTTTTTGTGAAAATATCCACTAAATGAGGGAATAATATGTGTGAGGGTACCCCAGGAGAGTTCCAAATGTGTGTGGGTAGAATATATATCCCACGGGGGTAAAATTGAAAAAAGTTGAAAAATATTTTTTTTTGGACTTAGTCATTTTTCCGGCGTTTATCAGACTTTCAGATAGGGCAAATGTCAGTGAGCGTTCCGATTTCAGTTCCAGAGCGATTCGCCCAATGAGTCATTGATATTTAGTCTTTTTCAGCCAATTTTCTGGATTTTTGAAAATTTCACTTTTTTGTGAAAATATCCACTAAATGAGGGAATAATATGTGTGAGGATAGCCCAGGAGAGTTCCAATTGTGTGTGGGTAGAATATATATCCCACGTGGGTAAAATTGAAAAAAGTTGAAAAATATTTTTTTTTGGACTTAGACATTTTTCCGGCGTTTATCAGACTTTCAGATAGGGCAAATGTCAGTGAGCGTTCCGATTTCAGTTCCAGAGCGATTCGTTCAATGAGTCCTTGATATTTAGTCATTTTCAGCCAATTTTCTGGATTTTTGAAAAATTCACTTTTTTGTGAAAATATCCACTAAATGAGGGAATAATATGTGTGAGGGTACCCCAGGAGAGTTCCAAATGTGTGTGGGTAAAATATATATCCCACGGGGGTAAAAGTGAAAAAAGTTGAAAAAAATAATTTTTTGGACTTAGCCATTTTTCCGGCGTTTATCAGACTTTCAGATAGGGCAAATGTCAGTGAGCGTTCCGATTTCAGTTCCAGAGCGATTCGCCCAATGAGTCCTTGATATTTAGTCATTTTCAGCCAATTTTCTGGATTTTTGAAAAATTCACTTTTTTGTGAAAATATCCACTAAATGAGGGAATAATATGTGTGAGGGTACCCCAGGAGAGTTCCAAATGGGTGTGGGTAGAATATATATCCCACAGGGGTAAAATTGAAAACAGCTGAAAAAAATTATTTTTTGGACTTAGCCATTTTTCCGGCGTTTATCAGACTTTCAGATAGGGCAAATGTCAGCGAGCGTTCCGATTTCAGTTCCAGAGCGATTCGCCCAATGAGTCCTTGATATTTAGTCGTTTTCAGCCAATATTTTGGATTTTTGAAAATTTCACTTTTTTGTGAAAATATCCACTAAATGAGGGAATAATATGTGTGAGGGTACCCCAGGAGTGTTCCAAATGTGTGTGGGTAGAATATATATCCCACGGGGGTAAAATTGAAAAAAGTTGAAAAATAATTTTTTTTGGACTTAGTCATTTTTCCGGCGTTTATCAGACTTTCAGATAGGGCAAATATCAGTGAGCGTTCCGATTTCAGTTCCAGAGCGATTCGCCCAATGAGTCATTGATATTTAGTCATTTTCAGCCAATTTTCTGGATTTTTGAAAATTTCACTTTTTTGTGAAAATATCCACTAAATGAGGGAATAATATGTGTGAGGGTAGCCCAGGAGAGTTCCAATTGTGTGTGGATAGAATATATATCCCACGGGGGTAAAATTGAAAAAAGTTGAAAAAAATTTTTTTTTTGGACTTAGTCATTTTTCCGGCGTTTATCAGACTTTCAGATAGGGCAAATGTCAGTGAGCGTTCCGATTTCAGTTCCAGAGCGATTCGCCCAATGAGTCCTTGATATTTAATCATTTTCAGCCAATTTTCTGGATTTTTTAAAATTTCACTTTTTTGTGAAAATATCCAGTAAATGAGGGAATAATATGTGTGAGGGTAGCCCAGGAGAGTTCCAAATGTGTGTGGATAGAATATATATCCCACGGGGGTAAAATTGAAAAAAGTTGAAAAAAATTTTTTTTTTGGACTTAGTCATTTTTCCGGCGTTTATCAGACTTTCAGATAGGGCAAATGTCAGTGAGCGTTCCGATTTCAGTTCCAGAGCGATTCGCCCAATGAGTCCTTGATATTTAATCATTTTCAGCCAATTTTCTGGATTTTTTAAAATTTCACTTTTTTGTGAAAATATCCAGTAAATGAGGGAATAATATGTGTGAGGGTAGCCCAGGAGAGTTCCAAATGTGTGTGGATAGAATATATATCCCACGGGGGTAAAATTGAAAAAAGTTGAAAAAAATTTTTTTTTTGGACTTAGTCATTTTTCCGGCGTTTATCAGACTTTCAGATAGGGCAAATGTCAGTGAGCGTTCCGATTTCAGTTCCAGAGCGATTCGCCCAATGAGTCCTTGATATTTAATCATTTTCAGCCAATTTTCTGGATTTTTGAAAATTTCACTTTTTTGTGAAAATATCCACTAAATGGGGGAATAATATGTGTGAGGGTACCCCAGGAGTGTTCCAAATGTGTGTGGGTAGAATATATATCCCACGGGGGTAAAACTGAAAAAAGTTGAACAATTTTTTTTTTTGGACTTAGTCATTTTTCCGGCGTTTATCAGACTTTCAGATAGGGCAAATGTCAGTGAGCGTTCCGATTTCAGTTCCAGAGCGATTCGCCCAATGAGTCCTTGATATTTAATCATTTTCAGCCAATTTTCTGGATTTTTGAAAATTTCACTTTTTTGTGAAAATATCCACTAAATGAGGGAATAATATGTGTGAGAGTAGCCCAGGAGAGTTCCAAATGTGTGTGGGTAGAATCTATATCCCACGGGGGTAAAATTGAAAAAAGTTTAAATTTTTTTTTTTTTGGACTTAGTCATTTTTCCGGCATTTATCAGACTTTCAGATAGAGCAAATGTCAGTGAGCGTTCCGATTTCAGTTCCAGAGTGATTCGCCCAATGAGTCCTTGATATTTAGTCGTTTTCAGCCAATTTTCTGGATTTTTGAAAAATTCACTTTTTTGTGAAAATATCCACTAAATGAGGGAATAATATGTGTGAGGGTACCCCAGGAGTGTTCCAAATGTGTGTGGGTAGAATATATATCCCACGGGGGTAAAACTGAAAAAAGTTGAACAATTTTTTTTTTTGGACTTAGTCATTTTTCCGGCGTTTATCAGACTTTCAGATAGGGCAAATGTCAGTGAGCATTCCGATTTCAGTTCCAGAGCGATTCGCCCAATGAGTCCTTGATATTTAGTCGTTTTCAGCCAATATTTTGGATTTTTGAAAATTTCACTTTTTTGTGAAAATATCCACTAAATGAGGGAATAATATGTGTGAGGGTACCCCAGGAGAGTTCCAAATGTGTGTGGGTAGAATATATATCCCACGGGGGTAAAATTGAAAACAGCTGAAAAAAATTATTTTTTGGACTTAACCATTTTTCCGGCGTTTATCAGACTTTCAGATAGGGCAAATGTCAGTGAGCGTTCCGATTTCAGTTCCAGAGCGATTCGCCCAATGAGTCCTTGATATTTAGTCATTTTCAGCCAATTTTCTGGATTTTTGAAAAATTCACTTTTTTGTGAAAATATCCACTAAATGAGGGAATAATATGTGTGAGGGTAACCCAGGAGAGTTCCAAATGTGTGTGGTTAAAATATATAACCCACGGGGGTAAAAGTGAAAAAAATTGAAAAAAATTATTTTTTGGTCTTAGCCATTTTTCCGGCGTTTATCAGACTTTCAGATAGGGCAAATGTCAGTGAGCGTTCCGATTTCAGTTCCAGAGCGATTCGCCCAATGAGTCCTTGATATTTAGTCGTTTTCAGCCAATATTTTGGATTTTTGAAAATTTCACTTTTTTGTGAAAATATCCACTAAATGAGGGAATAATATGTGTGAGGGTACCCCAGGAGAGTTCCAAATGTGTGTGGGTAGAATATATATCCCACGGGGGTAAAATTGAAAAAAGTTGAAAAATATTTTTTTTTGGATCTAGTCATATTTCCGGCGTTTATCAGACTTTCAGATAGGGCAAATGTCAGTTAGCGTTCCGATTTCAGTTCTAGAGTGATTCGCCCAATGAGTCCTTGATATTTAGTCATTTTCAGCCAATTTTCTGGATTTTTGAAAATTTCACTTTTTTGTGAAAATATCCACTAAATGAGTGAATAATATGTGTGAGGGTAGCCCAGGAGAGTTCCAATTGTGTGTGTGTAGAATATATATCCCACGTGGGTAAAACTGAAAAAAGTTGAAAAAAAATTTTTTTTGGACTTAGTCATTTTTCCGGCGTTTATCAGACTTTCAGATAGGGCAAATGTCAGTGAGCGTTCCGATTTCAGTTCCAGAGCGATTCGCCCAATGAGTCCTTGATATTTAGTCATTTTCAGCCAATTTTCTGGATTTTTGAAAAATTCACTTTTTTGTGAAAATGTCCACTAAATGAGGGAATAATATGTGTGAGGGTACCCCAGGAGAGTTCCAAATGTGTGTGGGTAAAATATATATCCCACGGGGGTAAAAGTGAAAAAAGTTGAAAAAAATAATTTTTTGGACTTAACCATTTTTCCGGCGTTTATCAGACTTTCAGATAGGGCAAATGTCAGTGAGCGTTCCGATTTCAGTTCCAGAGCGATTCGCGCAATGAGTCCTTGATATTTAGTCATTTTCAGCCAATTTTCTGGATTTTTGAAAATTTCACTTTTTTGTGAAAATATCCACTAAATGAGGGAATAATATGTGTGAGGGTAGCCCAGGAGAGGTCCAATTGTGTGTGGGTAGAATATATATCCCACGTGGGTAAAACTGAAAAAAGTTGAAAAATTTTTTTTTTTGGACTTAGTCATTTTTCCGGCGTTTATCAGACTTTCAGATAGGGCAAATGTCAGTGAGCGTTCCGATTTCAGTTCCAGAGCGATTCGCCCAATGAGTCCTTGATATTTAGTCATTTTCAGCCAATTTTCTCGATTTTTGAAAAATTCACTTTTTTGTGAAAATATCCACTAAATGAGGGAATAATATGTGTGAGGGTACACCAGGAGAGTTCCAAATGTGTGTGGGTAGAATATATATCCCACGGGGGTAAAATTGAAAACAGCTGAAAAAAATTATTTTTTGGACTTAACCATTTTTCCGGCGTTTATCAGACTTTCAGATAGGGCAAATGTCAGTGAGCGTTCCGATTTCAGTTCCAGAGCGATTCGCCCAATGAGTCCTTGATATTTAGTCATTTTCAGCCAATTTTCTGGATTTTTGAAAAATTCACTTTTTTGTGAAAATATCCACTAAATGAGGGAATAATATGTGTGAGGGTACCCCAGGAGAGTTCCAAATGTGTGTGGGTAGAATATATATCCCACGGGGGTAAAATTGAAAACAGCTGAAAAAAATTATTTTTTGGACTTAGCCATTTTTCCGGCGTTTATCAGACTTTCAGATAGGGCAAATGTCAGTGAGCGTTCCGATTTCAGTTCCAGAGCGATTCGCCCAATGAGTCCTTGATATTTAGTCATTTTCAGCCAATTTTCTCGATTTTTGAAAAATTCACTTTTTTGTGAAAATATCCACTAAATGAGGGAATAATATGTGTGAGGGTAACCCAGGAGAGTTCCAAATGTGTGTGGTTAAAATATATAACCCACGGGGGTAAAAGTGAAAAAAATTGAAAAAAATTATTTTTTGGTCTTAGCCATTTTTCCGGCGTTTATCAGACTTTCAGATAGGGCAAATGTCAGTGAGCGTTCCGATTTCAGTTCCAGAGCGATTCGCCCAATGAGTCCTTGATATTTAGTCGTTTTCAGCCAATATTTTGGATTTTTGAAAATTTCACTTTTTTGTGAAAATTTCCACTAAATGAGGGAATAATATGTGTGAGGGTACCCCAGGAGAGTTCCAAATGTGTGTGGGTAGAATATATATCCCACGGGGGTAAAATTGAAAAAAGTTGAAAAATATTTTTTTTTGGATCTAGTCATATTTCCGGCGTTTATCAGACTTTCAGATAGGGCAAATGTCAGTTAGCGTTCCGATTTCAGTTCTAGAGTGATTCGCCCAATGAGTCCTTGATATTTAGTCATTTTCAGCCAATTTTCTGGATTTTTGAAAAATTCACTTTTTTGTGAAAATATCCACTAAATGAGGGAATAATATGTGTGAGGGTACCCCAGAAGAGTTCCAAATGTGTGTGGGTAGAATATATATCCCATGGGGGTAAAATTGAAAAAAGTTGAAAAATTATTTTTTTTGGACTTAGTCATTTTTCCGGCGTTTATCAGACTTTCAGATAGGGCAAATGTCAGTGAGCGTTCCGATTTCAGTTCCAGAGCGATTCGCCCAATGAGTCCTTGATATTTAGTCGTTTTCAGCCAATATTTTGGATTTTTGAAAATTTCACTTTTTTGTGAAAATATCCACTAAATGAGGGAATAATATGTGTAAGGGTACCCCAGGAGTGTTCCAAATGTGTGTGGGTAGAATATATATCCCACGGGGGTAAAATTGAAAAAAGTTGAAAAATTTTTTTTTGGACTTAGTCATTTTTCCGGCGTTTATCAGACTTTCAGATAGGGCAAATGTCAGTGAGCGTTCCGATTTCAGTTCCAGAGCGATTCGCCCAATGAGTCCTTGATATTTAATCATTTTCAGCCAATTTTCTGGATTTTTTAAAATTTCACTTTTTTGTGAAAATATCCAGTAAATGAGGGAATAATATGTGTGAGGGTACCCCAGGAGAGTTTCAAATGTGTGTGGGTAAAATATATATCCCACGGGGGTAAAATTGAAAAAAGTTGAAAAAAATTATTTTTTGGACTTAGCCATTTTTCCGGCGTTTATCAGACTTTCAGATAGGGCAAATGTCAGTGAGCGTTCCTATTTCAGTTCCAGAGCGATTCGCCCAATGAGTCCTTGATATTTAGTCGTTTTCAGCCAATATTTTGGATTTTTGAAAATTTCACTTTTTTGTGAAAATATCCACTAAATGAGGGAATAATATGTGTGAGGGTACCCCAGGAGTGCTCCAAATGTGTGTGGGTAGAATACATATCCCACGGGGGTAAAATTGAAAAAAGTTGAAAAATTTATTTTTTGGACTTAGTCATTTTTCTGGCATTTATCAGACGTTCAGATAGGGCAAATGTCAGTGAGTGTTCCGATTTCAGTTCCAGAGCGATACGCCCAATGAGTCCTTGATATTTAATCATTTTCAGCCAATTTTCTGGATTTTTGAAAAATTCACTTTTTTGTGAAAATATCCACTAAATGAGGGAATAATATGTGTGAGGGTACCCCAGGAGAGTTCCAAATGTGTGTGGGTAAAATTTATATCCCACGGGGGTAAAATTGAAAAAAGTTGAAAAAAATATTTTTTGGACTTAGCCATTTTTCCAGCGTTTATCAGACTTTCAGATAGGGCAAATGTCAGTGAGCGTTCCGATTTCAGTTCCAGAGCGATTCGCCAAATGGGTCCTTGATATTTAGTCGTTTTCAGCCAATATTTTGGATTTTTGAAAATTTCACTTTTTTGTGAAAATATCCACTAAATGAGGGAATGATATGTGTGAGGGTACCCCAGGAGTGTTCCAAATGTGTGTGGGTAGAATATATATCCCACGGGGGTAAAATTGAAAAAAGTTGAAAAAATTATTTTTTGGACTTAGCCATTTTTCCGGCGTTTATCAGACTTTCAGATAGACCAAATGTCAGTGAGCGTTCCGATTTCAGTTCCAGAGCGATTCGCCCAATGAGTCCTTGATATTTAGTCGTTTTCAGCCAATATTTTGGATTTTTGAAAATTTCACTTTTTTGTGAAAATATCCACTAAATGAGGGAATAATATGTGTGAGGGTAGCCCAGGAGAGTTCCAAATGTGTGTGGGTAGAATCTATATCCCACGGGGGTAAAATTGAAAAAAGTTTAAAATTTTTTTTTTTTGGACTTAGTCATTTTTCCAGCGTTTATCAGACTTTCTGATAGGGCAAATGTCAGTGAGCGTTCCGATTTCAGTTCTAGAGCGATTCGCCCAATGAGTCCTTGATATTTAATCATTTTCAGCCAATTTTCAGGATTTTTGAAAATTTCACTTTTTTGTGAAAATATCCACTAAATGAGGGAATAATATGTGTGAGGGTACCCCAGGAGAGTTCCAAATGTGTGTGGGTAAAATTTATATCCCACGGGGGTAAAATTGAAAAAAGTTGAAAAAGATTATTTTTTGGACTTAGCCATTTTTCCAGCGTTTATCAGACTTTCAGATAGGGCAAATGTCAGTGAGCGTTCCGATTTCAGTTCCAGAGCGATTCGCCAAATGGGTCCTTGATATTTAGTCATTTTCAGCCAATATTTTGGATTTTTGAAAATTTCACTTTTTTGTGAAAATATCCACTAAATGAGGGAATGATATGTGTGAGGGTACCCCAGGAGTGTTCCAAATGTGTGTGGGTAGAATATATATCCCACGGGGGTAAAATTGAAAAAAGTTGAAAAATTTTTTTTTTGGACTTAGTCATTTTTCCGGCGTTTATCAGACTTTCAGATAGGGCAAATGTCAGTGAGCGTTCCGATTTCAGTTCCAGAGCGATTCGCCCAATGAGTCCTTGATATTTAGTCGTTTTCAGCCAATATTTTGGATTTTTGAAAATTTCACTTTTTTGTGAAAATATCCAGTAAATGAGGGAATAATATGTGTGAGGGTACCCCAGAAGAGTTCCAAATGTGTGTGGGTAGAATATATATCCCACGGGGGTAAAATTGAAAAAAGTTGAAAAAAATTATTTTTTGGACTTAGCCATTTTTCCGGCGTTTATCAGACTTTCAGATAGGGCAAATGTCAGTGAGCGTTCCGATTTCAGTTCCAGAGCAATTCGCCCAATGAGTCCTTGATATTTAATCATTTTCAGCCCATTTTCTGGATTTTTGAAAATTTCACTTTTTTGTGAAAATATCCACTAAATGAGGGAATAATATGTGTGAGGGTAGCCCAGGAGAGTTCCAAATGTGTGTGGGTAGAATCTATATCCCACGGGGGTAAAATTGAAAAAAGTTTAAAATTTTTTTTTTTTGGACTTAGTCATTTTTCCGGCGTTTATCAGACTTTCTGATAGGGCAAATGTCAGTGAGCGTTCCTATTTCAGTTCCAGAGCGATTCGCCCAATGGGTCCTTGATATTTAGTCGTTTTCAGCCAATATTTTGGATTTTTGAAAATTTCACTTTTTTGTGAAAATATCCACTAAATGAGGGAATAATATGTGTGAGGGTACCCCAGGAGTGCTCCAAATGTTAGTGGGTAGAATACATATCCCACGGGGGTAAAATTGAAAAAAGTTGAAAAATTTATTTTTTGGACTTAGTCATTTTTCTGGCATTTATCAGACGTTCAGATAGGGCAAATGTCAGTGAGTGTTCCGATTTCAGTTCCAGAGCGATACACCCAATGAGTCCTTGATATTTAATCATTTTCAGCCAATTTTCTGGATTTTTGAAAATTTCACTTTTTTGTGAAAATATCCACTAAATGAGGGAATAATATGTGTGAGGGTACCCCAGGAGAGTTCCAAATGTGTGTGGGTAGAATATATATCCCACGGGGGTAAAATTGTAAAAAGTTGAAAAAAAATTTTTTTTTGGACTTAGTCATTTTTCCGGCGTTTATCAGACTTTCAGTTAAGGCAAATGTCAGTGAGCGTTCCGATTTCAGTTCCAGAGCGATTCGCCCAATGAGTCCTTGATATTTAGTCATTTTCAACCAATTTTCTGGATTTTTGAAAAATTCACTTTTTTGTGAAAATATCCACTAAATGAGGGAATAATATGTGTGAGGGTACCCCAGGAGAGTTCCAAATGTGTGTGGTTAAAATATATAACCCACGGGGGTAAAAGTGAAAAAAATTGAAAAAAATTATTTTTTGGACTTAGCCATTTTTCCGGCGCTTATCAGACTTTCAGATAGGGCAAATGTCAGTGAGCGTTCCGATTTCAGTTCCAGAGCGATTCGCCCAATGAGTCCTTGATATTTAGTCATTTTCAGCCAATTTTCTGGATTTTTGAAAATTTCACTTTTTTGTGAAAATATCCACTAAATGAGGGAATAATATGTGTGAGGGTAGCCCAGGAGAGTTCCAATTGTGTGTGGGTAGAATATATATCCCACGTGGGTAAAATTGAAAAAAGTTGAAAAATATTATTTTTTGGACTTAGCCATTTTTCCGGCGTTTATCAGACTTTCAGATAGGGCAAATGTCAGTGAGCGTTCCGATTTCAGTTCCAGAGCGATTCGCCCAATGAGTCCTTGATATTTAGTCATTTTCAGCCAATTTTCTGGATTTTTGAAAATTTCACTTTTTTGTGAAAATATCCACTAAATGAGGGAATAATATGTGTGAGGGTACCCCAGGAGAGTTCCAAATGTGTGTGGTTAAAATATATAACCCACGGGGGTAAAAGTGAAAAAAACTGAAAAAAATTATTTTTTGGACTTAGCCATTTTTCCGGCGTTTATCAGACTTTCAGATAGGGCAAATGTCAGTGAGCGTTCCGATTTCAGTTCCAGAGCGATTCGCCCAATGAGTCCTTGATATTTAGTCATTTTCAGCCAATTTTCTGGATTTTTGAAAATTTCACTTTTTTGTGAAAATATCCACTAAATGAGGGAATAATATGTGTGAGGGTAGCCCAGGAGAGTTCCAATTGTGTGTGGGTAGAATATATATCCCACGTGGGTAAAATTGAAAAAAGTTGAAAAATATTTTTTTTTGGACTTAGTCATTTTTCCGGCGTTCATCAGACTTTCAGATAGGGCAAATGTCAGTGAGCGTTCCGATTTCAGTTCCAGAGCGATTCGTCCAATAAGTCCTTGATATTTAGTCATTTTCAGCCAATTTTCTGGATTTTTGAAAAATTCACTTTTTTGTGAAAATATCCACTAAATGAGGGAATAATATGTGTGAGGGTACCCCAGGAGAGTTCCAAATGTGTGTGGGTAAAATATATATCCCACGGGGGTAAAAGTGAAAAAAGTTGAAAAAAATAATTTTTTGGACTTAGCCATTTTTCCGGCGTTTATCAGACTTTCAGATAGGGCAAATGTCAGTGAGCGTTCCGATTTCAGTTCCAGAGCGATTCGCCCAATGAGTCCTTGATATTTAGTCATTTTCAGCCAATTTTCTGGATTTTTGAAAAATTCACTTTTTTGTGAAAATATCCACTAAATGAGGGAATAATATGTGTGAGGGTACCCCAGGAGAGTTCCAAATGGGTGTGGGTAGAATATATATCCCACGGGGGTAAAATTGAAAACAGCTGAAAAAAAATATTTTTTGGACTTAGCCATTTTTCCGGCGTTTATCAGACTTTCAGATAGGGCAAATGTCAGCGAGCGTTCCGATTTCAGTTCCAGAGCGATTCGCCCAATGAGTCCTTGATATTTAGTCGTTTTCAGCCAATATTTTGGATTTTTGAAAATTTCACTTTTTTGTGAAAATATCCACTAAATGAGGGAATAATATGTGTGAGGGTACCCCAGGAGTGTTCCAAATGTGTGTGGGTAGAATATATATCCCACGGGGGTAAAATTGAAAAAAGTTGAAAAATTATTTTTTTTGGACTTAGTCATTTTTCCGGCGTTTATCAGACTTTCAGATAGGGCAAATGTCAGTGAGCGTTCCGATTTCAGTTCCAGAGCGATTCGCCCAATGAGTCATTGATATTTAGTCATTTTCAGCCAATTTTCTGGATTTTTGAAAATTTCACTTTTTTGTGAAAATATCCACTAAATGAGGGAATAATATGTGTGAGGGTAGCCCAGGAGAGTTCCAATTGTGTGTGGGTAGAATATATATCCCACGTGGGTAAAATTGAAAAAAGTTGAAAAAAAATTTTTTTTGGACTTAGTCATTTTTCCGGCGTTTATCAGACTTTCAGATAGGGCAAATGTCAGTGAGCGTTCCGATTTCAGTTCCAGAGCGATTCGCCCAATGAGTCCTTGATATTTAGTCATTTTCAGCCAATTTTCTGGATTTTTGAAAAATTCACTTTTTTGTGAAAATGTCCACTAAATGAGGGAATAATATGTGTGAGGGTACCCCAGGAGAGTTCCAAATGTGTGTGGGTAAAATATATATCCCACGGGGGTAAAAGTGAAAAAAGTTGAAAAAAATAATTTTTTGGACTTAACCATTTTTCCGGCGTTTATCAGACTTTCAGATAGGGCAAATGTCAGTGAGCGTTCCGATTTCAGTTCCAGAGCGATTCGCGCAATGAGTACTTGATATTTAGTCATTTTCAGCCAATTTTCTGGATTTTTGAAAATTTCACTTTTTTGTGAAAATATCCACTAAATGAGGGAATAATATGTGTGAGGGTAGCCCAGGAGAGGTCCAATTGTGTGTGGGTAGAATATATATCCCACGTGGGTAAAACTGAAAAAAGTTGAAAAATTTTTTTTTTTGGACTTAGTCATTTTTCCGGCGTTTATCAGACTTTCAGATAGGGCAAATGTCAGTGAGCGTTCCGATTTCAGTTCCAGAGCGATTCGCCCAATGAGTCCTTGATATTTAGTCATTTTCAGCCAATTTTCTGGATTTTTGAAAAATTCACTTTTTTGTGAAAATATCCACTAAATGAGGGAATAATATGTGTGAGGGTACCCCAGGAGAGTTCCAAATGTGTGTGGGTAGAATATATATCCCACGGGGGTAAAATTGAAAACAGCTGAAAAAAATTATTTTTTGGACTTAACCATTTTTCCGGCGTTTATCAGACTTTCAGATAGGGCAAATGTCAGTGAGCGTTCCGATTTCAGTTCCAGAGCGATTCGCCCAATGAGTCCTTGATATTTAGTCATTTTCAGCCAATTTTCTGGATTTTTGAAAAATTCACTTTTTTGTGAAAATATCCACTAAATGAGGGAATAATATGTGTGAGGGTACCCCAGGAGAGTTCCAAATGTGTGTGGGTAGAATATATATCCCACGGGGGTAAAATTGAAAACAGCTGAAAAAAATTATTTTTTGGACTTAGCCATTTTTCTGGCGTTTATCAGACTTTCAGATAGGGCAAATGTCAGTGAGCGTTCCGATTTCAGTTCCAGAGCGATTCGCCCAATGAGTCCGTGATATTTAGTCGTTTTCAGCCAATATTTTGGATTTTTGAAAATTTCACTTTTTTGTGAAAATATCCACTAAATGAGGGAATAATATGTGTGAGAGTACCCCAGAAGAGTTCCAAATGTGTGTGGGTAGAATATATATCCCACGGGGGAAAATTGAAAAAAGTTGAAAAAAATTTTTTTTTTGGACTTAGTCATTTTTCCGGCGTTTATCAGACTTTCAGTTAAGGCAAATGTCAGTGAGCGTTCCGATTTCAGTTCCAGAGCGATTCGCCCAATGAGTCCTTGATATTTAGTCATTTTCAACCAATTTTCTGGATTTTTGAAAAATTCACTTTTTTGTGAAAATATCCACTAAATGAGGGAATAATATGTGTGAGGGTACCCCAGGAGAGTTCCAAATGTGTGTGGTTAAAATATATAACCCACGGGGGTAAAAGTGAAAAAAATTGAAAAAAATTATTTTTTGGACTTAGTCATTTTTCCGGCGTTTATCAGACTTTCAGATAGGGCAAATGTCAGTGAGCGTTCCGATTTCAGTTCCAGAGCGATTCGCCCAATGAGTCATTGATATTTAGTCATTTTCAGCCAATTTTCTGGATTTTTGAAAATTTCACTTTTTTGTGAAAATATCCACTAAATGAGGGAATAATATGTGTGAGGGTAGCCCAGGAGAGTTCCAATTGTGTGTGGGTAGAATATATATCCCACGTGGGTAAAATTGAAAAAAGTTGAAAAAAAATTTTTTTTGAACTTAGTCATTTTTCCGGCGTTTATCAGACTTTCAGATAGGGCAAATGTCAGTGAGCGTTCCGATTTCAGTTCCAGAGCGATTCGCCCAATGAGTCCTTGATATTTAGTCATTTTCAGCCAATTTTCTGGATTTTTGAAAAATTCACTTTTTTGTGAAAATGTCCACTAAATGAGGGAATAATATGTGTGAGGGTACCCCAGGAGAGTTCCAAATGTGTGTGGGTAAAATATATATCCCACGGGGGTAAAAGTGAAAAAAGTTGAAAAAAATAATTTTTTGGACTTAACCATTTTTCCGGCGTTTATCAGACTTTCAGATAGGGCAAATGTCAGTGAGCGTTCCGATTTCAGTTCCAGAGCGATTCGCGCAATGAGTACTTGATATTTAGTCATTTTCAGTCAATTTTCTGGATTTTTGAAAATTTCACTTTTTTGTGAAAATATCCACTAAATGAGGGAATAATATGTGTGAGGGTACCCCAGGAGAGTTCCAAATGTGTGTGGGTAGAATATATATCCCACGGGGGTAAAATTGAAAACAGCTGAAAAAAATTATTTTTTGGACTTAACCATTTTTCCGGCGTTTATCAGACTTTCAGATAGGGCAAATGTCAGTGAGCGTTCCGATTTCAGTTCCAGAGCGATTCGCCCAATGAGTCCTTGATATTTAGTCATTTTCAGCCAATTTTCTGGATTTTTGAAAAATTCACTTTTTTGTGAAAATATCCACTAAATGAGGGAATAATATGTGTGAGGGTACCCCAGGAGAGTTCCAAATGTGTGTGGGTAGAATATATATCCCACGGGGGTAAAATTGAAAACAGCTGAAAAAAATTATTTTTTGGACTTAGCCATTTTTCCGGCGTTTATCAGACTTTCAGATAGGGCAAATGTCAGTGAGCGTTCCGATTTCAGTTCCAGAGCGATTCGCCCAATGAGTCCTTTATATTTAGTCATTTTCAGCCAATTTTCTCGATTTTTGAAAAATTCACTTTTTTGTGAAAATATCCACTAAATGAGGGAATAATATGTGTGAGGGTACCCCAGGAGAGTTCCAAATGTGTGTGGGTAGAATATATATCCCACGGGGGTAAAATTGAAAAAAGTTGAAAAATATTTTTTTTTGGACTTAGTCATTTTTCCGGCGTTTATCAGACTTTCAGATAGGGCAAATGTCAGTGAGCGTTCCGATTTCAGTTCCAGAGCGATTCGCCCAATGAGTCATTGATATTTAGTCTTTTTCAGCCAATTTTCTGGATTTTTGAAAATTTCACTTTTTTGTGAAAATATCCACTAAATGAGGGAATAATATGTGTGAGGGTACCCCAGGAGAGTTCCAAATGTGTGTGGGTAGAATATATATCCCACGGGGGTAAAATTGTAAAAAGTTGAAAAAAAATTTTTTTTTGGACTTAGTCATTTTTCCGGCGTTTATCAGACTTTCAGATAGGGCAAATGTCAGTGAGCGTTCCGATTTCAGTTCCAGAGCGATTCGCCCAATGAGTCTTTGATATTTAGTCATTTTCAGCCAATTTTCTGGATTTTTGAAAATTTCACTTTTTTGTGAAAATATCCACTAAATGAGGGAATAATATGTGTGAGGGTAGCCCAGGAGAGTTCCAATTGTGTGTGGGTAGAATATATATCCCACGTGGGTAAAACTGTAAAAAGTTGAAAAAATTTTTTTGTTGGACTTAGTCGTTTTTCCGGCGTTTATCAGACTTTCAGATAGGGCAAATGTCAGTGAGCGTTCCGATTTCAGTTCCAGAGCGACTCGCCCAATGAGTCCTTGATATTTAGTCATTTTCAGCCAATTGTCTGGATTTTTGAAAAATTCACTTTTTTGTGAAAATATCCACTAAATGAGGGAATAATATGTGTGAGGGTACCCCAGGAGAGTTCCAAATGTGTGTGGGTAGAATATATATCCCACGGGGGTAAAATTGAAAACAGCTGAAAAAAATTATTTTTTGGACTTAGCCATTTTTCCGGCGTTTATCAGACTTTCAGATAGGGCAAATGTCAGTGAGCGTTCCGATTTCAGTTCCAGAGCGATTCGCCCAATGAGTCCGTGATATTTAGTCGTTTTCAGCCAATATTTTGGATTTTTGAAAATTTCACTTTTTTGTGAAAATATCCACTAAATGAGGGAATAATATGTGTGAGAGTATCCCAGAAGAGTTCCAAATGTGTGTGGGTAGAATATATATCCCACGGGGGAAAATTGAAAAAAGTTGAAAAAAATTTTTTTTTTGGACCTAGTCATTTTTCCGGCGTTTATCAGACTTTCAGTTAAGGCAAATGTCAGTGAGCGTTCCGATTTCAGTTCCAGAGCGATTCGCCCAATGAGTCCTTGATATTTAGTCATTTTCAACCAATTTTCTGGATTTTTGAAAAATTCACTTTTTTGTGAAAATATCCACTAAATGAGGGAATAATATGTGTGAGGGTACCCCAGGCGAGTTCCAAATGTGTGTGGTTAAAATATATAACCCACGGGGGTAAAAGTGAAAAAAATTGAAAAAAATTATTTTTTGGACTTAGCCATTTTTCCGGCGTTTATCAGACTTTCAGATAGGGCAAATGTCAGTGAGCGTTCCGATTTCAGTTCCAGAGCGATTCGCCCAATGAGTCCTTGATATTTAGTCATTTTCAGCCAATTTTCTGGATTTTTGAAAATTTCACTTTTTTGTGAAAATATCCACTAAATGAGGGAATAATATGTGTGAGGGTAGCCCAGGAGAGTTCCAATTGTGTGTGGGTAGAATATATATCCCACGTGGGTAAAATTGAAAAAAGTTGAAAAATATTTTTTTTTGGACTTAGTCATTTTTCCGGCGTTTATCAGACTTTCAGATAGGGCAAATGTCAGTGAGCGTTCCGATTTCAGTTCCAGAGCGATTCGTCCAATGAGTCCTTGATATTTAGTCATTTTCAGCCAATTTTCTGGATTTTTGAAAAATTCACTTTTTTGTGAAAATATCCACTAAATGAGGGAATAATATGTGTGAGGGTACCCCAGGAGAGTTCCAAATGGGTGTGGGTAGAATATATATCCCACGGGGGTAAAATTGAAAACAGCTGAAAAATTATTTTTTTTGGACTTAGTCATTTTTCCGGCGTTTATCAGACTTTCAGATAGGGCAAATGTCAGTGAGCGTTCCGATTTCAGTTCCAGAGCGATTCGCCCAATGAGTCATTGATATTTAGTCATTTTCAGCCAATTTTCTGGATTTTTGAAAATTTCACTTTTTTGTGAAAATATCCACTAAATGAGGGAATAATATGTGTGAGGGTAGCCCAGGAGAGTTCCAATTGTGTGTGGGTAGAATATATATCCCACGTGGGTAAAATTGAAAAAAGTTGAAAAAAAATTTTTTTTGGACTTAGTCATTTTTCCGGCGTTTATCAGACTTTCAGATAGGGCAAATGTCAGTGAGCGTTCCGATTTCAGTTCCAGAGCGATTCGCCCAATGAGTCCTTGATATTTAGTCGTTTTCAGCCAATATTTTGGATTTTTGAAAATTTCACTTTTTTGTGAAAATGTCCACTAAATGAGGGAATAATATGTGTGAGGGTACCCCAGGAGAGTTCCAAATGTGTGTGGGTAAAATATATATCCCACGGGGGTAAAAGTGAAAAAAATAATTTTTTGGACTTAACCATTTTTCCGGCGTTTATCAGACTTTCAGATAGGGCAAATGTCAGTGAGTGTTCCGATTTCAGTTCCAGAGCGATTCGCGCAATGAGTCCTTGATATTTAGTCATTTTCAGCCAATTTTCTGGATTTTTGAAAATTTCACTTTTTTGTGAAAATATCCACTAAATGAGGGAATAATATGTGTGAGGGTACCCCAGGAGAGTTCCAAATGTGTGTGGGTAAAATATATATCCCACGGAGGTAAAAGTGAAAAAAGTTGAAAAAAATAATTTTTTGGACTTAGCCATTTTTCCGGCGTTTATCAGACTTTCAGATAGGGCAAATGTCAGTGAGCGTTCCGATTTCAGTTCCAGAGCGATTCGCCCAATGAGTCCTTGATATTTAGTCATTTTCAGCCAATTTTCTGGATTTTTGAAAAATTCACTTTTTTGTGAAAATATCCACTAAATGAGGGAATAATATGTGTGAGGGTACCCCAGGAGAGTTCCAAATGGGTGTGGGTAGAATATATATCCCACGGGGGTAAAATTGAAAACAGCTGAAAAAAATTATTTTTTGGACTTAGCCATTTTTCCGGCGTTTATCAGACTTTCAGATAGGGCAAATGTCAGCGAGCGTTCCGATTTCAGTTCCAGAGCGATTCGCCCAATGAGTCCTTGATATTTAGTCGTTTTCAGCCAATATTTTGGATTTTTGAAAATTTCACTTTTTTGTGAAAATATCCACTAAATGAGGGAATAATATGTGTGAGGGTACCCCAGGAGTGTTCCAAATGTGTGTGGGTAGAATATATATCCCACGGGGGTAAAATTGAAAAAAGTTGAAAAATTATTTTTTTTGGACTTAGTCATTTTTCCGGCGTTTATCAGACTTTCAGATAGGGCAAATGTCAGTGAGCGTTCCGATTTCAGTTCCAGAGCGATTCGCCCAATGAGTCATTGATATTTAGTCATTTTCAGCCAATTTTCTGGATTTTTGAAAATTTCACTTTTTTGTGAAAATATCCACTAAATGAGGGAATAATATGTGTGAGGGTAGCCCAGGAGAGTTCCAATTGTGTGTGGGTAGAATATATATCCCACGTGGGTAAAATTGAAAAAAGTTGAAAAAAAATTTTTTTTGAACTTAGTCATTTTTCCGGCGTTTATCAGACTTTCAGATAGGGCAAATGTCAGTGAGCGTTCCGATTTCAGTTCCAGAGCGATTCGCCCAATGAGTCCTTGATATTTAGTCATTTTCAGCCAATTTTCTGGATTTTTGAAAAATTCACTTTTTTGTGAAAATGTCCACTAAATGAGGGAATAATATGTGTGAGGGTACCCCAGGAGAGTTCCAAATGTGTGTGGGTAAAATATATATCCCACGGGGGTAAAAGTGAAAAAAATTGAAAAAAATTATTTTTTGGACTTAGCCATTTTTCCGGCGTTTATCAGACTTTCAGATAGGGCAAATGTCAGTGAGCGTTCCGATTTCAGTTCCAGAGCGATTCGCCCAATGAGTCCTTGATATTTAGTCATTTTCAGCCAATTTTCTGGATTTTTGAAAATTTCACTTTTTTGTGAAAATATCCACTAAATGAGGGAATAATATGTGTGAGGGTAGCCCAGGAGAGTTCCAATTGTGTGTGGGTAGAATATATATCCCACGTGGGTAAAATTGAAAAAAGTTGAAAAATATTTTTTTTTGGACTTAGTCATTTTTCCGGCGTTTATCAGACTTTCAGATAGGGCAAATGTCAGTGAGCGTTCCGATTTCAGTTCCAGAGCGATTCGTCCAATGAGTCCTTGATATTTAGTCATTTTCAGCCAATTTTCTGGATTTTTGAAAAATTCACTTTTTTGTGAAAATATCCACTAAATGAGGGAATAATATGTGTGAGGGTACCCCAGGAGAGTTCCAAATGGGTGTGGGTAGAATATATATCCCACGGGGGTAAAATTGAAAACAGCTGAAAAATTATTTTTTTTGGACTTAGTCATTTTTCCGGCGTTTATCAGACTTTCAGATAGGGCAAATGTCAGTGAGCGTTCCGATTTCAGTTCCAGAGCGATTCGCGCAATGAGTCCTTGATATTTAGTCATTTTCAGCCAATTTTCTGGATTTTTGAAAATTTCACTTTTTTGTGAAAATATCCACTAAATGAGGGAATAATATGTGTGAGGGTACCCCAGGAGAGTTCCAAATGTGTGTGGGTAAAATATATATCCCACGGGGGTAAAAGTGAAAAAAATAATTTTTTGGACTTAACCATTTTTCCGGCGTTTATCAGACTTTCAGATAGGGCAAATGTCAGTGAGCGTTCCGATTTCAGTTCCAGAGCGATTCGCGCAATGAGTCCTTGATATTTAGTCATTTTCAGCCAATTTTCTGGATTTTTGAAAATTTCACTTTTTTGTGAAAATATCCACTAAATGAGGGAATAATATGTGTGAGGTTAGCCCAGGAGAGGTCCAATTGTGTGTGGGTAGAATATATATCCCACGTGGGTAAAAGTGAAAAAAGTTGAAAAATTTTTTTTTTTGGAGTTAGTCATTTTTCCGGCGTTTATCAGACTTTCAGATAGGGCAAATGTCAGTGAGCGTTCCGATTTCAGTTCCAGAGCGATTCGCCCAATGAGTCTTTGATATTTAGTCATTTTCAGCCAATTTTCTGGATTTTTGAAAAATTCACTTTTTTGTGAAAATATCCACTAAATGAGGGAATAATATGTGTGAGAGTACCCCAGGAGAGTTCCAAATGTGTGTGGGTAGAATATATATCCCACGGGGGTAAAATTGAAAACAGCTGAAAAAAATTATTTTTTGGACTTAACCATTTTTCCGGCGTTTATCAGACTTTCAGATAGGGCAAATGTCAGTGAGCGTTCCGATTTCAGTTCCAGAGCGATTCGCCCAATGAGTCCTTGATATTTAGTCATTTTCAGCCAATTTTCTGGATTTTTGAAAAATTCAATTTTTTGTGAAAATATCCACTAAATGAGGGAATAATATGTGTGAGGGTACCCCAGGAGAGTTCCAAATGTGTGTGGGTAAAATATATATCCCACGGGGGTAAAATTGAAAAAAGTTGAAAAATATTTTTTTTTGGACTTAGTCATTTTTCCGGCGTTTATCAGACTTTCAGATAGGGCAAATGTCAGTGAGCGTTCCGATTTCAGTTCCAGAGCGATTCGCCCAATGAGTCATTGATATTTAGTCTTTTTCAGCCAATTTTCTGGATTTTTGAAAATTTCACTTTTTTGTGAAAATATCCACTAAATGAGGGAATAATATGTGTGAGGGTACCCCAGGAGAGTTCCAAATGTGTGTGGGTAGAATATATATCCCACGGGGGTAAAATTGTAAAAAGTTGAAAAAAAATTTTTTTTTGGACTTAGTCATTTTTCCGGCGTTTATCAGACTTTCAGATAGGGCAAATGTCAGTGAGCGTTCCGATTTCAGTTCCAGAGCGATTCGCCCAATGAGTCTTTGATATTTAGTCATTTTCAGCCAATTTTCTGGATTTTTGAAAATTTCACTTTTTTGTGAAAATATCCACTAAATGAGGGAATAATATGTGTGAGGGTAGCCCAGGAGAGTTCCAATTGTGTGTGGGTAGAATATATATCCCACGTGGGTAAAACTGAAAAAAGTTGAAAAAATTTTTTTGTTGGACTTAGTCGTTTTTCCGGCGTTTATCAGACTTTCAGATAGGGCAAATGTCAGTGAGCGTTCCGATTTCAGTTCCAGAGCGACTCGCCCAATGAGTCCTTGATATTTAGTCATTTTCAGCCAATTGTCTGGATTTTTGAAAAATTCACTTTTTTGTGAAAATATCCACTAAATGAGGGAATAATATGTGTGAGGGTACCCCAGGAGAGTTCCAAATGTGTGTGGGTAGAATATATATCCCACGGGGGTAAAATTGAAAACAGCTGAAAAAAATTATTTTTTGGACTTAGCCATTTTTCCGGCGTTTATCAGACTTTCAGATAGGGCAAATGTCAGTGAGCGTTCCGATTTCAGTTCCAGAGCGATTCGCCCAATGAGTCCGTGATATTTAGTCGTTTTCAGCCAATATTTTGGATTTTTGAAAATTTCACTTTTTTGTGAAAATATCCACTAAATGAGGGAATAATATGTGTGAGAGTATCCCAGAAGAGTTTAAAATGTGTGTGGGTAGAATATATATCCCACGGGGGAAAATTGAAAAAAGTTGAAAAAAATTTTTTTTTTGGACTTAGTCATTTTTCCGGCGTTTATCAGACTTTCAGTTAAGGCAAATGTCAGTGAGCGTTCCGATTTCAGTTCCAGAGCGATTCGCCCAATGAGTCCTTGATATTTAGTCATTTTCAACCAATTTTCTGGATTTTTGAAAAATTCACTTTTTTGTGAAAATATCCACTAAATGAGGGAATAATATGTGTGAGGGTACCCCAGGCGAGTTCCAAATGTGTGTGGTTAAAATATATAACCCACGGGGGTAAAAGTGAAAAAAATTGAAAAAAATTATTTTTTGGACTTAGCCATTTTTCCGGCGTTTATCAGACTTTCAGATAGGGCAAATGTCAGTGAGCGTTCCGATTTCAGTTCCAGAGCGATTCGCCCAATGAGTCCTTGATATTTAGTCATTTTCAGCCAATTTTCTGGATTTTTGAAAATTTCACTTTTTTGTGAAAATATCCACTAAATGAGGGAATAATATGTGTGAGGGTAGCCCAGGAGAGTTCCAATTGTGTGTGGGTAGAATATATATCCCACGTGGGTAAAATTGAAAAAAGTTGAAAAATATTTTTTTTTGGACTTAGTCATTTTTCCGGCGTTTATCAGACTTTCAGATAGGGCAAATGTCAGTGAGCGTTCCGATTTCAGTTCCAGAGCGATTCGTCCAATGAGTCCTTGATATTTAGTCATTTTCAGCCAATTTTCTGGATTTTTGAAAAATTCACTTTTTTGTGAAAATATCCACTAAATGAGGGAATAATATGTGTGAGGGTACCCCAGGAGAGTTCCAAATGGGTGTGGGTAGAATATATATCCCACGGGGGTAAAATTGAAAACAGCTGAAAAATTATTTTTTTTGGACTTAGTCATTTTTCCGGCGTTTATCAGACTTTCAGATAGGGCAAATGTCAGTGAGCGTTCCGATTTCAGTTCCAGAGCGATTCGCGCAATGAGTCCTTGATATTTAGTCATTTTCAGCCAATTTTCTGGATTTTTGAAAATTTCACTTTTTTGTGAAAATATCCACTAAATGAGGGAATAATATGTGTGAGGGTACCCCAGGAGAGTTCCAAATGTGTGTGGGTAAAATATATATCCCACGGGGGTAAAAGTGAAAAAAATAATTTTTTGGACTTAACCATTTTTCCGGCGTTTATCAGACTTTCAGATAGGGCAAATGTCAGTGAGCGTTCCGATTTCAGTTCCAGAGCGATTCGCGCAATGAGTCCTTGATATTTAGTCATTTTCAGCCAATTTTCTGGATTTTTGAAAATTTCACTTTTTTGTGAAAATATCCACTAAATGAGGGAATAATATGTGTGAGGTTAGCCCAGGAGAGGTCCAATTGTGTGTGGGTAGAATATATATCCCACGTGGGTAAAAGTGAAAAAAGTTGAAAAATTTTTTTTTTTGGAGTTAGTCATTTTTCCGGCGTTTATCAGACTTTCAGATAGGGCAAATGTCAGTGAGCGTTCCGATTTCAGTTCCAGAGCGATTCGCCCAATGAGTCTTTGATATTTAGTCATTTTCAGCCAATTTTCTGGATTTTTGAAAAATTCACTTTTTTGTGAAAATATCCACTAAATGAGGGAATAATATGTGTGAGAGTACCCCAGGAGAGTTCCAAATGTGTGTGGGTAGAATATATATCCCACGGGGGTAAAATTGAAAACAGCTGAAAAAAATTATTTTTTGGACTTAACCATTTTTCCGGCGTTTATCAGACTTTCAGATAGGGCAAATGTCAGTGAGCGTTCCGATTTCAGTTCCAGAGCGATTCGCCCAATGAGTCCTTGATATTTAGTCATTTTCAGCCAATTTTCTGGATTTTTGAAAAATTCAATTTTTTGTGAAAATATCCACTAAATGAGGGAATAATATGTGTGAGGGTACCCCAGGAGAGTTCCAAATGTGTGTGGGTAAAATATATATCCCACGGGGGTAAAAGTGAAAAAAGTTGAAAAAAATTATTTTTTGGACTTAGCCATTTTTCCGGCGTTTATCAGACTTTCAGATAGGGCAAATGTCAGTGAGCGTTCCGATTTCAGTTCCAGAGCGATTCGCCCAATGAGTCCTTGATATTTAGTCATTTTCAGCCAATTTTCTGGATTTTTGAAAAATTCACTTTTTTGTGAAATTATCCACTAAATGAGGGAATAATATGTGTGAGGGTACCCCAGGAGAGTTCCAAATGGGTGTGGGTAGAATATATATCCCACGGGGGTAAAATTGAAAACAGCTGAAAAAAATTATTTTTTGGACTTAGCCATTTTTCCGGCGTTTATCAGACTTTCAGATAGGGCAAATGTCAGCGAGCGTTCCGATTTCAGTTCCAGAGCGATTCGCCCAATGAGTCCTTGATATTTAGTCGTTTTCAGCCAATATTTTGGATTTTTGAAAATTTCACTTTTTTGTGAAAATATCCACTAAATGAGGGAATAATATGTGTGAGGGTACCCCAGGAGTGTTCCAAATGTGTGTGGGTAGAATATATATCCCACGGGGGTAAAATTGAAAAAAGTTGAAAAATTATTTTTTTTGGACTTAGTCATTTTTCCGGCGTTTATCAGACTTTCAGATAGGGCAAATGTCAGTGAGCGTTCCGATTTCAGTTCCAGAGCGATTCGCCCAATGAGTCATTGATATTTAGTCATTTTCAGCCAATTTTCTGGATTTTTGAAAATTTCACTTTTTTGTGAAAATATCCACTAAATGAGGGAATAATATGTGTGAGGGTAGCCCAGGAGAGTTCCAATTGTGTGTGGGTAGAATATATATCCCACGTGGGTAAAATTGAAAAAAGTTGAAAAAAAATTTTTTTTGGACTTAGTCATTTTTCCGGCGTTTATCAGACTTTCAGATAGGGAAAATGTCAGTGAGCGTTCCGATTTCAGTTCCAGAGCGATTCGCCCAATGAGTCCTTGATATTTAGTCATTTTCAGCCAATTTTCTGGATTTTTGAAAAATTCACTTTTTTGTGAAAATGTCCACTAAATGAGGGAATAATATGTGTGAGGGTACCCCAGGAGAGTTCCAAATGTGTGTGGGTAAAATATATATCCCACGGGGGTAAAAGTGAAAAAAATAATTTTTTGGACTTAACCATTTTTCCGGCGTTTATCAGACTTTCAGATAGGGCAAATGTCAGTGAGCGTTCCGATTTCAGTTCCAGAGAGATTCGCGCAATGAGTCCTTGATATTTAGTCATTTTCAGCCAATTTTCTGGATTTTTGAAAATTTCACTTTTTTGTGAAAATATCCACTAAATGAGGGAATAATATGTGTGAGGTTAGCCCAGGAGAGGTCCAATTGTGTGTGGGTAGAATATATATCCCACGTGGGTAAAACTGAAAAAAGTTGAAAAATTTTTTTTTTTGGACTTAGTCATTTTTCCGGCGTTTATCAGACTTTCAGATAGGGCAAATGTCAGTGAGCGTTCCGATTTCAGTTCCAGAGCGATTCGCCCAATGAGTCTTTGATATTTAGTCATTTTCAGCCAATTTTCTGGATTTTTGAAAAATTCACTTTTTTGTGAAAATATCCACTAAATGAGGGAATAATATGTGTGAGGGTACCCCAGGAGAGTTCCAAATGTGTGTGGGTAGAATATATATCCCACGGGGGTAAAATTGAAAACAGCTGAAAAAAATTATTTTTTGGACTTAACCATTTTTCCGGCGTTTATCAGACTTTCAGATAGGGCAAATGTCAGTGAGCGTTCCGATTTCAGTTCCAGAGCGATTCGCCCAATGAGTCCTTGATATTTAGTCATTTTCAGCCAATTTTCTGGATTTTTGAAAAATTCACTTTTTTGTGAAAATATCCACTAAATGAGGGAATAATATGTGTGAGGGTACCCCAGGAGAGTTCCAAATGTGTGTGGGTAAAATATATATCCCACGGGGGTAAAAGTGAAAAAAGTTGAAAAAAATTATTTTTTGGACTTAGCCATTTTTCCGGCGTTTATCAGACTTTCAGATAGGGCAAATGTCAGTGAGCGTTCCGATTTCAGTTCCAGAGCGATTCGCCCAATGAGTCCTTGATATTTAGTCATTTTCAGCCAATTTTCTGGATTTTTGAAAAATTCACTTTTTTGTGAAATTATCCACTAAATGAGGGAATAATATGTGTGAGGGTACCCCAGGAGAGTTCCAAATGGGTGTGGGTAGAATATATATCCCACGGGGGTAAAATTGAAAACAGCTGAAAAAAATTATTTTTTGGACTTAGCCATTTTTCCGGCGTTTATCAGACTTTCAGATAGGGCAAATGTCAGCGAGCGTTCCGATTTCAGTTCCAGAGCGATTCGCCAAATGAGTCCTTGATATTTAGTCGTTTTCAGCCAATTTTCTGGATTTTTGAAAAATTCACTTTTCTGTGAAAATATCCACTAAATGAGGGAATAATATGTGTGAGGGTACCCCAGGAGTGTTCCAAATGTGTGTGGGTAGAATATATATCCCACGGGGGTAAAATTGAAAAAAGTTGAAAAATTTTTTTTTTTGGACTTAGTCATTTTTCCGGCGTTTATCAGACTCTCAGATAGGGCACATGTCAGTGAGCGTTCCGATTTCAGTTCCAGAGCGATTCGCCCAATGAGTCCTTGATATTTAGTCGTTTTCAGCCAATTTTCTGGATTTTTGAAAAATTCACTTTTTTGTGAAAATATCCACTAAATGAGGGAATAATATGTGTGAGGGTACCCCAGGAGAGTTCGAAATGTGTGTGGGTAAAATATATATCCCACGGGGGTAAAATTGAAAAAAGTTGAAAAAAATTATTTTTTGGACTTAGCCATTTTTCCGGCGTTTATCAGACTTTCAGATAGGGCAAATGTCAGTGAGCCTTCCGATTTCAGTTCTAGAGCGATTCGCCCAATGAGTCCTTGATATTTAGTCGTTTTCAGTCAATAATTTGGATTTTTGAAAATTTCACTTTTTTGTGAAAATATCCACTAAATGAGGGAATAATATGTGTGAGGGTACCCCAGGAGTGTTCCAAATGTGTGTGGGTAGAATATATATCCCACGGGGGTAAAATTGAAAAAAGTTGAAAAATTTTTTTTTTTGGACTTAGTCATTTTTCCGGCGTTTATCAGACTTTCAGATAGGGCAAATGTCAGTGAGCATTCCGATTTCAGTTCCAGAGCGATTCGCCCAATGAGTCCTTGATATTTAGTCGTCTTCAGCCAATATTTTGGATTTTTGGAAAATTTCATTTTTTTGTGAAAATATCCACTAAATGAGGGAATAATATGAGTGAGGGTACCCCAGGAGTGTTCCAAATGTGTGTGGGTAGAATATATATCCCACGGGGGTAAAATTGAAAAAAGTTGAAAAAAATTATTTTTTGGACTTAGCCAATTTTCTGGCGTTTATCAGACTTTCAGATAGGGCAAATGTCAGTGAGCGTTCCTATTTCAGTTCCAGAGCGATTCGCCAAATGAGTCCTTGATATTTAGTCGTTTTCAGCCAATTTTCTGGATTTTTGAAAAATTCACTTTTTTGTGAAAATATCCACTAAATGAGGGAATAATATGTGTGAGGGTACCCCAGGAGTGTTCCAAATGTGTGTGGGTAGAATATATATCCCACGGGGGTAAAATTGAAAAAAGTTGAAAAATTTTTTTTTTTGGACTTAGTCATTTTTCCGCCGTTTATCAGACTCTCAGATAGGGCAAATGTCAGTGAGCGTTCCGATTTCAGTTCCAGAGCAATTCGCCCAATGAGTCCTTGATATTTAGTCGTTTTCAGCCAATATTTTGGATTTTTGAAAATTTCACTTTTTTGTGAAAATATCCACTAAATGAGGGAATAATATGTGTGAGGGTACCCCAGGAGTGTTCCAAATGTGTGTGGGTAGAATATATATCCCACGGGGGTAAAATTGAAAAAAGTTGAAAAATTTTTTTTTTTGGACTTAGTCATTTTTCCGGCGTTTAGCAGACTTTCAGATAGGGCAAATATCAGTGAGCGTTCCGATTTCAGTTCCAGAGCGATTCGCCCAATGAGTCCTTGATATTTAGTCGTTTTCAGCCAATTTTCTGGATTTTTGAAAAATTCACTTTTTTGTGAAAATATCCACTAAATGAGGGAATAATATGTGTGAGGGTAGCCCAGGAGAGTTCCAAATGTGTTTGGGGAAAATATATATCCCACGGGGGTAAAATTGAAAAAAGTTGAAAAAAATTATTTTTTGGACTTAGCCATTTTTCCGGCGTTTATCAGACGTTCAGATAGGGCAAATGTCAGTGAGCATTCCGATTTCAGTTCCAGAACGATTCGCCCAATGAGTCCTTGATATTTAATCATTTTCAGCTAATTTTCTGGATTTTTGAAAATTTCACTTTTTTGTGAAAATATTCACTAAATGAGGGAATAATATGTGTGAGGGTAGCCCAGGAGAGTTCCAAATGTGTGTGGGTAGAATATATATCCCACAGGGGTAAAATTGAAAAAAGTTGAAAAATTTTTTTTTTTGGACTTAGTCATTTTTCCGGCGTTTATCAGACTTTCAGAAGGGGCAAATGTCAGTGAGCGTTCCGATTTCAGTTCCAGAGCGATTCGCCCAATGAGTCCTTAATATTTATTCATTTTCAGCCAATTTTCTGGATTTTTGAAAAATTCACTTTTTTGTGAAAATATCCACTAACTGAGGGAATAATATGTGTGAGGGTAGCCCAGGAGTGTTCCAAATGTGTGTGGGTAGAATATATATCCCACGGGGGTAAAATTGAAAAAAGTTGAAAATTTTTTTTTTTTTGGACTTAGTCATTTTTCCGGCGTTTATCAGACTTTCAGATAGGGCAAATGTCAGTGAGCATTCCGATTTCAGTTCCAGAGCGATTCGCCCAATGAGTCCTTGATATTTAGTCATTTTCAGCCAATTTTCTGGATTTTTGAAAAATTCACTTTTTTGTGAAAATATCCACTAAATGAGGGAATAATATGTGTGAGGGTACCCCAGGAGTGTTCCAAATGTGTGTGGGTAGAATATATATCCCACGGGGGTAAAATTGAAAAAAGTTGAAAAATTTTTGTTTTTGGACTTAGTCATTTTTCCGGCGTTTATCAGACTCTCAGATAGGGCACATGTCAGTGAGCGTTCCGATTTCAGTTCCAGAGCGATTCGCCCAATGAGTCCTTGATATTTAGTCGTTTTCAGCCAATTTTCTGGATTTTTGAAAAATTCACTTTTTTGTGAAAATATCCACTAAATGAGGGAATAATATGTGTGAGGGTACCCCAGGAGAGTTCCAAATGTGTGTGGGTAAAATATATATCCCACGGGGGTAAAATTGAAAAAAGTTGAAAAAAATTATTTTTTGGACTTAGCCATTTTTCCGGCGTTTATCAGACTTTCAGATAGGGCAAATGTCAGTGAGCCTTCCGATTTCAGTTCTAGAGCGATTCGCCCAATGAGTCCTTGATATTTAGTCGTTTTCAGCCAATATTTTGGATTTTTGAAAATTTCACTTTTTTGTGAAAATATCCACTAAATGAGGGAATAATATGTGTGAGGGTAGCCCAGGAGAGTTCCAAATGTGTGTGGGGAAAATATATATCCCACGGGGGTAAAATTGAAAAAAGTTGAAAAAAATTATTTTTTGGACTTAGCCATTTTTCCGGCGTTTATCAGACTTTCAGATAGGGCAAATGTCAGTGAGCCTTCCGATTTCAGTTCCAGAGTGATTCGGCCAATGAGTCCTTCATATTTATTCATTTTCAGCCAATTTTCTGGATTTTTGAAAAATTCACTTTTTTGTGAAAATATCCACTAAATGAGGGAATAATATGTGTGAGGGTACCCCAGGAGAGTTCCAAATGTGTGTGGGTAGAATATATATCCCACGGGGTAAAACTGAAAAAAGTTGAAAAAAAAATTTTTTTTGGACTTAGTCATTTTTCCGGCGTTTATCAGACTTTCAGATAGGGCAAATGTCAGTGAGCGTTCCGATTTCAGTTCCAGAGCGACTCGCCCAATGAGTCCTTAATATTTATTCATTTTCAGCCAATTTTCTGGATTTTTGAAAATTTCACTTTTTTGTGAAAATATCCACTAAATGAGGGAATAAAATGTGTGAGGGTACCCCAGAAGAGTTCCAAATGTGTGTGGGTAGAATATATATCCCACGGGGGTAAAATTGAAAAAAGTTGAAAAAATTTTTTTTTTTGGACTTAGTCATTTTTCCGGCGTTTATCAGACGTTCAGATAGGGCAAATGTCAGTGAGCATTCCGATTTCAGTTCCAGAACGATTCGCCCAATGAGTCCTTGATATTTAATCATTTTCAGCCAATTTTCTGGATTTTTGAAAATTTCACTTTTTTGTGAAAATATCCACTAAATGAGGGAATAATATGTGTGAGGGTAGCCCAGGAGAGTTCCAAATGTGTGTGGGTAGAATATATATCCCACAGGGGTAAAATTGAAAAAAGTTGAAAAATTTTTTTTTTGGGACTTAGTCATTTTTCCGGCGTTTATCAGACTTTCAGATGGGGCAAATGTCAGTGAGCGTTCCGATTTCAGTTCCAGAGCGATTCGCCCAATGAGTCCTTGATATTTATTCATTTTCAGCCAATTTTCTGGATTTTTGAAAAATTCACTTTTTTGTGAAAATATCCACTAAATGAGGGAATAATATGTGTGAGGGTACCCCAGGAGTGTTCCAAATGTGTGTGGGTAGAATATATATATCACGGGGGTAAAATTGAAAAAAGTTGAAAAATTTTTTTTTTTGGACTTAGTCATTTTTCCGGCGTTTATCAGACTTTCAGATAGGGCAAATGTCAGTGAGCGTTTCGATTTCAGTTCCAGAGCGATTCGCCCAATGAGTCCTTGATATTTATTCATTTTCAGCCAATTTTCTGGATTTTGAATATTTCACTTTTTTGTGAAAATATCCACTAAATGAGGGAATAATATGTGTGAGGGTACCCCAGGAGTGTTCCAAATGTGTATGGGTATAATATATATCCCACGGGGGTAAAACTGAAAAAAGTTGAAAAAAAATTTTTTTTTGGACTTAGTCATTTTTACGGCGTTTATCAGACTTTCAGATAGGGCAAATGTCAGTGAGCGTTCCGATTTCAGTTCCAGAGCGATTCGCCCAATGAGTCCTTGATATTTAGTCGTTTTCAGCCAATATTTTGGATTTTTGAAAATTTCACTTTTTTGTGAAAATATCCACTAAATGAGGGAATAATATGTGTGAGGGTACCCCAGGAGTGTTCCAAATGTGTATGGGTATAATATATATCCCACGGGGGTAAAATTGAAAAAAGTTGAAAAATTTTTTTTTTTGGACTTAGTCATTTTTCCGGCGTTTATCAGACTTTCAGATAGGGCAAATGTCAGTGAGCGTTCCGATTTCAGTTCCAGAGCGATTCGCCCAATGAGTCCTTGATATTTAGTCATTTTCAGCCAATTTTCTGGATTTTTGAAAAATTCACTTTTTTGTGAAAATATCCACTAAATGAGGGAAAAATATTTGTGAGGGTACCCCAGGAGAGTTCCAAATGTGTATGGGTATAATATATATCCCACGGGGGTAAAACTGAAAAAAGTTGAAAAAAAATTTTTTTTTGGACTTAGTCATTTTTCCGGCGTTTATCAGACTTTCAGATAGGGCAAATGTCAGTGAGCGTTCCGATTTCAGTTCCAGAGCGATTCGCCCAATGAGTCCTTGATATTTAGTCGATTTCAGCCAATATTTTGGATTTTTGAAAATTTCACTTTTTTGCGAAAATATCCACTAAATGAGGGAATAATATGTGTGAGGGTACCCCAGGAGTGTTCCAAATGTGTATGGGTATAATATATATCCCACGGGGGTAAAACTGAAAAAAGTTGAAAAAAAATTTTTTTTTGGACTTAGTCATTTTTCCGGCGTTTATCAGACTTTCAGATAGGGCAAATGTCAGTGAGTGTTACGATTTCAGTTCCAGAGCGATTCGCCCAATGAGTCCTTGATATTTAGCCATTTTCAGCCAATTTCTGGATTTTTGAAAAATTATCTTTTTTTGTGAAAATATCCGCTAAATGAGGGAATAATATGTGTGAGGGTACCCCAGAAGAGTTCCAAATGTGTGTGGGTAGAATATATTTCACACGGGGGTAAAATTGAAAAAAGTTGAAAATTTTTTTTTTTGGACTTAGTCATTTTTCCGGCGTTTCTCAGACTTTCAGATAGGGCAAATGTCAGTGAGCGTTCCTATTTCAGTTCCAGAGCGATTCGTACAATGAGTCCTTGATATTTAGACGTTTTCAGCCAATATTTTGGATTTTTGAAAATTTCACTTTTTTGTGAAAATATCCACTAAATGAGGGAATAATATGTGTGAGGGTACCCCAGGAGTGTTCCAAATGTGTGTGGGTAGAATATATATCCCACGGGGGTAAAATTGAAAAAAGTTGAAAAATTTTTTTTTTTGGACTGTCATTTTTCCGGCGTTTATCAGACTTTCAGATAGGGCAAATGTCAGTGAGCGTTCCGATTTCAGTTCCAGAGCGATTCGCCCAATGAGTCCTTGATATTTATTCATTTTCAGCCAATTTTCTGGATTTTTGAAAATTTCACTTTTTTGTGAAAATATCCACTAAATGAGGGAATAATATGTGTGAGGGTACGCCAGAAGAGTTCCAAATGTGTGTGGGTAAAATATATATCCCACAGGGGTAAAATTGAAAAAAGTTGAAAAATTTTTTTTTTGGACTTAGTCATTTTTCCGGCGTTTATCAGACTTTCAGATGGGACAAATGTCAGTGAGCATTCCGATTTCAGTTCCAGAGTGATTCGCCCAATGAGTCCTTGATATTTAGTCATTTTCAGCCAATTTTCTGGATTTTTGAAAAATTCACTTTTTTGTGAAAATATCCACTAAATGAGGGAATAATATGTGTGAGGGTACCCCAGGAGTGTTCCAAATGTGTGTGGGTAGAATATATATCCCACGGGGGTAAAATTGAAAAAAGTTGAAAAATTTTTTTTTTTGGACTTAGTCATTTTTCCGTCGTTTATCAGACTTTCAGATAGGGCAAATGTCAATGAGCGTTTCGATTTCAGTTCCAGAGCGATTCGCCCAATGAGTCCTTGATATTTAGTCGTTTTCAGCCAATTTTCTGGATTTTTGAAAAATTAACTTTTTTGTGAAAATATCCACTAAATGAGGGAATAATATGTGTGAGGGTACACCAGGAGAGTTCCAAATGTGTGTGGTAAAATATATATCCCACGGGGGTAAAATTGAAAAAAGTTGAAAAAAATTTTTTTTTCGACTTAGTCATTTTTCCGGCGTTTATCAGACTTTCAGATAGGGCAAATGTCAGTGAGCATTCCGATTTCAGTTCCAGAGCGATTCGCCCAATGAGTCCTTGATATTTAGTCATTTTCATCCAATTTCTGGATTTTTGAAAAATTAACTTTTTTGTGAAAATATCCACTAAATGAGGGAATAATATGTGTGAGGGTACCCCAGGAGAGTTCCAAATGTGTGTGGGTAGAATATATATCCCACGGGTTTAAAATTGAAAAAAGTTGAAAAAAAATTTTTTTTTGGACTTAGTCATTTTTCCGACGTTTATCAGACTTTCAGATAGGGCAAATGTCAGTGAGCGTTCCGATTTCAGTTCCAGAGCGATTCGCCCAATGAGTCCTTGATATTTAGTCATGTTCAGCCAATTTTCTGGATTTTTGAAAAATTCACTTTTTTGTGAAAATATCCACTAAATGAGGGAATAATATGTGTGAGGGTACCCCAGGAGAGTTCCAAATGTGTGTGGGTAGAATATATATCCCACGGGGGTAAAACTGAAAAAAGTTGAAAAAAAAATTTTTTTTGGACTTAGTCATTTTTCCGGCGTTTATCAGACTTTCAGATAGGGCAAATGTCAGTGAGCATTCTGATTTCAGTTCCAGAGCGATTCGCCCAATGAGTCCTTGATATTTAGTCATTTTCATCCAATTTCTGGATTTTTCAAAAAATTAACTTTTTTGTGAAAATATCCACTAAATGAGGGAATAATATGTGTGAGGGTACCCCAGGAGAGTTCCAAATGTGTGTGGGTAGAATATATATCCCACGGGTTTAAAATTGAAAAAAGTTGAAAAAAAATTTTTTTTTGGAGTTAGTCATTTTTCCGACGTTTATCAGACTTTCAGATAGGGCAAATGTTAGTGAGTGTTCCGATTTCAGTTCCAGAGCGATTCGCCCAATGAGTCTTTGATATTTAGTCATTTTCAGCCAATTTTCTGGATTTTTGAAAAATTAACTTTTTTGTGAAAATATCCAGTAAATGAGGGAATAATATGTGTGAGGGTACCCCAGAAGAGTTCCAAATGTGTGTGGGTAGAATATATATCCCACGGGGGTAAAATTGAAAAAAGTTGAAAAATTTTTTTTTTTGGACTTAGTCATTTTTCCGGCGTTTATCAGACTTTCAGATAGGGCAAATGTCAGTGAGCATTCCGATTTCAGTTCCAGAGCGATTCGCCCAATGAGTCCTTGATATTTAGTCATTTTCATCCAATTTCTGGATTTTTGAAAAATTAACTTTTTTGTGAAAATATCCACTAAATGAGGGAATAATATGTGTGAGGGTACCCCAGGAGAGTTCCAAATGTGTGTGGGTAGAATATATATCCCACGGGTTTAAAATTGAAAAAAGTTGAAAAAAAATTTTTTTTTGGACTTAGTCATTTTTCCGGCGTTTATCAGACTTTCAGATAGGGCAAATGTCAGTGAGTGTTCTGATTTCAGTTCCAGAGCGATTCGCCCAATGAGTCCTTGATATTTAGTCGTTTTCAGCCAATTTTCTGGATTTTTGAAAAATTAACTTTTTTGTGAAAATATCCACTAAATGAGGGAATAATATGTGTGAGGGTAGCCCAGGAGAGTTCCAAATGTGTGTGGGTAGAATATATATCCCACGGGGGTGAAATTGAAAAAAGTTGAAAAAATTTTTTTTTTGGACTTAGTCATTTTTCCAGCGTTTATCAGACTTTCAGATAGGGCAAATGTCATTGAGCGTTCCGATTTCAGTTCCAGAGCGATTCGCCCAATGAGTCTTGATATTTAGTCGTTTTCAGCCAATATTTTGGATTTTTGAAAATTTCACTTTTTTGTGAAAATATCCACTAAATGAGGGAATAATATGTGTGAGTGTACCCCAGGAGTGTTCCAAATGTGTGTGGGTAGAATATACATCCCACGGGGGTAAAATTGAAAAAAGCTGAAAAAAATTTTTTTTTGGACTTAGCCATTTTTTCGGCGTTTATCAGACTTTCAGATAGGGTAAATGTCAGTGAGCATTCCGATTTCAGTTCCAGAGCGATTCGCCCAATGAGTCCTTGATATTTAGTCATTTTCAGCCATTTTCTGGATTTTTGAAAAATTAACTTTTTTGTAAAAATATCCACTAAATGAGGGAATAATATGTGTGAGGGTACCGCAGAAGAGTTCCAAATGTGTGTGGGTAGAATATATATCCCACGGGGGTAAAATTGAAAAAAGTTGAAAAATTTTTTTTTTTGGACTTAGTCATTTTTCCGGCGTTTATCAGACTTTCAGATAGGGCAAATGTCAGTGAGCATTCCGATTTCAGTTCCAGAGCGATTCGCCCAATGAGTCCTTGATATTTAGTCATGTTCAGCCAATTTTCTGGATTTTTGAAAAATTCACTTTTTTGTGAAAATATCCACTAAATGAGGGAATAATATGTGTGAGGGTACCCCAGGAGAGTTCCAAATGTGTGTGGGTAGAATATATATCCCACGGGGGTAAAACTGAAAAAAGTTGAAAAAAAAATTTTTTTTCGACTTAGTCATTTTTCAGGCGTTTATCAGACTTTCAGATAGGGCAAATGTCAGTGAGCATTCCGATTTCAGTTCCAGAGCGATTCGCCCAATGAGTCCTTGATATTTAGTCATTTTCATCCAATTTCTGGATTTTTGAAAAATTAACTTTTTTGTGAAAATATCCACTAAATGAGGGAATAATATGTGTGAGGGTACCCCAGGAGAGTTCCAAATGTGTGTGGGTAGAATATATATCCCACGGGGGTAAAACTGAAAAAAGTTGAAAAAAAAATTTTTTTTGGACTTAGTCATTTTTCCGGCGTTTATCAGACTTTCAGATAGGGCAAATGTCAGTGAGCATTCCGATTTCAGTTCCAGAGCGATTAGCCTAACGAGTCCTTTATATTTAGTCATTTTCAGCCAATTTCTGGATTTTTGAAAAATTAACTTTTTTTGTGAAAATATCCGCTAAATGAGGGAATAATATGTGTGAGGGTACCCCAGGAGTGTTCCAAATGTGTGTGGGTAGAATATATATCCCACGGGGATAAAATTGAAAAAAGTTAAAAAAAATTTTTTTTTTGGACTTAGTAATTTTTCCGACGTTTATCAGACTTTCAGATAGGGCAAATGTCAGTGAGCGTTCCGATTTCAGTTCCAGAGCGATTCGCCCAATGAGTCTTTGATATTTAGTAATTTTCAGCCAATTTTCTGGATTTTTGAAAAATTCACTTTTTTGTGAAAATATCCACTAAATGAGGGAATAATATGTGTGAGGGTACCCCAGAAGAGTTCCAAATGTGTGTGGGTAGAATATATATCCCACGGGGGTAAAATTGAAAAAAGTTGAAAAATTTTTTTTTTTGGACTTAGTCATTTTTCCGGCGTTTATCAGACTTTCAGATAGGGCAAATGTCAGTGAGCGTTCCGATTACAGTTCCAGAGCGATTCGCCCAATGAGTCCTTGATATTTATTCATTTTCAGCCAATTTTCTGGATTTTTGAAAAATTCACTTTTTTGTGAAAATATCCACTAAATGAGGGAATAATATGTGTGAGGGTACCCCAGTAGAGTTCCAAATGTGTGTGGGTAGAATATATATCCCACGGGGGTAAAACTGAAAATAGTTGAAAAAAAAATTTTTTTCGACTTAGTCATTTTTCCGGCGTTTATCAGACTTTCAGATAGGCCGTTCCGATTTCAGTTCCAGAGCGATTTTCCCAATGAGTCCTTGATAGTTAGTCATTTTCAGCCAATTTTCTGGATTTTTGAAAAATTCACTTTTTTGTGAAAATATCCACTAAATGAGGGAATAATATGTGTGAGGGTACCCCAGGAGAGTTCCAAATGTGTGTGGGTAGAATATATATCCCACGGGTTTAAAATTGAAAAAAGTTGAAAAAAAATTTTTTTTTGGACTTAGTCATTTTTCCGACATTTATCAGACTTTCAGATAGGGCAAATGTCAGTGAGCGTTCCGATTTCAGTTCCAGAGCGATTCGCCCAATGACTCTTTGATATTTAGTCATTTTCAGCCAATTTTCTGGATTTTTGAGAAATTCACTCTTTTGTGAAAATATCCACTAAATGAGGGAATAATATGTGTGAGGGTACCCCAGGAGTGTTCCAAATGTGTGTGGGTAGAATATATATCCCACGGGGATAAAATTGAAAAAAGTTAAAAAAAATTTTTTTTTTGGACTTAGTCATTTTCCGGCGTTTATCAGACTTTCAGATAGGGCAAATGTCAGTGAGCATTCCGATTTCAGTTCCAGAGCGATTCGCCCAATGAGTCCTTGATATTTAGTCATGTTCAGCCAATTTTCTGGATTTTTGAAAAATTCACTTTTTTGTGAAAATATCCACTAAATGAGGGAATAATATGTGTGAGGGTACCCCAGAAGAGTTCCAAATGTGTGTGGGTAGAATATATATCCCACGGGGGTAAAATTGAAAAAAGTTGAAAAATTTTTTTTTTTGGACTTAGTCATTTTTCCGGCGTTTATCAGACTTTCAGATAGGGCAAATGTCAGTGAGCGTTCCGATTTCAGTTCCAGAGCGATTCGCCCAATGAGTCTTTGATATTTAGTCATTTTCAGCCAATTTTCTGGATTTTTGAAAAATTAACTTTTTTGTGAAAATATCCACTAAATGAGGGAATAATATGTGTGAGGGTACCCCAGGAGAGTTCCAAATGTGTGTGGGTAGAATATATATCCCACGGGTTTAAAATTGAAAAAAGTTGAAAAAAATTTTTTTTTTGGACTTAGTCATTTTTCCGACGTTTATCAAACTTTCAGATAGGTCAAATGTCAGTGAGCGTTCCGATTTCAGTTCCAGAGAGATTCGCCCAATGAGTCTTTGATATTTAGTCATTTTCAGCCAATTTTCTGGATATTTGAAAAATTCACTTTTTTGTGAAAATATCCACTAAATGAGGGAATTATATGTGTGAGGGTACCCCAGAAGAGTTCTAAATGTGTGTGGGTAGAATATATATCCCACGGGGGTAAAATTGAAAAAAGTTGAAAAAATTTTTTTTTTCGACTTAGTCATTTTTCCGGCGTTTATCAGACTTTCAGATAGGGCAAATGTCAGTGAGCATTCCGATTTCAGTTCCAGAGCGATTCGCCCAATGAGTCCTTGATATTTATTCATTTTCAGCCAATTTTCTGGATTTTTGAAAAATTCACTTTTTTGTGAAAATATCCACTAAATGAGGGAATAATATGTGTGAGGGTACCCCAGGAGAGTTCCAAATGTGTGTGGGTAGAATATATATCCCACGGGTTTAAAATTGAAAAAAGTTGAAAAAAATTTTTTTTTTGGACTTAGTCATTTTTCCGACGTTTATCAAACTTTCAGATAGGTCAAATGTCAGTGAGCGTTCCGATTTCAGTTCCAGAGAGATTCGCCCAATGAGTCTTTGATATTTAGTCATTTTCAGCCAATTTTCTGGATATTTGAAAAATTCACTTTTTTGTGAAAATATCCACTAAATGAGGGAATTATATGTGTGAAGGTACCCCAGAAGAGTTCTAAATGTGTGTGGGTAGAATATATATCCCACGGGGGTAAAATTGAAAAAAGTTGAAAAAATTTTTTTTTTCGACTTAGTCATTTTTCCGGCGTTTATCAGACTTTCAGATAGGGCAAATGTCAGTGAGCATTCCGATTTCAGTTCCAGAGCGATTCGCCCAATGAGTCCTTGATATTTATTCATTTTCAGCAATTTTCTGGATTTTTGAAAAATTCACTTTTTTGTGAAAATATCCACTAAATGAGGGAATAATATGTGTGAGGGTACCCCAGTAGAGTTCCAACTGTGTGTGGGTAGAATATATATCCCACGGGGGTAAAACTGAAAAAAGTTGAAAAAAAAATTTTTTTTGGACTTAGTCATTTTTCCGGCGTTTATCAGACTTTCAGATAGGGCAAATGTCAGTGAGCGTTCCGATTTCAGTTCCAGAGCGATTTGCCCAATGAGTCCTTGATATTTAGTCATTTTCAGCCAATTTTCTGCATTTTTCAAAAATTCACTTTTTTGTGAAAATATCCACTAAATGAGGGAATAATATGTGTGAGGGTACCCCAGGAGAGTTCCAAATGTGTGTGGGTAGAATATATATCCCACGGGGGTAAAATTGAAAAAAGTTGAAAAAAATTTGTTTTTGGACTTAGCCATTTTTTCGGCGTTTATCAGACTTTCAGATAGGGCAAATGTCAGTGAGCATTCCGATTTCAGTTCCATAACGATTTGCCCAATGAGTCCTTGATACTTAGTCATTTTCAGCCAATTTTCTGGATTTTTGAAAATTTCACTTTTTTGTGAAAATATTCACTAAATGAGGGAATAATATGTGTGAGGGTAGCCCAGTAGAGTTCCAAATGTGTGTGGGTAGAATATATATCCCACGGGGGTAAAATTGAAAAAAGTTGAGAAAAATTTTTTTTTGGACTTAGTCATTTTTCCGGCGTTTATCAGACTTTCAGATAGGGCAAATGTCAGTGAGCATTCCGATTTCAGTTCCAGAGCGATTCGCCCAATGAGTCCTTGATATTTAGTCATTTTCAGCCATTTTCTGGATTTTTGAAAAATTAACTTTTTTGTGAAAATATCCACTAAATGAGGGAATAATATGTGTGAGGGTACCCCAGAAGAGTTCCAAATGTGTGTGGGTAGAATATATATCCCACGGGGGTAAAATTGAAAAAAGTTGAAAAATTTTTTTTTATGGACTTAGTCATTTTTCCGGCGTTTATCAGACTTTCAGATAGGGCAAATGTCAGCGAGCATTCCGATTTCAGTTCCAGAGCGATTCGCCCAATGAGTCCTTGATATTTAGTCATTTTCATCCAATTTCTGGATTTTTGAAAAACTCACTTTTTTGTGAAAATATCCACTAAATGAGGGAATAATATGTGTGAGGGTAGCCCAGTAGAGTTCCAAATGTTTGTGGGTAGAATATATATCCCACGGGGGTAAAATTGAAAAAAGTTGAAAAATTTTTTTTTTGGACTTAGTCATTTTTCCGGCGTTTATCAGACTTTCAGATAGGGCAAATGTCAGTGAGCGTTCCGATTTCAGTTCCAGAGCGATTCTCCCAATGAGTCTTTGATATTTATTCATTTTCAGACAATTTTCTGGATTTTTGAAAAATTCACTTTTTTGTGAAAATATCCACTAAATGAGGGAATAATATGTGTGAGGGTACCCCAGGAGAGTTCCAAATGTGTGTGGGTAGAATATATATCCCACGGGGGTAAAATTGAAAAAAGTTGAAAAAAATTTTTTTTTTCGACTTAGTCATTTTTCAGGCGTTTATCAGACTTTCAGATAGGGCAAATGTCAGTGAGCGTTCCGATTTCAGTTCCAGAGCGATTCACCCAATGAGTCTTTGATATTTAGTCATTTTCAGCCAATTTTCTGGATTTTTGAAAAATTCACTTTTTTGTGAAAATATCCACTAAATGAGGGAATAATATGTGTGAGGGTACCCCAGGAGAGTTCCAAATGTGTGTGGGTAGAATATATATCCCACGGGGGTAAAATTGAAAAAAGTTGAAAAAAATTTTTTTTTGGACTTAGTTATTTTTCCGGCGTTTATCAGACTTTCAGATAGGGCAAATGTCAGTGAGCATTCCGATTTCAGTTCCAGAGCGATTCGCCCAATGAGTCCTTGATATTTAGTCATTTTCAGCCAATTTCTGGATTTTTGAAAAATTAACTTTTTTTGTGAAAATATCCGCTAAATGAGGGAATAATATGTGTGAGGGTACCCCAGAAGAGTTCCAAATGTGTGTGGGTAGAATATATTTCACACGGGGGTAAAATTGAAAAAAGTTGAAAAGTTTTTTTTTGGACTTAGTCATTTTTCCGGCGTTTATCAGACTTTCAGATAGGGCAAATGTCAGTGAGCGTTCCGATTTCAGTTCCAGAGCGATTTGCCCAATGAGTCCTTGATATTTAGTCATTTTCAGCCAATTTTCTGCATTTTTCAAAAATTCACTTTTTTGTGAAAATATCCACTAAATGAGGGAATAATATGTGTGAGGGTACCCCAGGAGAGTTCCAAATGTGTGTGGGTAGAATATATATCCCACGGGGGTAAAATTGAAAAAAGTTGAAAAAAATTTGTTTTTGGACTTAGCCATTTTTTCGGCGTTTATCAGACTTTCAGATAGGGCAAATGTCAGTGAGCATTCCGATTTCAGTTCCATAACGATTTGCCCAATGAGTCCTTGATACTTAGTCATTTTCAGCCAATTTTCTGGATTTTTGAAAATTTCACTTTTTTGTGAAAATATTCACTAAATGAGGGAATAATATGTGTGAGGGTAGCCCAGTAGAGTTCCAAATGTGTGTGGGTAGAATATATATCCCACGGGGGTAAAATTGAAAAAAGTTGAGAAAAATTTTTTTTTGGACTTAGTCATTTTTCCGGCGTTTATCAGACTTTCAGATAGGGCAAATGTCAGTGAGCATTCCGATTTCAGTTCCAGAGCGATTCGCCCAATGAGTCCTTGATATTTAGTCATTTTCAGCCATTTTCTGGATTTTTGAAAAATTAACTTTTTTGTGAAAATATCCACTAAATGAGGGAATAATATGTGTGAGGGTACCCCAGAAGAGTTCCAAATGTGTGTGGGTAGAATATATATCCCACGGGGGTAAAATTGAAAAAAGTTGAAAAATTTTTTTTTATGGACTTAGTCATTTTTCCGGCGTTTATCAGACTTTCAGATAGGGCAAATGTCAGCGAGCATTCCGATTTCAGTTCCAGAGCGATTCGCCCAATGAGTCCTTGATATTTAGTCATTTTCATCCAATTTCTGGATTTTTGAAAAACTCACTTTTTTGTGAAAATATCCACTAAATGAGGGAATAATATGTGTGAGGGTAGCCCAGTAGAGTTCCAAATGTTTGTGGGTAGAATATATATCCCACGGGGGTAAAATTGAAAAAAGTTGAAAAATTTTTTTTTTGGACTTAGTCATTTTTCCGGCGTTTATCAGACTTTCAGATAGGGCAAATGTCAGTGAGCGTTCCGATTTCAGTTCCAGAGCGATTCTCCCAATGAGTCTTTGATATTTATTCATTTTCAGACAATTTTCTGGATTTTTGAAAAATTCACTTTTTTGTGAAAATATCCACTAAATGAGGGAATAATATGTGTGAGGGTACCCCAGGAGAGTTCCAAATGTGTGTGGGTAGAATATATATCCCACGGGGGTAAAATTGAAAAAAGTTGAAAAAAATTTTTTTTTTCGACTTAGTCATTTTTCAGGCGTTTATCAGACTTTCAGATAGGGCAAATGTCAGTGAGCGTTCCGATTTCAGTTCCAGAGCGATTCACCCAATGAGTCTTTGATATTTAGTCATTTTCAGCCAATTTTCTGGATTTTTGAAAAATTCACTTTTTTGTGAAAATATCCACTAAATGAGGGAATAATATGTGTGAGGGTACCCCAGGAGAGTTCCAAATGTGTGTGGGTAGAATATATATCCCACGGGGGTAAAATTGAAAAAAGTTGAAAAAAATTTTTTTTTGGACTTAGTTATTTTTCCGGCGTTTATCAGACTTTCAGATAGGGCAAATGTCAGTGAGCATTCCGATTTCAGTTCCAGAGCGATTCGCCCAATGAGTCCTTGATATTTAGTCATTTTCAGCCAATTTCTGGATTTTTGAAAAATTAACTTTTTTTGTGAAAATATCCGCTAAATGAGGGAATAATATGTGTGAGGGTACCCCAGAAGAGTTCCAAATGTGTGTGGGTAGAATATATTTCACACGGGGGTAAAATTGAAAAAAGTTGAAAAGTTTTTTTTTGGACTTAGTCATTTTTCCGGCGTTTATCAGACTTTCAGATAGGGCAAATGTCAGTGAGCGTTCCGATTTCAGTTCCAGAGCGATTTGCCCAATGAGTCCTTGATATTTAGTCATTTTCAGCCAATTTTCTGCATTTTTCAAAAATTCACTTTTTTGTGAAAATATCCACTAAATGAGGGAATAATATGTGTGAGGGTACCCCAGGAGAGTTCCAAATGTGTGTGGGTAGAATATATATCCCACGGGGGTAAAATTGAAAAAAGTTGAAAAAAATTTGTTTTTGGACTTAGCCATTTTTTCGGCGTTTATCAGACTTTCAGATAGGGCAAATGTCAGTGAGCATTCCGATTTCAGTTCCATAACGATTTGCCCAATGAGTCCTTGATACTTAGTCATTTTCAGCCAATTTTCTGGATTTTTGAAAATTTCACTTTTTTGTGAAAATATTCACTAAATGAGGGAATAATATGTGTGAGGGTAGCCCAGTAGAGTTCCAAATGTGTGTGGGTAGAATATATATCCCACGGGGGTAAAATTGAAAAAAGTTGAGAAAAATTTTTTTTTGGACTTAGTCATTTTTCCGGCGTTTATCAGACTTTCAGATAGGGCAAATGTCAGTGAGCATTCCGATTTCAGTTCCAGAGCGATTCGCCCAATGAGTCCTTGATATTTAGTCATTTTCAGCCATTTTCTGGATTTTTGAAAAATTAACTTTTTTGTGAAAATATCCACTAAATGAGGGAATAATATGTGTGAGGGTACCCCAGAAGAGTTCCAAATGTGTGTGGGTAGAATATATATCCCACGGGGGTAAAATTGAAAAAAGTTGAAAAATTTTTTTTTATGGACTTAGTCATTTTTCCGGCGTTTATCAGACTTTCAGATAGGGCAAATGTCAGCGAGCATTCCGATTTCAGTTCCAGAGCGATTCGCCCAATGAGTCCTTGATATTTAGTCATTTTCATCCAATTTCTGGATTTTTGAAAAACTCACTTTTTTGTGAAAATATCCACTAAATGAGGGAATAATATGTGTGAGGGTAGCCCAGTAGAGTTCCAAATGTTTGTGGGTAGAATATATATCCCACGGGGGTAAAATTGAAAAAAGTTGAAAAATTTTTTTTTTGGACTTAGTCATTTTTCCGGCGTTTATCAGACTTTCAGATAGGGCAAATGTCAGTGAGCATTCCGATTTCAGTTCCAGAGCGATTCGCCCAATGAGTCCTTGATATTTAGTCATTTTCAGCCAATTTCTGGATTTTTGAAAAATTAACTTTTTTTGTGAAAATATCCGCTAAATGAGGGAATAATATGTGTGAGGGTACCCCAGAAGAGTTCCAAATGTGTGTGGGTAGAATATATTTCACACGGGGGTAAAATTGAAAAAAGTTGAAAAGTTTTTTTTTGGACTTAGTCATTTTTCCGGCGTTTATCAGACTTTCAGATAGGGCAAATGTCAGTGAGCGTTCCGATTTCAGTTCCAGAGAGATTCGCCCAATGAGTCTTTGATATTTAGTCATTTTCAGCCAATTTTCTGGATTTTTGAAAAATTCACTTTTTTGTGAAAATATCCACTAAATGAGGGAATAATATGTGTGAGGGTACCCCAGAAGAGTTCCAAATGTGTGTGGGTAGAATATATATCCCACGGGGGTAAAATTGAAAAAAGTTGAAAAATTTTTTTTTTTTGGACTTAGTCATTTTTCCGGCGTTTATCAGACTTTCAGATAGGGCAAATGTCAGTGAGCGTTCCGATTTCAGTTCCAGAGCGATTCGCCCAATGAGTCTTTGATATTTAGTCATTTTCAGCCAATTTTCTGGATTTTTGAAAAATTAACTTTTTTGTGAAAATATCCACTAAATGAGGGAATAATATGTGTGAGGGTACCCCAGGAGAGTTCCAAATGTGTGTGGGTAGAATATATATCCCACGGGTTTAAAATTGAAAAAAGTTGAAAAAAATTTTTTTTTTGGACTTAGTCATTTTTCCGACGTTTATCAAACTTTCAGATAGGTCAAATGTCAGTGAGCGTTCCGATTTCAGTTCCAGAGAGATTCCCCCAATGAGTCTTTGATATTTAGTCATTTTCAGCCAATTTTCTGGATATTTGAAAAATTCACTTTTTTGTGAAAATATCCACTAAATGAGGGAATAATATGTGTGAGGGTACCCCAGAAGAGTTCTAAATGTGTGTGGGTAGAATATATATCCCACGGGGGTAAAATTGAAAAAAGTTGAAAAATTTTTTTTTTTCGACTTAGTCATTTTTCCGGCGTTTATCAGACTTTCAGATAGGGCAAATGTCAGTGAGCATTCCGATTTCAGTTCCAGAGCGATTCGCCCAATGAGTCCTTGATATTTATTCATTTTCAGCCAATTTTCTGGATTTTTGAAAAATTCACTTTTTTGTGAAAATATCCACTAAATGAGGGAATAATATGTGTGAGGGTACCCCAGTAGAGTTCCAAATGTGTGTGGGTAGAATATATATCCCACGGGGGTAAAACTGAAAAAAGTTGAAAAAAAAATTTTTTTTGGACTTAGTCATTTTTCCGGCGTTTATCAGACTTTCAGATAGGGCAAATGTCAGTGAGCGTTCCGATTTCAGTTCCAGAGCGATTTGCCCAATGAGTCCTTGATATTTAGTCATTTTCAGCCAATTTTCTGCATTTTTCAAAAATTCACTTTTTTGTGAAAATATCCACTAAATGAGGGAGTAATATGTGTGAGGGTACCCCAGGAGAGTTCCAAATGTGTGTGGGTAGAATATATATCCCACGGGGGTAAAATTGAAAAAAGTTGAAAAAAATTTTTTTTTGGACTTAGCCATTTTTTCGGCGTTTATCAGACTTTCAGATAGGGCAAATGTCAGTGAGCATTCCGATTTCAGTTCCATAACGATTTGCCCAATGAGTCCTTGATACTTAGTCAATTTCAGCCAATTTTCTGGATTTTTGAAAATTTCACTTTTTTGTGAAAATATCCACTAAATGAGGGAATAATATGTGTGAGGGTAGCCCAGTAGAGTTCCAAATGTGTGTGGGTAGAATATATATCCCACGGGGGTAAAATTGAAAAAAGTTGAGAAAAAATTTTTTTTGGACTTAGTCATTTTTCCGGCGTTTATCAGACTTTCAGATAGGGCAAATGTCAGTGAGCATTCCGATTTCAGTTCCAGAGCGATTCGCCCAATGAGTCCTTGATATTTAGTCATTTTCATCCAATTTCTGGATTTTTGAAAAATTCACTTTTTTGTGAAAATATCCACTAAATGAGGGAATAATATGTGTGAGGGTAGCCCAGTAGAGTTCCAAATGTTTGTGGGTAGAATATATATCCCACGGGGGTAAAATTGAAAAAAGTTGAAAAATTTTTTTTTTGGACTTAGTCATTTTTCCGGCGTTTATCAGACTTTCAGATAGGGCAAATGTCAGTGAGCATTTCGATTTCAGTTCCAGAGCGATTCGCCCAATGAGTCTTTGATATTTATTCATTTTCAGACAATTTTCTGGATTTTTGAAAAATTCACTTTTTTGTGAAAATATCCACTAAATGAGGGAATAATATGTGTGAGGGTACCCCAGGAGAGTTCCAAATGTGTGTGGGTAGAATATATATCCCACGGGGGTAAAACTGAAAAAAGTTGAAAAAATTTTTTTTTTTCGACTTAGTCATTTTTCAGGCGTTTATCAGACTTTCAGATAGGGCAAATGTCAGTGAGCGTTCCGATTTCAGTTCCAGAGCGATTCACCCAATGAGTCTTTGATATTTAGTCATTTTCAGCCAATTTTCTGGATTTTTGAAAAATTCACTTTTTTGTGAAAATATCCACTAAATGAGGGAATAATATGTGTGAGGGTACCCCAGGAGAGTTCCAAATGTGTGTGGGTAGAATATATATCCCACGGGGGTAAAATTGAAAAAAGTTGAAAAAAATTTTTTTTTGGACTTAGTTATTTTTCCGGCGTTTATCAGACTTTCAGATAGGGCAAATGTCAGTGAGCATTCCGATTTCAGTTCCAGAGCGATTCGCCCAATGAGTCCTTGATATTTATTCATTTTCAGCCAATTTTCTGGATTTTTGAAAAATTCACTTTTTTGTGAAAATATCCACTAAATGAGGGAATAATATGTGTGAGGGTACCCCAGTAGAGTTCCAAATGTGTGTGGGTAGAATATATATCCCACGGGGGTAAAACTGAAAAAAGTTGAAAAAAAAATTTTTTTTGGACTTAGTCATTTTTCCGGCGTTTATCAGACTTTCAGATAGGGCAAATGTCAGTGAGCGTTCCGATTTCAGTTCCAGAGCGATTTGCCCAATGAGTCCTTGATATTTAGTCATTTTCAGCCAATTTTCTGCATTTTTCAAAAATTCACTTTTTTGTGAAAATATCCACTAAATGAGGGAATAATATGTGTGAGGGTACCCCAGGAGAGTTCCAAATGTGTGTGGGTAGAATATATATCCCACGGGGGTAAAATTGAAAAAAGTTGAAAAAAATTTTTTTTTGGACTTAGCCATTTTTTCGGCGTTTATCAGACTTTCAGATAGGGCAAATGTCAGTGAGCATTCCGATTTCAGTTCCATAACGATTTGCCCAATGAGTCCTTGATACTTAGTCAATTTCAGCCAATTTTCTGGATTTTTGAAAATTTCACTTTTTTGTGAAAATATCCACTAAATGAGGGAATAATATGTGTGAGGGTAGCCCAGTAGAGTTCCAAATGTGTGTGGGTAGAATATATATCCCACGGGGGTAAAATTGAAAAAAGTTGAGAAAAATTTTTTTTTGGACTTAGTCATTTTTCCGGCGTTTATCAGACTTTCAGATAGGGCAAATGTCAGTGAGCATTCCGATTTCAGTTCCAGAGCGATTCGCCCAATGAGTCCTTGATATTTAGTCATTTTCAGCCATTTTCTGGATTTTTGAAAAATTAACTTTTTTGTGAAAATATCCACTAAATGAGGGAATAATATGTGTGAGGGTACCCCAGAAGAGTTCCAAATGTGTGTGGGTAGAATATATATCCCACGGGGGTAAAATTGAAAAAAGTTGAAAAATTTTTTTTTTTGGACTTAGTCATTTTTCCGGCGTTTATCAGACTTTCAGATAGGGCAAATGTCAGTGAGCATTCCGATTTCAGTTCCAGAGCGATTCGCCCAATGAGTCCTTGATATTTAGTCATTTTCATCCAATTTCTGGATTTTTGAAAAATTCACTTTTTTGTGAAAATATCCACTAAATGAGGGAATAATATGTGTGAGGGTAGCCCAGTAGAGTTCCAAATGTTTGTGGGTAGAATATATATCCCACGGGGGTAAAATTGAAAAAAGTTGAAACATTTTTTTTTTGGACTTAGTCATTTTTCCGGCGTTTATCAGACTTTCAGATAGGGCAAATGTCAGTGAGCATTTCGATTTCAGTTCCAGAGCGATTCGCCCAATGAGTCTTTGATATTTATTCATTTTCAGACAATTTTCTGGATTTTTGAAAAATTCACTTTTTTGTGAAAATATCCACTAAATGAGGGAATAATATGTGTGAGGGTACCCCAGGAGAGTTCCAAATGTGTGTGGGTAGAATATATATCCCACGGGGGTAAAACTGAAAAAAGTTGAAAAAAATTTTTTTTTTCGACTTAGTCATTTTTCAGGCGTTTATCAGACTTTCAGATAGGGCAAATGTCAGTGAGCGTTCCGATTTCAGTTCCAGAGCGATTCACCCAATGAGTCTTTGATATTTAGTCATTTTCAGCCAATTTTCTGGATTTTTGAAAAATTCACTTTTTTGTGAAAATATCCACTAAATGAGGGAATAATATGTGTGAGGGTACCCCAGGAGAGTTCCAAATGTGTGTGGGTAGAATATATATCCCACGGGGGTAAAATTGAAAAAAGTTGAAAAAAATTTTTTTTTGGACTTAGTTATTTTTCCGGCGTTTATCAGACTTTCAGATAGGGCAAATGTCAGTGAGCATTCCGATTTCAGTTCCAGAGCGATTCGCCCAATGAGTCCTTGATATTTAGTCATTTTCAGCCAATTTCTGGATTTTTGAAAAATTAACTTTTTTTGTGAAAATATCCGCTAAATGAGGGAATAATATGTGTGAGGGTACCCCAGAAGAGTTCCAAATGTGTGTGGGTAGAATATATTTCACACGGGGGTAAAATTGAAAAAAGTTGAAAAGTTTTTTTTTGGACTTAGTCATTTTTCCGGCGTTTATCAGACTTTCAGATAGGTCAAATGTCAGTGAGCGTTCCGATTTCAGTTCCAGAGCGATTCGCCCAATGAGTCCTTGATATTTAGTCATTTTCAGCCAATTTTCTGGATTTTTGAAAAATTCACTTTTTTGTGAAAATATCCACTAAATGAGGGAAAAATATGTGTGAGGGTACCCCAGGAGAGTTCCAAATGTGTGTGGGTAGAATATATATCCCACGGGGGTAAAACTGAAAAAAGTTGAAAAAAAAATTTTTTTTGGACTTAGTCATTTTTCCGGCGTTTATCAGACTTTCAGATAGGGCAAATCTCAGTGAGCGTTCCGATTTCAGTTCCAGAGCGATTTGCCCAATGAGTCCTTGATATTTAGTCATTTTCAGCCAATTTTCTGGATTTTTGAAAAATTCACTTTTTTGTGAAAATATCCACTAAATGAGGGAATAATATGTGTGAGGGTACCCCAGGAGAGTTCCAAATGTGTGTGGGTAGAATATATATCCCACGGGGGTAAAACTGAAAAAAGCTGAAAAAAAATTTTTTTTTGGACTTAGTCATTTTTCTGGCGTTTATCAGACTTTCAGATAGGGCAAATGTCAGTGAGCATTCCGATTTCAGTTCCAGAGCGATTCGCCCAATGAGTCCTTGATATTTAGTCATTTTCAGCCAATTTTCTGCATTTTTCAAAAATTCACTTTTTGGTGAAAATATCCACTAAATGAGGGAGTAATATGTGTGAGGGTACCCCAGGAGAGTTCCAAATGTGTGTGGGTAGAATATATATCCCACGGGGGTAAAATTGAAAAAAGTTGAAAAAAATTTTTTTTTGGACTTAGCCATTTTTTCGGCGTTTATCAGACTTTCAGATAGGGCAAATGTCAGTGAGCATTCCGATTTCAGTTCCATAACGATTTGCCCAATGAGTCCTTGATACTTAGTCAATTTCAGCCAATTTTCTGGATTTTTGAAAATTTCACTTTTTTGTGAAAATATCCACTAAATGAGGGAATAATATGTGTGAGGGTAGCCCAGTAGAGTTCCAAATGTGTGTGGGTAGAATATATATCCCACGGGGGTAAAATTGAAAAAAGTTGAGAAAAAATTTTTTTTGGACTTAGTCATTTTTCCGGCGTTTATCAGACTTTCAGATAGGGCAAATGTCAGTGAGCATTCCGATTTCAGTTCCAGAGCGATTCGCCCAATGAGTCCTTGATATTTAGTCATTTTCAGCCATTTTCTGGATTTTTGAAAAATTAACTTTTTTGTGAAAATATCCACTAAATGAGGGAATAATATGTGTGAGGGTACCCCAGAAGAGTTCCAAATGTGTGTGGGTAGAATATATATCCCACGGGGGTAAAATTGAAAAAAGTTGAAAAATTTTTTTTTTTGGACTTAGTCATTTTTCCGGCGTTTATCAGACTTTCAGATAGGGCAAATGTCAGTGAGCATTCCGATTTCAGTTCCAGAGCGATTCGCCCAATGAGTCCTTGATATTTAGTCATTTTCATCCAATTTCTGGATTTTTGAAAAATTCACTTTTTTGTGAAAATATCCACTAAATGAGGGAATAATATGTGTGAGGGTAGCCCAGTAGAGTTCCAAATGTTTGTGGGTAGAATATATATCCCACGGGGGTAAAATTGAAAAAAGTTGAAAAATTTTTTTTTTGGACTTAGTCATTTTTCCGGCGTTTATCAGACTTTCAGATAGGGCAAATGTCAGTGAGCATTTCGATTTCAGTTCCAGAGCGATTCGCCCAATGAGTCTTTGATATTTATTCATTTTCAGACAATTTTCTGGATTTTTGAAAAATTCACTTTTTTGTGAAAATATCCACTAAATGAGGGAATAATATGTGTGAGGGTACCCCAGGAGAGTTCCAAATGTGTGTGGGTAGAATATATATCCCACGGGGGTAAAACTGAAAAAAGTTGAAAAAAATTTTTTTTTTCGACTTAGTCATTTTTCAGGCGTTTATCAGACTTTCAGATAGGGCAAATGTCAGTGAGCGTTCCGATTTCAGTTCCAGAGCGATTCACCCAATGAGTCTTTGATATTTAGTCATTTTCAGCCAATTTTCTGGATTTTTGAAAAATTCACTTTTTTGTGAAAATATCCACTAAATGAGGGAATAATATGTGTGAGGGTACCCCAGGAGAGTTCCAAATGTGTGTGGGTAGAATATATATCCCACGGGGGTAAAATTGAAAAAAGTTGAAAAAAATTTTTTTTTGGACTTAGTTATTTTTCCGGCGTTTATCAGACTTTCAGATAGGGCAAATGTCAGTGAGCATTCCGATTTCAGTTCCAGAGCGATTCGCCCAATGAGTCCTTGATATTTATTCATTTTCAGCCAATTTTCTGGATTTTTGAAAAATTCACTTTTTTGTGAAAATATCCACTAAATGAGGGAATAATATGTGTGAGGGTACCCCAGTAGAGTTCCAAATGTGTGTGGGTAGAATATATATCCCACGGGGGTAAAACTGAAAAAAGTTGAAAAAAAAATTTTTTTTGGACTTAGTCATTTTTCCGGCGTTTATCAGACTTTCAGATAGGGCAAATGTCAGTGAGCGTTCCGATTTCAGTTCCAGAGCGATTTGCCCAATGAGTCCTTGATATTTAGTCATTTTCAGCCAATTTTCTGCATTTTTCAAAAATTCACTTTTTTGTGAAAATATCCACTAAATGAGGGAATAATATGTGTGAGGGTACCCCAGGAGAGTTCCAAATGTGTGTGGGTAGAATATATATCCCACGGGGGTAAAATTGAAAAAAGTTGAAAAAAATTTTTTTTTGGACTTAGCCATTTTTTCGGCGTTTATCAGACTTTCAGATAGGGCAAATGTCAGTGAGCATTTCGATTTCAGTTCCATAACGATTTGCCCAATGAGTCCTTGATACTTAGTCAATTTCAGCCAATTTTCTGGATTTTTGAAAATTTCACTTTTTTGTGAAAATATCCACTAAATGAGGGAATAATATGTGTGAGGGTAGCCCAGTAGAGTTCCAAATGTGTGTGGGTAGAATATATATCCCACGGGGGTAAAATTGAAAAAAGTTGAGAAAAATTTTTTTTTGGACTTAGTCATTTTTCCGGCGTTTATCAGACTTTCAGATAGGGCAAATGTCAGTGAGCATTCCGATTTCAGTTCCAGAGCGATTCGCCCAATGAGTCCTTGATATTTAGTCATTTTCAGCCATTTTCTGGATTTTTGAAAAATTAACTTTTTTGTGAAAATATCCACTAAATGAGGGAATAATATGTGTGAGGGTACCCCAGAAGAGTTCCAAATGTGTGTGGGTAGAATATATATCCCACGGGGGTAAAATTGAAAAAAGTTGAAAAATTTTTTTTTTTGGACTTAGTCATTTTTCCGGCGTTTATCAGACTTTCAGATAGGGCAAATGTCAGTGAGCATTCCGATTTCAGTTCCAGAGCGATTCGCCCAATGAGTCCTTGATATTTAGTCATTTTCATCCAATTTCTGGATTTTTGAAAAATTCACTTTTTTGTGAAAATATCCACTAAATGAGGGAATAATATGTGTGAGGGTAGCCCAGTAGAGTTCCAAATGTTTGTGGGTAGAATATATATCCCACGGGGGTAAAATTGAAAAAAGTTGAAACATTTTTTTTTTGGACTTAGTCATTTTTCCGGCGTTTATCAGACTTTCAGATAGGGCAAATGTCAGTGAGCATTTCGATTTCAGTTCCAGAGCGATTCGCCCAATGAGTCTTTGATATTTATTCATTTTCAGACAATTTTCTGGATTTTTGAAAAATTCACTTTTTTGTGAAAATATCCACTAAATGAGGGAATAATATGTGTGAGGGTACCCCAGGAGAGTTCCAAATGTGTGTGGGTAGAATATATATCCCACGGGGGTAAAACTGAAAAAAGTTGAAAAAAATTTTTTTTTTCGACTTAGTCATTTTTCAGGCGTTTATCAGACTTTCAGATAGGGCAAATGTCAGTGAGCGTTCCGATTTCAGTTCCAGAGCGATTCACCCAATGAGTCTTTGATATTTAGTCATTTTCAGCCAATTTTCTGGATTTTTGAAAAATTCACTTTTTTGTGAAAATATCCACTAAATGAGGGAATAATATGTGTGAGGGTACCCCAGGAGAGTTCCAAATGTGTGTGGGTAGAATATATATCCCACGGGGGTAAAATTGAAAAAAGTTGAAAAAAATTTTTTTTTGGACTTAGTTATTTTTCCGGCGTTTATCAGACTTTCAGATAGGGCAAATGTCAGTGAGCATTCCGATTTCAGTTCCAGAGCGATTCGCCCAATGAGTCCTTGATATTTAGTCATTTTCAGCCAATTTCTGGATTTTTGAAAAATTAACTTTTTTTGTGAAAATATCCGCTAAATGAGGGAATAATATGTGTGAGGGTACCCCAGAAGAGTTCCAAATGTGTGTGGGTAGAATATATTTCACACGGGGGTAAAATTGAAAAAAGTTGAAAAGTTTTTTTTTGGACTTAGTCATTTTTCCGGCGTTTATCAGACTTTCAGATAGGTCAAATGTCAGTGAGCGTTCCGATTTCAGTTCCAGAGCGATTCGCCCAATGAGTCCTTGATATTTAGTCATTTTCAGCCAATTTTCTGGATTTTTGAAAAATTCACTTTTTTGTGAAAATATCCACTAAATGAGGGAAAAATATGTGTGAGGGTACCCCAGGAGAGTTCCAAATGTGTGTGGGTAGAATATATATCCCACGGGGGTAAAACTGAAAAAAGTTGAAAAAAAAATTTTTTTTGGACTTAGTCATTTTTCCGGCGTTTATCAGACTTTCAGATAGGGCAAATCTCAGTGAGCGTTCCGATTTCAGTTCCAGAGCGATTTGCCCAATGAGTCCTTGATATTTAGTCATTTTCAGCCAATTTTCTGGATTTTTGAAAAATTCACTTTTTTGTGAAAATATCCACTAAATGAGGGAATAATATGTGTGAGGGTACCCCAGGAGAGTTCCAAATGTGTGTGGGTAGAATATATATCCCACGGGGGTAAAACTGAAAAAAGCTGAAAAAAAATTTTTTTTTGGACTTAGTCATTTTTCTGGCGTTTATCAGACTTTCAGATAGGGCAAATGTCAGTGAGCATTCCGATTTCAGTTCCAGAGCGATTCGCCCAATGAGTCCTTGATATTTAGTCATTTTCAGCCAATTTTCTGGATTTTTGAAAAATTCACTTTTTTGTGAAAATATCCACTAAATGAGGGAATAATATGTGTGAGGGTACCCCAGGAGAGTTCCAAATGTGTGTGGGTAGAATATATATCCCACGGGGGTAAAACTGAAAAAAGTTGAAAAAAAATTTTTTTTTGGACTTAGTCATTTTTCCGGCGTTTATCAGACTTTCAGATAGGGCAAATGTCAGTGAGCGTTCCGATTTCAGTTCCAGAGCGATTCGCCCAATGAGTCCTTGATATTTATTCATTTGCAGCCAATTTTCTGGATTTTTGAAAAATTCACTTTTTTGTGAAAATATCCACTAAATGAGGGAATAATATGTGTGAGGGTACCCCAGGAGAGTTCCAAATGTGTGTGGGTAGAATATATATCCCACGGGTTTAAAATTGAAAAAAGTTGAAAAAAAATTTTTTTTTTGACTTAGTCATTTTTCGGCGTTTATCAGACTTTCAGATAGGGCAAATGTCAGTGAGCGTTCCGATTTCAGTTCCAGAGCGATTCGCCCAATGAGTCCTTGATATTTAGTCATTTTCAGCCAATTTTCTGGATTTTTGAAAAATTCACTTTTTTGTGAAAATATCCACTAAATGAGGGAATAATATGTGTGAGGGTACCCCAGTAGAGTTCCAAATGTGTGTGGGTAGAATATATATCCCACGGGGGTAAAACTGAAAAAAGTTGAAAAAAAAATTTTTTTTGGACTTAGTCATTTTTCCGGCGTTTATCAGACTTTCAGATAGGGCAAATGTCAGTGAGCGTTCCGATTTCAGTTCCAGAGCGATTTGCCCAATGAGTCCTTGATATTTAGTCATTTTCAGCCAATTTTCTGCATTTTTCAAAAATTCACTTTTTTGTGAAAATATCCACTAAATGAGGGAATAATATGTGTGAGGGTACCCCAGGAGAGTTCCAAATGTGTGTGGGTAGAATATATATCCCACGGGGGTAAAATTGAAAAAAGTTGAAAAAAATTTTTTTTTGGACTTAGCCATTTTTTCGGCGTTTATCAGACTTTCAGATAGGGCAAATGTCAGTGAGCATTCTGATTTCAGTTCCATAACGATTTGCCCAATGAGTCCTTGATACTTAGTCAATTTCAGCCAATTTTCTGGATTTTTGAAAATTTCACTTTTTTGTGAAAATATCCACTAAATGAGGGAATAATATGTGTGAGGGTAGCCCAGTAGAGTTCCAAATGTGTGTGGGTAGAATATATATCCCACGGGGGTAAAATTGAAAAAAGTTGAGAAAAATTTTTTTTTGGACTTAGTCATTTTTCCGGCGTTTATCAGACTTTCAGATAGGGCAAATGTCAGTGAGCATTCCGATTTCAGTTCCAGAGCGATTCGCCCAATGAGTCCTTGATATTTAGTCATTTTCAGCCATTTTCTGGATTTTTGAAAAATTAACTTTTTTGTGAAAATATCCACTAAATGAGGGAATAATATGTGTGAGGGTACCCCAGAAGAGTTCCAAATGTGTGTGGGTAGAATATATATCCCACGGGGGTAAAATTGAAAAAAGTTGAAAAATTTTTTTTTTTGGACTTAGTCATTTTTCCGGCGTTTATCAGACTTTCAGATAGGGCAAATGTCAGTGAGCATTCCGATTTCAGTTCCAGAGCGATTCACCCAATGAGTCCTTGATATTTAGTCATTTTCAGCCAATTTTCTGGATTTTTGAAAAATTCACTTTTTTGTGAAAATATCCACTAAATGAGGGAATAATATGTGTGAGGGTACCCCAGGAGAGTTCCAAATGTGTGTGGGTAGAATATATATCCCACGGGGGTAAAACTGAAAAAAGTTGAAAAAAAAATTTTTTTTGGACTTAGTCATTTTTCCGGCGTTTATCAGACTTTCAGATAGGGCAAATCTCAGTGAGCGTTCCGATTTCAGTTCCAGAGCGATTTGCCCAATGAGTCCTTGATATTTAGTCATTTTCAGCCAATTTTCTGGATTTTTGAAAAATTCACTTTTTTGTGAAAATATCCACTAAATGAGGGAATAATATGTGTGAGGGTACCCCAGGAGAGTTCCAAATGTGTGTGGGTAGAATATATATCCCACGGGGGTAAAACTGAAAAAAGCTGAAAAAAAATTTTTTTTTGGACTTAGTCATTTTTCTGGCGTTTATCAGACTTTCAGATAGGGCAAATGTCAGTGAGCATTCCGATTTCAGTTCCAGAGCGATTCGCCCAATGAGTCCTTGATATTTAGTCATTTTCAGCCAATTTTCTGGATTTTTGAAAAATTCACTTTTTTGTGAAAATATCCACTAAATGAGGGAATAATATGTGTGAGGGTACCCCAGGAGAGTTCCAAATGTGTGTGGGTAGAATATATATCCCACGGGGGTAAAACTGAAAAAAGTTGAAAAAAAATTTTTTTTTGGACTTAGTCATTTTTCCGGCGTTTATCAGACTTTCAGATAGGGCAAATGTCAGTGAGCGTTCCGATTTCAGTTCCAGAGCGATTCGCCCAATGAGTCCTTGATATTTATTCATTTGCAGCCAATTTTCTGGATTTTTGAAAAATTCACTTTTTTGTGAAAATATCCACTAAATGAGGGAATAATATGTGTGAGGGTACCCCAGGAGAGTTCCAAATGTGTGTGGGTAGAATATATATCCCACGGGTTTAAAATTGAAAAAAGTTGAAAAAAAATTTTTTTTTTGACTTAGTCATTTTTCGGCGTTTATCAGACTTTCAGATAGGGCAAATGTCAGTGAGCGTTCCGATTTCAGTTCCAGAGCGATTCGCCCAATGAGTCCTTGATATTTAGTCATTTTCAGCCAATTTTCTGGATTTTTGAAAAATTCACTTTTTTGTGAAAATATCCACTAAATGAGGGAATAATATGTGTGAGGGTACCCCAGGAGAGTTCCAAATGTGTGGGGGTAGAATATATATCCCACGGGTTTAAAATTGAAAAAAGTCGAAAAAAAATTTTTTTTTGACTTAGTCATTTTTCCGACGTTTATCAGACTTTCAGATAGGGCAAATGTCAGTGAGCATTCCGATTTCAGTTCCAGAGCGATTAGCCTAACGAGTCCTTTATATTTAGTCATTTTCAGCCAATTTCTGGATTTTTGAAAAATTAACTTTTTTTGTGAAAATATCCGCTAAATGAGGGAATAATATGTGTGAGGGTACCCCAGAAGAGTTCCAAATGTGTGTGGGTAGAATATATATCCCACGGGGGTAAAATTGAAAAAAGTTGAAAATTTTTTTTTTTGGACTTAGTCATTTTTCGGCGTTTATCAGACTTTCAGATAGGGCAAATGTCAGTGAGCATTCCGATTTCAGTTCCAGAGCGATTCGCCCAATGAGTCCTTGATATTTAGTCATTTTCAGCCAATTTTCTGGATTTTTGAAAAATTCACTTTTTTGTGAAAATATCCACTAAATGAGGGAATAATATTTGTGAGGGTAGCCCAGTAGAGTTCCAAATGTGTGTGGGTAGAATATATATCCCACGGGGGTAAAATTGAAAAAAGTTGAAAAAAATTTTTTTTTGGACTTAGTTATTTTTCCGGCGTTTATCAGACTTTCAGATAGGGCAAATGTCAGTGAGCGTTCCGATTTCAGTTCCAGAGCGATTCGCCCAATGAGTCCTTGATATTTAGTCATTTTCAGCCAATTTTCTGGATTTTTGAAAAATTCACTTTTTTGTGAAAATATCCACTAAATGAGGGAAAAATATGTGTGAGGGTACCCCAGGAGAGTTCCAAATGTGTGTGGGTAGAATATATATCCCACGGGGGTAAAACTGAAAAAAGTTTAAAAAAAATTTTTTTTTGGACTTAGTCATTTTTCCGGCGTTTATCAGACTTTCAGATAGGGCAAATGTCAGTGAGCGTTCCGATTTCAGTTCCAGAGCGATTTGCCCAATGAGTCCTTGATATTTAGTCATTTTCAGCCAATTTTCTGGATTTTTGAAAAATTCACTTTTTTGTGAAAATATCCACTAAATGAGGGAATAATATGTGTGAGGGTACCCCAGGAGAGTTCCAAATGTGTGTGGGTAGAATATATATCCCACGGGGGTAAAACTGAAAAAAGCTGAAAAAAATTTTTTTTTGGACTTAGTCATTTTTCCGGCGTTTATCAGACTTTCAGATAGGGCAAATGTCAGTGAGCATTCCGATTTCAGTTCCAGAGCGATTCGCCCAATGAGTCCTTGATATTTAGTCATTTTCAGCCAACTTTCTGGATTTTTGAAAAATTCACTTTTTTGTGAAAATATCCACTAAATGAGGGAATAATATGTGTGAGGGTACCCCAGGAGAGTTCCAAATGTGTGTGGGTAGAATATATATCCCACGGGGGTAAAACTGAAAAAAGTTGAAAAAAAATTTTTTTTTGGACTTAGTCATTTTTCCGGCGTTTATCAGACTTTCAGATAGGGCAAATGTCAGTGAGCGTTCCGATTTCAGTTCCAGAGCGATTCGCCCAATGAGTCCTTGATATTTATTCATTTGCAGCCAATTTTCTGGATTTTTGAAAAATTCACTTTTTTGTGAAAATATCCACTAAATGAGGGAATAATATGTGTGAGGGTACCCCAGGAGAGTTCCAAATGTGTGGGGGTAGAATATATATCCCACGGGTTTAAAATTGAAAAAAGTTAAAAAAAATTTTTTTTTTGACTTAGTCATTTTTCCGACGTTTATCAGACTTTCAGATAGGGCAAATGTCAGTGAGCATTCCGATTTCAGTTCCAGAGCGATTAGCCTAACGAGTCCTTTATATTTAGTCATTTTCAGCCTATTTCTGGATTTTTGAAAAATTAACTTTTTTTGTGAAAATATCCGCTAAATGAGGGAATAATATGTGTGAGGGTACCCCAGAAGAGTTCCAAATGTGTGTGGGTAGAATATATATCCCACGGGGGTAAAATTGAAAAAAGTTGAAAATTTTTTTTTTTGGACTTAGTCATTTTTCCGGCGTTTATCAGACTTTCAGATAGGGCAAATGTCAGTGAGCGTTCCGATTTCAGTTCCAGAGCGATTCGCCTAATGAGTCCTTGATATTTAGTCGTTTTCAGCCAATATTTTGGATTTTTGAAAATTTCACTTTTTTGTGAAAATATCCACTAAATGAGGGAAAAATATGTGTGAGGGTACCCCAGGAGAGTTCCAAATGTGTGTGGGTAGAATATATATCCCACGGGGGTAAAACTGAAAAAAGTTTAAAAAAAATTTTTTTTTGGACTTAGTCATTTTTCCGGCGTTTATCAGACTTTCAGATAGGGCAAATGTCAGTGAGCGTTCCGATTTCAGTTCCAGAGCGATTTGCCCAATGAGTCCTTGATATTTAGTCATTTTCAGCCAATTTTCTGGATTTTTGAAAAATTCACTTTTTTGTGAAAATATCCACTAAATGAGGGAATAATATGTGTGAGGGTACCCCAGGAGAGTTCCAAATGTGTGTGGGTAGAATATATATCCCACGGGGGTAAAACTGAAAAAAGCTGAAAAAAATTTTTTTTTGGACTTAGTCATTTTTCCGGCGTTTATCAGACTTTCAGATAGGGCAAATGTCAGTGAGCATTCCGATTTCAGTTCCAGAGCGATTCGCCCAATGAGTCCTTGATATTTAGTCATTTTCAGCCAACTTTCTGGATTTTTGAAAAATTCACTTTTTTGTGAAAATATCCACTAAATGAGGGAATAATATGTGTGAGGGTACCCCAGGAGAGTTCCAAATGTGTGTGGGTAGAATATATATCCCACGGGGGTAAAACTGAAAAAAGTTGAAAAAAAATTTTTTTTTGGACTTAGTCATTTTTCCGGCGTTTATCAGACTTTCAGATAGGGCAAATGTCAGTGAGCGTTCCGATTTCAGTTCCAGAGCGATTCGCCCAATGAGTCCTTGATATTTATTCATTTGCAGCCAATTTTCTGGATTTTTGAAAAATTCACTTTTTTGTGAAAATATCCACTAAATGAGGGAATAATATGTGTGAGGGTACCCCAGGAGAGTTCCAAATGTGTGGGGGTAGAATATATATCCCACGGGTTTAAAATTGAAAAAAGTTGAAAAAAATTTTTTTTTTGACTTAGTCATTTTTCCGACGTTTATCAGACTTTCAGATAGGGCAAATGTCAGTGAGCATTCCGATTTCAGTTCCAGAGCGATTAGCCTAACGAGTCCTTTATATTTAGTCATTTTCAGCCTATTTCTGGATTTTTGAAAAATTAACTTTTTTTGTGAAAATATCCGCTAAATGAGGGAATAATATGTGTGAGGGTACACCAGAAGAGTTCCAAATGTGTGTGGGTAGAATATATATCCCACGGGGGTAAAATTGAAAAAAGTTGAAAATTTTTTTTTTTGGACTTAGTCATTTTTCCGGCGTTTATCAGACTTTCAGATAGGGCAAATGTCAGTGAGCATTCCGATTTCAGTTCCAGAGCGATTCGCCCAATGAGTCCTTGATATTTAGTCATTTTCAGCCAATTTTCTGGATTTTTGAAAAATTCACTTTTTTGTGAAAATATCCACTAAATGAGGGAATAATATGTGTGAGGGTACCCCAGGAGAATTCCAAATGTGTGTGGGTAGAATATATATCCCACGGGGGTAAAACTGAAAATAGTTGAAAAAAAAATTTTTTTTGGACTTAGTCATTTTTCCGGCGTTTATCAGACTTTCAGATAGGGCAAATGTCAGTGAGCGTTCCGATTTCAGTTCCAGAGCGATTCGCCTAATGAGTCCTTGATATTTAGTCGTTTTCAGCCAATATTTTGGATTTTTGAAAATTTCACTTTTTTGTGAAAATATCCACTAAATGAGGGAATAATATGTGTGAGGGTACCCCAGAAGAGTTCCAAATGTGTGTGGGTAGAATATATTTCACACGGGGGTAAAATTGAAAAAAGTTGAAAAGTTTTTTTTTGGACTTAGTCATTTTTCCGGCGTTTATCAGACTTTCAGATAGGGCAAATGTCAGTGAGCGTTCCGATTTCAGTTCCAGAGCGATTCACCCAATGAGTCCTTGATATTTAGTCATTTTCAGCCAATTTTCTGGATTTTTGAAAAATTCACTTTTTTGTGAAAATATCCACTAAATGAGGGAATAATATGTGTGAGGGTACCCCAGGAGAGTTCCAAATGTGTGTGGGTAGAATATATATCCCACGGGTTTAAAATTGAAAAAAGTTGAAAAAAAATTTTTTTTTGGACTGTCATTTTTCCGGCGTTTATCAGACTTTCAGATAGGGCAAATGTCAGTGAGCATTCCGATTTCAGTTCCAGAGCGATTCGCCCAATGAGTCCTTGATATTTAGTCATTTTCAGCCAATTTCTGGATTTTTGAAACATTTACTTTTTTTGTGAAAATATCCGCTAAATGAGGGAATAATATGTGTGAGGGTACCCCAGAAGAGTTCCAAATGTGTGTGGGTAGAATATATATCCCACGGGGGTAAAATTGAAAAAAGTTGAAAATTTTTTTTTTTGGACTTAGTCATTTTTCCGGCGTTTATCAGACTTTCAGATAGGGCAAATGTCAGTGAGCGTTCCGATTTCAGTTCCAGAGCGATTTGCCCATTGAGTCCTTGATATTTAGTCATTTTCAGCCAATTTTCTGGATTTTTGAAAAATTCACTTTTTTGTGAAAATATCCACTAAATGAGGGAATAATATGTGTGAGGGTACCCCAGGAGTGTTCCAAATGTGTGTGGGTAGAATATATATCCCACGGGGGTAAAATTGAAAAAAGTTGAAAATTTTTTTTTTTGGACTTAGTCATTTTTCCGGCGTTTATCAGACTTTCAGATAGGGCAAATGTCAGTGAGCGTTCCGATTTCAGTTCCAGAGCGATTCGCCCAATGAGTCCTTGATATTTAGTCATTTTCAGCCAATTTTCTGGATTTTTGAAAAATTCACTTTTTTGTGAAAATATCCACTAAATGAGGGAATAATATGTGTGTGGGTACCCAAGGAGTGTTCCAAATGTGTGTGGGTAGAATATATATCCCACGGGGATAAAATTGAAAAAAGTTGAAAAATATTTTTTTTTGGACTTAGTCATTTTTCCGGCGTTTATCAGACTTTCAGATAGGGCAAATGTCAGTGAGCGTTCCGATTTCAGTTCCAGAGCGATTCGCCCAATGAGTCCTTGATATTTAGTCATTTTCAGCCAATTTCTGGATTTTTGAAAAATTTACTTTTTTTGTGAAAATATCCGCTAAATGAGGGAATAATATGTGTGAGGGTACCCCAGAAGAGTTCCAAATGTGTGTGGGTAGAATATATATCCCACGGGGGTAAAATTGAAAAAAGTTGAAAATTTTTTTTTTTGGACTTAGTCATTTTTCCGGCGTTTATCAGACTTTCAGATAGGGCAAATGTCAGTGAGCGTTCCGATCTCAGTTCCAGAGCGATTTGCCCAATGAGTCCTTGATATTTAGTCATTTTCAGCCAATTTTCTGGATTTTTGAAAAATTCACTTTTTTGTGAAAATATCCACTAAATGAGGGAATAATATGTGTGAGGGTACCCCAGGAGAGTTCCAAATGTGTGTGGGTAGAATATATATCCCACGGGGGTAAAACTGAAAAAAGCTGAAAAAAAATTTTTTTTTGGACTTAGTCATTTTTCCGGCGTTTATCAGACTTTCAGATAGGGCAAATGTCAGTGAGCATTCCGATTTCAGTTCCAGAGCGATTCGCCCAATGAGTCCTTGATATTTAGTCATTTTCAGCCAATTTTCTGGATTTTTGAAAAATTCACTTTTTTGTGAAAATATCCACTAAATGAGGGAATAATATGTGTGAGGGTACCCCAGGAGAGTTCCAAATGTGTGTGGGTAGAATATATATCCCACGGGGGTAAAACTGAAAAAAGTTGAAAAAAAATTTTTTTTTGGACTTAGTCATTTTTCCGGCGTTTATCAGACTTTCAGATAGGGCAAATGTCAGTGAGCGTTCCGATTTCAGTTCCAGAGCGATTCGCCCAATGAGTCCTTGATATTTATTCATTTGCAGCCAATTTTCTGGATTTTTGAAAAATTCACTTTTTTGTGAAAATATCCACTAAATGAGGGAATAATGTGTGAGGGTACCCCAGGAGAGTTCCAAATGTGTGTGGGTAGAATATATATCCCACGGGTTTAAAATTGAAAAAAGTTGAAAAAAAATTTTTTTTTTGACTTAGTCATTTTTCGGCGTTTATCAGACTTTCAGATAGGGCAAATGTCAGTGAGCGTTCCGATATCAGTTCCAGAGCGATTCGCCCAATGAGTCCTTGATATTTAGTCATTTTCAGCCAATTTTCTGGATTTTTGAAAAATTCACTTTTTTGTGAAAATATCCACTAAATGAGGGAATAATATGTGTGAGGGTACCCCAGGAGAGTTCCAAATGTGTGGGGGTAGAATATATATCCCACGGGTTTAAAATTGAAAAAAGTTGAAAAAAATTTTTTTTTTGACTTAGTCATTTTTCCGACGTTTATCAGACTTTCAGATAGGGCAAATGTCAGTGAGCATTCCGATTTCAGTTCCAGAGCGATTCGCCCAATGAGTCCTTGATATTTAGTCATTTTCAGCCAATTTCTGGATTTTTGAAACATTTACTTTTTTTGTGAAAATATCCGCTAAATGAGGGAATAATATGTGTGAGGGTACCCCAGAAGAGTTCCAAATGTGTGTGGGTAGAATATATATCCCACGGAAGTAAAATTGAAAAAAGTTGAAAATTTTTTTTTTTGGACTTAGTCATTTTTCCGGCGTTTATCAGACTTTCAGATAGGGCAAATGTCAGTGAGCGTTCCGATTTCAGTTCCAGAGCGATTCGCCCAATGAGTCCTTGATATTTAGTCATTTTCAGCCAATTTTCTGGATTTTTGAAAAATTCACTTTTTTGTGAAAATATCCACTAAATGAGGGAATAATATGTGTGAGGGTACCCCAGAAGAGTTCCAAATGTGTGTGGGTAGAATATATATCCCACGGGGGTAAAACTGAAAATAGTAGAAAAAAATTTTTTTTTTGGACTTAGTCATTTTTCCGGCGTTTATCAGACTTTCAGATAGGGCAAATGTCAGTGAGCGTTCCGATTTCAGTTCCAGAGCGATTCGCCCAATGAGTCCTTGATATTTAGTCATTTTCAGCCAATTTTCTGGATTTTTGAAAAATTCACTTTTTTGTGAAAATATCCACTAAATGAGGGAATAATATGTGTGAGGGTACCCCAGAAGAGTTCCAAATGTATGTGGGTAGAATATATATCCCACGGGGGTAAAATTGAAAAAAGTTGAAAAATTATTTTTTTTGGACTTAGTCATTTTTCCGGCGTTTATCAGACTTTCAGATAGGGCAAATGTCAGTGAGCGTTCCGATTTCAGTTCCAGAGCGATTTGCCCAATGAGTCCTTGATATTTAGTCATTTTCAGCCAATTTTCTGGATTTTTGAAAAATTCACTTTTTTGTGAAAATATCCACTAAATGAGGGAATAATATGTGTGAGGGTACCCCAGGAGAGTTCCAAATGTGTGTGGGTAGAATATATATCCCACGGGTTTAAAATTGAAAAAAGTTGAAAAAAATTTTTTTTTTCGACTTAGTCATTTTTCCGACGTTTATCAGACTTTCAGATAGGGCAAATGTCAGTGAGCGTTCCGATTTCAGTTCCAGAGAGATTCGCCCAATGAGTCTTTGATATTTAGTCATTTTCAGCCAATTTTCTGGATTTTTGAAAAATTCACTTTTTTGTGAAAATATCCACTAAATGAGGGAATAATATGTGTGAGGGTACCCCAGAAGAGTTCCAAAGGTGTGTGGGTAGAATATATATCCCACGGGGGTAAAACTGAAAATAGTAGAAAAAAAATTTTTTTTTGGACTTAGTCATTTTTCCGGCGTTTATCAGACTTTCAGATAGGGCAAATGTCAGTGAGCGTTCCGATTTCAGTTCCAGAGCGATTCGCCCAATGCGTCCTTGATATTTAGTCATTTTCAGCCAATTTTCTGGATTTTTGAAAAATTCACTTTTTTGTGAAAATATCCACTAAATGAGGGAATAATATGTGTGAGGGTACCCCAGGAGTGTTCCAAATGTGTGTGGGTAGAATATATATCCCACGGGGGTAAAATTGAAAAAAGTTGAAAATTTTTTTTTTTGGACTTAGTCATTTTTCCGGCGTTTATCAGACTTTCAGATAGGGCAAATGTCAGTGAGCGTTCCGATTTCAGTTCCAGAGCGATTCGCCCAATGAGTCCTTGATATTTAGTCATTTTCAGCCTATTTCTGGATTTTTGAAAAATTTACTTTTTTTGTGAAAATATCCGCTAAATGAGGGAATAATATGTGTGAGGGTACCCCAGAAGAGTTCCAAATGTGTGTGGGTAGAATATATATCCCACGGGGGTAAAATTGAAAAAAGTTGAAAATTTTTTTTTTTTGGACTTAGTCATTTTTCCGGCGTTTATCAGACTTTCAGATAGGGCAAATGTCAGTGAGCGTTCCGATTTCAGTTCCAGAGCGATTCGCTCAATGAGTCCTTGATATTTAGTCATTTTCAGCCAATTTTCTGGATTTTTGAAAAATTCACTTTTTTGTGAAAATATCCACTAAATGAGGGAATAATATGTGTGAGGGTACCCCAGAAGAGTTCCAAATGTGTGTGGGTAGAATATATATCCCACGGGGGTAAAACTGAAAATAGTAGAAAAAAAATTTTTTTTTGGACTTAGTCATTTTTCCGGCGTTTATCAGACTTTCAGATAGGGCAAATGTCAGTGAGCGTTCCGATTTCAGTTCCAGAGCGATTTGCCCATTGAGTCCTTGATATTTAGTCATTTTCAGCCAATTTTCTGGATTTTTGAAAAATTCACTTTTTTGTGAAAATATCCACTAAATGAGGGAATAATATGTGTGAGGGTACCCCAGGAGTGTTCCAAATGTGTGTGGGTAGAATATATATCCCACGGGGGTAAAATTGAAAAAAGTTGAAAATTTTTTTTTTTGGACTTAGTCATTTTTCCGGCGTTTATCAGACTTTCAGATAGGGCAAATGTCAGTGAGCGTTCCGATTTCAGTTCCAGAGCGATTCGCCCAATGAGTCCTTGATATTTAGTCATTTTCAGCCAATTTTCTGGATTTTTGAAAAATTCACTTTTTTGTGAAAATATCCACTAAATGAGGGAATAATATGTGTGTGGGTACCCAAGGAGTGTTCCAAATGTGTGTGGGTAGAATATATATCCCACGGGGATAAAATTGAAAAAAGTTGAAAAATATTTTTTTTTGGACTTAGTCATTTTTCCGGCGTTTATCAGACTTTCAGATAGGGCAAATGTCAGTGAGCGTTCCGATTTCAGTTCCAGAGCGATTCGCCCAATGAGTCCTTGATATTTAGTCATTTTCAGCCAATTTTCTGGATTTTTGAAAAATTCACTTTTTTGTGAAAATATCCACTAAATGAGGGAATAATATGTGTGTGGGTACCCAAGGAGTGTTCCAAATGTGTGTGGGTAGAATATATATCCCACGGGGGTAAAATTGAAAAAAGTTGAAAATTTTTTTTTTTGGACTTAGTCATTTTTCCGGCGTTTATCAGACTTTCAGATAGGGCAAATGTCAGTGAGCGTTCCGATTTCAGTTCCAGAGCGATTCGCCCAATGAGTCCTTGATATTTAGTCATTTTCAGCCAATTTTCTGGATTTTTGAAAAATTCACTTTTTTGTGAAAATATCCACTAAATGAGGGAATAATATGTGTGTGGGTACCCAAGGAGTGTTCCAAATGTGTGTGGGTAGAATATATATCCCACGGGGGTAAAATTGAAAAAAGTTGAAAATTTTTTTTTTTGGACTTAGTCATTTTTCCGGCGTTTATCAGACTTTCAGATAGGGCAAATGTCAGTGAGCGTTCCGATTTCAGTTCCAGAGCGATTCGCCCAATGAGTCCTTGATATTTAGTCATTTTCAGCCAATTTCTGGATTTTTGAAAAATTTACTTTTTTTGTGAAAATATCCGCTAAATGAGGGAATAATATGTGTGAGGGTACCCCAGAAGAGTTCCAAATGTGTGTGGGTAGAATATATATCCCACGGGGGTAAAATTGAAAAAAGTTGAAAATTTTTTTTTTTGGACTTAGTCATTTTTCCGGCGTTTATCAGACTTTCAGATAGGGCAAATGTCAGTGAGCGTTCCGATTTCAGTTCCAGAGCGATTCGCCCAATGAGTCCTTGATATTTAGTCATTTTCAGCCAATTTTCTGGATTTTTGAAAAATTCACTTTTTTGTGAAAATATCCACTAAATGAGGGAATAATATGTGTGAGGGTACCCCAGGAGAGTTCCAAATGTGTGTGGGTAGAATATATATCCCACGGGTTTAAAATTGAAAAAAGTTGAAAAAAAATTTTTTTTTCGACTTAGTCATTTTTCCGACGTTTATCAGACTTTCAGATAGGGCAAATGTCAGTGAGCGTTCCGATTTCAGTTCCAGAGAGATTCGCCCAATGAGTCTTTGATATTTAGTCATTTTCAGCCAATTTTCTGGATTTTTGAAAAATTCACTTTTTTGTGAAAATATCCACTAAATGAGGGAATAATATGTGTGAGGGTACCCCAGAAGAGTTCCAAATGTGTGTGGGTAGAATATATATCCCACGGGGGTAAAACTGAAAATAGTAGAAAAAAATTTTTTTTTTGGACTTAGTCATTTTTCCGGCGTTTATCAGACTTTCAGATAGGGCAAATGTCAGTGAGCGTTCCGATTTCAGTTCCAGAGCGATTTGCCCATTGAGTCCTTGATATTTAGTCATTTTCAGCCAATTTTCTGGATTTTTGAAAAATTCACTTTTTTGTGAAAATATCCACTAAATGAGGGAATAATATGTGTGAGGGTACCCCAGGAGTGTTCCAAATGTGTGTGGGTAGAATATATATCCCACGGGGGTAAAATTGAAAAAAGTTGAAAATTTTTTTTTTTGGACTTAGTCATTTTTCCGGCGTTTATCAGACTTTCAGATAGGGCAAATGTCAGTGAGCGTTCCGATTTCAGTTCCAGAGCGATTCGCCCAATGAGTCCTTGATATTTAGTCATTTTCAGCCAATTTTCTGGATTTTTGAAAAATTCACTTTTTTGTGAAAATATCCACTAAATGAGGGAATAATATGTGTGAGGGTACCCCAGGAGTGTTCCAAATGTGTGTGGGTAGAATATATATCCCACGGGGGTAAAATTGAAAAAAGTTGAAAATTTTTTTTTTTGGACTTAGTCATTTTTCCGGCGTTTATCAGACTTTCAGATAGGGCAAATGTCAGTGAGCGTTCCGATTTCAGTTCCAGAGCGATTCGCCCAATGAGTCCTTGATATTTAGTCATTTTCAGCCAATTTCTGGATTTTTGAAAAATTTACTTTTTTTGTGAAAATATCCGCTAAATGAGGGAATAATATGTGTGAGGGTACCCCAGAAGAGTTCCAAATGTGTGTGGGTAGAATATATATCCCACGGGGGTAAAATTGAAAAAAGTTGAAAAATTTTTTTTTTGGACTTAGTCATTTTTCCGGCGTTTATCAGACTTTCAGATAGGGCAAATGTCAGTGAGCGTTCCGATTTCAGTTCCAGAGCGATTCGCCCAATGAGTCCTTGATATTTAGTCATTTTCAGCCAATTTTCTGGATTTTTGAAAAATTCACTTTTTTGTGAAAATATCCACTAAATGAGGGAATAATATGTGTGAGGGTACCGCAGGAGTGTTCCAAATGTGTGTGGGTAGAATATATATCCCACGGGGGTAAAATTGAAAAAAGTTGAAAATTTTTTTTTTTGGACTTAGTCATTTTTCCGGCGTTTATCAGACTTTCAGATAGGGCAAATGTCAGTGAGCGTTCCGATTTCAGTTCCAGAGCGATTCGCCCAATGAGTCCTTGATATTTAGTCATTTTCAGCCAATTTTCTGGATTTTTGAAAAATTCTCTTTTTTGTGAAAATATCCACTAAATGAGGGAATAATATGTGTGAGGGTACCCCAGGAGAGTTCCAAATGTGTGTGGGTAGAATATATATCCCACGGGTTTAAAATTGAAAAAAGTTGAAAAAAAATTTTTTTTTCGACTTAGTCATTTTTCCGACGTTTATCAGACTTTCAGATAGGGCAAATGTCAGTGAGCGTTCCGATTTCAGTTCCAGAGAGATTCGCCCAATGAGTCTTTGATATTTAGTCATTTTCAGCCAATTTTCTGGATTTTTGAAAAATTCACTTTTTTGTGAAAATATCCACTAAATGAGGGAATAATATGTGTGAGGGTACCCCAGAAGAGTTCCAAATGTGTGTGGGTAGAATATATATCCCACGGGGGTAAAACTGAAAATAGTAGAAAAAAAATTTTTTTTTGGACTTAGTCATTTTTCCGGCGTTTATCAGACTTTCAGATAGGGCAAATGTCAGTGAGCGTTCCGATTTCAGTTCCAGAGCGATTTGCCCATTGAGTCCTTGATATTTAGTCATTTTCAGCCAATTTTCTGGATTTTTGAAAAATTCACTTTTTTGTGAAAATATCCACTAAATGAGGGAATAATATGTGTGAGGGTACCCCAGGAGTGTTCCAAATGTGTGTGGGTAGAATATATATCCCACGGGGGTAAAATTGAAAAAAGTTGAAAATTATTTTTTTTGGACTTAGTCATTTTTCCGGCGTTTATCAGACTTTCAGATAGGGCAAATGTCAGTGAGCGTTCCGATTTCAGTTCCAGAGCGATTCGCCCAATGAGTCCTTGATATTTAGTCATTTTCAGCCAATTTTCTGGATTTTTGAAAAATTCACTTTTTTGTGAAAATATCCACTAAATGAGGGAATAATATGTGTGTGGGTACCCAAGGAGTGTTCCAAATGTGTGTGGGTAGAATATATATCCCACGGGGATAAAATTGAAAAAAGTTGAAAAATATTTTTTTTTGGACTTAGTCATTTTTCCGGCGTTTATCAGACTTTCAGATAGGGCAAATGTCAGTGAGCATTCCGATTTCAGTTCCAGAGCGATTTGCCCAATGAGTCCTTGATATTTAGTCATTTTCAGCCAATTTTCTGGATTTTTGAAAAATTCACTTCTTTGTGAAAATATCCACTAAATGAGGGAATAATATGTGTGAGGGTACCCCAGGAGAGTTCCAAATGTGTGTGGGTAGAATATATATCCCACGGGTTTAAAATTGAAAAAAGTTGAAAAAAATTTTTTTTTTCGACTTAGTCATTTTTCCGACGTTTATCAGACTTTCAGATAGGGCAAATGTCAGTGAGCGTTCCGATTTCAGTTCCAGAGAGATTCGCCCAATGAGTCTTTGATATTTAGTCATTTTCAGCCAATTTTCTGGATTTTTGAAAAATTCACTTTTTTGTGAAAATATCCACTAAATGAGGGAATAATATGTGTGAGGGTACCCCAGAAGAGTTCCAAATGTGTGTGGGTAGAATATATATCCCACGGGGGTAAAACTGAAAATAGTAGAAAAAAATTTTTTTTTTGGACTTAGTCATTTTTCCGGCGTTTATCAGACTTTCAGATAGGGCAAATGTCAGTGAGCGTTCCGATTTCAGTTCCAGAGCGATTTGCCCATTGAGTCCTTGATATTTAGTCATTTTCAGCCAATTTTCTGGATTTTTGAAAAATTCACTTTTTTGTGAAAATATCCACTAAATGAGGGAATAATATGTGTGCGGGTACCCCAGGAGTGTTCCAAATGTGTGTGGGTAGAATATATATCCCACGGGGGTAAAATTGAAAAAAGTTGAAAATTTTTTTTTTTGGACTTAGTCATTTTTCCGGCGTTTATCAGACTTTCAGATAGGGCAAATGTCAGTGAGCATTCCGATTTCAGTTCCAGAGCGATTCGCCCAATGAGTCCTTGATATTTAGTCATTTTCAGCCAATTTTCTGGATTTTTGAAAAATTCACTTTTTTGTGAAAATATCCACTAAATGAGGGAATAATATGTGTGTGGGTACCCAAGGAGTGTTCCAAATGTGTGTGGGTAGAATATATATCCCACGGGGATAAAATTGAAAAAAGTTGAAAAATATTTTTTTTTGGACTTAGTCATTTTTCCGGCGTTTATCAGACTTTCAGATAGGGCAAATGTCAGTGAGCGTTCCGATTTCAGTTCCAGAGCGATTCGCCCAATGAGTCCTTGATATTTAGTCATTTTCAGCCAATTTCTGGATTTTTGAAAAATTTACTTTTTTTGTGAAAATATCCGCTAAATGAGGGAATAATATGTGTGAGGGTACCCCAGAAGAGTTCCAAATGTGTGTGGGTAGAATATATATCCCACGGGGGTAAAATTGAAAAAAGTTGAAAATTTTTTTTTTTGGACTTAGTCATTTTTCCGGCGTTTATCAGACTTTCAGATAGGGCAAATGTCAGTGAGCGTTCCGATTTCAGTTCCAGAGTGATTTGCCCAATGAGTCCTTGATATTTAGTCATTTTCAGCCAATTTTCTGGATTTTTGAAAAATTCACTTTTTTGTGAAAATATCCACTAAATGAGGGAATAATATGTGTGTGGGTACCCAAGGAGTGTTCCAAATGTGTGTGGGTAGAATATATATCCCACGGGGGTAAAACTGAAAATAGTAGAAAAAAATTTTTTTTTTGGACTTAGTCATTTTTCCGGCGTTTATCAGACTTTCAGATAGGGCAAATGTCAGTGAGCGTTCCGATTTCAGTTCCAGAGCGATTTGCCCATTGAGTCCTTGATATTTAGTCATTTTCAGCCAATTTTCTGGATTTTTGAAAAATTCACTTTTTTGTGAAAATATCCACTAAATGAGGGAATAATATGTGTGAGGGTACCCCAGGAGTGTTCCAAATGTGTGTGGGTAGAATATATATCCCACGGGGGTAAAATTGAAAAAAGTTGAAATTTTTTTTTTTTGGACTTAGTCATTTTTCCGGCGTTTATCAGACTTTCAGATAGGGCAAATGTCAGTGAGCATTCCGATTTCAGTTCCAGAGCGATTCGCCCAATGAGTCCTTGATATTTAGTCATTTTCAGCCAATTTTCTGGATTTTTGAAAAATTCACTTTTTTGTGAAAATATCCACTAAATGAGGGAATAATATGTGTGTGGGTACCCAAGGAGTGTTCCAAATGTGTGTGGGTATAATATATATCCCACGGGGATAAATTTGAAAAAAGTTGAAAAATATTTTTTTTTGGACTTAGTCATTTTTCCGGCGTTTATCAGACTTTCAGATAGGGCAAATGTCAGTGAGCGTTCCGATTTCAGTTCCAGAGCGATTCGCCCAATGAGTCCTTGATATTTAGTAATTTTCAGCCAATTTTCTGGATTTTTGAAAAATTCACTTTTTTGTGAAAATATCCACTAAATGAGGGAATAATATGTGTGAGGGTACCCCAGGAGAGTTCCAAATGTGTGTGGGTAGAATATATATCCCACGGGTTTAAAATTGAAAAAAGTTGAAAAAAAATTTTTTTTTGGACTGTCATTTTTCCGGCGTTTATCAGACTTTCAAATAGGTCAAATGTCAGTGAGCATTCCGATTTCAGTTCCAGAGCGATTAGCCTAACGAGTCCTTTATATTTAGTCATTTTCAGCCAATTTCTGGATTTTTGAAAAATTAACTTTTTTTGTGAAAATATCCGCTAAATGAGGGAATAATATGTGTGAGGGTACCTCAGAAGAGTTCCAAATGTGTGTGGGTAGAATATATATCCCACGGGGGTAAAATTGAAAAAAGTTGAAAATTTTTTTTTTTGGACTTAGTCATTTTTCCGACGTTTATCAGACTTTCAGATAGGGCAAATGTCAGTGAGCGTTCCGATTTCAGTTCCAGAGAGATTCTCCCAATGAGTCTTTGATATTTAGTCATTTTCAGCCAATTTTCTGGATTTTTGAAAAATTCACTTTTTTGTGAAAATATCCACTAAATGAGGGAATAATATGTGTGAGGGTACCCCAGAAGAGTTCCAAATGTGTGTGGGTAGAATATATATCCCACGGGGGTAAAACTGAAAATAGTAGAAAAAAAATTTTTTTTTGGACTTAGTCATTTTTCCGGCGTTTATCAGACTTTCAGATAGGGCAAATGTCAGTGAGCGTTCCGATTTCAGTTCCAGAGAGATTCGCCCAATGAGTCTTTGATATTTAGTCATTTTCAGCCAATTTTCTGGATTTTTGAAAAATTCACTTTTTTGTGAAAATATCCACTAAATGAGGGAATAATATGTGTGAGGGTACCCCAGGAGAGTTCCAAATGTGTGTGGGTAGAATATATATCCCACGGGGGTAAAATTGAAAAAAGTTGAAAACAATTTTTTTTTGGACTGTCATTTTTCCGGCGTTTATCAGACTTTCAGATAGGGCAAATGTCAGTGAGCATTCCGATTTCAGTTCCAGAGCGAGTCGCCCAATGAGTCCTTGATATTTAGTCATTTTCAGCCAATTTCTGGATTTTTGAAAAATTTACTTTTTTTGTGAAAATATCCGCTAAATGAGGGAATAATATGTGTGAGGGTACCCCAGAAGAGTTCCAAATGTGTGTGGGTAGAATATATATCCCACGGGGGTAAAATTGAAAAAAGTTGAAAATTTTTTTTTTTGGACTTAGTCATTTTTCCGGCGTTTATCAGACTTTCAGATAGGGCAAATGTCAGTGAGCGTTCCGATTTCAGTTCCAGAGCGATTTGCCCATTGAGTCCTTGATATTTAGTCATTTTCAGCCAATTTTCTGGATTTTTGAAAAATTCACTTTTTTGTGAAAATATCCACTGAGGGAATAATATGTGTGAGGGTACCCCAGGAGTGTTCCAAATGTGTGTGGGTAGAATATATATCCCACGGGGGTAAAATTGAAAAAAGTTGAAAATTTTTTTTTTTGGACTTAGTCATTTTTCCGGCGTTTATCAGACTTTCAGATAGGGCAAATGTCAGTGAGCGTTCCGATTTCAGTTCCAGAGCGATTCGCCCAATGAGTCCTTGATATTTAGTCATTTTCAGCCAATTTTCTGGATTTTTGAAAAATTCACTTTTTTGTGAAAATATCCACTAAATGAGGGAATAATATGTGTGAGGGTACCCCAGGAGAGTTCCAAATGTGTGTGGGTAGAATATATATCCCACGGGGGTAAAATTGAAAAAAGTTGAAAACAATTTTTTTTTGGACTGTCATTTTTCCGGCGTTTATCAGACTTTCAGATAGGGCAAATGTCAGTGAGCATTCCGATTTCAGTTCCAGAGCGAGTCGCCCAATGAGTCCTTGATATTTAGTCATTTTCAGCCAATTTCTGGATTTTTGAAAAATTTACTTTTTTTGTGAAAATATCCGCTAAATGAGGGAATAATATGTGTGAGAGTACCCCAGAAGAGTTCCAAATGTGTGTGGGTAGAATATATATCCCACGGGGGTAAAATTGAAAAAAGTTGAAAATTTTTTTTTTTGGACTTAGTCATTTTTCCGGCGTTTATCAGACTTTCAGATAGGGCAAATGTCAGTGAGCATTCCGATTTCAGTTCCAGAGCGATTCGCCCAATGAGTCCTTGATATTTAGTCATTTTCAGCCAATTTTCTGGATTTTTGAAAAATTCACTTTTTTGTGAAAATATCCACTAAATGAGGGAATAATATGTGTGAGGGTACCCCAGGAGAGTTCCAAATGTGTGTGGGTAGAATATATATCCCACGGGTTTAAAATTGAAAAAAGTTGAAAAAAAATTTTTTTTTGGACTGTCATTTTTCCGGCGTTTATCAGACTTTCAAATAGGTCAAATGTCAGTGAGCATTCCGATTTCAGTTCCAGAGCGATTAGCCTAACGAGTCCTTTATATTTAGTCATTTTCAGCCAATTTCTGGATTTTTGAAAAATTAACTTTTTTTGTGAAAATATCCGCTAAATGAGGGAATAATATGTGTGAGGGTACCTCAGAAGAGTTCTAAATGTGTGTGGGTAGAATATATATCCCACGGGGGTAAAATTGAAAAAAGTTGAAAATTTTTTTTTTTGGATTTAGTCATTTTTCCGGCGTTTATCAGACTTTCAGATAGGGCAAATGTCAGTGAGCGTTCCGATTTCAGTTCCAGAGCGATTCGCCCAATGAGTCCTTGATATTTAGTCATTTTCAGCCAATTTTCTGGATTTTTGAAAAATTCACTTTTTTGTGAAAATATCCACTAAATGAGGGAATAATATGTGTGTGGGTACCCCAGGAGTGTTCCAAATGTGTGTGGGTAGAATATATATCCCACGGGGATAAAATTGAAAAAAGTTGAAAAATATTTTTTTTTGGACTTAGTCATTTTTCCGGCGTTTATCAGACTTTCAGATAGGGCAAATGTCAGTGAGCGTTCCGATTTCAGTTCCAGAGCGATTCGCCCAATGAGTCCTTGATATTTAGTCGTTTTCAGCCAATTTTCTGGATTTTTGAAAAATTCACTTTTTTTGTGAAAATATCCACTAAATGAGGGAATAATATGTGTGAGGGTACCCCAGGAGAGTTCCAAATGTGTGTGGGTAGAATATATATCCCACGGGGGTAAAACTGAAAAAAGTTGAAAAAAAATTTTTTTTTCGACTTAGTCATTTTTCAGGCGTTTATCAGACTTTCAGATAGGGCAAATGTCAGTGAGCGTTCCGATTTCAGTTCCAGAGCGATTCGCCCGATGAGTCTTTGATATTTAGTCATTTTCAGCCAATTTTCTGGATTTTTGAAAAATTCACTTTTTTGTGAAAATATCCACTAAATGAGGGAATAATATGTGTGTGGGTACCCCAGGAGTGTTCCAAATGTGTGTGGGTAAAATATATATCCCACGGGGGTAAAATTGAAAAAAAGTTGAAAATAATTATTTTTTGGACTTAGTCATTTTTCCGACGTTGATCAGACTTTCAGATAGGGCAAATGTCAGTGAGCGTTCCGATTTCAGTTCCAGAGCGATTCTCCTAATGAGTCCTTGATATTTAGTCGTTTTCAGCCAATATTTTGGATTTTTGAAAATTTCACTTTTTTGTGAAAATATCCACTAAATGAGGGAATAATATTTGTGAGGGTAGCCCAGTAGTGTTCCAAATGTGTGTGGGTAGAATATATATCCCACGGGGGTAAAATTGAAAAAAGTTGAAAAAAATTTTTTTTTGGACTTAGTTATTTTTCCGGCGTTTATCAGACTTTCAGATAGGGCAAATGTCAGTGAGCGTTCCGATTTCAGTTCCAGAGCGATTCGCCCAATGAGTCCTTGATATTTAGTCATTTTCAGCCAATTTTCTGGATTTTTGAAAAATTCACTTTTTTGTGAAAATATCCACTAAATGAGGGAATAATATGTGTGAGGGTACCCCAGAAGAGTTCCAAATGTGTGTGGGTAGAATATATATCCCACGGGGGTAAAATTGAAAATAGTAGAAAAAAATTTTTTTTTTGGACTTAGTCATTTTTCCGGCGTTTATCAGACTTTCAGATAGGGCAATTGTCAGTGAGTGTTCCGATTTCAGTTCCAGAGCGATTTGCCCATTGAGTCCTTGATATTTAGTCATTTTCAGCCAATTTTCTGGATTTTTGAAAAATTCACTTTTTTGTGAAAATATCCACTAAATGAGGGAATAATATGTGTGAGGGTACCCCAGGAGAGTTCCAAATGTGTGTGGGTAGAATATATATCCCACGGGGGTAAAACTGAAAAAAGTTGAAAAAAAATTTTTTTTTCGACTTAGTCATTTTTCAGGCGTTTATCAGACTTTCAGATAGGGCAAATGTCAGTGAGCGTTCCGATTTCAGTTCCAGAGCGATTCGCCCAATGAGTCTTTGATATTTAGTCATTTTCAGCCAATTTTCTGGATTTTTGAAAAATTCACTTTTTTGTGAAAATATCCACTAAATGAGGGAATAATATGTGTGAGGGTACCCCAGGAGAGTTCCAAATGTGTGTGGGTAGAATATATATCCCACGGGGGTAAAACTGAAAAAAGTTGAAAAAAAATTTTTTTTTGGACTTAGTCATTTTTCCGGCGTTTATCAGACTTTCAGATAGGGCAAATGTCAGTAAGCATTCCGATTTCAGTTCCAGAGCGATTAGCCTAACGAGTCCTTTATATTTAGTCATATTCAGCTAATTTCTGGATTTTTGAAAAATTCACTTTTTTGTGAAAATATCCACTAAATGAGGGAATAATATGTGTGAGGGTACCCCAGAAGAGTTCCAAATGTGTGTGGGTAGAATATATATCCCACGGGGGTAAAACTGAAAATAGTAGAAAAAAAATTTTTTTTTGGACTTAGTCATTTTTCCGGCGTTTATCAGACTTTCAGATAGGGCAAATGTCAGTGAGCGTTCCGATTTCAGTTCCAGAGCGATTTTCCCATTGAGTCCTTGATATTTAGTCATTTTCAGCCAATTTTCTGGATTTTTGAAAAATTCACTTTTTTGTGAAAATATCCACTAAATGAGGGAATAATATGTGTGAGGGTACCCCAGGAGTGTTCCAAATGTGTGTGGGTAGAATATATATCCCACGGGGGTAAAATTGAAAAAAGTTGAAAATTTTTTTTTTTGGACTTAGTCATTTTTCCGGCGTTTATCAGACTTTCAGATAGGGCAAATGTCAGTGAGTGTTCCGATTTCAGTTCCAGAGCGATTCGCCCGATGAGTCTTTGATATTTAGTCATTTTCAGCCAATTTTCTGGATTTTTGAAAAATTCACTTTTTTGTGAAAATATCCACTAAATGAGGGAATAATATGTGTGTGGGTACCCCAGGAGTGTTCCAAATGTGTGTGGGTAAAATATATATCCCACGGGGGTAAAATTGAAAAAAAGTTGAAAATAATTATTTTTTGGACTTAGTCATTTTTCCGACGTTGATCAGACTTTCAGATAGGGCAAATGTCAGTGAGCGTTCCGATTTCAGTTCCAGAGCGATTCTCCTAATGAGTCCTTGATATTTAGTCGTTTTCAGCCAATATTTTGGATTTTTGAAAATTTCACTTTTTTGTGAAAATATCCACTAAATGAGGGAATAATATTTGTGAGGGTAGCCCAGTAGTGTTCCAAATGTGTGTGGGTAGAATATATATCCCACGGGGGTAAAATTGAAAAAAGTTGAAAAAAATTTTTTTTTGGACTTAGTTATTTTTCCGGCGTTTATCAGACTTTCAGATAGGGCAAATGTCAGTGAGCGTTCCGATTTCAGTTCCAGAGCGATTCGCCCAATGAGTCCTTGATATTTAGTCATTTTCAGCCAATTTTCTGGATTTTTGAAAAATTCACTTTTTTGTGAAAATATCCACTAAATGAGGGAATAATATGTGTGAGGGTACCCCAGAAGAGTTCCAAATGTGTGTGGGTAGAATATATATCCCACGGGGGTAAAATTGAAAATAGTAGAAAAAAATTTTTTTTTTGGACTTAGTCATTTTTCCGGCGTTTATCAGACTTTCAGATAGGGCAATTGTCAGTGAGTGTTCCGATTTCAGTTCCAGAGCGATTTGCCCATTGAGTCCTTGATATTTAGTCATTTTCAGCCAATTTTCTGGATTTTTGAAAAATTCACTTTTTTGTGAAAATATCCACTAAATGAGGGAATAATATGTGTGAGGGTACCCCAGGAGAGTTCCAAATGTGTGTGGGTAGAATATATATCCCACGGGGGTAAAACTGAAAAAAGTTGAAAAAAAATTTTTTTTTCGACTTAGTCATTTTTCAGGCGTTTATCAGACTTTCAGATAGGGCAAATGTCAGTGAGCGTTCCGATTTCAGTTCCAGAGCGATTCGCCCAATGAGTCTTTGATATTTAGTCATTTTCAGCCAATTTTCTGGATTTTTGAAAAATTCACTTTTTTGTGAAAATATCCACTAAATGAGGGAATAATATGTGTGAGGGTACCCCAGGAGAGTTCCAAATGTGTGTGGGTAGAATATATATCCCACGGGGGTAAAACTGAAAAAAGTTGAAAAAAAATTTTTTTTTGGACTTAGTCATTTTTCCGGCGTTTATCAGACTTTCAGATAGGGCAAATGTCAGTAAGCATTCCGATTTCAGTTCCAGAGCGATTAGCCTAACGAGTCCTTTATATTTAGTCATATTCAGCTAATTTCTGGATTTTTGAAAAATTCACTTTTTTGTGAAAATATCCACTAAATGAGGGAATAATATGTGTGAGGGTACCCCAGAAGAGTTCCAAATGTGTGTGGGTAGAATATATATCCCACGGGGGTAAAACTGAAAATAGTAGAAAAAAAATTTTTTTTTGGACTTAGTCATTTTTCCGGCGTTTATCAGACTTTCAGATAGGGCAAATGTCAGTGAGCGTTCCGATTTCAGTTCCAGAGCGATTTTCCCATTGAGTCCTTGATATTTAGTCATTTTCAGCCAATTTTCTGGATTTTTGAAAAATTCACTTTTTTGTGAAAATATCCACTAAATGAGGGAATAATATGTGTGAGGGTACCCCAGGAGTGTTCCAAATGTGTGTGGGTAGAATATATATCCCACGGGGGTAAAATTGAAAAAAGTTGAAAATTTTTTTTTTTGGACTTAGTCATTTTTCCGGCGTTTATCAGACTTTCAGATAGGGCAAATGTCAGTGAGTGTTCCGATTTCAGTTCCAGAGCGATTCGCCCAATGAGTCCTTGATATTTAGTAATTTTCAGCCAATTTTCTGGATTTTTGAAAAATTCACTTTTTTGTGAAAATATCCACTAAATGAGGGAATAATATGTGTGTGGGTACCCAAGGAGTGTTCCAAATGTGTGTGGGTAGAATATATATCCCACGGGGATAAATTTGAAAAAAGTTGAAAAATATTTTTTTTTGGACTTAGTCATTTTTCCGGCGTTTATCAGACTTTCAGATAGGGCAAATGTCAGTGAGCGTTCCGATTTCAGTTCCAGAGCGATTCGCCCAATGAGTCCTTGATATTTAGTCATTTTCAGCCAATTTTCTGGATTTTTGAAAAATTCACTTTTTTGTGAAAATATCCACTAAATGAGGGAATAATATGTGTGAGGGTACCCCAGGAGAGTTCCAAATGTGTGTGGGTAGAATATATATCCCACGGGTTTAAAATTGAAAAAAGTTGAAAAAAAATTTTTTTTTTGACTTAGTCATTTTTCCGGCGTTTATCAGACTTTCAGATAGGGCAAATGTCAGTGAGCGTTCCGATTTCAGTTCCAGAGCGATTCACCCAATGAGTCCTTGATATTTAGTCATTTTCAGCCAATTTTCTGGATTTTTGAAAAATTCACTTTTTTGTGAAAATATCCACTAAATGAGGGAATAATATGTGTGAGGGTACCCCAGGAGAGTTCCAAATGTGTGTGGGTAGAATATATATCCCACGGGTTTAAAATTGAAAAAAGTTGTAAAAAAAATTTTTTTTTGGACTGTCATTTTTCCGGCGTTTATCAGACTTTCAAATAGGTCAAATGTCAGTGAGCATTCCGATTTCAGTTCCAGAGCGATTAGCCTAACGAGTCCTTTATATTTAGTCATTTTCAGCCAATTTCTGGATTTTTGAAAAATTAACTTTTTTTGTGAAAATATCCGCTAAATGAGGGAATAATATGTGTGAGGGTACCTCAGAAGAGTTCCAAATGTGTGTTGGTAGAATATATATCCCACGGGGGTAAAATTGAAAAAAGTTGAAAATTTTTTTTTTTGGACTTAGTCATTTTTCCGGCGTTTATCAGACTTTCAGATAGGGCAAATGTCAGTGAGCGTTCCGATTTCAGTTCCAGAGCGATTCGCCCAATGAGTCCTTGATATTTAGTCATTTTCAGCCAATTTTCTGGATTTTTGAAAAATTCACTTTTTTGTGAAAATATCCACTAAATGAGGGAATAATATGTGTGAGGGTACCCCAGGAGTGTTCCAAATGTGTGTGGGTAGAATATATATCCCACGGGGGTAAAATTGAAAAAAGTTGAAAATTATTTTTTTTGGACTTAGTCATTTTTCCGGCGTTTATCAGACTTTCAGATAGGGCAAATGTCAGTGAGCGTTCCGATTTCAGTTCCAGAGCGATTCGCCCAATGAGTCCTTGATATTTAGTCATTTTCAGCCAATTTTCTGGATTTTTGAAAAATTCACTTTTTTGTGAAAATATCCACTAAATGAGGGAATAATATGTGTGTGGGTACCCAAGGAGTGTTCCAAATGTGTGTGGGTAGAATATATATCCCACGGGGATAAAATTGAAAAAAGTTGAAAAATATTTTTTTTTGGACTTAGTCATTTTTCCGGCGTTTATCAGACTTTCAGATAGGGCAAATGTCAGTGAGCATTCCGATTTCAGTTCCAGAGCGATTTGCCCAATGAGTCCTTGATATTTAGTCATTTTCAGCCAATTTTCTGGATTTTTGAAAAATTCACTTCTTTGTGAAAATATCCACTAAATGAGGGAATAATATGTGTGAGGGTACCCCAGGAGAGTTCCAAATGTGTGTGGGTAGAATATATATCCCACGGGTTTAAAATTGAAAAAAGTTGAAAAAAATTTTTTTTTTCGACTTAGTCATTTTTCCGACGTTTATCAGACTTTCAGATAGGGCAAATGTCAGTGAGCGTTCCGATTTCAGTTCCAGAGAGATTCGCCCAATGAGTCTTTGATATTTAGTCATTTTCAGCCAATTTTCTGGATTTTTGAAAAATTCACTTTTTTGTGAAAATATCCACTAAATGAGGGAATAATATGTGTGAGGGTACCCCAGAAGAGTTCCAAATGTGTGTGGGTAGAATATATATCCCACGGGGGTAAAACTGAAAATAGTAGAAAAAAAATTTTTTTTTGGACTTAGTCATTTTTCCGGCGTTTATCAGACTTTCAGATAGGGCAAATGTCAGTGAGCGTTCCGATTTCAATTCCAGAGCGATTTGCCCATTGAGTCCTTGATATTTAGTCATTTTCAGCCAATTTTCTGGATTTTTGAAAAATTCACTTTTTTGTGAAAATATCCACTAAATGAGGGAATAATATGTGTGCGGGTACCCCAGGAGTGTTCCAAATGTGTGTGGGTAGAATATATATCCCACGGGGGTAAAATTGAAAAAAGTTGAAAATTTTTTTTTTTGGACTTAGTCATTTTTCCGGCGTTTATCAGACTTTCAGATAGGGCAAATGTCAGTGAGCATTCCGATTTCAGTTCCAGAGCGATTCGCCCAATGAGTCCTTGATATTTAGTCATTTTCAGCCAATTTTCTGGATTTTTGAAAAATTCACTTTTTTGTGAAAATATCCACTAAATGAGGGAATAATATGTGTGTGGGTACCCAAGGAGTGTTCCAAATGTGTGTGGGTAGAATATATATCCCACGGGGATAAAATTGAAAAAAGTTGAAAAATATTTTTTTTTGGACTTAGTCATTTTTCCGGCGTTTATCAGACTTTCAGATAGGGCAAATGTCAGTGAGCGTTCCGATTTCAGTTCCAGAGCGATTCGCCCAATGAGTCCTTGATATTTAGTCATTTTCAGCCAATTTCTGGATTTTTGAAAAATTTACTTTTTTTGTGAAAATATCCGCTAAATGAGGGAATAATATGTGTGAGGGTACCCCAGAAGAGTTCCAAATGTGTGTGGGTAGAATATATATCCCACGGGGGTAAAATTGAAAAAAGTTGAAAATTTTTTTTTTTGGACTTAGTCATTTTTCCGGCGTTTATCAGACTTTCAGATAGGGCAAATGTCAGTGAGCGTTCCGATTTCAGTTCCAGAGCGATTTGCCCAATGAGTCCTTGATATTTAGTCATTTTCAGCCAATTTTCTGGATTTTTGAAAAATTCACTTTTTTGTGAAAATATCCACTAAATGAGGGAATAATATGTGTGTGGGTACCCAAGGAGTGTTCCAAATGTGTGTGGGTAGAATATATATCCCACGGGGGTAAAACTGAAAATAGTAGAAAAAAAATTTTTTTTTGGACTTAGTCATTTTTCCGGCGTTTATCAGACTTTCAGATAGGGCAAATGTCAGTGAGCGTTCCGATTTCAGTTCCAGAGCGATTTGCCCATTGAGTCCTTGATATTTAGTCATTTTCAGCCAATTTTCTGGATTTTTGAAAAATTCACTTTTTTGTGAAAATATCCACTAAATGAGGGAATAATATGTGTGAGGGTACCCCAGGAGTGTTCCAAATGTGTGTGGGTAGAATATATATCCCACGGGGGTAAAATTGAAAAAAGTTGAAATTTTTTTTTTTTGGACTTAGTCATTTTTCCGGCGTTTATCAGACTTTCAGATAGGGCAAATGTCAGTGAGCATTCCGATTTCAGTTCCAGAGCGATTCGCCCAATGAGTCCTTGATATTTAGTCATTTTCAGCCAATTTTCTGGATTTTTGAAAAATTCACTTTTTTGTGAAAATATCCACTAAATGAGGGAATAATATGTGTGTGGGTACCCAAGGAGTGTTCCAAATGTGTGTGGGTATAATATATATCCCACGGGGATAAATTTGAAAAAAGTTGAAAAATATTTTTTTTTGGACTTAGTCATTTTTCCGGCGTTTATCAGACTTTCAGATAGGGCAAATGTCAGTGAGCGTTCCGATTTCAGTTCCAGAGCGATTCGCCCAATGAGTCCTTGATATTTAGTAATTTTCAGCCAATTTTCTGGATTTTTGAAAAATTCACTTTTTTGTGAAAATATCCACTAAATGAGGGAATAATATGTGTGAGGGTACCCCAGGAGAGTTCCAAATGTGTGTGGGTAGAATATATATCCCACGGGTTTAAAATTGAAAAAAGTTGAAAATTTTTTTTTTTGGACTTAGTCATTTTTCCGACGTTTATCAGACTTTCAGATAGGGCAAATGTCAGTGAGCGTTCCGATTTCAGTTCCAGAGAGATTCTCCCAATGAGTCTTTGATATTTAGTCATTTTCAGCCAATTTTCTGGATTTTTGAAAAATTCACTTTTTTGTGAAAATATCCACTAAATGAGGGAATAATATGTGTGAGGGTACCCCAGAAGAGTTCCAAATGTGTGTGGGTAGAATATATATCCCACGGGGGTAAAACTGAAAATAGTAGAAAAAAAATTTTTTTTTGGACTTAGTCATTTTTCCGGCGTTTATCAGACTTTCAGATAGGGCAAATGTCAGTGAGCGTTCCGATTTCAGTTCCAGAGAGATTCGCCCAATGAGTCTTTGATATTTAGTCATTTTCAGCCAATTTTCTGGATTTTTGAAAAATTCACTTTTTTGTGAAAATATCCACTAAATGAGGGAATAATATGTGTGAGGGTACCCCAGGAGAGTTCCAAATGTGTGTGGGTAGAATATATATCCCACGGGGGTAAAATTGAAAAAAGTTGAAAACAATTTTTTTTTGGACTGTCATTTTTCCGGCGTTTATCAGACTTTCAGATAGGGCAAATGTCAGTGAGCATTCCGATTTCAGTTCCAGAGCGAGTCGCCCAATGAGTCCTTGATATTTAGTCATTTTCAGCCAATTTCTGGATTTTTGAAAAATTTACTTTTTTTGTGAAAATATCCGCTAAATGAGGGAATAATATGTGTGAGGGTACCCCAGAAGAGTTCCAAATGTGTGTGGGTAGAATATATATCCCACGGGGGTAAAATTGAAAAAAGTTGAAAATTTTTTTTTTTGGACTTAGTCATTTTTCCGGCGTTTATCAGACTTTCAGATAGGGCAAATGTCAGTGAGCGTTCCGATTTCAGTTCCAGAGCGATTTGCCCATTGAGTCCTTGATATTTAGTCATTTTCAGCCAATTTTCTGGATTTTTGAAAAATTCACTTTTTTGTGAAAATATCCACTGAGGGAATAATATGTGTGAGGGTACCCCAGGAGTGTTCCAAATGTGTGTGGGTAGAATATATATCCCACGGGGGTAAAATTGAAAAAAGTTGAAAACTTTTTTTTTTGGACTTAGTCATTTTTCCGGCGTTTATCAGACTTTCAGATAGGGCAAATGTCAGTGAGCGTTCCGATTTCAGTTCCAGAGCGATTCGCCCAATGAGTCCTTGATATTTAGTCATTTTCAGCCAATTTTCTGGATTTTTGAAAAATTCACTTTTTTGTGAAAATATCCACTAAATGAGGGAATAATATGTGTGAGGGTACCCCAGGAGAGTTCCAAATGTGTGTGGGTAGAATATATATCCCACGGGGGTAAAATTGAAAAAAGTTGAAAACAATTTTTTTTTGGACTGTCATTTTTCCGGCGTTTATCAGACTTTCAGATAGGGCAAATGTCAGTGAGCATTCCGATTTCAGTTCCAGAGCGAGTCGCCCAATGAGTCCTTGATATTTAGTCATTTTCAGCCAATTTCTGGATTTTTGAAAAATTTACTTTTTTTGTGAAAATATCCGCTAAATGAGGGAATAATATGTGTGAGAGTACCCCAGAAGAGTTCCAAATGTGTGTGGGTAGAATATATATCCCACGGGGGTAAAATTGAAAAAAGTTGAAAATTTTTTTTTTTGGACTTAGTCATTTTTCCGGCGTTTATCAGACTTTCAGATAGGGCAAATGTCAGTGAGCATTCCGATTTCAGTTCCAGAGCGATTCGCCCAATGAGTCCTTGATATTTAGTCATTTTCAGCCAATTTTCTGGATTTTTGAAAAATTCACTTTTTTGTGAAAATATCCACTAAATGAGGGAATAATATGTGTGAGGGTACCCCAGGAGAGTTCCAAATGTGTGTGGGTAGAATATATATCCCACGGGTTTAAAATTGAAAAAAGTTGAAAAAAAATTTTTTTTTGGACTGTCATTTTTCCGGCGTTTATCAGACTTTCAAATAGGTCAAATGTCAGTGAGCATTCCGATTTCAGTTCCAGAGCGATTAGCCTAACGAGTCCTTTATATTTAGTCATTTTCAGCCAATTTCTGGATTTTTGAAAAATTAACTTTTTTTGTGAAAATATCCGCTAAATGAGGGAATAATATGTGTGAGGGTACCTCAGAAGAGTTCTAAATGTGTGTGGGTAGAATATATATCCCACGGGGGTAAAATTGAAAAAAGTTGAAAATTTTTTTTTTTGGATTTAGTCATTTTTCCGGCGTTTATCAGACTTTCAGATAGGGCAAATGTCAGTGAGCGTTCCGATTTCAGTTCCAGAGCGATTCGCCCAATGAGTCCTTGATATTTAGTCATTTTCAGCCAATTTTCTGGATTTTTGAAAAATTCACTTTTTTGTGAAAATATCCACTAAATGAGGGAATAATATGTGTGTGGGTACCCCAGGAGTGTTCCAAATGTGTGTGGGTAGAATATATATCCCACGGGGATAAAATTGAAAAAAGTTGAAAAATATTTTTTTTTGGACTTAGTCATTTTTCCGGCGCTTATCAGACTTTCAGATAGGGCAAATGTCAGTGAGCGTTCCGATTTCAGTTCCAGAGCGATTCGCCCAATGAGTCCTTGATATTTAGTCGTTTTCAGCCAATTTTCTGGATTTTTGAAAAATTCACTTTTTTTGTGAAAATATCCACTAAATGAGGGAATAATATGTGTGAGGGTACCCCAGGAGAGTTCCAAATGTGTGTGGGTAGAATATATATCCCACGGGGGTAAAACTGAAAAAAGTTGAAAAAAAATTTTTTTTTCGACTTAGTCATTTTTCAGGCGTTTATCAGACTTTCAGATAGGGCAAATGTCAGTGAGCGTTCCGATTTCAGTTCCAGAGCGATTCGCCCGATGAGTCTTTGATATTTAGTCATTTTCAGCCAATTTTCTGGATTTTTGAAAAATTCACTTTTTTGTGAAAATATCCACTAAATGAGGGAATAATATGTGTGTGGGTACCCCAGGAGTGTTCCAAATGTGTGTGGGTAAAATATATATCCCACGGGGGTAAAATTGAAAAAAAGTTGAAAATAATTATTTTTTGGACTTAGTCATTTTTCCGACGTTGATCAGACTTTCAGATAGGGCAAATGTCAGTGAGCGTTCCGATTTCAGTTCCAGAGCGATTCTCCTAATGAGTCCTTGATATTTAGTCGTTTTCAGCCAATATTTTGGATTTTTGAAAATTTCACTTTTTTGTGAAAATATCCACTAAATGAGGGAATAATATTTGTGAGGGTAGCCCAGTAGTGTTCCAAATGTGTGTGGGTAGAATATATATCCCACGGGGGTAAAATTGAAAAAAGTTGAAAAAAATTTTTTTTTGGACTTAGTTATTTTTCCGGCGTTTATCAGACTTTCAGATAGGGCAAATGTCAGTGAGCGTTCCGATTTCAGTTCCAGAGCGATTCGCCCAATGAGTCCTTGATATTTAGTCATTTTCAGCCAATTTTCTGGATTTTTGAAAAATTCACTTTTTTGTGAAAATATCCACTAAATGAGGGAATAATATGTGTGAGGGTACCCCAGAAGAGTTCCAAATGTGTGTGGGTAGAATATATATCCCACGGGGGTAAAATTGAAAATAGTAGAAAAAAATTTTTTTTTTGGACTTAGTCATTTTTCCGGCGTTTATCAGACTTTCAGATAGGGCAATTGTCAGTGAGTGTTCCGATTTCAGTTCCAGAGCGATTTGCCCATTGAGTCCTTGATATTTAGTCATTTTCAGCCAATTTTCTGGATTTTTGAAAAATTCACTTTTTTGTGAAAATATCCACTAAATGAGGGAATAATATGTGTGAGGGTACCCCAGGAGAGTTCCAAATGTGTGTGGGTAGAATATATATCCCACGGGGGTAAAACTGAAAAAAGTTGAAAAAAAATTTTTTTTTCGACTTAGTCATTTTTCAGGCGTTTATCAGACTTTCAGATAGGGCAAATGTCAGTGAGCGTTCCGATTTCAGTTCCAGAGCGATTCGCCCAATGAGTCTTTGATATTTAGTCATTTTCAGCCAATTTTCTGGATTTTTGAAAAATTCACTTTTTTGTGAAAATATCCACTAAATGAGGGAATAATATGTGTGAGGGTACCCCAGGAGAGTTCCAAATGTGTGTGGGTAGAATATATATCCCACGGGGGTAAAACTGAAAAAAGTTGAAAAAAAATTTTTTTTTGGACTTAGTCATTTTTCCGGCGTTTATCAGACTTTCAGATAGGGCAAATGTCAGTAAGCATTCCGATTTCAGTTCCAGAGCGATTAGCCTAACGAGTCCTTTATATTTAGTCATATTCAGCTAATTTCTGGATTTTTGAAAAATTCACTTTTTTGTGAAAATATCCACTAAATGAGGGAATAATATGTGTGAGGGTACCCCAGAAGAGTTCCAAATGTGTGTGGGTAGAATATATATCCCACGGGGGTAAAACTGAAAATAGTAGAAAAAAAATTTTTTTTTGGACTTAGTCATTTTTCCGGCGTTTATCAGACTTTCAGATAGGGCAAATGTCAGTGAGCGTTCCGATTTCAGTTCCAGAGCGATTTTCCCATTGAGTCCTTGATATTTAGTCATTTTCAGCCAATTTTCTGGATTTTTGAAAAATTCACTTTTTTGTGAAAATATCCACTAAATGAGGGAATAATATGTGTGAGGGTACCCCAGGAGTGTTCCAAATGTGTGTGGGTAGAATATATATCCCACGGGGGTAAAATTGAAAAAAGTTGAAAATTTTTTTTTTTGGACTTAGTCATTTTTCCGGCGTTTATCAGACTTTCAGATAGGGCAAATGTCAGTGAGCGTTCCGATTTCAGTTCCAGAGCGATTCGCCCAATGAGTCCTTGATATTTAGTAATTTTCAGCCAATTTTCTGGATTTTTGAAAAATTCACTTTTTTGTGAAAATATCCACTAAATGAGGGAATAATATGTGTGTGGGTACCCAAGGAGTGTTCCAAATGTGTGTGGGTAGAATATATATCCCACGGGGATAAATTTGAAAAAAGTTGAAAAATATTTTTTTTTGGACTTAGTCATTTTTCCGGCGTTTATCAGACTTTCAGATAGGGCAAATGTCAGTGAGCGTTCCGATTTCAGTTCCAGAGCGATTCGCCCAATGAGTCCTTGATATTTAGTCATTTTCAGCCAATTTTCTGGATTTTTGAAAAATTCACTTTTTTGTGAAAATATCCACTAAATGAGGGAATAATATGTGTGAGGGTACCCCAGGAGAGTTCCAAATGTGTGTGGGTAGAATATATATCCCACGGGTTTAAAATTGAAAAAAGTTGAAAAAAAATTTTTTTTTTGACTTAGTCATTTTTCCGGCGTTTATCAGACTTTCAGATAGGGCAAATGTCAGTGAGCGTTCCGATTTCAGTTCCAGAGCGATTCACCCAATGAGTCCTTGATATTTAGTCATTTTCAGCCAATTTTCTGGATTTTTGAAAAATTCACTTTTTTGTGAAAATATCCACTAAATGAGGGAATAATATGTGTGAGGGTACCCCAGGAGAGTTCCAAATGTGTGTGGGTAGAATATATATCCCACGGGTTTAAAATTGAAAAAAGTTGTAAAAAAAATTTTTTTTTGGACTGTCATTTTTCCGGCGTTTATCAGACTTTCAAATAGGTCAAATGTCAGTGAGCATTCCGATTTCAGTTCCAGAGCGATTAGCCTAACGAGTCCTTTATATTTAGTCATTTTCAGCCAATTTCTGGATTTTTGAAAAATTAACTTTTTTTGTGAAAATATCCGCTAAATGAGGGAATAATATGTGTGAGGGTACCTCAGAAGAGTTCCAAATGTGTGTGGGTAGAATATATATCCCACGGGGGTAAAATTGAAAAAAGTTGAAAATTTTTTTTTTTGGACTTAGTCATTTTTCCGGCGTTTATCAGACTTTCAGATAGGGCAAATGTCAGTGAGCGTTCCGATTTCAGTTCCAGAGCGATTCGCCCAATGAGTCCTTGATATTTAGTCATTTTCAGCCAATTTTCTGGATTTTTGAAAAATTCACTTTTTTGTGAAAATATCCACTAAATGAGGGAATAATATGTGTGAGGGTACCCCAGGAGAGTTCCAAATGTGTGTGGGTAGAATATATATCCCACGGGTTTAAAATTGAAAAAAGTTGAAAAATTTTTTTTTTTTCGACTTAGTCATTTTTCCGACGTTTATCAGACTTTCAGATAGGGCAAATGTCAGTGAGCGTTCCGATTTCAGTTCCAGAGAGATTCGCCCAATGAGTCTTTGATATTTAGTCATTTTCAGCCAATTTTCTGGATTTTTGAAAAATTCACTTTTTTGTGAAAATATCCACTAAATGAGGGAATAATATGTGTGAGGGTACCCCAGGAGAGTTCCAAATGTGTGTGGGTAGAATATATATCCCACGGGTTTAAAATTGAAAAAGTTGAAAAAAATTTTTTTTTTCGACTTAGTCATTTTTCCGACGTTTATCAGACTTTCAGATAGGGCAAATGTCAGTGAGCGTTCCGATTTCAGTTCCAGAGAGATTCGCCCAATGAGTCTTTGATATTTAGTCATTTTCAGCCAATTTTCTGGATTTTTGAAAAATTCACTTTTTTGTGAAAATATCCACTAAATGAGGGAATAATATGTGTGAGGGTACCCCAGAAGAGTTCCAAATGTGTGTGGGTAGAATATATATCCCACGGGGGTAAAACTGAAAATAGTAGAAAAAAATTTTTTTTTTGGACTTAGTCATTTTTCCGGCGTTTATCAGACTTTCAGATAGGGCAATTGTCAGTGAGTGTTCCGATTTCAGTTCCAGAGCGATTTGCCCATTGAGTCCTTGATATTTAGTCATTTTCAGCCAATTTTCTGGATTTTTGAAAAATTCACTTTTTTGTGAAAATATCCACTAAATGAGGGAATAATATGTGTGAGGGTACCCCAGGAGAGTTCCAAATGTGTGTGGGTAGAATATATATCCCACGGGGGTAAAACTGAAAAAAGTTGAAAAAAAATTTTTTTTTCGACTTAGTCATTTTTCAGGCGTTTATCAGACTTTCAGATAGGGCAAATGTCAGTGAGCGTTCCGATTTCAGTTCCAGAGCGATTCGCCCAATGAGTCTTTGATATTTAGTCATTTTCAGCCAATTTTCTGGATTTTTGAAAAATTCACTTTTTTGTGAAAATATCCACTAAATGAGGGAATAATATGTGTGAGGGTACCCCAGGAGAGTTCCAAATGTGTGTGGGTAGAATATATATCCCACGGGGGTAAAACTGAAAAAAGTTGAAAAAAAATTTTTTTTTGGACTTAGTCATTTTTCCGGCGTTTATCAGACTTTCAGATAGGGCAAATGTCAGTAAGCATTCCGATTTCAGTTCCAGAGCGATTAGCCTAACGAGTCCTTTATATTTAGTCATATTCAGCTAATTTCTGGATTTTTGAAAAATTCACTTTTTTGTGAAAATATCCACTAAATGAGGGAATAATATGTGTGAGGGTACCCCAGGAGTGTTCCAAATGTGTGTGGGTAAAATATATATCCCACGGGGGTAAAATTGAAAAAAAGTTGAAAATAATTATTTTTTGGACTTAGTCATTTTTCCGGCGTTTATCAGACTTTCAGATAGGGCAAATGTCAGTGAGCGTTCCGATTTCAGTTCCAGAGCGATTCTCCTAATGAGTCCTTGATATTTAGTCGTTTTCAGCCAATATTTTGGATTTTTGAAAATTTCACTTTTTTGTGAAAATATCCACTAAATGAGGGAATAATATTTGTGAGGGTAGCCCAGTAGTGCTCCAAATGTGTGTGGGTAGAATATATATCCCACGGGGGTAAAATTGAAAAAAGTTGAAAAAAATTTTTTTTTGGACTTAGTTATTTTTCCGGCGTTTATCAGACTTTCAGATAGGGCAAATGTCAGTGAGCGTTCCGATTTCAGTTCCAGAGCGATTTGCCCAATGAGTCCTTGATATTTAGTCATTTTCAGCCAATTTTCTGGATTTTTGAAAAATTCACTTTTTTGTGAAAATATCCACTAAATGAGGGAATAATATGTGTGAGGGTACCCCAGGAGAGTTCCAAATGTGTGTGGGTAGAATATATATCCCACGGGGGTAAAACTGAAAAAAGCTGAAAAAAATTTTTTTTTTCGACTTAGTCATTTTTCCGGCGTTTATCAGACTTTCAGATAGGGCAAATGTCAGTGAGCGTTCCGATTTCAGTTCCAGAGCGATTCGCCCAATGAGTCCTTGATATTTAGTCATTTTCAGCCAATTTTCTGGATTTTTGAAAAATTCACTTTTTTGTGAAAATATCCACTAAATGAGGGAATAATATGTGTGAGGGTACCCCAGGAGAGTTCCAAATGTGTGTGGGTAGAATATATATCCCACGGGTTTAAAATTGAAAAAAGTTGAAAAAAAATTTTTTTTTGGACTGTCATTTTTCCGGCGTTTATCAGACTTTCAAATAGGTCAAATGTCAGTGAGCATTCCGATTTCAGTTCCAGAGCGATTAGCCTAACGAGTCCTTTATATTTAGTCATTTTCAGCCAATTTCTGGATTTTTGAAAAATTAACTTTTTTTGTGAAAATATCCGCTAAATGAGGGAATAATATGTGTGAGGGTACCCCAGAAGATTTCCAAATGTGTGTGGGTAGAATATATATCCCACGGGGGTAAAATTGAAAAAAGTTGAAAATTTTTTTTTTTGGACTTAGTCATTTTTCCGGCGTTTATCAGACTTTCAGATAGGGCAAATGTCAGTGAGCGTTCCGATTTCAGTTCCAGAGCGATTCGCCCAATGAGTCCTTGATATTTAGTCATTTTCAGCCAATTTTCTGGATTTTTGAAAAATTCACTTTTTTGTGAAAATATCCACTAAATGAGGGAATAATATGTGTGAGGGTACCCCAGGAGAGTTCCAAATGTGTGTGGGTAGAATATATATCCCACGGGTTTAAAATTGAAAAAAGTTGAAAAATTTTTTTTTTTTCGACTTAGTCATTTTTCCGACGTTTATCAGACTTTCAGATAGGGCAAATGTCAGTGAGCGTTCCGATTTCAGTTCCAGAGAGATTCGCCCAATGAGTCTTTGATATTTAGTCATTTTCAGCCAATTTTCTGGATTTTTGAAAAATTCACTTTTTTGTGAAAATATCCACTAAATGAGGGAATAATATGTGTGAGGGTACCCCAGGAGAGTTCCAAATGTGTGTGGGTAGAATATATATCCCACGGGTTTAAAATTGAAAAAGTTGAAAAAAATTTTTTTTTTCGACTTAGTCATTTTTCCGACGTTTATCAGACTTTCAGATAGGGCAAATGTCAGTGAGCGTTCCGATTTCAGTTCCAGAGAGATTCGCCCAATGAGTCTTTGATATTTAGTCATTTTCAGCCAATTTTCTGGATTTTTGAAAAATTCACTTTTTTGTGAAAATATCCACTAAATGAGGGAATAATATGTGTGAGGGTACCCCAGAAGAGTTCCAAATCTGTGTGGGTAGAATATATATCCCACGGGGGTAAAACTGAAAATAGTAGAAAAAAATTTTTTTTTTGGACTTAGTCATTTTTCCGGCGTTTATCAGACTTTCAGATAGGGCAATTGTCAGTGAGTGTTCCGATTTCAGTTCCAGAGCGATTTGCCCATTGAGTCCTTGATATTTAGTCATTTTCAGCCAATTTTCTGGATTTTTGAAAAATTCACTTTTTTGTGAAAATATCCACTAAATGAGGGAATAATATGTGTGAGGGTACCCCAGGAGAGTTCCAAATGTGTGTGGGTAGAATATATATCCCACGGGGGTAAAACTGAAAAAAGTTGAAAAAAAATTTTTTTTTCGACTTAGTCATTTTTCAGGCGTTTATCAGACTTTCAGATAGGGCAAATGTCAGTGAGCGTTCCGATTTCAGTCTCAGAGCGATTCGCCCAATGAGTCTTTGATATTTAGTCTTTTTCAGCCAATTTTCTGGATTTTTGAAAAATTCACTTTTTTGTGAAAATATCCACTAAATGAGGGAATAATATGTGTGAGGGTACCCCAGGAGAGTTCCAAATGTGTGTGGGTAGAATATATATCCCACGGGGGTAAAACTGAAAAAAGTTGAAAAAAAATTTTTTTTTGGACTTAGTCATTTTTCCGGCGTTTATCAGACTTTCAGATAGGGCAAATGTCAGTAAGCATTCCGATTTCAGTTCCAGAGCGATTAGCCTAACGAGTCCTTTATATTTAGTCATATTCAGCTAATTTCTGGATTTTTGAAAAATTCACTTTTTTGTGAAAATATCCACTAAATGAGGGAATAATATGTGTGAGGGTACCCCAGGAGTGTTCCAAATGTGTGTGGGTAAAATATATATCCCACGGGGGTAAAATTGAAAAAAAGTTGAAAATAATTATTTTTTGGACTTAGTCATTTTTCCGGCGTTTATCAGACTTTCAGATAGGGCAAATGTCAGTGAGCGTTCCGATTTCAGTTCCAGAGCGATTTGCCCAATGAGTCCTTGATATTTAGTCATTTTCAGCCAATTTTCTGGATTTTTGAAAAATTCACTTTTTTGTGAAAATATCCACTAAATGAGGGAATAATATGTGTGAGGGTACCCCAGGAGAGTTCCAAATGTGTGTGGGTAGAATATATATCCCACGGGGGTAAAACTGAAAAAAGCTGAAAAAAATTTTTTTTTTCGACTTAGTCATTTTTCCGGCGTTTATCAGACTTTCAGATAGGGCAAATGTCAGTGAGCGTTCCGATTTCAGTTCCAGAGCGATTCGCCCAATGAGTCCTTGATATTTAGTCATTTTCAGCCAATTTTCTGGATTTTTGAAAAATTCACTTTTTTGTGAAAATATCCACTAAATGAGGGAATAATATGTGTGAGGGTACCCCAGGAGAGTTCCAAATGTGTGTGGGTAGAATATATATCCCACGGGTTTAAAATTGAAAAAAGTTGAAAAAAAATTTTTTTTTGGACTGTCATTTTTCCGGCGTTTATCAGACTTTCAAATAGGTCAAATGTCAGTGAGCATTCCGATTTCAGTTCCAGAGCGATTAGCCTAACGAGTCCTTTATATTTAGTCATTTTCAGCCAATTTCTGGATTTTTGAAAAATTAACTTTTTTTGTGAAAATATCCGCTAAATGAGGGAATAATATGTGTGAGGGTACCCCAGAAGATTTCCAAATGTGTGTGGGTAGAATATATATCCCACGGGGGTAAAATTGAAAAAAGTTGAAAATTTTTTTTTTTGGACTTAGTCATTTTTCCGGCGTTTATCAGACTTTCAGATAGGGCAAATGTCAGTGAGCGTTCCGATTTCAGTTCCAGAGCGATTCGCCCAATGAGTCCTTGATATTTAGTCATTTTCAGCCAATTTTCTGGATTTTTGAAAAATTCACTTTTTTGTGAAAATATCCACTAAATGAGGGAATAATATGTGTGTGGGTACCCCAGGAGTGTTCCAAATGTGTGTGGGTAGAATATATATCCCACGGGGATAAAATTGAAAAAAGTTGAAAAATATTTTTTTTTGGACTTAGTCATTTTTCCGGCGTTTATCAGACTTTCAGATAGGGCAAATGTCAGTGAGCGTTCCGATTTCAGTTCCAGAGCGATTCGCCCAATGAGTCCTTGATATTTAGTCGTTTTCAGCCAATTTTCTGGATTTTTGAAAAATTCACTTTTTTTGTGAAAATATCCACTAAATGAGGGAATAATATGTTTGAGGGTACCCCAGAAGAGTTCCAAATGTATGTGGGTAAAATATATATCCCACGGGGGTAAAATTGAAAAAAAGTTGAAAATAATTATTTTTTGCACTTAGTCATTTTTCCGGCGTTTATCAGACTTTCAGATAGGGCAAATGTCAGTGAGCGTTCCGATTTCAGTTCCAGAGCGATTCTCCTAATGAGTCCGTGATATTTAGTCGTTTTCAGCCAATATTTTGGATTTTTGAAAATTTCACTTTTTTGTGAAAATATCCACTAAATGAGGGAATAATATTTGTGAGGGTAGCCCAGTAGTGTTCCAAATGTGTGTGGGTAGAATATATATCCCACGGGGGTAAAATTGTAAAAAGTTGAAAAAAATTTTTTTTTGGACTTAGTTATTTTTCCGGCGTTTATCAGACTTTCAGATAGGGCAAATGTCAGTGAGCGTTCCGATTTCAGTTCCAGAGCGATTCGCCCAATGAGTCCTTGATATTTAGTCATTTTCAGCCAATTTTCTGGATTTTTGAAAAATTCACTTTTTTGTGAAAATATCCACTAATTGAGGGAATAATATGTGTGAGGGTACCCCAGGAGAGTTCCAAATGTGTATGGGTAGAATATATATCCCACGGGGGTAAAACTGAAAAAAGTTGAAAATTTTTTTCTTTGGACTTAGTCATTTTTCCGGCGTTTATCAGACTTTCAGATAGGGCAAATGTCAGTGAGCATTCCGATTTCAATTCCAGAGCGATTCGCCCAATGAGTCCTTGATATTTAGTCATTTTCAGCCAATTTTCTGGATTTTTGAAAAATTCACTTTTTTGTGAAAATATCCACTAAATGAGGGAATAATATGTGTGTGGGTACCCCAGGAGTGTTCCAAATGTGTGTGGGTAGAATATATATCCCACGGGGATAAAATTGAAAAAAGTTGAAAAATATTTTTTTTTGGACTTAGTCATTTTTCCGGCGTTTATCAGACTTTCAGATAGGGCAAATGTCAGTGAGTGTTCCGATTTCAGTTCCAGAGCGATTCGCCCAATGAGTCCTTGATATTTAGTCGTTTTCAGCCAATATTTTGGATTTTTGAAAATTTCACTTTTTTGTGAAAATATCCACTAAATGAGGGAATAATATGTGTGAGGGTACCCCAGGAGAGTTCCAAATGTGTGTGGGTAGAATATATATCCCACGGGGGTAAAATTGAAAAAAGTTGAAAAAAATTTTTTTTTGGACTTAGTCATTTTTCCGGCGTTTATCACACTTTCAGATAGGGCAAATGTCAGTGAGCATTCCGATTTCAGTTCCAGAGCGAGTCGCCCAATGAGTCCTCGATATTTAGTCATTTTCAGCCAATTTCTGGATTTTTGAAAAATTTACTTTTTTGTGAAAATATCCACTAAATGAGGGAATAATATGTGTGAGGGTACCCCAGAAGAGTTCCAAATGTGTGTGGGTAGAATATATATCCCACGGGGGTAAAATTGAAAAAAGTTGAAAAATTTTTTTTTTTGGACTTAGTCATTTTTCCGGCGTTTATCAGACTTTTAGATAGGGCAAATGTCAGTGAGCGTTCCGATTTCAGTTCCAGAGCGATTCGCCCAATGAGTCCTTGATATTTATTCATTTTCAGCCAATTTTCTGGATTTTTGAAAAATTCACTTTTTTGTGAAAATATCCACTAAATGAGGGAATAATATGTGTGAGGGTACCCCAGGAGAGTTCCAAATGTGTGTGGGTAGAATATATATCCCACGGGGGTAAAACTGAAAAAAGCTGAAAAAAAATTTTTTTTTGGACTTAGTCATTTTTCCGGCGTTTATCAGACTTTCAGATAGGGCAAATGTCAGTGAGCGTTCCGATTTCAGTTCCAGAGCGATTCGCCCAATGAGTCCTTGATATTTAGTCATTTTCAGCCAATTTTCTGGATTTTTGAAAAATTCACTTTTTTGTGAAAATATCCACTAAATGAGGGAATAATATGTGTGAGGGTACCCCAGGAGAGTTCCAAATGTGTGTGGGTAGAATATATATCCCACGGGGGTAAAACTGAAAAAAGTTGAAAAAAAAATTTTTTTTGGACTTAGTCATTTTTCCGGCGTTTATCAGACTTTCAGATAGGGCAAATGTCAGTGAGCGTTCCGATTTCAATTCCAGAGCGATTCGCCCAATGAGTCCTTGATATTTAGTCATTTTCAGCCAATTTTCTGGATTTTTGAAAAATTTACTTTTTTGTGAAAATATCCACTAAATGAGGGAATAATATGTGTGAGGGTACCCCAGAAGAGTTCCAAATGTGTGTGGGTAGAATATATATCCCACGGGGGTAAAACTGAAAATAGTAGAAAAAAATTTTTTTTTTGGACTTAGTCATTTTTCCGGCGTTTATCAGACTTTCAGATAGGGCAATTGTCAGTGAGTGTTCCGATTTCAGTTCCAGAGCGATTTGCCCATTGAGTTCTTGATATTTAGTCATTTTCAGCCAATTTTCTGGATTTTTGAAAAATTCACTTTTTTGTGAAAATATCCACTAAATGAGGGAATAATATGTGTGAGGGTACCCCAGGAGAGTTCCAAATGTGTGTGGGTAGAATATATATCCCACGGGGGTAAAACTGAAAAAAGTTGAAAAAAAATTTTTTTTTCGACTTAGTCATTTTTCAGGCGTTTATCAGACTTTCAGATAGGGCAAATGTCAGTGAGCGTTCCGATTTCAGTTCCAGAGCGATTCGCCCAATGAGTCTTTGATATTTAGTCATTTTCAGCCAATTTTCTGGATTTTTGAAAAATTCACTTTTTTGTGAAAATATCCACTAAATGAGGGAATAATATGTGTGAGGGTACCCCAGGAGAGTTCCAAATGTGTGTGGGTAGAATATATATCCCACGGGGGTAAAACTGAAAAAAGTTGAAAAAAAATTTTTTTTTGGACTTAGTCATTTTTCCGGCGTTTATCAGACTTTCAGATAGGGCAAATGTCAGTAAGCATTCCGATTTCAGTTCCAGAGCGATTAGCCTAACGAGTCCTTTATATTTAGTCATATTCAGCTAATTTCTGGATTTTTGAAAAATTCACTTTTTTGTGAAAATATCCACTAAATGAGGGAATAATATGTGTGAGGGTACCCCAGGAGTGTTCCAAATGTGTGTGGGTAAAATATATATCCCACGGGGGTAAAATTGAAAAAAAGTTGAAAATAATTATTTTTTGGACTTAGTCATTTTTCCGGCGTTTATCAGACTTTCAGATAGGGCAAATGTCAGTGAGCGTTCCGATTTCAGTTCCAGAGCGATTCTCCTAATGAGTCCTTGATATTTAGTCGTTTTCAGCCAATATTTTGGATTTTTGAAAATTTCACTTTTTTGTGAAAATATCCACTAAATGAGGGAATAATATTTGTGAGGGTAGCCCAGTAGTGCTCCAAATGTGTGTGGGTAGAATATATATCCCACGGGGGTAAAATTGAAAAAAGTTGAAAAAAATTTTTTTTTGGACTTAGTTATTTTTCCGGCGTTTATCAGACTTTCAGATAGGGCAAATGTCAGTGAGCGTTCCGATTTCAGTTCCAGAGCGATTAGCCTAACGAGTCCTTTATATTTAGTCATTTTCAGCCAATTTCTGGATTTTTGAAAAATTTACTTTTTTTGTGAAAATATCCGCTAAATGAGGGAATAATATGTGTGAGGGTACCCCAGAAGAGTTCCAAATGTGTGTGGGTAGAATATATATCCCACGGGGGTAAAATTGAAAAAAGTTGAAAATTTTTTTTTTTGGACTTAGTCATTTTTCCGGCGTTTATCAGACTTTCAGATAGGGCAAATGTCAGTGAGCGTTCCGATTTCAATTCCAGAGCGATTCGCCCGATGAGTCCTTGATATTTAGTCATTTTCAGCCAATTTTCTGGATTTTTGAAAAATTCACTTTTTTGTGAAAATATCCACTAAATGAGGGAATAATATGTGTGTGGGTACCCCAGGAGTGTTCCAAATGTGTGTGGGTAGAATATATATCCCACGGGGATAAAATTGAAAAAAGTTGAAAAATATTTTTTTTTGGACTTAGTCATTTTTCCGGCGTTTATCAGACTTTCAGATAGGGCAAATGTCAGTGAGTGTTCCGATTTCAGTTCCAGAGCGATTCGCCCAATGAGTCCTTGATATTTAGTCGTTTTCAGCCAATATTTTGGATTTTTGAAAATTTCACTTTTTTGTGAAAATATCCACTAAATGAGGGAATAATATGTGTGAGGGTACCCCAGAAGAGTTCCAAATGTGTGTGGGTAGAATATATATCCCACGGGGGTAAAATTGAAAAAAGTTGAAAAATTTTTTTTTTTGGACTTAGTCATTTTTCCGGCGTTTATCAGACTTTTAGATAGGGCAAATGTCAGTGAGCGTTCCGATTTCAGTTCCAGAGCGATTCGCCCAATTAGTCCTTGATATTTAGTCATTTTCAGACAATTTTCTGGATTTTTGAAAAATTCACTTTTTTGTGAAAATATCCACTAAATGAGGGAAAAATATGTGTGAGGGTACCCCAGGAGAGTTCCAAATGTGTGTGGGTAGAATATATATCCCACGGGGGTAAAACTGAAAAAAGTTGAAAAAAAATTTTTTTTTGGACTTAGTCATTTTTCCGGCGTTTATCAGACTTTCAGATAGGGCAAATGTCAGTGAGCGTTCCGATTTCAGTTCCAGAGCGATTCGCCCAATGAGTCCTTGATATTTAGTCGTTTTCAGCCAATATTTTGGATTTTTGAAAATTTCACTTTTTTGTGAAAATATCCACTAAATGAGGGAATAATATGTGTGAGGGTACCCCAGAAGAGTTCCAAATGTGTGTGGGTAGAATATAAATCCCACGGGGGTAAAATTGAAAAAAGTTGAAAAATTTTTTTTTTTGGACTTAGTCATTTTTCCGGCGTTTATCAGACTTTTAGATAGGGCAAATGTCAGTGAGCGTTCCGATTTCAGTTCCAGAGCGATTCGCCCAATGAGTCCTTGATATTTATTCATTTTCAGCCAATTTTCTGGATTTTTGAAAAATTCACTTTTTTGTGAAAATATCCACTAAATGAGGGAATAATATGTGTGAGGGTACCCCAGGAGAGTTCCAAATGTGTGTGGGTAGAATATATATCCCACGGGGGTAAAACTGAAAAAAGCTGAAAAAAAATTTTTTTTTGGACTTAGTCATTTTTCCGGCGTTTATCAGACTTTCAGATAGGGCAAATGTCAGTGAGCGTTCCGATTTCAGTTCCAGAGCGATTCGCCCAATGAGTCCTTGATATTTAGTCATTTTCAGCCAATTTTCTGGATTTTTGAAAAATTCACTTTTTTGTGAAAATATCCACTAAATGAGGGAATAATATGTGTGAGGGTACCCCAGGAGAGTTCCAAATGTGTGTGGGTAGAATATATATCCCACGGGGGTAAAACTGAAAAAAGTTGAAAAAAAATTTTTTTTTGGACTTAGTCATTTTTCCGGCGTTTATCAGACTTTCAGATAGGGCAAATGTCAGTGAGCGTTCCGATTTCAGTTCCAGAGCGATTCGCCCAATGAGTCCTTGATATTTAGTCATTTTCAGCCAATTTTCTGGATTTTTGAAAAATTCACTTTTTTGTGAAAATATCCACTAAATGAGGGAATAATATGTGTGAGGGTACCCCAGGAGAGTTCCAAATGTGTGTGGGTAGAATATATATCCCACGGGGGTAAAACTGAAAAAAGTTGAAAAAAAATTTTTTTTTGGACTGTCATTTTTCCGGCGTTTATCAGACTTTCAAATAGGTCAAATGTCAGTGAGCATTCCGATTTCAGTTCCAGAGCGATTAGCCTAACGAGTCCTTTATATTTAGTCATTTTCAGCCAATTTCTGGATTTTTGAAAAATTAACTTTTTTTGTGAAAATATCCGCTAAATGAGGGAATAATATGTGTGAGGGTACCCCAGAAGAGTTCCAAATGTGTGTGGGTAGAATATATATCCCACGGGGGTAAAATTGAAAAAAGTTGAAAATTTTTTTTTTTGGACTTAGTCATTTTTCCGGCGTTTATCAGACTTTCAGATAGGGCAAATGTCAGTGAGCATTCCGATTTCAGTTCCAGAGCGAGTCGCCCAATGAGTCCTTGATATTTAGTAATTTTCAGCCAATTTCTGGATTTTTGAAAAATTTACTTTTTTGTGAAAATATCCACTAAATGAGGGAATAATATGTGTGAGGGTACCCCAGAAGAGTTCCAAATGTGTGTGGGTAGAATATATATCCAACGGGGGTAAAACTGAAAAAAGTTGAAAAAATTTTTTTTTTTAGACTGTCATTTTTCCGGCGTTTATCAGACTTTCAGATAGGTCAAATGTCAGTGAGCGTTCCGATTTCAGTTCCAGAGCGATTCGCCCAATGAGTCCTTGATATTTAGTCATTTTCAGCCAATTTTCTGGATTTTTGAAAAATTCACTTTTTTGTGAAAATATCCACTAAATGAGGGAAAAATATGTGTGAGGGTACCCCAGGAGAGTTCCAAATGTGTGTGGGTAGAATATATATCCCACGGGGGTAAAACTGAAAAAAGTTGAAAAAAAATTTTTTTTTGGACTTAGTCATTTTTCCTGTGTTTATCAGACTTTCAGATAGGGCAAATGTCAGTGAGCGTTCCGATTTCAGTTCCAGAGCGATTCGCCCAATGAGTCCTTGATATTTAGTCGTTTTCAGCCAATATTTTGGATTTTTGAAAATTTCACTTTTTTGTGAAAATATCCACTAAATGAGGGAATAATATGTGTGAGGGTACCCCAGAAGAGTTCCAAATGTGTGTGGGTAGAATATATATCCCACGGGGGTAAAATTGAAAAAAATTGAAAAATTTTTTTTTTTGGACTTAGTCATTTTTCCTGCGTTTATCAGACTTTCAGATAGGGCAAATGTCAGTGAGCGTTCCGATTTCAGTTCCAGAGCGATTCGCCCAATGAGTCCTTGATATTTATTCATTTTCAGCCAATTTTCTGGATTTTTGAAAAATTCACTTTTTTGTGAAAATATCCACTAAATGAGGGAATATTATGTGTGAGGGTACCCCAGGAGAGTTCCAAATGTGTGTGGGTAGAATATATATCCCACGGGCGTAAAACTGAAAAAAGCTGAAAAAAAATTTTTTTTTGGACTTAGTCATTTTTCCGGCGTTTATCAGACTTTCAGATAGGGCAAATGTCAGTGAGCGTTCCGATTTCAGCTCCAGAGCGATTCGCCCAATGAGTCCTTGATATTTAGTCATTTTCAGCCAATTTTCTGGATTTTTGAAAAATTCACTTTTTTGTGAAAATATCCACTAAATGAGGGAATAATATGTGTGAGGGTACCCCAGGAGAGTTCCAAATGTGTGTGGGTAGAATATATATCCCACGGGGGTAAAACTGAAAAAAGTTGAAAAAAAATTTTTTTTTGGACTTAGTCATTTTTCCGGCGTTTATCAGACTTTCAGATAGGGCAAATGTCAGTGAGCGTTCCGATTTCAGTTCCAGAGCGATTCGCCCAATGAGTCCTTGATATTTAGTCATTTTCAGTCAATTATCTGGATTTTTGAAAAATTCACTTTTTTGTGAAAATATCCACTAAATGAGGGAATAATATGTGTGAGGGTACCCCAGGAGAGTTCCAAATGTGTGTGGGTAGAATATATATCCCACGGGGGTAAAATTGAAAAAAGTTGAAAAAAATTTTTTTTTGGACTTAGTCATTTTTCCGGCGTTTATCACACTTTCAGATAGGGCAAATGTCAGTGAGCATTCCGATTTCAGTTCCAGAGCGATTCGCCCAATGAGTCCTTGATATTTAGTCATTTTCAGCCAATTTTCTGGATTTTTGAAAAATTCACTTTTTTGTGAAAATATCCACTAAATGAGGGAAAAATATGTGTGAGGGTACCCCAGGAGAGTTCCAAATGTGTGTGGGTAGAATATATATCCCACGGGGGTAAAACTGAAAAAAGTTGAAAAAAAATTTTTTTTTGGACTTAGTCATTTTTCCGGCGTTTATCAGACTTTCAGATAGGGCAAATGTCAGTGAGCGTTCCGATTTCAGTTCCAGAGCGATTCGCCCAATGAGTCCTTGATATTTAGTCGTTTTCAGCCAATATTTTGGATTTTTGAAAATTTCACTTTTTTGTGAAAATATCCACTAAATGAGGGAATAATATGTGTGAGGGTACCCCAGAAGAGTTCCAAATGTGTGTGGGTAGAATATAAATCCCACGGGGGTAAAATTGAAAAAAGTTGAAAAATTTTTTTTTTTGGACTTAGTCATTTTTCCGGCGTTTATCAGACTTTTAGATAGGGCAAATGTCAGTGAGCGTTCCGATTTCAGTTCCAGAGCGATTCGCCCAATGAGTCCTTGATATTTATTCATTTTCAGCCAATTTTCTGGATTTTTGAAAAATTCACTTTTTTGTGAAAATATCCACTAAATGAGGGAATAATATGTGTGAGGGTACCCCAGGAGAGTTCCAAATGTGTGTGGGTAGAATATATATCCCACGGGGGTAAAACTGAAAAAAGCTGAAAAAAAATTTTTTTTTGGACTTAGTCATTTTTCCGGCGTTTATCAGACTTTCAGATAGGGCAAATGTCAGTGAGCGTTCCGATTTCAGTTCCAGAGCGATTCGCCCAATGAGTCCTTGATATTTAGTCATTTTCAGCCAATTTTCTGGATTTTTGAAAAATTCACTTTTTTGTGAAAATATCCACTAAATGAGGGAATAATATGTGTGAGGGTACCCCAGGAGAGTTCCAAATGTGTGTGGGTAGAATATATATCCCACGGGGGTAAAACTGAAAAAAGTTGAAAAAAAATTTTTTTTTGGACTTAGTCATTTTTCCGGCGTTTATCAGACTTTCAGATAGGGCAAATGTCAGTGAGCGTTCCGATTTCAGTTCCAGAGCGATTCGCCCAATGAGTCCTTGATATTTAGTCATTTTCAGCCAATTTTCTGGATTTTTGAAAAATTCACTTTTTTGTGAAAATATCCACTAAATGAGGGAATAATATGTGTGAGGGTACCCCAGGAGAGTTCCAAATGTGTGTGGGTAGAATATATATCCCACGGGGGTAAAACTGAAAAAAGTTGAAAAAAAATTTTTTTTTGGACTGTCATTTTTCCGGCGTTTATCAGACTTTCAAATAGGTCAAATGTCAGTGAGCATTCCGATTTCAGTTCCAGAGCGATTAGCCTAACGAGTCCTTTATATTTAGTCATTTTCAGCCAATTTCTGGATTTTTGAAAAATTAACTTTTTTTGTGAAAATATCCGCTAAATGAGGGAATAATATGTGTGAGGGTACCCCAGAAGAGTTCCAAATGTGTGTGGGTAGAATATATATCCCACGGGGGTAAAATTGAAAAAAGTTGAAAATTTTTTTTTTTGGACTTAGTCATTTTTCCGGCGTTTATCAGACTTTCAGATAGGGCAAATGTCAGTGAGCATTCCGATTTCAGTTCCAGAGCGAGTCGCCCAATGAGTCCTTGATATTTAGTAATTTTCAGCCAATTTCTGGATTTTTGAAAAATTTACTTTTTTGTGAAAATATCCACTAAATGAGGGAATAATATGTGTGAGGGTACCCCAGAAGAGTTCCAAATGTGTGTGGGTAGAATATATATCCAACGGGGGTAAAACTGAAAAAAGTTGAAAAAATTTTTTTTTTTAGACTGTCATTTTTCCGGCGTTTATCAGACTTTCAGATAGGTCAAATGTCAGTGAGCGTTCCGATTTCAGTTCCAGAGCGATTCGCCCAATGAGTCCTTGATATTTAGTCATTTTCAGCCAATTTTCTGGATTTTTGAAAAATTCACTTTTTTGTGAAAATATCCACTAAATGAGGGAAAAATATGTGTGAGGGTACCCCAGGAGAGTTCCAAATGTGTGTGGGTAGAATATATATCCCACGGGGGTAAAACTGAAAAAAGTTGAAAAAAAATTTTTTTTTGGACTTAGTCATTTTTCCTGTGTTTATCAGACTTTCAGATAGGGCAAATGTCAGTGAGCGTTCCGATTTCAGTTCCAGAGCGATTCGCCCAATGAGTCCTTGATATTTAGTCGTTTTCAGCCAATATTTTGGATTTTTGAAAATTTCACTTTTTTGTGAAAATATCCACTAAATGAGGGAATAATATGTGTGAGGGTACCCCAGAAGAGTTCCAAATGTGTGTGGGTAGAATATATATCCCACGGGGGTAAAATTGAAAAAAATTGAAAAATTTTTTTTTTTGGACTTAGTCATTTTTCCTGCGTTTATCAGACTTTCAGATAGGGCAAATGTCAGTGAGCGTTCCGATTTCAGTTCCAGAGCGATTCGCCCAATGAGTACTTGATATTTATTCATTTTCAGCCAATTTTCTGGATTTTTGAAAAATTCACTTTTTTGTGAAAATATCCACTAAATGAGGGAATATTATGTGTGAGGGTACCCCAGGAGAGTTCCAAATGTGTGTGGGTAGAATATATATCCCACGGGCGTAAAACTGAAAAAAGCTGAAAAAAAATTTTTTTTTGGACTTAGTCATTTTTCCGGCGTTTATCAGACTTTCAGATAGGGCAAATGTCAGTGAGCGTTCCGATTTCAGCTCCAGAGCGATTCGCCCAATGAGTCCTTGATATTTAGTCATTTTCAGCCAATTTTCTGGATTTTTGAAAAATTCACTTTTTTGTGAAAATATCCACTAAATGAGGGAATAATATGTGTGAGGGTACCCCAGGAGAGTTCCAAATGTGTGTGGGTAGAATATATATCCCACGGGGGTAAAACTGAAAAAAGTTGAAAAAAAATTTTTTTTTGGACTTAGTCATTTTTCCGGCGTTTATCAGACTTTCAGATAGGGCAAATGTCAGTGAGCGTTCCGATTTCAGTTCCAGAGCGATTCGCCCAATGAGTCCTTGATATTTAGTCATTTTCAGTCAATTATCTGGATTTTTGAAAAATTCACTTTTTTGTGAAAATATCCACTAAATGAGGGAATAATATGTGTGAGGGTACCCCAGGAGAGTTCCAAATGTGTGTGGGTAGAATATATATCCCACGGGGGTAAAATTGAAAAAAGTTGAAAAAAATTTTTTTTTGGACTTAGTCATTTTTCCGGCGTTTATCACACTTTCAGATAGGGCAAATGTCAGTGAGCATTCCGATTTCAGTTCCAGAGCGATTCGCCCAATGAGTCCTTGATATTTAGTCATTTTCAGCCAATTTTCTGGATTTTTGAAAAATTCACTTTTTTGTGAAAATATCCACTAAATGAGGGAAAAATATGTGTGAGGGTACCCCAGGAGAGTTCCAAATGTGTGTGGGTAGAATATATATCCCACGGGGGTAAAACTGAAAAAAGTTGAAAAAAAATTTTTTTTTGGACTTAGTCATTTTTCCGGCGTTTATCAGACTTTCAGATAGGGCAAATGTCAGTGAGCATTCCGATTTCAGTTCCAGAGCGATTCGCCCAATGAGTCCTTGATATTTAGTCGTTTTCAGCCAATATTTTGGATTTTTGAAAAATTGACTTTTTTTGTGAAAATATCCGCTAAATGAGGGAATAATATGTGTGAGGGTACCCCAGAAGAGTTCCAAATGTGTGTGGGTAGAATATATATCCCACGGGGGTAAAATTGAAAAAAGTTGAAAATTTTTTTTTTTGGACTTAGTCATTTTTCCGGCGTTTATCAGACTTTCAGATAGGGCAAATGTCAGTGAGCGTTCCGATTTCAGCTCCAGAGCGATTCGCCCAATGAGTCCTTGATATTTAGTCATTTTCAGCCAATTTTCTGGATTTTTGAAAAATTCACTTTTTTGTGAAAATATCCACTAAATGAGGGAATAATATGTGTGAGGGTACCCCAGGAGAGTTCCAAATGTGTGTGGGTAGAATATATATCCCACGGGGGTAAAACTGAAAAAAGTTGAAAAAAAATTTTTTTTTGGACTTAGTCATTTTTCCGGCGTTTATCAGACTTTCAGATAGGGCAAATGTCAGTGAGCGTTCCGATTTCAGTTCCAGAGCGATTCGCCCAATGAGTCCTTGATATTTAGTCATTTTCAGTCAATTATCTGGATTTTTGAAAAATTCACTTTTTTGTGAAAATATCCACTAAATGAGGGAATAATATGTGTGAGGGTACCCCAGGAGAGTTCCAAATGTGTGTGGGTAGAATATATATCCCACGGGGGTAAAATTGAAAAAAGTTGAAAAAAATTTTTTTTTGGACTTAGTCATTTTTCCGGCGTTTATCACACTTTCAGATAGGGCAAATGTCAGTGAGCATTCCGATTTCAGTTCCAGAGCGATTCGCCCAATGAGTCCTTGATATTTAGTCATTTTCAGCCAATTTTCTGGATTTTTGAAAAATTCACTTTTTTGTGAAAATATCCACTAAATGAGGGAAAAATATGTGTGAGGGTACCCCAGGAGAGTTCCAAATGTGTGTGGGTAGAATATATATCCCACGGGGGTAAAACTGAAAAAAGTTGAAAAAAAATTTTTTTTTGGACTTAGTCATTTTTCCGGCGTTTATCAGACTTTCAGATAGGGCAAATGTCAGTGAGCATTCCGATTTCAGTTCCAGAGCGATTCGCCCAATGAGTCCTTGATATTTAGTCGTTTTCAGCCAATATTTTGGATTTTTGAAAAATTGACTTTTTTTGTGAAAATATCCGCTAAATGAGGGAATAATATGTGTGAGGGTACCCCAGAAGAGTTCCAAATGTGTGTGGGTAGAATATATATCCCACGGGGGTAAAATTGAAAAAAGTTGAAAATTTTTTTTTTTGGACTTAGTCATTTTTCCGGCGTTTATCAGACTTTCAGATAGGGCAAATGTCAGTGAGCGTTCCGATTTCAGTACCAGAGCGATTCGCCCAATGAGTCCTTGATATTTAGTCATTTTCAGTCAATTATCTGGATTTTTGAAAAATTCACTTTTTTGTGAAAATATCCACTAAATGAGGGAATAATATGTGTGAGGGTACCCCAGGAGAGTTCCAAATGTGTGTGGGTAGAATATATATCCCACGGGGGTAAAATTGAAAAAAGTTGAAAATTATTTTTTTTGGACTTAGTCATTTTTCCGGCGTTTATCAGACTTTCAGATAGGGCAAATGTCAGTGAGCGTTCCGATTTCAGTTCCAGAGTGATTCGCCCAATGAGTCCTTGATATTTAGTCGTTTTCAGCCAATATTTTGGATTTTTGAAAATTTCACTTTTTTATGAAAATATCCACTAAATGAGGGAATAATATGTGTGAGGGTACCCCAGAAGAGTTCCAAATGTGTGTGGGTAGAATATATATCCCACGGGGGTAAAATTGAAAAAAGTTGAAAATTTTTTTTTTTTGGACTTAGTCATTTTTCCTGCGTTTATCAGACTTTCAGATAGGGCAAATGTCAGTGAGCGTTCCGATTTCAGTTCCAGAGCGATTCGCCCAATGAGTCCTTGATATTTATTCATTTTCAGCCAATTTTCTGGATTTTTGAAAAATTCACTTTTTTGTGAAAATATCCACTAAATGAGGGAATAATATGTGTGAGGGTACCCCAGGAGAGTTCCAAATGTGTGTGGGTAGAATATATATCCCACGGGGGGAAAACTGAAAAAAGCTGAAAAAAAATTTTTTTTTGGACTTAGTCATTTTTCCGGCGTTTATCAGACTTTCAGATAGGGCAAATGTCAGTGAGCATTCCGATTTCAGTTCCAGAGCGATTCGCCCAATGAGTCCTTGATATTTAGTCATTTTCAGCCAATTTTCTGGATTTTTGAAAAATTCACTTTTTTGTGAAAATATCCACTAAATGAGGGAATAATATGTGTGAGGGTACCCCAGGAGAGTTCTAAATGTGTGTGGGTAGAATATATATCCCACGGGGGTAAAACTGAAAAAAGTTGAAAAAAAATTTTTTTTTGGACTTAGTCATTTTTCCGGCGTTTATCAGACTTTCAGATAGGGCAAATGTCAGTGAGCGTTCCGATTTCAGTTCCAGAGCGATTCGCCCAATGAGTCCTTGGTATTTAGTCATTTTCAGCCAATTTTCTGGATTTTTGAAAAATTCACTTTTTTGTGAAAATATCCACTAAATGAGGGAATAATATGTGTGAGGGTACCCCAGGAGAGTTCCAAATGTGTGTGGGTAGAATATATATCCCACGGGTTTAAAATTGAAAAAAGTTGAAAAAAAATTTTTTTTTTGACTTAGTCATTTTTCCGACGTTTATCAGACTTTCAGATAGGGCAAATGTCAGTGAGCGTTCCGATTTCAGTTCCAGAGCGATTCGCCCAATGAGTCCTTGATATTTAGTCATTTTCAGTCAATTATCTGGATTTTTGAAAAATTCACTTTTTTGTGAAAATATCCACTAAATGAGGGAATAATATGTGTGAGGGTACCCCAGGAGAGTTCCAAATGTGTGTGGGTAGAATATATATCCCACGGGGGTAAAATTGAAAAAAGTTGAAAAAAATTTTTTTTTGGACTTTGTCATTTTTCCGGCGTTTATCACACTTTCAGATAGGGCAAATGTCAGTGAGCATTCCGATTTCAGTTCCAGAGCGAGTCGCCCAATGAGTCCTTGATATTTAGTCATTTTCAGCCAATTTCTGGATTTTTGAAAAATTTACTTTTTTGTGAAAATATCCACTAAATAAGGGAATAATATGTGTGAGGGTACCCCAGAAGAGTTCCAAATGTGTGTGGGTAGAATATATATCCCACGGGGGTAAAACTGAAAAAAGTTGAAAAAAAATTTTTTTTTAGACTTAGTCATTTTTCCGGCGTTTATCAGACTTTCAGATAGGTCAAATGTCAGTGAGCGTTCCGATTTCAGTTCCAGAGCGATTCGCCCAATGAGTCCTTGATATTTAGTCATTTTCAGCCAATTTTCTGGATTTTTGAAAAATTCACTTTTTTGTGAAAATATCCACTAAATGAGGGAATAATATGTGTGAGGGTACCCCAGGAGAGTTCCAAATGTGTGTGGGTAGAATATATATCCCACGGGTTTAAAATTGAAAAAAGTTGAAAAAAAATTTTTTTTTTGACTTAGTCATTTTTCCGACGTTTATCAGACTTTCAGATAGGGCAAATGTCAGTGAGCGTTCCGATTTCAGTTCCAGAGCGATTCGCCCAATGAGTCCTTGATATTTAGTCGTTTTCAGACAATATTTTGGATTTTTGAAAATTTCACTTTTTTGTGAAAATATCCACTAAATGAGGGAATAATATGTGTGAGGGTACCCCAGGAGAGTTCCAAATGTGTGTGGGTAGAATATATATCCCACGGGGGTAAAACTGAAAAAAGTTGAAAAAAAATTTTTTTTTGGACTGTCATTTTTCCGGCGTTTATCAGACTTTCAAATAGGTCAAATGTCAGTGAGCATTCCGATTTCAGTTCCAGAGCGATTAGCCTAACGAGTCCTTTATATTTAGTCATTTTCAGCCAATTTCTGGATTTTTGAAAAATTAACTTTTTTTGTGAAAATATCCGCTAAATGAGGGAATAATATGTGTGAGGGTACCCCAGGAGAGTTCCAAATGTGTGTGGGTAGAATATATATCCCACGGGGGTAAAATTGAAAAAAGTTGAAAAAAATTTTTTTTTGGACTTAGTCATTTTTCCGGCGTTTATCAGACTTTCAGATAGGGCAAATGTCAGTGAGCGTTCCGATTTCAGTTCCAGAGCGATTCGCCCAATGAGTCCTTGATATTTAGTCATTTTCAGCCAATTTTCTGGATTTTTGAAAAATTCACTTTTTTGTGAAAATCTCCACTAAATGAGGGAATAATATGTGTGAGGGTACCCCAGGAGAGTTCCAAATGTGTGTGGGTAGAATATATATCCCACGGGGGTAAAACTGAAAAAAGTTGAAAAAAAATTTTTTTTTGGACTTAGTCATTTTTCCGGCGTTTATCAGACTTTCAGATAGGGCAAATGTCAGTGAGCGTTCCGATTTCAGTTCCAGAGCGATTCGCCCAATGAGTCCTTGGTATTTAGTCATTTTCAGCCAATTTTCTGGATTTTTGAAAAATTCACTTTTTTGTGAAAATATCCACTAAATGAGGGAATAATATGTGTGAGGGTACCCCAGGAGAGTTCCAAATGTGTGTGGGTAGAATATATATCCCACGGGTTTAAAATTGAAAAAAGTTGAAAAAAAATTTTTTTTTTGACTTAGTCATTTTTCCGACGTTTATCAGACTTTCAGATAGGGCAAATGTCAGTGAGCGTTCCGATTTCAGTTCCAGAGCGATTCGCCCAATGAGTCCTTGATATTTAGTCATTTTCAGTCAATTATCTGGATTTTTGAAAAATTCACTTTTTTGTGAAAATATCCACTAAATGAGGGAATAATATGTGTGAGGGTACCCCAGGAGAGTTCCAAATGTGTGTGGGTAGAATATATATCCCACGGGGGTAAAATTGAAAAAAGTTGAAAAAAATTTTTTTTTGGACTTTGTCATTTTTCCGGCGTTTATCACACTTTCAGATAGGGCAAATGTCAGTGAGCATTCCGATTTCAGTTCCAGAGCGAGTCGCCCAATGAGTCCTTGATATTTAGTCATTTTCAGCCAATTTCTGGATTTTTGAAAAATTTACTTTTTTGTGAAAATATCCACTAAATAAGGGAATAATATGTGTGAGGGTACCCCAGAAGAGTTCCAAATGTGTGTGGGTAGAATATATATCCCACGGGGGTAAAACTGAAAAAAGTTGAAAAAAAATTTTTTTTTAGACTTAGTCATTTTTCCGGCGTTTATCAGACTTTCAGATAGGTCAAATGTCAGTGAGCGTTCCGATTTCAGTTCCAGAGCGATTCGCCCAATGAGTCCTTGATATTTAGTCATTTTCAGCCAATTTTCTGGATTTTTGAAAAATTCACTTTTTTGTGAAAATATCCACTAAATGAGGGAATAATATGTGTGAGGGTACCCCAGGAGAGTTCCAAATGTGTGTGGGTAGAATATATATCCCACGGGTTTAAAATTGAAAAAAGTTGAAAAAAAATTTTTTTTTTGACTTAGTCATTTTTCCGACGTTTATCAGACTTTCAGATAGGGCAAATGTCAGTGAGCGTTCCGATTTCAGTTCCAGAGCGATTCGCCCAATGAGTCCTTGATATTTAGTCGTTTTCAGACAATATTTTGGATTTTTGAAAATTTCACTTTTTTGTGAAAATATCCACTAAATGAGGGAATAATATGTGTGAGGGTACCCCAGGAGAGTTCCAAATGTGTGTGGGTAGAATATATATCCCACGGGGGTAAAACTGAAAAAAGTTGAAAAAAAATTTTTTTTTGGACTGTCATTTTTCCGGCGTTTATCAGACTTTCAAATAGGTCAAATGTCAGTGAGCATTCCGATTTCAGTTCCAGAGCGATTAGCCTAACGAGTCCTTTATATTTAGTCATTTTCAGCCAATTTCTGGATTTTTGAAAAATTAACTTTTTTTGTGAAAATATCCGCTAAATGAGGGAATAATATGTGTGAGGGTACCCCAGGAGAGTTCCAAATGTGTGTGGGTAGAATATATATCCCACGGGGGTAAAATTGAAAAAAGTTGAAAAAAATTTTTTTTTGGACTTAGTCATTTTTCCGGCGTTTATCAGACTTTCAGATAGGGCAAATGTCAGTGAGCGTTCCGATTTCAGTTCCAGAGCGATTCGCCCAATGAGTCCTTGATATTTAGTCATTTTCAGCCAATTTTCTGGATTTTTGAAAAATTCACTTTTTTGTGAAAATCTCCACTAAATGAGGGAATAATATGTGTGAGGGTACCCCAGGAGAGTTCCAAATGTGTGTGGGTAGAATATATATCCCACGGGGGTAAAACTGAAAAAAGTTGAAAAAAAATTTTTTTTTGGACTTAGTCATTTTTCCGGCGTTTATCAGACTTTCAGATAGGGCAAATGTCAGTGAGCGTTCCGATTTCAGTTCCAGAGCGATTCGCCCAATCAGTCCTTGATATTTAGTCATTTTCAGCCAATTTTCTGGATTTTTGAAAAATTCACTTTTTTGTGAAAATATCCACTAAATGAGGGAATAATATGTGTGAGGGTACCCCAGGAGAGTTCCAAATGTGTGTGGGTAGAATATATATCCCACGGGTTTAAAATTGAAAAAAGTTGAAAAAAAATTTTTTTTTTGACTTAGTCATTTTTCCGACGTTTATCAGACTTTCAGATAGGGCAAATGTCAGTGAGCGTTCCGATTTCAGTTCCAGAGCGATTCGCCCAATGAGTCCTTGATATTTAGTCATTTTCAGTCAATTATCTGGATTTTTGAAAAATTCACTTTTTTGTGAAAATATCCACTAAATGAGGGAATAATATGTGTGAGGGTACCCCAGGAGAGTTCCAAATGTGTGTGGGTAGAATATATATCCCACGGGGGTAAAATTGAAAAAAGTTGAAAAAAATTTTTTTTTGGACTTAGTCATTTTTCCGGCGTTTATCACACTTTCAGATAGGGCAAATGTCAGTGAGCATTCCGATTTCAGTTCCAGAGCGAGTCGCCCAATGAGTCCTTGATATTTAGTCATTTTCAGCCAATTTCTGGATTTTTGAAAAATTTACTTTTTTGTGAAAATATCCACTAAATAAGGGAATAATATGTGTGAGGGTACCCCAGAAGAGTTCCAAATGTGTGTGGGTAGAATATATATCCCACGGGGGTAAAACTGAAAAAAGTTGAAAAAAAATTTTTTTTTAGACTTAGTCATTTTTCCGGCGTTTATCAGACTTTCAGATAGGTCAAATGTCAGTGAGCGTTCCGATTTCAGTTCCAGAGCGATTCGCCCAATGAGTCCTTGATATTTAGTCATTTTCAGCCAATTTCTGGATTTTTGAAAAATTTACTTTTTTGTGAAAATATCCACTAAATAAGGGAATAATATGTGTGAGGGTACCCCAGAAGAGTTCCAAATGTGTGTGGGTAGAATATATATCCCACGGGGGTAAAACTGAAAAAAGTTGAAAAAAAAATTTTTTTTAGACTTAGTCATTTTTCCGGCGTTTATCAGACTTTCAGATAGGTCAAATGTCAGTGAGCATTCCGATTTCAGTTCCAGAGCGATTAGCCTAACGAGTCCTTTATATTTAGTCATTTTCAGCCAATTTCTGGATTTTTGAAAAATTAACTTTTTTTGTGAAAATATCCGCTAAATGAGGGAATAATATGTGTGAGGGTACCCCAGAAGAGTTCCAAATGTGTGTGGGTAGAATATATATCCCACGGGGGTAAAATTGAAAAAAGTTGAAAAATTTTTTTTTTGGACTTAGTCATTTTTCCGGCGTTTATCAGACTTTCAGATAGGGCAAATGTCAGTGAGCGTTCCGATTTCAGTACCAGAGCGATTCGCCCAATGAGTCCTTGATATTTAGTCATTTTCAGCCAATTTTCTGGATTTTTGAAAAATTCACTTTTTTGTGAAAATATCCACTAAATGAGGGAATAATATGTGTGAGGGTACCCCAGGAGAGTTCCAAATGTGTGTGGGTAGAATATATATCCCACGGGGGTAAAACTGAAAATAGTTGAAAAAAAATTTTTTTTTGGACTTAGTCATTTTTCCGGCGTTTATCAGACTTTCAGATAGGGCAAATGTCAGTGAGCGTTCCGATTTCAGTTCCAGAGCGATTCGCCCAATGAGTCCTTGATATTTAGTCATTTTCAGCCAATTTTCTGGATTTTTGAAAAATTCACTTTTTTGTGAAAATATCCACTAAATGAGGGAATAATATGTGTGTGGGTACCCCAGGAGTGTTCCAAATGTGTGTGGGTAGAATATATATCCCACGGGGATAAAATTGAAAAAAGTTGAAAAATATTTTTTTTTGGACTTAGTCATTTTTCCGGCGTTTATCAGACTTTCAGATAGGGCAAATGTCAGTGAGCGTTCCGATTTCAGTTCCAGAGCGATTCACCCAATGAGTCCTTGATATTTAGTCATTTTCAGTCAATTATCTGGATTTTTGAAAAATTCACTTTTTTGTGAAAATATCCACTAAATGAGGGAATAATATGTGTGAGGGTACCCCAGGAGAGTTCCAAATGTGTGTGGGTAGAATATATATCCCACGGGGGTAAAATTGAAAAAAGTTGAAAAAAATTTTTTTTTGGACTTAGTCATTTTTCCGGCGTTTATCAGACTTTCAGATAGGGCAAATGTCAGTGAGCATTCCGATTTCAGTTCCAGAGCGAGTCGCCCAATGAGTCCTTGATATTTAGTCATTTTCAGCCAATTTCTGGATTTTTGAAAAATTTACTTTTTTTGTGAAAATATCCGCTAAATGAGGGAATAATATGTGTGAGGGTACCCCAGAAGAGTTCCAAATGTGTGTGGGTAGAATATATATCCCACGGGGGTAAAATTGAAAAAAGTTGAAAATGTTTTTTTTTGGACTTAGTCATTTTTCCGGCGTTTATCAGACTTTCAGATAGGGCAAATGTCAGTGAGCGTTCCGATTTCAGTTCCAGAGCGATTCGCCCAATGAGTCCTTGATAGTTAGTCATTTTCAGCCAATTTTCTGGATTTTTGAAAAATTCACTTTTTTGTGAAAATCTCCACTAAATGAGGGAATAATATGTGTGAGGGTATCCCAGGAGAGTTCCAAATGTGTGTGGGTAGAATATATATCCCACGGGGGTAAAATTGAAAAAAGTTGAAAAAAATTTTTTTTTGGACTTAGTCATTTTTCCGGCGTTTATCACACTTTCAGATAGGGCAAATGTCAGTGAGCATTCCGATTTCAGTTCCAGAGCGAGTCGCCCAATGAGTCCTTGATATTTAGTCATTTTCAGCCAATTTCTGGATTTTTGAAAAATTTACTTTTTTGTGAAAATATCCACTAAATAAGGGAATAATATGTGTGAGGGTACCCCAGAAGAGTTCCAAATGTGTGTGGGTAGAATATATATCCCACGGGGGTAAAACTGAAAAAAGTTGAAAAAAAATTTTTTTTTAGACTTAGTCATTTTTCCGGCGTTTATCAGACTTTCAGATAGGGCAAATGTCAGTGAGCGTTCCGATTTCAGTTCCAGAGCGATTCGCCCAATGAGTCCTTGATTTTTAGTCATTTTCAGCCAATTTTCTGAATTTTTGAAAAATTCACTTTTTTGTGAAAATATCCACTAAATGAGGGAATAATATGTGTGTGGGTACCCCAGGAGTCTTCCAAATGTGTGTGGGTAGAATATATATCCCACGGGGATAAAATTGAAAAAAGTTGAAAAATATTTTTTTTTGGACTTAGTCATTTTTCCGGCGTTTATCAGACTTTCAGATAGGGCAAATGTCAGTGAGCGTTCCGATTTCAGTTCCAGAGCGATTCGCCCAATTTGTCCTTGATATTTAGTCATTTTCAGTCAATTATCTGGATTTTTGAAAAATTCACTTTTTTGTGAAAATATCCACTAAATGAGGGAATAATATGTGTGAGGGTACCCCAGGAGAGTTCCAAATGTGTGTGGGTAGAATATATATCCCACGGGGGTAAAATTGAAAAAAGTTGAAAAAAATTTTTTTTTGGACTTAGTCATTTTTCCGGCGTTTATCAGACTTTCAGATAGGGCAAATGTCAGTGAGCGTTCCGATTTCAGTTCCAGAGCGATTCGCCCAATTTGTCCTTGATATTTAGTCATTTTCAGTCAATTATCTGGATTTTTGAAAAATTCACTTTTTTGTGAAAATATCCACTAAATGAGGGAATAATATGTGTGAGGGTACCCCAGGAGAGTTCCAAATGTGTGTGGGTAGAATATATATCCCACGGGGGTAAAATTGAAAAAAGTTGAAAAAAATTTTTTTTTGGACTTAGTCATTTTTCCGGCGTTTATCAGACTTTCAGATAGGGCAAATGTCAGTGAGCATTCCGATTTCAGTTCCAGAGCGAGTCGCCCAATGAGTCCTTGATATTTAGTCATTTTCAGCCAATTTCTGGATTTTTGAAAAATTTACTTTTTTTGTGAAAATATCCGCTAAATGAGGGAATAATATGTGTGAGGGTACCCCAGAAGAGTTCCAAATGTGTGTGGGTAGAATATATATCCCACGGGGGTAAAATTGAAAAAAGTTGAAAATTTTTTTTTTTGGACTTAGTCATTTTTCCGGCGTTTCTCAGACTTTCAGATAGGGCAAATGTCAGTGAGCGTTCCGATTTCAGTTCCAGAGCGATTCGCCCAATGAGTCCTTGATATTTAGTCATTTTCAGCCAATTTTCTGGATTTTTGAAAAATTCACTTTTGTGTGAAAATATCCACTAAATGAGGGAATAATATGTGTGAGGGTACCCCAGGAGAGTTCCAAATGTGTGTGGGTAGAATATATATCCCACGGGGGTAAAACTGAAAAAAGTTGAAAAAAAATTTTTTTTTGGACTTAGTCATTTTTCCGGCGTTTATCAGACTTTCAGATAGGGCAAATGTCAGTGAGTGTTCCGATTTCAGTTCCAGAGCGATTCGCCCAATGAGTCCTTGATATTTAGTCATTTTCAGCCAATTTTCTGGATTTTTGAAAAATTCACTTTTTTGTGAAAATATCCACTAAATGAGGGAATAATATGTGTGAGGGTACCCCAGGAGAGTTCCAAATGTGTGTGGGTAGAATATATATCCCACGGGTTTAAAATTGAAAAAAGTTGAAAAAAAATTTTTTTTTTGACTTAGTCATTTTTCCGACGTTTATCAGACTTTCAGATAGGGCAAATGTCAGTGAGCGTTCCGATTTCAGTTCCAGAGCGATTCGCCCAATGAGTCCTTGATATTTAGTCATTTTCAGTCAATTATCTGGATTTTTGAAAAATTCACTTTTTTGTGAAAATATCCACTAAATGAGGGAATAATATGTGTGAGGGTACCCCAGGAGAGTTCCAAATGTGTGTGGGTAGAATATATATCCCACGGGGGTAAAACTGAAAAAAGTTGAAAAAAAATTTTTTTTTGGACTTAGTCATTTTTCCGGCGTTTATCAGACTTTCAGATAGGGCAAATGTCAGTGAGCGTTCCGATTTCAGTTCCAGAGCGATTCGCCCAATGAGTCCTTGATATTTAGTCATTTTCAGCCAATTTTCTGGATTTTTGAAAAATTCACTTTTTTGTGAAAATATCCACTAAATGAGGGAATAATATGTGTGAGGGTACCCCAGGAGAGTTCCAAATGTGTGTGGGTAGAATATATATCCCACGGGTTTAAAATTGAAAAAAGTTGAAAAAAAATTTTTTTTTTTACTTAGTCATTTTTCCGACGTTTATCAGACTTTCAGATAGGGCAAATGTCAGTGAGCGTTCTGATTTCAGTTCCAGAGCGATTCGCCCAATGAGTCCTTGATATTTAGTCATTTTCAGTCAATTATCTGGATTTTTGAAAAAATCACTTTTTTGTGAAAATATCCACTAAATGAGGGAATAATATGTGTGTGGGTACCCCAGGAGTGTTCCAAATGTGTGTGGGTAGAATATATATCCCACGGGGATAAAATTGAAAAAAGTTGAAAAATATTTTTTTTTGGACTTAGTCATTTTTCCGGCGTTTATCAGACTTTCAGATAGGGCAAATGTCAGTGAGCGTTCCGATTTCAGTTCCAGAGCGATTCGCCCAATGAGTCCTTGATATTTAGTCATTTTCAGTCAATTATCTGGATTTTTGAAAAATTCACTGTTTTGTGAAAATATCCACTAAATGAGGGAATAATATGTGTGAGGGTACCCCAGGAGAGTTCCAAATGTGTGTGGGTAGAATATATATCCCACGGGGGTAAAATTGAAAAAAGTTAAAAAAAAATTTTTTTTGGACTTAGTCATTTTTCCGGCGTTTATCACACTTTCAGATAGGGCAAATGTCAGTGAGCATTCCGATTTCAGTTCCAGAGCGAGTCGCCCAATGAGTCCTTGATATTTAGTCATTTTCAGCCAATTTCTGGATTTTTGAAAAATTTACTTTTTTGTGAAAATATCCACTAAATGAGGGAATAATATGTGTGTGGGTACCCCAGGAGTGTTCCAAATGTGTGTGGGTAGAATATATATCCCACGGGGATAAAATTGAAAAAAGTTGAAAAATATTTTTTTTTGGACTTAGTCATTTTTCCGGCGTTTATCAGACTTTCAGATAGGGCAAATGTCAGTGAGCGTTCCGATTTCAGTTCCAGAGCGATTCGCCCAATGAGTCCTTGATATTTAGTCATTTTCAGTCAATTATCTGGATTTTTGAAAAATTCACTGTTTTGTGAAAATATCCACTAAATGAGGGAATAATATGTGTGAGGGTACCCCAGGAGAGTTCCAAATGTGTGTGGGTAGAATATATATCCCACGGGGGTAAAATTGAAAAAAGTTGAAAAAAATTTTTTTTTGGACTTAGTCATTTTTCCGGCGTTTATCACACTTTCAGATAGGGCAAATGTCAGTGAGCATTCCGATTTCAGTTCCAGAGCGAGTCGCCCAATGAGTCCTTGATATTTAGTCATTTTCAGCCAATTTCTGGATTTTTGAAAAATTTACTTTTTTGTGAAAATATCCACTAAATGAGGGAATAATATGTGTGAGGGTACCCCAGAAGAGTTCCAAATGTGTGTGGGTAGAATATATATCCCACGGGGGTAAAATTGAAAAAAGTTGAAAAATTTTTTTTTTTTGGACTTAGTCATTTTTCCGGCGTTCATCAGACTTTCAGATAGGGCAAATGTCAGTGAGCGTTCCGATTTCAGTTCCAGAGCGATTCACCCAATGAGTCCTTGATATTTATTCATTTTCAGCCAATTTTCTGGATTTTTGAAAAATTCACTTTTTTGTGAAAATATCCACTAAATGAGGGAATAATATGTGTGAGGGTACCCCAGGAGAGTTCCAAATGTGTGTGGGTAGAATATATATCCCACGGGGGTAAAACTGAAAAAAGTTGAAAAAAAATTTTTTTTTGGACTTAGTCATTTTTCCGGCGTTTATCAGACTTTCAGATAGGGCAAATGTCAGTGAGCGTTCCGATTTCAGTTCCAGAGCGATTCGCCCAATGAGTCCTTGATATTTAGTCATTTTCAGCCAATTTTCTGGATTTTTGAAAAATTCACTTTTTTGTGAAAATATCCACTAAATGAGGGAATAATATGTGTGAGGGTACCCCAGGAGAGTTCCAAATGTGTGTGGGTAGAATATATATCCCATGGGTTTAAAATTGAAAAAAGTTGAAAAAAAATTTTTTTTTTGACTTAGTCATTTTTCCGACGTTTATCAGACTTTCAGATAGGGCAAATGTCAGTGAGCGTTCCGATTTCAGTTCCAGAGCGATTCGCCCAATGAGTCCTTGATATTTAGTCATTTTCAGTCAATTATCTGGATTTTTGAAAAATTCACTTTTTTGTGAAAATATCCACTAAATGAGGGAATAATATGTGTGAGGGTACCCCAGGAGAGTTCCAAATGTGTGTGGGTAGAATATATATCCCACGGGGGTAAAATTGAAAAAAGTTGAAAAATTTTTTTTTTGGACTTAGTCATTTTTCCGGCGTTTATCAGACTTTCAGATAGGGCAAATGTCAGTGAGCGTTCCGATTTCAGTACCAGAGCGATTCGCCCAATGAGTCCTTGATATTTAGTCATTTTCAGCCAATTTTCTGGATTTTTGAAAAATTCACTTTTTTGTGAAAATATCCACTAAATGAGGGAATAATATGTGTGTGGGTACCCCAGGAGTGTTCCAAATGTGTGTGGGTAGAATATATATCAAACGGGGATAAAATTGAAAAAAGTTGAAAAATATTTTTTTTTGGACTTAGTCATTTTTCCGGCGTTTATCAGACTTTCAGATAGGGCAAATGTCAGTGAGCGTTCCGATTTCAGTTCCAGAGCGATTCGCCCAATGAGTCCTTGATATTTAGTCATTTTCAGTCAATTATCTGGATTTTTGAAAAATTCACTTTTTTGTGAAAATATCCACTAAATGAGGGAATAATATGTGTGAGGGTACCCCAGGAGAGTTCCAAATGTGTGTGGGTAGAATATATATCCCACGGGGGTAAAACTGAAAATAGTTGAAAAAAAATTTTTTTTTGGACTTAGTCATTTTTCCGGCGTTTATCAGACTTTCAGATAGGGCAAATGTCAGTGAGCGTTCCGATTTCAGTTCCAGAGCGATTCGCCCAATGAGTCCTTGATATTTAGTCATTTTCAGCCAATTTTCTGGATTTTTGAAAAATTCACTTTTTTGTGAAAATATCCACTAAATGAGGGAATAATATGTGTGAGGGTACCCCAGGAGAGTTCCAAATGTGTGTGGGTAGAATATATATCCCACGGGTTTAAAATTGAAAAAAGTTGAAAAAAAATTTTTTTTTTTACTTAGTCATTTTTCCGACGTTTATCAGACTTTCAGATAGGGCAAATGTCAGTGAGCGTTCTGATTTCAGTTCCAGAGCGATTCGCCCAATGAGTCCTTGATATTTAGTCATTTTCAGTCAATTATCTGGATTTTTGAAAAAATCACTTTTTTGTGAAAATATCCACTAAATGAGGGAATAATATGTGTGAGGGTACCCCAGGAGAGTTCCAAATGTGTGTGGGTAGAATATATATCCCACGGGGGTAAAATTGAAAAAAGTTAAAAAAAATTTTTTTTTGGACTTAGTCATTTTTCCGGCGTTTATCACACTTTCAGATAGGGCAAATGTCAGTGAGCATTCCGATTTCAGTTCCAGAGCGAGTCGCCCAATGAGTCCTTGATATTTAGTCATTTTCAGCCAATTTCTGGATTTTTGAAAAATTTACTTTTTTGTGAAAATATCCACTAAATGAGGGAATAATATGTGTGTGGGTACCCCAGGAGTGTTCCAAATGTGTGTGGGTAGAATATATATCCCACGGGGATAAAATTGAAAAAAGTTGAAAAATATTTTTTTTTGGACTTAGTCATTTTTCCGGCGTTTATCAGACTTTCAGATAGGGCAAATGTCAGTGAGCGTTCCGATTTCAGTACCAGAGCGATTCGCCCAATGAGTCCTTGATATTTAGTCATTTTCAGCCAATTTTCTGGATTTTTGAAAAATTCACTTTTTTGTGAAAATATCCACTAAATGAGGGAATAATATGTGTGTGGGTACCCCAGGAGTGTTCCAAATGTGTGTGGGTAGAATATATATCCCACGGGGGTAAAATTGAAAAAAGTTGAAAAAAATTTTTTTTTGGACTTAGTCATTTTTCCGGCGTTTATCACACTTTCAGATAGGGCAAATGTCAGTGAGCATTCCGATTTCAGTTCCAGAGCGAGTCGCCCAATGAGTCCTTGATATTTAGTCATTTTCAGCCAATTTCTGGATTTTTGAAAAATTTACTTTTTTGTGAAAATATCCACTAAATGAGGGAATAATATGTGTGAGGGTACCCCAGAAGAGTTCCAAATGTGTGTGGGTAGAATATATATCCCACGGGGGTAAAACTGAAAAAAGTTGAAAAAAAATTTTTTTTTGGACTTAGTCATTTTTCCGGCGTTTATCAGACTTTCAGATAGGGCAAATGTCAGTGAGCGTTCCGATTTCAGTTCCAGAGCGATTCGCCCAATGAGTCCTTGATATTTAGTCATTTTCAGCCAATTTTCTGGATTTTTGAAAAATTCACTTTTTTGTGAAAATATCCACTAAATGAGGGAATAATATGTGTGAGGGTACCCCAGGAGAGTTCCAAATGTGTGTGGGTAGAATATATATCCCACGGGGGTAAAATTGAAAAAAGTTGAAAAATTTTTTTTTTGGACTTAGTCATTTTTCCGGCGTTTATCAGACTTTCAGATAGGGCAAATGTCAGTGAGCGTTCCGATTTCAGTACCAGAGCGATTCGCCCAATGAGTCCTTGATATTTAGTCATTTTCAGCCAATTTTCTGGATTTTTGAAAAATTCACTTTTTTGTGAAAATATCCACTAAATGAGGGAATAATATGTGTGTGGGTACCCCAGGAGTGTTCCAAATGTGTGTGGGTAGAATATATATCCCACGGGGATAAAATTGAAAAAAGTTGAAAAATATTTTTTTTTGGACTGTCATTTTTCCGGCGTTTATCAGACTTTCAGATAGGGCAAATGTCAGTGAGCGTTCCGATTTCAGTTCCAGAGCGATTCGCCCAATGAGTCCTTGATATTTAGTCATTTTCAGTCAATTATCTGGATTTTTGAAAAATTCACTTTTTTGTGAAAATATCCACTAAATGAGGGAATAATATGTGTGAGGGTACCCCAGGAGAGTTCCAAATGTGTGTGGGTAGAATATATATCCCACGGGGGTAAAACTGAAAATAGTTGAAAAAAAATTTTTTTTTGGACTTAGTCATTTTTCCGGCGTTTATCAGACTTTCAGATAGGGCAAATGACCGTGAGCGTTCCGATTTCAGTTCCAGAGCGATTCGCCCAATGAGTCCTTGATATTTAGTCATTTTCAGCCAATTTTCTGGATTTTTGAAAAATTCACTTTTTTGTGAAAATATCCACTAAATGAGGGAATAATATGTGTGTGGGTACCCCAGGAGTGTTCCAAATGTGTGTGGGTAGAATATATATCCCACGGGGATAAAATTGAAAAAAGTTGAAAAATATTTTTTTTTGGACTTAGTCATTTTTCCGGCGTTTATCAGACTTTCAGATAGGGCAAATGTCAGTGAGCGTTCCGATTTCAGTTCCAGAGCGATTCACCCAATGAGTCCTTGATATTTAGTCATTTTCAGCCAATTTTCTGGATTTTTGAAAAATTCACTTTTTTGTGAAAATATCCACTAAATGAGGGAATAATATGTGTGTGGGTACCCCAGGAGTGTTCCAAATGTGTGTGGGTAGAATATATATCCCACGGGGATAAAATTGAAAAAAGTTGAAAAATATTTTTTTTTGGACTTAGTCATTTTTCCGGCGTTTATCAGACTTTCAGATAGGGCAAATGTCAGTGAGCGTTCCGATTTCAGTTCCAGAGCGATTCGCCCAATGAGTCCTTGATATTTAGTCATTTTCAGTCAATTATCTGGATTTTTGAAAAATTCACTTTTTTGTGAAAATATCCACTAAATGAGGGAATAATATGTGTGAGGGTACCCCAGGAGAGTTCCAAATGTGTGTGGGTAGAATATATATCCCACGGGGGTAAAACTGAAAAAAGCTGAAAAAAAATTTTTTTTTGGACTTAGTCATTTTTCCGGCGTTTATCAGACTTTCAGATAGGGCAAATGTCAGTGAGCGTTCCGATTTCAGTTCCAGAGCGATTCGCCCAATGAGTCCTTGATATTTAGTCATTTTCAGCCAATTTTCTGGATTTTTGAAAAATTCACTTTTTTGTGAAAATATCCACTAAATGAGGGAATAATATGTGTGAGGGTACCCCAGGAGAGTTCCAAATGTGTGTGGGTAGAATATATATCCCACGGGGGTAAAATTGAAAAAAGTTGAAAAATTTTTTTTTTGGACTTAGTCATTTTTCCGGCGTTTATCAGACTTTCAGATAGGGCAAATGTCAGTGAGCGTTCCGATTTCAGTACCAGAGCGATTCGCCCAATGAGTCCTTGATATTTAGTCATTTTCAGCCAATTTTCTGGATTTTTGAAAAATTCACTTTTTTGTGAAAATATCCACTAAATGAGGGAATAATATGTGTGTGGGTACCCCAGGAGTGTTCCAAATGTGTGTGGGTAGAATATATATCAAACGGGGATAAAATTGAAAAAAGTTGAAAAATATTTTTTTTTGGACTTAGTCATTTTTCCGGCGTTTATCAGACTTTCAGATAGGGCAAATGTCAGTGAGCGTTCCGATTTCAGTTCCAGAGCGATTCGCCCAATGAGTCCTTGATATTTAGTCATTTTCAGTCAATTATCTGGATTTTTGAAAAATTCACTTTTTTGTGAAAATATCCACTAAATGAGGGAATAATATGTGTGAGGGTACCCCAGGAGAGTTCCAAATGTGTGTGGGTAGAATATATATCCCACGGGGGTAAAATTGAAAAAAGTTGAAAAAAATTTTTTTTTAGACTTAGTCATTTTTCCGGCGTTTATCAGACTTTCAGATAGGTCAAATGTCAGTGAGTGTCCCGATTTCAGTTCCAGAGCGATTCGCCCAATGAGTCCTTGATATTTAGTCATTTTCAGCCAATTTTCTGGATTTTTGAAAAATTCACTTTTTTGTGAAAATATCCACTAAATGAGGGAATAATATGTGTGTGGGTACCCCAGGAGTGTTCCAAATGTGTGTGGGTAGAATATATATCCCACGGGGATAAAATTGAAAAAAGTTGAAAAATATTTTTTTTTGGACTTAGTCATTTTTCCGGCGTTTATCAGACTTTCAGATAGGGCAAATGTCAGTGAGCGTTCCGATTTCAGTTCCAGAGCGATTCGCCCAATGAGTCCTTGATATTTAGTCATTTTCAGTCAATTATCTGGATTTTTGAAAAATTCACTTTTTTGTGAAAATATCCACTAAATGAGGGAATAATATGTGTGAGGGTACCCCAGGAGAGTTCCAAATGTGTGTGGGTAGAATATATATCCCACGGGGGTAAAACTGAAAAAAGCTGAAAAAAAATTTTTTTTTGGACTTAGTCATTTTTCCGGCGTTTATCAGACTTTCAGATAGGGCAAATGTCAGTGAGCGTTCCGATTTCAGTTCCAGAGCGATTCGCCCAATGAGTCCTTGATATTTAGTCATTTTCAGCCAATTTTCTGGATTTTTGAAAAATTCACTTTTTTGTGAAAATATCCACTAAATGAGGGAATAATATGTGTGAGGGTACCCCAGGAGAGTTCCAAATGTGTGTGGGTAGAATATATATCCCACGGGGGTAAAATTGAAAAAAGTTGAAAAATTTTTTTTTTGGACTTAGTCATTTTTCCGGCGTTTATCAGACTTTCAGATAGGGCAAATGTCAGTGAGCGTTCCGATTTCAGTACCAGAGCGATTCGCCCAATGAGTCCTTGATATTTAGTCATTTTCAGCCAATTTTCTGGATTTTTGAAAAATTCACTTTTTTGTGAAAATATCCACTAAATGAGGGAATAATATGTGTGTGGGTACCCCAGGAGTGTTCCAAATGTGTGTGGGTAGAATATATATCAAACGGGGATAAAATTGAAAAAAGTTGAAAAATATTTTTTTTTGGACTTAGTCATTTTTCCGGCGTTTATCAGACTTTCAGATAGGGCAAATGTCAGTGAGCGTTCCGATTTCAGTTCCAGAGCGATTCGCCCAATGAGTCCTTGATATTTAGTCATTTTCAGTCAATTATCTGGATTTTTGAAAAATTCACTTTTTTGTGAAAATATCCACTAAATGAGGGAATAATATGTGTGAGGGTACCCCAGGAGAGTTCCAAATGTGTGTGGGTAGAATATATATCCCACGGGGGTAAAATTGAAAAAAGTTGAAAAAAATTTTTTTTTAGACTTAGTCATTTTTCCGGCGTTTATCAGACTTTCAGATAGGTCAAATGTCAGTGAGCGTCCCGATTTCAGTTCCAGAGCGATTCGCCCAATGAGTCCTTGATATTTAGTCATTTTCAGCCAATTTTCTGGATTTTTGAAAAATTCACTTTTTTGTGAAAATATCCACTAAATGAGGGAATAATATGTGTGTGGGTACCCCAGGAGTGTTCCAAATGTGTGTGGGTAGAATATATATCCCACGGGGATAAAATTGAAAAAAGTTGAAAAATATTTTTTTTTGGACTTAGTCATTTTTCCGGCGTTTATCAGACTTTCAGATAGGGCAAATGTCAGTGAGCGTTCCGATTTCAGTTCCAGAGCGATTCGCCCAATGAGTCCTTGATATTTAGTCATTTTCAGTCAATTATCTGGATTTTTGAAAAATTCACTTTTTTGTGAAAATATCCACTAAATGAGGGAATAATATGTGTGAGGGTACCCCAGGAGAGTTCCAAATGTGTGTGGGTAGAATATATATCCCACGGGGGTAAAACTGAAAATAGTTGAAAAAAAATTTTTTTTTGGACTTAGTCATTTTTCCGGCGTTTATCAGACTTTCAGATAGGGCAAATGTCCGTGAGCGTTCCGATTTCAGTTCCAGAGCGATTCGCCCAATGAGTCCTTGATATTTAGTCATTTTCAGCCAATTTTCTGGATTTTTGAAAAATTCACTTTTTTGTGAAAATATCCACTAAATGAGGGAATAATATGTGTGTGGGTACCCCAGGAGTGTTCCAAATGTGTGTGGGTAGAATATATATCCCACGGGGATAAAATTGAAAAAAGTTGAAAAATATTTTTTTTTGGACTTAGTCATTTTTCCGGCGTTTATCAGACTTTCAGATAGGGCAAATGTCAGTGAGCGTTCCGATTTCAGTTCCAGAGCGATTCACCCAATGAGTCCTTGATATTTAGTCATTTTCAGCCAATTTTCTGGATTTTTGAAAAATTCACTTTTTTGTGAAAATATCCACTAAATGAGGGAATAATATGTGTGTGGGTACCCCAGGAGTGTTCCAAATGTGTGTGGGTAGAATATATATCCCACGGGGATAAAATTGAAAAAAGTTGAAAAATATTTTTTTTTGGACTTAGTCATTTTTCCGGCGTTTATCAGACTTTCAGATAGGGCAAATGTCAGTGAGCGTTCCGATTTCAGTTCCAGAGCGATTCGCCCAATGAGTCCTTGATATTTAGTCATTTTCAGTCAATTATCTGGATTTTTGAAAAATTCACTTTTTTGTGAAAATATCCACTAAATGAGGGAATAATATGTGTGAGGGTACCCCAGGAGAGTTCCAAATGTGTGTGGGTAGAATATATATCCCACGGGGGTAAAATTGAAAAAAGTTGAAAAAAATTTTTTTTTGGACTTAGTCATTTTTCCGGCGTTTATCACACTTTCAGATAGGGCAAATGTCAGTGAGCATTCCGATTTCAGTTCCAGAGCGAGTCGCCCAATGAGTCCTTGATATTTAGTCATTTTCAGCCAATTTCTGGATTTTTGAAAAATTTACTTTTTTGTGAAAATATCCACTAAATGAGGGAATAATATGTGTGAGGGTACCCCAGAAGAGTTCCAAATGTGTGTGGGTAGAATATATATCCCACGGGGGTAAAATTGAAAAAAGTTGAAAAATTTTTTTTTTTTGGACTTAGTCATTTTTCCGGCGTTTATCAGACTTTCAGATAGGGCAAATGTCAGTGAGCGTTCCGATTTCAGTTCCAGAGCGATTCGCCCAATGAGTCCTTGATATTTATTCATTTTCAGCCAATTTTCTGGATTTTTGAAAAATTCACTTTTTTGTGAAAATATCCACTAAATGAGGGAATAATATGTGTGAGGGTACCCCAGGAGAGTTCCAAATGTGTGTGGGTAGAATATATATCCCACGGGGGTAAAACTGAAAAAAGCTGAAAAAAAATTTTTTTTTGGACTTAGTCATTTTTCCGGCGTTTATCAGACTTTCAGATAGGGCAAATGTCAGTGAGCGTTCCGATTTCAGTTCCAGAGCGATTCGCCCAATGAGTCCTTGATATTTAGTCATTTTCAGCCAATTTTCTGGATTTTTGAAAAATTCACTTTTTTGTGAAAATATCCACTAAATGAGGGAATAATATGTGTGAGGGTACCCCAGGAGAGTTCCAAATGTGTGTGGGTAGAATATATATCCCACGGGGGTAAAATTGAAAAAAGTTGAAAAATTTTTTTTTTGGACTTAGTCATTTTTCCGGCGTTTATCAGACTTTCAGATAGGGCAAATGTCAGTGAGCGTTCCGATTTCAGTACCAGAGCGATTCGCCCAATGAGTCCTTGATATTTAGTCATTTTCAGCCAATTTTCTGGATTTTTGAAAAATTCACTTTTTTGTGAAAATATCCACTAAATGAGGGAATAATATGTGTGTGGGTACCCCAGGAGTGTTCCAAATGTGTGTGGGTAGAATATATATCAAACGGGGATAAAATTGAAAAAAGTTGAAAAATATTTTTTTTTGGACTTAGTCATTTTTCCGGCGTTTATCAGACTTTCAGATAGGGCAAATGTCAGTGAGCGTTCCGATTTCAGTTCCAGAGCGATTCGCCCAATGAGTCCTTGATATTTAGTCATTTTCAGTCAATTATCTGGATTTTTGAAAAATTCACTTTTTTGTGAAAATATCCACTAAATGAGGGAATAATATGTGTGAGGGTACCCCAGGAGAGTTCCAAATGTGTGTGGGTAGAATATATATCCCACGGGGGTAAAATTGAAAAAAGTTGAAAAAAATTTTTTTTTAGACTTAGTCATTTTTCCGGCGTTTATCAGACTTTCAGATAGGTCAAATGTCAGTGAGCGTCCCGATTTCAGTTCCAGAGCGATTCGCCCAATGAGTCCTTGATATTTAGTCATTTTCAGCCAATTTTCTGGATTTTTGAAAAATTCACTTTTTTGTGAAAATATCCACTAAATGAGGGAATAATATGTGTGTGGGTACCCCAGGAGTGTTCCAAATGTGTGTGGGTAGAATATATATCCCACGGGGATAAAATTGAAAAAAGTTGAAAAATATTTTTTTTTGGACTTAGTCATTTTTCCGGCGTTTATCAGACTTTCAGATAGGGCAAATGTCAGTGAGCGTTCCGATTTCAGTTCCAGAGCGATTCGCCCAATGAGTCCTTGATATTTAGTCATTTTCAGTCAATTATCTGGATTTTTGAAAAATTCACTTTTTTGTGAAAATATCCACTAAATGAGGGAATAATATGTGTGAGGGTACCCCAGGAGAGTTCCAAATGTGTGTGGGTAGAATATATATCCCACGGGGGTAAAACTGAAAATAGTTGAAAAAAAATTTTTTTTTGGACTTAGTCATTTTTCCGGCGTTTATCAGACTTTCAGATAGGGCAAATGTCAGTGAGCGTTCCGATTTCAGTTCCAGAGCGATTCGCCCAATGAGTCCTTGATATTTAGTCATTTTCAGCCAATTTTCTGGATTTTTGAAAAATTCACTTTTTTGTGAAAATATCCACTAAATGAGGGAATAATATGTGTGTGGGTACCCCAGGAGTGTTCCAAATGTGTGTGGGTAGAATATATATCCCACGGGGATAAAATTGAAAAAAGTTGAAAAATATTTTTTTTTGGACTTAGTCATTTTTCCGGCGTTTATCAGACTTTCAGATAGGGCAAATGTCAGTGAGCGTTCCGATTTCAGTTCCAGAGCGATTCGCCCAATGAGTCCTTGATATTTAGTCATTTTCAGTCAATTATCTGGATTTTTGAAAAATTCACTTTTTTGTGAAAATATCCACTAAATGAGGGAATAATATGTGTGAGGGTACCCCAGGAGAGTTCCAAATGTGTGTGGGTAGAATATATATCCCACGGGGGTAAAATTGAAAAAAGTTGAAAAAAATTTTTTTTTGGACTTAGTCATTTTTCCGGCGTTTATCACACTTTCAGATAGGGCAAATGTCAGTGAGCATTCCGATTTCAGTTCCAGAGCGAGTCGCCCAATGAGTCCTTGATATTTAGTCATTTTCAGCCAATTTCTGGATTTTTGAAAAATTTACTTTTTTGTGAAAATATCCACTAAATGAGGGAATAATATGTGTGAGGGTACCCCAGAAGAGTTCCAAATGTGTGTGGGTAGAATATATATCCCACGGGGGTAAAATTGAAAAAAGTTGAAAAATTATTTTTTTTTGGACTTAGTCATTTTTCCGGCGTTTATCAGACTTTCAGATAGGGCAAATGTCAGTGAGCGTTCCGATTTCAGTTCCAGAGCGATTCGCCCAATGAGTCCTTGATATTTATTCATTTTCAGCCAATTTTCTGGATTTTTGAAAAATTCACTTTTTTGTGAAAATATCCACTAAATGAGGGAATAATATGTGTGAGGGTACCCCAGGAGAGTTCCAAATGTGTGTGGGTAGAATATATATCCCACGGGGGTAAAACTGAAAAAAGCTGAAAAAAAATTTTTTTTTGGACTTAGTCATTTTTCCGGCGTTTATCAGACTTTCAGATAGGGCAAATGTCAGTGAGCGTTCCGATTTCAGTTCCAGAGCGATTCGCCCAATGAGTCCTTGATATTTAGTCATTTTCAGCCAATTTTCTGGATTTTTGAAAAATTCACTTTTTTGTGAAAATATCCACTAAATGAGGGAATAATATGTGTGAGGGTACCCCAGGAGAGTTCCAAATGTGTGTGGGTAGAATATATATCCCACGGGGGTAAAACTGAAAAAAGTTGAAAAAAAATTTTTTTTTGGACTTAGTCATTTTTCCGGCGTTTATCAGACTTTCAGATAGGGCAAATGTCAGTGAGCATTCCGATTTCATTTCCAGAGCGATTCGCCCAATGAGTCCTTGATATTTAGTCATTTTCAGTCAATTATCTGGATTTTTGAAAAATTCACTTTTTTGTGAAAATATCCACTAAATGAGGGAATAATATGTGTGAGGGTACCCCAGGAGAGTTCCAAATGTGTGTGGGTAGAATATATATCCCACGGGGGTAAAACTGAAAAAAGTTGAAAAAAAATTTTTTTTTGGACTGTCATTTTTCCGGCATTTATCAGACTTTCAAATAGGTCAAATGTCAGTGAGCATTCCGATTTCAGTTCCAGAGCGATTAGCCTAACGAGTCCTTTATATTTAGTCATTTTCAGCCAATTTCTGGATTTTTGAAAAATTAACTTTTTTTGTGAAAATATCCGCTAAATGAGGGAATAATATGTGTGAGGGTACCCCAGAAGAGTTCCAAATGTGTGTGGGTAGAATATATATCCCACGGGGGTAAAATTGAAAAAAGTTAAAAAAAATTTTTTTTTGGACTTAGTCATTTTTCCGGCGTTTATCACACTTTCAGATAGGGCAAATGTCAGTGAGCATTCCGATTTCAGTTCCAGAGCGAGTCGCCCAATGAGTCCTTGATATTTAGTCATTTTCAGCCAATTTCTGGATTTTTGAAAAATTTACTTTTTTGTGAAAATATCCACTAAATGAGGGAATAATATGTGTGAGGGTACCCCAGAAGAGTTCCAAATGTGTGTGGGTAGAATATATATCCCACGGGGGTAAAATTGAAAAAAGTTGAAAATTTTTTTTTTTGGACTTAGTCATTTTTCCGGCGTTTATCAGACTTTCAGATAGGGCAAATGTCAGTGAGCGTTCCGATTTCAGTTCCAGAGCGATTCGCCCAATGAGTCCTTGATATTTAGTCATTTTCAGACAATTTTCTGGATTTTTGAAAAATTCACTTTTTTGTGAAAATATCCACTAAATGAGGGAATAATATGTGTGTGGGTACCCCAGGAGTGTTCCAAATGTGTGTGGGTAGAATATATATCCCACGGGGATAAAATTGAAAAAAGTTGAAAAATATTTTTTTTTGGACTTAGTCATTTTTCCGGCGTTTATCAGACTTTCAGATAGGGCAAATGTCAGTGAGCGTTCCGATTTCAGTTCCAGAGCGATTCGCCCAATGAGTCCTTGATATTTAGTCATTTTCAGTCAATTATCTGGATTTTTGAAAAATTCACTTTTTTGTGAAAATATCCACTAAATGAGGGAATAATATGTGTAAGGGTACCCCAGGAGAGTTCCAAATGTGTGTGGGTAGAATATATATCCCACGGGGGTAAAATTGAAAAAAGTTGAAAAAAATTTTTTTTTGGACTTAGTCATTTTTCCGGCGTTTATCACACTTTCAGATAGGGCAAATGTCAGTGAGCATTCCGATTTCAGTTCCAGAGCGAGTCGCCCAATGAGTCCTTGATATTTAGTCATTTTCAGCCAATTTCTGGATTTTTGAAAAATTTACTTTTTTGTGAAAATATCCACTAAATGAGGGAATAATATGTGTGAGGGTACCCCAGAAGAGTTCCAAATGTGTGTGGGTAGAATATATATCCCACGGGGGTAAAATTGAAAAAAGTTGAAAAATTTTTTTTTTTTGGACTTAGTCATTTTTCCGGCGTTTATCAGACTTTCAGATAGGGCAAATGTCAGTGAGCGTTCCGATTTCAGTTCCAGAGCGATTCGCCCAATGAGTCCTTGATATTTATTCATTATCAGCCAATTTTCTGGATTTTTGAAAAATTCACTTTTTTGTGAAAATATCCACTAAATGAGGGAATAATATGTGTGAGGGTACCCCAGGAGAGTTCCAAATGTGTGTGGGTAGAATATATATCCCACGGGGGTAAAACTGAAAAAAGTTGAAAAAAAATTTTTTTTTGGACTTAGTCATTTTTCCGGCGTTTATCAGACTTTCAGATAGGGCAAATGTCAGTGAGCGTTCCGATTTCAGTTCCATAGCGATTCGCCCAATGAGTCCTTGATATTTAGTCATTTTCAGCCAATTTTCTGGATTTTTGAAAAATTCACTTTTTTGTGAAAATATCCACTAAATGAGGGAATAATATGTGTGAGGGTACCCCAGGAGAGTTCCAAATGTGTGTGGGTAGAATATATATCCCACGGGGGTAAAACTGAAAAAAGTTGAAAAAAAATTTTTTTTTGGACTTAGTCATTTTTCCGGCGTTTATCAGACTTTCAGATAGGGCAAATGTCAGTGAGCGTTCCGATTTCAGTTCCAGAGCGATTCGCCCAATGAGTCCTTGATATTTAGTCATTTTCAGTCAATTATCTGGATTTTTGAAAAATTCACTTTTTTGTGAAAATATCCACTAAATGAGGGAATAATATGTGTGAGGGTACCCCAGGAGAGTTCCAAATGTGTGTGGGTAGAATATATATCCCACGGGGGTAAAATTGAAAAAAGTTAAAAAAAATTTTTTTTTGGACTTAGTCATTTTTCCGGCGTTTATCACACTTTCAGATAGGGCAAATGTCAGTGAGCATTCCGATTTCAGTTCCAGAGCGAGTCGCCCAATGAGTCCTTGATATTTAGTCATTTTCAGCCAATTTCTGGATTTTTGAAAAATTTACTTTTTTGTGAAAATATCCACTAAATGAGGGAATAATATGTGTGAGGGTACCCCAGAAGAGTTCCAAATGTGTGTGGGTAGAATATATATCCCACGGGGGTAAAACTGAAAAAAGTTGAAAAAAAATTTTTTTTTAGACTTAGTCATTTTTCCGGCGTTTATCAGACTTTCAGATAGGTCAAATGTCAGTGAGCGTTCCGATTTCAGTTCCAGAGCGATTCGCCCAATGAGTCCTTGATATTTAATCGTTTTCAGCCAATATTTTGGATTTTTGAAAATTTCACTTTTTTGTGAAAATATCCACTAAATGAGGGAATAATATGTGTGAGGGTACCCCAGGAGAGTTCCAAATGTGTGTGGGTAGAATATATATCCCACGGGGGTAAAACTGAAAAAAGTTGAAAAAAAATTTTTTTTTGGACTGTCATTTTTCCGGCATTTATCAGACTTTCAAATAGGTCAAATGTCAGTGAGCATTCCGATTTCAGTTCCAGAGCGATTAGCCTAACGAGTCCTTTATATTTAGTCATTTTCAGCCAATTTCTGGATTTTTGAAAAATTAACTTTTTTTGTGAAAATATCCGCTAAATGAGGGAATAATATGTGTGAGGGTACCCCAGAAGAGTTCCAAATGTGTGTGGGTAGAATATGTATCCCACGGGGGTAAAATTGAAAAAAGTTGAAATTTTTTTTTTTTGGACTTAGTCATTTTTCCGGCGTTTATCAGACTTTCAGATAGGTCAAATGTCAGTGAGCGTTCCGATTTCAGTTCCAGAGCGATTCGCCCAATCAGTCCTTGATATTTAGTCATTTTCATCCAATTATCTGGATTTTTGAAAAATTCACTTTTTTGTGAAAATATCCACTAAATGAGGGAATAATATGTGTGAGGGTACCCCAGGAGAGTTCCAAATGTGTGTGGGTAGAATATATATCCCACGGGGGTAAAATTGAAAAAAGTTGAAAAAATTTTTTTTTTGGACTTAGTCATTTTTCCGGCGTTTATCAGACTTTCAGATAGGGCAAATGTCAGTGAGCATTCCGATTTCAGTTCCAGAGCGAGTCGCCCAATGAGTCCTTGATATTTAGTCATTTTCAGCCAATTTCTGGATTTTTGAAAAATTTACTTTTTTGTGAAAATATCCACTAAATGAGGGAATAATATGTGTGAGGGTACCCCAGAAGAGTTCCAAATGTGTGTGGGTAGAATATATATCCCACGGGGGTAAAACTGAAAAAAGTTGAAAAAAATTTTTTTTTTAGACTTAGTCATTTTTCCGGCGTTTATCAGACTTTCAGATAGGTCAAATGTCAGTGAGCGTTCCGATTTCAGTTCCAGAGCGATTCGCCCAATGAGTCCTTGATATTTAGTCATTTTCAGCCAATTTTCTGGATTTTTGAAAAATTCACTTTTTTGTGAAAATATCCACTAAATGAGGGAAAAATATGTGTGAGGGTACCCCAGGAGAGTTCCAAATGTGTGTGGGTAGAATATATATCCCACGGGGGTAAAACTGAAAAAAGTTGAAAAAAAATTTTTTTTTGGACTTAGTCATTTTTCCGGCATTTATCAGACTTTCAGATAGGGCAAATGTCAGTGAGCGTTCCGATTTCAGTTCCAGAGCGATTCGCCCAATGAGTCCTTGATATTTAGTCGTTTTCAGCCAATATTTTGGATTTTTGAAAATTTCACTTTTTTGTGAAAATATCCACTAAATGAGGGAATAATATGTGTGAGGGTACCCCAGGAGAGTTCCAAATGTGTGTGGGTAGAATATATATCCCACGGGGGTAAAACTGAAAAAAGTTGAAAAAAAATTTTTTTTTGGACTGTCATTTTTCCGGCATTTATCAGACTTTCAAATAGGTCAAATGTCAGTGAGCATTCCGATTTCAGTTCCAGAGCGATTAGCCTAACGAGTCCTTTATATTTAGTCATTTTCAGCCAATTTCTGGATTTTTGAAAAATTAACTTTTTTTGTGAAAATATCCGCTAAATGAGGGAATAATATGTGTGAGGGTACCCCAGAAGAGTTCCAAATGTGTGTGGGTAGAATATATATCCCACGGGGGTAAAATTGAAAAAAGTTATAATTTTTTTTTTTTGGACTTAGTCATTTTTCCGGCGTTTATCAGACTTTCAGATAGGTCAAATGTCAGTGAGCGTTCCGATTTCAGTTCCAGAGCGATTCGCCCAATCAGTCCTTGATATTTAGTCATTTTCAGCCAATTATCTGGATTTTTGAAAAATTCACTTTTTTGTGAAAATATCCACTAAATGAGGGAATAATATGTGTGAGGGTACCCCAGGAGAGTTCCAAATGTGTGTGGGTAGAATATATATCCCACGGGGGTAAAATTGAAAAAAGTTGAAAAAAATTTTTTTTTGGACTTAGTCATTTTTCCGGCGTTTATCAGACTTTCAGATAGGGCAAATGTCAGTGAGCATTCCGATTTCAGTTCCAGAGCGAGTCGCCCAATGAGTCCTTGATATTTAGTCATTTTCAGCCAATTTCTGGATTTTTGAAAAATTTACTTTTTTGTGAAAATATCCACTAAATGAGGGAATAATATGTGTGAGGGTACCCCAGAAGAGTTCCAAATGTGTGTGGGTAGAATATATATCCCACGGGGGTAAAATTGAAAAAAGTTATAATTTTTTTTTTTTGGACTTAGTCATTTTTCCGGCGTTTATCAGACTTTCAGATAGGTCAAATGTCAGTGAGCGTTCCGATTTCAGTTCCAGAGCGATTCGCCCAATGAGTCCTTGATATTTAGTCATTTTCAGCCAATTTTCTGGATTTTTGAAAAATTCACTTTTTTGTGAAAATATCCACTAAATGAGGGAAAAATATGTGTGAGGGTACCCCAGGAGAGTTCCAAATGTGTGTGGGTAGAATATATATCCCACGGGGGTAAAACTGAAAAAAGTTGAAAAAAAATTTTTTTTTGGACTTAGTCATTTTTCCGGCATTTATCAGACTTTCAGATAGGGCAAATGTCAGTGAGCGTTCCGATTTCAGTTCCAGAGCGATTCGCCCAATGAGTCCTTGATATTTAGTCGTTTTCAGCCAATATTTTGGATTTTTGAAAATTTCACTTTTTTGTGAAAATATCCACTAAATGAGGGAATAATATGTGTGAGGGTACCCCAGGAGAGTTCCAAATGTGTGTGGGTAGAATATATATCCCACGGGGGTAAAACTGAAAAAAGTTGAAAAAAAATTTTTTTTTGGACTGTCATTTTTCCGGCATTTATCAGACTTTCAAATAGGTCAAATGTCAGTGAGCATTCCGATTTCAGTTCCAGAGCGATTAGCCTAACGAGTCCTTTATATTTAGTCATTTTCAGCCAATTTCTGGATTTTTGAAAAATTAACTTTTTTTGTGAAAATATCCGCTAAATGAGGGAATAATATGTGTGAGGGTACCCCAGAAGAGTTCCAAATGTGTGTGGGTAGAATATATATCCCACGGGGGTAAAATTGAAAAAAGTTGAAAATTTTTTTTTTTGGACTTAGTCATTTTTCCGGCGTTTATCAGACTTTCAGAGAGGTCGAATGTCAGTGAGCGTTCCGATTTCAGTTCCAGAGCGATTCGCCCAATGAGTCCTTGATATTTAGTCATTTTCAGCCAATTTTCTGGATTTTTGAAAAATTCACTTTTTTGTGAAAATATCCACTAAATGAGGGAAAAATATGTGTGAGGGTACCCCAGGAGAGTTCCAAATGTGTGTGGGTAGAATATATATCCCACGGGGGTAAAACTGAAAAAAGTTGAAAAAAAATTTTTTTTTGGACTTAGTCATTTTTCCGGCGTTTATCAGACTTTCAGATAGGGCAAATGTCAGTGAGCGTTCCGATTTCAGTTCCAGAGCGATTCGCCCAATGAGTCCTTGATATTTAGTCATTTTCAGTCAATTATCTGGATTTTTGAAAAATTCACTTTTTTGTGAAAATATCCACTAAATGAGGGAATAATATGTGTGAGGGTACCCCAGGAGAGTTCCAAATGTGTGTGGGTAGAATATATATCCCACGGGGGTAAAATTGAAAAAAGTTAAAAAAAATTTTTTTTTGGACTTAGTCATTTTTCCGGCGTTTATCACACTTTCAGATAGGGCAAATGTCAGTGAGCATTCCGATTTCAGTTCCAGAGCGAGTCGCCCAATGAGTCCTTGATATTTAGTCATTTTCAGCCAATTTCTGGATTTTTGAAAAATTTACTTTTTTGTGAAAATATCCACTAAATGAGGGAATAATATGTGTGAGGGTACCCCAGAAGAGTTCCAAATGTGTGTGGGTAGAATATATATCCCACGGGGGTAAAACTGAAAAAAGTTGAAAATAAATTTTTTTTTAGACTTAGTCATTTTTCCGGCGTTTATCAGACTTTCAGATAGGTCAAATGTCAGTGAGCGTTCCGATTTCAGTTCCAGAGCGATTCGCCCAATGAGTCCTTGATATTTAGTCATTTTCAGCCAATTTTCTGGATTTTTGAAAAATTCACTTTTTTGTGAAAATATCCACTAAATGAGGGAAAAATATGTGTGAGGGTACCCCAGGAGAGTTCCAAATGTGTGTGGGTAGAATATATATCCCACGGGGGTAAAACTGAAAAAAGTTGAAAAAAAATTTTTTTTTGGACTTAGTCATTTTTCCGGCGTTTATCAGACTTTCAGATAGGGCAAATGTCAGTGAGCGTTCCGATTTCAGTTCCAGAGCGATTCGCCCAATGAGTCCTTGATATTTAGTCGTTTTCAGCCAATATTTTGGATTTTTGAAAATTTCACTTTTTTGTGAAAATATCCACTAAATGAGGGAATAATATGTGTGAGGGTACCCCAGGAGAGTTCCAAATGTGTGTGGGTAGAATATATATCCCACGGGGGTAAAACTGAAAAAGTTGAAAAAAAATTTTTTTTTGGACTGTCATTTTTCCGGCATTTATCAGACTTTCAAATAGGTCAAATGTCAGTGAGCATTCCGATTTCAGTTCCAGAGCGATTAGCCTAACGAGTCCTTTATATTTAGTCATTTTCAGCCAATTTCTGGATTTTTGAAAAATTAACTTTTTTTGTGAAAATATCCGCTAAATGAGGGAATAATATGTGTGAGGGTACCCCAGAAGAGTTCCAAATGTGTGTGGGTAGAATATATATCCCACGGGGGTAAAATTGAAAAAAGTTGAAATTTTTTTTTTTTGGACTTAGTCATTTTTCCGGCGTTTATCAGACTTTCAGATAGGTCAAATGTCAGTGAGCGTTCCGATTTCAGTTCCAGAGCGATTCGCCCAATCAGTCCTTGATATTTAGTCATTTTCAGCCAATTATCTGGATTTTTGAAAAATTCACTTTTTTGTGAAAATATCCACTAAATGAGGGAATAATATGTGTGAGGGTACCCCAGGAGAGTTCCAAATGTGTGTGGGTAGAATTTATATCCCACGGGGGTAAAATTGAAAAAAGTTAAAAAAAATTTTTTTTTGGACTTAGTCATTTTTCCGGCGTTTATCACACTTTCAGATAGGGCAAATGTCAGTGAGCATTCCGATTTCAGTTCCAGAGCGAGTCGCCCAATGAGTCCTTGATATTTAGTCATTTTCAGCCAATTTCTGGATTTTTGAAAAATTTACTTTTTTGTGAAAATATCCACTAAATGAGGGAATAATATGTGTGAGGGTACCCCAGAAGAGTTCCAAATGTGTGTGGGTAGAATATATATCCCACGGGGGTAAAATTGAAAAAAGTTGAAAATTTTTTTTTTTGGACTTAGTCATTTTTCAGGCGTTTATCAGACTTTCAGATAGGGCAAATGTCAGTGAGCGTTCCGATTTCAGTTCCAGAGCGATTCGCCCAATGAGTCCTTGATATTTAGTCATTTTCAGCCAATTTTCTGGATTTTTGAAAAATTCACTTTTTTGTGAAAATATCCACTAAATGAGGGAATAATATGTGTGTGGGTACCCCAGGAGTGTTCCAAATGTGTGTGGGTAGAATATATATCCCACGGGGATAAAATTGAAAAAAGTTGAAAAAAAATTTTTTTTGGACTTAGTCATTTTTCCGGCGTTTATCACACTTTCAGATAGGGCAAATGTCAGTGAGCATTCCGATTTCAGTTCCAGAGCGATTCGCCCAATGAGTCCTTGATATTTAGTCATTTTCAGCCAATTTTCTGGATTTTTGAAAAATTTACTTTTTTGTGAAAATATCCACTAAATGAGGGAATAATATGTGTGAGGGTACCCCAGAAGAGTTCCAAATGTGTGTGGGTAGAATATATATCCCACGGGGGTAAAATTGAAAAAAGTTGAAAAATTTTTTTTTTTTGGACTTAGTCATTTTTCCGGCGTTTATCAGACTTTCAGATAGGGCAAATGTCAGTGAGCGTTCCGATTTCAGTTCCAGAGCGATTCGCCCAATGAGTCCTTGATATTTAGTCATTTTCAGCCAATTTTCTGGATTTTTGAAAAATTCACTTTTTTGTGAAAATATCCACTAAATGAGGGAATAATATGTGTGAGGGTACCCCAGGAGAGTTCCAAATGTGTGTGGGTAGAATATATATCCCATGGGTTTAAAATTGAAAAAAGTTGAAAAAAAATTTTTTTTTTGACTTAGTCATTTTTCCGACGTTTATCAGACTTTCAGATAGGGCAAATGTCAGTGAGCGTTCCGATTTCAGTTCCAGAGCGATTCGCCCAATGAGTCCTTGATATTTAGTCATTTTCAGCCAATTTTCTGGATTTTTGAAAAATTCACTTTTTTGTGAAAATATCCACTAAATGAGGGAATAATATGTGTGTGGGTACCCCAGGAGTGTTCCAAATGTGTGTGGGTAGAATATATATCCCACGGGGATAAAATTGAAAAAAGTTGAAAAAAAATTTTTTTTGGACTTAGTCATTTTTCCGGCGTTTATCACACTTTCAGATAGGGCAAATGTCAGTGAGCATTCCGATTTCAGTTCCAGAGCGATTCGCCCAATGAGTCCTTGATATTTAGTCATTTTCAGCCAATTTTCTGGATTTTTGAAAAATTTACTTTTTTGTGAAAATATCCACTAAATGAGGGAATAATATGTGTGAGGGTACCCCAGAAGAGTTCCAAATGTGTGTGGGTAGAATATATATCCCACGGGGGTAAAATTGAAAAAAGTTGAAAAATTTTTTTTTTTTGGACTTAGTCATTTTTCCGGCGTTTATCAGACTTTCAGATAGGGCAAATGTCAGTGAGCGTTCCGATTTCAGTTCCAGAGCGATTCGCCCAATGAGTCCTTGATATTTAGTCATTTTCAGCCAATTTTCTGGATTTTTGAAAAATTCACTTTTTTGTGAAAATATCCACTAAATGAGGGAATAATATGTGTGAGGGTACCCCAGGAGAGTTCCAAATGTGTGTGGGTAGAATATATATCCCATGGGTTTAAAATTGAAAAAAGTTGAAAAAAAATTTTTTTTTTGACTTAGTCATTTTTCCGACGTTTATCAGACTTTCAGATAGGGCAAATGTCAGTGAGCGTTCCGATTTCAGTTCCAGAGCGATTCGCCCAATGAGTCCTTGATATTTAGTCATTTTCAGTCAATTATCTGGATTTTTGAAAAATTCACTTTTTTGTGAAAATATCCACTAAATGAGGGAATAATATGTGTGAGGGTACCCCAGGAGAGTTCCAAATGTGTGTGGGTAGAATATATATCCCACGGGGGTAAAATTGAAAAAAGTTAAAAAAAATTTTTTTTTGGACTTAGTCATTTTTCCGGCGTTTATCACACTTTCAGATAGGGCAAATGTCAGTGAGCATTCCGATTTCAGTTCCAGAGCGAGTCGCCAATGAGTCCTTGATATTTAGTCATTTTCAGCCAATTTCTGGATTTTTGAAAAATTTACTTTTTTGTGAAAATATCCACTAAATGAGGGAATAATATGTGTGAGGGTACCCCAGAAGAGTTCCAAATGTGTGTGGGTAGAATATATATCCCACGGGGGTAAAACTGAAAAAAGTTGAAAAAAAATTTTTTTTTAGACTTAGTCATTTTTCCGGCGTTTATCAGACTTTCAGATAGGTCAAATGTCAGTGAGCGTTCCGATTTCAGTTCCAGAGCGATTCGCCCAATGAGTCCTTGATATTTAGTCATTTTCAGCCAATTTTCTGGATTTTTGAAAAATTCACTTTTTTGTGAAAATATCCACTAAATGAGGGAAAAATATGTGTGAGGGTACCCCAGGAGAGTTCCAAATGTGTGTGGGTAGAATATATATCCCACAGGGGTAAAACTGAAAAAAGTTGAAAAAAAATTTTTTTTTGGACTTAGTCATTTTTCCGGCGTTTATCAGACTTTCAGATAGGGCAAATGTCAGTGAGCGTTCCGATTTCAGTTCCAGAGCGATTCGCCCAACGAGTCCTTGATATTTAGTCGTTTTCAGCCAATATTTTGGATTTTTGAAAATTTCACTTTTTTGTGAAAATATCCACTAAATGAGGGAATAATATGTGTGAGGGTACCCCAGGAGAGTTCCAAATGTGTGTGGGTAGAATATATATCCCACGGGGGTAAAACTGAAAAAAGTTGAAAAAAAATGTTTTTTTGGACTGTCATTTTTCCGGCATTTATCAGACTTTCAAATAGGTCAAATGTCAGTGAGCATTCCGATTTCAGTTCCAGAGCGATTAGCCTAACGAGTCCTTTATATTTAGTCATTTTCAGCCAATTTCTGGATTTTTGAAAAATTAACTTTTTTTGTGAAAATATCCGCTAAATGAGGGAATAATATGTGTGAGGGTACCCCAGAAGAGTTCCAAATGTGTGTGGGTAGAATATATATCCCACGGGGGTAAAATTGAAAAAAGTTAAAAAAAATTTTTTTTTGGACTTAGTCATTTTTCCGGCGTTTATCACACTTTCAGATAGGGCAAATGTCAGTGAGCATTCCGATTTCAGTTCCAGAGCGAGTCGCCCAATGAGTCCTTGATATTTAGTCATTTTCAGCCAATTTCTGGATTTTTGAAAAATTTACTTTTTTGTGAAAATATCCACTAAATGAGGGAATAATATGTGTGAGGGTACCCCAGAAGAGTTCCAAATGTGTGTGGTAGAATATATATCCCACGGGGGTAAAATTGAAAAAAGTTGAAAATTTTTTTTTTTGGACTTAGTCATTTTTCCGGCGTTTATCAGACTTTCAGATAGGGCAAATGTCAGTGAGCGTTCCGATTTCAGTTCCAGAGCGATTCGCCCAATGAGTCCTTGATATTTAGTCATTTTCAGCCAATTTTCTGGATTTTTGAAAAATTCACTTTTTTGTGAAAATATCCACTAAATGAGGGAATAATATGTGTGTGGGTACCCCAGGAGTGTTCCAAATGTGTGTGGGTAGAATATATATCCCACGGGGATAAAATTAAAAAAGTTGAAAAAAAATTTTTTTTTGGACTGTCATTTTTCCGGCATTTATCAGACTTTCAAATAGGTCAAATGTCAGTGAGCATTCCGATTTCAGTTCCAGAGCGATTAGCCTAACGAGTCCTTTATATTTAGTCATTTTCAGCCAATTTCTGGATTTTTGAAAAATTAACTTTTTTTGTGAAAATATCCGCTAAATGAGGGAATAATATGTGTGAGGGTACCCCAGAAGAGTTCCAAATGTGTGTGGGTAGAATATATATCCCACGGGGGTAAAATTGAAAAAAGTTAAAAAAAATTTTTTTTTGGACTTAGTCATTTTTCCGGCGTTTATCACACTTTCAGATAGGGCAAATGTCAGTGAGCATTCCGATTTCAGTTCCAGAGCGAGTCGCCCAATGAGTCCTTGATATTTAGTCATTTTCAGCCAATTTCTGGATTTTTGAAAAATTTACTTTTTTGTGAAAATATCCACTAAATGAGGGAATAATATGTGTGAGGGTACCCCAGAAGAGTTCCAAATGTGTGTGGTAGAATATATATCCCACGGGGGTAAAATTGAAAAAAGTTGAAAATTTTTTTTTTTGGACTTAGTCATTTTTCCGGCGTTTATCAGACTTTCAGATAGGGCAAATGTCAGTGAGCGTTCCGATTTCAGTTCCAGAGCGATTCGCCCAATGAGTCCTTGATATTTAGTCATTTTCAGCCAATTTTCTGGATTTTTGAAAAATTCACTTTTTTGTGAAAATATCCACTAAATGAGGGAATAATATGTGTGTGGGTACCCCAGGAGTGTTCCAAATGTGTGTGGGTAGAATATATATCCCACGGGGATAAAATTGAAAAAGTTGAAAAATATTTTTTTTTGGACTTAGTCATTTTTCCGGCGTTTATCAGACTTTCAGATAGGGCAAATGTCAGTGAGCGTTCCGATTTCAGTTCCAGAGCGATTCGCCCAATGAGTCCTTGATATTTAGTCATTTTCAGTCAATTATCTGGATTTTTGAAAAATTCACTTTTTTGTGAAAATATCCACTAAATGAGGGAATAATATGTGTGAGGGTACCCCAGGAGAGTTCCAAATGTGTGTGGGTAGAATATATATCCCACGGGGGTAAAATTGAAAAAAGTTGAAAAAAATTTTTTTTTGGACTTAGTCATTTTTCCGGCGTTTATCACACTTTCAGATAGGGCAAATGTCAGTGAGCATTCCGATTTCAGTTCCAGAGCGATTCGCCCAATGAGTCCTTGATATTTATTCATTTTCAGCCAATTTTCTGGATTTTTGAAAAATTCACTTTTTTGTGAAAATATCCACTAAATGAGGGAATAATATGTGTGAGGGTACCCCAGGAGAGTTCCAAATGTGTGTGGGTAGAATATATATCCCACGGGGGTAAAACTGAAAAAAGTTGAAAAAAAATTTTTTTTTGGACTTAGTCATTTTTCCGGCGTTTATCAGACTTTCAGATAGGGCAAATGTCAGTGAGCGTTCCGATTTCAGTTCCAGAGCGATTCGCCCAATGAGTCCTTGATATTTAGTCATTTTCAGTCAATTATCTGGATTTTTGAAAAATTCACTTTTTTGTGAAAATATCCACTAAATGAGGGAATAATATGTGTGAGGGTACCCCAGGAGAGTTCCAAATGTGTGTGGGTAGAATATATATCCCACGGGGGTAAAATTGAAAAAAGTTAAAAAAAATTTTTTTTTGGACTTAGTTATTTTTCCGGCGTTTATCACACTTTCAGATAGGGCAAATGTCAGTGAGCATTCCGATTTCAGTTCCAGAGCGAGTCGCCCAATGAGTCCTTGATATTTAGTCATTTTCAGCCAATTTCTGGATTTTTGAAAAATTTACTTTTTTGTGAAAATATCCACTAAATGAGGGAATAATATGTGTGAGGGTACCCCAGAAGAGTTCCAAATGTGTGTGGGTAGAATATATATCCCACGGGGGTAAAACTGAAAAAAGTTGAAAAAAAATTTTTTTTTAGACTTAAGTCATTTTTCCGGCGTTTATCAGACTTTCAGATAGGGCAAATGTCAGTGAGCGTTCCGATTTCAGTTCCAGAGCGATTCGCCCAATGAGTCCTTGATATTTAGTCGTTTTCAGCCAATATTTTGGATTTTTGAAAATTTCACTTTTTTGTGAAAATATCCACTAAATGAGGGAATAATATGTGTGAGGGTACCCCAGGAGAGTTCCAAATGTGTGTGGGTAGAATATATATCCCACAGGGGTAAAACTGAAAAAAGTTGAAAAAAAATTTTTTTTTGGACTGTCATTTTTCCGGCATTTATCAGACTTTCAAATAGGTCAAATGTCAGTGAGCATTCCGATTTCAGTTCCAGAGCGATTAGCCTAACGAGTCCTTTATATTTAGTCATTTTCAGCCAATTTCTGGATTTTTGAAAAATTAACTTTTTTTGTGAAAATATCCGCTAAATGAGGGAATAATATGTGTGAGGGTACCCCAGAAGAGTTCCAAATGTGTGTGGGTAGAATATATATCCCACGGGGGTAAAATTGAAAAAAGTTAAAAAAAAATTTTTTTTGGACTTAGTCATTTTTCCGGCGTTTATCACACTTTCAGATAGGGCAAATGTCAGTGAGCATTCCGATTTCAGTTCCAGAGCGAGTCGCCCAATGAGTCCTTGATATTTAGTCATTTTCAGCCAATTTCTGGATTTTTGAAAAATTTACTTTTTTGTGAAAATATCCACTAAATGAGGGAATAATATGTGTGAGGGTACCCCAGAAGAGTTCCAAATGTGTGTGGGTAGAATATATATCCCACGGGGGTAAAATTGAAAAAAGTTGAAAATTTTTTTTTTTGGACTTAGTCATTTTTCCGGCGTTTATCAGACTTTCAGATAGGGCAAATGTCAGTGAGCGTTCCGATTTCAGTTCCAGAGCGATTCGCCCAATGAGTCCTTGATATTTATTCATTTTCAGCCAATTTTCTGGATTTTTGAAAAATTCACTTTTTTGTGAAAATATCCACTAAATGAGGGAATAATATGTGTGAGGGTACCCCAGGAGAGTTCCAAATGTGTGTGGGTAGAATATATATCCCACGGGGGTAAAACTGAAAAAAGCTGAAAAAAAATTTTTTTTTGGACTTAGTCATTTTCCGGCGTTTATCAGACTTTCAGATAGGGCAAATGTCAGTTAGCGTTCCGATTTCAGTTCCAGAGCGATTCGCCGAATGAGTCCTTGATATTTAGTCATTTTCAGCCAATTTTCTGGATTTTTGAAAAATTCACTTTTTTGTGAAAATATCCACTAAATGAGGGAATAATATGTGTGAGGGTACCCCAGGAGAGTTCCAAATGTGTGTGGGTAGAATATATATCCCACGGGGGTAAAATTGAAAAAAGTTAAAAAAAATTTTTTTTTGGACTTAGTCATTTTTCCGGCGTTTATCACACTTTCAGATAGGGCAAATGTCAGTGAGCATTCCGATTTCAGTTCCAGAGCGAGTCGCCCAATGAGTCCTTGATATTTAGTCATTTTCAGCCAATTTCTGGATTTTTGAAAAATTTACTTTTTTGTGAAAATATCCACTAAATGAGGGAATAATATGTGTGAGGGTACCCCAGAAGAGTTCCAAATGTGTGTGGGTAGAATATATATCCCACGGGGGTAAAACTGAAAAAAGTTGAAAAAAAATTTTTTTTTAGACTTAGTCATTTTTCCGGCGTTTATCAGACTTTCAGATAGGGCAAATGTCAGTGAGCGTTCCGATTTCAGTTCCAGAGCGATTCGCCCAATGAGTCCTTGATATTTAGTCGTTTTCAGCCAATATTTTGGATTTTTGAAAATTTCACTTTTTTGTGAAAATATCCACTAAATGAGGGAATAATATGTGTGAGGGTACCCCAGGAGAGTTCCAAATGTGTGTGGGTAGAATATATATCCCACGGGGGTAAAACTGAAAAAAGTTGAAAAAAAATTTTTTTTGGACTGTCATTTTTCCGGCATTTATCAGACTTTCAAATAGGTCAAATGTCAGTGAGCATTCCGATTTCAGTTCCAGAGCGATTAGCCTAACGAGTCCTTTATATATAGTCATTTTCAGCCAATTTCTGGATTTTTGAAAAATTAACTTTTTTTGTGAAAATATCCGCTAAATGTGGGAATAATATGTGTGAGGGTACCCCAGAAGAGTTCCAAATGTGTGTGGGTAGAATATATATCCCACGGGGGTAAAATTGAAAAAAGTTAAAAAAAATTTTTTTTTGGACTCAGTCATTTTTCCGGCGTTTATCACACTTTCAGATAGGGCAAATGTCAGTGAGCATTCCGATTTCAGTTCCAGAGCGAGTCGCCCAATGAGTCCTTGATATTTAGTCATTTTCAGCCAATTTCTGGATTTTTGAAAAATTTACTTTTTTGTGAAAATATCCACTAAATGAGGGAATAATATGTGTGAGGGTACCCCAGAAGAGTTCCAAATGTGTGTGGGTAGAATATATATCCCACGGGGGTAAAATTGAAAAAAGTTGAAAATTTTTTTTTTTGGACTTAGTCATTTTTCCGGCGTTTATCAGACTTTCAGATAGGGCAAATGTCAGTGAGCGTTCCGATTTCAGTTCCAGAGCGATTCGCCCAATGAGTCCTTGATATTTAGTCATTTTCAGCCAATTTTCTGGATTTTTGAAAAATTCACTTTTTTGTGAAAATATCCACTAAATGAGGGAATAATATGTGTGTGGGTACCCCAGGAGTGTTCCAAATGTGTGTGGGTAGAATATATATCCCACGGGGATAAAATTGAAAAAAGTTGAAAAATATTTTTTTTTGGACTTAGTCATTTTTCCGGCGTTTATCAGACTTTCAGATAGGGCAAATGTCAGTGAGCGTTCCGATTTCAGTTCCAGAGCGATTCGCCCAATGAGTCCTTGATATTTAGTCGTTTTCAGCCAATATTTTGGATTTTTGAAAATTTCACTTTTTTGTGAAAATATCCACTAAATGAGGGAATAATATGTGTGAGGGTACCCCAGGAGAGTTCCAAATGTGTGTGGGTAGAATATATATCCCACGGGGGTAAAACTGAAAAAAGTTGAAAAAAAATTTTTTTTGGACTGTCATTTTTCCGGCATTTATCAGACTTTCAAATAGGTCAAATGTCAGTGAGCATTCCGATTTCAGTTCCAGAGCGATTAGCCTAACGAGTCCTTTATATATAGTCATTTTCAGCCAATTTCTGGATTTTTGAAAAATTAACTTTTTTTGTGAAAATATCCGCTAAATGTGGGAATAATATGTGTGAGGGTACCCCAGAAGAGTTCCAAATGTGTGTGGGTAGAATATATATCCCACGGGGGTAAAATTGAAAAAAGTTAAAAAAAATTTTTTTTTGGACTCAGTCATTTTTCCGGCGTTTATCACACTTTCAGATAGGGCAAATGTCAGTGAGCATTCCGATTTCAGTTCCAGAGCGAGTCGCCCAATGAGTCCTTGATATTTAGTCATTTTCAGCCAATTTCTGGATTTTTGAAAAATTTACTTTTTTGTGAAAATATCCACTAAATGAGGGAATAATATGTGTGAGGGTACCCCAGAAGAGTTCCAAATGTGTGTGGGTAGAATATATATCCCACGGGGGTAAAATTGAAAAAAGTTGAAAATTTTTTTTTTTGGACTTAGTCATTTTTCCGGCGTTTATCAGACTTTCAGATAGGGCAAATGTCAGTGAGCGTTCCGATTTCAGTTCCAGAGCGATTCGCCCAATGAGTCCTTGATATTTAGTCATTTTCAGCCAATTTTCTGGATTTTTGAAAAATTCACTTTTTTGTGAAAATATCCACTAAATGAGGGAATAATATGTGTGTGGGTACCCCAGGAGTGTTCCAAATGTGTGTGGGTAGAATATATATCCCACGGGGATAAAATTGAAAAAAGTTGAAAAATATTTTTTTTTGGACTTAGTCATTTTTCCGGCGTTTATCAGACTTTCAGATAGGGCAAATGTCAGTGAGCGTTCCGATTTCAGTTCCAGAGCGATTCGCCCAATGAGTCCTTGATATTTAGTCATTTTCAGTCAATTATCTGGATTTTTGAAAAATTCACTTTTTTGTGAAAATATCCACTAAATGAGGGAATAATATGTGTGAGGGTACCCCAGGAGAGTTCCAAATGTGTGTGGGTAGAATATATATCCCACGGGGGTAAAATTGAAAAAAGTTGAAAAAAATTTTTTTTTGGACTTAGTCATTTTTCCGGCGTTTATCAGACTTTCAGATAGGGCAAATGTCAGTGAGCATTCCGATTTCAGTTCCAGAGCGATTCGCCCAATGAGTCCTTGATATTTATTCATTTTCAGCCAATTTTCTGGATTTTTGAAAAATTCACTTTTTTGTGAAAATATCCACTAAATGAGGGAATAATATGTGTGAGGGTACCCCAGGAGAGTTCCAAATGTGTGTGGGTAGAATATATATCCCACGGGGGTAAAACTGAAAAAAGTTGAAAAAAAATTTTTTTTTGGACTTAGTCATTTTTCCGGCGTTTATCAGACTTTCAGATAGGGCAAATGTCAGTGAGCGTTCCGATTTCAGTTCCAGAGCGATTCGCCCAATGAGTCCTTGATATTTAGTCATTTTCAGTCAATTATCTGGATTTTTGAAAAATTCACTTTTTTGTGAAAATATCCACTAAATGAGGGAATAATATGTGTGAGGGTACCCCAGGAGAGTTCCAAATGTGTGTGGGTAGAATATATATCCCACGGGGGTAAAATTGAAAAAAGTTAAAAAAAATTTTTTTTTGGACTTAGTCATTTTTCCGGCGTTTATCACACTTTCAGATAGGGCAAATGTCAGTGAGCATTCCGATTTCAGTTCCAGAGCGAGTCGCCCAATGAGTCCTTGATATTTAGTCATTTTCAGCCAATTTCTGGATTTTTGAAAAATTTACTTTTTTGTGAAAATATCCACTAAATGAGGGAATAATATGTGTGAGGGTACCCCAGAAGAGTTCCAAATGTGTGTGGGTAGAATATATATCCCACGGGGGTAAAACTGAAAAAAGTTGAAAAAAAATTTTTTTTTAGACTTAGTCATTTTTCCGGCGTTTATCAGACTTTCAGATAGGTCAAATGTCAGTGAGCGTTCCGATTTCAGTTCCAGAGCGAGTCGCCCAATGAGTCCTTGATATTTAGTCATTTTCAGCCAATTTCTGGATTTTTGAAAAATTTACTTTTTTGTGAAAATATCCACTAAATGAGGGAATAATATGTGTGAGGGTACCCCAGGAGAGTTCCAAATGTGTGTGGGTAGAATATATATCCCACGGGGGTAAAACTGAAAAAAGCTGAAAAAAAATTTTTTTTTGGACTTAGTCATTTTTCCGGCGTTTATCAGACTTTCAGATAGGGCAAATGTCAGTGAGCGTTCCGATTTCAGTTCCAGAGCGATTCGCCCAATGAGTCCTTGATATTTAGTCATTTTCAGTCAATTATCTGGATTTTTGAAAAATTCACTTTTTTGTGAAAATATCCACTAAATGAGGGAATAATATGTGTGAGGGTACCCCAGGAGAGTTCCAAATGTGTGTGGGTAGAATATATATCCCACGGGGGTAAAATTGAAAAAAGTTAAAAAAAATTTTTTTTTGGACTTAGTCATTTTTCCGGCGTTTATCACACTTTCAGATAGGGCAAATGTCAGTGAGCATTCCGATTTCAGTTCCAGAGCGAGTCGCCCAATGAGTCCTTGATATTTAGTCATTTTCAGCCAATTTCTGGATTTTTGAAAAATTTACTTTTTTGTGAAAATATCCACTAAATGAGGGAATAATATGTGTGAGGGTACCCCAGGAGAGTTCCAAATGTGTGTGGGTAGAATATATATCCCACGGGGGTAAAACTGAAAAAAGCTGAAAAAAAATTTTTTTTTGGACTTAGTCATTTTTCCGGCGTTTATCAGACTTTCAGATAGGGCAAATGTCAGTGAGCGTTCCGATTTCAGTTCCAGAGCGATTCGCCCAATGAGTCCTTGATATTTAGTCATTTTCAGTCAATTATCTGGATTTTTGAAAAATTCACTTTTTTGTGAAAATATCCACTAAATGAGGGAATAATATGTGTGAGGGTACCCCAGGAGAGTTCCAAATGTGTGTGGGTAGAATATATATCCCACGGGGGTAAAATTGAAAAAAGTTAAAAAAAATTTTTTTTTGGACTTAGTCATTTTTCCGGCGTTTATCACACTTTCAGATAGGGCAAATGTCAGTGAGCATTCCGATTTCAGTTCCAGAGCGAGTCGCCCAATGAGTCCTTGATATTTAGTCATTTTCAGCCAATTTCTGGATTTTTGAAAAATTTACTTTTTTGTGAAAATATCCACTAAATGAGGGAATAATATGTGTGAGGGTACCCCAGAAGAGTTCCAAATGTGTGTGGGTAGAATATATATCCCACGGGGGTAAAATTGAAAAAAGTTGAAAATTTTTTTTTTTGGACTTAGTCATTTTTCCGGCGTTTATCAGACTTTCAGATAGGGCAAATGTCAGTGAGCGTTCCGATTTCAGTTCCAGAGCGATTCGCCCAATGAGTCCTTGATATTTAGTCATTTTCAGCCAATTATCTGGATTTTTGAAAAATTCACTTTTTTGTGAAAATATCCACTAAATGAGGGAAAAATATGTGTGAGGGTACCCAAGGAGAGTTCCAAATGTGTGTGGATAGAATATATATCCCACGGGGGTAAAACTGAAAAAAGTTGAAAAAAAATTTTTTTTTGGACTTAGTCATTTTTCCGGCGTTTATCAGACTTTCAGATAGGGCAAATGTCAGTGAGCGTTCCGATTTCAGTTCCAGAGCGATTCGCCCAATGAGTCCTTGATATTTAGTCATTTTCAGCCAATTTCTGGATTTTTGAAAAATTTACTTTTTTGTGAAAATATCCACTAAATGAGGGAATAATATGTGTGAGGGTACCCCAGAAGAGTTCCAAATGTGTGTGGGTAGAATATATATCCCACGGGGGTAAAATTGAAAAAAGTTGAAAATTTTTTTTTTTGGACTGTCATTTTTCCGGCGTTTATCAGACTTTCAGATAGGTCAAATGTCAGTGAGCGTTCCGATTTCAGTTCCAGAGCGATTCGCCCAATGAGTCCTTGATATTTAGTCATTTTCAGCCAATTATCTGGATTTTTGAAAAATTCACTTTTTTGTGAAAATATCCACTAAATGAGGGAATAATATGTGTGAGGGTACCCCAGGAGAGTTCCAAATGTGTGTGGGTAGAATATATATCCCACGGGGGTAAAATTGAAAAAAGTTGAAAAAAATTTTTTTTTGGACTTAGTCATTTTTCCGGCGTTTATCAGACTTTCAGATAGGGCAAATGTCAGTGAGCATTCCGATTTCAGTTCCAGAGCGAGTCGCCCAATGAGTCCTTGATATTTAGTCATTTTCAGCCAATTTCTGGATTTTTGAAAAATTTACTTTTTTGTGAAAATATCCACTAAATGAGGGAATAATATGTGTGAGGGTACCCCAGAAGAGTTCCAAATGTGTGTGGGTAGAATATATATCCCACGGGGGTAAAATTGAAAAAAGTTGAAAAAAATTTTTTTTTGGACTTAGTCATTTTTCCGGCGTTTATCACACTTTCAGATAGGGCAAATGTCAGTGAGCGTTCCGATTTCAGTTCCAGAGCGATTCGCCCAATCAGTCCTTGATATTTAGTCATTTTCAGCCAATTATCTGGATTTTTGAAAAATTCACTTTTTTGTGAAAATATCCACTAAATGAGGGAATAATATGTGTGAGGGTACCCCAGGAGAGTTCCAAATGTGTGTGGGTAGAATATATATCCCACGGGGGTAAAATTGAAAAAAGTTGAAAAAAATTTTTTTTTGGACTTAGTCATTTTTCCGGCGTTTATCACACTTTCAGATAGGGCAAATGTCAGTGAGCATTCCGATTTCAGTTCCAGAGCGAGTCGCCCAATGAGTCCTTGATATTTAGTCATTTTCAGCCAATTTCTGGATTTTTGAAAAATTTACTTTTTTGTGAAAATATCCACTAAATGAGGGAATAATATGTGTGAGGGTACCCCAGAAGAGTTCCAAATGTGTGTGGGTAGAATATATATCCCACGGGGGTAAAATTGAAAAAAGTTGAAAAATTTTTTTTTTTTGGACTTAGTCATTTTTCCGGCGTTTATCAGACTTTCAGACAGGGCAAATGTCAGTGAGCGTTCCGATTTCAGTTCCAGAGCGATTCGCCCAATGAGTCCTTGATATTTATTCATTTTCAGCCAATTTTCTGGATTTTTGAAAAATTCACTTTTTTGTGAAAATATCCACTAAATGAGGGAATAATATGTGTGAGGGTACCCCAGGAGAGTTCCAAATGTGTGTGGGTAGAATATATATCCCACGGGGGTAAAACTGAAAAAAGCTGAAAAAAAATTTTTTTTTGGACTTAGTCATTTTTCCGGCGTTTATCAGACTTTCAGATAGGGCAAATGTCAGTGAGCGTTCCGATTTCAGTTCCAGAGCGATTCGCCCAATGAGTCCTTGATATTTAGTCATTTTCAGCCAATTATCTGGATTTTTGAAAAATTCACTTTTTTGTGAAAATATCCACTAAATGAGGGAATAATATGTGTGAGGGTACCCCAGGAGAGTTCCAAATGTGTGTGGGTAGAATATATATCCCACGGGGGTAAAATTGAAAAAAGTTGAAAAAAATTTTTTTTTGGACTTAGTCATTTTTCCGGCGTTTATCAGACTTTCAGATAGGGCAAATGTCAGTGAGCATTCCGATTTCAGTTCCAGAGCGAGTCACCCAATGAGTCCTTGATATTTAGTCATTTTCAGCCAATTTCTGGATTTTTGAAAAATTTACTTTTTTGTGAAAATATCCACTAAATGAGGGAATAATATGTGTGAGGGTACCCCAGAAGAGTTCCAAATGTGTGTGGGTAGAATATATATCCCACGGGGGTAAAATTGAAAAAAGTTGAAAAATTTTTTTTTTTTGGACTTAGTCATTTTTCCGGCGTTTATCAGACTTTCAGACAGGGCAAATGTCAGTGAGCGTTCCGATTTCAGTTCCAGAGCGATTCGCCCAATGAGTCCTTGATATTTATTCATTTTCAGCCAATTTTCTGGATTTTTGAAAAATTCACTTTTTTGTGAAAATATCCACTAAATGAGGGAATAATATGTGTGAGGGTACCCCAGGAGAGTTCCAAATGTGTGTGGGTAGAATATATATCCCACGGGGGTAAAACTGAAAAAAGCTGAAAAAAAATTTTTTTTTGGACTTAGTCATTTTTCCGGCGTTTATCAGACTTTCAGATAGGGCAAATGTCAGTGAGCGTTCCGATTTCAGTTCCAGAGCGATTCGCCCAATGAGTCCTTGATATTTAGTCATTTTCAGCCAATTATCTGGATTTTTGAAAAATTCACTTTTTTGTGAAAATATCCACTAAATGAGGGAATAATATGTGTGAGGGTACCCCAGGAGAGTTCCAAATGTGTGTGGGTAGAATATATATCCCACGGGGGTAAAATTGAAAAAAGTTGAAAAAAATTTTTTTTTGGACTTAGTCATTTTTCCGGCGTTTATCAGACTTTCAGATAGGGCAAATGTCAGTGAGCATTCCGATTTCAGTTCCAGAGCGAGTCGCCCAATGAGTCCTTGATATTTAGTCATTTTCAGCCAATTTCTGGATTTTTGAAAAATTTACTTTTTTGTGAAAATATCCACTAAATGAGGGAATAATATGTGTGAGGGTACCCCAGAAGAGTTCCAAATGTGTGTGGGTAGAATATATATCCCACGGGGGTAAAATTGAAAAAAGTTGAAAAAAATTTTTTTTTGGACTTAGTCATTTTTCCGGCGTTTATCACACTTTCAGATAGGGCAAATGTCAGTGAGCGTTCCGATTTCAGTTCCAGAGCGATTCGCCCAATCAGTCCTTGATATTTAGTCATTTTCAGCCAATTATCTGGATTTTTGAAAAATTCACTTTTTTGTGAAAATATCCACTAAATGAGGGAATAATATGTGTGAGGGTACCCCAGGAGAGTTCCAAATGTGTGTGGGTAGAATATATATCCCACGGGGGTAAAATTGAAAAAAGTTGAAAAAAATTTTTTTTTGGACTTAGTCATTTTTCCGGCGTTTATCAGACTTTCAGATAGGGCAAATGTCAGTGAGCGTTCCGATTTCAGTTCCAGAGCGATTCGCCCAATGAGTCCTTGATATTTAGTCATTTTCAGTCAATTATCTGGATTTTTGAAAAATTCACTTTTTTGTGAAAATATCCACTAAATGAGGGAATAATATGTGTGAGGGTACCCCAGGAGAGTTCCAAATGTGTGTGGGTAGAATATATATCCCACGGGGGTAAAATTGAAAAAAGTTAAAAAAAATTTTTTTTTGGACTTAGTCATTTTTCCGGCGTTTATCAGACTTTCAGATAGGGCAAATGTCAGTGAGCGTTCCGATTTCAGTTCCAGAGCGATTCGCCCAATGAGTCCTTGATATTTAGTCATTTTCAGCCAATTTCTGGATTTTTGAAAAATTTACTTTTTTGTGAAAATATCCACTAAATGAGGGAATAATATGTGTGAGGGTACCCCAGAAGAGTTCCAAATGTGTGTGGGTAGAATATATATCCCACGGGGGTAAAATTGAAAAAAGTTGAAAATTTTTTTTTTTGGACTTAGTCATTTTTCCGGCGTTTATCAGACTTTCAGATAGGTCAAATGTCAGTGAGCGTTCCGATTTCAGTTCCAGAGCGATTCGCCCAATGAGTCCTTGATATTTAGTCATTTTCAGCCAATTATCTGGATTTTTGAAAAATTCACTTTTTTGTGAAAATATCCACTAAATGAGGGAATAATATGTGTGAGGGTACCCCAGGAGAGTTCCAAATGTGTGTGGGTAGAATATATATCCCACGGGGGTAAAATTGAAAAAAGTTGAAAAAAATTTTTTTTTGGACTTAGTCATTTTTCCGGCGTTTATCAGACTTTCAGATAGGGCAAATGTCAGTGAGCATTCCGATTTCAGTTCCAGAGCGAGTCGCCCAATGAGTCCTTGATATTTAGTCATTTTCAGCCAATTTCTGGATTTTTGAAAAATTTACTTTTTTGTGAAAATATCCACTAAATGAGGGAATAATATGTGTGAGGGTACCCCAGAAGAGTTCCAAATGTGTGTGGGTAGAATATATATCCCACGGGGGTAAAATTGAAAAAAGTTGAAAAAAATTTTTTTTTGGACTTAGTCATTTTTCCGGCGTTTATCACACTTTCAGATAGGGCAAATGTCAGTGAGCGTTCCGATTTCAGTTCCAGAGCGATTCGCCCAATCAGTCCTTGATATTTAGTCATTTTCAGCCAATTATCTGGATTTTTGAAAAATTCACTTTTTTGTGAAAATATCCACTAAATGAGGGAATAATATGTGTGAGGGTACCCCAGGAGAGTTCCAAATGTGTGTGGGTAGAATATATATCCCACGGGGGTAAAATTGAAAAAAGTTGAAAAAAATTTTTTTTTGGACTTAGTCATTTTTCCGGCGTTTATCACACTTTCAGATAGGGCAAATGTCAGTGAGCATTCCGATTTCAGTTCCAGAGCGAGTCGCCCAATGAGTCCTTGATATTTAGTCATTTTCAGCCAATTTCTGGATTTTTGAAAAATTTACTTTTTTGTGAAAATATCCACTAAATGAGGGAATAATATGTGTGAGGGTACCCCAGAAGAGTTCCAAATGTGTGTGGGTAGAATATATATCCCACGGGGGTAAAATTGAAAAAAGTTGAAAAATTTTTTTTTTTTGGACTTAGTCATTTTTCCGGCGTTTATCAGACTTTCAGACAGGGCAAATGTCAGTGAGCGTTCCGATTTCAGTTCCAGAGCGATTCGCCCAATGAGTCCTTGATATTTATTCATTTTCAGCCAATTTTCTGGATTTTTGAAAAATTCACTTTTTTGTGAAAATATCCACTAAATGAGGGAATAATATGTGTGAGGGTACCCCAGGAGAGTTCCAAATGTGTGTGGGTAGAATATATATCCCACGGGGGTAAAACTGAAAAAAGCTGAAAAAAAATTTTTTTTTGGACTTAGTCATTTTTCCGGCGTTTATCAGACTTTCAGATAGGGCAAATGTCAGTGAGCGTTCCGATTTCAGTTCCAGAGCGATTCGCCCAATGAGTCCTTGATATTTAGTCATTTTCAGCCAATTATCTGGATTTTTGAAAAATTCACTTTTTTGTGAAAATATCCACTAAATGAGGGAATAATATGTGTGAGGGTACCCCAGGAGAGTTCCAAATGTGTGTGGGTAGAATATATATCCCACGGGGGTAAAATTGAAAAAAGTTGAAAAAAATTTTTTTTTGGACTTAGTCATTTTTCCGGGGTTTATCAGACTTTCAGATAGGGCAAATGTCAGTGAGCATTCCGATTTCAGTTCCAGAGCGAGTCGCCCAATGAGTCCTTGATATTTAGTCATTTTCAGCCAATTTCTGGATTTTTGAAAAATTTACTTTTTTGTGAAAATATCCACTAAATGAGGGAATAATATGTGTGAGGGTACCCCAGAAGAGTTCCAAATGTGTGTGGGTAGAATATATATCCCACGGGGGTAAAATTGAAAAAAGTTGAAAAAAATTTTTTTTTGGACTTAGTCATTTTTCCGGCGTTTATCACACTTTCAGATAGGGCAAATGTCAGTGAGCGTTCCGATTTCAGTTCCAGAGCGATTCGCCCAATCAGTCCTTGATATTTAGTCATTTTCAGCCAATTATCTGGATTTTTGAAAAATTCACTTTTTTGTGAAAATATCCACTAAATGAGGGAATAATATGTGTGAGGGTACCCCAGGAGAGTTCCAAATGTGTGTGGGTAGAATATATATCCCACGGGGGTAAAATTGAAAAAAGTTGAAAAAAATTTTTTTTTGGACTTAGTCATTTTTCCGGCGTTTATCACACTTTCAGATAGGGCAAATGTCAGTGAGCATTCCGATTTCAGTTCCAGAGCGAGTCGCCCAATGAGTCCTTGATATTTAGTCATTTTCAGCCAATTTCTGGATTTTTGAAAAATTTACTTTTTTGTGAAAATATCCACTAAATGAGGGAATAATATGTGTGAGGGTACCCCAGAAGAGTTCCAAATGTGTGTGGGTAGAATATATATCCCACGGGGGTAAAATTGAAAAAAGTTGAAAAATTTTTTTTTTTTGGACTTAGTCATTTTTCCGGCGTTTATCAGACTTTCAGACAGGGCAAATGTCAGTGAGCGTTCCGATTTCAGTTCCAGAGCGATTCGCCCAATGAGTCCTTGATATTTATTCATTTTCAGCCAATTTTCTGGATTTTTGAAAAATTCACTTTTTTGTGAAAATATCCACTAAATGAGGGAATAATATGTGTGAGGGTACCCCAGGAGAGTTCCAAATGTGTGTGGGTAGAATATATATCCCACGGGGGTAAAACTGAAAAAAGCTGAAAAAAAATTTTTTTTTGGACTTAGTCATTTTTCCGGCGTTTATCAGACTTTCAGATAGGGCAAATGTCAGTGAGCGTTCCGATTTCAGTTCCAGAGCGATTCGCCCAATGAGTCCTTGATATTTAGTCATTTTCAGCCAATTATCTGGATTTTTGAAAAATTCACTTTTTTGTGAAAATATCCACTAAATGAGGGAATAATATGTGTGAGGGTACCCCAGGAGAGTTCCAAATGTGTGTGGGTAGAATATATATCCCACGGGGGTAAAATTGAAAAAAGTTGAAAAAAATTTTTTTTTGGACTTAGTCATTTTTCCGGCGTTTATCAGACTTTCAGATAGGGCAAATGTCAGTGAGCATTCCGATTTCAGTTCCAGAGCGAGTCGCCCAATGAGTCCTTGATATTTAGTCATTTTCAGCCAATTTCTGGATTTTTGAAAAATTTACTTTTTTGTGAAAATATCCACTAAATGAGGAAATAATATGTGTGAGGGTACCCCAGAAGAGTTCCAAATGTGTGTGGGTAGAATATATATCCCACGGGGGTAAAATTGAAAAAAGTTGAAAAAAATTTTTTTTTGGACTTAGTCATTTTTCCGGCGTTTATCACACTTTCAGATAGGGCAAATGTCAGTGAGCGTTCCGATTTCAGTTCCAGAGCGATTCGCCCAATCAGTCCTTGATATTTAGTCATTTTCAGCCAATTATCTGGATTTTTGAAAAATTCACTTTTTTGTGAAAATATCCACTAAATGAGGGAATAATATGTGTGAGGGTACCCCAGGAGAGTTCCAAATGTGTGTGGGTAGAATATATATCCCACGGGGGTAAAATTGAAAAAAGTTGAAAAAAATTTTTTTTTGGACTTAGTCATTTTTCCGGCGTTTATCACACTTTCAGATAGGGCAAATGTCAGTGAGCATTCCGATTTCAGTTCCAGAGCGAGTCGCCCAATGAGTCCTTGATATTTAGTCATTTTCAGCCAATTTCTGGATTTTTGAAAAATTTACTTTTTTGTGAAAATATCCACTAAATGAGGGAATAATATGTGTGAGGGTACCCCAGAAGAGTTCCAAATGTGTGTGGGTAGAATATATATCCCACGGGGGTAAAATTGAAAAAAGTTGAACAATTTTTTTTTTTTGGACTTAGTCATTTTTCCGGCGTTTATCAGACTTTCAGACAGGGCAAATGTCAGTGAGCGTTCCGATTTCAGTTCCAGAGCGATTCGCCCAATGAGTCCTTGATATTTATTCATTTTCAGCCAATTTTCTGGATTTTTGAAAAATTCACTTTTTTGTGAAAATATCCACTAAATGAGGGAATAATATGTGTGAGGGTACCCCAGGAGAGTTCCAAATGTGTGTGGGTAGAATATATATCCCACGGGGGTAAAATTGAAAAAAGTTGAAAAAAATTTTTTTTTGGACTTAGTCATTTTTCCGGCGTTTATCACACTTTCAGATAGGGCAAATGTCAGTGAGCGTTCCGATTTCAGTTCCAGAGCGATTCGCCCAATCAGTCCTTGATATTTAGTCATTTTCAGCCAATTATCTGGATTTTTGAAAAATTCACTTTTTTGTGAAAATATCCACTAAATGAGGGAATAATATGTGTGAGGGTACCCCAGGAGAGTTCCAAATGTGTGTGGGTAGAATATATATCCCACGGGGGTAAAATTGAAAAAAGTTGAAAAAAATTTTTTTTTGGACTTAGTCATTTTTCCGGCGTTTATCACACTTTCAGATAGGGCAAATGTCAGTGAGCATTCCGATTTCAGTTCCAGAGCGAGTCGCCCAATGAGTCCTTGATATTTAGTCATTTTCAGCCAATTTCTGGATTTTTGAAAAATTTACTTTTTTGTGAAAATATCCACTAAATGAGGGAATAATATGTGTGAGGGTACCCCAGAAGAGTTCCAAATGTGTGTGGGTAGAATATATATCCCACGGGGGTAAAATTGAAAAAAGTTGAAAAATTTTTTTTTTTTGGACTTAGTCATTTTTCCGGCGTTTATCAGACTTTCAGACAGGGCAAATGTCAGTGAGCGTTCCGATTTCAGTTCCAGAGCGATTCGCCCAATGAGTCCTTGATATTTATTCATTTTCAGCCAATTTTCTGGATTTTTGAAAAATTCACTTTTTTGTGAAAATATCCACTAAATGAGGGAATAATATGTGTGAGGGTACCCCAGGAGAGTTCCAAATGTGTGTGGGTAGAATATATATCCCACGGGGGTAAAACTGAAAAAAGCTGAAAAAAAATTTTTTTTTGGACTTAGTCATTTTTCCGGCGTTTATCAGACTTTCAGATAGGGCAAATGTCAGTGAGCGTTCCGATTTCAGTTCCAGAGCGATTCGCCCAATGAGTCCTTGATATTTAGTCATTTTCAGCCAATTATCTGGATTTTTGAAAAATTCACTTTTTTGTGAAAATATCCACTAAATGAGGGAATAATATGTGTGAGGGTACCCCAGGAGAGTTCCAAATGTGTGTGGGTAGAATATATATCCCACGGGGGTAAAATTGAAAAAAGTTGAAAAAAATTTTTTTTTGGACTTAGTCATTTTTCCGGCGTTTATCAGACTTTCAGATAGGGCAAATGTCAGTGAGCATTCCGATTTCAGTTCCAGAGCGAGTCGCCCAATGAGTCCTTGATATTTAGTCATTTTCAGCCAATTTCTGGATTTTTGAAAAATTTACTTTTTTGTGAAAATATCCACTAAATGAGGGAATAATATGTGTGAGGGTACCCCAGAAGAGTTCCAAATGTGTGTGGGTAGAATATATATCCCACGGGGGTAAAATTGAAAAAAGTTGAAAAAAATTTTTTTTTGGACTTAGTCATTTTTCCGGCGTTTATCACACTTTCAGATAGGGCAAATGTCAGTGAGCGTTCCGATTTCAGTTCCAGAGCGATTCGCCCAATCAGTCCTTGATATTTAGTCATTTTCAGCCAATTATCTGGATTTTTGAAAAATTCACTTTTTTGTGAAAATATCCACTAAATGAGGGAATAATATGTGTGAGGGTACCCCAGGAGAGTTCCAAATGTGTGTGGGTAGAATATATATCCCACGGGGGTAAAATTGAAAAAAGTTGAAAAAAATTTTTTTTTGGACTTAGTCATTTTTCCGGCGTTTATCACACTTTCAGATAGGGCAAATGTCAGTGAGCATTCCGATTTCAGTTCCAGAGCGAGTCGCCCAATGAGTCCTTGATATTTAGTCATTTTCAGCCAATTTCTGGATTTTTGAAAAATTTACTTTTTTGTGAAAATATCCACTAAATGAGGGAATAATATGTGTGAGGGTACCCCAGAAGAGTTCCAAATGTGTGTGGGTAGAATATATATCCCACGGGGGTAAAATTGAAAAAAGTTGAAAAATTTTTTTTTTTTGGACTTAGTCATTTTTCCGGCGTTTATCAGACTTTCAGACAGGGCAAATGTCAGTGAGCGTTCCGATTTCAGTTCCAGAGCGATTCGCCCAATGAGTCCTTGATATTTATTCATTTTCAGCCAATTTTCTGGATTTTTGAAAAATTCACTTTTTTGTGAAAATATCCACTAAATGAGGGAATAATATGTGTGAGGGTACCCCAGGAGAGTTCCAAATGTGTGTGGGTAGAATATATATCCCACGGGGGTAAAACTGAAAAAAGCTGAAAAAAAATTTTTTTTTGGACTTAGTCATTTTTCCGGCGTTTATCAGACTTTCAGATAGGGCAAATGTCAGTGAGCGTTCCGATTTCAGTTCCAGAGCGATTCGCCCAATGAGTCCTTGATATTTAGTCATTTTCAGCCAATTATCTGGATTTTTGAAAAATTCACTTTTTTGTGAAAATATCCACTAAATGAGGGAATAATATGTGTGAGGGTACCCCAGGAGAGTTCCAAATGTGTGTGGGTAGAATATATATCCCACGGGGGTAAAATTGAAAAAAGTTGAAAAAAATTTTTTTTTGGACTTAGTCATTTTTCCGGCGTTTATCAGACTTTCAGATAGGGCAAATGTCAGTGAGCATTCCGATTTCAGTTCCAGAGCGAGTCGCCCAATGAGTCCTTGATATTTAGTCATTTTCAGCCAATTTCTGGATTTTTGAAAAATTTACTTTTTTGTGAAAATATCCACTAAATGAGGAAATAATATGTGTGAGGGTACCCCAGAAGAGTTCCAAATGTGTGTGGGTAGAATATATATCCCACGGGGGTAAAATTGAAAAAAGTTGAAAAAAATTTTTTTTTGGACTTAGTCATTTTTCCGGCGTTTATCACACTTTCAGATAGGGCAAATGTCAGTGAGCGTTCCGATTTCAGTTCCAGAGCGATTCGCCCAATCAGTCCTTGATATTTAGTCATTTTCAGCCAATTATCTGGATTTTTGAAAAATTCACTTTTTTGTGAAAATATCCACTAAATGAGGGAATAATATGTGTGAGGGTACCCCAGGAGAGTTCCAAATGTGTGTGGGTAGAATATATATCCCACGGGGGTAAAATTGAAAAAAGTTGAAAAAAATTTTTTTTTGGACTTAGTCATTTTTCCGGCGTTTATCACACTTTCAGATAGGGCAAATGTCAGTGAGCATTCCGATTTCAGTTCCAGAGCGAGTCGCCCAATGAGTCCTTGATATTTAGTCATTTTCAGCCAATTTCTGGATTTTTGAAAAATTTACTTTTTTGTGAAAATATCCACTAAATGAGGGAATAATATGTGTGAGGGTACCCCAGAAGAGTTCCAAATGTGTGTGGGTAGAATATATATCCCACGGGGGTAAAATTGAAAAAAGTTGAACAATTTTTTTTTTTTGGACTTAGTCATTTTTCCGGCGTTTATCAGACTTTCAGACAGGGCAAATGTCAGTGAGCGTTCCGATTTCAGTTCCAGAGCGATTCGCCCAATGAGTCCTTGATATTTATTCATTTTCAGCCAATTTTCTGGATTTTTGAAAAATTCACTTTTTTGTGAAAATATCCACTAAATGAGGGAATAATATGTGTGAGGGTACCCCAGGAGAGTTCCAAATGTGTGTGGGTAGAATATATATCCCACGGGGGTAAAATTGAAAAAAGTTGAAAAAAATTTTTTTTTGGACTTAGTCATTTTTCCGGCGTTTATCACACTTTCAGATAGGGCAAATGTCAGTGAGCGTTCCGATTTCAGTTCCAGAGCGATTCGCCCAATCAGTCCTTGATATTTAGTCATTTTCAGCCAATTATCTGGATTTTTGAAAAATTCACTTTTTTGTGAAAATATCCACTAAATGAGGGAATAATATGTGTGAGGGTACCCCAGGAGAGTTCCAAATGTGTGTGGGTAGAATATATATCCCACGGGGGTAAAATTGAAAAAAGTTGAAAAAAATTTTTTTTTGGACTTAGTCATTTTTCCGGCGTTTATCACACTTTCAGATAGGGCAAATGTCAGTGAGCATTCCGATTTCAGTTCCAGAGCGAGTCGCCCAATGAGTCCTTGATATTTAGTCATTTTCAGCCAATTTCTGGATTTTTGAAAAATTTACTTTTTTGTGAAAATATCCACTAAATGAGGGAATAATATGTGTGAGGGTACCCCAGAAGAGTTCCAAATGTGTGTGGGTAGAATATATATCCCACGGGGGTAAAATTGAAAAAAGTTGAAAAATTTTTTTTTTTTGGACTTAGTCATTTTTCCGGCGTTTATCAGACTTTCAGACAGGGCAAATGTCAGTGAGCGTTCCGATTTCAGTTCCAGAGCGATTCGCCCAATGAGTCCTTGATATTTATTCATTTTCAGCCAATTTTCTGGATTTTTGAAAAATTCACTTTTTTGTGAAAATATCCACTAAATGAGGGAATAATATGTGTGAGGGTACCCCAGGAGAGTTCCAAATGTGTGTGGGTAGAATATATATCCCACGGGGGTAAAACTGAAAAAAGCTGAAAAAAAATTTTTTTTTGGACTTAGTCATTTTTCCGGCGTTTATCAGACTTTCAGATAGGGCAAATGTCAGTGAGCGTTCCGATTTCAGTTCCAGAGCGATTCGCCCAATGAGTCCTTGATATTTAGTCATTTTCAGCCAATTATCTGGATTTTTGAAAAATTCACTTTTTTGTGAAAATATCCACTAAATGAGGGAATAATATGTGTGAGGGTACCCCAGGAGAGTTCCAAATGTGTGTGGGTAGAATATATATCCCACGGGGGTAAAATTGAAAAAAGTTGAAAAAAATTTTTTTTTGGACTTAGTCATTTTTCCGGCGTTTATCAGACTTTCAGATAGGGCAAATGTCAGTGAGCATTCCGATTTCAGTTCCAGAGCGAGTCGCCCAATGAGTCCTTGATATTTAGTCATTTTCAGCCAATTTCTGGATTTTTGAAAAATTTACTTTTTTGTGAAAATATCCACTAAATGAGGAAATAATATGTGTGAGGGTACCCCAGAAGAGTTCCAAATGTGTGTGGGTAGAATATATATCCCACGGGGGTAAAATTGAAAAAAGTTGAAAAAAATTTTTTTTTGGACTTAGTCATTTTTCCGGCGTTTATCACACTTTCAGATAGGGCAAATGTCAGTGAGCGTTCCGATTTCAGTTCCAGAGCGATTCGCCCAATCAGTCCTTGATATTTAGTCATTTTCAGCCAATTATCTGGATTTTTGAAAAATTCACTTTTTTGTGAAAATATCCACTAAATGAGGGAATAATATGTGTGAGGGTACCCCAGGAGAGTTCCAAATGTGTGTGGGTAGAATATATATCCCACGGGGGTAAAATTGAAAAAAGTTGAAAAAAATTTTTTTTTGGACTTAGTCATTTTTCCGGCGTTTATCACACTTTCAGATAGGGCAAATGTCAGTGAGCATTCCGATTTCAGTTCCAGAGCGAGTCGCCCAATGAGTCCTTGATATTTAGTCATTTTCAGCCAATTTCTGGATTTTTGAAAAATTTACTTTTTTGTGAAAATATCCACTAAATGAGGGAATAATATGTGTGAGGGTACCCCAGGAGAGTTCCAAATGTGTGTGGGTAGAATATATATCCCACGGGGGTAAAACTGAAAAAAGCTGAAAAAAAATTTTTTTTTTTGGACTTAGTCATTTTTCCGGCGTTTATCAGACTTTCAGATAGGGCAAATGTCAGTGAGCGTTCCGATTTCAGTTCCAGAGCGATTCGCCCAATGAGTCCTTGATATTTAGTCATTTTCAGTCAATTATCTGGATTTTTGAAAAATTCACTTTTTTGTGAAAATATCCACTAAATGAGGGAATAATATGTGTGAGGGTACCCCAGGAGAGTTCCAAATGTGTGTGGGTAGAATATATATCCCACGGGGGTAAAATTGAAAAAAGTTAAAAAAAATTTTTTTTTGGACTTAGTCATTTTTCCGGCGTTTATCACACTTTCAGATAGGGCAAATGTCAGTGAGCATTCCGATTTCAGTTCCAGAGCGAGTCGCCCAATGAGTCCTTGATATTTAGTCATTTTCAGCCAATTTCTGGATTTTTGAAAAATTTACTTTTTTGTGAAAATATCCACTAAATGAGGAAATAATATGTGTGAGGGTACCCCAGAAGAGTTCCAAATGTGTGTGGGTAGAATATATATCCCACGGGGGTAAAACTGAAAAAAGTTGAAAAAAAATTTTTTTTTAGACTTAGTCATTTTTCCGGCGTTTATCAGACTTTCAGATAGGTCAAATGTCAGTGAGCGTTCCGATTTCAGTTCCAGAGCGATTCGCCCAATGAGTCCTTGATATTTAGTCATTTTCAGCCAATTTTCTGGATTTTTGAAAAATTCACTTTTTTGTGAAAATATCCACTAAATGAGGGAAAAATATGTGTGAGGGTACCCCAGGAGAGTTCCAAATGTGTGTGGGTAGAATATATATCCCACGGGGGTAAAACTGAAAAAAGTTGAAAAAAAATTTTTTTTTGGACTTAGTCATTTTTCCGGCGTTTATCAGACTTTCAGATAGGGCAAATGTCAGTGAGCGTTCCGATTTCAGTTCCAGAGCGATTCGCCCAATGAGTCCTTGATATTTAGTCGTTTTCAGCCAATATTTTGGATTTTTGAAAATTTCACTTTTTTGTGAAAATATCCACTAAATGAGGGAATAATATGTGTGAGGGTACCCCAGGAGAGTTCCAAATGTGTGTGGGTAGAATATATATCCCACGGGGGTAAAACTGAAAAAAGTTGAAAAAAATTTTTTTTTTGGACTGTCATTTTTCCGGCATTTATCAGACTTTCAAATAGGTCAAATGTCAGTGAGCATTCCGATTTCAGTTCCAGAGCGATTAGCCTAACGAGTCCTTTATATTTAGTCATTTTCAGCCAATTTCTGGATTTTTGAAAAATTAACTTTTTTTGTGAAAATATCCGCTAAATGAGGGAATAATATGTGTGAGGGTACCCCAGAAGAGTTCCAAATGTGTGTGGGTAGAATATATATCCCACGGGGGTAAAATTGAAAAAAGTTGAAATTTTTTTTTTTTGGACTTAGTCATTTTTCCGGCGTTTATCAGACTTTCAGATAGGTCAAATGTCAGTGAGCGTTCCGATTTCAGTTCCAGAGCGATTCGCCCAATCAGTCCTTGATATTTAGTCATTTTCAGCCAATTATCTGGATTTTTGAAAAATTCACTTTTTTGTGAAAATATCCACTAAATGAGGGAATAATATGTGTGAGGGTACCCCAGGAGAGTTCCAAATGTGTGTGGGTAGAATATATATCCCACGGGGGTAAAATTGAAAAAAGTTGAAAAAAATTTTTTTTTGGACTTAGTCATTTTTCCGGCGTTTATCAGACTTTCAGATAGGGCAAATGTCAGTGAGCATTCCGATTTCAGTTCCAGAGCGAGTCGCCCAATGAGTCCTTGATATTTAGTCATTTTCAGCCAATTTCTGGATTTTTGAAAAATTTACTTTTTTGTGAAAATATCCACTAAATGAGGGAATAATATGTGTGAGGGTACCCCAGAAGAGTTCCAAATGTGTGTGGGTAGAATATATATCCCACGGGGGTAAAACTGAAAAAAGTTGAAAAAAATTTTTTTTTTAGACTTAGTCATTTTTCCGGCGTTTATCAGACTTTCAGATAGGTCAAATGTCAGTGAGCATTCCGATTTCAGTTCCAGAGCGATTCGCCCAATGAGTCCTTGATATTTAGTCATTTTCAGCCAATTTTCTGGATTTTTGAAAAATTCACTTTTTTGTGAAAATATCCACTAAATGAGGGAATAATATGTGTGAGGGTACCCCAGGAGAGTTCCAAATGTGTGTGGGTAGAATATATATCCCACGGGGGTAAAACTGAAAAAAGTTGAAAAAAAATTTTTTTTTGGACTTAGTCATTTTTCCGGCGTTTATCAGACTTTCAGATAGGGCAAATTTCAGTGAGCGTTCCGATTTCAGTTCCAGAGCGATTCGCCCAATGAGTCCTTGATATTTAGTCATTTTCAGCCAATTTTCTGGATTTTTGAAAAATTCACTTTTTTGTGAAAATATCCACTAAATGAGGGAAAAATATGTGTGAGGGTACCCCAGGAGAGTTCCAAATGTGTGTGGGTAGAATATATATCCCACGGGGGTAAAACTGAAAAAAGTTGAAAAAAATTTTTTTTTTGGACTGTCATTTTTCCGGCATTTATCAGACTTTCAAATAGGTCAAATGTCAGTGAGCATTCCGATTTCAGTTCCAGAGCGATTAGCCTAACGAGTCCTTTATATTTAGTCATTTTCAGCCAATTTCTGGATTTTTGAAAAATTTACTTTTTTTGTGAAAATATCCGCTAAATGAGGGAATAATATGTGTGAGGGTACCCCAGAAGAGTTCCAAATGTGTGTAGGTAGAATATATATCCCACGGGGGTAAAATTGAAAAAAGTTGAAATTTTTTTTTTTTGGACTTAGTCATTTTTCCGGCGTTTATCAGACTTTCAGATAGGTCAAATGTCAGTGAGCGTTCCGATTTCAGTTCCAGAGCGATTCGCCCAATCAGTCCTTGATATTTAGTCATTTTCAGCCAATTATCTGGATTTTTGAAAAATTCACTTTTTTGTGAAAATATCCACTAAATGAGGGAATAATATGTGTGAGGGTACCCCAGGAGAGTTCCAAATGTGTGTGGGTAGAATATATATCCCACGGGGGTAAAATTGAAAAAAGTTGAAAAAAAGTTTTTTTTGGACTTAGTCATTTTTCCGGCGTTTATCAGACTTTCAGATAGGGCAAATGTCAGTGAGCATTCCGATTTCAGTTCCAGAGCGAGTCGCCCAATGAGTCCTTGATATTTAGTCATTTTCAGCCAATTTCTGGATTTTTGAAAAATTTACTTTTTTGTGAAAATATCCACTAAATGAGGGAATAATATGTGTGAGGGTACCCCAGAAGAGTTCCAAATGTGTGTGGGTAGAATATATATCCCACGGGGGTAAAACTGAAAAAAGCTGAAAAAAATTTTTTTTTTAGACTTAGTCATTTTTCCGGCGTTTATCAGACTTTCAGATAGGTCAAATGTCAGTGAGCGTTCCGATTTCAGTTCCAGAGCGATTCGCCCAATGAGTCCTTGATATTTAGTCATTTTCAGCCAATTTTCTGGATTTTTGAAAAATTCACTTTTTTGTGAAAATATCCACTAAATGAGGGAAAAATATGTGTGAGGGTACCCCAGGAGAGTTCCAAATGTGTGTGGGTAGAATATATATCCCACGGGGGTAAAACTGAAAAAAGTTGAAAAAAAATTTTTTTTTGGACTTAGTCATTTTTCCGGCATTTATCAGACTTTCAGATAGGGCAAATGTCAGTGAGCATTCCGATTTCAGTTCCAGAGCGAGTCGCCCAATGAGTCCTTGATATTTAGTCATTTTCAGCCAATTTCTGGATTTTTGAAAAATTTACTTTTTTGTGAAAATATCCACTAAAATGAGGGAATAATATGTGTGAGGGTACCCCAGAAGAGTTCCAAATGTGTGTGGGTAGAATATATATCCCACGGGGGTAAAACTGAAAAAAGTTGAAAAAAAATTTTTTTTTAGACTTAGTCATTTTTCCGGCGTTTATCAGACTTTCAGATAGGTCAAATGTCAGTGAGCGTTCCGATTTCAGTTCCAGAGCGATTCGCCCAATGAGTCCTTGATATTTAGTCATTTTCAGCCAATTTTCTGGATTTTTGAAAAATTCACTTTTTTGTGAAAATATCCACTAAATGAGGAAAAAATATGTGTGAGGGTACCCCAGGAGAGTTCCAAATGTGTGTGGGTAGAATATATATCCCACGGGGGTAAAACTGAAAAAAGTTGAAAAAAAATTTTTTTTTGGACTTAGTCATTTTTCCGGCGTTTATCAGACTTTCAGATAGGGCAAATGTCAGTGAGCGTTCCGATTTCAGTTCCAGAGCGATTCGCCCAATGAGTCCTTGATATTTAGTCGTTTTCAGCCAATATTTTGGATTTTTGAAAATTTCACTTTTTTGTGAAAATATCCACTAAATGAGGGAATAATATGTGTGAGGGTACCCCAGGAGAGTTCCAAATGTGTGTGGGTAGAATATATATCCCACGGGGGTAAAACTGAAAAAAGTTGAAAAAAATTTTTTTTTTGGACTGTCATTTTTCCGGCATTTATCAGACTTTCAAATAGGTCAAATGTCAGTGAGCATTCCGATTTCAGTTCCAGAGCGATTAGCCTAACGAGTCCTTTATATTTAGTCATTTTCAGCCTATTTCTGGATTTTTGAAAAATTAACTTTTTTTGTGAAAATATCCGCTAAATGAGGGAATAATATGTGTGAGGGTACCCCAGAAGAGTTCCAAATGTGTGTGGGTAGAATATATATCCCACGGGGGTAAAATTGAAAAAAGTTGAAATTTTTTTTTTTTGGACTTAGTCATTTTTCCGGCGTTTATCAGACTTTCAGATAGGTCAAATGTCAGTGAGCGTTCCGATTTCAGTTCCAGAGCGATTCGCCCAATCAGTCCTTGATATTTAGTCATTTTCAGCCAATTATCTGGATTTTTGAAAAATTCACTTTTTTGTGAAAATATCCACTAAATGAGGGAATAATATGTGTGAGGGTACCCCAGGAGAGTTCCAAATGTGTGTGGGTAGAATATATATCCCACGGGGGTAAAATTGAAAAAAGTTGAAAAAAATTTTTTTTTGGACTTAGTCATTTTTCCGGCGTTTATCAGACTTTCAGATAGGGCAAATGTCAGTGAGCATTCCGATTTCAGTTCCAGAGCGAGTCGCCCAATGAGTCCTTGATATTTAGTCATTTTCAGCCAATTTCTGGATTTTTGAAAAATTTACTTTTTTGTGAAAATATCCACTAAATGAGGGAATAATATGTGTGAGGGTACCCCAGAAGAGTTCCAAATGTGTGTGGGTAGAATATATATCCCACGGGGGTAAAACTGAAAAAAGTTGAAAAAAATTTTTTTTTTAGACTTAGTCATTTTTCCGGCGTTTATCAGACTTTCAGATAGGTCAAATGTCAGTGAGCATTCCGATTTCAGTTCCAGAGCGATTCGCCCAATGAGTCCTTGATATTTAGTCATTTTCAGCCAATTTTCTGGATTTTTGAAAAATTCACTTTTTTGTGAAAATATCCACTAAATGAGGGAATAATATGTGTGAGGGTACCCCAGGAGAGTTCCAAATGTGTGTGGGTAGAATATATATCCCACGGGGGTAAAACTGAAAAAAGTTGAAAAAAAATTTTTTTTTGGACTTAGTCATTTTTCCGGCGTTTATCAGACTTTCAGATAGGGCAAATGTCAGTGAGCGTTCCGATTTCAGTTCCAGAGCGAGTCGCCCAATGAGTCCTTGATATTTAGTCATTTTCAGCCAATTTCTGGATTTTTGAAAAATTTACTTTTTTGTGAAAATATCCACTAAATGAGGGAATAATATGTGTGAGGGTACCCCAGAAGAGTTCCAAATGTGTGTGGGTAGAATATATATCCCACGGGGGTAAAACTGAAAAAAGTTGAAAAAAATTTTTTTTTTAGACTTAGTCATTTTTCCGGCGTTTATCAGACTTTCAGATAGGTCAAATGTCAGTGAGCGTTCCGATTTCAGTTCCAGAGCGATTCGCCCAATGAGTCCTTGATATTTAGTCATTTTCAGCCAATTTTCTGGATTTTTGAAAAATTCACTTTTTTGTGAAAATATCCACTAAATGAGGGAAAAATATGTGTGAGGGTACCCCAGGAGAGTTCCAAATGTGTGTGGGTAGAATATATATCCCACGGGGGTAAAACTGAAAAAAGTTGAAAAAAAATTTTTTTTTGGACTTAGTCATTTTTCCGGCATTTATCAGACTTTCAGATAGGGCAAATGTCAGTGAGCATTCCGATTTCAGTTCCAGAGCGAGTCGCCCAATGAGTCCTTGATATTTAGTCATTTTCAGCCAATTTCTGGATTTTTGAAAAATTTACTTTTTTGTGAAAATATCCACTAAAATGAGGGAATAATATGTGTGAGGGTACCCCAGAAGAGTTCCAAATGTGTGTGGGTAGAATATATATCCCACGGGGGTAAAACTGAAAAAAGTTGAAAAAAAATTTTTTTTTAGACTTAGTCATTTTTCCGGCGTTTATCAGACTTTCAGATAGGTCAAATGTCAGTGAGCGTTCCGATTTCAGTTCCAGAGCGATTCGCCCAATGAGTCCTTGATATTTAGTCATTTTCAGCCAATTTTCTGGATTTTTGAAAAATTCACTTTTTTGTGAAAATATCCACTAAATGAGGGAAAAATATGTGTGAGGGTACCCCAGGAGAGTTCCAAATGTGTGTGGGTAGAATATATATCCCACGGGGGTAAAACTGAAAAAAGTTGAAAAAAAATTTTTTTTTGGACTTAGTCATTTTTCCGGCGTTTATCAGACTTTCAGATAGGGCAAATGTCAGTGAGCGTTCCGATTTCAGTTCCAGAGCGATTCGCCCAATGAGTCCTTGATATTTAGTCGTTTTCAGCCAATATTTTGGATTTTTGAAAATTTCACTTTTTTGTGAAAATATCCACTAAATGAGGGAATAATATGTGTGAGGGTACCCCAGAAGAGTTCCAAATGTGTGTGGGTAGAATATATATCCCACGGGGGTAAAATTGAAAAAAGTTGAAATTTTTTTTTTTTGGACTTAGTCATTTTTCCGGCGTTTATCAGACTTTCAGATAGGTCAAATGTCAGTGAGCGTTCCGATTTCAGTTCCAGAGCGATTCGCCCAATCAGTCCTTGATATTTAGTCATTTTCAGCCAATTATCTGGATTTTTGAAAAATTCACTTTTTTGTGAAAATATCCACTAAATGAGGGAATAATATGTGTGAGGGTACCCCAGGAGAGTTCCAAATGTGTGTGGGTAGAATATATATCCCACGGGGGTAAAATTGAAAAAAGTTGAAAAAAATTTTTTTTTGGACTTAGTCATTTTTCCGGCGTTTATCAGACTTTCAGATAGGGCAAATGTCAGTGAGCATTCCGATTTCAGTTCCAGAGCGAGTCGCCCAATGAGTCCTTGATATTTAGTCATTTTCAGCCAATTTCTGGATTTTTGAAAAATTTACTTTTTTGTGAAAATATCCACTAAATGAGGGAATAATATGTGTGAGGGTACCCCAGAAGAGTTCCAAATGTGTGTGGGTAGAATATATATCCCACGGGGGTAAAACTGAAAAAAGTTGAAAAAAATTTTTTTTTTAGACTTAGTCATTTTTCCGGCGTTTATCAGACTTTCAGATAGGTCAAATGTCAGTGAGCATTCCGATTTCAGTTCCAGAGCGATTCGCCCAATGAGTCCTTGATATTTAGTCATTTTCAGCCAATTTTCTGGATTTTTGAAAAATTCACTTTTTTGTGAAAATATCCACTAAATGAGGGAATAATATGTGTGAGGGTACCCCAGGAGAGTTCCAAATGTGTGTGGGTAGAATATATATCCCACGGGGGTAAAACTGAAAAAAGTTGAAAAAAAATTTTTTTTTGGACTTAGTCATTTTTCCGGCGTTTATCAGACTTTCAGATAGGGCAAATGTCAGTGAGCGTTCCGATTTCAGTTCCAGAGCGATTCGCCCAATGAGTCCTTGATATTTAGTCATTTTCAGCCAATTTTCTGGATTTTTGAAAAATTCACTTTTTTGTGAAAATATCCACTAAATGAGGGAAAAATATGTGTGAGGGTACCCCAGGAGAGTTCCAAATGTGTGTGGGTAGAATATATATCCCACGGGGGTAAAACTGAAAAAAGTTGAAAAAAAATTTTTTTTTGGACTTAGTCATTTTTCCGGCGTTTATCAGACTTTCAGATAGGGCAAATGTCAGTGAGCGTTCCGATTTCAGTTCCAGAGCGATTCGCCCAATGAGTCCTTGATATTTAGTCGTTTTCAGCCAATATTTTGGATTTTTGAAAATTTCACTTTTTTGTGAAAATATCCACTAAATGAGGGAATAATATGTGTGAGGGTACCCCAGGAGAGTTCCAAATGTGTGTGGGTAGAATATATATCCCACGGGGGTAAAACTGAAAAAAGTTGAAAAAAATTTTTTTTTTGGACTGTCATTTTTCCGGCATTTATCAGACTTTCAAATAGGTCAAATGTCAGTGAGCATTCCGATTTCAGTTCCAGAGCGATTAGCCTAACGAGTCCTTTATATCTAGTCATTTTCAGCCAATTTCTGAATTTTTGAAAAATTTACTTTTTTTGTGAAAATGTCCGCTAAATGAGGGAATAATATGTGTGAGGGTACCCCAGAAGAGTTCCAAATGTGTGTGGGTAGAATATATATCCCACGGGAGTAAAATTGAAAAAAGTTGAAATTTTTTTTTTTTGGACTTAGTCATTTTTCCGGCGTTTATCAGACTTTCAGATAGGTCAAATGTCAGTGAGCGTTCCGATTTCAGTTCCAGAGCGATTCGCCCAATCAGTCCTTGATATTTAGTCATTTTCAGCCAATTATCTGGATTTTTGAAAAATTCACTTTTTTGTGAAAATATCCACTAAATGAGGGAATAATATGTGTGAGGGTACCCCAGGAGAGTTCCAAATGTGTGTGGGTAGAATATATATCCCACGGGGGTAAAATTGAAAAAAGTTGAAAAAAATTTTTTTTTGGACTTAGTCATTTTTCCGGCGTTTATCAGACTTTCAGATAGGGCAAATGTCAGTGAGCGTTCCGATTTCAGTTCCAGAGCGATTCGCCCAATGAGTCCTTGATATTTAGTCATTTTCAGCCAATTTTCTGGATTTTTGAAAAATTCACTTTTTTGTGAAAATATCCACTAAATGAGGGAAAAATATGTGTGAGGGTACCCCAGGAGAGTTCCAAATGTGTGTGGGTAGAATATATATCCCACGGGGGTAAAACTGAAAAAAGTTGAAAAAAAATTTTTTTTTGGACTTAGTCATTTTTCCGGCATTTATCAGACTTTCAGATAGGGCAAATGTCAGTGAGCATTCCGATTTCAGTTCCAGAGCGAGTCGCCCAATGAGTCCTTGATATTTAGTCATTTTCAGCCAATTTCTGGATTTTTGAAAAATTTACTTTTTTGTGAAAATATCCACTAAAATGAGGGAATAATATGTGTGAGGGTACCCCAGAAGAGTTCCAAATGTGTGTGGGTAGAATATATATCCCACGGGGGTAAAACTGAAAAAAGTTGAAAAAAAATTTTTTTTTAGACTTAGTCATTTTTCCGGCGTTTATCAGACTTTCAGATAGGTCAAATGTCAGTGAGCGTTCCGATTTCAGTTCCAGAGCGATTCGCCCAATGAGTCCTTGATATTTAGTCATTTTCAGCCAATTTTCTGGATTTTTGAAAAATTCACTTTTTTGTGAAAATATCCACTAAATGAGGGAAAAATATGTGTGAGGGTACCCCAGGAGAGTTCCAAATGTGTGTGGGTAGAATATATATCCCACGGGGGTAAAACTGAAAAAAGTTGAAAAAAAATTTTTTTTTGGACTTAGTCATTTTTCCGGCGTTTATCAGACTTTCAGATAGGGCAAATGTCAGTGAGCGTTCCGATTTCAGTTCCAGAGCGATTCGCCCAATGAGTCCTTGATATTTAGTCGTTTTCAGCCAATATTTTGGATTTTTGAAAATTTCACTTTTTTGTGAAAATATCCACTAAATGAGGGAATAATATGTGTGAGGGTACCCCAGGAGAGTTCCAAATGTGTGTGGGTAGAATATATATCCCACGGGGGTAAAACTGAAAAAAGTTGAAAAAAATTTTTTTTTTGGACTGTCATTTTTCCGGCATTTATCAGACTTTCAAATAGGTCAAATGTCAGTGAGCATTCCGATTTCAGTTCCAGAGCGATTAGCCTAACGAGTCCTTTATATTTAGTCATTTTCAGCCTATTTCTGGATTTTTGAAAAATTAACTTTTTTTGTGAAAATATCCGCTAAATGAGGGAATAATATGTGTGAGGGTACCCCAGAAGAGTTCCAAATGTGTGTGGGTAGAATATATATCCCACGGGGGTAAAATTGAAAAAAGTTGAAATTTTTTTTTTTTGGACTTAGTCATTTTTCCGGCGTTTATCAGACTTTCAGATAGGTCAAATGTCAGTGAGCGTTCCGATTTCAGTTCCAGAGCGATTCGCCCAATCAGTCCTTGATATTTAGTCATTTTCAGCCAATTTCTGGATTTTTGAAAAATTTACTTTTTTGTGAAAATATCCACTAAATGAGGGAATAATATGTGTGAGGGTACCCCAGAAGAGTTCCAAATGTGTGTGGGTAGAATATATATCCCACGGGGGTAAAACTGAAAAAAGTTGAAAAAAAATTTTTTTTTAGACTTAGTCATTTTTCCGGCGTTTATCAGACTTTCAGATAGGTCAAATGTCAGTGAGCGTTCCGATTTCAGTTCCAGAGCGATTCGCCCAATGAGTCCTTGATATTTAGTCATTTTCAGCCAATTTTCTGGATTTTTGAAAAATTCACTTTTTTGTGAAAATATCCACTAAATGAGGGAAAAATATGTGTGAGGGTACCCCAGGAGAGTTCCAAATGTGTGTGGGTAGAATATATATCCCACGGGGGTAAAACTGAAAAAAGTTGAAAAAAAATTTTTTTTTGGACTTAGTCATTTTTCCGGCGTTTATCAGACTTTCAGATAGGGCAAATGTCAGTGAGCGTTCCGATTTCAGTTCCAGAGCGATTCGCCCAATGAGTCCTTGATATTTAGTCATTTTCAGCCAATTTCTGGATTTTTGAAAAATTTACTTTTTTGTGAAAATATCCACTAAATGAGGGAATAATATGTGTGAGGGTACCTCAGAAGAGTTCCAAATGTGTGTGGGTAGAATATATATCCCACGGGGGTAAAACTGAAAAAAGTTGAAAAAAATTTTTTTTTTAGACTTAGTCATTTTTCCGGCGTTTATCAGACTTTCAGATAGGTCAAATGTCAGTGAGCGTTCCGATTTCAGTTCCAGAGCGATTCGCCCAATGAGTCCTTGATATTTAGTCATTTTCAGCCAATTTTCTGGATTTTTGAAAAATTCACTTTTTTGTGAAAATATCCACTAAATGAGGGAATAATATGTGTGAGGGTACCCCAGGAGAGTTCCAAATGTGTGTGGGTAGAATATATATCCCACGGGGGTAAAACTGAAAAAAGTTGAAAAAAAATTTTTTTTTGGACTGTCATTTTTCCGGCATTTATCAGACTTTCAAATAGGTCAAATGTCAGTGAGCATTCCGATTTCAGTTCCAGAGCGATTAGCCCAATGAGTCCTTGATATTTAGTCATTTTCAGCCAATTTTCTGGATTTTTGAAAAATTCACTTTTTTGTGAAAATATCCACTAAATGAGGGAATAATATGTGTGTGGGTACCCCAGGAGTGTTCCAAATGTGTGTGGGTAGAATATATATCCCACGGGGATAAAATTGAAAAAAGTTGAAAAATATTTTTTTTTGGACTTAGTCATTTTTCCGGCGTTTATCAGACTTTCAGATAGGGCAAATGTCAGTGAGCATTCCGATTTCAGTTCTAGAGCGAGTCGCCCAATGAGTCCTTGATATTTAGTCATTTTCAGCCAATTTCTGGATTTTTGAAAAATTTACTTTTTTGTGAAAATATCCACTAAATGAGGGAATAATATGTGTGAGGGTACCCCAGAAGAGTTCCAAATGTGTGTGGGTAGAATATATATCCCACGGGGGTAAAACTGAAAAAAGTTGAAAAAAATTTTTTTTTTAGACTTAGTCATTTTTCCGGCGTTTATCAGACTTTCAGATAGGTCAAATGTCAGTGAGCATTCCGATTTCAGTTCCAGAGCGATTCGCCCAATGAGTCCTTGATATTTAGTCATTTTCAGCCAATTTTCTGGATTTTTGAAAAATTCACTTTTTTGTGAAAATATCCACTAAATGAGGGAAAAATATGTGTGAGGGTACCCCAGGAGAGTTCCAAATGTGTGTGGGTAGAATATATATCCCACGGGGGTAAAACTGAAAAAAGTTGAAAAAAAATTTTTTTTTGGACTTAGTCATTTTTCCGGCATTTATCAGACTTTCAGATAGGGCAAATGTCAGTGAGCGTTCCGATTTCAGTTCCAGAGCGATTCGCCCAATGAGTCCTTGATATTTAGTCGTTTTCAGCCAATATTTTGGATTTTTGAAAATTTCACTTTTTTTGTGAAAATATCCACTAAATGAGGGAATAATATGTGTGAGGGTACCCCAGGAGTGTTCCAAATGTGTGTGGGTAGAATATATATCCCACGGGGGTAAAACTGAAAAAAGTTGAAAAAAAATTTTTTTTTGGACTGTCATTTTTCCGGCATTTATCAGACTTTCAAATAGGTCAAATGTCAGTGAGCATTCCGATTTCAGTTCCAGAGCGATTAGCCTAACGAGTCCTTTATATTTAGTCATTTTCAGCCAATTTCTGGATTTTTGAAAAATTAACTTTTTTTGTGAAAATATCCGCTAAATGAGGGAATAATATGTGTGAGGGTACCCCAGAAGAGTTCCAAATGTGTGTGGGTACAATATATATCCCACGGGGGTAAAATTGAAAAAAGTTGAAAATTTTTTTTTTTGGACTTAGTCATTTTTCCGGCGTTTATCAGACTTTCAGATAGGTCAAATGTCAGTGAGCGTTCCGATTTCAGTTCCAGAGCGATTCGCCCAATGAGTCCTTGATATTTAGTCGTTTTCAGCCAATATTTTGGATTTTTGAAAATTTCACTTTTTTTGTGAAAATATCCACTAAATGAGGGAATAATATGTGTGAGGGTACCCCAGGAGAGTTCCAAATGTGTGTGGGTAGAATATATATCCCACGGGGGTAAAACTGAAAAAAGTTGAAAAAAAATTTTTTTTTGGACTGTCATTTTTCCGGCATTTATCAGACTTTCAAATAGGTCAAATGTCAGTGAGCATTCCGATTTCAGTTCCAGAGCGATTAGCCTAACGAGTCCTTTATATTTAGTCATTTTCAGCCAATTTCTGGATTTTTGAAAAATTAACTTTTTTTCTGAAAATATCCGCTAAATGAGGGAATAATATGTGTGAGGGTACCCCAGAAGAGTTCCAAATGTGTGTGGGTAGAATATATATCCCACGGGGGTAAAATTGAAAAAAGTTGAAAATTTTTTTTTTTGGACTTAGTCATTTTTCCGGCGTTTATCAGACTTTCAGATAGGTCAAATGTCAGTGAGCGTTCCGATTTCAGTTCCAGAGCGATTCGCCCAATGAGTCCTTGATATTTAGTCATTTTCAGCCAATTTTCTGGATTTTTGAAAAATTCACTTTTTTGTGAAAATATCCACTAAATGAGGGAAAAATATGTGTGAGGGTACCCCAGGAGAGTTCCAATTGTGTGTGGGTAGAATATATATCCCACGGGGGTAAAACTGAAGAAAGTTGAAAAAAATTTTTTTTTGGACTTAGTCATTTTTCCGGCGTTTATCAGACTTTCAGATAGGGCAAATGTCAGTGAGCGTTCCGATTTCAGTTCCAGAGCGATTCGCCCAATGAGTCCTTGATATTTAGTCATTTTCAGCCAATTTTCTGGATTTTTGAAAAATTCACTTTTTTGTGAAAATATCCACTAAATGAGGGAATAATATGTGTGTGGGTACCCCAGGAGTGTTCCAAATGTGTGTGGGTAGAATATATATCCCACGGGGATAAAATTGAAAAAAGTTGAAAAATATTTTTTTTTGGACTTAGTCATTTTTCCGGCGTTGATCAGACTTTCAGATAGGGCAAATGTCAGTGAGCGTTCCGATTTCAGTTCCAGAGCGATTCGCCCAATGAGTCCTTGATATTTAGTAATTTTCAGTCAATTATCTGGATTTTTGAAAAATTCACTTTTTTGTGAAAATATCCACTAAATGAGGGAATAATATGTGTGAGGGTACCCCAGGAGAGTTCCAAATGTGTGTGGGTAGAATATATATCCCACGGGGGTAAAATTGAAAAAAGTTGAAAAAAATTTTTTTTTGGACTTAGTCATTTTTCCGGCGTTTATCACACTTTCAGATAGGGCAAATGTCAGTGAGCATTCCGATTTCAGTTCCAGAGCGAGTCGCCCAATGAGTCCTTGATATTTAGTCATTTTCAGCCAATTTCTGGATTTTTGAAAAATTTACTTTTTTTGTGAAAATATCCGCTAAATGAGGGAATAATATGTGTGAGGGTACCCCAGAAGAGTTCCAAATGTGTGTGGGTAGAATATATATCCCACGGGGATAAAATTGAAAAAAGTTGAAAAATATTTTTTTTTGGACTTAGTCATTTTTCCGGCGTTTATCAGACTTTCAGATAGGGCAAATGTCAGTGAGCGTTCCGATTTCAGTTCCAGAGCGATTCGCCCAATGAGTCCTTGATATTTAGTCATTTTCAGTCAATTATCTGGATTTTTGAAAAATTCACTTTTTTGTGAAAATATCCACTAAATGAGGGAATAATATGTGTGAGGGTACCCCAGGAGAGTTCCAAATGTGTGTGGGTAGAATATATATCCCACGGGGGTAAAATTGAAAAAAGTTGAAAAAAATTTTTTTTGGGACTTAGTCATTTTTCCGGCGTTTATCAGACTTTCAGATAGGGCAAATGTCAGTGAGCATTCCGATTTCAGTTCCAGAGCGAGTCGCCCAATGAGTCCTTGATATTTAGTCATTTTCAGCCAATTTCTGGATTTTTGAAAAATTTACTTTTTTTGTGAAAATATCCGCTAAATGAGGGAATAATATGTGTGAGGGTACCCCAGAAGAGTTCCAAATGTGTGTGGGTAGAATATATATCCCACGGGGATAAAATTGAAAAAAGTTGAAAAATGTTTTTTTTTGGACTTAGTCATTTTTCCGGCGTTTATCAGACTTTCAGATAGGGCAAATGTCAGTGAGCATTCCGATTTCAGTTCCAGAGCGAGTCGCCCAATGAGTCCTTGATATTTAGTCATTTTCAGCCAATTTCTGGATTTTTGAAAAATTTACTTTTTTGTGAAAATATCCACTAAATGAGGGAATAACATGTGTGAGGGTACCCCAGAAGAGTTCCAAATGTGTGTGGGTAGAATATATATCCCACGGGGGTAAAACTGAAAAAAGTTGAAAAAAATTTTTTTTTTAGACTTAGTCATTTTTCCGGCGTTTATCAGACTTTCAGATAGGTCAAATGTCAGTGAGCGTTCCGATTTCAGTTCCAGAGCGATTCGCCCAATGAGTCCTTGATATTTAGTCATTTTCAGCCAATTTTCTGGATTTTTGAAAAATTCACTTTTTTGTGAAAATATCCACTAAATGAGGGAAAAATATGTGTGAGGGTACCCCAGGAGAGTTCCAAATGTGTGTGGGTAGAATATATATCCCACGGGGGTAAAACTGAAAAAAGTTGAAAAAAAATTTTTTTTTGGACTTAGTCATTTTTCCGGCATTTATCAGACTTTCAGATAGGGCAAATGTCAGTGAGCGTTCCGATTTCAGTTCCAGAGCGATTCGCCCAATGAGTCCTTGATATTTAGTCGTTTTCAGCAAATATTTTGGATTTTTGAAAATTTCACTTTTTTGTGAAAATATCCACTAAATGAGGGAATAATATGTGTGAGGGTACCCCAGGAGTGTTCCAAATGTGTATGGGTATAATATATATCCCACGGGGGTAAAATTGAAAAAAGTTGAAAAATATTTTTTTTTGGACTTAGTCATTTTTCCGGCGTTTATCAGACTTTCAGATAGGGCAAATGTCAGTGAGCGTTCCGATTTCAGTTCCAGAGCGATTCGCCCAATGAGTCCTTGATATTTAGTCATTTTCAGTCAATTATCTGGATTTTTGAAAAATTCACTTTTTTATGAAAATATCCACTAAATGAGGGAATAATATGTGTGAGGGTACCCCAGGAGAGTTCCAAATGTGTGTGGGTAGAATATATATCCCACGGGGGTAAAATTGAAAAAAGTTGAAAAAAATTTTTTTTTGGACTTAGTCATTTTTCCGGCGTTTATCAGACTTTCAGATAGGGCAAATGTCAGTGAGCATTCCGATTTCAGTTCCAGAGCGAGTCGCCCAATGAGTCCTTGATATTTAGTCATTTTTAGCCAATTTCTGGATTTTTGAAAAATTTACTTTTTTTGTGAAAATATCCGCTAAATGAGGGAATAATATGTGTGAGGGTACCCCAGAAGAGTTCCAAATGTGTGTGGGTAGAATATATATCCCACGGGGATAAAATTGAAAAAAGTTGAAAAATATTTTTTTTTGGACTTAGTCATTTTTCCGGCGTTTATCAGACTTTCAGATAGGGCAAATGTCAGTGAGCGTTCCGATTTCAGTTCCAGAGCGATTCGCCCAATGAGTCCTTGATATTTAGTCATTTTCAGTCAATTATTTGGATTTTTGAAAAATTCACTTTTTTGTGAAAATATCCACTAAATGAGGGAATAATATGTGTGAGGGTACCCCAGGAGAGTTCCAAATGTGTGTGGGTAGAATATATATCCCACGGGGGTAAAATTGAAAAAAGTTGAAAAAAATTTTTTTTTGGACTTAGTCATTTTTCCGGCGTTTATCACACTTTCAGATAGGGCAAATGTCAGTGAGCATTCCGATTTCAGTTCCAGAGCAAGTCGCCCAATGAGTCCTTGATATTTAGTCATTTTCAGCCAATTTCTGGATTTTTGAAAAATTTACTTTTTTGTGAAAATATCCACTAAATGAGGGAATAATATGTGTGAGGGTACCCCAGAAGAGTTCCAAATGTGTGTGGGTAGAATATATATCCCACGGGGGTAAAACTGAAAAAAGTTGAAAAAAATTTTTTTTTTAGACTTAGTCATTTTTCCGGCGTTTATCAGACTTTCAGATAGGTCAAATGTCAGTGAGCGTTCCGATTTCAGTTCCAGAGCGATTCGCCCAATGAGTCCTTGATATTTAGTCATTTTCAGCCAATTTTCTGGATTTTTGAAAAATTCACTTTTTTGTGAAAATATCCACTAAATGAGGGAAAAATATGTGTGAGGGTACCCCAGGAGAGTTCCAAATGTGTGTGGGTAGAATATATATCCCACGGGGGTAAAACTGAAAAAAGTTGAAAAAAAATTTTTTTTTGGACTTAGTCATTTTTCCGGCGTTTATCAGACTTTCAGATAGGGCAAATGTCAGTGAGCATTCCGATTTCAGTTCCAGAGCGAGTCGCCCAATGAGTCCTTGATATTTAGTCATTTTTAGCCAATTTCTGGATTTTTGAAAAATTTACTTTTTTTGTGAAAATATCCGCTAAATGAGGGAATAATATGTGTGAGGGTACCCCAGAAGAGTTCCAAATGTGTGTGGGTAGAATATATATCCCACGGGGATAAAATTGAAAAAAGTTGAAAAATATTTTTTTTTGGACTTAGTCATTTTTCCGGCGTTTATCAGACTTTCAGATAGGGCAAATGTCAGTGAGCGTTCCGATTTCAGTTCCAGAGCGATTCGCCCAATGAGTCCTTGATATTTAGTCATTTTCAGTCAATTATTTGGATTTTTGAAAAATTCACTTTTTTGTGAAAATATCCACTAAATGAGGGAATAATATGTGTGAGGGTACCCCAGGAGAGTTCCAAATGTGTGTGGGTAGAATATATATCCCACGGGGGTAAAATTGAAAAAAGTTGAAAAAAAATTTTTTTTGGACTTAGTCATTTTTCCGGCGTTTATCACACTTTCAGATAGGGCAAATGTCAGTGAGCATTCCGATTTCAGTTCCAGAGCAAGTCGCCCAATGAGTCCTTGATATTTAGTCATTTTCAGCCAATTTCTGGATTTTTGAAAAATTTACTTTTTTGTGAAAATATCCACTAAATGAGGGAATAATATGTGTGAGGGTACCCCAGAAGAGTTCCAAATGTGTGTGGGTAGAATATATATCCCACGGGGGTAAAACTGAAAAAAGTTGAAAAAAATTTTTTTTTTAGACTTAGTCATTTTTCCGGCGTTTATCAGACTTTCAGATAGGTCAAATGTCAGTGAGCATTCCGATTTCAGTTCCAGAGCGATTCGCCCAATGAGTCCTTGATATTTAGTCATTTTCAGCCAATTTTCTGGATTTTTGAAAAATTCACTTTTTTGTGAAAATATCCACTAAATGAGGGAAAAATATGTGTGAGGGTACCCCAGGAGAGTTCCAAATGTGTGTGGGTAGAATATATATCCCACGGGGGTAAAACTGAAAAAAGTTGAAAAAAAATTTTTTTTTGGACTTAGTCATTTTTCCGGCATTTATCAGACTTTCAGATAGGGCAAATGTCAGTGAGCGTTCCGATTTCAGTTCCAGAGCGATTCGCCCAATGAGTCCTTGATATTTAGTCGTTTTCAGCCAATATTTTGGATTTTTGAAAATTTCACTTTTTTGTGAAAATATCCACTAAATGAGGGAATAATATGTGTGAGGGTACCCCAGGAGTGTTCCAAATGTGTATGGGTATAATATATATCCCACGGGGGTAAAATTGAAAAAAGTTGAAAAATATTTTTTTTTGGACTTAGTCATTTTTCCGGCGTTTATCAGACTTTCAGATAGGGCAAATGTCAGTGAGCGTTCCGATTTCAGTTCCAGAGCGATTCGCCCAATGAGTCCTTGATATTTAGTCATTTTCAGTCAATTATCTGGATTTTTGAAAAATTCACTTTTTTGTGAAAATATCCACTAAATGAGGGAATAATATGTGTGAGGGTACCCCAGGAGAGTTCCAAATGTGTGTGGGTAGAATATATATCCCACGGGGGTAAAATTGAAAAAAGTTGAAAAAAATTTTTTTTTGGACTTAGTCATTTTTCCGGCGTTTATCAGACTTTCAGATAGGGCAAATGTCAGTGAGCATTCCGATTTCAGTTCCAGAGCGAGTCGCCCAATGAGTCCTTGATATTTAGTCATTTTTAGCCAATTTCTGGATTTTTGAAAAATTTACTTTTTTTGTGAAAATATCCGCTAAATGAGGGAATAATATGTGTGAGGGTACCCCAGAAGAGTTCCAAATGTGTGTGGGTAGAATATATATCCCACGGGGATAAAATTGAAAAAAGTTGAAAAATTTTTTTTTTTGGACTTAGTCATTTTTCCGGCGTTTATCAGACTTTCAGATAGGGCAAATGTCAGTGAGCGTTCCGATTTCAGTTCCAGAGCGATTCGCCCAATGAGTCCTTGATATTTAGTCATTTTCAGTCAATTATCTGGATTTTTGAAAAATTCACTTTTTTGTGAAAATATCCACTAAATGAGGGAATAATATGTGTGAGGGTACCCCAGGAGAGTTCCAAATGTGTGTGGGTAGAATATATATCCCACGGGGGTAAAATTGAAAAAAGTTGAAAAAAATTTTTTTTTTGGACTTAGTCATTTTTCCGGCGTTTATCAGACTTTCAGATAGGGCAAATGTCAGTGAGCATTCCGATTTCAGTTCCAGAGCGAGTCGCCCAAAGAGTCCTTGATATTTAGTCATTTTCAGCCAATTTCTGGATTTTTGAAAAATTTACTTTTTTTGTGAAAATATCCGCTAAATGAGGGAATAATATGTGTGAGGGTACCCCAGAAGAGTTCCAAATGTGTGTGGGTAGAATATATATCCCACGGGGATAAAATTGAAAAAAGTTGAAAAATATTTTTTTTTGGACTTAGTCATTTTTCCGGCGTTTATCAGACTTTCAGATAGGGCAAATGTCAGTGAGCGTTCCGATTTCAGTTCCAGAGCGATTCGCCCAATGAGTCCTTGATATTTAGTCATTTTCAGCCACTTTTCTGGATTTTTGAAAAATTCACTTTTTTGTGAAAATATCCACTAAATGAGGGAATAATATGTGTGAGGGTACCCCAGGAGAGTTCCAAATGTGTGTGGGTAGAATATATATCCCACGGGGGTAAAATTGAAAAAAGTTGAAAAAAATTTTTTTTTGGACTTTGTCATTTTTCCGGCGTTTATCAGACTTTCAGATAGGGCAAATGTCAGTGAGCATTCCGATTTCAGTTCCAGAGCGAGTCGCCCAATGAGTCCTTGATATTTAGTCATTTTCAGCCAATTTCTGGATTTTTGAAAAATTTACTTTTTTTGTGAAAATATCCGCTAAATGAGGGAATAATATGTGTGAGGGTACCCCAGAAGAGTTCCAAATGTGTGTGGGTAGAATATATATCCCACGGGGATAAAATTGAAAAAAGTTGAAAAATATTTTTTTTTGGACTTAGTCATTTTTCCGGCGTTTATCAGACTTTCAGATAGGGCAAATGTCAGTGAGCATTCCGATTTCAGTTCCAGAGCGAGTCGCCCAATGAGTCCTTGATATTTAGTCATTTTCAGCCAATTTCTGGATTTTTGAAAAATTTACTTTTTTGTGAAAATATCCACTAAATGAGGGAATAATATGTGTGAGGGTACCCCAGAAGAGTTCCAAATGTGTGTGGGTAGAATATATATCCCACGGGGGTAAAACTGAAAAAAGTCGAAAAAAAATTTTTTTTTGGACTTAGTCATTTTTCCGGCATTTATCAGACTTTCAGATAGGGCAAATGTCAGTGAGCGTTCCGATTTCAGTTCCAGAGCGATTCGCCCAATGAGTCCTTGATATTTAGTCGTTTTCAGCCAATATTTTGGATTTTTGAAAATTTCACTTTTTTGTGAAAATATCCACTAAATGAGGGAATAATATGTGTGAGGGTACCCCAGGAGTGTTCCAAATGTGTATGGGTATAATATATATCCCACGGGGGTAAAATTGAAAAAAGTTGAAAAATATTTTTTTTTGGACTTAGTCATTTTTCCGGCATTTATCAGACTTTCAGATAGGGCAAATGTCAGTGAGCGTTCCGATTTCAGTTCCAGAGCGATTCGCCCAATGAGTCCTTGATATTTAGTCATTTTCAGTCAATTATCTGGATTTTTGAAAAATTCACTTTTTTGTGAAAATATCCACTAAATGAGGGAATAATATGTGTGAGGGTACCCCAGGAGAGTTCCAAATGTGTGTGGGTAGAATATATATCCCACGGGGGTAAAATTGAAAAAAGTTGAAAAAAATTTTTTTTTGGACTTAGTCATTTTTCCGGCGTTTATCAGACTTTCAGATAGGGCAAATGTCAGTGAGCATTCCGATTTCAGTTCCAGAGCGAATCGCCCAATGAGTCCTTGATATTTAGTCATTTTTAGCCAATTTCTGGATTTTTGAAAAATTTACTTTTTTTGTGAAAATATCCGCTAAATGAGGGAATAATATGTGTGAGGGTACCCCAGAAGAGTTCCAAATGTGTGTGGGTAGAATATATATCCCACGGGGATAAAATTGAAAAAAGTTGAAAAATATTTTTTTTTGGACTTAGTCATTTTTCCGGCGTTTATCAGACTTTCAGATAGGGCAAATGTCAGTGAGCGTTCCGATTTCAGTTCCAGAGCGATTCGCCCAATGAGTCCTTGATATTTAGTCATTTTCAGTCAATTATTTGGATTTTTGAAAAATTCACTTTTTTGTGAAAATATCCACTAAATGAGGGAATAATATGTGTGAGGGTACCCCAGGAGAGTTCCAAATGTGTGTGGGTAGAATATATATCCCACGGGGGTAAAACTGAAAAAAGTTGAAAAAAATTTTTTTTTTAGACTTAGTCATTTTTCCGGCGTTTATCAGACTTTCAGATAGGTCAAATGTCAGTGAGCGTTCCGATTTCAGTTCCAGAGCGATTCGCCCAATGAGTCCTTGATATTTAGTCATTTTCAGCCAATTTTCTGGATTTTTGAAAAATTCACTTTTTTGTGAAAATATCCACTAAATGAGGGAAAAATATGTGTGAGGGTACCCCAGGAGTGTTCCAAATGTGTATGTGTATAATATATATCCCACGGGGGTAAAATTGAAAAAAGTTGAAAAATATTTTTTTTTGGACTTAGTCATTTTTCCGGCGTTTATCAGACTTTCAGATAGGGCAAATGTCAGTGAGCGTTCCGATTTCAGTTCCAGAGTGATTCGCCCAATGAGTCCTTGATATTTAGTCATTTTCAGTCAATTATCTGGATTTTTGAAAAATTCACTTTTTTGTGAAAATATCCACTAAATGAGGGAATAATATGTGTGAGGGTACCCCAGGAGAGTTCCAAATGTGTGTGGGTAGAATATATATCCCACGGGGGTAAAATTGAAAAAAGTTGAAAAAAATTTTTTTTTGGACTTAGTCATTTTTCCGGCGTTTATCAGACTTTCAGATAGGGCAAATGTCAGTGAGCATTCCGATTTCAGTTCCAGAGCGAGTCGCCCAATGAGTCCTTGATATTTAGTCATTTTCAGCCAATTTCTGGATTTTTGAAAAATTTACTTTTTTTGTGAAAATATCCGCTAAATGAGGGAATAATATGTGTGAGGGTACCCCAGAAGAGTTCCAAATGTGTGTGGGTAGAATATATATCCCACGGGGATAAAATTGAAAAAAGTTGAAAAATATTTTTTTTTGGACTTAGTCATTTTTCCGGCGTTTATCAGACTTTCAGATAGGGCAAATGTCAGTGAGCGTTCCGATTTCAGTTCCAGAGCGATTCGCCCAATGAGTCCTTGATATTTAGTCATTTTCAGTCAATTATCTGGATTTTTGAAAAATTCACTTTTTTGTGAAAATATCCACTAAATGAGGGAATAATATGTGTGAGGGTACCCCAGGAGAGTTCCAAATGTGTGTGGGTAGAATATATATCCCACGGGGGTAAAATTGAAAAAAGTTGAAAAAAATTTTTTTTTGGACTTAGTCATTTTTCCGGCGTTTATCAGACTTTCAGATAGGGCAAATGTCAGTGAGCATTCCGATTTCAGTTCCAGAGCGAGTCGCCCAATGAGTCCTTGATATTTAGTCATTTTCAGCCAATTTCTGGATTTTTGAAAAATTTACTTTTTTTGTGAAAATATCCGCTAAATGAGGGAATAATATGTGTGAGGGTACCCCAGAAGAGTTCCAAATGTGTGTGGGTAGAATATATATCCCACGGGGATAAAATTGAAAAAAGTTGAAAAATATTTTTTTTTGGACTTAGTCATTTTTCCGGCGTTTATCAGACTTTCAGATAGGGCAAATGTCAGTGAGCGTTCCGATTTCAGTTCCAGAGCGATTCGCCCAATGAGTCCTTGATATTTAGTCATTTTCAGTCAATTATCTGGATTTTTGAAAAATTCACTTTTTTGTGAAAATATCCACTAAATGAGGGAATAATATGTGTGAGGGTACCCCAGGAGAGTTCCAAATGTGTGTGGGTAGAATATATATCCCACGGGGGTAAAATTGAAAAAAGTTGAAAAAAATTTTTTTTTTGGACTTAGTCATTTTTCCGGCGTTTATCAGACTTTCAGATAGGGCAAATGTCAGTGAGCATTCCGATTTCAGTTCCAGAGCGAGTCGCCCAAAGAGTCCTTGATATTTAGTCATTTTCAGCCAATTTCTGGATTTTTGAAAAATTTACTTTTTTTGTGAAAATATCCGCTAAATGAGGGAATAATATGTGTGAGGGTACCCCAGAAGAGTTCCAAATGTGTGTGGGTAGAATATATATCCCACGGGGATAAAATTGAAAAAAGTTGAAAAATATTTTTTTTTGGACTTAGTCATTTTTCCGGCGTTTATCAGACTTTCAGATAGGGCAAATGTCAGTGAGCGTTCCGATTTCAGTTCCAGAGCGATTCGCCCAATGAGTCCTTGATATTTAGTCATTTTCAGTCAATTATCTGGATTTTTGAAAAATTCACTTTTTTGTGAAAATATCCACTAAATGAGGGAATAATATGTGTGAGGGTACCCCAGGAGAGTTCCAAATGTGTGTGGGTAGAATATATATCCCACGGGGGTAAAATTGAAAAAAGTTGAAAAAAATTTTTTTTTGGACTTAGTCATTTTTCCGGCGTTTATCAGACTTTCAGATAGGGCAAATGTCAGTGAGCATTCCGATTTCAGTTCCAGAGCGAGTCGCCCAATGAGTCCTTGATATTTAGTCATTTTCAGCCAATTTCTGGATTTTTGAAAAATTTACTTTTTTTGTGAAAATATCCGCTAAATGAGGGAATAATATGTGTGAGGGTACCCCAGAAGAGTTCCAAATGTGTGTGGGTAGAATATATATCCCACGGGGATAAAATTGAAAAAAGTTGAAAAATATTTTTTTTTGGACTTAGTCATTTTTCCGGCGTTTATCAGACTTTCAGATAGGGCAAATGTCAGTGAGCGTTCCGATTTCAGTTCCAGAGCGATTCGCCCAATGAGTCCTTGATATTTAGTCATTTTCAGTCAATTATCTGGATTTTTGAAAAATTCACTTTTTTGTGAAAATATCCACTAAATGAGGGAATAATATGTGTGAGGGTACCCCAGGAGAGTTCCAAATGTGTGTGGGTAGAATATATATCCCACGGGGGTAAAATTGAAAAAAGTTGAAAAAAATTTTTTTTTTGGACTTAGTCATTTTTCCGGCGTTTATCAGACTTTCAGATAGGGCAAATGTCAGTGAGCATTCCGATTTCAGTTCCAGAGCGAGTCGCCCAAAGAGTCCTTGATATTTAGTCATTTTCAGCCAATTTCTGGATTTTTGAAAAATTTACTTTTTTTGTGAAAATATCCGCTAAATGAGGGAATAATATGTGTGAGGGTACCCCAGAAGAGTTCCAAATGTGTGTGGGTAGAATATATATCCCACGGGGATAAAATTGAAAAAAGTTGAAAAATATTTTTTTTTGGACTTAGTCATTTTTCCGGCGTTTATCAGACTTTCAGATAGGGCAAATGTCAGTGAGCGTTCCGATTTCAGTTCCAGAGCGATTCGCCCAATGAGTCCTTGATATTTAGTCATTTTCAGTCAATTATCTGGATTTTTGAAAAATTCACTTTTTTGTGAAAATATCCACTAAATGAGGGAATAATATGTGTGAGGGTACCCCAGAAGAGTTCCAAATGTGTGTGGGTAGAATATATATCCCACGGGGGTAAAACTGAAAAAAGTTGAAAAAAATTTTTTTTTTAGACTTAGTCATTTTTCCGGCGTTTATCAGACTTTCAGATAGGGCAAATGTCAGTGAGCGTTCCGATTTCAGTTCCAGAGCGATTCGCCCAATGAGTCCTTGATATTTAGTCATTTTCAGTCAATTATCTGGATTTTTGAAAAATTCACTTTTTTGTGAAAATATCCACTAAATGAGGGAATAATATGTGTGAGGGTACCCCAGGAGAGTTCCAAATGTGTGTGGGTAGAATATATATCCCACGGGGGTAAAATTGAAAAAAGTTGAAAAAAATTTTTTTTTGGACTTAGTCATTTTTCCGGCGTTTATCAGACTTTCAGATAGGGCAAATGTCAGTGAGCATTCCGATTTCAGTTCCAGAGCGAGTCGCCCAATGAGTCCTTGATATTTAGTCATTTTCAGCCAATTTCTGGATTTTTGAAAAATTTACTTTTTTTGTGAAAATATCCGCTAAATGAGGGAATAATATGTGTGAGGGTACCCCAGAAGAGTTCCAAATGTGTGTGGGTAGAATATATATCCCACGGGGATAAAATTGAAAAAAGTTGAAAAATATTTTTTTTTGGACTTAGTCATTTTTCCGGCGTTTATCAGACTTTCAGATAGGGCAAATGTCAGTGAGCGTTCCGATTTCAGTTCCAGAGCGATTCGCCCAATGAGTCCTTGATATTTAGTCATTTTCAGTCAATTATCTGGATTTTTGAAAAATTCACTTTTTTGTGAAAATATCCACTAAATGAGGGAATAATATGTGTGAGGGTACCCCAGGAGAGTTCCAAATGTGTGTGGGTAGAATATATATCCCACGGGGGTAAAATTGAAAAAAGTTGAAAAAAATTTTTTTTTTGGACTTAGTCATTTTTCCGGCGTTTATCAGACTTTCAGATAGGGCAAATGTCAGTGAGCATTCCGATTTCAGTTCCAGAGCGAGTCGCCCAAAGAGTCCTTGATATTTAGTCATTTTCAGCCAATTTCTGGATTTTTGAAAAATTTACTTTTTTTGTGAAAATATCCGCTAAATGAGGGAATAATATGTGTGAGGGTACCCCAGAAGAGTTCCAAATGTGTGTGGGTAGAATATATATCCCACGGGGATAAAATTGAAAAAAGTTGAAAAATATTTTTTTTTGGACTTAGTCATTTTTCCGGCGTTTATCAGACTTTCAGATAGGGCAAATGTCAGTGAGCGTTCCGATTTCAGTTCCAGAGCGATTCGCCCAATGAGTCCTTGATATTTAGTCATTTTCAGTCAATTATCTGGATTTTTGAAAAATTCACTTTTTTGTGAAAATATCCACTAAATGAGGGAATAATATGTGTGAGGGTACCCCAGAAGAGTTCCAAATGTGTGTGGGTAGAATATATATCCCACGGGGGTAAAACTGAAAAAAGTTGAAAAAAATTTTTTTTTTAGACTTAGTCATTTTTCCGGCGTTTATCAGACTTTCAGATAGGTCAAATGTCAGTGAGCGTTCCGATTTCAGTTCCAGAGCGATTCGCCCAATGAGTCCTTGATATTTATTCATTTTCAGCCAATTTTCTGGATTTTTGAAAAATTCACTTTTTTGTGAAAATATCCACTAAATGAGGGAATAATATGTGTGAGGGTACCCCAGGAGAGTTCCAAATGTGTGTGGGTAGAATATATATCCCACGGGGGTAAAACTGAAAAAAGCTGAAAAAATATTTTTTTTTGGACTTAGTCATTTTTCCGGCGTTTATCAGACTTTCAGATAGGGCAAATGTCAGTGAGCGTTCCGATTTCAGTTCCAGAGCGATTCGCCCAATGAGTCCTTGATATTTAGTCATTTTCAGTCAATTATCTGGATTTTTGAAAAATTCACTTTTTTGTGAAAATATCCACTAAATGAGGGAATAATATGTGTGAGGGTACCCCAGGAGAGTTCCAAATGTGTGTGGGTAGAATATATATCCCACGGGGGTAAAATTGAAAAAAGTTGAAAAAAATTTTTTTTTTGGACTTAGTCATTTTTCCGGCGTTTATCAGACTTTCAGATAGGGCAAATGTCAGTGAGCATTCCGATTTCAGTTCCAGAGCGAGTCGCCCAAAGAGTCCTTGATATTTAGTCATTTTCAGCCAATTTCTGGATTTTTGAAAAATTTACTTTTTTTGTGAAAATATCCGCTAAATGAGGGAATAATATGTGTGAGGGTACCCCAGAAGAGTTCCAAATGTGTGTGGGTAGAATATATATCCCACGGGGATAAAATTGAAAAAAGTTGAAAAATATTTTTTTTTGGACTTAGTCATTTTTCCGGCGTTTATCAGACTTTCAGATAGGGCAAATGTCAGTGAGCGTTCCGATTTCAGTTCCAGAGCGATTCGCCCAATGAGTCCTTGATATTTAGTCATTTTCAGCCACTTTTCTGGATTTTTGAAAAATTCACTTTTTTGTGAAAATATCCACTAAATGAGGGAATAATATGTGTGAGGGTACCCCAGGAGAGTTCCAAATGTGTGTGGGTAGAATATATATCCCACGGGGGTAAAACTGAAAAAAGTTGAAAAAAAATTTTTTTTTGGACTTAGTCATTTTTCCGGCATTTATCAGACTTTCAGATAGGGCAAATGTCAGTGAGCGTTCCGATTTCAGTTCCAGAGCGATTCGCCCAATGAGTCCTTGATATTTAGTCGTTTTCAGCCAATATTTTGGATTTTTGAAAATTTCACTTTTTTGTGAAAAAATCCACTAAATGAGGGAATAATATGTGTGAGGGTACCCCAGGAGTGTTCCAAATGTGTATGGGTATAATATATATCCCACGGGGGTAAAATTGAAAAAAGTTGAAAAATATTTTTTTTTGGACTTAGTCATTTTTCCGGCGTTTATCAGACTTTCAGATAGGGCAAATGTCAGTGAGCGTTCCGATTTCAGTTCCAGAGCGATTCGCCCAATGAGTCCTTGATATTTAGTCATTTTCAGTCAATTATCTGGATTTTTGAAAAATTCACTTTTTTGTGAAAATATCCACTAAATGAGGGAATAATATGTGTGAGGGTACCCCAGGAGAGTTCCAAATGTGTGTGGGTAGAATATATATCCCACGGGGGTAAAATTGAAAAAAGTTGAAAAAAATTTTTTTTTGGACTTAGTCATTTTTCCGGCGTTTATCAGACTTTCAGATAGGGCAAATGTCAGTGAGCATTCCGATTTCAGTTCCAGAGCGAGTCGCCCAATGAGTCCTTGATATTTAGTCATTTTCAGCCAATTTCTGGATTTTTGAAAAATTTACTTTTTTTGTGAAAATATCCGCTAAATGAGGGAATAATATGTGTGAGGGTACCCCAGAAGAGTTCCAAATGTGTGTGGGTAGAATATATATCCCACGGGGATAAAATTGAAAAAAGTTGAAAAATATTTTTTTTTGGACTTAGTCATTTTTCCGGCGTTTATCAGACTTTCAGATAGGGCAAATGTCAGTGAGCATTCCGATTTCAGTTCCAGAGCGAGTCGCCCAATGAGTCCTTGATATTTAGTCATTTTCAGCCAATTTCTGGATTTTTGAAAAATTTACTTTTTTGTGAAAATATCCACTAAATGAGGGAATAATATGTGTGAGGGTACCCCAGAAGAGTTCCAAATGTGTGTGGGTAGAATATATATCCCACGGGGGTAAAACTGAAAAAAGTTGAAAAAAAATTTTTTTTTGGACTTAGTCATTTTTCCGGCATTTATCAGACTTTCAGATAGGGCAAATGTCAGTGAGCGTTCCGATTTCAGTTCCAGAGCGATTCGCCCAATGAGTCCTTGATATTTAGTCGTTTTCAGCCAATATTTTGGATTTTTGAAAATTTCACTTTTTTGTGAAAATATCCACTAAATGAGGGAATAATATGTGTGAGGGTACCCCAGGAGTGTTCCAAATGTGTATGGGTATAATATATATCCCACGGGGGTAAAATTGAAAAAAGTTGAAAAATATTTTTTTTTGGACTTAGTCATTTTTCCGGCGTTTATCAGACTTTCAGATAGGGCAAATGTCAGTGAGCGTTCCGATTTCAGTTCCAGAGCGATTCGCCCAATGAGTCCTTGATATTTAGTCATTTTCAGTCAATTATCTGGATTTTTGAAAAATTCACTTTTTTGTGAAAATATCCACTAAATGAGGGAATAATATGTGTGAGGGTACCCCAGAAGAGTTCCAAATGTGTGTGGGTAGAATATATATCCCACGGGGGTAAAACTGAAAAAAGTTGAAAAAAATTTTTTTTTTAGACTTAGTCATTTTTCCGGCGTTTATCAGACTTTCAGATAGGGCAAATGTCAGTGAGCGTTCCGATTTCAGTTCCAGAGCGATTCGCCCAATGAGTCCTTGATATTTAGTCATTTTCAGTCAATTATCTGGATTTTTGAAAAATTCACTTTTTTGTGAAAATATCCACTAAATGAGGGAATAATATGTGTGAGGGTACCCCAGGAGAGTTCCAAATGTGTGTGGGTAGAATATATATCCCACGGGGGTAAAATTGAAAAAAGTTGAAAAAAATTTTTTTTTGGACTTAGTCATTTTTCCGGCGTTTATCAGACTTTCAGATAGGGCAAATGTCAGTGAGCATTCCGATTTCAGTTCCAGAGCGAGTCGCCCAATGAGTCCTTGATATTTAGTCATTTTCAGCCAATTTCTGGATTTTTGAAAAATTTACTTTTTTTGTGAAAATATCCGCTAAATGAGGGAATAATATGTGTGAGGGTACCCCAGAAGAGTTCCAAATGTGTGTGGGTAGAATATATATCCCACGGGGATAAAATTGAAAAAAGTTGAAAAATATTTTTTTTTGGACTTAGTCATTTTTCCGGCGTTTATCAGACTTTCAGATAGGGCAAATGTCAGTGAGCGTTCCGATTTCAGTTCCAGAGCGATTCGCCCAATGAGTCCTTGATATTTAGTCATTTTCAGTCAATTATCTGGATTTTTGAAAAATTCACTTTTTTGTGAAAATATCCACTAAATGAGGGAATAATATGTGTGAGGGTACCCCAGGAGAGTTCCAAATGTGTGTGGGTAGAATATATATCCCACGGGGGTAAAATTGAAAAAAGTTGAAAAAAATTTTTTTTTTGGACTTAGTCATTTTTCCGGCGTTTATCAGACTTTCAGATAGGGCAAATGTCAGTGAGCATTCCGATTTCAGTTCCAGAGCGAGTCGCCCAAAGAGTCCTTGATATTTAGTCATTTTCAGCCAATTTCTGGATTTTTGAAAAATTTACTTTTTTTGTGAAAATATCCGCTAAATGAGGGAATAATATGTGTGAGGGTACCCCAGAAGAGTTCCAAATGTGTGTGGGTAGAATATATATCCCACGGGGATAAAATTGAAAAAAGTTGAAAAATATTTTTTTTTGGACTTAGTCATTTTTCCGGCGTTTATCAGACTTTCAGATAGGGCAAATGTCAGTGAGCGTTCCGATTTCAGTTCCAGAGCGATTCGCCCAATGAGTCCTTGATATTTAGTCATTTTCAGTCAATTATCTGGATTTTTGAAAAATTCACTTTTTTGTGAAAATATCCACTAAATGAGGGAATAATATGTGTGAGGGTACCCCAGAAGAGTTCCAAATGTGTGTGGGTAGAATATATATCCCACGGGGGTAAAACTGAAAAAAGTTGAAAAAAATTTTTTTTTTAGACTTAGTCATTTTTCCGGCGTTTATCAGACTTTCAGATAGGTCAAATGTCAGTGAGCGTTCCGATTTCAGTTCCAGAGCGATTCGCCCAATGAGTCCTTGATATTTATTCATTTTCAGCCAATTTTCTGGATTTTTGAAAAATTCACTTTTTTGTGAAAATATCCACTAAATGAGGGAATAATATGTGTGAGGGTACCCCAGGAGAGTTCCAAATGTGTGTGGGTAGAATATATATCCCACGGGGGTAAAACTGAAAAAAGCTGAAAAAAAATTTTTTTTTGGACTTAGTCATTTTTCCGGCGTTTATCAGACTTTCAGATAGGGCAAATGTCAGTGAGCGTTCCGATTTCAGTTCCAGAGCGATTCGCCCAATGAGTCCTTGATATTTAGTCGTTTTCAGCCAATATTTTGGATTTTTGAAAATTTCACTTTTTTGTGAAAATATCCACTAAATGAGGGAATAATATGTGTGAGGGTACCCCAGGAGTGTTCCAAATGTGTATGTGTATAATATATATCCCACGGGGGTAAAATTGAAAAAAGTTGAAAAATATTTTTTTTTGGACTTAGTCATTTTTCCGGCGTTTATCAGACTTTCAGATAGGGCAAATGTCAGTGAGCGTTCCGATTTCAGTTCCAGAGCGATTCGCCCAATGAGTCCTTGATATTTAGTCATTTTCAGTCAATTATCTGGATTTTTGAAAAATTCACTTTTTTGTGAAAATATCCACTAAATGAGGGAATAATATGTGTGAGGGTACCCCAGGAGAGTTCCAAATGTGTGTGGGTAGAATATATATCCCACGGGGGTAAAATTGAAAAAAGTTGAAAAAAATTTTTTTTTGGACTTAGTCATTTTTCCGGCGTTTATCAGACTTTCAGATAGGGCAAATGTCAGTGAGCATTCCGATTTCAGTTCCAGAGCGAGTCGCCCAATGAGTCCTTGATATTTAGTCATTTTCAGCCAATTTCTGGATTTTTGAAAAATTTACTTTTTTTGTGAAAATATCCGCTAAATGAGGGAATAATATGTGTGAGGGTACCCCAGAAGAGTTCCAAATGTGTGTGGGTAGAATATATATCCCACGGGGATAAAATTGAAAAAAGTTGAAAAATATTTTTTTTTGGACTTAGTCATTTTTCCGGCGTTTATCAGACTTTCAGATAGGGCAAATGTCAGTGAGCGTTCCGATTTCAGTTCCAGAGCGATTCGCCCAATGAGTCCTTGATATTTAGTCATTTTCAGTCAATTATCTGGATTTTTGAAAAATTCACTTTTTTGTGAAAATATCCACTAAATGAGGGAATAATATGTGTGAGGGTACCCCAGGAGAGTTCCAAATGTGTGTGGGTAGAATATATATCCCACGGGGGTAAAATTGAAAAAAGTTGAAAAAAATTTTTTTTTTGGACTTAGTCATTTTTCCGGCGTTTATCAGACTTTCAGATAGGGCAAATGTCAGTGAGCATTCCGATTTCAGTTCCAGAGCGAGTCGCCCAAAGAGTCCTTGATATTTAGTCATTTTCAGCCAATTTCTGGATTTTTGAAAAATTTACTTTTTTTGTGAAAATATCCGCTAAATGAGGGAATAATATGTGTGAGGGTACCCCAGAAGAGTTCCAAATGTGTGTGGGTAGAATATATATCCCACGGGGATAAAATTGAAAAAAGTTGAAAAATATTTTTTTTTGGACTTAGTCATTTTTCCGGCGTTTATCAGACTTTCAGATAGGGCAAATGTCAGTGAGCGTTCCGATTTCAGTTCCAGAGCGATTCGCCCAATGAGTCCTTGATATTTAGTCATTTTCAGCCACTTTTCTGGATTTTTGAAAAATTCACTTTTTTGTGAAAATATCCACTAAATGAGGGAATAATATGTGTGAGGGTACCCCAGGAGAGTTCCAAATGTGTGTGGGTAGAATATATATCCCACGGGGGTAAAACTGAAAAAAGTTGAAAAAAAATTTTTTTTTGGACTTAGTCATTTTTCCGGCATTTATCAGACTTTCAGATAGGGCAAATGTCAGTGAGCGTTCCGATTTCAGTTCCAGAGCGATTCGCCCAATGAGTCCTTGATATTTAGTCGTTTTCAGCCAATATTTTGGATTTTTGAAAATTTCACTTTTTTGTGAAAAAATCCACTAAATGAGGGAATAATATGTGTGAGGGTACCCCAGGAGTGTTCCAAATGTGTATGGGTATAATATATATCCCACGGGGGTAAAATTGAAAAAAGTTGAAAAATATTTTTTTTTGGACTTAGTCATTTTTCCGGCGTTTATCAGACTTTCAGATAGGGCAAATGTCAGTGAGCGTTCCGATTTCAGTTCCAGAGCGATTCGCCCATTGAGTCCTTGATATTTAGTCATTTTCAGTCAATTATCTGGATTTTTGAAAAATTCACTTTTTTGTGAAAATATCCACTAAATGAGGGAATAATATGTGTGAGGGTACCCCAGGAGAGTTCCAAATGTGTGTGGGTAGAATATATATCCCACGGGGGTAAAATTGAAAAAAGTTGAAAAAAATTTTTTTTTGGACTTAGTCATTTTTCCGGCGTTTATCAGACTTTCAGATAGGGCAAATGTCAGTGAGCATTCCGATTTCAGTTCCAGAGCGAGTCGCCCAATGAGTCCTTGATAATTAGTCATTTTCAGCCAATTTCTGGATTTTTGAAAAATTTACTTTTTTTGTGAAAATATCCGCTAAATGAGGGAATAATATGTGTGAGGGTACCCCAGAAGAGTTCCAAATGTGTGTGGGTAGAATATATATCCCACGGGGATAAAATTGAAAAAAGTTGAAAAATATTTTTTTTTGGACTTAGTCATTTTTCCGGCGTTTATCAGACTTTCAGATAGGGCAAATGTCAGTGAGCATTCCGATTTCAGTTCCAGAGCGAGTCGCCCAATGAGTCCTTGATATTTAGTCATTTTCAGCCAATTTCTGGATTTTTGAAAAATTTACTTTTTTGTGAAAATATCCACTAAATGAGGGAATAATATGTGTGAGGGTACCCCAGAAGAGTTCCAAATGTGTGTGGGTAGAATATATATCCCACGGGGGTAAAACTGAAAAAAGTTGAAAAAAATTTTTTTTTTAGACTTAGTCATTTTTCCGGCGTTTATCAGACTTTCAGATAGGTCAAATGTCAGTGAGCGTTCCGATTTCAGTTCCAGAGCGATTCGCCCAATGAGTCCTTGATATTTAGTCATTTTCAGCCAATTTTCTGGATTTTTGAAAAATTCACTTTTTTGTGAAAATATCCACTAAATGAGGGAAAAATATGTGTGAGGGTACCCCAGGAGTGTTCCAAATGTGTATGTGTATAATATATATCCCACGGGGGTAAAATTGAAAAAAGTTGAAAAATATTTTTTTTTGGACTTAGTCATTTTTCCGGCGTTTATCAGACTTTCAGATAGGGCAAATGTCAGTGAGCGTTCCGATTTCAGTTCCAGAGTGATTCGCCCAATGAGTCCTTGATATTTAGTCATTTTCAGTCAATTATCTGGATTTTTGAAAAATTCACTTTTTTGTGAAAATATCCACTAAATGAGGGAATAATATGTGTGAGGGTACCCCAGGAGAGTTCCAAATGTGTGTGGGTAGAATATATATCCCACGGGGGTAAAATTGAAAAAAGTTGAAAAAAATTTTTTTTTGGACTTAGTCATTTTTCCGGCGTTTATCAGACTTTCAGATAGGGCAAATGTCAGTGAGCATTCCGATTTCAGTTCCAGAGCGAGTCGCCCAATGAGTCCTTGATATTTAGTCATTTTCAGCCAATTTCTGGATTTTTGAAAAATTTACTTTTTTTGTGAAAATATCCGCTAAATGAGGGAATAATATGTGTGAGGGTACCCCAGAAGAGTTCCAAATGTGTGTGGGTAGAATATATATCCCACGGGGATAAAATTGAAAAAAGTTGAAAAATATTTTTTTTTGGACTTAGTCATTTTTCCGGCGTTTATCAGACTTTCAGATAGGGCAAATGTCAGTGAGCGTTCCGATTTCAGTTCCAGAGCGATTCGCCCAATGAGTCCTTGATATTTAGTCATTTTCAGTCAATTATCTGGATTTTTGAAAAATTCACTTTTTTGTGAAAATATCCACTAAATGAGGGAATAATATGTGTGAGGGTACCCCAGGAGAGTTCCAAATGTGTGTGGGTAGAATATATATCCCACGGGGGTAAAATTGAAAAAAGTTGAAAAAAATTTTTTTTTGGACTTAGTCATTTTTCCGGCGTTTATCAGACTTTCAGATAGGGCAAATGTCAGTGAGCATTCCGATTTCAGTTCCAGAGCGAGTCGCCCAATGAGTCCTTGATATTTAGTCATTTTCAGCCAATTTCTGGATTTTTGAAAAATTTACTTTTTTTGTGAAAATATCCGCTAAATGAGGGAATAATATGTGTGAGGGTACCCCAGAAGAGTTCCAAATGTGTGTGGGTAGAATATATATCCCACGGGGATAAAATTGAAAAAAGTTGAAAAATATTTTTTTTTGGACTTAGTCATTTTTCCGGCGTTTATCAGACTTTCAGATAGGGCAAATGTCAGTGAGCGTTCCGATTTCAGTTCCAGAGCGATTCGCCCAATGAGTCCTTGATATTTAGTCATTTTCAGTCAATTATCTGGATTTTTGAAAAATTCACTTTTTTTTGAAAATATCCACTAAATGAGGGAATAATATGTGTGAGGGTACCCCAGGAGAGTTCCAAATGTGTGTGGGTAGAATATATATCCCACGGGGGTAAAATTGAAAAAAGTTGAAAAAAATTTTTTTTTTGGACTTAGTCATTTTTCCGGCGTTTATCAGACTTTCAGATAGGGCAAATGTCAGTGAGCATTCCGATTTCAGTTCCAGAGCGAGTCGCCCAAAGAGTCCTTGATATTTAGTCATTTTCAGCCAATTTCTGGATTTTTGAAAAATTTACTTTTTTTGTGAAAATATCCGCTAAATGAGGGAATAATATGTGTGAGGGTACCCCAGAAGAGTTCCAAATGTGTGTGGGTAGAATATATATCCCACGGGGATAAAATTGAAAAAAGTTGAAAAATATTTTTTTTTGGACTTAGTCATTTTTCCGGCGTTTATCAGACTTTCAGATAGGGCAAATGTCAGTGAGCGTTCCGATTTCAGTTCCAGAGCGATTCGCCCAATGAGTCCTTGATATTTAGTCATTTTCAGTCAATTATCTGGATTTTTGAAAAATTCACTTTTTTGTGAAAATATCCACTAAATGAGGGAATAATATGTGTGAGGGTACCCCAGGAGAGTTCCAAATGTGTGTGGGTAGAATATATATCCCACGGGGGTAAAATTGAAAAAAGTTGAAAAAAAATTTTTTTTTGGACTTAGTCATTTTTCTGGCGTTTATCAGACTTTCAGATAGGGCAAATGTCAGTGAGCATTCCGATTTCAGTTCCAGAGCGAGTCGCCCAATGAGTCCTTGATATTTAGTCATTTTCAGCCAATTTCTGGATTTTTGAAAAATTTACTTTTTTTGTGAAAATATCCGCTAAATGAGGGAATAATATGTGTGAGGGTACCCCAGAAGAGTTCCAAATGTGTGTGGGTAGAATATATATCCCACGGGGATAAAATTGAAAAAAGTTGAAAAATATTTTTTTTTGGACTTAGTCATTTTTCCGGCGTTTATCAGACTTTCAGATAGGGCAAATGTCAGTGAGCGTTCCGATTTCAGTTCCAGAGCGATTCGCCCAATGAGTCCTTGATATTTAGTCATTTTCAGTCAATTATCTGGATTTTTGAAAAATTCACTTTTTTGTGAAAATATCCACTAAATGAGGGAATAATATGTGTGAGGGTACCCCAGGAGAGTTCCAAATGTGTGTGGGTAGAATATATATCCCACGGGGGTAAAATTGAAAAAAGTTGAAAAAAATTTTTTTTTTGGACTTAGTCATTTTTCCGGCGTTTATCAGACTTTCAGATAGGGCAAATGTCAGTGAGCATTCCGATTTCAGTTCCAGAGCGAGTCGCCCAAAGAGTCCTTGATATTTAGTCATTTTCAGCCAATTTCTGGATTTTTGAAAAATTTACTTTTTTTGTGAAAATATCCGCTAAATGAGGGAATAATATGTGTGAGGGTACCCCAGAAGAGTTCCAAATGTGTGTGGGTAGAATATATATCCCACGGGGATAAAATTGAAAAAAGTTGAAAAATATTTTTTTTTGGACTTAGTCATTTTTCCGGCGTTTATCAGACTTTCAGATAGGGCAAATGTCAGTGAGCGTTCCGATTTCAGTTCCAGAGCGATTCGCCCAATGAGTCCTTGATATTTAGTCATTTTCAGTCAATTATCTGGATTTTTGAAAAATTCACTTTTTTGTGAAAATATCCACTAAATGAGGGAATAATATGTGTGAGGGTACCCCAGAAGAGTTCCAAATGTGTGTGGGTAGAATATATATCCCACGGGGGTAAAACTGAAAAAAGTTGAAAAAAATTTTTTTTTTAGACTTAGTCATTTTTCCGGCGTTTATCAGACTTTCAGATAGGTCAAATGTCAGTGAGCGTTCCGATTTCAGTTCCAGAGCGATTCGCCCAATGAGTCCTTGATATTTATTCATTTTCAGCCAATTTTCTGGATTTTTGAAAAATTCACTTTTTTGTGAAAATATCCACTAAATGAGGGAATAATATGTGTGAGGGTACCCCAGGAGAGTTCCAAATGTGTGTGGGTAGAATATATATCCCACGGGGGTAAAACTGAAAAAAGCTGAAAAAAAATTTTTTTTTGGACTTAGTCATTTTTCCGGCGTTTATCAGACTTTCAGATAGGGCAAATGTCAGTGAGCGTTCCGATTTCAGTTCCAGAGCGATTCGCCCAATGAGTCCTTGATATTTAGTCATTTTCAGCCAATTTTCTTGATTTTTGACAAATTCACTTTTTTGTGAAAATATCCACTAAATGAGGGAATAATATGTGTGAGGGTACCCCAGGAGAGTTCCAAATGTGTGTGGGTAGAATATATATCCCACGGGTTTAAAATTGAAAAAAGTTGAAAAAAATTTTTTTTTTTTACTTAGTCATTTTTCCGACGTTTATCAGACTTTCAGATAGGGCAAATGTCAGTGAGCGTTCTGATTTCAGTTGCAGAGCGATTCGCCCAATGAGTCTTTGATATTTAGTCATTTTCAGCCAATTTTCTGGATTTTTGAAAAATTCACTTTTTTGTGAAAATATCCACTAAATGAGGGAATAATATGTGTGAGGGTACCCCAGGAGAGTTCCAAATGTGTGTGGGTAGAATATATATCCCACGGGGGTAAAACTGAAAAAAGTTGAAAAAAAATTTTTTTTTGGACTGTCATTTTTCCGGCGTTTATCAGACTTTCAAATAGGTCAAATGTCAGTGAGCATTCCGATTTCAGTTCCAGAGCGATTAGCCTAACGAGTCCTTTATATTTAGTCATTTTCAGCCAATTTCTGGATTTTTGAAAAATTAACTTTTTTTGTGAAAATATCCGCTAAATGAGGGAATAATATGTGTGAGGGTACCCCAGAAGAGTTCCAAATGTGTGTGGGTAGAATATATATCCCACGGGGGTAAAATTGAAAAAAGTTGAAAATTTTTTTTTTTGGACTTAGTCATTTTTCCGGCGTTTATCAGACTTCAGATAGGGCAAATGTCAGTGAGCGTTCCGATTTCAGTTCCAGAGCGATTCGCCCAATGAGTCCTTGATATTTAGTCATTTTCAGTCAATTATCTGGATTTTTGAAAAATTCACTTTTTTGTGAAAATATCCACTAAATGAGGGAATAATATGTGTGAGGGTACCCCAGGAGAGTTCCAAATGTGTGTGGGTAGAATATATATCCCACGGGGGTAAAATTGAAAAAAGTTGAAAAAATTTTTTTTTTGGACTGTCATTTTTCCGGCGTTTATCAGACTTTCAGATAGGGCAAATGTCAGTGAGCATTCCGATTTCAGTTCCAGAGCGAGTCGCCCAATGAGTCCTTGATATTTAGTCATTTTCAGCCAATTTCTGGATTTTTGAAAAATTAACTTTTTTTGTGAAAATATCCGCTAAATGAGGGAATAATATGTGTGAGGGTACCCCAGAAGAGTTCCAAATGTGTGTGGGTAGAATATATATCCCACGGGGATAAAATTGAAAAAAGTTGAAAAATATTTTTTTTTGGACTTAGTCATTTTTCCGGCGTTTATCAGACTTTCAGATAGGGCAAATGTCAGTGAGCATTCCGATTTCAGTTCCAGAGCGATTCGCCCAATGAGTCCTTGATATTTATTCATTTTCAGCCAATTTTCTGGATTTTTGAAAAATTCACTTTTTTGTGAAAATATCCACTAAATGAGGGAATAATATGTGTGAGGGTACCCCAGGAGAGTTCCAAATGTGTGTGGGTAGAATATATATCCCACGGGTTTAAAATTGAAAAAAGTTGAAAAAAATTTTTTTTTTTGACTTAGTCATTTTTCCGACGTTTATCAGACTTTCAGATAGGGCAAATGTCAGTGAGCGTTCCGATTTCAGTTCCAGAGCGATTCGCCCAATGAGTCTTTGATATTTAGTCATTTTCAGCCAATTTTCTGGATTTTTGAAAAATTCACTTTTTTGTGAAAATATCCACTAAATGAGGGAATAATATGTGTGAGGGTACCCCAGGAGAGTTCCAAATGTGTGTGGGTAGAATATATATCCCACGGGGTAAAACTGAAAAAAGTTGAAAAAAAATTTTTTTTTGGACTGTCATTTTTCCGGCGTTTATCAGACTTTCAAATAGGTCAAATGTCAGTGAGCATACCGATTTCAGTTCCAGAGCGATTAGCCTAACGAGTCCTTTATATTTAGTCATTTTCAGCCAATTTCTGGATTTTTGAAAAATTAACTTTTTTTGTGAAAATATCCGCTAAATGAGGGAATAATATGTGTGAGGGTACCCCAGAAGAGTTCCAAATGTGTGTGGGTAGAATATATATCCCACGGGGGTAAAATTGAAAAAAGTTGAAATTTTTTTTTTTTGGACTTAGTCATTTTTCCGGCGTTTATCAGACTTTCAGATAGGGCAAATGTCAGTGAGCGTTCCGATTTCAGTTCCAGAGCGATTCGCCCAATGAGTCCTTGATATTTAGTCATTTTCAGACAATTTTCTGGATTTTTGAAAAATTCACTTTTTTGTGAAAATATCCACTAAATGAGGGAATAATATGTGTGTGGGTACCCCAGGAGTGTTCCAAATGTGTGTGGGTAGAATATATATCCCACGGGGATAAAATTGAAAAAAGTTGAAAAAAAATTTTTTTTTGGACTTAGTCATTTTTACGGCGTTTATCAGACTTTCAGATAGGGCAAATGTCAGTGAGCGTTCCGATTTCAGTTCCAGAGCGATTCGCCCAATGAGTCCTTGATATTTAGTCGTTTTCAGCCAATATTTTGGATTTTTGAAAATTTCACTTTTTTGTGAAAATATCCACTAAATGAGGGAATAATATGTGTGAGGGTACCCCAGGAGAGTTCCAAATGTGTGTGGGTAGAATATATATCCCACGGGGGTAAAATTGAAAAAAGTTTAAAAAAATTTTTTTTTTGGACTTAGTCATTTTTCCGGCGTTTATCAGACTTTCAGATAGGGCAAATGTCAGTGAGCGTTCCGATTTCAGTTCCAGAGCGATTCGCCCAATGAGTCCTTGATATTTATTCATTTTCAGCCAATTTTCTGGATTTTTGAAAAATTCACTTTTTTGTGAAAATATCCACTAAATGAGGGAATAATATGTGTGAGGGTACCCCAGGAGAGTTCCAAATGTGTGTGGGTAGAATATATATCCCACGGGGGTAAAATTGAAAAAAGTTGAAAAATTTTTTTTTTTGGACTTAGTCATTTTTCCGGCGTTTATCAGACTTTCAGATAGGGCAAATGTCAGTGAGCGTTCCGATTTCAGTTCCAGAGCGATTCGCCCAATGAGTCCTTGATATTTATTCATTTTCAGCCAATTTTCTGGATTTTTGAAAAATTCACTTTTTTGTGAAAATATCCACTAAATGAGGGAATAATATGTGTGAGGGTACCCCAGGAGTGTTCCAAATGTGTGTGGGTAGAATATATATCCCACGGGGGTAAAATTGAAAAAAGTTGAAAAATATTTTTTTTTGGACTTAGTCATTTTTCTGGCGTTTATCAGACTTTCAGATAGGGCAAATGTCAGTGAGCGTTCCGATTTCAGTTCCAGAGCGATTCGCCCAATGAGTCCTTGATATTTAGTCATTTTCAGTCAATTATCTGGATTTTTGAAAAATTCACTTTTTTGTGAAAATATCCACTAAATGAGGGAATAATATGTGTGAGGGTACCCCAGGAGTGTTCCAAATGTGTATGGGTATAATATATATCCCACGGGGGTAAAATTGAAAAAAGTTTAAAAAAATTTTTTTTTTGGACTTAGTCATTTTTCCGGCGTTTATCAGACTTTCAGATAGGGCAAATGTCAGTGAGCGTTCCGATTTCAGTTCCAGAGCGATTCGCCCAATGAGTCCTTGATATTTATTCATTTTCAGCCAATTTTCTGGATTTTTGAAAAATTCACTTTTTTGTGAAAATATCCACTAAATGAGGGAATAATATGTGTGAGGGTACCCCAGGAGAGTTCCAAATGTGTGTGGGTAGAATATATATCCCACGGGGGTAAAACTGAAAAAAGCTGAAAAAAAATTTTTTTTTGGACTTAGTCATTTTTCCGGCGTTTATCAGACTTTCAGATAGGGCAAATGTCAGTGAGCGTTCCGATTTCAGTTCCAGAGCGATTCGCCCAATGAGTCCTTGATATTTAGTCATTTTCAGCCAATTTTCTGGATTTTTGAAAAATTCACTTTTTTGTGAAAATATCCACTAAATGAGGGAATAATATGTGTGAGGGTACCCCAGGAGAGTTCCAAATGTGTGTGGGTAGAATATATATCCCACGGGTTTAAAATTGAAAAAAGTTGAAAAAAATTTTTTTTTTTGACTTAGTCATTTTTCCGACGTTTATCAGACTTTCAGATAGGGCAAATGTCAGTGAGCGTTCCGATTTCAGTTGCAGAGCAATTCGCCCAATGAGTCCTTGATATTTAGTCATTTTCAGCCAATTTTCTGGATTTTTGAAAAATTCACTTTTTTGTGAAAATATCCACTAAATGAGGGAATAATATGTGTGAGGGTACCCCAGGAGAGTTCCAAATGTGTGTGGGTAGAATATATATCCCACGGTTTTAAAATTGAAAAAAGTTGAAAAAAAATTTTTTTTTTGACTTAGTCATTTTTCCGACGTTTATCAGACTTTCAGATAGGGCAAATGTCAGTGAGCGTTCCGATTTCAGTTCCAGAGCGATTCGCCCAATGAGTCCTTGATATTTAGTCGTTTTCAGCCAATATTTTGGATTTTTGAAAATTTCACTTTTTTGTGAAAATATCCACTAAATGAGGGAATAATATGTGTGAGGGTACCCCAGGAGAGTTCCAAATGTGTGTGGGTAGAATATATATCCCACGGGGGTAAAACTGAAAAAAGTTGAAAAAAAATTTTTTTTTGGACTGTCATTTTTCCGGCGTTTATCAGACTTTCAAATAGGTCAAATGTCAGTGAGCATTCCGATTTCAGTTCCAGAGCGATTAGCCTAACGAGTCCTTTATATTTAGTCATTTTCAGCCAATTTCTGGATTTTTGAAAAATTAACTTTTTTTGTGAAAATATCCGCTAAATGAGGGAATAATATGTGTGAGGGTACCCCAGAAGAGTTCCAAATGTGTGTGGGTAGAATATATATCCCACGGGGGTAAAATTGAAAAAAGTTGAAAATTTTTTTTTTGGACTTAGTCATTTTTCCGGCGTTTATTAGACTTTCAGATAGGGCAAATGTCAGTGAGCGTTCCGATTTCAGTTCCAGAGCGATTCGCCCAATGAGTCCTTGATACTTAGTCATTTTCAGCCAATTTTCTGGATTTTTGAAAAATTCACTTTTTTGTGAAAATATCCACTAAATGAGGGAATAATATGTGTGTGGGTACCCCAGGAGTGTTCCAAATGTGTGTGGGTAGAATATATATCCCACGGGGATAAAATTGAAAAAAGTTGAAAAATATTTTTTTTTGGACTTAGTCATTTTTCCGGCGTTTATCAGACTTTCAGATAGGGCAAATGTCAGTGATCGTTCCGATTTCAGTTCCAGAGCGATTCGCTCAATGAGTCCTTGATATTTAGTCATTTTCAGCCAATTTTCTGGATTTTTGAAAAATTCACTTTTTTTGTGAAAATATCCACTAAATGAGGGAATAATATGTGTGAGGGTACCCCAGGAGAGTTCCAAATGTGTGTGGGTAGAATATATATCCCACGGGTTTAAAATTGAAAAAAGTTGAAAAAAAAATTTTTTTTTGACTTAGTCATTTTTCCGACGTTTATCAGACTTTCAGATAGGGCAAATGTCAGTGAGCGTTCCGATTTCAGTTCCAGAGCGATTCGCCCAATGAGTCTTTGATATTTAGTCATTTTCAGCCAATTTTCTGGATTTTTGAAAAATTCACTTTTTTGTGAAAATATCCACTAAATGAGGGAATAATATGTGTGAGGGTACCCCAGGAGAGTTCCAAATGTGTGTGGGTAGAATATATATCCCACGGGGGTAAAACTGAAAAAAGTTGAAAAAAAATTTTTTTTTGGACTGTCATTTTTCCGGCGTTTATCAGACTTTCAAATAGGTCAAATGTCAGTGAGCATTCCGATTTCAGTTCCAGAGCGATTAGCCTAACGAGTCCTTTATATTTAGTCATTTTCAGCCAATTTCTGGATTTTTGAAAAATTAACTTTTTTTGTGAAAATATCCGCTAAATGAGGGAATAATATGTGTGAGGGTACCCCAGAAGAGTTCCAAATGTGTGTGGGTAGAATATATATCCCACGGGGGTAAAATTGAAAAAAGTTGAAAATTTTTTTTTTTGGACATAGTCATTTTTCCGGCGTTTATCAGACTTTCACATAGGGCAAATGTCAGTGAGCATTCCGATTTCAGTTCCAGAGCGATTCGCCCAATGAGTCCTTGATATTTAGTCATTTTCAGCCAATTTCTGGATTTTTGAAAAATTTACTTTTTTGTGAAAATATCCACTAAATGAGGGAATAATATGTGTGAGGGTACCCCAGAAGAGTTCCAAATGTGTGTGGGTAGAATATATATCCCACGGGGGTAAAACTGAAAAAAGTTGAAAAAAAATTTTTTTTTAGTCATTTTTCCGGCGTTTATCAGACTTTCAGATAGGGCAAATGTCAGTGAGCGTTCCGATTTCAGTTCCAGAGCGATTCGCCCAATGAGTCCTTGATATTTATTCATTTTCAGCCAATTTTCTGGATTTTTGAAAAATTCACTTTTTTGTGAAAATATCCACTAAATGAGGGAATAATATGTGTGAGGGTACCCCAGGAGAGTTGGAAATGTGTGTGGGTAGAATATATATCCCACGGGGGTAAAACTGAAAAAAGTTGTAAAAAAAAAATTTTTTCGACTTAGTCATTTTTCCGGCGTTTATCAGACTTTCAGATAGGGCAAATGTCAGTGAGCGTTCCGATTTCAGTTCCAGAGCGATTCGCCCAATGAGTCCTTGATATTTAGTCGTTTTCAGCCAATATTTTGGATTTTTGAAAATTTCACTTTTTTGTGAAAATATCCACTAAATGAGGGAATAATATGTGTGAGGGTACCCCAGGAGTGTTCCAAATGTGTGTGGGTAGAATATATATCCCACGGGGGTAAAATTGAAAAAAGTTGAAAAATATTTTTTTTTGGACTTAGTCATTTTTCCGGCGTTTATCAGACTTTCAGATAGGGCAAATGTCAGTGAGCGTTCCGATTTCAGTTCCAGAGCGATTCGCCCAATGAGTCCTTGATATTTAGTCGTTTTCAGCCAATATTTTGGATTTTTGAAAATTTCACTTTTTTGTGAAAATATCCACTAAATGATAGAATAATATGTGTGAGGGTACCCCAGGAGTGTTCCAAATGTGTATGGGTATAATATATATCCCACGGGGGTAAAATTGAAAAAAGTTTAAAAAAATTTTTTTTTTGGACTTAGTCATTTTTCCGGCGTTTATCAGACTTTCAGATAGGGCAAATGTCAGTGAGCGTTCCGATTTCAGTTCCAGAGCGATTCGCCCAATGAGTCCTTGATATTTAGTCATTTTCAGCCAATTTTCTGGATTTTTGAAAAATTCACTTTTTTTGTGAAAATATCCACTAAATGAGGGAATAATATGTGTGAGCGTACCCCAGAAGAGTTCCAAATGTGTGTGGGTAGAATATATATCCCACGGGGGTAAAATTGAAAAAAGTTGAAAAATTATTTTTTTTGGACTTAGTCATTTTTCCGGCGTTTATCAGACTTTCAGATAGGGCAAATGTCAGTGAGCGTTCCGATTTCAGTTCCAGAGCGATTCGCCCAATGAGTCCTTGATATTTATTCATTTTCAGCCAATTTTCTGGATTTTTGAAAAATTCACTTTTTTGTGAAAATATCCACTAAATGAGGGAATAATATGTGTGAGGGTACCCCAGGAGAGTTCCAAATGTGTGTGGGTAGAATATATATCCCACGGGGGTAAAACTGAAAAAAGTTGAAAAAAAATTTTTTTTTGGACTGTCATTTTTCCGGCGTTTATCAGACTTTCAAATAGGTCAAATGTCAGTGAGCATTCCGATTTCAGTTCCAGAGCGATTAGCCTAACGAGTCCTTTATATTTAGTCATTTTCAGCCAATTTCTGGATTTTTGAAAAATTAACTTTTTTTGTGAAAATATCCGCTAAATGAGGGAATAATATGTGTGAGGGTACCCCAGAAGAGTTCCAAATGTGTGTGGGTAGAATATATATCCCACGGGGGTAAAATTGAAAAAAGTTGAAAATTTTTTTTTTTGGACATAGTCATTTTTCCGGCGTTTATCAGACTTTCAGATAGGGCAAATGTCAGTGAGCGTTCCGATTTCAGTTCCAGAGCGATTCGTCCAATGAGTCCTTGATATTTAGTCATTTTCAGCCAATTTTCTGGATTTTTGAAAAATTCACTTTTTTGTGAAAATATCCACTAAATGAGGGAATAATATGTGTGAGGGTACCCCAGGAGAGTTCCAAATGTGTGTGGGTAGAATCTATATCCCACGGGGGTAAAATTGAAAAAAGTTGAAAAAAATTTTTTTTTGGACTTAGTCATTTTTCCGGCGTTTATCAGACTTTCAGATAGGGCAAATGTCAGTGAGCATTCCGATTTCAGTTCCAGAGCGAGTCGCCCAATGAGTCCTTGATATATAGTCATTTTCAGCCAATTTCTGGATTTTTGAAAAATTTACTTTTTTGTGAAAATATCCACTAAATGAGGGAATAATATGTGTGAGGGTACCCCAGGAGAGTTGGAAATGTGTGTGGGTAGAATATATATCCCACGGGGGTAAAACTGAAAAAAGTTGTAAAAAAAAAATTTTTTCGACTTAGTCATTTTTCCGGCGTTTATCAGACTTTCAGATAGGGCAAATGTCAGTGAGCGTTCCGATTTCAGTTCCAGAGCGATTCGCCCAATGAGTCCTTGATATTTAGTCATTTTCAGCCAATTTTCTGGATTTTTGAAAAATTCACTTTTTTTGTGAAAATATCCAATAAATGAGGGAATAATATGTGTGAGCGTACCCCAGAAGAGTTCCAAATGTGTGTGGGTAGAATATATATCCCACGGGGGTAAAATTGAAAAAAGTTGAAAAATTTTTTTTTTTGGACTTAGTCATTTTTCCGGCGTTTATCAGACTTTCAGATAGGGCAAATGTCAGTGAGCGTTCCGATTTCAGTTCCAGAGCGATTCGCCCAATGAGTCCTTGATATTTAGTCGTTTTCAGCCAACATTTTGGATTTTTGAAAATTTCACTTTTTTGTGAAAATATCCACTAAATGATGGAATAATATGTGTGAGGGTACCCCAGGAGTGTTCCAAATGTGTATGGGTATAATATATATCCCACGGGGGTAAAATTGAAAAAAGTTTAAAAAAATTTTTTTTTTGGACTTAGTCATTTTTCCGGCGTTTATCAGACTTTCAGATAGGGCAAATGTCAGTGAGCGTTCCGATTTCAGTTCCAGAGCGATTCGCCCAATGAGTCCTTGATATTTATTCATTTTCAGCCAATTTTCTGGATTTTTGAAAAATTCACTTTTTTGTGAAAATATCCACTAAATGAGGGAATAATATGTGTGAGGGTACCCCAGGAGAGTTCCAAATGTGTGTGGGTAGAATATATATCCCACGGGGGTAAAATTGAAAAAAGTTGAAAAATTTTTTTTTTTGGACTTAGTCATTTTTCCGGCGTTTATCAGACTTTCAGATAGGGCAAATGTCAGTGAGCATTCCGATTTCAGTTCCAGAGCGATTCGCCCAATGTGTCCTTGATATTTAGTCGTTTTCAGCCAATATTTTGGATTTTTGAAAATTTCACTTTTTTGTGAAAATATCCACTAAATGAGGGAATAATATGTGTGAGGGTACCCCAGGAGTGTTCCAAATGTGTGTGGGTAGAATATATATCCCACGGGGGTAAAATTGAAAAAAGTTGAAAAATATTTTTTTTTGGACTTAGTCATTTTTCTGGCGTTTATCAGACTTTCAGATAGGGCAAATGTCAGTGAGCGTTCCGATTTCAGTTCCAGAGCGATTCGCCCAATGAGTCCTTGATATTTATTCATTTTCAGCCAATTTTCTGGATTTTTGAAAAATTCACTTTTTTGTGAAAATATCCACTAAATGAGGGAATAATATGTGTGAGGGTACCCCAGGAGAGTTCCAAATGTGTGTGGGTAGAATATATATCCCACGGGGGTAAAATTGAAAAAAGTTGAAAAATATTTTTTTTGGACTTAGTCATTTTTCCGGCGTTTATCAGACTTTCAGATAGGGCAAATGTCAGTGAGCATTCCGATTTCAGTTCCAGAGCGATTCGCCCAATGTGTCCTTGATATTTAGTCGTTTTCAGCCAATATTTTGGATTTTTGAAAATTTCACTTTTTTGTGAAAATATCCACTAAATGAGGGAATAATATGTGTGAGGGTACCCCAGGAGTGTTCCAAATGTGTGTGGGTAGAATATATATCCCACGGGGGTAAAATTGAAAAAAGTTGAAAAATATTTTTTTTTGGACTTCGTCATTTTTCCGGCGTTTATCAGACTTTCAGAGAGGGCAAATGTCAGTGAGCGTTCCGATTTCAGTTCCAGAGCGATTCGCCAAATGAGTCCTTGATATTTATTCATTTTCAGCCAATTTTCTGGATTTTTGAAAAATTCACTTTTTTGTGAAAATATCCACTAAATGAGGGAATAATATGTGTGAGGGTACCCCAGGAGAGTTCCAAATGTGTGTGGGTAGAATATATAACCCACGGGTTTAAAATTGAAAAAAGTTGAAAAAATTTTTTTTTTGGACTTAGTCATTCTTCCGGCATTTATCAGACTTTCAGATAAGGGCAACTGTCAGTGAGCGTTCCGATTTCAGTTCCAGAGCGATTCGCCCAATGAGTCCTTGATATTTAGTCGTTTTCAGCCAATATTTTGGATTTTTGAAAATTTCACTTTTTTGTGAAAATATCCACTAAATGAGGGAATAATATGTGTGAGGGTACCCCAAGAGTGTTCCAAATGTGTGTGGGTAGAATATATATCCCACGGGTTTAAAATTGAAAAAAGTTGAAAAAAATTTTTTTTTTGGACTTAGTCATTTTTCCGGCGTTTATCAGACTTTCAGATAGGGCAAATGTCAGTGAGCATTCCGATTTCAGTTCCAGAGCGATTAGCCTAACGAGTCCTTTATATTTAGGCATTTTCAGCCAATTTCTGGATTTTTGAAAAATTAACTTTTTTTGTGAAAATATCCACTAAATGAGGGAATAATGTGTGAGGGTACCCCAGAAGAGTTCCAAATGTGTGTGGGTAGAATATATATCCCACGGGGGTAAAATTGAAAAAAGTTGAACATTTTTTTTTTTGGACTTAGTCATTTTTCCGGCGTTTATCAGACTTTCAGATAGGGCAAATGTCAGTGAGCGTTCCGATTTCAGTTCCAGAGCGATTCGCCCAATGAGTCCTTGATATTTAGTCATTTTCAGCCAATTTTCTGGATTTTTGAAAAATTCACTTTTTTTGTGAAAATATCCACTAAATGAGGGAATAATATGTGTGAGCGTACCCCAGAAGAGTTCCAAATGTGTGTGGGTAGAATATATATCCCACGGGGGTAAAATTGAAAAAAGTTGAAAAATTTTTTTTTTTGGACTTAGTCATTTTTCCGGCGTTTATCAGACTTTCAGATAGGGCAAATGTCAGTGAGCGTTAAGATTTCAGTTCCAGAGCGATTCGCCCAATGAGTCCTTGATATTTAGTCGTTTTCAGCCAATATTTTGAATTTTTGAAAATTTCACTTTTTTGTGAAAATATCCACTAAATGAGGGAATAATATGTGTGAGGGTACCCCAGGAGTGTTCCAAATGTGTATGGGTATAATATATATCCCACGGGGGTAAAATTGAAAAAAGTTTAAAAAAATTTTTTTTTTGGACTTAGTCATTTTTCCGGCGTTTATCAGACTTTCAGATAGGGCAAATGTCAGTGAGCGTTCCGATTTCAGTTCCAGAGCGATTCGCCCAATGAGTCCTTGATATTTATTCATTTTCAGCCAATTTTCTGGATTTTTGAAAAATTCACATTTTTGTGAAAATATCCACTAAATGAGGGAATAATATGTGTGAGGGTACCCCAGGAGAGTTCCAAATGTGTGTGGGTAGAATATATATCCCACGGGGGTAAAATTGAAAAAAGTTGAAAAATATTTTTTTTTGGACTTAGTCATTTTTCCGGCGTTTATCAGACTTTCAGAGAGGGCAAATGTCAGTGAGCGTTCCGATTTCAGTTCCAGAGCGATTCGCCCAATGAGTCCTTGATATTTAGTCGTTTTCAGCCAATATTTTGGATTTTTGAAAATTTCACTTTTTTGTGAAAATATCCACTAAATGAGGGAATAATATGTGTGAGGGTACCCCAGGAGTGTTCCAAATGTGTATGGGTATAATATATATCCCACGGGGGTAAAATTGAAAAAAGTTTAAAAAAATTTTTTTTTTGGACTTAGTCATTTTTCCGGCGTTTATCAGACTTTCAGATAGGGCAAATGTCAGTGAGCGTTCCGATTTCAGTTCCAGAGCGATTCGCCCAATGAGTCCTTGATATTTAGTCATTTTCAGACAATTTTCTGGATTTTTGAAAAATTCACTTTTTTTGTGAAAATATCCACTAAATGAGGGAATAATATGTGTGAGCGTACCCCAGAAGAGTTCCAAATGTGTGTGGGTAGAATATATATCCCACGGGGGTAAAATTGAAAAAAGTTGAAAAATTTTTTTTTTTTGGACTTAGTCATTTTTCCGGCGTTTATCAGACTTTCAGATAGGGCAAATGTCAGTGAGCGTTCCGATTTCAGTTCCAGAGCGATTCGCCCAATGAGTCCTTGATATTTAGTCGTTTTCAGCCAATATTTTGGATTTTTGAAAATTTCACTTTTTTGTGAAAATATCCACTAAATGAGGGAATAATATGTGTGAGGGTACCCCAGGAGTGTTCCAAATGTGTATGGGTATAATATATATCCCACGGGGGTAAAATTGAAAAAAGTTTTAAAAAATTTTTTTTTTGGACTTAGTCATTTTTCCGGCGTTTATCAGACTTTCAGATAGGGCAAATGTCAGTGAGCGTTCCGATTTCAGTTCCAGAGCGATTCGCCCAATGAGTCCTTGATATTTATTCATTTTCAGCCAATTTTCTGGATTTTTGAAAAATTCACTTTTTTGTGAAAATATCCACTAAATGAGGGAATAATATGTGTGAGGGTACCCCAGGAGAGTTCCAAATGTGTGTGGGTAGAATATATATCCCACGGGGTAAAACTGAAAAAAGTTGAAAAAAAAATTTTTTTTCGACTTAGTCATTTTTCCGGCGTTTATCAGACTTTCAGATAGGGCAAATGTCAGTGAGCATTCCGATTTCAGTTCCAGAGCAATTTGCCCAATGAGTCCTTGATATTTAGTCGTTTTCAGCCAATATTTTGGATTTTTGAAAATTTCACTTTTTTGTGAAAATATCCACTAAATGAGGGAATAATATGTGTGAGGGTACCCCAGGAGTGTTCCAAATGTGTGTGGGTAGAATATATATCCCACGGGGGTAAAATTGAAAAAAGTTGAAAATTTTTTTTTTTGGACTGTCATTTTTCCGGCGTTTATCAGACTTTCAAATAGGTCAAATGTCAGTGAGCATTCCGATTTCAGTTCCAGAGCGATTAGCCTAACGAGTCCTTTATATTTAGTCATTTTCAGCCAATTTCTGGATTTTTGAAAAATTAACTTTTTTTGTGAAAATATCCGCTAAATGAGGGAATAATATGTGTGAGGGTACCCCAGAAGAGTTCCAAATGTGTGTGGGTAGAATATATATCCCACGGGGGTAAAATTGAAAAAAGTTGAAAATTTTTTTTTTTGGACATAGTCATTTTTCCGGCGTTTATCAGACTTTCACATAGGGCAAATGTCAGTGAGCATTCCGATTTCAGTTCCAGAGCGATTCGCCCAATGAGTCCTTGATATTTAGTCATTTTCAGCCAATTTCTGGATTTTTGAAAAATTTACTTTTTTGTGAAAATATCCACTAAATGAGGGAATAATATGTGTGAGGGTACCCCAGAAGAGTTCCAAATGTGTGTGGGTAGAATATATATCCCACGGGGGTAAAACTGAAAAAAGTTGAAAAAAAATTTTTTTTTAGTCATTTTTCCGGCGTTTATCAGACTTTCAGATAGGGCAAATGTCAGTGAGCGTTCCGATTTCAGTTCCAGAGCGATTCGCCCAATGAGTCCTTGATATTTATTCATTTTCAGCCAATTTTCTGGATTTTTGAAAAATTCACTTTTTTGTGAAAATATCCACTAAATGAGGGAATAATATGTGTGAGGGTACCCCAGGAGAGTTGGAAATGTGTGTGGGTAGAATATATATCCCACGGGGGTAAAACTGAAAAAAGTTGTAAAAAAAAAATTTTTTCGACTTAGTCATTTTTCCGGCGTTTATCAGACTTTCAGATAGGGCAAATGTCAGTGAGCGTTCCGATTTCAGTTCCAGAGCGATTCGCCCAATGAGTCCTTGATATTTAGTCGTTTTCAGCCAATATTTTGGATTTTTGAAAATTTCACTTTTTTGTGAAAATATCCACTAAATGAGGGAATAATATGTGTGAGGGTACCCCAGGAGTGTTCCAAATGTGTGTGGGTAGAATATATATCCCACGGGGGTAAAATTGAAAAAAGTTGAAAAATATTTTTTTTTGGACTTAGTCATTTTTCCGGCGTTTATCAGACTTTCAGATAGGGCAAATGTCAGTGAGCGTTCCGATTTCAGTTCCAGAGCGATTCGCCCAATGAGTCCTTGATATTTAGTCGTTTTCAGCCAATATTTTGGATTTTTGAAAATTTCACTTTTTTGTGAAAATATCCACTAAATGATAGAATAATATGTGTGAGGGTACCCCAGGAGTGTTCCAAATGTGTATGGGTATAATATATATCCCACGGGGGTAAAATTGAAAAAAGTTTAAAAAAATTTTTTTTTTGGACTTAGTCATTTTTCCGGCGTTTATCAGACTTTCAGATAGGGCAAATGTCAGTGAGCGTTCCGATTTCAGTTCCAGAGCGATTCGCCCAATGAGTCCTTGATATTTAGTCATTTTCAGCCAATTTTCTGGATTTTTGAAAAATTCACTTTTTTTGTGAAAATATCCACTAAATGAGGGAATAATATGTGTGAGCGTACCCCAGAAGAGTTCCAAATGTGTGTGGGTAGAATATATATCCCACGGGGGTAAAATTGAAAAAAGTTGAAAAATTATTTTTTTTGGACTTAGTCATTTTTCCGGCGTTTATCAGACTTTCAGATAGGGCAAATGTCAGTGAGCGTTCCGATTTCAGTTCCAGAGCGATTCGCCCAATGAGTCCTTGATATTTATTCATTTTCAGCCAATTTTCTGGATTTTTGAAAAATTCACTTTTTTGTGAAAATATCCACTAAATGAGGGAATAATATGTGTGAGGGTACCCCAGGAGAGTTCCAAATGTGTGTGGGTAGAATATATATCCCACGGGGGTAAAACTGAAAAAAGTTGAAAAAAAATTTTTTTTTGGACTGTCATTTTTCCGGCGTTTATCAGACTTTCAAATAGGTCAAATGTCAGTGAGCATTCCGATTTCAGTTCCAGAGCGATTAGCCTAACGAGTCCTTTATATTTAGTCATTTTCAGCCAATTTCTGGATTTTTGAAAAATTAACTTTTTTTGTGAAAATATCCGCTAAATGAGGGAATAATATGTGTGAGGGTACCCCAGAAGAGTTCCAAATGTGTGTGGGTAGAATATATATCCCACGGGGGTAAAATTGAAAAAAGTTGAAAATTTTTTTTTTTGGACATAGTCATTTTTCCGGCGTTTATCAGACTTTCAGATAGGGCAAATGTCAGTGAGCGTTCCGATTTCAGTTCCAGAGCGATTCGTCCAATGAGTCCTTGATATTTAGTCATTTTCAGCCAATTTTCTGGATTTTTGAAAAATTCACTTTTTTGTGAAAATATCCACTAAATGAGGGAATAATATGTGTGAGGGTACCCCAGGAGAGTTCCAAATGTGTGTGGGTAGAATATATATCCCACGGGGGTAAAATTGAAAAAAGTTGAAAAAAATTTTTTTTTGGACTTAGTCATTTTTCCGGCGTTTATCAGACTTTCAGATAGGGCAAATGTCAGTGAGCATTCCGATTTCAGTTCCAGAGCGAGTCGCCCAATGAGTCCTTGATATATAGTCATTTTCAGCCAATTTCTGGATTTTTGAAAAATTTACTTTTTTGTGAAAATATCCACTAAATGAGGGAATAATATGTGTGAGGGTACCCCAGGAGAGTTGGAAATGTGTGTGGGTAGAATATATATCCCACGGGGGTAAAACTGAAAAAAGTTGTAAAAAAAAAATTTTTTCGACTTAGTCATTTTTCCGGCGTTTATCAGACTTTCAGATAGGGCAAATGTCAGTGAGCGTTCCGATTTCAGTTCCAGAGCGATTCGCCCAATGAGTCCTTGATATTTAGTCATTTTCAGCCAATTTTCTGGATTTTTGAAAAATTCACTTTTTTTGTGAAAATATCCAATAAATGAGGGAATAATATGTGTGAGCGTACCCCAGAAGAGTTCCAAATGTGTGTGGGTAGAATATATATCCCACGGGGGTAAAATTGAAAAAAGTTGAAAAATTTTTTTTTTTGGACTTAGTCATTTTTCCGGCGTTTATCAGACTTTCAGATAGGGCAAATGTCAGTGAGCGTTCCGATTTCAGTTCCAGAGCGATTCGCCCAATGAGTCCTTGATATTTAGTCGTTTTCAGCCAACATTTTGGATTTTTGAAAATTTCACTTTTTTGTGAAAATATCCACTAAATGATGGAATAATATGTGTGAGGGTACCCCAGGAGTGTTCCAAATGTGTATGGGTATAATATATATCCCACGGGGGTAAAATTGAAAAAAGTTTAAAAAAATTTTTTTTTTGGACTTAGTCATTTTTCCGGCGTTTATCAGACTTTCAGATAGGGCAAATGTCAGTGAGCGTTCCGATTTCAGTTCCAGAGCGATTCGCCCAATGAGTCCTTGATATTTATTCATTTTCAGCCAATTTTCTGGATTTTTGAAAAATTCACTTTTTTGTGAAAATATCCACTAAATGAGGGAATAATATGTGTGAGGGTACCCCAGGAGAGTTCCAAATGTGTGTGGGTAGAATATATATCCCACGGGGGTAAAATTGAAAAAAGTTGAAAAATTTTTTTTTTTGGACTTAGTCATTTTTCCGGCGTTTATCAGACTTTCAGATAGGGCAAATGTCAGTGAGCGTTCCGATTTCAGTTCCAGAGCGATTCGCCCAATGAGTCCTTGATATTTATTCATTTTCAGCCAATTTTCTGGATTTTTGAAAAATTCACTTTTTTGTGAAAATATCCACTAAATGAGGGAATAATATGTGTGAGGGTACCCCAGGAGAGTTCCAAATGTGTGTGGGTAGAATATATATCCCACGGGGGTAAAATTGAAAAAAGTTGAAAAATATTTTTTTTGGACTTAGTCATTTTTCCGGCGTTTATCAGACTTTCAGATAGGGCAAATGTCAGTGAGCATTCCGATTTCAGTTCCAGAGCGATTCGCCCAATGTGTCCTTGATATTTAGTCGTTTTCAGCCAATATTTTGGATTTTTGAAAATTTCACTTTTTTGTGAAAATATCCACTAAATGAGGGAATAATATGTGTGAGGGTACCCCAGGAGTGTTCCAAATGTGTGTGGGTAGAATATATATCCCACGGGGGTAAAATTGAAAAAAGTTGAAAAATATTTTTTTTTGGACTTAGTCATTTTTCTGGCGTTTATCAGACTTTCAGATAGGGCAAATGTCAGTGAGCGTTCCGATTTCAGTTCCAGAGCGATTCGCCCAATGAGTCCTTGATATTTATTCATTTTCAGCCAATTTTCTGGATTTTTGAAAAATTCACTTTTTTGTGAAAATATCCACTAAATGAGGGAATAATATGTGTGAGGGTACCCCAGGAGAGTTCCAAATGTGTGTGGGTAGAATATATATCCCACGGGGGTAAAATTGAAAAAAGTTGAAAAATATTTTTTTTGGACTTAGTCATTTTTCCGGCGTTTATCAGACTTTCAGATAGGGCAAATGTCAGTGAGCATTCCGATTTCAGTTCCAGAGCGATTCGCCCAATGTGTCCTTGATATTTAGTCGTTTTCAGCCAATATTTTGGATTTTTGAAAATTTCACTTTTTTGTGAAAATATCCACTAAATGAGGGAATAATATGTGTGAGGGTACCCCAGGAGTGTTCCAAATGTGTGTGGGTAGAATATATATCCCACGGGGGTAAAATTGAAAAAAGTTGAAAAATATTTTTTTTTGGACTTAGTCATTTTTCCGGCGTTTATCAGACTTTCAGAGAGGGCAAATGTCAGTGAGCGTTCCGATTTCAGTTCCAGAGCGATTCGCCAAATGAGTCCTTGATATTTATTCATTTTCAGCCAATTTTCTGGATTTTTGAAAAATTCACTTTTTTGTGAAAATATCCACTAAATGAGGGAATAATATGTGTGAGGGTACCCCAGGAGAGTTCCAAATGTGTGTGGGTAGAATATATAACCCACGGGTTTAAAATTGAAAAAAGTTGAAAAAATTTTTTTTTTGGACTTAGTCATTCTTCCGGCATTTATCAGACTTTCAGATAAGGGCAACTGTCAGTGAGCGTTCCGATTTCAGTTCCAGAGCGATTCGCCCAATGAGTCCTTGATATTTAGTCGTTTTCAGCCAATATTTTGGATTTTTGAAAATTTCACTTTTTTGTGAAAATATCCACTAAATGAGGGAATAATATGTGTGAGGGTACCCCAAGAGTGTTCCAAATGTGTGTGGGTAGAATATATATCCCACGGGTTTAAAATTGAAAAAAGTTGAAAAAAATTTTTTTTTTGGACTTAGTCATTTTTCCGGCGTTTATCAGACTTTCAGATAGGGCAAATGTCAGTGAGCATTCCGATTTCAGTTCCAGAGCGATTAGCCTAACGAGTCCTTTATATTTAGGCATTTTCAGCCAATTTCTGGATTTTTGAAAAATTAACTTTTTTTGTGAAAATATCCACTAAATGAGGGAATAATGTGTGAGGGTACCCCAGAAGAGTTCCAAATGTGTGTGGGTAGAATATATATCCCACGGGGGTAAAATTGAAAAAAGTTGAACATTTTTTTTTTTGGACTTAGTCATTTTTCCGGCGTTTATCAGACTTTCAGATAGGGCAAATGTCAGTGAGCGTTCCGATTTCAGTTCCAGAGCGATTCGCCCAATGAGTCCTTGATATTTAGTCATTTTCAGCCAATTTTCTGGATTTTTGAAAAATTCACTTTTTTTGTGAAAATATCCACTAAATGAGGGAATAATATGTGTGAGCGTACCCCAGAAGAGTTCCAAATGTGTGTGGGTAGAATATATATCCCACGGGGGTAAAATTGAAAAAAGTTGAAAAATTTTTTTTTTTGGACTTAGTCATTTTTCCGGCGTTTATCAGACTTTCAGATAGGGCAAATGTCAGTGAGCGTTAAGATTTCAGTTCCAGAGCGATTCGCCCAATGAGTCCTTGATATTTAGTCGTTTTCAGCCAATATTTTGAATTTTTGAAAATTTCACTTTTTTGTGAAAATATCCACTAAATGAGGGAATAATATGTGTGAGGGTACCCCAGGAGTGTTCCAAATGTGTATGGGTATAATATATATCCCACGGGGGTAAAATTGAAAAAAGTTTAAAAAAATTTTTTTTTTGGACTTAGTCATTTTTCCGGCGTTTATCAGACTTTCAGATAGGGCAAATGTCAGTGAGCGTTCCGATTTCAGTTCCAGAGCGATTCGCCCAATGAGTCCTTGATATTTATTCATTTTCAGCCAATTTTCTGGATTTTTGAAAAATTCACATTTTTGTGAAAATATCCACTAAATGAGGGAATAATATGTGTGAGGGTACCCCAGGAGAGTTCCAAATGTGTGTGGGTAGAATATATATCCCACGGGGGTAAAATTGAAAAAAGTTGAAAAATATTTTTTTTTGGACTTAGTCATTTTTCCGGCGTTTATCAGACTTTCAGAGAGGGCAAATGTCAGTGAGCGTTCCGATTTCAGTTCCAGAGCGATTCGCCCAATGAGTCCTTGATATTTAGTCGTTTTCAGCCAATATTTTGGATTTTTGAAAATTTCACTTTTTTGTGAAAATATCCACTAAATGAGGGAATAATATGTGTGAGGGTACCCCAGGAGTGTTCCAAATGTGTATGGGTATAATATATATCCCACGGGGGTAAAATTGAAAAAAGTTTAAAAAAATTTTTTTTTTGGACTTAGTCATTTTTCCGGCGTTTATCAGACTTTCAGATAGGGCAAATGTCAGTGAGCGTTCCGATTTCAGTTCCAGAGCGATTCGCCCAATGAGTCCTTGATATTTAGTCATTTTCAGACAATTTTCTGGATTTTTGAAAAATTCACTTTTTTTGTGAAAATATCCACTAAATGAGGGAATAATATGTGTGAGCGTACCCCAGAAGAGTTCCAAATGTGTGTGGGTAGAATATATATCCCACGGGGGTAAAATTGAAAAAAGTTGAAAAATTTTTTTTTTTTGGACTTAGTCATTTTTCCGGCGTTTATCAGACTTTCAGATAGGGCAAATGTCAGTGAGCGTTCCGATTTCAGTTCCAGAGCGATTCGCCCAATGAGTCCTTGATATTTAGTCGTTTTCAGCCAATATTTTGGATTTTTGAAAATTTCACTTTTTTGTGAAAATATCCACTAAATGAGGGAATAATATGTGTGAGGGTACCCCAGGAGTGTTCCAAATGTGTATGGGTATAATATATATCCCACGGGGGTAAAATTGAAAAAAGTTTTAAAAAATTTTTTTTTTGGACTTAGTCATTTTTCCGGCGTTTATCAGACTTTCAGATAGGGCAAATGTCAGTGAGCGTTCCGATTTCAGTTCCAGAGCGATTCGCCCAATGAGTCCTTGATATTTATTCATTTTCAGCCAATTTTCTGGATTTTTGAAAAATTCACTTTTTTGTGAAAATATCCACTAAATGAGGGAATAATATGTGTGAGGGTACCCCAGGAGAGTTCCAAATGTGTGTGGGTAGAATATATATCCCACGGGGTAAAACTGAAAAAAGTTGAAAAAAAAATTTTTTTTCGACTTAGTCATTTTTCCGGCGTTTATCAGACTTTCAGATAGGGCAAATGTCAGTGAGCATTCCGATTTCAGTTCCAGAGCAATTTGCCCAATGAGTCCTTGATATTTAGTCGTTTTCAGCCAATATTTTGGATTTTTGAAAATTTCACTTTTTTGTGAAAATATCCACTAAATGAGGGAATAATATGTGTGAGGGTACCCCAGGAGTGTTCCAAATGTGTGTGGGTAGAATATATATCCCACGGGGGTAAAATTGAAAAAAGTTGAAAAATATTTTTTTTTGGACTTAGTCATTTTTCCGGCGTTTATCAGACTTTCAGATAGGGCAAATGTCAGTGAGCATTCCGATTTCAGTTCCAGATTGATTCGCCCAATGAGTCCTTGATATTTAGTCATTTTCAGCCAATTTTCTGGATTTTTGAAAAATTCACTTTTTTGTGAAAATATCCACTAAATGAGGGAATAATATGTGTGAGGGTACCCCAGGAGAGTTCCAAATGTGTGTGGGTAGAATATATATCCCACGGGTTTAAAATTGAAAAAAGTTGAAAAAAATTTTTTTTTTGGACTTAGTCATTTTTCCGGCGTTTATCAGACTTTCAGATAGGGCAAATGTCAGTGAGCATTCCGATTTCAGTTCCAGAGCGATTAGCCTAACGAGTCCTTTATATTTAGGCATTTTCAGCCAATTTCTGGATTTTTGAAAAATTAACTTTTTTTGTGAAAATATCCACTAAATGAGGGAATAATGTGTGAGGGTACCCCAGGAGTGTTCCAAATGTGTATGGGTATAATATATATCCCACGGGGGTAAAATTGAAAAAAGTTTAAAAAAATTTTTTTTTTGGACTTAGTTATTTTTCCGGCGTTTATCAGACTTTCAGATAGGGCAAATGTCAGTGAGCGTTCCGATTTCAGTTCCAGAGCGATTCGCCCAATGAGTCCTTGATATTTAATCATTTTCAGCCAATTTTCTGGATTTTTGAAAAATTCACTTTTTTTGTGAAAATATCCACTAAATGAGGGAATAATATGTGTGAGCGTACCCCAGAAGAGTTCCAAATGTGTGTGGGTAGAATATATATCCCACGGGGGTAAAATTGAAAGAAGTTGAAAAATTTTTTTTTTTGGACTTAGTAATTTTTCCGGCGTTTATCAGACTTTCAGATAGGGCAAATGTCAGTGAGCGTTCCGATTTCAGTTCCAGAGCGATTCGCCCAATGAGTCCTTGATATTTATTCATTTTCAGCCAATTTTCTGGATTTTTGAAAAATTCACTTTTTTGTGAAAATATCCACTAAATGAGGGAATAATATGTGTGAGGGTACCCCAGGAGAGTTCCAAATGTGTGTGGGTAAAATATATATCCCACGGGGGTAAAATTGAAAAAAGTTAAAAATAATTATTTTTTGGACTTAGCCATTTTTCCGGCGTTTATCAGACTTTCAGATAGGGCAAATGTCAGTGAGTGTTCCGATTTCAGTTTCAGAGCGATTCGCCCAATGTGTCCTTGATATTTAGTCATTTTCAGCCAATTTTCTGGATTTTTGAAAAATTCACTTTTTTGTGAAAATATCCACTAAATGAGGGAATAATATGTGTGAGGGTACCCCAGGAGAGTTCCAAATGTGTGTGGGTAGAATATATATCCCACGCGTTTAAAATTGAAAAAAGTTGAAAAAAAATTTTTTTTGGACTTAGTCATTCTTCCGGCGTTTATCAGACTTTCAGATAAGGGCAACTGTCAGTGAGCGTTCCGATTTCAGTTCCAGAGCTATTCGCCCAATGAGTCCTTGATATTTAGTCGTTTTCAGCCAATATTTTGAATTTTTGAAAATTTCACTTTTTTGTGAAAATATCCACTAAATGAGGGAATAATATGTGTGAGGGTACCCCAGGAGTGTTCCAAATGTGTGTGGGTAGAATATATATCCCACGGGGGTAAAATTGAAAAAAGTTGAAAAATATTTTTTTTTGGACTTAGTCATTTTTCCGGTGTTTATCAGACTTTCAGATAGGGCAAATGTCAGTGAGCATTCCGATTTCAGTTCCAGAGCGATTCGCCCAATGAGTCCTTGATATTTAGTCATTTTCAGCCAATTTTCTGGATTTTTGAAAAATTCACTTTTTTGTGAAAATATCCACTAAATGAGGGAATAATATGTGTGAGGGTACCCCAGGAGAGTTCCAAATGTGTGTGGGTAGAATATATATCCCACGGGTTTAAAATTGAAAAAAGTTGAAAAAAATTTTTTTTTTGGACTTAGTCATTTTTCCGGCGTTTATCAGACTTTCAGATAGGGCAAATGTCAGTGAGCATTCCGATTTCAGTTTCAGAGCGATTAGCCTAACGAGTCCTTTATATTTAGTCATTTTCAGCCAATTTCTGGATTTTTGAAAAATTAACTTTTTTTGTGAAAATATCCACTAAATGAGGGAATAATATGTGTGAGGGTACCCCAGGAGAGTTCCAAATGTGTGTGGGTAAAATATATATCCCACGGGGGTAAAATTGAAAAAAGTTGAAAATAATTATTTTTTGGACTTAGCCATTTTTCCGGCGTTTATCAGACTTTCAGATAGGGCAAATGTCAGTGAGCGTTCCGATTTCAGTTCCAGAGCGATTCGCCCAATGAGTCCTTGATATTTAGTCATTTTCAGCCAATTTTCTGGATTTTTGAAAAATTCACTTTTTTGTGAAAATATCCACTAAATGAGGGAATAATATGTGTGAGGGTACCCCAGGAGAGTTCCAAATGTGTGTGGGTAGAATATATATCCCAAGGGGGTATAACTGAAAAAAGTTGAAAAAAAATTTTTTTTTGGACTTAGTCATTTTTCCGGCGTTTATCAGACTTTCAGATAGGGCAAATGTCAGTGAGCGTTCCGATTTCAGTTCCTGAGCTATTCGCCCAATGAGTCCTTGATATTTAGTCATTTTCAGCCAATTTTCTGGATTTTTGAAAAATTCACTTTTTTGTGAAAATATCCACTAAATGAGGGAATAATATGTGTGAGGGTACCCCAGGAGAGTTCCAAATGTGTGTGGGTAGAATATATATCCCACGGGGGTAAAATTTAAAAAAGTTGAAAATTTTTTTTTTTGGACTTAGTCATTTTTCCGGCGTTTATCAGACTTTCAGATAGGGCAAATGTCAGTGAGCATTCCGATTTCAGTTCCAGAGCGATTCGCCCAATGAGTCCTTGATATTTAGTCGTTTTCAGCCAATTTTTTGGATTTTTGAAAATTTCACTTTTTTGTGAAAATATCCACTAAATGAGGGAATAATATGTGTGAGGGTACCCCAGGAGTGTTCCAAATGTGTGTGGGTAGAATATATATCCCACGGGGGTAAAATTGAAAAAAGTTGAAAAATATTTTTTTTTGGACTTAGTCATTTTTCCGGCGTTTATCAGACTTTCAGATAGGGCAAATGTTCCAGAGCGATTCGCCCAATGAGTCCTTGATATTTAGTCGTTTTCAGCCAATATTTTGGATTTTTGAAAATTTCACTTTTTTGTGAAAATATCCACTAAATGAGGGAATAATATGTGTGAGGGTACCCCAGGAGTGTTCCAAATGTCTGTGGGTAGAATATATATCCCACGGGGGTAAAATTGAAAAAAGTTGAAAAATATTTTTTTTTGGACTTAGTCATTTTTCCGGTGTTTATCAGACTTTCAGATAGGGCAAATGTCAGTGAGTGTTCCGATTTCAGTTCCAGAGCGATTCCCCCAATGAGTCCTTGATATTTAGTCATTTTCAGCCAATTTTCTGGATTTTTGAAAAATTCACTTTTTTGTGAAAATATCCACTAAATGAGGGAATAATATGTGTGAGGGTACCCCAGGAGAGTTCCAAATGTGTATGGGTAAAATATATATTCCACGGGGGTAAATATGAAAAAAGTTGAAAATAATTATTTTTTGGACTTAGCCATTTTTCCGGCGTTTATCAGACTTTCAGATAGGGCAAATGTCAGTGAGCGTTCCGATTTCAGTTCCAGAGCGATTCGCCCAATGAGTCCTTGATATTTAGTCATTTTCAGCCAATTTTCAGGATTTTTGAAAAATTCACTTTTTTGTGAAAATATCCACTAAATGAGGGAATAATATGTGTGAGGGTACCCCAGGAGAGTTCCAAATGTGTGTGGGTAGAATATATATCCCACGGGTTTAAAATTGAAAAAAGTTGAAAAAAATTTTTTTTTGGACTTAGTCATTCTTCCGGCGTTTATCAGACTTTCAGATAAGGGCAACTGTCAGTGAGCGTTCCGATTTCAGTTCCAGAGCGATTCGCCAATGAGTCCTTGATATTTAGTCGTTTTCAGCCAATATTTTGGATTTTTGAAAATTTCACTTTTTTGTGAAAATATCCACTAAATGAGGGAATAATATGTGTGAGGGTACCCCAGGAGAGTTCCAAATGTGTATGGGTAAAATATATATTCCACGGGGGTAAAATTGAAAAAAGTTGAAAATAATTATTTTTTGGACTTAGCCATTTTTCCGGCGTTTATCAGACTTTCAGATAGAGCAAATGTCAGTGAGCGTTCCGATTTCAGTTCCAGAGCGATTCGCCCAATGAGTCCTTGATACTTAGTCGTTTTCAGCCAATATTTTGGATTTTTGAAAAATTAACTTTTTTTGTGAAAATATCCACTAAATGAGGGAATAATATGTGTGAGGGTACCCCAGGAGTGTTCCAGATGTGTGTGGGTAGAATATATATCCCACGGGGATAAAATTGAAAAAAGTTGAAAAATATTTTTTTTTGGACTTAGTCATTTTTCCAGCGTTTATCAGACTTTCAGATAGGGCAAATGTCAGTGAGCGTTCCGATTTCAGTTCCAGAGCGATTCGCCCAATGAGTCCTTGATATTTAGTCATTTTCAGTCAATTTTCTGGATTTTTGAAAAATTCTCTTTTTTGTGAAAATATCCACTAAATGAGGGAATAATATGTGTGAGGGTACCCCAGGAGAGTTCCAAATGTGTGTGGGTAGAATATATATCCCACGGGTTTAAAATTGAAAAAAGTTGAAAAAAATTTTTTTTTGGACTTATTCTTCCGGCGTTTATCAGACTTTCAGATAAGGGCAACTGTCAGTGAGCGTTCCGATTTCAGTTCCAGAGCGATTCGCCAATGAGTCCTTGATATTTAGTCGTTTTCAGCCAATATTTTGGATTTTTGAAAATTTCACTTTTTTGTGAAAATATCCACTAAATGAGGGAATAATATGTGTGAGGGTACCCCAGGAGTGTTCCAAATGTGTGTGGGTAGAATATATATCCCACGGGGGTAAAATTGAAAAAAGTTGAAAAATATTTTTTTTTGGACTTAGTCATTTTTCCGGCGTTTATCAGACTTTCAGATAGGGCAAATGTCAGTGAGCGTTCTGATTTCAGTTCCAGAGCGATTAGCCTAACGAGTCCTTTATATTTAGTCATTTTCAGCCAATTTCTGGATTTTTGAAAAATTAACTTTTTTTGTGAAAATATCCGCTAAATGAGGGAATAATATGTGTGAGGGTACCCCAGAAGAGTTCCAAATGTGTGTGGGTAGAATATATATCCCACGGGGGTAAAATTTAAAAAAGTTGAAAATTTTTTTTTTTGGACTTAGTCATTTTTCCGGCGTTTATCAGACTTTCAGATAGGGCAAATGTCAGTGAGCATTCCGATTTCAGTTCCAGAGCGATTCGCCCAATGAGTCCTTGATATTTAGTCGTTTTCAGCCAATTTTTTGGATTTTTGAAAATTTCACTTTTTTGTGAAAATATCCACTAAATGAGGGAATAATATGTGTGAGGGTACCCCAGGAGTGTTCCAAATGTGTGTGGGTAGAATATATATCCCACGGGGGTAAAATTGAAAAAAGTTGAAAAATATTTTTTTTTGGACTTAGTCATTTTTCCGGCGTTTATCAGACTTTCAGATAGGGCAAATGTCAGTGAGCATTCCGATTTCAGTTCCAGAGCAATTCGCCCAATGAGACCTTGATATTTAGTCGTTTTCAGCCAATATTTTGGATTTTTGAAAATTTCACTTTTTTGTGAAAATATCCACTAAATGAGGGAATAATATGTGTGAGGGTACCCCAGGAGTGTTCCAAATGTCTGTGGGTAGAATATATATCCCAAGGGGGTAAAATTGAAAAAAGTTGAAAAATATTTTTTTTTGGACTTAGTCATTTTTCCGGTGTTTATCAGACTTTCAGATAGGGCAAATGTCAGTGAGTGTTCCGATTTCAGTTCCAGAGCGATTCCCCCAATGAGTCCTTGATATTTAGTCATTTTCAGCCAATTTTCTGGATTTTTGAAAAATTCACTTTTTTGTGAAAATATCCACTAAATGAGGGAATAATATGTGTGAGGGTACCCCAGGAGAGTTCCAAATGTGTATGGGTAAAATATATATTCCACGGGGGTAAATATGAAAAAAGTTGAAAATAATTATTTTTTGGACTTAGCCATTTTTCCGGCGTTTATCAGACTTTCAGATAGGGCAAATGTCAGTGAGCGTTCCGATTTCAGTTCCAGAGCGATTCGCCCAATGAGTCCTTGATATTTAGTCATTTTCAGCCAATTTTCAGGATTTTTGAAAAATTCACTTTTTTGTGAAAATATCCACTAAATGAGGGAATAATATGTGTGAGGGTACCCCAGGAGAGTTCCAAATGTGTGTGGGTAGAATATATATCCCACGGGTTTAAAATTGAAAAAAGTTGAAAAAAATTTTTTTTTGGACTTAGTCATTCTTCCGGCGTTTATCAGACTTTCAGATAAGGGCAACTGTCAGTGAGCGTTCCGATTTCAGTTCCAGAGCGATTCGCCAATGAGTCCTTGATATTTAGTCGTTTTCAGCCAATATTTTGGATTTTTGAAAATTTCACTTTTTTGTGAAAATATCCACTAAATGAGGGAATAATATGTGTGAGGGTACCCCAGGAGTGTTCCAAATGTGTGTGGGTAGAATATATATCCCACGGGGGTAAAATTGAAAAAAGTTGAAAAATATTTTTTTTTGGACTTAGTCATTTTTCCGGCGTTTATCAGACTTTCAGATAGGACAAATGTCAGTGAGCGTTCTGATTTCAGTTCCAGAGCGATTAGCCTAACGAGTCCTTGATATTTAGTCATTTTCAGCCAATTTTCTGGATTTTTGAAAAATTCACTTTTTTGTGAAAATATCCACTAAATGAGGGAATAATATGTGTGAGGGTACCCCAGGAGAGTTCCAAATGTGTATGGGTAAAATATATATTCCACGGGGGTAAAATTGAAAAAAGTTGAAAATAATTATTTTTTGGACTTAGCCATTTTTCCGGCGTTTATCAGACTTTCAGATAGAGCGAATGTCAGTGAGCGTTCCGATTTCAGTTCCAGAGCGATTCGCCCAATGAGTCCTTGATATTTAGTCGTTTTCAGCCAATATTTTGGATTTTTGAAAATTTCACTTTTTTGTGAAAATATCAACTAAATGAGGGAATAATATGTGTGAGGGTACCCCAGGAGTGTTCCAAATGTGTGTGGGTAGAATATATATCCCACGGGGGTAAAATTGAAAAAAGTTGAAAAATTTTTTTTTGGACTTAGTTATTTTTCCGGCGTTTATCAGACTTTCAGATAGGGCAAATGTCAGTGAGCGTTCCGATTTCAGTTCCAGAGCGATTAGCCTAACGAGTCCTTTATATTTAGTCATTTTCAGCCAATTTCTGGATTTTTGAAAAATTAACTTTTTTTGTGAAAATATCCACTAAATGAGGGAATAATATGTGTGAGGGTACCCCAGGAGTGTTCCAGATGTGTGTGGGTAGAATATATATCCCACGGGGATAAAATTGAAAAAAGTTGAAAAATATTTTTTTTTGGACTTAGTCATTTTTCCAGCGTTTATCAGACTTTCAGATAGGGCAAATGTCAGTGAGCGTTCCGATTTCAGTTCCAGAGCGATTCGCCCAATGAGTCCTTGATATTTAGTCATTTTCAGTCAATTTTCTGGATTTTTGAAAAATTCTCTTTTTTGTGAAAATATCCACTAAATGAGGGAATAATATGTGTGAGGGTACCCCAGGAGAGTTCCAAATGTGTGTGGGTAGAATATATATCCCACGGGTTTAAAATTGAAAAAAGTTGAAAAAAATTTTTTTTTGGACTTATTCTTCCGGCGTTTATCAGACTTTCAGATAAGGGCAACTGTCAGTGAGCGTTCCGATTTCAGTTCCAGAGCGAATCGCCCAATGAGTCCTTGATATTTATTCGTTTTCAGCCAATATTTTGGATTTTTGAAAATTTCACTTTTTTGTGAAAATATCCACTAAATGAGGGAATAATATGTGTGAGGGTACCCCAGGAGTGTTCCAAATGTGTGTGGGTAGAATATTTATCCCACGGGGGTAAAATTGAAAAAAGTTGAAAAATATATTTTTTTGGACTTAGTCATTTTTCCGGCGTTTATCAGACTTTCAGATAGGGCAAATGTCAGTGAGCGTTCCGATTTCAGTTCCAGAGCGATTCGCCCAATGAGTCCTTGATATTTAGTCATTTTCAGCCAATTTTCAGGATTTTTGAAAAATTCACTTTTTTGTGAAAATATCCACTAAATGAGGGAATAATATGTGTGAGGGTACCCCAGGAGAGTTCCAAATGTGTGTGGGTAGAATATATATCCCACGGGGGTAAAACTGAAAAAAGTTGAAAAAAAATTTTTTTTTGGACTGTCATTTTTCCGGCATTTATCAGACTTTCAAATAGGTCAAATGTCAGTGAGCATTCCGATTTCAGTTCCAGAGCGATTAGCCTAACGAGTCCTTTATATTTAGTCATTTTCAGCCAATTTCTGGATTTTTGAAAAATTAACTTTTTTTGTGAAAATATCCGCTAAATGAGGGAATAATATGTGTGAGGGTACCCCAGAAGAGTTCCAAATGTGTGTGGGTAGAATATATATCCCACGGGGGTAAAATTGAAAAAAGTTGAAAAATATTTTTTTTTGGACTTAGTCATTTTTCCGGCGTTTATCAGACTTTCAGATAGGGCAAATGTCAGTGAGTGTTCCGATTTCAGTTCCAGAGCGATTCCCCCAATGAGTCCTTGATATTTAGTCATTTTCAGCCAATTTTCTGGATTTTTGAAAAATTCACTTTTTTGTGAAAATATCCACTAAATGAGGGAATAATATGTGTGAGGGTACCCCAGGAGAGTTCCAAATGTGTATGGGTAAAATATATATTCCACGGGGGTAAAATTGAAAAAAGTTGAAAATAATTATTTTTTGGACTTAGCCATTTTTCCGGCGTTTATCAGACTTTCAGATAGAGCAAATGTGAGTGAGCGTTCCGATTTCAGTTCCAGAGCGATTCGCCCAATGAGTCCTTGATATTTAGTCGTTTTCAGCCAATATTTTGGATTTTTGAAAATTTCACTTTTTTGTGAAAATATCAACTAAATGAGGGAATAATATGTGTGAGGGTACCCCAGGAGTGTTCCAAATGTGTGTGGGTAGAATATATATCCCACGGGGGTAAAATTGAAAAAAGTTGAAAAAATTTTTTTTTCGACTTAGTCATTTTTCCGGCGTTTATCAGACTTTCAGATAGGGCAAATGTCAGTGAGCATTCCGATATCAGTTCCAGAGCGATTAGCCCAATGAGTCCTTGATATTTAGTCATTTTCAGCCAATTTTCTGGATTTTTGAAAAATTCACTTTTTTGTGAAAATATCCACTAAATGAGGGAATAATATGTGTGAGGGTACCCCAGGAGAGTTCCAAATGTGTGTGGGTAGAATATATATCCCACGGGTTTAAAACTGAAAAAAGTTGAAAAAAAATTTTTTTTTGGACTTAGTCATTTTTCCGGCGTTTATCAGACTTTCAGATAGGGCAAATGTCAGTGAGCGTTCCGATTTCAGTTCCAGAGCGATTAGCCTAACGAGTCCTTTATATTTAGTCATTTTCAGCCAATTTCTGGATTTTTGAAAAATTAACTTTTTTTGTGAAAATATCCACTAAATGAGGGAATAATATGTGTGAGGGTACCCCAGGAGTGTTCCAGATGTGTGTGGGTAGAATATATATCCCACGGGGATAAAATTGAAAAAAGTTGAAAAATATTTTTTTTTGGACTTAGTCATTTTTCCAGCGTTTATCAGACTTTCAGATAGGGCAAATGTCAGTGGGCGTTCCGATTTCAGTTCCAGAGCGATTCGCCCAATGAGTCCTTGATATTTAGTCATTTTCAGTCAATTTTCTGGATTTTTGAAAAATTCTCTTTTTTGTGAAAATATCCACTAAATGAGGGAATAATATGTGTGAGGGTACCCCAGGAGAGTTCCAAATGTGTGTGGGTAGAATATATATCCCACGGGTTTAAAATTGAAAAAAGTTGAAAAAAAATTTTTTTTGGACTTATTCTTCCGGCGTTTATCAGACTTTCAGATAAGGGCAACTGTCAGTGAGCGTTCCAATTTCATTTCCAGAGCGAATCGCCCAATGAGTCCTTGATATTTATTCGTTTTCAGCCAATATTTTGGATTTTTGAAAATTTCAATTTTTTGTGAAAATATCCACTAAATGAGGGAATAATATGTGTGAGGGTACCCCAGGAGTGTTCCAAATGTGTGTGGGTAGAATATTTATCCCACGGGGGTAAAATTGAAAAAAGTTGAAAAATATATTTTTTTGGACTTAGTCATTTTTCCGGCGTTTATCAGACTTTCAGATAGGGCAAATGTCAGTGAGCGTTCCGATTTCAGTTCCAGAGCGATTCGCCCAATGAGTCCTTGATATTTAGTCATTTTCAGTCAATTTTCTGGATTTTTGAAAAATTCACTTTTTTGTGAAAATATCCACTAAACGAGGGAATAATATGTGTGAGGGTACCCCAGGAGAGTTCCAAATGTGTGTGGGTAGAATATATATCCCACAGGTTTAAAATTGAAAAAAGTTGAAAAAAATTTTTTTTTGGACTTAGTCATTTTTCCGGCGTTTATCAGACTTTCAGATAGGGCAAATGTGAGTGAGCGTTCCAATTTCAGTTCCAGAGCGATTCGCCCAATGAGTCCTTGATATTTAGTCATTTTCAGCCAATTTTCTGGATTTTTGAAAAATTCACTTTTTTGTGAAAATATCCACTAAATGAGGGAATAATATGTGTGAGGGTGCCCCAGGAGTGTTCCAAATGTGTGTGGGTAGAATATATATCCCACGGGGATAAAATTTAAAAAAGTTGAAAAATATTTTTTTTTGGACTTAGTCATTTTTCCAGCGTTTATCAGACTTTCAGATAGGGCAAATGTCAGTGAGCGTTCCGATTTCAGTTCCAGAGCGATTAGCCTAACGAGTCCTTTATATTTAGTCATTTTCAGCCAATTTCTGGATTTTTGAAAAATTAACTTTTTTTGTGAAAATATCCACTAAATGAGGGAATAATATGTGTGAGGGTACCCCAGGAGTGTTCCAGATGTGTGTGGGTAGAATATATATCCCACGGGGATAAAATTGAAAAAAGTTGAAAAATATTTTTTTTTGGACTTAGTCATTTTTCCAGCGTTTATCAGACTTTCAGATAGGGCAAATGTCAGTGAGCGTTCCGATTTCAGTTCCAGAGCGATTCGCCCAATGAGTCCTTGATATTTAGTCATTTTCAGTCAATTTTCTGGATTTTTGAAAAATTCTCTTTTTTGTGAAAATATCCACTAAATGAGGGAATAATATGTGTGAGGGTACCCCAGGAGAGTTCCAAATGTGTGTGGGTAGAATATATATCCCACGGGTTTAAAATTGAAAAAAGTTGAAAAAAATTTTTTTTTGGACTTAGTCATTTTTCCGGCGTTTATCAGACTTTCAGATAGGGCAAATGTCAGTGAGCGTTCCAATTTCAGTTCCAGAGCGATTCGCCCAATGAGTCCTTGATATTTAGTCATTTTCAGCCAATTTTCTGGATTTTTGAAAAATTCACTTTTTTGTGAAAATATCCACTAAATGAGGGAATAATATGTGTGAGGGTGCCCCAGGAGTGTTCCAAATGTGTGTGGGTAGAATATATATCCCACGGGGATAAAATTTAAAAAAGTTGAAAAATATTTTTTTTTGGACTTAGTCATTTTTCCAGCGTTTATCAGACTTTCAGATAGGGCAAATGTCAGTGAGCATTCCGATTTCAGTTCCAGAGCGATTCGCCCAATGAGTCCTTGATATTTAGTCATTTTCAGTCAATTTTCTGGATTTTTGAAAAATTCTCTTTTTTGTGAAAATATCCACTAAATGAGGGAATAATATGTGTGAGGGTACCCCAGGAGAGTTCCAAATGTGTGTGGGTAGAATATATATCCCACGGGTTTAAAATTGAAAAAAGTTGAAAAAAATTTTTTTTTGGACTTATTCTTCCGGCGTTTATCAGACTTTCAGATAAGGGCAACTGTCAGTGAGCGTTCCGATTTCAGTTCCAGAGCGAATCGCCCAATGAGTCCTTGATATTTAGTCGTTTTCAGCCAATATTTTGGATTTTTGAAAATTTCACTTTTTTGTGAAAATATCCACTAAATGAGGGAATAATATGTGTGAGGGTACCCCAGGAGAGTTCCAAATGTGTGTGGGTAAAATATATATCCCACGGGGGTAAAATTAAAAAAAGTTGAAAAAAATTTTTTTTTGGACTTAGTCATTTTTCCGGCGTTTATCAGACTTTCAGATAGGGCAAATGTCAGTGAGTGTTCCGATTTCAGTTCCAGAGCGATTCCCCCAATGAGTCCTTGATATTTAGTCATTTTCAGCCAATTTTCTGGATTTTTGAAAAATTCACTTTTTTGTGAAAATATCCACTAAATGAGGGAATAATATGTGTGAGGGTACCCCAGGAGAGTTCCAAATGTGTGTGGGTAAAATATATATCCCACGGGGGTAAAATTGAAAAAAGTTGAAAATAATTATTTTTTGGACTTAGCCATTTTTCCGGCGTTTATCAGACTTTCAGATAGGGCAAATGTCAGTGAGCGTTCCGATTTCAGTTCCAGAGCGATTCGCCCAATGAGTCCTTGATATTTAGTCATTTTCAGTAAATTTTCTGGATTTTTGAAAATTTCACTTTTTTGTGAAAATATCCACTAAATGAGGGAATAATATATGTGAGGGTACCCCAGAGTGTTCCAAATGTGTGTGGGTAGAATATATATCCCACGGGGGTAAAATTGAAAAAAGTTGAAAAATATTTTTTTTTGGACTTAGTCATTTTTCCGGCGTTTATCAGACTTTCAGTTAGGGCAAATGTCAGTGAGCATTCCGATTTCAGTTCCAGAGCGATTCGCCCAATGAGTCCTTGATATTTAGTCGTTTTCAGCCAATATTTTGGATTTTTGAAAATTTCACTTTTTTGTGAAAATATCCACTAAATGAGGGAATAATATGTGTGAGGGTACCCCAGGAGTGTTCCAAATGTGTGTGGGTAGAATATATATCCCACGTGGGTAAAATTGAAAAAAGTTGAAAAATTTTTTTTTTGGACTTAGTCATTTTTCCGGCGTTTATCAGACTTTCAGATAGGGCAAGTGTCAGTGAGCGTTCCGATTTCAGTTCCAGAGCGATTCGCCCAATGAGTCCTTGATATTTAGTCATTTTCAGCCAATTTTCTGGATTTTTGAAAAATTCACTTTTTTGTGAAAATATCCACTAAATGAGGGAATAATATGTGTGAGGGTACCCCAGAAGAGTTCCAAATGTGTGTGGGTAGAATATATATCCCACGGGGGTAAAATTCAAAAAAGTTGAAAATATTTTTTTTTGGACTTAGTCATTTTTCCGGCTTTTATCAGACTTTCAGATAGAGCAAATGTCAGTGAGCGTTCCGATTTCAGTTCCAGAGCGATTCGCCCAATGAGTCCTTGATATTTAGTCATTTTCAGCCAATTTTATGGATTTTTGAAAAATTCACTTTTTTGTGAAAATATCCACTAAATGAGGGAATAATATGTGTGAGGGTACCCCAGAAGAGTTCCAAATGTGTGTGGGTAGAATATATATCCCACGGGGGTAAAATTGAAAAAAGTTGAAAAATTTTTTTTTTTTGGACTTAGTCGTTTTTCCGGCGTTTATCAGACTTTCAGATAGGGCAAATGTCAGTGAGCGTTCCGATTTCAGTTCCAGAGCGATTCGCCCAATGAGTCCTTGATATTTATTCATTTTCAGCCAATTTTCTGGATTTTTGAAAAATTCACTTTTTTGTTAAAATATCCACTAAATGAGGGAATAATATGTGTGATGGTACCCCAGGAGAGTTCCAAATGTGTGTGGGTGGAATATATATCCCACGGGGGTAAAATTGAAAAAAGTTGAAAAATTTTTTTTTTTGGACTTAGTCATTTTTCCGGCGTTTATCAGACTTTCAGATAGGGCAAATGTCAGTGAGCGTTCCGATTTCAGTTCCAGAGCGATTCGCCCAATGAGTCCTTGATATTTATTCATTTTCAGCCAATTTCTCGATTTTTGAAAAATTAACTTTTTTGTGAAAATATCCACTAAATGAGGGAATAATATGTGTGAGGGTACCCCAGAAGAGTTCCAAATGTGTGTGGGTAGAATATATATCCCACGGGGGTAAAATTGAAAAAAGTTGAAAAATTTTTTTTTTTCGGACTTAGTCATTTTTCCGGCGTTTATCAGACTTTCAGATAGGGCAAATGTCAGTGAGCTTTCCGATTTCAGTTCCAGAGCGATTCGCCCAATGAGTCCTTGATATTTAGTCGTTTTCAGCCAATATTTTGGATTTTTGAAAATTTCACTTTTTTGTGAAAATATCCACTAAATGAGGGAATAATATGTGTGAGGGTACCCCAGGAGTGTTCCAAATGTGTGTGGGTAGAATATATATCCCACGTGGGTAAAATTGAAAAAAGTTGAAAAATTTTTTTTTTGGACTTAGTCATTTTTCCGGCGTTTATCAGACTTTCAGATAGGGCAAGTGTCAGTGAGCGTTCCGATTTCAGTTCCAGAGCGATTCGCCCAATGAGTCCTTGATATTTAGTCATTTTCAGCCAATTTTCTGGATTTTTGAAAAATTCACTTTTTTGTGAAAATATCCACTAAATGAGGGAATAATATGTGTGAGGGTACCCCAGAAGAGTTCCAAATGTGTGTGGGTAGAATATATATCCCACGGGGGTAAAATTCAAAAAAGTTGAAAATATTTTTTTTTGGACTTAGTCATTTTTCCGGCTTTTATCAGACTTTCAGATAGAGCAAATGTCAGTGAGCGTTCCGATTTCAGTTCCAGAGCGATTCGCCCAATGAGTCCTTGATATTTAGTCATTTTCAGCCAATTTTATGGATTTTTGAAAAATTCACTTTTTTGTGAAAATATCCACTAAATGAGGGAATAATATGTGTGAGGGTACCCCAGAAGAGTTCCAAATGTGTGTGGGTAGAATATATATCCCACGGGGGTAAAATTGAAAAAAGTTGAAAAATTTTTTTTTTTTGGACTTAGTCGTTTTTCCGGCGTTTATCAGACTTTCAGATAGGGCAAATGTCAGTGAGCGTTCCGATTTCAGTTCCAGAGCGATTCGCCCAATGAGTCCTTGATATTTATTCATTTTCAGCCAATTTTCTGGATTTTTGAAAAATTCACTTTTTTGTTAAAATATCCACTAAATGAGGGAATAATATGTGTGATGGTACCCCAGGAGAGTTCCAAATGTGTGTGGGTAGAATATATATCCCACGGGGGTAAAATTGAAAAAAGTTGAAAAATTTTTTTTTTTGGACTTAGTCATTTTTCCGGCGTTTATCAGACTTTCAGATAGGGCAAATGTCAGTGAGTGTTCCGATTTCAGTTCCAGAGCGATTCGCCCAATGAGTCCTTGATATTTATTCATTTTCAGCCAATTTCTGGATTTTTGAAAAATTAACTTTTTTGTGAAAATATCCACTAAATGAGGGAATAATATGTGTGAGGGTACCCCAGAAGAGTTCCAAATGTGTGTGGGTAGAATATATATCCCCCAGGGGGGTAAAATTGAAAAAAGTTGAAAAATTTTTTTTTTTCGGACTTAGTCATTTTTCCGGCGTTTATCAGACTTTCAGATAGGGCAAATGTCAGTGAGCATTCCGATTTCAGTTCCAGAGCGATTCGCCCAATGAGTCCTTGATATTTAGTCGTTTTCAGCCAATATTTTGGATTTTTGAAAATTTCACTTTTTTGTGAAAATATCCACTAAATGAGGGAATAATATGTGTGAGGGTACCCCAGGAGTGTTCCAAATGTGTGTGGGTAGAATATTTATCCCACGGGGGTAAAATTGAAAAAAGTTGAAAAATATTTTTTTTTGGACTTAGTCATTTTTCCGGCGTTTATCAGACTTTCAGATAGGGCAAATGTCAGTGAGTGTTCCGATTTCAGTTCCAGAGCGATTCCCCCAATGAGTCCTTGATATTTAGTCATTTTCAGCCAATTTTCTGGATTTTTGAAAAATTCACTTTTTTGTGAAAATATCCACTAAATGAGGGAATAATATGTGTGAGGGTACCCCAGGAGAGTTCCAAATGTGTGTGGGTAAAATATATATTCCACGGGGGTAAAATTGAAAAAAGTTGAAAATAATTATTTTTTGGACTTAGCCATTTTTCCGGCGTTTATCAGACTTTCAGATAGGGCAAATGTCAGTGAGCGTTCCGATTTCAGTTCCAGAGCGATTCGCCCAATGAGTCCTTGATATTTAGTCGTTTTCAGCCAATATTTTGGATTTTTGAAATATTCACTTTTTTGTGAAAATATCAACTAAATGAGAGAATAATATGTGTGAGGGTACCCCAGGAGTGTTCCAAATGTGTGTGGGTAGAATACATATCCCACGGGGGTAAAATTGAAAAAAGTTGAAAAATTTTTTTTTTGGACTTAGTCATTTTTCCGGCGTTTATCAGACTTTCAGATAGGGCAAATGTCAGTGAGCATTCCGATTTCAGTTCCAGAGCGATTCGCCCAATGAGTCCTTGATATTTAGTCATTTTCAGCCAATTTTCTGGATTTTTGAAAAATTCACTTTTTTGTGAAAATATCCACTAAATGAGGGAATAATATGTGTGAGGGTACCCCAGGAGAGTTCCAAATGTGTGTGGGTAGAATATATATCCCACGGGGGTAAAACTGAAAAAAGTTGAAAAAAAATTTTTTTTGGGACTTAGTCATTTTTCCGGCGTTTATCAGACTTTCAGATAGGGCAAATGTCAGTGAGCGTTCCGATTTCAGTTCCAGAGCGATTCGCACAATGAGTCTATGATAATTAGTCGTTTTCAGCCAATATTTTGGATTTTTGAAAATTTCACTTTTTTGTGAAAATATCCACTAAATGAGGGAATAATATGTGTGAGGGTACCCCAGGAGTTTTCCAAATGTGTGTGGGTAGAATATATATCCCACGGGGGTAAAATTGAAAAAAGTTGAAAATTTTTTTATTTGGACTTAGTCATTTTTACGGCGTTTATCAGACTTTCAGATAGAGCAAATGTCAGTGAGCGTTCCGATTTCAGTTCCAGAGCGATTCACCCAATGAGTCCTTGATATTTATTCATTTTCAGCCAATTTTCTGGATTTTTGAAAAATTCACTTTTTTGTGAAAATATCAACTAAATGAGGGAATAATATGTGTGATGGTACCCCAGGAGAGTTCCAAATGTGTGTCGGTAGAATATATATCCCACGGGGGTAAAATTGAAAAAAGTTGAAAAATGTTTTTTTTTTGGACTTAGTCATTTTTCCGGCGTTTATCAGACTTTCAGAAAGGGCAAATGTCAGTGAGCGTTCCGATTTCAGTTCCAGAGCGATTCGCCCAATGAGTCCTTGATATTTATTCATTTTCAGCCAATTTTCTGGATTTTTGAAAAATTAACTTTTTTGTGAAAATATCCACTAAATGAGGGAATAATATGTGTGAGGGTACCCTAGGAGAGTTCCAAATGTGTGTGGGTAAAATATATATCCCACGGGGGTAAAATTGAAAAAAGTTGAAAATAATTATTTTTTGGACTTAGCCATTTTTCCGGCGTTTATCAGACTTTCAGATAGGGCAAATTTCAGTGAGCGTTCCGATTTCAGTTCCAGAGCGATTCGCCCAATGAGTCCTTGATGTTTAGTCGTTTTCAGCCAATATTTTGGATTTTTGAAAATTTCACTTTATTGTGAAAATATCCACTAAATGAGGGAATAATATGTGTGAGTGTACCCCAGGAGTGTTATAAATGTGTGTGGGTAGAATATATATCCCACAGGGGTAAAATTGAAAAAAGTTGAAAAATATTTTTTTTTGGACTTAGTCATTTTTCCGGTGTTTATCAGACTTTCAGATAGGGCAAATGTCAGTGAGCATTCCGATTTCAGTTCCAGAGCGATTCGCCCAATGAGTCCTTGATATTTAGTCATTTTCAGCCAATTTTCAGGATTTTTGAAAAATTTACTTTTTTGTGAAAATATCCACTAAATGAGGGAATAATATGTGTGAGGGTACCCCAGGAGAGTTCCAAATGTGTGTGGGTAGAATATATATCCCACGGGTTTAAAATTGAAAAAAGTTGAAAATTTTTTTTATCTTGGACTTAGTCATTCTTCCGGCGTTTATCAGACTTTCAGATAAGGGCAACTGTCATTGAGCGTTCCGATTTCAGTTCCAGAGCGATACGCCCAATGAGTCCTTGATATTTAGTCATTTTCAGCCAATTTCTGGATTTTTGAAAAATTCACTTTTTTGTGAAAATATCCACTAAATGAGGGAATAATATGTGTGAGGGTACCCCAGGAGAGTTACAAATGTGTGTGGGTAAAATATATATCCCACGGGGGTAAAATTGAAAAAAGTTGAAAATAATTATTTTTTGGACTTAGCCATTTTTCCGGCGTTTATCAGACTTTCAGATAGAGCAAATGTCAGTGAGCGTTCCGATTTCAGTTCCAGAGCGATTCGCCCAATGAGTCCTTGATATTTATTCATTTTCAGCCAATTTTCTGGATTTTTGAAAAATTCACTTTTTTGTTAAAATATCCACTAAATGAGGGAATAATATGTGTGATGGTACCCCAGGAGAGTTCCAAATGTGTGTGGGTAGAATATATATCCCACGGGGGTAAAATTGAAAAAAGTTGAAAAATTTTTTTTTTTGGACTTAGTCATTTTTCCGGCGTTTATCAGACTTTCAGATAGGGCAAATGTCAGTGAGCGTTCCGATTTCAGTTCCAGAGCGATTCGCCCAATGAGTCCTTGATATTTATTCATTTTCAGCCAATTTCTGGATTTTTGAAAAATTTACTTTTTTGTGAAAATATCCACTAAATGAGGGAATAATATGTGTGAGGGTACCCCAGAAGAGTTCCAAATGTGTGTGGGTAGAATATATATCCCACGGGGGTAAAATTGAAAAAAGTTGAAAAATTTTTTTTTTTCGGACTTAGTCATTTTTCCGGCGTTTATCAGACTTTCAGATAGGGCAAATGTCAGTGAGCATTCCGATTTCAGTTCCAGAGCGATTCGCCCAATGAGTCCTTGATATTTAGTCGTTTTCAGCCAATATTTTGGATTTTTGAAAATTTCACTTTTTTGTGAAAATATCCACTAAATGAGGGAATAATATGTGTGAGGGTACCCCAGGAGTGTTCCAAATGTGTGTGGGTAGAATATATATCCCACGGGGGTAAAATTGAAAAAAGTTGAAAAATATTTTTTTTTGGACTTAGTCATTTTTCCGGCGTTTATCAGACTTTCAGATAGGGCAAATGTCAGTGAGTGTTCCGATTTCAGTTCCAGAGCGATTCGCCCAATGAGTCCTTGATATTTAGTCGTTTTCAGCCAATATTTTGGATTTTTGAAATATTCACTTTTTTGTGAAAATATCAACTAAATGAGAGAATAATATGTGTGAGGGTACCCCAGGAGTGTTCCAAATGTGTGTGGGTAGAATATATATCCCACGGGGGTAAAATTGAAAAAAGTTGAAAAATTTTTTTTTTGGACTTAGTCATTTTTCCGGCGTTTATCAGACTTTCAGATAGGGCAAATGTCAGTGAGCATTCCGATTTCAGTTCCAGAGCGATTCGCCCAATGAGTCCTTGATATTTAGTCATTTTCAGCCAATTTTCTGGATTTTTGAAAAATTCACTTTTTTGTGAAAATATCCACTAAATGAGGGAATAATATGTGTGAGGGTACCCCAGGAGAGTTCCAAATGTGTGTGGGTAGAATATATATCCCACGGGGGTAAAACTGAAAAAAGTTGAAAAAAAATTTTTTTTGGGACTTAGTCATTTTTCCGGCGTTTATCAGACTTTCAGATAGGGCAAATGTCAGTGAGCGTTCCGATTTCAGTTCCAGAGCGATTCGCCCAATGAGTCCTTGATATTTATTCATTTTCAGCCAATTTTCTGGATTTTTGAAAAATTAACTTTTTTGTGAAAATATCCACTAAATGAGGGAATAATATGTGTGAGGGTACCCCAGGAGAGTTCCAAATGTGTGTGGGTAAAATATATATCCCACGGGGGTAAAATTGAAAAAAGTTGAAAATAATTATTTTTTGGACTTAGCCATTTTTCCGGCGTTTATCAGACTTTCAGATAGGGCAAATTTCAGTGAGCGTTCCGATTTCAGTTCCAGAGCGATTCGCCCAATGAGTCCTTGATGTTTAGTCGTTTTCAGCCAATATTTTGGATTTTTGAAAATTTCACTTTATTGTGAAAATATCCACTAAATGAGGGAATAATATGTGTGAGTGTACCCCAGGAGTGTTCCAAATGTGTGTGGGTAGAATATATATCCCACAGGGGTAAAATTGAAAAAAGTTGAAAAATATTTTTTTTTGGACTTAGTCATTTTTCCGGTGTTTATCAGACTTTCAGATAGGGCAAATATCAGTGAGCATTCCGATTTCAGTTCCAGAGCGATTCGCCCAATGAGTCCTTGATATTTAGTCATTTTCAGCCAATTTTCAGGATTTTTGAAAAATTTACTTTTTTGTGAAAATATCCACTAAATGAGGGAATAATATGTGTGAGGGTACCCCAGGAGAGTTCCAAATGTGTGTGGGTAGAATATATATCCCACGGGGGTAAAATTGAAAAAAGTTGAAAAATTTTTTTTTTTTGGACTTAGTCGTTTTTCCGGCGTTTATCAGACTTTCAGATAGGGCAAATGTCAGTGAGCGTTCCGATTTCAGTTCCAGAGCGATTCGCCCAATGAGTCCTTGATATTTATTCATTTTCAGCCAATTTTCTGGATTTTTGAAAAATTCACTTTTTTGTTAAAATATCCACTAAATGAGGGAATAATATGTGTGATGGTACCCCAGGAGAGTTCCAAATGTGTGTGGGTGGAATATATATCCCACGGGGGTAAAATTGAAAAAAGTTGAAAAATTTTTTTTTTTGGACTTAGTCATTTTTCCGGCGTTTATCAGACTTTCAGATAGGGCAAATGTCAGTGAGCGTTCCGATTTCAGTTCCAGAGCGATTCGCCCAATGAGTCCTTGATATTTATTCATTTTCAGCCAATTTCTCGATTTTTGAAAAATTAACTTTTTTGTGAAAATATCCACTAAATGAGGGAATAATATGTGTGAGGGTACCCCAGAAGAGTTCCAAATGTGTGTGGGTAGAATATATATCCCACGGGGGTAAAATTGAAAAAAGTTGAAAAATTTTTTTTTTTCGGACTTAGTCATTTTTCCGGCGTTTATCAGACTTTCAGATAGGGCAAATGTCAGTGAGCTTTCCGATTTCAGTTCCAGAGCGATTCGCCCAATGAGTCCTTGATATTTAGTCGTTTTCAGCCAATATTTTGGATTTTTGAAAATTTCACTTTTTTGTGAAAATATCCACTAAATGAGGGAATAATATGTGTGAGGGTACCCCAGGAGTGTTCCAAATGTGTGTGGGTAGAATATATATCCCACGTGGGTAAAATTGAAAAAAGTTGAAAAATTTTTTTTTTGGACTTAGTCATTTTTCCGGCGTTTATCAGACTTTCAGATAGGGCAAGTGTCAGTGAGCGTTCCGATTTCAGTTCCAGAGCGATTCGCCCAATGAGTCCTTGATATTTAGTCATTTTCAGCCAATTTTCTGGATTTTTGAAAAATTCACTTTTTTGTGAAAATATCCACTAAATGAGGGAATAATATGTGTGAGGGTACCCCAGAAGAGTTCCAAATGTGTGTGGGTAGAATATATATCCCACGGGGGTAAAATTCAAAAAAGTTGAAAATATTTTTTTTTGGACTTAGTCATTTTTCCGGCTTTTATCAGACTTTCAGATAGAGCAAATGTCAGTGAGCGTTCCGATTTCAGTTCCAGAGCGATTCGCCCAATGAGTCCTTGATATTTAGTCATTTTCAGCCAATTTTATGGATTTTTGAAAAATTCACTTTTTTGTGAAAATATCCACTAAATGAGGGAATAATATGTGTGAGGGTACCCCAGAAGAGTTCCAAATGTGTGTGGGTAGAATATATATCCCACGGGGGTAAAATTGAAAAAAGTTGAAAAATTTTTTTTTTTTGGACTTAGTCGTTTTTCCGGCGTTTATCAGACTTTCAGATAGGGCAAATGTCAGTGAGCGTTCCGATTTCAGTTCCAGAGCGATTCGCCCAATGAGTCCTTGATATTTATTCATTTTCAGCCAATTTTCTGGATTTTTGAAAAATTCACTTTTTTGTTAAAATATCCACTAAATGAGGGAATAATATGTGTGATGGTACCCCAGGAGAGTTCCAAATGTGTGTGGGTAGAATATATATCCCACGGGGGTAAAATTGAAAAAAGTTGAAAAATTTTTTTTTTTGGACTTAGTCATTTTTCCGGCGTTTATCAGACTTTCAGATAGGGCAAATGTCAGTGAGTGTTCCGATTTCAGTTCCAGAGCGATTCGCCCAATGAGTCCTTGATATTTATTCATTTTCAGCCAATTTCTGGATTTTTGAAAAATTAACTTTTTTGTGAAAATATCCACTAAATGAGGGAATAATATGTGTGAGGGTACCCCAGAAGAGTTCCAAATGTGTGTGGGTAGAATATATATCCCCCAGGGGGGTAAAATTGAAAAAAGTTGAAAAATTTTTTTTTTTCGGACTTAGTCATTTTTCCGGCGTTTATCAGACTTTCAGATAGGGCAAATGTCAGTGAGCATTCCGATTTCAGTTCCAGAGCGATTCGCCCAATGAGTCCTTGATATTTAGTCGTTTTCAGCCAATATTTTGGATTTTTGAAAATTTCACTTTTTTGTGAAAATATCCACTAAATGAGGGAATAATATGTGTGAGGGTACCCCAGGAGTGTTCCAAATGTGTGTGGGTAGAATATTTATCCCACGGGGGTAAAATTGAAAAAAGTTGAAAAATATTTTTTTTTGGACTTAGTCATTTTTCCGGCGTTTATCAGACTTTCAGATAGGGCAAATGTCAGTGAGTGTTCCGATTTCAGTTCCAGAGCGATTCCCCCAATGAGTCCTTGATATTTAGTCATTTTCAGCCAATTTTCTGGATTTTTGAAAAATTCACTTTTTTGTGAAAATATCCACTAAATGAGGGAATAATATGTGTGAGGGTACCCCAGGAGAGTTCCAAATGTGTGTGGGTAAAATATATATTCCACGGGGGTAAAATTGAAAAAAGTTGAAAATAATTATTTTTTGGACTTAGCCATTTTTCCGGCGTTTATCAGACTTTCAGATAGGGCAAATGTCAGTGAGCGTTCCGATTTCAGTTCCAGAGCGATTCGCCCAATGAGTCCTTGATATTTAGTCGTTTTCAGCCAATATTTTGGATTTTTGAAATATTCACTTTTTTGTGAAAATATCAACTAAATGAGAGAATAATATGTGTGAGGGTACCCCAGGAGTGTTCCAAATGTGTGTGGGTAGAATACATATCCCACGGGGGTAAAATTGAAAAAAGTTGAAAAATTTTTTTTTTGGACTTAGTCATTTTTCCGGCGTTTATCAGACTTTCAGATAGGGCAAATGTCAGTGAGCATTCCGATTTCAGTTCCAGAGCGATTCGCCCAATGAGTCCTTGATATTTAGTCATTTTCAGCCAATTTTCTGGATTTTTGAAAAATTCACTTTTTTGTGAAAATATCCACTAAATGAGGGAATAATATGTGTGAGGGTACCCCAGGAGAGTTCCAAATGTGTGTGGGTAGAATATATATCCCACGGGGGTAAAACTGAAAAAAGTTGAAAAAAAATTTTTTTTGGGACTTAGTCATTTTTCCGGCGTTTATCAGACTTTCAGATAGGGCAAATGTCAGTGAGCGTTCCGATTTCAGTTCCAGAGCGATTCGCACAATGAGTCTATGATAATTAGTCGTTTTCAGCCAATATTTTGGATTTTTGAAAATTTCACTTTTTTGTGAAAATATCCACTAAATGAGGGAATAATATGTGTGAGGGTACCCCAGGAGTTTTCCAAATGTGTGTGGGTAGAATATATATCCCACGGGGGTAAAATTGAAAAAAGTTGAAAATTTTTTTATTTGGACTTAGTCATTTTTACGGCGTTTATCAGACTTTCAGATAGAGCAAATGTCAGTGAGCGTTCCGATTTCAGTTCCAGAGCGATTCACCCAATGAGTCCTTGATATTTATTCATTTTCAGCCAATTTTCTGGATTTTTGAAAAATTCACTTTTTTGTGAAAATATCCACTAAATGAGGGAATAATATGTGTGATGGTACCCCAGGAGAGTTCCAAATGTGTGTCGGTAGAATATATATCCCACGGGGGTAAAATTGAAAAAAGTTGAAAAATGTTTTTTTTTTGGACTTAGTCATTTTTCCGGCGTTTATCAGACTTTCAGAAAGGGCAAATGTCAGTGAGCATTCCGATTTCAGTTCCAGAGCGATTCGCCCAATGAGTCCTTGATATTTATTCATTTTCAGCCAATTTTCTGGATTTTTGAAAAATTAACTTTTTTGTGAAAATATCCACTAAATGAGGGAATAATATGTGTGAGGGTACCCTAGGAGAGTTCCAAATGTGTGTGGGTAAAATATATATCCCACGGGGGTAAAATTGAAAAAAGTTGAAAATAATTATTTTTTGGACTTAGCCATTTTTCCGGCGTTTATCAGACTTTCAGATAGGGCAAATTTCAGTGAGCGTTCCGATTTCAGTTCCAGAGCGATTCGCCCAATGAGTCCTTGATGTTTAGTCGTTTTCAGCCAATATTTTGGATTTTTGAAAATTTCACTTTATTGTGAAAATATCCACTAAATGAGGGAATAATATGTGTGAGTGTACCCCAGGAGTGTTATAAATGTGTGTGGGTAGAATATATATCCCACAGGGGTAAAATTGAAAAAAGTTGAAAAATATTTTTTTTTGGACTTAGTCATTTTTCCGGTGTTTATCAGACTTTCAGATAGGGCAAATGTCAGTGAGCATTCCGATTTCAGTTCCAGAGCGATTCGCCCAATGAGTCCTTGATATTTAGTCATTTTCAGCCAATTTTCAGGATTTTTGAAAAATTTACTTTTTTGTGAAAATATCCACTAAATGAGGGAATAATATGTGTGAGGGTACCCCAGGAGAGTTCCAAATGTGTGTGGGTAGAATATATATCCCACGGGTTTAAAATTGAAAAAAGTTGAAAATTTTTTTTATCTTGGACTTAGTCATTCTTCCGGCGTTTATCAGACTTTCAGATAAGGGCAACTGTCATTGAGCGTTCCGATTTCAGTTCCAGAGCGATACGCCCAATGAGTCCTTGATATTTAGTCATTTTCAGCCAATTTCTGGATTTTTGAAAAATTCACTTTTTTGTGAAAATATCCACTAAATGAGGGAATAATATGTGTGAGGGTACCCCAGGAGAGTTACAAATGTGTGTGGGTAAAATATATATCCCACGGGGGTAAAATTGAAAAAAGTTGAAAATAATTATTTTTTGGACTTAGCCATTTTTCCGGCGTTTATCAGACTTTCAGATAGAGCAAATGTCAGTGAGCGTTCCGATTTCAGTTCCAGAGCGATTCGCCCAATGAGTCCTTGATATTTATTCATTTTCAGCCAATTTTCTGGATTTTTGAAAAATTCACTTTTTTGTTAAAATATCCACTAAATGAGGGAATAATATGTGTGATGGTACCCCAGGAGAGTTCCAAATGTGTGTGGGTAGAATATATATCCCACGGGGGTAAAATTGAAAAAAGTTGAAAAATTTTTTTTTTTGGACTTAGTCATTTTTCCGGCGTTTATCAGACTTTCAGATAGGGCAAATGTCAGTGAGCGTTCCGATTTCAGTTCCAGAGCGATTCGCCCAATGAGTCCTTGATATTTATTCATTTTCAGCCAATTTCTGGATTTTTGAAAAATTTACTTTTTTGTGAAAATATCCACTAAATGAGGGAATAATATGTGTGAGGGTACCCCAGAAGAGTTCCAAATGTGTGTGGGTAGAATATATATCCCACGGGGGTAAAATTGAAAAAAGTTGAAAAATTTTTTTTTTTCGGACTTAGTCATTTTTCCGGCGTTTATCAGACTTTCAGATAGGGCAAATGTCAGTGAGCATTCCGATTTCAGTTCCAGAGCGATTCGCCCAATGAGTCCTTGATATTTAGTCGTTTTCAGCCAATATTTTGGATTTTTGAAAATTTCACTTTTTTGTGAAAATATCCACTAAATGAGGGAATAATATGTGTGAGGGTACCCCAGGAGTGTTCCAAATGTGTGTGGGTAGAATATATATCCCACGGGGGTAAAATTGAAAAAAGTTGAAAAATATTTTTTTTTGGACTTAGTCATTTTTCCGGCGTTTATCAGACTTTCAGATAGGGCAAATGTCAGTGAGTGTTCCGATTTCAGTTCCAGAGCGATTCGCCCAATGAGTCCTTGATATTTAGTCGTTTTCAGCCAATATTTTGGATTTTTGAAATATTCACTTTTTTGTGAAAATATCAACTAAATGAGAGAATAATATGTGTGAGGGTACCCCAGGAGTGTTCCAAATGTGTGTGGGTAGAATATATATCCCACGGGGGTAAAATTGAAAAAAGTTGAAAAATTTTTTTTTTGGACTTAGTCATTTTTCCGGCGTTTATCAGACTTTCAGATAGGGCAAATGTCAGTGAGCATTCCGATTTCAGTTCCAGAGCGATTCGCCCAATGAGTCCTTGATATTTAGTCATTTTCAGCCAATTTTCTGGATTTTTGAAAAATTCACTTTTTTGTGAAAATATCCACTAAATGAGGGAATAATATGTGTGAGGGTACCCCAGGAGAGTTCCAAATGTGTGTGGGTAGAATATATATCCCACGGGGGTAAAACTGAAAAAAGTTGAAAAAAAATTTTTTTTGGGACTTAGTCATTTTTCCGGCGTTTATCAGACTTTCAGATAGGGCAAATGTCAGTGAGCGTTCCGATTTCAGTTCCAGAGCGATTCGCCCAATGAGTCCTTGATATTTATTCATTTTCAGCCAATTTTCTGGATTTTTGAAAAATTAACTTTTTTGTGAAAATATCCACTAAATGAGGGAATAATATGTGTGAGGGTACCCCAGGAGAGTTCCAAATGTGTGTGGGTAAAATATATATCCCACGGGGGTAAAATTGAAAAAAGTTGAAAATAATTATTTTTTGGACTTAGCCATTTTTCCGGCGTTTATCAGACTTTCAGATAGGGCAAATTTCAGTGAGCGTTCCGATTTCAGTTCCAGAGCGATTCGCCCAATGAGTCCTTGATGTTTAGTCGTTTTCAGCCAATATTTTGGATTTTTGAAAATTTCACTTTATTGTGAAAATATCCACTAAATGAGGGAATAATATGTGTGAGTGTACCCCAGGAGTGTTCCAAATGTGTGTGGGTAGAATATATATCCCACAGGGGTAAAATTGAAAAAAGTTGAAAAATATTTTTTTTTGGACTTAGTCATTTTTCCGGTGTTTATCAGACTTTCAGATAGGGCAAATATCAGTGAGCATTCCGATTTCAGTTCCAGAGCGATTCGCCCAATGAGTCCTTGATATTTAGTCATTTTCAGCCAATTTTCAGGATTTTTGAAAAATTTACTTTTTTGTGAAAATATCCACTAAATGAGGGAATAATATGTGTGAGGGTACCCCAGGAGAGTTCCAAATGTGTGTGGGTAGAATATATATCCCACGGGTTTAAAATTGAAAAAAGTTGAAAATTTTTTTTATCTTGGACTTAGTCATTCTTCCGGCGTTTATCAGACTTTCAGATAAGGGCAACTGTCATTGAGCGTTCCGATTTCAGTACCAGAGCGATACGCCCAATGAGTCCTTGATATTTAGTCATTTTCAGCCAATTTCTGGATTTTTGAAAAATTCACTTTTTTGTGAAAATATCCACTAAATGAGGGAATAATATGTGTGAGGGTACCCCAGGAGAGTTACAAATGTGTGTGGGTAAAATATATATCCCACGGGGGTAAAATTGAAAAAAGTTGAAAATAATTATTTTTTGGACTTAGCCATTTTTCCGGCGTTTATCAGACTTTCAGATAGAGCAAATGTCAGTGAGCGTTCCGATTTCAGTTCCAGAGCGATTCGCCCAATGAGTCCTTGATATTTATTCATTTTCAGCCAATTTTCTGGATTTTTGAAAAATTCACTTTTTTGTTAAAATATCCACTAAATGAGGGAATAATATGTGTGATGGTACCCCAGGAGAGTTCCAAATGTGTGTGGGTAGAATATATATCCCACGGGGGTAAAATTGAAAAAAGTTGAAAAATTTTTTTTTTTGGACTTAGTCATTTTTCCGGCGTTTATCAGACTTTCAGATAGGGCAAATGTCAGTGAGCGTTCCGATTTCAGTTCCAGAGCGATTCGCCCAATGAGTCCTTGATATTTATTCATTTTCAGCCAATTTCTGGATTTTTGAAAAATTAACTTTTTTGTGAAAATATCCACTAAATGAGGGAATAATATGTGTGAGGGTACCCCAGAAGAGTTCCAAATGTGTGTGGGTAGAATATATATCCCACGGGGGTAAAATTGAAAAAAGTTGAAAAATTTTTTTTTTTCGGACTTAGTCATTTTTCCGGCGTTTATCAGACTTTCAGATAGGGCAAATGTCAGTGAGCGTTCCGATTTCAGTTCCAGAGCGATTCGCCCAATGAGTCCTTGATATTTATTCATTTTCAGCCAATTTCTGGATTTTTGAAAAATTCACTTTTTTGTGAAAATATCCTCTAATTGAGGGAATAATATGTGTGAGGGTACCCCAGGAGAGTTCCAAATGTGTGTGGGTAAAATATATATCCCACGGGGGTAAAATTGAAAAAAGTTGAAAAAAATTATTTTTTGGACTTAGCCATTTTTCCGGCGTTTATCAGACTTTCAGATAGGGCAAATGTCAGTGAGCGTTCCTATTTCAGTTCCAGAGCGATTCGCCCAATGAGTCCTTGATATTTAGTCGTTTTCAGCCAATATTTTGGATTTTTGAAAATTTCATTTTTTTGTGAAAATATCCACTAAATGAGGGAATAATATGTGTGAGGGTACCCCAGGCATGTTCCAAATGTGTGTGGGTAGAATATATATCCCACGGGGGTAAAATTGAAAAAAGTTGAAAAATTATTTTTTTTGGACTTAGTCATTTTTCCGGCGTTTATCAGACTTTCAGATAGAGCAAATGTCAGTGAGCATTCCGATTTCAGTTCCAGAGCAATTTGCCCAATGAGTCCTTGATATTTAGTCATTTTCAGCCAATTTTCTGGATTTTTGAAAATTTCACTTTTTTGTGAATATATCCACTAAATGAGGGAATAATATGTGTGAGGGTAGCCCAGGAGAGTTCCAAATGTGTGTGGGTAGAATATATATCCCACTGGGGTAAAATTGAAAAAAGTTGAAAAAAATTTTTTTTTGGACTTAGTCATTTTTCCGGCGTTTATCAGACTTTCAGATAGGGCAAATGTCAGTGAGCGTTCCGATTTCAGTTCCAGAGCGATTCGCCCAATGAGTCCTTGATATTTAGTCGTTTTCAGACAATATTTTGGATTTTTGAAAATTTCACTTTTTTGTGAAAATATCCACTAAATGAGGGAATAATATGTGTGAGGGTACCCTAGGAGAGTTCCAAATGTGTGTGGGTAAAATATATATCCCACGGGGGTAAAATTGAAAAATGTTGAAAAAAATTATTTTTTGGACTTAGCCATTTTTCCGGCGTTTATCAGACTTTCAGATAGGGCAAATGTCAGTGAGCGTTCCGATTTCAGTTCCAGAGCGATTTGCCCAATGAGTCCTTGATATTTAGTCGTTTTCAGCTAATTTTCTGGATTTTTGAAAAATTCACTTTTTTGTGAAAATATCCACTAAATGAGGGAATAATATATGTGAGGGTACCCCAGGAGAGTTCCAAATGTGTGTGGGTAAAATATATATCCCACGGTGGTAAAATTGAAAAATGTTGAAAAAAATTATTTTTTGGACTTAGCCATTTTTCCGGCGTTTATCAGACTTTCAGATAGGGCAAATGTCACTGAGCATTCCGATTTGAGTTCCAGAGCGATTCGCCCAATGAGTCCTTGATATTTAGTCGTTTTCAGCCAATATTTTGGATTTTTGAAAATTTCACTTTTTTGTGAAAATATCCACTAAATGAGGGAATAATATGTGTGAGGGTACCCCAGGAGTGTTCCAAATGTGTGTTGGTAGAATATATATCCCACGGGGTAAAATTGAAAAAAGTTGAAAAAAATTTATTTTTGGACTTAGCCATTTTTCCAGCGTTTATCAGACTTTCAGATAGGGCAAATGTCAGTGAGCGTTCCGATTTCAGTTCCAGAGCAATTTGCCCAATGAGTCCTTGATATTTAGTCATTTTCAGCCAATTTTCTGGATTTTTTAAAATTTCACTTTTTTGTGAAAATATCCACTAAATGAGGGAATAATATGTGTGAGGGTAGCCCAGGAGAGTTCCAAATGTGTGTGGGTAGAATATATATCCCACGGGGGTAAAATTGAAAAAAGTTGAAAAATTTTTTTTTTGGACTTAATCATTTTTCCGGCGTTTATCAGACTTTCAGATAGGGCAAATGTCAGTGAGCATTCCGATATCAGTTCCAGAGCGATTCGCCCAATCAGTCCTTGATATTTAGTCATTTTCAGCCAATTTTCTGGATTTTTGAAAATTTCACTTTTTTGTGAAAATATCCACTAAATGAGGGAATAATATGTGTGAGGGTAGCCCAGGAGAGTTCCAACTGTGTGTGGGTAGAATATATATCCCACTGAGGTAAAATTGAAAAAAGTTGAAAAAAATTTTTTTTTGGACTTTGTCATTTTTCCGCCGTTTATCAGACTTTCAGATAGGGCAAATGTCAGTGAGCGTTCCGATTTCAGTTCCAGAGCGATTCGCCCAATGAGTCCTCGATATTTAGTTGTTTTCAGCCAATTTTCTGGATTTTTGAAAAATTCACTTTTTTGTGAAAATATCCACTAAATGAGGGAATAATATGTGTGCCGGTACCCCAGGAGAGTTCCAAATGTGTGTGGGTAAAATATATATCCCACGGGAGTAAAATTGAAAAAAGTTGAAAAAAATTATTTTTTGGACTTAGCCATTTTTCCGGCGTTTATCAGACTTTCAGATAGGGCAAATGTCAGTGAGCATTCCGATTTCAGTTCCAGAGCGATTCGCCCAATGAGTCCTTGATATTTAGTCGTTTTCAGACAATATTTTGGATTTTTGAAAATTTCACTTTTTTGTGAAAGTATCCACTAAATGAGGGAATAATATGTGTGAGGGTAGCCCAGGAGAGTTCCAAATGTGTGTGGGTAGAATATATATCCCACGGGGGTAAAATTGAAAAAAGTTAAAAAAAAAATTTTTTTGGACTTAGTCATTTTTCCGGCGTTTATCAGACTTTCAGATAGGGCAAATGTCAGTGAGCGTTCCGATTTCAGTTCCAGAGCGATTTGTCCAATGATTCCTTGATATTTAGTCGTTTTCAGCCAATTTTCTGGATTTTTGAAAAATTCACTTTTTTTGTGAAAATATCCACTAAATGAGGGAATAATATGTGTGAGGGTACCCCAGGAGAGTTAAAAATGTGTGTGGGTAAAATATATATCCCACGGGAGTAAAATTGAAAAAAGCTGAAAATAATTATTTTTTGGACTTAGCCATTTTTCCGGCGTTTATCAGACTTTCAGATAGAGCAAATGTCAGTGAGCGTTCTGATTTCAGTTCCAGAGCGATTCGCCCAATGAGTCCTTGATATTTATTCATTTTCAGCCAATTTTCTGGATTTTTGAAAAATTCACTTTTTTGTTAAAATATCCACTAAATGAGGGAATAATATGTGTGATGGTACCCCAGGAGAGTTCCAAATGTGTGTGGGTAGAATATATATCCCACGGGGGTAAAATTGAAAAAAGTTGAAAAATTTTTTTTTTTGGACTTAGTCATTTTTCCGGCGTTTATCAGACTTTCAGATAGGGCAAATGTCAGTGAGCATTCCGATTTCAGTTCCAGAGCGATTCGCCCAATGAGTCCTTGATATTTATTCATTTTCAGCCAATTTCTGGATTTTTGAAAAATTAACTTTTTTGTGAAAATATCCACTAAATGAGGGAATAATATGTGTGAGGGTACCCCAGAAGAGTTCCAAATGTGTGTGGGTAGAATATATATCCCACGGGGGTAAAATTGAAAAAAGTTGAAAAATTTTTTTTTTTCGGACTTAGTCATTTTTCCGGCGTTTATCAGACTTTCAGATAGGGCAAATGTCAGTGAGCATTCCGATTTCAGTTCCAGAGCGATTCGCCCAATGAGTCCTTGATATTTAGTCGTTTTCAGCCAATATTTTGGATTTTTGAAAATTTCACTTTTTTGTGAAAATATCCACTAAATGAGGGAATAATATGTGTGAGGGTACCCCAGGAGTGTTCCAAATGTGTGTGGGTAGAATATATATCCCACGGGGGTAAAATTGAAAAAAGTTGAAAAATATTTTTTTTTGGACTTAGTCATTTTTCCGGCGTTTATCAGACTTTCAGATAGGGCAAATGTCAGTGAGTGTTCCGATTTCAGTTCCAGAGCGATTCGCCCAATGAGTCCTTGATATTTAGTCGTTTTCAGCCAATATTTTGGATTTTTGAAATATTCACTTTTTTGTGAAAATATCAACTAAATGAGAGAATAATATGTGTGAGGGTACCCCAGGAGGGTTCCAAATGTGTGTGGGTAGAATATATATCCCACGGGGGTAAAATTGAAAAAAGTTGAAAAATTTTTTTTTTGGACTTAGTCATTTTTCCGGCGTTTATCAGACTTTCAGATAGGGCAAATGTCAGTGAGCGTTCCGATTTCAGTTCCAGAGCGATTCGCCCAATGAGTCCTTGATATTTAGTCATTTTCAGCCAATTTTCTGGATTTTTGAAAAATTAACTTTTTTGTGAAAATATCCACTAAATGAGGGAATAATATGTGTGAGGGTACCCCAGGAGAGTTCCAAATGTGTGTGGGTAGAATATATATCCCACGGGGGTAAAACTGAAAAAAGTTGAAAAAAAATTTTTTTTGGGACTTAGTCATTTTTCCGGCGTTTATCAGACTTTCAGATAGGGCAAATGTCAGTGAGCGTTCCGATTTCAGTTCCAGAGCGATTCGCCCAATGAGTCCTTGATATTTAGTCATTTTCAGCCAATTTTCTGGATTTTTGAAAAATTCACTTTTTTGTGAAAATATCCACTAAATGAGGGAATAATATGTGTGAGGGTACCCCAGGAGAGTTCCAAATGTGTGTGGGTAGAATATATATCCCACGGGGGTAAAACTGAAAAAAGTTGAAAAAAATTTTTTTTTGGGACTTAGTCATTTTTCCGGCGTTTATCAGACTTTCAGATAGGGCAAATGTCAGTGAGCGTTCCGATTTCAGTTCCAGAGCGATTCGCCCAATGAGTCCTTGATATTTATTCATTTTCAGCCAATTTTCTGGATTTTTGAAAAATTAACTTTTTTGTGAAAATATCCACTAAATGAGGGAATAATATGTGTGAGGGTACCCCAGGAGAGTTCCAAATGTGTGTGGGTAAAATATATATCCCACGGGGGTAAAATTGAAAAAAGTTGAAAATAATTATTTTTTGGACTTAGCCATTTTTCCGGCGTTTATCAGACTTTCAGATAGGGCAAATGTCAGTGAGCATTCCGATTTCAGTTCCAGAGCGATTCGCCCAATGAGTCCTTGATATTTAGTCGTTTTCAGACAATATTTTGGATTTTTGAAAATTTCACTTTTTTGTGAAAGTATCCACTAAATGAGGGAATAATATGTGTGAGGGTAGCCCAGGAGAGTTCAAAATGTGTGTGGGTAGAATATATATCCCACGGGCGTAAAATTGAAAAAAGTTAAAAAAAAAAATTTTTTGGACTTAGTCATTTTTCCGGCGTTTATCAGACTTTCAGATAGGGCAAATGTCAGTGAGCGTTCCGATTTCAGTTCCAGAGCGATTTGTCCAATGATTCCTTGATATTTAGTCGTTTTCAGCCAATTTTCTGGATTTTTGAAAAATTCACTTTTTTTGTGAAAATATCCACTAAATGAGGGAATAATATGTGTGAGGGTACCCCAGGAGAGTTAAAAATGTGTGTGGGTAAAATATATATCCCACGGGAGTAAAATTGAAAAAAGCTGAAAATAATTATTTTTTGGACTTAGCCATTTTTCCGGCGTTTATCAGACTTTCAGATAGAGCAAATGTCAGTGAGCGTTCCGATTTCAGTTCCAGAGCGATTCGCCCAATGAGTCCTTGATATTTATTCATTTTCAGCCAATTTTCTGGATTTTTGAAAAATTCACTTTTTTGTTAAAATATCCACTAAATGAGGGAATAATATGTGTGATGGTACCCCAGGAGAGTTCCAAATGTGTGTGGGTAGAATATATATCCCACGGGGGTAAAATTGAAAAAAGTTGAAAAATTTTTTTTTTTGGACTTAGTCATTTTTCCGGCGTTTATCAGACTTTCAGATAGGGCAAATGTCAGTGAGCGTTCCGATTTCAGTTCCAGAGCGATTCGCCCAATGAGTCCTTGATATTTATTCATTTTCAGCCAATTTCTGGATTTTTGAAAAATTAACTTTTTTGTGAAAATATCCACTAAATGAGGGAATAATATGTGTGAGCGTACCCCAGAAGAGTTCCAAATGTGTGTGGGTAGAATATATATCCCACGGGGGTAAAATTGAAAAAAGTTGAAAAATTTTTTTTTTTCGGACTTAGTCATTTTTCCGGCGTTTATCAGACTTTCAGATAGGGCAAATGTCAGTGAGCATTCCGATTTCAGTTCCAGAGCGATTCGCCCAATGAGTCCTTGATATTTAGTCGTTTTCAGCCAATATTTTGGATTTTTGAAAATTTCACTTTTTTGTGAAAATATCCACTAAATGAGGGAATAATATGTGTGAGGGTACCCCAGGAGTGTTCCAAATGTGTGTGGGTAGAATATATATCCCACGGGGGTAAAATTGAAAAAAGTTGAAAAATATTTTTTTTTGGACTTAGTCATTTTTCCGGCGTTTATCAGACTTTCAGATAGGGCAAATGTCAGTGAGTGTTCCGATTTCAGTTCCAGAGCGATTCGCCCAATGAGTCCTTGATATTTAGTCGTTTTCAGCCAATATTTTGGATTTTTGAAATATTCACTTTTTTGTGAAAATATCAACTAAATGAGAGAATAATATGTGTGAGGGTACCCCAGGAGTGTTCCAAATGTGTGTGGGTAGAATATATATCCCACGGGGGTAAAATTGAAAAAAGTTGAAAAATTTTTTTTTTGGACTTAGTCATTTTTCCGGCGTTTATCAGACTTTCAGATAGGGCAAATGTCAGTGAGCATTCCGATTTCAGTTCCAGAGCGATTCGCCCAATGAGTCCTTGATATTTAGTCATTTTCAGCCAATTTTCTGGATTTTTGAAAAATTCACTTTTTTGTGAAAATATCCACTAAATGAGGGAATAATATGTGTGAGGGTACCCCAGGAGAGTTCCAAATGTGTGTGGGTAGAATATATATCCCACGGGTTTAAAATTGAAAAAAGTTGAAAAATTTTTTTATCTTGGACTTAGTCATTCTTCCGGCGTTTATCAGACTTTCAGATAAGGGCAACTGTCAGTGAGCGTTCCGATTTCAGTTCCAGAGCGATACGCCCAATGAGTCCTTGATATTTAGTCATTTTCAGCCAATTTCTGGATTTTTGAAAAATTCACTTTTTTGTGAAAATATCCACTAAATGAGGGAATAATATGTGTGAGGGTACCCCAGGAGAGTTCCAAATGTGTGTGGGTAGAATATATATCCCACGGGGGTAAAACTGAAAAAAGTTGAAAAAAATTTTTTTTTGGGACTTAGTCATTTTTCCGGCGTTTATCAGACTTTCAGATAGGGCAAATGTCAGTGAGCGTTCCGATTTCAGTTCCAGAGCGATTCGCCCAATGAGTCCTTGATATTTAGTCATTTTCAGCCAATTTTCTGGATTTTTGAAAAATTAACTTTTTTGTGAAAATATCCACTAAATGAGGGAATAATATGTGTGAGGGTACCCCAGGAGAGTTCCAAATGTGTGTGGGTAGAATATATATCCCACGGGGGTAAAACTGAAAAAAGTTGAAAAAAAATTTTTTTTGGGACTTAGTCATTTTTCCGGCGTTTATCAGACTTTCAGATAGGGCAAATGTCAGTGAGCGTTCCGATTTCAGTTCCAGAGCAATTCGCCCAATGAGTCCTTGATATTTAGTCATTTTCAGCCAATTTTCTGGATTTTTGAAAAATTCACTTTTTTGTGAAAATATCCACTAAATGAGGGAATAATATGTGTGAGGGTACCCCAGGAGAGTTCCAAATGTGTGTGGGTAGAATATATATCCCACGGGGGTAAAACTGAAAAAAGTTGAAAAAAATTTTTTTTTGGGACTTAGTCATTTTTCCGGCGTTTATCAGACTTTCAGATAGGGCAAATGTCAGTGAGCGTTCCGATTTCAGTTCCAGAGCGATTCGCCCAATGAGTCCTTGATATTTATTCATTTTCAGCCAATTTTCTGGATTTTTGAAAAATTAACTTTTTTGTGAAAATATCCACTAAATGAGGGAATAATATGTGTGAGGGTACCCCAGGAGAGTTCCAAATGTGTGTGGGTAAAATATATATCCCACGGGGGTAAAATTGAAAAAAGTTGAAAATAATTATTTTTTGGACTTAGCCATTTTTCCGGCGTTTATCAGACTTTCAGATAGGGCAAATGTCAGTGAGCATTCCGATTTCAGTTCCAGAGCGATTCGCCCAATGAGTCCTTGATATTTAGTCGTTTTCAGACAATATTTTGGATTTTTGAAAATTTCACTTTTTTGTGAAAGTATCCACTAAATGAGGGAATAATATGTGTGAGGGTAGCCCAGGAGAGTTCCAAATGTGTGTGGGTAGAATATATATCCCACCGGCGTAAAATTGAAAAAAGTTAAAAAAAAAATTTTTTTGGACTTAGTCATTTTTCCGGCGTTTATCAGACTTTCAGATAGGGCAAATGTCAGTGAGCGTTCCGATTTCAGTTCCAGAGCAATTTGTCCAATGATTCCTTGATATTTAGTCGTTTTCAGCCAATTTTCTGGATTTTTGAAAAATTCACTTTTTTTGTGAAAATATCCACTAAATGAGGGAATAATATGTGTGAGGGTACCCCAGGAGAGTTAAAAATGTGTGTGGGTAAAATATATATCCCACGGGAGTAAAATTGAAAAAAGCTGAAAATAATTATTTTTTGGACTTAGCCATTTTTCCGGCGTTTATCAGACTTTCAGATAGAGCAAATGTCAGTGAGCGTTCCGATTTCAGTTCCAGAGCGATTCGCCCAATGAGTCCTTGATATTTATTCATTTTCAGCCAATTTTCTGGATTTTTGAAAAATTCACTTTTTTGTTAAAATATCCACTAAATGAGGGAATAATATGTGTGATGGTACCCCAGGAGAGTTCCAAATGTGTGTGGGTAGAATATATATCCCACGGGGGTAAAATTGAAAAAAGTTGAAAAATTTTTTTTTTTGGACTTAGTCATTTTTCCGGCGTTTATCAGACTTTCAGATAGGGCAAATGTCAGTGAGCGTTCCGATTTCAGTTCCAGAGCGATTCGCCCAATGAGTCCTTGATATTTATTCATTTTCAGCCAATTTCTGGATTTTTGAAAAATTAACTTTTTTGTGAAAATATCCACTAAATGAGGGAATAATATGTGTGAGGGTACCCCAGAAGAGTTCCAAATGTGTGTGGGTAGAATATATATCCCACGGGGGTAAAATTGAAAAAAGTTGAAAAATTTTTTTTTTTCGGACTTAGTCATTTTTCCGGCGTTTATCAGACTTTCAGATAGGGCAAATGTCAGTGAGCATTCCGATTTCAGTTCCAGAGCGATTCGCCCAATGAGTCCTTGATATTTAGTCGTTTTCAGCCAATATTTTGGATTTTTGAAAATTTCACTTTTTTGTGAAAATATCCACTAAATGTGGGAATAATATGTGTGAGGGTACCCCAGGAGTGTTCCAAATGTGTGTGGGTAGAATATATATCCCACGGGGGTAAAATTGAAAAAAGTTGAAAAATATTTTTTTTTGGACTTAGTCATTTTTCCGGCGTTTATCAGACTTTCAGATAGGGCAAATGTCAGTGAGTGTTCCGATTTCAGTTCCAGAGCGATTCGCCCAATGAGTCCTTGATATTTAGTCGTTTTCAGCCAATATTTTGGATTTTTGAAATATTCACTTTTTTGTGAAAATATCAACTAAATGAGAGAATAATATGTGTGAGGGTACCCCAGGAGTGTTCCAAATGTGTGTGGGTAGAATATATATCCCACGGGGGTAAAATTGAAAAAAGTTGAAAAATTTTTTTTTTGGACTTAGTCATTTTTCCGGCGTTTATCAGACTTTCAGATAGGGCAAATGTCAGTGAGCATTCCGATTTCAGTTCCAGAGCGATTCGCCCAATGAGTCCTTGATATTTAGTCATTTTCAGCCAATTTTCTGGATTTTTGAAAAATTCACTTTTTTGTGAAAATATCCACTAAATGAGGGAATAATATGTGTGAGGGTACCCCAGGAGAGTTCCAAATGTGTGTGGGTAGAATATATATCCCACGGGGGTAAAACTGAAAAAAGTTGAAAAAAAATTTTTTTTGGGACTTAGTCATTTTTCTGGCGTTTATCAGACTTTCAGATAGGGCAAATGTCAGTGAGCGTTCCGATTTCAGTTCCAGAGCGATTCGCCCAATGAGTCCTTGATATTTATTCATTTTCAGCCAATTTTCTGGATTTTTGAAAAATTAACTTTTTTGTGAAAATATCCACTAAATGAGGGAATAATATGTGTGAGGGTACCCCAGGAGAGTTCCAAATGTGTGTGGGTAAAATATATATCCCACGGGGGTAAAATTGAAAAAAGTTGAAAATAATTATTTTTTGGACTTAGCCATTTTTCCGGCGTTTATCAGACTTTCAGATAGGGCAAATTTCAGTGAGCGTTCCGATTTCAGTTCCAGAGCGATTCGCCCAATGAGTCCTTGATGTTTAGTCGTTTTCAGCCAATATTTTGGATTTTTGAAAATTTCACTTTATTGTGAAAATATCCACTAAATGAGGGAATAATATGTGTGAGTGTACCCCAGGAGTGTTCCAAATGTGTGTGGGTAGAATATATATCCCACAGGGGTAAAATTGAAAAAAGTTGAAAAATATTTTTTTTTGGACTTAGTCATTTTTCCGGTGTTTATCAGACTTTCAGATAGGGCAAATGTCAGTGAGCATTCCGATTTCAGTTCCAGAGCGATTCGCCCAATGAGTCCTTGATATTTAGTCATTTTCAGCCAATTTTCAGGATTTTTGAAAAATTTACTTTTTTGTGAAAATATCCACTAAATGAGGGAATAATATGTGTGAGGGTACCCCAGGAGAGTTCCAAATGTGTGTGGGTAGAATATATATCCCACGGGTTTAAAATTGAAAAAAGTTGAAAAATTTTTTTATCTTGGACTTAGTCATTCTTCCGGCGTTTATCAGACTTTCAGATAAGGGCAACTGTCAGTGAGCGTTCCGATTTCAGTTCCAGAGCGATACGCCCAATGAGTCCTTGATATTTAGTCATTTTCAGCCAATTTCTGGATTTTTGAAAAATTAACTTTTTTTGTGAAAATATCCGCTAAATGAGGGAATAATATGTGTGAGGGTACCCCAGAAGAGTTCCAAATGTGTGTGGGTAGAATATATATCCCACGGGGGTAAAACTGAAAAAAGTTGAAAATTTTTTTTTTTTGGACTTAGTCATTTTTCCGGCGTTTATCAGACTTTCAGATAGGGCAAATGTCAGTGAGCGTTCCGATTTCAGTTCCAGAGCGATTCGCCCAATGAGTCCTTGATATTTATTCATTTTCAGCCAATTTCTGGATTTTTGAAAAATTCACTTTTTTGTGAAAATATCCTCTAAATGAGGGAATAATATGTGTGAGGGTACCCCAGGAGAGTTCCAAATGTGTGTGGGTAAAATATATATCCCACGGGGGTAAAATTGAAAAAAGTTGAAAAAAATTATTTTTTGGACTTAGCCATTTTTCCGGCGTTTATCAGACTTTCAGATAGGGCAAATGTCAGTGAGCGTTCCTATTTCAGTTCCAGAGCGATTCGCCCAATGAGTCCTTGATATTTAGTCGTTTTCAGCCAATATTTTGGATTTTTGAAAATTTCATTTTTTTGTGAAAATATCCACTAAATGAGGGAATAATATGTGTGAGGGTACCCCAGGCATGTTCCAAATGTGTGTGGGTAGAATATATATCCCACGGGGGTAAAATTGAAAAAAGTTGAAAAATTATTTTTTTTGGACTTAGTCATTTTTCCGGCGTTTATCAGACTTTCAGATAGAGCAAATGTCAGTGAGCGTTCCGATTTCAGTTCCAGAGCAATTTGCCCAATGAGTCCTTGATATTTAGTCATTTTCAGCCAATTTTCTGGATTTTTGAAAATTTCACTTTTTTGTGAAAATATCCACTAAATGAGGGAATAATATGTGTGAGGGTAGCCCAGGAGAGTTCCAAATGTGTGTGGGTAGAATATATATCCCACTGGGGTAAAATTGAAAAAAGTTGAAAAAAATTTTTTTTTGGACTTAGTCATTTTTCCGGCGTTTATCAGACTTTCAGATAGGGCAAATGTCAGTGAGCGTTCCGATTTCAGTTCCAGAGCGATTCGCCCAATGAGTCCTTGATATTTAGTCGTTTTCAGCTAATTTTCTGGATTTTTGAAAAATTCACTTTTTTGTGAAAATATCCACTAAATGAGGGAATAATATATGTGAGGGTACCCCAGGAGAGTTCCAAATGTGTGTGGGTAAAATATATATCCCACGGGGGTAAAATTGAAAAATGTTGAAAAAAATTATTTTTTGGACTTAGCCATTTTTCCGGCGTTTATCAGACTTTCAGATAGGGCAAATGTCACTGAGCATTCCGATTTGAGTTCCAGAGCGATTCGCCTAATGAGTCCTTGATATTTAGTCGTTTTCAGCCAATATTTTGGATTTTTGAAAATTTCACTTTTTTGTGAAAATATCCACTAAATGAGGGAATAATATGTGTGAGGGTACCCCAGGAGTGTTCCAAATGTGTGTTGGTAGAATATATATCCCACGGGGTAAAATTGAAAAAAGTTGAAAAAAATTTATTTTTGGACTTAGCCATTTTTCCAGCGTTTATCAGACTTTCAGATAGGGCAAATGTCAGTGAGCGTTCCGATTTCATTTCCAGAGCAATTTGCCCAATGAGTCCTTGATATTTAGTCATTTTCAGCCAATTTTCTGGATTTTTTAAAATTTCACTTTTTTGTGAAAATATCCACTAAATGAGGGAATAATATGTGTGAGGGTAGCCCAGGAGAGTTCCAAATGTGTGTGGGTAGAATATATATCCCACGGGGGTAAAATTGAAAAAAGTTGAAAAATTTTTTTTTTGGACTTAATCATTTTTCCGGCGTTTATCAGACTTTCAGATAGGGCAAATGTCAGTGAGCATTCCGATATCAGTTCCAGAGCGATTCGCCCAATCAGTCCTTGATATTTAGTCATTTTCAGCCAATTTTCTGGATTTTTGAAAATTTCACTTTTTTGTGAAAATATCCACTAAATGAGGGAATAATATGTGTGAGGGTACCCCAGAAGAGTTCCAAATGTGTGTGGGTAGAATATATATCCCACGGGGGTAAAATTGAAAAAAGTTGAAAAATTTTTTTTTTTCGGACTTAGTCATTTTTCCGGCGTTTATCAGACTTTCAGATAGGGCAAATGTCAGTGAGCATTCCGATTTCAGTTCCAGAGCGATTCGCCCAATGAGTCCTTGATATTTAGTCGTTTTCAGCCAATATTTTGGATTTTTGAAAATTTCACTTTTTTGTGAAAATATCCACTAAATGTGGGAATAATATGTGTGAGGGTACCCCAGGAGTGTTCCAAATGTGTGTGGGTAGAATATATATCCCACGGGGGTAAAATTGAAAAAAGTTGAAAAATATTTTTTTTTGGACTTAGTCATTTTTCCGGCGTTTATCAGACTTTCAGATAGGGCAAATGTCAGTGAGTGTTCCGATTTCAGTTCCAGAGCGATTCGCCCAATGAGTCCTTGATATTTAGTCGTTTTCAGCCAATATTTTGGATTTTTGAAATATTCACTTTTTTGTGAAAATATCAACTAAATGAGAGAATAATATGTGTGAGGGTACCCCAGGAGTGTTCCAAATGTGTGTGGGTAGAATATATATCCCACGGGGGTAAAATTGAAAAAAGTTGAAAAATTTTTTTTTTGGACTTAGTCATTTTTCCGGCGTTTATCAGACTTTCAGATAGAGCAAATGTCAGTGAGCGTTCCGATTTCAGTTCCAGAGCAATTTGCCCAATGAGTCCTTGATATTTAGTCATTTTCAGCCAATTTTCTGGATTTTTGAAAATTTCACTTTTTTGTGAAAATATCCACTAAATGAGGGAATAATATGTGTGAGGGTAGCCCAGGAGAGTTCCAAATGTGTGTGGGTAGAATATATATCCCACTGGGGTAAAATTGAAAAAAGTTGAAAAAAATTTTTTTTTGGACTTAGTCATTTTTCCGGCGTTTATCAGACTTTCAGATAGGGCAAATGTCAGTGAGCGTTCCGATTTCAGTTCCAGAGCGATTCGCCTAATGAGTCCTTGATATTTAGTCGTTTTCAGCCAATATTTTGGATTTTTGAAAATTTCACTTTTTTGTGAAAATATCCACTAAATGAGGGAATAATATGTGTGAGGGTACCCCAGGAGTGTTCCAAATGTGTGTTGGTAGAATATATATCCCACGGGGTAAAATTGAAAAAAGTTGAAAAAAATTTATTTTTGGACTTAGCCATTTTTCCAGCGTTTATCAGACTTTCAGATAGGGCAAATGTCAGTGAGCGTTCCGATTTCATTTCCAGAGCAATTTGCCCAATGAGTCCTTGATATTTAGTCATTTTCAGCCAATTTTCTGGATTTTTTAAAATTTCACTTTTTTGTGAAAATATCCACTAAATGAGGGAATAATATGTGTGAGGGTAGCCCAGGAGAGTTCCAAATGTGTGTGGGTAGAATATATATCCCACGGGGGTAAAATTGAAAAAAGTTGAAAAATTTTTTTTTTGGACTTAATCATTTTTCCGGCGTTTATCAGACTTTCAGATAGGGCAAATGTCAGTGAGCATTCCGATATCAGTTCCAGAGCGATTCGCCCAATCAGTCCTTGATATTTAGTCATTTTCAGCCAATTTTCTGGATTTTTGAAAATTTCACTTTTTTGTGAAAATATCCACTAAATGAGGGAATAATATGTGTGAGGGTACCCCAGAAGAGTTCCAAATGTGTGTGGGTAGAATATATATCCCACGGGGGTAAAATTGAAAAAAGTTGAAAAATTTTTTTTTTTCGGACTTAGTCATTTTTCCGGCGTTTATCAGACTTTCAGATAGGGCAAATGTCAGTGAGCATTCCGATTTCAGTTCCAGAGCGATTCGCCCAATGAGTCCTTGATATTTAGTCGTTTTCAGCCAATATTTTGGATTTTTGAAAATTTCACTTTTTTGTGAAAATATCCACTAAATGTGGGAATAATATGTGTGAGGGTACCCCAGGAGTGTTCCAAATGTGTGTGGGTAGAATATATATCCCACGGGGGTAAAATTGAAAAAAGTTGAAAAATATTTTTTTTTGGACTTAGTCATTTTTCCGGCGTTTATCAGACTTTCAGATAGGGCAAATGTCAGTGAGTGTTCCGATTTCAGTTCCAGAGCGATTCGCCCAATGAGTCCTTGATATTTAGTCGTTTTCAGCCAATATTTTGGATTTTTGAAATATTCACTTTTTTGTGAAAATATCAACTAAATGAGAGAATAATATGTGTGAGGGTACCCCAGGAGTGTTCCAAATGTGTGTGGGTAGAATATATATCCCACGGGGGTAAAATTGAAAAAAGTTGAAAAATTTTTTTTTTGGACTTAGTCATTTTTCCGGCGTTTATCAGACTTTCAGATAGAGCAAATGTCAGTGAGCGTTCCGATTTCAGTTCCAGAGCAATTTGCCCAATGAGTCCTTGATATTTAGTCATTTTCAGCCAATTTTCTGGATTTTTGAAAATTTCACTTTTTTGTGAAAATATCCACTAAATGAGGGAATAATATGTGTGAGGGTAGCCCAGGAGAGTTCCAAATGTGTGTGGGTAGAATATATATCCCACTGGGGTAAAATTGAAAAAAGTTGAAAAAAATTTTTTTTTGGACTTAGTCATTTTTCCGGCGTTTATCAGACTTTCAGATAGGGCAAATGTCAGTGAGCGTTCCGATTTCAGTTCCAGAGCGATTCGCCCAATGAGTCCTTGATATTTAGTCGTTTTCAGCTAATTTTCTGGATTTTTGAAAAATTCACTTTTTTGTGAAAATATCCACTAAATGAGGGAATAATATATGTGAGGGTACCCCAGGAGAGTTCCAAATGTGTGTGGGTAAAATATATATCCCACGGGGGTAAAATTGAAAAATGTTGAAAAAAATTATTTTTTGGACTTAGCCATTTTTCCGGCGTTTATCAGACTTTCAGATAGGGCAAATGTCACTGAGCATTCCGATTTGAGTTCCAGAGCGATTCGCCTAATGAGTCCTTGATATTTAGTCGTTTTCAGCCAATATTTTGGATTTTTGAAAATTTCACTTTTTTGTGAAAATATCCACTAAATGAGGGAATAATATGTGTGAGGGTACCCCAGGAGTGTTCCAAATGTGTGTTGGTAGAATATATATCCCACGGGGTAAAATTGAAAAAAGTTGAAAAAAATTTATTTTTGGACTTAGCCATTTTTCCAGCGTTTATCAGACTTTCAGATAGGGCAAATGTCAGTGAGCGTTCCGATTTCATTTCCAGAGCAATTTGCCCAATGAGTCCTTGATATTTAGTCATTTTCAGCCAATTTTCTGGATTTTTTAAAATTTCACTTTTTTGTGAAAATATCCACTAAATGAGGGAATAATATGTGTGAGGGTAGCCCAGGAGAGTTCCAAATGTGTGTGGGTAGAATATATATCCCACGGGGGTAAAATTGAAAAAAGTTGAAAAATTTTTTTTTTGGACTTAATCATTTTTCCGGCGTTTATCAGACTTTCAGATAGGGCAAATGTCAGTGAGCATTCCGATATCAGTTCCAGAGCGATTCGCCCAATCAGTCCTTGATATTTAGTCATTTTCAGCCAATTTTCTGGATTTTTGAAAATTTCACTTTTTTGTGAAAATATCCACTAAATGAGGGAATAATATGTGTGAGGGTACCCCAGAAGAGTTCCAAATGTGTGTGGGTAGAATATATATCCCACGGGGGTAAAATTGAAAAAAGTTGAAAAATTTTTTTTTTTCGGACTTAGTCATTTTTCCGGCGTTTATCAGACTTTCAGATAGGGCAAATGTCAGTGAGCATTCCGATTTCAGTTCCAGAGCGATTCGCCCAATGAGTCCTTGATATTTAGTCGTTTTCAGCCAATATTTTGGATTTTTGAAAATTTCACTTTTTTGTGAAAATATCCACTAAATGTGGGAATAATATGTGTGAGGGTACCCCAGGAGTGTTCCAAATGTGTGTGGGTAGAATATATATCCCACGGGGGTAAAATTGAAAAAAGTTGAAAAATATTTTTTTTTGGACTTAGTCATTTTTCCGGCGTTTATCAGACTTTCAGATAGGGCAAATGTCAGTGAGTGTTCCGATTTCAGTTCCAGAGCGATTCGCCCAATGAGTCCTTGATATTTAGTCGTTTTCAGCCAATATTTTGGATTTTTGAAATATTCACTTTTTTGTGAAAATATCAACTAAATGAGAGAATAATATGTGTGAGGGTACCCCAGGAGTGTTCCAAATGTGTGTGGGTAGAATATATATCCCACGGGGGTAAAATTGAAAAAAGTTGAAAAATTTTTTTTTTGGACTTAGTCATTTTTCCGGCGTTTATCAGACTTTCAGATAGGGCAAATGTCAGTGAGCATTCCGATTTCAGTTCCAGAGCGATTCGCCCAATGAGTCCTTGATATTTAGTCATTTTCAGCCAATTTTCTGGATTTTTGAAAAATTCACTTTTTTGTGAAAATATCCACTAAATGAGGGAATAATATGTGTGAGGGTACCCCAGGAGAGTTCCAAATGTGTGTGGGTAGAATATATATCCCACGGGGGTAAAACTGAAAAAAGTTGAAAAAAAATTTTTTTTGGGACTTAGTCATTTTTCTGGCGTTTATCAGACTTTCAGATAGGGCAAATGTCAGTGAGCGTTCCGATTTCAGTTCCAGAGCGATTCGCCCAATGAGTCCTTGATATTTATTCATTTTCAGCCAATTTTCTGGATTTTTGAAAAATTAACTTTTTTGTGAAAATATCCACTAAATGAGGGAATAATATGTGTGAGGGTACCCCAGGAGAGTTCCAAATGTGTGTGGGTAAAATATATATCCCACGGGGGTAAAATTGAAAAAAGTTGAAAATAATTATTTTTTGGACTTAGCCATTTTTCCGGCGTTTATCAGACTTTCAGATAGGGCAAATTTCAGTGAGCGTTCCGATTTCAGTTCCAGAGCGATTCGCCCAATGAGTCCTTGATGTTTAGTCGTTTTCAGCCAATATTTTGGATTTTTGAAAATTTCACTTTATTGTGAAAATATCCACTAAATGAGGGAATAATATGTGTGAGTGTACCCCAGGAGTGTTCCAAATGTGTGTGGGTAGAATATATATCCCACAGGGGTAAAATTGAAAAAAGTTGAAAAATATTTTTTTTTGGACTTAGTCATTTTTCCGGTGTTTATCAGACTTTCAGATAGGGCAAATGTCAGTGAGCATTCCGATTTCAGTTCCAGAGCGATTCGCCCAATGAGTCCTTGATATTTAGTCATTTTCAGCCAATTTTCAGGATTTTTGAAAAATTTACTTTTTTGTGAAAATATCCACTAAATGAGGGAATAATATGTGTGAGGGTACCCCAGGAGAGTTCCAAATGTGTGTGGGTAGAATATATATCCCACGGGTTTAAAATTGAAAAAAGTTGAAAAATTTTTTTATCTTGGACTTAGTCATTCTTCCGGCGTTTATCAGACTTTCAGATAAGGGCAACTGTCAGTGAGCGTTCCGATTTCAGTTCCAGAGCGATACGCCCAATGAGTCCTTGATATTTAGTCATTTTCAGCCAATTTCTGGATTTTTGAAAAATTAACTTTTTTTGTGAAAATATCCGCTAAATGAGGGAATAATATGTGTGAGGGTACCCCAGAAGAGTTCCAAATGTGTGTGGGTAGAATATATATCCCACGGGGGTAAAACTGAAAAAAGTTGAAAATTTTTTTTTTTTGGACTTAGTCATTTTTCCGGCGTTTATCAGACTTTCAGATAGGGCAAATGTCAGTGAGCGTTCCGATTTCAGTTCCAGAGCGATTCGCCCAATGAGTCCTTGATATTTATTCATTTTCAGCCAATTTCTGGATTTTTGAAAAATTCACTTTTTTGTGAAAATATCCTCTAAATGAGGGAATAATATGTGTGAGGGTACCCCAGGAGAGTTCCAAATGTGTGTGGGTAAAATATATATCCCACGGGGGTAAAATTGAAAAAAGTTGAAAAAAATTATTTTTTGGACTTAGCCATTTTTCCGGCGTTTATCAGACTTTCAGATAGGGCAAATGTCAGTGAGCGTTCCTATTTCAGTTCCAGAGCGATTCGCCCAATGAGTCCTTGATATTTAGTCGTTTTCAGCCAATATTTTGGATTTTTGAAAATTTCATTTTTTTGTGAAAATATCCACTAAATGAGGGAATAATATGTGTGAGGGTACCCCAGGCATGTTCCAAATGTGTGTGGGTAGAATATATATCCCACGGGGGTAAAATTGAAAAAAGTTGAAAAATTATTTTTTTTGGACTTAGTCATTTTTCCGGCGTTTATCAGACTTTCAGATAGAGCAAATGTCAGTGAGCGTTCCGATTTCAGTTCCAGAGCAATTTGCCCAATGAGTCCTTGATATTTAGTCATTTTCAGCCAATTTTCTGGATTTTTGAAAATTTCACTTTTTTGTGAAAATATCCACTAAATGAGGGAATAATATGTGTGAGGGTAGCCCAGGAGAGTTCCAAATGTGTGTGGGTAGAATATATATCCCACTGGGGTAAAATTGAAAAAAGTTGAAAAAAATTTTTTTTTGGACTTAGTCATTTTTCCGGCGTTTATCAGACTTTCAGATAGGGCAAATGTCAGTGAGCGTTCCGATTTCAGTTCCAGAGCGATTCGCCCAATGAGTCCTTGATATTTAGTCGTTTTCAGACAATATTTTGGATTTTTGAAAATTTCACTTTTTTGTGAAAATATCCACTAAATGAGGGAATAATATGTGTGAGGGTACCCTAGGAGAGTTCCAAATGTGTGTGGGTAAAATATATATCCCACGGGGGTAAAATTGAAAAATGTTGAAAAAAATTATTTTTTGGACTTAGCCATTTTTCCGGCGTTTATCAGACTTTCAGATAGGGCAAATGTCAGTGAGCGTTCCGATTTCAGTTCCAGAGCGATTTGCCCAATGAGTCCTTGATATTTAGTCGTTTTCAGCTAATTTTCTGGATTTTTGAAAAATTCACTTTTTTGTGAAAATATCCACTAAATGAGGGAATAATATATGTGAGGGTACCCCAGGAGAGTTCCAAATGTGTGTGGGTAAAATATATATCCCACGGGGGTAAAATTGAAAAATGTTGAAAAAAATTATTTTTTGGACTTAGCCATTTTTCCGGCGTTTATCAGACTTTCAGATAGGGCAAATGTCACTGAGCATTCCGATATCAGTTCCAGAGCGATTCGCCCAATGAGTCCTCGATATTTAGTTGTTTTCAGCCAATTTTCTGGATTTTTGAAAAATTCACTTTTTTGTGAAAATATCCACTAAATGAGGGAATAATATGTGTGCCGGTACCCCAGGAGAGTTCCAAATGTGTGTGGGTAAAATATATATCCCACGGGAGTAAAATTGAAAAAAGTTGAAAAAAATTATTTTTTGGACTTAGCCATTTTTCCGGCGTTTATCAGACTTTCAGATAGGGCAAATGTCAGTGAGCATTCCGATTTCAGTTCCAGAGCGATTCGCCCAATGAGTCCTTGATATTTAGTCGTTTTCAGACAATATTTTGGATTTTTGAAAATTTCACTTTTTTGTGAAAGTATCCACTAAATGAGGGAATAATATGTGTGAGGGTAGCCCAGGAGAGTTCCAAATGTGTGTGGATAGAATATATATCCCACGGGGGTAAAATTGAAAAAAGTTGAAAAAAATTATTTTTGGACTTAGCCATTTTTCCGGCGTTCATTAGACTTTCAGATAGGGCAAATGTCAGTGAGCGTTCCGATTTCAGTTCCAGAGCGATTCGCCCAATGAGTCCTTGATATTTAGTCGTTTTCAGCCAATATTTTGGATTTTTGAAAATTTCACTTTTTTGTGAAAATATCCACTAAATGAGGGAATAATATGTGTGAGGGTACCCCAGGAGTGTTCCAAATGTGTGTGGGTAGAATATGTATTCCACGGGGGTAAAATTGAAAAAAGTTGAAAAATTATTTTTTTTATACTTAGTCATTTTTCCGGCATTTATCAGACTTTCAGATAGGGCAAATGTCAGTGAGCGTTCCGATTTCAGTTCCAGAGCGATTCGCCCAATGAGTCCTTGATATTTAGTCGTTTTCAGACAATATTTTGGATTTTTGAAAATTTCACTTTTTTGTGAAAATATCCACTAAATGAGGGAATAATATGTGTGAGGGTACCCCAGGAGAGTTCCAAATGTGTGTGGGTAAAATATATATCCCACGGGGGTAAAATTGAAAAAAGTTGAAAAATTATTTTTTTTATACTTAGTCATTTTTCCGGCATTTATCAGACTTTCAGATAGGGCAAATGTCAGTGAGCGTTCCGATTTCAGTTCCAGAGCAATTTGCCCAATGAGTCCTTGATATTTAGTTGTTTTCAGTCAATTTTCGGGATTTTTGAAGAATTCACTTTTTTGTGAAAATATCCACTAAATGAGGGAATAATATGTGTGAGGGTACCCCAGGAGAGTTCAAAATGTGTGTGGGTAAAATATATATCCCACGGGAGTAAAATTGAAAAAAGCTGAAAAAAATTATTTTTTGGACTTAGCCATTTTTCCGGCGTTTATCAGACTTTCAGATAGGGCAAATGGCAGTGAGCGTTCCGATTTCAGTTCCAGAGCGATTCGCCCAATGAGTCCTTGATATTTAGTCGTTTTCAGACAATATTTTGGATTTTTGAAAATTTCACTTTTTTGTGAAAATATCCACTAAATGAGGGAATAATATGTGTGAGGGTACCCCAGGAGAGTTCCAAATGTGTGTGGGTAAAATATATATCCCACGGGGGTAAAATTGAAAAAAGTTGAAAAAAATTATTTTTTGGACTTAGCCATTTTTCCGGCGTTTATTAGACTTTCAGATAGGGCAAATGTCAGTGAGCATTCCGATTTCAGTTCCAGAGCGATTCGCCCAATGAGTCCTTGATATTTAGTCATTTTCAGCCAATATTTTGGATTTTTGAAAATTTCACTTTTTTGTGAAAATATCCACTAAATGAGGGAATAATATGTGTGAGGGTACCCCCGGAGTGTTCCAAATGTGTGTGGGTAGAATATATATCCCACGGGGGTAAAATTAAAAAAAGTTTAAAAATTATTTTTTTTGGACTTAGTCATTTTTCCGGCGTTTATCAGACTTTCAGATAGGGCAAATGTCAGTGAGCGTTCCGATTTCAGTTTCAGAGCAATTTGCCCAATGAGTCCTTGATATTTAGTTGTTTTCAGTCAATTTTCGGGATTTTTGAAAAATTCACTTTTTTGTGAAAATATCCACTAAATGAGGGAATAATATGTGTGAGGGTACCCCAGGAGAGTTCAAAATGTGTGTGGGTAAAATATATATCCCACGGGAGTAAAATTGAAAAAAGCTGAAAAAAATTATTTTTTGGACTTAGCCATTTTTCCGGCGTTTATCAGACTTTCAGATAGGGCAAATGGCAGTGAGCGTTCCGATTTCAGTTCCAGAGCGATTCGCCCAATGAGTACTTGATATTTAGTCGTTTTCAGCCAATTTCTGGATTTTTGAAATATTCACTTTTTTGTGAAAATATCCACTAAATGAGGGAATAATATGTGTGAGGGTACCCCAGGAGAGTTCCAAATGTGTGTGGGTAAAATATATATCCCACGGGGGTAAAATTGAAAAAAGTTGAAAAAAATTATTTTTTGGACTTAGCCATTTTTCCGGCGTTTATTAGACTTTCAGATAGGGCAAATGTCAGTGAGCATTCCGATTTCAGTTCCAGAGCGATTCGCCCAATGAGTCCTTGATATTTAGTCATTTTCAGCCAATATTTTGGATTTTTGAAAATTTCACTTTTTTGTGAAAATATCCACTAAATGAGGGAATAATATGTGTGAGGGTACCCCCGGAGTGTTCCAAATGTGTGTGGGTAGAATATATATCCCACGGGGGTAAAATTAAAAAAAGTTTAAAAATTATTTTTTTTGGACTTAGCCATTTTTCCGGCGTTTATCAGACTTTCAGATAGGGCAAATGTCAGTGAGCATTCCGATTTCAGTTCCAGAGCGATTCACCCAATGAGTCCTTGATATTTAGTCGTTTTCAGCCAATTTTCTGGATTTTTGAAAAATTAACTTTTTTGTGAAAATATCCACTAAATGAGGGAATAATATGTGTGAGGGTACCGCAGGAGAGTTCCAAATGTGTGTGGGTAAAATATATATCCCACGGGGGTAAAATTGAAAAAAGTTTAAAAAAAAATTTTTTGGACTTAGTCATTTTTCCGGCGTTTATCAGACTTTCAGATAGGGCAAATGTCAGTGAGCGTTCCGATTTCAGTTCCAGAGCGATTTGTCCAATGATTCCTTGATATTTAGTCGTTTTCAGCCAATTTTCTGGATTTTTGAAAAATTCACTTTTTTGTGAAAATATCCACTAAATGAGGGAATAATATGTGTGAGGGTACCCCAGGAGAGTTCAAAATGTGTGTGGGTAAAATATATATCCCACGGGAGTAAAATTGAAAAAAGTTGAAAAAAATTATTTTTTGGACTTAGCCATTTTTCCGGCGTTTATCAGACTTTCAGATAGGGCAAATGTCAGTGAGCGTTCCGATTTCAGTTCCAGAGCGATTCGCCCAATGAGTCCTTGATATTTAGTCGTTTTCAGACAATATTTTGGATTTTTGAAAATTTCACTTTTTTGTGAAAATATCCACTAAATGAGGGAATAATATGTGTGAGGGTACCGCAGGAGAGTTCCAAATGTGTGTGGGTAAAATATATATCCCACGGGGTAAAATTGAAAAAAGTTGAAAAAATTTTTTTTTTTGGACTTAGTCATTTTTCCGGCGTTTATCAGACTTTCAGAAAGGGCAAATGTCAGTGAGCGTTCCGATTTCAGTTCCAGAGCGATTCGCCCAATGAGTCCTTGATATTTAGTCGTTTTCAGCCAATTTTCTAGATTTTTGAAAATTTCACTTTTTTGTGAAAATATCCACTAAATGAGGGAATAATATGTATGCCGGTACCCCAGGAGAGTTCCAAATGTGTGTGGGTAAAATATATATCCCACGGGATTAAAATTAAAAAAAGTTGAAAAAAATTATTTTTTGGACTTAGCCATTTTTCCGGCGTTTATCAGACTTTCAGATAGGGCAAATGTCAGTGAGCGTTCCGATTTCAGTTCCAGAGCGATTCGCCCAATGAGTCCTTGATATTTAGTCGTTTTCAGACAATATTTTGGATTTTTGAAAATTTCACTTTTTTGTGAAAATATCCACTAAATGAGGGAATAATATGTGTGAGGGTACCCCAGGAGAGTTCCAAATGTGTGTGGGTAAAATATATATCCCACGGGGGTAAAATTGAAAAATGTTGAAAAAAATTATTTTTTGGACTTAGCCATTTTTCCGGCGTTTATCAGACTTTCAGATAGGGCAAATGTCAGTGAGCGTTCCGATTTCAGTTCCAGAGCGATTTGCCCAATGAGTCCTTGATATTTAGTCGTTTTCAGCCAATTTTCTGGATTTTTGAAAAATTCACTTTTTTGTGAAAATATCCACTAAATGAGGGAATAATATGTGTGAGGGTACCCCAGGAGAGTTCCAAATGTGTGTGGGTAAAATATATATCCCACGGGGGTAAAATTGAAAAAAGTTGAAAAAAAATTTTTTTGGACTTAGTTATTTTTCCGGCATTTATCAGACTTTCAGATAGGGCAAATGTCAGTGAGCGTTCCGATTTCAGTTCCAGAGCGATTCGCCCAATGAGTCCTTGATATTTAGTCGTTTTCAGACAATATTTTGGATTTTTGAAAATTTCACTTTTTTGTGAAAATATCCACTAAATGAGGGAATAATATGTGTGAGGGTAGCCCAGGAGAGTTCCAAATGTGTGTGGGTAGAATATATATCCCACGGGGGTAAAATTAAAAAAAGTTTAAAAATGATTTTTTTTGGACTTAGCCATTTTTCCGGCGTTTATCAGACTTTCAGATAGGGCAAATGTCAGTGAGCATTCCGATTTCAGTTCCAGAGCGATTCACCCAATGAGTCCTTGATATTTAGTCGTTTTCAGCCAATTTTCTGGATTTTTGAAAAATTCACTTTTTTGTGAAAATATCCACTAAATGAGGGAATAATATGTGTGAGGGTACCGCAGGAGAGTTCCAAATGTGTGTGGGTAAAATATATATCCCACGGGGGTAAAATTGAAAAAAGTTTAAAAAAAAATTTTTTGGACTTAGTCATTTTTCCGGCGTTTATCAGACTTTCAGATAGGGCAAATGTCAGTGAGCGTTCCGATTTCAGTTCCAGAGCGATTTGTCCAATGATTCCTTGATATTTAGTCGTTTTCAGCCAATTTTCTGGATTTTTGAAAAATTCACTTTTTTGTGAAAATATCCACTAAATGAGGGAATAATATGTGTGAGGGTACCCCAGGAGAGTTCAAAATGTGTGTGGGTAAAATATATATCCCACGGGAGTAAAATTGAAAAAAGTTGAAAAAAATTATTTTTTGGACTTAGCCATTTTTCCGGCGTTTATCAGACTTTCAGATAGGGCAAATGTCAGTGAGCGTTCCGATTTCAGTTCCAGAGCGATTCGCCCAATGAGTCCTTGATATTTAGTCGTTTTCAGACAATATTTTGGATTTTTGAAAATTTCACTTTTTTGTGAAAATATCCACTAAATGAGGGAATAATATGTGTGAGGGTACCGCAGGAGAGTTCCAAATGTGTGTGGGTAAAATATATATCCCACGGGGTAAAATTGAAAAAAGTTGAAAAAATTTTTTTTTTTGGACTTAGTCATTTTTCCGGCGTTTATCAGACTTTCAGAAAGGGCAAATGTCAGTGAGCGTTCCGATTTCAGTTCCAGAGCGATTCGCCCAATGAGTCCTTGATATTTAGTCGTTTTCAGCCAATTTTCTAGATTTTTGAAAATTTCACTTTTTTGTGAAAATATCCACTAAATGAGGGAATAATATGTATGCCGGTACCCCAGGAGAGTTCCAAATGTGTGTGGGTAAAATATATATCCCACGGGAGTAAAATTAAAAAAAGTTGAAAAAAATTATTTTTTGGACTTAGCCATTTTTCCGGCGTTTATCAGACTTTCAGATAGGGCAAATGTCAGTGAGCGTTCCGATTTCAGTTCCAGAGCGATTCGCCCAATGAGTCCTTGATATTTAGTCGTTTTCAGACAATATTTTGGATTTTTGAAAATTTCACTTTTTTGTGAAAATATCCACTAAATGAGGGAATAATATGTGTGAGGGTACCCCAGGAGAGTTCCAAATGTGTGTGGGTAAAATATATATCCCACGGGGGTAAAATTGAAAAATGTTGAAAAAAATTATTTTTTGGACTTAGCCATTTTTCCGGCGTTTATCAGACTTTCAGATAGGGCAAATGTCAGTGAGCGTTCCGATTTCAGTTCCAGAGCGATTTGCCCAATGAGTCCTTGATATTTAGTCGTTTTCAGCCAATTTTCTGGATTTTTGAAAAATTCACTTTTTTGTGAAAATATCCACTAAATGAGGGAATAATATGTGTGAGGGTACCCCAGGAGAGTTCCAAATGTGTGTGGGTAAAATATATATCCCACGGGGGTAAAATTGAAAAAAGTTGAAAAAAAATTTTTTTGGACTTAGTTATTTTTCCGGCATTTATCAGACTTTCAGATAGGGCAAATGTCAGTGAGCGTTCCGATTTCAGTTCCAGAGCGATTCGCCCAATGAGTCCTTGATATTTAGTCGTTTTCAGACAATATTTTGGATTTTTGAAAATTTCACTTTTTTGTGAAAATATCCACTAAATGAGGGAATAATATGTGTGAGGGTAGCCCAGGAGAGTTCCAAATGTGTGTGGGTAGAATATATATCCCACGGGGGTAAAATTGAAAAAAGTTTAAAAAAATTTTTTTTTGGACTTAGTCATTTTTCCGGCGTTTATCAGACTTTCAGATAGGGCAAATGTCAGTGAGCGTTCCGATTTCAGTTCCAGAGCGATTTGTCCAATGATTCCTTGATATTTAGTCGTTTTCAGCCAATTTTCTGGATTTTTGAAAAATTCACTTTTTTGTGAAAATATCCACTAAATGAGGGAATAATATGTGTGAGGGTACCCCAGGAGAGTTCAAAATGTGTGTGGGTAAAATATATATCCCACGGGAGTAAAATTGAAAAAAGTTGAAAAAAATTATTTTTTGGACTTAGCCATTTTTCCGGCGTTTATCAGACTTTCAGATAGGGCAAATGTCAGTGAGCGTTCCGATTTCAGTTCCAGAGCGATTCGCCCAATGAGTCCTTGATATTTAGTCGTTTTCAGACAATATTTTGGATTTTTGAAAATTTCACTTTTTTCTGAAAATATCCACTAAATGAGGGAATAATATGTGTGAGGGTAGCCCAGGAGAGTTCCAAATGTGTGTGGGTAGAATATATATCCCACGGGGGTAAAATTGAAAAAAGTTTAAAAAAATTTTTTTTTGGACTTAGTCATTTTTCCGGCGTTTATCAGACTTTCAGATAGGGCAAATGTCAGTGAGCGTTCCGATTTCAGTTCCAGAGCGATTAGTCCAATGATTCCTTGATATTTAGTCGTTTTCAGCCAATTTTCTGGATTTTTGAAAAATTCACTTTTTTGTGAAAATATCCACTAAATGAGGGAATAATATGTGTGAGGGTACCGCAGGAGAGTTCCAAATGTGTGTGGGTAAAATATATATCCCACGGGGGTAAAATTGAAAAAAGTTTAAAAAAAAATTTTTTGGACTTAGTCATTTTTCCGGCGTTTATCAGACTTTCAGATAGGGCAAATGTCAGTGAGCGTTCCGATTTCAGTTCCAGAGCGATTTGTCCAATGATTCCTTGATATTTAGTCGTTTTCAGCCAATTTTCTGGATTTTTGAAAAATTCACTTTTTTGTGAAAATATCCACTAAATGAGGGAATAATATGTGTGAGGGTACCCCAGGAGAGTTCAAAATGTGTGTGGGTAAAATATATATCCCACGGGAGTAAAATTGAAAAAAGTTGAAAAAAATTATTTTTTGGACTTAGCCATTTTTCCGGCGTTTATCAGACTTTCAGATAGGGCAAATGTCAGTGAGCGTTCCGATTTCAGTTCCAGAGCGATTCGCCCAATGAGTCCTTGATATTTAGTCGTTTTCAGACAATATTTTGGATTTTTGAAAATTTCACTTTTTTGTGAAAATATCCACTAAATGAGGGAATAATATGTGTGAGGGTACCGCAGGAGAGTTCCAAATGTGTGTGGGTAAAATATATATCCCACGGGGTAAAATTGGAAAAAGTTGAAAAAATTTTTTTTTTTGGACTTAGTCATTTTTCCGGCGTTTATCAGACTTTCAGAAAGGGCAAATGTCAGTGAGCGTTCCGATTTCAGTTCCAGAGCGATTCGCCCAATGAGTCCTTGATATTTAGTCGTTTTCAGCCAATTTTCTAGGTTTTTGAAAATTTCACTTTTTTGTGAAAATATCCACTAAATGAGGGAATAATATGTATGCCGGTACCCCAGGAGAGTTCCAAATGTGTGTGGGTAAAATATATATCCCACGGGAGTAAAATTAAAAAAAGTTGAAAAAAATTATTTTTTGGACTTAGCCATTTTTCCGGCGTTTATCAGACTTTCAGATAGGGCAAATGTCAGTGAGCGTTCCGATTTCAGTTCCAGAGCGATTCGCCCAATGAGTCCTTGATATTTAGTCGTTTTCAGACAATATTTTGGATTTTTGAAAATTTCACTTTTTTGTGAAAATATCCACTAAATGAGGGAATAATATGTGTGAGTGTACCCCAGGAGAGTTCCAAATGTGTGTGGGTAAAATATATATCCCACGGGGGTAAAATTGAAAAATGTTGAAAAAAATTATTTTTTGGACTTAGCCATTTTTCCGGCGTTTATCAGACTTTCAGATAGGGCAAATGTCAGTGAGCATTCCGATTTCAGTTCCAGAGCGATTTGCCCAATGAGTCCTTGATATTTAGTCGTTTTCAGCCAATTTTCTGGATTTTTGAAAAATTCACTTTTTTGTGAAAATATCCACTAAATGAGGGAATAATATGTGTGAGGGTACCCCAGGAGAGTTCCAAATGTGTGTGGGTAAAATATATATCCCACGGGGGTAAAATTGAAAAAAGTTGAAAAAAAATTTTTTTGGACTTAGTTATTTTTCCGGCATTTATCAGACTTTCAGATAGGGCAAATGTCAGTGAGCGTTCCGATTTCAGTTCCAGAGCGATTCGCCCAATGAGTCCTTGATATTTAGTCGTTTTCAGACAATATTTTGGATTTTTGAAAATTTCACTTTTTTGTGAAAATATCCACTAAATGAGGGAATAATATGTGTGAGGGTAGCCCAGGAGAGTTCCAAATGTGTGTGGGTAGAATATATATCCCACGGGGGTAAAATTGAAAAAAGTTTAAAAAAATTTTTTTTTGGACTTAGTCATTTTTCCGGCGTTTATCAGACTTTCAGATAGGGCAAATGTCAGTGAGCGTTCCGATTTCAGTTCCAGAGCGATTTGTCCAATGATTCCTTGATATTTAGTCGTTTTCAGCCAATTTTCTGGATTTTTGAAAAATTCACTTTTTTGTGAAAATATCCACTAAATGAGGTAATAATATGTGTGAGGGTACCCCAGGAGAGTTCAAAATGTGTGTGGGTAAAATATATATCCCACGGGAGTAAAATTGAAAAAAGTTGAAAAAAATTATTTTTTGGACTTAGCCATTTTTCCGGCGTTTATCAGACTTTCAGATAGGGCAAATGTCAGTGAGCGTTCCGATTTCAGTTCCAGAGCGATTCGCCCAATGAGTCCTTGATATTTAGTCGTTTTCAGACAATATTTTGGATTTTTGAAAATTTCACTTTTTTGTGAAAATATCCACTAAATGAGGGAATAATATGTGTGAGGGTAGCCCAGGAGAGTTCCAAATGTGTGTGGGTAGAATATATATCCCACGGGGGTAAAATTGAAAAAAGTTTAAAAAAATTTTTTTTTGGACTTAGTCATTTTTCCGGCGTTTATCAGACTTTCAGATAGGGCAAATGTCAGTGAGCGTTCCGATTTCAGTTCCAGAGCGATTTGTCCAATGATTCCTTGATATTTAGTCGTTTTCAGCCAATTTTCTGGATTTTTGAAAAATTCACTTTTTTGTGAAAATATCCACTAAATGAGGGAATAATATGTGTGAGGGTACCGCAGGAGAGTTCCAAATGTGTGTGGGTAAAATATATATCCCACGGGGGTAAAATTGAAAAAAGTTTAAAAAAAAATTTTTTGGACTTAGTCATTTTTCCGGCGTTTATCAGACTTTCAGATAGGGCAAATGTCAGTGAGCGTTCCGATTTCAGTTCCAGAGCGATTTGTCCAATGATTCCTTGATATTTAGTCGTTTTCAGCCAATTTTCTGGATTTTTGAAAAATTCACTTTTTTGTGAAAATATCCACTAAATGAGGGAATAATATGTGTGAGGGTACCCCAGGAGAGTTCAAAATGTGTGTGGGTAAAATATATATCCCACGGGAGTAAAATTGAAAAAAGTTGAAAAAAATTATTTTTTGGACTTAGCCATTTTTCCGGCGTTTATCAGACTTTCAGATAGGGCAAATGTCAGTGAGCGTTCCGATTTCAGTTCCAGAGCGATTCGCCCAATGAGTCCTTGATATTTAGTCGTTTTCAGACAATATTTTGGATTTTTGAAAATTTCACTTTTTTGTGAAAATATCCACTAAATGAGGGAATAATATGTGTGAGGGTACCGCAGGAGAGTTCCAAATGTGTGTGGGTAAAATATATATCCCACGGGGTAAAATTGAAAAAAGTTGAAAAAATTTTTTTTTTTGGACTTAGTCATTTTTCCGGCGTTTATCAGACTTTCAGAAAGGGCAAATGTCAGTGAGCGTTCCGATTTCAGTTCCAGAGCGATTCGCCCAATGAGTCCTTGATATTTAGTCGTTTTCAGCCAATTTTCTAGGTTTTTGAAAATTTCACTTTTTTGTGAAAATATCCACTAAATGAGGGAATAATATGTATGCCGGTACCCCAGGAGAGTTCCAAATGTGTGTGGGTAAAATATATATCCCACGGGAGTAAAATTAAAAAAAGTTGAAAAAAATTATTTTTTGGACTTAGCCATTTTTCCGGCGTTTATCAGACTTTCAGATAGGGCAAATGTCAGTGAGCGTTCCGATTTCAGTTCCAGAGCGATTCGCCCAATGAGTCCTTGATATTTAGTCGTTTTCAGACAATATTTTGGATTTTTGAAAATTTCACTTTTTTGTGAAAATATCCACTAAATGAGGGAATAATATGTGTGAGGGTACCCCAGGAGAGTTCCAAATGTGTGTGGGTAAAATATATATCCCACGGGGGTAAAATTGAAAAATGTTGAAAAAAATTATTTTTTGGACTTAGCCATTTTTCCGGCGTTTATCAGACTTTCAGATAGGGCAAATGTCAGTGAGCGTTCCGATTTCAGTTCCAGAGCGATTTGCCCAATGAGTCCTTGATATTTAGTCGTTTTCAGCCAATTTTCTGGATTTTTGAAAAATTCACTTTTTTGTGAAAATATCCACTAAATGAGGGAATAATATGTGTGAGGGTACCCCAGGAGAGTTCCAAATGTGTGTGGGTAAAATATATATCCCACGGGGGTAAAATTGAAAAAAGTTGAAAAAAAATTTTTTTGGACTTAGTTATTTTTCCGGCATTTATCAGACTTTCAGATAGGGCAAATGTCAGTGAGCGTTCCGATTTCAGTTCCAGAGCGATTCGCCCAATGAGTCCTTGATATTTAGTCGTTTTCAGACAATATTTTGGATTTTTGAAAATTTCACTTTTTTGTGAAAATATCCACTAAATGAGGGAATAATATGTGTGAGGGTAGCCCAGGAGAGTTCCAAATGTGTGTGGGTAGAATATATATCCCACGGGGGTAAAATTGAAAAAAGTTTAAAAAAATTTTTTTTTGGACTTAGTCATTTTTCCGGCGTTTATCAGACTTTCAGATAGGGCAAATGTCAGTGAGCGTTCCGATTTCAGTTCCAGAGCGATTTGTCCAATGATTCCTTGATATTTAGTCGTTTTCAGCCAATTTTCTGGATTTTTGAAAAATTCACTTTTTTGTGAAAATATCCACTAAATGAGGGAATAATATGTGTGAGGGTACCCCAGGAGAGTTCAAAATGTGTGTGGGTAAAATATATATCCCACGGGAGTAAAATTGAAAAAAGTTGAAAAAAATTATTTTTTGGACTTAGCCATTTTTCCGGCGTTTATCAGACTTTCAGATAGGGCAAATGTCAGTGAGCGTTCCGATTTCAGTTCCAGAGCGATTCGCCCAATGAGTCCTTGATATTTAGTCGTTTTCAGACAATATTTTGGATTTTTGAAAATTTCACTTTTTTGTGAAAATATCCACTAAATGAGGGAATAATATGTGTGAGGGTAGCCCAGGAGAGTTCCAAATGTGTGTGGGTAGAATATATATCCCACGGGGGTAAAATTGAAAAAAGTTTAAAAAAATTTTTTTTTGGACTTAGTCATTTTTCCGGCGTTTATCAGACTTTCAGATAGGGCAAATGTCAGTGAGCGTTCCGATTTCAGTTCCAGAGCGATTTGTCCAATGATTCCTTGATATTTAGTCGTTTTCAGCCAATTTTCTGGATTTTTGAAAAATTCACTTTTTTGTGAAAATATCCACTAAATGAGGGAATAATATGTGTGAGGGTACCCCAGGAGAGTTCAAAATGTGTGTGGGTAAAATATATATCCCACGGGAGTAAAATTGAAAAAAGTTGAAAAAAATTATTTTTTGGACTTAGCCATTTTTCTGGCGTTTATCAGACTTTCAGATAGGGCAAATGACAGTGAGCATTCCGATTTCAGTTCCAGAGTGATTCGCCCAATGAGTCCTTGATATTTAGTCGTTTTCAGACAATATTTTGGATTTTTGAAAATTTCACTTTTTTGTGAAAATATCCACTAAATGAGGGAATAATATGTGTGAGGATACCCCAGGAGTGTTCCAAATGTGTGTGGGTAGAATATATATCCCACGGGAGTAAAATTGAAAAAAGTTGAAAAAAATTATTTTTTGGACTTAGCCATTTTTCCGGCGTTTATCAGACTTTCAGATAGGGCAAATGTCAGTGAGCGTTCCGATTTCAGTTCCAGAGCGATTTGTCCAATGATTCCTTGATATTTAGTCGTTTTCAGCCAATTTTCTGGATTTTTGAAAAATTCACTTTTTTGTGAAAATATCCACTAAATGAGGGAATAATATGTGTGAGGGTACCCCAGGAGAGTTCAAAATGTGTGTGGGTAAAATATATATCCCACGGGAGTAAAATTGAAAAAAGTTGAAAAAAATTATTTTTTGGACTTAGCCATTTTTCCGGCGTTTATCAGACTTTCAGATAGGGCAAATGACAGTGAGCATTCCGATTTCAGTTCCAGAGCGATTCGCCCAATGAGTCCTTGATATTTAGTCGTTTTCAGACAATATTTTGGATTTTTGAAAATTTCACTTTTTTGTGAAAATATCCACTAAATGAGGGAATAATATGTGTGAGGATACCCCAGGAGTGTTCCAAATGTGTGTGGGTAGAATATATATCCCACGGGGGTAAAATTGAAAAAAGTTGAAAAATTATTTTTTTTGGACTTAGTCATTTTTCCGGCGTTTATCAGACTTTCAGATAGGGCAAATGTCAGTGAGCGTTCCGTTTTCAGTTCCAGAGCGATTCGCCTAATGAGTCCTTGATATTTAGTCATTTTCAGCCAATTTTCTGGATTTTTGAAAATTTCACTTTTTTTGAAAATATCCACTAAATGAGGGAATAATATGTGTGAGGGTAGCCCAGGAGAGTTCCAAATGTGTGTGGGTAGAATATATATCCCACGGGGGTAAAATTGAAAAAAGTTGAAAAAATTTTTTTTTTTGGACTTAGTCATTTTTCTGGCGTTTATCAGACTTTCAGATAGGGCAAATGTCAGTGAGCATCCGATTTCAGTTCCAGAGCGATTCGCCCAATGAGTCCTTCATATTTAGTCATTTTCAGCCAATTTTCTGGATTTTTGAAAAATTCACTTTTTTGTGAAAATATCCACTAAATGAGGGAATAATATGTGTGAGGGTAGCCCAGTAGAGTTCCAAATGTGTGTGGGTAGAATATATATTCCACGGGGGTAAAATTGAAAAAAGTTGAAAAATTATTTTTTTTGGACTTAGTCATTTTTCCGGCGTTTATCAGACTTTCAGATAGGGCAAATGTCAGTGAGCGTTCCGATTTCAGTTCCAGAGCGATTCGCCCAATGAGTCCCTGATATTTAGTCATTTTCAGCCAATTTTCTGGATTCATGAAAATTTCACTTTTTTTAAAAAATATCCACTAAATGAGGGAATAATATGTGTGAGGGTAGCCCAGGAGAGTTCCAATTGTGTGTGGGTAGAATATATATCCCACGGGGTTAAAATTTAAAAAAGTTGAAAAATTTTTTTTTTTGGACTTAGTCATTTTTCTGGCGTTTATCAGACTTTCAGATAGGGCAAATGTCAGTGAGCATTCTGATTTCAGTTCCAGAGCGATTCGCCCAATAAGTCCTTGATATTTAGTCATTTTCAGCCAAATTTCTGGATTTTTGAAAAATTCACTTTTTTGTGAAAATATCCACTAAATGAGGGAATAATATGTGTGAGGGTACCCCAGGAGTGTTCCAAATGTGTGTGGGTAGAATATATATCCCACGGGGGTAAAATTGAAAAAAGTTGAAAAATTATTTTTTTTGGACTTAGCCATTTTTCCAGCGTTTATCAGACTTTCAGATAGGGCAAATGTCAGTGAGCGTTCCGATTTCAGTTCCAGAGCGATTCGCCCAATGAGTCCTTGATATTTAGTCATTTTCAGTCAAATTTCTGGATTTTTGAAAAATTCACTTTTTTGTGAAAATATCCACTAAATGAGGGAATAATATGTGTGAGGGTAGCCCAGGAGAGTTCCAAATGTGTGTGGGTAGAATATATATCCCACGGGGGTAAAATTGAAAAAAGTTGAAAAAATTTTTTTTTTGGACTTAGTCATTTTTCTGGCGTTTATCAGACTTTCAGATAGGGCAAATGTCAGTGAGCATTCTGATTTCAGTTCCAGAGCGATTCGCCCAATAAGTCCTTGATATTTAGTCATTTTCAGCCAAATTTCTGGATTTTTGAAAAATTCACTTTTTTGTGAAAATATCCACTAAATGAGGGAATAATATGTGTGAGGGTACCCCAGGAGAGTTTCAAATGTGTGTGGGTAAAATATATATCCCACGGGGGTAAAAGTGAAAAAAGTTGAAAAAAATTATTTTTTGGACTTAGACATTTTTCCGGCGTTTATCAGACTTTCAGATAGGGCAAATGTCAGTGAGCGTTCCGATTTCAGTTCCAGAGCGATTCGCCCAATGAGTCCTTGATATTTAGTCATTTTCAGCCAATATTTTGGATTTTTGAAAATTTAACTTTTTTGTGAAAATATCCACTAAATGAGGGAATAATATGTGTGAGGGTACCCCAGGAGTGTTCCAAATGTGTGGGTAGAATATATATCCCACGGGGGTAAAATTGAAAAAAGTTGAAAAATTATTTTTTTTGGACTTAGTCATTTTTCCGGCGTTTATCAGACTTTCAGATAGGGCAAATGTCAGTGAGCATTCCGATTTCAGTTCCAGAGCGATTCGCCCAATGAGTCCTTGATATTTAGTCGTTTTCAGCCAATATTTTGGATTTTTGAAAAATTCACTTTTTTGTGAAAATATCCACTAAATGAGGGAATAATATGTGTGAGGGTACCCCAGGAGAGTTCAAAATGTGTGTGGGTAAAATATATATCCCACGGGAGTAAAATTGAAAAAAGTTGAAAAAAATTATTTTTTGGACTTAGCCATTTTTCCGGCGTTTATCAGACTTTCAGATAGGGCAAATGTCAGTGAGCGTTCCGATTTCAGTTCCAGAGCGATTCGCCCAATGAGTCCTTGATATTTAGTCGTTTTCAGACAATATTTTGGATTTTTGAAAATTTCACTTTTTTGTGAAAATATCCACTAAATGAGGGAATAATATGTGTGAGGGTAGCCCAGGAGAGTTCCAAATGTGTGTGGGTAGAATATATATCCCACGGGGGTAAAATTGAAAAAAGTTTAAAAAAATTTTTTTTTGGACTTAGTCATTTTTCCGGCGTTTATCAGACTTTCAGATAGGGCAAATGTCAGTGAGCGTTCCGATTTCAGTTCCAGAGCGATTTGTCCAATGATTCCTTGATATTTAGTCGTTTTCAGCCAATTTTCTGGATTTTTGAAAAATTCACTTTTTTGTGAAAATATCCACTAAATGAGGGAATAATATGTGTGAGGGTACCCCAGGAGAGTTCAAAATGTGTGTGGGTAAAATATATATCCCACGGGAGTAAAATTGAAAAAAGTTGAAAAAAATTATTTTTTGGACTTAGCCATTTTTCCGGCGTTTATCAGACTTTCAGATAGGGCAAATGACAGTGAGCATTCCGATTTCAGTTCCAGAGCGATTCGCCCAATGAGTCCTTGATATTTAGTCGTTTTCAGACAATATTTTGGATTTTTGAAAATTTCACTTTTTTGTGAAAATATCCACTAAATGAGGGAATAATATGTGTGAGGATACCCCAGGAGTGTTCCAAATGTGTGTGGGTAGAATATATATCCCACGGGAGTAAAATTGAAAAAAGTTGAAAAAAATTATTTTTTGGACTTAGCCATTTTTCCGGCGTTTATCAGACTTTCAGATAGGGCAAATGTCAGTGAGCGTTCCGATTTCAGTTCCAGAGCGATTTGTCCAATGATTCCTTGATATTTAGTCGTTTTCAGCCAATTTTCTGGATTTTTGAAAAATTCACTTTTTTGTGAAAATATCCACTAAATGAGGGAATAATATGTGTGAGGGTACCCCAGGAGAGTTCAAAATGTGTGTGGGTAAAATATATATCCCACGGGAGTAAAATTGAAAAAAGTTGAAAAAAATTATTTTTTGGACTTAGCCATTTTTCCGGCGTTTATCAGACTTTCAGATAGGGCAATTGACAGTGAGCATTCCGATTTCAGTTCCAGAGCGATTCGCCCAATGAGTCCTTGATATTTAGTCGTTTTCAGACAATATTTTGGATTTTTGAAAATTTCACTTTTTTGTGAAAATATCCACTAAATGAGGGAATAATATGTGTGAGGATACCCCAGGAGTGTTCCAAATGTGTGTGGGTAGAATATATATCCCACGGGGGTAAAATTGAAAAAAGTTGAAAAATTATTTTTTTTGGACTTAGTCATTTTTCCGGCGTTTATCAGACTTTCAGATAAGGCAAATGTCAGTGAGCGTTCCGTTTTCAGTTCCAGAGCGATTCGCCTAATGAGTCCTTGATATTTAGTCATTTTCAGCCAATTTTCTGGATTTTTGAAAATTTCACTTTTTTTGAAAATATCCACTAAATGAGGGAATAATATGTGTGAGGGTAGCCCAGGAGAGTTCCAAATGTGTGTGGGTAGAATATATATCCCACGGGGGTAAAATTGAAAAAAGTTGAAAAAATTTTTTTTTTGGACTTAGTCATTTTTCTGGCGTTTATCAGACTTTCAGATAGGGCAAATGTCAGTGAGCATCCGATTTCAGTTCCAGAGCGATTCGCCCAATGAGTCCTTCATATTTAGTCATTTTCAGCCAATTTTCTGGATTTTTGAAAAATTCACTTTTTTGTGAAAATATCCACTAAATGAGGGAATAATATGTGTGAGGGTAGCCCAGTAGAGTTCCAAATGTGTGTGGGTAGAATATATATTCCACGGGGGTAAAATTGAAAAAAGTTGAAAAATTATTTTTTTTGGACTTAGTCATTTTTCCGGCGTTTATCAGACTTTCAGATAGGGCAAATGTCAGTGAGCGTTCCGATTTCAGTTCCAGAGCGATTCGCCCAATGAGTCCCTGATATTTAGTCATTTTCAGCCAATTTTCTGGATTCATGAAAATTTCACTTTTTTTAAAAAATATCCACTAAATGAGGGAATAATATGTGTGAGGGTAGCCCAGGAGAGTTCCAATTGTGTGTGGGTAGAATATATATCCCACGGGGTTAAAATTTAAAAAAGTTGAAAAATTTTTTTTTTGGACTTAGTCATTTTTCTGGCGTTTATCAGACTTTCAGATAGGGCAAATGTCAGTGAGCATTCTGATTTCAGTTCCAGAGCGATTCGCCCAATAAGTCCTTGATATTTAGTCATTTTCAGCCAAATTTCTGGATTTTTGAAAAATTCACTTTTTTGTGAAAATATCCACTAAATGAGGGAATAATATGTGTGAGGGTACCCCAGGAGTGTTCCAAATGTGTGTGGGTAGAATATATATCCCACGGGGGTAAAATTGAAAAAAGTTGAAAAATTATTTTTTTTGGACTTAGCCATTTTTCCAGCGTTTATCAGACTTTCAGATAGGGCAAATGTCAGTGAGCGTTCCGATTTCAGTTCCAGAGCGATTCGCCCAATGAGTCCTTGATATTTAGTCATTTTCAGTCAAATTTCTGGATTTTTGAAAAATTCACTTTTTTGTGAAAATATCCACTAAATGAGGGAATAATATGTGTGAGGGTAGCCCAGGAGAGTTCCAAATGTGTGTGGGTAGAATATATATCCCACGGGGGTAAAATTGAAAAAAGTTGAAAAAATTTTTTTTTTGGACTTAGTCATTTTTCTGGCGTTTATCAGACTTTCAGATAGGGCAAATGTCAGTGAGCATTCTGATTTCAGTTCCAGAGCGATTCGCCCAATAAGTCCTTGATATTTAGTCATTTTCAGCCAAATTTCTGGATTTTTGAAAAATTCACTTTTTTGTGAAAATATCCACTAAATGAGGGAATAATATGTGTGAGGGTACCCCAGGAGAGTTTCAAATGTGTGTGGGTAAAATATATATCCCACGGGGGTAAAAGTGAAAAAAGTTGAAAAAAATTATTTTTTGGACTTAGACATTTTTCCGGCGTTTATCAGACTTTCAGATAGGGCAAATGTCAGTGAGCGTTCCGATTTCAGTTCCAGAGCGATTCGCCCAATGAGTCCTTGATATTTAGTCATTTTCAGCCAATATTTTGGATTTTTGAAAATTTAACTTTTTTGTGAAAATATCCACTAAATGAGGGAATAATATGTGTGAGGGTACCCCAGGAGTGTTCCAAATGTGTGGGTAAAATATATATCCCACGGGGTAAAATTGAAAAATGTTGAAAAAAATTATTTTTTGGACTTAGCCATTTTTCCGGCGTTTATCACACTTTCAGATAGGGCAAATGTCAGTGAGCGTTCCGATTTCAGTTCCAGAGCGATTTGCCCAATGAGTCCTTGATATTTAGTCGTTTTCAGCCAATTTTCTGGATTTTTGAAAAATTCACTTTTTTGTGAAAATATCCACTAAATGAGGGAATAATATGTGTGAGGGTACCCCAGGAGAGTTCCAAATGTGTGTGGGTAAAATATATATCCCACGGGGGTAAAATTGAAAAAAGTTGAAAAAAAATTTTTTTGGACTTAGTTATTTTTCCGGCATTTATCAGACTTTCAGATAGGGCAAATGTCAGTGAGCGTTCCGATTTCAGTTCCAGAGCGATTCGCCCAATGAGTCCTTGATATTTAGTCGTTTTCAGACAATATTTTGGATTTTTGAAAATTTCACTTTTTTGTGAAAATATCCACTAAATGAGGGAATAATATGTGTGAGGGTACCCCAGGAGAGTTCAAAATGTGTGTGGGTAAAATATATATCCCACGGGAGTAAAATTGAAAAAAGTTGAAAAAAATTATTTTTTGGACTTAGCCATTTTTCCGGCGTTTATCAGACTTTCAGATAGGGTAAATGACAGTGAGCATTCCGATTTCAGTTCCAGAGCGATTCGCCCAATGAGTCCTTGATATTTAGTCGTTTTCAGACAATATTTTGGATTTTTGAAAATTTCGCTTTTTTGTGAAAATATCCACTAAATGAGGGAATAATATGTGTGAGGATACCCCAGGAGTGTTCCAAATGTGTGTGGGTAGAATATATATCCCACGGGGGTAAAATTGAAAAAAGTTGAAAAATTATTTTTTTTGGACTTAGTCATTTTTCCGGCGTTTATCAGACTTTCAGATAGGGCAAATGTCAGTGAGCGTTCCGTTTTCAGTTCCAGAGCGATTCGCCTAATGAGTCCTTGATATTTAGTCATTTTCAGCCAATTTTCTGGATTTTTGAAAATTTCACTTTTTTTGAAAATATCCACTAAATGAGGGAATAATATGTGTGAGGGTAGCCCAGGAGAGTTCCAAATGTGTGTGGGTAGAATATATATCCCACGGGGGTAAAATTGAAAAAAGTTGAAAAAATTTTTTTTTTGGACTTAGTCATTTTTCTGGCGTTTATCAGACTTTCAGATAGGGCAAATGTCAGTGAGCATCCGATTTCAGTTCCAGAGCGATTCGCCCAATGAGTCCTTCATATTTAGTCATTTTCAGCCAATTTTCTGGATTTTTGAAAAATTCACTTTTTTGTGAAAATATCCACTAAATGAGGGAATAATATGTGTGAGGGTAGCCCAGGAGAGTTCCAAATGTGTGTGGGTAGAATATATATTCCACGGGGGTAAAATTGAAAAAAGTTGAAAAATTATTTTTTTTGGACTTAGTCATTTTTCCGGCGTTTATCAGACTTTCAGATAGGGCAAATGTCAGTGAGCGTTCCGATTTCAGTTCCAGAGCGATTCGCCCAATGAGTCCCTGATATTTAGTCATTTTCAGCCAATTTTCTGGATTCATGAAAATTTCACTTTTTTTAAAAAATATCCACTAAATGAGGGAATAATATGTGTGAGGGTAGCCCAGGAGAGTTCCAATTGTGTGTGGGTAGAATATATATCCCACGGGGTTAAAATTTAAAAAAGTTGAAAAAATTTTTTTTTTGGACTTAGTCATTTTTCTGGCGTTTATCAGACTTTCAGATAGGGCAAATGTCAGTGAGCATTCTGATTTCAGTTCCAGAGCGATTCGCCCAATAAGTCCTTGATATTTAGTCATTTTCAGCCAAATTTCTGGATTTTTGAAAAATTCACTTTTTTGTGAAAATATCCACTAAATGAGGGAATAATATGTGTGAGGGTACCCCAGGAGAGTTTCAAATGTGTGTGGGTAAAATATATATCCCACGGGGGTAAAAGTGAAAAAAGTTGAAAAAAAATATTTTTTGGACTTAGCCATTTTTCTGGCGTTTATCAGACTTTCAGATAGGGCAAATGTCAGTGAGCGTTCCGATTTCAGTTCCAGAGCGATTCGCCCAATGAGTCCTTGATATTTAGTCATTTTCAGCCAATATTTTGGATTTTTGAAAATTTCACTTTTTTGTGAAAATATCCACTAAATGAGGGAATAATATGTGTGAGGGTACCCCAGGAGTGTTCCAAATGTGTGTGGGTAGAATATATATCCCACGGGGGTAAAATTGAAAAAAGTTGAAAAATTATTTTTTTTGGACTTATCCATTTTTCCGGCGTTTATCAGACTTTCAGATAGGGCAAATGTCAGTGAGCGTTCCGATTTCAGTTCCAGAGCGATTCGCCCAATGAGTCCTTGATATTTAGTCATTTTCAGTCAATTTTCTGGATTTTTGAAAAATTCACTTTTTTGTGAAAATATCCACTAAATGAGGGAATAATATGTGTGAGGGTAGCCCAGGAGAGTTCCAAATGTGTGTGGGTAGAATATATATCCCACGGGGGTAAAATTGAAAAAAGTTGAAAAAATTTTTTTTTTGGACTTAGTCATTTTTCTGGCGTTTATCAGACTTTCAGATAGGGCAAATGTCAGTGAGCATTCTGATTTCAGTTCCAGAGCGATTTGCCCAATAAGTCCTTGATATTTAGTCATTTTCAGCCAAATTTCTGGATTTTTGAAAAATTCACTTTTTTGTGAAAATATCCACTAAATGAGGGAATAATATGTGTGAGGGTACCCCAGGAGAGTTTCAAATGTGTGTGGGTAAAATATATATCCCACGGGGGTAAAAGTGAAAAAAGTTGAAAAAAATTATTTTTTGGACTTAGACATTTTTCCGGCGTTTATCAGACTTTCAGATAGGGCAAATGTCAGTGAGCGTTCCGATTTCAGTTCCAGAGCGATTCGCCCAATGAGTCCTTGATATTTAGTCATTTTCAGCCAATATTTTGGATTTTTGAAAATTTAACTTTTTTGTGAAAATATCCACTAAATGAGGGAATAATATGTGTGAGGGTACCCCAGGAGTGTTCCAAATGTATGGGTAGAATATATATCCCACGGGGGTAAAATTGAAAAAAGTTGAAAAATTATTTTTTTTGGACTTAGTCATTTTTCCGGCGTTTATCAGACTTTCAGATAGGGCAAATGTCCGTGAGCATTCCGATTTCAGTTCCAGAGCGATTCGCCCAATGAGTCCTTGATATTTAGTCGTTTTCAGCCAATATTTTGGATTTTTGAAAATTTCACTTTTTTGTGAAAATATCCACTAAATGAGGGAATAATATGTGTGAGGGTAGCCCAGGAGAGTTCCAAATGTGTGTGGGTAGAATATATATCCCACGGGGGTAAAATTGAAAAAAGTTGAAAAAATTTTTTTTTTGGACTTAGTCATTTTTCTGGCGTTTATCAGACTTTCAGATAGGGCAAATGTTAGTGAGCATTCTGATTTCAGTTCCAGAGCGATTCGCCCAATGAGTCTTTGATATTTAGTCGTTTTCAGCCAATTTTCTAGATTTTTGAAAATTTCACTTTTTTGTGAAAATATCCACTAAATGAGGGAATAATATGTATGCCGGTACCCCAGGAGAGTTCCAAATGTGTGTGGGTAAATTATATATCCCACGGGAGTAAAATTAAAAAAAGTTGAAAAAAATTATTTTTTGGACTTAGCCATTTTTCCGGCGTTTATCAGACTTTCAGATAGGGCAAATGTCAGTGAGCGTTCCGATTTCAGTTCCAGAGCGATTCGCCCAATGAGTCCTTGATATTTAGTCGTTTTCAGACAATATTTTGGATTTTTGAAAATTTCACTTTTTTGTGAAAATATCCACTAAATGAGGGAATAATATGTGTGAGGGTAGCCCAGGAGAGTTCCAAATGTGTGTGGGTAGAATATATATCCCACGGGGGTAAAATTGAAAAAAGTTGAAAAAATCTTTTTTTTGGACTTAGTCATTTTTCTGGCGTTTATCAGACTTTCAGATAGGGCAAATGTCAGTGAGCATTCTGATTTCAGTTCCAGAGCGATTCGCCCAATAAGTCCTTGATATTTAGTCATTTTCAGCCAAATTTCTGGATTTTTGAAAAATTCACTTTTTTGTGAAAATATCCACTAAATGAGGGAATAATATGTGTGAGGGTACCCCAGGAGAGTTTCAAATGTGTGTGGGTAAAATATATATCCCACGGGGGTAAAAGTGAAAAAAGTTGAAAAAAATTATTTTTTGGACTTAGACATTTTTCCGGCGTTTATCAGACTTTCAGATAGGGCAAATGTCAGTGAGCGTTCCGATTTCAGTTCCAGAGCGATTCGCCCAATGAGTCCTTGATATTTAGTCATTTTCAGCCAATATTTTGGATTTTTGAAAATTTAACTTTTTTGTGAAAATATCCACTAAATGAGGGAATAATATGTGTGAGGGTACCCCAGGAGTGTTCCAAATGTGTGGGTAGAATATATATCCCACGGGGGTAAAATTGAAAAAAGTTGAAAAATTATTTTTTTTGGACTTAGTCATTTTTCCGGCGTTTATCAGACTTTCAGATAGGGCAAATGTCAGTGAGCATTCCGATTTCAGTTCCAGAGCGATTCGCCCAATGAGTCCTTGATATTTAGTCGTTTTCAGCCAATATTTTGGATTTTTGAAAATTTCACTTTTTTGTGAAAATATCCACTAAATGAGGGAATAATATGTGTGAGGGTAGCCCAGGAGAGTTCCAAATGTGTGTGGGTAGAATATATATCCCACGGGGGTAAAATTGAAAAAAGTTGAAAAAATTTTTTTTTTGGACTTAGTCATTTTTCTGGCGTTTATCAGACTTTCAGATTGGGCAAATGTCAGTGAGCATTCTGATTTCAGTTCCAGAGCGATTCGCCCAATGAGTCCTTGATATTTAGTCGTTTTCAGCCAATTTTCTAGATTTTTGAAAATTTCACTTTTTTGTGAAAATATCCACTAAATGAGGGAATAATATGTATGCCGGTACCCCAGGAGAGTTCCAAATGTGTGTGGGTAAAATATATATCCCACGGGAGTAAAATTAAAAAAAGTTGAAAAAAATTATTTTTTGGACTTAGCCATTTTTCCGGCGTTTATCAGACTTTCAGATAGGGCAAATGTCAGTGAGCGTTCCGATTTCAGTTCCAGAGCGATTCGCCCAATGAGTCCTTGATATTTAGTCGTTTTCAGACAATATTTTGGATTTTTGAAAATTTCACTTTTTTGTGAAAATATCCACTAAATGAGGGAATAATATGTGTGAGGGTACCCCAGGAGAGTTCCAAATGTGTGTGGGTAAAATATATATCCCACGGGGTAAAATTGAAAAATGTTGAAAAAAATTATTTTTTGGACTTAGCCATTTTTCCGGCGTTTATCAGACTTTCAGATAGGGCAAATGTCAGTGAGCGTTCCGATTTCAGTTCCAGAGCGATTTGCCCAATGAGTCCTTGATATTTAGTCGTTTTCAGCCAATTTTCTGGATTTTTGAAAAATTCACTTTTTTGTGAAAATATCCACTAAATGAGGGAATAATATGTGTGAGGGTACCCCAGGAGAGTTCCAAATGTGTGTGGGTAAAATATATATCCCACGGGGGTAAAATTGAAAAAAGTTGAAAAAAAATTTTTTTGGACTTAGTTATTTTTCCGGCATTTATCAGACTTTCAGATAGGGCAAATGTCAGTGAGCGTTCCGATTTCAGTTCCAGAGCGATTCGCCCAATGAGTCCTTGATATTTAGTCGTTTTCAGACAATATTTTGGATTTTTGAAAATTTCACTTTTTTGTGAAAATATCCACTAAATGAGGGAATAATATGTGTGAGGGTAGCCCAGGAGAGTTCCAAATGTGTGTGGGTAGAATATATATCCCACGGGGGTAAAATTGAAAAAAGTTTAAAAAAATTTTTTTTTGGACTTAGTCATTTTTCCGGCGTTTATCAGACTTTCAGATAGGGCAAATGTCAGTGAGCGTTCCGATTTCAGTTCCAGAGCGATTTGTCCAATGATTCCTTGATATTTAGTCGTTTTCAGCCAATTTTCTGGATTTTTGAAAAATTCACTTTTTTGTGAAAATATCCACTAAATGAGGGAATAATATGTGTGAGGGTACCCCAGGAGAGTTCAAAATGTGTGTGGGTAAAATATATATCCCACGGGAGTAAAATTGAAAAAAGTTGAAAAAAATTATTTTTTGGACTTAGCCATTTTTCCGGCGTTTATCAGACTTTCAGATAGGGCAAATGACAGTGAGCATTCCGATTTCAGTTCCAGAGCGATTCGCCCAATGAGTCCTTGATATTTAGTCGTTTTCAGACAATATTTTGGATTTTTGAAAATTTCACTTTTTTGTGAAAATATCCACTAAATGAGGGAATAATATGTGTGAGGATACCCCAGGAGTGTTCCAAATGTGTGTGGGTAGAATATATATCCCACGGGGGTAAAATTGAAAAAAGTTGAAAAATTATTTTTTTTGGACTTAGTCATTTTTCCGGCGTTTATCAGACTTTCAGATAGGGCAAATGTCAGTGAGCGTTCCGTTTTCAGTTCCAGAGCGATTCGCCTAATGAGTCCTTGATATTTAGTCATTTTCAGCCAATTTTCTGGATTTTTGAAAATTTCACTTTTTTTGAAAATATCCACTAAATGAGGGAATAATATGTGTGAGGGTAGCCCAGGAGAGTTCCAAATGTGTGTGGGTAGAATATATATCCCACGGGGGTAAAATTGAAAAAAGTTGAAAAAATTTTTTTTTTGGACTTAGTCATTTTTCTGGCGTTTATCAGACTTTCAGATAGGGCAAATGTCAGTGAGCATCCGATTTCAGTTCCAGAGCGATTCGCCCAATGAGTCCTTCATATTTAGTCATTTTCAGCCAATTTTCTGGATTTTTGAAAAATTCACTTTTTTGTGAAAATATCCACTAAATGAGGGAATAATATGTGTGAGGGTACCCCAGGAGAGTTTCAAATGTGTGTGGGTAAAATATATATCCCACGGGGGTAAAAGTGAAAAAAGTTGAAAAAAATTATTTTTTGGACTTAGACATTTTTCCGGCGTTTATCAGACTTTCAGATAGGGCAAATGTCAGTGAGCGTTCCGATTTCAGTTCCAGAGCGATTCGCCCAATGAGTCCTTGATATTTAGTCATTTTCAGCCAATATTTTGGATTTTTGAAAATTTAACTTTTTTGTGAAAATATCCACTAAATGAGGGAATAATATGTGTGAGGGTACCCCAGGAGTGTTCCAAATGTGTGGGTAGAATATATATCCCACGGGGGTAAAATTGAAAAAAGTTGAAAAATTATTTTTTTTGGACTTAGTCATTTTTCTGGCGTTTATCAGACTTTCAGATAGGGCAAATGTCAGTGAGCGTTCCGATTTCAGTTCCAGAGCGATTCGCCCAATGAGTCCTTGATATTTAGTCATTTTCAGTCAATTTTCTGGATTTTTGAAAAATTCACTTTTTTGTGAAAATATCCACTAAATGAGGGAATAATATGTGTGAGGGTAGCCCAGGAGAGTTCCAAATGTGTGTGGGTAGAATATATATCCCACGGGGGTAAAATTGAAAAAAGTTGAAAAAATTTTTTTTTTGGACTTAGACATTTTTCCGGCGTTTATCAGACTTTCAGATAGGGCAAATGTCAGTGAGCGTTCCGATTTCAGTTCCAGAGCGATTCGCCCAATGAGTCCTTGATATTTAGTCATTTTCAGCCAATATTTTGGATTTTTGAAAACTTAACTTTTTTGTGAAAATATCCACTAAATGAGGGAATAATATGTGTGAGGGTACCCCAGGAGTGTTCCAAATGTGTGGGTAGAATATATATCCCACGGGGGTAAAATTGAAAAAAGTTGAAAAATTATTTTTTTTGGACTTAGTCATTTTTCCGGCGTTTATCAGACTTTCAGATAGGGCAAATGTCAGTGAGCATTCCGATTTCAGTTCCAGAGCGATTCGCCCAATGAGTCCTTGATATTTAGTCGTTTTCAGCCAATATTTTGGATTTTTGAAAATTTCACTTTTTTGTGAAAATATCCACTAAATGAGGGAATAATATGTGTGAGGGTAGCCCAGGAGAGTTCCAAATGTGTGTGGGTAGAATATATATCCCACGGGGGTAAAATTGAAAAAAGTTGAAAAAATTTTTTTTTTGGACTTAGTCATTTTTCTGGCGTTTATCAGACTTTCAGATAGGGCAAATGTCAGTGAGCATTCTGATTTCAGTTCCAGAGCGATTCGCCCAATGAGTCCTTGATATTTAGTCGTTTTCAGCCAATTTTCTAGATTTTTGAAAATTTCACTTTTTTGTGAAAATATCCACTAAATGAGGGAATAATATGTATGCCGGTACCCCAGGAGAGTTCCAAATGTGTGTGGGTAAAATATATATCCCACGGGAGTAAAATTAAAAAAAGTTGAAAAAAATTATTTTTTGGACTTAGCCATTTTTCCAGCGTTTATCAGACTTTCAGATAGGGCAAATGTCAGTGAGCGTTCCGATTTCAGTTCCAGAGCGATTCGCCCAATGAGTCCTTGATATTTAGTCGTTTTCAGACAATATTTTGGATTTTTGAAAATTTCACTTTTTTGTGAAAATATCCACTAAATGAGGGAATAATATGTGTGAGGGTACCCCAGGAGAGTTCCAAATGTGTGTGGGTAAAATATATATCCCACGGGGTAAAATTGAAAAATGTTGAAAAAAATTATTTTTTGGACTTAGCCATTTTTCCGGCGTTTATCAGACTTTCAGATAGGGCAAATGTCAGTGAGCGTTCCGATTTCAGTTCCAGAGCGATTTGCCCAATGAGTCCTTGATATTTAGTCGTTTTCAGCCAATTTTCTGGATTTTTGAAAAATTCACTTTTTTGTGAAAATATCCACTAAATGAGGGAATAATATGTGTGAGGGTACCCCAGGAGAGTTCCAAATGTGTGTGGGTAAAATATATATCCCACGGGGGTAAAATTGAAAAAAGTTGAAAAAAAATTTTTTTGGACTTAGTTATTTTTCCGGCATTTATCAGGCTTTCAGATAGGGCAAATGTCAGTGAGCGTTCCGATTTCAGTTCCAGAGCGATTCGCCCAATGAGTCCTTGATATTTAGTCGTTTTCAGACAATATTTTGGATTTTTGAAAATTTCACTTTTTTGTGAAAATATCCACTAAATGAGGGAATAATATGTGTGAGGGTAGCCCAGGAGAGTTCCAAATGTGTGTGGGTAGAATATATATCCCACGGGGGTAAAATTGAAAAAAGTTAAAAAAAATTTTTTTTTGGACTTAGTCATTTTTCCGGCGTTTATCAGACTTTCAGATAGGGCAAATGTCAGTGAGCGTTCCGATTTCAGTTCCAGAGCGATTTGTCCAATGATTCCTTGATATTTAGTCGTTTTCAGCCAATTTTCTGGATTTTTGAAAAATTCACTTTTTTGTGAAAATATCCACTAAATGAGGGAATAATATGTGTGAGGGTACCCCAGGAGAGTTCAAAATGTGTGTGGGTAAAATATATATCCCACGGGAGTAAAATTGAAAAAAGTTGAAAAAAATTATTTTTTGGACTTAGCCATTTTTCCGGCGTTTATCAGACTTTCAGATAGGGCAAATGACAGTGAGCATTCCGATTTCAGTTCCAGAGCGATTCGCCCAATGAGTCCTTGATATTTAGTCGTTTTCAGACAATATTTTGGATTTTTGAAAATTTCACTTTTTTGTGAAAATATCCACTAAATGAGGGAATAATATGTGTGAGGATACCCCAGGAGTGTTCCAAATGTGTGTGGGTAGAATATATATCCCACGGGGGTAAAATTGAAAAAAGTTGAAAAATTATTTTTTTTGGACTTAGTCATTTTTCCGGCGTTTATCAGACTTTCAGATAGGGCAAATGTCAGTGAGCGTTCCGTTTTCAGTTCCAGAGCGATTCGCCTAATGAGTCCTTGATATTTAGTCATTTTCAGCCAATTTTCTGGATTTTTGAAAATTTCACTTTTTTTGAAAATATCCACTAAATGAGGGAATAATATGTGTGAGGGTAGCCCAGGAGAGTTCCAAATGTGTGTGGGTAGAATATATATCCCACGGGGGTAAAATTGAAAAAAGTTGAAAAAATTTTTTTTTTGGACTTAGTCATTTTTCTGGCGTTTATCAGACTTTCAGATAGGGCAAATGTCAGTGAGCATCCGATTTCAGTTCCAGAGCGATTCGCCCAATGAGTCCTTCATATTTAGTCATTTTCAGCCAATTTTCTGGATTTTTGAAAAATTCACTTTTTTGTGAAAATATCCACTAAATGAGGGAATAATATGTGTGAGGGTAGCCCAGGAGAGTTCCAAATGTGTGTGGGTAGAATATATATTCCACGGGGGTAAAATTGAAAAAAGTTGAAAAATTATTTTTTTTGGACTTAGTCATTTTTCCGGCGTTTATCAGACTTTCAGATAGGGCAAATGTAAGTGAGCGTTCCGATTTCAGTTCCAGAGCGATTCGCCCAATGAGTCCCTGATATTTAGTCATTTTCAGCCAATTTTCTGGATTCATGAAAATTTCACTTTTTTTAAAAAATATCCACTAAATGAGGGAATAATATGTGTGAGGGTAGCCCAGGAGAGTTCCAATTGTGTGTGGGTAGAATATATATCCCACGGGGTTAAAATTTAAAAAAGTTGAAAAAATTTTTTTTTTGGACTTAGTCATTTTTCTGGCGTTTATCAGACTTTCAGATAGGGCAAATGTCAGTGAGCGTTCCGATTTCAGTTCCAGAGCGATTCGCCCAATGAGTCCTTGATATTTAGTCATTTTCAGCCAATATTTTGGATTTTTGAAAATTTCACTTTTTTGTGAAAATATCCACTAAATGAGGGAATAATATGTGTTAGGGTAGCCCAGGAGAGTTCCAAATGTGTGTGGGTAGAATATATATCCCACGGGGGTAAAATTGAAAAAAGTTGAAAAAATTTTTTTTTTGGACTTAGTCATTTTTCTGGCGTTTATCAGACTTTCAGATAGGGCAAATGTCAGTGAGCATTCTGATTTCAGTTCCAGAGCGATTCGCCCAATAAGTCCTTGATATTTAGTCATTTTCAGCCAAATTTCTGGATTTTTGAAAAATTCACTTTTTTGTGAAAATATCCACTAAATGAGGGAATAATATGTGTGAGGGTACCCCAGGAGAGTTTCAAATGTGTGTGGGTAAAATATATATCCCACGGGGGTAAAAGTGAAAAAAGTTGAAAAAAATTATTTTTTGGACTTAGACATTTTTCCGGCGTTTATCAGACTTTCAGATAGGGCAAATGTCAGTGAGCGTTCCGATTTCAGTTCCAGAGCGATTCGCCCAATGAGTCCTTGATATTTAGTCATTTTCAGCCAATATTTTGGATTTTTGAAAATTTAACTTTTTTGTGAAAATATCCACTAAATGAGGGAATAATATGTGTGAGGGTACCCCAGGAGTGTTCCAAATGTGTGGGTAGAATATATATCCCACGGGGGTAAAATTGAAAAAAGTTGAAAAATTATTTTTTTTGGACTTAGTCATTTTTCTGGCGTTTATCAGACTTTCAGATAGGGCAAATGTCAGTGAGCGTTCCGATTTCAGTTCCAGAGCGATTCGCCCAATGAGTCCTTGATATTTAGTCATTTTCAGTCAATTTTCTGGATTTTTGAAAAATTCACTTTTTTGTGAAAATATCCACTAAATGAGGGAATAATATGTGTGAGGGTAGCCCAGGAGAGTTCCAAATGTGTGTGGGTAGAATATATATCCCACGGGGGTAAAATTGAAAAAAGTTGAAAAAATTTTTTTTTTGGACTTAGTCATTTTTCTGGCGTTTATCAGACTTTCAGATAGGGCAAATGTCAGTGAGCATTCTGATTTCAGTTCCAGTGCGATTCGCCCAATAAGTCCTTGATATTTAGTCATTTTCAGCCAAATTTCTGGATTTTTGAAAAATTCACTTTTTTGTGAAAATATCCACTAAATGAGGGAATAATATGTGTGAGGGTACCCCAGGAGAGTTTCAAATGTGTGTGGGTAAAATATATATCCCACGGGGGTAAAAGTGAAAAAAGTTGAAAAAAATTATTTTTTGGACTTAGACATTTTTCCGGCGTTTATCAGACTTTCAGATAGGGCAAATGTCAGTGAGCGTTCCGATTTCAGTTCCAGAGCGATTCGCCCAATGAGTCCTTGATATTTAGTCATTTTCAGCCAATATTTTGGATTTTTGAAAATTTAACTTTTTTGTGAAAATATCCACTAAATGAGGGAATAATATGTGTGAGGGTACCCCAGGAGTGTTCCAAATGTGTGGGTAGAATATATATCCCACGGGGGTAAAATTGAAAAAAGTTGAAAAATTATTTTTTTTGGACTTAGTCATTTTTCCGGCGTTTATCAGACTTTCAGATAGGGCAAATGTCAGTGAGCATTCCGATTTCAGTTCCAGAGCGATTCGCCCAATGAGTCCTTGATATTTAGTCGTTTTCAGCCAATATTTTGGATTTTTGAAAATTTCACTTTTTTGTGAAAATATCCACTAAATGAGGGAATAATATGTGTGAGGGTAGCCCAGGAGAGTTCCAAATGTGTGTGGGTAGAATATATATCCCACGGGGGTAAAATTGAAAAAAGTTGAAAAAATTTTTTTTTTGGACTTAGTCATTTTTCTGGCGTTTATCAGACTTTCAGATAGGGCAAATGTCAGTGAGCATTCTGATTTCAGTTCCAGAGCGATTCGCCCAATGAGTCCTTGATATTTAGTCGTTTTCAGCCAATTTTCTAGATTTTTGAAAATTTCACTTTTTTGTGAAAATATCCACTAAATGAGGGAATAATATGTATGCCGGTACCCCAGGAGAGTTCCAAATGTGTGTGGGTAAAATATATATCCCACGGGAGTAAAATTAAAAAAAGTTGAAAAAAATTATTTTTTGGACTTAGCCATTTTTCCAGCGTTTATCAGACTTTCAGATAGGGCAAATGTCAGTGAGCGTTCCGATTTCAGTTCCAGAGCGATTCGCCCAATGAGTCCTTGATATTTAGTCGTTTTCAGACAATATTTTGGATTTTTGAAAATTTCACTTTTTTGTGAAAATATCCACTAAATGAGGGAATAATATGTGTGAGGGTACCCCAGGAGAGTTCCAAATGTGTGTGGGTAAAATATATATCCCACGGGGTAAAATTGAAAAATGTTGAAAAAAATTATTTTTTGGACTTAGCCATTTTTCCGGCGTTTATCAGACTTTCAGATAGGGCAAATGTCAGTGAGCGTTCCGATTTCAGTTCCAGAGCGATTTGCCCAATGAGTCCTTGATATTTAGTCGTTTTCAGCCAATTTTCTGGATTTTTGAAAAATTCACTTTTTTGTGAAAATATCCACTAAATGAGGGAATAATATGTGTGAGGGTACCCCAGGAGAGTTCCAAATGTGTGTGGGTAAAATATATATCCCACGGGGGTAAAATTGAAAAAAGTTGAAAAAAAATTTTTTTGGACTTAGTTATTTTTCCGGCATTTATCAGACTTTCAGATAGGGCAAATGTCAGTGAGCGTTCCGATTTCAGTTCCAGAGCGATTCGCCCAATGAGTCCTTGATATTTAGTCGTTTTCAGACAATATTTTGGATTTTTGAAAATTTCACTTTTTTGTGAAAATATCCACTAAATGAGGGAATAATATGTGTGAGGGTAGCCCAGGAGAGTTCCAAATGTGTGTGGGTAGAATATATATCCCACGGGGGTAAAATTGAAAAAAGTTAAAAAAAATGTTTTTTTGGACTTAGTCATTTTTCCGGCGTTTATCAGACTTTCAGATAGGGCAAATGTCAGTGAGCGTTCCGATTTCAGTTCCAGAGCGATTTGTCCAATGATTCCTTGATATTTAGTCGTTTTCAGCCAATTTTCTGGATTTTTGAAAAATTCACTTTTTTGTGAAAATATCCACTAAATGAGGGAATAATATGTGTGAGGGTACCCCAGGAGAGTTCAAAATGTGTGTGGGTAAAATATATATCCCACGGGAGTAAAATTGAAAAAAGTTGAAAAAAATTATTTTTTGGACTTAGCCATTTTTCCGGCGTTTATCAGACTTTCAGATAGGGCAAATGACAGTGAGCATTCCGATTTCAGTTCCAGAGCGATTCGCCCAATGAGTCCTTGATATTTAGTCGTTTTCAGACAATATTTTGGATTTTTGAAAATTTCACTTTTTTGTGAAAATATCCACTAAATGAGGGAATAATATGTGTGAGGATACCCCAGGAGTGTTCCAAATGTGTGTGGGTAGAATATATATCCCACGGGGGTAAAATTGAAAAAAGTTGAAAAATTATTTTTTTTGGACTTAGTCATTTTTCCGGCGTTTATCAGACTTTCAGATAGGGCAAATGTCAGTGAGCATTCCGTTTTCAGTTCCAGAGCGATTCGCCTAATGAGTCCTTGATATTTAGTCATTTTCAGCCAATTTTCTGGATTTTTGAAAATTTCACTTTTTTTGAAAATATCCACTAAATGAGGGAATAATATGTGTGAGGGTAGCCCAGGAGAGTTCCAAATGTGTGTGGGTAGAATATATATTCCACGGGGGTAAAATTGAAAAAAGTTGAAAAATTATTTTTTTTGGACTTAGTCATTTTTCCGGCGTTTATCAGACTTTCAGATAGGGCAAATGTAAGTGAGCGTTCCGATTTCAGTTCCAGAGCGATTCGCCCAATGAGTCCCTGATATTTAGTCATTTTCAGCCAATTTTCTGGATTCATGAAAATTTCACTTTTTTTAAAAAATATCCACTAAATGAGGGAATAATATGTGTGAGGGTAGCCCAGGAGAGTTCCAATTGTGTGTGGGTAGAATATATATCCCACGGGGTTAAAATTTAAAAAAGTTGAAAAAATTTTTTTTTTGGACTTAGTCATTTTTCTGGCGTTTATCAGACTTTCAGATAGGGCAAATGTCAGTGAGCGTTCCGATTTCAGTTCCAGAGCGATTCGCCCAATGAGTCCTTGATATTTAGTCATTTTCAGCCAATATTTTGGATTTTTGAAAATTTCACTTTTTTGTGAAAATATCCACTAAATGAGGGAATAATATGTGTTAGGGTAGCCCAGGAGAGTTCCAAATGTGTGTGGGTAGAATATATATCCCACGGGGGTAAAATTGAAAAAAGTTGAAAAAATTTTTTTTTTGGACTTAGTCATTTTTCTGGCGTTTATCAGACTTTCAGATAGGGCAAATGTCAGTGAGCATTCTGATTTCAGTTCCAGAGCGATTCGCCCAATAAGTCCTTGATATTTAGTCATTTTCAGCCAAATTTCTGGATTTTTGAAAAATTCACTTTTTTGTGAAAATATCCACTAAATGAGGGAATAATATGTGTGAGGGTACCCCAGGAGAGTTTCAAATGTGTGTGGGTAAAATATATATCCCACGGGGGTAAAAGTGAAAAAAGTTGAAAAAAATTATTTTTTGGACTTAGCCATTTTTCCGGCGTTTATCAGACTTTCAGATAGGGCAAATGTCAGTGAGCGTTCCGATTTCAGTTCCAGAGCGATTCGCCCAATGAGTCCTTGATATTTAGTCATTTTCAGCCAATATTTTGGATTTTTGAAAATTTAACTTTTTTGTGAAAATATCCACTAAATGAGGGAATAATATGTGTGAGGGTACCCCAGGAGTGTTCCAAATGTGTGGGTAGAATATATATCCCACGGGGGTAAAATTGAAAAAAGTTGAAAAATTATTTTTTTTGGACTTAGTCATTTTTCCGGCGTTTATCAGACTTTCAGATAGGGCAAATGTCAGTGAGCATTCCGATTTCAGTTCCAGAGCGATTCGCCCAATGAGTCCTTGATATTTAGTCGTTTTCAGCCAATATTTTGGATTTTTGAAAATTTCACTTTTTTGTGAAAATATCCACTAAATGAGGGAATAATATGTGTGAGGGTAGCCCAGGAGAGTTCCAAATGTGTGTGGGTAGAATATATATCCCACGGGGGTAAAATTGAAAAAAGTTGAAAAAATTTTTTTTTTGGACTTAGTCATTTTTCTGGCGTTTATCAGACTTTCAGATAGGGCAAATGTCAGTGAGCATTCTGATTTCAGTTCCAGAGCATTTCGCCCAATGAGTCCTTGATATTTAGTCATTTTCAGCCAAATTTCTGGATTTTTGAAAAATTCACTTTTTTGTGAAAATATCCACTAAATGAGGGAATAATATGTGTGAGGGTACCCCAGGAGAGATTCAAATGTGTGTGGGTAAAATATATATCCCACGGGGGTAAAAGTGAAAAAAGTTGAAAAAAATTATTTTTTGGACTTAGCCATTTTTCCGGCGTTTATCAGACTTTCAGATAGGGCAAATGTCAGTGAGCGTTCCGATTTCAGTTCCAGAGCGATTCGCCCAATGAGTCCTTGATATTTAGTCATTTTCAGCCAATATTTTGGATTTTTGAAAATTTCACTTTTTTGTGAAAATATCCACTAAATGAGGGAATAATATGTGTGAGGGTACCCCAGGAGTGTTCCAAATGTGTGTGGTTCAAATATATAACCCACGGGGGTAAAAGTGAAAAAAGTTGAAAAAAAATATTTTTTGGACTTAGCCATTTTTCCGGCGTTTATCAGACTTTCAGATAGGGCAAATGTCAGTGAGCGTTCCGATTTCAGTTCCAGTGCGATTCTCCCAATGAGTCCTTGATATTTAGTCATTTTCAGCCAATATTTTGGATTTTTGAAAATTTCACTTTTTTGTGAAAATATCCACTAAATGAGGGAATAATATGTGTGAGGGTACCCCAGGAGTGTTCCAAATGTGTGTGGGTAGAATATATATCCCACGGGGGTAAAATTGAAAAAAGTTGAAAAATTATTTTTTTTGGACTTAGCCATTTTTCCGGCGTTTATCAGACTTTCAGATAGGGCAAATGTCAGTGAGCGTTCCGATTTCAGTTCCAGAGCGATTCGCCCAATGAGTCCTTGATATTTAGTCATTTTCAGCCAATTTTCTGGATTCATGAAAATTTCACTTTTTTTAAAAAATATCCACTAAATGAGGGAATAATATGTGTGAGGGTAGCCCAGGAGAGTTCCAATTGTGTGTGGGTAGAATATATATCCCACGGGGTTAAAATTTAAAAAAGTTGAAAAAATTTTTTTTTTGGACTTAGTCATTTTTCTGGCGTTTATCAGACTTTCAGATAGGGCAAATGTCAGTGAGCGTTCCGATTTCAGTTCCAGAGCGATTCGCCCAATGAGTCCTTGATATTTAGTCATTTTCAGCCAATATTTTGGATTTTTGAAAATTTCACTTTTTTGTGAAAATATCCACTAAATGAGAGAATAATATGTGTGAGGGTACCCCAGGAGTGTTCCAAATGTGTGGGTAGAATATATATCCCACGGGGGTAAAATTGAAAAAAGTTGAAAAATTATTTTTTTTGGACTTAGTCATTTTTCCGGCGTTTATCAGACTTTCAGATAGGGCAAATGTCAGTGAGCATTCCGATTTCAGTTCCAGAGCGATTCGCCCAATGAGTCCTTGATATTTAGTCATTTTCAGCCAATATTTTGGATTTTTGAAAATTTCACTTTTTTGTGAAAATATCCACTAAATGAGGGAATAATATGTGTGAGGGTACCCCAGGAGAGTTCCAAATGTGTGTGGGTAGAATATATATCCCACGGGGGTAAAATTGAAAAAAGTTGAAAAAAATTATTTTTTGGACTTAGTCATTTTTCCGGCGTTTATCAGACTTTCAGATAGGGCAAATGTCAGTGAGCATTCCGATTTCAGTTCCAGAGCGATTCGCCTAATGAGTCCTTGATATTTAGTCATTTTCAGCCAATTTTCTGGATTTTTGAAAAATTCACTTTTTTGTAAAAATATCCACTAAATGAGGGAATAATATGTGTGAGGGTACCCAAGGAGAGTTCCAAATGTGTGTGGGTAGAATATATATCCCACGGGGGTAAAATTGAAAAAAGTTGAAAAATATTTTTTTTTGGACTTAGTCATTTTTCCGGCGTTTATCAGACTTTCAGATAGGGCAAATGTCAGTGAGCATTCCGATTTCAGTTCCAGAGCGATTCGCCCAATGAGTCCTTCATATTTAGTCATTTTCAGCCAATTTTCTAGATTTTTGAAAAATGCACTTTTTTGTAAAAATATCCACTAAATGAGGGAATAATATGTGTGAGGGTAGCCCAGGAGAGTTCCAAATGTGTGTGGGTAGAATATATATCCCACGGGGGTAAAATTGAAAAAAGTTGAAAACATTTTTTTTTTGGACTTAGTCATTTTTCCGGCGTTTATCAGACTTTCAGATAGGGCAAATGTCAGTGAGCATTCTGATTTCAGTTCCAGAGCGATTCGCCCAATGAGTCCTTGATATTTAGTCATTTTCAGCCAAATTTCTGGATTTTTGAAAAATTCACTTTTTTGTGAAAATATCCACTAAATGAGGGAATAATATGTGTGAGGGTACCCCAGGAGAGATTCAAATGTGTGTGGGTAAAATATATATCCCACGGGGGTAAAAGTGAAAAAAGTTGAAAAAAATTATTTTTTGGACTTAGCCATTTTTCCGGCGTTTATCAGACTTTCAGATAGGGCAAATGTCAGTGAGCGTTCCGATTTCAGTTCCAGAGCGATTCGCCCAATGAGTCCTTGATATTTAGTCATTTTCAGCCAATATTTTGGATTTTTGAAAATTTCACTTTTTTGTGAAAATATCCACTAAATGAGGGAATAATATGTGTGAGGGTACCCCAGGAGTGTTCCAAATGTGTGTGGGTAGAATATATGTTCCAAGGGGGTAAAATTGAAAAAAGTTGAAAAATTATTTTTTTTGGACTTAGTCATTTTTTCGGCGTTTATCAGACTTTCAGATAGGGCAAATGTCAGTGAGCATTCCGATTTCGGTTCCAGAGCGATTCGCCCAATGAGTCCTTGATGTTTAGTCGTTTTCAGCCAATATTTTGGATTTTTGAAAATTTCACTTTTTTGTGAAAATGTCCACTAAATGAGGGAATAATATATGTGAGGGTACCCCAGGAGAGTTCCAAATGTGTGTGGGTAGAATATATATCCCACGGGGGTAAAATTGAAAAAAGTTGAAAAATATTTTTTTTTGGACTTAGCCATTTTTCCGGCGTTTATCAGACTTTCAGATAGGGCAAATGTCAGTGAGCATTCCGATTTCGGTTCCAGAGCGATTCGCCCAATGCGTCCTTGATGTTTAGTCGTTTTCAGCCAATATTTTGGATTTTTGAAAATTTCACTTTTTTGTGATAATGTCCACTAAATGAGGGAATAATATATGTGAGGGTACCCCAGGAGTGTTCCAAATGTGTGTGGGTAGAATATATAACCCACGGGGGTAAAAGTGAAAAAAGTTGAAAAAAAAAATTTTTTGGACTTAGCCATTTTTCCGGCGTTTATCAGACTTTCAGATAGGGCAAATGTCAGTGAGCATTCCGATTTCGGTTCCAGAGCGATTCACCCAATGCGTCCTTGATATTTAGTCGTTTTCAGCCAATATTTTGGATTTTTGAAAATTTCACTTTTTTGTGAAAATGTCCACTAAATGAGGGAATAATATGTGTGAGGGTACCCCAGGAGTGTTCCAAATGTGTGTGGGTAGAATATATATTCCAAGGGGGTAAAATTGAAAAAAGTTGAAAAATTATTTTTTTTGGACTTAGTCATTTTTCCGGCGTTTATCAGACTTTCAGATAGGGCAAATGTCAGTGAGCATTCCGATTTCGGTTCCAGAGCGATTCGCCCAATGCGTCCTTGATGTTTAGTCGTTTTCAGCCAATATTTTGGATTTTTGAAAATTTCACTTTTTTGTGAAAATGTCCACTAAATGAGGGAATAATATATGTGAGGGTACCCCAGGAGAGTTCCAAATGTGTGTGGGTAGAATATATATCCCACGGGGGTAAAATTGAAAAAAGTTGAAAAAATTTTTTTTTGGACTTAGTCATTTTTCTGGCGTTTATCAGACTTTCAGATAGGGCAAATGTCAGTGAGCATTCTGATTTCAGTTCCAGAGCGATTCGCCCAATGAGTCCTTGATATTTAGTCATTTTCAGCCAAATTTCTGGATTTTTGAAAAATTCACTTTTTTGTGAAAATATCCACTAAATGAGGGAATAATATGTGTGAGGGTACCCCAGGAGAGATTCAAATGTGTGTGGGTAAAATATATATCCCACGGGGGTAAAAGTGAAAAAAGTTGAAAAAAATTATTTTTTGGACTTAGCCATTTTTCCGGCGTTTATCAGACTTTCAGATAGGGCAAATGTCAGTGAGCGTTCCGATTTCAGTTCCAGAGCGATTCGCCCAATGAGTCCTTGATATTTAGTCATTTTCAGCCAATATTTTGGATTTTTGAAAATTTCACTTTTTTGTGAAAATATCCACTAAATGAGGGAATAATATGTGTGAGGGTACCCCAGGAGTGTTCCAAATGTGTGTGGCTCAAATATATAACCCACGGGGGTAAAAGTGAAAAAAGTTGAAAAAAAATATTTTTTGGACTTAGCCATTTTTCCGGCGTTTATCAGACTTTCAGATAGGGCAAATGTCAGTGAGCATTCCGATTTCAGTTCCAGAGCGATTCGCCCAATGCGTCCTTGATGTTTAGTCGTTTTCAGCCAATATTTTGGATTTTTGAAAATTTCACTTTTTTGTGATAATGTCCACTAAATGAGGGAATAATATATGTGAGGGTACCCCAGGAGTGTTCCAAATGTGTGTGGGTAGAATATATATCCCACGGGGGTAAAATTGAAAAAAGTTGAAAAATTATTTTTTTTTGGACTTAGTCATTTTTCCGGCGTTCATCAGACTTTCAGATATGGCAAATATCAGTGAGCGTTCCGATTTCAGTTCCAGAGCAATTCGCCCAAGGAGTCCTTGATATTTAGTCATTTTCAGCCAATTTTCTGGATTTTTGAAAATTTCACTTTTTTTTAAAAATATCCACTAAATGAGGGAATAATATGTGTGAGGGTAGCCCAGGAGAGTTCCAAATGTGTGGGTAGAATATATATCCCACGGGGGTAAAATTGAAAAAAGTTGAAAAAAATTATTTTTTGGACTTAGTCATTTTTCCGGCGTTTATCAGACTTTCAGATAGGGCAAATGTCAGTGAGCATTCCGATTTCAGTTCCAGAGCGATTCGCCCAATGAGTCCTTGATATTTAGTCATTTTCAGCCAATTTTCTGGATTTTTGAAAAATTCACTTTTTTGTAAAAATATCCACTAAATGAGGGAATAATATGTGTGAGGGTACCCCAGGAGAGTTCCAAATGTGTGTGGGTAGAATATATATCCCACGGGGGTAAAATTGAAAAAAGTTGAAAAATATTTTTTTTTGGACTTAGTCATTTTTCCGGCGTTTATCAGACTTTCAGATAGGGCAAATGTCAGTGAGCATTCCGATTTCCGTTCCAGAGCGATTCGCCCAATGAGTCCTTCATATTTAGTCATTTTCAGCCAATTTTCTAGATTTTTGAAAAATGCACTTTTTTGTAAAAATATCCACTAAATGAGGGAATAATATGTGTGAGGGTAGCCCAGGAGAGTTCCAAATGTGTGTGGGTAGAATATATATCCCACGGGGGTAAAATTGAAAAAAGTTGAAAAATTATTTTTTTTGGACTTAGTCATTTTTCCGGCGTTTATCAGACTTTCAGATAGGGCAAATGTCAGTGAGCATTCCGATTTCAGTTCCAGAGCGATTCGCCCAATGCGTCCTTGATGTTTAGTCGTTTTCAGCCAATATTTTGGATTTTTGAAAATTTCACTTTTTTGTGATAATGTCCACTAAATGAGGGAATAATATATGTGAGGGTACCCCAGGAGTGTTCCAAATGTGTGTGGGTAGAATATATATCCCACGGGGGTAAAATTGAAAAAAGTTGAAAAATTATTTTTTTTTGGACTTAGTCATTTTTCCGGCGTTCATCAGACTTTCAGATATGGCAAATATCAGTGAGCGTTCCGATTTCAGTTCCAGAGCAATTCGCCCAAGGAGTCCTTGATATTTAGTCATTTTCAGCCAATTTTCTGGATTTTTGAAAATTTCACTTTTTTTTAAAAATATCCACTAAATGAGGGAATAATATGTGTGAGGGTAGCCCAGGAGAGTTCCAAATGTGTGGGTAGAATATATATCCCACGGGGGTAAAATTGAAAAAAGTTGAAAAAAATTATTTTTTGGACTTAGTCATTTTTCCGGCGTTTATCAGACTTTCAGATAGGGCAAATGTCAGTGAGCATTCCGATTTCAGTTCCAGAGCGATTCGCCCAATGAGTCCTTGATATTTAGTCATTTTCAGCCAATTTTCTGGATTTTTGAAAAATTCACTTTTTTGTAAAAATATCCACTAAATGAGGGAATAATATGTGTGAGGGTACCCCAGGAGAGTTCCAAATGTGTGTGGGTAGAATATATATCCCACGGGGGTAAAATTGAAAAAAGTTGAAAAATATTTTTTTTTGGACTTAGTCATTTTTCCGGCGTTTATCAGACTTTCAGATAGGGCAAATGTCAGTGAGCATTCCGATTTCCGTTCCAGAGCGATTCGCCCAATGAGTCCTTCATATTTAGTCATTTTCAGCCAATTTTCTAGATTTTTGAAAAATGCACTTTTTTGTAAAAATATCCACTAAATGAGGGAATAATATGTGTGAGGGTAGCCCAGGAGAGTTCCAAATGTGTGTGGGTAGAATATATATCCCACGGGGGTAAAATTGAAAAAAGTTGAAAAATTATTTTTTTTGGACTTAGTCATTTTTCCGGCGTTTATCAGACTTTCAGATAGGGCAAATGTCAGTGAGCATTCCGATTTCAGTTCCAGAGCGATTCGCCCAATGCGTCCTTGATGTTTAGTCGTTTTCAGCCAATATTTTGGATTTTTGAAAATTTCACTTTTTTGTGATAATGTCCACTAAATGAGGGAATAATATATGTGAGGGTACCCTAGGAGTGTTCCAAATGTGTGTGGGTAGAATATATATCCCACGGGGGTAAAATTGAAAAAAGTTGAAAAATTATTTTTTTTTGGACTTAGTCATTTTTCCGGCGTTCATCAGACTTTCAGATAGGGCAAATGTCAGTGAGCGTTCCGATTTCAGTTCCAGAGCGATTCGCCCAATGAGTCCTTGATATTTAGTCATTTTCAGCCAATTTTCTGGATTTTTGAAAATTTCACTTTTTTGTGAAAATATCCACTAAATGAGGGAATAATATGTGTGAGGGTAGCCCAGGAGAGTTCCAAATGTGTGTGGGTAGAATATATATCCCACGGGGGTAAAATTGAAAAAAGTTGAAAAAAATTATTTTTTGGACTTAGTCATTTTTCCGGTGTTTATCAGACTTTCAGATATGGCAAATATCAGTGAGCGTTCCGATTTCAGTTCCAGAGCAATTCGCCCAAGGAGTCCTTGATATTTAGTCATTTTCAGCCAATTTTCTGGATTTTTGAAAATTTCACTTTTTTTAAAAAATATCCACTAAATGAGGGAATAATATGTGTGAGGGTACCCCAGGAGAGTTCCAAATGTGTGTGGGTAGAATATATATCCCACGGGGGTAAAATTGAAAAAAGTTGAAAAATATTTTTTTTTGGACTTAGTCATTTTTCCGGCGTTTATCAGACTTTCAGATAGGGCAAATGTCAGTGAGCATTCCGATTTCAGTTCCAGAGCGATTCGCCCAATGAGTCCTTCATATTTAGTCATTTTCAGCCAATTTTCTAGATTTTTGAAAAATGCACTTTTTTGTAAAAATATCCACTAAATGAGGGAATAATATGTGTGAGGGTAGCCCAGGAGAGTTCCAAATGTGTGTGGGTAGAATATATATCCCACGGGGGTAAAATTGAAAAAAGTTGAAAAATTATTTTTTTTGGACTTAGTCATTTTTCCGGCGTTTATCAGACTTTCAGATAGGGCAAATGTCAGTGAGCATTCCGATTTCAGTTCCAGAGCGATTCGCCCAATGCGTCCTTGATGTTTAGTCGTTTTCAGCCAATATTTTGGATTTTTGAAAATTTCACTTTTTTGTGATAATGTCCACTAAATGAGGGAATAATATATGTGAGGGTACCCTAGGAGTGTTCCAAATGTGTGTGGGTAGAATATATATCCCACGGGGGTAAAATTGAAAAAAGTTGAAAAATTATTTTTTTTTGGACTTAGTCATTTTTCCGGCGTTCATCAGACTTTCAGATAGGGCAAATGTCAGTGAGCGTTCCGATTTCAGTTCCAGAGCGATTCGCCCAATGAGTCCTTGATATTTAGTCATTTTCAGCCAATTTTCTGGATTTTTGAAAATTTCACTTTTTTGTGAAAATATCCACTAAATGAGGGAATAATATGTGTGAGGGTAGCCCAGGAGAGTTCCAAATGTGTGTGGGTAGAATATATATCCCACGGGGGTAAAATTGAAAAAAGTTGAAAAAAATTATTTTTTGGACTTAGTCATTTTTCCGGCGTTTATCAGACTTTCAGATAGGGCAAATGTCAGTGAGCATTCCGATTTCCGTTCCAGAGCGATTCGCCCAATGAGTCCTTCATATTTAGTCATTTTCAGCCAATTTTCTAGATTTTTGAAAAATGCACTTTTTTGTAAAAATATCCACTAAATGAGGGAATAATATGTGTGAGGGTAGCCCAGGAGAGTTCCAAATGTGTGTGGGTAGAATATATATCCCACGGGGGTAAAATTGAAAAAAGTTGAAAAATTATTTTTTTTGGACTTAGTCATTTTTCCGGCGTTTATCAGACTTTCAGATAGGGCAAATGTCAGTGAGCATTCCGATTTCAGTTCCAGAGCGATTCGCCCAATGCGTCCTTGATGTTTAGTCGTTTTCAGCCAATATTTTGGATTTTTGAAAATTTCACTTTTTTGTGATAATGTCCACTAAATGAGGGAATAATATATGTGAGGGTACCCCAGGAGTGTTCCAAATGTGTGTGGGTAGAATATATATCCCACGGGGGTAAAATTGAAAAAAGTTGAAAAATTATTTTTTTTTGGACTTAGTCATTTTTCCGGCGTTCATCAGACTTTCAGATATGGCAAATATCAGTGAGCGTTCCGATTTCAGTTCCAGAGCAATTCGCCCAAGGAGTCCTTGATATTTAGTCATTTTCAGCCAATTTTCTGGATTTTTGAAAATTTCACTTTTTTTTAAAAATATCCACTAAATGAGGGAATAATATGTGTGAGGGTAGCCCAGGAGAGTTCCAAATGTGTGGGTAGAATATATATCCCACGGGGGTAAAATTGAAAAAAGTTGAAAAAAATTATTTTTTGGACTTAGTCATTTTTCCGGCGTTTATCAGACTTTCAGATAGGGCAAATGTCAGTGAGCATTCCGATTTCAGTTCCAGAGCGATTCGCCCAATGAGTCCTTGATATTTAGTCATTTTCAGCCAATTTTCTGGATTTTTGAAAAATTCACTTTTTTGTAAAAATATCCACTAAATGAGGGAATAATATGTGTGAGGGTACCCCAGGAGAGTTCCAAATGTGTGTGGGTAGAATATATATCCCACGGGGGTAAAATTGAAAAAAGTTGAAAAATATTTTTTTTTGGACTTAGTCATTTTTCCGGCGTTTATCAGACTTTCAGATAGGGCAAATGTCAGTGAGCATTCCGATTTCCGTTCCAGAGCGATTCGCCCAATGAGTCCTTCATATTTAGTCATTTTCAGCCAATTTTCTAGATTTTTGAAAAATGCACTTTTTTGTAAAAATATCCACTAAATGAGGGAATAATATGTGTGAGGGTAGCCCAGGAGAGTTCCAAATGTGTGTGGGTAGAATATATATCCCACGGGGGTAAAATTGAAAAAAGTTGAAAAATTATTTTTTTTGGACTTAGTCATTTTTCCGGCGTTTATCAGACTTTCAGATAGGGCAAATGTCAGTGAGCATTCCGATTTCAGTTCCAGAGCGATTCGCCCAATGCGTCCTTGATGTTTAGTCGTTTTCAGCCAATATTTTGGATTTTTGAAAATTTCACTTTTTTGTGATAATGTCCACTAAATGAGGGAATAATATATGTGAGGGTACCCTAGGAGTGTTCCAAATGTGTGTGGGTAGAATATATATCCCACGGGGGTAAAATTGAAAAAAGTTGAAAAATTATTTTTTTTTGGACTTAGTCATTTTTCCGGCGTTCATCAGACTTTCAGATAGGGCAAATGTCAGTGAGCGTTCCGATTTCAGTTCCAGAGCGATTCGCCCAATGAGTCCTTGATATTTAGTCATTTTCAGCCAATTTTCTGGATTTTTGAAAATTTCACTTTTTTGTGAAAATATCCACTAAATGAGGGAATAATATGTGTGAGGGTAGCCCAGGAGAGTTCCAAATGTGTGTGGGTAGAATATATATCCCACGGGGGTAAAATTGAAAAAAGTTGAAAAAAATTATTTTTTGGACTTAGTCATTTTTCCGGTGTTTATCAGACTTTCAGATATGGCAAATATCAGTGAGCGTTCCGATTTCAGTTCCAGAGCAATTCGCCCAAGGAGTCCTTGATATTTAGTCATTTTCAGCCAATTTTCTGGATTTTTGAAAATTTCACTTTTTTTTAAAAATATCCACTAAATGAGGGAATAATATGTGTGAGGGTACCCCAGGAGAGTTCCAAATGTGTGTGGGTAGAATATATATCCCACGGGGGTAAAATTGAAAAAAGTTGAAAAATATTTTTTTTTGGACTTAGTCATTTTTCCGGCGTTTATCAGACTTTCAGATAGGGCAAATGTCAGTGAGCATTCCGATTTCAGTTCCAGAGCGATTCGCCCAATGAGTCCTTCATATTTAGTCATTTTCAGCCAATTTTCTAGATTTTTGAAAAATGCACTTTTTTGTAAAAATATCCACTAAATGAGGGAATAATATGTGTGAGGGTAGCCCAGGAGAGTTCCAAATGTGTGTGGGTAGAATATATATCCCACGGGGGTAAAATTGAAAAAAGTTGAAAAATTATTTTTTTTGGACTTAGTCATTTTTCCGGCGTTTATCAGACTTTCAGATAGGGCAAATGTCAGTGAGCATTCCGATTTCAGTTCCAGAGCGATTCGCCCAATGCGTCCTTGATGTTTAGTCGTTTTCAGCCAATATTTTGGATTTTTGAAAATTTCACTTTTTTGTGATAATGTCCACTAAATGAGGGAATAATATATGTGAGGGTACCCTAGGAGTGTTCCAAATGTGTGTGGGTAGAATATATATCCCACGGGGGTAAAATTGAAAAAAGTTGAAAAATTATTTTTTTTTGGACTTAGTCATTTTTCCGGCGTTCATCAGACTTTCAGATAGGGCAAATGTCAGTGAGCGTTCCGATTTCAGTTCCAGAGCGATTCGCCCAATGAGTCCTTGATATTTAGTCATTTTCAGCCAATTTTCTGGATTTTTGAAAATTTCACTTTTTTGTGAAAATATCCACTAAATGAGGGAATAATATGTGTGAGGGTAGCCCAGGAGAGTTCCAAATGTGTGTGGGTAGAATATATATCCCACGGGGGTAAAATTGAAAAAAGTTGAAAAAAATTATTTTTTGGACTTAGTCATTTTTCCGGTGTTTATCAGACTTTCAGATATGGCAAATATCAGTGAGCGTTCCGATTTCAGTTCCAGAGCAATTCGCCCAAGGAGTCCTTGATATTTAGTCATTTTCAGCCAATTTTCTGGATTTTTGAAAATTTCACTTTTTTTTAAAAATATCCACTAAATGAGGGAATAATATGTGTGAGGGTAGCCCAGGAGAGTTCCAAATGTGTGTGGGTAGAATATATATCCCACGGGGGTAAAATTGAAAAAAGTTGAAAAATATTTTTTTTTGGACTCAGTCATTTTTCCGGCGTTTATCAGACTTTCAGATAGGGCAAATGTCAGTGAGCGTTCCGATTTCAGTTCCAGAGCGATTCGCCCAATGAGTCCTTGATATTTAGTCATTTTCAGCCAATTTTCTGGATTTTTGAAAAATTCACTTTTTTGAGAAAATATCCACTAAATGAGGGAATAATATGTGTGAGGGTACCCCAGGAGAGTTCCAAATGTGTGTGGGTAGAATATATATCCCACGGGGGTAAAATTGAAAAAAGTTGAAAAATATTTTTTTTTGGACTTAGTCATTTTTCCGGCGTTTATCAGACTTTCAGATAGGGCAAATGTCAGTGAGCATTCCGATTTCAGTTCCAGAGCGATTCGCCCAATGAGTCCTTCATATTTAGTCATTTTCAGCCAATTTTCTAGATTTTTGAAAAATGCACTTTTTTGTAAAAATATCCACTAAATGAGGGAATAATATGTATGAGGGTAGCCCAGGAGAGTTCCAAATGTGTGTGGGTAGAATATATATCCCACGGGGGTAAAATTGAAAAAAGTTGAAAAAATTTTTTTTTTGGACTTAGTCATTTTTCCGGCGTTTATCAGACTTTCAGATAGGGCAAATGTCAGTGAGCTTTTCAATTTCAGTTCCAGAGCGATTCGCCCAATGAGTCCTTGATATTTAGTCGTTTTCAGCCAATATTTTGGATTTTTGAAAATTTCACTTTTTTGTGAAAATATCCACTAAATGAGGGAATAATATGTGTGAGGGTAGCCCAGGAGAGTTACAATTGTGTGTGGTTAAAATATATATCCCACGGGGGTAAAAGTGAAAAAAGTTGAAAAAAAAAATTTTTTGGACTTAGCCATTTTTCCGGCGTTTATCAGACTTTCAGATAGGGCAAATGTCAGTGAGCATTCCGATTTCGGTTCCAGAGCGATTCACCCAATGCGTCCTTGATATTTAGTCGTTTTCAGCCAATATTTTGGATTTTTGAAAATTTCACTTTTTTGTGAAAATGTCCACTAAATGAGGGAATAATATGTGTGAGGGTACCCCAGGAGTGTTCCAAATGTGTGTGGGTAGAATATATATTCCAAGGGGGTAAAATTGAAAAAAGTTGAAAAATTATTTTTTTTTGGACTTAGTCATTTTTCCGGCGTTCATCAGACTTTCAGATAGGGCAAATGTCAGTGAGCGTTCCGATTTCAGTTCCAGAGCGATTCGCCCAATGAGTCCTTGATATTTAGTCATTTTCAGCCAATTTTCTGGATTTTTGAAAATTTCACTTTTTTTTAAAAATATCCACTAAATGAGGGAATAATATGTGTGAGGGTAGCCCAGGAGAGTTCCAAATGTGTGTGGGTAGAATATATATCCCACGGGGGTAAAATTGAAAAAAGTTGAAAAAAATTATTTTTTGGACTTAGTCATTTTTCCGGCGTTTATCAGACTTTCAGATAGGGCAAATGTCAGTGAGCATTCCGATTTCAGTTCCAGAGCGATTCGCCCAATGAGTCCTTGATATTTAGTCATTTTCAGCCAATTTTCTGGATTTTTGAAAAATTCACTTTTTTGTAAAAATATCCACTAAATGAGGGAATAATATGTGTGAGGGTACCCCAGGAGAGTTCCAAATGTGTGTGGGTAGAATATATATCCCACGGGGGTAAAATTGAAAAAAGTTGAAAAATATTTTTTTTTGGACTTAGTCATTTTTCCGGCGTTTATCAGACTTTCAGATAGGGCAAATGTCAGTGAGCATTCCGATTTCAGTTCCAGAGCGATTCGCCCAATGAGTCCTTCATATTTAGTCATTTTCAGCCAATTTTCTAGATTTTTGAAAAATGCACTTTTTTGTAAAAATATCCACTAAATGAGGGAATAATATGTGTGAGGGTAGCCCAGGAGAGTTCCAAATGTGTGTGGGTAGAATATATATCCCACGGGGGTAAAATTGAAAAAAGTTGAAAAAATTTTTTTTTTGGACTTAGTCATTTTTCCGGCGTTTATCAGACTTTCAGATAGGGCAAATGTCAGTGAGCTTTCCAATTTCAGTTCCAGAGCGATTCGCCCAATGAGTCCTTGATATTTAGTCGTTTTCAGCCAATATTTTGGATTTTTGAAAATTTCACTTTTTTGTGAAAATATCCACTAAATGAGGGAGTAATATGTGTGAGGGTAGCCCAGGAGAGTTACAATTGTGTGTGGTTAAAATATATAACCCACGGGGGTAAAAGTGAAAAAAGTTGAAAAAAAAATTTTTTTGGACTTAGCCATTTTTCCGGCGTTTATCAAACTTTCAGATAGGGCAAATGTCAGTGAGCATTCCGATTTCGGTTCCAGAGCGATTCACCCAATGAGTCCTTGATATTTAGTCGTTTTCAGCCAATATTTTGGATTTTTGAAAATTTCACTTTTTTGTGAAAATGTCCACTAAATGAGGGAATAATATGTGTGAGGGTACCCCAGGAGTGTTCCAAATGTGTGTGGGTAGAATATATATTCCAAGGGGGTAAAATTGAAAAAAGTTGAAAAATTATTTTTTTTGGACTTAGTCATTTTTCCGGCGTTTATCAGACTTTCAGATAGGGCAAATGTCAGTGAGCATTCCGATTTCAGTTCCAGAGCGATTCGCCCAATGAGTCCTTGATATTTAGTCATTTTCAGCCAATTTTCTGGATTTTTGAAAAATTCACTTTTTTGTAAAAATATCCACTAAATGAGGGAATAATATGTGTGAGGGTACCCCAGGAGAGTTCCAAATGTGTGTGGGTAGAATATATATCCCACGGGGGTAAAATTGAAAAAAGTTGAAAAATATTTTTTTTTGGACTTAGTCATTTTTCCGGCGTTTATCAGACTTTCAGATAGGGCAAATGTCAGTGAGCATTCCGATTTCAGTTCCAGAGCGATTCGCCCAATGAGTCCTTCATATTTAGTCATTTTCAGCCAATTTTCTAGATTTTTGAAAAATGCACTTTTTTGTAAAAATATCCACTAAATGAGGGAATAATATGTGTGAGGGTAGCCCAGGAGAGTTCCAAATGTGTGTGGGTAGAATATATATCCCACGGGGGTAAAATTGAAAAAAGTTGAAAAAATTTTTTTTTTGGACTTAGTCATTTTTCCGGCGTTTATCAGACTTTCAGATAGGGCAAATGTCAGTGAGCTTTTCAATTTCAGTTCCAGAGCGATTCGCCCAATGAGTCCTTGATATTTAGTCGTTTTCAGCCAATATTTTGGATTTTTGAAAATTTCACTTTTTTGTGAAAATATCCACTAAATGAGGGAATAATATGTGTGAGGGTAGCCCAGGAGAGTTACAATTGTGTGTGGTTAAAATATATATCCCACGGGGGTAAAAGTGAAAAAAGTTGAAAAAAAAAATTTTTTGGACTTAGCCATTTTTCCGGCGTTTATCAGACTTTCAGATAGGGCAAATGTCAGTGAGCATTCCGATTTCGGTTCCAGAGCGATTCACCCAATGCGTCCTTGATATTTAGTCGTTTTCAGCCAATATTTTGGATTTTTGAAAATTTCACTTTTTTGTGAAAATGTCCACTAAATGAGGGAATAATATGTGTGAGGGTACCCCAGGAGTGTTCCAAATGTGTGTGGGTAGAATATATATTCCAAGGGGGTAAAATTGAAAAAAGTTGAAAAATTATTTTTTTTTGGACTTAGTCATTTTTCCGGCGTTCATCAGACTTTCAGATAGGGCAAATGTCAGTGAGCGTTCCGATTTCAGTTCCAGAGCGATTCGCCCAATGAGTCCTTGATATTTAGTCATTTTCAGCCAATTTTCTGGATTTTTGAAAATTTCACTTTTTTTTAAAAATATCCACTAAATGAGGGAATAATATGTGTGAGGGTAGCCCAGGAGAGTTCCAAATGTGTGTGGGTAGAATATATATCCCACGGGGGTAAAATTGAAAAAAGTTGAAAAAAATTATTTTTTGGACTTAGTCATTTTTCCGGCGTTTATCAGACTTTCAGATAGGGCAAATGTCAGTGAGCATTCCGATTTCAGTTCCAGAGCGATTCGCCCAATGAGTCCTTGATATTTAGTCATTTTCAGCCAATTTTCTGGATTTTTGAAAAATTCACTTTTTTGTAAAAATATCCACTAAATGAGGGAATAATATGTGTGAGGGTACCCCAGGAGAGTTCCAAATGTGTGTGGGTAGAATATATATCCCACGGGGGTAAAATTGAAAAAAGTTGAAAAATATTTTTTTTTGGACTTAGTCATTTTTCCGGCGTTTATCAGACTTTCAGATAGGGCAAATGTCAGTGAGCATTCCGATTTCAGTTCCAGAGCGATTCGCCCAATGAGTCCTTCATATTTAGTCATTTTCAGCCAATTTTCTAGATTTTTGAAAAATGCACTTTTTTGTAAAAATATCCACTAAATGAGGGAATAATATGTGTGAGGGTAGCCCAGGAGAGTTCCAAATGTGTGTGGGTAGAATATATATCCCACGGGGGTAAAATTGAAAAAAGTTGAAAAAATTTTTTTTTTGGACTTAGTCATTTTTCCGGCGTTTATCAGACTTTCAGATAGGGCAAATGTCAGTGAGCTTTCCAATTTCAGTTCCAGAGCGATTCGCCCAATGAGTCCTTGATATTTAGTCGTTTTCAGCCAATATTTTGGATTTTTGAAAATTTCACTTTTTTGTGAAAATATCCACTAAATGAGGGAGTAATATGTGTGAGGGTAGCCCAGGAGAGTTACAATTGTGTGTGGTTAAAATATATAACCCACGGGGGTAAAAGTGAAAAAAGTTGAAAAAAAAATTTTTTTGGAGTTAGCCATTTTTCCGGCGTTTATCAAACTTTCAGATAGGGCAAATGTCAGTGAGCATTCCGATTTCGGTTCCAGAGCGATTCACCCAATGAGTCCTTGATATTTAGTCGTTTTCAGCCAATATTTTGGATTTTTGAAAATTTCACTTTTTTGTGAAAATGTCCACTAAATGAGGGAATAATATGTGTGAGGGTACCCCAGGAGTGTTCCAAATGTGTGTGGGTAGAATATATATTCCAAGGGGGTAAAATTGAAAAAAGTTGAAAAATTATTTTTTTTGGACTTAGTCATTTTTCCGGCGTTTATCAGACTTTCAGATAGGGCAAATGTCAGTGAGCATTCCGATTTCAGTTCCAGAGCGATTCGCCCAATGAGTCCTTGATATTTAGTCATTTTCAGCCAATTTTCTGGATTTTTGAAAAATTCACTTTTTTGTAAAAATATCCACTAAATGAGGGAATAATATGTGTGAGGGTACCCCAGGAGAGTTCCAAATGTGTGTGGGTAGAATATATATCCCACGGGGGTAAAATTGAAAAAAGTTGAAAAATATTTTTTTTTGGACTTAGTCATTTTTCCGGCGTTTATCAGACTTTCAGATAGGGCAAATGTCAGTGAGCATTCCGATTTCAGTTCCAGAGCGATTCGCCCAATGAGTCCTTCATATTTAGTCATTTTCAGCCAATTTTCTAGATTTTTGAAAAATGCACTTTTTTGTAAAAATATCCACTAAATGAGGGAATAATATGTGTGAGGGTAGCCCAGGAGAGTTCCAAATGTGTGTGGGTAGAATATATATCCCACGGGGGTAAAATTGAAAAAAGTTGAAAAAATTTTTTTTTTGGACTTAGTCATTTTTCCGGCGTTTATCAGACTTTCAGATAGGGCAAATGTCAGTGAGCTTTCCAATTTCAGTTCCAGAGCGATTCGCCCAATGAGTCCTTGATATTTAGTCGTTTTCAGCCAATATTTTGGATTTTTGAAAATTTCACTTTTTTGTGAAAATATCCACTAAATGAGGGAGTAATATGTGTGAGGGTAGCCCAGGAGAGTTACAATTGTGTGTGGTTAAAATATATAACCCACGGGGGTAAAAGTGAAAAAAGTTGAAAAAAAAATTTTTTTGGACTTAGCCATTTTTCCGGCGTTTATCAAACTTTCAGATAGGGCAAATGTCAGTGAGCATTCCGATTTCGGTTCCAGAGCGATTCACCCAATGAGTCCTTGATATTTAGTCGTTTTCAGCCAATATTTTGGATTTTTGAAAATTTCACTTTTTTGTGAAAATGTCCACTAAATGAGGGAATAATATGTGTGAGGGTACCCCAGGAGTGTTCCAAATGTGTGTGGGTAGAATATATATTCCAAGGGGGTAAAATTGAAAAAAGTTGAAAAATTATTTTTTTTGGACTTAGTCATTTTTCCGGCGTTTATCAGACTTTCAGATAGGGCAAATGTCAGTGAGCATTCCGATTTCGGTTCCAGAGCGATTCGCCCAATGCGTCCTTGATGTTTAGTCGTTTTCAGCCAATATTTTGGATTTTTGAAAATTTCACTTTTTTGTGAAAATGTCCACTAAATGAGGGAATAATATATGTGAGGGTACCCCAGGAGAGTTCCAAATGTGTGTGGGTAGAATATATATCCCACGGGGGTAAAATTGAAAAAAGTTGAAAAATATTTTTTTTTGGACTTAGTCATTTTTCCGGCGTTTATCAGACTTTCAGATAGGGCAAATGTCAGTGAGCATTCCGATTTCAGTTCCAGAGCGATTCGCCCAATGAGTCCTTCATATTTAGTCATTTTCAGCCAATTTTCTAGATTTTTGAAAAATGCACTTTTTTGTAAAAATATCCACTAAATGAGGGAATAATATGTGTGAGGGTAGCCCAGGAGAGTTCCAAATGTGTGTGGGTAGAATATATATCCCACGGGGGTAAAATTGAAAAAACTTGAAAAAATTTTTTTTTTGGACTTAGTCATTTTTCCGGCGTTTATCAGACTTTCAGATAGGGCAAATGTCAGTGAGCTTTCCAATTTCAGTTCCAGAGCGATTCGCCCAATGAGTCCTTGATATTTAGTCGTTTTCAGCCAATATTTTGGATTTTTGAAAATTTCACTTTTTTGTGAAAATATCCACTAAATGAGGGAGTAATATGTGTGAGGGTAGCCCAGGAGAGTTACAATTGTGTGTGGTTAAAATATATAACCCACGGGGGTAAAAGTGAAAAAAGTTGAAAAAAAAAATTTTTTGGACTTAGCCATTTTTCCGGCGTTTATCAGACTTTCAGATAGGGCAAATGTCAGTGAGCATTCCGATTTCGGTTCCAGAGCGATTCACCCAATGCGTCCTTGATATTTAGTCGTTTTCAGCCAATATTTTGGATTTTTGAAAATTTCACTTTTTTGTGAAAATGTCCACTAAATGAGGGAATAATATGTGTGAGGGTACCCCAGGAGTGTTCCAAATGTGTGTGGGTAGAATATATATTCCAAGGGGGTAAAATTGAAAAAAGTTGAAAAATTATTTTTTTTGGACTTAGTCATTTTTCCGGCGTTTATCAGACTTTCAGATAGGGCAAATGTCAGTGAGCATTCCGATTTCGGTTCCAGAGCGATTCGCCCAATGCGTCCTTGATGTTTAGTCGTTTTCAGCCAATATTTTGGATTTTTGAAAATTTCACTTTTTTGTGAAAATGTCCACTAAATGAGGGAATAATATATGTGAGGGTACCCCAGGAGAGTTCCAAATGTGTGTGGGTAGAATATATATCCCACGGGGGTAAAATTGAAAAAAGTTGAAAAATATTTTTTTTTGGACTTAGTCATTTTTCCGGCGTTTATCAGACTTTCAGATAGGGCAAATGTCAGTGAGCATTCCGATTTCAGTTCCAGAGCGATTCGCCCAATGAGTCCTTCATATTTAGTCATTTTCAGCCAATTTTCTAGATTTTTGAAAAATGCACTTTTTTGTAAAAATATCCACTAAATGAGGGAATAATATGTGTGAGGGTAGCCCAGGAGAGTTCCAAATGTGTGTGGGTAGAATATATATCCCACGGGGGTAAAATTGAAAAAAGTTGAAAAAATTTTTTTTTTGGACTTAGTCATTTTTCCGGCGTTCATCAGACTTTCAGATAGGGCAAATGTCAGTGAGCGTTCCGATTTCAGTTCCAGAGCGATTCGCCCAATGAGTCCTTGATATTTAGTCATTTTCAGCCAATTTTCTGGATTTTTGAAAATTTCACTTTTTTGTGAAAATATCCACTAAATGAGGGAATAATATGTGTGAGGGTAGCCCAGGAGAGTTCCAAATGTGTGTGGGTAGAATATATATCCCACGGGGGTAAAATTGAAAAAAGTTGAAAAAAATTATTTTTTGGGCTTAGTAATTTTTCCGGCGTTTATCAGACTTTCAGATAGGGCAAATGTCAGTGAGCATTCCGATTTCAGTTCCAGAGCGATTCGCCCAATGAGTCCTTGATATTTAGTCATTTTCAGCCAATTTTCTGGATTTTTGAAAAATTCACTTTTTTGTGAAAATATCCACTAAATGAGGGAATAATATGTGTGAGGGTACCCCAGGAGTGTTCCAAATGTGTGTGGGTAGAATATATATCCCACGGGGGTAAAATTGAAAAAAGTTGAAAAATTATTTTTTTTGGACTTAGCTATTTTTCCGGCGTTTATCAGACTTTCAGATAGGGCAATTGTCAGTGAGCGTTCCGATTTCAGTTCCAGAGCGATTCGCCCAATGAGTCCTTGATATTTAGTCATTTTCAGCCAATTTTCTGGATTTTTGAAAATTTCACTTTTTTGTGAAAATATCCACTAAATGAGGGAATAATATGTGTGAGGGTACCCCAGGAGAGTTCCAAATGTGTGTGGGTAGAATATATATCCCACGGGGGTAAAATTGAAAAAAGTTGAAAAATATTTTTTTTTGGACTTAGCCATTTTTCCGGCGTTTATCAGACTTTCAGATAGGGCAAATGTCAGTGAGCATTCCGATTTCGGTTCCAGAGCGATTCGCCCAATGCGTCCTTGATGTTTAGTCGTTTTCAGCCAATATTTTGGATTTTTGAAAATTTCACTTTTTTTTTAAAATATCCACTAAATGAGGGAATAATATGTGTGAGGGTACCCCAGGAGTGTTCCAAATGTGTGTGGGTAGAATATATATTCCAAGGGGGTAAAATTGAAAAAAGTTGAAAAATTATTTTTTTTGGACTTAGTCATTTTTCCGGCGTTTATCAGACTTTCAGATAGGGCAAATGTCAGTGAGCATTCCGATTTCGGTTCCAGAGCGATTCGCCCAATGCGTCCTTGATGTTTAGTCGTTTTCAGCCAATATTTTGGATTTTTGAAAATTTCACTTTTTTGTGAAAATGTCCACTAAATGAGGGAATAATATATGTGAGGGTACCCCAGGAGTGTTCCAAATGTGTGTGGGTAGAATATATATCCCACAGAGGTAAAATTGAAAAAAGTTGAAAAATTATTTTTTTTTGGACTTAGTCATTTTTCCGGCGTTCATCAGACTTTCAGATAGGGCAAATGTCAGTGAGCGTTCCGATTTCAGTTCCAGAGCGATTCGCCCAATGAGTCCTTGATATTTAGTCATTTTCAGCCAATTTTCTGGATTTTTGAAAATTTCACTTTTTTGTGAAAATATCCACTAAATGAGGGAATAATATGTGTGAGGGTAGCCCAGGAGAGTTCCAAATGTGTGTGGGTAGAATATATATCCCACGGGGGTAAAATTGAAAAAAGTTGAAAAAAATTATTTTTTGGGCTTAGTAATTTTTCCGGCGTTTATCAGACTTTCAGATAGGGCAAATGTCAGTGAGCATTCCGATTTCAGTTCCAGAGCGATTCGCCCAATGAGTCCTTGATATTTAGTCATTTTCAGCCAATTTTCTGGATTTTTGAAAAATTCACTTTTTTGTGAAAATATCCACTAAATGAGGGAATAATATGTGTGAGGGTACCCCAGGAGTGTTCCAAATGTGTGTGGGTAGAATATATATCCCACGGGGGTAAAATTGAAAAAAGTTGAAAAATTATTTTTTTTGGACTTAGCCATTTTTCCGGCGTTTATCAGACTTTCAGATAGGGCAATTGTCAGTGAGCGTTCCGATTTCAGTTCCAGAGCGATTCGCCCAATGAGTCCTTGATATTTAGTCATTTTCAGCCAATTTTCTGGATTTTTGAAAATTTCACTTTTTTGTGAAAATATCCACTAAATGAGGGAATAATATGTGTGAGGGTAGCCCAGGAGAGTTCCAAATGTGTGTGGGTAGAATATATATCCCACGGGGGTAAAATTGAAAAAAGTTGAAAAAAATTATTTTTTGGGCTTAGTAATTTTTCCGGCGTTTATCAGACTTTCAGATAGGGCAAATGTCAGTGAGCATTCCGATTTCAGTTCCAGAGCGATTCGCCCAATGAGTCCTTGATATTTAGTCATTTTCAGCCAATTTTCTGGATTTTTGAAAAATTCACTTTTTTTTTTAAATATCCACTAAATGAGGGAATAATATGTGTGAGGGTAGCCTAGGAGAGTTCCAAATGTGTGTGGGTAGAATATATATCCCACGGGGGTAAAATTGAAAAAAGTTGAAAAAAATTATTTTTTGGACTTAGTCATTTTTCCGGCGTTTATCAGACTTTCAGATAGGGCAAATGTCAGTGAGCATTCCGATTTCAGTTCCAGAGCGATTCGCCCAATGAGTCCTTGATATTTAGTCATTTTCAGCCAATTTTCTGGATTTTTGAAAAATTCACTTTTTTGTGAAAATATCCACTAAATGAGGGAATAATATGTGTGAGGGTACCCCAGGAGAGTTCCAAATGTGTGTGGGTAGAATATATATCCCACGGGGGTAAAATTGAAAAAAGTTGAAAAATATTTTTTTTTGGACTTAGTCATTTTTCCGGCGTTTATCAGACTTTCAGATAGGGCAAATGTCAGTGAGCGTTCCGATTTCAGTTCCAGAGTGATTCGCCCAATGAGTCCTTGATATTTAGTCATTTTCAGCCAATTTTCTGGATTTTTGAAAAATTCACTTTTTTGAGAAAATATCCACTAAATGAGGGAATAATATGTGTGAGGGTACCCCAGGAGAGTTCCAAATGTGTGTGGGTAGAATATATATCCCACGGGGGTAAAATTGAAAAAAGTTGAAAAATATTTTTTTTTGGACTTAGTCATTTTTCCGGCATTTATCAGACTTTCAGATAGGGCAAATGTCAGTGAGCATTCCGATTTCAGTTCCAGAGCGATTCGCCCAATGAGTCCTTGATATTTAGTCGTTTTCAGCCAATATTTTGGATTTTTGAAAATTTTACTTTTTTGTGAAAATATCCACTAAATGAGGGAATAATATGTGTGAGGGTACCCCAGGAGTGTTCCAAATGTGTGTGGGTAGAATATATATTCCAAGGGGGTAAAATTGAAAAAAGTTGAAAAATTATTTTTTTTGGACTTAGTCATTTTTCCGGCGTTTATCAGACTTTCAGATAGGGCAAATGTCAGTGAGCATTCCGATTTCGGTTCCAGAGCGATTCGCCCAATGCGTCCTTGATGTTTAGTCGTTTTCAGCCAATATTTTGGATTTTTGAAAATTTCACTTTTTTGTGAAAATGTCCACTAAATGAGGGAATAATATATGTGAGGGTACCCCAGGAGTGTTCCAAATGTGTGTGGGTAGAATATATATCCCACAGAGGTAAAATTGAAAAAAGTTGAAAAATTATTTTTTTTTGGACTTAGTCATTTTTCCGGCGTTCATCAGACTTTCAGATAGGGCAAATGTCAGTGAGCGTTCCGATTTCAGTTCCAGAGCGATTCGCCCAATGAGTCCTTGATATTTAGTCATTTTCAGCCAATTTTCTGGATTTTTGAAAATTTCACTTTTTTGTGAAAATATCCACTAAATGAGGGAATAATATGTGTGAGGGTAGCCCAGGAGAGTTCCAAATGTGTGTGGGTAGAATATATATCCCACGGGGGTAAAATTGAAAAAAGTTGAAAAAAATTATTTTTTGGGCTTAGTAATTTTTCCGGCGTTTATCAGACTTTCAGATAGGGCAAATGTCAGTGAGCATTCCGATTTCAGTTCCAGAGCGATTCGCCCAATGAGTCCTTGATATTTAGTCATTTTCAGCCAATTTTCTGGATTTTTGAAAAATTCACTTTTTTGTGAAAATATCCACTAAATGAGGGAATAATATGTGTGAGGGTACCCCAGGAGTGTTCCAAATGTGTGTGGGTAGAATATATATCCCACGGGGGTAAAATTGAAAAAAGTTGAAAAATTATTTTTTTTGGACTTAGCCATTTTTCCGGCGTTTATCAGACTTTCAGATAGGGCAATTGTCAGTGAGCGTTCCGATTTCAGTTCCAGAGCGATTCGCCCAATGAGTCCTTGATATTTAGTCATTTTCAGCCAATTTTCTGGATTTTTGAAAATTTCACTTTTTTGTGAAAATATCCACTAAATGAGGGAATAATATGTGTGAGGGTAGCCCAGGAGAGTTCCAAATGTGTGTGGGTAGAATATATATCCCACGGGGGTAAAATTGAAAAAAGTTGAAAAAAATTATTTTTTGGGCTTAGTAATTTTTCCGGCGTTTATCAGACTTTCAGATAGGGCAAATGTCAGTGAGCATTCCGATTTCAGTTCCAGAGCGATTCGCCCAATGAGTCCTTGATATTTAGTCATTTTCAGCCAATTTTCTGGATTTTTGAAAAATTCACTTTTTTTTTAAAATATCCACTAAATGAGGGAATAATATGTGTGAGGGTAGCCCAGGAGAGTTCCAAATGTGTGTGGGTAGAATATATATCCCACGGGGGTAAAATTGAAAAAAGTTGAAAAAAATTATTTTTTGGACTTAGTCATTTTTCCGGCGTTTATCAGACTTTCAGATAGGGCAAATGTCAGTGAGCATTCCGATTTCAGTTCCAGAGCGATTCGCCCAATGAGTCCTTGATATTTAGTCATTTTCAGCCAATTTTCTGGATTTTTGAAAAATTCACTTTTTTGTGAAAATATCCACTAAATGAGGGAATAATATGTGTGAGGGTACCCCAGGAGAGTTCCAAATGTGTGTGGGTAGAATATATATCCCACGGGGGTAAAATTGAAAAAAGTTGAAAAATATTTTTTTTTGGACTTAGTCATTTTTCCGGCGTTTATCAGACTTTCAGATAGGGCAAATGTCAGTGAGCGTTCCGATTTCAGTTCCAGAGTGATTCGCCCAATGAGTCCTTGATATTTAGTCATTTTCAGCCAATTTTCTGGATTTTTGAAAAATTCACTTTTTTGAGAAAATATCCACTAAATGAGGGAATAATATGTGTGAGGGTACCCCAGGAGAGTTCCAAATGTGTGTGGGTAGAATATATATCCCACGGGGGTAAAATTGAAAAAAGTTGAAAAATATTTTTTTTTGGACTTAGTCATTTTTCCGGCATTTATCAGACTTTCAGATAGGGCAAATGTCAGTGAGCATTCCGATTTCAGTTCCAGAGCGATTCGCCCAATGAGTCCTTGATATTTAGTCGTTTTCAGCCAATATTTTGGATTTTTGAAAATTTTACTTTTTTGTGAAAATATCCACTAAATGAGGGAATAATATGTGTGAGGGTACCCCAGGAGTGTTCCAAATGTGTGTGGGTAGAATATATATTCCAAGGGGGTAAAATTGAAAAAAGTTGAAAAATTATTTTTTTTGGACTTAGTCATTTTTCCGGCGTTTATCAGACTTTCAGATAGGGCAAATGTCAGTGAGCATTCCGATTTCGGTTCCAGAGCGATTCGCCCAATGCGTCCTTGATGTTTAGTCGTTTTCAGCCAATATTTTGGATTTTTGAAAATTTCACTTTTTTGTGAAAATGTCCACTAAATGAGGGAATAATATATGTGAGGGTACCCCAGGAGTGTTCCAAATGTGTGTGGGTAGAATATATATCCCACAGAGGTAAAATTGAAAAAAGTTGAAAAATTATTTTTTTTTGGACTTAGTCATTTTTCCGGCGTTCATCAGACTTTCAGATAGGGCAAATGTCAGTGAGCGTTCCGATTTCAGTTCCAGAGCGATTCGCCCAATGAGTCCTTGATATTTAGTCATTTTCAGCCAATTTTCTGGATTTTTGAAAATTTCACTTTTTTGTGAAAATATCCACTAAATGAGGGAATAATATGTGTGAGGGTAGCCCAGGAGAGTTCCAAATGTGTGTGGGTAGAATATATATCCCACGGGGGTAAAATTGAAAAAAGTTGAAAAAAATTATTTTTTGGGCTTAGTAATTTTTCCGGCGTTTATCAGACTTTCAGATAGGGCAAATGTCAGTGAGCATTCCGATTTCAGTTCCAGAGCGATTCGCCCAATGAGTCCTTGATATTTAGTCATTTTCAGCCAATTTTCTGGATTTTTGAAAAATTCACTTTTTTGTGAAAATATCCACTAAATGAGGGAATAATATGTGTGAGGGTACCCCAGGAGTGTTCCAAATGTGTGTGGGTAGAATATATATCCCACGGGGGTAAAATTGAAAAAAGTTGAAAAATTATTTTTTTTGGACTTAGCCATTTTTCCGGCGTTTATCAGACTTTCAGATAGGGCAATTGTCAGTGAGCGTTCCGATTTCAGTTCCAGAGCGATTCGCCCAATGAGTCCTTGATATTTAGTCATTTTCAGCCAATTTTCTGGATTTTTGAAAATTTCACTTTTTTGTGAAAATATCCACTAAATGAGGGAATAATATGTGTGAGGGTAGCCCAGGAGAGTTCCAAATGTGTGTGGGTAGAATATATATCCCACGGGGGTAAAATTGAAAAAAGTTGAAAAAAATTATTTTTTGGGCTTAGTAATTTTTCCGGCGTTTATCAGACTTTCAGATAGGGCAAATGTCAGTGAGCATTCCGATTTCAGTTCCAGAGCGATTCGCCCAATGAGTCCTTGATATTTAGTCATTTTCAGCCAATTTTCTGGATTTTTGAAAAATTCACTTTTTTTTTAAAATATCCACTAAATGAGGGAATAATATGTGTGAGGGTAGCCCAGGAGAGTTCCAAATGTGTGTGGGTAGAATATATATCCCACGGGGGTAAAATTGAAAAAAGTTGAAAAAAATTATTTTTTGGACTTAGTCATTTTTCCGGCGTTTATCAGACTTTCAGATAGGGCAAATGTCAGTGAGCATTCCGATTTCAGTTCCAGAGCGATTCGCCCAATGAGTCCTTGATATTTAGTCATTTTCAGCCAATTTTCTGGATTTTTGAAAAATTCACTTTTTTGTGAAAATATCCACTAAATGAGGGAATAATATGTGTGAGGGTACCCCAGGAGAGTTCCAAATGTGTGTGGGTAGAATATATATCCCACGGGGGTAAAATTGAAAAAAGTTGAAAAATATTTTTTTTTGGACTTAGTCATTTTTCCGGCGTTTATCAGACTTTCAGATAGGGCAAATGTCAGTGAGCGTTCCGATTTCAGTTCCAGAGTGATTCGCCCAATGAGTCCTTGATATTTAGTCATTTTCAGCCAATTTTCTGGATTTTTGAAAAATTCACTTTTTTGAGAAAATATCCACTAAATGAGGGAATAATATGTGTGAGGGTACCCCAGGAGAGTTCCAAATGTGTGTGGGTAGAATATATATCCCACGGGGGTAAAATTGAAAAAAGTTGAAAAATATTTTTTTTTGGACTTAGTCATTTTTCCGGCATTTATCAGACTTTCAGGTAGGGCAAATGTCAGTGAGCATTCCGATTTCAGTTCCAGAGCGATTCGCCCAATGAGTCCTTGATATTTAGTCGTTTTCAGCCAATATTTTGGATTTTTGAAAATTTTACTTTTTTGTGAAAATATCCACTAAATGAGGGAATAATATGTGTGAGGGTACCCCAGGAGTGTTCCAAATGTGTGTGGGTAGAATATATATTCCAAGGGGGTAAAATTGAAAAAAGTTGAAAAATTATTTTTTTTGGACTCAGTCATTTTTCCGGCGTTTATCAGACTTTCAGATAGGGCAAATGTCAGTGAGCATTCCGATTTCGGTTCCAGAGCGATTCGCCCAATGCGTCCTTGATGTTTAGTCGTTTTCAGCCAATATTTTGGATTTTTGAAAATTTCACTTTTTTTTGAAAATGTCCACTAAATGAGGGAATAATATATGTGAGGGTACCCCAGGAGTGTTCCAAATGTGTGTGGGTAGAATATATATCCCACAGAGGTAAAATTGAAAAAAGTTGAAAAATTATTTTTTTTTGGACTTAGTCATTTTTCCGGCGTTCATCAGACTTTCAGATAGGGCAAATGTCAGTGAGCGTTCCGATTTCAGTTCCAGAGCGATTCGCCCAATGAGTCCTTGATATTTAGTCATTTTCAGCCAATTTTCTGGATTTTTGAAAATTTCACTTTTTTGTGAAAATATCCACTAAATGAGGGAATAATATGTGTGAGGGTAGCCCAGGAGAGTTCCAAATGTGTGTGGGTAGAATATATATCCCACGGGGGTAAAATTGAAAAAAGTTGAAAAAAATTATTTTTTGGGCTTAGTAATTTTTCCGGCGTTTATCAGACTTTCAGATAGGGCAAATGTCAGTGAGCATTCCGATTTCAGTTCCAGAGCGATTCGCCCAATGAGTCCTTGATATTTAGTCATTTTCAGCCAATTTTCTGGATTTTTGAAAAATTCACTTTTTTGTGAAAATATCCACTAAATGAGGGAATAATATGTGTGAGGGTACCCCAGGAGTGTTCCAAATGTGTGTGGGTAGAATATATATCCCACGGGGGTAAAATTGAAAAAAGTTGAAAAATTATTTTTTTTGGACTTAGCCATTTTTCCGGCGTTTATCAGACTTTCAGATAGGGCAATTGTCAGTGAGCGTTCCGATTTCAGTTCCAGAGCGATTCGCCCAATGAGTCCTTGATATTTAGTCATTTTCAGCCAATTTTCTGGATTTTTGAAAATTTCACTTTTTTGTGAAAATATCCACTAAATGAGGGAATAATATGTGTGAGGGTAGCCCAGGAGAGTTCCAAATGTGTGTGGGTAGAATATATATCCCACGGGGGTAAAATTGAAAAAAGTTGAAAAAAATTATTTTTTGGGCTTAGTAATTTTTCCGGCGTTTATCAGACTTTCAGATAGGGCAAATGTCAGTGAGCATTCCGATTTCAGTTCCAGAGCGATTCGCCCAATGAGTCCTTGATATTTAGTCATTTTAAGCCAATTTTCTGGATTTTTGAAAAATTCACTTTTTTGTGAAAATATCCACTAAATGAGGGAATAATATGTGTGAGGGTAACCCAGGAGAGTTCCAAATGTGTGTGGGTAGAATATATATCCCACGGGGGTAAAATTGAAAAAAGTTGAAAAATATTTTTTTTTGGACTTAGTCATTTTTCCGGCGTTTATCAGACTTTCAGATAGGGCAAATGTCAGTGAGCGTTCCGACTTCAGTTCCAGAGCGATTCGCCCAATGAGTCCTTGATATTTAGTCATTTTCAGCCAATTTTCTGGATTTTTGAAAAATTCACTTTTTTGAGAAAATATCCACTAAATGAGGGAATAATATGTGTGAGGGTACCCCAGGAGAGTTCCAAATGTGTGTGGGTAGAATATATATCCCACGGGGGTAAAATTGAAAAAAGTTGAAAAATATTTTTTTTTGGACTTAGCCATTTTTCCGGCGTTTATCAGACTTTCAGATAGGGCAAATGTCAGTGAGCATTCCGATTTCAGTTCCAGAGCGATTCGCCCAATGAGTCCTTGATATTTAGTCATTTTCAGCCAATTTTCTGGATTTTTGAAAAATTCACTTTTTTTTTAAAATATCCACTAAATGAGGGAATAATATGTGTGAGGGTAGCCCAGGAGAGTTCCAAATGTGTGTGGGTAGAATATATATCCCACGGGGGTAAAATTGAAAAAAGTTGAAAAAAATTATTTTTTGGACTTAGTCATTTTTCCGGCGTTTATCAGACTTTCAGATAGGGCAAATGTCAGTGAGCATTCTGATTTCAGTTCCAGAGCGATTCGCCCAATGAGTCCTTGATATTTAGTCGTTTTCAGCCAATATTTTGGATTTTTGAAAATTTTACTTTTTTGTGAAAATATCCACTAAATGAGGGAATAATATGTGTGAGGGTACCCCAGGAGTGTTCCAAATGTGTGTGGGTAGAATATATATTCCAAGGGGGTAAAATTGAAAAAAGTTGAAAAATTATTTTTTTTGGACTCAGTCATTTTTCCGGCGTTTATCAGACTTTCAGATAGGGCAAATGTCAGTGAGCATTCCGATTTCAGTTCCAGAGCGATTCGCCCAATGAGTCCTTCATATTTAGTCATTTTCAGCCAATTTTCTAGATTTTTGAAAAATTCACTTTTTTGTAAAAATATCCACTAAATGAGGGAATAATATGTGTGAGGGTACCCCAGGAGAGTTCCAAATGTGTGTGGTTCAAATATATAACCTACGGGGGTAAAAGTGAAAAAAGTTGAAAAAAAAAATTTTTTGGACTTAGTCATTTTTCCGGCGTTTATCAGACTTTCAGATAGGGCAAATGTCAGTGAGCATTCCGATTTCAGTTCCAGAGCGATTCGCCCAATGAGTCCTTGATATTTAGTCATTTTCAGCCAATTTTCTGGATTTTTGAAAAATTCACTTTTTTTTTTAAATATCCACTAAATGAGGGAATAATATGTGTGAGGGTAGCCCAGGAGAGTTCCAAATGTGTGTGGGTAGAATATATATCCCACGGGGGTAAAATTGAAAAAAGTTGAAAAAAATTATTTTTTGGACTTAGTCATTTTTCCGGCGTTTATCAGACTTTCAGATAGGGCAAATGTCAGTGAGCATTCCGATTTCAGTTCCAGAGCGATTCGCCCAATGAGTCCTTGATATTTAGTCATTTTCAGCCAATTTTCTGGATTTTTGAAAAATTCACTTTTTTGTGAAAATATCCACTAAATGAGGGAATAATATGTGTGAGGGTACCCCAGGAGAGTTCCAAATGTGTGTGGGTAGAATATATATCCCACGGGGGTAAAATTGAAAAAAGTTGAAAAATATTTTTTTTTGGACTTAGTCATTTTTCCGGTGTTTATCAGACTTTCAGATAGGGCAAATGTCAGTGAGCGTTCCGATTTCAGTTCCAGAGTGATTCGCCCAATGAGTCCTTGATATTTAGTCATTTTCAGCCAATTTTCTGGATTTTTGAAAAATTCACTTTTTTGAGAAAATATCCACTAAATGAGGGAATAATATGTGTGAGGGTACCCCAGGAGAGTTCCAAATGTGTGTGGGTAGAATATATATCCCACGGGGGTAAAATTGAAAAAAGTTGAAAAATATTTTTTTTTGGACTTAGTCATTTTTCCGGCATTTATCAGACTTTCAGATAGGGCAAATGTCAGTGAGCGTTCCGATTTCAGTTCCAGAGCGATTCGCCCAATGAGTCATTGATGTTTAGTCATTTTCAGCCAATTTTCTGGATTTTTGAAAAATTCACTTTTTTGTGAAAATATCCACTAAATGAGGGAATAATATGTGTGAGGGTACCCCAGGAGAGTTCCAAATGTGTGTGGTTCAAATATATAACCTACGGGGGTAAAAGTGAAAAAAGTTGAAAAAAAATATTTTTTGGACTTAGCCATTTTTCCGGCGTTTATCAGACTTTCAGATAGGGCAAATGTCAGTGAGCATTCCGATTTCGGTTCCAGAGCGATTCGCCCAATGCGTCCTTGATGTTTGGTCGTTTTCAGCCAATATTTTGGATTTTTGAAAATTTCACTTTTTTTTTAAAATATCCACTAAATGAGGGAATAATATGTGTGAGGGTAGCCCAGGAGAGTTCCAAATGTGTGTGGGTAGAATATATATCCCACGGGGGTAAAATTAAAAAAAGTTGAAAAAAAATTATTTTTTGGACTTAGTCATTTTTCCGGCGTTTATCAGACTTTCAGATAGGGCAAATGTCAGTGAGCGTTCCGATTTCAGTTCCAGAGCGATTCGCCCAATGAGTCCTTGATTTAGTCATTTTCAGCCAATTTTCTAGATTTTTGAAAATTTCACTTTTTTGTGAAAATATCCACTAAATGAGGGAATAATATGTGTGAGGGTAGCTCAGGAGAGTTCCAAATGTGTGTGGGTAGAATATATATCCCACGGGGGTAAAATTGAAAAAAGTTGAAAAAAATTATTTTTTGGACTTAGTCATTTTTCCGGCGTTTATCAGACTTTCAGATAGGGCAAATGTCAGTGAGCGTTCCGATTTCAGTTCCAGAGCGATTCGCCCAATGAGTCATTGATATTTAGTCATTTTCAGCCAATTTTCTGGATTTTTGAAAAATTCACTTTTTTGTGAAAATATCCACTAAATGAGGGAATAATATGTGTGAGGGTACCCCAGGAGAGTTCCAAATGTGTGTGGTTAAAATATATAACCCACGGGGGTAAAAGTGAAAAAAGTTGAAAAAAAATATTTTTTGGACTTAGCCATTTTTCCGGCGTTTATCAGACTTTCAGATAGGGCAAATGTCAGTGAGCATTCCAATTTCGGTTCCAGAGCGATTCACCCAATGCGTCCTTGATATTTAGTCGTTTTCAGCCAATATTTTGGATTTTTGAAAATTTCACTTTTTTGTGAAAATGTCCACTAAATGAGGGAATAATATGTGTGAGGGTACCCCAGGAGAGTTCCAAATGTGTGTGGGTAGAATATATATTCCAAGGGGGTAAAATTGAAAAAAGTTGAAAAATTATTTTTTTTGGACTCAGTCATTTTTCCGGCGTTTATCAGACTTTCAGATAGGGCAAATGTCAGTGAGCATTCCGATTTCAGTTCCAGAGCGATTCGCCCAATGAGTCCTTCATATTTAGTCATTTTCAGCCAATTTTCTAGATTTTTGAAAAATTCACTTTTTTGTAAAAATATCCACTAAATGAGGGAATAATATGTGTGAGGGTACCCCAGGAGAGTTCCAAATGTGTGTGGTTCAAATATATAACCTACGGGGGTAAAAGTGAAAAAAGTTGAAAAAAAATATTTTTTGGACTTAGTCATTTTTCCGGCGTTTATCAGACTTTCAGATAGGGCAAATGTCAGTGAGCATTCCGATTTCAGTTCCAGAGCGATTCGCCCAATGAGTCCTTGATATTTAGTCATTTTCAGCCAATTTTCTGGATTTTTGAAAAATTCACTTTTTTTTTTTAAATATCCACTAAATGAGGGAATAATATGTGTGAGGGTAGCCCAGGAGAGTTCCAAATGTGTGTGGGTAGAATATATAACCTACGGGGGTAAAAGTGAAAAAAGTTGAAAAAAAATATTTTTTGGACTTAGACATTTTTCCGGCGTTTATCAGACTTTCAGATAGGGCAAATGTCAGTGAGCATTCCGATTTCGGTTCCATAGCGATTCACCCAATGCGTCCTTGATATTTAGTCGTTTTCAGCCAATATTTTGGATTTTTGAAAATTTCACTTTTTTGTGAAAATATCCACTAAATGAGGGAATACTATGTGTGAGGGTAGCCCAGGAGTGTTCCAAATGTGTGTGGGTAGAATATATATTCCAAGGGGGTAAAATTGAAAAAAGTTGAAAAATTATTTTTTTTGGACTTAGTCATTTTTCCGGCGTTTATCAGACTTTCAGATAGGGCAAATGTCAGTGAGCATTCCGATTTCAGTTCCAGAGCGATTCGCCCAATGAGTCCTTGATATTTAGTCGTTTTCAGCCAATATTTTGGATTTTTGAAAATTTTACTTTTTTGTGAAAATATCCACTAAATGAGGGAATAATATGTGTGAGGGTACCCCAGGAGTGTTCCAAATGTGTGTGGGTAGAATATATATTCCAAGGGGGTAAAATTGAAAAAAGTTGAAAAATTATTTTTTTTGGACTCAGTCATTTTTCCGGCGTTTATCAGACTTTCAGATAGGGCAAATGTCAGTGAGCATTCCGATTTCAGTTCCAGAGCGATTCGCCCAATGAGTCCTTCATATTTAGTCATTTTCAGCCAATTTTCTAGATTTTTGAAAAATTCACTTTTTTGTAAAAATATCCACTAAATGAGGGAATAATATGTGTGAGGGTACCCCAGGAGAGTTCCAAATGTGTGTGGTTCAAATATATAACCTACGGGGGTAAAAGTGAAAAAAGTTGAAAAAAAAAATTTTTTGGACTTAGTCATTTTTCCGGCGTTTATCAGACTTTCAGATAGGGCAAATGTCAGTGAGCATTCCGATTTCAGTTCCAGAGCGATTCGCCCAATGAGTCCTTGATATTTAGTCATTTTCAGCCAATTTTCTGGATTTTTGAAAAATTCACTTTTTTTTTTAAATATCCACTAAATGAGGGAATAATATGTGTGAGGGTAGCCCAGGAGAGTTCCAAATGTGTGTGGGTAGAATATATATCCCACGGGGGTAAAATTGAAAAAAGTTGAAAAAAATTATTTTTTGGACTTAGTCATTTTTCCGGCGTTTATCAGACTTTCAGATAGGGCAAATGTCAGTGAGCATTCCGATTTCAGTTCCAGAGCGATTCGCCCAATGAGTCATTGATGTTTAGTCATTTTCAGCCAATTTTCTGGATTTTTGAAAAATTCACTTTTTTGTGAAAATATCCACTAAATGAGGGAATAATATGTGTGAGGGTACCCCAGGAGAGTTCCAAATGTGTGTGGTTCAAATATATAACCTACGGGGGTAAAAGTGAAAAAAGTTGAAAAAAAATATTTTTTGGACTTAGCCATTTTTCCGGCGTTTATCAGACTTTCAGATAGGGCAAATGTCAGTGAGCATTCCGATTTCGGTTCCAGAGCGATTCGCCCAATGCGTCCTTGATGTTTGGTCGTTTTCAGCCAATATTTTGGATTTTTGAAAATTTCACTTTTTTTTTAAAATATCCACTAAATGAGGGAATAATATGTGTGAGGGTAGCCCAGGAGAGTTCCAAATGTGTGTGGGTAGAATATATATCCCACGGGGGTAAAATTAAAAAAAGTTGAAAAAAAATTATTTTTTGGACTTAGTCATTTTTCCGGCGTTTATCAGACTTTCAGATAGGGCAAATGTCAGTGAGCGTTCCGATTTCAGTTCCAGAGCGATTCGCCCAATGAGTCCTTGATTTAGTCATTTTCAGCCAATTTTCTAGATTTTTGAAAATTTCACTTTTTTGTGAAAATATCCACTAAATGAGGGAATAATATGTGTGAGGGTAGCTCAGGAGAGTTCCAAATGTGTGTGGGTAGAATATATATCCCACGGGGGTAAAATTGAAAAAAGTTGAAAAAAATTATTTTTTGGACTTAGTCATTTTTCCGGCGTTTATCAGACTTTCAGATAGGGCAAATGTCAGTGAGCGTTCCGATTTCAGTTCCAGAGCGATTCGCCCAATGAGTCATTGATATTTAGTCATTTTCAGCCAATTTTCTGGATTTTTGAAAAATTCACTTTTTTGTGAAAATATCCACTAAATGAGGGAATAATATGTGTGAGGGTACCCCAGGAGAGTTCCAAATGTGTGTGGTTAAAATATATAACCCACGGGGGTAAAAGTGAAAAAAGTTGAAAAAAAATATTTTTTGGACTTAGCCATTTTTCCGGCGTTTATCAGACTTTCAGATAGGGCAAATGTCAGTGAGCATTCCAATTTCGGTTCCAGAGCGATTCACCCAATGCGTCCTTGATATTTAGTCGTTTTCAGCCAATATTTTGGATTTTTGAAAATTTCACTTTTTTGTGAAAATGTCCACTAAATGAGGGAATAATATGTGTGAGGGTACCCCAGGAGAGTTCCAAATGTGTGTGGGTAGAATATATATTCCAAGGGGGTAAAATTGAAAAAAGTTGAAAAATTATTTTTTTTGGACTCAGTCATTTTTCCGGCGTTTATCAGACTTTCAGATAGGGCAAATGTCAGTGAGCATTCCGATTTCAGTTCCAGAGCGATTCGCCCAATGAGTCCTTCATATTTAGTCATTTTCAGCCAATTTTCTAGATTTTTGAAAAATTCACTTTTTTGTAAAAATATCCACTAAATGAGGGAATAATATGTGTGAGGGTACCCCAGGAGAGTTCCAAATGTGTGTGGTTCAAATATATAACCTACGGGGGTAAAAGTGAAAAAAGTTGAAAAAAAATATTTTTTGGACTTAGTCATTTTTCCGGCGTTTATCAGACTTTCAGATAGGGCAAATGTCAGTGAGCATTCCGATTTCAGTTCCAGAGCGATTCGCCCAATGAGTCCTTGATATTTAGTCATTTTCAGCCAATTTTCTGGATTTTTGAAAAATTCACTTTTTTTTTTTAAATATCCACTAAATGAGGGAATAATATGTGTGAGGGTAGCCCAGGAGAGTTCCAAATGTGTGTGGGTAGAATATATAACCTACGGGGGTAAAAGTGAAAAAAGTTGAAAAAAAATATTTTTTGGACTTAGACATTTTTCCGGCGTTTATCAGACTTTCAGATAGGGCAAATGTCAGTGAGCATTCCGATTTCGGTTCCATAGCGATTCACCCAATGCGTCCTTGATATTTAGTCGTTTTCAGCCAATATTTTGGATTTTTGAAAATTTCACTTTTTTGTGAAAATATCCACTAAATGAGGGAATACTATGTGTGAGGGTAGCCCAGGAGTGTTCCAAATGTGTGTGGGTAGAATATATATTCCAAGGGGGTAAAATTGAAAAAAGTTGAAAAATTATTTTTTTTGGACTTAGTCATTTTTCCGGCGTTTATCAGACTTTCAGATAGGGCAAATGTCAGTGAGCGTTCTGATTTCAGTTCCAGAGCGATTCGCCCAATGAGTCCTTGATATTTAGTCATTTTCAGCCAATTTTCTGGATTTTTGAAAATTTCACTTTTTTGTAAAAATATCCACTAAATGAGGGAATAATATGTGTGAGGGTAGCCCAGGAGAGTTCCAATTGTGTGTGGGTAGAATATATATCCCACGGGGGTAAAATTGAAAAAAGTTGAAAAATTATTTTTTTTGGACTTAGTCATTTTTCCGGCATTTATCAGACTTTCAGATAGGGCAAATGTCAGTGAGCATTCCGATTTCAGTTCCAGAGCGATTCGCCCAATGAGTCCTTGATATTTAGTCATTTTCAGCCAATTTTCTAGATTTTTGAAAAATTCACTTTTTTGTAAAAATATCCACTAAATGAGGGAATAATATGTGTGAGGGTACCCCAGGAGAGTTCCAAATGTGTGTGGTTAAAATATATAACCCACGGGGGTAAAAGTGAAAAAAGTTGAAAAAAAATATTTTTTGGACTTAGCCATTTTTCCGGCGTTTATCAGACTTTCAGATAGGGCAAATGACAGTGAGCATTCTGATTTCGGTTCCAGAGCGATTCACCCAATGCGTCCTTGATATTTAGTCGTTTTCAGCCAATATTTTGGATTTTTGAAAATTTCACTTTTTTGTGAAAATGTCCACTAAATGAGGGAATAATATGTGTGAGGGTACCCCAGGAGTGTTCCAAATGTGTGTGGGTAGAATATATATTCCAAGGGGGTAAAATTGAAAAAAGTTGAAAAATTATTTTTTTTGGACTGTCATTTTTCCGGCGTTTATCAGACTTTCAGATAGGGCAAATGTCAGTGAGCGTTCCAATTTCAGTTCCAGAGCGATTTGCCCAATGAGTCCTTGATATTTAGTCATTTTCAGCCAATTTTCTGGATTTTTGAAAAATTCACTTTTTTGAGAAAATATCCACTAAATGAGGGAATAATATGTGTGAGGGTACCCCAGGAGAGTTCCAAATGTGTGTGGGTAGAATATATATCCCACGGGGGTAAAATTGTAAAAAGTTGAAAAATATTTTTTTTTGGACTTAGTCATTTTTCCGGCGTTTATCAGACTTTCAGATAGGGCAAATGTCAGTGAGCATTCCGATTTCAGTTCCAGAGCGATTCGCCCAATGAGTCCTTGATATTTAGTCATTTTCAGCCAATTTTCTAGATTTTTGAAAAATTCACTTTTTTGTAAAAATATCCACTAAATGAGGGAATAATATGTGTGAGGGTAGCCCAGGAGAGTTACAATTGTGTGTGGTTAAAATATATATCCCACGGGTGTAAAATTGAAAAAAGTTGAAAAAACTTTTTTTTTGGACTTAGCCATTTTTCCGCCGTTTATCAGTCTTTCAGATAGGGCAAATGTCAGTGAGCGTTCCGATTTCAGTTCCAGAGCGATTCGCCCAATGAGTCCTTGATATTTAGTCATTTTCAGCCACTTTTCTGGATTTTTGAAAAATTCACTTTTTTGAGAAAATATCCACTAAATGAGGGAATAATATGTGTGAGGGTACCCCAGGAGAGTTCCAAATGTGTGTGGGTAGAATATATATCCCCCAGGGGTAAAATTGAAAAAAGTTGAAAAATATTTTTTTTTGGACTTAGTCATTTTTCCGGCGTTTATCAGACTTTCAGATAGGGCAAATGTCAGTGAGCATTCCGATTTCAGTTCCAGAGCGATTCGCCCAATGAGTCCTTGATATTTAGTCATTTTCAGCCAATTTTCTAGATTTTTGAAAAATTAACTTTTTTGTAAAAATATCCACTAAATGAGGGAATAATATGTGTGAGGGTAGCCCAGGAGAGTTCCAAATGTGTGTGGGTAGAATATATATCCCACGGGGGTAAAATTGAAAAAAGTTGAAAAAAATTTTTTTTTGGACTTAGTCATTTTTCCGGCATTTATCAGACTTTCAGATAGGGCAAATGTCAGTGAGCATTCCGATTTCAGTTCCAGAGCGATTCGCCCAATGAGTCCTTGATATTTAGTCGTTTTCAGCCAATATTTTGGATTTTTGAAAATTTCACTTTTTTGTGAAAATATCCACTAAATGAGGGAATAATATGTGTGAGGGTAGCCCAGGAGAGTTACAATTGTGTGTGGTTAAAATATATAACCCACGGGGGTAAAAATGAAAAAAGTTGAAAACATTTTTTTTTTGGACTTAGCCATTTTTCCGGCGTTTATCAGACTTTCAGATAGGGCAAATGTCAGTGAGCGTTCCGATTTCAGTTCCAGAGCGATTCGCCCAATGAGTCCTTGATTTAGTCATTTTCAGCCAATTTTCTAGATTTTTGAAAATTTCACTTTTTTGTGAAAATATCCACTAAATGAGGGAATAATATGTGTGAGGGTACCCCAGGAGAGTTCCAAATGTGTGTGGTTAAAATATATAACCCACGGGGGTAAAAGTGAAAAAAGTTGAAAAAAAATATTTTTTGGACTTAGCCATTTTTCCGGCGTTTATCAGACTTTCAGATAGGGCAAATGTCAGTGAGCATTCCAATTTCGGTTCCAGAGCGATTCACCCAATGCGTCCTTGATATTTAGTCGTTTTCAGCCAATATTTTGGATTTTTGAAAATTTCACTTTTTTGTGAAAATGTCCACTAAATGAGGGAATAATATGTGTGAGGGTACCCCAGGAGTGTTCCAAATGTGTGTGGGTAGAATATATATTCCAAGGGGGTAAAATTGAAAAAAGTTGAAAAATTATTTTTTTTGGACTCAGTCATTTTTCCGGCGTTTATCAGACTTTCAGATAGGGCAAATGTCAGTGAGCATTCCGATTTCAGTTCCAGAGCGATTCGCCCAATGAGTCCTTCATATTTAGTCATTTTCAGCCAATTTTCTAGATTTTTGAAAAATTCACTTTTTTGTGAAAATATCCACTAAATGAGGGAATAATATGTGTGAGGGTACCCCAGGAGAGTTCCAAATGTGTGTGGGTAGAATATATATCCCACGGGGGTAAAATTGAAAAAAGTAGAAAAATATTTTTTTTTGGACTTAGTCATTTTTCCGGCGTTTATCAGACTTTCAGATAGGGCAAATGTCAGTGAGCGTTCCGATTTCAGTTCCAGAGTGATTCGCCCAATGAGTCCTTGATATTTAGTCATTTTCAGCCAATTTTCTGGATTTTTGAAAAATTCACTTTTTTGAGAAAATATCCACTAAATGAGGGAATAATATGTGTGAGGGTACCCCAGGAGAGTTCCAAATGTGTGTGGGTAGAATATATATCCCACGGGGGTAAAATTGAAAAAAGTTGAAAAATATTTTTTTTTGGACTTAGTCATTTTTCCGGCATTTATCAGACTTTCAGATAGGGCAAATGTCAGTGAGCGTTCCGATTTCAGTTCCAGAGCAATTCGCCCAATGAGTCATTGATGTTTAGTCATTTTCAGCCAATTTTCTGGATTTTTGAAAAATTCACTTTTTTGTGAAAATATCCACTAAATGAGGGAATAATATGTGTGAGGGTACCCCAGGAGAGTTCCAAATGTGTGTGGTTAAAATATATAACCTACGGGGGTAAAAGTGAAAAAAGTTGAAAAAAAATATTTTTTGGACTTAGCCATTTTTCCGGCGTTTATCAGACTTTCAGATAGGGCAAATGTCAGTGAGCATTCCAATTTCGGTTCCAGAGCGATTCACCCAATGCGTCCTTGATATTTAGTCGTTTTCAGCAAATATTTTGGATTTTTGAAAATTTCACTTTTTTGTGAAAATGTCCACTAAATGAGGGAATAATATGTGTGAGGGTACCCCAGGAGTATTCCAAATGTGTGTGGGTAGAATATATATTCCAAGGGGGTAAAATTGAAAAAAGTTGAAAAATTATTTTTTTTGGACTCAGTCATTTTTCCGGCGTTTATCAGACTTTCAGATAGGGCAAATGTCAGTGAGGATTCCGATTTCAGTTCCAGAGCGATTCGCCCAATGAGTCCTTCATATTTAGTCATTTTCAGCCAATTTTCTAGATTTTTGAAAAATTCACTTTTTTGTAAAAATATCCACTAAATGAGGGAATAATATGTGTGAGGGTACCCCAGGAGAGTTCCAAATGTGTGTGGTTCAAATATATAACCTACGGGGGAAAAAGTGAAAAAAGTTGAAAAAAAATATTTTTTGGACTTAGCCATTTTTCCGGCGTTTATCAGACTTTCAGATAGGGCAAATGTCAGTGAGCATTCCGATTTCGGTTCCAGAGCGATTCGCCCAATGCGTCCTTGATGTTTAGTCGTTTTCAGCCAATATTTTGGATTTTTGAAAATTTCACTTTTTTTTTTAAATATCCACTAAATGAGGGAATAATATGTGTGAGGGTAGCCCAGGAGAGTTCCAAATGTGTGTGGGTAGAATATATATCCCACGGGGGTAAAATTAAAAAAAGTTGAAAAAAAATTATTTTTTGGACTTAGTCATTTTTCCGGCGTTTATCAGACTTTCAGATAGGGCAAATGTCAGTGAGCATTCCGATTTCAGTTCCAGAGCGATTCGCCCAATGAGTCCTTGATATTTAGTCATTTTCAGCCAATTTTCTGGATTTTTGAAAAATTCACTTTTTTTTTAAAATATCCACTAAATGAGGGAATAATATGTGTGAGGGTAGCCCAGGAGAGTTCCAAATGTGTGTGGGTAGAATATATAACCTACGGGGGTAAAAGTGAAAAAAGTTGAAAAAAAATATTTTTTGGACTTAGACATTTTTCCGGCGTTTATCAGACTTTCAGATAGGGCAAATGTCAGTGAGCATTCCGATTCCGGTTCCATAGCGATTCACCCAATGCGTCCTTAATATTTAGTCGTTTTCAGCCAATATTTTGGATTTTTGAAAATTTCACTTTTTTGTGAAAATATCCACTAAATGAGGGAATACTATGTGTGAGGGTAGCCCAGGAGTGTTCCAATTGTGTGTGGGTAGAATATATATCCCACGGGGATAAAATTGAAAAAAGTTGAAAAATTATTTTTTTTGGACTTAGTCATTTTTCCGGCATTTATCAGACTTTCAGATAGGGCAAATGTCAGTGAGCATTCCGATTTCAGTTCCAGAGCGATTCGCCCAATGAGTCATTGATATTTAGTCATTTTCAGCCAATTTTCTGGATTTTTGAAAATTTCACTTTTTTGTGAAAATATCCACTAAATGAGGGAATAATATGTGTGAGGGTACCCCAGGAGAGTTCCAAATGTGTGTGGGTAGAATATATATCCCACGGGGGTAAAAGTGAAAAAAGTTGAAAAAAAAGTATTTTTTGGACTTAGCCATTTTTCCGGCGTTTATCAGACTTTCAGATAGGGCAAATGTCAGTGAGCATTCTGATTTCGGTTCCAGAGCGATTCACCCAATGCGTCCTTGATATTTAGTCGTTTTCAGCCAATATTTTGGATTTTTGAAAATTTCACTTTTTTGTGAAAATGTCCACTAAATGAGGGAATAATATGTGTGAGGGTACCCCAGGAGTGTTCCAAATGTGTGTGGGTAGAATATATATTCCAAGGGGGTAAAATTGAAAAAAGTTGAAAAATTATTTTTTTTGGACTCAGTCATTTTTCCAGCGTTTATCAGACTTTCAGATAGGGCAAATGTCAGTGAGCGTTCCGATTTCAGTTCCAGAGCGATTCGCCCAATGAGTCCTTGATATTTAGTCATTTTCAGCCAATTTTCTGGATTTTTGAAAAATTCACTTTTTTGAGAAAATATCCACTAAATGAGGGAATAATATGTGTGAGGGTACCCCAGGAGAGTTCCAAATGTGTGTGGGTAGAATATATATCCCACGGGGGTAAAATTGAAAAAAGTTGAAAAATATTTTTTTTTGGACTTAGTCATTTTTCCGGCATTTATCAGACTTTCAGATAGGGCAAATGTCAGTGAGCGTTCCGATTTCAGTTCCAGAGCGATTCGCCCAATGAGTCATTGATGTTTAGTCATTTTCAGCCAATTTTCTGGATTTTTGAAAAATTCACTTTTTTGTGAAAATATCCACTAAATGAGGGAATAATATGTGTGAGGGTACCCCAGGAGAGTTCCAAATGTGTGTGGTTAAAATATATAACCTACGGGGGTAAAAGTGAAAAAAGTTGAAAAAAAATATTTTTTGGACTTAGCCATTTTTCCGGCGTTTATCAGACTTTCAGATAGGGCAAATGTCAGTGAGCATTCCAATTTCGGTTCCAGAGCGATTCACCCAATGCGTCCTTGATATTTAGTCGTTTTCAGCCAATATTTTGGATTTTTGAAAATTTCACTTTTTTGTGAAAATGTCCACTAAATGAGGGAATAATATGTGTGAGGGTACCCCAGGAGTATTCCAAATGTGTGTGGGTAGAATATATATTCCAAGGGGGTAAAATTGAAAAAAGTTGAAAAATTATTTTTTTTGGACTCAGTCATTTTTCCGGCGTTTATCAGACTTTCAGATAGGGCAAATGTCAGTGAGCATTCCGATTTCAGTTCCAGAGCGATTCGCCCAATGAGTCCTTCATATTTAGTCATTTTCAGCCAATTTTCTAGATTTTTGAAAAATTCACTTTTTTGTAAAAATATCCACTAAATGAGGGAATAATATGTGTGAGGGTACCCCAGGAGAGTTCCAAATGTGTGTGGGTAGAATATATATCCCACGGGGGTAAAAGTGAAAAAAGTTGAAAAAAAAGTATTTTTTGGACTTAGCCATTTTTCCGGCGTTTATCAGACTTTCAGATAGGGCAAATGTCAGAGAGCATTCTGATTTCGGTTCCAGAGCGATTCACCCAATGCGTCCTTGATATTTAGTCGTTTTCAGCCAATATTTTGGATTTTTGAAAATTTCACTTTTTTGTGAAAATGTCCACTAAATGAGGGAATAATATGTGTGAGGGTACCCCAGGAGTGTTCCAAATGTGTGTGGGTAGAATATATATTCCAAGGGGGTAAAATTGAAAAAAGTTGAAAAATTATTTTTTTTGGACTTAGTCATTTTTCCGGCGTTTATCAGACTTTCAGATAGGGCAAATGTCAGTGAGCATTCCGATTTCAGTTCCAGAGCGATTCGCCCAATGAGTCCTTGATATTTAGTCATTTTCAGCCAATTTTCTGGATTTTTGAAAAATTCACTTTTTTGTGAAAATATCCACTAAATGAGGGAATAATATGTGTGAGGGTACCCCAGGAGAGTTCCAAATGTGTGTGGGTAGAATATATATCCCACGGGGGTAAAATTGAAAAAAGTTGAAAAAAAATTTTTTTTGGACTTAGTCATTTTTCCGGCGTTTATCAGACTTTCAGATAGGGCAAATGTCAGTGAGCTTTCCAATTTCAGTTCCAGAGCGATTCGCCCAATGAGTCCTTGATATTTAGTCATTTTCAGCCAATTTTCTGGATTTTTGAAAATTTCACTTTTTTGTAAAAATATCCACTAAATGAGGGAATAATATGTGTGAGGGTAGCCCAGGAGAGTTCCAATTGTGTGTGGGTAGAATATATATCCCACGGGGGTAAAATTGAAAAAAGTTGAAAAATTATTTTTTTTGGACTTAGTCATTTTTCCGGCATTTATCAGACTTTCAGATAGGGCAAATGTCAGTGAGCATTCCGATTTCAGTTCCAGAGCGATTCGCCCAATGAGTCATTGATATTTAGTCATTTTCAGCCAATTTTCTGGATTTTTGAAAATTTCACTTTTTTGTGAAAATATCCACTAAATGAGGGAATAATATGTGTGAGGGTACCCCAGGAGAGTTCCAAATGTGTGTGGGTAGAATATATATCCCACGAGGGTAAAATTGAAAAAAGTTGAAAAATATTTTTTTTTGGACTTAGTCATTTTTCCGGCGTTTATCAGACTTTCAGATAGGGCAAATGTCAGTGAGCATTCCGATTTCAGTTCCAGAGCGATTCGCCCAATGAGTCCTTGATATTTAGTCATTTTCAGCCAATTTTCTAGATTTTTGAAAAATTCACTTTTTTGTAAAAATATCCACTAAATGAGGGAATAATATGTGTGAGGGTACCCCAGGAGAGTTCCAAATGTGTGTGGTTAAAATATATAACCCACGGGGGTAAAAGTGAAAAAAGTTGAAAAAAAATATTTTTTGGACTTAGCCATTTTTCCGGCGTTTATCAGACTTTCAGATAGGGCAAATGACAGTGAGCATTCTGATTTCGGTTCCAGAGCGATTCACCCAATGCGTCCTTGATATTTAGTCGTTTTCAGCCAATATTTTGGATTTTTGAAAATTTCACTTTTTTGTGAAAATGTCCACTAAATGAGGGAATAATATGTGTGAGGGTACCCCAGGAGAGTTACAATTGTGTGTGGTTAAAATATATATCCCACGGGTGTAAAATTGAAAAAAGTTGAAAAAACTTTTTTTTTGGACTTAGCCATTTTTCCGGCGTTTATCAGTCTTTCAGATAGGGCAAATGTCAGTGAGCGTTCCGATTTCAGTTCCAGAGCGATTCGCCCAATGAGTCCTTGATATTTAGTCATTTTCAGCCACTTTTCTGGATTTTTGAAAAATTCACTTTTTTGAGAAAATATCCACTAAATGAGGGAATAATATGTGTGAGGGTACCCCAGGAGAGTTCCAAATGTGTGTGGGTAGAATATATATCCCACGGGGGTAAAATTGAAAAAAGTTGAAAAATATTTTTTTTTGGACTTAGTCATTTTTCCGGCGTTTATCAGACTTTCAGATAGGGCAAATGTCAGTGAGCATTCCGATTTCAGTTCCAGAGCGATTCGCCCAATGAGTCCTTGATATTTAGTCATTTTCAGCCAATTTTCTAGATTTTTGAAAAATTCACTTTTTTGTAAAAATATCCACTAAATGAGGGAATAATATGTGTGAGGGTAGCCCAGGAGAGTTCCAAATGTGTGTGGGTAGAATATATATCCCACGGGGGTAAAATTGAAAAAAGTTGAAAAAAATTTTTTTTTGGACTTAGTCTTTTTTCCGGCGTTTATCAGACTTTCAGATAGGGCAAATGTCAGTGAGCGTTCCGATTTCAGTTCCAGAGCGATTCGCCCAATGAGTCCTTGATATTTAGTCATTTTCAGCCAATTTTCTGGATTTTTGAAAATTTCACTTTTTTGTAAAAATATCCACTAAATGAGGGAATAATATGTGTGAGGGTAGCCCAGGAGAGTTCCAATTGTGTGTGGGTAGAATATATATCCCACGGGGGTAAAATTGAAAAAAGTTGAAAAATTTTTTTTTTTGGACTTAGCCATTTTTCCGGCGTTTACCAGACTTTCAGATAGGGCAAATGTCAGTGAGCGTTCCGATTTCAGTTCCAGAGCGATTCGCCCAATGAGTCCTTGATATTTAGTCATTTTCAGCCAATTTTCTAGATTTTTGAAAATTTCACTTTTTTGTGAAAATATCCACTAAATGAGGGAATAATATGTGTGAGGGTAGCTCAGGAGAGTTCCAAATGTGTGTGGGTAGAATATATATCCCACGGGGGTAAAATTGAAAAAAGTTGAAAAAAATTTTTTTTTGGACTTAGTCTTTTTTCCGGCGTTTATCAGACTTTCAGATAGGGCAAATGTCAGTGAGCGTTCCGATTTCAGTTCCAGAGCGATTCGCCCAATGAGTCCTTGATATTTAGTCATTTTCAGCCAATTTTCTGGATTTTTGAAAATTTCACTTTTTTGTAAAAATATCCACTAAATGAGGGAATAATATGTGTGAGGGTAGCCCAGGAGAGTTCCAATTGTGTGTGGGTAGAATATATATCCCACGGGGGTAAAATTGAAAAAAGTTGAAAAATTTTTTTTTTTGGACTTAGCCATTTTTCCGGCGTTTATCAGACTTTCAGATAGGGCAAATGTCAGTGAGCGTTCCGATTTCAGTTCCAGAGCGATTCGCCCAATGAGTCCTTGATATTTAGTCATTTTCAGCCAATTTTCTAGATTTTTGAAAATTTCACTTTTTTGTGAAAATATCCACTAAATGAGGGAATAATATGTGTGAGGGTAGCTCAGGAGAGTTCCAAATGTGTGTGGGTAGAATATATATCCCACGGGGGTAAAATTGAAAAAAGTTGAAAAAAATTTTTTTTTGGACTTAGTCATTTTTCCGGCGTTTATCAGACTTTCAGATAGGGCAAATGTCAGTGAGCTTTCCGATTTCAGTTCCAGAGCGATTCGCCCAATGAGTCCTTGTTATTTAGTCATTTTCAGCCAATATTTTGGATTTTTGAAAATTTCACTTTTTTGTGAAAATATCCACTAAATGAGGGAATAATATGTGTGAGGGTACCCCAGGAGAGTTCCAAATGTGTGTGGGTAGAATATATATCCCACGGGGGTAAAATTGAAAAAAGTTGAAAAATTATTTTTTTTGGACTTAGTCATTTTTCCGGCGTTAATCAGACTTTCAGATAGGGCAAATGTCAGTGAGCGTTCCGATTTCAGTTCCAGAGCGATTCGCCCAATGAGTCTTTGATATTTAGTCATTTTCAGCCAATTTTCTGGATTTTTGAAAATTTCACTTTTTTGTGAAAATATCCACTAAATGAGGGAATAATATGTGTGAGGGTATCCAAGGAGAGTTCCAAATGTGTGTGGTTAAAATATATAACCCACGGGGGTAAAAGTGAAAAAAGTTGAAAAAAATTATTTTTTGGACTTAGCCATTTTTCCGGCGTTTATCAGACTTTCAGATAGGGCAAATGTCAGTGAGCATTCCATTTTCGGTTCCAGAGCGATTCGCCCAATGCGTCCTTGATATTTAGTCGTTTTCAGCCAATATTTTGGATTTTTGAAAATTTCACTTTTTTGTGAAAATGTCCACTAAATGAGGGAATAATATATGTGAGGGTACCCCAGGAGTGTTCCAAATGTGTGTGGGTAGAATATATATCCCACGCGGGTAAAATTGAAAAAAGTTGAAAAATTATTTTTTTTGGACTTAGTCATTTTTCCGGCGTTTATCAGACTTTCAGATAGGGCAAATGTCAGTGAGCGTTCCGATTTCAGTTCCAGAGCGATTTGCCCAATGAGTCCTTGATATTTAGTCGTTTTCAGCCAATATTTTGTATTTTTGAAAATTTCACTTTTTTGTGAAAATATCCACTAAATGAGGGAATAATATGTGTGAGGGTACCCCAGGAGTGTTCCAAATGTGTGTGGGTAGAATATATATCCCACGGGGGTTAAATTGAAAAAGTTGAAAAATCATTTTTTTTGGACTTAGTCATTTTTCCGGCGTTTATCAGACTTTCAGATAGGGCAAATGTCAGTGAGCGTTCCGATTTCAGTTCCAGAGCAATTCGCCCAAGGAGTCCTTGATATTTAGTCATTTTCAGCCAATTTTCTCGATTTTTGAAAATTTCACTTTTTTTAAAAAATATCCACTAAATGAGGGAATAATATGTGTGAGGGTAGCCCAGGAGAGTTCCAAATGTGTGTGGGTAGAATATATATCCCACGGGGGTAAAATTGAAAAAAGTTGAAAAAAATAATTTTTTGGACTTAGTCATTTTTCCGGCGTTTATCAGACTTTCAGATAGGGCAAATGTCAGTGAGCATTCCGATTTCAGTTCCAGAGCGATTCGCCCAATGAGTCCTTGATATTTAGTCATTTTCAGCCAATTTTCTGGATTTTTGAAAAATTCACTTTTTTTTGAAAATATCCACTAAATGAGGGAATAATATGTGTGAGGGTACCCCAGGAGAGTTCCAAATGTGTGTGGTTAAAATATATAACCCACGGGGGTAAAAGTGAAAAAAGTTGAAAAAAATTATTTTTTGGACTTAGCCATTTTTCCGGCGTTTATCAGACTTTCAGATAGGGCAAATGTCCGTGAGCATTCCATTTTCGGTTCCAGAGCGATTCGCCCAATGCGTCCTTGATATGTAGTCGTTTTCAGCCAATATTTTGGATTTTTGAAAATTTCACTTTTTTGTGAAAATGTCCACTAAATGAGGGAATAATATATGTGAGGGTACCCCAGGAGTGTTCCAAATGTGTGTGGGTAGAATATATATCCCACGGGGGTAAAATTGAAAAAAGTTGAAAAATTTTTTTTTTGGACTTAGCCATTTTTCCGGCGTTTATCAGACTTTCAGATAGGGCAAATGTCAGTGAGCGTTCCGATTTCAGTTCCAGAGCGATTCGCCCAAGGAGTCCTTGATATTTAGTCATTTTCAGCCAATTTTCTGGATTTTTGAAAATGTCACTTTTTTTTTAAAATATCCACTAAATGAGGGAATAATATGTGTGAGGGTAGCTCAGGAGAGTTCCAAATGTGTGTGGGTAGAATATATATCCCACGGGGGTAAAATTGAAAAAAGTTGAAAAAATTTTTTTTTTGGACTTAGTCATTTTTCCGGCGTTTATCAGACTTTCAGATAGGGCAAATGTCAGTGAGCGTTCCGATTTCAGTTCCAGAGCGATTCGCCCAATGAGTCATTGATATTTAGTCATTTTCAGCCAATTTTCTGGATTTTTTGAAAAATTCACTTTTTTGTGAAAATATCCACTAAATGAGGGAATAATATGTGTGAGGGTACCCCAGGAGAGTTCCAAATGTGTGTGGTTAAAATATATAACCCACGGGGGTAAAAGTGAAAAAAGTTGAAAAAAAATATTTTTTGGACTTAGTCATTTTTCCGGCGTTTATCAGACTTTCAGATAGGGCAAATGTCAGTGAGCGTTCCGATTTCAGTTCCAGAGCGATTCGCCCAATGAGTCCTTGATATTTAGTCATTTTCAGCCAATTTTCTAGATTTTTGAAAATTTCACTTTTTTGTGAAAATATCCACTAAATGAGGGAATAATATGTGTGAGGGTAGCTCAGGAGAGTTCCAAATGTGTGTGGGTAGAATATATATCCCACGGGGGTAAAATTGAAAAAAGTTGAAAAAAATTTTTTTTTGGACTTAGTCATTTTTCCGGCGTTTATCAGACTTTCAGATAGGGCAAATGTCAGTGAGCTTTCCGATTTCAGTTCCAGAGCGATTCGCCCAATGAGTCCTTGATATTTAGTCATTTTCAGCCAATATTTTGGATTTTTGAAAATTTCACTTTTTTGTGAAAATATCCACTAAATGAGGGAATAATATGTGTGAGGGTACCCCAGGAGAGTTCCAAATGTGTGTGGGTAGAATATATATCCCACGGGGGTAAAATTGAAAAAAGTTGAAAAATTATTTTTTTTGGACTTAGTCATTTTTCCGGCGTTAATCAGACTTTCAGATAGGGCAAATGTCAGTGAGCGTTCCGATTTCAGTTCCAGAGCGATTCGCCCAATGAGTCTTTGATATTTAGTCATTTTCAGCCAATTTTCTGGATTTTTGAAAATTTCACTTTTTTGTGAAAATATCCACTAAATGAGGGAATAATATGTGTGAGGGTATCCAAGGAGAGTTCCAAATGTGTGTGGTTAAAATATATAACCCACGGGGGTAAAAGTGAAAAAAGTTGAAAAAAATTATTTTTTGGACTTAGCCATTTTTCCGGCGTTTATCAGACTTTCAGATAGGGCAAATGTCAGTGAGCATTCCATTTTCGGTTCCAGAGCGATTCGCCCAATGCGTCCTTGATATTTAGTCGTTTTCAGCCAATATTTTGGATTTTTGAAAATTTCACTTTTTTGTGAAAATGTCCACTAAATGAGGGAATAATATATGTGAGGGTACCCCAGGAGTGTTCCAAATGTGTGTGGGTAGAATATATATCCCACGCGGGTAAAATTGAAAAAAGTTGAAAAATTATTTTTTTTGGACTTAGTCATTTTTCCGGCGTTTATCAGACTTTCAGATAGGGCAAATGTCAGTGAGCGTTCCGATTTCAGTTCCAGAGCGATTTCCCAATGAGTCCTTGATATTTAGTCGTTTTCAGCCAATATTTTGTATTTTTGAAAATTTCACTTTTTTGTGAAAATATCCACTAAATGAGGGAATAATATGTGTGAGGGTACCCCAGGAGTGTTCCAAATGTGTGTGGGTAGAATATATATCCCACGGGGGTTAAATTGAAAAAGTTGAAAAATCATTTTTTTTGGACTTAGTCATTTTTCCGGCGTTTATCAGACTTTCAGATAGGGCAAATGTCAGTGAGCGTTCCGATTTCAGTTCCAGAGCAATTCGCCCAAGGAGTCCTTGATATTTAGTCATTTTCAGCCAATTTTCTCGATTTTTGAAAATTTCACTTTTTTTAAAAAATATCCACTAAATGAGGGAATAATATGTGTGAGGGTAGCCCAGGAGAGTTCCAAATGTGTGTGGGTAGAATATATATCCCACGGGGGTAAAATTGAAAAAAGTTGAAAAAAATAATTTTTTGGACTTAGTCATTTTTCCGGCGTTTATCAGACTTTCAGATAGGGCAAATGTCAGTGAGCATTCCGATTTCAGTTCCAGAGCGATTCGCCCAATGAGTCCTTGATATTTAGTCATTTTCAGCCAATTTTCTGGATTTTTGAAAAATTCACTTTTTTTTGAAAATATCCACTAAATGAGGGAATAATATGTGTGAGGGTACCCCAGGAGAGTTCCAAATGTGTGTGGTTAAAATATATAACCCACGGGGGTAAAAGTGAAAAAAGTTGAAAAAAATTATTTTTTGGACTTAGCCATTTTTCCGGCGTTTATCAGACTTTCAGATAGGGCAAATGTCCGTGAGCATTCCATTTTCGGTTCCAGAGCGATTCGCCCAATGCGTCCTTGATATGTAGTCGTTTTCAGCCAATATTTTGGATTTTTGAAAATTTCACTTTTTTGTGAAAATGTCCACTAAATGAGGGAATAATATATGTGAGGGTACCCCAGGAGTGTTCCAAATGTGTGTGGGTAGAATATATATCCCACGGGGGTAAAATTGAAAAAAGTTGAAAAATTTTTTTTTTGGACTTAGCCATTTTTCCGGCGTTTATCAGACTTTCAGATAGGGCAAATGTCAGTGAGCGTTCCGATTTCAGTTCCAGAGCGATTCGCCCAAGGAGTCCTTGATATTTAGTCATTTTCAGCCAATTTTCTGGATTTTTGAAAATGTCACTTTTTTTTTAAAATATCCACTAAATGAGGGAATAATATGTGTGAGGGTAGCTCAGGAGAGTTCCAAATGTGTGTGGGTAGAATATATATCCCACGGGGGTAAAATTGAAAAAAGTTGAAAAAATTTTTTTTTTGGACTTAGTCATTTTTCCGGCGTTTATCAGACTTTCAGATAGGGCAAATGTCAGTGAGCGTTCCGATTTCAGTTCCAGAGCGATTCGCCCAATGAGTCATTGATATTTAGTCATTTTCAGCCAATTTTCTGGATTTTTTGAAAAATTCACTTTTTTGTGAAAATATCCACTAAATGAGGGAATAATATGTGTGAGGGTACCCCAGGAGAGTTCCAAATGTGTGTGGTTAAAATATATAACCCACGGGGGTAAAAGTGAAAAAAGTTGAAAAAAAATATTTTTTGGACTTAGTCATTTTTCCGGCGTTTATCAGACTTTCAGATAGGGCAAATGTCAGTGAGCATTCCGATTTCAGTTCCAGAGCGATTCGCCCAATGAGTCCTTGATATTTAGTCATTTTCAGCCAATTTTCTGGATTTTTGAAAAATTCACTTTTTTGTGAAAATATCCACTAAATGAGGGAATAATATGTGTGAGGGTACCCCAGGAGAGTTCCAAATGTGTGTGGGTAGAATATATATCCCACGGGGGTAAAATTGAAAAAAGTTGAAAAATATTTTTTTTTGGACTTAGTCATTTTTCCGGCGTTTATCAGACTTTCAGATAGGGCAAATGTCAGTGAGCGTTCCGATTTCAGTTCCAGAGTGATTCGCCCAATGAGTCCTTGATATTTAGTCATTTTCAGCCAATTTTCTGGATTTTTGAAAAATTCACTTTTTTGAGAAAATATCCACTAAATGAGGGAATAATATGTGTGAGGGTACCCCAGGAGAGTTCCAAATGTGTGTGGGTAGAATATATATCCCACGGGGGTAAAATTGAAAAAAGTTGAAAAATATTTTTTTTTGGACTTAGTCATTTTTCCGGCGTTTATCAGACTTTCAGATAGGGCAAATGTCAGTGAGCATTCCGATTTCAGTTCCAGAGCGATTCGCCCAATGAGTCCTTGATATTTAGTCATTTTCAGCCAATTTTCTAGATTTTTGAAAAATTCACTTTTTTGTAAAAATATCCACTAAATGAGGGAATAATATGTGTGAGGGTACCCCAGGAGAGTTCCAAATGTGTGTGGTTCAAATATATAACCTACGGGGGTAAAAGTGAAAAAAGTTGAAAAAAAATATTTTTTGGACTTAGCCATTTTTCCGGCGTTTATCAGACTTTCAGATAGGGCAAATGTCAGTGAGCATTCCGATTTCGGTTCCAGAGCGATTCGCCCAATGCGTCCTTGATGTTTAGTCGTTTTCAGCCAATATTTTGGATTTTTGAAAATTTCACTTTTTTATTAAAATATCCACTAAATGAGGGAATAATATGTGTGAGGGTAGCCCAGGAGAGTTCCAAATGTGTGTGGGTAGAATATATATCCCACGGGGGTAAAATTAAAAAAAGTTGAAAAAAAAATATTTTTTGGACTTAGTCATTTTTCCGGCGTTTATCAGACTTTCAGATAGGGCAAATGTCAGTGAGCATTCCGATTTCAGTTCCAGAGCGATTCGCCCAATGAGTCCTTGATATTTAGTCATTTTCAGCCAATTTTCTGGATTTTTGAAAAATTCACTTTTTTTTTAAAATATCCACTAAATGAGGGAATAATATGTGTGAGGGTAGCCCAGGAGAGTTCCAAATGTGTGTGGGTAGAATATATAACCTACGGGGGTAAAAGTGAAAAAAGTTGAAAAAAAATATTTTTTGGACTTAGACATTTTTCCGGCGTTTATCAGACTTTCAGATAGGGCAAATGTCAGTGAGCATTCCGATTTCGGTTCCATAGCGATTCACCCAATGCGTCCTTGATATTTAGTCGTTTTCAGCCAATATTTTGGATTTTTGAAAATTTCACTTTTTTGTGAAAATGTCCTCTAAATGAGGGAATAATATGTGTGAGGGTACCCCAGGAGTGTTCCAAATGTGTGTGGGTAGAATATATATTCCAAGGGGGTAAAATTGAAAAAAGTTGAAAAATTATTTTTTTTGGACTTAGTCATTTTTCCGGCGTTTATCAGACTTTCAGATAGGGCAAATGTCAGTGAGCGTTCCGATTTCAGTTCCAGAGCGATTCGCCCAATGAGTCCTTGATATTTAGTCATTTTCAGCCAATTTTCTGGATTTTTGAAAAATTCACTTTTTTGAGAAAATATCCACTAAATGAGGGAATAATATGTGTGAGGGTACCCCAGGAGAGTTCCAAATGTGTGTGGGTAGAATATATATCCCACGGGGGTAAAATTGAAAAAAGTTGAAAAATATTTTTTTTTGGACTTAGTCATTTTTCCGGCGTTTATCAGACTTTCAGATAGGGCAAATGTCAGTGAGCATTCCGATTTCAGTTCCAGAGCGATTCGCCCAATGAGTCCTTGATATTTAGTCATTTTCAGCCAATTTTCTAGATTTTTGAAAAATTCACTTTTTTGTAAAAATATCCACTAAATGAGGGAATAATATGTGTGAGGGTAGCCCAGGAGAGTTCCAAATGTGTGTGGGTAGAATATATATCCCACGGGGGTAAAATTGAAAAAAGTTGAAAAAAATTTTTTTTTGGACTTAGTCATTTTTCCGGCGTTTATCAGACTTTCAGATAGGGCAAATGTCAGTGAGCTTTCCAATTTCAGTTCCAGAGCGATTCGCCCAATGAGTCCTTGATATTTAGTCGTTTTCAGCCAATATTTTGGATTTTTGAAAATTTCACTTTTTTGTGAAAATATCCACTAAATGAGGGAATAATATGTGTGAGGGTAGCCCAGGAGTGTTCCAAATGTGTGTGGGTAGAATATATATTCCAAGGGGGTAAAATTGAAAAAAGTTGAAAAATTATTTTTTTTGGACTTAGTCATTTTTCCGGCGTTTATCAAACTTTCAGATAGGGCAAATGTCAGTGAGCGTTCTGATTTCAGTTCCAGAGCGATTCGCCCAATGAGTCCTTGATATTTAGTCATTTTCAGCCAATTTTCTGGATTTTTGAAAATTTCACTTTTTTGTAAAAATATCCACTAAATGAGGGAATAATATGTGTGAGGGTAGCCCAGGAGAGTTCCAATTGTGTGTGGGTAGAATATATATCCCACGGGGGTAAAATTGAAAAAAGTTGAAAAATTATTTTTTTTGGACTTAGTCATTTTTCCGGCATTTATCAGACTTTCAGATAGGGCAAATGTCAGTGAGCATTCCGATTTCAGTTCCAGAGCGATTCGCCCAATGAGTCATTGATATTTAGTCATTTTCAGCCAATTTTCTGGATTTTTGAAAATTTCACTTTTTTGTGAAAATATCCACTAAATGAGGGAATAATATGTGTGAGGGTACCCCAGGAGAGTTCCAAATGTGTGTGGGTAGAATATATATCCCACGGGGGTAAAATTGAAAAAAGTTGAAAAATATTTTTTTTTGGACTTAGTCATTTTTCCGGCGTTTATCAGACTTTCAGATAGGGCAAATGTCAGTGAGCATTCCGATTTCAGTTCCAGAGCGATTCGCCCAATGAGTCCTTGATATTTAGTCATTTTCAGCCAATTTTCTAGATTTTTGAAAAATTCACTTTTTTGTAAAAATATCCACTAAATGAGGGAATAATATGTGTGAGGGTACCCCAGGAGAGTTCCAAATGTGTGTGGTTAAAATATATAACCCACGGGGGTAAAAGTGAAAAAAGTTGAAAAAAAATATTTTTTGGACTTAGCCATTTTTCCGGCGTTTATCAGACTTTCAGATAGGGCAAATGACAGTGAGCATTCTGATTTCGGTTCCAGAGCGATTCACCCAATGCGTCCTTGATATTTAGTCGTTTTCAGCCAATATTTTGGATTTTTGAAAATTTCACTTTTTTGTGAAAATGTCCACTAAATGAGGGAATAATATGTGTGAGGGTACCCCAGGAGAGTTCCAAATGTGTGTGGGTAGAATATATATCCCACGGGGGTAAAATTGAAAAAAGTTGAAAAAAATTTTTTTTTGGACTTAGTCATTTTTCCGGCGTTTATCAGACTTTCAGATAGGGCAAATGTCAGTGAGCTTTCCAATTTCAGTTCCAGAGCGATTCGCCCAATGAGTCCTTGATATTTAGTCGTTTTCAGCCAATATTTTGGATTTTTGAAAATTTCACTTTTTTGTGAAAATATCCACTAAATGAGGGAATAATATGTGTGAGGGTAGCCCAGGAGTGTTCCAAATGTGTGTGGGTAGAATATATATTCCAAGGGGGTAAAATTGAAAAAAGTTGAAAAATTATTTTTTTTGGACTTAGTCATTTTTCCGGCGTTTATCAGACTTTCAGATAGGGCAAATGTCAGTGAGCATTCTGATTTCAGTTCCAGAGCGATTCGCCCAATGAGTCCTTGATATTTTGTCATTTTCAGCCAATTTTCTGGATTTTTGAAAATTTCACTTTTTTGTAAAAATATCCACTAAATGAGGGAATAATATGTGTGAGGGTAGCCCAGGAGAGTTCCAATTGTGTGTGGGTAGAATATATATCCCACGGGGGTAAAATTGAAAAAAGTTGAAAAATATTTTTTTTTGGACTTAGTCATTTTTCCGGCGTTTATCAGACTTTCAGATAGGGCAAATGTCAGTGAGCATTCCGATTTCAGTTCCAGAGCGATTCGCCCAATGAGTCCTTGATATTTAGTCATTTTCAGCCAATTTTCTAGATTTTTGAAAAATTCACTTTTTTGTAAAAATATCCACTAAATGAGGGAATAATATGTGTGAGGGTACCCCAGGAGAGTTCCAAATGTGTGTGGTTAAAATATATAACCCACGGGGGTAAAAGTGAAAAAAGTTGAAAAAAAATATTTTTTGGACTTAGCCATTTTTCCGGCATTTATCAGACTTTCAGATAGGGCAAATGTCAGTGAGCGTTCTGATTTCAGTTCCAGAGCGATTCGCCCAATGAGTCCTTGATATTTAGTCATTTTCAGCCAATTTTCTGGATTTTTGAAAATTTCACTTTTTTGTAAAAATATCCACTAAATGAGGGAATAATATGTGTGAGGGTAGCCCAGGAGAGTTCCAATTGTGTGTGGGTAGAATATATATCCCACGGGGGTAAAATTGAAAAAAGTTGAAAAATTATTTTTTTTGGACTTAGTCATTTTTCCGGCATTTATCAGACTTTCAGATAGGGCAAATGTCAGTGAGCATTCCGATTTCAGTTCCAGAACGATTCGCCCAATGAGTCATTGATATTTAGTCATTTTCAGCCAATTTTCTGGATTTTTGAAAATTTCACTTTTTTGTGAAAATATCCACTAAATGAGGGAATAATATGTGTGAGGGTACCCCAGGAGAGTTCCAAATGTGTGTGGGTAGAATATATATCCCACGGGGGTAAAATTGAAAAAAGTTGAAAAATATTTTTTTTTGGACTTAGTCATTTTTCCGGCGTTTATCAGACTTTCAGATAGGGCAAATGTCAGTGAGCATTCCGATTTCAGTTCCAGAGCGATTCGCCCAATGAGTCCTTGATATTTAGTCATTTTCAGCCAATTTTCTAGATTTTTGAAAAATTCACTTTTTTGTAAAAATATCCACTAAATGAGGGAATAATATGTGTGAGGGTACCCCAGGAGAGTTCCAAATGTGTGTGGTTAAAATATATAACCCACGGGGGTAAAAGTGAAAAAAGTTGAAAAAAAATATTTTTTGGACTTAGCCATTTTTCCGGCGTTTATCAGACTTTCAGATAGGGCAAATGACAGTGAGCATTCTGATTTCGGTTCCAGAGCGATTCACCCAATGCGTCCTTGATATTTAGTCGTTTTCAGCCAATATTTTGGATTTTTGAAAATTTCACTTTTTTGTGAAAATGTCCACTAAATGAGGGAATAATATGTGTGAGGGTACCCCAGGAGTGTTCCAAATGTGTGTGGGTAGAATATATATTCCAAGGGGGTAAAATTGAAAAAAGTTGAAAAATTATTTTTTTTGGACTTAGTCATTTTTCCGGCGTTTATCAGACTTTCAGATAGGGCAAATGTCAGTGAGCGTTCCAATTTCAGTTCCAGAGCGATTTGCCCAATGAGTCCTTGATATTTAGTCATTTTCAGCCAATTTTCTGGATTTTTGAAAAATTCACTTTTTTGAGAAAATATCCACTAAATGAGGGAATAATATGTGTGAGGGTACCCCAGGAGAGTTCCAAATGTGTGTGGGTAGAATATATATCCCACGGGGGTAAAATTGAAAAAAGTTGAAAAATATTTTTTTTTGGACTTAGTCATTTTTCCGGCGTTTATCAGACTTTCAGATAGGGCAAATGTCAGTGAGCATTCCGATTTCAGTTCCAGAGCGATTCGCCCAATGAGTCCTTGATATTTAGTCATTTTCAGCCAATTGTCTAGATTTTTGAAAAATTCACTTTTTTGTAAAAATATCCACTAAATGAGGGAATAATATGTGTGAGGGTAGCCCAGGAGAGTTACAATTGTGTGTGGTTAAAATATATATCCCACGGGGGTAAAATTGAAAAAAGTTGAAAAAACTTTTTTTTTGGACTTAGCCATTTTTCCGGCGTTTATCAGACTTTCAGATAGGGCAAATGTCAGTGAGCGTTCCGATTTCAGTTCCAGAGCGATTCGCCCAATGAGTCCTTGATATTTAGTCATTTTCAGCCACTTTTCTGGATTTTTGAAAAATTCACTTTTTTGAGAAAATATCCACTAAATGAGGGAATAATATGTGTGAGGGTAGCCCAGGAGAGTTACAATTGTGTGTGGTTAAAATATATAACCCACGGGGGTAAAAGTGAAAAAAGTTGAAAAAAAATATTTTTTGGACTTAGCCATTTTTCCGGCGTTTATCAGACTTTCAGATAGGGCAAATGTCAGTGAGCATTCCGATTTCAGTTCCAGAGCGATTCGCCCAATGAGTCCTTGATATTTAGTCATTTTCAGCCAATTTTCTGGATTTTTGAAAAATTCACTTTTTTGTGAAAATATCCACTAAATGAGGGAATAATATGTGTGAGGGTACCCCAGGAGAGTTCCAAATGTGTGTGGTTAAAATATATAACCCACGGGGGTAAAAGTGAAAAAAGTTGAAAAAAATTATTTTTTGGACTTAGCCATTTTTCCGGCGTTTATCAGACTTTCAGATAGGGCAAATGTCCGTGAGCATTCCATTTTCGGTTTCAGAGCGATTCGCCCAATGCGTCCTTGATATGTAGTCGTTTTCAGCCAATATTTTGGATTTTTGAAAATTTCACTTTTTTGTGAAAATGTCCACTAAATGAGGGAATAATATATGTGAGGGTACCCCAGGAGTGTTCCAAATGTGTGTGGGTAGAATATATATCCCACGGGGGTAAAATTGAAAAAAGTTGAAAAATTATTTTTTTTGGACTTAGTCATTTTTCCGGCGTTTATCAGACTTTCAGATAAGGCAAATGTCAGTGAGCGTTCCGATTTCAGTTCCAGAGCGATTCGCCCAATGAGTCCTTGATATTTAGTCATTTTCAGCCAATTTTCTGGATTTTTGAAAATTTTACTTTTTTGTGAAAATATCCACTAAATGAGGGAATAATATGTGTGAGGGTAGCCCAGGAGAGTTCCAATTGTGTGTGGGTAGAATATATATCCCACGTGGGTAAAATTGAAAAAAGTTGAAAAAATTTTTTTTTTGGACTTAGCCATTTTTCCGGCATTTATCATACTTTCAGATAGGGCAAATGTCAGTGAGCGTTCCGATTTCAGTTCCAGAGCGATTCGCCCAAGGAGTCCTTGATATTTAGTCATTTTCAGCCAATTTTCTCTATTTTTGAAAATTTCACTTTTTTTAAAAAATATCCACTAAATGAGGGAATAATATGTGTGAGGGTAGCCCAGGAGAGTTCCAAATGTGTGTGGGTAGAATATATATCCCACGGGGGTAAAATTGAAAAAAGTTGAAAAAAATAATTTTTTGGACTTAGTCATTTTTCCGGCGTTTATCAGACTTTCAGATAGGGCAAATGTCAGTGAGCATTCCGATTTCAGTTCCAGAGCGATTCGCCCAATGAGTCCTTGATATTTAGTCATTTTCAGCCAATTTTCTGGATTTTTGAAAAATTCACTTTTTTGTGAAAATATCCACTAAATGAGGGAATAATATGTGTGAGGGTACCCCAGGAGAGTTCCAAATGTGTGTGGTTAAAATATATAACCCACGGGGGTAAAAGTGAAAAAAGTTGAAAAAAATTATTTTTTGGACTTAGCCATTTTTCCGGCGTTTATCAGACTTTCAGATAGGGCAAATGTCCGTGAGCATTCCATTTTCGGTTCCAGAGCGATTCGCCCAATGCGTCCTTGATATTTAGTCGTTTTCAGCCAATATTTTGGATTTTTGAAAATTTCACTTTTTTGTGAAAATATCCACTAAATGAGGGAATAATATGTGTGAGGGTACCCCAGGAGTGTTCCAAATGTGTGTGGGTAGAATATATATCCCGCGGGGGTAAAATTGAAAAAGTTGAAAAATAATTTTTTTTGGACTTATTCATTTTTCCGGCGTTTATCAGACTTTCAGATAGGGCAAATGTCAGTGAGCGTTCCGATTTCAGTTCCAGAGCGATTCGCCCAATGAGTCCTTGATATTTAGTCGTTTTCAGCCAATATTTTGTATTTTTGAAAATTTCACTTTTTTGTGAAAATATCCACTAAATGAGGGAATAATATGTGTGAGGGTACCCCAGGAGTGTTCCAAATGTGTGTGGGTAGAATATATATCCCACGGGGGTAAAATTGAAAAAAGTTGAAAAAAAATTTTTTTTGGACTTTGCCATTTTTCCGGCGTTTATCAGACTTTCAAATAGGGCAAATGTCAGTGAGCGTTCCGATTTCAGTTCCAGAGCAATTCGCCCAAGGAGTCCTTGATAATTAGTCATTTTCAGCCAATTTTCTGGATTTTTGAATATTTCACTTTTTTGTAAAAATATCTGCTAAATGAGGGAATAATATGTGTGAGGGTACCCCAGGAGAGTTCCAAATGTGTGTGGTTAAAATATATAACCCACGGGGGTAAAAGTGAAAAAAGTTGAAAAAAATTATTTTTTGGACTTAGCCATTTTTCCGGCGTTTATCAGACTTTCAGATAGGGCAAATGTCAGTGAGCATTCCGATTTCAGTTCCAGAGCGATTCGCCCAATGCGTCTTTGATATTTAGTCGTTTTCAGCCAATATTTTGGATTTTTGAAAATTTCACTTTTTTGTGAAAATGTCCACTAAATGAGGGAATAATATATGTGAGGGTACCCCAGGAGTGTTCCAAATGTGTGTGGGTAGAATATATATCCCACGGGGGTAAAATTGAAAAAAGTTGAAAAATTATTTTTTTTGGACTTAGTCATTTTTCTGGCGTTTATCAGACTTTCAGATAGGGCAAATGTCAGTGAGCGTTCCGATTTCAGTTCCAGAGCGATTCGCCCAATGAGTCCTTGATATTTAGTCGTTTTCAGCCAATATTTTGTATTTTTGAAAATTTCACTTTTTTGTAAAAATATCCACTAAATGAGGGAATAATATGTGTGAGGGTAGCCCAGGAGAGTTCCAATTGTGTGTGGGTAGAATATATATCCCACGGGGGTAAAATTGAAAAAAGTTGAAAAAAATTTTTTTTTGGACTTAGCCATTTTTCCGGCGTTTATCAGACTTTCAGATAGGGCAAATGTCAGTGACCGTTCCGATTTCAGTTCCAGAGCGATTCGCCCAAAGAGTCCTTGATATTTAGTCATTTTCAGCCAATTTTCTGGATTTTTGAAAATTTCACTTTTTTAAAAAAATATCCACTAAATGAGGGAATAATATGTGTGAGGGTAGCCCAGGAGAGTTCCAAATGTGTGTGGGTAGAATATATATCCCACGGGGGTAAAATTGAAAAAAGATGAAAAAAATTATTTTTTGGACTTAGTCATTTTTCCGGCGTTTATCAGACTTTCAGATAGGGCAAATATCAGTGAGCATTCCGATTTCAGTTCCAGAGCGATTCGCCCAATGAGTCCTTGATATTTAGTCATTTTCAGCCAATTTTCTGGATTTTTGAAAAATTCACTTTTTTGTGAAAATATCCACTAAATGAGGGAATAATATGTGTGAGGGTACCCCAGGAGAGTTCCAAATGTGTGTGGTTAAAATATATAACCCACGGGGGTAAAAGTGAAAAAAGTTGAAAAAAATTATTTTTTGGACTTAGTCATTTTTCTGGCGTTTATCAGACTTTCAGATAGGGCAAATGTCAGTGAGCGTTCCGATTTCAGTTCCAGAGCGATTCGCCTAAGGAGTCCTTGATATTTAGTCATTTTCAGCCAATTTTCTGGATTTTTGAAAATTTCACTTTTTTTTTAAAATATCCACTAAATGAGGGAATAATATGTGTGAGGGTAGCCCAGGAGAGATCCAAATGTGTGTGGGTAGAATATACATCCCACGGGGGTAAAAGTGAAAAAAGTTGAAAAAAATAATTTTTTGGACTTAGTCATTTTTCCGGCGTTTATCAGACTTTCAGATAGGGCAAATATCAGTGAGCATTCCGATTTCAGTTCCAGAGCGATTCGCCCAATGAGTCCTTGATATTTAGTCATTTTCAGCCAATTTTCTGGATTTTTGAAAAATTCACTTTTTTGTGAAAATATCCACTTAATGAGGGAATAATATGTGTGAGGGTAGCCCAGGAGAGTTCCAAATGTGTGTGGGTAGAATATATATCCCACGGGGGTAAAATTTAAAAAAGATGAAAAAAATTATTTTTTGGACTTAGTCATTTTTCTGGCGTTTATCAGACTTTCAGATAGGGCAAATGTCAGTGAGCGTTCCGATTTCAGTTCCAGAGTGATTCGCCCAAGGAGTCCTTGATATTTAGTCATTTTCAGCCAATTTTCTGGATTTTTGAAAATTTCACTTTTTTTTTAAAATATCCACTAAATGAGGGAATAATATGTGTGAGGGTAGCCCAGGAGAGATCCAAATGTGTGTGGGTAGAATATATATCCCACGGGGGTAAAAGTGAAAAAAGTTGAAAAAAATAATTTTTTGGACTTAGTCATTTTTCCGGCGTTTATCAGACTTTCAGATAGGGCAAATATCAGTGAGCATTCCGATTTCAGTTCCAGAGCGATTCGCCCAATGAGTCCTTGATATTTAGTCGTTTTCAGCCAATATTTTGGATTTTTGAAAATTTCACTTTTTTGTGAAAATATCCACTAAATGAGGGAATAATATGTGTGAGGGTAGCCCAGGAGTGTTCCAAATGTGTGTGGGTAGAATATATATCCCACGGGGGTAAAATTGAAAAAAGTTGAAAAAATTTTTTTTTTGGACTTAGCCATTTTTCCGGCGTTTATCAGACTTTCAGATAGGGCAAATGTCAGTGAGCGTTCCGATTTCAGTTCCAGAGCGATTCGCCCAAAGAGTCCTTGATATTTAGTCATTTTCAGCCAATTTTCTGGATTTTTGAAAATTTCACTTTTTTTAAAAAATATCCACTAAATGAGGGAATAATATGTGTGAGGGTACCCCAGGAGAGTTCCAAATGTGTGTGGTTAAAATATATAACCCACGGGGGTAAAAGTGAAAAAAGTTGAAAAAAATTATTTTTTGGACTTAGTCATTTTTCTGGCGTTTATCAGACTTTCAGATAGGGCAAATGTCAGTGAGCGTTCCGATTTCAGTTCCAGAGTGATTCGCCCAAGGAGTCCTTGATATTTAGTCATTTTCAGCCAATTTTCTGGATTTTTGAAAAATTCACTTTTTTGTGAAAATATCCACTTAATGAGGGAATAATATGTGTGAGGGTAGCCCAGGAGAGTTCCAAATGTGTGTGGGTAGAATATATATCCCACGGGGGTAAAATTTAAAAAAGTTGAAAAAAATTTTTTTTTGGACTTAGTCATTTTTCCGGCGTTTATCAGACTTTCAGATAGGGCAAATGTCAGTGAGCTTTCCGATTTCAGTTCCAGAGCGATTCGCCCAATGAGTCCTTGATATTTAGTCGTTTTCAGCCAATATTTTGGATTTTTGAAAATTTCTCTTTTTTGTGAAAATATCCACTAAATGAGGGAATAATATGTGTGAGGGTAGCCCAGGAGTGTTCCAAATGTGTGTGGGTAGAATATATATCCCACGGGGGTAAAATTGAAAAAAGTTGAAAAAATTTTTTTTTTGGACTTAGCCATTTTTCCGGCGTTTATCAGACTTTCAGATAGGGCAAATGTCAGTGAGCATTCCGATTTCAGTTCCAGAGCGATTCGCCCAATGCGTCCTTGATATTTAGTCGTTTTCAGCCAATATTTTGGATTTTTGAAAATTTCACTTTTTTGTGAAAATGTCCACTAAATGAGGGAATAATATATGTGAGGGTACCCCAGGAGTGTTCCAAATGTGTGTGGGTAGAATATATATCCCACGGGGGTAAAATTGAAAAAAGTTGAAAAATTATTTTTTTTGGACTTAGTCATTTTTCTGGCGTTTATCAGACTTTCAGATAGGGCAAATGTCAGTGAGCATTCCGATTTCAGTTCCAGAGCGATTCGCCCAATGAGTCCTTGATATTTAGTCATTTTCAGCCAATTTTCTGGATTTTTGAAAATTTCACTTTTTTGTAAAAATATCCACTAAATGAGGGAATAATATGTGTGAGGGTAGCCCAGGAGAGTTCCAATTGTGTGTGGGTAGAATATATATCCCACGGGGGTAAAATTTAAAAAAGTTTAAAAAAAATTTTTTTTGGACTTAGCCATTTTTCCGGCGTTTATCAGACTTTCAGATAGGGCAAATGTCAGTGACCGTTCCGATTTCAGTTCCAGAGCGATTCGCCCAAAGAGTCCTTGATATTTAGTCATTTTCAGCCAATTTTCTGGATTTTTGAAAATTTCACTTTTTTTAAAAAATATCCACTAAATGAGGGAATAATATGTGTGAGGGTAGCCCAGGAGAGTTCCAAATGTGTGTGGGTAGAATATATATCCCACGGGGGTAAAATTTAAAAAAGTTGAAAAAAATTTTTTTTTGGACTTAGTCATTTTTCCGGCGTTTATCAGACTTTCAGATAGGGCAAATGTCAGTGAGCGTTCCGATTTCAGTTCCAGAGCGATTCGCCCAATGAGTCCTTGATATTTAGTCGTTTTCAGCCAATATTTAGTATTTTTGAAAATTTCACTTTTTTGTGAAAATATCCACTAAATGAGGGAATAATATGTGTGAGGGTACCCCAGGAGTGTTCCAAATTTGTGTGGGTAGAATATATATCCCACGGGGGTAAAATTGAAAAAGTTGAAAAATTATTTTTTTTGGACTGTCATTTTTCCGGCGTTTATCAGACTTTCAGATAGGGCAAATGTCAGTGAGCGTTCCGATTTCAGTTCCAGAGCGATTCGCCCAATGAGTCCTTGATATTTAGTCATTTTCAGCCAATTTTCTGGATTTTTGAAAATTTCACTTTTTTGTAAAAATATCCACTAAATGAGGGAATAATATGTGTGAGGGTAGCCCAGGAGAGTTCCAATTGAGTGTGGGTAGAATATATATCCCACGGGGGTAAAATTGAAAAAGTTGAAAAATAATTTTTTTTGGACTTAGTCATTTTTCCGGCGTTTATCAGACTTTCAGATAGGGCAAATGTCAGTGAGCGTTCCGATTTCAGTTCCAGAGCGATTCGCCCAATGAGTCCTTGATATTTAGTCATTTTCAGCCAATTTATTGAATTTTTGAAAATTTCACTTTTTTGTGAAAATATCCACTAAATGAGGGAATAATATGTGTGAGGGTACCCCAGGAGAGTTCCAAATGTGTGTGGTTAAAATATATAACCCACGGGGTAAAAGTGAAAAAAGTTGAAAAAAATTATTTTTTGGACTTAGCCATTTTTCCGGCGTTTATCAGACTTTCAGATAGGGCAAATGTCAGTGAGCATTCCGATTTCGGTTCCAGAGCGATTCGCCCAATGCGTCCTTGATATTTAGTCGTTTTCAGCCAATATTTTGGATTTTTGAAAATTTCACTTTTTTGTGAAAATGTCCACTAAATGAGGGAATAATATGTGTGAGGGTACCCCAGGAGTGTTCCAAATGTGTGTGGGTAGAATATATATCCCACGGGGGTAAAATTGAAAAAGTTGAAAAATTATTTTTTTTGGACTGTCATTTTTCCGGCGTTTATCAGACTTTCAGATAGGGCAAATGTCAGTGAGCGTTCCGATTTCAGTTCCAGAGCGATTCGCCCAAGGAGTCCTTGATATTTAGTCATTTTCAGCCAATTTTCTGGATTTTTGAAAATTTCACTTTTTTTTAAAATATCCACTAAATGAGGGAATAATATGTGTGAGGGTAGCCCAGGAGAGATCCAAATGTGTGTGGGTAGAATATATATCCCACGGGGGTAAAAGTGAAAAAAGTTGAAAAAAATAATTTTTTGGACTTAGTCATTTTTCCGGCGTTTATCAGACTTTCAGATAGGGCAAATATCAGTGAGCATTCCGATTTCAGTTCCAGAGCGATTCGCCCAATGAGTCCTTGATATTTAGTCATTTTCAGCCAATTTTCTGGATTTTTGAAAAATTCACTTTTTTGTGAAAATATCCACTAAATGAGGGAATAATATGTGTGAGGGTACCCCAGGAGAGTTCCAAATGTGTGTGGTTAAAATATATAACCCACGGGGGTAAAAGTGAAAAAAGTTGAAAAAAATTATTTTTTGGACTTAGCCATTTTTCCGGCGTTTATCAGACTTTCAGATAGGGCAAATGTCAGTGAGCATTCCGATTTCGGTTCCAGAGCGATTCGCCCAATGCGTCCTTGATATTTAGTCGTTTTCAGCCAATATTTTGGATTTTTGAAAATTTCACTTTTTTGTGAAAATGTCCACTAAATGAGGGAATAATATATGTGAGGGTACCCCAGGAGTGTTCCAAATGTGTGTGGGTAGAATATATATCCCACGGGGGTAAAATTGAAAAAGTTGAAAAATTATTTTTTTTGGACTGTCATTTTTCCGGCGTTTATCAGACTTTCAGATAGGGCAAATGTCAGTAAGCGTTCCGATTTCAGTTCCAGAGCGATTCGCCCAAGGAGTCCTTGATATTTAGTCATTTTCAGCCAATTTTCTGGATTTTTGAAAATTTCACTTTTTTTTAAAATATCCACTAAATGAGGGAATAATATGTGTGAGGGTAGCCCAGGAGAGATCCAAATGTGTGTGGGTAGAATATATATCCCACGGGGGTAAAAGTGAAAAAAGTTGAAAAAAATAATTTTTTGGACTTAGTCATTTTTCCGGCGTTTATCAGACTTTCAGATAGGGCAAATATCAGTGAGCATTCCGATTTCAGTTCCAGAGCGATTCGCCCAATGAGTCCTTGATATTTAGTCATTTTCAGCCAATTTTCTGGATTTTTGAAAAATTCACTTTTTTGTGAAAATATCCACTAAATGAGGGAATAATATGTGTGAGGGTACCCCAGGAGAGTTCCAAATGTGTGTGGTTAAAATATATAACCCACGGGGGTAAAAGTGAAAAAAGTTGAAAAAAATTATTTTTTGGACTTAGCCATTTTTCCGGCGTTTATCAGACTTTCAGATAGGGCAAATGTCAGTGAGCATTCCGATTTCGGTTCCAGAGCGATTCGCCCAATGCGTCCTTGATATTTAGTCGTTTTCAGCCAATATTTTGGATTTTTGAAAATTTCACTTTTTTGTGAAAATGTCCACTAAATGAGGGAATAATATATGTGAGGGTACCCCAGGAGTGTTCCAAATGTGTGTGGGTAGAATATATATCCCACGGGGGTAAAATTGAAAAAAGTTGAAAAATTATTTTTTTTGGACTTAGTCATTTTTCCGGCGTTTATCAGACTTTCAGATAGGGCAAATGTCAGTGAGCGTTCCGATTTCAGTTCCAGAGCGATTCGCCCAATGAGTCCTTCATATTTAGTCATTTTCAGCCAATTTTCTGGATTTTTGAAAATTTCACTTTTTTGTGAAAATATCCACTAAATGAGGGAATAATATGTGTGAGGGTACCCCAGGAGAGTTCCAAATGTGTGTGGTTAAAATATATAACCCACGGGGGTAAAAGTGAAAAAAGTTGAAAAAAATTATTTTTTGGACTTAGCCATTTTTCCGGCGTTTATCAGACTTTCAGATAGGGCAAATGTCAGTGAGCATCCCGATTTCAGTTCCAGAGCGATTCGCCCAAGGAGTCCTTGATATTTTGTCATTTTCAGCCAATTTACTGGATTTTTGAAAATTTCACTTTTTTTAAAAAATATCCACTAAATGAGGGAATAATATGTGTGAGGGTAGCCCAGGAGAGTTCCAAATGTGTGTGGGTAGAATATATATCCCACGGGGTAAAATTTAAAAAAGTTGAAAAAAATTTTTTTTTGGACTTAGTCATTTTTCCGGCGTTTATCAGACTTTCAGATAGGGCAAATGTCAGTGAGCTTTCCGATTTCAGTTCCAGAGCGATTCGCCCAATGAGTCCTTGATATTTAGTCGTTTTCAGCCAATATTTTGTATTTTTGAAAATTTCACTTTTTTGTGAAAATATCCACTAAATGAGGGAATAATATGTGTGAGGGTACCCCAGGAGTGTTCCAAATGTGTGTGGGTAGAATATATATCCCACGGGGGTAAAATTGAAAAAGTTGAAAAAAATTATTTTTTGGACTTAGCCATTTTTCCGGCGTTTATCAGACTTTCAGATAGGGCAAATGTCAGTGAGCATTCCGATTTCGGTTCCAGAGCGATTCGCCCAATGCGTCCTTGATATTTAGTCGTTTTCAGCCAATATTTTGGATTTTTGAAAATTTCACTTTTTTGTGAAAGTGTCCACTAAATGAGGGAATAATATATGTGAGGGTACCCCAGGAGTGTTCCAAATGTGTGTGGGTAGAATATATATCCCACGGGGGTAAAATTGAAAAAAGTTGAAAAATTATTTTTTTTGGACTTAGTCATTTTTCTGGCGTTTATCAGACTTTCAGATAGGGCAAATGTCAGTGAGCGTTCCGATTTCAGTTCCAGAGCGATTCGCCCAATGAGTCCTTGATATTTAGTCGTTTTCAGCCAATATTTTGTATTTTTGAAAATTTCACTTTTTTGTGAAAATATCCACTAAATGAGGGAATAATATGTGTGAGGGTACCCCAGGAGTGTTCCAAATGTGTGTGGGTAGAATATATATCCCACGGGGGTAAAATTGAAAAAGTTGAAAAATTATTTTTTTTGGACTGTCATTTTTCCGGCGTTTATCAGACTTTCAGATAGGGCAAATATCAGTGAGCATTCCGATTTCAGTTCCAGAGCGATTTGCCCAATGAGTCCTTGATATTTAGTCATTTTCAGCCAATTTTCTGGATTTTTGAAAAATTCACTTTTTTGTGAAAATATCCACTAAATGAGGGAATAATATGTGTGAGGGTACCCCAGGAGAGTTCCAAATGTGTGTGGTTAAAATATATAACCCACGGGGGTAAAAGTGAAAAAAGTTGAAAAAAATTATTTTTTGGACTTAGCCATTTTTCCGGCGTTTATCAGACTTTCAGATAGGGCAAATGTCAGTGAGCTTTCCGATTTCAGTTCCAGAGCGATTCGCCCAATGAGTCCTTGATATTTAGTCGTTTTCAGCCAATATTTTGGATTTTTGAAAATTTCTCTTTTTTGTGAAAATATCCACTAAATGAGGGAATAATATGTGTGAGGGTAGCCCAGGAGTGTTCCAAATGTGTGTGGGTAGAATATATATCCCACGGGGGTAAAATTGAAAAAAGTTGAAAAAATTTTTTTTTTGGACTTAGCCATTTTTCCGGCGTTTATCAGACTTTCAGATAGGGCAAATGTCAGTGAGCATTCCGATTTCAGTTCCAGAGCGATTCGCCCAATGCGTCCTTGATATTTAGTCGTTTTCAGCCAATATTTTGGATTTTTGAAAATTTCACTTTTTTGTGAAAATGTCCACTAAATGAGGGAATAATATGTGTGAGGGTAGCCCAGGAGAGTTCCAATTGTGTGTGGGTAGAATATATATCCCACGGGGGTAAAATTTAAAAAAGTTTAAAAAAAATTTTTTTTGGACTTAGTCATTTTTCCGGCGTTTATCAGACTTTCAGATAGGGCAAATGTCAGTGAGCGTTCCGATTTCAGTTCCAGAGCGATTCGCCCAATGAGTCCTTGATATTTAGTCGTTTTCAGCCAATATTTAGTATTTTTGAAAATTTCACTTTTTTGTGAAAATATCCACTAAATGAGGGAATAATATGTGTGAGGGTACCCCAGGAGTGTTCCAAATTTGTGTGGGTAGAATATATATCCCACGGGGGTAAAATTGAAAAAGTTGAAAAATTATTTTTTTTGGACTGTCATTTTTCCGGCGTTTATCAGACTTTCAGATAGGGCAAATGTCAGTGAGCGTTCCGATTTCAGTTCCAGAGCGATTCGCCCAATGAGTCCTTGATATTTAGTCATTTTCAGCCAATTTTCTGGATTTTTGAAAATTTCACTTTTTTGTAAAAATATCCACTAAATGAGGGAATAATATGTGTGAGGGTAGCCCAGGAGAGTTCCAATTGAGTGTGGGTAGAATATATATCCCACGGGGGTAAAATTGAAAAAGTTGAAAAATAATTTTTTTTGGACTTAGTCATTTTTCCGGCGTTTATCAGACTTTCAGATAGGGCAAATGTCAGTGAGCGTTCCGATTTCAGTTCCAGAGCGATTCGCCCAATGAGTCCTTGATATTTAGTCATTTTCAGCCAATTTATTGGATTTTTGAAAATTTCACTTTTTTGTGAAAATATCCACTAAATGAGGGAATAATATGTGTGAGGGTACCCCAGGAGAGTTCCAAATGTGTGTGGTTAAAATATATAACCCACGGGGTAAAAGTGAAAAAAGTTGAAAAAAATTATTTTTTGGACTTAGCCATTTTTCCGGCGTTTATCAGACTTTCAGATAGGGCAAATGTCAGTGAGCATTCCGATTTCGGTTCCAGAGCGATTCGCCCAATGCGTCCTTGATATTTAGTCGTTTTCAGCCAATATTTTGGATTTTTGAAAATTTCACTTTTTTGTGAAAATGTCCACTAAATGAGGGAATAATATGTGTGAGGGTACCCCAGGAGTGTTCCAAATGTGTGTGGGTAGAATATATATCCCACGGGGGTAAAATTGAAAAAGTTGAAAAATTATTTTTTTTGGACTGTCATTTTTCCGGCGTTTATCAGACTTTCAGATAGGGCAAATGTCAGTGAGCGTTCCGATTTCAGTTCCAGAGCGATTCGCCCAAGGAGTCCTTGATATTTAGTCATTTTCAGCCAATTTTCTGGATTTTTGAAAATTTCACTTTTTTTTAAAATATCCACTAAATGAGGGAATAATATGTGTGAGGGTAGCCCAGGAGAGATCCAAATGTGTGTGGGTAGAATATATATCCCACGGGGGTAAAAGTGAAAAAAGTTGAAAAAAATAATTTTTTGGACTTAGTCATTTTTCCGGCGTTTATCAGACTTTCAGATAGGGCAAATATCAGTGAGCATTCCGATTTCAGTTCCAGAGCGATTCGCCCAATGAGTCCTTGATATTTAGTCATTTTCAGCCAATTTTCTGGATTTTTGAAAAATTCACTTTTTTGTGAAAATATCCACTAAATGAGGGAATAATATGTGTGAGGGTACCCCAGGAGAGTTCCAAATGTGTGTGGTTAAAATATATAACCCACGGGGGTAAAAGTGAAAAAAGTTGAAAAAAATTATTTTTTGGACTTAGCCATTTTTCCGGCGTTTATCAGACTTTCAGATAGGGCAAATGTCAGTGAGCATTCCGATTTCGGTTCCAGAGCGATTCGCCCAATGCGTCCTTGATATTTAGTCGTTTTCAGCCAATATTTTGGATTTTTGAAAATTTCACTTTTTTGTGAAAATGTCCACTAAATGAGGGAATAATATATGTGAGGGTACCCCAGGAGTGTTCCAAATGTGTGTGGGTAGAATATATATCCCACGGGGGTAAAATTGAAAAAAGTTGAAAAATTATTTTTTTTGGACTTAGTCATTTTTCTGGCGTTTATCAGACTTTCAGATAGGGCAAATGTCAGTGAGCGTTCCGATTTCAGTTCCAGAGCGATTCGCCCAATGAGTCCTTGATATTTAGTCGTTTTCAGCCAATATTTTGTATTTTTGAAAATTTCACTTTTTTGTGAAAATATCCACTAAATGAGGGAATAATATGTGTGAGGGTACCCCAGGAGTGTTCCAAATGTGTGTGGGTAGAATATATATCCCACGGGGGTAAAATTGAAAAAGTTGAAAAATTATTTTTTTTGGACTGTCATTTTTCCGGCGTTTATCAGACTTTCAGATAGGGCAAATGTCAGTAAGCGTTCCGATTTCAGTTCCAGAGCGATTCGCCCAAGGAGTCCTTGATATTTAGTCATTTTCAGCCAATTTTCTGGATTTTTGAAAATTTCACTTTTTTTTAAAATATCCACTAAATGAGGGAATAATATGTGTGAGGGTAGCCCAGGAGAGATCCAAATGTGTGTGGGTAGAATATATATCCCACGGGGGTAAAAGTGAAAAAAGTTGAAAAAAATAATTTTTTGGACTTAGTCATTTTTCCGGCGTTTATCAGACTTTCAGATAGGGCAAATATCAGTGAGCATTCCGATTTCAGTTCCAGAGCGATTCGCCCAATGAGTCCTTGATATTTAGTCATTTTCAGCCAATTTTCTGGATTTTTGAAAAATTCACTTTTTTGTGAAAATATCCACTAAATGAGGGAATAATATGTGTGAGGGTACCCCAGGAGAGTTCCAAATGTGTGTGGTTAAAATATATAACCCACGGGGGTAAAAGTGAAAAAAGTTGAAAAAAATTATTTTTTGGACTTAGCCATTTTTCCGGCGTTTATCAGACTTTCAGATAGGGCAAATGTCAGTGAGCATTCCGATTTCGGTTCCAGAGCGATTCGCCCAATGCGTCCTTGATATTTAGTCGTTTTCAGCCAATATTTTGGATTTTTGAAAATTTCACTTTTTTGTGAAAATGTCCACTAAATGAGGGAATAATATATGTGAGGGTACCCCAGGAGTGTTCCAAATGTGTGTGGGTAGAATATATATCCCACGGGGGTAAAATTGAAAAAAGTTGAAAAATTATTTTTTTTGGACTTAGTCATTTTTCCGGCGTTTATCAGACTTTCAGATAGGGCAAATGTCAGTGAGCGTTCCGATTTCAGTTCCAGAGCGATTCGCCCAATGAGTCCTTCATATTTAGTCATTTTCAGCCAATTTTCTGGATTTTTGAAAATTTCACTTTTTTGTGAAAATATCCACTAAATGAGGGAATAATATGTGTGAGGGTACCCCAGGAGAGTTCCAAATGTGTGTGGTTAAAATATATAACCCACGGGGGTAAAAGTGAAAAAAGTTGAAAAAAATTATTTTTTGGACTTAGCCATTTTTCCGGCGTTTATCAGACTTTCAGATAGGGCAAATGTCAGTGAGCATCCCGATTTCAGTTCCAGAGCGATTCGCCCAAGGAGTCCTTGATATTTTGTCATTTTCAGCCAATTTACTGGATTTTTGAAAATTTCACTTTTTTTAAAAAATATCCACTAAATGAGGGAATAATATGTGTGAGGGTAGCCCAGGAGAGTTCCAAATGTGTGTGGGTAGAATATATATCCCACGGGGTAAAATTTAAAAAAGTTGAAAAAAATTTTTTTTTGGACTTAGTCATTTTTCCGGCGTTTATCAGACTTTCAGATAGGGCAAATGTCAGTGAGCTTTCCGATTTCAGTTCCAGAGCGATTCGCCCAATGAGTCCTTGATATTTAGTCGTTTTCAGCCAATATTTTGTATTTTTGAAAATTTCACTTTTTTGTGAAAATATCCACTAAATGAGGGAATAATATGTGTGAGGGTACCCCAGGAGTGTTCCAAATGTGTGTGGGTAGAATATATATCCCACGGGGGTAAAATTGAAAAAGTTGAAAAAAATTATTTTTTGGACTTAGCCATTTTTCCGGCGTTTATCAGACTTTCAGATAGGGCAAATGTCAGTGAGCATTCCGATTTCGGTTCCAGAGCGATTCGCCCAATGCGTCCTTGATATTTAGTCGTTTTCAGCCAATATTTTGGATTTTTGAAAATTTCACTTTTTTGTGAAAGTGTCCACTAAATGAGGGAATAATATATGTGAGGGTACCCCAGGAGTGTTCCAAATGTGTGTGGGTAGAATATATATCCCACGGGGGTAAAATTGAAAAAAGTTGAAAAATTATTTTTTTTGGACTTAGTCATTTTTCTGGCGTTTATCAGACTTTCAGATAGGGCAAATGTCAGTGAGCGTTCCGATTTCAGTTCCAGAGCGATTCGCCCAATGAGTCCTTGATATTTAGTCGTTTTCAGCCAATATTTTGTATTTTTGAAAATTTCACTTTTTTGTGAAAATATCCACTAAATGAGGGAATAATATGTGTGAGGGTACCCCAGGAGTGTTCCAAATGTGTGTGGGTAGAATATATATCCCACGGGGGTAAAATTGAAAAAGTTGAAAAATTATTTTTTTTGGACTGTCATTTTTCCGGCGTTTATCAGACTTTCAGATAGGGCAAATATCAGTGAGCATTCCGATTTCAGTTCCAGAGCGATTCGCCCAATGAGTCCTTGATATTTAGTCATTTTCAGCCAATTTTCTGGATTTTTGAAAAATTCACTTTTTTGTGAAAATATCCACTAAATGAGGGAATAATATGTGTGAGGGTACCCCAGGAGAGTTCCAAATGTGTGTGGTTAAAATATATAACCCACGGGGGTAAAAGTGAAAAAAGTTGAAAAAAATTATTTTTTGGACTTAGCCATTTTTCCGGCGTTTATCAGACTTTCGGATAGGGCAAATGTCAGTGAGCATTCCGATTTCGGTTCCAGAGCGATTCGCCCAATGCGTCCTTGATATTTAGTCGTTTTCAGCCAATATTTTGGATTTTTGAAAATTTCACTTTTTTGTGAAAATGTCCACTAAATGAGGGAATAATATATGTGAGGGTACCCCAGGAGTGTTCCAAATGTGTGTGGGTAGAATATATATCCCACGGGGGTAAAATTGAAAAAAGTTGAAAAATTATTTTTTTTGGACTTAGTCATTTTTCCGGCGTTTATCAGACTTTCAGATAGGGCAAATGTCAGTGAGCGTTCCGATTTCAGTTCCAGAGCGATTCGCCCAATGAGTCCTTGATATTTAGTCATTTTCAGCCAATTTTCTGGATTTTTGAAAATTTCACTTTTTTGTGAAAATATCCACTAAATGAGGGAATAATATGTGTGAGGGTACCCCAGGAGAGTTCCAAATGTGTGTGGTTAAAATATATAACCCACGGGGGTAAAAGTGAAAAAAGTTGAAAAAAATTATTTTTTGGACTTAGCCATTTTTCCGGCGTTTATCAGACTTTCAGATAGGGCAAATGTCAGTGAGCATCCCGATTTCAGTTCCAGAGCGATTCGCCCAAGGAGTCCTTGATATTTTGTCATTTTCTGCCAATTTACTGGATTTTTGAAAATTTCACTTTTTTTAAAAAATATCCACTAAATGAGGGAATAATATGTGTGAGGGTAGCCCAGGAGAGTTCCAAATGTGTGTGGGTAGAATATATATCCCACGGGGGTAAAATTTAAAAAAGTTGAAAAAAATTTTTTTTTGGACTTAGTCATTTTTCCGGCGTTTATCAGACTTTCAGATAGGGCAAATGTCAGTGAGCATTCCGATTTCGGTTCCAGAGCGATTCGCCCAATGCGTCCTTGATATTTAGTCGTTTTCAGCCAATATTTTGGATTTTTGAAAATTTCACTTTTTTGTGAAAATGTCCACTAAATGAGGGAATAATATATGTGAGGGTACCCCAGGAGTGTTCCAAATGTGTGTGGGTAGAATATATATCCCACGGGGGTAAAATTGAAAAAAGTTGAAAAATTATTTTTTTTGGACTTAGTCATTTTTCTGGCGTTTATCAGACTTTCAGATAGGGCAAATGTCAGTGAGCGTTCCGATTTCAGTTCCAGAGCGATTCGCCCAATGAGTCCTTGATATTTAGTCGTTTTCAGCCAATATTTTGTAATTTTGAAAATTTCACTTTTTTGTGAAAATATCCACTAAATGAGGGAATAATATGTGTGAGGGTACCCCAGGAGTGTTCCAAATGTGTGTGGGTAGAATATATATCCCACGGGGGTAAAATTGAAAAAGTTGAAAAATTATTTTTTTTGGACTGTCATTTTTCCGGCGTTTATCAGACTTTCAGATAGGGCAAATGTCAGTGAGCGTTCCGATTTCAGTTCCAGAGCGATTCGCCCAAGGAGTCCTTGATATTTAGTCATTTTCAGCCAATTTTCTGGATTTTTGAAAATTTCACTTTTTTTTAAAATATCCACTAAATGAGGGAATAATATGTGTGAGGGTAGCCCAGGAGAGATCCAAATGTGTGTGGGTAGAATATATATCCCACGGGGGTAAAAGTGAAAAAAGTTGAAAAAAATAATTTTTTGGACTTAGTCATTTTTCCGGCGTTTATCAGACTTTCAGATAGGGCAAATATCAGTGAGCATTCCGATTTCAGTTCCAGAGCGATTCGCCCAATGAGTCCTTGATATTTAATCGTTTTCAGCCAATATTTTGTATTTTTGAAAATTTCACTTTTTTGTGAAAATATCCACTAAATGAGGGAATAATATGTGTGAGGGTACCCCAGGAGTGTTCCAAATGTGTGTGGGTAGAATATATATCCCACGGGGGTAAAATTGAAAAAGTTGAAAAATTATTTTTTTTGGACTGTCATTTTTCCGGCGTTTATCAGACTTTCAGATAGGGCAAATGTCAGTGAGCGTTCCGATTTCAGTTCCAGAGCGATTCGCCCAATGAGTCCTTGATATTTAGTCATTTTCAGCCAATTTTCTGGATTTTTGAAAATTTCACTTTTTTGTGAAAATATCCACTAAATGAGGGAATAATATGTGTGAGGGTACCCCAGGAGAGTTCCAAATGTGTGTGGTTAAAATATATAACCCACGGGGGTAAAAGTGAAAAAAGTTGAAAAAAATTATTTTTTGGACTTAGCCATTTTTCCGGCGTTTATCAGACTTTCAGATAGGGCAAATGTCAGTGAGCGTCCCGATTTCAGTTCCAGAGCGATTCGCCCAAGGAGTCCTTGATATTTTGTCATTTTCAGCCAATTTACTGGATTTTTGAAAATTTCACTTTTTTTAAAAAATATCCACTAAATGAGGGAATAATATGTGTGAGGGTAGCCCAGGAGAGTTCCAAATGTGTGTGGGTAGAATATATATCCCACGGGGGTAAAATTGAAAAAGTTGAAAAATTATTTTTTTTGGACTGTCATTTTTCCGGCGTTTATCAGACTTTCAGATAGGGCAAATGTCAGTGAGCGTTCCGATTTCAGTTCCAGAGCGATTCGCCCAAGGAGTCCTTGATATTTAGTCATTTTCAGCCAATTTTCTGGATTTTTGAAAATTTCACTTTTTTTTAAAATATCCACTAAATGAGGGAATAATATGTGTGAGGGTAGCCCAGGAGAGATCCAAATGTGTGTGGGTAGAATATATATCCCACGGGGGTAAAAGTGAAAAAAGTTGAAAAAAATAATTTTTTGGACTTAGTCATTTTTCCGGCGTTTATCAGACTTTCAGATAGGGCAAATATCAGTGAGCATTCCGATTTCAGTTCCAGAGCGATTCGCCCAATGAGTCCTTGATATTTAGTCGTTTTCAGCCAATATTTTGTATTTTTGAAAATTTCACTTTTTTGTGAAAATATCCACTAAATGAGGGAATAATATGTGTGAGGGTACCCCAGGAGTGTTCCAAATGTGTGTGGGTAGAATATATATCCCACGGGGGTAAAATTGAAAAAGTTGAAAAAAATTTTTTTTTGGACTTTGCCATTTTTCCGGCGTTTATCAGACTTTCAGATAGGGCAAATGTCAGTGAGCATTCCGATTTCGGTTCCAGAGCGATTCGCCCAATGCGTCCTTGATATTTAGTCATTTTCAGCCAATATTTTGGATTTTTGAAAATTTCACTTTTTTGTGAAAATGTCCACTAAATGAGGGAATAATATATGTGAGGGTACCCCAGGAGTGTTCCAAATGTGTGTGGGTAGAATATATATCCCACGGGGGTAAAATTGAAAAAAGTTGAAAAATTATTTTTTTTGGACTTAGTCATTTTTCTGGCGTTTATCAGACTTTCAGATAGGGCAAATGTCAGTGAGCGTTCCGATTTCAGTTCCAGAGCGATTCGCCCAATGAGTCCTTGATATTTAGTCGTTTTCAGCCAATATTTTGTATTTTTGAAAATTTCACTTTTTTGTGAAAATATCCACTAAATGAGGGAATAATATGTGTGAGGGTACCCCAGGAGTGTTCCAAATGTGTGTGGGTAGAATATATATCCCACGGGGGTAAAATTGAAAAAGTTGAAAAATTATTTTTTTTGGACTGTCATTTTTCCGGCGTTTATCAGACTTTCAGATAGGGCAAATGTCAGTAAGCGTTCCGATTTCAGTTCCAGAGCGATTCGCCCAAGGAGTCCTTGATATTTAGTCATTTTCAGCCAATTTTCTGGATTTTTGAAAATTTCACTTTTTTTTAAAATATCCACTAAATGAGGGAATAATATGTGTGAGGGTAGCCCAGGAGAGATCCAAATGTGTGTGGGTAGAATATATATCCCACGGGGGTAAAAGTGAAAAAAGTTGAAAAAAATAATTTTTTGGACTTAGCCATTTTTCCGGGGTTTATCAGACTTTCAGATAGGGCAAATGTCAGTGAGCATTCCGATTTCGGTTCCAGAGCGATTCGCCCAATGCGTCCTTGATATTTAGTCGTTTTCAGCCAATATTTTGGATTTTTGAAAATTTCACTTTTTTGTGAAAATGTCCACTAAATGAGGGAATAATATATGTGAGGGTACCCCAGGAGTGTTCCAAATGTGTGTGGGTAGAATATATATCCCACGGGGGTAAAATTGAAAAAAGTTGAAAAATTATTTTTTTTGGACTTAGTCATTTTTCCGGCGTTTATCAGACTTTCAGATAGGGCAAATGTCAGTGAGCGTTCCGATTTCAGTTCCAGAGCGATTCGCCCAATGAGTCCTTGATATTTAGTCATTTTCAGCCAATTTTCTGGATTTTTGAAAATTTCACTTTTTTGTGAAAATATCCACTAAATGAGGGAATAATATGTGTGAGGGTACCCCAGGAGAGTTCCAAATGTGTGTGGTTAAAATATATAACCCACGGGGGTAAAAGTGAAAAAAGTTGAAAAAAATTATTTTTTGGACTTAGCCATTTTTCCGGCGTTTATCAGACTTTCAGATAGGGCAAATGTCAGTGAGCATCCCGATTTCAGTTCCAGAGCGATTCGCCCAAGGAGTCCTTGATATTTTGTCATTTTCTGCCAATTTACTGGATTTTTGAAAATTTCACTTTTTTTAAAAAATATCCACTAAATGAGGGAACAATATGTGTGAGGGTAGCCCAGGAGAGTTCCAAATGTGTGTGGGTAGAATATATATCCCACGGGGGTAAAATTTAAAAAAGTTGAAAAAAATTTTTTTTTGGACTTAGTCATTTTTCCGGCGTTTATCAGACTTTCAGATAGGGCAAATGTCAGTGAGCATTCCGATTTCGGTTCCAGAGCGATTCGCCCAATGCGTCCTTGATATTTAGTCGTTTTCAGCCAATATTTTGGATTTTTGAAAATTTCACTTTTTTATGAAAATGTCCACTAAATGAGGGAATAATATATGTGAGGGTACCCCAGGAGTGTTCCAAATGTGTGTGGGTAGAATATATATCCCACGGGGGTAAAATTGAAAAAAGTTGAAAAATTATTTTTTTTGGACTTAGTCATTTTTCTGGCGTTTATCAGACTTTCAGATAGGGCAAATGTCAGTGAGCGTTCCGATTTCAGTTCCAGAGCGATTCGCCCAATGAGTCCTTGATATTTAGTCGTTTTCAGCCAATATTTTGTATTTTTGAAAATTTCACTTTTTTGTGAAAATATCCACTAAATGAGGGAATAATATGTGTGAGGGTACCCCAGGAGTGTTCCAAATGTGTGTGGGTAGAATATATATCCCACGGGGGTAAAATTGAAAAAGTTGAAAAATTATTTTTTTTGGACTGTCATTTTTCCGGCGTTTATCAGACTTTCAGATAGGGCAAATGTCAGTGAGCGTTCCGATTTCAGTTCCAGAGCGATTCGCCCAAGGAGTCCTTGATATTTAGTCATTTTCAGCCAATTTTCTGGATTTTTGAAAATTTCACTTTTTTTTAAAATATCCACTAAATGAGGGAATAATATGTGTGAGGGTAGCCCAGGAGAGATCCAAATGTGTGTGGGTAGAATATATATCCCACGGGGGTAAAAGTGAAAAAAGTTGAAAAAAATAATTTTTTGGACTTAGTCATTTTTCCGGCGTTTATCAGACTTTCAGATAGGGCAAATATCAGTGAGCATTCCGATTTCAGTTCCAGAGCGATTCGCCCAATGAGTCCTTGATATTTAGTCGTTTTCAGCCAATATTTTGTATTTTTGAAAATTTCACTTTTTTGTGAAAATATCCACTAAATGAGGGAATAATATGTGTGAGGGTACCCCAGGAGTGTTCCAAATGTGTGTGGGTAGAATATATATCCCACGGGGGTAAAATTGAAAAAGTTGAAAAAAATTATTTTTTGGACTTAGCCATTTTTCTGGCGTTTATCAGACTTTCAGATAGGGCAAATGTCAGTGAGCGTTCCGATTTCAGTTCCAGAGCGATTCGCCCAATGAGTCCTTGATATTTAGTCGTTTTCAGCCAATATTTTGTATTTTTGAAAATTTCACTTTTTTGTGAAAATATCCACTAAATGAGGGAATAATATGTGTGAGGGTACCCCAGGAGTGTTCCAAATGTGTGTGGGTAGAATATATATCCCACGGGGGTAAAATTGAAAAAGTTGAAAAATTATTTTTTTTGGACTGTCATTTTTCCGGCGTTTATCAGACTTTCAGATAGGGCAAATGTCAGTGAGCGTTCCGATTTCAGTTCCAGAGCGATTCGCCCAATGAGTCCTTGATATTTAGTCATTTTCAGCCAATTTTCTGGATTTTTGAAAATTTCACTTTTTTGTGAAAATATCCACTAAATGAGGGAATAATATGTGTGAGGGTACCCCAGGAGAGTTCCAAATGTGTGTGGTTAAAATATATAACCCACGGGGGTAAAAGTGAAAAAAGTTGAAAAAAATTATTTTTTGGACTTAGCCATTTTTCCGGCGTTTATCAGACTTTCAGATAGGGCAAATGTCAGTGAGCGTCCCGATTTCAGTTCCAGAGCGATTCGCCCAAGGAGTCCTTGATATTTTGTCATTTTCAGCCAATTTACTGGATTTTTGAAAATTTCACTTTTTTTAAAAAATATCCACTAAATGAGGGAATAATATGTGTGAGGGTAGCCCAGGAGAGTTCCAAATGTGTGTGGGTAGAATATATATCCCACGGGGGTAAAATTGAAAAAGTTGAAAAATTATTTTTTTTGGACTGTCATTTTTCCGGCGTTTATCAGACTTTCAGATAGGGCAAATGTCAGTGAGCGTTCCGATTTCAGTTCCAGAGCGATTCGCCCAAGGAGTCCTTGATATTTAGTCATTTTCAGCCAATTTTCTGGATTTTTGAAAATTTCACTTTTTTTTAAAATATCCACTAAATGAGGGAATAATATGTGTGAGGGTAGCCCAGGAGAGATCCAAATGTGTGTGGGTAGAATATATATCCCACGGGGGTAAAAGTGAAAAAAGTTGAAAAAAATAATTTTTTGGACTTAGTCATTTTTCCGGCGTTTATCAGACTTTCAGATAGGGCAAATGTCAGTGAGCATTCCGATTTCGGTTCCAGAGCGATTCGCCCAATGCGTCCTTGATATTTAGTCGTTTTCAGCCAATATTTTGGATTTTTGAAAATTTCACTTTTTTGTGAAAATGTCCACTAAATGAGGGAATAATATATGTGAGGGTACCCCAGGAGTGTTCCAAATGTGTGTGGGTAGAATATATATCCCACGGGGGTAAAATTGAAAAAAGTTGAAAAATTATTTTTTTTGGACTTAGTCATTTTTCTGGCGTTTATCAGACTTTCAGATAGGGCAAATGTCAGTGAGCGTTCCGATTTCAGTTCCAGAGCGATTCGCCCAATGAGTCCTTGATATTTAGTCGTTTTCAGCCAATATTTTGTATTTTTGAAAATTTCACTTTTTTGTGAAAATATCCACTAAATGAGGGAATAATATGTGTGAGGGTACCCCAGGAGTGTTCCAAATGTGTGTGGGTAGAATATATATCCCACGGGGGTAAAATTGAAAAAGTTGAAATATTATTTTTTTTGGACTGTCATTTTTCCGGCGTTTATCAGACTTTCAGATAGGGCAAATGTCAGTGAGCGTTCCGATTTCAGTTCCAGAGCGATTCGCCCAATGAGTCCTTGATATTTAGTCATTTTCAGCCAATTTTCTGGATTTTTGAAAATTTCACTTTTTTGTAAAAATATCCACTAAATGAGGGAATAATATGTGTGAGGGTAGCCCAGGAGAGTTCCAGTTGAGTGTGGGTAGAATATATATCCCACGGGGGTAAAATTGAAAAAAGTTGAAAAAATTTTTTTTTTGGACTTAGCCATTTTTCCGGCGTTTATCAGACTTTCAGATAGGGCAAATGTCAGTGAGCGTTCCGATTTCAGTTCCAGAGCGATTCGCCCAAGGAGTCCTTGATATTTAGTCATTTTCAGCCAATTTTCTGGATTTTTGAAAATTTCACTTTTTTGTGAAAATATCCACTAAATGAGGGAATAATATGTGTGAGGGTAGCCCAGGAGAGTTCCAAATGTGTGTGGGTAGAATATATATCCCACGGGGGTAAAATTTAAAAAAGTTGAAAAAAATTTTTTTTTGGACTTAGTCATTTTTCCGGCGTTTATCAGACTTTCAGATAGGGCAAATGTCAGTGAGCTTTCCGATTTCAGTTCCAGAGCGATTCGCCCAATGAGTCCTTGATATTTAGTCGTTTTCAGCCAATATTTTGTATATTTGAAAATTTCACTTTTTTGTGAAAATATCCACTAAATGAGGGAATAATATGTGTGAGGGTACCCCAGGAGTGTTCCAAATGTGTGTGGGTAGAATATATATCCCACGGGGGTAAAATTGAAAAAGTTGAAAAATAATTTTTTTTGGACTTAGTCATTTTTCCGGCGTTTATCAGACTTTCAGATAGGGCAAATGTCAGTGAGCGTTCCGATTTCAGTTCCAGAGCGATTCGCCCAATGAGTCCTTGATATTTAGTCATTTTCAGCCAATTTTCTGGATTTTTGAAAATTTCACTTTTTTGTAAAAATATCCACTAAATGAGGGAATAATATGTGTGAGGGTAGCCCAGGAGAGTTCCAATTGTGTGTGGGTAGAATATATATCCCACGGGGGTAAAATTGAAAAAAGTTGAAAAAATTTTTTTTTTGGACTTAGTCATTTTTCCGGCGTTTATCAGACTTTCAGATAGGGCAAATGTCAGTGAGCATTCCGATTTCAGTTCCAGAGCGATTCGCCCAATGAGTCCTTGATATTTAGTCATTTTCAGCCAATTTTCTGGATTTTTGAAAAATTCACTTTTTTGTGAAAATATCCACTTAATGAGGGAATAATATGTGTGAGGGTAGCCCAGGAGAGTTCCAAATCTGTGTGGGTAGAATATATATCCCACGGGGGTAAAATTTAAAAAAGTTGAAAAAAATTTTTTTTTGGACTTAGTCATTTTTCCGGCGTTTATCAGACTTTCAGATAGGGCAAATGTCAGTGAGCTTTCCGATTTCAGTTCCAGAGCGATTCGCCCAATGAGTCCTTGATATTTAGTCGTTTTCAGCCAATATTTTGTATTTTTGAAAATTTCACTTTTTTGTGAAAATATCCACTAAATGAGGGAATAATATGTGTGAGGGTACCCCAGGAGTGTTCCAAATGTGTGTGGGTAGAATATATATCCCACGGGGGTAAAATTGAAAAAGTTGAAAAATAATTTTTTTTGGACTTAGTAATTTTTCCGGCGTTTATCAGACTTTCAGATAGGGCAAATGTCAGTGAGCTTTCCGATTTCAGTTCCAGAGCGATTCGCCCAATGAGTCCTTGATATTTAGTCGTTTTCAGCCAATATTTTGGAATTTTGAAAATTTCACTTTTTTGTGAAAATATCCACTAAATGAGGGAATAATATGTGTGAGGGTACCCCAGGAGAGTTCCAAATGTGTGTGGTTAAAATATATAACCCACGGGGGTAAAAGTGAAAAAAGTTGAAAAAAATTATTTTTTGGACTTAGCCATTTTTCCGGCGTTTATCAGACTTTCAGATAGGGCAAATGTCAGTGAGCGTCCCGATTTCAGTTCCAGAGCGATTCGCCCAAGGAGTCCTTGATATTTTGTCATTTTCAGCCAATTTACTGGATTTTTGAAAATTTCACTTTTTTTAAAAAATATCCACTAAATGAGGGAATAATATGTGTGAGGGTAGCCCAGGAGAGTTCCAAATGTGTGTGGGTAGAATATATATCCCACGGGGGTAAAATTGAAAAAGTTGAAAAATTATTTTTTTTGGACTGTCATTTTTCCGGCGTTTATCAGACTTTCAGATAGGGCAAATGTCAGTGAGCGTTCCGATTTCAGTTCCAGAGCGATTCGCCCAAGGAGTCCTTGATATTTAGTCATTTTCAGCCAATTTTCTGGATTTTTGAAAATTTCACTTTTTTTTAAAATATCCACTAAATGAGGGAATAATATGTGTGAGGGTAGCCCAGGAGAGATCCAAATGTGTGTGGGTAGAATATATATCCCACGGGGGTAAAAGTGAAAAAAGTTGAAAAAAATAATTTTTTGGACTTAGTCATTTTTCCGGCGTTTATCAGACTTTCAGATAGGGCAAATATCAGTGAGCATTCCGATTTCAGTTCCAGAGCGATTCGCCCAATGAGTCCTTGATATTTAGTCGTTTTCAGCCAATATTTTGTATTTTTGAAAATTTCACTTTTTTGTGAAAATATCCACTAAATGAGGGAATAATATGTGTGAGGGTACCCCAGGAGTGTTCCAAATGTGTGTGGGTAGAATATATATCCCACGGGGGTAAAATTGAAAAACTTGAAAAAAATTATTTTTTGGACTTAGCCATTTTTCCGGCGTTTATCAGACTTTCAGATAGGGCAAATGTCAGTGAGCATTCCGATTTCGGTTCCAGAGCGATTCGCCCAATGCGTCCTTGATATTTAGTCGTTTTCAGCCAATATTTTGGATTTTTGAAAATTTCACTTTTTTGTGAAAATGTCCACTAAATGAGGGAATAATATATGTGAGGGTACCCCAGGAGTGTTCCAAATGTGTGTGGGTAGAATATATATCCCACGGGGGTAAAATTGAAAAAAGTTGAAAAATTATTTTTTTTGGACTTAGTCATTTTTCTGGCGTTTATCAGACTTTCAGATTGGGCAAATGTCAGTGAGCGTTCCGATTTCAGTTCCAGAGCGATTCGCCCAATGAGTCCTTGATATTTAGTCGTTTTCAGCCAATATTTTGTATTTTTGAAAATTTCACTTTTTTGTGAAAATATCCACTAAATGAGGGAATAATATGTGTGAGGGTACCCCAGGAGTGTTCCAAATGTGTGTGGGTAGAATATATATCCCACGGGGGTAAAATTGAAAAAGTTGAAAAATTATTTTTTTTGGACTGTCATTTTTCCGGCGTTTATCAGACTTTCAGATAGGGCAAATGTCAGTGAGCGTTCCGATTTCAGTTCCAGAGCGATTCGCCCAATGAGTCCTTGATATTTAGTCATTTTCAGCCAATTTTCTGGATTTTTGAAAATTTCACTTTTTTGTAAAAATATCCACTAAATGAGGGAATAATATGTGTGAGGGTAGCCCAGGAGAGTTCCAGTTGAGTGTGGGTAGAATATATATCCCACGGGGGTAAAATTGAAAAAAGTTGAAAAAATTTTTTTTTTGGACTTAGCCATTTTTCCGGCGTTTATCAGACTTTCAGATAGGGCAAATGTCAGTGAGCGTTCCGATTTCAGTTCCAGAGCGATTCGCCCAAGGAGTCCTTGATATTTAGTCATTTTCAGCCAATTTTCTGGATTTTTGAAAATTTCACTTTTTTGTGAAAATATCCACTAAATGAGGGAATAATATGTGTGAGGGTACCCCAGGAGTGTTCCAAATGTGTGTGGGTAGAATATATATCCCACGGGGGTAAAATTGAAAAAGTTGAAAAAAATTTTTTTTTGGACTTTGCCATTTTTCCGGCGTTTATCAGACTTTCAGATAGGGCAAATGTCAGTGAGCATTCCGATTTCGGTTCCAGAGCGATTCGCCCAATGCGTCCTTGATATTTAGTCATTTTCAGCCAATATTTTGGATTTTTGAAAATTTCACTTTTTTGTGAAAATGTCCACTAAATGAGGGAATAATATATGTGAGGGTACCCCAGGAGTGTTCCAAATGTGTGTGGGTAGAATATATATCCCACGGGGGTAAAATTGAAAAAAGTTGAAAAATTATTTTTTTTGGACTTAGTCATTTTTCTGGCGTTTATCAGACTTTCAGATAGGGCAAATGTCAGTGAGCGTTCCGATTTCAGTTCCAGAGCGATTCGCCCAATGAGTCCTTGATATTTAGTCGTTTTCAGCCAATATTTTGTATTTTTGAAAATTTCACTTTTTTGTGAAAATATCCACTAAATGAGGGAATAATATGTGTGAGGGTACCCCAGGAGTGTTCCAAATGTGTGTGGGTAGAATATATATCCCACGGGGGTAAAATTGAAAAAGTTGAAAAATTATTTTTTTTGGACTGTCATTTTTCCGGCGTTTATCAGACTTTCAGATAGGGCAAATGTCAGTAAGCGTTCCGATTTCAGTTCCAGAGCGATTCGCCCAAGGAGTCCTTGATATTTAGTCATTTTCAGCCAATTTTCTGGATTTTTGAAAATTTCACTTTTTTTTAAAATATCCACTAAATGAGGGAATAATATGTGTGAGGGTAGCCCAGGAGAGATCCAAATGTGTGTGGGTAGAATATATATCCCACGGGGGTAAAAGTGAAAAAAGTTGAAAAAAATAATTTTTTGGACTTAGCCATTTTTCCGGGGTTTATCAGACTTTCAGATAGGGCAAATGTCAGTGAGCATTCCGATTTCGGTTCCAGAGCGATTCGCCCAATGCGTCCTTGATATTTAGTCGTTTTCAGCCAATATTTTGGATTTTTGAAAATTTCACTTTTTTGTGAAAATGTCCACTAAATGAGGGAATAATATATGTGAGGGTACCCCAGGAGTGTTCCAAATGTGTGTGGGTAGAATATATATCCCACGGGGGTAAAATTGAAAAAAGTTGAAAAATTATTTTTTTTGGACTTAGTCATTTTTCCGGCGTTTATCAGACTTTCAGATAGGGCAAATGTCAGTGAGCGTTCCGATTTCAGTTCCAGAGCGATTCGCCCAATGAGTCCTTGATATTTAGTCATTTTCAGCCAATTTTCTGGATTTTTGAAAATTTCACTTTTTTGTGAAAATATCCACTAAATGAGGGAATAATATGTGTGAGGGTACCCCAGGAGAGTTCCAAATGTGTGTGGTTAAAATATATAACCCACGGGGGTAAAAGTGAAAAAAGTTGAAAAAAATTATTTTTTGGACTTAGCCATTTTTCCGGCGTTTATCAGACTTTCAGATAGGGCAAATGTCAGTGAGCATCCCGATTTCAGTTCCAGAGCGATTCGCCCAAGGAGTCCTTGATATTTTGTCATTTTCTGCCAATTTACTGGATTTTTGAAAATTTCACTTTTTTTAAAAAATATCCACTAAATGAGGGAACAATATGTGTGAGGGTAGCCCAGGAGAGTTCCAAATGTGTGTGGGTAGAATATATATCCCACGGGGGTAAAATTTAAAAAAGTTGAAAAAAATTTTTTTTTGGACTTAGTCATTTTTCCGGCGTTTATCAGACTTTCAGATAGGGCAAATGTCAGTGAGCATTCCGATTTCGGTTCCAGAGCGATTCGCCCAATGCGTCCTTGATATTTAGTCGTTTTCAGCCAATATTTTGGATTTTTGAAAATTTCACTTTTTTGTGAAAATGTCCACTAAATGAGGGAATAATATATGTGAGGGTACCCCAGGAGTGTTCCAAATGTGTGTGGGTAGAATATATATCCCACGGGGGTAAAATTGAAAAAAGTTGAAAAATTATTTTTTTTGGACTTAGTCATTTTTCTGGCGTTTATCAGACTTTCAGATAGGGCAAATGTCAGTGAGCGTTCCGATTTCAGTTCCAGAGCGATTCGCCCAATGAGTCCTTGATATTTAGTCGTTTTCAGCCAATATTTTGTATTTTTGAAAATTTCACTTTTTTGTGAAAATATCCACTAAATGAGGGAATAATATGTGTGAGGGTACCCCAGGAGTGTTCCAAATGTGTGTGGGTAGAATATATATCCCACGGGGGTAAAATTGAAAAAGTTGAAAAATTATTTTTTTTGGACTGTCATTTTTCCGGCGTTTATCAGACTTTCAGATAGGGCAAATGTCAGTGAGCGTTCCGATTTCAGTTCCAGAGCGATTCGCCCAAGGAGTCCTTGATATTTAGTCATTTTCAGCCAATTTTCTGGATTTTTGAAAATTTCACTTTTTTTTAAAATATCCACTAAATGAGGGAATAATATGTGTGAGGGTAGCCCAGGAGAGATCCAAATGTGTGTGGGTAGAATATATATCCCACGGGGGTAAAAGTGAAAAAAGTTGAAAAAAATAATTTTTTGGACTTAGTCATTTTTCCGGCGTTTATCAGACTTTCAGATAGGGCAAATATCAGTGAGCATTCCGATTTCAGTTCCAGAGCGATTCGCCCAATGAGTCCTTGATATTTAGTCGTTTTCAGCCAATATTTTGTATTTTTGAAAATTTCACTTTTTTGTGAAAATATCCACTAAATGAGGGAATAATATGTGTGAGGGTACCCCAGGAGTGTTCCAAATGTGTGTGGGTAGAATATATATCCCACGGGGGTAAAATTGAAAAAGTTGAAAAAAATTATTTTTTGGACTTAGCCATTTTTCTGGCGTTTATCAGACTTTCAGATAGGGCAAATGTCAGTGAGCGTTCCGATTTCAGTTCCAGAGCGATTCGCCCAATGAGTCCTTGATATTTAGTCGTTTTCAGCCAATATTTTGTATTTTTGAAAATTTCACTTTTTTGTGAAAATATCCACTAAATGAGGGAATAATATGTGTGAGGGTACCCCAGGAGTGTTCCAAATGTGTGTGGGTAGAATATATATCCCACGGGGGTAAAATTGAAAAAGTTGAAAAATTATTTTTTTTGGACTGTCATTTTTCCGGCGTTTATCAGACTTTCAGATAGGGCAAATGTCAGTGAGCGTTCCGATTTCAGTTCCAGAGCGATTCGCCCAATGAGTCCTTGATATTTAGTCATTTTCAGCCAATTTTCTGGATTTTTGAAAATTTCACTTTTTTGTGAAAATATCCACTAAATGAGGGAATAATATGTGTGAGGGTACCCCAGGAGAGTTCCAAATGTGTGTGGTTAAAATATATAACCCACGGGGGTAAAAGTGAAAAAAGTTGAAAAAAATTATTTTTTGGACTTAGCCATTTTTCCGGCGTTTATCAGACTTTCAGATAGGGCAAATGTCAGTGAGCGTCCCGATTTCAGTTCCAGAGCGATTCGCCCAAGGAGTCCTTGATATTTTGTCATTTTCAGCCAATTTACTGGATTTTTGAAAATTTCACTTTTTTTAAAAAATATCCACTAAATGAGGGAATAATATGTGTGAGGGTAGCCCAGGAGAGTTCCAAATGTGTGTGGGTAGAATATATATCCCACGGGGGTAAAATTGAAAAAGTTGAAAAATTATTTTTTTTGGACTGTCATTTTTCCGGCGTTTATCAGACTTTCAGATAGGGCAAATGTCAGTGAGCGTTCCGATTTCAGTTCCAGAGCGATTCGCCCAAGGAGTCCTTGATATTTAGTCATTTTCAGCCAATTTTCTGGATTTTTGAAAATTTCACTTTTTTTTAAAATATCCACTAAATGAGGGAATAATATGTGTGAGGGTAGCCCAGGAGAGATCCAAATGTGTGTGGGTAGAATATATATCCCACGGGGGTAAAAGTGAAAAAAGTTGAAAAAAATAATTTTTTGGACTTAGTCATTTTTCCGGCGTTTATCAGACTTTCAGATAGGGCAAATGTCAGTGAGCATTCCGATTTCGGTTCCAGAGCGATTCGCCCAATGCGTCCTTGATATTTAGTCGTTTTCAGCCAATATTTTGGATTTTTGAAAATTTCACTTTTTTGTGAAAATGTCCACTAAATGAGGGAATAATATATGTGAGGGTACCCCAGGAGTGTTCCAAATGTGTGTGGGTAGAATATATATCCCACGGGGGTAAAATTGAAAAAAGTTGAAAAATTATTTTTTTTGGACTTAGTCATTTTTCTGGCGTTTATCAGACTTTCAGATAGGGCAAATGTCAGTGAGCGTTCCGATTTCAGTTCCAGAGCGATTCGCCCAATGAGTCCTTGATATTTAGTCGTTTTCAGCCAATATTTTGTATTTTTGAAAATTTCACTTTTTTGTGAAAATATCCACTAAATGAGGGAATAATATGTGTGAGGGTACCCCAGGAGTGTTCCAAATGTGTGTGGGTAGAATATATATCCCACGGGGGTAAAATTGAAAAAGTTGAAATATTATTTTTTTTGGACTGTCATTTTTCCGGCGTTTATCAGACTTTCAGATAGGGCAAATGTCAGTGAGCGTTCCGATTTCAGTTCCAGAGCGATTCGCCCAATGAGTCCTTGATATTTAGTCATTTTCAGCCAATTTTCTGGATTTTTGAAAATTTCACTTTTTTGTAAAAATATCCACTAAATGAGGGAATAATATGTGTGAGGGTAGCCCAGGAGAGTTCCAGTTGAGTGTGGGTAGAATATATATCCCACGGGGGTAAAATTGAAAAAAGTTGAAAAAATTTTTTTTTTGGACTTAGCCATTTTTCCGGCGTTTATCAGACTTTCAGATAGGGCAAATGTCAGTGAGCGTTCCGATTTCAGTTCCAGAGCGATTCGCCCAAGGAGTCCTTGATATTTAGTCATTTTCAGCCAATTTTCTGGATTTTTGAAAATTTCACTTTTTTGTGAAAATATCCACTAAATGAGGGAATAATATGTGTGAGGGTAGCCCAGGAGAGTTCCAAATGTGTGTGGGTAGAATATATATCCCACGGGGGTAAAATTTAAAAAAGTTGAAAAAAATTTTTTTTTGGACTTAGTCATTTTTCCGGCGTTTATCAGACTTTCAGATAGGGCAAATGTCAGTGAGCTTTCCGATTTCAGTTCCAGAGCGATTCGCCCAATGAGTCCTTGATATTTAGTCGTTTTCAGCCAATATTTTGTATATTTGAAAATTTCACTTTTTTGTGAAAATATCCACTAAATGAGGGAATAATATGTGTGAGGGTACCCCAGGAGTGTTCCAAATGTGTGTGGGTAGAATATATATCCCACGGGGGTAAAATTGAAAAAGTTGAAAAATAATTTTTTTTGGACTTAGTCATTTTTCCGGCGTTTATCAGACTTTCAGATAGGGCAAATGTCAGTGAGCGTTCCGATTTCAGTTCCAGAGCGATTCGCCCAATGAGTCCTTGATATTTAGTCATTTTCAGCCAATTTTCTGGATTTTTGAAAATTTCACTTTTTTGTAAAAATATCCACTAAATGAGGGAATAATATGTGTGAGGGTAGCCCAGGAGAGTTCCAATTGTGTGTGGGTAGAATATATATCCCACGGGGGTAAAATTGAAAAAAGTTGAAAAAATTTTTTTTTTGGACTTAGTCATTTTTCCGGCGTTTATCAGACTTTCAGATAGGGCAAATGTCAGTGAGCATTCCGATTTCAGTTCCAGAGCGATTCGCCCAATGAGTCCTTGATATTTAGTCATTTTCAGCCAATTTTCTGGATTTTTGAAAAATTCACTTTTTTGTGAAAATATCCACTTAATGAGGGAATAATATGTGTGAGGGTAGCCCAGGAGAGTTCCAAATCTGTGTGGGTAGAATATATATCCCACGGGGGTAAAATTTAAAAAAGTTGAAAAAAATTTTTTTTTGGACTTAGTCATTTTTCCGGCGTTTATCAGACTTTCAGATAGGGCAAATGTCAGTGAGCTTTCCGATTTCAGTTCCAGAGCGATTCGCCCAATGAGTCCTTGATATTTAGTCGTTTTCAGCCAATATTTTGTATTTTTGAAAATTTCACTTTTTTGTGAAAATATCCACTAAATGAGGGAATAATATGTGTGAGGGTACCCCAGGAGTGTTCCAAATGTGTGTGGGTAGAATATATATCCCACGGGGGTAAAATTGAAAAAGTTGAAAAATAATTTTTTTTGGACTTAGTAATTTTTCCGGCGTTTATCAGACTTTCAGATAGGGCAAATGTCAGTGAGCTTTCCGATTTCAGTTCCAGAGCGATTCGCCCAATGAGTCCTTGATATTTAGTCGTTTTCAGCCAATATTTTGGAATTTTGAAAATTTCACTTTTTTGTGAAAATATCCACTAAATGAGGGAATAATATGTGTGAGGGTACCCCAGGAGAGTTCCAAATGTGTGTGGTTAAAATATATAACCCACGGGGGTAAAAGTGAAAAAAGTTGAAAAAAATTATTTTTTGGACTTAGCCATTTTTCCGGCGTTTATCAGACTTTCAGATAGGGCAAATGTCAGTGAGCGTCCCGATTTCAGTTCCAGAGCGATTCGCCCAAGGAGTCCTTGATATTTTGTCATTTTCAGCCAATTTACTGGATTTTTGAAAATTTCACTTTTTTTAAAAAATATCCACTAAATGAGGGAATAATATGTGTGAGGGTAGCCCAGGAGAGTTCCAAATGTGTGTGGGTAGAATATATATCCCACGGGGGTAAAATTGAAAAAGTTGAAAAATTATTTTTTTTGGACTGTCATTTTTCCGGCGTTTATCAGACTTTCAGATAGGGCAAATGTCAGTGAGCGTTCCGATTTCAGTTCCAGAGCGATTCGCCCAAGGAGTCCTTGATATTTAGTCATTTTCAGCCAATTTTCTGGATTTTTGAAAATTTCACTTTTTTTTAAAATATCCACTAAATGAGGGAATAATATGTGTGAGGGCAGCCCAGGAGAGATCCAAATGTGTGTGGGTAGAATATATATCCCACGGGGGTAAAAGTGAAAAAAGTTGAAAAAAATAATTTTTTGGACTTAGTCATTTTTCCGGCGTTTATCAGACTTTCAGATAGGGCAAATATCAGTGAGCATTCCGATTTCAGTTCCAGAGCGATTCGCCCAATGAGTCCTTGATATTTAGTCGTTTTCAGCCAATATTTTGTATTTTTGAAAATTTCACTTTTTTGTGAAAATATCCACTAAATGAGGGAATAATATGTGTGAGGGTACCCCAGGAGTGTTCCAAATGTGTGTGGGTAGAATATATATCCCACGGGGGTAAAATTGAAAAACTTGAAAAAAATTATTTTTTGGACTTAGCCATTTTTCCGGCGTTTATCAGACTTTCAGATAGGGCAAATGTCAGTGAGCATTCCGATTTCGGTTCCAGAGCGATTCGCCCAATGCGTCCTTGATATTTAGTCGTTTTCAGCCAATATTTTGGATTTTTGAAAATTTCACTTTTTTGTGAAAATGTCCACTAAATGAGGGAATAATATATGTGAGGGTACCCCAGGAGTGTTCCAAATGTGTGTGGGTAGAATATATATCCCACGGGGGTAAAATTGAAAAAAGTTGAAAAATTATTTTTTTTGGACTTAGTCATTTTTCTGGCGTTTATCAGACTTTCAGATTGGGCAAATGTCAGTGAGCGTTCCGATTTCAGTTCCAGAGCGATTCGCCCAATGAGTCCTTGATATTTAGTCGTTTTCAGCCAATATTTTGTATTTTTGAAAATTTCACTTTTTTGTGAAAATATCCACTAAATGAGGGAATAATATGTGTGAGGGTACCCCAGGAGTGTTCCAAATGTGTGTGGGTAGAATATATATCCCACGGGGGTAAAATTGAAAAAGTTGAAAAATTATTTTTTTTGGACTGTCATTTTTCCGGCGTTTATCAGACTTTCAGATAGGGCAAATGTCAGTGAGCGTTCCGATTTCAGTTCCAGAGCGATTCGCCCAATGAGTCCTTGATATTTAGTCATTTTCAGCCAATTTTCTGGATTTTTGAAAATTTCACTTTTTTGTAAAAATATCCACTAAATGAGGGAATAATATGTGTGAGGGTAGCCCAGGAGAGTTCCAGTTGAGTGTGGGTAGAATATATATCCCACGGGGGTAAAATTGAAAAAAGTTGAAAAAATTTTTTTTTTGGACTTAGCCATTTTTCCGGCGTTTATCAGACTTTCAGATAGGGCAAATGTCAGTGAGCGTTCCGATTTCAGTTCCAGAGCGATTCGCCCAAGGAGTCCTTGATATTTAGTCATTTTCAGCCAATTTTCTGGATTTTTGAAAAATTCACTTTTTTGTGAAAATATCCACTTAATGAGGGAATAATATGTGTGAGGGTAGCCCAGGAGAGTTCCAAATCTGTGTGGGTAGAATATATATCCCACGGGGGTAAAATTTAAAAAAGTTGAAAAAAATTTTTTTTTGGACTTAGTCATTTTTCCGGCGTTTATCAGACTTTCAGATAGGGCAAATGTCAGTGAGCTTTCCGATTTCAGTTCCAGAGCGATTCGCCCAATGAGTCCTTGATATTTAGTCGTTTTCAGCCAATATTTTGTATTTTTGAAAATTTCACTTTTTTGTGAAAATATCCACTAAATGAGGGAATAATATGTGTGAGGGTACCCCAGGAGTGTTCCAAATGTGTGTGGGTAGAATATATATCCCACGGGGGTAAAATTGAAAAAGTTGAAAAATAATTTTTTTTGGACTTAGTAATTTTTCCGGCGTTTATCAGACTTTCAGATAGGGCAAATGTCAGTGAGCTTTCCGATTTCAGTTCCAGAGCGATTCGCCCAATGAGTCCTTGATATTTAGTCGTTTTCAGCCAATATTTTGGAATTTTGAAAATTTCACTTTTTTGTGAAAATATCCACTAAATGAGGGAATAATATGTGTGAGGGTACCCCAGGAGAGTTCCAAATGTGTGTGGTTAAAATATATAACCCACGGGGGTAAAAGTGAAAAAAGTTGAAAAAAATTATTTTTTGGACTTAGCCATTTTTCCGGCGTTTATCAGACTTTCAGATAGGGCAAATGTCAGTGAGCGTCCCGATTTCAGTTCCAGAGCGATTCGCCCAAGGAGTCCTTGATATTTTGTCATTTTCAGCCAATTTACTGGATTTTTGAAAATTTCACTTTTTTTAAAAAATATCCACTAAATGAGGGAATAATATGTGTGAGGGTAGCCCAGGAGAGTTCCAAATGTGTGTGGGTAGAATATATATCCCACGGGGGTAAAATTGAAAAAGTTGAAAAATTATTTTTTTTGGACTGTCATTTTTCCGGCGTTTATCAGACTTTCAGATAGGGCAAATGTCAGTGAGCGTTCCGATTTCAGTTCCAGAGCGATTCGCCCAAGGAGTCCTTGATATTTAGTCATTTTCAGCCAATTTTCTGGATTTTTGAAAATTTCACTTTTTTTTAAAATATCCACTAAATGAGGGAATAATATGTGTGAGGGCAGCCCAGGAGAGATCCAAATGTGTGTGGGTAGAATATATATCCCACGGGGGTAAAAGTGAAAAAAGTTGAAAAAAATAATTTTTTGGACTTAGTCATTTTTCCGGCGTTTATCAGACTTTCAGATAGGGCAAATATCAGTGAGCATTCCGATTTCAGTTCCAGAGCGATTCGCCCAATGAGTCCTTGATATTTAGTCGTTTTCAGCCAATATTTTGTATTTTTGAAAATTTCACTTTTTTGTGAAAATATCCACTAAATGAGGGAATAATATGTGTGAGGGTACCCCAGGAGTGTTCCAAATGTGTGTGGGTAGAATATATATCCCACGGGGGTAAAATTGAAAAACTTGAAAAAAATTATTTTTTGGACTTAGCCATTTTTCCGGCGTTTATCAGACTTTCAGATAGGGCAAATGTCAGTGAGCATTCCGATTTCGGTTCCAGAGCGATTCGCCCAATGCGTCCTTGATATTTAGTCGTTTTCAGCCAATATTTTGGATTTTTGAAAATTTCACTTTTTTGTGAAAATGTCCACTAAATGAGGGAATAATATATGTGAGGGTACCCCAGGAGTGTTCCAAATGTGTGTGGGTAGAATATATATCCCACGGGGGTAAAATTGAAAAAAGTTGAAAAATTATTTTTTTTGGACTTAGTCATTTTTCTGGCGTTTATCAGACTTTCAGATTGGGCAAATGTCAGTGAGCGTTCCGATTTCAGTTCCAGAGCGATTCGCCCAATGAGTCCTTGATATTTAGTCGTTTTCAGCCAATATTTTGTATTTTTGAAAATTTCACTTTTTTGTGAAAATATCCACTAAATGAGGGAATAATATGTGTGAGGGTACCCCAGGAGTGTTCCAAATGTGTGTGGGTAGAATATATATCCCACGGGGGTAAAATTGAAAAAGTTGAAAAATTATTTTTTTTGGACTGTCATTTTTCCGGCGTTTATCAGACTTTCAGATAGGGCAAATGTCAGTGAGCGTTCCGATTTCAGTTCCAGAGCGATTCGCCCAATGAGTCCTTGATATTTAGTCATTTTCAGCCAATTTTCTGGATTTTTGAAAATTTCACTTTTTTGTAAAAATATCCACTAAATGAGGGAATAATATGTGTGAGGGTAGCCCAGGAGAGTTCCAGTTGAGTGTGGGTAGAATATATATCCCACGGGGGTAAAATTGAAAAAAGTTGAAAAAATTTTTTTTTTGGACTTAGCCATTTTTCCGGCGTTTATCAGACTTTCAGATAGGGCAAATGTCAGTGAGCGTTCCGATTTCAGTTCCAGAGCGATTCGCCCAAGGAGTCCTTGATATTTAGTCATTTTCAGCCAATTTTCTGGATTTTTGAAAATTTCACTTTTTTGTGAAAATATCCACTAAATGAGGGAATAATATGTGTGAGGGTACCCCAGGAGAGTTCCAAATGTGTGTGGTTAAAATATATAACCCACGGGGGTAAAAGTGAAAAAAGTTGAAAAAAATTATTTTTTGGACTTAGCCATTTTTCCGGCGTTTATCAGACTTTCAGATAGGGCAAATGTCAGTGAGCGTCCCGATTTCAGTTCCAGAGCGATTCGCCCAAGGAGTCCTTGATATTTTGTCATTTTCAGCCAATTTACTGGATTTTTGAAAATTTCACTTTTTTTTAAAAATATCCACTAAATGAGGGAATAATATGTGTGAGGGTAGCCCAGGAGAGTTCCAAATGTGTTTGGGTAGAATATATATCCCACGGGGGTAAAATTTAAAAAAGTTGAAAAAAATTTTTTTTTGGACTTAGTCATTTTTCCGGCGTTTATCAGACTTTCAGATAGGGCAAATGTCAGTGAGCTTTCCGATTTCAGTTCCAGAGCGATTCGCCCAATGAGTCCTTGATATTTAGTCGTTTTCAGCCAATATTTTGTATTTTTGAAAATTTCACTTTTTTGTGAAAATATCCACTAAATGAGGGAATAATATGTGTGAGGGTACCCCAGGAGTGTTCCAAATGTGTGTGGGTAGAATATATATCCCACGGGGGTAAAATTGAAAAAGTTGAAAAATAATTTTTTTTGGACTTAGTAATTTTTCCGGCGTTTATCAGACTTTCAGATAGGGCAAATGTCAGTGAGCTTTCCGATTTCAGTTCCAGAGCGATTCGCCCAATGAGTCCTTGATATTTAGTCGTTTTCAGCCAATATTTTGGATTTTTGAAAATTTCACTTTTTTGTGAAAATATCCACTAAATGAGGGAATAATATGTGTGAGGGTACCCCAGGAGAGTTCCAAATGTGTGTGGGTAGAATATATATCTCACGGGGGTAAAATTGAAAAAAGTTGAAAAATTTTTTTTTTGGACTTAGCCATTTTTCCGGCGTTTATCAGACTTTCAGATAGGGCAAATGTCAGTGAGCGTTCCGATTTCAGTTCCAGAGTGATTCGCCCAAGGAGTCCTTGATATTTAGTCATTTTCAGCCAATTTTCTGGATTTTTGAAATTTCACTTTTTTTTTAAAATATCCACTAAATGAGGGAATAATATGTGTGAGGGTAGCCGAGGAGAGTTCCAAATGTATGTGGGTAGAATATATATCCCACGGGGGTAAAATTGAAAAAAGTTGAAAAAAATTATTTTTTGGACTTAGTCATTTTTCCGGCGTTTATCAGACTTTCAGATAGGGCAAATGTCAGTGAGCATTCCGATTTCAGTTCCAGAGCGATTCGCCCAATGAGTCCTTGATATTTAGTCATTTTCAGCCAATTTTCTGGATTTTTGAAAAATTCACTTTTTTGTGAAAATATCCACTAAATGAGGGAATAATATGTGTGAGGGTACCCCAGGAGAGTTCCAAATGTGTGTGGTTAAAATATATAACCCACGGGGGTAAAATTGAAAAAAGTTGAAAAAAATTATTTTTTGGACTTAGCCATTTTTCCGGCGTTTATCAGACTTTCAGATAGGGCAAATGTCAGTGAGCGTTCCGATTTCAGTTCCAGAGCGATTCGCCCAATGAGTCCTTGATATTTAGTCATTTTCAGCCAATTTTCTGGATTTTTGAAAATTTCACTTTTTTGTGAAAATATCCACTAAATGAGGGAATAATATGTGTGAGGGTACCCCAGGAGAGTTCCAAATGTGTGTGGTTAAAATATATAACCCACGGGGGTAAAAGTGAAAAAAGTTGAAAAAAATTATTTTTTGGACTTAGCCATTTTTCCGGCGTTTATCAGACTTTCAGATAGGGCAAATGTCAGTGAGCGTCCCGATTTCAGTTCCAGAGCGATTCGCCCAAGGAGTCCTTGATATTTTGTCATTTTCAGCCAATTTACTGGATTTTTGAAAATTTCACTTTTTTTAAAAAATATCCACTAAATGAGGGAATAATATGTGTGAGGGTAGCCCAGGAGAGTTCCAAATGTGTGTGGGTAGAATATATATCCCACCGGGGTAAAAGTGAAAAAAGTTGAAAAAAATAATTTTTTGGACTTAGTCATTTTTCCGGCGTTTATCAGACTTTCAGATAGGGCAAATGTCAGTGAGCATTCCGATTTCAGTTCCAGAGCGATTCGCCCAATGAGTCCTTGATATTTAGTCATTTTCAGCCAATTTTCTGGATTTTTGAAAAATTCACTTTTTTGTGAAAATATCCACATAATGAGGGAATAATATGTGTGAGGGTAGCCCAGGAGAGTTCCAAATGTGTGTGGGTAGAATATATATCCCACGGGGGTAAAATTTAAAAAAGTTGAAAAAAATTTTTTTTTGGACTTAGTAATTTTTCCGGCGTTTATCAGACTTTCAGATAGGGCAAATGTCAGTGAGCTTTCCGATTTCAGTTCCAGAGCGATTCGCCCAATGAGTCCTTGATATTTAGTCGTTTTCAGCCAATATTTTGTATTTTTGAAAATTTCACTTTTTTGTGAAAATATCCACTAAATGAGGGAATAATATGTGTGAGGGTACCCCAGGAGTGTTCCAAATGTGTGTGGGTAGAATATATATCCCACGGGGGTAAAATTGAAAAAGTTGAAAAATAATTTTTTTTGGACTTAGTCATTTTTCCGGCGTTTATCAGACTTTCAGATAGGGCAAATGTCAGTGAGCGTTCCGATTTCAGTTCCAGAGCGATTCGCCCAATGAGTCCTTGATATTTAGTCATTTTCAGCCAATTTTCTGGATTTTTGAAAATTTCACTTTTTTGTAAAAATATCCACTAAATGAGGGAATAATATGTGTGAGGGTAGCCCAGGAGAGTTCCAATTGTGTGTGGGTAGAATATATATCCCACGGGGGTAAAATTGAAAAAAGTTGAAAAAATTTTTTTTTTGGACTTAGCCATTTTTCCGGCGTTTATCAGACTTTCAGATAGGGCAAATGTCAGTGAGCGTCCCGATTTCAGTTCCAGAGCGATTCGCCCAAGGAGGCCTTGATATTTTGTCATTTTCAGCCAATTTACTGGATTTTTGAAAATTTCACTTTTTTTTAAAAATATCCACTAAATGAGGGAATAATATGTGTGAGGGTAGCCCAGGAGAGTTCCAAATGTGTGTGGGTAGAATATATATCCCACGGGGGTAAAAGTGAAAAAAGTTGAAAAAAATAATTTTTTGGACTTAGTCATTTTTCCGGCGTTTATCAGACTTTCAGATAGGGCAAATGTCAGTGAGCATTCCGATTTCAGTTCCAGAGCGATTCGCCCAATGAGTCCTTGATATTTAGTCATTTTCAGCCAATTTTCTGGATTTTTGAAAAATTCACTTTTTTGTGAAAATATCCACTAAATGAGGGAATAATATGTGTGAGGGTACCCCAGGAGAGTTCCAAATGTGTGTGGTTAAAATATATAACCCACGGGGGTAAAATTGAAAAAAGTTGAAAAAAATTATTTTTTGGACTTAGCCATTTTTCCGGCGTTTATCAGACTTTCAGATAGGGCAAATGTCAGTGAGCGTTCCGATTTCAGTTCCAGAGCGATTCGCCCAATGAGTCCTTGATATTTAGTCATTTTCAGCCAATTTTCTGGATTTTTGAAAATTTCACTTTTTTGTGAAAATATCCACTAAATGAGGGAATAATATGTGTGAGGGTACCCCAGGAGAGTTCCAAATGTGTGTGGTTAAAATATATAACCCACGGGGGTAAAAGTGAAAAAAGTTGAAAAAAATTATTTTTTGGACTTAGCCATTTTTCCGGCGTTTATCAGACTTTCAGATAGGGCAAATGTCAGTGAGCGTCCCGATTTCAGTTCCAGAGCGATTCGCCCAAGGAGTCCTTGATATTTTGTCATTTTCAGCCAATTTACTGGATTTTTGAAAATTTCACTTTTTTTAAAAAATATCCACTAAATGAGGGAATAATATGTGTGAGGGTAGCCCAGGAGAGTTCCAAATGTGTGTGGGTAGAATATATATCCCACCGGGGTAAAAGTGAAAAAAGTTGAAAAAAATAATTTTTTGGACTTAGTCATTTTTCCGGCGTTTATCAGACTTTCAGATAGGGCAAATGTCAGTGAGCATTCCGATTTCAGTTCCAGAGCGATTCGCCCAATGAGTCCTTGATATTTAGTCATTTTCAGCCAATTTTCTGGATTTTTGAAAAATTCACTTTTTTGTGAAAATATCCACATAATGAGGGAATAATATGTGTGAGGGTAGCCCAGGAGAGTTCCAAATGTGTGTGGGTAGAATATATATCCCACGGGGGTAAAATTTAAAAAAGTTGAAAAAAATTTTTTTTTGGACTTAGTAATTTTTCCGGCGTTTATCAGACTTTCAGATAGGGCAAATGTCAGTGAGCTTTCCGATTTCAGTTCCAGAGCGATTCGCCCAATGAGTCCTTGATATTTAGTCGTTTTCAGCCAATATTTTGTATTTTTGAAAATTTCACTTTTTTGTGAAAATATCCACTAAATGAGGGAATAATATGTGTGAGGGTACCCCAGGAGTGTTCCAAATGTGTGTGGGTAGAATATATATCCCACGGGGGTAAAATTGAAAAAGTTGAAAAATAATTTTTTTTGGACTTAGTCATTTTTCCGGCGTTTATCAGACTTTCAGATAGGGCAAATGTCAGTGAGCGTTCCGATTTCAGTTCCAGAGCGATTCGCCCAATGAGTCCTTGATATTTAGTCATTTTCAGCCAATTTTCTGGATTTTTGAAAATTTCACTTTTTTGTAAAAATATCCACTAAATGAGGGAATAATATGTGTGAGGGTAGCCCAGGAGAGTTCCAATTGTGTGTGGGTAGAATATATATCCCACGGGGGTAAAATTGAAAAAAGTTGAAAAAATTTTTTTTTTGGACTTAGCCATTTTTCCGGCGTTTATCAGACTTTCAGATAGGGCAAATGTCAGTGAGCGTCCCGATTTCAGTTCCAGAGCGATTCGCCCAAGGAGGCCTTGATATTTTGTCATTTTCAGCCAATTTACTGGATTTTTGAAAATTTCACTTTTTTTTAAAAATATCCACTAAATGAGGGAATAATATGTGTGAGGGTAGCCCAGGAGAGTTCCAAATGTGTGTGGGTAGAATATATATCCCACGGGGGTAAAAGTGAAAAAAGTTGAAAAAAATAATTTTTTGGACTTAGTCATTTTTCCGGCGTTTATCAGACTTTCAGATAGGGCAAATGTCAGTGAGCATTCCGATTTCAGTTCCAGAGCGATTCGCCCAATGAGTCCTTGATATTTAGTCATTTTCAGCCAATTTTCTGGATTTTTGAAAAATTCACTTTTTTGTGAAAATATCCACTTAATGAGGGAATAAAATGTGTGAGGGTAGCCCAGTAGAGTTCCAAATGTGTGTGGGTAGAATATATATCCCACGGGGGTAAAATTTAAAAAAGTTGAAAAAAATTTTTTTTTGGACTTAGTTATTTTTCCGGCGTTTATCAGACTTTCAGATAGGGCAAATGTCAGTGAGCTTTCCGATTTCAGTTCCAGAGCGATTCGCCCAATGAGTCCTTGATATTTATTCGTTTTCAGCCAATATTTTGGATTTTTGAAAATTTCACTTTTTTGTGAAAATATCCACTAAATGAGGGAATAATATGTGTGAGGGTACCCCAGGAGAGTTCCAAATGTGTGTGGGTAGAATATATATCCCACGGGGGTAAAATTGAAAAAAGTTGAAAAATTTTTTTTTTGGACTTAGCCATTTTTCCGGCGTTTATCAGACTTTCAGATAGGGCAAATGTCAGTGAGCGTTCCGATTTCAGTTCCAGAGTGATTCGCCCAAGGAGTCCTTGATATTTAGTCATTTTCAGCCAATTTTCTGGATTTTTGGAAATTTCACTTTTTTTTTAAAATATCCACTAAATGAGGGAATAATATGTGTGAGGGTAGCCGAGGAGAGTTCCAAATGTATGTGGGTAGAATATATATCCCACGGTGGTAAAATTGAAAAAAGTTGAAAAAAATTATTTTTTGGACTTAGTCATTTTTCCGGCGATAATCAGACTTTCAGATAGGGCAAATGTCAGTGAGCATTCCGATTTCAGGTCCAGAGCGATTCGCCCAATGAGTCCTTGATATTTAGTCATTTTCAGCCAATTTTCTGGATTTTTGAAAAATTCACTTTTTTGTGAAAATATCCACTAAATGACGGAATAATATGTGTGAGGGTACCCCAGGAGAGTTCCAAATGTGTGTGGTTAAAATATATAACCCACGGGGGTAAAAGTGAAAAAAGTTGAAAAAAATTATTTTTTGGAGCTAGCCATTTTTCCGGCGTTTATCAGACTTTCAGATAGGGCAAATGTCAGTGAGCATTCCGATTTCGGTTCCAGAGCGATTCGCCCAATGCGTCCTTGATATTTAGTCGTTTTCAGCCAATATTTTGGATTTTTGAAAATTTCACTTTTTTGTGAAAATGTCCACTAAATGAGGGAATAATATGTGTGAGGGTACCCCAGGAGAGTTCCAAATGTGTATGGTTAAAATATATAACCCACGGGGGTAAAAGTGAAAAAAGTTGAAAAAAATTAATTTTTTGGACTTAGCCATTTTTCCGGCGTTTATCAGACTTTCAGATAGGGCAAATGTCAGTGAGCGTTCCGATTTCAGTTCCAGAGCGATTCGACCAATGAGTCCTTGATATTTAGTCATTTTCAGCCAATATTTTGGATTTTTGAAAATTTCACTTTTTTGTGAAAATATCCACTAAATGAGGGAATAATATGTGTGAGGGTACCCCAGGAGAGTTCCAAATGTGTGTGGGAAGAATATATATCCCACGGGGGTAAAATTGAAAAAAGTTGAAAAATATTTTTTTTTGGACTTAGTCATATTTCCGGCGTTTGTCAGACTTTCAGATAGGGCAAATGTCAGTGAGCGTTCCGATTTCAGTTCTAGAGCGATTCGCCCAATGAGTCCTTGATATTTAGTCATTTTCAGACAATTTTCTGGATTTTTGAAAAATTCACTTTTTTGTGAAAATATCCACTAAATGAGGGAATAATATGTGTGAGGGTACCCCAGGAGAGTTCCAAATGTGTGTGGGTAGAATATATATCCCACGGGGGTAAAATTGAAAAAAGTTTAAAAAAATTTTTTTTTGGACTTAGCAATTTTTCCGGCGTTCATCACACTTTCAGATAGGGCAAATGTCAGTGAGCGTTCCGATTTCAGTTCCAGAGCGATTCGCCCAATGAGTCCTTGATATTTAGGCATTTTCAGCCAATTTTCTGGATTTTTGAAAAATTTACTTTTTTGTGAAAATATCAACTAAAGGAGGGTGAGGGTGTGAGGGTAGCCCAGGAGAGTTCCAAATGTGTGTGGGTAGAATATATATCCCACGGGGGTAAAATTGAAAAAAGTTGAAAAAATTTTCTTTTTGGACTTAGTCATTTTTCCAGCGTTTATCAGACTTTTAGATAGGGCAAATGTCAGTGAGCGTTCCGATTTCAGTTCCAGAGCGATTCGCCCAATGAGTCCTTGATATTTAGTCGTTTTCAGCCAATATTTTGGATTTTTGAAAATTTCACTTTTTTGTGAAAATATCCACTAAATGAGGGAATAATATGTGTGAGGGTACCCCAGGAGAGTTCCAATTGTGTATGGTTAAAATATATAACCCACGGGGGTAAAAGTGTAAAAAGTTGAAAAAAATTAATTTTTTGGACTTAGCCATTTTTCCGGCGTTTATCAGACTTTCAGATAGGGCAAATGTCAGTGAGCGTTCTGATTTCAGTTCCAGAGCGATTCGACCAATGAGTCCTTGATATTTAGTCATTTTCAGCCAATATTTTGGATTTTTGAAAATTTCACTTTTTTGTGAAAATATCCACTAAATGAGGGAATAATATGTGTGAGGGTAGCCCAGGAGAGTTCCAATTGTGTGTGGGTAGAATATATATCCCACGGGGGTAAAATTGAAAAAAGTTGAAAAAATTTTTTTTTTGGACTTAGCCATTTTTCCGGCGTTTATCAGACTTTCAGATAGGGCAAATGTCAGTGAGCGTCCCGATTTCAGTTCCAGAGCGATTCGCCCAAGGAGTCCTTGATATTTTGTCATTTTCAGCCAATTTACTGGATTTTTGAAAATTTCACTTTTTTTAAAAAATATCCACTAAATGAGGGAATAATATGTGTGAGGGTACCCCAGGAGAGTTCCAATTGTGTATGGTTAAAATATATAACCCACGGGGGTAAAAGTGTTAAAAGTTGAAAAAAATTAATTTTTTGGACTTAGCCATTTTTCCGGCGTTTATCAGACTTTCAGATAGGGCAAATGTCAGTGAGTGTTCCGATTTCAGTTCCAGAGCGATTCGACCAATGAGTCCTTGATATTTTGTCGTTTTCAGCCAATATTTTGGATTTTTGAAAATTTCACTTTTTTGTGAAAATATCCACTAAATGAGGGAATAATATGTGTGAGGGTACCCCAGGAGAGTTCCAAATGTGTGTGGGTAAAATATATATCCCACGGGGGTAAAAGTGAAAAAAGTTGAAAAAAATAATTTTTTGGACTTAGCCATTTTTCCGGCGTTTATCAGACTTTCAGATAGGGCAAATGTCAGTGAGCGTTCCGATTTCAGTTCCAGAGCGATTCGCCAAATGTGTCATTGATATTTAGTCATTTTCAGCCAAAATTTTGGATTTTTGAAAATTTCACTTTTTTGTTAAAATATCCACTAAATGAGGGAATAATATGTGTGAGGGTACCCCAGGAGTGTTCCAAATGTGTGTGGGTAGAATATATATCCCACGGGGGTAAAATTGAAAAAAGTTGAAAAATTATTTTTTTTGGACTTAGTCATTTTTCCGGCGTTTATCAGACTTTCAGATAGGGCAAATGTCAGTGAGCGTTCCGATTTCAGTTCCAGAGCGATTCGCCCAATGAGTCCTTGATATGTAGTCATTTTCAGCCAATTTTCTGGATTTTTGAAAGTTTCACTTTTTTGTGAAAATATCCACTAAATGAGGGAATAATATGTGTGAGGGTAGCCCAGGAGAGTTCCAATTGTGTGTGGGTAGAATATATATCCCACGGGGGTAAAATTAAAAAAAAGTTGAAAAAAAAATTTTTTTGGACTTAGTCATTTTTCTGGCGTTTATCAGACTTTCAGATAGGGCAAATGTCAGTGAGCGTTCCGATTTCAGTTCCAGAGCGATTCGCCCAATGAGTCCTTGATATTTAGTCGTTTTCAGCCAATATTTTGGATTTTTGAAAATTTCACTTTTTTGTGAAAATATCCACTAAATGAGGGAATAATATGAGTGAGGGTAGCCCAGGAGAGTTCCAAATGTGTGTGGGTAGAATATATATCCCAAGGGGGTAAAATTGAAAAAAGTTGAAAAAATTTTCTTTTTGGACTTAGTCATTTTTCCAGCGTTTATCAGACTTTTAGATAGGGCAAATGTCAGTGAGCGTTCCGATTTCAGTTCCAGAGCGATTCGCCAAATGTGTCATTGATATTTAGTCATTTTCAGCCAATATTTTGGATTTTTGAAAATTTCACTTTTTTGTGAAAATATCCACTAAATGAGGGAATAATATGTGTGAGGGTACCCCAGGAGTGTTCCAAATGTGTGTGGGTAGAATATATATCCCACGGGGGTAAAATTGAAAAAAGTTGAAAAATTATTTTTTTTGGACTTAGTCATTTTTCCGGCTTTTATCAGACTTTCAGATAGGGCAAATGTCAGTGAGCGTTCCGATTTCAGTTCCAGAGCGATTCGCCCAATGAGTCCTTGATATGTAGTCATTTTCAGCCAATTTTCTGGATTTTTGAAAGTTTCACTTTTTTGTGAAAATATCCACTAAATGAGGGAATAATATGTGTGAGGGTAGCCCAGGAGAGTTCCAATTGTGTGTGGGTAGAATATATATCCCACGGGGGTAAAATTAAAAAAAAGTTGAAAAAAAATTTTTTTTGGACTTAGTCATTTTTCTGGCGTTTATCAGACTTTCAGATAGGGCAAATGTCAGTGAGCGTTCCGATTTCAGTTCCAGAGCGATTCGCCCAATGAGTCCTTGATATTTAGTCGTTTTCAGCCAATATTTTGGATTTTTGAAAATTTCACTTTTTTGTGAAAATATCCACTAAATGAGGGAATAATATGTGTGAGGGTACCCCAGGAGAGTTCCAAATGTGTGTGGGTAGAATATATATCCCACGGGGGTAAAATTGAAAAAAGTTGAAAAATTATTTTTTTTGGACTTAGTCATTTTTCCGGCGTTTATCAGACTTTCAGATAGGGCAAATGTCAGTGAGCGTTCCGATTTCAGTTCCAGAGCGATTCGCCCAATGAGTCATTGATATTTAGTCATTTTCAGCCAATTTTCTGGATTTTTGAAAATTTCACTCTTTTGTGAAAATATCCACTAAATGAGGGAATAATATGTGTGAGGGTAGCCCAGGAGAGTTCCAATTGTGTGTGGGTAGAAAATATATCCCACGTGGGTAAAATTGAAAAAAGTTGAAAAATATTTTTTTTTGGACTTAGTCATTTTTCCGGCGTTTATCAGACTTTCAGATAGGGCAGTGAGCGTTCCGATTTCAGTTCCAGAGCGATTCGCCCAATGAGTCCTTGATATTTAGTCGTTTTCAGCCAATATTTTGGATTTTTGAAAATTTCACTTTTTTGTGAAAATATCCACTAAATGAGGGAATAATATGTGTGAGGGTACCCCAGGAGAGTTCCAAATGTGTGTGGGTAGAATATATATCCCACGGGGGTAAAATTGAAAAAAGTTGAAAAAAATTATTTTTTGGACTTAGTCATTTTTCCGGCGTTTAAAAGACTTTCAGATAGGGCAAATGTCAGTGAGCATTCCGATTTCAGTTCCAGAGCGAGTCGCCCAATGAGTCCTTGATATTTAGTCATTTTCAGCCAATTTTCTGGATTTTTGAAAAATTCACTTTTTTGTGAAAATATCCACTAAATGAGGGAATAATATGAGTGAGGGTAGCCCAGGAGAGTTCCAAATGTGTGTGGGTAGAATATATATCCCAAGGGGGTAAAATTGAAAAAAGTTGAAAAAATTTTCTTTTTGGACTTAGTCATTTTTCCAGCGTTTATCAGACTTTTAGATAGGGCAAATGTCAGTGAGCGTTCCGATTTCAGTTCCAGAGCGATTCGCCAAATGTGTCATTGATATTTAGTCATTTTCAGCCAATATTTTGGATTTTTGAAAATTTCACTTTTTTGTGAAAATATCCACTAAATGAGGGAATAATATGTGTGAGGGTACCCCAGGAGAGTTCCAAATGTGTGTGGGTAAAATATATATCCCACGGGGGTAAAAGTGAAAAAAGTTGAAAAAAATAATTTTTTGGACTTAGCCATTTTTCCGGCGTTTATCAGACTTTCAGATAGGGCAAATGTCAGTGAGCGTTCCGATTTCAGTTCCAGAGCGATTCGCCCAATGAGTCCTTGATATTTAGTCATTTTCAGCCAATTTTCTGGATTTTTGAAAAATTCACTTTTTTGTGAAAATATCCACTAAATGAGGGAATAATATGAGTGAGGGTAGCCCAGGAGAGTTCCAAATGTGTGTGGCTAGAATATATATCCCAAGGGGGTAAAATTGAAAAAAGTTGAAAACATTTTCTTTTTGGACTTAGTCATTTTTCCAGCGTTTATCAGACTTTTAGATAGGGCAAATGTCAGTGAGCGTTCCGATTTCAGTTCCAGAGCGATTCGCCCAATGAGTCCTTGATATTTAGTCGTTTTCAGCCAATATTTTGAATTTTTGAAAATTTCACTTTTTTGTGAAAATATCCACTAAATGAGGGAATAATATGTGTGAGGGTACCCCAGGAGAGTTCCAAATGTGTGTGGGTAGAATATATATCCCACGGGGGTAAAATTGAAAAAAGTTGAAAAAAATTATTTTTTGGACTTAGTCATTTTTCCGGCGTTTAACAGACTTTCACATAGGGCAAATGTCAGTGAGCATTCCGATTTCAGTTCCAGAGCGATTCGCCCAATGAGTCCTTGATATTTAGTCATTTTCAGCCAATTTTCTGGATTTTTGAAAAATTCACTTTTTTGTGAAAATATCCACTAAATGAGGGAATAATATGAGTGAGGGTAGCCCAGGAGAGTTCCAAATGTGTGTGGGTAGAATATATATCCCAAGGGGGTAAAATTGAAAAAAGTTGAAAAAATTTTCTTTTTGGACTTAGTCATTTTTCCAGCGTTTATCAGACTTTTAGATAGGGCAAATGTCAGTGAGCGTTCCGATTTCAGTTCCAGAGCGATTCGCCCAATGAGTCCTTGATATTTAGTCGTTTTCAGCCAATATTTAGGATTTTTGAAAATTTCACTTTTTTGTGAAAATATCCACTAAATGAGGGAATAATATGAGTGAGGGTAGCCCAGGAGAGTTCCAAATGTGTGTGGGTAGAATATATATCCCAAGGGGGTAAAATTGAAAAAAATTGAAAAAATTTTCTTTTTGGACTTAGTCATTTTTCCAGCGTTTATCAGACTTTTAGATAGGGCAAATGTCAGTGAGCGTTCCGATTTCAGTTCCAGAGCGATTCGACCAATGAGTCCTTGATATTTAGTCGTTTTCAGCCAATATTTTGGATTTTTGAAAATTTCACTTTTTTGTGAAAATATCCACTAAATGAGGGAATAATATGTGTGAGGGTACCCCAGGAGAGTTCCAAATGTGTGTGGGTAGAATATATATCCCACGGGGGTAAAATTGAAAAAAGTTGAAAAAAATTATTTTTTGGACTTAGTCATTTTTCCGGCGTTTAACAGACTTTCAGATAGGGCAAATGTCAGTGAGCATTCCGATTTCAGTTCCAGAGCGATTCGCCCAATGAGTCCTTGATATTTAGTCATTTTCAGCCAATTTTCTGGATTTTTGAAAAATTCACTTTTTTGTGAAAATATCCACTAAATGAGGGAATAATATGAGTGAGGGTAGCCCAGGAGAGTTCCAAATGTGTGTGGGTAGAATATATATCCCAAGGGGGTAAAATTGAAAAAAGTTGAAAAAATTTTCTTTTTGGACTTAGTCATTTTTCCAGCGTTTATCAGACTTTTAGATAGGGCAAATGTCAGTGAGCGTTCCGATTTCAGTTCCAGAGCGATTCGCCAAATGTGTCATTGATATTTAGTCATTTTCAGCCAATATTTTGGATTTTTGAAAATTTCACTTTTTTGTGAAAATATCCACTAAATGAGGGAATAATATGTGTGAGGGTACCCCAGTAGAGTTCCAAATGTGTGTGGGTAAAATATATATCCCACGGGGGTAAAAGTGAAAAAAGTTGAAAAAAATAATTTTTTGGACTTAGCCATTTTTCCGGCGTTTATCAGACTTTCAGATAGGGCAAATGTCAGTGAGCGTTCCGATTTCAGTTCCAGAGCGATTCGCCCAATGAGTTCTTGATATTTAGTCATTTTCAGCCAATTTTCTGGATTTTTGAAAAATTCACTTTTTTGTGAAAATATCCACTAAATGAGGGAATAATATGAGTGAGGGTAGCCCAGGAGAGTTCCAAATGTGTGTGGCTAGAATATATATCCCAAGGGGGTAAAATTGAAAAAAGTTGAAAACATTTTCTTTTTGGACTTAGTCATTTTTCCAGCTTTTATCAGACTTTTAGATAGGGCAAATGTCAGTGAGCGTTCCGATTTCAGTTCCAGAGCGATTCGCCCAATGAGTCCTTGATATTTAGTCGTTTTCAGCCAATATTTTGAATTTTTGAAAATTTCACTTTTTTGTGAAAATATCCACTAAATGAGGGAATAATATGTGTGAGGGTACCCCAGGAGAGTTCCAAATGTGTGTGGGTAGAATATATATCCCACGGGGGTAAAATTGAAAAAAGTTGAAAAAAATTATTTTTTGGACTTAGTCATTTTTCCGGCGTTTAACAGACTTTCAGATAGGGCAAATGTCAGTGAGCATTCCGATTTCAGTTCCAGAGCGATTCGCCCAATGAGTCCTTGATATTTAGTCATTTTCAGCCAATTTTCTGGATTTTTGAAAAATTCACTTTTTTGTGAAAATATCCACTAAATGAGGGAATAATATGAGTGAGGGTAGCCCAGGAGAGTTCCAAATGTGTGGGGGTAGAATATATATCCCAAGGGGGTAAAATTGAAAAAAGTTGAAAAAATTTTCTTTTTGGACTTAGTCATTTTTCCAGCGTTTATCAGACTTTTAGATAGGGCAAATGTCAGTGAGCATTCCGATTTCAGTTCCAGAGCGATTCGCCAAATGTGACATTGATATTTAGTCATTTTCAGCCAATATTTTGGATTTTTGAAAATTTCACTTTTTTGTGAAAATATCCACTAAATGAGGGAATAATATGTGTGAGGGTACCCCAGGAGTGTTCCAAATGTGTGTGGGTAGAATATATATCCCACGGGGGTAAAATTGAAAAAAGTTGAAAAATTATTTTTTTTGGACTTAGTCATTTTTCCGGCGTTTATCAGACTTTCAGATAGGGCAAATGTCAGTGAGCATTCCGATTTCAGTTCCAGAGCGATTCGCCCAATAAGTCCTTGATATTTAGTCGTTTTCAGCCAATATTTTGGATTTTTGAAAATTTCACTTTTTTGTGAAAATATCCACTAAATGAGGGAATAATATGTGTGAGGGTACACCAGGAGAGTTCCAAATGTGTGTGGGTAGAATATATATCCCACAGGGGTAAAATTGAAAAAAGTTAAAAAATTATTTTTTTTGGACTTAGTCATTTTTCCGGCATTTATCAGACTTTCAGATAGGGCAAATGTCAGTGAGCATTCCGATTTCAGTTCCAGAGCGATTCGCCAAATGTGTCATTGATATTTAGTCATTTTCAGCCAATATTTTGGATTTTTGAAAATTTCACTTTTTTGTGAAAATATCCACTAAATGAGGGAATAATATGTGTGAGGGTAGCCCAGGAGAGTTCCAATTGTGTGGGTGGAATATATATCCCACGGGGGTAAAATTGAAAAAAGTTGAAAAATTATTTTTTTTGGACTTAGTCATTTTTCCGGCGTTTATCAGACTTTCAGATAGGGCAAATGTCAGTGAGCGTTCCGATTTCAGTTCCAGAGATATTCGCCCAATGAGTCATTGATATTTAGTCATTTTCAGCCAATTTTCTGGATTTTTGAAAAATTCACTCTTTTGTGAAAATATCCACTAAATGAGGGAATAATATGTGTGAGGGTACCCCAGGAGAGTTCCAAATGTGTGTGGGTAAAATATATATCCCACGGGGGTAAAATTAAAAAAAAGTTGAAAAAAATTTTTTTTTGGACTTAGTCATTTTTCTGGCGTTTATCAGACTTTCAGATAGGGTAAATGTCAGTGAGCGTTCCGATTTCAGTTCCAGAGCGATTCGCCCAATGAGTCCTTGATATTGAGTCGTTTTCAGCCAATATTTTGGATTTTTGAAAATTTCACTTTTTTGTGAAAATATCCACTAAATGAGGGAATAATATGTGTGAGGGTAGCCCAGGAGTGTTCCAAATGTGTGTGGGTAGAATATATATTCCACGGGGGTAAAATTGAAAAAAGTTGAAAAATTTTTTTTTTTTTGGACTTAGTCATTTTTCCGGAGTTTATCAGACTTTCAGATAGGGCAAATGTCAGTGAGCGTTCCGATTTCAGTTCCAGAGCGATTCGACCAATGAGTCCTTGATATTTAGTCTTTTTCAGCCAATATTTTGGATTTTTGAAAATTTCACTTTTTTGTGAAAATATCCACTAAATGAGGGAATAATATGTGTGAGGGTACCCCAGGAGAGTTCCAAATGTGTGTGGGTAGAATATATATCCTACGGGTGAAAAATTGAAAAAAGTTGAAAAATTATTTTTTTTTGACTTAGTCATTTTTCCGGCGTTTATCAGACTTTCAGATAGGGCAAATGTCAGTGAGCGTTCCGATTTCAGTTCCAGAGCGATTCGCCCAATGAGTCATTGATATTTAGTCATTTTCAGCCAATTTTCTGGATTTTTGAAAATTTCACTTTTTTGTGAAAATATCCACTAAATGAGGGAATAATATGTGTGAGGGTACCCCAGGAGAGTTCTAAATGTGTGTGGGTAGAATATATATCCCACGGGGGTAAAATTGAAAAAAGTTGAAAAATTATTTTTTTTGGACTTAGTCATTTTTCCGGCGTTTATCAGACTTTCAGATAGGGCAAATGTCAGTGAGCGTTCCGATTTCCGTTCCAGAGATATTCGCCCAATGAGTCATTGATATTTAGTCATTTTCAGCCAATTTTCTGGATTTTTGAAAAATTCACTTTTTTGTGAAAATATCCACTAAATGAGGGAATAATATGTGTGAGGGTACCCCAGGAGAGTTCCAAATGTGTGTGGGTAAAATATATATCCCACGGGGGTAAAAGTGAAAAAAGTTGAAAAAAATAAGTTTTTGGACTTAGCCATTTTTCCGGCGTTTATTAGACTTTCAGATAGGGCAAATGTCAGTGAGCGTTCCGATTTCAGTTCCAGAGCGATTCGCCCAATGAGTCCTTGATATTTAGTCGTTTTCAGCCAATATTTTGGATTTTTGAAAATTTCACTTTTTTGTGAAAATATCCACTAAATGAGGGAATAATATGTGTGACGGTACCCCAGGAGAGTTCCAAATGTGTGTGGGTAAAATATATATCCCACGGGGGTAAAAGTGAAAAAAGTTGAAAAAAATAATTTTTTGGACTTAGCCATTTTTCCGGCGTTTATCAGACTTTCAGATAGGGCAAATGTCAGTGAGCGTTCCGATTTCAGTTCCAGAGCGATTCGCCCAATGAGTCATTGATATTTAGTCATTTTCAGCCAATTTTCTGGATTTTTGAAAATTTCACTTTTTTGTGAAAATATCCACTAAATGAGGGAATAATATGTGTGAGGGTACCCCAGGAGAGTTCCAAATGTGTGTGGGTAGAATATATATCCCACGGGGGTAAAATTGAAAAAAGTTGAAAAATTATTTTTTTTGGACTTAGTCATTTTTCCGGCGTTTATCAGACTTTCAGATAGGGCAAATGTCAGTGAGCGTTCCGATTTCCGTTCCAGAGATATTCGCCCAATGAGTCATTGATATTTAGTCATTTTCAGCCAATTTTCTGGATTTTTGAAAAATTCACTTTTTTGTGAAAATATCCACTAAATGAGGGAATAATATGTGTGAGGGTACCCGAGGAGAGTTCCAAATGTGTGTGGGTAAAATATATATCCCACGGGGGTAAAAGTGAAAAAAGTTGAAAAAAATAATTTTTTGGACTTAGCCATTTTTCCGGCGTTTATTAGACTTTCAGATAGGGCAAATGTCAGTGAGCGTTCCGATTTCAGTTCCAGAGCGATTCGCCCAATGAGTCCTTGATATTTAGTCGTTTTCAGCCAATATTTTGGATTTTTGAAAATTTCACTTTTTTGTGAAAATATCCACTAAATGAGGGAATAATATGAGTGAGGTTAGCCCAGGAGAGTTCCAAATGTGTGTGGGTAGAATATATATCCCAAGGGGGTAAAAGTGAAAAAAGTTGAAAAAATTTTCTTTTTGGACTTAGTCATTTTTCCAGCGTTTATCAGACTTTTAGATAGGGCAAATGTCAGTGAGCGTTCCGATTTCAGTTCCAGAGCAATTCGCCCAATGAGTCATTGATATTTAGTCATTTTCAGCCAATTTTCTGGATTTTTGAAAATTTCACTTTTTTGTGAAAATATCCACTAAATGAGGGAATAATATGTGTGAGGGTACCCCAGGAGAGTTCCAAATGTGTGTGGGTAGAATATATATCCCACGGGGGTAAAATTGAAAAAAGTTAAAAAATTATTTTTTTTGGACTTAGTCATTTTTCCGGCGTTTATCAGACTTTCAGATAGGGCAAATGTCAGTGAGCATTCCGATTTCAGTTCCAGAGCGATTAGCCCAATGAGTCCTTGATATTTAGTCATTTTCAGCCAATTTTCTGGATTTTTGAAAATTTCACTTTTTTGTGAAAATATCCACAAAATGAGGGAATTATATGTGTGAGGGTAGCCCAGGAGAGTTCCAATTGTGTGTGGGTAGAATATATATCCCACGGGGGTAAAATTAAAAAAAAGTTGAAAAAAAAATTTTTTTGGACTTAGTCATTTTTCTAGCGTTTATCAGACTTTCAGATAGGGCAAATGTCAGTGAGCGTTCCGATTTCAGTTCCAGAGCGATTCGCCCAATGAGTCCTTGATATTTAGTCGTTTTCAGCGAATATTTTGGATTTTTGAAAATTTCACTTTTTTGTGAAAATATCCACTAAATGAGGGAATAATATGTGTGAGGGTACCCCAGGAGTGTTCCAAATGTGTGTGGGTAGAATATATATTCCACGGGGGTAAAATTGAAAAAAGTTGAAAAATTTTTTTTTTTTTGGATTTAGTCATTTTTCCGGAGTTGATCAGACTTTCAGATAGGGCAAATGTCAGTGAGCGTTCCGATTTCAGTTCCAGAGCGATTCGCCCAATGAGTCATTGATATTTAGTCATTTTCAGCCAATTTTCTGGATTTTTGAAAATTTCACTTTTTTGTGAAAATATCCACTAAATGAGGGAATAATATGTGTGAGGGTACCCCAGGAGAGTTCCAAATGTGTGTGGGTAAAATATATATCCCACGGCGGTAAAAGTGAAAAAAGTTGAAAAAAATAATTTTTTGGACTTAGCCATTTTTCCGGCGTTTATCAGACTTTCAGATAGGGCAAATGTCAGTGAGCGTTCCGATTTCAGTTCCAGAGCGATTCGCCCAATGAGTCCTTGATATTTAGTCGTTTTCAGCCAATATTTTGGATTTTTGAAAATTTCACTTTTTTGTGAAAATATCCACTAAATGAGGGAATAATATGTGTGAGGGTAGCCCAGGAGTGTTCCAAATGTGTGTGGGTAGAATATATATTCCACGGGGGTAAAATTGAAAAAAGTTGAAAAATTTTTTTTTTTTTGGACTTAGTCATTTTTCCGGAGTTTATCAGACTTTCAGATAGGGCAAATGTCAGTGAGCGTTCCGATTTCAGTTCCAGAGCGATTCGACCAATGAGTCCTTGATATTTAGTCTTTTTCAGCCAATATTTTGGATTTTTGAAAATTTCACTTTTTTGTGAAAATATCCACTAAATGAGGGAATAATATGTGTGAGGGTACCCCAGGAGAGTTCCAAATGTGTGTGGGTAGAATATATATCCTACGGGGGAAAAATTGAAAAAAGTTGAAAAATTATTTTTTTTTGACTTAGTCATTTTTCCGGCGTTTATCAGACTTTCAGATAGGGCAAATGTCAGTGAGCGTTCCGATTTCAGTTCCAGAGCGATTCGCCCAATGAGTCATTGATATTTAGTCATTTTCAGCCAATTTTCTGGATTTTTGAAAATTTCACTTTTTTGTGAAAATATCCACTAAATGAGGGAATAATATGTGTGAGGGTACCCCAGGAGAGTTCCAAATGTGTGTGGGTAGAATATATATCCCACGGGGGTAAAATTGAAAAAAGTTGAAAAATTATTTTTTTTGGACTTAGTCATTTTTCCGGCGTTTATCAGACTTTCAGATAGGGCAAATGTCAGTGAGCGTTCCGATTTCCGTTCCAGAGATATTCGCCCAATGAGTCATTGATATTTAGTCATTTTCAGCCAATTTTCTGGATTTTTGAAAAATTCACTTTTTTGTGAAAATATCCACTAAATGAGGGAATAATATGTGTGAGGGTACCCCAGGAGAGTTCCAAATGTGTGTGGGTAAAATATATATCCCACGGGGGTAAAAGTGAAAAAAGTTGAAAAAAATAAGTTTTTGGACTTAGCCATTTTTCCGGCGTTTATTAGACTTTCAGATAGGGCAAATGTCAGTGAGCGTTCCGATTTCAGTTCCAGAGCGATTCGCCCAATGAGTCCTTGATATTTAGTCGTTTTCAGCCAATATTTTGGATTTTTGAAAATTTCACTTTTTTGTGAAAATATCCACTAAATGAGGGAATAATATGTGTGACGGTACCCCAGGAGAGTTCCAAATGTGTGTGGGTAAAATATATATCCCACGGGGGTAAAAGTGAAAAAAGTTGAAAAAAATAATTTTTTGGACTTAGCCATTTTTCCGGCGTTTATCAGACTTTCAGATAGGGCAAATGTCAGTGAGCGTTCCGATTTCAGTTCCAGAGCGATTCGCCCAATGAGTCATTGATATTTAGTCATTTTCAGCCAATTTTCTGGATTTTTGAAAATTTCACTTTTTTGTGAAAATATCCACTAAATGAGGGAATAATATGTGTGAGGGTACCCCAGGAGAGTTCCAAATGTGTGTGGGTAGAATATATATCCCACGGGGGTAAAATTGAAAAAAGTTGAAAAATTATTTTTTTTGGACTTAGTCATTTTTCCGGCGTTTATCAGACTTTCAGATAGGGCAAATGTCAGTGAGCGTTCCGATTTCCGTTCCAGAGATATTCGCCCAATGAGTCATTGATATTTAGTCATTTTCAGCCAATTTTCTGGATTTTTGAAAAATTCACTTTTTTGTGAAAATATCCACTAAATGAGGGAATAATATGTGTGAGGGTACCCGAGGAGAGTTCCAAATGTGTGTGGGTAAAATATATATCCCACGGGGGTAAAAGTGAAAAAAGTTGAAAAAAATAATTTTTTGGACTTAGCCATTTTTCCGGCGTTTATTAGACTTTCAGATAGGGCAAATGTCAGTGAGCGTTCCGATTTCAGTTCCAGAGCGATTCGCCCAATGAGTCCTTGATATTTAGTCGTTTTCAGCCAATATTTTGGATTTTTGAAAATTTCACTTTTTTGTGAAAATATCCACTAAATGAGGGAATAATATGAGTGAGGTTAGCCCAGGAGAGTTCCAAATGTGTGTGAGTAGAATATATATCCCAAGGGGGTAAAAGTGAAAAAAGTTGAAAAAATTTTCTTTTTGGACTTAGTCATTTTTCCAGCGTTTATCAGACTTTTAGATAGGGCAAATGTCAGTGAGCGTTCCGATTTCAGTTCCAGAGCAATTCGCCCAATGAGTCATTGATATTTAGTCATTTTCAGCCAATTTTCTGGATTTTTGAAAATTTCACTTTTTTGTGAAAATATCCACTAAATGAGGGAATAATATGTGTGAGGGTACCCCAGGAGAGTTCCAAATGTGTGTGGGTAGAATATATATCCCACGGGGGTAAAATTGAAAAAAGTTAAAAAATTATTTTTTTTGGACTTAGTCATTTTTCCGGCGTTTATCAGACTTTCAGATAGGGCAAATGTCAGTGAGCATTCCGATTTCAGTTCCAGAGCGATTAGCCCAATGAGTCCTTGATATTTAGTCATTTTCAGCCAATTTTCTGGATTTTTGAAAATTTCACTTTTTTGTGAAAATATCCACAAAATGAGGGAATTATATGTGTGAGGGTAGCCCAGGAGAGTTCCAATTGTGTGTGGGTAGAATATATATCCCACGGGGGTAAAATTAAAAAAAAGTTGAAAAAAAAATTTTTTTGGACTTAGTCATTTTTCTGGCGTTTATCAGACTTTCAGATAGGGCAAATGTCAGTGAGCGTTCCGATTTCAGTTCCAGAGCGATTCGCCCAATGAGTCCTTGATATTTAGTCGTTTTCAGCGAATATTTTGGATTTTTGAAAATTTCACTTTTTTGTGAAAATATCCACTAAATGAGGGAATAATATGTGTGAGGGTACCCCAGGAGTGTTCCAAATGTGTGTGGGTAGAATATATATTCCACGGGGGTAAAATTGAAAAAAGTTGAAAAATTTTTTTTTTTTTGGATTTAGTCATTTTTCCGGAGTTGATCAGACTTTCAGATAGGGCAAATGTCAGTGAGCGTTCCGATTTCAGTTCCAGAGCGATTCGCCCAATGAGTCATTGATATTTAGTCATTTTCAGCCAATTTTCTGGATTTTTGAAAATTTCACTTTTTTGTGAAAATATCCACTAAATGAGGGAATAATATGTGTGAGGGTACCCCAGGAGAGTTCCAAATGTGTGTGGGTAAAATATATATCCCACGGCGGTAAAAGTGAAAAAAGTTGAAAAAAATAATTTTTTGGACTTAGCCATTTTTCCGGCGTTTATCAGACTTTCAGATAGGGCAAATGTCAGTGAGCGTTCCGATTTCAGTTCCAGAGCAATTCGCCCAATGAGTCCTTGATATTTAGTCATTTTCAGCCAATTTTCTGGATTTTTGAAAAATTCACTTTTTTGTGAAAATATCCACTAAATGAGGGAATAATATGAGTGAGGGTAGCCCAGGAGAGTTCCAAATGTGTGTGGGTAGAATATATATCCCACGGGGGTAAAAGTGAAAAAAGTTGAAAAAATTTTCTTTTTGGACTTAGTCATTTTTCCAGCGTTTATCAGACTTTTAGATAGGGCAAATGTCAGTGAGCGTTCCAATTTCAGTTCCAGAGTGATTCGCCCAATGAGTCCTTGATATTTAGTCGTTTTCAGCCAATATTTTGGATTTTTGAAAATTTCACTTTTTTGTGAAAATATCCACTAAATGAGGGAACAATATGTATGAGGGTACCCCAGGAGAGTTCCAAATGTGTGTGGGTAGAATATATATCCCACGGGGGTAAAATTGAAAAAAGTTAAAAAATTATTTTTTTTGGACTTAGTCATTTTTCCGGCGTTTATCAGACTTTCAGATAGGGCAAATGTCAGTGAGCATTCCGATTTCAGTTCCAGAGCGATTAGCCCAATGAGTCCTTGATATTTAGTCATTTTCAGCCAATTTTCTGGATTTTTGAAAATTTCACTTTTTTGTGAAAATATCCACAAAATGAGGGAATAATATGTGTGAGGGTAGCCCAGGAGAGTTCCAATTGTGTGTGGGTAGAATATATATCCCACGGGGGTAAAATTAAAAAAAAGTTGAAAAAAAATTTTTTTTGGACTTAGTCATTTTTCTGGCGTTTATCAGACTTTCAGATAGGGCAAATGTCAGTGAGCGTTCCGATTTCAGTTCCAGAGCGATTCGCCCAATGAGTCCTTGATATTTAGTCGTTTTCAGCGAATATTTTGGATTTTTGAAAATTTCACTTTTTTGTGAAAATATCCACTAAATGAGGGAATAATATGTGTGAGGGTACCCCAGGAGTGTTCCAAATGTGTGTGGGTAGAATATATATTTCACGGGGGTAAAATTGAAAAAAGTTGAAAAATTTTTTTTTTTTTGGATTTAGTCATTTTTCCGGAGTTGATCAGACTTTCAGATAGGGCAAATGTCAGTGAGCGTTCCGATTTCAGTTCCAGAGCGATTCGCCCAATGAGTCATTGATATTTAGTCATTTTCAGCCAATTTTCTGGATTTTTGAAAATTTCACTTTTTTGTGAAAATATCCACTAAATGAGGGAATAATATGTGTGAGGGTAGCCCAGGAGAGTTCCAAATGTGTGTGGGTAAAATATATATCCCACGGGGGTAAAAGTGAAAAAAGTTGAAAAAAATAATTTTTTGGACTTAGCCATTTTTCCGGCGTTTATCAGTCTTTCAGATAGGGCAAATGTCAGTGAGCTTTCCGATTTCAGTTCCAGAGCGATTCGCCCAATGAGTCCTTGATATTTAGTCATTTTCAGCCAATTTTCTGGATTTTTGAAAATTTCACTTTTTTGTGAAAATATCCACTAAATGAGGGAATAATATGTGTGAGGGTACCCCAGGAGAGTTCCAAATGTGTGTGGGTAAAATATATATCCCACGGGGGTAAAAGTGAAAAAAGTTGAAAAAAATAATTTTTTGGACTTAGCCATTTTTCCGGCGTTTATCAGACTTTCAGATAGGGCAAATGTCAGTGAGCGTTCCGATTTCAGTTCCAGAGCGATTCGCCCAATGAGTCCTTGATATTTAGTCGTTTTCAGCCAATATTTTGGATTTTTGAAAATTTCACTTTTTTGTGAAAATATCCACTAAATGAGGGAATAATATGTGTGAGGGTACCCCAGGAGAGTTCCAAATGTGTGTGGGTAGAATATATATCCCACGGGGGTAAAATTGAAAAAAGTTGAAAAATTATTTTTTTTGGACTTAGTCATTTTTCCGGCGTTTATCAGACTTTCAGATAGGGCAAATGTCAGTGAGCGTTCCGATTTCAGTTCCAGAGCGATTCGCCCAATGAGTCCTTGATATTTAGTCATTTTCAGCCAATTTTCTGGATTTTTGAAAAATTCACTTTTTTGTGAAAATATCCACTAAATGAGGGAATAATATGTGTGAGGGTACCCCAGGAGAGTTCCAAATGTGTGTGGGTAAAATATATATCCCACGGGGGTAAAAGTGAAAAAAGTTGAAAAAAATAATTTTTTGGACTTAGCCATTTTTCCGGCGTTTATCAGACTTTCAGATAGGGCAAATGTCAGTGAGTGTTCCGATTTCAGTTCCAGAGCGATTCGCCCAATGAGTCCTTGATATTTAGTCATTTTCAGCCAATTGTCTGGATTTTTGAAAATTTCACTTTTTTGTGAAAATATCCACTAAATGAGGGAATAATATGTGTGAGGGTACCCCAGGAGAGTTCCAAATGTGTGTGGGTAAAATATATATCCCACGGGGGTAAAAGTGAAAAAAGTTGAAAAAAATAATTTTTTGGACTTAGCCATTTTTCCGGCGTTTATCAGACTTTCAGATAGGGCAAATGTCAGTGAGCGTTCCGATTTCAGTTCCAGAGCGATTCGCCTAATGAGTCCTTGATATTTAGTCATTTTCAGCCAATTTTCTGGATTTTTGAAAAATTCACTTTTTTTGAAAATATCCACTAAATGAGGGAATAATATGTGTGAGGGTACCCAGGAGAGTTCCAAATGTGTGTGGGTAGAATATATATCCCACGGGGGTAAAATTGAAAAAAGTTGAAAAATTATTTTTTTTGGACTTAGTCATTTTTCCGGCGTTTATCAGACTTTCAGATAGGGCAAATGTCAGTGAGCGTTCCGATTTCAGTTCCAGAGATATTCGCCCAATGAGTCATTGATATTTAGTCATTTTCAGCCAATTTTCTGGATTTTTGAAAATTTCACTTTTTTGTGAAAATATCCACTAAATGAGGGAATAATATGTGTGAGGGTACCCCAGGAGAGTTCCAAATGTGTGTGGGTAGAATATATATCCCACGGGGGAAAAATTGAAAAAAGTTGAAAAATTATTTTTTTTGGACTTAGTCATTTTTCCGGCGTTTATCAGACTTTCAGATAGGGCAAATGTCAGTGAGCGTTCCGATTTCAGTTCCAAAGCGATTCGCCCAATGAGTCATTGATATTTAGTCATTTTCAGCCAATTTTCTGGATTTTTGAAAATTTCACTTTTTTGTGAAAATATCCACTAAATGAGGGAATAATATGTGTGAGGGTACCCCAGGAGAGTTCCAAATGTGTGTGGGTAGAATATATATCCCACGGGGGTAAAATTGAAAAAAGTTGAAAAATTATTTTTTTTGGACTTAGTCATTTCTCCGGCGTTTATCAGACTTTCAGATAGGGCAAATGTCAGTGAGCGTTCCGATTTCAGTTCCAGAGATATTCGCCCAATGATTCATTGATATTTAGTCATTTTCAGCCAATTTTCTGGATTTTTGAAAAATTCACTTTTTTGTGAAAATATCCACTAAATGAGGGAATAATATGTGTGAGGGTACCCCAGGAGAGTTCCAAATGTGTGTGGGTAAAATATATATCCCACGGGGGTAAAAGTGAAAAAAGTTGAAAAAAATAATTTTTTGGACTTAGCCATTTTTCCGGCGTTTATTAGACTTTCAGATAGGGCAAATGTCAGTGAGCATTCCGATTTCAGTTCCAGAGCGATTCGCCCAATGAGTCCTTGATATTTAGTCATTTTCAGCCAATTTTCTGGATTTTTGAAAAATTCACTTTTTTGTGAAAATATCCACTAAATGAGGGAATAATATGTGTGAGGGTACCCCAGGAGAGTTCCAAATGTGTGTGGGTAAAATATATATCCCACGGGGGTAAAAGTGAAAAAAGTTGAAAAAAATAATTTTTTGGACTTAGCCATTTTTCCGGCGTTTATCAGACTTTCAGATAGGGCAAATGTCAGTGAGTGTTCCGATTTCAGTTCCAGAGCGATTCGCCCAATGAGTCCTTGATATTTAGTCATTTTCAGCCAATTGTCTGGATTTTTGAAAATTTCACTTTTTTGTGAAAATATCCACTAAATGAGGGAATAATATGTGTGAGGGTACCCCAGGAGAGTTCCAAATGTGTGTGGGTAAAATATATATCCCACGGGGGTAAAAGTGAAAAAAGTTGAAAAAAATAATTTTTTGGACTTAGCCATTTTTCCGGCGTTTATCAGACTTTCAGATAGGGCAAATGTCAGTGAGCGTTCCGATTTCAGTTCCAGAGCGATTCGCCCAATGAGTCCTTGATATTTAGTCATTTTCAGCCAATTTTCTGGATTTTTGAAAATTTCACTTTTTTGTGAAAATATCCACTAAATGAGGGAATAATATGTGTGAGGGTACCCCAGGAGAGTTCCAAATGTGTGTGGGTAGAATATATATCCCATGGGGGTAAAATTGAAAAAAGTTGAAAAATTATTTTTTTTGGACTTAGTCATTTCTCCGGCGTTTATCAGACTTTCAGATAGGGCAAATGTCAGTGAGCGTTCCGATTTCAGTTCCAGAGATATTCGCCCAATGATTCATTGATATTTAGTCATTTTCAGCCAATTTTCTGGATTTTTGAAAAATTCACTTTTTTGTGAAAATATCCACTAAATGAGGGAATAATATGTGTGAGGGTACCCCAGGAGAGTTCCAAATGTGTGTGGGTAGAATATATATCCCACGGGGGAAAAATTGAAAAAAGTTGAAAAATTATTTTTTTTGGACTTAGTCATTTTTCCGGCGTTTATCAGACTTTCAGATAGGGCAAATGTCAGTGAGCGTTCCGATTTCAGTTCCAAAGCGATTCGCCCAATGAGTCATTGATATTTAGTCATTTTCAGCCAATTTTCTGGATTTTTGAAAATTTCACTTTTTTGTGAAAATATCCACTAAATGAGGGAATAATATGTGTGAGGGTACCCCAGGAGAGTTCCAAATGTGTGTGGGTAGAATATATATCCCACGGGGGTAAAATTGAAAAAAGTTGAAAAATTATTTTTTTTGGACTTAGTCATTTCTCCGGCGTTTATCAGACTTTCAGATAGGGCAAATGTCAGTGAGCGTTCCGATTTCAGTTCCAGAGATATTCGCCCAATGATTCATTGATATTTAGTCATTTTCAGCCAATTTTCTGGATTTTTGAAAAATTCACTTTTTTGTGAAAATATCCACTAAATGAGGGAATAATATGTGTGAGGGTACCCCAGGAGAGTTCCAAATGTGTGTGGGTAAAATATATATCCCACGGGGGTAAAAGTGAAAAAAGTTGAAAAAAATAATTTTTTGGACTTAGCCATTTTTCCGGCGTTTATTAGACTTTCAGATAGGGCAAATGTCAGTGAGCATTCCGATTTCAGTTCCAGAGCGATTCGCCCAATGAGTCCTTGATATTTAGTCATTTTCAGCCAATTTTCTGGATTTTTGAAAATTTCACTTTTTTGTGAAAATATCCACTAAATGAGGGAATAATATGTGTGAGGGTACCCCAGGAGAGTTCCAAATGTGTGTGGGTAGAATATATATCCCACGGGGGAAAAATTGAAAAAAGTTGAAAAATTATTTTTTTTGGACTTAGTCATTTTTCCGGCGTTTATCAGACTTTCAGATAGGGCAAATGTCAGTGAGCGTTCCGATTTCAGTTCCAGAGCGATTCGCCCAATGAGTCATTGATATTTAGTCATTTTCAGCCAATTTTCTGGATTTTTGAAAATTTCACTTTTTTGTGAAAATATCCACTAAATGAGGGAATAATATGTGTGAGGGTAGCCCAGGAGAGTTCCAAATGTGTGTGGGTAGAATATATATCCCATGGGGGTAAAATTGAAAAAAGTTGAAAAATTATTTTTTTTGGACTTAGTCATTTCTCCGGCGTTTATCAGACTTTCAGATAGGGCAAATGTCAGTGAGCGTTCCGATTTCAGTTCCAGAGATATTCGCCCAATGATTCATTGATATTTAGTCATTTTCAGCCAATTTTCTGGATTTTTGAAAAATTCACTTTTTTGTGAAAATATCCACTAAATGAGGGAATAATATGTGTGAGGGTACCCCAGGAGAGTTCCAAATGTGTGTGGGTAAAATATATATCCCACGGGGGTAAAAGTGAAAAAAGTTGAAAAAAATAATTTTTTGGACTTAGCCATTTTTCCGGCGTTTATTAGACTTTCAGATAGGGCAAATGTCAGTGAGCATTCCGATTTCAGTTCCAGAGCGATTCGCCCAATGAGTCCTTGATATTTAGTCGTTTTCAGCCAATATTTTGGATTTTTGAAAATTTCACTTTTTTGTGAAAATATCCACTAAATGAGGGAATAATATGTGTGAGGGTACCCCAGGAGAGTTCCAAATGTGTGTGGGTAGAATATATATCCCACGGGGGAAAAATTGAAAAAAGTTGAAAAATTATTTTTTTTGGACTTAGTCATTTTTCCGGCGTATATCAGACTTTCAGATAGGGCAAATGTCAGTGAGCGTTCCGATTTCAGTTCCAGAGCGATTCGCCCAATGAGTCATTGATATTTAGTCATTTTCAGCCAATTTTCTGGATTTTTGAAAATTTCACTTTTTTGTGAAAATATCCACTAAATGAGGGAATAATATGTGTGAGGGTACCCCAGGAGAGTTCCAAATGTGTGTGGGTAGAATATATATCCCACGGGGGAAAAATTGAAAAAAGTTGAAAAATTATTTTTTTTGGACTTAGTCATTTTTCCGGCGTTTATCAGACTTTCAGATAGGGCAAATGTCAGTGAGCATTCCGATTTCAGTTCCAGAGCGATTCGCCCAATGAGTCATTGATATTTAGTCATTTTCAGCCAATTTTCTGGATTTTTGAAAATTTCACTTTTTTGTGAAAATATCCACTAAATGAGGGAATAATATGTGTGAGGGTACCCCAGGAGAGTTCCAAATGTGTGTGGGTAGAATATATATCCCACGGGGGTAAAATTGAAAAAAGTTGAAAAATTATTTTTTTTGGACTTAGTCATTTTTCCGGCGTTTATCAGACTTTCAGATACGGCAAATGTCAGTGAGCGTTCCGATTTCAGTTCCAGAGATATTCGCCCAATGAGTCATTGATATTTAGTCATTTTCAGCCAATTTTTTGGATTTTTGAAAAATTCACTTTTTTGTGAAAATATCCACTAAATGAGGGAATAATATGTGTGAGGGTACCCCAGGAGAGTTCCAAATGTGTGTGGGTAAAATATATATCCCACGGGGGTAAAAGTGAAAAAAGTTGAAAAAAATAATTTTTTGGACTTAGCCATTTTTCCGGCGTTTATTAGACTTTCAGATAGGGCAAATGTCAGTGAGCATTCCGATTTCAGTTCCAGAGCGATTCGCCCAATGAGTCCTTGATATTTAGTCGTTTTCAGTCAATATTTTGGATTTTTGAAAATTTCACTGTTTTGTGAAAATATCCACTAAATGAGGGAATAATATGTGTGAGGGTACCCCAGGAGTGTTCCAAATGTGTGTGGGTAGAATATATATTCCACGGGGGTAAAATTGAAAAAAGTTGAAAAATTTTTTTTTTTTGGACTTAGTCATTTTTCCGGAGTTTATCAGACTTTCAGATAGGGCAAATGTCAGTGAGCGTTCCGATTTCAGTTCCAGAGCGATTCGCCCAATGAGTCATTGATATTTAGTCATTTTCAGCCAATTTTCTGGATTTTTGAAAATTTCACTTTTTTGTGAAAATATCCACTAAATGAGGGAATAATATGTGTGAGGGTAGCCCAGGAGAGTTCCAAATGTGTGTGGGTAGAATATATATCCCACGGGGGAAAAATTGAAAAAAGTTGAAAAATTATTTTTTTTGGACTTAGTCATTTTTCCGGCGTTTATCAGACTTTCAGATAGGGCAAATGTCAGTGAGCGTTCCGATTTCAGTTCCAGAGCGATTCGCCCAATGAGTCATTGATATTTAGTCATTTTCAGCCAATTTTCTGGATTTTTGAAAATTTCACTTTTTTGTGAAAATATCCACTAAATGAGGGAATAATATGTGTGAGGGTACCCCAGGAGAGTTCCAAATGTGTGTGGGTAGAATATATATCCCACGGGGGTAAAATTGAAAAAAGTTGAAAAATTATTTTTTTTGGACTTAGTCATTTCTCCGGCGTTTATCAGACTTTCAGATAGGGCAAATGTCAGTGAGCGTTCCGATTTCAGTTCCAGAGATATTCGCCCAATGAGTCATTGATATTTAGTCATTTTCAGCCAATTTTCTGGATTTTTGAAAAATTCACTTTTTTGTGAAAATATCCACTAAATGAGGGAATAATATGTGTGAGGGTACCCCAGGAGAGTTCCAAATGTGTGTGGGTAAAATATATATCCCACGGGGGTAAAAGTGAAAAAAGTTGAAAAAAATAATTTTTTGGACTTAGCCATTTTTCCGGCGTTTATTAGACTTTCAGATAGGGCAAATGTCAGTGAGCATTCCGATTTCAGTTCCAGAGCGATTCGCCCAATGAGTCCTTGATATTTAGTCGTTTTCAGTCAATATTTTGGATTTTTGAAAATTTCACTGTTTTGTGAAAATATCCACTAAATGATGGAATAATATGTGTGAGGGTACCCCAGGAGTGTTCCAAATGTGTGTGGGTAGAATATATATTCCACGGGGGTAAAATTGAAAAAAGTTGAAAAATTTTTTTTTTTTGGACTTAGTCATTTTTCCGGAGTTTATCAGACTTTCAGATAGGGCAAATGTCAGTGAGCGTTCCGATTTCAGTTCCAGAGCGATTCGCCCAATGAGTCATTGATATTTAGTCATTTTCAGCCAATTTTCTGGATTTTTGAAAATTTCACTTTTTTGTGAAAATATCCACTAAATGAGGGAATAATATGTGTGAGGGTACCCCAGGAGAGTTCCAAATGTGTGTGGGTAAAATATATATCCCACGGGGGTAAAATTGAAAAAAGTTGAAAAATTATTTTTTTTGGACTTAGTCATTTTTCCGGCGTTTATCAGACTTTCAGATAGGGCAAATGTCAGTGAGCGTTCCGATTTCAGTTCCAGAGATATTCGCCCAATGAGTCATTGATATTTAGTCATTTTCAGCCAATTTTCTGGATTTTTGAAAATTTCACTTTTTTGTGAAAATATCCACTAAATGAGGGAATAATATGTGTGAGGGTACCCCAGGAGAGTTCCAAATGTGTGTGGGTAGAATATATATCCCACGGGGGAAAAATTGAAAAAAGTTGAAAAATTATTTTTTTTGGACTTAGTCATTTTTCCGGCGTTTATCAGACTTTCAGATAGGGCAAATGTCAGTGATCGTTCCGATTTCAGTTCCAGAGCGATTCGCCCAATGAGTTATTGATATTTAGTCATTTTCAGCCAATTTTCTGGATTTTTGAAAATTTCACTTTTTTGTGAAAATATCCACTAAATGAGGGAATAATATGTGTGAGGGTACCCCAGGAGAGTTCCAAATATGTGTGGGTAAAATATATATCCCACGGGGGTAAAAGTGAAAAAAGTTGAAAAAAATAATTTTTTGGACTTAGCCATTTTTCCGGCGTTTATTAGACTTTCAGATAGGGCAAATGTCAGTGAGCATTCCGATTTCAGTTCCAGAGCGATTCGCCCAATGAGTCCTTGATATTTAGTAGTTTTCAGCCAATATTTTTGATTTTTGAAAATTTCACTTTTTTGGGAAAATATCCACTAAATGAGGGAATAATATGTGTGAGGGTACCCCAGGAGAGTTCCAAATGTGTGTGGGTAGAATATATATCCCACGGGGGAAAAATTGAAAAAAGTTGAAAAATTATTTTTTTTGGACTTAGTCATTTTTCCGGCGTTTATCAGACTTTCAGATAGGGCAAATGTCAGTGAGCGTTCCGATTTCAGTTCCAGAGCGATTCGCCCAATGAGTCATTGATATTTAGTCATTTTCAGCCAATTTTCTGGATTTTTGAAAATTTCACTTTTTTGTGAAAATATCCACTAAATGAGGGAATAATATGTGTGAGGGTACCCCAGGAGAGTTCCAAATGTGTGTGGGTAAAATATATATCCCACGGGGGTAAAATTGAAAAAAGTTGAAAAATTATTTTTTTTGGACTTAGTCATTTTTCCGGCGTTTATCAGACTTTCAGATAGGGCAAATGTCAGTGAGCGTTCCGATTTCAGTTCCAGAGATATTCGCCCAATGAGTCATTGATATTTAGTCATTTTCAGCCAATTTTCTGGATTTTTGAAAATTTCACTTTTTTGTGAAAATATCCACTAAATGAGGGAATAATATGTGTGAGGGTACCCCAGGAGAGTTCCAAATGTGTGTGGGTAGAATATATATCCCACGGGGGAAAAATTGAAAAAAGTTGAAAAATTATTTTTTTTGGACTTAGTCATTTTTCCGGCGTTTATCAGACTTTCAGATAGGGCAAATGTCAGTGATCGTTCCGATTTCAGTTCCAGAGCGATTCGCCCAATGAGTTATTGATATTTAGTCATTTTCAGCCAATTTTCTGGATTTTTGAAAATTTCACTTTTTTGTGAAAATATCCACTAAATGAGGGAATAATATGTGTGAGGGTACCCCAGGAGAGTTCCAAATATGTGTGGGTAAAATATATATCCCACGGGGGTAAAAGTGAAAAAAGTTGAAAAAAATAATTTTTTGGACTTAGCCATTTTTCCGGCGTTTATTAGACTTTCAGATAGGGCAAATGTCAGTGAGCATTCCGATTTCAGTTCCAGAGCGATTCGCCCAATGAGTCCTTGATATTTAGTAGTTTTCAGCCAATATTTTTGATTTTTGAAAATTTCACTTTTTTGGGAAAATATCCACTAAATGAGGGAATAATATGTGTGAGGGTACCCCAGGAGAGTTCCAAATGTGTGTGGGTAGAATATATATCCCACGGGGGAAAAATTGAAAAAAGTTGAAAAATTATTTTTTTTGGACTTAGTCATTTTTCCGGCGTTTATCAGACTTTCAGATAGGGCAAATGTCAGTGAGCGTTCCGATTTCAGTTCCAGAGCGATTCGCCCAATGAGTCATTGATATTTAGTCATTTTCAGCCAATTTTCTGGATTTTTGAAAATTTCACTTTTTTGTGAAAATATCCACTAAATGAGGGAATAATATGTGTGAGGGTACCCCAGGAGAGTTCCAATTGTGTGTGGGTAGAATATATATCCCACGTGGGTAAAATTGAAAAAAGTTGAAAAATATTTTTTTTTGGACTTAGTCATTTTTCCGGCGTTTATCAGACTTTCAGATAGGGCAAATGTCAGTGAGCGTTCCGATTTCAGTTCCAGAGATATTCGCCCAATGAGTCATTGATATTTAGTCATTTTCAGCCAATTTTCTGGATTTTTGAAAAATTCACTTTTTTTGTGAAAATATCCACTAAATGAGGGAATAATATGTGTGAGGGTACCCCAGGAGAGTTCCAAATGTGTGTGGGTAAAATATATATCCCACGGGGGTAAAATTGAAAAAAGTTGAAAAATTATTTTTTTTGGACTTAGTCATTTTTCCGGCGTTTATCAGACTTTCAGATAGGGCAAATGTCAGTGAGCGTTCCGATTTCAGTTCCAGAGATATTCGCCCAATGAGTCATTGATATTTAGTCATTTTCAGCCAATTTTCTGGATTTTTGAAAATTTCACTTTTTTGTGAAAATATCCACTAAATGAGGGAATAATATGTGTGAGGGTACCCCAGGAGAGTTCCAAATGTGTGTGGGTAGAATATATATCCCACGGGGGTAAAATTGAAAAAAGTTGAAAAATTATTTTTTTTGGACTTAGTCATTTCTCCGGCGTTTATCAGACTTTCAGATAGGGCAAATGTCAGTGAGCGTTCCGATTTCAGTTCCAGAGATATTCGCCCAATGAGTCATTGATATTTAGTCATTTTCAGCCAATTTTCTGGATTTTTGAAAAATTCACTTTTTTGTGAAAATATCCACTAAATGAGGGAATAATATGTGTGAGGGTACCCCAGGAGAGTTCCAAATATGTGTGGGTAAAATATATATCCCACGGGGGTAAAAGTGAAAAAAGTTGAAAAAAATAATTTTTTGGACTTAGCCATTTTTCCGGCGTTTATTAGACTTTCAGATAGGGCAAATGTCAGTGAGCATTCCGATTTCAGTTCCAGAGCGATTCGCCCAATGAGTCCTTGATATTTAGTAGTTTTCAGCCAATATTTTGGATTTTTGAAAATTTCACTGTTTTGTGAAAATATCCACTAAATGAGGGAATAATATGTGTGAGGGTACCCCAGGAGTGTTCCAAATGTGTGTGGGTAGAATATATATTCCACGGGGGTAAAATTGAAAAAAGTTGAAAAATTTTTTTTTTTTGGACTTAGTCATTTTTCCGGAGTTTAACAGACTTTCAGATAGGGCAAATGTCAGTGAGCGTTCCGATTTCAGTTCCAGAGCGATTCGCCCAATGAGTCATTGATATTTAGTCATTTTCAGCCAATTTTCTGGATTTTTGAAAATTTCACTTTTTTGTGAAAATATCCACTAAATGAGGGAATAATATGTGTGAGGGTAGCCCAGGAGAGTTCCAATTGTGTGTGGGTAGAATATATATCCCACGTGGGTAAAATTGAAAAAAGTTGAAAAATATTTTTTTTTGGACTTAGTCATTTTTCCGGCGTTTATCAGACTTTCAGATAGGGCAAATGTCAGTGAGCGTTCCGATTTCAGTTCCAGAGATATTCGCCCAATGAGTCATTGATATTTAGTCATTTTCAGCCAATTTTCTGGATTTTTGAAAAATTCACTTTTTTTGTGAAAATATCCACTAAATGAGGGAATAATATGTGTGAGGGTACCCCAGGAGAGTTCCAAATGTGTGTGGGTAAAATATATATCCCACGGGGGTAAAAGTGAAAAAAGTTGAAAAAAATAATTTTTTGGACTTAGCCATTTTTCCGGCGTTTATTAGACTTTCAGATAGGGCAAATGTCAGTGAGCATTCCGATTTCAGTTCCAGAGCGATTCGCCCAATGAGTCCTTGATATTTAGTAGTTTTCAGCCAATATTTTTGATTTTTGAAAATTTCACTTTTTTGGGAAAATATCCACTAAATGAGGGAATAATATGTGTGAGGGTACCCCAGGAGAGTTCCAAATGTGTGTGGGTAGAATATATATCCCACGGGGGAAAAATTGAAAAAAGTTGAAAAATTATTTTTTTTGGACTTAGTCATTTTTCCGGCGTTTATCAGACTTTCAGATAGGGCAAATGTCAGTGAGCGTTCCGATTTCAGTTCCAGAGCGATTCGCCCAATGAGTCATTGATATTTAGTCATTTTCAGCCAATTTTCTGGATTTTTGAAAATTTCACTTTTTTGTGAAAATATCCACTAAATGAGGGAATAATATGTGTGAGGGTAGCCCAGGAGAGTTCCAATTGTGTGTGGGTACAATATATATCCCACGTGGGTAAAATTGAAAAAAGTTGAAAAATATTTTTTTTTGGACTTAGTCATTTTTCCGGCGTTTATCAGACTTTCAGATAGGGCAAATGTCAGTGAGCGTTCCGATTTCAGTTCCAGAGATATTCGCCCAATGAGTCATTGATATTTAGTCATTTTCAGCCAATTTTCTGGATTTTTGAAAAATTCACTTTTTTTGTGAAAATATCCACTAAATGAGGGAATAATATGTGTGAGGGTACCCCAGGAGAGTTCCAAATGTGTGTGGGTAAAATATATATCCCACGGGGGTAAAATTGAAAAAAGTTGAAAAATTATTTTTTTTGGACTTAGTCATTTTTCCGGCGTTTATCAGACTTTCAGATAGGGCAAATGTCAGTGATCGTTCCGATTTCAGTTCCAGAGCGATTCGCCCAATGAGTCATTGATATTTAGTCATTTTCAGCCAATTTTCTGGATTTTTGAAAATTTCACTTTTTTGTGAAAATATCCACTAAATGAGGGAATAATATGTGTGAGGGTACCCCAGGAGAGTTCCAAATGTGTGTGGGTAGAATATATATCCCACGGGGGTAAAATTGAAAAAAGTTGAAAAATTATTTTTTTTGGACTTAGTCATTTCTCCGGCGTTTATCAGACTTTCAGATAGGGCAAATGTCAGTGAGCGTTCCGATTTCAGTTCCAGAGATATTCGCCCAATGAGTCATTGATATTTAGTCATTTTCAGCCAATTTTCTGGATTTTTGAAAATTTCACTTTTTTGTGAAAATATCCACTAAATGAGGGAATAATATGTGTGAGGGTACCCCAGGAGAGTTCCAAATGTGTGTGGGTAGAATATATATCCCACGGGGGAAAAATTGAAAAAAGTTGAAAAATTATTTTTTTTGGACTTAGTCATTTTTCCGGCGTTTATCAGACTTTCAGATAGGGCAAATGTCAGTGATCGTTCCGATTTCAGTTCCAGAGCGATTCGCCCAATGAGTCATTGATATTTAGTCATTTTCAGCCAATTTTCTGGATTTTTGAAAATTTCACTTTTTTGTGAAAATATCCACTAAATGAGGGAATAATATGTGTGAGGGTACCCCAGGAGAGTTCCAAATGTGTGTGGGTAGAATATATATCCCACGGGGGTAAAATTGAAAAAAGTTGAAAAATTATTTTTTTTGGACTTAGTCATTTCTCCGGCGTTTATCAGACTTTCAGATAGGGCAAATGTCAGTGAGCGTTCCGATTTCAGTTCCAGAGATATTCGCCCAATGAGTCATTGATATTTAGTCATTTTCAGCCAATTTTCTGGATTTTTGAAAAATTCACTTTTTTGTGAAAATATCCACTAAATGAGGGAATAATATGTGTGAGGGTACCCCAGGAGAGTTCCAAATATGTGTGGGTAAAATATATATCCCACGGGGGTAAAAGTGAAAAAAGTTGAAAAAAATAATTTTTTGGACTTAGCCATTTTTCCGGCGTTTATTAGACTTTCAGATAGGGCAAATGTCAGTGAGCATTCCGATTTCAGTTCCAGAGCGATTCGCCCAATGAGTCCTTGATATTTAGTAGTTTTCAGCCAATATTTTGGATTTTTGAAAATTTCACTGTTTTGTGAAAATATCCACTAAATGAGGGAATAATATGTGTGAGGGTACCCCAGGAGTGTTCCAAATGTGTGTGGGTAGAATATATATTCCACGGGGGTAAAATTGAAAAAAGTTGAAAAATTTTTTTTTTTTGGACTTAGTCATTTTTCCGGAGTTTATCAGACTTTCAGATAGGGCAAATGTCAGTGAGCGTTCCGATTTCAGTTCCAGAGCGATTCGCCCAATGAGTCATTGATATTTAGTCATTTTCAGCCAATTTTCTGGATTTTTGAAAATTTCACTTTTTTGTGAAAATATCCACTAAATGAGGGAATAATATGTGTGAGGGTACCCCAGGAGAGTTCCAAATGTGTGTGGGTAAAATATATATCCCACGGGGGTAAAATTGAAAAAAGTTGAAAAATTATTTTTTTTGGACTTAGTCATTTTTCCGGCGTTTATCAGACTTTCAGATAGGGCAAATGTCAGTGAGCGTTCCGATTTCAGTTCCAGAGATATTCGCCCAATGAGTCATTGATATTTAGTCATTTTCAGCCAATTTTCTGGATTTTTGAAAATTTCACTTTTTTGTGAAAATATCCACTAAATGAGGGAATAATATGTGTGAGGGTACCCCAGGAGAGTTCCAAATGTGTGTGGGTAGAATATATATCCCACGTGGGTAAAATTGAAAAAAGTTGAAAAATATTTTTTTTTGGACTTAGTCATTTTTCCGGCGTTTATCAGACTTTCAGATAGGGCAAATGTCAGTGAGCGTTCCGATTTCAGTTCCAGAGATATTCGCCCAATGAGTCATTGATATTTAGTCATTTTCAGCCAATTTTCTGGATTTTTGAAAAATTCACTTTTTTTGTGAAAATATCCACTAAATGAGGGAATAATATGTGTGAGGGTACCCCAGGAGAGTTCCAAATGTGTGTGGGTAAAATATATATCCCACGGGGGTAAAAGTGAAAAAAGTTGAAAAAAATAATTTTTTGGACTTAGCCATTTTTCCGGCGTTTATTAGACTTTCAGATAGGGCAAATGTCAGTGAGCATTCCGATTTCAGTTCCAGAGCGATTCGCCCAATGAGTCCTTGATATTTAGTAGTTTTCAGCCAATATTTTTGATTTTTGAAAATTTCACTTTTTTGGGAAAATATCCACTAAATGAGGGAATAATATGTGTGAGGGTACCCCAGGAGAGTTCCAAATGTGTGTGGGTAGAATATATATCCCACGGGGGTAAAATTGAAAAAAGTTGAAAAATTATTTTTTTTGGACTTAGTCATTTCTCCGGCGTTTATCAGACTTTCAGATAGGGCAAATGTCAGTGAGCGTTCCGATTTCAGTTCCAGAGATATTCGCCCAATGAGTCATTGATATTTAGTCATTTTCAGCCAATTTTCTGGATTTTTGAAAATTTCACTTTTTTGTGAAAATATCCACTAAATGAGGGAATAATATGTGTGAGGGTACCCCAGGAGAGTTCCAAATGTGTGTGGGTAGAATATATATCCCACGGGGGAAAAATTGAAAAAAGTTGAAAAATTATTTTTTTTGGACTTAGTCATTTTTCCGGCGTTTATCAGACTTTCAGATAGGGCAAATGTCAGTGATCGTTCCGATTTCAGTTCCAGAGCGATTCGCCCAATGAGTCATTGATATTTAGTCATTTTCAGCCAATTTTCTGGATTTTTGAAAATTTCACTTTTTTGTGAAAACATCCACTAAATGAGGGAATAATATGTGTGAGGGTACCCCAGGAGAGTTCCAAATGTGTGTGGGTAGAATATATATCCCACGGGGGTAAAATTGAAAAAAGTTGAAAAATTATTTTTTTTGGACTTAGTCATTTCTCCGGCGTTTATCAGACTTTCAGATAGGGCAAATGTCAGTGAGCGTTCCGATTTCAGTTCCAGAGATATTCGCCCAATGAGTCATTGATATTTAGTCATTTTCAGCCAATTTTCTGGATTTTTGAAAAATTCACTTTTTTGTGAAAATATCCACTAAATGAGGGAATAATATGTGTGAGGGTACCCCAGGAGAGTTCCAAATATGTGTGGGTAAAATATATATCCCACGGGGGTAAAAGTGAAAAAAGTTGAAAAAAATAATTTTTTGGACTTAGCCATTTTTCCGGCGTTTATTAGACTTTCAGATAGGGCAAATGTCAGTGAGCATTCCGATTTCAGTTCCAGAGCGATTCGCCCAATGAGTCCTTGATATTTAGTAGTTTTCAGCCAATATTTTGGATTTTTGAAAATTTCACTGTTTTGTGAAAATATCCACTAAATGAGGGAATAATATGTGTGAGGGTACCCCAGGAGTGTTCCAAATGTGTGTGGGTAGAATATATATTCCACGGGGGTAAAATTGAAAAAAGTTGAAAAATTTTTTTTTTTTGGACTTAGTCATTTTTCCGGAGTTTATCAGACTTTCAGATAGGGCAAATGTCAGTGAGCGTTCCGATTTCAGTTCCAGAGCGATTCGCCCAATGAGTCATTGATATTTAGTCATTTTCAGCCAATTTTCTGGATTTTTGAAAATTTCACTTTTTTGTGAAAATATCCACTAAATGAGGGAATAATATGTGTGAGGGTACCCCAGGAGAGTTCCAAATGTGTGTGGGTAAAATATATATCCCACGGGGGTAAAATTGAAAAAAGTTGAAAAATTATTTTTTTTGGACTTAGTCATTTTTCCGGCGTTTATCAGACTTTCAGATAGGGCAAATGTCAGTGAGCGTTCCGATTTCAGTTCCAGAGATATTCGCCCAATGAGTCATTGATATTTAGTCATTTTCAGCCAATTTTCTGGATTTTTGAAAATTTCACTTTTTTGTGAAAATATCCACTAAATGAGGGAATAATATGTGTGAGGGTACCCCAGGAGAGTTCCAAATGTGTGTGGGTAGAATATATATCCCACGTGGGTAAAATTGAAAAAAGTTGAAAAATATTTTTTTTTGGACTTAGTCATTTTTCCGGCGTTTATCAGACTTTCAGATAGGGCAAATGTCAGTGAGCGTTCCGATTTCAGTTCCAGAGATATTCGCCCAATGAGTCATTGATATTTAGTCATTTTCAGCCAATTTTCTGGATTTTTGAAAAATTCACTTTTTTTGTGAAAATATCCACTAAATGAGGGAATAATATGTGTGAGGGTACCCCAGGAGAGTTCCAAATGTGTGTGGGTAAAATATATATCCCACGGGGGTAAAAGTGAAAAAAGTTGAAAAAAATAATTTTTTGGACTTAGCCATTTTTCCGGCGTTTATTAGACTTTCAGATAGGGCAAATGTCAGTGAGCATTCCGATTTCAGTTCCAGAGCGATTCGCCCAATGAGTCCTTGATATTTAGTAGTTTTCAGCCAATATTTTTGATTTTTGAAAATTTCACTTTTTTGGGAAAATATCCACTAAATGAGGGAATAATATGTGTGAGGGTACCCCAGGAGAGTTCCAAATGTGTGTGGGTAGAATATATATCCCACGGGGGAAAAATTGAAAAAAGTTGAAAAATTATTTTTTTTGGACTTAGTCATTTTTCCGGCGTTTATCAGACTTTCAGATAGGGCAAATGTCAGTGATCGTTCCGATTTCAGTTCCAGAGCGATACGCCCAATGAGTCATTGATATTTAGTCATTTTCAGCCAATTTTCTGGATTTTTGAAAATTTCACTTTTTTGTGAAAATATCCACTAAATGAGGGAATAATATGTGTGAGGGTACCCCAGGAGAGTTCCAAATGTGTGTGGGTAGAATATATATCCCACGGGGGTAAAATTGAAAAAAGTTGAAAAATTATTTTTTTTGGACTTAGTCATTTCTCCGGCGTTTATCAGACTTTCAGATAGGGCAAATGTCAGTGAGCGTTCCGATTTCAGTTCCAGAGATATTCGCCCAATGAGTCATTGATATTTAGTCATTTTCAGCCAATTTTCTGGATTTTTGAAAAATTCACTTTTTTGTGAAAATATCCACTAAATGAGGGAATAATATGTGTGAGGGTACCCCAGGAGAGTTCCAAATATGTGTGGGTAAAATATATATCCCACGGGGGTAAAAGTGAAAAAAGTTGAAAAAAATAATTTTTTGGACTTAGCCATTTTTCCGGCGTTTATTAGACTTTCAGATAGGGCAAATGTCAGTGAGCATTCCGATTTCAGTTCCAGAGCGATTCGCCCAATGAGTCCTTGATATTTAGTAGTTTTCAGCCAATATTTTTGATTTTTGAAAATTTCACTTTTTTGGGAAAATATCCACTAAATGAGGGAATAATATGTGTGAGGGTACCCCAGGAGAGTTCCAAATGTGTGTGGGTAGAATATATATCCCACGGGGGAAAAATTGAAAAAAGTTGAAAAATTATTTTTTTTGGACTTAGTCATTTTTCCGGCGTTTATCAGACTTTCAGATAGGGCAAATGTCAGTGAGCGTTCCGATTTCAGTTCCAGAGCGATTCGCCCAATGAGTCATTGATATTTAGTCATTTTCAGCCAATTTTCTGGATTTTTGAAAATTTCACTTTTTTGTGAAAATATCCACTAAATGAGGGAATAATATGTGTGAGGGTAGCCCAGGAGAGTTCCAATTGTGTGTGGGTAGAATATATATCCCACGTGGGTAAAATTGAAAAAAGTTGAAAAATATTTTTTTTTGGACTTAGTCATTTTTCCGGCGTTTATCAGACTTTCAGATAGGGCAAATGTCAGTGAGCGTTCCGATTTCAGTTCCAGAGATATTCGCCCAATGAGTCATTGATATTTAGTCATTTTCAGCCAATTTTCTGGATTTTTGAAAAATTCACTTTTTTTGTGAAAATATCCACTAAATTAGGGAATAATATGTGTGAGGGTACCCCAGGAGAGTTCCAAATGTGTGTGGGTAAAATATATATCCCACGGGGGTAAAATTGAAAAAAGTTGAAAAATTATTTTTTTTGGACTTAGTCATTTTTCCGGCGTTTATCAGACTTTCAGATAGGGCAAATGTCAGTGAGCGTTCCGATTTCAGTTCCAGAGATATTCGCCCAATGAGTCATTGATATTTAGTCATTTTCAGCCAATTTTCTGGATTTTTGAAAATTTCACTTTTTTGTGAAAATATCCACTAAATGAGGGAATAATATGTGTGAGGGTACCCCAGGAGAGTTCCAAATGTGTGTGGGTAGAATATATATCCCACGGGGGAAAAATTGAAAAAAGTTGAAAAATTATTTTTTTTGGACTTAGTCATTTTTCCGGCGTTTATCAGACTTTCAGATAGGGCAAATGTCAGTGATCGTTCCGATTTCAGTTCCAGAGCGATTCGCCCAATGAGTCATTGATATTTAGTCATTTTCAGCCAATTTTCTGGATTTTTGAAAATTTCACTTTTTTGTGAAAATATCCACTAAATGAGGGAATAATATGTGTGAGGGTACCCCAGGAGAGTTCCAAATGTGTGTGGGTAGAATATATATCCCACGGGGGTAAAATTGAAAAAAGTTGAAAAATTATTTTTTTTGGACTTAGTCATTTCTCCGGCGTTTATCAGACTTTCAGATAGGGCAAATGTCAGTGAGCGTTCCGATTTCAGTTCCAGAGATATTCGCCCAATGAGTCATTGATATTTAGTCATTTTCAGCCAATTTTCTGGATTTTTGAAAAATTCACTTTTTTGTGAAAATATCCACTAAATGAGGGAATAATATGTGTGAGGGTACCCCAGGAGAGTTCCAAATATGTGTGGGTAAAATATATATCCCACGGGGGTAAAAGTGAAAAAAGTTGAAAAAAATAATTTTTTGGACTTAGCCATTTTTCCGGCGTTTATTAGACTTTCAGATAGGGCAAATGTCAGTAAGCATTCCGATTTCAGTTCCAGAGCGATTCGCCCAATGAGTCCTTGATATTTAGTAGTTTTCAGCCAATATTTTGGATTTTTGAAAATTTCACTGTTTTGTGAAAATATCCACTAAATGAGGGAATAATATGTGTGAGGGTACCCCAGGAGTGTTCCAAATGTGTGTGGGTAGAATATATATTCCACGGGGGTAAAATTGAAAAAAGTTGAAAAATTTTTTTTTTTTGGACTTAGTCATTTTTCCGGAGTTTAACAGACTTTCAGATAGGGCAAATGTCAGTGAGCGTTCCGATTTCAGTTCCAGAGCGATTCGCCCAATGAGTCATTGATATTTAGTCATTTTCAGCCAATTTTCTGGATTTTTGAAAATTTCACTTTTTTGTGAAAATATCCACTAAATGAGGGAATAATATGTGTGAGGGTAGCCCAGGAGAGTTCCAATTGTGTGTGGGTAGAATATATATCCCACGTGGGTAAAATTGAAAAAAGTTGAAAAATATTTTTTTTGGACTTAGTCATTTTTCCGGCGTTTATCAGACTTTCAGATAGGGCAAATGTCAGTGAGCGTTCCGATTTCAGTTCCAGAGATATTCGCCCAATGAGTCATTGATATTTAGTCATTTTCAGCCAATTTTCTGGATTTTTGAAAAATTCACTTTTTTTGTGAAAATATCCACTAAATGAGGGAATAATATGTGTGAGGGTACCCCAGGAGAGTTCCAAATGTGTGTGGGTAAAATATATATCCCACGGGGGTAAAAGTGAAAAAAGTTGAAAAAAATAATTTTTTGGACTTAGCCATTTTTCCGGCGTTTATTAGACTTTCAGATAGGGCAAATGTCAGTGAGCATTCCGATTTCAGTTCCAGAGCGATTCGCCCAATGAGTCCTTGATATTTAGTAGTTTTCAGCCAATATTTTTGATTTTTGAAAATTTCACTTTTTTGGGAAAATATCCACTAAATGAGGGAATAATATGTGTGAGGGTACCCCAGGAGAGTTCCAAATGTGTGTGGGTAGAATATATATCCCACGGGGGAAAAATTGAAAAAAGTTGAAAAATTATTTTTTTTGGACTTAGTCATTTTTCCGGCGTTTATCAGACTTTCAGATAGGGCAAATGTCAGTGAGCGTTCCGATTTCAGTTCCAGAGCGATTCGCCCAATGAGTCATTGATATTTAGTCATTTTCAGCCAATTTTCTGGATTTTTGAAAATTTCACTTTTTTGTGAAAATATCCACTAAATGAGGGAATAATATGTGTGAGGGTAGCCCAGGAGAGTTCCAATTGTGTGTGGGTAGAATATATATCCCACGTGGGTAAAATTGAAAAAAGTTGAAAAATATTTTTTTTTGGACTTAGTCATTTTTCCGGCGTTTATCAGACTTTCAGATAGGGCAAATGTCAGTGAGCGTTCCGATTTCAGTTCCAGAGATATTCGCCCAATGAGTCATTGATATTTAGTCATTTTCAGCCAATTTTCTGGATTTTTGAAAAATTCACTTTTTTTGTGAAAATATCCACTAAATGAGGGAATAATATGTGTGAGGGTACCCCAGGAGAGTTCCAAATGTGTGTGGGTAAAATATATATCCCACGGGGGTAAAATTGAAAAAAGTTGAAAAATTATTTTTTTTGGACTTAGTCATTTTTCCGGCGTTTATCAGACTTTCAGATAGGGCAAATGTCAGTGAGCGTTCCGATTTCAGTTCCAGAGATATTCGCCCAATGAGTCATTGATATTTAGTCATTTTCAGCCAATTTTCTGGATTTTTGAAAATTTCACTTTTTTGTGAAAATATCCACTAAATGAGGGAATAATATGTGTGAGGGTACCCCAGGAGAGTTCCAAATGTGTGTGGGTAGAATACATATCCCACGGGGGAAAAATTGAAAAAAGTTGAAAAATTATTTTTTTTGGACTTAGTCATTTTTCCGGCGTTTATCAGACTTTCAGATAGGGCAAATGTCAGTGATCGTTCCGATTTCAGTTCCAGAGCGATTCGCCCAATGAGTCATTGATATTTAGTCATTTTCAGCCAATTTTCTGGATTTTTGAAAATTTCACTTTTTTGTGAAAATATCCACTAAATGAGGGAATAATATGTGTGAGGGTACCCCAGGAGAGTTCCAAATGTGTGTGGGTAGAATATATATCCCACGGGGGTAAAATTGAAAAAAGTTGAAAAATTATTTTTTTTGGACTTAGTCATTTCTCCGGCGTTTATCAGACTTTCAGATAGGGCAAATGTCAGTGAGCGTTCCGATTTCAGTTCCAGAGATATTCGCCCAATGAGTCATTGATATTTAGTCATTTTCAGCCAATTTTCTGGATTTTTGAAAATTTCACTTTTTTGTGAAAATATCCACTAAATGAGGGAATAATATGTGTGAGGGTACCCCAGGAGAGTTCCAAATGTGTGTGGGTAAAATATATATCCCACGGGGGTAAAAGTGAAAAAAGTTGAAAAAAATAATTTTTTGGACTTAGCCATTTTTCCGGCGTTTATTAGACTTTCAGATAGGGCAAATGTCAGTGAGCATTCCGATTTCAGTTCCAGAGCGATTCGCCCAATGAGTCCTTGATATTTAGTAGTTTTCAGCCAATATTTTGGATTTTTGAAAATTTCACTTTTTTGTGAAAATATCCACTAAATGAGGGAATAATATGTGTGAGGGTACCCCAGGAGAGTTCCAAATGTGTGTGGGTAGAATATATATCCCACGTGGGTAAAATTGAAAAAAGTTGAAAAATATTTTTTTTTGGACTTAGTCATTTTTCCGGCGTTTATCAGACTTTCAGATAGGGCAAATGTCAGTGAGCGTTCCGATTTCAGTTCCAGAGATATTCGCCCAATGAGTCATTGATATTTAGTCATTTTCAGCCAATTTTCTGGATTTTTGAAAAATTCACTTTTTTTGTGAAAATATCCACTAAATGAGGGAATAATATGTGTGAGGGTACCCCAGGAGAGTTCCAAATGTGTGTGGGTAAAATATATATCCCACGGGGGTAAAAGTGAAAAAAGTTGAAAAAAATAATTTTTTGGACTTAGCCATTTTTCCGGCGTTTATCAGACTTTCAGATAGGGCAAATGTCAGTGAGCGTTCCGATTTCAGTTCCAGAGCGATTCGCCCAATGAGTCCTTGATATTTAGTCATTTTCAGCCAATTTTCTGGATTTTTGAAAAATTCACTTTTTTGTGAAAATATCCACTAAATGAGGGAATAATATGTGTGAGGGTACCCAGGAGAGTTCCAAATGTGTGTGGGTAGAATATATATCCCACGGGGGTAAAATTGAAAAAAGTTGAAAAATTATTTTTTTTGGACTTAGTCATTTTTCCGGCGTTTATCAGACTTTCAGATAGGGCAAATGTCAGTGAGCGTTCCGATTTCAGTTCCAGAGATATTCGCCCAATGAGTCATTGATATTTAGTCATTTTCAGCCAATTTTCTGGATTTTTGAAAATTTCACTTTTTTGTGAAAATATCCACTAAATGAGGGAATAATATGTGTGAGGGTACCCCAGGAGAGTTCCAAATATGTGTGGGTAAAATATATATCCCACGGGGGTAAAAGTGAAAAAAGTTGAAAAAAATAATTTTTTGGACTTAGCCATTTTTCCGGCGTTTATTAGACTTTCAGATAGGGCAAATGTCAGTGAGCATTCCGATTTCAGTTCCAGAGCGATTCGCCCAATGAGTCCTTGATATTTAGTAGTTTTCAGCCAATATTTTGGATTTTTGAAAATTTCACTTTTTTGGGAAAATATCCACTAAATGAGGGAATAATATGTGTGAGGGTACCCCAGGAGAGTTCCAAATGTGTGTGGGTAGAATATATATCCCACGGGGGAAAAATTGAAAAAAGTTGAAAAATTATTTTTTTTGGACTTAGTCATTTTTCCGGCGTTTATCAGACTTTCAGATAGGGCAAATGTCAGTGAGCGTTCCGATTTCAGTTCCAGAGCGATTCGCCCAATGAGTCATTGATATTTAGTCATTTTCAGCCAATTTTCTGGATTTTTGAAAATTTCACTTTTTTGTGAAAATATCCACTAAATGAGGGAATAATATGTGTGAGGGTACCCCAGGAGAGTTCCAAATGTGTGTGGGTAGAATATATATCCCACGGGGGTAAAATTGAAAAAAGTTGAAAAATTATTTTTTTTGGACTTAGTCATTTTTCCGGCGTTTATTAGACTTTCAGATAGGGCAAATGTCAGTGAGCATTCCGATTTCAGTTCCAGAGCGATTCGCCCAATGAGTCCTTGATATTTAGTCGTTTTCAGTCAATATTTTGGATTTTTGAAAATTTCACTGTTTTGTGAAAATATCCACTAAATGAGGGAATAATATGTGTGAGGGTACCCCAGGAGTGTTCCAATTGTGTGTGGGTAGAATATATATTCCACGGGGGTAAAATTGAAAAAAGTTGAAAAATTTTTTTTTTTTGGACTTAGTCATTTTTCCGGAGTTTATCAGACTTTCAGATAGGTCAAATGTCAGTGAGCGTTCCGATTTCAGTTCCAGAGCGATTCGCCCAATGAGTCATTGATATTTAGTCATTTTCAGCCAATTTTTTGGATTTTTGAAAATTTCACTTTTTTGTGAAAATATCCACTAAATGAGGGAATAATATGTGTGAGGGTAGCCCAGGAGAGTTCCAATTGTGTGTGGGTAGAATATATATCCCACGTGGGTAAAATTGAAAAAAGTTGAAAAATATTTTTTTTTGGACTTAGTCATTTTTCCGGCGTTTATCAGACTTTCAGATAGGGCAAATGTCAGTGATCGTTCCGATTTCAGTTCCAGAGCGATTCGCCCAATGAGTCATTGATATTTAGTCATTTTCAGCCAATTTTCTGGATTTTTGAAAATTTCACTTTTTTGTGAAAATATCCACTAAATGAGGGAATAATATGTGTGAGGGTACCCCAGGAGAGTTCCAAATGTGTGTGGGTAGAATATATATCCCACGGGGGTAAAATTGAAAAAAGTTGAAAAATTATTTTTTTTGGACTTAGTCATTTCTCCGGCGTTTATCAGACTTTCAGATAGGGCAAATGTCAGTGAGCGTTCCGATTTCAGTTCCAGAGATATTCGCCCAATGAGTCATTGATATTTAGTCATTTTCAGCCAATTTTCTGGATTTTTGAAAAATTCACTTTTTTGTGAAAATATCCACTAAATGAGGGAATAATATGTGTGAGGGTACCCCAGGAGAGTTCCAAATATGTGTGGGTAAAATATATATCCCACGGGGGTAAAAGTGAAAAAAGTTGAAAAAAATAATTTTTTGGACTTAGCCATTTTTCCGGCGTTTATTAGACTTTCAGATAGGGCAAATGTCAGTGAGCATTCCGATTTCAGTTCCAGAGCGATTCGCCCAATGAGTCCTTGATATTTAGTAGTTTTCAGCCAATATTTTGGATTTTTGAAAATTTCACTGTTTTGTGAAAATATCCACTAAATGAGGGAATAATATGTGTGAGGGTACCCCAGGAGTGTTCCAAATGTGTGTGGGTAGAATATATATTCCACGGGGGTAAAATTGAAAAAAGTTGAAAAATTTTTTTTTTTTGGACTTAGTCATTTTTCCGGAGTTTAACAGACTTTCAGATAGGGCAAATGTCAGTGAGCGTTCCGATGTCAGTTCCAGAGCGATTCGCCCAATGAGTCATTGATATTTAGTCATTTTCAGCCAATTTTCTGGATTTTTGAAAATTTCACTTTTTTGTGAAAATATCCACTAAATGAGGGAATAATATGTGTGAGGGTAGCCCAGGAGAGTTCCAATTGTGTGTGGGTAGAATATATATCCCACGTGGGTAAAATTGAAAAAAGTTGAAAAATATTTTTTTTTGGACTTAGTCATTTTTCCGGCGTTTATCAGACTTTCAGATAGGGCAAATGTCAGTGAGCGTTCCGATTTCAGTTCCAGAGATATTCGCCCAATGAGTCATTGATATTTAGTCATTTTCAGCCAATTTTCTGGATTTTTGAAAAATTCACTTTTTTTGTGAAAATATCCACTAAATGAGGGAATAATATGTGTGAGGGTACCCCAGGAGAGTTCCAAATGTGTGTGGGTAAAATATATATCCCACGGGGGTAAAATTGAAAAAAGTTGAAAAATTATTTTTTTTGGACTTAGTCATTTTTCCGGCGTTTATCAGACTTTCAGATAGGGCAAATGTCAGTGAGCGTTCCAATTTCAGTTCCAGAGATATTCGCCCAATGAGTCATTGATATTTAGTCATTTTCAGCCAATTTTCTGGATTTTTGAAAATTTCACTTTTTTGTGAAAATATCCACTAAATGAGGGAATAATATGTGTGAGGGTACCCCAGGAGAGTTCCAAATGTGTGTGGGTAGAATATATATCCCACGGGGGAAAAATTGAAAAAAGTTGAAAAATTATTTTTTTTGGACTTAGTCATTTTTCCGGCGTTTATCAGACTTTCAGATAGGGCAAATGTCAGTGAGCGTTCCGATTTCAGTTCCAGAGCGATTCGCCCAATGAGTCATTGATATTTAATCATTTTCAGCCAATTTTCTGGATTTTTGAAAATTTCACTTTTTTGTGAAAATATCCACTAAATGAGGGAATAATATGTGTGAGGGTACCCCAGGAGAGTTCCAAATGTGTGTGGGTAGAATATATATCCCACGGGGGTAAAATTGAAAAAAGTTGAAAAATTATTTTTTTTGGACTTAGTCATTTCTCCGGCGTTTATCAGACTTTCAGATAGGGCAAATGTCAGTGAGCGTTCCGATTTCAGTTCCAGAGATATTCGCCCAATGAGTCATTGATATTTAGTCATTTTCAGCCAATTTTCTGGATTTTTGAAAAATTCACTTTTTTGTGAAAATATCCACTAAATGAGGGAATAATATGTGTGAGGGTACCCCAGGAGAGTTCCAAATGTGTGTGGGTAAAATATATATCCCACGGGGGTAAAAGTGAAAAAAGTTGAAAAAAATAATTTTTTGGACTTAGCCATTTTTCCGGCGTTTATTAGACTTTCAGATAGGGCAAATGTCAGTGAGCATTCCGATTTCAGTTCCAGAGCGATTCGCCCAATGAGTCCTTGATATTTAGTAGTTTTCAGCCAATATTTTGGATTTTTGAAAATTTCACTTTTTTGTGAAAATATCCACTAAATGAGGGAATAATATGTGTGAGGGTACCCCAGGAGAGTTCCAAATGTGTGTGGGTAGAATATATATCCCACGTGGGTAAAATTGAAAAAAGTTGAAAAATATTTTTTTTTGGACTTAGTCATTTTTCCGGCGTTTATCAGACTTTCAGATAGGGCAAATGTCAGTGAGCGTTCCGATTTCAGTTCCAGAGATATTCGCCCAATGAGTCATTGATATTTAGTCATTTTCAGCCAATTTTCTGGATTTTTGAAAAATTCACTTTTTTTGTGAAAATATCCACTAAATGAGGGAATAATATGTGTGAGGGTACCCCAGGAGAGTTCCAAATGTGTGTGGGTAAAATATATATCCCACGGGGGTAAAAGTGAAAAAAGTTGAAAAAAATAATTTTTTGGACTTAGCCATTTTTCCGGCGTTTATCAGACTTTCAGATAGGGCAAATGTCAGTGAGCGTTCCGATTTCAGTTCCAGAGCGATTCGCCCAATGAGTCCTTGATATTTAGTCATTTTCAGCCAATTTTCTGGATTTTTGAAAAATTCACTTTTTTGTGAAAATATCCACTAAATGAGGGAATAATATGTGTGAGGGTACCCAGGAGAGTTCCAAATGTGTGTGGGTAGAATATATATCCCACGGGGGTAAAATTGAAAAAAGTTGAAAAATTATTTTTTTTGGACTTAGTCATTTTTCCGGCGTTTATCAGACTTTCAGATAGGGCAAATGTCAGTGAGCGTTCCGATTTCAGTTCCAGAGATATTCGCCCAATGAGTCATTGATATTTAGTCATTTTCAGCCAATTTTCTGGATTTTTGAAAATTTCACTTTTTTGTGAAAATATCCACTAAATGAGGGAATAATATGTGTGAGGGTACCCCAGGAGAGTTCCAAATATGTGTGGGTAAAATATATATCCCACGGGGGTAAAAGTGAAAAAAGTTGAAAAAAATAATTTTTTGGACTTAGCCATTTTTCCGGCGTTTATTAGACTTTCAGATAGGGCAAATGTCAGTGAGCATTCCGATTTCAGTTCCAGAGCGATTCGCCCAATGAGTCCTTGATATTTAGTAGTTTTCAGCCAATATTTTGGATTTTTGAAAATTTCACTTTTTTGGGAAAATATCCACTAAATGAGGGAATAATATGTGTGAGGGTACCCCAGGAGAGTTCCAAATGTGTGTGGGTAGAATATATATCCCACGGGGGAAAAATTGAAAAAAGTTGAAAAATTATTTTTTTTGGACTTAGTCATTTTTCCGGCGTTTATCAGACTTTCAGATAGGGCAAATGTCAGTGAGCGTTCCGATTTCAGTTCCAGAGCGATTCGCCCAATGAGTCATTGATATTTAGTCATTTTCAGCCAATTTTCTGGATTTTTGAAAATTTCACTTTTTTGTGAAAATATCCACTAAATGAGGGAATAATATGTGTGAGGGTACCCCAGGAGAGTTCCAAATGTGTGTGGGTAGAATATATATCCCACGGGGGTAAAATTGAAAAAAGTTGAAAAATTATTTTTTTTGGACTTAGTCATTTTTCCGGCGTTTATCAGACTTTCAGATACGGCAAATGTCAGTGAGCGTTCCGATTTCAGTTCCAGAGATATTCGCCCAATAAGTCATTGATATTTAGTCATTTTCAGCCAATTTTCTGGATTTTTGAAAAATTCACTTTTTTGTGAAAATATCCACTAAATGAGGGAATAATATGTGTGAGGGTACCCCAGGAGAGTTCCAAATGTGTGTGGGTAAAATATATATCCCACGGGGGTAAAAGTGAAAAAAGTTGAAAAAAATAATTTTTTGGACTTAGCCATTTTTCCGGCGTTTATTAGACTTTCAGATAGGGCAAATGTCAGTGAGCATTCCGATTTCAGTTCCAGAGCGATTCGCCCAATGAGTCCTTGATATTTAGTCGTTTTCAGTCAATATTTTGGATTTTTGAAAATTTCACTGTTTTGTGAAAATATCCACTAAATGAGGGAATAATATGTGTGAGGGTACCCCAGGAGTGTTCCAATTGTGTGTGGGTAGAATATATATTCCACGGGGGTAAAATTGAAAAAAGTTGAAAAATTTTTTTTTTTTGGACTTAGTCATTTTTCCGGAGTTTATCAGACTTTCAGATAGGTCAAATGTCAGTGAGCGTTCCGATTTCAGTTCCAGAGCGATTCGCCCAATGAGTCATTGATATTTAGTCATTTTCAGCCAATTTTTTGGATTTTTGAAAATTTCACTTTTTTGTGAAAATATCCACTAAATGAGGGAATAATATGTGTGAGGGTAGCCCAGGAGAGTTCCAATTGTGTGTGGGTAGAATATATATCCCACGTGGGTAAAATTGAAAAAAGTTGAAAAATATTTTTTTTTGGACTTAGTCATTTTTCCGGCGTTTATCAGACTTTCAGATAGGGCAAATGTCAGTGAGCGTTCCGATTTCAGTTCCAGAGATATTCGCCCAATGAGTCATTGATATTTAGTCATTTTCAGCCAATTTTCTGGATTTTTGAAAAATTCACTTTTTTTGTGAAAATATCCACTAAATGAGGGAATAATATGTGTGAGGGTACCCCAGGAGAGTTCCAAATGTGTGTGGGTAAAATATATATCCCACGGGGGTAAAAGTGAAAAAAGTTGAAAAAAATAATTTTTTGGACTTAGCCATTTTTTCGGCGTTTATTAGACTTTCAGATAGGGCAAATGTCAGTGAGCGTTCCGATTTCAGTTCCAGAGCGATTCGCCCAATGAGTCATTGATATTTAGTCATTTTCAGCCAATTTTCTGGATTTTTGAAAATTTCATTTTTTTGTGAAAATATCCACTAAATGAGGGAATAATATGTGTGAGGGTACCCCAGGAGAGTTCCAAATGTGTGTGGGTAGAATATATATCCCACGGGGGTAAAATTGAAAAAAGTTGAAAAATTATTTTTTTTGGACTTAGTCATTTCTCCGGCGTTTATCAGACTTTCAGATAGGGCAAATGTCAGTGAGCGTTCCGATTTCAGTTCCAGAGATATTCGCCCAATGAGTCATTGATATTTAGTCATTTTCAGCCAATTTTCTGGATTTTTGAAAAATTCACTTTTTTGTGAAAATATCCACTAAATGAGGGAATAATATGTGTGAGGGTACCCCAGGAGAGTTCCAAATGTGTGTGGGTAAAATATATATCCCACGGGGGTAAAAGTGAAAAAAGTTGAAAAAAATAATTTTTTGGACTTAGCCATTTTTCCGGCGTTTATTAGACTTTCAGATAGGGCAAATGTCAGTGAGCATTCCGATTTCAGTTCCAGAGCGATTCGCCCAATGAGTCCTTGATATTTAGTAGTTTTCAGCCAATATTTTGGATTTTTGAAAATTTCACTTTTTTGTGAAAATATCCACTAAATGAGGGAATAATATGTGTGAGGGTACCCCAGGAGAGTTCCAAATGTGTGTGGGTAGAATATATATCCCACGTGGGTAAAATTGAAAAAAGTTGAAAAATATTTTTTTTTGGACTTAGTCATTTTTCCGGCGTTTATCAGACTTTCAGATAGGGCAAATGTCAGTGAGCGTTCCGATTTCAGTTCCAGAGATATTCGCCCAATGAGTCATTGATATTTAGTCATTTTCAGCCAATTTTCTGGATTTTTGAAAAATTCACTTTTTTTGTGAAAATATCCACTAAATGAGGGAATAATATGTGTGAGGGTACCCCAGGAGAGTTCCAAATGTGTGTGGGTAAAATATATATCCCACGGGGGTAAAAGTGAAAAAAGTTGAAAAAAATAATTTTTTGGACTTAGCCATTTTTCCGGCGTTTATCAGGCTTTCAGATAGGGCAAATGTCAGTGAGCGTTCCGATTTCAGTTCCAGAGCGATTCGCCCAATGAGTCCTTGATATTTAGTCATTTTCAGCCAATTTTCTGGATTTTTGAAAAATTCACTTTTTTGTGAAAATATCCACTAAATGAGGGAATAATATGTGTGAGGGTACCCAGGAGAGTTCCAAATGTGTGTGGGTAGAATATATATCCCACGGGGGTAAAATTGAAAAAAGTTGAAAAATTATTTTTTTTGGACTTAGTCATTTTTCCGGCGTTTATCAGACTTTCAGATAGGGCAAATGTCAGTGAGCGTTCCGATTTCAGTTCCAGAGATATTCGCCCAATGAGTCATTGATATTTAGTCATTTTCAGCCAATTTTCTGGATTTTTGAAAATTTCACTTTTTTGTGAAAATATTCACTAAATGAGGGAATAATATGTGTGAGGGTACCCCAGGAGAGTTCCAAATGTGTGTGGGTAGAATATATATCCCACGGGGGTAAAATTGAAAAAAGTTGAAAAATTATTTTTTTTGGACTTAGTCATTTCTCCGGCGTTTATCAGACTTTCAGATAGGGCAAATGTCAGTGAGCGTTCCGATTTCAGTTCCAGAGATATTCGCCCAATGAGTCATTGATATTTAGTCATTTTCAGCCAATTTTCTGGATTTTTGAAAAATTCACTTTTTTGTGAAAATATCCACTAAATGAGGGAATAATATGTGTGAGGGTACCCCAGGAGAGTTCCAAATGTGTGTGGGTAAAATATATATCCCACGGGGGCAAAAGTGAAAAAAGTTGAAAAAAATAATTTTTTGGACTTAGCCATTTTTCCGGCGTTTATTAGACTTTCAGATAGGGCAAATGTCAGTGAGCATTCCGATTTCAGTTCCAGAGCGATTCGCCCAATGAGTCCTTGATATTTAGTAGTTTTCAGCCAATATTTTGGATTTTTGAAAATTTCACTTTTTTGGGAAAATATCCACTAAATGAGGGAATAATATGTGTGAGGGTACCCCAGGAGAGTTCCAAATGTGTGTGGGTAGAATATATATCCCACGGGGGAAAAATTGAAAAAAGTTGAAAAATTATTTTTTTTGGACTTAGTCATTTTTCCGGCGTTTATCAGACTTTCAGATAGGGCAAATGTCAGTGAGCGTTCCGATTTCAGTTCCAGAGCGATTCGCCCAATGAGTCATTGATATTTAGTCATTTTCAGCCAATTTTCTGGATTTTTGAAAATTTCACTTTTTTGTGAAAATATCCACTAAATGAGGGAATAATATGTGTGAGGGTACCCCAGGAGAGTTCCAAATGTGTGGGGGTAGAATATATATCCCACGGGGGTAAAATTGAAAAAAGTTGAAAAATATTTTTTTTTGGACTTAGTCATTTTTCCGGCGTTTATCAGACTTTCAGATAGGGCAAATGTCAGTGAGCGTTCCGATTTCAGTTCCAGAGATATTCGCCCAATGAGTCATTGATATTTAGTCATTTTCAGCCAATTTTCTGGATTTTTGAAAAATTCACTTTTTTTGTGAAAATATCCACTAAATGAGGGAATAATATGTGTGAGGGTACCCCAGGAGAGTTCCAAATGTGTGTGGGTAAAATATATATCCCACGGGGGTAAAAGTGAAAAAAGTTGAAAAAAATAATTTTTTGGACTTAGCCATTTTTCCGGCGTTTATTAGACTTTCAGATAGGGCAAATGTCAGTGAGCGTTCCGATTTCAGTTCCAGAGCGATTCGCCCAATGAGTCATTGATATTTAGTCATTTTCAGCCAATTTTCTGGATTTTTGAAAATTTCACTTTTTTGTGAAAATATCCACTAAATGAGGGAATAATATGTGTGAGGGTACCCCAGGAGAGTTCCAAATGTGTGTGGGTAGAATATATATCCCACGGGGGTAAAATTGAAAAAAGTTGAAAAATTATTTTTTTTGGACTTAGTCATTTCTCCGGCGTTTATCAGACTTTCAGATAGGGCAAATGTCAGTGAGCGTTCCGATTTCAGTTCCAGAGATATTCGCCCAATGAGTCATTGATATTTAGTCATTTTCAGCCAATTTTCTGGATTTTTGAAAAATTCACTTTTTTGTGAAAATATCCACTAAATGAGGGAATAATATGTGTGAGGGTACCCCAGGAGAGTTCCAAATGTGTGTGGGTAAAATATATATCCCACGGGGGTAAAAGTGAAAAAAGTTGAAAAAAATAATTTTTTGGACTTAGCCATTTTTCCGGCGTTTATTAGACTTTCAGATAGGGCAAATGTCAGTGAGCATTCCGATTTCAGTTCCAGAGCGATTCGCCCAATGAGTCCTTGATATTTAGTAGTTTTCAGCCAATATTTTGGATTTTTGAAAATTTCACTTTTTTGTGAAAATATCCACTAAATGAGGGAATAATATGTGTGAGGGTACCCCAGGAGAGTTCCAAATGTGTGTGGGTAGAATATATATCCCACGTGGGTAAAATTGAAAAAAGTTGAAAAATATTTTTTTTTGGACTTAGTCATTTTTCCGGCGTTTATCAGACTTTCAGATAGGGCAAATGTCAGTGAGCGTTCCGATTTCAGTTCCAGAGATATTCGCCCAATGAGTCATTGATATTTAGTCATTTTCAGCCAATTTTCTGGATTTTTGAAAAATTCACTTTTTTTGTGAAAATATCCACTAAATGAGGGAATAATATGTGTGAGGGTACCCCAGGAGAGTTCCAAATGTGTGTGGGTAAAATATATATCCCACGGGGGTAAAAGTGAAAAAAGTTGAAAAAAATAATTTTTTGGACTTAGCCATTTTTCCGGCGTTTATCAGGCTTTCAGATAGGGCAAATGTCAGTGAGCGTTCCGATTTCAGTTCCAGAGCGATTCGCCCAATGAGTCCTTGATATTTAGTCATTTTCAGCCAATTTTCTGGATTTTTGAAAAATTCACTTTTTTGTGAAAATATCCACTAAATGAGGGAATAATATGTGTGAGGGTACCCAGGAGAGTTCCAAATGTGTGTGGGTAGAATATATATCCCACGGGGGTAAAATTGAAAAAAGTTGAAAAATTATTTTTTTTGGACTTAGTCATTTTTCCGGCGTTTATCAGACTTTCAGATAGGGCAAATGTCAGTGAGCGTTCCGATTTCAGTTCCAGAGATATTCGCCCAATGAGTCATTGATATTTAGTCATTTTCAGCCAATTTTCTGGATTTTTGAAAATTTCACTTTTTTGTGAAAATATTCACTAAATGAGGGAATAATATGTGTGAGGGTACCCCAGGAGAGTTCCAAATGTGTGTGGGTAGAATATATATCCCACGGGGGTAAAATTGAAAAAAGTTGAAAAATTATTTTTTTTGGACTTAGTCATTTCTCCGGCGTTTATCAGACTTTCAGATAGGGCAAATGTCAGTGAGCGTTCCGATTTCAGTTCCAGAGATATTCGCCCAATGAGTCATTGATATTTAGTCATTTTCAGCCAATTTTCTGGATTTTTGAAAAATTCACTTTTTTGTGAAAATATCCACTAAATGAGGGAATAATATGTGTGAGGGTACCCCAGGAGAGTTCCAAATGTGTGTGGGTAAAATATATATCCCACGGGGGCAAAAGTGAAAAAAGTTGAAAAAAATAATTTTTTGGACTTAGCCATTTTTCCGGCGTTTATTAGACTTTCAGATAGGGCAAATGTCAGTGAGCATTCCGATTTCAGTTCCAGAGCGATTCGCCCAATGAGTCCTTGATATTTAGTAGTTTTCAGCCAATATTTTGGATTTTTGAAAATTTCACTTTTTTGGGAAAATATCCACTAAATGAGGGAATAATATGTGTGAGGGTACCCCAGGAGAGTTCCAAATGTGTGTGGGTAGAATATATATCCCACGGGGGAAAAATTGAAAAAAGTTGAAAAATTATTTTTTTTGGACTTAGTCATTTTTCCGGCGTTTACCAGACTTTCAGATAGGGCAAATGTCAGTGAGCGTTCCGATTTCAGTTCCAGAGCGATTCGCCCAATGAGTCATTGATATTTAGTCATTTTCAGCCAATTTTCTGGATTTTTGAAAATTTCACTTTTTTGTGAAAATATCCACTAAATGAGGGAATAATATGTGTGAGGGTACCCCAGGAGAGTTCCAAATGTGTGGGGGTAGAATATATATCCCACGGGGGTAAAATTGAAAAAAGTTGAAAAATTATTTTTTTTGGACTTAGTCATTTTTCCGGCGTTTATCAGACTTTCAGATACGGCAAATGTCAGTGAGCGTTCCGATTTCAGTTCCAGAGATATTCGCCCAATAAGTCATTGATATTTAGTCATTTTCAGCCAATTTTCTGGATTTTTGAAAAATTCACTTTTTTGTGAAAATATCCACTAAATGAGGGAATAATATGTGTGAGGGTACCCCAGGAGAGTTCCAAATGTGTGTGGGTAAAATATATATCCCACGGGGGTAAAAGTGAAAAAAGTTGAAAAAAATAATTTTTTGGACTTAGCCATTTTTCCGGCGTTTATTAGACTTTCAGATAGGGCAAATGTCAGTGAGCATTCCGATTTCAGTTCCAGAGCGATTCGCCCAATGAGTCCTTGATATTTAGTCGTTTTCAGTCAATATTTTGGATTTTTGAAAATTTCACTGTTTTGTGAAAATATCCACTAAATGAGGGAATAATATGTGTGAGGGTACCCCAGGAGTGTTCCAATTGTGTGTGGGTAGAATATATATTCCACGGGGGTAAAATTGAAAAAAGTTGAAAAATTTTTTTTTTTTGGACTTAGTCATTTTTCCGGAGTTTATCAGACTTTCAGATAGGTCAAATGTCAGTGAGCGTTCCGATTTCAGTTCCAGAGCGATTCGCCCAATGAGTCATTGATATTTAGTCATTTTCAGCCAATTTTCTGGATTTTTGAAAATTTCACTTTTTTGTGAAAATATCCACTAAATGAGGGAATAATATGTGTGAGGGTAGCCCAGGAGAGTTCCAATTGTGTGTGGGTAGAATATATATCCCACGTGGGTAAAATTGAAAAAAGTTGAAAAATATTTTTTTTTGGACTTAGTCATTTTTCCGGCGTTTATCAGACTTTCAGATAGGGCAAATGTCAGTGAGCGTTCCGATTTCAGTTCCAGAGATATTCGCCCAATGAGTCATTGATATTTAGTCATTTTCAGCCAATTTTCTGGATTTTTGAAAAATTCACTTTCTTTGTGAAAATATCCACTAAATGAGGGAATAATATGTGTGAGGGTACCCCAGGAGAGTTCCAAATGTGTGTGGGTAAAATATATATCCCACGGGGGTAAAAGTGAAAAAAGTTGAAAAAAATAATTTTTTGGACTTAGCCATTTTTCCGGCGTTTATTAGACTTTCAGATAGGGCAAATGTCAGTGAGCGTTCCGATTTCAGTTCCAGAGCGATTCGCCCAATGAGTCCTTGATATTTAGTCGTTTTCAGCCAATATTTTGGATTTTTGAAAATTTCACTTTTTTGTGAAAATATCCACTAAATGAGGGAATAATATGTGTGAGGGTACCCCAGGAGAGTTCCAAATGTGTGTGGGTAGAATATATATCCCACGTGGGTAAAATTGAAAAAAGTTGAAAATTATTTTTTTTGGACTTAGTCATTTTTCCGGCGTTTATCAGACTTTCAGATAGGGGAAATGTCAGTGAGCGTTCCGATTTCAGTTCCAGAGCGATTCGCCCAATGAGTCCTTGATATTTAGTCGTTTTCAGCCAATATTTTGGATTTTTGAAAATTTCACTTTTTTGTGAAAATATCCACTAAATGAGGGAATAATATGTGTGAGGGTACCCCAGGAGAGTTCCAAATGTGTGTGGGTAAAATATATATCCCACGGGGGCAAAAGTGAAAAAAGTTGAAAAAAATAATTTTTTGGACTTAGCCATTTTTCCGGCGTTTATTAGACTTTCAGATAGGGCAAATGTCAGTGAGCATTCCGATTTCAGTTCCAGAGCGATTCGCCCAATGAGTCCTTGATATTTAGTAGTTTTCAGCCAATATTTTGGATTTTTGAAAATTTCACTTTTTTGGGAAAATATCCACTAAATGAGGGAATAATATGTGTGAGGGTACCCCAGGAGAGTTCCAAATGTGTGTGGGTAGAATATATATCCCACGGGGGAAAAATTGAAAAAAGTTGAAAAATTATTTTTTTTGGACTTAGTCATTTTTCCGGCGTTTATCAGACTTTCAGATAGGGCAAATGTCAGTGAGCGTTCCGATTTCAGTTCCAGAGCGATTCGCCCAATGAGTCATTGATATTTAGTCATTTTCAGCCAATTTTCTGGATTTTTGAAAATTTCACTTTTTTGTGAAAATATCCACTAAATGAGGGAATAATATGTGTGAGGGTACCCCAGGAGAGTTCCAAATGTGTGGGGGTAGAATATATATCCCACGGGGGTAAAATTGAAAAAAGTTGAAAAATTATTTTTTTTGGACTTAGTCATTTTTCCGGCGTTTATCAGACTTTCAGATACGGCAAATGTCAGTGAGCGTTCCGATTTCAGTTCCAGAGATATTCTCCCAATAAGTCATTGATATTTAGTCATTTTCAGCCAATTTTCTGGATTTTTGAAAAATTCACTTTTTTGTGAAAATATCCACTAAATGAGGGAATAATATGTGTGAGGGTACCCCAGGAGAGTTCCAAATGTGTGTGGGTAAAATATATATCCCACGGGGGTAAAAGTGAAAAAAGTTGAAAAAAATAATTTTTTGGACTTAGCCATTTTTCCGGCGTTTATTAGACTTTCAGATAGGGCAAATGTCAGTGAGCATTCCGATTTCAGTTCCAGAGCGATTCGCCCAATGAGTCCTTGATATTTAGTCGTTTTCAGTCAATATTTTGGATTTTTGAAAATTTCACTGTTTTGTGAAAATATCCACTAAATGAGGGAATAATATGTGTGAGGGTACCCCAGGAGTGTTCCAATTGTGTGTGGGTAGAATATATATTCCACGGGGGTAAAATTGAAAAAAGTTGAAAAATTTTTTTTTTTTGGACTTAGTCATTTTTCCGGAGTTTATCAGACTTTCAGATAGGTCAAATGTCAGTGAGCGTTCCGATTTCAGTTCCAGAGCGATTCGCCCAATGAGTCATTGATATTTAGTCATTTTCAGCCAATTTTCTGGATTTTTGAAAATTTCACTTTTTTGTGAAAATATCCACTAAATGAGGGAATAATATGTGTGAGGGTAGCCCAGGAGAGTTCCAATTGTGTGTGGGTAGAATATATATCCCACGTGGGTAAAATTGAAAAAAGTTGAAAAATATTTTTTTTTGGACTTAGTCATTTTTCCGGCGTTTATCAGACTTTCAGATAGGGCAAATGTCAGTGAGCGTTCCGATTTCAGTTCCAGAGATATTCGCCCAATGAGTCATTGATATTTAGTCATTTTCAGCCAATTTTCTGGATTTTTGAAAAATTCACTTTTTTTGTGAAAATATCCACTAAATGAGGGAATAATATGTGTGAGGGTACCCCAGGAGAGTTCCAAATGTGTGTGGGTAAAATATATATCCCACGGGGGTAAAAGTGAAAAAAGTTGAAAAAAATAATTTTTTGGACTTAGCCATTTTTCCGGCGTTTATTAGACTTTCAGATAGGGCAAATGTCAGTGAGCGTTCCGATTTCAGTTCCAGAGCGATTCGCCCAATGAGTCCTTGATATTTAGTCGTTTTCAGCCAATATTTTGGATTTTTGAAAATTTCACTTTTTTGTGAAAATATCCACTAAATGAGGGAATAATATGTGTGAGGGTACCCCAGGAGAGTTCCAAATGTGTGTGGGTAGAATATATATCCCACGTGGGTAAAATTGAAAAAAGTTGAAAATTATTTTTTTTGGACTTAGTCATTTTTCCGGCGTTTATCAGACTTTCAGATAGGGGAAATGTCAGTGAGCGTTCCGATTTCAGTTCCAGAGCGATTCGCCCAATGAGTCCTTGATATTTAGTCGTTTTCAGCCAATATTTTGGATTTTTGAAAATTTCACTTTTTTGTGAAAATATCCACTAAATGAGGGAATAATATGTGTGAGGGTACCCCAGGAGTGTTCCAAATGTGTGTGGGTAGAATATATATTCCACGGGGGTAAAATTGAAAAAAGTTGAAAAATTTTTTTTTTTTTGGACTTAGTCATTTTTCCGGAGTTTATCAGACTTTCAGATAGGGCAAATGTCAGTGAGCGTTCCGATTTCAGTTCCAGAGCGATTCACCCAATGAGTCCTTGATATTTAGTCATTTTCAGCCAATTTTCTGGATTTTTGAAAATTTCACTTTTTTGTGAAAATATCCACTAAATGAGGGAATAATATGTGTGAGGGTACCCCAGGAGAGTTCCAAATGTGTGTGGGTAGAATATATATCCCACGGGGGAAAAATTGAAAAAAGTTGAAAAATTATTTTTTTTGGACTTAGTCATTTTTCCGGCGTTTATCAGACTTTCAGATAGGGCAAATGTCAGTGAGCGTTCCGATTTCAGTTCCAGAGCGATTCGCCCAATGAGTCATTGATATTTAGTCATTTTCAGCCAATTTTCTGGATTTTTGAAAATTTCACTTTTTTGTGAAAATATCCACTAAATGAGGGAATAATATGTGTGAGGGTACCCCAGGAGAGTTCCAAATGTGTGTGGGTAGAATATATATCCCACGGGGGTAAAATTGAAAAAAGTTGAAAAATTATTTTTTTTGGACTTAGTCATTTTTCCGGCGTTTATCAGACTGTCAGATAGGGCAAATGTCAGTGAGCGTTCCGATTTCAGTTCCAGAGATATTCGCCCAATGAGTCATTGATATTTAGTCATTTTCAGCCAATTTTCTGGATTTTTGAAAAATTCAATTTTTTGTGAAAATATCCACTAAATGAGGGAATAATATGTGTGAGGGTACCCCAGGAGAGTTCCAAATGTGTGTGGGTAAAATATATATCCCACGGGGGTAAAAGTGAAAAAAGTTGAAAAAAATAATTTTTTGGACTTAGCCATTTTTCCGGCGTTTATTAGACTTTCAGATAGGGCAAATGTCAGTGAGCGTTCCGATTTCAGTTCCAGAGCGATTCGCCCAATGAGTCCTTGATATTTAGTCGTTTTCAGCCAATATTTTGGATTTTTGAAAATTTCACTTTTTTGTGAAAATATCCACTAAATGAGGGAATAATATGTGTGAGGGTACCCCAGGAGAGTTCCAAATGTGTGTGGGTAAAATATATATCCCACGGGGGTAAAAGTGAAAAAAGTTGAAAAAAATAATTTTTTGGACTTAGCCATTTTCCCGGCGTTTATTAGACTTTCAGATAGGGCAAATGTCAGTGAGCGTTCCGATTTCAGTTCCAGAGCGATTCGCCCAATGAGTCCTTGATATTTAGTCGTTTTCAGCCAATATTTTGGATTTTTGAAAATTTCACTTTTTTGTGAAAATATCCACTAAATGAGGGAATAATATGTGTGAGGGTACCCCAGGAGTGTTCCAAATGTGTGTGGGTAGAATATATATTCCACGGGGGTAAAATTGAAAAAAGTTGAAAAAATTTTTTTTTTTGGACTTAGTCATTTTTCCGGCGTTTATCAGACTTTCAGATAGTGCAAATGTCAGTGAGCGTTCCGATTTCAGTTCCAGAGATATTCGCCCAATGAGTCATTGATATTTAGTCATTTTCAGCCAATTTTCTGGATTTTTGAAAAATTCACTTTTTTGTGAAAATATCCACTAAATGAGGGAATAATATGTGTGAGGGTACCCCAGGAGAGTTCCAAATGTGTGTGGGTAAAATATATATCCCACGGGAGTAAAAGTGAAAAAAGTTGAAAAAAATAATTTTTTGGACTTAGCCATTTTTCCGGCGTTTATTAGACTTTCAGATAGGGCAAATGTCAGTGAGCGTTCCGATTTCAGTTCCAGAGCGATTCGCCCAATGAGTCCTTGATATTTAGTCGTTTTCAGCCAATATTTTGGATTTTTGAAAATTTCACTTTTTTGTGAAAATATCCACTAAATGAGGGAATAATATGTGTGAGGGTACCCCAGGAGAGTTCCAAATGTGTGTGGGTAGAATATATATCCCACGGGGGTAAAATTGAAAGAAGTTGAAAAATTATTTTTTTTGGACTTAGTCATTTTTCCGGCGTTTATCAGACTTTCAGATAGGGCAAATGTCAGTGAGCGTTCCGATTTCAGTTCCAGAGATATTCGCCCAATGAGTCATTGATATTTAGTCATTTTCAGCCAATTTTCTGGATTTTTGAAAAATTCACTTTTTTGTGAAAATATCCACTAAATGAGGGAATAATATGTGTGAGGGTACCCCAGGAGAGTTCCAAATGTGTGTGGGTAAAATATATATCCCACGGGGGTAAAAGTGAAAAAAGTTGAAAAAAATAATTTTTTGGACTTAGCCATTTTTCCGGCGTTTATTAGACTTTCAGATAGGGCAAATGTCAGTGAGCGTTCCGATTTCAGTTCCAGAGCTATTCGCCCAATGAGTCCTTGATATTTAGTCGTTTTCAGCCAATATTTTGGATTTTTGAAAATTTCACTTTTTTGTGAAAATATCCACTAAATGAGGGAATAATATGTGTGAGGGTACCCCAGGAGTGTTCCAAATGTGTGTGGGTAGAATATATATTCCACGGGGGTAAAATTGAAAAAAGTTGAAAAAATTTTTTTTTTTGGACTTAGTCATTTTTCCGGCGTTTATCAGACTTTCAGATAGGGCAAATGTCAGTGAGCGTTCCGATTTCAGTTCCAGAGATATTCGCCCAATGAGTCATTGATATTTAGTCATTTTCAGCCAATTTTCTGGATTTTTGAAAAATTCACTTTTTTGTGAAAATATCCACTAAATGAGGGAATAATATGTGTGAGGGTACCCCAGGAGAGTTCCAAATGTGTGTGGGTAGAATATATATCCCACGTTGGTAAAATTGAAAAAAGTTGAAAAATATTTTTTTTTGGACTTAGTCATTCTTCCGGCGTTTATCAGACTTTCAGATAGGGCAAATGTCAGTGAGCGTTCCGATTTCAGTTCCAGAGCGATTCGCCCAATGAGTCCTTGATATTTAGTCGTTTTCAGCCAATATTTTGGATTTTTGAAAATTTCACTTTTTTGTGAAAATATCCACTAAATGAGGGAATAATATGTGTGAGGGTACCCCAGGAGAGTTCCAAATGTGTGTGGGTAGAATATATATCCCACGGGGGAAAAATTGAAAAAAGTTGAAAATTATTTTTTTTGGACTTAGTCATTTTTCCGGCGTTTATCAGACTTTCAGATAGGGGAAATGTCAGTGAGCGTTCCGATTTCAGTTCCAGAGCGATTCGCCCAATGAGTCCTTGATATTTAGTCGTTTTCAGCCAATATTTTGGATTTTTGAAAATTTCACTTTTTTGTGAAAATATCCACTAAATGAGGGAATAATATGTGTGAGGGTACCCCAGGAGTGTTCCAAATGTGTGTGGGTAGAATATATATTCCACGGGGGTAAAATTGAAAAAAGTTGAAAAATTTTTTTTTTTTTGGACTTAGTCATTTTTCCGGAGTTTATCAGACTTTCAGATAGGGCAAATGTCAGTGAGCGTTCCGATTTCAGTTCCAGAGCGATTCACCCAATGAGTCCTTGATATTTAGTCATTTTCAGCCAATTTTCTGGATTTTTGAAAATTTCACTTTTTTGTGAAAATATCCACTAAATGAGGGAATAATATGTGTGAGGGTACCCCAGGAGAGTTCCAAATGTGTGTGGGTAGAATATATATCCCACGGGGGAAAAATTGAAAAAAGTTGAAAAATTATTTTTTTTGGACTTAGTCATTTTTCCGGCGTTTATCAGACTTTCAGATAGGGCAAATGTCAGTGAGCGTTCCGATTTCAGTTCCAGAGCGATTCGCCCAATGAGTCATTGATATTTAGTCATTTTCAGCCAATTTTCTGGATTTTTGAAAATTTCACTTTTTTGTGAAAATATCCACTAAATGAGGGAATAATATGTGTGAGGGTACCCCAGGAGAGTTCCAAATGTGTGTGGGTAGAATATATATCCCACGGGGGTAAAATTGAAAAAAGTTGAAAAATTATTTTTTTTGGACTTAGTCATTTTTCCGGCGTTTATCAGACTGTCAGATAGGGCAAATGTCAGTGAGCGTTCCGATTTCAGTTCCAGAGATATTCGCCCAATGAGTCATTGATATTTAGTCATTTTCAGCCAATTTTCTGGATTTTTGAAAAATTCAATTTTTTGTGAAAATATCCACTAAATGAGGGAATAATATGTGTGAGGGTACCCCAGGAGAGTTCCAAATGTGTGTGGGTAAAATATATATCCCACGGGGGTAAAAGTGAAAAAAGTTGAAAAAAATAATTTTTTGGACTTAGCCATTTTTCCGGCGTTTATTAGACTTTCAGATAGGGCAAATGTCAGTGAGCGTTCCGATTTCAGTTCCAGAGCGATTCGCCCAATGAGTCCTTGATATTTAGTCGTTTTCAGCCAATATTTTGGATTTTTGAAAATTTCACTTTTTTGTGAAAATATCCACTAAATGAGGGAATAATATGTGTGAGGGTACCCCAGGAGAGTTCCAAATGTGTGTGGGTAAAATATATATCCCACGGGGGTAAAAGTGAAAAAAGTTGAAAAAAATAATTTTTTGGACTTAGCCATTTTCCCGGCGTTTATTAGACTTTCAGATAGGGCAAATGTCAGTGAGCGTTCCGATTTCAGTTCCAGAGCGATTCGCCCAATGAGTCCTTGATATTTAGTCGTTTTCAGCCAATATTTTGGATTTTTGAAAATTTCACTTTTTTGTGAAAATATCCACTAAATGAGGGAATAATATGTGTGAGGGTACCCCAGGAGTGTTCCAAATGTGTGTGGGTAGAATATATATTCCACGGGGGTAAAATTGAAAAAAGTTGAAAAAATTTTTTTTTTTGGACTTAGTCATTTTTCCGGCGTTTATCAGACTTTCAGATAGTGCAAATGTCAGTGAGCGTTCCGATTTCAGTTCCAGAGATATTCGCCCAATGAGTCATTGATATTTAGTCATTTTCAGCCAATTTTCTGGATTTTTGAAAAATTCACTTTTTTGTGAAAATATCCACTAAATGAGGGAATAATATGTGTGAGGGTACCCCAGGAGAGTTCCAAATGTGTGTGGGTAAAATATATATCCCACGGGAGTAAAAGTGAAAAAAGTTGAAAAAAATAATTTTTTGGACTTAGCCATTTTTCCGGCGTTTATTAGACTTTCAGATAGGGCAAATGTCAGTGAGCGTTCCGATTTCAGTTCCAGAGCGATTCGCCCAATGAGTCCTTGATATTTAGTCGTTTTCAGCCAATATTTTGGATTTTTGAAAATTTCACTTTTTTGTGAAAATATCCACTAAATGAGGGAATAATATGTGTGAGGGTACCCCAGGAGAGTTCCAAATGTGTGTGGGTAGAATATATATCCCACGGGGGTAAAATTGAAAGAAGTTGAAAAATTATTTTTTTTGGACTTAGTCATTTTTCCGGCGTTTATCAGACTTTCAGATAGGGCAAATGTCAGTGAGCGTTCCGATTTCAGTTCCAGAGATATTCGCCCAATGAGTCATTGATATTTAGTCATTTTCAGCCAATTTTCTGGATTTTTGAAAAATTCACTTTTTTGTGAAAATATCCACTAAATGAGGGAATAATATGTGTGAGGGTACCCCAGGAGAGTTCCAAATGTGTGTGGGTAAAATATATATCCCACGGGGGTAAAAGTGAAAAAAGTTGAAAAAAATAATTTTTTGGACTTAGCCATTTTTCCGGCGTTTATTAGACTTTCAGATAGGGCAAATGTCAGTGAGCGTTCCGATTTCAGTTCCAGAGCTATTCGCCCAATGAGTCCTTGATATTTAGTCGTTTTCAGCCAATATTTTGGATTTTTGAAAATTTCACTTTTTTGTGAAAATATCCACTAAATGAGGGAATAATATGTGTGAGGGTACCCCAGGAGTGTTCCAAATGTGTGTGGGTAGAATATATATTCCACGGGGGTAAAATTGAAAAAAGTTGAAAAAATTTTTTTTTTTGGACTTAGTCATTTTTCCGGCGTTTATCAGACTTTCAGATAGGGCAAATGTCAGTGAGCGTTCCGATTTCAGTTCCAGAGATATTCGCCCAATGAGTCATTGATATTTAGTCATTTTCAGCCAATTTTCTGGATTTTTGAAAAATTCACTTTTTTGTGAAAATATCCACTAAATGAGGGAATAATATGTGTGAGGGTACCCCAGGAGAGTTCCAAATGTGTGTGGGTAGAATATATATCCCACGTTGGTAAAATTGAAAAAAGTTGAAAAATATTTTTTTTTGGACTTAGTCATTCTTCCGGCGTTTATCAGACTTTCAGATAGGGCAAATGTCAGTGAGCGTTCCGATTTCAGTTCCAGAGCGATTCGCCCAATGAGTCCTTGATATTTAGTCGTTTTCAGCCAATATTTTGGATTTTTGAAAATTTCACTTTTTTGTGAAAATATCCACTAAATGAGGGAATAATATGTGTGAGGGTACCCCAGGAGAGTTCCAAATGTGTGTGGGTAGAATATATATCCCACGGGGGAAAAATTGAAAAAAGTTGAAAAATTATTTTTTTTGGACTTGGTCATTTTTCCGGCGTTTATCAGACTTTCAGATAGGGCAAATGTCAGTGAGCGTTCCGATTTCAGTTCCAGAGATATTTGCCCAATGAGTCATTGATATTTAGTCATTTTCAGCCAATTTTCTGGATTTTTGAAAAATTCACTTTTTTGTGAAAATATCCACTAAATGAGGGAATAATATGTGTGAGGGTACCCCAGGAGAGTTCCAAATGTGTGTGGGTAAAATATATATCCCACGGGGGTAAAAGTGAAAAAAGTTGAAAAAAATAATTTTTTGGACTTAGCCATTTTTCCGGCGTTTATTAGACTTTCAGATAGGGCAAATGTCAGTGAGCGTTCCGATTTCAGTTCCAGAGCGATTCGCCCAATGAGTCATTGATATTTAGTCATTTTCAGCCAATTTTCTGGATTTTTGAAAATTTCACTTTTTTGTGAAAATATCCACTAAATGAGGGAATAATATGTGTGAGGGTATCCCAGGAGAGTTCCAAATGTGTGTGGGTAGAATATATATCCCACGGGGGAAAAATTGAAAAAAGTTGAAAAATTATTTTTTTTGGACTTAGTCATTTTTCCGGCGTTTATCAGACTTTCAGATAGGGCAAATGTCAGTGAGCGTTCCGATTTCAGTTCCAGAGCGATTCGCCCAATGAGTCATTGATATTTAGTCATTTTCAGCCAATTTTCTGGATTTTTGAAAATTTCACTTTTTTGTGAAAATATCCACTAAATGAGGGAATAATATGTGTGAGGGTAGCCCAGGAGAGTTCCAATTGTGTGTGGGTAGAATATATATCCCACGTGGGTAAAATTGAAAAAAGTTGAAAAATTATTTTTTTTGGACTTAGTCATTTTTCCGGCGTTTATCAGACTTTCAGATAGGGCAAATGTCAGTGAGCGTTCCGATTTCAGTTCCAGAGATATTTGCCCAATGAGTCATTGATATTTAGTCATTTTCAGCCAATTTTCTGGATTTTTGAAAAATTCACTTTTTTGTGAAAATATCCACTAAATGAGGGAATAATATGTGTGAGGGTACCCCAGGAGAGTTCCAAATGTGTGTGGGTAAAATATATATCCCACGGGGGTAAAAGTGAAAAAAGTTGAAAAAAATAATTTTTTGGACTTAGCCATTTTTCCGGCGTTTATTAGACTTTCAGATAGGGCAAATGTCAGTGAGCGTTCCGATTTCAGTTCCAGAGCGATTCGCCCAATGAGTCCTTGATATTTAGTCGTTTTCAGCCAATATTTTGGATTTTTGAAAATTTCACTTTTTTGTGAAAATATCCACTAAAAGAGGGAATAATATGTGTGAGGGTACCCCAGGAGAGTTCCAAATGTGTGTGGGTAGAATATATATCCCACGGGGGAAAAATTGAAAAAAGTTGAAAAATTATTTTTTTTGGACTTAGTCATTTTTCCGGCGTTTATCAGACTTTCAGATAGGGCAAATGTCAGTGAGCGTTCCGATTTCAGTTCCAGAGCGATTCGCCCAATGAGTCATTGATATTTAGTCATTTTCAGCCAATTTTCTGGATTTTTGAAAATTTCACTTTTTTGTGAAAATATCCACTAAATGAGGGAATAATATGTGTGAGGGTAGCCCAGGAGAGTTCCAATTGTGTGTGGGTAGAATATATATCCCACGTGGGTAAAATTGAAAAAAGTTGAAAAATTATTTTTTTTGGACTTAGTCATTTTTCCGGCGTTTATCAGACTTTCAGATAGGGCAAATGTCAGTGAGCATTCCGATTTCAGTTCCAGAGATATTTGCCCAATGAGTCATTGATATTTAGTCATTTTCAGCCAATTTTCTGGATTTTTGAAAAATTCACTTTTTTGTGAAAATATCCACTAAATGAGGGAATAATATGTGTGAGGGTACCCCAGGAGAGTTCCAAATGTGTGTGGGTAAAATATATATCCCACGGGGGTAAAAGTGAAAAAAGTTGAAAAAAATAATTTTTTGGACTTAGCCATTTTTCCGGCGTTTATTAGACTTTCAGATAGGGCAAATGTCAGTGAGCGTTCCGATTTCAGTTCCAGAGCGATTCGCCCAATGAGTCCTTGATATTTAGTCGTTTTCAGCCAATATTTTGGATTTTTGAAAATTTCACTTTTTTGTGAAAATATCCACTAAATGAGGGAATAATATGTGTGAGGGTACCCCAGGAGTGTTCCAAATGTGTGTGGGTAGAATATATATTCCACGGGGGTAAAATTGAAAAAAGTTGAAAAATTTTTTTTTTTTGGACTTAGTCATTTTTCCGGAGTTTATCAGACTTTCAGATAGGGCAAATGTCAGTGAGCGTTCCGATTTCAGTTCCAGAGCGATTCGCCCAATGAGTCATTAATATTTAGTCATTTTCAGCCAATTTTCTGGATTTTTGAAAAATTCACTTTTTTGTGAAAATATCCACTAACTGAGGGAATAATATGTGTGAGGGTACCCCAGGAGAGTTCCAAATGTGTGTGGGTAAAATATATATCCCACGGGGGTAAAAGTGAAAAAAGTTGAAAAAAATAATTTTTTGGACTTAGCCATTTTTCCGGCGTTTATCAGACTTTCAGATAGGGCAAATGTCAGTGAGCGTTCCGATTTCAGTTCCAGAGCGATTCGCCCAATGAGTCATTGATATTTAGTCATTTTCAGCCAATTTTCTGGATTTTTGAACATTTCACTTTTTTGTGAAAATATCCACTAAATGAGGGAATAATATGTGTGAGGGTAGCCCAGGAGAGTTCCAATTGTGTGTGGGTAGAATATATATCCCACGTGGGTAAAATTGAAAAAAGTTGAAAAATATTTTTTTTTGGACTTAGTCATTTTTCCGGCGTTTATCAGACTTTCAGATAGGGCAAATGTCAGTGAGCGTTCCGATTTCAGTTCCAGAGCGATTCGCCCAATGAGTCATTGATATTTAGTCATTTTCAGCCAATTTTCTGGATTTTTGAAAAATTCACTTTTTTGTGAAAATATCCACTAAATGAGGGAATAATATGTGTGAGGGTACCCCAGGAGACTTCCAAATGTGTGTGGGTAAAATATATATCCCACGGGGGTAAAAGTGAAAAAAGTTGAAAAAAAAAATTTTTTGGACTTAGCCATTTTTCCGGCGTTTATTAGACTTTCAGATAGGGCAAATGTCAGTGAGCGTTCCGATTTCAGTTCCAGAGCGATTCGCCCAATGAGTCCTTGATATTTAGTCGTTTTCAGCCAATATTTTGGATTTTTGAAAATTTCACTTTTTTGTGAAAATATCCACTAAATGAGGGAATAATATGTGTGAGGGTACCCCAGGAGTGTTCCAAATGTGTGTGGGTAGAATATATATTCCACGGGGGTAAAATTGAAAAAAAGTTGAAAAATTTTTTTTTTTTGGACTTAGTCATTTTTCCGGAGTTTATCAGACTTTCAGATAGGGCAAATGTCAGTGAGCGTTCCGATTTCAGTTCCAGAGCGATTCGCCCAATGAGTCATTGATATTTAGTCATTTTCAGCCAATTTTCTGGATTTTTGAACATTTCACTTTTTTGTGAAAATATCCACTAAATGAGGGAATAATATGTGTGAGGGTAGCCCAGGAGAGTTCCAATTGTGTGTGGGTAGAATATATATCCCACGTGGGTAAAATTGAAAAAAGTTGAAAAATATTTTTTTTTGGACTTAGCCATTTTTCCGGCGTTTATTAGACTTTCAGATAGGGCAAATGTCAGTGAGCGTTCCGATTTCAGTTCCAGAGCGATTCGCCCAATGAGTCCTTGATATTTAGTCGTTTTCAGCCAATATTTTGGATTTTTTAAAATTTCACTTTTTTGTGAAAATATCCACTAAATGAGGGAATAATATGTGTGAGGGTACCCCAGGAGTGTTCCAAATGTGTGTGGGTAGAATATATATTCCACGGGGGTACAATTGAAAAAAGTTGAAAAATTTTTTTTTTTTGGACTTAGTCATTTTTCCGGAGTTTATCAGACTTTCAGATAGGGCAAATGTCAGTGAGCGTTCCGATTTCAGTTCCAGAGCGATTCGCCCAATGAGTCATTGATATTTAGTCATTTTCAGCCAATTTTCTGGATTTTTGAAAAATTCACTTTTTTGTGAAAATATCCACTAACTGAGGGAATAATATGTGTGAGGGTACCCCAGGAGAGTTCCAAATGTGTGTGGGTAAAATATATATCCCACGGGGGTAAAAGTGAAAAAAGTTGAAAAAAATAATTTTTTGGACTTAGCCATTTTTCCGGCGTTTATTAGACTTTCAGATAGGGCAAATGTCAGTGAGCGTTCCGATTTCAGTTCCAGAGCGATTCGCCCAATGAGTCCTTGATATTTAGTTGTTTTCAGCCAATATTTTGGATTTTTGAAAATTTCACTTTTTGTGAAAATATCCACTAAATGAGGGAATAATATGTGTGAGGGTACCCCAGGAGTGTTCCAAATGTGTGTGGGTAGAATATATATTCCACGGGGGTAAAATTGGAAAAAAGTTGAAAAATTTTTTTTTTTTGGACTTAGTCATTTTTCCGGAGTTTATCAGACTTTCAGATAGGGCAAATGTCAGTGAGCGTTCCGATTTCAGTTCCAGAGCGATTCGCCCAATGAGTCATTGATATTTAGTCATTTTCAGCCAATTTTCTGGATTTTTGAAAATTTCACTTTTTTGTGAAAATATCCACTAAATGAGGGAATAATATGTGTGAGGGTAGCCCAGGAGAGTTCCAATTGTGTGTGGGTAGAATATATATCCCACGTGGGTAAAATTGAAAAAAGTTGAAAAATATTTTTTTTTGGACTTAGTCATTTTTCCGGCGTTTATCAGACTTTCAGATAGGGCAAATGTCAGTGAGCGTTCCGATTTCAGTTCCAGAGCGATTCACCCAATGAGTCCTTGATATTTAGTCATTTTCAGCCAATTTTCTGGATTTTTGAAAAATTCACTTTTTTGTGAAAATATCCACTAAATGAGGGAATAATATGTGTGAGGGTATCCCAGGAGAGTTCCAAATGTGTGTGGGTAAAATATATATCCCACGGGGGTAAAAGTGAAAAAAGTTGAAAAAAATAATTTTTTGGACTTAGCCATTTTTCCGGCGTTTATCAGACTTTCAGATAGTGCAAATGTCAGTGAGCGTTCCGATTTCAGTTCCAGAGCGATTCGCCCAATGAGTCCTTGATATTTAGTCGTTTTCAGCCAATATTTTGGATTTTTGAAAATTTCACTTTTTTGTGAAAATATCCACTAAATGAGGGAATAATATGTGTGAGGGTACCCCAGGAGAGTTCCAAATGTGTGTGGGTAGAATATATATCCCACGGGGGAAAAATTGAAAAAAGTTGAAAAATTATTTTTTTTGGACTTAGTCATTTTTCCGGAGTTTATCAGACTTTCAGATAGGGCAAATGTCAGTGAGCGTTCCGATTTCAGTTCCAGAGCGATTCGCCCAATGAGTCATTGATATTTAGTCATTTTCAGCCAATTTTCTGGATTTTTGAAAATTTCACTTTTTTGTGAAAATATCCACTAAATGAGGGAATAATATGTGTGAGGGTAGCCCAGGAGAGTTCCAATTGTGTGTGGGTAGAATATATATCCCACGTGGGTAAAATTGAAAAAAGTTGAAAAATTATTTTTTTTGGACTTAGTCATTTTTCCGGCGTTTATCAGACTTTCAGATAGGGCAAATGTCAGTGAGCGTTCTGATTTCAGTTCCAGAGCGATTCGCCCAATGAGTCATTGATATTTAGTCATTTTCAGCCAATTTTCTGGATTTTTGAACATTTCACTTTTTTGTGAAAATATCCACTAAATGAGGGAATAATATGTGTGAGGGTAGCCCAGGAGTGTTCCAAATGTGTGTGGGTAGAATATATATTCCACGGGGGTAAAATTGAAAAAAAGTTGAAAAATTTTTTTTTTTTGGACTTAGTCATTTTTCCGGAGTTTATCAGACTTTCAGATAGGGCAAATGTCAGTGAGCGTTCCGATTTCAGTTCCAGAGCGATTCGCCCAATGAGTCATTGATATTTAGTCATTTTCAGCCAATTTTCTGGATTTTTGAACATTTCACTTTTTTGTGAAAATATCCACTAAATGAGGGAATAATATGTGTGAGGGTAGCCCAGGAGAGTTCCAATTGTGTGTGGGTAGAATATATATCCCACGTGGGTAAAATTGAAAAAAGTTGAAAAATATTTTTTTTTGGACTTAGCCATTTTTCCGGCGTTTATTAGACTTTCAGATAGGGCAAATGTCAGTGAGCGTTCCGATTTCAGTTCCAGAGCGATTCGCCCAATGAGTCCTTGATATTTAGTCGTTTTCAGCCAATATTTTGGATTTTTTAAAATTTCACTTTTTTGTGAAAATATCCACTAAATGAGGGAATAATATGTGTGAGGGTACCCCAGGAGTGTTCCAAATGTGTGTGGGTAGAATATATATTCCACGGGGGTAAAATTGGAAAAAAGTTGAAAAATTTTTTTTTTTTGGACTTAGTCATTTTTCCGGAGTTTATCAGACTTTCAGATAGGGCAAATGTCAGTGAGCGTTCCGATTTCAGTTCCAGAGCGATTCGCCCAATGAGTCATTGATATTTAGTCATTTTCAGCCAATTTTCTGGATTTTTGAAAAATTCACTTTTTTGTGAAAATATCCACTAACTGAGGGAATAATATGTGTGAGGGTACCCCAGGAGAGTTCCAAATGTGTGTGGGTAAAATATATATCCCACGGGGGTAAAAGTGAAAAAAGTTGAAAAAAATAATTTTTTGGACTTAGCCATTTTTCCGGCGTTTATTAGACTTTCAGATAGGGCAAATGTCAGTGAGCGTTCCGATTTCAGTTCCAGAGCGATTCGCCCAATGAGTCCTTGATATTTAGTTGTTTTCAGCCAATATTTTGGATTTTTGAAAATTTCACTTTTTGTGAAAATATCCACTAAATGAGGGAATAATATGTGTGAGGGTACCCCAGGAGTGTTCCAAATGTGTGTGGGTAGAATATATATTCCACGGGGGTAAAATTGGAAAAAAGTTGAAAAATTTTTTTTTTTTGGACTTAGTCATTTTTCCGGAGTTTATCAGACTTTCAGATAGGGCAAATGTCAGTGAGCGTTCCGATTTCAGTTCCAGAGCGATTCGCCCAATGAGTCATTGATATTTAGTCATTTTCAGCCAATTTTCTGGATTTTTGAAAATTTCACTTTTTTGTGAAAATATCCACTAAATGAGGGAATAATATGTGTGAGGGTAGCCCAGGAGAGTTCCAATTGTGTGTGGGTAGAATATATATCCCACGTGGGTAAAATTGAAAAAAGTTGAAAAATATTTTTTTTTGGACTTAGTCATTTTTCCGGCGTTTATCAGACTTTCAGATAGGGCAAATGTCAGTGAGCGTTCCGATTTCAGTTCCAGAGCGATTCACCCAATGAGTCCTTGATATTTAGTCATTTTCAGCCAATTTTCTGGATTTTTGAAAAATTCACTTTTTTGTGAAAATATCCACTAAATGAGGGAATAATATGTGTGAGGGTATCCCAGGAGAGTTCCAAATGTGTGTGGGTAAAATATATATCCCACGGGGGTAAAAGTGAAAAAAGTTGAAAAAAATAATTTTTTGGACTTAGCCATTTTTCCGGCGTTTATCAGACTTTCAGATAGTGCAAATGTCAGTGAGCGTTCCGATTTCAGTTCCAGAGCGATTCGCCCAATGAGTCCTTGATATTTAGTCGTTTTCAGCCAATATTTTGGATTTTTGAAAATTTCACTTTTTTGTGAAAATATCCACTAAATGAGGGAATAATATGTGTGAGGGTACCCCAGGAGAGTTCCAAATGTGTGTGGGTAGAATATATATCCCACGGGGGAAAAATTGAAAAAAGTTGAAAAATTATTTTTTTTGGACTTAGTCATTTTTCCGGAGTTTATCAGACTTTCAGATAGGGCAAATGTCAGTGAGCGTTCCGATTTCAGTTCCAGAGCGATTCGCCCAATGAGTCATTGATATTTAGTCATTTTCAGCCAATTTTCTGGATTTTTGAAAATTTCACTTTTTTGTGAAAATATCCACTAAATGAGGGAATAATATGTGTGAGGGTAGCCCAGGAGAGTTCCAATTGTGTGTGGGTAGAATATATATCCCACGTGGGTAAAATTGAAAAAAGTTGAAAAATTATTTTTTTTGGACTTAGTCATTTTTCCGGCGTTTATCAGACTTTCAGATAGGGCAAATGTCAGTGAGCGTTCCGATTTCAGTTCCAGAGCGATTCGCCCAATGAGTCATTGATATTTAGTCATTTTCAGCCAATTTTCTGGATTTTTGAACATTTCACTTTTTTGTGAAAATATCCACTAAATGAGGGAATAATATGTGTGAGGGTAGCCCAGGAGTGTTCCAAATGTGTGTGGGTAGAATATATATTCCACGGGGGTAAAATTGAAAAAAAGTTGAAAAATTTTTTTTTTTTGGACTTAGTCATTTTTCCGGAGTTTATCAGACTTTCAGATAGGGCAAATGTCAGTGAGCGTTCCGATTTCAGTTCCAGAGCGATTCGCCCAATGAGTCATTGATATTTAGTCATTTTCAGCCAATTTTCTGGATTTTTGAACATTTCACTTTTTTGTGAAAATATCCACTAAATGAGGGAATAATATGTGTGAGGGTAGCCCAGGAGAGTTCCAATTGTGTGTGGGTAGAATATATATCCCACGTGGGTAAAATTGAAAAAAGTTGAAAAATATTTTTTTTTGGACTTAGCCATTTTTCCGGCGTTTATTAGACTTTCAGATAGGGCAAATGTCAGTGAGCGTTCCGATTTCAGTTCCAGAGCGATTCGCCCAATGAGTCCTTGATATTTAGTCGTTTTCAGCCAATATTTTGGATTTTTTAAAATTTCACTTTTTTGTGAAAATATCCACTAAATGAGGGAATAATATGTGTGAGGGTACCCCAGGAGTGTTCCAAATGTGTGTGGGTAGAATATATATTCCACGGGGGTAAAATTGGAAAAAAGTTGAAAAATTTTTTTTTTTTGGACTTAGTCATTTTTCCGGAGTTTATCAGACTTTCAGATAGGGCAAATGTCAGTGAGCGTTCCGATTTCAGTTCCAGAGCGATTCGCCCAATGAGTCATTGATATTTAGTCATTTTCAGCCAATTTTCTGGATTTTTGAAAATTTCACTTTTTTGTGAAAATATCCACTAAATGAGGGAATAATATGTGTGAGGGTACCCCAGGAGAGTTCCAAATGTGTGTGGGTAGAATATATATCCCACGGGGGAAAAATTGAAAAAAGTTGAAAAATTATTTTTTTTGGACTTAGTCATTTTTCCGGAGTTTATCAGACTTTCAGATAGGGCAAATGTCAGTGAGCGTTCCGATTTCAGTTCCAGAGCGATTCGCCCAATGAGTCATTGATATTTAGTCATTTTCAGCCAATTTTCTGGATTTTTGAAAATTTCACTTTTTTGTGAAAATATCCACTAAATGAGGGAATAATATGTGTGAGGGTAGCCCAGGAGAGTTCCAATTGTGTGTGGGTAGAATATATATCCCACGTGGGTAAAATTGAAAAAAGTTGAAAAATTATTTTTTTTGGACTTAGTCATTTTTCCGGCGTTTATCAGACTTTCAGATAGGGCAAATGTCAGTGAGCGTTCCGATTTCAGTTCCAGAGCGATTCGCCCAATGAGTCATTGATATTTAGTCATTTTCAGCCAATTTTCTGGATTTTTGAACATTTCACTTTTTTGTGAAAATATCCACTAAATGAGGGAATAATATGTGTGAGGGTAGCCCAGGAGAGTTCCAATTGTGTGTGGGTAGAATATATATCCCACGTGGGTAAAATTGAAAAAAGTTGAAAAATATTTTTTTTTGGACTTAGCCATTTTTCCGGCGTTTATTAGACTTTCAGATAGGGCAAATGTCAGTGAGCGTTCCGATTTCAGTTCCAGAGCGATTCGCCCAATGAGTCCTTGATATTTAGTCGTTTTCAGCCAATATTTTGGATTTTTTAAAATTTCACTTTTTTGTGAAAATAACCACTAAATGAGGGAATAATATGTGTGAGGGTACCCCAGGAGTGTTCCAAATGTGTGTGGGTAGAATATATATTCCACGGGGGAACAATTGAAAAAAGTTGAAAAATTTTTTTTTTTTGGACTTAGTCATTTTTCCGGAGTTTATCAGACTTTCAGATAGGGCAAATGTCAGTGAGCGTTCCGATTTCAGTTCCAGAGCGATTCGCCCAATGAGTCTTTGATATTTAGTCATTTTCAGCCAATTTTCTGGATTTTTGAAAATTTCACTTTTTTGTGAAAATATCCACTAAATGAGGGAATAATATGTGTGAGGGTAGCCCAGGAGAGTTCCAATTGTGTGTGGGTAGAATATATATCCCACGTGGGTAAAATTGAAAAAAGTTGAAAAATATTTTTTTTTGGACTTAGTCATTTTTCCGGCGTTTATCAGACTTTCAGATAGGGCAAATGTCAGTGAGCGTTCCGATTTCAGTTCCAGAGCGATTCACCCAATGAGTCCTTGATATTTAGTCATTTTCAGCCAATTTTCTGGATTTTTGAAAAATTCACTTTTTTGTGAAAATATCCACTAAATGAGGGAATAATATGTGTGAGGGTATCCCAGGAGAGTTCCAAATGTGTGTGGGTAAAATATATATCCCACGGGGGTAAAAGTGAAAAAAGTTGAAAAAAATAATTTTTTGGACTTAGCCATTTTTCCGGCGTTTATCAGACTTTCAGATAGTGCAAATGTCAGTGAGCGTTCCGATTTCAGTTCCAGAGCGATTCGCCCAATGAGTCCTTGATATTTAGTCGTTTTCAGCCAATATTTTGGATTTTTGAAAATTTCACTTTTTTGTGAAAATATCCACTAAATGAGGGAATAATATGTGTGAGGGTACCCCAGGAGAGTTCCAAATGTGTGTGGGTAGAATATATATCCCACGTGGGTAAAATTGAAAAAAGTTGAAAAATTATTTTTTTTGGACTTAGTCATTTTTCCGGCGTTTATCAGACTTTCAGATAGGGCAAATGTCAGTGAGCGTTCCGATTTCAGTTCCAGAGCGATTCGCCCAATGAGTCATTGATATTTAGTCATTTTCAGCCAATTTTCTGGATTTTTGAACATTTCACTTTTTTGTGAAAATATCCACTAAATGAGGGAATAATATGTGTGAGGGTAGCCCAGGAGTGTTCCAAATGTGTGTGGGTAGAATATATATTCCACGGGGGTAAAATTGAAAAAAAGTTGAAAAATTTTTTTTTTTTGGACTTAGTCATTTTTCCGGAGTTTATCAGACTTTCAGATAGGGCAAATGTCAGTGAGCGTTCCGATTTCAGTTCCAGAGCGATTCGCCCAATGAGTCATTGATATTTAGTCATTTTCAGCCAATTTTCTGGATTTTTGAACATTTCACTTTTTTGTGAAAATATCCACTAAATGAGGGAATAATATGTGTGAGGGTAGCCCAGGAGAGTTCCAATTGTGTGTGGGTAGAATATATATCCCACGTGGGTAAAATTGAAAAAAGTTGAAAAATATTTTTTTTTGGACTTAGCCATTTTTCCGGCGTTTATTAGACTTTCAGATAGGGCAAATGTCAGTGAGCGTTCCGATTTCAGTTCCAGAGCGATTCGCCCAATGAGTCCTTGATATTTAGTCGTTTTCAGCCAATATTTTGGATTTTTTAAAATTTCACTTTTTTGTGAAAATATCCACTAAATGAGGGAATAATATGTGTGAGGGTACCCCAGGAGTGTTCCAAATGTGTGTGGGTAGAATATATATTCCACGGGGGTACAATTGAAAAAAGTTGAAAAATTTTTTTTTTTTGGACTTAGTCATTTTTCCGGAGTTTATCAGACTTTCAGATAGGGCAAATGTCAGTGAGCGTTCCGATTTCAGTTCCAGAGCGATTCGCCCAATGAGTCATTGATATTTAGTCATTTTCAGCCAATTTTCTGGATTTTTGAAAAATTCACTTTTTTGTGAAAATATCCACTAACTGAGGGAATAATATGTGTGAGGGTACCCCAGGAGAGTTCCAAATGTGTGTGGGTAAAATATATATCCCACGGGGGTAAAAGTGAAAAAAGTTGAAAAAAATAATTTTTTGGACTTAGCCATTTTTCCGGCGTTTATTAGACTTTCAGGTAGGGCAAATGTCAGTGAGCGTTCCGATTTCAGTTCCAGAGCGATTCGCCCAATGAGTCCTTGATATTTAGTTGTTTTCAGCCAATATTTTGGATTTTTGAAAATTTCACTTTTTGTGAAAATATGCACTAAATGAGGGAATAATATGTGTGAGGGTACCCCAGGAGTGTTCCAAATGTGTGTGGGTAGAATATATATTCCACGGGGGTAAAATTGGAAAAAAGTTGAAAAATTTTTTTTTTTTGGACTTAGTCATTTTTCCGGAGTTTATCAGACTTTCAGATAGGGCAAATGTCAGTGAGCGTTCCGATTTCAGTTCCAGAGCGATTCGCCCAATGAGTCATTGATATTTAGTCATTTTCAGCCAATTTTCTGGATTTTTGAAAATTTCACTTTTTTGTGAAAATATCCACTAAATGAGGGAATAATATGTGTGAGGGTAGCCCAGGAGAGTTCCAATTGTGTGTGGGTAGAATATATATCCCACGTGGGTAAAATTGAAAAAAGTTGAAAAATATTTTTTTTTGGACTTAGTCATTTTTCCGGCGTTTATCAGACTTTCAGATAGGGCAAATGTCAGTGAGCGTTCCGATTTCAGTTCCAGAGCGATTCACCCAATGAGTCCTTGATATTTAGTCATTTTCAGCCAATTTTCTGGATTTTTGAAAAATTCACTTTTTTGTGAAAATATCCACTAAATGAGGGAATAATATGTGTGAGGGTATCCCAGGAGAGTTCCAAATGTGTGTGGGTAAAATATATATCCCACGGGGGTAAAAGTGAAAAAAGTTGAAAAAAATAATTTTTTGGACTTAGCCATTTTTCCGGCGTTTATCAGACTTTCAGATAGTGCAAATGTCAGTGAGCGTTTCGATTTCAGTTCCAGAGCGATTCGCCCAATGAGTCCTTGATATTTAGTCGTTTTCAGCCAATATTTTGGATTTTTGAAAATTTCACTTTTTTGTGAAAATATCCACTAAATGAGGGAATAATATGTGTGAGGGTACCCCAGGAGAGTTCCAAATGTGTGTGGGTAGAATATATATCCCACGGGGGAAAAATTGAAAAAAGTTGAAAAATTATTTTTTTTGGACTTAGTCATTTTTCCGGAGTTTATCAGACTTTCAGATAGGGCAAATGTCAGTGAGCGTTCCGATTTCAGTTCCAGAGCGATTCGCCCAATGAGTCATTGATATTTAGTCATTTTCAGCCAATTTTCTGGATTTTTGAAAATTTCACTTTTTTGTGAAAATATCCACTAAATGAGGGAATAATATGTGTGAGGGTAGCCCAGGAGAGTTCCAATTGTGTGTGGGTAGAATATATATCCCACGTGGGTAAAATTGAAAAAAGTTGAAAAATTATTTTTTTTGGACTTAGTCATTTTTCCGGCGTTTATCAGACTTTCAGATAGGGCAAATGTCAGTGAGCGTTCCGATTTCAGTTCCAGAGCGATTCGCCCAATGAGTCATTGATATTTAGTCATTTTCAGCCAATTTTCTGGATTTTTGAACATTTCACTTTTTTGTGAAAATATCCACTAAATGAGGGAATAATATGTGTGAGGGTAGCCCAGGAGAGTTCCAATTGTGTGTGGGTAGAATATATATCCCACGTGGGTAAAATTGAAAAAAGTTGAAAAATATTTTTTTTTGGACTTAGCCATTTTTCCGGCGTTTATTAGACTTTCAGATAGGGCAAATGTCAGTGAGCGTTCCGATTTCAGTTCCAGAGCGATTCGCCCAATGAGTCCTTGATATTTAGTCGTTTTCAGCCAATATTTTGGATTTTTTAAAATTTCACTTTTTTGTGAAAATATCCACTAAATGAGGGAATAATATGTGTGAGGGTACCCCAGGAGTGTTCCAAATGTGTGTGGGTAGAATATATATTCCACGGGGGAACAATTGAAAAAAGTTGAAAAATTTTTTTTTTTTGGACTTAGTCATTTTTCCGGAGTTTATCAGACTTTCAGATAGGGCAAATGTCAGTGAGCGTTCCGATTTCAGTTCCAGAGCGATTCGCCCAATGAGTCATTGATATTTAGTCATTTTCAGCCAATTTTCTGGATTTTTGAAAAATTCACTTTTTTGTGAAAATATCCACTAACTGAGGGAATAATATGTGTGAGGGTACCCCAGGAGAGTTCCAAATGTGTGTGGGTAAAATATATATCCCACGGGGGTAAAAGTGAAAAAAGTTGAAAAAAATAATTTTTTGGACTTAGCCATTTTTCCGGCGTTTATTAGACTTTCAGGTAGGGCAAATGTCAGTGAGCGTTCCGATTTCAGTTCCAGAGCGATTCGCCCAATGAGTCCTTGATATTTAGTTGTTTTCAGCCAATATTTTGGATTTTTGAAAATTTCACTTTTTGTGAAAATATGCACTAAATGAGGGAATAATATGTGTGAGGGTACCCCAGGAGTGTTCCAAATGTGTGTGGGTAGAATATATATTCCACGGGGGTAAAATTGGAAAAAAGTTGAAAAATTTTTTTTTTTTGGACTTAGTCATTTTTCCGGAGTTTATCAGACTTTCAGATAGGGCAAATGTCAGTGAGCGTTCCGATTTCAGTTCCAGAGCGATTCGCCCAATGAGTCATTGATATTTAGTCATTTTCAGCCAATTTTCTGGATTTTTGAAAATTTCACTTTTTTGTGAAAATATCCACTAAATGAGGGAATAATATGTGTGAGGGTAGCCCAGGAGAGTTCCAATTGTGTGTGGGTAGAATATATATCCCACGTGGGTAAAATTGAAAAAAGTTGAAAAATATTTTTTTTTGGACTTAGTCATTTTTCCGGCGTTTATCAGACTTTCAGATAGGGCAAATGTCAGTGAGCGTTCCGATTTCAGTTCCAGAGCGATTCACCCAATGAGTCCTTGATATTTAGTCATTTTCAGCCAATTTTCTGGATTTTTGAAAAATTCACTTTTTTGTGAAAATATCCACTAAATGAGGGAATAATATGTGTGAGGGTATCCCAGGAGAGTTCCAAATGTGTGTGGGTAAAATATATATCCCACGGGGGTAAAAGTGAAAAAAGTTGAAAAAAATAATTTTTTGGACTTAGCCATTTTTCCGGCGTTTATCAGACTTTCAGATAGTGCAAATGTCAGTGAGCGTTTCGATTTCAGTTCCAGAGCGATTCGCCCAATGAGTCCTTGATATTTAGTCGTTTTCAGCCAATATTTTGGATTTTTGAAAATTTCACTTTTTTGTGAAAATATCCACTAAATGAGGGAATAATATGTGTGAGGGTACCCCAGGAGAGTTCCAAATGTGTGTGGGTAGAATATATATCCCACGGGGGAAAAATTGAAAAAAGTTGAAAAATTATTTTTTTTGGACTTAGTCATTTTTCCGGAGTTTATCAGACTTTCAGATAGGGCAAATGTCAGTGAGCGTTCCGATTTCAGTTCCAGAGCGATTCGCCCAATGAGTCATTGATATTTAGTCATTTTCAGCCAATTTTCTGGATTTTTGAAAATTTCACTTTTTTGTGAAAATATCCACTAAATGAGGGAATAATATGTGTGAGGGTAGCCCAGGAGAGTTCCAATTGTGTGTGGGTAGAATATATATCCCACGTGGGTAAAATTGAAAAAAGTTGAAAAATTATTTTTTTTGGACTTAGTCATTTTTCCGGCGTTTATCAGACTTTCAGATAGGGCAAATGTCAGTGAGCGTTCCGATTTCAGTTCCAGAGCGATTCGCCCAATGAGTCATTGATATTTAGTCATTTTCAGCCAATTTTCTGGATTTTTGAACATTTCACTTTTTTGTGAAAATATCCACTAAATGAGGGAATAATATGTGTGAGGGTAGCCCAGGAGAGTTCCAATTGTGTGTGGGTAGAATATATATCCCACGTGGGTAAAATTGAAAAAAGTTGAAAAATATTTTTTTTTGGACTTAGCCATTTTTCCGGCGTTTATTAGACTTTCAGATAGGGCAAATGTCAGTGAGCGTTCCGATTTCAGTTCCAGAGCGATTCGCCCAATGAGTCCTTGATATTTAGTCGTTTTCAGCCAATATTTTGGATTTTTTAAAATTTCACTTTTTTGTGAAAATATCCACTAAATGAGGGAATAATATGTGTGAGGGTACCCCAGGAGTGTTCCAAATGTGTGTGGGTAGAATATATATTCCACGGGGGAACAATTGAAAAAAGTTGAAAAATTTTTTTTTTTTGGACTTAGTCATTTTTCCGGAGTTTATCAGACTTTCAGATAGGGCAAATGTCAGTGAGCGTTCCGATTTCAGTTCCAGAGCGATTCGCCCAATGAGTCATTGATATTTAGTCATTTTCAGCCAATTTTCTGGATTTTTGAAAAATTCACTTTTTTGTGAAAATATCCACTAAATGAGGGAATAATATGTGTGAGGGTACCCCAGGAGACTTCCAAATGTGTGTGGGTAAAATATATATCCCACGGGGGTAAAAGTGAAAAAAGTTGAAAAAAATAATTTTTTGGACTTAGCCATTTTTCCGGCGTTTATTAGACTTTCAGATAGGGCAAATGTCAGTGAGCGTTCCGATTTCAGTTCCAGAGCGATTCGCCCAATGAGTCCTTGATATTTAGTCGTTTTCAGCCAATATTTTGGATTTTTGAAAATTTCACTTTTTTGTGAAAATATCCACTAAATGAGGGAATAATCTGTGTGAGGGTACCCCAGGAGTGTTCCAAATGTGTGTGGGTAGAATATATATTCCACGGGGGTAAAATTGAAAAAAAGTTGAAAAATTTTTTTTTTTTGGACTTAGTCATTTTTCCGGAGTTTATCAGACTTTCAGATAGGGCAAATGTCAGTGAGCGTTCCGATTTCAGTTCCAGAGCGATTCGCCCAATGAGTCATTGATATTTAGTCATTTTCAGCCAATTTTCTGGATTTTTGAAAATTTCACTTTTTTGTGAAAATATCCACTAAATGAGGGAATAATATGTGTGAGGGTAGCCCAGGAGAGTTCCAATTGTGTGTGGGTAGAATATATATCCCACGTGGGTAAAATTGAAAAAAGTTGAAAAATTATTTTTTTTGGACTTAGTCATTTTTCCGGCGTTTATCAGACTTTCAGATAGGGCAAATGTCAGTGAGCATTCCAATTTCAGTTCCAGAGCGATTCGCCCAATGAGTCATTGATATTTAGTCATTTTCAGCCAATTTTCTGGATTTTAGAACATTTCACTTTTTTGTGAAAATATCCACTAAATGAGGGAATAATATGTGTGAGGGTAGCCCAGGAGAGTTCCAATTGTGTGTGGGTAGAATATATATCCCACGTGGGTAAAATTGAAAAAAGTTGAAAAATATTTTTTTTTGGACTTAGCCATTTTTCCGGCGTTTATTAGACTTTCAGATAGGGCAAATGTCAGTGAGCGTTCCGATTTCAGTTCCAGAGCGATTCGCCCAATGAGTCCTTGATATTTAGTCGTTTTCAGCCAATATTTTGGATTTTTTAAAATTTCACTTTTTTGTGAAAATATCCACTAAATGAGGGAATAATATGTGTGAGGGTACCCCAGGAGTGTTCCAAATGTGTGTGGGTAGAATATATATTCCACGGGGGTACAATTGAAAAAAGTTGAAAAATTTTTTTTTTTTGGACTTAGTCATTTTTCCGGAGTTTATCAGACTTTCAGATAGGGCAAATGTCAGTGAGCGTTCCGATTTCAGTTCCAGAGCGATTCGCCCAATGAGTCATTGATATTTAGTCATTTTCAGCCAATTTTCTGGATTTTTGAAAAATTCACTTTTTTGTGAAAATATCCACTAAATGAGGGAATAATATGTGTGAGGGTACCCCAGGAGAGTTCCAAATGTGTGTGGGTAAAATATATATCCCACGGGGGTAAAAGTGAAAAAAGTTGAAAAAAATAATTTTTTGGACTTAGTCATTTTTCCGGCGTTTATCAGACTTTCAGATAGGGCAAATGTCAGTGAGCGTTCCGATTTCAGTTCCAGAGCGATTCGCCCAATGAGTCATTGATATTTAGTCATTTTCAGCCAATTTTCTGGATTTTTGAAAAATTCACTTTTTTGTGAAAATATCCACTAAATGAGGGAATAATATGTGTGAGGGTACCCCAGGAGAGTTCCAAATGTGTGTGGGTAAAATATATATCCCACGGGGGTAAAAGTGAAAAAAGTTGAAAAAAATAATTTTTTGGACTTAGCCATTTTTCCGGCGTTTATTAGACTTTCAGATAGGGCAAATGTCAGTGAGCGTTCCGATTTCAGTTCCAGAGCGATTCGCCCAATGAGTCCTTGATATTTAGTCGTTTTCAGCCAATATTTTGGATTTTTTAAAATTTCACTTTTTTGTGAAAATATCCACTAAATGAGGGAATAATATGTGTGAGGGTACCCCAGGAGTGTTCCAAATGTGTGTGGGTAGAATATATATTCCACGGGGGTACAATTGAAAAAAGTTGAAAAATTTTTTTTTTTTGGACTTAGTCATTTTTCCGGAGTTTATCAGACTTTCAGATAGGGCAAATGTCAGTGAGCGTTCCGATTTCAGTTCCAGAGCGATTCGCCCAATGAGTCATTGATATTTAGTCATTTTCAGCCAATTTTCTGGATTTTTGAAAAATTCACTTTTTTGTGAAAATATCCACTAAATGAGGGAATAATATGTGTGAGGGTACCCCAGGAGAGTTCCAAATGTGTGTGGGTAAAATATATATCCCACGGGGGTAAAAGTGAAAAAAGTTGAAAAAAATAATTTTTTGGACTTAGCCATTTTTCCGGCGTTTATTAGACTTTCAGATAGGGCAAATGTCAGTGAGCGTTCCGATTTCAGTTCCAGAGCGATTCGCCCAATGAGTCCTTGATATTTAGTCGTTTTCAGCCAATATTTTGGATTTTTTAAAATTTCACTTTTTTGTGAAAATATCCACTAAATGAGGGAATAATATGTGTGAGGGTACCCCAGGAGTGTTCCAAATGTGTGTGGGTAGAATATATATTCCACGGGGGTACAATTGAAAAAAGTTGAAAAATTTTTTTTTTTTGGACTTAGTCATTTTTCCGGAGTTTATCAGACTTTCAGATAGGGCAAATGTCAGTGAGCGTTCCGATTTCAGTTCCAGAGCGATTCGCCCAATGAGTCATTGATATTTAGTCATTTTCAGCCAATTTTCTGGATTTTTGAAAAATTCACTTTTTTGTGAAAATATCCACTAAATGAGGGAATAATATGTGTGAGGGTACCCCAGGAGAGTTCCAAATGTGTGTGGGTAAAATATATATCCCACGGGGGTAAAAGTGAAAAAAGTTGAAAAAAATAATTTTTTGGACTTAGCCATTTTTCCGGCGTTTATTAGACTTTCAGATAGGGCAAATGTCAGTGAGCGTTCCGATTTCAGTTCCAGAGCGATTCGCCCAATGAGTCCTTGATATTTAGTCGTTTTCAGCCAATATTTTGGATTTTTGAAAATTTCACTTTTTTGTGAAAATATCCACTAAATGAGGGAATAATATGTGTGAGGGTACCCCAGGAGAGTTCCAAATGTGTGTGGGTAGAATATATATCCCACGGGGGAAAAATTGAAAAAAGTTGAAAAATTATTTTTTTTGGACTTAGTCATTTTTCCGGCGTTTATCAGACTTTCAGATAGGGCAAATGTCAGTGAGCGTTCCGATTTCAGTTCCAGAGCGATTCGCCCAATGAGTCATTGATATTTAGTCATTTTCAGCCAATTTTCTGGATTTTTGAAAATTTCACTTTTTTGTGAAAATATCCACTAAATGAGGGAATAATATGTGTGAGGGTAGCCCAGGAGAGTTCCAATTGTGTGTGGGTAGAATATATATCCCACGTGGGTAAAATTGAAAAAAGTTGAAAAATTATTTTTTTTGGACTTAGTCATTTTTCCGGCGTTTATCAGACTTTCAGATAGGGCAAATGTCAGTGAGCATTCCGATTTCAGTTCCAGAGATATTTGCCCAATGAGTCATTGATATTTAGTCATTTTCAGCCAATTTTCTGGATTTTTGAAAAATTCACTTTTTTGTGAAAATATCCACTAAATGAGGGAATAATATGTGTGAGGGTACCCCAGGAGAGTTCCAAATGTGTGTGGGTAAAATATATATCCCACGGGGGTAAAAGTGAAAAAAGTTGAAAAAAATAATTTTTTGGACTTAGCCATTTTTCCGGCGTTTATTAGACTTTCAGATAGGGCAAATGTCAGTGAGCGTTCCGATTTCAGTTCCAGAGCGATTCGCCCAATGAGTCCTTGATATTTAGTCGTTTTCAGCCAATATTTTGGATTTTTGAAAATTTCACTTTTTTGTGAAAATATCCACTAAATGAGGGAATAATATGTGTGAGGGTACCCCAGGAGTGTTCCAAATGTGTGTGGGTAGAATATATATTCCACGGGGGTAAAATTGAAAAAAGTTGAAAAATTTTTTTTTTTTGGACTTAGTCATTTTTCCGGAGTTTATCAGACTTTCAGATAGGGCAAATGTCAGTGAGCGTTCCGATTTCAGTTCCAGAGCGATTCGCCCAATGAGTCATTGATATTTAGTCATTTTCAGCCAATTTTCTGGATTTTTGAAAATTTCACTTTTTTGTGAAAATATCCACTAAATGAGGGAATAATATGTGTGAGGGTAGCCCAGGAGAGTTCCAATTGTGTGTGGGTAGAATATATATCCCACGTGGGTAAAATTGAAAAAAGTTGAAAAATATTTTTTTTTGGACTTAGTCATTTTTCCGGCGTTTATCAGACTTTCAGATAGGGCAAATGTCAGTGAGCGTTCCGATTTCAGTTCCAGAGCGATTCGCCCAATGAGTCCTTGATATTTAGTCATTTTCAGCCAATTTTCTGGATTTTTGAAAAATTCACTTTTTTGTGAAAATATCCACTAAATGAGGGAATAATATGTGTGAGGGTATCCCAGGAGAGTTCCAAATGTGTGTGGGTAAAATATATATCCCACGGGGGTAAAAGTGAAAAAAGTTGAAAAAAATAATTTTTTGGACTTAGCCATTTTTCCGGCGTTTATCAGACTTTCAGATAGTGCAAATGTCAGTGAGCGTTCCGATTTCAGTTCCAGAGCGATTCGCCCAATGAGTCCTTGATATTTAGTCGTTTTCAGCCAATATTTTGGATTTTTGAAAATTTCACTTTTTTGTGAAAATATCCACTAAATGAGGGAATAATATGTGTGAGGGTACCCCAGGAGAGTTCCAAATGTGTGTGGGTAGAATATATATCCCACGGGGGAAAAATTGAAAAAAGTTGAAAAATTATTTTTTTTGGACTTAGTCATTTTTCCGGCGTTTATCAGACTTTCAGATAGGGCAAATGTCAGTGAGCGTTCCGATTTCAGTTCCAGAGCGATTCGCCCAATGAGTCATTGATATTTAGTCATTTTCAGCCAATTTTCTGGATTTTTGAAAATTTCACTTTTTTGTGAAAATATCCACTAAATGAGGGAATAATATGTGTGAGGGTAGCCCAGGAGAGTTCCAATTGTGTGTGGGTAGAATATATATCCCACGTGGGTAAAATTGAAAAAAGTTGAAAAATTATTTTTTTTGGACTTAGTCATTTTTCCGGCGTTTATCAGACTTTCAGATAGGGCAAATGTCAGTGAGCGTTCCGATTTCAGTTCCAGAGATATTTGCCCAATGAGTCATTGATATTTAGTCATTTTCAGCCAATTTTCTGGATTTTTGAAAAATTCACTTTTTTGTGAAAATATCCACTAAATGAGGGAATAATATGTGTGAGGGTACCCCAGGAGAGTTCCAAATGTGTGTGGGTAAAATATATATCCCACGGGGGTAAAAGTGAAAAAAGTTGAAAAAAATAATTTTTTGGACTTAGCCATTTTTCCGGCATTTATTAGACTTTCAGATAGGGCAAATGTCAGTGAGCGTTCCTATTTCAGTTCCAGAGCGATTCGCCCAATGAGTCCTTGATATTTAGTCGTTTTCAGCCAATATTTTGGATTTTTTAAAATTTCACTTTTTTGTGAAAATATCCACTAAATGAGGGAATAATATGTGTGAGGGTACCCCAGGAGTGTTCCAAATGTGTGTGGGTAGAATATATATTCCACGGGGGTACAATTGAAAAAAGTTGAAAAATTTTTTTTTTTTGGACTTAGTCATTTTTCCGGAGTTTATCAGACTTTCAGATAGGGCAAATGTCAGTGAGCGTTCCGATTTCAGTTCCAGAGCGATTCGCCCAATGAGTCATTGATATTTAGTCATTTTCAGCCAATTTTCTGGATTTTTGAAAAATTCACTTTTTTGTGAAAATATCCACTAAATGAGGGAATAATATGTGTGAGGGTACCCCAGGAGTGTTCCAAATGTGTGTGGGTAGAATATATATCCCACGTGGGTAAAATTGAAAAAAGTTGAAAAATTATTTTTTTTGGACTTAGTCATTTTTCCGGCGTTTATCAGACTTTCAGATAGGGCAAATGTCAGTGAGCGTTCCGATTTCAGCTCCAGAGCTATTCGCCCAATGAGTCATTGATATTTAGTCATTTTCAACCAATTTTCTGGATTTTTGAACATTTCACTTTTTTGTGAAAATGTCCACTAAATGAGGGAATAATATGTGTGAGGGTAGCCCAGGAGAGTTCCAATTGTGTGTGGGTAGAATATATATCCCACGTGGGTAAAATTGAAAAAAGTTGAAAAATATTTTTTTTTGGACTTAGTCATTTTTCCGGAGTTTATCAGACTTTCAGATAGGGCAAATGTCAGTGAGCGTTCCGATTTCAGTTCCAGAGCGATTCGCCCAATGAGTCATTGATATTTAGTCATTTTCAGCCAATTTTCAGGATTTTTGAAAATTTCACTTTTTTGTGAAAATATCCACTAAATGAGGGAATAATATGTGTGAGGGTAGCCCAGGAGAGTTCCAATTGTGTGTGGGTAGAATATATATCCCACGTGGGTAAAATTGAAAAAAGTTGGAAAATTATTTTTTTTGGACTTAGTCATTTTTCCGGCGTTTATCAGACTTTCAGAAAGGGCAAATGTCAGTGAGCGTTCCGATTTCAGTTCCAGAGCGATTCGCCCAATGAGTCCTTGATATTTAGTCGTTTTCAGCCAATATTTTGGATTTTTTAAAATTTCACTTTTTTGTGAAAATATCCACTAAATGAGGGAATAATATGTGTGAGGGTACCCCAGGAGTGTTCCAAATGTGTGTGGGTAGAATATATATTCCACGGGGGTACAATTGAAAAAAGTTGAAAAATTTTTTTTTTTTGGACTTAGTCATTTTTCCGGAGTTTATCAGACTTTCAGATAGGGCAAATGTCAGTGAGCGTTCCGATTTCAGTTCCAGAGCGATTCGCCCAATGAGTCATTGATATTTAGTCATTTTCAGCCAATTTTCTGGATTTTTGAAAAATTCACTTTTTTGTGAAAATATCCACTAAATGAGGGAATAATATGTGTGAGGGTACCCCAGGAGAGTTCCAAATGTGTGTGGGTAAAATATATATCCCACGGGGGTAAAAGTGAAAAAAGTTGAAAAAAATAATTTTTTGGACTTAGCCATTTTTCCGGCATTTATTAGACTTTCAGATAGGGCAAATGTCAGTGAGCGTTCCGATTTCAGTTCCAGAGCGATTCGCCCAATGAGTCCTTGATATTTAGTCGTTTTCAGCCAATATTTTGGATTTTTGAAAATTTCACTTTTTTGTGAAAATATCCACTAAATGAGGGAATAATATGTGTGAGGGTAGCCCAGGAGAGTTCCAATTGTGTGTGGGTAGAATATATATCCCACGTGGGTAAAATTGAAAAAAGTTGAAAAATTATTTTTTATGGACTTAGTCATTTTTCCGGCGTTTATCAGACTTTCAGATAGGGCAAATGTCAGTGAGCGTTCCGATTTCAGCTCCAGAGCGATTCGCCCAATGAGTCATTGATATTTAGTCATTTTCAACCAATTTTCTGGATTTTTGAACATTTCACTTTTTTGTGAAAATATCCACTAAATGAGGGAATAATATGTGTGAGGGTAGCCCAGGAGAGTTCCAATTGTGTGTGGGTAGAATATATATCCCACGTGGGTAAAATTGAAAAAAGTTGAAAAATATTTTTTTTTGGACTTAGCCATTTTTCCGGCGTTTATTAGACTTTCAGATAGGGCAAATGTCAGTGAGCGTTCCGATTTCAGTTCCAGAGCGATTCGCCCAATGAGTCCTTGATATTTAGTCGTTTTCAGCCAATATTTTGGATTTTTTAAAATTTCACTTTTTTGTGAAAATATCCACTAAATGAGGGAATAATATGTGTGAGGGTACCCCAGGAGTGTTCCAAATGTGTGTGGGTAGAATATATATTCCACGGGGGTACAATTGAAAAAAGTTGAAAAATTTTTTTTTTTTGGACTTAGTCATTTTTCCGGAGTTTATCAGACTTTCAGATAGGGCAAATGTCAGTGAGCGTTCCGATTTCAGTTCCAGAGCGATTCGCCCAATGAGTCATTGATATTTAGTCATTTTCAGCCAATTTTCTGGATTTTTGAAAAATTCACTTTTTTGTGAAAATATCCACTAAATGAGGGAATAATATGTGTGAGGGTACCCCAGGAGAGTTCCAAATGTGTGTGGGTAAAATATATATCCCACGGGGGTAAAAGTGAAAAAAGTTGAAAAAAATAATTTTTTGGACTTAGCCATTTTTCCGGCGTTTATTAGACTTTCAGATAGGGCAAATGTCAGTGAGCGTTCCAATTTCAGTTCCAGAGCGATTCGCCCAATGAGTCCTTGATATTTAGTCGTTTTCAGCCAATATTTTGGATTTTTGAAAATTTCACTTTTTTGTGAAAATATCCACTAAATGAGGGAATAATATGTGTGAGGGTACCCCAGGAGTGTTCCAAATGTGTGTGGGTAGAATATATATTCCACGGGGGTAAAATTGAAAAAAAGTTGAAAAATTTTTTTTTTTTGGACTTAGTCATTTTTCCGGAGTTTATCAGACTTTCAGATAGGGCAAATGTCAGTGAGCGTTCCGATTTCAGTTCCAGAGCGATTCGCCCAATGAGTCATTGATGTTTAGTCATTTTCAGCCAATTTTCTGGATTTTTGAAAATTTCACTTTTTTGTGAAAATATCCACTAAATGAGGGAATAATATGTGTGAGGGTAGCCCAGGAGAGTTCCAATTGTGTGTGGGTAGAATATATATCCCACGTGGGTAAAATTGAAAAAAGTTGAAAAATTATTTTTTTTGGACTTAGTCATTTTTCCGGCGTTTATCAGACTTTCAGATAGGGCAAATGTCAGTGAGCGTTCCGATTTCAGTTCCAGAGCGATTCGGCCAATGAGTCATTGATATTTAGTCATTTTCAGCCAATTTTCTGGATTTTTGAACATTTCACTTTTTTGTGAAAATATCCACTAAATGAGGGAATAATATGTGTGAGGGTACCCCAGGAGAGTTCCAAATGTGTGTGGGTAAAATATATATCCCACGGGGGTAAAAGTGAAAAAAGTTGAAAAAAATAATTTTTTGGACTTAGCCATTTTTCCGGCGTTTATTAGACTTTCAGATAGGGCAAATGTCAGTGAGCGTTCCGATTTCAGTTCCAGAGCGATTCGCCCAATGAGTCCTTGATATTTAGTCGTTTTCAGCCAATATTTTGGATTTTTTAAAATTTCACTTTTTTGTGAAAATATCCACTAAATGAGGGAATAATATGTGTGAGGGTACCCCAGGAGTGTTCCAAATGTGTGTGGGTAGAATATATATTCCACGGGGGTACAATTGAAAAAAGTTGAAAAATTTTTTTTTTTTGGACTTAGTCATTTTTCCGGAATTTATCAGACTTTCAGATAGGGCAAATGTCAGTGAGCGTTCCGGTTTCAGTTCCAGAGCGATTCGCCCAATGAGTCCTTGATATTTAGTCGTTTTCAGCCAATATTTTGGATTTTTGAAAATTTCACTTTTTTGTGAAAATATCCACTAAATGAGGGAATAATATGTGTGAGGGTAGCCCAGGAGAGTTCCAATTGTGTGTGGGTAGAATATATATCCCACGTGGGTAAAATTGAAAAAAGTTGAAAAATTATTTTTTATGGACTTAGTCATTTTTCCGGCGTTTATCAGACTTTCAGATAGGGCAAATGTCAGTGAGCGTTCCGATTTCAGCTCCAGAGCGATTCGCCCAATGAGTCATTGATATTTAGTCATTTTCAACCAATTTTCTGGATTTTTGAACATTTCACTTTTTTGTGAAAATATCCACTAAATGAGGGAATAATATGTGTGAGGGTAGCCCAGGAGAGTTCCAATTGTGTGTGGGTAGAATATATATCCCACGTGGGTAAAATTGAAAAAAGTTGAAAAATATTTTTTTTTGGACTTAGCCATTTTTCCGGCGTTTATTAGACTTTCAGATAGGGCAAATGTCAGTGAGCGTTCCGATTTCAGTTCCAGAGCGATTCGCCCAATGAGTCCTTGATATTTAGTCGTTTTCAGCCAATATTTTGGATTTTTTAAAATTTCACTTTTTTGTGAAAATATCCACTAAATGAGGGAATAATATGTGTGAGGGTACCCCAGGAGTGTTCCAAATGTGTGTGGGTAGAATATATATTCCACGGGGGTACAATTGAAAAAAGTTGAAAAATTTTTTTTTTTTGGACTTAGTCATTTTTCCGGAGTTTATCAGACTTTCAGATAGGGCAAATGTCAGTGAGCGTTCCGATTTCAGTTCCAGAGCGATTCGCCCAATGAGTCATTGATATTTAGTCATTTTCAGCCAATTTTCTGGATTTTTGAAAAATTCACTTTTTTGTGAAAATATCCACTAAATGAGGGAATAATATGTGTGAGGGTACCCCAGGAGAGTTCCAAATGTGTGTGGGTAAAATATATATCCCACGGGGGTAAAAGTGAAAAAAGTTGAAAAAAATAATTTTTTGGACTTAGCCATTTTTCCGGCGTTTATTAGACTTTCAGATAGGGCAAATGTCAGTGAGCGTTCCAATTTCAGTTCCAGAGCGATTCGCCCAATGAGTCCTTGATATTTAGTCGTTTTCAGCCAATATTTTGGATTTTTGAAAATTTCACTTTTTTGTGAAAATATCCACTAAATGAGGGAATAATATGTGTGAGGGTACCCCAGGAGTGTTCCAAATGTGTGTGGGTAGAATATATATTCCACGGGGGTAAAATTGAAAAAAAGTTGAAAAATTTTTTTTTTTTGGACTTAGTCATTTTTCCGGAGTTTATCAGACTTTCAGATAGGGCAAATGTCAGTGAGCGTTCCGATTTCAGTTCCAGAGCGATTCGCCCAATGAGTCATTGATGTTTAGTCATTTTCAGCCAATTTTCTGGATTTTTGAAAATTTCACTTTTTTGTGAAAATATCCACTAAATGAGGGAATAATATGTGTGAGGGTAGCCCAGGAGAGTTCCAATTGTGTGTGGGTAGAATATATATCCCACGTGGGTAAAATTGAAAAAAGTTGAAAAATTATTTTTTTTGGACTTAGTCATTTTTCCGGCGTTTATCAGACTTTCAGATAGGGCAAATGTCAGTGAGCGTTCCGATTTCAGTTCCAGAGCGATTCGGCCAATGAGTCATTGATATTTAGTCATTTTCAGCCAATTTTCTGGATTTTTGAACATTTCACTTTTTTGTGAAAATATCCACTAAATGAGGGAATAATATGTGTGAGGGTACCCCAGGAGAGTTCCAAATGTGTGTGGGTAAAATATATATCCCACGGGGGTAAAAGTGAAAAAAGTTGAAAAAAATAATTTTTTGGACTTAGCCATTTTTCCGGCGTTTATTAGACTTTCAGATAGGGCAAATGTCAGTGAGCGTTCCGATTTCAGTTCCAGAGCGATTCGCCCAATGAGTCCTTGATATTTAGTCGTTTTCAGCCAATATTTTGGATTTTTTAAAATTTCACTTTTTTGTGAAAATATCCACTAAATGAGGGAATAATATGTGTGAGGGTACCCCAGGAGTGTTCCAAATGTGTGTGGGTAGAATATATATTCCACGGGGGTACAATTGAAAAAAGTTGAAAAATTTTTTTTTTTTGGACTTAGTCATTTTTCCGGAATTTATCAGACTTTCAGATAGGGCAAATGTCAGTGAGCGTTCCGGTTTCAGTTCCAGAGCGATTCGCCCAATGAGTCATTGATATTTAGTCATTTTCAGCCAATTTTCTGGATTTTTGAAAAATTCACTTTTTTGTGAAAATATCCACTAAATGAGGGAATAATATGTGTGAGGGTACCCCAGGAGACTTCCAAATGTGTGTGGGTAAAATATATATCCCACGGGGGTAAAAGTGAAAAAAGTTGAAAAAAATAATTTTTTGGACTTAGCCATTTTTCCGGCGTTTATTAGACTTTCAGATAGGGCAAATGTCAGTGAGCGTTCCGATTTCAGTTCCAGAGCGATTCGCCCAATGAGTCCTTGATATTTAGTCGTTTTCAGCCAATATTTTGGATTTTTGAAAATTTCACTTTTTTGTGAAAATATCCACTAAATGAGGGAATAATATGTGTGAGGGTACCCCAGGAGTGTTCCAAATGTGTGTGGGTAGAATATATATTCCACGGGGGTAAAATTGAAAAAAAGTTGAAAAATTTTTTTTTTTTGGACTTAGTCATTTTTCCGGAGTTTATCAGACTTTCAGATAGGGCAAATGTCAGTGAGCGTTCCGATTTCAGTTCCAGAGCGATTCGCCCAATGAGTCATTGATGTTTAGTCATTTTCAGCCAATTTTCTGGATTTTTGAAAATTTCACTTTTTTGTGAAAATATCCACTAAATGAGGGAATAATATGTGTGAGGGTAGCCCAGGAGAGTTCCAATTGTGTGTGGGTAGAATATATATCCCACGTGGGTAAAATTGAAAAAAGTTGAAAAATTATTTTTTTTGGACTTAGTCATTTTTCCGGCGTTTATCAGACTTTCAGATAGGGCAAATGTCAGTGAGCGTTCCGATTTCAGTTCCAGAGCGATTCGGCCAATGAGTCATTGATATTTAGTCATTTTCAGCCAATTTTCTGGATTTTTGAACATTTCACTTTTTTGTGAAAATATCCACTAAATGAGGGAATAATATGTGTGAGGGTACCCCAGGAGAGTTCCAAATGTGTGTGGGTAAAATATATATCCCACGGGGGTAAAAGTGAAAAAAGTTGAAAAAAATAATTTTTTGGACTTAGCCATTTTTCCGGCGTTTATTAGACTTTCAGATAGGGCAAATGTCAGTGAGCGTTCCGATTTCAGTTCCAGAGCGATTCGCCCAATGAGTCCTTGATATTTAGTCGTTTTCAGCCAATATTTTGGATTTTTTAAAATTTCACTTTTTTGTGAAAATATCCACTAAATGAGGGAATAATATGTGTGAGGGTACCCCAGGAGTGTTCCAAATGTGTGTGGGTAGAATATATATTCCACGGGGGTACAATTGAAAAAAGTTGAAAAATTTTTTTTTTTTGGACTTAGTCATTTTTCCGGAGTTTATCAGACTTTCAGATAGGGCAAATGTCAGTGAGCGTTCCGATTTCAGTTCCAGAGCGATTCGCCCAATGAGTCATTGATATTTAGTCATTTTCAGCCAATTTTCTGGATTTTTGAAAAATTCACTTTTTTGTGAAAATATCCACTAAATGAGGGAATAATATGTGTGAGGGTACCCCAGGAGAGTTCCAAATGTGTGTGGGTAAAATATATATCCCACGGGGGTAAAAGTGAAAAAAGTTGAAAAAAATAATTTTTTGGACTTAGCCATTTTTCCGGCATTTATTAGACTTTCAGATAGGGCAAATGTCAGTGAGCGTTCCGATTTCAGTTCCAGAGCGATTCGCCCAATGAGTCCTTGATATTTAGTCGTTTTCAGCCAATATTTTGGATTTTTGAAAATTTCACTTTTTTGTGAAAATATCCACTAAATGAGGGAATAATATGTGTGAGGGTAGCCCAGGAGAGTTCCAATTGTGTGTGGGTAGAATATATATCCCACGTGGGTAAAATTGAAAAAAGTTGAAAAATTATTTTTTATGGACTTAGTCATTTTTCCGGCGTTTATCAGACTTTCAGATAGGGCAAATGTCAGTGAGCGTTCCGATTTCAGCTCCAGAGCGATTCGCCCAATGAGTCATTGATATTTAGTCATTTTCAACCAATTTTCTGGATTTTTGAACATTTCACTTTTTTGTGAAAATATCCACTAAATGAGGGAATAATATGTGTGAGGGTAGCCCAGGAGAGTTCCAATTGTGTGTGGGTAGAATATATATCCCACGTGGGTAAAATTGAAAAAAGTTGAAAAATATTTTTTTTTGGACTTAGCCATTTTTCCGGCGTTTATTAGACTTTCAGATAGGGCAAATGTCAGTGAGCGTTCCGATTTCAGTTCCAGAGCGATTCGCCCAATGAGTCCTTGATATTTAGTCGTTTTCAGCCAATATTTTGGATTTTTTAAAATTTCACTTTTTTGTGAAAATATCCACTAAATGAGGGAATAATATGTGTGAGGGTACCCCAGGAGTGTTCCAAATGTGTGTGGGTAGAATATATATTCCACGGGGGTACAATTGAAAAAAGTTGAAAAATTTTTTTTTTTTGGACTTAGTCATTTTTCCGGAGTTTATCAGACTTTCAGATAGGGCAAATGTCAGTGAGCGTTCCGATTTCAGTTCCAGAGCGATTCGCCCAATGAGTCATTGATATTTAGTCATTTTCAGCCAATTTTCTGGATTTTTGAAAAATTCACTTTTTTGTGAAAATATCCACTAAATGAGGGAATAATATGTGTGAGGGTACCCCAGGAGAGTTCCAAATGTGTGTGGGTAAAATATATATCCCACGGGGGTAAAAGTGAAAAAAGTTGAAAAAAATAATTTTTTGGACTTAGCCATTTTTCCGGCGTTTATTAGACTTTCAGATAGGGCAAATGTCAGTGAGCGTTCCAATTTCAGTTCCAGAGCGATTCGCCCAATGAGTCCTTGATATTTAGTCGTTTTCAGCCAATATTTTGGATTTTTGAAAATTTCACTTTTTTGTGAAAATATCCACTAAATGAGGGAATAATATGTGTGAGGGTACCCCAGGAGTGTTCCAAATGTGTGTGGGTAGAATATATATTCCACGGGGGTAAAATTGAAAAAAAGTTGAAAAATTTTTTTTTTTTGGACTTAGTCATTTTTCCGGAGTTTATCAGACTTTCAGATAGGGCAAATGTCAGTGAGCGTTCCGATTTCAGTTCCAGAGCGATTCGCCCAATGAGTCATTGATGTTTAGTCATTTTCAGCCAATTTTCTGGATTTTTGAAAATTTCACTTTTTTGTGAAAATATCCACTAAATGAGGGAATAATATGTGTGAGGGTAGCCCAGGAGAGTTCCAATTGTGTGTGGGTAGAATATATATCCCACGTGGGTAAAATTGAAAAAAGTTGAAAAATTATTTTTTTTGGACTTAGTCATTTTTCCGGCGTTTATCAGACTTTCAGATAGGGCAAATGTCAGTGAGCGTTCCGATTTCAGTTCCAGAGCGATTCGGCCAATGAGTCATTGATATTTAGTCATTTTCAGCCAATTTTCTGGATTTTTGAACATTTCACTTTTTTGTGAAAATATCCACTAAATGAGGGAATAATATGTGTGAGGGTACCCCAGGAGAGTTCCAAATGTGTGTGGGTAAAATATATATCCCACGGGGGTAAAAGTGAAAAAAGTTGAAAAAAATAATTTTTTGGACTTAGCCATTTTTCCGGCGTTTATTAGACTTTCAGATAGGGCAAATGTCAGTGAGCGTTCCGATTTCAGTTCCAGAGCGATTCGCCCAATGAGTCCTTGATATTTAGTCGTTTTCAGCCAATATTTTGGATTTTTTAAAATTTCACTTTTTTGTGAAAATATCCACTAAATGAGGGAATAATATGTGTGAGGGTACCCCAGGAGTGTTCCAAATGTGTGTGGGTAGAATATATATTCCACGGGGGTACAATTGAAAAAAGTTGAAAAATTTTTTTTTTTTGGACTTAGTCATTTTTCCGGAATTTATCAGACTTTCAGATAGGGCAAATGTCAGTGAGCGTTCCGGTTTCAGTTCCAGAGCGATTCGCCCAATGAGTCATTGATATTTAGTCATTTTCAGCCAATTTTCTGGATTTTTGAAAAATTCACTTTTTTGTGAAAATATCCACTAAATGAGGGAATAATATGTGTGAGGGTACCCCAGGAGACTTCCAAATGTGTGTGGGTAAAATATATATCCCACGGGGGTAAAAGTGAAAAAAGTTGAAAAAAATAATTTTTTGGACTTAGCCATTTTTCCGGCGTTTATTAGACTTTCAGATAGGGCAAATGTCAGTGAGCGTTCCGATTTCAGTTCCAGAGCGATTCGCCCAATGAGTCCTTGATATTTAGTCGTTTTCAGCCAATATTTTGGATTTTTGAAAATTTCACTTTTTTGTGAAAATATCCACTAAATGAGGGAATAATATGTGTGAGGGTACCCCAGGAGTGTTCCAAATGTGTGTGGGTAGAATATATATTCCACGGGGGTAAAATTGAAAAAAAGTTGAAAAATTTTTTTTTTTTGGACTTAGTCATTTTTCCGGAGTTTATCAGACTTTCAGATAGGGCAAATGTCAGTGAGCGTTCCGATTTCAGTTCCAGAGCGATTCGCCCAATGAGTCATTGATGTTTAGTCATTTTCAGCCAATTTTCTGGATTTTTGAAAATTTCACTTTTTTGTGAAAATATCCACTAAATGAGGGAATAATATGTGTGAGGGTAGCCCAGGAGAGTTCCAATTGTGTGTGGGTAGAATATATATCCCACGTGGGTAAAATTGAAAAAAGTTGAAAAATTATTTTTTTTGGACTTAGTCATTTTTCCGGCGTTTATCAGACTTTCAGATAGGGCAAATGTCAGTGAGCGTTCCGATTTCAGTTCCAGAGCGATTCGGCCAATGAGTCATTGATATTTAGTCATTTTCAGCCAATTTTCTGGATTTTTGAACATTTCACTTTTTTGTGAAAATATCCACTAAATGAGGGAATAATATGTGTGAGGGTACCCCAGGAGAGTTCCAAATGTGTGTGGGTAAAATATATATCCCACGGGGGTAAAAGTGAAAAAAGTTGAAAAAAATAATTTTTTGGACTTAGCCATTTTTCCGGCGTTTATTAGACTTTCAGATAGGGCAAATGTCAGTGAGCGTTCCGATTTCAGTTCCAGAGCGATTCGCCCAATGAGTCCTTGATATTTAGTCGTTTTCAGCCAATATTTTGGATTTTTTAAAATTTCACTTTTTTGTGAAAATATCCACTAAATGAGGGAATAATATGTGTGAGGGTACCCCAGGAGTGTTCCAAATGTGTGTGGGTAGAATATATATTCCACGGGGGTACAATTGAAAAAAGTTGAAAAATTTTTTTTTTTTGGACTTAGTCATTTTTCCGGAGTTTATCAGACTTTCAGATAGGGCAAATGTCAGTGAGCGTTCCGATTTCAGTTCCAGAGCGATTCGCCCAATGAGTCATTGATATTTAGTCATTTTCAGCCAATTTTCTGGATTTTTGAAAAATTCACTTTTTTGTGAAAATATCCACTAAATGAGGGAATAATATGTGTGAGGGTACCCCAGGAGAGTTCCAAATGTGTGTGGGTAAAATATATATCCCACGGGGGTAAAAGTGAAAAAAGTTGAAAAAAATAATTTTTTGGACTTAGCCATTTTTCCGGCATTTATTAGACTTTCAGATAGGGCAAATGTCAGTGAGCGTTCCGATTTCAGTTCCAGAGCGATTCGCCCAATGAGTCCTTGATATTTAGTCGTTTTCAGCCAATATTTTGGATTTTTGAAAATTTCACTTTTTTGTGAAAATATCCACTAAATGAGGGAATAATATGTGTGAGGGTAGCCCAGGAGAGTTCCAATTGTGTGTGGGTAGAATATATATCCCACGTGGGTAAAATTGAAAAAAGTTGAAAAATTATTTTTTATGGACTTAGTCATTTTTCCGGCGTTTATCAGACTTTCAGATAGGGCAAATGTCAGTGAGCGTTCCGATTTCAGCTCCAGAGCGATTCGCCCAATGAGTCATTGATATTTAGTCATTTTCAACCAATTTTCTGGATTTTTGAACATTTCACTTTTTTGTGAAAATATCCACTAAATGAGGGAATAATATGTGTGAGGGTAGCCCAGGAGAGTTCCAATTGTGTGTGGGTAGAATATATATCCCACGTGGGTAAAATTGAAAAAAGTTGAAAAATATTTTTTTTTGGACTTAGCCATTTTTCCGGCGTTTATTAGACTTTCAGATAGGGCAAATGTCAGTGAGCGTTCCGATTTCAGTTCCAGAGCGATTCGCCCAATGAGTCCTTGATATTTAGTCGTTTTCAGCCAATATTTTGGATTTTTTAAAATTTCACTTTTTTGTGAAAATATCCACTAAATGAGGGAATAATATGTGTGAGGGTACCCCAGGAGTGTTCCAAATGTGTGTGGGTAGAATATATATTCCACGGGGGTACAATTGAAAAAAGTTGAAAAATTTTTTTTTTTTGGACTTAGTCATTTTTCCGGAGTTTATCAGACTTTCAGATAGGGCAAATGTCAGTGAGCGTTCCGATTTCAGTTCCAGAGCGATTCGCCCAATGAGTCATTGATATTTAGTCATTTTCAGCCAATTTTCTGGATTTTTGAAAAATTCACTTTTTTGTGAAAATATCCACTAAATGAGGGAATAATATGTGTGAGGGTACCCCAGGAGAGTTCCAAATGTGTGTGGGTAAAATATATATCCCACGGGGGTAAAAGTGAAAAAAGTTGAAAAAAATAATTTTTTGGACTTAGCCATTTTTCCGGCGTTTATTAGACTTTCAGATAGGGCAAATGTCAGTGAGCGTTCCAATTTCAGTTCCAGAGCGATTCGCCCAATGAGTCCTTGATATTTAGTCGTTTTCAGCCAATATTTTGGATTTTTGAAAATTTCACTTTTTTGTGAAAATATCCACTAAATGAGGGAATAATATGTGTGAGGGTACCCCAGGAGTGTTCCAAATGTGTGTGGGTAGAATATATATTCCACGGGGGTAAAATTGAAAAAAAGTTGAAAAATTTTTTTTTTTTGGACTTAGTCATTTTTCCGGAGTTTATCAGACTTTCAGATAGGGCAAATGTCAGTGAGCGTTCCGATTTCAGTTCCAGAGCGATTCGCCCAATGAGTCATTGATGTTTAGTCATTTTCAGCCAATTTTCTGGATTTTTGAAAATTTCACTTTTTTGTGAAAATATCCACTAAATGAGGGAATAATATGTGTGAGGGTAGCCCAGGAGAGTTCCAATTGTGTGTGGGTAGAATATATATCCCACGTGGGTAAAATTGAAAAAAGTTGAAAAATTATTTTTTTTGGACTTAGTCATTTTTCCGGCGTTTATCAGACTTTCAGATAGGGCAAATGTCAGTGAGCGTTCCGATTTCAGTTCCAGAGCGATTCGGCCAATGAGTCATTGATATTTAGTCATTTTCAGCCAATTTTCTGGATTTTTGAACATTTCACTTTTTTGTGAAAATATCCACTAAATGAGGGAATAATATGTGTGAGGGTACCCCAGGAGAGTTCCAAATGTGTGTGGGTAAAATATATATCCCACGGGGGTAAAAGTGAAAAAAGTTGAAAAAAATAATTTTTTGGACTTAGCCATTTTTCCGGCGTTTATTAGACTTTCAGATAGGGCAAATGTCAGTGAGCGTTCCGATTTCAGTTCCAGAGCGATTCGCCCAATGAGTCCTTGATATTTAGTCGTTTTCAGCCAATATTTTGGATTTTTTAAAATTTCACTTTTTTGTGAAAATATCCACTAAATGAGGGAATAATATGTGTGAGGGTACCCCAGGAGTGTTCCAAATGTGTGTGGGTAGAATATATATTCCACGGGGGTACAATTGAAAAAAGTTGAAAAATTTTTTTTTTTTGGACTTAGTCATTTTTCCGGAATTTATCAGACTTTCAGATAGGGCAAATGTCAGTGAGCGTTCCGGTTTCAGTTCCAGAGCGATTCGCCCAATGAGTCATTGATATTTAGTCATTTTCAGCCAATTTTCTGGATTTTTGAAAAATTCACTTTTTTGTGAAAATATCCACTAAATGAGGGAATAATATGTGTGAGGGTACCCCAGGAGACTTCCAAATGTGTGTGGGTAAAATATATATCCCACGGGGGTAAAAGTGAAAAAAGTTGAAAAAAATAATTTTTTGGACTTAGCCATTTTTCCGGCGTTTATTAGACTTTCAGATAGGGCAAATGTCAGTGAGCGTTCCGATTTCAGTTCCAGAGCGATTCGCCCAATGAGTCCTTGATATTTAGTCGTTTTCAGCCAATATTTTGGATTTTTGAAAATTTCACTTTTTTGTGAAAATATCCACTAAATGAGGGAATAATATGTGTGAGGGTACCCCAGGAGTGTTCCAAATGTGTGTGGGTAGAATATATATTCCACGGGGGTAAAATTGAAAAAAAGTTGAAAAATTTTTTTTTTTTGGACTTAGTCATTTTTCCGGAGTTTATCAGACTTTCAGATAGGGCAAATGTCAGTGAGCGTTCCGATTTCAGTTCCAGAGCGATTCGCCCAATGAGTCATTGATATTTAGTCATTTTCAGCCAATTTTCTGGATTTTTGAAAATTTCACTTTTTTGTGAAAATATCCACTAAATGAGGGAATAATATGTGTGAGGGTAGCCCAGGAGAGTTCCAATTGTGTGTGGGTAGAATATATATCCCACGTGGGTAAAATTGAAAAAAGTTGAAAAATTATTTTTTTTGGACTTAGTCATTTTTCCGGCGTTTATCAGACTTTCAGATAGGGCAAATGTCAGTGAGCGTTCCGATTTCAGTTCCAGAGCGATTCGCCCAATGAGTCATTGATATTTAGTCGTTTTCAGCCAATATTTTGGATTTTTTAAAATTTCACTTTTTTGTGAAAATATCCACTAAATGAGGGAATAATATGTGTGAGGGTACCCCAGGAGTGTTCCAAATGTGTGTGGGTAGAATATATATTCCACGGGGGTACAATTGAAAAAAGTTGAAAAATTTTTTTTTTTTGGACTTAGTCATTTTTCCGGAGTTTATCAGACTTTCAGATAGGGCAAATGTCAGTGAGCGTTCCGATTTCAGTTCCAGAGCGATTCGCCCAATGAGTCATTGATATTTAGTCATTTTCAGCCAATTTTCTGGATTTTTGAAAAATTCACTTTTTTGTGAAAATATCCACTAAATGAGGGAATAATATGTGTGAGGGTAACCCAGGAGAGTTCCAATTGTGTGTGGGTAGAATATATATCCCACGTGGGTAAAATTGAAAAAAGTTGAAAAATTATTTTTTTTGGACTTAGTCATTTTTCCGGCGTTTATCAGACTTTCAGATAGGGCAAATGTCAGTGAGCGTTCCGATTTCAGCTCCAGAGCGATTCGCCCAATGAGTCATTGATATTTAGTCATTTTCAACCAATTTTCTGGATTTTTGAACATTTCACTTTTTTGTGAAAATATCCACTAAATGAGGGAATAATATGTGTGAGGGTAGCCCAGGAGAGTTCCAATTGTGTGTGGGTAGAATATATATCCCACGTGGGTAAAATTGAAAAAAGTTGAAAAATATTTTTTTTTGGACTTAGCCATTTTTCCGGCGTTTATTAGACTTTCAGATAGGGCAAATGTCAGTGAGCGTTCCGATTTCAGTTCCAGAGCGATTCGCCCAATGAGTCCTTGATATTTAGTCGTTTTCAGCCAATATTTTGGATTTTTTAAAATTTCACTTTTTTGTGAAAATATCCACTAAATGAGGGAATAATATGTGTGAGGGTACCCCAGGAGTGTTCCAAATGTGTGTGGGTAGAATATATATTCCACGGGGGTACAATTGAAAAAAGTTGAAAAATTTTTTTTTTTTGGACTTAGTCATTTTTCCGGAGTTTATCAGACTTTCAGATAGGGCAAATGTCAGTGAGCGTTCCGATTTCAGTTCCAGAGCGATTCGCCCAATGAGTCATTGATATTTAGTCATTTTCAGCCAATTTTCTGGATTTTTGAAAAATTCACTTTTTTGTGAAAATATCCACTAAATGAGGGAATAATATGTGTGAGGGTACCCCAGGAGAGTTCCAAATGTGTGTGGGTAAAATATATATCCCACGGGGGTAAAAGTGAAAAAAGTTGAAAAAAATAATTTTTTGGACTTAGCCATTTTTCCGGCGTTTATTAGACTTTCAGATAGGGCAAATGTCAGTGAGCGTTCCAATTTCAGTTCCAGAGCGATTCGCCCAATGAGTCCTTGATATTTAGTCGTTTTCAGCCAATATTTTGGATTTTTGAAAATTTCACTTTTTTGTGAAAATATCCACTAAATGAGGGAATAATATGTGTGAGGGTACCCCAGGAGTGTTCCAAATGTGTGTGGGTAGAATATATATTCCACGGGGGTAAAATTGAAAAAAAGTTGAAAAATTTTTTTTTTTTGGACTTAGTCATTTTTCCGGAGTTTATCAGACTTTCAGATAGGGCAAATGTCAGTGAGCGTTCCGATTTCAGTTCCAGAGCGATTCGCCCAATGAGTCATTGATGTTTAGTCATTTTCAGCCAATTTTCTGGATTTTTGAAAATTTCACTTTTTTGTGAAAATATCCACTAAATGAGGGAATAATATGTGTGAGGGTAGCCCAGGAGAGTTCCAATTGTGTGTGGGTAGAATATATATCCCACGTGGGTAAAATTGAAAAAAGTTGAAAAATTATTTTTTTTGGACTTACTCATTTTTCCGGCGTTTATCAGACTTTCAGATAGGGCAAATGTCAGTGAGCGTTCCGATTTCAGTTCCAGAGCGATTCGGCCAATGAGTCATTGATATTTAGTCATTTTCAGCCAATTTTCTGGATTTTTGAACATTTCACTTTTTTGTGAAAATATCCACTAAATGAGGGAATAATATGTGTGAGGGTAGCCCAGGAGAGTTCCAATTGTGTGTGGGTAGAATATATATCCCACGTGGGTAAAATTGAAAAAAGTTGAAAAATATTTTTTTTTGGACTTTGTCATTTTTCCGGCGTTTATCAGACTTTCAGATAGGGCAAATGTCAGTGAGCGTTCCGATTTCAGTTCCAGAGCGATTCGCCCAATGAGTCCTTGATATTTAGTCATTTTCAGCCAATTTTCTGGATTTTTGAAAAATTCACTTTTTTGTGAAAATATCCACTAAATGAGGGAATAATATGTGTGAGGGTACCCCAGGAGAGTTCCAAATGTGTGTGGGTAAAATATATATCCCACGGGGGTAAAAGTGAAAAAAGTTGAAAAAAATAATTTTTTGGACTTAGCCATTTTTCCGGCGTTTATTAGACTTTCAGATAGGGCAAATGTCAGTGAGCGTTCCGATTTCAGTTCCAGAGCGATTCGCCCAATGAGTCCTTGATATTTAGTCGTTTTCAGCCAATATTTTGGATTTTTTAAAATTTCACTTTTTTGTGAAAATATCCACTAAATGAGGGAATAATATGTGTGAGGGTACCCCAGGAGTGTTCCAAATGTGTGTGGGTAGAATATATATTCCACGGGGGTACAATTGAAAAAAGTTGAAAAATTTTTTTTTTTTGGACTTAGTCATTTTTCCGGAGTTTATCAGACTTTCAGATAGGGCAAATGTCAGTGAGCGTTCCGATTTCAGTTCCAGAGCGATTCGCCCAATGAGTCATTGATATTTAGTCATTTTCAGCCAATTTTCTGGATTTTTGAAAAATTCACTTTTTTGTGAAAATATCCACTAAATGAGGGAATAATATGTGTGAGGGTACCCCAGGAGAGTTCCAAATGTGTGTGGGTAAAATATATATCCCACGGGGGTAAAAGTGAAAAAAGTTGAAAAAAATAATTTTTTGGACTTAGCCATTTTTCCGGCGTTTATTAGACTTTCAGATAGGGCAAATGTCAGTGAGCGTTCCAATTTCAGTTCCAGAGCGATTCGCCCAATGAGTCCTTGATATTTAGTCGTTTTCAGCCAATATTTTGGATTTTTGAAAATTTCACTTTTTTGTGAAAATATCCACTAAATGAGGGAATAATATGTGTGAGGGTACCCCAGGAGTGTTCCAAATGTGTGTGGGTAGAATATATATTCCACGGGGGTAAAATTGAAAAAAAGTTGAAAAATTTTTTTTTTTTGGACTTAGTCATTTTTCCGGAGTTTATCAGACTTTCAGATAGGGCAAATGTCAGTGAGCGTTCCGATTTCAGTTCCAGAGCGATTCGCCCAATGAGTCATTGATGTTTAGTCATTTTCAGCCAATTTTCTGGATTTTTGAAAATTTCACTTTTTTGTGAAAATATCCACTAAATGAGGGAATAATATGTGTGAGGGTAGCCCAGGAGAGTTCCAATTGTGTGTGGGTAGAATATATATCCCACGTGGGTAAAATTGAAAAAAGTTGAAAAATTATTTTTTTTGGACTTAGTCATTTTTCCGGCGTTTATCAGACTTTCAGATAGGGCAAATGTCAGTGAGCGTTCCGATTTCAGTTCCAGAGCGATTCGGCCAATGAGTCATTGATATTTAGTCATTTTCAGCCAATTTTCTGGATTTTTGAACATTTCACTTTTTTGTGAAAATATCCACTAAATGAGGGAATAATATGTGTGAGGGTAGCCCAGGAGAGTTCCAATTGTGTGTGGGTAGAATATATATCCCACGTGGGTAAAATTGAAAAAAGTTGAAAAATATTTTTTTTTGGACTTTGTCATTTTTCCGGCGTTTATCAGACTTTCAGATAGGGCAAATGTCAGTGAGCGTTCCGATTTCAGTTCCAGAGCGATTCGCCCAATGAGTCCTTGATATTTAGTCATTTTCAGCCAATTTTCTGGATTTTTGAAAAATTCACTTTTTTGTGAAAATATCCACTAAATGAGGGAATAATATGTGTGAGGGTACCCCAGGAGAGTTCCAAATGTGTGTGGGTAAAATATATATCCCACGGGGGTAAAAGTGAAAAAAGTTGAAAAAAATAATTTTTTGGACTTAGCCATTTTTCCGGCGTTTATTAGACTTTCAGATAGGGCAAATGTCAGTGAGCGTTCCGATTTCAGTTCCAGAGCGATTCGCCCAATGAGTCCTTGATATTTAGTCGTTTTCAGCCAATATTTTGGATTTTTTAAAATTTCACTTTTTTGTGAAAATATCCACTAAATGAGGGAATAATATGTGTGAGGGTACCCCAGGAGTGTTCCAAATGTGTGTGGGTAGAATATATATTCCACGGGGGTACAATTGAAAAAAGTTGAAAATTTTTTTTTTTTTGGACTTAGTCATTTTTCCGGAATTTATCAGACTTTCAGATAGGGCAAATGTCAGTGAGCGTTCCGGTTTCAGTTCCAGAGCGATTCGCCCAATGAGTCATTGATATTTAGTCATTTTCAGCCAATTTTCTGGATTTTTGAAAAATTCACTTTTTTGTGAAAATATCCACTAAATGAGGGAATAATATGTGTGAGGGTACCCCAGGAGACTTCCAAATGTGTGTGGGTAAAATATATATCCCACGGGGGTAAAAGTGAAAAAAGTTGAAAAAAATAATTTTTTGGACTTAGCCATTTTTCCGGCGTTTATTAGACTTTCAGATAGGGCAAATGTCAGTGAGCGTTCCGATTTCAGTTCCAGAGCGATTCGCCCAATGAGTCCTTGATATTTAGTCGTTTTCAGCCAATATTTTGGATTTTTGAAAATTTCACTTTTTTGTGAAAATATCCACTAAATGAGGGAATAATATGTGTGAGGGTACCCCAGGAGTGTTCCAAATGTGTGTGGGTAGAATATATATTCCACGGGGGTAAAATTGAAAAAAAGTTGAAAAATTTTTTTTTTTTGGACTTAGTCATTTTTCCGGAGTTTATCAGACTTTCAGATAGGGCAAATGTCAGTGAGCGTTCCGATTTCAGTTCCAGAGCGATTCGCCCAATGAGTCATTGATATTTAGTCATTTTCAGCCAATTTTCTGGATTTTTGAAAATTTCACTTTTTTGTGAAAATATCCACTAAATGAGGGAATAATATGTGTGAGGGTAGCCCAGGAGAGTTCCAATTGTGTGTGGGTAGAATATATATCCCACGTGGGTAAAATTGAAAAAAGTTGAAAAATTATTTTTTTTGGACTTAGTCATTTTTCCGGCGTTTATCAGACTTTCAGATAGGGCAAATGTCAGTGAGCGTTCCGATTTCAGTTCCAGAGCGATTCGCCCAATGAGTCATTGATATTTAGTCGTTTTCAGCCAATATTTTGGATTTTTTAAAATTTCACTTTTTTGTGAAAATATCCACTAAATGAGGGAATAATATGTGTGAGGGTACCCCAGGAGTGTTCCAAATGTGTGTGGGTAGAATATATATTCCACGGGGGTACAATTGAAAAAAGTTGAAAAATTTTTTTTTTTTGGACTTAGTCATTTTTCCGGAGTTTATCAGACTTTCAGATAGGGCAAATGTCAGTGAGCGTTCCGATTTCAGTTCCAGAGCGATTCGCCCAATGAGTCATTGATATTTAGTCATTTTCAGCCAATTTTCTGGATTTTTGAAAAATTCACTTTTTTGTGAAAATATCCACTAAATGAGGGAATAATATGTGTGAGGGTACCCCAGGAGAGTTCCAAATGTGTGTGGGTAAAATATATATCCCACGGGGGTAAAAGTGAAAAAAGTTGAAAAAAATAATTTTTTGGACTTAGCCATTTTTCCGGCGTTTATTAGACTTTCAGATAGGGCAAATGTCAGTGAGCGTTCCAATTTCAGTTCCAGAGCGATTCGCCCAATGAGTCCTTGATATTTAGTCGTTTTCAGCCAATATTTTGGATTTTTGAAAATTTCACTTTTTTGTGAAAATATCCACTAAATGAGGGAATAATATGTGTGAGGGTACCCCAGGAGTGTTCCAAATGTGTGTGGGTAGAATATATATTCCACGGGGGTAAAATTGAAAAAAAGTTGAAAAATTTTTTTTTTTTGGACTTAGTCATTTTTCCGGAGTTTATCAGACTTTCAGATAGGGCAAATGTCAGTGAGCGTTCCGATTTCAGTTCCAGAGCGATTCGCCCAATGAGTCATTGATATTTAGTCATTTTCAGCCAATTTTCTGGATTTTTGAAAATTTCACTTTTTTGTGAAAATATCCACTAAATGAGGGAATAATATGTGTGAGGGTAGCCCAGGAGAGTTCCAATTGTGTGTGGGTAGAATATATATCCCACGTGGGTAAAATTGAAAAAAGTTGAAAAATTATTTTTTTTGGACTTAGTCATTTTTCCGGCGTTTATCAGACTTTCAGATAGGGCAAATGTCAGTGAGCGTTCCGATTTCAGTTCCAGAGCGATTCGCCCAATGAGTCATTGATATTTAGTCATTTTCAGCCAATTTTCTGGATTTTTGAACATTTCACTTTTTTGTGAAAATATCCACTAAATGAGGGAATAATATGTGTGAGGGTAGCCCAGGAGAGTTCCAATTGTGTGTGGGTAGAATATATATCCCACGTGGGTAAAATTGAAAAAAGTTGAAAAATATTTTTTTTTGGACTTAGCCATTTTTCCGGCGTTTATTAGACTTTCAGATAGGGCAAATGTCAGTGAGCGTTCCGATTTCAGTTCCAGAGCGATTCGCCCAATGAGTCCTTGATATTTAGTCGTTTTCAGCCAATATTTTGGATTTTTTAAAATTTCACTTTTTTGTGAAAATATCCACTAAATGAGGGAATAATATGTGTGAGGGTACCCCAGGAGTGTTCCAAATGTGTGTGGGTAGAATATATATTCCACGGGGGTACAATTGAAAAAAGTTGAAAAATTTTTTTTTTTTGGACTTAGTCATTTTTCCGGAGTTTATCAGACTTTCAGATAGGGCAAATGTCAGTGAGCGTTCCGATTTCAGTTCCAGAGCGATTCGCCCAATGAGTCATTGATATTTAGTCATTTTCAGCCAATTTTCTGGATTTTTGAAAAATTCACTTTTTTGTGAAAATATCCACTAAATGAGGGAATAATATGTGTGAGGGTACCCCAGGAGAGTTCCAAATGTGTGTGGGTAAAATATATATCCCACGGGGGTAAAAGTGAAAAAAGTTGAAAAAAATAATTTTTTGGACTTAGCCATTTTTCCGGCGTTTATTAGACTTTCAGATAGGGCAAATGTCAGTGAGCGTTCCGATTTCAGTTCCAGAGCGATTCGCCCAATGAGTCCTTGATATTTAGTCGTTTTCAGCCAATATTTTGGATTTTTGAAAATTTCACTTTTTTGTGAAAATATCCACTAAATGAGGGAATAATATGTGTGAGGGTAGCCCAGGAGAGTTCCAATTGTGTGTGGGTAGAATATATATCCCACGTGGGTAAAATTGAAAAAAGTTGAAAAATTATTTTTTTTGGACTTAGTCATTTTTCCGGCGTTTATCAGACTTTCAGATAGGGCAAATGTCAGTGAGCGTTCCGATTTCAGTTCCAGAGCGATTCGCCCAATGAGTCATTGATATTTAGTCATTTTCAGCCAATTTTCTGGATTTTTGAACATTTCACTTTTTTGTGAAAATATCGACTAAATGAGGGAATAATATGTGTGAGGGTAGCCCAGGAGAGTTCCAATTGTGTGTGGGTAGAATATATATCCCACGTGGGTAAAATTGAAAAAAGTTGAAAAATATTTTTTTTTGGACTTAGCCATTTTTCCGGCGTTTATTAGACTTTCAGATAGGGCAAATGTCAGTGAGCGTTCCGATTTCAGTTCCAGAGCGATTCGCCCAATGAGTCCTTGATATTTAGTCGTTTTCAGCCAATATTTTGGATTTTTTAAAATTTCACTATTTTGTGAAAATATCCACTAAATGAGGGAATAATATGTGTGAGGGTACCCCAGGAGTGTTCCAAATGTGTGTGGGTAGAATATATATTCCACGGGGGTACAATTGAAAAAAGTTGAAAAATTTTTTTTTTTTGGACTTAGTCATTTTTCCGGAGTTTATCAGACTTTCAGATAGGGCAAATGTCAGTGAGCGTTCCGATTTCAGTTCCAGAGCGATTCGCCCAATGAGTCATTGATATTTAGTCATTTTCAGCCAATTTTCTGGATTTTTGAAAAATTCACTTTTTTGTGAAAATATCCACTAAATGAGGGAATAATATGTGTGAGGGTACCCCAGGAGAGTTCCAAATGTGTGTGGGTAAAATATATATCCCACGGGGGTAAAAGTGAAAAAAGTTGAAAAAAATAATTTTTTGGACTTAGCCATTTTTCCGGCGTTTATTAGACTTTCAGATAGGGCAAATGTCAGTGAGCGTTCCGATTTCAGTTCCAGAGCGATTCGCCCAATGAGTCCTTGATATTTAGTCGTTTTCAGCCAATATTTTGGATTTTTGAAAATTTCACTTTTTTGTGAAAATATCCACTAAATGAGGGAATAATATGTGTGAGGGTACCCCAGGAGTGTTCCAAATGTGTGTGGGTAGAATATATATTCCACGGGGGTAAAATTGAAAAAAAGTTGAAAAATTTTTTTTTTTTGGACTTAGTCATTTTTCCGGAGTTTATCAGACTTTCAGATAGGGCAAATGTCAGTGAGCGTTCCGATTTCAGTTCCAGAGCGATTCGCCCAATGAGTCATTGATATTTAGTCATTTTCAGCCAATTTTCTGGATTTTTGAAAATTTCACTTTTTTGTGAAAATATCCACTAAATGAGGGAATAATATGTGTGAGGGTAGCCCAGGAGAGTTCCAATTGTGTGTGGGTAGAATATATATCCCACGTGGGTAAAATTGAAAAAAGTTGAAAAATTATTTTTTTTGGACTTAGTCATTTTTCCGGCGTTTATCAGACTTTCAGATAGGGCAAATGTCAGTGAGCATTCCGATTTCAGTTCCAGAGCGATTCGCCCAATGAGTCATTGATATTTAGTCATTTTCAGCCAATTTTCTGGATTTTTGAACATTTCACTTTTTTGTGAAAATATCCACTAAATGAGGGAATAATATGTGTGAGGGTAGCCCAGGAGAGTTCCAATTGTGTGTGGGTAGAATATATATCCCACGTGGGTAAAATTGAAAAAAGTTGAAAAATATTTTTTTTTGGACTTAGCCATTTTTCCGGCGTTTATTAGACTTTCAGATAGGGCAAATGTCAGTGAGCGTTCCGATTTCAGTTCCAGAGCGATTCGCCCAATGAGTCCTTGATATTTAGTCGTTTTCAGCCAATATTTTGGATTTTTTAAAATTTCACTTTTTTGTGAAAATATCCACTAAATGAGGGAATAATATGTGTGAGGGTACCCCAGGAGTGTTCCAAATGTGTGTGGGTAGAATATATATTCCACGGGGGTACAATTGAAAAAAGTTGAAAAATTTTTTTTTTTTGGACTTAGTCATTTTTCCGGAGTTTATCAGACTTTCAGATAGGGCAAATGTCAGTGAGCGTTCCGATTTCAGTTCCAGAGCGATTCGCCCAATGAGTCATTGATATTTAGTCATTTTCAGCCAATTTTCTGGATTTTTGAAAAATTCACTTTTTTGTGAAAATATCCACTAAATGAGGGAATAATATGTGTGAGGGTACCCCAGGAGAGTTCCAAATGTGTGTGGGTAAAATATATATCCCACGGGGGTAAAAGTGAAAAAAGTTGAAAAAAATAATTTTTTGGACTTAGCCATTTTTCCGGCGTTTATTAGACTTTCAGATAGGGCAAATGTCAGTGAGCGTTCCAATTTCAGTTCCAGAGCGATTCGCCCAATGAGTCCTTGATATTTAGTCGTTTTCAGCCAATATTTTGGATTTTTGAAAATTTCACTTTTTTGTGAAAATATCCACTAAATGAGGGAATAATATGTGTGAGGGTACCCCAGGAGTGTTCCAAATGTGTGTGGGTAGAATATATATTCCACGGGGGTAAAATTGAAAAAAAGTTGAAAAATTTTTTTTTTTTGGACTTAGTCATTTTTCCGGAGTTTATCAGACTTTCAGATAGGGCAAATGTCAGTGAGCGTTCCGATTTCAGTTCCAGAGCGATTCGGCCAATGAGTCATTGATATTTAGTCATTTTCAGCCAATTTTCTGGATTTTTGAACATTTCACTTTTTTGTGAAAATATCCACTAAATGAGGGAATAATATGTGTGAGGGTAGCCCAGGAGAGTTCCAATTGTGTGTGGGTAGAATATATATCCCACGTGGGTAAAATTGAAAAAAGTTGAAAAATATTTTTTTTTGGACTTTGTCATTTTTCCGGCGTTTATCAGACTTTCAGATAGGGCAAATGTCAGTGAGCGTTCCGATTTCAGTTCCAGAGCGATTCGCCCAATGAGTCCTTGATATTTAGTCATTTTCAGCCAATTTTCTGGATTTTTAAAAAATTCACTTTTTTGTGAAAATATCCACTAAATGAGGGAATAATATGTGTGAGGGTACCCCAGGAGAGTTCCAAATGTGTGTGGGTAAAATATATATCCCACGGGGGTAAAAGTGAAAAAAGTTGAAAAAAATAATTTTTTGGACTTAGCCATTTTTCCGGCGTTTATTAGACTTTCAGATAGGGCAAATGTCAGTGAGCGTTCCGATTTCAGTTCCAGAGCGATTCGCCCAATGAGTCCTTGATATTTAGTCGTTTTCAGCCAATATTTTGGATTTTTGAAAATTTCACTTTTTTGTGAAAATATCCACTAAATGAGGGAATAATATGTGTGAGGGTACCCCAGGAGTGTTCCAAATGTGTGTGGGTAGAATATATATTCCACGGGGGTACAATTGAAAAAAGTTGAAAAATTTTTTTTTTTTGGACTTAGTCATTTTTCCGGAGTTTATCAGACTTTCAGATAGGGCAAATGTCAGTGAGCGTTCCGATTTCAGTTCCAGAGCGATTCGCCCAATGAGTCATTGATATTTAGTCATTTTCAGCCAATTTTCTGGATTTTTGAAAATTTCACTTTTTTGTGAAAATATCCACTAAATGAGGGAATAATATGTGTGAGGGTAGCCCAGGAGAGTTCCAATTGTGTGTGGGTAGAATATATATCCCACGTGGGTAAAATTGAAAAAAGTTGAAAAATTATTTTTTTTGGACTTAGTCATTTTTCCGGCGTTTATCAGACTTTCAGATAGGGCAAATGTCAGTGAGCGTTCCGATTTCAGTTCCAGAGCGATTCGCCCAATGAGTCATTGATATTTAGTCATTTTCAGCCAATTTTCTGGATTTTTGAACATTTCACTTTTTTGTGAAAATATCCACTAAATGAGGGAATAATATGTGTGAGGGTAGCCCAGGAGAGTTCCAATTGTGTGTGGGTAGAATATATATCCCACGTGGGTAAAATTGAAAAAAGTTGAAAAATATTTTTTTTTGGACTTAGCCATTTTTCCGGCGTTTATTAGACTTTCAGATAGGGCAAATGTCAGTGAGCGTTCCGATTTCAGTTCCAGAGCGATTCGCCCAATGAGTCCTTGATATTTAGTCGTTTTCAGCCAATATTTTGGATTTTTTAAAATTTCACTTTTTTGTGAAAATATCCACTAAATGAGGGAATAATATGTGTGAGGGTACCCCAGGAGTGTTCCAAATGTGTGTGGGTAGAATATATATTCCACGGGGGTACAATTGAAAAAAGTTGAAAAATTTTTTTTTTTTGGACTTAGTCATTTTTCCGGAGTTTATCAGACTTTCAGATAGGGCAAATGTCAGTGAGCGTTCCGATTTCAGTTCCAGAGCGATTCGCCCAATGAGTCATTGATATTTAGTCATTTTCAGCCAATTTTCTGGATTTTTGAAAAATTCACTTTTTTGTGAAAATATCCACTAAATGAGGGAATAATATGTGTGAGGGTACCCCAGGAGAGTTCCAAATGTGTGTGGGTAAAATATATATCCCACGGGGGTAAAAGTGAAAAAAGTTGAAAAAAATAATTTTTTGGACTTAGCCATTTTTCCGGCGTTTATTAGACTTTCAGATAGGGCAAATGTCAGTGAGCGTTCCGATTTCAGTTCCAGAGCGATTCGCCCAATAAGTCCTTGATATTTAGTCGTTTTCAGCCAATATTTTGGATTTTTGAAAATTTCACTTTTTTGTGAAAATATCCACTAAATGAGGGAATAATATGTGTGAGGGTACCCCAGGAGTGTTCCAAATGTGTGTGGGTAGAATATATATTCCACGGGGGTAAAATTGAAAAAAAGTTGAAAAATTTTTTTTTTTTGGACTTAGTCATTTTTCCGGAGTTTATCAGACTTTCAGATAGGGCAAATGTCAGTGAGCGTTCCGATTTCAGTTTCAGAGCGATTCGCCCAATGAGTCATTGATATTTAGTCATTTTCAGCCAATTTTCTGGATTTTTGAAAATTTCACTTTTTTGTGAAAATATCCACTAAATGAGGGAATAATATGTGTGAGGGTAGCCCAGGAGAGTTCCAATTGTGTGTGGGTAGAATATATATCCCACGTGGGTAAAATTGAAAAAAGTTGAAAAATTATTTTTTTTGGACTTAGTCATTTTTCCGGCGTTTATCAGACTTTCAGATAGGGCAAATGTCAGTGAGCGTTCCGATTTCAGTTCCAGAGCGATTCGGCCAATGAGTCATTGATATTTAGTCATTTTCAGCCAATTTTCTGGATTTTTGAACATTTCACTTTTTTGTGAAAATATCCACTAAATGAGGGAATAATATGTGTGAGGGTAGCCCAGGAGAGTTCCAATTGTGTGTGGGTAGAATATATATCCCACGTGGGTAAAATTGAAAAAAGTTGAAAAATATTTTTTTTTGGACTTTGTCATTTTTCCAGCGTTTATCAGACTTTCAGATAGGGCAAATGTCAGTGAGCATTCCGATTTCAGTTCCAGAGCGATTCGCCCAATGAGTCCTTGATATTTAGTCATTTTCAGCCAATTTTCTGGATTTTTGAAAAATTCACTTTTTTGTGAAAATATCCACTAAATGAGGGAATAATATGTGTGAGGGTACCCCAGGAGAGTTCCAAATGTGTGTGGGTAAAATATATATCCCACGGGGGTAAAAGTGAAAAAAGTTGAAAAAAATAATTTTTTGGACTTAGCCATTTTTCCGGCGTTTATTAGACTTTCAGATAGGGCAAATGTCAGTGAGCGTTCCGATTTCAGTTCCAGAGCGATTCGCCCAATGAGTCCTTGATATTTAGTCGTTTTCAGCCAATATTTTGGATTTTTTAAAATTTCACTTTTTTGTGAAAATATCCACTAAATGAGGGAATAATATGTGTGAGGGTACCCCAGGAGTGTTCCAAATGTGTGTGGGTAGAATATATATTCCACGGGGGTAAAATTGAAAAAAAGTTGAAAAATTTTTTTTTTTTGGACTTAGTCATTTTTCCGGAGTTTATCAGACTTTCAGATAGGGCAAATGTCAGTGAGCGTTCCGATTTCAGTTCCAGAGTGATTCGCCCAATGAGTCATTGATATTTAGTCATTTTCAGCCAATTTTCTGGATTTTTGAAAATTTCACTTTTTTGTGAAAATATCCACTAAATGAGGGAATAATATGTGTGAGGGTAGCCCAGGAGAGTTCCAATTGTGTGTGGGTAGAATATATATCCCACGTGGGTAAAATTGAAAAAAGTTGAAAAATTATTTTTTTTGGACTTAGTCATTTTTCCGGCGTTTATCAGACTTTCAGATAGGGCAAATGTCAGTGAGCGTTCCGATTTCAGTTCCAGAGCGATTCGGCCAATGAGTCATTGATATTTAGTCATTTTCAGCCAATTTTCTGGATTTTTGAACATTTCACTTTTTTGTGAAAATATCCACTAAATGAGGGAATAATATGTGTGAGGGTAGCCCAGGAGAGTTCCAATTGTGTGTGGGTAGAATATATATCCCACGTGGGTAAAATTGAAAAAAGTTGAAAAATATTTTTTTTTGGACTTTGTCATTTTTCCGGCGTTTATCAGACTTTCAGATAGGGCAAATGTCAGTGAGCATTCCGATTTCAGTTCCAGAGCGATTCGCCCAATGAGTCCTTGATATTTAGTCATTTTCAGCCAATTTTCTGGATTTTTGAAAAATTCACTTTTTTGTGAAAATATCCACTAAATGAGGGAATAATATGTGTGAGGGTACCCCAGGAGAGTTCCAAATGTGTGTGGGTAAAATATATATCCCACGGGGGTAAAAGTGAAAAAAGTTGAAAAAAATAATTTTTTGGACTTAGCCATTTTTCCGGCGTTTATTAGACTTTCAGATAGGGCAAATGTCAGTGAGCGTTCCGATTTCAGTTCCAGAGCGATTCGCCCAATGAGTCCTTGATATTTAGTCGTTTTCAGCCAATATTTTGGATTTTTGAAAATTTCACTTTTTTGTGAAAATATCCACTAAATGAGGGAATAATATGTGTGAGGGTACCCCAGGAGTGTTCCAAATGTGTGTGGGTAGAATATATATTCCACGGGGGTAAAATTGAAAAAAAGTTGAAAAATTTTTTTTTTTTGGACTTAGTCATTTTTCCGGAGTTTATCAGACTTTCAGATAGGGCAAATGTCAGTGAGCGTTCCGATTTCAGTTCCAGAGTGATTCGCCCAATGAGTCATTGATATTTAGTCATTTTCAGCCAATTTTCTGGATTTTTGAAAATTTCACTTTTTTGTGAAAATATCCACTAAATGAGGGAATAATATGTGTGAGGGTAGCCCAGGAGAGTTCCAATTGTGTGTGGGTAGAATATATATCCCACGTGGGTAAAATTGAAAAAAGTTGAAAAATTATTTTTTTTGGACTTAGTCATTTTTCCGGCGTTTATCAGACTTTCAGATAGGGCAAATGTCAGTGAGCGTTCCGATTTCAGTTCCAGAGCGATTCGCCCAATGAGTCATTGATATTTAGTCATTTTCAGCCAATTTTCTGGATTTTTGAAAAATTCACTTTTTTGTGAAAATATCCACTAAATGAGGGAATAATATGTGTGAGGGTACCCCAGGAGAGTTCCAAATGTGTGTGGGTAAAATATATATCCCACGGGGGTAAAAGTGAAAAAAGTTGAAAAATATTTTTTTTTGGACTTAGCCATTTTTCCGGCGTTTATTAGACTTTCAGATAGGGCAAATGTCAGTGAGCGTTCCGATTTCAGTTCCAGAGCGATTCGCCCAATGAGTCCTTGATATTTAGTCGTTTTCAGCCAATATTTTGGATTTTTTAAAATTTCACTTTTTTGTGAAAATATCCACTAAATGAGGGAATAATATGTGTGAGGGTACCCCAGGAGTGTTCCAAATGTGTGTGGGTAGAATATATATTCCACGGGGGTACAATTGAAAAAAGTTGAAAAATTTTTTTCTTTTGGACTTAGTCATTTTTCCGGAGTTTATCAGACTTTCAGATAGGGCAAATGTCAGTGAGCGTTCCGATTTCAGTTCCAGAGCGATTCGCCCAATGAGTCATTGATATTTAGTCATTTTCAGCCAATTTTCTGGATTTTTGAAAATTTCACTTTTTTGTGAAAATATCCACTAAATGAGGGAATAATATGTGTGAGGGTAGCCCAGGAGAGTTCCAATTGTGTGTGGGTTGTATATATATCCCACGTGGGTAAAATTGAAAAAAGTTGAAAAATTATTTTTTTTGGACTTAGTCATTTTTCCGGTGTTTATCAGACTTTCAGATAGGGCAAATGTCAGTGAGCGTTCTGATTTCAGTTCCAGAGCGATTCGCCCAATGAGTCATTGATATTTAGTCATTTTCAGCCAATTTTCTGGATTTTTGAACATTTCACTTTTTTGTGAAAATATCCACTAAATGAGGGAATAATATGTGTGAGGGTAGCCCAGGAGAGTTCCAATTGTGTGTGGGTAGAATATATATCCCACGTGGGTAAAATTGAAAAAAGTTGAAAAATTATTTTTTTTGGACTTAGTCATTTTTCCGGCGTTTATCAGACTTTCAGATAGGGCAAATGTCAGTGAGCGTTCCGATTTCAGTTCCAGAGCGATTCGGCCAATGAGTCATTGATATTTAGTCATTTTCAGCCAATTTTCTGGATTTTTGAACATTTCACTTTTTTGTGAAAATATCCACTAAATGAGGGAATAATATGTGTGAGGGTAGCCCAGGAGAGTTCCAATTGTGTGTGGGTAGAATATATATCCCACGTGGGTAAAATTGAAAAAAGTTGAAAAATATTTTTTTTTGGACTTTGTCATTTTTCCGGCGTTTATCAGACTTTCAGATAGGGCAAATGTCAGTGAGCGTTCCGATTTCAGTTCCAGAGCGATTCGCCCAATGAGTCCTTGATATTTAGTCATTTTCAGCCAATTTTCTGGATTTTTTAAAATTTCACTTTTTTGTGAAAATATCCACTAAATGAGGGAATAATATGTGTGAGGGTACCCCAGGAGAGTTCCAAATGTGTGTGGGTAGAATATATATTCCACGGGGGTACAATTGAAAAAAGTTGAAAAATTTTTTTTTTTTGGACTTAGTCATTTTTCCGGAGTTTATCAGACTTTCAGATAGGGCAAATGTCAGTGAGCGTTCCGATTTCAGTTCCAGAGCGATTCGCCCAATGAGTCATTGATATTTAGTCATTTTCAGCCAATTTTCTGGATTTTTGAAAAATTCACTTTTTTGTGAAAATATCCACTAAATGAGGGAATAATATGTGTGAGGGTACCCCAGGAGAGTTCCAAATGTGTGTGGGTAAAATATATATCCCACGGGGGTAAAAGTGAAAAAAGTTGAAAAAAATAATTTTTTGGACTTAGCCATTTTTCCGGCGTTTATTAGACTTTCAGATAGGGCAAATGTCAGTGAGCGTTCCGATTTCAGTTCCAGAGCGATTCGCCCAATGAGTCCTTGATATTTAGTCGTTTTCAGCCAATATTTTGGATTTTTGAAAATTTCACTTTTTTGTGAAAATATCCACTAAATGAGGGAATAATATGTGTGAGGGTACCCCAGGAGTGTTCCAAATGTGTGTGGGTAGAATATATATTCCACGGGGGTAAAATTGAAAAAAAGTTGAAAAATTTTTTTTTTTTGGAATTAGTCATTTTTCCGGAGTTTATCAGACTTTCAGATAGGGCAAATGTCAGTGAGCGTTCCGATTTCAGTTCCAGAGCGATTCGCCCAATGAGTCATTGATATTTAGTCATTTTCAGCCAATTTTCTGGATTTTTGAAAATTTCACTTTTTTGTGAAAATATCCACTAAATGAGGGAATAATATGTGTGAGGGTAGCCCAGGAGAGTTCCAATTGTGTGTGGGTAGAATATATATCCCACGTGGGTAAAATTGAAAAAAGTTGAAAAATTATTTTTTTTGGACTTAGTCATTTTTCCGGCGTTTATTAGACTTTCAGATAGGGCAAATGTCAGTGAGCGTTCCGATTTCAGTTCCAGAGCGATTCGCCCAATGAGTCCTTGATATTTAGTCGTTTTCAGCCAATATTTTGGATTTTTTAAAATTTCACTTTTTTGTGAAAATATCCACTAAATGAGGGAATAATATGTGTGAGGGTACCCCAGGAGTGTTCCAAATGTGTGTGGGTAGAATATATATTCCACGGGGGTACAATTGAAAAAAGTTGAAAAATTTTTTTCTTTTGGACTTAGTCATTTTTCCGGAGTTTATCAGACTTTCAGATAGGGCAAATGTCAGTGAGCGTTCCGATTTCAGTTCCAGAGCGATTCGCCCAATGAGTCATTGATATTTAGTCATTTTCAGCCAATTTTCTGGATTTTTGAAAATTTCACTTTTTTGTGAAAATATCCACTAAATGAGGGAATAATATGTGTGAGGGTAGCCCAGGAGAGTTCCAATTGTGTGTGGGTTGTATATATATCCCACGTGGGTAAAATTGAAAAAAGTTGAAAAATTATTTTTTTTGGACTTAGTCATTTTTCCGGTGTTTATCAGACTTTCAGATAGGGCAAATGTCAGTGAGCGTTCTGATTTCAGTTCCAGAGCGATTCGCCCAATGAGTCATTGATATTTAGTCATTTTCAGCCAATTTTCTGGATTTTTGAACATTTCACTTTTTTGTGAAAATATCCACTAAATGAGGGAATAATATGTGTGAGGGTAGCCCAGGAGAGTTCCAATTGTGTGTGGGTAGAATATATATCCCACGTGGGTAAAATTGAAAAAAGTTGAAAGATTATTTTTTTTGGACTTAGTCATTTTTCCGGCGTTTATCAGACTTTCAGATAGGGCAAATGTCAGTGAGCGTTCCGATTTCAGTTCCAGAGCGATTCGGCCAATGAGTCATTGATATTTAGTCATTTTCAGCCAATTTTCTGGATTTTTGAACATTTCACTTTTTTGTGAAAATATCCACTAAATGAGGGAATAATATGTGTGAGGGTAGCCCAGGAGAGTTCCAATTGTGTGTGGGTAGAATATATATCCCACGTGGGTAAAATTGAAAAAAGTTGAAAAATATTTTTTTTTGGACTTTGTCATTTTTCCGGCGTTTATCAGACTTTCAGATAGGGCAAATGTCAGTGAGCGTTCCGATTTCAGTTCCAGAGCGATTCGCCCAATGAGTCCTTGATATTTAGTCATTTTCAGCCAATTTTCTGGATTTTTTAAAATTTCACTTTTTTGTGAAAATATCCACTAAATGAGGGAATAATATGTGTGAGGGTACCCCAGGAGAGTTCCAAATGTGTGTGGGTAGAATATATATTCCACGGGGGTACAATTGAAAAAAGTTGAAAAATTTTTTTTTTTTGGACTTAGTCATTTTTCCGGAGTTTATCAGACTTTCAGATAGGGCAAATGTCAGTGAGCGTTCCGATTTCAGTTCCAGAGCGATTCGCCCAATGAGTCATTGATATTTAGTCATTTTCAGCCAATTTTCTGGATTTTTGAAAAATTCACTTTTTTGTGAAAATATCCACTAAATGAGGGAATAATATGTGTGAGGGTACCCCAGGAGAGTTCCAAATGTGTGTGGGTAAAATATATATCCCACGGGGGTAAAAGTGAAAAAAGTTGAAAAAAATAATTTTTTGGACTTAGCCATTTTTCCGGCGTTTATTAGACTTTCAGATAGGGCAAATGTCAGTGAGCGTTCCGATTTCAGTTCCAGAGCGATTCGCCCAATGAGTCCTTGATATTTAGTCGTTTTCAGCCAATATTTTGGATTTTTGAAAATTTCACTTTTTTGTGAAAATATCCACTAAATGAGGGAATAATATGTGTGAGGGTACCCCAGGAGTGTTCCAAATGTGTGTGGGTAGAATATATATTCCACGGGGGTAAAATTGAAAAAAAGTTGAAAAATTTTTTTTTTTTGGAATTAGTCATTTTTCCGGAGTTTATCAGACTTTCAGATAGGGCAAATGTCAGTGAGCATTCCGATTTCAGTTCCAGAGCGATTCGCCCAATGAGTCATTGATATTTAGTCATTTTCAGCCAATTTTCTGGATTTTTGAAAATTTCACTTTTTTGTGAAAATATCCACTAAATGAGGGAATAATATGTGTGAGGGTAGCCCAGGAGAGTTCCAATTGTGTGTGGGTAGAATATATATCCCACGTGGGTAAAATTGAAAAAAGTTGAAAAATTATTTTTTTTGGACTTAGTCATTTTTCCGGCGTTTATTAGACTTTCAGATAGGGCAAATGTCAGTGAGCGTTCCGATTTCAGTTCCAGAGCGATTCGCCCAATGAGTCCTTGATATTTAGTCGTTTTCAGCCAATATTTTGGATTTTTTAAAATTTCACTTTTTTGTGAAAATATCCACTAAATGAGGGAATAATATGTGTGAGGGTACCCCAGGAGTGTTCCAAATGTGTGTGGGTAGAATATATATTCCACGGGGGTACAATTGAAAAAAGTTGAAAAATTTTTTTTTTTTGGACTTAGTCATTTTTCCGGAGTTTATCAGACTTTCAGATAGGGCAAATGTCAGTGAGCGTTCCGATTTCAGTTCCAGAGCGATTCGCCCAATGAGTCATTGATATTTAGTCATTTTCAGCCAATTTTCTATATTTTTGAAAAATTCACTTTTTTGTGAAAATATCCACTAAATGAGGGAATAATATGTGTGAGGGTACCCCAGGAGAGTTCCAAATGTGTGTGGGTAAAATATATATCCCACGGGGGTAAAAGTGAAAAAAGTTGAAAAATATTTTTTTTTGGACTTAGCCATTTTTCCGGTGTTTATTAGACTTTCAGATAGGGCAAATGTCAGTGAGCGTTCCGATTTCAGTTCCAGAGCGATTCGCCCAATGAGTCCTTGATATTTAGTCGTTTTCAGCCAATATTTTGGATTTTTTAAAATTTCACTTTTTTGTGAAAATATCCACTAAATGAGGGAATAATATGTGTGAGGGTACCCCAGGAGTGTTCCAAATGTGTGTGGGTAGAATATATATTCCACGGGGGTACAATTGAAAAAAGTTGAAAAATTTTTTTTTTTTGGACTTAGTCATTTTTCCGGAGTTTATCAGACTTTCAGATAGGGCAAATGTCAGTGAGCGTTCCGATTTCAGTTCCAGAGCGATTCGCCCAATGAGTCATTGATATTTAGTCATTTTCAGCCAATTTTCTGGATTTTTGAAAAATTCACTTTTTTGTGAAAATATCCACTAAATGAGGGAATAATATGTGTGAGGGTACCCCAGGAGAGTTCCAAATGTGTGTGGGTAAAATATATATCCCACGGGGGTAAAAGTGAAAAAAGTTGAAAAAAATAATTTTTTGGACTTAGCCATTTTTCCGGCGTTTATTAGACTTTCAGATAGGGCAAATATCAGTGAGCGTTCCGATTTCAGTTCCAGAGCGATTTGCCCAATGAGTCCTTGATATTTAGTCGTTTTCAGCCAATATTTTGGATTTTTGAAAATTTCACTTTTTTGTGAAAATATCCACTAAATGAGGGAATAATATGTGTGAGGGTACCCCAGGAGTGTTCCAAATGTGTGTGGGTAGAATATATATTCCACGGGGGTACAATTGAAAAAAGTTGAAAAATTTTTTTTTTTTGGACTTAGTCATTTTTCCGGAGTTTATCAGACTTTCAGATAGGGCAAATGTCAGTGAGCGTTCCGATTTCAGTTCCAGAGCGATTCGCCCAATGAGTCATTGATATTTAGTCATTTTCAGCCAATTTTCTATATTTTTGAAAAATTCACTTTTTTGTGAAAATATCCACTAAATGAGGGAATAATATGTGTGAGGGTACCCCAGGAGAGTTCCAAATGTGTGTGGGTAAAATATATATCCCACGGGGGTAAAAGTGAAAAAAGTTGAAAAATATTTTTTTTTGGACTTAGCCATTTTTCCGGTGTTTATTAGACTTTCAGATAGGGCAAATGTCAGTGAGCGTTCCGATTTCAGTTCCAGAGCGATTCGCCCAATGAGTCCTTGATATTTAGTCGTTTTCAGCCAATATTTTGGATTTTTTAAAATTTCACTTTTTTGTGAAAATATCCACTAAATGAGGGAATAATATGTGTGAGGGTACCCCAGGAGTGTTCCAAATGTGTGTGGGTAGAATATATATTCCACGGGGGTACAATTGAAAAAAGTTGAAAAATTTTTTTTTTTTGGACTTAGTCATTTTTCCGGAGTTTATCAGACTTTCAGATAGGGCAAATGTCAGTGAGCGTTCCGATTTCAGTTCCAGAGCGATTCGCCCAATGAGTCATTGATATTTAGTCATTTTCAGCCAATTTTCTGGATTTTTGAAAAATTCACTTTTTTGTGAAAATATCCACTAAATGAGGGAATAATATGTGTGAGGGTACCCCAGGAGAGTTCCAAATGTGTGTGGGTAAAATATATATCCCACGGGGGTAAAAGTGAAAAAAGTTGAAAAAAATAATTTTTTGGACTTAGCCATTTTTCCGGCGTTTATTAGACTTTCAGATAGGGCAAATATCAGTGAGCGTTCCGATTTCAGTTCCAGAGCGATTTGCCCAATGAGTCCTTGATATTTAGTCGTTTTCAGCCAATATTTTGGATTTTTGAAAATTTCACTTTTTTGTGAAAATATCCACTAAATGAGGGAATAATATGTGTGAGGGTACCCCAGGAGTGTTCCAAATGTGTGTGGGTAGAATATATATTCCACGGGGGTAAAATTGAAAAAAAGTTGAAAAATTTTTTTTTTTTGGACTTAGTCATTTTTCCGGAGTTTATCAGACTTTCAGATAGGGCAAATGTCAGTGAGCGTTCCGATTTCAGTTCCAGAGTGATTCGCCCAATGAGTCATTGATATTTAGTCATTTTCAGCCAATTTTCTGGATTTTTGAAAATTTCACTTTTTTGTGAAAATATCCACTAAATGAGGGAATAATATGTGTGAGGGTAGCCCAGGAGAGTTCCAATTGTGTGTGGGTAGAATATATATCCCACGTGGGTAAAATTGAAAAAAGTTGAAAAATTATTTTTTTTGGACTTAGTCATTTTTCCGGTGTTTATCAGACTTTCAGATAGGGCAAATGTCAGTGAGCGTTCTGATTTCAGTTCCAGAGCGATTCGCCCAATGAGTCATTGATATTTAGTCATTTTCAGCCAATTTTCTGGATTTTTGAACATTTCACTTTTTTGTGAAAATATCCACTAAATGAGGGAATAATATGTGTGAGGGTACCCCAGGAGTGTTCCAAATGTGTGTGGGTAGAATATATATTCCACGGGGTACAATTGAAAAAAGTTGAAAAATTTTTTTTTTTTGGACTTAGTCATTTTTCCGGAGTTTATCAGACTTTCAGATAGGGCAAATGTCAGTGAGCGTTCCGATTTCAGCTCCAGAGCGATTCGCCCAATGAGTCATTGATATTTAGTCGTTTCAGCCAATTTTCTGGATTTTTGAAAAATTCACTTTTTTGTGAAAATATCCACTAAATGAGGGAATAATATGTGTGAGGGTACCCCAGGAGAGTTCCAAATGTGTGTGGGTAAAATATATATCCCACGGGGGTAAAAGTGAAAAAAGTTGAAAAAAATAATTTTTTGGACTTAGCCATTTTTCCGGCGTTTATTAGACTTTCAGATAGGGCAAATGTCAGTGAGCGTTCCGATTTCAGTTCCAGAGCGATTCGCCCAATGAGTCCTTGATATTTAGTCGTTTTCAGCCAATATTTAGGATTTTTGAAAATTTCACTTTTTTGTGAAAATATCCACTAAATGAGGGAATAATATGTGTGAGGGTACCCCAGGAGTGTTCCAAATGTGTGTGGGTAGAATATATATTCCACGGGGGTAAAATTGAAAAAAAGTTGAAAAATTTTTTTTTTTTGGACTTAGTCATTTTTCCGGAGTTTATCAGACTTTCAGATAGGGCAAATGTCAGTGAGCGTTCCGATTTCAGTTCCAGAGCGATTCGCCCAATGAGTCATTGATATTTAGTCATTTTCAGCCAATTTTCTGGATTTTTGAAAATTTCACTTTTTTGTGAAAGTATCCACTAAATGAGGGAATAATATGTGTGAGGGTAGCCCAGGAGAGTTCCAATTGTGTGTGGGTAGAATATATATCCCACGTGGGTAAAATTGAAAAAAGTTGAAAAATTATTTTTTTTGGACTTAGTCATTTTTCCGGCGTTTATCAGACTTTCAGATAGGGCAAATGTCAGTGAGCGTTCCGATTTCAGTTCCAGAGCGATTCGCCCAATGAGTCATTGATATTTAGTCATTTTCAGCCAATTTTCTGGATTTTTGAAAAATTCACTTTTTTGTGAAAATATCCACTAAATGAGGGAATAATATGTGTGAGGGTACCCCAGGAGAGTTCCAAATGTGTGTGGGTAAAATATATATCCCACGGGGGTAAATGTGAAAAAAGTTGAAAATTTTTTTTTTTTTGGACTTAGTCATTTTTCCGGAGTTTATCAGACTTTCAGATAGGGCAAATGTCAGTGAGCGTTCCGATTTCAGTTCCAGAGCGATTCGCCCAATGAGTCATTGATATTTAGTCATTTTCAGCCAATTTTCTGGATTTTTGAAAATTTCACTTTTTTGTGAAAATATCCACTAAATGAGGGAATAATATGTGTGAGGGTAGCCCAGGAGAGTTCCAATTGTGTGTGGGTTGTATATATATCCCACGTGGGTAAAATTGAAAAAAGTTGAAAAATTATTTTTTTTGGACTTAGTCATTTTTCCGGTGTTTATCAGACTTTCAGATAGGGCAAATGTCAGTGAGCGTTCTGATTTCAGTTCCAGAGCGATTCGCCCAATGAGTCATTGATATTTAGTCATTTTCAGCCAATTTTCTGGATTTTTGAACATTTCACTTTTTTGTGAAAATATCCACTAAATGAGGGAATAATATGTGTGAGGGTAGCCCAGGAGAGTTCCAATTGTGTGTGGGTAGAATATATATTCCACGGGGGTACAATTGAAAAAAGTTGAAAAATTTTTTTTTTTTGGACTTAGTCATTTTTCCGGAGTTTATCAGACTTTCAGATAGGGCAAATGTCAGTGAGCGTTCCGATTTCAGTTCCAGAGCGATTCGCCCAATGAGTCATTGATATTTAGTCATTTTCAGCCAATTTTCTGGATTTTTGAAAAATTCACTTTTTTGTGAAAATATCCACTAAATGAGGGAATAATATGTGTGAGGGTACCCCAGGAGAGTTCCAAATGTGTGTGGGTAAAATATATATCCCACGGGGGTAAAAGTGAAAAAAGTTGAAAAAAATAATTTTTTGGACTTAGCCATTTTTCCGGCGTTTATTAGACTTTCAGATAAGGCAAATGTCAGTGAGCATTCCGATTTCAGTTCCAGAGCGATTCGCCCAATGAGTCCTTGATATTTAGTCGTTTTCAGCCAATATTTTGGATTTTTTAAAATTTCACTTTTTTGTGAAAATATCCACTAAATGAGGGAATAATATGTGTGAGGGTACCCCAGGAGTGTTCCAAATGTGTGTGGGTAGAATATATATTCCACGGGGGTACAATTGAAAAAAGTTGAAAAATTTTTTTTTTTTGGACTTAGTCATTTTTCCGGAGTTTATCAGACTTTCAGATAGGGCAAATGTCAGTGAGCATTCCGATTTCAGTTCCAGAGCGATTCGCCCAATGAGTCATTGATATTTAGTCATTTTCAGCCAATTTTCTGGATTTTTGAAAAATTCACTTTTTTGTGAAAATATCCACTAAATGAGGGAATAATATGTGTGAGGGTACCCCAGGAGAGTTCCAAATGTGTGTGGGTAAAATATATATCCCACGGGGGTAAAAGTGAAAAAAGTTGAAAAAAATAATTTTTTGGACTTAGCCATTTTTCCGGCGTTTATTAGACTTTCAGATAGGGCAAATGTCAGTGAGCGTTCCGATTTCAGTTCCAGAGCGATTCGCCCAATGAGTCCTTGATATTTAGTCATTTTCAGCCAATTTTCTGGATTTTTGAAAAATTCACTTTTTTGTGAAAATATCCACTAAATGAGGGAATAATATGTGTGAGGGTATCCCAGGAGAGTTCCAAATGTGTGTGGGTAAAATATATATCCCACGGGGGTAAAAGTGAAAAAAGTTGAAAAAAATAATTTTTTGGACTTAGCCATTTTTCCGGCGTTTATCAGACTTTCAGATAGGGCAAATGTCAGTGAGCGTTCCGATTTAAGTTCCAGAGCGATTCGCCCAATGAGTCCTTGATATTTAGTCGTTTTCAGCCAATATTTTGGATTTTTGAAAATTTCACTTTTTTGTGAAAATATCCACTAAATGAGGGAATAATATGTGTGAGGGTACCCCAGGAGAGTTCCAAATGTGTGTGGGTAGAATATATATCCCACGGGGGAAAAATTGAAAAAAGTTGAAAAATTATTTTTTTTGGACTTAGTCATTTTTCCGGCGTTTATCAGACTTTCAGATAGGGCAAATGTCAGTGAGCGTTCCGATTTCAGTTCCAGAGCGATTCGCCCAATGAGTCATTGATATTTAGTCATTTTCAGCCAATTTTCTGGATTTTTGAAAATTTCACTTTTTTGTGAAAATATCCACTAAATGAGGGAATAATATGTGTGAGGGTAGCCCAGGAGAGTTCCAAATGTGTGTGGGTAAAATATATATCCCACGGGGGTAAAAGTGAAAAAAGTTGAAAGAAATAATTTTTTGGACTTAGCCATTTTTCCGGCGTTTATCAGACTTTCAGATAGGGCAAATGTCAGTGAGCGTTCTGATTTCAGTTCCAGAGCGATTCGCCCAATGAGTCCTTGATATTTAGTCGTTTTCAGCCAATATTTTGGATTTTTGAAAATTTCACTTTTTTGTGAAAATATCCACTAAATGAGGGAATAATATGTGTGAGGGTACCCCAGGAGAGTTCCAAATGTGTGTGGGTAGAATATATATCCCACGGGGGAAAAATTGAAAAAAGTTGAAAAATTATTTTTTTTGGACTTAGTCATTTTTCCGGCGTTTATCAGACTTTCAGATAGGGCAAATGTCAGTGAGCGTTCCGATTTCAGTTCCAGAGCGATTTGCCCAATGAGTCATTGATATTTAGTCATTTTCAGCCAATTTTCTGGATTTTTGAACATTTCACTTTTTTGTGAAAATATCCACTAAATGAGGGAATAATATGTGTGAGGGTAGCCCAGGAGAGTTCCAATTGTGTGTGGGTAGAATATATATCCCACGTGGGTAAAATTGAAAAAAGTTGAAAAATATTTTTTTTTTGGACTTAGTCATTTTTCCGGCGTTTATCAGACTTTCAGATAGGGCAAATGTCCGTGAGCGTTCCGATTTCAGTTCCAGAGCGATTCGCCCAATGAGTCATTGATATTTAGTCATTTTCAGCCAATTTTCTGGATTTTTGAAAATTTAACTTTTTTGTGAAAATATCCACTAAATGAGGGAATAATATGTGTGAGGGTACCCCAGGAGTGTTCCAAATGTGTGTGGGTAGAATATATATTCCACGGGGGTAAAATTGAAAAAAAGTTGAAAAATTTTTTTTTTTTGGACTTAGTCATTTTTCCGGAGTTTATCAGACTTTCAGATAGGGCAAATGTCAGTGAGCGTTCCGATTTCAGTTCCAGAGCGATTCGCCCAATGAGTCATTGATATTTAGTCATTTTCAGCCAATTTTCTGGATTTTTGAAAATTTCACTTTTTTGTGAAAGTATCCACTAAATGAGGGAATAATATGTGTGAGGGTAGCCCAGGAGAGTTCCAATTGTGTGTGGGTAGAATATATATCCCACGTGGGTAAAATTGAAAAAAGTTGAAAAATTATTTTTTTTGGACTTAGTCATTTTTCCGGCGTTTATCAGACTTTCAGATAGGGCAAATGTCAGTGAGCGTTCCGATTTCAGTTCCAGAGCGATTCGCCCAATGAGTCATTGATATTTAGTCATTTTCAGCCAATTTTCTGGATTTTTGAAAAATTCACTTTTTTGTGAAAATATCCACTAAATGAGGGAATAATATGTGTGAGGGTACCCCAGGAGAGTTCCAAATGTGTGTGGGTAAAATATATATCCCACGGGGGTAAATGTGAAAAAAGTTGAAAATTTTTTTTTTTTTGGACTTAGTCATTTTTCCGGAGTTTATCAGACTTTCAGATAGGGCAAATGTCAGTGAGCGTTCCGATTTCAGTTCCAGAGCGATTCGCCCAATGAGTCATTGATATTTAGTCATTTTCAGCCAATTTTCTGGATTTTTGAAAATTTCACTTTTTTGTGAAAATATCCACTAAATGAGGGAATAATATGTGTGAGGGTAGCCCAGGAGAGTTCCAATTGTGTGTGGGTTGTATATATATCCCACGTGGGCAAAATTGAAAAAAGTTGAAAAATTATTTTTTTTGGACTTAGTCATTTTTCCGGTGTTTATCAGACTTTCAGATAGGGCAAATGTCAGTGAGCGTTCTGATTTCAGTTCCAGAGCGATTCGCCCAATGAGTCATTGATATTTAGTCATTTTCAGCCAATTTTCTGGATTTTTGAACATTTCACTTTTTTGTGAAAATATCCACTAAATGAGGGAATAATATGTGTGAGGGTAGCCCAGGAGAGTTCCAATTGTGTGTGGGTAGAATATATATTCCACGGGGGTACAATTGAAAAAAGTTGAAAAATTTTTTTTTTTTGGACTTAGTCATTTTTCCGGAGTTTATCAGACTTTCAGATAGGGCAAATGTCAGTGAGCGTTCCGATTTCAGTTCCAGAGCGATTCGCCCAATGAGTCATTGATATTTAGTCATTTTCAGCCAATTTTCTGGATTTTTGAAAAATTCACTTTTTTGTGAAAATATCCACTAAATGAGGGAATAATATGTGTGAGGGTACCCCAGGAGAGTTCCAAATGTGTGTGGGTAAAATATATATCCCACGGGGGTAAAAGTGAAAAAAGTTGAAAAAAATAATTTTTTGGACTTAGCCATTTTTCCGGCGTTTATTAGACTTTCAGATAAGGCAAATGTCAGTGAGCATTCCGATTTCAGTTCCAGAGCGATTCGCCCAATGAGTCCTTGATATTTAGTCGTTTTCAGCCAATATTTTGGATTTTTTAAAATTTCACTTTTTTGTGAAAATATCCACTAAATGAGGGAATAATATGTGTGAGGGTACCCCAGGAGTGTTCCAAATGTGTGTGGGTAGAATATATATTCCACGGGGGTACAATTGAAAAAAGTTGAAAAATTTTTTTTTTTTGGACTTAGTCATTTTTCCGGAGTTTATCAGACTTTCAGATAGGGCAAATGTCAGTGAGCATTCCGATTTCAGTTCCAGAGCGATTCGCCCAATGAGTCATTGATATTTAGTCATTTTCAGCCAATTTTCTGGATTTTTGAAAAATTCACTTTTTTGTGAAAATATCCACTAAATGAGGGAATAATATGTGTGAGGGTACCCCAGGAGAGTTCCAAATGTGTGTGGGTAAAATATATATCCCACGGGGGTAAAAGTGAAAAAAGTTGAAAAAAATAATTTTTTGGACTTAGCCATTTTTCCGGCGTTTATTAGACTTTCAGATAGGGCAAATGTCAGTGAGCGTTCCGATTTCAGTTCCAGAGCGATTCGCCCAATGAGTCCTTGATATTTAGTCATTTTCAGCCAATTTTCTGGATTTTTGAAAAATTCACTTTTTTGTGAAAATATCCACTAAATGAGGGAATAATATGTGTGAGGGTATCCCAGGAGAGTTCCAAATGTGTGTGGGTAAAATATATATCCCACGGGGGTAAAAGTGAAAAAAGTTGAAAAAAATAATTTTTTGGACTTAGCCATTTTTCCGGCGTTTATCAGACTTTCAGATAGGGCAAATGTCAGTGAGCGTTCCGATTTAAGTTCCAGAGCGATTCGCCCAATGAGTCCTTGATATTTAGTCGTTTTCAGCCAATATTTTGGATTTTTGAAAATTTCACTTTTTTGTGAAAATATCCACTAAATGAGGGAATAATATGTGTGAGGGTACCCCAGGAGAGTTCCAAATGTGTGTGGGTAGAATATATATCCCACGGGGGAAAAATTGAAAAAAGTTGAAAAATTATTTTTTTTGGACTTAGTCATTTTTCCGGCGTTTATCAGACTTTCAGATAGGGCAAATGTCAGTGAGCGTTCCGATTTCAGTTCCAGAGCGATTCGCCCAATGAGTCATTGATATTTAGTCATTTTCAGCCAATTTTCTGGATTTTTGAAAATTTCACTTTTTTGTGAAAATATCCACTAAATGAGGGAATAATATGTGTGAGGGTAGCCCAGGAGAGTTCCAAATGTGTGTGGGTAAAATATATATCCCACGGGGGTAAAAGTGAAAAAAGTTGAAAGAAATAATTTTTTGGACTTAGCCATTTTTCCGGCGTTTATCAGACTTTCAGATAGGGCAAATGTCAGTGAGCGTTCTGATTTCAGTTCCAGAGCGATTCGCCCAATGAGTCCTTGATATTTAGTCGTTTTCAGCCAATATTTTGGATTTTTGAAAATTTCACTTTTTTGTGAAAATATCCACTAAATGAGGGAATAATATGTGTGAGGGTACCCCAGGAGAGTTCCAAATGTGTGTGGGTAGAATATATATCCCACGGGGGAAAAATTGAAAAAAGTTGAAAAATTATTTTTTTTGGACTTAGTCATTTTTCCGGCGTTTATCAGACTTTCAGATAGGGCAAATGTCAGTGAGCGTTCCGATTTCAGTTCCAGAGCGATTTGCCCAATGAGTCATTGATATTTAGTCATTTTCAGCCAATTTTCTGGATTTTTGAACATTTCACTTTTTTGTGAAAATATCCACTAAATGAGGGAATAATATGTGTGAGGGTAGCCCAGGAGAGTTCCAATTGTGTGTGGGTAGAATATATATCCCACGTGGGTAAAATTGAAAAAAGTTGAAAAATATTTTTTTTTTGGACTTAGTCATTTTTCCGGCGTTTATCAGACTTTCAGATAGGGCAAATGTCCGTGAGCGTTCCGATTTCAGTTCCAGAGCGATTCGCCCAATGAGTCATTGATATTTAGTCATTTTCAGCCAATTTTCTGGATTTTTGAAAATTTAACTTTTTTGTGAAAATATCCACTAAATGAGGGAATAATATGTGTGAGGGTAGCCCAGGAGAGTTCCAATTGTGTGTGGGTAGAATATATATCCCACGTGGGTAAAATTGAAAAAAGTTGAAAAATATTTTTTTTTGGACTTAGTCATTTTTCCGGCGTTTATCAGACTTTCAGATAGGGCTAATGTCAGTGAGCGTTCCGATTTCAGTTCCAGAGCGATTCGCCCAATGAGTCCTTGATATTTATTCATTTTCAGCCAATTTTCTGGATTTTTGAAAAATTCACTTTTTTGTGAAAATATCCACTAAATGAGGGAATAATATGTGTGAGGGTATCCCAGGAGAGTTCCAAATGTGTGTGGGTAAAATATATATCCCACGGGGGTAAAAGTGAAAAAAGTTGAAAAAAATAATTTTTTGGACTTAGCCATTTTTCCGGCGTTTATCAGACTTTCAGATAGGGCAAATGTCAGTGAGCGTTCCGATTTCAGTTCCAGAGCGATTCGCCCAATGAGTCCTTGATATTTAGTCGTTTTCAGCCAATATTTTGGATTTTTGAAAATTTCACTTTTTTGTGAAAATATCCACTAAATGAGGGAATAATATGTGTGAGGGTACCCCAGGAGAGTTCCAAATGTGTGTGGGTAGAATATATATCCCACGGGGGAAAAATTGAAAAAAGTTGAAAAATTATTTTTTTTGGACTTAGTCATTTTTCCGGCGTTTATCAGACTTTCAGATAGGGCAAATGTCAGTGAGCGTTCCGATTTCAGTTCCAGAGCGATTCGCCCAATGAGTCATTGATATTTAGTCATTTTCAGCCAATTTTCTGGATTTTTGAAAATTTCACTTTTTTGTGAAAATATCCACTAAATGAGGGAATAATATGTGTGAGGGTACCCCAGGAGAGTTCCAAATGTGTGTGGGTAGAATATATATCCCACGGGGGAAAAATTGAAAAAAGTTGAAAAATTATTTTTTTTGGACTTAGTCATTTTTCCGGCGTTTATCAGACTTTCAGATAGGGCAAATGTCAGTGAGTGTTCCGATTTCAGTTCCAGAGCGATTCGCCCAATGAGTCCTTGATATTTAGTCATTTTCAGCCAATTTTCTGGATTTTTAAAAAATTCACTTTTTTGTGAAAATATCCACTAAATGAGGGAATAATATGTGTGGGGGTAGCCCAGGAGAGTTCCAATTGTGTGTGGGTAGAATATATATCCCACGTGGGTAAAATTGAAAAAAGTTGAAAAATTATTTTTTTTGGACTTAGTCATTTTTCCGGCGTTTATCAGACTTTCAGATAGGGCAAATGTCAGTGAGCGTTCCGATTTCAGTTCCAGAGCGATTCGCCCAATGAGTCATTGATATTTAGTCATTTTCAGCCAATTTTCTGGATTTTTGAACATTTCACTTTTTTGTGAAAATATCCATTAAATGAGGGAATAATATGTGTGAGGGTAGCCCAGGAGAGTTCCAATTGTGTGTGGGTATAATATATATCCCACGTGGGTAAAATTGAAAAAAGTTGAAAAATATTTTTTTTTGGACTTAGTCATTTTTCCGGCGTTTATCAGACTTTCAGATAGGGCAAATGTCAGTGAGCGTTCCGATTTCAGTTCCAGAGCGATTCGCCTAATGAGTCCTTGATATTTAGTCATTTTCAGCCAATTTTCTGGATTTTTGAAAAATTCACTTTTTTGTGAAAATATCCACTAAATGAGGGAATAATATGTGTGAGGGTACCCCAGGAGAGTTCCAAATGTGTGTGGGTAAAATATATATCCCACGGGGGTAAAAGTGAAAAAAGTTGAAAAAAATAATTTTTTGGACTTAGCCATTTTTCCGGCGTTTATCAGACTTTCAGATAGGGCAAATGTCAGTGAGCGTTCCGATTTCAGTTCCAGAGCGATTCGCCCAATGAGTCCTTGATATTTAGTCGTTTTCAGCCAATATTTTGGATTTTTGAAAATTTCACTTTTTTGTGAAAATATCCACTAAATGAGGGAATAATATGTGTGAGGGTACCCCAGGAGTGTTCCAAATGTGTGTGGGTAGAATATATATTCCACGGGGGTACAATTGAAAAAAGTTGAAAAATTTTTTTTTTTTGGACTTAGTCATTTTTCAGGAGTTTATCAGACTTTCAGATAGGGCAAATGTCAGTGAGCGTTCCGATTTCAGTTCCAGAGCGATTCGCCCAATGAGTCATTGATATTTAGTCATTTTCAGCCAATTTTCTGGATTTTTGAAAAATTCACTTTTTTGTGAAAATATCCACTAAATGAGGGAATAATATGTGTGAGGGTACCCCAGGAGAGTTCCAAATGTGTGTGGGTAAAATATATATCCCACGGGGGTAAAAGTGAAAAAAGTTGAAAAAAATAATTTTTTGGACTTAGCCATTTTTCCGGCGTTTATTAGACTTTCAGATAAGGCAAATGTCAGTGAGCGTTCCGATTTCAGTTGCAGAGCGATTCGCGCAATGAGTCCTTGATATTTAGTCGTTTTCAGCCAATATTTTGGATTTTTGAAAATTTCACTTTTTTGTGAAAATATCCACTAAATGAGGGAATAATATGTGTGAGGGTACCCCAGGAGTGTTCCAAATGTGTGTGGGTAGAATATATATTCCACGGGGGTACAATTGAAAAAAGTTGAAAAATTTTTTTTTTTTGGACTTAGTCATTTTTCCGGAGTTTATCAGACTTTCAGATAGGGCAAATGTCAGTGAGCGTTCCGATTTCAGTTCCAGAGCGATTCGCCCAATGAGTCATTGATATTTAGTCATTTTCAGCCAATTTTCTGGATTTTTGAAAAATTCACTTTTTTGTGAAAATATCCACTAAATGAGGGAATAATATGTGTGAGGGTACCCCAGGAGAGTTCCAAATGTGTGTGGGTAAAATATATATCCCACGGGGGTAAAAGTGAAAAAAGTTGAAAGAAATAATTTTTTGGACTTAGCCATTTTTCCGGCGTTTATCAGACTTTCAGATAGGGCAAATGTCAGTGAGCGTTCTGATTTCAGTTCCAGAGCGATTCGCCCAATGAGTCCTTGATATTTAGTCGTTTTCAGCCAATATTTTGGATTTTTGAAAATTTCACTTTTTTGTGAAAATATCCACTAAATGAGGGAATAATATGTGTGAGGGTACCCCAGGAGAGTTCCAAATGTGTGTGGGTAGAATATATATCCCACGGGGGAAAAATTGAAAAAAGTTGAAAAATTATTTTTTTTGGACTTAGTCATTTTTCCGGCGTTTATCAGACTTTCAGATAGGGCAAATGTCAGTGAGCGTTCCGATTTCAGTTCCAGAGCGATTTGCCCAATGAGTCATTGATATTTAGTCATTTTCAGCCAATTTTCTGGATTTTTGAACATTTCACTTTTTTGTGAAAATATCCACTAAATGAGGGAATAATATGTGTGAGGGTAGCCCAGGAGAGTTCCAATTGTGTGTGGGTAGAATATATATCCCACGTGGGTAAAATTGAAAAAAGTTGAAAAATATTTTTTTTTTGGACTTAGTCATTTTTCCGGCGTTTATCAGACTTTCAGATAGGGCAAATGTCCGTGAGCGTTCCGATTTCAGTTCCAGAGCGATTCGCCCAATGAGTCATTGATATTTAGTCATTTTCAGCCAATTTTCTGGATTTTTGAAAATTTAACTTTTTTGTGAAAATATCCACTAAATGAGGGAATAATATGTGTGAGGGTAGCCCAGGAGAGTTCCAATTGTGTGTGGGTAGAATATATATCCCACGTGGGTAAAATTGAAAAAAGTTGAAAAATATTTTTTTTTGGACTTAGTCATTTTTCCGGCGTTTATCAGACTTTCAGATAGGGCTAATGTCAGTGAGCGTTCCGATTTCAGTTCCAGAGCGATTCGCCCAATGAGTCCTTGATATTTATTCATTTTCAGCCAATTTTCTGGATTTTTGAAAAATTCACTTTTTTGTGAAAATATCCACTAAATGAGGGAATAATATGTGTGAGGGTATCCCAGGAGAGTTCCAAATGTGTGTGGGTAAAATATATATCCCACGGGGGTAAAAGTGAAAAAAGTTGAAAAAAATAATTTTTTGGACTTAGCCATTTTTCCGGCGTTTATCAGACTTTCAGATAGGGCAAATGTCAGTGAGCGTTCCGATTTCAGTTCCAGAGCGATTCGCCCAATGAGTCCTTGATATTTAGTCGTTTTCAGCCAATATTTTGGATTTTTGAAAATTTCACTTTTTTGTGAAAATATCCACTAAATGAGGGAATAATATGTGTGAGGGTACCCCAGGAGAGTTCCAAATGTGTGTGGGTAGAATATATATCCCACGGGGGAAAAATTGAAAAAAGTTGAAAAATTATTTTTTTTGGACTTAGTCATTTTTCCGGCGTTTATCAGACTTTCAGATAGGGCAAATGTCAGTGAGCGTTCCGATTTCAGTTCCAGAGCGATTCGCCCAATGAGTCATTGATATTTAGTCATTTTCAGCCAATTTTCTGGATTTTTGAAAATTTCACTTTTTTGTGAAAATATCCACTAAATGAGGGAATAATATGTGTGAGGGTACCCCAGGAGAGTTCCAAATGTGTGTGGGTAGAATATATATCCCACGGGGGAAAAATTGAAAAAAGTTGAAAAATTATTTTTTTTGGACTTAGTCATTTTTCCGGCGTTTATTAGACTTTCAGATAAGGCAAATGTCAGTGAGCGTTCCGATTTCAGTTCCAGAGCGATTCGCGCAATGAGTCCTTGATATTTAGTCGTTTTCAGCCAATATTTTGGATTTTTGAAAATTTCACTTTTTTGTGAAAATATCCACTAAATGAGGGAATAATATGTGTGAGGGTACCCCAGGAGTGTTCCAAATGTGTGTGGGTAGAATATATATTCCACGGGGGTACAATTGAAAAAAGTTGAAAAATTTTTTTTTTTTGGACTTAGTCATTTTTCCGGAGTTTATCAGACTTTCAGATAGGGCAAATGTCAGTGAGCGTTCCGATTTCAGTTCCAGAGCGATTCGCCCAATGAGTCATTGATATTTAGTCATTTTCAGCCAATTTTCTGGATTTTTGAAAAATTCACTTTTTTGTGAAAATATCCACTAAATGAGGGAATAATATGTGTGAGGGTACCCCAGGAGAGTTCCAAATGTGTGTGGGTAAAATATATATCCCACGGGGGTAAAAGTGAAAAAAGTTGAAAAAAATAATTTTTTGGACTTAGCCATTTTTCCGGCGTTTATTAGACTTTCAGATAGGGCAAATGTCAGTGAGCGTTCCGATTTCAGTTCCAGAGCGATTCGCCCAATGAGTCCTTGATATTTAGTCGTTTTCAGCCAATATTTTGGATTTTTTAAAATTTCACTTTTTTGTGAAAATATCCACTAAATGAGGGAATAATATGTGTGAGGGTACCCCAGGAGTGTTCCAAATGTGTGTGGGTAGAATATATATTCCACGGGGGTACAATTGAAAAAAGTTGAAAAATTTTTTTTTTTTGGACTTAGTCATTTTTCCGGAGTTTATCAGACTTTCAGATAGGGCAAATGTCAGTGAGCGTTCCGATTTCAGTTCCAGAGCGATTCGCCCAATGAGTCATTGATATTTAGTCATTTTCAGCCAATTTTCTGGATTTTTGAAAAATTCACTTTTTTGTGAAAATATCCACTAAATGAGGGAATAATATGTGTGAGGGTACCCCAGGAGAGTTCCAAATGTGTGTGGGTAAAATATATATCCCACGGGGGTAAAAGTGAAAAAAGTTGAAAAAAATAATTTTTTGGACTTAGCCATTTTTCCGGCGTTTATTAGACTTTCAGATAGGGCAAATGTCAGTGAGCGTTCCGATTTCAGTTCCAGAGCGATTCGCCCAATGAGTCCTTGATATTTAGTTGTTTTCAGCCAATATTTTGGATTTTTGAAAATTTCACTTTTTTGTGAAAATATCCACTAAATGAGGGAATAATATGTGTGAGGGTACCCCAGGAGTGTTCCAAATGTGTGTGGGTAGAATATATATTCCACGGGGGTAAAATTGAAAAAAAGTTGAAAAATTTTTTTTTTTTGGACTTAGTCATTTTTCCGGCGTTTATCAGACTTTCAGATAGGGCAAATGTCAGTGAGCATTCCGATTTCAGTTCCAGAGCGATTTGCCCAATGAGTCATTGATATTTAGTCATTTTCAGCCAATTTTCTGGATTTTTGAACATTTCACTTTTTTGTGAAAATATCCACTAAATGAGGGAATAATATGTGTGAGGGTAGCCCAGGAGAGTTCCAATTGTGTGTGGGTAGAATATATATCCCACGTGGGTAAAATTGAAAAAAGTTGAAAAATATTTTTTTTTTGGACTTAGTCATTTTTCCGGCGTTTATCAGACTTTCAGATAGGGCAAATGTCCGTGAGCGTTCCGATTTCAGTTCCAGAGCGATTCGCCCAATGAGTCATTGATATTTAGTCATTTTCAGCCAATTTTCTGGATTTTTGAAAATTTAACTTTTTTGTGAAAATATCCACTAAATGAGGGAATAATATGTGTGAGGGTAGCCCAGGAGAGTTCCAATTGTGTGTGGGTAGAATATATATCCCACGTGGGTAAAATTGAAAAAAGTTGAAAAATATTTTTTTTTGGACTTAGTCATTTTTCCGGCGTTTATCAGACTTTCAGATAGGGCTAATGTCAGTGAGCGTTCCGATTTCAGTTCCAGAGCGATTCGCCCAATGAGTCCTTGATATTTATTCATTTTCAGCCAATTTTCTGGATTTTTGAAAAATTCACTTTTTTGTGAAAATATCCACTAAATGAGGGAATAATATGTGTGAGGGTATCCCAGGAGAGTTCCAAATGTGTGTGGGTAAAATATATATCCCACGGGGGTAAAAGTGAAAAAAGTTGAAAAAAATAATTTTTTGGACTTAGCCATTTTTCCGGCGTTTATCAGACTTTCAGATAGGGCAAATGTCAGTGAGCGTTCCGATTTCAGTTCCAGAGCGATTCGCCCAATGAGTCCTTGATATTTAGTCGTTTTCAGCCAATATTTTGGATTTTTGAAAATTTCACTTTTTTGTGAAAATATCCACTAAATGAGGGAATAATATGTGTGAGGGTACCCCAGGAGAGTTCCAAATGTGTGTGGGTAGAATATATATCCCACGGGGGAAAAATTGAAAAAAGTTGAAAAATTATTTTTTTTGGACTTAGTCATTTTTCCGGCGTTTATCAGACTTTCAGATAGGGCAAATGTCAGTGAGCGTTCCGATTTCAGTTCCAGAGCGATTCGCCCAATGAGTCATTGATATTTAGTCATTTTCAGCCAATTTTCTGGATTTTTGAAAATTTCACTTTTTTGTGAAAATATCCACTAAATGAGGGAATAATATGTGTGAGGGTACCCCAGGAGAGTTCCAAATGTGTGTGGGTAGAATATATATCCCACGGGGGAAAAATTGAAAAAAGTTGAAAAATTATTTTTTTTGGACTTAGTCATTTTTCCGGCGTTTATCAGACTTTCAGATAGTGCAAATGTCAGTGAGTGTTCCGATTTCAGTTCCAGAGCGATTCGCCCAATGAGTCCTTGATATTTAGTCATTTTCAGCCAATTTTCTGGATTTTTAAAAAATTCACTTTTTTGTGAAAATATCCACTAAATGAGGGAATAATATGTGTGGGGGTAGCCCAGGAGAGTTCCAATTGTGTGTGGGTAGAATATATATCCCACGTGGGTAAAATTGAAAAAAGTTGAAAAATTATTTTTTTTGGACTTAGTCATTTTTCCGGCGTTTATCAGACTTTCAGATAGGGCAAATGTCAGTGAGCGTTCCGATTTCAGTTCCAGAGCGATTCGCCCAATGAGTCATTGATATTTAGTCATTTTCAGCCAATTTTCTGGATTTTTGAACATTTCACTTTTTTGTGAAAATATCCATTAAATGAGGGAATAATATGTGTGAGGGTAGCCCAGGAGAGTTCCAATTGTGTGTGGGTATAATATATATCCCACGTGGGTAAAATTGAAAAAAGTTGAAAAATATTTTTTTTTGGACTTAGTCATTTTTCCGGCGTTTATCAGACTTTCAGATAGGGCAAATGTCAGTGAGCGTTCCGATTTCAGTTCCAGAGCGATTCGCCTAATGAGTCCTTGATATTTAGTCATTTTCAGCCAATTTTCTGGATTTTTGAAAAATTCACTTTTTTGTGAAAATATCCACTAAATGAGGGAATAATATGTGTGAGGGTACCCCAGGAGAGTTCCAAATGTGTGTGGGTAAAATATATATCCCACGGGGGTAAAAGTGAAAAAAGTTGAAAAAAATAATTTTTTGGACTTAGCCATTTTTCCGGCGTTTATCAGACTTTCAGATAGGGCAAATGTCAGTGAGCGTTCCGATTTCAGTTCCAGAGCGATTCGCCCAATGAGTCCTTGATATTTAGTCGTTTTCAGCCAATATTTTGGATTTTTGAAAATTTCACTTTTTTGTGAAAATATCCACTAAATGAGGGAATAATATGTGTGAGGGTACCCCAGGAGTGTTCCAAATGTGTGTGGGTAGAATATATATTCCACGGGGGTACAATTGAAAAAAGTTGAAAAATTTTTTTTTTTTGGACTTAGTCATTTTTCAGGAGTTTATCAGACTTTCAGATAGGGCAAATGTCAGTGAGCGTTCCGATTTCAGTTCCAGAGCGATTCGCCCAATGAGTCATTGATATTTAGTCATTTTCAGGCAATTTTCTGGATTTTTGAAAAATTCACTTTTTTGTGAAAATATCCACTAAATGAGGGAATAATATGTGTGAGGGTACCCCAGGAGAGTTCCAAATGTGTGTGGGTAAAATATATATCCCACGGGGGTAAAAGTGAAAAAAGTTGAAAAAAATAATTTTTTGGACTTAGCCATTTTTCCGGCGTTTATTAGACTTTCAGATAAGGCAAATGTCAGTGAGCGTTCCGATTTCAGTTCCAGAGCGATTCGCGCAATGAGTCCTTGATATTTAGTCGTTTTCAGCCAATATTTTGGATTTTTGAAAATTTCACTTTTTTGTGAAAATATCCACTAAATGAGGGAATAATATGTGTGAGGGTACCCCAGGAGTGTTCCAAATGTGTGTGGGTAGAATATATATTCCACGGGGGTACAATTGAAAAAAGTTGAAAAATTTTTTTTTTTTGGACTTAGTCATTTTTCCGGAGTTTATCAGACTTTCAGATAGGGCAAATGTCAGTGAGCGTTCCGATTTCAGTTCCAGAGCGATTCGCCCAATGAGTCATTGATATTTAGTCATTTTCAGCCAATTTTCTGGATTTTTGAAAAATTCACTTTTTTGTGAAAATATCCACTAAATGAGGGAATAATATGTGTGAGGGTACCCCAGGAGAGTTCCAAATGTGTGTGGGTAAAATATATATCCCACGGGGGTAAAAGTGAAAAAAGTTGAAAAAAATAATTTTTTGGACTTAGCCATTTTTCCGGCGTTTATTAGACTTTCAGATAGGGCAAATGTCAGTGAGCGTTCCGATTTCAGTTCCAGAGCGATTCGCCCAATGAGTCCTTGATATTTAGTTGTTTTCAGCCAATATTTTGGATTTTTGAAAATTTCACTTTTTTGTGAAAATATCCACTAAATGAGGGAATAATATGTGTGAGGGTACCCCAGGAGTGTTCCAAATGTGTGTGGGTAGAATATATATTCCACGGGGGTAAAATTGAAAAAAAGTTGAAAAATTTTTTTTTTTTGGACTTAGTCATTTTTCCGGCGTTTATCAGACTTTCAGATAGGGCAAATGTCAGTGAGCATTCCGATTTCAGTTCCAGAGCGATTTGCCCAATGAGTCATTGATATTTAGTCATTTTCAGCCAATTTTCTGGATTTTTGAACATTTCACTTTTTTGTGAAAATATCCACTAAATGAGGGAATAATATGTGTGAGGGTAGCCCAGGAGAGTTCCAATTGTGTGTGGGTAGAATATATATCCCACGTGGGTAAAATTGAAAAAAGTTGAAAAATATTTTTTTTTTGGACTTAGTCATTTTTCCGGCGTTTATCAGACTTTCAGATAGGGCAAATGTCCGTGAGCGTTCCGATTTCAGTTCCAGAGCGATTCGCCCAATGAGTCATTGATATTTAGTCATTTTCAGCCAATTTTCTGGATTTTTGAAAATTTAACTTTTTTGTGAAAATATCCACTAAATGAGGGAATAATATGTGTGAGGGTAGCCCAGGAGAGTTCCAATTGTGTGTGGGTAGAATATATATCCCACGTGGGTAAAATTGAAAAAAGTTGAAAAATATTTTTTTTTGGACTTAGTCATTTTTCCGGCGTTTATCAGACTTTCAGATAGGGCTAATGTCAGTGAGCGTTCCGATTTCAGTTCCAGAGCGATTCGCCCAATGAGTCCTTGATATTTATTCATTTTCAGCCAATTTTCTGGATTTTTGAAAAATTCACTTTTTTGTGAAAATATCCACTAAATGAGGGAATAATATGTGTGAGGGTATCCCAGGAGAGTTCCAAATGTGTGTGGGTAAAATATATATCCCACGGGGGTAAAAGTGAAAAAAGTTGAAAAAAATAATTTTTTGGACTTAGCCATTTTTCCGGCGTTTATCAGACTTTCAGATAGGGCAAATGTCAGTGAGCGTTCCGATTTCAGTTCCAGAGCGATTCGCCCAATGAGTCCTTGATATTTAGTCGTTTTCAGCCAATATTTTGGATTTTTGAAAATTTCACTTTTTTGTGAAAATATCCACTAAATGAGGGAATAATATGTGTGAGGGTACCCCAGGAGAGTTCCAAATGTGTGTGGGTAGAATATATATCCCACGGGGGAAAAATTGAAAAAAGTTGAAAAATTATTTTTTTTGGACTTAGTCATTTTTCCGGCGTTTATCAGACTTTCAGATAGGGCAAATGTCAGTGAGCGTTCCGATTTCAGTTCCAGAGCGATTCGCCCAATGAGTCATTGATATTTAGTCATTTTCAGCCAATTTTCTGGATTTTTGAAAATTTCACTTTTTTGTGAAAATATCCACTAAATGAGGGAATAATATGTGTGAGGGTACCCCAGGAGAGTTCCAAATGTGTGTGGGTAGAATATATATCCCACGGGGGAAAAATTGAAAAAAGTTGAAAAATTATTTTTTTTGGACTTAGTCATTTTTCCGGCGTTTATCAGACTTTCAGATAGTGCAAATGTCAGTGAGTGTTCCGATTTCAGTTCCAGAGCGATTCGCCCAATGAGTCCTTGATATTTAGTCATTTTCAGCCAATTTTCTGGATTTTTAAAAAATTCACTTTTTTGTGAAAATATCCACTAAATGAGGGAATAATATGTGTGGGGGTAGCCCAGGAGAGTTCCAATTGTGTGTGGGTAGAATATATATCCCACGTGGGTAAAATTGAAAAAAGTTGAAAAATTATTTTTTTTGGACTTAGTCATTTTTCCGGCGTTTATCAGACTTTCAGATAGGGCAAATGTCAGTGAGCGTTCCGATTTCAGTTCCAGAGCGATTCGCCCAATGAGTCATTGATATTTAGTCATTTTCAGCCAATTTTCTGGATTTTTGAACATTTCACTTTTTTGTGAAAATATCCATTAAATGAGGGAATAATATGTGTGAGGGTAGCCCAGGAGAGTTCCAATTGTGTGTGGGTATAATATATATCCCACGTGGGTAAAATTGAAAAAAGTTGAAAAATATTTTTTTTTGGACTTAGTCATTTTTCCGGCGTTTATCAGACTTTCAGATAGGGCAAATGTCAGTGAGCGTTCCGATTTCAGTTCCAGAGCGATTCGCCTAATGAGTCCTTGATATTTAGTCATTTTCAGCCAATTTTCTGGATTTTTGAAAAATTCACTTTTTTGTGAAAATATCCACTAAATGAGGGAATAATATGTGTGAGGGTACCCCAGGAGAGTTCCAAATGTGTGTGGGTAAAATATATATCCCACGGGGGTAAAAGTGAAAAAAGTTGAAAAAAATAATTTTTTGGACTTAGCCATTTTTCCGGCGTTTATCAGACTTTCAGATAGGGCAAATGTCAGTGAGCGTTCCGATTTCAGTTCCAGAGCGATTCGCCCAATGAGTCCTTGATATTTAGTCGTTTTCAGCCAATATTTTGGATTTTTGAAAATTTCACTTTTTTGTGAAAATATCCACTAAATGAGGGAATAATATGTGTGAGGGTACCCCAGGAGTGTTCCAAATGTGTGTGGGTAGAATATATATTCCACGGGGGTACAATTGAAAAAAGTTGAAAAATTTTTTTTTTTTGGACTTAGTCATTTTTCAGGAGTTTATCAGACTTTCAGATAGGGCAAATGTCAGTGAGCGTTCCGATTTCAGTTCCAGAGCGATTCGCCCAATGAGTCATTGATATTTAGTCATTTTCAGGCAATTTTCTGGATTTTTGAAAAATTCACTTTTTTGTGAAAATATCCACTAAATGAGGGAATAATATGTGTGAGGGTACCCCAGGAGAGTTCCAAATGTGTGTGGGTAAAATATATATCCCACGGGGGTAAAAGTGAAAAAAGTTGAAAAAAATAATTTTTTGGACTTAGCCATTTTTCCGGCGTTTATTAGACTTTCAGATAAGGCAAATGTCAGTGAGCGTTCCGATTTCAGTTCCAGAGCGATTCGCGCAATGAGTCCTTGATATTTAGTCGTTTTCAGCCAATATTTTGGATTTTTGAAAATTTCACTTTTTTGTGAAAATATCCACTAAATGAGGGAATAATATGTGTGAGGGTACCCCAGGAGTGTTCCAAATGTGTGTGGGTAGAATATATATTCCACGGGGGTACAATTGAAAAAAGTTGAAAAATTTTTTTTTTTTGGACTTAGTCATTTTTCCGGAGTTTATCAGACTTTCAGATAGGGCAAATGTCAGTGAGCGTTCCGATTTCAGTTCCAGAGCGATTCGCCCAATGAGTCATTGATATTTAGTCATTTTCAGCCAATTTTCTGGATTTTTGAAAAATTCACTTTTTTGTGAAAATATCCACTAAATGAGGGAATAATATGTGTGAGGGTACCCCAGGAGAGTTCCAAATGTGTGTGGGTAAAATATATATCCCACGGGGGTAAAAGTGAAAAAAGTTGAAAAAAATAATTTTTTGGACTTAGCCATTTTTCCGGCGTTTATTAGACTTTCAGATAGGGCAAATGTCAGTGAGCGTTCCGATTTCAGTTCCAGAGCGATTCGCCCAATGAGTCCTTGATATTTAGTTGTTTTCAGCCAATATTTTGGATTTTTGAAAATTTCACTTTTTTGTGAAAATATCCACTAAATGAGGGAATAATATGTGTGAGGGTACCCCAGGAGTGTTCCAAATGTGTGTGGGTAGAATATATATTCCACGGGGGTAAAATTGAAAAAAAGTTGAAAAATTTTTTTTTTTTGGACTTAGTCATTTTTCCGGCGTTTATCAGACTTTCAGATAGGGCAAATGTCAGTGAGCATTCCGATTTCAGTTCCAGAGCGATTCGCCCAATGAGTCCTTGATATTTAGTCATTTTCAGCCAATTTTCTGGATTTTTGAAAAATTCACTTTTTTGTGAAAATATCCACTAAATGAGGGAATAATATGTGTGAGGGTAGCCCAGGAGAGTTCCAATTGTGTGTGGGTAGAATATATATCCCACGTGGGTAAAATTGAAAAAAGTTGAAAAATATTTTTTTTTGGACTTAGTCATTTTTCCGGCGTTTATCAGACTTTCAGATAGGGCAAATGTCCGTGAGCGTTCCGATTTCAGTTCCAGAGCGATTCGCCCAATGAGTCATTGATATTTAGTCATTTTCAGCCAATTTTCTGGATTTTTGAAAATTTAACTTTTTTGTGAAAATATCCACTAAATGAGGGAATAATATGTGTGAGGGTAGCCCAGGAGAGTTGCAATTGTATGTGGGTAAAATATATATCCCACGGGGGTAAAAGTGAAAAAAGTTGAAAAAAATAATTTTTTGGACTTAGCCATTTTTCCGGCGTTTATCAGACTTTCAGATAGGGCAAATGTCAGTGAGCGTTCTGATTTCAGTTCCAGAGCGATTCGCCCAATGAGTCCTTGATATTTAGTCGTTTTCAGCCAATATTTTGGATTTTTGAAAATTTCACTTTTTTGTGAAAATATCCACTAAATGAGGGAATAATATGTGTGAGGGTACCCCAGGAGAGTTCCAAATGTGTGTGGGTAGAATATATATCCCACGGGGGAAAAATTGAAAAAAGTTGAAAAATTATTTTTTTTGGACTTAGTCATTTTTCCGGCGTTTATCAGACTTTCAGATAGGGCAAATGTCAGTGAGCGTTCTGATTTCAGTTCCAGAGCGATTCGCCCAATGAGTCATTGATATTTAGTCATTTTCAGCCAATTTTCTGGATTTTTGAAAATTTCACTTTTTTGTGAAAATATCCACTAAATGAGGGAATAATATGTGTGAGGGTACCCCAGGAGAGTTCCAAATGTGTGTGGGTAGAATATATATCCCACGGGGGTAAAATTGAAAAAAGTTGAAAAATTATTTTTTTTGGACTTAGTCATTTTTCCGGCGTTTATCAGACTTTCAGATAGGGCAAATGTCAGTGAGCGTTCCGATTTCAGTTCCAGAGATATTTGCCCAATGAGTCATTGATATTTAGTCATTTTCAGCCAATTTTCTGGATTTTTGAAAAATTCACTTTTTTGTGAAAATATCCACTAAATGAGGGAATAATATGTGTGAGGGTACCCCAGGAGAGTTCCAAATGTTTGTGGGTAAAATATATATCCCACGGGGGTAAAAGTGAAAAAAGTTGAAAAAAATAATTTTTTGGACTTAGCCATTTTTCCGGCGTTTATTAGACTTTCAGATAGGGCAAATGTCAGTGAGCGTTCCGATTTCAGTTCCAGAGCGATTCGCCCAATGAGTCCTTGATATTTAGTTGTTTTCAGCCAATATTTTGGATTTTTGAAAATTTCACTTTTTTGTGAAAATATCCACTAAATGAGGGAATAATATGTGTGAGGGTACCCCAGGAGTGTTCCAAATGTGTGTGGATAGAATATATATTCCACGGGGGTAAAATTGAAAAAAAGTTGAAAAATTTTTTTTTTTTGGACTTAGTCATTTTTCCGGCGTTTATCAGACTTTCAGATAGGGCAAATGTCAGTGAGCGTTCCGATTTCAGTTCCAGAGCGATTCGCCCAATGAGTCCTTGATATTTAGTCATTTTCAGCCAATTTTCTGGATTTTTGAAAAATTCACTTTTTTGTGAAAATATCCACTAAATGAGGGAATAATATGTGTGAGGGTATCCCAGGAGAGTTCCAAATGTGTGTGGGTAAAATATATATCCCACGGGGGTAAAAGTGAAAAAAGTTGAAAAAAATAATTTTTTGGACTTAGCCATTTTTCCGGCGTTTATCAGACTTTCAGATAGGGCAAATGTCAGTGAGCGTTCCGATTTCAGTTCCAGAGCGATTCGCCCAATGAGTCCTTGATATTTAGTCGTTTTCAGCCAATATTTTGGATTTTTGAAAATTTCACTTTTTTGTGAAAATATCCACTAAATGAGGGAATAAAATGTGTGAGGGTACCCCAGGAGAGTTCCAAATGTGTGTGGGTAGAATATATATCCCACGGGGGAAAAATTGAAAAAAGTTGAAAAATTATTTTTTTTGGACTTAGTCATTTTTCCGGCGTTTATCAGACTTTCAGATAGGGCAAATGTCAGTGAGTGTTCCGATTTCAGTTCCAGAGCGATTCGCCCAATGAGTCATTGATATTTAGTCATTTTCAGCCAATTTTCTGGATTTTTGAAAATTTAACTTTTTTGTGAAAATATCCACTAAATGAGGGAATAATATGTGTGAGGGTAGCCCAGGAGAGTTCCAATTGTGTGTGGGTAGAATATATATCCCACGTGGGTAAAACTGAAAAAAGTTGAAAAAAAATTTTTTTTGGACTTAGTCATTTTTCCGGCGTTTATCAGACTTTCAGATAGGGCAAATGTCAGTGAGCGTTCCGATTTCAGTTCCAGAGCGATTCGCCCAATGAGTCATTGATATTTAGTCATTTTCAGCCAATTTTCTGGATTTTTGAACATTTCACTTTTTTGTGAAAATATCCACTAAATGAGGGAATAATATGTGTGAGGGTAGCCCAGGAGAGTTCCAATTGTGTGTGGGTAGAATATATATCCCACGTGGGTAAAATTGAAAAAAGTTGAAAAATATTTTTTTTTGGACTTAGTCATTTTTCCGGCGTTTATCAGACTTTCAGATAGGGCAAATGTCAGTGAGCGTTCCGATTTCAGTTCCAGAGCGATTCGCCCAATGAGTCCTTGATATTTAGTCATTTTCAGCCAATTTTCTGGATTTTTGAAAAATTCACTTTTTTGTGAAAATATCCACTAAATGAGGGAATAATATGAGTGAGGGTATCCCAGGAGAGTTCCAAATGTGTGTGGGTAAAATATATATCCCACGGGGGTAAAAGTGAAAAAAGTTGAAAAAAATAATTTTTTGGACTTAGCCATTTTTCCGGCGTTTATCAGACTTTCAGATAGGGCAAATGTCAGTGAGCGTTCTGATTTCAGTTCCAGAGCGATTCGCCCAATGAGTCCTTGATATTTAGTCGTTTTCAGCCAATATTTTGGATTTTTGAAAATTTCACTTTTTTGTGAAAATATCCACTAAATGAGGGAATAATATGTGTGAGGGTACCCCAGGAGAGTTCCAAATGTGTGTGGGTAGAATATATATCCCACGGGGGAAAAATTGAAAAAAGTTGAAAAATTATTTTTTTTGGACTTAGTCATTTTTCCGGCGTTTATCAGACTTTCAGATAGGGCAAATGTCAGTGAGCGTTCCGATTTCAGTTCCAGAGCGATTCGCCCAATGAGTCATTGATATTTAGTCATTTTCAGCCAATTTTCTGGATTTTTGAAAATTTCACTTTTTTGTGAAAATATCCACTAAATGAGGGAATAATATGTGTGAGGGTACCCCAGGAGAGTTCCAAATGTGTGTGGGTAGAATATATATCCCACGGGGGTAAAATTGAAAAAAGTTGAAAAATTATTTTTTTTGGACTTAGTCATTTTTCCGGCGTTTATCAGACTTTCAGATAGGGCAAATGTCAGTGAGCGTTCCGATTTCAGTTCCAGAGATATTTGCCCAATGAGTCATTGATATTTAGTCATTTTCAGCCAATTTTCTGGATTTTTGAAAAATTCACTTTTTTGTGAAAATATCCACTAAATGAGGGAATAATATGTGTGAGGGTACCCCAGGAGAGTTCCAAATGTTTGTGGGTAAAATATATATCCCACGGGGGTAAAAGTGAAAAAAGTTGAAAAAAATAATTTTTTGGACTTAGCCATTTTTCCGGCGTTTATTAGACTTTCAGATAGGGCAAATGTCAGTGAGCGTTCCGATTTCAGTTCCAGAGCGATTCGCCCAATGAGTCCTTGATATTTAGTTGTTTTCAGCCAATATTTTGGATTTTTGAAAATTTCACTTTTTTGTGAAAATATCCACTAAATGAGGGAATAATATGTGTGAGGGTACCCCAGGAGTGTTCCAAATGTGTGTGGATAGAATATATATTCCACGGGGGTAAAATTGAAAAAAAGTTGAAAAATTTTTTTTTTTTGGACTTAGTCATTTTTCCGGCGTTTATCAGACTTTCAGATAGGGCAAATGTCAGTGAGCGTTCCGATTTCAGTTCCAGAGCGATTCGCCCAATGAGTCCTTGATATTTAGTCATTTTCAGCCAATTTTCTGGATTTTTGAAAAATTCACTTTTTTGTGAAAATATCCACTAAATGAGGGAATAATATGTGTGAGGGTATCCCAGGAGAGTTCCAAATGTGTGTGGGTAAAATATATATCCCACGGGGGTAAAAGTGAAAAAAGTTGAAAAAAATAATTTTTTGGACTTAGCCATTTTTCCGGCGTTTATCAGACTTTCAGATAGGGCAAATGTCAGTGAGCGTTCCGATTTCAGTTCCAGAGCGATTCGCCCAATGAGTCCTTGATATTTAGTCGTTTTCAGCCAATATTTTGGATTTTTGAAAATTTCACTTTTTTGTGAAAATATCCACTAAATGAGGGAATAAAATGTGTGAGGGTACCCCAGGAGAGTTCCAAATGTGTGTGGGTAGAATATATATCCCACGGGGGAAAAATTGAAAAAAGTTGAAAAATTATTTTTTTTGGACTTAGTCATTTTTCCGGCGTTTATCAGACTTTCAGATAGGGCAAATGTCAGTGAGTGTTCCGATTTCAGTTCCAGAGCGATTCGCCCAATGAGTCATTGATATTTAGTCATTTTCAGCCAATTTTCTGGATTTTTGAAAATTTAACTTTTTTGTGAAAATATCCACTAAATGAGGGAATAATATGTGTGAGGGTAGCCCAGGAGAGTTCCAATTGTGTGTGGGTAGAATATATATCCCACGTGGGTAAAACTGAAAAAAGTTGAAAAAAAATTTTTTTTGGACTTAGTCATTTTTCCGGCGTTTATCAGACTTTCAGATAGGGCAAATGTCAGTGAGCGTTCCGATTTCAGTTCCGGAGCGATTCGCCCAATGAGTCATTGATATTTAGTCATTTTCAGCCAATTTTCTGGATTTTTGAACATTTCACTTTTTTGTGAAAATATCCACTAAATGAGGGAATAATATGTGTGAGGGTAGCCCAGGAGAGTTCCAATTGTGTGTGGGTAGAATATATATCCCACGTGGGTAAAATTGAAAAAAGTTGAAAAATATTTTTTTTTGGACTTAGTCATTTTTCCGGCGTTTATCAGACTTTCAGATAGGGCAAATGTCCGTGAGCGTTCCGATTTCAGTTCCAGAGCGATTCGCCCAATGAGTCATTGATATTTAGTCATTTTCAGCCAATTTTCTGGATTTTTGAAAAATTCACTTTTTTGTGAAAATATCCACTAAATGAGGGAATAATATGTGTGAGGGTATCCCAGGAGAGTTCCAAATGTGTGTGGGTAAAATATATATCCCACGGGGGTAAAAGTGAAAAAAGTTGAAAAAAATAATTTTTTGGACTTAGCCATTTTTCCGGCGTTTATCAGACTTTCAGATAGGGCAAATGTCAGTGAGCGTTCCGATTTCAGTTCCAGAGATATTTGCCCAATGAGTCATTGATATTTAGTCATTTTCAGCCAATTTTCTGGATTTTTGAAAAATTCACTTTTTTGTGAAAATATCCACTAAATGAGGGAATAATATGTGTGAGGGTACCCCAGGAGAATTCCAAATGTGTGTGGGTAAAATATATATCCCACGGGGGTAAAAGTGAAAAAAGTTGAAAAAAATAATTTTTTGGACTTAGCCATTTTTCCGGCGTTTATTAGACTTTCAGATAGGGCAAATGTCAGTGAGCGTTCCGATTTCAGTTCCAGAGCGATTCGCCCAATGAGTCCTTGATATTTAGTTGTTTTCAGCCAATATTTTGGATTTTTGAAAATTTCACTTTTTTGTGAAAATATCCACTAAATGAGGGAATAATATGTGTGAGGGTACCCCAGGAGTGTTCCAAATGTGTGTGGATAGAATATATATTCCACGGGGGTAAAATTGAAAAAAAGTTGAAAAATTTTTTTTTTTTGGACTTAGTCATTTTTCCGGCGTTTATCAGACTTTCAGATAGGGCAAATGTCAGTGAGCGTTCCGATTTCAGTTCCAGAGCGATTCGCCCAATGAGTCCTTGATATTTAGTCATTTTCAGCCAATTTTCTGGATTTTTGAAAAATTCACTTTTTTGTGAAAATATCCACTAAATGAGGGAATAATATGTGTGAGGGTATCCCAGGAGAGTTCCAAATGTGTGTGGGTAAAATATATATCCCACGGGGGTAAAAGTGAAAAAAGTTGAAAAAAATAATTTTTTGGACTTAGCCATTTTTCCGGCGTTTATCAGACTTTCAGATAGGGCAAATGTCAGTGAGCGTTCCGATTTCAGTTCCAGAGCGATTCGCCCAATGAGTCATTGATATTTAGTCATTTTCAGCCAATTTTCTGGATTTTTGAAAATTTAACTTTTTTGTGAAAATATCCGCTAAATGAGGGAATAATATGTGTGAGGGTAGCCCAGGAGAGTTCCAATTGTGTGTGGGTAGAATATATATCCCACGTGGGTAAAATTGAAAAAAGTTGAAAAATATTTTTTTTTGGACTTAGTCATTTTTCCGGCGTTTATCAGACTTTCAGATAGGGCAAATGTCAGTGAGCGTTCCGATTTCAGTTCCAGAGCGATTCGCCCAATGAGTCCTTGATATTTAGTCATTTTCAGCCAATTTTCTGGATTTTTGAAAAATTCACTTTTTTGTGAAAATATCCACTAAATGAGGGAATAATATGTGTGAGGGTATCCCAGGAGAGTTCCAAATGTGTGTGGGTAAAATATATATCCCACGGGGGTAAAAGTGAAAAAAGTTGAAAAAAATAATTTTTTGGACTTAGCCATTTTTCCGGCGTTTATCAGACTTTCAGATAGGGCAAATGTCAGTGAGCGTTCTGATTTCAGTTCCAGAGCGATTCGCCCAATGAGTCCTTGATATTTAGTCGTTTTCAGCCAATATTTTGGATTTTTGAAAATTTCACTTTTTTGTGAAAATATCCACTAAATGAGGGAATAATATGTGTGAGGGTACCCCAGGAGAGTTCCAAATGTGTGTGGGTAGAATATATATCCCACGGGGGAAAAATTGAAAAAAGTTGAAAAATTATTTTTTTTGGACTTAGTCATTTTTCCGGCGTTTATCAGACTTTCAGATAGGGCAAATGTCAGTGAGCGTTCCGATTTCAGTTCCAGAGCGATTCGCCCAATGAGTCATTGATATTTAGTCATTTTCAGCCAATTTTCTGGATTTTTGAAAATTTCACTTTTTTGTGAAAATATCCACTAAATGAGGGAATAATATGTGTGAGGGTACCCCAGGAGAGTTCCAAATGTGTGTGGGTAGAATATATATCCCACGGGGGTAAAATTGAAAAAAGTTGAAAAATTATTTTTTTTGGACTTAGTCATTTTTCCGGCGTTTATCAGACTTTCAGATAGGGCAAATGTCAGTGAGCGTTCCGATTTCAGTTCCAGAGATATTTGCCCAATGAGTCATTGATATTTAGTCATTTTCAGCCAATTTTCTGGATTTTTGAAAAATTCACTTTTTTGTGAAAATATCCACTAAATGAGGGAATAATATGTGTGAGGGTACCCCAGGAGAATTCCAAATGTGTGTGGGTAAAATATATATCCCACGGGGGTAAAAGTGAAAAAAGTTGAAAAAAATAATTTTTTGGACTTAGCCATTTTTCCGGCGTTTATCAGACTTTCAGATAGGGCAAATGTCAGTGAGCGTTCCGATTTCAGTTCCAGAGCGATTCGCCCAATGAGTCATTGATATTTAGTCATTTTCAGCCAATTTTCTGGATTTTTGAAAATTTAACTTTTTTGTGAAAATATCCACTAAATGAGGGAATAATATGTGTGAGGGTAGCCCAGGAGAGCTCCAATTGTGTGTGGGTAGAATATATATCCCACGTGGGTAAAATTGAAAAAAGTTGAAAAAAATTTTTTTTTGGACTTAGTCATTTTTCCGGCGTTTATCAGACTTTCAGATAGGGCAAATGTCAGTGAGCGTTCCGATTTCAGTTCCAGAGCGATTCGCCCAATGAGTCATTGATATTTAGTCATTTTCAGCCAATTTTCTGGATTTTTGAAAAATTCACTTTTTTGTGAAAATATCCACTAAATGAGGGAATAATATGTGTGAGGGTACCCCAGGAGAGTTCCAAATGTGTGTGGGTAAAATATATATCCCACGGGGGTAAAAGTGAAAAAAGTTGAAAAAAATAATTTTTTGGACTTAGCCATTTTTCCGGCGTTTATTAGACTTTCAGATAGGGCAAATGTCAGTGAGCGTTCCGATTTCAGTTCCAGAGCGATTCGCCCAATGAGTCCTTGATATTTAGTTGTTTTCAGCCAATATTTTGGATTTTTGAAAATTTCACTTTTTTGTGAAAATATCCACTAAATGAGGGAATAATATGTGTGAGGGTACCCCAGGAGTGTTTCAAATGTGTGTGGGTAGAATATATATTCCACGGGGGTAAAATTGAAAAAAAGTTGAAAAATTTTTTTTTTTTGGACTTAGTCATTTTTCCGGCGTTTATCAGACTTTCAGATAGGGCAAATGTCAGTGAGCATTCCGATTTCAGTTCCAGAGCGATTCGCCCAATGAGTCCTTGATATTTAGTCATTTTCAGCCAATTTTCTGGATTTTTGAAAAATTCACTTTTTTGTGAAAATATCCACTAAATGAGGGAATAATATGTGTGAGGGTATCCCAGGAGAGTTCCAAATGTGTGTGGGTAAAATATATATCCCACGGGGGTAAAAGTGAAAAAAGTTGAAAAAAATAATTTTTTGGACTTAGCCATTTTTCTGGCGTTTATCAGACTTTCAGATAGGGCAAATGTCAGTGAGCGTTCCGATTTCAGTTCCAGAGCGATTCGCCCAATGAGTCCTTGATATTTAGTCGTTTTCAGCCAATATTTTGGATTTTTGAAAATTTCACTTTTTTGTGAAAATATCCACTAAATGAGGGAATAAAATGTGTGAGGGTACCCCAGGAGAGTTCCAAATGTGTGTGGGTAGAATATATATCCCACGGGGGAAAAATTGAAAAAAGTTGAAAAATTATTTTTTTGGGATTTAGTCATTTTTCCGGCGTTTATCAGACTTTCAGATAGGGCAAATGTCAGTGAGTGTTCCGATTTCAGTTCCAGAGCGATTCGCCCAATGAGTCATTGATATTTAGTCATTTTCAGCCAATTTTCTGGATTTTTGAAAATTTAACTTTTTTGTGAAAATATCCACTAAATGAGGGAATAATATGTGTGAGGGTAGCCCAGGAGAGTTCCAATTGTGTGTGGGTAGAATATATATCCCACGTGGGTAAAATTAAAAAAAGTTGAAAAATATTTTTTTTTGGACTTAGTCATTTTTCCGGCGTTTATCAGACTTTCAGATAGGGCAAATGTCAGTGAGCGTTCCGATTTCAGTTCCAGAGCGATTCGCCCAATGAGTCCTTGATATTTAGTCATTTTCAGCCAATTTTCTGGATTTTTGAAAAATTCACTTTTTTGTGAAAATATCCACTAAATGAGGGAATAATATGTGTGAGGGTATCCCAGGAGAGTTCCAAATGTGTGTGGGTAAAATATATATCCCACGGGGGTAAAAGTGAAAAAAGTTGAAAAAAATAATTTTTTGGACTTAGCCATTTTTCCGGCGTTTATCAGACTTTCAGATAGGGCAAATGTCAGTGAGCATTCCGATTTCAGTTCCAGAGCGATTCGCCCAATGAGTCCTTGATATTTAGTCGTTTTCAGCCAATATTTTGGATTTTTGAAAATTTCACTTTTTTGTGAAAATATCCACTAAATGAGGGAATAATATGTGTGAGGGTACCCCAGGAGAGTTCCAGATGTGTGTGGGTAGAATATATATCCCACAGGGGAAAAATTGAAAAAAGTTGAAAAATTATTTTTTTTGGACTTAGTCATTTTTCCGGCGTTTATCAGACTTTCAGATAGGGCAAATGTCAGTGAGCGTTCCGATTTCAGTTCCAGAGCGATTCGCCCAATGAGTCATTGATATTTAGGCATTTTCAGCCAATTTTCTGGATTTTTGAAAATTTCACTTTTTTGTGAAAATATCCACTAAATGAGGGAATAATATGTGTGAGGGTAGCCCAGGAGTGTTCCAAATGTGTGTGGGTAGAATATATATTCCACGGGGGTAAAATTGAAAAAAAGTTGAAAAATTTTTTTTTTTTGGACTTAGTCATTTTTCCGGCGTTTATCAGACTTTCAGATAGGGCAAATGTCAGTGAGCGTTCCGATTTCAGTTCCAGAGCGATTCGCCCAATGAGTCCTTGATATTTAGTCATTTTCAGCCAGTTTTCTGGATTTTTGAAAAATTCACTTTTTTGTGAAAATATCCACTAAATGAGGGAATAATATGTGTGAGGGTATCCCAGGAGAGTTCCAAATGTGTGTGGGTAAAATATATATCCCACGGGGGTAAAAGTGAAAAAAGTTGAAAAAAATAATTTTTTGGACTTAGCCATTTTTCCGGCGTTTATCAGACTTTCAGATAGGGCAAATGTCAGTGAGCATTCCGATTTCAGTTCCAGAGCGATTCGCCCAATGAGTCCTTGATATTTAGTCGTTTTCAGCCAATATTTTGGATTTTTGAAAATTTCACTTTTTTGTGAAAATATCCACTAAATGAGGGAATAATATGTGTGAGGGTACCCCAGGAGAGTTCCAGATGTGTGTGGGTAGAATATATATCCCACAGGGGAAAAATTGAAAAAAGTTGAAAAATTATTTTTTTTGGACTTAGTCATTTTTCCGGCGTTTATCAGACTTTCAGATAGGGCAAATGTCAGTGAGCGTTCCGATTTCAGTTCCAGAGCGATTCGCCCAATGAGTCCTTGATATTTAGTCATTTTCAGCCAATTTTCTGGATTTTTGAAAAATTCACTTTTTTGTGAAAATATCCACTAAATGAGGGAATAATATGTGTGAGGGTATCCCAGGAGAGTTCCAAATGTGTGTGGGTAAAATATATATCCCACGGGGGTAAAAGTGAAAAAAGTTGAAAAAAATAATTTTTTGGACTTAGCCATTTTTCCGGCGTTTATCAGACTTTCAGATAGGGCAAATGTCAGTGAGCATTCCGATTTCAGTTCCAGAGCGATTCGCCCAATGAGTCCTTGATATTTAGTCGTTTTCAGCCAATATTTTGGATTTTTGAAAATTTCACTTTTTTGTGAAAATATCCACTAAATGAGGGAATAATATGTGTGAGGGTACCCCAGGAGAGTTCCAGATGTGTGTGGGTAGAATATATATCCCACAGGGGAAAAATTGAAAAAAGTTGAAAAATTATTTTTTTTGGACTTAGTCATTTTTCCGGCGTTTATCAGACTTTCAGATAGGGCAAATGTCAGTGAGCGTTCCGATTTCAGTTTCAGAGCGATTCGCCCAATGAGTCATTGATATTTAGGCATTTTCAGCCAATTTTCTGGATTTTTGAAAATTTCACTTTTTTGTGAAAATATCCACTAAATGAGGGAATAATATGTGTGAGGGTAGCCCAGGAGTGTTCCAAATGTGTGTGGGTAGAATATATATTCCACGGGGGTAAAATTGAAAAAAAGTTGAAAAATTTTTTTTTTTTGGACTTAGTCATTTTTCCGGCGTTTATCAGACTTTCAGATAGGGCAAATGTCAGTGAGCGTTCCGATTTCAGTTCCAGAGCGATTCGCCCAATGAGTCCTTGATATTTAGTCATTTTCAGCCAGTTTTCTGGATTTTTGAAAAATTCACTTTTTTGTGAAAATATCCACTAAATGAGGGAATAATATGTGTGAGGGTATCCCAGGAGAGTTCCAAATGTGTGTGGGTAAAATATATATCCCACGGGGGTAAAAGTGAAAAAAGTTGAAAAAAATAATTTTTTGGACTTAGCCATTTTTCCGGCGTTTATCAGAATTTCAGATAGGGCAAATGTCAGTGAGCGTTCCGATTTCAGTTCCAGAGCGATTCGCCCAATGAGTCCTTGATATTTAGTCGTTTTCAGCCAATATTTTGGATTTTTGAAAATTTCACTTTTTTGTGAAAATATCCACTAAATGAGGGAATAATATGTGTGAGGGTACCCCAGGAGAGTTCCAAATGTGTGTGGGTAGAATATATATCCCACGGGGGAAAAATTGAAAAAAGTTGAAAAATTATTTTTTTTGGACTTAGTCATTTTTCCGGCGTTTATCAGACTTTCAGATAGGGCAAATGTCAGTGAGCGTTCCGATTTCAGTTCCAGAGCGATTCGCCCAATGAGTCCTTGATATTTAGTCATTTTCAGCCAATCTTCTGGATTTTTGAAAAATTCACTTTTTTGTGAAAATATCCACTAAATGAGGGAATAATATGTGTGGGGGTAGCCCAGGAGAGTTCCAATTGTGTGTGGGTAGAATATATATCCCACGTGGGTAAAATTGAAAAAAGTTGAAAAATTATTTTTTTTGGACTTAGTCATTTTTCCGGCGTTTATCAGACTTTCAGATAGGGCAAATGTCAGTGAGCGTTCCGATTTCAGTTCCAGAGCGATTCGCCCAATGAGTCCTTGATATTTAGTCATTTTCAGCCAATTTTCTGGATTTTTGAACATTTCACTTTTTTGTGAAAATATCCATTAAATGAGGGAATAATATGTGTGAGGGTAGCCCAGGAGAGTTCCAATTGTGTGTGGGTAGAATATATATCCCACGTGGGTAAAATTGAAAAAAGTTGAAAAATATTTTTTTTTGGACTTAGTCATTTTTCCGGCGTTTATCAGACTTTCAGATAGGGCAAATGTCAGTGAGCGTTCCGATTTCAGTTCCAGAGCGATTCGCCCAATGAGTCCTTGATATTTAGTCGTTTTCAGCCAATATTTTGGATTTTTGAAAATTTCACTTTTTTGTGAAAATATCCACTAAATGAGGGAATAATATGTGTGAGGGTACCCCAGGAGAGTTCCAAATGTGTGTGCGTAGAATATATATCCCACAGGGGAAAAATTGAAAAAAGTTGAAAAATTATTTTTTTTGGACTTAGTCATTTTTCCGGCGTTTATCAGACTTTCAGATAGGGCAAATGTCAGTGAGCGTTCCGATTTCAGTTCCAGAGCGATTCGCCCAATGAGTCATTGATATTTAGTCATTTTCAGCCAATTTTCTGGATTTTTGAAAATTTCACTTTTTTGTGAAAATATCCACTAAATGAGGGAATAATATGTGTGAGGGTACCCCAGGAGAGTTCCAAATGTGTGTGGGTAGAATATATATCCCACGGGGGAAAAATTGAAAAAAGTTGAAAAATTATTTTTTTTGGACTTAGTCATTTTTCCGGCGTTTATCAGACTTTCAGATAGGGCAAATGTCAGTGAGCGTTCCGATTTCAGTTCCAGAGATATTTGCCCAATGAGTCATTGATATTTAGTCATTTTCAGCCAATTTTCTGGATTTTTGAAAAATTCACTTTTTTGTGAAAATATCCACTAAATGAGGGAATAATATGTGTGAGGGTACCCCAGGAGAGTTCCAAATGTGTGTGGGTAAAATATATATCCCACGGGGGTAAAAGTGAAAAAAGTTGAAAAAAATAATTTTTTGGACTTAGCCATTTTTCCGGCGTTTATCAGAATTTCAGATAGGGCAAATGTCAGTGAGCGTTCCGATTTCAGTTCCAGAGCGATTCGCCCAATGAGTCCTTGATATTTAGTCGTTTTCAGCCAATATTTTGGATTTTTGAAAATTTCACTTTTTTGTGAAAATATCCACTAAATGAGGGAATAATATGTGTGAGGGTACCCCAGGAGAGTTCCAAATGTGTGTGGGTAGAATATATATCCCACGGGGGAAAAATTGAAAAAAGTTGAAAAATTATTTTTTTTGGACTTAGTCATTTTTCCGGCGTTTATCAGACTTTCAGATAGGGCAAATGTCAGTGAGCGTTCCGATTTCAGTTCCAGAGCGATTCGCCCAATGAGTCCTTGATATTTAGTCATTTTCAGCCAATCTTCTGGATTTTTGAAAAATTCACTTTTTTGTGAAAATATCCACTAAATGAGGGAATAATATGTGTGGGGGTAGCCCAGGAGAGTTCCAATTGTGTGTGGGTAGAATATATATCCCACGTGGGTAAAATTGAAAAAAGTTGAAAAATTATTTTTTTTGGACTTAGTCATTTTTCCGGCGTTTATCAGACTTTCAGATAGGGCAAATGTCAGTGAGCGTTCCGATTTCAGTTCCAGAGCGATTCGCCCAATGAGTCCTTGATATTTAGTCATTTTCAGCCAATTTTCTGGATTTTTGAACATTTCACTTTTTTGTGAAAATATCCATTAAATGAGGGAATAATATGTGTGAGGGTAGCCCAGGAGAGTTCCAATTGTGTGTGGGTAGAATATATATCCCACGTGGGTAAAATTGAAAAAAGTTGAAAAATATTTTTTTTTGGACTTAGTCATTTTTCCGGCGTTTATCAGACTTTCAGATAGGGCAAATGTCAGTGAGCGTTCCGATTTCAGTTCCAGAGCGATTCGCCCAATGAGTCCTTGATATTTAGTCGTTTTCAGCCAATATTTTGGATTTTTGAAAATTTCACTTTTTTGTGAAAATATCCACTAAATGAGGGAATAATATGTGTGAGGGTACCCCAGGAGAGTTCCAAATGTGTGTGGGTAGAATATATATCCCACGGGGGAAAAATTGAAAAAAGTTGAAAAATTATTTTTTTTGGACTTAGTCATTTTTCCGGCGTTTATCAGACTTTCAGATAGGGCAAATGTCAGTGAGCGTTCCGATTTCAGTTCCAGAGCGATTCGCCCAATGAGTCATTGATATTTAGTCATTTTCAGCCAATTTTCTGGATTTTTGAAAATTTCACTTTTTTGTGAAAATATCCACTAAATGAGGGAATAATATGTGTGAGGGTACCCCAGGAGAGTTCCAAATGTGTGTGGGTAGAATATATATCCCACGGGGGAAAAATTGAAAAAAGTTGAAAAATTATTTTTTTTGGACTTAGTCATTTTTCCGGCGTTTATCAGACTTTCAGATAGGGCAAATGTCAGTGAGCGTTCCGATTTCAGTTCCAGAGATATTTGCCCAATGAGTCATTGATATTTAGTCATTTTCAGCCAATTTTCTGGATTTTTGAAAAATTCACTTTTTTGTGAAAATATCCACTAAATGAGGGAATAATATGTGTGAGGGTACCCCAGGAGAGTTCCAAATGTGTGTGGGTAAAATATATATCCCACGGGGGTAAAAGTGAAAAAAGTTGAAAAAAATAATTTTTTGGACTTAGCCATTTTTCCGGCGTTTATTAGACTTTCAGATAGGGCAAATGTAAGTGAGCGTTCCGATTTCAGTTCCAGAGCGATTCGCCCAATGAGTCCTTGATATTTAGTCGTTTTCAGCCAATATTTTGGATTTTTGAAAATTTCACTTTTTTGTGAAAATATCCACTAAATGAGGGAATAATATGTGTGAGGGTACCCCAGGAGAGTTCCAAATGTGTGTGGGTAGAATATATATCCCACGGGGGAAAAATTGAAAAAAGTTGAAAAATTATTTTTTTTGGACTTAGTCATTTTTCCGGCGTTTATCAGACTTTCAGATAGGGCAAATGTCAGTGAGCGTTCCGATTTCAGTTCCAGAGCGATTCGCCCAATGAGTCATTGATATTTAGTCATTTTCAGCCAATTTTCTGGATTTTTGAAAATTTCACTTTTTTGTGAAAATATCCACTAAATGAGGGAATAATATGTGTGAGGGTACCCCAGGAGAGTTCCAAATGTGTGTGGGTAGAATATATATCCCACGGGGGTAAAATTGAAAAAAGTTGAAAAATTATTTTTTTTGGACTTAGTCATTTTTCCGGCGTTTATCAGACTTTCAGATAGGGCAAATGTCAGTGAGCGTTCCGATTTCAGTTCCAGAGATATTTGCCCAATGAGTCATTGATATTTAGTCATTTTCAGCCAATTTTCTGGATTTTTGAAAAATTCACTTTTTTGTGAAAATATCCACTAAATGAGGGAATAATATGTGTGAGGGTACCCCAGGAGAGTTCCAAATGTGTGTGGGTAAAATATATATCCCACGGGGTAAAAGTGAAAAAAGTTGAAAAAAATAATTTTTTGGACTTAGCCATTTTTCCGGCGTTTATCAGACTTTCAGATAGGGCAAATGTCAGTGAGTGTTCCGATTTCAGTTCCAGAGCGATTCGCCCAATGAGTCCTTGATATTTAGTCATTTTCAGCCAATTTTCTGGATATTTGAAAATTTCACTTTTTTGTGAAAATATCCACTAAATGAGGGAATAATATGTGTGAGGGTAGCCCAGGAGACTTCCAAATGTGTGTGGGTAAAATATATATCCCACGGGGGTAAAATTGAAAAAAGTTTAAAACATTTTTTTTTGGACTTAGTCATTTTTCCGGCGTTTATCAGACTTTCAGATAGGGCAAATGTCAGTGAGCGTTCCGATTTCAGTTCCAGAGCGATTCGCCCAATGAGTCCTTGATATTTAGTCATTTTCAGCCAATATTTTGGATTTTTGAAAATTTCACTTTTTTGTGAAAATATCCACTAAATGAGGGAATAATATGTGTGAGAGTACCCCAGAAGAGTTCCAAATGTGTGTGGGTAGAATATATATCCCACGGGGGTAAAATTGTAAAAAGTTGAAAAAAAATTTTTTTTTGGACTTAGTCATTTTTCCGGCGTTTATCAGACTTTCAGATAAGGCAAATGTCAGTGAGCGTTCCGATTTCAGTTCCAGAGCGATTCGCCCAATGAGTTCTTGATATTTAGTCGTTTTCAGCCAATATTTTGGATTTTTGAAAATTTCACTTTTTTGTGAAAATATCCACTAAATGAGGGAATAATATGTGTGAGGGTACCCCAGGAGAGTTCCAAATGTGTGTGGGTAGAATATATATCCCATGGGGGTAAAATTGAAAACAATTGAAAAAAATTATTTTTTGGACTTAGCCATTTTTCCGGCGTTTATCAGACTTTCAGATAGGGCAAATGTCAGTGAGCGTTCCGATTTCAGTTCCAGAGCGATTCGCCCAATGAGTCCTTGATATTTAGTCATTTTCAGCCAATTTTCTGGATTTTTGAAAAATTCACTTTTTTGTGAAAATATCCACTAAATGAGGGAATAATATGTGTGAGGGTATCCCAGGAGAGTTCCAAATGTGTGTGGGTAAAATATATATCCCACGGGGGTAAAAGTGAAAAAAGTTGAAAAAAATAATTTTTTGGACTTAGCCATTTTTCCGGCGTTTATCAGACTTTCAGATAGGGCAAATGTCAGTGAGCGTTCTGATTTCAGTTCCAGAGCGATTCGCCCAATGAGTCCTTGATATTTAGTCATTTTCAGCCAATTTCTGGATTTTTGAAAATTTCACTTTTTTGTGAAAATATCCACTAAATGAGGGAATAATATGTGTGAGGGTACCCCAGGAGAGTTCCAAATGTGTGTGGGTAGAATATATATCCCACGGGGGTAAAATTGAAAAAAGTTGAAAAATTATTTTTTTTGGACTTAGTCATTTTTCCGGCGTTTATCAGACTTTCAGATAGGGCAAATGTCAGTGAGCGTTCCGATTTCAGTTCCAGAGATATTTGCCCAATGAGTCATTGATATTTAGTCATTTTCAGCCAATTTTCTGGATTTTTGAAAAATTCACTTTTTTGTGAAAATATCCACTAAATGAGGGAATAATATGTGTGAGGGTACCCCAGGAGAGTTCCAAATGTGTGTGGGTAAAATATATATCCCACGGGGGTAAAAGTGAAAAAAGTTGAAAAAAATAATTTTTTGGACTTAGCCATTTTTCCGGCGTTTATTAGACTTTCAGATAGGGCAAATGTCAGTGAGCGTTCCGATTTCAGTTCCAGAGCGATTCGCCCAATGAGTCCTTGATATTTAGTTGTTTTCAGCCAATATTTTGGATTTTTGAAAATTTCACTTTTTTGTGAAAATATCCACTAAATGAGGGAATAAAATGTGTGAGGGTACCCCAGGAGAGTTCCAAATGTGTGTGGGTAGAATATATATCCCACGGGGGAAAAATTGAAAAAAGTTGAAAAATTATTTTTTTTGGACTTAGTCATTTTTCCGGCGTTTATCAGACTTTCAGATAGGGCAAATGTCAGTGAGTGTTCCGATTTCAGTTCCAGAGCGATTCGCCCAATGAGTCATTGATATTTAGTCATTTTCAGCCAATTTTCTGGATTTTTGAACATTTCACTTTTTTGTGAAAATATCCACTAAATGAGGGAATAATATGTGTGAGGGTAGCCCAGGAGAGTTCCAATTGTGTGTGGGTAGAATATATATCCCACGTGGGTAAAATTGAAAAAAGTTGAAAAATATTTTTTTTTGGACTTAGTCATTTTTCCGGTGTTTATCAGACTTTCAGATAGGGCAAATGTCAGTGAGCGTTCCGATTTCAGTTCCAGAGATATTTGCCCAATGAGTCATTGATATTTAGTCATTTTCAGCCAATTTTCTGGATTTTTGAAAAATTCACTTTTTTGTGAAAATATCCACTAAATGAGGGAATAATATGTGTGAGGGTACCCCAGGAGATTTCCAAATGTGTGTGGGTAAAATATATATCCCACAGGGGTAAAAGTGAAAAAAGTTGAAAAAAATAATTTTTTGGACTTAGCCATTTTTCCGGCGTTTATCAGACTTTCAGATAGGGCAAATGTCAGTGAGCGTTCCGATTTCAGTTCCAGAGCGATTCGCCCAATGAGTCCTTGATATTTAGTCGTTTTCAGCCAATATTTTGGATTTTTGAAAATTTCACTTTTTTGTGAAAATATCCACTAAATGAGGGAATAAAATGTGTGAGGGTACCCCAGGAGAGTTCCAAATGTGTGTGGGTAGAATATATATCCCACGGGGGAAAAATTGAAAAAAGTTGAAAAATTATTTTTTTTGGACTTAGTCATTTTTCCGGCGTTTATCAGACTTTCAGATAGGGCAAATGTCAGTGAGTGTTCCGATTTCAGTTCCAGAGCGATTCGCCCAATGAGTCATTGATATTTAGTCATTTTCAGCCAATTTTCTGGATTTTTGAACATTTCACTTTTTTGTGAAAATATCCACTAAATGAGGGAATAATATGTGTGAGGGTAGCCCAGGAGAGTTCCAATTGTGTGTGGGTAGAATATATATCCCACGTGGGTAAAATTGAAAAAAGTTGAAAAATATTTTTTTTTGGACTTAGTCATTTTTCCGGCGTTTATCAGACTTTCAGATAGGGCAAATGTCAGTGAGCGTTCCGATTTCAGTTCCAGAGCGATTCGCCCAATGAGTCATTGATATTTAGTCGTTTTCAGCCAATTTTCTGGATTTTTGAAAATTTAACTTTTTTGTGAAAATATCCACTAAATGAGGGAATAATATGTGTGAGGGTAGCCCAGGAGAGTTCCAATTGTGTGTGGGTAAAATATATATCCCACGTGGGTAAAACTGAAAAAAGTTGAAAAAAATTTTTTTTTGGACTTAGTCATTTTTCCGGCGTTTATCAGACTTTCAGATAGGGCAAATGTCAGTGAGCGTTCCGATTTCAGTTCCAGAGCGATTCGCCCAATGAGTCCTTGATATTTAGTCATTTTCAGCCAATTTTCTGGATTTTTGAAAAATTCACTTTTTTGTGAAAATATCCACTAAATGAGGGAATAATATGTGTGAGGGTACCCCAGGAGAGTTCCAAATGTGTGTGGGTAAAATATATATCCCACGGGGGTAAAAGTGAAAAAAGTTGAAAAAAATAATTTTTTGGACTTAGCCATTTTTCCGGCGTTTATTAGACTTTCAGATAGGGCAAATGTCAGTGAGCGTTCCGATTTCAGTTCCAGAGCGATTCGCCCAATGAGTCCTTGATATTTAGTCGTTTTCAGCCAATATTTTGGATTTTTGAAAATTTCACTTCTTTGTGAAAATATCCACTAAATGAGGGAATAATATGTGTGAGGGTACCCCAGGAGTGTTCCAAATGTGTGTGGGTAGAATATATATTCCACGGGGGTAAAATTGAAAAAAGTTGAAAAATTTTTTTTTTTTGGACTTAGTCATTTTTCCGGAGTTTATCAGACTTTCAGATAGGGCAAATGTCAGTGAGCGTTCCGATTTCAGTTCCAGAGCGATTCGCCCAATGAGTCATTGATATTTAGTCATTTTCAGCCAATTTTCTGGATTTTTGAAAAATTCACTTTTTTGTGAAAATATCCACTAAATGAGGGAATAATATGTGTGAGGGTATCCCAGGAGAGTTCCAAATGTGTGTGGGTAAAATATATATCCCACGGGGGTAAAAGTGAAAAAAGTTGAAAAAAATAATTTTTTGGACTTAGCCATTTTTCTGGCGTTTATCAGACTTTCAGATAGGGCAAATGTCAGTGAGCGTTCCGATTTCAGTTCCAGAGCGATTCGCCCAATGAGTCCTTGATATTTAGTCGTTTTCAGCCAATATTTTGGATTTTTGAAAATTTCACTTTTTTGTGAAAATATCCACTAAATGAGGGAATAAAATGTGTGAGGGTACCCCAGGAGAGTTCCAAATGTGTGTGGGTAGAATATATATCCCACGGGGGAAAAATTGAAAAAAGTTGAAAAATTATTTTTTTGGGATTTAGTCATTTTTCCGGCGTTTATCAGACTTTCAGATAGGGCAAATGTCAGTGAGTGTTCCGATTTCAGTTCCAGAGCGATTCGCCCAATGAGTCATTGATATTTAGTCATTTTCAGCCAATTTTCTGGATTTTTGAAAAATTCACTTTTTTGTGAAAATATCCACTAAATGAGGGAATAATATGTGTGAGGGTACCCCAGGAGAGTTCCAAATGTGTGTGGGTAAAATATATATCCCACGGGGGTAAAAGTGAAAAAAGTTGAAAAAAATAATTTTTTGGACTTAGCCATTTTTCCGGCGTTTATTAGACTTTCAGATAGGGCAAATGTCAGTGAGCGTTCCGATTTCAGTTCCAGAGCGATTCGCCCAATGAGTCCTTGATATTTAGTCGTTTTCAGCCAATATTTTGGATTTCTGAAAATTTCACTTTTTTGTGAAAATATCCACTAAATGAGGGAATAATATGTGTGAGAGTACCCCAGAAGAGTTCCAAATGTGTGTGGGTAGAATATATATCCCACGGGGGTAAAATTGTAAAAAGTTGAAAAAAAAATTTTTTTTGGACTTAGTCATTTTTCCGGCGTTTATCAGACTTTCAGATAGGGCAAATGTCAGTGAGCGTTCCGATTTCAGTTCCAGAGCGATTCGCCCAATGAGTCATTGATATTTAGTCATTTTCAGCCAATTTTCTGGATTTTTGAAAATTTCACTTTTTTGTGAAAATATCCACTAAATGAGGGAATAATATGTGTGAGGGTACCCCAGGAGAGTTCCAAATGTGTGTGGGTAGAATATATATCCCACGGGGGTAAAATTGAAAAAAGTTGAAAAATTATTTTTTTTGGACTTAGTCATTTTTCCGGCGTTTATCAGACTTTCAGATAGGGCAAATGTCAGTGAGCGTTCCGATTTCAGTTCCAGAGATATTTGCCCAATGAGTCATTGATATTTAGTCATTTTCAGCCAATTTTCTGGATTTTTGAAAAATTCACTTTTTTGTGAAAATATCCACTAAATGAGGGAATAATATGTGTGAGGGTACCCCAGGAGAGTTCCAAATGTGTGTGGGTAAAATATATATCCCACGGGGGTAAAAGTGAAAAAAGTTGAAAAAAATAATTTTTTGGACTTAGCCATTTTTCCGGCGTTTATTAGACTTTCAGATAGGGCAAATGTAAGTGAGCGTTCCGATTTCAGTTCCAGAGCGATTCGCCCAATGAGTCCTTGATATTTAGTCGTTTTCAGCCAATATTTTGGATTTTTGAAAATTTCACTTTTTTGTGAAAATATCCACTAAATGAGGGAATAAAATGTGTGAGGGTACCCCAGGAGAGTTCCAAATGTGTGTGGGTAGAATATATATCCCACGGGGGAAAAATTGAAAAAAGTTGAAAAATTATTTTTTTGGGATTTAGTCATTTTTCCGGCGTTTATCAGACTTTCAGATAGGGCAAATGTCAGTGAGTGTTCCGATTTCAGTTCCAGAGCGATTCGCCCAATGAGTCATTGATATTTAGTCATTTTCAGCCAATTTTCTGGATTTTTGAAAAATTCACTTTTTTGTGAAAATATCCACTAAATGAGGGAATAATATGTGTGAGGGTACCCCAGGAGAGTTCCAAATGTGTGTGGGTAAAATATATATCCCACGGGGGTAAAAGTGAAAAAAGTTGAAAAAAATAATTTTTTGGACTTAGCCATTTTTCCGGCGTTTATTAGACTTTCAGATAGGGCAAATGTCAGTGAGCGTTCCGATTTCAGTTCCAGAGCGATTCGCCCAATGAGTCCTTGATATTTAGTCGTTTTCAGCCAATATTTTGGATTTCTGAAAATTTCACTTTTTTGTGAAAATATCCACTAAATGAGGGAATAATATGTGTGAGAGTACCCCAGAAGAGTTCCAAATGTGTGTGGGTAGAATATATATCCCACGGGGGTAAAATTGTAAAAAGTTGAAAAAAAAATTTTTTTTGGACTTAGTCATTTTTCCGGCGTTTATCAGACTTTCAGATAGGGCAAATGTCAGTGAGCGTTCCGATTTCAGTTCCAGAGCGATTCGCCCAATGAGTCATTGATATTTAGTCATTTTCAGCCAATTTTCTGGATTTTTGAAAATTTCACTTTTTTGTGAAAATATCCACTAAATGAGGGAATAATATGTGTGAGGGTACCCCAGGAGAGTTCCAAATGTGTGTGGGTAGAATATATATCCCACGGGGGTAAAATTGAAAAAAGTTGAAAAATTATTTTTTTTGGACTTAGTCATTTTTCCGGCGTTTATCAGACTTTCAGATAGGGCAAATGTCAGTGAGCGTTCCGATTTCAGTTCCAGAGATATTTGCCCAATGAGTCATTGATATTTAGTCATTTTCAGCCAATTTTCTGGATTTTTGAAAAATTCACTTTTTTGTGAAAATATCCACTAAATGAGGGAATAATATGTGTGAGGGTACCCCAGGAGAGTTCCAAATGTGTGTGGGTAAAATATATATCCCACGGGGGTAAAAGTGAAAAAAGTTGAAAAAAATAATTTTTTGGACTTAGCCATTTTTCCGGCGTTTATTAGACTTTCAGATAGGGCAAATGTCAGTGAGCGTTCCGATTTCAGTTCCAGAGCGATTCGCCCAATGAGTCCTTGATATTTAGTCATTTTCAGCCAATTTTCTGGATTTTTGAAAAATTCACTTTTTTGTGAAAATATCCACTAAATGAGGGAATAATATGTGTGAGGGTACCCCAGGAGAGTTCCAAATGTGTGTGGGTAAAATATATATCCCACGGGGGTAAATGTGAAAAAAGTTGAAAAAAATAATTTTTTGGACTTAGCCATTTTTCCGGCGTTTATCAGACTTTCAGATAGGGCAAATGTCAGTGAGTGTTCCGATTTCAGTTCCAGAGCGATTCGCCCAATGAGTCCTTGATATTTAGTCATTTTCAGCCAATTTTCTGGATATTTGAAAATTTCACTTTTTTGTGAAAATATCCACTAAATGAGGGAATAATATGTGTGAGGGTAGCCCAGGAGAGTTCCAAATGTGTGTGGGTAAAATATATATCCCACGGGGGTAAAATTGAAAAAAGTTTAAAACATTTTTTTTTTGGACTTAGTCATTTTTCCGGCGTTTATCAGACTTTCAGATAGGGCAAATGTCAGTGAGCGTTCCGATTTCAGTTCCAGAGCGATTCGCCCAATGAGTCCTTGATATTTAGTCGTTTTCAGCCAATATTTTGGATTTTTGAAAATTTCACTTTTTTGTGAAAATATCCACTAAATGAGGGAATAATATGTGTGAGGGTAGCCCAGGAGAGTTCCAAATGTGTGTGGGTAGAATATATATCCCACGGGGGTAAAATTGAAAACAGCTGAAAAAAATTATTTTTTGGACTTAGCCATTTTTCCGGCGTTTATCAGACTTTCAGATAGGGCAAATGTCAGTGAGCGTTCCGATTTCAGTTCCAGAGCGATTCGCCCAATGAGTCCTTGATATTTAGTCGTTTTCAGCCAATATTTTGGATTTCTGAAAATTTCACTTTTTTGTGAAAATATCCACTAAATGAGGGAATAATATGTGTGAGAGTACCCCAGAAGAGTTCCAAATGTGTGTGGGTAGAATATATATCCCACGGGGGTAAAATTGTAAAAAGTTGAAAAAAAATTTTTTTTTGGACTTAGTCATTTTTCCGGCGTTTATCAGACTTTCAGATAAGGCAAATGTCAGTGAGCGTTCCGATTTCAGTTCCAGAGCGATTCGCCCAATGAGTTCTTGATATTTAGTCGTTTTCAGCCAATATTTTGGATTTTTGAAAATTTCACTTTTTTGTGAAAATATCCACTAAATGAGGGAATAATATGTGTGAGGGTACCCCAGGAGAGTTCCAAATGTGTGTGGGTAGAATATATATCCCATGGGGGTAAAATTGAAAACAATTGAAAAAAATTATTTTTTGGACTTAGCCATTTTTCCGGCGTTTATCAGACTTTCAGATAGGGCAAATGTCAGTGAGCGTTCCGATTTCAGTTCCAGAGCGATTCGCCCAATGAGTCCTTGATATTTAGTCATTTTCAGCCAATTTTCTGGATTTTTGAAAAATTCACTTTTTTGTGAAAATATCCACTAAATGAGGGAATAATATGTGTGAGGGTATCCCAGGAGAGTTCCAAATGTGTGTGGGTAAAATATATATCCCACGGGGGTAAAAGTGAAAAAAGTTGAAAAAAATAATTTTTTGGACTTAGCCATTTTTCCGGCGTTTATCAGACTTTCAGATAGGGCAAATGTCAGTGAGCGTTCTGATTTCAGTTCCAGAGCGATTCGCCCAATGAGTCCTTGATATTTAGTCATTTTCAGCCAATTTCTGGATTTTTGAAAATTTCACTTTTTTGTGAAAATATCCACTAAATGAGGGAATAATATGTGTGAGGGTACCCCAGGAGAGTTCCAAATGTGTGTGGGTAGAATATATATCCCACGGGGGTAAAATTGAAAAAAGTTGAAAAATTATTTTTTTTGGACTTAGTCATTTTTCCGGCGTTTATCAGACTTTCAGATAGGGCAAATGTCAGTGAGCGTTCCGATTTCAGTTCCAGAGATATTTGCCCAATGAGTCATTGATATTTAGTCATTTTCAGCCAATTTTCTGGATTTTTGAAAAATTCACTTTTTTGTGAAAATATCCACTAAATGAGGGAATAATATGTGTGAGGGTACCCCAGGAGAGTTCCAAATGTGTGTGGGTAAAATATATATCCCACGGGGGTAAAAGTGAAAAAAGTTGAAAAAAATAATTTTTTGGACTTAGCCATTTTTCCGGCGTTTATTAGACTTTCAGATAGGGCAAATGTCAGTGAGCGTTCCGATTTCAGTTCCAGAGCGATTCGCCCAATGAGTCCTTGATATTTAGTTGTTTTCAGCCAATATTTTGGATTTTTGAAAATTTCACTTTTTTGTGAAAATATCCACTAAATGAGGGAATAATATGTGTGAGGGTACCCCAGGAGTGTTCCAAATGTGTGTGGATAGAATATATATTCCACGGGGGTAAAATTGAAAAAAAGTTGAAAAATTTTTTTTTTTTGGACTTAGTCATTTTTCCGGCGTTTATCAGACTTTCAGATAGGGCAAATGTCAGTGAGCGTTCCGATTTCAGTTCCAGAGCGATTCGCCCAATGAGTCCTTGATATTTAGTCGTTTTCAGCCAATATTTTGGATTTTTGAAAATTTCACTTTTTTGTGAAAATATCCACTAAATGAGGGAATAATATGTGTGAGGGTAGCCCAGGAGAGTTCCAATTGTGTGTGGGTAGAATATATATCCCACGTGGGTAAAATTGAAAAAAGTTGAAAAATATTTTTTTTTGGACTTAGTCATTTTTCCGGTGTTTATCAGACTTTCAGATAGGGCAAATGTCAGTGAGCGTTCCGATTTCAGTTCCAGAGATATTTGCCCAATGAGTCATTGATATTTAGTCATTTTCAGCCAATTTTCTGGATTTTTGAAAAATTCACTTTTTTGTGAAAATATCCACTAAATGAGGGAATAATATGTGTGAGGGTACCCCAGGAGATTTCCAAATGTGTGTGGGTAAAATATATATCCCACGGGGGTAAAAGTGAAAAAAGTTGAAAAAAATAATTTTTTGGACTTAGCCATTTTTCTGGCGTTTATCAGACTTTCAGATAGGGCAAATGTCAGTGAGCGTTCCGATTTCAGTTCCAGAGCGATTCGCCCAATGAGTCCTTGATATTTAGTCGTTTTCAGCCAATATTTTGGATTTTTGAAAATTTCACTTTTTTGTGAAAATATCCACTAAATGAGGGAATAAAATGTGTGAGGGTACCCCAGGAGAGTTCCAAATGTGTGTGGGTAGAATATATATCCCACGGGGGAAAAATTGAAAAAAGTTGAAAAATTATTTTTTTTGGACTTAGTCATTTTTCCGGCGTTTATCAGACTTTCAGATAGGGCAAATGTCAGTGAGTGTTCCGATTTCAGTTCCAGAGCGATTCGCCCAATGAGTCATTGATATTTAGTCATTTTCAGCCAATTTTCTGGATTTTTGAACATTTCACTTTTTTGTGAAAATATCCACTAATTGAGGGAATAATATGTGTGAGGGTAGCCCAGGAGAGTTCCAATTGTGTGTGGGTAGAATATATATCCCACGTGGGTAAAATTGAAAAAAGTTGAAAAATATTTTTTTTTGGACTTAGTCATTTTTCCGGCGTTTATCAGACTTTCAGATAGGGCAAATGTCAGTGAGCGTTCCGATTTCAGTTCCAGAGCGATTCGCCCAATGAGTCATTGATATTTAGTCATTTTCAGCCAATTTTCTGGATTTTTGAAAATTTAACTTTTTTGTGAAAATATCCACTAAATGAGGGAATAATATGTGTGAGGGTAGCCCAGGAGAGTTCCAATTGTGTGTGGGTAGAATATATATCCCACGTGGGTAAAACTGAAAAAAGTTGAAAAAATTTTTTTTTTGGACTTAGTCATTTTTCCGGCGTTTATCAGACTTTCAGATAGGGCAAATGTCAGTGAGCGTTCCGATTTCAGTTCCAGAGCGATTCGCCCAATGAGTCCTTGATATTTAGTCATTTTCAGCCAATTTTCTGGATTTTTGAAAAATTCACTTTTTTGTGAAAATATCCACTAAATGAGGGAATAATATGTGTGAGGGTACCCCAGGAGAGTTCCAAATGTGTGTGGGTAAAATATATATCCCACGGGGGTAAAAGTGAAAAAAGTTGAAAAAAATAATTTTTTGGACTTAGCCATTTTTCCGGCGTTTATTAGACTTTCAGATAGGGCAAATGTCAGTGAGCGTTCCGATTTCAGTTCCAGAGCGATTCGCCCAATGAGTCCTTGATATTTAGTCGTTTTCAGCCAATATTTTGGATTTCTGAAAATTTCACTTTTTTGTGAAAATATCCACTAAATGAGGGAATAATATGTGTGAGAGTACCCCAGAAGAGTTCCAAATGTGTGTGGGTAGAATATATATCCCACGGGGGTAAAATTGTAAAAAGTTGAAAAAAAAATTTTTTTTGGACTTAGTCATTTTTCCGGCGTTTATCAGACTTTCAGATAGGGCAAATGTCAGTGAGCGTTCCGATTTCAGTTCCAGAGCGATTCGCCCAATGAGTCATTGATATTTAGTCATTTTCAGCCAATTTTCTGGATTTTTGAAAATTTCACTTTTTTGTGAAAATATCCACTAAATGAGGGAATAATATGTGTGAGGGTACCCCAGGAGAGTTCCAAATGTGTGTGGGTAGAATATATATCCCACGGGGGTAAAATTGAAAAAAGTTGAAAAATTATTTTTTTTGGACTTAGTCATTTTTCCGGCGTTTATCAGACTTTCAGATAGGGCAAATGTCAGTGAGCGTTCCGATTTCAGTTCCAGAGATATTTGCCCAATGAGTCATTGATATTTAGTCATTTTCAGCCAATTTTCTGGATTTTTGAAAAATTCACTTTTTTGTGAAAATATCCACTAAATGAGGGAATAATATGTGTGAGGGTACCCCAGGAGAGTTCCAAATGTGTGTGGGTAAAATATATATCCCACGGGGGTAAAAGTGAAAAAAGTTGAAAAAAATAATTTTTTGGACTTAGCCATTTTTCCGGCGTTTATTAGACTTTCAGATAGGGCAAATGTAAGTGAGCGTTCCGATTTCAGTTCCAGAGCGATTCGCCCAATGAGTCCTTGATATTTAGTCATTTTCAGCCAATTTTCTGGATTTTTGAAAAATTCACTTTTTTGTGAAAATATCCACTAAATGAGGGAATAATATGTGTGAGGGTACCCCAGGAGAGTTCCAAATGTGTGTGGGTAAAATATATATCCCACGGGGGTAAATGTGAAAAAAGTTGAAAAAAATAATTTTTTGGACTTAGCCATTTTTCCGGCGTTTATCAGACTTTCAGATAGGGCAAATGTCAGTGAGTGTTCCGATTTCAGTTCCAGAGCGATTCGCCCAATGAGTCCTTGATATTTAGTCATTTTCAGCCAATTTTCTGGATATTTGAAAATTTCACTTTTTTGTGAAAATATCCACTAAATGAGGGAATAATATGTGTGAGGGTAGCCCAGGAGAGTTCCAAATGTGTGTGGGTAAAATATATATCCCACGGGGGTAAAATTGAAAAAAGTTTAAAACATTTTTTTTTGGACTTAGTCATTTTTCCGGCGTTTATCAGACTTTCAGATAGGGCAAATGTCAGTGAGCGTTCCGATTTCAGTTCCAGAGCGATTCGCCCAATGAGTCCTTGATATTTAGTCGTTTTCAGCCAATATTTTGGATTTTTGAAAATTTCACTTTTTTGTGAAAATATCCACTAAATGAGGGAATAATATGTGTGAGGGTAGCCCAGGAGAGTTCCAAATGTGTGTGGGTAGAATATATATCCCACGGGGGTAAAATTGAAAACAGCTGAAAAAAATTATTTTTTGGACTTAGCCATTTTTCCGGCGTTTATCAGACTTTCAGATAGGGCAAATGTCAGTGAGCGTTCCGATTTCAGTTCCAGAGCGATTCGCCCAATGAGTCCTTGATATTTAGTCGTTTTCAGCCAATATTTTGGATTTCTGAAAATTTCACTTTTTTGTGAAAATATCCACTAAATGAGGGAATAATATGTGTGAGAGTACCCCAGAAGAGTTCCAAATGTGTGTGGGTAGAATATATATCCCACGGGGGTAAAATTGTAAAAAGTTGAAAAAAAATTTTTTTTTGGACTTAGTCATTTTTCCGGCGTTTATCAGACTTTCAGATAAGGCAAATGTCAGTGAGCGTTCCGATTTCAGTTCCAGAGCGATTCGCCCAATGAGTTCTTGATATTTAGTCGTTTTCAGCCAATATTTTGGATTTTTGAAAATTTCACTTTTTTGTGAAAATATCCACTAAATGAGGGAATAATATGTGTGAGGGTACCCCAGGAGAGTTCCAAATGTGTGTGGGTAGAATATATATCCCATGGGGGTAAAATTGAAAACAATTGAAAAAAATTATTTTTTGGACTTAGCCATTTTTCCGGCGTTTATCAGACTTTCAGATAGGGCAAATGTCAGTGAGCGTTCCGATTTCAGTTCCAGAGCGATTCGCCCAATGAGTCCTTGATATTTAGTCATTTTCAGCCAATTTTCTGGATTTTTGAAAAATTCACTTTTTTGTGAAAATATCCACTAAATGAGGGAATAATATGTGTGAGGGTATCCCAGGAGAGTTCCAAATGTGTGTGGGTAAAATATATATCCCACGGGGGTAAAAGTGAAAAAAGTTGAAAAAAATAATTTTTTGGACTTAGCCATTTTTCCGGCGTTTATCAGACTTTCAGATAGGGCAAATGTCAGTGAGCGTTCTGATTTCAGTTCCAGAGCGATTCGCCCAATGAGTCCTTGATATTTAGTCATTTTCAGCCAATTTCTGGATTTTTGAAAATTTCACTTTTTTGTGAAAATATCCACTAAATGAGGGAATAATATGTGTGAGGGTACCCCAGGAGAGTTCCAAATGTGTGTGGGTAGAATATATATCCCACGGGGGTAAAATTGAAAAAAGTTGAAAAATTATTTTTTTTGGACTTAGTCATTTTTCCGGCGTTTATCAGACTTTCAGATAGGGCAAATGTCAGTGAGCGTTCCGATTTCAGTTCCAGAGATATTTGCCCAATGAGTCATTGATATTTAGTCATTTTCAGCCAATTTTCTGGATTTTTGAAAAATTCACTTTTTTGTGAAAATATCCACTAAATGAGGGAATAATATGTGTGAGGGTACCCCAGGAGAGTTCCAAATGTGTGTGGGTAAAATATATATCCCACGGGGGTAAAAGTGAAAAAAGTTGAAAAAAATAATTTTTTGGACTTAGCCATTTTTCCGGCGTTTATTAGACTTTCAGATAGGGCAAATGTCAGTGAGCGTTCCGATTTCAGTTCCAGAGCGATTCGCCCAATGAGTCCTTGATATTTAGTTGTTTTCAGCCAATATTTTGGATTTTTGAAAATTTCACTTTTTTGTGAAAATATCCACTAAATGAGGGAATAATATGTGTGAGGGTACCCCAGGAGTGTTCCAAATGTGTGTGGATAGAATATATATTCCACGGGGGTAAAATTGAAAAAAAGTTGAAAAATTTTTTTTTTTTGGACTTAGTCATTTTTCCGGCGTTTATCAGACTTTCAGATAGGGCAAATGTCAGTGAGCGTTCCGATTTCAGTTCCAGAGCGATTCGCCCAATGAGTCCTTGATATTTAGTCATTTTCAGCCAATTTTCTGGATTTTTGAAAAATTCACTTTTTTGTGAAAATATCCACTAAATGAGGGAATAATATGTGTGAGGGTATCCCAGGAGAGTTCCAAATGTGTGTGGGTAAAATATATATCCCACGGGGTAAAAGTGAAAAAAGTTGAAAAAAATAATTTTTTGGACTTAGCCATTTTTCCGGCGTTTATCAGACTTTCAGATAGGGCAAATGTCAGTGAGCGTTCCGATTTCAGTTCCAGAGCGATTCGCCCAATGAGTCCTTGATATTTAGTCGTTTTCAGCCAATATTTTGGATTTTTGAAAATTTCACTTTTTTGTGAAAATATCCACTAAATGAGGGAATAAAATGTGTGAGGGTACCCCAGGAGAGTTCCAAATGTGTGTGGGTAGAATATATATCCCACGGGGGAAAAATTGAAAAAAGTTGAAAAATTATTTTTTTTGGACTTAGTCATTTTTCCGGCGTTTATCAGACTTTCAGATAGGGCAAATGTCAGTGAGTGTTCCGATTTCAGTTCCAGAGCGATTCGCCCAATGAGTCATTGATATTTAGTCATTTTCAGCCAATTTTCTGGATTTTTGAACATTTCACTTTTTTGTGAAAATATCCACTAAATGAGGGAATAATATGTGTGAGGGTAGCCCAGGAGAGTTCCAATTGTGTGTGGGTAGAATATATATCCCACGTGGGTAAAATTGAAAAAAGTTGAAAAATATTTTTTTTTGGACTTAGTCATTTTTCCGGTGTTTATCAGACTTTCAGATAGGGCAAATGTCAGTGAGCGTTCCGATTTCAGTTCCAGAGATATTTGCCCAATGAGTCATTGATATTTAGTCATTTTCAGCCAATTTTCTGGATTTTTGAAAAATTCACTTTTTTGTGAAAATATCCACTAAATGAGGGAATAATATGTGTGAGGGTACCCCAGGAGATTTCCAAATGTGTGTGGGTAAAATATATATCCCACGGGGGTAAAAGTGAAAAAAGTTGAAAAAAATAATTTTTTGGACTTAGCCATTTTTCTGGCGTTTATCAGACTTTCAGATAGGGCAAATGTCAGTGAGCGTTCCGATTTCAGTTCCAGAGCGATTCGCCCAATGAGTCCTTGATATTTAGTCGTTTTCAGCCAATATTTTGGATTTTTGAAAATTTCACTTTTTTGTGAAAATATCCACTAAATGAGGGAATAAAATGTGTGAGGGTACCCCAGGAGAGTTCCAAATGTGTGTGGGTAGAATATATATCCCACGGGGGAAAAATTGAAAAAAGTTGAAAAATTATTTTTTTTGGACTTAGTCATTTTTCCGGCGTTTATCAGACTTTCAGATAGGGCAAATGTCAGTGAGTGTTCCGATTTCAGTTCCAGAGCGATTCGCCCAATGAGTCATTGATATTTAGTCATTTTCAGCCAATTTTCTGGATTTTTGAACATTTCACTTTTTTGTGAAAATATCCACTAATTGAGGGAATAATATGTGTGAGGGTAGCCCAGGAGAGTTCCAATTGTGTGTGGGTAGAATATATATCCCACGTGGGTAAAATTGAAAAAAGTTGAAAAATATTTTTTTTTGGACTTAGTCATTTTTCCGGCGTTTATCAGACTTTCAGATAGGGCAAATGTCAGTGAGCGTTCCGATTTCAGTTCCAGAGCGATTCGCCCAATGAGTCATTGATATTTAGTCATTTTCAGCCAATTTTCTGGATTTTTGAAAATTTAACTTTTTTGTGAAAATATCCACTAAATGAGGGAATAATATGTGTGAGGGTAGCCCAGGAGAGTTCCAATTGTGTGTGGGTAGAATATATATCCCACGTGGGTAAAACTGAAAAAAGTTGAAAAAATTTTTTTTTTGGACTTAGTCATTTTTCCGGCGTTTATCAGACTTTCAGATAGGGCAAATGTCAGTGAGCGTTCCGATTTCAGTTCCAGAGCGATTCGCCCAATGAGTCCTTGATATTTAGTCATTTTCAGCCAATTTTCTGGATTTTTGAAAAATTCACTTTTTTGTGAAAATATCCACTAAATGAGGGAATAATATGTGTGAGGGTACCCCAGGAGAGTTCCAAATGTGTGTGGGTAAAATATATATCCCACGGGGGTAAAAGTGAAAAAAGTTGAAAAAAATAATTTTTTGGACTTAGCCATTTTTCCGGCGTTTATTAGACTTTCAGATAGGGCAAATGTCAGTGAGCGTTCCGATTTCAGTTCCAGAGCGATTCGCCAAATGAGTCCTTGATATTTAGTCGTTTTCAGCCAATATTTTGGATTTTTGAAAATTTCACTTCTTTGTGAAAATATCCACTAAATGAGGGAATAATATGTGTGAGGGTACCCCAGGAGTGTTCCAAATGTGTGTGGGTAGAATATATATTCCACGGGGGTAAAATTGAAAAAAAGTTGAAAAATTTTTTTTTTTTGGACTTAGTCATTTTTCCGGCGTTTATCAGACTTTCAGATAGGGCAAATGTCAGTGAGTGTTCCGATTTCAGTTCCAGAGCGATTCGCCCAATGAGTCATTGATATTTAGTCATTTTCAGCCAATTTTCTGGATTTTTGAACATTTCACTTTTTTGTGAAAATATCCACTAAATGAGGGAATAATATGTGTGAGGGTAGCCCAGGAGAGTTCCAATTGTGTGTGGGTAGAATATATATCCCACGTGGGTAAAATTGAAAAAAGTTGAAAAATATTTTTTTTTGGACTTAGTCATTTTTCCGGCGTTTATCAGACTTTCAGATAGGGCAAATGTCAGTGAGCGTTCCGATTTCAGTTCCAGAGCGATTCGCCCAATGAGTCCTTGATATTTAGTCATTTTCAGCCAATTTTCTGGATTTTTGAAAAATTCACTTTTTTGTGAAAATATCCACTAAATGAGGGAATAATATGTGTGAGGGTACCCCAGGAGAGTTCCAAATGTGTGTGGGTAAAATATATATCCCACGGGGGTAAAAGTGAAAAAAGTTGAAAAAAATAATTTTTTGGACTTAGCCATTTTTCCGGCGTTTATTAGACTTTCAGATAGGGCAAATGTCAGTGAGCGTTCCGATTTCAGTTCCAGAGCGATTCGCCCAATGAGTCCTTGATATTTAGTCGTTTTCAGCCAATATTTTGGATTTTTGAAAATTTCACTTCTTTGTGAAAATATCCACTAAATGAGGGAATAATATGTGTGAGGGTACCCCAGGAGTGTTCCAAATGTGTGTGGGTAGAATATATATTCCACGGGGGTAAAATTGAAAAAAGTTGAAAAATTTTTTTTTTTTGGACTTAGTCATTTTTCCGGAGTTTATCAGACTTTCAGATAGGGCAAATGTCAGGGAGCATTCCTATTTCAGTTCCAGAGCGATTCGCCCAATGAGTCCTTGATATTTAGTCATTTTCAGCCAATTTTCTGGATTTTTGAAAAATTCACTTTTTTGTGAAAATATCCACTAAATGAGGGAATAATATGTGTGAGGGTATCCCAGGAGAGTTCCAAATGTGTGTGGGTAAAATATATATCCCACGGGGGTAAAAGTGAAAAAAGTTGAAAAAAATAATTTTTTGGACTTAGCCATTTTTCTGGCGTTTATCAGACTTTCAGATAGGGCAAATGTCAGTGAGCGTTCCGATTTCAGTTCCAGAGCGATTCGCCCAATGAGTCCTTGATATTTAGTCGTTTTCAGCCAATATTTTGGATTTTTGAAAATTTCACCTTTTTGTGAAAATATCCACTAAATGAGGGAATAAAATGTGTGAGGGTACCCCAGGAGAGTTCCAAATGTGTGTGGGTAGAATATATATCCCACGGGGGAAAAATTGAAAAAAGTTGAAAAATTATTTTTTTGGGATTTAGTCATTTTTCCGGCGTTTATCAGACTTTCAGATAGGGCAAATGTCAGTGAGTGTTCCGATTTCAGTTCCAGAGCGATTCGCCCAATGAGTCATTGATATTTAGTCATTTTCAGCCAATTTTCTGGATTTTTGAAAAATTCACTTTTTTGTGAAAATATCCACTAAATGAGGGAATAATATGTGTGAGGGTACCCCAGGAGAGTTCCAAATGTGTGTGGGTAAAATATATATCCCACGGGGGTAAAAGTGAAAAAAGTTGAAAAAAATAATTTTTTGGACTTAGCCATTTTTCCGGCGTTTATTAGACTTTCAGATAGGGCAAATGTCAGTGAGCGTTCCGATTTCAGTTCCAGAGCGATTCGCCCAATGAGTCCTTGATATTTAGTCGTTTTCAGCCAATATTTTGGATTTCTGAAAATTTCACTTTTTTGTGAAAATATCCACTAAATGAGGGAATAATATGTGTGAGAGTACCCCAGAAGAGTTCCATATGTGTGTGGGTAGAATATATATCCCACGGGGGTAAAATTGTAAAAAGTTGAAAAAAAAATTTTTTTTGGACTTAGTCATTTTTCCGGCGTTTATCAGACTTTCAGATAAGGCAAATGTCAGTGAGCGTTCCGATTTCAGTTCCAGAGCGATTCGCCCAATGAGTTCTTGATATTTAGTCGTTTTCAGCCAATATTTTGGATTTTTGAAAATTTCACTTTTTTGTGAAAATATCCACTAAATGAGGGAATAATATGTGTGAGGGTACCCCAGGAGAGTTTCAAATGTGTGTGGGTAGAATATATATCCCATGGGGGTAAAATTGAAAACAATTGAAAAAAATTATTTTTTGGACTTAGCCATTTTTCCGGCGTTTATCAGACTTTCAGATAGGGCAAATGTCAGTGAGCGTTCCGATTTCAGTTCCAGAGCGATTCGCCCAATGAGTCCTTGATATTTAGTCATTTTCAGCCAATTTTCTGGATTTTTGAAAAATTCACTTTTTTGTGAAAATATCCACTAAATGAGGGAATAATATGTGTGAGGGTACCCCAGGAGAGTTCCAAATGTGTGTGGGTAAAATATATATCCCACGGGGGTAAAAGTGAAAAAAGTTGAAAAAAATAATTTTTTGGACTTAGCCATTTTTCCGGCGTTTATCAGACTTTCAGATAGGGCAAATGTCAGTGAGCGTTCCGATTTCAGTTCCAGAGCGATTCGCCCAATGAGTCCTTGATATTTAGTCGTTTTCAGCCAATATTTTGGATTTTTGAAAATTTCACTTTTTTGTGAAAATATCCACTAAATGAGGGAATAAAATGTGTGAGGGTACCCCAGGAGAGTTCCAAATGTGTGTGGGTAGAATATATATCCCACGGGGGAAAAATTGAAAAAAGTTGAAAAATTATTTTTTTTGGACTTAGTCATTTTTCCGGCGTTTATCAGACTTTCAGATAGGGCAAATGTCAGTGAGTGTTCCGATTTCAGTTCCAGAGCGATTCGCCCAATGAGTCATTGATATTTAGTCATTTTCAGCCAATTTTCTGGATTTTTGAACATTTCACTTTTTTGTGAAAATATCCACTAAATGAGGGAATAATATGTGTGAGGGTAGCCCAGGAGAGTTCCAATTGTGTGTGGGTAGAATATATATCCCACGTGGGTAAAATTGAAAAAAGTTGAAAAATATTTTTTTTTGGACTTAGTCATTTTTCCGGCGTTTATCAGACTTTCAGATAGGGCAAATGTCAGTGAGCGTTCCGATTTCAGTTCCAGAGCGATTCGCCCAATGAGTCCTTGATATTTAGTCATTTTCAGCCAATTTTCTGGATTTTTGAAAAATTCACTTTTTTGTGAAAATATCCACTAAATGAGGGAATAATATGTGTGAGGGTACCCCAGGAGAGTTCCAAATGTGTGTGGGTAAAATATATATCCCACGGGGGTAAAAGTGAAAAAAGTTGAAAAAAATAATTTTTTGGACTTAGCCATTTTTCCGGCGTTTATTAGACTTTCAGATAGGGCAAATGTCAGTGAGCGTTCCGATTTCAGTTCCAGAGCGATTCGCCCAATGAGTCCTTGATATTTAGTCGTTTTCAGCCAATATTTTGGATTTTTGAAAATTTCACTTTTTTGTGAAAATATCCACTAAATGAGGGAATAATATGTGTGAGGGTACCCCAGGAGTGTTCCAAATGTGTGTGGGTAGAATATATATTCCACGGGGGTAAAATTTAAAAAAGTTGAAAATTTTTTTTTTTTTGGACTTAGTCATTTTTCCGGAGTTTATCAGACTTTCAGATAGGGCAAATGTCAGTGAGCGTTCCGATTTCAGTTCCAGAGCGATTCGCCCAATGAGTCATTGATATTTAGTCATTTTCAGCCAATTTTCTGGATTTTTGAAAATTTAACTTTTTTGTGAAAATATCCACTAAATGAGGGAATAATATGTGTGAGGGTAGCCCAGGAGAGTTCCAATTGTGTGTGGGTAGAATATATATCCCACGTGGGTAAAACTGAAAAAAGTTGAAAAAAATTTTTTTTTGGACTTAGTCATTTTTCCGGCGTTTATCAGACTTTCAGATAGGGCAAATGTCAGTGAGCGTTCCGATTTCAGTTCCAGAGCGATTCGCCCAATGAGTCATTGATATTTAGTCATTTTCAGCCAATTTTCTGGATTTTTGAAAATTTAACTTTTTTGTGAAAATATCCACTAAATGAGGGAATAATATGTGTGAGGGTAGCCCAGGAGAGTTCCAATTGTGTGTCGGTAGAATATATATCCCACGTGGGTAAAATTGAAAAAAGTTGAAAAATATTTTTTTTTGGACTTAGTCATTTTTCCGGCGTTTATCAGACTTTCAGATAGGGCAAATGTCAGTGAGCGTTCCGATTTCAGTTCCAGAGCGATTCGCCCAATGAGTCCTTGATATTTAGTCATTTTCAGCCAATTTTCTGGATTTTTGAAAAATTCACTTTTTTGTGAAAATATCCACTAAATGAGGGAATAATATGTGTGAGGGTATCCCAGGAGAGTTCCAAATGTGTGTGGGTAAAATATATATCCCACGGGGGTAAAAGTGAAAAAAGTTGAAAAAAATAATTTTTTGGACTTAGCCATTTTTCCGGCGTTCATCAGACTTTCAGATAGGGCAAATGTCAGTGAGCGTTCCGATTTCAGTTCCAGAGCGATTCGCCCAATGAGTCCTTGATATTTAGTCGTTTTCAGCCAATATTTTGGATTTTTGAAAATTTCACTTTTTTGTGAAAATATCCACTAAATGAGGGAATAATATGTGTGAGGGTACCCCAGGAGAGTTCCAAATGTGTGTGGGTAGAATATATATCCCACGGGGGAAAAATTGAAAAAAGTTGAAAAATTATTTTTTTTGGACTTAGTCATTTTTCCGGCGTTTATCAGACTTTCAGATAGGGCAAATGTCAGTGAGCGTTCCGATTTCAGTTCCAGAGCGATTCGCCCAATGAGTCCTTGATATTTAGTCATTTTCAGCCAATTTTCTGGATTTTTGAAAAATTCACTTTTTTGTGAAAATATCCACTAAATGAGGGAATAATATGTGTGAGGGTACCCCAGGAGAGTTCCAAATGTGTGTGGGTAAAATATATATCCCACGGGGGTAAAAGTGAAAAAAGTTGAAAAAAATAATTTTTTGGACTTAGCCATTTTTCCGGCGTTTATCAGACTTTCAGATAGGGCAAATGTCAGTGAGCGTTCCGATTTCAGTTCCAGAGCGATTCGCCCAATGAGTCCTTGATATTTAGTCGTTTTCAGCCAATATTTTGGATTTTTGAAAATTTCACTTTTTTGTGAAAATATCCACTAAATGAGGGAATAATATGTGTGAGGGTACCCCAGGAGAGTTCCAAATGTGTGTGGGTAGAATATATATCCCACGGGGGAAAAATTGAAAAAAGTTGAAAAATTATTTTTTTTGGACTTAGTCATTTTTCCGGCGTTTATCAGACTTTCAGATAGGGCAAATGTCAGTTAGCGTTCCGATTTCAGTTCCAGAGCGATTCGCCTAATGAGTCATTGATATTTAGTCATTTTCAGCCAATTTTCTGGATTTTTGAAAATTTCACTTTTTTGTGAAAATATCCACTAAATGAGGGAATAATATGTGTGAGGGTACCCCAGGAGAGTTCCAAATGTGTGTGGGTAGAATATATATCCCACGGGGGTAAAATTGAAAAAAGTTGAAAAATTATTTTTTTTGGACTTAGTCATTTTTCCGGCGTTTATCAGACTTTCAGATAAGGCAAATGTCAGTGAGCGTTCCGATTTCAGTTCCAGAGCGATTCGCCCAATGAGTTCTTGATATTTAGTCGTTTTCAGCCAATATTTTGGATTTTTGAAAATTTCACTTTTTTGTGAAAATATCCACTAAATGAGGGAATAATATGTGTGAGGGTACCCCAGGAGAGTTCCAAATGTGTGTGGGTAGAATATATATCCCATGGGGGTAAAATTGAAAACAATTGAAAAAAATTATTTTTTGGACTTAGCCATTTTTCCGGCGTTTATCAGACTTTCAGATAGGGCAAATGTCAGTGAGCGTTCCGATTTCAGTTCCAGAGCGATTCGCCCAATGAGTCCTTGATATTTAGTCGTTTTCAGCCAATATTTTGGATTTTTGAAAATTTCACTTTTTTGTGAAAATATCCACTAAATGAGGGAATAATATGTGTGAGAGTACCCCAGAAGAGTTCCAAATGTGTGTGGGTAGAATATATATCCCACGGGGGTAAAATTGAAAAAAGTTGAAAAAAAATTTTTTTTTGGACTTAGTCATTTTTCCGGCGTTTATCAGACTTTCAGATAAGGCAAATGTCAGTGAGCGTTCCGATTTCAGTTCCAGAGCGATTCGCCCAATGAGTCCTTGATATTTAGTTGTTTTCAGCCAATATTTTGGATTTTTGAAAATTTCACTTTTTTGTGAAAATATCCACTAAATGAGGGAATAATATGTGTGAGGGTACCCCAGGAGTGTTCCAAATGTGTGTGGGTAGAATGTATATTCCACGGGGGTAAAATTGAAAAAAAGTTGAAAAATTTTTTTTTTTTGGACTTAGTCATTTTTCCGGCGTTTATCAGACTTTCAGATAGGGCAAATGTCAGTGAGCATTCCGATTTCAGTTCCAGAGCGATTCGCCCAATGAGTCCTTGATATTTAGTCATTTTCAGCCAATTTTCTGGATTTTTGAAAAATTCACTTTTTTGTGAAAATATCCACTAAATGAGGGAATAATATGTGTGAGGGTATCCCAGGAGAGTTCCAAATGTGTGTGGGTAAAATATATATCCCACGGGGGTAAAAGTGAAAAAAGTTGAAAAAAATAATTTTTTGGACTTAGCCATTTTTCTGGCGTTTATCAGACTTTCAGATAGGGCAAATGTCAGTGAGCGTTCCGATTTCAGTTCCAGAGCGATTCGCCCAATGAGTCATTGATATTTAGTCATTTTCAGCCAATTTTCTGGATTTTTGAACATTTCACTTTTTTGTGAAAATATCCACTAAATGAGGGAATAATATGTGTGAGGGTAGCCCAGGAGAGTTCCAATTGTGTGTGGGTAGAATATATATCCCACGTGGGTAAAACTGAAAAAAGTTGAAAAATATTTTTTTTTGGACTTAGTCATTTTTCCGGCGTTTATCAGACTTTCAGATAGGGCAAATGTCAGTGAGCGTTCCGATTTCAGTTCCAGAGCGATTCGCCCAATGAGTCATTGATATTTAGTCATTTTCAGCCAATTTTCTGGATTTTTGAAAATTTAACTTTTTTGTGAAAATATCCACTAAATGAGGGAATAATATGTGTGAGGGTAGCCCAGGAGAGTTCCAATTGTGTGTGGGTAGAATATATATCCCACGTGGGTAAAATTGAAAAAAGTTGAAAAATATTTTTTTTTGGACTTAGTCATTTTTCCGGCGTTTATCAGACTTTCAGATAGGGCAAATGTCAGTGAGCGTTCCGATTTCAGTTCCAGAGCGATTCGCCCAATGAGTCCTTGATATTTAGTCATTTTCAGCCAATTTTCTGGATTTTTGAAAAATTCACTTTTTTGTGAAAATATCCACTAAATGAGGGAATAATATGTGTGAGGGTATCCCAGGAGAGTTCCAAATGTGTGTGGGTAAAATATATATCCCACGGGGGTAAAAGTGAAAAAAGTTGAAAAAAATAATTTTTTGGACTTAGCCATTTTTCCGGCGTTCATCAGACTTTCAGATAGGGCAAATGTCAGTGAGCGTTCCGATTTCAGTTCCAGAGCGATTCGCCCAATGAGTCCTTGATATTTAGTCGTTTTCAGCCAATATTTTGGATTTTTGAAAATTTCACTTTTTTGTGAAAATATCCACTAAATGAGGGAATAATATGTGTGAGGGTACCCCAGGAGAGTTCCAAATGTGTGTGGGTAGAATATATATCCCACGGGGGAAAAATTGAAAAAAGTTGAAAAATTATTTTTTTTGGACTTAGTCATTTTTCCGGCGTTTATCAGACTTTCAGATAGGGCAAATGTCAGTGAGCGTTCCGATTTCAGTTCCAGAGCGATTCGCCCAATGAGTCCTTGATATTTAGTCATTTTCAGCCAATTTTCTGGATTTTTGAAAAATTCACTTTTTTGTGAAAATATCCACTAAATGAGGGAATAATATGTGTGGGGGTAGCCCAGGAGAGTTCCAATTGTGTGTGGGTAGAATATATATCCCACGTGGGTAAAATTGAAAAAAGTTGAAAAATTATTTTTTTTGGACTTAGTCATTTTTCCGGCGTTTATCAGACTTTCAGATAGGGCAAATGTCAGTGAGCGTTCCGATTTCAGTTCCAGAGCGATTCGCCCAATGAGTCATTGATATTTAGTCATTTTCAGCCAATTTTCTGGATTTTTGAAAATTTAACTTTTTTGTGAAAATATCCACTAAATGAGGGAATAATATGTGTGAGGGTAGCCCAGGAGAGTTCCAATTGTGTGTGGGTAGAATATATATCCCACGTGGGTAAAACTGAAAAAAGTTGAAAAAAATTTTTTTTTGGACTTAGTCATTTTTCCGGCGTTTATCAGACTTTCAGATAGGGCAAATGTCAGTGAGCGTTCCGATTTCAGTTCCAGAGCGATTCGCCCAATGAGTCATTGATATTTAGTCATTTTCAGCCAATTTTCTGGATTTTTGAAAATTTAACTTTTTTGTGAAAATATCCACTAAATGAGGGAATAATATGTGTGAGGGTAGCCCAGGAGAGTTCCAATTGTGTGTCGGTAGAATATATATCCCACGTGGGTAAAATTGAAAAAAGTTGAAAAATATTTTTTTTTGGACTTAGTCATTTTTCCGGCGTTTATCAGACTTTCAGATAGGGCAAATGTCAGTGAGCGTTCCGATTTCAGTTCCAGAGCGATTCGCCCAATGAGTCCTTGATATTTAGTCATTTTCAGCCAATTTTCTGGATTTTTGAAAAATTCACTTTTTTGTGAAAATATCCACTAAATGAGGGAATAATATGTGTGAGGGTATCCCAGGAGAGTTCCAAATGTGTGTGGGTAAAATATATATCCCACGGGGGTAAAAGTGAAAAAAGTTGAAAAAAATAATTTTTTGGACTTAGCCATTTTTCCGGCGTTCATCAGACTTTCAGATAGGGCAAATGTCAGTGAGCGTTCCGATTTCAGTTCCAGAGCGATTCGCCCAATGAGTCCTTGATATTTAGTCGTTTTCAGCCAATATTTTGGATTTTTGAAAATTTCACTTTTTTGTGAAAATATCCACTAAATGAGGGAATAATATGTGTGAGGGTACCCCAGGAGAGTTCCAAATGTGTGTGGGTAGAATATATATCCCACGGGGGAAAAATTGAAAAAAGTTGAAAAATTATTTTTTTTGGACTTAGTCATTTTTCCGGCGTTTATCAGACTTTCAGATAGGGCAAATGTCAGTGAGCGTTCCGATTTCAGTTCCAGAGCGATTCGCCCAATGAGTCCTTGATATTTAGTCATTTTCAGCCAATTTTCTGGATTTTTGAAAAATTCACTTTTTTGTGAAAATATCCACTAAATGAGGGAATAATATGTGTGAGGGTACCCCAGGAGAGTTCCAAATGTGTGTGGGTAAAATATATATCCCACGGGGGTAAAAGTGAAAAAAGTTGAAAAAAATAATTTTTTGGACTTAGCCATTTTTCCGGCGTTTATCAGACTTTCAGATAGGGCAAATGTCAGTGAGCGTTCCGATTTCAGTTCCAGAGCGATTCGCCCAATGAGTCCTTGATATTTAGTCGTTTTCAGCCAATATTTTGGATTTTTGAAAATTTCACTTTTTTGTGAAAATATCCACTAAATGAGGGAATAATATGTGTGAGGGTACCCCAGGAGAGTTCCAAATGTGTGTGGGTAGAATATATATCCCACGGGGGAAAAATTGAAAAAAGTTGAAAAATTATTTTTTTTGGACTTAGTCATTTTTCCGGCGTTTATCAGACTTTCAGATAGGGCAAATGTCAGTTAGCGTTCCGATTTCAGTTCCAGAGCGATTCGCCTAATGAGTCATTGATATTTAGTCATTTTCAGCCAATTTTCTGGATTTTTGAAAATTTCACTTTTTTGTGAAAATATCCACTAAATGAGGGAATAATATGTGTGAGGGTACCCCAGGAGAGTTCCAAATGTGTGTGGGTAGAATATATATCCCACGGGGGTAAAATTGAAAAAAGTTGAAAAATTATTTTTTTTGGACTTAGTCATTTTTCCGGCGTTTATCAGACTTTCAGATAAGGCAAATGTCAGTGAGCGTTCCGATTTCAGTTCCAGAGCGATTCGCCCAATGAGTTCTTGATATTTAGTCGTTTTCAGCCAATATTTTGGATTTTTGAAAATTTCACTTTTTTGTGAAAATATCCACTAAATGAGGGAATAATATGTGTGAGGGTACCCCAGGAGAGTTCCAAATGTGTGTGGGTAGAATATATATCCCATGGGGGTAAAATTGAAAACAATTGAAAAAAATTATTTTTTGGACTTAGCCATTTTTCCGGCGTTTATCAGACTTTCAGATAGGGCAAATGTCAGTGAGCGTTCCGATTTCAGTTCCAGAGCGATTCGCCCAATGAGTCCTTGATATTTAGTCGTTTTCAGCCAATATTTTGGATTTTTGAAAATTTCACTTTTTTGTGAAAATATCCACTAAATGAGGGAATAATATGTGTGAGAGTACCCCAGAAGAGTTCCAAATGTGTGTGGGTAGAATATATATCCCACGGGGGTAAAATTGAAAAAAGTTGAAAAAAAATTTTTTTTTGGACTTAGTCATTTTTCCGGCGTTTATCAGACTTTCAGATAAGGCAAATGTCAGTGAGCGTTCCGATTTCAGTTCCAGAGCGATTCGCCCAATGAGTCCTTGATATTTAGTTGTTTTCAGCCAATATTTTGGATTTTTGAAAATTTCACTTTTTTGTGAAAATATCCACTAAATGAGGGAATAATATGTGTGAGGGTACCCCAGGAGTGTTCCAAATGTGTGTGGGTAGAATGTATATTCCACGGGGGTAAAATTGAAAAAAAGTTGAAAAATTTTTTTTTTTTGGACTTAGTCATTTTTCCGGCGTTTATCAGACTTTCAGATAGGGCAAATGTCAGTGAGCATTCCGATTTCAGTTCCAGAGCGATTCGCCCAATGAGTCCTTGATATTTAGTCATTTTCAGCCAATTTTCTGGATTTTTGAAAAATTCACTTTTTTGTGAAAATATCCACTAAATGAGGGAATAATATGTGTGAGGGTATCCCAGGAGAGTTCCAAATGTGTGTGGGTAAAATATATATCCCACGGGGGTAAAAGTGAAAAAAGTTGAAAAAAATAATTTTTTGGACTTAGCCATTTTTCTGGCGTTTATCAGACTTTCAGATAGGGCAAATGTCAGTGAGCGTTCCGATTTCAGTTCCAGAGCGATTCGCCCAATGAGTCATTGATATTTAGTCATTTTCAGCCAATTTTCTGGATTTTTGAACATTTCACTTTTTTGTGAAAATATCCACTAAATGAGGGAATAATATGTGTGAGGGTAGCCCAGGAGAGTTCCAATTGTGTGTGGGTAGAATATATATCCCACGTGGGTAAAACTGAAAAAAGTTGAAAAATATTTTTTTTTGGACTTAGTCATTTTTCCGGCGTTTATCAGACTTTCAGATAGGGCAAATGTCAGTGAGCGTTCCGATTTCAGTTCCAGAGCGATTCGCCCAATGAGTCATTGATATTTAGTCATTTTCAGCCAATTTTCTGGATTTTTGAAAATTTAACTTTTTTGTGAAAATATCCACTAAATGAGGGAATAATATGTGTGAGGGTAGCCCAGGAGAGTTCCAATTGTGTGTGGGTAGAATATATATCCCACGTGGGTAAAATTGAAAAAAGTTGAAAAATATTTTTTTTTGGACTTAGTCATTTTTCCGGCGTTTATCAGACTTTCAGATAGGGCAAATGTCAGTGAGCGTTCCGATTTCAGTTCCAGAGCGATTCGCCCAATGAGTCCTTGATATTTAGTCATTTTCAGCCAATTTTCTGGATTTTTGAAAAATTCACTTTTTTGTGAAAATATCCACTAAATGAGGGAATAATATGTGTGAGGGTATCCCAGGAGAGTTCCAAATGTGTGTGGGTAAAATATATATCCCACGGGGGTAAAAGTGAAAAAAGTTGAAAAAAATAATTTTTTGGACTTAGCCATTTTTCCGGCGTTCATCAGACTTTCAGATAGGGCAAATGTCAGTGAGCGTTCCGATTTCAGTTCCAGAGCGATTCGCCCAATGAGTCCTTGATATTTAGTCGTTTTCAGCCAATATTTTGGATTTTTGAAAATTTCACTTTTTTGTGAAAATATCCACTAAATGAGGGAATAATATGTGTGAGGGTACCCCAGGAGAGTTCCAAATGTGTGTGGGTAGAATATATATCCCACGGGGGAAAAATTGAAAAAAGTTGAAAAATTATTTTTTTTGGACTTAGTCATTTTTCCGGCGTTTATCAGACTTTCAGATAGGGCAAATGTCAGTGAGCGTTCCGATTTCAGTTCCAGAGCGATTCGCCCAATGAGTCCTTGATATTTAGTCATTTTCAGCCAATTTTCTGGATTTTTGAAAAATTCACTTTTTTGTGAAAATATCCACTAAATGAGGGAATAATATGTGTGGGGGTAGCCCAGGAGAGTTCCAATTGTGTGTGGGTAGAATATATATCCCACGTGGGTAAAATTGAAAAAAGTTGAAAAATTATTTTTTTTGGACTTAGTCATTTTTCCGGCGTTTATCAGACTTTCAGATAGGGCAAATGTCAGTGAGCGTTCCGATTTCAGTTCCAGAGCGATTCGCCCAATGAGTCATTGATATTTAGTCATTTTCAGCCAATTTTCTGGATTTTTGAACATTTCACTTTTTTGTGAAAACATCCATTAAATGAGGGAATAATATGTGTGAGGGTAGCCCAGGAGAGTTCCAATTGTGTGTGGGTAGAATATATATCCCACGTGGGTAAAATTGAAAAAAGTTGAAAAATATTTTTTTTTGGACTTAGTCATTTTTCCGGCGTTTATCAGACTTTCAGATAGGGCAAATGTCAGTGAGCGTTCCGATTTCAGTTCCAGAGCGATTCGCCCAATGAGTCCTTGATATTTAGTCATTTTCAGCCAATTTTCTGGATTTTTGAAAAATTCACTTTTTTGTGAAAATATCCACTAAATGTGGGAATAATATGTGTGAGGGTACCCCAGGAGAGTTCCAAATGTGTGTGGGTAAAATATATATCCCACGGGGGTAAAAGTGAAAAAAGTTGAAAAAAATAATTTTTTGGACTTAGCCATTTTTCCGGCGTTTATCAGACTTTCAGATAGGGCAAATGTCAGTGAGCGTTCCGATTTCAGTTCCAGAGCGATTCGCCCAATGAGTCCTTGATATTTAGTCGTTTTCAGCCAATATTTTGGATTTTTGAAAATTTCACTTTTTTGTGAAAATATCCACTAAATGAGGGAATAATATGTGTGAGGGTACCCCAGGAGAGTTCCAAATGTGTGTGGGTAGAATATATATCCCACGGGGGAAAAATTGAAAAAAGTTGAAAAATTATTTTTTTTGGACTTAGTCATTTTTCCGGCGTTTATCAGACTTTCAGATAAGGCAAATGTCAGTGAGCGTTCCGATTTCAGTTCCAGAGCGATTCGCCCAATGAGTTCTTGATATTTAGTCGTTTTCAGCCAATATTTTGGATTTTTGAAAATTTCACTTTTTTGTGAAAATATCCACTAAATGAGGGAATAATATGTGTGAGGGTACCCCAGGAGAGTTCCAAATGTGTGTGGGTAGAATATATATCCCATGGGGGTAAAATTGAAAACAATTGAAAAAAATTATTTTTTGGACTTAGCCATTTTTCCGGCGTTTATCAGACTTTCAGATAGGGCAAGTGTCAGTGAGCGTTCCGATTTCAGTTCCAGAGCGATTCGCCCAATGAGTCCTTGATATTTAGTCATTTTCAGCCAATTTTCTGGATTTTTGAAAAATTCACTTTTTTGTGAAAATGTCCACTAAATGAGGGAATAATATGTGTGAGGGTACCCCAGGAGAGTTCCAAATGTGTGTGGGTAAAATATATATCCCACGGGGGTAAAAGTGAAAAAAGTTGAAAAAAATAATTTTTTGGACTCAACCATTTTTCCGGCGTTTATCAGACTTTCAGATAGGGCAAATGTCAGTGAGCGTTCCGATTTCAGTTCCAGAGCGATTCGCCCAATGAGTCCTTGATATTTAGTCGTTTTCAGCCAATATTTTGGATTTTTGAAAATTTCACTTTTTTGTGAAAATATCCACTAAATGAGGGAATAATATGTGTGAGAGTACCCCAGAAGAGTTCCAAATGTGTGTGGGTAGAATATATATCCCACGGGGGTAAAATTGAAAAAAGTTGAAAAAAAATTTTTTTTTTGGACTTAGTCATTTTTCCGGCGTTTATCAGACTTTCAGATAAGGCAAATGTCAGTGAGCGTTCCGATTTCAGTTCCAGAGCGATTCGCCCAATGAGTCCTTGATATTTAGTCATTTTCAGCCAATTTTCTGGATTTTTGAAAAATTCACTTTTTTGTGAAAATATCCACTAAATGAGGGAATAATATGTGTGAGGGTACCCCAGGAGAGTTCCAAATGTGTGTGGGTAGAATATATATCCCACGGGGGTAAAACTGAAAAAAGTTGAAAAAATTTTTTTTTTGGACTTAGTCATTTTTCCGGCCTTTATCAGACTTTCAGATAGGGCAAATGTCAGTGAGCGTTCCGATTTCAGTTCCAGAGCGATTCGCCCAATGAGTCCTTGATATTTAGTCATTTTCAGCCAATTTTCTGGATTTTTGAAAAATTCACTTTTTTGTGAAAATATCCACTAAATGAGGGAATAATATGTGTGAGGGTACCCCAGGAGAGTTCCAAATGTGTGTGGGTAAAATATATATCCCACGGGGGTAAAAGTGGAAAAAGTTGAAAAAAATAATTTTTTGGACTTAGCCATTTTTCCGGCGTTTATTAGACTTTCAGATAGGGCAAATGTCAGTGAGCGTTCCGATTTCAGTTCCAGAGCGATTCGCCCAATGAGTCCTTGATATTTAGTTGTTTTCAGCCAATATTTTGGATTTTTGAAAATTTCACTTTTTTGTGAAAATATCCACTAAATGAGGGAATAATATGTGTGAGGGTACCCCAGGAGTGTTCCAAATGTGTGTGGGTAGAATATATATTCCACGGGGGTAAAATTGAAAAAAAGTTGAAAAATTTTTTTTTTTTGGACTTAGTCATTTTTCCGGCGTTTATCAGACTTTCAGATAGGGCAAATGTCAGTGAGCATTCCGATTTCAGTTCCAGAGCGATTCGCCCAATGAGTCCTTGATATTTAGTCATTTTCAGCCAATTTTCTGGATTTTTGAAAAATTCACTTTTTTGTGAAAATATCCACTAAATGATGGAATAATATGTGTGAGGGTATCCCAGGAGAGTTCCAAATGTGTGTGGGTAAAATATATATCCCACGGGGGTAAAAGTGAAAAAAGTTGAAAAAAATAATTTTTTGGACTTAGCCATTTTTCTGGCGTTTATCAGACTTTCAGATAGGGCAAATGTCAGTGAGCGTTCCGATTTCAGTTCCAGAGCGATTCGCCCAATGAGTCCTTGATATTTAGTCGTTTTCAGCCAATTTTCTGGATTTTTGAACATTTCACTTTTTTGTGAAAATATCCACTAAATGAGGGAATAATATGTGTGAGGGTAGCCCAGGAGAGTTTCAATTGTGTGTGGGTAGAATATATATCCCACGTGGGTAAAATTGAAAAAAGTTGAAAAAATTTTTTTTTTGGACTTAGTCATTTTTCCGGCCTTTATCAGACTTTCAGATAGGGCAAATGTCAGTGAGCATTCCGATTTCAGTTCCAGAGCGATTCGCCCAATGAGTCCTTGATATTTAGTCATTTTCAGCCAATTTTCTGGATTTTTGAAAAATTCACTTTTTTGTGAAAATATCCACTAAATGAGGGAATAATATGTGTGAGGGTACCCCAGGAGAGTTCCAAATGTGTGTGGGTAAAATATATATCCCACGGGGGTAAAAGTGAAAAAAGTTGAAAAAAATAATTTTTTGGACTTAGCCATTTTTCCGGCGTTTATTAGACTTTCAGATAGGGCAAATGTCAGTGAGCATTCCGATTTCAGTTCCAGAGCGATTCGCCCAATGAGTCCTTGATATTTAGTTGTTTTCAGCCAATATTTTGGATTTTTGAAAATTTCACTTTTTTGTGAAAATATCCACTAAATGAGGGAATAATATGTGTGAGGGTACCCCAGGAGTGTTCCAAATGTGTGTGGGTAGAATATATATTCCACGGGGGTAAAATTGAAAAAAAGTTGAAAAATTTTTTTTTTTTGGACTTAGTCATTTTTCCGGCGTTTATCAGACTTTCAGATAGGGCAAATGTCAGTGAGCATTCCGATTTCAGTTCCAGAGCGATTCGCCCAATGAGTCCTTGATATTTAGTCATTTTCAGCCAATTTTCTGGATTTTTGAAAAATTCACTTTTTTGTGAAAATATCCACTAAATTACGGAATAATATGTGTGAGGGTATCCCAGGAGAGTTCCAAATGTGTGTGGGTAAAATATATATCCCACGGGGGTAAAAGTGAAAAAAGTTGAAAAAAGTAATTTTTTGGACTTAGCCATTTTTCTGGCGTTTATCAGACTTTCAGATAGGGCAAATGTCAGTGAGCGTTCCGATTTCAGTTCCAGAGCGATTCGCCCAATGAGTCCTTGATATTTAGTCGTTTTCAGCCAATATTTTGGATTTTTGAAAATTTCACTTTTTTGTGAAAATATCCACTAAATGAGGGAATAAAATGTGTGAGGGTACCCCAGGAGAGTTCCAAATGTGTGTGGGTAGAATATATATCCCACGGGGGAAAAATTGAAAAAAGTTGAAAAATTATTTTTTTGGGATTTAGTCATTTTTCCGGCGTTTATCAGACTTTCAGATAGGGCAAATGTCAGTGAGTGTTCCGATTTCAGTTCCAGAGCGATTCGCCCAATGAGTCATTGATATTTAGTCATTTTCAGCCAATTTTCTGGATTTTTGAACATTTCACTTTTTTGTGAAAATATCCACTAAATGAGGGAATAATATGTGTGAGGGTAGCCCAGGAGAGTTCCAATTGTGTGTGGGTAGAATATATATCCCACGTGGGTAAAACTGAAAAAAGTTGAAAAAAATTTTTTTTTGGACTTAGTCATTTTTCCGGCGTTTATCAGACTTTCAGATAGGGCAAATGTCAGTGAGCGTTCCGATTTCAGTTCCAGAGCGATTCGCCCAATGAGTCATTGATATTTAGTCATTTTCAGCCAATTTTCTGGATTTTTGACAATTTAACTTTTTTGTGAAAATATCCACTAAATGAGGGAATAATATGTGTGAGGGTAGCCCAGGAGAGTTCCAATTTTGTGTGCGTAGAATATATATCCCACGTGGGTAAAATTGAAAAAAGTTGAAAAATATTTTTTTTTGGACTTAGTCATTTTTCCGGCGTTTATCAGACTTTCAGATAGGGCAAATGTCAGTGAGCGTTCCGATTTCAGTTCCAGAGCGATTCGCCCAATGAGTCCTTGATATTTAGTCATTTTCAGCCAATTTTCTGGATTTTTGAAAAATTCACTTTTTTGTGAAAATATCCACTAAATGAGGGAATAATATGTGTGAGGGTACCCCAGGAGAGTTCCAAATGTGTGTGGGTAGAATATATATCCCACGGGGGAAAAATTGAAAAAAGTTGAAAAATTATTTTTTTTGGACTTAGTCATTTTTCCGGCGTTTATCAGACTTTCAGATAGGGCAAATGTCAGTGAGCATTCCGATTTCAGTTCCAGAGCGATTCGCCCAATGAGTCCTTGATATTTAGTTGCTTTCAGCCAATATTTTGGATTTTTGAAAATTTCACTTTTTTGTGAAAATATCCACTAAATGAGGGAATAATATGTGTGAGGGTACCCCAGGAGTGTTCCAAATGTGTGTGGGTAGAATATATATTCCACGGGGGTAAAATTGAAAAAAAGTTGAAAAATTTTTTTTTTTTAGACTTAGTCATTTTTCCGGCGTTTATCAGACTTTCAGATAGGGCAAATGTCAGTGAGCATTCCGATTTCAGTTCCAGAGCGATTCGCCCAATGAGTCCTTGATATTTAGTCATTTTCAGCCAATTTTCTGGATTTTTGAAAAATTCACTTTTTTGTGAAAATATCCACTAAATGACGGAATAATATGTGTGAGGGTATCCCAGGAGAGTTCCAAATGTGTGTGGGTAAAATATATATCCCACGGGGGTAAAAGTGAAAAAAGTTGAAAAAAGTAATTTTTTGGACTTAGCCATTTTTCTGGCGTTTATCAGACTTTCAGATAGGGCAAATGTCAGTGAGCGTTCCGATTTCAGTTCCAGAGCGATTCGCCCAATGAGTCCTTGATATTTAGTCGTTTTCAGCCAATATTTTGGATTTTTGAAAATTTCACTTTTTTGTGAAAATATCCACTAAATGAGGGAATAAAATGTGTGAGGGTACCCCAGGAGAGTTCCAAATGTGTGTGGGTAGAATATATATCCCACGGGGGAAAAATTGAAAAAAGTTGAAAAATTATTTTTTTGGGATTTAGTCATTTTTCCGGCGTTTATCAGACTTTCAGATAGGGCAAATGTCAGTGAGTGTTCCGATTTCAGTTCCAGAGCGATTCGCCCAATGAGTCATTGATATTTAGTCATTTTCAGCCAATTTTCTGGATTTTTGAACATTTCACTTTTTTGTGAAAATATCCACTAAATGAGGGAATAATATGTGTGAGGGTAGCCCAGGAGAGTTCCAATTGTGTGTGGGTAGAATATATATCCCACGTGGGTAAAATTGAAAAAAGTTGAAAAATTATTTTTTTTGGACTTAGTCATTTTTCCGGCGTTTATCAGACTTTCAGATAGGGCAAATGTCAGTGAGCGTTCCGATTTCAGTTCCAGAGCGATTCGCCCAATGAGTCATTGATATTTAGTCATTTTCAGCCAATTTTCTGGATTTTTGAACATTTCACTTTTTTGTGAAAACATCCATTAAATGAGGGAATAATATGTGTGAGGGTAGCCCAGGAGAGTTCCAATTGTGTGTGGGTAGAATATATATCCCACGTGGGTAAAATTGAAAAAAGTTGAAAAATATTTTTTTTTGGACTTAGTCATTTTTCCGGCGTTTATCAGACTTTCAGATAGGGCAAATGTCAGTGAGCGTTCCGATTTCAGTTCCAGAGCGATTCGCCCTATGAGTCCTTGATATTTAGTCATTTTCAGCCAATTTTCTGGATTTTTGAAAAATTCACTTTTTTGTGAAAATATCCACTAAATGAGGGAATAATATGTGTGAGGGTACCCCAGGAGAGTTCCAAATGTGTGTGGGTAAAATATATATCCCACGGGGGTAAAAGTGAAAAAAGTTGAAAAAAATAATTTTTTGGACTTAGCCATTTTTCCGGCGTTTATCAGACTTTCAGGTAGGGCAAATGTCAGTGAGCGTTCCGATTTCAGTTCCAGAGCGATTCGCCCAATGAGTCCTTGATATTTAGTCGTTTTCAGCCAATATTTTGGATTTTTGAAAATTTCACTTTTTTGTGAAAATATCCACTAAATGAGGGAATAATATGTGTGAGGGTACCCCAGGAGAGTTCCAAATGTGTGTGGGTAGAATATATATCCCACGGGGGAAAAATTGAAAAAAGTTGAAAAATTATTTTTTTTGGACTTAGTCATTTTTCCGGCGTTTATCAGACTTTCAGATAGGGCAAATGTCAGTTAGCGTTCCGATTTCAGTTCCAGAGCGATTCGCCTAATGAGTCATTGATATTTAGTCATTTTCAGCCAATTTTCTGGATTTTTGAAAATTTCACTTTTTTGTGAAAATATCCACTAAATGAGGGAATAATATGTGTGAGGGTACCCCAGGAGAGTTCCAAATGTGTGTGGGTAGAATATATATCCCACGGGGGTAAAATTGAAAAAAGTTGAAAAATTATTTTTTTTGGACTTAGTCATTTTTCCGGCGTTTATCAGACTTTCAGATAAGGCAAATGTCAGTGAGCGTTCCGATTTCAGTTCCAGAGCGATTCGCCCAATGAGTTCTTGATATTTAGTCGTTTTCAGCCAATATTTTGGATTTTTGAAAATTTCACTTTTTTGTGAAAATATCCACTAAATGAGGGAATAATATGTGTGAGGGTACCCCAGGAGAGTTCCAAATGTGTGTGGGTAGAATATATATCCCATGGGGGTAAAATTGAAAACAATTGAAAAAAATTATTTTTTGGACTTAGCCATTTTTCCGGCGTTTATCAGACTTTCAGATAGGGCAAATGTCAGTGAGCGTTCCGATTTCAGTTCCAGAGCGATTCGCCCAATGAGTCCTTGATATTTAGTCATTTTCAGCCAATTTTCTGGATTTTTGAAAAATTCACTTTTTTGTGAAAATGTCCACTAAATGAGGGAATAATATGTGTGAGGGTACCCCAGGAGAGTTCCAAATGTGTGTGGGTAAATTATATATCCCACGGGGGTAAAAGTGAAAAAAGTTGAAAAAAATAATTTTTTGGACTCAACCATTTTTCCGGCGTTTATCAGACTTTCAGATAGGGCAAATGTCAGTGAGCGTTCCGATTTCAGTTCCAGAGCGATTCGCCCAATGAGTCCTTGATATTTAGTCGTTTTCAGCCAATATTTTGGATTTTTGAAAATTTCACTTTTTTGTGAAAATATCCACTAAATGAGGGAATAATATGTGTGAGAGTACCCCAGAAGAGTTCCAAATGTGTGTGGGTAGAATATATATCCCACGGGGGTAAAATTGAAAAAAGTTGAAAAAAAATTTTTTTTTGGACTTAGTCATTTTTCCGGCGTTTATCAGACTTTCAGATAAGGCAAATGTCAGTGAGCATTCCGATTTCAGTTCCAGAGCGATTCGCCCAATGAGTCCTTGATATTTAGTCATTTTCAGCCAATTTTCTGGATTTTTGAAAAATTCACTTTTTTGTGAAAATATCCACTAAATGAGGGAATAATATGTGTGAGGGTACCCCAGGAGAGTTCCAAATGTGTGTGGGTAGAATATATATCCCACGGGGGTAAAACTGAAAAAAGTTGAAAAAATTTTTTTTTTGGACTTAGTCATTTTTCCGGCCTTTATCAGACTTTCAGATAGGGCAAATGTCAGTGAGCGTTCCGATTTCAGTTCCAGAGCGATTCGCCCAATGAGTCCTTGATATTTAGTCATTTTCAGCCAATTTTCTGGATTTTTGAAAAATTCACTTTTTTGTGAAAATATCCACTAAATGAGGGAATAATATGTGTGAGGGTACCCCAGGAGAGTTCCAAATGTGTGTGGGTAAAATATATATCCCACGGGGGTAAAAGTGAAAAAAGTTGAAAAAAATAATTTTTTGGACTTAGCCATTTTTCCGGCGTTTATTAGACTTTCAGATAGGGCAAATGTCAGTGAGCGTTCCGATTTCAGTTCCAGAGCGATTCGCCCAATGAGTCCTTGATATTTAGTTGTTTTCAGCCAATATTTTGGATTTTTGAAAATTTCACTTTTTTGTGAAAATATCCACTAAATGAGGGAATAATATGTGTGAGGGTACCCCAGGAGTGTTCCAAATGTGTGTGGGTAGAATATATATTCCACGGGGGTAAAATTGAAAAAAAGTTGAAAAATTTTTTTTTTTTGGACTTAGTCATTTTTCCGGCGTTTATCAGACTTTCAGATAGGGCAAATGTCAGTGAGCATTCCGATTTCAGTTCCAGAGCGATTCGCCCAATGAGTCCTTGATATTTAGTCATTTTCAGCCAATTTTCTGGATTTTTGAAAAATTCACTTTTTTGTGAAAATATCCACTAAATGATGGAATAATATGTGTGAGGGTATCCCAGGAGAGTTCCAAATGTGTGTGGGTAAAATATATATCCCACGGGGGTAAAAGTGAAAAAAGTTGAAAAAAGTCATTTTTTGGACTTAGCCATTTTTCTGGCGTTTATCAGACTTTCAGATAGGGCAAATGTCAGTGAGCGTTCCGATTTCAGTTCCAGAGCGATTCGCCCAATGAGTCCTTGATATTTAGTCGTTTTCAGCCAATATTTTGGATTTTTGAAAATTTCACTTTTTTGTGAAAATATCCACTAAATGAGGGAATAAAATGTGTGAGGGTACCCCAGGAGAGTTCCAAATGTGTGTGGGTAGAATATATATCCCACGGGGGAAAAATTGAAAAAAGTTGAAAAATTATTTTTTTGGGATTTAGTCATTTTTCCGGCCTTTATCAGACTTTCAGATAGGGCAAATGTCAGTGAGCATTCCGATTTCAGTTCCAGAGCGATTCGCCCAATGAGTCCTTGATATTTAGTCATTTTCAGCCAATTTTCTGGATTTTTGAAAAATTCACTTTTTTGTGAAAATATCCACTAAATGAGGGAATAATATGTGTGAGGGTACCCCAGGAGAGTTCCAAATGTGTGTGGGTAAAATATATATCCCACGGGGGTAAAAGTGAAAAAAGTTGAAAAAAATAATTTTTTGGACTTAGCCATTTTTCCGGCGTTTATTACAGTCATGGCCAAAAGTATTGAGAATGAGACAAATAGTAATTTTTCCAAAGTTTACTGCTTCATTTTTTGTAATGGCAATTTGCATATACTCCTGAATGTCAAAGAGTGATCAGCTTAACAGCAATTACTGTACTTGCAAAGTCAATATTTGCCCAGAAAATGAACGTTAACCCCCAAAACACATTTCAACATCATTGCAGTCCTGCCTTAAAAGGAGCAGCTAACATCGTTTTAGTGATTGATCCATTAACACAGGTGTGGGTGTTGATGAGGACAGGGCTGGCGATCAATCAGTCATGATTAAGTAAGAATGACATCACTGGACACTTTAAAAGGAGGCTGGTTCTTGGTATCATTGTTTCTCTTCAGTTAACCATGGTTATCTCTAAAGAAACACGTGCAGCCATCATTGCACTGCACAAAAATGGCCTAACAGGGAAGAGTATCGCAGCTACAAAGATTGCACCTCAGTCAACAATCTATCGCATCATCAAGAACTTCAAGGAGAGAGCTTCCATTGTTGTCAAAAAGGCTCCAGGGCGCCCAAGAAAGACCAGCAAGCGCCAGGACCGTATCTTAAAACTGTTTCAGCTGCGGGATCGGACTACCAGCAGTGCCGAGCTTGCTCAGGAATGGCAGCAGGCTGGTGTGAGTGCTTCTGCACGCACTGTGAGGCGGAGACTCTTTGAGCAAGGGCTGGTTTCAAGGAGGGCAGCAAAGAAGCCACTTCTCTCCAGAAAAAACATCAGGGACCGACTGATATTCTGCAAAAGGTACAGGGAGTGGACTGCTGAGGACTGGGGCAAAGTCATTTTCTCTGATGAATCCCCTTTTCGATTGTTTGGGACATCTGGAAAACAGCTTATTCGGAGAAGAAGAGGTGAGCGCTACCACCAGTCTTGTCTCATGCCAACTGTAAAGCATCCTGAAACCATTCATGTGTGGGGTTGCTTCTCAGCCAAGGGAATCGGCTCACTCACAGTCTTGACTAAAAACACAGCCATGAATAAAGAATGGTACCAGAATGTCCTCCAAGAGCAACTTCTCCCAACCGTCCAAGAGCAGTTTGGCGCCCAACAATGCCTTTTCCAGCATGATGGAGCACCTTGCCATAAAGCAAAGGTGATAACTAAATGGCTCATGGAACAAAACATAGAGATTTTGGGTCCATGGCCTGGAAACTCCCCAGATCTTAATCCCATTGAGAACTTGTGGTCAATCATCAAGAGACGGGAGGACAAACAAAAACCAACAAATTCTGGCAAAATGCAAGCATTGATTATGCAAGAATGGACTGCTATCAGTCAGGATTTGGTCCAAAAGTTGATTGAGAGCATGCCAGGGAGAATTACAGAGGTCTTGAAGAAGAAGGGGCAACACTGCAAATATTGACTTGCTGCATTAACTCATTCTAACTGTCAATATAACCTATTGGTGCTCATAATATGATTGCAATTATATTTCTGTATGTGATATAAACATCAGACAAACACTAATAAAAACCAGAGGCCAGCAGATCATGTGAAAATATAATTTTGGTGTCATTCTCAAAACTTTTGGCCATGATTGTAGACTTTCAGATAGGGCAAATGTCAGTGAGCATTCCGATTTCAGTTCCAGAGCGATTCGCCCAATGAGTCCTTGATATTTAGTTGTTTTCAGCCAATATTTTGGATTTTTGAAAATTTCACTTTTTTGTGAAAATATCCACTAAATGAGGGAATAATATGTGTGAGGGTACCCCAGGAGTGTTCCAAATGTGTGTGGGTAGAATATATATTCCACGGGGGTAAAATTGAAAAAAAGTTGAAAAATTTTTTTTTTTTTGGACTTAGTCATTTTTCCGGCGTTTATCAGACTTTCAGATAGGGCAAATGTCAGTGAGCATTCCGATTTCAGTTCCAGAGCGATTCGCCCAATGAGTCCTTGATATTTAGTCATTTTCAGCCAATTTTCTGGATTTTTGAAAAATTCACTTTTTTGTGAAAATATCCACTAAATGACGGAATAATATGTGTGAGGGTATCCCAGGAGAGTTCCAAATGTGTGTGGGTAAAATATATATCCCACGGGGGTAAAAGTGAAAAAAGTTGAAAAAAGTAATTTTTTGGACTTAGCCATTTTTCTGGCGTTTATCAGACTTTCAGATAGGGCAAATGTCAGTGAGCGTTCCGATTTCAGTTCCAGAGCGATTCGCCCAATGAGTCCTTGATATTTAGTCGTTTTCAGCCAATATTTTGGATTTTTGAAAATTTCACTTTTTTGTGAAAATATCCACTAAATGAGGGAATAAAATGTGTGAGGGTACCCCAGGAGAGTTCCAAATGTGTGTGGGTAGAATATATATCCCACGGGGGAAAAATTGAAAAAAGTTGAAAAATTATTTTTTTGGGATTTAGTCATTTTTCCGGCGTTTATCAGACTTTCAGATAGGGCAAATGTCAGTGAGTGTTCCGATTTCAGTTCCAGAGCGATTCGCCCAATGAGTCATTGATATTTAGTCATTTTCAGCCAATTTTCTGGATTTTTGAACATTTCACTTTTTTGTGAAAATATCCACTAAATGAGGGAATAATATGTGTGAGGGTAGCCCAGGAGAGTTCCAATTGTGTGTGGGTAGAATATATATCCCACGTGGGTAAAATTGAAAAAAGTTGAAAAATATTTTTTTTTGGACTTAGTCATTTTTCCGGCGTTTATCAGACTTTCAGATAGGGCAAATGTCAGTGAGCGTTCCGATTTCAGTTCCAGAGCGATTCGCCCAATGAGTCATTGATATTTAGTCATTTTCAGCCAATTTTCTGGATTTTTGAAAATTTAACTTTTTTGTGAAAATATCCACTAAATGAGGGAATAATATGTGTGAGGGTAGCCCAGGAGAGTTCCAATTGTGTGTGGGTAGAATATATATCCCACGTGGGTAAAACTGAAAAAAGTTGAAAAAAATTTTTTTTTGGACTTAGTCATTTTTCCGGCGTTTATCAGACTTTCAGATAGGGCAAATGTCAGTGAGCGTTCCGATTTCAGTTCCAGAGCGATTCGCCCAATGAGTCATTGATATTTAGTCATTTTCAGCCAATTTTCTGGATTTTTGACAATTTAACTTTTTTGTGAAAATATCCACTAAATGAGGGAATAATATGTGTGAGGGTAGCCCAGGAGAGTTCCAATTTTGTGTGCGTAGAATATATATCCCACGTGGGTAAAATTGAAAAAAGTTGAAAAATATTTTTTTTTGGACTTAGTCATTTTTCCGGCGTTTATCAGACTTTCAGATAGGGCAAATGTCAGTGAGCGTTCCGATTTCAGTTCCAGAGCGATTCGCCCAATGAGTCCTTGATATTTAGTCATTTTCAGCCAATTTTCTGGATTTTTGAAAAATTCACTTTTTTGTGAAAATATCCACTAAATGAGGGAATAATATGTGTGAGGGTATCCCAGGAGAGTTCCAAATGTGTGTGGGTAAAATATATATCCCACGGGGGTAAAAGTGAAAAAAGTTGAAAAAAATAATTTTTTGGACTTAGCCATTTTTCCGGCGTTTATCAGACTTTCAGATAGGGCAAATGTCAGTGAGCGTTCCGATTTCAGTTCCAGAGCGATTCGCCCAATGAGTCCTTGATATTTAGTCGTTTTCAGCCAATATTTTGGATTTTTGAAAATTTCACTTTTTTGTGAAAATATCCACTAAATGAGGGAATAATATGTGTGAGGGTACCCCAGGAGAGTTCCAAATGTGTGTGGGTAGAATATATATCCCACGGGGGAAAAATTGAAAAAAGTTGAAAAATTATTTTTTTGGGATTTAGTCATTTTTCCGGCGTTTATCAGACTTTCAGATAGGGCAAATGTCAGTGAGTGTTCCGATTTCAGTTCCAGAGCGATTCGCCCAATGAGTCATTGATATTTAGTCATTTTCAGCCAATTTTCTGGATTTTTGAACATTTCACTTTTTTGTGAAAATATCCACTAAATGAGGGAATAATATGTGTGAGGGTAGCCCAGGAGAGTTCCAATTGTGTGTGGGTAGAATATATATCCCACGTGGGTAAAATTGAAAAAAGTTGAAAAAATTTTTTTTTTGGACTTAGTCATTTTTCCGGCCTTTATCAGACTTTCAGATAGGGCAAATGTCAGTGAGCATTCCGATTTCAGTTCCAGAGCGATTCGCCCAATGAGTCCTTGATATTTAGTCATTTTCAGCCAATTTTCTGGATTTTTGAAAAATTCACTTTTTTGTGAAAATATCCACTAAATGAGGGAATAATATGTGTGAGGGTACCCCAGGAGAGTTCCAAATGTGTGTGGGTAAAATATATATCCCACGGGGGTAAAAGTGAAAAAAGTTGAAAAAAATAATTTTTTGGACTTAGCCATTTTTCCGGCGTTTATTAGACTTTCAGATAGGGCAAATGTCAGTGAGCATTCCGATTTCAGTTCCAGAGCGATTCGCCCAATGAGTCCTTGATATTTAGTTGTTTTCAGCCAATATTTTGGATTTTTGAAAATTTCACTTTTTTGTGAAAATATCCACTAAATGAGGGAATAATATGTGTGAGGGTACCCCAGGAGTGTTCCAAATGTGTGTGGGTAGAATATATATTCCACGGGGGTAAAATTGAAAAAAAGTTGAAAAATTTTTTTTTTTTGGACTTAGTCATTTTTCCGGCGTTTATCAGACTTTCAGATAGGGCAAATGTCAGTGAGCATTCCGATTTCAGTTCCAGAGCGATTCGCCCAATGAGTCCTTGATATTTAGTCATTTTCAGCCAATTTTCTGGATTTTTGAAAAATTCACTTTTTTGTGAAAATATCCACTAAATGACGGAATAATATGTGTGAGGGTATCCCAGGAGAGTTCCAAATGTGTGTGGGTAAAATATATATCCCACGGGGGTAAAAGTGAAAAAAGTTGAAAAAAGTAATTTTTTGGACTTAGCCATTTTTCTGGCGTTTATCAGACTTTCAGATAGGGCAAATGTCAGTGAGCGTTCCGATTTCAGTTCCAGAGCGATTCGCCCAATGAGTCCTTGATATTTAGTCGTTTTCAGCCAATATTTTGGATTTTTGAAAATTTCACTTTTTTGTGAAAATATCCACTAAATGAGGGAATAATATGTGTGAGGGTAGCCCAGGAGAGTTCCAATTGTGTGTGGGTAGAATATATATCCCACGTGGGTAAAACTGAAAAAAGTTGAAAAAAATTTTTTTTTGGACTTAGTCATTTTTCCGGCGTTTATCAGACTTTCAGATAGGGCAAATGTCAGTGAGCGTTCCGATTTCAGTTCCAGAGCGATTCGCCCAATGAGTCATTGATATTTAGTTATTTTCAGCCAATTTTCTGGATTTTTGAAAATTTCACTTTTTTGTGAAAATATCCACTAAATGAGGGAATAATATGTGTGAGGGTAGCCCAGGAGAGTTCCAATTGTGTGTGGGTAGAATATATATCCCACGTGGGTAAAACTGAAAAAAGTTGAAAAAAATTTTTTTTTGGACTTAGTCATTTTTCCGGCGTTTATCAGACTTTCAGATAGGGCAAATGTCAGTGAGCGTTCCGATTTCAGTTCCAGAGCGATTCGCCCAATGAGTCATTGATATTTAGTCATTTTCAGCCAATTTTCTGGATTTTTGACAATTTAACTTTTTTGTGAAAATATCCACTAAATGAGGGAATAATATGTGTGAGGGTAGCCCAGGAGAGTTCCAATTGTGTGTGCGTAGAATATATATCCCACGTGGGTAAAATTGAAAAAAGTTGAAAAATATTTTTTTTTGGACTTAGTCATTTTTCCGGCGTTTATCAGACTTTCAGATAGGGCAAATGTCAGTGAGCGTTCCGATTTCAGTTCCAGAGCGATTCGCCCAATGAGTCCTTGATATTTAGTCATTTTCAGCCAATTTTCTGGATTTTTGAAAAATTCACTTTTTTGTGAAAATATCCACTAAATGAGGGAATAATATGTGTGAGGGTATCCCAGGAGAGTTCCAAATGTGTGTGGGTAAAATATATATCCCACGGGGGTAAAAGTGAAAAAAGTTGAAAAAAATAATTTTTTGGACTTAGCCATTTTTCCGGCGTTTATCAGACTTTCAGATAGGGCAAATGTCAGTGAGCGTTCCGATTTCAGTTCCAGAGCGATTCGCCCAATGAGTCCTTGATATTTAGTCGTTTTCAGCCAATATTTTGGATTTTTGAAAATTTCACTTTTTTGTGAAAATATCCACTAAATGAGGGAATAATATGTGTGAGGGTACCCCAGGAGAGTTCCAAATGTGTGTGGGTAGAATATATATCCCACGGGGGAAAAATTGAAAAAAGTTGAAAAATTATTTTTTTTGGACTTAGTCATTTTTCCGGCGTTTATCAGACTTTCAGATAGGGCAAATGTCAGTGAGCGTTCCGATTTCAGTTCCAGAGCGATTCGCCCAATGAGTCATTGATATTTAGTTATTTTCAGCCAATTTTCTGGATTTTTGAAAATTTCACTTTTTTGTGAAAATATCCACTAAATGAGGGAATAATATGTGTGAGGGTAGCCCAGGAGAGTTCCAATTGTGTTTGGGTAGAATATATATCCCACGTGGGTAAAATTGAAAAAAGTTGAAAAATTATTTTTTTTGGACTTAGTCATTTTTCCGGCGTTTATCAGACTTTCAGATAGGGCAAATGTCAGTGAGCGTTCCGATTTCAGTTCCAGAGCGATTCGCCCAATGAGTCATTGATATTTAGTCATTTTCAGCCAATTTTCTGGATTTTTGAAAATTTCACTTTTTTGTGAAAATATCCACTAAATGAGGGAATAATATGTGTGAGGGTAGCCCAGGAGAGTTCCAATTGTGTGTGGGTAGAATATATATCCCACGTGGGTAAAATTGAAAAAAGTTGAAAAATATTTTTTTTTGGACTTAGTCATTTTTCCGGCGTTTATCAGACTTTCAGATAGGGCAAATGTCAGTGAGCGTTCCGATTTCAGTTCCAGAGCGATTCGCCCAATGAGTCCTTGATATTTAGTCATTTTCAGCCAATTTTCTGGATTTTTGAAAAATTCACTTTTTTGTGAAAATATCCACTAAATGAGGGAATAATATGTGTGAGGGTACCCCAGGAGAGTTCCAAATGTGTGTGGGTAAAATATATATCCCACGGGGGTAAAAGTGAAAAAAGTTGAAAAAAATAATTTTTTGGACTTAGCCATTTTTCCGGCGTTTATCAGACTTTCAGATAGGGCAAATGTCAGTGAGCGTTCCGATTTCAGTTCCAGAGCGATTCGCCCAATGAGTCCTTGATATTTAGTCGTTTTCAGCCAATATTTTGGATTTTTGAAAATTTCACTTTTTTGTGAAAATATCCACTAAATGAGGGAATAATATGTGTGAGGGTACCCCAGGAGAGTTCCAAATGTGTGTGGGTAGAATATATATCCCACGGGGGAAAAATTGAAAAAAGTTGAAAAATTATTTTTTTTGGACTTAGTCATTTTTCCGGCGTTTATCAGACTTTCAGATAGGGCAAATGTCAGTTAGCGTTCCGATTTCAGTTCCAGAGCGATTCGCCCAATGAGTCATTGATATTTAGTCATTTTCAGCCAATTTTCTGGATTTTTGAAAATTTCACTTTTTTGTGAAAATATCCACTAAATGAGGGAATAATATGTGTGAGGGTACCCCAGGAGAGTTCCAAATGTGTGTGGGTAGAATATATATCCCACGGGGGTAAAATTGAAAAAAGTTGAAAAATTATTTTTTTTGGACTTAGTCATTTTTCCGGCGTTTATCAGACTTTCAGATAGGGCAAATGTCAGTGAGCGTTCCGATTTCAGTTCCAGAGATATTTGCCCAATGAGTCATTGATATTTAGTCATTTTCAGCCAATTTTCTGGATTTTTGAAAAATTCACTTTTTTGTGAAAATATCCACTAAATGACGGAATAATATGTGTGAGGGTATCCCAGGAGAGTTCCAAATGTGTGTGGGTAAAATATATATCCCACGGGGGTAAAAGTGAAAAAAGTTGAAAAAAGTAATTTTTTGGACTTAGCCATTTTTCTGGCGTTTATCAGACTTTCAGATAGGGCAAATGTCAGTGAGCGTTCCGATTTCAGTTCCAGAGCGATTCGCCCAATGAGTCCTTGATATTTAGTCGTTTTCAGCCAATATTTTGGATTTTTGAAAATTTCACTTTTTTGTGAAAATATCCACTAAATGAGGGAATAATATGTGTGAGGGTAGCCCAGGAGAGTTCCAATTGTGTGTGGGTAGAATATATATCCCACGTGGGTAAAACTGAAAAAAGTTGAAAAAAATTTTTTTTTGGACTTGGTCATTTTTCCGGCGTTTATCAGACTTTCAGATAGGGCAAATGTCAGTGAGCGTTCCGATTTCAGTTCCAGAGCGATTCGCCCAATGAGTCATTGATATTTAGTCATTTTCAGCCAATTTTCTGGATTTTTGACAATTTAACTTTTTTGTGAAAATATCCACTAAATGAGGGAATAATATGTGTGAGGGTAGCCCAGGAGAGTTCCAATTTTGTGTGCGTAGAATATATATCCCACGTGGGTAAAATTGAAAAAAGTTGAAAAATATTTTTTTTTGGACTTAGTCATTTTTCCGGCGTTTATCAGACTTTCAGATAGGGCAAATGTCAGTGAGCGTTCCGATTTCAGTTCCAGAGATATTTGCCCAATGAGTCATTGATATTTAGTCATTTTCAGCCAATTTTCTGGATTTTTGAAAAATTCACTTTTTTGTGAAAATATCCACTAAATGACGGAATAATATGTGTGAGGGTATCCCAGGAGAGTTCCAAATGTGTGTGGGTAAAATATATATCCCACGGGGGTAAAAGTGAAAAAAGTTGAAAAAAGTAATTTTTTGGACTTAGCCATTTTTCTGGCGTTTATCAGACTTTCAGATAGGGCAAATGTCAGTGAGCGTTCCGATTTCAGTTCCAGAGCGATTCGCCCAATGACTCCTTGATATTTAGTCGTTTTCAGCCAATATTTTGGATTTTTGAAAATTTCACTTTTTTGTGAAAATATCCACTAAATGAGGGAATAATATGTGTGAGGGTAGCCCAGGAGAGTTCCAATTGTGTGTGGGTAGAATATATATCCCACGTGGGTAAAACTGAAAAAAGTTGAAAAAAATTTTTTTTTGGACTTAGTCATTTTTCCGGCGTTTATCAGACTTTCAGATAGGGCAAATGTCAGTGAGCGTTCCGATTTCAGTTCCAGAGCGATTCGCCCAATGAGTCATTGATATTTAGTCATTTTCAGCCAATTTTCTGGATTTTTGACAATTTAACTTTTTTGTGAAAATATCCACTAAATGAGGGAATAATATGTGTGAGGGTAGCCCAGGAGAGTTCCAATTTTGTGTGCGTAGAATATATATCCCACGTGGGTAAAATTGAAAAAAGTTGAAAAATATTTTTTTTTGGACTTAGTCATTTTTCCGGCGTTTATCAGACTTTCAGATAGGGCAAATGTCAGTGAGCGTTCCGATTTCAGTTCCAGAGCGATTCGCCCAATGAGTCCTTGATATTTAGTCATTTTCAGCCAATTTTCTGGATTTTTGAAAAATTCACTTTTTTGTGAAAATATCCACTAAATGAGGGAATAATATGTGTGAGGGTATCCCAGGAGAGTTCCAAATGTGTGTGGGTAAAATATATATCCCACGGGGGTAAAAGTGAAAAAAGTTGAAAAAAATAATTTTTTGGACTTAGCCATTTTTCCGGCGTTTATCAGACTTTCAGATAGGGCAAATGTCAGTGAGCGTTCCGATTTCAGTTCCAGAGCGATTCGCCCAATGAGTCCTTGATATTTAGTCGTTTTCAGCCAATATTTTGGATTTTTGAAAATTTCACTTTTTTGTGAAAATATCCACTAAATGAGGGAATAATATGTGTGAGGGTACCCCAGGAGAGTTCCAAATGTGTGTGGGTAGAATATATATCCCACGGGGGAAAAATTGAAAAAAGTTGAAAAATTATTTTTTTTGGACTTAGTCATTTTTCCGGCGTTTATCAGACTTTCAGATAGGGCAAATGTCAGTGAGCATTCCGATTTCAGTTCCAGAGCGATTCGCCCAATGAGTCCTTGATATTTAGTTGTTTTCAGCCAATATTTTGGATTTTTGAAAATTTCACTTTTTTGTGAAAATATCCACTAAATGAGGGAATAATATGTGTGAGGGTACCCCAGGAGTGTTCCAAATGTGTGTGGGTAGAATATATATTCCACGGGGGTAAAATTGAAAAAAAGTTGAAAAATTTTTTTTTTTTGGACTTAGTCATTTTTCCGGCGTTTATCAGACTTTCAGATAGGGCAAATGTCAGTGAGCATTCCGATTTCAGTTCCAGAGCGATTCGCCCAATGAGTCCTTGATATTTAGTCATTTTCAGCCAATTTTCTGGATTTTTGAAAAATTCACTTTTTTGTGAAAATATCCACTAAATGACGGAATAATATGTGTGAGGGTATCCCAGGAGAGTTCCAAATGTGTGTGGGTAAAATATATATCCCACGGGGGTAAAAGTGAAAAAAGTTGAAAAAAGTAATTTTTTGGACTTAGCCATTTTTCTGGCGTTTATCAGACTTTCAGATAGGGCAAATGTCAGTGAGCGTTCCGATTTCAGTTCCAGAGATATTTGTCCAATGAGTCATTGATATTTAGTCATTTTCAGCCAATTTTCTGGATTTTTGAAAAATTCACTTTTTTGTGAAAATATCCACTAAATGACGGAATAATATGTGTGAGGGTATCCCAGGAGAGTTCCAAATGTGTGTGGGTAAAATATATATCCCACGGGGGTAAAAGTGAAAAAAGTTGAAAAAAGTAATTTTTTGGACTTAGCCATTTTTCTGGCGTTTATCAGACTTTCAGATAGGGCAAATGTCAGTGAGCGTTCCGATTTCAGTTCCAGAGCGATTCGCCCAATGAGTCCTTGATATTTAGTCGTTTTCAGCCAATATTTTGGATTTTTGAAAATTTCACTTTTTTGTGAAAATATCCACTAAATGAGGGAATAATATGTGTGAGGGTAGCCCAGGAGAGTTCCAATTGTGTGTGGGTAGAATATATATCCCACGTGGGTAAAACTGAAAAAAGTTGAAAAAAATTTTTTTTTGGACTTAGTCATTTTTCCGGCGTTTATCAGACTTTCAGATAGGGCAAATGTCAGTGAGCGTTCCGATTTCAGTTCCAGAGCGATTCGCCCAATGAGTCATTGATATTTAGTCATTTTCAGCCAATTTTCTGGATTTTTGACAATTTAACTTTTTTGTGAAAATATCCACTAAATGAGGGAATAATATGTGTGAGGGTAGCCCAGGAGAGTTCCAATTTTGTGTGCGTAGAATATATATCCCACGTGGGTAAAATTGAAAAAAGTTGAAAAATATTTTTTTTTGGACTTAGTCATTTTTCCGGCGTTTATCAGACTTTCAGATAGGGCAAATGTCAGTGAGCGTTCCGATTTCAGTTCCAGAGCGATTCGCCCAATGAGTCCTTGATATTTAGTCATTTTCAGCCAATTTTCTGGATTTTTGAAAAATTCACGTTTTTGTGAAAATATCCACTAAATGAGGGAATAATATGTGTGAGGGTATCCCAGGAGAGTTCCAAATGTGTGTGGGTAAAATATATATCCCACGGGGGTAAAAGTGAAAAAAGTTGAAAAAAATAATTTTTTGGACTTAGCCATTTTTCCGGCGTTTATCAGACTTTCAGATAGGGCAAATGTCAGTGAGCGTTCCGATTTCAGTTCCAGAGCGATTCGCCCAATGAGTCCTTGATATTTAGTCGTTTTCAGCCAATATTTTGGATTTTTGAAAATTTCACTTTTTTGTGAAAATATCCACTAAATGAGGGAATAATATGTGTGAGGGTACCCCAGGAGAGTTCCAAATGTGTGTGGGTAGAATATATATCCCACGGGGGAAAAATTGAAAAAAGTTGAAAAATTATTTTTTTTGGACTTAGTCATTTTTCCGGCGTTTATCAGACTTTCAGATAGGGCAAATGTCAGTGAGCATTCCGATTTCAGTTCCAGAGCGATTCGCCCAATGAGTCCTTGATATTTAGTTGTTTTCAGCCAATATTTTGGATTTTTGAAAATTTCACTTTTTTGTGAAAATATCCACTAAATGAGGGAATAATATGTGTGAGGGTACCCCAGGAGTGTTCCAAATGTGTGTGGGTAGAATATATATTCCACGGGGGTAAAATTGAAAAAAAGTTGAAAAATTTTTTTTTTTTGGACTTAGTCATTTTTCCGGCGTTTATCAGACTTTCAGATAGGGCAAATGTCAGTGAGCATTCCGATTTCAGTTCCAGAGCGATTCGCCCAATGAGTCCTTGATATTTAGTCATTTTCAGCCAATTTTCTGGATTTTTGAAAAATTCACTTTTTTGTGAAAATATCCACTAAATGACGGAATAATATGTGTGAGGGTATCCCAGGAGAGTTCCAAATGTGTGTGGGTAAAATATATATCCCACGGGGGTAAAAGTGAAAAAAGTTGAAAAAAGTAATTTTTTGGACTTAGCCATTTTTCTGGCGTTTATCAGACTTTCAGATAGGGCAAATGTCAGTGAGCGTTCCGATTTCAGTTCCAGAGCGATTCGCCCAATGAGTCCTTGATATTTAGTCGTTTTCAGCCAATATTTTGGATTTTTGAAAATTTCACTTTTTTGTGAAAATATCCACTAAATGAGGGAATAAAATGTGTGAGGGTACCCCAGGAGAGTTCCAAATGTGTGTGGGTAGAATATATATCCCACGGGGGAAAAATTGAAAAAAGTTGAAAAATTATTTTTTTGGGATTTAGTCATTTTTCCGGCGTTTATCAGACTTTCAGATAGGGCAAATGTCAGTGAGTGTTCCGATTTCAGTTCCAGAGCGATTCGCCCAATGAGTCATTGATATTTAGTCATTTTCAGCCAATTTTCTGGATTTTTGAACATTTCACTTTTTTGTGAAAATATCCACTAAATGAGGGAATAATATGTGTGAGGGTAGCCCAGGAGAGTTCCAATTGTGTGTGGGTAGAATATATATCCCACGTGGGTAAAATTGAAAAAAGTTGAAAAATATTTTTTTTTGGACTTAGTCATTTTTCCGGCGTTTATCAGACTTTCAGATAGGGCAAATGTCAGTGAGCGTTCCGATTTCAGTTCCAGAGCGATTCGCCCAATGAGTCCTTGATATTTAGTCATTTTCAGCCAATTTTCTGGATTTTTGAAAAATTCACTTTTTTGTGAAAATATCCACTAAATGAGGGAATAATATGTGTGAGGGTATCCCAGGAGAGTTCCAAATGTGTGTGGGTAAAATATATATCCCACGGGGGTAAAAGTGAAAAAAGTTGAAAAAAATAATTTTTTGGACTTAGCCATTTTTCCGGCGTTTATCAGACTTTCAGATAGGGCAAATGTCAGTGAGCGTTCCGATTTCAGTTCCAGAGCGATTCGCCCAATGAGTCCTTGATATTTAGTCGTTTTCAGCCAATATTTTGGATTTTTGAAAATTTCACTTTTTTGTGAAAATATCCACTAAATGAGGGAATAATATGTGTGAGGGTACCCCAGGAGAGTTCCAAATGTGTGTGGGTAGAATATATATCCCACGGGGGAAAAATTGAAAAAAGTTGAAAAATTATTTTTTTTGGACTTAGTCATTTTTCCGGCGTTTATCAGACTTTCAGATAGGGCAAATGTCAGTGAGCGTTCCGATTTCAGTTCCAGAGCGATTCGCCCAATGAGTCATTGATATTTAGTTATTTTCAGCCAATTTTCTGGATTTTTGAAAATTTCACTTTTTTGTGAAAATATCCACTAAATGAGGGAATAATATGTGTGAGGGTAGCCCAGGAGAGTTCCAATTGTGTGTGGGTAGAATATATATCCCACGTGGGTAAAACTGAAAAAAGTTGAAAAAAATTTTTTTTTGGACTTAGTCATTTTTCCGGCGTTTATCAGACTTTCAGATAGGGCAAATGTCAGTGAGCGTTCCGATTTCAGTTCCAGAGCGATTCGCCCAATGAGTCATTGATATTTAGTCATTTTCAGCCAATTTTCTGGATTTTTGACAATTTAACTTTTTTGTGAAAATATCCACTAAATGAGGGAATAATATGTGTGAGGGTAGCCCAGGAGAGTTCCAATTGTGTGTGCGTAGAATATATATCCCACGTGGGTAAAATTGAAAAAAGTTGAAAAATATTTTTTTTTGGACTTAGTCATTTTTCCGGCGTTTATCAGACTTTCAGATAGGGCAAATGTCAGTGAGCGTTCCGATTTCAGTTCCAGAGCGATTCGCCCAATGAGTCCTTGATATTTAGTCATTTTCAGCCAATTTTCTGGATTTTTGAAAAATTCACTTTTTTGTGAAAATATCCACTAAATGAGGGAATAATATGTGTGAGGGTATCCCAGGAGAGTTCCAAATGTGTGTGGGTAAAATATATATCCCACGGGGGTAAAAGTGAAAAAAGTTGAAAAAAATAATTTTTTGGACTTAGCCATTTTTCCGGCGTTTATCAGACTTTCAGATAGGGCAAATGTCAGTGAGCGTTCCGATTTCAGTTCCAGAGCGATTCGCCCAATGAGTCCTTGATATTTAGTCGTTTTCAGCCAATATTTTGGATTTTTGAAAATTTCACTTTTTTGTGAAAATATCCACTAAATGAGGGAATAATATGTGTGAGGGTACCCCAGGAGAGTTCCAAATGTGTGTGGGTAGAATATATATCCCACGGGGGAAAAATTGAAAAAAGTTGAAAAATTATTTTTTTTGGACTTAGTCATTTTTCCGGCGTTTATCAGACTTTCAGATAGGGCAAATGTCAGTGAGCGTTCCGATTTCAGTTCCAGAGCGATTCGCCCAATGAGTCATTGATATTTAGTTATTTTCAGCCAATTTTCTGGATTTTTGAAAATTTCACTTTTTTGTGAAAATATCCACTAAATGAGGGAATAATATGTGTGAGGGTAGCCCAGGAGAGTTCCAATTGTGTGTGGGTAGAATATATATCCCACGTGGGTAAAATTGAAAAAAGTTGAAAAATTATTTTTTTTGGACTTAGTCATTTTTCCGGCGTTTATCAGACTTTCAGATAGGGCAAATGTCAGTGAGCGTTCCGATTTCAGTTCCAGAGCGATTCGCCCAATGAGTCATTGATATTTAGTCATTTTCAGCCAATTTTCTGGATTTTTGAAAATTTCACTTTTTTGTGAAAATATCCACTAAATGAGGGAATAATATGTGTGAGGGTAGCCCAGGAGAGTTCCAATTGTGTTTGGGTAGAATATATATCCCACGTGGGTAAAATTGAAAAAAGTTGAAAAATATTTTTTTTTGGACTTAGTCATTTTTCCGGCGTTTATCAGACTTTCAGATAGGGCAAATGTCAGTGAGCGTTCCGATTTCAGTTCCAGAGCGATTCGCCCAATGAGTCCTTGATATTTAGTCATTTTCAGCCAATTTTCTGGATTTTTGAAAAATTCACTTTTTTGTGAAAATATCCACTAAATGAGGGAATAATATGTGTGAGGGTATCCCAGGAGAGTTCCAAATGTGTGTGGGTAAAATATATATCCCACGGGGGTAAAAGTGAAAAAAGTTGAAAAAAATAATTTTTTGGACTTACCCATTTTTCCGGCGTTTATCAGACTTTCAGATAGGGCAAATGTCAGTGAGCGTTCCGACTTCAGTTCCAGAGCGATTCGCCCAATGAGTCCTTGATATTTAGTCGTTTTCAGCCAATATTTTGGATTTTTGAAAATTTCACTTTTTTGTGAAAATATCCACTAAATGAGGGAATAATATGTGTGAGGGTACCCCAGGAGAGTTCCAAATGTGTGTGGGTAGAATATATATCCCACGGGGGAAAAATTGAAAAAAGTTGAAAAATTATTTTTTTTGGACTTAGTCATTTTTCCGGCGTTTATCAGACTTTCAGATAGGGCAAATGTCAGTGAGCGTTCCGATTTCAGTTCCAGAGCGATTCGCCCAATGAGTCCTTGATATTTAGTCATTTTCAGCCAATTTTCTGGATTTTTGAAAAATTCACTTTTTTGTGAAAATATCCACTAAATGAGGGAATAATATGTGTGGGGGTAGCCCAGGAGAGTTCCAATTGTGTGTGGGTAGAATATATATCCCACGTGGGTAAAATTGAAAAAAGTTGAAAAATTATTTTTTTTGGACTTAGTCATTTTTCCGGCGTTTATCAGACTTTCAGATAGGGCAAATGTCAGTGAGCGTTCCGATTTCAGTTCCAGAGCGATTCGCCCAATGAGTCATTGATATTTAGTCATTTTCAGCCAATTTTCTGGATTTTTGAACATTTCACTTTTTTGTGAAAACATCCATTAAATGAGGGAATAATATGTGTGAGGGTAGCCCAGGAGAGTTCCAATTGTGTGTGGGTAGAATATATATCCCACGTGGGTAAAATTGAAAAAAGTTGAAAAATATTTTTTTTTGGACTTAGTCATTTTTCCGGCGTTTATCAGACTTTCAGATAGGGCAAATGTCAGTGAGCGTTCCGATTTCAGTTCCAGAGCGATTCGCCCAATGAGTCCTTGATATTTAGTCATTTTCAGCCAATTTTCTGGATTTTTGAAAAATTCACTTTTTTGTGAAAATATCCACTAAATGAGGGAATAATATGTGTGAGGGTACCCCAGGAGAGTTCCAAATGTGTGTGGGTAAAATATATATCCCACGGGGGTAAAAGTGAAAAAAGTTGAAAAAAATAATTTTTTGGACTTAGCCATTTTTCCGGCGTTTATCAGACTTTCAGATAGGGCAAATGTCAGTGAGCGTTCCGATTTCAGTTCCAGAGCGATTCGCCCAATGAGTCCTTGATATTTAGTCGTTTTCAGCCAATATTTTGGATTTTTGAAAATTTCACTTTTTTGTGAAAATATCCACTAAATGAGGGAATAATATGTGTGAGGGTACCCCAGGAGAGTTCCAAATGTGTGTGGGTAGAATATATATCCCACGGGGGAAAAATTGAAAAAAGTTGAAAAATTATTTTTTTTGGACTTAGTCATTTTTCCGGCGTTTATCAGACTTTCAGATAGGGCAAATGTCAGTTAGCGTTCCGATTTCAGTTCCAGAGCGATTCGCCCAATGAGTCATTGATATTTAGTCATTTTCAGCCAATTTTCTGGATTTTTGAAAATTTCACTTTTTTGTGAAAATATCCACTAAATGAGGGAATAATATGTGTGAGGGTACCCCAGGAGAGTTCCAAATGTGTGTGGGTAGAATATATATCCCACAGGGGTAAAATTGAAAAAAGTTGAAAAATTATTTTTTTTGGACTTAGTCATTTTTCCGGCGTTTATCAGACTTTCAGATAGGGCAAATGTCAGTGAGCGTTCCGATTTCAGTTCCAGAGATATTTGCCCAATGAGTCATTGATATTTAGTCATTTTCAGCCAATTTTCTGGATTTTTGAAAAATTCACTTTTTTGTGAAAATATCCACTAAATGAGGGAATAATATGTGTGAGGGTACCCCAGGAGAGTTCCAAATGTGTGTGGGTAAAATATATATCCCACGGGGGTAAAAGTGAAAAAAGTTGAAAAAAATAATTTTTTGGACTTAGCCATTTTTCCGGCGTTTATTAGACTTTCAGATAGGGCAAATGTAAGTGAGCGTTCCGATTTCAGTTCCAGAGCGATTCGCCCAATGAGTCCTTGATATTTAGTCGTTTTCAGCCAATATTTTGGATTTTTGAAAATTTCACTTTTTTGTGAAAATATCCACTAAATGAGGGAATAATATGTGTGAGGGTACCCCAGGAGTGTTCCAAATGTGTGTGGGTAGAATATATATTCCACGGGAGTAAAATTGAAAAAAGTTGAAAATTTTTTTTTTTTTGGACTTAGTCATTTTTCCGGAGTTTATCAGACTTTCAGATAGGACAAATGTCAGTGAGCGTTCCGATTTCAGTTCCAGAGCGATTCGCCCAATGAGTCCTTGATATTTAGTCATTTTCAGCCAATTTTCTGGATTTTTGAAAAATTCACTTTTTTGTGAAAATATCCACTAAATGAGGGAATAATATGTGTGAGGGTACCCCAGGAGAGTTCCAAATGTGTGTGGGTAAAATATATATCCCACGGGGGTAAAAGTGAAAAAAGTTGAAAAAAATAATTTTTTGGACTTAGCCATTTTTCCGGCGTTTATCAGACTTTCAGATAGGGCAAATGTCAGTGAGTGTTCCGATTTCAGTTCCAGAGCGATTCGCCCAATGAGTCCTTGATATTTAGTCATTTTCAGCCAATTTTCTGGATATTTGAAAATTTCACTTTTTTGTGAAAATATCCACTAAATGAGGGAATAATATGTGTGAGGGTAGCCCAGGAGAGTTCCAAATGTGTGTGGGTAAAATATATATCCCACGGGGGTAAAATTGAAAAAAGTTTAAAACATTTTTTTTTTGGACTTAGTCATTTTTCCGGCGTTTATCAGACTTTCAGATAAGGCAAATGTCAGTGAGCGTTCCGATTTCAGTTCCAGAGCGATTCGCCCAATGAGTTCTTGATATTTAGTCGTTTTCAGCCAATATTTTGGATTTTTGAAAATTTCACTTTTTTGTGAAAATATCCACTAAATGAGGGAATAATATGTGTGAGGGTACCCCAGGAGAGTTCCAAATGTGTTTGGGTAGAATATATATCCCATGGGGGTAAAATTGAAAACAATTGAAAAAAATTATTTTTTGGACTTAGCCATTTTTCCGGCGTTTATCAGACTTTCAGATAGGGCAAATGTCAGTGAGCGTTCCGATTTCAGTTCCAGAGCGATTCGCCCAATGAGTCCTTGATATTTAGTCATTTTCAGCCAATTTTCTGGATTTTTGAAAAATTCACTTTTTTGTGAAAATGTCCACTAAATGAGGGAATAATATGTGTGAGGGTACCCCAGGAGAGTTCCAAATGTGTGTGGGTAAAATATATATCCCACGGGGGTAAAAGTGAAAAAAGTTGAAAAAAATAATTTTTTGGACTCAACCATTTTTCCGGCGTTTATCAGACTTTCAGATAGGGCAAATGTCAGTGAGCGTTCCGATTTCAGTTCCAGAGCGATTCGCCCAATGAGTCCTTGATATTTAGTCATTTTCAGCCAATTTTCTGGATTTTTGAAAAATTCACTTTTTTGTGAAAATATCCACTAAATGAGGGAATAATATGTGTGAGGGTACCCCAGGAGAGTTCCAAATGTGTGTGGGTAGAATATATATCCCACGGGGGTAAAATTGAAAACAGCTGAAAAAAAATATTTTTTGGACTTAGCCATTTTTCCGGCGTTTATCAGACTTTCAGATAGGGCAAATGTCAGTGAGCGTTCCGATTTCAGTTCCAGAGCGATTCGCCCAATGAGTCCTTGATATTTAGTCATTTTCAGCCAATTTTCTGGATTTTTGAAAAATTCACTTTTTTGTGAAAATATCCACTAAATGAGGGAATAATATGTGTGAGGGTACCCCAGGAGAGTTCCAAATGTGTGTGGGTAGAATATATATCCCACGGGGGTAAAACTGAAAAAAGTTGAAAAAATTTTTTTTTTGGACTTAGTCATTTTTCCGGCCTTTATCAGACTTTCAGATAGGGCAAATGTCAGTGAGCGTTCCGATTTCAGTTCCAGAGCGATTCGCCCAATGAGTCCTTGATATTTAGTCATTTTCAGCCAATTTTCTGGATTTTTGAAAAATTCACTTTTTTGTGAAAATATCCACTAAATGAGGGAATAATATGTGTGAGGGTACCCCAGGAGAGTTCCAAATGTGTGTTGGTAGAATATATATCCCACGGGGGTAAAATTGAAAACAGCTGAAAAAAAATATTTTTTGGACTTAGCCATTTTTCCGGCGTTTATCAGACTTTCAGATAGGGCAAATGTCAGTGAGCGTTCCGATTTCAGTTCCAGAGCGATTCGCCCAATGAGTCCTTGATATTTAGTCGTTTTCAGCCAATATTTTGGATTTTTGAAAATTTCACTTTTTTGTGAAAATATCCACTAAATGAGGGAATAATATGTGTGAGAGTACCCCAGAAGAGTTCCAAATGTGTGTGGGTAGAATATATATCCCACGGGGGTAAAATTGAAAAAAGTTGAAAAAAAATTTTTTTTTGGACTTAGTCATTTTTCCGGCGTTTATCAGACTTTCAGATAAGGCAAATGTCAGTGAGCGTTCCGATTTCAGTTCCAGAGCGATTCGCCCAATGAGTCCTTGATATTTAGTCATTTTCAGCCAATTTTCTGGATTTTTGAAAAATTCACTTTTTTGTGAAAATATCCACTAAATGAGGGAATAATATGTGTGAGGGTACCCCAGGAGAGTTCCAAATGTGTGTTGGTAGAATATATATCCCACGGGGGTAAAATTGAAAACAGCTGAAAAAAAATATTTTTTGGACTTAGCCATTTTTCCGGCGTTTATCAGACTTTCAGATAGGGCAAATGTCAGTGAGCGTTCCGATTTCAGTTCCAGAGCGATTCGCCCAATGAGTCCTTGATATTTAGTCGTTTTCAGCCAATATTTTGGATTTTTGAAAATTTCACTTTTTTGTGAAAATATCCACTAAATGAGGGAATAATATGCGTGAGAGTACCCCAGAAGAGTTCCAAATGTGTGTGGGTAGAATATATATCCCACGGGGGTAAAATTGAAAAAAGTTGAAAAAAAATTTTTTTTTGGACTTAGTCATTTTTCCGGCGTTTATCAGACTTTCAGATAAGGCAAATGTCAGTGAGCGTTCCGATTTCAGTTCCAGAGCGATTCGCCCAATGAGTCCTTGATATTTAGTCATTTTCAGCCAATTTTCTGGATTTTTGAAAAATTCACTTTTTTGTGAAAATATCCACTAAATGAGGGAATAATATGTGTGAGGGTACCCCAGGAGAGTTCCAAATGTGTGTGGTTAAAATATATAACCCACGGGGGTAAAAGTGAAAAAAATTGAAAAAAATTATTTTTTGGACTTAGCCATTTTTCCGGCGTTTATCAGACTTTCAGATAGGGCAAATGTCAGTGAGCGTTCCGATTTCAGTTTCAGAGCGATTCGCCCAATGAGTCCTTGATATTTAGTCATTTTCAGCCAATTTTCTGGATTTTTGAAAAATTCACTTTTTTGTGAAAATATCCACTAAATGAGGGAATAATATGTGTGAGGGTACCCCAGGAGAGTTCCAAATGTGTGTGGGTAGAATATATATCCCACGGGGGTAAAATTGAAAAAAGTTGAAAAAAAATTTTTTTTTGGACTTAGTCATTTTTCCGGCGTTTATCAGACTTTCAGATAAGGCAAATGTCAGTGAGCGTTCCGATTTCAGTTCCAGAGCGATTCGCCCAATGAGTCCTTGATATTTAGTCATTTTCAGCCAATTTTCTGGATTTTTGAAAAATTCACTTTTTTTTGAAAATATCCACTAAATGAGGGAATAATATGTGTGAGGGTACCCCAGGAGAGTTCCAAATGTGTGTGGTTAAAATATATAACCCACAGGGTAAAACTGAAAAAAATTGAAAAAAATTATTTTTTGGACTTAGCCATTTTTCCGGCGTTTATCAGACTTTCAGATAGGGCAAATGTCAGTGAGCGTTCCGATTTCAGTTCCAGAGCGATTCGCCCAATGAGTCCTTGATATTTCGTCGTTTTCAGCCAATATTTTGGATTTTTGAAAATTTCACTTTTTTGTGAAAATATCCACTAAATGAGGGAATAATATGTGTGAGAGTACCCCAGAAGAGTTCCAAATGTGTGTGGGTAGAATATATATCCCATGGGGGTAAAATTGAAAAAAGTTGAAAAAAAATTTTTTTTTGGACTTAGTCATTTTTCCGGCGTTTATCAGACTTTCAGATAAGGCAAATGTCAGTGAGCGTTCCGATTTCAGTTCCAGAGCGATTCGCCCAATGAGTCCTTGATATTTAGTCATTTTCAGCCAATTTTCTGGATTTTTGAAAAATTCACTTTTTTGTGAAAATGTCCACTAAATGAGGGAATAATATGTGTGAGGGTACCCCAGGAGAGTTCTAAATGTGTGTGGGTAAAATATATATCCCACGGGGGTAAAAGTGAAAAAAGTTGAAAAAAATAATTTTTTGGACTCAACCATTTTTCCGGCGTTTATCAGACTTTCAGATAGGGCAAATGTCAGTGAGCGTTCCGACTTCAGTTCCAGAGCGATTCGCCCAATGAGTCCTTGATATTTAGTCATTTTCAGCCAATTTTCTGGATTTTTGAAAAATTCACTTTTTTGTGAAAATATCCACTAAATGAGGGAATAATATGTGTGAGGGTACCCCAGGAGAGTTCCAAATGTGTGTGGGTAGAATATATATCCCACGGGGGTAAAATTGAAAACAGCTGAAAAAAAATATTTTTTGGACTTAGCCATTTTTCCGGCGTTTATCAGACTTTCAGATAGGGCAAATGTCAGTGAGCGTTCCGATTTCAGTTCCAGAGCGATTCGCCCAATGAGTCCTTGATATTTAGTCGTTTTCAGCCAATATTTTGGATTTTTGAAAATTTCACTTTTTTGTGAAAATATCCACTAAATGAGGGAATAATATGTGTGAGAGTACCCCAGAAGAGTTCCAAATGTGTGTGGGTAGAATATATATCCCACGGGGGTAAAATTGAAAAAAGTTGCAAAAAAATTTTTTTTTGGACTTAGTCATATTTCCGGCGTTTATCAGACTTTCAGATAAGGCAAATGTCAGTGAGCGTTCCGATTTCAGTTCCAGAGCGATTTGCCCAATGAGTCCTTGATATTTAGTCATTTTCAGCCAATTTTCTGGATTTTTGAAAAATTCACTTTTTTGTGACAATATCCACTAAATGAGGGAATAATATGTGTGAGGGTACCCCAGGAGAGTTCCAAATGTGTGTGGGTAGAATATATATCCCACGGGGGTAAAACTGAAAAAAGTTGAAAAAATTTTTTTTTTGGACTTAGTCATTTTTCCGGCCTTTATCAGACTTTCAGATAGGGCAAATGTCAGTGAGCGTTCCGATTTCAGTTCCAGAGCGATTCGCCCAATGAGTCCTTGATATTTAGTCATTTTCAGCCAATTTTCTGGATTTTTGAAAAATTCACTTTTTTGTGAAAATATCCACTAAATGAGGGAATAATATGTGTGAGGGTACCCCAGGAGAGTTCCAAATGTGTGTTGGTAGAATATATATCCCACGGGGGTAAAATTGAAAACAGCTGAAAAAAAATATTTTTTGGACTTAGCCATTTTTCCGGCGTTTATCAGACTTTCAGATAGGGCAAATGTCAGTGAGCGTTCCGATTTCAGTTCCAGAGCGATTCGCCCAATGAGTCCTTGATATTTAGTCGTTTTCAGCCAATATTTTGGATTTTTGAAAATTTCACTTTTTTGTGAAAATATCCACTAAATGAGGGAATAATATGTGTGAGAGTACCCCAGAAGAGTTCCAAATGTGTGTGGGTAGAATATATATCCCACGGGGGTAAAATTGAAAAAAGTTGAAAAAAAATTTTTTTTTGGACTTAGTCATTTTTCCGGCGTTTATCAGACTTTCAGATAAGGCAAATGTCAGTGAGCGTTCCGATTTCAGTTCCAGAGCGATTCGCCCAATGAGTCCTTGATATTTAGTCATTTTCAGCCAATTTTCTGGATTTTTGAAAAATTCACTTTTTTTTGAAAATATCCACTAAATGAGGGAATAATATGTGTGAGGGTACCCCAGGAGAGTTCCAAATGTGTGTGGTTAAAATATATAACCCACGGGGTAAAACTGAAAAAAATTGAAAAAAATTATTTTTTGGACTTAGCCATTTTTCCGGCGTTTATCAGACTTTCAGATAGGGCAAATGTCAGTGAGCGTTCCGATTTCAGTTCCAGAGCGATTCGCCCAATGAGTCCTTGATATTTAGTCGTTTTCAGCCAATATTTTGGATTTTTGAAAATTTCACTTTTTTGTGAAAATATCCACTAAATGAGGGAATAATATGTGTGAGAGTACCCCAGAAGAGTTCCAAATGTGTGTGGGTAGAATATATATCCCACGGGGGTAAAATTGAAAAAAGTTGAAAAAAAATTTTTTTTTGGACTTAGTCATTTTTCCGGCGTTTATCAGACTTTCAGATAAGGCAAATGTCAGTGAGCGTTCCGATTTCAGTTCCAGAGCGATTCGCCCAATGAGTCCTTGATATTTAGTCATTTTCAGCCAATTTTCTGGATTTTTGAAAAATTCACTTTTTTGTGAAAATGTCCACTAAATGAGGGAATAATATGTGTGAGGGTACCCCAGGAGAGTTCCAAATGTGTGTGGGTAAAATATATATCCCACGGGGGTAAAAGTGAAAAAAGTTGAAAAAAATAATTTTTTGGACTCAACCATTTTTCCGGCGTTTATCAGACTTTCAGATAGGGCAAATGTCAGTGAGCGTTCCGACTTCAGTTCCAGAGCGATTCGCCCAATGAGTCCTTGATATTTAGTCATTTTCAGCCAATTTTCTGGATTTTTGAAAAATTCACTTTTTTGTGAAAATATCCACTAAATGAGGGAATAATATGTGTGAGGGTACCCCAGGAGAGTTCCAAATGTGTGTGGGTAGAATATATATCCCACGGGGGTAAAATTGAAAACAGCTGAAAAAAAATATTTTTTGGACTTAGCCATTTTTCCGGCGTTTATCAGACTTTCAGATAGGGCAAATGTCAGTGAGCGTTCCGATTTCAGTTCCAGAGCGATTCGCCCAATGAGTCCTTGATATTTAGTCGTTTTCAGCCAATATTTTGGATTTTTGAAAATTTCACTTTTTTGTGAAAATATCCACTAAATGAGGGAATAATATGTGTGAGAGTACCCCAGAAGAGTTCCAAATGTGTGTGGGTAGAATATATATCCCACGGGGGTAAAATTGAAAAAAGTTGCAAAAAAATTTTTTTTTGGACTTAGTCATTTTTCCGGCGTTTATCAGACTTTCAGATAAGGCAAATGTCAGTGAGCGTTCCGATTTCAGTTCCAGAGCGATTCGCCCAATGAGTCCTTGATATTTAGTCATTTTCAGCCAATTTTCTGGATTTTTGAAAAATTCACTTTTTTGTGACAATATCCACTAAATGAGGGAATAATATGTGTGAGGGTACCCCAGGAGAGTTCCAAATGTGTGTGGGTAGAATATATATCCCACGGGGGTAAAACTGAAAAAAGTTGAAAAAATTTTTTTTTTGGACTTAGTCATTTTTCCGGCCTTTATCAGACTTTCAGATAAGGCAAATGTCAGTGAGCGTTCCGATTTCAGTTCCAGAGCGATTCGCCCAATGAGTCCTTGATATTTAGTCATTTTCAGCCAATTTTCTGGATTTTTGAAAAATTCACTTTTTTGTGAAAATATCCACTAAATGAGGGAATAATATGTGTGAGGGTACCCCAGGAGAGTTCCAAATGTGTGTTGGTAGAATATATATCCCACGGGGGTAAAATTGAAAACAGCTAAAAAAAATATTTTTTGGACTTAGCCATTTTTCCGGCGTTTATCAGACTTTCAGATAGGGCAAATGTCAGTGAGCGTTCCGATTTCAGTTCCAGAGCGATTCGCCCAATGAGTCCTTGATATTTAGTCGTTTTCAGCCAATATTTTGGATTTTTGAAAATTTCACTTTTTTGTGAAAATATCCACTAAATGAGGGAATAATATGTGTGAGAGTACCCCAGAAGAGTTCCAAATGTGTGTGGGTAGAATATATATCCTACGGGGGTAAAATTGAAAAAAGTTGAAAAAAAATTTTTTTTTGGACTTAGTCATTTTTCCGGCGTTTATCAGACTTTCAGATAAGGCAAATGTCAGTGAGCGTTCCGATTTCAGTTCCAGAGCGATTCGCCCAATGAGTCCTTGATATTTAGTCATTTTCAGCCAATTTTCTGGATTTTTGAAAAATTCACTTTTTTGTGAAAATATCCACTAAATGAGGGAATAATATGTGTGAGGGTACCCCAGGAGAGTTCCAAATGTGTGTGGTTAAAATATATAACCCACGGGGGTAAAAGTGAAAAAAATTGAAAAAAATTATTTTTTGGACTTAGCCATTTTTCCGGCGTTTATCAGACTTTCAGATAGGGCAAATGTCAGTGAGCGTTCCGATTTCAGTTCCAGAGCGATTCGCCCAATGAGTCCTTGATATTTAGTCATTTTCAGCCAATTTTCTGGATTTTTGAAAAATTCACTTTTTTGTGAAAATATCCACTAAATGAGGGAATAATATGTGTGAGGGTACCCCAGGAGAGTTCCAAATGTGTGTGGGTAGAATATATATCCCACGGGGGTAAAATTGAAAAAAGTTGAAAAAAAATTTTTTTTTGGACTTAGTCATTTTTCCGGCGTTTATCAGACTTTCAGATAAGGCAAATGTCAGTGAGCGTTCCGATTTCAGTTCCAGAGCGATTCGCCCAATGAGTCCTTGATATTTAGTCATTTTCAGCCAATTTTCTGGATTTTTGAAAAATTCACTTTTTTTTGAAAATATCCACTAAATGAGGGAATAATATGGGTGAGGGTACCCCAGGAGAGTTCCAAATGTGTGTGGTTAAAATATATAACCCACGGGGTAAAAGTGAAAAAAATTGAAAAAAATTATTTTTTGGACTTAGCCATTTTTCCGGCGTTTATCAGACTTTCAGATAGGGCAAATGTCAGTGAGCGTTCCGATTTCAGTTCCAGAGCGATTCGCCCAATGAGTCCTTGATATTTAGTCATTTTCAGCCAATTTTCTGGATTTTTGAAAAATTCACTTTTTTGTGAAAATATCCACTAAATGAGGGAATAATATGTGTGAGGGTACCCCAGGAGAGTTCCAAATGTGTGTGGTTAAAATATATAACCCACGGGGGTAAAAGTGAAAAAAATTGAAAAAAATTATTTTTTGGACTTAGCCATTTTTCCGGCGTTTATCAGACTTTCAGATAGGGCAAATGTCAGTGAGCGTTCCGATTTCAGTTCCAGAGCGATTCGCCCAATGAGTCCTTGATATTTAGTCGTTTTCAGCCAATATTTTGGATTTTTGAAAATTTCACTTTTTTGTGAAAATATCCACTAAATGAGGGAATAATATGTGTGAGAGTACCCCAGAAGAGTTCCAAATGTGTGTGGGTAGAATATATATCCTACGGGGGTAAAATTGAAAAAAGTTGAAAAAAAATTTTTTTTTGGACTTAGTCATTTTTCCGGCGTTTATCAGACTTTCAGATAAGGCAAATGTCAGTGAGCGTTCCGATTTCAGTTCCAGAGCGATTCGCCCAATGAGTCCTTGATATTTAGTCATTTTCAGCCAATTTTCTGGATTTTTGAAAAATTCACTTTTTTGTGAAAATATCCACTAAATGAGGGAATAATATGTGTGAGGGTACCCCAGGAGAGTTCCAAATGTGTGTGGTTAAAATATATAACCCACGGGGGTAAAAGTGAAAAAAATTGAAAAAAATTATTTTTTGGACTTAGCCATTTTTCCGGCGTTTATCAGACTTTCAGATAGGGCAAATGTCAGTGAGCGTTCCGATTTCAGTTCCAGAGCGATTCGCCCAATGAGTCCTTGATATTTAGTCATTTTCAGCCAATTTTCTGGATTTTTGAAAAATTCACTTTTTTGTGAAAATATCCACTAAATGAGGGAATAATATGTGTGAGGGTACCCCAGGAGAGTTCCAAATGTGTGTGGGTAGAATATATATCCCACGGGGGTAAAATTGAAAAAAGTTGAAAAAAAATTTTTTTTTGGACTTAGTCATTTTTCCGGCGTTTATCAGACTTTCAGATAAGGCAAATGTCAGTGAGCGTTCCGATTTCAGTTCCAGAGCGATTCGCCCAATGAGTCCTTGATATTTAGTCATTTTCAGCCAATTTTCTGGATTTTTGAAAAATTCACTTTTTTTTGAAAATATCCACTAAATGAGGGAATAATATGTGTGAGGGTACCCCAGGAGAGTTCCAAATGTGTGTGGTTAAAATATATAACCCACGGGGTAAAAGTGAAAAAAATTGAAAAAAATTATTTTTTGGACTTAGCCATTTTTCCGGCGTTTATCAGACTTTCAGATAGGGCAAATGTCAGTGAGCGTTCCGATTTCAGTTCCAGAGCGATTCGCCCAATGAGTCCTTGATATTTAGTCATTTTCAGCCAATTTTCTGGATTTTTGAAAAATTCACTTTTTTGTGAAAATATCCACTAAATGAGGGAATAATATGTGTGAGGGTACCCCAGGAGAGTTCCAAATGTGTGTGGTTAAAATATATAACCCACGGGGGTAAAAGTGAAAAAAATTGAAAAAAATTATTTTTTGGACTTAGCCATTTTTCCGGCGTTTATCAGACTTTCAGATAGGGCAAATGTCAGTGAGCGTTCCGATTTCAGTTCCAGAGCGATTCGCCCAATGAGTCCTTGATATTTAGTAATTTTCAGCCAATATTTTGGATTTTTGAAAATTTCACTTTTTTGTGAAAATATCCACTAAATGAGGGAATAATATGTGTGAGAGTACCCCAGAAGAGTTCCAAATGTGTGTGGGTAGAATATATATCCCACGGGGGTAAAATTGTAAAAAGTTGAAAAAAAATTTTTTTTTGCACTTAGTCATTTTTCCGGCGTTTATCAGACTTTCAGATAAGGCAAATGTCAGTGAGCGTTCCGATTTCAGTTCCAGAGCGATTCGCCCAATGAGTCCTTGATATTTAGTCATTTTCAGCCAATTTTCTGGATTTTTGAAAAATTCACTTTTTTTTGAAAATATCCACTAAATGAGGGAATAATATGTGTGAGGGTACCCCAGGAGAGTTCCAAATGTGTGTGGTTAAAATATATAACCCACGGGGGTAAAAGTGAAAAAAATTGAAAAAAATTATTTTTTGGACTTAGCCATTTTTCCGGCGTTTATCAGACTTTCAGATAGGGCAAATGTCAGTGAGCGTTCCGATTTCAGTTCCAGAGCGATTCGCCCAATGAGTCCTTGATATTTAGTCGTTTTCAGCCAATAATTTGGATTTTTGAAAATTTCACTTTTTTGTGAAAATATCCACTAAATGAGGGAATAATATGTGTGAGAGTACCCCAGAAGAGTTCCAAATGTGTGTGGGTAGAATATATATCCCACGGGGGTACAATTGTAAAAAGTTGAAAAAAAATTTTTTTTTGCACTTAGTCATTTTTCCGGCGTTTATCAGACTTTCAGATAAGGCAAATGTCAGTGAGCGTTCCGATTTCAGTTCCAGAGCGATTCGCCCAATGAGTCCTTGATATTTAGTCGTTTTCAGCCAATATTTTGGATTTTTGAAAATTTCACTTTTTTGTGAAAATATCCACTAAATGAGGGAATAATATGTGTGAGGGTACCCCAGGAGAGTTCCAAATGTGTGTGGGTAGAATATATATCCCACGGGGGTAGAATTGAAAACAATTGAAAAAAATTATTTTTTGGACTTAGCCATTTTTCCGGCGTTTATCAGACTTTCAGATAGGGCAAATGTCAGTGAGCGTACCGATTTCAGTTCCAGAGCGACTCGCCCAATGAGTCCTTGATATTTAGTCATTTTCAGCCAATATTTTGGATTTTTGAAAATTTCACTTTTTTGTGAAAATATCCACTAAATGAGGGAATAATATGTGTGAGGGTAGCCCAGGAGAGTTCCAATTGTGTTTGGGTAGAATATATATCCCACGTGGGTAAAATTGAAAAAAGTTGAAAAAAAATTTTTTTTGGACTTAGTCATTTTTCCGGCGTTTATCAGATGTTCAGATAGGGCAAATGTCAGTGAGCGTTCCGATTTCAGTTCCAGAGCGATTCGCCCAATGAGTCCTTGATATTTAGTCATTTTCAGCCAATTTTCTGGATTTTTGAAAAATTCACTTTTTTGTGAAAATATCCACTAAATGAGGGAATAATATGTGTGAGGGTACCCCAGGAGAGTTCCAAATGTGTGTGGGTAAAATATATATCCCACGGGGGTAAAAGTGAAAAAAGTTGAAAAAAATAATTTTTTGGACTTAGCCATTTTTCCGGCGTTTATCAGACTTTCAGATAGGGCAAATGTCAGTGAGTGTTCCGATTTCAGTTCCAGAGCGATTCGCCCAATGAGTCCTTGATATTTAGTCGTTTTCAGCCAATATTTTGGATTTCTGAAAATTTCACTTTTTTGTGAAAATATCCACTAAATGAGGGAATAATATGTGTGAGAGTACCCCAGAAGAGTTCCAAATGTGTGTGGGTAGAATATATATCCCACGGGGGTAAAATTGTAAAAAGTTGAAAAAAAATTTTTTTTTGCACTTAGTCATTTTTCCGGCGTTTATCAGACTTTCAGATAAGGCAAATGTCAGTGAGCGTTCCGATTTCAGTTCCAGAGCGATTCGCCCAATGAGTCCTTGATATTTAGTCGTTTTCAGCCAATATTTTGGATTTTTGAAAATTTCACTTTTTTGTGAAAATATCCACTAAATGAGGGAATAATATGTGTGAGGGTACCCCAGGAGAGTTCCAAATGTGTGTGGGTAGAATATATATCCCACGGGGGTAGAATTGAAAACAATTGAAAAAAATTATTTTTTGGACTTAGCCATTTTTCCGGCGTTTATCAGACTTTCAGATAGGGCAAATGTCAGTGAGCGTACCGATTTCAGTTCCAGAGCGACTCGCCCAATGAGTCCTTGATATTTAGTCATTTTCAGCCAATATTTTGGATTTTTGAAAATTTCACTTTTTTGTGAAAATATCCACTAAATGAGGGAATAATATGTGTGAGGGTAGCCCAGGAGAGTTCCAATTGTGTTTGGGTAGAATATATATCCCACGTGGGTAAAATTGAAAAAAGTTGAAAAAAAATTTTTTTTGGACTTAGTCATTTTTCCGGCGTTTATCAGATGTTCAGATAGGGCAAATGTCAGTGAGCGTTCCGATTTCAGTTCCAGAGCGATTCGCCCAATGAGTCCTTGATATTTAGTCATTTTCAGCCAATTTTCTGGATTTTTGAAAAATTCACTTTTTTGTGAAAATATCCACTAAATGAGGGAATAATATGTGTGAGGGTACCCCAGGAGAGTTCCAAATGTGTGTGGGTAAAATATATATCCCACGGGGGTAAAAGTGAAAAAAGTTGAAAAAAATAATTTTTTGGACTTAGCCATTTTTCCGGCGTTTATCAGACTTTCAGATAGGGCAAATGTCAGTGAGTGTTCCGATTTCAGTTCCAGAGCGATTCGCCCAATGAGTCCTTGATATTTAGTCGTTTTCAGCCAATATTTTGGATTTCTGAAAATTTCACTTTTTTGTGAAAATATCCACTAAATGAGGGAATAATATGTGTGAGAGTACCCCAGAAGAGTTCCAAATATGTGTGGGTAGAATATATATCCCACGGGGGTAAAATTGTAAAAAGTTGAAAAAAAATTTTTTTTTGGACTTAGTCATTTTTCCGGCGTTTATCAGACTTTCAGATAAGGCAAATGTCAGTGAGCGTTCCGATTTCAGTTCCAGAGCGATTCGCCCAATGAGTTCTTGATATTTAGTCGTTTTCAGCCAATATTTTGGATTTTTGAAAATTTCCCTTTTTTGTGAAAATATCCACTAAATGAGGGAATAATATGTGTGAGGGTACCCCAGGAGAGTTCCAAATGTGTGTGGGTAGAATATATATCCCATGGGGGTAAAATTGAAAACAATTGAAAAAAATTATTTTTTGGACTTAGCCATTTTTCCGGCGTTTATCAGACTTTCAGATAGGGCAAATGTCAGTGAGCGTTCCGATTTCAGTTCCAGAGCGATTCGCCCAATGAGTCCTTGATATTTAGTCATTTTCAGCCAATTTTCTGGATTTTTGAAAAATTCACTTTTTTGTGAAAATGTCCACTAAATGAGGGAATAATATGTGTGAGGGTACCCCAGGAGAGTTCCAAATGTGTGTGGGTAAAATATATATCCCACGGGGGTAAAAGTGAAAAAAGTTGAAAAAAATAATTTTTTGGACTCAAATATTTTTCCGGCGTTTATCAGACTTTCAGATAGGGCAAATGTCAGTGAGCGTTCCGATTTCAGTTCCAGAGCGATTCGCCCAATGAGTCCTTGATATTTAGTCATTTTCAGCCAATTTTCTGGATTTTTGAAAAATTCACTTTTTTGTGAAAATATCCACTAAATGAGGGAATAATATGTGTGAGGGTACCCCAGGAGAGTTCCAAATGTGTGTGGGTAGAATATATATCCCACGGGGGTAAAATTGAAAACAGCTGAAAAAAAATATTTTTTGGACTTAGCCATTTTTCCGGCGTTTATCAGACTTTCAGATAGGGCAAATGTCAGTGAGCGTTCCGATTTCAGTTCCAGAGCGATTCGCCCAATGAGTCCTTGATATTTAGTCGTTTTCAGCCAATATTTTGGATTTCTGAAAATTTCACTTTTTTGTGAAAATATCCACTAAATGAGGGAATAATATGTGTGAGAGTACCCCAGAAGAGTTCCAAATGTGTGTGGGTAGAATATATATCCCACGGGGGTAAAATTGTAAAAAGTTGAAAAAAAATTTTTTTTTGGACTTAGTCATTTTTCCGGCGTTTATCAGACTTTCAGATAAGGCAAATGTCAGTGAGCGTTCCGATTTCAGTTCCAGAGCGATTCGCCCAATGAGTCCTTGATATTTAGTCATTTTCAGCCAATTTTCTGGATTTTTGAAAAATTCACTTTTTTGTGAAAATATCCACTAAATGAGGGAATAATATGTGTGAGGGTACCCCAGGAGAGTTCCAAATGTGTGTGGGTAGAATATATATCCCACGGGGGTAAAACTGAAAAAAGTTGAAAACATTTTTTTTTTGGACTTAGTCATTTTTCCGGCCTTTATCAGACTTTCAGATAGGGCAAATGTCAGTGAGCGTTCCGATTTCAGTTCCAGAGCGATTCGCCCAATGAGTCCTTGATATTTAGTCATTTTCAGCCAATTTTCTGGATTTTTGAAAAATTCACTTTTTTGTGAAAATATCCACTAAATGAGGGAATAATATGTGTGAGGGTACCCCAGGAGAGTTCCAAATGTGTGTGGGTAGAATATATATCCCACGGGGGTAAAATTGAAAAAAGTTGAAAAAAAATTTTTTTTTGGACTTAGTCATTTTTCCGGCGTTTATCAGACTTTCAGATAAGGCAAATGTCAGTGAGCGTTCCGATTTCAGTTCCAGAGCGATTCGCCCAATGAGTCCTTGATATTTAGTCATTTTCAGCCAATTTTCTGGATTTTTGAAAAATTCACTTTTTTGTGAAAATATCCACTAAATGAGGGAATAATATGTGTGAGGGTACCCCAGGAGAGTTCCAAATGTGTGTGGTTAAAATATATAACCCACGGGGGTAAAAGTGAAAAAAATTGAAAAAAATTATTTTTTGGACTTAGCCATTTTTCCGGCGTTTATCAGACTTTCAGATAGGGCAAATGTCAGTGAGCGTTCCGATTTCAGTTCCAGAGCGATTCGCCCAATGAGTCCTTGATATTTAGTCATTTTCAGCCAATTTTCTGGATTTTTGAAAAATTCACTTTTTTGTGAAAATATCCACTAAATGAGGGAATAATATGTGTGAGGGTACCCCAGGAGAGTTCCAAATGTGTGTGGGTAGAATATATATCCCACGGGGGTAAAATTGTAAAAAGTTGAAAAAAAATTTTTTTTTGCACTTAGTCATTTTTCCGGCGTTTATCAGACTTTCAGATAAGGCAAATGTCAGTGAGCGTTCCGATTTCAGTTCCAGAGCGATTCGCCCAATGAGTCCTTGATATTTAGTCATTTTCAGCCAATTTTCTGGATTTTTGAAAAATTCACTTTTTTTTGAAAATATCCACTAAATGAGGGAATAATATGTGTGAGGGTACCCCAGGAGAGTTCCAAATGTGTGTGGTTAAAATATATAACCCACGGGGTAAAAGTGAAAAAAATTGAAAAAAATTATTTTTTGGACTTAGCCATTTTTCCGGCGTTTATCAGACTTTCAGATAGGGCAAATGTCAGTGAGCGTTCCGATTTCAGTTCCAGAGCGATTCGCCCAATGAGTCCTTGATATTTAGTCATTTACAGCCAATTTTCTGGATTTTTGAAAAATTCACTTTTTTGTGAAAATATCCACTAAATGAGGGAATAATATGTGTGAGGGTACCCCAGGAGAGTTCCAGATGTGTGTGGGTAGAATATATATCCCACGGGGGTAAAATTGAAAACAGCTGAAAAAAATATTTTTTGGACTTAGAAATTTTTCCGGCGTTTATCAGACTTTCAGATAGGGCAAATGTCAGTGAGCGTTCCGATTTCAGTTCCAGAGCGATTCGCCCAATGAGTCCTTGATATTTAGTCGTTTTCAGCGAATATTTTGGATTTTTGAAAATTTCACTTTTTTGTGAAAATATCCACTAAATGAGGGAATAATATGTGTGAGAGTACCCCAGAAGAGTTCCAAATGTGTGTGGGTAGAATATATATCCCACGGGGGTAAAATTGAAAAAAGTTGAAAAAAAATTTTTTTTTGGACTTAGTAATTTTTCCGGCGTTTATCAGACTTTCAGATAAGGCAAATGTCAGTGAGCGTTCCGATTTCAGTTCCAGAGCGATTCGCCCAATGAGTCCTTGATATTTAGTCATTTTCAGCCAATTTTCTGGATTTTTGAAAAATTCACTTTTTTGTGAAAATATCCACTAAATGAGGGAATAATATGTGTGAGGGTACCCCAGGAGAGTTCCAAATGTGTGTGGTTAAAATATATAACCCACGGGAGTAAAAGTGAAAAAAATTGAAAAAAATTATTTTTTGGACTTAGCCATTTTTCCGGCGTTTATCAGACTTTCAGATAGGGCAAATGTCAGTGAGCGTTCCGATTTCAGTTCCAGAGCGATTCGCCCAATGAGTCCTTGATATTTAGTCGTTTTCAGCCAATAATTTGGATTTTTGAAAATTTCACTTTTTTGTGAAAATATCCACTAAATGAGGGAATAATATGTGTGAGAGTACCCCAGAAGAGTTCCAAATGTGTGTGGGTAGAATATATATCCCACGGGGGTAAAATTGTAAAAAGTTGAAAAAAAATTTTTTTTTGCACTTAGTCATTTTTCCGGCGTTTATCAGACTTTCAGATAAGGCAAATGTCAGTGAGCGTTCCGATTTCAGTTCCAGAGCGATTCGCCCAATGAGTCCTTGATATTTAGTCGTTTTCAGCCAATATTTTGGATTTTTGAAAATTTCACTTTTTTCTGAAAATATCCACTAAATGAGGGAATAATATGTGTGAGGGTACCCCAGGAGAGTTCCAAATGTGTGTGGGTAGAATATATATCCCACGGGGGTACAATTGAAAACAATTGAAAAAAATTATTTTTTGGACTTAGCCATTTTTCCGGCGTTTATCAGACTTTCAGATAGGGCAAATGTCAGTGAGCGTTCCGATTTCAGTTCCAGAGCGACTCGCCCAATGAGTCCTTGATATTTAGTCATTTTCAGCCAATATTTTGGATTTTTGAAAATTTCACTTTTTTGTGAAAATATCCACTAAATGAGGGAATAATATGTGTGAGGGTACCCCAGGAGAGTTCCAAATGTGTGTGGTTAAAATATATAACCCACGGGGGTAAAAGTGAAAAAAATTGAAAAAAATTATTTTTTGGACTTAGCCATTTTTCCGGCGTTTATCAGACTTTCAGATAGGGCAAATGTCAGTGAGCGTTCCGATTTCAGTTCCAGAGCGATTCGCCCAATGAGTCCTTGATATTTAGTCATTTTCAGCCAATATTTTGGATTTTTGAAAATTTCACTTTTTTGTGAAAATATCCACTAAATGAGGGAATAATATGTGTGAGAGTACCCCAGAAGAGTTCCAAATGTGTGTGGGTAGAATATATATCCCACGGGGGTAAAATTGTAAAAAGTTGAAAAAAAATTTTTTTTTGCACTTAGTCATTTTTCCGGCGTTTATCAGACTTTCAGATAAGGCAAATGTCAGTGAGCGTTCCGATTTCAGTTCCAGAGCGATTCGCCCAATGAGTCCTTGATATTTAGTCATTTTCAGCCAATTTTCTGGATTTTTGAAAAATTCACTTTTTTTTGAAAATATCCACTAAATGAGGGAATAATATGTGTGAGGGTACCCCAGGAGAGTTCCAAATGTGTGTGGTTAAAATATATAACCCACGGGGGTAAAAGTGAAAAAAATTGAAAAAAATTATTTTTTGGACTTAGCCATTTTTCCGGCGTTTATCAGACTTTCAGATAGGGCAAATGTCAGTGAGCGTTCCGATTTCAGTTCCAGAGCGATTCGCCCAATGAGTCCTTGATATTTAGTCGTTTTCAGCCAATAATTTGGATTTTTGAAAATTTCACTTTTTTGTGAAAATATCCACTAAATGAGGGAATAATATGTGTGAGAGTACCCCAGAAGAGTTCCAAATGTGTGTGGGTAGAATATATATCCCACGGGGGTAAAATTGTAAAAAGTTGAAAAAAAATTTTTTTTTGCACTTAGTCATTTTTCCGGCGTTTATCAGACTTTCAGATAAGGCAAATGTCAGTGAGCGTTCCGATTTCAGTTCCAGAGCGATTCGCCCAATGAGTCCTTGATATTTAGTCGTTTTCAGCCAATATTTTGGATTTTTGAAAATTTCACTTTTTTGTGAAAATATCCACTAAATGAGGGAATAATATGTGTGAGGGTACCCCAGGAGAGTTCCAAATGTGTGTGGGTAGAATATATATCCCACGGGGGTACAATTGAAAACAATTGAAAAAAATTATTTTTTGGACTTAGCCATTTTTACGGCGTTTATCAGACTTTCAGATAGGGCAAATGTCAGTGAGCGTTCCGATTTCAGTTCCAGAGCGACTCGCCCAATGAGTCCTTGATATTTAGTCATTTTCAGCCAATATTTTGGATTTTTGAAAATTTCACTTTTTTGTGAAAATATCCACTAAATGAGGGAATAATATGTGTGAGGGTACCCCAGGAGAGTTCCAAATGTGTGTGGTTAAAATATATAACCCACGGGGGTAAAAGTGAAAAAAATTGAAAAAAATTATTTTTTGGACTTAGCCATTTTTCCGGCGTTTATCAGACTTTCAGATAGGGCAAATGTCAGTGAGCGTTCCGATTTCAGTTCCAGAGCGATTCGCCCAATGAGTCCTTGATATTTAGTCATTTTCAGCCAATTTTCTGGATTTTTGAAAAATTCACTTTTTTGTGAAAATATCCACTAAATGAGGGAATAATATGTGTGAGGGTACCCCGGGAGAGTTCCAAATGTGTGTGGGTAGAATATATATCCCACGGGGGTAAAATTGAAAAAAGTTGAAAAAAAATTTTTTTTTGGACTTAGTCATTTTTCCGGCGTTTATCAGACTTTCAGATAAGGCAAATGTCAGTGAGCGTTCCGATTTCAGTTCCAGAGCGATTCGCCCAATGAGTCCTTGATATTTAGTCATTTTCAGCCAATTTTCTGGATTTTTGAAAAATTCACTTTTTTTTGAAAATATCCACTAAATGAGGGAATAACATGTGTGAGGGTACCCCAGGAGAGTTCCAAATGTGTGTGGTTAAAATATATAACCCACGGGGGTAAAAGTGAAAAAAATTGAAAAAAATTATTTTTTGGACTTAGCCATTTTTCCGGCGTTTATCAGACTTTCAGATAGGGCAAATGTCAGTGAGCGTTCCGATTTCAGTTCCAGAGCGATTCACCCAATGAGTCCTTGATATTTAGTCGTTTTCAGCCAATAATTTGGATTTTTGAAAATTTCACTTTTTTGTGAAAATATCCACTAAATGAGGGAATAATATGTGTGAGAGTACCCCAGAAGAGTTCCAAATGTGTGTGGGTAGAATATATATCCCACGGGGGTAAAATTGTAAAAAGTTGAAAAAAAATTTTTTTTTGCACTTAGTCATTTTTCCGGCGTTTATCAGACTTTCAGATAAGGCAAATGTCAGTGAGCGTTCCGATTTCAGTTCCAGAGCGATTCGCCCAATGAGTCCTTGATATTTAGTCATTTTCAGCCAATTTTCTGGATTTTTGAAAAATTCACTTTTTTTTGAAAATATCCACTAAATGAGGGAATAATATGTGTGAGGGTACCCCAGGAGAGTTCCAAATGTGTGTGGTTAAAATATATAACCCACGGGGGTAAAAGTGAAAAAAATTGAAAAAAATTATTTTTTGGACTTAGCCATTTTTCCGGCGTTTATCAGACTTTCAGATAGGGCAAATGTCAGTGAGCGTTCCGATTTCAGTTCCAGAGCGATTCGCCCAATGAGTCCTTGATATTTAGTCGTTTTCAGCCAATAATTTGGATTTTTGAAAATTTCACTTTTTTGTGAAAATATCCACTAAATGAGGGAATAATATGTGTGAGAGTACCCCAGAAGAGTTCCAAATGTGTGTGGGTAGAATATATATCCCACGGGGGTAAAATTGTAAAAAGTTGAAAAAAAATTTTTTTTTGCACTTAGTCATTTTTCCGGCGTTTATCAGACTTTCAGATAGGGCAAATGTCAGTGAGCGTTCCGATTTCAGTTCCAGAGCGACTCGCCCAATGAGTCCTTGATATTTAGTCATTTTCAGCCAATATTTTGGATTTTTGAAAATTTCACTTTTTTGTGAAAATATCCACTAAATGAGGGAATAATATGTGTGAGGGTACCCCAGGAGAGTTCCAAATGTGTGTGGTTAAAATATATAACCCACGGGGGTAAAAGTGAAAAAAATTGAAAAAAATTATTTTTTGGACTTAGCCATTTTTCCGGCGTTTATCAGACTTTCAGATAGGGCAAATGTCAGTGAGCGTTCCGATTTCAGTTCCAGAGCGATTCGCCCAATGAGTCCTTGATATTTAGTCATTTTCAGCCAATTTTCTGGATTTTTGAAAAATTCACTTTTTTGTGAAAATATCCACTAAATGAGGGAATAATATGTGTGAGGGTACCCCGGGAGAGTTCCAAATGTGTGTGGGTAGAATATATATCCCACGGGGGTAAAATTGAAAAAAGTTGAAAAAAAATTTTTTTTTGGACTTAGTCATTTTTCCGGCGTTTATCAGACTTTCAGATAAGGCAAATGTCAGTGAGCGTTCCGATTTCAGTTCCAGAGCGATTCGCCCAATGAGTCCTTGATATTTAGTCATTTTCAGCCAATTTTCTGGATTTTTGAAAAATTCACTTTTTTTTGAAAATATCCACTAAATGAGGGAATAATATGTGTGAGGGTACCCCAGGAGAGTTCCAAATGTGTGTGGTTAAAATATATAACCCACGGGGGTAAAAGTGAAAAAAATTGAAAAAAATTATTTTTTGGACTTAGCCATTTTTCCGGCGTTTATCAGACTTTCAGATAGGGCAAATGTCAGTGAGCGTTCCGATTTCAGTTCCAGAGCGATTCACCCAATGAGTCCTTGATATTTAGTCGTTTTCAGCCAATAATTTGGATTTTTGAAAATTTCACTTTTTTGTGAAAATATCCACTAAATGAGGGAATAATATGTGTGAGAGTACCCCAGAAGAGTTCCAAATGTGTGTGGGTAGAATATATATCCCACGGGGGTAAAATTGTAAAAAGTTGAAAAAAAATTTTTTTTTGCACTTAGTCATTTTTCCGGCGTTTATCAGACTTTCAGATAAGGCAAATGTCAGTGAGCGTTACGATTTCAGTTCCAGAGCGATTCGCCCAATGAGTCCTTGATATTTAGTCGTTTTCAGCCAATATTTTGGATTTTTGAAAATTTCACTTTTTTGTGAAAATATCCACTAAATGAGGGAATAATATGTGTGAGGGTACCCCAGGAGAGTTCCAAATGTGTGTGGGTAGAATATATATCCCACGGGGGTACAATTGAAAACAATTGAAAAAAATTATTTTTTGGACTTAGCCATTTTTCCGGCGTTTATCAGACTTTCAGATAGGGCAAATGTCAGTGAGCGTTCCGATTTCAGTTCCAGAGCGACTCGCCCAATGAGTCCTTGATATTTAGTCATTTTCAGCCAATATTTTGGATTTTTGAAAATTTCACTTTTTTGTGAAAATATCCACTAAATGAGGGAATAATATGTGTGAGGGTACCCCAGGAGAGTTCCAAATGTGTGTGGTTAAAATATATAACCCACGGGGGTAAAAGTGAAAAAAATTGAAAAAAATTATTTTTTGGACTTAGCCATTTTTCCGGCGTTTATCAGACTTTCAGATAGGGCAAATGTCAGTGAGCGTTCCGATTTCAGTTCCAGAGCGATTCGCCCAATGAGTCCTTGATATTTAGTCATTTTCAGCCAATTTTCTGGATTTTTGAAAAATTCACTTTTTTGTGAAAATATCCACTAAATGAGGGAATAATATGTGTGAGGGTACCCCAGGAGAGTTCCAAATGTGTGTGGGTAGAATATATATCCCACGGGGGTAAAATTGAAAAAAGTTGAAAAAAAATTTTTTTTTGGACTTAGTCATTTTTCCGGCGTTTATCAGACTTTCAGATAAGGCAAATGTCAGTGAGCGTTCCGATTTCAGTTCCAGAGCGATTCGCCCAATGAGTCCTTGATATTTAGTCATTTTCAGCCAATTTTCTGGATTTTTGAAAAATTCACTTTTTTTTGAAAATATCCACTAAATGAGGGAATAATATGTGTGAGGGTACCCCAGGAGAGTTCCAAATGTGTGTGGTTAAAATATATAACCCACGGGGGTAAAAGTGAAAAAAATTGAAAAAAATTATTTTTTGGACTTAGCCATTTTTCCGGCGTTTATCAGACTTTCAGATAGGGCAAATGTCAGTGAGCGTTCCGATTTCAGTTCCAGAGCGATTCGCCCAATGAGTCCTTGATATTTAGTCATTTTCAGCCAATATTTTGGATTTTTGAAAATTTCACTTTTTTGTGAAAATATCCACTAAATGAGGGAATAATATGTGTGAGAGTACCCCAGAAGAGTTCCAAATGTGTGTGGGTAGAATATATATCCCACGGGGGTAAAATTGTAAAAAGTTGAAAAAAAATTTTTTTTTGCACTTAGTCATTTTTCCGGCGTTTATCAGACTTTCAGATAAGGCAAATGTCAGTGAGCGTTCCGATTTCAGTTCCAGAGCGATTCGCCCAATGAGTCCTTGATATTTAGTCATTTTCAGCCAATTTTCTGGATTTTTGAAAAATTCACTTTTTTTTGAAAATATCCACTAAATGAGGGAATAATATGTGTGAGGGTACCCCAGGAGAGTTCCAAATGTGTGTGGTTAAAATATATAACCCACGGGGGTAAAAGTGAAAAAAATTAAAAAAAATTATTTTTTGGACTTAGCCATTTTTCCGGCGTTTATCAGACTTTCAGATAGGGCAAATGTCAGTGAGCGTTCCGATTTCAGTTCCAGAGCGACTCGCCCAATGAGTCCTTGATATTTAGTCATTTTCAGCCAATATTTTGGATTTTTGAAAATTTCACTTTTTTGTGAAAATATCCACTAAATGAGGGAATAATATGTGTGAGGGTAGCCCAGGAGAGTTCCAATTGTGTTTGGGTAGAATATATATCCCACGTGGGTAAAATTGAAAAAAGTTGAAAAAAAATTTTTTTTGGACTTAGTCATTTTTCCGGCGTTTATCAGACGTTCAGATAGGGCAAATGTCAGTGAGCGTTCCGATTTCAGTTCCAGAGCGATTCGCCCAATGAGTCCTTGATATTTAGTCATTTTCAGCCAATTTTCTGGATTTTTGAAAAATTCACTTTTTTGTGAAAATGTCCACTAAATGAGGGAATAATATGTGTGAGGGTACCCCAGGAGAGTTCCAAATGTGTGTGGGTAGAATATATATCCCACGGGGGTAAAATTGAAAACAGCTGAAAAAAAATATTTTTTGGACTTAGCCATTTTTCCGGCGTTTATCAGACTTTCAGATAGGGCAAATATCAGTGAGCGTTCCGATTTCAGTTCCAGAGCGATTCGCCCAATGAGTCCTTGATATTTAATCGTTTTCAGCCAATATTTTGGATTTTTGAAAATTTCACTTTTTTATGAAAATATCCACTAAATGAGGGAATAATATGTGTGAGGGTACCCCAGGAGAGTTCCAAATGTGTGTGGGTAGAATATATATCCCACGGCGGTAAAATTGAAAACAATTGAAAAAAATTATTTTTTGGACTTAGCCATTTTTCCGGCGTTTATCAGACTTTCAGATAGGGCAAATGTCAGTGAGCGTTCCGATTTCAGTTCCAGAGCGATTCGCCCAATGAGTCCTTGATATTTAGTCATTTTCAGCCAATTTTCTGGATTTTTGAAAAATTCACTTTTTTGTGAAAATGTCCACTAAATGAGGGAATAATATGTGTGAGGGTACCCCAGGAGAGTTCCAAATGTGTGTGGTTAAAATATATAACCCACGGGGGTAAAAGTGAAAAAAATTGAAAAAAATTATTTTTTGGACTTAGCCATTTTTCCGGCGTTTATCAGACTTTCAGATAGGGCAAATGTCAGTGACCGTTCCGATTTCAGTTCCAGAGCGATTCGCCCAATGAGTCCTTGATAGTTAGTCGTTTTCAGCCAATATTTTGGATTTTTGAAAATTTCACTTTTTTGTGAAAATATCCACTAAATGAGGGAATAATATGTGTGAGAGTACCCCAGAAGAGTTCCAAATGTGTGTGGGTAGAATATATATCCCACGGGGGTAAAATTGAAAACAATTGAAAAAAATTATTTTTTGGATTTAGCCATTTTTCCGGCGTTTATCAGACTTTCAGATAGGGCAAATGTCAGTGAGCGTTCCGATTTCAGTTCCAGAGCGATTCGCCCAATGAGTCCTTGATATTTAGTCATTTTCAGCCAATATTTTGGATTTTTGAAAATTTCACTTTTTTGTGAAAATATCCACTAAATGAGGGAATAATATGTGTGAGGGTAGCCCAGGAGAGTTCCAATTGTGTTTGGGTAGAATATATATCCTACGTGGGTAAAATTGAAAAAAGTTGAAAAAAATTTTTTTTTGGACTTAGTCATTTTTCCGGCGTTTATCAGACGTTCAGATAGGGCAAATGTCAGTGAGCGTTCCGATTTCAGTTCCAGAGCGATTCGCCCAATGAGTCCTTGATATTTAGTCATTTTCAGCCAATTTTCTGGATTTTTGAAAAATTCACTTTTTTGTGAAAATATCCACTAAATGAGGGAATAATATGTGTGAGGGTACCCCAGGAGAGTTCCAAATGTGTGTGGGTAGAATATATATCCCACGGGGGTAAAATTGAAAACAGCTGAAAAAATTATTTTTTGGACTTAGCCATTTTTCCGGCGTTTATCAGACTTTCAGATAGGGCAAATGTCAGTGAGCGTTCCGATTTCAGTTCCAGAGCGATTCGCCCAATGAATCCTTGATATTTAGTCATTTTCAGCCAATTTTCTGGATTTTTGAAAAATTCACTTTTTTGTGAAAATATCCACTAAATGAGGGAATAATATGTGTGAGGGTACCCCAGGAGAGTTCCAAATGTGTGTGGTTAAAATATATAACCCACGGGGGTAAAAGTGAAAAAAATTTAAAAAAATTATTTTTTGGACTTAGCCATTTTTCCGGCGTTTATCAGACTTTCAGATAGGGCAAATGTCAGTGAGTGTTCCGATTTCAGTTCCAGAGCGATTCGCCCAATGAGTCCTTGATATTTAGTCGTTTTCAGCCAATATTTTGGATTTTTGAAAATTTCACTTTTTTGTGAAAATATCCACTAAATGAGGGAATAATATGTGTGAGAGTACCCCAGAAGAGTTCCAAATGTGTGTGGGTAGAATATCTATCCCACGGGGGTAAAATTGTAAAAAGTTGAAAAAAAATTTTTTTTTGCACTTAGTCATTTTTCCGGCGTTTATCAGACTTTCAGATAAGGCAAATGTCAGTGAGCGTTCCGATTTCAGTTCCAGAGCGATTCGCCCAATGAGTCCTTGATATTTAGTCGTTTTCAGCCAATATTTTGGATTTTTGAAAATTTCACTTTTTTGTGAAAATATCCACTAAATGAGGGAATAATATGTGTGAGGGTACCCCAGGAGAGTTCCAAATGTGTGTGGGTAGAATATATATCCCACGGGGGTAAAATTGAAAACAATTGAAAAAAATTATTTTTTGGACTTAGCCATTTTTCCGGCGTTTATCAGACTTTCAGATAGGGCAAATGTCAGTAAGCGTTCCGATTTCAGTTCCAAAGCGATTCGCCCAATGAATCCTTGATATTTAGTCATTTTCAGCCAATTTTCTGGATTTTTGAAAAATTCACTTTTTTGTGAAAATATCCACTAAATGAGGGAATAATATGTGTGAGGGTACCCCAGGAGAGTTCCAAATGTGTGTGGTTAAAATATATAACCCATGGGGGTAAAAGTGAAAAAAATTGAAAAAAATTATTTTTTGGACTTAGCCATTTTTCCGGCGTTTATCAGACTTTCAGATAGGGCAAATGTCAGTGAGCGTTCCGATTTCAGTTCCAGAGCGATTCGCCCAATGAGTCCTTGATATTTAGTCATTTTCAGCCAATATTTTGGATTTTTGAAAATTTCACTTTTTTGTGAAAATATCCACTAAATGAGGGAATAATATGTGTGAGGGTAGCCCAGGAGAGTTCCAATTGTGTTTGGGTAGAATATATATCCCATGGGGGTAAAATTGAAAAAAGTTTAAAAAAAATTTTTTTTCGACTTAGTCATTTTTCCGGCGTTTATCAGACGTTCAGATAGGGCAAATGTCAGTGAGCGTTCCGATTTCAGTTCCAGAGCGATTCGCCCAATGAGTCCTTGATATTTAGTCATTTTCAGCCAATTTTCTGGATTTTTGAAAAATTCACTTTTTTGTGAAAATGTCCACTAAATGAGGGAATAATATGTGTGAGGGTACCCCAGGAGAGTTCCAAATGTGTGTGGGTAAAATATATATCCCACGGGGGTAAAAGTGAAAAAAGTTGAAAAAAATAATTTTTTGGACTTCACCATTTTTTCGGCGTTTATCAGACTTTCAGATAGGGCAAATGTCAGTGAGCGATCCGATTTCAGTTCCAGAGCGATTCGCCCAATGAGTCCTTGATATTTAGTCATTTTCAGCCAATTTTCTGGATTTTTGAAAATTTCACTTTTTTGTGAAAATATCCACAAAATGAGGGAATAATATGTGTGAGGGTAGCCCAGGAGAGTTCCAATTGTGTGTGGGTAGAATATATATCCCACGAGGGTAAAACTGAAAAAAGTTGAAAAAAAATTTTTTTGTGGACTTAGTCATTTTTCCGGCGTTTATCAGACTTTCAGATAAAGCAAATGTCAGTGAGCGTTCCGATTTCAGTTCCAAAGCGATTCGCCCAATGAGTCCTTGATATTTAGTCATTTTCAGCCAATTTTCTGGATTTTTGAAAAATTCACTTTTTTGTGAAAATATCCACTAAATGAGGGAATAATATGTGTGAGGGTACCCCAGGAGAGTTCCAAATGTGTGTGGGTAGAATATATATCCCACGGGGGTACAATTGAAAACAATTGAAAAAAATTATTTTTTGGACTTAGCCATTTTTCCGGCGTTTATCAGACTTTCAGATAGGGCAAATGTCAGTGAGCGTTCCGATTTCAGTTCCAGAGCGACTCGCCCAATGAGTCCTTGATATTTAGTCATTTTCAGCCAATATTTTGGATTTTTGAAAATTTCACTTTTTTGTGAAAATATCCACTAAATGAGGGAATAATATGTGTGAGGGTACCCCAGGAGAGTTCCAAATGTGTGTGGTTAAAATATATAACCCACGGGGGTAAAAGTGAAAAAAATTGAAAAAAATTATTTTTTGGACTTAGCCATTTTTCCGGCGTTTATCAGACTTTCAGATAGGGCAAATGTCAGTGAGCGTTCCGATTTCAGTTCCAGAGCGATTCGCCCAATGAGTCCTTGATATTTAGTCATTTTCAGCCAATTTTCTGGATTTTTGAAAAATTCACTTTTTTGTGAAAATATCCACTAAATGAGGGAATAATATGTGTGAGGGTACCCCAGGAGAGTTCCAAATGTGTGTGGGTAGAATATATATCCCACGGGGGTAAAATTGAAAAAAGTTGAAAAAAAATTTTTTTTTGGACTTAGTCATTTTTCCGGCGTTTATCAGACTTTCAGATAAGGCAAATGTCAGTGAGCGTTCCGATTTCAGTTCCAGAGCGATTCGCCCAATGAGTCCTTGATATTTAGTCATTTTCAGCCAATTTTCTGGATTTTTGAAAAATTCACTTTTTTTTGAAAATATCCACTAAATGAGGGAATAATATGTGTGAGGGTACCCCAGGAGAGTTCCAAATGTGTGTGGTTAAAATATATAACCCACGGGGGTAAAAGTGAAAAAAATTGAAAAAAATTATTTTTTGGACTTAGCCATTTTTCCGGCGTTTATCAGACTTTCAGATAGGGCAAATGTCAGTGAGCGTTCCGATTTCAGTTCCAGAGCGATTCGCCCAATGAGTCCTTGATATTTAGTCATTTTCAGCCAATATTTTGGATTTTTGAAAATTTCACTTTTTTGTGAAAATATCCACTAAATGAGGGAATAATATGTGTGAGAGTACCCCAGAAGAGTTCCAAATGTGTGTGGGTAGAATATATATCCCACGGGGGTAAAATTGTAAAAAGTTGAAAAAAAATTTTTTTTTGCACTTAGTCATTTTTCCGGCGTTTATCAGACTTTCAGATAAGGCAAATGTCAGTGAGCGTTCCGATTTCAGTTCCAGAGCGATTCGCCCAATGAGTCCTTGATATTTAGTCATTTTCAGCCAATTTTCTGGATTTTTGAAAAATTCACTTTTTTTTGAAAATATCCACTAAATGAGGGAATAATATGTGTGAGGGTACCCCAGGAGAGTTCCAAATGTGTGTGGTTAAAATATATAACCCACGGGGGTAAAAGTGAAAAAAATTAAAAAAAATTATTTTTTGGACTTAGCCATTTTTCCGGCGTTTATCAGACTTTCAGATAGGGCAAATGTCAGTGAGCGTTCCGATTTCAGTTCCAGAGCGACTCGCCCAATGAGTCCTTGATATTTAGTCATTTTCAGCCAATATTTTGGATTTTTGAAAATTTCACTTTTTTGTGAAAATATCCACTAAATGAGGGAATAATATGTGTGAGGGTAGCCCAGGAGAGTTCCAATTGTGTTTGGGTAGAATATATATCCCACGTGGGTAAAATTGAAAAAAGTTGAAAAAAAATTTTTTTTGGACTTAGTCATTTTTCCGGCGTTTATCAGACGTTCAGATAGGGCAAATGTCAGTGAGCGTTCCGATTTCAGTTCCAGAGCGATTCGCCCAATGAGTCCTTGATATTTAGTCATTTTCAGCCAATTTTCTGGATTTTTGAAAAATTCACTTTTTTGTGAAAATGTCCACTAAATGAGGGAATAATATGTGTGAGGGTACCCCAGGAGAGTTCCAAATGTGTGTGGGTAGAATATATATCCCACGGGGGTAAAATTGAAAACAGCTGAAAAAAAATATTTTTTGGACTTAGCCATTTTTCCGGCGTTTATCAGACTTTCAGATAGGGCAAATATCAGTGAGCGTTCCGATTTCAGTTCCAGAGCGATTCGCCCAATGAGTCCTTGATATTTAATCGTTTTCAGCCAATATTTTGGATTTTTGAAAATTTCACTTTTTTATGAAAATATCCACTAAATGAGGGAATAATATGTGTGAGGGTACCCCAGGAGAGTTCCAAATGTGTGTGGGTAGAATATATATCCCACGGCGGTAAAATTGAAAACAATTGAAAAAAATTATTTTTTGGACTTAGCCATTTTTCCGGCGTTTATCAGACTTTCAGATAGGGCAAATGTCAGTGAGCGTTCCGATTTCAGTTCCAGAGCGATTCGCCCAATGAGTCCTTGATATTTAGTCATTTTCAGCCAATTTTCTGGATTTTTGAAAAATTCACTTTTTTGTGAAAATGTCCACTAAATGAGGGAATAATATGTGTGAGGGTACCCCAGGAGAGTTCCAAATGTGTGTGGTTAAAATATATAACCCACGGGGGTAAAAGTGAAAAAAATTGAAAAAAATTATTTTTTGGACTTAGCCATTTTTCCGGCGTTTATCAGACTTTCAGATAGGGCAAATGTCAGTGACCGTTCCGATTTCAGTTCCAGAGCGATTCGCCCAATGAGTCCTTGATAGTTAGTCGTTTTCAGCCAATATTTTGGATTTTTGAAAATTTCACTTTTTTGTGAAAATATCCACTAAATGAGGGAATAATATGTGTGAGAGTACCCCAGAAGAGTTCCAAATGTGTGTGGGTAGAATATATATCCCACGGGGGTAAAATTGAAAACAATTGAAAAAAATTATTTTTTGGATTTAGCCATTTTTCCGGCGTTTATCAGACTTTCAGATAGGGCAAATGTCAGTGAGCGTTCCGATTTCAGTTCCAGAGCGATTCGCCCAATGAGTCCTTGATATTTAGTCATTTTCAGCCAATATTTTGGATTTTTGAAAATTTCACTTTTTTGTGAAAATATCCACTAAATGAGGGAATAATATGTGTGAGGGTAGCCCAGGAGAGTTCCAAATGTGTTTGGGTAGAATATATATCCTACGTGGGTAAAATTGAAAAAAGTTGAAAAAAATTTTTTTTTGGACTTAGTCATTTTTCCGGCGTTTATCAGACGTTCAGATAGGGCAAATGTCAGTGAGCGTTCCGATTTCAGTTCCAGAGCGATTCGCCCAATGAGTCCTTGATATTTAGTCATTTTCAGCCAATTTTCTGGATTTTTGAAAAATTCACTTTTTTGTGAAAATATCCACTAAATGAGGGAATAATATGTGTGAGGGTACCCCAGGAGAGTTCCAAATGTGTGTGGGTAGAATATATATCCCACGGGGGTAAAATTGAAAACAGCTGAAAAAATTATTTTTTGGACTTAGCCATTTTTCCGGCGTTTATCAGACTTTCAGATAGGGCAAATGTCAGTGAGCGTTCCGATTTCAGTTCCAGAGCGATTCGCCCAATGAATCCTTGATATTTAGTCATTTTCAGCCAATTTTCTGGATTTTTGAAAAATTCACTTTTTTGTGAAAATATCCACTAAATGAGGGAATAATATGTGTGAGGGTACCCCAGGAGAGTTCCAAATGTGTGTGGTTAAAATATATAACCCACGGGGGTAAAAGTGAAAAAAATTTAAAAAAATTATTTTTTGGACTTAGCCATTTTTCCGGCGTTTATCAGACTTTCAGATAGGGCAAATGTCAGTGAGTGTTCCGATTTCAGTTCCAGAGCGATTCGCCCAATGAGTCCTTGATATTTAGTCGTTTTCAGCCAATATTTTGGATTTTTGAAAATTTCACTTTTTTGTGAAAATATCCACTAAATGAGGGAATAATATGTGTGAGAGTACCCCAGAAGAGTTCCAAATGTGTGTGGGTAGAATATCTATCCCACGGGGGTAAAATTGTAAAAAGTTGAAAAAAAATTTTTTTTTGCACTTAGTCATTTTTCCGGCGTTTATCAGACTTTCAGATAAGGCAAATGTCAGTGAGCGTTCCGATTTCAGTTCCAGAGCGATTCGCCCAATGAGTCCTTGATATTTAGTCGTTTTCAGCCAATATTTTGGATTTTTGAAAATTTCACTTTTTTGTGAAAATATCCACTAAATGAGGGAATAATATGTGTGAGGGTACCCCAGGAGAGTTCCAAATGTGTGTGGGTAGAATATATATCCCACGGGGGTAAAATTGAAAACAATTGAAAAAAATTATTTTTTGGACTTAGCCATTTTTCCGGCGTTTATCAGACTTTCAGATAGGGCAAATGTCAGTAAGCGTTCCGATTTCAGTTCCAAAGCGATTCGCCCAATGAATCCTTGATATTTAGTCATTTTCAGCCAATTTTCTGGATTTTTGAAAAATTCACTTTTTTGTGAAAATATCCACTAAATGAGGGAATAATATGTGTGAGGGTACCCCAGGAGAGTTCCAAATGTGTGTGGTTAAAATATATAACCCATGGGGGTAAAAGTGAAAAAAATTGAAAAAAATTATTTTTTGGACTTAGCCATTTTTCCGGCGTTTATCAGACTTTCAGATAGGGCAAATGTCAGTGAGCGTTCCGATTTCAGTTCCAGAGCGATTCGCCCAATGAGTCCTTGATATTTAGTCATTTTCAGCCAATATTTTGGATTTTTGAAAATTTCACTTTTTTGTGAAAATATCCACTAAATGAGGGAATAATATGTGTGAGGGTAGCCCAGGAGAGTTCCAATTGTGTTTGGGTAGAATATATATCCCATGGGGGTAAAATTGAAAAAAGTTTAAAAAAAATTTTTTTTCGACTTAGTCATTTTTCCGGCGTTTATCAGACGTTCAGATAGGGCAAATGTCAGTGAGCGTTCCGATTTCAGTTCCAGAGCGATTCGCCCAATGAGTCCTTGATATTTAGTCATTTTCAGCCAATTTTCTGGATTTTTGAAAAATTCACTTTTTTGTGAAAATGTCCACTAAATGAGGGAATAATATGTGTGAGGGTACCCCAGGAGAGTTCCAAATGTGTGTGGGTAAAATATATATCCCACGGGGGTAAAAGTGAAAAAAGTTGAAAAAAATAATTTTTTGGACTTCACCATTTTTTCGGCGTTTATCAGACTTTCAGATAGGGCAAATGTCAGTGAGCGATCCGATTTCAGTTCCAGAGCGATTCGCCCAATGAGTCCTTGATATTTAGTCATTTTCAGCCAATTTTCTGGATTTTTGAAAATTTCACTTTTTTGTGAAAATATCCACAAAATGAGGGAATAATATGTGTGAGGGTAGCCCAGGAGAGTTCCAATTGTGTGTGGGTAGAATATATATCCCACGAGGGTAAAACTGAAAAAAGTTGAAAAAAAATTTTTTTGTGGACTTAGTCATTTTTCCGGCGTTTATCAGACTTTCAGATAAAGCAAATGTCAGTGAGCGTTCCGATTTCAGTTCCAAAGCGATTCGCCCAATGAGTCCTTGATATTTAGTCATTTTCAGCCAATTTTCTGGATTTTTGAAAAATTCACTTTTTTGTGAAAATATCCACTAAATGAGGGAATAATATGTGTGAGGGTACCCCAGGAGAGTTCCAAATGTGTGTGGTTAAAATATATAACCCACGGGGGTAAAAGTGAAAAAAATTGAAAAAAATTATTTTTTGGACTTAGCCATTTTTCCGGCGTTTATCAGACTTTCAGATAGGGCAAATGTCAGTGAGCGTTCCGATTTCAGTTCCAGAGCGATTCGCCCTATGAGTCCTTGATATTTAGTCATTTTCAGCCAATTTTCTGGATTTTTGAAAAATTCACTTTTTTGTGAAAATATCCACTAAATGAGGGAATAATATGTGTGAGGGTACCCCAGGAGAGTTCCAAATGTGTGTGGGTAGAATATATATCCCACGGGGGTAAAATTGAAAAAAGTTAAAAAAAAATTTTTTTTTGGACTTAGTCATTTTTCCGGCGTTTATCAGACTTTCAGATAAGGCAAATGTCAGTGAGCGTTCCGATTTCAGTTCCAGAGCGATTCGCCTAATGAGTCCTTGATATTTAGTCATTTTCAGCCAATTTTCTGGATTTTTGAAAAATTCACTTTTTTTTGAAAATATCCACTAAATGAGGGAATAATATGTGTGAGGGTACCCCAGGAGAGTTCCAAATGTGTGTGGTTAAAATATATAACCCACGGGGGTAAAAGTGAAAAAAATTGAAAAAAATTATTTTTTGGACTTAGCCATTTTTCCGGCGTTTATCAGACTTTCAGATAGGGCAAATGTCAGTGAGCGTTCCGATTTCAGTTCCAGAGCGATTCGCCCAATGAGTCCTTGATATTTAGTCATTTTCAGCCAATTTTCTGGATTTTTGAAAAATTCACTTTTTTGTGAAAATATCCACTAAATGAGGGAATAATATGTGTGAGGGTACCCCAGGAGAGTTCCAAATGTGTGTGGTTAAAATATATAACCCACGGGGGTAAAAGTGAAAAAAATTGAAAAAAAATATTTTTTGGACTTAGCCATTTTTCCGGCGTTTATCAGACTTTCAGATAGGGCAAATGTCAGTGAGCGTTCCGATTTCAGTTCCAGAGCGATTCGCCCAATGAGTCCTTGATATTTAGTCATTTTCAGCCAATTTTCTGGATTTTTGAAAAATTCACTTTTTTGTGAAAATATCCACTAAATGAGGGAATAATATGTGTGAGGGTACCCCAGGAGAGTTCCAAATGTGTGTGAGTAGAATATATATCCCACGGGGGTAAAATTGAAAAAAGTTGAAAAAAAATTTTTTTTTGGACTTAGTCATTTTTCCGGCGTTTATCAGACTTTCAGATAAGGCAAATGTCAGTGAGCGTTCCGATTTCAGTTCCAGAGCGATTCGCCCAATGAGTCCTTGATATTTAGTCATTTTCAGCCAATCTTCTGGATTTTTGAAAAATTCACTTTTTTTTGAAAATATCCACTAAATGAGGGAATAATATGTGTGAGGGTACCCCAGGAGAGTTCCAAATGTGTGTGGTTAAAATATATAACCCACGGGGGTAAAAGTGAAAAAAATCGAAAAAAATTATTTTTTGGACTTAGCCATTTTTCCGGCGTTTATCAGACTTTCAGATAGGGCAAATGTCAGTGAGCGTTCCGATTTCAGTTCCAGAGCGATTCGCCCAATGAGTCCTTGATATTTAGTCGTTTTCAGCCAATATTTTGGATTTTTGAAAATTTCACTTTTTTGTGAAAATATCCACTAAATGAGGGAATAATATGTGTGAGTACCCCAGAAGAGTTCCAAATGTGTGTGGGTAGAATATATATCCCACGGGGGTAAAATTGTAAAAAGTTGAAAAAAAATTTTTTTTTGCACTTAGTCATTTTTCCGGCGTTTATCAGACTTTCAGATAAGGCAAATGTCAGTGAGCATTCCGATTTCAGTTCCAGAGCGATTCGCCCAATGAGTCCTTGATATTTAGTCGTTTTCAGCCAATATTTTGGATTTTTGAAAATTTCACTTTTTTGTGAAAATATCCACTAAATGAGGGAATAATATGTGTGAGGGTACCCCAGGAGAGTTCCAAATGTGTGTGGGTAGAATATATATCCCACGGGGGTAAAATTGAAAACAATTGAAAAAAATTATTTTTTGGACTTAGCCATTTTTCCGGCGTTTATCAGACTTTCAGATAGGGCAAATGTCAGTGAGCGTTCTGATTTCAGTTCCAGAGCGATTCGCCCAATGAGTCCTTGATATTTAGTCATTTTCAGCCAATATTTTGGATTTTTGAAAATTTCACTTTTTTGTGAAAATATCCACTAAATGAGGGAATAATATGTGTGAGGGTAGCCCAGGAGAGTTCCAATTGTGTTTGGGTAGAATATATATCCCACGTGGGTAAAATTGAAAAAAGTTGAAAAAAAATTTTTTTTGGACTTAGTCATTTTTCCGGCGTTTATCAGACGTTCAGATAGGGCAAATGTCAGTGAGCGTTCCGATTTCAGTTCCAGAGCGATTCGCCCAATGAGTCCTTGATATTTAGTCATTTTCAGCCAATTTTCTGGATTTTTGAAAAATTCACTTTTTTGTGAAAATATCCACTAAATGAGGGAATAATATGTGTGAGGGTAGCCCAGGAGAGTTCCAATTGTGTGTGGGTAGAATATATATCCCACGGGGGTAAAACTGAAAAAAGTTGAAAAAATTTTTTTTTTGGACTTAGTCATTTTTCCGGCGTTTATCAGACTTTCAGATAGGGCAAATGTCAGTGAGCGTTCCGATTTCAGTTCCAGAGCGATTCGCCCAATGAGTCCTTGATATTTAGTCGTTTTCAGCCAATATTTTGGATTTTTGAAAATTTCACTTTTTTGTGAAAATATCCACTAAATGAGGGAATAATATGTGTGAGAGTACCCCAGAAGAGTTCCAAATGTGTGTGGGTAGAATATATATCCCACGGGGGTAAAATTGTAAAAAGTTGAAAAAAAATTTTTTTTTGCACTTAGTCATTTTTCCGGCGTTTATCAGACTTTCAGACAAGGCAAATGTCAGTGAGCGTTCCGATTTCAGTTCCAGAGCGATTCGCCCAATGAGTCCTTGATATTTAGTCGTTTTCAGCCAATATTTTGGATTTTTGAAAATTTCACTTTTTTGTGAAAATATCAACTACATGAGGGAATAATATGTGTGAGGGTACCCCAGGAGAGTTCCAAATGTGTGTGGGTAGAATATATATCCCACGGGGTAAAATTGAAAACAATTGAAAAAAATTATTTTTTGGACTTAGCCATTTTTCCGGCGTTTATCAGACTTTCAGATAGGGCAAATGTCAGTGAGCGTTCCGATTTCAGTTCCAGAGCGATTCGCCCAATGAGTCCTTGATGTTTAGTCATTTTCAGCCAATATTTTGGATTTTTGAAAATTTCACTTTTTTGTGAAAATATCCACTAAATGAGGGAATAATATGTGTGAGGGTACCCCAGGAGAGTTCCAAATGTGTGTGGGTAGAATATATATCCCACGTGGGTAAAACTGAAAAAAGTTGAAAAAAATTTTTTTTTGGACTTAGTCATTTTTCCGGCGTTTATCAGACTTTCAGATAGGGCAAATGTCAGTGAGCGTTCCGATTTCAGTTCCAGAGCGATTCGCCCAATGAGTCCTTGATATTTAGTCATTTTCAACCAATTTTCTGGATTTTTGAAAAATTCACTTTTTTGTGAAAATATCCACTAAATGAGGGAATAATATGTGTGAGGGTACCCCAGGAGAGTTCCAAATGTGTGTGGGTAGAATATATATCCCACGGGGGTAAAATTGAAAACAGCTGAAAAAATTATTTTTTGGACTTAGCCATTTTTCCGGCGTTTATCAGACTTTCAGATAGGGCAAATGTCAGTGAGCGTTCCGATTTCAGTTCCAGAGCGATTCGCCCAATGAATCCTTGATATTTAGTCATTTTCAGCCAATTTTCTGGATTTTTGAAAAATTCACTTTTTTGTGAAAATATCCACTAAATGAGGGAATAATATGTGTGAGGGTACCCCAGGAGAGTTCCAAATGTGTGTGGTTAAAATATATAACCCACGGGGGTAAAAGTGAAAAAAATTGAAAAAAATTATTTTTTGGACTTAGCCATTTTTCCGGCGTTTATCAGACTTTCAGATAGGGCAAATGTCAGTGAGCGTTCCGATTTCAGTTCCAGAGCGATTCGCCCAATGAGTCCTTGATATTTAGTCGTTTTCAGCCAATATTTTGGATTTTTGAAAATTTCACTTTTTTGTGAAAATATCCACTAAATGAGGGAATAATATGTGTGAGAGTACCCCAGAAGAGTTCCAAATGTGTGTGGGTAGAATATATATCCCACGGGGTTAAAATTGTAAAAAGTTGAAAAAAAATTTTTTTTTGCACTTAGTCATTTTTCCGGCGTTTATCAGACTTTCAGATAAGGCAAATGTCAGTGAGCGTTCCGATTTCAGTTCCAGAGCGATTCGCCCAATGAGTCCTTGATATTTAGTCGTTTTCAGCCAATATTTTGGATTTTTGAAAATTTCACTTTTTTGTGAAAATATCCACTAAATGAGGGAATAATATGTGTGAGGGTACCCCAGGAGAGTTCCAAATGTGTGTGGGTAGAATATATATCCCACGGGGGTAAAATTGAAAACAATTGAAAAAAATTATTTTTTGGACTTAGCCATTTTTCCGGCGTTTATCAGACTTTCAGATAGGGCAAATGTCAGTGAGCGTTCCGATTTCAGTTCCAGAGCGATTCGCCCAATGAGTCCTTGATATTTAGTCATTTTCAGCCAATTTTCTGGATTTTTGAAAAATTCACTTTTTTGTGAAAATATCCACTAAATGAGGGAATAATATGTGTGAGGGTACCCCAGGAGAGTTCCAAATGTGTGTGGGTAGAATATATATCCCACGGGGGTAAAATTGAAAACAGCTGAAAAAATTATTTTTTGGACTTAGCCATTTTTCCGGCGTTTATCAGACTTTCAGATAGGGTAAATGTCAGTGAGCGTTCCGATTTCAGTTCCAGAGCGATTCGCCCAATGAATCCTTGATATTTAGTCATTTTCAGCCAATTTTCTGGATTTTGGAAAAATTCACTTTTTTGTGAAAATATCCACTAAATGAGGGAATAATATGTGTGAGGGTACCCCAGGAGAGTTCCAAATGTGTGTGGTTAAAATATATAACCCACGGGGGTAAAAGTGAAAAAAATTGAAAAAAATTATTTTTTGGACTTAGCCGTTTTTCCGGCGTTTATCAGACTTTCAGATAGGGCAAATGTCAGTGAGCGTTCCGATTTCAGTTCCAGAGCGATTCGCCCAATGAGTCCTTGATATTTAGTCGTTTTCAGCCAATATTTTGGATTTTTGAAAATTTCACTTTTTTGTGAAAATATCCACTAAATGAGGGAATAATATGTGTGAGAGTACCCCAGAAGAGTTCCAAATGTGTGTGGGTAGAATATATATCCCACGGGGGTAAAATTGTAAAAAGTTGAAAAAAAATTTTTTTTTGCACTTAGTCATTTTTCCGGCGTTTATCAGACTTTCAGATAAGGCAAATGTCAGTGAGCGTTCCGATTTCAGTTCCAGAGCGATTCGCCCAATGAGTCCTTGATATTTTGTCGTTTTCAGCCAATTTTCTGGATTTTTGAAAAATTCACTTTTTTGTGAAAATGTCCACTAAATGAGGGAATAATATGTGTGAGGGTACCCCAGGAGAGTTCCAAATGTGTGTGGGTAAAATATATATCCCACGGGGGTAAAAGTGAAAAAAGTTGAAAAAAATAATTTTTTGGACTTCACCATTTTTCCGGCGTTTATCAGACTTTCAGATAGGGCAAATGTCAGTGAGCGTTCCGATTTCAGTTCCAGAGCGATTCACCCAATGAGTCCTTGATATTTAGTCATTTTCAGCCAATTTTCTGGATTTTTGAAAATTTCACTTTTTTGTGAAAATATCCACTAAATGAGGGAATAATATGTGTGAGGGTAGCCCAGGAGAGTTCCAATTGTGTGTGGGTAGAATATATATCCCACGGGGGTAAAACTGAAAAAAGTTGAAAAAATTTTTTTTTTGGACTTAGTCATTTTTCCGGCGTTTATCAGACGTTCAGATAGGGCAAATGTCAGTGAGCGTTCCGATTTCAGCTCCAGAGCGATTCGCCCAATGAGTCCTTGATATTTAGTCATTTTCAGCCAATTTTCTGGATTTTTGAAAATTTCACTTTTTTGTGAAAATATCCACTAAATGAGGGAATAATATGTGTGAGGGTACCCCAGGAGAGTTCCAAATGTGTGTGGGTAGAATATATATCCCACAGGGGTAAAATTGAAAACAGCTGAAAAAATTATTTTTTGGACTTAGCCATTTTTCCGGCGTTTATCAGACTTTCAGATAGGGCAAATGTCAGTGAGCGTTCCGATTTCAGTTCCAGAGCGATTCGCCCAATGAATCCTTGATATTTAGTCATTTTCAGCCAATTTTCTGGATTTTTGAAAAATTCACTTTTTTGTGAAAATATCCACTAAATGAGGGAATAATATGTGTGAGGGTACCCCAGGAGAGTTCCAAATGTGTGTGGTTAAAATATATAACCCACGGGGGTAAAAGTGAAAAAAATTGAAAAAAATTATTTTTTGGACTTAGCCATTTTTCCGGCGTTTATCAGACTTTCAGATAGGGCAAATGTCAGTGAGCGTTCCGATTTCAGTTCCAGAGCGATTCGCCCAATGAGTCCTTGATATTTAGTCATTTTCAGCCAATATTTTGGATTTTTGAAAATTTCACTTTTTTGTGAATATATCCACTAAATGAGGGAATAATATGTGTGAGGGTACCCCAGGAGAGTTCCAAATGTGTGTGGGTAGAATATATATCCCACGGGGGTAAAATTGAAAACAATTGAAAAAAATAATTTTTTGGACTTAGCCATTTTTCCGGCGTTTATCAGACTTTCAGATAGGGCAAATGTCAGTGAGCGTTCCGATTTCAGTTCCAGAGCGATTCGCCCAATGAGTCCTTGATATTTAGTCATTTTCAGCCAATATTTTGGATTTTTGAAAATTTCACTTTTTTGTGAAAATATCCACTAAATGAGGGAATAATATGTGTGAGGGTAGCCCAGGAGAGTTCCAATTGTGTTTGGGTAGAATATATATCCCACGGGGGTAAAACTGAAAAAAGTTGAAAAAATTTTTTTTTTGGACTTAGTCATTTTTCCGGCGTTTATCAGACGTTCAGATAGGGCAAATGTCAGTGAGCGTTCCGATTTCAGCTCCAGAGCGATTCGCCCAATGAGTCCTTGATATTTAGTCATTTTCAGCCAATTTTCTGGATTTTTGAAAATTTCACTTTTTTGTGAAAATATCCACTAAATGAGGGAATAATATGTGTGAGGGTACCCCAGGAGAGTTCCAAATGTGTGTGGGTAGAATATATATCCCACAGGGGTAAAATTGAAAACAGCTGAAAAAATTATTTTTTGGACTTAGCCATTTTTCCGGCGTTTATCAGACTTTCAGATAGGGCAAATGTCAGTGAGCGTTCCGATTTCAGTTCCAGAGCGATTCGCCCAATGAATCCTTGATATTTAGTCATTTTCAGCCAATTTTCTGGATTTTTGAAAAATTCACTTTTTTGTGAAAATATCCACTAAATGAGGGAATAATATGTGTGAGGGTACCCCAGGAGAGTTCCAAATGTGTGTGGTTAAAATATATAACCCACGGGGGTAAAAGTGAAAAAAATTGAAAAAAATTATTTTTTGGACTTAGCCATTTTTCCGGCGTTTATCAGACTTTCAGATAGGGCAAATGTCAGTGAGCGTTCCGATTTCAGTTCCAGAGCGATTCGCCCAATGAGTCCTTGATATTTAGTCATTTTCAGCCAATATTTTGGATTTTTGAAAATTTCACTTTTTTGTGAATATATCCACTAAATGAGGGAATAATATGTGTGAGGGTACCCCAGGAGAGTTCCAAATGTGTGTGGGTAGAATATATATCCCACGGGGGTAAAATTGAAAACAATTGAAATAAATAATTTTTTGGACTTAGCCATTTTTCCGGCGTTTATCAGACTTTCAGATAGGGCAAATGTCAGTGAGCGTTCCGATTTCAGTTCCAGAGCGATTCGCCCAATGAGTCCTTGATATTTAGTCATTTTCAGCCAATATTTTGGATTTTTGAAAATTTCACTTTTTTGTGAAAATATCCACTAAATGAGGGAATAATATGTGTGAGGGTAGCCCAGGAGAGTTCCAATTGTGTTTGGGTAGAATATATATCCCACGTGGGTAAAATTGAAAAAAGTTGAAAAAAAATTTTTTTTGGACTTAGTCATTTTTCCGGCGTTTATCAGACTTTCAGATAGGGCAAATGTCAGTGAGCGTTCCGATTTCAGTTCCAGAGCGATTCGCCCAATGAGTCCTTGATATTTAGTCATTTTCAGCCAATTTTCTGGATTTTTGAAAAATTCACTTTTTTGTGAAAATATCCACTAAATGAGGGAATAATATGTGTGAGGGTACCCCAGGAGAGTTCCAAATGTGTGTGGGTAGAATATATATCCCACGGGGGTAAAATTGAAAACAGCTGAAAAAATTATTTTTTGGACTTAGCCATTTTTCCGGCGTTTATCAGACTTTCAGATAGGGCAAATGTCAGTGAGCCTTCCGATTTCAGTTCCAGAGCGATTCGCCCAATGAATCCTTGATATTTAGTCATTTTCAGCCAATTTTCTGGATTTTTGAAAAATTCACTTTTTTGTGAAAATATCCACTAAATGAGGGAATAATATGTGTGAGGGTACCCCAGGAGAGTTCCAAATGTGTGTGGTTAAAATATATAACCCACGGGGGTAAAAGTGAAAAAAATTGAAAAAAATTATTTTTTGGACTTAGCCGTTTTTCCGGCGTTTATCAGACTTTCAGATAGGGCAAATGTCAGTGAGCGTTCCGATTTCAGTTCCAGAGCGATTCGCCCAATGAGTCCTTGATATTTAGTCGTTTTCAGCCAATATTTTGGATTTTTGAAAATTTCACTTTTTTGTGAAAATATCCACTAAATGAGGGAATAATATGTGTGAGAGTACCCCAGAAGAGTTCCAAATGTGTGTGGGTAGAATATATACCCCATGGGGGTAAAATTGTAAAAAGTTGAAAAAAAATTTTTTTTTGCACTTAGTCATTTTTCGGGCGTTTATCAGACTTTCAGATAAGGCAAATGTCAGTGAGCGTTCCGATTTCAGTTCCAGAGCGATTCGCCCAATGAGTCCTTGATATTTAGTCGTTTTCAGCCAATATTTTGGATTTTTGAAAATTTCACTTTTTTGTGAAAATATCCACTAAATGAGGGAATAATATGTGTGAGGGTAGCCCAGGAGAGTTCCAATTGTGTTTGGGTAGAATATATATCCCACGTGGGTAAAACTGAAAAAAGTTGAAAAAAAATTTTTTTTGGACTTAGTCATTTTTCCGGCGTTTATCAGACGTTCAGATAGGGCAAATGTCAGTGAGCGTTCCGATTTCAGTTCCAGAGCGATTCGCCCAATGAGTCCTTGATATTTAGTCATTTTCAGCCAATTTTCTGGATTTTTGAAAAATTCACTTTTTTGTGAAAATATCCACTAAATGAGGGAATAATATGTGTGAGGGTACCCCAGGAGAGTTCCAAATGTGTGTGGGTAGAATATATATCCCACGGGGGTAAAATTGAAAACAGCTGAAAAAATTATTTTTTGGACTTAGCCATTTTTCCGGCGTTTATCAGACTTTCAGATAGGGCAAATGTCAGTGAGCCTTCCGATTTCAGTTCCAGAGCGATTCGCCCAATGAATCCTTGATATTTAGTCATTTTCAGCCAATTTTCTGGATTTTTGAAAAATTCACTTTTTTGTGAAAATATCCACTAAATGAGGGAATAATATGTGTGAGGGTACCCCAGGAGAGTTCCAAATGTGTGTGGGTAGAATATATATCCCACGGGGGTAAAATTGAAAACAGCTGAAAAAATTATTTTTTGGACTTAGCCATTTTTCCGGCGTTTATCAGACTTTCAGATAGGGCAAATGTCAGTGAGCCTTCCGATTTCAGTTCCAGAGCGATTCGCCCAATGAATCCTTGATATTTAGTCATTTTCAGCCAATTTTCTGGATTTTTGAAAAATTCACTTTTTTATGAAAATATCCACTAAATGAGGGAATAATATGTGTGAGGGTACCCCAGGAGAGTTCCAAATGTGTGTGGTTAAAATATATAACCCACGGGGGTAAAAGTGAAAAAAATTGAAAAAAATTATTTTTTGGACTTAGCCGTTTTTCCGGCGTTTATCAGACTTTCAGATAGGGCAAATGTCAGTGAGCGTTCCGATTTCAGTTCCAGAGCGATTCGCCCAATGAGTCCTTGATATTTAGTCGTTTTCAGCCAATATTTTGGATTTTTGAAAATTTCACTTTTTTGTGAAAATATCCACTAAATGAGGGAATAATATGTGTGAGAGTACCCCAGAAGAGTTCCAAATGTGTGTGGGTAGAATATATACCCCATGGGGGTAAAATTGTAAAAAGTTGAAAAAAAATTTTTTTTTGCACTTAGTCATTTTTCGGGCGTTTATCAGACTTTCAGATAAGGCAAATGTCAGTGAGCGTTCCGATTTCAGTTCCAGAGCGATTCGCCCAATGAGTCCTTGATATTTAGTCGTTTTCAGCCAATATTTTGGATTTTTGAAAATTTCACTTTTTTGTGAAAATATCCACTAAATGAGGGAATAATATGTGTGAGGGTAGCCCAGGAGAGTTCCAATTGTGTTTGGGTAGAATATATATCCCACGTGGGTAAAACTGAAAAAAGTTGAAAAAAAATTTTTTTTGGACTTAGTCATTTTTCCGGCGTTTATCAGACGTTCAGATAGGGCAAATGTCAGTGAGCGTTCCGATTTCAGTTCCAGAGCGATTCGCCCAATGAGTCCTTGATATTTAGTCATTTTCAGCCAATTTTCTGGATTTTTGAAAAATTCACTTTTTTGTGAAAATGTCCACTAAATGAGGGAATAATATGTGTGAGGGTACCCCAGGAGAGTTCCAAATGTGTGTGGGTAAAATATATATCCCACGGGGGTAAAAGTGAAAAAAGTTGAAAAAAATAATTTTTTGGACTTCACCATTTTTCCGGCGTTTATCAGACTTTCAGATAGGGCAAATGTCAGTGAGCGTTCCGATTTCAGTTCCAGAGCGATTCGCCCAATGAGTCCTTGATATTTAGTCATTTTCAGCCAATATTTTGGATTTTTGAAAATTTCACTTTTTTGTGAAAATATCCACTAAATGAGGGAATAATATGTGTGAGGGTAGCCCAGGAGAGTTCCAATTGTGTTTGGGTAGAATATATATCCCACGTGGGTAAAATTGAAAAAAGTTGAAAAAAAATTTTTTTTGGACTTAGTCATTTTTCCGGCGTTTATCAGACTTTCAGATAGGGCAAATGTCAGTGAGCGTTCCGATTTCAGTTCCAGAGCGATTCGCCCAATGAGTCCTTGATATTTAGTCATTTTCAGCCAATTTTCTGGATTTTTGAAAAATTCACTTTTTTGTGAAAATATCCACTAAATGAGGGAATAATATGTGTGAGGGTACCCCAGGAGAGTTCCAAATGTGTGTGGGTAGAATATATATCCCACGGGGGTAAAATTGAAAACAGCTGAAAAAATTATTTTTTGGACTTAGCCATTTTTCCGGCGTTTATCAGACTTTCAGATAGGGCAAATGTCAGTGAGCCTTCCGATTTCAGTTCCAGAGCGATTCGCCCAATGAATCCTTGATATTTAGTCATTTTCAGCCAATTTTCTGGATTTTTGAAAAATTCACTTTTTTGTGAAAATATCCACTAAATGAGGGAATAATATGTGTGAGGGTACCCCAGGAGAGTTCCAAATGTGTGTGGTTAAAATATATAACCCACGGGGGTAAAAGTGAAAAAAATTGAAAAAAATTATTTTTTGGACTTAGCCGTTTTTCCGGCGTTTATCAGACTTTCAGATAGGGCAAATGTCAGTGAGCGTTCCGATTTCAGTTCCAGAGCGATTCGCCCAATGAGTCCTTGATATTTAGTCGTTTTCAGCCAATATTTTGGATTTTTGAAAATTTCACTTTTTTGTGAAAATATCCACTAAATGAGGGAATAATATGTGTGAGAGTACCCCAGAAGAGTTCCAAATGTGTGTGGGTAGAATATATACCCCATGGGGGTAAAATTGTAAAAAGTTGAAAAAAAATTTTTTTTTGCACTTAGTCATTTTTCGGGCGTTTATCAGACTTTCAGATAAGGCAAATGTCAGTGAGCGTTCCGATTTCAGTTCCAGAGCGATTCGCCCAATGAGTCCTTGATATTTAGTCGTTTTCAGCCAATATTTTGGATTTTTGAAAATTTCACTTTTTTGTGAAAATATCCACTAAATGAGGGAATAATATGTGTGAGGGTAGCCCAGGAGAGTTCCAATTGTGTTTGGGTAGAATATATATCCCACGTGGGTAAAACTGAAAAAAGTTGAAAAAAAATTTTTTTTGGACTTAGTCATTTTTCCGGCGTTTATCAGACGTTCAGATAGGGCAAATGTCAGTGAGCGTTCCGATTTCAGTTCCAGAGCGATTCGCCCAATGAGTCCTTGATATTTAGTCATTTTCAGCCAATTTTCTGGATTTTTGAAAAATTCACTTTTTTGTGAAAATGTCCACTAAATGAGGGAATAATATGTGTGAGGGTACCCCAGGAGAGTTCCAAATGTGTGTGGGTAAAATATATATCCCACGGGGGTAAAAGTGAAAAAAGTTGAAAAAAATAATTTTTTGGACTTCACCATTTTTCCGGCGTTTATCAGACTTTTAGATAGGGCAAATGTCAGTGAGCGTTCCGATTTCAGTTCCAGAGCGATTCGCCCAATGAGTCCTTGATATTTAGTCATTTTCAGCCAATTTTCTGGATTTTTGAAAATTTCACTTTTTTGTGAAAATATCCACTAAATGAGGGAATAATATGTGTGAGGGTAGCCCAGGAGAGTTCCAATTGTGTGTGGGTAGAATATATATCCCACGGGGGTAAAACTGAAAAAAGTTGAAAAAAATTTTTTTTTGGACTTAGTCATTTTTCCGGCGTTTATCAGACGTTCAGATAGGGCAAATGTCAGTGAGCGTTCCGATTTCAGTTCCAGAGCGATTCGCCCAATGAGTCCTTGATATTTAGTCATTTTCAGCCAATTTTCTGGATTTTTGAAAAATTCACTTTTTTGGGAAAATATCCACTAAATGAGGGAATAATATGTGTGAGGGTACCCCAGGAGAGTTCCAAATGTGTGTGGGTAGAATATATATCCCACGGGGGTAAAATTGAAAACAGCTGAAAAAATTATTTTTTGGACTTAGCCATTTTTCCGGCGTTTATCAGACTTTCAGATAGGGCAAATGTCAGTGAGCGTTCCGATTTCAGTTCCAGAGCGATTCGCCCAATGAATCCTTGATATTTAGTCATTTTCAGCCAATTTTCTGGATTTTTGAAAAATTCACTTTTTTGTGAAAATATCCACTAAATGAGGGAATAATATGTGTGAGGGTACCCCAGGAGAGTTCCAAATGTGTGTGGTTAAAATATATAACCCACGGGGGTAAAAGTGAAAAAAATTGAAAAAAATTATTTTTTGGACTTAGCCATTTTTCCGGTGTTTATCAGACTTTCAGATAGGGCAAATGTCAGTGAGCGTTCCGATTTCAGTTCCAGAGCGATTCGCCCAATGAGTCCTTGATATTTAGTCGTTTTCAGCCAATATTTTGGATTTTTGAAAATTTCACTTTTTTGTGAAAATATCCACTAAATGAGGGAATAATATGTGTGAGAGTACCCCAGAAGAGTTCCAAATGTGTGTGGGTAGAATATATATCCCACGGGGGTAAAATTGTAAAAAGTTGAAAAAAAATTTTTTTTTGCACTTAGTCATTTTTCCGGCGTTAATCAGACTTTCAGATAAGGCAAATGTCAGTGAGCGTTCCGATTTCAGTTCCAGAGCGATTCGCCCAATGAGTCCTTGATATTTAGTCGTTTTCAGCCAATATTTTGGATTTTTGAAAATTTCACTTTTTTGTGAAAATATCCACTAAATGAGGGAATAATATGTGTGAGGGTACCCCAGGAGAGTTCCAAATGTGTGTGGGTAGAATATATATCCCACGGGGGTAAAATTGAAAACAATTGAAAAAAATTATTTTTTGGACTTAGCCATTTTTCCGGCGTTTATCAGACTTTCAGATAGGGCAAATGTCAGTGAGCGTTCCGATTTCAGTTCCAGAGCGATTCGCCCAATGAGTCCTTGATATTTAGTCATTTTCAGCCAATATTTTGGATTTTTGAAAATTTCACTTTTTTGTGAAAATCTCCACTAAATGAGGGAATAATATGTGTGAGGGTAGCCCAGGAGAGTTCCAATTGTGTTTGGGTAGAATATATATCCCACGTGGGTAAAATTGAAAAAAGTTTAAAAAAAATTTTTTTTGGACTTAGTCATTTTTCCGGCGTTTATCAGACGTTCAGATAGGGCAAATGTCAGTGAGCGTTCCGATTTCAGTTCCAGAGCGATTCGCCCAATGAGTCCTTGATATTTAGTCATTTTCAGCCAATTTTCTGGATTTTTGAAAAATTCACTTTTTTGTGAAAATGTCCACTAAATGACTGAATAATATGTGTGAGGGTACCCCAGGAGAGTTCCAAATGTGTGTGGGTAAAATATATATCCCACGGGGGTAAAAGTGAAAAAAGTTGAAAAAAATAATTTTTTGGACTTCACCATTTTTCCGGCGTTTATCAGACTTTCAGATAGGGCAAATGTCAGTGAGCGTTCCGATTTCAGTTCCAGAGCGATTCGCCCAATGAGTCCTTGATATTTAGTCATTTTCAGCCAATTTTCTGGATTTTTGAAAATTTCACTTTTTTGTGAAAATATCCACTAAATGAGGGAATAATATGTGTGAGGGTAGCCCAGGAGAGTTCCAATTGTGTGTGGGTAGAATATATATCCCACGGGGGTAAAATTGTAAAAAGTTGAAAAAAATTTTTTTTTTGGACTTAGTCATTTTTGCGGCGTTTATCAGACTTTCAGATAAGGCAAATGTCAGTGAGCATTCCGATTTCAGTTCTAGAGCGATTCGCCCAATGAGTCCTTGATATTTAGTCGTTTTCAGCCAATATTTTGGATTTTTGAAAATTTCACTTTTTTGTGAAAATATCCACTAAATGAGGGAATAATATGTGTGAGGGTACCCCAGGAGAGTTCCAAATGTGTGTGGGTAGAATATATATCCCACGGGGGTAAAATTGAAAACAATTGAAAAAAATTATTTTTTGGACTTAGCCATTTTTCCGGCGTTTACCAGACTTTCAGATAGGGCAAATGTCAGTGAGCGTTCCAATTTCAGTTCCAGAGCGATTCGCCCAATGAGTCCTTGATATTTAGTCGTTTTCAGCCAATATTTTGGATTTTTGAAAATTTCACTTTTTTGTGAAAATATCCACTAAATGAGGGAATAACATGTGTGAGAGTACCCCAGAAGAGTTCCAAATGTGTGTGGGTAGAATATATATCCCACGGGGGTAAAATTGTAAAAAGTTGAAAAAAAATTTTTTTTTGGACTTAGTCATTTTTGCGGCGTTTATCAGACTTTCAGATAAGGCAAATGTCAGTGAGCGTTCCGATTTCAGTTCCAGAGCGATTCGCCCAATGAGTCCTTGATATTTAGTCATTTTCAGCCAATTTTCTGGATTTTTGAAAATTTCACTTTTTTGTGAAAATATCCACTAAATGAGGGAATAATATGTGTGAGGGTACCCCAGGAGAGTTCCAAATGTGTGTGGGTAGAATGTATATCCCACGGGGGTAAAATTGAAAACAGCTGAAAAAATTTTTTTTTGGACTTAGTCATTTTTGCGGCGTTTATCAGACTTTCAGATAAGGCAAATGTTAGTGAGCGTTCCGATTTCAGTTCCAGAGCAATTCGCCCAATGAGTCCTTGATATTTAGTCGTTTTCAGCCAATATTTTGGATTTTTGAAAATTTCACTTTTTTGTGAAAATATCCACTAAATGAGGGAATAATATGTGTGAGGGTACCCCAGGAGAGTTCCAAATGTGTGTGGGTAGAATATATATCCCACGGGGGTAAAATTGAAAACAATTGAAAAAAATTATTTTTTAGACTTAGCCATTTTTCCGGCGTTTATCAGACTTTCAGATAGGGCAAATGTCAGTGAGCGTTCCGATTTCAGTTCCAGAGCGATTCGCCCAATGAGTCATTGATATTTAGTCATTTTAAGCCAATATTCTGGATTTTTGAAAATTTCACTTTTTTGTGAAAATATCCACTTAATGAGGGAATAATATGTGTGAGGGTACCCCAGGAGAGTTCCAAATGTGTGTGGGTAAAATATATATCCCACGGGGGTAAAAGTGAAAAAAGTTGAAAAAAATAATTTTTTGGACTTCACCATTTTTCCAGCGTTTATCAGACTTTCAGATAGGGCAAATGTCAGTGAGCGTTCCGATTTCAGTTCCAGAGCGATTCGCCCAATGAGTCCTTGATATTTAGTCATTTTCAGCCAATTTTCTGGATTTTTGAAAATTTCACTTTTTTGTGAAAATATCCACTAAATGAGGGAATAATATGTGTGAGGGTAGCCCAGGAGAGTTCCAATTGTATGTGGGTAGAATATATATCCCACGTGGGTAAATCTGAAAAAAGTTGAAAAATTATTTTTTTTTGGACTTAGTCATTTTTCCGGTCTTTATCAGACTTTCAGATAGGGCAAATGTCAGTGAGCGTTCCGATTTCAGTTACAGAGCGATTCTCCCAATGAGTCCTTGATATTTAGTCATTTTCAGCCAATTTTCTGGATTTTTGAAAAATTCACTTTTTTGTGAAAATATCCACTAAATGAGGGAATAATATGTGTGAGGGTACCCCAGGAGAGTTCCAAATGTGTGTGGGTAGAATATATATCCCACGGGGGTAAAATTGAAGACAGCGGAAAAAAATTATTTTTTGGACTTAGCCATTTTTCCGGCGTTTATCAGACTTTCAGATAGGGCAAATGTCAGTGAGCGTTCCGATTTCAGTTCCAGAGCGATTCGCCCAATGAGTCCTTGATATTTAGTCATTTTCAGCCAATATTTTGGATTTTTGAAAATTTCACTTTTTTGTGAAAATCTCCACTAAATGAGGGAATAATATGTGTGAGGGTAGCCCAGGAGAGTTCCAATTGTGTTTGGGTAGAATATATATCCCACGTGGGTAAAATTGAAAAAAGTTTAAAAAAAATTTTTTTTGGACTTAGTCATTTTTCCGGCGTTTATCAGACGTTCAGATAGGGCAAATGTCAGTGAGCGTTCCGATTTCAGTTCCAGAGCGATTCGCCCAATGAGTCCTTGATATTTAGTCATTTTCAGCCAATTTTCTGGATTTTTGAAAAATTCACTTTTTTGTGAAAATGTCCACTAAATGACTGAATAATATGTGTGAGGGTACCCCAGGAGAGTTCCAAATGTGTGTGGGTAAAATATATATCCCACGGGGGTAAAAGTGAAAAAAGTTGAAAAAAATAATTTTTTGGACTTCACCATTTTTCCGGCGTTTATCAGACTTTCAGATAGGGCAAATGTCAGTGAGCGTTCCGAATTCAGTTCCAGAGCGATTCGCCCAATGAGTCCTTGATATTTAGTCATTTTCAGCCAATTTTCTGGATTTTTGAAAATTTCACTTTTTTGTGAAAATATCCACTAAATGAGGGAATAATATGTGTGAGGGTAGCCCAGGAGAGTTCCAATTGTGTGTGGGTAGAATATATATCCCACGGGGGTAAAATTGTAAAAAGTTGAAAAAAATTTTTTTTTTGGACTTAGTCATTTTTGCGGCGTTTATCAGACTTTCAGATAAGGCAAATGTCAGTGAGCATTCCGATTTCAGTTCTAGAGCGATTCGCCCAATGAGTCCTTGATATTTAGTCGTTTTCAGCCAATATTTTGGATTTTTGAAAATTTCACTTTTTTGTGAAAATATCCACTAAATGAGGGAATAATATGTGTGAGGGTACCCCAGGAGAGTTCCAAATGTGTGTGGGTAGAATATATATCCCACGGGGGTAAAATTGAAAACAATTGAAAAAAATTATTTTTTGGACTTAGCCATTTTTCCGGCGTTTACCAGACTTTCAGATAGGGCAAATGTCAGTGAGCGTTCCAATTTCAGTTCCAGAGCGATTCGCCCAATGAGTCCTTGATATTTAGTCGTTTTCAGCCAATATTTTGGATTTTTGAAAATTTCACTTTTTTGTGAAAATATCCACTAAATGAGGGAATAACATGTGTGAGAGTACCCCAGAAGAGTTCCAAATGTGTGTGGGTAGAATATATATCCCACGGGGGTAAAATTGTAAAAAGTTGAAAAAAAATTTTTTTTTGGACTTAGTCATTTTTGCGGCGTTTATCAGACTTTCAGATAAGGCAAATGTCAGTGAGCGTTCCGATTTCAGTTCCAGAGCGATTCGCCCAATGAGTCCTTGATATTTAGTCATTTTCAGCCAATTTTCTGGATTTTTGAAAATTTCACTTTTTTGTGAAAATATCCACTAAATGAGGGAATAATATGTGTGAGGGTACCCCAGGAGAGTTCCAAATGTGTGTGGGTAGAATGTATATCCCACGGGGGTAAAATTGAAAACAGCTGAAAAAATTTTTTTTTGGACTTAGTCATTTTTGCGGCGTTTATCAGACTTTCAGATAAGGCAAATGTTAGTGAGCGTTCCGATTTCAGTTCCAGAGCAATTCGCCCAATGAGTCCTTGATATTTAGTCGTTTTCAGCCAATATTTTGGATTTTTGAAAATTTCACTTTTTTGTGAAAATATCCACTAAATGAGGGAATAATATGTGTGAGGGTACCCCAGGAGAGTTCCAAATGTGTGTGGGTAGAATATATATCCCACGGGGGTAAAATTGAAAACAATTGAAAAAAATTATTTTTTAGACTTAGCCATTTTTCCGGCGTTTATCAGACTTTCAGATAGGGCAAATGTCAGTGAGCGTTCCGATTTCAGTTCCAGAGCGATTCGCCCAATGAGTCATTGATATTTAGTCATTTTAAGCCAATATTCTGGATTTTTGAAAATTTCACTTTTTTGTGAAAATATCCACTTAATGAGGGAATAATATGTGTGAGGGTACCCCAGGAGAGTTCCAAATGTGTGTGGGTAAAATATATATCCCACGGGGGTAAAAGTGAAAAAAGTTGAAAAAAATAATTTTTTGGACTTCACCATTTTTCCAGCGTTTATCAGACTTTCAGATAGGGCAAATGTCAGTGAGCGTTCCGATTTCAGTTCCAGAGCGATTCGCCCAATGAGTCCTTGATATTTAGTCATTTTCAGCCAATTTTCTGGATTTTTGAAAATTTCACTTTTTTGTGAAAATATCCACTAAATGAGGGAATAATATGTGTGAGGGTAGCCCAGGAGAGTTCCAATTGTGTGTGGGTAGAATATATATCCCACGTGGGTAAATCTGAAAAAAGTTGAAAAATTATTTTTTTTTGGACTTAGTCATTTTTCCGGTCTTTATCAGACTTTCAGATAGGGCAAATGTCAGTGAGCGTTCCGATTTCAGTTACAGAGCGATTCTCCCAATGAGTCCTTGATATTTAGTCATTTTCAGCCAATTTTCTGGATTTTTGAAAAATTCACTTTTTTGTGAAAATATCCACTAAATGAGGGAATAATATGTGTGAGGGTACCCCAGGAGAGTTCCAAATGTGTGTGGGTAGAATATATATCCCACGGGGGTAAAATTGTAAAAAGTTGAAAAAAATTTTTTTTTTGGACTTAGTCATTTTTGCGGCGTTTATCAGACTTTCAGATAAGGCAAATGTCAGTGAGCATTCCGATTTCAGTTCTAGAGCGATTCGCCCAATGAGTCCTTGATATTTAGTCGTTTTCAGCCAATATTTTGGATTTTTGAAAATTTCACTTTTTTGTGAAAATATCCACTAAATGAGGGAATAATATGTGTGAGGGTACCCCAGGAGAGTTCCAAATGTGTGTGGGTAGAATATATATCCCACGGGGGTAAAATTGAAAACAATTGAAAAAAATTATTTTTTGGACTTAGCCATTTTTCCGGCGTTTACCAGACTTTCAGATAGGGCAAATGTCAGTGAGCGTTCCAATTTCAGTTCCAGAGCGATTCGCCCAATGAGTCCTTGATATTTAGTCGTTTTCAGCCAATATTTTGGATTTTTGAAAATTTCACTTTTTTGTGAAAATATCCACTAAATGAGGGAATAACATGTGTGAGAGTACCCCAGAAGAGTTCCAAATGTGTGTGGGTAGAATATATATCCCACGGGGGTAAAATTGTAAAAAGTTGAAAAAAAATTTTTTTTTGGACTTAGTCATTTTTGCGGCGTTTATCAGACTTTCAGATAAGGCAAATGTCAGTGAGCGTTCCGATTTCAGTTCCAGAGCGATTCGCCCAATGAGTCCTTGATATTTAGTCATTTTCAGCCAATTTTCTGGATTTTTGAAAATTTCACTTTTTTGTGAAAATATCCACTAAATGAGGGAATAATATGTGTGAGGGTACCCCAGGAGAGTTCCAAATGTGTGTGGGTAGAATGTATATCCCACGGGGGTAAAATTGAAAACAGCTGAAAAAATTTTTTTTTGGACTTAGTCATTTTTGCGGCGTTTATCAGACTTTCAGATAAGGCAAATGTTAGTGAGCGTTCCGATTTCAGTTCCAGAGCAATTCGCCCAATGAGTCCTTGATATTTAGTCGTTTTCAGCCAATATTTTGGATTTTTGAAAATTTCACTTTTTTGTGAAAATATCCACTAAATGAGGGAATAATATGTGTGAGGGTACCCCAGGAGAGTTCCAAATGTGTGTGGGTAGAATATATATCCCACGGGGGTAAAATTGAAAACAATTGAAAAAAATTATTTTTTAGACTTAGCCATTTTTCCGGCGTTTATCAGACTTTCAGATAGGGCAAATGTCAGTGAGCGTTCCGATTTCAGTTCCAGAGCGATTCGCCCAATGAGTCATTGATATTTAGTCATTTTAAGCCAATATTCTGGATTTTTGAAAATTTCACTTTTTTGTGAAAATATCCACTAAATGAGGGAATAATATGTGTGAGGGTACCCCAGGAGAGTTCCAAATGTGTGTGGGTAAAATATATATCCCACGGGGGTAAAAGTGAAAAAAGTTGAAAAAAATAATTTTTTGGACTTCACCATTTTTCCAGCGTTTATCAGACTTTCAGATAGGGCAAATGTCAGTGAGCGTTCCGATTTCAGTTCCAGAGCGATTCGCCCAATGAGTCCTTGATATTTAGTCATTTTCAGCCAATTTTCTGGATTTTTGAAAATTTCACTTTTTTGTGAAAATATCCACTAAATGAGGGAATAATATGTGTGAGGGTAGCCCAGGAGAGTTCCAATTGTGTGTGGGTAGAATATATATCCCACGTGGGTAAATCTGAAAAAAGTTGAAAAATTATTTTTTTTTGGACTTAGTCATTTTTCCGGTCTTTATCAGACTTTCAGATAGGGCAAATGTCAGTGAGCGTTCCGATTTCAGTTACAGAGCGATTCTCCCAATGAGTCCTTGATATTTAGTCATTTTCAGCCAATTTTCTGGATTTTTGAAAAATTCACTTTTTTGTGAAAATATCCACTAAATGAGGGAATAATATGTGTGAGGGTACCCCAGGAGAGTTCCAAATGTGTGTGGGTAGAATATATATCCCACGGGGGTAAAATTGAAGACAGCGGAAAAAAATTATTTTTTGGACTTAGCCATTTTTCCGGCGTTTATCAGACTTTCAGATAGGGCAAATGTCAGTGAGCGTTCCGATTTCAGTTCCAGAGCGATTCGCCCAATGAGTCCTAGATATTTAGTCGTTTTCAGCCAATATTTTGGATTTTTGAAAATTTCACTTTTTTGTGAAAATATCCACTAAATGAGGGAATAATATGTGTGAGAGTACCCCAGAAGAGTTCCAAATGTGTGTGGGTAAAATATATATCCCACGGGGGTAAAATTGAAAAAAATTTTTTTTTGGACTTAGTCATTTTTCCGGCGTTTATCAGACTTTCAGATAGGGCAAATGTCAGTGAGCATTCCGATTTCAGTTCCAGAGCGATTCGCCCAATGAGTCCTTGATATTTAGTCATTTTCAGCCAATTTTCTGGATTTTTGAAAAATTCACTTTTTTGTGAAAATGTCCACTAAATGTGGGAAAAATATGTGTGAGGGTACCCCAGGAGAGTTCCAAATGTGTGTGGGTAAAATATATATCCCACGGGGGTAAAAGTGAAAAAAGTTGAAAAAAATAATTTTTTGGACTTAACCATTTTTCCGGCGTTTATCAGACTTTCAGATAGGGCAAATGTCAGTGAGCGTTCCGATTTCAGTTCCAGAGCGATTCGCCCAATGAGTCCTTGATATTTAGTCATTTTCAGCCAATTTTCTGGATTTTTGAAAATTTCACTTTTTTTTGAAAATATCCACTAAATGAGGGAATAATATGTGTGAGGGTAGCCCAGGAGAGTTCCAATTGTGTGTGGGTAGAATATATTTCCCACGTGGGTAAAACTGAAAAAAGTTGAAAAAAATTTTTTTTTGGACTTAGTCATTTTTCCGGCGTTTATCAGACTTTCAGATAGGGCAAATGTCAGTGAGCGTTCCGATTTCAGTTCCAGAGCGATTCGCCCAATGAGTCCTTGATATTTAGTCATTTTCAGCCAATTTTCTGGATTTTTGAAAAATTCACTTTTTTGTGAAAATATCCACTAAATGAGGGAATAATATGTGTGAGGGTACCCCAGGAGAGTTCCAAATGTGTGTGGGTAGAATATATATCCCACGGGGGTAAAATTGAAGACAGCTGAAAAAAATTATTTTTTGGACTTAGCCATTTTTCCGGCGTTTATCAGACTTTCAGATAGGGCAAATGTCAGTGAGCGTTCCGATTTCAGTTCCAGAGGGATTCGCCCAATGAGTCCTAGATATTTAGTCGTTTTCAGCCAATATTTTGGATTTTTGAAAATTTCACTTTTTTGTGAAAATATCCACTAAATGAGGGAATAATATGTGTGAGAGTACCCCAGAAGAGTTCCAAATGTGTGTGGGTAAAATATATATCCCACGGGGGTAAAATTGAAAAAAATTTTTTTTTGGACTTAGTCATTTTTCCGGCGTTTATCAGACTTTCAGATAGGGCAAATGTCAGTGAGCGTTCCGATTTCATTTCCAGAGCGATTCGCCCAATGAGTCATTGATATTTAGTCTTTTTCAGCCAATTTTCTGGATTTTTGAAAATTTCACTTTTTTGTGAAAATATCCACTAAATGAGGGAATAATATGTGTGAGGGTAGCCCAGGAGAGTTCCAATTGTGTGTGGGTAGAATATATATCCCACATGGGTAAAATTGAAAAAAGTTGAAAAAAAATTTTTTTTGGACTTAGTCATTTTTCCGGCGTTTATCAGACTTTCAGATAGGGCAAATGTCAGTGAGCATTCCGATTTCAGTTCCAGAGCGATTCGCCCAATGAGTCCTTGATATTTAGTCATTTTCAGCCAATTTTCTGGATTTTTGAAAAATTCACTTTTTTGTGAAAATGTCCACTAAATGAGGGAATAATATGTGTGAGGGTACCCCAGGAGAGTTCCAAATGTGTGTGGGTAAAATATATATCCCACGGGGGTAAAAGTGAAAAAAGTTGAAAAAAATAATTTTTTGGACTTAACCATTTTTCCGGCGTTTATCAGACTTTCAGATAGGGCAAATGTCAGTGAGCGTTCCGATTTCAGTTCCAGAGCGATTCGCCCAATGAGTCCTTGATATTTAGTCATTTTCAGCCAATTTTCTGGATTTTTGAAAATTTCACTTTTTTTTGAAAATATCCACTAAATGAGGGAATAATATGTGTGAGGGTAGCCCAGGAGAGTTCCAATTGTGTGTGGGTAGAATATATTTCCCACGTGGGTAAAACTGAAAAAAGTTGAAAAAAATTTTTTTTTGGACTTAGTCATTTTTCCGGCGTTTATCAGACTTTCAGATAGGGCAAATGTCAGTGAGCGTTCCGATTTCAGTTCCAGAGCGATTCGCCCAATGAGTCCTTGATATTTAGTCATTTTCAGCCAATTTTCTGGATTTTTGAAAAATTCACTTTTTTGTGAAAATATCCACTAAATGAGGGAATAATATGTGTGAGGGTACCCCAGGAGAGTTCCAAATGTGTGTGGGTAGAATATATATCCCACGGGGGTAAAATTGAAGACAGCTGAAAAAAATTATTTTTTGGACTTAGCCATTTTTCCGGCGTTTATCAGACTTTCAGATAGGGCAAATGTCAGTGAGCGTTCCGATTTCAGTTCCAGAGCGATTCGCCCAATGAGTCCTAGATATTTAGTCGTTTTCAGCCAATATTTTGGATTTTTGAAAATTTCACTTTTTTGTGAAAATATCCACTAAATGAGGGAATAATATGTGTGAGAGTACCCCAGAAGAGTTCCAAATGTGTGTGGGTAAAATATATATCCCACGGGGGTAAAATTGAAAAAAATTTTTTTTTGGACTTAGTCATTTTTCCGGCGTTTATCAGACTTTCAGATAGGGCAAATGTCAGTGAGCGTTCCGATTTCATTTCCAGAGCGATTCGCCCAATGAGTCATTGATATTTAGTCTTTTTCAGCCAATTTTCTGGATTTTTGAAAATTTCACTTTTTTGTGAAAATATCCACTAAATGAGGGAATAATATGTGTGAGGGTAGCCCAGGAGAGTTCCAATTGTGTGTGGGTAGAATATATATCCCACATGGGTAAAATTGAAAAAAGTTGAAAAAAAATTTTTTTTGGACTTAGTCATTTTTCCGGCGTTTATCAGACTTTCAGATAGGGCAAATGTCAGTGAGCATTCCGATTTCAGTTCCAGAGCGATTCGCCCAATGAGTCCTTGATATTTAGTCATTTTCAGCCAATTTTCTGGATTTTTGAAAAATTCACTTTTTTGTGAAAATGTCCACTAAATGAGGGAATAATATGTGTGAGGGTACCCCAGGAGAGTTCCAAATGTGTGTGGGTAAAATATATATCCCACGGAGGTAAAAGTGAAAAAAGTTGAAAAAAATAATTTTTTGGACTTAACCATTTTTCCGGCGTTTATCAGACTTTCAGATAGGGCAAATGTCAGTGAGCGTTCCGATTTCAGTTCCAGAGCGATTCGCCCAATGAGTCCTTGATATTTAGTCATTTTCAGCCAATTTTCTGGATTTTTGAAAATTTCACTTTTTTTTGAAAATATCCACTAAATGAGGGAATAATATGTGTGAGGGTAGCCCAGGAGAGTTCCAATTGTGTGTGGGTAGAATATATTTCCCACGTGGGTAAAACTGAAAAAAGTTGAAAAAAATTTTTTTTTGGACTTAGTCATTTTTCCGGCGTTTATCAGACTTTCAGATAGGGCAAATGTCAGTGAGCGTTCCGATTTCAGTTCCAGAGCGATTCGCCCAATGAGTCCTTGATATTTAGTCATTTTCAGCCAATTTTCTGGATTTTTGAAAAATTCACTTTTTTGTGAAAATATCCACTAAATGAGGGAATAATATGTGTGAGGGTACCCCAGGAGAGTTCCAAATGTGTGTGGGTAGAATATATATCCCACGGGGGTAAAATTGAAGACAGCTGAAAAAAATTATTTTTTGGACTTAGCCATTTTTCCGGCGTTTATCAGACTTTCAGATAGGGCAAATGTCAGTGAGCGTTCCGATTTCAGTTCCAGAGCGATTCGCCCAATGAGTCCTAGATATTTAGTCGTTTTCAGCCAATATTTTGGATTTTTGAAAATTTCACTTTTTTGTGAAAATATCCACTAAATGAGGGAATAATATGTGTGAGAGTACCCCAGAAGAGTTCCAAATGTGTGTGGGTAAAATATATATCCCACGGGGGTAAAATTGAAAAAAATTTTTTTTTGGACTTAGTCATTTTTCCGGCGTTTATCAGACTTTCAGATAGGGCAAATGTCAGTGAGCGTTCCGATTTCATTTCCAGAGCGATTCGCCCAATGAGTCATTGATATTTAGTCTTTTTCAGCCAATTTTCTGGATTTTTGAAAATTTCACTTTTTTGTGAAAATATCCACTAAATGAGGGAATAATATGTGTGAGGGTAGCCCAGGAGAGTTCCAATTGTGTGTGGGTAGAATATATATCCCACATGGGTAAAATTGAAAAAAGTTGAAAAAAAATTTTTTTTGGACTTAGTCATTTTTCCGGCGTTTATCAGACTTTCAGATAGGGCAAATGTCAGTGAGCATTCCGATTTCAGTTCCAGAGCGATTCGCCCAATGAGTCCTTGATATTTAGTCATTTTCAGCCAATTTTCTGGATTTTTGAAAAATTCACTTTTTTGTGAAAATGTCCACTAAATGAGGGAATAATATGTGTGAGGGTACCCCAGGAGAGTTCCAAATGTGTGTGGGTAAAATATATATCCCACGGAGGTAAAAGTGAAAAAAGTTGAAAAAAATAATTTTTTGGACTTAACCATTTTTCCGGCGTTTATCAGACTTTCAGATAGGGCAAATGTCAGTGAGCGTTCCGATTTCAGTTCCAGAGCGATTCGCCCAATGAGTCCTTGATATTTAGTCATTTTCAGCCAATTTTCTGGATTTTTGAAAATTTCACTTTTTTTTGAAAATATCCACTAAATGAGGGAATAATATGTGTGAGGGTAGCCCAGGAGAGTTCCAATTGTGTGTGGGTAGAATATATTTCCCACGTGGGTAAAACTGAAAAAAGTTGAAAAAAATTTTTTTTTGGACTTAGTCATTTTTCCGGCGTTTATCAGACTTTCAGATAGGGCAAATGTCAGTGAGCGTTCCGATTTCAGTTCCAGAGCGATTCGCCCAATGAGTCCTTGATATTTAGTCATTTTCAGCCAATTTTCTGGATTTTTGAAAAATTCACTTTTTTGTGAAAATATCCACTAAATGAGGGAATAATATGTGTGAGGGTACCCCAGGAGAGTTCCAAATGTGTGTGGGTAGAATATATATCCCACGGGGGTAAAATTGAAGACAGCTGAAAAAAATTATTTTTTGGACTTAGCCATTTTTCCGGCGTTTATCAGACTTTCAGATAGGGCAAATGTCAGTGAGCGTTCCGATTTCAGTTCCAGAGCGATTCGCCCAATGAGTCCTAGATATTTAGTCGTTTTCAGCCAATATTTTGGATTTTTGAAAATTTCACTTTTTTGTGAAAATATCCACTAAATGAGGGAATAATATGTGTGAGAGTACCCCAGAAGAGTTCCAAATGTGTGTGGGTAAAATATATATCCCACGGGGGTAAAATTGAAAAAAATTTTTTTTTGGACTTAGTCATTTTTCCGGCGTTTATCAGACTTTCAGATAGGGCAAATGTCAGTGAGCGTTCCGATTTCATTTCCAGAGCGATTCGCCCAATGAGTCATTGATATTTAGTCTTTTTCAGCCAATTTTCTGGATTTTTGAAAATTTCACTTTTTTGTGAAAATATCCACTAAATGAGGGAATAATATGTGTGAGGGTAGCCCAGGAGAGTTCCAATTGTGTGTGGGTAGAATATATATCCCACATGGGTAAAATTGAAAAAAGTTGAAAAAAAATTTTTTTTGGACTTAGTCATTTTTCCGGCGTTTATCAGACTTTCAGATAGGGCAAATGTCAGTGAGCATTCCGATTTCAGTTCCAGAGCGATTCGCCCAATGAGTCCTTGATATTTAGTCATTTTCAGCCAATTTTCTGGATTTTTGAAAAATTCACTTTTTTGTGAAAATGTCCACTAAATGAGGGAATAATATGTGTGAGGGTACCCCAGGAGAGTTCCAAATGTGTGTGGGTAAAATATATATCCCACGGAGGTAAAAGTGAAAAAAGTTGAAAAAAATAATTTTTTGGACTTAACCATTTTTCCGGCGTTTATCAGACTTTCAGATAGGGCAAATGTCAGTGAGCGTTCCGATTTCAGTTCCAGAGCGATTCGCCCAATGAGTCCTTGATATTTAGTCATTTTCAGCCAATTTTCTGGATTTTTGAAAATTTCACTTTTTTTTGAAAATATCCACTAAATGAGGGAATAATATGTGTGAGGGTAGCCCAGGAGAGTTCCAATTGTGTGTGGGTAGAATATATTTCCCACGTGGGTAAAACTGAAAAAAGTTGAAAAAAATTTTTTTTTGGACTTAGTCATTTTTCCGGCGTTTATCAGACTTTCAGATAGGGCAAATGTCAGTGAGCGTTCCGATTTCAGTTCCAGAGCGATTCGCCCAATGAGTCCTTGATATTTAGTCATTTTCAGCCAATTTTCTGGATTTTTGAAAAATTCACTTTTTTGTGAAAATATCCACTAAATGAGGGAATAATATGTGTGAGGGTACCCCAGGAGAGTTCCAAATGTGTGTGGGTAGAATATATATCCCACGGGGGTAAAATTGAAGACAGCTGAAAAAAATTATTTTTTGGACTTAGCCATTTTTCCGGCGTTTATCAGACTTTCAGATAGGGCAAATGTCAGTGAGCGTTCCGATTTCAGTTCCAGAGCGATTCGCCCAATGAGTCCTAGATATTTAGTCGTTTTCAGCCAATATTTTGGATTTTTGAAAATTTCACTTTTTTGTGAAAATATCCACTAAATGAGGGAATAATATGTGTGAGAGTACCCCAGAAGAGTTCCAAATGTGTGTGGGTAAAATATATATCCCACGGGGGTAAAATTGAAAAAAATTTTTTTTTGGACTTAGTCATTTTTCCGGCGTTTATCAGACTTTCAGATAGGGCAAATATCAGTGAGCGTTCCGATTTCATTTCCAGAGCGATTCGCCCAATGAGTCATTGATATTTAGTCTTTTTCAGCCAATTTTCTGGATTTTTGAAAATTTCACTTTTTTGTAAAAATATCCACTAAATGAGGGAATAATATGTGTGAGGGTAGCCCAGGAGAGTTCCAATTGTGTGTGGGTAGAATATATTTCCCACGTGGGTAAAACTGAAAAAAGTTGAAAAAAATTTTTTTTTGGCCTTTGTCATTTTTCCGGCGTTTATCAGACTTTCAGATAGGGCAAATGTCAGTGAGCGTTCCGATTTCAGTTCCAGAGCGATTCGCCCAATGAGTCCTTGATATTTAGTCATTTTCAGCCAATTTTCTGGATTTTTGAAAAATTCACTTTTTTGTGAAAATATCCACTAAATGAGGGAATAATATGTGTGAGGGTACCCCAGGAGAGTTCCAAATGTGTGTGGGTAGAATATATATCCCACGGGGGTAAAATTGAAGACAGCTGAAAAAAATTATTTTTTGGACTTAGCCATTTCTCCGGCGTTTATCAGACTTTCAGATAGGGCAAATGTCAGTGAGCGTTCCGATTTCAGTTCCAGAGCGATTCGCCCAATGAGTCCTAGATATTTAGTCGTTTTCAGCCAATATTTTGGATTTTTGAAAATTTCACTTTTTTGTGAAAATATCCACTAAATGAGGGAATAATATGTGTGAGAGTACCCCAGAAGAGTTCCAAATGTGTGTGGGTAAAATATATATCCCACGGGGGTAAAATTGAAAAAAATTTTTTTTTGGACTTAGTCATTTTTCCGGCGTTTATCAGACTTTCAGATAGGGCAAATGTCAGTGAGCGTTCCGATTTCATTTCCAGAGCGATTCGCCCAATGAGTCATTGATATTTAGTCTTTTTCAGCCAATTTTCTGGATTTTTGAAAATTTCACTTTTTTGTGAAAATATCCACTAAATGAGGGAATAATATGTGTGAGGGTAGCCCAGGAGAGTTCCAATTGTGTGTGGGTAGAATATATATCCCACATGGGTAAAATTGAAAAAAGTTGAAAAAAAATTTTTTTTGGACTTAGTCATTTTTCCGGCGTTTATCAGACTTTCAGATAGGGCAAATGTCAGTGAGCATTCCGATTTCAGTTCCAGAGCGATTCGCCCAATGAGTCCTTGATATTTAGTCATTTTCAGCCAATTTTCTGGATTTTTGAAAAATTCACTTTTTTGTGAAAATGTCCACTAAATGAGGGAATAATATGTGTGAGGGTACCCCAGGAGAGTTCCAAATGTGTGTGGGTAAAATATATATCCCACGGGGGTAAAAGTGAAAAAAGTTGAAAAAAATAATTTTTTGGACTTAACCATTTTTCCGGCGTTTATCAGACTTTCAGATAGGGCAAATGTCAGTGAGCGTTCCGATTTCAGTTCCAGAGCGATTCGCCCAATGAGTCCTTGATATTTAGTCATTTTCAGCCAATTTTCTGGATTTTTGAAAATTTCACTTTTTTTTGAAAATATCCACTAAATGAGGGAATAATATGTGTGAGGGTAGCCCAGGAGAGTTCCAATTGTGTGTGGGTAGAATATATTTCCCACGTGGGTAAAACTGAAAAAAGTTGAAAAAAAATTTTTTTTGGACTTAGTCATTTTTCCGGCGTTTATCAGACTTTCAGATAGGGCAAATGTCAGTGAGCGTTCCGATTTCAGTTCCAGAGCGATTCGCCCAATGAGTCCTTGATATTTAGTCATTTTCAGCCAATTTTCTGGATTTTTGAAAAATTCACTTTTTTGTGAAAATATCCACTAAATGAGGGAATAATATGTGTGAGGGTACCCCAGGAGAGTTCCAAATGTGTGTGGGTAGAATATATATCCCACGGGGGTAAAATTGAAGACAGCTGAAAAAAATTATTTTTTGGACTTAGCCATTTTTCCGGCGTTTATCAGACTTTCAGATAGGGCAAATGTCAGTGAGCGTTCCGATTTCAGTTCCAGAGCGATTCGCCCAATGAGTCCTAGATATTTAGTCGTTTTCAGCCAATATTTTGGATTTTTGAAAATTTCACTTTTTTGTGAAAATATCCACTAAATGAGGGAATAATATGTGTGAGAGTACCCCAGAAGAGTTCCAAATGTGTGTGGGTAAAATATATATCCCACGGGGGTAAAATTGAAAAAAATTTTTTTTTGGACTTAGTCATTTTTCCGGCGTTTATCAGACTTTCAGATAGGGCAAATGTCAGTGAGCATTCCGATTTCATTTCCAGAGCGATTCGCCCAATGAGTCATTGATATTTAGTCTTTTTCAGCCAATTTTCTGGATTTTTGAAAATTTCACTTTTTTGTGAAAATATCCACTAAATGAGGGAATAATATGTGTGAGGGTAGCCCAGGAGAGTTCCAATTGTGTGTGGGTAGAATATATATCCCACATGGGTAAAATTGAAAAAAGTTGAAAAAAAATTTTTTTTGGACTTAGTCATTTTTCCGGCGTTTATCAGACTTTCAGATAGGGCAAATGTCAGTAAGCATTCCGATTTCAGTTCCAGAGCGATTCGCCCAATGAGTCCTTGATATTTAGTCATTTTCAGCCAATTTTCTGGATTTTTGAAAAATTCACTTTTTTGTGAAAATGTCCACTAAATGAGGGAATAATATGTGTGAGGGTACCCCAGGAGAGTTCCAAATGTGTGTGGGTAAAATATATATCCCACGGGGGTAAAAGTGAAAAAAGTTGAAAAAAATAATTTTTTGGACTTAACCATTTTTCCGGCGTTTATCAGACTTTCAGATAGGGCATATGTCAGTGAGCGTTCCGATTTCAGTTCCAGAGCGATTCGCCCAATGAGTCCTTGATATTTAGTCATTTTCAGCCAATTTTCTGGATTTTTGAAAATTTCACTTTTTTGTGAAAATATCCACTAAATGAGGGAATAATATGTGTGAGGGTAGCCCAGGAGAGTTCCAATTGTGTGTGGGTAGAATATATTTCCCACGTGGGTAAAACTGAAAAAAGTTGAAAAAAATTTTTTTTTGGACTTAGTCATTTTTCCGGCGTTTATCAGACTTTCAGATAGGGCAAATGTCAGTGAGCGTTCCGATTTCAGTTCCAGAGCGATTCGCCCAATGAGTCCTTGATATTTAGTCATTTTCAGCCAATTTTCTGGATTTTTGAAAAATTCACTTTTTTGTGAAAATATCCACTAAATGAGGGAATAATATGTGTGAGGGTACCCCAGGAGAGTTCCAAATGTGTGTGGGTAGAATATATATCCCACGGGGGTAAAATTGAAAACAGCTGAAAAAATTATTTTTTGGACTTAGCCATTTTTCCGGCGTTTATCAGACTTTCAGATAGGGCAAATGTCAGTGAGCGTTCCGATTTCAGTTCCAGAGCGATTCGCCCAATGAGTCCTTGATATTTAGTCGTTTTCAGCCAATATTTTTGATTTTTGAAAATTTCACTTTTTTGTGAAAATATCCACTAAATGAGGGAATAATATGTGTGAGGGTACCCCAGGAGTGTTCCAAATGTGTGTGGGTAGAATATATATCCCACGGGGGTAAAATTGAAAAAAGTTGAAAAATTATTTTTTTTGGACTTAGTCATTTTTCCGCATTTATCAGACTTTCAGATAGGGCAAATGTCAGTGAGCGTTCCGATTTCAGTTCCAGAGCAATTCGCCCAATGAGTCCTTGATATTTAGTCATTTTCAGCCAATTTTCTGGATTTTTGAAAAATGCACTTTTTTGTGAAAATATCCACTAAATGAGGGAATAATATGTGTGAGGGTACCCCAGGAGAGTTCCAAATGTGTGTGGGTAGAATATATATCCCACGGGGGTAAAATTGAAAAAAGTTGAAAAATTATTTTTTTTGGACTTAGTCATTTTTCCGCATTTATCAGACTTTCAGATAGGGCAAATGTCAGTGAGCGTTCCGATTTCAGTTCCAGAGCAATTCGCCCAATGAGTCCTTGATATTTAGTCATTTTCAGCCAATTTTCTGGATTTTTGAAAAATTCACTTTTTTGTGAAAATATCCACTAAATGAGGGAATAATATGTGTGAGGGTACCCCAGGAGAGTTCCAAATGTGTGTGGGTAGAATATATATCCCACGGGGGTAAAATTGAAGACAGCTGAAAAAAATTATTTTTTGGACTTAGCCATTTTTCCGGCGTTTATCAGACTTTCAGATAGGGCAAATGTCAGTGAGCGTTCCGATTTCAGTTCCAGAGCGATTCGCCCAATGAGTCCTAGATATTTAGTCGTTTTCAGCCAATATTTTGGATTTTTGAAAATTTCACTTTTTTGTGAAAATATCCACTAAATGAGGGAATAATATGTGTGAGAGTACCCCAGAAGAGTTCCAAATGTGTGTGGGTAAAATATATATCCCACGGGGGTAAAATTGAAAAAAATTTTTTTTTGGACTTAGTCATTTTTCCGGCGTTTATCAGACTTTCAGATAGGGCAAATGTCAGTGAGCGTTCCGATTTCATTTCCAGAGCGATTCGCCCAATGAGTCATTGATATTTAGTCTTTTTCAGCCAATTTTCTGGATTTTTGAAAATTTCACTTTTTTGTGAAAATATCCACTAAATGAGGGAATAATATGTGTGAGGGTAGCCCAGGAGAGTTCCAATTGTGTGTGGGTAGAATATATATCCCACATGGGTAAAATTGAAAAAAGTTGAAAAAAAATTTTTTTTGGACTTAGTCATTTTTCCGGCGTTTATCAGACTTTCAGATAGGGCAAATGTCAGTGAGCATTCCGATTTCAGTTCCAGAGCGATTCGCCCAATGAGTCCTTGATATTTAGTCATTTTCAGCCAATTTTCTGGATTTTTGAAAAATTCACTTTTTTGTGAAAATGTCCACTAAATGAGGGAATAATATGTGTGAGGGTACCCCAGGAGAGTTCCAAATGTGTGTGGGTAAAATATATATCCCACGGGGGTAAAAGTGAAAAAAGTTGAAAAAAATAATTTTTTGGACTTAACCATTTTTCCGGCGTTTATCAGACTTTCAGATAGGGCATATGTCAGTGAGCGTTCCGATTTCAGTTCCAGAGCGATTCGCCCAATGAGTCCTTGATATTTAGTCATTTTCAGCCAATTTTCTGGATTTTTGAAAATTTCACTTTTTTGTGAAAATATCCACTAAATGAGGGAATAATATGTGTGAGGGTAGCCCAGGAGAGTTCCAATTGTGTGTGGGTAGAATATATTTCCCACGTGGGTAAAACTGAAAAAAGTTGAAAAAAATTTTTTTTTGGACTTAGTCATTTTTCCGGCGTTTATCAGACTTTCAGATAGGGCAAATGTCAGTGAGCGTTCCGATTTCAGTTCCAGAGCGATTCGCCCAATGAGTCCTTGATATTTAGTCATTTTCAGCCAATTTTCTGGATTTTTGAAAAATTCACTTTTTTGTGAAAATATCCACTAAATGAGGGAATAATATGTGTGAGGGTACCCCAGGAGAGTTCCAAATGTGTGTGGGTAGAATATATATCCCACGGGGGTAAAATTGAAAACAGCTGAAAAAATTATTTTTTGGACTTAGCCATTTTTCCGGCGTTTATCAGACTTTCAGATAGGGCAAATGTCAGTGAGCGTTCCGATTTCAGTTCCAGAGCGATTCGCCCAATGAGTCCTTGATATTTAGTCGTTTTCAGCCAATATTTTTGATTTTTGAAAATTTCACTTTTTTGTGAAAATATCCACTAAATGAGGGAATAATATGTGTGAGGGTACCCCAGGAGTGTTCCAAATGTGTGTGGGTAGAATATATATCCCACGGGGGTAAAATTGAAAAAAGTTGAAAAATTATTTTTTTTGGACTTAGTCATTTTTCCGCATTTATCAGACTTTCAGATAGGGCAAATGTCAGTGAGCGTTCCGATTTCAGTTCCAGAGCAATTCGCCCAATGAGTCCTTGATATTTAGTCATTTTCAGCCAATTTTCTGGATTTTTGAAAAATGCACTTTTTTGTGAAAATATCCACTAAATGAGGGAATAATATGTGTGAGGGTACCCCAGGAGAGTTCCAAATGTGTGTGGGTAGAATATATATCCCACGGGGGTAAAATTGAAAAAAGTTGAAAAATATTTTTTTTTGGACTTAGTCATTTTTCCGGCGTTTATCAGACTTTCAGATAGGGCAAATGTCAGTGAGCGTTCCGATTTCAGTTCCAGAGCAATTCGCCCAATGAGTCCTTGATATTTAGTCATTTTCAGCCAATTTTCTGGATTTTTGAAAAATGCACTTTTTTGTGAAAATATCCACTAAATGAGGGAATAATATGTGTGAGGGTACCCCAGGAGAGTTCCAAATGTGTGTGGGTAAAATATATATCCCACAGGGGTAAAATTGAAAAAAGTTGAAAAAAATTATTTTTTGGACTTAGTCATTTTTCCGGCGTTTATCAGACTTTCAGATAGGGCAAATGTCAGTGAGCATTCCGATTTCAGTTCCAGAGCGATTCGCCCAATGAGTCCTTGATATTTAGTCGTTTTCAGCCAATATTTTGGATTTTTGAAAATTTCACTTTTTTGTGAAAATATCCACTAAATGAGGGAATAATATGTGTGAGGGTACCCCAGGAGAGTTCCAAATGTGTGTTGGTAGAATATATATCCCACGGGGGTAAAATTGAAAACAATTGAAAAAAATTATTTTTTGGACTTAGCCATTTTTCCGGCGTTTATCAGACTTTCAGATAGGGCAAATGTCAGTGAGCGTTCCGATTTCAGTTCCAGAGCGATTCGCCCAATGAGTCCTTGATATTTAGTCATTTTCAGCCAATTTTCTGGATTTTTGAAAAATTCACTTTTTTGTGAAAATGTCCACTAAATGAGGGAATAATATGTGTGAGGGTACCCCAGGAGAGTTCCAAATGAGTGTGGGTAAAATATATATCCCACGGGGGTAAAAGTGAAAAAAGTTGAAAAAAATAATTTTTTGGACTTCACCATTTTTCCGGCGTTTATCAGACTTTCAGATAGGGCAAATGTCAGTGAGTGTTCCGATTTCAGTTCCAGAGCGATTCGCCCAATGAGTCATTGATATTTAGTCTTTTTCAGCATATTTTCTGGATTTTTGAAAATTTCACTTTTTTGTGAAAATATCCACTAAATGAGGGAATAATATGTGTGAGGGTAGCCCAGGAGAGTTCCAATTGTGTGTGGGTAGAATATATATCCCACGTGGGTAAAATTGAAAAAAGTTGAAAAATATTTTTTTTTGGACTTAGTCATTTTTCCGGCGTTTATCAGACTTTCAGATAGGGCAAATGTCAGTGAGCGTTCCGATTTCAGTTCCAGAGCGATTCGCCCAATGAGTCCTTGATATTTAGTCATTTTCAGCCAATTTTTTGGATTTTTGAAAAATTCACTTTTTTGTGAAAATATCCACTAAATGAGGGAATAATATGTGTGAGGGTACCCCAGGAGAGTTCCAAATGTGTGTGGGCAAAATATATATCCCACGGGTGTAAAAGTGAAAAAAGTTGAAAAAAATATTTTTTTGGACTTAGCCATTTTTCCGGCGTTTATCAGACTTTCAGATAGGGCAAATGTCAGTGAGTGTTCCGATTTCAGTTCCAGAGCGATGCGCCCAATGAGTCATTGATATTTAGTCATTTTCAGCCAATATTCTGGATTTTTGAAAATTTCACTTTTTTGTGAAAATATCCACTAAATGAGGGAATAATATGTGTGAGGGTAGCCCAGGAGAGTTCCAAATGTGTGTGGGTAGAATATATATCCCACGGGGGTAAAATTGAAAAAAGTTGAAAACATTTTTTTTTTGGACTTAGTCATTTTTCCGGCGTTTATCAGACTTTCAGATAGGGCAAATGTCAGTGAGCGTTCCGATTTCAGTTCCAGAGCGATTCGCCCAATGAGTCCTTGATATTTAGTCATTTTCAGCCAATTCTCTGGATTTTTGAAAAATTCACTTTTTTGTGAAAATATCCACTAAATGAGGGAATAATATGTGTGAGGGTACCCCAGGAGAGTTCCAAATGTGTGTGGGTAGAATATATATCCCACGGGGGTAAAATTGAAAACAGCTGAAAAAATTATTTTTTGGACTTAGCCATTTTTCCGGCGTTTATCAGACTTTCAGATAGGGCAAATGTCAGTGAGCGTTCCGATTTCAGTTCCAGAGCGATTCGCCCAATGAGTCCTTGATATTTAGTCGTTTTCAGCCAATATTTTTGATTTTTGAAAATTTCACTTTTTTGTGAAAATATCCACTAAATGAGGGAATAATATGTGTGAGGGTACCCCAGGAGTGTTCCAAATGTGTGTGGGTAGAATATATATCCCACGGGGGTAAAATTGAAAAAAGTTGAAAAATTATTTTTTTTGGACTTAGTCATTTTTCCGCATTTATCAGACTTTCAGATAGGGCAAATGTCAGTGAGCGTTCCGATTTCAGTTCCAGAGCAATTCGCCCAATGAGTCCTTGATATTTAGTCATTTTCAGCCAATATTTTGGATTTTTGAAAATTTCACTTTTTTGTGAAAATATCCACTAAATGAGGGAATAATATGTGTGAGGGTACCCCAGGAGAGTTCCAAATGTGTGTTGGTAGAATATATATCCCACGGGGGTAAAATTGAAAACAATTGAAAAAAATTATTTTTTGGACTTAGCCATTTTTCCGGCGTTTATCAGACTTTCAGATAGGGCAAATGTCAGTGAGCGTTCCGATTTCAGTTCCAGAGCGATTCGCCCAATGAGTCCTTGATATTTAGTCATTTTCAGCCAATTTTCTGGATTTTTGAAAAATTCACTTTTTTGTGAAAATGTCCACTAAATGAGGGAATAATATGTGTGAGGGTACCCCAGGAGAGTTCCAAATGAGTGTGGGTAAAATATATATCCCACGGGGGTAAAAGTGAAAAAAGTTGAAAAAAATAATTTTTTGGACTTCACCATTTTTCCGGCGTTTATCAGACTTTCAGATAGGGCAAATGTCAGTGAGTGTTCCGATTTCAGTTCCAGAGCGATTCGCCCAATGAGTCATTGATATTTAGTCTTTTTCAGCATATTTTCTGGATTTTTGAAAATTTCACTTTTTTGTGAAAATATCCACTAAATGAGGGAATAATATGTGTGAGGGTAGCCCAGGAGAGTTCCAATTGTGTGTGGGTAGAATATATATCCCACGTGGGTAAAATTGAAAAAAGTTGAAAAATATTTTTTTTTGGACTTAGTCATTTTTCCGGCGTTTATCAGACTTTCAGATAGGGCAAATGTCAGTGAGCGTTCCGATTTCAGTTCCAGAGCGATTCGCCCAATGAGTCCTTGATATTTAGTCATTTTCAGCCAATTTTTTGGATTTTTGAAAAATTCACTTTTTTGTGAAAATATCCACTAAATGAGGGAATAATATGTGTGAGGGTACCCCAGGAGAGTTCCAAATGTGTGTGGGCAAAATATATATCCCACGGGTGTAAAAGTGAAAAAAGTTGAAAAAAATATTTTTTTGGACTTAGCCATTTTTCCGGCGTTTATCAGACTTTCAGATAGGGCAAATGTCAGTGAGTGTTCCGATTTCAGTTCCAGAGCGATTCGCCCAATGAGTCATTGATATTTAGTCATTTTCAGCCAATATTCTGGATTTTTGAAAATTTCACTTTTTTGTGAAAATATCCACTAAATGAGGGAATAATATGTGTGAGGGTAGCCCAGGAGAGTTCCAAATGTGTGTGGGTAGAATATATATCCCACGGGGGTAAAATTGAAAAAAGTTGAAAACATTTTTTTTTTGGACTTAGTCATTTTTCCGGCGTTTATCAGACTTTCAGATAGGGCAAATGTCAGTGAGCGTTCCGATTTCAGTTCCAGAGCGATTCGCCCAATGAGTCCTTGATATTTAGTCGTTTTCAGCCAATATTTTGGATTTTTGAAAATTTCACTTTTTTGTGAAAATATCCACTAAATGAGGGAATAATATGTGTGAGGGTAGCCCAGGAGAGTTCCAATTGTGTGTGGGTAGAATATATTTCCCACGTGGGTAAAACTGAAAAAAGTTGAAAAAAATTTTTTTTTGGACTTAGTCATTTTTCCGGCGTTTATCAGACTTTCAGATAGGGCAAATGTCAGTGAGCGTTCCGATTTCAGTTCCAGAGCGATTCGCCCAATGAGTCCTTGATATTTAGTCGTTTTCAGCCAATATTTTGGATTTTTGAAAATTTCACTTTTTTGTGAAAATATCCACTAAATGAGGGAATAATATGTGTGAGAGTACCCCAGAAGAGTTCCAAATGTGTGTGGGTAGAATATATATCCCACGGGGGTAAAATTGTAAAAAGTTGAAAAAAATTTTTTTTTGGACTTAGTCATTTTTCCGGCGTTTATCAGACTTTCAGATAGGGCAAATGTCAGTGAGTGTTCCGATTTCAGTTCCAGAGCGATTCGCCCAATGAGTCCTTGATATTTAGTCATTTTCAGCCAATTTTTTGGATTTTTGAAAATTTCACTTTTTTGTGAAAATATCCACTAAATGAGGGAATAATATGTGTGAGGGTAGCCCAGGAGAGTTCCAATTGTGTGTGGGTAGAATATATATCCCACGTGGGTAAAACTGAAAAAAGTTGAAAAAAATTTTTTTTTGGACTTAGTCATTTTTCCGGCGTTTATCAGACTTTCAGATAGGGCAAATGTCAGTGAGCGTTCCGATTTCAGTTCCAGAGCGATTCGCCCAATGAGTCATTGATATTTAGTCTTTTTCAGCCAATTTTCTGGATTTTTGAAAATTTCACTTTTTTGTGAAAATATCCACTAAATGAGGGAATAATATGTGTGAGGGTAGCCCAGGAGAGTTCCAATTGTGTGTGGGTAGAATATATATCCCACATGGGTAAAATTGAAAAAAGTTGAAAAAAAATTTTTTTTGGACTTAGTCATTTTTCCGGCGTTTATCAGACTTTCAGATAGGGCAAATGTCAGTGAGCATTCCGATTTCAGTTCCAGAGCGATTCGCCCAATGAGTCCTTGATATTTAGTCATTTTCAGCCAATTTTCTGGATTTTTGAAAAATTCACTTTTTTGTGAAAATGTCCACTAAATGAGGGAATAATATGTGTGAGGGTACCCCAGGAGAGTTCCAAATGTGTGTGGGTAAAATATATATCCCACGGGGGTAAAAGTGAAAAAAGTTGAAAAAAATGATTTTTTGGACTTAACCATTTTTCCGGCGTTTATCAGACTTTCAGATAGGGCAAATGTCAGTGAGCGTTCCGATTTCAGTTCCAGAGCGATTCGCCCAATGAGTCATTGATATTTAGTCTTTTTCAGCCAATTTTCTGGATTTTTGAAAATTTCACTTTTTTGTGAAAATATCCACTAAATGAGGGAATAATATGTGTGAGGGTAGCCCAGGAGAGTTCCAATTGTGTGTGGGTAGAATATATATCCCACATGGGTAAAATTGAAAAAAGTTGAAAAAAAATTTTTTTTGGACTTAGTCATTTTTCCGGCGTTTATCAGACTTTCAGATAGGGCAAATGTCAGTGAGCATTCCGATTTCAGTTCCAGAGCGATTCGCCCAATGAGTCCTTGATATTTAGTCATTTTCAGCCAATTTTCTGGATTTTTGAAAAATTCACTTTTTTGTGAAAATGTCCACTAAATGAGGGAATAATATGTGTGAGGGTACCCCAGGAGAGTTCCAAATGTGTGTGGGTAAAATATATATCCCACGGGGGTAAAAGTGAAAAAAGTTGAAAAAAATAATTTTTTGGACTTAACCATTTTTCCGGCGTTTATCAGACTTTCAGATAGGGCATATGTCAGTGAGCGTTCCGATTTCAGTTCCAGAGCGATTCGCCCAATGAGTCCTTGATATTTAGTCATTTTCAGCCAATTTTCTGGATTTTTGAAAAATTCACTTTTTTGTGAAAATGTCCACTAAATGAGGGAATAATATGTGTGAGGGTACCCCAGGAGAGTTCCAAATGAGTGTGGGTAAAATATATATCCCACGGGGGTAAAAGTGAAAAAAGTTGAAAAAAATAATTTTTTGGACTTCACCATTTTTCCGGCGTTTATCAGACTTTCAGATAGGGCAAATGTCAGTGAGTGTTCCGATTTCAGTTCTAGAGCGATTCGCCCAATGAGTCATTGATATTTAGTCTTTTTCAGCATATTTTCTGGATTTTTGAAAATTTCACTTTTTTGTGAAAATATCCACTAAATGAGGGAATAATATGTGTGAGGGTAGCCCAGGAGAGTTCCAATTGTGTGTGGGTAGAATATATATCCCACGTGGGTAAAATTGAAAAAAGTTGAAAAATATTTTTTTTTGGACTTAGTCATTTTTCCGGCGTTTATCAGACTTTCAGATAGGGCAAATGTCAGTGAGCGTTCCGATTTCAGTTCCAGAGCGATTCGCCCAATGAGTCCTTGATATTTAGTCATTTTCAGCCAATTTTTTGGATTTTTGAAAAATTCACTTTTTTGTGAAAATATCCACTAAATGAGGGAATAATATGTGTGAGGGTACCCCAGGAGAGTTCCAAATGTGTGTGGGCAAAATATATATCCCACGGGTGTAAAAGTGAAAAAAGTTGAAAAAAATATTTTTTTGGACTTAGCCATTTTTCCGGCGTTTATCAGACTTTCAGATAGGGCAAATGTCAGTGAGTGTTCCGATTTCAGTTCCAGAGCGATTCGCCCAATGAGTCATTGATATTTAGTCATTTTCAGCCAATATTCTGGATTTTTGAAAATTTCACTTTTTTGTGAAAATATCCACTAAATGAGGGAATAATATGTGTGAGGGTAGCCCAGGAGAGTTCCAAATGTGTGTGGGTAGAATATATATCCCACGGGGGTAAAATTGAAAAAAGTTGAAAACATTTTTTTTTTGGACTTAGTCATTTTTCCGGCGTTTATCAGACTTTCAGATAGGGCAAATGTCAGTGAGCGTTCCGATTTCAGTTCCAGAGCGATTCGCCCAATGAGTCCTTGATATTTAGTCGTTTTCAGCCAATATTTTGGATTTTTGAAAATTTCACTTTTTTGTGAAAATATCCACTAAATGAGGGAATAATATGTGTGAGGGTAGCCCAGGAGAGTTCCAATTGTGTGTGGGTAGAATATATTTCCCACGTGGGTAAAACTGAAAAAAGTTGAAAAAAATTTTTTTTTGGACTTAGTCATTTTTCCGGCGTTTATCAGACTTTCAGATAGGGCAAATGTCAGTGAGCGTTCCGATTTCAGTTCCAGAGCGATTCGCCCAATGAGTCCTTGATATTTAGTCGTTTTCAGCCAATATTTTGGATTTTTGAAAATTTCACTTTTTTGTGAAAATATCCACTAAATGAGGGAATAATATGTGTGAGAGTACCCCAGAAGAGTTCCAAATGTGTGTGGGTAGAATATATATCCCACGGGGGTAAAATTGTAAAAAGTTGAAAAAAATTTTTTTTTGGACTTAGTCATTTTTCCGGCGTTTATCAGACTTTCAGATAGGGCAAATGTCAGTGAGTGTTCCGATTTCAGTTCCAGAGCGATTCGCCCAATGAGTCCTTGATATTTAGTCATTTTCAGCCAATTTTTTGGATTTTTGAAAATTTCACTTTTTTGTGAAAATATCCACTAAATGAGGGAATAATATGTGTGAGGGTAGCCCAGGAGAGTTCCAATTGTGTGTGGGTAGAATATATATCCCACGTGGGTAAAACTGAAAAAAGTTGAAAAAAATTTTTTTTTGGACTTAGTCATTTTTCCGGCGTTTATCAGACTTTCAGATAGGGCAAATGTCAGTGAGCGTTCCGATTTCAGTTCCAGAGCGATTCGCCCAATGAGTCATTGATATTTAGTCTTTTTCAGCCAATTTTCTGGATTTTTGAAAATTTCACTTTTTTGTGAAAATATCCACTAAATGAGGGAATAATATGTGTGAGGGTAGCCCAGGAGAGTTCCAATTGTGTGTGGGTAGAATATATATCCCACATGGGTAAAATTGAAAAAAGTTGAAAAAAAATTTTTTTTGGACTTAGTCATTTTTCCGGCGTTTATCAGACTTTCAGATAGGGCAAATGTCAGTGAGCATTCCGATTTCAGTTCCAGAGCGATTCGCCCAATGAGTCCTTGATATTTAGTCATTTTCAGCCAATTTTCTGGATTTTTGAAAAATTCACTTTTTTGTGAAAATGTCCACTAAATGAGGGAATAATATGTGTGAGGGTACCCCAGGAGAGTTCCAAATGTGTGTGGGTAAAATATATATCCCACGGGGGTAAAAGTGAAAAAAGTTGAAAAAAATAATTTTTTGGACTTAACCATTTTTCCGGCGTTTATCAGACTTTCAGATAGGGCATATGTCAGTGAGCGTTCCGATTTCAGTTCCAGAGCGATTCGCCCAATGAGTCCTTGATATTTAGTCGTTTTCAGCCAATATTTTTGATTTTTGAAAATTTCACTTTTTTGTGAAAATATCCACTAAATGAGGGAATAATATGTGTGAGGGTACCCCAGGAGTGTTCCAAATGTGTGTGGGTAGAATATATATCCCACGGGGGTAAAATTGAAAAAAGTTGAAAAATTATTTTTTTTGGACTTAGTCATTTTTCCGCATTTATCAGACTTTCAGATAGGGCAAATGTCAGTGAGCGTTCCGATTTCAGTTCCAGAGCAATTCGCCCAATGAGTCCTTGATATTTAGTCATTTTCAGCCAATTTTCTGGATTTTTGAAAAATGCACTTTTTTGTGAAAATATCCACTAAATGAGGGAATAATATGTGTGAGGGTACCCCAGGAGAGTTCCAAATGTGTGTGGGTAGAATATATATCCCACGGGGGTAAAATTGAAAAAAGTTGAAAAATATTTTTTTTTGGACTTAGTCATTTTTCCGGCGTTTATCAGACTTTCAGATAGGGCAAATGTCAGTGAGCGTTCCGATTTCAGTTCCAGAGCAATTCGCCCAATGAGTCCTTGATATTTAGTCATTTTCAGCCAATTTTCTGGATTTTTGAAAAATGCACTTTTTTGTGAAAATATCCACTAAATGAGGGAATAATATGTGTGAGGGTACCCCAGGAGAGTTCCAAATGTGTGTGGGTAAAATATATATCCCACAGGGGTAAAATTGAAAAAAGTTGAAAAAAATTATTTTTTGGACTTAGTCATTTTTCCGGCGTTTATCAGACTTTCAGATAGGGCAAATGTCAGTGAGCATTCCGATTTCAGTTCCAGAGCGATTCGCCCAATGAGTCCTTGATATTTAGTCGTTTTCAGCCAATATTTTGGATTTTTGAAAATTTCACTTTTTTGTGAAAATATCCACTAAATGAGGGAATAATATGTGTGAGGGTACCCCAGGAGAGTTCCAAATGTGTGTTGGTAGAATATATATCCCACGGGGGTAAAATTGAAAACAATTGAAAAAAATTATTTTTTGGACTTAGCCATTTTTCCGGCGTTTATCAGACTTTCAGATAGGGCAAATGTCAGTGAGCGTTCCGATTTCAGTTCCAGAGCGATTCGCCCAATGAGTCCTTGATATTTAGTCATTTTCAGCCAATTTTCTGGATTTTTGAAAAATTCACTTTTTTGTGAAAATGTCCACTAAATGAGGGAATAATATGTGTGAGGGTACCCCAGGAGAGTTCCAAATGAGTGTGGGTAAAATATATATCCCACGGGGGTAAAAGTGAAAAAAGTTGAAAAAAATAATTTTTTGGACTTCACCATTTTTCCGGCGTTTATCAGACTTTCAGATAGGGCAAATGTCAGTGAGCGTTCCGATTTCAGTTCCAGAGCGATTCGCCCAATGAGTCCTTGATATTTAGTCGTTTTCAGCCAATATTTTGGATTTTTGAAAATTTCACTTTTTTGTGAAAATATCCACTAAATGAGGGAATAATATGTGTGAGAGTACCCCAGAAGAGTTCCAAATGTGTGTGGGTAAAATATATATCCCACGGGGGTAAAATTGATAAAAATTGAAAAAAATTTTTTTTTGGACTTAGTCATTTTTCCGACGTTTATCAGACTTTCAGATAGGGCAAATGTCAGTGAGCGTTCCGATTTCAGTTCCAGAGCGATTCGCCCAATGAGTCATTGATATTTAGTCTTTTTCAGCATATTTTCTGGATTTTTGAAAATTTCACTTTTTTGTGAAAATATCCACTAAATGAGGGAATAATATGTGTGAGGGTAGCCCAGGAGAGTTCCAATTGTGTGTGGGTAGAATATATATCCCACGTGGGTAAAATTGAAAAAAGTTGAAAAATATTTTTTTTTGGACTTAGTCATTTTTCCGGCGTTTATCAGACTTTCAGATAGGGCAAATGTCAGTGAGCGTTCCGATTTCAGTTCCAGAGCGATTCGCCCAATGAGTCCTTGATATTTAGTCATTTTCAGCCAATTTTTTGGATTTTTGAAAAATTCACTTTTTTGTGAAAATATCCACTAAATGAGGGAATAATATGTGTGAGGGTACCCCAGGAGAGTTCCAAATGTGTGTGGGCAAAATATATATCCCACGGGTGTAAAAGTGAAAAAAGTTGAAAAAAATATTTTTTTGGACTTAGCCATTTTTCCGGCGTTTATCAGACTTTCAGATAGGGCAAATGTCAGTGAGTGTTCCGATTTCAGTTCCAGAGCGATTCGCCCAATGAGTCATTGATATTTAGTCATTTTCAGCCAATATTCTGGATTTTTGAAAATTTCACTTTTTTGTGAAAATATCCACTAAATGAGGGAATAATATGTGTGAGGGTAGCCCAGGAGAGTTCCAAATGTGTGTGGGTAGAATATATATCCCACGGGGGTAAAATTGAAAAAAGTTGAAAACATTTTTTTTTTGGACTTAGTCATTTTTCCGGCGTTTATCAGACTTTCAGATAGGGCAAATGTCAGTGAGCGTTCCGATTTCAGTTCCAGAGCGATTCGCCCAATGAGTCCTTGATATTTAGTCGTTTTCAGCCAATATTTTGGATTTTTGAAAATTTCACTTTTTTGTGAAAATATCCACTAAATGAGGGAATAATATGTGTGAGGGTAGCCCAGGAGAGTTCCAATTGTGTGTGGGTAGAATATATTTCCCACGTGGGTAAAACTGAAAAAAGTTGAAAAAAATTTTTTTTTGGACTTAGTCATTTTTCCGGCGTTTATCAGACTTTCAGATAGGGCAAATGTCAGTGAGCGTTCCGATTTCAGTTCCAGAGCGATTCGCCCAATGAGTCCTTGATATTTAGTCGTTTTCAGCCAATATTTTGGATTTTTGAAAATTTCACTTTTTTGTGAAAATATCCACTAAATGAGGGAATAATATGTGTGAGAGTACCCCAGAAGAGTTCCAAATGTGTGTGGGTAGAATATATATCCCACGGGGGTAAAATTGTAAAAAGTTGAAAAAAATTTTTTTTTGGACTTAGTCATTTTTCCGGCGTTTATCAGACTTTCAGATAGGGCAAATGTCAGTGAGCGTTCCGATTTCAGTTCCAGAGCGATTCGCCCAATGAGTCCTTGATATTTAGTCATTTTCAGCCAATTTTTTGGATTTTTGAAAATTTCACTTTTTTGTGAAAATATCCACTAAATGAGGGAATAATATGTGTGAGGGTAGCCCAGGAGAGTTCCAATTGTGTGTGGGTAGAATATATATCCCACGTGGGTAAAACTGAAAAAAGTTGAAAAAAATTTTTTTTTGGACTTAGTCATTTTTCCGGCGTTTATCAGACTTTCAGATAGGGCAAATGTCAGTGAGCGTTCCGATTTCAGTTCCAGAGCGATTCGCCCAATGAGTCCTTGATATTTAGTCATTTTCAGCCAATTGTCTGGATTTTTGAAAAATTCACTTTTTTGTGAAAATATCCACTAAATGAAGGAATAATATGTGTGAGGGTACCCCAGGAGAGTTCCAAATGTGTGTGGGTAGAATATATATCCCACGGGGGTAAAATTGAAAACAGCTGAAAAAAATTATTTTTTGGACTTAGCCATTTTTCCGGCGTTTATCAGACTTTCAGATAGGGCAAATGTCAGTGAACGTTTCGATTTCAGTTCCAGAGCGATTCGCCCAATGAATCCGTGATATTTAGTCGTTTTCAGCCAATATTTTGGATTTTTGAAAATTTCACTTTTTTGTGAAAATATCCACTAAATGAGGGAATAATATGTGTGAGAGTACCCCAGAAGAGTTCCAAATGTGTGTGGGTAGAATATATATCCCACGGGGGTAAAATTGAAAAAAGTTGAAAAAAAATTTTTTTTTGGACTTAGTCATTTTTCCGGCGTTTATCAGACTTTCAGATAAGGCAAATGTCAGTGAGCGTTCCGATTTCAGTTCCAGAGCGATTCGCCCAATGAGTCCTTGATATTTAGTCATTTTCAACCAATTTTCTGGATTTTTGAAAAATTCACTTTTTTGTGAAAATATCCACTAAATGAGGGAATAATATGTGTGAGGGTACCCCAGGAGAGTTCCAAATGTGTGTGGTTAAAATATATAACCCACGGGGGTAAAAGTGAAAAAAATTGAAAAAAAATATTTTTTGGACTTAGCCATTTTTCCGGCGTTTATCAGACTTTCAGATAGGGCAAATGTCAGTGAGCATTCCGATTTCAGTTCCAGAGCGATTCGTCCAATGAGTCCTTGATATTTAGTCATTTTCAGCCAATTTTCTGGATTTTTGAAAAATTCACTTTTTTGTGAAAATATCCACTAAATGAGGGAATAATATGTGTGAGGGTACCCCAGGAGAGTTCGAAATGTGTGTGGGTAAAATATATATCCCACGGGGGTAAAAGTGAAAAAAGTTGAAAAAAATAATTTTTTGGACTTAGCCATTTTTCCGGCGTTTATCAGACTTTCAGATAGGGCAAATGTCAGTGAGTGTTCCGATTTCAGTTCCAGAGCGATTCGCCCAATGAGTCCTTGATATTTAGTCATTTTCAGCCAATTTTGTGGATTTTTGAAAATTTCACTTTTTTGTGAAAATATCCACTAAATGAGGGAATAATATGTGTGAGAGTACCCCAGAAGAGTTCCAAATGTGTGTGGGTAGAATATATATCCCACGGGGGTAAAATTGAAAAAAGTTGAAAAAAAATTTTTTTTTGGACTTAGTCATTTTTCCGGCGTTTATCAGACTTTCAGATAAGGCAAATGTCAGTGAGCGTTCCGATTTCAGTTCCAGAGCAATTCGCCCAATCAGTCCTTGATATTTAGTCATTTTCAACCAATTTTCTGGATTTTTGAAAAATTCACTTTTTTGTGAAAATATCCACTAAATGAGGGAATAATATGTGTGAGGGTACCCCAGGAGAGTTCCAAATGTGTGTGGTTAAAATATATAACCCACGGGGGTAAAAGTGAAAAAAATTGAAAAAAATTATTTTTTGGACTTAGCCATTTTTCCGGCGTTTATCAGACTTTCAGATAGGGCAAATGTCAGTGAGCGTTCCGATTTCAGTTCCAGAGCGATTCGCCCAATGAGTCATTGATATTTAGTCTTTTTCAGCCAATTTTCTGGATTTTTGAAAATTTCACTTTTTTGTGAAAATATCCACTAAATGAGGGAATAATATGTGTGAGGGTAGCCCAGGAGAGTTCCAATTGTGTGTGGGTAGAATATATATCCCACGTGGGTAAAATTGAAAAAAGTTGAAAAATATTTTTTTTTGGACTTAGTCATTTTTCCGGCGTTTATCAGACTTTCAGATAGGGCAAATGTCAGTGAGCGCTCCGATTTCAGTTCCAGAGCGATTCGCCCAATGAGTCCTTGATATTTAGTCATTTTCAGCCAATTTTCTGGATTTTTGAAAATTTCACTTTTTTGTGAAAATATCCACTAAATGAGGGAATAATATGTGTGAGGGTAGCCCAGGAGAGTTCCAATTGTGTGTGGGTAGAATATATATCCCACGTGGGTAAAACTGAAAAAAGTTGAAAAAAATTTTTTTTTGGACTTAGTCATTTTTCCGGCGTTTATCAGACTTTCAGATAGGGCAAATGTCAGTGAGCGTTCCGATTTCAGTTCCAGAGCGATTCGCCCAATGAGTCCTTGATATTTAGTCATTTTCAGCCAATTGTCTGGATTTTTGAAAAATTCACTTATTTGTGAAAATATCCACTAAATGAAGGAATAATATGTGTGAGGGTACCCCAGGAGAGTTCCAAATGTGTGTGGGTAGAATATATATCCCACGGGGGTAAAATTGAAAACAGCTGAAAAAAATTATTTTTTGGACTTAGCCATTTTTCCGGCGTTTATCAGACTTTCAGATAGGGCAAATGTCAGTGAGCGTTCCGATTTCAGTTCCAGAGCGATTCGTCCAATGAGTCCTTGATATTTAGTCATTTTCAGCCAATTTTCTGGATTTTTGAAAAATTCACTTTTTTGTGAAAATATCCACTAAATGAGGGAATAATATGTGTGAGGGTACCCCAGGAGAGTTCCAAATGTGTGTGGGTAAAATATATATCCCACGGGGGTAAAAGTGAAAAAAGTTGAAAAAAATAATTTTTTGGACTTAGCCATTTTTCCGGCGTTTATCAGACTTTCAGATAGGGCAAATGTCAGTGAGTGTTCCGATTTCAGTTCCAGAGCGATTCGCCCAATGAGTCCTTGATATTTAGTCATTTTCAGCCAATTTTCTGGATTTTTGAAAATTTCACTTTTTTGTGAAAATATCCACTAAATGAGGGAATAATATGTGTGAGGGTAGCCCAGGAGAGTTCCAAATGTGTGTGGGTAGAATATATATCCCACGGGGGTAAAATTGAAAAAAGTTGAAAACATTTTTTTTTTGGACTTAGTCATTTTTCCGGCGTTTATCAGACTTTCAGATAGGGCAAATGTCAGTGAGCGTTCCGATTTCAGTTCCAGAGCGATTCGCCCAATGAGTCCTTGATATTTAGTTGTTTTCAGCCAATATTTTGGATTTTTGAAAATTTCACTTTTTTGTGAAAATATCCACTAAATGAGGGAATAATATGTGTGAGGGTAGCCCAGGAGAGTTCCAATTGTGTGTGGGTAGAATATATTTCCCACGTGGGTAAAACTGAAAAAAGTTGAAAAAAAATTTTTTTTCGACTTAGTCATTTTTCCGGCGTTTATCAGACTTTCACATAGTGCAAATGTCAGTGAGTGTTCCGATTTCAGTTCCAGAGCGATTCGCCCAATGAGTCCTTGATATTTAGTTATTTTCAGCCAATTTTCTGGATTTTTGAAAAATTCACTTTTTTGTGAAAATATCCACTAAATGAGGGAATAATATGTGTGAGGGTACCCCAGGAGAGTTCCAAATGTGTGTGGGTAGAATATATATCCCACGGGGGTAAAATTGAAAACAGCTGAAAAAAATTATTTTTTGGACTTAGCCATTTTTCCGGCGTTTATCAGACTTTCAGATAGGGCAAATGTCAGTGAGCGTTCCGATTTCAGTTCCAGAGCGATTAGCCCAATGAGTCCTTGATATTTAGTCGTTTTCAGCCAATATTTTGGATTTTTGAAAATTTCACTTTTTTGTGAAAATATCCACTAAATGAGGGAATAATATGTGTGAGAGTACCCCGAAGAGTTCCAAATGTGTGTGGGTAGAATATATATCCCACAGGGGTAAAATTGTAAAAAGTTGAAAAAAAATTTTTTTTTGGACTTAGTCATTTTTCCGGCATTTATCAGACTTTCAGATAAGGCAAATGTCAGTGAGCGTTCCGATTTCAGTTCCAGAGCGATTCGCCCAATGAGTCCTTGATATTTAGTCGTTTTCAGCCAATATTTTGGATTTTTGAAAATTTCACTTTTTTGTGAAAATATCCACTAAATGAGGGAATAATATGTGTGAGGGTACCCCAGGAGAGTTCCAAATGTGTGTGGGTAGAATATATATCCCACGGGGTTAAAATTGAAAACAATTGAAAAAAATTATTTTTTGGACTTAGCCATTTTTCCGGCGTTTATCAGACTTTCAGATAGGGCAAATGTCAGTGAGCGTTCCGATTTCAGTTCCAGAGCGATTCGCCCAATGAGTCCTTGATATTTAGTCATTTTCAGCCAATTGTCTGGATTTTTGAAAAATTCACTTATTTGTGAAAATATCCACTAAATGAAGGAATAATATGTGTGAGGGTACCCCAAGAGAGTTCCAAATGTGTGTGGGTAGAATATATATCCCACGGGGGTAAAATTGAAAACAGCTGAAAAAAATTATTTTTTGGACTTAGCCATTTTTCCGGCGTTTATCAGACTTTCAGATAGGGCAAATGTCAGTGAGCGTTCCGATTTCAGTTCCAGAGCGATTCGTCCAATGAGTCCTTGATATTTAGTCATTTTCAGCCAATTTTCTGGATTTTTGAAAAATTCACTTTTTTGTGAAAATATCCACTAAATGAGGGAGTAATATGTGTGAGGGTACCCCAGGAGAGTTCCAAATGTGTGTGGGTAAAATATATATCCCACGGGGGTAAAAGTGAAAAAAGTTGAAAAAAATAATTTTTTGGACTTAGCCATTTTTCCGGCGTTTATCAGACTTTCAGATAGGGCAAATGTCAGTGAGTGTTCCGATTTCAGTTCCAGAGCGATTCGCCCAATGAGTCCTTGATATTTAGTCGTTTTCAGCCAATATTTTGGATTTTTGAAAATTTCACTTTTTTGTGAAAATATCCACTAAATGAGGGAATAATATGTGTGAGGGTACCCCAGGAGAGTTCCAAATGTGTGTGGGTAGAATATATATCCCACGGGGGTAAAATTGAAAACAATTGAAAAAAATTATTTTTTGGACTTAGCCATTTTTCCGGCGTTTATCAGACTTTCAGATAGGGCAAATGTCAGTGAGCGTTCCGATTTCAGTTCCAGAGCGATTCGCCCAATGAGTCCTTGATATTTAGTCATTTTCAGCCAATATTTTGGATTTTTGAAAATTTCACTTTTTTGTGAAAATATCCACTAAATGAGGGAATAATATGTGTGAGGGTACCCCAGGAGTGTTCCAAATGTGTGTGGGTAGAATATATATCCCACGTGGGTAAAATTGAAAAAAATTTTTTTTGGACTTAGTCATTTTTCCGGCGTTTATCAGACTTTCAGATAGGGCAAATGTCAGTGAGCTTTCCGATTTCAGTTCCAGAGCGATTCGCCCAATGAGTCCTTGATATTTAGTCATTTTCAGCCAATTTTCTGGATTTTTGAAAAATTCACTTTTTTGTGAAAATGTCCACTAAATGAGGGAATAATATGTGTGAGGGTACCCCAGGAGAGTTCCAAATGTGTGTGGGTAAAATATATATCCCACGGGGGTAAAAGTGAAAAAAGTTGAAAAAAATAATTTTTTTGACTTAACCATTTTTCCGGCGTTTATCAGACTTTCAGATAGGGCAAATGTCAGTGAGCGTTCCGATTTCAGTTCCAGAGCGATTCGCCCAATGAGTCCGTGATATTTAGTCGTTTTCAGCCAATATTTTGGATTTTTGAAAATTTCACTTTTTTGTGAAAATATCCACTAAATGAGGGAATAATATGTGTGAGAGTACCCCAGAAGAGTTCCAAATGTGTGTGGGTAGAATATATATCCCACGGGGGTAAAATTGAAAAAAGTTGAAAAAAAATTTTTTTTTGGACTTAGTCATTTTTCCGGCGTTTATCAGACTTTCAGATAAGGCAAATGTCAGTGAGCGTTCCGATTTCAGTTCCAGAGCAATTCGCCCAATCAGTCCTTGATATTTAGTCATTTTCAACCAATTTTCTGGATTTTTGAAAAATTCACTTTTTTGTGAAAATATCCACTAAATGAGGGAATAATATGTGTGAGGGTACCCCAGGAGAGTTCCAAATGTGTGTGGTTAAAATATATAACCCACGGGGGTAAAAGTGAAAAAAATTGAAAAAAATTATTTTTTGGACTTAGCCATTTTTCCGGCGTTTATCAGACTTTCAGATAGGGCAAATGTCAGTGAGCGTTCCGATTTCAGTTCCAGAGCGATTCGCCCAATGAGTCATTGATATTTAGTCTTTTTCAGCCAATTTTCTGGATTTTTGAAAATTTCACTTTTTTGTGAAAATATCCACTAAATGAGGGAATAATATGTGTGAGGGTACCCCAGGAGAGTTCCAAATGTGTGTGGGTAGAATATATATCCCACGGGGGTAAAATTGAAAACAATTGAAAAAAATTATTTTTTGGACTTAGCCATTTTTCCGGCGTTTATCAGACTTTCAGATAGGGCAAATGTCAGTGAGCGTTCCGATTTCAGTTCCAGAGCGATTCGCCCAATGAGTCCTTGATATTTAGTCATTTTCAGCCAATTTTCTGGATTTTTGAAAATTTCACTTTTTTGTGAAAATATCCACTAAATGAGGGAATAATATGTGTGAGGGTAGCCGAGGAGAGTTCCAATTGTGTGTGGGTAGAATATATTTCCCACGTGGGTAAAACTGAAAAAAGTTGAAAAAAAATTTTTTTTGGACTTAGTCATTTTTCCGGCGTTTATCAGACTTTCAGATAGTGCAAATGTCAGTGAGTGTTCCGATTTCAGTTGCAGAGCGATTCGCCCAATGAGTCCTTGATATTTAGTTATTTTCAGCCAATTTTCTGGATTTTTGAAAAATTCACTTTTTTGTGAAAATATCCACTAAATGAGGGAATAATATGTGTGAGGGTACCCCAGGAGAGTTCCAAATGTGTGTGGGTAGAAGATATATCCCACGGGGGTAAAATTGAAAACAGCTGAAAAAAATTATTTTTTGGACTTAGCCATTTTTCCGGCGTTTATCAGACTTTCAGATAGGGCAAATGTCAGTGAGCGTTCCGATTTCAGTTCCAGAGCGATTCGCCCAATGAGTCCTTGATATTTAGTCGTTTTCAGCCAATATTTTGGATTTTTGAAAATTTCACTTTTTTGTGAAAATATCCACTAAATGAGGGAATAATATGTGTGAGAGTACCCCGAAGAGTTCCAAATGTGTGTGGGTAGAATATATATCCCACAGGGGTAAAATTGTAAAAAGTTGAAAAAAAATTTTTTTTTGGACTTAGTCATTTTTCCGGCATTTATCAGACTTTCAGATAAGGCAAATGTCAGTGCGCGTTCCGATTTCAGTTCCAGAGCGATTCGCCCAATGAGTCCTTGATATTTAGTCGTTTTCAGCCAATATTTTGGATTTTTGAAAATTTCACTTTTTTGTGAAAATATCCACTAAATGAGGGAATAATATGTGTGAGGGTACCCCAGGAGAGTTCCAAATGTGTGTGGGTAGAATATATATCCCACGGGGGTAAAATTGAAAACAATTGAAAAAAATTATTTTTTGGACTTAGCCATTTTTCCGGCGTTTATCAGACTTTCAGATAGGGCAAATGTCAGTGAGCGTTCCGATTTCAGTTCCAGAGCGATTCGCCCAATGAGTCCTTGATATTTAGTCATTTTCAGCCAATATTTTGGATTTTTGAAAATTTCACTTTTTTGTGAAAATATCCACTAAATGAGGGAATAATATGTGTGAGGGTACCCCAGGAGTGTTCCAAATGTGTGTGGGTAGAATATATATCCCACGGGGGTAAAATTGAAAAAAGTTGAAAAATTATTTTTTTTGGACTTAGTCATTTTTCCGGCGTTTACCAGACTTTCAGATAGGGCAAATGTCAGTGAGCGTTCCGATTTCAGTTCCAGAGCGATTCGCCCAATGAGTCATTGATATTTAGTCATTTTCAGCCAATTTTCTGGATTTTTGAAAATTTCACTTTTTTGTGAAAATATCCACTAAATGAGGGAATAATATGTGTGAGGGTAGCCCAGGAGAGTTCCAATTGTGTGTGGGTAGAATATATATCCCACGTGGGTAAAATTGAAAAAAATTTTTTTTGGACTTAGTCATTTTTCCGGCGTTTATCAGACTTTCAGATAGGGCAAATGTCAGTGAGCTTTCCGATTTCAGTTCCAGAGCGATTCGCCCAATGAGTCCTTGATATTTAGTCATTTTCAGCCAATTTTCTGGATTTTTGAAAAATTCACTTTTTTGTGAAAATGTCCACTAAATGAGGGAATAATATGTGTGAGGGTACCCCAGGAGAGTTCCAAATGTGTGTGGGTAAAATATATATCCCACGGGGGTAAAAGTGAAAAAAGTTGAAAAAAATAATTTTTTTGACTTAACCATTTTTCCGGCGTTTATCAGACTTTCAGATAGGGCAAATGTCAGTGAGCTTTCCGATTTCAGTTCCAGAGCGATTCGCCCAATGAGTCCTTGATATTTAGTCATTTTCAGCCAATTTTCTGGATTTTTGAAAAATTCACTTTTTTGTGAAAATATCCACTAAATGAGGGAATAATATGTGTGAGGGTACCCCAGGAGAGTTCCAAATGTGTGTGGGTAGAATATATATCCCACGGGGGTAAAATTGAAAACAGCTGAAAAAAATTATTTTTTGGACTTAGCCATTTTTCCGGCGTTTATCAGACTTTCAGATAGGGCAAATGTCAGTGAGCGTTCCGATTTCAGTTTCAGAGCGATTCGCCCAATGAGTCCGTGATATTTAGTCGTTTTCAGCCAATATTTTGGATTTTTGAAAATTTCACTTTTTTGTGAAAATATCCACTAAATGAGGGAATAATATGTGTGAGAGTACCCCAGAAGAGTTCCAAATGTGTGTGGGTAGAATATATATCCCACGGGGGTAAAATTGAAAAAAGTTGAAAAAAAATTTTTTTTTGGACTTAGTCATTTTTCCGGCGTTTATCAGACTTTCAGATAAGGCAAATGTCAGTGAGCGTTCCGATTTCAATTCCAGAGCAATTCGCCCAATCAGTCCTTGATATTTAGTCATTTTCAGCCAATTTTCTGGATTTTTGAAAAATTCACTTTTTTGTGAAAATATCCACTAAATGAGGGAATAATATGTGTGAGGGTACCCCAGGAGAGTTCCAAATGTGTATGGTTAAAATATATAACCCACGGGGGTAAAAGTGAAAAAAGTTGAAAAAAAATATTTTTTGGACTTAGCCATTTTTCCGGCGTTTATCAGACTTTCAGATAGGGCAAATGTCAGTGAGCGTTCCGATTTCAGTTCCAGAGCGATTCGACCAATGAGTCCTTGATATTTAGTCGTTTTCAGCCAATATTTTGGATTTTTGAAAATTTCACTTTTTTGTGAAAATATCCACTAAATGAGGGAATAATATGTGTGAGGGTACCCCAGGAGAGTTCCAAATGTGTGTGGGTAAAATATATATCCCACGGGGGTAAAAGTGAAAAAAGTTGAAAAAAATAATTTTTAGGACTTAGCCATTTTTCCGGCGTTTATCAGACTTTCAGATAGGGCAAATGTCAGTGAGCATTCCGATTTCAGTTCCAGAGCGATTCGCCCAATGAGTCCTTGATATTTAGTCGTTTTCAGCCAATATTTTGGATTTTTGAAAATTTCACTTTTTTGTGAAAATATCCACTAAATGAGGGAATAATATGTGTGAGGGTAGCCCAGGAGAGTTCCAATTGTGTGTGGTTAGAATATATATCCCACGGGGGTAAAATTGAAAAAAGTTGAAAAATATATTTTTTTGGATCTAGTCATATTTCCGGCGTTTATCAGACTTTCAGATAGGGCAAATGTCAGTGAGCGTTCCGATTTCAGTTCTAGAGCGATTCGCCCAATGAGTCCTTGATATTTAGTCATTTTCAGCCAATTTTCTGGATTTTTGAAAAATTCACTTTTTTGTGAAAATATCCACTAAATGAGGGAATAATATGTGTGAGGGTACCCCAGGAGAGTTCCAAATGTGTGTGGGTAGAATATATATCCCACGGGGGTAAAATTGAAAAAAGTTGAAAAATATTTTTTTTTGGACTTAGTCATTTTTCCGGCGTTCATCAGACTTTCAGATAGGGCAAATGTCAGTGAGCGTTCCGATTTCAGTTCCAGAGCAATTCGCCCAATGAGTCCTTGATATTTAATCATTTTCAGCCAATTTTCTGGATTTTTGAAAAATGCACTTTTTTGTGAAAATATCCACTAAATGAGGGAATAATATGTGTGAGGGTACCCCAGGAGAGTTCCAAATGTGTGTGGGTAAAATATATATCCCACAGGGGTAAAATTGAAAAAAGTTGAAAAAAATTATTTTTTGGACTTAGTCATTTTTCCGGCGTTTATCAGACTTTCAGATAGGGCAAATGTCAGTGAGCGTTCCGATTTCAGTTCCAGAGCGATTCGCCCAATGAGTCCTTGATATTTAGTCATTTTCAGCCAATTTTCTGGATTTTTGAAAAATTCACTTTTTTGTGAAAATATCCACTAAATGAGGGAATAATATGAGTGAGGGTAGCCCAGGAGAGTTCCAAATGTGTGTGGGTAAAATATATATCCCACGGGGGTAAAAGTGAAAAAAGTTGAAAAAAATAATTTTTTGGACTTAGCCATTTTTCCGGCGTTTATTAGACTTTCAGATAGGGCAAATGTCAGTGAGCGTTCCGATTTCAGTTCCAGAGCGATTCGCCCAATGAGTCCTTGATATTTAGTCGTTTTCAGCCAATATTTTGGATTTTTGAAAATTTCACTTTTTTGTGAAAATATCCACTAAATGAGGGAATAATATGTGTGAGGGTACCCCAGGAGTGTTCCAAATGTGTGTGGGTAGAATATATATTCCACGGGGGTAAAATTGAAAAAAGTTGAAAAAATTTTTTTTTTTGGACTTAGTCATTTTTCCGGAGTTTATCAGACTTTCAGATAGGGCAAATGTCAGTGAGCGTTCCGATTTCAGTTCCAGAGCGATTCGCCGAATGAGTCATTGATATTTAGTCATTTTCAGCCAATTTTCTGGATTTTTGAAAATTTCACTTTTTTGTGAAAATATCCACTAAATGAGGGAATAATATGTGTGAGGGTAGCCCAGGAGAGTTCCAATTGTGTGTGGGTAGAATATATATCCCACGTGGGTAAAATTGAAAAAAGTTAAAAAATATTTTTTTTTGGACTTAGTCATTTTTCCGGCGTTTATCAGACTTTCAGATAGGGCAAATGTCAGTGAGCGTTCCGATTTCAGTTCCAGAGCGATTCGCCCAATGAGTCCTTGATATTTAGTCATTTTCAGCCAATTTTCTGGATTTTTGAAAAATTCACTTTTTTGTGAAAATATCCACTAAATGAGGGAATAATATGTGTGAGGGTACCCCAGGAGAGTTCCAAATGTGTGTGGGTAAAATATATATCCCACGGGGGTAAAAGTGAAAAAAGTTGAAAAAAATAATTTTTTGGACTTAGCCATTTTTCCGGCGTTTATCAGACTTTCAGATAGGGCAAATGTCAGTGAGTGTTCCGATTTCAGTTCCAGAGCGATTCGCCCAATGAGTCCTTGATATTTAGTCATTTTCAGCCAATTTTCTGGATTTTTGAAAAATTCACTTTTTTGTGAAAATATCCACTAAATGAGGGAATAATATGTGTGAGGGTACCCCAGGAGAGTTCCAAATGTGTGTGGGTAGAATATATATCCCACGGGGGTAAAATTGAAAACAGCTGAAAAAAATTATTTTTTGGACTTAGCCATTTTTCCGGCGTTTATCAGACTTTCAGATAGGGCAAATGTCAGTGAGCGTTCCGATTTCAGTTCCAGAGCGATTCGCCCAATGAGTCCTTGATATTTAGTCGTTTTCAGCCAATATTTTGGATTTTTGAAAATTTCACTTTTTTGTGAAAATATCCACTAAATGAGGGAATAATATGTGTGAGAGTACCCCAGAAGAGTTCCAAATGTGTGTGGGTAGAATATATATCCCACGGGGGTAAAATTGTAAAAAGTTGAAAAAAAATTTTTTTTTGGACTTAGTCATTTTTCCGGCGTTTATCAGACTTTCAGATAAGGCAAATGTCAGTGAGCGTTCCGATTTCAGTTCCAGAGCGATTCGCCCAATGAGTCCTTGATATTTAGTCGTTTTCAGCCAAAATTTTGGATTTTTGAAAATTTCACTTTTTTGTGAAAATATCCACTAAATGAGGGAATAATATGTGTGAGGGTACCCCAGAAGAGTTCCAAATGTGTGTGGGTAAAATATATATCCCACGAGGGTAAAATTGAAAAAAGTTAAAAAAAAATTTTTTTTGGACTTAACCATTTTTCCGGCGTTTATCAGACTTTCAGATAGGGCAAATGTCAGTGAGCGTTCCGATTTCAGTTCCAGAGCGATTCGCCCAATGAGTCCTTGATATTTAGTCGTTTTCAGCCAATATTTTGGATTTTTGAAAATTTCACTTTTTTGTGAAAATATCCACTAAATGAGGGAATAATATGTGTGAGGGTAGCTCAGGAGAGTTCCAAATGTGTGTGGGTAGAATATATATCCCACGGGGGAAAAATTGAAAAATGTTGAAAAAAAATTTTTTTTTGACTTAGCCATTTTTCCGGCGTTTATCAGACTTTCAGATAGGGCAAATGTCAGTGAGCGTTCCGATTTCAGTTCCAGAGCTATACGCCCAATGAGTCCTTGATATTTAGTCATTTTCAGCCAATTTTCTGGATTTTTGAAAATTTCACTTTTTTGTGAAAATATCCACTAAATGAGGGAATAATATGTGTGAGGGTAGCCCAGGAGAGTTCCAATTGTGTGTGGGTAGAATATATATCCCACGTGGGTAAAATTGAAAAAAGTTGAAAAAAATTATTTTTTGGACTTAGTCATTTTTCCGGCGTTTATCAGACTTTCAGATAGGGCAAATGTCAGTGAGCATTCTGATTTCAGTTTCAGAGCGATTCGCCCAATAAGTCCTTGATATTTAGTCATTTTTAGCCAATTTTCTGGATTTTTGAAAAATTCACTTTTTTGTGAAAATATCCACTAAATGAGGGAATAATATGTGTGAGGGTACCCCAGGAGAGTTCCAAATGCGTATGGTTAAAATATATAACCCACGGGGGAAAAATTGAAAAAGGTTGAAAAAAATTATTTTTTGACTTAGCCATTTTTCCGGCGTTTATCAGACTTTCAGATAGGGCAAATGTCAGTGAGCGTTCCGATTTCAGTTCCAGAGTGATTCGACCAATGAGTCCTTGATATTTAGTCGTTTTCAGCCAATATTTTGGATTTTTGAAAATTTCACTTTTTTGGGAAAATATCCACTAAATGAGGGAATAATATGTGTGAGGGTACCCCAGGAGAGTTCCAAATGTGTGTGGGTAAAATATATATCCCACGGGGGTAAAAGTGAAAAAAGTTGAAAAAAATAATTTTTTGGACTTAGCCATTTTTCCGGCGTTTATCAGACTTTCAGATAGGGCAAATGTCAGTGAGTGTTCCGATTTCAGTTCCAGAGCGATTCGCCCAATGAGTCCTTGATATTTAGTCATTTTCAGCCAATTTTCTGGATTTTTGAAAAATTCACTTTTTTGTGAAAATATCCACTAAATGAGGGAATAATATGTGTGAGGGTACCCCAGGAGAGTTCCAAATGTGTGTGGGTAGAATATATATCCCACGGGGGTAAAATTGAAAACAGCTGAAAAAAATTATTTTTTTTGGACTTAGTCATTTTTCCGGCGTTTATCAGACTTTCAGATAGGGCAAATGTCAGTGAGCGTTCCGATTTCAGTTCCAGAGCTATACGCCCAATGAGTCCTTGATATTTAGTCATTTTCAGCCAATTTTCTGGATTTTTGAAAATTTCACTTTTTTGTGAAAATATCCACTAAATGAGGGAATAATATGTGTGAGGGTAGCCCAGGAGAGTTCCAATTGTGTGTGGGTAGAATATATATCCCACGTGGGTAAAATTGAAAAAAGTTGAAAAATATTTTTTTTTGGACTTAGTCATTTTTCCGGCGTTTATCAGACTTTCAGATAGGGCAAATGTCAGTGAGCGTTCCGATTTCAGTTCCAGAGCGATTCGCCCAATGAGTCCTTGATATTTAGTCGTTTTCAGCCAATATTTTGGATTTTTGAAAATTTCACTTTTTTGTGAAAATATCCACTAAATGAGGGAATAATATGTGTGAGGGTACCCCAGGAGAGTTCCAAATGTGTGTGGGTAAAATATATATCCCACGGGGGTAAAAGTGAAAAAAGTTGAAAAAAATAATTTTTTGGACTTAGCCATTTTTCCGGCGTTTATCAGACTTTCAGATAGGGCAAATGTCAGTGAGCGTTCCGATTTCAGTTCCAGAGCGATTCGCCCAATGAGTCCTTGATATTTAGTCGTTTTCAGCCAATATTTTGGATTTTTGAAAATTTCACTTTTTTGTGAAAATATCCACTAAATGAGGGAATAATATGTGTGAGAGTACCCCAGAAGAGTTCCAAATGTGTGTGGGTAGAATATATATCCCACGGGGGTAAAATTGTAAAAAGTTGAAAAAAAATTTTTTTTTGGACTTAGTCATTTTTCCGGCGTTTATCAGACTTTCAGATAAGGCAAATGTCAGTGAGCGTTCCGATTTCAGTTCCAGAGCGATTCGCCCAATGAGTCCTTGATATTTAGTCGTTTTCAGCCAAAATTTTGGATTTTTGAAAATTTCACTTTTTTGTGAAAATATCCACTAAATGAGGGAATAATATGTGTGAGGGTACCCCAGGAGTGTTCCAAATGTGTGTGGGTAGAATATATATCCCACGGGGGTAAAATTGAAAAAAGTTGAAAAATTATTTTTTTTGGACTTAGTCATTTTTCCGGCGTTTATCAGACTTTCAGATAGGGCAAATGTCAGTGAGCGTTCCGATTTCAGTTCCAGAGCTATACGCCCAATGAGTCCTTGATATTTAGTCATTTTCAGCCAATTTTCTGGATTTTTGAAAAATTCACTTTTTTGTGAAAATATCCACTAAATGAGGGAATAATATGTGTGAGGGTACCCCAGGAGAGTTCCAAATGTGTGTGGGTAGAATATATATCCCACGGGGGTAAAATTGAAAACAGCTGAAAAAAAATATTTTTTGGACTTAGCCATTTTTCCGGCGTTTATCAGACTTTCAGATAGGGCAAATGTCAGTGAGCGTTCCGATTTCAGTTCCAGAGCGATTCGCCCAATGAGTCCTTGATATTTAGTCGTTTTCAGCCAATATTTTGGATTTTTGAAAATTTCACTTTTTTGTGAAAATATCCACTAAATGAGGGAATAATATGTGTGAGAGTACCCCAGAAGAGTTCCAAATGTGTGTGGGTAGAATATATATCCCACGGGGGTAAAATTGTAAAAAGTTGAAAAAAAATTATTTTTTGGACTTAGTAATTTTTCCGGCGTTTATCAGACTTTCAGATAAGGCAAATGTCAGTGAGCGTTCCGATTTCAGTTCCAGAGCGATTCGCCCAATGAGTCCTTGATATTTAGTCGTTTTCAGCCAAAATTTTGGATTTTTGAAAATTTCACTTTTTTGTGAAAATATCCACTAAATGAGGGAATAATATGTGTGAGGGTACCCCAGGAGTGTTCCAAATGTGTGTGGGTAGAATATATATCCCACGGGGGTAAAATTGAAAAAAGTTGAAAAAATTTTTTTTTTGGACTTAGTAATTTTTCCGGCGTTTATCAGACTTTCAGATAGGGCAAATGTCAGTGAGCGTTCCGATTTCAGTTCCAGAGCGATTCACCCAATGAGTCCTTGATATTTAGTCGTTTTCAGCCAATAATTTGTATTTTTGAAAATTTCACTTTTTTGTGAAAATATCCACTAAATGAGGGAATAATATGTGTGAGGGTACCCCAGAAGAGTTCCAAATGTGTGTGGGTAAAATATATATCCCACGAGGGTAAAATTGAAAAAAGTTAAAAAAAAATTTTTTTTGGACTTAACCATTTTTCCGGCGTTTATCAGACTTTCAGATAGGGCAAATGTCAGTGAGCGTTCCGATTTCAGTTCCAGAGCGATTCGCCCAATGAGTCCTTGATATTTAGTCGTTTTCAGCCAATATTTTGGATTTTTGAAAATTTCACTTTTTTGTGAAAATATCCACTAAATGAGGGAATAATATGTGTGAGGGTAGCCCAGGATAGTTCCAAATGTGTGTGGGTAGAATATATATCCCACGGGGGAAAAATTGAAAAATGTTGAAAAAAATTTTTTTTTTGACTTAGCCATTTTTCCGGCGTTTATCAGACTTTCAGATAGGGCAAATGTCAGTGAGCGTTCCGATTTCAGTTCCAGAGCGATTCGCCCAATGAGTCCTTGATATTTAGTCGTTTTCAGCCAATATTTTGGATTTTTGAAAATTTCACTTTTTTGTGAAAATATCCACTAAATGAGGGAATAATATGTGTGAGGGTACCCCAGGAGTGTTCCAAATGTGTGTGGGTAGAATATATATCCCACGGGGGTAAAATTGAAAAAAGTTGAAAAATTATTTTTTTTGGACTTAGTCATTTTTCCGGCGTTTATCAGACTTTCAGATAGGGCAAATGTCAGTGAGCGTTCCGATTTCAGTTCCAGAGCTATACGCCCAATGAGTCCTTGATATTTAGTCATTTTCAGCCAATTTTCTGGATTTTTGAAAATTTCACTTTTTTGTGAAAATATCCACTAAATGAGGGAATAATATGTGTGAGGGTAGCCCAGGAGAGTTCCAATTGTGTGTGGGTAGAATATATATCCCACGTGGGTAAAATTGAAAAAAGTTGAAAAATATTTTTTTTTGGACTTAGTCATTTTTCCGGCGTTTATCAGACTTTCAGATAGGGCAAATGTCAGTGAGCGTTCCGATTTCAGTTCCAGAGCGATTCGCCCAATGAGTCCTTGATATTTAGTCGTTTTCAGCCAATATTTTGGATTTTTGAAAATTTCACTTTTTTGTGAAAATATCCACTAAATGAGGGAATAATATGTGTGAGGGTACCCCAGGAGAGTTCCAAATGTGTGTGGGTAAAATATATATCCCACGGGGGTAAAAGTGAAAAAAGTTGAAAAAAATAATTTTTTGGACTTAGCCATTTTTCCGGCGTTTATCAGACTTTCAGATAGGGCAAATGTCAGTGAGCGTTCCGATTTCAGTTCCAGAGCGATTCGCCCAATGAGTCCTTGATATTTAGTCGTTTTCAGCCAATATTTTGGATTTTTGAAAATTTCACTTTTTTGTGAAAATATCCACTAAATGAGGGAATAATATGTGTGAGAGTACCCCAGAAGAGTTCCAAATGTGTGTGGGTAGAATATATATCCCACGGGGGTAAAATTGTAAAAAGTTGAAAAAAAATTTTTTTTTGGACTTAGTCATTTTTCCGGCGTTTATCAGACTTTCAGATAAGGCAAATGTCAGTGAGCGTTCCGATTTCAGTTCCAGAGCGATTCGCCCAATGAGTCCTTGATATTTAGTCGTTTTCAGCCAAAATTTTGGATTTTTGAAAATTTCACTTTTTTGTGAAAATATCCACTAAATGAGGGAATAATATGTGTGAGGGTACCCCAGGAGTGTTCCAAATGTGTGTGGGTAGAATATATATCCCACGGGGGTAAAATTGAAAAAAGTTGAAAAATTATTTTTTTTGGACTTAGTCATTTTTCCAGCGTTTATCAGACTTTCAGATAGGGCAAATGTCAGTGAGCGTTCCGATTTCAGTTCCAGAGCTATACGCCCAATGAGTCCTTGATATTTAGTCATTTTCAGCCAATTTTCTGGATTTTTGAAAATTTCACTTTTTTGTGAAAATATCCACTAAATGAGGGAATAATATGTGTGAGGGTAGCCCAGGAGAGTTCCAATTGTGTGTGGGTAGAATATATATCCCACGTGGGTAAAATTGAAAAAAGTTGAAAAATATTTTTTTTTGGACTTAGTCATTTTTCCGGCGTTTATCAGACTTTCAGATAGGGCAAATGTCAGTGAGCGTTCCGATTTCAGTTCCAGAGCGATTCGCCCAATGAGTCCTTGATATTTAGTCGTTTTCAGCCAATATTTTGGATTTTTGAAAATTTCACTTTTTTGTGAAAATATCCACTAAATGAGGGAATAATATGTGTGAGGGTACCCCAGGAGAGTTCCAAATGTGTGTGGGTAAAATATATATCCCACGGGGGTAAAAGTGAAAAAAGTTGAAAAAAATAATTTTTTGGACTTAGCCATTTTTCCGGCGTTTATCAGACTTTCAGATAGGGCAAATGTCAGTGAGCGTTCCGATTTCAGTTCCAGAGCGATTCGCCCAATGAGTCCTTGATATTTAGTCGTTTTCAGCCAATATTTTGGATTTTTGAAAATTTCACTTTTTTGTGAAAATATCCACTAACTGAGGGAATAAAATGTGTGAGGGTACCCCAGGAGTGTTCCAAATGTTTGTGGGTAGAATATATATTCCACGGGGATAAAATTGAAAAAAGTTGAAAAAATTTTTTTTTTTGGACTTAGTCATTTTTCCGGAGTTTATCAGACTTTCAGATAGGGCAAATGTCAGTGAGCGTTCCGATTTCAGTTCCAGAGCGATTCGCCGAATGAGTCATTGATATTTAGTCATTTTCAGCCAATTTTCTGGATTTTTGAAAATTTCACTTTTTTGTGAAAATATCCACTAAATGAGGGAATAATATGTGTGAGGGTAGCCCAGGAGAGTTCCAATTGTGTGTGGGTAGAATATATATCCCACGTGGGTAAAATTGAAAAAAGTTGAAAAATATTTTTTTTTGGACTTAGTCATTTTTCCGGCGTTTATCAGACTTTCAGATAGGGCAAATGTCAGTGAGCGTTTCGATTTCAGTTCCAGAGCGATTCGCCCAATGAGTCCTTGATATTTAGTCATTTTCAGCCAATTTTCTGGATTTTTGAAAAATTCACTTTTTTGTGAAAATATCTACTAAATGAGGGAATAATATGTGTGAGGGTACCCCAGGAGAGTTCCAAATGTGTGTGGGTAAAATATATATCCCACGGGGGTAAAAGTGAAAAAAGTTGAAAAAAATAATTTTTTGGACTTAGCCATTTTTCCGGCGTTTATCAGACTTTCAGATAGGGCAAATGTCAGTGAGCGTTCCGATTTCAGTTCCAGAGCGATTCGCCCAATGAGTCCTTGATATTTAGTCATTTTCAGCCAATTTTCTGGATTTTTGAAAAATTCACTTTTTTGTGAAAATATCCACTAAATGAGGGAATAATATGAGTGAGGGTAGCCCAGGAGAGTTCCAAATGTGTGTGGGTAGCATATATATCCCACGGGGGTAAAATTGAAAAAAGTTGAAAAAAATTATTTTTTGGACTTAGTCATTTTTCCGGCGTTTATCAGACTTTCAGATAGGGCAAATGTCAGTGAGCATTCCGATTTCAGTTCCAGAGCGATTCGCCCAATAAGTCCTTGATATTTAGTCATTTTCAGCCAATTTTCTGGATTTTTGAAAAATTCACTTTTTTGTGAAAATATCCACTAAATGAGGGAATAATATGTGTGAGGGTACCCCAGGAGAGTTCCAAATGTGTATGGTTAAAATATATAACCCACGGGGGAAAAATTGAAAAATGTTGAAAAAAATTATTTTTTGACTTAGCCATTTTTCCGGCGTTTATCAGACTTTCAGATAGGGCAAATGTCAGTGAGCGTTCCGATTTCAGTTCCAGAGGGATTCGACCAATGAGTCCTTGATATTTAGTCGTTTTCAGCCAATATTTTGGATTTTTGAAAATTTCACTTTTTTGTGAAAATATCCACTAAATGAGGGAATAATATGTGTGAGGGTACCCCAGGAGAGTTCCAAATGTGTGTGGGTAAAATATATATCCCACGGGGGTAAAAGTGAAAAAAGTTGAAAAAAAATTTTTTTTGGACTTAGCCATTTTTCCGGCGTTTATCAGACTTTCAGATAGGGCAAATGTCAGTGAGCGTTCCGATTTCAGTTCCAGAGCGATTCGCCCAATGAGTCCTTGATATTTAGTCGTTTTCAGCCAATATTTTGGATTTTTGAAAATTTCACTTTTTTGTGAAAATATCCACTAAATGAGGGAATAATATGTGTGAGAGTACCCCAGAAGAGTTCCAAATGTGTGTTGGTAGAATATATATCCCACGGGGGTAAAATTGTAAAAAGTTGAAAAAAAATTTTTTTTTGGACTTAGTCATTTTTCCGGCGTTTATCAGACTTTCAGATAAGGCAAATGTCAGTGAGCGTTCCGATTTCAGTTCCAGAGCGATTCGCCCAATGAGTCCTTGATATTTAGTCGTTTTCAGCCAAAATTTTGGATTTTTGAAAATTTCACTTTTTTGTGAAAATATCCACTAAATGAGGGAATAATATGTGTGAGGGTACCCCAGGAGTGTTCCAAATGTGTGTGGGTAGAATATATATCCCACGGGGGTAAAATTGAAAAAAGTTGAAAAATTATTTTTTTTGGACTTAGTCATTTTTCCGGCGTTTATCAGACTTTCAGATAGGGCAAATGTCAGTGAGCGTTCCGATTTCAGTTCCAGAGCTATACGCCCAATGAGTCCTTGATATTTAGTCATTTTCAGCCAATTTTCTGGATTTTTGAAAAATTCACTTTTTTGTGAAAATATCTACTAAATGAGGGAATAATATGTGTGAGGGTACCCCAGGAGAGTTCCAAATGTGTGTGGGTAGCATATATATCCCACGGGGGTAAAATTGAAAAAAGTTGAAAAAAATTATTTTTTGGACTTAGTCATTTTTCCGGCGTTTATCAGACTTTCAGATAGGGCAAATGTCAGTGAGCATTCCGATTTCAGTTCCAGAGCGATTCGCCCAATAAGTCCTTGATATTTAGTCATTTTCAGCCAATTTTCTGCATTTTTGAAAAATTCACTTTTTTGTGAAAATATCCACTAAATGAGGGAATAATATGTGTGAGGGTACCCCAGGAGAGTTCCAAATGTGTATGGTTAAAATATATAACCCACGGGGGAAAAATTGAAAAATGTTGAAAAAAATTATTTTTTGACTTAGCCATTTTTCCGGCGTTTATCAGACTTTCAGATAGGGCAAATGTCAATGAGCGTTCCGATTTCAGTTCCAGAGGGATTCGACCAATGAGTCCTTGATATTTAGTCGTTTTCAGCCAATATTTTGGATTTTTGAAAATTTCACTTTTTTGTGAAAATATCCACTAAATGAGGGAATAATATGTGTGAGGGTACCCCAGGAGAGTTCCAAATGTGTGTGGGTAAAATATATATCCCACGGGGGTAAAAGTGAAAAAAGTTGAAAAAAATAATTTTTTGGACTTAGCCATTTTTCCGGCGTTTATCAGACTTTCAGATAGGGCAAATGTCAGTGAGTGTTCCGATTTCAGTTCCAGAGCGATTCGCCCAATGAGTCCTTGATATTTAGTCATTTTCAGCCAATTTTCTAGATTTTTGAAAAATTCACTTTTTTGTGAAAATATCCACTAAATGAGGGAATAATATGTGTGAGAGTACCCCAGAAGAGTTCCAAATGTGTGTGGGTAGAATATATATCCCACGGGGGTAAAATTGTAAAAAGTTGAAAAAAAATTTTTTTTTGGACTTAGTCATTTTTCCGGCGTTTATCAGACTTTCAGATAAGGCAAATGTCAGTGAGCGTTCCGATTTCAGTTCCAGAGCGATTCGCCCAATGAGTCCTTGATATTTAGTCGTTTTCAGCCAAAATTTTGGATTTTTGAAAATTTCACTTTTTTGTGAAAATATCCACTAAATGAGGGAATAATATGTGTGAGGGTACCCCAGGAGTGTTCCAAATGTGTGTGGGTAGAATATATATCCCACGGGGGTAAAATTGAAAAAAGTTGAAAAATTTTTTTTTTTGGACTTAGTCATTTTTCCGGCGTTTATCAGACTTTCAGATAGGGCAAATGTCAGTGAGCGTTCCGATTTCAGTTCCAGAGCGATTCACCCAATGAGTCCTTGATATTTAGTCGTTTTCAGCCAATAATTCGGATTTTTGAAAATTTCACTTTTTTGTGAAAATATCCACTAAATGAGGGAATAATATGTGTGAGGGTACCCCAGAAGAGTTCCAAATGTGTGTGGGTAAAATATATATCCCACGAGGGTAAAATTGAAAAAAGTTAAAAAAAAATTTTTTTTGGACTTAACCATTTTTCCGGCGTTTATCAGACTTTCAGATAGGTCAAATGTCAGTGAGCGTTCCGATTTCAGTTCCAGAGCGATTCGCCCAATGAGTCCTTGATATTTAGTCGTTTTCAGCCAATATTTTGGATTTTTGAAAATTTCACTTTTTTGTGAAAATATCCACTAAATGAGGGAATAATATGTGTGAGGGTAGCCCAGGAGAGTTCCAAATGTGTGTGGGTAGAATATATATCCCACGGGGGAAAAATTGAAAAATGTTGAAAAAAATTTTTTTTTTGACTTAGCCATTTTTCCGGCGTTTATCAGACTTTCAGATAGGGCAAATGTCAGTGAGCATTCCGATTTCAGTTCCAGAGCGATTCGACCAATGAGTCCTTGATATTTAGTCGTTTTCAGCCAATATTTTGGATTTTTGAAAATTTCACTTTTTTGTGAAAATATCCACTAAATGAGGGAATAATATGTGTGAGGGTACCCCAGGAGAGTTCCAAATGTGTGTGGGTAAAATATATATCCCACGGGGGTAAAAGTGAAAAAAGTTGAAAAAAAAAATTTTTTGGACTTAGCCATTTTTCCGGCGTTTATCAGACTTTCAGATAGGGCAAATGTCAGTGAGCATTCCGATTTCAGTTCCAGAGCGATTCGCCCAAGGAGTCCTTGATATTTAGTTATTTTCAGCCAATTTTCTGGATTTTTTAAAAATTCACTTTTTTGTGAAAATATCCACTAAATGAGGGAATAATATGAGTGAGGGTAGCCCAGGAGAGTTCCAAATGTGTGTGGGTAGAATATATATCCCAAGGGGGTAAAATTGAAAAAAGTTGAAAAAAATTTCTTTTTGGACTTAGTCATTTTTCCAGCGTTTATCAGACTTTTAGATAGGGCAAATGTCAGTGAGCGTTCCGATTTCAGTTCCAGAGCGATTCGCCCAATGAGTCCTTGATATTTAGTCGTTTTCAGCCAATATTTTGGATTTTTGAAAATTTCACTTTTTTGTGAAAATATCCACTAAATGAGGGAATAATATGTGTGAGGGTACCCCAGGAGTGTTCCAAATGTGTGTGGGTAGAGTATATATCCCACGGGGGTAAAATTAAAAAAAAGTTGAAAAAAATTTTTTTTTGGACTTAGTCATTTTTCTGGCGTTTATCAGACTTTCAGATAGGGCAAATGTCAGTGAGCGTTCCGATTTCAGTTCCATAGCGATTCGCCCAATGAGTCATTGATATTTAGTCATTTTCAGCCAATTTTCTGGATTTTTGAAAATTTCACTTTTTTGTGAAAATATCCACTAAATGAGGGAATAATATGTGTGAGGGTAGCCCAGGAGAGTTCCAATTGTGTGTGGGTAGAATATATATCCCACGTGGGTAAAATTGAAAAAAGTTGAAAAATTATTTTTTTTGGACTTAGCCATTTTTCCGGCGTTTATCAGACTTTCAGATAGGGCAAATGTCAGTGAGCGTTCCGATTTCAGTTCCAGAGCGATTCGCCCAATGAGTCCTTGATATTTAGTCGTTTTCAGCCAATATTTTGGATTTTTGAAAATCTCACTTTTTTGTGAAAATATCCACTAAATGAGGGAATAATATGTGTGAGGGTACCCCAGGAGTGTTCCAAATGTGTGTGGGTAGAATATATATTCCACGGGGGTAAAATTGAAAAAAGTTGAAAAATTTTTTTTTTTTGGACTTAGTCATTTTTCCGGAGTTTATCAGACTTTCAGATAGGGCAAATGTCAGTGAGCGTTCCGATTTCAGTTCCAGAGCGATTCGCCGAATGAGTCATTGATATTTAGTCATTTTCAGCCAATTTTCTGGATTTTTGAAAATTTCACTTTTTTGTGAAAATATCCACTAAATGAGGGAATAATATGTGTGAGGATAGCCCAGGAGAGTTCCAATTGTGTGTGGGTAGAATATATATCCCACGTGGGTAAAATTGAAAAAAGTTGAAAAATATTTTTTTTTGGACTTAGTCATTTTTCCGGCGTTTATCAGACTTTCAGATAGGGCAAATGTCAGTGAGCGTTCCGATTTCAGTTCCAGAGCGATTCGCCCAATGAGTCCTTGATATTTAGTCATTTTCAGCCAATTTTCTGGATTTTTGAAAAATTCACTTTTTTGTGAAAATATCCACTAAATGAGGGAATAATATGAGTGAGGGTAGCCCAGGAGAGTTCCAAATGTGTGTGGGTAGCATATATATCCCACGGGGGTAAAATTGAAAACAGCTGAAAAAAATTATTTTTTGGACTTAGCCATTTTTCCGGCGTTTATCAGACTTTCAGATAGGGCAAATGTCAGTGAGCGTTCCGATTTCAGTTCCAGAGCGATTCACCCAATGAGTCCTTGATATTTAGTCGTTTTCAGCCAATATTTTGGATTTTTGAAAACTTCACTTTTTTGTGAAAATATCCACTAAATGAGGGAATAATATGTGTGAGAGTACCCCAGAAGAGTTCCAAATGTGTGTGTAGAATATATATCCCACGGGGGTAAAATTGTAAAAAGTTTAAAAAAAATTTTTTTTTGGACTTAGTCATTTTTCCGGCGTTTATCAGACTTTCAGATAAGGCAAATGTCAGTGAGCGTTCCGATTTCAGTTCCAGAGCGATTCGCCCAATGAGTCCTTGATATTTAGTCGTTTTCAGCCAATATTTTGGATTTTTGAAAATTTCACTTTTTTGTGAAAATATCCACTAAATGAGGGAATAATATGTGTGAGGGTACCCCAGGAGTGTTCCAAATGTGTGTGGGTAGAATATATATCCCACGGGGGTAAAATTGAAAAAAGTTGAAAAATTATTTTTTTTGGACTTAGTCATTTTTCCGGCGTTTATCAGACTTTCAGATAGAGCAAATGTCAGTGAGCATTCCGATTTCAGTTCCAGAGCGATTCGCCCAATGAGTCCTTGACATTTAGTCATTTTCAGCCAATTTTCTGGATTTTTGAAAAATTCACTTTTTTGTGAAAATATCCACTAAATGATGGAATAATATGTGTGAGGGTAGCCCAGGAGAGTTCCAATTGTGTGTGGGTAGAATATATATCCCACGGGGGTAAAATTGAAAAAAGTTGAAAAAGTTTTTTTTTTGGACTTAGTCATTTTTCCGGCGTTTATCAGACTTTCAGATAGGGCAAATGTCAGTGAGCGTTCCGATTTCAGTTGCAGAGCGATTCGCCCAATGAGTCCTTGATATTTATTCGTTTTCAGCCAATTTTCGGGATTTTTGAAAAATTCACTTTTTTGTGAAAATATCCACTAAATGAGGGAATAATATGTGTGAGAGTACCCCAGAAGAGTTCCAAATGTGTGGGTAGAATATATATCCCACGGGGGTAAAATTGTAAAAAGTTGAAAAAAAATTTTTTTTTGGACTTAGTCATTTTTCCGGCGTTTATCAGACTTTCAGATAAGGCAAATGTCAGTGAGCGTTCCGATTTCAGTTCCAGAGCGATTCGCCCAATGAGTCCTTGATATTTAGTCGTTTTCAGCCAATATTTTGGATTTTTGAAAATTTCACTTTTTTGTGAAAATATCCACTAAATGAGGGAATAATATGAGTGAGGGTAGCCCAGGAGAGTTCCAAATGTGTGTGGGTAGAATATATATCCCAAGGGGGTAAAATTGAAAAAAGTTGAAAAAATTTTCTTTTTGGACTTAGTCATTTTTCCAGCGTTTATCAGACTTTTAGATAGGGCAAATGTCAGTGAGCGTTCCGATTTCAGTTCCAGAGCGATTTGCCCAATGAGTCCTTGATATTTAGTCGTTTTCAGCCAATATTTTGGATTTTTGAAAATTTCACTTTTTTGTGAAAATATCCACTAAATGAGGGAATAATATGTGTGAGGGTACCCCAGGAGTGTTCCAAATGTGTGTGGGTAGAATATATATCCCACGGGGGTAAAATTGAAAAAAGTTGAAAAATTATTTTTTTTCGACTTAGTCATTTTTCCGGCGTTTATCAGACTTTCAGATAGAGCAAATGTCAGTGAGCATTCCGATTTCAGTTCCAGAGCGATTCGCCCAATGAGTCCTTGACATTTAGTCATTTTCAGCCAATTTTCTGGATTTTTGAAAAATTCACTTTTTTGTGAAAATATCCACTAAATGATGGAATAATATGTGTGAGGGTAGCCCAGGAGAGTTCCAATTGTGTGTGGGTAGAATATATATCCCACGGGGGTAAAATTGAAAAAAGTTGAAAAAGTTTTTTTTTTGGACTTAGTCATTTTTCCGGCGTTTATCAGACTTTCAGATAAGGCAAATGTCAGTGAGCGTTCCGATTTCAGTTCCAGAGCGATTCACCCAATGAGCCCTTGATATTTAGTCATTTTCAGCCAATATTTTGGATTTTTGAAAATTTCACTTTTTTGTGAAAATATCCACTAAATGAGGGAATAATATGTGTGAGGGTACCCCAGGAGAGTTCCAAATGAGTGTGGGTAGAATATATATCCCACGGGGGTAAAATTCAAAAAAGTTGAAAAAAAATTTTTTTTTGGACTTAGTCATTTTTCCGGCGTTTATCAGACTTTCAGATAGGGCAAATGTCAGTGAGCGTTCCGATTTCAGTTCCAGAGCGATTCACCCAATGAGTCCTTGATATTTAGTCGTTTTCAGCCAATATTTTGGATTTTTGAAAATTTCACTTTTTTGTGAAAATATCCACTAAATGAGGGAATAATATGTGTGAGAGTACCCCAGAAGAGTTCCAAATGTGTGGGTAGAATATATATCCCACGGGGGTAAAATTGAAAAAAGTTGAAAAATTATTTTTTTTGGACTTAGTCATTTTTCCGGCGTTTATCAGACTTTCAGATAGGGCAAATGTCAGTGAGCGTTCCGATTTCAGTTGCAGAGCGATTCGCCCAATGAGTCCTTGATATTTATTCGTTTTCAACCAATTTTCTGGATTTTTGAAAAATTCACTTTTTTGCGAAAATATCCACTAAATGAGGGAATAATATGTGTTAGGGTAGCCCAGGAGAGTTCCAAATGTGTGTGGGTAGAATATATATCCCACGGGGGTAAAATTGAAAACAGCTGAAAAAAATAATTTTTTGGACTTAGTCATTTTTCCGGCGTTTATCAGACTTTCAGATAAGGCAAATGTCAGTGAGCGTTCCGATTTCAGTTCCAGAGCGATTCACCCAATGAGCCCTTGATATTTAGTCATTTTCAGCCAATATTTTGGATTTTTGAAAATTTCACTTTTTTGTGAAAATATCCACTAAATGAGGGAATAATATGTGTGAGGGTACCCCAGGAGAGTTCCAAATGAGTGTGGGTAGAATATATATCCCACGGGGTTAAAATTGAAAAAAGTTGAAAAAAATTTTTTTTTGGACTTAGTCATTTTTCCGGCGTTTATCAGACTTTCGGATAGGGCAAATGTCAGTGAGCGTTCCGATTTCAGTTCCAGAGCGATTCGCCCAATGAGTCCTTGATATTTAGTCATTTTCAGCCAATTTTCTGGATTTTTGAAAAATTCACTTTTTTGTGAAAATATCCACTAAATGAGGGAATAATATGTGTGAGGGTACCCCAGGAGAGTTCCAAATGTGTGTGGGTAAAATATATATCCCACGGGGGTAAAAGTGAAAAAAGTTGAAAAAAATAATTTTTTGGACTTAGCCATTTTTCCGGCGTTTATCAGACTTTCAGATAGGGCAAATGTCAGTGAGTGTTCCGATTTCAGTTCCAGAGCGATTCGCCCAATGAGTCCGTGATATTTAGTCATTTTCAGCCAATTTTCTGGATTTTTGAAAAATTCACTTTTTTGTGAAAATATCCACTAAATGAGGGAATAATATTTGTTAGGGTAGCCCAGGAGAGTTCCAAATGTGTGTGGGTAGAATATATATCCCACGGGGGTAAAATTGAAAACAGCTGAAAAAAATAATTTTTTGTACTTAGCCATTTTTCCGGCGTTTATCAGACTTTCAGATAGGGCAAATGTCAGTGAGTGTTCCGATTTCAGTTCCAGAGCGATTCACCCAATGAGTCCTTGATATTTAGTCGTTTTCAGCCAATATTTTGGATTTTTGAAAATTTCACTTTTTTGTGAAAATATCCACTAAATGAGGGAATAATATGTGTGAGAGTACCCCAGAAGAGTTCCAAATGTGTGGGTAGAATATATATCCCACGGGGGTAAAATTGTAAAAAGTTGAAAAAAAATTTTTTTTTGGACTTAGTCATTTTTCAGGCGTTTATCAGACTTTCAGATAAGGCAAATGTCAGTGAGCGTTCCGATTTCAGTTCCAGAGCGATTCGCCCAATGAGTCCTTGATATTTAGTCGTTTTCAGCCAATATTTTGGATTTTTGAAAATTTCACTTTTTTGTGAAAATATCCACTAAATGAGGGAATAATATGTGTGAGGGTAGCCCAGGAGAGTTCCAAATGTGTGTCGGTAAAATATATATCCCACGAGGGTAAAATTGAAAAAAGTTGAAAAAAAATTTTTTTGGGCCTTAGCCATTTTTCCGGCGTTTATCAGACTTTCAGATAGGGCAAATGTCAGTGAGCGTTCCAATTTCAGTTCCAGAGCGATTCGACCAATGAGTCCTTGATATTTAGTCGTTTTCAGCCAATATTTTGGATTTTTGAAAATTTCACTTTTTTGTGAAAATATCCACTAAATGAGGGAATAATATGTGTGAGGGTACACCAGGAGTGTTCCAAATGTGTGTGGGTAGAATATATATCCCACGGGGGTAAAATTGAAAAAAGTTGAAAAATATTTATTTTTGGACTTAGTCATTTTTCCGGCGTTTATCAGACTTTCAGATAGGGCAAATGTCAGTGAGAGTTCCGATTTCAGTTCAAGAGCGATTCGCCCAATGAGTCCTTGATATTTAGTCGTTTTCAGCCAATTTTCTGGATTTTTGAAAAATTCACTTTTTTGTGAAAATATCCACTAAATGAGGGAATCATATGTGTAAGGGTAACCCAGCAGAGTTCCAAATGTGTGTGGGTAAAATATATATCCCACGGGGGTAAAAGTGAAAAAAGTTGAAAAAAATAATTTTTTGGACTTAGCCATTTTTCCGGCGTTTATCAGACTTTCAGATAGGGCAAATGTCAGTGAGTGTTCCGATTTCAGTTCCAGAGCGATTCGCCCAATGAGTCCTTGATATTTAGTCATTTTCAGCCAATTTTCTGGATTTTTGAAAAATTCACTTTTTTGTGAAAATATTCACTAAATGAGGGAATAATATGTGTGAGGGTACCCCAGGAGAGTTCCAAATGTGTGTGGGTAAAATATATATCCCACGGGGGTAAAAGTGAAAAAAGTTGAAAAAAATAATTTTTTGGACTTAGCCATTTTTCCGGCGTTTATCAGACTTTCAGATAGGGCAAATGTCAGTGAGTGTTCCGATTTCAGTTCCAGAGCGATTCGCCCAATGAGTCCTTGATATTTAGTCATTTTCAGCCAATTTTCTGGATTTTTGAAAAATTCACTTTTTTGTGAAAATATCCACTAAATGAGGGAATAATATGTGTGAGGGTACCCCAGGAGTGTTCCAAATGTGTGTGGGTAGAATATATATCCCACGGGGGTAAAATTGAAAAAAGTTGAAAAATTATTTTTTTTGGACTTAGTCATTTTTCTGGCGTTTATCAGACTTTCAGATAGGGCAAATGTCAGTGAGCGTTCCGATTTCAGTTCCAGAGCGATTCGCCCAATGAGTCCTTGATATTTAGTCATTTTCAACCAATTTTCTGGATTTTTGAAAATTTCACTTTTTTGTGAAAATATCCACTAAATGAGGGAATAATATGTGTGAGGGTAGCGCAGGAGAGTTCCAAGTGTGTGTGGGTAGAATATATATCCCACGGGGGTAAAATTGAAAAAAGTTGAAAAAGTTTTTTTTTGGACTTAGTCATTCTTCCGGCGTTTATCAGACTTTCAGATAGGGCAAATGTCAGTGAGCGTTCCGATTTCAGTTCCAGAGCGATTCGCCCAATGAGTCCTTGATATTTAGTCGTTTTCAGCCAATATTTTGGATTTTTGAAAAATTCACTTTTTTGTGAAAATATCCACTAAATGAGGGAATAATATGTGTGAGGGTACCCCAGGAGTGTTCCAAATGTGTGTGGGTAGAATATATATCCCACGGGGGTAAAATTGAAAAAAGTTGAAAAAATTTTTTTTTTGGACTTAGTCATTTTTCCGGCGTTTATCAGACTTTCAGATAGGGCAAATGTCAGTGAGCGTTCCGATTTCAGTTACAGAGCGATTCGCCCAATGAGTCCTTGATATTTAGTCATTTTCAACCAATTTTCTGGATTTTTGAAAATTTCACTTTTTTGTGAAAATATCCACTAAATGAGGGAATGATATGTGTGAGGGTACCCCAGGAGAGTTCAAAATGTGTGTGGGTAGAATATATATCTCACGGGGGTAAAATTGAAAAAAGTTGAAAAAAATTTTTTTTTGGACTTAGTCATTTTTCCGGCGTTTATCAGACTTTCAGATAGGGCAAATGTCAGTGAGCTTTCCGATTTCAGTTCCAGAGCGATTCGCCCAATGAGTCATTGATATTTAGTCGTTTTCAGCCAATTTTCTGGATTTTTGAAAAATTCACTTTTTTGTGAAAATATCCACTAAATGAGGGAATAATATGTGTGAGGGTACCCCAGGAGAGTTCCAAATGTGTGTGGGTAAAATATATATCCCACGAGGGTAAAATTGAAAAAAGTTGAAAAAAAATTTTTTTGGGCCTTAGCCATTTTTCCGGCGTTTATCAGACTTTCAGATAGGGCAAATGTCAGTGAGCGTTCCGATTTCAGTTCCAGAGCGATTCGCCCAATGAGTCCTTGATATTTAGTCGTTTTCAGCCAATTTTCTGGATTTTTGAAAATTTCACTTTTTTGTGAAAATATCCACTAAATGAGGGAATAATATGTGTGAGGGTACCCCAGGAGTGTTCCAAATGTGTGTGGGTAGAATATATATCCCACGGGGGTAAAATTGAAAAAAGTTGAAAAATATTTTTTTTTGGACTTAGTCATTTTTCCGGCGTTCATCAGACTTTCAGATAGGGCAAATGTCAGTGAGCATTCCGATTTCAGTTCCAGAGCGATTCGCCCAATGAGTCCTTGATATTTAGTCGTTTTCAGCCAATTTTCTGGATTTTTGAAAATTTCACTTTTTTGTGAAAATATCCACTAAATGATGGAATATGAGGGAATAATATGTGTGAAGGTAACCCAGGAGAGTTCCAAATGTGTGTGGGTAAAATATATATCCCACGGGGGTAAAAGTGAAAAAAGTTGAAAAAAATTATTTTTTTGGACTTAGCCATTTTTCCGGCGTTTATCAGACTTTCAGATTGGGCAAATGTCAGTGAGCGTTACGATTTCAGTTCCAGAGAGATTCGGCCAATGAGTCCTTGATATTTAGTCATTTTCAGCCAATTTTCTGGATTTTTGAAAAATTCACTTTTTTGTGAAAATATCCACTAAATGATGGAATAATATGTGTGAGGGTAACCCAGGAGAGTTCCAAATGTGTGTGGGTAAAATATATATCCCACGGGGGTAAAAGTGAAAAAAGTTGAAAAAAATTATTTTTTTGGACTTAGCCATTTTTCCGGCGTTTATCAGACTTTCAGATAGGGCAAATGTCAGTGAGCGTTCCGATTTCAGTTCCAGAGCGATTCGCCCAATGAGTCCTTGATATTTAGTCGTTTTCAGCCAATATTTTGGATTTTTGAAAATTTCACTTTTTTGTGAAAATATCCACTAAATGAGGGAATAATATGTGTGAGGGTACACCAGGAGAGTTCCAAATGTGTGTGGGTAGAATATATATCCCACGGGGGTAAAATTGAAAAAATTTGAAAAAAAATTTTCTTTTGGACTTAGTCATTTTTCCGGCGTTTATCAGACTTTCAGATAGGGCAAATGTCAGTGAGCATTCCGATTTCAGTTCCAGAGCGATTCGCCCAATGAGTACTTGATATTTAGTCATTTTCAGCCAATTTTCTGGATTTTTGAAAATTAACTTTTTTATGAAAGTATCCACTAAATGAGGGAATAATATGTGTGAGGGTACTCCAGGAGAGTTCCAAATGTGTGTGGGTAGAATATATATCCCACGGGGGTAAAATTGAAAAAAGTTGAAAAATTTTTTTTTTTGGACGTAGCCATTCTTCCGGCGTTTATCAGACTTTCAGATAGGGCAAATGTCAGTGAGCATTCCGATTTCAGTTCCAGAGCGATTCGCCCAATGAGTCCTTGATATTTAGTCGTTTTCAGCCAATATTTTGGATTTTAGAAAATTTCGCTTTTTTGTGAAAATATCCACTAAATGATGGATATGTGTGAGGGTACCCCAGGAGTGTTCCAAATGTGTGTGGGTAGAATATATATCCCACGGGGTAAAATTTAAAAAATTTGAAAAAAAATTTTTTTTTGGACTTAGTCATTTTTCCGGCGTTTATCAGACTTTCAGATAGGGCAAATGTCAGTGAGCATTCCGATTTCAGTTCCAGAGCGATTCGCCCAATGAGTACTTGATATTTAGTCATTTTCAGCCAATTTTCTGGATTTTTGAAAATTAACTTTTTTATGAAAGTATCCACTAAATGAGGGAATAATATGTGTGAGGGTACCCCAGGAGAGTTCCAAATGTGTGTAGGTAGAATATATATCCCACGGGGGTAAAATTGAAAAAAGTTGAAAAAAATTTTTTTTTGGACGCAGCCATTCTTCCGGCGTTTATCAGACTTTCAGATAGGGCAAATGTCAGTGAGCGTTCCGATTTCAGTTCCAGAGCGATTCGCCCAATGAGTCCTTGATATTTAGTCGTTTTCAGCCAATTTTCTGGATTTTTGAAAAATTCACTTTTTTGTGAAAATATCCACTAAATGAGGGAATAATATGTGTGAAGGTACCCCAGGAGAGTTTCAAATGTGTGTGGGTAGAATATATATCCCACGGGGGTAAAATTGAAAAAAGTTGAAAAAATATTTTTTTGGGATGTAGCCATTCTTCCGGCGTTTATCAGACTTTCAGATAGGGCAAAAGTCAGTGAGCGTTCCGATTTCAGTTCCAGAGCGATTTGCCCAATGAGTCCTTGATATTTAGTCGTTTTCAGCCAATATTTTGGATTTTTGAAAATTTCACTTTTTTTGTGAAAATATCCACTAAATGAGGGAATAATATGTGTGAGGGTACACCAGGAGAGTTCCAAATGTGTGTGGGTAGAATATATATCCCACGGGGGTAAAATTGAAAAAAGTTGAAAAAAATTTTTTTTTGGACTTAGTCATTTTTCCGGCGTTTATCAGACTTTCAGATAGGGCAAATGTCAGTGAGCATTCCGATTTCAGTTCCAGAGCGATTCGCCCAATGAGTACTTGATATTTAGTCATTTTCAGCCAATTTTCTGGATTTTTGAAAAATTCACTTTTTTGTGAAAATATCCACTAAATGAGGGAATAATATGTGTGAGGGTACCCCAGGAGAGTTCTAAATGTGTGTGGGTAGAATATATATCCCACGGGGGCAAAATTGAAAAAAATTGAAAACATTTTTTTTTTGGACGTAGCCATTCTTCCGGCGTTTATCAGACTTTCAGATAGGGCAAATGTCAGTGAGCGTTCCGATTTCAGTTCCAGAGCGATTCGCCCAATGAGTCCTTGATATTTAGTCGTTTTCAGCCAATATTTTGGATTTTTGAAAATTTCACTTTTTTGTGAAAATATCCACTAAATGATGGATATGTGTGAGGGTACCCCAGGAGTGTTCCAAATGTGTGTGGGTAGAATATATATCCCACGGGGGTAAAATTGAAAAAATTTGAAAAAAAATTTTTTTTTGCACTTAGTCATTTTTCCGGCGTTTATCAGACTTTCAGATAGGGCAAATGTCAGTGAGCGTTCCGGTTTCAGTTCCAGAGCGATTCGCCCAATGAGTCCTTGATATTTTGTCATTTTCAGCCAATTTTCTGGATTTTTGAAAAACTCACTTTTTTGTGAAAATATCCACTAAATGAGGGAATAATATGTGTGAGGGTACCCCAGGAGAGTTCCAAATGTGTGTGGGTAGAATATATATCCCACGGGGGTAAAATTGAAAAAAGTTGAAAACATTTTTTTTTTGGACTTAGTCATTTTTCCGGCGTTTATCAGACTTTCAGATAGGGCAAATGTCAGTGAGCATTCCGATTTCAGTTCCAGAGCGATTCGCCCAATGAGTCCTTTATATTTAGTCGTTTTCAGCCAATATTTTGGATTTTTGAAAATTTCACTTTTTTGTGAAAATATCCACTAAATGAGGGAATAATATGTGTGAGGGTACACCAGGAGAGTTCCAAATGTGTGTGGGTAGAATATATATCCCACGGGGGTAAAATTGAAAAAAGTTGAAAAAATTTTTTTTTTTCGACTTAGTCATTTTTTTGGCGTTTATCAGACTTTGAGATAGGGCAAATGTCAGTGAGCATTCTGAATTCAGTTCCAGAGCGATTCGCCCAATGAGTACTTGATATTTAGTCATTTTCAGCCAATTTTCTGGATTTTTGAAAATTAACTTTTTTATGAAAGTATCTACTAAATGAGGGAATAATATGTGTGAGGGTACCCCAGGAGAGTTCCAAATGTGTGTAGGTAGAATATATATCCCACGGGGGTAAAATTGAAAAAAGTTGAAAAAATTTTTTTTTTGGACGTAGCCATTCTTCCGGCGTTTATCAGACTTTCAGATAGGGCAAATGCCAGTGAGCGTTCCGATTTCAGTTCCAGACCGATTCGCCCAATGAGTCCTTGATATTTAGTCATTTTCAGCCAATTTTCTGGATTTTTGAAAAATTCACTTTTTTGTGAAAATATCCACTAAATGAGGGAATAATATGTGTGAGGGTACCCCAGGAGAGTTCTAAATGTGTGTGGGTAGAATATATATTCCACGGGGGTAAAATTGAAAAAATTTGAAAAAAATTTTTTTTTTCGACTTAGTCATTTTTCCGCCGTTTATCAGACTTTCAGATAGGGCAAATGTCAGTGAGCATTTCGATTTCAGTTCCAGAGCGATTCGCCCAATGAGTCCTTGATATTTAGTCGTTTTCAGCCAATATTTTTTTTATTTTTGAAAATTTCACTTTTTTGTGAAAATATCCACTAAATGAGGGAATAATATGTGTGAGGGTACCCCAGGAGTGTTCCAAATGTGTGTGGGTAGAATATATATCCCACGTGGTAAAATTGAAAAAAGTTTAAAAATTTTTTTTTTTCGACTTAGTCATTTTTCCGGCGTTTATCAGACTTTCAGATAGGGCAAATGTCAGTGTGTGTTCCGATTTCAGTTCCAGAGCGATTCGCCCAATGAGTCCTTTATATTTAGTCATTTTCAGCCAATTTTCTGGATTTTTGAAAAATTCACTTTTTTGTGAAAATATCCACTAAATGAGGGAATAATATGTGTGAGGGTACCCCAGGAGAGTTCCAAATGTGTATGGGTAGAATATATATCCCACGGGGGTAAAATTGAAAAAAGTTGTAAACATTTTTTTTTTGGACTTAGTCATTTTTGCGGTGTTTATCAGACTTTCAGATAGGGCAAATGTCAGTGAGCATTCCGATTTCAGTTCCAGAGCGATTCACCCAATGAGTCCTTGATATTTAGTCATTTTCAGCCAATTTTCTGGATTTTTGAAAATTTCACTTTTTTGTGAAAATATCCACTAAATGAGGGAATAATATGTGTGAGGGTACCCCAGGAGAGTTCTAAATGTTTGTGGGTAGAATATATATCCCACGGGGGTAAAATTGATAAAAGTTGAAAAAATTTTTTTTTTGGACTTAGTCATTTTTCCAGCGTTTATCAGACTTTCAGATAGGGCAAATGTCAGTGAGCGTTCCGGTTTCAGTTCCAGAGCGATTCGCCCAATGAGTCCTTGATATTTAGTCGTTTTCAGTCAATTTTCTGGATTTTTGAAAAATTCACTTTTTTGTGAAAATATCCACTAAATGAGGGAATAATATGTGTGAAGGTACCCCAGGAGAGTTTCAAATGTGTGTGGGTAGAATATATATCCCACGGGGGTAAAATTGAAAAAAGTTGAAAAAAATTTTTTTTTGGACGTAGCCATTCTTCCGGCGTTTATCAGACTTTCAGATAGGGCAAATGTCAGTGAGCGTTCCGATTTCAGTTCCAGAGCGATTCGCCCAATGAGTCCTTGATATTTAGTCGTTTTCAGCCAATATTTTGGATTTTTGAAAATTTCACTTTTTTTGTGAAAATATCCACTAAATGAGGGAATAATATGTGTGAGGGTACACCAGGAGAGTTCCAAATGTGTGTGGGTAGAATATATATCCCACGGGGGTAAAATTGAAAAAAGTTGAAAAAAATTTTTTTTTTCGACTTAGTCATTTTTCCGGCGTTTATCAGACTTTCAGATAGGGCAAATGTCAGTGAGCATTCCGATTTCAGTTCCAGAGCGATTCGCCCAATGAGTACTTGATATTTAGTCATTTTCAGCCAATTTTCTGGATTTTTGAAAATTAACTTTTTTATGAAAGTATCCACTAAATGAGGGAATAATATGTGTGAGGGTACTCCAGGAGAGTTCCAAATGTGTGTGGGTAGAATATATATCCCACGGGGGTAAAATTGAAAAAAGTTGAAAAATTTTTTTTTTTGGACGTAGCCATTCTTCCGGCGTTTATCAGACTTTCAGATAGGGCAAAAGTCAGTGAGCGTTCCGATTTCAGTTCCAGAGCGATTCGCCCAATGAGTCCTTGATATTTAGTCGTTTTCAGCCAATATTTTGGATTTTTGAAAATTTCACTTTTTTGTGAAAATATCCACTAAATGATGGATATGTGTGAGGGTACCCCAGGAGTGTTCCAAATGTGTGTGGGTAGAATATATATCCCACGGGGGTAAAATTGAAAAAATTTGAAAAAAAATTTTTTTTTGGACTTAGTCATTTTTCCGGCGTTTATCAGACTTTCAGATAGGGCAAATGTCAGTGAGCGTTCCGGTTTCAGTTCCAGAGCGATTCGCCCAATGAGTCCTTGATATTTTGTCATTTTCAGCCAATTTTCTGGATTTTTGAAAAACTCACTTTTTTGTGAAAATATCCACTAAATGAGGGAATAATATGTGTGAGGGTACCCCAGGAGAGTTCCAAATGTGTGTGGGTAGAATATATATCCCACGGGGGTAAAATTGAAAAAAGTTGAAAAAATTTTTTTTTTTCGACTTAGTCATTTTTTTGGCGTTTATCAGACTTTGAGATAGGGCAAATGTCAGTGAGCATTCTGAATTCAGTTCCAGAGCGATTCGCCCAATGAGTACTTGATATTTAGTCATTTTCAGCCAATTTTCTGGATTTTTGAAAATTAACTTTTTTATGAAAGTATCCACTAAATGAGGGAATAATATGTGTGAGGGTACCCCAGGAGAGTTCCAAATGTGTGTAGGTAGAATATATATCCCACGGGGGTAAAATTGAAAAAAGTTGAAAAAATTTTTTTTTTGGACGTAGCCATTCTCCCGGCGTTTATCAGACTTTCAGATAGGGCAAATGCCAGTGAGCGTTCCGATTTCAGTTCCAGACCGATTCGCCCAATGAGTCCTTGATATTTAGTCATTTTCAGCCAATTTTCTGGATTTTTGAAAAATTCACTTTTTTGTGAAAATATCCACTAAATGAGGGAATAATATGTGTGAGGGTACCCCAGGAGAGTTCTAAATGTGTGTGGGTAGAATATATATCCCACGGGGGTAAAATTGAAAAAATTTGAAAAAAATTTTTTTTTTCGACTTAGTCATTTTTCCGCCGTTTATCAGACTTTCAGATAGGGCAAATGTCAGTGAGCATTTCGATTTCAGTTCCAGAGCGATTCGCCCAATGAGTCCTTGATATTTAGTCGTTTTCAGCCAATATTTTTTTTATTTTTGAAAATTTCACTTTTTTGTGAAAATATCCACTAAATGAGGGAATAATATGTGTGAGGGTACCCCAGGAGTGTTCCAAATGTGTGTGGGTAGAATATATATCCCACGTGGTAAAATTGAAAAAAGTTTAAAAATTTTTTTTTTTCGACTTAGTCATTTTTCCGGCGTTTATCAGACTTTCAGATAGGGCAAATGTCAGTGTGTGTTCCGATTTCAGTTCCAGAGCGATTCGCCCAATGAGTCCTTTATATTTAGTCATTTTCAGCCAATTTTCTGGATTTTTGAAAAATTCACTTTTTTGTGAAAATATCCACTAAATGAGGGAATAATATGTGTGAGGGTACCCCAGGAGAGTTCCAAATGTGTATGGGTAGAATATATATCCCACGGGGGTAAAATTGAAAAAAGTTGTAAACATTTTTTTTTTGGACTTAGTCATTTTTGCGGTGTTTATCAGACTTTCAGATAGGGCAAATGTCAGTGAGCATTCCGATTTCAGTTCCAGAGCGATTCACCCAATGAGTCCTTGATATTTAGTCATTTTCAGCCAATTTTCTGGATTTTTGAAAATTTCACTTTTTTGTGAAAATATCCACTAAATGAGGGAATAATATGTGTGAGGGTACCCCAGGAGAGTTCTAAATGTTTGTGGGTAGAATATATATCCCACGGGGGTAAAATTGATAAAAGTTGAAAAAATTTTTTTTTTGGACTTAGTCATTTTTCCAGCGTTTATCAGACTTTCAGATAGGGCAAATGTCAGTGAGCGTTCCGGTTTCAGTTCCAGAGCGATTCGCCCAATGAGTCCTTGATATTTAGTCGTTTTCAGTCAATTTTCTGGATTTTTGAAAAATTCACTTTTTTGTGAAAATATCCACTAAATGAGGGAATAATATGTGTGAAGGTACCCCAGGAGAGTTTCAAATGTGTGTGGGTAGAATATATATCCCACGGGGGTAAAATTGAAAAAAGTTGAAAAAATTTTTTTTTTGGACGTAGCCATTCTTCAGGCGTTTATCAGACTTTCAGATAGGGCAAATGTCAGTGAGCATTCCGATTTCAGTTCCAGAGCGATTCACCCAATGAGTCCTTGATATTTAGTCATTTTCAGCCAATTTTCTGGATTTTTGAAAATTTCACTTTTTTGTGAAAATATCCACTAAATGAGGGAACAATATGTGTGAGGGTACCCCAGGAGAGTTCCAAATGTGTGTAGGAAGAATATATATCCCACGGGGGTAAAATTGAAAAAAGTTGAAAACAATTTTTTTTTGGACGTAGCCATTCTTCCGGCGTTTATCAGACTTTCAGATAGGGCAAATGTCAGTGAGCGTTCCGATTTCAGTTCCAGAGCGATTCGCCCAATGAGTCCTTGATATTTAGTCGTTTTTAGCCAATATTTTGGATTTTTGAAAATTTCTCTTTTTTGTGAAAATATCCACTAAATGAGGGAATAATATGTGTGAGGGTACCCCAGGAGTGTTCCAAATGTGTGTGGGTAGAATATATATCCCACGGGGGTAAAATTGAAAAAAGTTGAAAACAATTTTTTTTTGGACGTAGCCATTCTTCCGGCGTTTATCAGACTTTCAGATAGGGCAAATGTCAGTGAGCGTTCCGATTTCAGTTCCAGAGCGATTCGCCCAATGAGTCCTTGATATTTAGTCGTTTTTAGCCAATATTTTGGATTTTTGAAAATTTCTCTTTTTTGTGAAAATATCCACTAAATGAGGGAATAATATGTGTGAGGGTACCCCAGGAGTGTTCCAAATGTGTGTGGGTAGAATATATATCCCACGGGGGTAAAATTGAAAAAAGTTGAAAAAAATTTTTTTTTGGACGTAGCCATTCTTCCGGCGTTTATCAGACTTTCAGATAGGGCAAATGTCAGTGAGCGTTCCGATTTCAGTTTCAGAGCGATTCGCCCAATGAGTCCTTGATATTTAGTCGTTTTCAGCCAATATTTTGGATTTTTGAAAATTTCACTTTTTTGTGAAAATATCCACTAAATGAGGGAATAATATGTGTGAGGGTACACCAGGAGAGTTCCAAATGTGTGTGGGTAGAATATATATCCCACGTGGGTAAAATTGAAAAAAGTTTAAAAATTATTTTTTTTCGACTTAGTCATTTTTCCGGTGTTTATCAGACTTTCAGATAGGGCAAATGTCAGTGAGCGTTCCGGTTTCAGTTCCAGAGCGATTCGCCCAATGAGTCCTTGATATTTTGTCATTTTCAGCCAATTTTCTGGATTTTTGAAAAACTCACTTTTTTGTGAAAATATCCACTAAATGAGGGAATAATATGTGTGAGGGTACCCCAGGAGAGTTCCAAATGTGTGTGGGTAGAATATATATCCCACGGGGGTAAAATTGAAAAAAGTTGAAAACATTTTTTTTTTGGACTTAGTCATTTTTCCGGCGTTTATCAGACTTTCAGATAGGGCAAATGTCAGTGAGCATTCCGATTTCAGTTCCAGAGCGATTCGCCCAATGAGTCCTTGATATTTAGTCGTTTTCAGCCAATATTTTGGATTTTTGAAAATTTCACTTTTTTGTGAAAATATCCACTAAATGAGGGAATAATATGTGTGAGGGTACACCAGGAGAGTTCCAAATGTGTGTGGGTAGAATATATATCCCACGGGGGTAAAATTGAAAAAAGTTGAAAAATTTTTTTTTTTTCAACTTAGTCATTTTTTGGGCGTTTATCAGACTTTGAGATAGGGCAAATGTCAGTGAGCATTCTGATTTCAGTTCCAGAGCGATTCGCCCAATGAGTACTTGAAATTTAGTCATTTTCAGCCAATTTTCTGGATTTTTGAAAATTAACTTTTTTATGAAAGTATCTACTAAATGAGGGAATAATATGTGTGAGGGTACCCCAGGAGAGTTCCAAATGTGTGTAGGTAGAATATATATCCCACGGGGGTAAAATTGAAAAAAGTTGAAAAAATTTTTTTTTTGGACGTAGCCATTCTTCCGGCGTTTATCAGACTTTCAGATAGGGCAAATGTCAGTGAGCGTTCCGATTTCAGTTCCAGACCGATTCGCCCAATGAGTCCTTGATATTTAGTCATTTTCAGCCAATTTTCTGGATTTTTGAAAAATTCACTTTTTTGTGAAAATATCCACTAAATGAGGGAATAATATGTGTGAGGGTACCCCAGGAGTGTTCCAAATGTGTGTGGGTAGAATATATATCCCACGGGGGTAAAATTGAAAAAAGTTGAAAAATTTTTTTTTTTGGACTTAGTCATTTTTCCGGCGTTTATCAGACTTTCAGATAGGTCAAATGTCAGTGAGCGTTCCGATTTCAGTTCCAGAGCGATTCGCCCAATGAGTCCTTGATATTTAGTCATTTTCAGAAAATTTTCTGGATTTTTGAAAAATTCACTTTTTTGTGAAAATATCCACTAAATGAGGGAATAATATGTGTGAGGGTACCCCAGGAGAGTTCCAAATGTGTGTGGGTAGAATATATATCCCACGTGGGTAAAATTGAAAAAAGTTTAAAAATTTTTTTTTTTCGACTTAGTCATTTTTCCGGTGTTTATCAGACTTTCAGATAGGGCAAATGTCAGTGTGTGTTCCGATTTCAGTTCCAGAGCGATTCGCCCAATGAGTCCTTTATATTTAGTCATTTTCAGCCAATTTTCTGGATTTTTGAAAAATTCACTTTTTTGTGAAAATATCCACTAAATGAGGGAATAATATGTGTGAGGGTACCCCAGGAGAGTTCTACATGTGTGTGGGTAGAATATATATCCCACGGGGGTAAAATTGAAAAAAGTGGAAAACATTTTTTTTTTGGACTTTGTCATTTTTCCGGCGTTTATCAGACTTTCAGATAGGGCAAATGTCAGTGAGAGTTCCGATTTCAGTTCCAGAACGATTCACCCAATGAGTCCTTGATATTTAGTCATTTTCAGCCAATTTTCTGGATTTTTGAAAAATTCACTTTTTTGTGAAAATATCCACTAAATGAGGGAATAATATATGTGAGGGTACCCCAGGAGAGTTCCAAATGTGTGTGGGTAGAATATATATCCCACGGGGGTAAAATTGAAAAAAGTTGAAAAATTTTTTTTTTTTGGACTTAGTCATTTTTCCGGCGTTTATCAGACTTTCAGATAGGGCAAATGTCAGTGAGCATTCCGATTTCAGTTCCAGAGCGATTCGCCCAATGCGTCCTTTATATTTAGTCATTTTCAGCCAATTTTCTGGATTTTTGAAAAATTCACTTTTTTGTGAAAATATCCACTAAATGAGGGAATAATATGTGTGAGGGTACCCCAGGAGAGTTCTAAATGTGTGTGGGTAGAATATATATCCCACGGGGGTAAAATTGAAAAAAGTTGAAAAAAATTTTTTTTTGGACTTAGTCATTTTTCCGGCGTTTATCAGACTTTCAGATAGGGCAAATGTCAGTGAGCATTCCGATTTCAGTTCCAGAGCGATTCGCCCAATGAGTCATTGATATTTAGTCGTTTTCAGCCAATTTTCTGGATTTTTGAAAAATTCACTTTTTTGTGAAAATATCCACTAAATGATGGAATAATATGTGTGAAGGAACCCCAGGAGAGTTCCAAATGTTTGTGGGTAAAATATATATCCCACGGGGGTAAAATTGAAAAAAGTTGAAAACATTTTTTTTTTGGACTTAGTCATTTTTGCGGTGTTTATCAGACTTTCAGATAGGGCAAATGTCAGTGAGCATTCCGATTTCAGTTCCAGAGCGATTCGCCCAATGAGTCCTTTATATTTAGTCATTTTCAGCCAATTTTCTGGATTTTTCAAAAATTCACTTTTTTGTGAAAATATCCACTAAATGAGGGAATAATATGTGTGAGGGTACCCCAGGAGAGTTCCAAATGTGTGTGGGTAGAATATATATCCCACGGGGGTAAAATTGAAAAAAGTTGAAAAAAATTTTTTTTTTTCGACTTAGTCATTTTTACGCCGTTTATCAGACTTTCAGATAGGGCAAATGTCAGTGAGCGTTCCGATTTCAGTTCCATAGCCATTCGCCCAATGAGTCCTTGATATTTAGTCATTTTCAGCCAATTTTCTGGATTTTTGAAAAATTCACTTTTTTGTGAAAATATCCACTAAATGAGGGAACAATATGTGTGAGGGTACCCCAGGAGAGTTCCAAATTTGTGTAGGAAGAATATATATCCCACGGGGGTAAAATTGAAAAAAGTTGAAAACAATTTTTTTTTGGACGTAGCCATTCTTCCGGCGTTTATCAGACTTTCAGATAGGGCAAATGTCAGTGAGCGTTCCGATTTCAGTTCCAGAGCGATTCGCCCAATGAGTCCTTGATATTTAGTCGTTTTCAGCCAATATTTTGGATTTTTTAAAATTTCTCTTTTTTGTGAAAATATCCACTAAATGAGGGAATAATATGTGTGAGGGTACCCCAGGAGTGTTCCAAATGTGTGTGGGTAGAATATATATCCCACGGGGGTAAAATTGAAAAAAGTTGAAAATTTTTTTTTTTGGACTTAGTCATTTTTCCGGCCTTTATCAGACTTTCAGATAGGTCAAATGTCAGTGAGCGTTCCGATTTCAGTTCCAGAGCGATTCGCCCAATGAGTCCTTGATATTTAGTCATTTTCAGAAAATTTTCTGGATTTTTGAAAAATTCACTTTTTTGTGAAAATATCCACTAAATGAGGGAATAATATGTGTGAGGGTACCCCAGGAGAGTTCCAAATGTGTGTGGGTAGAATATATATCCCACGGGGGTAAAATTGAAAAAAGTGGAAAACATTTTTTTTTTGGACTTTGTCATTTTTCCGGCGTTTATCAGACTTTCAGATAGGGCAAATGTCAGTGAGCATTCCGATTTCAGTTCCAGAGCGATTCGCCCAATGCGTCCTTTATATTTAGTCATTTTCAGCCAATTTTCTGGATTTTTGAAAAATTCACTTTTTTTGTGAAAATATCCACTAAATGAGGGAATAATATGTGTGAGGGTACCCCAGGAGAGTTCCAAATGTGTGTGGGTAGAATATATATCTCACGTGGGTAAAATTGAAAAAAGTTTAAAAATTTCTTTTTTTCGACTTAGTCATTTTTCCGGCGTTTATCAGACTTTGAGATAGGGCAAATGTCAGTGAGCGTTCCGATTTCAGTTCCAGAGCGATTCGCCCAATGAGTCCTTGATATTTAGTCATTTTCAGCCAATTTTGTGGATTTTTGAAAAATTCACTTTTTTGTGAAAATATCCACTAAATAAGGGAATAATATGTGTGAGGGTACCCCAGGAGAGTTCCAAATGTGTGTGGGTAGAATATATATCCCATGGGGGTAAAATTGAAAAAAGTTGAAAAAAATTTTTTTTTTTGGACTTAGTCATTTTTCCGGCGTTTATCAGACTTTCAGATAGGGCAAATGTCAGTGAGCATTCCGATTTCAGTTCCAGAGCGATTCGCCCAATGCGTCCTTTATATTTAGTCATTTTCAGCCAATTTTCTGGATTTTTGAAAAATTCACTTTTTTTGTGAAAATATCCACTAAATGAGGGAATAATATGTGTGAGGGTACCCCAGGAGAGTTCTAAATGTGTGTGGGTAGAATATATATCCCACGGGGGTAAAATTGAAAAAAGTTGAAAAAAAATTTTTTTTGGACTTAGTCATTTTTCCGGCGTTTATCAGACTTTCAGATAGGGCAAATGTCAGTGAGCATTCCGATTTCAGTTCCAGAGCGATTCGCCCAATGAGTCCTTGATATTTAGTCGTTTTCAGCCAATTTTCTGGATTTTTGAAAAATTCATTTTTTGTGAAAATATCCACTAAATAAGGGAATAATATGTGTGAGGGTACCCCAGGAGAGTTTCAAATGTGTGTGGGTAGAATATATATCCCATGGGGGTAAAATTGAAAAAAGTTGAAAAATTTTTTTTTTTTGGACTTAGTCATTTTTCCGGCGTTTATCAGACTTTCAGATAGGGCAAATGTCAGTGAGCATTCCGATTTCAGTTCCAGAGCGATTCGCCCAATGCGTCCTTTATATTTAGTCATTTTCAGCCAATTTTCTGGATTTTTGAAAAATTCTCTTTTTTTGTGAAAATATCCACTAAATGAGGGAATAATATGTGTGAGGGTACCCCAGGAGAGTTCTAAATGTGTGTGGGTAGAATATATATCCCACGGGGGTAAAATTGAAAAAAGTTGAAAAAAATTTTTTTTTGGACTTAGTCATTTTTCCGGCGTTTATCAGACTTTCAGATAGGGCAAATGTCAGTGAGCATTCCGATTTCAGTTCCAGAGCGATTCGCCCAATGAGTCCTTGATATTTAGTCGTTTTCAGCCAATTTTCTGGATTTTTGAAAAATTCACTTTTTTGTGAAAATATCCACTAAATGAGGGAATAATATGTGTGAAGGAACCCCAGGAGAGTTCCAAATGTGTGTGGGTAAAATATATATCCCACGGGGGTAAAATTAAAAAAAGTTTAAAAAATTTTTTTTTTGGACATAGCCATTCGTCCGGCGTTTATCAGACTTTCAGATAGGGCAAATGTCAGTGAGCATTCCAATTTCAGTTCCAGAGCGATTCGCCCAATGAGTCCTTGATATTTAGTCGTTTTCAGCCAATTTTCTGGATTTTTGAAAAATTCACTTTTTTGTGAAAATATCCACTAAATGAGGGAATAATATGTGTGAGGGTACCCCAGGAGAGTTCCAAATGTGTGTGGGTAGAATATATATTCCACGTGGGTAAAATTGAAAAAAGTTTAAAAATTTTTTTTTTTCGACTTAGTCATTTTTCCGGCGTTTATCAGACTTTCAGATAGGGCAAATGTCAGTGAGCGTTCCGATTTCAGTTCCAGAGCGATTCGCCCAATGAGTCCTTGATATTTAGTCATTTTCAGCCAATTTTCTGGATTTTTGAAAAATTCACTTTTTTGTGAAAATATCCACTAAATAAGGGAATAATATGTGTGAGGGTACCCCAGGAGAGTTCCAAATGTGTGTGGGTAGAATATATATCCCACGGGGGTAAAATTGAAAAAAGTTGAAAAATTTTTTTTTTTTGGACTTAGTCATTTTTCCGGCGTTTATCAGACTTTCAGATAGGGCAAATGTCAGTGAGCATTCCGATTTCAGTACCAGAGCGATTTGCACAATGAGTCCTTGATATTTAGTCGTTTTCAGCCAATTTTCTGGATTTTTGAAAAATTCACTTTTTTGTGAAAATATCCACTAAATGAGGGAATAATATGTGTGAAGGTACCCCAGGAGAGTACCAAATGTGTGTGGGTAAAATATATATCCCACGGGGGTAAAATTGAAAAAAGTTGAAAACATTTTTTGCTTGGACTTAGTCATTTTTCCGGCGTTTATCAGACTTTCAGATAGGGCAAATGTCAGTGAGCATTCCGATTACAGTTCCAGAGCGATTCGCCCAATGAGTCCTTGATATTTAGTCATTTTCAGCCAATTTTCTGGATTTTTGAAAAATTCACTTTTTTGTGAAAATATCCACTAAATGAGGGAATAATATGCGTGAGGGTACCCCAGGAGAGTTCCAAATGTGTGTGGGTAGAATATATATCCCACGGGGGTAAAATTGAAAAAAGTTTAAAATTTTTTTTTTTCGACTTAGTCATTTTTCCGGTGTTTATCAGACTTTCAGATAGGGCAAATGTCAGTGTGTGTTCCGATTTCAGTTCCAGAGCGATTCGCCCAATGAGTCCTTTATATTTAGTCATTTTCAGCCAATTTTCTGGATTTTTGAAAAATTCACTTTTTTGTGAAAATATCCACTAAATGAGGGAATAATATGTGTGAGGGTACCCCAGGAGAGTTCTAAATGTGTGTGGGTAGAATATATATCCCACGGGGGTAAAATTGAAAAAAGTGGAAAACATTTTTTTTTTTGGACTTTGTCATTTTTCCGGCGTTTATCAGACTTTCAGATAGGGCAAATGTCAGTGAGAGTTCCGATTTCAGTTCCAGAACGATTCGCCCAATGAGTCCTTGATATTTAGTCATTTTCAGCCAATTTTCTGGATTTTTGAAAAATTCACTTTTTTGTGAAAATATCCACTAAATGAGGGAATAATATGTGTGAGGGTACCCCAGGAGAGTTCTAAATGTGTGTCGGTAGAATATATATCCCACGGGGGTAAAATTGAAAAAAGTTGAAAAAAATTTTTTTTTGGACTTAGTCATTTTTCCGGCGTTTATCAGACTTTCAGATAGGGCAAATGTCAGTGAGCATTCCGATTTCAGTTCCAGAGCGATTCGCCCAATGAGTCCTTGATATTTAGTCGTTTTCAGCCAATTTTCTGGATTTTTGAAAAATTCACTTTTTTGTGAAAATATCCACTAAATGAGGGAATAATATGTGTGAAGGAACCCCAGGAGAGTTCCAAATGTGTGTGGGTAAAATATATATCCCACGGGGGTAAAATTGAAAAAAGTTTAAAAAATTTTTTTTTTGGACATAGCCATTCGTCCGGCGTTTATCAGACTTTCAGATAGGGCAAATGTCAGTGAGCATTCCGATTTCAGTACCAGAGCGATTCGCACAATGAGTCCTTGATATTTAGTCGTTTTCAGCCAATTTTCTGGATTTTTGAAAAATTCATTTTTTTGTGAAAATATCCACTAAATGAGGGAATAATATGTGTGAAGGTACCCCAGGAGAGTACCAAATGTGTGTGGGTAAAATATATATCCCACGGGGGTAAAATTGAAAAAAGTTGAAAACATTTTTTGCTTGGACTTAGTCATTTTTCCGGCGTTTATCAGACTTTCAGATAGGGCAAATGTCAGTGAGCGTTCCGGTTTCAGTTCCAGAGCGATTCGCCCAATGAGTCCTTAATATTTAGTCATTTTCAGCCAATTTTCTGGATTTTTGAAAAATTCACTTTTTTGTGAAAATATCCACTAAATGAGGGAATAATATGTGTGAGGGTACCCCAGGAGAATTCCAAATGTGTGTGGGTAGAATATATATCCCACGGGGGTAAAATTGAAAAAAGTTGAAAAATTTTTTTTTTTTTCGACTTAGTCATTTTTCCGGCGTTTATCAGACTTTCAGATAGGGCAAATGTCAGTGAGCATTCCGATTACAGTTCCAGAGCGATTCGCCCAATGAGTCCTTGATATTTAGTCATTTTCAGCCAATTTTCTGGATTTTTGAAAAATTCACTTTTTTGTGAAAATATCCACTAAATGAGGGAATAATATGCGTGAGGGTACCCCAGGAGAGTTCCAAATGTGTGTGGGTAGAATATATATCCCACGGGGGTAAAATTGAAAAAAGTTTAAATTTTTTTTTTTTTCGACTTAGTCATTTTTCCGGTGTTTATCAGACTTTCAGATAGGGCAAATGTCAGTGTGTGTTCCGATTTCAGTTCCAGAGCGATTCGCCCAATGAGTCCTTTATATTTAGTCATTTTCAGCCAATTTTCTGGATTTTTGAAAAATTCACTTTTTTGTGAAAATATCCACTAAATGAGGGAATAATATGTGTGAGGGTACCCCAGGAGAGTTCTAAATGTGTGTGGGTAGAATATATATCCCACGGGGGTAAAATTGAAAAAAGTGGAAAACATTTTTTTTTTTGGACTTTGTCATTTTTCCGGCGTTTATCAGACTTTCAGATAGGGCAAATGTCAGTGAGAGTTCCGATTTCAGTTCCAGAGCGATTCGCCCAATGAGTCATTGATATTTAGTCGTTTTCAGCCAATTTTCTGGATTTTTGAAAAATTCACTTTTTTGTGAAAATATCCACTAAATGAGGGAATAATATGTGTGAAGGAACCCCAGGAGAGTTCCAAATGTGTGTGGGTAAAATATATATCCCACGGGGGTAAAATTGAAAAAAGTTGAAAAATTATTTTTTTTGGACATAGCCATTCGTCCGGCGTTTATCAGACTTTCAGATAGGGCAAATGTCAGTGAGCATTCCGATTTCAGTTCCAGAGCGATTCGCCCAATGAGTCCTTGATATTTAGTCATTTTCAGCCAATTTTCTGGATTTTTGAAAAATTCACTTTTTTGTGAAAATATCCACTAAATAAGGGAATAATATGTGTGAGGGTACCCCAGGAGAGTTCCAAATGTGTGTGGGTAGAATATATATCCCACGGGGGTAAAATTGAAAAAAGTTGAAAAATTTTTTTTTTTTGGACTTAGTCATTTTTCCGGCGTTTATCAGACTTTCAGATAGGGCAAATGTCAGTGAGCGTTCCGGTTTCAGTTCCAGAGCGATTCGCCCAATGAGTCCTTAATATTTAGTCATTTTCAGCCAATTTTTTGGATTTTTGAAAAATTCACTTTTTTGTGAAAATATCCACTAAATGAGGGAATAATATGTGTGAGGGTACCCCAGGAGAATTCCAAATGTGTGTGGGTAGAATATATATCCCACGGGGGTAAAATTGAAAAAAGTTGAAAAATTTTTTTTTTTTTCGACTTAGTCATTTTTCCGGCGTTTATCAGACTTTCAGATAGGGCAAATGTCAGTGAGCATTCCGATTTCAGTTCCAGAGCGATTCGCCCAATGAGTCCTTGATATTTAGTCGTTTTCAGCCAATTTTCTGGATTTTTGAAAAATTCACTTTTTTGTGAAAATATCCACTAAATGAGGGAATAATATGTGTGAAGGAACCCCAGGAGAGTTCCAAATGTGTGTGGGTAAAATATATATCCCACGGGGGTAAAATTAAAAAAAGTTTAAAAAATTTTTTTTTTGGACATAGCCATTCGTCCGGCGTTTATCAGACTTTCAGATAGGGCAAATGTCAGTGAGCATTCCAATTTCAGTTCCAGAGCGATTCGCCCAATGAGTCCTTGATATTTAGTCGTTTTCAGCCAATTTTCTGGATTTTTGAAAAATTCACTTTTTTGTGAAAATATCCACTAAATGAGGGAATAATATGTGTGAGGGTACCCCAGGAGAGTTCCAAATGTGTGTGGGTAGAATATATATCCCACGGGGGTAAAATTGAAAAAAGTTGAAAAATTTTTTTTTTTTGGACTTAGTCATTTTTCCGGCGTTTATCAGACTTTCAGATAGGGCAAATGTCAGTGAGCGTTCCGATTTCAGTTCCAGAGCGATTCGCCCAATGAGTCCTTGATATTTAGTCATTTTCAGCCAATTTTCTGGATTTTTGAAAAATTCACTTTTTTGTGAAAATATCCACTAAATAAGGGAATAATATGTGTGAGGGTACCCCAGGAGAGTTCCAAATGTGTGTGGGTAGAATATATATCCCACGGGGGTAAAATTGAAAAAAGTTGAAAAATTTTTTTTTTTTGGACTTAGTCATTTTTCCGGCGTTTATCAGACTTTCAGATAGGGCAAATGTCAGTGAGCATTCCGATTTCAGTACCAGAGCGATTTGCACAATGAGTCCTTGATATTTAGTCGTTTTCAGCCAATTTTCTGGATTTTTGAAAAATTCACTTTTTTGTGAAAATATCCACTAAATGAGGGAATAATATGTGTGAAGGTACCCCAGGAGAGTACCAAATGTGTGTGGGTAAAATATATATCCCACGGGGGTAAAATTGAAAAAAGTTGAAAACATTTTTTGCTTGGACTTAGTCATTTTTCCGGCGTTTATCAGACTTTCAGATAGGGCAAATGTCAGTGAGCGTTCCGATTTCAGTTCCAGAGCGATTCGCCCAATGAGTCCTTGATATTTAGTCATTTTCAGCCAATTTTCTGGATTTTTGAAAAATTCACTTTTTTGTGAAAATATCCACTAAATGAGGGAATAATATGCGTGAGGGTACCCCAGGAGAGTTCCAAATGTGTGTGGGTAGAATATATATCCCACGGGGGTAAAATTGAAAAAAGTTTAAATTTTTTTTTTTTCGACTTAGTCATTTTTCCGGTGTTTATCAGACTTTCAGATAGGGCAAATGTCAGTGTGTGTTCCGATTTCAGTTCCAGAGCGATTCGCCCAATGAGTCCTTTATATTTAGTCATTTTCAGCCAATTTTCTGGATTTTTGAAAAATTCACTTTTTTGTGAAAATATCCACTAAATGAGGGAATAATATGTGTGAGGGTACCCCAGGAGAGTTCTAAATGTGTGTGGGTAGAATATATATCCCACGGGGGTAAAATTGAAAAAAGTGGAAAACATTTTTTTTTTTGGACTTTGTCATTTTTCCGGCGTTTATCAGACTTTCAGATAGGGCAAATGTCAGTGAGAGTTCCGATTTCAGTTCCAGAACGATTCGCCCAATGAGTCCTTGATATTTAGTCATTTTCAGCCAATTTTCTGGATTTTTGAAAAATTCACTTTTTTGTGAAAATATCCACTAAATGAGGGAATAATATGTGTGAGGGTACCCCAGGAGAGTTCGAAATGTGTGTCGGTAGAATATATATCCCACGGGGGTAAAATTGAAAAAAGTTGAAAAAAATTTTTTTTTGGACTTAGTCATTTTTCCGGCGTTTATCAGACTTTCAGATAGGGCAAATGTCAGTGAGCATTCCGATTTCAGTTCCAGAGCGATTCGCCCAATGAGTCCTTGATATTTAGTCGTTTTCAGCCAATTTTCTGGATTTTTGAAAAATTCACTTTTTTGTGAAAATATCCACTAAATGAGGGAATAATATGTGTGAAGGAACCCCAGGAGAGTTCCAAATGTGTGTGGGTAAAATATATATCCCACGGGGGTAAAATTGAAAAAAGTTTAAAAAATTTTTTTTTTGGACATAGCCATTCGTCCGGCGTTTATCAGACTTTCAGATAGGGCAAATGTCAGTGAGCATTCCGATTTCAGTACCAGAGCGATTCGCACAATGAGTCCTTGATATTTAGTCGTTTTCAGCCAATTTTCTGGATTTTTGAAAAATTCATTTTTTTGTGAAAATATCCACTAAATGAGGGAATAATATGTGTGAAGGTACCCCAGGAGAGTACCAAATGTGTGTGGGTAAAATATATATCCCACGGGGGTAAAATTGAAAAAAGTTGAAAACATTTTTTGCTTGGACTTAGTCATTTTTCCGGCGTTTATCAGACTTTCAGATAGGGCAAATGTCAGTGAGCGTTCCGGTTTCAGTTCCAGAGCGATTCGCCCAATGAGTCCTTAATATTTAGTCATTTTCAGCCAATTTTCTGGATTTTTGAAAAATTCACTTTTTTGTGAAAATATCCACTAAATGAGGGAATAATATGTGTGAGGGTACCCCAGGAGAATTCCAAATGTGTGTGGGTAGAATATATATCCCACGGGGGTAAAATTGAAAAAAGTTGAAAAATTTTTTTTTTTTTCGACTTAGTCATTTTTCCGGCGTTTATCAGACTTTCAGATAGGTCAAATGTCAGTGAGCATTCCGATTACAGTTCCAGAGCGATTCGCCCAATGAGTCCTTGATATTTAGTCATTTTCAGCCAATTTTCTGGATTTTTGAAAAATTCACTTTTTTGTGAAAATATCCACTAAATGAGGGAATAATATGCGTGAGGGTACCCCAGGAGAGTTCCAAATGTGTGTGGGTAGAATATATATCCCACGGGGGTAAAATTGAAAAAAGTTTAAAATTTTTTTTTTTTCGACTTAGTCATTTTTCCGGTGTTTATCAGACTTTCAGATAGGGCAAATGTCAGTGTGTGTTCCGATTTCAGTTCCAGAGCGATTCGCCCAATGAGTCCTTTATATTTAGTCATTTTCAGCCAATTTTCTGGATTTTTGAAAAATTCACTTTTTTGTGAAAATATCCACTAAATGAGGGAATAATATGTGTGAGGGTACCCCAGGAGAGTTCTAAATGTGTGTGGGTAGAATATATATCCCACGGGGGTAAAATTGAAAAAAGTGGAAAACATTTTTTTTTTTGGACTTTGTCATTTTTCCGGCGTTTATCAGACTTTCAGATAGGGCAAATGTCAGTGAGAGTTCCGATTTCAGTTCCAGAGCGATTCGCCCAATGAGTCATTGATATTTAGTCGTTTTCAGCCAATTTTCTGGATTTTTGAAAAATTCACTTTTTTGTGAAAATATCCACTAAATGAGGGAATAATATGTGTGAAGGAACCCCAGGAGAGTTCCAAATGTGTGTGGGTAAAATATATATCCCACGGGGGTAAAATTGAAAAAAGTTGAAAATTTATTTTTTTTTGGACTTAGTCATTTTTCCGGCGTTTATCAGACTTTCAGATAGGGCAAATGTCAGTGAGCATTCCGATTTCAGTTCCAGAGCGATTCGCCCAATGAGTCCTTTATATTTAGTCATTTTCAGCCAATTTTCTGGATTTTTGAAAAATTCACTTTTTTGTGAAAATATCCACTAAATGAGGGAATAATATGTGTGAGGGTACCCCAGGAGAGTTCCAAATGTGTGTGGGTAGAATATATAACCCACGGGGGTAAAATTGAAAAAAGTTGAAAAAAATTTTTTTTTGGACTTAGTCATTTTTCCGGCGTTTATCAGACTTTCAGATAGGGCAAATGTCAGTGAGCATTCCGATTTCAGTTCCAGAGCGATTCGCCCAATGAGTCCTTGATATTTAGTCGTTTTCAGCCAATTTTCTGGATTTTTGAAAAATTCACTTTTTTGTGAAAATATCCACTATATGAGGGAATAATATGTGTGAAGGAACCCCAGGAGAGTTCCAAATGTGTGTGGGTAAAATATATATCCCACGGGGGTAAAATTGAAAAAAGTTTAAAAAATTTTTTTTTTGGACATAGCCATTCGTCCGGCGTTTATCAGACTTTCAGATAGGGCAAATGTCAGTGAGCATTCCGATTTCAGTTCCAGAGCGATTCGCCCAATGAGTCCTTGATATTTAGTCATTTTCAGCCAATTTTCTGGATTTTTGAAAAATTCACTTTTTTGTGAAAATATCCACTAAATAAGGGAATAATATGTGTGAGGGTACCCCAGGAGAGTTCCAAATGTGTGTGGGTAGAATATATATCCCACGGGGGTAAAATTGAAAAAAGTTGAAAAATTTTTTTTTTTTGGACTTAGTCATTTTTCCGGCGTTTATCAGACTTTCAGATAGGGCAAATGTCAGTGAGCGTTCCGGTTTCAGTTCCAGAGCGATTCGCCCAATGAGTCCTTAATATTTAGTCATTTTCAGCCAATTTTTTGGATTTTTGAAAAATTCACTTTTTTGTGAAAATATCCACTAAATGAGGGAATAATATGTGTGAGGGTACCCCAGGAGAATTCCAAATGTGTGTGGGTAGAATATATATCCCACGGGGGTAAAATTGAAAAAAGTTGAAAATTTTTTTTTTTTTTCGACTTAGTCATTTTTCCGGCGTTTATCAGACTTTCAGATAGGGCAAATGTCAGTAAGCATTCCGATTACAGTTCCAGAGCGATTCGCCCAATGAGTCCTTGATATTTAGTCATTTTCAGCCAATTTTCTGGATTTTTGAAAAATTCACTTTTTTGTGAAAATATCCACTAAATGAGGGAATAATATGCGTGAGGGTACCCCAGGAGAGTTCCAAATGTGTGTGGGTAGAATATATATTCCACGGGGGTAAAATTGAAAAAAGTTGAAAACATTTTTTTTTTGGACTTAGTCATTTTTCCGGCGTTTATCAGACTTTCAGATAGGGCAAATGTCAGTGAGCGTTCCGGTTTCAGTTCCAGAGCGATGCACCCAATGAGTCCTTGATATTTAGTCATTTTCAGCCAATTTTCTGGATTTTTGAAAAATTCACTTTTTTGTGAAAATATCCACTAAATGAGGGAATAATATGTGTGAGGGTACCCCAGGAGAGTTCCAAATGTGTGTGGGTAGAATATATATCCCACGGGGGTAAAATTGAAAAAAGTTGAAAAAAAAATTTTTTTTTTGGACGTAGCCATTCTTCCGGCGTTTATCAGACTTTCAGATAGTGCAAATGTCAGTGAGCGTTCCGATTTCAGTTCCAGAGCGATTCGCCCAATGAGTCCTTGATATTTAGTCGTTTTCAGCCAATATTTTGGATTTTTGAAAATTTCACTTTTTTGTGAAAATATCCACTAAATGAGGGAATAATATGTGTGAGGGTACCCCAGGAGAGTTCCAAATGTGTGTGGGTAGAATATATATCCCACGTGGGTAAAATTGAAAAAAGTTTAAAAAATTTTTTTTTTCGACTTAGTCATTTTTCCGGCGTTTATCAGACTTTCAGATAGGGCAAATGTCAATGAGTGTTCCGATTTCAGTTCCAGAGCGATTCGCCCAATGAGTCCTTGATATTTAGTCATTTTCAGAAAATTTTCTGGATTTTTGAAAAATTCACTTTTTTATGAAAATATCCACTAAATGAGGGAATAATATGTGTGAGGGTACCCCAGGAGAGTTCCAAATGTATGTGGGTAGAATATATATCCCACGGGGGTAAAATTGAAAAAAGTTTAAAACATTTTTTTTTTCGACTTAGTCATTTTTCCGGCGTTTATGGGACTTTCAGATAGGGCAAATATCAGTGAGCGTTCCGGTTTCAGTTCCAGAGCGATTCGCCCAATGAGTCCTTGATATTTAGTCATTTTCAGCCAATTTTCTGGATTTTTGAAAAATTCACTTTTTTATGAAAATATCCACTAAATGAGGGAATAATATGTGTGAGGGTACCCCAGGAGAGTTCCAAATGTGTGTGGGTAGAATATATATCCCACGGGGGTAAAATTGAAAAAAGTTGAAAACATTTTTTGTTTGGACTTAGTCATTTTTCCGGCGTTTATCAGACTTTCAGATAGGGCAAATGTCAGTGAGCGTTCCGGTTTCAGTTCCAGAGCGATTCGCCCAATGAGTCCTTAATATTTAGTCATTTTCAGCCAATTTTCTGGATTTTTGAAAAATTCACTTTTTTGTGAAAATATCCACTAAATGAGGGAATAATATGTGTGAGGGTACCCCAGGAGAATTCCAAATGTGTGTGGGTAGAATATATATCCCACGGGGGTAAAATTGAAAAAAGTTGAAAAAAAAATTTTTTTTTTGGACGTAGCCATTCTTCCGGCGTTTATCAGACTTTCAGATAGGGCAAATGTCAGTGAGCGTTCCGATTTCAGTTCCAGAGCGATTCGCCCAATGAGTCCTTGATATTTAGTCGTTTTCAGCCAATATTTTGGATTTTTGAAAATTTCACTTTTTTGTGAAAATATCCACTAAATGAGGGAATAATATGTGTGAGGGTACCCCAGGAGATTTCCAAATGTGTGTGGGTAGAATATATATCCCACGTGGGTAAAATTGAAAAAAGTTTAAAAATTTTTTTTTTTCGACTTAGTCATTTTTCCGGCGTTTATCAGACTTTCAGATAGGGCAAATGTCAGTGATTGTTCCGATTTCAGTTCCAGAGCGATTCGCCCAATGAGTCCTTTATATTTAGTCATTTTCAGCCAATTTTCTGGATTTTTGAAAAATTCACTTTTTTGTGAAAATATCCACTAAATGAGGGAATAATATGTGTGAGGGTACCCCAGGAGAGTTCTAAATGTGTGTGGGTAGAATATATATCCCACGGGGGTAAAATTGAAAAAAGTGGAAAACATTTTTTTTTTTGGACTTTGTCATTTTTCCGGCGTTTATCAGACTTTCAGATAGGGCAAATGTCAGTGAGAGTTCCGATTTCAGTTCCAGAGCGATTCGCCCAATGAGTCATTGATATTTAGTCGTTTTCAGCCAATTTTCTGGATTTTTGAAAAATTCACTTTTTTGTGAAAATATCCACTAAATGAGGGAATAATATGTGTGAAGGAACCCCAGGAGAGTTCCAAATGTGTGTGGGTAAAATATATATCCCACGGGGGTAAAATTGAAAAAAGTTGAAAAATTATTTTTTTTTGGACTTAGTCATTTTTCCGGCGTTTATCAGACTTTCAGATAGGGCAAATGTCAGTGAGCATTCCGATTTCAGTTCCAGAGCGATTCGCCCAATGAGTCCTTTATATTTAGTCATTTTCAGCCAATTTTCTGGATTTTTGAAAAATTCACTTTTTTGTGAAAATATCCACTAAATGAGGGAATAATATGTGTGAGGGTACCCCAGGAGAGTTCCAAATGTGTGTGGGTAGAATATATAACCCACGGGGGTAAAATTGAAAAAAGTTGAAAAAAATTTTTTTTTGGACTTAGTCATTTTTCCGGCGTTTATCAGACTTTCAGATAGGGCAAATGTCAGTGAGCATTCCGATTTCAGTTCCAGAGCGATTCGCCCAATGAGTCCTTGATATTTAGTCGTTTTCAGCCAATTTTCTGGATTTTTGAAAAATTCACTTTTTTGTGAAAATATCCACTAAATGAGGGAATAATATGTGTGAAGGAACCCCAGGAGAGTTCCAAATGTGTGTGGGTAAAATATATATCCCACGGGGGTAAAATTGAAAAAAGTTTAAAAAATTTTTTTTTTGGACATAGCCATTCGTCCGGCGTTTATCAGACTTTCAGATAGGGCAAATGTCAGTGAGCATTCCGATTTCAGTTCCAGAGCGATTCGCCCAATGAGTCCTTGATATTTAGTCATTTTCAGCCAATTTTCTGGATTTTTGAAAAATTCACTTTTTTGTGAAAATATCCACTAAATAAGGGAATAATATGTGTGAGGGTACCCCAGGAGAGTTCCAAATGTGTGTGGGTAGAATATATATCCCACGGGGGTAAAATTGAAAAAAGTTGAAAAATTTTTTTTTTTTGGACTTAGTCATTTTTCCGGCGTTTATCAGACTTTCAGATAGGGCAAATGTCAGTGAGCGTTCCGGTTTCAGTTCCAGAGCGATTCGCCCAATGAGTCCTTAATATTTAGTCATTTTCAGCCAATTTTTTGGATTTTTGAAAAATTCACTTTTTTGTGAAAATATCCACTAAATGAGGGAATAATATGTGTGAGGGTACCCCAGGAGAATTCCAAATGTGTGTGGGTAGAATATATATCCCACGGGGGTAAAATTGAAAAAAGTTGAAAATTTTTTTTTTTTTTCGACTTAGTCATTTTTCCGGCGTTTATCAGACTTTCAGATAGGGCAAATGTCAGTAAGCATTCCGATTACAGTTCCAGAGCGATTCGCCCAATGAGTCCTTGATATTTAGTCATTTTCAGCCAATTTTCTGGATTTTTGAAAAATTCACTTTTTTGTGAAAATATCCACTAAATGAGGGAATAATATGCGTGAGGGTACCCCAGGAGAGTTCCAAATGTGTGTGGGTAGAATATATATCCCACGGGGGTAAAATTGAAAAAAGTTGAAAACATTTTTTTTTTGGACTTAGTCATTTTTCCGGCGTTTATCAGACTTTCAGATAGGGCAAATGTCAGTGAGCGTTCCGGTTTCAGTTCCAGAGCGATGCACCCAATGAGTCCTTGATATTTAGTCATTTTCAGCCAATTTTCTGGATTTTTGAAAAATTCACTTTTTTGTGAAACTATCCACTAAATGAGGGAATAATATGTGTGAGGGTACCCCAGGAGAGTTCCAAATGTGTGTGGGTAGAATATATATCCCACGGGGGTAAAATTGAAAAAAGTTGAAAAAAAATTTTTTTTTTGGACGTAGCCATTCTTCCGGCGTTTATCAGACTTTCAGATAGTGCAAATGTCAGTGAGCGTTCCGATTTCAGTTCCAGAGCGATTCGCCCAATGAGTCCTTGATATTTAGTCGTTTTCAGCCAATATTTTGGATTTTTGAAAATTTCACTTTTTTGTGAAAATATCCACTAAATGAGGGAATAATATGTGTGAGGGTACCCCAGGAGAGTTCCAAATGTGTGTGGGTAGAATATATATCCCACGTGGGTAAAATTGAAAAAAGTTTAAAAAATTTTTTTTTTCGACTTAGTCATTTTTCCGGCGTTTATCAGACTTTTAGATAGGGCAAATGTCAATGAGTGTTCCGATTTCAGTTCCAGAGCGATTCGCCCAATGAGTCCTTGATATTTAGTCATTTTCAGAAAATTTTCTGGATTTTTGAAAAATTCACTTTTTTATGAAAATATCCACTAAATGAGGGAATAATATGTGTGAGGGTACCCCAGGAGAGTTCCAAATGTATGTGGGTAGAATATATATCCCACGGGGGTAAAATTGAAAAAAGTTTAAAACATTTTTTTTTTCGACTTAGTCATTTTTCCGGCGTTTATGGGACTTTCAGATAGGGCAAATATCAGTGAGCGTTCCGGTTTCAGTTCCAGAGCGATTCGCCCAATGAGTCCTTGATATTTAGTCATTTTCAGCCAATTTTCTGGATTTTTGAAAAATTCACTTTTTTATGAAAATATCCACTAAATGAGGGAATAATATGTGTGAGGGTACCCCAGGAGAGTTCCAAATGTGTGTGGGTAGAATATATATCCCACGGGGGTAAAATTGAAAAAAGTTGAAAACATTTTTTGTTTGGACTTAGTCATTTTTCCGGCGTTTATCAGACTTTCAGATAGGGCAAATGTCAGTGAGCGTTCCGGTTTCAGTTCCAGAGCGATTCGCCCAATGAGTCCTTAATATTTAGTCATTTTCAGCCAATTTTCTGGATTTTTGAAAAATTCACTTTTTTGTGAAAATATCCACTAAATGAGGGAATAATATGTGTGAGGGTACCCCAGGAGAATTCCAAATGTGTGTGGGTAGAATATATATCCCACGGGGGTAAAATTGAAAAAAGTTGAAAAAAAAATTTTTTTTTTGGACGTAGCCATTCTTCCGGCGTTTATCAGACTTTCAGATAGGGCAAATGTCAGTGAGCGTTCCGATTTCAGTTCCAGAGCGATTCGCCCAATGAGTCCTTGATATTTAGTCGTTTTCAGCCAATATTTTGGATTTTTGAAAATTTCACTTTTTTGTGAAAATATCCACTAAATGAGGGAATAATATGTGTGAGGGTACCCCAGGAGATTTCCAAATGTGTGTGGGTAGAATATATATCCCACGTGGGTAAAATTGAAAAAAGTTTAAACATTTTTTTTTTGGACTTAGTCATTTTTCCGGCGTTTAACAGACTTTCAGATAGGGCAAATGACAGTGAGCATTCCGATTTCAGTTCCAGAGCGATTCGCCCAATGAGTCCTTTATATATAGTCATTTTCAGCCAATTTTCTGGATTTTTGAAAAAATCACTTTTTTGTGAAAATATCCACTAAATGAGGGAATAATATTTGTGAGGGTACCCCAGGAGAGTTCCAAATGTGTGTGGGTAGAATATATATCCCATGGGGGTAAAATTGAAAAAAGTTGAAAACATTTTTTTTTTGGACTTAGTCATTTTTCCGGCGTTTATCAGACTTTCAGATAGGGCAAATGTCAGTGAGCGTTCCGGTTTCAGTTCCAGAACGATTCGCCCAATGAGTCCTTGATATTTCGTCATTTTCAGCCAACTTTCTGGATTTTTGAAAAATTTACTTTTTTGTGAAAATATCCACTAAATGAGGGAATAATATGTGTGAGGGTACCCCAGGAGAGTTCCAAATGTGTGTGGGTAGAATATATATCCCACGGGGGTAAAATTGAAAAAAGTTGAAAAAAAAATTTTTTTTTTGGACGTAGCCATTCTTCCGGCGTTTATCAGACTTTCAGATAGGGCAAATGTCAGTGAGCGTTCCGATTTCAGTTCCAGAGCGATTCGCCCAATGAGTCCTTGATATTTAGTCATTTTCAGCCAATTTTCTGGATTTTTGAAAAATTCACTTTTTTGTGAAAATATCCACTAAATAAGGGAATAATATGTGTGAGGGTACCCCAGGAGAGTTCCAAATGTGTGTGGGTAGAATATATATCCCACGGGGGTAAAATTGAAAAAAGTTGAAAAATTTTTTTTTTTTGGACTTAGTCATTTTTCCGGCGTTTATCAGACTTTCAGATAGGGCAAATGTCAGTGAGCGTTCCGGTTTCAGTTCCAGAGCGATTCGCCCAATGAGTCCTTAATATTTAGTCATTTTCAGCCAATTTTTTGGATTTTTGAAAAATTCACTTTTTTGTGAAAATATCCACTAAATGAGGGAATAATATGTGTGAGGGTACCCCAGGAGAATTCCAAATGTGTGTGGGTAGAATATATATCCCACGGGGGTAAAATTGAAAAAAGTTGAAAATTTTTTTTTTTTTTCGACTTAGTCATTTTTCCGGCGTTTATCAGACTTTCAGATAGGGCAAATGTCAGTAAGCATTCCGATTACAGTTCCAGAGCGATTCGCCCAATGAGTCCTTGATATTTAGTCATTTTCAGCCAATTTTCTGGATTTTTGAAAAATTCACTTTTTTGTGAAAATATCCACTAAATGAGGGAATAATATGCGTGAGGGTACCCCAGGAGAGTTCCAAATGTGTGTGGGTAGAATATATATCCCACGGGGGTAAAATTGAAAAAAGTTGAAAACATTTTTTTTTTGGACTTAGTCATTTTTCCGGCGTTTATCAGACTTTCAGATAGGGCAAATGTCAGTGAGCGTTCCGGTTTCAGTTCCAGAGCGATGCACCCAATGAGTCCTTGATATTTAGTCATTTTCAGCCAATTTTCTGGATTTTTGAAAAATTCACTTTTTTGTGAAAATATCCACTAAATGAGGGAATAATATGTGTGAGGGTACCCCAGGAGAGTTCCAAATGTGTGTGGGTAGAATATATATCCCACGGGGGTAAAATTGAAAAAAGTTGAAAAAAAAATTTTTTTTTTGGACGTAGCCATTCTTCCGGCGTTTATCAGACTTTCAGATAGTGCAAATGTCAGTGAGCGTTCCGATTTCAGTTCCAGAGCGATTCGCCCAATGAGTCCTTGATATTTAGTCGTTTTCAGCCAATATTTTGGATTTTTGAAAATTTCACTTTTTTGTGAAAATATCCACTAAATGAGGGAATAATATGTGTGAGGGTACCCCAGGAGAGTTCCAAATGTGTGTGGGTAGAATATATATCCCACGTGGGTAAAATTGAAAAAAGTTTAAAAAATTTTTTTTTTCGACTTAGTCATTTTTCCGGCGTTTATCAGACTTTTAGATAGGGCAAATGTCAATGAGTGTTCCGATTTCAGTTCCAGAGCGATTCGCCCAATGAGTCCTTGATATTTAGTCATTTTCAGAAAATTTTCTGGATTTTTGAAAAATTCACTTTTTTATGAAAATATCCACTAAATGAGGGAATAATATGTGTGAGGGTACCCCAGGAGAGTTCCAAATGTATGTGGGTAGAATATATATCCCACGGGGGTAAAATTGAAAAAAGTTTAAAACATTTTTTTTTTCGACTTAGTCATTTTTCCGGCGTTTATGGGACTTTCAGATAGGGCAAATATCAGTGAGCGTTCCGGTTTCAGTTCCAGAGCGATTCGCCCAATGAGTCCTTGATATTTAGTCATTTTCAGCCAATTTTCTGGATTTTTGAAAAATTCACTTTTTTATGAAAATATCCACTAAATGAGGGAATAATATGTGTGAGGGTACCCCAGGAGAGTTCCAAATGTGTGTGGGTAGAATATATATCCCACGGGGGTAAAATTGAAAAAAGTTGAAAACATTTTTTGTTTGGACTTAGTCATTTTTCCGGCGTTTATCAGACTTTCAGATAGGGCAAATGTCAGTGAGCGTTCCGGTTTCAGTTCCAGAGCGATTCGCCCAATGAGTCCTTAATATTTAGTCATTTTCAGCCAATTTTCTGGATTTTTGAAAAATTCACTTTTTTGTGAAAATATCCACTAAATGAGGGAATAATATGTGTGAGGGTACCCCAGGAGAATTCCAAATGTGTGTGGGTAGAATATATATCCCACGGGGGTAAAATTGAAAAAAGTTGAAAAAAAAATTTTTTTTTTGGACGTAGCCATTCTTCCGGCGTTTATCAGACTTTCAGATAGGGCAAATGTCAGTGAGCGTTCCGATTTCAGTTCCAGAGCGATTCGCCCAATGAGTCCTTGATATTTAGTCGTTTTCAGCCAATATTTTGGATTTTTGAAAATTTCACTTTTTTGTGAAAATATCCACTAAATGAGGGAATAATATGTGTGAGGGTACCCCAGGAGATTTCCAAATGTGTGTGGGTAGAATATATATCCCACGTGGGTAAAATTGAAAAAAGTTTAAAAATTTTTTTTTTTCGACTTAGTCATTTTTCCGGCGTTTATCAGACTTTCAGATAGGGCAAATGTCAGTGATTGTTCCGATTTCAGTTCCAGAGCGATTCGCCCAATGAGTCCTTTATATTTAGTCATTTTCAGCCAATTTTCTGGATTTTTGAAAAATTCACTTTTTTGTGAAAATATCCACTAAATGAGGGAATAATATGCGTGAGGGTACCCCAGGAGAGTTCCAAATGTGTGTGGGTAGAATATATATCCCACGTGGGTAAAATTGAAAAAAGTTTAAAAATTTTTTTTTTTCGACTTAGTCATTTTTCCGGCGTTTATCAGACTTTCAGATAGGGCAAATGACAGTGAGCATTCCGATTTCAGTTCCAGAGCGATTCGCCCAATGAGTCCTTTATATATAGTCATTTTCAGCCAATTTTCTGGATTTTTGAAAAAATCACTTTTTTGTGAAAATATCCACTAAATGAGGGAATAATATGTGTGAGGGTACCCCAGGAGAGTTCCAAATGTGTGTGGGTAGAATATATATCCCACGGGGGTAAAATTGAAAAAAGTTGAAAACATTTTTTTTTTGGACTTAGTCATTTTTCCGGCGTTTATCAGACTTTCAGATAGGGCAAATGACAGTGAGCATTCCGATTTCAGTTCCAGAGCGATTCGCCCAATGAGTCCTTTATATATAGTCATTTTCAGCCAATTTTCTGGATTTTTGAAAAAATCACTTTTTTGTGAAAATATCCACTAAATGAGGGAATAATATGTGTGAGGGTACCCCAGGAGAGTTCCAAATGTGTGTGGGTAGAATATATATCCCATGGGGGTAAAATTGAAAAAAGTTGAAAACATTTTTTTTTTGGACTTAGTCATTTTTCCGGCGTTTATCAGACTTTCAGATAGGGCAAATGTCAGTGAGCGTTCTGGTTTCAGTTCCAGAGCGGTTCGCCCAATGAGTCCTTGATATTTAATCATTTTCAGCCAATTTTCTGGATTTTTGAAAAATTCATTTTTGTGAAAATATACACTAAATGAGGGAATAATATGTGTGAGGGTACCCCAGGAGAGTTCCAAATGTGTGTGGGTAGAATATATATCCCACGGGGGTAAAATTGAAAAAAGTTGAAAAAAAAATTTTTTTTTTGGACGTAGCCATTCTTCGGGCGTTTATCAGACTTTCAGATAGTGCAAATGTCAGTGAGCGTTCCGATTTCAGTTCCAGAGCGATTCGCCCAATGAGTCCTTGATATTTAGTCGTTTTCAGCCAATATTTTGGATTTTTGAAAATTTCACTTTTTTGTGAAAATATCCACTAAATGAGGGAATAATATGTGTGAGGGTACCCCAGGAGAGTTCCAAATGTGTGTGGGTAGAATATATATCCCACGTGGGTAAAATTGAAAAAAGTTTAAAAAAATTTTTTTTTGGACTTAGTCATTTTTCCGGCGTTTTTCAGACTTTCAGATAGGGCAAATGTCAGTGAGCGTTCCGGTTTCAGTTCCAGAGCGATTCGCCCAATGAGTCCTTGATATTTCGTCATTTTCAGCCAACTTTCTGGATTTTTGAAAAATTTTCTTTTTTGTGAAAATATCCACTAAATGAGGGAATAATATGTGTGAGGGTACCCCAGGAGAGTTCCAAATGTGTGTGGGTAGAATATATATCCCACGGGGGTAAAATTGAAAAAAGTTGAAAAAAAAATTTTTTTTTTGGACGTAGCCATTCTTCCGGCGTTTATCAGACTTTCAGATAGGGCAAATGTCAGTGAGCGTTCCGATTTCAGTTCCAGAGCGATTCGCCCAATGAGTCCTTGATATTTAGTCGTTTTCAGCCAATATTTTGGATTTTTGAAAATTTCACTTTTTTGTGAAAATATCCACTAAATGAGGGAATAATATGTGTGAGGGTACCCCAGGAGATTTCCAAATGTGTGTGGGTAGAATATATATCCCACGTGGGTAAAATTGAAAAAAGTTTAAAACATTTTTTTTTTCGACTTAGTCATTTTTCCGGCGTTTATCAGACTTTCAGATAGGGCAAATGTCAGTGATTGTTCCGATTTCAGTTCCAGAGCGATTCGCCCAATGAGTCCTTTATATTTAGTCATTTTCAGCCAATTTTCTGGATTTTTGAAAAATTCACTTTTTTGTGAAAATATCCACTAAATGAGGGAATAATATGCGTGAGGGTACCCCAGGAGAGTTCCAAATGTGTGTGGGTAGAATATATATCCCACGGGGGTAAAATTGAAAAAAGTTGAAAACATTTTTTTTTTGGACTTAGTCATTTTTCCGGCGTTTATCAGACTTTCAGATAGGGCAAATGACAGTGAGCATTCCGATTTCAGTTCCAGAGCGATTCGCCCAATGAGTCCTTTATATATAGTCATTTTCAGCCAATTTTCTGGATTTTTGAAAAAATCACTTTTTTGTGAAAATATCCACTAAATGAGGGAATAATATGTGTGAGGGTACCCCAGGAGAGTTCCAAATGTGTGTGGGTAGAATATATATCCCATGGGGGTAAAATTGAAAAAAGTTGAAAACATTTTTTTTTTGGACTTAGTCATTTTTCCGGCGTTTATCAGACTTTCAGATAGGGCAAATGTCAGTGAGCGTTCTGGTTTCAGTTCCAGAGCGGTTCGCCCAATGAGTCCTTGATATTTAATCATTTTCAGCCATTTTTCTGGATTTTTGAAAAATTCATTTTTGTGAAAATATACACTAAATGAGGGAATAATATGTGTGAGGGTACCCCAGGAGAGTTCCAAATGTGTGTGGGTAGAATATATATCCCACGGGGGTAAAATTGAAAAAAGTTGAAAAAAAAATTTTTTTTTTGGACGTAGCCATTCTTCCGGCGTTTATCAGACTTTCAGATAGTGCAAATGTCAGTGAGCGTTCCGATTTCAGTTCCAGAGCGATTCGCCCAATGAGTCCTTGATATTTAGTCGTTTTCAGCCAATATTTTGGATTTTTGAAAATTTCACTTTTTTGTGAAAATATCCACTAAATGAGGGAATAATATGTGTGAGGGTACCCCAGGAGAGTTCCAAATGTGTGTGGGTAGAATATATATCCCACGTGGGTAAAATTGAAAAAAGTTTAAAAATTTTTTTTTTTCGACTTAGTCATTTTTCCGGCGTTTATCAGACTTTTAGATAGGGCAAATGTCAATGAGTGTTCCGATTTCAGTTCCAGAGCGATTCGCCCAATGAGTCCTTGATATTTAGTCATTTTCAGAAAATTTTCTGGATTTTTGAAAAATTCACTTTTTTATGAAAATATCCACTAAATGAGGGAATAATATGTGTGAGGGTACCCCAGGAGAGTTCCAAATGTATGTGGGTAGAATATATATCCCACGGGGGTAAAATTGAAAAAAGTTTAAAACATTTTTTTTTTCGACTTAGTCATTTTTCCGGCGTTTATGAGACTTTCAGATAGGGCAAATATCAGTGAGCGTTCCGGTTTCAGTTCCAGAGCGATTCGCCCAATGAGTCCTTGATATTTAGTCATTTTCAGCCAATTTTCTGGATTTTTGAAAAATTCACTTTTTTATGAAAATATCCACTAAATGAGGGAATAATATGTGTGAGGGTACCCCAGGAGAGTTCCAAATGTGTGTGGGTAGAATATATATCCCACGGGGGTAAAATTGAAAAAAGTTGAAAAAAAAATTTTTTTGGACTTCGTCATTTTTCCAGCGTTTATCAGACTTTCAGATAGGGCAAATGTCAGTGAGCATTCCGATTTCAGTACCAGAGCGATTCGCCCAATGAGTCCTTGATATTTAGTCGTTTTCAGCCAATTTTCTGGATTTTTGAAAAATTCACTTTTTTGTGAAAATATCCACTAAATGAGGGAATAATATGTGTGAAGGTACCCCAGCAGAGTACCAAATGTGTGTGGGTAAAATATTTATCCCACGGGGGTAAAATTGAAAAAAGTTGAAAACATTTTTTGTTTGGACTTAGTCATTTTTCCGGCGTTTATCAGACTTTCAGATAGGGCAAATGTCAGTGAGCGTTCCGGTTTCAGTTCCAGAGCGATTCGCCCAATGAGTCCTTAATATTTAGTCATTTTCAGCCAATTTTCTGGATTTTTGAAAAATTCACTTTTTTGTGAAAATATCCACTAAATGAGGGAATAATATGTGTGAGGGTACCCCAGGAGAATTCCAAATGTGTGTGGGTAGAATATATATCCCACGGGGGTAAAATTGAAAAAAGTTGAAAACATTTTTTTTTTGGACTTAGTCATTTTTCCGGCGTTTATCAGACTTTCAGATAGGGCAAATGTCAGTGAGCGTTCCGGTTTCAGTTCCAGAGCGATTCGCCCAATGAGTCCTTGATATTTCGTCATTTTCAGCCAACTTTCTGGATTTTTGAAAAATTTACTTTTTTGTGAAAATATCCACTAAATGAGGGAATAATATGTGTGAGGGTACCCCAGGAGAGTTCCAAATGTGTGTGGGTAGAATATATATCCCACGGGGGTAAAATTGAAAAAAGTTGAAAAAAAAATTTTTTTTTTGGACGTAGCCATTCTTCCGGCGTTTATCAGACTTTCAGATAGGGCAAATGTCAGTGAGCGTTCCGATTTCAGTTCCAGAGCGATTCGCCCAATGAGTCCTTTATATTTAGTCATTTTCAGCCAATTTTCTGGATTTTTGAAAAATTCACTTTTTTGTGAAAATATCCACTAAATGAGGGAATAATATGCGTGAGGGTACCCCAGGAGAGTTCCAAATGTGTGTGGGTAGAATATATATCCCACGGGGGTAAAATTGAAAAAAGTTGAAAACATTTTTTTTTTGGACTTAGTCATTTTTCCGGCGTTTATCAGACTTTCAGATAGGGCAAATGACAGTGAGCATTCCGATTTCAGTTCCAGAGCGATTCGCCCAATGAGTCCTTTATATATAGTCATTTTCAGCCAATTTTCTGGATTTTTGAAAAAATCACTTTTTTGTGAAAATATCCACTAAATGAGGGAATAATATGTGTGAGGGTACCCCAGGAGAGTTCCAAATGTGTGTGGGTAGAATATATATCCCATGGGGGTAAAATTGAAAAAAGTTGAAAACATTTTTTTTTTGGACTTAGTCATTTTTCCGGCGTTTATCAGACTTTCAGATAGGGCAAATGTCAGTGAGCGTTCTGGTTTCAGTTCCAGAGCGGTTCGCCCAATGAGTCCTTGATATTTAATCATTTTCAGCCAATTTTCTGGATTTTTAAAAAATTCATTTTTGTGAAAATATACACTAAATGAGGGAATAATATGTGTGAGGGTACCCCAGGAGAGTTCCAAATGTGTGTGGGTAGAATATATATCCCACGGGGGTAAAATTGAAAAAAGTTAAAAAAATTTTTTTTTTTTTCGACTTAGTCATTTTTCCGGCGTTTATCAGACTTTCAGATAGGGCAAATGTCAGTGAACGTTCCGATTTCAGTTCCAGAGCGATTCGCCCAATGAGTCCTTGATATTTAGTCATTTTCAGCCAATTTTCTGGATTTTTGAAAAATTCACTTTTTTGTGAAAATATCCACTAAATGAGGGAGTAATATGCATGAGGGTACCCCAGGAGAGTTCCAAATGTGTGTGGGTAGAATTTATATCCCACGGGGGTAAAATTGAAAAAAGTTGAAAACATTTTTTTTTTTGGACTTAGTCATTTTTCCAGCGTTTATCAGACTTTCAGATAGGGCAAATGTCAGTGAGCATTCCGATTTCAGTTCCAGAGCGATTCGCCCAATGAGTCCTTTATATTTAGCATTTTCAGCCAATTTTCTGGATTTTTGAAAAATTCACCTTTTTTATGAAAATATCCACTAAATGAGGGAATAATATGTGTGAGGGTACCCCAGGAGAGTTCCAAATGTGTGTGGGTAGAATATATATCCCACGGGGGTAAAATTGAAAAAAGTTGAAAATTTTTTTTTTTTTTTCGACTTAGTCATTTTTCCGGCGTTTATCAGACTTTCAGATAGGGCAAATGTCAGTGAGCGTTCCGATTTCAGTTCCAGAGCGATTCGCCCAATGAGTCCTTGATATTTAGTCATTTTCAGCCAATTTTCTGGATTTTTGAAAAATTCACTTTTTTGTGAAAATATCCACTAAATGAGGGAATAATATGCGTGAGGGTACCCCAGGAGAGTTCCAAATGTGTGTGGGTAGAATATATATCCCACGGGGGTAAAATTGAAAAAAGTTGAATACATTTTTTTTTTGGACTTAGTCATTTTTCCGGCGTTTATCAGACTTTCAGATAGGGCAAATGTCAGTGAGCGTTCCGGTTTCAGTTCCAGAGCGATTCGCCCAATGAGTACTTGATATTTCGTCATTTTCAGACAATTTTCTGGATTTTTGAAAAATTCACTTTTTTGTGAAAATGTCCACTAAATGAGGGAATAATATGTGTGAGGGTACCCCAGGAGAGTTCCAAATGTGTGTGGGTAGAATATATATCCCAAGGGGGTAAAATTGAAAAAAGTTGAAAAAAAAATTTTTTTTTTGGACGTAGCCATTCGTCCGGCGTTTATCAGACTTTCAGATAGGGCAAATGTCAGTGAGCATTCCGATTTCAGTTCCAGAGCGATTCGCCCAATGAGTCCTTGATATTTAGTCGTTTTCAGCCAATTTTCTGGATTTTTGAAAAATTCACTTTTTTGTGAATATATCCACTAAATGAGGGAATAATATGTGTGAAGGAACCCCAGGAGAGTTCCAAATGTGTGTGGGTAAAATATATATCCCACGGGGGTAAAATTGAAAAAAGTTTAAAAAATTTTTTTTTTGGACATAGCCATTCGTCCGGCGTTTATCAGACTTTCAGATAGGGCAAATGTCAGTGAGCATTCCGATTTCAGTTCCAGAGCGATTCGCCCAATGAGTCCTTGATATTTAGTCGTTTTCAGCCAATATTTTGGATTTTTGAAAATTTCACTTTTTTGTGAAAATATCCACTAAATGAGGGAATAATATGTGTGAGGGTACCCCAGGAGAGTTCCAAATGTGTGTGGGTAGAATATATATCCCACGTGGGTAAAATTGAAAAAAGTTTAAAAAATTTTTTTTTTCGACTTAGTCATTTTTCCGGCGTTTATCAGACTTTTAGATAGGGCAAATGTCAATGAGTGTTCCGATTTCAGTTCCAGAGCGATTCGCCCAATGAGTCCTTGATATTTAGTCATTTTCAGAAAATTTTCTGGATTTTGAAAAATTCACTTTTTTATGAAAATATCCACTAAATGAGGGAATAATATGTGTGAGGGTACCCCAGGAGAGTTCCAAATGTGTGTGGGTAGAATATATATCCCACGGGGGTAAAACTGAAAAAAGTTGAAAACATTTTTTTTTCGACTTAGTCATTTTTCCGGCGTTTATGAGACTTTCAGATAGGGCAAATATCAGTGAGCGTTCCGGTTTCAGTTCCAGAGCGATTCGCCCAATGAGTCCTTGATATTTAGTCGTTTTCAGCCAATTTTCTGGATTTTTGAAAAATTCACTTTTTTGTGAAAATATCCACTAAATGAGGGAATAATATGTGTGAAGGAACCCCAGGAGAGTTCCAAATGTGTGTGGGTAAAATATATATCCCACGGGGGTAAAATTGAAAAAAGTTTAAAAAATTTTTTTTTTGGACATAGCCATTCGTCCGGCGTTTATCAGACTTTCAGATAGGGCAAATGTCAGTGAGCATTCCGATTTGAGTTCCAGAGCGATTCGCCCAATGAGTCCTTGATATTTAGTTGTTTTCAGCCAATTTTCTGGATTTTTGAAAAATTCACTTTTTTGTGAAAATATCCACTAAATGAGGGAATAATATGTGTGAAGGTACCCCAGGAGAGTACCAAATGTGTGTGGGTAAAATATATATCCCACAGGGGTAAAATTGAAAAAAGTTGAAAACATTTTTTGCTTGGACTTAGTCATTTTTCCAGCGTTTATCAGACTTTCAGATAGGGCAAATGTCAGTGAGCGTTCCGGTTTCAGTTCCAGAGCGATTCGCCCAATGAGTCCTTAATATTTAGTCATTTTCAGCCAATTTTCTGGATTTTTGAAAAATTCACTTTTTTGTGAAAATATCCACTAAATGAGGGAATAATATGTGTGAGGGTACCCCAGGAGAATTCCAAATGTGTGTGGGTAGAATATATATCCCACGGGGGTAAAATTGAAAAAAGTTGAAAAATTTTTTTTTTTTTCGACTTAGTCATTTTTCCGGCGTTTATCAGACTTTCAGATAGGGCAAATGTCAGTGAGCGTTCCGATTACAGTTCCAGAGCGATTCGCCCAATGAGTCCTTGATATTTAGTCATTTTCAGCCAATTTTCTGGATTTTTGAAAAATTCACTTTTTTGTGAAAATATCCACTAAATGAGGGAATAATATGCGTGAGGGTACCCCAGGAGAGTTCCAAATGTGTGTGGGTAGAATATATATCCCACGGGGGTAAAATTGAAAAAAGTTGAAAAAATTTTTTTTTTCGACTTAGTCATTTTTTCGGCGTTTATCAGACTTTTAGATAGGGCAAATGTCAATGAGTGTTCCGATTTCAGTTCCAGAGCGATTCGCCCAATGAGTCCTTGATATTTAGTCATTTTCAGAAAATTTTCTGGATTTTGAAAAATTCACTTTTTTATGAAAATATCCACTAAATGAGGGAATAATATGTGTGAGGGTACCCCAGGAGAGTTCCAAATGTGTGTGGGTAGAATATATATCCCACGGGGGTAAAATTGAAAAAAGTTGAAAAAAATTTTTTTTTTTTCGACTTAGTCATTTTTCCGGCGTTTATCAGACTTTCAGATAGGGCAAATGTCATTGAGCGTTCCGGTTTCAGTTCCAGAGCGATTCGCCCAATGAGTACTTGATATTTCGTCATTTTCAGCTAATTTTCTGGATTTTTGAAAAATTCACTTTTTTGTGAAAATATCCACTAAATGAGGGAATAATATGTGTGAGGGTAACCCAGGAGAGTTCCAAATGTGTGTGGGTAGAATATATATCCCACGGGGGTAAAATTGAAAAAAGTTGAAAAAAAATTTTTTTTTCGACTTAGTCATTTTTCCGGCGTTTATGAGACTTTCAGATAGGGCAAATGTCAGTGAGCATTCCGATTTCAGTTCCAGAGCGATTCGCCCAATGAGTCCTTGATATTTAGTCATTTTCAGCCAATTTTCTGGATTTTTGAAAAATTCACTTTTTTGTGAAAATATCCACTAAATGAGGGAATAATATGTGTGAGGGTACCCCAGGAGAGTTCCAAATGTGTGTGGGTAGAATATATATCCCACGGGGGTAAAATTGAAAAAAGTTGAAAAAAAAATTTTTTTTTTGGACGTAGCCATTCTTCCGGCGTTTATCAGACTTTCAGATAGGGCAAATGTCAGTGAGCGTTCCGATTTCAGTTCCAGAGCGATTCGCCCAATGAGTCCTTGATATTTAGTCGTTTTCAGCCAATATTTTGGATTTTTGAAAATTTCACTTTTTTGTGAAAATATCCACTAAATGAGGGAATAATATGTGTGAGGGTACCCCAGGAGATTTCCAAATGTGTGTGGGTAGAATATATATCCCACGTGGGTAAAATTGAAAAAAGTTTAAAAAAATTTTTTTTTCGACTTAGTCATTTTTCCGGCGTTTATCAGACTTTCAGATAGGGCAAATGTCAGTGATTGTTCCGATTTCAGTTCCAGAGCGATTCGCCCAATGAGTCCTTTATATTTAGTCATTTTCAGCTAATTTTCTGGATTTTTGAAAAATTCACTTTTTTGTGAAAATATCCACTAAATGAGGGAATAATATGTGTGAGGGTAACCCAGGAGAGTTCCAAATGTGTGTGGGTAGAATATATATCCCACGGGGGTAAAACTGAAAAAAGTTGAAAACATTTTTTTTTCGACTTAGTCATTTTTCCGGCGTTTATGAGACTTTCAGATAGGGCAAATATCAGTGAGCGTTCCGGTTTCAGTTCCAGAGCGATTCGCCCAATGAGTCCTTGATATTTAGTCGTTTTCAGCCAATTTTCTGGATTTTTGAAAAATTCACTTTTTTGTGAAAATATCCACTAAATGAGGGAATAATATGTGTGAAGGAACCCCAGGAGAGTTCCAAATGTGTGTGGGTAAAATATATATCCCACGGGGGTAAAATTGAAAAAAGTTTAAAAAATTTTTTTTTTGGACATAGCCATTCGTCCGGCGTTTATCAGACTTTCAGATAGGGCAAATGTCAGTGAGCATTCCGATTTCAGTTCCAGAGCGATTCGCCCAATGAGTCCTTGATATTTAGTCGTTTTCAGCCAATTTTCTGGATTTTTGAAAAATTCACTTTTTTGTGAAAATATCCACTAAATGAGGGAATAATATGTGTGAAGGTACCCCAGGAGAGTACCAAATGTGTGTGGGTAAAATATATATCCCACAGGGGTAAAATTGAAAAAAGTTGAAAACATTTTTTGCTTGAACTTAGTCATTTTTCCAGCGTTTATCAGACTTTCAGATAGGGCAAATGTCACTGAGCGTTCCGGTTTCAGTTCCAGAGCGATTCGCCCAATGAGTCCTTAATATTTAGTCATTTTCAGCCAATTTTCTGGATTTTTGAAAAATTCACTTTTTTGTGAAAATATCCACTAAATGAGGGAATAATATGTGTGAGGGTACCCCAGGAGAATTCCAAATGTGTGTGGGTAGAATATATATCCCACGGGGGTAAAATTGAAAAAAGTTGAACATTTTTTTTTTTTTTCGACTTAGTCATTTTTCCGGCGTTTATCAGACTTTCAGATAGGGCAAATGTCAGTGAGCATTCCGATTACAGTTCCAGAGCGATTCGCCCAATGAGTCCTTGATATTTAGTCATTTTCAGCCAATTTTCTGGATTTTTGAAAAATTCACTTTTTTGTGAAAATATCCACTAAATGAGGGAATAATATGCGTGAGGGTACCCCAGGAGAGTTCCAAATGTGTGTGGGTAGAATATATATCCCACGGGGGTAAAATTGAAAAAAGTTGAAAACTTTTTTTTTGGACTTAGTCATTTTTCCGGCGTTTATCAGACTTTCAGACAGGGCAAATGTCAGTGAGCGTTCCGGTTTCAGTTCCAGAGCGATGCGCCCAATGAGTCCTTGATATTTAGTCATTTTCAGCCAATTTTCTGGATTTTTGAAAAATTCACTTTTTTGTGAAAATATCCACTAAATGAGGGAATAATATGTGTGAGGGTACTCCAGGAGAGTTCCAAATGTCTGTGGGTAGAATATATATCCCACGGGGGTAAAATTGAAAAAAGTTGAAAAAAAAATTTTTTTTTTGGACGTAGCCATTCTTCCGGCGTTTATCAGACTTTCAGATAGGGCAAATGTCAGTGAGCGTTCCGATTTCAGTTCCAGAGCGATTCGCCCAATGAGTCCTTGATATTTAGTCGTTCTCAGCCAATATTTTGGATTTTTGAAAATTTCACTTTTTTGTGAAAATATCCACTAAATGAGGGAATAATATGTGTGAGGGTACCCCAGGAGAGTTCCAAATGTGTGTGGGTAGAATCTATATCCCACGTGGGTAAAATTGAAAAAAGTTTAAAAATTTTTTTTTTTCGACTTAGTCATTTTTCCGGCGTTTATCAGACTTTTAGATAGGGCAAATGTCAATGAGTGTTCCGATTTCAGTTCCAGAGCGATTCGCCCAATGAGTCCTTGATATTTAGTCATTTTCAGAAAATTTTCTGGATTTTGAAAAATTCACTTTTTTATGAAAATATCCACTAAATGAGGGAATAATATGTGTGAGGGTACCCCACCAGAGTTCCAAATGTGTGTGGGTAGAATATATATCCCACGGGGGTAAAATTGAAAAAAGTTGAAAACATTTTTTTTTCGACTTAGTCATTTTTCCGGCGTTTATGAGACTTTCAGATAGGGCAAATATCAGTGAGCGTTCCGGTTTCAGTTCCAGAGCGATTCGCCCAATGAGTCCTTGATATTTAGTCATTTTCAGCCAATTTTCTAGATTTTTGAAAAATTCACTTTTTTATGAAAATATCCACTAAATGAGGGAATAATATGTGTGAGGGTACCCCAGGAGAGTTCCAAATGTGTGTGGGTAGAATATATATCCCACGGGGGTAAAATTGAAAAAAGTTGAAAAAAATTTTTTTTTTTCGACTTAGTCATTTTTCCGGCGTTTATCAGACTTTCAGATAGGGCAAATGTCAGTGAGCGTTCCGATTTCAGTTCCAGGGCGATTCACCCAATGAGTCCTTGATATTTAGTCATTTTCAGCCACTTTTCTGGATTTTTGAAAAATTCACTTTTTTGTGAAAATATCCACTAAATGAGGGAATAATATGCGTGAGGGTACCCCAGGAGAGTTCCAAATGTGTGTGGGTAGAATATATATCCCACGGGGGTAAAATTGAAAAAAGTTGAAAACATTTTTTTTTTGGACTTAGTCATTTTTCCGGCGTTTATCAGACTTTCAGATAGGGCAAATGTCATTGAGCGTTCCGGTTTCAGTTCCAGAGCGATTCGCCCAATGAGTACTTGATATTTCGTCATTTTCAGCTAATTTTCTGGATTTTTGAAAAATTCACTTTTTTGTGAAAATATCCACTAAATGAGGGAATAATATGTGTGAGGGTAACCCAGGAGAGTTCCAAATGTGTGTGGGTAGAATATATATCCCACGGGGGTAAAATTGAAAAAAGTTGAAAAAAATTTTTTTTTTCGACTTAGTCATTTTTCCGGTGTTTATGAGACTTTCAGATAGGGCAAATGTCAGTGAGCATTCCGATTTCAGTTCCAGAGCGATTCGCCCAATGAGTCCTTGATATTTAGTCATTTTCAGCCAATTTTCTGGATTTTTGAAAAATTCACTTTTTTGTGAAAATATCCACTAAATGAGGGAATAATATGTGTGAGGGTACCCCAGGAGAGTTCCAAATGTGTGTGGGTAGAATATATATCCCACGGGGGTAAAATTGAAAAAAGTTGAAAAAAAAATTTTTTTTTTGGACGTAGCCATTCTTCCGGCGTTTATCAGACTTTCAGATAGGGCAAATGTCAGTGAGCGTTCCGATTTCAGTTCCAGAGCGATTCGCCCAATGAGTCCTTGATATTTAGTCGTTTTCAGCCAATATTTTGGATTTTTGAAAATTTCACTTTTTTGTGAAAATATCCACTAAATGAGGGAATAATATGTGTGAGGGTACCCCAGGAGATTTCCAAATGTGTGTGGGTAGAATATATATCCCACGTGGGTAAAATTGAAAAAAGTTTAAAAAAATTTTTTTTTCGACTTAGTCATTTTTCCGGCGTTTATCAGACTTTCAGATAGGGCAAATGTCAGTGATTGTTCCGATTTCAGTTCCAGAGCGATTCGCCCAATGAGTCCTTTATATTTAGTCATTTTCAGCTAATTTTCTGGATTTTTGAAAAATTCACTTTTTTGTGAAAATATCCACTAAATGAGGGAATAATATGTGTGAGGGTAACCCAGGAGAGTTCCAAATGTGTGTGGGTAGAATATATATCCCACGGGGGTAAAATTGAAAAAAGTTGAAAAAAATTTTTTTTTTCGACTTAGTCATTTTTCTGGCGTTTATGAGACTTTCAGATAGGGCAAATGTCAGTGAGCATTCCGATTTCAGTTCCAGAGCGATTCGCCCAATGAGTCCTTGATATTTAGTCATTTTCAGCCAAATTTCTGGATTTTTGAAAAATTAACTTTTTTGTGAAAATATCCACTAAATGAGGGAATAATATGTGTGAGGGTACCCCAGGAGAGTTCCAAATGTGTGTGGGTAGAATATATATCCCACGGGGGTAAAATTGAAAAAAGTTGAAAAATTTTTTTTTTTTCGACTTAGTCATTTTTCCGGCGTTTATGAGACTTTCAGATAGGGCAAATGTCAGTGAGCATTCCGATTTCAGTTCCAGAGCGATTCGCCCAATGAGTCCTTGATATTTAGTCATTTTCAGCCAATTTTCTGGATTTTTGAAAAATTCACTTTTTTGTGAAAATATCCACTAAATGAGGGAATAATATGCGTGAGGGTACCCCAGGAGAGTTCCAAATGTGTGTGGGTAGAATATATATCCCACGGGGGTAAAATTGAAAAAAGTTGAAAACATTTTTTTTTTGGACTTAGTCATTTTTCCGGCGTTTATCAGACTTTCAGATAGGGCAAATGACAGTGAGCATTCCGATTTCAGTTCCAGAGCGATTCGCCCAATGAGTCCTTTATATATAGTCATTTTCAGCCAATTTTCTGGATTTTTGAAAAATTCACTTTTTTGTGAAAATATCCACTAAATGAGGGAATAATATGTGTGAGGGTACCCCAGGAGAGTTCCAAATGTGTGTGGGTAGAATATATATCCCACGGGGGTAAAATTGAAAAAAGTTGAAAACATTTTTTTTTTGGACTTAGTCATTTTTCCGGCGTTTATCAGACTTTCAGATAGGGCAAATGTCAGTGAGCGTTCTGGTTTCAGTTCCAGAGCGATTCGCCCAATGAGTCCTTGATTTTTAATCATTTTCAGACAATTTTCTGGATTTTTGAAAAATTCATTTCTGTGAAAATATACACTAAATGAGGGAATAATATGTGTGAGGGTACCCCAGGAGAGTTCCAAATGTGTGTGGGTAGAATATATATCCCACGGGGGTAAAATTGAAAAAAGTTGAAAAAAATTTTTTTTTTCGACTTAGTTATTTTTCCGGCGTTTATCAGACTTTCAGATAGGGCAAATGTCAGTGAGCGTTCCGATTTCAGTTCCAGAGCGATTCGCCCAATGAGTCCTTGATATTTAATCATTTTCAGCCAATTTTCTGGATTTTTGAAAAATTCACTTTTTTTGTGAAAATATCCACTAAATGAGGGAATAATATGTGTGAGGGTACCCCAGGAGAGTTCCAAATGTGTGTGGGTAGAATATATATCCCACGGGGGTAAAATTGAAAAAAGTTGAAAAAAATTTTTTTTTTCGACTTAGTCATTTTTCCGGCGTTTATCAGACTTTCAGATAGGGCAAATGTCAGTGAGCGTTCCGGTTTCAGTTCCAGAGCGATTCGCCCAATGAGTCCTTGATATTTAGTCATTTTCAGTCAATTTTCTGGATTTTTGAAAAATTCACTTTTTTGTGAAAATATCCACTAAATGAGGGAATAATATGTGTGAGGGTACCCCAGGAGATTTCCAAATGTGTGTGGGTAGAATATATATCCCACGTGGGTAAAATTGAAAAAAGTTAAAAAAAATTTTTTTTTCGACTTAGTCATTTTTCCGGCGTTTATCAGACTTTCAGATAGGGCAAATGTCAGTGATTGTTCCGATTTCAGTTCCAGAGCGATTCGCCCAATGAGTCCTTTATATTTAGTCATTTTCAGCTAATTTTCTGGATTTTTGAAAAATTCACTTTTTTGTGAAAATATCCACTAAATGAGGGAATAATATGTGTGAGGGTACCCCAGGAGAATTCCAAATGTGTGTGGGTAGAATATATATCCCACCGGGGGTAAAATTGAAAAAAGTTGAAAAAAATTTTTTTTTTTCGACTTAGTCATTTTTCCGGCGTTTATCAGACTTTCAGATAGGGCAAATGTCAGTGAGCGTTCCGGTTTCAGTTCCAGAGCGATTCGCCCAATGAGTCCTTGATATTTAGTCATTTTTTTAGCCAATTTTCTGGATTTTTGAAAAATTCACTTTTTTGTGAAAATATCCACTAAATGAGGGAATAATATGTGTGAGGGTACCCCAGGAGAGTTCCAAATGTGTGTGGGTAGAATATATATCCCACGGGGGTAAAATTGAAAAAAGTTGAAAACTTTTTTTTTTTGAACTTAGTCATTTTTCCGGCGTTTATCAGACTTTCAGATAGGGCAAATGACAGTGAGCATTCCGATTTCAGTTCCAGAGCGATTCGCCCAATGAGTCCTTTATATATAGTCATTTTCAGCCAATTTTCTGGATTTTTGAAAAATTCACTTTTTTGTGAAAATATCCACTAAATGAGGGAATAATATGTGTGAGGGTACCCCAGGAGAGTTCCAAATGTGTGTGGGTAGAATATATATCCCACGGGGGTAAAATTGAAAAAAGTTGAAAACATTTTTTTTTTGGACTTAGTCATTTTTCCGGCGTTTATCAGACTTTCAGATAGGGAAAATGTCAGTGAGCGTTCCGATTTCAGTTCCAGAGCGATTCGCCCAATGAGTCCTTTATATTTAGCATTTTCAGTCAATTTTCTGGATTTTTGAAAAATTCACTTTTTTGTGAAAATATCCACTAAATGAGGGAATAATATGTGTGAGGGTACCCCAGGAGAGTTCCAAATGTGTGTGGGTAGAATATATTTCCCATGTGGTTAAAATTGAAAAAAGTTAAAAAATTTTTTTTTTTCGACTTAGTCATTTTTCCTGCGTTTATCAGACTTTCAGATAGGGCAAATGTCAGTGAGCATTCCGGTTTCAGTTCCAGAGCGATTCGCCCAATGAGTCCTTGATATTTAGTCATTTTCAGCCAATTATCTGGATTTTTGAAAAATTCACTTTTTTTGTGAAAATATCCACTAAATGAGGGAATAATATGTGTGAGGGTACCCCAGGAGAGTTCCAAATGTGTGTGGGTAGAATATATATCCCACGGGGGTAAAATTGAAAAAAGTTGAAAACATTTTTTTTTGGACTTAGTCATTTTTCCGGCGTTTATCAGACTTTCAGATAGGGCAAATGTCAGTGAGCATTCCGATTTCAGTTCCAGAGCGATTCGCCCAATGAGTCCTTTATATTTAGCATTTTCAGTCAATTTTCTGGATTTTTGAAAAATTCACTTTTTTGTGAAAATATCCACTAAATGAGGGAATAATATGTGTGAGGGTACCCCAGGAGAGTTCCAAATGTGTGTGGGTAGAATATATATCCCACGTGGGTATAATTTAAAAAAGTTTAAAACTTTTTTTTTTCGACTTAGTCATTTTTCCGGCGTTTATCAGACTTTCAGATAGGGCAAATGTCAGTGAGCGTTGCGATTTCAGTTCCAGAGCGATTCGCCCAATGAGTCCTTGATATTTAGTCATTTTCAGCCAATTTTCTGGATTTTTGAAAAAATCACTTTTTTTGTGAAAATATCCACTAAATGAGGGAATAATATGCGTGAGGGTACCCCAGGAGAGTTCCAAATGTGTGTGGGTAGAATATATATCCCACGGGGGTAAAATTGAAAAAAGTTGAAAAAATTTTTTTTTGGGACGTAGCCATTCTTCCGGCGTTTATCAGACTTTCAGATAGGGCAAATGTCAGTGAGCGTTCCGATTTCAGTTCCAGAGCGATTCGCCCAATGAGTCCTTGATATTTAGCCGTTTTCAGCCAATATTTTAGATTTTTGAAAATTTCACTTTTTTGTGAAAATATCCACTAAATGAGGGAATAATATGCGTGAGGGTACCCCAGGAGAGTTCCAAATGTGTGTGGGTAGAATATATATCCCACGGGGGTAAAATTGAAAAAAGTTGAAAACATTTTTTTTTTGGACTTAGTCATTTTTCTGGCGTTTATCAGACTTTCAGATAGGGCAAATGTCAGAGAACATTCTGATTTCAGTTCCAGAGCGATTCGCCCAATGAGTCCTTTATATTTAGTCATTTTCAGCCAATTTTCTGGATTTTTGAAAAATTCACTTTTTTGTGAAAATATCCACTAAATGAGGGAATAATATGTGTGAGGGTACCCCAGGAGAGTTCCAAATGTGTGTGGGTAGAATATATATCCCATGTGGTTAAAATTGAAAAAAGTTTAAAATTTTTTTTTTTTCGACGTAGTCATTTTTCCTGCGTTTATCAGACTTTCAGATAGGGCAAATGTCAGTGAGCGTTCCGGTTTCAGTTCCAGAGCGATTCGCCCAATGAGTCCTTGATATTTAGTCATTTTCAGCCAATTATCTGGATTTTTGAAAAATTCACTTTTTTTGTGAAAATATCCACTAACTGAGGGAATAATATGTGTGAGGGTACCCCAGGAGAGTTCCAAATGTGTGTGGGTAGAATATATATCCCACGGGGGTAAAATTGAAAAAAGTTGAAAAAAATTTTTTTTGGGACGTAGCCATTCTTCCGGCGTTTATCAGACTTTCAGATAGTGCAAATGTCAGTGAGCGTTCCGATTTCAGTTCCAGAGCGATTCGCCCAATGAGTCCTTGATATTTAGCCGTTTTCAGCCAATATTTTGGATTTTTGAAAATTTCACTTTTTTGTGAAAATATCCACTAAATGAGGGAATAATATGTGTGAGGGTACCCCAGGAGAGTTCCAAATGTGTGTGGGTAGAATATATATCCCACGGGGGTAAAATTGAAAAGAGTTGAAAAATTTTTTTTTTTTCGACTTAGTCATTTTTCCGGCGTTTATCAGACTTTCAGATAGGGCAAATGACAGTGAGCATTCCGATTTCAGTTCCAGAGCGATTCGCCCAATGAGTCCTTTATATATAGTCATTTTCAGCCAATTTTCTGGATTTTTGAAAAATTCACTTTTTTGTGAAAATATCCACTAAATGAGGGAATAATATGTGTGAGGGTACCCCAGGAGAGTTCCAAATGTGTGTGGGTAGAATATATATCCCACGGGGGTAAAATTGAAAAAAGTTGAAAACATTTTTTTTTTGGACTTAGTCATTTTTCCGGCGTTTATCAGACTTTCAGATAGGGCAAATGTCAGTGAGCGTTCTGGTTTCAGTTCCAGAGCGATTCGCCCAATGAGTCCTTGATTTTTAATCATTTTCAGACAATTTTCTGGATTTTTGAAAAATTCATTTTTGTGAAAATATACACTAAATGAGGGAATAATATGTGTGAGGGTACCCCAGGAGAGTTCCAAATGTGTGTGGGTAGAATATATATCCCACGGGGGTAAAATTGAAAAAAGTTGAAAAAAATTTTTTTTTTCGACTTAGTTATTTTTCCGGCGTTTATCAGACTTTCAGATAGGGCAAATGTCAGTGAGCGTTCCGATTTCAGTTCCAGAGCGATTCGCCCAATGAGTCCTTGATATTTAGTCATTTTCAGCCAATTTTCTGGATTTTTGAAAAATTCACTTTTTTTGTGAAAATATCCACTAAATGAGGGAATAATATGTGTGAGGGTACCCCAGGAGAGTTCCAAATGTGTGTGGGTAGAATATATATCCCACGGGGGTAAAATTGAAAAAAGTTGAAAAAAATTTTTTTTTTCGACTTAGTCATTTTTCCGGCGTTTATCAGACTTTCAGATAGGGCAAATGTCAGTGAGCGTTCCGGTTTCAGTTCCAGAGCGATTCGCCCAATGAGTCCTTGATATTTAGTCATTTTCAGTCAATTTTCTGGATTTTTGAAAAATTCACTTTTTTGTGAAAATATCCACTAAATGAGGGAATAATATGTGTGAGGGTACCCCAGGAGATTTCCAAATGTGTGTGGGTAGAATATATATCCCACGTGGGTAAAATTGAAAAAAGTTTAAAAAATTTTTTTTTTCGACTTAGTCATTTTTCCGGCGTTTATCAGACTTTCAGATAGGGCAAATGTCAGTGATTGTTCCGATTTCAGTTCCAGAGCGATTCGCCCAATGAGTCCTTTATATTTAGTCATTTTCAGCTAATTTTCTGGATTTTTGAAAAATTCACTTTTTTGTGAAAATATCCACTAAATGAGGGAATAATATGTGTGAGGGTACCCCAGGAGAATTCCAAATGTGTGTGGGTAGAATATATATCCCACGGGGGTAAAATTGAAAAAAGTTGAAAAAAATTTTTTTTTTTCGACTTAGTCATTTTTCCGGCGTTTATCAGACTTTCAGATAGGGCAAATGTCAGTGAGCGTTCCGGTTTCAGTTCCAGAGCGATTCGCCCAATGAGTCCTTGATATTTAGTCATTTTTTTAGCCAATTTTCTGGATTTTTGAAAAATTCACTTTTTTGTGAAAATATCCACTAAATGAGGGAATAATATGTGTGAGGGTACCCCAGGAGAGTTCCAAATGTGTGTGGGTAGAATATATATCCCACGGGGGTAAAATTGAAAAAAGTTGAAAACTTTTTTTTTTTGAACTTAGTCATTTTTCCGGCGTTTATCAGACTTTCAGATAGGGCAAATGACAGTGAGCATTCCGATTTCAGTTTCAGAGCGATTCGCCCAATGAGTCCTTTATATATAGTCATTTTCAGCCAATTTTCTGGATTTTTGAAAAATTCACTTTTTTGTGAAAATATCCACTAAATGAGGGAATAATATGTGTGAGGGTACCCCAGGAGAGTTCCAAATGTGTGTGGGTAGAATATATATCCCACGTGGGTATAATTTAAAAAAGTTTAAAACTTTTTTTTTCGACTTAGTCATTTTTCCGGCGTTTATCAGACTTTCAGATAGGGCAAATGTCAGTGAGCGTTGCGATTTCAGTTCCAGAGCGATTCGCCCAATGAGTCCTTGATATTTAGTCATTTTCAGCCAATTTTCTGGATTTTTGAAAAATTCACTTTTTTGTGAAAATATCCACTAAATGAGGGAATAATATGCGTGAGGGTACCCCAGGAGAGTTCCAAATGTGTTTGGGTAGAATATATATCCCACGGGGGTAAAATTGAAAAAAGTTGAAAAATTTTTTTTTGGGACGTAGACATTCTTCCGGCATTTATCAGACTTTCAGATAGGGCAAATGTCAGTGAGCGTTCCGATTTCAGTTCCAGAGCGATTCGCCCAATGAGTCCTTTATATTTAGCATTTTCAGTCAATTTTCTGGATTTTTGAAAAATTCACTTTTTTGTGAAAATATCCACTAAATGAGGGAATAATATGTGTGAGGGTACCCCAGGAGAGTTCCAAATGTGTGTGGGTAGAATATATTTCCCATGTGGTTAAAATTGAAAAAAGTTTAAAAATTTTTTTTTTTCGACTGTCATTTTTCCTGCGTTTATCAGACTTTCAGATAGGGCAAATGTCAGTGAGCGTTCCGGTTTCAGTTCCAGAGCGATTCGCCCAATGAGTCCTTGATATTTAGTCATTTTCAGCCAATTATCTGGATTTTTGAAAAATTCACTTTTTTTGTGAAAATATCCACTAAATGAGGGAATAATATGTGTGAGGGTACCCCAGGAGAGTTCCAAATGTGTGTGGGTAGAATATATATCCCACGTGGGTATAATTTAAAAAAGTTTAAAACTTTTTTTTTTCGACTTAGTCATTTTTCCGGCGTTTATCAGACTTTCAGATAGGGCAAATGTCAGTGAGCGTTGCGATTTCAGTTCCAGAGCGATTCGCCCAATGAGTCCTTGATATTTAGTCATTTTCAGCCAATTTTCTGGATTTTTGAAAAATTCACTTTTTTTGTGAAAATATCCACTAAATGAGGGAATAATATGCGTGAGGGTACCCCAGGAGAGTTCCAAATGTGTGTGGGTAGAATATATATCCCACGGGGGTAAAATTGAAAAAAGTTGAAAAAATTTTTTTTTGGGACGTAGCCATTCTTCCGGCGTTTATCAGACTTTCAGATAGGGCAAATGTCAGTGAGCGTTCCGATTTCAGTTCCAGAGCGATTCGCCCAATGATTCCTTGATATTTAGCCGTTTTCAGCCAATATTTTAGATTTTTGAAAATTTCACTTTTTTGTGAAAATATCCACTAAATGAGGGAATAATATGCGTGAGGGTACCCCAGGAGAGTTCCAAATGTGTGTGGGTAGAATATATATCCCACGGGGGTAAAATTGAAAAAAGTTGAAAACATTTTTTTTTTGGACTTAGTCATTTTTCTGGCGTTTATCAGACTTTCAGATAGGGCAACTGTCAGAGAACATTCCGATTTCAGTTCCAGAGCGATTCGCCCAATGAGTCCTTTATATTTAGTCATTTTCAGCCAATTTTCTGGATTTTTGAAAAATTCACTTTTTTGTGAAAATATCCACTAAATGAGGGAATAATATGTGTGAGGGTACCCCAGGAGAGTTCCAAATGTGTGTGGGTAGAATATATATCCCATGTGGTTAAAATTGAAAAAAGTTTAAAAATTTTTTTTTTTCGACGTAGTCATTTTTCCTGCGTTTATCAGACTTTCAGATAGGGCAAATGTCAGTGAGCGTTCCGGTTTCAGTTCCAGAGCGATTCGCCCAATGAGTCCTTGATATTTAGTCATTTTCAGCCAATTATCTGGATTTTTGAAAAATTCACTTTTTTTGTGAAAATATCCACTAACTGAGGGAATAATATGTGTGAGGGTACCCCAGGAGAGTTCCAAATGTGTGTGGGTAGAATATATATCCCACGGGGGTAAAATTGAAAAAAGTTGAAAAAAATTTTTTTTGGGACGTAGCCATTCTTCCGGCGTTTATCTGACTTTCAGATAGTGCAAATGTCAGTGAGCGTTCCGATTTCAGTTCCAGAGCGATTCGCCCAATGAGTCCTTGATATTTAGCCGTTTTCAGCCAATATTTTGGATTTTTGAAAATTTCACTTTTTTGTGAAAATATCCACTAAATGAGGGAATAATATGTGTGAGGGTACCCCAGGAGAGTTCCAAATGTGTGTGGGTAGAATATATATCCCACGTGGGTAAAATTGAAAAAAGTTGAAAAATTTTTTTTTTTTCGACTTAGTCATTTTTCCGGCGTTTATGAGACTTTCAGATAGGGCAAATGTCAGTGAACATTCCGATTTCAGTTCCAGAGCGATTCGCCCAATGAGTCCTTGATATTTAGTCATTTTCAGCCAATTTTCTGGATTTTTGAAAAATTCACTTTTTTGTGAAAATATCCACTAAATGAGGGAATAATATGCGTGAGGGTACCCCAGGAGAGTTCCAAATCTGTGTGGGTAGAATATATATCCCACGGGGGTAAAATTGAAAAAAGTTGAAAAAATTTTTTTTTTGGACGTAGCCATTCTTCCGGCGTTTATCAGACTTTCAGATAGGGCAAATGTCAGTGAGCGTTCCGATTTCAGTTCCAGAGCGATTCGCCCAATGAGTCCTTGATATTTAGCCGTTTTCAGCCAATATTTTGGATTTTTGAAAATTTCACTTTTTTGTGAAAATATCCACTAAATGAGGGAATAATATGTGTGAGGGTACCCCAGGAGAGTTCCAAATGTGTGTGGGTAGAATATATATCCCACGTGGTTAAAATTGAAAAAAGTTTAAAAATTTTTTTTTTTTGGACTTAGTCATTTTTCCTGCGTTTATCAGACTTTCAGATAGGGCAAATGTCAGTGAGCATTCCGGTTTCAGTTCCAGAGCGATTCGCCCAATGAGTCCTTGATATTTAGTCATTTTCAGCCAATTTTCTGGATTTTTGAAAAATTCACTTTTTTGTGAAAATATCCACTAAATGAGGGAATAATATTTGTGAGTTTACCCCAGGAGAGTTCCAAATGTGTGTGGGTAGAATATATATCCCACGGGGGTAAAATTGAAAAAAGTTGAAAAAAAAATTTTTTTTTTCGACTTAGTCATTTTTCCGGCGTTTATCAGACTTTCAGATAGGGCAAATGTCAGTGAGCGTTCCGGTTTCAGTTCCAGAGCGATTCGCCCAATGAGTCCTTGATATTTAGTCATTTTCAGCCAATTTTCTGGATTTTTGAAAAATTCACTTATTTGTGAAAATATCCACTAAATGAGGGAATAATATGTGTGAGGGTACCCCAGGAGAGTTCCAAATGTGTGTGGGTAGAATATATATCCCACGTGGGTATAATTTAAAAAAGTTTAAAAATTTTTTTTTTCGACTTAGTCATTTTTCCGGCGTTTATCAGACTTTCAGATAGGGCAAATGTCAGTGAGCGTTGCGATTTCAGTTCCAGAGCGATTCACCCAATGAGTCCTTGATATTTAGTCATTTTCAGCCAATTTTCTGGATTTTTGAAAAATTCACTTTTTTGTGAAAATATCCACTAAATGAGGGAATAATATGCGTGAGGGTACCCCAGGAGAGTTCCAAATGTGTGTGGGTAGAATATATATCCCACGGGGGTAAAATTGAAAAAAGTTGAAAAATTTTTTTTTTTGGACGTAGCCATTCTTCCGGCGTTTATCAGACTTTCAGATAGGGCAAATGTCAGTGAGCGTTCCGATTTCAGTTCCAGAGCGATTCGCCCAATGAGTCCTTGATATTTAGTCATTTTCAGCCAATTTTCTGGATTTTTGAAAAATTCACTTTTTTGTGAAAATATCCACTAAATGAGGGAATAATATGCGTGAGGGTACCCCAGGAGAGTTCCAAATGTGTGTGGGTAGAATATATATCCCACGGGGGTAAAATTGAAAAAAGTTGAAAACATTTTTTTTTTGGACTTAGTCATTTTTCCGGCGTTTATCAGACTTTCCGATAGGGCAAATGTCAGAGAGCATTCCGATTTCAGTTCCAGAGCGATTCGCCCAATGAGTCCTTGATATTTAGTCATTTTTTTAGCCAATTTTCTGGATTTTTGAAAAATTCACTTTTTTGTGAAAATATCCACTAAATGAGGGAATAATATGTGTGAGGGTACCCCAGGAGAGTTCCAAATGTGTGTGGGTAGAATATATATCCCACGGGGGTAAAATTGAAAAAAGTTGAAAACTTTTTTTTTTTGAACTTAGTCATTTTTCCGGCGTTTATCAGACTTTCAGATAGGGCAAATGACAGTGAGCATTCCGATTTCAGTTTCAGAGCGATTCGCCCAATGAGTCCTTTATATATAGTCATTTTCAGCCAATTTTCTGGATTTTTGAAAAATTCACTTTTTTGTGAAAATATCCACTAAATGAGGGAATAATATGTGTGAGGGTACCCCAGGAGAGTTCCAAATGTGTGTGGGTAGAATATATATCCCACGGGGGTAAAATTGAAAAAAGTTGAAAACATTTTTTTTTTGGACTTAGTCATTTTTCCGGCGTTTATCAGACTTTCAGATAGGGAAAATGTCAGTGAGCATTCCGATTTCAGTTCCAGAGCCATCCGCCCAATGAGCCCTTGATATTTAGTCATTTTCAGCCAATTTTCTGGATTTTTGAAAAATTCACTTTTTTGTGAAAATATCCTCTAAATGAGGGAATAATATTTGTGAGGGTACCCCAGGAGAGTTCCAAATGTGTGTGGGTAGAATATATATCCCACGTGGGTATAATTTAAAAAAGTTTAAAACTTTTTTTTTCGACTTAGTCATTTTTCCGGCGTTTATCAGACTTTCAGATAGGGCAAATGTCAGTGAGCGTTGCGATTTCAGTTCCAGAGCGATTCGCCCAATGAGTCCTTGATATTTAGTCATTTTCAGCCAATTTTCTGGATTTTTGAAAAATTCACTTTTTTGTGAAAATATCCACTAAATGAGGGAATAATATGCGTGAGGGTACCCCAGGAGAGTTCCAAATGTGTTTGGGTAGAATATATATCCCACGGGGGTAAAATTGAAAAAAGTTGAAAAATTTTTTTTTGGGACGTAGACATTCTTCCGGCATTTATCACACTTTCAGATAGGGCAAATGTCAGTGAGCGTTCCGATTTCAGTTCCAGAGCGATTCGCCCAATGAGTCCTTTATATTTAGCATTTTCAGTCAATTTTCTGGATTTTTGAAAAATTCACTTTTTTGTGAAAATATCCACTAAATGAGGGAATAATATGTGTGAGGGTACCCCAGGAGAGTTCCAAATGTGTGTGGGTAGAATATATTTCCCATGTGGTTAAAATTGAAAAAAGTTTAAAAATTTTTTTTTTTCGACTGTCATTTTTCCTGCGTTTATCAGACTTTCAGATAGGGCAAATGTCAGTGAGCGTTCCGGTTTCAGTTCCAGAGCGATTCGCCCAATGAGTCCTTGATATTTAGTCATTTTCAGCCAATTATCTGGATTTTTGAAAAATTCACTTTTTTTGTGAAAATATCCACTAAATGAGGGAATAATATGTGTGAGGGTACCCCAGGAGAGTTCCAAATGTGTGTGGGTAGAATATATATCCCACGTGGGTATAATTTAAAAAAGTTTAAAACTTTTTTTTTTCGACTTAGTCATTTTTCCGGCGTTTATCAGACTTTCAGATAGGGCAAATGTCAGTGAGCGTTGCGATTTCAGTTCCAGAGCGATTCGCCCAATGAGTCCTTGATATTTAGTCATTTTCAGCCAATTTTCTGGATTTTTGAAAAATTCACTTTTTTTGTGAAAATATCCACTAAATGAGGGAATAATATGCGTGAGGGTACCCCAGGAGAGTTCCAAATGTGTGTGGGTAGAATATATATCCCACGGGGGTAAAATTGAAAAAAGTTGAAAAAATTTTTTTTTGGGACGTAGCCATTCTTCCGGCGTTTATCAGACTTTCAGATAGGGCAAATGTCAGTGAGCGTTCCGATTTCAGTTCCAGAGCGATTCGCCCAATGATTCCTTGATATTTAGCCGTTTTCAGCCAATATTTTAGATTTTTGAAAATTTCACTTTTTTGTGAAAATATCCACTAAATGAGGGAATAATATGCGTGAGGGTACCCCAGGAGAGTTCCAAATGTGTGTGGGTAGAATATATATCCCACGGGGGTAAAATTGAAAAAAGTTGAAAACATTTTTTTTTTGGACTTAGTCATTTTTCTGGCGTTTATCAGACTTTCAGATAGGGCAACTGTCAGAGAACATTCCGATTTCAGTTCCAGAGCGGTTCGCCCAATGAGTCCTTTATATTTAGTCATTTTCAGCCAATTTTCTGGATTTTTGAAAAATTCACTTTTTTGTGAAAATATCCACTAAATGAGGGAATAATATGTGTGAGGGTACCCCAGGAGAGTTCCAAATGTGTGTGGGTAGAATATATATCCCATGTGGTTAAAATTGAAAAAAGTTTAAAAATTTTTTTTTTTCGACGTAGTCATTTTTCCTGCGTTTATCAGACTTTCAGATAGGGCAAATGTCAGTGAGCGTTCCGGTTTCAGTTCCAGAGCGATTCGCCCAATGAGTCCTTGATATTTAGTCATTTTCAGCCAATTATCTGGATTTTTGAAAAATTCACTTTTTTTGTGAAAATATCCACTAACTGAGGGAATAATATGTGTGAGGGTACCCCAGGAGAGTTCCAAATGTGTGTGGGTAGAATATATATCCCACGGGGGTAAAATTGAAAAAAGTTGAAAAAAATTTTTTTTGGGACGTAGCCATTCTTCCGGCGTTTATCAGACTTTCAGATAGTGCAAATGTCAGTGAGCGTTCCGATTTCAGTTCCAGAGCGATTCGCCCAATGAGTCCTTGATATTTAGCCGTTTTCAGCCAATATTTTGGATTTTTGAAAATTTCACTTTTTTGTGAAAATATCCACTAAATGAGGGAATAATATGTGTGAGGGTACCCCAGGAGAGTTCCAAATGTGTGTGGGTAGAATATATATCCCACGTGGGTAAAATTGAAAAAAGTTGAAAAATTTTTTTTTTTTCGACTTAGTCATTTTTCCGGCGTTTATGAGACTTTCAGATAGGGCAAATGTCAGTGAACATTCCGATTTCAGTTCCAGAGCGATTCGCCCAATGAGTCCTTGATATTTAGTCATTTTCAGCCAATTTTCTGGATTTTTGAAAAATTCACTTTTTTGTGAAAATATCCACTAAATGAGGGAATAATATGCGTGAGGGTACCCCAGGAGAGTTCCAAATCTGTGTGGGTAGAATATATATCCCACGGGGGTAAAATTGAAAAAAGTTGAAAAAATTTTTTTTTTGGACGTAGCCATTCTTCCGGCGTTTATCAGACTTTCAGATAGGGCAAATGTCAGTGAGCGTTCCGATTTCAGTTCCAGAGCGATTCGCCCAATGAGTCCTTGATATTTAGCCGTTTTCAGCCAATATTTTGGATTTTTGAAAATTTCACTTTTTTGTGAAAATATCCACTAAATGAGGGAATAATATGTGTGAGGGTACCCCAGGAGAGTTCCAAATGTGTGTGGGTAGAATATATATCCCACGTGGTTAAAATTGAAAAAAGTTTAAAAATTTTTTTTTTTTGGACTTAGTCATTTTTCCTGCGTTTATCAGACTTTCAGATAGGGCAAATGTCAGTGAGCGTTCCGGTTTCAGTTCCAGAGCGATTCGCCCAATGAGTCCTTGATATTTAGTCATTTTCAGCCAATTTTCTGGATTTTTGAAAAATTCACTTTTTTGTGAAAATATCCACTAAATGAGGGAATAATATTTGTGAGTTTACCCCAGGAGAGTTCCAAATGTGTGTGGGTAGAATATATATCCCACGGGGGTAAAATTGAAAAAAGTTGAAAAAAAAATTTTTTTTTTCGACTTAGTCATTTTTCCGGCGTTTATCAGACTTTCAGATAGGGCAAATGTCAGTGAGCGTTGCGATTTCAGTTCCAGAGCGATTCACCCAATGAGTCCTTGATATTTAGTCATTTTCAGCCAATTTTCTGGATTTTTGAAAAATTCACTTTTTTGTGAAAATATCCACTAAATGAGGGAATAATATGCGTGAGGGTACCCCAGGAGAGTTCCAAATGTGTGTGGGTAGAATATATATCCCACGGGGGTAAAATTGAAAAAAGTTGAAAAATTTTTTTTTTTGGACGTAGCCATTCTTCCGGCGTTTATCAGACTTTCAGATAGGGCAAATGTCAGTGAGCGTTCCGATTTCAGTTCCAGAGCGATTCGCCCAATGAGTCCTTGATATTTAGTCATTTTCAGCCAATTTTCTGGATTTTTGAAAAATTCACTTTTTTGTGAAAATATCCACTAAATGAGGGAATAATATGCGTGAGGGTACCCCAGGAGAGTTCCAAATGTGTGTGGGTAGAATATATATCCCACGGTGGTAAAATTGAAAAAAGTTGAAAACATTTTTTTTTTGGACTTAGTCATTTTTCCGGCGTTTATCAGACTTTCAGATAGGGCAAATGTCAGTGAGCGTTCTGGTTTCAGTTCCAGAGCGATTCGCCCAATGAGTCCTTGATATTTAATCATTTTCAGCCAATTTTCTGGATTTTTGAAAAATTCATTTTTGTGAAAATATACACTAAATGAGGGAATAATATGTGTGAGGGTACCCCAGGAGAGTTCCAAATGTGTGTGGGTAGAATATATATCCCACGGGGGTAAAATTGAAAAAAATTTTTTTTTTCGACTTAGTTATTTTTCCGGCGTTTATCAGACTTTCAGATAGGGCAAATGTCAGTGAGCGTTCCGGTTTCAGTTCCAGAGCGATTCGCTCAATGAGTACTTGATATTTAGTCATTTTCAGTCAATTTTCTGGATTTTTGAAAAATTCACTTTTTTGTGAAAATATCCACTAAATGAGGGAATAATATGTGTGAGGGTACCCCAGGAGAGTTCCAAATGTGTGTGGGTAGAATATATATACCACGTGGGTATAATTTAAAAAAGTTTAAAAATTTTTTTTTTCGACTTAGTCATTTTTCCGGCGTTTATCAGAATTTCAGATAGGGCAAATGTCAGTGAGCGTTGCGATTTCAGTTCCAGAGCGATTCGCCCAATGAGTCCTTGATATTTAGTCATTTTCAGCCAATTTTCTGGATTTTTGAAAAATTCACTTTTTTGTGAAAATATCCACTAAATGAGGGAATAATATGACTGAGGGTACCCCAGGAGAGTTCCAAATGTGTGTGGGTAGAATATATATCCCACGGGGATAAAATTGAAAAAAGTTGAAAACATTTTTTTTTTGGACTTAGTCATTTTTCCGGCGTTTATCAGACTTTCAGATAGGGCAAATGTCAGAGAGCATTCCGATTTCAGTTCCAGAGCGATTCGCCCAATGAGTCCTTTATATTTAGTCATTTTCAGCCAATTTTCTGGATTTTTGAAAAATTCACTTTTTTGTGAAAATATCCACTAAATGAGGGAATAATATGTGTGAGGGTACCCCAGGAGAGTTCCAAATGTGTGTGGGTAGAATATATATCCCACGGGGGTAAAATTGAAAAAAGTTGAAAAATTTTTTTTTTTCGACTTAGTCATTTTTCCGGCGTTTATGAGACTTTCAGATAGGGCAAATGGCAGTGAGCGTTCCAATTTCAGTTCCAGAGCGATTCACCCAATGAGTCCTTGATATTTAGTCATTTTCAGCCAATTTTCTGGATTTTTGAAAAATTCACTTTTTTGTGAAAATATCCACTAAATGAGGGAATAATATGTGTGAGGGTACCCCAGGAGAGTTCCAAATGTGTGTGGGTAGAATATATATCCCACGTGGGTAAAATTGAAAAAAGTTGAAAAATTTTTTTTTTTTCGACTTAGTCATTTTTCCGGCGTTTATGAGACTTTCAGATAGGGCAAATGTCAGTGAACATTCCGATTTCAGTTCCAGAGCGATTCGCCCAATGAGTCCTTGATATTTAGTCATTTTCAGCCAATTTTCTGGATTTTTGAAAAATTCACTTTTTTGTGAAAATATCCACTAAATGAGGGAATAATATGCGTGAGGGTACCCCAGGAGAGTTCCAAATCTGTGTGGGTAGAATATATATCCCACGGGGGTAAAATTGAAAAAAGTTGAAAAAATTTTTTTTTTGGACGTAGCCATTCTTCCGGCGTTTATCAGACTTTCAGATAGGGCAAATGTCAGTGAGCGTTCCGATTTCAGTTCCAGAGCGATTCGCCCAATGAGTCCTTGATATTTAGCCGTTTTCAGCCAATATTTTGGATTTTTGAAAATTTCACTTTTTTGTGAAAATATCCACTAAATGAGGGAATAATATGTGTGAGGGTACCCCAGGAGAGTTCCAAATGTGTGTGGGTAGAATATATATCCCACGTGGTTAAAATTGAAAAAAGTTTAAAAATTTTTTTTTTTTGGACTTAGTCATTTTTCCTGCGTTTATCAGACTTTCAGATAGGGCAAATGTCAGTGAGCGTTCCGGTTTCAGTTCCAGAGCGATTCGCCCAATGAGTCCTTGATATTTAGTCATTTTCAGCCAATTTTCTGGATTTTTGAAAAATTCACTTTTTTGTGAAAATATCCACTAAATGAGGGAATAATATTTGTGAGTTTACCCCAGGAGAGTTCCAAATGTGTGTGGGTAGAATATATATCCCACGGGGGTAAAATTGAAAAAAGTTGAAAAAAAAATTTTTTTTTTCGACTTAGTCATTTTTCCGGCGTTTATCAGACTTTCAGATAGGGCAAATGTCAGTGAGCGTTCCGGTTTCAGTTCCAGAGCGATTCGCCCAATGAGTCCTTGATATTTAGTCATTTTCAGCCAATTTTCTGGATTTTTGAAAAATTCACTTATTTGTGAAAATATCCACTAAATGAGGGAATAATATGTGTGAGGGTACCCCAGGAGAGTTCCAAATGTGTGTGGGTAGAATATATATCCCACGTGGGTATAATTTAAAAAAGTTTAAAAATTTTTTTTTTCGACTTAGTCATTTTTCCGGCGTTTATCAGACTTTCAGATAGGGCAAATGTCAGTGAGCGTTGCGATTTCAGTTCCAGAGCGATTCACCCAATGAGTCCTTGATATTTAGTCATTTTCAGCCAATTTTCTGGATTTTTGAAAAATTCACTTTTTTGTGAAAATATCCACTAAATGAGGGAATAATATGCGTGAGGGTACCCCAGGAGAGTTCCAAATGTGTGTGGGTAGAATATATATCCCACGGGGGTAAAATTGAAAAAAGTTGAAAAATTTTTTTTTTTGGACGTAGCCATTCTTCCGGCGTTTATCAGACTTTCAGATAGGGCAAATGTCAGTGAGCGTTCCCATTTCAGTTCCAGAGCGATTCGCCCAATGAGTCCTTGATATTTAGTCATTTTCAGCCAATTTTCTGGATTTTTGAAAAATTCACTTTTTTGTGAAAATATCCACTAAATGAGGGAATAATATGCGTGAGGGTACCCCAGGAGAGTTCCAAATGTGTGTGGGTAGAATATATATCCCACGGTGGTAAAATTGAAAAAAGTTGAAAACATTTTTTTTTTGGACTTAGTCATTTTTCCGGCGTTTATCAGACTTTCAGATAGGGCAAATGTCAGTGAGCGTTCTGGTTTCAGTTCCAGAGCGATTCGCCCAATGAGTCCTTGATATTTAATCATTTTCAGCCAATTTTCTGGATTTTTGAAAAATTCATTTTTGTGAAAATATACACTAAATGAGGGAATAATATGTGTGAGGGTACCCCAGGAGAGTTCCAAATGTGTGTGGGTAGAATATATATCCCACGGGGGTAAAATTGAAAAAAATTTTTTTTTTCGACTTAGTTATTTTTCCGGCGTTTATCAGACTTTCAGATAGGGCAAATGTCAGTGAGCGTTCCGGTTTCAGTTCCAGAGCGATTCGCTCAATGAGTACTTGATATTTAGTCATTTTCAGTCAATTTTCTGGATTTTTGAAAAATTCACTTTTTTGTGAAAATATCCACTAAATGAGGGAATAATATGTGTGAGGGTACCCCAGGAGAGTTCCAAATGTGTGTGGGTAGAATATATATCCCACGTGGGTATAATTTAAAAAAGTTTAAAAAATTTTTTTTTCGACTTAGTCATTTTTCCGGCGTTTATCAGAATTTCAGATAGGGCAAATGTCAGTGAGCGTTGCGATTTCAGTTCCAGAGCGATTCGCCCAATGAGTCCTTGATATTTAGTCATTTTCAGCCAATTTTCTGGATTTTTGAAAAATTCACTTTTTTGTGAAAATATCCACTAAATGAGGGAATAATATGACTGAGGGTACCCCAGGAGAGTTCCAAATGTGTGTGGGTAGAATATATATCCCACGGGGATAAAATTGAAAAAAGTTGAAAACATTTTTTTTTTGGACTTAGTCATTTTTCCGGCGTTTATCAGACTTTCAGATAGGGCAAATGTCAGAGAGCATTCCGATTTCAGTTCCAGAGCGATTCGCCCAATGAGTCCTTTATATTTAGTCATTTTCAGCCAATTTTCTGGATTTTTGAAAAATTCACTTTTTTGTGAAAATATCCACTAAATGAGGGAATAATATGTGTGAGGGTACCCCAGGAGAGTTCCAAATGTGTGTGGGTAGAATATATATCCCACGGGGGTAAAATTGAAAAAAGTTGAAAAATTTTTTTTTTTCGACTTAGTCATTTTTCCGGCGTTTATGAGACTTTCAGATAGGGCAAATGGCAGTGAGCGTTCCAATTTCAGTTCCAGAGCGATTCACCCAATGAGTCCTTGATATTTAGTCATTTTCAGCCAATTTTCTGGATTTTTGAAAAATTCACTTTTTTGTGAAAATATCCACTAAATGAGGGAATAATATGCGTGAGGGTACCCCAGGAGAGTTCCAAATGTGTGTGGGTAGAATATATATCCCACGGGGGTAAAATTGAAAAAAGTTGAAAACATTTTTTTTTTGGACTTAGTCATTTTTCCGGCGTTTATCAGACTTTCAGATAGGGCAAATGTCAGTGAGCGTTCTGATTTCAGTTCCAGAGCGATTCGCCCAATGAGTCCTTGATATTTAATCATTTTCAGCCAATTTTCTGGATTTTTGAAAATTCATTTTTGTGAAAATATACACTAAATGAGGGAATAATATGTGTGAGGGAACCCCAGGAGAGTTCCAAATGTGTGTGGGTAGAATATATATCCCACGGTGGTAAAATTGAAAAAAGTTGAAAACATTTTTTTTTTGGACTTAGTCATTTTTCCGGCGTTTATCAGACTTTCAGATAGGGCAAATGTCAGTGAGCGTTCTGGTTTCAGTTCCAGAGCGATTCGCCCAATGAGTCCTTGATATTTAATCATTTTCAGCCAATTTTCTGGATTTTTGAAAAATTCTTTTTTGTGAAAATATACACTAAATGAGGGAATAATATGTGTGAGGGTACCCCAGGAGAGTTCCAAATGTGTGTGGGTAGAATATATATCCCACGGTGGTAAAATTGAAAAAAGTTGAAAACATTTTTTTTTTGGACTTAGTCATTTTTCCGGCGTTTATCAGACTTTCAGATAGGGCAAATGTCAGTGAGCGTTCTGGTTTCAGTTCCAGAGCGATTCGCCCAATGAGTCCTTGATATTTAATCATTTTCAGCCAATTTTCTGGATTTTTGAAAAATTCATTTTTGTGAAAATATACACTAAATGAGGGAATAATATGTGTGAGGGTACCCCAGGAGAGTTCCAAATGTGTGTGGGTAGAATATATATCCCACGGGGGTAAAATTGAAAAAAATTTTTTTTTTCGACTTAGTTATTTTTCCGGCGTTTATCAGACTTTCAGATAGGGCAAATGTCAGTGAGCGTTCCGGTTTCAGTTCCAGAGCGATTCGCTCAATGAGTACTTGATATTTAGTCATTTTCAGTCAATTTTCTGGATTTTTGAAAAATTCACTTTTTTGTGAAAATATCCACTAAATGAGGGAATAATATGTGTGAGGGTACCCCAGGAGAGTTCCAAATGTGTGTGGGTAGAATATATATCCCACGTGGGTATAATTTAAAAAAGTTTAAAAATTTTTTTTTTCGACTTAGTCATTTTTCCGGCGTTTATCAGAATTTCAGATAGGGCAAATGTCAGTGAGCGTTGCGATTTCAGTTCCAGAGCGATTCGCCCAATGAGTCCTTGATATTTAGTCATTTTCAGCCAATTTTCTGGATTTTTGAAAAATTCACTTTTTTGTGAAAATATCCACTAAATGAGGGAATAATATGACTGAGGGTACCCCAGGAGAGTTCCAAATGTGTGTGGGTAGAATATATATCCCACGGGGATAAAATTGAAAAAAGTTGAAAACATTTTTTTTTTGGACTTAGTCATTTTTCCGGCGTTTATCAGACTTTCAGATAGGGCAAATGTCAGAGAGCATTCCGATTTCAGTTCCAGAGCGATTCGCCCAATGAGTCCTTTATATTTAGTCATTTTCAGCCAATTTTCTGGATTTTTGAAAAATTCACTTTTTTGTGAAAATATCCACTAAATGAGGGAATAATATGTGTGAGGGTACCCCAGGAGAGTTCCAAATGTGTGTGGGTAGAATATATATCCCACGGGGGTAAAATTGAAAAAAGTTGAAAAATTTTTTTTTTTCGACTTAGTCATTTTTCCGGCGTTTATGAGACTTTCAGATAGGGCAAATGTCAGTGAGCGTTCCAATTTCAGTTCCAGAGCGATTCACCCAATGAGTCCTTGATATTTAGTCATTTTCAGCCAATTTTCTGGATTTTTGAAAAATTCACTTTTTTGTGAAAATATCCACTAAATGAGGGAATAATATGCGTGAGGGTACCCCAGGAGAGTTCCAAATGTGTGTGGGTAGAATATATATCCCACGGGGGTAAAATTGAAAAAAGTTGAAAACATTTTTTTTTTGGACTTAGTCATTTTTCCGGCGTTTATCAGACTTTCAGATAGGGCAAATGTCAGTGAGCGTTCCGGTTTCAGTTCCAGAGCGATTCGCCCAATGAGTACTTGATATTTCGTCATTTTCAGTCAATTTTCTGGATTTTTGAAAAATTCACTTTTTTGTGAAAATATACACTAAATGAGGGAATAATATGTGTGAGGGTACCCCAGGAGAGTTCCAAATGTGTGTGGGTACAATATATATCCCACGTGGGTATAATTTAAAAAAGTTTAAAAATTTTTTTTTTCGACTTAGTCATTTTTCCGGCGTTTATCAGACTTTCAGATAGGGCAAATGTCAGTGAGCGTTCTGGTTTCAGTTCCAGAGCGATTCGTCCAATGAGTCCTTGATATTTAATCATTTTCAGCCAATTTTCTGGATTTTTGAAAAATTCTTTTTTGTGAAAATATACACTAAATGAGGGAATAATATGTGTGAGGGTACCCCAGGAGAGTTCCAAATGTGTGTGGGTAGAATATATATCCCACGGTGGTAAAATTGAAAAAAGTTGAAAACATTTTTTTTTTGGACTTAGTCATTTTTCCGGCGTTTATCAGACTTTCAGATAGGGCAAATGTCAGTGAGCGTTCTGATTTCAGTTCCAGAGCGATTCGCCCAATGAGTCCTTGATATTTAATCATTTTCAGCCAATTTTCTGGATTTTTGAAAAATTCATTTTTATGAAAATATACACTAAATGAGGGAATAATATGTGTGAGGGTACCCCAGGAGAGTTCCAAATGTGTGTGGGTAGAATATATATCCCACGGGGGTAAAATTGAAAAAAGTTGAAAAAATTTTTTTTTTTCGACTTAGTTATTTTTCCGGCGTTTATCAGACTTTCAGATAGGGCAAATGTCAGTGAGCGTTCCGATTTCAGTTCCAGAGCGATTCGCCCAATGAGTCCTTTATATTTAGTCATTTTCAGCCAATTTTCTGGATTTTTGAAAAATTCACTTTTTTGTGAAAATATCCACTAAATGAGGGAATAATATGTGTGAGGGTACCCCAGGAGAGTTCCAAATGTGTGTGGGTAGAATATATATCCCACGGGGGTAAAATTGAAAAAAGTTGAAAAATTTTTTTTTTTCGACTTAGTCATTTTTCCGGCGTTTATGAGACTTTCAGATAGGGCAAATGTCAGTGAGCGTTCCGGTTTCAGTTCCAGAGCGATTCGCCCAATGAGTACTTGATATTTAGTCATTTTCAGTCAATTTTCTGGATTTTTGAAAAATTCACTTTTTTGTGAAAATATCCACTAAATGAGGGAATAATATGTGTGAGGGTACCCCAGGAGAGTTCCAAATGTGTGTGGGTAGAATATATATCCCACGTGGTTAAAATTGAAAAAAGTTTAAAAAATTTTTTTTTTCGACTTAGTCATTTTTCCTGCGTTTATCAGACTTTCAGATAGGGCAAATGTCAGTGAACATTCCGATTTCAGTTCCAGAGCGATTCGCCCAATGAGTCCTTGATATTTAGTCATTTTCAGCCAATTTTCTGGATTTTTGAAAAATTCACTTTTTTGTTAAAATATCCACTAAATGAGGGAATAATATGCGTGAGGGTACCCCAGGAGAGTTCCAAATGTGTGTGGGTAGAATATATATCCCACGGGGGTAAAATTGAAAAAAGTTGAAAACATTTTTTTTTTGGACTTAGTCATTTTTCCGGCGTTTATCAGACTTTCAGATAGGGCAAATGTCAGTGAGCGTTCCAATTTCAGTTCCAGAGCGATTCACCCAATGAGTCCTTGATATTTAGTCATTTTCAGCCAATTTTCTGGATTTTTGAAAAATTCATTTTTGTGAAAATATACACTAAATGAGGGAATAATATGTGTGAGGGTACCCCAGGAGAGTTCCAAATGTGTGTGGGTAGAATATATATCCCACGGGGGTAAAATTGAAAAAAGTTGAAAAATTTTTTTTTTTCGACTTAGTCATTTTTCCGGCGTTTATGAGACTTTCAGATAGGGCAAATGTCAGTGAGCGTTCCAATTTCAGTTCCAGAGCGATTCACCCAATGAGTCCTTGATATTTAGTCATTTTCAGCCAATTTTCTGGATTTTTGAAAAATCCACTTTTTTTGTGAAAATATCCACTAAATGAGGGAATAATATGTGTGAGGGTACCCCAGGAGAGTTCCAAATGTGTGTGGGTAGAATATATATCCCACGGGGGTAAAATTGAAAAAAGTTGAAAAAATTTTTTTTTTGGACGTAGCCACTCTTCTGGCGTTTATCAGACTTTCAGATAGGGCAAATGTCAGTGAGCGTTCCGATTTCAGTTCCAGAGCGATTCGCCCAATGAGTCCTTGATAATTAGCCGTTTTCAGCCAATATTTTGGATTTTTGAAAATTTCACTTTTTTGTGAAAATATCCACTAAATGAGGGAATAATATGTGTGAGGGTACCCCAGGAGAGTTCCAAATGTGTGTGGGTAGAATATATATCCCACGTGGTTAAAATTGAAAAAAGTTTAAAAATTTTTTTTTTTCGACTTAGTCATTTTTCCGGCGTTTATGAGACTTTCAGATAGGGCAAATGTCAGTGAACATTCCGATTTCAGTTCCAGAGCGATTCGCTCAATGAGTCCTTGATATTTAGTCATTTTCAGCCAATTTTCTGGATTTTTGAAAAATTCACTTTTTTGTGAAAATATACACTAAATGAGGGAATAATATGTGTGAGGGTACCCCAGGAGAGTTCCAAATGTGTGTGGGTAGAATATATATCCCACGGGGGTAAAATTGAAAAAAGTTGAAAAAATTTTTTTTTTTTTCGACTTAGTCATTTTTCCGGCGTTTATCAGACTTTCAGATAGGGCAAATGTCAGTGAGCGTTCCAATTTCAGTTCCAGAGCGATTCGCCCAATGAGTCCTTGATATTTAGTCATTTTCAGCCAATTTTCTGGATTATTGAAAAATCCACTTTTTTTGTGAAAATATCCACTAAATGAGGGAATAATATGTGTGAGGGTACCCCAAGAGAGTTCCAAATGTGTGTCGGTAGAATATATATCCCACGGGGGTAAAATTGAAAAAAGTTGAAAAAATTTTTTTTTTGGACGTAGCCATTCTTCCGGCGTTTATCAGACTTTCAGATAGGGCAAATGTCAGTGAGCGTTCCGATTTCAGTTCCAGAGCGATTCGCCCAATGAGTCCTTGATAATTAGCCGTTTTCAGCCAATATTTTGGATTTTTGAAAATTTCACTTTTTTGTGAAAATATCCACTAAATGAGGGAATAATATGTGTGAGGGTACCCCAGGAGAGTTCCAAATGTGTGTGGGTAGAATATATATCCCACGTGGTTAAAATTGAAAAAAGTTTAAAAATTTTTTTTTTTCGACTTAGTCATTTTTCCGGCGTTTATGAGACTTTCAGATAGGGCAAATGTCAGTGAACATTCCGATTTCAGTTCCAGAGCGATTCGCTCAATGAGTCCTTGATATTTAGTCATTTTCAGCCAATTTTCTGGATTTTTGAAAAATTCACTTTTTTGTGAAAATATCCACTAAATGAGGGAATAATATGTGTGAGGGTACCCCAGGAGAGTTCCAAATGTGTGTGGGTAGAATATATATCCCACGGGGGTAAAATTGAAAAAAGTTGAAAAAATTTTTTTTTTGGACGTAGCCATTCTTCCGGCGTTTATCAGACTTTCAGATAGGGCAAATGTCAGTGAGCATTCCGATTTCAGTTCCAGAGCGATTCGCCCAATGAGTCCTTGATATTTAGCCGTTTTCAGCCAATATTTTGGATTTTTGAAAATTTCACTTTTTTGTGAAAATATCCACTAAATGAGGGAATAATATGTGTGAGGGTACCCCAGGAGAGTTCCAAATGTGTGTGGGTAGAATATAAATCCCACGTGGTTAAAATTGAAAAAAGTTTAAAAATTTTTTTTTTTCGACTTAGTCATTTTTCCGGCGTTTATGAGACTTTCAGATAGGGCAAATGTCAGTGAACATTCCGATTTCAGTTCCAGAGCGATTCGCTCAATGAGTCCTTGATATTTAGTCATTTTCAGCCAATTTTCTGGATTTTTGAAAAATTCACTTTTTTGTGAAAATATCCACTAAATGAGGGAATAATATGTGTGAGGGTACCTCAGGAGAGTTCCAAATGTGTGTGGGTAGAATATATATCCCACGGGGGTAAAATTGAAAAAAGTTGAAAATTTTTTTTTTTTTCGACTTCGTCATTTTTCTGGCGTTTATGAGACTTTCAGATAGGGCAAATGTCAGAGAGCATTCCGATTTCAGTTCCAGAGCGATTCGCCAATGAGTCCTTTATATTTAGTCATTTTCAGCCAATTTTCTGGATTTTTGAAAAATTCACTTTTTTGTGAAAATATCCACTAAATGAGGGAATAATATGTGTGAGGGTACCACAGGAGAGTTCCAAATGTGTGTTGGTAGAATATATATCCCACGGGGGTAAAATTGAAAAAAGTTTAAAAAATTTTTTTTTTCGACTTAGTCATTTTTCCGGCGTTTATGAGACTTTCAGATAGGGCAAATGTCAGTGAGCGTTCCAATTTCAGTTCCAGAGCGATTCGAACAATGAGTCCTTGATATTTAGTCATTTTCATCCAATTTTTTGGATTTTTGAAAAATTCACTTTTTTGTGAAAATATCCACTAAATGAGGGAATAATATGTGTGAGGTTACCCCAGGAGAGTTCCAAATGTGTGTGGGTAGAATATATATCCCACGGGGGTAAAATTGAAAAAAGTTGAAAAAAAATTATTTTTTTTCGACTTAGTCATTTTTCCGGCGTTTATCAGACTTTCAGATAGGGCAAATGTCAGTGAGCGTTCCGATTTCAGTTCCAGAGCGATTCGCCCAATGAGTCCTTGATATTTAGTCATTTTCAGCCAATTTTCTGGATTTTTGAAAAATTCACTTTTTTGTGAAAATATCCACTAAATGAGGGAATAATATGCATGAGGGTACAACAGGAGAGTTCCAAATGTGTGTGGGTAGAATTTATATCCCACGGGGGTAAAATTGAAAAAAGTTGAAAACATTTTTTTTTTGGACTTTGTCATTTTTCCAGCGTTTATCAGACTTTCAGATAGGGCAAATGTCAGTGAGCATTCCGATTTCAGTTCCAGAGCGATTCGCCCAATGAGTCCTTTATATTTAGCATTTTCAGCCAATTTTCTGGATTTTTGAAAAATTCACCTTTTTTGTGAAAACATCCACTAAATGAGGGAATAATATGTGTGAGGGTACCCCAGGAGAGTTCCAAATGTGTGTTGGTAGAATATATATCCCACGGGGGTAAAATTGAAAAAAGTTTAAAATTTTTTTTTTTTCGACTTAGTCATTTTTCCGGGTTTATGAGACTTTCAGATATTGCAAATGTCAGTGAGCGTTCCAATTTCAGTTCCAGAGCGATTCGCCCAATCAGTCCTTGATATTTAGTCGTTTTCAGCCAATTTTCTGGATTTTTGAAAAATTCACTTTTTTGTGAAAATATCCACTAAATGAGGGAATAATATGCGTGAGGGTACCCCAGGAGAGTTCCAAATGTGTGTGGGTAGAATATATATCCCACGGGGGTAAAACTGAAAAAAGTTGAAAAAATTTTTTTTTTGGACGTAGCCATTCTTCCGGCGTTTATCAGACTTTCAGATAGGGCAAATGTCAGTGAGCGTTCCGATTTCAGTTCCAGAGCGATTCGCCCAATGAGTCCTTGATATTTAGCCGTTTTCAGCCAATATTTTGGATTTTTGAAAATTTCACTTTTTTGTGAAAATATCCACTAAATGAGGGAATAATATGTGTGAGGGTACCCCAGGAGAGTTCCAAATGTGTGTGGGTAGAATATATATCCCACGTGGGTAAAATTGAAAAAAGTTTAAAAAATTTTTTTTTTCGACTTATTCATTTTTCCTGCGTTTATCAGACTTTCAGATAGGGCAAATGTCAGTGAGCGTTCCGGTTTCAGTTCCAGAGCGATTCGCCCAATGAGTCCTTGATATTTAGTCATTTTCAGCCAATTTTCTGGATTTTTGAAAAATTCACTTATTTGTGAAAATATCCACAAAATGAGGGAATAATATGTGTGAGGGTACCCAAGGAGAGTTCCAAATGTGTGTGGGTAGAATATATATCCCACGTGGGTAAAATTGAAAAAAGTTGAAAAAATTTTTTTTTCGACTTAGTCATTTTTCCGGCGTTTATGAGACTTTCAGATAGGGCAAATGTCAGTGAGCGTTACAATTTCAGTTCCAGAGCGATTCGCCCAATGAGTGCTTGATATTTAGTCATTTTCAGCCAATTTTCTGGATTTTTGAAAAATTCACTTTTTTGTGAAAATATCCACTAAATGAGGGAATAATATGCGTGAGGGTACCCCAGGAGAGTTCCAAATGTGTGTGGGTAGAATATATATCCCACGGGGGTCAAATTGAAAAAAGTTGAAAAAATTTTTTTTTTGGACGTAGCCATTCTTCCGGCGTTTATCAGACTTTCAGATAGGGCAAATGTCAGTGAGCATTCCGATTTCAGTTCCAGAGCGATTCGCCCAATGAGTCCTTGATATTTAGTCATTTTCAGCCAATTTTCTGGATTTTTGAAAAATTCTCTTTTTTGTGAAAATATCCACTAAATGAGGGAATAATATGTGTGAGGGTACCCCAGGAGAGTTCCAAATGTGTGTGGGTAGAATATATATCCCACGGGGGTAAAATTGAAAAAAGTTGAAAAAAAATTTTTTTTTTTCGACTTAGTCATTTTTCCGGCGTTTATCAGACTTTCAGATAGGGCAAATGTCAGTGAGCGTTCCAATTTCAGTTCCAGAGCGATTCGCCCAATGAGTCCTTGATATTTAGTCATTTTCAGCCAATTTTCTGGATTTTTGAAAAATTCACTTTTTTGTGAAAATATCCACTAAATGAGGGAATAATATGCGTGAGGGTACCCCAGGAGAGTTCCAAATGTGTGTGGGTAGAATATATATCCCACGGGGGTAAAATTGAAAAAAGTTGAAAATTTTTTTTTTTTTCGACTTCGTCATTTTTCCGGCGTTTATGAGACTTTCAGATAGGGCAAATGTCAGAGAGCATTCCGATTTCAGTTCCAGAGCGATTCGCCAATGAGTCCTTTATATTTAGTCATTTTCAGCCAATTTTCTGGATTTTTGAAAAATTCACTTTTTTGTGAAAATATCCACTAAATGAGGGAATAATATGTGTGAGGGTACCACAGGAGAGTTCCAAATGTGTGTTGGTAGAATATATATCCCACGGGGGTAAAATTGAAAAAAGTTTAAAAAATTTTTTTTTTCGACTTAGTCATTTTTCCGGCGTTTATGAGACTTTCAGATAGGGCAAATGTCAGTGAGCGTTCCGATTTCAGTTCCAGAGCGATTCGCCCAATGAGTCCTTGATATTTAGCCGTTTTCAGCCAATATTTTGGATTTTTGAAAATTTCACTTTTTTGTGAAAATATCCACTAAATGAGGGAATAATATGTGTGAGGGTACCCCAGGAGAGTTCCAAATGTGTGTGGGTAGAATATATATCCCACGTGGGTAAAATTGAAAAAAGTTTAAAAAATTTTTTTTTTCGACTTATTCATTTTTCCTGCGTTTATCAGACTTTCAGATAGGGCAAATGTCAGTGAGCGTTCCGGTTTCAGTTCCAGAGCGATTCGCCCAATGAGTCCTTGATATTTAGTCATTTTCAGCCAATTTTCTGGATTTTTGAAAAATTCACTTTTTTGTGAAAATATCCACTAAATGAGGGAATAATATGCGTGAGGGTACCCCAGGAGAGTTCCAAATGTGTGTGGGTAGAATATATATCCCACGGGGGTCAAATTGAAAAAAGTTGAAAAAAATTTTTTTTTGGACGTAGCCATTCTTCCGGCGTTTATCAGACTTTCAGATAGGGCAAATGTCAGTGAGCATTCCGATTTCAGTTCCAGAGCGATTCGCCCAATGAGTCCTTGATATTTAGCCGTTTTCAGCCAATATTTTGGATTTTTGAAAATTTCACTTTTTTGTGAAAATATCCACTAAATGAGGGAATAATATGTGTGAGGGTACCCCAGGAGAGTTCCAAATGTGTGTGGGTAGAATATAAATCCCACGTGGTTAAAATTGAAAAAAGTTGAAATTTTTTTTTTTTTCGACTTAGTCATTTTTCCGGCTTTTATGAGACTTTCAGATAGGGCAAATGTCAGTGAGCATTCCGATTTCAGTTCCAGAGCGATTCGCCCAATGAGTCCTTGATATTTAGTCATTTTCAGCCAATTTTCTGGATTTTTGAAAAATTCTCTTTTTTGTGAAAATATCCACTAAATGAGGGAATAATATGTGTGAGGGTACCCCAGGAGAGTTCCAAATATGTGTGGGTAGAATATATATCCCACGGGGGTAAAATTGAAAAAAGTTGAAAACATTTTTTTTTTGGACTTAGTCATTTTTCCGGCGTTTATCAGACTTTCAGATAGGGCAAATGTCAGTGAGCGTTCCGATTTCAGTTCCAGAGCGATTCGCCCAATGAGTCCTTGATATTTAGTCATTTTCAGCCAATTTTCTGGATTTTTGAAAAATTCACTTTTTTGTGAAAATATCCACTAAATGAGGGAATAATATGTGTGAGGGTACCCCAGGAGAGTTCCAAATGTGTGTGGGTAGAATATATATCCCACGGGGGTAAAATTGAAAAAAGTTAAAAAAAAAATTTTTTTCGACTTAGTCATTTTTCCGGCGTTTATGAGACTTTCAGATAGGGCAAATGTCAGTGAGCGTTCCAAATTCAGTTCCAGAGTGATTCGCCCAATGAGTCCTTGATATTTAGTCAATTTCAGCCAATTTTCTGGATTTTTGAAAAATTCACTTTTTTGTGAAAATATCCACTAAATGAGGGAATAATATGTGTGAGGGTACCCCAGGAGAGTTCCAAATATGTGTGGGTAGAATATATATCCCACGGGGGTAAAATTGAAATAAGTTGAAAACATTTTTTTTTTGGACTTAGTCATTTTTCCGGCGTTTATCAGACTTTCAGATAGGGCAAATGTCAGTGAGCATTCCGATTTCAGTTCCAGAGCGATTCGCCCAATGAGTCCTTGATATTTAGTCGTTTTCAGCCAATATTTTGGATTTTTGAAAATTTCACTTTTTTGTGAAAATATCCACTAAATGAGGGAATAATATGTGTGAGGTTACCCCAGGAGAGTTCCAAATGTGTGTGGGTAGAATATATATCCCACGGGGGTAAAATTAGAAAAAAGTTGAAAAAAAATTATTTTTTTTCGACTTAGTCATTTTTCCGGCGTTTATCAGACTTTCAGATAGGGCAAATGTCAGTGAGCGTTCCGATTTCAGTTCCAGAGCGATTCGCCCAATGAGTCCTTGATATTTAGTCATTTTCAGCCAATTTTCTGGATTTTTGAAAAATTCACTTTTTTGTGAAAATATCCACTAAATGAGGGAATAATATGCATGAGGGTACAACAGGAGAGTTCCAAATGTGTGTGGGTAGAATTTATATCCCACGGGGGTAAAATTGAAAAAAGTTGAAAACATTTTTTTTTTGGACTTTGTCATTTTTCCAGCGTTTATCAGACTTTCAGATAGGGCAAATGTCAGTGAGCATTCCGATTTCAGTTCCAGAGCGATTCGCCCAATGAGTCCTTTATATTTAGCATTTTCAGCCAATTTTCTGGATTTTTGAAAAATTCACCTTTTTTGTGAAAACATCCACTAAATGAGGGAATAATATGTGTGAGGGTACCCCAGGAGAGTTCCAAATGTGTGTTGGTAGAATATATATCCCACGGGGGTAAAATTGAAAAAAGTTTAAAATTTTTTTTTTTTCGACTTAGTCATTTTTCCGGGTTTATGAGACTTTCAGATATTGCAAATGTCAGTGAGCGTTCCAATTTCAGTTCCAGAGCGATTCGCCCAATCAGTCCTTGATATTTAGTCGTTTTCAGCCAATTTTCTGGATTTTTGAAAAATTCACTTTTTTGTGAAAATATCCACTAAATGAGGGAATAATATGCGTGAGGGTACCCCAGGAGAGTTCCAAATGTGTGTGGGTAGAATATATATCCCACGGGGGTAAAATTGAAAAAAGTTGAAAAAATTTTTTTTTTGGACGTAGCCATTCTTCCGGCGTTTATCAGACTTTCAGATAGGGCAAATGTCAGTGAGCGTTCCGATTTCAGTTCCAGAGCGATTCGCCCAATGAGTCCTTGATATTTAGCCGTTTTCAGCCAATATTTTGGATTTTTGAAAATTTCACTTTTTTGTGAAAATATCCACTAAATGAGGGAATAATATGTGTGAGGGTACCCCAGGAGAGTTCCAAATGTGTGTGGGTAGAATATATATCCCACGTGGGTAAAATTGAAAAAAGTTTAAAAAATTTTTTTTTTCGACTTATTCATTTTTCCTGCGTTTATCAGACTTTCAGATAGGGCAAATGTCAGTGAGCGTTCCGGTTTCAGTTCCAGAGCGATTCGCCCAATGAGTCCTTGATATTTAGTCATTTTCAGCCAATTTTCTGGATTTTTGAAAAATTCACTTATTTGTGAAAATATCCACTAAATGAGGGAATAATATGTGTGAGGGTACCCAAGGAGAGTTCCAAATGTGTGTGGGTAGAATATATATCCCACGTGGGTAAAATTGAAAAAAGTTTAAAAAAATTTTTTTTTCGACTTAGTCATTTTTCCGGCGTTTATGAGACTTTCAGATAGGGCAAATGTCAGTGAGCGTTACAATTTCAGTTCCAGAGCGATTCGCCCAATGAGTGCTTGATATTTAGTCATTTTCAGCCAATTTTCTGGATTTTTGAAAAATTCACTTTTTTGTGAAAATATCCACTAAATGAGGGAATAATATGCGTGAGGGTACCCCAGGAGAGTTCCAAATGTGTGTGGGTAGAATATATATCCCACGGGGGTAAAATTGAAAAAAGTTGAAAAAAATTTTTTTTTGGACGTAGCCATTCTTCCGGCGTTTATCAGACTTTCAGATAGTGCAAATGTCAGTGAGCGTTCCGATTTCAGTTCCAGAGCGATTCGCCCAATGAGTCCTTGATATTTAGCCGTTTTCAGCCAATATTTTGGATTTTTGAAAATTTCACTTTTTTGTGAAAATATCCACTAAATGAGGGAATAATATGTGTGAGGGTACCCCAGGAGAGTTCCAAATGTGTGTGGGTAGAATATAAATCCCACGTGGTTAAAATTGAAAAAAGTTGAAAATTTTTTTTTTTTCGACTTAGTCATTTTTCCGGCTTTTATGAGACTTTCAGATAGGGCAAATGTCAGTGAGCATTCCGATTTCAGTTCCAGAGCGATTCGCCCAATGAGTCCTTGATATTTAGTCATTTTCAGCCAATTTTCTGGATTTTTGAAAAATTCTCTTTTTTGTGAAAATATCCACTAAATGAGGGAATAATATGTGTGAGGGTACCCCAGGAGAGTTCCAAATATGTGTGGGTAGAATATATATCCCACGGGGGTAAAATTGAAAAAAGTTGAAAACATTTTTTTTTTGGACTTAGTCATTTTTCCGGCGTTTATCAGACTTTCAGATAGGGCAAATGTCAGTGAGCGTTCCGATTTCAGTTCCAGAGCGATTCGCCCAATGAGTCCTTGATATTTAGTCATTTTCAGCCAATTTTCTGAATTTTTGAAAAATTCACTTTTTTGTGAAAATATCCACTAAATGAGGGAATAATATGTGTGAGGGTACCCCAGGAGAGTTCCAAATGTGTGTGGGTAGAATATATATCCCACGGGGGTAAAATTGAAAAAAGTTAAAAAAAAATTTTTTTTCGACTTAGTCATTTTTCCGGCGTTTATGAGACTTTCAGATAGGGCAAATGTCAGTGAGCGTTCCAAATTCAGTTCCAGAGTGATTCGCCCAATGAGTCCTTGATATTTAGTCAATTTCAGCCAATTTTCTGGATTTTTGAAAAATTCACTTTTTTGTGAAAATATCCACTAAATGAGGGAATAATATGTGTGAGGGTACCCCAGGAGAGTTCCAAATATGTGTGGGTAGAATATATATCCCACGGGGGTAAAATTGAAATAAGTTGAAAACATTTTTTTTTGGATCTTAGTCATTCTTCCGGCGTTTATCAAACTTTCAGATAGGGCAAATGTCAGTGAGCGTTCCGATTTCAGTTCCAGAGCGATTCGCCGAATGAGTCCTTGATATTTAGCCGTTTTCAGCCAATATTTTGGATTTTTGAAACTTTCACTTCTTTGTGAAAATATCCACTAAATGAGGGAATAATATGTGTGAGGGTACCCCAGGAGAGTTCCAATTGTGTGTGGGTAGAATATATATCCCACGTGGGTAAAATTGAAAAAAGTTTAAAATTTTTTTTTTTTCGACTTAGTCATTTTTCCGGCGTTTATGAGACTTTCACATAGGGCAAATGTCAGTGAGCATTCCGATTTCAGTTCCAGAGCGATTCGCCCAATGAGTCCTTGATATTTAGTCATTTTCAGCCAATTTTCTGGATTTTTGAAAAATTCACTTTTTTGTGAAAATATCCACTAAATGAGGGAATAAAATGTGTGAGGGTACCCCAGGAGAGTTCCAAATGTGTGTGGGTAGAATATATATCCCACGGGGGTAAAATTGAAAAAAGTTGAAAACATTTTTTTTTTGGACTTAGTCATTTTTCCAGCGTTTAGCAGACTTTCAGATAGGGCAAATGTCAGTGAGCATTGCGGTTTCAGTTCCAGAGCGATTCGCCCAATGCGTCCTTTATATTTAGCATTTTCAGCCAATTTTCTGGATTTTTGAAAAATTCACTTTTTTTGTGAAAATATCCACTAAATGAGGGAATAATATGTGTGAGGGTACCCCAGGAGAGTTCCAAATATGTGTGGGTAGAATATATATCCCACGGGGTAAAATTGAAAAAAGTTGAAAAAAAAATTTTTTTTTTGGACGTAGCCATTCTTCCGGCGTTTATCAGACTTTCAGATAGGGCAAGTGTCAGTGAGCATTCCGATTTCAGTTCCAGAGCGATTCGCCCACTGAGTCTTTGATATTTAGTCGTTTTCAGCCAATATTTTGGATTTTTGAAAATTTCACTTTTTTGTGAAAATATCCACTAAATGAGGGAATAATATGTGTGAGGGTACCCCAGGAGAGTTCCAAATGTGTGTGGGTAGAATATATATCCCACGTGGGTAAAATTGAAAAAAGTTGAAAACATTTTTTTTTTTCGACTTAGTCATTTTTCCGGCGTTTTTCAGACTTTCAGATAGGGCAAATGTCAGTGAGCGTTGCGATTTCAGTTCCAGAGCGATTCGCCCAATGAGTCCTTGATATTTAGTCATTTTCAGCCAATTTTCTGGATTTTTGAAAAATTCACTTTTTTGTGAAAATATCCACTAAATGAGGGAATAATATGCGTGAGGGTACCCCAGGAGAGTTCCAAATGTGTGTGGGTAGAATATATATCCCACGGGGGTAAAATTGAAAAAAGTTGAAACAATTTTTTTTTGGACGTAGCCATTCTTCCGGCGTTTATCAAACTTTCAGATAGGGAAATGTCAGTGAGCGTTCCGATTTCAGTTCCAGAGCGATTCGCCGAATGAGTCCTTGATATTTAGCCGTTTTCAGCCAATATTTTGGATTTTTGAAACTTTCACTTCTTTGTGAAAATATCCACTAAATGAGGGAATAATATGTGTGAGGGTACCCCAGGAGAGTTCCAATTGTGTGTGGGTAGAATATATATCCCACGTGGGTAAAATTGAAAAAAGTTTAAAATTTTTTTTTTTTCGACTTAGTCATTTTTCCGGCGTTTATGAGACTTTCACATAGGGCAAATGTCAGTGAGCATTCCGATTTCAGTTCCAGAGCGATTCGCCCAATGAGTCCTTGATATTTAGTCATTTTCAGCCAATTTTCTGGATTTTTGAAAAATTCACTTTTTTGTGAAAATATCCACTAAATGAGGGAATAAAATGTGTGAGGGTACCCCAGGAGAGTTCCAAATGTGTGTGGGTAGAATATATATCCCACGGGGGTAAAATTGAAAAAAGTTGAAAATTTTTTTTTTTTTCGACTTAGTCATTTTTCCGGCGTTTATCAGACTTTCAGATAGGGCAAATGTCAGTGAGCGTTCCGATTTCAGTTCCAGAGCGATTCGCCCAATGAGTCCTTGATATTTAGTCATTTTCAGCCAATTTTCTGGATTTTTGAAAAATTCACTTTTTTGTGAAAATATCCACTAAATGAGGGAATAATATGCATGAGGGTACCCCAGGAGAGTTCCAAATGTGTGTGGGTAGAATATATATCCCACGGGGGTAAAATTGAAAAAAGTTGAAAACATTTTTTTTTTGGACTTAGTCATTTTTCCAGCGTTTAGCAGACTTTCAGATAGGGCAAATGTCAGTGAGCATTCCGGTTTCAGTTCCAGAGCGATTCGCCCAATGCGTCCTTTATATTTAGCATTTTCAGCCAATTTTCTGGATTTTTGAAAAATTCACTTTTTTTGTGAAAATATCCACTAAATGAGGGAATAATATGTGTGAGGGTACCCCAGGAGAGTTCCAAATATGTGTGGGTAGAATATATATCCCACGGGGTAAAATTGAAAAAAGTTGAAAAAAAAATTTTTTTTTTGGACGTAGCCATTCTTCCGGCGTTTATCAGACTTTCAGATAGGGCAAGTGTCAGTGAGCGTTCCGATTTCAGTTCCAGAGCGATTCGCCCACTGAGTCTTTGATATTTAGTAATTTTCAGCCAATATTTTGGATTTTTGAAAATTTCACTTTTTTGTGAAAATATCCACTAAATGAGGGAATAATATGTGTGAGGGTACCCCAGGAGAGTTCCAATTGTGTGTGGGTAGAATATATATCCCACGTGGGTAAAATTGAAAAAAGTTTAAAATTTTTTTTTTTCGACTTTTTCATTTTTCCTGCGTTTATCAGACTTTCAGATAGGGCAAATGTCAGTGAGCGTTCCGATTTCAGTTCCAGAGCGATTCGCCAAATGAGTCCTTGATATTTAGTCATTTTCAGTCAATTTTCTGGATTTTTGAAAAATTCAATTTTTTGTGAAAATATCCACTAAATGAGGGAATAATATGTGTGAGGGTACCCCAGGAGAGTTCCAAATGTGTGTGGGTAGAATATATATCCCACGGGGGTAAAATTGAAAAAAGTTGAAAATTTTTTTTTTTTTCGACTTAGTCATTTTTCCGGCGTTTATCAGACTTTCAGATAGGGCAAATGTCAGTGAGCGTTCCGATTTCAGTTCCAGAGCGATTCGCCCAATGAGTCCTTGATATTTAGTCATTTTCAGCCAATTTTCTGGATTTTTGAAAAATTCACTTTTTTGTGAAAATATCCACTAAATGAGGGAATAATATGTGTGAGGGTACCCCAGGAGAGTTCCAAATATGTGTGGGTAGAATATATATCCCACGGGGGTAAAATTGAAAAAAGTTGAAAACATTTTTTTTTTGGACTTAGTCATTTTTCCGTCGTTTATCAGACTTTCAGATAGGGCAAATGTCAGTGAGCATTCCGATTTCAGTTCCAGAGCGATTCGCCCACTGAGTCTTTGATATTTAGTCGTTTTCAGCCAATATTTTGGATTTTTGAAAATTTCACTTTTTTGTGAAAATATCCACTAAATGAGGGAATAATATGTGTGAGGGTACCCCAGGAGAGTTCCAATTGTGTGTGGGTAGAATATATATCCCACGTGGGTAAAATTGAAAAAAGTTTAAAATTTTTTTTTTTTCGACTTAGTCATTTTTCCTGCGTTTATCAGACTTTCAGATAGGGCAAATGTCAGTGAGCATTCCGATTTCAGTTCCAGAGCGATTCGCCAAATGAGTCCTTGATATTTAGTCATTTTCAGTCAATTTTCTGGATTTTTGAAAAATTCAATTTTTTGTGAAAATATCCACTAAATGAGGGAATAATATGTGTGAGGGTACCCCAGGAGAGTTCCAAATGTGTGTGGGTAGAATATATATCCCACGGGGGTAAAATTGAAAAAAGTTGAAAATTTTTTTTTTTTTCGACTTAGTCATTTTTCCGGCGTTTATGAGACTTTCACATAGGGCAAATGTCAGTGAGCATTCCGATTTCAGTTCCAGAGCGATTCGCCCAATGAGTCCTTGATATTTAGTCATTTTCAGCTAATTTTCTGGATTTTTGAAAAATTCACTTTTTTGTGAAAATATCCACTAAATGAGGGAATAAAATGTGTGAGGGTACCCCAGGAGAGTTCCAAATGTGTGTGGGTAGAATATATATCCCACGGGGGTAAAATTGAAAAAAGTTGAAAATTTTTTTTTTTTTCAACTTAGTCATTTTTCCGGCGTTTATCAGACTTTCAGATAGGGCAAATGTCAGTGAGCGTTCCGATTTCAGTTCCAGAGCGATTCGCCCAATGAGTCCTTGATATTTAGTCATTTTCAGCCAATTTTCTGGATTTTTGAAAAATTCACTTTTTTGTGAAAATATCCACTAAATGAGGGAATAATATGTGTGAGGGTACCCCAGGAGAGTTCCAAATATGTGTGGGTAGAATATATATCCCACGGGGTAAAATTGAAAAAAGTTGAAAAAAAAATTTTTTTTTTGGACGTAGCCATTCTTCCGGCGTTTATCAGACTTTCAGATAGGGCAAGTGTCAGTGAGCGTTCCGATTTCAGTTCCAGAGCGATTCGCCCACTGAGTCTTTGATATTTAGTCGTTTTCAGCCAATATTTTGGATTTTTGAAAATTTCACTTTTTTGTGAAAATATCCACTAAATGAGGGAATAATATGTGTGAGGGTACCCCAGGAGAGTTCCAAATGTGTGTGGGTAGAATATATATCCCACGGGGGTAAAATTGAAAAAAGTTGAAAATTTTTTTTTTTTTCGACTTAGTCATTTTTCCGGCGTTTATGAGACTTTCACATAGGGCAAATGTCAGTGAGCATTCCGATTTCAGTTCCAGAGCGATTCGCCCAATGAGTCCTTGATATTTAGTCATTTTCAGCCAATTTTCTGGATTTTTGAAAAATTCACTTTTTTGTGAAAATATCCACTAAATGAGGGAATAATATGTGTGAGGGTACCCCAGGAGAGTTCCAAATATGTGTGGGTAGAATATATATCCCACGGGGGTAAAATTGAAAAAAGTTGAAAACATTTTTTTTTTGGACTTAGTCATTTTTCCGTGGTTTATCAGACTTTCAGATAGGGCAAATGTCAGTGAGCATTCCGATTTCAGTTCCAGAGCGATTCGCCCAATGAGTCCTTGATATTTAGTCGTTTTCAGCCAATATTTTGGATTTTTGAAAATTTCACTTTTTTCTAAAAATATCCACTAAATGAGGGAATAATATGTGTGAGGGTACCCCAGGAGAGTTCCAAATGTGTGTGGGTAGAATGTATATCCCACGGGGGAAAAATTGAAAAAAGTTGAAAAAAATTTTTTTTTTTCGACTTAGTCATTTTTCCTGCGTTTATCAGACTTTCAGATAGGGCAAATGTCAGTGAGCATTCCGATATCAGTTCCAGAGCGATTCGCCCAATGAGTCCTTTATATTTAGTATTTTCAGCCAATTTTCTGGATTTTTGAAAAATTCACTTTTTTTCTGAAAATATCCACTAAATGAGGGAATAATATGTGTGAGGGTACCCCAGGAGAGTTCCAAATGTGTGTGAGTAGAATATATATCCCACGGGGGTAAAATTGAAAAAAGTTGAAAACATTTTTTTTTTGGACTTAGTCATTTTTCCAGCGTTTAGCAGACTTTCAGATAGGGCAAATGTCAGTGAGCATTCCGGTTTCAGTTCCAGAGCGATTCGCCCAATGCGTCCTTTATATTTAGCATTTTCAGCCAATTTTCTGGATTTTTGAAAAATTCACTTTTTTTGTGAAAATATCCACTAAATGAGGGAATAATATGTGTGAGGGTACCCCAGGAGAGTTCCAAATATGTGTGGGTAGAATATATATCCCACGGGGTAAAATTGAAAAAAGTTGAAAACATTTTTTTTTTGGACTTAGTCATTTTTCCGTCGTTTATCAGACTTTCAGATAGGGCAAATGTCAGTGAGCGTTCCGATTTCAGTTCCAGAGCGATTCGCCCACTGAGTCTTTGATATTTAGTTGTTTTCAGCCAATATTTTGGATTTTTGAAAATTTCACTTTTTTGTGAAAATATCCACTAAATGAGGGAATAATATGTGTGAGGGTACCCCAGGAGAGTTCCAATTGTGTGTGGGTAGAATATATATCCCACGTGGGTAAAATTGAAAAAAGTTTAAAATTTTTTTTTTTTCGACTTAGTCATTTTTCCTGCGTTTATCAGACTTTCAGATAGGGCAAATGTCAGTGAGCGTTCCGATTTCAGTTCCAGAGCGATTCGCCAAATGAGTCCTTGATATTTAGTCATTTTCAGTCAATTTTCTGGATTTTTGAAAAATTCAATTTTTTGTGAAAATATCCACTAAATGAGGGAATAATATGTGTGAGGGTACCCCAGGAGAGTTCCAAATGTGTGTGGGTAGAATATATATCCCACGGGGGTAAAATTGAAAAAAGTTGAAAAATTTTTTTTTTTTCGACTTAGTCATTTTTCCGGCGTTTATGAGACTTTCACATAGGGCAAATGTCAGTGAGCATTCCGATTTCAGTTCCAGAGCGATTCGCCCAATGAGTCCTTGATATTTAGTCATTTTCAGCTAATTTTCTGGATTTTTGAAAATTCACTTTTTTGTGAAAATATCCACTAAATGAGGGAATAAAATGTGTGAGGGTACCCCAGGAGAGTTCCAAATGTGTGTGGGTAGAATATATATCCCACGGGGGTAAAATTGAAAAAAGTTGAAAATTTTTTTTTTTTTCAACTTAGTCATTTTTCCGGCGTTTATCAGACTTTCAGATAGGGCAAATGTCAGTGAGCGTTCCGATTTCAGTTCCAGAGCGATTCGCCCAATGAGTCCTTGATATTTAGTCATTTTCAGCCAATTTTCTGGATTTTTGAAAAATTCACTTTTTTGTGAAAATATCCACTAAATGAGGGAATAATATGTGTGAGGGTACCCCAGGAGAGTTCCAAATGTGTGTGAGTAGAATATATATCCCACGGGGGTAAAATTGAAAAAAGTTGAAAAAAAAATTTTTTTTTTGGACGTAGCCATTCTTCCGGCGTTTATCAGACTTTCAGATAGGGCAAATGTCAGTGAGCGTTCCGATTTCAGTTCCAAAGCGATTCGCCCAATGAGTCCTTGATATTTAGTCGTTTTCAGCCAATATTTTGGATTTTTGAAAATTTCACTTTTTTGTGAAAATATCCACTAAATGAGGGAATAATATGTGTGAGGGTACCCCAGGAGAGTTCCAAATGTGTGTGGGTAGAATATATATCCCACGGGGGTAAAATTGAAAAAAGTTGAAAACATTTTTTTTTTGGACTTAGTTATTTTTCCAGCGTTTATCAGACTTTCAGATAGGGCAAATGTCAGTGAGCATTCCGATTTCAGTTCCAGAGCGATTCGCCCAATGAGTCCTTTATATTTAGCATTTTCAGCCAATTTTCTGGATTTTTAAAAAATTCACTTTTTTTGTGAAAATATCCACTAAATGAGGGAATAATATGTGTGAGGGTACCCCAGGAGAGTTCCAAATGTGTGTGGGTAGAATATATATCCCACGGGGGTAAAATTGAAAAAAGTTGAAAAATTTTTATTTTTTCGACTTTGTCATTTTTCCGGCGTTTATGAGACTTTCAGATAGGGCAAATGTCAGTGAGCATTCTGATTTCAGTTCCAGAGCGATTCGCCCAATGAGTCCTTGATATTTAGTCATTTTCAGCCAATTTTCTGGATTTTTGAAAAATTCACTTTTTTGTGAAAATATCCACTAAATGAGGGAATAATATGTGTGAGGGTACCCCAGGAGAGTTCCAAATATCTGTGGGTAGAATATATATCCCACGGGGGTAAAATTGAAAAAAGTTGAAAACATTTTTTTTTGGACTTAGTCATTTTTCTGGCGTTTATCAGACTTTCAGATAGGGCAAATGTCAGTGAGCATTCCGATTTCAGTTCCAGAGCGATTCGCCCAATGAGTCCTTGATATTTAGTCATTTTCAGCCAATATTTTGGATTTTTGAAAATTTCACTTTTTTGTGAAAATATCCACTAAATGAGGGAATAATATGTGTGAGGGTACCCCAGGAGAGTTCCAAATGTGTGTGGGTAGAATATATATCCCACGGGGGTAAAATTGAAAAAAGTTGAAAAAATTTTTTTTTTCGGACGTAGCCATTCTTCCGGCGTTTATCAGACTTTCAGATAGAGCAAATGTCAGTGAGCGTTCCGATTTCAGTTCCAGAGCGATTCGCCCAATGAGTCCTTGATATTTAGCCGTTTTCAGCCAATATTTTGGATTTTTGAAAATTTCACTTTTTTGTGAAAATATCCACTAAATGAGGGAATAATATGTGTGAGGGTACCCCAGGAGAGTTCCAAATGTGTGTGGGTAGAATATATATCCCACGTGGGTAAAATTGAAAAAAGTTTAAAAATTTTTTTTTTTCGACTTCGTTATTTTTCCGGCGTTTATGAGACTTTCAGATAGGGCAAATGTCAGTGAGCGTTCCAATTTCAGTTCCAGAGCGATTCGCCCAATGAGTCCTTGATATTTAGTCATTTTCAGCCAATTTTCTGGATTTTTGAAAAATTCACTTTTTTGTGAAAATATCCACTAAATGAGGGAATAATATGTGTGAGGGTACCCCAGGAGAGTTCCAAATGTGTGTGGGTAGAATATATATCCCACGGGGGTAAAATTGAAAAAAGTTGAAAAAATTTTTTTTTTCGGACGTAGCCATTCTTCCGGCGTTTATCAGACTTTCAGATAGGGCAAATGTCAGTGAGCGTTCCGATTTCAGTTCCAGAGTGATTCGCCCAATGATTCCATGATATTTAGGCGTTTTCAGCCAATATTTTGGATTTTTGAAAATTTCACTTTTTTGTGAAAATATCCACTAAATGAGGGAATAATATGTGTGAGGGTACCCCAGGAGAGTTCCAAATGTGTGTGGGTAGAATATATATCCCACGTGGGTAAAATTGAAAAAAGTTTAAAAAATTTTTTTTTTCGACTTGGTTATTTTTCCGGCGTTTATCAGACTTTCAGATAGGGCAAATGTCAGTGAGCGTTCCAATTTCAGTTCCAGAGCGATTCGCCCAATGAGTCCTTGATATTTAGTCATTTTCAGCCAATTTTCTGGATTTTTGAAAAATTCACTTTTTTGTGAAAATATCCATTAAATGAGGGAATAATATGTGTGAGGGTACCCCAGGAGAGTTCCAAATGTGTGTGGGTAGAATATATATCCCACGGGGGTAAAATTGAAAAAAGTTGAAAACATTTTTTTTTTTGGACTAGTCATTTTTCCGGCGTTTATCAGACTTTCAGATAGGGCAAATGTCAGTGAGCATTCCGATTTCAGTTCCAGAGCGATTCGCCCAATGAGTCCTTGATATTTAGTTGTTTTCAGCCAATATTTTTGGATTTTTGAAAAATTCACTTTTTTGTGAAAATATACACTAAATGAGGGAATAATATGTGTGAGGGTACCCCAGGAGAATTCCAAATGTGTGTGGGTAGAATATATATCCCACGGGGGTAAAGTTGAAAAAAGTTGAAAATTTTTTTTTTTTTCGACTTAGTCATTTTTCCGGCGTTTATGAGACTTTCAGATAGGGCAAATGTCAGTGAGCATTCCCATTTCAGTTCCAGAGCGATTCGCCCAATGAGTCCTTGATATTTAGTCATTTTCAGCCAATTTTCTGGATTTTTGAAAAATTCACTTTTTTGTGAAAATATCCACTAAATGAGGGAATAATATGTGTGAGGGTACCCCAGGAGAGTTCCAAATGTGTGTGGGTAGAATACATATCCCACGGGGGTAAAATTGAAAAAAGTTGAAAAAAAAATTTTTTTTTTGGACGTAGCCATTCTTCCGGCGTTTATCAGACTTTCAGATAGGGCAAATGTCAGTGAGCGTTCCGATTTCAGTTCCAGAGCGATTCGCCGAATGAGTCCTTGATATTTAGTCATTTTCAGCCAATTTTCTGGATTTTTGAAAAATTCACTTTTTTGTGAAAATATCCACTAAATGAGGGAATAATATGTGTGAGGGTACCCCAGGAGAGTTCCAAATGTGTGTGGGTAGAATATATATCCCACGGGGGTAAAATTGAAAAAAGTTGAAAACATTTTTTTTTTGGACTTAGTCATTTTTCCGGCGTTTATCAGACTTTCAGATAGGGCAAATGTCAGTGAGCATTCCGATTTCAGTTCCAGAGTGATTCGCCCAATGAGTCCTTGATATTTAGTCGTTTTCAACCAATATTTTGGATTTTTGAAAATTTCACTTTTTTGTGAAAATATCCACTAAATGAGGGAATAATATGTGTGAGGGTACCCCAGGAGAGTTCCAAATGTGTGTGGGTAGAATATATATCCCACGGGGGTAAAATTGAAAAAAGTTGAAAAAAAATTTTTTTTTTCGACTTAGTTATTTTTCCGGTGTTTATCAGACTTTCAGATAGGGCAAATGTCAGTGAGCGTTCCGATTTCAGTTCCAGAGCGATTCGCCCAATGAGTCCTTGATATTTAGTCATTTTCAGCCAATTTTCTGGATTTTTGAAAAATTCACTTTTTTGTGAAAATATCCACTAAATGAGGGAATAATATGTGTGAGGGTACCCCAGGAGAGTTCCAAATGTGTGTGGGTAGAATATATATCCCACGGGGGTAAAATTGAAAAAAGTTGAAAAAATTTTTTTTTTGGACGTAGCCATTCTTCCGGCGTTTATCAGACTTTCAGATAGGGCAAATGTCAGTGAGCGTTCCAATTTCAGTTCCAGAGCGATTCGCCCAATGAGTCCTTGATATTTAGTCATTTTCAGCCAATTTTCTGGATTTTTGAAAAATTCACTTTTTTGTGAAAATATCCATTAAATGAGGGAATAATATGTGTGAGGGTACCCCAGGAGAGTTCCAAATGTGTGTGGGTAGAATATATATCCCACGGGGGTAAAATTGAAAAAAGTTGAAAACATTTTTTTTTTTGGACTAGTCATTTTTCCGGCGTTTATCAGACTTTCAGATAGGGCAAATGTCAGTGAGCATTCCGATTTCAGTTCCAGAGCGATTCGCCCAATGAGTCCTTGATATTTAGTTGTTTTCAGCCAATATTTTTGGATTTTTGAAAAATTCACTTTTTTGTGAAAATATACACTAAATGAGGGAATAATATGTGTGAGGGTACCCCAGGAGAATTCCAAATGTGTGTGGGTAGAATATATATCCCACGGGGGTAAAGTTGAAAAAAGTTGAAAATTTTTTTTTTTTTCGACTTAGTCATTTTTTCGGCGTTTATGAGACTTTCAGATAGGGCAAATGTCAGTGAGCATTCCGATTTCAGTTCCAGAGCGATTCGCCCAATGAGTCCTTGATATTTAGTCATTTTCAGCCAATTTTCTGGATTTTTGAAAAATTCACTTTTTTGTGAAAATATCCACTAAATGAGGGAATAATATGTGTGAGGGTACCCCAGGAGAGTTCCAAATTTGTGTGGGTAGAATACATATCCCACGGGGGTAAAATTGAAAAAAGTTGAAAAAAAAATTTTTTTTTTGGACGTAGCCATTCTTCCGGCGTTTATCAGACTTTCAGATAGGGCAAATGTCAGTGAGCGTTCCAATTTCAGTTCCAGAGCGATTCGCCCAATGAGTCCTTGATATTTAGTCATTTTCAGCCAATTTTCTGGATTTTTGAAAAATTCACTTTTTTGTGAAAATATCCACTAAATGAGGGAATAATATGTGTGAGGGTACCCCAGGAGAGTTCCAAATGTGTGTGGGTAGAATATATATCCCACGGGGGTAAAATTGAAAAAAGTTGAAAACATTTTTTTTTTGGACTTAGTCATTTTTCCGGCGTTTATCAGACTTTCAGATAGGGCAAATGTCAGTGAGCATTCCGATTTCAGTTCCAGAGTGATTCGCCCAATGAGTCCTTGATATTTAGTCGTTTTCAACCAATATTTTGGATTTTTGAAAATTTCACTTTTTTGTGAAAATATCCACTAAATGAGGGAATAATATGTGTGAGGGTACCCCAGGAGAGTTCCAAATGTGTGTGGGTAGAATATATATCCCACGGGGGTAAAATTGAAAAAAGTTGAAAAAAAATTTTTTTTTTCGACTTAGTTATTTTTCCGGTGTTTATCAGACTTTCAGATAGGGCAAATGTCAGTGAGCGTTCCGATTTCAGTTCCAGAGCGATTCGCCCAATGAGTCCTTGATATTTAGTCATTTTCAGCCAATTTTCTGGATTTTTGAAAAATTCACTTTTTTGTGAAAATATCCACTAAATGAGGGAATAATATGTGTGAGGGTACCCCAGGAGAGTTCCAAATGTGTGTGGGTAGAATATATATCCCACGGGGGTAAAATTGAAAAAAGTTGAAAAAATTTTTTTTTTGGACGAAGCCATTCTTCCGGCGTTTATCAGACTTTCAGATAGGGCAAATGTCAGTGAGCATTCCGATTTCAGTTCCAGAGCGATTCGCCCAATGAGTCCTTGATATTTAGTCATTTTCAGCCAATTTTCTGTATTTTTGAAAAATTCACTTTTTTGTGAAAATATCCACTAAATGAGGGAATAATATGTGTGAGGGTACCCCAGGAGAGTTCCAAATGTGTGTGGGTAGAATATATATCCCACGGGGGTAAAATTGAAAAAAGTTGAAAAAAAATTTTTTTTTTCGACTTAGTTATTTTTCCGGTGTTTATCAGACTTTCAGATAGGGCAAATGTCAGTGAGCGTTCCGATTTCAGTTCCAGAGCGATTCGCCCAATGAGTCCTTGATATTTAGTCATTTTCAGCCAATTTTCTGGATTTTTGAAAAATTCACTTTTTTGTGAAAATATACACTAAATGAGGGAATAATATGTGTGAGGGTACCCCAGGAGAGTTCCAAATGTGTGTGGGTAGAATATATATCCCACGGGGGTAAAATTGAAAAAAGTTGAAAAAATTTTTTTTTTGGACGTAGCCATTCTTCAGGCGTTTATCAGACTTTCAGATAGGGCAAATGTCAGTGAGCATTCCGATTTCAGTTCCAGAGCGATTCGCCCAATGAGTCCTTGATATTTAGTCATTTTCAGCCAATTTTCTGGATTTTTGAAAAATTCACTTTTTTGTGAAAATATCCATTAAATGAGGGAATAATATGTTGAGGGTGCCCCAGGAGAGTTCCAAATGTGTGTGGGTAGAATATATATCACACGGGGGTAAAATTGAAAAAAGTTGAAAAATTTTTTTTTTTTCGACTTAGTCATTTTTCCGGCGTTTATGAGACTTTCAGATAGGGCAAATGTCAGTGAGCATTCCGATTTCAGTTCCAGAGCGATTCGCCCAATGAGTCCTTGATATTTAGTCATTTTCAGCCAATTTTCTGGATTTTTGAAAAATTCACTTTTTTGTGAAAATATCCACTAAATGAGGGAATAATATGTGTGAGGGTACCCCAGGAGAGTTCCAAATGTGTGTGGGTAGAATATATATCCCACGGGGTAAAATTGAAAAAAGTTGAAAACATTTTTTTTTTGGACTTAGTCATTTTTCCGGCGTTTATCAGACTTTCAGATAGGGCAAATGTCAATGAGCATTCCGATTTCAGTTCCAGAGCGATTCGCCCAATGAGTCCTTGATATTTAGTCATTTTCAGCCAATTTTCTGGATTTTTGAAAAATTCACTTTTTTGTGAAAATATCCACTAAATGAGGGAATAATATGTGTGAGGGTACCCCAGGAGAGTTCCAAATGTGTGTGGGTAGAATATATATCCCACGGGGGTAAAATTGAAAAAAGTTGAAAATTTTTTTTTTTTTTCGACTTAGTCATTTTTCCGGCGTTTATGAGACTTTCAGATAGGGCAAATGTCAGTGAGCATTCCGATTTCAGTTCCAGAGCGATTCGCCCAATGAGTCCTTGATATTTAGTCATTTTCAGCCAATTTTCTGGATTTTTGAAAAATTCACTTTTTTGTGAAAATATCCACTAAATGAGGGAATAATATGTGTGAGGGTACCCCAGGAGAGTTCCAAATGTGTGTGGGTAGAATATATATCCCACGGGGGTAAAATTGAAAAAAGTTGAAAAAAATTTTTTTTTTTCGACTTAGTTATTTTTCCGGTGTTTATCAGACTTTCAGATAGGGCAAATGTCAGTGAGCGTTCCGATTTCAGTTCCAGAGCGATTCGCCCAATGAGTCCTTGATATTTAGTCATTTTCAGCCAATTTTCTGGATTTTTGAAAAATTCACTTTTTTGTGAAAATATACACTAAATGAGGGAATAATATGTGTGAGGGTACCCCAGGAGAATTCCAAATGTGTGTGGGTAGAATATATATCCCACGGGGGTAAAATTGAAAAAAGTTGAAAATTTTTTTTTTGAACTTAGTCATTTTTCCGGCGTTTATGAGACTTTCAGATAGGGCAAATGTCAGTGAGCGTTCCAATTTCAGTTCCAGAGCGATTCGCCCAATGAGTCCTTGATATTTAGTCATTTTCAGCCAATTTTCTGGATTTTTGAAAAATTCACTTTTTTGTGAAAATATCCATTAAATGAGGGAATAATATGTGTGAGGGTACCCCAGGAGAGTTCCAAATGTGTGTGGGTAGAATATATATCCCACGGGGGTAAAATTGAAAAAAGTTGAAAACATTTTTTTTTTTGGACTAGTCATTTTTCCGGCGTTTATCAGACTTTCAGATAGGGCAAATGTCAGTGAGCATTCCGATTTCAGTTCCAGAGCGATTCGCCCAATGAGTCCTTGATATTTAGTTGTTTTCAGCCAATATTTTTGGATTTTTGAAAAATTCACTTTTTTGTGAAAATATACACTAAATGAGGGAATAATATGTGTGAGGGTACCCCAGGAGAATTCCAAATGTGTGTGGGTAGAATATATATCCCACGGGGGTAAAGTTGAAAAAAGTTGAAAATTTTTTTTTTTTTCGACTTAGTCATTTTTTCGGCGTTTATGAGACTTTCAGATAGGGCAAATGTCAGTGAGCATTCCGATTTCAGTTCCAGAGCGATTCGCCCAATGAGTCCTTGATATTTAGTCATTTTCAGCCAATTTTCTGGATTTTTGAAAAATTCACTTTTTTGTGAAAATATCCACTAAATGAGGGAATAATATGTGTGAGGGTACCCCAGGAGAGTTCCAAATGTGTGTGGGTAGAATACATATCCCACGGGGGTAAAATTGAAAAAAGTTGAAAAAAAAATTTTTTTTTTGGACGTAGCCATTCTTCCGGCGTTTATCAGACTTTCAGATAGGGCAAATGTCAGTGAGCGTTCCAATTTCAGTTCCAGAGCGATTCGCCCAATGAGTCCTTGATATTTAGTCATTTTCAGCCAATTTTCTGGATTTTTGAAAAATTCACTTTTTTGTGAAAATATCCACTAAATGAGGGAATAATATGTGTGAGGGTACCCCAGGAGAGTTCCAAATGTGTGTGGGTAGAATATATATCCCACGGGGGTAAAATTGAAAAAAGTTGAAAACATTTTTTTTTTGGACTTAGTCATTTTTCCGGCGTTTATCAGACTTTCAGATAGGGCAAATGTCAGTGAGCATTCCGATTTCAGTTCCAGAGTGATTCGCCCAATGAGTCCTTGATATTTAGTCGTTTTCAACCAATATTTTGGATTTTTGAAAATTTCACTTTTTTGTGAAAATATCCACTAAATGAGGGAATAATATGTGTGAGGGTACCCCAGGAGAGTTCCAAATGTGTGTGGGTAGAATATATATCCCACGGGGGTAAAATTGAAAAAAGTTGAAAAAAAATTTTTTTTTTCGACTTAGTTATTTTTCCGGTGTTTATCAGACTTTCAGATAGGGCAAATGTCAGTGAGCGTTCCGATTTCAGTTCCAGAGCGATTCGCCCAATGAGTCCTTGATATTTAGTCATTTTCAGCCAATTTTCTGGATTTTTGAAAAATTCACTTTTTTGTGAAAATATCCACTAAATGAGGGAATAATATGTGTGAGGGTACCCCAGGAGAGTTCCAAATGTGTGTGGGTAGAATATATATCCCACGGGGGTAAAATTGAAAAAAGTTGAAAAAATTTTTTTTTTGGACGAAGCCATTCTTCCGGCGTTTATCAGACTTTCAGATAGGGCAAATGTCAGTGAGCATTCCGATTTCAGTTCCAGAGCGATTCGCCCAATGAGTCCTTGATATTTAGTCATTTTCAGCCAATTTTCTGGATTTTTGAAAAATTCACTTTTTTGTGAAAATATCCACTAAATGAGGGAATAATATGTGTGAGGGTACCCCAGGAGAGTTCCAAATGTGTGTGGGTAGAATATATATCCCACGGGGGTAAAATTGAAAAAAGTTGAAAAAAATTTTTTTTTTTCGACTTAGTTATTTTTCCGGTGTTTATCAGACTTTCAGATAGGGCAAATGTCAGTGAGCGTTCCGATTTCAGTTCCAGAGCGATTCGCCCAATGAGTCCTTGATATTTAGTCATTTTCAGCCAATTTTCTGGATTTTTGAAAAATTCACTTTTTTGTGAAAATATACACTAAATGAGGGAATAATATGTGTGAGGGTACCCCAGGAGAATTCCAAATGTGTGTGGGTAGAATATATATCCCACGGGGGTAAAATTGAAAAAAGTTGAAAATTTTTTTTTTGAACTTAGTCATTTTTCCGGCGTTTATGAGACTTTCAGATAGGGCAAATGTCAGTGAGCGTTCCAATTTCAGTTCCAGAGCGATTCGCCCAATGAGTCCTTGATATTTAGTCATTTTCAGCCAATTTTCTGGATTTTTGAAAAATTCACTTTTTTGTGAAAATATCCATTAAATGAGGGAATAATATGTGTGAGGGTACCCCAGGAGAGTTCCAAATGTGTGTGGGTAGAATATATATCCCACGGGGGTAAAATTGAAAAAAGTTGAAAACATTTTTTTTTTTGGACTAGTCATTTTTCCGGCGTTTATCAGACTTTCAGATAGGGCAAATGTCAGTGAGCATTCCGATTTCAGTTCCAGAGCGATTCGCCCAATGAGTCCTTGATATTTAGTTGTTTTCAGCCAATATTTTTGGATTTTTGAAAAATTCACTTTTTTGTGAAAATATACACTAAATGAGGGAATAATATGTGTGAGGGTACCCCAGGAGAATTCCAAATGTGTGTGGGTAGAATATATATCCCACGGGGGTAAAGTTGAAAAAAGTTGAAAATTTTTTTTTTTTTCGACTTAGTCATTTTTTCGGCGTTTATGAGACTTTCAGATAGGGCAAATGTCAGTGAGCATTCCGATTTCAGTTCCAGAGCGATTCGCCCAATGAGTCCTTGATATTTAGTCATTTTCAGCCAATTTTCTGGATTTTTGAAAAATTCACTTTTTTGTGAAAATATCCACTAAATGAGGGAATAATATGTGTGAGGGTACCCCAGGAGAGTTCCAAATGTGTGTGGGTAGAATACATATCCCACGGGGGTAAAATTGAAAAAAGTTGAAAAAAAAATTTTTTTTTTGGACGTAGCCATTCTTCCGGCGTTTATCAGACTTTCAGATAGGGCAAATGTCAGTGAGCGTTCCAATTTCAGTTCCAGAGCGATTCGCCCAATGAGTCCTTGATATTTAGTCATTTTCAGCCAATTTTCTGGATTTTTGAAAAATTCACTTTTTTGTGAAAATATCCACTAAATGAGGGAATAATATGTGTGAGGGTACCCCAGGAGAGTTCCAAATGTGTGTGGGTAGAATATATATCCCACGGGGGTAAAATTGAAAAAAGTTGAAAACATTTTTTTTTTGGACTTAGTCATTTTTCCGGCGTTTATCAGACTTTCAGATAGGGCAAATGTCAGTGAGCATTCCGATTTCAGTTCCAGAGTGATTCGCCCAATGAGTCCTTGATATTTAGTCGTTTTCAACCAATATTTTGGATTTTTGAAAATTTCACTTTTTTGTGAAAATATCCACTAAATGAGGGAATAATATGTGTGAGGGTACCCCAGGAGAGTTCCAAATGTGTGTGGGTAGAATATATATCCCACGGGGGTAAAATTGAAAAAAGTTGAAAAAAAATTTTTTTTTTCGACTTAGTTATTTTTCCGGTGTTTATCAGACTTTCAGATAGGGCAAATGTCAGTGAGCGTTCCGATTTCAGTTCCAGAGCGATTCGCCCAATGAGTCCTTGATATTTAGTCATTTTCAGCCAATTTTCTGGATTTTTGAAAAATTCACTTTTTTGTGAAAATATCCACTAAATGAGGGAATAATATGTGTGAGGGTACCCCAGGAGAGTTCCAAATGTGTGTGGGTAGAATATATATCCCACGGGGGTAAAATTGAAAAAAGTTGAAAAAATTTTTTTTTTGGACGAAGCCATTCTTCCGGCGTTTATCAGACTTTCAGATAGGGCAAATGTCAGTGAGCATTCCGATTTCAGTTCCAGAGCGATTCGCCCAATGAGTCCTTGATATTTAGTCATTTTCAGCCAATTTTCTGTATTTTTGAAAAATTCACTTTTTTGTGAAAATATCCACTAAATGAGGGAATAATATGTGTGAGGGTACCCCAGGAGAGTTCCAAATGTGTGTGGGTAGAATATATATCCCACGGGGGTAAAATTGAAAAAAGTTGAAAAAAAATTTTTTTTTTCGACTTAGTTATTTTTCCGGTGTTTATCAGACTTTCAGATAGGGCAAATGTCAGTGAGCGTTCCGATTTCAGTTCCAGAGCGATTCGCCCAATGAGTCCTTGATATTTAGTCATTTTCAGCCAATTTTCTGGATTTTTGAAAAATTCACTTTTTTGTGAAAATATACACTAAATGAGGGAATAATATGTGTGAGGGTACCCCAGGAGAGTTCCAAATGTGTGTGGGTAGAATATATATCCCACGGGGGTAAAATTGAAAAAAGTTGAAAAAATTTTTTTTTTGGACGTAGCCATTCTTCAGGCGTTTATCAGACTTTCAGATAGGGCAAATGTCAGTGAGCATTCCGATTTCAGTTCCAGAGCGATTCGCCCAATGAGTCCTTGATATTTAGTCATTTTCAGCCAATTTTCTGGATTTTTGAAAAATTCACTTTTTTGTGAAAATATCCATTAAATGAGGGAATAATATGTTGAGGGTGCCCCAGGAGAGTTCCAAATGTGTGTGGGTAGAATATATATCACACGGGGGTAAAATTGAAAAAAGTTGAAAAATTTTTTTTTTTTCGACTTAGTCATTTTTCCGGCGTTTATGAGACTTTCAGATAGGGCAAATGTCAGTGAGCATTCCGATTTCAGTTCCAGAGCGATTCGCCCAATGAGTCCTTGATATTTAGTCATTTTCAGCCAATTTTCTGGATTTTTGAAAAATTCACTTTTTTGTGAAAATATCCACTAAATGAGGGAATAATATGTGTGAGGGTACCCCAGGAGAGTTCCAAATGTGTGTGGGTAGAATATATATCCCACGGGGTAAAATTGAAAAAAGTTGAAAACATTTTTTTTTTGGACTTAGTCATTTTTCCGGCGTTTATCAGACTTTCAGATAGGGCAAATGTCAATGAGCATTCCGATTTCAGTTCCAGAGCGATTCGCCCAATGAGTCCTTGATATTTAGTCATTTTCAGCCAATTTTCTGGATTTTTGAAAAATTCACTTTTTTGTGAAAATATCCACTAAATGAGGGAATAATATGTGTGAGGGTACCCCAGGAGAGTTCCAAATGTGTGTGGGTAGAATATATATCCCACGGGGGTAAAATTGAAAAAAGTTGAAAATTTTTTTTTTTTTTCGACTTAGTCATTTTTCCGGCGTTTATGAGACTTTCAGATAGGGCAAATGTCAGTGAGCATTCCGATTTCAGTTCCAGAGCGATTCGCCCAATGAGTCCTTGATATTTAGTCATTTTCAGCCAATTTTCTGGATTTTTGAAAAATTCACTTTTTTGTGAAAATATCCACTAAATGAGGGAATAATATGTGTGAGGGTACCCCAGGAGAGTTCCAAATGTGTGTGGGTAGAATATATATCCCACGGGGGTAAAATTGAAAAAAGTTGAAAAAAATTTTTTTTTTTCGACTTAGTTATTTTTCCGGTGTTTATCAGACTTTCAGATAGGGCAAATGTCAGTGAGCGTTCCGATTTCAGTTCCAGAGCGATTCGCCCAATGAGTCCTTGATATTTAGTCATTTTCAGCCAATTTTCTGGATTTTTGAAAAATTCACTTTTTTGTGAAAATATACACTAAATGAGGGAATAATATGTGTGAGGGTACCCCAGGAGAATTCCAAATGTGTGTGGGTAGAATATATATCCCACGGGGGTAAAATTGAAAAAAGTTGAAAATTTTTTTTTTGAACTTAGTCATTTTTCCGGCGTTTATGAGACTTTCAGATAGGGCAAATGTCAGTGAGCGTTCCAATTTCAGTTCCAGAGCGATTCGCCCAATGAGTCCTTGATATTTAGTCATTTTCAGCCAATTTTCTGGATTTTTGAAAAATTCACTTTTTTGTGAAAATATCCACTAAATGAGGGAATAATATGTGTGAGGGTACCCCAGGAGAGTTCCAAATGTGTGTGGGTAGAATATATATCCCACGGGGGTAAAATTGAAAAAAGTTGAAAACATTTTTTTTTTGGACTTAGTCATTTTTCCGGCGATTATGAGACTTTCAGATAGGGCAAATGTGAGTGAGCATTCCGATTTCAGTTCCAGAGCGATTCGCCCAATGAGTCCTTGATATTTAGTCATTTTCAGCCAATTTTCTGGATTTTTGAAAAATTCACTTTTTTGTGAAAATATCCACTAAATGAGGGAATAATATGTGTGAGGGTACCCCAGGAGAGTTCCAAATGTGTGTGGGTAGAATATATATCCCACGGGGGTAAAATTGAAAAAAGTTGAAAAAATTTTTTTTTTGGACTTAGTCATTTTTTCGGCGTTTATCAGACTTTCAGATAGGGCAAATGTCAGTGAGCATTCCAATTTCAGTTCCAGAGCGATTCGCCCAATGAGTCCTTTATATTTAGTCATTTTCAGCCAATTTTCTGGATTTTTGAAAAATTCACTTTTTTGTGAAAATATACACTAAATGAGGGAATAATATGTTTGAGGGTACCCCAGGAGAGTTCCAAATGTGTGTGGGTAAAATATATATCCCACGGGGGTAAAATTGAAAAAGTTGAAAAAATTTTTTTTTTGGACGTAGCCATTCTTCCGGCGTTTATCAGACTTTCAGATAGTGCAAATGTCAGTGAGCGTTCCGATTTCAGTTCCAGAGCGATTCGCCCAATGAGTCCTTGATATTTAGTCATTTTCAGCCAATTTTCTGGATTTTTGAAAAATTCACTTTTTTGTGAAAATATCCACTAAATGAGGGAATAATATGTGTGAGGGTACCCCAGGAGAGTTCCAAATGTGTGTGGGTAGAATATATATCCCACGGGGGTAAAATTGAAAAAAGTTGAAAACATTTTTTTTTTGGACTTAGTCATTTTTCCGGCGTTTATCAGACTTTCAGATAGGGCAAATGTCAGTGAGCATTCCAATTTCAGTTCCAGAGCGATTCGCCCAATGAGTCCTTTATATTTAGTCATTTTCAGCCAATTTTCTGGATTTTTGAAAAATTCACTTTTTTGTGAAAATATACACTAAATGAGGGAATAATATGTTTGAGGGTACCCCAGGAGAGTTCCAAATGTGTGTGGGTAAAATATATATCCCACGGGGGTAAAATTGAAAAAGTTGAAAAAATTTTTTTTTTGGACGTAGCCATTCTTCCGGCGTTTATCAGACTTTCAGATAGTGCAAATGTCAGTGAGCGTTCCGATTTCAGTTCCAGAGCGATTCGCCCAATGAGTCCTTGATATTTAGTCATTTTCAGCCAATTTTCTGGATTTTTGAAAAATTCACTTTTTTGTGAAAATATCCACTAAATGAGGGAATAATATGTGTGAGGGTACCCCAGGAGAGTTCCAAATGTGTGTGGGTAGAATATATATCCCACGGGGGTAAAATTGAAAAAAGTTGAAAACATTTTTTTTTTGGACTTAGTCATTTTTCCGGCGTTTATCAGACTTTCAGATAGGGCAAATGTCAGTGAGCATTCCGATTTCAGTTCCAGAGCGATTCGCCCAATGAGTCCTTGATATTTAGTCGTTTTCAGCCAATTTTCTGGATTTTTGAAAAATTCACTTTTTTGTGAAAATATACACTAAATGAGGGAATAATATGTGTGAGGGTACCCCAGGAGAATTCCAAATGTGTGTGGGTAGAATATATATCCCACGGGGGTAAAATTGAAAAAAGTTGAAAATTTTTTTTTTGAACTTAGTCATTTTTCCGGCGTTTATGAGACTTTCAGATAGGGCAAATGTCAGTGAGCGTTCCAATTTCAGTTCCAGAGCGATTCGCCCAATGAGTCCTTGATATTTAGTCATTTTCAGCCAATTTTCTGGATTTTTGAAAAATTCACTTTTTTGTGAAAATATCCACTAAATGAGGGAATAATATGTGTGAGGGTACCCCAGGAGAGTTCCAAATGTGTGTGGGTAGAATATATATCCCACGGGGGTAAAATTGAAAAAAGTTGAAAAAAATTTTTTTTTCGACTTAGTCATTTTTCCGGCGTTTATCAGACTTTCAGATAGGGCAAATGTCAGAGAGCGTTCCGATTTCAGTTCCAGAGCGATTCGCCCAATGAGTCCTTGATATTTAGTCATTTTCAGCCAATTTTCTGGATTTTTGAAAAATTCACTTTTTTGTGAAAATATCCATTAAATGAGGGAATAATATGTGTGAGGGTACCCCAGGAGAGTTCCAAATGTGTGTGGGTAGAATATATATCCCACGAGGGTAAAATTGAAAAAAGTTGAAAATTTTTTTTTTTTTCGACTTAGTCATTTTTCCGGCGTTTATGAGACTTTCAGATAGGGCAAATGTCAGTGAGCATTCCGATTTCAGTTCCAGAGCGATTCGCCCAATGAGTCCTTGATATTTAGTCATTTTCAGCCAATTTTCTGGATTTTTGAAAAATTCACTTTTTTGTGAAAATATCCACTAAATGAGGGAATAATATGTGTGAGGGTACCCCAGGAGAGTTCCAAATGTGTGTGGGTAGAATATATATCCCACGGGGGTAAAATTGAAAAAAGTTGAAAATTTTTTTTTTTTTTCGACTTAGTCATTTTTCCGGCGTTTATGAGACTTTCAGATAGGGCAAATGTCAGTGAGCATTCCGATTTCAGTTCCAGAGCGATTCGCCCAATGAGTCCTTGATATTTAGTCATTTTCAGCCAATTTTCTGGATTTTTGAAAAATTCACTTTTTTGTGAAAATATCCACTAAATGAGGGAATAATATGTGTGAGGGTACCCCAGGAGAGTTCTAAATGTGTGTGGGTAGAATATATATCCCACGGGGGTAAAATTGAAAAAATTTGAAAAAATTTTTTTTTTTGGACTTAGTCATTTTTCCGGCGTTTATCAGACTTTCAGATAGGGCAAATGTCAGTGAGCGTTCCGATTTCAGTTCCAGAGCGATTCGCCCAATGAGTCCTTGATATTTAGTCATTTTCAGCCAATTTTCTGGATTTTTGAAAAATTCACTTTTTTGTGAAAATATACACTAAATGAGGGAATAATATATGTGAGGGTACCCCAGGAGAATTCCAAATGTGTGTGGGTAGAATATATATCCCACGGGGGTAAAATTGAAAAAAGTTGAAAATTTTTTTTTTTTCGACTTAGTCATTTTTCCGGCGTTTATGAGACTTTCAGATAGGGCAAATGTCAGTGAGCGTTCCAATTTCAGTTCCAGAGCGATTCGCCCAATGAGTCCTTGATATTTAGTCATTTTCAGCCAATTTTCTGGATTTTTGAAAAATTCACTTTTTTGTGAAAATATCCACTAAATGAGGGAATAATATGTGTGAGGGTACCCCAGGAGAGTTCCAAATGTGTGTGGGTAGAATATATATCCCACGGGGGTAAAATTGAAAAAAGTTGAAACATTTTTTTTTTTCGACTTAGTCATTTTTCCGGCGTTTATCAGACTTTCAGATAGGGCAAATGTCAGTGAGTGTTCCGATTTCAATTCCAGAGCGATTCGCCCAATGAGTCCTTGATATTTAGTCATTTTCAGCCAATTTTCTGGATTTTTGAAAAATTCACTTTTTTGTGAAAATATCCATTAAATGAGGGAATAATATGTGTGAAGGTACCCCAGGAGAGTTCCAAATGTGTGTGGGTAAAATATATATCCCACAGGGGTAAAATTTAAAAAAGTTGAAAAAATTTTTTTTTTTCGACTTAGTCATTTTTCCGGCGTTTATCAGACTTTCAGATAGGGCAAATGTCAGTGAGCGTTCCGGTTTCAGTTCCAGAGCTATTCGCCCAATGAGTCCTTGATATTTAGTCATTTTCAGCCAATTTTCTGGATTTTTGAAAAATTCACTTTTTTGTGAAAATATCCACTAAATGAGGGAATAATATGTGTGAGGGTACCCCAGGAGAGTTCTAAATGTGTGTGGGTAGAATATATATCCCACGGGGGTAAAATTGAAAAAATTTGAAAAAATTTTTTTTTTTGGACTTAGTCATTTTTCCGGCGTTTATCAGACTTTCAGATAGGGCAAATGTCAGTGAGCATTCCGATTTCAGTTCCAGAGCGATTCGCCCAATGAGTCCTTGATATTTAGTCATTTTCAGCCAATTTTCTGGATTTTTGAAAAATTCACTTTTTTGTGAAAATATCCACTAAATGAGGGAATAATATGTGTGAGGGTACCCCAGGAGAATTCCAAATGTGTGTGGGTAGAATATATATCCCACGGGGGTAAAATTGAAAAAAGTTGAAAAAATTTTTTTTTTCGACTTAGTCATTTTTCCGGCGTTTATCAGACTTTCAGATAGGGCAAATGTCAGAGAGCGTTCCGATTTCAGTTCCAGAGCGATTCGCCCAATGAGTCCTTGATATTTAGTCATTTTCAGCCAATTTTCAGGATTTTTGAAAAATTCACTTTTTTGTGAAAATATCCATTAAATGAGGGAATAATATGTGTGAGGGTACCCCAGGAGAGTTCCAAATGTGTGTGGGTAGAATATATATCCCACGAGGGTAAAATTGAAAAAAGTTGAAAATTTTTTTTTTTTTCGACTTAGTCATTTTTCCGGCGTTTATGAGACTTTCAGATAGGGCAAATGTCAGTGAGCATTCCGATTTCAGTTCCAGAGCGATTCGCCCAATGAGTCCTTGATATTTAGTCATTTTCAGCCAATTTTCTGGATTTTTGAAAAATTCACTTTTTTGTGAAAATATCCACTAAATGAGGGAATAATATGTGTGAGGGTACCCCAGGAGAGTTCCAAATGTGTGTGGGTAGAATATATATCCCACGGGGGTAAAATTGAAAAAAGTTGAAAATTTTTTTTTTTTTTCGACTTAGTCATTTTTCCGGCGTTTATGAGACTTTCAGATAGGGCAAATGTCAGTGAGCATTCCGATTTCAGTTCCAGAGCGATTCGCCCAATGAGTCCTTGATATTTAGTCATTTTCAGCCAATTTTCTGGATTTTTGAAAAATTCACTTTTTTGTGAAAATATCCACTAAATGAGGGAATAATATGTGTGAGGGTACCCCAGGAGAGTTCTAAATGTGTGTGGGTAGAATATATATCCCACGGGGGTAAAATTGAAAAAATTTGAAAAAATTTTTTTTTTTGGACTTAGTCATTTTTCCGGCGTTTATCAGACTTTCAGATAGGGCAAATGTCAGTGAGCGTTCCGATTTCAGTTCCAGAGCGATTCGCCCAATGAGTCCTTGATATTTAGTCATTTTCAGCCAATTTTCTGGATTTTTGAAAAATTCACTTTTTTGTGAAAATATACACTAAATGAGGGAATAATATATGTGAGGGTACCCCAGGAGAATTCCAAATGTGTGTGGGTAGAATATATATCCCACGGGGGTAAAATTGAAAAAAGTTGAAAATTTTTTTTTTTTCGACTTAGTCATTTTTCCGGCGTTTATGAGACTTTCAGATAGGGCAAATGTCAGTGAGCGTTCCAATTTCAGTTCCAGAGCGATTCGCCCAATGAGTCCTTGATATTTAGTCATTTTCAGCCAATTTTCTGGATTTTTGAAAAATTCACTTTTTTGTGAAAATATCCACTAAATGAGGGAATAATATGTGTGAGGGTACCCCAGGAGAGTTCCAAATGTGTGTGGGTAGAATATATATCCCACGGGGGTAAAATTGAAAAAAGTTGAAACATTTTTTTTTTTCGACTTAGTCATTTTTCCGGCGTTTATCAGACTTTCAGATAGGGCAAATGTCAGTGAGTGTTCCGATTTCAATTCCAGAGCGATTCGCCCAATGAGTCCTTGATATTTAGTCATTTTCAGCCAATTTTCTGGATTTTTGAAAAATTCACTTTTTTGTGAAAATATCCATTAAATGAGGGAATAATATGTGTGAAGGTACCCCAGGAGAGTTCCAAATGTGTGTGGGTAAAATATATATCCCACAGGGGTAAAATTTAAAAAAGTTGAAAAAATTTTTTTTTTTCGACTTAGTCATTTTTCCGGCGTTTATCAGACTTTCAGATAGGGCAAATGTCAGTGAGCGTTCCGGTTTCAGTTCCAGAGCTATTCGCCCAATGAGTCCTTGATATTTAGTCATTTTCAGCCAATTTTCTGGATTTTTGAAAAATTCACTTTTTTGTGAAAATATCCACTAAATGAGGGAATAATATGTGTGAGGGTACCCCAGGAGAGTTCTAAATGTGTGTGGGTAGAATATATATCCCACGGGGGTAAAATTGAAAAAATTTGAAAAAATTTTTTTTTTTGGACTTAGTCATTTTTCCGGCGTTTATCAGACTTTCAGATAGGGCAAATGTCAGTGAGCATTCCGATTTCAGTTCCAGAGCGATTCGCCCAATGAGTCCTTGATATTTAGTCATTTTCAGCCAATTTTCTGGATTTTTGAAAAATTCACTTTTTTGTGAAAATATCCACTAAATGAGGGAATAATATGTGTGAGGGTACCCCAGGAGAATTCCAAATGTGTGTGGGTAGAATATATATCCCACGGGGGTAAAATTGAAAAAAGTTGAAAAAATTTTTTTTTTCGACTTAGTCATTTTTCCGGCGTTTATCAGACTTTCAGATAGGGCAAATGTCAGAGAGCGTTCCGATTTCAGTTCCAGAGCGATTCGCCCAATGAGTCCTTGATATTTAGTCATTTTCAGCCAATTTTCAGGATTTTTGAAAAATTCACTTTTTTGTGAAAATATCCATTAAATGAGGGAATAATATGTGTGAGGGTACCCCAGGAGAGTTCCAAATGTGTGTGGGTAGAATATATATCCCACGAGGGTAAAATTGAAAAAAGTTGAAAATTTTTTTTTTTTTCGACTTAGTCATTTTTCCGGCGTTTATGAGACTTTCAGATAGGGCAAATGTCAGTGAGCATTCCGTTTTCAGTTCCAGAGCGATTCGCCCAATGAGTCCTTGATATTTAGTCATTTTCAGCCAATTTTCTGGATTTTTGAAAAATTCACTTTTTTGTGAAAATATCCACTAAAAGGGAATAATATGTGTGAGGGTACCCCAGGAGAGTTCCAAATGTGTGTGGGTAGAATATATATCCCACGGGGGTAAAATTGAAATAAGTTGAAAACATTTTTTTTTTGGACTTAGTCATTTTTCCGGCGATTATGAGACTTTCAGATAGGGCAAATGTCAGTGAGAGTTCCGGTTTCAGTTCCAGAGTATTTCGCCCAATGAGTCCTTGATATTTAGTCATTTTCAGCCAATTTTCTGGATTTTTGAAAAATTCACTTTTTTGTGAAAATATCCACTAAATGAGGGAATAATATGTGTGAGGGGACCCCAGGAGAGTTCCAAATGTGTGTGGGTAGAATATATATCCCACGGGGGTAAAATTGAAAAAAGTTGAAACATTTTTTTTTTTCGACTTAGTCATTTTTCCGGCGTTTATCAGTCTTTCAGATAGGGCAAATGTCAGTGAGTGTTCCGATTTCAATTCCAGAGCGATTCGCCCAATGAGTCCTTGATATTTAGTCATTTTCAGCCAATTTTCTGGATTTTTGAAAAATTCACTTTTTTGTGAAAATATCCACTAAATGAGGGAATAATATGTGTGAGGGTACCCCAGGAGAGTTCTAAATGTGTGTGGGTAGAATATATATCCCACGGGGGTAAAATTGAAAAAATTTGAAAAAATTTTTTTTTTTGGACTTAGTCATTTTTCCGGCGTTTATCAGACTTTCAGATAGGGCAAATGTCAGTGAGCGTTCCGATTTCAGTTCCAGAGCGATTCGCCCAATGAGTCCTTGATATTTAGTCATTTTCAGCCAATTTTCTGGATTTTTGAAAAATTCACTTTTTTGTGAAAATATCCACTAAATGAGGGAATAATATGTGTGAGGGTACCCCAGGAGAGTTCTAAATGTGTGTGGGTAGAATATATATCCCACGGGGGTAAAATTGAAAAAATTTGAAAAAATTTTTTTTTTTGGACTTAGTCATTTTTCCGGCGTTTATCAGACTTTCAGATAGGGCAAATGTCAGTGAGCGTTCCGATTTCAGTTCCAGAGCGATTCGCCCAATGAGTCCTTGATATTTAGTCATTTTCAGCCAATTTTCTGGATTTTTGAAAAATTCACTTTTTTGTGAAAATATACACTAAATGAGGGAATAATATGTGTGAGGGTACCCCAGGAGAATTCCAAATGTGTGTTGGTAGAATATATATCCCACGGGGGTAAAATTGAAAAAAGTTTAAAAAATTTTTTTTTTGGACGTAGCCATTCTTCCGGCGTTTATCAGACTTTCAGATAGGGCAAATGTCAGTGAGCGTTCTGATTTCAGTTCCAGAGCGATTCGCCCAATGAGTCCTTGATATTTAGTCATTTTCAGCCAATTTTCTGGATTTTTGAAAAATTCACTTTTTTGTGAAAATATCCATTAAATGAGGGAATAATATGTGTGAGGGTACCCCAGGAGAGTTCCAAATGTGTGTGGGTAGAATATATATCCCACGGGGGTAAAATTGAAAAAAGTTGAATTTTTTTTTTTTTTCGACTTAGTCATTTTTCCGGCGTTTATGAGACTTTCAGATAGGGCAAATGTCAGTGAGCATTCCGATTTCAGTTCCAGAGCGATTCGCCCAATGAGTGCTTGATATTTAGTCGTTTTCAGCCAATATTTTGGATTTTTGAAAATTTCACTTTTTTGTGAAAATATCCACTAAATGAGGGAATAATATGTGTGAGGGTACCCCAGGAGAGTTCCAAATGTGTGTGGGTAGAATACATATCCCACGGGGGTAAAATTGAAAAAAGTTGAAAATTTTTTTTTTTTTTCGACTTAGTCATTTTTCCGGCGTTTATCAGACTTTCAGATAGGGCAAATGTCAGTGAGCGTTCCGATTTCAATTCCAGAGCGATTCGCCTAATGAGTCCTTGATATTTAGTCATTTTCAGCCAATTTTCTGGATTTTTGAAAAATTCACTTTTTTGTGAAAATATCCACTAAATGAGGGAATAATATGTGTGAAGGTACCCCAGGAGAGTTCCAAATGTGTGTGGGTAGAATATATATCCCACGGGGGTAAAATTGAAAAAAGTTGAAATTTTTTTTTTTTTTCGACTTAGTCATTTTTCCGGCGTTTATCAGACTTTCAGATAGGGCAAATGTCAGAGAGCGTTCCGATTTCAGTTCCAGAGCGATTCGCCCAATGAGTCCTTGATATTTAGTCATTTTCAGCCAATTTTCAGGATTTTTGAAAAATTCACTTTTTTGTGAAAATATCCATTAAATGAGGGAATAATATGTGTGAGGGTACCCCAGGAGAGTTCCAAATGTGTGTGGGTAGAATATATATCCCACGAGGGTAAAATTGAAAAAAGTTGAAAATTTTTTTTTTTTTCGACTTAGTCATTTTTCCGGCGTTTATGAGACTTTCAGATAGGGCAAATGTCAGTGAGCATTCCGTTTTCAGTTCCAGAGCGATTTACCCAATGAGTCCTTGATATTTAGTCATTTTCAGCCAATTTTCTGGATTTTTGAAAAATTCACTTTTTTGTGAAAATATCCACTAAATGAGGGAATAATATGTGTGAGGGTACCCCAGGAGAGTTCCAAATGTGTGTGGGTAGAATATATATCCCACGGGGGTAAAATTGAAAAAAGTTGAAAACATTTTTTTTTTGGACTTAGTCATTTTTCCGGCGATTATGAGACTTTCAGATAGGGCAAATGTCAGTGAGCATTCCGATTTCAGTTCCAGAGCGATTCGCCCAATGAGTCCTTGATATTTAGTCATTTTCAGCCAATTTTCTGGATTTTTGAAAAATTCACTTTTTTGTGAAAATATCCACTAAATGAGGGAATAATATGTGTGAGGGTACCCCAGGAGAGTTCCAAATGTGTGTGGGTAGAATATATATCCCACGGGGGTAAAATTGAAAAAAGTTGAAAAAAATTTTTTTTTGGACTTAGTCATTTTTTCGGCGTTTATCAGACTTTCAGATAGGGCAAATGTCAGTGAGCATTCCAATTTCAGTTCCAGAGCGATTCGCCCAATGAGTCCTTTATATTTAGTCATTTTCAGCCAATTTTCTGGATTTTTGAAAAATTCACTTTTTTGTGAAAATATACACTAAATGAGGGAATAATATGTTTGAGGGTACCCCAGGAGAGTTCCAAATGTGTGTGGGTAAAATATATATCCCACGGGGGTAAAATTGAAAAAGTTGAAAAAATTTTTTTTTTGGACGTAGCCATTCTTCCGGCGTTTATCAGACTTTCAGATAGTGCAAATGTCAGTGAGCGTTCCGATTTCAGTTCCAGAGCGATTCGCCCAATGAGTCTTTGATATTTAGTCGTTTTCAGCCAATATTTAGGATTTTTGAAAATTTCACTTTTTTGTGAAAATATCCACTAAATGAGGGAATAATATGTGTGAGGGTACCCCAGGAGAGTTCCAAATGTGTGTGGTAGAATATATATCCCACGGGGGTAAAATTGAAAAAAGTTGAAAAAAATTTTTTTTTTTCGACTTAGTTATTTTTCCGGTGTTTATCAGACTTTCAGATAGGGCAAATGTCAGTGAGCGTTCCGATTTCAGTTCCAGAGCGATTCGCCCAATGAGTCCTTGATATTTAGTCATTTTCAGCCAATTTTCTGGATTTTTGAAAAATTCACTTTTTTGTGAAAATATCCATTAAATGAGGGAATAATATGTGTGAAGGTACCCCAGGAGAGTTCCAAATGTGTGTGGGTAGAATATATATCCCACGGGGGTAAAATTGAAAAAAGTTGAAACATTTTTTTTTTTCGACTTAGTCATTTTTCCGGCGTTTATCAGTCTTTCAGATAGGGCAAATGTCAGTGAGTGTTCCGATTTCAATTCCAGAGCGATTCGCCCAATGAGTCCTTGATATTTAGTCATTTTCAGCCAATTTTCTGGATTTTTGAAAAATTCACTTTTTTGTGAAAATATCCACTAAATGAGGGAATAATATGTGTGAGGGTACCCCAGGAGAGTTCCAAATGTGTGTGGGTAGAATATATATCCCACGGGGGTAAAATTGAAAAAAGTTGAAAATTTTTTTTTTTTCGACTTAGTCATTTTTCCGGCGTTTATGAGACTTTCAGATAGGGCAAATGTCAGTGAGCGTTCCAATTTCAGTTCCAGAGCGATTCGCCCAATGAGTCCTTGATATTTAGTCATTTTCAGCCAATTTTCTGGATTTTTGAAAAATTCACTTTTTTGTGAAAATATCCACTAAATGAGGGAATAATATGTGTGAGGGTACCCCAGGAGTGTTCCAAATGTGTGTGGGTAGAATATATATCCCACGGGGGTAAAGTTGAAAAAAGTTTAAAAAATTTTTTTTTTGGACGTAGCCATTCTTCCGGCGTTTATCAGACTTTCAGATAGGGCAAATGTCAGTGAGCGTTCTGATTTCAGTTCCAGAGCGATTCGCCCAATGAGTCCTTGATATTTAGTCATTTTCAGCCAATTTTCTGGATTTTTGAAAAATTCACTTTTTTGTGAAAATATCCATTAAATGAGGGAATAATATGTGTGAGGGTACCCCAGGAGAGTTCCAAATGTGTGTGGGTAGAATATATATCCCACGGGGGAAAAATTGAAAAAAGTTGAATTTTTTTTTTTTTTTCGACTTAGTCATTTTTCCGGCTTTTATGAGACTTTCAGATAGGGCAAATGTCAGTGAGCATTCCGATTTCAGTTCCAGAGCGATTCGCCCAATGAGTCCTTGATATTTAGTCATTTTCAGCCAATTTTCTGGATTTTTGAAAAATTCACTTTTTTGTGAAAATATCCACTAAATGAGGGAATAATATGTGTGAGGGTACCCCAGGAGAGTTCCAAATGTGTGTGGGTAAAATATATATCCCACGCGGGTAAAATTGAAAAAAGTTGAAAAAAAATTTTTTTTTCGAGTTAGTCATTTTTCCGGCGTTTATCAGACTTTCAGATAGGGCAAATGTCAGTGAGCGTTCCGGTTTCAGTTCCAGAGCGATTCGCCCAATGAGTCCTTGATATTTAGTCATTTTCAGCCAATTTTCTGGATTTTTGAAAAATTCACTTTTTTTGTGAAAATATCCACTAAATGAGGGAATAATATGTGTGAGGGTACCCCAGGAGAGTTCTAAATGTGTGTGGGTAAAATATATATCCCACGGGGGTAAAATTGAAAAAGTTGAAAAAATTTTTTTTTGAGACGTAGCCATTCTTCCGGCGTTTATCAGACTTTCAGATAGGGCAAATGTCAGTGAGCGTTCCGATTTCAGTTCCAGAGCGATTCGCCCAATGAGTTCTTGATATTTAGTCATTTTCAGCCAATTTTCTGGATTTTTGAAAAATTCACTTTTTTGTGAAAATATACACTAAATGAGGGAATAATATGTGTGAGGGTACCCCAGGAGAATTCCAAACGTGTGTGGGTAGAATATATATCCCACGGGGGTAAAATTGAAAAAAGTTGAAAAATTTTTTTTTTCAACTTAGTCATATTTCCGGCGTTTATCAGACTTTCAGATAGGGCAAATGTCAGTGAGCGTTCCGATTTCAGTTACAGAGCGATTCGCCCAATGAGTCCTTGATATTTAGTCATTTTCAGCCAATTTTCTGGATTTTTGAAAAATTCACTTCTTTGTGAAATTATACACTAAATGAGGGAATAATATGTGTGAGGGTACCCCAGGAGAATTCCAAATGTGTGTGGGTAGAATATATATCCCACGGGGGTAAAATTGAAAAAAGTTGAAAAATTTTTTTTTTTAGACTTAGTCATTTTTCCGGCGTTTATCAGACTTTCAGATAGGGCAAATGTCAGTGAGTGTTCCGATTTCAATTCCAGAGCGATTCGCCCAATGAGTCCTTGATATTTAGTCATTTTCAGCCAATTTTCTGGATTTTTGAAAAATTCACTTTTTTGTGAAAATATCCATTAAATGAGGGAATAATATGTGTGAAGGTACCCCAGGAGAGTTCCAAATGTGTGTGGGTAAAATATATATCCCACAGGGGTAAAATTTAAAAAAGTTGAAAACATTTTTTTTTTGGACTTAGTCATTTTTCCGGCGTTTATCAGACTTTCAGATAGGGCAAATGTCAGTGAGCATTCCGATTTCAGTTCCAGAGCGATTCGCCTAATGAGTCCTTGATATTTAGTCGTTTTCAGCCAATATTTTGGATTTTTGAAAATTTCACTTTTTTGTGAAAATATCCACTAAATGAGGGAATAATATGTGTGAGGGTACCCCAGGAGAGTTCCAAATGTGTGTGGGTAGAATATATATCCCACGGGGGTAAAATTGAAAAAAGTAAAACATTTTTTTTTTTTTCGACTTAGTTATTTTTCCGGCGTTTATCAGACTTTCAGATAGGGCAAATGTCAGTGAGCGTTCCGATTTCAGTTCCAGAGCGATTCGCCAATGAGTCCTTGATATTTAGTCATTTTCAGCCAATTTTCTGGATTTTTGAAAAATTCACTTTTTTGTGAAAATATCCACTAAATGAGGGAATAATATGTGTGAGGGTACCCCAGGAGAGTTCTAAATGTGTGTGGGTAAAATATATATCCCACGGGGGTAAAATTGAAAAAATTTGAAAAAAATTTTTTTTTTGGACTTAGTCATTTTTCCGGCGTTTATCAGACTTTCAGATAGGGCAAATGTCAGTGAGCGTTCCGATTTCAATTCCAGAGCGATTCGCCCAATGAGTCCTTGATATTTAGTCATTTTCAGCCAATTTTCTGGATTTTTGAAAAATTCACTTTTTTGTGAAAATATCCACTAAATGAGGGAATAATATGTGTGAAGGTACCCCAGGAGAGTTCCAAATGTGTGTGGGTAGAATATATATCCCACGGGGGTAAAATTGAAAAAAGTTGAAAAATGTTTTTTTTTTCGACTTAGTCATTTTTCCGGCGTTTATCAGACTTTTAGATAGGGCAAATGTCAGTGAGCGTTCCGATTTCAATTCCAGAGCGATTCGCCCAATGAGTCCTTGATATTTAGTCATTTTCAGCCAATTTTCTGGATTTTTGAAAAATTCACTTTTTAGAGAAAATATACACTAAATAAGGGAATAATATGTGTGAGGGTACCCCAGGAGAGTTCCAAATGTGTGTGGGTAGAATATATATCCCACGGGGGTAAAATTAAAAAAAGTTGAAATTTTTTTTTTTTTTCGACTTAGTCATTCTTCCGGCGTTTATCAGACTTTCAGATAGGGAAAATGTCAGTGAGCATTCCGAATTCAGTTCCAGAGCGATTCGCCCAATGAGTCCTTGATATTTAGTCATTTTCAGCCAATTTTCTGGATTTTTGAAAAATTCACTTTTTTGTGAAAATATCCACTAAATGAGGGAATAATATGTGTCAGGGTACCCCAGGAGAGTTCCAAATGTGTGTGGGTAGAATATATATCCCACGGGGTAAAATTGAAAAAAGTTGAAAAAATTTTTTTTTTGGACTTAGCCATTCTTCCGGCGTTTATCAGACTTTCAGATAGTGCAAATGTCAGTGAGCGTTCCGATTTCAGTTCCAGAGCGATTCGCCCAATGAGTCCTTGATATTTAGTCATTTTCAGCCAATTTTCTGGATTTTTGAAAAATTCACTTTTTTGTGAAAATATCCACTAAATGAGGGAATAGTATGTGTGAGGGTACCCCAGGAGAGTTCTAAATGTGTGTGGGTAGAATATATCCCACGGGGGTAAAATTGAAAAAATTTGCAAAAATTTTTTTTTTTGGACTTAGTCATTTTCCCGGCGTTTATCAGACTTTCAGATAGGGCAAATGTCAGTGAGCGTTCCGGTTTCAGTTCCAGAGCGATTCGCCCAATGAGTCCTTGATATTTAGTCATTTTCAGCCAATTTTCTGGATTTTTGAAAAATTCACTTTTTTGTGAAAATATCCACTAAATGAGGGAATAATATGTGTGAGGGTACCCCAGGAGAGTTCCAAATGTGTGTGGGTAGAATATATATCCCACGGGGGTAAAATTGAAAAAAGTTGAAAATTTTTTTTTTTTTTCGACTTAGTCATTTTTCCGGCGTTTATCAGACTTTCAGATAGGGCAAATGTCAGTGAGCGTTCCGATTTCAGTTCCAGAGCGATTCGCCCAATGAGTTCTTGATATTTAGTCATTTTCAGCCAATTTTCTGGATTTTTGAAAAATTCACTTTTTTGTGAAAATATACACTAAATGAGGGAATAATATGTGTGAGGGTACCCCAGGAGAATTCCAAACGTGTGTGGGTAGAATATATATCCCACGGGGGTAAAATTGAAAAAAGTTGAAAAATTTTTTTTTTCAACTTAGTCATATTTCCGGCGTTTATCAGACTTTCAGATAGGGCAAATGTCAGTGAGCGTTCCGATTTCAGTTCCAGAGCGATTCGCCCAATGAGTCCTTGATATTTAGTCATTTTCAGCCAATTTTCTGGATTTTTGAAAAATTCACTTCTTTGTGAAATTATACACTAAATGAGGGAATAATATGTGTGAGGGTACCCCAGGAGAATTCCAAATGTGTGTGGGTAGAATATATATCCCACGGGGGTAAAATTGAAAAAAGTTGAAAAATTTTTTTTTTTAGACTTAGTCATTTTTCCGGCGTTTATCAGACTTTCAGATAGGGCAAATGTCAGTGAGTGTTCCGATTTCAATTCCAGAGCGATTCGCCCAATGAGTCCTTGATATTTAGTCATTTTCAGCCAATTTTCTGGATTTTTGAAAAATTCACTTTTTTGTGAAAATATCCATTAAATGAGGGAATAATATGTGTGAAGGTACCCCAGGAGAGTTCCAAATGTGTGTGGGTAAAATATATATCCCACAGGGGTAAAATTTAAAAAAGTTGAAAAAAATTTTTTTTTTGGACTTAGTCATTTTTCCGCCGTTTATCAGACTTTCAGATAGGGCAAATGTCAGTGAGCATTCCGGTTTCAGTTCCAGAGCGATTCGCCCAATGAGTCCTTGATATTTAGTCATTTTCAGCCAATTTTCTGGATTTTTGAAAAATTCACTTTTTTGTGAAAATATCCACTAAATGAGGGAATAATATGTGTGAGGGTACCCCAGGAGAGTTCCAAATGTGTGTGGGTAGAATATATATCCCACGGGGGTAAAATTGAAAAAAGTTGAAAACATTTTTTTTTTGGACTTAGTCATTTTTCCGGCGTTTATCAGACTTTCAGATAGGGCAAATGTCAGTGAGCATTCCGATTTCAGTTCCAGAGCGATTCGCCTAATGAGTCCTTGATATTTAGTCGTTTTCAGCCAATATTTTGGATTTTTGAAAATTTCACTTTTTTGTGAAAATATCCACTAAATGAGGGAATAATATGTGTGAGGGTACCCCAGGAGAGTTCCAAATGTGTGTGGGTAGAATATATATCCCACGGGGGTAAAATTGAAAAAAGTTAAAAATTTTTTTTTTTTTCGACTTAGTTATTTTTCCGGCGTTTATCAGACTTTCAGATAGGGCAAATGTCAGTGAGCGTTCCGATTTCAGTTCCAGAGCGATTCGCCAATGAGTCCTTGATATTTAGTCATTTTCAGCCAATTTTCTGGATTTTTGAAAAATTCACTTTTTTGTGAAAATATCCACTAAATGAGGGAATAATATGTGTGAGGGTACCCCAGGAGAGTTCTAAATGTGTGTGGGTAAAATATATATCCCACGGGGGTAAAATTGAAAAAATTTGAAAAAAATTTTTTTTTTGGACTTAGTCATTTTTCCGGCGTTTATCAGACTTTCAGATAGGGCAAATGTCAGTGAGCGTTCCGATTTCAATTCCAGAGCGATTCGCCCAATGAGTCCTTGATATTTAGTCATTTTCAGCCAATTTTCTGGATTTTTGAAAAATTCACTTTTTTGTGAAAATATCCACTAAATGAGGGAATAATATGTGTGAAGGTACCCCAGGAGAGTTCCAAATGTGTGTGGGTAGAATATATATCCCACGCGGGTAAAATTGAAAAAAGTTGAAAAAATTTTTTTTTTTCGACTTAGTCATTCTTCCGGCGTTTATCAGACTTTCAGATAGGGAAAATGTCAGTGAGCATTCCGAATTCAGTTCCAGAGCGATTCGCCCAATGAGTCCTTGATATTTAGTCATTTTCAGCCAATTTTCTGGATTTTTGAAAAATTCACTTTTTTGTGAAAATATCCACTAAATGAGGGAATAATATGTGTCAGGGTACCCCAGGAGAGTTCCAAATGTGTGTGGGTAGAATATATATCCCACGGGGTAAAATTGAAAAAAGTTGAAAAAATTTTTTTTTTGGACTTAGCCATTCTTCCGGCGTTTATCAGACTTTCAGATAGTGCAAATGTCAGTGAGCGTTCCGATTTCAGTTCCAGAGCGATTCGCCCAATGAGTCCTTGATATTTAGTCATTTTCAGCCAATTTTCTGGATTTTTGAAAAATTCACTTTTTTGTGAAAATATCCACTAAATGAGGGAATAATATGTGTGAGGGTACCCCAGGAGAGTTCTAAATGTGTGTGGGTAGAATATATCCCACGGGGGTAAAATTGAAAAAATTTGCAAAAATTTTTTTTTTTGGACTTAGTCATTTTCCCGGCGTTTATCAGACTTTCAGATAGGGCAAATGTCAGTGAGCGTTCCGGTTTCAGTTCCAGAGCGATTCGCCCAATGAGTCCTTGATATTTAGTCATTTTCAGCCAATTTTCTGGATTTTTGAAAAATTCACTTTTTTGTGAAAATATCCACTAAATGAGGGAATAATATGTGTGAGGGTACCCCGGGAGAGTTCCAAATGTGTGTGGGTAGAATATATATCCCACGGGGGTAAAATTGAAAAAAGTTGAAAAATTTTTTTTTTGGACTTAGTCATTTTCCCGGCGTTTATCAGACTATCAGATAGGGCAAATGTCAGTGAGCATTCCGATTTTAGTTCCAGAGCGATTCGCCCAATGAGTCCTTTATGTTTAGTCATTTTCAACCAATTTTCTGGATTTTTGAAAAATTCACTTTTTTTGTGAAAATATCCACTAAATGAGGGAATAATATGTGTGAAGGTACCCCAGGAGAGTTCCAAATGTGTGTGGGTAAAATATATATCCCACGAGGGTAAAATTGAAAAAGTTGAAAAAAATTTTTTTTGGACGTAGCCATTCTTCCGGCGTTTATCAGACTTTCAGATAGGGCAAATGTCAGTGAGCGTTCCGATTTCAGTTCCAGAGTGATTCGCCCAATGAGTCCTTGATATTTAGTCATTTTCAGCCAATTTTCTGGATTTTTGAAAAATTCACTTTTTTGTGAAAATATCCATTAAATGAGGGAATAATATGTGTGAAGGTACCCCGGGAGAGTTCCAAATGTGTGTGGGTAAAATATATATCCCACGCGGGTAAAATTGAAAAAAGTTGAAAAAAATTTTTTTTTTCGACTTAGTCATTCTTCCGGCGTTTATCAGACTTTCAGATAGGGAAAATGTCAGTGAGCGTTCCGAATTCAGTTCCAGAGCGATTCGCCCAATGAGTCCTTGATATTTAGTCATTTTCAGCCAATTTTCTGGATTTTTGAAAAATTCACTTTTTTGTGAAAATATCCACTAAATGAGGGAATAATATGTGTCAGGGTACCCCAGGAGAGTTCCAAATGTGTGTGGGTAGAATATATATCCCACGGGGTAAAATTGAAAAAAGTTGAAAAAAATTTTTTTTTGGACTTAGCCATTCTTACGGCGTTTATCAGACTTTCAGATAGTGCAAATGTCAGTGAGCGTTCCGATTTCAGTTCCAGAGCGATTCGCCCAATGAGTCCTTGATATTTAGTCATTTTCAGGCAATTTTCTGGATTTTTGAAAAATTCACTTTTTTGTGAAAATATCCACTAAATGAGGGAATAATATGTGTGAGGGTACCCCAGGAGAGTTCCAAATGTGTGTGGGTAGAATATATATCCCACGGTGGTAAAATTGAAAAAAGTTGAAAAAATTTTTTTTTTGGACTTAGTCATTTTTCCGGAGTTTATCAGACTTTCAGATAGGGCAAATGTCAGTGAGCATTCCGATTTCAGTTCCAGAGCAATTCGCCCAATGAGTCCTTTATATTCAGTCATTTTCAGCCAATTTTCTGGATTTTTGAAAAATTCACTTTTTTGTGAAAATATCCACTAAATGAGGGAATAATATGTGTGAGGGTACCCCAGGAGAGTTCTAAATGTGTGTGGGTAGAATATATCCCACGGGGGTAAAATTGAAAAAATTTGCAAAAATTTTTTTTTTTGGACTTAGTCATTTTCCCGGCGTTTATCAGACTTTCAGATAGGGCAAATGTCAGTGAGTGTTCCGGTTTCAGTTCCAGAGCGATTCGCCCAATGAGTCCTTGATATTTAGTCATTTTCAGCCAATTTTCTGGATTTTTGAAAAATTCACTTTTTTGTGAAAATATACACTAAATGAGGGAATAATATGTTTGAGGGTACCCCAGGAGAGTTCCAAATGTGTGTGGGTAAAATATATATCCCACGGGGGTAAAATTGAAAAAGTTGAAAAAATTTTTTTTTTGGACGTAGCCATTCTTCCGGCGTTTATCAGACTTTCAGATAGGGCAAATGTCAGTGAGCGTTCTGATTTCAGTTCCAGAGCGATTCGCCCAATGAGTCCTTGATATTTAGTCGTTTTCAGCCAATATTTTGGATTTTTGAAAATTTCACTTTTTTGTGAAAATATCCACTAAATGAGGGAATAATATGTGTGAGGGTACCCCGGGAGAGTTCCAAATGTGTGTGGGTAGAATATATATCCCACGGGGGTAAAATTGAAAAAAGTTGAAAAATTTTTTTTTTGGACTTAGTCATTTTCCCGGCGTTTATCAGACTATCAGATAGGGCAAATGTCAGTGAGCATTCCGATTTTAGTTCCAGAGCGATTCGCCCAATGAGTCCTTTATATTTAGTCATTTTCAACCAATTTTCTGGATTTTTGAAAAATTCACTTTTTTTGTGAAAATATCCACTAAATGAGGGAATAATATGTGTGAAGGTACCCCGGGAGAGTTCCAAATGTGTGTGGGTAAAATATATATCCCACGCGGGTAAAATTGAAAAAAGTTGAAAAAATTTTTTTTTTTCGACTTAGTCATTCTTCCGGCGTTTATCAGACTTTCAGATAGTGCAAATGTCAGTGAGCGTTCCGATTTCAGTTCCAGAGCGATTCGCCCAATGAGTCCTTGATATTTAGTCGTTTTCAGCCAATATTTTGGATTTTTGAAAATTTCACTTTTTTGTGAAAATATCCACTAAATGAGGGAATAATATGTGTGAGGGTACCCCAGGAGTGTTCCAAATGTGTGTCGGTAGAATATATATCCCACGGGGGTAAAATTGAAAAAAGTTGAAAAAATTTTTTTTTTGGACTTAGTCATTTTTCCGGCGTTTATCAGACTTTCAGATAGGGCAAATGTCAGTGAGCATTCCGATTTCAGTTCCAGAGCGATTCGCCCAATGAGTCCTTGATATTTAGTCATTTTCAGCCAATTTTCTGGATTTTTGAAAAATTCACTTTTTTGTGAAAATATCCACTAAATGAGGGAATAATATGTGTGAGGGTACCCCAGGAGAGTTCCAAATGTGTGTGGGTAGAATATATATCCCACGGTGGTAAAATTGAAAAAAGTTGAAAAAAATTTTTTTTTGGACTTAGTCATTTTTCCGGAGTTTATCAGACTTTCAGATAGGGCAAATGTCAGTGAGCATTCCGATTTCAGTTCCAGAGCAATTCGCCCAATGAGTCCTTTATATTCAGTCATTTTCAGCCAATTTTCTGGATTTTTGAAAAATTCACTTTTTTGTGAAAATATCCACTAAATGAGGGAATAATATGTGTGAGGGTACCCCAGGAGAGTTCTAAATGTGTGTGGGTAGAATATATCCCACGGGGGTAAAATTGAAAAAATTTGCAAAAATTTTTTTTTTGGACTTAGTCATTTTCCCGGCGTTTATCAGACTTTCAGATAGGGCAAATGTCAGTGAGTGTTCCGGTTTCAGTTCCAGATCGATTCGCCCAATGAGTCCTTGATATTTAGTCATTTTCAGCCAATTTTCTGGATTTTTGAAAAATTCAATTTTTTGTGAAAATATACTCTAAATGAGGGAATAATATGTTTGAGGGTACCCCAGGAGAGTTCCAAATGTGTGTGGGTAAAATATATATCCCACGGGGGTAAAATTGAAAAAGTTGAAAATATTTTTTTTTTGGACGTAGCCATTCTTCCGGAGTTTATCAGACTTTCAGATAGGTCAAATGTCAGTGAGCGTTCTGATTTCAGTTCCAGAGCGATTCGCCCAATGAGTCCTTGATATTTAGTCATTTTCAGCCAATTTTCTGGATTTTTGAAAAATTCACTTTTTTGTGAAAATATCCACTAAATGAGGGAATAATATGTGTGAAGGTACCCCAGGAGAGTTCCAAATGTGTGTGGGTAAAATATATATCCCACGAGGGTAAAATTGAAAAAGTTGAAAAAATTTTTTTTTGGACGTAGCCATTCTTCCGGCGTTTATCAGACTTTCAGATAGGGCAAATGTCAGTGAGCGTTCCGATTTCAGTTCCAGAGTGATTCGCCCAATGAGTCCTTGATATTTAGTCATTTTCAGCCAATTTTCTGGATTTTTGAAAAATTCACTTTTTTGTGAAAATATCCATTAAATGAGGGAATAATATGTGTGAAGGTACCCCAGGAGAGTTCCAAATGTGTGTGGGTAAAATATATATCCCACGCGGGTAAAATTGAAAAAAGTTGAAAAAAATTTTTTTTTTCGACTTAGTCATTCTTCCGGCGTTTATCAGACTTTCAGATAGGGAAAATGTCAGTGAGCGTTCCGAATTCAGTTCCAGAGCGATTCGCCCAATGAGTCATTTTCAGCCAATTTTCTGGATTTTTGAAAAATTCACTTTTTTGTGAAAATATACACTAAATGAGGGAATAATATGTGTGAGGGTACCCCAGGAGAGTTCCAAATGTGTTTGGGTAAAATATATATCCCACGGGGGTAAAATTGAAAAAGTTGAAAAAAAATTTTTTTTGGACGTAGCCATTCTTCCGGCGTTTATCAGACTTTCAGATAGGGCAAATGTCAGTGAGCATTCCGATTTCAGTTCCAGAGCGATTCGCCCAATGAGTCCTTTATATTTAGTCATTTTCAGCCAATTTTCTGGATTTTTGAAAAATTCACTTTTTTGTGAAAATATCCACTAAATGAGGGAATAATATGTGTGAGGGTACCCCAGGAGAGTTCTAAATGTGTGTGGGTAGAATATATCCCACGGGGGTAAAATTGAAAAAATTTGAAAAAAAATTTTTTTTTGGACTTAGTCATTTTTCCGGCGTTTATCAGACTTTCAGATAGGGCAAATGTCAGTGAGCATTCCGATTTCAGTTCCAGAGTGATTCGCCCAATGAGTCCTAGATATTTAGTCATTTTCAGCCAATTTTCTGGATTTTTGAAAAATTCACTTTTTTGTGAAAATATCCACTAAATGAGGGAATAATATGTGTGAATGTACCCCAGGAGAGTTCCAAATGTGTGTGGGTAAAATATATATCCCACGGGGGTAAAATTGAAAAAGTTGAAAAAATTTTTTTTGGGGACGTAGCCATTCTTCCTGCGTTTATCAGACTTTCAGATAGAGCAAATGTCAGTGAGCGTTCCGAATTCAGTTCCAGAGCGATTCGCCCAATGAGTCCTTGATATTTAGTCGTTTTCAGCCAATATTTTGGATTTTTGAAAATTTCACTTTTTTGTGAAAATATCCACTAAATGAGGGAATAATATGTGTGAGGGTACCCCAGGAGTGTTCCAAATGTGTGTCGGTAGAATATATATCCCACGGGGGTAAAATTGAAAAAAGTTGAAAAATTTTTTTTTTGGACTTAGTCATTTTCCCGGCGTTTATCAGACTATCAGATAGGGCAAATGTCAGTGAGCATTCCGATTTCAGTTCCAGAGCGATTCGCCCAATGAGTCCTTTATATTTAGTCATTTTCAACCAAATTTCTGGATTTTTGAAAAATTCACTTTTTTTGTGAAAATATCCACTAAATGAGGGAATAATATGTGTGAGGGTACCCCAGGAGAGTTCTAAATGTGTGTGGGTAGAATATATATCCCACGGGGGTAAAATTGAAAAAATTTGAAAAAAATTTTTTTTTTGGACTTAGTCATTTTCCGGGCGTTTATCAGACTTTCAGATAGGGCAAATGTCAGTGAGCGTTCCGGTTTCAGTTCCAGAGCGATTCGCCCAATGAGTCCTTGATATTTAGTCATTTTCAGCCAATTTTCTGGATTTTTGAAAAATTCACTTTTTTGTGAAAATATCCACTAAATGAGGGAATAATATGTGTGAGGGTACCCCAGGAGAGTTCTAAATGTGTGTGGGTAGAATATATCCCACGGGGGTAAAATTGAAAAAATTTGAAAAAAATTTTTTTTTTGGACTTAGTCATTTTCTGGGCGTTTATCAGACTTTCAGATAGGGCAAATGTCAGTGAGCGTTCCGGTTTCAGTTCCAGAGCGATTCGCCCAATGAGTCCTTGATATTTAGTCATTTTCAGCCAATTTTCTGGATTTTTGAAAAATTCACTTTTTTGTGAAAATATACACTAAATGAGGGAATAATATGTTTGAGGGTACCCCAGGAGAGTTCCAAATGTGTGTGGGTAAAATATATATCCCACGGGGGTAAAATTGAAAAAGTTGAAAAAAATTTTTTTTTGGACGTAGCCATTCTTCTGGCGTTTATCAGACTTTCAGATAGGGCAAATGTCAGTGAGCATTCCGATTTCAGTTCCAGAGCGATTCGCCCAATGAGTCCTAGATATTTAGTCATTTTCAGCCAATTTTCTGGATTTTTGAAAAATTCACTTTTTTGTGAAAATATCCACTAAATGAGGGAATAATATGTGTGAATGTACCCCAGGAGAGTTCCAAATGTGTGTGGGTAAAATATATATCCCACGGGGGTAAAATTGAAAAAGTTGAAAACATTTTTTTTTGGGACGTAGCCATTCTTCCTGCGTTTATCAGACTTTCAGATAGAGCAAATGTCAGTGAGCGTTCCGAATTCAGTTCCAGAGCGATTCGCCCAATGAGTCCTTGATATTTAGTCGTTTTCAGCTAATATTTTGGATTTTTGAAAAATTCACTTTTTTGTGAAAATATCCACTAAATGAGGGAATAATATGTTTGAGGGTACCCCAGGAGAGTTCCAAATGTGTGTGGGTAAAATATATATCCCACGGGGGTAAAATTGAAAAAGTTGAAAAAAATTTTTTTTTGGACGTAGCCATTCTTCCGGCGTTTATCAGACTTTCAGATAGGGCAAATGTCAGTGAGCATTCCGATTTCAGTTCCAGAGCGATTCGCCCAATGAGTCCTAGATATTTAGTCATTTTCAGCCAATTTTCTGGATTTTTGAAAAATTCACTTTTTTGTGAAAATATCCACTAAATGAGGGAATAATATGTGTGAATGTACCCCAGGAGAGTTCCAAATGTGTGTGGGTAAAATATATATCCCACGGGGGTAAAATTGAAAAAGTTGAAAACATTTTTTTTTGGGACGTAGCCATTCTTCCTGCGTTTATCAGACTTTCAGATAGAGCAAATGTCAGTGAGCGTTCCGAATTCAGTTCCAGAGCGATTCGCCCAATGAGTCCTTGATATTTAGTCGTTTTCAGCTAATATTTTGGATTTTTGAAAATTTCACTTTTTTGTGAAAATATCCACTAAATGAGGGAATAATATGTGTGAGGGTACCCCAGGAGTGTTCCAAATGTGTGTCGGTAGAATATATATCCCACGGGGGTAAAATTGAAAAAAGTTGAAAAAATTTTTTTTTTGGACTTAGTCATTTTTCCGGCGTTTATCAGACTTTCAGATAGGGCAAATGTCAGTGAGCATTCCGATTTCAGTTCCAGAGCGATTCGCCCAGTGAGTCCTTGATATTTAGTCATTTTCAGCCAATTTTCTGGATTTTTGAAAAATTCACTTTTTTTGTGAAAATATCCACTAAATGAGGGAATAATATGTGTGAGGGTACCCCAGGAGAGTTCTAAATGTGTGTTTGTAGAATATATCCCACGGGGGTAAAATTGAAAAAAGTTGAAAAAATTTTTTTTTTGGACTTAGTCATTTTTCCGGCGTTTATCAGACTTTCAGATAGGGCAAATGTCAGTGAGCATTCCGATTTCAGTTCCAGAGCGATTCGCCCAATGAGTCCTTGATATTTAGTCATTTTCAGCCAATTTTCTGGATTTTTGAAAAATTCACTTTTTTGTGAAAATATCCACTAAATGAGGGAATAATATGTGTGAGGGTACCCCAGGAGAGTTCCAAATGTGTGTGGGTAGAATATATATCGCACGGGGGTAAAATTGAAAAAAGTTGAAAAAAATTTTTTTTTTGGACTTAGTCATTTTTCCAGCGTTTATCAGACTTTCAGATAGGGCAAATGTCAGTGAGCATTCCGATTTCAGTTCCAGAGCGATTCGCCCAATGAGTCCTTTATATTTAGTCATTTTCAGCCAATTTTCTGGATTTTTGAAAAATTCACTTTTTTGTGAAAATATACACTAAATGAGGGAATAATATGTTTGAGGGTACCCCAGGAGAGTTCCAAATGTGTGTGGGTAAAATATATATCCCACGGGGGTAAAATTGAAAAAGTTGAAAAAATTTTTTTTTTGGACGTAGCCATTCTTCCGGCGTTTATCAGACTTTCAGATAGTGCAAATATCAGTGAGCGTTCCGATTTCAGTTCCAGAGCGATTCGCCCAATGAGTCCTTGATATTTAGTCATTTTCAGCCAATTTTCTGGATTTTTGAAAAATTCACTTTTTTGTGAAAATATCCACTAAATGAGGGAATAATATGTGTGAGGGTACCCCAGGAGAGTTCCAAATGTGTGTGGGTAGAATATATGTCCCACGGGGATAAAATTGAAAAAAGTTGAAAAAAATTTTTTTTTGGACTTAGTCATTTTTCCAGCGTTTATCAGACTTTCAGATAGGGCAAATGTCAGTGAGCATTCCAATTTCAGTTCCAGAGCGATTCGCCCAATGAGTCCTTTATATTTAGTCATTTTCAGCCAATTTTCTGGATTTTTGAAAAATTCACTTTTTTGTGAAAATATACACTAAATGAGGGAATAATATGTTTGAGGGTACCCCAGGAGAGTTCCAAATGTGTGTGGGTAAAATATATATCCCACGGGGGTAAAATTGAAAAAGTTGAAAAAATTTTTTTTTTGGACGTAGCCATTCTTCCGGCGTTTATCAGACTTTCAGATAGTGCAAATGTCAGTGAGCGTTCCGATTTCAGTTCCAGAGCGATTCGCCCAATGAGTCCTTGATATTTAGTCATTTTCAGCCAATTTTCTGGATTTTTGAAAAATTCACTTTTTTGTGAAAATATCCACTAAATGAGGGAATAATATGTGTGAGGGTACCCCAGGAGAGTTCCAAATGTGTGTGGGTAGAATATATATCCCACGGGGGTAAAATTGAAAAAAGTTGAAAAAAATTTTTTTTTGGACTTAGTCATTTTTCCAGCGTTTATCAGACTTTCAGATAGGGCAAATGTCAGTGAGCATTCCGATTTCAGTTCCAGAGTGATTCGCCCAATGAGTCCTTGATATTTAGTCATTTTCAGCCAATTTTCTGGATTTTTGAAAAATTCACTTTTTTGTGAAAATATCCACTAAATGAGGGAATAATATGTGTGAGGGTACCCCAGGAGAGTTCCAAATGTGTGTGGGTAGAATATATATCCCACGGGGGTAAAATTGAAAAAAGTTGAAAAAAATTTTTTTTTGGACTTAGTCATTTTTCCAGCGTTTATCAGACTTTCAGATAGGGCAAATGTCAGTGAGCATTCCGATTTCAGTTCCAGAGCGATTCGCCCAATGAGTCCTTGATATTTAGTCATTTTCAGCCAATTTTCTGGATTTTTGAAAAATTCACTTTTTTGTGAAAATATCCACTAAATGAGGGAATAATATGTGTGAGGGTACCCCAGGAGAGTTCCAAATGTGTGTGGGTAGAATATATATCCCACGGGGGTAAAATTGAAAAAAGTTGAAAAAATTTTTTTTTTGGACTTAGTCATTTTTCCAGCGTTTATCAGACTTTCAGATAGGGCAAATGTCAGTGAGCATTCCGATTTCAGTTCCAGAGCGATTCGCCCAATGAGTCCTTTATATTTAGTCATTTTCAGCCAATTTTCTGGATTTTTGAAAAATTCACTTTTTTGTGAAAATATACACTAAATGAGGGAATAATATGTTTGAGGGTACCCCAGGAGAGTTCCAAATGTGTGTGGGTAAAATATATATCCCACGGGGGTAAAATTGAAAAAGTTGAAAAAATTTTTTTTTTGGACGTAGCCATTCTTCCGGCGTTTATCAGACTTTCAGATAGTGCCAATGTCAGTGAGCGTTCCGATTTCAGTTCCAGAGCGATTCGCCCAATGAGTCCTTGATATTTAGTCATTTTCAGCCAATTTTCTGGATTTTTGAAAAATTCACTTTTTTGTGAAAATATCCACTAAATGAGGGAATAATATGTGTGAGGGTACCCCAGGAGAGTTCCAAATGTGTGTGGGTAGAATATATATCCCACGGGGGTAAAATTGAAAAAAGTTGAAAAAATTTTTTTTTTGGACTTAGTCATTTTTCCAGCGTTTATCAGACTTTCAGATAGGGCAAATGTCAGTGAGCATTCCGATTTCAGTTCCAGAGCGATTCGCCCAATGAGTCCTTGATATTTAGTCATTTTCAGCCAATTTTCTGGATTTTTGAAAAATTCACTTTTTTGTGAAAATATCCACTAAATGAGGGAATAATATGTGTGAGGGTACCCCAGGAGAGTTCCAAATGTGTGTGGGTAGAATATATATCCCACGGGGGTAAAATTGAAAAAAGTTGAAAAAATTTTTTTTTGGACTTAGTCATTTTTCCAGCGTTTATCAGACTTTCAGATAGGGCAAATGTCAGTGAGCATTCCGATTTCAGTTCCAGAGCGATTCGCCCAATGAGTCCTTTATATTTAGTCATTTTCAGCCAATTTTCTGGATTTTTGAAAAATTCACTTTTTTGTGAAAATATACACTAAATGAGGGAATAATATGTTTGAGGGTACCCCAGGAGAGTTCCAAATGTGTGTGGGTAAAATATATATCCCACGGGGGTAAAATTGAAAAAGTTGAAAAATTTTTTTTTTTGGACGTAGCCATTCTTCCGGCGTTTATCAGACTTTCAGATAGTGCAAATGTCAGTGAGCGTTCCGATTTCAGTTCCAGAGCGATTCGCCCAATGAGTCCTTGATATTTAGTCATTTTCAGCCAATTTTCTGGATTTTTGAAAAATTCACTTTTTTGTGAAAATATCCACTAAATGAGGGAATAATATGTGTGAGGGTACCCCAGGAGAGTTCTAAATGTGTGTGGGTAGAATATATCCCACGGGGGTAAAATTGAAAAAATTTGAAAAAATTTTTTTTTTTGGACTTAGTCATTTTTCCGGCGTTTATCAGACTTTCAGATAGGGCAAATGTCAGTGAGCATTTCGGTTTCAGTTCCAGAGCGATTCGCCCAATGAGTCCTTGATATTTAGTCATTTTCAGCCAATTTTCTGGATTTTTGAAAAATTTACTTTTTTGTGAAAATATCCACTAAATGAGGGAATAATATGTGTGAATGTACCCCAGGAGAGTTCCAAATGTGTGTGGGTAAAATATCTATCCCACGGGGGTAAAATTGAAAAAAGTTGAAAAAATTTTTTTTTTTCGACTTAGGCATTTTTCCGGCGTTTATCAGACTTTCAGATAGGGCAAATGTCAGTGAGCTTTCCAATTTCAGTTCCAGAGCGATTCGCCTAATGAGTCCTTGATATTTAGTCATTTTCAGCCAATTTTCTGGATTTTTGAAAAATTCACTTTTTTGTGAAAATATCCACTAAATGAGGGAATAATATGTGTGAGGGTACCCCAGGAGAGTTCCAAATGTGTGTGGGTAGAATATATATCCCACGGGGGTAAAATTGAAAAAAGTTGAAAAAATTTTTTTTTTTCGACTTAGTCATTTTTCCAGCGTTTATCAGACTTTCAGATAGGGCAAATGTCAGTGAGCGTTCCGATTTCATTTCCAGAGCGATTCGCCCAATGAGTCCTTGATATTTAGTCATTTTCAGCCAATTTTCTGGATTTTTGAAAAATTCACTTTTTTGTGAAAATATCCACTAAATGAGGGAATAATATGTGTGAGGGTACCCCAGGAGAGTTCTAAATGTGTGTGGGTAGAATATATATCCCACAGGGGTAAAATTGAAAAAAGTTGAAAAAATTTTTTTTTTTCGACTTAGTCATTTTTCCAACATTTATCAGACTTTCAGATAGGGCAAATGTCAGTGAGCGTTCCGATTTCAGTTCCAGAGCGATTCGCCCAATGATTCCTTGATATTTAGTCATTTTCAGCCAATTTTCTGGATTTTTGAAAAATTCACTTTTTTGTGAAAATATCCACTAAATGAGGGAATAATATGTGTGAGGGTACCCCAGGAGAGTTCTAAATGTGTGTTGGTAGAATATATATCCCACAGGGGTAAAATTGAAAAAAGTTGAAAAAATTTTTTTTTGGACTTAGTCATTTTTCCAGCGTTTATCAGACTTTCAGATAGGGCAAATGTCAGTGAGCATTCCGATTTCAGTTCCAGAGCGATTCGCCCAATGAGTCCTTGATATTTAGTCATTTTCAGCCAATTTTCTGGATTTTTGAAAAATTCACTTTTTTGTGAAAATATCCACTAAATGAGGGAATAATATGTGTGAGGGTACCCCAGGAGAGTTCCAAATGTGTGTGGGTAGAATATATATCCCACGGGGTAAAATTGAAAAAAGTTGAAAACATTTTTTTTTTGGACTTAGTCATTTTTCCGGCGTTTATCAGACTTTCAGATAGGGCAAATGTCAGTGAGCATTCCGATTTCAGTTCCAGAGCGATTCGCCCAATGAGTCTTTGATATTTAGTCATTTTCAGCCAATTTTCTGGATTTTTGAAAAATTCACTTTTTTGTGAAAATATCCACTAAATGAGGGAATAATATGTGTGAGGGTACCCCAGGAGAGTTCCAAATGTGTGTGGGTAGAATATATATCCCACGGGGGTAAAATTGAAAAAAGTTGAAAAAATTTTTTTTTTTCGACTTAGTCATTTTTCCAGCGTTTATCAGACTTTCAGATAGGGCAAATGTCAGTGAGCGTTCCGATTTCATTTCCAGAGCGATTCGCCCAATGAGTCCTTGATATTTAGTCATTTTCAGCCAATTTTCTGGATTTTTGAAAAATTCACTTTTTTGTGAAAATATCCACTAAATGAGGGAATAATATGTGTGAGGGTACCCCAGGAGAGTTCTAAATGTGTGTGGGTAGAATATATATCCCACAGGGGTAAAATTGAAAAAAGTTGAAAAAATTTTTTTTTTTCGACTTAGTCATTTTTCCAACATTTATCAGACTTTCAGATAGGGCAAATGTCAGTGAGCGTTCCGATTTCAGTTCCAGAGCGATTCGCCCAATGAGTCCTTGATATTTAGTCATTTTCAGCCAATTTTCTGGATTTTTGAAAAATTCACTTTTTTGTGAAAATATCCACTAAATGAGGGAATAATATGTGTGAGGGTACCCCAGGAGAGTTCTAAATGTGTGTTGGTAGAATATATATCCCACAGGGGTAAAATTGAAAAAAGTTGAAAAAAATTTTTTTTTTCGACTTAGTCATTTTTCCAACATTTATCAGACTTTCAGATAGGGCAAATGTCAGTGAGCGTTCCGAATTCAGTTCCAGAGCGATTCGCCCAATGAGTCCTTGATATTTAGTCATTTTCAGCCAATTTTCTGGATTTTTGAAAATTTCACTTTTTTGTGAAAATATCCACTAAATGAGGGAATAATATGTGTGAGGGTACCCCAGGAGAGTTCCAAATGTGTGTGGGTAGAATATATATCCCACGGGGGTAAAATTGAAAAAAGTTGAAAAAATTTTTTTTTGGACTTAGTCATTTTTCCAGCGTTTATCAGACTTTCAGATAGGGCAAATGTCAGTGAGCATTCCGATTTCAGTTCCAGAGCGATTCGCCCAATGAGTCCTTGATATTTAGTCATTTTCAGCCAATTTTCTGGATTTTTCAAAAATTCACTTTTTTGTGAAAATATCCACTAAATGAGGGAATAATATGTGTGAGGGTACCCCAGGAGAGTTCCAAATGTGTGTGGGTAGAATATATATCCCACGGGGTAAAATTGAAAAAAGTTGAAAACATTTTTTTTTTGGACTTAGTCATTTTTCCGGCGTTTATCAGACTTTCAGATAGGGCAAATGTCAGTGAGCATTCCGATTTCAGTTCCAGAGCGATTCGCCCAATGAGTCTTTGATATTTAGTCGTTTTCAGCCAATATTTTGGATTTTTGAAAATTTCACTTTTTTGTGAAAATATCCACTAAATGAGGGAATAATATGTGTGAGGGTACCCCAGGAGAGTTCCAAATGTGTGTGGGTAGAATATATATCCCACGGGGGTAAAATTGAAAAAAGTTGAAAAAAATTTTTTTTTTTCGACTTAGTTATTTTTCCGGTGTTTATCAGACTTTCAGAGAGGGCAAATGTCAGTGAGCGTTCCGATTTCAGTTCCATAGCAATTCGCCCAATGAGTCCTTGATATTTACTCATTTTCAGCCAATTTTCTGGATTTTTGAAAAATTCACTTTTTTGTGAAAATATACACTAAATGAGGGAATATGTGTGAGGGTACCACAGGAGAATTCCAAATGTGTGTGGGTAGAATATATATCCCACGGGGGTAAAATTGAAAAAAGTTGAAAATTATTTTTTTTTTCGACTTAGTCATTTTTCCGGCGTTTATCAGACTTTCAGATAGGGCAAATGTCAGTGAACGTTCCGATTTCAATTCCAGAGCGATTCGCCCAATGAGTCCTTGATATTTAGTCATTTTCAGCCAATTTTCTGGATTTTTGAAAAATTCACTTTTTTGTGAAAATATCCATTAAATGAGGGAATAATATGTGTGAAGGTACCCCAGGAGAGTTCCAAATGTGTGTGGGTAGAATATATATTCCACGAGGGTAAAATTGAAAAAAGTTGAAAAATTTTTTTTTTTTCGACTTAGTCATTTTTCCGGCGTTTATCAGACTTTCAGATAGGGCAAATGTCAGTGAGCGTTCCGGTTTCAGTTCCAGAGTGATTCGCCCAATGAGTCCTTGATATTTAGTCATTTTCAGCCAATTTCCTGGATTTTTGAAAAATTCACTTTTTTGTGAAAATATCCACTAAATGAGGGAATAATATGTGTGAGGGGACCCCAGGAGAGTTCCAAATGTGTGTGGGTAGAATATGTATCCCACGGGGTAAAATTGAAAAAAGTTGAAAACATTTTTTTTTTGGACTTAGTCATTTTTCCGGCGTTTATCAGACTTTCAGATAGGGCAAATGTCAGTGAGCATTCCGATTTCAGTTCCAGAGCGATTCGCCCAATGAGTCTTTGATATTTAGTCGTTTTCAGCCAATATTTTGGATTTTTGAAAATTTCACTTTTTTGTGAAAATATCCACTAAATGAGGGAATAATATGTGTGAGGGTACCCCAGGAGAGTTCCAAATGTGTGTGGGTAGAATATATATCCCACGGGGGTAAAATTGCAAAAAGTTGAAAAAAAATTTTTTTTGGACTTAGTAATTTTTGTGGTGTTTATCAGACTTTCAGATAGGGCAAATGTCAGTGAGCATTCCGATTTCAGTTCCAGAGCGATTCGCCCAATGAGTCCTTGATATTTAGTCATTTTCAGCCAATTTTCTGGATTTTTGAAAAATTCACTTTTTTGTGAAAATATCCACTAAATGAGGGAATAATATGTGTGAGGGTACCCCAGGAGAGTTCTAAATGTGTGTGGGTAGAATATATATCCCACGGGGGTAAAATTGAAAAAAGTTGAAACATTTTTTTTTTTGGACTTAGTCATTTTTCCGGCGTTTATCAGACTTTCAGATAGGGCAAATGTCAGTGAGCATTCCGATTTCAGTTCCAGAGAGATTCGCCCAATGAGTCCTTGATATTTAGTCGTTTTCAGCCAATTTTCTGGATTTTTGAATAATTCACTTTTTTGTGAAAATATCCACTAAATGAGGGAATAATATGTGTGAGGGTACCCCAGGAGAGTTCCAAATGTGTGTGGGTAGAATATATATCCCACGGGGATAAAATTGAAAAAAGTTGAAAAAATTTTTTTTTTTCGACTTAGTCATTTTTCCGGCGTTTATCAGACTTTCAGATAGGGCAAATGTCAGTGAGCGTTCCGATTTCAGTTCCATAGCAATTCGCCCAATGAGTCCTTGATATTTACTCATTTTCAGCCAATTTTCTGGATTTTTGAAAAATTCACTTTTTTGTGAAAATATCCACTAAATGAGGGAATAATATGTGTGAGTGTACCCCAGGAGAGTTCCAAATGTGTGTGGGTAGAATATATATCCCATGGGGGTAAAATTGAAAAAAGTTGAAAAAAATTTTTTTTTTCGACTTAGTCATTTTTCCGGCGTTTATCAGACTTTCAGATAGGGCAAATGTCAGTGAGCGTTCCGATTTCAGTTCCAGAGCTATTCGCCCAATGAGTCCTTTATATTTAGTCATTTTCAGCCAATTTTCTGGATTTTTGAAAAATTCACTTTTTTGTGAAAATATCCACTAAATGAGGGAATAATATGTGTGAGGGTACCCCAGGAGAGTTCTAAATGTGTGTGGGTAGAATATATATCCCACGGGGGTAAAATTGAAAAAAGTTGAAACATTTTTTTTTTTGGACTTAGTCATTTTTCCGGCGTTTATCAGACTTTCAGATAGGGCAAATGTCAGTGAGCATTCCGATTTCAGTTCCAGAGAGATTCGCCCAATGAGTCCTTGATATTTAGTCGTTTTCAGCCAATTTTCTGGATTTTTGAATAATTCACTTTTTTGTGAAAATATCCACTAAATGAGGGAATAATATGTGTGAGGGTACCCCAGGAGAGTTCCAAATGTGTGTGGGTAGAATATATATCCCACGGGGATAAAATTGAAAAAAGTTGAAAAAAATTTTTTTTTTCGACTTAGTCATTTTTCCGGCGTTTATCAGACTTTCAGATAGGGCAAATGTCAGTGAGCGTTCCGATTTCAGTTCCATAGCAATTCGCCCAATGAGTCCTTGATATTTACTCATTTTCAGCCAATTTTCTGGATTTTTGAAAAATTCACTTTTTTGTGAAAATATCCACTAAATGAGGGAATAATATGTGTGAGTGTACCCCAGGAGAGTTCCAAATGTGTGTGGGTAGAATATATATCCCATGGGGGTAAAATTGAAAAAAGTTGAAAAAAATTTTTTTTTTCGACTTAGTCATTTTTCCGGCGTTTATCAGACTTTCAGATAGGGCAAATGTCAGTGAGCGTTCCGATTTCAGTTCCAGAGCTATTCGCCCAATGAGTCCTTTATATTTAGTCATTTTCAGCCAATTTTCTGGATTTTTGAAAAATTCACTTTTTTGTGAAAATATCCACTAAATGAGGGAATAATATGTGTGAGGGTACCCCAGGAGAGTTCTAAATGTGTGTGGGTAGAATATATATCCCACGGGGGTAAAATTGAAAAAAGTTGAAACATTTTTTTTTTTGTACTTAGTCATTTTTCCGGCGTTTATCAGACTTTCAGATAGGGCAAATGTCAGTGAGAATTCCGATTTCAGTTCCAGAGAGATTCGCCCAATGAGTCCTTGATATTTAGTCGTTTTCAGCCAATTTTCTGGATTTTTGAATAATTCACTTTTTTGTGAAAATATCCACTAAATGAGGGAATAATATGTGTGAGGGTACCCCAGGAGAGTTCCAAATGTGTGTGGGTAGAATATATATCCCACGGGGGTAAAATTGAAAAAAGTTGAAAAAAATTTTTTTTTTCGACTTAGTCATTTTTCCGGCGTTTATCAGACTTTCAGATAGGGCAAATGTCAGTGAGCGTTCCGATTTCAGTTCCATAGCAATTCGCCCAATGAGTCCTTGATATTTACTCATTTTCAGCCAATTTTCTGGATTTTTGAAAAATTCACTTTTTTGTGAAAATATCCATTAAATGAGGGAATAATATGTGTGAAGGTACCCCAGGAGAGTTCCAAATGTGTGTGGGTAGAATATATATCCCACGGGGGTAAAATTGAAAAAAGTTGAAAAAAAATTTTTTTTTCGACTTAGTCATTTTTCCGGCGTTTATCAGACTTTCAGATAGGGCAAATGTCAGTGAGCGTTCCGGTTTCAGTTCCAGAGTGATTCGCCCAATGAGTCCTTGATATTTAGTCTATTTCAGCCAATTTCCTGGATTTTTGAAAAATTCACTTTTTTGTGAAAATATCCACTAAATGAGGGAATAATATGTGTGAGGGTACCCCAGGAGAGTTCCAAATGTGTGTGGGTAGAATATATATCCCACGGGGGTAAAATTGAAAAAAGTTGAAAACATTTTTTTTTTGGACTTAGTCATTTTTCCAGCGTTTATCAGACTTTCAGATAGGGCAAATGTCAGTGAGCATTCCGATTTCAGTTCCAGAGCGATTCGCCCAATGAGTCCTTTATATTTAGTCATTTTCAGCCAATTTTCTGGATTTTTGAAAAATTCACTTTTTTGTGAAAATATACACTAAATGAGGGAATAATATGTTTGAGGGTACCCCAGGAGAGTTCCAAATGTGTGTGGGTAAAATATATATCCCACGGGGGTAAAATTGAAAAAGTTGAAAAAATTTTTTTTTTGGACGTAGCCATTCTTCCGGCGTTTATCACACTTTCAGATAGTGCAAATGTCAGTGAGCGTTCCGATTTCAGTTCCAGAGCGATTCGCCCAATGAGTCCTTGATATTTAGTCATTTTCAGCCAATTTTCTGGATTTTTGAAAAATTCACTTTTTTGTGAAAATATCCACTAAATGAGGGAATAATATGTGTGAGGGTACCCCAGGAGAGTTCCAAATGTGTGTGGGTAGAATATATATCCCACGGGGGTAAAATTGAAAAAAGTTGAAAAAAATTTTTTTTTGGACTTAGTCATTTTTCCAGCGTTTATCAGACTTTCAGATAGGGCAAATGTCAGTGAGCATTCCGATTTCAGTTCCAGAGCGATTCGCCCAATGAGTCCTTGATATTTAGCCATTTTCAGCCAATTTTCTGGATTTTTGAAAAATTCACTTTTTTGTGAAAATATCCACTAAATGAGGGAATAATATGTGTGAGGGTATCCTAGGAGAGTTCTAAATGTGTGTGGGTAGAATATATCCCACGGGGGTAAAATTGAAAAAATTTAAAAAAAATTTTTTTTTTGGACTTAGTCATTTTTCCGGCGTTTATCAGACTTTCAGATAGGGCAAATGTCAGTGAGCATTTCGGTTTCAGTTCCAGAGCGATTCGCCCAATGAGTCCTTGATATTTAGTCATTTTCAGCCAATTTTCTGGATTTTTGAAAAATTTTCTTTTTTGTGAAAATATCCACTAAATGAGGGAATAATATGTGTGAATGTACCCCAGGAGAGTTCCAAATGTGTGTGGGTAAAATATCTATCCCAAGGGGGTAAAATTGATAAAGTTGAAAAAAATTTTTTTTGGGACGTAGCCATTCTTCCGGCGTTTATCAGACTTTCAGATAGGGCAAATGTCAGTGAGCATTCCGATTTCAGTTCCAGAGCGATTCGCCCAATGAGTCCTTGATATTTAGTCATTTTCAGCCAATTTTCAGGATTTTTGAAAAATTCACTTTTTTGTGAAAATATCCACTAAATGAGGGAATAATATGTGTGAGGGTACCCCAGGAGAGTTCCAAATGTGTGTGGGTAGAATATATATCCCACGGGGGTAAAATTGAAAAAAGTTGAAAAAATGTTTTTTTTGGACTTAGTCATTTTTCCGGCGTTTATCAGATTTTCAGATAGGGAAAATGTCAGTGAGCGTTCCGATTTCAGTTCCAGAGTGATTCGCCCATTGAGTCCTTTATATTTAGTCATTTTCAGCCAATTTTCTGGATTTGTGAAAAATTCACTTTTTTGGGAAAATATCCACTAAATGAGGGAATAATATGTGTGAGGGTACCCCAGGAGAGTTCCAAAGATGTGTGGGTAGAATATATATCCAACTGGGGTAGAATTGAAAAATTTTTTTTTTTTTGGACTTAGTCATTTTTACGGCGTTTATCAGACTTTCAGATAGGGCAAATGTCAGTGAGCATTCCGGTTTCAGTTCCAGAGCGATTCGCCCAATGAGTCCTTGATATTTAGTCATTTTCAGCCAATTTTCTGGATTTTTGAAAAATTCACTTTTTTGTGAAAATATCCACTAAAAGAGGGAATAATATGTGTGAGGGTACCCCAGGAGAGTTCCAAATGTGTGTGGGTAGAATATATATCCCACAGGGGTAAAATTGAAAAAAGTTGAAAAAAAATTTTTTTTGGACTTAGTAATTTGTCTGGTGTTTATCAGACTTTCAGATAGGGCAAATGTCAGTGAGCATTCCGATTTCAGTTCCAGAGCGATTCGCCCTATGAGTCCTTGATATTTAGTCATTTTCAGCCAATTTTCTGGATTTTTGAAAAATTCACTTTTTTGTGAAAATATCCACTAAATGAGGGAATAATATGTGTGAGTGTACCCCAGGAGAGTTCCAAATGTGTGTGGGTAGAATATATATCCCATGGGGGTAAAATTGAAAAAAGTTGAAAAATTTTTTTTTTTTCGACTTAGTCATTTTTCCGGCGTTTATCAGACTTTCAGATAGGGCAAATGTCAGTGAGCGTTCCGATTTCAGTTCCAGAGCTATTCGCCCAATGAGTCCTTTATATTTAGTCATTTTCAGCCAATTTTCTGGATTTTTGAAAAATTCACTTTTTTGTGAAAATATCCACTAAATGAGGGAATAATATGTGTGAGGGTACCCCAGGAGAGTTCCAAATGTGTGTGGGTAGAATATATATCCCACGGGGGTAAAATTGAAAAAAGTTGAAAAAATTTTTTTTTTTCGACTTAGTCATTTTTCCAGCGTTTATCAGACTTTCAGATAGGGCAAATGTCAGTGAGCGTTCCGATTTCATTTCCAGAGTGATTCGCCCAATGAGTCCTTGATATTTAGTCATTTTCAGCCAATTTTCTGGATTTTTGAAAAATTCACTTTTTTGTGAAAATATCCACTAAATGAGGGAATAATATGTGTGAGGGTACCCCAGGAGAGTTCTAAATGTGTGTGGGTAGAATATATATCCCACAGGGGTAAAATTGAAAAAAGTTGAAAAAAATTTTTTTTTTCGACTTAGTCATTTTTCCAACATTTATCAGACTTTCAGATAGGGCAAATGTCAGTGAGCGTTCCGATTTCAGTTCCAGAGCGATTCGCCCAATGAGTCCTTGATATTTAGTCATTTTCAGCCAATTTTCTGGATTTTTGAAAAATTCACTTTTTTGTGAAAATATCCACTAAATGAGGGAATAATATGTGTGAGGGTACCCCAGGAGAGTTCCAAATGTGTGTGGGTAGAATATATATCCCACGGGGGTAAAATTGAAAAAAGTTGAAAAAAAAATTTTTTTTTCGACTTAGTTATTTTTCCGGTGTTTATCAGACTTTCAGATAGGGCAAATGTCAGTGAGCGTTCCGATTTCAGTTCCATAGCAATTCGCCCAATGAGTCCTTGATATTTACTCATTTTCAGCCAATTTTCTGGATTTTTGAAAAATTCACTTTTTTGTGAAAATATACACTAAATGAGGGAATAATATGTGTGAGGGTACCACAGGAGAATTCCAAATGTGTGTGGGTAGAATATATATCCCACGGGGGTAAAATTGAAAAAAGTTGAAAATTATTTTTTTTTTCGACTTAGTCATTTTTCCGGCGTTTATCAGACTTTCAGATAGGGCAAATGTCAGTGAGCGTTCCGATTTCAATTCCAGAGCGATTCGCCCAATGAGTCCTTGATATTTAGTCATTTTCAGCCAATTTTCTGGATTTTTGAAAAATTCACTTTTTTGTGAAAATATCCATTAAATGAGGGAATAATATGTGTGAAGGTACCCCAGGAGAGTTCCAAATGTGTGTGGGTAGAATATATATCCCACGGGGGTAAAATTGAAAAAAGTTGAAAACATTTTTTTTTTTCGACTTAGTCATTTTTCCGGCGTTTATCAGACTTTCAGATAGGGCAAATGTCAGTGAGCGTTCCGGTTTCAGTTCCAGAGTGATTCGCCCAATAAGTCCTTGATATTTAGTCATTTTCAGCCAATTTCCTGGATTTTTGAAAAATTCACTTTTTTGTGAAAATATCCACTAAATGAGGGAATAATATGTGTGAGGGGACCCCAGGAGAGTTCCAAATGTGTGTGGGTAGAATATATATCCCACGGGGGTAAAATTGAAAAAAGTTGAAAAATATTTTTTTTTGGACTTAGTCATTTTTCCGGCGTTTATCAGACTTTCAGATAGGGCAAATGTCAGTGAGCGTTCCGATTTCAGTTCCAGAGCGATTCGCCCAATGAGTCCTTGATATTTAGTCATTTTCAGCCAATTTTCTGGATTTTTGAAAAATTCACTTTTTTGTGAAAATATACACTAAATGAGGGAATAATATGTGTGAGGGTACCCCAGGAGAATTCCAAATGTGTGTGGGTAGAATATATATCCCACGGGGGTAAAATTGAAAAAAGTTGAAAATTATTTTTTTTTCGACTTAGTCATTTTTCCGGCGTTTATGAGACTTTCAGATAGGGCAAATGTCAGTGAGCGTTCCAATTTCAGTTCCAGAGCGATTCGCCCAATGAGTCCTTGATATTTAGTCATTTTCAGCCAATTTTCTGGATTTTTGAAAAATTCACTTTTTTGTGAAAATATCCACTAAAAGAGGGAATAATATGTGTGAGGGTACCCCAGGAGAGTTCCAAATGTGTGTGGGTAGAATATATATCCCACGGGGGTAAAATTGAAAAAAGTTGAAAAAAAATTTTTTTTGGACTTAGTAATTTTTCTGGTGTTTATCAAACTTTCAGATAGGGCAAATGTCAGTGAGCATTCCGATTTCAGTTCCAGAGCGATTCGCCCAATGAGTCCTTGATATTTAGTCATTTTCAGCCAATTTTCTGGATTTTTGAAAAATTCACTTTTTTGTGAAAATATCCACTAAATGAGGGAATAATATGTGTGAGTGTACCCCAGGAGAGTTCCAAATGTGTGTGGGTAGAATATATATCCCATGGGGGTAAAATTGAAAAAAGTTGAAAATTTTTTTTTTTTTCGACTTAGTCATTTTTCCGGCGTTTATCAGACTTTCAGATAGGGCAAATGTCAGTGAGCGTTCCGATTTCAGTTCCAGAGCTATTCGCCCAATGAGTCCTTTATATTTAGTCATTTTCAGCCAATTTTCTGGATTTTTGAAAAATTCACTTTTTTGTGAAAATATCCACTAAATGAGGGAATAATATGTGTGAGGGTACCCCAGGAGAGTTCCAAATGTGTGTGGGTAGAATATATATCCCACGGGGGTAAAATTGAAAAAAGTTGAAACATTTTTTTTTTTGGACTTAGTCATTTTTCCGGCGTTTATCAGACTTTCAGATAGGGCAAATATCAGTGAGCATTCCGATTTCAGTTCCAGAGAGATTCGCCCAATGAGTCCTTGATATTTAGTCGTTTTCAGCCAATTTTCTGGATTTTTGAATAATTCACTTTTTTGTGAAAATATCCACTAAATGAGGGAATAGTATGTGTGAGGGTACCCCAGGAGTGTTCCAAATGTGTGTGGGTAGAATATATATCCCACGGGGGTAAAATTGAAAAAAGTTGAAAAAAATTTTTTTTTTCGACTTAGTCATTTTTCCAACATTTATCAGACTTTCAGATAGGGCAAATGTCAGTGAGCGTTCCGATTTCAGTTCCAGAGCGATTCGCCCAATGAGTCCTTGATATTTAGTCATTTTCAGCCAAATTTCTGGATTTTTGAAAAATTCACTTTTTTTGTGAAAATATCCACTAAATGAGGGAATAATATGTGTGAGGGTACCCCAGGAGAGTTCCAAATGTGTGTGGGTAGAATATATATCCCACGGGGGTAAAATTGAAAAAAGTTGAAAACATTTTTTTTTTGGACTTAGTCATTTTTCCGGCGTTTATCAGACTTTCAGATAGGGCAAATGTCAGTGAGCATTCCGATTTCAGTTCCAGAGCGATTCGTCCAATGAGTCTTTGATATTTAGTCGTTTTCAGCCAATATTTTGGATTTTTGAAAATTTCACTTTTTTGTGAAAATATCCACTAAATGAGGGAATAATATGTGTGAGGGTACCCCAGGAGAGTTCCAAATGTGTGTGGGTAGAATATATATCCCACGGGGGTAAAATTGAAAAAAGTTGAAAAAAATTTTTTTTTTTCGACTTAGTTATTTTTCCGGTGTTTATCAGACTTTCAGATAGGGCAAATGTTAGTGAGCGTTCCGATTTCAGTTCCATAGCAATTCGCCCAATGAGTCCTTGATATTTAGTCATTTTCAGCCAATTTTCTGGATTTTTGAAAAATTCACTTTTTTGTGAAAATATACACTAAATGAGGGAATAATATGTGTGAGGGTACCACAGGAGCATTCCAAATGTGTGTGGGTAGAATATATATCCCACGGGGGTAAAATTGAAAAAAGTTGAAAATTATTTTTTTTTTCGACTTAGTCATTTTTCCGGCGTTTATCAGACTTTCAGATAGGGCAAATGTCAGTGAGCGTTCCGATTTCAGTTCCAGAGCGATTCGCCCAATGAGTCCTTGATATTTAGTCATTTTCAGCCAATTTTCTGGATTTTTGAAAAATTCACTTTTTTGTGAAAATATCCACTAAATGAGGGAATAATATGTGTGAGGGTACCCCAGGAGAGTTCCAAATGTGTGTGGGTAGAATATATATCCCACGGGGGTAAAATTGAAAAAAGTTGAAAACATTTTTTTTTTGGACTTAGTCATTTTTCCGGCGTTTATCAGACTTTCAGATAGGGCAAATGTCAGTGAGCATTCCAATTTCAGTTCCAGAGCGATTCGCCCAATGAGTCCTTTATATTTAGTCATTTTCAGCCAATTTTCTGGATTTTTGAAAAAATCACTTTTTTTGTGAAAATATCCACTAAATGAGGGAATAATATGTGTGAGGGTACCCCAGGAGAGTTCCAAATGTGTGTGGGTAGAATATATATCCCACGGGGGTAAAATTGAAAAAAGTTGAAAACATTTTTTTTTTGGACTTAGTCATTTTTCCGGCGTTTATCAGACTTTCAGATAGGGCAAATGTCAGTGAGCATTCCAATTTCAGTTCCAGAGCGATTCGCCCAATGAGTCCTTTATATTTAGTCATTTTCAGCCAATTTTCTGGATTTTTGAAAAAATCACTTTTTTTGTGAAAATATCCACTAAATGAGGGAATAATATGTGTGAGGGTACCCCAGGAGAGTTCCAAATGTGTGTGGGTAGAATATATATCCCATGGGGGTAAAATTGAAAAAATTTGAAAAAATTTTTTTTTTTGGACTTAGTCATTTTTCCGGCGTTTATCAGACTTTCAGATAGGGCAAATGTCAGTGAGCGTTCCGATTTCAGTTCCAGAGCGATTCGCCCAATGAGTCCTTGATATTTAGTCATTTTCAGCCAATTTTCTGGATTTTTGAAAAATTCACTTTTTGGTGAAAATATACACTAAATGAGGGAATAATATGTGTGAGGGTACCCCAGGAGAATTCCAAATGTGTGTGGGTAGAATATATATCCCACGGGGGTAAAATTGAAAAAAGTTGAAAATTATTTTTTTTTCGACTTAGTCATTTTTCCGGCGCTTATGAGACTTTCAGATAGGGCAAATGTCAGTGAGCGTTCCAATTTCAGTTCCAGAGCTATTCGCCCAATGAGTCCTTTATATTTAGTCATTTTCAGCCAATTTTCTGGATTTTTGAAAAATTCACTTTTTTGTGAAAATATCCACTAAATGAGGGAATAATATGTGTGAGGGTACCCCAGGAGAGTTCTAAATGTGTGTGGGTAGAATATATATCCCACGGGGGTAAAATTGAAAAAAGTTGAAACATTTTTTTTTTTGGACTTAGTCATTTTTCCGGCGTTTATCAGACTTTCAGATAGGGCAAATATCAGTGAGCATTCCGATTTCAGTTCCAGAGAGATTCGCCCAATGAGTCCTTGATATTTAGTCGTTTTCAGCCAATTTTCTGGATTTTTGAATAATTCACTTTTTTGTGAAAATATCCACTAAATGAGGGAATAGTATGTGTGAGGGTACCCCAGGAGTGTTCCAAATGTGTGTGGGTAGAATATATATCCCACGGGGGTAAAATTGAAAAAAGTTGAAAAAATTTTTTTTTTTCGACTTAGTCATTTTTCCAGCGTTTATCAGACTTTCAGATAGGGCAAATGTCAGTGAGCGTTCCGATTTCATTTCCAGAGCGATTCGCCCAATGAGTCCTTGATATTTAGTCATTTTCAGCCAATTTTCTGGATTTTTGAAAAATTCACTTTTTTGTGAAAATATCCACTAAATGAGGGAATAATATGTGTGAGGGTACCCCAGGAGAGTTCTAAATGTGTGTGGGTAGAATATATATCCCACAGGGGTAAAATTGAAAAAAGTTGAAAAAAATTTTTTTTTTCGACTTAGTCATTTTTCCAACATTTATCAGACTTTCAGATAGGGCAAATGTCAGTGAGCGTTCCGATTTCAGTTCCAGAGCGATTCGCCCAATGAGTCCTTGATATTTAGTCATTTTCAGCCAATTTTCTGGATTTTTGAAAAATTCACTTTTTTTGTGAAAATATCCACTAAATGAGGGAATAATATGTGTGAGGGTACCCCAGGAGAGTTCCAAATGTGTGTGGGTAGAATATATATCCCACGGGGGTAAAATTGAAAAAAGTTGAAAACATTTTTTTTTTGGACTTAGTCATTTTTCCGGCGTTTATCAGACTTTCAGATAGGGCAAATGTCAGTGAGCATTCCGATTTCAGTTCCAGAGCGATTCGTCCAATGAGTCTTTGATATTTAGTCGTTTTCAGCCAATATTTTGGATTTTTGAAAATTTCACTTTTTTGTGAGAATATCCACTAAATGAGGGAATAATATGTGTGAGGGTACCCCAGGAGAGTTCCAAATGTGTGTGGGTAGAATATATATCCCACGGGGGTAAAATTGAAAAAAGTTGAAAAAAATTTTTTTTTTTGGACTTAGTCATTTTTCCGGCGTTTATCAGACTTTCAGATAGGGCAAATGTCAGTGAGCGTTCCGATTTCAGTTCCAGAGCGATTCGCCCAATGAGTCCTTGATATTTAGTCATTTTCAGCCAATTTTCTGGATTTTTGAAAAATTCACTTTTTTGTGAAAATATCCACTAAAAGAGGGAATAATATGTGTGAGGGTACCCCAGGAGAGTTCCAAATGTGTGTGGGTAGAATATATATCCCACGGGGGTAAAATTGAAAAAAGTTGAAAAAAAATTTTTTTTGGACTTAGTAATTTTTCTGGTGTTTATCAAACTTTCAGATAGGGCAAATGTCAGTGAGCATTCCGATTTCAGTTCCAGAGCGATTCGCCCAATGAGTCCTTGATATTTAGTCATTTTCAGCCAATTTTCTGGATTTTTGAAAAATTCACTTTTTTGTGAAAATATCCACTAAATGAGGGAATAATATGTGTGAGTGTACCCCAGGAGAGTTCCAAATGTGTGTGGGTAGAATATATATCCCATGGGGGTAAAATTGAAAAAAGTTGAAAAATTTTTTTTTTTTCGACTTAGTCATTTTTCCGGCGTTTATCAGACTTTCAGATAGGGCAAATGTCAGTGAGCGTTCCGATTTCAGTTCCAGAGCTATTCGCCCAATGAGTCCTTTATATTTAGTCATTTTCAGCCAATTTTCTGGATTTTTGAAAAATTCACTTTTTTGTGAAAATATCCACTAAATGAGGGAATAATATGTGTGAGGGTACCCCAGGAGAGTTCCAAATGTGTGTGGGTAGAATATATATCCCACGGGGGTAAAATTGAAAAAAGTTGAAACATTTTTTTTTTTGGACTTAGTCATTTTTCCGGCGTTTATCAGACTTTCAGATAGGGCAAATATCAGTGAGCATTCCGATTTCAGTTCCAGAGAGATTCGCCCAATGAGTCCTTGATATTTAGTCGTTTTCAGCCAATTTTCTGGATTTTTGAATAATTCACTTTTTTGTGAAAATATCCACTAAATGAGGGAATAGTATGTGTGAGGGTACCCCAGGAGTGTTCCAAATGTGTGTGGGTAGAATATATATCCCACGGGGGTAAAATTGAAAAAAGTTGAAAAAAATTTTTTTTTTCGACTTAGTCATTTTTCCAACATTTATCAGACTTTCAGATAGGGCAAATGTCAGTGAGCGTTCCGATTTCAGTTCCAGAGCGATTCGCCCAATGAGTCCTTGATATTTAGTCATTTTCAGCCAAATTTCTGGATTTTTGAAAAATTCACTTTTTTTGTGAAAATATCCACTAAATGAGGGAATAATATGTGTGAGGGTACCCCAGGAGAGTTCCAAATGTGTGTGGGTAGAATATATATCCCACGGGGGTAAAATTGAAAAAAGTTGAAAACATTTTTTTTTTGGACTTAGTCATTTTTCCGGCGTTTATCAGACTTTCAGATAGGGCAAATGTCAGTGAGCATTCCGATTTCAGTTCCAGAGCGATTCGTCCAATGAGTCTTTGATATTTAGTCGTTTTCAGCCAATATTTTGGATTTTTGAAAATTTCACTTTTTTGTGAAAATATCCACTAAATGAGGGAATAATATGTGTGAGGGTACCCCAGGAGAGTTCCAAATGTGTGTGGGTAGAATATATATCCCACGGGGGTAAAATTGAAAAAAGTTGAAAAAAATTTTTTTTTTTCGACTTAGTTATTTTTCCGGTGTTTATCAGACTTTCAGATAGGGCAAATGTTAGTGAGCGTTCCGATTTCAGTTCCATAGCAATTCGCCCAATGAGTCCTTGATATTTAGTCATTTTCAGCCAATTTTCTGGATTTTTGAAAAATTCACTTTTTTGTGAAAATATACACTAAATGAGGGAATAATATGTGTGAGGGTACCCCAGGAGAGTTCCAAATGTGTGTGGGTAGAATATATATCCCACGGGGGTAAAATTGAAAAAAGTTGAAAACATTTTTTTTTTGGACTTAGTCATTTTTCCGGCGTTTATCAGACTTTCAGATAGGGCAAATGTCAGTGAGCATTCCAATTTCAGTTCCAGAGCGATTCGCCCAATGAGTCCTTTATATTTAGTCATTTTCAGCCAATTTTCTGGATTTTTGAAAAAATCACTTTTTTTGTGAAAATATCCACTAAATGAGGGAATAATATGTGTGAGGGTACCCCAGGAGAGTTCCAAATGTGTGTGGGTAGAATATATATCCCACGGGGGTAAAATTGAAAAAAGTTGAAAACATTTTTTTTTTGGACTTAGTCATTTTTCCGGCGTTTATCAGACTTTCAGATAGGGCAAATGTCAGTGAGCATTCCAATTTCAGTTCCAGAGCGATTCGCCCAATGAGTCCTTTATATTTAGTCATTTTCAGCCAATTTTCTGGATTTTTGAAAAAATCACTTTTTTTGTGAAAATATCCACTAAATGAGGGAATAATATGTGTGAGGGTACCCCAGGAGAGTTCCAAATGTGTGTGGGTAGAATATATATCCCATGGGGGTAAAATTGAAAAAATTTGAAAAAATTTTTTTTTTTGGACTTAGTCATTTTTCCGGCGTTTATCAGACTTTCAGATAGGGCAAATGTCAGTGAGCGTTCCGATTTCAGTTCCAGAGCGATTCGCCCAATGAGTCCTTGATATTTAGTCATTTTCAGCCAATTTTCTGGATTTTTGAAAAATTCACTTTTTTGTGAAAATATACACTAAATGAGGGAATAATATGTGTGAGGGTACCCCAGGAGAGTTCCAAATGTGTGTGGGTAGAATATATATCCCACGGGGGTAAAATTGAAAAAAGTTGAAAACATTTTTTTTTTGGACTTAGTCATTTTTCCGGCGTTTATCAGACTTTCAGATAGGGCAAATGTCAGTGAGCATTCCAATTTCAGTTCCAGAGCGATTCGCCCAATGAGTCCTTTATATTTAGTCATTTTCAGCCAATTTTCTGGATTTTTGAAAAAATCACTTTTTTTGTGAAAATATCCACTAAATGAGGGAATAATATGTGTGAGGGTACCCCAGGAGAGTTCCAAATGTGTGTGGGTAGAATATATATCCCACGGGGGTAAAATTGAAAAAAGTTGAAAACATTTTTTTTTTGGACTTAGTCATTTTTCCGGCGTTTATCAGACTTTCAGATAGGGCAAATGTCAGTGAGCATTCCAATTTCAGTTCCAGAGCGATTCGCCCAATGAGTCCTTTATATTTAGTCATTTTCAGCCAATTTTCTGGATTTTTGAAAAAATCACTTTTTTTGTGAAAATATCCACTAAATGAGGGAATAATATGTGTGAGGGTACCCCAGGAGAGTTCCAAATGTGTGTGGGTAGAATATATATCCCATGGGGGTAAAATTGAAAAAATTTGAAAAAATTTTTTTTTTTGGACTTAGTCATTTTTCCGGCGTTTATCAGACTTTCAGATAGGGCAAATGTCAGTGAGCGTTCCGATTTCAGTTCCAGAGCGATTCGCCCAATGAGTCCTTGATATTTAGTCATTTTCAGCCAATTTTCTGGATTTTTGAAAAATTCACTTTTTGGTGAAAATATACACTAAATGAGGGAATAATATGTGTGAGGGTACCCCAGGAGAATTCCAAATGTGTGTGGGTAGAATATATATCCCACGGGGGTAAAATTGAAAAAAGTTGAAAATTATTTTTTTTTCGACTTAGTCATTTTTCCGGCGTTTATGAGACTTTCAGATAGGGCAAATGTCAGTGAGCGTTCCAATTTCAGTTCCAGAGCTATTCGCCCAATGAGTCCTTTATATTTAGTCATTTTCAGCCAATTTTCTGGATTTTTGAAAAATTCACTTTTTTGTGAAAATATCCACTAAATGAGGGAATAATATGTGTGAGGGTACCCCAGGAGAGTTCTAAATGTGTGTGGGTAGAATATATATCCCACGGGGGTAAAATTGAAAAAAGTTGAAACATTTTTTTTTTTGGACTTAGTCATTTTTCCGGCGTTTATCAGACTTTCAGATAGGGCAAATATCAGTGAGCATTCCGATTTCAGTTCCAGAGAGATTCGCCCAATGAGTCCTTGATATTTAGTCGTTTTCAGCCAATTTTCTGGATTTTTGAATAATTCACTTTTTTGTGAAAATATCCACTAAATGAGGGAATAGTATGTGTGAGGGTACCCCAGGAGTGTTCCAAATGTGTGTGGGTAGAATATATATCCCACGGGGGTAAAATTGAAAAAAGTTGAAAAAATTTTTTTTTTTCGACTTAGTCATTTTTCCAGCGTTTATCAGACTTTCAGATAGGGCAAATGTCAGTGAGCGTTCCGATTTCATTTCCAGAGCGATTCGCCCAATGAGTCCTTGATATTTAGTCATTTTCAGCCAATTTTCTGGATTTTTGAAAAATTCACTTTTTTGTGAAAATATCCACTAAATGAGGGAATAATATGTGTGAGGGTACCCCAGGAGAGTTCTAAATGTGTGTGGGTAGAATATATATCCCACAGGGGTAAAATTGAAAAAAGTTGAAAAAAATTTTTTTTTTCGACTTAGTCATTTTTCCAACATTTATCAGACTTTCAGATAGGGCAAATGTCAGTGAGCGTTCCGATTTCAGTTCCAGAGCGATTCGCCCAATGAGTCCTTGATATTTAGTCATTTTCAGCCAATTTTCTGGATTTTTGAAAAATTCACTTTTTTTGTGAAAATATCCACTAAATGAGGGAATAATATGTGTGAGGGTACCCCAGGAGAGTTCCAAATGTGTGTGGGTAGAATATATATCCCACGGGGGTAAAATTGAAAAAAGTTGAAAACATTTTTTTTTTGGACTTAGTCATTTTTCCGGCGTTTATCAGACTTTCAGATAGGGCAAATGTCAGTGAGCATTCCGATTTCAGTTCCAGAGCAATTCGTCCAATGAGTCTTTGATATTTAGTCGTTTTCAGCCAATATTTTGGATTTTTGAAAATTTCACTTTTTTGTGAGAATATCCACTAAATGAGGGAATAATATGTGTGAGGGTACCCCAGGAGAGTTCCAAATGTGTGTGGGTAGAATATATATCCCACGGGGGTAAAATTGAAAAAAGTTGAAAAAAATTTTTTTTTTTGGACTTAGTCATTTTTCCGGCGTTTATCAGACTTTCAGATAGGGCAAATGTCAGTGAGCGTTCCGATTTCAGTTCCAGAGCGATTCGCCCAATGAGTCCTTGATATTTAGTCATTTTCAGCCAATTTTCTGGATTTTTGAAAAATTCACTTTTTTGTGAAAATATCCACTAAAAGAGGGAATAATATGTGTGAGGGTACCCCAGGAGAGTTCCAAATGTGTGTGGGTAGAATATATATCCCACGGGGGTAAAATTGAAAAAAGTTGAAAAAAAATTTTTTTTGGACTTAGTAATTTTTCTGGTGTTTATCAAACTTTCAGATAGGGCAAATGTCAGTGAGCATTCCGATTTCAGTTCCAGAGCGATTCGCCCAATGAGTCCTTGATATTTAGTCATTTTCAGCCAATTTTCTGGATTTTTGAAAAATTCACTTTTTTGTGAAAATATCCACTAAATGAGGGAATAATATGTGTGAGTGTACCCCAGGAGAGTTCCAAATGTGTGTGGGTAGAATATATATCCCATGGGGGTAAAATTGAAAAAAGTTGAAAATTTTTTTTTTTTTCGACTTAGTCATTTTTCCGGCGTTTATCAGACTTTCAGATAGGGCAAATGTCAGTGAGCGTTCCGATTTCAGTTCCAGAGCTATTCGCCCAATGAGTCCTTTATATTTAGTCATTTTCAGCCAATTTTCTGGATTTTTGAAAAATTCACTTTTTTGTGAAAATATCCACTAAATGAGGGAATAATATGTGTGAGGGTACCCCAGGAGAGTTCCAAATGTGTGTGGGTAGAATATATATCCCACGGGGGTAAAATTGAAAAAAGTTGAAACATTTTTTTTTTTGGACTTAGTCATTTTTCCGGCGTTTATCAGACTTTCAGATAGGGCAAATATCAGTGAGCATTCCGATTTCAGTTCCAGAGAGATTCGCCCAATGAGTCCTTGATATTTAGTCGTTTTCAGCCAATTTTCTGGATTTTTGAATAATTCACTTTTTTGTGAAAATATCCACTAAATGAGGGAATAGTATGTGTGAGGGTACCCCAGGAGTGTTCCAAATGTGTGTGGGTAGAATATATATCCCACGGGGGTAAAATTGAAAAAAGTTGAAAAAAATTTTTTTTTTCGACTTAGTCATTTTTCCAACATTTATCAGACTTTCAGATAGGGCAAATGTCAGTGAGCGTTCCGATTTCAGTTCCAGAGCGATTCGCCCAATGAGTCCTTGATATTTAGTCATTTTCAGCCAAATTTCTGGATTTTTGAAAAATTCACTTTTTTTGTGAAAATATCCACTAAATGAGGGAATAATATGTGTGAGGGTACCCCAGGAGAGTTCCAAATGTGTGTGGGTAGAATATATATCCCACGGGGGTAAAATTGAAAAAAGTTGAAAACATTTTTTTTTTGGACTTAGTCATTTTTCCGGCGTTTATCAGACTTTCAGATAGGGCAAATGTCAGTGAGCATTCCGATTTCAGTTCCAGAGCGATTCGTCCAATGAGTCTTTGATATTTAGTCGTTTTCAGCCAATATTTTGGATTTTTGAAAATTTCACTTTTTTGTGAAAATATCCACTAAATGAGGGAATAATATGTGTGAGGGTACCCCAGGAGAGTTCCAAATGTGTGTGGGTAGAATATATATCCCACGGGGGTAAAATTGAAAAAAGTTGAAAAAAATTTTTTTTTTTCGACTTAGTTATTTTTCCGGTGTTTATCAGACTTTCAGATAGGGCAAATGTTAGTGAGCGTTCCGATTTCAGTTCCATAGCAATTCGCCCAATGAGTCCTTGATATTTAGTCATTTTCAGCCAATTTTCTGGATTTTTGAAAAATTCACTTTTTTGTGAAAATATACACTAAATGAGGGAATAATATGTGTGAGGGTACCACAGGAGCATTCCAAATGTGTGTGGGTAGAATATATATCCCACGGGGGTAAAATTGAAAAAAGTTGAAAATTATTTTTTTTTTCGACTTAGTCATTTTTCCGGCGTTTATCAGACTTTCAGATAGGGCAAATGTCAGTGAGCGTTCCGATTTCAGTTCCAGAGCGATTCGCCCAATGAGTCCTTGATATTTAGTCATTTTCAGCCAATTTTCTGGATTTTTGAAAAATTCACTTTTTTGTGAAAATATCCACTAAATGAGGGAATAATATGTGTGAGGGTACCCCAGGAGAGTTCCAAATGTGTGTGGGTAGAATATATATCCCACGGGGGTAAAATTGAAAAAAGTTGAAAACATTTTTTTTTTGGACTTAGTCATTTTTCCGGCGTTTATCAGACTTTCAGATAGGGCAAATGTCAGTGAGCATTCCAATTTCAGTTCCAGAGCGATTCGCCCAATGAGTCCTTTATATTTAGTCATTTTCAGCCAATTTTCTGGATTTTTGAAAAAATCACTTTTTTTGTGAAAATATCCACTAAATGAGGGAATAATATGTGTGAGGGTACCCCAGGAGAGTTCCAAATGTGTGTGGGTAGAATATATATCCCACGGGGGTAAAATTGAAAAAAGTTGAAAACATTTTTTTTTTGGACTTAGTCATTTTTCCGGCGTTTATCAGACTTTCAGATAGGGCAAATGTCAGTGAGCATTCCAATTTCAGTTCCAGAGCGATTCGCCCAATGAGTCCTTTATATTTAGTCATTTTCAGCCAATTTTCTGGATTTTTGAAAAAATCACTTTTTTTGTGAAAATATCCACTAAATGAGGGAATAATATGTGTGAGGGTACCCCAGGAGAGTTCCAAATGTGTGTGGGTAGAATATATATCCCATGGGGGTAAAATTGAAAAAATTTGAAAAAATTTTTTTTTTTGGACTTAGTCATTTTTCCGGCGTTTATCAGACTTTCAGATAGGGCAAATGTCAGTGAGCGTTCCGATTTCAGTTCCAGAGCGATTCGACCAATGAGTCCTTGATATTTAGTCATTTTCAGCCAATTTTCTGGATTTTTGAAAAATTCACTTTTTTGTGAAAATATCCACTAAATGAGGGAATAATATGTGTGAGGGTACCCCAGGAGAGTTCTAAATGTGTGTGGGTAGAATATATATCCCACAGGGGTAAAATTGAAAAAAGTTGAAAAAAATTTTTTTTTTCGACTTAGTCATTTTTCCAACATTTATCAGACTTTCAGATAGGGCAAATGTCAGTGAGCGTTCCGATTTCAGTTCCAGAGCGATTCGCCCAATGAGTCCTTGATATTTAGTCATTTTCAGCCAATTTTCTGGATTTTTGAAAAATTCACTTTTTTTGTGAAAATATCCACTAAATGAGGGAATAATATGTGTGAGGGTACCCCAGGAGAGTTCCAAATGTGTGTGGGTAGAATATATATCCCACGGGGGTAAAATTGAAAAAAGTTGAAAACATTTTTTTTTTGGACTTAGTCATTTTTCCGGCGTTTATCAGACTTTCAGATAGGGCAAATGTCAGTGAGCATTCCAATTTCAGTTCCAGAGCGATTCGCCCAATGAGTCCTTTATATTTAGTCATTTTCAGCCAATTTTCTGGATTTTTGAAAAAATCACTTTTTTTGTGAAAATATCCACTAAATGAGGGAATAATATGTGTGAGGGTACCCCAGGAGAGTTCCAAATGTGTGTGGGTAGAATATATATCCCACGGGGGTAAAATTGAAAAAAGTTGAAAACATTTTTTTTTTGGACTTAGTCATTTTTCCGGCGTTTATCAGACTTTCAGATAGGGCAAATGTCAGTGAGCATTCCAATTTCAGTTCCAGAGCGATTCGCCCAATGAGTCCTTTATATTTAGTCATTTTCAGCCAATTTTCTGGATTTTTGAAAAAATCACTTTTTTTGTGAAAATATCCACTAAATGAGGGAATAATATGTGTGAGGGTACCCCAGGAGAGTTCCAAATGTGTGTGGGTAGAATATATATCCCATGGGGGTAAAATTGAAAAAATTTGAAAAAATTTTTTTTTTTGGACTTAGTCATTTTTCCGGCGTTTATCAGACTTTCAGATAGGGCAAATGTCAGTGAGCGTTCCGATTTCAGTTCCAGAGCGATTCGCCCAATGAGTCCTTGATATTTAGTCATTTTCAGCCAATTTTCTGGATTTTTGAAAAATTCACTTTTTGGTGAAAATATACACTAAATGAGGGAATAATATGTGTGAGGGTACCCCAGGAGAATTCCAAATGTGTGTGGGTAGAATATATATCCCACGGGGGTAAAATTGAAAAAAGTTGAAAATTATTTTTTTTTCGACTTAGTCATTTTTCCGGCGTTTATGAGACTTTCAGATAGGGCAAATGTCAGTGAGCGTTCCAATTTCAGTTCCAGAGCGATTCGCCCAATGAGTCCTTGATATTTAGTCATTTTCAGCCAATTTTCTGGATTTTTGAAAAATTCACTTTTTTGTGAAAATATCCACTAAATGAGGGAATAATATGTGTGAGTGTACCCCAGGAGGGTTCCAAATGTGTGTGGGTAGAATATATATCCCATGGGGGTAAAATTGAAAAAAGTTGAAAAATTTTTTTTTTTTCGACTTAGTCATTTTTCCGGCGTTTATCAGACTTTCAGATAGGGCAAATGTCAGTGAGCGTTCCGATTTCAGTTCCAGAGCTATTCGCCCAATGAGTCCTTTATATTTAGTCATTTTCAGCCAATTTTCTGGATTTTTGAAAAATTCACTTTTTTGTGAAAATATCCACTAAATGAGGGAATAATATGTGTGAGGGTACCCCAGGAGAGTTCTAAATGTGTGTGGGTAGAATATATATCCCACGGGGGTAAAATTGAAAAAAGTTGAAACATTTTTTTTTTTGGACTTAGTCATTTTTCCGGCGTTTATCAGACTTTCAGATAGGGCAAATATCAGTGAGCATTCCGATTTCAGTTCCAGAGAGATTCGCCCAATGAGTCCTTGATATTTAGTCGTTTTCAGCCAATTTTCTGGATTTTTGAATAATTCACTTTTTTGTGAAAATATCCACTAAATGAGGGAATAGTATGTGTGAGGGTACCCCAGGAGTGTTCCAAATGTGTGTGGGTAGAATATATATCCCACGGGGGTAAAATTGAAAAAAGTTGAAAAAATTTTTTTTTTTCGACTTAGTCATTTTTCCAGCGTTTATCAGACTTTCAGATAGGGCAAATGTCAGTGAGCGTTCCGATTTCATTTCCAGAGCGATTCGCCCAATGAGTCCTTGATATTTAGTCATTTTCAGCCAATTTTCTGGATTTTTGAAAAATTCACTTTTTTGTGAAAATATCCACTAAATGAGGGAATAATATGTGTGAGGGTACCCCAGGAGAGTTCTAAATGTGTGTGGGTAGAATATATATCCCACAGGGGTAAAATTGAAAAAAGTTGAAAAAATTTTTTTTTTTCGACTTAGTCATTTTTCCAACATTTATCAGACTTTCAGATAGGGCAAATGTCAGTGAGCGTTCCGATTTCAGTTCCAGAGCGATTCGCCCAATGAGTCCTTGATATTTAGTCATTTTCAGCCAATTTTCTGGATTTTTGAAAAATTCACTTTTTTTGTGAAAATATCCACTAAATGAGGGAATAATATGTGTGAGGGTACCCCAGGAGAGTTCCAAATGTGTGTGGGTAGAATATATATCCCACGGGGGTAAAATTGAAAAAAGTTGAAAACATTTTTTTTTTGGACTTAGTCATTTTTCCGGCGTTTATCAGACTTTCAGATAGGGCAAATGTCAGTGAGCATTCCGATTTCAGTTCCAGAGCGATTCGTCCAATGAGTCTTTGATATTTAGTCGTTTTCAGCCAATATTTTGGATTTTTGAAAATTTCACTTTTTTGTGAGAATATCCACTAAATGAGGGAATAATATGTGTGAGGGTACCCCAGGAGAGTTCCAAATGTGTGTGGGTAGAATATATATCCCACGGGGGTAAAATTGAAAAAAGTTGAAAAAAATTTTTTTTTTTGGACTTAGTCATTTTTCCGGCGTTTATCAGACTTTCAGATAGGGCAAATGTCAGTGAGCGTTCCGATTTCAGTTCCAGAGCGATTCGCCCAATGAGTCCTTGATATTTAGTCATTTTCAGCCAATTTTCTGGATTTTTGAAAAATTCACTTTTTTGTGAAAATATCCACTAAATGAGGGAATAATATGTGTGAGGGTACCCCAGGAGAGTTCCAAATGTGTGTGGGTAGAATATATATCCCACGGGGGTAAAATTGAAAAAAGTTGAAAAAAATTTTTTTTTCGACTTAGTCATTTTTCCGGCGTTTATCAGACTTTCAGATAGGGCAAATGTCAGTGAGCGTTCCGGTTTCAGTTCCAGAGCGATTCGCCCAATGAGTCCTTGATATTTAGTCATTTTCAGCCAATTTTCTGGATTTTTGAAAAATTCACTTTTTTGTGAAAATATCCACTAAATGAGGGAATAATTTGCGTGAGGGTACCCCAGGAGAGTTCCAAATGTGTGTGGGTAGAATATATATCCCACGGGGGTAAAATTGAAAAAAGTTGAAAAAATTTTTTTTTTGGACGTAGCCATTCTTCCGGCGTTTATCAGACTTTCAGATAGGGCAAATGTCAGTGAGCGTTCCGATTTCAGTTCCAGAGCGATTCGCCCAATGAGTCCTTGATATTTAGTCATTTTCAGCCAATTTTCTGGATTTTTGAAAAATTCACTTTTTGGTGAAAATATACACTAAATGAGGGAATAATATGTGTGAGGGTACCCCAGGAGAATTCCAAATGTGTGTGGGTAGAATATATATCCCACGGGGGTAAAATTGAAAAAAGTTGAAAATTATTTTTTTTTCGACTTAGTCATTTTTCCGGCGTTTATGAGACTTTCAGATAGGGCAAATGTCAGTGAGCGTTCCAATTTCAGTTCCAGAGCGATTCGCCCAATGAGTCCTTGATATTTAGTCATTTTCAGCCAATTTTCTGGATTTTTGAAAAATTCACTTTTTTGTGAAAATATCCACTAAATGAGGGAATAATATGTGTGAGTGTACCCCAGGAGGGTTCCAAATGTGTGTGGGTAGAATATATATCCCATGGGGGTAAAATTGAAAAAAGTTGAAAAATTTTTTTTTTTTCGACTTAGTCATTTTTCCGGCGTTTATCAGACTTTCAGATAGGGCAAATGTCAGTGAGCGTTCCGATTTCAGTTCCAGAGCTATTCGCCCAATGAGTCCTTTATATTTAGTCATTTTCAGCCAATTTTCTGGATTTTTGAAAAATTCACTTTTTTGTGAAAATATCCACTAAATGAGGGAATAATATGTGTGAGGGTACCCCAGGAGAGTTCTAAATGTGTGTGGGTAGAATATATATCCCAGAGGGGTAAAATTGAAAAAAGTTGAAAAAAATTTTTTTTTTCGACTTAGTCATTTTTCCAACATTTATCAGACTTTCAGATAGGGCAAATGTCAGTGAGCGTTCCGATTTCAGTTCCAGAGCGATTCGCCCAATGAGTCCTTGATATTTAGTCATTTTCAGCCAATTTTCTGGATTTTTGAAAAATTCACTTTTTTTGTGAAAATATCCACTAAATGAGGGAATAATATGTGTGAGGGTACCCCAGGAGAGTTCCAAATGTGTGTGGGTAGAATATATATCCCACGGGGGTAAAATTGAAAAAAGTTGAAAACATTTTTTTTTTGGACTTAGTCATTTTTCCGGCGTTTATCAGACTTTCAGATAGGGCAAATGTCAGTGAGCATTCCGATTTCAGTTCCAGAGCGATTCGTCCAATGAGTCTTTGATATTTAGTCGTTTTCAGCCAATATTTTGGATTTTTGAAAATTTCACTTTTTTGTGAGAATATCCACTAAATGAGGGAATAATATGTGTGAGGGTACCCCAGGAGAGTTCCAAATGTGTGTGGGTAGAATATATATCCCACGGGGGTAAAATTGAAAAAAGTTGAAAAAAATTTTTTTTTTTGGACTTAGTCATTTTTCCGGCGTTTATCAGACTTTCAGATAGGGCAAATATCAGTGAGCATTCCGATTTCAGTTCCAGAGAGATTCGCCCAATGAGTCCTTGATATTTAGTCGTTTTCAGCCAATTTTCTGGATTTTTGAATAATTCACTTTTTTGTGAAAATATCCACTAAATGAGGGAATAGTATGTGTGAGGGTACCCCAGGAGTGTTCCAAATGTGTGTGGGTAGAATATATATCCCACGGGGGTAAAATTGAAAAAAGTTGAAAAAAATTTTTTTTTTCGACTTAGTCATTTTTCCAGCGTTTATCAGACTTTCAGATAGGGCAAATGTCAGTGAGCGTTCCGATTTCATTTCCAGAGCGATTCGCCCAATGAGTCCTTGATATTTAGTCATTTTCAGCCAATTTTCTGGATTTTTGAAAAATTCACTTTTTTGTGAAAATATCCACTAAATGAGGGAATAATATGTGTGAGGGTACCCCAGGAGAGTTCTAAATGTGTGTGGGTAGAATATATATCCCACAGGGGTAAAATTGAAAAAAGTTGAAAAAAATTTTTTTTTTCGACTTAGTCATTTTTCCAACATTTATCAGACTTTCAGATAGGGCAAATGTCAGTGAGCGTTCCGATTTCAGTTCCAGAGCGATTCGCCCAATGAGTCCTTGATATTTAGTCATTTTCAGCCAATTTTCTGGATTTTTGAAAAATTCACTTTTTTTGTGAAAATATCCACTAAATGAGGGAATAATATGTGTGAGGGTACCCCAGGAGAGTTCCAAATGTGTGTGGGTAGAATATATATCCCACGGGGGTAAAATTGAAAAAAGTTGAAAACATTTTTTTTTTGGACTTAGTCATTTTTCCGGCGTTTATCAGACTTTCAGATAGGGCAAATGTCAGTGAGCATTCCGATTTCAGTTCCAGAGCGATTCGTCCAATGAGTCTTTGATATTTAGTCGTTTTCAGCCAATATTTTGGATTTTTGAAAATTTCACTTTTTTGTGAGAATATCCACTAAATGAGGGAATAATATGTGTGAGGGTACCCCAGGAGAGTTCCAAATGTGTGTGGGTAGAATATATATCCCACGGGGGTAAAATTGAAAAAAGTTGAAAAAAATTTTTTTTTTTGGACTTAGTCATTTTTCCGGCGTTTATCAGACTTTCAGATAGGGCAAATGTCAGTGAGCGTTCCGATTTCAGTTCCAGAGCGATTCGCCCAATGAGTCCTTGATATTTAGTCATTTTCAGCCAATTTTCTGGATTTTTGAAAAATTCACTTTTTTGTGAAAATATCCACTAAATGAGGGAATAATATGTGTGAGGGTACCCCAGGAGAGTTCCAAATGTGTGTGGGTAGAATATATATCCCACGGGGGTAAAATTGAAAAAAGTTGAAAAAAATTTTTTTTTCGACTTAGTCATTTTTCCGGCGTTTATCAGACTTTCAGATAGGTCAAATGTCAGTGAGCGTTCCGGTTTCAGTTCCAGAGCGATTCGCCCAATGAGTCCTTGATATTTAGTCATTTTCAGCCAATTTTCTGGATTTTTGAAAAATTCACTTTTTTGTGAAAATATCCACTAAATGAGGGAATAATATGCGTGAGGGTACCCCAGGAGAGTTCCAAATGTGTGTGGGTAGAATATATATCCCACGGGGGTAAAATTGAAAAAAGTTGAAAAAATTTTTTTTTTGGACGTAGCCATTCTTCCGGCGTTTATCAGACTTTCAGATAGGGCAAATGTCAGTGAGCGTTCCGATTTCAGTTCCAGAGCGATTCGCCCAATGAGTCCTTGATATTTAGTCATTTTCAGCCAATTTTCTGGATTTTTGAAAAATTCACTTTTTTGTGAAAATATCCATTAAATGAGGGAATAATATGTGTGAAGGTACCCCAGGAGAGTTCCAAATGTGTGTGGGTAGAATATATATCCCACGGGAGTAAAATTGAAAAAAGTTGAAAAAAATTTTTTTTTTCGACTTAGTCATTTTTCCGGCGTTTATCAGACTTTCAGATAGGGCAAATGTCAGTGAGCGTTCCGGTTTCAGTTCCAGAGTGATTCGCCCAATGAGTCCTTGATATTTAGTCATTTTCAGCCAATTTCCTGGATTTTTGAAAATTTCACTTTTTTGTGAAAATATCCACTAAATGAGGGAATAATATGTGTGAGGGGACCCCAGGAGAGTTCCAAATGTGTGTGGGTAGAATATATATCCCACGGGGGTAAAATTGAAAAAAGTTGAAAAATATTTTTTTTTGGACTTAGTCATTTTTCCGGCGTTTATCAGACTTTCAGATAGGGCAAATGTCAGTGAGCCTTCCGATTTCAGTTCCAGAGCGATTCGCCCAATGAGTCCTTGATATTTAGTCATTTTCAGCCAATTTTCTGGATTTTTGAAAAATTCACTTTTTTGTGAAAATATCCACTAAATGAGGGAATAATATGTGTGAGGGTACCCCAGGAGAGTTCCAAATGTGTGTGGGTAGAATATATATCCCACGGGGGTAAAATTGAAAAAAGTTGAAAACATTTTTTTTTTGGACTTAGTCATTTTTCCGGCGTTTATCAGACTTTCAGATAGGGCAAATGTCAGTGAGCGTTCCAATTTCAGTTCCAGAGCGATTCGCCCAATGAGTCCTTGATATTTAGTCATTTTCAGCCAATTTTCTGGATTTTTGAAAAATTCACTTTTTTGTGAAAATATCCACTAAATGAGGGAATAATATGTGTGAGGGTACCCCAGGAGAGTTCCAAATGTGTGTGGGTAGAATATATATCCCACGGGGGTAAAATTGAAAAAAGTTGAAAACAATTTTTTTTTCGACTTAGTCATTTTTCCGGCGTTTATCAGACTTTCAGATAGGGCAAATGTCAGTGAGCGTTCCGGTTTCAGTTCCAGAGCGATTCGCCCAATGAGTCCTTGATATTTAGTCATTTTCAGCCAATTTTCTGGATTTTTGAAAAATTCACTTTTTTGTGAAAATATCCACTAAATGAGGGAATAATATGCGTGAGGGTACCCCAGGAGAGTTCCAAATGTGTGTGGGTAGAATATATATCCCACGGGGGTAAAATTGAAAAAAGTTGAAAAAATTTTTTTTTTGGACGTAGCCATTCTTCCGGCGTTTATCAGACTTTCAGATAGGGCAAATGTCAGTGAGCGTTCCGATTTCAGTTCCAGAGCGATTCGCCCAATGAGTCCTTGATATTTAGTCATTTTCAGCCAATTTTCTGGATGTTTGAAAAATTCACTTTTTTGTGAAAATATCCATTAAATGAGGGAATAATATGTGTGAAGGTACCCCAGGAGAGTTCCAAATGTGTGTGGGTAGAATATATATCCCACGGGAGTAAAATTGAAAAAAGTTGAAAAAAATTTTTTTTTTCGACTTAGTCATTTTTCCGGCGTTTATCAGACTTTCAGATAGGGCAAATGTCAGTGAGCGTTCCGGTTTCAGTTCCAGAGTGATTCGCCCAATGAGTCCTTGATATTTAGTCATTTTCAGCCAATTTCCTGGATTTTTGAAAAATTCACTTTTTTGTGAAAATATCCACTAAATGAGGGAATAATATGTGTGAGGGGACCCCAGGAGAGTTCCAAATGTGTGTGGGTAGAATATATATCCCACGGGGGTAAAATTGAAAAAAGTTGAAAAATATTTTTTTTTGGACTTAGTCATTTTTCCGGCGTTTATCAGACTTTCAGATAGGGCAAATGTCAGTGAGCCTTCCGATTTCAGTTCCAGAGCGATTCGCCCAATGAGTCCTTGATATTTAGTCATTTTCAGCCAATTTTCTGGATTTTTGAAAAATTCACTTTTTTGTGAAAATATCCACTAAATGAGGGAATAATATGTGTGAGGGTACCCCAGGAGAGTTCCAAATGTGTGTGGGTAGAATATATATCCCACGGGGGTAAAATTGAAAAAAGTTGAAAACATTTTTTTTTTGGACTTAGTCATTTTTCCGGCGTTTATCAGACTTTCAGATAGGGCAAATGTCAGTGAGCGTTCCAATTTCAGTTCCAGAGCGATTCGCCCAATGAGTCCTTGATATTTAGTCATTTTCAGCCAATTTTCTGGATTTTTGAAAAATTCACTTTTTTGTGAAAATATCCACTAAATGAGGGAATAATATGTGTGAGGGTACCCCAGGAGAGTTCCAAATGTGTGTGGGTAGAATATATATCCCACGGGGGTAAAATTGAAAAAAGTTGAAAACAATTTTTTTTTCGACTTAGTCATTTTTCCGGCGTTTATCAGACTTTCAGATAGGGCAAATGTCAGTGAGCGTTCCGGTTTCAGTTCCAGAGCGATTCGCCCAATGAGTCCTTGATATTTAGTCATTTTCAGCCAATTTTCTGGATTTTTGAAAAATTCACTTTTTTGTGAAAATATCCACTAAATGAGGGAATAATATGCGTGAGGGTACCCCAGGAGAGTTCCAAATGTGTGTGGGTAGAATATATATCCCACGGGGGTAAAATTGAAAAAAGTTGAAAAAATTTTTTTTTTGGACGTAGCCATTCTTCCGGCGTTTATCAGACTTTCAGATAGGGCAAATGTCAGTGAGCATTCCGATTTCAGTTCCAGAGCGATTCGCCCAATGAGTCCTTGATATTTAGTCATTTTCAGCCAATTTTCTGGATGTTTGAAAAATTCACTTTTTTGTGAAAATATCCATTAAATGAGGGAATAATATGTGTGAGGGTACCCCAGGAGAGTTCCAAATGTGTGTGGGTAGAATATATATCCCACGGGGGTAAAATTGAAAAAAGTTGAAATTTTTTTTTTTTTTCGACTTAGTCATTTTTCCGGCGTTTATGAGACTTTCAGATAGGGCAAATGTCAGTGAGCATTCCGATTTCAGTTCCAGAGCGATTCGCCCAATGAGTCCTTTATATTTAGTCATTTTCAGCCAATTTTCTGGATTTTTGAAAAATTCACTTTTTTTGTGAAAATATCCACTAAATGAGGGAATAATATGTGTGAGGGTACCCCAGAAGAGTTCCAAATGTGTGTGGGTAGAATATATATCCCACGGGGGTAAAATTGAAAAAAGTTGAAAACATTTTTTTTTTGGATTTAGTCATTTTTCCGGCGTTTATCAGACTTTCAGAGAGGGCAAATGTCAGTGAGCATTCCAATTTCAGTTCCAGAGCGATTCGCCCAATGAGTCCTTTATATTTAGTCATTTTCAACCAATTTTCTGGATTTTTGAAAAATTCACTTTTTTTGTGAAAATATCCACTAAATGAGGGAATAATATGTGTGAGGGTACCCCAGGAGAGTTCCAAATGTGTGTGGGTAGAATATATATCCCACGGGGGTAAAATTGAAAAAAGTTGAAATTTTTTTTTTTTTTCGACTTAGTTATTTTTCCGGCGTTTATCAGACTTTCAGATAGGGCAAATGTCAGTGAGCGTTCCGATTTCAGTTCCAGAGCGATTCGCCCAATGAGTCCTTGATATTTAGTCATTTTCAGCCAATTTTCTGGATTTTTGAAAAATTCACTTTTTTGTGAAAATATACACTAAATGAGGGAATAATATGTGAGGGTACCCCAGGAGAATTCCAAATGTGTGTGGGTAGAATATATATCCCACGGGGGTAATATTGAAAAAAGTTGAAAAAATTTTTTTTTTCGACTTAGTCATATTTCCGGCGTTTATCAGACTTTCAGATAGGGCAAATGTCAGTGAGCGTTTCGATTTCAATTCCAGAGCGATTTGCCCAATGAGTCCTTGATATTTAGTCATTTTCAGCCAATTTTCTGGATTTTTGAAAAATTCACTTTTTAGAGAAAATATCCACTAAATGAGGGAATAATATGTGTGAGGGTACCCCAGGAGAGTTCCAAATGTGTGTGGGTAGAATATATATCCCACGGGGGTAAAATTGAAAAAAGTTGAAAACATTTTTTTTTTGGACTTAGTCATTTTTCCGGCGTTTATCAGACTTTCAGATAGGGCAAATGTCAGTGAGCATTCCAATTTCAGTTCCAGAGCGATTCGCCCAATGAGTCCTTTATATTTAGTCATTTTCAGCCAATTTTCTGGATTTTTGAAAAAATCACTTTTTTTGTGAAAATATCCACTAAATGAGGGAATAATATGTGTGAGGGTACCCCAGGAGAGTTCCAAATGTGTGTGGGTAGAATATATATCCCACGGGGGTAAAATTGAAAAAAGTTGAAAAAAATTTTTTTTTCGACTTAGTCATTTTTCCGGCGTTTATCAGACTTTCAGATAGGGCAAATGTCAGTGAGCGTTCCGGTTTCAGTTCCAGAGCGATTCGCCCAATGAGTCCTTGATATTTAGTCATTTTCAGCCAATTTTCTGGATTTTTGAAAAATTCACTTTTTTGTGAAAATATCCACTAAATGAGGGAATAATATGCGTGAGGGTACCCCAGGAGAGTTCCAAAAGTGTGTGGGTAGAATATATATCCCACGGGGGTAAAATTGAAAAAAGTTGAAAAAATTTTTTTTTTGGACGTAGCCATTCTTCCGGCGTTTATCAGACTTTCAGATAGGGCAAATGTCAGTGAGCCTTCCGATTTCAGTTCCAGAGCGATTCGCCCAATGAGTCCTTGATATTTAGTCATTTTCAGCCAATTTTCTGGATTTTTGAAAAATTCACTTTTTTGTGAAAATATCCACTAAATGAGGGAATAATATGTGTGAGGGTACCCCAGGAGAGTTCCAAATGTGTGTGGGTAGAATATATATCCCACGGGGGTAAAATTGAAAAAAGTTGAAAACATTTTTTTTTTGGACTTAGTCATTTTTCCGGCGTTTATCAGACTTTCAGATAGGGCAAATGTCAGTGAGCGTTCCAATTTCAGTTCCAGAGCGATTCGCCCAATGAGTCCTTGATATTTAGTCATTTTCAGCCAATTTTCTGGATTTTTGAAAAATTCACTTTTTTGTGAAAATATCCACTAAATGAGGGAATAATATGTGTGAGGGTACCCCAGGAGAGTTCCAAATGTGTGTGGGTAGAATATATATCCCACGGGGGTAAAATTGAAAAAAGTTGAAAACAATTTTTTTTTCGACTTAGTCATTTTTCCGGCGTTTATCAGACTTTCAGATAGGGCAAATGTCAGTGAGCGTTCCGGTTTCAGTTCCAGAGCGATTCGCCCAATGAGTCCTTGATATTTAGTCATTTTCAGCCAATTTTCTGGATTTTTGAAAAATTCACTTTTTTGTGAAAATATCCACTAAATGAGGGAATAATATGCGTGAGGGTACCCCAGGAGAGTTCCAAATGTGTGTGGGTAGAATATATATCCCACGGGGGTAAAATTGAAAAAAGTTGAAAAATTTTTTTTTTTGGACGTAGCCATTCTTCCGGCGTTTATCAGACTTTCAGATAGGGCAAATGTCAGTGAGCATTCCGATTTCAGTTCCAGAGCGATTCGCCCAATGAGTCCTTGATATTTAGTCATTTTCAGCCAATTTTCTGGATGTTTGAAAAATTCACTTTTTTGTGAAAATATCCATTAAATGAGGGAATAATATGTGTGAGGGTACCCCAGGAGAGTTCCAAATGTGTGTGGGTAGAATATATATCCCACGGGGGTAAAATTGAAAAAAGTTGAAATTTTTTTTTTTTTTCGACTTAGTCATTTTTCCGGCGTTTATCAGACTTTCAGATAGGGCAAATGTCAGTGAGCGTTCCGATATCAATTCCAGAGCGATTCGCCCAATGAGTCCTTTATATTTAGTCATTTTCAACCAATTTTCTGGATTTTTGAAAATTTCACTTTTTTTGTGAAAATATCCACTAAATGAGGGAATAATATGTGTGAGGGTACCCCAGGAGAGTTCTAAATGTGTGTGGGTAGAATATATATCCCACGGGGGTAAAATTGAAAAAATGTGAAAAAAATTTTTTTTTTGGACGTAGCCATTCTTCCGGCGTTTATCAGACTTTCAGATAGGGCAAATGTCAGTGAGCATTCTGATTTCAGTTCCAGAGCGATTCGCCCAATGAGTCCTTTATATTTAGTCATTTTCAGCCAATTTTCTGGATTTTTGAAAAATTAACTTTTTTGTGAAAATATCCACTAAATGAGGGAATAATATGTGTGAGGGTACCCCAGGAGAGTTCCAAATGTGTGTGGGAGAATATATATCCCACGGGGGTAAAATTGAAAAAAGTTGAAAAATTTTTTTTTTGGACTTAGTCATTTTCCCGGCGTTTATAAGACTATCAGATAGGGCAAATGTCAGTGAGCATTCCGATTTAAGTTCCAGAGCGATTCGCCCAATGAGTCCTTTATATTTAGTCATTTTCAACCAATTTTCTGGATTTTTGAAAATTTCACTTTTTTGTGAAAATATACACTAAATGAGGGAATAATATGTGTGAATGTACACCAGGAGAGTTCCAAATGTGTGTGGGTAAAATATATATCCCACGGGGGTAAAATTGAAAAAGTTGAAAAAAAATTTTTTTTTGGGACGTAGCCATTCTTCCTGCGTTTATCAGACTTTCAGATAGGGCAAATGTCAGTGAGCGTTCCGAATTCAGTTCCAGAGCGATTCGCCCAATGAGTCCTTGATATTTAGTCATTTTCAGCCAATTTTCTGGATTTTTGAAAAATTCACTTTTTTGTGAAAATATCCACTAAATGAGGGAATAATATGTGTGAGGGTACCCTAGGAGAGTTCTAAATGTGTGTGGGTAGAATATATCCCACGGGGGTAAAATTGAAAAAATTTGAAAAAAATTTTTTTTTTGGACTTAGTCATTTTTCCGGCATTTATCAGACTTTCAGATAGGGCAAATGTCAGTGAGCATTCCGATTTCAGTTCCAGAGCGATTCGCCCAATGAGTCCTTGATATTTAGTCATTTTCAGCCAATTTTCTGGATTTTTGAAAAATTTACTTTTTTGTGAAAATATCAACTAAATGAGGGAATAATATGTGTGAGGGTACCCCAGGAAAGTTCCAAATGTGTGTGGGTAGAATATATATCCCACGGGGGTAAAATTGAAAAAAGTTGAAAAATTATTTTTTTTGGACTTAGTCATTTTTCCTGCGTTTAGCAGACTTTCAGATAGGGCAAATGTCAGTGAGCATTCCGGTTCCAGTTCCAGAGCGATTCTCCCAATGAGTCCTTGATATTTAGCCATTTTCAGCAAATTTTCTGGATTTTTGAAAAATTCACTTTTTTGTGAAAATATCCACTAAATGAGGGAATAATATGTGTGAGGGTACCCCAGGAGAGTTCCAAAGGTGTGTGGGTAGAATATATATCCCACGGGGGTAAAATTGAAAAAAGTTGAAAATTTTTTTTTTTTTGACGTAGCCATTCTTCCGGCGTTTATCAGACTTTCAGATAGGGCAAATGTCAGTGAGCGTTCCGATTTCAGTTCCAGAGCGATTCGCAGAATGAGTCCTTGATATTTAGTCGTTTTCAGCCAATATTTTGGATTTTTGAAAATTTCACTTTTTTGTGAAAGTATCCACTAAATGAGGGAATAATATGTGTGAGGGTACCCCAGGAGTGTTCCAAATGTGTGTCGGTAGAATATATATCCCACGGGGGTAAAATTGAAAAAAGTTGAAAAATTTTTTTTTTTGGACTTAGTCATTTTTCCGGCGTTTATCAGACTTTCAGATAGGGCAAATATCAGTGAGCATTCCGATTTCAGTTCCAGAGCGATTCGCCCAATGAATCCTTGATATTTAGTCGCTTTCAGCCAATTATCTGGATTTTTGAAAAATTCACTTTTTTGTGAAAATATCCACTAAAAGAGGGAATAATATGTGTGAGGGTACCCCAGGAGAGTTCCAAATGTGTGTGGGTAGAATATATATCCTACGTGGGTAGAATTGAAAAAAGTTTCAAAAAAATTTTTTTTTCGACTTGTCATTTTTCCGGCGTTTATCAAACTTTCAGATAGGGCAAATGTCAGTGAGCGTTCCGATTTCAGTTCCAGAGCGATTCGCCCAATGAGTCCTTGATATTTAGTCATTTTCAGCCAATTTTCTGGATTTTTGAAAAATTCACTTTTTTGTGAAAATATCCACTAAATGAGGGAACAATATGTGTGAGGGTACCCCAGGAGTGTTCCAAATGTGTGTCGGTAGAATATATATCCCACGGGGGTAAAATTGAAAAAAGTTGAAAAATTTTTTTTTTTGGACTTAGTCATTTTTCTGGCGTTTATCAGACTTTCAGATAGGGCAAATATCAGTGAGCGTTCCGATTTCAGTTCCAGAGCGATTCGCCCAATGAGTCCTTGATATTTAGTCATTTTCAGCCAATTTTCTGGATTTTTGAAAAATTCACTTTTTTGTGAAAATATCCACTAAATGAGGGAATAATATGTGTGAGGGTACCCCAGGAGAGTTCTAAATGTGTGTGGGTAGAATATATATCCCACGGGGGTAAAATTGAAAAAAGTTGAAAATTTTTTTTTTTTTGACGTAGCCATTCTTCCGGCGTTTATCAGACTTTCAGATAGGGCAAATGTCAGTGAGCGTTCCGATTTCAGTTCCAGAGCGATTCGCAGAATGAGTCCTTGATATTTAGTCGTTTTCAGCCAATATTTTGGATTTTTGAAAAATTCACTTTTTTGTGAAAATATCCACTAAATGAGGGAATAATATGTGTGAGGGTACCCCAGGAGAGTTCCAAATGTGTGTGGTTAGAATATATATCCCACGGGGGTAAAATTGAAAAAAGTTGAAAAAATTTTTTTTTTGGACTTAGTCATTTTTCCGGCGTTTATCAGACTTTCAGATAGGGAAAATGTCAGTGAGCGTTCCGATTTCAGTTCCAGAGCGATTCGCCCAATGAGTCCTTGATATTTAGTCATTTTCAGCCAATTTTCTGGATTTTTGAAAAATTCATTTTTTTGTGAAAATATCCACTAAAAGAGGGAATAATATGTGTGAGGGTACCCCAGGAGAGTTCCAAATGTGTGTGGGTAGAATATATATCCTACGTGGGTAGAATTGAAAAAAGTTTCAAAAAATTTTTTTTTTCGACTTGTCATTTTTCCGGCGTTTATCAAACTTTCAGATAGGGCAAATGTCAGTGAGCGTTCCGATTTCAGTTCCAGAGCGATTCGCCCAATGAGTCCTTGATATTTAGTCATTTTCAGCCAATTTTCTGGATTTTTGAAAAATTCACTTTTTTGTGAAAATATCCACTAAATGAGGGAATAATATGTGTGAGGGTACCCCAGGAGAGTTCCAAATGTGTGTGGTTAGAATATATATCCCACGGGGGTAAAATTGAAAAAAGTTGAAAAAAAAATTTTTTTTCGACTTAGTCATTTTTCCGGCGTTTATCAGACTTTCAGATAGGGCAAATGTCAGTGAGCGTTCCGATTTCAGTTCCAGAGCGGTTCGCCCAATGAGTCCTTTATATTTAGTCATTTTCAGCCAATTTTCTGGATTTTTGAAAAATTCACTTTTTTGTGAAAATATCCACTAAATGAGGGAATAATATGTGTGAGGGTACCCCAGGAGAGTTCCAAATGTGTGTGGTTAGAATATATATCCCACGGGGGTAAAATTGAAAAAAGTTGAAAAAAAAATTTTTTTTCGACTTAGTCATTTTTCCGGCGTTTATCAGACTTTCAGATAGGGCAAATGTCAGTGAGCGTTCCGATTTCAGTTCCAGAGCGGTTCGCCCAATGAGTCCTTTATATTTAGTCATTTTCAGCCAATTTTCTGGATTTTTGAAAAATTCACTTTTTTGTGAAAATATCCACTAAATGAGGGAATAATATGTGTGAGGGTACCCCAGGAGAGTTCTAAATGTGTGTGGGTAGAATATATATCCCACGGGGGTAAAATTGAAAAAAGTTGAAAAAATTTTTTTTTTGGACTTAGTCATTTTTCCGGCGTTTATCAGACTTTCAGATAGGGCAAATGTCAGTGAGCGTTCCGATTTCAGTTCCAGAGCGATTCCCCCAATGAGTCCTTGATATTTAGTCATTTTCAGCCAATTTTCTGGATTTTTGGAAAATTCACTTTTTTGTGAAAATATCCACTAAATGAGGGAATAATATGTGTGAGGGTACCCCAGGAGAGTTCCAAATGTGTGTGGGTAGAATATATATCCCACGGGGGTAAAATTGAAAAAAGTTGAAAAAAATTTTTTTTTGGACTTAGTCAATTTTCCAGCGTTTATCAGACTTTCAGATAGGGCAAATGTCAGTGAGCATTCCGATTTCAGTTCCAGAGCGATTCGCCCAATGAGTCCTTGATATTTAGTCGTTTTCAGCCAATTTTCTGGATTTTTGAAAAATTCACTTTTTTGTGAAAATATCCACTAAATGAGGGAATAATATGTGTGAAAGTACCCCAGGAGAGTTCCAAATGTGTGTGGGTAAAATATATATCCCACGGGGGTAAAATTGAAAAAAGTTGAAATTTTTTTTTTTTTTGGACGTAGCCATTCTTCCGGCGTTTATCAGACTTTCAGATAGGGCAAATGTCAGTGAGCGTTCCGATTTCAGTTCCAGAGCGATTCGCAGAATGAGTCCTTGATATTTAGTCGTTTTCAGCCAATATTTTGGATATTTGAAAATTTCACTTTTTTGTGAAAATATCCACTAAATGAGGGAATAATATGTGTGAGGGTACCCCAGGAGTGTTCCAAATGTGTGTCGGTAGAATATATATCCCACGGGGGTAAAATTGAAAAAAGTTGAAAAAATTTTTTTTTTGGACTTAGTCATTTTTCCGGCGTTTATCAGACTTTCAGATAGGGCAAATATCAGTGAGCATTCCGATTTCAGTTCCAGAGCAATTCGCCCAATGAATCCTTGATATTTAGTCGTTTTCAGCCAATTATCTGGATTTTTGAAAAATTCACTTTTTTGTGAAAATATCCACTAAATGAGGGAATAATATGTGTGAGGGTACCCCAGGAGAGTTCCAAATGTGTGTGGGTAGAATATATATCCTACGTGGGTAGAATTGAAAAAAGTTTCAAAAAAATTTTTTTTTCGACTTGTCATTTTTCCGGCGTTTATCAAACTTTCAGATAGGGCAAATGTCAGTGAGCGTTCCGATTTCAGTTCCAGAGCGATTCGCCCAATGAGTCCTTGATATTTAGTCATTTTCAGCCAATTTTCTGGATTTTTGAAAAATTCACTTTTTTGTGAAAATATCCACTAAATGAGGGAATAATATGTGTGAGGGTACCCCAGGAGAGTTCCAAATGTGTGTGGTTAGAATATATATCCCACGGGGGTAAAATTGAAAAAAGTTGAAAAAAAAATTTTTTTTCGACTTAGTCATTTTTCCGGCGTTTATCAGACTTTCAGATAGGGCAAATGTCAGTGAGCGTTCCGATTTCAGTTCCAGAGCGATTCGCCCAATGAGTCCTTTATATTTAGTCATTTTCAGCCAATTTTCTGGATTTTTGAAAAATTCACTTTTTTGTGAAAATATCCACTAAATGAGGGAATAATATGTGTGAGGGTACCCCAGGAGAGTTCTAAATGTGTGTGGGTAGAATATATATCCCACGGGGGTAAAATTGAAAAAAGTTGAAAAAATTTTTTTTTTGGACTTAGTCATTTTTCCGGCGTTTATCAGACTTTCAGATAGGGCAAATGTCAGTGAGCGTTCCGATTTCAGTTCCAGAGCGATTCCCCCAATGAGTCCTTGATATTTAGTCATTTTCAGCCAATTTTCTGGATTTTTGGAAAATTCACTTTTTTGTGAAAATATCCACTAAATGAGGGAATAATATGTGTGAGGGTACCCCAGGAGAGTTCCAAATGTGTGTGGGTAGAATATATATCCCACGGGGGTAAAATTGAAAAAAGTTGAAATTTTTTTTTTTTTTGGACGTAGCCATTCTTCCGGCGTTTATCAGACTTTCAGATAGGGCAAATGTCAGTGAGCGTTCCGATTTCAGTTCCAGAGCGATTCGCAGAATGAGTCCTTGATATTTAGTCGTTTTCAGCCAATATTTTGGATATTTGAAAATTTCACTTTTTTGTGAAAATATCCACTAAATGAGGGAATAATATGTGTGAGGGTACCCCAGGAGTGTTCCAAATGTGTGTCGGTAGAATATATATCCCACGGGGGTAAAATTGAAAAAAGTTGAAAAATTTTTTTTTTTGGACTTAGTCATTTTTCCGGCGTTTATCAGACTTTCAGATAGGGCAAATATCAGTGAGCATTCCGATTTCAGTTCCAGAGCGATTCGCCCAATGAATCCTTGATATTTAGTCGTTTTCAGCCAATTATCTGGATTTTTGAAAAATTCACTTTTTTTTGAAAATATCCACTAAATGAGGGAATAATATGTGTGAGGGTACCCCAGGAGAGTTCCAAATGTGTGTGGGTAGAATATATATCCCACGGGGGTAAAATTGAAAAAAGTTGAAAAAATTTTTTTTTTGGACTTAGTCATTTTTCCGGCGTTTATCAGACTTTCAGATAGGGCAAATGTCAGTGAGCGTTCCGATTTCAGTTCCAGAGCGAATCGCCCAATGAGTCCTTGATATTTAGTCATTTTCAGCCAATTTTCTGGATTTTTGAAAAATTCACTTTTTTGTGAAAATATCCACTAAATGAGGGAACAATATGTGTGAGGGTACCCCAGGAGAGTTCCAAATGTGTGTGGGTAGAATATATATCCTACGTGGGTAAAATTGAAAAAAGTTTCAAAAAAATTTTTTTTTCGACTTAGTCATTTTTCCGGCGTTTATCAGACTTTCAGATAGGGCAAATGTCAGTGAGCGTTCCGATTTCAGTTCCAGAGCGATTCGCCCAATGAGTCTTTTATATTTAGTCATTTTCAGCCAATTTTCTGGATTTTTGAAAAATTCACTTTTTTGTGAAAATATCCACTAAATGAGGGAATAATATGTGTGAGGGTACCCCAGGAGAGTTCCAAATGTGTGTGGGTAGAATATATATCCCACGGGGGTAAAATTGAAAAAAGTTGAAAAAATTTTTTTTTTGGACTTAGTCATTTTTCCGGCGTTTATCAGACTTTCAGATAGGGCAAATATCAGTGAGCATTCCGATTTCAGTTCCAGAGCGATTCGCCCAATGAATCCTTGATATTTAGTCGCTTTCAGCCAATTATCTGGATTTTTGAAAAATTCACTTTTTTGTGAAAATATCCACTAAATGAGGGAATAATATGTGTGAGGGTACCCCAGGAGAGTTCCAAATGTGTGTGGTTAGAATATATATCCCACGGGGGTAAAATTGAAAAAAGTTGAAAAAATTTTTTTTTTGGACTTAGTCATTTTTCTGGCGTTTATCAGACTTTCAGATAGGGCAAATGTCAGTGAGCGTTCCGATTTCAGTTCCAGAGCGATTCGCCCAATGAGTCCTTGATATTTAGTCATTTTCAGCCAATTTTCTGGATTTTTGAAAAATTCATTTTTTTGTGAAAATATCCACTAAAAGAGGGAATAATATGTGTGAGGGTACCCCAGGAGAGTTCCAAATGTGTGTGGGTAGAATATATATCCTACGTGGGTAGAATTGAAAAAAGTTTCAAAAAAATTTTTTTTTCGACTTGTCATTTTTCCGGCGTTTATCAAACTTTCAGATAGGGCAAATGTCAGTGAGCGTTCCGATTTCAGTTCCAGAGCGATTCGCCCAATGAGTCCTTGATATTTAGTCATTTTCAGCCAATTTTCTGGATTTTTGAAAAATTCACTTTTTTGTGAAAATATCCACTAAATGAGGGAATAGTATGTGTGAGGGTACCCCAGGAGAGTTCCAAATGTGTGTGGTTAGAATATATATCCCAAGGGGGTAAAATTGAAAAAAGTTGAAAAAAAAATTTTTTTTCGACTTAGTCATTTTTCCGGCGTTTATCAGACTTTCAGATAGGGCAAATGTCAGTGAGCGTTCCGACTTCAGTTCCAGAGCGATTCGCAGAATGAGTCCTTGATATTTAGTCGTTTTCAGCCAATATTTTGGATATTTGAAAATTTCACTTTTTTGTGAAAATATCCACTAAATGAGGGAATAATATGTGTGAGGGTACCCCAGGAGTGTTCCAAATGTGTGTCGGTAGAATATATATCCCACGGGGGTAAAATTGAAAAAAGTTGAAAAATTTTTTTTATTGGACTTAGTCATTTTTCCGGCGTTTATCAGACTTTCAGATAGGGCAAATATCAGTGAGCATTCCGATTTCAGTTCCAGAGCGATTCGCCCAATGAATCCTTGATATTTAGTCGTTTTCAGCCAATTATCTGGATTTTTGAAAAATTCACTTTTTTGTGAAAATATCCACTAAATGAGGGAATAATATGTGTGAGGGTACCCCAGGAGAGTTCCAAATGTGTGTGGGTAGAATATATATCCCACGGGGGTAAAATTGAAAAAAGTTGAAAAAATTTTTTTTTTGGACTTAGTCATTTTTCCGGCGTTTATCAGACTTTCAGATAGGGCAAATGTCAGTGAGCGTTCCGATTTCAGTTCCAGAGCGAATCGCCCAATGAGTCCTTGATATTTAGTCATTTTCAGCCAATTTTCTGGATTTTTGAAAAATTCACTTTTTTGTGAAAATATCCACTAAATGAGGGAACAATATGTGTGAGGGTACCCCAGGAGAGTTCCAAATGTGTGTGGGTAGAATATATATCCCACGGGGGTAAAATTGAAAAAAGTTGAAAAAATTTTTTTTTTGGACTTAGTCATTTTTCCAGCATTTATCAGACTTTCAGATAGGGCAAATGTCAGTGAGCATTCCGATTTCAGTTCCACAGCGATTCGCCCAATGAGTCCTTGATATTTAGTCATTTTCAGCCAATTTTCTGGATTTTTGAAAAATTCACTTTTTTGTGAAAATATCCACTAAATGAGGGAACAATATGTGTGAGGGTACCCCAGGAGAGTTCCAAATGTGTGTGGGTAGAATATATATCCTACGTGGGTAAAATTGAAAAAAGTTTCAAAAAAATTTTTTTTTCGACTTAGTCATTTTTCCGGCGTTTATCAGACTTTCAGATAGGGCAAATGTCAGTGAGCGTTCCGATTTCAGTTCCAGAGCGATTCGCCCAATGAGTCTTTTATATTTAGTCATTTTCAGCCAATTTTCTGGATTTTTGAAAAATTCACTTTTTTGTGAAAATATCCACTAAATGAGGGAATAATATGTGTGAGGGTACCCCAGGAGAGTTCCAAATGTGTGTGGGTAGAATATATATCCCACGGGGGTAAAATTGAAAAAAGTTGAAAAAATTTTTTTTTTGGACTTAGTCATTTTTCCGGCGTTTATCAGACTTTCAGATAGGGCAAATATCAGTGAGCATTCCGATTTCAGTTCCAGAGCGATTCGCCCAATGAATCCTTGATATTTAGTCGCTTTCAGCCAATTATCTGGATTTTTGAAAAATTCACTTTTTTGTGAAAATATCCACTAAATGAGGGAATAATATGTGTGAGGGTACCCCAGGAGAGTTCCAAATGTGTGTGGTTAGAATATATATCCCACGGGGGTAAAATTGAAAAAAGTTGAAAAAATTTTTTTTTTGGACTTAGTCATTTTTCTGGCGTTTATCAGACTTTCAGATAGGGCAAATGTCAGTGAGCGTTCCGATTTCAGTTCCAGAGCGATTCGCCCAATGAGTCCTTGATATTTAGTCATTTTCAGCCAATTTTCTGGATTTTTGAAAAATTCATTTTTTTGTGAAAATATCCACTAAAAGAGGGAATAATATGTGTGAGGGTACCCCAGGAGAGTTCCAAATGTGTGTGGGTAGAATATATATCCTACGTGGGTAGAATTGAAAAAAGTTTCAAAAAAATTTTTTTTTCGACTTGTCATTTTTCCGGCGTTTATCAAACTTTCAGATAGGGCAAATGTCAGTGAGCGTTCCGATTTCAGTTCCAGAGCGATTCGCCCAATGAGTCCTTGATATTTAGTCATTTTCAGCCAATTTTCTGGATTTTTGAAAAATTCACTTTTTTGTGAAAATATCCACTAAATGAGGGAATAGTATGTGTGAGGGTACCCCAGGAGAGTTCCAAATGTGTGTGGTTAGAATATATATCCCAAGGGGGTAAAATTGAAAAAAGTTGAAAAAAAAATTTTTTTTCGACTTAGTCATTTTTCCGGCGTTTATCAGACTTTCAGATAGGGCAAATGTCAGTGAGCGTTCCGATTTCAGTTCCAGAGCGATTCGCAGAATGAGTCCTTGATATTTAGTCGTTTTCAGCCAATATTTTGGATATTTGAAAATTTCACTTTTTTGTGAAAATATCCACTAAATGAGGGAATAATATGTGTGAGGGTACCCCAGGAGTGTTCCAAATGTGTGTCGGTAGAATATATATCCCACGGGGGTAAAATTGAAAAAAGTTGAAAAATTTTTTTTATTGGACTTAGTCATTTTTCCGGCGTTTATCAGACTTTCAGATAGGGCAAATATCAGTGAGCATTCCGATTTCAGTTCCAGAGCGATTCGCCCAATGAATCCTTGATATTTAGTCGTTTTCAGCCAATTATCTGGATTTTTGAAAAATTCACTTTTTTGTGAAAATATCCACTAAATGAGGGAATAATATGTGTGAGGGTACCCCAGGAGAGTTCCAAATGTGTGTGGGTAGAATATATATCCCACGGGGGTAAAATTGAAAAAAGTTGAAAAAATTTTTTTTTTGGACTTAGTCATTTTTCCGGCGTTTATCAGACTTTCAGATAGGGCAAATGTCAGTGAGCGTTCCGATTTCAGTTCCAGAGCGAATCGCCCAATGAGTCCTTGATATTTAGTCATTTTCAGCCAATTTTCTGGATTTTTGAAAAATTCACTTTTTTGTGAAAATATCCACTAAATGAGGGAACAATATGTGTGAGGGTACCCCAGGAGAGTTCCAAATGTGTGTGGGTAGAATATATATCCCACGGGGGTAAAATTGAAAAAAGTTGAAAAAATTTTTTTTTTGGACTTAGTCATTTTTCCAGCATTTATCAGACTTTCAGATAGGGCAAATGTCAGTGAGCATTCCGATTTCAGTTCCACAGCGATTCGCCCAATGAGTCCTTTATATTTGGTCATTTTCAGCCAATTTTCTGGATTTTTGAAAAATTCATTTTTTTGTGAAAATATCCACTAAAAGAGGGAATAATATGTGTGAGGGTACCCCAGGAGAGTTCCAAATGTGTGTGGGTAGAATATATATCCTACGTGGGTAAAATTGAAAAAAGTTTCAAAAAAATTTTTTTTTCGACTTAGTCATTTTTCCGGCGTTTATCAGACTTTCAGATAGGGCAAATGTCAGTGAGCGTTCCGATTTCAGTTCCAGAGCGAATCGCCCAATGAGTCCTTGATATTTAGTCATTTTCAGCCAATTTTCTGGATTTTTGAAAAATTCACTTTTTTGTGAAAATATCCACTAAATGAGGGAACAATATGTGTGAGGGTACCCCAGGAGAGTTCCAAATGTGTGTGGGTAGAATATATATCCCACGGGGGTAAAATTGAAAAAAGTTGAAAAAATTTTTTTTTTGGACTTAGTCATTTTTCCAGCATTTATCAGACTTTCAGATAGGGCAAATGTCAGTGAGCATTCCGATTTCAGTTCCACAGCGATTCGCCCAATGAGTCCTTTATATTTGGTCATTTTCAGCCAATTTTCTGGATTTTTGAAAAATTCATTTTTTTGTGAAAATATCCACTAAAAGAGGGAATAATATGTGTGAGGGTACCCCAGGAGAGTTCCAAATGTGTGTGGGTAGAATATATATCCTACGTGGGTAAAATTGAAAAAAGTTTCAAAAAAATTTTTTTTTCGACTTAGTCATTTTTCCGGCGTTTATCAGACTTTCAGATAGGGCAAATGTCAGTGAGCGTTCCGATTTCAGTTCCAGAGCGATTCGCCCAATGAGTCTTTTATATTTAGTCATTTTCAGCCAATTTTCTGGATTTTTGAAAAATTCACTTTTTTGTGAAAATATCCACTAAATGAGGGAATAATATGTGTGAGGGTACCCCAGGAGAGTTCCAAATGTGTGTGGTTAGAATATATATCCCACGGGGGTAAAATTGAAAAAAGTTGAAAAAATTTTTTTTTTGGACTTAGTCATTTTTCCGGCGTTTATCAGACTTTCAGATAGGGCAAATGTCAGTGAGCGTTCCGATTTCAGTTCCAGAGCGATTCGCCCAATGAGTCCTTGATATTTAGTCATTTTCAGCCAATTTTCTGGATTTTTGAAAAATTCATTTTTTTGTGAAAATATCCACTAAAAGAGGGAATAATATGTGTGAGGGTACCCCAGGAGAGTTCCAAATGTGTGTGGGTAGAATATATATCCTACGTGGGTAGAATTGAAAAAAGTTTCAAAAAAATTTTTTTTTCGACTTGTCATTTTTCCGGCGTTTATCAAACTTTCAGATAGGGCAAATGTCAGTGAGCGTTCCGATTTCAGTTCCAGAGCGATTCGCCCAATGAGTCCTTGATATTTAGTCATTTTCAGCCAATTTTCTGGATTTTTGAAAAATTCACTTTTTTGTGAAAATATCCACTAAATGAGGGAATAGTATGTGTGAGGGTACCCCAGGAGAGTTCCAAATGTGTATGGTTAGAATATATATCCCACGGGGGTAAAATTGAAAAAAGTTGAAAAAAAAATTTTTTTTTTGGACTTAGTCATTTTTCCGGCGTTTATCAGACTTTCAGATAGGGCAAATGTCAGTGAGCGTTCCGATTTCAGTTCCAGAGCGATTCGCAGAATGAGTCCTTGATATTTAGTCGTTTTCAGCCAATATTTTGGATATTTGAAAATTTCACTTTTTTGTGAAAATATCCACTAAATGAGGGAATAATATGTGTGAGGGTACCCCAGGAGTGTTCCAAATGTGTGTCGGTAGAATATATATCCCACGGGGGTAAAATTGAAAAAAGTTGAAAAATTTTTTTTATTGGACTTAGTCATTTTTCCGGCGTTTATCAGACTTTCAGATAGGGCAAATATCAGTGAGCATTCCGATTTCAGTTCCAGAGCGATTCGCCCAATGAATCCTTGATATTTAGTCGTTTTCAGCCAATTATCTGGATTTTTGAAAAATTCACTTTTTTGTGAAAATATCCACTAAATGAGGGAATAATATGTGTGAGGGTACCCCAGGAGAGTTCCAAATGTGTGTGGGTAGAATATATATCCCACGGGGGTGAAATTGAAAAAAGTTGAAAAAATTTTTTTTTTGGACTTAGTCATTTTTCCGGCGTTTATCAGACTTTCAGATAGGGCAAATGTCAGTGAGCGTTCCAATTTCAGTTCCAGAGCGAATCGCCCAATGAGTCCTTGATATTTAGTCATTTTCAGCCAATTTTCTGGATTTTTGAAAAATTCACTTTTTTGTGAAAATATCCACTAAATGAGGGAACAATATGTGTGAGGGTACCCCAGGAGAGTTCCAAATGTGTGTGGGTAGAATATATATCCCACGGGGGTAAAATTGAAAAAAGTTGAAAAAATTTTTTTTTTGGACTTAGTCATTTTTCCAGCATTTATCAGACTTTCAGATAGGGCAAATGTCAGTGAGCATTCCGATTTCAGTTCCACAGCGATTCGCCCAATGAGTCCTTTATATTTGGTCATTTTCAGCCAATTTTCTGGATTTTTGAAAAATTCATTTTTTTGTGAAAATATCCACTAAAAGAGGGAATAATATGTGTGAGGGTACCCCAGGAGAGTTCCAAATGTGTGTGGGTAGAATATATATCCCACGGGGGTAAAATTGAAAAAAGTTTCAAAAAAATTTTTTTTTCGACTTAGTCATTTTTCCGGCGTTTATCAGACTTTCAGATAGGGCAAATGTCAGTGAGCGTTCCGATTTCAGTTCCAGAGCGAATCGCCCAATGAGTCCTTGATATTTAGTCATTTTCAGCCAATTTTCTGGATTTTTGAAAAATTCACTTTTTTGTGAAAATATCCACTAAATGAGGGAACAATATGTGTGAGGGTACCCCAGGAGAGTTCCAAATGTGTGTGGGTAGAATATATATCCCACGGGGGTAAAATTGAAAAAAGTTGAAAAAATTTTTTTTTTTGGACTTAGTCATTTTTCCAGCATTTATCAGACTTTCAGATAGGGCAAATGTCAGTGAGCATTCCGATTTCAGTTCCACAGCGATTCGCCCAATGAGTCCTTTATATTTGGTCATTTTCAGCCAATTTTCTGGATTTTTGAAAAATTCATTTTTTTGTGAAAATATCCACTAAAAGAGGGAATAATATGTGTGAGGGTACCCCAGGAGAGTTCCAAATGTGTGTGGGTAGAATATATATCCTACGTGGGTAAAATTGAAAAAAGTTTCAAAAAAATTTTTTTTTCGACTTAGTCATTTTTCCGGCGTTTATCAGACTTTCAGATAGGGCAAATGTCAGTGAGCGTTCCGATTTCAGTTCCAGAGCGATTCGCCCAATGAGTCTTTTATATTTAGTCATTTTCAGCCAATTTTCTGGATTTTTGAAAAATTCACTTTTTTGTGAAAATATCCACTAAATGAGGGAATAATATGTGTGAGGGTACCCCAGGAGAGTTCCAAATGTGTGTGGTTAGAATATATATCCCACGGGGGTAAAATTGAAAAAAGTTGAAAAAATTTTTTTTTTGGACTTAGTCATTTTTCCGGCGTTTATCAGACTTTCAGATAGGGCAAATGTCAGTGAGCGTTCCGATTTCAGTTCCAGAGCGATTCGCCCAATGAGTCCTTGATATTTAGTCATTTTCAGCCAATTTTCTGGATTTTTGAAAAATTCATTTTTTTGTGAAAATATCCACTAAAAGAGGGAATAATATGTGTGAGGGTACCCCAGGAGAGTTCCAAATGTGTGTGGGTAGAATATATATCCTACGTGGGTAGAATTGAAAAAAGTTTCAAAAAAATTTTTTTTTCGACTTGTCATTTTTCCGGCGTTTATCAAACTTTCAGATAGGGCAAATGTCAGTGAGCGTTCCGATTTCAGTTCCAGAGCGATTCGCCCAATGAGTCCTTGATATTTAGTCATTTTCAGCCAATTTTCTGGATTTTTGAAAAATTCACTTTTTTGTGAAAATATCCACTAAATGAGGGAATAGTATGTGTGAGGGTACCCCAGGAGAGTTCCAAATGTGTGTGGTTAGAATATATATCCCACGGGGGTAAAATTGAAAAAAGTTGAAAAAAAAATTTTTTTTTTGGACTTAGTCATTTTTCCGGCGTTTATCAGACTTTCAGATAGGGCAAATGTCAGTGAGCGTTCCGATTTCAGTTCCAGAGCGATTCGCAGAATGAGTCCTTGATATTTAGTCGTTTTCAGCCAATATTTTGGATATTTGAAAATTTCACTTTTTTGTGAAAATATCCACTAAATGAGGGAATAATATGTGTGAGGGTACCCCAGGAGTGTTCCAAATGTGTGTCGGTAGAATATATATCCCACGGGGGTAAAATTGAAAAAAGTTGAAAATTTTTTTTTATTGGACTTAGTCATTTTTCCGGCGTTTATCAGACTTTCAGATAGGGCAAATATCAGTGAGCATTCCGATTTCAGTTCCAGAGCGATTCGCCCAATGAATCCTTGATATTTAGTCGTTTTCAGCCAATTATCTGGATTTTTGAAAAATTCACTTTTTTGTGAAAATATCCACTAAATGAGGGAATAATATGTGTGAGGGTACCCCAGGAGAGTTCCAAATGTGTGTGGGTAGAATATATATCCCACGGGGGTGAAATTGAAAAAAGTTGAAAAAATTTTTTTTTTGGACTTAGTCATTTTTCCGGCGTTTATCAGACTTTCAGATAGGGCAAATGTCAGTGAGCGTTCCGATTTCAGTTCCAGAGCGAATCGCCCAATGAGTCCTTGATATTTAGTCATTTTCAGCCAATTTTCTGGATTTTTGAAAAATTCACTTTTTTGTGAAAATATCCACTAAATGAGGGAACAATATGTGTGAGGGTACCCCAGGAGAGTTCCAAATGTGTGTGGGTAGAATATATATCCCACGGGGGTAAAATTGAAAAAAGTTGAAAAAATTTTTTTTTTGGACTTAGTCATTTTTCCAGCATTTATCAGACTTTCAGATAGGGCAAATGTCAGTGAGCATTCCGATTTCAGTTCCACAGCGATTCGCCCAATGAGTCCTTTATATTTGGTCATTTTCAGCCAATTTTCTGGATTTTTGAAAAATTCATTTTTTTGTGAATATATCCACTAAAAGAGGGAATAATATGTGTGAGGGTACCCCAGGAGAGTTCCAAATGTGTGTGGTTAGAATATATATCCCACGGGGGTAAAATTGAAAAAAGTTGAAAAAAAAAATTTTTTTCGACTTAGTCATTTTTCCGGCGTTTATCAGACTTTCAGATAGGGCAAATGTCAGTGAGCGTTCCGATTTCAGTTCCAGAGCGATTCGCCCAATGAGTCCTTTATATTTAGTCATTTTCAGCCAATTTTCTGGATTTTTGAAAAATTCACTTTTTTGTGAAAATATCCACTAAATGAGGGAATAATATGTGTGAGGGTACCCCAGGAGAGTTCTAAATGTGTGTGGGTAGAATATATATCCCACGGGGGTAAAATTGAAAAAGTTGAAAAAATTTTTTTTTTGGACTTAGTCATTTTTCCGGCGTTTATCAGACTTTCAGATAGGGCAAATGTCAGTGAGCGTTCCGATTTCAGTTCCAGAGCGATTCCCCCAATGAGTCCTTGATATTTAGTCATTTTCAGCCAATTTTCTGGATTTTTGGAAAATTCACTTTTTTGTGAAAATATCCACTAAATGAGGGAATAATATGTGTGAGGGTACCCCAGGAGAGTTCCAAATGTGTGTGGGTAGAATATATATCCCACGGGGGTAAAATTGAAAAAAGTTGAAAAAAATTTTTTTTTGGACTTAGTCAATTTTCCAGCGTTTATCAGACTTTCAGATAGGGCAAATGTCAGTGAGCATTCCGATTTCAGTTCCAGAGCGATTCGCCCAATGAGTCCTTGATATTTAGTCGTTTTCAGCCAATTTTCTGGATTTTTGAAAAATTCACTTTTTTGTGAAAATATCCACTAAATGAGGGAATAATATGTGTGAAAGTACCCCAGGAGAGTTCCAAATGTGTGTGGGTAAAATATATATCCCACGGGGGTAAAATTGAAAAAAGTTGAAAATTTTTTTTTTTTTGGACGTAGCCATTCTTCCGGCGTTTATCAGACTTTCAGATAGGGCAAATGTCAGTGAGCGTTCCGATTTCAGTTCCAGAGCGATTCGCAGAATGAGTCCTTGATATTTAGTCGTTTTCAGCCAATATTTTGGATATTTGAAAATTTCACTTTTTTGTGAAAATATCCACTAAATGAGGGAATAATATGTGTGAGGGTACCCCAGGAGTGTTCCAAATGTGTGTCGGTAGAATATATATCCCACGGGGGTAAAATTGAAAAAAGTTGAAAAATTTTTTTTTTTGGACTTAGTCATTTTTCCGGCGTTTATCAGACTTTCAGATAGGGCAAATATCAGTGAGCATTCCGATTTCAGTTCCAGAGCGATTCGCCCAATGAATCCTTGATATTTAGTCGTTTTCAGCCAATTATCTGGATTTTTGAAAAATTCACTTTTTTGTGAAAATATCCACTAAATGAGGGAATAATATGTGTGAGGGTACCCCAGGAGAGTTCCAAATGTGTGTGGGTAGAATATATATCCCACGGGGTAAAATTGAAAAAAGTTGAAAAAATTTTTTTTTTGGACTTAGTCATTTTTCCGGCGTTTATCAGACTTTCAGATAGGGCAAATGTCAGTGAGCATTCCGATTTCAGTTCCACAGCGATTCGCCCAATGAGTCCTTTATATTTGGTCATTTTCAGCCAATTTTCTGGATTTTTGAAAAATTCATTTTTTTGTGAAAATATCCACTAAAAGAGGGAATAATATGTGTGAGGGTACCCCAGGAGAGGTCCAAATGTGTGTGGGTAGAATATATATCCTACGTGGGTAAAATTGAAAAAAGTTTCAAAAAATTTTTTTTTTCGACTTAGTCATTTTTCCGGCGTTTATCAGACTTTCAGATAGGGCAAATGTCAGTGAGCGTTCCGATTTCAGTTCCAGAGCGATTCGCCCAATGAGTCTTTTATATTTAGTCATTTTCAGCCAATTTTCTGGATTTTTGAAAAATTCACTTTTTTGTGAAAATATCCACTAAATGAGAGAATAATATGTGTGAGGGTACCCCAGGAGAGTTCCAAATGTGTGTGGGTAGAATATATATCCCACGGGGGTAAAATTGAAAAAAGTTGAAAAAATTTTTTTTTTGGACTTAGTCATTTTTCCAGCATTTATCAGACTTTCAGATAGGGCAAATGTCAGTGAGCATTCCGATTTCAGTTCCACAGCGATTCGCCCAATGAGTCCTTTATATTTGGTCATTTTCAGCCAATTTTCTGGATTTTTGAAAAATTCATTTTTTTGTGAAAATATCCACTAAAAGAGGGAATAATATGTGTGAGGGTACCCCAGGAGAGTTCCAAATGTGTGTGGGTAGAATATATATCCTACGTGGGTAAAATTGAAAAAAGTTTCAAAAAAATTTTTTTTTCGACTTAGTCATTTTTCCGGCGTTTATCAGACTTTCAGATAGGGCAAATGTCAGTGAGCATTCCGATTTCAGTTCCAGAGCGATTCGCCCAATGAATCCTTGATATTTAGTCGCTTTCAGCCAATTATCTGGATTTTTGAAAAATTCACTTTTTTGTGAAAATATCCACTAAATGAGGGAATAATATGTGTGAGGGTACCCCAGGAGAGTTCCAAATGTGTGTGGTTAGAATATATATCCCACGGGGGTAAAATTGAAAAAAGTTGAAAAAAATTTTTTTTTGGACTTAGTCATTTTTCCGGCGTTTATCAGACTTTCAGATAGGGCAAATGTCAGTGAGCATTCCGATTTCAGTTCCAGAGCGATTCGCCCAATGAGTCCTTGATATTTAGTCATTTTCAGCCAATTTTCTGGATTTTTGAAAAATTCACTTTTTTGTGAAAATATCCACTAAATGAGGGAATAATATGTGTGAGGGTACCCCAGGAGAGTTCTAAATGTGTGTGGGTAGAATATATATCCCACAGGGATAAAATTGAAAAAAGTTGAAAAATTTTTTTTTTTGGACGTAGCCATTCTTCCGGCGTTTATCAGACTTTCAGATAGGGCAAATGTCAGTGAGCGTTCCGATTTCAGTTCCAGAGCGATTCGCAGAATGAGTCCTTGATATTTAGTCATTTTCAGCCAATTTTCTGGATTTTTGAAAAATTCACTTTTTTGTGAAAATATCCACTAAATGAGGGAATAATATGTGTGAGGGTACCCCAGGAGAGTTCCAAATGTGTGTGGGTAGAATATATATCCCACGGGGGTAAAATTGAAAAAAGTTGAAAATTTTTTTTTTTTGGACGTATCCATTCTTCCGGCGTTTATCAGACTTTCAGATAGGGCAAATGTCAGTGAGCGTTCCGATTTCAGTTCCAGAGCGATTCGCCCAATGAATCCTTGATATTTAGTCGTTTTCAGCCAATATTTTGGATTTTTGAAAATTTCACTTTTTTGTGAAAATATCCACTAAATGAGGGAATAATATGTGTGAGGGTACACCAGGAGAGTTCTAAATGTGTGTGGGTAGAATATATATCCCACGGGGGTAAAATTGAAAAAAGTTGAAAATTTTTTTTTTTTGACGTAGCCATTCTTCCGGCGTTTATCAGACTTTCAGATAGGGCAAATGTCAGTGAGCGTTCCGATTTCAGTTCCAGAGCGATTCGCAGAATGAGTCCTTGATATTTAGTCGTTTTCAGCCAATATTTTGGATTTTTGAAAATTTCACTTTTTTGTGAAAATATCCACTAAATGAGGGAATAATATGTGTGAGGGTACCCCAGGAGTGTTCCAAATGTGTGTCGGTAGAATATATATCCCACGGGGGTAAAATTGAAAAAAGTTGAAAAATTTTTTTTTTTGGACTTAGTCATTTTTCCGGCGTTTATCAGACTTTCAGATAGGGCAAATATCAGTGAGCATTCCGATTTCAGTTCCAGAGCGATTCGCCCAATGAATCCTTGATATTTAGTCGCTTTCAGCCAATTATCTGGATTTTTGAAAAATTCACTTTTTTGTGAAAATATCCACTAAATGAGGGAATAATATGTGTGAGGGTACCCCAGGAGAGTTCCAAATGTGTGTGGTTAGAATATATATCCCACGGGGGTAAAATTGAAAAAAGTTGAAAAAATTTTTTTTTTGGACTTAGTCATTTTTCCGGCGTTTATCAGACTTTCAGATAGGGCAAATGTCAGTGAGCGTTCCGATTTCAGTTCCAGAGCGATTCGCCCAATGAGTCCTTGATATTTAGTCATTTTCAGCCAATTTTCTGGATTTTTGAAAAATTCATTTTTTTGTGAAAATATCCACTAAAAGAGGGAATAATATGTGTGAGGGTACCCCAGGAGAGTTCCAAATGTGTGTGGGTAGAATATATATCCTACGTGGGTAGAATTGAAAAAAGTTTCAAAAAAATTTTTTTTTCGACTTAGTCATTTTTCCGGCGTTTATCAGACTTTCAGATAGGGCAAATGTCAGTGAGCGTTCCGATTTCAGTTCCAGAGCGATTCGCCCAATGAGTCCTTTATATTTAGTCATTTTCAGCCAATTTTCTGGATTTTTGAAAAATTCACTTTTTTGTGAAAATATCCACTAAATGAGGGAATAATATGTGTGAGGGTACCCCAGGAGAGTTCTAAATGTGTGTGGGTAGAATATATATCCCACGGGGGTAAAATTGAAAAAAGTTGAAAAAATTTTTTTTTTGGACTTAGTCATTTTTCCGGCGTTTATCAGACTTTCAGATAGGGCAAATGTCAGTGAGCGTTCCGATTTCAGTTCCAGAGCGATTCCCCCAATGAGTCCTTGATATTTAGTCATTTTCAGCCAATTTTCTGGATTTTTGGAAAATTCACTTTTTTGTGAAAATATCCACTAAATGAGGGAATAATATGTGTGAGGGTACCCCAGGAGAGTTCCAAATGTGTGTGGGTAGAATATATATCCCACGGGGGTAAAATTGAAAAAAGTTGAAAAAAATTTTTTTTTGGACTTAGTCAATTTTCCAGCGTTTATCAGACTTTCAGATAGGGCAAATGTCAGTGAGCATTCCGATTTCAGTTCCAGAGCGATTCGCCCAATGAGTCCTTGATATTTAGTCGTTTTCAGCCAATTTTCTGGATTTTTGAAAAATTCACTTTTTTGTGAAAATATCCACTAAATGAGGGAATAATATGTGTGAAAGTACCCCAGGAGAGTTCCAAATGTGTGTGGGTAAAATATATATCCCACGGGGGTAAAATTGAAAAAAGTTGAAAAAATTTTTTTTTTGGACTTAGTCATTTTTCCAGCATTTATCAGACTTTCAGATAGGGCAAATGTCAGTGAGCATTCCGATTTCAGTTCCACAGCGATTCGCCCAATGAGTCCTTTATATTTGGTCATTTTCAGCCAATTTTCTGGATTTTTGAAAAATTCATTTTTTTGTGAAAATATCCACTAAAAGAGGGAATAATATGTGTGAGGGTACCCCAGGAGAGTTCCAAATGTGTGTGGGTAGAATATATATCCTACGTGGGTAAAATTGAAAAAAGTTTCAAAAAAATTTTTTTTTCGACTTAGTCATTTTTCCGGCGTTTATCAGACTTTCAGATAGGGCAAATGTCAGTGAGCATTCCGATTTCAGTTCCAGAGCGATTCGCCCAATGAATCCTTGATATTTAGTCGCTTTCAGCCAATTATCTGGATTTTTGAAAAATTCACTTTTTTGTGAAAATATCCACTAAATGAGGGAATAATATGTGTGAGGGTACCCCAGGAGAGTTCCAAATGTGTGTGGTTAGAATATATATCCCACGGGGGTAAAATTGAAAAAAGTTGAAAAAATTTTTTTTTTGGACTTAGTCATTTTTCCGGCGTTTATCAGACTTTCAGATAGGGCAAATGTCAGTGAGCATTCCGATTTCAGTTCCAGAGCGATTCGCCCAATGAGTCCTTGATATTTAGTCATTTTCAGCCAATTTTCTGGATTTTTGAAAAATTCACTTTTTTGTGAAAATATCCACTAAATGAGGGAATAATATGTGTGAGGGTACCCCAGGAGAGTTCTAAATGTGTGTGGGTAGAATATATATCCCACAGGGATAAAATTGAAAAAAGTTGAAAAATTTTTTTTTTTGGACGTAGCCATTCTTCCGGCGTTTATCAGACTTTCAGATAGGGCAAATGTCAGTGAGCGTTCCGATTTCAGTTCCAGAGCGATTCGCAGAATGAGTCCTTGATATTTAGTCGTTTTCAGCCAATATTTTGGATTTTTGAAAATTTCACTTTTTTGTGAAAATATCCACTAAATGAGGGAATAATATGTGTGAGGGTACCCCAGGAGTGTTCCAAATGTGTGTCGGTAGAATATATATCCCAAGGGGGTAAAATTGAAAAAAGTTGAAAAAATTTTTTTTTTGGACTTAGTCATTTTTCCGGCGTTTATCAGACTTTCAGATAGGGCAAATGTCAGTGAGCGTTCCAATTTCAGTTCCAGAGCGATTCGCCCAATGAGTCCTTGATATTTAGTCATTTTCAGCCAATTTTCTGGATTTTTGAAAAATTCACTTTTTTGTGAAAATATCCACTAAATGAGGGAATAATATGTGTGAGGGTACCCCAGGAGAGTTCCAAATGTGTGTGGGTAGAATATATATCCCACGGGGGTAAAATTGAAAAAAGTTGAAAATTTTTTTTTTTTGGACGTATCCATTCTTCCGGCGTTTATCAGACTTTCAGATAGGGCAAATGTCAGTGAGCGTTCCGATTTCAGTTCCAGAGCGATTCGCCCAATGAATCCTTGATATTTAGTCGTTTTCAGCCAATATTTTGGATTTTTGAAAATTTCACTTTTTTGTGAAAATATCCACTAAATGAGGGAATAATATGTGTGAGGGTACACCAGGAGAGTTCTAAATGTGTGTGGGTAGAATATATATCCCACGGGGGTAAAATTGAAAAAAGTTGAAAATTTTTTTTTTTTGACGTAGCCATTCTTCCGGCGTTTATCAGACTTTCAGATAGGGCAAATGTCAGTGAGCGTTCCGATTTCAGTTCCAGAGCGATTCGCAGAATGAGTCCTTGATATTTAGTCGTTTTCAGCCAATATTTTGGATTTTTGAAAATTTCACTTTTTTGTGAAAATATCCACTAAATGAGGGAATAATATGTGTGAGGGTACCCCAGGAGTGTTCCAAATGTGTGTCGGTAGAATATATATCCCACGGGGGTAAAATTGAAAAAAGTTGAAAAATTTTTTTTTTTGGACTTAGTCATTTTTCCGGCGTTTATCAGACTTTCAGATAGGGCAAATATCAGTGAGCATTCCGATTTCAGTTCCAGAGCGATTCGCCCAATGAATCCTTGATATTTAGTCGCTTTCAGCCAATTATCTGGATTTTTGAAAAATTCACTTTTTTGTGAAAATATCCACTAAATGAGGGAATAATATGTGTGAGGGTACCCCAGGAGAGTTCCAAATGTGTGTGGTTAGAATATATATCCCACGGGGGTAAAATTGAAAAAAGTTGAAAAAATTTTTTTTTTGGACTTAGTCATTTTTCCGGCGTTTATCAGACTTTCAGATAGGGCAAATGTCAGTGAGCATTCCGATTTCAGTTCCACAGCGATTCGCCCAATGAGTCCTTTATATTTGGTCATTTTCAGCCAATTTTCTGGATTTTTGAAAAATTCATTTTTTTGTGAAAATATCCACTAAAAGAGGGAATAATATGTGTGAGGGTACCCCAGGAGAGGTCCAAATGTGTGTGGGTAGAATATATATCCTACGTGGGTAAAATTGAAAAAAGTTTCAAAAAATTTTTTTTTTCGACTTAGTCATTTTTCCGGCGTTTATCAGACTTTCAGATAGGGCAAATGTCAGTGAGCGTTCCGATTTCAGTTCCAGAGCGATTCGCCCAATGAGTCTTTTATATTTAGTCATTTTCAGCCAATTTTCTGGATTTTTGAAAAATTCACTGTTTTGTGAAAATATCCACTAAATGAGAGAATAATATGTGTGAGGGTACCCCAGGAGAGTTCCAAATGTGTGTGGGTAGAATATATATCCCACGGGGGTAAAATTGAAAAAAGTTGAAAAAATTTTTTTTTTGGACTTAGTCATTTTTCCAGCATTTATCAGACTTTCAGATAGGGCAAATGTCAGTGAGCATTCCGATTTCAGTTCCACAGCGATTCGCCCAATGAGTCCTTTATATTTGGTCATTTTCAGCCAATTTTCTGGATTTTTGAAAAATTCATTTTTTTGTGAAAATATCCACTAAAAGAGGGAATAATATGTGTGAGGGTACCCCAGGAGAGTTCCAAATGTGTGTGGGTAGAATATATATCCTACGTGGGTAAAATTGAAAAAAGTTTCAAAAAAATTTTTTTTTCGACTTAGTCATTTTTCCGGCGTTTATCAGACTTTCAGATAGGGCAAATGTCAGTGAGCATTCCGATTTCAGTTCCAGAGCGATTCGCCCAATGAATCCTTGATATTTAGTCGCTTTCAGCCAATTATCTGGATTTTTGAAAAATTCACTTTTTTGTGAAAATATCCACTAAATGAGGGAATAATATGTGTGAGGGTACCCCAGGAGAGTTCCAAATGTGTGTGGTTAGAATATATATCCCACGGGGGTAAAATTGAAAAAAGTTGAAAAAAATTTTTTTTTTGGACTTAGTCATTTTTCCGGCGTTTATCAGACTTTCAGATAGGGCAAATGTCAGTGAGCATTCCGATTTCAGTTCCAGAGCGATTCGCCCAATGAGTCCTTGATATTTAGTCATTTTCAGCCAATTTTCTGGATTTTTGAAAAATTCACTTTTTTGTGAAAATATACACTAAATGAGGGAATAATATGTGTGAGGGTACCCCAGGAGAGTTCTAAATGTGTGTGGGTAGAATATATATCCCACAGGGATAAAATTGAAAAAAGTTGAAAAATTTTTTTTTTTGGACGTAGCCATTCTTCCGGCGTTTATCAGACTTTCAGATAGGGCAAATGTCAGTGAGCGTTCCGATTTCAGTTCCAGAGCGATTCGCAGAATGAGTCCTTGATATTTAGTCATTTTCAGCCAATTTTCTGGATTTTTGAAAAATTCACTTTTTTGTGAAAATATCCACTAAATGAGGGAATAATATGTGTGAGGGTACCCCAGGAGAGTTCCAAATGTGTGTGGGTAGAATATATATCCCACGGGGGTAAAATTGAAAAAAGTTGAAAATTTTTTTTTTTTGGACGTATCCATTCTTCCGGCGTTTATCAGACTTTCAGATAGGGCAAATGTCAGTGAGCGTTCCGATTTCAGTTCCAGAGCGATTCGCCCAATGAATCCTTGATATTTAGTCGTTTTCAGCCAATATTTTGGATTTTTGAAAATTTCACTTTTTTGTGAAAATATCCACTAAATGAGGGAATAATATGTGTGAGGGTACACCAGGAGAGTTCTAAATGTGTGTGGGTAGAATATATATCCCACGGGGGTAAAATTGAAAAAAGTTGAAAATTTTTTTTTTTTGACGTAGCCATTCTTCCGGCGTTTATCAGACTTTCAGATAGGGCAAATGTCAGTGAGCGTTCCGATTTCAGTTCCAGAGCGATTCGCAGAATGAGTCCTTGATATTTAGTCGTTTTCAGCCAATATTTTGGATTTTTGAAAATTTCACTTTTTTGTGAAAATATCCACTAAATGAGGGAATAATATGTGTGAGGGTACCCCAGGAGTGTTCCAAATGTGTGTCGGTAGAATATATATCCCACGGGGGTAAAATTGAAAAAAGTTGAAAAATTTTTTTTTTTGGACTTAGTCATTTTTCCGGCGTTTATCAGACTTTCAGATAGGGCAAATATCAGTGAGCATTCCGATTTCAGTTCCAGAGCGATTCGCCCAATGAATCCTTGATATTTAGTCGCTTTCAGCCAATTATCTGGATTTTTGAAAAATTCACTTTTTTGTGAAAATATCCACTAAATGAGGGAATAATATGTGTGAGGGTACCCCAGGAGAGTTCCAAATGTGTGTGGTTAGAATATATATCCCACGGGGGTAAAATTGAAAAAAGTTGAAAAAATTTTTTTTTTGGACTTAGTCATTTTTCCGGCGTTTATCAGACTTTCAGATAGGGCAAATGTCAGTGAGCGTTCCGATTTCAGTTCCAGAGCGATTCGCCCAATGAGTCCTTGATATTTAGTCATTTTCAGCCAATTTTCTGGATTTTTGAAAAATTCATTTTTTTGTGAAAATATCCACTAAAAGAGGGAATAATATGTGTGAGGGTACCCCAGGAGAGTTCCAAATGTGTGTGGGTAGAATATATATCCTACGTGGGTAGAATTGAAAAAAGTTTCAAAAAATTTTTTTTTTCGACTTGTCATTTTTCCGGCGTTTATCAAACTTTCAGATAGGGCAAATGTCAGTGAGCGTTCCGATTTCAGTTCCAGAGCGATTCGCCCAATGAGTCCTTGATATTTAGTCATTTTCAGCCAATTTTCTGGATTTTTGAAAAATTCACTTTTTTGTGAAAATATCCACTAAATGAGGGAATAATATGTGTGAGGGTACCCCAGGAGAGTTCCAAATGTGTGTGGTTAGAATATATATCCCACGGGGGTAAAATTGAAAAAAGTTGAAAAAATAAATTTTTTTCGACTTAGTCATTTTTCCGGCGTTTATCAGACTTTCAGATAGGGCAAATGTCAGTGAGCGTTCCGATTTCAGTTCCAGAGCGATTCGCCCAATGAGTCCTTTATATTTAGTCATTTTCAGCCAATTTTCTGGATTTTTGAAAAATTCACTTTTTTGTGAAAATATCCACTAAATGAGGGAATAATATGTGTGAGGGTACCCCAGGAGAGTTCTAAATGTGTGTGGGTAGAATATATATCCCACGGGGGTAAAATTGAAAAAAGTTGAAAAAATTTTTTTTTTGGACTTAGTCATTTTTCCGGCGTTTATCAGACTTTCAGATAGGGCAAATGTCAGTGAGCGTTCCGATTTCAGTTCCAGAGCGATTCCCCCAATGAGTCCTTGATATTTAGTCATTTTCAGCCAATTTTCTGGATTTTTGGAAAATTCACTTTTTTGTGAAAATATCCACTAAATGAGGGAATAATATGTGTGAGGGTACCCCAGGAGAGTTCCAAATGTGTGTGGGTAGAATATATATCCCACGGGGGTAAAATTGAAAAAAGTTGAAAAAAATTTTTTTTTGGACTTAGTCAATTTTCCAGCGTTTATCAGACTTTCAGATAGGGCAAATGTCAGTGAGCATTCCGATTTCAGTTCCAGAGCGATTCGCCCAATGAGTCCTTGATATTTAGTCGTTTTCAGCCAATTTTCTGGATTTTTGAAAAATTCACTTTTTTGTGAAAATATCCACTAAATGAGGGAATAATATGTGTGAAAGTACCCCAGGAGAGTTCCAAATGTGTGTGGGTAGAATATATATCCTACGTGGGTAAAATTGAAAAAAGTTTCAAAAAAATTTTTTTTTCGACTTAGTCATTTTTCCGGCGTTTATCAGACTTTCAGATAGGGCAAATGTCAGTGAGCGTTCCGATTTCAGTTCCAGAGCGATTCGCCCAATGAGTCCTTTATATTTAGTCATTTTCAGCCAATTTTCTGGATTTTTGAAAAATTCACTTTTTTGTGAAAATATCCACTAAATGAGGGAATAATATGTGTGAGGGTACCCCAGGAGAGTTCTAAATGTGTGTGGGTAGAATATATATCCCACGGGGGTAAAATTGAAAAAAGTTGAAAAAATTTTTTTTTTGGACTTAGTCATTTTTCCGGCGTTTATCAGACTTTCAGATAGGGCAAATGTCAGTGAGCGTTCCGATTTCAGTTCCAGAGCGATTCCCCCAATGAGTCCTTGATATTTAGTCATTTTCAGCCAATTTTCTGGATTTTTGGAATATTCACTTTTTTGTGAAAATATCCACTAAATGAGGGAATAATATGTGTGAGGGTACCCCAGGAGAGTTCCAAATGTGTGTGGGTAGAATATATATCCCACGGGGGTAAAATTGAAAAAAGTTGAAAAAAATTTTTTTTTGGACTTAGTCAATTTTCCAGCGTTTATCAGACTTTCAGATAGGGCAAATGTCAGTGAGCATTCCGATTTCAGTTCCAGAGCGATTCGCCCAATGAGTCCTTGATATTTAGTCGTTTTCAGCCAATTTTCTGGATTTTTGAAAAATTCACTTTTTTGTGAAAATATCCACTAAATGAGGGAATAATATGTGTGAAAGTACCCCAGGAGAGTTCCAAATGTGTGTGGGTAAAATATATATCCCACGGGGGTAAAATTGAAAAAAGTTGAAAATTTTTTTTTTTTTGGACGTAGCCATTCTTCCGGCGTTTATCAGACTTTCAGATAGGGCAAATGTCAGTGAGCGTTCCGATTTCAGTTCCAGAGCGATTCGCAGAATGAGTCCTTGATATTTAGTCGTTTTCAGCCAATATTTTGGATATTTGAAAATTTCACTTTTTTGTGAAAATATCCACTAAATGAGGGAATAATATGTGTGAGGGTACCCCAGGAGTGTTCCAAATGTGTGTCGGTAGAATATATATCCCACGGGGGTAAAATTGAAAAAAGTTGAAAAATTTTTTTTTTTGGACTTAGTCATTTTTCCGGCGTTTATCAGACTTTCAGATAGGGCAAATATCAGTGAGCATTCCGATTTCAGTTCCAGAGCGATTCGCCCAATGAATCCTTGATATTTAGTCGTTTTCAGCCAATTATCTGGATTTTTGAAAAATTCACTTTTTTGTGAAAATATCCACTAAATGAGGGAATAATATGTGTGAGGGTACCCCAGGAGAGTTCCAAATGTGTGTGGGTAGAATATATATCCCACGGGGGTAAAATTGAAAAAAGTTGAAAAAATTTTTTTTTTGGACTTAGTCATTTTTCCAGCATTTATCAGACTTTCAGATAGGGCAAATGTCAGTGAGCATTCCGATTTCAGTTCCACAGCGATTCGCCCAATGAGTCCTTTATATTTGGTCATTTTCAGCCAATTTTCTGGATTTTTGAAAAATTCATTTTTTTGTGAAAATATCCACTAAAAGAGGGAATAATATGTGTGAGGGTACCCCAGGAGAGTTCCAAATGTGTGTGGGTAGAATATATATCCTACGTGGGTAAAATTGAAAAAAGTTTCAAAAAAATTTTTTTTTCGACTTAGTCATTTTTCCGGCGTTTATCAGACTTTCAGATAGGGCAAATGTCAGTGAGCATTCCGATTTCAGTTCCAGAGCGATTCGCCCAATGAATCCTTGATATTTAGTCGCTTTCAGCCAATTATCTGGATTTTTGAAAAATTCACTTTTTTGTGAAAATATCCACTAAATGAGGGAATAATATGTGTGAGGGTACCCCAGGAGAGTTCCAAATGTGTGTGGTTAGAATATATATCCCACGGGGGTAAAATTGAAAAAAGTTGAAAAAATTTTTTTTTTGGACTTAGTCATTTTTCCGGCGTTTATCAGACTTTCAGATAGGGCAAATGTCAGTGAGCATTCCGATTTCAGTTCCAGAGCGATTCGCCCAATGAGTCCTTGATATTTAGTCATTTTCAGCCAATTTTCTGGATTTTTGAAAAATTCACTTTTTTGTGAAAATATCCACTAAATGAGGGAATAATATGTGTGAGGGTACCCCAGGAGAGTTCCAAATGTGTGTGGGTAGAATATATATCCCACGGGGGTAAAATTGAAAAAAGTTGAAAATTTTTTTTTTTTGGACGTATCCATTCTTCCGGCGTTTATCAGACTTTCAGATAGGGCAAATGTCAGTGAGCGTTCCGATTTCAGTTCCAGAGCGATTCGCCCAATGAATCCTTGATATTTAGTCGTTTTCAGCCAATATTTTGGATTTTTGAAAATTTCACTTTTTTGTGAAAATATCCACTAAATGAGGGAATAATATGTGTGAGGGTACACCAGGAGAGTTCTAAATGTGTGTGGGTAGAATATATATCCCACGGGGGTAAAATTGAAAAAAGTTGAAAATTTTTTTTTTTTGACGTAGCCATTCTTCCGGCGTTTATCAGACTTTCAGATAGGGCAAATGTCAGTGAGCGTTCCGATTTCAGTTCCAGAGCCATTCGCCCAATGAATCCTTGATATTTAGTCGTTTTCAGCCAATATTTTGGATTTTTGAAAATTTCACTTTTTTGTGAAAATATCCACTAAATGAGGGAATAATATGTGTGAGGGTACCCCAGGAGTGTTCCAAATGTGTGTCGGTAGAATATATATCCCACGGGGGTAAAATTGAAAAAAGTTGAAAAATTTTTTTTTTTGGACTTAGTCATTTTTCCGGCGTTTATCAGACTTTCAGATAGGGCAAATATCAGTGAGCATTCCGATTTCAGTTCCAGAGCGATTCGCCCAATGAATCCTTGATATTTAGTCGCTTTCAGCCAATTATCTGGATTTTTGAAAAATTCACTTTTTTGTGAAAATATCCACTAAATGAGGGAATAATATGTGTGAGGGTACCCCAGGAGAGTTCCAAATGTGTGTGGTTAGTATATATATCCCACGGGGGTAAAATTGAAAAAAGTTGAAAAAATTTTTTTTTTGGACTTAGTCATTTTTCCGGCGTTTATCAGACTTTCAGATAGGGCAAATGTCAGTGAGCGTTCCGATTTCAGTTCCAGAGCGATTCGCCCAATGAGTCCTTGATATTTAGTCATTTTCAGCCAATTTTCTGGATTTTTGAAAAATTCATTTTTTTGTGAAAATATCCACTAAAAGAGGGAATAATATGTGTGAGGGTACCCCAGGAGAGTTCCAAATGTGTGTGGGTAGAATATATATCCTACGTGGGTAGAATTGAAAAAAGTTTCAAAAAATTTTTTTTTTCGACTTGTCATTTTTCCGGCGTTTATCAAACTTTCAGATAGGGCAAATGTCAGTGAGCGTTCCGATTTCAGTTCCAGAGCGATTCGCCCAATGAGTCCTTGATATTTAGTCATTTTCAGCCAATTTTCTGGATTTTTGAAAAATTCACTTTTTTGTGAAAATATCCACTAAATGAGGGAATAATATGTGTGAGGGTACCCCAGGAGAGTTCCAAATGTGTGTGGTTAGAATATATATCCCACGGGGGTAAAATTGAAAAAAGTTGAAAAAATAAATTTTTTTCGACTTAGTCATTTTTCCGGCGTTTATCAGACTTTCAGATAGGGCAAATGTCAGTGAGCGTTCCGATTTCAGTTCCAGAGCGATTCGCCCAATGAGTCCTTTATATTTAGTCATTTTCAGCCAATTTTCTGGATTTTTGAAAAATTCACTTTTTTGTGAAAATATCCACTAAATGAGGGAATAATATGTGTGAGGGTACCCCAGGAGAGTTCTAAATGTGTGTGGGTAGAATATATATCCCACGGGGGTAAAATTGAAAAAATTTTTTTTTTGGACTTAGTCATTTTTCCGGCGTTTATCAGACTTTCAGATAGGGCAAATGTCAGTGAGCGTTCCGATTTCAGTTCCAGAGCGATTCCCCCAATGAGTCCTTGATATTTAGTCATTTTCAGCCAATTTTCTGGATTTTTGGAAAATTCACTTTTTTGTGAAAATATCCACTAAATGAGGGAATAATATGTGTGAGGGTACCCCAGGAGAGTTCCAAATGTGTGTGGGTAGAATATATATCCCACGGGGGTAAAATTGAAAAAAGTTGAAAAAAATTTTTTTTTGGACTTAGTCAATTTTCCAGCGTTTATCAGACTTTCAGATAGGGCAAATGTCAGTGAGCATTCCGATTTCAGTTCCAGAGCGATTCGCCCAATGAGTCCTTGATATTTAGTCGTTTTCAGCCAATTTTCTGGATTTTTGAAAAATTCACTTTTTTGTGAAAATATCCACTAAATGAGGGAATAATATGTGTGAAAGTACCCCAGGAGAGTTCCAAATGTGTGTGGGTAGAATATATATCCTACGTGGGTAAAATTGAAAAAAGTTTCAAAAAAATTTTTTTTTCGACTTAGTCATTTTTCCGGCGTTTATCAGACTTTCAGATAGGGCAAATGTCAGTGAGCGTTCCGATTTCAGTTCCAGAGCGATTCGCCCAATGAGTCCTTTATATTTAGTCATTTTCAGCCAATTTTCTGGATTTTTGAAAAATTCACTTTTTTGTGAAAATATCCACTAAATGAGGGAATAATATGTGTGAGGGTACCCCAGGAGAGTTCTAAATGTGTGTGGGTAGAATATATATCCCACGGGGGTAAAATTGAAAAAAGTTGAAAAAATTTTTTTTTTGGACTTAGTCATTTTTCCGGCGTTTATCAGACTTTCAGATAGGGCAAATGTCAGTGAGCGTTCCGATTTCAGTTCCAGAGCGATTCCCCCAATGAGTCCTTGATATTTAGTCATTTTCAGCCAATTTTCTGGATTTTTGGAAAATTCACTTTTTTGTGAAAATATCCACTAAATGAGGGAATAATATGTGTGAGGGTACCCCAGGAGAGTTCCAAATGTGTGTGGGTAGAATATATATCCCACGGGGGTAAAATTGAAAAAAGTTGAAAAAAATTTTTTTTTGGACTTAGTCAATTTTCCAGCGTTTATCAGACTTTCAGATAGGGCAAATGTCAGTGAGCATTCCGATTTCAGTTCCAGAGCGATTCGCCCAATGAGTCCTTGATATTTAGTCGTTTTCAGCCAATTTTCTGGATTTTTGAAAAATTCACTTTTTTGTGAAAATATCCACTAAATGAGGGAATAATATGTGTGAAAGTACCCCAGGAGAGTTCCAAATGTGTGTGGGTAAAATATATATCCCACGGGGGTAAAATTGAAAAAAGTTGAAAATTTTTTTTTTTTTGGACGTAGCCATTCTTCCGGCGTTTATCAGACTTTCAGATAGGGCAAATGTCAGTGAGCGTTCCGATTTCAGTTCCAGAGCGATTCGCAGAATGAGTCCTTGATATTTAGTCGTTTTCAGCCAATATTTTGGATATTTGAAAATTTCACTTTTTTGTGAAAATATCCACTAAATGAGGGAATAATATGTGTGAGGGTACCCCAGGAGTGTTCCAAATGTGTGTCGGTAGAATATATATCCCACGGGGGTAAAATTGAAAAAAGTTGAAAAATTTTTTTTTTTGGACTTAGTCATTTTTCCGGCGTTTATCAGACTTTCAGATAGGGCAAATATCAGTGAGCATTCCGATTTCAGTTCCAGAGCGATTCGCCCAATGAATCCTTGATATTTAGTCGTTTTCAGCCAATTATCTGGATTTTTGAAAAATTCACTTTTTTGTGAAAATATCCACTAAATGAGGGAATAATATGTGTGAGGGTACCCCAGGAGAGTTCCAAATGTGTGTGGGTAGAATATATATCCCACGGGGTAAAATTGAAAAAAGTTGAAAATATTTTTTTTTTGGACTTAGTCATTTTTCCGGCGTTTATCAGACTTTCAGATAGGGCAAATGTCAGTGAGCATTCCGATTTCAGTTCCACAGCGATTCGCCCAATGAGTCCTTTATATTTGGTCATTTTCAGCCAATTTTCTGGATTTTTGAAAAATTCATTTTTTTGTGAAAATATCCACTAAAAGAGGGAATAATATGTGTGAGGGTACCCCAGGAGAGTTCCAAATGTGTGTGGGTAGAATATATATCCTACGTGGGTAAAATTGAAAAAAGTTTCAAAAAAATTTTTTTTTCGACTTAGTCATTTTTCCGGCGTTTATCAGACTTTCAGATAGGGCAAATGTCAGTGAGCGTTCCGATTTCAGTTCCAGAGCGATTCGCCCAATGAGTCTTTTATATTTAGTCATTTTCAGCCAATTTTCTGGATTTTTGAAAAATTCACTTTTTTGTGAAAATATCCACTAAATGAGGGAATAATATGTGTGAGGGTACCCCAGGAGAGTTCCAAATGTGTGTGGGTAGAATATATATCCCACGGGGGTAAAATTGAAAAAAGTTGAAAAAATTTTTTTTTTGGACTTAGTCATTTTTCCAGCATTTATCAGACTTTCAGATAGGGCAAATGTCAGTGAGCATTCCGATTTCAGTTCCACAGCGATTCGCCCAATGAGTCCTTTATATTTGGTCATTTTCAGCCAATTTTCTGGATTTTTGAAAAATTCATTTTTTTGTGAAAATATCCACTAAAAGAGGGAATAATATGTGTGAGGGTACCCCAGGAGAGTTCCAAATGTGTGTGGGTAGAATATATATCCTACGTGGGTAAAATTGAAAAAAGTTTCAAAAAAATTTTTTTTTCGACTTAGTCATTTTTCCGGCGTTTATCAGACTTTCAGATAGGGCAAATGTCAGTGAGCATTCCGATTTCAGTTCCAGAGCGATTCGCCCAATGAGTCCTTGATATTTAGTCGCTTTCAGCCAATTATCTGGATTTTTGAAAAATTCACTTTTTTGTGAAAATATCCACTAAATGAGGGAATAATATGTGTGAGGGTACCCCAGGAGAGTTCCAAATGTGTGTGGTTAGAATATATATCCCACGGGGGTAAAATTGAAAAAAGTTGAAAAAATTTTTTTTTTGGACTTAGTCATTTTTCCGGCGTTTATCAGACTTTCAGATAGGGCAAATGTCAGTGAGCATTCCGATTTCAGTTCCAGAGCGATTCGCCCAATGAGTCCTTGATATTTAGTCATTTTCAGCCAATTTTCTGGATTTTTGAAAAATTCACTTTTTTGTGAAAATATCCACTAAATGAGGGAATAATATGTGTGAGGGTACCCCAGGAGAGTTCTAAATGTGTGTGGGTAGAATATATATCCCACAGGGGTAAAATTGAAAAAAGTTGAAAAATTTTTTTTTTTGGACGTAGCCATTCTTCCGGCGTTTATCAGACTTTCAGATAGGGCAAATGTCAGTGAGCGTTCCGATTTCAGTTCCAGAGCGATTCGCAGAATGAGTCCTTGATATTTAGTCGTTTTCAGCCAATATTTTGGATTTTTGAAAATTTCACTTTTTTGTGAAAATATCCACTAAATGAGGGAATAATATGTGTGAGGGTACCCCAGGAGTGTTCCAAATGTGTGTCGGTAGAATATATATCCCAAGGGGGTAAAATTGAAAAAAGTTGAAAAAATTTTTTTTTTGGACTTAGTCATTTTTCCGGCGTTTATCAGACTTTCAGATAGGGCAAATGTCAGTGAGCGTTCCAATTTCAGTTCCAGAGCGATTCGCCCAATGAGTCCTTGATATTTAGTCATTTTCAGCCAATTTTCTGGATTTTTGAAAAATTCACTTTTTTGTGAAAATATCCACTAAATGAGGGAATAATATGTGTGAGGGTACCCCAGGAGAGTTCCAAATGTGTGTGGGTAGAATATATATCCCACGGGGGTAAAATTGAAAAAAGTTGAAAATTTTTTTTTTTTGACGTAGCCATTCTTCCGGCGTTTATCAGACTTTCAGATAGGGCAAATGTCAGTGAGCGTTCCGATTTCAGTTCCAGAGCGATTCGCAGAATGAGTCCTTGATATTTAGTCGTTTTCAGCCAATATTTTGGATTTTTGAAAATTTCACTTTTTTGTGAAAATATCCACTAAATGAGGGAATAATATGTGTGAGGGTACCCCAGGAGTGTTCCAAATGTGTGTCGGTAGAATATATATCCCACGGGGGTAAAATTGAAAAAAGTTGAAAAATTTTTTTTTTTGGACTTAGTCATTTTTCCGGCGTTTATCAGACTTTCAGATAGGGCAAATATCAGTGAGCATTCCGATTTCAGTTCCAGAGCGATTCGCCCAATGAATCCTTGATATTTAGTCGCTTTCAGCCAATTATCTGGATTTTTGAAAAATTCACTTTTTTGTGAAAATATCCACTAAATGAGGGAATAATATGTGTGAGGGTACCCCAGGAGAGTTCCAAATGTGTGTGGTTAGAATATATATCCCACGGGGGTAAAATTGAAAAAAGTTGAAAAAATTTTTTTTTTGGACTTAGTCATTTTTCCGGCGTTTATCAGACTTTCAGATAGGGCAAATGTCAGTGAGCGTTCCGATTTCAGTTCCAGAGCGATTCGCCCAATGAGTCCTTGATATTTAGTCATTTTCAGCCAATTTTCTGGATTTTTGAAAAATTCATTTTTTTGTGAAAATATCCACTAAAAGAGGGAATAATATGTGTGAGGGTACCCCAGGAGAGTTCCAAATGTGTGTGGGTAGAATATATATCCTACGTGGGTAGAATTGAAAAAAGTTTCAAAAAATTTTTTTTTTCGACTTGTCATTTTTCCGGCGTTTATCAAACTTTCAGATAGGGCAAATGTCAGTGAGCGTTCCGATTTCAGTTCCAGAGCGATTCGCCCAATGAGTCCTTGATATTTAGTCATTTTCAGCCAATTTTCTGGATTTTTGAAAAATTCACTTTTTTGTGAAAATATCCACTAAATGAGGGAATAATATGTGTGAGGGTACCCCAGGAGAGTTCCAAATGTGTGTGGTTAGAATATATATCCCACGGGGGTAAAATTGAAAAAAGTTGAAAAAATAATTTTTTTTCGACTTAGTCATTTTTCCGGCGTTTATCAGACTTTCAGATAGGGCAAATGTCAGTGAGCGTTCCGATTTCAGTTCCAGAGCGATTCGCCCAATGAGTCCTTTATATTTAGTCATTTTCAGCCAATTTTCTGGATTTTTGAAAAATTCACTTTTTTGTGAAAATATCCACTAAATGAGGGAATAATATGTGTGAGGGTACCCCAGGAGAGTTCTAAATGTGTGTGGGTAGAATATATATCCCACGGGGGTAAAATTGAAAAAAGTTGAAAAAATTTTTTTTTTGGACTTAGTCATTTTTCCGGCGTTTATCAGACTTTCAGATAGGGCAAATGTCAGTGAGCGTTCCGATTTCAGTTCCAGAGCGATTCCCCCAATGAGTCCTTGATATTTAGTCATTTTCAGCCAATTTTCTGGATTTTTGGAAAATTCACTTTTTTGTGAAAATATCCACTAAATGAGGGAATAATATGTGTGAGGGTACCCCAGGAGAGTTCCAAATGTGTGTGGGTAGAATATATATCCCACGGGGGTAAAATTGAAAAAAGTTGAAAAAAATTTTTTTTTGGACTTAGTCAATTTTCCAGCGTTTATCAGACTTTCAGATAGGGCAAATGTCAGTGAGCATTCCGATTTCAGTTCCAGAGCGATTCGCCCAATGAGTCCTTGATATTTAGTCGTTTTCAGCCAATTTTCTGGATTTTTGAAAAATTCACTTTTTTGTGAAAATATCCACTAAATGAGGGAATAATATGTGTGAAAGTACCCCAGGAGAGTTCCAAATGTGTGTGGGTAAAATATATATCCCACGGGGGTAAAATTGAAAAAAGTTGAAAATTTTTTTTTTTTTGGACGTAGCCATTCTTCCGGCGTTTATCAGACTTTCAGATAGGGCAAATATCAGTGAGCATTCCGATTTCAGTTCCAGAGCGATTCGCCCAATGAATCCTTGATATTTAGTCGTTTTCAGCCAATTATCTGGATTTTTGAAAAATTCACTTTTTTGTGAAAATATCCACTAAATGAGGGAATAATATGTGTGAGGGTACCCCAGGAGAGTTCCAAATGTGTGTGGGTAGAATATATATCCCACGGGGGTAAAATTGAAAAAAGTTGAAAAAATTTTTTTTTTGGACTTAGTCATTTTTCCGGCGTTTATCAGACTTTCAGATAGGGCAAATGTCAGTGAGCATTCCGATTTCAGTTCCACAGCGATTCGCCCAATGAGTCCTTTATATTTGGTCATTTTCAGCCAATTTTCTGGATTTTTGAAAAATTCATTTTTTTGTGAAAATATCCACTAAAAGAGGGAATAATATGTGTGAGGGTACCCCAGGAGAGTTCCAAATGTGTGTGGGTAGAATATATATCCTACGTGGGTAAAATTGAAAAAAGTTTCAAAAAAATTTTTTTTTCGACTTAGTCATTTTTCCGGCGTTTATCAGACTTTCAGATAGGGCAAATGTCAGTGAGCGTTCCGATTTCAGTTCCAGAGCGATTCGCCCAATGAGTCTTTTATATTTAGTCATTTTCAGCCAATTTTCTGGATTTTTGAAAAATTCACTTTTTTGTGAAAATATCCACTAAATGAGGGAATAATATGTGTGAGGGTACCCCAGGAGAGTTCCAAATGTGTGTGGTTAGAATATATATCCCACGGGGGTAAAATTGAAAAAAGTTGAAAAAATTTTTTTTTTGGACTTAGTCATTTTTCCGGCGTTTATCAGACTTTCAGATAGGGCAAATGTCAGTGAGCGTTCCGATTTCAGTTCCAGAGCGATTCGCCCAATGAGTCCTTGATATTTAGTCGTTTTCAGCCAATTTTCTGGATTTTTGAAAAATTCACTTTTTTGTGAAAATATCCACTAAATGAGGGAATAATATGTGTGAAAGTACCCCAGGAGAGTTCCAAATGTGTGTGGGTAAAATATATATCCCACGGGGGTAAAATTGAAAAAAGTTGAAAATTTTTTTTTTTTTGGACGTAGCCATTCTTCCGGCGTTTATCAGACTTTCAGATAGGGCAAATGTCAGTGAGCGTTCCGATTTCAGTTCCAGAGCGATTCGCCCAATGAGTCTTTTATATTTAGTCATTTTCAGCCAATTTTCTGGATTTTTGAAAAATTCACTTTTTTGTGAAAATATCCACTAAATGAGGGAATAATATGTGTGAGGGTACCCCAGGAGAGTTCCAAATGTGTGTGGGTAGAATATATATCCCACGGGGGTAAATTTGAAAAAAGTTGAAAAAATTTTTTTTTTGGACTTAGTCATTTTTCCGGCGTTTATCAGACTTTCAGATAGGGCAAATGTCAGTGAGCATTCCGATTTCAGTTCCAGAGCGATTCGCCCAATGAGTCCTTGATATTTAGTCATTTTCAGCCAATTTTCTGGATTTTTGAAAAATTCACTTTTTTGTGAAAATATCCACTAAATGAGGGAATAATATGTGTGAGGGTACCCCAGGAGAGTTCTAAATGTGTGTGGGTAGAATATATATCCCACAGGGGTAAAATTGAAAAAAGTTGAAAAATTTTTTTTTTTGGACGTAGCCATTCTTCCGGCGTTTATCAGACTTTCAGATAGGGCAAATGTCAGTGAGCGTTCCGATTTCAGTTCCAGAGCGATTCGCAGAATGAGTCCTTGATATTTAGTCGTTTTCAGCCAATATTTTGGATTTTTGAAAATTTCACTTTTTTGTGAAAATATCCACTAAATGAGGGAATAATATGTGTGAGGGTACCCCAGGAGTGTTCCAAATGTGTGTCGGTAGAATATATATCCCAAGGGGGTAAAATTGAAAAAAGTTGAAAAAATTTTTTTTTTGGACTTAGTCATTTTTCCGGCGTTTATCAGACTTTCAGATAGGGCAAATGTCAGTGAGCGTTCCAATTTCAGTTCCAGAGCGATTCGCCCAATGAGTCCTTGATATTTAGTCATTTTCAGCCAATTTTCTGGATTTTTGAAAAATTCACTTTTTTGTGAAAATATCCACTAAATGAGGGAATAATATGTGTGAGGGTACCCCAGGAGAGTTCCAAATGTGTGTGGTTAGAATATATATCCCACGGGGGTAAAATTGAAAAAAGTTGAAAAAAAATTTTTTTTTCGCCTTAGTCATTTTTCCGGCGTTTATCAGACTTTCAGATAGGGCAAATGTCAGTGAGCGTTCCGATTTCAGTTCCAGAGCGATTCGCCCAATGAGACCTTTATATTTAGTAATTTTCAGCCAATTTTCTGGATTTTTGAAAAATTCACTTTTTTGTGAAAATATCCACTAAATGAGGGAATAATATGTGTGAGGGTACCCCAGGAGAGTTCCAAATGTGTGTGGGTAGAATATATATCCCACGGGGGTAAAATTGAAAAAAGTTGAAAAAAAAATTTTTTTTGGACTTAGTCATTTTTCCGGCGTTTATCAGACTTTCAGATAGGGCAAATGTCAGTGAGCATTCCGATTTCAGTTCCAGAGCGATTCGCCCAATGAATCCTTGATATTTAGTCGTTTTCAGCCAATTACCTGGATTTTTGAAAAATTCACTTTTTTGTGAAAATATCCACTAAATGAGGGAATAATATGTGTGAGGGTACCCCAGGAGAGTTCTAAATGTGTGTGGGTAGAATACATATCCCACGGGGGTAAAATTGAAAAAAGTTGAAAAATTTTTTTTTTTGGACGTAGCCATTCTTCCGGCGTTTATCAGACTTTCAGATAGGGCAAATGTCAGTGAGCGTTCCGATTTCAGTTCCAGAGCGATTCGCCCAATGAGTCCTTGATATTTAGTCATTTTCAGCCAATTTTCTGGATTTTTGAAAAATTCACTTTTTTGTGAAAATATCCACTAAATGAGGGAATAATATGTGTGAGGGTACCCAAGGAGAGTTCTAAATGTGTGTGGGTAGAATATATATCCTACGTGGGTAAAATTGAAAAAAGTTTCAAAAAAATTTTTTTTTCGACTTAGTCATTTTTCCGGCGTTTATCAAACTTTCAGATAGGGCAAATGTCAGTGAGCGTTCCGATTTCAGTTCCAGAGCGATTCGCCCAATGAGTCCTTGATATTTAGTCATTTTCAGCCAATTTTCTGGATTTTTGAAAAATTCACTTTTTTGTGAAAATATCCACTAAATGAGGGAATAATACGTGTGAGGGTACCCCAGCAGAGTTCTAAATGTGTGTGGGTAGAATATATATCCCACGGGGGTAAAATTGAAAAAAGTTGAAAAAAAAATTTTTTTTCGACTTAGTCATTTTTCCGGCGTTTATCAGACTTTCAGATAGGGCAAATGTCATTGAGCATTCCGATTTCAGTTCCAGAGCGATTCGCCCAATGAATCCTTGATATTTAGTCGTTTTCAGCCAATTATCTGGATTTTTGAAAAATTCACTTTTTTGTGAAAATATCCACTAAATGAGGGAATAATATGTGTGAGGGTACCCCAGGAGAGTTCCAAATGTGTGTGGGTAGAATATATATCCCACGGGGGTAAAATTGAAAAAAGTTGAAAAAATTTTTTTTTTGGACTTAGTCATTTTTCCGGCGTTTATCAGACTTTCAGATAGGGCAAATGTCAGTGAGCGTTCCTATTTCAGTTCAAGAGCGATTCGCCCAATGAGTCCTTTATATTTAGTCATTTTCAGCCAATTTTCTGGATTTTTGAAAAATTCACTTTTTTGTGAAAATATCCACTAAATGAGGGAATAATATGTGTGAGGGTACCCCAGGAGAGTTCTAAATGTGTGTGGGTAGAATATATATCCCACAGGGGTAAAATTGAAAAAAGTTGAAAAAAATTTTTTTTTTCGACTTAGTCATTTTTCCAGCATTTATCAGACTTTCAGATAGGGCAAATGTCAGTGAGCGTTCCGATTTCAGTTCCAGAGCGATTCGCCCAATGAGTCCTTGATATTTAGTCATTTTCAGCCAATTTTCTGGATTTTTGAAAAATTCACTTTTTTGTGAAAATATCCACTAAATGAGGGAATAATACGTGTGAGGGTACCCCAGCAGAGTTCTAAATGTGTGTGGGTAGAATATATATCCCACGGGGGTAAAATTGAAAAAAGTTGAAAAAAAATTTTTTTTTCGACTTAGTCATTTTTCCGGCGTTTATCAGACTTTCAGATAGGGCAAATGTCATTGAGCATTCCGATTTCAGTTCCAGAGCGATTCGCCCAATGAATCCTTGATATTTAGTCGTTTTCAGCCAATTATCTGGATTTTTGAAAAATTCACTTTTTTGTGAAAATATCCACTAAATGAGGGAATAATATGTGTGAGGGTACCCCAGGAGAGTTCTAAATGTGTGTGGGTAGAATATATATCCCACGGGGGTAAAATTGAAAAAAGTTGAAAAAAAAATTTTTTTTCGACTTAGTCATTTTTCCAGCATTTATCAGACTTTCAGATAGGGCAAATGTCAGTGAGCGTTCCGATTTCAGTTCCAGAGCGATTCGCCCAATGAGTCCTTGATATTTAGTCATTTTCAGCCAATTTTCTGGATTTTTGAAAAATTAACTTTTTTTGTGAAAATATCCACTAAATGAGGGAATAATATGTGTGAGGGTACCCCAGGAGAGTTCCAAATGTGTGTGGGTAGAATATATATCCTGCGTGGGTAAAATTGAAAAAAGTTTCAAAAAAATTTTTTTTTCGACTTAGTCATTTTTCCGGCGTTTATCAAACTTTCAGATAGGTCAAATGTCAGTGAGCGTTCCGATTTCAGTTCCAGAGCGATTCGCCCAATGAGTCCTTGATATTTAGTCATTTTCAGCCAATTTTCTGGATTTTTGAAAAATTCACTTTTTTGTGAAAATATCCACTAAATGAGGGAATAATATGTGTGAGGGTACCCCAGGAGAGTTCTAAATGTGTGTGGGTAGAATATATATCCCACAGGGGTAAAATTGAAAAAAGTTGAAAAAAATTTTTTTTTTCGACTTAGTCATTTTTCCAGCATTTATCAGACTTTCAGATAGGGCAAATGTCAGTGAGCGTTCCGATTTCAGTTCCAGAGCGATTCGCCCAATGAGTCCTTGATATTTAGTCATTTTCAGCCAATTTTCTGGATTTTTGAAAAATTAACTTTTTTGTGAAAATATCCACTAAATGAGGGAATAATATGTGTGAGGGTACCCCAGGAGAGTTCTAAATGTGTGTGGTTGGAAGATATATCCCACGGGGGTAAAATTGAAAAAATTTGAAAAAAAAATTTTTTTTTTGACTTAGTCATTTTTCCGGCGTTTATCAGACTTTCAGATAGGGCAAATGTCAGTGAGCGTTCCGATTTCAGTTCCAGAGCGATTCGCCCAATGAGTCCTTGATATTTAGTCATTTTCAGCCAATTTTCTGGATTTTTGAAAAATTAACTTTTTTTGTGAAAATATCCACTAAATGAGGGAATAATATGTGTGAGGGTACCCCAGGAGAGTTCCAAATGTGTGTGGGTAGAATATATATCCTGCGTGGGTAAAATTGAAAAAAGTTTCAAAAAAATTTTTTTTTCGACTTAGTCATTTTTCCGGCGTTTATCAAACTTTCAGATAGGTCAAATGTCAGTGAGCGTTCCGATTTCAGTTCCAGAGCGATTCGCCCAATGAGTCCTTGATATTTAGTCATTTTCAGCCAATTTTCTGGATTTTTGAAAAATTCACTTTTTTGTGAAAATATCCACTAAATGAGGGAATAATATGTGTGAGGGTACCCCAGGAGAGTTCTAAATGTGTGTGGGTAGAATATATATCCCACGGGGGTAAAATTGAAAAAAGTTGAAAAAAAAATTTTTTTTCGACTTAGTCATTTTTCCAGCATTTATCAGACTTTCAGATAGGGCAAATGTCAGTGAGCGTTCCGATTTCAGTTCCAGAGCGATTCGCCCAATGAGTCCTTGATATTTAGTCATTTTCAGCCAATTTTCTGGATTTTTGAAAAATTAACTTTTTTGTGAAAATATCCACTAAATGAGGGAATAATATGTGTGAGGGTACCCCAGGAGAGTTCCAAATGTGTGTGGGTAGAATATATATCCCACGGTGGTAAAATTGAAAAAAGTTGAAATAAAATTTTTTTTTGGACTTAGTCATTTTTCCGGCGTTTATCAAACTTTCAGATAGGGCAAATGTCAGTGAGCGTTCCGATTTCAGTTCCAGAGCGATTCGCCCAATGAGTCCTTTATATTTGGTCATTTTCAGCCAATTTTCTGGATTTTTGAAAAATTCATTTTTTTGTGAAAATATCCACTAAAAGAGGGAATAATATGTGTGAGGGTACCCCAGGAGAGTTCCAAATGTGTGTGGGTAGAATATATATCCCACGGGGGTAAAATTGAAAAAAGTTGAAATAAAATTTTTTTTTGGACTTAGTCATTTTTCCGGCGTTTATCAAACTTTCAGATAGGGCAAATGTCAGTGAGCGTTCCGATTTCAGTTCCAGTGCGATTCGCCCAATGAGTCCTTTATATTTAGTCATTTTCAGCCAATTTTCTGGATTTTTGAAAAATTCACTTTTTTGTGAAAATATCCACTAAATGAGGGAATAATATGTGTGAGGGTACCCCAGGAGAGTTCCAAATGTGTGTGGGTAGAATATATATCCCACGGGGGTAAAATTGAAAAAAGTTGAAAAAAATTTTTTTTTTCGACTTAGTCATTTTTCCGGCGTTTATCAGACTTTCAGATAGGGCAAATGTCAGTGAGCATTCCGATTTCAGTTCCAGAGTAATTCGCCCAATGAGTCCTTGATATTTAGTCGTTTTCAGCCAATTTTCTGGATTTTTGAAAAATTCACTTTTTTGTGAAAATATCCACTAAATGAGGGAATAATATGTGTGAAAGTACCCCAGGAGAGTTCCAAATGTGTGTGGGTAAAATATATATCCCACGGGGGTAAAATTGAAAAAAGTTGAAAATTTTTTTTTTTTTTCGACTTAGTCATTTTTCCGGCGTTTATCAGACTTTCAGATAGGGCAAATGTCAGTGAGCATGCCGATTTCAGTTCCAGAGCGATTCTCCCAATGAGTCCTTGATATTTAGTCATTTTCAGCCAATTTTCTGGATTTTTGAAAAATTCACTTTTTTGTGAAAATATCCACTAAATGAGGGAATAATATGTGTGAAAGTACCCCAGGAGAGTTCCAAATGTGTGTGGGTAAAATATATATCCCACGGGGGTAAAATTGAAAAAAGTTGAAAATTTTTTTTTTTTTGGACGTAGCCATTCTTCCGGCGTTTATCAGACTTTCAGATAGGGCAAATGTCAGTGAGCGTTCCGATTTCAGTTCCAGAGCGATTCGCCCAATGAGTCTTTTATATTTAGTCATTTTCAGCCAATTTTCTGGATTTTTGAAAAATTCACTTTTTTGTGAAAATATCCACTAAATGAGGGAATAATATGTGTGAGGGTACCCCAGGAGAGTTCCAAATGTGTGTGGGTAGAATATATATCCCACGGGGGTAAAATTGAAAAAAGTTGAAAAAATTTTTTTTTTGGACTTAGTCATTTTTCCGGCGTTTATCAGACTTTCAGATAGGGCAAATGTCAGTGAGCATTCCGATTTCAGTTCCAGAGCGATTCGCCCAATGAGTCCTTGATATTTAGTCATTTTCAGCCAATTTTCTGGATTTTTGAAAAATTCACTTTTTTGTGAAAATATCCACTAAATGAGGGAATAATATGTGTGAGGGTACCCCAGGAGAGTTCTAAATGTGTGTGGGTAGAATATATATCCCACAGGGGTAAAATTGAAAAAAGTTGAAAAATTTTTTTTTTTGGACGTAGCCATTCTTCCGGCGTTTATCAGACTTTCAGATAGGGCAAATGTCAGTGAGCGTTCCGATTTCAGTTCCAGAGCGATTCGCAGAATGAGTCCTTGATATTTAGTCGTTTTCAGCCAATATTTTGGATTTTTGAAAATTTCACTTTTTTGTGAAAATATCCACTAAATGAGGGAATAATATGTGTGAGGGTACCCCAGGAGTGTTCAAAATGTGTGTCGGTAGAATATATATCCCAAGGGGGTAAAATTGAAAAAAGTTGAAAAAATTTTTTTTTTGGACTTAGTCATTTTTCCGGCGTTTATCAGACTTTCAGATAGGGCAAATGTCAGTGAGCGTTCCAATTTCAGTTCCAGAGCGATTCGCCCAATGAGTCCTTGATATTTAGTCATTTTCAGCCAATTTTCTGGATTTTTGAAAAATTCACTTTTTTGTGAAAATATCCACTAAATGAGGGAATAATATGTGTGAGGGTACCCCAGGAGAGTTCCAAATGTGTGTGGTTAGAATATATATCCCACGGGGGTAAAATTGAAAAAAGTTGAAAAAAATTTTTTTTTTCGCCTTAGTCATTTTTCCGGCGTTTATCAGACTTTCAGATAGGGCAAATGTCAGTGAGCGTTCCGATTTCAGTTCCAGAGCGATTCGCCCAATGAGACCTTTATATTTAGTAATTTTCAGCCAATTTTCTGGATTTTTGAAAAATTCACTTTTTTGTGAAAATATCCACTAAATGAGGGAATAATATGTGTGAGGGTACCCCAGGAGAGTTCCAAATGTGTGTGGGTAGAATATATATCCCACGGGGGTAAAATTGAAAAAAGTTGAAAAAAAAATTTTTTTTGGACTTAGTCATTTTTCCGGCGTTTATCAGACTTTCAGATAGGGCAAATGTCAGTGAGCATTCCGATTTCAGTTCCAGAGCGATTCGCCCAATGAATCCTTGATATTTAGTCGTTTTCAGCCAATTACCTGGATTTTTGAAAAATTCACTTTTTTGTGAAAATATCCACTAAATGAGGGAATAATATGTGTGAGGGTACCCCAGGAGAGTTCTAAATGTGTGTGGGTAGAATACATATCCCACGGGGGTAAAATTGAAAAAAGTTGAAAAATTTTTTTTTTTGGACGTAGCCATTCTTCCGGCGTTTATCAGACTTTCAGATAGGGCAAATGTCAGTGAGCGTTCCGATTTCAGTTCCAGAGCGATTCGCCCAATGAGTCCTTGATATTTAGTCATTTTCAGCCAATTTTCTGGATTTTTGAAAAATTCACTTTTTTGTGAAAATATCCACTAAATGAGGGAATAATATGTGTGAGGGTACCCAAGGAGAGTTCTAAATGTGTGTGGGTAGAATATATATCCTACGTGGGTAAAATTGAAAAAAGTTTCAAAAAAATTTTTTTTTCGACTTAGTCATTTTTCCGGCGTTTATCAAACTTTCAGATAGGGCAAATGTCAGTGAGCGTTCCGATTTCAGTTCCAGAGCGATTCGCCCAATGAGTCCTTGATATTTAGTCATTTTCAGCCAATTTTCTGGATTTTTGAAAAATTCACTTTTTTGTGAAAATATCCACTAAATGAGGGAATAATACGTGTGAGGGTACCCCAGCAGAGTTCTAAATGTGTGTGGGTAGAATATATATCCCACGGGGGTAAAATTGAAAAAAGTTGAAAAAAAAATTTTTTTTCGACTTAGTCATTTTTCCGGCGTTTATCAGACTTTCAGATAGGGCAAATGTCATTGAGCATTCCGATTTCAGTTCCAGAGCGATTCGCCCAATGAATCCTTGATATTTAGTCGTTTTCAGCCAATTATCTGGATTTTTGAAAAATTCACTTTTTTGTGAAAATATCCACTAAATGAGGGAATAATATGTGTGAGGGTACCCCAGGAGAGTTCCAAATGTGTGTGGGTAGAATATATATCCCACGGGGGTAAAATTGAAAAAAGTTGAAAAAATTTTTTTTTTGGACTTAGTCATTTTTCCGGCGTTTATCAGACTTTCAGATAGGGCAAATGTCAGTGAGCGTTCCTATTTCAGTTCAAGAGCGATTCGCCCAATGAGTCCTTTATATTTAGTCATTTTCAGCCAATTTTCTGGATTTTTGAAAAATTCACTTTTTTGTGAAAATATCCACTAAATGAGGGAATAATATGTGTGAGGGTACCCCAGGAGAGTTCTAAATGTGTGTGGGTAGAATATATATCCCACAGGGGTAAAATTGAAAAAAGTTGAAAAAAATTTTTTTTTTCGACTTAGTCATTTTTCCAGCATTTATCAGACTTTCAGATAGGGCAAATGTCAGTGAGCGTTCCGATTTCAGTTCCAGAGCGATTCGCCCAATGAGTCCTTGATATTTAGTCATTTTCAGCCAATTTTCTGGATTTTTGAAAAATTCACTTTTTTGTGAAAATATCCACTAAATGAGGGAATAATACGTGTGAGGGTACCCCAGCAGAGTTCTAAATGTGTGTGGGTAGAATATATATCCCACGGGGGTAAAATTGAAAAAAGTTGAAAAAAAAATTTTTTTTCGACTTAGTCATTTTTCCGGCGTTTATCAGACTTTCAGATAGGGCAAATGTCATTGAGCATTCCGATTTCAGTTCCAGAGCGATTCGCCCAATGAATCCTTGATATTTAGTCGTTTTCAGCCAATTATCTGGATTTTTGAAAAATTCACTTTTTTGTGAAAATATCCACTAAATGAGGGAATAATATGTGTGAGGGTACCCCAGGAGAGTTCCAAATGTGTGTGGGTAGAATATATATCCCACGGGGGTAAAATTGAAAAAAGTTGAAAAAAATTTTTTTTTTCGACTTAGTCATTTTTCCAGCATTTATCAGACTTTCAGATAGGGCAAATGTCAGTGAGCGTTCCGATTTCAGTTCCAGAGCGATTCGCCCAATGAGTCCTTGATATTTAGTCATTTTCAGCCAATTTTCTGGATTTTTGAAAAATTCACTTTTTTGTGAAAATATCCACTAAATGAGGGAATAATATGTGTGAGGGTACCCCAGGAGAGTTCTAAATGTGTGTGGGTAGAATATATATCCCACGGGGGTAAAATTGAAAAAAGTTGAAAAAAAAATTTTTTTTCGACTTAGTCATTTTTCCAGCATTTATCAGACTTTCAGATAGGGCAAATGTCAGTGAGCGTTCCGATTTCAGTTCCAGAGCGATTCGCCCAATGAGTCCTTGATATTTAGTCATTTTCAGCCAATTTTCTGGATTTTTGAAAAATTAACTTTTTTTGTGAAAATATCCACTAAATGAGGGAATAATATGTGTGAGGGTACCCCAGGAGAGTTCCAAATGTGTGTGGGTAGAATATATATCCTGCGTGGGTAAAATTGAAAAAAGTTTCAAAAAAATTTTTTTTTCGACTTAGTCATTTTTCCGGCGTTTATCAAACTTTCAGATAGGTCAAATGTCAGTGAGCGTTCCGATTTCAGTTCCAGAGCGATTCGCCCAATGAGTCCTTGATATTTAGTCATTTTCAGCCAATTTTCTGGATTTTTGAAAAATTCACTTTTTTGTGAAAATATCCACTAAATGAGGGAATAATATGTGTGAGGGTACCCCAGGAGAGTTCTAAATGTGTGTGGGTAGAATATATATCCCACAGGGGTAAAATTGAAAAAAGTTGAAAAAAATTTTTTTTTTCGACTTAGTCATTTTTCCAGCATTTATCAGACTTTCAGATAGGGCAAATGTCAGTGAGCGTTCCGATTTCAGTTCCAGAGCGATTCGCCCAATGAGTCCTTGATATTTAGTCATTTTCAGCCAATTTTCTGGATTTTTGAAAAATTCACTTTTTTGTGAAAATATCCACTAAATGAGGGAATAATATGTGTGAGGGTACCCCAGGAGAGTTCTAAATGTGTGTGGTTGGAAGATATATCCCACGGGGGTAAAATTGAAAAAATTTGAAAAAAAAATTTTTTTTTTGACTTAGTCATTTTTCCGGCGTTTATCAGACTTTCAGATAGGGCAAATGTCAGTGAGCGTTCCGATTTCAGTTCCAGAGCGATTCGCCCAATGAGTCCTTGATATTTAGTCATTTTCAGCCAATTTTCTGGATTTTTGAAAAATTAACTTTTTTTGTGAAAATATCCACTAAATGAGGGAATAATATGTGTGAGGGTACCCCAGGAGAGTTCCAAATGTGTGTGGGTAGAATATATATCCTGCGTGGGTAAAATTGAAAAAAGTTTCAAAAAAATTTTTTTTTCGACTTAGTCATTTTTCCGGCGTTTATCAAACTTTCAGATAGGTCAAATGTCAGTGAGCGTTCCGATTTCAGTTCCAGAGCGATTCGCCCAATGAGTCCTTGATATTTAGTCATTTTCAGCCAATTTTCTGGATTTTTGAAAAATTCACTTTTTTGTGAAAATATCCACTAAATGAGGGAATAATATGTGTGAGGGTACCCCAGGAGAGTTCTAAATGTGTGTGGGTAGAATATATATCCCACGGGGGTAAAATTGAAAAAAGTTGAAAAAAAAATTTTTTTTCGACTTAGTCATTTTTCCAGCATTTATCAGACTTTCAGATAGGGCAAATGTCAGTGAGCGTTCCGATTTCAGTTCCAGAGCGATTCGCCCAATGAGTCCTTGATATTTAGTCATTTTCAGCCAATTTTCTGGATTTTTGAAAAATTCACTTTTTTGTGAAAATATCCACTAAATGAGGGAATAATATGTGTGAGGGTACCCCAGGAGAGTTCTAAATGTGTGTGGGTGGAATATATATCCCACGGGGGTAAAATTGAAAAAATTTGAAAAAAAAATTTTTTTTTTGACTTAGTCATTTTTCCGGCGTTTATCAGACTTTCAGATAGGGCAAATGTCAGTGAGCGTTCCGATTTCAGTTCCAGAGCGATTCGCCCAATGAGTCCTTGATATTTAGTCATTTTCAGCCAATTTTCTGGATTTTTGAAAAATTAACTTTTTTGTGAAAATATCCACTAAATGAGGGAATAATATGTGTGAGGGTACCCCAGGAGAGTTCCAAATGTGTGTGGGTAGAATACATATCCCACGGGGGTAAAATTGAAAAAAGTTGAAATAAAATTTTTTTTTGGACTTAGTCATTTTTCCGGCGTTTATCAAACTTTCAGATAGGGCAAATGTCAGTGAGCGTTCCGATTTCAGTTCCAGAGCGATTCGCCCAATGAGTCCTTTATATTTGGTCATTTTCAGCCAATTTTCTGGATTTTTGAAAAATTCATTTTTTTGTGAAAATATCCACTAAAAGAGGGAATAATATGTGTGAGGGTACCCCAGGAGAGTTCCAAATGTGTGTGGGTAGAATATATATCCCACGGGGGTAAAATTGAAAAAAGTTGAAATAAAATTTTTTTTTGGACTTAGTCATTTTTCCGGCGTTTATCAAACTTTCAGATAGGGCAAATGTCAGTGAGCGTTCCGATTTCAGTTCCAGTGCGATTCGCCCAATGAGTCCTTTATATTTAGTCATTTTCAGCCAATTTTCTGGATTTTTGAAAAATTCACTTTTTTGTGAAAATATCCACTAAATGAGGGAATAATATGTGTGAGGGTACCCCAGGAGAGTTCCAAATGTGTGTGGGTAGAATATATATCCCACGGGGGTAAAATTGAAAAAAGTTGAAAAAAAATTTTTTTTTGGACTTAGTCATTTTTCCGGCGTTTATCAAACTTTCAGATAGGGCAAATGTCAGTGAGCGTTCCGATTTCAGTTCCAGAGCGATTCGCCCTATGAGTCCTTGATATTTAGTCATTTTCAGCCAATTCTCTGGATTTTTGCAAAATTCATTTTTTGGGAAAATATCCACTAAATGAGGGAATAATATGTGTGAGGGTACCCCAGGAGAGTTCTAAATGTGTGTGGGTAGAATATATATCCCACGGGGGTAAAATTGAAAAAAGTTGAAAAAAATTTTTTTTTTCGACTTAGTCATTTTTCCGGCGTTTATCAGACTTTCAGATAGGGCAAATGTCAGTGAGCATTCCGATTTCAGTTCCAGAGTAATTCGCCCAATGAGTCCTTGATATTTAGTCGTTTTCAGCCAATTTTCTGGATTTTTGAAAAATTCACTTTTTTGTGAAAATATCCACTAAATGAGGGAATAATATGTGTGAAAGTACCCCAGGAGAGTTCCAAATGTGTGTGGGTAAAATATATATCCCACGGGGGTAAAATTGAAAAAAGTTGAAAATTTTTTTTTTTTTTCGACTTAGTCATTTTTCCGGCGTTTATCAGACTTTCAGATAGGGCAAATGTCAGTGAGCATGCCGATTTCAGTTCCAGAGCGATTCTCCCAATGAGTCCTTGATATTTAGTCATTTTCAGCCAATTTTCTGGATTTTTGAAAAATTCACTTTTTTGTGAAAATATCCACTAAATGAGGGAATAATATGTGTGAGGGTACCCCAGGAGAGTTCTAAATGTGTGTGGGTGGAATATATATCCCACGGGGGTAAAATTGAAAAAATTTGAAAAAAAATTTTTTTTTTTGACTTAGTCATTTTTCCGGCGTTTATCAGACTTTCAGATAGGGCAAATGTCAGTGAGCGTTCCGATTTCAGTTCCAGAGCGATTCGCCCAATGAGTCCTTGATATTTAGTCATTTTCAGCCAATTTTCTGGATTTTTGAAAAATTAACTTTTTTGTGAAAATATCCACTAAATGAGGGAATAATATGTGTGAGGGTACCCCAGGAGAGTTCCAAATGTGTGTGGGTAGAATATATATCCCACGGGGGTAAAATTGAAAAAAGTTGAAAAAAAATTTTTTTTTGGACTTAGTCATTTTTCCGGCGTTTATCAAACTTTCAGATAGGGCAAATGTCAGTGAGCGTTCCGATTTCAGTTCCAGAGCGATTCGCCCTATGAGTCCTTGATATTTAGTCATTTTCAGCCAATTCTCTGGATTTTTGCAAAATTCATTTTTTGGGAAAATATCCACTAAATGAGGGAATAATATGTGTGAGGGTACCCCAGGAGAGTTCTAAATGTGTGTGGGTAGAATATATATCCCATGGGGGTAAAATTGAAAAAAGTTGAAAAAAATTTTTTTTTTCGACTTAGTCATTTTTCCGGCGTTTATCAGACTTTCAGATAGGGCAAATGTCAGTGAGCATTCCGATTTCAGTTCCAGAGTAATTCGCCCAATGAGTCCTTGATATTTAGTCGTTTTCAGCCAATTTTCTGGATTTTTGAAAAATTCACTTTTTTGTGAAAATATCCACTAAATGAGGGAATAATATGTGTGAAAGTACCCCAGGAGAGTTCCAAATGTGTGTGGGTAAAATATATATCCCACGGGGGTAAAATTGAAAAAAGTTGAAAAATTTTTTTTTTTGGACTTAGTCATTTTTCCGGCGTTTATCAGACTTTCAGATAGGGCAAATATCAGTGAGCGTTCCGATTTCAGTTCCAGAGCGATTCGCACAATGAGTCCTTGATATTTAGTCATTTTCAGCCAATTTTCTGGATTTTTGAAAAATTCACTTTTTTGTGAAAATATCCACTAAATGAGGGAATAATATGTGTGAGGGTACCCCAGGAGAGTTCTCAATGTGTGTGGGTAGAATATATATCCCACGGGGGTAAAATTGAAAAAAGTTGAAAAAAAATTTTTTTTTCGACTTAGTCATTTTTCCGGCGTTTATCAGACTTTCAGATAGGGCAAATGTCAGTGAGCATTCCGATTTCAGTTCCAGAGCGATTCGCCCAATGAATCCTTGATATTTAGTCGTTTTCAGCCAATTACCTGGATTTTTGAAAAATTCACTTTTTTGTGAAAATATCCACTAAATGAGGGAATAATATGTGTGAGGGTACCCCAGGAGAGTTCCAAATGTGTGTGGGTAGAATATATATCCTACGGGGGTAAAATTGAAAAAAGTTGAAAAAATTTTTTTTTTGGACTTAGTCATTTTTCCGGCGTTTATCAGACTTTCAGATAGGGCAAATGTCAGTGAGCGTTCCTATTTCAGTTCAAGAGCGATTCGCCCAATGAGTCCTTTATATTTAGTCATTTTCAGCCAATTTTCTGGATTTTTGAAAAATTCACTTTTTTGTGAAAATATCCACTAAATGAGGGAATAATATGTGTGAGGGTACCCCAGGAGAGTTCTAAATGTGTGTGGGTAGAATATATATCCCACAGGGGTAAAATTGAAAAAAGTTGAAAAATTTTTTTTTTTTCGACTTAGTCATTTTTCCACCATTTATCAGACTTTCAGATAGGGCAAATGTCAGTGAGCGTTCCGATTTCAGTTCCAGAGCGATTCGCCCAATGAGTCCTTGATATTTAGTCATTTTCAGCCAATTTTCTGGATTTTTGAAAAATTAACTTTTTTGTGAAAATATCCACTAAATGAGGGAATAATATGTGTGAGGGTACCCCAGGAGAGTTCTAAATGTGTGTGGGTGGAATATATATCCCACGGGGGTAAAATTGAAAAAAGTTGAAAAAAAATTTTTTTTGGACTTAGTCATTTTTCCGGCGTTTATCAGACTTTCAGATAGGGCAAATGTCAGTGAGCATTCCGATTTCAGTTCAAGAGCGATTCGCCCAATGAGTCCTTTATATTTAGTCATTTTCAGCCAATTTTCTGGATTTTTGAAAAATTCACTTTTTTGTGAAAATATCCACTAAATGAGGGAATAATATGTGTGAGGGTACCCCAGGAGAGTTCCAAATGTGTGTGGGTAGAATATACAGTACAGACCAAAAGTTTGGACACACCTTCTCATTTAAAGATTTTTCTGTATTTTCATGACTATGAAAATTGTACATTCACACTGAAGGCATCAAAACTATGAATTAACACATGTGGAATCATATACTTAACAAAAAAGTGTGAAACAACTGAAAACATGTCTTATATTCTAGGTTCTTCAAAGTAGCCACCTTTTGGTTTGATGACTGCTTTGCACACTCTTGGCATTCTCTTGATGAGCTTCAAGAGGTAGTCACTTGAAATGGTCTTCCAACAATCTTGAAGGAGTTCCCAGAGATGCTTAGCACTTGTTGGCCCTTTTGCCGTCACTCTGCGGTCCAGCTCACCCCAAACCATCTCGATTGGGTTCAGGTCTGGTGACTGTGGAGGCCAGGTCATCTGGCGTAGCACCCCATCACTCTCCTTCTTGGTCAAATAGCCCTTACACAGCCTGGAGGTGTGTTTGGGGTCATTATCCTGATGAAAAATAAATGATGGTCCAACTAAACGCAAACCGGATGGAATAGCATGCCGCTGCGAGATGCTGTGGTAGCCATGCTGGTTCAGTATGCCTTCAATTTTGAATAAATCCCCAACAGTGTCACCAGCAAAGCACCCCCACACCATCACACCTCCTCCTCCATGCTTCACGGTGGGAACCAGGCATGTAGAGTCCATCCGTTCACCTTTTCTGTGTTGCACAAAGACATGGTGGTTGGAACCAAAGATCTCAAATTTGGACTCATCAGACCAAAGCACAGATTTCCACTGGTCTAATGTCCATTTCTTGTGTTCTTTAGCCCAAACAAGTCTCTTCTGTTAGTTGCCTGTCCTTAGCATAGGTTTACTAGCAGCTATTTTACCATGAAGGCCTGCTGCACAAAGTCTCCTCTTAACAGTTGTTGAAGAGATGTGTCTGCTGCTAGAACTCTGTGTGGCATTGACCTGGTCTCTAATCTGAGCTGCTGTTAACCTGCGATTTCTGAGGCTGGTGACTCGGATAAACTTATCCTCAGAAGCAGAGGTGACTCTTGGTCTTCCTTTCCTCATGTGAGTCAGTTTCTTTGTAGCGCTTGATGGTTTTTGCAACTGCACTTGGGGACACTTTCAAAGTTTGCCCGATTTTTCGGACTGACTGACTTTCATTTCTTAAAGTAATGATGGCCACTCGTTTTTCTTTACTTAGCTGCTTTTTTCTTGCCATAATACAAATTCTAACAGTCTATTCAGTAGGACTATCAGCTGTGTATCCACCTGACTTTTGCACAACACAACTGATGGTCCCAACCCCATTTATAAGGCAAGAAATCCCACTTATTAAACCTGACAGGGCACACCTGTGAAGTGAAAACCATTTCCGGTGAGTACCTCTTGAAGCTCATCAAGAGAATGCCAAGAGTGTGCAAAGCAGTCATCAAAGCAAAAGGTGGCTACTTTGAAGAACCTAGACTATAAGACATATTTTCAGTTGTTTCACACTTTTTTGTTAAGTATATAATTCCATATGTGTTAATTCATAGTTTTGATGCCTTCAGTGTGAATGTACAATTTTCAAAGTCATGAAAATACAGAAAAATCTTTAAATGAGAAGGTGTGTCCAAACTTTTGGTCTGTACTGTATATCCCACGGGGGTAAAATTTAAAAAAGTTGAAAAAAAATTTTTTTTTCGACTTAGTCATTTTTCCGGCGTTTATCAGACTTTCAGATAGGGCAAATGTCAGTGAGCGTTCCGATTTCAGTTCCAGAGCGATTCGCCTAATGAGTCCTTGATATTTAGTCATTTTCAGCCAATTTTCTGGATTTTTGAAAAATTCACTTTTTTGTGAAAATATCCACTAAATGAGGGAATAATATGTGTGAGGATACCCCAGGAGAGTTAAAATGTGTGTGGGTAGAATATATATCCCACGGTGGTAAAATTGAAAAAAGTTGAAAATTTTTTTTTTTGGACGTAGCCATTCTTCCGGCGTTTATCAGACTTTCAGATAGGGCAAATGTCAATGAGCATTCCGATTTCAGTTCCAGAGCGATTCGCCCAATGAGTCCTTGATATTTAGTCATTTTCAGCCAATTTTCTGGATTTTTGAAAAATTCACTTTTTTGTGAAAATATCCACTAAATGAGGGAATAATATGTGTGAGGGTACCCCAGGAGAGTTCCAAATGTGTGTGGGTAGAATATATATCCCACGGGGGTAAAATTGAAAAAAGTTGAAAAAAAAATTTTTTTTCGACTTAGTCATTTTTCCGGCGTTTATCAGACTTTCAGATAGGGCAAATGTCAGTGAGCGTTCCGATTTCAGTTCCAGAGCGATTCGCCCAATGAGTCCTTGATATTTAGTCATTTTCAGCCAATTTTCTGGATTTTTGAAAAATTCATTTTTTTGTGAAAACATCCACTAAATGAGGGAATAATATGTGTGAGGGTACCCCAGGAGAGTTCCAAATGTGTGTGGGTAGAATATATATCCTACGTGGGTAAAATTGAAAAAAGTTTAAAAAATTTTTTTTTTTCGACTTAGTCATTTTTCCGGCGTTTATCTAACTTTCAGATAGGGCAAATGTCAGTGAGCGTTCCGATTTCAGTTCCAGAGCGATTCGCCCAATGAGTCCTTGATATTTAGTCGTTTTCAGCCAATATTTTGGATTTTTGAAAATTTCACTTTTTTGTGAAAATATCCACTAAATGAGGGAATAATATGTGTGAGGGTACCCCAGGAGTGTTCCAAATGTGTGTCGGTAGAATATATATCCCACGGGGGTAAAATTGAAAAAAGTTGAAAAAATTTTTTTTTTGGACTTAGTCATTTTTCCGGCGTTTATCAGACTTTCAGATAGGGAAAATATCAGTGAGCGTTCCGATTTCAGTTCCAGAGCGATTCGCCCAATGAGTCCTTGATATTTAGTCATTTTCAGCCAATTTTCTGGATTTTTGAAAAATTCACTTTTTTGTGAAAATATCCACTAAATGAGGGAATAATATGTGTGAGGGTACCCCAGGAGAGTTCTAAATGTGTGTGGGTAGAATATATATCCCACAGGGGTAAAATTGAAAAAAGTTGAAAAAATTTTTTTTTTTCGACTTAGTCATTTTTCCAGCATTTATCAGACTTTCAGATAGGGCAAATGTCAGTGATCTTTCCGATTTCAGTTCAAGAGCGATTCGCCCAATGAGTCCTTTATATTTAGTCATTTTCAGCCAATTTTCTGGATTTTTGAAAAATTCACTTTTTTGTGAAAATATCCACTAAATGAGGGAATAATATGTGTGAGGGTACCCCAGGAGAGTTCTAAATGTGTGTGGGTAGAATATATATCCCACGGGGGTAAAATTGAAAAAATTTGAAAAAAAAAATTTTTTTTTGACTTAGTCATTTTTCCGGCGTTTATCAGACTTTCAGATAGGGCAAATGTCAGTGAGCGTTCCGATTTCAGTTCCAGAGTGATTCGCCCAATGTGTCCTTGATATTTAGTCATTTTCAGCCAATTTTCTGGATTTTTGAAAAATTCACTTTTTTGTGAAAATATCCACTAAATGAGGGAATAATATGTGTGAAGGTACCCCAGGAGAGTTCCAAATGTGTGTGGGTAAAATATATATCCCACGGTGGTAAAATTGAAAAAAGTTGAAAAATTTTTTTTTTTGGACGTAGCCATTCTTCCGGCGTTTATCAGACTTTCAGATAGGGCAAATGTCAGTGAGCATTCCGATTTCAGTTCCAGAGCGATTCGCCCAATGAGTCCTTGATATTTGTTCATTTTCAGCCAATTTTCTGGATTTTTGAAAAATTCATTTTTTTGTGAAAATATCCACTAAAAGAGGGAATAATATGTGTGAGGGTACCCCAGGAGAGTTCCAAATGTGTGTGGGTAGAATATATATCCTACGTGGGTAAAATTGAAAAAAGTTTAAAAAAATTTTTTTTTTCGACTTAGTCATTTTTCCGGCGTTTATCAAACTTTCAGATAGGGCAAATGTCAGTGAGCATTCCGATTTCAGTTCCAGAGCGATTTGCCCAATGAGTCCTTTATATTTAGTCATTTTCAGCCAATTTTCTGGATTTTTGAAAAATTCACTTTTTTGTGAAAATATCCACTAAATGAGGGAATAATATGTGTGAGGGTACCCCAGGAGAGTTCCAAATGTGTGTGTGTAGAATATATATCCCACGGTGGTAAAATTGAAAAAAGTTGAAAAAAATTTTTTTTTTCGACTTAGTCATTTTTCCGGCGTTTATCAGACTTTCAGATAGGGCAAATGTCAGTGAGCGTTCCGATTTCAGTTCCAGAGTGATTCGCCCAATGAGTCCTTGATATTTAGTCATTTTCAGCCAATTTTCTGGATTTTTGAAAAATTCACTTTTTTGTGAAAATATCCACTAAATGAGGGAATAATATGTGTGAAGGTACCCCAGGAGAGTTCCAAATGTGTGTGGGTAAAATATATATCCCACGGTGGTAAAATTGAAAAAAGTTGAAAAATTTTTTTTTTTGGACGTAGCCATTCTTCCGGCGTTTATCAGACTTTCAGATAGGGCAAATGTCAGTGAGCATTCCGATTTCAGTTCCAGAGCGATTCGCCCAATGAGTCCTTGATATTTGTTCATTTTCAGCCAATTTTCTGGATTTTTGAAAAATTCATTTTTTTGTGAAAATATCCACTAAAAGAGGGAATAATATGTGTGAGGGTACCCCAGGAGAGTTCCAAATGTGTGTGGGTAGAATATATATCCTACGTGGGTAAAATTGAAAAAAGTTTAAAAAATTTTTTTTTTTCGACTTAGTCATTTTTCCGGCGTTTATCAGACTTTCAGATAGGGCAAATGTCAGTGAGCGTTCCGATTTCAGTTCCATAGCGATTCGCCCAATGAGTCCTTTATATTTAGTCATTTTCCGCCAATTTTCTGGATTTTTGAAAAATTCACTTTTTTGTGAAAATATCCACTAAATGAGGGAATAATATGTGTGAGGGTACCCCAGAAGAGTTCCAAATGTGTGTGGGTAGAATATATATCCCACGGTGGTAAAATTGAAAAAAGTTGAAAAAAATTTTTTTTTTCGACTTAGTCATTTTTCCAGCGTTTATCAGACTTTCAGATAGGGCAAATGTCAGTGAGCGTTCCGATTTCAGTTCCAGAGTGATTCGCCCAATGAGTCCTTGATATTTAGTCATTTTCAGCCAATTTTCTGGATTTTTGAAAAATTCACTTTTTTGTGAAAATATCCACTAAATGAGGGAATAATATGTGTGAAGGTACCCCAGGAGAGTTCCAAATGTGTGTGGGTAAAATATATATCCCACGGGGGTAAAATTGAAAAAAGTTGAAAAATTTTTTTTTTTGGACGTAGCCATTCTTCCGGCGTTTATCAGACTTTCAGATAGGGCAAATGTCAGTGAGCGTTCCTATTTCAGTTCAAGAGCGAATCGCCCAATGAGTCCTTTATATTGAGTCATTTTCAGCCAATTTTCTGGATTTTTGAAAAATTCACTTTTTTGTGAAAATATCCACTAAATGAGGGAATAATATGTGTGAGGGTACCCCAGGAGAGTTCTAAATGTGTGTGGGTAGAATATATATCCCACAGGGGTAAAATTGAAAAAATTTGAAAAAAAAAATTTTTTTTTGACTTAGTCATTTTTCCGGCGTTTATCAGACTTTCAGATAGGGCAAATGTCAGTGAGCATTCCGATTTCAGTTCCAGAGCGATTCGCCCAATGAGTCCTTGATATTTGTTCATTTTCAGCCAATTTTCTGGATTTTTGAAAAATTCATTTTTTTGTGAAAATATCCACTAAAAGAGGGAATAATATGTGTGAGGGTACCCCAGGAGAGTTCCAAATGTGTGTGGGTAGAATATATATCCTACGTGGGTAAAATTGAAAAAAGTTTAAAAAAATTTTTTTTTTCGACTTAGTCATTTTTCCGGCGTTTATCAGACTTTCAGATAGGGCAAATGTCAGTGAGCGTTCCGATTTCAGTTCCAGAGCGATTTGCCCAATGAGTCCTTGATATTTATTCGTTTTCAGCCAATATTTTGGATTTTTGAAAATTTCACTTTTTTGTGAAAATATCCACTAAATGAAGGAATAATATGTGTGAGGGTACCCCAGGAGAGTTCCAAATGTGTGTGGGTAGAAAATATATCCCACGGGGGTAAAATTGAAAAAAGTTGAAAAAATTTTTTTTTTGGACTTAGTCATTTTTCCGGCGTTTATCAGACTTTCAGATAGGGCAAATGTCAGTGAGCGTTCCTATTTCAGTTCAAGAGCGATTCGCCCAATGAGTCCTTTATATTGAGTCATTTTCAGCCAATTTTCTGGATTTTTGAAAAATTCACTTTTTTGTGAAAATATCCACTAAATGAGGGAATAATATGTGTGAGGGTACCCCAGGAGAGTTCTAAATGTGTGTGGGTAGAATATATATCCCACAGGGGTAAAATTGAAAAAAGTTGAAATTTTTTTTTTTTTTCGACTTAGTCATTTTTCCAGCATTTATCAGACTTTCAGATAGGGCAAATGTCAGTGAGCGTTCCGATTTCAGTTCCAGAGCGATTCGCCTAATGAGTCCTTTATATATGGTCATTTTCAGCCAATTTTCTGGATTTTTGAAAAATTCACTTTTTTGTGAAAATATCCACTAAATGAGGGAATAATATGTGTGAGGGTACCCCAGGAGAGTTCCAAATGTGTGTGGGTAGAATATATATCCCACGGGGGTAAAATTGAAAAAAGTTTAAAAAAAATTTTTTTTTGGACTTAGTCATTTTTCCGGCGTTTATCAAACTTTCAGATAGGGCAAATGTCAGTGAGCGTTCCGATTTCAGTTCCAGAGCGATTCGCCTAATTAGTCCTTTATATTTGGTCATTTTCAGCCAATTTTCTGGATTTTTGAAAAATTCATTTTTTTGTGAAAATATCCACTAAAAGAGGGAATAATATGTGTGAGGGTACCCCAGGAGAGTTCCAAATGTGTGTGGGTAGAATACATATCCTACGTGGGTAAAATTGAAAAAAGTTTAAAAAAAATTTTTTTTTCGACTTAGTCATTTTTCCGGCGTTTATCAAACTTTCAGATAGGGCAAATGTCAGTGAGCGTTCTGATTTCAGTTCCAGAGCGATTCGCCCAATGAGTCCTTGATATTTAGTCATTTTCAGCCAATTTTCTGGATTTTTGAAAAATTCACTTTTTTGTGAAAATATCCACTAAATGAGGGAATAATATGTGTGAGGGTACCCCAGGAGAGTTCCAAATGTGTGTGGGTAGAATATATATCCCACGGGGGTAAAATTGAAAAAAGTTGAAAAAAAATTTTTTTTGGACTTAGTCATTTTTCCGGCGTTTATCAGACTTTCAGATAGGGCAAATGTCAGTGAGCATTCCGATTTCAGTTCCAGAGCGATTCGCCCAATGAGTCCTTGATATTTAGTCATTTTCAGCCAATTTTCTGGATTTTTGAAAAATTCACTTTTTTGTGAAAATATCCACTAAATGAGGGAATAATATGTGTGAGGGTACACCAGAAGAGTTCCAAATGTGTGTGGGTAGAATATATATCCCACGGTGGTAAAATTGAAAAAAGTTGAAAAAAAATTTTTTTTTCGACTTAGTCATTTTTCCAGCGTTTATCAGACTTTCAGATAGGGCAAATGTCAGTGAGCGTTCCGATTTCAGTTCCAGAGTGATTCGCCCAATGAGTCCTTGATATTTAGTCATTTTCAGCCAATTTTCTGGATTTTTGCAAAATTCACATTTTTGTGAAAATATCCACTAAATGAGGGAATAATATGTGTTAGGGTACCCCAGGAGAGTTCTAAATGTGTGTGGGTAGAATATATATCCCACGGGGGTAAAATTGAAAAAAGTTGAAAAAAATTTTTTTTTGGACTTAGTCATTTTTCCGGCGTTTATCAGACTTTCAGATAGGGCAAATGTCAGTGAGCATTCCGATTTCAGTTCCAGAGCGATTCGCCCAATGAGTCCTTGATATTTAGTCATTTTCAGCCAATTTTCTGGATTTTTGAAAAATTCACTTTTTTGTGAAAATATCCACTAAATGAGGGAATAATATGTGTGAGGGTACACCAGAAGAGTTCCAAATGTGTGTGGGTAGAATATATATCCCACGGTGGTAAAATTGAAAAAAGTTGAAAAAAATTTTTTTTTTCGACTTAGTCATTTTTCCAGCGTTTATCAGACTTTCAGATAGGGCAAATGTCAGTGAGCGTTCCGATTTCAGTTCCAGAGTGATTCGCCCAATGAGTCCTTGATATTTAGTCATTTTCAGCCAATTTTCTGGATTTTTGAAAAATTCACTTTTTTGTGAAAATATCCACTAAATGAGGGAATAATATGTGTGAAGGTACCCCAGGAGAGTTCCAAATGTGTGTGGGTAAAATATATATCCCACGGGGGTAAAATTGAAAAAAGTTGAAAAATTTTTTTTTTTGGACGTAGCCATTCTTCCGGCGTTTATCAGACTTTCAGATAGGGCAAATGTCAGTGAGCATTCCGATTTCAGTTCCAGAGCGATTCGCCCAATGAGTCCTTGATATTTAGTCGTTTTCAGCCAATATTTTGGATTTTTGAAAATTTCACTTTTTTGTGAAAATATCCACTAAATGAGGGAATAATATGTGTGAGGGTACCCCAGGAGAGTTCTAAATGTGTGTGGGTAGAATATATATCCCACAGGGGTAAAATTGAAAAAATTTGAAAAAAAATTTTTTTTTTGACTTAGTCATTTTTCCGGCGTTTATCAGACTTTCAGATAGGGCAAATGTCAGTGAGCATTCCGATTTCAGTTCCAGAGCGATTCGCCCAATGAGTCCTTGATATTTGTTCATTTTCAGCCAATTTTCTGGATTTTTGAAAAATTCATTTTTTTGTGAAAATATCCACTAAAAGAGGGAATAATATGTGTGAGGGTACCCCAGGAGAGTTCCAAATGTGTGTGGGTAGAATATATATCCTACGTGGGTAAAATTGAAAAAAGTTTAAAAAAAATTTTTTTTTCGACTTAGTCATTTTTCCCGCGTTTATCAGACTTTCAGATAGGGCAAATGTCAGTGAGCGTTCCGATTTCAGTTCCAGAGCGATTTGCCCAATGAGTCCTTTATATTTAGTCATTTTCAGCCAATTTTCTGGATTTTTGAAAAATTCACTTTTTTGTGAAAATATCGACTAAATGAGGGAATAATATGTGTGAGGGTACCCCAGGAGAGTTCCAAATGTGTGTGGGTAGAATATATATCCCACGGTGGTAAAATTGAAAAAAGTTGAAAAAAAATTTTTTTTTCGACTTAGTCATTTTTCCCGCGTTTATCAGACTTTCAGATAGGGCAAATGTCAGTGAGCGTTCCGATTTCAGTTCCAGAGTGATTCGCCCAATGAGTCCTTGATATTTAGTCATTTTCAGCCAATTTTCTGGATTTTTGAAAAATTCACTTTTTTGTGAAAATATCCACTAAATGAGGGAATAATATGTGTGAAGGTACCCCAGGAGAGTTCCAAATGTGTGTGGGTAAAATATATATCCCAGGGGGGTAAAATTGAAAAAAGTTGAAAAATTTTTTTTTTTGGACGTAGCCATTCTTCCGGCGTTTATCAGACTTTCAGATAGGGCAAATGTCAGTGAGCGTTCCGATTTCAGTTCCAGAGCGATTCGCCCAATGAGTCCTTGATATTTAGTCGTTTTCAGCCAATATTTTGGATTTTTGAAAATTTCACTTTTTTGTGAAAATATCCACTAAATGAGGGAATAATATGTGTGAGGGTACCCCAGGAGTGTTCCAAATGTGTGTCGGTAGAATATATATCCCACGGGGGTAAAATTGAAAAAAGTTGAAAAATTTATTTTTTTGGACTTAGTCATTTTTCCGGCGTTTATCAGACTTTCAGATAGGGCAAATGTCAGTGAGCGTTCCGATTTCAGTTCCAGAGTGATTCGCCCAATGAGTCCTTGATATTTAGTCATTTTCAGCCAATTTTCTGGATTTTTGAAAAATTCACTTTTTTGTGAAAATATCCACTAAATGAGGGAATAATATGTGTGAAGGTACCCCAGGAGAGTTCCAAATGTGTGTGGGTAAAATATATATCCCACGGGGGTAAAATTGAAAAAAGTTGAAAAATTTTTTTTTTTGGACGTAGCCATTCTTCCGGCGTTTATCAGACTTTCAGATAGGGCAAATGTCAGTGAGCGTTCCTATTTCAGTTCAAGAGCGATTCGCCCAATGAGTCCTTTATATTGAGTCATTTTCAGCCAATTTTCTGGATTTTTGAAAAATTCACTTTTTTGTGAAAATATCCACTAAATGAGGGAATAATATGTGTGAGGGTACCCCAGGAGAGTTCTAAATGTGTGTGGGTAGAATATATATCCCACAGGGGTAAAATTGAAAAAATTTGAAAAAAAAAATTTTTTTTTGACTTAGTCATTTTTCCGGCGTTTATCAGACTTTCAGATAGGGCAAATGTCAGTGAGCATTCCGATTTCAGTTCCAGAGCGATTCGCCCAATGAGTCCTTGATATTTGTTCATTTTCAGCCAATTTTCTGGATTTTTGAAAAATTCATTTTTTTGTGAAAATATCCACTAAAAGAGGGAATAATATGTGTGAGGGTACCCCAGGAGAGTTCCAAATGTGTGTGGGTAGAATATATATCCTACGTGGGTAAAATTGAAAAAAGTTAAAAAAAATTTTTTTTTTCGACTTAGTCATTTTTCCGGCGTTTATCAGACTTTCAGATAGGGCAAATGTCAGTGAGCGTTCCGATTTCAGTTCCAGAGTGATTCGCCCAATGAGTCCTTGATATTTAGTCATTTTCAGCCAATTTTCTGGATTTTTGAAAAATTCACTTTTTTGTGAAAATATCGACTAAATGAGGGAATAATATGTGTGAGGGTACCCCAGGAGAGTTCCAAATGTGTGTGGGTAGAATATATATCCCACGGTGGTAAAATTGAAAAAAGTTGAAAAAAATTTTTTTTTTCGACTTAGTCATTTTTCCCGCGTTTATCAGACTTTCAGATAGGGCAAATGTCAGTGAGCATTCCGATTTCAGTTCCAGAGTGATTCGCCCAATGAGTCCTTGATATTTAGTCATTTTCAGCCAATTTTCTGGATTTTTGAAAAATTCACTTTTTTGTGAAAATATCCACTAAATGAGGGAATAATATGTGTGAAGGTACCCCAGGAGAGTTCCAAATGTGTGTGGGTAAAATATATATCCCACGGGGGTAAAATTGAAAAAAGTTGAAAAATTTTTTTTTTTGGACGTAGCCATTCTTCCGGCGTTTATCAGACTTTCAGATAGGGCAAATGTCAGTGAGCGTTCCGATTTCAGTTCCAGAGCGATTCGCCCAATGACTCCTTGATATTTATTCGTTTTCAGCCAATATTTTGGATTTTTGAAAATTTCACTTTTTTGTGAAAATATCCACTAAATGAAGGAATAATATGTGTGAGGGTACCCCAGGAGAGTTCCAAATGTGTGTGGGTAGAAAATATATCCCACGGGGGTAAAATTGAAAAAAGTTGAAAAAATTTTTTTTTTGGACTTAGTCATTTTTCCGGCGTTTATCAGACTTTCAGATAGGGCAAATGTCAGTGAGCGTTCCGATTTCAGTTCCAGAGCGATTCGCCTAATTAGTCCTTTATATTTGGTCATTTTCAGCCAATTTTCTGGATTTTTGAAAAATTCATTTTTTTGTGAAAATATCCACTAAAAGAGGGAATAATATGTGTGAGGGTACCCCAGGAGAGTTCCAAATGTGTGTGGGTAGAATACATATCCTACGTGGGTAAAATTGAAAAAAGTTTAAAAAAAATTTTTTTTTCGACTTAGTCATTTTTCCGGCGTTTATCAAACTTTCAGATAGGGCAAATGTCAGTGAGCGTTCTGATTTCAGTTCCAGAGCGATTCGCCCAATGAGTCCTTGATATTTAGTCATTTTCAGCCAATTTTCTGGATTTTTGAAAAATTCACTTTTTTGTGAAAATATCCACTAAATGAGGGAATAATATGTGTGAGGGTACCCCAGGAGAGTTCCAAATGTGTGTGGGTAGAATATATATCCCACGGGGGTAAAATTGAAAAAAGTTGAAAAAAAATTTTTTTTGGACTTAGTCATTTTTCCGGCGTTTATCAGACTTTCAGATAGGGCAAATGTCAGTGAGCATTCCGATTTCAGTTCCAGAGCGATTCGCCCAATGAGTCCTTGATATTTAGTCATTTTCAGCCAATTTTCTGGATTTTTGAAAAATTCACTTTTTTGTGAAAATATCCACTAAATGAGGGAATAATATGTGTGAGGGTACACCAGAAGAGTTCCAAATGTGTGTGGGTAGAATATATATCCCACGGTGGTAAAATTGAAAAAAGTTGAAAAAAAATTTTTTTTTCGACTTAGTCATTTTTCCAGCGTTTATCAGACTTTCAGATAGGGCAAATGTCAGTGAGCGTTCCGATTTCAGTTACAGAGTGATTCGCCCAATGAGTCCTTGATATTTAGTCATTTTCAGCCAATTTTCTGGATTTTTGCAAAATTCACATTTTTGTGAAAATATCCACTAAATGAGGGAATAATATGTGTGAGGGTACCCCAGGAGAGTTCTAAATGTGTGTGGGTAGAATATATATCCCACGGGGGTAAAATTGAAAAAAGTTGAAAAAAATTTTTTTTTGGACTTAGTCATTTTTCCGGCGTTTATCAGACTTTCAGATAGGGCAAATGTCAGTGAGCATTCCGATTTCAGTTCCAGAGCGATTCGCCCAATGAGTCCTTGATATTTAGTCATTTTCAGCCAATTTTCTGGATTTTTGAAAAATTCACTTTTTTGTGAAAATATCCACTAAATGAGGGAATAATATGTGTGAGGGTACACCAGAAGAGTTCCAAATGTGTGTGGGTAGAATATATATCCCACGGTGGTAAAATTGAAAAAAGTTGAAAAAATTTTTTTTTTTCGACTTAGTCATTTTTCCAGCGTTTATCAGACTTTCAGATAGGGCAAATGTCAGTGAGCGTTCCGATTTCAGTTCCAGAGTGATTCGCCCAATGAGTCCTTGATAATTAGTCATTTTCAGCCAATTTTCTGGATTTTTGAAAAATTCACTTTTTTGTGAAAATATCCACTAAATGAGGGAATAATATGTGTGAAGGTACCCCAGGAGAGTTCCAAATGTGTGTGGGTAAAATATATATCCCACGGGGGTAAAATTGAAAAAAGTTGAAAAATTTTTTTTTTTGGACGTAGCCATTCTTCCGACGTTTATCAGACTTTCAGATAGGGCAAATGTCAGTGAGCATTCCGATTTCAGTTCCAGAGCGATTCGCCCAATGAGTCCTTGATATTTAGTCGTTTTCAGCCAATATTTTGGATTTTTGAAAATTTCACTTTTTTGTGAAAATATCCACTAAATGAGGGAATAATATGTGTGAGGGTACCCCAGGAGAGTTCTAAATGTGTGTGGGTAGAATATATATCCCACAGGGGTAAAATTGAAAAAATTTGAAAAAAAAAATTTTTTTTTTGACTTAGTCATTTTTCCGGCGTTTATCAGACTTTCAGATAGGGCAAATGTCAGTGAGCATTCCGATTTCAGTTCCAGAGCGATTCGCCCAATGAGTCCTTGATATTTGTTCATTTTCAGCCAATTTTCTGGATTTTTGAAAAATTCATTTTTTTGTGAAAATATCCACTAAAAGAGGGAATAATATGTGTGAGGGTACCCCAGGAGAGTTCCAAATGTGTGTGGGTAGAATATATATCCTACGTGGGTAAAATTGAAAAAAGTTTAAAAAAAATTTTTTTTTCGACTTAGTCATTTTTCCGGCGTTTATCAGACTTTCAGATAGGGCAAATGTCAGTGAGCGTTCCGATTTCAGTTCCAGAGCGATTTGCCCAATGAGTCCTTTATATTTAGTCATTTTCAGCCAATTTTCTGGATTTTTGAAAAATTCACTTTTTTGTGAAAATATCGACTAAATGAGGGAATAATATGTGTGAGGGTACCCCAGGAGAGTTCCAAATGTGTGTGGGTAGAATATATATCCCACGGTGGTAAAATTGAAAAAAGTTGAAAAAAATTTTTTTTTTCGACTTAGTCATTTTTCCCGCGTTTATCAGACTTTCAGATAGGGCAAATGTCAGTGAGCGTTCCGATTTCAGTTCCAGAGTGATTCGCCCAATGAGTCCTTGATATTTAGTCATTTTCAGCCAATTTTCTGGATTTTTGAAAAATTCACTTTTTTGTGAAAATATCCACTAAATGAGGGAATAATATGTGTGAAGGTACCCCAGGAGAGTTCCAAATGTGTGTGGGTAAAATATATATCCCAGGGGGGTAAAATTGAAAAAAGTTGAAAAATTTTTTTTTTTGGACGTAGCCATTCTTCCGGCGTTTATCAGACTTTCAGATAGGGCAAATGTCAGTGAGCGTTCCGATTTCAGTTCCAGAGCGATTCGCCCAATGAGTCCTTGATATTTAGTCGTTTTCAGCCAATATTTTGGATTTTTGAAAATTTCACTTTTTTGTGAAAATATCCACTAAATGAGGGAATAATATGTGTGAGGGTACCCCAGGAGTGTTCCAAATGTGTGTCGGTAGAATATATATCCCACGGGGGTAAAATTGAAAAAAGTTGAAAAATTTATTTTTTTGGACTTAGTCATTTTTCCGGCGTTTATCAGACTTTCAGATAGGGCAAATATCAGTGAGCGTTCCGATTTCAGTTCCAGAGCGATTCGCCCAATGAGTCCTTGATATTTAGTCATTTTCAGCCAATTTTCTGGATTTTTGAAAAATTCACTTTTTTGTGAAAATATCCACTAAATGAAGGAATAATATGTGTGAGGGTACCCCAGGAGAGTTCCAAATGTGTGTGGGTAGAAAATATATCCCACGGGGGTAAAATTGAAAAAAGTTGAAAAAATTTTTTTTTGGACTTAGTCATTTTTCCGGCGTTTATCAGACTTTCAGATAGGGCAAATGTCAGTGGCGTTCCTATTTCAGTTCAAGAGCGATTCGCCCAATGAGTCCTTTATATTGAGTCATTTTCAGCCAATTTTCTGGATTTTTGAAAAATTCACTTTTTTGTGAAAATATCCACTAAATGAGGGAATAATATGTGTGAGGGTACCCCAGGAGAGTTCTAAATGTGTGTGGGTAGAATATATATCCCACAGGGGTAAAATTGAAAAAAGTTGAAAAATTTTTTTTTTTTCGACTTAGTCATTTTTCCAGCATTTATCAGACTTTCAGATAGGGCAAATGTCAGTGAGCGTTCCGATTTCAGTTCCAGAGCGATTCGCCTAATGAGTCCTTTATATATGGTCATTTTCAGCCAATTTTCTGGATTTTTGAAAAATTCATTTTTTTGTGAAAATATCCACTAAAAGAGGGAATAATATGTGTGAGGGTACCCCAGGAGAGTTCCAAATGTGTGTGGGTAGAATATATATCCTACGTGGGTAAAATTGAAAAAAGTTTAAAAAAATTTTTTTTTTCGACTTAGTCATTTTTCCGGCGTTTATCAAACTTTCAGATAGGGCAAATGTCAGTGAGCGTTCTGATTTCAGTTCCAGAGCGATTCGCCCAATGAGTCCTTGATATTTAGTCATTTTCAGCCAATTTTCTGGATTTTTGAAAAATTCACTTTTTTGTGAAAATATCCACTAAATGAGGGAATAATATGTGTGAGGGTACCCCAGGAGAGTTCTAAATGTGTGTGGGTAGAATATATATCCCACGGGGGTAAAATTGAAAAAATTTGAAAAAAAAAATTTTTTTTTGACTTAGTCATTTTTCTGGCGTTTATCAGACTTTCAGATAGGGCAAATGTCAGTGAGCATTCCGATTTCAGTTCAAGAGCGATTCGCTCAATGAGTCCTTTATATTTAGTCATTTTCAGCCAATTTTCTGGATTTTTGAAAAATTCACTTTTTTGTGAAAATATCCACTAAATGAGGGAATAATATGTGTGAGGGTACCCCAGGAGAGTTCCAAATGTGTGTGGGTAGAATATATATCCCACGGGGGTAAAATTGAAAAAAGTTGAAAAAAAATTTTTTTTGGACTTAGTCATTTTTCCGGCGTTTATCAGACTTTCAGATAGGGCAAATGTCAGTGAGCATTCCGATTTCAGTTCCAGAGCGATTCGCCCAATGAGTCCTTGATATTTAGTCATTTTCAGCCAATTTTCTGGATTTTTGAAAAATTCACTTTTTTGTGAAAATATCCACTAAATGAGGGAATAATATGTGTGAGGGTACACCAGAAGAGTTCCAAATGTGTGTGGGTAGAATATATATCCCACGGTGGTAAAATTGAAAAAAGTTGAAAAAAATTTTTTTTTTCGACTTAGTCATTTTTCCAGCGTTTATCAGACTTTCAGATAGGGCAAATGTCAGTGAGCGTTCCGATTTCAGTTCCAGAGTGATTCGCCCAATGAGTCCTTGATATTTAGTCATTTTCAGCCAATTTTCTGGATTTTTGCAAAATTCACATTTTTGTGAAAATATCCACTAAATGAGGGAATAATATGTGTGAGGGTACCCCAGGAGAGTTCTAAATGTGTGTGGGTAGAATATATATCCCACGGGGGTAAAATTGAAAAAAGTTGAAAAAAATTTTTTTTTGGACTTAGTCATTTTTCCGGCGTTTATCAGACTTTCAGATAGGGCAAATGTCAGTGAGCATTCCGATTTCAGTTCCAGAGCGATTCGCCCAATGAGTCCTTGATATTTAGTCATTTTCAGCCAATTTTCTGGATTTTTGAAAAATTCACTTTTTTGTGAAAATATCCACTAAATGAGGGAATAATATGTGTGAGGGTACACCAGAAGAGTTCCAAATGTGTGTGGGTAGAATATATATCCCACGGTGGTAAAATTGAAAAAAGTTGAAAAAAATTTTTTTTTTCGACTTAGTCATTTTTCCAGCGTTTATCAGACTTTCAGATAGGGCAAATGTCAGTGAGCGTTCCGATTTCAGTTCCAGAGTGATTCGCCCAATGAGTCCTTGATATTTAGTCATTTTCAGCCAATTTTCTGGATTTTTGAAAAATTCACTTTTTTGTGAAAATATCCACTAAATGAGGGAATAATATGTGTGAAGGTACCCCAGGAGAGTTCCAAATGTGTGTGGGTAAAATATATATCCCACGGGGGTAAAATTGAAAAAAGTTGAAAAATTTTTTTTTTTGGACGTAGCCATTCTTCCGGCGTTTATCAGACTTTCAGATAGGGTAAATGTCAGTGAGCGTTCCGATTTCAGTTCCAGAGCGATTCGCCCAATGAGTCCTTGATATTTAGTCATTTTCAGCCAATTTTCTGGATTTTTGAAAAATTCACTTTTTTTGTGAAAATATCCACTAAATGAGGGAATAATATGTGTGAAGGTACCCCAGGAGAGTTCCAAATGTGTGTGGGTAAAATATATATCCCACGGGGGTAAAGTTGAAAAAAGTTGAAAAATATTTTTTTTTGGATGAAGCCATTCTTCCGGCGTTTATCAGACTTTCAGATAGGGCAAATGTCAGTGAGCGTTCCGATTTCAGTTCCAGAGCAATTCGCCCAATGAGTCCTTGATATTTAGTCATTTTCAGCCAATTTTCTGGATTTTTGAAAAATTCACTTTTTTTGTGAAAATATCCACTAAATGAGGGAATAATATGTGTGAGGGTACCCCAGGAGAGTTCTAAATGTGTGTGGGTAGAATATATATCCCACGGGGGTAAAATTGAAAAAAGTTGAAAAAAATTTTTTTTTTCGACTTAGTCATTTTTCCAGCGTTTATCAGACTTTCAGATAGGGCAAATGTCAGTGAGCGTTCCGATTTCAGTTCCAGAGCGATTCGCCTAATGAGTCCTTTATATATGGTCATTTTCAGCCAATTTTCTGGATTTTTGAAAAATTCACTTTTTTGTGAAAATATCCACTAAATGAGGGAATAATATGTGTGAGGGTACCCCAGGAGAGTTCTAAATGTGTGTGGGTAGAATATATATCCCACGGGGGTAAAATTGAAAAAAGTTGAAAAAAATTTTTTTTTGGACTTAGTCATTTTTCCGGCGTTTATCAGACTTTCAGATAGGGCAAATGTCAGTGAGCATTCCGATTTCAGTTCCAGAGCGATTCGCCCAATGAGTCCTTGATATTTAGTCATTTTCAGCCAATTTTCTGGATTTTTGAAAAATTCACTTTTTTGTGAAAATATCCACTAAATGAGGGAATAATATGTGTGAGGGTACACCAGAAGAGTTCCAAATGTGTGTGGGTAGAATATATATCCCACGGTGGTAAAATTGAAAAAAGTTGAAAAATTTTTTTTTTTTCGACTTAGTCATTTTTCCAGCGTTTATCAGACTTTCAGATAGGGCAAATGTCAGTGAGCGTTCCGATTTCAGTTCCAGAGTGATTCGCCCAATGAGTCCTTGATATTTAGTCATTTTCAGCCAATTTTCTGGATTTTTGAAAAATTCACTTTTTTGTGAAAATATCCACTAAATGAGGGAATAATATGTGTGAAGGTACCCCAGGAGAGTTCCAAATGTGTGTGGGTAAAATATATATCCCACGGGGGTAAAATTGAAAAAAGTTGAAAAATTTTTTTTTTTGGACGTAGCCATTCTTCCGGCGTTTATCAGACTTTCAGATAGGGCAAATGTCAGTGAGCATTCCGATTTCAGTTCCAGAGCGATTCGCCCAATGAGTCCTTGATATTTAGTCGTTTTCAGCCAATATTTTGGATTTTTGAAAATTTCACTTTTTTGTGAAAATATCCACTAAATGAGGGAATAATATGTGTGAGGGTACCCCAGGAGAGTTCTAAATGTGTGTGGGTAGAATATATATCCCACAGGGGTAAAATTGAAAAAATTTGAAAAAAAAAATTTTTTTTTTGACTTAGTCATTTTTCCGGCGTTTATCAGACTTTCAGATAGGGCAAATGTCAGTGAGCATTCCGATTTCAGTTCCAGAGCGATTCGCCCAATGAGTCCTTGATATTTGTTCATTTTCAGCCAATTTTCTGGATTTTTGAAAAATTCATTTTTTTGTGAAAATATCCACTAAAAGAGGGAATAATATGTGTGAGGGTACCCCAGGAGAGTTCCAAATGTGTGTGGGTAGAATATATATCCTACGTGGGTAAAATTGAAAAAAGTTTAAAAAAAATTTTTTTTTCGACTTAGTCATTTTTCCGGCGTTTATCAGACTTTCAGATAGGGCAAATGTCAGTGAGCGTTCCGATTTCAGTTCCAGAGCGATTTGCCCAATGAGTCCTTTATATTTAGTCATTTTCAGCCAATTTTCTGGATTTTTGAAAAATTCACTTTTTTGTGAAAATATCGACTAAATGAGGGAATAATATGTGTGAGGGTACCCCAGGAGAGTTCCAAATGTGTGTGGGTAGAATATATATCCCACGGTGGTAAAATTGAAAAAAGTTGAAAAAAATTTTTTTTTTCGACTTAGTCATTTTTCCCGCGTTTATCAGACTTTCAGATAGGGCAAATGTCAGTGAGCGTTCCGATTTCAGTTCCAGAGTGATTCGCCCAATGAGTCCTTGATATTTAGTCATTTTCAGCCAATTTTCTGGATTTTTGAAAAATTCACTTTTTTGTGAAAATATCCACTAAATGAGGGAATAATATGTGTGAAGGTACCCCAGGAGAGTTCCAAATGTGTGTGGGTAAAATATATATCCCAGGGGGGTAAAATTGAAAAAAGTTGAAAAATTTTTTTTTTTGGACGTAGCCATTCTTCCGGCGTTTATCAGACTTTCAGATAGGGCAAATGTCAGTGAGCGTTCCGATTTCAGTTCCAGAGCGATTCGCCCAATGAGTCCTTGATATTTAGTCGTTTTCAGCCAATATTTTGGATTTTTGAAAATTTCACTTTTTTGTGAAAATATCCACTAAATGAGGGAATAATATGTGTGAGGGTACCCCAGGAGTGTTCCAAATGTGTGTCGGTAGAATATATATCCCACGGGGGTAAAATTGAAAAAAGTTGAAAAATTTATTTTTTTGGACTTAGTCATTTTTCCGGCGTTTATCAGACTTTCAGATAGGGCAAATATCAGTGAGCGTTCCGATTTCAGTTCCAGAGCGATTCGCCCAATGAGTCCTTGATATTTAGTCATTTTCAGCCAATTTTCTGGATTTTTGAAAAATTCACTTTTTTGTGAAAATATCCACTAAATGAAGGAATAATATGTGTGAGGGTACCCCAGGAGAGTTCCAAATGTGTGTGGGTAGAAAATATATCCCACGGGGGTAAAATTGAAAAAAGTTGAAAAAATTTTTTTTTGGACTTAGTCATTTTTCCGGCGTTTATCAGACTTTCAGATAGGGCAAATGTCAGTGGCGTTCCTATTTCAGTTCAAGAGCGATTCGCCCAATGAGTCCTTTATATTGAGTCATTTTCAGCCAATTTTCTGGATTTTTGAAAAATTCACTTTTTTGTGAAAATATCCACTAAATGAGGGAATAATATGTGTGAGGGTACCCCAGGAGAGTTCTAAATGTGTGTGGGTAGAATATATATCCCACAGGGGTAAAATTGAAAAAAGTTGAAAAATTTTTTTTTTTTCGACTTAGTCATTTTTCCAGCATTTATCAGACTTTCAGATAGGGCAAATGTCAGTGAGCGTTCCGATTTCAGTTCCAGAGCGATTCGCCTAATGAGTCCTTTATATATGGTCATTTTCAGCCAATTTTCTGGATTTTTGAAAAATTCATTTTTTTGTGAAAATATCCACTAAAAGAGGGAATAATATGTGTGAGGGTACCCCAGGAGAGTTCCAAATGTGTGTGGGTAGAATATATATCCTACGTGGGTAAAATTGAAAAAAGTTTAAAAAAATTTTTTTTTTCGACTTAGTCATTTTTCCGGCGTTTATCAAACTTTCAGATAGGGCAAATGTCAGTGAGCGTTCTGATTTCAGTTCCAGAGCGATTCGCCCAATGAGTCCTTGATATTTAGTCATTTTCAGCCAATTTTCTGGATTTTTGAAAAATTCACTTTTTTGTGAAAATATCCACTAAATGAGGGAATAATATGTGTGAGGGTACCCCAGGAGAGTTCTAAATGTGTGTGGGTAGAATATATATCCCACGGGGGTAAAATTGAAAAAATTTGAAAAAAAAAATTTTTTTTTGACTTAGTCATTTTTCTGGCGTTTATCAGACTTTCAGATAGGGCAAATGTCAGTGAGCATTCCGATTTCAGTTCAAGAGCTATTCGCTCAATGAGTCCTTTATATTTAGTCATTTTCAGCCAATTTTCTGGATTTTTGAAAAATTCACTTTTTTGTGAAAATATCCACTAAATGAGGGAATAATATGTGTGAGGGTACCCCAGGAGAGTTCCAAATGTGTGTGGGTAGAATATATATCCCACGGGGGTAAAATTGAAAAAAGTTGAAAAAAAATTTTTTTTGGACTTAGTCATTTTTCCGGCGTTTATCAGACTTTCAGATAGGGCAAATGTCAGTGAGCATTCCGATTTCAGTTCCAGAGCGATTCGCCCAATGAGTCCTTGATATTTAGTCATTTTCAGCCAATTTTCTGGATTTTTGAAAAATTCACTTTTTTGTGAAAATATCCACTAAATGAGGGAATAATATGTGTGAGGGTACACCAGAAGAGTTCCAAATGTGTGTGGGTAGAATATATATCCCACGGTGGTAAAATTGAAAAAAGTTGAAAAAAATTTTTTTTTTCGACTTAGTCATTTTTCCAGCGTTTATCAGACTTTCAGATAGGGCAAATGTCAGTGAGCGTTCCGATTTCAGTTCCAGAGTGATTCGCCCAATGAGTCCTTGATATTTAGTCATTTTCAGCCAATTTTCTGGATTTTTGCAAAATTCACATTTTTGTGAAAATATCCACTAAATGAGGGAATAATATGTGTGAGGGTACCCCAGGAGAGTTCTAAATGTGTGTGGGTAGAATATATATCCCACGGGGGTAAAATTGAAAAAAGTTGAAAAAAATTTTTTTTTGAACTTAGTCATTTTTCCGGCGTTTATCAGACTTTCAGATAGGGCAAATGTCAGTGAGCATTCCGATTTCAGTTCCAGAGCGATTCGCCCAATGAGTCCTTGATATTTAGTCATTTTCAGCCAATTTTCTGGATTTTTGAAAAATTCACTTTTTTGTGAAAATATCCACTAAATGAGGGAATAATATGTGTGAAGGTACCCCAGGAGAGTTCCAAATGTGTGTGGGTAAAATATATATCCCACGGGGGTAAAATTGAAAAAAGTTGAAAAATTTTTTTTTTTGGACGTAGCCATTCTTCCGGCGTTTATCAGACTTTCAGATAGGGTAAATGTCAGTGAGCGTTCCGATTTCAGTTCCAGAGCGATTCGCCCAATGAGTCCTTGATATTTAGTCATTTTCAGCCAATTTTCTGGATTTTTGAAAAATTCACTTTTTTTGTGAAAATATCCACTAAATGAGGGAATAATATGTGTGAAGGTACCCCAGGAGAGTTCCAAATGTGTGTGGGTAAAATATATATCCCACGGGGGTAAAGTTGAAAAAAGTTGAAAAATATTTTTTTTTGGATGAAGCCATTCTTCCGGCGTTTATCAGACTTTCAGATAGGGCAAATGTCAGTGAGCGTTCCGATTTCAGTTCCAGAGCAATTCGCCCAATGAGTCCTTGATATTTAGTCATTTTCAGCCAATTTTCTGGATTTTTGAAAAATTCACTTTTTTTGTGAAAATATCCACTAAATGAGGGAATAATATGTGTGAGGGTACCCCAGGAGAGTTCTAAATGTGTGTGGGTAGAATATATATCCCACGGGGGTAAAATTGAAAAAAGTTGAAAAAAATTTTTTTTTTCGACTTAGTCATTTTTCCAGCGTTTATCAGACTTTCAGATAGGGCAAATGTCAGTGAGCGTTCCGATTTCAGTTCCAGAGCGATTCGCCTAATGAGTCCTTTATATATGGTCATTTTCAGCCAATTTTCTGGATTTTTGAAAAATTCACTTTTTTGTGAAAATATCCACTAAATGAGGGAATAATATGTGTGAGGGTACCCCAGGAGAGTTCCAAATGTGTGTGGGTAGAATATATATCCCACGGGGGTAAAATTGAAAAAAGTTTAAAAAAAATTTTTTTTTGGACTTAGTCATTTTTCCGGCGTTTATCAAACTTTCAGATAGGGCAAATGTCAGTGAGCGTTCCGATTTCAGTTCCAGAGCAATTCGCCCAATGAGTCCTTGATATTTAGTCATTTTCAGCCAATTTTCTGGATTTTTGAAAAATTCACTTTTTTTGTGAAAATATCCACTAAAAGAGGGAATAATATGTGTGAGGGTACCCCAGGAGAGTTCCAAATGTGTGTGGGTAGAATATATATCCTACGTGGGTAAAATTGAAAAAAGTTTAAAAAAAATTTTTTTTTCGACTTAGTCATTTTTCCGGCGTTTATCAGACTTTCAGATAGGGCAAATGTCAGTGAGCGTTCCTATTTCAGTTCAAGAGCGATTCGCCCAATGAGTCCTTTATATTGAGTCATTTTCAGCCAATTTTCTGGATTTTTGAAAAATTCACTTTTTTGTGAAAATATCCACTAAATGAGGGAATAATATGTGTGAGGGTACCCCAGGAGAGTTCTAAATGTGTGTGGGTAGAATATATATCCCACAGGGGTAAAATTGAAAAAAGTTGAAAATTTTTTTTTTTTTCGACTTAGTCATTTTTCCAGCATTTATCAGACTTTCAGATAGGGCAAATGTCAGTGAGCGTTCCGATTTCAGTTCCAGAGCGATTCGCCTAATGAGTCCTTTATATATGGTCATTTTCAGCCAATTTTCTGGATTTTTGAAAAATTCACTTTTTTGTGAAAATATCCACTAAATGAGGGAATAATATGTGTGAGGGTACCCCAGGAGAGTTCCAAATGTGTGTGGGTAGAATATATATCCCACGGGGGTAAAATTGAAAAAAGTTTAAAAAAAATTTTTTTTTGGACTTAGTCATTTTTCCGGCGTTTATCAAACTTTCAGATAGGGCAAATGTCAGTGAGCGTTCCGATTTCAGTTCCAGAGCGATTCGCCTAATTAGTCCTTTATATTTGGTCATTTTCAGCCAATTTTCTGGATTTTTGAAAAATTCATTTTTTTGTGAAAATATCCACTAAAAGAGGGAATAATATGTGTGAGGGTACCCCAGGAGAGTTCCAAATGTGTGTGGGTAGAATACATATCCTACGTGGGTAAAATTGAAAAAAGTTGAAAAAAAATTTTTTTTGGACTTAGTCATTTTTCCGGCGTTTATCAGACTTTCAGATAGGGCAAATGTCAGTGAGCATTCCGATTTCAGTTCCAGAGCGATTCGCCCAATGAGTCCTTGATATTTAGTCATTTTCAGCCAATTTTCTGGATTTTTGAAAAATTCACTTTTTTGTGAAAATATCCACTAAATGAGGGAATAATATGTGTGAGGGTACACCAGAAGAGTTCCAAATGTGTGTGGGTAGAATATATATCCCACGGTGGTAAAATTGAAAAAAGTTGAAAAAAATTTTTTTTTTCGACTTAGTCATTTTTCCAGCGTTTATCAGACTTTTAGATAGGGCAAATGTCAGTGAGCGTTCCGATTTCAGTTCCAGAGTGATTCGCCCAATGAGTCCTTGATATTTAGTCATTTTCAGCCAATTTTCTGGATTTTTGCAAAATTTACATTTTTGTGAAAATATCCACTAAATGAGGGAATAATATGTGTGAGGGTACCCCAGGAGAGTTCTAAATGTGTGTGGGTAGAATATATATCCCACGGGGGTAAAATTGAAAAAAGTTGAAAAAAATTTTTTTTTGGACTTAGTCATTTTTCCGGCGTTTATCAGACTTTCAGATAGGGCAAATGTCAGTGAGCGTTCCGATTTCAGTTCCAGAGTGATTCGCCCAATGAGTCCTTGATATTTAGTCATTTTCAGCCAATTTTCTGGATTTTTGAAAAATTCACTTTTTTGTGAAAATATCCACTAAATGAGGGAATAATATGTGTGAAGGTACCCCAGGAGAGTTCCAAATGTGTGTGGGTAAAATATATATCCCACGGGGGTAAAATTGAAAAAAGTTGAAAAATTTTTTTTTTTGGACGTAGCCATTCTTCCGGCGTTTATCAGACTTTCAGATAGGGCAAATGTCAGTGAGCATTCCGATTTCAGTTCCAGAGCGATTCGCCCAATGAGTCCTTGATATTTAGTCGTTTTCAGCCAATATTTTGGATTTTTGAAAATTTCACTTTTTTGTGAAAATATCCACTAAATGAGGGAATAATATGTGTGAGGGTACCCCAGGAGAGTTCTAAATGTGTGTGGGTAGAATATATATCCCACAGGGGTAAAATTGAAAAAATTTGAAAAAAAAAATTTTTTTTTTACTTAGTCATTTTTCCGGCGTTTATCAGACTTTCAGATAGGGCAAATGTCAGTGAGCATTCCGATTTCAGTTCCAGAGCGATTCGCCCAATGAGTCCTTGATATTTGTTCATTTTCAGCCAATTTTCTGGATTTTTGAAAAATTCATTTTTTTGTGAAAATATCCACTAAAAGAGGGAATAATATGTGTGAGGGTACCCCAGGAGAGTTCCAAATGTGTGTGGGTAGAATATATATCCTACGTGGGTAAAATTGAAAAAAGTTTAAAAAAATTTTTTTTTTCGACTTAGTCATTTTTCCGGCGTTTATCAGACTTTCAGATAGGGCAAATGTCAGTGAGCGTTCCGATTTCAGTTCCAGAGCGATTTGCCCAATGAGTCCTTTATATTTAGTCATTTTCAGCCAATTTTCTGGATTTTTGAAAAATTCACTTTTTTGTGAAAATATCGACTAAATGAGGGAATAATATGTGTGAGGGTACCCCAGGAGAGTTCCAAATGTGTGTGGGTAGAATATATATCCCACGGTGGTAAAATTGAAAAAAGTTGAAAAAAATTTTTTTTTTCGACTTAGTCATTTTTCCCGCGTTTATCAGACTTTCAGATAGGGCAAATGTCAGTGAGCGTTCCGATTTCAGTTCAGAGTGATTCGCCCAATGAGTCCTTGATATTTAGTCATTTTCAGCCAATTTTCTGGATTTTTGAAAAATTCACTTTTTTGTGAAAATATCCACTAAATGAGGGAATAATATGTGTGAAGGTACCCCAGGAGAGTTCCAAATGTGTGTGGGTAAAATATATATCCCAGGGGGGTAAAATTGAAAAAAGTTGAAAAATTTTTTTTTTTGGACGTAGCCATTCTTCCGGCGTTTATCAGACTTTCAGATAGGGCAAATGTCAGTGAGCGTTCCGATTTCAGTTCCAGAGCGATTCGCCCAATGAGTCCTTGATATTTAGTCGTTTTCGGCCAATATTTTTGATTTTTGAAAATTTCACTTTTTTGTGAAAATATCCACTAAATGAGGGAATAATATGTGTGAGGGTACCCCAGGAGTGTTCCAAATGTGTGTCGGTAGAATATATATCCCACGGGGGTAAAATTGAAAAAAGTTGAAAAATTTATTTTTTTGGACTTAGTCATTTTTCCGGCGTTTATCAGACTTTCAGATAGGGCAAATGTCAGTGGCGTTCCTATTTCAGTTCAAGAGCGATTCGCCCAATGAGTCCTTTATATTGAGTCATTTTCAGCCAATTTTCTGGATTTTTGAAAAATTCACTTTTTTGTGAAAATATCCACTAAATGAGGTAATAATATGTGTGAGGGTACCCCAGGAGAGTTCTAAATGTGTGTGGGTAGAATATATATCCCACAGGGGTAAAATTGAAAAAAGTTGAAAAATTTTTTTTTTTTCGACTTAGTCATTTTTCCAGCATTTATCAGACTTTCAGATAGGGCAAATGTCAGTGAGCGTTCCGATTTCAGTTCCAGAGCGATTCGCCTAATGAGTCCTTTATATATGGTCATTTTCAGCCAATTTTCTGGATTTTTGAAAAATTCATTTTTTTGTGAAAATATCCACTAAAAGAGGGAATAATATGTGTGAGGGTACCCCAGGAGAGTTCCAAATGTGTGTGGGTAGAATATATATCCTACGTGGGTAAAATTGAAAAAAGTTTAAAAAAAATTTTTTTTTCGACTTAGTCATTTTTCCGGCGTTTATCAAACTTTCAGATAGGGCAAATGTCAGTGAGCGTTCTGATTTCAGTTCCAGAGCGATTCGCCCAATGAGTCCTTGATATTTAGTCATTTTCAGCCAATTTTCTGGATTTTTGAAAAATTCACTTTTTTGTGAAAATATCCACTAAATGAGGGAATAATATGTGTGAGGGTACCCCAGGAGAGTTCTAAATGTGTGTGGGTAGAATATATATCCCACGGGGGTAAAATTGAAAAAATTTGAAAAAAAAAATTTTTTTTTGACTTAGTCATTTTTCTGGCGTTTATCAGACTTTCAGATAGGGCAAATGTCAGTGAGAATTCCGATTTCAGTTCAAGAGCGATTCGCTCAATGAGTCCTTTATATTTAGTCATTTTCAGCCAATTTTCTGGATTTTTGAAAAATTCACTTTTTTGTGAAAATATCCACTAAATGAGGCAATAATATGTGTGAGGGTACCCCAGGAGAGTTCCAAATGTGTGTGGGTAGAATATATATCCCACGGGGGTAAAATTGAAAAAAGTTGAAAAAAATTTTTTTTTCGACTTAGTCATTTTTCCGGCGTTTATCAGACTTTCAGATAGGGCAAATGTCAGTGAGCGTTCTGATTTCAGTTCCATAGCGATTCGCCCAATGAGTCCTTTATATTTAGTCATTTTCAGCCAATTTTCTGGATTTTTGAAAAATTCACTTTTTTGTGAAAATATCCACTAAATGAGGGAATAATATGTGTGAGGGTACCCCAGAAGAGTTCCAAATGTGTGTGGGTAGAATATATATCCCACGGTGGTAAAATTGAAAAAAGTTGAAAAAAATTTTTTTTTTCGACTTAGTCATTTTTCCAGCGTTTATCAGACTTTCAGATAGGGCAAATGTCAGTGAGCGTTCCGATTTCAGTTCCAGAGTGATTCGCCCAATGAGTCCTTGATATTTAGTCATTTTCAGCCAATTTTCTGGATTTTTGAAAAATTCACTTTTTTGTGAAAATATCCACTAAATGAGGGAATAATATGTGTGAAGGTACCCCAGGAGAGTTCCAAATGTGTGTGGGTAAAATATATATCCCACGGGGGTAAAATTGAAAAAAGTTGAAAATTTTTTTTTTTTGGACGTAGCCATTCTTCCGGCGTTTATCAGACTTTCAGATAGGGCAAATGTCAGTGAGCGTTCCGATTTCAGTTCCAGAGCGTTTCGCCCAATGAGTCCTTGATATTTAGTCGTTTTCAGCCAATTTTTTGGATTTTTGAAAATTTCACTTTTTTTGTGAAAATATCCACTAAATGAGGGAATAATATGTGTGAGGGTACCCCAGTAGAGTTCTAAATGTGTGTGGGTAGAATATATATCCCACGGGGGTAAAATTGAAAAAAGTTGAAAAAATTATTTTTTTGGACTTAGTCATTTTTCCGGCGTTTATCAGACTTTCAGATAGGGCAAATGTCAGTGAGCATTCCGATTTCAGTTCCAGAGCGATTCGCCCAATGAGTCCTTGATATTTAGTCATTTTCAGCCAATTTTCTGGATTTTTGAAATATTCACTTTTTTGTGAAAATATCCACTAAATGAGGGAATAATATGTGTGAGGGTGCCCCAGGAGAGTTCTAAATGTGTGTGGGTAGAATATATATCCCACGGGGGTAAAATTGAAAAAAGTTGAAAAATATTTTTTTTTGGATGAAGCCATTCTTCCGGCGTTTATCAGACTTTCAGATAGGGCAAATGTCAGTGAGCGTTCCGATTTCAGTTCCAGAGCAATTCGCCCAATGAGTCCTTGATATTTAGTCATTTTCAGCCAATTTTCTGGATTTTTGAAAAATTCACTTTTTTTGTGAAAATATCCACTAAATGAGGGAATAATATGTGTGAGGGTACCCCAGGAGAGTTCTAAATGTGTGTGGGTAGAATATATATCCCACGGGGGTAAAATTGAAAAAAGTTGAAAAAAATTTTTTTTTTCGACTTAGTCATTTTTCCAGCGTTTATCAGACTTTCAGATAGGGCAAATGTCAGTGAGCATTCCGATTTCAGTTCCAGAGTGATTCGCCCAATGAGTCCTTTATATTTAGTCATTTTCAGCCAATTTTCTGGATTTTTGGAAAATTCACTTTTTTGTGAAAATATCCACTAAATGAGGGAATAATATGTGTGAGGGTACCCCAGGAGAGTTCTAAATGTGTGTGGGTAGAATATATATCCCACGGGGGTAAAATTGAAAAAAGTTGAAAAATTTTTTTTTTTTCGACTTAGTCATTTTTCCGGCGTTTATCAGACTTTCAGATAGGGTAAATGTCAGTGAGCGTTCCGATTTCAGTTCCAGAGCGATTCGCCCAATGAGTCCTTGATATTTAGTCATTTTCAGCCAATTTTCTGGATTTTTGAAAAATTCACTTTTTTTGTGAAAATATCCACTAAATGAGGGAATAATATGTGTGAAGGTACCCCAGGAGAGTTCCAAATGTGTGTGGGTAAAATATATATCCCACGGGGGTAAAGTTGAAAAAAGTTGAAAAATATTTTTTTTTTGGATGAAGCCATTCTTCCGGCGTTTATCAGACTTTCAGATAGGGCAAATGTCAGTGAGCGTTCCGATTTCAGTTCCAGAGCAATTCGCCCAATGAGTCCTTGATATTTAGTCATTTTCAGCCAATTTTCTGGATTTTTGAAAAATTCACTTTTTTTGTGAAAATATCCACTAAATGAGGGAATAATATGTGTGAGGGTACCCCAGGAGAGTTCTAAATGTGTGTGGGTAGAATATATATCCCACGGGGGTAAAATTGAAAAAAGTTGAAAAAATTTTTTTTTTTCGACTTAGTCATTTTTCCAGCGTTTATCAGACTTTCAGATAGGGCTAATGTCAGTGAGCGTTCCGATTTCAGTTCCAGAGCGATTCGCCCAATGAGTCCTTGATATTTAGTCATTTTCAGCCAATTTTTTGGATTTTTGAAAAATTAACTTTTTTGTGAAAATATCCACTAAATGAGGGAATAATATGTGTGAGGGTACCCCAGGAGAGTTCCAAATGTGTGTGGGTAGAATATATATCCCACGGGGGTAAAATTGAAAAAAGTTGAAAAAAATTTTTTTTTGGACTTAGTCATTTTTCCGGCGTTTATCAAACTTTCAGATAGGGCAAATGTCAGTGAGCATTCCGATTTCAGTTCCAGAGCGATTCGCCCAATGAGTCCTTGATATTTAGTCATTTTCAGCCAATTTTCTGGATTTTTGAAAAATTCACTTTTTTGTGAAAATATCCACTAAATGAGGGAATAATATGTGTGAGGGTGCCCCAGGAGAGTTCTAAATGTGTGTGGGTAGAATATATATCCCACGGGGGTAAAATTGAAAAAAGTTGAAAAAATTATTTTTTTGGACTCAGTCATTTTTCCGGCGTTTATCAGACTTTCAGATAGGGCAAATGTCAGTGAGCATTCCGATTTCAGTTCCAGAGCGATTCGCCCAATGAGTCCTTGATATTTAGTCGTTTTCAGCCAATTTTCTGGATTTTTGAAAAATTCACTTTTTTTGTGAAAATATCCACTAAATGAGGGAATAATATGTGTGAAGGTACCCCAGGAGAGTTCCAAATGTGTGTGGGTAAAATATATATCCCACGGGGGTAAAGTTGAAAAAAGTTGAAAAATATTTTTTTTTGGACGAAGCCATTCTTCCGGCGTTTATCAGACTTTCAGATAGGGCAAATGTCAGTGAGCGTTCCGATTTCAGTTCCAGAGCGATTCGCCCAATGAGTCCTTGATATTTAGTCGTTTTCAGCCAATATTTTAGATTTTTGAAAATTTCACTTTTTTGTGAAAATATCCACTAAATGAGGGAATAATATGTGTGAGGGTGCCCCAGGAGAGTTCTAAATGTGTGTGGGTAGAATATATATCCCACGGGGCTAAAATTCAAAAAAGTTGAAAACATTTTTTTTTTTCGACTTAGTCATTTTTCCGGCGTTTATCAGACTTTCAGATAGGGCAAATGTCAGTGAGCGTTCCGATTTCAGTTCCAGAGCGATTCGCCCAATGAGTCCTTGATATTTAGTCATTTTCAGCCAATTTTCTGGATTTTTGAAAAATTCACTTTTTTGTGAAAATATCCACTAAATGAGGGAATAATATGTGTGAGGGTACCCCAGGAGAGTTCCAAATGTGTGTGGGTAGAATATATATCCCACGGGGGTAAAATTGAAAAAAGTTGAAAAAATTATTTTTTTGGACTTAGTCATTTTTCCGGCGTTTATCAGACTTTCAGATAGGGCAAATGTCAGTGAGCATTCCGATTTCAGTTCCAGAGCGATTCGCCCAATGAGTCCTTTATATTTAGTCATTTTCAGCCAATTTTCTGGATTTTTGGAAAATTCACTTTTTTGTGAAAATATCCACTAAATGAGGGAATAATATGTGTGAGGGTACCCCAGGAGAGTTCTAAATGTGTGTGGGTAGAATATATATCCCACGGGGGTAAAATTGAAAAAAGTTGAAAAAAATTTTTTTTTTCGACTTAGTCATTTTTCCGGCGTTTATCAGACTTTCAGATAGGGTAAATGTCAGTGAGCGTTCCGATTTCAGTTCCAGAGCGATTCGCCCAATGAGTCCTTGATATTTAGTCGTTTTCAGCCAATTTTCTGGATTTTTGAAAAATTCACTTTTTCGTGAAAATATCCACTAAATGAGGGAATAATATGTGTGAAGGTACCCCAGGAGAGTTCCAAATGTGTGTGGGTAAAATATATATCCCACGGGGGTAAAGTTGAAAAAAGTTGAAAAATATTTTTTTTTGGACGAAGCCATTCTTCCGGCGTTTATCAGACTTTCAGATAGGGCAAATGTCAGTGAGCGTTCCGATTTCAGTTCCAGAGCGTTTCGCCCAATGAGTCCTTGATATTTAGTCGTTTTCAGCCAATATTTTGGATTTTTGAAAATTTCACTTTTTTGTGAAAATATCCACTAAATGAGGGAATAATATGTGTGAGGGTACCCCAGGAGAGTTCCAAATGTGTGTGGGTAGAATATATATCCCACGGGGGTAAAATTGAAAAAAGTTGAAAAAATTTTTTTTTTGGACTTAGTCATTTTTCCGGCGTTTATCAGACTTTCAGATAGGGCAAATGTCAGCGAGCGTTCCTATTTCAGTTCAAGAGCGATTCGCCCAATGAGTCCTTTATATTGAGTCATTTTCAGCCAATTTTCTGGATTTTTGAAAAATTCACTTTTTTGTGAAAATATCCACTAAATGAGGGAATAATATGTGTGAGGGTACCCCAGGAGAGTTCTAAATGTGTGTGGGTAGAATATATATCCCACAGGGGTAAAATTGAAAAAATTTGAAAAAAAAAAATTTTTTTTGACTTAGTCATTTTTCTGGCGTTTATCAGACTTTCAGATAGGGCAAATGTCAGTGAGCATTCCGATTTCAGTTCAAGAGCGATTCGCCCAATGAGTCCTTTATATTTAGCCATTTTCAACCAATTTTCTGGATTTTTGAAAAATTCACTTTTTTGTGAAAATATACACTAAATGAGGGAATAATATGTGTGAAGGTACCCCAGGAGAGTTCCAAATGTGTGTGGGTAGAATATATATCCCACGGGGGTAAAATTGAAAAAAGTTGAAAAAAATTTTTTTTTGGACTTAGTCATTTTTCCGGCGTTTATCAGACTTTCAGATAGGGCTAATGTCAGTGAGCGTTCCGATTTCAGTTCCAGAGCGATTCGCCCAATGAGTCCTTGATATTTAGTCATTTTCAGCCAATTTTTTGGATTTTTGAAAAATTCACTTTTTTTGTGAAAATATCCACTAAATGAGGGAATAATATGTGTGAGGGTACCCCAGTAGAGTTCTAAATGTGTGTGGGTAGAATATATATCCCACGGGGGTAAAATTGAAAAAAGTTGAAAAAATTATTTTTTTGGACTTAGTCATTTTTCCGGCGTTTATCAGACTTTCAGATAGGGCAAATGTCAGTGAGCATTCCGATTTCAGTTCCAGAGCGATTCGCCCAATGAGTCCTTGATATTTAGTCATTTTCAGCCAATTTTCTGGATTTTTGAAATATTCACTTTTTTGTGAAAATATCCACTAAATGAGGGAATAATATGTGTGAGGGTGCCCCAGGAGAGTTCTAAATGTGTGTGGGTAGAATATATATCCCACGGGGGTAAAATTGAAAAAAGTTGAAAAATATTTTTTTTTGGATGAAGCCATTCTTCCGGCGTTTATCAGACTTTCAGATAGGGCAAATGTCAGTGAGCGTTCCGATTTCAGTTCCAGAGCAATTCGCCCAATGAGTCCTTGATATTTAGTCATTTTCAGCCAATTTTCTGGATTTTTGAAAAATTCACTTTTTTTGTGAAAATATCCACTAAATGAGGGAATAATATGTGTGAGGGTACCCCAGGAGAGTTCTAAATGTGTGTGGGTAGAATATATATCCCACGGGGGTAAAATTGAAAAAAGTTGAAAAAAATTTTTTTTTTCGACTTAGTCATTTTTCCAGCGTTTATCAGACTTTCAGATAGGGCAAATGTCAGTGAGCATTCCGATTTCAGTTCCAGAGCGATTCGCCCAATGAGTCCTTTATATTTAGTCATTTTCAGCCAATTTTCTGGATTTTTGGAAAATTCACTTTTTTGTGAAAATATCCACTAAATGAGGGAATAATATGTGTGAGGGTACCCCAGGAGAGTTCTAAATGTGTGTGGGTAGAATATATATCCCACGGGGGTAAAATTGAAAAAAGTTGAAAAATTTTTTTTTTTTCGACTTAGTCATTTTTCCGGCGTTTATCAGACTTTCAGATAGGGTAAATGTCAGTGAGCGTTCCGATTTCAGTTCCAGAGCGATTCGCCCAATGAGTCCTTGATATTTAGTCATTTTCAGCCAATTTTCTGGATTTTTGAAAAATTCACTTTTTTTGTGAAAATATCCACTAAATGAGGGAATAATATGTGTGAAGGTACCCCAGGAGAGTTCCAAATGTGTGTGGGTAAAATATATATCCCACGGGGGTAAAGTTGAAAAAAGTTGAAAAATATTTTTTTTTGGATGAAGCCATTCTTCCGGCGTTTATCAGACTTTCAGATAGGGCAAATGTCAGTGAGCGTTCCGATTTCAGTTCCAGAGCAATTCGCCCAATGAGTCCTTGATATTTAGTCATTTTCAGCCAATTTTCTGGATTTTTGAAAAATTCACTTTTTTTGTGAAAATATCCACTAAATGAGGGAATAATATGTGTGAGGGTACCCCAGGAGAGTTCTAAATGTGTGTGGGTAGAATATATATCCCACGGGGGTAAAATTGAAAAAAGTTGAAAAAAATTTTTTTTTTCGACTTAGTCATTTTTCCAGCGTTTATCAGACTTTCAGATAGGGCTAATGTCAGTGAGCGTTCCGATTTCAGTTCCAGAGCGATTCGCCCAATGAGTCCTTGATATTTAGTCATTTTCAGCCAATTTTTTGGATTTTTGAAAAATTAACTTTTTTGTGAAAATATCCACTAAATGAGGGAATAATATGTGTGAGGGTACCCCAGGAGAGTTCCAAATGTGTGTGGGTAGAATATATATCCCACGGGGGTAAAATTGAAAAAAGTTGAAAAAAATTTTTTTTTGGACTTAGTCATTTTTCCGGCGTTTATCAAACTTTCAGATAGGGCAAATGTCAGTGAGCATTCCGATTTCAGTTCCAGAGCGATTCGCCCAATGAGTCCTTGATATTTAGTCATTTTCAGCCAATTTTCTGGATTTTTGAAAAATTCACTTTTTTGTGAAAATATCCACTAAATGAGGGAATAATATGTGTGAGGGTGCCCCAGGAGAGTTCTAAATGTGTGTGGGTAGAATATATATCCCACGGGGGTAAAATTGAAAAAAGTTGAAAAAATTATTTTTTTGGACTCAGTCATTTTTCCGGCGTTTATCAGACTTTCAGATAGGGCAAATGTCAGTGAGCATTCCGATTTCAGTTCCAGAGCGATTCGCCCAATGAGTCCTTGATATTTAGTCGTTTTCAGCCAATTTTCTGGATTTTTGAAAAATTCACTTTTTTTGTGAAAATATCCACTAAATGAGGGAATAATATGTGTGAAGGTACCCCAGGAGAGTTCCAAATGTGTGTGGGTAAAATATATATCCCACGGGGGTAAAGTTGAAAAAAGTTGAAAAATATTTTTTTTTGGACGAAGCCATTCTTCCGGCGTTTATCAGACTTTCAGATAGGGCAAATGTCAGTGAGCGTTCCGATTTCAGTTCCAGAGCGATTCGCCCAATGAGTCCTTGATATTTAGTCGTTTTCAGCCAATATTTTAGATTTTTGAAAATTTCACTTTTTTGTGAAAATATCCACTAAATGAGGGAATAATATGTGTGAGGGTGCCCCAGGAGAGTTCTAAATGTGTGTGGGTAGAATATATATCCCACGGGGCTAAAATTCAAAAAAGTTGAAAACATTTTTTTTTTTCGACTTAGTCATTTTTCCGGCGTTTATCAGACTTTCAGATAGGGCAAATGTCAGTGAGCGTTCCGATTTCAGTTCCAGAGCGATTCGCCCAATGAGTCCTTGATATTTAGTCATTTTCAGCCAATTTTCTGGATTTTTGAAAAATTCACTTTTTTGTGAAAATATCCACTAAATGAGGGAATAATATGTGTGAGGGTACCCCAGGAGAGTTCCAAATGTGTGTGGGTAGAATATATATCCCACGGGGGTAAAATTGAAAAAAGTTGAAAAAATTATTTTTTTGGACTTAGTCATTTTTCCGGCGTTTATCAGACTTTCAGATAGGGCAAATGTCAGTGAGCATTCCGATTTCAGTTCCAGATCGATTCGCCCAATGACTCCTTTATATTTAGTCATTTTCAGCCAATTTTCTGGATTTTTGGAAAATTCACTTTTTTGTGAAAATATCCACTAAATGAGGGAATAATATGTGTGAGGGTACCCCAGGAGAGTTCTAAATGTGTGTGGGTAGAATATATATCCCACGGGGGTAAAATTGAAAAAAGTTGAAAAAAAATTTTTTTTTCGACTTAGTCATTTTTCCGGCGTTTATCAGACTTTCAGATAGGGTAAATGTCAGTGAGCGTTCCGATTTCAGTTCCAGAGCGATTCGCCCAATGAGTCCTTGATATTTAGTCGTTTTCAGCCAATTTTCTGGATTTTTGAAAAATTCACTTTTTCGTGAAAATATCCACTAAATGAGGGAATAATATGTGTGAAGGTACCCCAGGAGAGTTCCAAATGTGTGTGGGTAAAATATATATCCCACGGGGGTAAAGTTGAAAAAAGTTGAAAAATATTTTTTTTTGGACGAAGCCATTCTTCCAGCGTTTATCAGACTTTCAGATAGGGCAAATGTCAGTGAGCGTTCCGATTTCAGTTCCAGAGCGATTCGCCCAATGAGTCCTTGATATTTAGTCGTTTTCAGCCAATATTTTAGATTTTTGAAAATTTCACTTTTTTGTGAAAATATCCACTAAATGAGGGAATAATATGTGTGAGGGTACCCCAGGAGTGTTCCAAATGTGTGTCGGTAGAATATATATCCCACGGGGGTAAAATTGAAAAAAGTTGAAAAATTTTTTTTTTTGAACTTAGTCATTTTTCCGGCGTTCATCAGACTTTCAGATAGGGCAAATGTCAGTGAGCGTTCCGATTTCAGTTCCAGAGCAATTCGCCCAATGAGTCCTTTATATTTAGTCATTTTCAGCCAATTTTCTGGATTTTTGGAAAATTCACTTTTTTGTGAAAATATCCACTAAATGAGGGAATAATATGTGTGAGGGTACCCCAGGAGAGTTCTAAATATGTGTGGGTAGAATATATATCCCACGGGGGTAAAATTGAAAAAAGTTGAAAAAATTTTTTTTTTTCGACTTAGTCATTTTTCCGGCGTTTATCAGACTTTCAGATAGGGCAAATGTCAGTGAGCATTCCGATTTCAGTTCGAGAGCGATTCGCCCAATGAGTCCTTGATATTTAGTCGTTTTCAGCCAATATTTTAGATTTTTGAAAATTTCACTTTTTTGTGAAAATATCCACTAAATGAGGGAATAATATGTGTAAGGGTACCCCAGGAGTGTTCCAAATGTGTGTGGGTAGAATATATATCCCACGGGGGTAAAATTGAAAAAAGTTGAAAAAATTATTTTTTTGGACTTAGTCATTTTTCCGGCGTTTATCAGACTTTCAGATAGGGCAAATGTCAGTGAGCATTCCGATTTCAGTTCCAGAGCGATTCGCCCAATGAGTCCTTGATATTTAGTCATTTTCAGCCAATTTTTTGGATTTTTGAAAAATTCACTTTTTTGTGAAAATATCCACTAAATGAGGGAATAATATGTGTGAGGGTACCCTAGGAGAGTTCCAAATGTGTGTGGGTAGAATATATATCCCACGGGGGTAAAATTGAAAAAAGTTGAAAAAAATTTTTTTTTGGACTTAGTCATTTTTCCGGCGTTTATCAAACTTTCAGATAGGGCAAATGTCAGTGAGCATTCCGATTTCAGTTCCAGAGCGATTCGCCCAATGAGTCCTTGATATTTAGTCATTTTCTGCCAATTTTCTGGATTTTTGAAAAATTCACTTTTTCGTGAAAATATCCACTAAATGAGGGAATAATATGTGTGAAGGTACCCCAGGAGAGTTCCAAATGTGTGTGGGTAAAATATATATCCCACGGGGGTAAAGTTGAAAAAAGTTGAAAAATATTTTTTTTTGGACGAAGCCATTCTTCCAGCGTTTATCAGACTTTCAGATAGGGCAAATGTCAGTGAGCGTTCCGATTTCAGTTCCAGAGCGATTCGCCCAATGAGTCCTTGATATTTAGTCGTTTTCAGCCAATATTTTAGATTTTTGAAAATTTCACTTTTTTGTGAAAATATCCACTAAATGAGGGAATAATATGTGTGAGGGTACCCCAGGAGTGTTCCAAATGTGTGTGGGTAGAATATATATCCCACGGGGGTAAAATTGAAAAAAGTTGAAAAAATTATTTTTTTGGACTCAGTCATTTTTCCGGCGTTTATCAGACTTTCAGATAGGGCAAATGTCAGTGAGCATTCCGATTTCAGTTCCAGAGCGATTCGCCCAATGAGTCCTTGATATTTAGTCGTTTTCAGCCAATTTTCTGGATTTTTGAAAAATTCACTTTTTTTGTGAAAATATCCACTAAATGAGGGAATAATATGTGTGAAGGTACCCCAGGAGAGTTCCAAATGTGTGTGGGTAAAATATATATCCCACGGGGGTAAAGTTGAAAAAAGTTGAAAAATATTTTTTTTTGGACGAAGCCATTCTTCCGGCGTTTATCAGACTTTCAGATAGGGCAAATGTCAGTGAGCGTTCCGATTTCAGTTCCAGAGCGATTCGCCCAATGAGTCCTTGATATTTAGTCGTTTTCAGCCAATATTTTAGATTTTTGAAAATTTCACTTTTTTGTGAAAATATCCACTAAATGAGGGAATAATATGTGTGAGGGTGCCCCAGGAGAGTTCTAAATGTGTGTGGGTAGAATATATATCCCACGGGGCTAAAATTCAAAAAAGTTGAAAACATTTTTTTTTTTCGACTTAGTCATTTTTCCGGCGTTTATCAGACTTTCAGATAGGGCAAATGTCAGTGAGCGTTCCGATTTCAGTTCCAGAGCGATTCGCCCAATGAGTCCTTGATATTTAGTCATTTTCAGCCAATTTTCTGGATTTTTGAAAAATTCACTTTTTTGTGAAAATATCCACTAAATGAGGGAATAATATGTGTGAGGGTACCCCAGGAGAGTTCCAAATGTGTGTGGGTAGAATATATATCCCACGGGGGTAAAATTGAAAAAAGTTGAAAAAATTATTTTTTTGGACTTAGTCATTTTTCCGGCGTTTATCAGACTTTCAGATAGGGCAAATGTCAGTGAGCATTCCGATTTCAGTTCCAGAGCGATTCGCCCAATGAGTCCTTTATATTTAGTCATTTTCAGCCAATTTTCTGGATTTTTGGAAAATTCACTTTTTTGTGAAAATATCCACTAAATGAGGGAATAATATGTGTGAGGGTACCCCAGGAGAGTTCTAAATGTGTGTGGGTAGAATATATATCCCACGGGGGTAAAATTGAAAAAAGTTGAAAAAAATTTTTTTTTTCGACTTAGTCATTTTTCCGGCGTTTATCAGACTTTCAGATAGGGTAAATGTCAGTGAGCGTTCCGATTTCAGTTCCAGAGCGATTCGCCCAATGAGTCCTTGATATTTAGTCGTTTTCAGCCAATTTTCTGGATTTTTGAAAAATTCACTTTTTCGTGAAAATATCCACTAAATGAGGGAATAATATGTGTGAAGGTACCCCAGGAGAGTTCCAAATGTGTGTGGGTAAAATATATATCCCACGGGGGTAAAGTTGAAAAAAGTTGAAAAATATTTTTTTTTGGACGAAGCCATTCTTCCAGCGTTTATCAGACTTTCAGATAGGGCAAATGTCAGTGAGCGTTCCGATTTCAGTTCCAGAGCGATTCGCCCAATGAGTCCTTGATATTTAGTCGTTTTCAGCCAATATTTTAGATTTTTGAAAATTTCACTTTTTTGTGAAAATATCCACTAAATGAGGGAATAATATGTGTGAGGGTACCCCAGGAGTGTTCCAAATGTGTGTCGGTAGAATATATATCCCACGGGGGTAAAATTGAAAAAAGTTGAAAAATTTTTTTTTTTGAACTTAGTCATTTTTCCGGCGTTTATCAGACTTTCAGATAGGGCAAATGTCAGTGAGCATTCCGATTTCAGTTCCAGAGCAATTCGCCCAATGAGTCCTTTATATTTAGTCATTTTCAGCCAATTTTCTGGATTTTTGGAAAATTCACTTTTTTGTGAAAATATCCACTAAATGAGGGAATAATATGTGTGAGGGTACCCCAGGAGAGTTCTAAATATGTGTGGGTAGAATATATATCCCACGGGGGTAAAATTGAAAAAAGTTGAAAAAAATTTTTTTTTTCGACTTAGTCATTTTTCCGGCGTTTATCAGACTTTCAGATAGGGCAAATGTCAGTGAGCATTCCGATTTCAGTTCCAGAGCGATTCGCCCAATGAGTCCTTGATATTTAGTCGTTTTCAGCCAATATTTTAGATTTTTGAAAATTTCACTTTTTTGTGAAAATATCCACTAAATGAGGGAATAATATGTGTAAGGGTACCCCAGGAGTGTTCCAAATGTGTGTGGGTAGAATATATATCCCACGGGGGTAAAATTGAAAAAAGTTGAAAAAATTATTTTTTTGGACTTAGTCATTTTTCCGGCGTTTATCAGACTTTCAGATAGGGCAAATGTCAGTGAGCGTTCCGATTTCAGTTCCAGAGCGATTCGCCCAATGAGTCCTTGATATTTAGTCATTTTCAGCCAATTTTTTGGATTTTTGAAAAATTCACTTTTTTGTGAAAATATCCACTAAATGAGGGAATAATATGTGTGAGGGTACCCTAGGAGAGTTCCAAATGTGTGTGGGTAGAATATATATCCCACGGGGGTAAAATTGAAAAAAGTTGAAAAAAATTTTTTTTTGGACTTAGTCATTTTTCCGGCGTTTATCAAACTTTCAGATAGGGCAAATGTCAGTGAGCATTCCGATTTCAGTTCCAGAGCGATTCGCCCAATGAGTCCTTGATATTTAGTCATTTTCTGCCAATTTTCTGGATTTTTGAAAAATTCACTTTTTCGTGAAAATATCCACTAAATGAGGGAATAATATGTGTGAAGGTACCCCAGGAGAGTTCCAAATGTGTGTGGGTAAAATATATATCCCACGGGGGTAAAGTTGAAAAAAGTTGAAAAATATTTTTTTTTGGACGAAGCCATTCTTCCAGCGTTTATCAGACTTTCAGATAGGGCAAATGTCAGTGAGCGTTCCGATTTCAGTTCCAGAGCGATTCGCCCAATGAGTCCTTGATATTTAGTCGTTTTCAGCCAATATTTTAGATTTTTGAAAATTTCACTTTTTTGTGAAAATATCCACTAAATGAGGGAATAATATGTGTGAGGGTACCCCAGGAGTGTTCCAAATGTGTGTGGGTAGAATATATATCCCACGGGGGTAAAATTGAAAAAAGTTGAAAAAATTATTTTTTTGGACTTAGTCATTTTTCCGGCGTTTATCAGACTTTCAGATAGGGCAAATGTCAGTGAGCGTTCCGATTTCAGTTCCAGAGCAATTCGCCCAATGAGTCCTTGATATTTAGTCATTTTCCGCCAATTTTCTGGATTTTTGAAAAATTCACTTTTTTGTGAAAATATCCACTAAATGAGGGAATAATATGTGTGAGGGTACCCCAGGAGAGTTCCAAATGTGTGTGGGTAGAATATATATCCCACGGGGGTAAAATTGAAAAAAGTTGAAAAAAATTTTTTTTTGGACTTAGTCATTTTTCCGGCGTTTATCAAACTTTCAGATAGGGCAAATGTCAGTGAGCGTTCCGATTTCAGTTCCAGAGCGATTCGCCCAATGAGTCCTTGATATTTAGTCATTTTCCGCCAATTTTCTGGATTTTTGAAAAATTCACTTTTTTGTGAAAATATCCACTAAATGAGGGAATAATATGTGTGAAGGTACCCCAGGAGAGTTCCAAATGTGTGTGGGTAAAATATATATCCCACGGGGGTAAAGTTGAAAAAAGTTGAAAAATATTTTTTTTTGGACGAAGCCATTCTTCCGGCGTTTATCAGACTTTCAGATAGGGCAAATGTCAGTGAGCGTTCCGATTTCAGTTCCAGAGCGATTCGCCCAATGAGTCCTTGATATTTAGTCGTTTTCAGCCAATATTTTAGATTTTTGAAAATTTCACTTTTTTGTGAAAATATCCACTAAATGAGGGAATAATATGTGAGAGGGTACCCCAGGAGTGTTCCAAATGTGTGTGGGTAGAATATATATCCCACGGGGGTAAAATTGAAAAAAGTTGAAAAAATTATTTTTTTGGACTTAGTCATTTTTCCGGCGTTTATAAGACTTTCAGATAGGGCAAATGTCAGTGAGCGTTCCGATTTCAGTTCCAGAGCAATTCGCCCAATGAGTCCTTGATATTTAGTCATTTTCAGCCAATTTTCTGGATTTTTGAAAAATTCACTTTTTTTGTGAAAATATCCACTGAATGAGGGAATAATATGTGTGAGGGTACCCCAGGAGAGTTCCAAATGTGTGTGGGTAAAATATATATCCCACGGGGGTAAAGTTGAAAAAAGTTGAAAAATATTTTTTTTTCGACGAAGCCATTCTTCCAGCGTTTATCAGACTTTCAGATAGGGCAAATGTCAGTGAGCGTTCCGATTTCAGTTCCAGAGCGATTCGCCCAATGAGTCCTTGATATTTAGTCGTTTTCAGCCAATATTTTAGATTTTTGAAAATTTCACTTTTTTGTGAAAATATCCACTAAATGAGGGAATAATATGTGTGAGGGTACCCCAGGAGAGTTCCAAATGTGTGTGGGTAGAATATATATCCCACGGGGGTAAAATTGAAAAAAGTTGAAAAAAATTTTTTTTGGACTTAGTCATTTTTCCGGCGTTTATCAAACTTTCAGACAGGGCAAATGTCAGTGAGCATTCCGATTTCAGTTCCAGAGCGATTCGCCCAATGAGTCCTTGATATTTAGTCATTTTCAGCCATTTTTCTGGATTTTTGAAAAATTCACTTTTTTTGTGAAAATATCCACTAAATGAGGGAATAATATGTGTGAGGGTGCCCCAGGAGAGTTCTAAATGTGTGTGGGTAGAATATATATCCCACGGGGGTAAAATTGAAAAAAGTTGAAAAAATTATTTTTTTGGACTCAGTCATTTTTCCGGCGTTTATCAGACTTTCAGATAGGGCAAATGTCAGTGAGCATTCCGATTTCAGTTCCAGAGCGATTCGCCCAATGAGTCCTTGATATTTAGTCATTTTCAGCCAATTTACAGGATTTTTGAAAAATTCAATTTTTTGTGAAAATATCCACTAAATGAGGGAATAATATGTGTGAGGGTGCCCCAGGAGAGTTCTAAATGTGTGTGGGTAGAATATATATCCCACGGGGGTAAAATTGAAAAAAGTTGAAAAAAAATTTTTTTTCGACTTAGTCATTTTTCCGGCGTTTATCAGACTTTCAGATAGGGTAAATGTCAGTGAGCGTTCCGATTTCAGTTCCAGAGCGATTCGCCCAATGAGTCCTTGATATTTAGTCGTTTTCAGCCAATTTTCTGGATTTTTGAAAAATTCACTTTTTCGTGAAAATATCCACTAAATGAGGGAATAATATGTGTGAAAGTACCCCAGGAGAGTTCCAAATGTGTGTGGGTAAAATATATATCCCACGGGGGTAAAGTTGAAAAAAGTTGAAAAATATTTTTTTTTGGACGAAGCCATTCTTCCAGCGTTTATCAGACTTTCAGATAGGGCAAATGTCAGTGAGCGTTCCGATTTCAGTTCCAGAGCGATTCGCCCAATGAGTCCTTGATATTTAGTCGTTTTCAGCCAATATTTTAGATTTTTGAAAATTTCACTTTTTTGTGAAAATATCCACTAAATGAGGGAATAATATGTGTGAGGGTACCCCAGGAGAGTTCCAAATGTGTGTGGGTAGAATATATATCCCACGGGGGTAAAATTGAAAAAAGTTGAAAAAATTATTTTTTTGGACTTAGTCATTTTTCCGGCGTTTATCAGACTTTCAGATAGGGCAAATGTCAGTGAGCATTCCGATTTCAGTTCCAGAGCGATTCACCCAATGAGTCCTTGATATTTAGTCGTTTTCAGCCAATTATCTGGAATTTTGAAAAATTCACTTTTTTGTGAAAATATCCACTAAATGAGGGAATAATATGTGTGAGGGTACCCCAGGAGAGTTCCAAATGTGTGTGGGAAGAATATATATCCCACGGGGGTAAAATTGAAAAAAGTTGAAAAAATTATTTTTTTGGACTTAGTCATTTTTCCGGCGTTTATCAGACTTTCAGATAGGGCAAATGTCAGTGAGCATTCCGATTTCAGTTCCAGAGCGATTCGCCCTATGAGTCCTTTATATTTAGTCATTTTCAGCCAATTTTCTGGATTTTTGGAAAATTCACTTTTTTGTGAAAATATCCACTAAATGAGGGAATAATATGTGTGAGGGTACCCCAGGAGAGTTCTAAATGTGTGTGGGTAGAATATATATCCCACGGGGGTAAAATTGAAAAAAGTTGAAAAAATTTTTTTTTTTCGACTTAGTCATTTTTCCGGCGTTTATCAGACTTTCAGATAGGGCAAATGTCAGTGAGCGTTCCGATTTCAGTTCCAGAGCGATTCGCCCAATGAGTCCTTGATATTTAGTCGTTGTCAGCCAATTTTCTGGATTTTTGAAAAATTCACTTTTTTGTGAAAATATCCACTAAATGAGGGAATAATATGTGTGAGGGTACCCCAGGAGAGTTCCAAATGTGTGTGGGTCAAATATATATCCCACGGGGGTAAAATTGAAAAAAGTTGAAAAATATTTTTTTTTGGACGAAGCCATTCTTCCGGCGTTTATCAGACTTTCAGATAGGGCAAATGTCAGTGAGCGTTCCGATTTCAGTTCCAGAGCGATTCGCCCAATGAGTCCTTGATATTTAGTCATTTTCAGCCAATTTTCTGGATTTTTGAAAAATTCACGTTTTTGTGAAAATATCCACTAAATGAGGGAATAATATGTGTGAGGGTACCCCAGGAGAGTTCCAAATGTGTGTGGGTAGAATATATATCCCACGGGGTAAAATTGAAAAAAGTTGAAAAAATTATTTTTTTGGACTTAGTAATTTTTCCGGCGTTTATCAGACTTTCAGATAGGGCAAATGTCAGTGAGCATGCCGATTTCAGTTCCAGAGCGATTCGCCCAATGAGTCCTTGATATTTAGTCGTTTTCAGCCAATTATCTGGAATTTTGAAAAATTCACTTTTTTGTGAAAATATCCACTAAATGAGGGAATAATATGTGTGAGGGTACCCCAGGAGAGTTCCAAATGTGTGTGGGAAGAATATATATCCCACGGGGGTAAAATTGAAAAAAGTTGAAAAAAATTTTTTTTTCGACTTAGTCATTTTTCCGGCGTTTATCAGACTTTCAGATAGGGTAAATGTCAGTGAGCGTTCCGATTTCAGTTCCAGAGCGATTCGCCCAATGAGTCCTTGATATTTAGTCGTTTTCAGCCAATTTTCTGGATTTTTGAAAAATTCACTTTTTCGTGAAAATATCCACTAAATGAGGGAATAATATGTGTGAAGGTACCCCAGGAGAGTTCCAAATGTGTGTGGGTAAAATATATATCCCACGGGGGTAAAGTTGAAAAAAGTTGAAAAATATTTTTTTTTGGACGAAGCCATTCTTCCAGCGTTTATCAGACTTTCAGATAGGGCAAATGTCAGTGAGCGTTCCGATTTCAGTTCCAGAGCGATTCGCCCAATGAGTCCTTGATATTTAGTCGTTTTCAGCCAATATTTTAGATTTTTGAAAATTTCACTTTTTTGTGAAAATATCCACTAAATGAGGGAATAATATGTGTGAGGGTACCCCAGGAGTGTTCCAAATGTGTGTGGGTAGAATATATATCCCACGGGGGTAAAATTGAAAAAAGTTGAAAAAATTATTTTTTTGGACTTAGTCATTTTTCCGGCGTTTATCAGACTTTCAGATAGGGCAAATGTCAGTGAGCGTTCCGATTTCAGTTCCAGAGCGATTCGCCCAATGAGTCCTTGATATTTAGTCATTTTCAGCCAATTTTCTGGATTTTTGAAAAATTCACTTTTTTGTGAAAATATCCACTAAATGAGGGAATAATATGTGTGAGGGTACCCCAGGAGAGTTCCAAATGTGTGTGGGTAGAATATATGTCCCACGGGGGTAAAATTGAAAAAAGTTGAAAAAATTATTTTTTTGGACTTAGTAATTTTTCCGGCGTTTATCAGACTTTCAGATAGGGCAAATGTCAGTGAGCATGCCGATTTCAGTTCCAGAGCGATTCGCCCAATGAGTCCTTGATATTTAGTCGTTTTCAGCCAATTATCTGGAATTTTGAAAAATTCACTTTTTTGTGAAAATATCCACTAAATGAGGGAATAATATGTGTGAGGGTACCCCAGGAGAGTTCCAAATGTGTGTGGGAAGAATATATATCCCACGGGGGTAAAATTGAAAAAAGTTGAAAAAATTTTTTTTTTTCGACTTAGTCATTTTTCCAGCGTTTATCAGACTTTCAGATAGGGCTAATGTCAGTGAGCGTTCCGATTTCAGTTCTAGAGCGATTCGCCCAATGAGTCCTTGATATTTAGTCATTTTCAGCCATTTTTCTGGATTTTTGAAAAATTCACTTTTTTTGTGAAAATATCCACTAAATGAGGGAATAATATGTGTGAGGGTGCCCCAGGAGAGTTCTAAATGTGTGTGGGTAGAATATATATCCCACGGGGGTAAAATTGAAAAAAGTTGAAAAAATTATTTTTTTGGACTCAGTCATTTTTCCGGCGTTTATCAGACTTTCAGATAGGGCAAATGTCAGTGAGCATTCCGATTTCAGTTCCAGAGTGATTCGCCCAATGAGTCCTTGATATTTAGTCATTTTCAGCCAATTTACTAGATTTTTGAAAAATTCAATTTTTTGTGAAAATATCCACTAAATGAGGGAATAATATGTGTGAGGGTGCCCCAGGAGAGTTCTAAATGTGTGTGGGTAGAATATATATCCCACGGGGGTAAAATTGAAAAAAGTTGAAAAAAAATTTTTTTTTCGACTTAGTCATTTTTCCGGCGTTTATCAGACTTTCAGATAGGGTAAATGTCAGTGAGCGTTCCGATTTCAGTTCCAGAGCGATTCGCCCAATGAGTCCTTGATATTTAGTCGTTTTCAGCCAATTTTCTGGATTTTTGAAAAATTCACTTTTTCGTGAAAATATCCACTAAATGAGGGAATAATATGTGTGAAGGTACCCCAGGAGAGTTCCAAATGTGTGTGGGTAAAATATATATCCCACGGGGGTAAAGTTGAAAAAAGTTGAAAAATATTTTTTTTTGGACGAAGCCATTCTTCCAGCGTTTATCAGACTTTCAGATAGGGCAAATGTCAGTGAGCGTTCCGATTTCAGTTCCAGAGCGATTCGCCCAATGAGTCCTTGATATTTAGTCGTTTTCAGCCAATATTTTAGATTTTTGAAAATTTCACTTTTTTGTGAAAATATCCACTAAATGAGGGAATAATATGTGTGAGGGTACCCCAGGAGTGTTCCAAATGTGTGTGGGTAGAATATATATCCCACGGGGGTAAAATTGAAAAAAGTTGAAAAAATTATTTTTTTGGACTTAGTCATTTTTCCGGCGTTTATCAGACTTTCAGATAGGGCAAATGTCAGTGAGCGTTCCGATTTCAGTTCCAGAGCGATTCGCCCAATGAGTCCTTGATATTTAGTCATTTTCAGCCAATTTTCTGGATTTTTGAAAAATTCACTTTTTTGTGAAAATATCCACTAAATGAGGGAATAATATGTGTGAGGGTACCCCAGGAGAGTTCCAAATGTGTGTGGGTAGAATATATATCCCACGGGGGTAAAATTGAAAAAAGTTGAAAAAATTATTTTTTTGGACTTAGTCATTTTTCCGGCGTTTATCAGACTTTCAGATAGGGCAAATGTCAGTGAGCGTTCCGATTTCAGTTCCAGAGGAATTCGCCCAATGAGTCCTTGATATTTAGTCATTTTCCGCCAATTTTCTGGATTTTTGAAAAATTCACTTTTTTGTGAAAATATCCACTAAATGAGGGAATAATATGTGTGAGGGTACCCCAGGAGAGTTCTAAATGTGTGTGGGTAGAATATATATCCCACGGGGGTAAAATTGAAAAAAGTTGAAAAAATTTTTTTTTTTCGACTTAGTCATTTTTCCGGCGTTTATCAGACTTTCAGATAGGGCAAATGTCAGTGAGCGTTCCGATTTCAGTTCCAGAGCGATTCGCCCAATGAGTCCTTGATATTTAGTCGTTGTCAGCCAATTTTCTGGATTTTTGAAAAATTCACTTTTTTGTGAAAATATCCACTAAATGAGGGAATAATATGTGTGAGGGTACCCCAGGAGAGTTCCAAATGTGTGTGGGTCAAATATATATCCCACGGGGGTAAAATTGAAAAAAGTTGAAAAATATTTTTTTTTGGACGAAGCCATTCTTCCGGCGTTTATCAGACTTTCAGATAGGGCAAATGTCAGTGAGCGTTCCGATTTCAGTTCCAGAGCGATTCGCCCAATGAGTCCTTGATATTTAGTCATTTTCAGCCAATTTTCTGGATTTTTGAAAAATTCACGTTTTTGTGAAAATATCCACTAAATGAGGGAATAATATGTGTGAGGGTACCCCAGGAGAGTTCCAAATGTGTGTGGGTAGAATATATATCCCACGGGGTAAAATTGAAAAAAGTTGAAAAAATTATTTTTTTGGACTTAGTAATTTTTCCGGCGTTTATCAGACTTTCAGATAGGGCAAATGTCAGTGAGCATGCCGATTTCAGTTCCAGAGCGATTCGCCCAATGAGTCCTTGATATTTAGTCGTTTTCAGCCAATTATCTGGAATTTTGAAAAATTCACTTTTTTGTGAAAATATCCACTAAATGAGGGAATAATATGTGTGAGGGTACCCCAGGAGAGTTCCAAATGTGTGTGGGAAGAATATATATCCCACGGGGGTAAAATTGAAAAAAGTTGAAAAAAATTTTTTTTTTCGACTTAGTCATTTTTCCAGCGTTTATCAGACTTTCAGATAGGGCTAATGTCAGTGAGCGTTCCGATTTCAGTTCCAGAGCGATTCGCCCAATGAGTCCTTGATATTTAGTCATTTTCAGCCATTTTTCTGGATTTTTGAAAAATTCACTTTTTTTGTGAAAATATCCACTAAATGAGGGAATAATATGTGTGAGGGTGCCCCAGGAGAGTTCTAAATGTGTGTGGGTAGAATATATATCCCACGGGGGTAAAATTGAAAAAAGTTGAAAAAATTATTTTTTTGGACTCAGTCATTTTTCCGGCGTTTATCAGACTTTCAGATAGGGCAAATGTCAGTGAGCATTCCGATTTCAGTTCCAGAGCGATTCGCCCAATGAGTCCTTGATATTTAGTCATTTTCAGCCAATTTACTAGATTTTTGAAAAATTCAATTTTTTGTGAAAATATCCACTAAATGAGGGAATAATATGTGTGAGGGTGCCCCAGGAGAGTTCTAAATGTGTGTGGGTAGAATATATATCCCACGGGGGTAAAATTGAAAAAAGTTGAAAAAAAATTTTTTTTTCGACTTAGTCATTTTTCCGGCGTTTATCAGACTTTCAGATAGGGTAAATGTCAGTGAGCGTTCCGATTTCAGTTCCAGAGCGATTCGCCCAATGAGTCCTTGATATTTAGTCGTTTTCAGCCAATATTTTAGATTTTTGAAAATTTCACTTTTTTGTGAAAATATCCACTAAATGAGGGAATAATATGTGTGAGGGTACCCCAGGAGTGTTCCAAATGTGTGTGGGTAGAATATATATCCCACGGGGGTAAAATTGAAAAAAGTTGAAAAAATTATTTTTTTGGACTTAGTCATTTTTCCGGCGTTTATCAGACTTTCAGATAGGGCAAATGTCAGTGAGCGTTCCGATTTCAGTTCCAGAGCGATTCGCCCAATGAGTCCTTGATATTTAGTCATTTTCAGCCAATTTTCTGGATTTTTGAAAAATTCACTTTTTTGTGAAAATATCCACTAAATGAGGGAATAATATGTGTGAGGGTACCCCAGGAGAGTTCCAAATGTGTGTGGGTAGAATATATATCCCACGGGGGTAAAATTGAAAAAAGTTGAAAAAATTATTTTTTTGGACTTAGTCATTTTTCCGGCGTTTATCAGACTTTCAGATAGGGCAAATGTCAGTGAGCGTTCCGATTTCAGTTCCAGAGCAATTCGCCCAATGAGTCCTTGATATTTAGTCATTTTCCGCCAATTTTCTGGATTTTTGAAAAATTCACTTTTTTGTGAAAATATCCACTAAATGAGGGAATAATATGTGTGAGGGTACCCCAGGAGAGTTCCAAATGTGTGTGGGTAGAATATATATCCCACGGGGGTAAAGTTGAAAAAAGTTGAAAAAATTATTTTTTTGGACTTAGTCATTTTTCCGGCGTTTATCAGACTTTCAGATAGGGCAAATGTCAGTGAGCATTCCGATTTCAGTTCCAGAGCGATTCGCCCAATAAGTCCTTTATATTTAGTCATTTTCAGCCAATTTTCTGGATTTTTGGAAAATTCACTTTTTTGTGAAAATATCCACTAAATGAGGGAATAATATGTGTGAGGGTACCCCAGGAGAGTTCTAAATGTGTGTGGGTAGAATATATATCCCACGGGGGTAAAATTGAAAAAAGTTGAAAAATTTTTTTTTTTTCGACTTAGTCATTTTTCCGGCGTTTATCAGACTTTCAGATAGGGTAAATGTCAGTGAGCGTTCCGATTTCAGTTCCAGAGCGATTCGCCCAATGAGTCCTTGATATTTAGTCGTTTTCAGCCAATTTTCTGGATTTTTGAAAAATTCACTTTTTTTGTGAAAATATCCACTAAATGAGGGAATAATAAGTGTGAAGGTACCCCATGAGAGTTCCAAATGTGTGTGGGTAGAATATATATCCCACGGGGGTTAAATTGAAAAAAGTTGAAAAAATTATTTTTTTGGACTTAGTCATTTTTCTGGCGTTTATCAGACTTTCAGATAGGGCAAATGTCAGTGAGCATTCCGATTTCAGTTCCAGAGCGATTCGCCCAATGTGTCCTTTATATTTAGTCATTTTCAGCCAATTTTCTGGATTTTTGGAAAATTCACTTTTTTGTGAAAATATCCACTAATTGAGGGAATAATATGTGTGAGGGTACCCCAGGAGAGTTCTAAATGTGTGTGGGTAGAATATATATCCCACGGGAGTAAAATTGAAAAAGGTTAAAAAAAATTTTTTTTTTCGACTTAGTCATTTTTCTGGCGTTTATCAGACTTTCAGATAGGGCAAATGTCAGTGAGCATGCCGATTTCAGTTCCAGAGCGATTCGCCCAATGAGTCCTTGATATTTAGTCGTTTTCAGCCAATTATCTGGAATTTTGAAAAATTCACTTTTTTGTGAAAATATCCACTAAATGAGGGAATAATATGTGTGAGGGTACCCCAGGAGAGTTCCAAATGTGTGTGGGAAGAATATATATCCCACGGGGGTAAAATTGAAAAAAGTTGAAAAAATTATTTTTTTGGACTTAGTCATTTTTCCGGCGTTTATCAGACTTTCAGATAGGGCAAATGTCAGTGAGCATTCCGATTTCAGTTCCAGAGCGATTCGCCCTATGAGTCCTTTATATTTAGTCATTTTCAGCCAATTTTCTGGATTTTTGGAAAATTCACTTTTTTGTGAAAATATCCACTAAATGAGGGAATAATATGTGTGAGGGTACCCCAGGAGAGTTCTAAATGTGTGTGGGTAGAATATATATCCCACGGGGGTAAAATTGAAAAAAGTTGAAAAAAATTTTTTTTTTCGACTTTGTCATTTTTCCGGCGTTTATCAGACTTTCAGATAGGGCAAATGTCAGTGAGCGTTGCGATTTCAGTTCCAGAGCGATTCGCCCAATGAGTCCTTGATATTTAGTCGTTTTCAGCCAATATTTTGGATTTTTGAAAATTTCACTTTTTTGTGAAAATATCCACTAAATGAGGGAATAATATGTGTGAGGGTACCCCAGGAGTGTTCCAAATGTGTTTCGGTAGAATATATATCCCACGGGGGATAAAATTGAAAAAAGTTGAAAAATTTTTTTTTTTGGACTTAGTCATTTTTCCGGCGTTTATCAGACTTTCAGATAGGGCAAATGTCAGTGAGCATGCCGATTTCAGTTCCAGAGCGATTCGCCCAATGAGTCCTTGATATTTAGTCGTTTTCAGCCAATTATCTGGAATTTTGAAAAATTCACTTTTTTGTGAAAATATCCACTAAATGAGGGAATAATATGTGTGAGGGTACCCCAGGAGAGTTCCAAATGTGTGTGGGAAGAATATATATCCCACGGGGGTAAAATTGAAAAAAGTTGAAAAAATTATTTTTTTGGACTCAGTCATTTTTCCGGCGTTTATCAGACTTTCAGATAGGGCAAATGTCAGTGAGCATTCCGATTTCAGTTCCAGAGCGATTCGCCCAATGAGTCCTTGATATTTAGTCATTTTCAGCCAATTTACTGGATTTTTGAAAAATTCAATTTTTTGTGAAAATATCCACTAAATGAGGGAATAATATGTGTGAGGGTGCCCCAGGAGAGTTCTAAATGTGTGTGGGTAGAATATATATCCCACGGGGGTAAAGTTGAAAAAAGTTGAAAAATATTTTTTTTTGGACGAAGCCATTCTTCCAGCGTTTATCAGACTTTCAGATAGGGCAAATGTCAGTGAGCGTTCCGATTTCAGTTCCAGAGCGATTCGCCCAATGAGTCCTTGATATTTAGTCGTTTTCAGCCAATATTTTAGATTTTTGAAAATTTCACTTTTTTGTGAAAATATCCACTAAATGAGGGAATAATATGTGTGAGGGTACCCCAGGAGTGTTCCAAATGTGTGTGGGTAGAATATATATCCCACGGGGGTAAAATTGAAAAAAGTTGAAAAAATTATTTTTTTGGACTTAGTCATTTTTCCGGCGTTTATCAGACTTTCAGATAGGGCAAATGTCAGTGAGCGTTCCGATTTCAGTTCCAGAGCGATTCGCCCAATGAGTCCTTGATATTTAGTCATTTTCAGCCAATTTTCTGGATTTTTGAAAAATTCACTTTTTTGTGAAAATATCCACTAAATGAGGGAATAATATGTGTGAGGGTACCCCAGGAGAGTTCCAAATGTGTGTGGGTAGAATATATATCCCACGGGGGTAAAATTGAAAAAAGTTGAAAAAATTATTTTTTTGGACTTAGTCATTTTTCCGGCGTTTATCAGACTTTCAGATAGGGCAAATGTCAGTGAGCGTTCCGATTTCAGTTCCAGAGCAATTCGCCCAATGAGTCCTTGATATTTAGTCATTTTCCGCCAATTTTCTGGATTTTTGAAAAATTCACTTTTTTGTGAAAATATCCACTAAATGAGGGAATAATATGTGTGAGGGTACCCCAGGAGAGTTCCAAATGTGTGTGGGTAGAATATATATCCCACGGGGGTAAAGTTGAAAAAAGTTGAAAAAATTATTTTTTTGGACTTAGTCATTTTTCCGGCGTTTATCAGACTTTCAGATAGGGCAAATGTCAGTGAGCGTTCCGATTTCAGTTCCAGAGCAATTCGCCCAATGAGTCCTTGATATTTAGTCATTTTCAGCCAATTTTCTGGATTTTTGAAAAATTCACTTTTTTGTGAAAATATCCACTAAATGAGGGAATAATATGTGTGAGGGTACCCCAGGAGAGTTCCAAATGTGTGTGGGTAGAATATATATCCCACGGGGGTAAAATTGAAAAAAGTTGAAAAAATTATTTTTTTGGACTTAGTCATTTTTCCGGCGTTTATCAGACTTTCAGATAGGGCAAATGTCAGTGAGCATTCCGATTTCAGTTCCAGAGCGATTCGCCCAATGAGTCCTTTATATTTAGTCATTTTCAGCCAATTTTCTGGATTTTTGGAAAATTCACTTTTTTGTGAAAATATCCACTAAATGAGGGAATAATATGTGTGAGGGTACCCCAGGAGAGTTCTAAATGTGTGTGGGTAGAATATATATCCCACGGGGGTAAAATTGAAAAAAGTTGAAAAATTTTTTTTTTTTCGACTTAGTCATTTTTCCGGCGTTTATCAGACTTTCAGATAGGGTAAATGTCAGTGAGCGTTCCGATTTCAGTTCCAGAGCGATTCGCCCAATGAGTCCTTGATATTTAGTCGTTTTCAGCCAATTTTCTGGATTTTTGAAAAATTCACTTTTTTTGTGAAAATATCCACTAAATGAGGGAATAATAAGTGTGAAGGTACCCCATGAGAGTTCCAAATGTGTGTGGGTAGAATATATATCCCACGGGGGTTAAATTGAAAAAAGTTGAAAAAATTATTTTTTTGGACTTAGTCATTTTTCTGGCGTTTATCAGACTTTCAGATAGGGCAAATGTCAGTGAGCATTCCGATTTCAGTTCCAGAGCGATTCGCCCAATGTGTCCTTTATATTTAGTCATTTTCAGCCAATTTTCTGGATTTTTGGAAAATTCACTTTTTTGTGAAAATATCCACTAATTGAGGGAATAATATGTGTGAGGGTACCCCAGGAGAGTTCTAAATGTGTGTGGGTAGAATATATATCCCACGGGAGTAAAATTGAAAAAGGTTAAAAAAAGTTTTTTTTTTCGACTTAGTCATTTTTCCGGCGTTTATCAGACTTTCAGATAGGGCAAATGTCAGTGAGCATGCCGATTTCAGTTCCAGAGCGATTCGCCCAATGAGTCCTTGATATTTAGTCGTTTTCAGCCAATTATCTGGAATTTTGAAAAATTCACTTTTTTGTGAAAATATCCACTAAATGAGGGAATAATATGTGTGAGGGTACCCCAGGAGAGTTCCAAATGTGTGTGGGAAGAATATATATCCCACGGGGGTAAAATTGAAAAAAGTTGAAAAAATTATTTTTTTGGACTTAGTCATTTTTCCAGCGTTTATCAGACTTTCAGATAGCGCAAATGTCAGTGAGCGTTCCGATTTCAGTTCCAGAGCGATTCGCCCAATGAGTCCTTGATATTTAGTCGTTGTCAGCCAATTTTCTGGATTTTTGAAAAATTGACTTTTTTGTGAAAATATCCACTAAATGAGGGAGTAATATGTGTGAAGGTACCCCAGGAGAGTTCCAAATGTGTGTGGGTCAAATATATATCCCACGGGGGTAAAATTGAAAAAAGTTGAAAAATATTTTTTTTTGGACGAAGCCATTCTTCCGGCGTTTATCAGACTTTCAGATAGGGCAAATGTCAGTGAGCGTTCCGATTTCAGTTCCAGAGCGATTCGCCCAATGAGTCCTTGATATTTAGTCGTTTTCAGCCAATATTTTGGATTTTTGAAAATTTCACTTTTTTGTGAAAATATCCACTAAATGAGGGAATAATATGTGTGAGGGTACCCCAGGAGTGTTCCAAATGTGTTTCGGTAGAATATATATCCCACGGGGTAAAATTGAAAAAAGTTGAAAAAATTATTTTTTTGGACTTAGTAATTTTTCCGGCGTTTATCAGACTTTCAGATAGGGCAAATGTCAGTGAGCATGCCGATTTCAGTTCCAGAGCGATTCGCCCAATGAGTCCTTGATATTTAGTCGTTTTCAGCCAATTATCTGGAATTTTGAAAAATTCACTTTTTTGTGAAAATATCCACTAAATGAGGGAATAATATGTGTGAGGGTTCCCCAGGAGAGTTCCAAATGTGTGTGGGAAGAATATATATCCCACGGGGGTAAAATTGAAAAAAGTTGAAAAAATTATTTTTTTGGACTTAGTCATTTTTCCGGCATTTATCAGACTTTCAGATAGGGCAAATGTCAGTGAGCATTCCGATTTCAGTTCCAGAGTGATTCACCCTATGAGTCCTTTATATTTAGTCATTTTCAGACAATTTTCTGGATTTTTGGAAAATTCACTTTTTTGTGAAAATATCCACTAAATGAGGGAATAATATGTGTGAGGGTACCCCAGGAGAGTTCTAAATGTGTGTGGGTAGAATATATATCCCACGGGGGTAAAATTGAAAAAAGTTGAAAAAAATTTTTTTTTCCACTTAGTCATTTTTCCAGCGTTTATCAGACTTTCAGATAGGGCTAATGTCAGTGAGCGTTCCGATTTCAGTTCCAGAGCGATTCGCCCAATGAGTCCTTGATATTTAGTCATTTTCAGCCAATCTTCTGGATTTTTGAAAAATTCACTTTTTTGTGAAAATATCCACTAAATGAGGGAGTAATATGTGTGAAGGTACCCCAGGAGAGTTCCAAATGTGTGTGGGTAAAATATATATCCCACGGGGGTAAAATTGAAAAAAGTTGAAAAATTTTTTTTTTTTCGACTTAGTCATTTTTCCGGCGTTTATCAGACTTTCAGATAGGGTAAATGTCAGTGAGCGTTCCGATTTCAGTTCCAGAGCGATTCGCCCAATGAGTCCTTGATATTTAGTCGTTTTCAGCCAATTTTCTGGATTTTTGAAAAATTCACTTTTTTTGTGAAAATATCCACTAAATGAGGGAATAATAAGTGTGAAGGTACCCCAGGAGAGTTCCAAATGTGTGTGGGTAGAATATATATCCCACGGGGGTTAAATTGAAAAAAGTTGAAAAAATTATTTTTTTGGACTTAGTCATTTTTCTGGCGTTTATCAGACTTTCAGATAGGGTAAATGTCAGTGAGCATTCCGATTTCAGTTCCAGAGCGATTCGCCCAATGTGTCCTTTATATTTAGTCATTTTCAGCCAATTTTCTGGATTTTTGGAAAATTCACTTTTTTGTGAAAATATGCACTAATTGAGGGAATAATATGTGTGAGGGTACCCCAGGAGAGTTCTAAATGTGTGTGGGTAGAATATATATCCCACGGGGGTAAAATTGAAAAAGGTTAAAAAAAATTTTTTTTTTCGACTTAGTCATTTTTCCGGCGTTTATCAGACTTTCAGATAGGGCAAATGTCAGTGAGCATGCCGATTTCAGTTCCAGAGCGATTCGCCCAATGAGTCCTTGATATTTAGTCGTTTTCAGCCAATTATCTGGAATTTTGAAAAATTCACTTTTTTGTGAAAATATCCACTAAATGAGGGAATAATATGTGTGAGGGTACCCCAGGAGAGTTCCAAATGTGTGTGGGTAGAATATATATCCCACGGGGGTAAAATTGAAAAAAGTTGAAAAAATTATTTTTTTGGACTTAGTCATTTTTCCGGCGTTTATCAGACTTTCAGATAGGGCAAATGTCAGTGAGCATTCCGATTTCAGTTCCAGAGCGATTCGCCCTATGAGTCCTTTATATTTAGTCATTTTCAGCCAATTTTCTGGATTTTTGGAAAATTCACTTTTTTGTGAAAATATCCACTAAATGAGGGAATAATATGTGTGAGGGTACCCCAGGAGAGTTCTAAATGTGTGTGGGTAGAATATATATCCCACGGGGGTAAAATTGAAAAAAGTTGAAAAAAAATTTTTTTTTCGACTTAGTCATTTTTCCGGCGTTTATCAGACTTTCAGATAGGGCAAATGTCAGTGAGCGTTCCGATTTCAGTTCCAGAGCGATTCGCCCAATGAGTCCTTGATATTTAGTCGTTGTCAGCCAATTTTCTGGATTTTTGAAAAATTCACTTTTTTGTGAAAATATCCACTAAATGAGGGAGTAATATGTGTGAAGGTACCCCAGGAGAGTTCCAAATGTGTGTGGGTCAAATATATATCCCACGGGGGTAAAATTGAAAAAAGTTGAAAAATATTTTTTTTTGGACGAAGCCATTCTTCCGGCGTTTATCAGACTTTCAGATAGGGCAAATGTCAGTGAGCGTTCCGATTTCAGTTCCAGAGCGATTCGCCCAATGAGTCCTTGATATTTAGTCGTTTTCAGCCAATATTTTGGATTTTTGAAAATTTCACTTTTTTGTGAAAATATCCACTAAATGAGGGAATAATATGTGTGAGGGTACCCCAGGAGTGTTCCAAATGTGTTTCGGTAGAATATATATCCCACGGGGGTAAAATTGAAAAAAGTTGAAAAATTTTTTTTTTTGGACTTAGTCATTTTTCCGGCGTTTATCAGACTTTCAGATAGGGCAAATGTCAGTGAGCGTTCCGATTTCAGCTCCAGAGCGATTCGCCCAATGAGTCCTTGATATTTAGTCATTTTCAGCCAATTTTCTGGATTTTTGAAAAATTCACTTTTTTGTGAAAATATCCACTAAATGAGGGAATAATATGTGTGAGGGTACCCCAGGAGAGTTCCAAATGTGTGTTCGTAGAATATATATCCCACGGGGTAAAATTGAAAAAAGTTGAAAAAATTATTTTTTTGGACTTAGTAATTTTTCCGGCGTTTATCAGACTTTCAGATAGGGCAAATGTCAGTGCGCATGCCGATTTCAGTTCCAGAGCGATTCGCCCAATGAGTCCTTGATATTTAGTCGTTTTCAGCCAATTATCTGGAATTTTGAAAAATTCACTTTTTTGTGAAAATATCCACTAAATGAGGGAATAATATGTGTGAGGGTACCCCAGGAGAGTTCCAAATGTGTGTGGGAAGAATATATATCCCACGGGGGTAAAATTGAAAAAAGTTGAAAAAATTATTTTTTTGGACTTAGTCATTTTTCCGGCATTTATCAGACTTTCAGATAGGGCAAATGTCAGTGAGCATTCCGATTTCAGTTCCAGAGTGATTCACCCTATGAGTCCTTTATATTTAGTCATTTTCAGACAATTTTCTGGATTTTTGGAAAATTCACTTTTTTGTGAAAATATCCACTAAATGAGGGAATAATATGTGTGAGGGTACCCCAGGAGAGTTCTAAATGTGTGTGGGTAGAATATATATCCCACGGGGGTAAAATTGAAAAAAGTTGAAAAAAAATTTTTTTTCCACTTAGTCATTTTTCCAGCGTTTATCAGACTTTCAGATAGGGCTAATGTCAGTGAGCGTTCCGATTTCAGTTCCAGAGCGATTCGCCCAATGAGTCCTTGATATTTAGTCATTTTCAGCCAATCTTCTGGATTTTTGAAAAATTCACTTTTTTGTGAAAATATCCACTAAATGAGGGAGTAATATGTGTGAAGGTACCCCAGGAGAGTTCCAAATGTGTGTGGGTAAAATATATATCCCACGGGGGTAAAATTGAAAAAAGTTGAAAAATATATTTTTTTGGACGAAGCCATTCTTCCGGCGTTTATCAGACTTTCAGATAGGGCAAATGTCAGTGAGCGTTCCGATTTCAGTTCCAGGGCGATTCGCCCAATGAGTCCTTGATATTTAGTCGTTTTCAGCCAATATTTAATTTTTGAAAATTTCACTTTTTTGTGAAAATATCCACTAAATGAGGGAATAATATGTGTGAGGGTACCCCAGGAGAGTTCCAAATGTGTGTGGGTAGAATATATATCCCACGGGGGTAAAATTGAAAAAAGTTGAAAAAATTATTTTTTTGGACTTAGTCATTTTTCCGGCATTTATCAGACTTTCAGATAGGGCAAATGTCAGTGAGCATTCCGATTTCAGTTCCAGAGTGATTCACCCTATGAGTCCTTTATATTTAGTCATTTTCAGCCAATTTTCTGGATTTTTGGAAAATTCACTTTTTTGTGAAAATATCCACTAAATGAGGGAATAATATGTGTGAGGGTACCCCAGGAGAGTTCTAAATGTGTGTGGGTAGAATATATATCCCACGGGGGTAAAATTGAAAAAAGTTGAAAAAAAATTTTTTTTTCGACTTAGTCATTTTTCCGGCGTTTATCAGACTTTCAGATAGGGCAAATGTCAGTGAGCGTTCCGATTTCAGTTCCAGAGCGATTCGCCCAATGAGTCCTTGATATTTAGTCGTTGTCAGCCAATTTTCTGGATTTTTGAAAAATTCACTTTTTTGTGAAAATATCCACTAAATGAGGGAGTAATATGTGTGAAGGTACCCCAGGAGAGTTCCAAATGTGTGTGGGTCAAATATATATCCCACGGGGGTAAAATTGAAAAAAGTTGAAAAATATTTTTTTTGGGACGAAGCCATTCTTCCGGCGTTTATCAGACTTTCAGATAGGGCAAATGTCAGTGAGCGTTCCGATTTCAGTTCCAGAGCGATTCGCCCAATGAGTCCTTGATATTTAGTCGTTTTCAGCCAATATTTTGGATTTTTGAAAATTTCACTTTTTTGTGAAAATATCCACTAAATGAGGGAATAATATGTGTGAGGGTACCCCAGGAGTGTTCCAAATGTGTTTCGGTAGAATATATATCCCACGGGGGTAAAATTGAAAAAAGTTGAAAATTTTTTTTTTTTGGACTTAGTCATGTTTCCGGCGTTTATCAGACTTTCAGATAGGGCAAATGTCAGTGAGCGTTCCGATTTCAGCTCCAGAGCGATTCGCCCAATGAGTCCTTGATATTTAGTCATTTTCAGCCAATTTTCTGGATTTTTGAAAAATTCACTTTTTTGTGAAAATATCCACTAAATGAGGGAATAATATGTGTGAGGGTACCCCAGGAGAGTTCCAAATGTGTGTGGGTAGAATATATATCCCACGGGGTAAAATTGAAAAAAGTTGAAAAAATTATTTTTTTGGACTTAGTAATTTTTCCGGCGTTTATCAGACTTTCAGATAGGGCAAATGTCAGTGCGCATGCCGATTTCAGTTCCAGAGCGATTCGCCCAATGAGTCCTTGATATTTAGTCATTTTCAGGCAATCTTCTGGATTTTTGAAAAATTCACTTTTTTGTGAAAATATCCACTAAATGAGGGAGTAATATGTGTGAAGGTACCCCAGGAGAGTTCCAAATGTGTGTGGGTAAAATATATATCCCACGGGGGTAAAATTGAAAAAAGTTGAAAAATATATTTTTTTGGACGAAGCCATTCTTCCGGCGTTTATCAGACTTTCAGATAGGGCAAATGTCAGTGAGCGTTCCGATTTCAGTTCCAGGGCGATTCGCCCAATGAGTCCTTGATATTTAGTCGTTTTCAGCCAATATTTAATTTTTGAAAATTTCACTTTTTTGTGAAAATATCCACTAAATGAGGGAATAATATGTGTGAGGGTACCCCAGGAGAGTTCCAAATGTGTGTGGGTAGAATATATATCCCACGGGGGTAAAATTGAAAAAAGTTGAAAAAATTATTTTTTTGGACTTAGTCATTTTTCCGGCATTTATCAGACTTTCAGATAGGGCAAATGTCAGTGAGCATTCCGATTTCAGTTCCAGAGTGATTCACCCTATGAGTCCTTTATATTTAGTCATTTTCAGACAATTTTCTGGATTTTTGGAAAATTCACTTTTTTGTGAAAATATCCACTAAATGAGGGAATAATATGTGTGAGGGTACCCCAGGAGAGTTCTAAATGTGTGTGGGTAGAATATATATCCCACGGGGGTAAAATTGAAAAAGGTTAAAAAAAAATTTTTTTCGACTTAGTAATTTTTCCGGCGTTTATCAGACTTTCAGATAGGGCAAATGTCAGTGAGCATGCCGATTTCAGTTCCAGAGCGATTCGCCCAATGATTCCTTTATATTTAGTCATTTTCAGCCAATTTTCTGGATTTTTGGAAAATTCACTTTTTTGTGAAAATATCCACTAAATGAGGGAATAATATGTGTGAGGGTACCCCAGGAGAGTTCTAAATGTGTGTGGGTAGAATATATATCCCACGGGGGTAAAATTGAAAAAAGTTGAAAAAAAATTTTTTTTTAGACTTAGTCATTTTTCCAGCGTTTATCAGACTTTCAGATAGGGCAAATGTCATTGAGCGTTTCGATTTCAGTTCCAGAGCGATTCGCCCAATGAGTCCTTGATATTTAGTCATTTTCAGCCAATTTTCTGGATTTTTGAAAAATTCACTTTTTTGTGAAAATATCCACTAAATGAGGGAATAATATGTGTGAGGGTACCCCAGGAGAGTTCCAAATGTGTGTGGGTAGAATATATATCCCACGGGGGTAAAAATTGAAAAAAGTTGAAAAATTTTTTTTTTGGGACGTAGCCATTCTTCCGGCGTTTATCAGACTTTCAGATAGGGCAAATGTCAGTGAGCGTTCCGATTTCAGTTCCAGAGCGATTCGCCCAATGAGTCCTTGATATTTATTCGTTTTCAGCCAATTTTCTGGATTTTTGAAAAATTCACTTTTTTGTGAAAATATCCACTAAATGAGGGAATAATATGTGTGAAGGTACCCCAGGAGAGTTCCAAATGTGTGTGGGTAAAATATATATCCCACGGGGGTAAAATTGAAAAAAGTTGAAAAATATTTTTTTTTGGACGAAGCCATTCTTCCGGCGTTTATCAGACTTTCAGATAGGGCAAATGTCAGTGAGCGTTCCGATTTCAGTTCCAGAGCGATTCGCCCAATGAGTCCTTGATATTTAGTCGTTTTCAGCCAATTATCTGGAATTTTGAAAAATTCACTTTTTTGTGAAAATATCCACTAAATGAGGGAATAATATGTGTGAGGGTACCCCAGGAGAGTTCCAAATGTGTGTGGGTAGAATATATATCCCACGGGGGTAAAATTGAAAAAAGTTGAAAAATTATTTTTTTTGACTTAGTCATTTTTCCAGCGTTTATCAGACTTTCAGATAGGGCAAATGTCAGTGAGCGTTCCGATTTCAGTTCCAGAGCGATTCGCCCAATGAGTCCTTGATATTTAGTCGTTGTCAGCCAATTTTCTGGATTTTTGAAAAATTCACTTTTTTGTGAAAATATCCACTAAATGAGGGAGTAATATGTGTGAAGGTACCCCAGGAGAGTTCCAAATGTGTGTGGGTCAAATATATATCCCACGGGGGTAAAATTGAAAAAAGTTGAAAAATATTTTTTTTGGGACGAAGCCATTCTTCCGGCGTTTATCAGACTTTCAGATAGGGCAAATGTCAGTGAGCGTTCCGATTTCAGTTCCAGAGCGATTCGCCCAATGAGTCCTTGATATTTAGTCGTTTTCAGCCAATATTTTGGATTTTTGAAAATTTCACTTTTTTGTGAAAATATCCACTAAATGAGGGAATAATATGTGTGAGGGTACCCCAGGAGTGTTCCAAATGTGTTTCGGTAGAATATATATCCCACGGGGGTAAAATTGAAAAAAGTTGAAAATTTTTTTTTTTTGGACTTAGTCATTTTTCCGGCGTTTATCAGACTTTCAGATAGGGCAAATGTCAGTGAGCGTTCCGATTTCAGCTCCAGAGCGATTCGCCCAATGAGTCCTTGATATTTAGTCATTTTCAGCCAATTTTCTGGATTTTTGAAAAATTCACTTTTTTGTGAAAATATCCACTAAATGAGGGAATAATATGTGTGAGGGTACCCCAGGAGAGTTCCAAATGTGTGTGGGTAGAATATATATCCCACGGGGTAAAATTGAAAAAAGTTGAAAAAATTATTTTTTTGGACTTAGTAATTTTTCCGGCGTTTATCAGACTTTCAGATAGGGCAAATGTCAGTGCGCATGCCGATTTCAGTTCCAGAGCGATTCGCCCAATGAGTCCTTGATATTTAGTCATTTTCAGCCAATCTTCTGGATTTTTGAAAAATTCACTTTTTTGTGAAAATATCCACTAAATGAGGGAGTAATATGTGTGAAGGTACCCCAGGAGAGTTCCAAATGTGTGTGGGTAAAATATATATCCCACGGGGGTAAAATTGAAAAAAGTTGAAAAATATATTTTTTTGGACGAAGCCATTCTTCCGGCGTTTATCAGACTTTCAGATAGGGCAAATGTCAGTGAGCGTTCCGATTTCAGTTCCAGGGCGATTCGCCCAATGAGTCCTTGATATTTAGTCGTTTTCAGCCAATATTTAATTTTTGAAAATTTCACTTTTTTGTGAAAATATCCACTAAATGAGGGAATAATATGTGTGAGGGTACCCCAGGAGAGTTCCAAATGTGTGTGGGTAGAATATATATCCCACGGGGGTAAAATTGAAAAAAGTTGAAAAAATTATTTTTTTGGACTTAGTCATTTTTCCGGCATTTATCAGACTTTCAGATAGGGCAAATGTCAGTGAGCATTCCGATTTCAGTTCCAGAGCGATTCGCCCAATGATTCCTTTATATTTAGTCATTTTCAGCCAATTTTCTGGATTTTTGGAAAATTCACTTTTTTGTGAAAATATCCACTAAATGAGGGAATAATATGTGTGAGGGTACCCCAGGAGAGTTCTAAATGTGTGTGGGTAGAATATATATCCCACGGGGGTAAAATTGAAAAAGGTTAAAAAAAAATTTTTTTCGACTTAGTAATTTTTCCGGCGTTTATCAGACTTTCAGATAGGGCAAATGTCAGTGAGCATGCCGATTTCAGTTCCAGAGCGATTCGCCCAATGATTCCTTTATATTTAGTCATTTTCAGCCAATTTTCTGGATTTTTGGAAAATTCACTTTTTTGTGAAAATATCCACTAAATGAGGGAATAATATGTGTGAGGGTACCCCAGGAGAGTTCTAAATGTGTGTGGGTAGAATATATATCCCACGGGGGTAAAATTGAAAAAAGTTGAAAAAAAATTTTTTTTTAGACTTAGTCATTTTTCCAGCGTTTATCAGACTTTCAGATAGGGCAAATGTCATTGAGCGTTTCGATTTCAGTTCCAGAGCGATTCGCCCAATGAGTCCTTGATATTTAGTCATTTTCAGCCAATTTTCTGGATTTTTGAAAAATTCACTTTTTTGTGAAAATATCCACTAAATGAGGGAATAATATGTGTGAGGGTACCCCAGGAGAGTTCCAAATGTGTGTGGGTAGAATATATATCCCACGGGGGTAAAAATTGAAAAAAGTTGAAAAATTTTTTTTTTGGGACGTAGCCATTCTTCCGGCGTTTATCAGACTTTCAGATAGGGCAAATGTCAGTGAGCGTTCCGATTTCAGTTCCAGAGCGATTCGCCCAATGAGTCCTTGATATTTATTCGTTTTCAGCCAATTTTCTGGATTTTTGAAAAATTCACTTTTTTGTGAAAATATCCACTAAATGAGGGAATAATATGTGTGAAGGTACCCCAGGAGAGTTCCAAATGTGTGTGGGTAAAATATATATCCCACGGGGGTAAAATTGAAAAAAGTTGAAAAATATTTTTTTTTGGACGAAGCCATTCTTCCGGCGTTTATCAGACTTTCAGATAGGGCAAATGTCAGTGAGCGTTCCGATTTCAGTTCCAGAGCGATTCGCCCAATGAGTCCTTGATATTTAGTCGTTTTCAGCCAATTATCTGGAATTTTGAAAAATTCACTTTTTTGTGAAAATATCCACTAAATGAGGGAATAATATGTGTGAGGGTACCCCAGGAGAGTTCCAAATGTGTGTGGGTAGAATATATATCCCACGGGGGTAAAATTGAAAAAAGTTGAAAAATTATTTTTTTTGACTTAGTCATTTTTCCAGCGTTTATCAGACTTTCAGATAGGGCAAATGTCAGTGAGCATTCCGATTTCAGTTCCAGAGCGATTCGCCCAATGAGTCCTTTATATTTAGTCATTTTCAGCCAATTTTCTGGATTTTTGGAAAATTCACTTTTTTGTGAAAATATCCACTAAATGAGGGAATAATATGTGTGAGGGTACCCCAGGAGAGTTCTAAATGTGTGTGGGTAGAATATATATCCCACGGGGGTAAAATTGAAAAAAGTTGAAAAAATTTTTTTTTTTTCGACTTAGTCATTTTTCCGGCGTTTATCAGACTTTCAGATAGGGCAAATGTCAGTGAGCGTTCCGATTTCAGTTCCAGAGCGATTCGCCCAATGAGTCCTTGATATTTAGTCATTTTCAGCCAATCTTCTGGATTTTTGAAAAATTCACTTTTTTGTGAAAATATCCACTAAATGAGGGAGTAATATGTGTGAAGGTACCCCAGGAGAGTTCCAAATGTGTGTGGGTAAAATATATATCCCACGGGGGTAAAATTGAAAAAAGTTGAAAAATATTTTTTTTTGGACGAAGCCATTCTTCCGGCGTTTATCAGACTTTCAGATAGGGCAAATGTCAGTGAGCGTTCCGATTTCAGTTCCAGGGCGATTCGCCCAATGAGTCCTTGATATTTAGTCGTTTTCAGCCAATATTTAATTTTTGAAAATTTCACTTTTTTGTGAAAATATCCACTAAATGAGGGAATAATATGTGTGAGGGTACCCCAGGAGAGTTCCAAAGGTGTGTGGGTAGAATATATATCCCACGGGGGTAAAATTGAAAAAAGTTGAAAAAATTATTTTTTTGGACTTAGTCATTTTTCCGGCATTTATCAGACTTTCAGATAGGGCAAATGTCAGTGAGCATTCCGATTTCAGTTCCAGAGTGATTCACCCTATGAGTCCTTTATATTTAGTCATTTTCAGACAATTTTCTGAATTTTTGGAAAATTCACTTTTTTGTGAAAATATCCACTAAATGAGGGAATAATATGTGTGAGGGTACCCCAGGAGAGTTCTAAATGTGTGTGGGTAGAATATATATCCCACGGGGGTAAAATTGAAAAAGGTTAAAAAAATTTTTTTTTCGACTTAGTAATTTTTCCGGCGTTTATCAGACTTTCAGATAGGGCAAATGTCAGTGAGCATGCCGATTTCAGTTCCAGAGCGATTCGCCCAATGATTCCTTTATATTTAGTCATTTTCAGCCAATTTTTTGGATTTTTGGAAAATTCACTTTTTTGTGAAAATATCCACTAAATGAGGGAATAATATGTGTGAGGGTACCCCAGGAGAGTTCTAAATGTGTGTGGGTAGAATATATATCCCACGGGGGTAAAATTGAAAAAAGTTGAAAAAAATTTTTTTTTTCGACTTAGTCATTTTTCCAGCGTTTATCAGACTTTCAGATAGGGCAAATGTCAGTGAGCGTTTCGATTTCAGTTCCAGAGCGATTCGCCCAATGAGTCCTTGATATTTAGTCATTTTCAGCCAATTTTCTGGATTTTTGAAAAATTCACTTTTTTGTGAAAATATCCACTAAATGAGGGAATAATATGTGTGAGGGTACCCCAGGAGAGTTCCAAATGTGTGTGGGTAGAATATATATCCCACGGGGGTAAAAATTGAAAAAAGTTGAAAAATTTTTTTTTTGGGACGTAGCCATTCTTCCGGCGTTTATCAGACTTTCAGATAGGGCAAATGTCAGTGAGCATTCCGATTTCAGTTCCAGAGCGAGTCGCCCAATGAGTCCTTTATATTTAGTCATTTTCAGCCAATTTTCTGGATTTTTGGAAAATTCACTTTTTTGTGAAAATATCCACTACATGAGGGAATAATATGTGTGAGTGTACCCCAGGAGAGTTCTAAATGTGTGTGGGTAGAATATATATCCCACGGGGGTAAAATTGAAAAAAGTTGAAAATTTTTTTTTTTTTCGACTTAGTCATTTTTCCGGCGTTTATCAGACTTTCAGATAGGGCAAATGTCAGTGAGCGTTCCGATTTCAGTTCCAGAGCGATTCGCCCAATGAGTCCTTGATATTAAGTCGTTGTCAGCCAATTTTCTGGATTTTTGAAAAATTCACTTTTTTGTGAAAATATCCACTAAATGAGGGAATAATATGTGTGAAGGTACCCCAGGAGAGTTCCAAATGTGTGTGGGTAAAATATATATCCCACGGGGGTAAAATTGAAAAAAGTTGAAAAATATTTTTTTTTGGACGAAGCCATTCTTCCGGCATTTATCAGACTTTCAGATAGGGCAAATGTCAGTGAGCGTTCCGATTTCAGTTCCAGAGCGATTCGCCCAATGAGTCCTTGATATTTAGTCGTTTTCAGCCAATTATCTGGAATTTTGAAAAATTCACTTTTTTGTGAAAATATCCACTAAATGAGGGAATAATATGTGTGAGGGTACCCCAGGAGAGTTCCAAATGTGTGTGGGTAGAATATATATCCCACGGGGGTAAAATTGAAAAAAGTTGAAAAATTATTTTTTTTGACTTAGTCATTTTTCCAGCGTTTATCAGACTTTCAGATAGGGCAAATGTCAGTGAGCATTCCGATTTCAGTTCCAGAGCGATTCGCCCAATGAGTCCTTTATATTTAGTCATTTTCAGCCAATTTTCTGGATTTTTGGAAAATTCACTTTTTTGTGAAAATATCCACTAAATGAGGGAATAATATGTGTGAGGGTACCCCAGGAGAGTTCTAAGTGTGTGTGGGTAGAATATATATCCCACGGGGGTAAAATTGAAAAAGGTTAAAAATTTTTTTTTTTTTCGACTTAGTAATTTTTCCGGCGTTTATCAGACTTTCAGATAGGGCAAATGTCAGTGAGCATGCCGATTTCAGTTCCAGAGCGATTCGCCCTATGAGTCCTTTATATTTAGTCATTTTCAGCCAATTTTCTGGATTTTTGGAAAATTCACTTTTTTGTGAAAATATCCACTAAATGAGGGAATAATATGTGTGAGGGTACCCCAGGAGAGTTCTAAATGTGTGTGGGTAGAATATATATCCCACGGGGGTAAAATTGAAAAAAGTTGAAAAATTTTTTTTTTTGGATGTAGCCATTCTTCCGGCGTTTATCAGACTTTCAGATAGGGCAAATGTCAGTGAGCGTTCCGATTTCAGTTCCAGAGCGATTCGCCCAATGAGTCCTTGATATTTAGTCGTTTTCAGCCAATATTTTGGATTTTTGAAAATTTCACTTTTTTGTGAAAATATCCACTAAATGAGGGAATAATATGTGTGAGGGTACCCCAGGAGTATTCCAAATGTGTGTCGGTAGAATATATATCCCACGGGGGTAAAATTGAAAAAAGTTGAAAAAATTTTTTTTTTGTATGTAGCCATTCTTCCGGCGTTTATCAGACTTTCAGATAGGGCAAATGTCAGTGAGCATTCCGATTTCAGTTCCAGAGCTATTCGCCCAATGAGTCCTTTATATTTAGTCATTTTCAGCCAATTTTCTGGATTTTTGGAAAATTCACTTTTTTGTGAAAATATCCACTAAATGAGGGAATAATATGTGTGAGGGTACCCCAGGAGAGTTCTAAATGTGTTTGGGTAGAATATATATCCCACGGGGGTAAAATTGAAAAAAGTTGAAAAAAATTTTTTTTTTCGACTTAGTCATTTTTCCGGCGTTTATCAGACTTTCAGATAGGGCAAATGTCAGTGAGCGTTTCGATTTCAGTTCCAGAGCGATTCGCCCAATGAGTCCTTGATATTTAGTCATTTTGAGCCAATTTTCTGGATTTTTGAAAAATTCACTTTTTTGTGAAAATATCCACTAAATGAGGGAATAATATGTGTGAGGGTACCCCAGGAGAGTTCTAAATGTGTGTGGGTAGAATATATATCCCACGGGGGTAAAATTGAAAAAGGTTAAAAAAAAAATTTTTTCGACTTAGTAATTTTTCCGGCGTTTATCAGACTTTCAGATAGGGCAAATGTCAGTGAGCATGCCGATTTCAGTTCCAGAGCGATTCGCCCAATGATTCCTTTATATTTAGTCATTTTCAGCCAATTTTCTGGATTTTTGGAAAATTCACTTTTTTGTGAAAATATCCACTAAATGAGGGAATAATATGTGTGAGGGTACCCCAGGAGAGTTCTAAATGTGTGTGGGTAGAATATATATCCCACGGGGGTAAAATTGAAAAAAGTTGAAAAAAAATTTTTTTTTAGACTTAGTCATTTTTCCAGCGTTTATCAGACTTTCAGATAGGGCAAATGTCAGTGAGCGTTCCGATTTCAGTTCCAGAGCGATTCGCCCAATGAGTCCTTGATATTTATTCGTTTTCAGCCAATTTTCTGGATTTTTGAAAAATTCACTTTTTTGTGAAAACATCCACTAAATGAGGGAATAATATGTGTGAAGGTACCCCAGGAGAGTTCCAAATGTGTGTGGGTAAAATATATATCCCACGGGGGTAAAATTGAAAAAAGTTGAAAAATATTTTTTTTTGGACGAAGCCATTCTTCCGGCGTTTATCAGACTTTCAGATAGGGCAAATGTCAGTGAGCGTTCCGATTTCAGTTCCAGAGCGATTCGCCCAATGAGTCCTTGATATTTAGTCGTTTTCAGCCAATTATCTGGAATTTTGAAAAATTCACTTTTTTGTGAAAATATCCACTAAATGAGGGAATAATATGTGTGAGGGTACCCCAGGAGAGTTCCAAATGTGTGTGGGTAGAATATATATCCCACGGGGGTAAAATTGAAAAAAGTTGAAAAATTATTTTTTTTGACTTAGTCATTTTTCCAGCGTTTATCAGACTTTCAGATAGGGCAAATGTCAGTGAGCATTCCGATTTCAGTTCCAGAGCGATTCGCCCAATGAGTCCTTTATATTTAGTCATTTTCAGCCAATTTTCTGGATTTTTGGAAAATTCACTTTTTTGTGAAAATATCCACTAAATGAGGGAATAATATGTGTGAGGGTACCCCAGGAGAGTTCTAAATGTGTGTGGGTAGAATATATATCCCACGGGGGTAAAATTGAAAAAAGTTGAAAAAATTTTTTTTTTTTCGACTTAGTCATTTTTCCGGCGTTTATCAGACTTTCAGATAGGGCAAATGTCAGTGAGCGTTCCGATTTCAGTTCCAGAGCGATTCGCCCAATGAGTCCTTGATATTTAGTCATTTTCAGCCAATCTTCTGGATTTTTGAAAAATTCACTTTTTTGTGAAAATATCCACTAAATGAGGGAGTAATATGTGTGAAGGTACCCCAGGAGAGTTCCAAATGTGTGTGGGTAAAATATATATCCCACGGGGGTAAAATTGAAAAAAGTTGAAAAATATTTTTTTTTGGACGAAGCCATTCTTCCGGCGTTTATCAGACTTTCAGATAGGGCAAATGTCAGTGAGCGTTCCGATTTCAGTTCCAGGGCGATTCGCCCAATGAGTCCTTGATATTTAGTCGTTTTCAGCCAATATTTAATTTTTGAAAATTTCACTTTTTTGTGAAAATATCCACTAAATGAGGGAATAATATGTGTGAGGGTACCCCAGGAGAGTTCCAAATGTGTGTGGGTAGAATATATATCCCACGGGGGTAAAATTGAAAAAAGTTGAAAAAATTATTTTTTTGGACTTAGTCATTTTTCCGGCATTTATCAGATTTTCAGATAGGGCAAATGTCAGTGAGCATTCCGATTTCAGTTCCAGAGTGATTCACCCTATGAGTCCTTTATATTTAGTCATTTTCAGACAATTTTCTGGATTTTTGGAAAATTCACTTTTTTGTGAAAATATCCACTAAATGAGGGAATAATATGTGTGAGGGTACCCCAGGAGAGTTCTAAATGTGTGTGGGTAGAATATATATCCCACGGGGGTAAAATTGAAAAAAGTTGAAAAAAAATTTTTTTTTCGACTTAGTCATTTTTCCAGCGTTTATCAGACTTTCAGATAGGGCAAATGTCAGTGAGCGTTTCGATTTCAGTTCCAGAGCGATTCGCCCAATGAGTCCTTGATATTTAGTCATTTTCAGCCAATTTTCTGGATTTTTGAAAAATTCACTTTTTTGTGAAAATATCCACTAAATGAGGGAATAATATGTGTGAGGGTACCCCAGGAGAGTTCCAAATGTGTGTGGGTAGAATATATATCCCACGGGGGTAAAAATTGAAAAAAGTTGAAAAATTTTTTTTTTGGGACGTAGCCATTCTTCCGGCGTTTATCAGACTTTCAGATAGGGCAAATGTCAGTGAGCATTCCGATTTCAGTTCCAGAGCGAGTCGCCCAATGAGTCCTTTATATTTAGTCATTTTCAGCCAATTTTCTGGATTTTTGGAAAATTCACTTTTTTGTGAAAATATCCACTACATGAGGGAATAATATGTGTGAGGGTACCCCAGGAGAGTTCTAAATGTGTGTGGGTAGAATATATATCCCACGGGGGTAAAATTGAAAAAAGTTGAAAATTTTTTTTTTTTTCGACTTAGTCATTTTTCCGGCGTTTATCAGACTTTCAGATAGGGCAAATGTCAGTGAGCGTTCCGATTTCAGTTCCAGAGCGATTCGCCCAATGAGTCCTTGATATTTATTCGTTTTCAGCCAATTTTCTGGATTTTTGAAAAATTCACTTTTTTGTGAAAATATCCACTAAATGAGGGAATAATATGTGTGAAGGTACCCCAGGAGAGTTCCAAATGTGTGTGGGTAAAATATATATCCCACGGGGGTAAAATTGAAAAAAGTTGAAAAATATTTTTTTTTGGACGAAGCCATTCTTCCGGCGTTTATCAGACTTTCAGATAGGGCAAATGTCAGTGAGCGTTCCGATTTCAGTTCCAGAGCGATTCGCCCAATGAGTCCTTGATATTTAGTCGTTTTCAGCCAATTATCTGGAATTTTGAAAAATTCACTTTTTTGTGAAAATATCCACTAAATGAGGGAATAATATGTGTGAGGGTACCCCAGGAGAGTTCCAAATGTGTGTGGGTAGAATATATATCCCACGGGGGTAAAATTGAAAAAAGTTGAAAAATTATTTTTTTTGACTTAGTCATTTTTCCAGCGTTTATCAGACTTTCAGATAGGGAAAATATCAGTGAGCATTCCAATGTCAGTTCCAGAGCGATTCGCCCAATGAGTCCTTTATATTTAGTCATTTTCAGCCAATTTTCTGGATTTTTGGAAAATTCACTTTTTTGTGAAAATATCCACTAAATGAGGGAATAATATGTGTGAGGGTACGCCAGGAGAGTTCTAAATGTGTGTGGGTAGAATATATATCCCACGGGGGTAAAATTGAAAAAAGTTGAAAAAATTTTTTTTTTTTCGACTTAGTCATTTTTCCGGCGTTTATCAGACTTTCAGATAGGGCAAATGTCAGTGAGCGTTCCGATTTCAGTTCCAGAGCGATTCGCCCAATGAGTCCTTGATATTTAGTCGTTGTCAGCCAATTTTCTGGATTTTTGAAAAATTCACTTTTTTGTGAAAATATCCACTAAATGAGGGAATAATATGTGTGAAGGTACCCCAGGAGAGTTCCAAATGTGTGTGGGTAAAATATATATCCCACGGGGGTAAAATTGAAAAAAGTTGAAAAATTTTTTTTTTTGGATGTAGCCATTCTTCCGGCGTTTATCAGACTTTCAGATAGGGCAAATGTCAGTGAGCGTTCCGATTTCAGTTCCAGAGCGATTCGCCCAATGAGTCCTTGATATTTAGTCGTTTTCAGCCAATATTTTGTATTTTTGAAAATTTCTCTTTTTTGTGAAAATATCCACTAAATGAGGGAATAATATGTGTGAGGGTACCCCAGGAGTGTTCCAAATGTGTGTCGGTAGAATATATATCCCACGGGGGTAAAATTGAAAAAAGTTGAAAAATTTTTTTTTTTGGACGTAGCCATTCTTCCGGCGTTTATCAGACTTTCAGATAGGGCAAATGTCAGTGAGCGTTCCGATTTCAGTTCCAGAGCGATTCGCCCAATGAGTCCTTGATATTTAGTCATTTTCAGCCAATTTTCTGGATTTTTGAAAAATTCACTTTTTTGTGAAAATATCCACTAAATGAGGGAATAATATGTGTGAGGGTACCCCAGGAGAGTTCCAAATGTGTGTGGGTAGAATATATATCCCACGGGGGTAAAATTGAAAAAAGTTGAAAAATTTTTTTTTTTGGACGTAGCCATTCTTCCGGCGTTTATCAGACTTTCAGATAGGGCAAATGTCAGTGAGCGTTCCGATTTCAGTTCCAGAGCGATTCGCCCAATGAGTCCTTGATATTTAGTCGTTTTCAGCCAATATTTTGGATTTTTGAAAATTTCACTTTTTTGTGAAAATATCCACTAAATGAGGGAATAATATGTGTGAGGGTACCCCAGGAGTATTCCAAATGTGTGTCGGTAGAATATATATCCCACGGGGGTAAAATTGAAAAAAGTTGAAAAAATTTTTTTTTTGGATGTAGCCATTCTTCCGGCGTTTATCAGACTTTCAGATAGGGCAAATGTCAGTGAGCATTCCGATTTCAGTTCCAGAGCTATTCGCCCAATGAGTCCTTTATATTTAGTCATTTTCAGCCAATTTTCTGGATTTTTGGAAAATTCACTTTTTTGTGAAAATATCCACTAAATGAGGGAATAATATGTGTGAGGGTACCCCAGGAGAGTTCTAAATGTGTTTGGGTAGAATATATATCCCACGGGGGTAAAATTGAAAAAAGTTGAAAAAAAATTTTTTTTTCGACTTAGTCATTTTTCCGGCGTTTATCAGACTTTCAGATAGGGCAAATGTCAGTGAGCGTTTCGATTTCAGTTCCAGAGCGATTCGCCCAATGAGTCCTTGATATTTAGTCATTTTCAGCCAATTTTCTGGATTTTTGAAAAATTCACTTTTTTGTGAAAATATCCACTAAATGAGGGAATAATATGTGTGAGGGTACCCCAGGAGTGTTCCAAATGTGTGTCGGTAGAATATATATCCCACAGGGGTAAAACTGAAAAAAGTTGAAAAATTTTTTTTTTTGGACTTAGTCATTTTTCCAGCGTTTATCAGACTTTCAGATAGGGCTAATGTCAGTGAGCGTTCCGATTTCAGTTCCAGAGCGATTCGCCCAATGAGTCCTTGATATTTAGTCATTTTCAGCCAATTTTCTGGATTTTTGAAAAATTCACTTTTTTGTGAAAAAATCCACTAAATGAGGGAATAATATGTGTGAGGGTACCCCAGGAGAGTTCCAAATGTGTGTGGGTAGAATATATATCCCACGGGGGTAAAATTGAAAAAAGTTAAAAAAATTATTTTTTTGGACTTAGTCATTTTTCCGGCATTTATCAGACTTTCAGATAGGGCAAATGTCAGTGAGCATTCCGATTTCAGTTCCAGAGCGATTCGTCCAATGAGTCCTTTATATTTAGTCATTTTCAGCCAATTTTCTGGATTTTTGGAAAATTCACTTTTTTTGTGAAAATATCCACTAATTGAGGGAATAATATGTGTGAGGGTGCCCCAGGAGAGTTCTAAATGTGTGTGGGTAGAATATATATCCCACGGGGGTAAAATTGAAAAAAGTTGAAAAAATTATTTTTTTGGACTTAGTCATTTTTCCGGCGTTTATCAGACTTTCAGATAGGGCAAATGTCAGTGAGCATTCCGATTTCAGTTCCAGAGCGATTCGCCCTATGAGTCCTTTATATTTAGTCATTTTCAGCCAATTTTCTGGATTTTTGGAAAATTCATTTTTTTGTGAAAATATCCACTAAATGAGGGAATAATATGTGTGAGGGTACCCCAGGAGAGTTCTAAGTGTGTGTGGGTAGAATATATATCCCACGGGGGTAAAATTGAAAAAGGTTAAAAAAAAAAATTTTTTTCGACTTAGTAATTTTTCCGGCGTTTATCAGACTTTCAGATAGGGTAAATGTCAGTGAGCATGCCGATTTCAGTTCCAGAGCGATTCGCCCTATGAGTCCTTTATATTTAGTCATTTTCAGCCAATTTTCTGGATTTTTGGAAAATTCACTTTTTTTGTGAAAATATCCACTAATTGAGGGAATAATATGTGTGAGGGTATCCCAGGAGTGTTCCAAATGTGTGTCGGTAGAATATATATCCCACGGGGGTAAAATTGAAAAAAGTTGAAAAATTTTTTTTTTTGGACGTAGCCATTCTTCCGGCGTTTATCAGACTTTCAGATAGGGCAAATGTCAGTGAGCGTTCCGATTTCAGTTCCAGAGCGATTCGCCCAATGAGTCCTTGATATTTAGTCATTTTCAGTCAATTTTCTGGATTTTTGAAAAATTCACTTTTTTGTGAAAATATCCACTAAATGAGGGAATAATATGTGTGAGGGTACCCCAGGAGAGTTCCAAATGTGTGTGGGTAGAATATATATCCCACGGGGGTAAAATTGAAAAAAGTTGAAAAATTTTTTTTTTTGGACGTAGCCATTCTTCCGGCGTTTATCAGACTTTCAGATAGGGCAAATGTCAGTGAGCGTTCCGATTTCAGTTCCGGAGCGATTCGCCCAATGAGTCCTTGATATTTAGTCGTTTTCAGCCAATATTTTGGATTTTTGAAAATTTCACTTTTTTGTGAAAATATCCACTAAATGAGGGAATAATATGTGTGAGGGTACCCCAGGAGTGTTCCAAATGTGTGTCGGTAGAATATATATCCCACGGGGGTAAAATTGAAAAAAGTTGAAAAAATTTTTTTTTTGGATGTAGCCATTCTTCCGGCGTTTATCAGACTTTCAGATAGGGCAAATGTCAGTGAGCATTCCGATTTCAGTTCCAGAGCTTTTCGCCCAATGAGTCCTTTATATTTAGTCATTTTCAGCCAATTTTCTGGATTTTTGGAAAATTCACTTTTTTGTGAAAATATCCACTAAATGAGGGAATAATATGTGTGAGGGTACCCCAGGAGAGTTCTAAATGTGTTTGGGTAGAATATATATCCCACGGGGGTAAAATTGAAAAAAGTTGAAAAAAATTTTTTTTTTCGACTTAGTCATTTTTCCGGCGTTTATCAGACTTTCAGATAGGGCAAATGTCAGTGAGCGTTTCGATTTCAGTTCCAGAGCGTTTCGCCCAATGAGTCCTTGATATTTAGTCATTTTCAGCCAATTTTCTGGATTTTTGAAAAATTCACTTTTTTGTGAAAATATCCACTAAATGAGGGAATAATATGTGTGAGGGTACCCCAGGAGAGTTCCAAATGTGTGTGGGAAGAATATATGTCCCACGGGGGTAAAATTGAAAAAAGTTGAAAAAAATTTTTTTTTGGACTTAGTTAATTTTCCAGCGTTTATCAGACTTTCAGATAGGGCAAATGTCAGTGAGCATTCCGATTTCAGTTCCAGAGCCATTCGCCCAATGAGTCCTTTATATTTAGTCATTTTCAGCCAATTTTCTGGATTTTTGGAAAATTCACTTTTTTGTGAAAATATCCACTAAATGAGGGAATAATATGTGTGAGGGTACCCCAGGAGAGTTCTAAATGTGTGTGGGTAGAATATATATCCCACGGGGGTAAAATTGAAAAAAGTTGAAAAATTATTTTTTTTGGACGTAGCCATTCTTCCGGCGTTTATCAGACTTTCAGATAGGGCAAATGTCAGTGAGCGTTCCGATTTCAGTTCCAGAGCGATTCGCCCAATGAGTCCTTGATATTTAGTCGTTTTCAGCCAATATTTTGGATTTTTGAAAATTTCACTTTTTTGTGAAAATATCCACTAAATGAGGGAATAATATGTGTGAGGGTACCCCAGGAGAGTTCCAAATGTGTGTGGGCAGAATATATATCCCACGGGGGTAAAATTGAAAAATGTTAAAAAAAAAATTTTTTTGGACTTAGTCATTTTTCCGGCGTTTATCAGACTTTCAGATAGGGCAAATGTCAGTGAGCATTCCGATTTCAGTTCCAGAGCGATTCGCCCAATGAGTCCTTGATATTTAGTCATTTTCAGCCAATTTTCTGGATTTTCGAAAAATTCACTTTTTTGTGAAAATATCCACTAAATGAGGGAATAATATGTGTGAGGGTACCCCAGGAGAGTTCTAAATGTGTGTGGGTAGAATATATATCCCACGGGGGTAAAATTGAAAAAATTAGGAAAAAATTTTTTTTTTGGACGTAGCCATTCTTCCGGCGTTTATCAGACTTTCAGATAGGGCAAATGTCAGTGAGCGTTCCGATTTCAGTTCCAGAGCGATTCGCCCAATGAGTCCTTGATATTTAGTCATTTTCAGTCAATTTTCTGGATTTTTGAAAAATTCACTTTTTTGTGAAAATATCCACTAAATGAGGGAATAATATGTGTGAGGGTACCCCAGGAGAGTTCCAAATGTGTGTGGGTAGAATATATATCCCACGGGGGTAAAATTGAAAAAAGTTGAAAAATTTTTTTTTTTGGACGTAGCCATTCTTCCGGCGTTTATCAGACTTTCAGATAGGGCAAATGTCAGTGAGCGTTCCGATTTCAGTTCCGGAGCGATTCGCCCAATGAGTCCTTGATATTTAGTCGTTTTCAGCCAATATTTTGGATTTTTGAAAATTTCACTTTTTTGTGAAAATATCCACTAAATGAGGGAATAATATGTGTGAGGGTACCCCAGGAGTGTTCCAAATGTGTGTCGGTAGAATATATATCCCACGGGGGTAAAATTGAAAAAAGTTGAAAAAATTTTTTTTTTGGATGTAGCCATTCTTCCGGCGTTTATCAGACTTTCAGATAGGGCAAATGTCAGTGAGCATTCCGATTTCAGTTCCAGAGCTTTTCGCCCAATGAGTCCTTTATATTTAGTCATTTTCAGCCAATTTTCTGGATTTTTGGAAAATTCACTTTTTTGTGAAAATATCCACTAAATGAGGGAATAATATGTGTGAGGGTACCCCAGGAGAGTTCTAAATGTGTTTGGGTAGAATATATATCCCACGGGGGTAAAATTGAAAAAAGTTGAAAAAAATTTTTTTTTTCGACTTAGTCATTTTTCCGGCGTTTATCAGACTTTCAGATAGGGCAAATGTCAGTGAGCGTTTCGATTTCAGTTCCAGAGCGTTTCGCCCAATGAGTCCTTGATATTTAGTCATTTTCAGCCAATTTTCTGGATTTTTGAAAAATTCACTTTTTTGTGAAAATATCCACTAAATGAGGGAATAATATGTGTGAGGGTACCCCAGGAGAGTTCCAAATGTGTGTGGGAAGAATATATGTCCCACGGGGGTAAAATTGAAAAAAGTTGAAAAAAATTTTTTTTTGGACTTAGTTAATTTTCCAGCGTTTATCAGACTTTCAGATAGGGCAAATGTCAGTGAGCATTCCGATTTCAGTTCCAGAGCCATTCGCCCAATGAGTCCTTTATATTTAGTCATTTTCAGCCAATTTTCTGGATTTTTGGAAAATTCACTTTTTTGTGAAAATATCCACTAAATGAGGGAATAATATGTGTGAGGGTACCCCAGGAGAGTTCTAAATGTGTGTGGGTAGAATATATATCCCACGGGGGTAAAATTGAAAAAAGTTGAAAAATTATTTTTTTTGGACGTAGCCATTCTTCCGGCGTTTATCAGACTTTCAGATAGGGCAAATGTCAGTGAGCGTTCCGATTTCAGTTCCAGAGCGATTCGCCCAATGAGTCCTTGATATTTAGTCGTTTTCAGCCAATATTTTGGATTTTTGAAAATTTCACTTTTTTGTGAAAATATCCACTAAATGAGGGAATAATATGTGTGAGGGTACCCCAGGAGAGTTCCAAATGTGTGTGGGCAGAATATATATCCCACGGGGGTAAAATTGAAAAATGTTAAAAAAAAAATTTTTTTGGACTTAGTCATTTTTCCGGCGTTTATCAGACTTTCAGATAGGGCAAATGTCAGTGAGCATTCCGATTTCAGTTCCAGAGCGATTCGCCCAATGAGTCCTTGATATTTAGTCATTTTCAGCCAATTTTCTGGATTTTCGAAAAATTCACTTTTTTGTGAAAATATCCACTAAATGAGGGAATAATATGTGTGAGGGTACCCCAGGAGAGTTCTAAATGTGTGTGGGTAGAATATATATCCCACGGGGGTAAAATTGAAAAAATTAGGAAAAAATTTTTTTTTTGGACTTAGTCATTTTTCCGGCGTTTATCAGTCTTTCAGATAGGGCAAATGTCAGTGAGCATTCCGATTTCAGTTACAGAGTGATTCGCCCAATGAGTCCTTGATATTTAGTCGTTTTCAGCCAATTTTCTGGATTTTTGAAAAATTCACTTTTTTGTGAAAATATCCACTAACTGAGGGAATAATATGTGTGAGGGTATCCCAGGAGAGTTCAAAATGTGTGTGGGTAGAATATATAGCCCACGGGGGTATAATTGAAAAATGTTAAAAAAAATTTTTTTTTGGACTTAGTCATTTTTCTGGCGTTTATCAGTCTTTCAGATAGGGCAAATGTCAGTGAGCATTCCGATTTCAGTTACAGAGTGATTCGCCCAATGAGTCCTTGATATTTAGTCGTTTTCAGCCAATTTTCTGGATTTTTGAAAAATTCACTTTTTTGTGAAAATATCCACTAACTGAGGGAATAATATGTGTGAGGGTATCCCAGGAGAGTTCTAAATGTGTGTGGGTAGAATATATATCCCACGGGGGTAAAATTGAAAAAATTTGAAAAAAGTTTTTTTTTTGGACTTAGTCATTTTTCTGGCGTTTATCAGACTTTCAGATAGGGCAAATGTCAGTGAGCGTTCCGGTTTCAGTTCAAGAGCGATTCGCCCAATGAGTCCTTGATATTTAGTCATTTTCAGCCATTTTTCTGGATTTTTGAAAAATTCACTTTTTTGTGAAAATATCCACTAACTGAGGGAATAATAAGTGTGAGGGTACCCCAGGAGAGTTCAAAATGTGTGTGGGTAGAATATATATCCCACGGCGGTAAAATTGAAAAAAAAATTTTTTTTTCGACTTAGTCATTTTTCCGGCGTGTATCAGACTTTCAGATAGGGCGAATGTCAGTGAGCATTCCGGTTTCAGTTCCAGAGCGATTCGCCCAATGAGTCCTTGATATTTAGTCATTTTCAGCCAATTTTCTGGATTTTCGAAAAATTCACTTTTTTGTGAAAATATCCACTAAATGAGGGAATAATATGTGTGAGGGTACCCCAGGAGAGTTCTAAATGTGTGTGGGTAGAATATATATCCCACGGGGGTAAAATTGAAAAAAGTTGAAAAAATTATTTTTTTGGACTTAGTCATTTTTCCGGCGTTTATCAGACTTTCAGATAGGGCAAATGTCAGTGAGCTTTCCGATTTCAGTTCCAGAGCGATTCGCCCTATGAGTCCTTTATATTTAGTCATTTTCAGCCAATTTTCTGGATTTTTGGAAAATTCACTTTTTTGTGAAAATATCCACTAAATGAGGGAATAATATGTGTGAGGGTACCCCAGGAGAGTTCTAAATGTGTTTGGGTAGAATATATATCCCACGGGGGTAAAATTGAAAAAAGTTGAAAAATTTTTTTTTTTGGACGTAGCCATTCTTCCGGCGTTTATCAGACTTTCAGATGGGGCAAATGTCAGTGAGCGTTCCGATTTCAGTTCCAGAGCGATTCGCCCAATGAGTCCTTGATATTTAGTCGTTTTCAGCCAATATTTTGGATTTTTGAAAATTTCTCTTTTTTGTGAAAATATCCACTAAATGAGGGAATAATATGTGTGAGGGTATCCCAGGAGTGTTCCAAATGTGTGTCGGTAGAATATATATCCCACGGGGGTAAAATTGAAAAAAGTTGAAAAATTTTTTTTTTTGGACGTAGCCATTCTTCCGGCGTTTATCAGACTTTCAGATAGGGCAAATGTCAGTGAGCATTCCGATTTCAGTTCCAGAGCGATTCGCCCAATGAGTCCTTGATATTTAGTCATTTTCAGCCAATTTTCTGGATTTTTGAAAAATTCACTTTTTTGTGAAAATATCCACTAAATGAGGGAATAATATGTGTGAGGGTACCCCAGGAGAGTTCCAAATGTGTGTGGGTAGAATATATATCCCACGGGGGTAAAATTGAAAAAAGTTGAAAAATTTTTTTTTTTGGACGTAGCCATTCTTCCGGCGTTTATCAGACTTTCAGATAGTGCAAATGTCAGTGAGCGTTCCGATTTCAGTTCCAGAGCGATTCGCCCAATGTGTCCTTGATATTTAGTCGTTTTCAGCCAGTATTTTGGGTTTTTGAAAATTTCACTTTTTTGTGAAAATATCCACTAAATGAGGGAATAATATGTGTGAGGGTACCCCAGGAGTGTTCCAAATGTGTGTCGGTAGAATATATATCCCACGGGGGTAAAATTGAAAAAAGTTGAAAAAATTTTTTTTTTGGATGTAGCCATTCTTCCGGCGTTTATCAGACTTTCAGATAGGGCAAATGTCAGTGAGCATTCCGATTTCAGTTCCAGAGCTTTTCGCCCAATGAGTCCTTTATATTTAGTCATTTTCAGCCAATTTTCTGGATTTTTGGAAAATTCACTTTTTTGTGAAAATATCCACTAAATGAGGGAATAATATGTGTGAGGGTACCCCAGGAGAGTTCTAAATGTGTTTGGGTAGAATATATATCCCACGGGGGTAAAATTGAAAAAAGTTGAAACAATTTTTTTTTTTCGACTTAGTCATTTTTCCGGCGTTTATCAGACTTTCAGATAGGGCAAATGTCAGTGAGCGTTTCGATTTCAGTTCCAGAGCGTTTCGCCCAATGAGTCCTTGATATTTAGTCATTTTCAGCCAATTTTCTGGATTTTTGAAAAATTCACTTTTTTGTGAAAATATCCACTAAATGAGGGAATAATATGTGTGAGGGTACCCCAGGAGAGTTCCAAATGTGTGTGGGAAGAATATATGTCCCACGGGGGTAAAATTGAAAAAAGTTGAAAAAAATTTTTTTTTGGACTTAGTTAATTTTCCAGCGTTTATCAGACTTTCAGATAGGGCAAATGTCAGTGAGCATTCCGATTTCAGTTCCAGAGCCATTCGCCCAATGAGTCCTTTATATTTAGTCATTTTCAGCCAATTTTCTGGATTTTTGGAAAATTCACTTTTTTGTGAAAATATCCACTAAATGAGGGAATAATATGTGTGAGGGTACCCCAGGAGAGTTCTAAATGTGTGTGGGTAGAATATATATCCCACGGGGGTAAAATTGAAAAAAGTTGAAAAATTATTTTTTTTGGACGTAGCCATTCTTCCGGCGTTTATCAGACTTTCAGATAGGGCAAATGTCAGTGAGCGTTCCGATTTCAGTTCCAGAGCGATTCGCCCAATGAGTCCTTGATATTTAGTCGTTTTCAGCCAATATTTTGGATTTTTGAAAATTTCACTTTTTTGTGAAAATATCCACTAAATGAGGGAATAATATGTGTGAGGGTACCCCAGGAGTGTTCCAAATGTGTGTCGGTAGAATATATATCCCACGGGGGTAAAACTGAAAAAAGTTGAAAAAATTTTTTTTTGGGATGTAGCCATTCTTCCGGCGTTTATCAGACTTTCAGATAGGGCAAATGTCAGTGAGCATTCCGATTTCAGTTCCAGAGCTATTCGCCCAATGAGTCCTTTATATTTAGTCATTTTCAGCCAATTTTCTGGATTTTTGGAAAATTCACTTTTTTGTGAAAATATCCACTAAATGAGGGAATAATATGTGTGAGGGTACCCTAGGAGAGTTCTAAATGTGTTTGGGTAGAATATATATCCCACGGGGGTAAAATTGAAAAAAGTTGAAAAAAATTTTTTTTTTCGACTTAGTCATTTTTCCGGCGTTTATCAGACTTTCAGATAGGGCAAATGTCAGTGAGCGTTTCGATTTCAGTTCCAGAGCGATTCGCCCAATGAGTCCTTGATATTTAGTCATTTTCAGCCAATTTTCTGGATTTTTGAAAAATTCACTTTTTTGTGAAAATATCCACTAAATGAGGGAATAATATGTGTGAGGGTACCCCAGGAGAGTTCCAAATGTGTGTGGGAAGAATATATGTCCCACGGGGGTAAAATTGAAAAAAGTTGAAAAAAATTTTTTTTTGGACTTAGTTAATTTTCCAGCGTTTATCAGACTTTCAGATAGGGCAAATGTCAGTGAGCATTCCGATTTCAGTTCCAGAGCGAATCGCCCAATGAGTCCTTGATATTTAGTCGTTTTCAGCCAATTTTCTGGATTTTTGAAAAATTCACTTTTTTGTGAAAATATCCACTAAATGAGGGAATAATATGTGTGAAGGTACCCCAGGAGAGTTCCAAATGTGTGTGGGTAAAATATATATCCCACGGGGGTAAAATTGAAAAAAGTTGAAAAAATTTTTTTTTTGGATGTAGCCATTCTTCCGGCGTTTATCAGACTTTCAGATAGGGCAAACGTCAGTGAGCGTTCCGTTTCAGTTCTAGAGCGATTCGCCCAATGAGTCCTTGATATTTAGTAGTTTTCAGCCAATATTTTGGATTTTTGAAAATTTTACTTTTTTGTGAAAATATCCACTAAATGAGGGACTAATATGTGTGAGGGTACCCCAGGAGAGTTCTAAATGTGTGTGGGTAGAATATATATCCCACGGGGGTAAAATTGAAAAAATTTGAAAAAAATTTTTTTTTGGACGCAGCCATTCTTCCGGCGTTTATCAGACTTTCAGATAGGGCAAATGTCAGTGAGCGTTCCAATTTCAGTTCCAGAGTGATTCGCCCAATGAGTCCTTGATATTTAGTCATTTTCAGCCAATTTTCAGGATTTTTGAAAAATTCACTTTTTTGTGAAAATATCCACTAAATGAGGGAATAATATGTGTGAGGATACCCCAGGAGAGTTCCAAATGTGTGTGGGTAGAATATATATCCCACGTGGGTAAAATTGAAAAAAGTTGAAATTTTTTTTTTTTTTCGACTTAGTCATTTTTACGGCATTTATCAAACTTTCAGATAGGGCAAATGTCAGTGAGCGTTCCAATTTCAGTTCAAGAGCGATTCGCCCAATGAGTCCATGATATTTAGTCATTTTCAGCCAATTAGCTGGATTTTTGAAAAATTCACTTTTTTGTGAAAATATCCACTAAATGAGGGAATAATATGTGTGAGGGTACCCCAGGAGAGTTCCAAATGTGTGTCGGTAGAATATATATCCCACGGGGGTAAAATTGAAAAAAGTTGAAAAAAATTTTTTTTTTGGACTTAGTCATTTTTCCGGCGTTTATCAAACTTTCAGATAGGGCAAATGTCAGTGAGCATTACGATTTCAGTTCCAGAGCGATTCGCCCAATGAGTCCTTGATATTTAGTCATTTTCAGCCAATTTTCAGAATTTTTGAAAAATTCACTTTTTTCTGAAAATATCCACTAAATGAGGGAACAATATGTGTGAGGGTACCCCAGGAGAGTTCCAAATGTGTGTGGGTAGAATATATATCAGACGGGGGTAAAATTGAAAAAAGTTGAAAAAATTTTTTTTTTGGATGTAGCCATTCTTCCGGCGTTTATCAGACTTTCAGATAGGGCAAACGTCAGTGAGCGTTCCGTTTCAGTTCTAGAGCAATTTGCCCAATGAGTCCTTGATATTTAGTAGTTTTCAGCCAATATTTTGGATTTTTGAAAATTTCACTTTTTTGTGAAAATATCCACTAAATGAGGGAATAATATGTGTGAGGGTACCCCAGGAGAGTTCCAAATGTGTGTGGGTAGAATATATATCCCATGGGGGTAAAATTGAAAAAAGTTGAAAAAAATTTTTTTTTGGACTTAGTCATTTTTCTGGTGTTTATCAGACTTTCAGATAGGGCAAATGTCAGTGAGCGTTCCAATTTCAGTTCCAGAGTGATTCGCCCAATGAGTCCTTGATACTTAGTCATTTTCAGCCAATTTACAGGATTTTTGAAAAATTCACTTTTTTGTGAAAATATCCACTAAATGAGGGAATAATATGTGTGAGGATACCCCAGGAGAGTTCCAAATGTGTGTGGGTAGAATATATATCCCACGTGGGTAAAATTGAAAAAAGTTGAAAATTTTTTTTTTTTTCGACTTAGTCATTTTTCCGGCATTTATCAAACTTTCAGATAGGGCAAATGTCAGTGAGCGTTCCAATTTCAGTTCCAGAGCGATTCGCCCAATGAGTCCATGATATTTAGTCATTTTCAGCCAATTAGCTGGATTTTTGAAAAATTCACTTTTTTGTGAAAATATCCACTAAATGAGGGAATAATATGTGTGAGGGTACCCCAGGAGAGTTCTAAATGTGTGTGGGTAGAATATATATCCCACGGGGGTAAAATTGAAAAAAGTTGAAAAAAAATTTTTTTTGGACTTAGTCAATTTTCCAGCGTTTATCAGACTTTCAGATATGGCAAATGTCAGTGAGCATTCCGATTTCAGTTCCAGAGCGATTCGCCCAATGAGTCCTTGATATTTAGTCGTTTTCAGCCAATTTTCTGGATTTTTGAAAAATTCACTTTTTTGTGAAAATATCCACTAAATGAGGGAATAATATGTGTGAAGGTACCCCAGGAGAGTTCCAAATGTGTGTGGGTAAAATATATATCCCACGGGGGTAAAATTGAAAAAAGTTGAAAAAATTTTTTTTTTGGACGTAGCCATTCTTCCGGCGTTTATCAGACTTTCAGATAGGGCAAATGTCAGTGAGCGTTCCGATTTCAGTTCCAGAGCGATTCGCCCAATGAGTCCTTGATATTTAGTCGTTTTCAGCCAATATTTTGGATTTTTGAAAATTTCACTTTTTTGTGAAAATATCCACTAAATGAGGGAATAATATGTGTGAGGGTACCCCAGGAGTGTTCCAAATGTGTGTCGGTAGAATATATATCCCACGGGGGTAAAATTGAAAAAAGTTGAAAAAAATTTTTTTTTTGGACTTAGTCATTTTTCCGGCATTTATCAAACTTTCAGATAGGGCAAATGTCAGTGAGCATTACGATTTCAGTTCCAGAGCGATTTGCCCAATGAGTCCTTGATATTTAGTCATTTTCAGCCAATTTTCAGAATTTTTGAAAAATTCACTTTTTTGTGAAAATATCCACTAAATGAGGGAATAATATGTGTGAGGGTACCCCAGGAGAGTTCCAAATGTGTGTGGGTAGAATATATATCCCACGGGGGTAAAATTGAAAAAAGTTGAAAAAATTTTTTTTTTGGATGTAGCCATTCTTCCGGCGTTTATCAGACTTTCAGATAGGGCAAACGTCAGTGAGCGTTCCGTTTCAGTTCTAGAGCAATTCGCCCAATGAGTCCTTGATATTTAGTAGTTTTCAGCCAATATTTTGGATTTTTGAAAATTTCACTTTTTTGTGAAAATATCCACTAAATGAGGGAATAATATGTGTGAGGGTACCCCAGGAGAGTTCCAAATGTGTGTGGGTAGAATATATATCCCATGGGGGTAAAATTGAAAAAAGTTGAAAAAAATTTTTTTTTGGACTTAGTCATTTTTCTGGTGTTTATCAGACTTTCAGATAGGGCAAATGTCAGTGAGCGTTCCAATTTCAGTTCCAGAGTGATTCGCCCAATGAGTCCTTGATACTTAGTCATTTTCAGCCAATTTTCAGGATTTTTGAAAAATTCACTTTTTTGTGAAAATATCCACTAAATGAGGGAATAATATGTGTGAGGATACCCCAGGAGAGTTCCAAATGTGTGTGGGTAGAATATATATCCCACGTGGGTAAAATTGAAAAAAGTTGAAAAATTTTTTTTTTTTCGACTTAGTCATTTTTCCGGCATTTATCAAACTTTCAGATAGGGCAAATGTCAGTGAGCGTTCCAATTTCAGTTCCAGAGCGATTCGCCCAATGAGTCCATGATATTTAGTCATTTTCAGCCAATTAGCTGGATTTTTGAAAAATTTACTTTTTTGTGAAAATATCCACTAAATGAGGGAATAATATGTGTGAGGGTACCCCAGGAGAGTTCCAAATGTGTGTGGGTAGAATATATATCCCATGGGGGTAAAATTGAAAAAAGTTGAAAAAAAATTTTTTTTTGGACTTAGTCATTTTTCCGGCGTTTATCAGACTTTCAGATAGGGCAAATGTCAGTGAGCGTTCCGATTTCAGTTCCAGAGCGATTCGCCCAATGAGTCCTTGATATTTAGTCATTTTCAGCCAATTTTCTGGATTTTTGAAAAATTCACTTTTTTGTGAAAAAATCCACTAAATGAGGGAATAATATGTGTGAGGGTACCCCAGGAGAGTTCCAAATGTGTGTGGGTAGAATATATATCCCACGGGGGTAAAATTGAAAAAAGTTGAAAAAATTATTTTTTGGACTTAGTCATTTTTCCGGCGTTTATCAGACTTTCAGATAGGGCAAATGTCAGTGAGCATTCCGATTTCAGTTCCAGAGCGATTCGCCCAATGAGTCCTTTATATTTAGTCATTTTCAGCCAATTTTCTGGATTTTTGGAAAATTCACTTTTTTTGTGAAAATATCCACTAATTGAGGAAATAATATGTGTGAGGGTGCCCCAGGAGAGTTCTAAATGTGTGTGGGTAGAATATATATCCCACGGGGGTAAAATTGAAAAAAGTTGAAAAATTTTTTTTTTTGGACGTAGCCATTCTTCCGGCGTTTATCAGACTTTCAGATAGGGCAAATGTCAGTGAGCGTTCCGATTTCAGTTCCAGAGCGATTCGCCCAATGAGTCCTTGATATTTAGTCGTTTTCAGCCAATATTTTGGATTTTTGAAAATTTCTCTTTTTTGTGAAAATATCCACTAAATGAGGGAATAATATGTGTGAGGGTACCCCAGGAGTGTTCCAAATGTGTGTCGGTAGAATATATATCCCACGGGGGTAAAATTGAAAAAAGTTGAAAAATTTTTTTTTTTGGACGTAGCCATTCTTCCGGCGTTTATCAGACTTTCAGATAGGGCAAATGTCAGTGAGCGTTCCGATTTCAGTTCCAGAGCGATTCGCCCAATGAGTCCTTGATATTTAGTCATTTTCAGCCAATTTTCTGGATTTTTGAAAAATTCACTTTTTTGTGAAAATATCCACTAAATGAGGGAATAATATGTGTGAGGGTACCCCAGGAGAGTTCCAAATGTGTGTGGGTAGAATATATATCCCACGGGGGTAAAATTGAAAAAAGTTGAAAAATTTTTTTTTTTTGGATGTAGCCATTCTTCCGGCGTTTATCAGACTTTCAGATAGGGCAAATGTCAGTGAGCGTTTCGATTTCAGTTCCAGAGCGATTCGCCCAATGAGTCCTTGATATTTAGTCATTTTCAGCCAATTTTCTGGATTTTTGAAAAATTCACTTTTTTGTGAAAATATCCACTAAATGAGGGAATAATATGTGTGAGGGTACCCCAGGAGAGTTCCAAATGTGTGTGGGAAGAATATATGTCCCACGGGGGTAAAATTGAAAAAAGTTGAAAAAAAATTTTTTTTGGACTTAGTTAATTTTCCAGCATTTATCAGACTTTCAGATAGGGCAAATGTCAGTGAGCATTCCGATTTCAGTTCCAGAGTGATTCGCCCAATGAGTCCTTGATATTTAGTCGTTTTCAGCCAATATTTTGGATTTTTGAAAATTTCACTTTTTTGTGAAAATATCCACTAAATGAGGGAATAATATGTGTGAGGGTACCCCAGGAGTGTTCCAAATGTGTGTCGGTAGAATATATATCCCACGGGGGTAAAATTGAAAAAAGTTGAAAAAATTTTTTTTTTGGACTTAGTCATTTTTCCGGCGTTTATCAGACTTTCAGATAGGGCAAATGTCAGTGAGCGTTCCGATTTCAGTTCCAGAGCGATTCGCCCAATGAGTCCTTGATATTTAGTCATCTTCAGCCAATTTTCTGGATTTTTGAAAAATTCACTTTTTTTGTGAAAATATCCACTAAATGAGGGAATAATATGTGTGAGGGTACCCCAGGAGAGTTCTAAATGTGTGTGGGTAGAATATATATCCCACGGGGGTAAAATTGAAAAAAGTTGAAAAAATTTTTTTTTTTCGACTTAGTCATTTTTCCAGCGTTTATCAGACTTTCAGATAGGGCTAATGTCAGTGAGCGTTCCGATTTCAGTTCCAGAGCGATTCGCCCAATGAGTCCTTGATATTTAGTCATTTTCAGCCAATTTTCTGGATTTTTGAAAAATTCACTTTTTTGTGAAAAAATCCACTAAATGAGGGAATAATATGTGTGAGGGTACCCCAGGAGAGTTCCAAATGTGTGTGGGTAGAATATAAATCCCACGGGGGTAAAATTGAAAAAAGTTGAAAAAATTATTTTTTTGGACTTAGTCATTTTTCCGGCGTTTATCAGACTTTCAGATAGGGCAAATGTCAGTGAGCATTCCGATTTCAGTTCCAGAGCGATTCGCCCTATGAGTCCCTTATATTTAGTCATTTTCAGCCAATTTTCTGGATTTTTGGAAAATTCACTTTTTTGTGAAAATATCCACTAAATGAGGGAATAATATGTGTGAGGGTACCCCAGGAGAGTTCTAAATGTGTGTGGGTAGAATATATATCCCACGGGGGTAAAATTGAAAAAAGTTGAAAATTTTTTTTTTTTGGACGTAGCCATTCTTCCGGCGTTTATCAGACTTTCAGATAGGGCAAATGTCAGTGAGCGTTCCGATTTCAGTTCCAGAGCGATTCGCCCAATGAGTCCTTGATATTTAGTCATTTTCAGCCAATTTTCTGGATTTTTGAAAAATTCACTTTTTTGTGAAAATATCCACTAAATGAGGGAATAATATGTGTGAGGGTACCCCAGGAGAGTTCCAAATGTGTGTGGGTAGAATATATATCCCACGGGGGTAAAATTGAAAAAAGTTGAAAAATTTTTTTTTTTGGACGTAGCCATTCTTCCGGCGTTTATCAGACTTTCAGATAGGGCAAATGTCAGTGAGCGTTCCGATTTCAGTTCCAGAGCGATTCGCCCAATGAGTCCTTGATATTTAGTCGTTTTCAGCCAATATTTTGGATTTTTGAAAATTTCACTTTTTTGTGAAAATATCCACTAAATGAGGGAATAATATGTGTGAGGGTACCCCAGGAGAGTTCCAAATGTGTGTGGGTAGAATATATATCCCACGGGGGTAAAATTGAAAAAAGTTGAAAAAATTATTTTTTGGACTTAGTCATTTTTCCGGCGTTTATCAGACTTTCAGATAGGGCAAATGTCAGTGAGCATTCCGATTTCAGTTCCAGAGCGATTCGCCCAATGAGTCCTTTATATTTAGTCATTTTCAGCCAATTTTCTGGATTTTTGGAAAATTCACTTTTTTGTGAAAATATCCACTAAATGAGGGAATAATATGTGTGAGGGTACCCCAGGAGAGTTCTAAATGTGTTTGGGTAGAATATATATCCCACGGGGGTAAAATTGAAAAAAGTTGAAAAAATTTTTTTTTTTCGACTTAGTCATTTTTCCGGCGTTTATCAGACTTTCAGATAGGGCAAATGTAAGTGAGCGTTTCGATTTCAGTTCCAGAGCGATTCGCCCAATGAGTCCTTGATATTTAGTCATTTTCAGCCAATTTTCTGGAGTTTTGAAAAATTCACTTTTTTGTGAAAATATCCACTAAATGAGGGAATAATATGTGTGAGGGTACCCCAGGAGAGTTCCAAATGTGTGTGGGAAGAATATATGTCCCACGGGGGTAAAATTGAAAAAAGTTGAAAAAAAATTTTTTTTGGACTTAGTTAATTTTCCAGCGTTTATCAGACTTTCAGATAGGGCAAATGTCAGTGAGCATTCCGATTTCAGTTCCAGAGCGATTCGCCCAATGAGTCCTTGATATTTAGTCGTTTTCAGCCAATATTTTGGATTTTTGAAAATTTCACTTTTTTGTGAAAATATCCACTAAATGAGGGAATAATATGTGTGAGGGTACCCCAGGAGAGTTCTAAATGTGTGTGGGTAGAATATATATCCCACGGGGGTAAAATTGAAAAAAGTTGAAAAATTTTTTTTTTTTCGACTTAGTCATTTTTCCAGCGTTTATCAGACTTTCAGATAGGGCTAATGTCAGTGAGCGTTCCGATTTCAGTTCCAGAGCGATTCGCCCAATGAGTCCTTGATATTTAGTCATTTTCAGCCAATTTTCTGGATTTTTGAAAAATTCACTTTTTTGTGAAAAAATCCACTAAATGAGGGAATAATATGTGTGAGGGTACCCCAGGAGAGTTCCAAATGTGTGTGGGTAGAATATAAATCCCACGGGGGTAAAATTGAAAAAAGTTGAAAAAATTATTTTTTTGGACTTAGTCATTTTTCCGGCGTTTATCAGACTTTCAGATAGGGCAAATGTCAGTGAGCATTCCGATTTCAGTTCCAGAGCGATTCGCCCAATGAGTCCTTTATATTTAGTCATTTTCAGCCAATTTTCTGGATTTTTGGAAAATTCACTTTTTTTGTGAAAATATCCACTAATTGAGGGAATAATATGTGTGAGGGTGCCCCAGGAGAGTTCTAAATGTGTGTGGGTAGAATATATATCCCACGGGGGTAAAATTGAAAAAAGTTGAAAAAATTATTTTTTTGGACTTAGTCATTTTTCCGGCGTTTATCAGACTTTCAGATAGGGCAAATGTCAGTGAGCATTCCGATTTCAGTTCCAGAGCGATTCGCCCTATGAGTCCCTTATATTTAGTCATTTTCAGCCAATTTTCTGGATTTTTGGAAAATTCACTTTTTTGTGAAAATATCCACTAAATGAGGGAATAATATGTGTGAAGGTACCCCAGGAGAGTTCCAAATGTGTGTGGGTAAACTATATATCCCACGGGGGTAAAATTGAATAAAGTTGAAAAAATTTTTTTTTTGGATATAGCCATTCTTCCGGCGTTTATCAGACTTTCAGATAGGGCAAACGTCAGTGAGCGTTCCGATTTCAGTTCCAGAGCGATTCGCCCAATGAGTCCTTGATATTTCGACGTTTTCAGCCAATATTTTGGATTTTTGAAAATTTCTCTTTTTTGTGAAAATATCCACTAAATGAGGGAATAATATGTGTGAGGGTACCCCAGGAGTGTTCCAAATGTGTGTCGGTAGAATATATATCCCACGGGGGTAAAACTGAAAAAAGTTGAAAAATTTTTTTTTTGGGATGTAGCCATTCTTCCGGCGTTTATCAGACTTTCAGATAGGGCAAATGTCAGTGAGCATTCCGATTTCAGTTCCAGAGCTATTCGCCCAATGAGTCCTTGATATTTAGTCATTTTCAGCCAATTTTCTGGATTTTTGAAAAATTCACTTTTTTGTGAAAATATCCACTAAATGAGGGAATAATATGTGTGAGGGTACCCCAGGAGAGTTCCAAATGTGTGTGGGAAGAATATATGTCCCACGGGGGTAAAATTGAAAAAAGTTGAAAAAAATTTTTTTTTGGACTTAGTTAATTTTCCAGCGTTTATCAGACTTTCAGATAGGGCAAATGTCAGTGAGCATTCCGATTTCAGTTCCAGAGCGATTCGCCCAATGAGTCCTTGATATTTAGTCGTTTTCAGCCAATATTTTGGATTTTTGAAAATTTCACTTTTTTGTGAAAATATCCACTAAATGAGGGAATAATATGTGTGAGGGTACCCCAGGAGAGTTCTAAATGTGTGTGGGTAGAATATATATCCCACGGGGGTAAAATTGAAAAAAGTTGAAAAAAATTTTTTTTTTCGACTTAGTCATTTTTCCAGCGTTTATCAGACTTTCAGATAGGGCTAATGTCAGTGAGCGTTCCGATTTCAGTTCCAGAGCGATTCGCCCAATGAGTCCTTGATATTTAGTCATTTTCAGCCAATTTTCTGGATTTTTGAAAAATTCACTTTTTTGTGAAAAAATCCACTAAATGAGGGAATAATATGTGTGAGGGTACCCCAGGAGAGTTCCAAATGTGTGTGGGTAGAATATAAATCCCACGGGGGTAAAATTGAAAAAAGTTGAAAAAATTATTTTTTTGGACTTAGTCATTTTTCCGGCGTTTATCAGACTTTCAGATAGGGCAAATGTCAGTGAGCATTCCGATTTCAGTTCCAGAGCGATTCGCCCAATGAGTCCTTTATATTTAGTCATTTTCAGCCAATTTTCTGGATTTTTGGAAAATTCACTTTTTTTGTGAAAATATCCACTAATTGAGGGAATAATATGTGTGAGGGTGCCCCAGGAGAGTTCTAAATGTGTGTGGGTAGAATATATATCCCACGGGGGTAAAATTGAAAAAAGTTGAAAAAATTATTTTTTTGGACTTAGTCATTTTTCCGGCGTTTATCAGACTTTCAGATAGGGCAAATGTCAGTGAGCATTCCGATTTCAGTTCCAGAGCGATTCGCCCTATGAGTCCCTTATATTTAGTCATTTTCAGCCAATTTTCTGGATTTTTGGAAATTTCACTTTTTTGTGAAAATATCCACTAAATGAGGGAATAATATGTGTGAAGGTACCCCAGGAGAGTTCCAAATGTGTGTGGGTAAACTATATATCCCACGGGGGTAAAATTGAATAAAGTTGAAAAAATTTTTTTTTTGGATATAGCCATTCTTCCGGCGTTTATCAGACTTTCAGATAGGGCAAACGTCAGTGAGCGTTCCGATTTCAGTTCCAGAGCGATTCGCCCAATGAGTCCTTGATATTTCGACGTTTTCAGCCAATATTTTGGATTTTTGAAAATTTCTCTTTTTTGTGAAAATATCCACTAAATGAGGGAATAATATGTGTGAGGGTACCCCAGGAGTGTTCCAAATGTGTGTCGGTAGAATATATATCCCACGGGGGTAAAACTGAAAAAAGTTGAAAAATTTTTTTTTTGGGATGTAGCCATTCTTCCGGCGTTTATCAGACTTTCAGATAGGGCAAATGTCAGTGAGCATTCCGATTTCAGTTCCAGAGCTATTCGCCCAATGAGTCCTTGATATTTAGTCATTTTCAGCCAATTTTCTGGATTTTTGAAAAATTCACTTTTTTGTGAAAATATCCACTAAATGAGGGAATAATATGTGTGAGGGTACCCCAGGAGAGTTCCAAATGTGTGTGGGAAGAATATATGTCCCACGGGGGTAAAATTGAAAAAAGTTGAAAAAAATTTTTTTTTGGACTTAGTTAATTTTCCAGCGTTTATCAGACTTTCAGATAGGGCAAATGTCAGTGAGCATTCCGATTTCAGTTCCAGAGCGAATCGCCCAATGAGTCCTTGATATTTAGTCGTTTTCAGCCAATTTTCTGGATTTTTGAAAAATTCACTTTTTTGTGAAAATATCCACTAAATGAGGGAATAATATGTGTGAAGGTACCCCAGGAGAGTTCCAAATGTGTGTGGGTAAAATATATATCCCACGGGGGTAAAATTGAAAAAAGTTGAAAAAATTTTTTTTTTGGATGTAGCCATTCTTCCGGCGTTTATCAGACTTTCAGATAGGGCAAACGTCAGTGAGCGTTCCGTTTCAGTTCTAGAGCGATTCGCCCAATGAGTCCTTGATATTTAGTAGTTTTCAGCCAATATTTAGGATTTTTGAAAATTTTACTTTTTTGTGAAAATATCCACTAAATGAGGGAATAATATGTGTGAGGGTACCCCAAGAGACTTCTAAATGTGTGTGGGTAGAATATATATCCCACGGGGGTAAAATTGAAAAAATTTGAAAAAAATTTTTTTTTGGACTTAGTCATTTTTCCGGCGTTTATCAGACTTTCAGATAGGGCAAATGTCAGTGAGCATTCCGATTTCAGTTCCAGAGCGATTCGCCCAATGAGTCCTTGATATTTAGTCGTTTTCAGCCAATTTTCTTGATTTTTGAAAAATTCACTTTTTTGTGAAAATATCCACTAAATGAGGGAATAATATGTGTGAAGGTACCCCAGGAGAGTTCCAAATGTGTGTTGGTAAAATATATATCCCACGGGGGTAAAATTGAAAAAAGTTGAAAAAATTTTTTTTTTGGACGCAGCCATTCTTCCGGCGTTTATCAGACTTTCAGATAGGGGAAATGTCAGTGAGCGTTCCAATTTCAGTTCCAGAGTGATTCGCCCAATGAGTCCTTGATACTTAGTCATTTTCAGCCAATTTTCAGGATTTTTGAAAAATTCACTTTTTTGTGAAAATATCCACTAAATGAGGGAATAATATGTGTGAGGATACCCCAGGAGAGTTCCAAATGTGTGTGGGTAGAATATATATCCCACGGGGGTAAAATTGAAAAAAGTTGAAAAAATTTTTTTTTTGGACTTAGCCATTCTTCCGGCGTTTATCAGACTTTCAGATAGGGCAAACGTCAGTGAGCGTTCCGTTTCAGTTCCAGAGCGATTCGCCCAATGAGTCCTTGATATTTAGTCGTTTTCAGCCAATATTTTGGATTTTTGAAAATTTCACTTTTTTGTGAAAATATCCACTAAATGAGGGAATAATATGTGTGAGGGTACCCCAGGAGAGTTCCAAATGTGTGTGGGTAGAATATATATCCCACGGGGGTAAAATTGAAAAAAGTTGAAAAATTTTTTTTTTGGATGTAGCCATTCTTCCGGCGTTTATCAGACTTTCAGAGAGGGCAAACGTCAGTGAGCGTTCCAATTTCAGTTCCAGAGCGATTCGCCCAATGAGTCCTTGATATTTAGTCATTTTCAGCCAATTTTCTGGATTTTTGAAAAATTCACTTTTTTGTGAAAATATCCACTAAATGAGGAAATAATATGTGTGAGGGTACCCCAGGAGAGTTCCAAATGTGTGTGGGTAGAATATATATCCCACGGGGGTAAAATTGAAAAAAGTTGAAAAAAATTTTTTTTTGGACTTAGTCATTTTTCCGGCGTTTATCAGACTTTCAGATAGGGCAAATGTCAGTGAGCATTTCGATTTCAGTTTCAGAGCGATTCGCCCAATGAGTCCTTGATATTTAGTCATTTTCAGCCAATTTTCAGGATTTTTGAAAAATTCACTTTTTTGTGAAAATATCCACTAAATGAGGGAATAATATGTGTGAGGGTACCCCAGGAGAGTTCTAAATGTGTGTGGGTAGAATATATATCCCACGGGTGTAAAATTGAAAAAATTTGAAAAAAATTTTTTTTTTGGACTTAAGTCATTTTTCCGGCGTTTATCAGACTTTCAGATAGGGCAAATGTCAGTGAGCATTCCGATTTCAGTTTCAGAGCGATTCGCCCAATGAGTCCTTGATATTTAGTCATTATAAGCCAATTTTCAGGATTTTTGAAAAATTCACTTTTATGTGAAAATATCCACTAAATGAGGGAATAATATGTGTGAGGGTACCCCAGGAGAGTTCTAAATGTGTTTGGGTAGAATATATATCCCACGGGGGGTAAAATTGAAAAAAGTTGAAAAAAATTTTTTTTTGGACTTAGTTAATTTTCCAGCGTTTATCAGACTTTCAGATAGGGCAAATGTCAGTGAGCATTCCGATTTCAGTTCCAGAGCGAATCGCCCAATGAGTCCTTGATATTTAGTCGTTTTCAGCCAATTTTCTGGATTTTTGAAAAATTCACTTTTTTGTGAAAATATCCACTAAATGAGGGAATAATATGTGTGAAGGTACCCCAGGAGAGTTCCAAATGTGTGTGGGTAAAATATATATCCCACGGGGGTAAAATTGAATAAAGTTGAAAAAATTTTTTTTTTGGATATAGCCATTCTTCCGGCGTTTATCAGACTTTCAGATAGGGCAAACGTCAGTGAGCGTTCCGTTTCAGTTCTAGAGCGATTCGCCCAATGAATCCTTGATATTTAGTAGTTTTCAGCCAATATTTTGGATTTTTGAAAATTTTACTTTTTTGTGAAAATATCCACTAAATGAGGGAATAATATGTGTGAGGGTACCCCAGGAGAGTTCTAAATGTGTGTGGGTAGAATATATATCCCACGGGGGTAAAATTGAAAAAAGTTGAAAATTTTTTTTTTTTGGACGAAGCCATTCTTCCGGCGTTTATCAGACTTTCAGATAGGGCAAATGTCAGTGAGCGTTCCGATTTCAGTTCCAGAGCGATTCGCCCAATGAGTCCTTGATATTTCGTCGTTTTCAGCCAATATTTTGGATTTTTGAAAATTTCTCTTTTTTGTGAAAATATCCACTAAATGAGGGAATAATATGTGTGAGGGTACCCCAGGAGTGTTCCAAATGTGTGTCGGTAGAATATATATCCCACGGGGGTAAAACTGAAAAAAGTTGAAAAAATTTTTTTTTGGGATGTAGCCATTCTTCCGGCGTTTATCAGACTTTCAGATAGGGCAAATGTCAGTGAGCATTCCGATTTCAGTTCCAGAGCTATTCGCCCTATGAGTCCTTGATATTTAGTCATTTTCAGCCAATTTTCTGGATTTTTGAAAAATTCACTTTTTTGTGAAAATATCCACTAAATGAGGGAATAATATGTGTGAGGGTACCCCAGGAGAGTTCCAAATGTGTGTGGGTAGAATATATATCCCACGGGGGTAAAATTGAAAAAAGTTGAAAAAATTTTTTTTTTGGATGTAGCCATTCTTCCGGCGTTTATCAGACTTTCAGATAGGGCAAATGTCAGTGAGCGTTCCGATTTCAGTTCCAGAGCGATTCGCCCAATGAGTCCTTGATATTTAGTCGTTTTCAGCCAATATTTTGGATTTTTGAAAATTTCACTTTTTTGTGAAAATATCCACTAAATGAGGGAATAATATGTGTGAGGGTACCCCAGGAGTGTTCCAAATGTGTGTCGGTAGAATATATATCCCACGGGGGTAAAACTGAAAAAAGTTGAAAAAATTTTTTTTTGGGATGTAGCCATTCTTCCGGCGTTTATCAGACTTTCAGATTGGCAAATGTCAGTGAGCATTCCGATTTCAGTTCCAGAGCTATTCGCCCAATGAGTCCTTGATATTTAGTCATTTTCAGCCAATTTTCTGGATTTTTGGAAAATTCACTTTTTTGTGAAAATATCCACTAAATGAGGGAATAATATGTGTGAGGGTACCCCAGGAGAGTTCCAAATGTGTGTGGGAAGAATATATGTCCCACGGGGGTAAAATTGAAAAAAGTTGAAAAAAATTTTTTTTTGGACTTAGTTAATTTTCCAGCGTTTATCAGACTTTCAGATAGGGCAAATGTCAGTGAGCATTCCGATTTCAGTTCCAGAGCGAATCGCCCAATGAGTCCTTGATATTTAGTCGTTTTCAGCCAATTTTCTGGATTTTTGAAAAATTCACTTTTTTGTGAAAATATCCACTAAATGAGGGAATAATATGTGTGAAGGTACCCCAGGAGAGTTCCAAATGTGTGTGGGTAAAATATATATCCCACGGGGGTAAAATTGAAAAAAGTTGAAAAAATTTTTTTTTTGGATGTAGCCATTCTTCCGGCGTTTATCAGACTTTCAGATAGGGCAAACGTCAGTGAGCGTTCCGTTTCAGTTTTAGAGCGATTCGCCCAATGAGTCCTTGATATTTAGTAGTTTTCAGCCAATATTTTGGATTTTTGAAAATTTTACTTTTTTGTGAAAATATCCACTAAATGAGGGAATAATATGTGTGAGGGTACCCGAAGAGAGTTCTAAATGTGTGTGGGTAGAATATATATCCCACGGGGGTAAAATTGAAAAAATTTGAAAAAAATTTTTTTTTGGACTTAGTCATTTTTCCGGCGTTTATCAGACTTTCAGATAGGGCAAATGTCAGTGAGCATTCCGATTTCAGTTCCAGAGCGATTCGCCCAATGAGTCCTTGATATTTAGTCATTTTCAGCCAATTTTCTTGATTTTTGAAAAATTCACTTTTTTGTGAAAATATCCACTAAATGAGGGAATAATATGTGTGAGGGTACCCCAGGAGAGTTCCAAATGTGTGTGGGTAGAATATATATCCCACGGGGGTAAAATTGAAAAAAGTTGAAAAAATTTTTTTTTGGGATGTAGCCATTCTTCCGGCGTTTATCAGACTTTCAGATAGGGCAAACGTCACTGATCGTTCCGTTTTAGTTCCAGAGCGATTCGCCCAATGAGTCCTTGATATTTAGTCGTTTTCAGCCAATATTTAGGATTTTTGAAAATTTCACTTTTTTCTGAAAATATCCACTAAATGAGGGAATAATATGTGTGAGGGTACCCCAGGAGAGTTCCAAATGTGTGTGGGTAAAATATATATCCCACGGGGGTAAAATTGAAAAAAGTTGAAAACATTTTTTTTTGGACGCAGCCATTCTTCCGGCGTTTATCAGACTTTCAGATAGGGCAAATGTCAGTGAGCGTTCCGATTTCAGTTCCAGAGCGATTCGCCCAATGAATCCTTGATATTTAGTCGTTTTCAGCCAATTTTCTTGATTTTTGAAAAATTCACTTTTTTGTGAAAATATCCACTAAATGAGGGAATAATATGTGTGAAGGTACCCCAGGAGAGTTCCAAATGTGTGTTGGTAAAATATATATCCCACGGGGGTAAAATTGAAAAAAGTTGAAAAAATTTTTTTTTTGGACGCAGCCATTCTTCCGGCGTTTATCAGACTTTCAGATAGGGCAAATGTCAGTGAGCGTTCCAATTTCAGTTCCAGAGTGATTCGCCCAATGAGTCCTTGATACTTAGTCATTTTCAGCCAATTTTCAGGATTTTTGAAAAATTCACTTTTTTGTGAAAATATCCACTAAATGAGGGAATAATATGTGTGAGGATACCCCAGGAGAGTTCCAAATGTGTGTGGGTAGAATATATATCCCACGTGGGTAAAATTGAAAAAAGGTGAAATTTTTTTTTTTTTTCGACTTAGTCATTTTTCCGGCATTTATCAAACTTTCAGATAGGGCAAATGTCAGTGAGCATTACGATTTCAGTTCCAGAGAGATTCGCCCAATGAGTCCTTGATATTTAGTCATTTTCAGCCAATTTTCAGAATTTTTGAAAAATTCACTTATTTGTGAAAATATCCACTAAATGAGGGAATAATATGTGTGAGGGTACCCCAGGAGAGTTCCAAATGTGTGTGGGTAGAATATATATCCCACGGGGGTAAAATTGAAAAAAGTTGAAAAAATTTTTTTTTTGGATGTAGCCATTCTTCCGGCGTTTATCAGACTTTCAGATAGGGCAAACGTCAGTGAGCGTTCCGTTTCAGTTCTAGAGCGATTCGCCCAATGAGTCCTTGATATTTAGTAGTTTTCAGCCAATATTTTGGATTTTTGAAAATTTCACTTTTTTGTGAAAATATCCACTAAATGAGGGAATAATATGTGTGAGGGTACCCCAGGAGAGTTCCAAATGTGTGTGGGTAGAATATATATCCCATGGGGGTAAAATTGAAAAAAGTTGAAAAAAATTTTTTTTTGGACTTAGTCATTTTTCTGGTGTTTATCAGACTTTCAGATAGGGCAAATGTCAGTGAGCATTCCGATTTCAGTTCCAGAGCGATTCGCCCAATGAGTCCTTGATATTTAGTCATTTTCAGCCAATTTTCTGGATTTTTGAAAAATTCACTTTTTTGTGAAAATATCCACTAAATGAGGGAATAATATGTGTGAGGGTACCCCTGGAGAGTTCCAAATGTGTGTGGGTAGAATATATATCCCACGGGGGTAAAATTGAAAAAAGTTGAAAAAATTTTTTTTTTGGACTTAGCCATTCTTCCGGCGTTTATCAGACTTTCAGATAGGGCAAACGTCAGTGAGCGTTCCGTTTCAGTTCCAGAGCGATTCGCCCAATGAGTCCTTGATATTTAGTCGTTTTCAGCCAATATTTTGGATTTTTGAAAATTTCACTTTTTTGTGGAAATATCCACTAAATGAGGGAATAATATGTGTGAGGGTACCCCAGGAGAGTTCCAAATGTGTGTGGGTAGAATATATATCCCACGGGGGTAAAATTGAAAAAAGTTGAAAAATTTTTTTTTTGGATGTAGCCATTCTTCCGGCGTTTATCAGACTTTCAGATAGGGCAAATGTCAGTGAGCGTTCCGATTTCAGTTCCAGAGCGATTCGCCCAATGAGTCCTTGATATTTAGTCGTTTTCAGCCAATTTTCTTGATTTTTGAAAAATTCACTTTTTTGTGAAAATATCCACTAAATGAGGGAATAATATGTGTGAAGGTACCCCAGGAGAGTTACAAATGTGTGTTGGTAAAATATATATCCCACGGGGGTAAAATTGAAAAAAGTTGAAAAAATTTTTTTTTTGGACGCAGCCATTCTTCCGGCGTTTATCAGACTTTCAGATAGGGCAAATGTCAGTGAGCGTTCCAATTTCAGTTCCAGAGTGATTCGCCCAATGAGTCCTTGATACTTAGTCATTTTCAGCCAATTTTCAGGATTTTTGAAAAATTCACTTTTTTGTGAAAATATCCACTAAATGAGGGAATAATATGTGTGAGGATACCCCAGGAGAGTTCCAAATGTGTGTGGGTAGAATATATATCCCACGTGGGTAAAATTGAAAAAAGTTGAAAATTTTTTTTTTTTTCGACTTAGTCATTTTTCCTGCATTTATCAAACTTTCAGATAGGGCAAATGTCAGTGAGCATTACGATTTCAGTTCCAGAGAGATTCGCCCAATGAGTCCTTGATATTTAGTCATTTTCAGCCAATTTTCAGAATTTTTGAAAAATTCACTTTTTTGTGAAAATATCCACTAAATGAGGGAATAATATGTGTGAGGGTACCCCAGGAGAGTTCCAAATGTGTGTGGGTAGAATATATATCCCACGGGGGTAAAATTGAAAAAAGTTGAAAAAAATTTTTTTTTGGACTTAGTCATTTTTCCGGCGTTTATCAGACTTTCAGATAGGGCAAATGTCAGTGAGCATTTCGATTTCAGTTTCAGAGCGATTCGCCCAATGAGTCCTTGATATTTAGTCATTTTCAGCCAATTTTCAGGATTTTTGAAAAATTCACTTTTTTGTGAAAATATCCACTAAATGAGGGAATAATATGTGTGAGGGTACCCCAGGAGAGTTCTAAATGTGTGTGGGTAGAATATATATCCCAAGGGTGTAAAATTGAAAAAATTTGAAAAAAATTTTTTTTTTGGACTTAAGTCATTTTTCCGGCGTTTATCAGACTTTCAGATAGGGCAAATGTCAGTGAGCATTCCGATTTCAGTTTCAGAGCGATTCGCCCAATGAGTCCTTGATATTTAGTCATTTTCAGCCAATTTTCAGGATTTTTGAAAAATTCACTTTTTTGTGAAAATATCCACTAAATGAGGGAATAATATGTGTGAGGGTACCACAGGAGAGTTCCAAATGTGTGTGGGTAGAATATATATCCCACGGGGGTAAAATTGAAAAAAGTTGAAAAAAAATATTTTTTTCGACTTAGTCATTTTTCCAGCGTTTATCAGACTTTCAGATAGGGCAAATGTCAGTGAGCGTTCCGATTTCAGTTCCAGAGCGATTCGCCCAATGAGTCCTTGATATTTAGTCATTTTCAGCCAATTTTCTGGATTTTTGAAAAATTCACTTTTTTGTGAAAATATCCACTAAATGAGGGAATAATATGTGTGAGGGTACCCCAGGAGAGTTCCAAATGTGTGTGGGTAGAATATATATCCCACGGGGGTAAAATTGAAAAAAGTTGAAAATATATTTTTTTTGGATGTAGCCATTCTTCCGGCGTTTATCAGACTTTCAGATAGGGCAAACGTCAGTGAGCGTTCCGTTTCAGTTCCAGAGCGATTCGCCCAATGAGTCCTTGATATTTAGTCGTTTTCTGACAATATTTTGGATTTTTGAAAATTTCACTTTTTTGTGAAAATATCCACTAAATGAGGGAATAATATGTGTGAGGGTACCCCAGGAGAGTTCCAAATGTGTGTGGGTAAAATATATATCCCACGGGGGTAAAATTGAATAAAGTTGAAAAAATTTTTTTTTGGACGCAGCCATTCTTCCGGCGTTTATCAGACTTTCAGATAGGGCAAATGTCAGTGAGCGTTCCAATTTCAGTTCCAGAGCGATTCGCCCAATGAGTCCTTGATATTTAGTCATTTTCAGCCAATTTTCAGGATTTTTGAAAAATTCACTTTTTTGTGAAAATATCCACTAAATGAGGGAATAATATGTGTGAGGATACCCCAGGAGAGTTCCAAATGTGTGTGGGTAGAATATATATCCCACGTGGGTAAAATTGAAAAAAGTTGAAAAAAAATTTTTTTTTCGACTTAGTCATTTTTCCGGCGTTTATCAAACTTTCAGATAGGGCAAATGTCAGTGAGTGTTCCAATTTCAGTTCCAGAGCGATTCGCCCAATGAGTCCATGATATTTAGTCGTTTTCAGCCAATTTTCTGGATTTTTGAAAAATTCACTTTTTTGTGAAAATATCCACTAAATGAGGGAATAATATGTGTGAAGGTACCCAGGAGAGTTCCAAATGTGTGTGGGTAAAATATATATCCCACGGGGGTAAAATTGAAAAAAGTTTAAAAAAATTTTTTTTTGGACGCAGCCATTCTTCCGGCGTTTATCAGACTTTCAGATAGGGCAAATGTCAGTGAGCATTCCGATTTCAGTTCCAGAGCGATTCGCCCAATGAGTCCTTTATATTTGGTCATTTTCAGCCAATTTTCTGGATTTTTGAAAATTCATTTTTTTGTGAAAATATCCACTAAAAGAGGGAATAATATGTGTGAGGGTACCCCAGGAGAGTTCCAAATGTGTGTGGGTAAAATATATATCCCACGGGGGTAAAATTGAAAAAAGTTGAAAAATTTTTTTTTTGGACGTAGCCATTCTTCCGGCGTTTATCAGACTTTCAGATAGGGCAAATGTCAGTGAGCATTCCGATTTCAGTTCCAGAGCGATTCACCCAATGAGTCCTTGATATTTAGTCGTTTTCAGCCAATTTTCTGGATTTTTGAAAAATTCACTTTTTTGTGAAAATATCCACTAAATGAGGGAATAATATGTGTGAAGGTACCCCAGGAGAGTTCCAAATGTGTGTGGGTAAAATTTTTATCCCACGGGGGTAAAATTGAAAAAAGTTGAAAAAATTTTTTTTTTGGACGTAGCCATTCTTCCGGCGTTTATCAGACTTTCAGATAGGGAAAATGTCAGTGAGCGTTCCGATTTCAGTTCCAGAGCAATTCGCCCAATGAGTCCTTGATATTTAGTCGTTTTCAGCCAATTTTCTGGATTTTTGAAAAATTCACTTTTTTGTGAAAATATCCACTAAATGAGGGAATAATATGTGTGAAGGTACCCCAGGAGAGTTCCAAATGTGTGTGGGTAAAATATATATCCCACGGGGGTAAAATTGAAAAAAGTTGAAAATTTTTTTTTTTGGACGTAGCCATTCTTCCGGCGTTTATCAGACTTTCAGATAGGGAAAATGTCAGTGAGCGTTCCGATTTCAGTTCCAGAGCAATTCGCCCAATGAGTCCTTGATATTTAGTCATTTACAGCCAATTTTCTGGATTTTTGAAAAATTCACTTTTTTGTGAAAATATCCACTAAATGAGGGAATAATATGTGTGAGGGTACCCCAGGAGAGTTCCAAATGTGTGTGGGTAGAATATATATCCCACGAGGGTAAAATTGAAAAAAGTTGAAAGAAATTTTTTTTTTCGACTTAGTCATTTTTCCGGCGTTTATCAGACTTTCAGATAGGGAAAATGTCAGTGAGCGTTCCGATTTCAGTTTCAGAGCGATTCGCCCAATGAGTCCTTTATATTTGGTCATTTTCAGCCAATTTTCTGGATTTTTGAAAAATTCATTTTTTTGTGAAAATATCCACTAAAAGAGGGAATAATATGTGTGAGGGTACCCCAGGAGAGTTCCAAATGTGTGTGGGTAGAATTTGTATACCACGGGGGTAAAATTGAAAAAAGTTGGAAAAAATTTTTTTTTGGACGCAGCCATTCTTCCGGCGTTTATCAGACTTTCAGATAGGGCAAATGTCAGTGAGCGTTCCGATTTCAGTTCCAGAGCAATTCGCAAAATGAGTCCTTGAAATTTATTCATTTTCAGCCAATTTTCTGGATTTTTGAAAAATTCATTTTTTTGTGAAAATATCCACTAAAAGAGGGAATAATATGTGTGAGGGTACCCCAGGAGAGTTCCAAATGTGTGTGGGTAGAATATATATCCCACGTGGGTAAAATTGAAAAAAGTTGAAAAAAAATTTTTTTTTCGACTTAGTCATTTTTCCGGCGTTTATCAAACTTTCAGATAGGGCAAATGTCAGTGAGCGTTCCAATTTCAGTTCCAGAGCGATTCGCCCAATGAGTCCTTGATATTTAGTCATTTTCAGCCAATTTTCTGGATTTTTGAAAAATTCACTTTTTTGTGAAAATATCCACTAAATGAGGGAATAATATGTGTGAGGGTACCCCAGGAGAGTTCCAAATGTGTGTGGGTAGAATATATATCCCACGTGGGTAAAATTGAAAAAAGATGAAAAAAATTTTTTTTTTCGACTTAGTCATTTTTCCGGCGTTTATCAAACTTTCAGATAGGGCAAATGTCAGTGAGCATTCCGATTTCAGTTCCAGAGCGATTCACCCAATGAGTCCTTGATATTTAGTCGTTTTCAGCCAATTTTCTGGATTTTTGAAAAATTCACTTTTTTGTGAAAATATCCACTAAATGAGGGAATAATATGTGTGAAGGTACCCCAGGAGAGTTCCAAATGTGTGTGGGTAAAATATATATCCCACGGGGGTAAAATTGAAAAAAGTTGAAAAAATTTTTTTTTTAGACGTAGCCATTCTTCCGGCGTTTATCAGACTTTCAGATAGGGCAAATGTCAGTGACCGTACCGATTTCAATTCCAGAGCGATTCGCCCAATGAGTCCTTGATATTTAGTTGTTTTCAGCCAATATTTTGGATTTTTGAAAAAGTCACTTTTTTGTGAAAATATCCACTAAATGAGGGAATAATATGTGTGAGGGTACCCCAGGAGAGTTCCAAATGTGTGTGGGTAGAGTATATATCCCATGGGGGTAAAATTGAAAAAAGTTGAAAAAAATTTTTTTTTTGGACTTAGTCATTTTTCTGGTGTTTATCAGACTTTCAGATAGGGCAAATGTCAGTGAGCATTCCGATTTCAGTTCCAGAGCGATTCGACCAATGAGTCCTTGATATTTAGTCGTTTTCAGCCAATTTTCTGGATTTTTGAAAAATTCACTTTTTTGTGAAAATATCCACTAAATGAGGGAATAATATGTGTGAAGGTACCCCAGGAGAGTTCCAAATGTGTGTGGGTAAAATATATATCACACGGGGGTAAAATTGAAAAAAGTTGAAAAAAAATTTTTTTTGGACTTAGCCATTCTTCCGGCGTTTATCAGACTTTCAGATAGGGCAAATGTCAGTGAGCGTTCCGATTTCAGTTCCAGAGCGATTCGCCCAATGAGTCCTTGATATTTAGTAATTTTCAGCCAATTTTCCGGATTTTTGAAAAATTCACTTTTTTGTGAAAATATCAACTAAATGAGGGAATAATATGTGTGAGGGTACCCCAGGAGAGTTCCAAATGTGTGTGGGTAGAATATATATCCCACCAGGGTAAAATTGAAAAAATTTGAAAAAATTTTTTTTTTGGACTTAGTCATTTTTCCGGCGTTTATCAAACTTTCAGATAGGGCAAATGTCAGTGAGCGTTCCGATTTCAGTTTCAGAGCGATTCGCCCAATGAGTCCTTTATATTTGGTCATTTTCAGCCAATTTTCTGGATTTTTGAAAAATTCATTTTTTTGTGAAAATATCCACTAAAAGAGGGAATAATATGTGTGAGGGTACCCCAGGAGAGTTCCAAATGTGTGTGGGTAGAATATATATCCCATGTGGGTAAAATTGAAAAAAAATTTTTTTTTCGACTTCGTCATTTTTCCGGCGTTTATCAAACTTTCAGATAGGGTAAATGTCAGTGAGCGATCCAATTTCAGTTCCAGAGCGATTCGCCCAATGAGTCCTTGATATTTAGTCATTTTCAGCCAATTTTCTGGATTTTTGAAAAATTCACTTTTTTGTGAAAATATCCACTAAATGAGGGAATAATATGTGTGAGGGTACCCCAGGAGAGTTCCAAATGTGTGTGGGTAGAATATATATCCCACGGGGGTAAAATTGAAAAAAGTTGAAAAAAATTTTTTTTTTCCACTTAGTCATTTTTCCAGCGTTTATCAGACTTTCAGATAGGGCAAATGTCAGTGAGCATTCCGATTTCAGTTCCAGAGCGATTCGCCCAATGAGTCCTTGATATTTAGTCGTTTTCAGCCAATTTTCTGGATTTTTGAAAAATTCACTTTTTTGTGAAAATATCCACTAAATGAGGGAATAATATGTGTGAAGGTACCCCAGGAGAGTTCCAAATGTGTGTGGATAAAATATAAATCCCACGGGGGTAAAATTGAAAAGAGTTGAAAAAAATTTTTTTTTTGACGTCGCCATTCTTCCGGCGTTTATCAAACTTTCAGATAGGGCAAATGTCAGTGAGCGTTCCAATTTCAGTTTCAGAGCGATTCGCCCAATGAGTCCTTTATATTTGGTCATTTTCAGCCAATTTTCTGGATTTTTGAAAAATTCATTTTTTTGTGAAAATATCCACTAAAAGAGGGAATAATATGTGTGAGGGTACCCCAGGAGAGTTCCAAATGTGTGTGGGTAGAATTTGTATACCACGGGGGTAAAATTGAAAAAAGTTGGAAAAAATTTTTTTTTGGACGCAGCCATTCTTCCGGCGTTTATCAGACTTTCAGATAGGGCAAATGTCAGTGAGCGTTCCGATTTCAGTTCCAGAGCAATTCGCAAAATGAGTCCTTGAAATTTAGTCATTTTCAGCCAATTTTCTGGATTTTTGAAAAATTCATTTTTTTGTGAAAATATCCACTAAAAGAGGGAATAATATGTGTGAGGGTACCCCAGGAGAGTTCCAAATGTGTGTGGGTAGAATATATATCCCACGTGGGTAAAATTGAAAAAAGTTGAAAAAAAATTTTTTTTTCGACTTAGTCATTTTTCCGGCGTTTATCAAACTTTCAGATAGGGCAAATGTCAGTGAGCGTTCCAATTTCAGTTCCAGAGCGATTCGCCCAATGAGTCCTTGATATTTAGTCATTTTCAGCCAATTTTCTGGATTTTTGAAAAATTCACTTTTTTGTGAAAATATCCACTAAATGAGGGAATAATATGTGTGAAGGTACCCCAGGAGAGTTCCAAATGTGTGTGGGTAGAATATATATCCCACGGGGGTAAAATTGAAAAAAGTTGAAAAAATTTTTTTTTTGGACGTAGCCATTCTTCCGGCGTTTATCAGACTTTCAGATAGGGCAAATGTAAGTGAGCGTACCGATTTCAATTCCAGAGCAATTCGCCCAATGAGTCCTTGATATTTCGTTGTTTTCAGCCAATATTTTGGATTTTTGAAAATTTCACTTTTTTGTGAAAATATCCACTAAAAGAGGGAATAATATGTGTGAGGGTACCCCAGGAGAGTACCAAATGTGTGTGGGTAGAATATATATCCCACGGGGGTAAAATTGAAAAAAGTTGAAAAAAATTTTTTTTTTCGACTTAGTCATTTTTCCGGCGTTTATCAAACTTTCAGATAGGGCAAATGTCAGTGAGCGTTCCAATTTCAGTTCCAGAGCGATTCGCCCATTGAGTCCTTGATATTTAGTCATTTTCAGCCAATTTTCTGAATTTTTGAAAAATTCACTTTTTTGTGAAAATATCCACTAAATGAGGAAATAATGTGTGTGAAGGTACCCCAGGAGAGTTCCAAATGTGTGTGGATAAAATATAAATCCCACGGGGGTAAAATTGAAAAGAGTTGAAAAAAATTTTTTTTTTGACGTCGCCATTCTTCCGGCGTTTATCAAACTTTCAGATAGGGCAAATGTCAGTGAGCGTTCCAATTTCAGTTTCAGAGCGATTCGCCCAATGAGTCCTTTATATTTGGTCATTTTCAGCCAATTTTCTGGATTTTTGAAAAATTCATTTTTTTGTGAAAATATCCACTAAAAGAGGGAATAATATGTGTGAGGGTACCCCAGGAGAGTACCAAATGTGTGTGGGTAGAATATATATCCCACGGGGGTAAAATTGAAAAAACTTGAAAAAAAATTTTTTTTTCGACTTAGTCATTTTTCCGGCGTTTATCAAACTTTCAGATAGGGCAAATGTCAGTGAGCGTTCCAATTTCAGTTCCAGAGCGATTCGCCCATTGAGTCCTTGATATTTAGTCATTTTCAGCCAATTTTCTTGATTTTTGAAAAATTCACTTTTTTGTGAAAATATCCACTAAATGAGGGAATAATATGTGTGAGGGTATCCCAGGAGAGTTCCAAATGTGTGTGGGTAGAATATATATCCCATGGGGGTAAAATTGAAAAAAGTTGAAAAAAATTTTTTTTTGGACTTAGTCATTTTTCTGGTGTTTATCAGACTTTCAGATAGGGCAAATGTCAGTGAGCATTCCGATTTCAGTTCCAGAGCGATTCGCCCAATGAGTCCTTGATATTTAGTCGTTTTCAGCCAATTTTCTGGATTTTTGAAAAATTCACTTTTTTGTGAAAATATCCACTAAATGAGGGAATAATATGTGTGAAGGTACCCCAGGAGAGTTCCAAATGTGTGTGGGTAAAATATATATCCCACGGGGGTAAAATTGAAAAAAGTTGAAAAAATTTTTTTTTTGGACGTAGCCATTCTTCCGGCGTTTATCAGACTTTCAGATAGGGCAAATGTAAGTGAGCGTACCGATTTCAATTCCAGAGCGATTCGCCCAATGAGTCCTTGATATTTCGTTGTTTTCAGCCAATATTTTGGATTTTTGAAAATTTCACTTTTTTGTGAAAATATCCACTAAAAGAGGGAATAATATGTGTGAGGGTACCCCAGGAGAGTTCCAAATGTGTGTGGGTAAAATATAAATCCCACGGGGGTAAAATTGAAAAGAGTTGAAAAAAATTTTTTTTTTGACGTCGCCATTCTTCCGGCGTTTATCAAACTTTCAGATAGGGCAAATGTCAGTGAGCGTTCCAATTTCAGTTTCAGAGCGATTCGCCCAATGAGTCCTTTATATTTGGTCATTTTCAGCCAATTTTCTGGATTTTTGAAAAATTCATTTTTTTGTGAAAATATCCACTAAAAGAGGGAATAATATGTGTGAGGGTACCCCAGGAGATTTCCAAATGTGTGTGGGTAGAATATATATCCCACGTGGGTAAAATTGAAAAAAGTTGAAAAAAAATTTTTTTTTCGACTTAGTCATTTTTCCGGCGTTTATCAGACTTTCAGATAGGGCAAATGTCAGTGAGCGTTCCAATTTCAGTTCCAGAGCGATTCGCCCAATGAGTCCTTGATATTTAGTCATTTTCAGCCAATTTTCTGGATTTTTGAAAAATTCACTTTTTTGTGAAAATATCCACTAAATGAGGGAATAATATGTGTGAGGGTACCTCAGGAGAGTTCCAAATGTGTGTGGGTAGAATATATATCCCACGGGGGGAAAATTGAAAAAAGTTGAAAAAAATTTTTTTTTTCGACTTAGTCATTTTTCCAGCGTTTATCAGACTTTCAGATAGGGCAAATGTCAGTGAGCATTCCGATTTCAGTTCCAGAGCGATTCGCCCAATAAGTCCTTGATATTTAGTCATTTTCAGCCAATTTTCTGGATTTTTGAAAAATTCACTTTTTTGTGAACATATCCACTAAATGAGGGAATAATATGTGTGAGGGTACCCCAGGAGAGACCAAATGTGTGTGGGTAGAATATATATCCCACGGGGGTAAAATTGAAAAAAGTTGAAAATTTTTTTTTTTTCGACTTAGTCATTTTTCCGGCGTTTATCAGACTTTCAGATAGGGCAAATGTCAGCGAGCGTTCCGATTTCAGTTCCAGAGCGATTCGGCCAATGAGTCCTTGATATTTAGTCATTTTCAGCCAATTTTCTGGATTTTTGAAAAATTCACTTTTTTGTGAAAATATCCACTAAATGAGGAAATAATGTGTGTGAAGGTACCCCAGGAGAGTTCCAAATGTGTGTGGATAAAATATAAATCCCACGGGGGTAAAATTGAAAAGAGTTGAAAAAAATTTTTTTTTTGACGTCGCCATTCTTCCGGCGTTTATCAAACTTTCAGATAGGGCAAATGTCAGTGAGCGTTCCAATTTCAGTTTCAGAGCGATTCGCCCAATGAGTCCTTTATATTTGGTCATTTTCAGCCAATTTTCTGGATTTTTGAAAAATTCATTTTTTTGTGAAAATATCCACTAAAAGAGGGAATAATATGTGTGAGGGTACCCCAGGAGAGTACCAAATGTGTGTGGGTAGAATATATATCCCACGGGGGTAAAATTGAAAAAACTTGAAAAAAAATTTTTTTTTCGACTTAGTCATTTTTCCGGCGTTTATCAAACTTTCAGATAGGGCAAATGTCAGTGAGCGTTCCAATTTCAGTTCCAGAGCGATTCGCCCATTGAGTCCTTGATATTTAGTCATTTTCAGCCAATTTTCTTGATTTTTGAAAAATTCACTTTTTTGTGAAAATATCCACTAAATGAGGGAATAATATGTGTGAGGGTATCCCAGGAGAGTTCCAAATGTGTGTGGGTAGAATATATATCCCATGGGGGTAAAATTGAAAAAAGTTGAAAAAAATTTTTTTTTGGACTTAGTCATTTTTCTGGTGTTTATCAGACTTTCAGATAGGGCAAATGTCAGTGAGCATTCCGATTTCAGTTCCAGAGCGATTCGCCCAATGAGTCCTTGATATTTAGTCGTTTTCAGCCAATTTTCTGGATTTTTGAAAAATTCACTTTTTTGTGAAAATATCCACTAAATGAGGGAATAATATGTGTGAAGGTACCCCAGGAGAGTTCCAAATGTGTGTGGGTAAAATATATATCCCACGGGGGTAAAATTGAAAAAAGTTGAAAAAATTTTTTTTTTGGACGTAGCCATTCTTCCGGCGTTTATCAGACTTTCAGATAGGGCAAATGTAAGTGAGCGTACCGATTTCAATTCCAGAGCGATTCGCCCAATGAGTCCTTGATATTTCGTTGTTTTCAGCCAATATTTTGGATTTTTGAAAATTTCACTTTTTTGTGAAAATATCCACTAAAAGAGGGAATAATATGTGTGAGGGTACCCCAGGAGAGTTCCAAATGTGTGTGGGTAAAATATAAATCCCACGGGGGTAAAATTGAAAAGAGTTGAAAAAAATTTTTTTTTTGACGTCGCCATTCTTCCGGCGTTTATCAAACTTTCAGATAGGGCAAATGTCAGTGAGCGTTCCAATTTCAGTTTCAGAGCGATTCGCCCAATGAGTCCTTTATATTTGGTCATTTTCAGCCAATTTTCTGGATTTTTGAAAAATTCATTTTTTTGTGAAAATATCCACTAAAAGAGGGAATAATATGTGTGAGGGTACCCCAGGAGATTTCCAAATGTGTGTGGGTAGAATATATATCCCACGTGGGTAAAATTGAAAAAAGTTGAAAAAAAATTTTTTTTTCGACTTAGTCATTTTTCCGGCGTTTATCAGACTTTCAGATAGGGCAAATGTCAGTGAGCGTTCCAATTTCAGTTCCAGAGCGATTCGCCCAATGAGTCCTTGATATTTAGTCATTTTCAGCCAATTTTCTGGATTTTTGAAAAATTCACTTTTTTGTGAAAATATCCACTAAATGAGGGAATAATATGTGTGAGGGTACCCCAGGAGAGTTCCAAATGTGTGTGGGTAGAATATATATCCCACGGGGGGAAAATTGAAAAAAGTTGAAAAAAATTTTTTTTTTCGACTTAGTCATTTTTCCAGCGTTTATCAGACTTTCAGATAGGGCAAATGTCAGTGAGCATTCCGATTTCAGTTCCAGAGCGATTCGCCCAATAAGTCCTTGATATTTAGTCATTTTCAGCCAATTTTCTGGATTTTTGAAAAATTCACTTTTTTGTGAACATATCCACTAAATGAGGGAATAATATGTGTGAGGGTACCCCAGGAGAGACCAAATGTGTGTGGGTAGAATATATATCCCACGGGGGTAAAATTGAAAAAAGTTGAAAATTTTTTTTTTTTCGACTTAGTCATTTTTCCGGCGTTTATCAGACTTTCAGATAGGGCAAATGTCAGCGAGCGTTCCGATTTCAGTTCCAGAGCGATTCGGCCAATGAGTCCTTGATATTTAGTCATTTTCAGCCAATTTTCTGGATTTTTGAAAAATTCACTTTTTTGTGAAAATATCAACTAAATGAGGGAATAATATGTGTGAAGGTACCCCAGGAAAGTTCCAAATGTGTGTGGGTAAAATATATATCCCACGGGGGTAAAATTGAAAAAAGTTGAAAAAAATTTTTTTTTGGACGCAGCCATTCCTCCGGCGTTTATCAGACTTTCAGATAGGGCAAATGTCAGTGAGCGTTCCGATTTCAGTTCCAGAGCGATTCGCCCAATGAGTCCTTGATATTTAGTCATTTTCAGCCAATTTTCAGGATTTTTGAAAAATTCACTTTTTTGTGAAAATATCCACTAAATGAGGGAATAATATGTGTGAAGGTACCCCAGGAGAGTTCCAAATGTGTGTGGGTAAAATATAAATCCCACGGGGGTAAAATTGAAAAAAGTTGGAAAAATTTTTTTTTTTCGACTTAGTCATTTTTCCGGCGTTTATCAAACTTTCAGATAGGGCAAATGTCAGTGAGCGTTCCAATTTCAGTTCCAGAGCGATTCGCCCATTGAGTCCTTGATATTTAGTCATTTTCAGCCAATTTTCTGAATTTTTGAAAAATTCACTTTTTTGTGAAAATATCCACTAAATGAGGGAATAATGTGTGTGAAGGTACCCCAGGAGAGTTCCAAATGTGTGTGGGTAAAATATAAATCCCACGGGGGTAAAATTGAAAAAAGTTGAAAAAAATTTTTTTTTTGACGTCGCCATTCTTCCGGCGTTTATCAGACTTTCAGATAGGGCAAATGTCAGTGAGCGTTCCGATTTCAATTCCAGAGCGATTCGCCCAATGAGTCCTTGATATTTAGTTGTTTTCAGCCAATATTTTGGATTTTTGAAAATTTCACTTTTTTGTGAAAATATCCACTAAAAGAGGGAATAATATGTGTGAGGGTACCCCAGGAGAGTACCAAATGTGTGTGGGTAGAATATATATCCCACGGGGGTAAAATTGAAAAAAGTTGAAAAAAATTTTTTTTTTCGACTTAGTCATTTTTCCGGCGTTTATCAAACTTTCAGATAGGGCAAATGTCAGTGAGCGTTCCAATTTCAGTTCCAGAGCGATTCGCCCATTGAGTCCTTGATATTTAGTCATTTTCAGCCAATTTTCTGAATTTTTGAAAAATTCACTTTTTTGTGAAAATATCCACTAAATGAGGGAATAATATGTGTGAAGGTACCCCAGGAGAGTTCCAAATGTGTGTGGGTAGAGTATATATCTCATGGGGGTAAAATTGAAAAAAGTTGAAAAAAATTTTTTTTTGGACTTAGTCATTTTTCTGGTGTTTATCACACTTTCAGATAGGGCAAATGTCAGTGAGCATTCCGATTTCAGTTCCAGAGCGATTCGCCCAATGAGTCCTTGATATTTAGTCGTTTTCAGCCAATTTTCTGGATTTTTGAAAAATTCACTTTTTTGTGAAAATATCCACTAAATGAGGGAATAATATGTGTGAAGGTACCCCAGGAGAGTTCCAAATGTGTGTGGGTAAAATATATATCCCACGGGGGTAAAATTGAAAAAAGTTGAAAAAAATTTTTTTTTGGACGCAGCCATTCCTCCGGCGTTTATCAGACTTTCAGATAGGGCAAATGTCAGTGAGCGTTCCAATTTCACTTTCAGAGCGATTCGCCCAATGAGTCCTTTATATTTGGTCATTTTCAGCCAATTTTCTGGATTTTTGAAAAATTCATTTTTTGTGAAAATATCCACTAAAAGAGGGAATAATATGTGTGAGGGTACCCCAGGAGATTTCCAAATGTGTGTGGGTAGAATATATATCCCACGTGGGTAAAATTGAAAAAAGTTGAAAAAAATTTTTTTTTTCGACTTAGTCATTTTTCCGGCGTTTATCAGACTTTCAGATAGGGCAAATGTCAGTGAGCGTTCCAATTTCAGTTCCAGAGCGATTCGCCCAATGAGTCCTTGATATTTAGTCATTTTCAGCCAATTTTCTGGATTTTTGAAAAATTCACTTTTTTGTGAAAATATCCACTAAATGAGGGAATAATATGTGTGAGGGTACCGCAGGAGAGTTCCAAATGTGTGTGGGTAGAATATATATCCCACGGGGGGAAAATTGAAAAAAGTTGAAAAAAAAATTTTTTTCGACTTAGTCATTTTTCCAGCGTTTATCAGACTTTCAGATAGGGCAAATGTCAGTGAGCATTCCGATTTCAGTTCCAGAGCGATTCGCCCAATAAGTCCTTGATATTTAGTCATTTTCAGCCAATTTTCTGGATTTTTGAAAAATTCACTTTTTTGTGAAAATATCCACTAAATGAGGGAATAATATGTGTGAGGGTACCCCAGGAGAGTTCCAAATGTGTGTGGGTAGAATATATATCCCACGTGGGTAAAATTGAAAAAAGTTGAAATTTTTTTTTTTTTTCGACTTAGTCATTTTTCCGGCGTTTATCAGACTTTCAGATAGGGCAAATGTCAGTGAGCATTCCGATTTCAGTTCCAGAGCGATTCACCCAATGAGTCCTTGATATTTTGTCGTTTTCAGCCAATTTTCTGGATTTTTGAAAAATTCACTTTTTTGTGAAAATATCCACTAAATGAGGGAATAATATGATTGAAGGTACCCCAGGAGAGTTCCAAATGTGTGTGGGTAAAATATATATCCCACGGGGGTAAAATTGAAAAAAGTTGAAAAAATTTTTTTTTTCGACTTAGTCATTTTTCCGGCGTTTATCAGACTTTCAGATAGGGCAAATGTCAGTGAGCGTTCCGATTTCAGTTCCAGAGCGATTCGCCCATTGAGTCCTTGATATTTAGTCATTTTCAGCCAATTTTCTGGATTTTTGAAAAATTCATTTTTTTGTGAAAATATCCACTAAAAGAGGGAATAATATGTGTGAGGGTACCCCAGGAGAGACCAAATGTGTGTGGGTAGAATATATATTCCACGGGGGTAAAATTGAAAAAAGTTGAAAAAAATTTTTTTTTTCGACTTAGTCATTCTTCCGGCGTTTATCAGACTTTCAGATAGGGCAAATGTCAGTGAGCGTTCCGATTTCAGTTCCAGAGCGATTCGCCCAATGAGTCCTTGATATTTAGTCATTTTCAGCCAATTTTCAGGATTTTTGAAAAATTCACTTTTTTGTGAAAATATCCACTAAATGAGGGAATAATATGTGTGAGGGTACCCCAGGAGAGTTCCAAATGTGTGTGGGTAGAATATATATCCCACGAGGGTAAAATTGAAAAAATTTGAAAAAAAATTTTTTTTGGACTTAGTCATTTTTCCGGCGTTTATCAAACTTTCAGATAGGGCAAATGTCAGTGAGCGTTCCGATTTCAGTTCCAGAGCGATTCGCCCAATGAGTCCTTGATATTTAGTCATTTTCAGCCAATTTTCTGGATTTTTGAAAAATTCACTTTTTTGTGAAAATATCCACTAAATGAGGGAATAATATGTGTGAAGGTACCCCAGGAGAGTTCCAAATGTGTGTGGGTAAAATATATTTCCCACGGGGGTAAAATTGAAAAAAGTTGAAAAAAATTTTTTTTTGGACGTAGCAATTCTTCCGGCGTTTATCAGACTTTCAGATAGGGCAAATGTCAGTGAGCGTTCCGATTTCAATTCCAGAGCGATTCGCCCAATGAGTCCTTGATATTTAGTTGTTTCCAGCCAATATTTTGGATTTTTGAAAATTTCACTTTTTTGTGAAAATATCCAATAAAAGAGGGAATAATATGTGTGAGGGTACCCCAGGAGAGTTCCAAATGTGTGTGGGTAGAATATATATCCCACGGGGGTAAAATTGGAAAAAGTAGAAAAATTTTTTTTTTTTCGACTTAGTCATTTTTCCGGCGTTTATCAAACTTTCAGATAGGGCAAATGTCAGTGAGCGTTCCAATTTCAGTTCCAGAGCGATTCGCCCCATGAGTCCTTGATATTTAGTCATTTTCAGCTAATTTTCTGGATTTTTGAAAAATTCACTTTTTTGTGAAAATATCCACTAAATGAGGGAATAATATGTGTGAGGGTACCCCAGGAGAGTTCCAAATGTGTGTGGGTAGAATATATATCCCACGGGGGTAAAATTGAAAAAAGTTGAAAACATTTTTTTTTTTCGACTTAGTCATTTTTCCGGCGTTTATCAAACTTTCAGATAGGGCAAATGTCAGTGAGCGTTCCGATTTCAGTTCCAGAGCGATTCGCCCAATGAATCCTTTATATTTGGTCATTTTCAGCCAATTTTTGAAAAATTCATTTTTTTGTGAAAATATCCACTAAAAGAGGGAATAATATGTGTGAGGGTACCCCAGTAGAGTTCCAAATGTGTGTGGGTAGAATATATATCCCACGTGAGTAAAATTGAAAAAAGTTGAAAAAAAAATTTTTTTCGGCTTAGTCATTTTTCCGGCGTTTATCAAACTTTCAGATAGGGCAAATGTCAGTGAGCGTTCCAATTTCAGTTCCAGAGCGATTCGCCCAATGAGTCCTTGATATTTAGTCGTTTTCAGCCAATTTTCTGGATTTTTGAAAAATTCACTTTTTTGTGAAAATATCCACTAAATGAGGGAATAATATGTGTGAAGGTACCCCAGGAGAGTTCCAAATGTGTGTGGGTAAAATATATATCCCACGGGGGTAAAATTGAAAAAAGTTGAAAAAAATTTTTTTTTGGACGCAGCCATTCCTCCGGCGTTTATCAGACTTTCAGATAGGGCAAATGTCAGTGAGCGTTCCAATTTCAGTTCCAGAGCGATTCGCCCAATGAGTCCTTGATATTTAGTCATTTTCAGCCAATTTTCTGGATTTTTGAAAAATTCACTTTTTTGTGAAAATATCCACTAAATGAGGGAATAATATGTGTGAGGGTACCGCAGGAGAGTTCCAAATGTGTGTGGGTAGAATATATATCCCACGGGGGGAAAATTGAAAAAAGTTGAAAAAAAAATTTTTTTCGACTTAGTCATTTTTCCAGCGTTTATCAGACTTTCAGATAGGGCAAATGTCAGTGAGCATTCCGATTTCAGTTCCAGAGCGATTCGCCCAATAAGTCCTTGATATTTAGTCATTTTCAGCCAATTTTCTGGATTTTTGAAAAATTCACTTTTTTGTGAAAATATCCACTAAATGAGGGAATAATATGTGTGAGGGTACCCCAGGAGAGTTCCAAATGTGTGTGGGTAGAATATATATCCCACGTGGGTAAAATTGAAAAAAGTTGAAATTTTTTTTTTTTTTCGACTTATTCATTTTTCCGGCGTTTATCAGACTTTCAGATAGGGCAAATGTCAGTGAGCATTCCGATTTCAGTTCCAGAGCGATTCACCCAATGAGTCCTTGATATTTTGTCGTTTTCAGCCAATTTTCTGGATTTTTGAAAAATTCACTTTTTTGTGAAAATATCCACTAAATGAGGGAATAATATGATTGAAGGTACCCCAGGAGAGTTCCAAATGTGTGTGGGTAAAATATATATCCCACGGGGGTAAAATTGAAAAAAGTTGAAAAAATTTTTTTTTTCGACTTAGTCATTTTTCCGGCGTTTATCAGACTTTCAGATAGGGCAAATGTCAGTGAGCGTTCCGATTTCAGTTCCAGAGCGATTCGCCCATTGAGTCCTTGATATTTAGTCATTTTCAGCCAATTTTCTGGATTTTTGAAAAATTCATTTTTTTGTGAAAATATCCACTAAAAGAGGGAATAATATGTGTGAGGGTACCCCAGGAGAGACCAAATGTGTGTGGGTAGAATATATATTCCACGGGGGTAAAATTGAAAAAAGTTGAAAAAAATTTTTTTTTTCGACTTAGTCATTCTTCCGGCGTTTATCAGACTTTCAGATAGGGCAAATGTCAGTGAGCGTTCCGATTTCAGTTCCAGAGCGATTCGCCCAATGAGTCCTTGATATTTAGTCATTTTCAGCCAATTTTCAGGATTTTTGAAAAATTCACTTTTTTGTGAAAATATCCACTAAATGAGGGAATAATATGTGTGAGGGTACCCCAGGAGAGTTCCAAATGTGTGTGGGTAGAATATATATCCCACGAGGGTAAAATTGAAAAAATTTGAAAAAAAATTTTTTTTGGACTTAGTCATTTTTCCGGCGTTTATCAAACTTTCAGATAGGGCAAATGTCAGTGAGCGTTCCGATTTCAGTTCCAGAGCGATTCGCCCAATGAGTCCTTGATATTTAGTCATTTTCAGCCAATTTTCTGGATTTTTGAAAAATTCACTTTTTTGTGAAAATATCCACTAAATGAGGGAATAATATGTGTGAAGGTACCCCAGGAGAGTTCCAAATGTGTGTGGGTAAAATATATTTCCCACGGGGGTAAAATTGAAAAAAGTTGAAAAAAATTTTTTTTTGGACGTAGCAATTCTTCCGGCGTTTATCAGACTTTCAGATAGGGCAAATGTCAGTGAGCGTTCCGATTTCAATTCCAGAGCGATTCGCCCAATGAGTCCTTGATATTTAGTTGTTTCCAGCCAATATTTTGGATTTTTGAAAATTTCACTTTTTTGTGAAAATATCCAATAAAAGAGGGAATAATATGTGTGAGGGTACCCCAGGAGAGTTCCAAATGTGTGTGGGTAGAATATATATCCCACGGGGGTAAAATTGGAAAAAGTAGAAAAAATTTTTTTTTTTCGACTTAGTCATTTTTCCGGCGTTTATCAAACTTTCAGATAGGGCAAATGTCAGTGAGCGTTCCAATTTCAGTTCCAGAGCGATTCGCCCCATGAGTCCTTGATATTTAGTCATTTTCAGCTAATTTTCTGGATTTTTGAAAAATTCACTTTTTTGTGAAAATATCCACTAAATGAGGGAATAATATGTGTGAGGGTACCCCAGGAGAGTTCCAAATGTGTGTGGGTAGAATATATATCCCACGGGGGTAAAATTGAAAAAAGTTGAAAACATTTTTTTTTTTCGACTTAGTCATTTTTCCGGCGTTTATCAAACTTTCAGATAGGGCAAATGTCAGTGAGCGTTCCGATTTCAGTTCCAGAGCGATTCGCCCAATGAATCCTTTATATTTGGTCATTTTCAGCCAATTTTTGAAAAATTCATTTTTTTGTGAAAATATCCACTAAAAGAGGGAATAATATGTGTGAGGGTACCCCAGTAGAGTTCCAAATGTGTGTGGGTAGAATATATATCCCACGTGGGTAAAATTGAAAAAAGTTGAAAAAAAAATTTTTTTCGGCTTAGTCATTTTTCCGGCGTTTATCAAACTTTCAGATAGGGCAAATGTCAGTGAGCGTTCCAATTTCAGTTCCAGAGCGATTCGCCCAATGAGTCCTTGATATTTAGTCATTTTCAGCCAATTTTCTGGATTTTTGAAAAATTCACTTTTTTGTGAAAATATCCACTAAATGAGGGAATAATATGTGTGAGGGTACCCCAGGAGAGACCAAATGTGTGTGGGTAGAGTATATATCCCATGGGGGTAAAATTGAAAAAAGTTGAAAAAAATTTTTTTTTGGACTTAGTCATTTTTCTGGTGTTTATCAGACTTTCAGATAGAGCAAATGTCAGTGAGCATTCCGATTTCAGTTCCAGAGCGATTCGCCCAATGAGTCCTTGATATTTAGTCATTTTCAGCCAATTTTCTGGATTTTTGAAAAATCACTTTTTTGTGAAAATATCCACTAAATGAGGGAATAATATGTGTGAGGGTACCCCAGGAGAGACCAAATGTGTGTGGGTAAAATATATATCCCACGGGGGTAAAATTGAAAAAAGTTGAAAAAAATTTTTTTTTGGACGCAGCCATTTTTCCGGCGTTTATCAGACTTTCAGATAGGGCAAATGTCAGTGAGCGTTCCGATTTCAGTTCCAGAGCGATTCGCCCAATGAGTCCTTGATATTTAGTCATTTTCAGCCAATTTTCAGGATTTTTGAAAAATTCACTTTTTTGTGAAAATATCCACTAAATGAGGGAATAATATGTGTGAGGGTACCCCAGGAGAGTTCCAAATGTGTGTGGGTAGAATATATATCCCACGAGGGTAAAATTGAAACAATTTGAAAAAAATTTTTTTTTGGACTTAGTCATTTTTCCGGCGTTTATCAAACTTTCAGATAGGGCAAATGTCAGTGAGCGTTCCAATTTCAGTTCCAGAGCGATTCGCCCCATGAGTCCTTGATATTTAGTCATTTTCAGCTAATTTTCTGGATTTTTGAAAAATTCACTTTTTTGTGAAAATATCCACTAAATGAGGGAATAATATGTGTGAGGGTACCCCAGGAGAGTTCCAAATGTGTGTGGGTAGAATATATATCCCACGGGGGTAAAATTCAAAAAAGTTGAAAACATTTTTTTTTTTCGACTTAGTCATTTTTCCGGCGTTTATCAAACTTTCAGATAGGGCAAATGTCAGTGAGCGTTCCGATTTCAGTTCCAGAGCGATTCGCCCAATGAATCCTTTATATTTGGTCATTTTCAGCCAATTTTTGAAAAATTCATTTTTTTGTGAAAATATCCACTAAAAGAGGGAATAATATGTGTGAGGGTACCCCAGGAGAGTTCCAAATGTGTGTGGGTAGAATATATATCCCACGTGGGTAAAATTGAAAAAAGTTGAAAAAAATTTTTTTTTCGGCTTAGTCATTTTTCCGGCGTTTATCAAACTTTCAGATAGGGCAAATGTCAGTGAGCGTTCCAATTTCAGTTCCAGAGCGATTCGCCCAATGAGTCCTTGATATTTAGTCATTTTCAGCCAATTTTCTGGATTTTTGAAAAATCACTTTTTTGTGAAAATATCCACTAAATGAGGGAATAATATGTGTGAGGGTACCCCAGGAGAGACCAAATGTGTGTGGGTAAAATATATATCCCACGGGGGTAAAATTGAAAAAAGTTGAAAAAAATTTTTTTTTGGACGCAGCCATTTTTCCGGCGTTTATCAGACTTTCAGATAGGGCAAATGTCAGTGAGCGTTCCGATTTCAGTTCCAGAGCGATTCGCCCAATGAGTCCTTGATATTTAGTCATTTTCAGCCAATTTTCAGGATTTTTGAAAAATTCACTTTTTTGTGAAAATATCCACTAAATGAGGGAATAATATGTGTGAGGGTACCCCAGGAGAGTTCCAAATGTGTGTGGGTAGAATATATATCCCACGAGGGTAAAATTGAAACAATTTGAAAAAAATTTTTTTTTGGACTTAGTCATTTTTCCGGCGTTTATCAAACTTTCAGATAGGGCAAATGTCAGTGAGCGTTCCGATTTCAGTTCCAGAGCGATTCGCCCAATGAGTCCTTGATATTTAGTCATTTTCAGCCAATTTTCTGGATTTTTGAAAAATTCACTTTTTTGTGAAAATATCCACTAAATGAGGGAATAATATGTGTGAAGGCACCCCAGGAGAGTTCCAAATGTTTGTGGGTAAAATATATATCCCACGGGGGTAAAATTGAAAAAAGTTGAAAAAAATTTTTTTTTGGACGTAGCCATTCTTCCGGCGTTTATCAGACTTTCAGATAGGGCAAATGTCAGTGAGCGTTCCGATTTCAATTCCAGAGCGATTCGCCCAATGAGTCTTTGATATTTAGTTGTTTTCAGCCAATATTTTGGATTTTTGAAAATTTCACTTTTTTGTGAAAATATCCAATAAAAGAGGGAATAATATGTGTGAGGGTACCCCAGGAGAGTTCCAAATGTGTGTGGGTAGAATATATATCCCACGGGGGTAAAATTGAAAAAAGTTGAAAAAATTTTTTTTTTCGACTTAGTCATTTTTCTGGTGTTTATCAGACTTTCAGATAGGGCAAATGTCAGTGAGCATTCCGATTTCAGTTCCAGAGCGATTCGCCCAATGAGTCCTTGATATTTAGTCGTTTTCAGCCAATTTTCTGGATTTTTGAAAAATTCACTTTTTTGTGAAAATATCCACTAAATGAGGGAATAATATGTGTGAAGGTACCCCAGGAGAGTTCCAAATGTGTGTGGGTAGAATATATATCCCACGGGGGTAAAATTGAAAAAAGTTGAAAAAAAATTTTTTTTGGACGCAGCCATTCTTCCGGCGTTTATCAGACTTTCAGATAGGGCAAATGTCAGTGAGCGTTCCGGTTTCAGTTCCAGAGCGATTCGCCCAATGAGTCCTTGATATTTAGTCATTTTCAGCCAATTTTCAGGATTTTTGAAAAATTCACTTTTTTGTGAAAATATCCACTAAATGAGGGAATAATATGTGTGAGGGTACCCCAGGAGAGTTCCAAATGTGTGTGGGTAGAGTATATATCCCATGGGGGTAAAATTGAAAAAAGTTGAAAAAAATTTTTTTTTGGACTTAGTCATTTTTCTGGTGTTTATCAGACTTTCAGACAGGGCAAATGTCAGTGAGCATTCCGATTTCAATTCCAGAGCGATTCGCCCAATGAGTCCTTGATATTTAGTTGTTTTCAGCCAATATTTTGGATTTTTGAAAATTTCACTTTTTTGTGAAAATATCCAATAAAAGAGGGAATAATATGTGTGAGGGTACCCCAGGAGAGTTCCAAATGTGTGTGGGTAGAATATATATCCCACGTGGGTAAAATTGAAAAAAGTTGAAAAAAATTTTTTTTTTCGACTTAGTCATTTTTCCGGCGTTTATCAAACTTTCAGATAGGGCAAATGTCAGTGAGCGTTCCAATTTCAGTTCCAGAGCGATTCGCCCAATGAGTCCTTGATATTTAGTCATTTTCAGCCAATTTTCAGGATTTTTGAAAAATTCACTTTTTTGTGAAAATATCCACTAAATGAGGGAATAATATGTGTGAAAGTACCCCAGGAGAGTTCCAAATGTGTGTGGGTAAAATATATATCCCACGGGGGTAAAATTGAAAAAAGTTGAAAAAAATTTTTTTTTTCGACTTAGTCATTTTTCCGGCGTTTATCAAACTTTCAGATAGGGCAAATGTCAGTGAGCATTCCGATTTCAGTTCCAGAGCGATTCGCCCAATGAGTCCTTGGTATTTAGTCGTTTTCAGCCAATTTTCTGGATTTTTGAAAAATTCACTTTTTTGTGAAAATATCCACTAAATGAGGGAATAATATGTGTGAAGGTACCCCAGGAGAGTTCCAAATGTGTGTGGGTAAAATATATATCCCACGGGGGTAAAATTGAAAAAAGTTGCAAAAAATTTTTTTTGGGACGCAGCCATTCTTCCGGCGTTTATCAGACTTTCAGATAGGGCAAATGTCAGTGAGCTTTCCGATTTCAGTTCCAGAGCGATTCGCCCAATGAGTCCTTGATATTTAGTCGTTTTCAGCCAATATTTTGGATTTTTGAAAATTTCACTTTTTTGTGAAAATATCCACTAAATGAGGGAATAATATGTGTGAGGGTACCCCAGGAGAGTTCCAAATGTGTGTGGGTAGAATATATAACCCACGGGGGTAAGATTGAAAAAAGTTGAAAAATTTTTTTTTTTGGACGTAACCATTCTTCCGGCGTTTATCAGACTTTCAGATAGGGCAAATGTCAGTGAGCATTCCGATTTCAGTTCCAGAGCGATTCGCCCAATGAGTCCTTGATATTTAGTCATTTTCAGCCAATTTTCTGGATTTTTGAAAAATTCACTTTTTTGTGAAAATATCCACTAAATGAGGGAATAATATGTGTGAGGGTACCCCAGGAGACTTCCAAATGTGTGTGGGTAGAATATATATCCCACGAGGGTAAAATTGAAACAATTTGAAAAAAATTTTTTTTTGGACTTAGTCATTTTTCCGGCGTTTATCAAACTTTCAGATAGGGCAAATGTCAGTGAGCGTTCCGATTTCAGTTCCAGAGCGATTCGCCCAATGAGTCCTTGATATTTAGTCATTTTCAGCCAATTTTCTGGATTTTTGAAAAATTCACTTTTTTGTGAAAATATCCACTAAATGAGGGAATAATATGTGTGAAGGCACCCCAGGAGAGTTCCAAATGTTTGTGGGTAAAATATATATCCCACGGGGGTAAAATTGAAAAAAGTTGAAAAAAATTTTTTTTTGGACGCAGCCATTCCTCCGGCGTTTATCAGACTTTCAGATAGGGCAAATGTCAGTGAGCGTTCCAATTTCAGTTTCAGAGCGATTCGCCCAATGAGTCCTTTATATTTGGTCATTTTCAGCCAATTTTCTGGATTTTTGAAAAATTCATTTTTTGTGAAAATATCCACTAAAAGAGGGAATAATATGTGTGAGGGTACCCCAGGAGATTTCCAAATGTGTGTGGGTAGAATATATATCCCACGTGGGTAAAATTGAAAAAAGTTGAAAAAAATTTTTTTTTTCGACTTAGTCATTTTTCCGGCGTTTATCAGACTTTCAGATAGGGCAAATGTCAGTGAGCGTTCCAATTTCAGTTCCAGAGCGATTCGCCCAATGAGTCCTTGATATTTAGTCATTTTCAGCCAATTTTCTGGATTTTTGAAAAATTCACTTTTTTGTGAAAATATCCACTAAATGAGGGAATAATATGTGTGAGGGTACCGCAGGAGAGTTCCAAATGTGTGTGGGTAGAATATATATCCCACGGGGGGAAAATTGAAAAAAGTTGAAAAAAAAATTTTTTTCGACTTAGTCATTTTTCCAGCGTTTATCAGACTTTCAGATAGGGCAAATGTCAGTGAGCATTCCGATTTCAGTTCCAGAGCGATTCGCCCAATAAGTCCTTGATATTTAGTCATTTTCAGCCAATTTTCTGGATTTTTGAAAAATTCACTTTTTTGTGAAAATATCCACTAAATGAGGGAATAATATGTGTGAGGGTACCCCAGGAGAGTTCCAAATGTGTGTGGGTAGAATATATATCCCACGTGGGTAAAATTGAAAAAAGTTGAATTTTTTTTTTTTTTTCGACTTAGTCATTTTTCCGGCGTTTATCAGACTTTCAGATAGGGCAAATGTCAGTGAGCATTCCGATTTCAGTTCCAGAGCGATTCACCCAATGAGTCCTTGATATTTTGTCGTTTTCAGCCAATTTTCTGGATTTTTGAAAAATTCACTTTTTTGTGAAAATATCCACTAAATGAGGGAATAATATGATTGAAGGTACCCCAGGAGAGTTCCAAATGTGTGTGGGTAAAATATATATCCCACGGGGGTAAAATTGAAAAAAGTTGAAAAAAAATTTTTTTTCGACTTAGTCATTTTTCCGGCGTTTATCAGACTTTCAGATAGGGCAAATGTCAGTGAGCGTTCCGATTTCAGTTCCAGAGCGATTCGCCCATTGAGTCCTTGATATTTAGTCATTTTCAGCCAATTTTCTGGATTTTTGAAAAATTCATTTTTTTGTGAAAATATCCACTAAAAGAGGGAATAATATGTGTGAGGGTACCCCAGGAGAGACCAAATGTGTGTGGGTAGAATATATATTCCACGGGGGTAAAATTGAAAAAAGTTGAAAAAAATTTTTTTTTTCGACTTAGTCATTCTTCCGGCGTTTATCAGACTTTCAGATAGGGCAAATGTCAGTGAGCGTTCCGATTTCAGTTCCAGAGCGATTCGCCCAATGAGTCCTTGATATTTAGTCATTTTCAGCCAATTTTCAGGATTTTTGAAAAATTCACTTTTTTGTGAAAATATCCACTAAATGAGGGAATAATATGTGTGAGGGTACCCCAGGAGAGTTCCAAATGTGTGTGGGTAGAATATATATCCCACGAGGGTAAAATTGAAAAAATTTGAAAAAAAATTTTTTTTGGACTTAGTCATTTTTCCGGCGTTTATCAAACTTTCAGATAGGGCAAATGTCAGTGAGCGTTCCGATTTCAGTTCCAGAGCGATTCGCCCAATGAGTCCTTGATATTTAGTCATTTTCAGCCAATTTTCTGGATTTTTGAAAAATTCACTTTTTTGTGAAAATATCCACTAAATGAGGGAATAATATGTGTGAAGGTACCCCAGGAGAGTTCCAAATGTGTGTGGGTAAAATATATTTCCCACGGGGGTAAAATTGAAAAAAGTTGAAAAAAATTTTTTTTTGGACGTAGCAATTCTTCCGGCGTTTATCAGACTTTCAGATAGGGCAAATGTCAGTGAGCGTTCCGATTTCAATTCCAGAGCGATTCGCCCAATGAGTCCTTGATATTTAGTTGTTTCCAGCCAATATTTTGGATTTTTGAAAATTTCACTTTTTTGTGAAAATATCCAATAAAAGAGGGAATAATATGTGTGAGGGTACCCCAGGAGAGTTCCAAATGTGTGTGGGTAGAATATATATCCCACGGGGGTAAAATTGGAAAAAGTAGAAAAATTTTTTTTTTTTCGACTTAGTCATTTTTCCGGCGTTTATCAAACTTTCAGATAGGGCAAATGTCAGTGAGCGTTCCAATTTCAGTTCCAGAGCGATTCGCCCCATGAGTCCTTGATATTTAGTCATTTTCAGCTAATTTTCTGGATTTTTGAAAAATTCACTTTTTTGTGAAAATATCCACTAAATGAGGGAATAATATGTGTGAGGGTACCCCAGGAGAGTTCCAAATGTGTGTGGGTAGAATATATATCCCACGGGGGTAAAATTGAAAAAAGTTGAAAACATTTTTTTTTTTCGACTTAGTCATTTTTCCGGCGTTTATCAAACTTTCAGATAGGGCAAATGTCAGTGAGCGTTCCGATTTCAGTTCCAGAGCGATTCGCCCAATGAATCCTTTATATTTGGTCATTTTCAGCCAATTTTTGAAAAATTCATTTTTTTGTGAAAATATCCACTAAAAGAGGGAATAATATGTGTGAGGGTACCCCAGTAGAGTTCCAAATGTGTGTGGGTAGAATATATATCCCACGTGGGTAAAATTGAAAAAAGTTGAAAAAAAAATTTTTTTCGGCTTAGTCATTTTTCCGGCGTTTATCAAACTTTCAGATAGGGCAAATGTCAGTGAGCGTTCCAATTTAAGTTCCAGAGCGATTCGCCCAATGAGTCCTTGATATTTAGTCATTTTCAGCCAATTTTCTGGATTTTTGAAAAATTCACTTTTTTGTGAAAATATCCACTAAATGAGGGAATAATATGTGTGAGGGTACCCCAGGAGAGACCAAATGTGTGTGGGTAGAGTATATATCCCATGGGGGTAAAATTGAAAAAAGTTGAAAAAAATTTTTTTTTGGACTTAGTCATTTTTCTGGTGTTTATCAGACTTTCAGATAGGGCAAATGTCAGTGAGCATTCCGATTTCAGTTCCAGAGCGATTCGCCCAATGAGTCCTTGATATTTAGTCGTTTTCAGCCAATTTTCTGGATTTTTGAAAAATTCACTTTTTTGTGAAAATATCCACTAAATGAGGGAATAATATGTGTGAAGGTACCCCAGGAGAGTTCCAAATGTGTGTGGGTAAAATATATATCCCACGGGGGTAAAATTGAAAAAAGTTGAAAAAATTTTTTTTTTTCGACTTAGTCATTTTTCCGGCGTTTATCAAACTTTCAGATAGGGCAAATGTCAGTGAGCGTTCCAATTTCAGTTCCAGAGCGATTCGCCCCATGAGTCCTTGATATTTAGTCATTTTCAGCTAATTTTCTGGATTTTTGAAAAATTCACTTTTTTTGTGAAAATATCCACTAAATGAGGGAATAATATGTGTGAGGGTACCCCAGGAGAGTTCCAAATGTGTGTGGGTAGAATATATATCCCACGGGGGTAAAATTCAAAAAAGTTGAAAACATTTTTTTTTTTCGACTTAGTCATTTTTCCGGCGTTTATCAAACTTTCAGATAGGGCAAATGTCAGTGAGCGTTCCGATTTCAGTTCCAGAGCGATTCGCCCAATGAATCCTTTATATTTGGTCATTTTCAGCCAATTTTTGAAAAATTCATTTTTTTGTGAAAATATCCACTAAAAGAGGGAATAATATGTGTGAGGGTACCCCAGGAGAGTTCCAAATGTGTGTGGGTAGAATATATATCCCACGTGGGTAAAATTGAAAAAAGTTGAAAAAAATTTTTTTTTCGGCTTAGTCATTTTTCCGGCGTTTATCAAACTTTCAGATAGGGCAAATGTCAGTGAGCGTTCCAATTTCAGTTCCAGAGCGATTCGCCCAATGAGTCCTTGATATTTAGTCATTTTCAGCCAATTTTCTGGATTTTTGAAAAATCACTTTTTTGTGAAAATATCCACTAAATGAGGGAATAATATGTGTGAGGGTACCCCAGGAGAGACCAAATGTGTGTGGGTAAAATATATATCCCACGGGGGTAAAATTGAAAAAAGTTGAAAAAAATTTTTTTTTGGACGCAGCCATTTTTCCGGCGTTTATCAGACTTTCAGATAGGGCAAATGTCAGTGAGCGTTCCGATTTCAGTTCCAGAGCGATTCGCCCAATGAGTCCTTGATATTTAGTCATTTTCAGCCAATTTTCAGGATTTTTGAAAAATTCACTTTTTTGTGAAAATATCCACTAAATGAGGGAATAATATGTGTGAGGGTACCCCAGGAGAGTTCCAAATGTGTGTGGGTAGAATATATATCCCACGAGGGTAAAATTGAAACAATTTGAAAAAAATTTTTTTTTGGACTTAGTCATTTTTCCGGCGTTTATCAAACTTTCAGATAGGGCAAATGTCAGTGAGCGTTCCGGTTTCAGTTCCAGAGCGATTCGCCCAATGAGTCCTTGATATTTAGTCATTTTCAGCCAATTTTCAGGATTTTTGAAAAATTCACTTTTTTGTGAAAATATCCACTAAATGAGGGAATAATATGTGTGAGGGTACCCCAGGAGAGTTCCAAATGTGTGTGGGTAGAGTATATATCCCATGGGGGTAAAATTGAAAAAAGTTGAAAAAAATTTTTTTTTGGACTTAGTCATTTTTCTGGTGTTTATCAGACTTTCAGACAGGGCAAATGTCAGTGAGCATTCCGATTTCAATTCCAGAGCGATTCGCCCAATGAGTCCTTGATATTTAGTTGTTTTCAGCCAATATTTTGGATTTTTGAAAATTTCACTTTTTTGTGAAAATATCCAATAAAAGAGGGAATAATATGTGTGAGGGTACCCCAGGAGAGTTCCAAATGTGTGTGGGTAGAATATATATCCCACGTGGGTAAAATTGAAAAAAGTTGAAAAAAATTTTTTTTTTCGACTTAGTCATTTTTCCGGCGTTTATCAAACTTTCAGATAGGGCAAATGTCAGTGAGCGTTCCAATTTCAGTTCCAGAGCGATTCGCCCAATGAGTCCTTGATATTTAGTCATTTTCAGCCAATTTTCAGGATTTTTGAAAAATTCACTTTTTTGTGAAAATATCCACTAAATGAGGGAATAATATGTGTGAAGGTACCCCAGGAGAGTTCCAAATGTGTGTGGGTAAAATATATATCCCACGGGGGTAAAATTGAAAAAAGTTGCAAAAAATTTTTTTTGGGACGCAGCCATTCTTCCGGCGTTTATCAGACTTTCAGATAGGGCAAATGTCAGTGAGCTTTCCGATTTCAGTTCCAGAGCGATTCGCCCAATGAGTCCTTGATATTTAGTCGTTTTCAGCCAATATTTTGGATTTTTGAAAATTTCACTTTTTTGTGAAAATATCCACTAAATGAGGGAATAATATGTGTGAGGGTACCCCAGGAGAGTTCCAAATGTGTGTGTGTAGAATATATAACCCACGGGGGTAAGATTGAAAAAAGTTGAAAAATTTTTTTTTTTGGACGTAACCATTCTTCCGGCGTTTATCAGACTTTCAGATAGGGCAAATGTCAGTGAGCATTCCGATTTCAGTTCCAGAGCGATTCGCCCAATGAGTCCTTGATATTTAGTCATTTTCAGCCAATTTTCTGGATTTTTGAAAAATTCACTTTTTTGTGAAAATATCCACTAAATGAGGGAATAATATGTGTGAGGGTACCCCAGGAGAGTTCCAAATGTGTGTGGGTAGAATATATATCCCACGAGGGTAAAATTGAAACAATTTGAAAAAAATTTTTTTTTGGACTTAGTCATTTTTCCGGCGTTTATCAAACTTTCAGATAGGGCAAATGTCAGTGAGCGTTCCGATTTCAGTTCCAGAGCAATTCGCCCAATGAGTCCTTGATATTTAGTCATTTTCAGCCAATTTTCTGGATTTTTGAAAAATTCACTTTTTTGTGAAAATATCCACTAAATGAGGGAATAATATGTGTGAAGGCACCCCAGGAGAGTTCCAAATGTTTGTGGGTAAAATATATATCCCACGGGGGTAAAATTGAAAAAAGTTGAAAAAAATTTTTTTTTGGACGTAGCCATTCTTCCGGCGTTTATCAGACTTTCAGATAGGGCAAATGTCAGTGAGCGTTCCGATTTCAATTCCAGAGCGATTCGCCCAATGAGTCTTTGATATTTAGTTGTTTTCAGCCAATATTTTGGATTTTTGAAAATTTCACTTTTTTGTGAAAATATCCAATAAAAGAGGGAATAATATGTGTGAGGGTACCCCAGGAGAGTTCCAAATGTGTGTGGGTAGAATATATATCCCACGGGGGTAAAATTGAAAAAAGTTGAAAAAATTTTTTTTTTCGACTTAGTCATTTTTCTGGTGTTTATCAGACTTTCAGATAGGGCAAATGTCAGTGAGCATTCCGATTTCAGTTCCAGAGCGATTCGCCCAATGAGTCCTTGATATTTAGTCGTTTTCAGCCAATTTTCTGGATTTTTGAAAAATTCACTTTTTTGTGAAAATATCCACTAAATGAGGGAATAATATGTGTGAAGGTACCCCAGGAGAGTTCCAAATGTGTGTGGGTAGAATATATATCCCACGGGGGTAAAATTGAAAAAAGTTGAAAAAAATTTTTTTTTGGACGCAGCCATTCTTCCGGCGTTTATCAGACTTTCAGATAGGGCAAATGTCAGTGAGCGTTCCGGTTTCAGTTCCAGAGCGATTCGCCCAATGAGTCCTTGATATTTAGTCATTTTCAGCCAATTTTCAGGATTTTTGAAAAATTCACTTTTTTGTGAAAATATCCACTAAATGAGGGAATAATATGTGTGAGGGTACCCCAGGAGAGTTCCAAATGTGTGTGGGTAGAGTATATATCCCATGGGGGTAAAATTGAAAAAAGTTGAAAAAAATTTTTTTTTGGACTTAGTCATTTTTCTGGTGTTTATCAGACTTTCAGACAGGGCAAATGTCAGTGAGCATTCCGATTTCAATTCCAGAGCGATTCGCCCAATGAGTCCTTGATATTTAGTTGTTTTCAGCCAATATTTTGGATTTTTGAAAATTTCACTTTTTTGTGAAAATATCCAATAAAAGAGGGAATAATATGTGTGAGGGTACCCCAGGAGAGTTCCAAATGTGTGTGGGTAGAATATATATCCCACGTGGGTAAAATTGAAAAAAGTTGAAAAAAATTTTTGTTTTCGACTTAGTCATTTTTCCGGCGTTTATCAAACTTTCAGATAGGGCAAATGTCAGTGAGCGTTCCAATTTCAGTTCCAGAGCGATTCGCCCAATGAGTCCTTGATATTTAGTCATTTTCAGCCAATTTTCAGGATTTTTGAAAAATTCACTTTTTTGTGAAAATATCCACTAAATGAGGGAATAATATGTGTGAAGGTACCCCAGGAGAGTTCCAAATGTGTGTGGGTAGAATATATATCCCACGGGGGTAAAATTGAAAAAAGTTGAAAAAATTTTTTTTTTTCGACTTAGTCATTTTTCCGGCGTTTATCAAACTTTCAGATAGGGCAAATGTCAGTGACCGTTCCAATTTCAGTTCCAGAGCGATTCGCCCAATGAGTCCTTGATATTTAGTCATTTTCAGCCAATTTTCTGGATTTTTGAAAAATTCACTTTTTTGTGAAAATATCCACTAAATGAGGGAATAATATGTGTGAGGGTACCCCAGGAGAGTTTCAAATGTGTGTGGGTAGAATATATATCCCATGGGGGTAAAATTGAAAAAAGTTGAAAAAAATTTTTTTGGGGACTTAGTCATTTTTCTGGTGTTTATCAGACTTTCAGATAGGGCAAATGTCAGTGAGCATTCCGATTTCAGTTCCAGAGCGATTCACCCAATGAGTCCTTGATATTTAGTCGTTTTCAGCCAATTTTCTGAATTTTTGAAAAATTCACTTTTTTGTGAAAATATCCACTAAATGAGGGAATAATATGATTGAAGGTACCCCAGGAGAGTTCTTAATGTGTGTGGGTAAAATATATATCCCATGGGGGTAAAATTGAAAAAAGTTGAAAAATATTTTTTTTTCGACTTAGTCATTTTTCCGGCGTTTATCAGACTTTCAGATAGGGCAAATGTCAGTGAGCGTTCCGATTTCAGTTCCAGAGCGATTCTCACAATGAGTCCTTGATATTTAGTCATTTTCAGCCAATTTTCAGGATTTTTGAAAAATTCACTTTTTTGTGAAAATATCCACTAAATGAGGGAATAATATGTTGAAGGTACCCCAGGAGAGTTCCAAATGTGTGTGGGTAAAATATATATCCCACGGGGGTAAAATTGAAAAAAGTTGAAAAAAATTTTTTTTTGGACGTAGCCATTCTTTCGGCGTTTATCAGACTTTCAGATAGGGCAAATGTCAGTGAGCGTTCCGATTTCAGTTCCAGAGCAATTCGCCCAATGAGTCCTTGATATTTAGTCGTTTTCAACCAATATTTTGGATTTTTGAAAATTTCACTTTTTTGTGAAAATATCCACTAAATGAGGGAATAATATGTGTGAGGGTACCCCAGGAGAGTTCCAAATGTGTGTGGGTAGAGTATATATCCCATGGGGGTAAAATTGAAAAAAGTTGAAAAAAATTTTTTTTTGGACTTAGTCATTTTTCTGGTGTTTATCAGACTTTCAGACAGGGCAAATGTCAGTGAGCATTCCGATTTCAATTCCAGAGCGATGCGCCCAATGAGTCCTTGATATTTAGTTGTTTTCAGCCAATATTTTGGATTTTTGAAAATTTCACTTTTTTGTGAAAATATCCAATAAAAGAGGGAATAATATGTGTGAGGGTACCCCAGGAGAGTTCCAAATGTGTGTGGGTAGAGTATATATCCCACGTGGGTAAAATTGAAAAAAGTTGAAAAAAAATTTTTTTTTCGACTTAGTCATTTTTCCGGCGTTTATCAAACTTTCAGATAGGGAAAATGTCAGTGAGCGTTCCAATTTCAGTTCCAGAGCGATTCGCCCAATGAGTCCTTGATATTTAGTCATTTTCAGCCAATTTTCAGGATTTTTGAAAAATTCACTTTTTTGTGAAAATATCCACTAAATGAGGGAATAATATGTGTGAAGGTACCCCAGGAGAGTTCCAAATGTGTGTGGGTAAAATATATATCCCACGGGGGTAAAATTGAAAAAAGTTGAAAAAAATTTTTTTTTTCGACTTAGTCATTTTTCCGGCGTTTATCAAACTTTCAGATAGGGCAAATGTCAGTGAGCGTTCCGATTTCAGTTCCAGAGCGATTCGCCCAATGAGTCCTTGATATTTAGTCGTTTTCAGCCAATTTTTTGGATTTTTGAAAATTTCACTTTTTTGTGAAAATATCCACTAAATGAGGGAATAATATGTGTGAGGGTACCCCAGGAGAGTTCCAAATGTGTGTGGGTAGAATATATAACCCACGGGGGTAAAATTGAAAAAAGTTGAAAAATTTTTTTTTTTGGACGTAACCATTCTTCCGGCGTTTATCAGACTTTCAGATAGGGCAAATGTCAGTGAGCATTCCGATTTCAGTTCCAGAGCGATTCGCCCAATGAGTCCTTGATATTTAGTCATTTTCAGCCAATTTTCTGGATTTTTGAAAAATTCACTTTTTTGTGAAAATATCCATAAATGAGGGAATAATATGTGTGAGGGTACCCCAGGAGAGTTCTAAATGTGTGTGGGTAGAATATATATCCCACGGGGGTAAAATTGAAAAAAGTTGAAAAAAATATTTTTTTTGGACTTAGTCATTTTTCCGGCGTTTATCAGACTTTCAGATAGGGCAAATGTCAGTGAGCGTTCCGATTTCAGTTCCAGAGCGATTCGCCCAATGAGTCCTTGATATTTAGTCATTTTGAGCCAATTTTCTGGATTTTTGAAAAATTCACTTTTTTGTGAAAATATCCACTAAATGAGGGAATAATATGTGTGAGGGTACCCCAGGAGAGTTTCAAATGTGTGTGGGTAGAATATATATCCCATGGGGGTAAAATTGAAAAAAGTTGAAAAAAATTTTTTTGGGGACTTAGTCATTTTTCTGGTGTTTATCAGACTTTCAGATAGGGCAAATGTCAGTGAGCATTCCGATTTCAGTTCCAGAGCGATTCACCCAATGAGTCCTTGATATTTAGTCGTTTTCAGCCAATTTTCTGAATTTTTGAAAAATTCACTTTTTTGTGAAAATATCCACTAAATGAGGGAATAATATGATTGAAGGTACCCCAGGAGAGTTCTTAATGTGTGTGGGTAAAATATATATCCCATGGGGGTAAAATTGAAAAAAGTTGAAAAATATTTTTTTTTCGACTTAGTCATTTTTCCGGCGTTTATCAGACTTTCAGATAGGGCAAATGTCAGTGAGCGTTCCGATTTCAGTTTCAGAGCGATTCTCACAATGAGTCCTTGATATTTAGTCATTTTCAGCCAATTTTCAGGATTTTTGAAAAATTCACTTTTTTGTGAAAATATCCACTAAATGAGGGAATAATATGTGTGAGGGTACCCCAGGAGAGTTCCAAATGTGTGTGGGTAGAATATATATCCCACGGGGGTAAAATTGAAAAAAGTTGAAAAAATTTTTTTTTTGGACGTAGCCATTCTTCCGGCGTTTATCAGACTTTCAGATAGGGCAAATGTCAGTGAGCGTTCCGATTTCAGTTCCAGAGCGATTCGCCCAATGAGTCCTTGATATTTAGTCGTTTTCAGAAAATTTTTTGGATTTTTGAAAATTTCACTTTTTTGTGAAAATATCCACTAAATGAGGGAATAATATGTGTGAGGGTACCCCAGGAGAGTTCCAAATGTGTGTGGGTAGAATATATAACCCACGGGGGTAAAATTGAAAAAAGTTGAAAAATTTTTTTTTTTGGACGTAACCATTCTTCCGGCGTTTATCAGACTTTCAGATAGGGCAAATGTCAGTGAGCATTCCGATTTCAGTTCCAGAGCGATTCGCCCAATGAGTCCTTGATATTTAGTCATTTTCAGCCAATTTTCTGGATTTTTGAAAAATTCACTTTTTTGTGAAAATATCCATAAATGAGGGAATAATATGTGTGAGGGTACCCCAGGAGAGTTCTAAATGTGTGTGGGTAGAATATATATCCCACGGGGGTAAAATTGAAAAAAGTTGAAAAAAATATTTTTTTTGGATTTAGTCATTTTTCCGGCGTTTATCAGACTTTCAGATAGGGCAAATGTCAGTGAGCGTTCCGATTTCAGTTCCAGAGCGATTCGCCCAATGAGTCCTTGATATTTAGTCATTTTGAGCCAATTTTCTGGATTTTTGAAAAATTCACTTTTTTGTGAAAATATCCACTAAATGAGGGAATAATATGTGTGAGGGTACCCCAGGAGAGTTCCAAATGTGTGTGGGTAAAATATATATCCCACGGGGGTAAAATTGAAAAAAGTTGAAAAAAATTTTTTTTTGGACGTAGCCATTCTTTCGGCGTTTATCAGACTTTCAGATAGGGCAAATGTCAGTGAGCGTTCCGATTTCAGTTCCAGAGCAATTCGCCCAATGAGTCCTTGATATTTAGTCGTTTTCAACCAATATTTTGGATTTTTGAAAATTTCACTTTTTTGTGAAAATATCCACTAAATGAGGGAATAATATGTGTGAGGGTACCCCAGGAGAGTTCCAAATGTGTGTGGGTAGAGTATATATCCCATGGGGGTAAAATTGAAAAAAGTTGAAAAAAATTTTTTTTTGGACTTAGTCATTTTTCTGGTGTTTATCAGACTTTCAGACAGGGCAAATGTCAGTGAGCATTCCGATTTCAATTCCAGAGCGATGCGCCCAATGAGTCCTTGATATTTAGTTGTTTTCAGCCAATATTTTGGATTTTTGAAAATTTCACTTTTTTGTGAAAATATCCAATAAAAGAGGGAATAATATGTGTGAGGGTACCCCAGGAGAGTTCCAAATGTGTGTGGGTAGAATATATATCCCACGTGGGTAAAATTGAAAAAAGTTGAAAAAAATTTTTTTTTTCGACTTAGTCATTTTTCCGGCGTTTATCAAACTTTCAGATAGGGAAAATGTCAGTGAGCGTTCCAATTTCAGTTCCAGAGCGATTCGCCCAATGAGTCCTTGATATTTAGTCATTTTCAGCCAATTTTCAGGATTTTTGAAAAATTCACTTTTTTGTGAAAATATCCACTAAATGAGGGAATAATATGTGTGAAGGTACCCCAGGAGAGTTCCAAATGTGTGTGGGTAAAATATATATCCCACGGGGGTAAAATTGAAAAAAGTTGAAAAAAATTTTTTTTTTCGACTTAGTCATTTTTCCGGCGTTTATCAAACTTTCAGATAGGGCAAATGTCAGTGAGCGTTCCGATTTCAGTTCCAGAGCGATTCGCCCAATGAGTCCTTGATATTTAGTCGTTTTCAGCCAATTTTTTGGATTTTTGAAAATTTCACTTTTTTGTGAAAATATCCACTAAATGAGGGAATAATATGTGTGAGGGTACCCCAGGAGAGTTCCAAATGTGTGTGGGTAGAATATATATCCCACGGGGGTAAAATTGAAAAAAGTTGAAAAATTTTTTTTTTTGGACGTAACCATTCTTCCGGCGTTTATCAGACTTTCAGATAGGGCAAATGTCAGTGAGCATTCCGATTTCAGTTCCAGAGCGATTCGCCCAATGAGTCCTTGATATTTAGTCATTTTCAGCCAATTTTCTGGATTTTTGAAAAATTCACTTTTTTGTGAAAATATCCATAAATGAGGGAATAATATGTGTGAGGGTACCCCAGGAGAGTTCTAAATGTGTGTGGGTAGAATATATATCCCACGGGGGTAAAATTGAAAAAAGTTGAAAAAAATATTTTTTTTGGACTTAGTCATTTTTCCGGCGTTTATCAGACTTTCAGATAGGGCAAATGTCAGTGAGCGTTCCGATTTCAGTTCCAGAGCGATTCGCCCAATGAGTCCTTGATATTTAGTCATTTTGAGCCAATTTTCTGGATTTTTGAAAAATTCACTTTTTTGTGAAAATATCCACTAAATGAGGGAATAATATGTGTGAGGGTACCCCAGGAGAGTTTCAAATGTGTGTGGGTAGAATATATATCCCATGGGGGTAAAATTGAAAAAAGTTGAAAAAAATTTTTTTGGGGACTTAGTCATTTTTCTGGTGTTTATCAGACTTTCAGATAGGGCAAATGTCAGTGAGCATTCCGATTTCAGTTCCAGAGCGATTCACCCAATGAGTCCTTGATATTTAGTCGTTTTCAGCCAATTTTCTGAATTTTTGAAAAATTCACTTTTTTGTGAAAATATCCACTAAATGAGGGAATAATATGATTGAAGGTACCCCAGGAGAGTTCTTAATGTGTGTGGGTAAAATATATATCCCATGGGGGTAAAATTGAAAAAAGTTGAAAAATATTTTTTTTTCGACTTAGTCATTTTTCCGGCGTTTATCAGACTTTCAGATAGGGCAAATGTCAGTGAGCGTTCCGATTTCAGTTCCAGAGCGATTCTCACAATGAGTCCTTGATATTTAGTCATTTTCAGCCAATTTTCAGGATTTTTGAAAAATTCACTTTTTTGTGAAAATATCCACTAAATGAGGGAATAATATGTGTGAGGGTACCCCAGGAGAGTTCCAAATGTGTGTGGGTAGAATATATATCCCACGGGGGTAAAATTGAAAAAAGTTGAAAAAATTTTTTTTTTGGACGTAGCCATTCTTCCGGCGTTTATCAGACTTTCAGATAGGGCAAATGTCAGTGAGCGTTCCGATTTCAGTTCCAGAGCGATTCGCCCAATGAGTCCTTGATATTTAGTCGTTTTCAGCCAATATTTTGGATTTTTGAAAATTTCACTTTTTTGTGAAAATATCCACTAAATGAGGGAATAATATGTGTGAGGGTACCCCAGGAGAGTTCCAAATGAGTGTGGGTAGAATATATAACCCACGGGGGTAAAATTGAAAAAAGTTGAAAAATTATTTTTTTTGGACGTAACCATTCTTCCGGCGTTTATCAGACTTTCAGATAGGGCAAATGTCAGTGAGCATTCCGATTTCAGTTCCAGAGCGATTCGCCCAATGAGTCCTTGATATTTAGTCATTTTCAGCCAATTTTCTGGATTTTTGAAAAATTCACTTTTTTGTGAAAATATCCATAAATGAGGGAATAATATGTGTGAGGGTACCCCAGGAGAGTTCTAAATGTGTGTGGGTAGAATATATATCCCACGTGGGTAAAATTGAAAAAAGTTGAAAAAAATTTTTTTTTTCGACTTAGTCATTTTTCCGGCGTTTATCAAACTTTCAGATAGGGCAAATGTCAGTGAGCGTTCCGATTTCAGTTCCAGAGCGATTCGCCCAATGAGACCTTGACATTTAGTCATTTTCAGCCAATTTTCTGGATTTTTGAAAAATTCACTTTTTTGTGAAAATATCCACTAAATGAGGGAATAATATGTGTGAGGGTACCCCAGGAGAGTTCCAAATGTGTGTGGGTAGAATATATATCCCACGGGGGTAAAATTGAAAAAAGTTGAAAAAATTTTTTTTTTTCGACTTAGTCATTTTTCCGGCGTTTATCAGACTTTCAGATAGGGCAAATGTCAGTGAGCGTTCCAATTTCAGTTCCAGAGCGATTCGCCCAATGAGTCCTTGATATTTAGTAATTTTCAGCCAATTTTCTAGATTTTTGAAAAATTCACTTTTTTGTGAAAATATCCACTAAATGAGGGAATAATATGTTGAAGGTACCCCAGGAGAGTTCCAAATGTGTGTGGGTAAAATATATATCCCACGGGGGTAAAATTGAAAAAAGTTGAAAAAAATTTTTTTTTGGACGTAGCCATTCTTTCGGCGTTTATCAGACTTTCAGATAGGGCAAATGTCAGTGAGCGTTCCGATTTCAGTTCCAGAGCAATTCGCCCAATGAGTCCTTGATATTTAGTCGTTTTCAACCAATATTTTGGATTTTTGAAAATTTCACTTTTTTGTGAAAATATCCACTAAATGAGGGAATAATATGTGTGAGGGTACCCCAGGAGAGTTCCAAATGTGTGTGGGTAGAGTATATATCCCATGGGGGTAAAATTGAAAAAAGTTGAAAAAAATTTTTTTTTGGACTTAGTCATTTTTCTGGTGTTTATCAGACTTTCAGACAGGGCAAATGTCAGTGAGCATTCCGATTTCAATTCCAGAGCGATGCGCCCAATGAGTCCTTGATATTTAGTTGTTTTCAGCCAATATTTTGGATTTTTGAAAATTTCACTTTTTTGTGAAAATATCCAATAAAAGAGGGAATAATATGTGTGAGGGTACCCCAGGAGAGTTCCAAATGTGTGTGGGTAGAATATATATCCCACGTGGGTAAAATTGAAAAAAGTTGAAAAAAATTTTTTTTTTCGACTTAGTCATTTTTCCGGCGTTTATCAAACTTTCAGATAGGGAAAATGTCAGTGAGCGTTCCAATTTCAGTTCCAGAGCGATTCGCCCAATGAGTCCTTGATATTTAGTCATTTTCAGCCAATTTTCAGGATTTTTGAAAAATTCACTTTTTTGTGAAAATATCCACTAAATGAGGGAATAATATGTGTGAAGGTACCCCAGGAGAGTTCCAGATGTGTGTGGGTAAAATATATATCCCACGGGGGTAAAATTGAAAAAAGTTGAAAAAAATTTTTTTTTTCGACTTAGTCATTTTTCCGGCGTTTATCAAACTTTCAGATAGGGCAAATGTCAGTGAGCATTCCGATTTCAGTTCCAGAGCGATTCGCCCAATGAGTCCTTGATATTTAGTCATTTTCAGCCAATTTTCTGGATTTTTGAAAAATTCACTTTTTTGTGAAAATATCCATAAATGAGGGAATAATATGTGTGAGGGTACCCCAGGAGAGTTCTAAATGTGTGTGGGTAGAATATATATCCCACGGGGGTAAAATTGAAAAAAGTTGAAAAAAATATTTTTTTTGGACTTAGTCATTTTTCCGGCGTTTATCAGACTTTCAGATAGGGCAAATGTCAGTGAGCGTTCCGATTTCAGTTCCAGAGCGATTCGCCCAATGAGTCCTTGATATTTAGTCATTTTCAGCCAATTTTCAGGATTTTTGAAAAATTCACTTTTTTGTGAAAATATCCACTAAATGAGGGAATAATATGTGTGAGGGTACCCCAGGAGAGTTCCAAATGTGTGTGGGTAGAATATATATCCCACGGGGGTAAAATTGAAAAAAGTTGAAAAAATTTTTTTTTTGGACGTAGCCATTCTTCCGGCGTTTATCAGACTTTCAGATAGGGCAAATGTCAGTGAGCGTTCCGATTTCAGTTCCAGAGCGATTCGCCCAATGAGTCCTTGATATTTAGTCGTTTTCAGCCAATATTTTGGATTTTTGAAAATTTCACTTTTTTGTGAAAATATCCACTAAATGAGGGAATAATATGTGTGAGGGTACCCCAGGAGAGTTCCAAATGTGTGTGGGTAGAATATATAACCCACGGGGGTAAAATTGAAAAAAGTTGAAAAATTATTTTTTTTGGACGTAACCATTCTTCCGGCGTTTATCAGACTTTCAGATAGGGCAAATGTCAGTGAGCATTCCGATTTCAGTTCCAGAGCGATTCGCCCAATGAGTCCTTGATATTTAGTCATTTTCAGCCAATTTTCTGGATTTTTGAAAAATTCACTTTTTTGTGAAAATATCCATAAATGAGGGAATAATATGTGTGAGGGTACCCCAGGAGAGTTCTAAATGTGTGTGGGTAGAATATATATCCCACGGGGGTAAAATTGAAAAAAGTTGAAAAAATTTTTTTTTTCGACTTAGTCATTTTTCCGGCGTTTATCAGACTTTCAGATAGGGCAAATGTCAGTGAGCGTTCCAATTTCAGTTCCAGAGCGATTCGCCCAATGAGTCCTTGATATTTAGTAATTTTCAGCCAATTTTCTGGATTTTTGAAAAATTCACTTTTTTGTGAAAATATCCACTAAATGAGGGAATAATATGTTGAAGGTACCCCAGGAGAGTTCCAAATGTGTGTGGGTAGAATATATAACCCACGGGGGTAAAATTGAAAAAAGTTGAAAAATTTTTTTTTTTGGACGTAACCATTCTTCCGGCGTTTATCAGACTTTCAGATAGGGCAAATGTCAGTGAGCATTCCGATTTCAGTTCCAGAGCGATTCGCCCAATGAGTCCTTGATATTTAGTCATTTTCAGCCAATTTTCTGGATTTTTGAAAAATTCACTTTTTTGTGAAAATATCCATAAATGAGGGAATAATATGTGTGAGGGTACCCCAGGAGAGTTCTAAATGTGTGTGGGTAGAATATATATCCCACGGGGGTAAAATTGAAAAAAGTTGAAAAAAATATTTTTTTTCGACTTAGTCATTTTTCCGGCGTTTATCAGACTTTCAGATAGGGCAAATGTCAGTGAGCGTTCCGATTTCAGTTCCAGAGCGATTCGCCCAATGAGTCCTTGATATTTAGTCATTTTGAGCCAATTTTCTGGATTTTTGAAAAATTCACTTTTTTGTGAAAATATCCACTAAATGAGGGAATAATATGTGTGAGGGTACCCCAGGAGAGTTCTAAATGTGTGTGGGTAGAATATATATCCCACGGGGGTAAAATTGAAAAAAATTGAAAAAAAATTTTTTTTTGGACTTATTCATTTTTCCGGCGTTTATCAGACTTTCAGATAGGGCAAATGTCAGTGAGCATTCCGGTTTCAGTTCCAGAGCGATTCGCCCAATGAGTCCTTGATATTTAGTCATTTTCAGCCAATTTTCTGGATTTTTGAAAAATTCACTTTTTTGTGAAAATATCCACTAAATGAGGGAATAATATGTGTGAGGGTACCCCAGGAGAGTTCCAAATGTGTGTGGGTAGAATATATATCCCACGTGGGTAAAATTGAAAAAAGTTGAAAAAAAATTTTTTTTTCGACTTAGTCATTTTTCCGACGTTTATCAAACTTTCAGATAGGGCAAATGTCAGTGAGCGTTCCGATTTCAGTTCCAGAGCGATTCGCCCAATGAGTCCTTGATATTTAGTAATTTTCAGCCAATTTTCTGGATTTTTGAAAAATTCACTTTTTTGTGAAAATATCCACTAAATGAGGGAATAATATGTTGAAGGTACCCCAGGAGAGTTCCAAATGTGTGTGGGTAAAATATATATCCCACGGGGGTAAAATTGAAAAAAGTTGAAAAAAATTTTTTTTTGGACGTAGCCATTCTTTCGGCGTTTATCAGACTTTCAGATAGGGCAAATGTCAGTGAGCGTTCCGATTTCAGTTCCAGAGCGAATCGCCCAATGAGTCCTTGATATTTAGTCATTTTCAGCCAATTTTCAGGATTTTTGAAAAATTCACTTTTTTGTGAAAATATCCACTAAATGAGGGAATAATATGTGTGAGGGTACCCCAGGAGAGTTCCAAATGTGTGTGGGTAGAATATATATCCCACGGGGGTAAAATTGAAAAAAGTTGTAAAAATTTTTTTTTTGGACGTAGCCATTCTTCCGGCGTTTATCAGACTTTCAGATAGGGCAAATGTCAGTGAGCGTTCCGATTTCAGTTCCAGAGCGATTCGCCCAATGAGTCCTTGATATTTAGTCGTTTTCAGCCAATTTTTTGGATTTTTGAAAATTTCACTTTTTTGTGAAAATATCCACTAAATGAGGGAATAATATGTGTGAGGGTACCCCAGGAGAGTTCCAAATGTGTGTGGGTAGAATATATAACCCACGGGGGTAAAATTGAAAAAAGTTGAAAAATTTTTTTTTTTGGACGTAACCATTCTTCCGGCGTTTATCAGACTTTCAGATAGGGCAAATGTCAGTGAGCATTCCGATTTCAGTTCCAGAGCGATTCGCCCAATGAGTCCTTGATATTTAGTCATTTTCAGCCAATTTTCTGGATTTTTGAAAAATTCACTTTTTTGTGAAAATATCCATAAATGAGGGAATAATATGTGTGAGGGTACCCCAGGAGAGTTCTAAATGTGTGTGGGTAGAATATATATCCCACGGGGGTAAAATTGAAAAAAGTTGAAAAAAATATTTTTTTTGGACTTAGTCATTTTTCCGGCGTTTATCAGACTTTCAGATAGGGCAAATGTCAGTGAGCGTTCCGATTTCAGTTCCAGAGCGATTCGCCCAATGAGTCCTTGATATTTAGTCATTTTCAGCCAATTTTCAGGATTTTTGAAAAATTCACTTTTTTGTGAAAATATCCACTAAATGAGGGAATAATATGTGTGAGGGTACCCCAGGAGAGTTCCAAATGTGTGTGGGTAGAATATATTTCCCACGGGGGTAAAATTGAAAAAAGTTGAAAAAATTTTTTTTTTGGACGTAGCCATTCTTCCGGCGTTTATCAGACTTTCAGATAGGGCACATGTCAGTGAGCGTTCCGATTTCAGTTCCAGAGCGATTCGCCCAATGAGTCCTTGATATTTAGTCGTTTTCAGCCAATATTTTGGATTTTTGAAAATTTCACTTTTTTGTGAAAATATCCACTAAATGAGGGAATAATATGTGTGAGGGTACCCCAGGAGAGTTCCAAATGTGTGTGGGTAGAATATATAACCCACGGGGGTAAAATTGAAAAAAGTTGAAAAATTTTTTTTTTTGGACGTAACCATTCTTCCGGCGTTTATCAGACTTTCAGATAGGGCAAATGTCAGTGAGCATTCCGATTTCAGTTCCAGAGCGATTCGCCCAATGAGTCCTTGATATTTAGTCATTTTCAGCCAATTTTCTGGATTTTTGAAAAATTCACTTTTTTGTGAAAATATCCATAAATGAGGGAATAATATGTGTGAGGGTACCCCAGGAGAGTTCTAAATGTGTGTGGGTAGAATATATATCCCACGGGGGTAAAATTGAAAAAAGTTGAAAAAAATATTTTTTTTGGACTTAGTCATTTTTCCGGCGTTTATCAGACTTTCAGATAGGGCAAATGTCAGTGAGCGTTCCGATTTCAGTTCCAGAGCGATTCGCCCAATGAGTCCTTGATATTTAGTCATTTTGAGCCAATTTTCTGGATTTTTGAAAAATTCACTTTTTTGTGAAAATATCCACTAAATGAGGGAATAATATGTGTGAGGGTACCCCAGGAGAGTTCCAAATATTGTGGGTAGAATATATATCCCACGGGGGTAAAATTGAAAAAAGTTGAAAAAAAATTTTTTTTGGACTTAGTCATTTTTCCGGCGTTTTTATAAATCTTTCAGATAGGGCAAATGTCAGTGAGCATTCCGATTTCAGTTCCAGAGCGATTCGTCCAATGAATCCTTTATATTTGGTCATTTTCAGCCAATTTTCTGGATTTTTGAAAAATTCATTTTTTTGTGAAAATATCCACTAAAAGAGGGAATAATATGTGTGAGGGTACCCCAGGAGAGTTCTAAATGTGTGTGGGTAGAATATATATCCCACGGGGGTAAAATTGAAAAAAATTGAAAAAAAATTTTTTTTTGGACTTAGTCATTTTTCCGGCGTTTATCAGACTTTCAGATAGGGCAAATGTCAGTGAGCGTTCCGATTTCAGTTCCAGAGCGATTCGCCCAATGAGTCCTTGATATTTAGTCATTTTCAGCCAATTTTCAGGATTTTTGAAAAATTCACTTTTTTGTGAAAATATCCACTAAATGAGGGAATAATATGTGTGAGGGTACCCCAGGAGAGTTACAAATGTGTGTGGGTAGAATATATTTCCCACGGGGGTAAAATTGAAAAAAGTTGAAAAAATTTTTTTTTTGGACGTAGCCATTCTTCCGGCGTTTATCAGACTTTCAGATAGGGCACATGTCAGTGAGCGTTCCGATTTCAGTTCCAGAGCGATTCGCCCAATGAGTCCTTGATATTTAGTCGTTTTCAGCCAATATTTTGGATTTTTGAAAATTTCACTTTTTTGTGAAAATATCCACTAAATGAGGGAATAATATGTGTGAGGGTACCCCAGGAGAGTTCCAAATGTGTGTGGGTAGAATATATAACCCACGGGGGTAAAATTGAAAAAAGTTGAAAAATTTTTTTTTTTGGACGTAACCATTCTTCCGGCGTTTATCAGACTTTCAGATAGGGCAAATGTCAGTGAGCATTCCGATTTCAGTTCCAGAGCGATTCGCCCAATGAGTCCTTGATATTTAGTCATTTTCAGCCAATTTTCTGGATTTTTGAAAAATTCACTTTTTTGTGAAAATATCCATAAATGAGGGAATAATATGTGTGAGGGTACCCCAGGAGAGTTCTAAATGTGTGTGGGTAGAATATATATCCCACGGGGGTAAAATTGAAAAAAGTTGAAATTTTTTTTTTTTTCGACTTAGTCATTTTTCCGGCGTTTATCAGACTTTCAGATAGGGCAAATGTCAGTGAGCATTCCGATTTCAGTTCCAGAGCGATTCGCCCAATGAGTCCTTGATATTTAGTCATTTTCAGCCAATTTTCTGGATTTTTGAAAAATTCACTTTTTTGTGAAAATATCCATAAATGAGGGAATAATATGTGTGAGGGTACCCCAGGAGAGTTCTAAATGTGTGTGGGTAGAATATATATCCCACGGGGGTAAAATTGAAAAAAGTTGAAAAAAATATTTTTTTTGGACTTAGTCATTTTTCCGGCATTTATCAGACTTTCAGATAGGGCAAATGTCAGTGAGCGTTCCGATTTCAGTTCCAGAGCGATTCGCCCAATGAGTCCTTGATATTTAGTCATTTTGAGCCAATTTTCTGGATTTTTGAAAAATTCACTTTTTTGTGAAAATATCCACTAAATGAGGGAATAATATGTGTGATGGTACCCCAGGAGAGTTCCAAATGTGTGTGGGTAGAATATATATCCCACGGGGGTAAAATTGAAAAAAGTTGAAAAAAATATTTTTTTTGGACTTAGTCATTTTTCCGGCGTTTATCAGACTTTCAGATAGGGCAAATGTCAGTGAGCGTTCCGATTTCAGTTCCAGAGCGATTAGCCCAATGAGTCCTTGATATTTAGTCATTTTGAGCCAATTTTCTGGATTTTTGAAAAATTCACTTTTTTGTGAAAATATCCACTAAATGAGGGAATAATATGTGTGAGGGTACCCCAGGAGAGTTCTAAATGTGTGTGGGTAGAATATATATCCCACGGGGGTAAAATTGAAAAAAATTGAAAAAAAATTTTTTTTTGGACTTATTCATTTTTCCGGCGTTTATCAGACTTTCAGATAGGGCAAATGTCAGTGAGCATTCCGGTTTCAGTTCCAGAGCGATTCGCCCAATGAGTCCTTGATATTTAGTCATTTTCAGCCAATTTTCTGGATTTTTGAAAAATTCACTTTTTTGTGAAAATATCCACTAAATGAGGGAATAATATGTGTGAGGGTACCCCAGGAGAGTTCCAAATGTGTGTGGGTAGAATATATATCCCACGGGGGTAAAATTGAAAAAAGTTGAAATTTTTTTTTTTTTCGACTTAGTCATTTTTCCGGCGTTTATCAGACTTTCAGATAGGGCAAATGTCAGTGAGCGTTCCAATTTCAGTTCCAGAGCGATTCGCCCAATGAGTCCTTGATATTTAGTAATTTTCAGCCAATTTTCTGGATTTTTGAAAAATTCACTTTTTTGTGAAAATATCCACTAAATGAGGGAATAATATGTTGAAGGTACCCCAGGAGAGTTCCAAATGTGTGTGGGTAAAATATATATCCCACGGGGGTAAAATTGAAAAAAGTTGAAAAAAATTTTTTTTTGGACGTAGCCATTCTTTCGGCGTTTATCAGACTTTCAGATAGGGCAAATGTCAGTGAGCGTTCCGATTTCAGTTCCAGAGCAATTCGCCAAATGAGTCCTTGATATTTAGTCGTTTTCAACCAATATTTTGGATTTTTGAAAATTTCACTTTTTTGTGAAAATATCCATAAATGAGGGAATAATATGTGTGAGGGTACCCCAGGAGAGTTCTAAATGTGTGTGGGTAGAATATATATCCCACGGGGGTAAAATTGAAAAAAGTTGAAAAAAATATTTTTTTTGGACTTAGTCATTTTTCCGGCGTTTATCAGACTTTCAGATAGGGCAAATGTCAGTGAGCGTTCCGATTTCAGTTCCAGAGCGATTCGCCCAATGAGTCCTTGATATTTAGTCATTTTGAGCCAATTTTCTGGATTTTTGAAAAATTCACTTTTTTGTGAAAATATCCACTAAATGAGGGAATAATATGTGTGAGGGTACCCCAGGAGAGTTCTAAATGTGTGTGGGTAGAATATATATCCCACGGGGGTAAAATTGAAAAAAATTGAAAAAAAATTTTTTTTTGGACTTATTCATTTTTCCGGCGTTTATCAGACTTTCAGATAGGGCAAATGTCAGTGAGCATTCCGGTTTCAGTTCCAGAGCGATTCGCCCAATGAGTCCTTGATATTTAGTCATTTTCAGCCAATTTTCTGGATTTTTGAAAAATTCACTTTTTTGTGAAAATATCCACTAAATGAGGGAATAATATGTGTGAGGGTACCCCAGGAGAGTTCCAAATGTGTGTGGGTAGAATATATATCCCACGTGGGTAAAATTGAAAAAAGTTGAAAAAAATTTTTTTTTTCGACTTAGTCATTTTTCCGGCGTTTATCAAACTTTCAGATAGGGCAAATGTCAGTGAGCGTTCCGATTTCAGTTCCAGAGCGATTCGCCCAATGAGACCTTGACATTTAGTAATTTTCAGCCAATTTTCTGGATTTTTGAAAAATTCACTTTTTTGTGAAAATATCCACTAAATGAGGGAATAATATGTGTGAGGGTACCCCAGGAGAGTTCCAAATGTGTGTGGGTAGAATATATATCCCACGGGGGTAAAATTGAAAAAAGTTGAAATTTTTTTTTTTTTCGACTTAGTCATTTTTCCGGCGTTTATCAGACTTTCAGATAGGGCAAATGTCAGTGAGCGTTCCAATTTCAGTTCCAGAGCGATTCGCCCAATGAGTCCTTGATATTTAGTAATTTTCAGCCAATTTTCTGGATTTTTGAAAAATTCACTTTTTTGTGAAAATATCCACTAAATGAGGGAATAATATGTTGAAGGTACCCCAGGAGAGTTCCAAATGTGTGTGGGTAAAATATATATCCCACGGGGGTAAAATTGAAAAAAGTTGAAAAAAATTTTTTTTTGGACGTAGCCATTCTTTCGGCGTTTATCAGACTTTCAGATAGGGCAAATGTCAGTGAGCGTTCCGATTTCAGTTCCAGAGCGAATCGCCCAATGAGTCCTTGATATTTAGTCATTTTCAGCCAATTTTCAGGATTTTTGAAAAATTCACTTTTTTGTGAAAATATCCACTAAATGAGGGAATAATATGTGTGAGGGTACCCCAGGAGAGTTCTAAATGTGTGTGGGTAGAATATATATCCCACGGGGGTAAAATTGAAAAAAATTGAAAAAAATTTTTTTTTTCGACTTAGTCATTTTTCCGGCGTTTATCAGACTTTCAGATAGGGCAAATGTCAGTGAGCGTTCCGATTTCAGTTCCAGAGCGATTCACCCAATGAGTCCTTGATATTTAGTCATTTTCAGCCAATTTTCAGGATTTTTGAAAAATTCACTTTTTTGTGAAAATATCCACTAAATGAGGGAATAATATGTGTGAGGGTACCCCAGGAGAGTTCCAAATGTGTGTGGGTAGAATATATATCCCACGGGGGTAAAATTGAAAAAAATTGAAAAAAATTTTTTTTTTCGACTTAGTCATTTTTCCGGCGTTTATCAGACTTTCAGATAGGGCAAATGTCAGTGAGCGTTCCGATTTCAGTTCCAGAGCGATTCGCCCAATGAGTCCTTGATATTTAGTCATTTTCAGCCAATTTTCAGGATTTTTGAAAAATTCACTTTTTTGTGAAAATATCCACTAAATGAGGGAATAATATGTGTGAGGGTACCCCAGGAGAGTTCCAAATGTGTGTGGGTAGAATATATATCCCACGGGGGTAAAATTGAAAAAAATTGAAAAAAAATTTTTTTTTCGACTTAGTCATTTTTCCGGCGTTTATCAGACTTTCAGATAGGGCAAATGTCAGTGAGCGTTCCGATTTCAGTTCCAGAGCGATTCGCCCAATGAGTCCTTGATATTTAGTCATTTTCAGCCAATTTTCAGGATTTTTGAAAAATTCACTTTTTTGTGAAAATATCCACTAAATGAGGGAATAATATGTGTGAGGGTACCCCAGGAGAGTTCCAAATGTGTGTGGGTAGAATATATATCCCACGGGGGTAAAATTGAAAAAAGTTGAAAAAATTTTTTTTTTGGACGTAGCCATTCTTCCGGCGTTTATCAGACTTTCAGATAGGGCACATGTCAGTGAGCGTTCCGATTTCAGTTCCAGAGCGATTCGCCCAATGAGTCCTTGATATTTAGTCGTTTTCAGCCAATATTTTGGATTTTTGAAAATTTCACTTTTTTGTGAAAATATCCACTAAATGAGGGAATAATATGTGTGAGGGTACCCCAGGAGAGTTCCAAATGTGTGTGGGTAGAATATATAACCCACGGGGGTAAAATTGAAAAAAGTTGAAAAATTTTTTTTTTTGGACGTAACCATTCTTCCGGCGTTTATCAGACTTTCAGATAGGGCAAATGTCAGTGAGCATTCCGATTTCAGTTCCAGAGCGATTCGCCCAATGAGTCCTTGACATTTAGTAATTTTCAGCCAATTTTCTGGATTTTTGAAAAATTCACTTTTTTGTGAAAATATCCACTAAATGAGGGAATAATATGTTGAAGGTACCCCAGGAGAGTTCCAAATGTGTGTGGGTAAAATATATATCCCACGGGGGTAAAATTGAAAAAAGTTGAAAAAAATTTTTTTTTGGACGTAGCCATTCTTTCGGCGTTTATCAGACTTTCAGATAGGGCAAATGTCAGTGAGCGTTCCGATTTCAGTTCCAGAGCGATTCGCCCAATGAGTCCTTGATATTTAGTCATTTTCAGCCAATTTTCAGGATTTTTGAAAAATTCACTTTTTTGTGAAAATATCCACTAAATGAGGGAATAATATGTGTGAGGGTACCCCAGGAGAGTTCCAAATGTGTGTGGGTAGAATATATATCCCACGGGGGTAAAATTGAAAAAAATTGAAAAAATTTTTTTTTTTCGACTTAGTCATTTTTCCGGCGTTTATCAGACTTTCAGATAGGGCAAATGTCAGTGAGCGTTCCGATTTCAGTTCCAGAGCGATTCGCCTAATGAGTCCTTGATATTTAGTCATTTTCAGCCAATTTTCAGGATTTTTGAAAAATTCACTTTTTTGTGAAAATATCCACTAAATGAGGGAATAATATGTGTGAGGGTACCCCAGGAGAGTTCCAAATGTGTGTGGGTAGAATATATATCCCACGTGGGTAAAATTGAAAAAAGTTGAAAAAAAATTTTTTTTTCGACTTAGTCATTTTTCCGGCGTTTATCAAACTTTCAGATAGGGCAAATGTCAGTGAGTGTTCCGATTTCAGTTCCAGAGCGATTCGCCCAATGAGACCTTGACATTTAGTAATTTTCAGCCAATTTTCTGGATTTTTGAAAAATTCACTTTTTTGTGAAAATATTCACTAAATGAGGGAATAATATGTGTGAGGGTACCCCAGGAGAGTTCCAAATGTGTGTGGGTAGAATATATATCCCACGGGGGTAAAATTGAAAAAAGTTGAAATTTTTTTTTTTTTCGACTTAGTCATTTTTCCGGCGTTTATCAGACTTTCAGATAGGGCAAATGTCAGTGAGCGTTCCAATTTCAGTTCCAGAGCGATTCGCCCCATGAGTCCTTGATATTTAGTAATTTTCAGCCAATTTTCTGGATTTTTGAAAAATTCACTTTTTTGTGAAAATATCCACTAAATGAGGGAATAATATGTTGAAGGTACCCCAGGAGAGTTCCAAATGTGTGTGGGTAAAATATATATCCCACGGGGGTAAAATTGAAAAAAGTTGAAAAAAATTTTTTTTTGGACGTAGCCATTCTTTCGGCGTTTATCAGACTTTCAGATAGGGCAAATGTCAGTGAGCGTTCCGATTTCAGTTCCAGAGCGATTCGCCCAATGAGTCCTTGATATTTAGTCATTTTCAGCCAATTTTCAGGATTTTTGAAAAATTCACTTTTTTGTGAAAATATCCACTAAATGAGGGAATAATATGTGTGAGGGTACCCCAGGAGAGTTCCAAATGTGTGTGGGTAGAATATATATCCCACGGGGGTAAAATTGAAAAAAATTGAAAAAATATTTTTTTTTGGACTTATTCATTTTTCCGGCGTTTATCAGACTTTCAGATAGGGCAAATGTCAGTGAGCGTTCCGATTTCAGTTCCAGAGCGATTCGCCCAATGAGTCCTTGATATTTAGTCATTTTCAGCCAATTTTCAGGATTTTTGAAAAATTCACTTTTTTGTGAAAATATCCACTAAATGAGGGAATAATATGTGTGAGGGTACCCCAGGAGAGTTCCAAATGTGTGTGGGTAGAATATATATCCCACGGGGGTAAAATTGAAAAAAGTTGAAAAAATTTTTTTTTTGGACGTAGCCATTCTTCCGGCGTTTATCAGACTTTCAGATAGGGCACATGTCAGTGAGCGTTCCGATTTCAGTTCCAGAGCGATTCGCCCAATGAGTCCTTGATATTTAGTCGTTTTCAGCCAATATTTTGGATTTTTGAAAATTTCACTTTTTTGTGAAAATATCCACTAAATGAGGGAATAATATGTGTGAGGATACCCCAGGAGAGTTCCAAATGTGTGTGGGTAGAATATATATCCCACGGGGGTAAAATTGAAAAAAGTTGAAAAATTTTTTTTTTTGGACGTAACCATTCTTCCGGCGTTTATCAGACTTTCAGATAGGGCAAATGTCAGTGAGCATTCCGATTTCAGTTCCAGAGCGATTCGCCCAATGAGTCCTTGATATTTAGTCATTTTCAGCCAATTTTCTGGATTTTTGAAAAATTCACTTTTTTGTGAAAATATCCATAAATGAGGGAATAATATGTGTGAGGGTACCCCAGGAGAGTTCTAAATGTGTGTGGGTAGAATATATATCCCACGGGGGTAAAACTGAAAAAAGTTGAAAAAAAAATTTTTTTTGGACTTAGTCATTTTTCCGGCGTTTATCAGACTTTCAGATAGGGCAAATGTCAGTGAGCGTTACGATTTCAGTTCCAGAGCGATTCGCCCAATGAGTCCTTGATATTTAGTAATTTTCAGCCAATTTTCTGGATTTTTGAAAAATTCACTTTTTTGTGAAAATATCCACTAAATGAGGGAATGATATGTGTGAAGGTACCCCAGGAGAGTTCCAAATGTGTGTGGGTAAAATATATATCCCACGGGGGTAAAATTGAAAAAAGTTGAAAAATTTTTTTTTTTGGACGTAGCCATTCTTCCGGCGTTTATCAGACTTTCAGATAGGGCAAATGTCAGTGAGCGTTCCGATTTCAGTTCCAGAGCGATTCGCCCAATGAATCCTTTATATTTTTTCATTTTCAGCCAATTTTCTGGATTTTTGAAAAATTCACTTTTTTGGTGAAAATATCCACTAAAAGAGGGAATAATATGTGTGATGGTACCCCAGGAGAGTTCCAAATGTGTGTGGGTAGAATATATATCCCACGGGGGTAAAATTGAAAAAAGTTGAAAAAAATTTTTTTTTGGACGTAGCCATTCTTTCGGCGTTTATCAGACTTTCAGATAGGGCAAATGTCAGTGAGCGTTCCGATTTCAGTTCCAGAGCAATTCGCCCAATGAGTCCTTGATATTTAGTCGTTTTCAACCAATATTTTGGATTTTTGAAAATTTCACTTTTTTGTGAAAATATCCACTAAATGAGGGAATAATATGTGTGAGGGTACCCCAGGAGAGTTCCAAATGTGTGTGGGTAGAATATATATCCCACGGGGGTAAAATTGAAAAAAGTTGAAAAAAAATTTTTTTTTCGACTTAGTGATTTTTCCGGCGTTTATCAGACTTTCAGATAGGGCAAATGTCAGTGAGCGTTCCGATTTCAGTTCCAGAGCGAATCGCCCAATGAGTCCTTGATATTTAGTCATTTTCAGCCAATTTTCAGGATTTTTGAAAAATTCACTTTTTTGTGAAAATATCCACTAAATGAGGGAATAATATGTGTGAGGGTACCCCAGGAGAGTTCCAAATGTGTGTGGGTAGAATATATATCCCACGGGGGTAAAATTGAAAAAAGTTGAAAAAAATTTTTTTTTGGACTTAGTAATTTTTCCGGCGTTTATCAAACTTTCAGATAGGGCAAATGTCAGTGAGCGTTCCGATTTCAGTTCCAGAGCGATTCGCCCAATGAGTCCTTGATATTTAGTCATTTTCAGCCAATTTTCATGATTTTTGAAAAATTCACTTTTTTGTGAAAATATCCACTAAATGAGGGAATAATATGTGTGAGGGTACCCCAGGAGAGTTCCAAATGTGTGTGGGTAGAATATATATCCCACGGGGGTAAAATTGAAAAAAGTTGAAAAAAATTTTTTTTTTCGACTTAGTCATTTTTCCGGCGTTTATCAGACTTTCAGATAGGGCAAATGTCAGTGAGCGTTACGATTTCAGTTCCAGAGCGATTCGCCCAATGAGTCCTTGATATTTAGTAATTTTCAGCCAATTTTCTGGATTTTTGAAAAATTCACTTTTTTGTGAAAATATCCACTAAATGAGGGAATGATATGTGTGAAGGTACCCCAGGAGAGTTCCAAATGTGTGTGGGTAAAATATATATCCCACGGGGGTAAAATTGAAAAAAGTTGAAAAAATTTTTTTTTTGGACGTAGCCATTCTTCCGGTGTTTATCAGACTTTCAGATAGGGCAAATGTCAGTGAGCGTTCCGATTTCAGTTCCAGAGCGATTCGCCCAATGAATCCTTTATATTTGGTCATTTTCAGCCAATTTTCTGGATTTTTGAAAAATTCACTTTTTTGGTGAAAATATCCACTAAAAGAGGGAATAATATGTGTGATGATACCCCAGGAGAGTTCCAAATGTGTGTGGGTAGAATATATATCCCACGTGGGTAAAATTGAAAGAAGTTGAAAAAACATTTTTTTTTCGACTTACTCATTTTTCCGGCGTTTATCAGACTTTCAGATAGGGCAAATGTCAGTGAGCATTCCGGTTTCAGTTCCAGAGCAATTCGCCCAATGAGTCCTTGATATTTAGTCATTTTCTGCCAATTTTCTGGATTTTTGAAAAATTCACTTTTTTGTGAAAATATCCACTAAATGAGGGAATAATATGTGTGAGGGTACCCCAGGAGAGTTCCAAATGTGTGTGGGTAGAATATATATCCCACGTGGGTAAAATTGAAAAAAGTTGAAAAAAATTTTTTTTTGGACTTACTCATTTTTCCGGCGTTTATCAAACTTTCAGATAGGGCAAATGTCAGTGAGCGTTCCGATTTCAGTTCCAGAGCGATTCGCCCAATGAGTCTTGATAATTAGTTATTTTCTGCCAATTTTCTGGATTTTTGAAAAATTTACTTTTTTGTGAAAATATCCATAAATGAGGGAATAATATGTGTGAGGGTACCCCAGGAGAGTTCTAAATGTGTGTGGGTAGAATATATATCCCACGGGGGTAAAATTGAAAAAATTTGAAAAAAATATTTTTTTTGGACTTAGTCATTTTTCCGACGTTTATCAGACTTTCAGATAGGGCAAATGTCAGTGAGCGTTCCGATTTCAGTTCCAGAGCGATTCGCCCAATGAGTCCTTGATATATAGTCATTTTGAGCCAATTTTCTGGATTTTTGAAAAATTCACTTTTTTGTGAAAATATCCACTAAATGAGGGAATAATATGTGTGAGGGTACCCCAGGAGAGTTCTAAATGTGTGTGGGTAGAATATATATCCCACGGGGGTAAAATTGAAAAAAATTGAAAAAAAATTTTTTTTTGGACTTAGTCATTTTTCCGGCGTTTATCAGACTTTCAGATAGGGCAAATGTCAGTGAGCATTACGGTTTCAGTTCCAGAGCGATTCGCCCAATGAGTCCTTGATATTTAGTCATTTTCAGCCAATTTTCTGGATTTTTGAAAATTTAACTTTTTTGTGATAATATCCACTAAATGAGGGAATAATATGTGTGAGGGTACCCCAGGAGAGTTTCAAATGTGTGTGTGTGTAAAATATATATCTCACGGGGGTAAAATTGAAAAAAGTTGAAAAAATTTTTTTTTTTCGACTTAGTCATTTTTCCGGCGTTTATCAGACTTTCAGATAGGGCAAATGTCAGTGAGCGTTCCAATTTCAGTTCCAGAGCGATTCGCCCAATGAGTCCTTGATATTTAGTAATTTTCAGCCAATTTTCTGGATTTTTGAAAAATTCACTTTTTTGTGAAAATATCCACTTAATGAGGGAATAATATGTGTGAGGGTACCCCAGGAGAGTTCCAAATGTGTGTGGGTAGAATATATATCCCACGGGGGTAAAATTGAAAAAAGTTGAAAAAAAATTTTTTTTGGACTTAGTCATTTTTCCGGCGTTTATCAGACTTTCAGATAGGGCAAATGTCAGTGAGCATTCCGATTTCAGTTCCAGAGCGATTCGTCCAATGAATCCTTGATATTTAGTAATTTTCAGCCAATTTTCTGGATTTTTGAAAAATTCACTTTTTTGTGAAAATATCCACTAAATGAGGGAATAATATGTGTGAAGGTACCCCAGGAGAGTTCCAAATGTGTGTTGGTTAAATATATATCCCACGGGGGTAAAATTGAAAAAAGTTGAAAAAATTTTTTTTTTGGACGTAGAAATTCTTCCGGCGTTTATCAGACTTTCAGATAGGGCAAATGTCAGTGAGCGTTCCGATTTCAGTTCCAGAGCGATTCGCCCAATGAATCCTTTATATTTGGTCATTTTCAGCCAATTTTCTGGATTTTTGAAAAATTCACTTTTTTGGTGAAAATATCCACTAAAAGAGGGAATAATATGTGTGATGGTACCCCAGGAGAGTTCCAAATGTGTGTGGGTAGAATATATATCCCACGTGGGTAAAATTGAAAGAAGTTGAAAAAACATTTTTTTTTCGACTTACTCATTTTTCCGGCGTTTATCATACTTTCAGATAGGGCAAATGTCAGTGAGCGTTCCGATTTCAGTTCCAGAGCGATTCGCCCAATGAGTCTTGATATTTAGTTATTTTCTGCCAATTTTCTGGATTTTTGAAAAATTCACTTTTTTGTGAAAATATCCATAAATGAGGGAATAATATGTGTGAGGGTACCCCAGGAGAGTTCTAAATGTGTGTGGGTAGAATATATATCCCACAGGGGTAAAATTGAAAAAAATTGAAAAAAAATTTTTTTTTGGACTTAGTCATTTTTCCAGCGTTTATCAGACTTTCAGATAGGGCAAATGTCAGTGAGCATTCCGGTTTCAGTTCCAGAGCAATTCGCCCAATGAGTCCTTGATATTTAGTCATTTTCAGCCAATTTTCTGGATTTTTGAAAAATTCACTTTTTTGTGAAAATATCCACTAAATGAGGGAATAATATGTGTGAGGGTACCCCAGGAGAGTTCCAAATGTGTGTGGGTAGAATATATATCCCACGGGGGTAAAATTGAAAAAAGTTGAAAAAAATTTTTTTTTGGACTTACTCATTTTTCCTGCGTTTATCAAACTTTCAGATAGGGCAAATGTCAGTGAGCGTTCCGATTTCAGTTCCAGAGCGATTCGCCCAATGAGTCTTGATATTTAGTTATTTTTTGCCAATTTTCTGGATTTTTGAAAAATTTACTTTTTTGTGAAAATATCCATAAATGAGGGAATAATATGTGTGAGGGTACCCCAGGAGAGTTCCAAATGTGTGTGGGTAGAATATATATCCCACGGGGGGTAAAATTGAAAAAAGTTGAAAAAAAAATTTTTTTTCGACTTAGTCATTTTTCCGGCGTTTATCAGACTTTCAGATAGGGCAAATGTCAGTGAGCATTCCGATTTCAGTTCCAGAGCGATTCGCCCAATGAGTCCTTGATATTTAGTAATTTTCAGCCAATTTTCTGGATTTTTGAAAAATTCACTTTTTTGTGAAAATATCCACTAAATGAGGGAATAATATGTGTGAAGGTACCCCAGGAGAGTTCCAAATGTGTGTGGGTAGAATATATATCCCACGTGGGTAAAATTGAAAGAAGTTGAAAAAAAATTTTTTTTTCGACTTACTCATTTTTCCGGCGTTTATCAAACTTTCAGATAGGGCAAATGTCAGTGAGCGTTCCGATTTCAGTTCCAGAGCGATTCGCCCAATGAGTCCTTGATATTTAGTTATTTTCTGCCAATTTTCTGGATTTTTGAAAAATTCACTTTTTTGTGAAAATATCCACTAAATGAGGGAATAATATGTTGAAGGTACCCCAGGAGAGTTCCAAATGTGTGTGGGTAAAATATATATCCCACGGGGGTAAAATTGAAAAAAGTTGAAAAAAATTTTTTTTGGGACGTAGCCATTCTTCCGGCGTTTATCAGACTTTCAGATAGGGCAAATGTCAGTGAGCGTTCCGATTTCAGTTCCAGAGCAATTCGCCCAATGAGTCCTTGATATTTAGTCGTTTTCAGCCAATATTTTGGATTTTTGAAAATTTCACTTTTTTGTGAAAATATCCACTTAATGAGGGAATAATATGTGTGAGGGTACCCCAGGAGAGTTCCAAATGTGTGTGGGTAGAATATATATCCCACGGGGGTAAAATTGAAAAAAGTTGAAAAAAAATTTTTTTTGGACTTAGTCATTTTTCCGGCGTTTATCAGACTTTCAGATAGGGCAAATGTCAGTGAGCATTCCGATTTCAGTTCCAGAGCGATTCGTCCAATGAATCCTTGATATTTAGTAATTTTCAGCCAATTTTCTGGATTTTTGAAAAATTCACTTTTTTGTGAAAATATCCACTAAATGAGGGAATAATATGTGTGAAGGTACCCCAGGAGAGTTCCAAATGTGTGTTGGTTAAATATATATCCCACGGGGGTAAAATTGAAAAAAGTTGAAAAAATTTTTTTTTTGGACGTAGAAATTCTTCCGGCGTTTATCAGACTTTCAGATAGGGCAAATGTCAGTGAGCGTTCCGATTTCAGTTCCAGAGCGATTCGCCCAATGAATCCTTTATATTTGGTCATTTTCAGCCAATTTTCTGGATTTTTGAAAAATTCACTTTTTTGGTGAAAATATCCACTAAAAGAGGGAATAATATGTGTGATGGTACCCCAGGAGAGTTCCAAATGTGTGTGGGTAGAATATATATCCCACGTGGGTAAAATTGAAAGAAGTTGAAAAAACATTTTTTTTTCGACTTACTCATTTTTCCGGCGTTTATCATACTTTCAGATAGGGCAAATGTCAGTGAGCGTTCCGATTTCAGTTCCAGAGCGATTCGCCCAATGAGTCTTGATATTTAGTTATTTTCTGCCAATTTTCTGGATTTTTGAAAAATTCACTTTTTTGTGAAAATATCCATAAATGAGGGAATAATATGTGTGAGGGTACCCCAGGAGAGTTCTAAATGTGTGTGGGTAGAATATATATCCCACGGGGGTAAAATTGAAAAAAATTGAAAAAAAATTTTTTTTTGGACTTAGTCATTTTTCCAGCGTTTATCAGACTTTCAGATAGGGCAAATGTCAGTGAGCATTCCGGTTTCAGTTCCAGAGCAATTCGCCCAATGAGTCCTTGATATTTAGTCATTTTCAGCCAATTTTCTGGATTTTTGAAAAATTCACTTTTTTGTGAAAATATCCACTAAATGAGGGAATAATATGTGTGAGGGTACCCCAGGAGAGTTCCAAATGTGTGTGGGTAGAATATATATCCCACGGGGGTAAAATTGAAAAAAGTTGAAAAAAATTTTTTTTTGGACTTACTCATTTTTCCTGCGTTTATCAAACTTTCAGATAGGGCAAATGTCAGTGAGCGTTCCGATTTCAGTTCCAGAGCGATTCGCCCAATGAGTCTTGATATTTAGTTATTTTTTGCCAATTTTCTGGATTTTTGAAAAATTTACTTTTTTGTGAAAATATCCATAAATGAGGGAATAATATGTGTGAGGGTACCCCAGGAGAGTTCCAAATGTGTGTGGGTAGAATATATATCCCACGGGGGGTAAAATTGAAAAAAGTTGAAAAAAAAATTTTTTTTCGACTTAGTCATTTTTCCGGCGTTTATCAGACTTTCAGATAGGGCAAATGTCAGTGAGCATTCCGATTTCAGTTCCAGAGCGATTCGCCCAATGAGTCCTTGATATTTAGTAATTTTCAGCCAATTTTCTGGATTTTTGAAAAATTCACTTTTTTGTGAAAATATCCACTAAATGAGGGAATAATATGTGTGAAGGTACCCCAGGAGAGTTCCAAATGTGTGTGGGTAGAATATATATCCCACGTGGGTAAAATTGAAAGAAGTTGAAAAAAAATTTTTTTTTCGACTTACTCATTTTTCCGGCGTTTATCAAACTTTCAGATAGGGCAAATGTCAGTGAGCGTTCCGATTTCAGTTCCAGAGCGATTCGCCCAATGAGTCCTTGATATTTAGTTATTTTCTGCCAATTTTCTGGATTTTTGAAAAATTCACTTTTTTGTGAAAATATCCATAAATGAGGGAATAATATGTGTGAGGGTACCCCAGGAGAGTTCTAAATGTGTGTGGGTAGAATATATATCCCACGGGGGTAAAATTGAAAAAAGTTGAAAAAAATTTTTTTTTGGACGTAACCATTCTTCCGGCGTTTATCAGACTTTCAGATAGGGCAAATGTCAGTGAGCATTCCGGTTTCAGTTCCAGAGCGATTCGCCCAATGAGTCCTTGATATTTAATCATTTTCAGCCAATTTTCTGGATTTTTGAAAAATTCACTTTTTTGTAATAATATCCACTAAATGAGGGAATAATATGTATGAGGGTACCCCAGGAGAGTTCCAAATGTGTGTGGGTAAAATATATATCCCACGGGGGTAAAATTGCAAAAAGTTGAAAAATTTTTTTTTTTGGACGTAACCATTCTTCCGGCGTTTATCAGACTTTCAGATAGGGCAAATGTCAGTGAGCATTCCGATTTCAGTTCCAGAGCGATTCGCCCAATGAGTCCTTGATATTTAGTCGTTTTCAGCCAATATTTTGGATTTTTGAAAATTCCACTTTTTTGTGAAAATATCCACTAAATGAGGGAATAATATGTGTGAGGGTACCCAGGAGAGTTCCAAATGTGTAAAATTTAAAAAAGTTGAAAAAAATTTTTTTTTGCACTTAGTCATTTTTCCGGCGTTTATAAAACTTTCAGATAGGGCAAATGTCAGTGAGCGTTCCGATTTCAGTTCCAGAGCAATTGCCCAATGAATCCTTTATATTTGGTCATTTTCAGCCAATTTTCTGGATTTTTGAAAAATTCACTTTTTTTGTGAAAATATCCACTAAAAGAGGGAATAATATGTGTGAGGGTACCCCAGGAGAGTTCCAAATGTGTGTGGGTAGAATATATATCCCACGGGGGTAAAATTGAAAAAAGTTGAAAAAATTTTTTTTTTTCGACTTAGTCATTTTTCCGGCGTTTATCAGACTTTCAGATAGGGCAAATGTCAGTGAGCATTCCGATTTCAGTTCCAGAGCGATTCGCCCAATGAGTCCTTGATATTTAGTCATTTTCCGCCAATTTTCTGGATTTTTGAAAAATTCACTTTTTTGTGAAAATATCCACTAAATGAGGGAATAATATGTGTGAGGGTACCCCAGGAGAGTTCTAAATGTGTGTGGGTAGAATATATATCCCACGGGGGTAAAATTGAAAAAAAATGAAAAAAAAATTTTTTTTGGACTTAGTCATTTTTGCGGCGTTTATCAGACTTTCAGATAGGGCAAATGTCAGTGAGCATTCCGGTTTCAGTTCCAGAGCGATTCGCCCAATGAGTCCTTGATATTTAGTAATTTTCAGCCAATTTTCTATATTTTTGAAAAATTCACTTTCTTGTGATAATATCCACTAAATGAGGGAATAATATGTGTGAGGGTACCCCAGGAGAGTTCCAAATGTGTGTGGGTAAAATATATATCCCACGGGGGTAAAATTGAAAAAATTTGAAAAAAATATTTTTTTTGGACTTAGTCAATTTTCCGGCGTTTATCAGACTTTCAGATAGGGCAAATGTCAGTGAGCGTTCCGATTTCAGTTCCAGAGCGATTCGCCCAATGAGTCCTTGATATTTAGTCATTTTGAGCCAATTTTCTGGATTTTTGAAAAATTCACTTTTTTGTGAAAATATCCACTAAATGAGGGAATAATATGTGTGAGGGTACCCCAGGAGAGTTCTAAATGTGTGTGGGTAGAATATATATCCCACGGGGGTAAAATTGAAAAAATTTGAAAAAAATATTTTTTTTGGACTTAGTCATTTTTCCGGCGTTTATCAGACTTTCAGATAGGGCAAATGTCAGTGAGCATTCCGATTTCAGTTCCAGAGCGATTCGCCCAATGAGTCCTTGATATATAGTCATTTTGAGCCAATTTTCTGGATTTTTGAAAAATTCACTTTTTTGTGAAAATATCCACTAAATGAGGGAATAATATGTGTGAGGGTACCCAAGGAGAGTTCTAAATGTGTGTGGGTAGAATATATATCCCACGGGGGTAAAATTGAAAAAAATTGAAAAAAAATTTTTTTTTGGACTTAGTCATTTTTCCGGCGTTTATCAGACTTTCAGATAGGGCAAATGTCAGTGAGCATTACGGTTTCAGTTCCAGAGCGATTCGCCCAATGAGTCCTTGATATTTAGTCATTTTCAGCCAATTTTCTGGATTTTTGAAAATTTAACTTTTTTGTGATAATATCCACTAAATGAGGGAATAATATGTGTGAGGGTACCCCAGGAGAGTTCCAAATGTGTGTGGGTAAAATATATATCCCACGGGGGTAAAATTGAAAAAAGTTGAAAAAAATTTTTTTTGGGACGTAGCCATTCTTCCGGCGTTTATCAGACTTTCAGATAGGGCAAATGTCAGTGAGCGTTCCGATTTCAGTTCCAGAGCAATTTGCCCAATGAGTCCTTGATATTTAGTCGTTTTCAGCCAATATTTTGGATTTTTGAAAATTTCACTTTTTTGTGAAAATATCCACTTAATGAGGGAATAATATGTGTGAGGGTACCCCAGGAGAGTTCCAAATGTGTGTGGGTAGAATATATATCCCACGGGGGTAAAATTGAAAAAAGTTGAAAAAAAATTTTTTTTGGACTTAGTCATTTTTCCGGCGTTTATAAAACTTTCAGATAGGGCAAATGTCAGTGAGCATTCCGATTTCAGTTCCAGAGCGATTCGTCCAATGAATCCTTTATATTTAGTCATTTTCAGCCAATTTTCTGGATTTTTGAAAAATTCACTTTTTTGTGAAAATATCCACTAAATGAGGGAATAATATGTGTGAGGGTACCCCAGGAGAGTTCCAAATGTGTGTGGGTAGAATATATATCCCACGGGGGGTAAAATTGAAAAAAGTTGAAAAAAAAAATTTTTTTCGACTTAGTCATTTTTCCGGCGTTTATCAGACTTTCAGATAGGGCAAATGTCAGTGAGCATTCCGATTTCAGTTCCAGAGCGATTCGCCCAATGAGTCCTTGATATTTAGTTATTTTCAGCCAATTTTCTGGATTTTTGAAAAATTCACTTTTTTGTGAAAATATCCACTAAATGAGGGAATAATATGTGTGAAGGTACCCCAGGAGAGTTCCAAATGTGTGTGGGTAGAATATATATCCCACGTGGGTAAAATTGAAAGAAGTTGAAAAAAAATTTTTTTTTCGACTTACTCATTTTTCCGGCGTTTATCAAACTTTCAGATAGGGCAAATGTCAGTGAGCGTTCCGATTTCAGTTCCAGAGCGATTCGCCCAATGAGTCCTTGATATTTAGTTATTTTCTGCCAATTTTCTGGATTTTTGAAAAATTCACTTTTTTGTGAAAATATCCATAAATGAGGGAATAATATGTGTGAGGGTACCCCAGGAGAGTTCTAAATGTGTGTGGGTAGAATATATATCCCACGGGGGTAAAATTGAAAAAAGTTGAAAAAAATTTTTTTTTGGACGTAACCATTCTTCCGGCGTTTATCAGACTTTCAGATAGGGCAAATGTCAGTGAGCATTCCGGTTTCAGTTCCAGAGCGATTCGCCCAATGAGTCCTTGATATTTAATCATTTTCAGCCAATTTTCTGGATTTTTGAAAAATTCACTTTTTTGTAATAATATCCACTAAATGAGGGAATAATATGTATGAGGGTACCCCAGGAGAGTTCCAAATGTGTGTGGGTAAAATATATATCCCACGGGGGTAAAATTGAAAAAAGTTGAAAATTTTTTTTTTTTGGACGTAACCATTCTTCCGGCGTTTATCAGAATTTCAGATAGGGCAAATGTCAGTGAGCATTCCGATTTCAGTTCCAGAGCGATTCGCCCAATGAGTCCTTGATATTTAGTCATTTTCCGCCAATTTTCTGGATTTTTGAAAAATTCACTTTTTTGTGAAAATATCCACTAAATGAGGGAATAATATGTGTGAGGGTACCCCAGGAGAGTTCTAAATGTGTGTGGGTAGAATATATATCCCACGGGGGTAAAATTGAAAAAAAATGAAAAAAAAATTTTTTTTGGACTTAGTCATTTTTCCGGCGTTTATCAGACTTTCAGATAGGGCAAATGTCAGTGAGCATTCCGGTTTCAGTTCCAGAGCGATTCGCCCAATGAGTCCTTGATATTTAGTAATTTTCAGCCAATTTTCTATATTTTTGAAAAATTCACTTTCTTGTGATAATATCCACTAAATGAGGGAATAATATGTGTGAGGGTACCCCAGGAGAGTTCCAAATGTGTGTGGGTAAAATATATATCCCACGGGGGTAAAATTGAAAAAATTTGAAAAAAATATTTTTTTTGGACTTAGTCAATTTTCCGGCGTTTATCAGACTTTCAGATAGGGCAAATGTCAGTGAGCGTTCCGATTTCAGTTCCAGAGCGATTCGCCCAATGAGTCCTTGATATTTAGTCATTTTGAGCCAATTTTCTGGATTTTTGAAAAATTCACTTTTTTGTGAAAATATCCACTAAATGAGGGAATAATATGTGTGAGGGTACCCCAGGAGAGTTCTAAATGTGTGTGGGTAGAATATATATCCCACGGGGGTAAAATTGAAAAAATTTGAAAAAAATATTTTTTTTGGACTTAGTCATTTTTCCGGCGTTTATCAGACTTTCAGATAGGGCAAATGTCAGTGAGCGTTCCGATTTCAGTTCCAGAGCGATTCTCCCAATGAGTCCTTGATATATAGTCATTTTGAGCCAATTTTCTGGATTTTTGAAAAATTCACTTTTTTGTGAAAATATCCACTAAATGAGGGAATAATATGTGTGAGGGTACCCAAGGAGAGTTCTAAATGTGTGTGGGTAGAATATATATCCCACGGGGGTAAAATTGAAAAAAATTGAAAAAAAATTTTTTTTTGGACTTAGTCATTTTTCCGGCGTTTATCAGACTTTCAGATAGGGCAAATGTCAGTGAGCATTACGGTTTCAGTTCCAGAGCGATTCGCCCAATGAGTCCTTGATATTTAGTCATTTTCAGCCAATTTTCTGGATTTTTGAAAATTTAACTTTTTTGTGATAATATCCACTAAATGAGGGAATAATATGTGTGAGGGTACCCCAGGAGAGTTCCAAATGTGTGTGGGTAAAATATATATCCCACGGGGGTAAAATTGAAAAAAGTTGAAAAAAATTTTTTTTGGGACGTAGCCATTCTTCCGGCGTTTATCAGACTTTCAGATAGGGCAAATGTCAGTGAGCGTTCCGATTTCAGTTCCAGAGCAATTTGCCCAATGAGTCCTTGATATTTAGTCGTTTTCAGCCAATATTTTGGATTTTTGAAAATTTCACTTTTTTGTGAAAATATCCACTTAATGAGGGAATAATATGTGTGAGGGTACCCCAGGAGAGTTCCAAATGTGTGTGGGTAGAATATATATCCCACGGGGGTAAAATTGAAAAAAGTTGAAAAAAAATTTTTTTTGGACTTAGTCATTTTTCCGGCGTTTATAAAACTTTCAGATAGGGCAAATGTCAGTGAGCGTTCCGATTTCAGTTCCAGAGCGATTCGTCCAATGAATCCTTTATATTTAGTCATTTTCAGCCAATTTTCTGGATTTTTGAAAAATTCACTTTTTTGTGAAAATATCCACTAAATGAGGGAATAATATGTGTGAGGGTACCCCAGGAGAGTTCCAAATGTGTGTGGGTAGAATATATATCCCACGGGGGGTAAAATTGAAAAAAGTTGAAAAAAAAAATTTTTTTCGACTTAGTCATTTTTCCGGCGTTTATCAGACTTTCAGATAGGGCAAATGTCAGTGAGCATTCCGATTTCAGTTCCAGAGCGATTCGCCCAATGAGTCCTTGATATTTAGTTATTTTCAGCCAATTTTCTGGATTTTTGAAAAATTCACTTTTTTGTGAAAATATCCACTAAATGAGGGAATAATATGTGTGAAGGTACCCCAGGAGAGTTCCAAATGTGTGTGGGTAGAATATATATCCCACGTGGGTAAAATTGAAAGAAGTTGAAAAAAATTTTTTTTTTCGACTTACTCATTTTTCCGGCGTTTATCAAACTTTCAGATAGGGCAAATGTCAGTGAGCGTTCCGATTTCAGTTCCAGAGCGATTCGCCCAATGAGTCCTTGATATTTAGTTATTTTCTGCCAATTTTCTGGATTTTTGAAAAATTCACTTTTTTGTGAAAATATCCATAAATGAGGGAATAATATGTGTAAGGGTACCCCAGGAGAGTTCTAAATGTGTGTGGGTAGAATATATATCCCACGGGGGTAAAATTGAAAAAAGTTGAAAAAAATTTTTTTTTGGACGTAACCATTCTTCCGGCGTTTATCAGACTTTCAGATAGGGCAAATGTCAGTGAGCATTCCGGTTTCAGTTCCAGAGCGATTCGCCCAATGAGTCCTTGATATTTAATCATTTTCAGCCAATTTTCTGGATTTTTGAAAAATTCACTTTTTTGTAATAATATCCACTAAATGAGGGAATAATATGTATGAGGGTACCCCAGGAGAGTTCCAAATGTGTGTGGGTAAAATATATATCCCACGGGGGTAAAATTGAAAAAAGTTGAAAATTTTTTTTTTTTGGACGTAACCATTCTTCCGGCGTTTATCAGAATTTCAGATAGGGCAAATGTCAGTGAGCATTCCGATTTCAGTTCCAGAGCCCAATGAGTCCTTGATATTTAGTCGTTTTCAGCCAATATTTTGGATTTTTGAAAATTCCACTTTTTTGTGAAAATATCCACTAAATGAGGGAATAATATGTGTGAGGGTACCCAGGAGAGTTCCAAATGTGTAAAATTTAAAAAAGTTGAAAAAAATTTTTTTTTGCACTTAGTCATTTCTCCGGCGTTTATAAAACTTTCAGATAGGGCAAATGTCAGTGAGCGTTCCGATTTCAGTTCCAGAGCAATTGCCCAATGAATTCTTTATATTTGGTCATTTTCAGCCAATTTTCTGGATTTTTGAAAAATTCACTTTTTTGTGAAAATATCCACTAAAAGAGGGAATAATATGTGTGAGGGTACCCCAGGAGAGTTCCAAATGTGTGTGGGTAGAATATATATCCCACGGGAGTAAAATTGAAAAAAGTTGAAAAAAATTTTTTTTTGGACTTAGTCATTTTTCCGGCGTTTATCAGACTTTCAGATAGGGCAAAAGTCAGTGAGCATTCCAATTTCAGTTCCAGAGCGATTCGCCCAATGAGTCCTTTATATTTAGTCATTTTCAGCCAATTTTCTGGATTTTTGAAAATTTCACTTTTTTGTGAAAATATCCACTAAATGAGGGAATAATATGTGTGAGGGTACCCCAGGAGAGTTCCAAATGTGTGTGGGTAGAATATATATCCCACGGGGGTAAAATTGAAAAAAGTTGAAAAAAATTTTTTTTTTCGACGAAGTCATTTTTCCGGCGTTTATCAGACTTTCAGATAGGGCAAATGTCAGTGAGCATTCCGATTTCAGTTCCAGAGCGATTCGCCCAATGAGTCCTTGATATTTAGTCATTTTCCGCCAATTTTCTGGATTTTTGAAAAATTCACTTCTTTGTGAAAATATCCATAAATGAGGGAATAATATGTGTGAGGGTACCCCAGGAGAGTTCTAAATGTGTGTGGGTAGAATATATATCCCACGGGGGTAAAATTGAAAAAATTTGAAAAAAATATTTTTTTTGGACTTAGTCAATTTTCCGGCGTTTATCAGACTTTCAGATAGGGCAAATGTCAGTGAGCGTTCCGATTTCAGTTCCAGAGCGATTCGCCCAATGAGTCCTTGATATTTAGTCATTTTGAGCCAATTTTCTGGATTTTTGAAAAATTCACTTTTTTGTGAAAATATCCACTAAATGAGGGAATAATATGTGTGAGGGTACCCCAGGAGAGTTCTAAATGTGTGTGGGTAGAATATATATCCCACGGGGGTAAAATTGAAAAAAAATGAAAAAAAAATTTTTTTTGGACTTAGTCATTTTTCCGGCGTTTATCAGACTTTCAGATAGGGCAAATGTCAGTGAGCATTCCGGTTTCAGTTCCAGAGCGATTCGCCCAATGAGTCCTTGATATTTAGTAATTGTCAGCCAATTTTCTATATTTTTGAAAAATTCACTTTTTTGTGATAATATCCACTAAATGAGGGAGTAATATGTGTGAGGGTACCCCAGGAGAGTTCCAAATGTGTGTGGGTAAAATATATATCCCACGGGGGTAAAATTGAAAAAATTTGAAAAAAATATTTTTTTTGGACGTAACCATTCTTCCGGCGTTTATCAGACTTTCAGATAGGGCAAATGTCAGTGAGCGTTCCGATTTCAGTTCCAGAGCGATTCGCCCAATGAGTCCTTGATATTTAGTCATTTTGAGCCAATTTTCTGGATTTTTGAAAAATTCACTTTTTTGTGAAAATATCCACTAAATGAGGGAATAATATGTGTGAGGGTACCCCAGGAGAGTTCTAAATGTGTGTGGGTAGAATATATATCCCACGGGGGTAAAATTGAAAAAAATTGAAAAAAAATTTTTTTTTTGACTTAGTCATTTTTCCGGCGTTTATCAGACTTTCAGATAGGGCAAATGTCAGTGAGCATTCCGGTTTCAGTTCCAGAGCGATTCGCCCAATGAGTCCTTGATATTTAGTCATTTTCAGCCAATTTTCTGGATTTTTGAAAAATTCACTTTTTGTGAAAATATCCATAAATGAGGGAATAATATGTGTGAGGGTACCCCAGGAGAGTTCCAAATGTGTGTGGGTAGAATATATATCCCACGGGGGTAAAATTGAAAAAAGTTGAAAAATTTTTTTTTTTTCGACTTAGTCATTTTTCCGGCGTTTATCAGACTTTCAGATAGGGCAAATGTCAGTGAGCGTTCCGCTTTCAGTTCCAGAGCGATTCGCCCAATGAGTCCTTGATATTTAGTCATTTTCAGCCAATTTTCTGGATTTTTGAAAAATTCACTTTTTTGTGATAATATCCACTAAATGAGGGAATAAGATGTGTGAGGGTACCCCAGGAGAGTTCCAAATGTGTGTGGGTAAAATATATATCCCACAGGGGTAAAATTGAAAAAAGTTGGAAAAAATTTTTTTTTGGACGTAACCATTCTTCCGGCGTTTATCAGACTTTCAGATAGGGCAAATGTCAGTGAGCGTTCCGATTTCAGTTCCAGAGCGATTCGCCCAATGAGTCCTTGATATTTAGTCATTTTCAGCCAATTTTCTGGATTTTTGAAAAATTCACTTTTTTGTGAAAATATCCATAAATGAGGGAATAATATGTGTGAGGGTACCCCAGGAGAGTTCTAAATGTGTGTGGGTAGAATATATATCCCACGGGAGTAAAATTGAAAAAATTTGAAAAAAATATTTTTTTTGGACTTAGTCAATTTTCCGGCATTTATCAGACTTTCAGATAGGGCAAATGTCAGTGAGCGTTCTGATTTCAGTTCCAGAGCGATTCGCCCTATGAGTCCTTGATATTTAGTCATTTTCAGCCAATTTTCTGGATTTTTGAAAAATTCACTTTTTTGTGAAAATATCCATAAATGAGGGAATAATATGTGTGAGGGTACCCCAGGAGAGTTCTAAATGTGTGTGTGTAAAATATATATCCCACGGGGGTAAAATTGAAAAAAGTTGAAAAAATTTTTTTTTTGGACGTAACCATTCTTCCGGCGTTTATCAGACTTTCAGATAGGGCAAATTTCAGTGAGCGTTCCGATTTCAGTTCCAGAGCGATTCGCCCAATGAGTCCTTGATATTTAGTCATTTTCAGCCAATTTTCTGGATTTTTGAAAAATTCACTTTTTTGTGAAAATATCCACTAAATGAGGGAATAATATGTGTGAGGGTACCCCAGGAGTGTTCCAAATGTGTGTGGGTAGAATATATATCCCACAGGAGTAAAATTGAAAAAAGTTGAAAAAAATTTTTTTTTGGACTTAGTCATTTTTCCGGCGTTTATCAGACTTTCAGATAGGGCAAATGTCAGTGAGCATTCCGGTTTCAGTTCCAGAGCGATTCGCCCAATGAGTCCTTGATATTTAGTCATTTTCAGCCAATTTTCTGGATTTTTGAAAAATTCACTTTTTTGTGATAATATCCACTAAATGAGGGAATAATATGTGTGAGGGTACCCCAGGAGAGTTCTAAATGTGTGTGGGTAGAATATATATCCCACGGGGGTAAAATTGAAAAAATTTGAAAAAAAATTTTTTTTTGGACTTAGTCATTTTTCCGGCGTTTATCAGACTTTCAGATAGGGCAAATGTCAGTGAGCATTCCGGTTTCAGTTCCAGAGCGATTCGCCCAATGAGTCCTTTATATTTAGTCATTTTCAGCCAATTTTCTGGATTTTTGAAAAATTCACTTTTTTGTGATAATATCCACTAAATGAGGGAATAATATGTGTGAGGGTACCCCAGGAGAGTTCCAAATATGTGTGGGTAAAATATATATCCCACGGGGGTAAAATTGAAAAAAGTTGGAAAAAATTTTTTTTTGGACGTAACCATTCTTCCGGCGTTTATCAGACTTTCAGATAGGGCAAATGTCAGTGAGCGTTCCGATTTCAGTTCCAGAGCGATTCGCCCAATGAGTCCTTGATATTTAGTCATTTTCAGCCAATTTTCTGGATTTTTGAAAAATTCACTTTTTTGTGAAAATATCCATAAATGAGGGAATAATATGTGTGAGGGTACCCCAGGAGAGTTCTAAATGTGTGTGGGTAGAATATATATCCCACGGGGGTAAAATTGAAAAAATTTGAAAAAAATATTTTTTTTTGGACTTAGTCAATTTTCCGGCGTTTATCAGACTTTCAGATAGGGCAAATGTCAGTGAGCGTTCCGATTTCAGTTCCAGAGCAATTCGCCCAATGAGTCCTTGATATTTAGTCATTTTGAGCCAATTTTCTGGATTTTTGAAAAATTCACTTTTTTGTGAAAATATCCACTAAATGAGGGAATAATATGTGTGAGGGTACCCCAGGAGAGTTCCAAATGTGTGTGGGTAAAATATATATCCCACGGGGGTAAAATTGAAAAAAGTTGAAAAAATTTTTTTTTTGGACGTAACCATTCTTCTGGCGTTTATCAAACTTTCAGATAGGGCAAATTACAGTGAGCGTTCCGATTTCAGTTCCAGAGCGATTCGCCCAATGAGTTCTTGATATTTAGTCGTTTTCAGCCAATATTTTGGATTTTTGAAAATTTCACTTTTTTGTGAAAATATCCACTAAATGAGGGAATAATATGTGTGAGGGTTCCCCAGGAGTGTTCCAAATGTGTGTGGGTAGAATATATATCCCACGGGAGTAAAATTGAAAAAAGTTGAAAACAATTTTTTTTTGGACTTAGTCATTTTTCCGGCGTTTATCAGACTTTCAGATAGGGCAAATGTCAGTGAGCATTCCGGTTTCAGTTCCAGAGCGATTCGCCCAATGAGTCCTTGATATTTAGTCATTTTCAGCCAATTTTCTGGATTTTTGAAAAATTCACTTTTTTGTGAAAATATCCATAAATGAGGGAATAATATGTGTGAGGGTACCCCAGGAGAGTTCCAAATGTGTGTGGGTAAAATATATATCCCACGGGGGTAAAATTGAAAAAAGTTGAAAAAAATTTTTTTTTGGACGTAACCATTCTTCCGGCGTTTATCAGACTTTCAGATAGGGCAAATGTCAGTGAGCATTCCGGTTTCAGTTCCAGAGCGATTCGCCCAATGAGTCCTTGATATTTAGTCATTTTCAGCCAATTTTCTGGATTTTTGAAAAATTCACTTTTTTGTGATAATATCCACTAAATGAGGGAATAATATGTGTGAGGGTACCCCAGGAGAGTTCTAAATGTGTGTGGGTAGAATATATATCCCACGGGGGTAAAATTGAAAAAATTTGAAAAAAAATTTTTTTTTGGACTTAGTCATTTTTCCGGCGTTTATCAGACTTTCAGATAGGGCATATGTCAGTGAGCATTCCGGTTTCAGTTCCAGAGCGATTCGCCCAATGAGTCCTTTATATTTAGTCATTTTCAGCCAATTTTCTGGATTTTTGAAAATTTAACTTTTTTGTGATAATATCCACTAAATGAGGGAATAATATGTGTGAGGGTACCCCAGGAGAGTTCCAAATGTGTGTGTGTAAAATATATATCCCACGGGGGTAAAATTGAAAAAAGTTGAAAAAAATTTTTTTTTGGACGTAACCATTCTTCCGGCGTTTATCAGACTTTCAGATAGGGCAAATTACAGTGAGCGTTCCGATTTCAGTTCCAGAGCGATTCGCCCAATGAGTTCTTGATATTTAGTCATTTTCAGCCAATTTTCTGGATTTTTGAAAAATTCACTTTTTTGTGAAAATATCCATAAATGAGGGAATAATATGTGTGAGGGTACCCCAGGAGAGTTCTAAATGTGTTTGGGTAGAATATATATCCCACGGGGGTAAAATTGAAAAAATTTGATAAAATATTTTTTTTGGACTTAGTCAATTTTCCGGCGTTTATCAGACTTTCAGATAGGGCAAATGTCAGTGAGCGTTCTGATTTCAGTTCCAGAGCGATTCGCCCAATGAGTCCTTGATATTTAGTCATTTTCAGCCAATTTTCTGGATTTTTGAAAATTTAACTTTTTTGTGATAATATCCACTAAATGAGGGAATAATATGTGTGAGGGTACCCCAGGAGAGTTCCAAATGTGTGTGTGTAAAATATATATCCCACGGGGGTAAAATTGAAAAAAGTTGAAAAAAATTTTTTTTTGGACGTAACCATTCTTCCGGCGTTTATCAGACTTTCAGATAGGGCAAATTACAGTGAGCGTTCCGATTTCAGTTCCAGAGCGATTCGCACAATGAGTCCTTGATATTTAGTCGTTTTCAGCCAATATTTTGGATTTTTGAAAATTTCACTTTTTTGTGAAAATATCCACTAAATGAGGGAATAATATGTGTGAGGTTACCCCAGGAGTGTTCCAAATGTGTGTGGGTAGAATATATATCCCACGGGGGTAAAATTGAAAAAAGTTGAAAAAAATTTTTTTTTTGGACTTAGTCATTTTTCCGGCGTTTATCAGACTTTCAGATAGGGCAAATGTCAGTGAGCGTTCCGGTTTCAGTTCCAGAGCGATTAGCCCAATGAGTCCTTGATATTTAGTCATTTTCAGCCAATTTTCTATATTTTTGAAAAATTCACTTTTTTGTGATAATATCCACTAAATGAGGGAATAATATGTGTGAGGGTACCCCAGGAGAGTTCCAAATGTGTGTGGGTAAAATATATATCCCACGGGGGTAAAATTGAAAAAAGTTGGAAAAAATTTTTTTTGGGACGTAACCATTCTTCCGGCGTCTATCAGACTTTCAGATAGGGCAAATGTCAGTGAGCATTCCGATTTCAGTTCCAGAGCGATTCGCCCAATGAGTTCTTGATATTTAGTCGTTTTCAGCCAATATTTTGGATTTTTGAAAATTTCACTTTTTTGTGAAAATATCCACTAAATGAGGGAATAATATGTGTGAGGGTACCCCAGGAGTGTTCCAAATGTGTGTGGGTAGAATATATATCCCACGGGAGTAAAATTGAAAAAAGTTGAAAAAAATTTTTTTTTGGACGTAACCATTCTTCCGGCGTTTATCAGACTTTCAGATAGGGCAAATTACAGTGAGCGTTCCGATTTCAGTTCCAGAGCGATTCGCCCAATGAGTTCTTGATATTTAGTCATTTTCAGCCAATTTTCTGGATTTTTGAAAAATTCACTTTTTTGTGATAATATCCACTAAATGAGGGAATAATATGTGTGAGGGTACCCCAGGAGAGTTCTAAATGTGTGTGGGTAGAATATATATCCCACGGGGGTAAAATTGAAAAAATTTGAAAAAAAATATTTTTTTGGACTTAGTCATTTTTCCGGCGTTTATCAGACTTTCAGATAGGGCAAATGTCAGTGAGCATTCCGGTTTCAGTTCCAGAGCGATTCGCCCAATGAGTCCTTTATATTTAGTCATTTTCAGCCAATTTTCTGGATTTTTGAAAATTTAACTTTTTTGTGATAATATCCACTAAATGAGGGAATAATATGTGTGAGGGTACCCCAGGAGAGTTCCAAATGTGTGTGTGTAAAATATATATCCCACGGGGGTAAAATTGAAAAAAGTTTAAAAAAATTTTTTTTTGGACGTAACCATTCTTCAGGCGTTTATCAGACTTTCAGATAGGGCAAATTACAGTGAGCGTTCCGATTTCAGTTCCAGAGCGATTCGCCCAATGAGTCCTTGATATTTAGACGTTTTCAGCCAATATTTTGGATTTTTGAAAATTTCCCTTTTTTGTGAAAATATCCACTAAATGAGGGAATAATATGTGTGAGGTTACCCCAGGAGTGTTCCAAATGTGTGTGGGTAGAAAATATATCCCACGGGGGTAAAATTGAAAAAAGTTGGAAAAAATTTTTTTTTTGGACTTAGTCATTTTTCCGGCATTTATCAGACTTTCAGATAGGGCAAATGTCAGTGAGCGTTCCGGTTTCAGTTCCAGAGCGATTCGCCCAATGAGTCCTTGATATTTAGTCATTTTCAGCCAATTTTCTATATTTTTGAAAAATTCACTTTTTTGTGATAATATCCACTAAATGAGGGAATAATATGTGTGAGGGTACCCCAGGAGAGTTCCAAATGTGTGTGGGTAAAATATATATCCCACGGGGGTAAAATTGAAAAAAGTTGGAAAAATTTTTTTTTGGGACGTAACCATTCTTCCGGCGTTTATCAGACTTTCAGATAGGGCAAATGTCAGTGAGCATTCCAATTTCAGTTCCAGAGCGATTCGCCCAATGAGTCCTTTATATTTGGTCATTTTCAGCCAATTTTCTGGATTTTTGAAAAATTCACTTTTTTTGTGAAAATATCCACTAAAAGAGGGAATAATATGTGTGAGGGTACCCCAGGAGAGTTCGAAATGTGTGTTGGTAGAATATCTATGCCACGGGGGTAAAATTGAAAAAAGTCGAAAAATTTTTTTTTTTTCGACTTAGTCATTTTTCCGCCGTTTATCAGACTTTCAGATAGGGCAAATGTCAGTGAGCGTTCCGGTTTCAGTTCCAGAGCGATTTGCCCAATGAGTCCTTGATATTTAGTCATTTTCAGCCAATTTTCTGGATTTTTGAAAAATTCACTTTTTTGTGAAAATATCCACTAAATGAGGGAATAATATGTGTGAGGGTACCCCAGGAGAGTTCCAAATGTGTGTGGGTAGAATATATATCCCACGGGGGTAAAATTGAAAAAATTTGAAAAAAAATTTTTTTTTGGACTTAGTCATTTTTCCGGCGTTTATCAGACTTTCAGATAGGGCAAATGTCAGTGAGCATTCCGGTTTCAGTTCCAGAGCGATTCGCCCAATGAGTCCTTTATATTTAGTCATTTTCAGCCAATTTTCTGGATTTTTGAAAATTTAACTTTTTTGTGATAATATCCACTAAATGAGGGAATAATATGTGTGAGGGTACCCCAGGAGAGTTCCAAATGTGTGTGTGTAAAATATATATCCCACGGGGGTAAAATTGAAAAAAGTTGAAAAAAATTTTTTTTTGGACGTAACCATTCTTCCGGCGTTTATCAGACTTTCAGATAGGGCAAATTACAGTGAGCGTTCCGATTTCAGTTCCAGAGCAATTCGCCCAATGAATCCTTTATATTTGGTCATTTTCAGCCAATTTTCTGGATTTTTTAAAAATTCATTTTTTTGTGAAAATATCCACTAAAAGAGGGAATAATATGTGTGAGGGTACCCCAGGAGAGTTCCAAATGTGTGTGGGTAGAATATATATCCCACGGGGGTAAAATTGAAAAAAGTTGAAAAAAATTTTTTTTTTCGACTTAGTCATTTTTCCGGCGTTTATCAGACTTTCAGATAGGGCAAATGTCAGTGAGCATTCCGCTTTCAGTTCCAGAGCGATTCGAACAATGAGTCCTTGATATTTAGTCATTTTCAGCCAATTTTCTGGATTTTTGAAAAATTCACTTTTTTGTGATAATATCCACTAAATGAGGGAATAATATGTGTGAGGGTACCCCAGGAGAGTTCCAAATGTGTGTGGGTAAAATATATATCCCACGGGGGTAAAATTGAAAAAAGTTCAAAAAAATTTTTTTTTGGACGTAACCATTCTTCCGGCGTTTATCAGACTTTCAGATAGGGCAAATGTCAGTGAGCGTTCCGATTTCAGTTCCAGAGCGATTCGCCCAATGAGTCCTTGATATTTAGTCATTTTCAGCCAATTTTCTGGATTTTTGAAAAATTCACTTTTTGGTGAAAATATCCACTAAATGAGGGAATAATATGTGTGAAGGTACCCCAGGAGAGTTCCAAATGTGTGTGGGTAAAATATATATCCCACGGGGGTAAAATTGAAAAAAGTTTAAAAAAAAATTTTTTTTCGACTTAGTCATTCTTCCAGCGTTTATCAGCTTTTCAGATAGGGCAAGTGTCAGTGAGCGTTCCGATTTCAGTTCCAGAGCGATTCGCCCAATGAGTCCTTTATATTTGGTCATTTTCAGCCAATTTTCTGGATTTTTGAAAAATTCACTTTTTTGTGAAAATATCCACTAAAAGAGGGAATAATATGTGTGAGGGTACCCCAGGAGAGTTCCAAATGTGTGTTGGTAGAATATCTATCCCACGGGGGTAAAATTGAAAAAAGTTGATAAAAATTTTTTTTTTCAATTTAGTCATTTTTCCGCCGTTTATCAGACTTTCAGATAGGGCAAATGTCAGTGAGCGTTCCGATTTCAGTTCCAGAGCGATTCGCCCAATGAGTCCATTATATTTGGTCATTTTCAGCCAATTTTCTGGATTTTTGAAAAATTCACTTTTTTGTGAAAATATCCACTAAATGAGGGAATAATATGTGTGAGGGTACCCCAGGAGAGTTCCAAATGTGTGTGGGTAAAATATATATCCCACGGGAGTTAAATTGAAAAAAGTTGAAAAAAATTTTTTTTTGGACTTAGTCATTTTTCCGGCGTTTATCAGACTTTCAGAGAGGGCAAATGTCAGTGAGCGTTCCGATTTCAGTTCCAGAGCGATTCGCCCAATGAGTCCTTGATATTTAGTCATTTTCATCCAATTTTCTGGATTTTTGAAAAATTCACTTTTTTGTGAAAATATCCACTAAATGAGGGAATGATATGTGTGAGGGTACCCCAGGAGAGTTCCAAATGTGTGTTGGTAGAATATCTATCCCACGGGGGTAAAATTGAAAAAAGTTTAAAAAAATTTTTTTTTTCGACTTAGTCATTCTTCCGGCGTTTATCAGCTTTTCAGATAGGGCAAATGTCAGTGAGCGTTCCGGTTTCAGTTCCAGAGCGATTTGCCCAATGAGTCCTTGATATTTAGTCATTTTCAGCCAATTTTCTGGATTTTTGAAAAATTCACTTTTTTGTGAAAATATCCACTAAATGAGGGAATAATATGTGTGAGGGTACCCCAGGAGAGTTCCAAATGTGTGTGGGTAGAATATATATCCCACGGGGGTAAAATTGAAAAAAGTTTAAAAAATTTTTTTTTTTCGACTTAGTCATTCTTCCGGCGTTTATCAGCTTTTCAGATAGGGCAAATGTCAGTGAGCGTTCC